>NW_026947515.1:26140884-35285884 GCF_034190915.1 Cavia porcellus
TGAGACCTGATGGTGTGAAGGCAATGGGAACTCTGTGGAAGCCACACTTCATTTCTGAATTGTGTCCTTTTTCTGGCCAGGGATACGAGGGCTGATACTCTCCTGGGATGTTGGGGGTGGGGAGCAAGCAGAAGCTGCGGTCAGCCTTGGGGTCCTGAATGAGAGACCTGTGTTCCACAGTGCACTGCCACGTCTAAGATGGGAACCAAGCACCACCTGCAGAATGCGCCCCATCCTGTCTGCAGGAGAGACCCCGCCTGGGCCCATCTTTGCTCAGCTGCCTCTGATGTCCTCCCAGTGGATGATCACCACTTATGTGCTCGAATATTCACCTCCACCCACTCCCTACTGCAAGGATGGGACTCCCGGAACACAGCTGGGGTGCAGCACCCACCTCTGCCAGCATTAGGACTGCTGTCACCATGGAGCTTCCCCAGACTTGGGAGAGCCTGTCACCACAGACATGCAGTGGGACAGTCAGGGAGCTGTGGACCTGGTTCCTCTGAACATCAGAAGTGGGGGCTGAGCTGGACACCCAGGTTCAGACGACGGTGGCAAAAGCTTTGCCGAGGCCCCGACATCCTAGTGACAACCTTCCCGGGAGGCTGAGGAAGGGGTCAGTCTCATGTCTGCTTGTCCCGGGAGCTGTTGTTCCAGAGGACAGGGCGTGACCTAACCACAGGTCCTCCTACTGCCCTCTTTGCTCAGAAGGCGACCTCCCCTGCTGCTTCCTGGAGAGGTACAGCCTCTGAGGCCAGGCTGGGACACTGCACTGGAAGGACTCAGGACTTCAAGTTGGTGCCACTTGCCTTACCCAGCAGGGTTACCAGGAGGAAAGGGTGCGGGTGCTCTCCAAGGACTGGTGATGGCAGGAAGCAGGGCCCTGGGGAGGAGGGGCTGGCTTTTGTTCGTAGCAAAGAACCCTCATTGTGGGAGCACATGGGGGTCACCTGAGACCACATGAGCAGGGGACTCAAGTGTAAGTGCACAATGTTGATGCACATGGGCAGCCCTGCACTTCAGATGCCTTCCGGGCTGCTGGCATGTGCCCCCTACTAAGTGGCCAGAAAGGGGGATTTTTCTTCAACTGTTCTCATTGAGGAAGCCCAGGTAAGCTCTGGCTAAGGCTGACATCTTCCCAGGGAGACAGGAGCAGGAGCCCGGAGCCTGCCTTGCAGTGGAAGGACACTGGGACCCTGGTGACCAGGTACTCAAGGGGTGTGTCTCAGCCCACCCCCCAGATCCCCAGCCACAGAGGGGCCATACGAAGCCCCCTGGAGCAGCCACAAAGAAGTCAAGGCAAGCCAGGGTCAGGCAATACAGGAAAAGACACACGAAGACCCAATCCCAACCCCCCACATTCTCAGAACCCCACATTATGAGCTTGGATTTCCTCCTTTACCTGGAGAAGACATTTAGGTAGAACAATGACAAAACCAGCCCTGTCCCAGCTTGGCCCAGGGTGGGTCACTTCTCTGTGAGCCTCTTTCATCCACCTGGTGACGGCGACAGGTAACCGCAACACGCTCTAAGGCGGCACCAGAGATGCCATGAACGTGAATCCCATTTGATTTTATGTCAAATAACTCCTTTCCTTAACAAATAAAATAAATCTCATGATCAGAAATAGAGAATCCTGCAAAAATATCCGTCTATTAATATGACAGCTGAAACCTGAAGGGGTTTATAAACCTGGGAAGGACCATATCTGCAGTCTTGGGGACTTTGCGCCAGGTTGGCCACCTGGCAGCTGAGATGCAAACATCTTCTACCTCCACCTTCCTAAGACATTATCTTTGGGGTTCACATCGGCCTCATCCCATGCAGAAGAGGGGTCTCTAAAACCTGAGAGTGAAGTATGATTTTCTAAGCCCCAGGGGCACTTGCTATTTAAAAAGGAAACTTCAGATGTGGCAAAAAGAAAAATCATTATGATGCAAAACAGCCTTCTGCTCTCTCTTTTTTTGGCAAATTTGATTTCTGCTTTTGCTCTGTGTTCGAGCCGAGAAGCATGGTAACCCAGGCTGGAGCGCTGTGGGGGGCTCTGCAGGTGTCCTCAGTCCTGGTCCCTCATGGTATAGCTAAACATTCCAGGGCCACAGGCAGGGAGGGTCACTGGGCCCCAGAGAGAACCTGGTCCCATTTCTACTCCTGCAGGGAAAATGCTACAAAGGGTTTGGATACCCTAAACTCTCAGAGCAAGGGAATGAGCTGGTCAATTGTGGAAGTGACCTTTGCCCCCCTACACACACACACATACACACACACACACACACACACACACACTCTGGCCTAGCAGACCCCCAGGATCTTCCTTAGCAACCCCCTCCTCTGACCTCACTGTCTCATTTAGGCTATCTTGGCCCCAATATAGCCATCCCTCAAAATTCAGCACCACCCCATGCCAGAGACATGTGTCCTGCTCACTGACAATACCATTGATAAGGATGGGAACCCTTGACCACTTTCCTTTCTGGTCAGTTGGCTACACATATGGGAGCCCCCCTGAGTTTCAGTCTCTCGCTAAAAGAGCTCACAGAACTCAGGAAGATGCTAGACTGAGATTACAGTTTTAACAAAGCAAAGATTCCAGATCAGAGCCAGCCACAGGGAAGACCCAAGTGCAAAGCTTCCATTATGTGGAGGGACATCTTGTGCAAACTGGGTTCTTTTTCCCTTTGGGATTGTAGAACCAAAAACAAGAGTGGGCAACACCGGAGGCTTACAAATCAGTTTCTTGGGATAAAACATCCCATGCTCACAGTTTAAAGGAGAAGAGATTTATTTCGGCTCATAGTCTCAGTGGGTTCAGTCCATGGTCACTCAGCTCCAAGGGAGAAAATAGCATGATGAGGAGGCCAGTGAGGAGAGCTGCTCACGTCAAGGTAGGCAGGGAGCAGAGGGAAGAGAGCAGCTGGGGACAAGAACACACCCTCCAGGCCACGCCTCAGTGACCCTGCAGGGTCCCCCCTCCCAGCAGCACCTTCAGCGGTGAACTCAGAGTGGATGAGCCCACTGATATGATCCAGTCACCTTCCCAGCCCCATGAGACTTTGGGGCGGGGGTGCTCTACACCTAAGCCATAACACTGGGTGAAAGAAACGACAGGGGTAGGCTGGGAGAGGAGAGGAGTGGTTGTGTTTTTTCTGGGAATCGGGCTCCATCTCCTTGTGCTCCTTTGTGTCCTTGTCACTGTCATGGCACTGACGGGCATGCCATTCAGCATACAGATGAGATTCTGATGGAGGCCTAGGTCGTCCGTCAGCTCAGCTGGCCTCCCTGAGGAGGGAACTGTGACGCCACCCCCCCCGCCCCGGCCCGGCATCAGGTGCTCAGAGATAATAGGACAGGGTGTCATCCAGCTGGGTCGAGCAGTCCCTACAAGACGGGGCGGGGTGAAACATGGATGTGTGAATTGAGGAGTCAGAGTCCTGCCTACTTTTCTGCTTCCCTCCCTCCCTGCTGCAGGTCCACATGCTCGTGTGGGGCCACCGGAATGAGCCAGTGTGCTCCACATGGCGAGGTCTTTCCCATGTCCCATCTGCAGAGTCCCTTCTGCACTGCAGAGCGATGGGTTCACAGGTTCTAGGGCTAGTACATGGACCTCTTCAGGGGCAATTTTTCTGCCAGTTGCTCTCTGTGTCTGGCACCAGGGCCTTTCCTGACTCTGAAGTCAGCCTAGGTGCCAGTCAACAGATGAATGGAGAATAGGTGACACACACACACACGCACACACACATGCGCACACACACACAGTGGAGTATTATTTAGCCATAAAGAAGGGTAAAATCATTTGCAGGAAAATGAGTAGAACTAAAGGACATTATGTCAGATAAAATAAACTGGAAGACATGTATCATGTGTTCTTTCTCATGTATGGAAACTTTAAAAAAAAGATTTGAAAAAAAAAGAGAGACTCTTATGGAATAGAGAGGGCCCTGGGGAAACGGAAAGGCAAGAAGGAATACAGGATAGAAGGACAGAAGGGAGACATGATCAAGGCACAATGTACACATGTATGGAAATGTAACAGTGAGACCTATTAATTTGGGGTTTTTGTTTGAGACAGGGTCTTGGTAAACCTGCCTCAGCCTCCCAAGTGCTAGGACAGCTGTTGTGTGCCACTACACCCCGTTAAACCCATTACTTCGTACAATTTCTGTGTGCCAATGAAAACTTTTTTAAAGAAGGAAATGAAGAGAGGCCATGCATGCTGCCTGCCCCGGCACCAGACTTTGTGGCTGCTCAGGAATCAGGACTGATTTTAGTTTTATTTCTCTAAAGTTCCATTTCTCCAGCACTGAGAGTTAACTGAGTATCCAGCTCAGACTGGCCTGCAAAAAAGCCAGAGAAAGGCAGAGGACAACCTGGATCCAAGGAGGGAGGTGGCCGTGGGCAGCCTTCTCCTTTCTGTCCCAGGCGATCAGGCACCAGCGCGGCCTCTGGCGGCCTCAGCGCTGCTGGTGGGGCAGCTGTTGATTTGTACGAAGGCAGAGGAAGGCTTTGCAGAAGAAGGAAGGGACCTCCAGTTTCCCAGTGAGTCCCAGGCCATCTCACTGCCTCTTCCCGGCAGCCCTGGCTCCAGGCTGGTCCTGAGTGTCAGCCCTGTTCCTCCTGTCTTTTTGTTTTGCTTTGTCCTCAGACAGAAAGTAAATCAAGGAGGCTGAGGCAGAAGGATCCCAAGCCTGGCCAACTCTGTGACTTAGCAAGACTCTGGAACGTGTCTCAAAATAAAAATACAAAAGGGCTGAGGGTGTACCGCAGTGTGTGGGCCCTGGGTTCTATCTAATGGACTGCTTTTTTTAAAAAAGCAGCAGTAAATTTTTGCACAACTGTGCAGGCAGGCTCTGCCCGCCCTCTCCCAGCCCGTCTCCAGAGCCGATTCCTTTCCCAGCTACGATCTTTGGGTCTGAAGGGGATGCACAGCTCTCGCCAGGCCACCACCACCCAGGTGAGTTGGGAACTGGATGCCTCGTGCAAACACATTCCTAGGCCAGGAAATAACACCAAAGCCTCCAGAAGTCTTGGGCAATTTTTCTGATTCTGCATTGCTACCTGGGTTCTTTTCTCTCCCACTCAGAAACGGGAAAAAAATATGAGAGACAATGATCATGCCAGCCTCAGGCTCCCTGCCGAGGGTCAGTGACATCCATCATTGTTCCTGCACAAATTAATGGAGTGGCCCACCCCTGGTCACTATAGCAACTGCCCCCAGTGCCTCTGGATCATGGGCTGGAATCCATCGGCAATGCTTCTCATCGAACTCTTTTCCAGATGAGCAAAACAGAGAAGGAAATTACCAGCAGCCCCAGCACCTTTGAACGGGCATTTGTTTCCAGGAGAACAGTTCAATCAGCCTACAAAAAAGGATGGCGGGAAGTCACTTGGGTGCACAGGAGCAGTGGGTGCTGCAGATCCCACACGCAGCTCCTGACTGCGTAACCCAGCGCCTTCCAGAAAGTTCAGTAACGAAGCTTTCTTTTTCTCCTATTTTCCCGCTGTCTTGCACTTCCTGCTTCCTGTTGCCTTTACCCAGCTCTCATCTGGATGAGAGGTGCAAAGGAACAAACTCAGCTCAAAAGCAGGAAATCCAGGGTCCTTAGACTGGAGCTTCCTTGAGGGGTTGGCAGAGAGGCCCCCCCAGGCAGGAGGATGGGGAGCAGGCTTCACCCACCTTGGAACGAGTCTCCAGGACCCTGCTGGGAAGGCAAGATCCTCGTTTCACAGGGGTCCGTTTTTCATAAAGTGTGGTCTTTCCAATTACACACATAACTCAAATCTACAGCAGAAAAATTAAAAAACCAAACAAAACTGCAAGGAACAAGGTAAAGTCAGTTACAATCCCACCCGCACCCCAAATAACAGCCAGTAGTGTTTGGCCATTGCATTTGTTGGCCTTCCTATAATGGGGTCCTTGAGGCAGACTGATTCGGGAAAAAGGAAGGTGCTTGTAGCTCCCAATTTTGGAGGCTGAAAGTGTCGGGACAGCAGTGTGCAAGGCCCTCGGGAAGAGAACACCGGCAGAAGGAAGCATCACATCAGGAAGCCAGAACTGGAAGCCAGAGCCCTGGACGTGGACACACCCTTTATACCAACTCTCCCGAGCAACCTCAGTTCCCTCCCAGGGCTGCCTCCTTAGAGACCCGAGGACGTGACCCGACCCCAGCTCTCAACTCCCCCACGCCTTCTCCCAGCATTGCCAGCTGGGCATCAAGCCTCCAACGCATGAAATTTAGGGGCACGTGTTAAGACCACACCCAAACCTTAGCCAGTGTAGACCTGCCGGTCCTGCTTCTGCGTGTGACACTCTGCTCCACTCATGACATCCACAGAGCGCAGTTTTATTTCTGTCTCCTGAATTTATTTACTTGAATTTTTGCAGTGCTAGGGCTGGAACCCGGGCAAGTACCCTGCCACCGAGATGCACCCCAATCCTCCCTCTGCCCTTCAATCTGCTGGGCAGAAACATGAACAGATGCCGTGACTTCTCAGCTCCTCTTAAGTAAGAGCTGCAGGCCGCTGCAGGTGGCAAACATGATCTTTAATTTGGACCTCGGAATAGTCAGTCTGTGGGAGACCAGAAATATGTTACCCCAAAATACGCCTGAGCTGCAGGCAATTAAAGAAGAAACAGGTGCAGGACAGGGCTGCCCTCCCTCTAGTTGCCCAAGGACACAGATTTGCAGGGACGGAAGGTGTCCTGCCTGGCCCTGAACCATGAGAACAAAACTGAGCCTGAGAACAGCTTCAGACTTGCCTCTCCTGGAGCCCCCAGAGGTGAGAGAAGTGGGGTGCGCTCACTAGTCTCCGTCTCCTGCAGGTTCGCCTGCCCCCAGTTGGCTCATGGTCTGTCTCTTTCTGTTTAAAAACTTGGTGTCTAGAAAAGATACTGCAGGAGCTGATATTCAAGCCACCTCTGGGAACTACACATTCCCTGGTGTCTCCCAAGTTCAAGGGCTGACCACGTAGCACAGAGAATGCTTAAAATTGAAAATTATTACAATAAAAGACACATTGCAATTGGCCTCCCTCAAAACCCTCCCCCTGGCTTCGCACACACTGATCCCATCATCCTTGTGCCTTTCTGAAGTGGTTCTGAAGTCCTCTCTCACCAGAGTCATGCACAGGGTGTGATCAAAAATGCAGTGAATGCTGCTGCTGAGTGAATCCTGTGGAAATGCAGGCTCTCAAACACTCAACGCTATGTTCTCAGCCACCTTATTCGCTGGATCTGGCGCCATGTGACTCTTCCTCAGTCAAAATGACCATGGAAAACAAGTGTTTCGAATCACTTAAAATATCAGGGCAGCCAGGATAGTGTAGTTAAAGACCCTCATGACAGGGGACCTCCCAAACTGCTTCAGAGACTGTCAAGAGCGGTCAGAGAAGTGCTGCCCAGTGAGGGGGATTCACAGCCATGTGCCTTCCCTGGGATACATTTTGTCAGATTTAAACATCCTCCGTAGGCTTCACTGACACCTTACGGTCTGCTCCAGGCATGGCAGAAAAGGAAAGAGAGATGGGGAGAGGGAGGGCGCCAGGAAGGATGCTGCTCACTCCTCCTGGTAGCCTTCTCTCTTGGTAACCCTGGGCTCCCGGGGGACTCCAGGGTTCCTGGGACCCCAGTCTCTGAGCAGCACCCTGCCTCCTGGGTGTCCCCTCTGGTCCACAAGAACTCTCCTCGGACTGACAGACAAACCTGGGCCTGTGGTCACTCCCATGCCCCCCCCCCCCGCTTTCTAGGCACCATCCCCCACCAGCCACACTCATTGGCCCACTGTAGAAGTGTCATGGGGAGAAGGACGCCCCCACCCCTCCATCAGGTTTCTCCAGCCACTGCATAGCTGGACTGCAGGGGGCGGTTTCAAGAGTGTCTTCGAGTTCTATGAATTGAATTCTCATGATACTTGGTGTTGAAGGACCAGCCAAACCCTTCCACTGTGGGGCCAGGATGACAGCTGGCCCCACATCCCTCTCCTTGCCCCCTGGCCCTTTGCCTTTTCTTGCTCTCTTTTCCTATGTGGAGGAGCCCCTGGAGTGAGAAGAATTAACCCACCTCAAAGAGACAAGTGGCCTCAGCCTTGGCCACTGGGAGGGGACCTCGGAGCCCCTGCAGTGCTTGTGTGGAGGGGGCTTTGGCTCCTGAACAGTGATTTATTTGTTTGTTTATTTTTGAGAGAAGGTCTCGCTATTTGGTTCAGGCTGGCCTCGAACTCATGACCATCTTCCTGCCCCAGATGGACAAATGCTGGGATTACAGATATGTGCCACCATGCCCAGCTTATTGGTGTGGCCTCTGGTGGGGCCTCCGGGATACATCACATCAGTGCTGACCTCTGGAGCAAGTGGAGAGCACAGACCTGCCGTGTGGGCGGCACATGGGGGAAGGCTGAAGGAAGAGGATCAGACATTTGAGCCAGGACTAGGAAATTTAGTAACTCAGCAAAATGGTGTCACAAAAGGAAGAATAAGACAAGGGCTGGGACTAGCATAGTGCAAATGTCTTGGATTCCCGCCTCACTACTGAAAAAAAAAAAAAGCCATCTCCAGCATTCCTTTTTTTTTTTTTTTTTTTTTTTCTTTTTCATTTTTATTGGTACCAGGGATCGAACTCAGGACCGCCTGCTTGCAAGGCAGGTGCTTATGCCACTGAGCTAAATCCCCAGCCCCATCCAGCATTCCTTTTGCTTCTGGTGGACCATGCAAGCTGCTTCCATTCTCCTCACTCTAAGGTCTACACTTCAGATACACCAGGGACTTTTCTAAACTGTACCCCAGCTTGGCTGGATTTAAGTCAACAAATAGGAACTGTAATGACCCACCACATCCTAACTGTACTTCCAAGCCGGCAGGCATAGAGAGTCCTTCTCTCAGTCCATGAATATTGACTGAATGTTTGCCACGTGCCTGACCCTACTCTTGGGCCTGGAGACAGAGCAGTGACCAAAATAGGTTTTAAGAATCTCTGCTGCTGGGGAGCTGACATTCAAATGGGGGGAAACAGACACTAAGCATAATGAGTAAATCATATAATAGATTAAAAGGTGACAAAGTGCTGGGAGTAAAAGTTAAGCCAGAGGGCTGGGGATGTTGCTCAGTGGGGGGGGGGATTTGTGAAGCATGCACAAGATTCTGGCTTTTATCCCCAGAACTGGCAAAAAAACAAAAGAAAAATTAAGCCAGACCATAGGACAGAGGATGCTGAGAGAAGGCGTCTGATTGCGACTGGGGTGGTCAGGATAGACACTGGAGCCATGAGTGTATGCTGTCCAGGAAGGGATTTGTGGGACAGTGAAACAGAGGTGCAGAAGGTTGGTGAGGGATAAGAGGGCATCACCATGTCCAGGAAATGGGACAGAGCTCAGGGTGACTTGAGCAAGGGAAGGCAGGGTGGGAAGAGCTCTGGAGGTGTGACCTCTAATCATGCTGTGCCAACCTGATTGGACTAAAATACCTGGCTGATTAGTGAAGCACACTTCTGGTCTACCTAGGGGGTGTTTCCGGAGGTGATTGGCACATAGGCCATCGGGATGAAGGGGGAGGATCCTCCCGCGTTGTGTGTGGTGAGGTGTCCAGTAGGCTTGTAGCCTGGGTGGGATGAAAGGGAAAGAAGGAACACTGCACACGTTGGAAGAGTTCCATTCTGCTTGAGCAGATGTGAGATTTTGTTGCTTTTCAGTGTTACAGAAAACAGACAAAACGCAGGAAAAAAACAACACCGAGAAGGTTTAGGAGGCAGTTTATTATACTGGTGGGCTTGACTAAGATCTCTCCCAAAGAGTCAGAGGCCCCACCCCCTGGTGCTGGGGCTTTTATGGGGAGAGCAAGTAGGGAGGTACAAAGGTAGATTTGGCAGAGTATGATTGGAGGGTTGGTGACATCTTGGGTTGCTAAGAGAGTTTAAACATTCTAGGTTACATTGCAAGACCATCAGCTATACAATGCATGGGTTATACAAGGAAGATATGTCCTGCGACATTTTAAGTTACATTTTAAGGCCCTTTATTAGACAAGCTTGCACAAAGGAAGGAATGTTGTGCTATCAGGCTTGTCTGGACATGGACATGTCCAGCTGGTCTTGGTGGGCATCCTTGGAGCCTCTGTTGGCAGGATTTATTTAAAATTTTAATTTATCTTTCATTAGCACTACAGAGCGTTCACTATGAGGGAAGAGGAGGTCCCTGGAAGGTTTGGTCTGGATGAAATTTTGGTGGCTCCCTTTGCCCGTGCCATGGGTGTAGACCAGGGCTGACACAGGAAGAGAGAGATCTCATTTCATTTTCCAAGTGATCTTCATAATACTTTTCATGGACCTACTATTCTGCTTCACAGATAAGGAGACAGAGGCTCACAGAGGTGAGAACCAGGAGTTGGCCACAGAACCCACAGCATACTGCTCTGTAGAGGGATGCCTGGAGCAGGGAGAAGAACCTCCAGCTGAACCCCTGGGTCTGACCCAACAGGAATGTGTCAGTGCTCCCAGTTGGATGGCCCTCTGCCCTGAACAGGAAGGCTGTGGCTCTTAAACCTGTGAATAGAGCCTCACCACCGGGCTTGCTGGGAAAGGCATGGATAGGATCTCTTTCTGGGGTCAGGCCCCTGGGAATGGAGTAATCAGCTCATTGTATGACATTACTGCCAGGGGCAGTGTCCTAGGTGGTACAAAGCTTCACCAATGGCGATGACAAGGGCAACGAGGGAACCCTTCCCAGCTAAGCTGCCAAATGCAACCCAGGTGTTATGGTTTGCGTCTGGATGTCCCCTCAAGGCCTCGTGTGGTCATGGGAGGTAGGCTTTTCAAAGACATCTAGTTAAACCTGAATCTTTTGTTTTCATGCCCTCACCTCA
The DNA here is from genome assembly GCF_034190915.1 of Cavia porcellus. NCBI lineage: Eukaryota > Metazoa > Chordata > Mammalia > Rodentia > Caviidae > Cavia > Cavia porcellus. The sequence continues at coordinate 26,151,733 of NW_026947515.1, forward strand.
GGAAACAGTTAACAGCATTTCCAGCTCAACTCAGCAGGGCACCAGGGTCCTCACTTTGTAGACATCCTCAGCTTGTGCAAAGGAGGCACAGAGACGGTGTGAGTGCTACATCTGCCCGAGGGCAGGTCACCTGCTCACACTGTAAGGGAGGAAAAGAGGCTTACCCTCCCTTTTGTTCTTGTTGCTTTTCCAATCTTTTGCTTCCATGAACTGTTGCCCCTCAGCCATATGCCACACTGCCGTGGAGCCAGCTACTTATAAGCCGAAACCTCCAGAAACTGTGAGCTAAATAAATCTTTCCTTTATTAATTTTGGGTGTTGAGTATTTTGTCTCAGCAATGACAGAAAATTAACCAAGTCATGGGGCAACATTTTCCAGCCCAAGATCCCACTGAGAACAGGAATGTGAGCCAGAGGGTGGGGTTCAGGGTCAGAAAAGAAGAATGGCTGTTTTCCAAAATGGCCTCAGTGCTGTCTCTGGTCCCGCAGGTCCCTCTAGAACCTTGCACCTCTTGTTAGGTTTGATTTCCCTTCTCCTTGGACCTGGGTGGCTTTGTGACCATCTTCACAGAATAAGGTAGAAATGACTTCACGGTTTGCAGGCTTTCTCTTTCCTTTTTCTTTCCCTTCCCCTTCTCTCCCTCTCTCCCTCTCTCCTTTGCCCTCCCTCCCCCTCTCATATAGCAGCTCCTGCCTGTGGCCACTGAGGACTCAAAGTATGGCCAGTGCAACAAAACAACTGGATTTTAAAGGTTATTTTCATGAAATCAAAACATGGCAGTCCCTCCTTATCATGAGTTTCAGTGGTCTGTCATCAACTGCAGTCCAGAAATATTAAATGGAAAATTCCAGAAACAAACAATGCATCCACTTTAAATAACGTATAGTAGAATTATAATTGTTCTACTATATGACTGGCTTCTATTGGAAATGCTTGCTGTGACTAATTTGTAAATTAAATTTCATCACAGCTGCATCTGTGTAGAAAGAACAGCATACATAAGGCTTAATACAGGCAAGGAATTTGAAACACGTGCAGAAGGTTGGAACACGTTCCTCAGGGTAAGCAGGGGTGACTGTGGCTGCATACAGCATCTACTCATTCCCTTTCTGTCCCTCTCTGTCTCTGTCTCTGTCTCTCTTTCTCCTTCTCTCTCTCCATTCACCCATACAGACATAATTTAAGAGGCACAATTCTGTAGATGGTGCACAGAGAGACCACATAAAGGTACAGGAGCCCAGCTTCCAACACCCCACAATTAGGTGTTATCATTTAGCTCCAGACACATGAGTGTGAGCCTGTGTGAGCCGGAGCGAGGCAGCCTTCTGCCCCAGTCACTCCCCGACAGTACCTGTGTGAAGACTACAGCAAGGACCACCCAGCAGAGCCCAGCCACCCCCATCACTGTGAGGCGCAATGCTGAGTGTGGCTGTTGTTTGAAACCACTGTGATTTTCTCTGCGGCCCTAGTTTACTGGGCGGAAGGTAAAGAGCACACAGAACTGCAGGCCAGACAGGCCGCCCGTGCCCCAGAGCCTCCACCTTGCAGAGACAGGGGCTGCAGAGCACGCCTGCTGCCTGGCTTTGTGTTCCGGCTTGTGTCTGGATGTTCCCCCAAAGCCTCATGCAGTCTTAGGTGGGGCTTTATCAGAGGTGGTCAGATCTAGAGTGTGTGATGCTGGGACTGATTCACAGTGCAACGCTAGGATTAAGGGTGCTAACATTAAGGGTGTGAACGCTACCCAATCTGAACAGCCTACATAAGCCATAAGGGTCAGAAAGAGGCTTGTGGTTGCTTGGTTTGGGTGTCTTCTGACTGCCACGAATCATTTATTTTCTGCAATGCCTCTCTGCCTTCGATCCAGCTGATTACAGACTGAAACCTCTACAAACTGTGAGCCTCCTTTAACTTTGGGTGTTGAGTATTTTGTCTCAGCAACAAAAAAATGTAAATAAAGTTTTATTGGAACACATATTTGCACACTATCTACAGCTACTTTCTCAGTAAAATATCAGGGTTACATGCCTGTGGCATAGGCTAAGCAGCACACAAGACCTAAACTATTTACTATCCTTGGCAGAAAGTTTGTTGTCCACATTTCCCTGGCTATTAAACTCCAAGTGACCACAGTAAGGTTAGCAAAGTGTCATAAATCTCCCTCCTGGGTGCTCCTTTTTACCTTCGGGAAAGAGCTCTGGTGGTCTAGGGAGGGACTGCCCCTTCAGCCTGGGAGAGAAAGAGAATAAGAGAGACAGAGACAGAGACAGGGACAGAGACAGAATCCCAAGTTCAAGTCCAGCCAAAGCGACTTAGCGATTTAGCAAAACTGTCTCAAATAAAAATAAAATAGGGCTGGGAATGGTGGTGCATGCCTGTAATCCCAGCACTCAGGAGACTGAGGCAGGAAGATCACTGAAAACTCAAGGCCAGCCTGGGCTACATAGTGAGTTCAAGACCAGTCTGAACTACATAGTCGACTGTCTCCAAAACCCAAATACATAAATAGGGCTAGGGATGTAGCTCAGGGCCAAGACTTTGGATCCGGTCCTCAACACAAAACAAACAAGCAAACAAGTAAACAAATAAAACCTTGTTCAGGGAGAACCACAGGGACTCTGGGTTATCTGACCCACAGGAAATGCAGCCTGCACTGCATGATACTCCACAGGTAGCTACACAGAAAGTGGTCAACTGTGGGCCTCATGGTGCCCAGCAGGGGGATAGTGACCAGCTCACCCCAGGCACTGACCGAGTCTGCAGTGCATAGCCTAGGAGGGCAGTGACATGATTTCCTCGGCCAGCTCACTGCTTTGATTTATTTATTTTTTTTGAAATGTTGCCCATTACAATCATGAGAATGAAATGCAAAGTGTAGGTGGGGATCTCTGGGACCAAGCGGAGACTGTGTGACTTTTGACGACTTGGGGGTGCAGCCTGGCGTCCCCTCGCCTCACCCTACCCTGCAGTCTGGGTGACTGGCTTGCAACCCCAACCCCAGCTGGTGTTGGCCGGGCTGGTGGGAGACCCCGAGGCAGAGTGAGACTAGGTGCCGGGAGCCGCACCCGTCTTAATTTGCATATAGACTGCCCAGGCCGCAGTGCCCAGAGCTGCCCCTGCAGTGGGGTGGCTGTTCTTGATTTTCTGACTAGAGCAGCTTTCTGCAATTTGGGGGTGGCATTACTGGTCTTGGGGGCTGCCCAGAAGCACTCACCAGGGAGACTTCACAAGCCTGCGCTGCAGTCACGACAGTGACTTACAGACACAGGGAAGAAAGCAGGCTTTCTTCTTTCGGATGTTCATAACCACAGATTTATAACCCAAGCCCTGTGCACCCTGACTTGCTTTCAGCTCCTTCTTACCTCTCCCCTCCTTGGCTAATTCTGCATTTCTCATCCGAGCCTGGCTGGGCTGGTCAGCTTAATGAGCCTCCCGATTTGCCATCAGATAGATGGTGGACCATTAGCTGCCTGTTTAACAACCATATTTCTTCCTCAGGATGAGGGCTGGACATCTCTCCCATGAAATACAGCTGGCGGAGCCTCCCACCGTCCCCGACTTGAAGCACTGAGCAATTACTCAAGGACGGTTCCAGCTTGTGGCAGCTTGTGATAGCTGTGTATTCCCCTCCCGTGGAAGTGGGCAGGTCTCTATTTACGAGAGATTGGTGTCTTCTTCGGGGTGCTATGTTTGGATTTCTGTGCAGCCCCTCTCTGCAGCCTCCTCTTTCTGTCCTGCCCTGTAGTGCTGTAGTCTCAGCGCTCTCCCCAGGCCAGGGCCCAGAGAGTCCTCTCCTGCTGGGGGCAGTGGCTTCCCCTCCAGCTCACGGTCCTGAACTACTGAAACCATAGCTTTGACTCCCAGGAGGTCACGCTACAGCTGGAAAGGAATGAATGAGTCAGACACTCTTTAGCTGAGGTAAACTTTCCAGGCCACCCCACACCCATCCCACAGAGACCTCCCTAAGGCCACCGGCCAGGCACATGTCCTTCCTTCACTATTCAACCTGTCTCTCCCTGCCGATTCTCTTCTTCCCTTGGCCTCCTGCTGGCCAGGGCCCTTTGAAGCCCATGTTCATAATAAGCAGGTGAGCCCAGGTGAACCACGGAGAGAAGATTCCAGCAGCCCAGGGAACTCTGAGCTTTTCTTGCCTCCAGACAAACTGACCCAAACACACAGCTGCTACTGACTGGTTTTAGAATAAGTATTCACACTCTTAAGAAAGCAAGGGCATCCGGGGTTAGGTGGCAGAAGGCCAGGCAGGAGAGAAGAGGCTGATGACTGATGATCCTTTGCTTGTGAGATGGGAGCTAGAGTTTTAATGGGGGACAAGAGGTGACATTTGGAGCTCATCAGAGATGACACATAAAGTCCAGAGCTGCAGGCCACCGTCCGTAGGTAGAGCAAAGGGACCCAACAACTTAGGGACTTGGGTAGGGAAAAGAAAAATGCCATGTTAGAAATGAAAACCTGGACTTCTGGAAAAATGGCAGAGCAGTGAGCAGCAGAGAAAGAACTTCTTAAGGTTTGTGTCCAGACTCTGGAAGACAGCAGCATGGGGAACAGACAGAGGAGAGAAGTGGGTCCCCTGGACACAGGAAGGATCTGAACGGAGACTTACAGCCCATGGAGAGAGATAATTCAGGAATTCAGCAAAAAATAAAAACACCAGGGGTGCCGGACATAGAGGAGGCTATGCGGCCCCTACCGCCATGCACCGGGTGAAGCCCTTCCCTGGGAGAAGCTGCAAAGAGGGAGTGTGTCCCACGCCCACCCTGTGAGCTGGTCAGGTCCTGCTGGCCACTGGGAAAAAGTGGCAAAGAAGGAATGCGGCTCCCACCCCTCATGTGCTGGCAGAGGCCCAGCCAGCCGCCAGGGAGAGCCAGCAAGGAAGCAACGCGGCCCTCACCCATGCTCGGCCCTCACCCATGCTCGGCCCTCACCCATGCTCGGCCCTCCTGCGCCCCCCCAACTTCCGCCATGTGCTGGAGAGAAGCAGCACGGAATCCACGCAGCCTGCTGTGTGCCAGTGCGGGCCCTGCCAGCTGGGAGAACCAGCAAACGAGCTGCCCCCGCCCCACCCCACCCCCATATGCAACCTGCTGGGACACCAGCAGAGATGATACTAACTGAAGTAACCGAAATAGGGAAGTAACCTGACCTTTGTGTTGTTTGATGGACTTTGCAGGCTTGGGGCCAGTTGGTCTGGGTAACTATTTAGAGGATAACGATATGCAGCATAGTAACTATGGTGGGTTTCCTGCTGTCCTGTTATTGTTCTGCTTTTTTATGTTGTACTGCTCTGTTTTATTTCCTTTAAAATAAAAAATTAGCCAGGCATGGTGGTGCATGCCTGTAATACCAGCACCTGGGAGGCTGAGGCAGGTGGATTTTTGCAGGTATGAGACCAGCCTGGACTACGGAGTGAGCCCAAGGCCAGCCTGAACTGCACAGCGAGACCCTGTCTCAAAGGCACAAATTAATTAATTAATTAAAAAATAAATAAAAATCAAAACCTCAGACCTAGGCCAAAAATAGTGGCAAATGAGGCTGGAGTATAGCTCAGAGGTAGGGCACAAAAGCACAGAAGAAAAGTGGCCATGGGGAGTGGCAGATTTGCTGCTCCCTGAGGGGCTGACAGGAACATAAAAATGAATCCAAAACCATTTATACACCAGACTATTTTACAAGCAAGCGTGGTCTGGGTCGTCATGAGACAAACATTTTTAATGTGAGCTCACAACAAAGAATATTGCAAAATATCTACACAACAAACCACCATGAGAGAGGCTCGAGGAGTAACAAGAGAAGAATCCGCTCCTAAGAACTGAAATTTACAGGACATCCAAGCATGGCGTTTTATTGTGCTGTGTTGTGTTGTGTTGTGTTGTGTTGTATTGTGCTTTTAGATGGTGTCTCTGCCCTTGAACTCACTGCGTAACCTAGACTGGCCTCAAATTGGTGGCCAGTCACCAGTGCTGTGTTTAATGCCTGGTCTTGAGCATGACCTCGAGTGTCCTTAAAATGATAAGAAAGCAAAAGAAAGAATAAATGTCATGAAGAAAGGATAGAATATTTGGAAATGAGAGCAACTCAGACCTGAGACCTACAAGGGACAAGTATCGACATCAAAATTATAAATTAAACTCATGAGATAAATAACAACTAAGAACACTGAAGATTAGAGAAATAGGAGATGCATAGAAAGAAATCACTCAGAATGTCACACAGAGATATAAAGAGATTAAAAATGAAGCCACAAAAGCACAGCGAAGAATATGGAAGACAGAACGAGTAGGTTGGACTTGGAAGGAGAGAAGAAAGACAATGAGTGAGAGACAAATTCAGCACTGAAAATGACGGCAGTTTTCCCTCATTGCAGGAATGAGTCACTAGACTGAAGAGTCGCACAGTCCAAATTGGATAGATCAAAAAGGAACACACATCTAGATACACCATGAGAAACTAGACAACATCAAAGGCTCAGAGATCTTAAGAGCAACCGAAGAGATATAATTAAAAAGAAATAACGATTTTATTAACAGAGTTCACAGCCACACCAATAGGTGTCAGAAAACAAAGCTACGTCATCCAAGGACGGAGGTAATGCATCTGTGAGCCTCGAATCACAAACCCAGGTAAATGTCACTCAGAAGCCAGAGTTGGGTTGGGGACATTTCCAAAGGCCAAGGACTTACCGTTCATGGGTCCTCTCTGGAAGAATGACCAAGAGCTCCCTTCAGTAGGTGTGGAAAATAAACCCAAAATGACTTAAATGATCATCAGCCTAATTAGCATCATCTATAAAATAACAGCAGTATTAATAATGCAGACAATGAACCTTGGAAGCTGAGGCAGGAGGATGACCATGAGTTTAAGGCCAGCCTGGGTTAAATAGCAGGATCCTGTTTTCAAAAGTCGGAAAAGGAGAGGCCTGGGGATTTAGCTCAGTGGCATAAGCATCTGCCTTGCAAGCAGGTGGTCATGAGTTCGATCCCCGGTACTGATAAAAATGAAAAAGACCAAAAAAAAAAAAAAAAAAAAAAAAAAAAAAAAAAAAAAAAAAAGAAGGAAAAGGAAAAGAAGGAGGAGAGGAAGAAAGGAAAACAGAAATTAAATTGCCAGTTAGCAATAGCATGCAAGATGGGAGGAAGAGTTAGGGAGAAGAATGTGAAGTAATATAATAGATGTAAATCCAAATATATCCCTAATTACAACAACAGTAAATGTATTAATTTTATCTATTAATTGTCAAAGGCTGACTGGATTAAAAAAAACTCCATCTATACAAAAAGTTTAAGATACAACTAACTGAACAACACAAAAGAGTTGAAATTAAAGATTGGAAAAGTATGTATACCAGAGAAAGCAACATTAATATCAGCTAAAGGAGTCATTAAGACAGAAATCAAAATTTTATTCAGTAATAAAAGAACCTGGGGGTAGGCGCATAGCTCAAGGGAGAGTACCTGCTTAGTATGTGTCAGGCCCCAGGTTCGATTCCCAGAAAGCATACAAACACACACACATCATTGTCATCGTCACCATCATCATCTCACCAAAGTGGTTTTCCATGAAAAGATAGTAACTCTGAGCCTCTGTGCATCTAAGTATTTGATCTCACCTATTGAGAGCAAAACTTAGGAGAAACCAACAGCTCACAACCACAGCAAGGCAGTTGCACACAGCGCTGTTAGAAACCCAGAGCTCAACCTGGCAAGATCATGCATTTGAAATGCTCCATGAACAGGCTCAGCGGAGGCATCATAGGAACTAAGCATTGTTTCCAAAAACACATCGGACACCTAAAACCTGCTCAGGCATCAGGCTTGCCAGAGTCTCTTTCTGCACTGTCCTCCCCACCACCCCAAAGGCCCAGTGTTTTGGAGCCTTGGTCCCCAGGGAGGTGATCTTGGGATGATGTGGGAAGGAGAAGAGGCCTAGTGGGGTCTTAGGGCACTGAAGGGGGCCTGGAGAGCCCTGGACTCTGACCCGGTGCCCTCTGCCTCTCTACCTCTCTGTCTCTGTCTTTCTCTCTCCCTCTATCTCCCTCTCTGTCTCTCTGTCTGTCTCTCTCTGTCTCTAAGAAAGCAGTTTTGCTCCTCCCTGCCATCACCATCTGACAATGTCACCAGACACCTGAAAACAATGGGTCTGCTTGATCACAGACTGGGAGCCCTGAAACCATAATTCAAAATAACTCCTTTCTCATTGTAAGCTGATTATATTTGGTGTTTTTTTATAGTGACAGAAAGCTGACTAATACAGGGAGGGTCAGTCCGAGAGTATCATATGCAAGTCTCAGCCAACCTTCAAGGAACATATAATCTGCTAGGTGTAAGTTATTACACAGAAGTTCCCTGGGTGGGTGGGGGGGAGTAGGGGTTCCCCAACTCCCTTTTGCCATAACTTGGATGCCAAAAGCAGCAAAGAGCGGTGCCTAAACAGAAAGCACAAATGGAGATGCAAAATCTTAAATCAAAATCAGCAAACCAAGCCTAGCGACCTGTTTATGAATATTTCTATCTTGAACAGTGACCACACAGGAATACAAAGACACTCAACACCAAAACATCTGCTAATGTAAGTCATCACATTAAAAGGTTAAAGAGAAAGATCACAGAGCCAGCTTATTACAGGAAGGGAGGGTAAATGCAATAGCCATTCAGGAGTTTTTAAAAATTCTCAGGGAGTGAAATTTTCTTAAACCCTAGGAAACACCTACCAAAAGCATACCCCAAAAGTACATCATACGTAACAGTAAAACATTGGAATTACGTTCTTTGGACTCAAGAACAAGGTAAGTATGCCAGCCCCACTGTTTTGAGTCAACATTTTGCTCCATACCCTGCTGGCACACATCAGGGCTTGGGTGTCTCAGCCACTGGGGAGCGGAAACATTCAGTCTTCCTCCGGGCAGCCATGTTTGCAACTAAGCATGGAAATTTCTACTTCTGGTGGGGGAAAAAAGCAGGTTTTTGCACCCACTTCCAGGCACAGAGCTCCTAATGTGCTCTTGAGCTTATGCTAATGAAGTGACCCGGTGGAGTCCTTAGCTGGCTTCAGGATGGTGGCCGTCCCAGAGAGCTGGACCTTTCAGCTGACCTCTTTGGCAGGGAGAGAATCTGGAAGTTGGGTTTGATCTCTGATGGCCAACAAGTGAATCCTTCATTCTGGCGTGATGACACTTTGATCAGAATCCCACACAGCAGGCCCAAGAGCTTCTGGGTTGATAACACTTCCAGGTGCTGGGAAGACCTTGAGGCTCTGTGCCCTAGTACCCCCAAACCAACTGCACCTAGCTGGACCTTTCTAATGGGGTGTATCCTAAGTAGAACTTTTCTCAGTTGTGTGACTCACTCTAGGGAATTATTGAATCTCAGCAGGGAAACCCCAAATCTGTAATCAGTAGATAGAAGTGCTGGTGGTCTGGGGTCCCTGCTTAGCACCTGACACCTCATGGGGGACCTCTCATGCCACCTGGTCCTTCACTTGTGAGCTCTGCAGTAACCCTGGGGATCAGAATTGAATCAGATGGGTGGACGTGGTAATGGATGGAAAGTGTCTGTCTGTCTCCTCCAAATCCCGGTGCTGAAATTCCAACTCTCAAGGTGATGGTGTCAGAGGGTGGTCGTTTGTGGGATGACTGGGTCACTAGGACATAGAAAACATTTGCATTAAAGGATTAAATGTGGAAGGGCAAAATTTTAAACACATTTAACAATGCATTAGGAGTAAATATAGGAGCAAGAGTTAGCATATTAAGCACAAATTACACACACAAAATTTTAATGAGCCCTTCCCAGTCCACCTCGTGGTCTTGGAAGTTTGTGTTTGTAATCCCATGGAAAAGTTACTGTAAATCTAGCAAGTTAATTCCAATCTCCCACTTCCAATGCAACCCATGGGGAGCATAAAGACACTGCCATATAGTTGTGGGGTACCAAAGGGGTCCTATGTCCAGCTCAGGTGATGGAAAACTGGGACAAAGGCCACAAGCCAGGACCAAACCCAGGTTTTATTCATTCATGAAGAAGGAGGCGGCTGGAGGCTGAGTGACTGAGGGTGATGGGAGGTTCAGGAGTGCTGAGAGCGGGGCTTGGGAGGAGGCCTGAAATCACCTCTGCAATATGCAGAGAGAAGGGTGTGCCCCAGGGGCCATCTGCATAGCACAATTCAAGGAAGTGTCTAATGTTTTGGGGTCAGTGCTTCAGCTCTGCTGTGTTATTTTTATGCCCCAGGAAGTCATAACTCTGATCTTGGGGCTCAATCCCAGCTGACAGCATGGACGAGGCTCTGCCTCTTACCTGGCTCACTCATGTTTTTTGGGAGCTGTGGGGGCAGCTAACACTGACATGTCTGTCACCTTGCTTCAAAGACTACACATCAGCACCTTGGCCAGACCGATTTGTGTTACTTAAAGCTAAGCGAAGCGATAAGGAAAAGTCCCAGACAGCTCCGTACCTGCCAACACATGGAAACAGGGCCAGGTTTAGCCAAGATGGAGATAGTTGCTCTTCTCTCAAGGAGAGTCCTCCACGCAGAAGATAAATATACCTGACAGTTACACTGTGTAAAACTCTTAAACAGAGGGGTGGAGAGTGTTGTATGTGAGCAGAGGAACTTACTCATTTTTCTGTCTGTTCTAGAAATGCGGAGGGAACCCAAGTATCTATTATTATTTTTAAAACAGCGTATTAATAAAAACTGAAACATAATAAGGCAGTGCCATTAAAACTGCCATTAAAAATTAGAGACCACTGTGGTCAGATAAAAGGCTGGAGCAGCAAAATAAGCCCCTGGGCACCATAAACTGTTACCCTCTGTCGCATAGCATGTTACATTTCTATGTGTATGCTTTTCCAAAGGACCTTTCGGGTGACTGAGAAAAACCACAAGTGCAGAATATTTGCATGAAATAAGGGAATCATTACCAAGGAAAAACCTAAATACACCCTCAGCTTCACTTACTCGAAGGAGACTTACAGATCACAAATTATGGAGCTGAGGAGATGGTACTTGCCTATAATTCCAGCACTTTGGGAGGCTGAGGCAGGAAGCTCATAAGAAAACCCAACCTGAACAACTTAGCAAGACCCTGCCTCAAAATAAAAAATAAGAAGGTTAAGGGTGTAGCTTGGTGCAATATTGTGTGTTCAATCCTAGCAACGAAACCCTAACTTTGGAGGCCACATGGATGAATCATACATTATTAGTCTCCCACCAGCTTTGCCGTAGATAACACCTCTGATGTGTGCATTTTAACAGTTGCCTAGGTTACTTCTGGGGAACTGAGGGCCACCGTTACTGAGAACGCTGACACTTTCTATGGATCTGCAGATGTCTCATGGGTGACAGGAGGCAGATAAATGGGCTTGGCCCCTCTCTCTCTATCACATGTGCCCCCTTATTTGCCTTAACCTTTGAGTCAGATTCTGCTCAGCTCTGCATGCAGTCACGCTCATCAGCCAGTAGACCGGGGCGTGTTTTCTTTTTCTTCCTGTCTCCCATCTTTTGTACTCCCCCCCACCCCACTTCTGAGTTTCTCCAACAGCTACAGCAGCACGTGTGCTCGGGTGGAGAACGTCTCCCAAAGGCCACCTGTGCTCCCACAGGGAGCTTCAGGAAGGCGACTGACTGATGGCGGCCTTCCTCCCTCTGCAAAGGCCCACCCGGATCTACAGGCCAGGTATTTACATGGGATGACAGTACCAAATACGATGGTTCAGCTGTCTCTACAACAAGCTGACCATAATCACCTGGTGACCACAAGGAGTGTCTTCTCCTCTGCCCATTGGAAACCCCTAGACATTGGCCCATCCCCAGCTAATCAGTCAAAACTCTTTTTATCAAAAAAAAAAAAAAAAAAAAAAAAAACTTTATCACCTCTGAGTCAAAAGATCTCATCTGGTATCAAAAACGTAGTTTTTATTCACAGCTCCAAGGGAGACAATCGCCATACCATGGGTGGAAAGGGACCCCAGGGGACATACTGGGACCTGCAGGAGGCCGAGGAGGGGAAGGAATGGGGGGGTGATGCTGCTCCAAGGAACTGGGTGAGGTGTGCAGGTTAACTGGCTCATTCGAATAATTCCCATGTGCTCTGAGGCGCAGGGACTGTCCCTCATGGTCAGTGCTGGCCTTAGGTGAGAGCAGTGGGGGTAGCGGTGCAGGAGGAGGTTGGGGTACAGGCCCTGGTTGGGATTTAGGACTCACGCCCCAGGAGCAAGACTCTTCCTGAGTAGGTGTGAGAGGGGGACCCAGGGAAGGCGGTTACCCCACAGATCTCGGGGTGTTCAGAACCAGGCACCTGCGGAAGCTGAAGCATGAAGTATGCAAACTCCTGCACATGGAAGGCGGTCCAGGCCCTGGTGTGGTGGCTCCCCCTCCTCAGCCCCCAGAAAATAGCTGTTCCATCCAGGGCCTCAGGAGACAAGGATGAATTAATTAATTAATTAATTAATTTTGTCTTTTTCTTTTTTATGGGTACCAGGGATTGAACTCACGACCACCTGCTTGCAAGGCAGGTGCTTATGTCGCTGAGCTAAATCTGCAGCCCCCACAAGGATGAATTTAAAATGCCAAAAGCAAGATTTTTTTTTTTTTTTGGTAAGTACTAGAGATTGAACCCAGGGCCTTTGCAGGAAGCTGCATCCCAGATCTTCATTTTTATCTTTATGTTGATACAGGTTCTCACCAAAGTGCTAAGTTGCAACCTCCTGCCCCAGCCTTCCAGAGGCTGAGACCCCTTGCCTGGCTAGGGATTCATTTTTGTGCATGCCCTTATGTTTGGCACCTGGCACCCAAGGCCCAGTGCAGCCTGCCTGAACCCTGCTCCTCACTCTCACTCACTTTGTGACACAGAGGGACAAGGCCGAGGCAGGAGACCCCTGCTGCCCCATTCCCCGGCCAGGGCCCTCAGTATGGTCTCCCCTTCTCATGCCCACACGGTTTGCATGGGGCTGGGGATAGAGCTCAGTGGCACAAGGCACTGTGAGTACAAGGTCGTGAGTTCAACCCCCGGTACCAAAAACAAACAAAAAAACACTGAATCATTTAGCCAGGTGTGGTGGTGTACACCTGTAATCCCAGCACTCCAGAGGTTGAGGCAGGAGGATCACTGCAAATTTGAGACCAGCCTGGGTTACAGAGTGAGCTCACGGCCAGCCTGAACTGCACAGTGAGACCCCCCTCTCAAAAAGACCAAAACCAAACAAAAACCCCATGCCTCACATGGCCCTGTTTGTGGCCCAAACGTTTTTCTGCCTCTCCACGAGCAAAGGGCTGTGTCATTTGGATGAGTGAAAATCTACCTGAGGCTAATTTTTTTTATTAATTAAGTTTATCGGTACATTTTAAGTATAGATAATGATCACATTCAGTGTAGGGAATTTGTGTCTGTACATAACATATCTTGATTCTCTTTTTTCCCCATTCACCTCCCTTCCCTTCGACCCTTCTTCCCCTCCTTATTTACAAAAGCTTTGTTTCCATTTTTTCTTTCTTTGCTATGTGTCCACCAAACTCTTTCTGAGTTGAGAAAATCCAGGCTGGAACAAGGTCATCTAGGTGATGGCCAAAAAGAGCCAGTCTGAACTGCCCTTGGCTTGGAGTGGTGTGGTTAGTGTGATTGTTAGTAATGATATGTGTACTTGACTTGAGTAAGGCCCACCTAACAGATTAAATACCGGGTATGTCTGGGGATGACTGACTTGTAAACCTGCAAACTGAGGAAGGAAGACCCATTCCAGGCGTGGGTGGCATCAGCCAATAGGCTTGCAGGCTGGACAGAATAAAAAGGGAAAGAAGGCAAGCTCCGGTCTTCCTCACTGCCCCTGGACACCTGTTATGGTTTATACACTGTGTCAGCTTGAGACGCCTAGAAGCTTACCTAAGTGACTCAGCAGCTCTGCATCCTACAGTGCAGAGAACCAGCCTTGACCACTTAGGGATGCCGGTCATTGTGTCAGTTTGAGGAGGTCAGAAGTTTAACCAAGTGACTCAGCAGGAGCTTGTAACATCCTCAGCCTGTGCACCTGGAGGGCAGGCAGATGCTGTGAGTGCTATACCCACCCCAGGAGAGCAGCCTGCACACAACAAAGGGCAAATGGGGGGGAACTGAGGGCTGGTCCTCCGGAGGAGCTCCCGTCCTGGCCTTCAGCTTGGATGTTGTCTCCTGGCTTCCCGCAGTGTGTTCAGCTTCCACCCGGGACTCCTCAGCCTTCCTCCTAGACTTCAGCTCTCTGTCGCACACCTACTGGCCTCCTGATACGGATGTGTATGGGACACTGCAGTGGGCCCCAGACCTTGGGGACCTTTTAGCCTCTGCACACTCCCTCATCTGACTCTGGCTGACCGTTGCTCTCCAGTGCACAGACAGTCATTTCAGATTTTTCCACCTCTGATCCAGTAAGGCTACTTAGTAAGTACTCTTATGTAATAATAATAATAATAATAATAATAAATATATTTTATACTCTAGAGAACCCTAATAATAGTTAAGTAGACTGAGCAAGCCTCTGGCTGAGTTACTCAGAATCCAGGAACCCTGTTAGCCCTTGAAGAGGCGGTGATGAAGGTGAAGAGGGGATTCTGGAAAAACCTTGCTGACCTGTGTCAGTTGCAGTGGGCCCTTATTCCAGGGGGAGCATGTCTTCAGTTCGCCTGTCTGGGATCCCCTTAGTAGCTGAGTTATGGGTGCACCGAGGAGCCCCACAGACGTTTCTGATCTTCAATATAGCATACATTTCTTCTGCTTTTATTTTCGTGGTATTGGGGTTGACCACAGAGCTTTCATACTGAGCTACATCTGCATCTCCTTTTGCATTTTTTATTTTATTTTATTTTTTTGTCTTTTTCCTTTTCATCAGTACCGGGGATCGAACTCATGACTGCCTGCTTGCAAGGCAGGCGCTTATGCCGCTGAGCTTTTATTTTGGGTACTTCCCCTGGATCCTTCCTTGCCCTAGTTTGTGGTCTGCACCTCTTGATTGGGGCGGGAGGAGGGGTATATCTCCTAGTGCTCTGTTGGCAGAGGCCCCAGGCCAGCTGCTCAGGTGCTCAGGCTTCAGTTAACCCTGCACTGCCTGTGGCTGAACAGAGTCTGTAAAAGCCCAGATGCCAGCTCATGGGCCAGGGCTGGCTGAGTCAAGCAAGCTGCCGTGACAGACTTGCTTGGTCACCAGAAAAGCTCATGTTTATAAACTGAGAGCGCTTGTGGAGCACAAAGCTGTCACCTTCCAGGTCCTGTCCTGGAAACCGTTTTGCCGTTTTTCTTTGGAGCTGTGCTCTGAGCACTAAGTAGTTAATGTGGTCAAAGCCAGGCCCGCCTGGGGCCTTGCATGCCCTGCTGTCAGTGAGCATCCCTCTCTGGAAGTCATGTTCCTGGAAACACGAGCAGACCTTTGGAAAAAGAATGAGACCAAACGTGGGCCCTGCTAGGCAAATTCTGTCATTTTAACCTGCTGGATGGAGCCTCAAAATTAAAAAAAAAAAATCAAAGCACACAGCCCTTGTGCACACACAGGAAATCACTAGTTTAGGTGATTAATGTACCTTCTGCCTTTACTCACGTGCCAGGAATATACATCTACAAACATCGCTTATTCTAGGAGTACAGACGAGCACCAATCAGGCTTGCAAGAATCTGAAGTGTTTTAAATCATGTCTCAATCACTACTGATTAGGTTCTCACTTTGGTTAATGAAAATAAATATCAAATTTAAGGGGAGATGTACCCAGAGGCAAGAGGGACACTGGCAGACTAGTCCTCTGGCTTGGCCAGTGAGGTCCAGGGGTGCAGGCCCCATGCTTGGCCAAAGGGAACCAGCCACTCCCCCCCACACACACACACAATGCTAGAAGGTCGCTCTTATCTGCCTCTCCTCCACCACCCCACCCCACACAGTTCCCAGGCTCTGGGCTGCAACCGTGGTCTCGTTCTTCAGAGTGGTATCCAAAACCTAGACATGCAGGTGCTCTTCTAGCCGAATCTTCCTGCTGCAGGGCAAGAGGCTGCACAAGTCTCTAGGAGTGGCCACAGCAAAGCCACTAACTGGGTGGTTCCCTTGGGGGATCCTGAGGGAGTTGCTGTCCACGGCTCTCTCACCTCTGGTGGTGGGTGGAGGCCTCAGTATTTTATGTCCACTAGTAGCAACCCTCCGGCCTCCACCACTGTCCTTACAAGGCTTCTTGTAGTGAGTCTCTCCTCTCCCTTGAAGTGTGACATGGAACATACGGGAAGTGGGCCCTGCACCGGGCCCAGGAGGCTGACCAAAATGGGGTCACTTGTGCTAAGACCACATCGATGAGCTGAAACCAAGTTGTTTATGAACGCAAGAGAGAGGAGCCCAACAGTCACTTCCAACCCACTTGATAAGGAAGTCCTGCTTCTTCGATCTTTCTCAGGACTGATGCCTTCTGATTCCCTCCGGCCTCTTTTATCTACAAGCTAAAGCCAAACTGGTCTGGAATTCATGGGAAGGAGGCATGGTCTCATTTTAGAACCACAAATAAAAGCCCTTTAAGATATTACATTTTATTGTAACTTTTTCTTTGACCTAGGATTCCAGTTCCATTGGAGGAGTGCCCCACACTAATCCCCCTGGGCCTCATTTTAATTGCAAATGCAAGGGCCCTATATCGTATATATGATGTGATGGCCAAATGTAGTGAATGTTTAAATATTTTTAAAAGTGTGACAGTGAAGGACACCTTGCCATCAATTGCCCTTAGAACATTCCCTTTCACTAAAACACAGCTATCCATTACTCTTACCATTTCCTAAGGCAGCTCTGAAGTCCTCTTTCTTGTCTTGAGCTGTAGCATTGTGGTTGCCTTAATGTCTGAGTCGATTCAAAATGCTTACCTCTGTGGTCACGGTGACTTTGGGGAAGATGCCAAGTCCTCTGAATGCGACAGACGAGGACGCACCCTCGTGTTTTTATGAGCCTGCTTTCCACTTGATGCCACTTGGCAGCCTTCACCATATTTCTGCTCATACTTTGTAAGGACTGTCCCGAAAGCAGACTCCCAGAACTGCTCCAGAAAATGCCAGGAGTGATGGGATAAGCATGCTCCAAGCAGAGGGGATATTTTGAGGAGAATTTATGGTGATGTTTTTGTTCTGTTTTTTGTTTGTTTTATTTTACAGAGACCAAAACCAAACAAAATAAAACAGAGCAAAGCCAGTCAAAACAAAACAGTGAAAGTGATACAAAACCTCAAAACGGGACAGTAGGCAATTGGCCATGGGGGGGCTGGGGATTTAGCTCAGTGGCATAAGCGCCTGCCTTGCAAGCAGGCAGTCGTGAGTTCGATCCCAGGTACTGATAAAAAGACAAAAAAAAAAGGAAATCGGCCATTACTACCATAATGCCTCTCGTTATCTTCAAAATTGCTGCCTATGCCATCAGACACAATAAAATCAAACAAACAGCACAGAATAAAACCAATCAAAACATTGAATACAGCAAAACAGTAAAACAAAGCAAAAATAAACAGTGAGAACACTATTGGATTTCAAAAACATGGCAGAAGAAAAGTCCCCAAAGTTGCTATTGCATATTGCTATCCTCTAAACAGATGCTCAGACTACTGAACCTAGGTCTGCAAAGTCAACTCAACATCGTAAGCGTTAAGTTGCTTTTGTACCTCAATTGCTATCCACTCAGACTGTGTTCCTCTGAGTCAACCAGTAGCTTAGGAGCTGGGAGCAGGGGAGGGACACAGCTCTTCTTGTCTCCCAGCCTGCACCGCGGCTGGCACTGTAAGGGCACACAATGACCACTGGCCAGTGGGAAGGGCGCATTTTCTTTCTCCTCTGTGGTATGTTTTTGATGAAAATAAAATTTTTAAAAATAGTTAAACACTCACCATACATTTTGATCATACCTCATAAGGTCACAGTCAAAAGTTTAGCATAGGTGAAAATTTGGGGGACCCTGTCCAGCCCACTGCAGAGGTGGAGGGGCCTGAGTTCCCCATCTGGCTGCTGATGCTATACCAGCAGTCCCAGCGCTGCACCCAATTCAGCTCAGTCCGGCACAATCCCCACATTGGCCTCTGCCTGACACCCCCGCCTTGGTCTCTCTGACCAGCTCCCAGGGGTGGACTGTGGGCATAACTTGGCCCAACAAACCCCTACCCCTCTGTCGAATCTTCAGTCCTAACCCTTCCTGACCCAGTCCCCCACTCCCCGACCCCTGCCGTCCCTGGGGGCGTCCTAAATACCTGAGGGCTCAGGATCTGAGTCGCTCTGGTGCCAGTGGATTTGCAGTCACCCAGAACCAAAGTCTGTGGGATGCTTGGGGCTCTGGCCTGCTTGACAGGGGGGCCTTTGGGAGCAAGGCCCGCCTTTCATGAAGACTGCCCATTTTCTGGAAACGGATTCCTGGAGTTGGGAGCATCTCATCTTTTCAAGCTGCTACAATAAAATGCCCTGGATGGGTATAGTGGTAGATACCTGTAATCCCAGTCATCTGGGAGGCTGAGGCCGAGAGAGTGCAAGTTCAAGGCCAGCCTGAGGAACACAGCAGGAATCTGTCTCAAAATAAAAAGGGGTGGGCGAGCGTCTAGCTCCGTAGTAGAGCACTTGCCTAGTGTGTCCAAGGCCCTGGGTTCCATCTGAATGACTGAGGGAGGGGAACTTAAACCAGGCAACAAACAAGATAAATTTATTTCTCAAGTTCTAGAAGCCAGAAGTTCGAGATCGATGATGTCTTAGAATCAGTGTCCGGCGAGGGCCTGGCCCATAGATGCCCCTTCTCACTATGTCCTCACACAGCCAGAGAAACTGGGGAGCTCCCTACAGTCTCTGTTAAGGGCACTGATGTCATTCGGAAAGGTTCTGCCATTTAGCCCCAAAATATTACTTCCAAGAGCCCTCCCCTGACAGCATTGCCTTGGGAGGTCAGGTTCAACATGGGGATATTTTGAGCATACAAACCTTCAGACTGGCATGTTATTCTGATGGGTGTGGGCACCCTGCTCCCTGCCAGCGAAGATTCTGTAGGGCAATTACAGTGTTGAATGCCAAAGCAACTGTGGCTAATCTTCCCACACACTGTCAAGTGTTCCTACCATTAATGCCCAGCGGGCTGCCCCCAGAGTCCTCTAGAGAACAAGAACCTGGAGCCCAGGGACAGCTCCAGCCACCCTAGGGCCCACTGTTCCATCCCATGGCTCCCCTCTGCCCTGGGAAGCCCAGATAGGCTTTGGGGGACACCTGGGAGGCCCACAGTGGGGCCAAGTGACATCTGTCTGAAGATGGCTTGGGCCTAGCTAGGTGGGCACATGGCTCTGATACCTGCCAGCCCTGAGGCCTGGGCTCTCATTTGCTGTCTACAAACCCTCTACTTTCCCAAGCATCAGAGATGGAGGTGATACTCCAGGTGATGCAGATTGAATCGTGTGACTGTTCCCTGGTGGGGCTCCCTGGGCAGGGGCCGTGATGACCTTCATCTTCATCTTGTCCCCATTATTAAGAGGCAGGGCCTGGGCTTCATCTTGTCCCCGTTATTAAGGGGCAGGCGCTCGGTGGCAGTGGAATAAATGAATAACAATGTGAGGAAGTAATAAGTGAAAAAGTAATGCGAATGAAAGAATGGGGTCACATTAATAAATTATGAGTACATGAATAATAAATAGATATAATTTAACAAACATTTAGGTACAGCTTCCTCGGAGCCAGGCACTGCTCTGGGAAAGTTATAATTATTAATTCAATAAATGCCCATAACCACCTTGCGAGGCCTGCGCTGACATTATATCCTTTTCCTAGATGGAGAGACTGAGGCACAGAGGGAAGAGACTTTCTCAAGCTCCCACAGCCGACTCAGGGTAGCGGCCAAGATGAGACCCACAGGCTGCCACCTGCGAATATTAACACTGCCCGAGCCTTCTCTCTCCACCGTGGCGGGGAGAAAAGGTAGACTGAGGCAGTGGGCCAAGTAGGGGGCACCCCGCTGATGGCCGGAGCCAGGCACAGACCACCAGCGTGGCAGGAAAGACCCGCCCTGCGTCTTCGAGGCCTGGGGTCCCAGGGTCCCAGAGTGGGCCAGAGGGCACGCTGGTGCTGGGGTGGAACCCTCCACCTTACTGCTGTGGGGCGAGCTTAGGCTGAGCAGCCCCAGCCCGTGCAGGGCGGGCTCTGAAGGGGCACCGAAGCTGTGCCCAGCTGCACAGCCGGCAAAACGGACCCTGCCGCGCTGTTTCTAGAATGAATGGAAAGAGCCGGTTTGCAGTCAGCATGGCCCTCACGCATGAATAAACTCCCAGGGAGACCCCGTACCCAGCCCACGCCCAGGAGCACACACCACCGTGCCCGCGCTCGGCCTCCCAGCCCCGCTCCTGAGCTAGACCCAGCCTCGCCCCCTGCTTCCCGTCCCTCTGTGTGATGCGATTTCCTTTCTCTGAGCCCCCGTGAAATTTAATTTACAGCCCATTTCTGCCGTGATTTCACTTACTGTGCACAGGGCCCTGCACACCTCGTTTCTTATAATCCTCACAGCAACCCTGTGCAGGCTATTACTTCTGTCTCCCAGATGAAGACCTAAGGATTAGCAGATTAAGTAATTCATTATGGACAGTTCTGAAGGAATGGCCCAGCTAGCCCTCTGTGTTTTCTCCAGCTCCCAAATGTGTGATGGATGACGAAGGCCCGTTGCTTGGGGACAGGGGTTGTGCTCAGCCTGTCGTCCACAGGTCTTGTATTCATTCACTGTTCAACCAACTCTGTGCTGTTAGGACATATGCTCTACAGGTGTTGGATGGCGTTCCAGGAAGTAGATGAGTAAACAAGGCACATTGGGAGCTCCCAGCCTCCTCAGGGAAATGTTGTGACTGCAAAAAAAAAAAAAAAAATTAAAGATTACAATGCACCCATAGAAGAGGAATTCTTGGAAGTGATCAACATTATCCAGGGGCACCATCAGTCTTATACAAGCTAGCTCTGGGGACAGGGAATGACTAGGAGCCTCCTGGTAGCCAAGGAGAAAAGATTATTGCCGGAAAAGATAATGACTCTCAAACAGTACAGCAACATCAGAGAGTGGATGAAGGGGAGGTGGGTTTGTGGAAAGAGGGTTGGCTCTCTGGCATCATACCAGAGTGGGGGAAGTGAGAGAGTGATGCCCAGGCCCACAGTGAGGGGCCATAGGAATGAACTAACACTTCCAGTGCTCCAAGAAGTGGATAAAGTCTTGCTTCTCTCACAGAGAGCAGCTCCTGAGGCCACCACCGCATTCCTTCTGTGCCACCTGTGCTCTGCTAAAGGCCACCAGCATGTCTTAGGGCCAGCTCACCATCTGGCTGGTTCTGGTCTTTCCCCAGCTCTCCCTCCTCTCCAGCCATTCCTTTAAAAAAACATACTACAATGTAAGAGCTGAACCCAGCACCTCAGCCATGCTAAGCAAGTGCTCTATCACTGAGGCAAACCAGCCCTAAACAGTTCTTTTTTTTTTTTTTTAATTTTATTTAAGGAGAAAAGAAAAAAAAAGCAGAGAAAGGGTACAAGTTATACAGATTTGCAGAAAAAAAATGAACAGTAGGAAATCACTAGTTAATGGATTACATATTGTCATCTTAGAAATAATTGTTCAAGTCACAAAATTAAAGCTTGTAAAGTGGACATTCCATCAATGATACTGCTAACAGTTCTGTTCAATGATCCGATAAAACTCTGTGATATCATATTCTATCTTATACACTTAAATATACATGCAGTTATATAGTTTAGAGCACTTTCTTTTCCTCTCTTTTGTACAATGACTATTACACATTTTGGGTTTCATTGCTCTCATGGTTCTTATTACTATTTTGGAAGAGAGTAAAACCAAATGTGACATAACAGAACAGAATCAGTCAAGTCAAAAGGGTGGACATAATAGATAATGTGAAAACATAATACAAGGTGATCAACAATGGTTACCATAATGCCTCCCGCTATCTCTAATAGAATTGCCTATACCATTAGTTATAATACAGTTGAACAAAACAGTAAAGAACAAAACCGACAAAACCAAACCATTGGAGACATTGTAGGTCTTCAAAAGTAGATAAAAGTCAACGAGAATGGGCGTTATAATGAATCTCATTATCTTCACAGCTGATGCCTAAATTTTCGAACCTGATACTATCCAGCAAAACAGAATAGGGGAACATCAGTTAAAAACCAGATGGTGAGAGTAATACAGGGCTTTAAATCGAGGTAATGGAAAGTCAAAGTGGGTTACTATAATATATCCTGCTATTTTTTTCCTTTAATTAAAAGGATAAAAATTTAAAAAAAGTATTAAAAAAGTAAATAATGGAGTGGAGATTGAGATAAAAGAGGGCATAACAACGAAACAGCACAGATCAAAACATAACCATTTAAGCAGAATAGTGTTTCACCACCAGATAATCCTGACCTAAAAGTAGTTACCATATTGTCTCTTTCCTTGAAATCCTTGAGTACAACTTCGTATACTGTAGCATTAAGTATATCAAAACAATGTAAAACCATTTAAGAGAATGACAGCATTACAGAGTATTTAGAATCGACTAACAGAAAATGAATAATGGTTTCTGTATAATCTCCTTGTCTTTAAAAGGTTTTTGCTTATACTATCGTACATAATAAAATCCAGTAAGATACAACCTATTTAGACCATTGGAGACAGAAGGACAAAAGCTAGATGAGATTTCAAAACAAGATGATACTAAATCAGTATTACCTATTAAGATGTCATTTTCTCCAAAATAGCTGTTCCTATCATCCAATCTTCTCTGCCTCATTTCTGTTGAGCTCTTATTCTGTCAGTAGCTGTCAGTTTGTCTTCTTCACTTTGTTCTCTGCTCCATTAGTTGTGGCCTCCACTATTTCTGGATTCTTTGTATTTTTCTTTTTTTAGAATATCCTGCAATACTCTCTGTAGAGTTGAATTGGTGGTTGCAAATTCCCCCAGTTCCTCTTTATCCTGGAAGCACCTTGTTTTTCCATCAATTTCCAGGGACAGTTGTGCAGGATATCTCAATCTTGGCTGGAGATTATTATCTTTCAAAGCTTGAATTATTTCCCACCACGCTCTTCGTGATTTGATGGTTTGTGCAGAGAAATCTGCTGTAATTCTGATGGGCGCTCCCTTGTAAGTGGTCTGTTTCTTGTCTCTGACAGCTTTTAATATTCTGTTCTTGTATTGAATTTCTGGAATTTTTATTATTATATGCCTGGGTGTTGCTCTGTTTGGGTTGTAGGTAGCTGGGGTCCTGTATGCCTCATACATCTGAGTATCTTTACCTTTTGCTAAATTAGGAAAATTCTCCTGGATTATTTCTGTGAGTAGCTTTTGTAGTTCACTTGTTTGTGTCCCTACTTCTTCTTTTATGTTCTTAATCCTTAAGTTATGGATCCTCTTATCATCTTCTTGTCTTTGTATTATTGCTGTTTGTTTCTTTGTTATTTTTAAGAAGTTTTTCATTTCATTCTCCCATATTACAATTCTGCCCTCCAGTTCAGATAGTCTGTCCTCAGTTTCTTTCAAGCTGTTATGCCAGTCTTCGATAGACTTCTTAGTTTCTTGGTAGTCCCTTTGAACCTGCTTCACGTATTCTATGCTTTCCCTGTTTTCTCCATCAACAATTCTCCCCTCTTTTTCTGTTCTTCCATTCCACCATCTGTTTTTTCTTGGGTAGGGCTTAGCATTTCTCTAACTATTTTGCATACTTCTAGCTTCAGGTCGTTGATAACTTCATTCCTGAATTGGTCTATGAGGCTCTCTATATGGTGCTTTATGTGTATTGGTGCGGTGTCCGCTATTGCCTGTTTCTCAGAATTGGGGGCCGAGGAGCCTTTCTTGTTGCTGCCTCTTCCCATATTCTCTGTTCCTTATATATGCAGGCTTATATGAGAGGCCCAGCTTCTCTCCCTGTCAGCCACAGCCTGATCGAATTGCGCCGGTTAGGTGTTCCCACTCACCGCTGCGCACCAGGCAGCCTATGCGGGGGCCCGCCCCTCCCGGCCTCCGTCAGGCTCTGGGATCTGGGTTGGGCCAGCCTACGGGGTCCGCCGGCAGCATCACGCAGGCCAGGCACTTTTCACCAATCCCGCCCGAGAGGGGAATGTGTGGCTGGAGTCTCCACCGCGCCCTGCTCCCGCAGGACTGCTCCGGCCCAGAAAGTCCGCTGGAGTCAAACTGTCGTGGAGTGTCAGTTTCTCTCACTCACCTCGCCACAAGTCAGAACATGCCTCCCTGCCCGTCCTGTTTTCGACTCCGTTCGCAGACTCCTGTTCTCAGAGTTTCCTCGCGTCTCTCTCCTTGCCGAGCCGATGTAGAGGCAGCCAGCCGCTGCACGGCGGGAAACCCAAATCGCGGCTTCCAATGGCGCAGGGTCCAGCCTCAGCAGCGAGACTTTTCTGTTCCTGTTTTAGCACCAGGACTGCATTCCAAGTTGGTTTCTCTCAGCCGAGTTCGTTCCTGAGTCAGCAGAGCATAACTCCACCTGCTTATGTCTCTTTAGTCCGCACCATACCTGGCTTCTGAGCCTAGTTTTTCAGAGAGCCTCCGGTAGTTGCTGTTATCTGTCCGCCATGTTCTCCCGGAAGTCCCTAAACAGTTCTTAATCTGTTTGCACCATAGCCCTCTGTGCAGCCCGCAGAGCTGCCTGGTCCTTTTCAGAGCAACATATTTAGTACTGGGGATCAAACTCACAACCTCACGCTTGCTAGGCAGGTACTTATGCCACTGAGTTAAATCCTCAGCCCAGAGCAACATTTTTACATACATAAAATAAATGCATCAAATTTCAAGAAAATCAATTATATTGAAATACAATTACTAAGATATTAAATAACTCTATTTGTGATATAGAAATCAATGTAGTTCTTTACTAACACATTAACCAGCATGACACAGTGGGTACCCTCATGACCAGTATAATTTCATAATAGGGAAAAGTAAAGTGACATTTCAAGATCACTGTGACAGTTGTGATGCATCGTAAATAAATATCTATAATTGTTTTATGGTGATAAAAATCAAAGTACGTCTACTATTACTACTGTGGTTTTGCTGACTACATTTTCAGTGGAATGAAAGCTAGCTGTCAGGTAGAGGTTTGTGGATAAAAAGAAAAAAGATTTTTTCTCCTTTTCAAGTTCATGAAATTCTAACCTAAATTCTACCCCTCAAATCTCTTGAGGTCTTTTGCAAACCAGGTTCAAAACATCCCCTCTCCTGTTCTCTCCTGTGATTCTCCCCAGGGAACCTTCAAATAAAGGGGCTAGGAGCAGCAGTGGCCCCCACTGGGTGCCGTGGACCTCTGCTTTCTTTGACAAAAAGAGAAAGACCAGGTGAGTGTGTGTTGAGGTCAAGGAAAACACTCAGACCACCCCTAGTCCCACATAAGTGAGGCACGGCTGCCAGTCGTACCTGTTGGGAGGTCCAGGACCCCAACCTGCCACCATGGAAGTGTGATAACCACCTCTGCACACAGCTGAACCCTGTTATCTGGTAACCTGGTCAAGGAACAGGACCTAGAGCAAGGCAGAGGACGCCACTGTGCCTGCAAACGCTTGACACGCCCCTTTCCGTGGGTAAGCTTATTCCCTTTGCTTTGTGTATGAGTTGTATTTAGAGACCTACTTCCATCAACTAAAGGGTGGCAGGAATGATGATATGCAACCCTGAGAGTGAGCCATAAAAAGACTGTGGCTCCCTTCTTGCTGTCTCTTGGAGCACTCTTGTGGGGAAGCCAGCCACCATATTGAAAGGATGCCCAATTACCCCATAGAAAGATGGCAAGGGATGGAGACCTCCCGTCAACAGAGGTGGTGCGAGACCTCCATTCAACAGCTGTACAAGGAGCCATCTTGGAAACAGATGCTATAGCCCCAGGCAAGAGCAGCCTTGGCTGACAAGGAGACCTGATCCAGAGCCTAGCACAGCTGGGCCACCTCCAGGCTCCTGCCCCTCAGAGCCTGAGATGACATATATTCATTGTGTTAAGCTGCTGAATTTTGGAGGATTTTGTTAAATAGTAATAGGTTCCTAATACAAAACTATGACAAGGAGAAATTCTGCCCATGAGGGTTGCTGGAGGGGCATCCCTCACTGTGTGCACTGATGGTCCCATAGGCTGTGCTGGCAAAACTGTGGGGACAGATCCTCTCATGCCCTGCTCTAGGAAGACCATCAGACAGGATCTACCTTGACATGGGCATTGATATCATAAACACAGTGGCATGTGCAAGGCGTGACAACAGCTCATGAATATTTGTCACAGCATTATACTGGAAAAACATAAATAACGCAGTGTTGGGAAGAATACAAACACCTGTCACACTGGTTACACAAACGGCAGCCATTCATACTGTGGAATTCTAAAAAGAACAAGGCAGCTCATTATGGGCTTACTAAAAGGAGAAAACAAGGACACAGTCTGTTTACAAACTTCACTGGGTTATTCATGTGCAAAAAGAGCACACACACGTACACACATGGCTGGGTACGCATACAGCATCCTTAGGAATACAGGCAAGAACCAGTAAACATTTCTCTTAAGAGGGAAGAGTGGGACTCCTAGAGCCCCAGGGAGCTGGTGTTTACACCCTTGTGTGGTCCCCTCCTCACTGTAGTAAGACCAGTCAGGGTGACCATGAAAGCACTGCAGAAATACATCACTTCTGAGGCTGCATTACACACCAAATTGTGCTCCCTCCCCTAAATTCCTGTGTTGAATTCCTGGGCTGTGGTCTTTGTTATGGGCATTCTAGCATGCATTTACAGGCTGGGTTATAAAAGGCACTGAGGCCTCCTACTTGCCACCACCCCTGGGCATCCACGATGTTGTCAGGACACTCAAGCAGCCCATGGAGAGACTCATATGGAGACCTGGACCCGAGGCTTTCTGCTGACAGCCATGAAGGGAAACCATCATCTGGTAGATTCTCCAACTCAGCCCAGCCCTTGGACAATGGCCGCCTAGGCTAACAGCTTGACCACGACTCACAAGAGGCCCCAAGCTGGACCCATCTAGGAATTCTGTGAAATATCTATCTAACCCGTGGGCTGGGGATTTAGCTCAGCGGCATAAGCACCTGCCTTGCAAGCAGGCAGTCGTGAGTTCGATCCCTGGTACTGATTAAAAAAAAAAGAAAGAAAGAAAGAAAGAAATATCTAACCCACAAAAATTGTACAAGGTTAAATACGCTGGTGGTTTCAAACTGCTGGATATTGGATAATTTGTTACACAATAGTAGATGACACACAAGGTGCACACTTTCCAACCCATGAAAGTCAGAATAATGGTCCCCAAAGGTACCCAGCTCCCAATCCCTAGAACCAGTGACCATGATTTGACACGGCAAAGAGGACTTGACAGATGTGGTTAAGCCAAAGACATTGAGATGGGGAAGACCCTGGATATACTGAGTGAGCCCAAAATGCCCTTACAAACATCCCTAGAAGAGTCGGGCAGAGGGAGATGTGAATGTGAGGAAAAGGTGGTATCTGAACCTCAGCAGGGGGATCTGAAGATGCCACACCACAGGCTTCGAGGGTGGAAGACAGAGCCAGAGCCAAGGAATACACGATGCAGTCACTGTAGAAATCAGGAAAGGCCAGGAAGCGGTCTCCTGCAGAGCCTCCAGAGGGGGCGCAGCCTTCCAACACTGATGTCATCCCAGCAAAACTGATTCCCAGTGCCTGTGTGTTAGAAAAACATTTACATTCTCTAAAAATCTTTTACAGTAAAAAACATTGTTAATCATCGCCCTCAAAACCCTACCTCCTGCTTCAAACACACTTATCCCATCGATGATTCTTGGGCATTTTCTGAAGTCGCTTTTCCTGAGTGGCAATCAATGAGGTCTGATCAAAAGGGACCCCGGTGCCAACAGCCTGGGAACTCCAATACCTACCTGGGACCTTCCCACCCTGTTGGTGCTGGTAGCTTCCTGTCTAGCCAGGCTATAGCTGGCCCTGCAGCCCTCTGCAAGTTCTCAGCCACCTCGCCATCTGTGCTGCCATGGACCATGGAGAGTGACCATTAGCTTCATTGGGTATGTCTGGGTGGGTCATGTGGGCACGACTCTGGGTCCCTCTCCCTCTCTGGTGCTGGTACCCTGCTGTGTTTCCTGGCTCTGCTCCACCACCTCCTTCCTCCATGACACCTCTGCCTTGGAGCCAGGTCACCATGGACTGACTCCCCTGAAACAGGAAGCCACATCGTGCCTCCCCACCTGTTAAGTTGTGGGTGCTGAATATTGTGCCTTGGCAGAAGGAATCAGGCTAATACATGAAGCAAGGGACACCTGTCACACCCTCAGGGGAGGAACTGTTTTTTTTTTTTTTTTTTTTTGGTCTTTTTCATTTTTATCGGTACCAGGGATCGAACTCACGACCGCCTGCTTGCAAGGCAGGTGCTTATGCCACTGAGCTAAACCTCCAGCCCCTGGGGGAGGAACTGTTGCAGGAAGGATCTTGCCTCCAGAGCAGTGTTTCCTGATGCAGAGGGCTCTCAAGAAGGATGCAACTCACACAGGCACTGGACAGGGCAACACTTTCCCCACATAGGGAGGCAGCAAGGCTGGCTGCAGTGATGCGAGCTGGGCTCCCTGCTGTAGAGGCAAAGAGAGGGTCTCGCTGAGCCCTCCTGCCTTGAGCAAAGGACCCTGTTTCCGTCTCACCTGGACCAGGCACAGCAGTGGGATGGCCAGTGCCATATACTCCACAGAGCTATGCAGGGCAAAGTCCCTGTGCCATGGTAAGAGCAGGGCAAAGACACCCTCAAATAGTGATGTGTGGCCCACAGCTCCAAGAACCCTTTGTGCCCCAGGCCCCAGGCCATTTCCATGGGACAATGCAGCTGCCAGGAGACAATGCCAGGACTGACTTTCTCAACCTTCCCTGTGTTAAATTCCCTGTGATTCAACCCCTGGAGTGTTTTCTTTTCTTTCTTTCTTTCTTTCTTTCTTTCTTTTTTTTTTTTTTTTTGGTCTTTTTCTTTTTCTTTTTTATCGGTACTGGGGATCGAACTCACGACTAAATCCCCAGCCCCTACCTGGAGTGTTTTCTAATCTTCCTACTTGGATTTTCACTGATATTCAGAAAAAGCTTGAGGAAGTCAGGGAATTAATTATACAAGGGTGTCAGGTCTAACCCTCACTGTCCTTGAGTAGCCTCTGTGCAGTCGCATCCAGCAGTCAGAGATCCCCAGTCCTTGGACTGTGGACATACCAGTGCACCAGGGACTCGAAGAGGTATGGTGCCACTGAGGGGCACCTTCACTGTTGCCTACCACGTGCCCCCAAATCCAGCCCTGTGTGGCCGTGAGGCAAGCCACAAAGGCGGGCAAACAAAGCAGCACACTTGCGCCACCACACTTCCTGGGTACCGGTGTGGGCAGCTGAGCACAGACGGGGTCCACACCCCCACAAACAGCCCCCAGCCAGCCCCTCCCTGAGGGCGGCAGAAGGAAGGTGGGCGACGTGAGCTGTGAGGAGAGGACAGGCCACTCTGGAGCGTGAGTGATGCCCACTCACCTGCCGCTCTCTGGCTTCTAGAGACCGACCCTGGAACATCACTAGGTGGCCGTATGTTTCAAAGCTGAAGTTGAGACAGATGGTCTGCTCAGTGATGTTTTCCTGATTTGGCCACTTTCTTATATAAAAAGCCTGACGAGAAGCGTGCATGCCAGTTCCCGTGGGACTGTCTGCTTAATGAATGCTCTGTAAGGAGCTGGGCTCGGCCTGGAACCCCCAGCGTGTGTGTGTGTGTGTGCACTGTGTCTCTGTACAGAGCGTCCTGGCTGGGGCATGCTGCCCAGGGGGAGAGGCAGGTGCAGGTCCCCAGGCAGAGCCCTCCATCCCTCCAGGCCAGCTCGCCAGGGGCCAGGCCTGGGTCCTACGGTCAGGACTGGGATTGGCTGTGACGAGGGAACGGCTGGGTGGGAGGTGCTGAACAGCCAGCAAAGATGGGGGGACCTCCACACCGGGGAGCGGGTGCCCATTCTCAGCCACCGCCCATGGACAGACCTGGGAGGAGGCTGCCCCTCAGCCCCAGAACTTGTGGACGAGGACCTGTTGGGGACCGGGCAGCCTTCCTCCCTCCGCCTGCCTGTGCTCTGCACGGGCGGAAGCCGCAGAGGCTGAGCCAGGGCTCGATGAACCCTTAAGGTCCTCAGCATTGTGGCCCTGGCATCGCTTTCCCCATGGCACAGGGTCACGGGCGCCCAGACCTGAGCCCGCTCTGAACTCAAGCGCCCTCTTGGGGAAGACGCCTGCTACCACCACATTAATCCCTCGCAGCTCCCCAGTGACCCCTGCTGTGCGTTTCGCGGATGACTACTTCTTCCCACGGGATTCGCCTAGATTGAGGCCTCCCCTCTCCCACACCCTCAGTCTCCTTCCCAGCCATCATCTTGGGTCGCCATGTCAGCTCCTCACTGGCCTCATTTCTTTTGTGCTCGCACCCAGCTCAGCTCCCTGTGGTGTGTCCAGCACAGGGAGCCACAGGGGACTCCTCCCTCACGGCTGTCATGCTCAGGCCTCTCTCCGGGGGATCTGTCCTCTCTCTGCCCTCCTCCTCCCGTGCTCCCCTCAAACACTATCCTTCTGCCACACACCTGCCTCAGGCTCTTTGCACTGGCTCTTCCCTCTGCCTGAAACCACCCTGTCTCAGACATCCACACGGCCAGTTCCTGCAAAGCGCCATGCCTGTGATCAAGTGTCACCTCTCAGCTGTCCCTAACACCCTACCTTGCATCAGCTCCTTCTCACCCACACCCGCACTTCCCACCTTTCCCACAGTGCTGATGGGCCTGAATGTTCTGCTTAATGTCCCCACATCCTTCTCACAATCTGTCTCCCACGGCTGCAAGGCAAGCTACCAGGACAGAAGTCTCTGCATGTCACCACTGACACAACTGGGGGCCTCGAGAGTGTGTAGCGCATCATACACTTTCAGTAAACACTGAGGATGTGAACAGACCACCCCCTGCACACAAGAAAGGTTTCATTCCCTTTTGCAGATGGTAAAACTGAGACTCAGAGGAGCCAGCCCAAGGCCATACAGCAAGGAAGAGAGGTCAAGGGGGTGAGGGTGTGTCGGGAGCCCCGGGAACCTCGTGGGAGGTGCCCCAGAACCATCCCACAGGACTGGAGGCTCCACTCCAGGCTTTAAAGCTCCAGGGTCATTTCTGGCACCCTTGCATGTCAGGGCTGTCCCAAGTGTGGACTGGGATGGGTCCGGGCCCCCACAGCCCCACAGCCTGGGCTGATGGTGGCAGGGGCCCGAGGCACACTCAGCCTGGTCCTCTGCCCACCTCCGGCACACCAGACTTCTGTGCCTTCCTCCTTTGTCTCCCCACAAGGCTCAGCTCCTGCCTCGTCTCCTCTTCCGAGCTGTCCCGACTGATAGGGAGTGGTCACTCCTTCCTTTGTGCCCTGTGGCCCCAGAGACCAGGATCACGCAGGGCCAGGCAGCTCATTTCTGCTGGGAGTGGGTACAGGAGGGTTAGCAAGCCTAAGTAAGAAGCAGAGGTTCGAGGTCAACTGCAGAAAGTGGAAGAGGCTGGGTCTGACTGGCTGGCACAAAACCCTTACCACGCAGCACCTAGCTAGGGGGTGTGCCCCTCTCCCTGGACAGCAGGGAGGTGGGGCGAGACAGCTAGGAGCAGAGCAGGCACGGGGTTCTCATGCCTGCAAAGGGATAGGGTGAACCCCCACAATAGGAGGGATGACCCCTACAATAGGCGGAGTCCGCAGCACACATCTTCCCAGGCGCCCCCTCCCGCCACCCGCCAGCCACAGAAACAGCCATTTCGCTTGACTGCAGCTCCAGGAGGAGGAAACAAGAGCTCAACTTCAGACAAATGAACATTTTCAAAAGCGGCAGCCAGCGGCCAAGCCCCGAGGAGCACAGCTCCAGCCTGGCAATTTAGTGCGATTAACGGAAGCCTCAGCCCCGGTCAGGAGCAGGGCGGGTGCATTATCGGTTTCTCTTCAAACCATTATTCATTATCTCTGGGTGTCACCGGCTCACCCGTGGCTGGCTGCAGTGCACGCCGCTCCGAGGAAAGACGGCCTGTAGGAAACGGTGACATCACTCGGAGGGCTGGCTGCCCACGGGCTGGAACAGGGATGTCTCGAGGTGCGGGAACGTGGCTGGCATGATGTGGTGCAAGTTAATTTATAGAAAAACTAATCAGAGTGGGGCAGGCCTGCTTGGTTCCAGACTGTATTTAAGTGGCTTTGTGGTGTGGTTCTGAAGGAGATCTTTGCAGGCACTGCTGGTGGCCTGTACATTTGTCCAAAATTCCCATCTGTGCAGCTCACGACAGCCTTCTACAAAGGCAGGAAGTGAGACAGGGTCAGACTTTACAAGCATTGATCTGGTGCAGCGTGGGGAGCTCGAAGGGAGGCGCTGGGGAGAGAGGATGCAAGGGAAGGTGGGAGAGAAGCAGCCGTCAGGTCTGCAGGCTTTCCCTGAGCTCCTCCCACGGGCAAGCAAAGTGCTGTAGGACATGGCCTTGACCCAGAGGGAAAGCAGAGTACAGGTTCAAAGCCAAGGCCCAGTGACCCCATCAGAAAGTAGGAGATGGCTAAACACCTGACACTGACACAGGACGGATGACACTGGCAGCGGCCAGTTAGCTGCAGTGATTCTGGGGCAATAAGACACTCCATCTAGGACCACACAGAGTGGCAATCTGCTACACAGTTAGCCAGGAAGCTGTGGGCAGTAGGTTGCCTGCGGCGGCTGCTGCTTTTGTTCCGTGGTGCTGGGATGGAACCCAGGGCCTTCTAAGCACGTGGCAGGCAAATGCTTGCCACTGAGCTACACCCAGTCCCAGAGGCAGGTTCTGTGGGAAGGAGAAGGTGAGGTGCTCCCTGGCTCCTGCAGGAGGAGGTGGTCCCACGGGCTGAAATTGCTGGGGAGGGGGAGTTAGGGGAGGGTGTGCTATGCACCGGAATGGATGGATCTGGCAGAGCAGAGGACTTACATTTAGGCCCCGGGGGCCCTGTGAAGCTTGGCTGTGTCAGGGCAGGGTTTGGTGTCTGGATGCCAGGCGTAGGCTGCAGCGGATGCCGGAGGAGTGGGGAGGACCAGGAGGGAGCACTTCCTTCACAATGTGTGCCACAGAGCAGGTGGCCTTGAAGAGTGAGCAGAATTTCAGGACACGAGAGGTGAGAGGGAAAGCCTCAGAGCAAGCAAATTCCAAGAGGGAAGGCACAGAGGCCAGACAAGGGGCCGCACTCGGGAAGGAGGGAGAGAGGCACGAAGTCCACAGGCAGAGGGCAGACAGCACTGAAGGTGTCCTGGAGGGCAGGCGTGCCAGGCCCTGGAGGGAGAACTTTTCAATGTGGACAGGAAGACATTTGGAAGGAAGAATGATACTGGCTGTGTGACCAGATGACCGCCCTGTCCCTAGAAATCTATCACAGAGAAGATAGCCTCCAAAAGGGGCCATGACAGCTTAGATCTAGATGCCCTCCAAATCGCGAGTCCAGGCCAAAGCTCCCCTTGAACTGCAGGATCCCATGCCCAGGCCAATTGCCATCAATCTGTGTCATGAGCACCTGTGGGGTACCAGGCACAGTGTGCAGTGCTGAGGGTCCAGCGGCAGATGGACAGGAGAAGGCTTCACCCAAGGCTCCCTCTTCCAAAAACATGGCTTCCTAAAGAAGTCTGCAGAGCTCAGGCACGTTCACACCCCAGTGCACCCCTCCCCAGCATCTCCTCCTGCTTGTGTTTCTGTGCAAACATGACTGCATCTTTGACACATCTTTGCAAGCAGGAGTCTGGGGCCTGTGGACCCCAGGCTGGAAGCCCAGGTGGTCTACTCTGGCTGTCTGTCTATGTGGCCTGGTACAATTGCCATGTCCTGATTTCCCTGCCAAAATATTTTTCATGACAGTGCCATCAGCTTTCTCTGCTTATAATCACAAGCCAGTTCAAATCTGAGACCACACACACACACAGGACTTTTGTGCTTGTCCCTTGAGCTGCAACCAGTCTTGTCACTCAGACCCCTCCTACAGAATCACTAGGGTGGCTTCCCAGCACACAAACTCATTCATGTCACACTGCAGCCACAAACCCATCACGGGCTCCCTATTGCCCCTAGGGAAGGCCCAAGCTGCTTGACACGGCACCCGGGGTTCCAGTTACTGCCCAGCTCCCCAATGCCCCTTCTCCTTCACCTCGTCTCATACACAGCACGACCACAGATGCTCCATGGATCACCTACACATGCACCTCAGGCACTGCGGTGGACAGTGGTCACCCGCCCTCATCCATCACGTCTCCCTGGGTCCACGCCTCCTGTGATGTGGATTTGCAGTGCTGCCCACTGAGGCAAGGTGCTCTTCCCTGCGCTTGACCTCAGGCTGGGCCACTGGACGTGATCTTGGCCACTGGGAGGCACACCACAGAGGCAGAGTGTGCCTGGCATCTCAGCTGCCCCTTGCACATGTGCAGTGACCAGGAGGAAGACTTCCTGTTGGTGGCTGCTGTTCCCGTGTTCCCAGAAGAATTGCTAGAGTACGGTTGCCCCAGCCCACCCTGGACGCTGGCAGGGCCAGAAGGACAAGCAGGGAACACCGCCCTGTGGTGCTCAGCTCTTTAGGAGCTCATCTCCGAACAAAATATCTCCGGATATTTGTGATGGCCTCACTGTGCCCATCGTCATGGTACGTGTACCATACTGCTGTTTTGTTTTACTTCTTGCCTCCTCTTGCATTTCCCTCAGCCTCTAAAGCCCTCATCCATCCCTTTTACCCTAAATATATTCCTAGGCTTCTGCAGAGGGCCCCGTCTGCCGCCTCCAGAAATAACGCCACCGCATCCCTGATCCTGCATTTAGAGAAAAAACATCAGGGCAGATGAGAACCAAGAAGGGGCCTGAGCTGCTCCGTGTGGGGGGATCAGGGGGCCTGCTTCACCTCCCAGCAAGGAGAGAGCAGCCACTCATGGTCTTTGAGGTTCTCTGGTCCCCCTGCTATTTGTACAACCTGAAAATCTGGGGTGTGTTTGTTCTTGCGTTTGCCTTTCCCATGACGCTGTGTCATCCCCAGCCAGAGCCCCGCGTAGCTACTACACAAGGCAGAATGACATGCTCTCCCATGCTCTGGAATTTAAACAGCTGCTAACACCTCCTGGAAAACATTGTATTTAGTAACTAGCCAGCCGGTGTTTTAATTCCAGTCTCTTTGCTGTTTCTTTCCAGGCTTTATCACGCACCAGAGATTTCTGTGCAAACACGACTGCATCTCCGACACATCTTTGACAGGCTTTGCCTTCCTTGCCTGGTGGTGACGGAGGCCGTCCTTCTCCCTGCCCCCTCGGGAGTCTATAAATAGAGAGATGCACACGCACATGCATGCACACACCACACACACGCACACGCACACACACAGGAACTTTCAGTGCGGCAAAATAGCTCAGCTTAACAGAGCTGCAGGCACGTTTTCTCAGCCTCCAGTGGTTGCCTTGGTCCCCGGGTGGCAGCCAGCAGCATTTGAGTTCCTGTGTTAGTTACCGGCTTCCTGCCACCTTCAGGCATGCACAGAGCGCAGGAGGGCGCAAGCCAGAGCCAGCTGTGCAGATGTGGCACCAGTGTGACCTATCAGGTTCCCCTCCATCAGTGTTTCTCTTAGGGTTATTCAAACTGGAATGCAAACCACCTTTCACAAGTGGGGTGTGGCTAAGAACTGGTCAGCAGACGCTCAATGTGTACCGGTGGGCAGCATCTGCCCTCTGCCCACTGATGCGGAGCTTGACCTTGGGACTTGAGTTGGCTGCGGACATGTTAGCAGACCTGCAGTGAGCTGTGCGTGTGTACAGGCTGCAGCCCCTGCCCGCTTCCTTCCCAGGTGCACCCCAAATACCTGCAAGTCCAGTAAGGATGACAAGACATGAAGGGCAGGTCTGCACATCTTGGGGGTTCCACTAGTTAGGCTGGACGATGTCACTTAACCCCTCACCGACCTAGACACATGAGAGAAATAGATACTCACTGTCGTGTTCCGCAGTTTTGGAATTGGCTATTAAGCGACGATCCTTAGCTAAGTCAGCAGGGCAGGGCTCCCACTTTGCACAGCCTCCTCAGCCGTTCTTTTGAATATGAAACTGGCGCAATGGGTGGTGCTAATCCTCCTCAAAGAGCGAGAACTTGGGGTGGCTTGGCCGGGAATAAGGGTCCCCTTACATGGGACAGTTATCATATCAAACAAAGTGAAAAAGTAGAGGAAAGCTGGTCCAGTTAGCGGACGCCAGGGTCAGGGCTGGGTTCCAGCCTCTGTAACGTCCTGTGTGGGGCAGTTGTGCTGACCTGCTGGTTCGGGGCCGGTCTCAGCACAGTTAGTGAATACAGCACAGCGGTCCAATCTTAGCAACCTGGTGTTCAGGGAATGCTGTCGGCTGCAGCGGTGAACGGCACCATTCTGTAAGAGCTCGTGGGGCCCAGAGCACAGCAGCTGAGAGCTGGGGACACCTCTGACCTCCCCGAGGGCCTTTCCTCATGACTCCCATTGCTCACTTTTCTCTTCTCCCAATCTCAGCCCTGCTTTTCAGTGTCTTCTCTCAGCTCCCCCCGCTCTCTCCTGTTGTGGTCCTGATCAATTACACGGGGAAATTTTGCTCATCCAGTGAGTTGAATCCTCAAATCACCCAGATAATCAATATGCAACTACTGTGCTACAGAGCGGGGCATTGATTTGCTGCCAGCCATTGCTAGGCAACCAGAAGCTTTCACAGCATCCTCACACAAGGAGGGTACCCACTGAGAGCGGAGGAGCCCATGGAGCTGGGCCTTGAGCACCGGTGGCATGGGAAACCTGGGACCAGGGACTGCAGAGAAACCTGCTGCTTTCTGAGCTCCATGGTCTTCATCCAGCTTGAAGCAAGCCTCTTGCTTAGAAATTCTTTTATTGTAGAAAAGTTTTGCAGTAGTTGCATAGAAAGATAACATGAGGAATATCTATACTCATTGTCTAGATGTAATCATGGTCCATCACCCACATGATAAAGTGGGTTTAATTCTATGCCTGGGCCCTACCCTTCCATCATGTCCTATGTGAGCAAACCTTGTATCATCCATGGGTATCGCAGTGCATGTCTGAGAGACAAAGAATCTTAAGAGCAAAAACAAAAACCCCAGTTTCTGTATCACACTCGTTATAAATTAATCTTAGTTTCTTCCGCGTGGAGTCAGGGCCAGGTCTACCCTAAGTAGAGGTAACTGCTCTTTTTTCAAGGACAGCTGTCCAGGTGTTCCTCTACACCTGGGGGCTGAAGCCAGGGCTTTGCACTGAGCTATCTCCTCTCCACCCGCTCCGCTTTAGAGGCAGGATCTTACTAAGTCATTAAATTACCCACACTGAGCTAGAACTTGAGATTTCCCTGCCTCAGCCTCCCAGAGTCCTGGGACTACAAACTTGTGGCATCACATCCAGCTTCGGTTTCTTTTAATCTACCAGTTTCCCTCCAAGCTTCTTTGCTGAAATAGAAGACTGTGTGTCCCCTGAGCCTCATGCCTTGAGTGGGTTCACCACCTCCTCTCTGCCCTGCATTTCAGATGAACTGGAAGCTGGATGGAGCAGTTCAGTGAGGTTCAGGATTGAGGATTGGTAGACTCCCCACAGTGCTCTTCTGCAGGGCTCTGTAAGGCCTGATCATCTCTCTTGCAAGGAGGCTGCTTTTGGCAATGGCCTGATGGGTTGGCAGCACATGTGGAAGGAGACATGTAAATGTGGACCATGGAGCAACAGAGGAATCCTACCTGGGATAAATCAAGAGCCCTTCGGAATCATTAGGAAAAGGTGAGCAGCCCAGGAGGGTGGCCGGCCTCTGCTTTGGAATAACAAGTGTGTGAGGCCTTTCTAATAGCCCACTGCTCCTAAACATGAAAATCAGTCAATGGGGGAGAGCAGGGACCCGGAGGAGCCTGAAGACAGTCGTGAAGTAAACACACCTCGCTGCAACCGTGGAGAACTCAGCAGATCAATTTTCCAAGCCCGACTACCCGAAATTCTTCAAGAGTTGCTGGGGAAGTCACTTGCTGACAAGGAAAACCAATGTCAATAATTAATTTCCCGGGGCCCCCTGCTTCCGTCATGGGGAAAACCACAGTGTCCTGGAATTTGGCATATCCGTCGAGACCACTCTGGGACAAAATGTATAAACACAAGTAAATTACTTCAAAGCTTTTCTCTTTTTTAATTAACTGAAGTAATTTTGTACTAATCCCCACAGCTTGTGTCTTAAAATGGAATTCAGTTAAGGATCGAATCCATCTTCTCCCCGGGTGTCTCCAGGCTAGGATTCCAACCAGGAGAGTCTGGTCCCACGGAAGGGGCGGCTCGCAGGTCCCCATAAAGCACACAGAGCTTTCTGACTCCCCTTCAGCCCTAGCAGATGGTAACAAGTGTCAGAAGCATTTAATTAGCCCCTGCAATCGCTCATGATTTAATGGGCCCCGTCTTGCCGCGTACCTGTGATATGTGGATCTGCGGAGACATAAACTTCTGAAGTGCTATAAAAAGCTTTTTGAGAATGGTAGGTCGGAGTGTTCCACGCTCCCAGGCTGCCATAAAAGGCAAAGGCCAGGCTCCCCGTTCCTCTCCACCGGGTGCACACACAGCACATGGAGCTTCCAAAGGCAATTAATTCCACAGTCCTGGATTCCACAGGGCATTCCGGGCTCCACGCAGAGCTTCACGGCTCCACTGAGCCAGTGGGATGGTGCCCTGTGTATAAACCCCTATGTTCGTACGCCTTGGAAGTGCTTTTCAGAGCCAGTCTGCTCACATTAGCGCATTTGAGCCTCACAGAATCCTGTTAAGTAGAACAGTTATTATCCCATCTGACAGATTATAAAACCACTGTCCAAAATCTGAGGTCAACAGATAGCAAGTGCTGGAGCCAGATAGAATCCGTGCGCCCCCTCAGAGCTTCCGGTGCAGACTGCAGCTGGCCTGGCCTGAGTAGGGATCCCAAGCCAGGGACTGGTAAAGGGATTCCCTTCCTCCAGGAATCAGGCAGCTCCTCAGCCCCTCGCACTCAACCACTCATTCAGGAAGCACATCGGTGTGGCTCGGAGACCCTGCCTGCAACACTGTGCTCGCAATGGCCGGAAACTGACATTCAAGCCCTGATGCTTTCAACAAGGTCTGGTGTTCTGTGGCCCTGGAGCTGACTGGATTTACAGCCCTGTTACTGCGATGCTCTGTACCCTGGGAAACAGAGAACACCACCTCCAGACAAAGAACCATGTCTTTCCAAGGCACAGCCCTGCATTCCTTAATCCCTGTAGGGAGAAGGTGATTTCTGTTCCAGACCATGGTTCCCCATCATGATATACTCATGGAGGGAGATGTTCTGTGTTCCATCTTGAGGGGTCC
Organism: Cavia porcellus; assembly: GCF_034190915.1. Classification (NCBI taxonomy): domain Eukaryota; kingdom Metazoa; phylum Chordata; class Mammalia; order Rodentia; family Caviidae; genus Cavia; species Cavia porcellus. The sequence continues at coordinate 26,191,113 of NW_026947515.1, forward strand.
CTAGAGTCCAGGCTGTCCTCTCCACTGTAGTAAAGTGTGGAAACCCCCACCCCCACCCCGCCACAGGGTCTCAAGGACTCTTATTCAAGTGCACCTCTGCCCTGCCTCCCATTAGCCAGGGGCCAGTGGCCCAGCTGTGCTGGAAAAGCTGGGTTCACTCCACCCTGCATGCACCAGCTTTGTTGCACAGGCAGGGAAGATGACGGAGGAAGTGGTTTGGACAGAGATGCCAGCATCAGCTGTGGAGGCAGAACAGCCCTTGGCTTTTCCAGGTGAAGCCAAGGGTTACATCCTGAAGCCCCAGGCCTCCCGGGATGGCACCTTTGCCCCCGGGGAAGAGCACTGGAGGGCTAAGGTCCTCGGTCTGCCTGCACCTTGGGACCAGCTGGGCTGCTTTCACCCAGGAGCAAGGAAATCTGACTCTCCAGGGGCAGCTCTTGATATTAGTGACTTTTTTTTAAACATCTCTGCTTTGAACCTCTAGCCCAGGGTGAGAACCATTCCCTCACAGGGACCTCCAGGACGGATGTTTCTCAACTCTGCACACCGGAATGCTTGTAAGCATACCCTGCTCCAGAGCTCCCAATGGAGCTGTCCGGGGTGACCCTCAGGCAGCAGGCACTGTCAAAGCCTCCCGGTGAATCTAATGCCCAGCCATTCTTTTCCTGTAAAATGAGCCCCTGGGTCCCTTCAGTTGGAGGAAAGGTGCTCAATTTCAAAACATCTGCTCGCAGATTAAAGTGACAGGAGTTGCTCAGCAAGTTGCAAATTAACCAATGCACGGCCCCCAGGAGTGACCTCATTTCTTCATGGTTGATGATAATCCCCAACTCTGGGTGGCGCTCAGACCGTTCAGGTGTGTTCTCCCTTGAACATCACCAGCACCATGGAGAAGTATTCTGATGCCCTCTGAGTTTCTATTTCCTCATCTGTAAAATAAATCTTAGTGAGACTTGTGCATGATGGCTGGGTCCAGAGGAGCCAGGGCTCCAGTCTCAGCCTTGGACCCAGCTCAGGGCTCCTCCCTTAATTTCCTTATAATAAATGCTAGAAACAGACCTGGGAAGGAAGTTGTTTGTATGGGGGCACAAGATGTTATACTTTTTGCAGAAAGAAAAACTCAGGAGTTGCAGAAGACCTGTGGCTATTCTGAGCATAAGACCCTGGACCCCCAGGCAGAGACCTTTCCAGATGGTCTCGCAGGGACCACAAAGCACGAGCCTAGGGCTGTGCTACAGCAGAATAACTGAGAAGCCTGCTTTACCTGTAAAGCAAGAGCAGCTGAGGTGAGCCCTGGCAGAAGTGGGCTTCTTCAGAGGCTGATGACAGATGGCAGCCCCTGTCTTCCTCCAGTGACACCCGAAGCCTCCAACATCAGAGATCCTGCCTGGCTGTGGCCCGGCACCTGCCGCTGGGTGCCTTGGTCTGTCTGGATGGTGAGCAGAGTCAACATGAGGACTGAGCAGAAGAGGACTCTCTGGAAGGATTTCAGGGTCACCAGAACATCAGCTCCCACTCGCTCCAGTGGAAGCTACTAGAGGATGCGCCCCAGCAAAACAAGGACAAAAGTCAAGTTAAAAGAAAACAGGGGAGGGCCACCCACAGGAAAGTGGTAGGAAGAAGTCCCGGAATGATGGAAGAGGTAACGGGCTATGATAACTACAGATGGAAGCCAAAAGGGGTCTCCAAGAAAGGAATGGAACCCGTATGTTACCTACCTAATGCCTATGGACACTTGGGAGATATTTTAATGGTCCCTGAAACCTTTTCAAAGCACTTGAGGAAGCATTCCCAAAAGCTGAATTGGAAAATATGTAAATAAAAAACCAAGACAGTGATTAACATCAGCGAAGCAAAAAGCTGAAGCGGAAAGGAAAATTCAGTATTTGCATACATACAGTAATGTAAACGCTGGTTATTTGCCTCACCAAAGAAAGTAATAGAACCAAGTTAGGAGGATTGTGTGTGGGGGGGGGGACGATAAAAACAACAACTTCTCCAGAACTAGAAGAGTAAATAGAGACATAACATCACCCTGAAGACAAAAGCCCGAAGAGCTGCATGTGGAGAGCAGCACTGGGAGCTGGACCAGAGCAGGGTGAGGGCTACATTTTGTTACTACTTGATGTTTTCAGTGACAAGAATATTAACATTTATATTGAATTTTTTTTTTTGAGACAGGGTCTTGCTGTGTAGTTTAAATTGGCCTTGAACTCAGTGTGTAGCCCCGGGCAGCATCAAAGTCATGCCAATCCTCCTGCCTCAGCCTCCCCTGGGATCACAGGCATGCGCCACCACACCCAGCTGAATTTCATTTCAAAAGTGGGAAGGAGGAAAAGGAACCAGTCTCTCCGGCCTCCACTTCCTCACCTGAGAAATCAGAATGATAATATTTGACGGTGGGTGACACTGAGAGTTAGGTATGGTTCTTCCTGCAAAACCCAAACTAATTGGGCTGGTGGCACATCCTTGTGTTTTGAGCATTCAGGAGGCTGAGGCAGGAGGATTTCCTCCACAAGTTCAAGGCCAGCCTGGGCTTCATAGTCAAGCTCTCAGACAAACAAACAATCAATCGAAAAACCCAACTGGAAGGCTGGGATTTAGCTCAGCAGCCTAAGATTCTGCCTGGCAAGTCCTAGGTTGCAAGTTCAATCCTTGGTACCAAAAAAGTAAAAAAGAACCCGACTGGGGTCACGCACAGGAGCAGCTCTGTCTGCTGTGGTTTGCCAACATCCCCTCACCTCAGTTCCGTGGAGAACAGCTAGGAAAGGCCCCCCGTGGCTCTCCTGAGATCCCAGGGCCCCCCTCACGGCCCCTGATACCTGGGCTCCTCACCTGGGTGCCCTCCACCTCCTGTCCTCTGGGACTCTGCCTCTGTCCCAGGCCAGGTTCCCAGGGACAGATTCCCCCACCAGCTCTGTCCATCTGAGGACCCTGCTGCCGCCACCACCTGGAGGCCCTCTCCTGGCAGCGCCCAGCGGATCTGCTGTGATTGCTGCTCTCCACCTGCCTAGGCTGAGGGGTCATGATCCCCAGGCACTCCCGCCCGCTGTGCTGGGCCATGTGGCACTTGGGAACAGAGCGAGCAAACAGGTGGTGGGGGGCATCACCCGGGCAAGGCAGTGCCTGTTTCTTGCAGGGCAGTGGGACTGGTTTGTCCAAAACACCCCTGGCTGGTGGGAAACGGAGGCCTGCTGCGAAGGAAGAGCAGGATTTGCCCACCGGCCCTCACAGAGGAGGGCTGCCAGGTGGGAGGACATGACAGGGACAGCACACGGGAAGGGAGCTGGCAGCCAAGGCCCTCCTGCCTTTGATCTCAGGCTGCCTGCGAGGCAGCCCCCTCTGCAGGGGCAATGGCACCCCCCACAGGAGGCATGGGTGCCCCCAGGGGTTTACATACGGTGTGTACTGTCACTTCTACTCTTCCCTCCCCCAGAGGAGCACGCTGTCCCCAAAGTGCTGAGGCCAGTGGTGTGTGGGGAGAGGTGTCCATCTGCCGGCTGTTCTGTCTGCCTTGATGGGCCCCCAGAGCTCACTGCAAATGTCCAGACTCCTCTGGGTGATGTGCGCACTGCCTCTGCTGGTGCCTCTCCCCCCAGCCCCCTTGTCACCTGCCAGCCAACTGTGCAACTTCTGCGCTGGAAGCTCCTTGGACTCACCACAGTGTCTCCTGGCCCTGCCGTGCTCCCGGTCGGCGCAGGTGCAAGAAGCTGCCACAGCTACTCCCAGCCACTTCCCACCTGGAATATTCACCTTACAGCTCTCCTTCTGGAACTCAAGCTCAGCCAGAAAACAGCTCCTGTGATGTGCACAGCTCCTGGCTCGTTGGTTCTCTGGATCTTTGAAGATCTAGGGGGAGTCTGACAGCCCCCAGCCCCAGAGTCCCTCCATCACCTGCCACCATCCCTACCCAGACCCAGTCGGGCTCTCTCCCGTCCCCGCCTTCTCTTCTTCTCCCCAGAGTCAGCTTGTCCTCCTGTCTCTCTGCCTTCCCTCCCTTCTCGCTCCTCCCGACCCAGGACCTGGCCTCGTGCAGGAGTCGGGTCCCTCAGGAGGATCACATCCATCAAACGCCCTCTCAGGTAGCCCCAGACACAGAGCCCCACACAGGGAGGCCCCGGCCCGAAGCCCCTCCCGGGATGGGGTGCACAGAGAGACAGTGGGTGTGGGCTGGTGGGTCCTTTAAAACAAGCGTGTGCAGGTCACCGGGATGGTTGACGGCTGGGACCCAAGGCCTGTGGGATTCTGGCAGCCAGGAGGGAGAAGGGCTTTGTAGTGAGTGTGTTTGTGTGTGTACACACGCATGTGTGTGTCTCTCTGCACTGCTGTCATAGAATGGCTGAGATGAGTAATTTGTTAAAAACTGATTTATTTTCACAGTTCTGCAGGAAGTCCAAGGTCAAAGGTCAGCATCTGGTGAGACCCTTGCTCCACCATTCCCCAGTGGAAGGCAGAAGGGCCAGGAGGCCTGAGAGACAGACAGACAGACAGACAGACAGACAGGAGAGGGGTGGAACCAGTCCTTTTATCAGGAACATAGCCGCAGTGACCCCTTACTGCCGTGCTAGGGATGTACCCATCCACGTGAGCAGAGCCACCACAGCCCAGCCGCCTCCTCCAGGCCCAGCCATCAGGGACTTGAGGGACCAGTTTCCAGGATGTGAACTTTGGGACACACTCACACAAGAGCTGTGTGCACACCAAGGTCCTGAGACACAGTGGGGGAGAGGTCCTGTCTGGGGGCTAAGAGCAGCATTTGGGGTGAACACAGGAGAATGGTTAGGAAACTCCCAGGGGGCAGGGGGGTGTACACTTGACCAGGAGGGGAGCAGGATCCCCAAACCCAGAGAAGCCCGTGAGCCTGGCTGCTTCCCAGCCGGGGACCCCCCCAGCACCTAGGAGAAACAAAGACCTCCAGAGAGCTTTCAAGGTCAGAAGGTCACAGAATCCAGCCAGGTGGAAACACTGGCTCCGTGGCACAGCAGGAGGCAGCAGCACTGAGCAGCTGGTCCCCTGGGAAAGTGTCACTTTACCCCGCCATCCCTCCCCTAGAGGGTACCTGGCTGATTCCCAGCAGTGCTGGAACCCACAGTACATTTGTCCTGGCCTCATGGCTGGCCGTCTCCTCCTTCACAGACCCTCCACTCTGAGCTGCCAGGAAAGCCCAGCCTCCCCACGATGGGTAGGTACCCTGCTGTGCACAGGAGGGTGCTGGCTTTCTGTTTCTGTCACCCACGGGGAGGCGATCACAGGTAACCAGGAGGCTGGCATGGGGCTGGGCCTCCATGTAATGCTGTGTTAATCCTGGGCTGTCTCATTGTGTCAGCTCTGACCAGCTGAGGGGTGTGCGTGTGCGCAGGTGTCATGTCTGTGTGTGTCCGTGCATGGGATCTTATGTGTGCACCAATGTGCATGTGTGTACATATCTGTGTGTATACACCTCTGTGTGCCTTGGGTGTGGTGTGAACACATGTGTGTTCACAGCTCTGGGCACAGCTCAGTGTCTGACAGCAGGGCTGAGATGCAAGCCCAGGGCAGCAATAGCCCCCAGCCCTACGACAAGGAGGCACGCTGCGCATACGTGCACACACACACTTAGGTCTTCAGCCCACCCCACAGCCCAAGCTGACACTGATTCACACGTCTTCCTGGCACCCCAGAAGTGGCGCCCTGCCTGCCCTCCTCAGGGAGCTCTGGGACCTGGGCTGGGGCTGGGGGCACCCCGAGCCCTGCCTCCTGCCTCCCAGCACCGACATCACCCCACATGCCACTGCGCCCTCAGGGACAGCCAGGGGCTTCTGCACAGGCTGTCCCCCGCCCCTGGGGCCTGGCTGAGCCCTGCAGACAGAAATTATTCCACATTCACTCCTCGTCCTCTCCTCAGCCCACGTCAGGAAGGACCCATGAGCCTCCCCAAAAAACACCATCGCCCTGTTTCTTTTTTAGGTTGCACATTGAAGCGCCTTGTGGTGCTCGGAGCGCCCCCTTGTGACAAAGTTGCACAGACGCAGCATCTGGGACACCTGGGGTCCCCAGGTCTTCAAAGAGCCTTAGAGGGGAGCTGGAAGCTGGAGGAAAATTTCGGCTCCTCCTGCTCCTCCTCACCCTCCTCCCCCCCTCCTTTGCTCCCCCTCCGCCTCTTCCTCCTCCCAGCATGCTGGGTATTGAGGGAAGAAAGCTGAATTCAAGCATTTACCAGGTAGAGTTCCTTGAGCCCTCAAGAACAACACTGCTCCAGTCCTGCAGGGTCATCTTGGACCAGCTCTGCCTTTCAGAGCAGTGATCCTCCAGGGACCACCCCAGCTCTGTGTGCAGGGTGTGCAGGTTGGATGGGGACCCACCCCAGCCTGGCCAGCTGCCAGGGACAGGACATCCATGGGGCCAGCTCTTCCTCCCAGCCCTGTCAACCTGCACCCTCTGCACAGGCAGTGAGCTCTCATCTTAAGGAAGAGCCAAAAAGGCTTTTTTTCTCTAAAAATTTTCTGATCATAATAGAAATCATTATAATGAGAGTGCAAACCTATGTAGCACTTATTACGCAGCTAGCTCTGTTCTGAGCTTCTGGCTATGTTAACTCATTTAATCCCCCTCACACTTCAAAGTAGAAAATTTGCAAAATACCAAATTACACGGAAAGGAAATACAGCCTGCGATGCCATCCGCACCTCCTCCCTGGTCTTCCATGCACATAGAATTTTAACAAGACAGCGATCATACTGCGTGTTACATATCTGCCTTCTGCCTTTTCGGATTATATAATCCCCCAAACCAGCCCATTATTCTTTGAAGATATTGAAAATTCTTCATTGCATTCCAGCATCTGCGGGTACTGTGACATATCTGACCAGTCACAGTGGAGACAACACTGCTTTTACTAAATAAGCAGGCTGTGTGATGCGAAACCGTGGGCCCCTCCTGCTCCAGCTCCTTTGCCTATGGTATGTTGCTGAGAAGCTCAAGAGCAGTAGCATGCTCCCTATTATGGATTAAGAACTGGTGGTCAATGTAACGCCAGCTGGATTACATCGGCATGGCGCTGAGCATAGATGCTCTACCTGAAGAAAGTTGCCAGCATAAACAGCTGAAGGAGGAGGGCGTTAATGTGTTATTGCGTTGAGGCATTGTGGATTCTCCTACGAGCTGCTGTTTGAGCTGTTGGTTCTCCTGGAGACGCTCTGGTCCTTACATCGAGCTTTGCTTCCTGGTTCCGGAGGGGAAGACGAGTGCCGCTTGGTCTCCAGGATGAACTCGTGACGCTGGCTTCCTGGCATGTACTTGACTGTGCTTATTGTAGGAGAAGCTCAGGGCCTCCATGTCGCTGAGGACGGCTGTGGTGCCTTTCAGGACAGCCCTGGTCTTTGTTGGGAGTGTGATTTCTCGGCTCCAGCATAGAACCCTCATCCCACCAGCACAGCTCCTTCACCCTGCTGGCATGGACTTTCTGGCTTCCACCGCTGACCTTTGGGCCTTCCCTGCATGGATCTGTAAAAGAGACTGGCAGGAGTCCTTCTTGTGGGCTCTGGACCTCCAGTTGGACTCGTGGGAGGCTTTGTCATAAGCTCTGGGTTTTCATCTGGACTCATGTGAGACATTGCTGTGGGATTCAGGCCCTTGACTAAATATTCTGTCTTTGGTGTTGTGGATAGATTTCCTGCATTTTCTTGTGTTAACTTCCGGTGACCATTATAAGAATATTATAAACTCCATGTCCTGATTCTAATTGTTCTCTGCGCAACCCCTGACTGTGACACTCCCAAACTCTGTGCTGTCTCAGTTGCATGTGTGTATGTGCGTGTGTAAGTACACGTGTGAATTCATGTGTGTTCCCATGCTCAGACTCACCCTATAAGCGCTTATACTCCCTATGTATCCTTCCAAAAGAATTGGAAGTGATGGAAACAAACGCATGTACTTGCCCATCCCCAGCCACCCCATTCCCAGTGGACAGAGGTAGCCACCTCCAGTGTCCATCGGGGCTGGATGTGCAGACGTAAGGAGAAGAACCAATATTCAGCACTGACCTGTGCTATAACATGATCACCGAAAGCATGATGCTGAAGAGGGAAGCCAGGCACGGAAGGCCACATGTGTGACTCTATCTATGTGAGAAGACCATCCAGCAGACGCAAATCCATAGACACAACAGACTGGTGGCCGCCTGGGAAAGAGGAGTGTATTAGTCAGCTTTGTGTTACTGTGACAAAACACTTGATACAAGCAATGTATTAAAGGAGGAAGGTTTTATTTTGGCTCATGATTTCAAAGGTCCAGGAAACAGAAAGCGAGGGAGTCTGGAAGGAAAGGACCAAGACAGGCTTTCAAACGCATGCTCAGCACCCCTTCATGCAATGAGGTCCTACCTCCCATTGGCCCATGGAGCACTGATCCAGAGCCCTCATGATCCAAGTACTGGTCAGGCTCCACCCCTGAGCATCGCTGAGTTGTGGATCAAGCTGGCAGTGCATGAGTCTTTGGGGGGTGTTTCACGTGTACACCGTAACAGAGGAAATGGGGAGTGACCCGCTTGGTGGGTGAAAGGTTTCTCTTCAGGTAATGAAAATGTTAGGAATGAGACACAAGTGCTAAACACCTCCGGACTGTCTGCTCTAAAATGCTTCACTTATGTTACGTGATTTTTATTTCAATCAACAAAAGGAGTCATCCAATGGCTCGCTCCAGCTAGGCTTTCATGTGGACGATTTCCTCTGCCCACCTCCTTTCCTCCCAGCCCACTGCTCCTTCCCGAGACAGACAGTCCACTGTCAGTACCCGCTCTCCTCGGCCTCCGGGCTCCTGCCCTTACCTTCTCCCAGACCTATATTTGGCTGAGAAATGACTTCAGTTACCATGTGGGATCTGAACAGTCTTCGTTGAGAACTCTGGACCTTATTTTTATTTTTAGACCTTGTCCAAAAGGCACAAAAAGCTCGCACGGCCCCAAGGCAAGGATTGGATGGTGGCCAGGCTCCCCAGAGATTCTACTGTCCTGCTCTCAAAATGGCAAGAGGGAAGCCCTGATGTTAATCCAGTAGCCAGGGTTTGTTTGTCTTCTTAAGCCTTAGCCAGCAGCAGAAATCTCTGAGTGCTCCTGGAAAATGGTGAAGTATTCTCTCCACGTGAAATTCGCTGGGAAGCAGCCCACCTCCACCCCACTCCAAGGCTCCTGGGGGAGCAGCTCCCACTCCCCTCACATCTCCTAGGACTCCGGGGGCAGCCGTGGCCCAGAGAGACTTGAACCCAATACTCCTCCAGGAGCACCTGGCCCAGGGCTTAGTTACTCATACTTAGTATCAGCTTACTTAGCTGATACTTAGTATCAGCTGCCAAATGATCTCCAAGACTCATCGCTTTGACCCTTAACACTTGAACTCAAGGGAAAAAGTTAGGATTCACTTCTAGCCCACACCCCAACATCTGCTTCCAACATCAACCTCCCAGCTCCATTCGCGGAAGCTTCACACAATGCAAAGACAGGCTGGGTGCTAAATGTCACCCGTCCTGGTATTCGCCATGCAGCGTGGCAACTGCTTCCTGGCAAATCAACCTAAGTGCTCTGGGCTGCAGTCGCCAAGACCTTGAATCAATCTGGCTTTATTAGATAGGGGCTTTGCTAGCTCACAAAGCAGGAAGTGAGGAGAAAGGACGGGGAGCAGGCTGATAGGAGCCGGTCCCCAGTTCCTCTCCTCCCAAGGATTGCCGGTGGCCTCTCAGATGGCTGAAGCCATTCCGATCCTCTGATGCAAACCCAACAGCACCCAGCAGGCATCATGGAAATGTTCCTAGAAGTGCAGACTTCTCTGTACCCATTGGTCAGAGTGCAACCCCTGACCCAATAGCTGGCTTCAGCAATGGGATGCCTTTGGTCAGGTTTCAGCAGTGGTTCTCAAACTGCAGGTGATTATTCGCAATACCTGATGATTTTTTAAAACAATTATTTTTATTTTTTGCTAATTTACCCTCGAGACATCACTGCATACATTGACATCTCCCTGTGTGTGTTCACGCATGCATGCGCGCACGCCTGTGCATGTGTGTGTGTGTGATCAAAGATTAAACCCAGGGCTTTAGTACTGAGCCACATCCCCAGCCCTTTTATTATTATTATTATTATTATTATTATTATTTTATTATTATTATTATTATTATTATTATGCTAAGTCACTGAATTGCCCAGGTTGGGCTCAGATTTGCAATCCTCCTGTCTCAGCCTTCCAGAATGCTGGGATTACAGGCATGCACCACCACACCCAGCTGAAATCCACGTATTTTAAAGACACCATTTGATGAGTTTTGACAAGTGTCTCCCCCAGTGTCTCCCACACATCTATGAAAACACAAAACACCCCTCTCGTCCTAAAAAGTCTCCCCCGCCTCTCCCCAAGGGCCATCTCCGTTCCAGTTTCCGTCACTGCAGAGTAGTTTTGTCTCTTCTCAAACTTCACAGAAACAGAATCACCCAGAATGTACTCTTTTATGTCTGGCTTCTTTAACTCAGCATAAAGCCAAATAATTATTTTTAAGCAACTAATTTCTCATGCAGACCGTGGGATGGAGGAGGCTTCTCAGTTTGGAATTTTACAATGGAATTCAAAACAGCTTTTGTGTGGCCGAGCAGATCCTCTCTGTCCCTCTTCCTCCTCCTGCAGCCTTCAAAGCCCCGAGGTTGTGTGTGGGACCAGGGAAGGGAAAGAACCTGCAGTGGGCCAGTGGGTTCATCTCTCACGGCCACCCGAACAAGCGGCCACAGCTGGAGCAGCTCACAGGTCGGAGGCCCAGGTGGCCTCTGCTCTTGGTTTTACAAAATCCAATCAACAGGTCAGCCAGGCCGGGCTCCTGAGGGGTGGGGTGGGGTGGCGTGGGGGTCCTGAAAAAGAATGGTCTCCAGTTTGGTGTTGGTTGATCCCCAAATTCAGTCCTTTTTAGTGGAAGGACCGAGACTTCCTGCACCAGGCTGGCCGAGAGCCGGGGCCCTTCTGCTCCCCCCAGAACCTTCCCTGGGTCCCCTCCAGCAAGGCCAGGCCTGGCCCCATGCTGTAGATCTCTCCACCTTACTCTTCTGCAGTTTCATTTTCTCTTTCTTCTTGAGACCAGGGCTCACTTGGTTGCCAGGCTGGCCTTGAACTGCCAGGCTGGACTGATCGTCCTGCCTCAGCCTCCTGAGTGGCTACAACTGCAGGCCTGGGCCACTGCCCCGGCTGCCCTTCTCCTCAGACCTCACCGGGAAGACGTTCACTGCTTTTGGTGTCACCTAGGTGACTAGATGACACCCCGATAATGCAACATAATCTCCCCAAATTAAGGCTTTAAACTTTAATTATATCTGCAAAGTCCCTTTTGCCATATGTGAACTACAAGAGTCCCTAAGATTATTTGCCAAAAAGAGCCACCAAACTCAGGAAAAACAAGTCTGTTAACCACAATGTAGGACCCAGGTGAAACGGCCAGGGAACGAAGCCGCTGGCCCAGCCTGTCACTTCCATTGCCCAATCCAGTGGGGTCACCTGCCTGTCACAGCACCAGGATGTGACAACACACGAGAAAGAAGCCAACAGGACATGATGTCTTTAGATCTCAGTCACATGCATGGGGCTGGCCTTCTAGTCAAGTGGATTCCATGTGACTCAGGCCCCAGGAGGCCACACTGCATGTGAACTGTCCGTCCAGCTGGCAAATAAAGTCACCTTGCAGGCCAGACAACCCCAGGACACCTTGAAGACTGGACTCGGAGATCCCTCTCATCAGCCATGTCGCTGGTGTATTCCCAGATCTCCAGGGACTCTGGAGCAGACTTCTTGGCAGTGGTGGGAGGAGGGAGCATTATTTTGTGGGCTGCCCAGAGATCTTGTCTAAACAGACTGCTCAAAGTGACCTGGACGCCCCCAGGTCCTAGGGGAGCAGCATTTCCCAGTGCTCTGGGGACCAAGTCTCACTAGCCTGTGGAACCGCCACCCTTTCCTGTCCTCCTCTCTGATTCAGTGGACTGTAACAGGAGCCCCACTATCCTTGACTTAACCCAGCATCTCCCAAACAGCTCTCATTGAGGGAAGGGAGGTCTGAAACAGGTCTATGTGTGTAGCCCAGGATAGCCTCCAACTTGCAATCCTCCTGCCTCAGCCTCCCTGAGTGTCAGGATTACAGGCACACCACCACGTCTGGCTTCCCGAATGGTTTTAACTAGAGATCCCTATTTTCATGTAATCTTTTATAAGGCTTCACAAGGATATTTTGGGAAAAGCAGAGTTGGAGTGTAAGCAAATTTTGTAGCCTAAAAGTTTCAGTCTTGGGCTAAGAAGGCAGCCAGTGGCACAGCCCTTTCCCAGCATGCACAAGGCTGGGGGCTCCAGCCCCAGCACTGCCCAAAATACAAAGCTGTCCTTTAAATGCTTCACAGTGATCTCTCTCCATGTGCTAAGGCTGGACATTTTTACTCTTGACGAGCAGATTTCTTGAATCCAGCACGCCCAACAGACCAGGAGCCTGCTTTGGCTCAGACACCACAGCTTTCTGATTTTTCCGAATTGAGCTTCTCTGGACCTCAGTGTTTCACTTTGTGTCCTATCCTAGAGGGATGTGAGGACCAGAACTGGAAGTGCATGCAAATGTTTAGCACTTCTCCATACTTGGTAAATGCTAGCTGTGATTACAGTAACTATTTAAGGGTGAAAAAACCAACCAGGTGAGGTGAAACGCCTGTAATCCCAGCACTCAAGAGGCTGAGGCAGGAGGATCACTGCAAGGTCAGGGCCAGCCAGGACTACCTAGTGAGCTCAAGGCCAGCTGGAACTACATAGTGTGACCCTGTGTGTGTATGTGGGAGGTCGGGGAGAGAAACAGAAAAGAAAAGGTCTTCCTTAGTGTTTCCCTTTGCACCAAGTACCAAGAGTGAGGCATCGTACAGGATGGCTGTGATCTGGCTCAAGGAAACTGAACGTGGACAAGTTTGCAAGCCCAGTATAACTGGTGCACCCCCCTCCCCAAAACTTTCCAGAAATCCAGATGGATAAAACCAGAGGGGCCCTATCTAAATAAAGGACCAAAGTGCTCAAGGTGACCAGGACGCTTTGAGGTGGACTCCACGTGAAGCTGTTTTCCCCTTTCTTTTACTGGACAGTGAGCCTAGGCCCTGCCCATGCCAAGCCCGCACCCCACACGCTCTCTTACTCAGAGCTTGAGCGCTCGCAGTTCCCTGGGCATCCTGACCCCACAGTCACCCCTGGGTCCCCCTGCCTGTGACCTTCAGGACACAGCTGGCTTTGCTGCCTTCCCTCACCCCTCTCAAAAGGCCCAGCTCCCTTTGCCCCCTGCTCCTCCTGGGTCTCTCCCACCCTGATCTGTGCCCTCCACCCTGAGGGTCAGACCAGGCCAGCCTCGGTCTCTACTGCCACCTAGTGGCCACACAGCTTTCTGGCCACCCTTGCCCGCAGCCTGGGAGCAGAGCAGTCTTCCAGATCCACAGAAAGAGGGTCAGGGCAGAGGTGGGTTTGGAGAAGACTCAGGGCTGTGTGGAGAGAGGCTTGGTGGAAGGGCCTTCAGGGGCTGGGGGCCAGCAGTCACCTTCTTGGTGGGGTCCAGGGCCTCAGGAGGTGTCTAGCCCTGAAGCGCCTTTGCTTTGTGAGCCCAGGCTGGGGGCCAGGAGCAGAGCGTGAGGGCAGAACACAGTCCCTGCAGAGCCCACACTGCCTCTTCCTGGTTTCTGGCTTGGGCCACAGTCTTGTTTTGCTTTAACAGATCACATCCCAGGAAAGGAATGGGTCTCAGTCCCCTTCCCGGGGCAGAGACACGCACCAGGAGTAGAGTCTATGAAACCCTTGGTGACTCATTAATTCAACATGTACTAAGCAGATGCTTTTGTCAAGTGCTGGCCTGGATGTGAGAGCCATAGAGATCAATAAAACATAGCCCCTGTCCTTGCCCTGTCCTCCAGGTGAGGACAAACGGTTGATGCGATGGGAAGAGGGGGCAGTCATGGTGAAGGAGGCTCTACAATACAAATATCTGCAAATTTACACCAGCTCCAGCACCACCAGCATCACCTCTGCCCTGTCCCCATCCCAGCCAGCATTTCCCCAGAAGTGGGAAATCACATTTCTACCACATTTCTATCACATTTCTACCACCAGGTGGCTCACCCGCCCAGGCTCCCTGTGTGGGTGGCTGGTCCTGCTGGCTGAGCCACCTTACCTAAGAGCTCTCATCTAAGGGTCATTTCTGCATAGTTTCATTGCCAGGACTGACCAGAGGACACTGCTTTAATCTAACTGTGGAACCTTCTACCACCGCCCAGTAATGTATCCTGTACAATTTCTATGTTGATGAATTTGTAACTGAATTCTCTGGCGGCTTAAGATGTCGCTGAGTGGCCAGGAAGCCCGCATGCCACAGCTCCCCCAGAAGTTCCTTTGACCCCCTGCACTCCCAACAGAACCTTGGTCTGGCCTCTCCCTGGGGGCACACCCTGATGCCAACCCTCGGGAAAGCAGTGGCCCTGAGTGTGGCCCATACAGGGAAGTAGAGGCCTGGGGCCGGGTGTCCTGTTAAGGCCCCAAAATGCAGGCAGGGTCCTCCTGTCCAGGGGAGATCTGGAGCCCCAGCTAGCTGACGAGTCCTTCCTACCGGCATCCAGACTCCACACTGTCCACTAGAGGCCAGGGAAAGCAGTGGAGAATGTCTTGGAGAGAGGGAGAGATGATGACAGGGTGGTCCCTGCCCCGGAAGGATGTGTCACTGGGCAGGGAAGCTCAAAGGGGCTTCCGCCTGCGGGTGAGGAGGGCACAGGGTCTGGTAGGTGAGCGATGGCCCGAGCCTGGGCTGGGCCTCAGAGGCGTCAGTGGCCAGGGCGCAGGTCCTGACCTTGCCGTACTCTCAGGAAATGGACCTGTCACCCCAGACTGTCTTCACACACCTCAGGGGAATGGGTGCACAGCTGGCATATGGAGCAGGGCTGTGTTTGGCCCTTGGGGCTCTTGTCCAAACGACAACCGTGAGGCTCAAAGGACCAGAATTGATTCTCGCACAGTGCTGGCGGTGAGAAGTCTAAACCCAAGTCAGTAGCAGGGCTGGCTGCTTCTGAGGCCTCCAGGGGGCTGTACCCCAGTGCTGGTGGCAGCCCTGGGCATCCCTTGTCACACAGATGCCTCATTCCTTCTCTGCCTCCCTCTTTTCATGTCCATTCCTGTGTGTCTGTCTCCTCTTTTCATACAGAGGCCAGTGACACTCGTTCCTCCAGGATGAGCTCTTAGCTTGACTACACCTGCAAAGTTCCAGAGAAGACCTCCTCTCATGCACAGGAACTGGAGTTTAGAACCAAACAAACCTTTCAGGGGAGACTGAATTCATCACACAGCAGCCCTCAAGCTACGGCATTTGGGCTCCCGTCTTCCGCTGCAGTGTCCTGTGCCCTAGCTCTGACCCAAGCCCCCGCTGTGAATTCCCTGTTGCGTGTGCCTGCCCCAGCCAGCCGGGCCACCCTGCTTCATTCAGGGCCTCTGTGCTGGGTCTGCCTGCTGCCACCTCCAAATGGTGCTCATGTGTGGCCTCTATCACGTTGAGAACCTCCTCCAAGTTAAACTGCGGCATTTCCCACCTGGAAAAGGCTATGGCGGAGTGCTGACCCATGCGGTGTCCCCCAGTGGGACACTGCTGGCTCCTGGGCACATGTGGGCAGCAGCTAGATGGCTCCGAATCCAGTATGCAGTGCCCACATGGGCAGCAGATCCCCAGAAATGGCCACATGGCAGCCTCCGAGAGACCAGAGTCCAGATGTTCTGCCTTCAAGGAATTTTCTGGCTTCCTTGGGTGAAACTGACAGCTTCTTAAAAGTCTGGTAAGGGAAGTTTTCTGCAGGTGGTGATTTCCAGCCTGGCTTCAGGGATGCACCGGCCCAGGAAGATGTTTGAGATGCCCGGTGTCCTCAGCATGACCAGACCAGGCCCCCCGCCAGAGGACCCCGTGACCAGCGAGTAGCATGAAGGGAAGGACGCTCTGACTGCCCAGCTGGGGCCAGCCTGTCCCCTAGGGGTGAGCCAGGCTGGTGAGGAGACACCAGGGTGTGGGAAATTTGGGCAGAGTGATGCCAGCCCTTTCTCTCTGAAACCTAGTTTCCTGCTCAGCCATATGGAGCAAACTGAGGCTGCCTTTGTCACAGGCTTCTTCTGCTTCCTGTGACCTCCATTGTGCATGAGCCATAAACCAAGGGAGTTTAACCATCTGCAAGAGAACCGTGGTGCTGAAGCTGTAGTTCAAGAACAAGATGAGGGCGAGGCTGGTTCCTTCTGAGGCCCTGCAGGGGGGTCTGTCCTGGCCTCTCTCCTTGCTGTGCAGAGGGCCAGCTTCTCCCTACGTCCTCTTCCATCGAAGCGCATCCTGTGTTCAAACTCCCCTTTCTTTGTTTGTTTGTTTGTCTGTTTTCCAGCACTGAGGATTGAATTTAAGGGACTCACACTAAGCTACATCCCCATCCTCTTTTTTATTTTTAATTTTGAGACAGGATCGTTCTTAGTCACAAATTGCCCAGACTAGTTTCAAATTTGCCATCTTCCTGCCTCAGCCTTCAGGATGACGGGTGTGTGCCACCATGCCCAACACAGACTTTCTCTTTTGATAAGGACACTAGGCCTTTCCCTCATGACCTCATCAATCTGATTATCTCTGCAAAGATTCTATTTCCAAATAAGGTTCCAATTTGCAGGCTCCAGGAGTCAGGACTTCAATTCAGGACACCAGGTGACGCCTTTTCTCCAACGACAGCCAGCCAGGAAGGTTTGGAGATGCGGGTCTGGCTGGGCACCAGGCTGTCATGTGGGTGAGTGGCTGTGCCCCGCCCTGTGGAATCGCATGGAGCGCCCCTATCCCCCGCCACCACGATGAGACTGTTCTAGTCAATCAAATGTGCAGCATCCACGAGGCCCAGTGGCTTGGACAGCTGCATTTAAGGCTCAGCCAAAGGTGGAGCAACCGGACACTTGAGCAAAACCAGGCTCTGTGCTGACTGGCGGCCACCTTTGGCTACCTCGCTCCAGCTGCTTCGCAGGGTTGGAAAACAACCGTGCATGCTGGAGTCTTGGAATTAAACACTTTAAAAACCAGGCCAGTGTCCTCAGAGACTGTGCTCTAAAGACGGCTTTTGTTTCATAGGCTGGTTTTCTCGGTCAGCAACAAACACAGGAGCCACGTAGGAGGAGCGGCCTCTGGCGACAGCATACTATCTCTGCCTTCAAAGCGCATTATTTTCATCTGAAGCGTGGTTCCAATTTGGGGAAGAAAAAGCCTCTCATCTCGCTCCCCGTTCCTGATTTTCTCTCTCCCTACCCTCGGGAAGCTTAGGGAAGGATTTTCCTCTGCTTGCCACGGCTTTGTAATCCTATAAACCTCAGCAGAGTGGGGGGCTGGGGAGCCCCTTCCAGCTCCTGTGCAGGCCGTGATGCAAACCGACGGTTCTGGGAACTCACACCATTTGGCAGGGTACAGGGGGGCAGAGACACGGGCAGAGACCTGGCTGCCACCCTATGTCCCTGCTCTCCTGCCTGCCAGAAGCTGAGCTGCTAAGGTGGGGGCGGGGGTCCCGTCAGGTCTCCCAAGTGTGTTCCCCCCCCGGGGGGGGGGCTGCACAAGCCCTGCACCTGCCTCACTGTGTCACCCATCAAGGCCAACGGCTGCCACCCATGACCAGTGACATCTGCAAAGCCGACCTCAATGTTCAGGCTTTGGAAGCTCCTTTTCCTTTGAACATTTTCAAATATAATCAGCGGCCGGGAGGCTGAGACTCCTGGTGATCCTCCTACTGCCTCAGCCTCCCAAATCTTGGGGTCACAGGCTTGTGCCACCACCCCTGACATCTGCCCTTAAACTGAATGGAGGAGATTTCAATAGCAGTATTGTGGATGACGGCAGGAGGTCACTCCAAGGCCCCCAACACAAGGGATACTCGGAGCTCCTAAACCTCAGAGGCCACCCAAGTTATCTGGCAGAGAAAGGAGCCATATGGTACCCGAAGAAGTAGGTGTCAACCCTTGGCATCTGTGTAGTGACACAGAGCAAACGTGTTGGGAAACAGTACCTGTGAGGCCTTGAGCAGATCACGTTAAAACCAAAACCACTTCTTTCCTGCCCTCATGGCACCCACTCTAAGCAAAAAACTCACAGCAATTCCCCCTGGTGACTGCACCAATCCTGCTGTCATTTGTCTCCCTGGGGTTTCTGTGTTAGAAGCTTTAAGAGGTGGGAGAGCCCTCTAAGAGGTAAGGTCCACTGAGAAGGCCGCAGTGATGGTGGGCGTGCCCTCAGGAGTGACTGGGGGGACCCAGTCTCCCTGTCTCTCTCCGGCTTCTGGTTCCGGGCTGGGATCTGTCCCTCATCCATACCCTCCTGCCACCGGCCTTGACCCCCTTGCCAGAGCCCGCACCATGTCCTTAAATCTCCAAGAGTGTGAACTAAACAAGCCTCTTTCTTTATAAAGGTGCCCTGCCTTGGGTATTTCATTATAGGGACAAAAATAGATCAATATGGTGACCCATCAGCAAGGTATCACTATGGACACAAGTTCACCCTACCTGGCTATTGCCTAAGTCATGGAAACACAGCTGTCCTGTGACTGTTCACCTCTACCTGCCTCTCTAGGAGGTTG
Organism: Cavia porcellus; assembly: GCF_034190915.1. Lineage (NCBI taxonomy): Eukaryota > Metazoa > Chordata > Mammalia > Rodentia > Caviidae > Cavia > Cavia porcellus. The sequence continues at coordinate 26,209,735 of NW_026947515.1, forward strand.
TATCTTGTTCCAACCTGTGTCACATGAACACCTGGACTGTCATTGCTCTAGGAACCCAGAGTGACAGCCGGAATATTGGCTCTGACAATGGGACAGTGGTTGACACATGGGGCTCCAGGGGGGCTTAGAGTAGAAGTGTGTGACCACCTGTCAACTTCACTGCATCAGGAGTGCTTACAGAGGAGAAACTGGTGGTCAATTTACCGCCAGCTGAGTTAAATCAGCAGGTGCTGAACGTAGATGGCCACCTGAGGAAAGTTGCCGGCATAAAAGAAGACGTGGAGAGGAAGAGTGGGGCGTTGTGGGTTCTCCTAGGTGTCATTGCTTGGAGCCATTGGTCCTTCTGGAGGAGCTGGTCATGCTGGCTTCTCCAATGTGAATTCAGCTCTTACCATCAGAAGAGCTCAGGATCTTGTCACTGAGAGTGGCTGTGGTTCACTTTGGGAGAGCTCTGGTCCTTACATCAAGCATCACTTCCTGGTTCCAGAAAGGAGATCTGTGCTGTTTAATTTCCAGGAGAAGCTTGTCACGCTGGCTTTCTGGAATGTACTCGATTGTTCTCATCATTGTTACAGGAGCTCAGGACCTCTGTGTCACTGAGGATGGTTATAGGACATGTCCTTTTTAGGACAGCCCTGGTCTTTGTTATGAGTGTGACTTCTCAGCTCCAGTATAGAACCCTCAACCCACCAGCACAGCTCCTTCACCCTGCTGGCATAGACTTTCTAGCTTCTACCGCTGACCTTTGGGCCTTCCCAGCACAGGTCCATAAAACAGACTGGCATGAGTCCTTGTTGTGGGCTCTCAACCTCCAGCTGGACTCGTGGGAGACATTATCATGAGCTCTGGGTCTTCGGCTAGACTCACGCAGGACATTGCTGTGGAATCCAGGCCCCTGGCTGAGTATTCTGCATCTTTAGTGTTGTGGACAGTTTTCCTGCACTTTCTTGTGTTTAATTCCGGGTGACCATCATAAAACAATATTGTAAATTCTGTGTCCTGATTCTAATTGTTCCCCTCACGGCCCCTGACTACGACACTAGCAGATCATAGAGGGTGCTCCCGGGTGTGTCTGGGTGGTCACGAAGCTGTGGCCCTGAGTACTATGCATGGTCCCCCAGCCATTCCTCTCCAACACTGTTCCCCTCCTCTATTCCCCAACCACGAACCAAGCAGCTTTGCCCCTCCACACCTCTCCCCCAGGATGCTCCCGCCCAGGCCCCAGATGATTATAGACAACAACTGTGCACTGATTACCTCACTCTGCCTTTAAATTCTGTGTGTCAGGTGTTGTGTCCAGCAGCAGGAAAGCTGACCATTATGCCCAGTAGAAAAAGACCCCTAATGGCCTCCATGATGTGACAATCTCTTTTGCAGCGTACCTATGCAGAGAGAGCCTCAGTTCCAGGTGAGATGGCATCTAGGGAGTTTGCATCTGGATTCGATTATTCTCTTCTCCCAGTTCACCAAATTCTGCTTACGGAGGCCTTTCTAGCAGTGGAGAGAGAGAGAGAGAGAGAGAGAGAGAGAGAGAGAGAGAGAACGGGAAGTTTGGGGTTTGGGCTCTCTGCCCTTCTAAACAGGACCTATGGGTGACACGTGGCAGGACCTGGTCAGCAGAACAACAAGTGGCATGTCATCCTGCACAGTCTGTCACCAGACACAGGTGCTGCAGGATCATAACACACCGAGTCTGGGCGAGAGTGCTACATCTACCATATTCCTGTGACAGCTTGAAAAGTGAGAAGCTCCGAGAGGCAAAACTTGGACTTTAAATGACTATCTAGCATGCCCTCCTTGGGTCTACCCTTCTCTCGGGTACTTCTTTCTCTCCCCCTCTCCCCTCCTGCCTTGCTCTGTTGTCTCTGTGAGGATGGACTTCCTTTGTGCTTGTCACTTGTCCTCTCACTTGAGTTGACAGGTTCCCCTGACCCTACTGCCCATGTGACAATCGTCAGGCAAGCGTCACCTGGAAGGGGAAGTTGAGGTTCAGGGGAACACAGAAATCTGCTTCTTTCTTTCTTCCTTATACCCAGAGTAATCTCATCTGGATCGTGGAATCAACATTTTAAAAATGAGAAGAAAGAAAGAAAGAAGGTTCTAAAAGAATACCTGGATAAATATTTTTAGATTCTTGAAGTAGAAAAAGCTTTCCAAGTGTGACTGGTATAAATACAAGTCAGCAAATTTAGGAACCCAAGAGCATGCCTTTCTTCTCGGTAAATTAATTTCTATTTCAAGCAGACCAGCGAGGCCTGAACTCTACAGGTAGGGGTTGTGTCTCAATCCCTGAACCTTAAGCAGCGCTGGCAGAGGGGTTTGTTCTGTGGCACTGGGGTCACAGCACCACTCCACCAGCATCACCCCCATCCTCCAGTTCTGGGTTCCCTCCGTTTGCCCATCTGTCCTGGGCCTTTGTGTACAGGACTGCTAGGTTTGGCAATGAGGAATGAATAAATGAATGACATGCAGTTACTGTGAATTGTGAAAATCCATGAAAAAGTGCAGTAAAGTATGTTCCAAATACCTCCCCTCTATCATTTATTTGAAGTTCAGATTTAGTTAGGCGGCCTGTGTTTTACATGCAGGATAGCCATAGAAACCAAGGTTATACGTCTCTACACTGGCAGCATGAGCAGAGCCAAGACAAGAGCTAGGAGAAGAACCAACAACAGAAACTGGCCAAGGTCCAAAAAGCCAAGTCCTGTGCTGCAGCCTAGGGAGCCATCTTGGGTCACGTGCTTGCTGTTGAGCCAATCAGGGCTCCAGGAAATGGACTGCCCTGATTGGTTCATGTAGGAGACAATTTGAGCGACTCCTCTTGAATGCGGAACATTTGCTGCAACATTGATTGTATCGAGGCCTATTACCATGTACTGATATGTACAGAGCTGACTGCGGCATTTCCCTTTCTCTTCAATTGGCTCTAAGCATTGCAGATAAGGCCAGCCAGGTACTGGTGTGCAATCTCGAAAGCCATCAGACAGTCTCCTGCTTCCTCACGCAGCGCTCTCTGTAAAAGATGAGCACAGCAGGATGGCAGAGCCACTCAGCTCCAGAATGGCAGCTGTGTGGGAGCCTCAGAGCAAAAGGCAGTGACTTCTCAGGGCACAGAAATTTACATATCAGAAATTGAAGCTACAGCCTCCTAAAACCATTCAAATGTTATCTTAATTGAATTATGAGATAGATCATTTGCATGTCATTCTCCCTGCATTTTGCAGAGATGTTTTTCTCGCTACCTGGCCAGCCAGCCCAGAGTTACTCACATAATTCCCGCCATCCTCACTGTTACTCATCCTCGAGCCACCCCCTTCTTCACAAGATAATAAATTCTGGAAGAGGCCTAGGCTTAGGGCCTCTGTCCACACATCCTCACCGGGGTTGGATTTAAGACCCCTTGGCTGCCCTTAACTTGAAATATGTTTTAGTGTCTTTACTCTCACTGTGAGTTGCATTGGAGGTGGTAGGTTGGAATTAATTTGCTGGGATTCCAATAATGTCTCAATGGGATTAGAAAAATAACTTTCTGGATTGTGAGAAGGACTGGGAAAGGGATTATGATACTTGAGTTACTATACTCAATATTTGGGATTACGATAGGCTCTGGCCTGCACACCTGTACCAGTTGCTACCCTGGGCTTGCAGGGCCCTGGTTGGCTGAGACCCTGACCCACACCTGAGTCAGTTCTTCAGTGGGATCAGAAGGGGGCGCAGGGAGTACTGGAGAGGCTCAGGGAGCACCTGCTTTCTCTAAAGAGAACCAGTCTGACCAGGGTCCTCTGCAGCCGGAGCTCCTCAGTCTTCCTAGCTTACAAGAAGCCTACCAGCTCTCCTGGTCAGGCTTCCACCTCTCACTCCCTGCTCAGCTTCGCCTCACCGCACCAATCCCCACCCTGTCCAGCGGCCCCCTGAGTGGTTTTTCTCTCCCCCTTCTGCCTGGGCCGCCTAGCTTCCCCTTTGCCTTTCCCCTGAGCAATGGTCCCGGTTTTTTGTTGCTGCTGTTGTTGGGTTGTTTTTGTTTGGTTTGGTTTTTGAGATAAGTGGTTAAGTTGCCCATTCTGGGCTCAAACATGCAATCCTCCTGCCTCAGTCTCCCAGACTGCGGGGTTACAGGACTGTTGTCCCCATGCTCGGCTCCCCTTCCTTTCTTAGGACCTGGCTCAGGAATCACCTCTCGCCCTCTCTCCCTTCTCTCTGACCTCTGCCCACCCTGGGCCCACCCTGAGCACAACCCCACGGGGTCTCCTGCATATTGCATTATGGTTGCCCTGCTCTTCCCAACCAGGTCTGGGAATCCTGGAAAATGAGGATTGTGTTTATGTCACAAGTGTCTGAGGAATAAAGGATTAAATCACAAAGAACTTTGCACGGACCCTCGGCCTTTGATTCAGAATCCTCTCTGCACCCACCTCCTTCCCGTCCCCCCACAAATCCTGTGAGTTACCAAATTCTCTTCATTCTTCCTTCTAAGTGGCTCCCCTTGAAATTTATTTTTTGTACTTTTCCATTTTAATTCACAATATACATCCTTAATATTCAAAATGTTCCTGGTTTCCAAGAGAGACATATTTTCATGTCCTGAAAATAATGTGCATGTTACAGTACGAATAAAAATAAACTTATCCACCGACAGAATGTTCGCCATGGTTATGCCTGCCTATTCTCATACACATTTAACTTTGTGTACAAAATATATCTCATCTTCAGCCACTTTGTTGAAGTTATGGATGTTGTTAGCAGTAGGTGATGTTTAGTTGTATTAAATAGAGCTCATTTCTTCATGTCCAAGTGGGAAAACATGCACACACATACACAGGCATAAAAACGAATTCGTAAGGGCAGTAACACAAATGTTTCAGGCTACCATTAAATAGCTCCAAAATCCTTTCTCTCCTACTCCTGCTAAGCCCTTGGCTAAAAGTATTGCCTTCTCTTTACCAGTGTGGAGAGCAGATGGGGCAGACAGAGATGGAGAAGACCCTCAAAGGCCACTCAGCCAGGAAAGCGAAGCTCCACCACGATGTGAGGCTGGCTGGCTTTCAGATGGTCCCATCCTTCTGTGGGGAGGGCTAGGGCCTCAGACCGGTCTTCAGATCCATCTGGGTTTCAAGATCAAGACACACCTCTGCAAGAGGAGAAGAAAAATGCTCTTTGCACATGAAAATGAGAGGAAGAAATTCTGCGCCCCTGTTCTGGGGCTTTCTTCTGAGCACTCTTGACTTTGACCTGGAGAATGAGTTCATCTCCTCCAAACTGTGTCTGAAAGGCTGGAAGAAACATTTCTCCCTAGAGCAGGTGTGTCCAAGCCTGTTGCCCTGGTCAGCTAGTGATACGACCGACCACATGAGATCAGAAACTTTTCACGTGATTATGTGGTTTTCAGAGGCCTTTTCCGTGACTTGCTGTGTGGTGCTTCCTGGTGGGGCTCTGTGTGTGGGGCTAACACCCCTTCCTGCACCCGATTAAACTTGGGCTTGTTGTATTCTTTGTAAATAACTGACCAGGTGTGGTGGCGCACACTTGTAATCTCAGCACTCAGGAGGCTGAGCCAGGAGAATCGTTGTAGGTCTGAGGCCAGCTTGGGCTGCCTAGCAAGTTCAAGGCCAGTCTGAACTATATAGCAAGACCCTGTCTTAAAAAAATTTTTTAGTAAGTTAAAATAGTTTCAAAAGGAGCTAAGCATGGTGGTACACTCCAATAATCCCAAAACTGTGGGAGGCTGGCTGAGGCCAGAGGATTGCAAATTTGAACCCAATGTGAGCCAGGTAGCAATTTAGTGACACCACCTCAAAATTTTTTAAAAAGGGGAGAGGAAATGGCCCTAGCTTCAGGCTTCACTACTGAAAAAACAGGAGAGTTGGGGTTTTTACTCACATACTCCAACTATATTACATACTTCGTATGTAATCTAAGACAGTTCAGGCCAGGCAAAAGTGAAAAGGCTGGGTGCCCGTGCCTTGGAGGCCAGGCGTTGGGACTTTGGCAAACCTGAAAGGTGTACAGAAGGAAATAAAGGAGACCTTGGTCCCTATGACGAGCGTCGGTGACTGAGCCCACCTCCAGGCTTGCACATGTAGATGAGACACGATCCCTGCCCGTGAGGATCTGACGTGTAAATCATAAAAAAGTAACCCTGACACAATACTCTGAAAATGAAATTAGTGTGCACACACACACCCATTGCTCCACCCCTGTCCCCAGAGTGAGTGTCACAGAATACCGGAAATGTTGGAAAGTCACGCAACAGCAAGAAAAGGTTCAAGTTGGTCTCCCATGGTGCATTTCAAGGTGAGGACCCCGGGGGGGTGGGTAGTGAAGGGCTGGTGCCACCGAGGTGTCCAGACCTTTATTGCCGCTCAGTGCCCTGCAACAGAGGCTTGGTGCCAGGGCAGCCCTGTTAGAGGGGTGGGGAGTTCAGGAGGTGTGGCCATCAGGTACCTGGGGACACCCTGGCCAGAGATGAGGGTTCTGCTCCACCCCACACGCCCCACCTCCCACCCCGCCCCCACAGGCCCTTGCCACACACCCAGAGTGACAGGGCCAGGCAGACTGGGCACCAGGATGGGCCTTCACACCCTGTAAGCTGGTCCTCTGGTGCTTGTCCGCAGGACGGAAAGCTGACCACTGTGGTCAGTACCTCTTGGCTCCTCTCCTGAGCTGTGTTTTCAGTTCCGTAACCCAGGGAGATCACAACTGAAACCTTGTGACCTGAAGTCAGGCAGCTGGGCCAGGATATAGTTCAGTGGTGCAGAGCCTGCCTGCCAAGTGCAAGGTCCTGAGTTCCATTCCTGGTACTCAAAAAAAAAATAAAACATGAAGCCAGGCAGCTGCAGGTTCTCCTCACTGGGGGAAGCCTCAGGAAAAACAAACAAAACAAATCACCAGCCTAAGCGGGACCTGTGGGGCTCCCTGCAAACAGCTTTTACTCTCCATACTCTCTTTCCCTTCTTTCCTCCCCTGGAGGAGGACGAGAAGGTGCTGTGAAAGCAGCCACAGCACCTGCCCACCCACACAGGGCAGCTAGGGGTGGGGGCAGCGGGAGACAGCAGCCCCGTCTCTGAGGTGTGCTGAGCAGTCCCAGACCCAGGAACACACGTAAAATGGTTTTAGGCTGTGCTTTCTCTAATCAACACCTTCAGCCACACTGTCAAATTTCACTTCCCACCACCAGCTACATCTCAGGCCATCCCACTGTTCTTTTCTGATCATTTGCAGTGATTAGAAAACCCCCAGTTTCCGGCCACAGCTTCCCAGATAATGCAAAGCTCAGGGGAGGGGGCGTAAGGAGGCTCCAGCTCTGCACAAGCCCAGGAGCAGCTAGCGCCCTGGTGTGGTGCCATCTTCCCAGGAGATACCTACTCTGGAGATGGTCTCCGTGGACACTGCAGATCAGTCCTCCTCCCTGATGTTTCCTGCGGTGACATTCAAACTCGGGGCAGCTTTGTGACTGAGGACACCGTCAGGGAGGGATGTACTCATTTCCCGTCAGGTTCCACCAGGGTCCGAGCCTTTATAGATCACAGACAGTGATGCATTAGCTTATGGGGGCTGGAGGTCCAGATCCGGAGCCCACGTCTGGTGAGAGCCTCCTGGCTGAGTCAGTGCATGGTAGGATGGAAGGGCCCAGCTGCGGGCAGCTTGCCTTCCATGAGAGCCAATGCCCAAGATGTCACCATCAGTCTGCTTGTCAGGGTGGAGCCCTGACTGCCTCACGGGCTCTGTAAGGTGCTCTGATTTTATACTGTTACAGTGACAATTACCCTGCATGAGTTCAGGAGGCAGCGAACACTGAAACCACTGCAGTGTCCCTCACGTGAGGGCTCCTGTGACTCCTGCCTCTCCCCTGGGCCTTGGCCATTCACACGGAGTGGCAGGAAGCCACGAGGACCCAGTGCCTTTCGTCACTCTGTGCCCAGCTGTCATCTGCTGCCCCAGCCACGTTCCTGCCCTCTCCCTGCTCCAGGGGTCAGGCAGACGCAGGTCCTATGCTCACATAGGTGCTGTCCTCCGAGAGCTCACCATACCCCGTGGGGATACCTGCTCTGCTCCTATCTGCTCCAGAGGCAGGAACCTCAGCTGGGAGTGGCTGCTGGCCCTGCCCGCCTGCACCCCGGTGTTTAAAAGCCACTGTCCTCAGCAGCACAATTTGTAATCGCCAGATCTTGGAAACAACCTAAGTGTCCATCAACTGAGGAATGGATAAAAAAGTTGTGGTATTTTTATGCAATGGAGTACTACTCAGCCTAAAGAATGATCACATTGAGATATTTATAAATAAATGGGCGCAGCTTGAGACCATACTCATAAGTGAAATAAATCAAACTCATCAGTATAAATTACTGAATAGTTTCCTTAGTATAAGAAATGGTAAGAATATATAAAAGTATATGTTAATCATGATTCCCCATTGTATTGCTTTGAAACCTTATAATGTTTTCATTCATTAATTGGAATGGTTTTATTCTGAGTTGTTTGATTTTATTGTCTGTGATGGTATGAACAGTTACTGTGAAGAAAACAAGACATCATATTAGCTAGTGCTGATTTAATATCTTATTTTGAAGTCTCATCAAGCTTTTGTTCTTCTGTCTCCATTGGTTTATCATGTTGTATCTTGTTGGATTTTATTATATATGATAGTATAAACAAAAACTTTTATAGACAAGGAGATTATACAGAAACCATTGTTCATTTTCTGTTAGTTGATTCTAAATACCCTGTAATACTGTCATTCTCTTGAATGGTTTTACTCTGTCTTAATATGTTTGATGCTGTAGTATACAAAGGTATACTCAAATATTTCAAGGAAGGACACACTATGGTAACTACTGTTATGTCAGGCTATCTTGTGGTGAAACACTATGTTGCTTAAATTGTTCTGTTCTAACCTGAAAAAGAAAAAACAAGAGCCACTGTCCTCAGGAGCCCCTTTGTGTAGAGGGGCTCCCTTTCCCTCTGCTGGGATACTGTAGAATCCACACTCAGGACCCTTACAGACAACTCATTTATGTTAGTTGACCATGCAAGAAAAATCCCACAGTCTCCTCCATCTCCTCCATCTTACAATGAGAAAGTTGAGATTTAGGGGCGATAAGTGATGAATCCAAGATAGCACAGTCAGGAGTGTGCATGGGTTAGCCTAGAAAGGTGCCCCCACAGTGTGGGATAGGCCCACGGGTGCCAGGGCCATCCCCGCCTACTACCTCTTTTCTCCAGCCCTTGAGCTGAGGATGCTCCTGGGTCTGTTGTTAAAGAGAGGTCTATTTAGTGGCAAAGGAGGATTTCGTATGTGAAATTCCAGCACCTGCCCATGTGTAGAGCTTCCAGGGGCCAGGCGCGCAGCCACCTCTGCACTGGCCTGGAGCTGTGTACACTTCCGGCCCTCTCCCGGAGTGGACGGCCTTCTGCTGCCATTGAGTCTTCTCACGGTCCTGCGGGGCAGCTGGGACTGTCGCCAGCCTGTGTGGGAAGGGGGAGGTCAGGTCAGTTCCATCTTCAGTGTTCTGGGACAGCAGCTGCCCAGGGCATTGTCTGGTGACAGATGGAGAAAGTGAATGAGAGATGAATACATGATGTCACGGAAGGCCAGTTCACGGTCACTGCCTCCCATGTCCGAAGGGCAAGAATTAACCACTCTGATACCACGAGAGAGTAAAGAATTGAGCCAAGTACAGTGGTGCACACCTGCAATCCCAGCACTCTGGGGGGCTGAGACAGGAGGATGGCCAGGTGACTCTCCATCTGTTAGACATTAGATATGCCAACTCTGTGTTCTCTAAAACTGAAGAATGAATTTTAAGAAACAACAGAGGTTAAGAGTAGGAAATGTTTGAGAGATAGAGAGCTCCTAAGTAACAAGAAAGGACCCCAAAAATGGATTGCCAGGGGCTCTTTTATAGAGGAAGTTTTATAGAGCAAAATCACACAGTGGGTTCAATGTGGGATAAAACTTTGTTCAATTAACAGGATTATAAATTCAGGGCCAGGGATTAGCTCAGGGGCACAGTGCCTGCCTGACAAGCTGAGGTTATGAGTTCAATCCCTGGTGCCGAAAGAAAAATCACAAATTTAGCTGCTTAGGTAATATTGACCCAGAGAGGAAGGGGGGCCACATAGCAAGCATATGTGGGAAAAACAAGGACCTTTATTGTTATCTCTCAGGGAGGCAGGGAAGCCTGGTCATTTTGTCTCTGTCTCAAAGTCTGGCCATCAACAAATGTGCTTCTGGCCACAGTTGTATGTTTTTTTGTCCTCTGTACTGACTCCCCCAGGGCCGTCCCTGTCTGACTGCCTAGAATATTTCTATGTAATTTAGCTGTCTATAATATCAGCACTCTGGGAGGCTGAGGCAGGAAGATGGTAAATTTGAGTCCAGCCTGGGCTACTTAGTGACTTAGCAAGACCCTGTCTCAAAATAAAAATTTAAAACACCTGGGAAGGTAGTGCAACGCAAAAGATCTTGCTGACCACAGCAGGGGCCCAGGGCTGGAACCCAGGACTGTCCCACCGGCAAGGCTGTGAGCTTACCCTTCTGTAGCCTGACTTCCAGGCTGGGGAAACTTTTAGGTACAAGAAAAAAAAAGAGGACTGGGGATTTAACTCAGTAGCACAATGCCTGCCTGGTAAGTGTGAGGTCCTGAGTTCGATTTCTGACACACACACACACACACACCAATAAAGAATAAAAAAAAAAAGATTATGTATTATGGTACCTAACTTCTCCACCCAGGAGAAGCAGGAGGCAGTCCCATTCAATATTTTTGAACAGGCTGGGGATTTAGCTCAGCGGCATAAGCGCCTGCCTTGCAAGCAGCCAGTCATGAGTTTGATCCCTGGTACCGATAAAAAGGAAAAAGACAATATATATATATATATATATATATATATATATATATATATACACATACATATTTTTTTTTGAACAGCTAACATACAAACCAGCATGACCTCAGCCTGGGCATGCTCAGGACTGCTCTGTCTAAGCTGTGAGAGCATCTTTTTCCATATAGATGTGTACAAATTCTCCCAATAAATGCCTCTTGCTTTCTTTGTCCAAGGAGATACTGCTTTGAAAATTATCTGTTAGTACTTTCATTCCTTGCTGCAAGTAATAAGCTTATCTTTATTCTTTTTTTTTTTTTTTTTTTTTTTTTTTTTTTTCTCTTTCCTTTTTACCGGTACCGGGGATTGAACTCACGACTGCCTGCTTGCAAGTCAGGCGCTTATGCCGCTGAGCTAAATCCCCAGCCCCTTATCTTTATTAAAGAAAGAAAGACAGACAGACAGACAGAAAGATAGATTCCCTTCAATCACCCAGCAGGCATTTTCAGAGCCAGCTTCTAGCAGAATCGGGTCTAAGCAAGTCCTGTGGGACCCGAAGCCCTTGCCAACGTGCAGGAGAAGACAGGAGAACACAAGCTTATCCTTCCCCTCCGCTGGGCTTCTATCACAGCAAGGGCCGAGCCCTCTGCAGCGCCCACTGGTGGTGAGATCCGAAGCCTCCCACGAGCAGCAGTGGCATTCTTGTGCAGGCTGAGGAGGCTTGAGAGGGCCAGGGAGAAGAGGATGAATAAAACCCAGCCTTCCAGGAGCTCCCCGAGCCCTTGCAGAGGCTCCACAACGCAGGAAATTCAGACACTCGCCGAGGAACCGACAGGCACAAGCAAGAAGTCATGGAACACCTGCGTGCTACTCACTCTGCGGCTGCTGCGCCTAGAGAAAGAAGGAAACAGGAAAGCGGCGAATCACCGCGGTGCTGACATGTTGTAGGATGCGGTGGGGTTGGAGTCGATTTTCCTTCCAGGCTCCGCTGAAAATCCAGAAGCTGAGAACCAGTGGACGCAGCGTCTTTGAACAATCACGTCAGAAACCTTGTACTTGATGACTTCTCTCCTGAATGACGCTCCAAATGAAAGCAAAATTTTCTGGGCAAATGTCTTTGCTGACATAACTAAAGGAACAAAAGTTACCACTCGATGAGAACATATCTGTGCGGGTACAAAGCTGTGTAGACACTGAACCTTCCTATGAAGCAGGGATAACGGGGCGCTGCCACCCAGGAGAAGCAGGGACAGAGACAGAAAGGTTTGGTGACTTCCGAAGGCATCCCACTGGCTTGAAACTGGGTCAGGCTAAGTCCACACCGCTATGTTTCATTGGTTACACGGCCTCCCAGAAGAGTAGATTAAAATACTTCATCTCCAAGTGGACATCACCTGGCCAGTCATGGTGCTGTCAGATGTTCTTTGCAAGATTAAAAAGTCCTCCCAGTTCTGAGCGCCCCACTGGGTGGACTCACTTCCACAGCAGGCCGGAGAGGAGGTCAATCCCCGTGTGCCCTGGTTACTGGGGTGCCACTGGACTCCGGGCCCCGCTGTGACCCCACCCCTGCCCCAGCTCTCCCACTCTTTCTCTCTCCAACATTTTTTATGAATATTTTCAAATGTGCAGTAAACTTGAGGAAACTCTGCCAGGAACCCCATAAACCCACCACCTAGATTCTATCCTATCCCATTTGCTTTATCACATAAAGAAAACTCCTTATCTCTGATGTCTTTCAAAGAACATTGCTGTCACCCTTTTATATCCTCTGCATAATCCAGCACACCTATAATTAGCTAGAGCTCTACATCTGTTTACATTTTTGCAGGTAAAATTTGCATGCAGCAATTTACTCAGCTCCCAAGTGTTCATTTACTGAGTTTTGCAAGTGCATACAGTGTGTGCCCTAAATCTCTTCCACCATATTGTGACCGTCACCCAGAAAGTTCCACCAAGTCCCACTCCATCTCCACTTCCAGACACAAATGAGGAGTCATAGATGCACCTGGTGGTGAGATCCATGGCCTCACTGTATACGCCATGGTCTGGAAACATTCGTGTGCTAACACACAGGGCTGCTTCTGCAGAGACAGCAGTAGGAGACATTGGGGCTTTTTGCCAATTCTGTCGAGTGGGGCTTTGCTGTCGAGGTGGAGGAGGCTGGGATTTCTTCTACCAGGGACATCATAAGAGTTCTACAGAACTCTATGTCATTTGGGGCCTCCTTAGGCCAGGGGACCAGTGGGGAATGAAGGATTCACCACTCACGGATCTACCACGAGGTGCTACAGTCACCACCACCCCGTGTGGCCAGGAGGGAACAGTATGTGTGGAAACCGAGGATCGGCTCAAACACTTCTAGATGTTTATGTTCCCCGAAGGATGGTGCCCTGGCAATTTCAAGAGCCACAGCCCAGTGAGAGTAAGGTGAGAAGCATTTACATCTCCTGTCCGTGCAAGGCTGAGCTAAGAAATGCACCTGCACCATCCCGGATGCCAGAGGGGAGCCAGAGAAATCCGGAGAGCCCTGGAGGACAGATCTGCCCTGGGAACCAGCTGCACCACAGGGAGGACAGCCTTTTCTCCCAGCCCAGCACTGCCAGGTCTCCTCGGCAATGCAGCTGACCACAGCTCAAAGGGAGTGTGATGAACTAGACAACAAGGAGCAAGATGACTGGGTGGCCATGACACGTGCAGCCAGTGTCTGACACTTCGGCCCCAGCCCAGGCCTCAGCTCCAGCCCTCTCTGGCACCGAGCTGTCTTCTGACGATGCACCCCCCAGCTCTGAGACCAGCTTCCCATCTGTGGGCAGCTGTGGACTGGATGTTCTCTGGGGTCCCACACACTATACACACAATTGGCTTAGAACGCTTTTCGCCTACAGTGGGTTTATGAAGACGCCATCCCATCATGATCTGAGCAGCTGGACTAGATACAAATAATAAGCTGGGTGTGGTGGTGCACCCCTGTAAGCCCTGCACTCGGGAGGCTGAGGCACGAGGATGATTGCAAGTTCAAGACCAGCTTAGGCTACAAAGTGAGCTCAAGGCCAGCCTGAACTGCAAGGTGAGACCCTGTCTCCAAAGGACAAAATAATAATAAGAAGAAGAACCCATGGAACTAATGGAAATCTGAATTCAAAAAATAAGTTCCCATGATTTGTTTGTTCATTTACTTTTCTTTCTTTTTTGTCTTTTGTCTTTTTATCGGTACCGGGAATCGAACTCATGACTGCCTGCTTGCAAGGCAGGCACTTAGGCCACTGAGCTAAATCCCCAGCCCCCTGTTCATTTACTTTTCTAGTATAGGGGACTGAACCCAGAGCCTCCACACTAAGCTACATCCCAGTCTTCTTACATGTTTCCTTTTGAGACTGGCTCTCACTAAATCACTAAGTTGCCCAAGCTAGGCAATCTTCCTGCTTCAGCCTCCTAGGGTGCTGAGATTCAAAGTGTTGGCCACCATGCCAGGTTTAAGTGCATAGTTATAATAATGAGTTGAAGTTAAGTATTTGCAGTAAAACTTACAAAAGCTATGCCACACATGTAGAGAACATGAAACAGCTTTTATTATTTTGGAGACAGTCTCACCATGAACTCACTATGGCTGACCTGCCTCAGATTTGCAGAGATCCTCCTGCCTCAGCTTCCCATATGCTGGAATTACAGATTGCCCCACCACATCTGGCATGAAATAGCTTTTTTGAAAGGCATAAATGGAGAGAGACTCCATGTATATGCACGGGAAGGAACACTCAAGATAAATACATGTCATGTCCCCCAAAGTAATGTAAATATTCAAGGCAGTTCCGATCAAAATCCCAACAGAATTTTTCATGAAACTTTACAAGATGATGATAAAATTCATAAAGTAAGGTGAAAGACCAAAATGAGGAAGACATTTTGAAAATTCAGAATAATAAAAGGCATCCATGAACAACGCCAGACCAGCGGGTGGGTGCTGGCATCTTGCCTTGGGGTACCCTAGCCCCCCCAGCTTTATGGAGTGAAGTCAGGAGGGTGGTGCCTGGCTTTCAGGACCAACCCAGGCCCTACTGACCGGGTCCACTTCATGGTCACCGCTCTATCCTGACAGCACACACGACCGTAGGTTGGTTGCTGTTCACACCACCAAGTAATCCTTCAGAATGGAAAAGAAAGTGTGCCAGAAAGAGACCAAGAAAACTGCTCACATTTTTGAAGGGAAAAAGGAAATGAAAGAAGACGGCTGTGTAGCAGGGTAGAGAGCTTGGAGCAGACTGGGGACCAAGCCACAGTGCTCTTGGCCTGGAGAGAGCAGAGTGATCTGTTGTTGTTTTGTTGTTGCTGTTGGTGGTGGTGGTGGCCGTGGTGTTTCTGGCACAGGGTCTCTAGGCCCTGAACTCTCTAAGTAGCCCAAACTGGTCATGAGCTCATAGGGATCCTCCTGCGTCAGCCTCCTACTTGAATTACAGGTATGAATCACCATGCCCAGCTCTTGTGTGACATTCAAGAAGTGAATTTGGAAGCCGTTAGATGGAGGCCACTCCAGAACCTTTCCTTCCTAAGCAGGCAAACTGAGTGCAACTCACTGGAATGACAGAACTTAACCCTAACCAATCAGAACCCATCCCTAGCTACCATAGCACTTTGACCAATCAGGTGTTTTATCAGGTTTCCCCAGCACCTTCTGAGGTTTCTCCCACGCACTCTTGTGGGAGCCCTGACCCACTCACAGTTTGGCATTGACTGACTCATAGCTCAGCGTTGACTGACAAACTCCTGAAAGTGTTTCCACGCCCGAGTTCGTGCTTTGGCAGCGAGTAGGGCGCTGAGTATGTTGAGCTGGGTGGTGGCCGGTGGCTTTAAAAGCTCATCAGACAGGGGCTGGGGATTTAGCTCAGCGGCATAAGTGCCTGCCTTGCAACCAGGCAGTCGTGAGTTCGATCCCTGGTACCGATAAAAAGGAAAAAGGCAAAAAAAAAAAAAAAAGCTCATCAGAGACACTGACCGGATGCCTGCCCTTTACCCCGTGACACCGCACCAGGTGCGGGACACAGACATGGCTTCATCCAGCCGGTGGGTGAGCGCTGCCCTGCCCAACCCTGACTGCACCTCCAGGCAGTGGTGGAGCCATGATGGGTGGGCTCAGGGCCCAGGGCTCAGGGAAGAGCACCCTGCTCTCCCTGGCTCACAGTTCTCACCTGGAATTTGAAAATACTACTCTCCATATAAAGTGAACATAAGAGCCTGGGGATGTGGCTCCATGATAAAGCACCTGCTTAACATGCACGGGGCCCTGGGTTCTATCCCCAGGGCCACAAAATGGAAAAATAAAATCAAATGAACATGTATAGATGATTTTTTCCAATTTGTTAATTAATGGGGCAACCGTAAGTTTTGTTGCTGTTTTGAGACAGGACCTTGCCAAGTTAGATCAGACTGGCCTTGAGTTCACTTTGTACCCAAGGCTGGCCTCAAACTTGTGGCAATTCCCCTGTCTCAGCCTCCCAAATGCTGAGATTATGGCTGTGCACCATCACACCTGGCTAAGATGGTAAGACCAGTCGACAGGAGAACTTGAAAATCAGCAGAATCTGAACTTGAAATGAGCCAGAATCCCAGTACTTGGGAGGCTGAGGCAGGAAGATCGTTACAAGCTCAAGGCCAGCACTGGCTACAAAGTGAGATCAAGGCTAGACGGAACCACATAGCAAGACAGTCTCAAAAAAAAAATCAGCAATATATACAATCAGGAATGCCACAGTGAATTTGACAATAGAATGCATTTGGCCAGTGCCCTACAGGGCCATAAAATGTCATGTTTAATGCCACTGTGTCTAAAGGGTAGAGACCAATTGCATGTGGGCAGGGAAGAACCTATTTGCATTGTAATGGACATGAATTATTTCAGTGTTTTACTATTTAATTTCCCTGCTATCTGAGGTGCCATAATAGCTTAGCTGAGAGAAAGACCATCAAAGGTCCAGACTTCCATAGGAACAGGTAACCCCGAACCCCAGCCCCTGTGCAGCCTCTCCTGACAGGAGCCATCCTGGTCTGCCCACACCTGCAGGACCAGCTAAGACATCTCTCATCCTGCACGCAGTCACCCAGGGGGCATATATACTTCCTGCTCCAAGCCAACTCCAGGCCCAAAAACTTAGAATTCCTGGGTATGGTGCTGGGCTTCAGCTGCCTTTCAAATTCCTGTTAATTCCTGCTCTAAGGACTGGGTATTAGGTCACTTTCCATTGCTATACAAATACTTGAGGCTGTTTCCTTGTAAGGAAAAGTTCAGTTGCAGAGGTTCAGGAGGGTGGCACTAACATCTGCTTGGCTCTGTTTAGGGCTTTGTGGCACCACGATGGCAGGGGCCCGTGTAAGAACAAACAGCAGGCAGGGCTGGAAGAGGGTCTGGGGGAGATGCCAGGCTCCCTTGTGATGACCCATCCTTGTGGGAACTAACACAGGTCCTGTGAGAACTACATTGATCCCTCCCAAGGCCAAGGGTAGTGCTTCCAGGCCCCAAACACCTTTCGGCAGGTACCACCTCTTAAAGGCTCTGCCACCTTCCAGCACTGACCCGTGGCTTCCAGCACTTGGACCTTTAGGTGCAACCCAACCCAAGCCATAGCAACAAGCAAGTGAGAGCTACGGGCTGGCTGCCAGCCCTCTGCTCCTGGCTCTTGCCACCTCTTCTTCCTCTTGGCTCTGCCCTCTTCCGATTCCAAAACTTCCCTGCTACTTCCCAGAAGAAGATGCCCAGGTCAGCTCCCCTTCCAAAGGCTCCTCCTCCTCTGGCATCTTTTTTTTTTTTTTTTTTTTTTTTTTTTTTATCGGTACTGGGGATCGAACTCATGACTGCCTGCTTGCAAGGCAGGTGCTTATGCCACTGAGCTAAGTCCCCAGCCCCTATCCTCTGGCATCTTTTAAAAGCTTGAACCCACAGTCTGAGGGCAACAGAAGAGAAGTCTGTTGTCCTCAGAAAATGGGATCTGGGCTGTCCCATAGCGTGACAGTAATCAGAGGCCCCCTAAAGTGCCCAGCTAAATAAATAGCTTTGATAGCCAAGAGCCAGCTGCTAACCAGACCCTTGTAACCCAGTGTGGGCAGGCTTTGGTGTACGTGCAGGGTCCTTCTCACAGGAAGTGTAATGGACCATGTCTCTTCTCAGCTACAGATGTGACTCAGCCTGGGAAGTCCCTCCCCAGGCCTCCCCCGGTCAGCCCTGGGGAAGTGGACTCAGCAGACAGGAAGTGGTCTCGGCTTTTACTGGAACTGGCCCATTTTCCTGAGAGACCTAGTAAACCAGAAGTTGGGGAGAGATGTGGGTTAGGGACTAGGAAGCAACGCTGAGGTGGGCTTGACCACTATGATGACCTTAAGGATATCACTGGGCCCAGCAGATGTGGTGGCAGTTGAGGGGCGGGCAGTTTAAAATCGGGTTTCTTGTTTGCAGTGACCTCAAGCAAACCACTTAAGCTTTTCTGAATCTGTAAAACCCAAGCACAGAAGACCTAGTTTCTAGGGCTCCATCAAAAGGAAGGCGGGGCCACGAGCATGAAAGGAAGGAGCCCGAGGTGAGCAGGCGACACCCTCCCTTCCCTTCCTCCCTCCCTTTATCTGTCAAGAACTTAGGACATGTTGGCTCCTCAGCAAAAGCAAGACATTCAGAGCCACTTGGAGGGTGACAGGAATTTGCAGGGGCCCCCCTGGGCCACCCTGAACTACTCAGCTAACAGGGGATAGGAGTTTCATTAAGATGAGTAAAAATCGCTCTGCTGGCTGCAAAGCGGCCCCCCAGCCCCCCAACCTCCCCGGTGAGGAGGCGGCTACTCCTCTTCACGGGCTTGTCCAAAATGTGTCCCCTCACAGTGCATCTGCAATCAGGTGCAGGCTCCTGCTGAGCAGCTGGTCCCTGCAAAGTCCCTGCCCCGGGTGTGAATGAGCTCGGAGGCAACACTTTGAAGACAAAGGCACACACAGACACAGCACCCTTCAGGGGCCAGCATTCCCAGGTCCTTGCCCTCCGACCCTCCAAACTCCAGGGCACCGCATCTGTAGCAGAGACACTGTCATCTCCGCAGCCACTCCCCCTTCTTGGACAGAAGGACACCCACAAAGCCAGATTCCTAGATTTGTTCCTGTGTCCTGACCAAGAAACTCAGAGGAACTGGATCACTCTGTGACCGGCCAGCTGCGTGTATCCCTAGGCTTAACCTAAGTCCCAGTTTTGGGCAGGTTGTTGACTGAAACACTGAAAGATCATTCAGGTTGTTAAACACAGAGGAGCCAGCCCTGGCTCTGAGCCATATCCCTGAAGCTCATACAAACTCCGCCTTCCAGTCCTCCATTACGGGCATCTTTCTGGACCTCACTGTGTAAGTCCCCAGTAAATGCCAAGGACACATCACCCTGGCATGCAGTGCTCCTTTCTTTGGAATCGCAATGGCCCCATCTTGGGTCGGCTTGGGACACTCCCCTGTTGGAACTCCCTTATAGTTATTTTGGGGGTGACTCTAGACAAAGTTAAAAGGCCATACTTGTGCTGGGGTGCAGCTCAGCAGTAGAGTGATGGCCTAGAATGCAAGAGGTTTGGGGTCTGGTCCCCAGTACTGCAATAAATAAATGCATAAATAAGAAGCCACATTTCGGGGCTGGGGATTTAGCTCAGCGGCATAAGTGCCTGCCTTGCAAGCAGGCAGTCCTGAGTTCGATACCTGGTACCGATAAAAAGGAAAAAGACCAAAAAAAAAAAAAAAAGTAAGAAGCCACATTTGCCAAACTCCCCTGTAGCTGAGTGTGACAAACCAAGGTGTTGGCAGGGCTGGTCTCTTTCAGAAGTTCCAAGTTTTAAAAGACATCTGTTTTACTTATTTTCTAGCATAGACGCCATCTGCAGTCCTCAGCTTGTTCCTGTCCTCCAGCTTCAAAGCCAGTGCTCGGCGTCTGCAATCTGCCGTCTTTCTGTTTCACCCCTCACATCTCTGTCCCTGACTCTCTCTCTCTTCTAAGATCCCTGTGATGGCACTGAGCCCACCTGGATGACCCACGGTCACCTCCCATCTCGATGTCCTTAACACCACATCTGCAAACCTCTTTCCTGTGAGGTTGTATCAGCAGATTCCCAGGATTTAGGGTGTGCATACATCTCCAGTGACCATTATCTGCCCAATACAGCACATTTTTTTCTTCCCAGAACTGTAATACTGGCACATCTGTCCCTCCTGACTTTGCAGACAAAGACAACAAATAAACCTCTGGCCATGGGACTCTCCTGATATCAGCATGAGCAAACTCCGCTCAGGGATGCCTGACCCCTCAGGGACATGTGCCAGATCTCCCCCAAGGGCTGTCACTACACTCTCGGGCTGCAGCTTAGCAAGAATCCGGCTGAGGATGAGCTGAAGGGCTCCCAATCCTCAATCCCTCCCCAATTCTGGAGATTCTCCTGTGTACCCCCAGGTGCAGGGCAAAGTTCTGACTGCAAATCTCGTTTTCTCAATGAGGCTGAGGATGGTCACAGTGCCCCGTGTGTAGAGAGAGCGGTCCCACTCAACAAGGACCAGAAATGCTCACGGGAAGATGGACAACAGCCTTGCACCACTGTGTATCTGTAATCTCAGCTATTCAGGAGGCTGAGGCAAGATGATCACAAGTTCGAGCCCAGTCTGGGCAGTTTACAAGACTGTCTGAAAATAAAATTTCAAAAGGGCTAAGGATGTGTCTCCAAGATGGAGCACTGGCTTAGCACGTGGGAGACTCTGGGTTCTACCCCCAACACTGAAAAAATAAAAATTAAAAAACGAGATGTGTAACAAATCACCCTAGGTGGTAAACAATGCATCAGACAAGAATAATAGAGAACTGGGTGTAATCCCAGCCCTCCAGAGACTGAGACAGGAGGATCTCCATGAGTTCAAGGCTGGCATGAACATAGAGAGGTTCTGTCTCAACAAAACAAAACCAACAAAGGAACGAGAGAATTGACGCCGAAGAGGAAGCCATCACCAAACCTGAACTGCAAGGACACGGTCTCCACAGAAGGAAAAATACGTGAGAAAAAGACGGCCAGAATGGGATCTACATGGGGACGAAGGTGACCACTCAGGCCATCAGAAGCACAAGGCAGGGGAACCCTCGCTCCAGAGAGCCTTGAGTGCCAAGTAAGTGCAGAAACTACACGCGGGGTGAGACACATCAGGACAAAGGTGCAGAACGGCCTGCGGGGGCTATGGGTTGTATGTGCATATTTGTGTGTGTGCGTGCGTGCATGCGAGTGTGTGTGTGTGAGCTCTTCTAACATATCTCTCCACGGTACTGAACTCCTTGGGATCGATCTGACTTTTCTCTCTGATGAAGTAGAAACATAGAAAGGAAAAGCGGTCGTTTAGACTCTGGTCTGGGGCTCACACCGAGGACTATGCGATGAAACCCGACCAAAGGAGCCTTGGTTGGTTTCTGACCGGACCCGCGATCCGTGCCACCGCCCAGAGCCACCACCAGGGGGCACGCGTGGACCGTGGAGCAAATGCCTCTAACGTCGCCTGCCCAGGACACCTTCCCGTCTTCTGGTGGTCAAGCGGCAAAGCACGGCGTGGTGACAGAGGCCTGTGGTCTCAGCATTCGGGAGGTTGAGGCAGGAGGATCTTGAAGTTCGCGCCCAGCCAGGGCAACTTAACCATTTAGTGAGATCCGATCTCAGGGTGGGGGTGGGGGGGAATGGGTTCTGGAGATGTAGCTTAGTGCAAAGGCCCTGAGTTCCATCCTGGCCCCCCAACAAAAGAAAGAACGAAAGAAGAAAAGAAACAGGATGTCTCTTCTTGAGGGCTCTCCCCTCTAGTCGGGACTTTCGTTCCCTATCACCCTAGCTCGTCAGCTCGCCGTCCGTGGCCCCTTTAAGACGGCCTTGGAGGACCCAGATTTAAAGCGAGGGACTCTCTAGCTGCTGTCTCTATGGTGACTCGTCACTTCCGGTGAGGTGCGTTTTCCAAGCGGCTCCCGCCGGGGGTGAGGGGCGGGGTGTTCGGCGAATTTGGACACGCGGTTGATCCGGTCCAAGAGGAAACGTGCTCTCGCCTTCCGCTGGCTGCCGACCCTGGCCATCGCGATGGGTGATCCAGGTGGCTCAGCAGAGGCTGCAGCAGTAACCAGCGGCCCTTTGGTCCGGACAGGAACGTCTGCGGCCCCTCGCTTATCAGCTGGGGTCGGACGGAGGATACGGAGGGATTGGGCCACACGCAGCCGCCGAAATCGGCCCGAAGGATGGCGAGAGGGCGCGGGGCCTGCAGAAGAGCGCTGCGTTGCCCTCTGGCGGGTTTTCTGGATCCTGTAAGCAACCAGTGAAGCTGTCCTTTTACGACACCTTTTATTACTCTCTTCCCAGGGTCGCGAAGCAAACGGAAGATGCCTCCTGCTCCTTGGATGGGTTTTCCAGGTGACCCCGGTTTGGATGACCTAGGTATGTCCAGCCAGGGATCAGTGCCCTCAGGTGGGTGGATGGTCCGGGGAAAGGCTCCTGTGTGACTGACCCCGCCCCGTGGTGGGTGCAGCCTCGTACCAGGCAGCCCCACCCTGACCTAAAGTAAATTCCCAGCGGAAGTTTTCCCTGGGTTTTGAATTTGCAGTAACAGGTGTGAACATTCTAGCAGCAGTTTGATGATCATGTATGATACTGCAAACAGGACCTGCCCTGAGAGAAGAAAAACCTTTTGAATCTGACAGCAAAGAGTTTCCAATTCTGTAAAGAGTATTGATGTCATTTGCATCCATCAAATGCTGATGATTTTGGTCAGGCACCACACCCCGTTGTTGGGGATACAGATGTAAATAAAACAGTCACAGCGTTCATTCTCAGGGAACAGTAGTTCCAATGGAGACACAAGGTTAAGTGGTCACATGTAAAAGGATTAAGTCAAGCCGAGGTGAGTGCTCTGAAAGAAAGCACAGTACTGTAAGATCCATGTCACAAAGAGCCTGGTGGAAATTGGAAAGCTTTCCTGAGAAGACCCTTAAGCTGGATTCTGATGGATGTATAGGAAGTCGCTGGGAAAACAGGAAACAGAGTGTGTGAAGACCCTGTGGCTAGCAAGTGGGGCTGGTGGAGGAATTGAAGGAAACCGTTGTAACCCAGAAGGCAAGCCGGAGAATAGTATAAAATAAAGCCAGAAAGTGGCTGCCCACCTCCTACCCAGGCCCTTTGTGGACACAGGCAGAGACTGCTCCAATTCTGACAGAATCCTAGTAACAATTTCTCCTTAGTAACCAGCATTTGTCTTCTTGGCCATAGTGGACAGCCTGCTCCTTCATGAAGCATCATTCCTTCCCTGGCTGTCCACTTTATTGTCAACACACAGATTGAGACATCACATCCTCAGCCAACTCAACTACCTACAGTGGCCACCTTCTATGACAGACAGCTTGGGAGGGATGTTAATGTGGTCATCACTGTAGCTCAGTAGTAGAATCTGTGGTCAGCATAGGCAAGGCCCTGAGTTCAATCTCCTGACATCAAAAAAGAAAAGAATATACAGGTGTAATGGTGCTGGCCTTTAATTCTGGCTACTCAGGAGGCAGAGGCAGGCTAGTCACAGGTTTGAGGCTGGCCTAGGCAACTTAGCAATACCCTGTCCCAAATAAAATTTTTAAAAATACTGGGAATGTTGCATAACGTCAGAGCAAGCACAGAGACCTGGGTTCAGGCCCCAGTGTCATGAAACGGGGAGGGAGCCATCAGTGAATCCTGTAAAATGACAAGAAGGTACATTTCAAACAGGACCCATCACAGGGCTTCTTGCACATCACAGTGTGGTTGAGGTGAATTTCCAGCTCGGGAGAGTATTCCGCGGTGCTGAGTCTTCAGTGTTCAGACTTGGTAACAGGAGAAAGACTGATGAGGTGTACTTTGTTTGTTTGCAGGTCAGTTTCCTGGAAGATTAGTGCTGTGCTGCATGAAAATCTGGTTTCATTTCTGCTGGTTATGTGTCATTGTTTCGGCTTAGGGCCTTCCAGGTTGGTTGGTTGGTGGCGTCTTTCCTCGAGACACAGGGTCTTATGTAGTCCAGGCCCGCTTTGAGCTCATCATGCAGCCCGGGCTCGCCTCAGACCCACAGTGGCCCTCTTGTCTCAGAGCTGAGATTGCAGCGTGCAGCGCTGCGCCCAGCTTGCTTTAATGCTTCACCACATACTTTTGCTGGAGGGCTGTGTTAAGTGCATATAAATAAACTTGGTCCAACCCCAAGGTTTGTGCAATCTGATTCCTAAGCCGTGTGGCTTCCACTGCTGAGATACACACACAGCACCAGCTGTTTTGGAGAGTGACTTAGCCACCCACAGTGTAGGCCCTGAAGGCACTCTGTGTCTTTAGGGAACGTGAACTGTTGGGAGATGGCAGTGCGTAGGGGCAGATGGCCAGGATCTTGGGACAACCCATAGGGGTGCCCCCATGTTTCTGGGTGATTTTAATGTTTCCCTTCCGATAACAGCGGCCAGGAAATGACTGTTCCTCTCCACCTGGTCCTGCTATGCTGTAGGGTGGTCACTGACAGCTGCCCCTACTTACTTGGGTGCATTTCTGACCTCACGGAGCCTTGAGCTTCAGCCCGCTGGCCATGCACCCAGTGTCACCAGGTGACTGCTGCAGGACTAAGCCATTCCCTCCCCTGGGGACCTTCGGGCTGTGGTTCTTTGGTGGTCACTCTGTGCTGCCTTTGTGCTGTCCCCATCTCTTAGTCCCTATGCACCCCTCAGCAAGAGGGGTCCTCAGCAAGAGCAGAGCCACTGTCACACCCCGTTTTGCACACATCTGAGGGAATATTATTGTCATCATGACTAGGGACACGGCATCAGAATGCCCAGTCCTTTATGTAAATAAAGCAGATGTCTCTGGCTGCGTGTGGTGCAGGTTATACCACTTCGGGCCATGGGTGTGTCACTGTTGGCCAGGGACAGTAGAATGAGAAGGTCACCTGGGTTTCTGGCCTTACTATGTGTGTGCGCGAGGTACCTGCCTGTCCTCGCCCAGCTCTACCCCAGGCAGGGACGCTGAGTACCACTGAGGTCAGCCTTGGTGGGTTTGACAGTTGTCCACAGCCAGGACCTTTGTAGAGAGGAGGCCTGGCCCCTGAGGAGGCGCAGAGCATAGCATTCAGTTGGTGCAGAGAGGACTTTGCCCAGGCCTTAGGCCTGGCTTGGTTAGTTCTTTATCACATGCCTTAAGAGTCCACGCCTGTTGGAGGCTGGTTTTTATGGTTGGTTGTTTTTTTGTCTTTTTGACACACAGTCTCGCTATGCAGTTCAGGCTGGCCTCAAACTCACAAAGATCCTCCTGCCTCAGCCTCCCAATTGCCGGGATTACAGGAGTGCACCACCACACCCAGCTGGAGGCTGTTTCAAATTGAGCCATCAGCACCCACCGTTTCTACAGGGGTTTCAGGCGCACGGCCCAGGACTCATCTGCTGTGAGCCTTTTGGCAAATCACTCCCCACTGGGGGCCTCGGTTCAGTAAAGTTGGGTCAGTGGCAGTGCAGAGGACTCCCACCGACGGGCACTTCTGAGGGCGTGGTGAGGGATCCCATGAAACACCGAGATGGGCCCTGGGCCTGCGTGTATCCTAGGCACCATGTTCTGGGTGTGACGTTCATTATTTCAGTCTGTGAGATTCTCTGGGTGCTGCAGTTGGCAAAGTCCGAGGGTCTTCACAGACACCATTGTCCCCTGAGCCACCAAAACCAGTCACCATGCTGGAGCTGCTACAGGCTGCTGGGTCTTGCCCTCGGGTACAGTGAGCAGTTACCCCAGCCTGTGCCTGCCGGGCTAGAGGAAGAATGCATGACAATTGCCTAAATCACCTCAGTGTCAAATGTGGTATGAAAAACAGCATCACTGGTATTTCTGGACAAGACCTCTGAGGGCCAGGTCAGGACTCCCCATCCTGCTTGGGATGTTTTTCCTATGTGCAGAGCCTTGGCTCCGGTGCAGCTGCCCTGGGCACTGCCAGGTCCGCCCTTGGGGCACCTGAGTCCTCGTGTAGCTGTGGGCCCCTGTGCCAAGGTCCCTGAGGAGCTCTCAAAGTTGTCGTTTAGTGGTTTAGTTTCAGTAGGACCTTGACTGGGTGTCCGACCTTTTGGCTGGCCTGAGCTGCAGTGAGTTAAGGGGAATTGTCTTAGGCTGCATATAAGACATGATTAATGTACATAAGCAACAAATCTTCCTTTTTAGAAATAGTCTTACTGCATTTTTTACTTAAATTTTTTATTTTTGCTTTTTTTTTTTTTTTGGTACTGGGTATCGAACTCACAACCTCACACTTACCAGGCAAGCGCTTGAGCCACTGAGCTAAATCCCCAGCCCCTTGTTTACATTTTTTTTTTTTTTTTGTCTTTTTCATTTTTATGGGTACCAGGGATCAAACTCACGACTGCCTGCTTGGAAGGCAGGCGCTTATGCCGCTGAGCTAAATCCCCAGCCCCTGTTTACATTTTATAAAAGGACAAGGGCTGGGGGTTATAGCTTAGCAGCACAGCGCCTACCTGGCAAGTGTGAGATTGAGTTTGATTCCTGGTACCAAAAAAGGGCAAGCACCCATGGGCCACTGGAGGCCACCCCTACAGTCAGAGGTCCCAGAGCAAGTGGTGACTGATTGCAGCCCTAAGAATCCTCACAGGATGCAGATCGAGGGTCCAGAGCCCAGCCGTTCCTTACTGTCAGTCCCAGTGTCCTGAGTCCTCCAGTTGGGCAGGGGCATCCCAGGGTGGAAGAGCACCTGCATCCTTGTCCTCTTAGCTCTGCTGAAGTTGTACTGAGGTGACTTGGTACCTGTGACACTGTGACAACTGCTTCATTGATTCTCCCACACGGTAATGGGCTCTGCCTGGCGTCCCCGGGGTAATGGGGGACACCCACACTGCTCAGGAACTCTAGGAATGCTCTCCACCTGTCCCCTGCTTGGCTCCTGCTCCTTCCCCAGGGCCTAGGCACAGTGACAGTGACTTGTGTGCTCTAGAGAACACACGCATGTTTGAAGTTGGCTGCAGTGTGTCTGTCTGGTTGGTGACTTTGTTCCTCTGGATTATGAGATGATGATCAAACTCACGACTTAGTTTGCCAAGCAGGCGCTTACACCACTGAGCTAAATTCCCTGCCCAAGAGTCCCATCTTTTAAAGGAAATAGCACCTTCTGTGGTGAGAATTGATCATGAAATCTGAGGGTGTTTGTACGTGTTAAGATCACTGCAGGGCACCAACGCGTGTATCAGAGGAAGTGTAAAAAGGAACTGCAGCACTCGGGAGATTGAGGCAGGAGGGTCACTGGACTACGAAGCGAGTTCCAGGCTGCCTGAACTGTATAGTGAGACCCTGTCTCCAGAAGACAAAGAAAGAAAAAAGGAACTACAGCATGGTTCCAAATAGGAGTTTGAGCTTTTCCCTTTGTCCACTAGAGGATGTAACCTTCCACCACACTGCTTTTTGGTAACCTGCTAGACAGTGTGCCTTTGATATTTTTTTTTGCTTGAAAAAAAAAAAAAGAAATTCAAGACCTTTTTTCACCAGAAAGTTCTGCAGCAGATTCATCTGCAGGGTGGGGCTGCTGAGGAATCCGGCAGCAGGTTCCAGTTGTGCTCAGCTCCTGGGAAGTGCGCACCAGATCAAGAAACAGCCGTAGCCAGTCTGGGCACAGGCACTTTGGGACAAGAGCACGTTCTATTTCATCGCTGGGCAGGGCCCCTCCTGACTGGTGCCTTAGTCACCAGAGGGTTTTCCTGCTGAGGAATCCGGGACTGTACATAGCAGCATGTGAAGTCCCCGCCTGCGGGCTAAGGCTGCAGTGTCTCCGGCTGAGAAGGGCGCTCCTATCTGAAACTGCAAGGTGCATATCTGGATGAGCAAAGTTCACACAGAGCCTCCAGCCACTGACTTCCCATTAGGAAGGTGCTGTTGAATAAGCAAGCAAGTAAGGACGCTCTGTCTTTTTTGGAGCCGGGCTCAGCTTTCTGGTGGATCAAACAAGTGTTTCATTGAGCCCTCATTGCTGGCCGCTCAGATGACAGACTGAGCAAAATAGCCATGCTGGCTGCCCTCAAGAAGGAACCACTGTTCCTGCACAGAAAAGACACAAAGGAAGTCAGAATGTGGAGGAAAGGAAAGCAAGCAGGCTGGGAGGAGCAGTTTCAGATAGCGTGACCAGCCAACACCCAGGGAGGCGACCTGCAGCACGATTGTAAAGTCAGGAAACAAGGCTTAAGACACAGAGGAAGGACACTGCAGAGGGGCAGCCCGTGCACTGGGCCATCGACACAGAGGGCTTTGGCGGGTGTTGGGGACAGTGGTAGGGTACTGAGTGGGTCCTGGGTCCTTCCATGGAAGACATGACCTCTGGGCGGGGTTGGAGCCCCTACTCCTGAGAAGCGGGACGTGGGAAACGGCTTGTGCATGTGACAGGGGACATTCCCGGGACAGCTGATGCCGCATCCCAGCCTCGGCCTTAGTACTGTGTCCACGAAGCCAGAGCCCCCATCTCCCTCGTAGAGGGCAGCCTGTGTCTTGTCACCATCTTGTCCATTTCTACCTTGAAGGCAGCCCTTGCAATGGGAACACTGCACACTTCGTTTTTCTTTTCTTTTCTTTTTTTTTTTTTTTTTTTGTCTTTTTCGTTTTTATCGGTACCAGGGATCGAACTCAGGACCGCCTGCTTGCAAGGCAGGTGCTTATGCCGCTGAGCTAAATCCCCAGCCCCACACACTTCGTTTTTCAACAAAGAATAGATTTGTTTCACTGAAGGCATTATTTAAATTGCCAACAGAAAAACTATAAATAGTGTGTTCTATAATCTTCATAAGGGGAAGCCTGTGTGAGCTCTACATGGTTCACAGAAAGCAGTTATTTGTTCTGTTTATCTTCCGAGATCAACTGTGCAGCTATGGCAGGAAACTAGTTCTGTTATTGCAAATGTACTTAAAGTAGATCTGAGTTAGTCCTTGGGAGGTCGCTTGTCTCCAGACAGTTGGCTGTGGACAGTTATGTAATAGTTACATAACGCGCTCAGACCTCAGCTACTGCCGGCAAAGCCTCTCCACTATCGCACTAAGTCAGCACAAGACTCCTGTAAACCCCTTCTTACCCAAACGAAGGCCTGGATTTTCAGCATTAGCTCCTAGAGGGTCACTTGGTTAGCAGGGCTGTTCCTGTCCCTTGGCTTTCTCAGGTCAGATCTGTGACAAGAACCTACAGGAAAGGGCTGGAGATTTAGCACGGTGACAAAAGTGTCTGCCTGGCAAGTGCAAAATCTTGAGTTTGATCCTTGGTATCAAAAAAAAAAACAAAAAAAAAAAAACCCTGCAGGAAAACTTGGGGGATTTTTTTGGATTGAACCCATGGCCTTCACACTGAGCTATAGCCCCAGCTCTTTTTAAATTTTGACACAGGGAGCCAGGCATAGTGACACACACCTGTAATCCCAGCACTCTGGAGGCTGAGGCAGGAGGACTGTTGTGAGTTCAAGACCCACCTGGGCTACCTAGTGAGTTCAAGGTTAGGCTGAACTGTATTGTGAGACCCTGCCTCAAAACCCAAAAAATTTTTTAAAATTTCTGAGTCAGGGTCTGAGCTGGGCTTGAACTTAAGTTATGCTTCAGCCTCTCTGAGTGCTGAGATGACAGACAGATACAGACTGTACCACAATGTCAGCAGTTGTCATCTTACATGGAAAAGCTACGGGCAAGGGGTTGGGGATTTAGCTTGGTGGTATAAGTGCCTGCCTTGCAAGCGCGTGGTCGTGAGTTTGATCCCTGGTACTGGTAAAAAAAAAAGAAAAACTATGGGCAGAGGCTGGTTTCAGGCGCCACCACCGCTGGACCCTCTTCACCCTTCTGCAAGTTAACAGGGAAGATAAGGAGAGCCCAGAGTGAAATACAGGCTTTATTTCCCCGGACTCGCCATGTGCTTTGTTCCTGATTTTTTCCCAGCAGCTCCTTCTGACCTTGTGAAGGGCCCATTGGCCGGCCGCCTTTTGACTCATCCTGGCCCTCGCCTGCAGACTTCCTCTCTGGTGGCTTCAGACCTGGCTCCCCGGCCAGCCTGCCTCTGCTCCCCCACGCTTCGAGGACACCAACCGCAGCCCCCCACCACCACCACGGCCCCTTTCTGTTGAAATTGACTTTCAGAGTTCACTTGTGATGCAGGCTCAGGGCTTTACCCACCGCCCCCGCAGCAGCGCACCTTTTCTGGAGTCCCTCCCTCCTATCCCCTTTGTCACTTTGCTTTTTCCTTTGGCTTTGAGCTCTTGCTGACTCCTTCCCACACTTCCCAGTGGCCTCACAGCAAGGCCAGTCACATTAAGTAATCTGTCCCAGTGTTTTAAGAAGTGCATGGAAAGTTTTCCACAGTTTCACTATGAGTATAAGGGGAACTGCCCTAGCACACCAAGTCCCAGGTTCATTTTATTAAAGTTTGAAACAGGATTTCACAAAGTTAGCTAGACTGGATTCCAACTCAAAATCCTCCTGCTTCAGCCTCCCAATGTATGGGATTACAGGCACGCACCATTACACCAGCCAGGCCAGTCTTTTGCAGTGCCTTATTTGGACCAGGCAGAGCCACTGCCTGAGTTAAACCTCTGCCTAGGAGGTCCATCTTGTGTTTCGGGTCTACTGCGCAGAGGAATCTGAGATTCCTTGTTAGTCAGGTTGGGTTAGTGCCTGAAAGGATCTATTTCTCACAGTCTCCCAGGACAGTCTCACTGAAGGCAGCCCTGTGGCTTTGGACAGGTTGGACACCAGCCGTCCTGACCACTGGTCTACTGAGGTGCACATAGACGCAGTTCCCCATGCCAGTCACAGTTCCTGGTTCTCTGCTCCCCAGGGCTTGTGTCCTGCGCAAGGTAAGTCTGAGGGTTCTTGTTCACACGGATGCAGGGAGGAACATCAGAGACCTGCTCTCTGTTTAGTAAGATGAGGCAGTGTTAGGAGAAATACAATTAACAGCAAAATTTCCCAACTCAGGAAGCCCTCCCTAGAGGTCAATGAGAAGAAACAGTCTTACTGAGTAAGCATCCAGCTAAAAGGTGAGGCAACCTGCTGAAAAGATTGTGAAGACATAAAGGAATCTCCCTCTTATGTGCCCGGGCAGGTGGGCAGGACGCTCAGTGGGTCTCACCTTGCAGTCAGGTTGAGCCCATCTCTGAGTGCCGGCAGTTCAAAGAGAGGGTTCTGGGGTTCTGGAGGAAATGTTCCTGATGGGCGAGTCTGAGAGACTTATTTAGCCACTAACGCAGACCTGTGATCTCAGCACTCTGGGAGGCTAGACAGGAGGATTGCAGATTCAAGCCCAACCTGGTCTATTTAGTAGCTTAGCAAAAATCTGTCTCAAAACCCTTAAAACAGCTGGTGATGTAGCTCAGGATGAAGGCTTTGGGTTCAATCCCAAGTATGGCAAAATAACAACAACAACAAGATTTATAAACATCTGGAAAGAACTCAGAATTTTTGAAAGGAAAGAGTTGGTCATATTCCTGCTACTCTACGGGAAATTCTGCTGGAGTCTTTCTGCTTATCCTCACATGGTATGATTTCAATAGCAGTTAACCTCTGTCTGGGCCTCAGAAACAGTCCTGTCCTAGCCCTTCCTGACTGACTACCTTTTGACACTGTGTTCCCAGACACCATGAAGTGGTCAGGAGCCGCTGCTGGCCTGGCTGCCGGAAGTGAGGCCTGTGTCGCTGTGACTGGGTGGTTTCTCATGGGAAGTACAGTCCTTCCTGATGTGACACTGCCGGCACAAACAAGATGACAGATTAGATGTGTCTAATTTTATCCCGGGAGGAAGGAGGACAGCTGTCATGGAGCCTCTGCAGGAGCTGCTTCACCAAGAATGGTGGGCTTCAGAGAGGCCCTCCAGCAGGGCCTGAGTCGCCACCCCAGCAGAGGTGCTGAGGTGGCACCAACTATGAGTTGGATTTTATCCAATTGCAACAGACTGTAATACTCTTACTTAAAGTTCTGAGTTAGTTTTGCTCCTCCAGGGCAGGGTGGGAAACCCTAATTACCAAATCTGAGTGTCCATGTCCTCACTTGTGATATGGACTGCACACACCTTCTGCAGTGGTCAGGAGATCTCAGAAAGACAGAATGTGTAGTGCTTACCAAAGGGCATGAGGTGGGCCTCCATAAAGGCTAGAAGCAGGCCAGGAATATAGCTCTGTGGCACAGTGCTCATGTGCAAGGTCCTGAGTTCTATTCCTATTAGTCAGAAAAGCTAGAAGCAAAGGGTTGGGGTGAGACTCAGTGGAAGAATATGTGCCTAGCATGTGGGAGGCCCTGGGGTCCATCCCCAGCACCAACACAAGAAAGAAACATTTCTACTAAAAACAAAAACAAAAACCTCCCCTTTTTTGCTTTTTTTTTTCTTTTTCCCTCCTTGGTACCAGGGATCGAATTCATGACCTCACGCCTGCCAGGCAGGTGCTTATGCCACTGAGCTAAATCCCCAGCCCCATCCTCCCCTTTTTTTGAGACAGGGTCTCCATATGTATAGTTCAAGTTGGCCTGAAACCCATAATGATATTCCTGCCTCAGCCTCATTAAGGTTGGGATTACTGATGTGCACCACCATTCCTGGTTTAAAAAGGACACTTTTGGGCAGGGGATTTAGCTCAGCACTCTAAACACCTGCCTGGCAAGGACAAGATCCTGAGTTTGATCCCGGGCACCAAAAAAAAAAAAAAAAAAAAAAAGATTAAAAAGGACACTTTTATCTGTCTGATTTACACAGGAAGGGACTAGGAAGGAGGGTCCAAGAGTTCAGTGGATGGGACTGGGGATTTAGCTCAGGTGCGCGGTTGTGAGTTTGATCCCCAGCACCAGAAAAAAAAAAAAGAAAAGGAAGGAGAAAGCAAAAAAGTGCTTCTTCAAAATAACTTTTAGATACCTCGTCAGCACAGGGCTGTCAAATGTACACAAATAAAAGCACAGGGCATGTGGCTTAATTTGAAATTTGGGTGAACAGTGAATGATGATTTGAACTCATGACCACATGCTTGCCATGCAGGTCCTTACACCACTGAGCTAAATCCCCAGCCCCTGAATAATTCTTGTAGTAATAAGTAAGTCTTAAATACTGCATGTGGCATGCCTATACAAAAAACCACATATTTGAGCTGGGTGTAGTGGCACAGGAGGAGGCTCAGGAGGCTCAGGAGGCTGAGGCAGGAGGATCATGCCAATTTGAGACCAGTCTAGGCTACAAAGTGAGGGCCAGGGGTTTGGCTCAGCAGTACAAGCACCTGCCTGGTCAGTGTGAGATATAAGTTTGACCTCCAGTACTAAAAAAAAAAAAAAATAGCTCAAGGCCAACCTGAACTGCATAGTGAGACCCTGTCTCAAAACAACAACAACAACAACAAATATATATATATATATAATTCAAAATACAACTGTTTGTCTTCCTGTTTCATCTTCCTTAACTCTAATTTAGTGGCACCAAAGTGATCTTTCAAGGTTTCCAGGGCAGGATTGCCTTTGGCATCCCTGCCAGGCCAAGACAGCTCAATATGCTGCTCCCCTGAACAGAAAGGGGCACCCCTATTGCACTTTACCTGCGCCCCAGCTCCTGGAAAGGAGCAGTGGTGGAGAAACAGCCCCACCCTTTCCGGGCTTTAGAAATCCATTCCATGAGCCCCCCAGACGCCCTGGGTGCTGGCTTGCTTAGAACCTTCCAGATTCCCACTCCTGGTCTCTAAGTGACCTGAGCAACCACTGTCCCCAGGGACCCTGGCCCAGCCTCGGTGTGGGCAGTACACAGTCCCTCCAAGGGGCCCTCCCAGGAAACAGGCGTGCTCCCACCCACCTCCCTTCACCCATTCTGGGGCACCAGCTTCGCCCAGCCCTGCTCACCCCTCAAATCCCTCAAGTTTGCAAGGTTATTGTGTGGCAATCCTGCCCCCTCCCCACCCTCTCTGTCTTCCTCTCCCTCCCTCTCTGCTCCTTGTCCCTCTTCATTTCTCTGAAGGTCAGACAAGGTCAGCTTGGGTGTGGTGACCTGAAGTTTTAGCAGGGTGACTTATACAGAAGCTCCAACACATCAGGGCCTCCTGCTGAGTTTCTAGTTAACAGCAGGAAAACCAGCCTCCCCTACTCATCAGGTGGCATCTCCTTTGTGTGCTTTGGAATTTTCAGTCTCAAGAAGGCTCCAGGCAATGCTGACCATTGTGTATCCCTGCATCCCTGGTGCCCCGCAGGGGGCCCTAGTTTGCATGCAGTGTTTGTGAAAGAGACAGTAAACAGAGGCCTGTGACATTGGGGAGTCCTGCTCATGGCTGAACTAAAGCCAAGCCAGCTAAAACCAAGGGCTCAGAGAGGTCACGGCTTGCAAACCTTTGGTGCCCGGTAGGCTGGTAGTCATCAGACTGATGGGCTGAGGGCAGAACTCAGGCGAAGTGTTTGCTTAGCATGCAGGAAGCCCAAAGCACCATAAATGCATAAATTATGCTGACCACTCTTTTCATCATATATTTCCCATTCTTCTGTATTTTACAGAACATTCCAAAGGGTGAAAGGGGGTGAGGTTACAGTAAAAGAGTATCATCTTCTCTGTCAGACAGGAAACTTTTAAGTCACTGGGAACCTGCAAATTAAACTGACAAAAAACAGATTAGCTAGAGAAAAGACCAAGTTTTTTATTCAGTTACACAAGCATTCATAAAAAAAAGTGATTCTATGTATGCAACAAATGTGGAAAAAAAAAGTGATTCATGAAATGCTTAGAATTTGGGGCTTGTATAGTCCACCTTAGTAAAGGAGGGGGACTTTTTTATTTCTTTTTTGTCTTTTTTGGGACAGGGTTTTTCTATGCAGTTTAGGCTGGCCTTGTAGCCTAGGCTGGTCTCGAACTTGCAACGATCCTCCTGCCTCAGCCTCCCGAGTGCGGGGATTACAGGCGTGAGCCACCACGACTGGCGAGGTGCGGGACTTTTTAACATGGCAGCTATTTCAGTTTGTGACAGTATCTGTCTCAGTGATTTCTTATCCTGCTGAGTCCAGTGATAAGTGATAGAAGTAAAACTTCTAAAACATTGCAAGGAAGGACTTAGGACCCTTGGACTCGGGAGATTCTTTTTTAGGCAGATAAAGGGAATTTAAAGAAGAAATGAAAAGGAGAAAAAGATTTCCTTTGCCTTATTCCGGATACCTTTTCATCCTCCATCTACTTTTTCCCTTTTATTTTATTTATTTATTTATTTTATTTTATTTTCTAAATTTCTTTGGGGCCGGGATTAGCACTCAGGGCCTTGTGCATACTCCACTGAGCTACACCCCTGGCCTTTAAAAATAAAAACAAGCTAATTTTGCTATGAATCAAGGAAATTACCCTGGACTTCCCTTCCTCCAGGGAAGGGGAAGTTGAAAAGTCTTTGGGTCTCCTCCCACTGTACCTTTACCTCGTCCCCTCTGTCCCTCCCCGTCCCCCTTCCTGTCCGTGCTTGCCCGTGGCCCACGGCAGGCCGCCATGTGTGTGGGCAGCAGTGACACCTGGGTCACTTGAAGGAGGTCACCTGTCTCCTAAGGCGTGTAATTCACCACCTAGGAGGTAGCTTCTGTGCTGGAGGAAGCAGCTGATCCCCAGAAGCATTTCAATGACTGCAAATTCCAGGGCAGGATGGAGAATCTTATTTATTCTTATTTATTCAGCCAGGCACCTCAGACCCACGGGGGACAGCACAAGCTGCCCACAGGAAACAGCTTCCGCCTGAGCACCAATTTACCTTCTTTTCATCTCGTCCTCGGAGCAGACTGCTTATCTCTACTTGGTAGATAGGGACACTGGGAAGGAGCCAATAGATGCTAGGCTTTGCACAGGGAAACTCTCTGGATCTAAGTAAAAAGTCACAATGCCTGCCTGGCAAACACTAGGTCATGAGTTCAATTCCCGGTACCAAAAAAATAAATAAAAGGGCCTGGGATTTAGCTCAGTGGCCTAAGCACCTGCCTGGCAAGCACAAGGTCGTGAGTTTGATCCCTGATACCAAATAAAAAATAAATAAATAGAAATAAAAAGAAGCCGGGTGTGGTGGTGCATGTCTGTAATCTTAGCACTCGGGAGGCTGAGGCAGGAGGATCACTGCAAATTTAGGACCAGCCTAGGCTACAAAGTGAGCTCAAATCCAGCCCAAACTGCATAGTGAGGCTGTCTCAAAAAAAAAAAAAAAAAAATTACACAAGGACTCCATACCTATAATCTCAGCTATTCTGGAGGCTGACACAGCAGGATTGTGAGTCTGAGACCATCCTGGACAATTTACCAAGACACTGTCTTAAAATGAAACATAAAACAGGCTGGTTACATAGTTTAGTGGTTAGAGGACCCCTGAGTTCATTCCTAGTGCCACACACGTACACATACCACACACGTGCATGTGAGTGCATGAATGTCGCTGTCCTGTGATTTTAAATGAACAAAAAGTGTAGGGGCTGGGGGCTGGGGATTTAGCTCAGTGGCATAAGCACCTGCCAAGCAGGCAGTCATGAGTTCGATCCCTGATACCGATAAAAAAGAAAAAGACAAAAAAAAAAGTGTACAAATATTAAAACTATTTTAGGTACAAACTGTCTAAATGTCCATTTGTGGTTTTCCCAGTTAATGAAGACATGGAAGGAGAGGAGATTGAGAAGGACCAACAAGCAGGAAAGAAACAGAGACATGTGCAGTCCAGATCAGAAGACACACAGGGGTCAGGGAGACACCCAGTGGGGAAGAGGCCAGCCCTGGCTTTCCCGCTCAAGAGAGCCTGGCCTTATTTTACAGTGCAGCTCCGGCTCAGCTGGTTTTCAAGCTCTCCTGGGAGCATATCAATGGTGTCAGCAACACCTAACGCGACTTCAGGAGTGCACTCAGTCTCCTGGTTGCAGGCCACAGTTACTGAACATGATGGTTTGGCGTTGACATTTATGTCACAGTTTGAGGCCACCTCTACCATGCACACATGCTATCAGATATATGTGCATATGCCTATTGGGTGTGTAACAGGAAACTAAATGCATTTTTAAAAAAAATTTTTTGGCCAGTACTTAGCATTGGACCCCTGGCCTTTGCACTAAGCTGTGTCCCCAGCCTCTTTATTATTATTACTATTTGGGACAAGATCTCACTAATTAAGCACCCAGGCTGAGCTGGAACTTCCCATGCCTCAGCCTCCCAGAGTGTAGACATGCCAGGCTCAATAAAATCTTCTGGTGATAAAGAGTGGGCACTGGCTGAGCTTTTCTGCTGGTTGCGTCTAGAGCCGTCCTTTCCTGGGTTAAACCAGGCAGCCACAACCCCCTGCCCGCAGGAGGGAAGCCCTGATTATGGGAGCCAGTACTACAGATAGTGCAGTCTCCTGGAGATGATAGGAGCCAGAGCTCCCTCTCTGTTCCTCCACATAGGGACCAGTGGCATGAACCAGAAGGACAAGGCATTTTCGTATTCCAGATGCACTGCTCATCTCAATCCTGCTATAACTGTGCTCGCCCCAGGGAAAAATTCTGCCGGCTCGGTAGGAATTGCCTCCCTCCAAAAGAAAATGAACTCAGATGAACCATTCAAACATGCATTTGCTCTTCGCTTCCTGAACCTTTTATGTCATTTATTTTGTTTTTGGTGCTGGGATCGAACTCGGGGCCTTGTGTGTGCTCATACGTCCTACCACAGAGCCCCACCGCCATCCCAGCTGTCTCCTTTGTGCCCAGCTGTGGGATAGACACAGCTCCCCGTACTCTGAAAGGAACACAGTCCCTGAGTTCTCAGCGCCTCCTCGTTTCCACCCTCACACAGATCCAGCCCCACGCCAGTTTACAGGGTGTCAACTGCAACCCTGCTTAAAGGCCTGAGATGGTAATAGCATAATACTCCTGCTTTTAGAAAGTGAGGTCACAATTTTTTGGAATACACTGCATCCCCTGGGCTTTGTAATTTCGGTCTTTCCGTACAAACAACACAATAGTTGGAACTAGCTTCAGGCCAACAGCTCAGCAGCTCGCTATTGTCCTGTTACCCAGAATAGAGAGTGCCCTTGTTTACTTGGCTTTCAATGGAGGAACATCCTTTATCTTCCTCGGAATGCATAAAACTTCCTGTTGCAGAACTCGAAGCCTTGAGTGGTGACTTTTCCTTCTGGAACAATCTGGCCAGTTGACCGAGTGCTGGGAGCTCTGGAGAGGAAATGCTTTCCAGGTTGCCAGGTTTCGGAGAACAGGAAGCCACCGCTGTTGTGGCCCTGTAAGAAAACAGTCATCTCCCAGAGTGGGATTCCTCTGTCCCCTTGAGGCCCAACAATTGGTTGTGGAAGTGGCCCTGGGAACAGACACTTGCCAGGGTAACAGTGGCACTCGGAGAGCCGGAGAGCCGGCAGGGGATGTCACAGATCTTTAGCCCTGGCAGATGTCTGCTGTGGAAAACAGAAGCCTGATGCATCCTGGACATTTAATTCTCAAAATAGCCAAAACTTGGAAGCAACCGAAGCCAATCAATGAAGGAAATTATGGTCTAGCAGTACAGTGGAAAAATGCTTACTATATTTTGATGAGGGGAAAAATGGGTTTCAATACACTGTATGATTCTACTTTACAAAGTGCAAAGTCAGGTGACAGGGAGAGATGGCAGAAAAGTGTTTCTTTGGAGGAGAGATCTGCAGGCTAGAAAGGGGCAGGAGATGTTGAACACTCTTTATATTGTTCCACAAGGCAGTTAATGGGTTTGTGTGTATAGAAATACACCTAAAATGTGTGCCATCAGTGTCATTTATAAAGAAGAAAACACTGTGTACATATTGTGTGGTTTCCTTTACAAAGTTTTAGAACAAGCGTGGTGTGGTTATGCGCGCCTGTAATCCCAACACGGGAGTCTGAGGCTGGAGGATCACTGAGAGTTCCAGGCCAGCCTGGGCTACAAAGTGAGTTCAAGGTCAGCCTGAACTGCATAAGGAAACCCTGTCTCAAAAAAAAAAAAGTATAAGAATAGGAAAGCTAGGCTACAACTTTATTTACTTAGACCCGCCTCACCTTGTGGTTTTGTGCGATAAAATCCTAGGAAAGACAGAGTCCCTGGCAACACACTTGGGATCCCTTCTGTCTCTCTCTCAGACAGAAGCTTTCTTTCTCTCAGTAAATACGTTCTGCTCTTAACCTCTGTTGATCCTAAAATTCATTTTTCGATTTTAGAAAACACGAACTTGTTCTGGACATAGTAGGTCAGGAGTTTCACCCCCCTGTATCACTTTCATGACATTCTTTTAAAAAGTATTATGTATCCTATGGTTCGGAGTTTATGTTGGAAGTATATATGCAAAGAGAAAAGACCTAGATGGGTACCTGTGTTCATGTCCTAAGGCTGCCATAAAAAATACCACTCAGGGGCTCCAAACCGCACACGTGCTATTTTGCAGGAGTCTGATTGGGTCTCACCGATGTGTGACCAGGCTTGACTACCCTTGGCCTGCCTAGCAAATCTAGGCGAATCTCTTTTAAAGTTGAAAGGGTTTTGGCCCAGACAGGACACTGTAGCCAGGAAAGCCTCAACCGGAAGCAGGAAGCCCCATCTCCCCCGCCCCTAGGAAGTTACCTGTGACGCCATCTTCCCCCTTAGGTTCCACCCCAAACCCAGGCTGCTTACATGCCATCCATGCCACGTGGCCCCCGGAGAGATCGCTGGATGCCAGCGGTGGCGGGTGCCGGTCATCTCTCTCCGTCTTCTCAGAATAAAGGCCACTTTTTGTTTTATACTTCTCATCTTTTGGAAATAATCCTATCAAAAGTTAGCTGAGGGGCAACCCTAACTCACCTGCAACCTTGGCTTCCTTTTCCTTGTGCTCTAACTTACTCACAAGTTTAAGTTTTAGGATGTGTTATAGTAAGACGCTAAAAATTAAAATAATTGATCAAAAGATAATTAACAAAAATAGTTACTTAAAAAGATAGTTATTAGTAATATTGTCATTCTGTACTGAGCTCATTACCCTAGTAACCAAGCACCAACCACATAGTTATAAATTAACTGACCACGTTGTTCTGCTGTTCTGTAATGTGTCATCCCC
The DNA here is from genome assembly GCF_034190915.1 of Cavia porcellus. Taxonomy (NCBI): domain Eukaryota; kingdom Metazoa; phylum Chordata; class Mammalia; order Rodentia; family Caviidae; genus Cavia; species Cavia porcellus. The sequence continues at coordinate 26,249,601 of NW_026947515.1, forward strand.
CCCACCTTAGTGATCTGTGTGCAATGTCAACTTTTGTTCCCCTTGTAAGAGACAAATGATGCCGTGTCAACCATTGTTCCCTTTATGAGAGACAAATGTTCCTGGAATTGGCAGACAAAGGGCTATGAATTGGCTAACCACCCACTGTGAGATGCCTCTGACCTCAAGCAAAGGGGAACAAAGCCCACCTTATTTCTGTTTCTTATCACTATGTACTTAATGATCAATGAGCTAATCATAAATGAACTATAAAAACCAGTCAAAACTCTAACTCAGTTGCACAGCTTTGCAAATTCCACCTGCACTGTGTCGCTGGGCCAGCTAAATAAAAGCGCTTCTTTTAAAAAAGACGTCTTGCCCCGTTTGTCATCTTGGGGTCTTGCCCTGTTTTTCATCATGGGGCCCTGTTTTTTGAGTAGAGTACAACAGGATGCAGACATCTTTATAAAGTGGTCCATAAAAATTATCAGAGGTCACTGTTTGAGACTGAACTCCCACAGCGGGCCCACACAGATTAGACTAAACACCAAAATGGAGTCCCCTCCTACCAAATTTCACCTCAGCAAGCCAAAGCCCAGTTCTTGTCTGACCTGAAAAGTCAGAAGAATGAGAGACAGCAAATTTTTTCCTCAAAGGTCACCTGACCAAACAGTGGAGTTCCCGCTGCCTTTCTGACTTAGTCCTTATAAAAAGTAACCCAAAGTATCTTGATGTTAGTTATTCTTTTACAAGCCTCTTTGTCCCTGCCTTAAAACAATAGTAACTTTGAAATGGCTGATACACCTTTTTTCTTTTTTTGAGACAGGGTCTTGCTATGCAGTTCGGGCTGACTTTGAACTCACTATGTAGTTGAGCCTGGCCTTGAATTTGTGGTGATTCTCCTGCTTCAGCCTCCCAAATGCTGGGATTACAGGTTTGTGTCACCATGCCCTGTGCCTTCTTTTACCTTTTCACTTTTTGCAAGTGGGTGGATTGACCTTGGGGGCTTAGCCTTGCAAGGCAAGTACTCTCCCTTGCACTGAGCTGCATCCCCACCCTTTACACATTATTTTCTGTTGTTTTTTTATCTTTAGACATGGGTCTCATTAAATCATTAAGTTGTCTAGGCTGGTTTGAATTTCCAGTTCTCCTGCTTCAGCTTCCTGGAGTGCTGAGATTACAGACCTGAACTGCCATACCTAGCTTGCTTCTGGTTTTAGTCCTGCTTTCTTTAGCCTTTCTCTGTCTGTTATAAAACTGAATTTTTTGTTCGCTTGTTCCGTTTGATGGAGTAAAAGGTCGCTGGAGTCTAAAACCACGAAATGAAGCCTGCTGACATTGGTAAACTGGAATTTTTGTCCTTGGAAAGGGGAAGTTACTCTGCACACTGCCAACAGGGGCCCTATATAAGGCTCAGAATTATCCTTTCTAAACTCTAACATTTTCCACTATCCCTGTTTACTTTTGGTATCGGGGATCCAACTATGACCTCATGCTTGCCAAGCAGGCACTTATGCCACTGAGCTAAACCCCCGGCCCGTCTTTTTTTCTTATCTGTATTTGTAAACACATTTCCAGAAATACACATGTTCTTTTTGAGGTGGGAAAAGTTAAACCTCAGTTGACTATTCATTTATTTATTTTGGGTTTTCGTTTCTTTTTAAAATTTTATTTACTTATTTATTTATTCATTTATTTTTGAGATGGGAGCAGTATACCATTCAGGCTGGCCTCGAAGTAGCTCTGGATGGCCTCAGATTGGCAGCAATCCTACTGCCTTAATGTCCCAAGTGTTGGGATCACAGGTGTGGCCCTCTGGGCCTGGCTGAGGACACCTTTGTACACTGTGTTCATGTACCACTCAGTACGTCTCTGAGCAGCTGACAAAGGACCTGGGATATGTTTAGCATTCTTTTTTTTTTTTTTTTTTTTTTTTTTTGAGAGAGTCTTACTATGCAGTTCAGCATGGACTTGAGCTCACTTTATAGCCCAGGCTGGTCTTAAATGGAAATAATCCTCCTGCCTCAGCCTCCTGAGTTCTGGGATTATAAGCACGCCCAGCAATTATGTTTAACATTTAAAAAGCCCTTTAGGCTGAGGCAGGAGGATCATGGTAAATTTGAGGCCACTCTGGGGCACATAGTAAGATCCTGTTTCAAACAACAACTACATATCCTTCAAAGGAAAAGAAAATCCCTGTAGGGCATATGGATAGCTCTCTGTAAAGCCCCTGGTCTATCCTCACACTCCGAAAGCTAAAAATATATAAATTAGAAACCTTTTGCTTTCAGCAAATCACCTGTTACCTCCACCCTTGGAAATGTGCTTTTTTCAGGAATGTAGTCATTTTGTCCAGAAAAGCATGTTTCCTGCTTCCATTTTTCAAATGTTGAAGTTTTAAATTTTGCAGTAAAAGAATGCTTTACTATAGAACATGAAAGCAAATGAGTTTCGCTTTGAGAATAAATATTGGTAATTTGTAGGTAATGTCTCTGAGTCCCTCTGTGACACCAAGGAAGGTCCCTTGGGGCGTCTCTGAGAAGTGAGCCCCACCTCAGGCCACAGGTCTCCAGAGCCTGGCACTTCACCCTTGAGGTTCACCCTCTTGCTTGTATATGTGGTGGGACATAGGCTGAATGCAACCTCAAACACATCTGCTGCCGCAGACTGGATAAAGAAGTGGCACGGGGGCTGGGGATTTTGCTCAGCAGCATAAGTGCCTGCCTTGCAAGCAGGCAGTCCTGAGTTCGATCCGTGGTACCAATAAAAAAAAGAAAAAGACAAAAAAAAAGAAGTGGCACGTAGCCAGCCAGGCGTGGTGGCACATGCTGGTAATCTCAGCTGCCCAGGAGGCTGAGGCAGGAGGATGTGAGTTCCAGGCCAGCTCGGGCTACGTAGTGGGTTAAAGGCCACTCTGCACTACATAGCAAGACCCTGTCTCAACAACCCAAACATCAAAAAAAAAAAAAAAAAAAAGAATTGGAGATATAGCTCAGTGGTAGAGCCCTTGCCTAGGGTGTGTGAGGTTGTGGATTCAGTCCACAGCACCAAACTTTTTTTGAAGGAGGCGAAGAAACACTTGCCACGTTGAGTGCCTCTCACTGGTAACTCACCCTGAACACTGCTGAGCCTGGCTGAGTTTTCAGTCTTCAGGACAAGCAATGCAGGTTAGGAGGGGGATAGCTCCTGCCTCCCCGGTGTGTCATGTGTGTGTGTGTGTGTGTGTGTGTGTGTGTGTGTGTGTGTGTGTGTGACGCATCTTGTTGCTTTCCCCTGGTGTGGGAGCTGCACGTTTTATCCTGCTCTCAGGCCTCAAAGACTCCCCAGGCATCGCCTCTGTCTCGCAGAGCCAACTCCGGCTGCTAAACGCAGGTGCAGGTAAGGATCTGCACAGGGCACCTGCGGAAAGGAGCTGCCAGTGCCCTGCGTGGAGCTCTAGAAGTGTCCACCTGTCCCTTCCCTCCAGGCATAGACTTCAGACAAACCATTCGGGCCACAAGAAGCAGGAACCCGAGTCTCCTCGAAGTTCCTGCTCTCAGAGCTGCTTTATTCCTGTCTTCAGTCATCCATTTCGAAAACCAGCCCCGCTTCCGGTGCTTTCCTGGGCTTCGCTGTCCACTGGTTACAAATAAAACTGCTAACTACAGATGTGGGTTTTTTCCTTTACAAACCCCAGCCGGCGTCGGTGGCTGTGGGTTTTGTTCAGAGCTGGGGCTCTTTTAGTTGATCCTTGGCGACTGAGCTGGGGAAGGGCGCTCAAATCCATGGCTACGCTGCTCCAGGCCCTCTTAGGGCTCAGAACTCGGTTCTCAGCTATGCAGGGGCTGCGGAGGGGTCTCAGGGGTTTTCTTCCTGGCTTCTACTTCCTGCTGGTGCAGCCTACCTCCAAGAAAGGGGACTTTTCCGCACTGGCGGCCCTGGGAGTTACTGAAACAGAGCAGAGTGTTCCCTTGCTTTCAAAACACGGGGAACAAATCTGTTTCCTACATGGAAAGGAACAAAGTCAGCACTGAAAGAGGTCGTGGGAGATGTTTTCCAAGTGCCTCTGAGTACTTGGCATGAGGAAGCAAGAATACTCATATTTAAAATACTCCTTTTTGTCAAGGCTGACTTGAAGTCGGTTCATTGTTTGGTAAAGAAAAGAGCAAGGAATGAAGAGCTTTTTAAACATTACAAAAATTCACATTAGGGCCTGAGGTGTAGCTCAGGGGTAGAACACTTGTCTAGTACATGTGCGGCACTGGATCTGGCCCAGGCATTGCAAAATAAAAAAGCAAGATGCGTATCAGTGTAAGCAGTTAAGCCAGTTGTGGTAGGGCAGCATGCCTGTAATTCCAGCACTCAGGAGGCTGAGGCAGGAAGATCTAGAACACCATGTGTTTGAGACCAGCCTGGGATACAGAGCAAATTCAAGGTTAAGCTGAACTATAGAGCAAGATGCTGTCTGGAAAAATAAATCAATAAATAAATGAAAGAAAGAAAGAAATTGATGTACTCAAGGAAGTCCTAAGTAAGGCAGAACTCTGAGACCTGCAAGAGTGGCCTGAGCCAAACCCAGCCCTGATCTTACATCTGGGTAACACAGAGAAGGGCTGAGCCAGGAGGGATAGCGGGGGCCCAGGAGGACAGGGGCCAGGCTGGAAGGCTCTCCAGGGAAGAGGCCTGAAGCTGAATTCTAGGGACAGGCCTGGGCTCAGGGTGTGTTCAGTGGGATCTCAGAGTTTGCTACCTCCTCCCTCCTTCTCTCTCTTTCCTTTTCTCTCTGAGACAGAGTCTCTCTATGTAGCTCAGGCTGTCAACATCCTCTTGCCTCAGCCTGCCATGTGCTGAGATTACAGGGATACTTATATTTTCTTTTCTTTTTTTTTTTTTGAGGGTTAAGCCTAGGTCTTTCATACTGGACTATACCTTAGCCATTTTGTTTGGTCTTATTTTTATTTTGGGATGAGGTCTTGCTAAATTGGTAAGACATCAAGTCTGGGTTTGAACTTTTGTCTTTTTTAGACAGGGTCTCACTATGCAGTTCAGGCTGGCTTGGAGCTCACATTGTAGCCCAGGCTGGCCTCAAACTCACAATTCTCCTACCTCAGCTGGGGTTACAGGTATGGACTTGCCAAATCCAGCTTCATCTGTTTTCATATTATGCTTGCAGACGTGACAATTAACAGACCAAAAACCAACCAACCAACCAACCAACCAAAAAACACATGCTAAAAATTTAAGACTTTTCATTTAAATTTCACGGTGTTCGTTGTTTTTGTGGTGCTGTGGATGAAACCCAGGGTTTGCACATGCTGGGCAAACTCTCCCACACTGAGCTACACCCTCAACCCTGTGCAAGGACATTCTTAAATCAATAACAGGATGCTCAAACAATCTTGGAACTTCGCCAAAAGGCTTTTCCACAACCTTTTTCTCGGATCCCCTTTTCTCACAGGAGCCATCCCGCAGGATACTCAATGACTGGCATCCTGGCCTCTTGGCCTGCTGTAGATGGGAGTGGGGGCTGAGGCTGTGGGTGGGAGGATTTGGGGGCCAACACCCATCTTTATACAACTGGATCTGAAGCCTTTTGATTCGCTGTGGCCAGCTTTGGGTGGCCAGCGGGTTCTTTGGGGTGCGGGCTGCTCAAGCCAGCTGAGTGTAGAGCTATACTTTGTGGGTGCATGGCAAACGACCAGTCGACCAACTGGGCTTTCATCAAGGAACTGCTGGAGAAGACCTGTCTCTCTTGACCCCAACCATCTCCTGTGGGAAGGAATATCCAGTCAGGATAAGGGAGAAGACAGGCTTTTGTTACAGGGGCATTGGGGGACAAGGTTACTTTGGGGACATTTAGGTCTCTGAGACCTCCCCATTCTCACCTGTTAGATGGCTGAATGATTTGGCCTTTTATGACGGACCGTGGTGGACCACAGCACCCTAAGTACAGGACTGGCCTGACAGATGGCCAACCTCCTTGCACAAGGCAGGCACTGGAGCCCCTCTGAAGCCAGCACTAGGGGCAAGAGCCTTGGAGGCCAGCCGCATTTCATCTGACTCACTTCAGGGCTGACTTGACGGCAGGAATCATTTGTTTTTTCCAAGCTGGACCCACTGAGCAGGCCGTGCCAGTGCCCTGGGGCTGGGGACAGGGGCACCCACAGCCACCGAGCTGCTCACAGCTCTTTGGAGGTGGGGGCAATGCTGCTTTTTCCTGTTCTCCTTCCCCCCCAAGCCCTCATACTAGGCAGTCTCTCAAGATGGTCTGAGATTTCCTGGTTTTATCTACCATCTTCTCAAAAACTCACACCCAGCCATGTGCCCTCTGAGAGTGAAAGAGGCACTGCTAACAATGATACTCAGTCTGCAGGCGTAAACCAAGACTGTCTCAGGACAGCCAGGCTGTGTGTCACTCACCCTAATTATAAGGCATGGAGAGAGAGAGGAAGGAATGTGCCTCATTAATGCAGCCTCTAACCTCCACCCAGCATAAGGCTGTCCTCTGAGCCTCACACATCCCCGATGACAATAGACACTTTTCTGTTATGTAATGCACTCCTGGGCGTCACCAAGTCCCAAGGTAACCCAAGAACAAAGCATGCCAAGCTGCCTATCCAGGAATGCCATGTAACATAAGGACAGTCCCTTCCCCCAAGAATGTGCTTCTCTGAAGTCAAGGTTATAATTCTGCCTCCTTCCCGTAATTGTGTTCATGTGCATGCAGGCACGGCCGCACCTTGAAGCTCCTATCTATATTTAGCGCCTCTTAGCATTGCACGCCTAGACAGTATTTCTTTTATTATTATGTAGGGAGCGCAAACTTTGACTGGCAAGGAACTCCCAGGGGGCGTAAAATGGGCAAGAAATAACAGGCACATTCCAGTAACCATCCACCATCCTCAGCAAGAGGAAGACAGCCCCGGCCTTGCTGGCTTCCCAGATCTACAGAGCTGGTGTAACATCCAGAAAAGCAAATGTAGCTGGTGTAACATCCAGAAAAGCAAATGTAGCAAATGTAACATCCAGCGATGCACACGTAGCCTAGAGAGGATCATCCTGAGGCCCCCTGTCCTCAGGAGCCCAGCTTAGTGCCTGTAGAGGACACCTGCTGCTTTCAGGGGTGGGGAGGGAGGGTGAGTTTTCAATCACAGCTCTTGGTCAGCACTAAATCAAGCTGACAGTCAGCTGAGAACAAAGGAAGAGAAGCTGGAATCCCCGGGCTGAGGGGGAGGATAGGAGCGCTCTGTCAGGAGAAGAAGCAAACTTCTTCCATCCACCTACAGTAGAAAAGAATGTGTAGGTGACAGGATAATTTACGCCCTGAGGAATTCAAACTGTCATCACGCATAGCCACAGGTAACTGACAGTGTCTTTATCCCTAAGCAGAAGGCCACAGTGTAGCGATGCTAAGAGGCCCTTTCACTCCAGCAGCTCACAGTTCCGTTAGGTACCCATGCCTGCTGACTTGCACTTACGCCTGCTCACAAAAGCTGTGGTTGTTAAAAAGTTAGAGCCTTTCTAGACCCCTCCTGCTCCCGTGCTAGGGAAAAGGCAACCACTTAGAAGCTCAGGGAGCAACTTCAGGAATCTGGCCTTGGGCTGAGCCTCCATCTGGATTTGTCCTTCCTAAGAATTTCTTCGAATGTACTGGACACCATTTGCCTCATCTGTTTTGTTGTCTGGGAGGTTATCGATCGGTGATTAAAGATAGCAAGCATCTTCCTAACATGTGAAACTAGAAGGATCCATGAAACAGGTACCCGGGGAGTGGACCGTCCAGTCGCCTCACTGAGCTCGTCCTGTGCCGTCTCTGACGGATGAGGAAGGAGGATACAGCTGCATGGCAGGCACTGTCATAGCTAGGAGGCACCCACAGTCTTAGGCTGTACCCACTTCTCTTTCTTCCCAGTGCTGGGAATCAAACACACACCAGGAAATTGTTGTACCACTGGGCCACCTGTGCAGTCCCTGCCCCAGAGTTCTTGGGCCTTCTTGCCTGGATCTGATTATAAGTCTCACTTTACCCCGTGGTAACAGGAAACCTGCACGAGTTCAGAAGTGTGATTTAGTGTCAACTGATCACAGGTTCCTGTGGAAGACTGTCTCAGAACTGACTGTGGAGGGGGCTGCAGGGACAGGGCATCTGGGGTGCTGGCGTGGATGGCCACACATGGTTTGGCCCCGGGGCAGAGCTGAAGCAGCCACCTCCTGGCTTGTCATCTCTCCAGGGGCACCAGGTGTGACAGGCCATGTCGGGTGTCCCAGAAGCCTGCCTCAGGTCTGTATTTCCAGCCAGTTCTGTGGGCTCTGTACCCCTTTTCAAACTCCTGTTGGCTTGAGTTAGCCAAAGTGAAGTGGATTCTGCTGTCAGCAACTAGGAACCCCTGGCTAAAATAAAGCAAAGGCAACAGAAAACAGGAAGAGACATCAGAAACCGGCAGATAAGTCCAGAAAGAGCCGAAGGCAGTCAGCAGATATTTCTGAGTACATGTCACCTCTCTCACAACTCTGAGGCTTCATTACATATTCCCATTTTACAGACGAGGAAATCAGCCCCGAATCATTAAGGGGGCTGCAGAGAGCCTAAGACTGCATTCCCCACTACCCTTCCTCCTGATCCTTCCCACTGTGAGAGCCCAGGCATTAAAGTGGGCTGAGTAATGCCACCATTTCCTCATCTGAGCCCAGAAGGTTCGAGCATTCACCAGAAGAAGCAGACCGTACCTTAGAAAGCGCCAACACTCAGGAGGCCCCTACGAAGAAGATGTGATTGTAGGAACTGTGTACTTACGGTAACACTCTCTTTGACTTTCTTTTAAACAAATAGTAGGTGTGCTGCTTTTGTAGCCATGTATTATTCTGGTGCCACCAAGCTGCCTTGTGTAGGAGAGATGGGAAGGCAAGAAGATGAATTGTGGCTGGGATTGCATGGTGGGCCGACACGTGATTGTTATTTTCTCCTTGGCATTTCCGCATGAAACATGTTTCTAAAATCAGCACGTGCATGTGTTCCTTTCAGCTACAAGCAAAAGAACCCCTGGTACTGAGCTGCTCAACAGGGGTACTAAAGAGTTCACAGGCCGGGAGTCCAGTGCAGAAGAAGGCTCCAGGCACGGCAGGAGCCACAAGGTCACCAGAGACCCGCTTTGTTCTCCTCTCCCTCTGCTCTCTGCAACCTCCGCCTCTCTTGGAGGGTGCAGCATGGCCGTGGCAGTCCCAGAATCAGAACTGTTATGAATCTCAGAACAATTGTCAGATGGGCAAATGATGGAACATGCAAGAGTCACACAGGTCATTGCCGTTTGCCATTTAAAGAGTGTATGAGCGAAGTGAATTCAGCTGCCCTACAGGGGCTCTCTGGGAATTTTTAAGACCATCTCAAGGGATGACCAGTCCTGGGAATCGAACCTAGACCTTAACCCTGAGCTATATCTCAGGCTTGCTTGCTTTTTCTTTTTTTGTCTTTTTCGTTTTTATCGGTACCAGGGATCGAACTCACGACTGCCTGCTTGCAACGAGGTGCTTATGCCGCTGAGCTAAATCCCCAGCCCCACTTCTTGCTTTTTTCTTCTTTCTTTCTTTATAAATTTTGAGACAGAGTCTTCCAAAGTTGCCCAGGCTGGGCTTGAATTTGAGAGCCTCCTACCTTAGCTTCCCTGAGCACTGGGATTACAGGTGTGTGCATCACCACACCCAGCTTCAAATATATTCTTGTTTGCCTGTACACTGGAGAGTGCAGCCATCCAAAGAGTCATTTGGATTTGACGCTGGGTCTTTCTGAGCAGGACGACATCTGCTTCCTGTCATATCTTATATGGTTACAGGAGATGGGATTTTCACCATGATGAACAGATCTTGAAACTAGGGAGCTAGAAGAAGCTATGACACCAACAAAACCAGAAAAAAAAAGCGGAGTCAGCCAGGCTTGTGATGCATGCCTGTAATCCCAGCACTTGGAGGATCGATGTGAGTTCAAGGCCAGCCTGAACTGCGTAGCAAAACCTTGTCTCAAAAAGACAAATAAATGCTTAAATAAATAAAAATGGAGTTAAACAGAAAGAAATGAATGCATTGGAAACACCCTGTATGCTCTAGAGACAGAGCAATAGGTTCAAATCCTCCACCCTGGACATAATTTACCTTTTCTATGCCTTGGTGTTTTCGTCTACGAAATGGGCTACTATGAGGATCATGCAGTGGGCCTGATACCTCTGGTACACAGTGGGAACAGTTATTTTTGTTCTTGTGGGAGCTTCTAATCTGTAGGAGCTGCTAATCTGTAACTAAATTAAATGGGGAATTGCATTTGGATGTCACATGGGAGGAGTGTAAGTGTTCTGAATTATTAGTAGGGGTGAAACATTCATACCTCCTCGTGCCTCAGTGTCCCTAGGTGTGCAATAGTTCAGCATCCTAACAGTGGGTTTCCTGCCTGGTCTCCTGAACACTAAGAGGCCGGTCCTTTATAAAAGAAAGGAGATCCAGCGCTGGGTGGTGGTGGCAGCGGGCAGCGGGGTGTGAGTGTATGTGTGTCATTGAAGTGGGAGAATAACAAGTTCAAGCCCAATCTGGGCAACTTAATGACTTAGCAAAGCCTTGTCTCCAAAAATCAAAAGGGCTGGGATGTAGCTCTGTATGAGTGCTCTGGGTTTAGTCTGGGTTTAGTAAGAGAGATAGATAGATAGAGAGAGAGAGAGAGAGAGAGAGAGAGAGAGAGAGAGAGAAGAGAGAAGAGAGAAGAAGAGGGAAGTGGGAAGAGGAAGAGGGAAGAGGGACAAGGCAAGAGAGATTTGGCACAGGGAGACAAGGAAGAAGGCAGGAGAGACTGCAGTGATGTGGCCACAAGCCAAGGAACACCTGCCACCACCAGAAGCTGGACAGGGCTCCTTCTCTGAGGGAGTTGTGATAGAGTGCATTTCTATTGCTATATGCCATCCATCTTGGCATTTGTTACAGAAGCTGTAGGGAGCCAATGCCCCAACTATGGGTACTTACTGAGCTTTGAAGGGTGAAGGCTCCTGTTCTCTGCCATAGGGAACTTTCAGAGAGGGTCCTCATATACTCAGGGTACAGAGGAAGGTCACGTGAGTCTGGCTTTTGCGTCAGTGTGGTTACACATTTCTGGGGAGCAGGGAAGCGCCTGACTCCTGCATGTCCTGCAGGAAGCTGGAGGCTGTGCAGTGCCATGAGCCCAGCACCTGACCAGAGCCTGTCATGGGAAGCAGGGCCAATGGGCACCTTTAGGTCGTGTTATCTGTTTACATTTTAGCATTTTAAGGTTGTGTGTACTGTCTGACCTTCAAGGCTCACAGACTATGGTGTCACACTAATCAAGAAAACTGGTTCCTATCACAGCCCTTGGGGCCCTGGAAATCCAGGCAGCAAGTAATTAGTGGAAGACAGTTTACTAAGAAAGTCCCCGGTAGCTTGTCAGCCTCTCCATATCAAGAGCTGAACATATGAAGGTTGGTCTTTTAGTTATATCTTCCCATTGGTCTTTTAAACAATTTTTAAGTCATTTTTCCGTTTGGGGAAGACATAAGATAGGGAAAGGACTTATCTAAATATAGAAGATAGTAACCAACCAGAAGGGTAGGCAGGATGATAATAATAATCTCTGCACACAGAACTCTCCGGAGGCAGAGCTGAAGGATGCTCGACTGTGGGAGGTATTTACAAAATGTTTTCATAAACATTTTCTTATCCGAGATTAACAACCTGGTGAAACGTTTCCTGACACCAAATTCCATCAAATTCCAATAAATTTTTTTTTTTTTTTGCCTGTGGAAGAGAAAAACTCTAAACGCTGCTGGGGGACTGGGACAGGAGATGGAATTGTTGGCGAGTTGTGAAATGAGCCAATATGCACCTCCTGGTAGGAAGAACCTTCAAGGGCAGAGTCATGGACGCCTGCCTGTAGGCCCCCAAACAAGGAATGGAGCTGAAACTGGAGGGCATTTGGGGTCTGAGTTGTCCTCTCTTTCATCCAGGTGAAGCAGGAGGGTGCTGGCCTCTGATGGCCTTGTGTATGTGCCCTGGTGGTCCAATCTCTGTCCACAGTACTGAAGGTGGCCCTCATAGTCAGGCTTGGGAGATAGCGTTCACTAATCAAATTCAGATTATTCTGCTCCCCCTCCCCGTGCAGTACTGGAGATTGAACCTAAGACCTTTGTACCCTGCTACATGCCCGGCCTTTTTAAAACTGTTTCTTGGAGGTACTGGGAATTGAACTCAGGACCTTGCACTTGTGAGGCAGGCACTGTGCCACTAAGCCATATCCCTGGCCCAAATCTTTTGTTTTGAGACAGGTCTTGCTGCGTTGCTGAGTTGCCCAGACTGGGCTGAAATGTGTAATTCTCTTGTCTCAGCTTCCCAGGCTGCTGCAATTGCAGAATTATGCTACCATGCCCAGCGGGATGCTGCTTTTTATTCCTCCCTGTCCTCCTTGGGTTTTTTTGTTTTATTTATTTATTTACTTATTATCCTCCCTGTCCTCCTTGTTTATGTAGCTTTCAGTCTGTCCCTTATCAGTGCTTCATTCTTTCCTGGAGGTCCATTAAAAACAGCAAGCCCAGCTCCACCTCCAGCCATGTGACCAGCAGCAGGCCAGCCTGGTCTCCTGTTGGATTCCCATCCCTAAGTCCCTATCAGCATGCAAAAAAAGCATGACACAGTGCACCAGGGGGCACAAAGTGAGAACTCCACATTATAACACAAAGCACCAGCCAAACCGACCAAGGCTGGGGTTGGCTATTTTCAATTCCCAGAGCTGGAAGCTAAAAAGTTTTGGGTTTTCCTTTGTTAGCTTAAATCTCATCAGATGCACAGTGTACCTCCCACTGCAGAATTTCTCTGCCTAAGTCAAGCCGCTTCCCCAGGCTTGCTGTCCTTGTTCAGTGACGCGCTATACAAAGAGCTGGCTAAAGGTGGGGGGGGGGGGGAGCAAGAACGTCATGCCTAGGGGTGCTTCGAGACCCGTGGAATGCGCTCAGAAAAAAGGCTTAATTGAAGGCTCTTTCAGTTCAAACCAACCGATATTTAATCTTTAATCGTTTTTTTTTTTTTTTTTTTTTTTTTTTGGTACTGGGAATCAAACTCAGGGCCTCACGCTTGCCAGGCAGGCGCTGTGCCCCTGAGCTATATCCAAGGTCCCTTTAGTGGGATTCATTTTTTTTTTTCCGGTGCTGGGGATCAAACTCACGACCTCACATTTGCAACCGAGCAGGTGCTTATGCCGCTGAGCTAAATCCCTGGCTTTTCTTTCTTTTTTTTTTTTAATCGGGACTAGGGATCGAACTCATGACCGTTTGCTTGCAAGACAGGTGCTTATGCCGCTGAGCTAAATCCCCAGCAACTTAAACCCCTGGCTTTAGTGAGATTCTTAAAAATACCATGTTCTATGACAAATAGAAGGAAATAAATGGATGGCTATAGTCTCAGTACTCAGACAACTTACAATATTGCAGAAGAGACAGACCCCGTGCTTACATAGTCCACTTTAAGGCGACATACCATATAACGGAAGTGGAAGTGCATGGACCAGGGGGAAGAGGAGGAAGAGAAAGCTTCAGGGAGCAGGGGTGTGCGCTGCTCCAGAACCTGACATCTTGGATTTTAACTGTTTGTGTGTGCTATATTGTAGGCTGGTTACCTTTGGAAAAATTTGCTTTTATTTTAGCTTTGCACTGTAGGGGATCAAATCTAGGGTATCCTGCATGCTAGGTAAGGGCTCTACCACTGAGCTACATACCCAGCCCAGGTACCTGTTCTCCTCCCATGTTATCTTCCAGTACTCTGGTGCTCACCACGGTGTCTGAATGAGGCAAGGTGTTAACTCAATGCTGATTGAATTAAAAAACGAATGAATACGTGAACAAAATTGAATGGAGATGAAAATAAAATCATTCTGGACAATGCATGGGTGGGGACAAGATTTATAGAGGAACAGCTGGCTTTGAAGCTCAAATTTCATTCATCAGTCAGTATTGTTTGGAGCAAGACAGTGAGTTCATTTTTTTGTGTTTTTGAGAGAGAATTCTGCTGGTACTTTTAGATAGGGAGAATATCGGACTTATAGGAAGTTTTGTCTCTCTCTACACTGAAGTGAAGTATGTTAGAAATATCTGAAGCTGGGTGACAATGCTTGCAGAGATGGCTTCTTGGCCCCAGGTTTTCCCAGTGTGGGAATGACGCACTGTACTAGCTCAAGGCCACTGGAATACTGCCAGGGCTCAATTAAGAAATTGTGCCTGTAGGGTAACCTACATTTTCAGTACTTTTCCAGTCTAAAAACCTTGCCAGATGGCCCATGTCAGGAGACTGTGTCATGTTTTGCAAGGCTGCTTTTAACTTCTCTACAACCAAGAGAGGAAATGTTCTCTTCCAGAAGCGGGCTGTGCCAGTTTATCTAAATAGTTGACCCAAGTCTTTGCATCACTCAAAGGAAAGTTCAGCCTTGTGTCCTGTTCTTTAGCTGTGGTGGTCAAGAAGATGGGCCGGAGGCTGACACTGTAGTGAGACCATCACTCACTTCCATCATCTATCCTGTGGTGACCCTAACCCTAATGCTCAGGTGCCCCGACTTCCCAGATTGTCCTCTAAATGACCTCACCATTGCACTAAGAGCAATGGGCAAGAAGTGACTGAGAACCCAGTAATAATGTCCCCAACATTATCAGCCCTGTTGGGAAAGATGTCACCTGCCTTAGTGCTTCCTGTTCTGTCATGCTGGTATTCTGTTCTCTCATGCTGGTGTCCATCCTGATGTCAACCAGAGATGACATCAAATAGATGACAATTTCTGATTCAGGCTGCTTACAGGTGACTCAGCTCAGCATCCCACAGGAGCCAGAGTATCTTGCTGTGAATATTGGAACCTAGGGAATCCTTGGTCTCTGCGCACAGATACCTGATAAGTAGGGGCTTTTCAGAGTATCCACCAGGACTTCCATCTGCCAGGTCAGAGTTGGCAGTAGGCTGATAAAGAATTAATCAATAAAATGCTGGTCAAGCTAGGAGAATCACAAATGTGAGCTAGCTAGGGCAATTTAGAGACTTAGTAAAACCCTGTCTAAAAAGGAAGTGGGGGGGTATAGCTCTGTGCAGAGATCCTGGATTTAATCTGTATGTGCAAATAAATAAATAGATAAATGTACTGATTAAGGTATGCGTATACTCAAAATATTTGGGAATCCTCTCCTAGTAATGTGACCAGCAAGGGAATGGGTGGGGGCAGCCCAGTCACAGGGGAAAGCACGGTTCTCTTCTCTCTGCTGCTGGGCTGCTCACCCACTCAGCCTGTACTCCCTCTGCCTGGTACCTGACGAATTCACAGGTTTGGTGGAGGGAGCTGCACAGCATTGATTTCACTCTTTTCATTTCCGGATGACATGATGAGCCCAGGAATGGAGGCAGGAGCAGTACTGCTTGAGCAACCCTTGCAACCCACAGAAATTCTTAGGCTGCTGCTGCTTCTCTTTGTAAGAAGGCTGCATTCCATCCTATTGACTGAGTCTTCACCCCATCTTCCTGGTGTCCATTCCTTCCTCAACCTTCTGTGGTCTGTTTACTGCTCCTGAATCCTGGTAAGTCTGTACACACACACACACACACACACACACACACACACACACACACACAGACACACACACACACACAGACACACACACACACACACACACACTGCCTCCAAAGAAGCAATCTTCAAAGCAGGTTTGACCTTCACCCTTTCTTTTCTTCTTTCTTTCTTTCTTTCTTTCTTTTTTTTGGTACCAGGGATTGAACTCACAACTATGTGCTTACCAGGCAAGTGCTTGAGCCACTGAGTTAAATCCTCAGCTTCTCCCTTTCTTTCTTTCTTTTTTGTCTTTTTCCTTTTTATTGGTACCAGGGATCGAACCCACGACTGTCTGCTTGCAAGGCAGGCGCTTATACCGCTGAGCTAAATCCCCAGCCCCTCTCCCTTTATTTCTATGACCTAACTCAAGGTAGACGATACTAGCAAAGTAGCAAGACAGAAAGAGTTTCCAATAATTAGTTCCCATGAATGAAAACTCGTTATGTTCCCAGTAATGAGACACCTGCACCACTAAGGTATCAGGACTGTGGTCTAAGACTTCCTGTGCAACTTTTTAATCCAGAATTCTTGTTCAGGGAGATTAGTTCATAAACCCATAGTTCAATCCTACTTTGTTTCAGGAAATCCACAAAAAAGAATTTATTTCAACCAAGATTGCTCATCTTGGGAAATAACCCCCCACCCAGACTGATAGATTGCTCTCCTGGGCAAAGAGCTCACTTATCAAGTAGCTGATTACTTAATTACTTATCATGACTCAAGATCTCATTGTATCCTCCACGCCTGAACCATTAAATAGCAAGCTTGGCCCCATCCTTTGAGATCCCAGCAGCGATGGACCTGCCTTGGACTCTGGAGCCACAACAGCCAAATCCGGAAAGAACTGCTTAGACCCTAGGCTCTGACATACCAAGAGTGTCCTCACCTGGGCTTTGGTTTAGTAGGTTGCTCTGGTTACAGTTACAGGTTACGGCAGTTGACAGTGATCATGGGAGTGCTTTACCAGCCCTGGACCTCGTTCACATCAAAGGGACTTAAACTTCTATTTTGTCACTTTTACTTTGGGATTTGGTCACTGGCAGTCAAACCTGACCCCAACACACCTCCCTCTACCTCCATCTGTGCCACAGCCAACCTTATGACTCACAGTGGCTGGCCCATAGTGAGAGCTTCTTGCACACGTGTGAAAAGCGTGAAGACTGGGTGTCTTCATGTAACTCGGGCACACTGATCTGTAGAAATTCTTATAGATGTTGGATACCAGCCTGATCAAACTGACTTGAAAACAATCAAACAGAAGCCATGAGTGTAGTTCAGTGGTAGATCAACTACTGAGCATGCTTGAAGCCTGGGTTCATTGTCTAGCATCACCACCATCACTATCACAAAAAAAAAAAAAAAAAAAGAGGAATCATAAGGTACACATCTAAGTTGGGTGTGGTGGCACACACTGTAATTCCAGCACTTGGGAGGCTGAGGCAGGAGGATCATTGTGAGCCTGAGGCCAGCATGGGCTACAAAGTGAGCTCAAGCCAGCCTGAATTGCATAGTGTCTCAAAAAAACAAAACAAAACAAAAAACAAATAAATAAATGGAAATTGGTTCATATATTTTAGAGCTATAGCTATTTTTTAAGACTTTTTATAAAATATCTTTTGTAATTATAGTTTAGTTTTTTACTCTGATAGTGATAAACTGTATCTTTTGTTCAAAACTTTTTTGCATGAATAATTTTTTGGATGGATAATTTCAAGGATATTCAAAAGTGGATGGAATAATATAATGAACTGTTATCAACTTGTAGCAAATCTTGGTTCATGTATACTTTTGTATTTCTTTCTCCATCTGAATTATTTTGAAGATAATCTCATGCATCATTTGTTGGAGAGCACTGAAGCTGAGTACACATGCAGGGCTGTGGTGTGGCGTGGGCCTGATTGAACTGAGAATGAGGAGACCCTTCAGGGGGCAAGACAGGCCACAGCTGAGGCCCCTGGAGACTTTCTAGATAGTTTTCCTTATTAGCATCGTCTGTTGCTCTGAGGGGTCCTTGAGCCCCTCCCAAGGTCCTACTCAGATTTCCTCCATCGTCCACTCAGCTCCTTGCTTGTTCTGATTAAATACGGGCTGCCCAGGGTCAGTCACCTGGCCGGCTAGTAGAGTTATGAGCTCTGCCGAGGATTTCACTCCTCTGCAGCCCTAAAGACCATGCCGTGTGTCTCATTCTTTGAGCCTTCGCCGTGCACCCATTTGGGGGATTGGAAGTCTAGGTATAGACCCTAACAATTATATCATTTTATCCCAAAATATTTCATTATGTGTGCCTGAAACAAAAAGCTGGTTTAATTTTTTTTCTTGGTGGTGCTAGGGATCAAATATCTCTAATTAAAGCTAGTTGGAGCTATATACATCTATGTATCTTTAAGGAATACTGAATATAATTCTATTATCTAAGAATCAATAATTTCTTTTTTTTTATCAGTATCAGGGATTGAACTCACGACTGCAGGCTTGCAAGGCAGGCGCTTATGCTGCTGAGCTAAATCCCCAGCCTCAATAATAATTTCTTAATACAACTGTTTGTTCAAATAATGCTTAAATTAGCCTATCCAAAGATATTTTTACTAAGCCAGACGTGAGGCTCCATTCCAGTAATTCTTGGGCTCTGAGAAGGTGAGGCAGGAGGATCACAAGTTTGGGTCCTGCCTGGATTATTTAGCAAGACCCTGTCTGGGGAAAAAAAAGAAAAGAGAAAAAAAGGTTATGTATATAGCCTTGTGTGAAGACTCTGGATTCGATCCCCAGCATCAATTTTTTTTTTTTTTTTTTTTTTTTTTTTTTTTTTTTTTTTGGTGTTGTGGCTCGAACTCTCGATCTTCTGCTTGCCAGGCAGGTGCTTACACCACTGAACTAAATCCCTGGCCCTCATATATGTTTCAAAAAAACGTTTTTACTATTTTATTTCTTCAAATCGAGATGGAAATAAAGTTCATATATTTCAATTGACTGATAAGTGTTTTTCTTTAAAGTTTGAAAGATCATGTGTCATAATGTATGGCTCAATAAATCTTCCATTTTTTTTTTATTATTTGTTTGAGGGCACTTTTTAGATTGTTTTCCACGGTGTCATTTAGCTTGTACCTTTATTTTCTATTTCCTGTTAACATGTGACTGTGTCTAAAAGAGACTTAGTGGAGATGCATTTTGGCAAGCCCATTTCACTGCGAGGTTTTTTGTTGTTCCAGGGATCAGATTCACAACCTCACACTTTCTAGGCAGGCGCTAATGCTGCTGAGCTAAATCCCCAGCCCACAAGCCCATTTCAACGAATGCTGTTTTTTCAAGGCTACCAGGAGGCTCATCTTACGTGAGCTGTGTCTTTTTCAAAGCATCTTTTGAAGGTGGATGTGACTTGCACACAGGCAAAAGTCAGTCAGACTAAGTTTAGTAAATGAAGGTGATCAAGCTGGAAAATGACGGTTTGAGTTGAAAAACAAGATGCGATCAAGTAATGAATGATTTGCTTGTGTGGCTGGTAAACAGGCCCTGAAAGGAAATTCCAAAACAGTTCCAAAACTGTTGTATGCAATGGTCTGCCTCAAACATACAGCCACCCCGAGTGACTCATGTGAATGGAACAACAGTGACACTGACGGGGAAACTGTATGTTGGTCACGGAAACAGCTTCGCCGTGTGGGTGGAGGTGCCAGGTGTCCCTTCTATGGACCCCTGGATGTCTCAATATGTGAAGTGACACAGGCTTTTTCAATGGAGCCAGGACTGATGCTCTTTTGCTGAAACGCGAAACTCCACAGCAGCTCATTGAAGACTCACGCTTCCTGTCTCCGTGCCACCGCACAGCCTCGGTCTACAATAGCTGTCCCGATGGCTGACTGAGATCGGTGCAGTCTTCCCCTTCACCCTGGTCTTTGCTTCCTCTCCATCCCCCTGCGAGTCTGTGGTCAGTGCACGTCAACAAAAAATGAGGAAGCTCAGGGGGACGCTCCTGAGGCAGAAGAGTCCCGGGCAGCAGCGGAGCGGGGGAGCTGAGGTACTCGGTGGGCTCTCGAACTTCCCTGTCCCAGCTCTCCCGCCAGCACCTCAGCTCTTTGTGCCTCGTCCCCCCCCCTCGCGCTTGGTACCCGCGAGCCCGCCCTCTCGCTAATGCCCCGCCCCATGACGCGCGCAACTGGGAGGAGCCACGGGGCCGCCTGCCGGTCCTCTGGCTGGAGCCTAGGTGGCTCGGAGCAGACCTCCTCCAGCACTTCTCCCTTGCCCTCTGGAGATGCGCCTGCGCAGTTCAGGTCCAACCATGTTGTTACTCCTTCCCTCCCTAGCAACCGCCCCCCCTCCCGCTTCCACCTACTCTGCCGCGTCTGCGCACGCGCGCTCCTTCCGGCGCTCGGCCCCGCCCTCCCCGTCACCGTAACAACCATTCCAGCCCTCTCCGCGCCCCTCTTTGCTCCAGTCCTAGCACCCCTCCCCCGAGCCGGCGGTTTAGTGGCGGCCGCCGAACGGCGGAACGGCGAGGACACCGCGGAGCCGCCGCCATGAGCGCCCCCCACCGCCCCGAGTCCCCGGCTCGGCCTTTCTGACACGAGGTAGGCGCGCATCGCCGCGGCGGGCTCCGAACGCGCCCCCGGCCCCGCCCGCCGGCCCCGCGCCCCCCGCGCGGCCCCCGCATTCTCCTGGCCTCCTGGCCGGGCTTTGCGGCCCCGAGCGCGAGCCGGAGCGGGCCTCGCACCCCACCCCGCCCTGCCGGGCCCCCACTCCTTGGCGCCCGCCCCTAGCCGCGGGAATAGTTGGGGTCGGCGGCAAGCCCCGGCCCACCTCTGCCGCGATCGGCCGCTTGGAACCCCTCCGGAGCCCCAGAGCCTGAGGGAAGGGGGCCACCGGGTCCTGTGCTTGCTAGATGTTGAAGTAGGACAGCCCTGGTTCTGGATGCCACTCGGTCTTGGTCACTCCGGATGCCCGCGCAGGGTGTTTACTTGAACCTGAGCATCCTAAGCTGGGAACTGGCCGGGGTTCAGAGAAGTGGTGAATTAGCAGGTTCTTCTATGTAGTCGCTTTGGGCTCCGCCACGCAGTGGAATCCGGAATGGATGTTACAGTTTCTTCAGCGAGCATCACGCGTTCTCGCATTCTCTTCCTACTCCTGTCTGTACCCGGTAATCATCCTCTTATCTAGCAGCTGCCTTAAAATTAATTTCCCAGTTAAAATTTAAAAATCTTACTAGGTTCCCACTTTGTACCAGCATTTTGTACCGTTGGCAAAAGTAAACACAACCTGGTCCCTGCGCACCAGGACGTGTAAGTCCCAGAATCAAGATTAATGTAGGTTTCCTTCTAGTCGAGTTGGGAGGACAGCTTGGAGTTTCGCCGAGATTTTCATTCACCATGTTAGAGCTGGCCGCGTTTCAAGATCCACAGTTCCAAACCTTGGTTTTCACAGACGGCATTAGGGAAGAAAAGTGGTTTGCTCCAAGTCGCTCTGTTATTCCTTAGTCGTTTTCTGACTGGAATAGTTTGTTTTCCAGCATAACCTGCACCTTCCCGAGAGGTATAGAGAAAGTTCCAGATCCGTTTAAAGTAAACATCGTGGAAATGCAGTAGTACAGATTAGCAGTTTTGTGAAATAAAATACATCGTCATCATTTCTTTTTTAGTTTTTTACAGCTATGCTTTGGGATCTTTGAGGATATTCACTTTTGTACTTTTGAATATCCTCTCGCCATATTCAGCATAGAATAACACTCTTAATGATTAACCTCAGCAGAACAGGTAGGCTCACTGGATTTAATTTGTTCCTGTTTTTTTTTGTTTTTTTGTGTTTGTCTTTCTTCCTCATTTTTAAATAAACAAGAGTCCCAGATAACTCCAAACACCACTGTGCCTTTTCAGAAGAATCCACGTAGGCTGGCTCTGGAGAGTGATTATGTAGTTTCAGTAGCGATTCTGTGCATGTAGGAGTGGGGGCAATGGCTGACTTAACAACCGTCACTGCTGGCAGAGGCCTGAGAATACAGGGCCCCCCTTTATCCTAGGTGCTTGGCCCCCCTGCCATTTGAAGACAGTCTCTGGTATTGTAGTCTACGAAGAAAACAAGAAACAACAGTTCCCTTTAAAGCTAGCTTTCAAGACAAATTTCCATAATTTGAGACAACAGTAATTTTTTTCCCCTCTAACTTTCATTTTTGTGTATTTTCCAGAGCTAATATCTGAATGTGTTATCTTTTTAAATTTGACTCTTAGTATGAATTCTTCATGAGAAAGTGATTAGGATAATAGAACCCTAAAAGCACTTTATTGCTGGACAGTGTCAAATCATTTAGCCCACTTGAGCGGACCAGGGCTGCTGTGAGGCGGGTGGAGTTTGCTTTCCCTCATGGAACGTGGGCTTCTTGCCTGGTTTTTAGTTGGTTTACCAACTCCCCTTGCGCCTGTGTATTTGCGTATCTCTTGATTTTGGTTTTGTGTGGTGCATTGTGGGCCTGTTTCACTCTAGAAGATGGTGATGTGTAATGCAGGTTTAATTTTTTTCCTGTATCTTGCTTATTGGTCACGTATGTTTATGTTTTGCAGGTGTGAGAGGGTTGCTGTTGTACTGCAATCATGGTGCAGAAATACCAGTCACCCGTGAGGGTGTATAAACACCCCTTTGAATTAATTATGGCTGTAAGTACTCTATGTATTTTGCTTTACTCTCTGGCTTCTTATTTTTTTCAGTATTAGACTTTAATTATCTGTAAACTTACATTCATTGTCTCCATTCACTGAATTCTGTTCTTATGCTTATAAACTGTATCTAGACTATGTAACACATTTTTATTTTTTAATTAATTGATTTTTTTGGTGGTACTGGGGATTGAACTCATGACCTTGTGCTTGCCAAACAGGCACTTGTGCTGCTGAGCTAAATCCCTGGTCCTGTAACACATTTTAAAAATACAAAACCTCTGAAAATCAAAATCTGCACTTTTTAAAAAAAGTGCACATCAGAGTAATGTGTGGATTTGTGTTAATTCTCCTTTTGAAAACACAGAAGTGGGATTATGACTAAATACTTCTTGTGAATTTTGCTGGTTTTCTTTGGTTTTTTGAGACAAGGTTTCACTTTGTAGTGCAGGCTGACCATGAACTCAGGATGTCCAAACTGGCCTTGAACTCTGGGCTATCCTCCTGCCTTGACCTTCCAAATCTTGGGATTAAAAGGCATGCACCACACCTGGCTTACCGTTTTTCTTTGTTAAAGTAACAAAGGGATGTGAAGTGTGTTTCTTGCTTCTGCTGCTAGTTTGAAGGGGAGCTTTGGGCATAGGTGGGTGTCTCAGGTGTTTTCAATTACTTTTAAATCCCTATAGAATATTCTTCCCCTTTTGTGTTATTAAGGAACTATCTGTCTGTCTGTCTATCGTTTCTAAATCAAATTTAGTGGTTCAGGTTCATTGTTGATCTTCTGGAGAAATTTGATTCCCATCTTGTCCAATTTGGTTTGCAGCTAGAATCATGGAAAGAATTTAAGTTTCTGAACTGAGGCACCACCATACATGTGATTCATACAGGAAAAATGCATCTATTGTGAACATGCATATTATTAGACAGAACACATACCTGTGTTACTAGTGCTAAGACTGGGAGCAGAGCATGAGCAGCCTGGTAAGAACTCGTGCTCTGTGCCTTTGTCCCCACCCTGTCCAAGCTGTTGCTCACCATGACAGTGTGTCCCCAGCCCTTATCTTCACCCTCTCCAAGTGAGCCCTGATCTTGTGTTTCAGCGTCAAAGATGACTCGTGCCTGTTTCCGTTCTTTATATAAATGGAAACTCAGGTGTTTTGGATCTGGCTGCTTCTGCTTAGTATTATGTTTATGAGATTTGTCTAGATCAATGAAGTCTTGAAAACCAAAATAATGGGCTGGAGATGTAGCTCAGTGGCTCAGTGCTGGCCTAGCATGCACAGCACTTTTTAGCATCACAAGAAAAAAAAATTCAAATCCTGTCAAGGTAACAAAGGGACGTTCAGTTACTTTTAAGATCGAAGTATAATTTTATACAGTGAAATACAGTTATTAACTGCACACTGTCAACTTTTTTTTTTTTTGTCTTTTTCATTTTTTTTATCAGTACTGGGGATCGAACTCACGACTGCCTGCTTGCAAGGCAGGTGCTTATGCCGCTGAGCTAAATCCCCCCCCCCCCGGTCAACTTTTAACAAGAGTCACCCATGCCTTTAAGACAGAGCATGTTTTCATCCTTTGGCCAGAAGGTTTCTTAACCCCTTCCCTGTGACCTGTGAGCCGTGTTTGTGTGTGGGATACGGACATTTCTTAAAAACAGGTCTGCCTTGCCTTTCAGTAGGGGTGTGCAGTGTTCTATGTAGTAACTTTTATCAGAAGGGTGGTTTCCTATCTGCATTTTGCCCTGTGTGGATTTGGCTTTGGCCATGTGCAGCCAGTTTGAAAGGGGGTTTGTTAGTGGTGACACATGTGGTTGATAGGAATCACGCAGAAGTGGAGAAATTCCAGCTGGGACAGGCTGCAGCCTGGCAGTGGAGGGTGGTGGTTCCTGGCAGTTCTGGGGCTCCTGCAGCAGCTGTCCCTGGGACTTCACCCAGCAGGGCCTGTCGCACTCCATAAGCAGAGCCTTTTTGTCCTGCCACCAACTGGTTTCTCTGTTCACTTGAGTTTCCCCTCCCCTGTGGCTTTAGCTCATGTGCTTTCTCAGCTGGCCGGAACCCTTCTGGCTCTAGTTCAACTTTGTGGCATTTCTTGTGTTCTCAGTTTCTAGGTGACCTGTTCTGGTCATGTTTCCTAGTTGACATGTGGGAGAGCTTCGTTCTGGCTCACTTCTTCCCCTGGACCTGGTGAGGGCCTGGAGGACTCTCTGAGGGGCTTGCCTGACCTTTGTTTATTTTTGCAGGCTGTGGGGAGGGGGTGAAGAAGTGTCCTATAGGGCAGAGGGGCAGGTGACCTGTGAAGCAGAGCATCTTGTCTGCCTGCTGTGGAGGGTCTGACACAAGGATCCGGCTGGCCGTGGTTTCCAAAACCTTACATATGATTTGAAAATCAGGAGGTGTCCTAATAATTCACAAACTGGTCTCTTATCCCCACACTAGGTTTAACAGGGAGGCGTTTTGATTGTGTAATGTTCAGCACTTCCTTATTTCTTTTACTGTGTTTGAAACTGAAGTTTGCATTGCCAATTCTGTGCGCTAACTACAAAAGAATGCAAAATTCAGATTGTGAACTGACCCTGGTCTTATAAAATTAAGCCGTTTGCAAATTGCTTTTTAAGTAGTGTTAATTTTTTCTTAAATTGTTGGAAAATATTTTTAACCTGAAACTGAAATATGTTACCTTCTCCTTCCAAAACTAGAGTGTTTGTGAAGCAGTTACGATTTTTGAATGATGTAATTTGTCACCCCCCCCCCCTTTTTTCCTTTTTTTGGGGAGTATCAGGAGTCAAACTCAGGACCTTGTGCTTGTCAGGCAAGCACTGTGCTGCCGAACTATATCCCTGGCCCTGGCCCTTTTTCTGAAGGTAATTGTGTGGTGTAACATCCTTACTGCTTCACTTTTTTTTCTCATTGAGAAAAAACAATAGTGTATTAGAATTACTCTGAAATGTCCTTTATAGTTCATTACTCACTGTGAAGAAGTACACAGTTAAGGTGAGGGCAAAACTGTAGGTTTTAAAAAATTTATCATTATTATTTTTTTGGTACCAAGAATCAAACTCTGGGCCTTGTGCTTGCCAGGCATGAGCTATGGCCTTGACTGAAGTATTTGTGACAACCTCAAAAGGGTGCTTCAGTGATTCCCAGGGCATTGCACAGTCTAAAGGAGTGTCTGGCAGGTTGTAGGCATGCAGTAATGGGCAGGTGCGTGTGAGTCCTAATTTATGTGAGTTCTAATGGGTGACAGGTGGGGAGAAAATGAACTGACCCAACTTAATGCTCTTTTTGGTATTTATTTTTGGTCTTTCTGAGACAGGGTCTTGCTGTGCGTTTCAGGCTGGCCTTGAGCTCACTTTATAGCCCAGGCTGGCCTCAGACTTGCAATGATTCTCCTGGCTCAGCCTCTTGAGTGCTGAGATTACAAGAGTGCGCCGCCATACTTGGCTTTTTTTTAACAAAAATTTAATTATAATTTAGGATTGACAGAAAATTATTTAGATAGAAAGCGCCTAATGTGACTAGTTAGAGTCAAACACGTGAATTGCATCTCGAAGGATTTGATGCAGATTTACTGTTTGTTTTGGAATCAGTAGTGTTAAAAGTCATATTCTCATTAACTCATTTGAATTAATGAATGGTATTTAAGCAAGCAAAACTGAAGGGGAGGTTTCTAGCAGGTGTCTGCAGGATTTCAGGGTAATCCTTTAGTTAGATATTGGCACAGAAGAAGAAAGCTAGGCGGCAGTGAGTAGGAGAAATTGCTGAGCTCAACCCTGCTTTGAGGGTTGAAGCATCTGAGACCGAGGAGGTAAAACTTGCACTTTTTTTTTTCTGTGGTACCAGGGATTGAGCTTACAACCTTGTGCTTGCCAGGCAGGTGCTTATGGAAACCCTGCACATTTAGTGGCAGAGATTTGATTAAGTTTAGTGTTGTTTTTATCACCCTGTGCACCTTTTCCCCCCCTGGTAATGTGTATCCTGAAGCATTTTATGAAGGCTCTTGTCCATAGATATCTTTAAATCTTTTTTTGTTTTTTGGTACCGGGGATTGAACTCATGACCTTGTGCTTGCCAGGCAGGCACCTGTGCCACTGAGCTAAACCTCTGGCCCATCTCTAAATCTTGTAGCATCAGCCAGATGTATTTCATTTCCCATAGCTGCTTTTCCTGGCTTGTGGGGAGGAGAAATGAATCCAAAAAGGCCACTCCAACTGATTATGCCTTTAAACCGTTTATGGTCTCCCTGGGCTCTGGGGTGTGCTCCGCAGATTGGGAGCTTAGAGTTGGAAACGTACCTCCTAGTTGCTTGGTTGGAGTGTTTTATCCTGAAATTTCTAGGGTAAAATACAGGTTTGAAAGCTCAGGCACTTGAAACTTAGAGTGCAGCCCTTTCTTCCCGTTAAGGGTTCCCTGGCAGAGAATGATTGAAGGGAAGGCCTGAGAGCCCTCCCTGGCTGATCTTTTTTCTGCTGGGAGCAGCTGTCACTTTGGTAGGTTGGACACATGGTAGAAGAGGTGCTTGTGGTTTCTGTGTGTCATAGACCTCGAATCCTTGTCCTTTTCCTTTCGTGTCCAGGCCTTTCATGAACCTCGTGCCTTCCTTCCCTACCTGGCCCATCCCCGAGTCCCTGTTCTCTCAGTCTTGATGTCTCCCAAACCCCTTCTTCCTCCCTGTCCCCGTTGGGTCTGTGTAGCCCGAGGCCGTCTCTCAGCAGTTACCTGTTAGTTTCCTCCCCGCATCACTGGACCTCAGGTCTGCACCCCAAAGCAGCGTGTGCACTCTCCACTCTGCGGAGGTGGTTTCCTCCTGCCTGGCCTCTCACCTCTGCACCGTTTTCCCTTTTCTGCAGGGCCCTGCCTGCCTCTGTTGTGCCTGCCTGTTGCACAGTATTCCATAGATGGTGTTCCGTGCTGTCCTGGGCTGCCCAGCCTTCCCTTTGTACTCCCGTTCCTCAGATGGTTGCCTTTCCCCATCTGCCTCTCCAGCTCTTGTTCCTTTTGCCTGCCCCACTTCCTGACAGCTTTGCAGGCGTGCCTCATGTTTCTTCTCTTCCCTTTGGTGTGCTCCTGGTTTTTAGTGCTGGGATGGAACCAGGACCTCACACATGCTGGCGAGCGTGCTGCCGCAGAGTTCCACCTAGTGCCTGACGTGTTCTTGATGGTGTGGCAGTATTAGGAATTTAGGGCTGCAGTTATGCTTGGTTTTCTATTTTAGGTCCTCAGTGTTATTCTGCAACTGTTTTTCCTGTTTCTCCAGGCAGTGGATTGATCCTTAAAGTGTTGATACTAAGTACATAGGTAGGCAGATGTGTGTGATCAGTAGATTTCTGTTTTTCACATGGACTTTGAGTATAAGGTCTTTGTGTTCATTTGGGGTTTTTTGGGGGGTGATACCGGCGATGGAACTCATGACCTTGCACTTGCGTGGCAGGCACTTGTGCTGCTGAGCTACCCACCCCCCCCAGCTATAAGGTCGTTCTAAGTGGAAGCTTAGATGTGAAAAGTAACCGCAGTCCAGATTTCAGGCAAGAAGTGTTTCCATGGAAGACAAGTAACATGCTTTGCTGTTTGGGTTAGTCAGTGCCTCCTCAGAGGGCAAGGCCCTTTTGTGATGAAGTTGTTGATTTTTTAATGTTCTTCATAAATTATGCAAAGCCTTACTGACAAACACTAAGAGGCATTTAAGAGGTATGTTTTTCCAGGTTGAATAACTGAAACACCTATTTGGCAGCTTAGTTGTTATTAAGTGGCATAGTAAACAAAACTTGCAGTTTGCTCTCTTTGTCCTCTGTTGCATTTTGTTTTCTGTTTCTTTAGGCTCTTCCTTTTTCCATTTGGGTCTCATGTCCTCCCACTGAGGGCAGACAGAGAGAGGAGGAGAAAGGAGAAAGAATCTGCTCAGAAACAAGGGCAAATCTGGGCCTGGCTCCAACTAATTCCATCCGCTGGTAACTAGGCCAGTGACTGGCCAGGCTATGAGGAAGTGATAGAGTGAAACACACTCCATGCATGAAGGCAGGTGAGGCAGGGCCTGAGCACGTCCTCCCTGTGCCTCTGTGTCGTCCTGCCCTTTCCTCACCTCCTAATCCCAGGTGCAGGGAGTGCCTTTGTATGTAGCAGAGACTCTGCTGAGAGTGCATGCATGTTTAAGATGAGGTGGGCATTTATTTAGCTCTTGCTTCACCCGTGCCAATTTCATCTGTAAAACACATACAGAGGGCTGGGGATTTAGCTCAGCAGCATCAACTTCTGCCTGGCAAGTAGGAGGTTTTGAGTTCAGTCACTGCAACCAAAAACAAACAAACAAACCCAAAAAACAGATAAGGAGACCGGTAGTCTTCCTTATGGTAGCCTGAGGTGAGCTTGCTCTTCTTGAAGTCCACTCTGATTTTATGCTGTGAGCCACTGATATGCAGAAGGTGCTTGGGATGGGGTGCAGAGGCCTGAGACTGGTGCTCCCCATACAGCTGTGTCCAGATGGCTTTCGTCGGCTAGTTGGGTGCTGGAACCATCCTGTGTTCCCTTGTCTTAGTCTGCGTGGTGGACCACTGTCCTCTCCTGCTGTTCGTTCTCCCGTCCTCCCTTCCTGAAAATACTTTGAGCTTTGTGTTCCTTTCTCCTCCTCCCACTCAAGTCCCATGTGTACCAGATTCTCAGCATGCTGTAGTTAGCATGAAATATCTTTATTCTACCTTAATTTTGTCAAAGGGCATCTTCCTCTCATTTTAAATTTCATCTCTGTGCCTTTCTGTATTTCTGTCTCTGGTTGGTGGTTAGGCGTGGTACCAAAATACACCTCTTTTGGCTGGGGGTGTAGCTGAGTGGTAGACCACTTGCTTGGTGTGAGGGAAGCCCTGAGTGTGACCCTCACTGCTGCAGGATGGAGAGAGAGAGACAGAGACAGAGAGAGAGAGAGAGAGAGAGAGAGAGAGAGCACGCTTTTTCTTTTATTGAGCTATTAACTACAGTAGACTTTTTTTTTGAGGCAAAACTCAGTAGGTTGGAAGGACTTTTTCAAACACAACCCCATGTTATTATCACACATAATAAAGATATTAATAATTCTTTATCTAATAACATACCTTTGTTAGTATTTTCTCATTTGTCTTCAGTCTTTGTTTGTATAAGTTATTTAGATCTTCGCATGGAGTAAAATCATTTGCATTTATTTGCTCAGCTTGTTTCTTAAGTCTGTTTTTCTCCACCATTCTCCTTCCCTTTGTTTCTTTTTCTACTATCGATTTGTTAGAGGAACTGGAACATTTGTCTTGTGCGCTCACCTCAAGCTTTTGCTGACTTAGTTGTTTCTTCCCGCTAATGGAGGAGAAGCCCAGGCCTCAGTGTAGCCAATTCATCACTGGTTCTATTTAAACACCAGCGGGGGTGGGGGTGGAGTGGGGGGGTGGGTCCTGACATGGTGGTGGTTAAAACTAGCTATTTCTCTTTTGTTCCCATGATGGTTTGAGGTAATTTTGCAAAGAAGATGCAAAATATCTTTTCCCAAATTAAAGTGGGAGACCCATTCTTTTTAGGGCGCCTTTTTAACCCACTGACTTGGACCACCTACTGTATTTCATCCAGAGAGGAGTGAGGTATTGGCAGGTTTCTGTGTAGTGTATGCCTCAGGTGCTGGCAGAAGTGTGGCCCAGGGCTGATGAGTAGCTGGTGTATTGTAATGGGCTGAGTTCTCCAGTCGTGCTGGTCGGTCCCTAACCCTTATTGGAGCTCTGAGTGGGAATGTTGAGCAGTGCAGGGCAGGATATTCCCATGGAGAAATCTGTAGGGACAGAGTAAGTTGGGGTCTATTACAGTCAACTTACTTTCTCTCTCTGTCTCTGTCTGCCTGCCTCTCTCTCTCTCTCTCTCTCTCTCTCTCTCTCTCTCTCTCTCTCTCGGTTTTTAGCTTGTAGAAGACTGACATAGTTCTAGTGGAATTTACTATTAATTAAATGCCTGTAATGGCCAGGAAACAAGATACACAGCTGGGGTCCTTAACAGCAAACTCTCTTAAATATCATAAAACAAAGTGTATGTCACCTTGTGATTGTCTTTGAAAGGTGCATTTTGATGTTAGGAATACTAGCCTTTTTGTTGTTACAAAGAAAAGTCTGACCAGATGTAGTCCTGGCTGTTGTCCATAACTGATAGTCCTAATAGCTGTTGCCAGTTAGAATTCCCTAATCCTAGGAATTCAAGGCTGCTCTAGGCAACAGGAGACACCCACCTCAAAAAACAAAAAAGAAAAAAAAAAGAATGTGTCTGCATATTGCATAAACTTGTACTGCCCTGTTTGCACAAGAAGATTTGAGTTACTGGTAAGGCACCATTTATACATGTCTTACATATTTGGGGTTTTGTTTTGTTTTTGGTACAAAGGATTGAACTCAGGACCTTGCACTTGCCAAGTAGGTACTTACGTTGCTGAGCTAAACTCCGGACCCATGTGTTATATATTTGATAGATGGCTTCATCCTTAGCTTTCTTCCTCTTGCATCTCTGGATCTCTGGTCCACTCCTTGTGATCTTCGTAGCTTTTTTTTCATCGTCTTATAACCTTGTCCTCAAGTAAAGATGGATTCTTTTCTTTCTCTCTAATTTTACTGTTGGGGACTTCCCATTGTATATTTTGTATTTTATGGCTATAATAGGCATTTAAGAAGTAGTTAATGCTGTTTCAGAAATAGTATCAAGTTTGCTTTCCCCTGATGGCTCTTTCTGGACAGCCTCATTTAAATGTGTGCCTTCAGCTCTCACTTGAGAAATCAGGTACAACAAAACCTTACTCAGTCTAGATGCTTCTCAGGAGCTTCTAGACCTCACCTTCTAGCTGTGTCCATTTGACTCTTCCAAGGGAGATTTAGTACCTCGGACACAGAATTTGCCTGCTCCTGCTGAATGGATCACACACACACCCACACACCCACACACCCACACACACACACACACACACACACACACACACACACGAAAACCAAATCCGTGAAATACCCCACTCCAAGCCCTCTGGGTTTCTGTTTGACGTCATGCACATGCACTTTACCTTTGTACTGGGAACCTCGCTCTGGCAGCCAGATGAGCAGACTAGAGAAGTGTCTGCTCTAGGGGCTCCGGCTCTGCTCCTCTAGTCTTGGTGGCTTCGCCCCTGATTCCAAATCCTAACCTCATCTCTGTCCAGCAAGATCTGCGAATTGTAGCTGAGCACTCCGCTCACTAGTGTAGTGTAAACTTGCGAAGTGGTGGTGCGCTGCCTGAAAGACGAGTTTCCTGTTCTTTAGCCTGGTTCCAGAGTGCTTCCCCATTGACCTGCTGTCCTTCTCTGCAGCCTCATCCCCATAATCACTAGCAGGGCTGTATTTGATTTGTTCTGCTTTTTTGTGTACATATGTGCTTGCACTTTTCAAGCATACCATGTTTTCATGGCTTGGCGCCTGCCTGCCAAGTACTTCTCCTCCTCCTCCTCCCCTGACTGGGCCAGGTGCTGCTGCTCCTGCTCAGAGGCCCCTTCGCTGTGCTCCGAGGCTGTGGCGGCCTCCTCGCGGGTCACTGCGCTTTCCTGTGTTGCCTTCTCTCTGCTGGAAGGGTCTTGGGTGTGAATCAAAGCACCTTGCTTCTTATCCTGAATGTGCATGAAGCTCTCAGAAATAGATTTGTCTGAAGAATAAGTGAGTCTTGGAACTCCTGCCTCTGTGTCCTACATTACTTAGTCTGTGACAGTCTTGACTAGCGGTTCTGCTGACATGTTCTTTGATTAGACTTATGCACTACTTGGATCATGTTTCAGAAATTGCATATCATGCTTTGGGAGTAGAATAGAGATCGTGTTAAGTGGACTGCAACTTAATGCTTGTAATTAGTATGGCTGCCTAAAGAACATGTCCAGCATTGTGGTGTGTGTGTGTGTGTGTGTGTGTGTGTTTTTTTTTAACAGTACTGGGAATTGAACCCAGTGTTTTAACTCCGTAAGACGGTTTTGCTGTGTTGACTATGTTGAGTTCAGACTTGCCTGCCATAGTTCAGACTCCCAGAGTGCTGGGATTACTGGCCTGTGCCATCATGCCTGACCTGACTTGGTGACCTTCTTTCCCAGTGATGAATACAGAGGATATCAGAATGACCATTTCTACACTTCTGCTGCAGAGCATAAAGTTTATTTGAAGTAAAGTTCTTGAGTCTGATAGAATGATAATTTTCTAAGATTTATCCAAGTTTAAACCTGAGAAGTTGGCTATTAAGTGATTCTTTTTGCTTAGTAAGTTATTCTGTGACTTGAGGTAGTCCAATCATAAAATAAATATTTCTTTGCTTCTTCCTATTTTAATACCTGTGTATATATTAAAAACCAAGGCCAGAACTAAACGCTACCAGGTATATATATATTAAAAAATAAATTGATTTAGGCTGGGGATTTAGCTCAGCAGCATAAGCGCCTGCCTTGCAAGCAGGCAGTCGTGAGTTCAATCCCTGGTACTGATAAAAAGAAAAGAGACAAAAAAAAAAATTGATTTAGGTAATTGTTGGTGCATTGAAGGATTTATACTACTAATATTTAGAAAGCTCTTCTCCAAGTACCTGTCTTTATTTCAGTTTTGTTTTTCTTTGTGAAACAAAGTCTCACTATGTAGCCCAGGTTGGACTCGACCTCACAGTAATCCTCCTGCCTCAGCCTCCTGAGTGTTGGGATTACAGAAGTGTGCCACCATGCCTGGCTTTTTTTTTTTTTTTTAGTGCTTGGGTGGAACCCAAAGCATCATGCATGCTAGGCAAGCACTTTATACTTTTTCACTGGGCTGTTTCTTCAGCCCTGTTTAAAATTTTCTAACACAGATTTAGTTTAGAATGCAAATTTTAACTATTCTAAGTTTTGCTTCTTTACCAAATCGGAATTTCCTTTCCTTCCTGCTTCTGTGCCTCTTTTCTTCCTTTCTTCTCTTTCTTCCATCATCCTTCTCTCCCTACTGAGGGGGCAAACCCACAGCTTTTTGAACATCAGTTGAGTGCTCTACTGATGTTCCAGCCTTTTTTGTGATTTGAATAATAAATGCTTCAAGGTTCCTGGTGGGTATAATACCACTTGTATAATAGTAATTTAATAACTAGGATAGGATACTTTTCTGATAGATTAAACTAACTTCTATTGTCAGCCTTGTGACTCCATGGAGCTTTTTTTCTGGTTCGTGAAGCCAGATAATATTTCCATAGCTCATTGGATTCTTTTATGTGGGCAAACACATGGCGTTTTTAAAAAGCTGACAGCTGCAATTCCCTGAACACCAAATGCTTTTCTAAGTCCATGAATTTATCTTTCACAGATAAATGCAGAGCTCATCTAACTCCAGCTTGATTTGAAGAAATATGCAAAACTATTTTTTGTCTGAGATATATTTACGATCAGTTTGTTCTTTATTAGATCAAACATTTTATGAGTTGAGAATGGTTTTTGAAAGTCATGGCCTAGGGCTGAGGATATGGCTCAGCAGCATTAGCGCCTGCCTAGCAAGCACAAGGTCTTGAGTTTGATTCCTGTATAAAACACACACACAAAAGAAACAAAGAAAGTCATGGCCTGTTTTGGATCTCATTAGATGTTTTTCATCATCATACAGTTGTTTTCAATACTAACTAAAACACATGAAAAACAGAGAAGAAAAGTTTCTCATAACAGTGTGCATAGTCTTGTTCGTGTAGGACTCAGGTAAGCAATTGAGGTACACGAAGTATTTGACATTCAAAGTGATTGACAGAGATCAGTATAAAGGTCTCTTTAAAGACATGTGCACCTGTCTTTTCTAACTGGTACCCTTTAGTTCTCTAACAGGAATTGACCCGTGTTGTATTTTTATTTTGATAGCAGCAACAGCAACCAAGAAAACAAACGGCCCCAGGTCTTCTGGCTTCCATCATGTTTATGGCTGAGCCTTAGCAGATAGCAGTGCTTTGCTTCATGTTTTGTTTTGTGGCTCCCAGATGATGTTGTTTTAATTTTTGAAAGCAAATACGAAAAAGAATGGAGGTAGAATTGTGTGTGATGAGTGTGATTATTATGATGTGTTGCGCCAAGTATAGCCCAGGTTGCTTCACAGGCTGTGCACTGTACAGATGAAGATTTAAATAGAGAAAAGTGGTGGGAGCAGTGAGTCATTAGCCAGCTTCTCTGGAGCAGCCCTGCCCACTGCCAGGCAGCTGTGCCCTGCCACTCAACTCCATGGTGCTGAAGGAGAAGGTCGTCGGCGCCCAGCTTAGCTTCCCCTTTAAATGTATCATTAGATGGTGTCTCCTCCTGTTTTTTATTTTTATGATGAGGTCTTTCAGGGCTCTTTACATTGCCCCAGCTGGCCCAGAACTGGGCGCAGGTAGTCCAGCTGCCTCAGCCTCCCGAGACACTGCTACCTGCCTTCACTTTGCCTAGCTTGTTTGCACCTGTGTAAGTAACATAAAAATAACCAATCAACACCAAAGGTTCACGAAAACCTTTTTCTCTTAAAAGTGTTTTTACATTACCCCAGTTTGATAAGTGATTTTGGAGTCACAGAGGTTTTTGTGTACTTCAATCCAAATCACCCAGGTTCTTAAATTGAGTTTTATTTGATACCCAACCTGTGATGGAAACCACCAGAGATGGAAAGAGGAAGGGGAATAAACGTTAGCCGACCTGTGTTAAGTGGGAGCAGTTTGTTGGCGTAACTGTTTTCAAATATGCATGAGGAGCTCTTCTGACACTAGATGGACTCTGAGGAGTCCCCAGAGAGGAGATGGGGACTCAGCTCCTCCCAGGCTAGGGTATAGGTTCATTGACTTACAACACAGAAAGGATTCACAGGTGTATCAGTGTGAGACCTTAGAAAGGGTTAGGAGGCAGAGTTTAGTGCACACTCGGATAGAGTGTGAGGCCTCGAGAGAGGTACGTTTTGGTCTGGGCCTGAGGGCCTCAAGACATGTGGGATGTGTGTTCCTAATGTCTGTTGGTACCGCCTGGTGGGCTAGGTTAGGATGGAAGCCATTTCCCGGTCTGGAAGGTTAGAGTGTGCTGCAGACTTCTTGTGCTGCTTCCCTGAGGTTAGAGGTCAGGAAGGAAGAGGGCAGCTCACAGGTGCAGAGCATGGACCGGTTTCACAGTACAGCTCAGCTTAGGCACCTCTGAGTCACTCCCTTTCACAGACACGAGGGGATCTCGCTCCTCGAACATGAGTAGATGGGAACAGATCGGCGCAGTGCCCCACATACCTGCAGCCATTACCACAGCCGCGCTGCTGTGTGTTTTGTGTGTTGTGGTGGTGGACAGTGGCACAGTACAGTTGGGAATGTACTGTACTTGTGTGTGTGTGTGGTTTTTCATGCTTTATGATGTCTGTCTGTGTCGGGTGTAAGAGACTATGTTGGATTTATGACTTACAAATGTTCTCCTGGAACCAAACTTGTCCATTGGTCAGGAACTCACTGTACTTGCTCATTGGGTCTTTAACACTCTAAGAGGTTTTTTAAGTTTCCTGGAAGACAAAATTTGTGTCCTAAAAGCTGCAGTTTTTCTTAAGCGTGCAATTTTAAAATTATAGTTGCCCTTGTCTTCTGTCTACCTATTTCTTCTGTGGAAAGTGCAGTGAAGCTGGAGGTGAGCGTCTGTTGGCAGTCACTTTAATTTCGGTCTCTGTGACAGGTAAGACGGAAGAGGACAGTAGGTGTGGCAGTGCTCTAGCTGCTGCTGGATGCAACATGTCTGCAGGCATTCACACGTGGCATTCACACTGTGTGCTTCAGCTGTAGTCAACAGACGGGGAGAGATTAAAGAAAATCTGTAGTCTCCCCATCTTGTTTTCTTTCTCATTCTAGAATGCTTTATAAATGATGGTTCTCAGCTTTAAAAATGTAAAACTTTTAAGGCAGTTTAGTTTGAGACTCTTAGTCACGTACCAGGGAGGCAGAGAGCCGAATGTTGCTGGGGTGGCCAGTCTGTGAGCAGAGCACCAGTCTGCCACCTGGGGTCCTGTCATTTCCTGGGTGCTGAGCACAGCTCCTTCTGCTGTGCTTGTTCTGTAGCGTGCAGTGCTCTACACTCAGAGTGCCTGGTCTGATGAGGGAGAAGATGACGTTCCAGCAAGGGGATCCTGGGCCACTGAGGCCACCTTTTGCAAAACACCTAATATACAGAAGGTCTAAGGACAATAGATAGCATTTGAGGAATGCTTAATATCTCACTAAGCTGTTCATAATTAACTTTGTGGGTAGGCTCTTCTTTTGTCCCCCTTTACAAATTTGGCAACTGAGGTTTAAGGTGCTTGCCACAGGACCATGCCTGGTTGGTGAGAGCTGACTGCATGCATGCTGCAGCCTGGAGCAGGCCCGTGCCAGCTGCCGACTGCCGATGCCCTCCTCAGCATTTCCAGACAGTGGGCCTGCAGCAGGCAGACACATGCTCCGTAATCCCCTGGGGCCACTTTGCAGTGCGTTTCCCTCCCTCTAACCTCTTGCCCCTCTGAAGTGTCTGGTCTGATCTGGTTCCCTGCCGCGCAGTAAGAAGGTCACCGCAGGTTCTCAGTCTTTGTGTTCTCCTGAACTGGAGGCCAAAGCTTCTCGGCAGTGCAGCTGGGATTTCAGTCAAGGTCCATGGAGAGGGCAGGCTCTAATTTACTCTTTTTTTTTTGGTCTTTTTCATTTTTATCGGTACCAGGGATCGAACTCACGACTGCCTGCTTGCAAGGCAGGCGCTTATGCCGCTGAGCTAAATCCCCAGCCCCTCTAATTTACTCTTAAATTGACAGTGCTGAGAAGACACTTGGCCAGCTCAGTTGTCTGCAGGGTAATTGTCTGGGTGAGGATGGGAATGGTGGGAGGGGTTGGATGGAAAGCCGGTAAGATAATGGGTTTAAGATAGTGTGAGCTAGATAGGCATGGCAGCAGTGGCACACCCGTGTACTCCCAGCTCCTCCAGAGCTGAGGTCCGAGGATTGTGAGTGCCAGGGCAGCCTAGTGATTGGTGAGGCCCTGTCTCGGAAAACGCTATGGACTGGGGATGTAACTCAGCACTGGAGCTCTGGCCTAGCATGTGTGAGGCTTGGTACAGTACCACCCTCCAGAAAACATAAGGCCATAGAGCTGGGTGTGCTTGTGGTACACAATTGTGCAGGATGGCCCCAGAAGGCTTTTGTCCGGAGAACAGTAGATGACTCCCCTTGGAGCAGTGGGAGTTGACATTTATCTGGGCCACCATGGAGCCCAGCAATTGTGCTCCTGACATGAATTCTTTCTCTTCCCGCTAGATTGTGTTTCTTCCTTCTGTGGCAAGTGTTTCCATTCGCATCAGCCTAATTCAGGGCTACTTGCAACCGGAAACCATTTTGGAGAACATTTTGTTAACCCCCCTTTTTTGTTTTCTGAAAACTCTTCCCAGGTTGCTTCAATGCTGTTTACATTCAGGGCCATATTTTCTGCTTCTAGCAATGGAATATATAGTGTAGCTAATCAGTGAAGTAGCCAACTCATTGCTTGTGTTCCCTGTGTTCGTGTTATAAAGGTAATATTTTGGTCTCAGCGCCTAAATTGAAATCATTTTCCTATCTTCTGTTGGCCTTTTCCTTACAGAAGGAAAGAGATCCATATGCTGTTATTTATACTTAACTCATTTAAAAAAAATCGTTGGTTGGCTAATTCTTTATCTTATTTTATTTTGAAGCAGAGGCTCTCTAGGTTGCCCAGGCTGGGCTTGAATTTGTTATCCTCTTGCTTTAGCTTCCTGAGTAGCTGCGGTTACAGGCATGGGCCACCAGGTCTGGTTTATAGTTGTCTAATTATAAACTTAAAACTACTGGTTTCCAATAGAGCTCTATGAGATTTACATCTTATGTTTTTAGCGTCATGAAATAGTAATTGTCATTTTAGTTTGGTGAACACATGGATTTTATTGGTGCATTTCCAAAGTATAGTAGGAAAACTAAATGCTAATGAAAAGCTTAGAGGTGTGCCAGGTGTGGTGGTGCACTCCTGTAATCCCATCACTCAAGGGGCTGAGACAGGAGGATTGTTGCAAGTTTGAGACCAGCCTGGGATACAGAGTGAGCTTGAGATCAGCCTGAACTGCATAGTGAGACCCCCATCTCAAAAAGATAAAAACAGAAAAGCTTAGTAGTGTGTGTGTATATATGTGTTTTGTTTTTGAGACAGAGACTCACTATGTAGTCCAGGCTGGTCTTAAACTCACTGTGTACACCTTGCTGGCACTGAAGTCTTCCTGTCTCAGCCTCCATGCCCAGCAATAGGTGTTTTTAAGCTATTTGCGCTACATGGCCTCTCTCTTGTTCAGAGCTCAGCTGGCTCCTGGTCTGTTGGACTGGCAGTGTCTTTACTGTCTCCTCTGTGCTTTCTGCCCTAGAGGAGCTGGCGTAGAGCAGACACAGCTATGTGTGTGGAGTGTTGTGCGTGTTCTGTCAGGGCTGGCTGAGTACTTTAACTTTACCCCTTGAACTGTGCTACGTGTTAGAGACAAAGATACTGAAGCTCCGTGAGCTCAGCTCTCCCCAGCGCGTTGTTGGTGGTGTGACCAGTATGGGAAACCCAGTCTTTCCCTAGCATGTGCTCTGAAATCAAGTGCTCCCTGGCTGCAGGGGGCAGACCCATTCAGAGCCCGGCCAGCTTCAGAGTTTTCATTTTAAAATGAGGAAAAACCCTCATTTCGTAGAAAGATTATACCTATAAATGCATCCATCTATGAGAATTATGTTGCATAATTATGGTGTAATGGACTCTCAGGAATACCACGTTGGTTTGGTAATCTCTCTTCTGACTTGTTTCTTGTCCTCAGGAATGCTGTTCACGGGGGCCCCTCATCCTGCAGTTATGCACCTGCTTTCCGTTCTGTTTTCGTTTTAACATGAATCAATCAGGTTTTACCTTTGGCCAAATTATTGCTTGATGCCTTTCCCTGCTCCCCCCTTCTTTCCTTCCTCCCTTCCTCCCTTCCTTCCTTCCTTCTACTGAGAATTAAATGCAGGGCCTTTGCACTGAGCGTCTCCAACCCTTTTCATCTTTGAAGGCCTAGGTTACTAAAACGTTGAGTGGTCTCAAACTTCAGCTCTTGCCTCATGGCCCAGAGTCCTGGGATTTCAGGTGTGCACCACCACATCCAGCTTTTCCATGTGTGGTAGATTTAACGTTTTAGAGAAATGTTAGGTTCATAGACAATTCAGAGATAGTATAGAGTTTTCATGTAATTCATTTTTTTCCTCTTACAATTTCCCCTATTTTAACATTTTGTGTGGTGTGTTTGTCAAAGTGATGAGCCAATATTAATAACATTATTTTAAACTGAACAGTAAAAGTAGTTTAAAAATAGTTTTCTTTTTGTACTGGGTATGCATGTGGGTTTTGACAGATGTACAGTGTCGTTAGCATTGCATAACCTTATAAATAATCATAGTTATTGAAGAATAAAACATTTTTTCTTAAATTGAAATGTATTTTTTCAAATGTCACAAAGTTATTAGGACACAGTACTTTACAAGATGTTTGGAACGAATAAAACAGTTGCTGCATCTCTGAGGGTGCTGTGAACCTTCTGACTGGAGCCCCATGTGACAGTGCCGAAGGATACTGGACCCATAAGAGCCGCTCGGAAATGTCTGGACTGATTTCTTTCCAGATGGTGAAATCCTTAGAGCAGGGAGCTCCCAGGCTGACATTGAGACCGCAGGCCTGGGGTTTTCAGAAATAGAGCAGACACTTAAAACTATTGTGAGCCCTATTTTCCTAATAGAAATTCACTTGCAGAAGATGCAGTTAATCAAGCACACCAGATAATCCTTTGAATTTTATTTCAAAGTTTGGTAATGTCCGGTCAGTCTTTTAGTATTAATAGAAATTTCCTAGTGGTCGTGCCTGACAATTCTTGAAGAACAATATAAGTACTTCAAGGTGAGATTTGTTGAAGCAGGGTTTCAGCTGTGCAGGTAATGGCTGCTTACCAGCCTAGTGAGGTGAGGAGGAGTCCTCTGCTGTGGCTTTACCTGGGTCAGCCTGGAGCATTTTATCCAAGGTGAGACTGAGAGAGCATCCTGTTATAGCCAAGTGAAACTTGCTAATCTTTTAGAAGATTTAGGTGGTTATTTTTCTTTGAGCATAATTCTTTGTTTTCATGCACATTTTGTGCGTATGCCCATGGTTCAGCTGCTTGGGACTGTGAAACTCTGCTGAACACAGTGGAGTATTGATGCACACTGAATTACACCCTGAGAGCGTGGATCAGGGTGGCAGGACGCTGTCCTGCGTGCGGACACACCCGCTTTCCCTGGGAGTGGGAGTGTGCGGGGCGGCAGAGCCCACGCCGCGGCTGTGTGGGTGTCCCCTGTTCTCTGCAGGCGCTGGCCTGGCCTGCTGCTTCTTGTGCCCACCTCTCTGTTTCTTTGCTCTTTGTTTTGTTTTAGGACCCAAAGGGCCAGTAAATATGTGGAAGAACATCTCAAAGTGGCTAGAATGGTATTATAGCAGTTATTTATGCTTGTAGGAGGAGACTGTCAGTGATTTAGGTTTGAGGTCTTCCCTGCCTTGCCTGTCAGGGCTGTGAGAACACTGCCCTCCTACATGGAGTCCTGCACGGAGTGGGGATCGCACTGTGTTTTAGGAAGAGTCCAGGAGAAATGTGTCGTGTGATAGTGTTTTTTAGAGTTGTTGTTGTTTGACACTAAAAATGCCTTACCATGGATGAACTGGGTTGATGACCCCTCTATGGAGCCAAAATGTTCTGGTGAGGAGGGTTTGCTGGGGCTGGAACCCAGGGCCTCATGCGAGCTGAGCCACATGCCCAGTTCCAGAGCGGACACTTGCATAGGTGAGGCCTTTTAACTTGGAGGGAGGGTCCATTGGTGCTGTGTTAACTGCTGTTGCCTGCTAACCCAGTCATGTGGCAGTGTGTGAGGGAAGGTGGACAGGGCAGACTCACTGGACGCAGCCACCTTGCCGGGAAGTTTGAGTATTGTAGCAGAAATGTAGAAATTTCTTTCTCTTGTCCACTAGCGCAGAGACACTGTGTTAGAACTGTTGTGCAGCTGGGAATGTAAATCGTTGCCTGCCTCGCCTGTGGACATCCGGGGTTTGATCCCCAGCCACACAAAGCAGCCGTAGCAGAGGAATGGGCATGGGAACAGGATGACCAGCATCTTGGTGCGTAGCGTCCCCTTAGTCTCACCAAGGCCTCCTGTTCCTCTGTGGGAAACACCAAAGTGGCTCCTTTGTAAGGTAAAACTGGTTTGTGCCACTGTGAAATGGAGTGGGCTCTGGGAAGGAGAGATGGAGAAAGAATGTGCTCCTGGCCAGAATGCCTAAAGTGCCGGGAATTGCAGACATTTCCGACATGACGTGTGAGCGCACATTTTCCACCTGTGTCTCGCCTGTGCGGGTCCCTTCCGCGGTACTCGGATCACTGCACCGCTTTACCCTATGCATACTTGCTAGCGGAGCGTGCCCTGCTCAGGAGTTCTCAGGAGCTCATCCACCATGAAGTCCTTGGGAGCCAGTCCTTCAACCTGACAGCCCCACAGGCTGATTTCAGGGTTCAGTCTTAGTATTTCAGGCCGTCTTACCTCTGATTTTAAAAGGGTTGTCAGTATCATGGAATTTGAGATCTTCTAAGTTCATAATATAAACTTAACATGTGTGATCGTAGAGGAAATGACTTGGAGTGTATCAGATTTTTATGTGTTTCTTTAATTTCAAAATAGCACTCATTTTTCATTGGTTCTCCCCACTAGACATCCCAGAGCTGGTTCAGCTCTCACTGCCCGGCAGAGTCCTGCGGCTTCCAGGGCTGCCCGAGAGCCAGCTGGTCTGGGAAAGGCTGCTGTGGTGGGGCTTGCAGGAAGTATTTGGATGCATAAAATGAGTGTGCTGTAACTGGATCATAACTTTTCTTCTTTTTTTTGTCTTTTTGAGACAGGTCTCACTATGCAGTTCAGGCTGGCCTTGAGCTCACTTTGTAGCCCAGGCTGGTCTCGAACTCACAACGATCCTCCTGCCTCAGCCTCCCAAGTGCTGGGATTACAGGCATGAGCCACCATGCCCAGCCAATGATTTTTTTTTTGGTCTTTTTTGAGACAGGGTCTCTCTATGCAGTTCAGGCTGGCCTTGAGCTCACTTTGTAGCCCAGGCTGGTCTCGAAATGGCAACGGTCCTCCCACCTCAGCCTCCCTCCAGTGCTGGGATTACAGGCGTGAGCCACCAAGCCCAGCCATAGCTTTTCTTTAAAAGAGCTCAAATTTTATGAGCTTTAGTTTCTATTAATACTTTATTAATTGTGAATTCAAGTATTCACTACTAGCATAGTTGTTTGAAACTTCAGTTTATCAGGGAGCTGAACAAAAGTGTCAGTAGTTTCTCCTACTGGCCTTCTGTCAGGGAACAAGAGGTAGGGCCTCAGCGTCCTCTGGGGCCTGACCTGTGGTGTCCTTCTCAGGGTCTTAGCTGTTGTTCCTCTGCTCTGGGTTGCACAGTAGAAATGACACGGAAAGCTGCTCGCATCCCCTGGTGCGATCAGCCTGCCTCTGAGTGAGCCGTTGTCTCAGCCAGCTCTGGAAGGCCTCTCTGGAGTTGTCTGAGTTCTGCTCCCTTGTCTTTGCTGTTGCTCCTCCTAAAGGGCCTCCTTTGCTCTGAGCTCCTTCTCTCTCTCTCTCTCTCTTTTTTAACTTTCTTGGTGTTGGGGATCGAACTCATGACCTCGCACTTGCCAGGGAGGTGCTTATGCCGCTGAGCTAAATCCCCAGCCCTGAGCTCTTTCTGCTGATGTCTCTCTTGATGGCCCTATATACATGTGCTTTCTCAGAAGAACCTGTTAAAACCAGTCCAGCCAGAAGTGGTTTTCCCATGGCTTAACCCCGGTTAGCACCAACACATGGAGTTCATGTGTGTCT
The DNA here is from genome assembly GCF_034190915.1 of Cavia porcellus. Lineage (NCBI taxonomy): Eukaryota > Metazoa > Chordata > Mammalia > Rodentia > Caviidae > Cavia > Cavia porcellus. The sequence goes on from NW_026947515.1 coordinate 26,292,697, forward strand.
GTCAGTCACTTTTCCCACTGTCGGCTCCTTTTACTGTGACTTCTCTGATTAGAACGTGTTCCTGTGTCTACACAGCACTGTTCCGTTCCTGGGGTCCTTCCCATGGGCTTGCCTGTGACTCTTCCCTGATGATCAGTGAATCATAGAACTTGACGTTTGAAGGACTAGGGTCAATTTTCCACACTTTTTCTTTTCTTTTGTTTGCTTTTTTTTTTTTTTTTTTCTGTTTTTGAGACAGTCTCCTTCTATAGCACAGGCTATCCTTGAACTCATGACCATCCTCCCATCCTCTGCCTCTTGAGTGCTGCGATAAATGCCCAGTGGGTTTGTCACATTTGCTTAATTTGTTGAACATTAGTTTTTGTGTGCCCTGGTAATTACTAAAAAGAGATTCGAGGCCTAGTTTTGTCACGGCTGATTCTTAGCAGGGTAAAATGCGATCTGCTTAAAAGTGGGTTTGGTGGCTATGTCTAGTGCCACAGACTGGCTCAGCTGTATGGAAGACAGCTGGCTGGCCTTGCTGGCTAAGTTGGGGATGAGCATGGTTCAGTTTAAAGTTGGTCCTTTAAATGAAGTTCCTTGGCAGAATGCAGCATCCAGCTCATTAATTCTCAAGCTGAAACGCCTTCACTAAAATACGGTTTTATTTAGCACAGTGGTAGCTTTTAATATGTCAAAATTGCATTCAAAAGTTGGTTTAAAAAACTGAAAATACTGTTGCCAGGCTTCCAACTGTAAGCTCAGAAATCTCTGAACGGGGAAGAGCAGTGGGTGTAGGAAGCTGTTTACCCAGAAAGCAGCTTTCCTCCCTGGGCAGGCTGATAAGGCCTTTGGTTTTTATTATTGAAACAATTGTTGTGTTAGGCAGTAAACAAGTGATTACAGTAGTTTTCTCTTATAAAAGTAAGTTTTCTTTTAAAATGGAGACACCGAAGTATATTCTTTCTGCAGGGGTTCATTTTGTTTTAGCCTGTCTTGATGCTGCTTCTGTGAGTGTTTTGGGTGTGTTAGGGAACGATTGGATCATATCACAGAGTTTTCAAACTGTTAAAGCCCTGGGAATTGCTGCTGCTCTTTTGGCAGTGCCCTGAGCCTGGGAAACATTGAAAAGCGAGGTTCTCCTGTGCAGAGATCCAAACGAGAAGCCTGCTGTTGTGTTCTCGGGCTCACAGAGTCTTACGAGCCCAGAGTGCTTCCTGTGAATACCCTCACTGCCGCCTCCCTTGGGGGCTGCTGGCTCTCTTCTGCAACCTAGGAGCTAGAGCTGGGGACAGAGCTGGAAGAAGGCGGCTGCCCTTGTCCGGCCCACCTGGGCTGATTCATCTCTGTGCAAAATGTGGTGTGTTTTATTTAATCTGTTACATGCTAAAGACAGTGAAAGCTGTAGGCGGTTCTCTTGATTTGTAGTACTTTTTATTTCACATGGGGACTTCTTTTTCTTAAGCTTCTATTTTCCAAAGTTGGGGAAATACCCTGGTAGAAAAAGGCAGTGAACATCTGTACACATTTCACTTAGATAAACACGTCTCCTTTCTCGCGCTCATGCTGTCTCTGTTTCTCTCTCTCTCTCTCTCTCTCTCACACACACACACACACACACACACACATACACACACACGCATGCACACACACACTTTTTTAAGTAGAAGCATTGGAAAGCAAGTTGCGTATATTGTGCACTTTATCCCTAAATACTGAAGTGTGTTCTTTCACATAATTGGGATCAGTATCCCACCCAAGAAATTTTACACCAATAGGGTGATACGTTACTGTTCAATAAACAACACGTGGTCCCCTTGCTTTGTTCCATGTAAAAAACTAATGGATCATTGGTTTGAGTAGCCCTGTCTCTTAGATTCGAGACATTTTCAAGCTTTTTCCCCCATCTTTTAAGACTCTGACCTTTTCTCTCCTCCTCTTCCCCCTCCCTCTTCCTGTTTCTGTTCTTGCAAGGCTGCACGGGTCATGTGTGTCTCAGTTGCCCCCTGTCAGGTTGTCGGACTGTCGTATCATTGGTCCTTTGTCCAGTCATTTGGTTTGGGAGGTGCCTGCTCAACCCTTCCATCGTAGAGGGACCATGGCCTCTTTGTAATTAGTGGTCTGCAGGATGGCAGCCTGCGAGAGTGGCACAGCCTCTTCTGATCACCTTTGAGTGGTGCCCATTGATGATTCTTGCTTACATCAATTCCTATACAATGTAACTGAAAAGTGGTGATTTTTCTTTCTCTTTGTCTTTGAGACAGGGTCGCACTATTCAGTTTAGGGCCTTGAACTCACAATGGTCCTCCTGCCTCACCCTCCCGAATACTGAGATTACAAGCATGTGCTACCATGCCTGGCTGTAAAAATGGTGATTTTTAAATTCTGTTGTTCCTTTTGTGTTTATTAAATGACATTTGAGTACAACACTCAGAGCCTCAGGAGAGGTTTCCCACATCCAGCCACAGGGCTTAGTACTTATTGTTTCCTCCTGAACTCAAACTGTGTGTGTGCAGCAGGGGCCAGTCTTAGTGCTGGCTGCAGGGTGACTGAGCTCCTCCATCCAATTCTTGTGCTAGGGCTTTCTTTTTTTTTGTACCGGGATCGAACTCACAACCTCATGCTTGCTGGGCAGGCGCTCATGCTGCTATGCTAAATCCGGCTTTCTTTGGCTGGGTCTTACAGCGCTTGTGCAGTTGTCCTGAAAGACCCCTGTGTGTGTGTGGGCGGGGTGGGGGGGAGCTTGAGCAGTTGAAGCTCAGCCCCTCCATCTTGCAAAACTAGCACGTCAGTCAGGAGGCCTACCTCACTACAGTTCCCAAGGGTCATTATCGCTGCCCTCTTGTGGTCATAAAAAAACAGCCACTTTACTCCCTGGCAACCACCGAGTTGGTTCTGCTTCTCTGATTTTGTCTTTTCAAGAATATTTCAGCAGAAATCTGGTTGCTGCCTGGAACCCTAGCTGAGAATCTGAGTCAGGAGGGTGTCAGGTTCAAGTGCAGGCTGGGCAGTGTGACACATGGGCAGATAGCTCAGTTCAAAGATCCTGGGTTCAGACCATAGCACTGACAAAAAGGAAACAGAATGTTTTTGTAGACCAGAATCGTGTGATCCCAGCACTCTGGAAGCTAAGGCAGGAAGATTTTGCGAATTTGAGGCCAGCCTGGGCTACATAGCAGGTTCAAGGCCAGCTTTGGCTACATAGTCAGATCTTGTCTTAGAAAAGTCAACAACAAAACAAAAAGCCTTCATACATGTAATTACCTAGTATGTAGTTGTTTGGGCTGTTTTTGCCCAGAGTAATACTCTGGAGAGATTCATCCAAGTTGTGCAATAGTTCTTTTTCTTTTTTATTTGAGGCAGTTTCAAGTGTAGTTCAGGCTGACCTTGAATCCATTATATAAGCTAGGCTGGTCTTTAATAAGAGAGCAATCTTCCTGCCTCAGCCTTCAAAGCCTTGGGTTACAGGCATGTGCTCCCATGCCTAGCCGTGGTTCATTTTTTTTCATCAGTGAGTAGTGTTCTGTGGTGGGGATGGACCACGGTTTAGTCATTTTCTCGTTATTTCCATATTGGGGTTATCTGTGATGAGTAGGGCTGCTGTAAACAGCTGCGTGCTGGCTTCTGTGTGAACATTCTGGGGTTGATCCCCAGGAGTGCCCTTGCTGGGTTCTGTGCTGATGCTGTGTTTCAGGGGTTTCCCCCATATACCTACGCTTTAATTGGGAAGGTAAGTGAATTACGTGTGTGTGTGTGTGTGTGTGTGTGTGTGTGTGTACAAGATAGGTATGTATGTTGTGTTTATTTTCTGTCTTGAAACCAACCAAAATTTTAGTTTTATTGTGCTACTTCACTATGATTTCTTTTTTTTTTTTTTTGTCTTTTTCTTTTTTATCGGTACCGGGGATCGAACTCATGACTGCCTGCTTGCAAGGCAGGCGCTTATGCCACTGAGCTAAATCCCCAGCCCTCACTATGATTTCTTAACATGAAGCCAGAAATATTAATAAGGTGCATTTTGCTGCTCCTCTAATCTCAGTCTGTGAAAAGTCAGGCCGTACGTTCTCCAGTGCCAGATCTTTGCATACATGTCCTCTTCTTGTAGATCCTGGTATCCCTCAAGGTTTCCCCAAGGCACACCATCAGGGAGGCTTCTGGAACCCACCCTTGGTGCCAGAATGCCACGTGTACTCTAAGTGTATTTCTGAGTGACACGCTACTATTTTCTCAATTTTTCTAGAAGGAGAAAAGTCTTCTGTCCTTCCCTTGGGTCCTTGTTAATCATTAAAAGCATATGCGTACAAATGCCCTGTGCCCAGCTGTTGCAGAGTGTATGTGCCGCTTTATATGTCTGTGATAATCTAATCGGCAGAGTCTGAGCGACCCTGTTTCTCCTCCCATTACCAGTGTCTGCTGTTACTCTGTCTCTTAACATGTGGACAGGTCCATGTGATACTTCCTCTTGGTTTGAATTTGCATTTCTCTAATAGCTAATTTCTCAAACGGCCATTCCCTTTACATACTTACTTGCCATCTGCATATGGTGAAATGTCCTGTCCTGTCCTTTTGTGCATTTTCAAGTTGGATTTAACAGTTGAATTTTTTTAAAGATCTAAAGTATATCATAAAAATTCACTATCTTAACCTTTTTCTCTCCCTCGTTTATAATTTTTATTTTGATGCTGCGGCTTGAGCCCAGGACCTTAGACATAATCATAACCACTCCAGTGCTGCCAACTATACAGTGTTAACTGTTTTCTGTGCATGCGGGGTGTCAACCAGTGTGGTTTGTGACTATTTTCTCCCAGTATGCTTTTCATTCTTTAACAGAGACTTTAGCGAAGTAAACGTTTTTAGTTTTGTGACATTTTATCTGTTCCTTGTCTGGATTTGAATTTTGGTATGAGGACTAAGGATTCTTCGCTTAGTTATAGAAGTAAAAATTTTCCTGCCTTTTTTTTTTTTTTTAAAGTTTTATAGCTGTGGTAGTGCACTGCGGTAGTGCACCTGTAATCCTAGCACTCAGGAGGCTGAGGCAGGAAGATTGCTGCAAAGTTTGAGGCCAGTCTGGGCTACAAAGTGAGTTCAAGGCCAGCCTGAACTACATAGTGAAACCCTATCTCAAAAAAATAAATAGTTAATAAAAAAGGTTTATAGTTTGTGTGTTACACTTAAGTGAATGATCCAGTCTAGGTTAATTTTTTTTTTTTTTTTTGCCTGATAAGAGGTTTGGGTCAAGGTTTTCGTTTTGTGTTTGGCCTGGCCACCTTTTCTTCATTGTATTCTTTTAGACCTTTGTAAGGAATCTTTTGTGCAAGCAGGGGATGTGGCTGAAATAGAGCATGTTCTCAGTGTGTGCAGGGCACTGGGTTCAATCCCCAGTACCAAAAAGGGAAAAAAATCAGGTGGGGGTGCTTGCTTGAGTCAGTTTCTAGATGTTCTGGGTTCTAGTCAGTTGATTTATAGCAATGCCATGCAATGTAGCAATGTGTAGTGAGCCTTAGTACTTACAATAGTGAGTTTCCCAGGGTTTTTTTTTTTTTTTTTTTTTTTTGTCTTTTTGAGAAAGGGTATCACAATGCAGTTGAGGCTGACCTTGAGCTTACATTGTAGCCCAGGCTGTTCTCAAACTCACAACCATCCTCCTGCCTCAGCCTCCCAAGTGCTGGGATTCCAGGTGTGCACCACCACACCCAGCTAGCCAGTTTGTTCTTTTAAAAATCAAGCTATTCTAGTTCCTTTGTTTTCCGTGCAAATTTTAAAATAATTGTACTTTTAATGACAGAAGATTTTTCTTGGGATTTTGGTAGGAATTATGTTCAGCATGTGTATGTGTGTGGACAGAATTGGCGTCTTTTGAAATTGCCAATGACACAGAGTGTCTGTTCCTTTTGAATGAAAGCTACAGATTTAAGGCACAGTTGCGATGCAGCCTGTCGCAGCCTGTCGGCATCTGTTGAGAAATGTTTTTATTCTGTTAGCAGTGATAGATTAGCAGGTTGGGGCCTCACTCACCTTCTCTTTTTTGCTTTCTTTCTTTCTTTCTTTCTTTTTTTTTTTTTTTTTTGGTATTTGTTTGCTTTTTGACCCATAGGCCTATGAAAGGAGGTTCCCTACATGTCCTTTGATTCCAATGTTCGTGGACAGTGACACTGTGAATGAATTTAAGAGTGACGATGGGGCCATCCACGTCATTGAGAGGCGCTGCAAACTGGATATAGATGCACCCAGGCTGCTGAAGAAGGTAACTGGGAAGAGCATGGGAGTAGGTCGTGCTCCCCCAGGCACATGAATCTGTACTCAGGCTTCTGTGCAGCTGGATATTACTAAGAAGCCCCTTCTCTGTTTCCTTCTTAAAGATTGCAGGCGTTGATTACGTTTACTTTGTCCAGAAAAACTCACTGAATTCTCGGGAACGTACTCTGCACATTGAGGCCCACAATGAAACGTTTTCTAACCGGGTCATCATTAATGAGCACTGCTGCTACTCTGTGAGTACTGGGCCTGGGCAGAGGCTGGCGGGCACAGTGGCTGCAGCTGCTGGGCTGCGCTGACCTCTGTGGTAAACAGTGCGTCTCTCTGTTGGAGAGGGCAGTTCTTCACCAGATCCCGTCACTCCGTTTTGACTGGTGGGTTCAGCAGGGTAGCAGGCTTGCTTTACCGGAGAATTGTGGATTGCTTTGTTGTGACAGTTAAGTCAGCCAAGTGTTACTTGGATTTCTTTTTTAAATCTGACTTCTAATGCTTTAGAAATGTATTTTGAAAGGCCAACATGCTGTGTCTCTAGGACTAGAACTCATCTTACCACCAGTGTCTCCTCAGTGACTAGAGTAACCTGCTAGGTCTCTGTGTCTGCCTTTACCTGAACCTGACGCCACCCATTTAGAGTTTGTGTCAGTTGGTGTCACTTCTCAGCTCAGTGCCCTGTGGCCTCTCCCTAGTCCTCACGGTCTTTATAGCTGCTGCTGAGGTCCGAGTTCTGTTCTGCTCACGTCCCTGCTGCCCCTACTTCATTGTGCCAAACCGCCGCCTCCTTGTTCCCTGGACACAGGCTTGCTCCCCTGAGGACTCTGTCTCTCCCTCCGTCAGCCTTTGCTCCAGTCTCCCTTTCCAGTAAAGCCAGCCTTGTCCCCTTCGGAATGGTACAGCCTGCTGTGATTCCCACCGCCAGTCCTCTCACGTGCTCCAGCCCCACCCCCTTTCCATACTCACCTTTTGTGATGGTGGCCAATGTCTGCCTCCCCATTAGACTATCCGTGGCACAAGGCAGGGTCTGCGTTCCTAGTGAAGAGAGCTGCTTCCTGTGTGGAGGGAGGGAGTGAATCTCTGGAGAGTGTCTTAGGGTTATGATTGGGACTTTTTAGGGATTTTGAATTCCTCCGTGTGATTTTTCCATCTGCTCTCTCATGATAGTAGCATCATTAGTCGGGTACTTGAGGCGCAGACATGGCTGTGTGAGGGCGTGCCTTTTTCTGTACCTGCAGGTTCATCCTGAGAATGAAGACTGGACCTGTTTCGAGCAGTCTGCAAGTTTAGATATCAAGTCCTTCTTCGGTTTTGAAAGTACAGTGGAAAAAATCGCAATGAAACAGTATACGAGCAACATTAAAAAAGTGAGTCTCTTGGGATTTTATGGCAGGAGGGGGCAAGAGTTTCTCCAGGAAGATCATCTGAGTCAGCTGTCTTTTGGAAAGTTGGGAATGAGTCAGTCAGGGCTGCCCAGCCATTTCCAAAGAGGAAGCGCTTTGATCCCTGCCCCTGCCTCTTCCCGACATGAGGGTCACTGGTGGCATTAGGGAGGCACAGGGAGGTGGCTCCAAGCCCCAGCATTCTGCGCTCAGCCTTGCTGGGTGCAGCTGAGGTGGGAGCGGGGCACAGCCGCCATCTGCGGGGCTCCCTTCTCCCATCCAGGTTTATCATATGCACCCCCCCCAGGTGGTTCACGGCCTATCAGTGTGGGATGATGGGCTGCCTTCAGGACAACCCTTTGATTTTCAAAGCCTTACATTTGAATTTGGATTGGGCCATAAAACATGTCGAATAGACACATGTATGGTAAATCAGGGTTTTAAATTAGCCATATGAAAATGCGCTTACTGTGTCTTAAAGCTTTGGAGGAAGGAAAGTAAAATAATTAAGAAAAACAAAACGGCCCTACCATGAAACCTGTCATGGTTTTTTTTTCCCCTCAGCCGCTCTGGGACATGAGCCCAAAGCCTCAGGCTGGCAAAGCTGGTGCTCTGCTGCAGAGCCCCGTGCCTAGCTGCCAGTATTGGGCAGTGTGCTCTGAACCCGTGAGTGGTGAGAGCCGAATGCTGATTGTATGCTCACCCTCATGCTTTCTTCTAAGGGGAAAGAAATCATCGAATACTACCTTCGTCAGCTAGAAGAAGAAGGCATCACCTTCGTGCCCCGCTGGACGCCTCCTTCCCTTGGGCCCTCTTCAGAGCCAGTGTCTGCGAGCAAGACTCAGGCAGCGTCCTCAGCTGTCGTCCCCCCAGATACTGGCCTCAAGGAGGGGCTGAGCAGTGAGGCCCTCAGCAGCCCCGCCGCAGTGTCTGAGCCCATGGCGGGAACCCCTGACGGTGGGTCTGAGAGCTTCTTTGTTCTCCAGCAGGACACAGGTCCTTTAGGGTCATCTCCTCCCCCCATTGCCTGTCTTTGCTTCCTTGGGACAGTGGATGCCATATGGACAAAAGGCCACCTCTTGTTTCTTTCTAGGTTCCTTGTCTTCAGCTTATATAACATACACATTTATTTTTTGTTAGATTTCTTTGTATAAGCAGGAAAGGTTATTTCTAGTTAATCTTTCATTGAGATTAGAAAATGTTTTACATGTATATTAGCCAAAAGTACCTTCAGTAAACTTAAAACAATCCTTTCAGTATAGAAGTCCGTCATCGTTAAACTCTTTGTTCACTTACTGTGTGCCAGGTAACATCAAGAGCACGTGATGCGTGTTTATTTGGTAGCAGGTCCTTTTAGGAGGGAATGTGTAAGCTCCTCATCCTTACATTTGGGTACAGAGAGGTCGTGGGACCCACATAGCCAGTGAGTGGCAGGACTGGATTGTGCCCAGGAGGTCTGGTTCAAGCACAAATCTTTCATTTTTATTATAATGTCCCATTATAAAGACTTCAGAAAACATGGGAAAATAAGAAAACAAATTCTGCCACTTGGAAATTTTGTTAAAATAGTGGCGGTTAATTTTTGTGTTCTCTCTGTAACTATACTGTGCTGTTTTTCTCTGCTTTCTGTAGTTTACCGTTAACTTGGGGCGGTTGGGAGGTTTTATTTTTCACCATGTGAAGTTTTCTTTGTTGTATTTATTTTCCTGCCTTATCCTTCCATTTTATGTTACTTTATTGTGGTAAGATTTCTTGTGTTCTTGAACATAAGTAACTTTTTTTTTTTTTTTTTTTTTTTTTTTGTCTTTTTCGTTTTTATCGGTACCGGGGATCAAACTCACGACTGCCTGCTTGCAAGGCAGACGCTTTATGCCGCTGAGCTAAACCTCCAGCCCCGAACACAAGTAACTTTTTGCACTACTGAGCACTTAACCTGGGGAGCATTGAGCTACATTGACAGCTCTTTTTAAAACATTTTTTAAAAATTTTTGAGATAGGGCCTTGCTAAGTGGCCCACACTGGCCTTGAACTTGTGATCCTCCTGCCTCAGCCTTGGGAATAGCTAAGATTTATAGGCATACACCACTGTGCCCACTTTGGCTGTTTAAGATAGATTTAGATGCATTTGTAGTACCTGTTCTAACCATCATTCCATCACAGATGGTATTATTATTGCAGACAGTGGTAATGAGGGGAAGGTGGTTGAGTCAGAAAGCTTACCTTGGTTTATCAATTTATCAGTTTCTTGGCCTCAGCATCTGTCAGGCTCTCAAGGGCAGCTGCTTGAAGCCTGGCTCACGCAGTATCCCCTCCCTCCTGTCCTCCGAGACCACTCGGTGACTGCACTGAGCAGGATTCTGTGAGCCGAAGATCCAGAGCTCTGCATTGTAAGTAATGCTGTGTGATGTACATTCCAGACAAACTAGATGCAGACTACATCAAAAGATACCTGGGCGATCTGACTCCACTTCAAGAGAGCTGCCTTATCAGACTTCGCCAGTGGCTCCAGGAGACCCACAAAGGCAAGGTGAGTGTCAGGCTCCAGGTACGACAGTGATGTCTGTGTGGAACCCTGGAATCTCTCAGCCGTTCCTGGTTACCAGGAGGGGTGACTGTTCCTGCCGCTGCAGTGAGGCATGTCCCTTCCCACCTGAAGGTCATGGCGTCTGTGGCCTTGGAGTCCTCTTAGCTGTTACGATGCTCTCCCTTGTGTAAGCAGCTGTAGCTTTTTCAGCTTTACTGAGAATGGTCTAGCTGAGAAATAGATGTGAAGTTCAAAAAATGTTACCTTCAGGTATTCAGACATTTTAATTTTAAGATAGTTTGGAAGGGATTCAGAGAGTTTTCAGAGAGTAGGAGTATTTGAGCTTTAATTTGAGGTCTTAGGTGAGATTGTAGCCTTGAAAGAAGTGAAGTCTGTAAGGAAATCCTTACACAGCATGCAGAGGCTTGCTAGTGTGTCTCGCTCGCTGTAGGTGGGGTCCAGTCCAGGAAGGCTGGGTGTCCAGGCAGCTCGGCAGTCCTGAGAACCGCTAGGGTGGTGGTCAGGAACCGGCTGCTGAGTGCCACTGAACTTGTGGTCGGCACTGTTCTCAGCCCTTCACTGAAATCTTCTAAAACTTATAGCCCTGGAGGTGAGTGCTGCTGTATCCCCTCTGCTTGGAGGCACAGAGAAGTTAAGAAGTTTCCCTGAGGTCCTCCAGCTAGAGAGTGGTGGGGTTGTGATTTGAACCCAGCACCATGTCCTTAGTCACTCCTGTGCCTGGGTTCCTCTGAGACCCCACGCTTTGAGCTGTGTTGCTAGGAGTGGCAGAGTGAGCAGGCTCCTGTTCCTCTCACTTCCTGGCAGCCTGTGGTAGAGACGGTCTTGGTCTTGTTCCTCAGGGCCCAGCCTGCCGATGGATGGTAGCGGAATCTAGAAAGGGTTCAGTGCGTCAGCAGCGTGGCCACACCATCCAGACCAGCATGCCTCGTAGTCTGTAATAAGTTGGACCCCGGTATAAGATCTAAGGAAGCAAGAGACTGAAATTTGGGGAGCAAAGGCTTTATTAGACCAGGCCTGGTGATGAGTCTTCGGGAGCCAATTTGGAGACTGCGTGCCAGAGACTGAAGGGAGGACTTTAAAAAGAGGCTGGGGGGCTGGGGATTTAGCTCAGCGGCATAAGCACCTGCCTTGCAAGCAGGCAGTCGTGTGTTCGATCCCCGCTACCAATAAAAAGGAAAAAGACCAAAAAAAAAAAAAAAAAACAACACATAAACATAAAAAGAGGCTGGAGGAAAAGGGGGCGGGGGACAAAAAAACCTGCAGAGCCATCAAACTTGTTGACCCGAATCTGGAAACTGTATAGCTGTCCACTTAGTTCTGACAACCTCGGGAGCCTTTGGCGTCTTTTGAGTTACTCCCATCCTGCAGATAAGAATTATCTGCAATAGCATTTGGAGAAGCTGAAACTCAAGCCTTCACAAGGATTTGGAACTTAACCCTTTTGGTGCATTAGGGTTAAGCCACAATATTTTCCTGTAATTTCTCTGAAGCTAAGGCACATTTTATGACAGACCACCACCGGGTCAGGAAGAGGCCACCAGAAACCCCAAATCTTTATGGCCTAGCCTAGATAGATAGGTAAGCGGAGAGGGGAGGCAATAAGGCACCATACAGAACAGAAAACGGCGGTTATGTTTTTCTTTCTTTCTGGGAGGGGGATCAAGGTCAGGTAAGGGTTATGCTAATAAGCAAATCTCCCTGCACACAAGCAAGTTACTTCAAACAAATGTAAATTAGAGGGCCAGCCTAGTTTTCTTTAGCTCTTTAGCGGACAACAGAGGCGCCTAACAGTGATTAACAACCCTTGTTAGCTCGTTTTAGCACCACTTCTGTTATGTAGAGGGCAACAATGGTTATCATATCAATTAGGTAAGGTTTTACAGTTCTTTACAGAGGAGAGCGTTGCTTGACATATCAATTAGGGCATCGAAAGGGAAAAGGAAAACACATCCATAAGCCGTGTTTCAGGTTTTGTTATAATACACGTATAACGAAGCTATTTTCTTAGAGTACAACATAGTCCAACATAGTCCTTAAACCGAGTGCAGCACAATACAGAAGAGAGCTTCCATCCTAACAGCTCATCCCTGGAGCAGTGCACAGGGCTAGGAAATTAGCCTCTGCTTTGCTTTGCTGAAACTAAAGGGAATACTGTAAAGATTATTTACACTAATAAAGCTGGTTCTCTCTCTTTTCTTTTTTTTTTTTTTCTTTTTGTCCTTTTGAGACAGGGTCTCACCATGTAATTCAGGCTGGCCTTAAGCTCACTTTGTAGCCCAGGCTGGTCTCGAAAATGCAATGATCCTCCTGCTTCAACCTCTTGAGTGCTGGGATTACAGGGTGCACCACCATGCTTGGCTAATAACGCTGGTTTTCTAAAGCATCAGGGAAGATTTTTTTCTGGGAATAGATGTTTTTTATTTTGATAGTGCTGGGGATTTCACGCAGGGCTTTGTGCATTGCTAAGCAAGCACTCTCAGCTTCAGAATCCACTCATTTTACAGTGAAACAGTGCAGCTCACTGCTGAGAAGAGGTGGGAGCTGTGGAGTTTTATTCCCTTAGCAACTTGGTATTTTCCCTTGACAACTCTGAACATTTCACACTGCTTAGAAGCACCTTCTCCTCTTCCTAGATCCCAAAGGATGAACATATTCTTCGGTTCTTACGGGCTCGGGATTTTAATATTGACAAAGCCAGGGAGATCATGTGTCAGTCATTAACTTGGCGAAAGCAACACCAGGTGGACTACATCCTGGACACCTGGACCCCGCCACAGGTCCTTCAGGATTACTACGCCGGAGGCTGGCATCACCATGACAAAGGTAGGGTAAACCTGACATCTCCGTGCCTCTGTCATTGTCTGTCTTGGGAGTCACTGAATACCCTGAGATCTCCTGCCATAAAATGGGTGTGAGGCTGATGAGTGCTAGCCTCCTAACTGAGGACTTGAAGCTGTCCCCAGTGAATCATCTGGTGAGAGGTTTCTTGGGGGTGGCCAGCAAGGGGTTGTAATGCTTCACTTCCTCTTTTAGGATTTACTTCACCCTGAGGCAAATGACTTTGCTCCTTTCTTAGTTCAGTGGAGTCTTGTTGGACCAATTAAACCAAAACCTTAGAAGGTAATTTTTTCAGTGACACTGTTAATAGAGGAGTTTCAGTAGCTTAACCTTCACAACTGGAGCAAAATGTCCAGCCAGGTTTCTGTATCACAACCATGCAGAACACAGTTCTGCTCTGGAGAGTATACAGGCGTAGATTGAGGAAGGCACCAAAGATGAAGGTGTTCAGAGATCAGCTGTATACATTATGTACCAGGCCACCTTGCGAGAGTGCTTGCCCTCCCATGGGGTCCCTCTCCTTGTGCTTCACGGCTCGATGGGGCAGAGAGGATCTCATGTACAGAAAAGAGGTGCCCTCTTTTGTGTCTGAACAAGTCATTTCAAAATGGAGTGGCTCTGACTTGTCTAGCTTCCCTGTCTTACATGATTGCATTTCTCCAGATTAATTGTAACTTTATTAATTTTTATTAGAAACCTAGAATTTATATTTATTCTATCTCCTGATCCAGTCTTCAGAAGATTAGAAAGTTTGGTAGTGAAATGTTGACAGGTGTCTTACTAAATGTCAGAAGAAACTTTTTGTAAATTTGCTTTTCTGTAAGATTTGGAAGCACAGAAAACATTTTGCTTTGTGTAAATGAAGCTAAGGCCAGATCATCCTCAGAAGTGAGACTCACCAGGTGGCAGGCCACCTGGAAAGAAGCTGGGTGTTGGTCCCCCACCAGAATGGATCTGCTGCCCTGTTTATCTCTCTGCAGCTCCCTGAGGCAGGAGACTAGAGAACACTGCCTGGGGGGACAGGGTCTGTCCTTTTTTTTTTGGTCTTTTTGAGACAGGATCTCGCTATGCAGTTCAGACTGGCCTTGAGCTCACTTTGTAGCCCAGGCTGAACTCGAAACAATCCTCCTGCCTCAGCCTCTCAAGTGTTGGGATTACAGGCATGTGCCACCATGCCTGGCTAAGAACATTTTCACTTATTTTGGTTCTTAGTAAAAATTGAGGAAAACTAGTAAAAATTGAGGAAAACAGTAAAAATTGAGGAAAACTTTTAAAAAGTCTTGATATTAACTTTTTAGTAACCTGTGAAGTAACAATCTTTTAACTAAGGAAAGCCATTTTCAAAGAGTTCTGTATTCATGAAGAGCATGTGAGCAGCCCCTCCCCTGCCGCTAGGCATTCAGCGCGGGCTCAGCACCCAGCAACTTTGGGCCCCACAGGGAGGTGGCGCTGTGGCCAGGCGAGGCTCCCCTCTCCCAGCAGGTCTGCAGGCTCCCGCCCTCCCCAGTGGCCTGTTTTTCTTTCCATATTTTGTTGGAGGCAAGTGCTAGACACTCACCCATGTGGAAACCAGTTGCTGCCTGTCAGCGTAGCAGAGAGCGTCTGGCTCACCCGCAGCACGAAGGAGCAGGGGGAGCTCTGCCATGCTCCCCACATGGGAGCTGGGCCCACAGCCTCACAGGCAGCAGCAGGCACTCCCCTGCCTCAGTGGGGGGGGGGTGCTGATAACAGCTTTTCTCGCTCCTCCCCTGCAGACGGGCGGCCACTCTATGTGCTCAGGCTCGGGCAGATGGACACCAAAGGCCTGGTGAGGGCCCTCGGAGAGGAAGCACTGCTGCGATATGTGAGTTTTCTCTGGGTACTGGGCGCAGGCCAGCTTGGCCTCCTGTTCTCTGCCAGCAGGACTGTGACCCCACGAGGGGTTGCTGTGACAAGCCGGCCCTCTTGCAGTGAGAAAGGAAAATCTACTGATCTATATATAAAAATTTAGAAGGCACAGAAGTTATAAAACTGTCTTCCGACACTGTGGAAGACTCAGTGAAGCAGTGTGTCTAGTCGAGATGTCTGCTGGGAATTCTGTTTGAGCTTCCATGTCCCATACCTGGAGTCTGACCCTCTGGAGAGACTGCTTTCTCCTGGCACTCTCCCTGGATGCCAAGGGTCTCTTCTCTAGTCGCTGACCTGTTGCTCCAGACTTGAGGCCACCCCGTGCCTTCCCCAGGCTTTTCTGTGCAGCCTCCATCACTGCACCGCAGTGGAGTTCTGTACCCAGAGAAGAATCCACTCTTGAAAAACAGACATGTAAACGGACACATCCACAACCCCACTCCTGGAACGGCCGTTGTTGGTGCTTTGAGCTGTCTTCTGTTAGGTTTCTGTCTCCCCCCGCCCCAGCACTGTGTGTGTATGCACATGTGCACACTCAGATTTGAAGACAGGGAGTTCTTGCACAAGGAGGCCTTGTCACTGTCACTGTGAATGAAAGGCCTCTCTAGAGCCTCACTCAGGCTGTCCCCACACTGCCCTTCTCAGGCGGTGCTCTGGGCCAGGGTGTCCCATATTTCACTCCTCCCTCTTGCCCTCCCAAAGCGTCTGTTCTCAAGGCTCGGAGCTGGAGTCTCATTCTCTGGTCACCTGGGGACTCCCTGAGCTGACAGAGCTTCTGTGCCAAGTTGCAGTGTTTTCTTCTGAGAGTAAGCTTGTCTTCCATGGCAGTGATGCCTGGCGAGTGACGGTTCCCTTGGTGTGCACGCGCCCCCCACCCCCCATCTGCTGTATGAGTGCCCTGTGCTCTCACAGCTGACCACACCTTCTGAGGCCAACCCTGGCCTAGCTTTGTTTATTTTTTCATTTTTATTTTTGGTAATGGGGATTGAACTCAACCTCGCGCTCACCAGGCAAGTGCTTGAGCTGCGGAGCTAAGTCCTGGCGCACCCCAGCCTGTCTTTACGGTTCTTTCTGTGCAGGTACTATCTATAAATGAGGAGGGGCTGAGGCGGTGTGAAGAAAACACAAAAGTCTTTGGTCGGCCAATCAGGTAGGTAGAAGGTTTTGCTTTTTCCTTTCAGCTTATTAAGGATATGAATTAAATGTTTCCAGTTGATGTTTTAAACCAATCTGGTAATTCCCCATTTTCTGAGGTGTTCTAAGGCGAATTAAATGCCAGACATGCACCTGTGGACAGCGGGTTGGGTTAGCAGGTGAGGACAGGGTTTGTGCCTCACTCACTGGCCACTGAGCACCCCGAGGGGCTCTGCTGGCTGGCAGGGAGCATCAATCGCTTTGCTAGTTCAGGACTGGTCCTGTCACATGGAGTCCAAGTGTTCTGTACAAGTCTATATAAACAGAGCTCAGAGCACTGTGATTACACTGGGATGAATTTGGAAACGGCTATAAATGACTTTTATAAAATCAAAAGAAAAAATACAGGCTACTGCTTGCCAGGATGCTGTCTGTTGAATAAGACACATCTCCACACCCCTAGCTCCTGGACCTGCCTGGTGGACCTTGAAGGTTTGAACATGCGCCACCTGTGGAGACCCGGTGTCAAGGCCCTGCTGCGCATCATCGAGGTGGTGGAGGCCAACTACCCGGAGACGCTGGGCCGCCTCCTCATCCTCCGGGCTCCCCGGGTCTTCCCTGTCCTCTGGACGCTGGTGGGTTTGATGCTGTTCTGCAATGACCGTTAGCCATTTGGAAATTAGATACTCGTGTGTCTACATGGCCATACTTACGACCATAGCTCTTAACTAGTTAGGAAAAAACAAAACAAATGTGCAACGACATGAAAATTTTCAATTTTAAAGCAAGAAATGAAGCTCAATTGTCTTTGTCTCCTAATGCTGTGCAAGTAGACTTTATAGGAAAAGTGCATTAAATCCAAACCCCACACACATAGTGCCATAATTTTGATCTTTAAAAGTCAGCAGCAAAGCATGTTAACAATTTTTTTCTGATTGATTTCAGGTTAGTCCATTCATTGATGACAATACCAGAAGGAAATTCCTCATTTATGCAGGAAATGACTACCAGGGTCCAGGCGGCTTGCTTGATTACATCGATAAAGAGATTATTCCAGATTTCCTGAGTGGGGAGTGCATGGTGTGTATCAGGCGGGGAGTCGCATGTTCCAACATTTGGGGAACTGATTTACACACTAGTTTGCACAACTTTTACTTTGAGTTACCTGTGTTAGTTTTTATTTTCTTGTCGGTGACCTGTGTCCCAGGGTTGAACGGAGTGGGCTACTCCGGTAATGTTGACGGCATGCAGTCTTTGTGAGTTACGCACTAAGTGAGTGCGCCTGGAGTCCGAGTATAGCTTGCTTTGCTCCGGAGCCCAGGCGAGCCACTGAACGTGTGAGCTGCACTCCGTTCCAACCCTGCACAGTGCACTGGGGACTGATCCAGGGCTCAGCTTCTCCCTTGACAGTACATGAGCCAGGATAACATTTTTAAAGTGGGAAGTGGGAAGAGCCTGGTTCTCTTTTCTGAAAGTCTGAGGTTCTAAGACAATGAGAGGCTGGGTATTAAGAAACTGAGGCTCTGGGTCACCAGCCAAAGGCCTGCTCCCCCAGACTGTTGTACGGTGAGGCAGAAGCAGAGAGGCTGGGACGGGGAGGCTTTGCCACCCGCGCACAGCTGCCCCTGTGAGGCAGGAGATGGGCGGGATGGGGGGCGGTCCAGCGCGTGCGTCAGAGGCGGCTGCCACCTGCCCTTCGGCCTCAAGTTCCCCTTGGAGGTGTTCACACGCTGGATCTGACTTGTTTCATTGCTCCAGCTAAGGAATTGGATTTCTAGGGCAATCTTGCTAAAAGGTTAAGGGGTTTAGAAAATGTAAGATTTTAACTCTCAGTTTACCAGTTCTGCTTTAAAGAAATTGCAGTCATAATTGCAAGGTAGAGCAAAGAACAAGTAAATTACAGGACTCTTAATTTAGCAAGTACCTCTGAGATTAAACCAGGGGGCCAAGTTGGTTGAAACACAAACTGCTCTTCTTGGACAAGCTAGTTGCCCTGGGAGGGCAACGGTGGTGTGTCACTCAGCCTTCCTCAGAGGCCTGTGCTGCTGCCCTGCGCTGGACTAGTCAGCCCGCTGTCCCTGTGCTGCCCTCCGCAGGCGACCTCTGTGCAGCTCCCCAGCAGGTCTGCTTTCCTGTGGCCCAAGGGAATTGAACTGAGGAGTGCTGTCATTGTCAGGACTGTCAGGACGTTTTCCCATTCCTGCTGTACTGGGAGCCCAGGACCTGCTGTTTGTTTTTTATGAACTCGAGCATGAAGTCATTGAATCAAGGTTAATTAGGAATTTATTATACATAGAAATTCTAATTCAACTTAGCCTATTTCAAATTTATTGACTGATTGATTGGTTGATTGTCTTTTTGAAACAGGGTCTTTTTGTGGTTCAGGCTGGCCTTGGGCTCACTTTGTAGCCCAGGCTGTTTTCAAACTTAAAACAATTGGGCTGCCTCAGCCGCCCAAGTGCTGGGATTACAGGAGTGCGCCATCACACCTGGCTCTTCAAATAAATTTAAAATTGTCCTTTATTAATTTTTAGATTATATCATAGGTCAGTTATTTGACCTGAGTTACATGTGAAGCTTTAATCACTGGCCATATGTGTGTGTATATGTATGTGTGTGTATATATATATCTGTATATAAAAAACTGGTACTCAAACTCAGGACCTAGCACTTGCCAGGCTGGCGCTGTGCTACTGAGCTGTATCCCTGGCCCTTGGTTATGTATCTTTTATTTTTGGTCTTTTTGAGACAGAGTCTTGCTACGCAGTTCGGGCTGGCCTGGAGTTCACTTTGTAGCCCAGGCTGGTCTCAAACTTGCTACAATCCTTCTGCCTCAGCCTCCTGCATGCTAGGATTATAGTCATGTGCCAGCCTGCCTGCCTGATTATTTATCTGGAGCATAATTTCTCTTTCCTTTTTCACCTCTGGTGCCAAGGATCGAACCTAGGGGCTCGCGCATAGGCATGCACCCTACTTCAGAGCCACATACCCAGCCCCAGTGATTCCTCATAAAAATAATTCCTGTAGTTGTTGGATATAAAACTCTTTCCTTCACATGTTCCTTTGTAGCACAATGTAAATTCCTTTAATTCTCCTACAAAATGGCCTTAGTGATTGAGTCCAGTACTTTGTGCATATTAGCATGAGTTCTGTGGTAAGCCATTTTCAACTTATCCTCATTTATTCAAAATAAAACACATGTACTTAAGTGGTTTTTAAAGTGTCTTGCTAGGCAGTACAGAATATTGTATTGTATGCCCTTGCTAGCGTTTTCCATTTCTGAGCTGCTTCCGGGAGCCAAATGCTGGGGTGCGGTGCTGCCCAGCTGCACTGTGTTCAGAGGCGGACTATTGGCAGAGCATTCACCGCTGTGTTTGCATTTCCAGTGTGAAGTGCCAGAGGGCGGCCTGGTTCCCAAGTCTCTGTATAGGACTGCAGAGGAGCTAGAAAACGAAGACCTGAAGCTCTGGACCGAAACCATCTACCAGTCTGCGAGCGTGTTCAAGGGTGCCCCGCATGAGGTATTCTGCGAGGGCCCCCCCTCCCCAGGGCTGTCCCACCCAGCAGCCGGCCTGCTCTCCAGCCTGTGCATTTAGGTTTAGACCCAGGTGATGTAGTGTGGTAAATGTTGATGTGGAAGAGCAAGGGTCTGTCAGAGTGGAACAGAAATCACTGTGTTCAGTCACAGAGTGCCTTGAAGGCAGCTTGGTCTCGTGATTTCTGTTTTACCCTTGACACGGATACAAAGAGCACATCTTTCCATGCGGGAAGGTTGTATTCATCTCCATAGCTCAGTTTAGAAACAGTGCTGGTACAGAGTGTCTTTTGCTGGTTTTCTTTTGACGGGGCTCTGGCTGTGTGTATCTCCTGAGGGACTGCTGACTTCTGTCCATCTTGAGGATTGAGGAGAAGTGAGCACAACTCTGCTCTGTCTTCTTGCAGTCACACTGTGGTGTGGAGATGAGAGCATTCCTGGTGACATCATCACGTGTCTGTCGTTTCGCGTTGTGTGTGACCTGAGGTGTGAGGACCACAGTGGCCTCCTTCCCTGAGCTCAAGGGCAGGCTCATGGCTGCTGGCCGCTGGCGCCAGCATCAGTGCCTTGCACGGAGGAGGCATTCACAGCGCAGTGCTGTTTCGACCCACAGTGGTGGCCAAGACCCGACCCTGACTGCTTCTGCCAGGCCCCTGGTGCAGCCACCTGCTGCCCCCCATTGCTGGTGTCTTTCTGCACAGCTGACTCTGCATTGGGGGTACTTGGCTGGGCAGCACTGCCGCTATGGGTTGAACTGCGAACACGTATTTGAGTTGCCTTCCTCAAGGATCTCCTAGGGAGAGTGAAATTTACGTAACTGTCCTGAGAATCCTTCTATTAATTTCTTTTTAGGTGAAAACCGGCAGGGAAGAACAGTTGTTTGTGACTAGATAACCATCAGTCTTGTGTGTTACAAGAGCTTAGCAGTGTAGCCTGCCTCCTGTGAATTACAGGGCACCGTAAACCCCGGAGCAGGAGAAGGAAAAAGACTTGAGCCACTTCTTGGGGAATGAGGAAAGCACAAATGTCACCGTGTGACAGCTGAAGGAAGCCTGACATCAGTGTCCCCATTGTGCAGAGGGGCAGAGGTCTTAGGAAGAACCTGCCCCTTGGGAGCTGCTTGGCTGAAAGCACTCAGTGCCACACACAGTGCCGCCTGAGAGGCCTGCCGTGCCTTGCTGACTGCTGCTAGGGGCTGGGGTGTCTGCGCAGCTGGCTGGCGCAGAAGGGCGGGGTGGGGCGGAGGCCAGTGAGCCCAGAGCTCTGCCCAGCACCTGCTGCCGCGTCTTCCCTGGGAATCTTTGGGAGCTGTGGCTTTGATCATGCTGCTGGGAAGCCTTGTGTTGCTCAGGGTGAAATCCTGGTTGGGTTGGCACTCAGCACCAGGTGCCTCCCCTCCCTTCTGCCCCCAGCTGTGGCTTGTCACTTCCTTCCTTCCAGTCAGATTTTATGGGTACATTTTAGGTATAATAATGATCATGTTCAGTTTTCTTCCCCTGGTACCAGGCATTGAATTTACGACCTTGTGCTTGCCAGGCAGGCACTTGTGCCACTGAGCTAAGTCCCTGGTCCAGTGATCACATTCATCATGTAGAATTTGTACCTCTAGATGACATAACTTGATTTTTTTTCTCATTCCCCTACCATTTCTTCAATCCTTTCTTCCTTCCCCAGTTAAAAAAGCTTTATTTCCATTTTTTGCTTTCCTTTTCTTTCCCCCTCCCTGATTTTTTACTATTTCACAGTACTTATTATACATTTTGGTCCTTCTTTACACTTGGTTTTTCGCACCAGAGAAACAAAGTGATATTTGCACACTTGTGTGTCAGGTTTATTTCACTTAACAGTGAAATAAGGTCTCAGAATGCATCCATTTACCTAGAAATGTCTCGAGTTTGTCCTTTGTGGCATAGTAGTATTGCTCCATTGTATTCAAAAACAAAAACAAAAAACCATGTTTATCCATCCACCAGTTGATGAGCATTTAGGCTGTTTCCACGATTTGGTTATTTCCGATTGTGCCGTGCTATATACATGAGACTGCGTGGATTGCAGTGGTCTGATGTTTTTAATTCTTTTGGGAAGATACCAAGATGGGAGTAGTGGGGGTGAACGGGACCTCCAATCCTAGATTTTTGAGGAATCTCCACATTAATTTCCATAGTAGTTGCACCAGTTTACACTCTCACCAACAATGGAGAAGAGTTCCTTTTCCCCACAGCCCCTCCAGCATTTGTTGTTGGTCGATTTCCTGATACTAGCCGTGCTTTCTGGGGAGAGATGGAATCTGTGGTGTTTTAATTTGCATCTCTTGAATAACCAGTGATCTTGAACACTTTTTCATATATTTGCCATTTCTGTTTCTCCATCTGAGAAGTGCCTGTGCATTTCAGATGCCTGTTTTTGGATTGGGTTTTTAAATTTGGGGTTTTTTTGAGTTCCTTATATCTAGGTAGTGATCCTTTGAGGAACAGCTGGCAGACATTTTACTCACACTGTGGGCTGTCTCTTCCCTCTGTTGGTGGTTTCTCTTGCTGTGCAAAAGCTTTCCAATAGAAGGAGATCCTGGCTTTTGGCTGGCTCACCCCTTTCTGCCCGCCCGGCCAGTCTGCTGCTGCTCCCTTAGGCAGTTGGCAGTGCTCCCGCCCAGCTTGTGTCCAGCACGCGGCCTCACCACCTCTGCCTGTCTCACCTTGCCTCATCTCTGCAGGGTTGCTGCTGTCCTCCTGCTCAGAGCAGGCCACCCAGTCTCTGTGTGCAGGCCCCAGGGCTTCTGTCGGGTCGGGAAACCCCATTGCTTAGAATGCCGGCTGAGGTGATGCAGGCTGAGCGGGGCCACGAGGGGTGCTGATCACAGAAAGCGCAGAGCTTGATGTGTGCGTGACACAGCAAGAACTGCTCTTAGAAGCAGGAAGAGCCGGTGGCGCTCGGCTGTTTGGGTGACCTGGGTGAAGAGAAGAGAGTCACTTGCCGCGATCCACGCCATCCCCACCCCACACACAGGTCTGGGCTGTGAAGTGCCTGCGAAACAGCCTGGCGTCTGCGGCCGGGCCCGGCCTGGCCAGCTGATTGCTCTCTGCTCTGCAGATTCTCATCCAGATCGTGGAGGCCTCTTCAGTGATCACTTGGGATTTTGATGTGTGCAAAGGGGACATTGTCTTTAACATCTATCACTCCAAGAGGTCGCCACAGCCGCCGAAAAAGGACTCGCTGGGTGCCCACAGCATCGCCTCTCCAGGCGGGAACAACGTGCAGCTCATAGACAGGCTCTGGCAGCTGGGCCGCGACTACAGCATGGTGGAGTCGCCGCTCATCTGTAAGGAAGGCGAGAGCGTGCAGGTAGGGCCTGCTGCTGGGTGCAGCGGGGCTGTGCTGTTTGGTCAGCAGGCGTCTCCCCACGCCCCTGGCTCCTGGAGGTGTTGCCTAGTTACTGGGGTGAGAGACCTGGGAAGCTGGGTGAGTCTTGGAGAGAAAGACTCAGGCCTCACAGGGCTGAGGCAGAACTCAGCATTTGCTGAGGTGCGTGAATCTAGACAGCGTGCGACAGGGAGGAGAGGAGTTCCATGTGCACGTAGCTCGGTCCCAGGTGACGTGTGTGAGACCCACTTTGCCTGTTCCTCTGGAAAGAGTGGCCCTGCACAGATGCAGCGGGGTGAGCATTGTGGTGCCTATGTCCTAGTAGGTGGCTGTGTAAAGTGCTGTGCACTCGTGTCTCATGTCCTGGCCTCTGTCTTGAGTGCTTGTGCCCAGCCTGGCTGCCCTCCGCTGCCTCTGGCCTTCATAGCAGCATGGGACCTGGCGTGTTTCTTCCTGGCCTTTGTCCTGAGCCAAAAGCTACAAGCTGTGGGGCCTTGCAGGTGATAGGGACATAGTGCTCCTGTGGCTTCCAGCATATGGAAGGACACTATCAGATCACTTCCTGATAATGAAAGCCACAGGTCTGTAACCAGGTGGACATGGTCACGGGCGAGACTCAGAGATTGCTCCCATGATCCTCGCAGACCATTTTAAGATGGGGACTGGGCAAGAGGTGCTCACCCGCCTTCCTTGTTCTAGGGCTCACATGTGACCAGGTGGCCGGGCTTCTACATCCTGCAGTGGAAGTTCCACAGCATGCCAGCGTGTGCGGCCACCAACCTGCCACGGGTGGATGACGTGCTGGCCTCGCTGCAGGTCTCCTCTCACAAGTGCAAAGTGATGTACTACACCGAAGTGATCGGGTCCGAGGATTTCAGGTACTGTAGTAGGTGCCCAGCTTACAAGACAGAGCAAGAAGTGACATCGGAGGCTTGGGGCCCTGGCTCTGATCAACAGGGATAGCAAATTGTGGGGGCACTGGAGGAGCAGCTTTGGGCTCGCTCATTGGCTTTGGCCTTGCACTGTCGTGGGAAAGTATCAGAGGGATGGAACTGACTTCACCTTTGGTTAGCACGCGTTGTCGCCCCTGGAGGGTATAGGAAGCTGTGTCCTGCAGTGGGACAGTCGCGGTCCATCTCCACTTGTAAGTGGGGATGAGGAACAGAGCAGGGTGGTGTGGGTAGGCAGGTGGCTCATGGCCGGGTCCTTACACCTCGTCCCACCCCTGTGCTGTTTGCAGAGGTTCCATGACCAGCCTGGAGTCCAGCCACAGTGGGTTCTCCCAGCTGAGCGCCGCCACCACTTCCTCCAGCCAGTCTCACTCCAGCTCCATGATTTCCAGGTAGTGCTGCGAAGCCTGTGCCTAGCGGTCAGAGGGGACAGCCGCGCCTGCTGGACAGCCCGCCGTGCTCTGCCTGCCTGCCTGCCTGCCGGCCTGCTGGCCACCGCAGGCAGCGTTGTGCAGACTCCTCTCGCCCTCTAGATAGCAGAGGCTCTCCAGGTGGTAAATGTAGTCATTTGATCCCAAAACTATCTTGACAGGAAGTTTTAACTCTAACCCTCATGTTAACTCAATAGCCATAGATTTTGTATACAACGTGCACAGAATCAAACCAGAGCACAAGGGCTCTCCTGAAAGACAAGTAGTTTATATGCTGGTTAAAAGATCGACTTCATCTCAGATGATGCAAAAAATTTTTCCAACAAACACCTTGCCCACTAGTGAGTGACTTACTCTGATGCCCTGCAGAGACGAGCCCACCTTCTCCCTTGGGACGGAAGCCTCGGCTGCCACCCTGAGCTGCATTGCAGTCCTCTCAGCTCCCTGTTAGCGTGGTCGGTGGGTTCGTGGCAATCCCCAGGTTCCTTTCTTCTGAGGACTCGGGCAGCCCTAGCTGGTCTACCTGCTGCTCCTGAGTGGGCACTGGTGCCTCAGGAGGGGCTGCCGGGAGCTCCCCATGACTCCAAGAGAACACCACCATCATTAAACATTGCTCTTCCTCGTTCCCACATCTTGTAGTATTTTCCAAACAGCACTCTTCTGTCTGTGGACCTGGGTGGGGCGCTCTCCTTCCCTCTGGGTGCTGCTCTCCTGCAGGGAGGCCTCTGCCCACTGCTCATCTTCCTCCTCTGCCTGCCAGCCGCTCACCTCCTTGGCCTGGCCAATTCCCGGCCGCTCTAGGAGGGCATCTTGGGAACAGTGTGCTGTGTTGGCTGTTTCTGATCTGCGGGCACCGTGCTTGTTAGCGACCTGGAAGGGTCCCACAGTGCCTCGTGGCTGGCGGAGCCCCTGCTGCTTTGCAGGTGTGCGTGTGTGTGTGTGAGCGTGTGGCAGGAGGGTAGAAGTGTAGTTCAAAGGCCGGGAGTTTAGCTCAACGGCGTGCCTGCTTGGCAAACTCGAGATCATTGAGCTTGATCCCTGGTACCAAAAAAAAAAAGAAATGCAGTTTAAGTGACAAGGGAGTCTTCATAGAAGCCAGCCAGACTATGAAAGGATTTTCCCCTTGTGTATTCTCTTCACCTGCCAGTGACAGAGCCTGCTGTGTCCTGTGCAGGTCTTCATTTTTTTTCCTAGCATTTTACAGGACGAGCAGATTATTTACAAATCTGTCCAGAAGTTGCATAGGGCTGCTCTCCATGTGCATAGCAGGAGCGTCCAGAAATGTGTGCCAAAGCCTGCAGGGACATCACAGTGAGCACCTCACTCCTAGAGTGCGTGGTCTTGGCTGCTCCGAGGCATCAGATGGGTGGGTGGCCATGTGACTGGAGAGGTCCGTGGAGCGTACCCATGCCACAGGTGTCTGGTGTGTGTGGGGAGAGACTGCGCAGCCCTGTGTCAGTCAGCTGAACCCCTCTGGCTCCCTGTACCCTGAGACACAGGCAGGCCTGCCCCGCCCGCCTCGCTGCATGGTTCTCATACAGAGCACGCGCCCATCGGCCCCAAAGCCTTGCTTCTAGAAAGCACGGCAGGGCCGGCTTGCACGGCTGCTCTGCTTCTGCTAGCGCTTCCCATCCCCAGGTTCTGAGGACCTGAAGATGGTCCCTTCTCTCTGTCTCTCTGTCTCTGTCTCTCCTCTCCCTGTCCTCTGTCTCAGATGGCGATTTTGCTGACAGCTGCCAAGAAAATGCTTCACTCAACAGTCCACATGTGCCCAGAGATGTTTCTAGAACTCTTTGAATTGCAGCCATGTCCCCACCCTATGCTGAAGATCTGTCCTTTATAAGTTGATTCGGAAGTGGCACTGTTTACCCCCAAAGAACTGAGGCATCTTTAAGAGTTCAAAGCACACGACCACACAGATGCTTGCAGGGTCCCTGAGGAATGCGCCACCTTGTCCTTGCAGGAGCTGCAGGACGTGTGTGACCTGATCTTGTAGTCCGCCGTGTCTTTTGTGTCCTGCCACTTTTTAAAAGATGCTGCTGTCCTTCCCCTTTTTCAGTACTAACGATTCTTTTGGTTTTCCCTCCTAATACTAGCATCTTAATTCACTTTCCTTCCTAAATTCAACATTTGTATATCAAATTCTGTAAATGTTTTGTAAGCATATTACCTCGCTCTTGGTAATATAATACTGATAGTCTTTAAAAGATTTTTTTATTGTTACCAATAATAAATGTGAACTGTTTAAAGAGCAGTGTTTTTTTTCCCTTTCTATGAAAATGTCCCATAAAAAGTTTGAAATTGATAGGAGACTGCAGAGACTGTGGGACCAAGGGTCCTGCTGAGGCCAGAGAACAGGCCGTGGCCGCGCAGGCACTGTCCGGCTGTGCAGGTCATGATTAGGGCTGTGGGTCCTTCCCGCACAGTGCGTGGGCCTAACTCAGCTGGATCAAATAGGAGTGCGCTGCCCTGATACCAACACAATGTTCCTGTAATGACAAAATGGCTTACGTTAAGCACAGCGCTGCCGCAGATAAAATCGTCAGCTGTGGGCCCACCACAGCCTGGGTGCCTTGTCCAGCTTCTCTGTACCTGGGGCCTGCAGCAGCAGAGCCCCCAGGCTCAGTGGGGTGGGCATCACTGGCTTTCAGGGTACAGAGACTGGCAGCTCTTCCCACTGGAGACTGAGGTCACTCACTGTTCTTGTTGAGATCTGGCCTTTGTAGGGCACAGCCAAGGGGTCCAGCCAGCACGAGTGGAAAGCAGAAGATGCCTGCGTGAGTCCAGGTCGGGGGTTCCCTGCCTTGGCAACACCCAGACACTGCCTGCTGCGGAAGCGGGGCAGTTCCTGTGCTCTGCTGTTCCTGCGATGGCCAGGTCAGGCCTGTCTCTCCAGCCTCTGCTGGTGGTCACATTCTCCCGGCAGAGCTGGAGGCCTCCCGAGTATCCCTGACCAGCAGCCCAGCTCTTCTGTCTTCAGAAGTTGGCCACCTTGAAACAGTGACTTGAATGACACCGTGCTTCCCACTGGACCATCAAACCTTGCGTGTGGTCACTCGTGGCAGAGTGTAAACCTCAGGTCGCCTTCCAGCTCAGTCAGGAGGTGGTGTTTTCACTAAAGTGGTCAGGAACCAGTGATGCATGTTGCCTGGAAATTGACGGTTTGGAGAGCCAGGGTTCTCATGGTAGCTTTTCCACACAAGGGCCAGGGACGCCATGCTGAAGCCTGTCGACTGCTGAACCTATGCTTCAAAGTGGCAAATGGCTTGTGTTTCGTTTACTACCACAATGCTAATATCCTGTGAAGAGGGCTGGGAGTGTAGCTCAGTGGTAGAGTGCTTGCCTAGCATGCACAAGACCCTGAGGTCAGTCCCTACTACCACCCAAAGAAGTCCTGTGACATCGCTGATAGGATCTCCCCAGGACCCCCAAACAGGCATAGTTTCCAGGGAAAAGCAGAGGTCGAATACTGAAATGTCAGAAGAATGGGCGGTGTGGCCCAGGGTCCGCGTGGGGAGCTCCCCACCTAGTGTGCGCTCAGCAGAAGACCCCAGAGCCAGGCAGCCCAGGTGCCCCACCTTGCACGCCCACCTCCCATTGCCAAAGCACCCCACCCCCCTGCTGAGGCACACACCCCCAGGGCGACAGTAGGGGGAGCCCCAAGCCAGAGACATGCCCCTGAGCCTCTTCATTCTGAAATCTTACACTTCTGCATAAAAACTGGTGTAGAAATAGAAAAGTCCGGTCCATACAAAGCCACAGAGAAGCACAAGCAGGTAACACCCCTGCGATGCAGAGCAGACCTGCTGACAGGTAATGGCTGGCTTCAAGCAAGGCATGGTGGCACCACCTAATCCAGGCTACTTCACAGGCTGAGGCAGTCTGGGCAGTTCAAGAAGACCTCACCTTAAAACGAAAAGCCAAGGTATTTTAGAATCAAGGGAGTTGGGCTGGGGATATAGGCAAGTGCAAGGTCCTGAGTTCAATTTCTGGTATAAAAAGCGGGGAGGAGACTTGAAAAAATGAGCCATAAAAAGCATAAGTGAGAATTAGAAAAACTCAGAAATGAGATGACAGAACTCCAAAACTGGAAACCAATTCAAAACTCATTTCAGAAATTAAGACTTAAGGAATCAAAACCCCCCAAAAGAGCAGATAATGCCAAGTGAAAAATGGGGCTTCTGTAAATCACAAGGAGAGAGAAAAAAAGACTGTCAGTATTGAAGATGGACCAAACTGTGTGGTGGTGCATACCTATAATCCCGGCAGTCTGGGAGACTGAGGCAGGAGCATTGCGGGTTCCAGTGCAATCTGGGCAACTTAGATCCTGTTTTAAATACAAAAAAAAAAAAAAAAAGAAGAAAAAGAAGAAAAATGGGATGTATCTCAGTGTGAGGGACCTAGGTTTAGTCCCCAGTATCACACACGCAAAAATACCAAGAAGATCAAACATGGATAATACTGCAGGAGCAGTGACCTGAGAATGACTGAAATCGGGAAAGATTCTGGTAAAGGAACTGAATTTTTTAAAAAATCAGTTGGAGCGGCTACAGAGGGAAAAGGAACCTTTCAAGGACAGAAATTTTAGGCCAGTAGCAAATGGAATAATTACAATTTGTCAACAAAAGACCAAGCGTTTTATATCCAGCAAAACTGATTGGAAGGGACCCTGGTGGCACTGCCGGGATGCCTGGACTCAGGCAGTGTCCCTCCCCCAGTGCTCCCTGGGACTTTCAAGCTGGCTGAAGAGGTCTCAGAAGGAAAAGGACATACCCCTGACGGCAGGTGTGGGAGGAGCATGTTCCATGGAGGCATGGGCTTGTGCCATCTGCCTTGGGTGGTTCCTGTGTCTTTGGTATAGTAAAAAGATACAGTGTTGTTTTGGAGTGTGTGTGTGTGTGTGTGTGTGTGTGTGTGTGTGTGTGAGAGAGAGAGAGAGAGAGAGAGAGAGAGAGGGAGAGAGGGAGAGAGGGAGAGAGAAGAGAGAATTAGTTTGCCTTGGAGGGGGTACTGGTCGCTGTTTACCTGGGCCACTTTCCGTCCTGTTCCCAGGTGCTCACAGGAGCTCAAATGCACCGCGTGTGCTGTGGCCAGGCTGGGGACTGATGCACAGTCAGCTGCCCATGACCCAGTGGTCCCCTGGTGCAAGGGCCTGAGTGGCCGGCAGCCTGAAGGGCCCGTGTGTAGTGCTCCTCCCTGGTGGGCTCTTCCTCAACTCACCAGTGTCCTCTCTCCTCAGCTTCTGGCTTCAGAGGGGCATGAAAGCCCATCTAGGTGTCACCCTGGTTTGAGCTTGGGATACCCTCAAAGGCCTGTATGACAGGCTCTGTCCCCAGGGTGGCACTGCTGGGAGGTGGTGGAACCTTTCAGAGGCAAGACCAGGAGGATGCATTAGGTCATGGGCAGGTGCCCTGCAAGGGGGTAGTGGGACCCCCTGGCCATGGACGGATGGTGTAGCTCTATGGCTCCAAGACACGATTATGCTGCCCCACCACAGGGCCTGAGGTACTGGATCAGAACCAACCAAACTGTAAGCCCAAATAAACCTTTCCTCTTTATAAGTTAAACTACCTCAGATATTTCGTTAGAGTGATGTGAAGCTGCCTGACCTGGGGGAGGGGCGACCTGTTTCTGGGTGAATTCAACTGTACATCCACAGACCGAGTGAAGCAAGGTCCCGCCCTGATAATGGAGGCCCATCTGGACAGAGGTCAACAGAATTCTGCCTGACTTCCTCAGACTGGGATGCCAGATGTTTCCTCCCCTTTGGACTTGATCTTTTGGCTCTTCTGGGTCCCAGGAAAGCCCATTAACATCAGTCTCAGCTAAGCCCTACTCTCCTCTGACTTATCAGCCCAGTAACCGCCAAGCCATCTCCAGCCTACGCAGTAGTCACGTGTCACAGCTTTCTGGTCAGCCAGACGCTGCAGACAGGATGGTGGTCCTACAGGCCCAGAACGGAGTGGAAAGAGTCCTGTGACCGAGTGCTTAACCCGAGCTGAGCATGTGCGGGCCCATCTCCGGCACCACCCGTGTGAGCCGCCTGGACACCAGCGGCGGCCCAGCTCAGCACGTTTGCGATGCTGGGGGAACGAGCCTGGTTTCGGGTAAGGATGGCGCACACCATTAGGTACGGGGCGCGGTACCT
Source organism: Cavia porcellus (assembly GCF_034190915.1). Classification (NCBI taxonomy): domain Eukaryota; kingdom Metazoa; phylum Chordata; class Mammalia; order Rodentia; family Caviidae; genus Cavia; species Cavia porcellus. The sequence continues at coordinate 26,323,129 of NW_026947515.1, forward strand.
GACTGTGGTAATAGGTGACGTTCCTGGCTTATGTTTTACCTTTTGTTGTTAGTTCAGAGCACCCTTCTGCTTAACTAAAAATAATTGCTGTACAACAGTTGTGCCAGCAGCAGCATGTGCACGCGTGCGGACCCTGTCTCTTCACCTAGGCCTTGTGTGTAGTGCACCGCGTTGCTCATGCCCGGGTCACCTGCCAGGTCAGTTTCCATCTGGAAGGGGCGTGTGAGTGTGTCCACATACTGTGCCTCCCTGAAACTAAGACAGGGTCTTATTGTAAGGATTGCTCCAACAAAGATGCACTAGGGCTTGTTTTCAGGGGATGTCTTAATTTTTTCCATGTATAAAGTTCTACATTTATTCATGTACAACAATCTACATTTATTCAAATACAGTCCTGTCCTCTTCTGGAACCCTATCAAAGCTTCCCAGACGCCAAATTCCAGGCTGGATTTCTCGCATCTCCATTTCCTGTGGAACCACTGGCCGGGCTCTCTCATCCAGCCACAGAGCTCTCTCTTCTCATCCCTGCAGTCTGAGCGTACTGTGTTGGTGACAGAGTCAGCAGGGGTTTTATACCATGAATTCTCTGCCCTAGTTGTGACTTCCTGCAGGCTGGCTTCACTAGGTCCATGTTAAATCAAGACTCAACCGAAGACTTAGGAGACAGGAACGGCAACAAAAATTAAGACAGCTAAGAATGAGTCTCCATGCAGAAGCTACAAAACCTGCAGGTGCCAAAATTCTTTATTTCATACAAAGGCACTAAGTGCGTGATTAGAGCACATAGCGTGTTGATTTATGAAGATTTGGAGTACACACCACTGCCTTGGTTCACTGTGGAGTACACACATTCACACGCTGTCTGTGCTCGGATTGGTCATTTGGCAATAAGTTCATCAGTTTCCATGGATGTCCACCTCTAGTTCAAGGTGCTTGCTTGTGTTTTACAACTACTTAATTATAACTTACATTTTACATTATCATTTAAGTATTAATGTCAATAATATTTATTCATATTTAATTATACTTTAGTAATGTTTTATAATTCAATGTGTCTGTCGTGTATTGCAGTGAATTACAGGATGCATCCGCCTGGCCCATGCTCTTAACTGAGGCTTATTTTGGGGGTAGGGCTTATATTAGGAGTGCTATGAAATATGCTTATTTTCCAGGTAGGCCTTAATTTTGGGGAACTGCAATATGCACTTACACATCATGTTGGTACCATTTCTGTGGAGACCCTAACACAAGAGGTGTGCACTCATGTCCTGGAATTGCAAAGCCTTTGATTGTTACAGAAAACAAAATGTTCGAGGTGGGGGGGTTGGGTTCCCCCATCCGAAGGCTACTCCTGGTGGGACAGAACTCTAAAACTGGAACAGTGGGACAGTGAAATCCAGCAGCTTGACTGGAAGAACTCCCTGGACTGCACCGGTGACTCCTTCCTCCTTCCGGCCAGGAGAAGATGTTGCCCTCAGGGATGAGGGTGCTTCTTGGCACAGGATAGGTGAAGAGCCCTTGCCACTTATCCAGGCACAGTGAGGGCAGAGATGGAAGCTCCCTGCGGTGCCTTGGGAAGCTGGGTTGTTAGGACGTGGCCAACTCAGGGGTTGCTGGGGCCCTAAGTACCACCCAGGATACTAAGATCAGATGCCCTGACCCGATCCAGGCCTCCACAGAGGACACAGGCCAGTGAAGGTGAATTGTAGGGACATGTGCCATTTTGAGGGTGTTGGATCCCCAGATACCACTGCAGCTCTGTAGAAAGCACAGCCCGATGGGACTCACACAGCTCTGGGCCTGACCTGTGCGTACCTGTGGGGTGGCCCCCTGGGGAATGAGATCCCAGGGAGCATCTAGGGCAGGGGGGCAGCGATCCCCGTGGAGCCAAACCACTGAGGGAGAGGCCCACAGAGCAACCTGAGACGGAAAAGCAAGATGGTTTTATGAAATGTTCTCTTCCCTGCTCAGGACAGGACATGAGATGCCCATAAGGCGGGGAACTAAACTGTCACCAGGCTGCCCTCCAGCCCAGGAGCCCGTGGGGAGCAGAGGTCTGATTGCTTGCTGGGGTGAGCACCATCCTGGAACCAGGGTAGGGTGAAGAGTGGGTGTTGGGCCTGGTGGCCTCCTCAGCCTCTCCTTTCTGCTAGACCAGGCTCTCTCAAGGTGAGCGGCGCATAGTGGAGAACACTGACCACTAGGACGGGATCTCGTGGCTCTGCCTCTGTCTGGGGCCCAGGAAAGCCTGGCACAGGAAGGGTACCCACGCTGCCTATGGAGCCGTAGCTCCCCGAGTGCCTGACTGCTGGGCTCCAGGCACCCCATCTTCCAGCGCCTCTTCCGTTAAAATGTGGCGAGGAGCCTGGCAGGAGGAGCCTCGGAAGCTAGTCTGGAGTCTGATGTGCTCGGTGTTAGCAGGACTGCTTTTAACTTACGATTTTAAAGCAAAACACTTTCCTGGACCCTGAAAGAATCATAGGCCCTGGTAGGAAAGAAGCAGGGATAGACAGGTACAGGACCCCACAGCCACCCAGGAGGGAAAGAGAGGGACCCCTGGGCCCTATAGGACTACCTCAGGCAAGGTGAGGTGCAGAGATGGGAGGCCTGTCCTCTGGCCTCCACCCACCCACCACCTGGGATGTGGGGGGAGCATGGGGTGCAGCATGTTCCTCCTTGAAGGGCTCAGCTGCTGGCCTGAGGCCTCTCCCTGCTCAGGTCTTGGTGATTGCTCCCCCGAGGGCCATGTTGGCACAGCGCTGTGTCCACCAGAGGAGCAGAGACCCGGCTGCTTCTAGGAGACCTGTGCCGAGGGAGGAGGCTCGAGGGCTTCAGGGAGACAGGCCTCTGCCTCCCACACACTGCCTGTGGGCAGGGGGCTGCGCCCAGGATGTCCAGCTCTTGTTCTCTGCCCTGGAGGAGGCGCTGGCGAAGGTGTCCCTTGGAGGGCTCACGTGAGTCCTCAAGTGACACCCCTTGAGGTTCTGCCCATGTCCATCTGCCATGCCTGGGCCTCTTCCTGGTTGACCTGCTTCTGCCTCCAGGGACCCCAACACCACCCAAGGGCCCCAGCCTGAGGAGGGCACAGGGGAGCAGGGTGTGAGGAGAGGTTGTCTAGAGAGGCTGGGGTGGGCCTGGCAGAGTGGCATTAGGACGGGTGCCTGGTGCTCATGGCCCTCTCTGCCGGCCCCGACCCACAGGTGCCAAGGGCAGACTGCCGAGCAGTGCGGCTGCCCTGTTGCCTGTGTGTACCCACCAGAACCTGTGGAATCATTCCGAGGTTCACCCTGGGCTCTGGGCTGCCCTGTTGTTGTTTATTGTTTGTTTTGTTTGCATTTCTTCCCTCTAGTATAGGAGATTGAACCCAGGGCTTTTGCACTGAGCGCCATCCCTATACCTTTTCGGTTCTTTCCTAGTCGCTGATTTGCCTATGCCAGGCTGGAATTTAAAGTCCTCCTGTCTTAGCGTCGCAGAAGTGCTGAGATTACGAGGCGTGTGTTACCACAGCCAGCCAGCTGCTCTGCTTGAACCGCCGTTCTGAGAGTGCTGAGAGCTGGGCGACTGTTCTGACGGGTGGATTAATTGCCCCTCTGTTGACTCTGGGGGTCTAGAGCTCTCCGAGGAACCTGGGCTGACCTGAAGCCTGAAGGTGCCTCGTGCCTTGTGGAAGGATTTGTGCATGGGCAGCTTTGGCTGCTGGGAGGCCGCTGCCGCCCAGCCCCAGCCACACCGCCTGGCCTTCGCCCCTGTGTCCTTGTGCCTGGAGTGCCAGGCCCTTCTATGGAGGGGCCCAGGAAGCTCTTCCATCACGACCTGGGGGGGCCAGGGGCAAGTGTCTCCTTGTGTCCCTCTCTGCCCTGCACCAGCTTCTATGTGCCCTGTGAGTTCTGTGACACTGACTTGTCCAGCTGGCAGTCACAGGCTGAAGGCTCCTTGGGGAGAGGGCTGAGGCCAGGGCACCCCGCTGCTCCAGCCCCACGTGCCTAGTCTGTCCAGGCAGGCTGTCAGGACAATCCCCCACACCCCCTCACATCCTCCTTGGAACCCCACCTGGCACCCATTGCCTCGGGTGCCCAGCTCCTACTCCATTACATAGACAGAGAGACTGAGGCCTGAGGGTTGGGAAATGTGCCTGCGGCCTCAGCTGAGACCCCTGGACTGCTGATGGGGTTTTATATCCCACTGGTACCCTGAAGTCCTGCTTCCTCTAGACTCTGGCAGGGTTGGCCTCAGCTGAGAGGCCATTGCCAGCTCCCTGGCAGCCCCAGTGTCACCTGTCCCAACCAACCCCAGGGCCTCAAGTGTCTCACTGCCTCCAGCTCCATAAAATGGATTCCCTTCAGCTTCCAAATGCCTAGCATGCCCTGTCCGTCATCCTGTGTGTCTTTGCTGGGCTCCTACCATGGGCACTGAGCATGTGAGCTGGTGAATAGCAGCCCAGGCTCCTGCCTCCAGGAGCAGGATGGATGGGCCCACAGGGAAGGGGTAGGTGCTTGTGGGTGTGGGGCAGGCACTGGCCATACCCCGCACCCTCTGCTTGACCCAGGTTGTCGGTGTCTACACTAGGACCAGCCCTCTCTCTCTTCCCTAGCATTTAGCAAGCTGGAGCCAGCAGAGGTCCTGGCCTACTCTGGGAGATGGCACCCTGCCCTGCTCGAGCAGGGAGTGTAGGAACAGGGGGTATAGGCCAGGCCCCTGCAAGCTGCCACAGGTCTGCCTGCTGGATCAAGGTGGAGGCTGCTGGGATTGCATCTGCCTTAGCTGGCTGCTGGCTGGAGCAGAGGCCGTGGAGGGGCACTGGGTACAGGGAGACAGCCTGGGCTGAGGGGCATGTGACAAGAAGCTCAGGGGTCGTGAGAATGGGCAGCAGATGGGGCACCATGGGGGCCCCAGGGGAATCACAGCCAGTGAGGGCTTTTTCTACTTACAGAAGAAGCCTGACACGGAGGAGACAATGCCCTCCAGGGCCAAGGCTGACAAGGTAAGTGACCTGAGTGTGACCTGGGTGCTGATGTCCTCAGGAGCACAACTGGCTGACCTGCTGCTGGAGGAGCTGTGTCCCCATCCGTGGGCCTGGGTGGGGCACCGCCTGTCCTGGTGAGCTGATTTTTTGGTTCCTGGGCGTCCTCTAGGGTGGCCCAGATTCCTGCTGTGGGGTACCCTCCTGTCCAGTGCCCAGCCTTGGGGCTCTGCTGACACTTGCCAAGGCAACAGGAAAATGGGCAGCTCTGGCTTGCTACCTTTTCAAGAAAATGTCCAGGGGAGAAAAAGGCCCCTGAACTGTCAACCCAGAGGCATTTGCTGCCCCAGCTAAGTGGACTTCTCTAGAGGGAAAGGGGTGTAGGGGGACCTGGGTTTGGCAGCAAGTAGAACAAGTCTGAATTATGCAGAAGAGCAAGGTGGGTAACCCACTGTAATTTGGGGTGTGATCCTCTATTATTGTGGAATTTGACTTTGCATCCAAAGGACTTCGCTAAATAAGACTTAGCTGAGTCTAAAAGCTGCATCCCAAGTACTCAGATGGCAGTGGCCATTTATGACAGGGACCCAAATCTTCGCTGAAAAGCCAGAGCAGAGTCCATGTGAGCACAAGTTTGCTTGTTAACATCACGCTGGTTTAATTCATTTTTCTTTAAATGCAAAAACTAAGCAGTGGAATCAGATTTTAGAAGCATGAAAGAAAAGACTTACATTTATTTTAAATGTTTTGTTCACTTGTTTGTTTTTTGGTTTTCGTGGTGCCAGGGATGAAACCCAGGCCTTGTGCAAACCAGGCAAGCGCTCACCACTGAGCTATACTCCCAGTCTCTACACTGAGGTTTGTGCTGAGATCATCGTGCCCATGAATTAGTTTTCCCCAGTTTTGCAAGATTTTGGTTTACCAGGCCAGGGATAGAGCTCAGTGGTACAGCACCTACCAGGCATGAGAGGGGTCGTGAGTGTGATCCCCGGTACCAAAATAAATAAATAAAAAGAATTACAGTTCACCATACGGTTGGCCAGGCTACTGTCATTGGTACAACCTGTCAGTTTTATTCTGATTTCCCCAGTTCACTTGTGCCCATGCGTGCGGTGCACATTCAGTTCCATGCAGTCCTATCACCTGCGTGTCCCCACCGTGGTCACAGCACCACTGGAGCCCCTCATGGTCCCAAGCAGTGCACCCCACCTGCTCTGCTCCTCTGAAAGCCCTGGCAACCACTCTTCTCTGTTTCTAGAGTTTAGTGTTTCATAAACACAAGTAGAATCTCACGCACATATGAGGGTGAATTTTTTGTCTTCTGGACTGGGCTCAGAGAGGCCCACATGGCTGGAAGATCAGATTTTCTGGGTATGTCTGAGTTTTTCCAGAAGAGATTAACATGTGAATGAGGTGATGGAATAGAGAAAATTTTTCTCTCTCCCAACACTGGCGTCCTCCAATCAAGAGCTGAGGGCGAAGGAAGGGCCAATTAGTTATCTCTCTGTCTCTGTCTCTGTCTCTGTCTCTGTCTCTGTCTCTCTAAGGTAGGATGTTCATCTTCTGTTCTCAGGCATGCGAGCTCCTGGCTCTTGGGCTCCTGGACTCAGACCAGATCTTCCACCATCTCCTCCTGGCTCTCATCCTCTGACCTTGGACTGGGATTGACCCTCCTGGTCCTCCAAGCTCACGAACCCCAGGCCTGGTTCTCCATAATCATGAACCAATCTCTCATAAATCTCTCCTTGTCTCTAGCTCACTGGTTGTGTTTCTCTGGAGAACCCTGACTAATAGAATATGCAACTTTACAAAAGTAGCTTTCTCCCTACTCTGCAAATTCCCTAGAGGAATCTCCAGGGACTCTTGAGAGTCAGTGGCTCATGCCTGGTTATTGCCAGGTCTTCGGTTTGCAGTATGGATGGACCCCCATCCACGGAAGGATTCCTGAAGTGCCTGCAGTTTTGATTATAATAAAAGAAGCTGCTATGAACACTGGTGTGTGAATTTTTGCGTGACCATGTGCTCCAGCCCATACAATGCTGGGTCATATGGTCACTACCTGCTGCATTCTGTGACACGTGGCCAGCTGCTTTACAGAGTGGCTGTCTGCTGTCACAGTCCCACACACAGCGTGGCAGCGATTCTAGGTATCAACATCCTTGCCCGTGTTTCCTTTTAGCTATTCTGCTAGATGTGTTGGAATTTCTCCTTGGTTTGCATTCCCCTAACGATGCATGGTGCTGGACATCTTTCCATATATATATATTTTTTTTTCACCATCTGTAGATTCTTTTTGGTGAAATGTGTATTCATATCTTTGCCCATTTCCTAACTAGATTTGAACTGTTGAATCAGGAGTTCTTTATACACTCTGGACTTCGTCCTTTGTCAGATACTTGTCTTGTGACTCATCTGATTTTAGTAAAAAGATGTGCTCCTTCTGGATCCACGCTGAAAGACTAAGGGTATAACTTCTTCATGCACCTTCCTCTTAAAATTCTTGGGTGATGGTAGCACACGGTCCCACTGTGTCCCAGGGGACTGGTTCCAGGACCTGCTGTGGACCCTGAAGCCCACACATGCTCAGCTTCCCTGTATTCAGTGACACGAGTCAGGCTTGGTGGCACACGGTGTAGACCCATCTCTGGGAAACCTGGAGCGGGAGAATCGTCAGTGCTTAGGAGTCCAAACCCAATTCGGACAATACACCAAGACTCATCTAAAAAAAGAAAAGTGCATAGTATTTGCTCAGAACCTGTGCACATCCAACCCTGCAGGCACCCTCAATCCCCTGCAGATGAGGATCGTGCTGAATACGATGCCAAGGCTTTGCAAATGGTTGCTCCCCTCTACTGATTACAGAATGAAAGGGAAGCAGGGTCTGTGTGTGTTCAGTACAGACCCGGGTGAGTTTTCCCACCTGTTTGCACCCCAGGTGGTTGGGTCTGCAGATGCGGTGGGCTGGCCGTCTGTGTTCACACAGTCCTTTACATTTCGGGTGAACCCGTGCTGTGAAACGAGCACTCAGGAGAATCACAGGTTGAGCTCCTCGGCTTCAAGTGAGAACACAGAGTCTCGCTGTGCAGACCGAGTGCCTCCCTCCCTGCGTCTCATCTCCGGGAACTCGAGTTCCGTCTCCTCCTCCCTTCCCCATCTCTCTCTTTCCCTATAATTAATTCTTATCCTAGGAAAACACAGGCTCAATGTGAACATCTCAGACAACAGAAAGGGGGGAAATAGATGCCAGCGTCTCCTCCCCCGGCTCCCCAGCATGCCTGCGCTCGGTGCCGGTGCCTGTCCAGACAACCGCCTTGGCGACCTTTCCAGCCTTGTGGAAGCGTCTCTGCATGTGACGAGGTCTTTGTTCGGAGCTCGCCCAGCTGCCCTTGCTTTGTCTCCTCCATGGGGCTCTGAGGTCTTCCTGTGTGGCTGTCATGGGTCCTTGTTGTCCCTCAGGGCCACCCCTCCTTTGTCCAGTTCTCTGCCTGCTCCTCGTCCCAACCCAAATGCCCTCTTCCCTAGGGAAGTGCCCCTTGGCTTCCTGGGGTGCAAACATTTCCCCACTTCACCCAGTTCTCCACTTGTCCGGTCAGTGTTTATTGAGGGTCTGCTCTGTGCAGGGCAGGCCAGGATGGGGGCACAGTACCCAGCTGGCAAGGGAAACGTGGCCCTGTGGGGCCTGCATTCCAGCTCTGGGTGACAGACTGCAGCAAGCCAGGCCACCACGCTGTGTGTGGCGGTCTTCACCGTCATCTCCAGCCCTAAGTGCACCGACTTTCTGTGTGCTGGACTTGGATGACAAGCTCACTTCTGCACTCCTCTGCCCAGGGCAGGGGCAGAGCCGGGGTGACCCTAAAGAGGAGGTGGGGAAAGACAGGAGGCCTTCAGCCTCCAGCTTCCCAGGCCCCGGCCGCACCACACTGCAGCGTCCCCCAGGGAGCACATCTGCCAGGCCACACTCCGGCCTGCTGAAGGCTGGCCCTGCTGTGGCCCTGGGGTGGGGGTACCCTCAGACGTGCCCCTCCTTGGAGACTCAGAGCTCTCACAGCAGCTGCTGTGAGCCCGGAGCCTTCAGCCAGGCCGGCGTTCCAGGCCTGGCTCTAACACAGCCACCTCTCTGCAAGAGCTCCTGGCCTGGAGCCAGTGAACCTGGGCAGCAGCTTCCTCTACTGACCTTACTTCTGACTGACAGGAAGCAGGGTCCTCTGCCCGCCTGTTGGCAGTAGGTGCTGAGAAGAGACTGAGACGGGAACTGTAGGAAGGGGTAAGGGTGGAAGCAAGGCATGGCATCTGCAACAGAAAAGGCCTTGTGAAGATGGCCGTGGAGCCAGCCTAACAAATTTCCCAGGGAACATTCTAGAAAGAGAAAGAGGAGCCAACGTGCCTGGGATATAGCTCAGCCTGCCTGGCAAGTACGAAGTCACGTGTCTGATTCCTGGTACCAGGAAAAAAAAAAAAAAAAAGAAAGCCAAGGCCATATGATAGGCATGTGTTTAGTGTGTCCAAGACACAACACCTAGCCAAGTGTGATGCTGCATGCCTGTAAAATCTCAACCACCCAGGAAGCCGAGGCAAGTTTGAAGCCAGCCTGGGCAACTTAGTGAGACCCCCATCTCAAAATAAAGAAGCACAAAAAAGGGCTAGTAGTAGCTCAGTGCTCCCTGGGTAATCTATACTATCTATATAGAGCCCTTTCCGGGTCCTCACCACAGTCCTACAAGCTTATATTTGGTTTGTTTGTTTGTTTTGGTTTTTTTTTTGGTCTTTTTCATTTTTATCAGTACTGGGGATCGAACTCACGACTGCCTGCTTGCAAGGCATGTGCTTATGCCGCTGAGCTAAATCCCCAGCCCCCACAAGTTTATATTTGTAATGCTATGGGAAACTTTTTGGAATTCTAGCAAGTTAGTTCCAATCTACCACTATCAGTATGGTGCATGGCAAGAATAAAGGCATTTTTATAGTTGTGGGGAGCCCAGGGGTCCTAAGTCCAGCTAGAGTGCAGGCTAGCTAGAACAAAAGGCTGGACCCAGGGCCAAACCCAGGTTTTTTAAATTCTCAATGAGGGGAGCGGCTGGGGGGCAGTTGATGAGTGACTGGTGGTGGTGGGGGACACATGACTGCTGTGAGCAGGAGGAGGGAGGAGCCTGAAGTCGCCTCTGAAACACACAGAGAGAGGGGGTGCAGCAGGGGTCATCTGCATAACACACTGTGAGATAGCACCTCGTGCTCTGGGGTCCGTGTGTCAGCTCTGATGTGTACTCTTTCATGCCCCTTATCTCAAGACAGTGTGGTGTGTGGCTCTCCCTCCCACCTGACACACATGTGTTTTGGGAGCTACGGGGCTGGGGCAACGCTGCCCTGTCCCCTTGCCTCAAAGACTACACGTCAGCACCTCTGCTAGACCAATTCGCGTTGCTTACAGACGATTGTGGGGAGAAGGAAAAGTCCCAACCAGCTCTGTACCTGTCAGCACATGAAACAGGGCCAGGTTTAGCCAAGATGGAGATAACTGCTCTTCTTTCAAGGAGAATCCTCCAGGTGGTCCTCCATAGTCACCACAATCAGTGTGGGGTAAACAAGCAGAGAAATTAACCATCACCAGCCATGCCAGCCTATACTGTGAGCAGCACCAACCCTGCCACAGAGCACGAGCATCGAGAACAAGTGCCCATCCGGGTCGAGAGCCTTAGGGGCAGGTGTGTACCTCAGCCTTCCCCTCTGCTGGCTTTGTGGTCCCGGAGGCCATGAGGTGAGAGGGCCGAAGCTTGAGCCTGGACCCCTGTGGTCACCACAGAGCGATCCTGCCACCAGCAAACCCTGACTCCCACGGGCTTTAGCCAAGGAGAGATAGAGCTGTGCTGATGACACCTTGGAGAAGCCAGGGCTTAGTCATCGCCACTGCAAAGACAGCTCATCCTGCCAGACGCAGGGACAGGCCAGAGGCACGTGTGGGAGGGAGCTCCTGCCGGGCTTATGGTGCTTGGTGGAGGCGCTGCCTTCTTGGCTTGAACCCTGGACAAGATGGGAAGCAGCTGTCTCTTCTCTGCTGCTCGGCTTTACCCTCGCCCCACTCCCCATACGTACTTGAAGAAATATTTAATCTTTATGAGGTCAGATTTATCATCTGTTCCTTAATAGCTTCTGGATTTTATTCTTTTCCTGCAGATCGAGCCCAGGCTTCCACACTGAGCTACATCCCTTTGCCTGTTTAAATCGTGAGACAGGGTTCTGCTGAGCTCTGCATCACCCGGGCTGGCTTGAACTTGCAGCCCTGCCTTGGTCTCCCTGAGGACTGGGGTTCCAGGTGCGCACCACTATACCTAGCCTTGGTTTCATTCCTCTGAAAGGGACTTCCTGTTAAATTATCCTTCATTCACTGTTTTACGTCTAAGTCTCTGGTGCATGTGGTGCTTGTCTCTGTAAGAGGAGTGAGGCAGAGACTTCAGTCAGTCCTGCATGGCTTCCTGGATCCAGTGACTGTAAAAAGTTCATTTGCAGTTCTTTGAAACCCTCTTGAGAGATCCTTTTGGGACTGATCCTGGGTCCAGGATAGGAAGCAGAAGCAAATGCCAGCAGGCCACAGGGTGGGCCAGGCCTACTGGGCAGCTGTCTGTGGACAGTCACACGATTAGAAAGCACATTGAAATCCTACAGAGGAAAAAGAAAGAAAGAAAGAAAGAAAGAAAGAAAGAAAGAAAGAAAGAAAGAAATCCTACAGAGATACTCAGCGGTTCCCCAGTGGGAAGCAGTTTCTGGCTCCCTGCAGTAGATGGCGCCCTGCTGCCCTCACATGCATGTGTTGAAGTCTTTTTCAAGGTACTGAGCCTGGGCCAGGCTTCCAGGGCTCTGCAGGCCCTGGCGTCAGCGCCCCTGTGTCAGCATCTACTCAGCTGAGATGTGCTGCCAAGGAATGAGCCAGCTGTCTTCCGAGAACAAGTGATTTATTTTTATTGCCTCATTGTTAAACACTTCAGTGTGCTGCCCAAGAGCTGTGTGGTTTGGATAATCACAAGAGAAGATGTAAACTGGAGAGAAGTGGGGTGTGTGCTGCTGATGGTTTTCAGGAGGACCAGCCAGCCCTGTGGCTCGTGTGCACAGTCCAGGCTGTCTCTGGAGGGATGGGTGCTGAGAGGCAAGCAGAGAATTAAGAATTAAAAAAAATAGAAAGGAAGAAGTACACAGGTTTGTATTCAAAGAAAAGAATATTGATTTCCCAGTCTCTTAAAATTATAGTCAACGTTCTTATTTGTCAGCTTTCCCATTGCTTGGCTACAACTTTGAGACCTGTGAAAGGAGGAGAGGCTTAATGTTGTTTATGGTTTCAGGAGACTCAGTTCATGGTCAGCTGGGCTCCACGGCAGAGACCTTACGGCCTGGTGAGCAAAGCTGCTTAGTTCTTAGTGCCTGGAGGACAGTGCCAGAGAGGAGCAGGGCCCAAGATCAGACATAGGCCCTAAGGTCATACTTCCACAGCCCATCCAGACATACCCAGAAGTGTGTTTTCTTCCTGCCCTGAGTGACTCCCAAGGCCAAGCAAGCCAACGTCACCTTTACTGCCACAACGTCTCTCAAGTGCAAGGGGCATCATAGTTTTAGCTGATTGGAGCACCTGTCTGTCCCCAGGTGATCCAGGAAATGAATAAGGTAAATAAATTGTGGAAAGAGGGCGGGGCCAGGACTTGGGGACCATGACACTGTGGGGAGTGTGTCAAGGCCCAGCCTGCTGCTCCATTTTGATCCCCTGATTTCCCAGTGCTCAGCAGCATATGCCTGAGGCTTGGCCCAGCAAGAGGACGCTTCCAGGGAGTCCCTTTAGAATGTCCCCAGCTTGCCCTGCAGGGCAGCAGGAACAGTGGTGAACATGGCTGGGTACTTCTAGTCCTCACGTTAAGATCTGGCAGAAGTCTTGGTATCATCAACTTGGCATGGCCTGAGTTTCCCCTGGGGCTTCAAACTGCAGCCCTGCTGACATACTGGGCAGCTTCATTCTCTTGGCAGGGTCTGTCGTGTGCAGTTAGGACGGTGAGCCAGGAGGATCCCCCAGTTGTGGCAAGCCACCACACTCCCAGGCATTGCTCAGTGTCCCGGGGTGGGGGCCAAAACTGCTCCCAGCTGAGAATCATGATCTAATCCAACACAGACTCAGAGAGGAAGCCAGTAACAGTGAGTACAGGGCTGAGGCCCTGGGGCTTGTCCTCTGGCTCCATTGCTCCCAGACTGGTGCTCTGACCTCTGTGAACACAGCAGGCATTGTGATGGGCGATTTTTAACCAAAGATGCAGCTCCGACCCATCTAAAATCCAAGTATCCCGCAGAAATTTAACCAAAGTCTTTCTTCTTGGCCAGACCCAGAGGACTCGACCTCCAGGGCCTTCTCAGAGCAGATTCCTGTGCAGTTAGGATGGTCAGCTAGGAGGACGCAGGAGGATCCCCCTCCATGCCTTCCAAATCAGGAACCCAGACCAGGACCCAGACAATGATGGCCCCTCCAGATGGCACCAGGGTTGGCTCTCATTCCTTCGCTCCGCTCCCGGGAGTCCTCCTCAGTCTTTCATGGGTAAATACCAGCCTCGAACATGTGAGTCCCAGGAACTGCACGACTGGAGCTGACTGGGTCAACACTGCCCAGTGTGTGTGTGTTTCTGGGGGTCAGAAATAAGCCTAAGGATTAAGTTAGTACATAGTAGGAAGGGTCCATTAATTCACTGGTTTTTTATCAGCCTCTATTTCCAGCCTTTTCTTCTGCTTCCCTTCGGGGTGCATCTCACAGAGCCCCATGGGATTCTGTTTCTCCCAGCTCCACGCATGGCCCCATAAGGGTTGAGTTCTGCTGATTGCCATGAGCCAGGTGTGACCTTGGAGACCTCCCACACTTCCCTGATCTCTGTTGTTCTCTGGACACAGTGAGCTTACATGGGGACAGGGCTCAGCCCCAGCTGGGGAGTGTTCACAGCGGGCCGTGAGGCCGTGAGCACAGGTGCTGATGGCTGGGGGCTGACTCCAGGCTCTTCCAGTCACGTGCTCAAGGCCCAGTCTTCCCCAGACCTGGTCCCAATGGCTCCACTGCAGCTGGGACCCTTGAGCCACTCCCCTGATTGGCTCCAGCCAGCTGGGTGTCATCACAGACAGCCTGCTGCTGCGGCTCCTTGGGGGGCCTTGAGGACAGGGGCAGAAAGCCAGATGGGGCGCAGCAGAGAGGCTTCCTCCATCCAGGGGTCGGGACCATCCTAAGGGTCACCAGAGCCCCCGAGTTGGCCACCCCCACAGCTGGGCAGCCGCCCACCCACCTGACTAGGCCCTCTTCCCAGAACCCTTGGTGACCACCTAGGACCTGGCAGTGCTGAGAACCCAGCCCTGCCTCAGGGGCGGGATTTGGTGGTCCTATATTTTGGGCACCCTCTTGTTATTGGGGGTCACAAGGGAGCAGTTTCCAGGTCCTCTGTATCCTGTGTAGAGAACTGAGAGATTACTCAGGAAGAGTGGCAAAAGGGAGATTTATTAAAAGCCAAAGTACACTCCACGGGGAAGGAGCAGGCCAGGAAGATGGGTTCCCAGCCCCGTGGGGGGTACCAGTTCTCTGGGGTCCTGGGATTATGAAGAGAGGGAGATCTGGAGACTGAAGGGGCCCAGCAGGGAACCTGACTCTGCTGTCCTGTGGGGAGGAGAGCTTTTTTTTTTTTTTTTTTTTTTTTGTATTTTTCTTTTTTATCGGTACCGGGGATCGAACTCACGACTGTCTCCTTGCAAGGCAGGCCCTTATGCCGCTTAGCTAAATCCCCAGCCCCTGGGAGGAGAGCTTTTGACCAAACTAATCTATAGCTATCTATCTATCTATCTATCTATCTATCTATCTATCTATCTGGATATGTCATGCATCCAAAGCCCACAGGAGTAGGGCGGTAGGGTAGCCGAGGCACAGGACCTCAGAGCCTACAGGAGCACCCAGGGAGGCTGCTTTTGGGTTTTTAGCCTCTGGAAATGCACCAGTTACTATGAGTTGTTTTGAGTCACTAAATTGGTGGTAATTTGCTATCATTGCCATAGGAAATGAATACACTAACTTAAAAGCAAAAGGGTGGTGAATGTGGACATATAAGCACACATCTATACAGGCGGGAGGCCTGGACTCAGGCAGGAAGAGAAGCAGGCCTCAGAAGGATCTAGACTGTAGACCCAAAAGCTTCTGCTTTTCAGAGGTCTGCTCTGTGCCACACTTGGCTTTGTTCTCTTCACTCGAAGCTGGCTGGCTTCTGCAGCTCCAGCCTGCCTCGTAGGCTATGGCCAGTGCCCACCTGAACTGCTCAGTGTCAGCACCTGCAGGGACTCAGAGTTTTCCCTGTTCAGTGCCACAAGCCTGGGCTAGGGATCCTGATGAGCTGAGCTTGGGTCAGGTGTTCTTGCTTCGTTCAGGTGCAGGAGGCTAAGTGGACAAGTGTGGGTGCCAGGTCTCCCTCTCACTGGCACAGCCCTGCAGGGGCAGAGGGGACCAGCTGGGCTAATCTCTACTGCTGAGATCCTGGAACCATCCTCAGGGCATGTTCTGTATTTATACGTGTCAGGCTACCACTCCCTGGAGACATGGCTGGGGCTGGATCTTCCTCTGGGCCCACCTGAGGGTGAGATGGAGAATCTGCTGGAGGACCCCCTCATTTGTAAGGTCAAAGTCCCCCACATATAGGGAGCAGAAGCAGAGGCCTTGACAGGGAGCTTGATAAAGGTGTCCGCCCCCGCCAGCTCCTATCCCAGGCTGACCTCGGGTTGGGTATAGACACCAGGCTCCCACATGGGTGTCCCTAAGAGGTGACGTGTCTCCAAACAGCTCACTGTGCGGAGGCCCAGCTCTTTCTCAGCCACTGCTGAGGGTATGAAGCAAGCTGGGGGTGAGGATGGGGTCAAGCATGGGCAGGAGAAAGCCACCTGCTCCCCAGCCTGTGGCCACATAGGTGCTGCTCACGGGTATGCCCAGCAGCTGGCTGGGCCCAATCGTGGCCTGCCCTGCATCCCCCTTGTGGTCACTCTGCCCACAGCGCAGCTCCGAAGAGAAGCAAGATGAATGGGGTTTACTTTGCAGCTTTGCGAGGAAAGGGCAGGTTTGAGGGTGCTGGTGGGGGCAGAGGAAGCTCCTTGAGGACTATTTCTCTCCATGGAGCCCCATGCATATGCCTCCCCTTCCCCTGTCATGATTTAGATCTAAAATGTCCCCCAAAGCCTCATAGGTTCAGAGCTGGACTCATCTGCGGATCAGTCTCTGGTGGGTTCAGAGCTGAATGCCGTTAGAGTTGGGGTCCCAGGTCTTCCGACCTCTGACAAGGACATGTCCCTTGTGAAATCCCAACCCCTCACATAAGAGTGACACACTGCTGTCTGTAGTGACCTCGTGTTTATTCTTTACAATGTGTCCTCTCTAGCTGAGCCCTTCTCGGAATATGTGTGTGATTTTAGTAAAAGGTTTTTTTTTTTTTATTGTTTTGTCTTTAACTATCCTGGAGAACCCCAAACACATGAAAAAGAATGAAAAGTAGCATCTGAAAAGCCCGCAGATCCTCCACTCAGGGACAGTTGCCAACATTTCTCTGTATTTGCTTCATCTGGTTTGTTTCTAAATTATTTTTGAAAAATTACTGTCTTTGTGACATCTTCCCCCAAATATTTTTGGATTTTTCTTACATAACACCGTCTTATGTAATGGCAATCACATCAGCACAGCTAAGTTAACGCTACTTCCTGAGCGCCACTGAGTAGCCATGCATGTTCAGATGTGCCTGGCTGTCCCCACACATCCTTTATTTCATGCACGGAGTGGCCATACACCTCTTATGCGTCCTTGCCCGTCTTGTGGTTTGGAGGTGTCTGAGTGTCCCACAGGGTTCCAGTTCTGGACTTGGCCCCCGTGTCCTGGGACTTTAACCATCTGGCCTTATTGAGGTGATCAGATCACTGGTGATGCGCTGGGAAGGATTCAGGCTGGTCACCCGATGAGCCAGCCCTCAACAGGCCACCCACATGCATGGCCCCTTCTGCGCATGGTTGGTTCCCTTTCTGATTCTCTGGGCTACTGTGACAAAGTCAGAGGTCCCCTGCTGGGACACCTGTGCCACACGCTCCAGACTCTTCAGACACCAGGACAGTGAGCCAAGTAAACATCCCTGGTAGTTACCCTGCTGAAGTGGCTGTCACAGCAACCCCCGAGGGACCGGGACAGCCCGTGACCTTCTGCTTCTGTGCCCTTGACTGTGGAAGGGGCTGGGTGGTGAAGCCCAGGGCAGCAAAGCTTCTGATCGGTTTTCTCCTGCCTTCGCTCATGGCATTGTTTGGGATGGCCAGAAAGGACAAGTGACACAAGTGACATCAAAGCCAAGTCCAATTAGGACCAGGTTAGACTTTTGGGTCAGAATGTTAGAGGCCACCAGGAAGCACGGCAGGATTCTTGGGGACTCCCAGGTTGGTCACTGGACCTCCCCTCCACTGGGGATCATCAAGCTATCTAGGGGGACACTGGCAGAGGGTGAACACCTAGTTCCCTGCCAGTCTGTCACCAGTGCCCACTGGTGGAAGTGACTGTGTCCCTCATGGTTATAAAACAGTGATTTCCTGACACCCCGTTTGTCCTGTGGGTGGTGCCTGGCTTCCTTCCAGGCAGCAAACTTCCTCTGCGGGCACGCTGTTATCCTCGGACGCAGCTCCCATGCCAGGGCCAGCCGGGCACCTAATCCGTCTCCTTTTCTCCTTTCAGATGGCAAGAGACAAGTCAGGTTCTGTTAGTTTCGTCTTTTTCTTTTTGTCAGTGCTCAGGGTGTCATCAGTTTGGCCAGGGGACCATCTTTTATCTGGTTGCTGCCTCTCCTGACAGGACCCTCTCAGTCTCTGAAAGTTCCTTTGCTAGCCTGGCCACAGTGATACAGCCTCCAATCCCAGCAACATAGGAGTCAGAGCAGCAGGCTGACAAGTTTGAATCCAGCACAGACACTGTAGCAATGCAGGAGGACTCTGTCTCACAATCAAATATTAAAAAGGGTTGGGATGTAGTGCAGTGCAAAGGCCCTGGGTCAAATCCCTTAGTATTGCAAGGAAGGCAAGACGCAGAAGCAGGAAGAGGAAGAAGAGAAAAAATAAGACAGCTTCTTTATTTCTGGTGCAATACAATGCCTCCAGGCCACCTTTGCCTTCCGGTCACTAGGGCTGGAGTCAGCTTTCTCCAAGCAGCTCTGATGCCCTGTGGTCGCCCGTCTTAGAGACCAAGACCTGAGTGCTGGTGTCACTGTCCTCTGGCTCTGGCCCCACTATTACCCCCGAGTCTTCATCGCTGAGTTTCCTTTTTGACCAGGATCTGGCTGCGTCACACAGGAGGCGCTTCTTCCTGGATCAGACCTGCAGGGTCTGGGCAGCTGGCTGAGGTCTGAGTTCCGGGGACCACACGTAGCGGGGACCCAGAGTTTGGAAGGGCGGGAACTGTGTAGCCGAAGGGCACACAGGAGACGCTGGGCCTTCTGTGTCCTTTCACCTGTAAGCAGAGCTTGTCCCTTGTCACACCAGCAGAGCTGCGTGAGGCTCAGGCCTGCGCCGCTGGCAGCCAGCCCACCCTGTCCAGCCCACCACGTTGGTTTCCCCAGGGTGATGCATGCGCAGGCACATCTGCTTCCGCTCCAAGTGCAAAGAAGCGACCCAGAGCCATGTAGCTGTGACTCAGGATCCAAACGCACAAGGCTCCTGAGAGGCACGGACATCTCAGAAACCAGGCAGGCTGCTCGCCCCCTGCTAAGAGGCCCAGAACCCCAGTGCTCTGCTGGAAGCATGAGGTCCTGAGTTTGATTCCTGAACCTACTCCAAAATAGGAAACAGAAAAATTATGCATTGGAAATTTTTGTATTATAATCTAAGAATATTATTAGGGTGATAAAAATGAATTTATATCAGAATATGAAAATAGTTAAAAAAACCAAACAAAATTTGGTGATCTATGGGCTGAGCTTCTGGTGGTAAGGATGAGGGTAGCTGGGAAAGATGGGGGCTCAGCCATGAGTTTGGGATACAGCAACTAGAGCCAGGGGAGAGTGTAGGGTCTAGCAGGGAGGGTAGATGTGGTCAACATCAGAAAGCACAGAGGAAGGGGGTGTTGTGCACGTGGTGGTGGGGGTGTTCTCAGTTCATCGCTGTAAAGTTCAGGCCAAAGGGGTGCGGGTAGCTCAGGGCACAGCATGTCACAGGGAACAGAGCAAGGGTCCAAATTGAGCCACCATCCTGGGCCATGATTTTCTATGTGTGAGACCTTGGCAGTGAAGTTTATAGAAGCTTGTGTCTCTCCTCTGCACCGTGAAGGCAATAGTGCTGACTGCCCAGCACACACAGGGGAGGTGGCCACTCCCTGGACTTTTGAAAGAATTTGTGTGTGGGCAGCTTACAGATGCCAGTGCTGTCCTTTTGCTTAGCGTCCTGCAGGCCCTCTGCCCTGCCTCCCTTTCCTCAAGAGCAAGCCAGGCTGATCTGCCCCCCAGGGCCTTTGCATATGCCATCTCTCTGCCTGCAGTATTCTTCCCCAGCTCAAGGTATAGCTGCTCCTTTTCTGCTTAAAGGACACTGCCCACCTGGACACTCTGGAATGGTGTCTTCTCCAACAGACTTGAGCCCCATGAATGTAGCAACCTTAAGCGCTGCGGTCGAACAGTGAGCTAAGGAATCCAGAGTCAGTGCATGGGCTTCGGGCAGCTCCAGACATACCCTGTACACACTGCTGTCCTGTATGCTGTCACTGAACACTGACAGTGACTTCTGAGGGCAGGACTGGAGAGGCCCCCCACAGCCCATGGGCACTGCAGGAGGTGTTGGCCCTGATGTGGGGCCCCAAGGACAGGTGTGGCACAGGCACTGCCTCTCCCTGGGTTTCCGGGATGAGGAAAGAAGCCACCTCAGCTAGGGTGGGGCTGGAGGACAGGTTGGGTATGTGGGACTGGGCTTGCACAAAGCTGGTCACCAGACCCCACCATCCACTGTCACCAGAGGAACACAGGGAACCTGGAACACATGTATATGTGCACACGTGTGCCTGTGCGTGTGTGCACTCCGTGCACAAACCCGTGTGTATCTGCATGCATGCACATGTATCTGTGCATATACGTGTGTGAGCTGTAGTATATATATGTGTGCACTTGTTTGTGTCTATGTGCATCTATGTGTTCTCACAAGTGTACTGGAATAAGCAAATGTGCATGTGTGTGTGCTTATACATCTGCACCTGTATTTTCACATATGTATCTGAATATGTGTCTGTGTCTACGTGTGAGTGCACATGTATAGATGTGCACGCTTGTGTGTAGTACACATTTGCATGCGTGTGTAGATGCGAGCGCACTTCTATGTGCATGTATGTGAACACACGTGCACGCGTCTCTGTGCTCGTGTCTAGATGTGTGCGCGCATGTCTATTGCGTCTGAATGTGTGTGCGAGTGTGCAATCTCTGTACCACTGTGTGCATGGTGTGTATGTGTGAGTAGCCACCGGTGGCTCCGGGGCGCAGACCGCTGCTGGCTGCAGTTACTCTCTGTATGTTGGTCCCTGGCCCGAGTCTCGTCCTTGGCGCCTCTTCTCTGGGGCAGGGATGACACAGGCCCACTCCGCTGACCCCGCGGCCCCGGGCCTCAGCGTCGCTCCTCTGCACAGCCTCCGCTGTGCCTGGGGCGCAGAGGCTGCGGAAGGGGCTGGGGTGCGCTCGGCGGGACTTGAACCAGAACTGCCCCGAGGACCCGGTCCTGCCTGGTGCTGCGGTGACCCAGCGTTCGGAGCCAGGAGGACCCGGCGGGCCGCACGCCCTGGCGCAGCCCGAGCGCCCGCGTCGCCGCCCCTAGCGCCGGCTTGGGGGACCCGCGCGTTCCCGGGCGACAGCGCCACCTGCTGGCGTCCTCCCGGCTGTTCCCTGGGCGGCCCCGCGGTTTGGGGCTGCAGGAGAGCCCGCCTGCGCCCCCAGCCTGGAAGGACCAGGTGGGAAGCACCAGACGCCCACACTTGTGACAGCGACCTCGAGGGCGCGGCGGCGATGCGCTGGACCCGTCCTGGCCATCCAAGCTGCCAAGCATTGCGCCTGTCCCTGGAACGCGACCCAGGTTGGCTGGCTTGAGGCAGCTCTGGCTCTCAGCCTGCAAGACCCTTGGGTGCAGCTTAGATGTCACCTCCTTCCAGAAGCCCTCCCTGTCCCCTCTTCTGAGAGTAGCGACTCCTGCCTTGCCCTTGCCCGGCTCTGCCGGGTCTGCCTTCCCTGTGTCCGGCTCACCTCTGTGGAAGAAGCCTCCCTAGGGAGCCCTGGCCGTCGCCTCCCTCTGTCAGCCTGGCCACGCGGGACACGGGTGAGCTCCAGGCTCGCTGATCCCCACAGGCCCTCGCTCCGGGGGGCTCTGGCCTCCTCGCCCACTCTCCTGCCGCAGTGGCTGCAGCCCGCCCTTCAGGCCGCACCCCATGCCTCAAACCCCTCCTGGCCTTGCTGGGGTGGCCCCTCCTGGCCTGCTCCTGCCTCTGACTTCTCAGCCTCTTCTGTTCACCTCCCCCAGGCCCAGGCCGTCCGTCCTTCCTTTCTCTATTCCTTCGCGTGCCTCCCAGTGTGTAGTTGCTGGGGTAAATACCACCTCGGTGTCCTGGCTCCCAGGGACGCTCAGGCCCACACGTACAGCCTCCCCCAGAAGCCTACAGAGCGCCAGGCCCCAGCTGCACCCTCATCCTTGGATTTGTGCTCGCCTCCTACGGACCATGTAGCACCCCTCTGGTTCAGTGACCCTCCTGCCCTGGCTCGGTTTAGCTCCCCTCCTCTTCCCCTTACCCCTCTCTGTCTCCACGTCTGAACTGCAGACCCCTGCCTGGCCGTTGAGCCCCCTCTTCTCTGTCCTGCTGTGGCTGCTGCAGCCTCCACCTCTCCCAAGGGATGGCCAGGTCCCTGCCCCTGCCGCCCACCCCGGTCTTCAGTCTGGCCCCACCCTCTGGCCTGCTCCTGCCTCTGACCTCTCAGCCTTTTCTGTGCCCTCTGTCCTTGGCTGCCATGTCCAGCCAGATGGACTGTGTCCTAATGGGCCACATTCCTGTCCCCCAGTGCTCTCCAGTGCCCACTTCTAGCACCTAGACTTCTCTCTCCTCATTTGGGGGCTGCCTTCCCCAAGGGAGCTTGGGCCGGCACCATCTCTGAGAAGCTTCTGTAGCCCCTGCACGGATTTGGTGCTGTCTGCCTGCATTCTCCTGGTACAGTGGACGCCTCCGACCACCTCGTGTGTAACTTTCTTCTTTTTCCACTGAGATGTAAGTCCCTTGGATAAGAACTGGGCCCTCACAACTGTCCTCTCAGAACCAATCACAGAATCTCCTTACTTCTCAGTTAATTTGAAGCTCCCTACCCCTTTATTTGAGATGCAGTTGTACTCAATTGCCCAGGCTGTCGTCTAACCTGAGATCCTCTTGTCTCAGCCTCTGGAGTAGCTGAGGTTATGGTTATATATACAATGCCCTAGATTTCCCTCTTTTTAATCCAAATACTTAGCACTGTAAATTTTCCTCTCGGGACCCTTTAGCTGCATCCTACCTATATTGATATGTTGTATTTTAATTTTCATTTTGTTTTCTATGTTTCTTAAGTTACTCTCAGACTTACCTCTTGACACATGTATTGTTTAAGCCATTTACTTTGGCATAAGGTTGTAGTCCTATTTTCCTATTTTGGAAATTGAGGCAGAAGGATTATAAATTCCGGCGCAGCCTGGGCAACTTAGCAGGACCCCATCTCAAAATAAAATAAAAAGGGCTGGGGATGGGCTCAGCACTGGAACACTCGCCTAGCATGTGTGAGGCCCTGGGTTCAATCTCTAGAAATTAAAAAAAAAAGTATTATTTAATTCCCAAGTGTTTGTAGTTTTTTTTTTTTAAATACTCTTCCTCTTGTTGATCTTTAATTTGATCCTGTTAGGGTCAGAGAGCATATTCTGTATGGTTTTGATTCTTTGGAATTAGTTAAGTTTATTTGATGATGCAGGATATGGAAGGCCTGGACGAATGTTCCGCAGACACTTGGGGAACAGGTGTGCTCCGCCATCCTTGGGTGAAATCTTTGCTGGGAGCTGATTGGGTCCTGGGGGTTGTTTGCTTAGCTCTTTCATGACCTTGCAGATTTCCTGGGTCACTGCTGGCCCAGCGCTTCTGCTGCCTGAGCTGGGTGGGCTGTTGAGATTCCCAGCTATCACTGTGAAGCCTGGTTTTCCTTCCCCTCTTGGTTTTACTTCCTGTAATTCAAGGCCCTGCGGTTTGGGCACAATTTGGCGCTCTTCTTGGTCTCCTTGTCATTGGACAATGTCCCTTGGTCTTTACTAATTTTCTTTGCTCTAAAATCTACTTACCTGATGTAAATATACCCACTTTTACTTTTTAAAAATAGATCTTTGCATGGTGTATCTTTTTCTTTTCAACCTACTTATGCTACTGAATTCAAAGTGAGTTCCTTGTAAAGAGAATACATTGGCTCTTTTTTAAATTAAAATTTCCCCTTCAGTGCCTTTTAATTGGCATCTTTCCATCATTTGGGTTTAAAGCTTAAACCTACCATGTTGTTCCTTTTTTCCGGTTGTTTCTTCTTTTTCCCTTGCAGCAAGTTTTTAAAGAGGATCTCATCCTGATGTTCTTACAGTGTTTCGTAGCTGCTATAGGATTCTTAGGCGTTAAGTACACACACAGTATGACCTATCAAAAGCTCTGGGCTCAGTGTTTTAACACTTCGCACGGTGGTCCTGCACGCTTCTCTTCTCTTTTTTTTTAATATCATCAGTGTGACTATCAGATAGCATTATGGTTTTGTTTCAATCATGGCAGCACACCAAGCTGCCAGATGTTCAAATGAGATGCCTCAAATTTGGGGCTGGGGATTTAGCTCAGTGGCATAAGCACCTACCTTGCAAGCAGGCAGTCGTGAGTTCAATCCCCGGTACCGATAAAAAAGAAAAAGACACACACACAAAAAAAATTTGGTATCCTTCTGTCTCGACTTCTTAGAATTCTGGGACTACAGTATTACATCATTGTGCCTGGCCAAGGATTTTTATCTTTAGTGCTCAGACATTTAATTATGATGTGTGTTAGCATCAGTTTTATTTTGTTTTGTTCTGTTTTTAAGAGACAAATCCTCATTGTGTTGCCCAGGCAGGCCTCCAACACCTAGACTCAAGCAATCCTCCTGCCTCAGCCTCCGAAGTAGCTAGGACTACAGGTGCATAGGCCTGCAATTGAACATGTATAGATCTTTTTGGCTTATCCCACTGGAGTTCGATCTACTTCTTGAATCTGTGGGCTTCTGTCTTTCATTAAGTTTGAGAAGTTTTTAGCCATTATTTCTTCAAATACTCTCAGCCCCTGAAGCTATGTTAACTTTTCATCAGTCTATTTCCTCCTTGTTCAGTGTGGGTAAATTTGATTGATCAATGCTCCCGCTGCCCGATTCCCTCCTCTGTCACCTCTGCTCTACATTGGAGCCCATTCAGGAAGTTTAAAAAATTTCTGCTTTTGCAACCAGTCCCTAAAGTCACAGATTCTGAATCACAATAGTTAACTAAACTGCAGGTCAAAACATTTGGGAGCCAGGTGTGGTAGCTCATGCCCAGCACTCAGGAAGCAGAGGCAGGAGGACTGCTGGGAGTTCAGGTCAGCCTGAACACTACATAGCAAAACCCTGTCTCAACAACAACAACAGGATGGATATTTAGCGCAGTGGCATAAGTGTCTGCTTGGTAAGCATGAGATCATGAGTTTGATCCCTGGTACCAAAGGGAAAACAGAAGTAGGGGAGGGAACAAACAAACACAGTCTGTACTAAACATGCACGGACCTTTTCTTGTAGTTATAAATTCTTGTAATTTCTTGCTCCCTAAACCAAGCAGTTTAACAACTGTCTGCATAGCATTCCCATTGCATTAGGTACCGTAAGTGGCCCAGGGATGCTCTAACAGCTACAGGTGCCTGTCTATAGCTTCTGGGCAACCACTGTGCCCTTTATATAGGGACTCGGGCACCCGCCGATCTTGGTGTGGAGGCTCTCCGCAGACACTGAGGGCCAACTATGCAGCTTTCGGTTCTATTATTTCCGTTTGGTGCTTTGTTTTGCTTTTGTTTCTTTGCAAAGAATTTCAACATTTTTGTTAGTTTTAAGAGACTCGCGGCAGTTGCTTGTCAGACAGTTTTCTTGGTTTTTTTTTTTTTTTTTTTTTTTTTTTTGTCTTTTTCCTTTTTATCGGTACCAGGGATCGAACTCACGACTGCCTGCTTGCAAGGCAGGTGCTTATGCCGCTGAGCTAAATCCTCAGCCCTTTAGACAGTTTTCTTGATGGTTGCTTTAAATCCTGTTCACTTCATTGCAGTATCTTGCTGTTGGTTAGCATCAGTCCCTTGTCATTTCCTTCACATGGAGACTTTCCTCTTTCGAGGGATCCCAGATCCGTCAATCACATCCTGAATACTTCAGCCCTTAAATTAGGAGGCCCCTGGCCTGAGTATGCATGTGGGTGCATGTCTGTGTGTGTGTGTGTGTCTGTGTGTGTGTGTCTATGCGTCTGTGTGTGTCTGTGTGGTCCTGGGGACGGAACCCAGAACCTTTGCTCTGAGCTACTTCCCCTTGTTTGTTTGTTTTTGTTTTAAAGAGAATGAAGCCACGCAAAACAAAACAGACTAAAGCCAGTCAAAACAAAGCAGTGCAAGTGATACGGGAATTCAAGCCCACACATTCCTTTGTCTTGTTTTGTTTTGTTGTACCAGGGATCAAACTCACTACTGTGTGCTTGCCAGGCAGGCGCTTGTGCTGCTGAGCTAAATCCCCGGCCTGTACAGGACTTCAAAACCATGGTAGTAGGAAATCAGCAGTGGTTACCATAATGCCTCTTCTTGTCTTCAAAGTAGCAGTCCATGCCATCAGACATAGGGAAATCAAACAAAACAGGACAAAATAGAACTAATAAAAAACAAAACAACGAAAGCAATACAGGACTTCAAAACAAGACAGTAGTAAATCCAAAAAAGGTACCATAATATATCTTATCTTTGAAATAGCTGCCTATGCCATCAAATACAATAAAATCAAACAAGACAAAACAATAAAACCAAACAAAACAATGAAAAGGATACAGGACCTTAAAACAAATTAATAGGGAATTAACAATGGCTACCACCTTCAGCAGGAGCTCCCCCATAGATGCTACATTGTGTATTGTTATCCTCTGAATAGATGATCAGACTACAGCTTTAGACCTGCAAAGTCAGTGAAACACTAAACACTACAAGCATTAATTTGTATTTTACCTCAGTAGCTGTCATCACAGCCTGTGCTTCTCTGGATGAGTGGCTCACAATGAGGGGTGTAGGTGGGGTTGAGCCTTCTCATTTCTCAGCCCACGTGACAGCAGGGGCTGGCATCTGGCTCTCCCCAAAGCGGCCCACACATCGTGCCTACTCCCGGGAGGGCTTGCTTCTTGTTGACTTCTTGTTCTCTCCCCTCCAGACTTACACTTATATTATCTTGCTACACTGCTCAGGCTGGACTCAAACTTGTGCTCCGCCTGTCCTGGCCTCCTAGAGTGCTGGGATTATGGGTGTGTGCCACCATGCTTGGCTTCCAGCTCATCTTTGGTTGCTCATTTTAGCAACAGTCTCCATGCCCACTGGTTAGATGTGCATCCTGGCTTGCTTCGTGTGCTGTATCTCTGGTGACAATCTGATTTTCAGAGCCTTTGCAGTGCTCTTGAGGTCAGTGGGCTGCTGGTCATGGGCAGAAGGCGTTTCCCAAGGCTTCTGTGTCTGCAGAGAAGGGGCAGAGGGCATGACCTGGGCTGGGGCTTGTCATGGAGGACTTCTCTCTTGCCATCACTGTCTCCCCTCTCTGTTGCACCTGTCTTTGGTGGGCAAGCGGAGATTCAGGCATAGCCCTGAGGGACATTTGCCCAGGCCACATAGTCTTGGGGGTCTCCTGGGCTGAACCCCTCCTCCCTCTGCATAGCCTGTCTCCTTCCCGCTGCCCTCCCTGTCTGAGTGGGGACCGGGAATGATGTCTGGGTGGGTGACCTTCTCCTTCCATTGGGTGGGATATGGACACCACCAAGGTGCTGCTGCTCACCGCTCCTGACCCAGAGCCAGGCCTCCACCCTCTCCTTTTCCTTTGGTGGCCTCTTATATCATTTCCGGGGTGTGTGGGTATGCTTGGCAGTGAGCACCGGGAGCAGGAGTCCGTGCCAGCTTATTCAGACTTCATTTGACTGAGTGGTTCAGTGTTTGCTTCTTTGAAGGAAAGTGACGACTGCAGGGCCGCGGGCCAGGCGGGCTTCTCTGCACACAGACCTCATGTGCAGGGCTGAGGGCTCCTGACTCTCAGCTCTGACAAGGTAATCAGAAGTCTGCACCCGTGGAGGCCACCTGGTGCCTGGAACAGGCCTGGAGAGCCCCTGTCGCTCCAGCTGGGGCTGTTCTTGGGTCTCCACCCGCTGGGACCCTCCTTGCCTGTGGCCCAGAAGGTATGACTTGGCACTGTCCCTGTGCCCAGGCGCACAGCATGTACTGAGGCTCCTCGTGGGCAGCCTCCTCCAGCAGAGGCGTCTGTCGCCATGGAAGCCTGTAATTTCCGAGGGCTGAGTCACTTCTGGCTGGCTAAGGTTGGTCAGTGCACTGCCTGGCACCGTCCCTGACGTGAGTTATGGGGCCTGTCCCTTGAGGTCAGGCGCCTCTTTCCAGGAGGCCTGGTCTGTGAATGAGTCTCTAAATGCAAACAGTCAAGGCAGAGAATAATCCTTCCTTCATTCCCTTGGCCGCCACGCCAGGAGCCCTGGCTGTGGAGGCAGGGACTTTCCTGGCCCAGGGATGGCAAGGAACCTGGAAGCTGGGCGCCGTGTGGTTTGGGCAGCAGGCGGCTGCATCTGTGCAGCAGAAGCCTCAGGAGGGCGGCAGGGTTCCCAGCCTGGACTCTGGGCGCTCAGCGAGGGCTGGATTTACATGGCACTGCTCACCTCGTCGTGTGTCCGGGACCTCTGTGCTGTGCTCTCCTCTGAACAGGGTGACTCAGGCTCTGTGCAGAGCGAAGCCATCAGTGCCTCTGAGCCCAGAGCCACAGTCACGTGTGCAGAAGCCACAGTGACATCCGACAGTGGGTCTAGGACCAGAGGTGCAGTGGGAAGGGGTGTTTTCCTCCACCTCACCAGGAGAGAGCCCCGGAGAACCCCCAGAAAGCTGGCATCCTCCATTTCTTTGGAGCCTGGGCCCCAGGCATGGGCAGTGGGGACAGCTTGTGGAGAGCTTGGCTTGAGTCTTGTACCATCTGCTCATTACAGGACCACACCAGCCCCGTCCCTAGAGCCAGATGTCCCTGGAGCTGCTGCCTGGGGAAGGATGTTGATGTTTCCTCGGGGCAGCAGGAGGGGAACCGGGGAGGCCCTTGGAGGTTTGCTGCCTACCAGGGCCATCCCTGGGGGGTCTTTGCAGTGGGGTGGGCAGAGCCTCACGATAGGACCTGCAGGTCACCTGCAGCTCAGAGTGAGGGTGGGGAGGAGCAGGGGTGAAAGAGGCATGTCCACGCCTGCCTGCTGCAGCTGGGCATCCGCTCCAGGGATGGTCCTTGATGCTGAAGCCCAATGGCCTTGGATCTCCTGCCTTCTGCCTCCTTTTTCTCCAGAGCCTCTGGGAGGGGACTGCTGAGGGACCATTCCTAGAAACAAATGCCCAGCTCTACCAAGAACAGCTGCCGTGGTCCCCTCTTTCCCTTTGGAAGAGGCATCCACCCCAGTGAGTTCTGGGTCACCAAGGCAGGGGGTTTTGATGTTTGATTTGTTTTTGAACTTGCATAATGTCCCTCAAAGGCCACTGACCCTGCCTCAGGATTTGTCTGCCAGTCCTTAGTACACAGACATCTGCATCCCCTGTTCCCTGCCCTACACCAGAAGCCCTTTCAGGAAAGGGTGACGGGACAGACATTTGGCCCTTGAACCACAGAGTAGAGCCAGACAGGGTCACACAACCACCCAGGACTCAGGACTCAGAAGGAGGAGGAGGTGTTTCAGGGCCGTGTGTGTTTGCCTGAAAAAAAGTGAAATAATTCAAGCATCAGAAAAAAATGGAGATCTAGGTGTCTGGAGGTGGCTGGTAACTATGTCACCTGCCAGGACAGCAAGGCGGCCCTTACCCCAGATTGGCTTCAGACCTCTCCCTCCCTCTTCTGGTGATGTTAACAAGACGTTGCATGTGCAAAACTAAAAGCAAGTGAATCAATCAATCAAGAAAGAAAATAAATGGGTGAGTGAAGGCTATGTTTGCTAGGAGAAAGGAAAAAAGTTAAACATAATGCTGATGGTCCCTCTGAGCCTGTTCTAAACTAACCATGTTCCTTTATGTTTATAAGTTTATACTTTGTTTCCTGTGTAAAAAGCCATATACATTATCTGGAATTGTCTTTCTGCATGACTTACGTGTCTGAAGGTTTTTGTTTTTGTGATACACCCTCTCCCCACCTGCCACTGGCTGGACCAGTGTCTTTCTGTTAGTTTGGAAGCCAGAGGATGCATCTTTTAGGTAGGTATATTTGTAGAATACATATTTAACTATAAACATCTCTAGCAAAGTTAGAGGTTATTCAGTACGGAAGCAAGCTGGGACTCCCCACGGACCATAATCCACCCTAATCTTTGCTACTACTGAAATATTTTGGTTCCACGTTTTTAACATATGGAACTCACTATTGTTATTTTCATTCTCAAAAAGAAATTTTTTTTTGGTGGTACTGGGGATTGACCCCAGGCCCTTTCTACTGAGCTACATCCCTAGCCCTTTATTTTTTGTTTTGAGACAGGGTATTGCTTAATTGCTAAGTTGCCCAGTCTGGACTTGAACTTGTAATCCTTCTGGTTCAGCCTTCAAGAGTTCTGGGTTTACAGATGTGTACCACCACACCTGGCTCATTATGTAATATTAATTAAATTAACCAACATAGTTCTCTGTTTACCATTGTTTCTTCTTATATTCTCTTCCCTCAAGAGTCTACTTTGCCTCCTGCTAAAGCTTGCCCTTTGGTAATTTTTGCAGGCCTGGTTGGCGGGAAACTCTTTTCAAGGCTCTGCACATCTGAAAATATCTACTAAGTCTCACTGGAGTGATAGCCTAGCTGTGTGTAGAATGCAGACCGTGGGCGGTGGTGTGTCATTTACCTTGATAGATTTGCTCCAGACTGCTGAGTGGCTTCTCTGTGGAAAATCCTTTTGTGTTTTGTAGATTTTCAGGTTTCTCTTTATTCTCAGATGTGCTGAGGTCCCCTCCACGACATGAATGAGTTGGTGCTCAATTCCCTCGTGCAACATTTTGTGCCTGAAAATTCATGCTCCTTGTTAGTTTTTGAGACAGTCCAACTGTTCTCTTTTAGAGCGTTAGTTTTGCATCATTCCCATCCTTTTGGAGTCTAAATCTGCCCTCTGTGCTTCTTCATGGCAACTCCTGACTCTGATCTGTTTCATCTGCTTGAGTACATCACGTGCCCGGCTGTATCTGCCAACAAACTCACTCTTTTCACTGTGTCCAGCCAAATACATTCTGTCTGTGGAGCTTTGTTGTTTGAGCAGGGTCTTGCTGTGTCCTACAGGCTGGCCTTGAACTCACAATCCTCTTCCTTAGTCTCCCAAGTGTGTCTGTTGACGTTTAACCCTCACCCTTCGGTCTTGCAGTGTTTCTGATTAATTCTTTGTGGTCACCTGCTTTTACCTCCCTTAAGCCAGTTTTGGTTTCACAAAGTCATGTCTTCTTCGATGGCCCTAAACACTCCTATCTGAAAATGATTTTCCATCGTATCTGGAGTGATTTAACAGACCCACGGTCGAGTTCCTTCATTATTATTTTCTCTGTTTGTCTGTCTCTCTTTGTCTCTGTCACTCTGTTTCTGTCTCTATCTCCGTCTCTCTCTGTCTCTCTGTCTCTGTCTCTCTCTGTCTCTCTGTCTCTGTCTCTCTCTGTCTCTCTTTTCCCATCTCTCTGTTTCTGTCTCTCTGTCTCTCTCTGTTCCTCCAGGTAGTCCCACTGTAAACTGATCAGGTCATTTGTCGTTGGGTCCTGGGGCTTTTTGGGGTGCTGAATGCCCCGGGTGCCAGCTCTGAAGTCAGGACTACTTTCTTCCCATGTGGCCAGGGGAGCAGCTGGATGGCCATGTCCCCAGCCACACCTTGTCCTGAGCACAGGGAGATGGTTATCTTTCTATTAAATCTTTTGATTTTTCTCTTTTTAAAGTTTATCTGCCTTTGCTATATGGAATGATGACATATGAACTTAAAAATGCCATTTTTTCATGCTTTAAATCTTTTATTGTAAGTCCATTAAAAATAAAAACCAGGGTAATTTTTCAGCATCCTGGAATGCAGTGGGTTTGAAGGTTAATTTTCAAAAATAAAACTTCATCAAACAGACCCAAATTGGAGCTCAGCTAAGTGTTTTTCCCTCACAGAAGTGGGCTCTGCAGGCTGCTCACACGCCACAAGTAATAAATTACCGCTCCATTTAAAAGTTGGAGGTAATAAAATTCCCTTGCAAGACAACTTCGTGTCAACCTCTCTCTATTGGGAGCCTCTTTGCACATTGAGGTTAATTGTTAATTTTTGGTAAACCACTTTATTGAATTAAAACATTCTCATGGAAGAATGCACAGATTGTAGGCACGCTGTGTGACCAGCGTTCACACGTGGACACCCTCGTGCCTTCCTCAAGACGGTGGGCGGCCTTGGGGGAGGGGCTTGCTGACTCCAGCTGGTCAGTGGGGAAAGAAAGGTCAGAGGTTAAGGGAACTTTCCGAGGTGCCCAGCTAGAAAGAGGCCTAGGGGAGTAGCTCAGAGCCTCGGGTGCCCAGGGGCGAAAGCTAGCAACAGAAATGAACTACTGACACCTAAGCCAGATGGGCTCAGAAGCCACCAAGGAACTGGCAGGGGCAGGGGACAGAGCTGGCCTGGGGCATCAGGGGCCCTGTCACTGTGACTGCATTATTAGAAAGTCATTTTACCTGCCTGGGCTTTGGGATTCATAATCCAGTATCTTACAAACAAACAAACAAAACTAGAGGCCGCCAGATGGGTGCGCTAAATGTTTCTTGTTTTGGAAACAAGGTGTCATTGTGTTGCCCAGACTGGCCTTGAACTCTTGGGCTCAAGAGATATTTCTGCCTCAGCCTCCCGAGTAGCTGGGATTACACGTGTACACCATCACCCCCAGTCAGTGTTGCTAAATTTGTATTTCGTCAAAAGCATTTTAAAAGATGTACTCTTCTCTATAACCATTTTATTTTTTAAGGCTATCTTCATGTACACACAAACATGCAGGAAGAAAAAAACCTCAAAAATAAAGATCAGTGCCTTGGACAGCTCCAGCTTTATCAGAGAACAAAACAAAATGAAACGTGAAGCAAAAAGCAAAACTCTTTGCGTTGTTCTTGTTTATATCGTCTTGCCTTGGGCAGGTGAGAACTTGTCCCAGGCTGGTCCTGGTCCTCAGCCTGGTGCCTGGGAAGCCTGGAGAGCGGGAGGGTGATCAAAGTCCCTTCCAGCTGACAGGGTGTGCGGTGTGGGGTGGTGCCTATGGTTGCCCCACTTTGCAAGTAAAAATACAGACTATTGGTCAGATTTAAAGTTTCTATCTCTCTCTTTTTTGTTTTGGTACCAGGGATCAAACCTCTACCTGACACTTGCCAGGCAGGCACTTAGGCCACTGAGCTAAATCCCTGACTCTTTTCTTTTCATCTTTCTTTCTTTCACTCTTTTTTCTTCCTTTCCTCCTCTCTCCGTTTGCCTCCCCCCCATCCCGTACTAGGGACTGAACCCAGGTCCTTTGCACTGAGCTACATCCCCAGTCCTTTTAAAAACATTTCTATTCTGAGATAGGTTCTCCCTAAACTGGTAAGTTATGCAGGCTGGGCTCAGATTCACAACCCTCCTTCCTTGGTTTCCCAGAGTGCTAGGATCACAGGCACGTGCCACCGCATCTGGCCAAAGTTGAAGGTAATAAACTCAATGAGATGTGATGGAAAATACAGTGTTTACATTTTTAAAAATTTATCACCGTGAAAGACACATTACCATTCATCTCCTTTAAAACACCACCCCCTCTTGCTTTGCAAATACTCATCCCATGTTCCCCCACTTTCTGAAGCGACTCTGGAGTCCTCTTTCATGAGTGTCATTACGATATGATAATAATAATAAGACGCAGTGACCCTGCTGCCAGGTCCCGCCGGGGCTTTTGAGAACTCCGACGCTGTGTCTTGGCCACTGTACTCCCTGCTCTGGTGCTGCAGACTTTGGATTCTTCCCCGGAGCCGACATGGGCATGAAAGGTGGACGTTTTGAATCAAATCACAACATGCAGGCAGCCACCACAATGCAACTAAAATACAAAGCAGGACTTCTATTCGCAGTGTATTTTGATCACATCTGTGTGTTTGTGTGTGTGTGTGTGTGTGTGTGTGTGTGCACGCGTGTGTTTTAGTACAAGTGCAGCTTTCTTGCAGTACTCTGGTGTACTTAAGCTGAAGAAATGGCCTGCTTATCTGAAACTCAAATTTACTTAAACATCCTGTGTTTATCAGACAACACTGGCCTGGGGATGTGTGCCAGCTCCGGAGGTGGGGCAGGGGGTGCCAGGAGAACCAGAGCTGACCCCAGCGGACACAGCGGCCGACAGAGGCCTGACAGCCGGCTCCCTGCCTCTGGCCCCCATGACCCTCAGCCACCTGCAGCTGCAGCGCCCAGGGGCGAGAGCCATTTCCCAAACCTCCCCCGGGTCCTGCTTGGCAGGTCCTGTATTTATTTATATTATTAATGAAAGCAAATGAAGATTCGCTGACTCTTGAGAGCTGCAAACTGATTGCTCGCGTGATAAGCGGAGGCACCTGGCTTTCCTCTCCGCCAGGCCGGCCAGGTCTCGAGCTAGGTTTCCAGGAGGCTGGTTCCCGCAGGCGCTTTTCAATCCATCAACAAATCTTTATCAGACGCTTCAGCACCAAGGGCAGCTGGAGGGCCCATGGCTGAGCCAGGCTCCCTGCTTGAGTCACCACAGAGTGACCCTGGGGTGCACCACTCACCAGGGAGGCATACTGTCCCCACGGAGCAGAGAAGAAACTGAGGCTTAGGATGCTGGGAAGAAGAGCACAGGGCTGATTTATTTAACTTTGATTCCAACACAGATCTCTCAGAATGATACAAGCTCTACTCCAAGCTGGGTGTGGTATGTACACCTGTCATCCCAGCACCCTGGGAGGCTGAGGCAGGAGGATTGCTACTTTAAGCACAGCCTGGGTAATTTAGTGAGATGGTGTCTCAAAAATTAAAATAAAAAGGGCCGGGGATGTAGCTCAGGGCAAAGGCCCTGGGATCATTCCCCTAGTGCTGAAGATTAAAAAAGAAAAAAGAAAAAGGAAGAAAGAAAAGTTATTCTACAGACACTTTTAGTGGTCTGGGTGGGCTTTTGTTGTTGTTATCCTGTTTATTTTACAGTGCTGGGGACCGAAGCATCCTAGGAAAGTGCCCTGCCACTGAGCTGCACCCCAGCCCCGAGCTAGGCATCTTTAAAAGCTCCTCAAGAGACTGTAACACAGAGGTCACACTGGCTGCTCCTGGGGGTGAGCCAGGCCCACAGCGGGAGGATGGATGTGCCACCCTCAAGGGCACAGCAGGGCAAAGGAAGGCAAGAGAGGAGGCTGGGTGATGTCGTACGGGAGGACTCAGCGATTGTCCAGCTCTGCCAGTCCAGGGCTGCTCGAGTACCCAGGAGAGACAATGCAGGGCTCACATGCAGAATGGGGTTCCCATGGCGTTCTCTACTGCTGTTTCTCTGGAGCCCCCAACATCCCTCCTGGTGAATCTCTGGTGCAGTGTCATCGAGGAAGCCAGACTTTCTCCTTCCTCGTGTCCTGGATGGGCAGTTTTCACTCTTGAAAGTTCACCCTGGCTCTTCCTCGAAGGGAGGACCCACGGGGGACAGAGGAGGCGAGGTCCACGGGAAGTGACAGGGCACAGAGGCCAGGCCAAGGGTGGGAGGAGGCTCTGCGTGCAGGCCTGGCTGTGTGTCTTGTGCCCTGCTGTGGCTGGCAGATGCCCCTCTGCCCATGTGGCTCAGGGACCATGTGCAGGCCTGGTTTCCCAAAGGATGTCGCAAGAAACCCTCATGGTGCCCTGTGATGAAAGGTTCTGCAGTCAAAGAAGTCTGAGAAGCGCTGGGGAGCATGGCTCTGCTGGTCTCTCGGCACCTGTGATTACACTCAGGGCTCTGAGAAGTCCTCTGACAGAGAGAAGCCTATACAGGCTTTCCCCGTTCTTTTGGAGTCTGGAGATGGAACCCAGGGCCTTCCAAACACTCTCCTGCTGGGCCACCTTTCTACCCTTACGGTTTGCTTAGTGTTTAAGTACTGCTCTACTTTGTGACCTTGGAGCCCACTTTTCTGTATAATGCCATCTGTAAAAACCTCTGAACCCATCTTTTTTTTTAAAAATCGGTACCGGGGATCAAATTCATGACCATGCGCTTGCAAGGCAGGCACTTATACCGCTGAGCTAAGTCCCCAGCCCATGAACCCATCTTTGAAGTGGACAAGAGTTCAGTAAGAACCATGGCTGCCCAGGGAGCCCCACTTAACGATCCCCTAAAGAAGGTGGGTGTGAAGGTGTCATTAGGGTTTTCTATGTCTAGGTTAGTCTTCCAGAGAGCCACCCCCCCCCCCGCCACAGGGTGCCAGGAGGGAC
This sequence comes from Cavia porcellus, assembly GCF_034190915.1. Lineage (NCBI taxonomy): Eukaryota > Metazoa > Chordata > Mammalia > Rodentia > Caviidae > Cavia > Cavia porcellus. The sequence continues at coordinate 26,358,833 of NW_026947515.1, forward strand.
AGAAGCCCTTCTCTGTGGACCCCTATGGTGTAATTCCATGGTCTGACCCTGAATGAGGCTCAGTCACTGCTGAGGCCTGGCCCAGATCTCCCAGGGTGTTCCGATCTTCAGGAGCCCATGTCGGCTCGCATGGGCTGGGGAGCAGCTCAGGGTTCCACGGGTCTCAGTTGGGAACACAGTAGGAACTGCTAACCTGGGTCTCTCCTCACTCGTCCCTTGCCCTGTGGTCAGGCAGGGAAACTGCTGTCTGAGGGTCTAGAAACCAGCAGACCAAACTGCCCAAGTCCAGAAGAAAAGCTTGGTTTAGGTCCTGGTGACAGTGAGGGTTTCTTGTCCTCCTGTCCCCACCTCCTGGTGCTGGGGACATGAGCCAGGGTTTCCTGCCTGTCAAGCAGGTGTTCTAAGCCACACCCCCAACCCCAGGAGGGGAACTGTAAAAGATTTCATTAGTTCAAGATAAAACAAAGGAATCGGTTAAGATATACCAACCATCGACATCCCCTAAAAAAGTATCCACAGCCGGGGCTCAGGATTCAGCTCAGTGGCACAGCATCAGCCTGGCAAGCATGAGGTTGTGAATTTGATTCCCGGTACCAAAAAAGAAAAGTGCCCATGAATAAAAATAACATTATCTACTTAGATGTTCCCGGCCATACGAGCGTGTACATCTAATGTTCTTCAGATTATGAAAGCCAAAGAGACGTACTATAGAAAACCAAAAACCCTCCAAAAATCTGCTGAGGCCTGAAAATCACAAATGAAGAATGTAAGTCACCAATTAGCCCATAACTCACAGCCACACCACTTAGTATATTATTTTTATATATTTCTATGCTGTAATCTTATTGTTTTAGTTTATGTTTTTGTTTTCTGTATGAATAAAATCTTCTGTACATACAACCCTTATCTAAAATATAATAATTGATTTATGAGAAATCCATGTGACATGAAATTCAGTATTTATTTATTTATTTTGCCGTACTGGGAGTTGGCACTGAGCTACATCCCCAGCCCTTTTTCTTTATCTTGAGACAGGGTCTCATTAAGTTGCTACCAAGGTTGGGCTTCAACTCACAGTCTTCCTGCCTCAGCCTCCTAGAGCGCTGGTATTCTAGGCATGTGGCACCTTACCCAGCTAACACTTACCATTTGGTACCGGGGAGCGAACTCATGACCTCAAGCTTGCCAGGCAGGTGCTTGTGCCGCTAGGTGCTCCCTGTGGCCCCTCGGAATCAGAGAGCTGATCGTTACCTCTTACCCGCATATGTCACATGTCCTGGAGCCAGCAAGGCTTGGACACTCTTGGGTTTACCTTTGACCAAGTGGCCTGAATGCAGTGCCAGGCGGACTGTCCCTTCCACTGCCCAGCCCGGATGACTCACGGGAGATGCCTCCAGCCCAGCCCCTGAGGAGGCTGCACCCCATTCCCTGCTCCCCAGGGGCACTAAGCCGTTGCCTCCAGCACTGGTCTGTCCTCTGCCGCTTTCCTTTCTCTGAATCCTCCCCGATACCTCCCCGGTACCCCCCGTCCACTCTGAGCACCCATGGGTGGCCCTCCCCCAGGTGTGGGGGATTCAGTCTCTGCACTTTCTCCTGAATAACTCCCACCTCTCCATTGCCCACCTCTGGGGGAGGGCGGCAACTCCATCTCCGCAGGCCTGAAGCCCTCGCAGCAACTTTGGCCTCTGATTGCACTGTGGCCCCTCCAGCCACATGGCAACCTGCAGATCTGGTCATCTAACCCTGCCTCTTCCCTCCCAGACCTTCTCCTGACTACCTGTTCCCCGAGGTAAAAATCCTCAGCTTTTACAGTGTTTGCCAGTTTCCTCCACCTCTCGTCTTTTGGGGGCTCTGCCTTCTGAATATCCTTCCAGTTTCTTCATAAGAAGAAATCTTGTCCCCTCACTCCTTGTTCCTCCCACCACAGGGCTTTTGCACAGGCTGTTTCTGGCCAGCAATGGCTGACTTCTGTTTTTCCTGGTGAATCCCTGCTCATCCTCCTGAACTTGGCCCAGTCTGCCTGCTCCCTGCCCAAGTAAGAGCCCTTTGATGCACTCTCCCCAAATTTTTATTGCCACTCTCACCTGACCTGGATTGTATGAATACATAATTGATGTCTGTCTTCCTTCCCAAAGGGCCATTCCCAGAGCCCACAGTTGGTCATATATGCAAATATTCAAGAAATATATGTGGTAGCTCACGCCTGTAATCCCAGCACTCAGGAGGCTGAGGTGGGAGGATCACTGGGAGTTCGAGACCAGCCTGGGCTACAAAGTGAGCTCAAGGCCGGCCTGAACTGCATAGCAAGACCCCGTCTCAAAAAAGACAAAAAAGAAAAGAAAAAAAAAGAAATATATGTAGAATCTGCAAACGAAAAAAAGAAAAGCATCTGCTGAGATATCTGGGCTCTGTAGAGCTCTCTGCCAACATTTTCCAATGCATCTTCACAAAGGAGCAGTGGGTCCAGCCTGCGGGGCACCCAAGAAGTCTGCGTGGCCACACTTTCAGTGTGACTGTCACACTGCAGCAAGGCCTCAGACATCCGATGGGTGCAGGCCCCAGGGACAGCCACAGAGCAGAGCAGAGCAGAGTCAGCATCACAGATGCTAAGCTAAGCAGACCCGAGATGGGTCAAGCCCAACATTCGAAGGACCCAGCCCTCAGCTCGGAGATGGGCGCAACCTGCAGGGGCCGTAGAGGCCAAGTCTGCTCTCCAGGGAATCATCAGGGAAGAACTGAGAGCAGAGAGGACAGAAAAGGCAGGTGAACTGTGACCCTGGGAGAGGCACCGGGCGGGGACAGCTAGAGGCTTGGTGCTCACACTTCTCACACCCGGGCGGGGGAACCACAAGGGACCAGGAAGCAGGCCAGAGCTCCCAGGTTAAGTGGCTCTAACACAGCCCAGGAATTCCCTCCCAGTTTTCAGGGTCTTGGTTGGCCCCTAAGACTTCAGTGTGGCCAGGTATGGTGGCGCGCACCCTGGGAGGCTGAGGCAGGAGGATCCAAACTTCAAATCCAGCGCAGGCAACTTAGGGACTTAATGAGGACCTGTCTCTAAATAAAAATTAAAAAACAGTTGATGATCTAGTCCAGGGTGGGGACCCGGGGTATGGTCCCTAGTACTGTCTCCCACCAAAATCCAAAACAGAACAAAGCAAAAAAAACCCCATGAGGCCCTTGGTGGCTAAGAGCCTTCAAGAAACTGAATTCTGCTGAGAACCACTGAGCTGGGCAGTGGCTCTGTCCCCAGTGGAGGCCTCAGGTGATGCAAAGCCTTGGCCACCACCCAAACTACTGCTGGGAAAAACCTTGGGCCAGGATCGAACTGGGTTTCTGGCCTCAGAGACCAGAAGGTGATGTACGTGCACTACAGGATGCTGCTGAGCCTGGGTGACTTGGGACAGAAGGGTCAACGGGGAATACACTTCCCAGGGACTCCCTCAGGGTGTGGGGTCTTGGGGTCCAACTTATGTTCAGAGCCCAAGGTTCCCAGGGTCAGGGGCCCAGAGACAAGGCAGTGGCCACATGACCCTTCTCACACAGACGTGGAAATGGCTTTTACCTGTTCCATTGGTCACAGCGGAGCCCAAGCACTCCCAGACTCAGAGGGAGGGAACACAGGTCCTTGTGGTAAGAAGTCCCAAGGCCAGGTATCAGAAAAGTACAGGAGGTAAGACCCTTCCTTCTGTGCAGGGTGTAAAGCCTCTTTCACACACACACACACACACACACACACACACACACACACACACACCCCATCTTCCTCTCATTTGCTGCAAGAATCCCATTCCTTTAGCACAGGTCCCTCAACAGGTGGGCGATTCCTAGGTGTCAGTTTGAAACCCACTTCCCACTAGGCATGGTGGCTCATGCCTGTAATCCTAGCACTCGGGAGGCTGAGGCAGGAAGATTGTTGCGAGTTCGAGACTAGGCTGGGCTACAAAGTGAGCTCAAAATCCAGCCTGAACTGCATAGCGAGACCTTATCTCAAAAAGACAAAAAAAAAAGAAACCCACTCCCCAGAGACTTCACCTACAAAACTTAACTCACACCCCCACACCAGTTTCCCCTATTATAACTTTTTTCTTCTGAGGTTTTTGCTTCTTATCTTTCTTTTTTTTTTTTTTTTTTTTTTTTGTACTAGGAATTGAACTCAGGACCTTGTGAGGGGAGCTGGGTGCGGGTGTGACCCCTCAGAATCCGGGACAATCCACAAATCCCCCCGCAGCGGTGCGCCTGTGGCTTCCCCTCCGCACCTTCTCCCTGCTCAGCCTCAGGGGTTCCCAGTCCCCCGCGCCTCTCTTGGTCCCATTAGCTCCGCGTGGCCTGGGGCCTGGATAGGCTGTGGCTGGGCGACGTGTCCGCAGCGGCACCTCAGGGCAACCGCGCCTCTTTCTCTTGCAAACAGGTTTCCCACTGTCGGCTAGAAGTGACGAGGCTTCTGGGATCCCGGACCCCGAGGAAGTACCGGTAAGAAGAGGGGAAAGGGAAGGGGATTTCTGGCGGTGTGATCCACGTCCCCTGCGGGCTGCGGGGAATTCGCCAGCACTCTCTGCGCGTCGCCACCGCCCCAGCTCCTTCTCCCCTGGGCGCAAAGGCAGGCAGGCACCACAGCAGCCGGGACTCAGCCTTGCCCTGCCCTGCCCTGCCCGCTGCCGGGAACGGGCCGCCTGCCCGTCACCTTGGCTACCTGGCAAATTCTGACCGATTCTGGAGAACCATGTTTTGGCGCCACCTCGGCAAAACTGTCACCACCTTCCAGTCACAATTAATCACTGCTCCTATGTCCCCTAAAAAAAGAAAACCGTTTTATTATGGAAAACACAAACACCATTTGTAAGAATTGAAAAGTAAAGCAAATTCTTTCGTGCATCGCCGTGTAAACCACCCGAACTGTAAAGACGCTGGTCTCGGTGTCTGCCCCTCTGCAACGGCCCGCGCAGACGCAGCTCAGCTGGGATGCCAACGTGTTTTGGTACAGAAACTGTCATCAGGCCCAGCACGCCCATTTTACAGAGGCGCAAAGTGAGGCCCCGGGTGGCCAGTAGAGTCCGCCCTTTGGATTATCAGGCAAGTAGGAAGTGGTGTACGGTACTTAAGTATGCGTCCTGCCCTGCCGGGTTCAATAAACCAGCGTGCCCGCCCCGTAGCCCGCCGGTCCCATGGGGCTGCTGTGCGCACCTTCCGCTCGCGCACCCATCGGGCCGGGACTCCGGACGCCGAGGGGTCGCGGCCCGGTGCACGGACCACACGCGCCTCGGCGGGACCCCGGGCCGAGTTCCCGGTGCTCCCCCGCCGCGTGGCCGAGCGCCCGGCCAGGTGCTGCGCGCGCGGGGCGGGGCGGGGCGGGGCGGTGCGGTGCGCGCACCTCCGCGGGGGGGCGGGGCGGCCGGCCCCTCCCCCCTCCCCCCCTCCTCTCCCCTCCCCCTCCGCCCGCCTCCCGCGCCGGGGATCGGCGACCCAGGAGCCCGCGCCCCGCGGCCTCGCCGCCACACTGCCCTGGGAGCGGCCGCGGCGGCACCATGAAGAAGTCGTACTCAGGTGGGCGCCGCGCCCGGCGTGGGGAGGGTCGCCGTCCTGCGCGAGCGCTTGTCACCTGCGCCCCGGCGGCCGGGGGCGGTGGCGGCCACCTAGGGGGCCTCGCAGGTCCGCCTGGTCCCCGGACGGGCTCCGGGGCCCGGCGGGGACGCAGCCTCCTCCCCACGGGCAGGCCCGAGGGGTCCCGGGGCGCCGAACCCGGCGGCGACGCGCCGCTGTCCCTCTCCTGGGCTCCACGGCGTCGCTCCCGCGCCGACTCGGGCCACCGGGCCGGTGCCGCTGCTGACGCTGGCCGGGGGTCCGTGTCTTCGTCAGCCCTGCTGGCTCCGGGTCGGAGGGGCCGTGGCGGGGGGCGGGGGGCGCCCTCCTCCGTGCGCACCCCTCGGCCGGAATCGCTGACTCCCGGGCGCCGCCCCCGTGGGTGCTGTGGGCGCCTGTCGGGTCCGCGTGCTGGGCGCAGCCTCCGGGGCTGGTGCCCCAGGCCGCAGCATCCTTCCTCACAGTGTTCTCCAGAGCTCTCTTCCTGGTGGGCTGGGGAACCACGCTTCACACAGGACAGTCCCGCAGTGCCCAGCGTGGCAACTCGGGTTCAACCTTTGGGTCTCAGGGTGCCATCAGCCCGCTGGTATCCTGACACCACTGCAGCCGGTGCCACCTTCCTCAGGGGCAGCGGCCGGACTTGACTCCGGGAATCAGGGGGCCCTGGGAATCGTCCTTCTCTTACTCAGCAGTTCAGGTTCACAAACAGGACAAGTTAGACCCCCTTAAGGGCCAGCCTGCAGTCCCCTCTTTTTCTTCTCTTCTCCTCCTTTCCTTGCGATCCAGGGATCCAGGCGGGATCCTTTGTCTGCTTCAGTCCTTGAATAATGAAAAGGGGTTCTCCCTCTACCCACCCCCAGGCCTTCTGTGTATATCCCTCCTTAACCCATTTGGACCCAAGCTTTCAAGCTTCGCCAAGGACCTTGTGAATCCTTCTTTACTGATAAGAGGAGGGAATCGTTGAACTGGAGCCGGCCAAGTCATTCAGACCTGCCTTCTGCCTTGGGGCTATTTTCTGTTTCCTCCTGCTTTCCATATTCAGGAACAAAAATGAATAATAAAGAATACCTTGTCTCAGAAAGGACCATTCAGAACTTCCCCTAAATTCCCTTCTGGGTCAGCAGCTTCGGATTTCAGCATTCACACTGGTGTTGCAAACATGCCCTTCGGACACTGAGCATAGCTCTGTCTCCAGAGCTCTATTTCGAATCACCCACTGGTACGCTGGTGGGGGAGAGGGGCTTCCAGGTGGCACAGGGCTGGGACTGGCGCTGAGCCTCCTTCCCACCCCAACATGCTCCAAATGCTTGGGATGGTTGTGGGCATCGCGGGCCACCCGGGATTCTCCTGGGCCCTCTGGCCTGGAGGGGACGGTGTTTGCTCTTGGCCTAGGTTCCTGACCCTTTATCTCCTGCTGGGGGTCTGGAAGTCGAGTGCCCAGATCCTCCCAGAACATAGGTGCTTGGCATTTCCCCCAAGGGACCCCAGAAGGGCTGCTGTGATAGCAGACTTGGAAGTCCCGAGTCTGGGGCCTCCTAGGAAGGGGGTCCAGCCACTGCCCCCTACTCTTCTCTGCCACACTGACCCCACCTCCAACTCAGGTACATTTTTTTTTTTTTTAAAGCTGAAACTTGTTGAAGGAGGTGGAAGGAGTGGAGTTTATAGGGTGGGTGGGAGCCAGCTCACTTAAAAGCAGGCTGTGTGGCTCCTGCTGTTTACCTACAGGGGCGGGCCTCCCTACTGTGGGCAGAGGGAGGTCCTGCTCCCCACCTGGCAGTGATCCCAGGGGTGCTGGGTCACTGGCCTGCAGTTGTATGGGATGGTGTGCTGGGAAGAGGGGCTCTTGGCCCTGTGTCCTGTGTCCCTGGCCTGCTGCAGACAGCTTGTCCTAAGTAGAATCACTTGCTGAAGCCAGACTGGCCCCTCTGCAGCCACCAACGCTATGAAATTAAGGAAAGTAGCAAAGAATGTTAGAAATCTCCCTAGTGTCTGAGAATCCAAGGGCAACCAGGGAGGGTTTTAGTCTTTCCCTAGACTGAGTGGGCCCAGAGAAGTACACTGGGGTGATGGAACACACGTGGCCAGAGCTGGACAAGGCACCCAGCTGGCGATAAGGGGTGGTCCTTGCTGTCCTGCTCCCCAGGAGACAGGGTGCAGGTGCACCCCTGTCTTCCAGCACTACAGCCTGCAAATATGCGCCCCCACCCCAGAAGGGCGAAAGCTTTTAGGGAAGGCGAGATGGAGCTGGAGCTCAGGGAATGAATCGAGTTGTGGAGAATGAAGAGTCTTTCCAACCAAGGCCAGGTGCGGCTGCTGCAGGGAGCAGGGTGCAGGGTGCAGGGTGCAAGGTCAGGGGCGTGGGGGCTGTACCCATGTGGCTCCAGGCTTTTTCTTGGTGTGCCTCACTCATCCCCTGCAACGCGGCAGGGTCATAGCCGGCCTTGGGCAGTGTGGCCTTGTGGCTAAGTGTGTGTGCTTAGGGTTGCCAGGGTTTTGGAGCGAAACCTCAGGCTGCCGCCTCCCACCGTGGGGACCAGGTACTTAATCTCATGTGTCACATTTGCTTATTTGTTATCGGGGGTGATACTAGATTAAGAGACTCTGTTCATGGACAGGCTTGGAGGTGCCTGCTCTGTGACTTGTAGCCATATTCATGGTTACCGACTGGGTGAGGGGCTGTGCCACCCAGCAAGGACATTCTGTGAGCTTCTTGGCCTCTCCTTGCCTGGCCTGGCCCCTTTCTGCTTCTCTCAGCGCCAGTCTTCCCCCTTCCTGTCCCTGGGATTTGGAACTTGGACCTCTGGCATATGCAGGTCCCCTAGAACATCTGTCAGTGTCCCTGGCTTCCCTGCCAGTCCCTTGTGACAGGCTGCAGAGGACTGAGCCGAGGCCCACCAGCCCCTGAAGTGGGGTGAGTGTCTGTCTGTGTACCTGGGAGTTGCTCTGGGGTCCTTTGTGGGGGTCGGGAGGCGCCTGAAGTTCTGATCTGGTGACTTCTGTAGAGTCCTGGCTGGGAGGAGGCTGTGCCCAGAGGAGGCAGCTTGGACAGGAGTGTGTGCAAGGCTGTCAGTGGGAACGCAGGCTCCCCCACCCCAGCCAGTGCTCCTGGAAGAGGAGGATTGTGCCCTCCAGGAACCCTTACTTCCGAGTCGGCTCCCTGGGTGACAGGGAGGGAAGGGTGTGAACCAGGGCTGCTGGCTCTTTTCCATTTGCAGCTCTGCTCTGGTTCCTGTTGCCTCTTGTCCAAGCTTGTTTGCTCTGGTGTGTTTGGGGGACCTGGCAGCAGAAAGCCTCCTGGTGCAGCTATCTTGTGGTTCCACGGGGCTCATGGCACCCCGAGAATTCCCAGTTGTGAGAGCTGGCTAAGCCTGAGTCCTGGGCCAGTCTCCTACAGGGGCAGCAGGCAGATAGGAATGCTCACCCCTAGCCCACAGCATCTGTGCAGTGGGCAGCCTGCCTGCCAGCTTCTCTCCGGCCTCAAAGCGGGTCTGAGAGCTGAGTATAGTGAACCAGGGCTTCAGACAGCTTCTGGAGCCCCTGTGTGACTAGTGCAAGCCAGGGCAGAGGCAGAGGGGACACGAGATTGTCACTTAGGGGCAGCACTCTGGGGTCCATGTCTAGGTGGACCCGGGACCATGAGTTTGTTTGGAGTTCCCAGGTGGGAACTGCAAGATGTCCCACCTGTAGCTCCACAGAAGGAGGCATTGTGTGTCCTTCTCCTGGTCCCCTGCCAGAGCCTGCCCACCTTAGAGATTGTCCTGCCCATCCCAGACTGCCCTGAGGGCCCCACATGGCTGGACCAGAAGCTGTGCCTTGTTCTGCGTGTTTGTCCCTGGGCAGTGTTGCGTGGGCTGTGCAATTTGCTTAAGATGTCCCCGATAAGGAAAGTTCAGGACACACTAGGGCAAGCCGGGCCTTGAGCAGACCCTGAGCAGCAGATCCTGGGCCAATCCAGCAGGCCCTGGGGCTGCGGGAGGGCAGAAGGCTCCAAAGAGAGGTCCCAGCCCCAGGGGTGTGAGTCTTTGGGGTGGGGAAGGAGGGACTGGCTGGCTTTCTCTACCTGTTTGTTAGGGCTGTTACCTTAGAAACTGTCCAGGCTAGGCTGTTGTCAGGAGATTAATAGGGGATCAAAGGATCCAGTGACGCTTCCAGTAAAGAACACAAATGTATGTGGCCCCACTGTGCTGGGGGGCTCCTGGAGAGACCTCCAGCAGAATCCCCTGGAAGCTTGGACCAAAGGGAGTCTCTCTGCATGAGTGCAGAGGCCTGGTGGGGAGCCACCACGGGGCAAGGTCCTGGGTCCTGTGATAATCAGAGCTGTGGGCTGCTGAGTGTCCCTGGACGCAGTGAAGTGTCCTGTAGCAGGTAGGCTGGTCAGCCCTGTGCCTTCCCTGATGGGACAGCTGTGCCCAGTCTCCTGAGGTCCTGGCCCATCTTGACTGTTTGTGTGGATTCAGTCATTCATTCTAGAACCATCTGTAGGGCACTGCTGAGCACCAGGCTCTGTTCTGGCTGCTCCCTGATGGCTCTTGGCACCAGCTCTGCAAGGTGGCCTGAACTTGGTCCCTCGAGGAGGGGCCACTCTGCTCCCAGCCCAGTTTCTCTTTGCCTGATCTCCTTCTCCCCACTCTGGGCCCAGGCCCACTCACAGCTGCACTGAAGAGGACACCGAGCTGCTATCGCAGAGGCAGCTTGTCAGTGACCTCTTGGCAGCCCTGGAATAACTGAGCTTTGTCCCAGGCCTCCGCTGACCTGGTTCTCCAAAGCATGACAGTCGGCAGCCTGAAAACCTCCAGGACAGGAAACGGGAGCAGCACGGGGAGCGAAAGACAATCCCAGCTTTGGGTTGCAGAGTGGCCCTTGCCCTCTCTGGCAGGCACCCAAGTCATCCTCCAAGCCCCAGTGTCCCCTGCATGCCCTGGAGTGCTGGGGTAGAGAAGAGGAGAACCTGAAAGATCTTTCCGGAGCTGCAGACTCACCAGCTCCTCCAACACCTCTTGGCTTGGGGTTTGAAAGGAGGGCCCAGGCAGGGGTGCCTTTCCTCCTGGTGGTGGACATGGCTTTGGTCCCTGCCAAGGTGGGTTGTGTTGGCCTCTTCCTGGCTCCTAGGGAGGCCTTGTTCCCCCAGGACCTCTGGTGAAGTCTCAGTCACGGCTGGGAGTCTCTAGTCCCCCTGTCACCGAATTTGGAGCCAGGAGCCGATAGCAGCTGAGGAAGCCCCTGAGCCCTGTGTCCCGGCACCTGGTCCTCCTCGGGCCAGGCGTGTTGGGGCAGCGGCTGTCTTCCTGATTGGAGCTGGGCTCCAGGTAAGTGTGGTTACTTGGGAGGGCTGGGCCGTGAGCTGGCAGGCCGCCTGAGGCCTTGTGCTTCAGATCAATGGATCCGCATCCTGGGGCCTCTTTTCATAGGCTTTCCGTAAATCACAGCTCCTGTTTCCATCAGGATCAGATCCCAGCAGGGGGATAACACTCCCGTAACCCAATCCACTTGGAAGTGGGTTAGAGCCAACCTCTGGTCTTCCAGCCTGCTAAGGACTGCGCACAGAGGGTTTGAGGAAGTTGGTTGCAAAGTTCCCTAGCGATCTGTGACTTGGGCTCTGTAGCCATTAGGTAGAATGTGTGTGTGTAGGGGGCTGTGACTCAGGTGGCCCGGCGTGCAGACAGAAAGAGGGGGGCAGCAGGGGTGGAGCAAGAGCCAGGTGGCAGCACCATGGGTGTGGCGTGGGGGGAGAAAGCTGGGGTGACTTCTCGAAAATGTTGCCATCCTGCTGCCTCCCCCACCAAGGTGTGGCCCTCCTCAGCTGGGGGGGGGGTGGCATTCCAGACAGCGGAGCTTTCGGGTAGCTGGGGTTAACCCTTCCCTGCCAGGCCTTGGCATCTTTGCTTCTTGTCTTTTAAGGAACATTTTCTGTACCGAGAACACGCTGTGTTTCTTCTTTCCTTCTTTTTGTTTATTATTGTTGGCTGCTGTCGGTTGTATATTATTACTTATTGCCAAATAATGAGACCAGGAAGCTGGAAGGGAAAATGCAGCCTTTCCAGGGGTTGTAACGTTTCCTTCTGAGTCCCCTTCAGGGCTTGTCCCCACATGTGCACGGCAAGTTACTGAATTGTCAAAGGTACAGAACATGTTTTCAGAGCTATGTGTTCCCCTTAGATTTTGCTATTTAATATTTGATTCTGCTCTTTTCACGGGAAACTAGATCTCAGGAATGGCCCGTCATGACCACTTTAATGGCTTTGGAGGTGAATGGCTCATAACTTACTGACCTGTGGGGCTGGGGATTTAGCTCAGTGGCATAAGCACCTGCCTTGCAAGCAGGAGGTCGTGAGTTCGATCCCGGGTACCGATAAAAAAAAAAAAAAAAAAAAAAAAGCTGTTTTCCCACCCCCCCAAAGAAAGTAATAAGCACTAAGGAGTAATAAAATCCAAGATGTGTAAATTTTGTTGTAAAAAAGAGAGGGAAAAAAAAAAGAAAAAGAGCTCTAACGGATATAACAGCAAGTGTGTTTGGGGGTGTTAAATAGCTGACTTTATCAATGTTTTTGGAACATTGAACACAGCTGTTTGCAGTCTCCCTGTTTGAATGTCCACCTTGTGTTCTTTGATACTGTGATTTGAGGAACTATTTTCAAGAAAATAGTGTGTAATCTACTAGCAGGTAATTTCTTACTGTTATGGTTTTTTGTTTTGTTTTGTTTTGTTTTGTTTTGTAGTTCTGTATTGCGTGTACCCTTACGCCGCTTTGGTTTGTTTTGTGTTTTTCTCTTTTTCCTCTTAAATTAAAAAAAAAAAAAAAAAACTTACTGACCTGTGCTTGCAGCCGCTTCTGGAAGAGGTCTGCTGCTGTGGACTGTGGTCTGACTGTGCCGTCTTGATGCTGCAGTGTGAGGTAGATGCAAGCTGCTCCTCATAGCTGTGGGATGCGGGCTGGCCGGGTGCTAGCTTCAACCCCCTGCTTGCCATCTTCAAATAAACTCTTGGGTCCACTTGCTTTGTGGCTGTTTTTGTCTTCAGTAACGGTCACAGGGAGGCCACTTGTGTGTGTTTCAGTAGTTAATTATAGGAGACATTAGCCAAGATGAATCTCTTCTCTAGCACTCCTGGAGTTGCTGGCAAAACCATAACAGACCACAGCTTTTTATTAATGTATCTAGTGGACAGCAGACGCCACCTGCCACTTAGCACCTGCGGCTCCTTCCCCACCCTCAAGGTGCACCTGTACCCCAGGAGCGGGCTCCAGTTCCCTGGGGCAGCCCAAATGCCCCATTGGGGAGATGGACCAGGTACCTTAGTTGGTGACCACTCATCCTGCTAATCACGTATTTGTGCACCCTTTTCTTCTGGAACCTTCCAGTTCCTCAGGACAGTAGACAGGGCTGTCACCATCTCTCTGCCCGTGCCTCAGCCATCCTCCTTCGGGTCTGGCCAGTCTTGTCCCTTCCCTCTCTGTGGCATAGCCCCGGGTTGCAGCCCAGGGACCTGATAAAGTTGGGTGGGCTGGGTGCCTTGGGTGTCTGTCCAGAAGCCTCCTGTGCTATGGAGCACCCAAGGCTCTGGGGGGTGCTCAGCTAGCTCTCATTGCTAGTATAGTGCTCCCCTGTGGTGGGCTGATAGCTCCTTGTGTGACTGGGTCTCGGCCTGTACCGGGATCTGACAGGGTCGCCAGAAGTCCTTGAAGTCCTCATTATGCAGTTCAGGCTGGCCTGGACTCACTATGTAACCCAGGCTGGCCACCATGCCTGGCTCCTTGGACAATTTTGGAAGGGCCTGTCTCAAAACAATTAGCTGGGTACACTCCTGTGACCCCCAGCACTCTGGAGGCTGAGGTAGGAGGCTCACAATATTGAGGCTAGCCTGGGCTATGTAGTGAGTTCAAGGTTAGCTTGCACTACATAGTGAAACTCTCTGTCTAAAAATGAAAGAAGTTTAAAAGCTTGGGGAGTTAGTTCAGAGGCTCTGGGTTTGATGTCCAGTGCCCCGCCCCCACTATGGAGGTTAACACAGCCTGTGGCAGGTCGCTGCTGCGGTGTAAGTGAACGTGTTGGCTCCAGGGTCTTACACACGACAAGCAAGCACTCTACCTCCGAGTGACATCCCCACCCTCTGCTGCAGTTTCTTTTCCTACACATCCAAGCTTCTCCTAAGTTCTGCTCAGTGTGGGATCCCCAAGAAGAGGGAAACGGTGAGGGGCGAGGCCTCTGTGATTGATCTGGTACATCACTGCTTTTACTTCTGATCAGGGAGACGTTTTGTTTTGACTTGGCATGGAGGAGAGTAGAATCCTTTGCTTACAGCTTACCTCTGGTGGTGGGAATAATTTTCCGTAGGTTAACTCCGGGCTCTGCACAGTCCAAACCCCACCACTTCCCCCTGCCCACATTTTTCCGGCGCCAGGCACTGCGGGACATGTTCTTGTCTGATGGTTTTGGATTCTGCATGGTAGCTGGAACCGGATCTGGGCGAGGAGGGAGTGTTCCTGGAATCCGTTTCTACCTTGAGATGGCAGGCCGTCACTGAGCTGCACAGGGAAATAGCTGGGAACTACATAAATATACCCCCACTCAAGCCAAACGAAACAGCTCTCCAGTCCAGCTTCTCCTTGGCAGGCGTCTCCAGATGCTAACGATCCTTCACTGCCATCTCACCCAGGAGAAGGTGGACTGGGCAGGAACTTAGAGTGGAAATAAACTGTGACTTTAACCAACTGTAGTTAAAATAGTTTCTGTCTTTGAATCTCACAGAAAACTTTTGGCCATGTGAACGTGTGGTTAGAGTGCCTCCCGAGTGCCTTGAGAGGGATCCTTGGGGGTGAAGTGCCCTTGGTGTGTTTGGGGAATTAGCACTGGCCATGGGCAGGGGCCTCCCTACCCCAGATCAGAGGCTTGGGTGAAGGGAGTCCTGCTCCCACAGAACAAGGGCCAGGGGCCCTTTTGTGGGAACTGGGGCCAGGGCAGGCTCCCAAGCAGAAGCTGAGGCCACAGCAGAGCCAAAACCTGCTGCTGTGGACACTTTCCAGGCAAATTAGAGGTGAGGGGAGACGCCTTGGCTTCTCCCTGCTCCTGTCTTCTCATTCCCATCCCCCCAGTCCCAGGCAGCCCCCAAACCAGCAGACCAGGGAGCCTGAACCCGCAGCCTGCAGCCGTCAGCCCTTCTGCTGCACCAAGAAGGGCAGGGAAGGTGAGGGACCAAGGGTGACCAGGGCAGGATGTGCAGACAGAGCTGCCATTTCCCCACCCCGAACACCTGCAGCCGGCCCCATGTCACTGCTGGTGACAAGGGAGTGGACAGTAGCTCTGTGGCAGCCACCCCAGCTGGCCCTGCAGTCAGGACAGCGGCTGTGGACATGGCTTCCCATCTGGGGCATCTAGAGTTTGTCTCTGTCCAAGTCGCTGCTTGAAGTTTGACCCCCAGTGTGACTATACTAGGGATGGGGCTGTTGGGAGGCAGGGAGGTGAAATGTGTGGTCCTGAGGGTGGAGCCTGATCTGGGAGCACCAGGGTCCCCATAAGAAGGGAAGAGAGAACAAGACCTCTCTCTCTCTCTCTCTCTCTCTCTCTCTGTCTCTGTCTCTCTGTCTCTCTGTCTCTCTGTCTCTCTCTCTCCACGGACTCAAGCATAGAGAAAAAGGCCCCGTAAGGATGCAGTGACGGGCAGGGTGCCACATGGGCCTTGGACTTTGGCCCCTGGAACTGTGAGGAGATGGATTTCTGCTGAGGGCACAGCCTGAGAAGATGAGACACCGGCTGAGGGGGTGGTGGTCATGCTGTGAAAGTCTCATCTCATCTGAAGAAGCCAAGGATGCAAAACTATAGTTCTTGAAGTCTTCTTCCAGCTTTGAATTCTTTAAAAAATATTTATTGAGCACCTGCTGTACAATTTGGATCCTAAATGACCCCTGAAGCTTCCTATGCTAAAGACTTGGTCTGCAAGAGCAGGGTGTGGTGGCGCATTCCTGGTAATCCCAGCACTCCAGGAGGCTGAAGCAGGAAGATTGTTGCAAGTTCCAGACCAGCCTGGGCTACAAACTGAGCTCAAGGCCAGCCTGATCAGCAGCCTGTTAAGAGGTGGTGGCCTGTTAGGAGGTGGGGGCAATGAGAGGCCTTTAAGTCATGTGGGGCGTGCCCTTGAAGGGAATATGGGGACCCCAAGCCCTTGTCTGTCTGTCTGACTGTCTTTTTGCTTCCTAGTGGCAGCTTTGCCCCACAATGCACTCCCTGTCCTGATGCTGTATGTTCCCATGAGGCTCCAGAACAGTGGAGCCAAGGGACCATGGATGGGACCCTTGGAAGCCACAAGTCCAATAAATTTTTCTTCCCTTTAAATCAGTTTCCTCGTGGCGAACAAGCAATGCCCTTCTCTCTTGGTGCTTCCATTCTGGGTGAAACAGACAGAAAACCCATCCATCTGTCCATCTGTCCATCCGTCCATCCATCTGCCAAGAGGAATATCAAATTGCATGGAGTGCTGTGCAAACAATTAGGGCACAGTGGTTTGATAGGAAGTGGCTGATTGGCCATTTAGATGGAGCGGTAAGGGGTCACAGAGAAGGTGACAGAGACAAGGAGGAATCAGCTATGCGAAGACCATGGATGGGGCCAGCGTGCAGGTTCCAGCAACAGCAGGGAGGCCAGTGGGGCTGGCGGGGTGGCGGGGTGGAGAAGAACGAGGGAGGGCAGGTCCAAACAGAGGCGGGGACACTCATTTCACATGTAGAAGGAGGAAATGCGTCACCTCCCAGATCACAAGGCCCAGCCCAGAGTATGCAATATCGAGGCCTTCAGAAGGTGATGGGACGGTTATTTTCTTAGCGCATTTTGAGTACGGAGAATGACGGGACTGGCCTTACTGTACTTGGCAAATTTGCATTCATGTGGGTTTTGCTTATTGCATGAAGGCGCTGTTGCATATAAAGCAGTTTGAGGGTGTCAGACTGAGTTGCCTTCAAGTAGCTGGCGGGAGAGCCTGACAACTACAAGGTCAATGTCATGAAAATTACGGCTGTCCTTTGGGCTGGGACATTTGTTGTGGTTCAGGGTCCATTTGTCCCTAAAGAAACATCTACTCGGGGAAGTGAGTCAACAGCAGAGTGGCCAGGGATGGGTGTGTGGCCCTGAATGCTGACATTCAAGGTTCCCTGCAGCTGTCTCTCTGCAGTCGCTGGTGGGGGTCACTGTGATGGAGCTGGGCAGTTTTCCCCTCGCTCTCCAAGCCCTGCCTCCCCTCCCTCCCCTCACCAGAGCAGAGCTTCTCCCCTGGGGGTGTGACCGCTGCAAGGGACCCGGTGGCCTGGAGGACGCTAATCCTAGGAACTGGAAGCTGGCTGGTGTGACCCCTGGGTTTTCTTTCCCCTGGCCTCTTGTTCCCTCTGGCTGTCTGTTTCTGCATCTGACTTCCTGGCCTCTTCACATCAGCTTCTCTGCAGCCCAGCCACCCTTTGGGAGTTCCTCATTCCCCCAGTGTCCTGGTGATTCCTGCCACAGGGGTTGCTGGGTGTCCTCCTGGGCAAAGGTCAGCCTGAAGCAGGTCCGATGAGGGAGGCTTCTGACTCTGTGCCTGTGGTTGGAGAGTCATTGTGTGTGTCTCAGGCCTGAGAGCAGGGCTGAGCTGTGCAACTCAGTGTAAACACGGGGACCAAGTCCTTCAGCTTTCCCCTTGGCCCCTTCCACTGTGGGACATTTCTGGGGGCTGAGGGGTGGGTTAGATGGGAGTTGGAGCAGCCCTCTCTCTTCTCTACTCTCCATCCAGCTCCCCCTGGCCTCTTCAGATGATGAGTTAAATGTGAATTCCAGATAAGCAAGGATTCATTTTTAGTGTGACTATGTCCCACAAAACATTTGGTGTACACTTAAGCCTTAAATTTATTCACTGATGATCTGACATGCAAATTAGACCAAGTAGCCTGTGTTTTAGATGGCATCTTTATGGGGGTGGTGCCCAGCACCTAGCTGCCCACTGGTGAGCCTTGGAGGGAGGGGCTCTGTGGACTCTTGGTGGGCACTGATGTCTCATGCTGGACATGGCCACCAGGTGGTTCGAATGCCGGCTGCCAGTGCAAGCAGAACGAACCCTGTCGAGTACATGTGCCTATCTTCCTGTCCCCATCAGTGAGACGGATGACCACTGTGGGCTTAGCACTGAGAGAGGGGCTGGCCACAGTGGTCACCTCTGAATCTATGGCCCCTTCAATAATGTCTGGTGCAAAGTAGGTGTTTGATGAATATTTCCAAGCAACCCCTTTGCAACAGGGATGGGGAAGGGTCCAGAAGCCTGCCTTCCAGGCCATCCCTTCTGCTGAGATAGCATTTGACCTGCAGGACAAAGATCAGAGTGCAAAGGGTTCCTGTGTGTGGATGAGTACTCTGAAGATTGCTGGTGGCTCACTGGTTTGTAGCTCCAGGTGTTGGCCTTAGGGTGGGAAGGGCATTGTGCTGGGGGGATGGGGCTCACCTGGAAGGTCTAAGTTCAGCTCCCCTTCCCAAGGGCACACTTTTGCAGCAGCAAAGGGGAAGGTGGGGTGAGTGTTATCGCTTCATCTCAGGGTCCTTCACAGGTGGCAGGTGGCGGTGAGATAAGCCTGGAATCAAATCGCTCTTCATGCCCACCTGCAGCCCTTGACTCTGACCAGGCTGCTTCTGTGAGCAAACACAGAGAAGGGGATGGTGACCCTGTGTCCTGGAGCCCCCATCCCAGGCCCAAAGGGGACTGCCCAGCCAGGGCAGAGGCAGGCCTGCCTAGCCGAGGGTCCCTAGACCTACCTTCTTTTCCTGAGGGGCTGTTGGGAATTCTAAGAAGAAATTGGGTGTGATCATGGTCTGTAGCTGGTTTTGTGTCAATATTGAAAGCGGATGTTTGTGCACAGCGAGGTCGCCCCATGCCTTTCGGTAGAGGGAAGCTGTCCAGGTCTGGGGCACTCAGAGCAGTAACAGAGTGTGTGTGTGTGTGTGTGGGGGGTGGCAGTGCTGTCACCTCCCACCCTGGATTAAGAGGTCTGAGCTGTGTGAGACCCAGGCTGGTTTGGGGCTGAGGTTCCTGGATCACAGGAGCATCTGTGAGAATCAGAAGCAAGAGCAGAGGAGAGAAAGATGGCGCCTGCCATCCTGGTCATTCAGACGATGACAGTAATACATCCAATCTGGAGTCCTTTTAGATACTCTGTGCCTGTTCAACTTTTTAATTTTCTAGGTTTCATCATAAAAACTGGGTGAAAGAAAAAAAAATAAAAAGGGCTCCTTTCCAACTCCATTCTACTCTCTTCTATTCGGGATCCCCATGTTACGAGCCGGTGGGGGGGACCCCTTGGATAGGCACCTGGGCTCCCAGACACAGAGCCAGTGCCCACCTGGAACTGCACATGTAAAATCAGGGAGGGGGTCAGCACAGCCCCAAGCCAAGTGCACCACGGCGGTGTGGTGTCTTGGGGGAGATGCGCCCAGGGCCTCCTGGGGCGCCCCGCTTCTCTCTAAGACAGACCAAGGTCTCGAGAGCCTTGGCTATTTTGTTGGGTGTCCTCCCTCCAGCTTTCTGGGCTGCCTTTTCTTGGGTTTGTGATGCTGGCCGCCGACAGGGCCCCAGCTACACTTCCTGCCTCTTCCAGCCTGCCTCACCAGAAGTGTGTTTTAGTAGTGTGGCCTTAGCTTAGTAGGTTTGACTGATACCTAGGGTTCCTGAACATTTATGAATCTGCCTTTGTCCTGAGCCAGGTGAGTGAATGTGAGGTGAGGAAGTTTGGGGCATCCCTTGGCGGGGCTCCCCAAATCCTGACTATTTTCCTGGGATCAGGAAAACTGTCACCTCATTAATATGCCCTCTTCCTGAGAGCTGGGAGGGATCTGTCTCCCCTAAATTAGGAGGGAGTCCAGTAAAATTCCTGGGGTGTTGTTTTAAGCGGGGGGACAGCAGTGCTGGGCCCCTGCTTGAAGGGCCTTGGTTAGAACTCAGATTTTATTAGAGCACCTTGGCCCAGGGCAGCGTAGTTATAGGTCTGGGGTGGTGTGCATGTCTAATACTATAATAATAGTATTGCAGAGTATAATTGCTCTAATAGCATCATTTTTGAGTGTTTATTTTGTGCCAGATGCTATGTCAGAGGCTTCTAATATGTAGCCTCACTTATGCTATATTTAAAAATAATTTTTTTGTTGTTCGTCTTTTTCATTTTTATTGGTACCGGGGATCGAACTCACGACCGCCTGCTTGCAAGGCAGGTGCTTATGCCGCTGAGCTAAATCCCTAGCCCCAAAAATAATTTTTTAAACTGATGTATCAAAGTTGTACTTTTTTTTTAAAGCAGTACTGGAACTTGAATTCAGGGCCTCAAGTTACTCATGCTACTACCGTGCTGGCCCCACATTGAGGGGCCGATGTGACATTTTTGATACAGGTCTACCTATATCTGTTATGTAATGTTCAAACGGGCAGCCATTTCCACCCTCAAACACTGATCTGTTCCTTGTGGCAAGGAGGCCCTAAACCCTTGGTCCTAACTCGTTTCACTTAATCTCAACAACCCTAAGGAAACAGCAGCAGCTCTGTCCCCACCGGCCCACAGGGAGTCTGGGATCAGAGAGTGAGCATCACAGCCTAGTGCTGGAGCCCTGCGTTTGAACACAGAGCTCTGATTGCCAACTTTCCCGCCTCCCAGCCTCTGAGGACACCCGTCCTTTGGACCTAACTGACTCTAGGCAGCAGGGTTTCATAGGGTCTCCTTCCCAATTTTTTTCTTTTTCCCTCCTATTTATTTATTTTGAAACAAGGTCTCATTGTAGATCAGACCAGCCCTTGAACTTACTATGCATCCCAGGCTGACATCAAATTCAGTGATCCTCCTGCCTCAGCCTTCTAAATTCTGGGATTACAGGCGCGTGTTACCACGCCTTACCAGAGGGTTTTTTTTTTTTTTCTTTTTTTCCAAATCGTATAAAAATAACTCAGTTCCTCACTGGAATGCAGAGTTGCTAAGTGTCTTGGATGCCGGCCTGGGGCTGAGGCCCCTGGTCTCTTCCAGGGGTGGCAAGCGTGTCTATAGAGTGCCAGGGAATCTCAACTCCTCTCCCTTTCTTGTTAATGGAGCACACTTTGCATTTTCTCTGTGCCAGGAGCTGCCTGGCACCAGATGCCCATTTTGGGAAATCAGAACAAATAAACAGTGTAAATAAAATACAAACTCCACCCCAGAAATCAGAAACACATGTTCTTTTTCTCCTATTTCTACTCCCCTGGAGGAGGGGGATCCAAAGGGGTCAGATGCCCTGGGGATTTGACCTAGTAGATCCTTTTTGGTTGTCCTCTTGCCTGAAAGCTAGAGGACAGGAGGGTGGGAGCGGGTGGGGGTGGGGCCTAGCTGGTCCCTGAGGAGCACAGGGCAGCCACTGTCCCTGGCACCCCTTGCAGTGCAAAGACGTAGCGGGAAGTGACTCAGCCCACAGGAATGCTGGGCTCTGTTTTCCCTCACAGGCTGGCCATTCCTTACCCTGCGGTTTCCATACTGGGGCACTCTGGACTTAGGGCCACGGCTGCTGGTCGCTGACACCACTCAGCCCTGGACAGCTGCACTGCCCAGCAGTTCAGTGATGGCACACGTGTGGAATGCAGGACAGATGATGGTGACGGTCGTGTGTCACTGCGTACAGCACGTCTCCTGCTTGGCCATGAAGGGTTCACTGCTGTCGATGGTGGTGAGGTGACCTGGTATTGGAGATGGGGACACCCAGACTTGCTCTTCTGCCTTCACTCAGCCACCCCGGACCTGGGCAGGTCACCTGAGCCACACCCTAGGTTGCCTTCTTTTGATATATATACATATATATATATATATATATATATATTTTTTTTTTTTTTTTTTTTTTGGTCTTTTTGAGATAGAATTTTGCTATGCAGTTCAGGCTGGCCTTGAACTCACTTTGTAGCCCAGGCTGTCCTTGAACTCCCAGATCCTCTTGCCTCAGCCTTCCAAATCCTGGGATTAAGCCTGTGCACCACTGGGCCAGGCTCCTCTTTTGGTTTTAAGGAAGCTGTCAGTTCTGGAAGCCAGATGCTGGCCTTTCCTGACACACCCAGCTCTATAGCCATGGGCAGTCTCTGTCTGGCAGGGTTGGCCCGGACTCCCAGAGTTTCCTGGCCTGGTCTTCATGGCTCAGCAGTGAGCAGAGGTTAAATCAGTCAGTGGGCACCAGGGGGAGGATGCTGGTGGCTCTCTGTGCATGGTCACAGGTGTCGCTGGGGTGGGACCCTGCCGGAAGACCCAGCCATTGCTGACTCTAATGGGGTGGGGGCACCTGCCTCCTGGGCGTGGAGGGTGAATGTAGAAGCTCTTCAACTCGTCCTTCTTGAAGCCACTCCCCCAGTCTGGATGCTCCCAGCTGCTGCCCACATTGCTGCTTTCTATCATGGGCAAGCTCAGTGGAAGCAGGGTGCTTCATGGAGTTCCCTCAACTTCAAAAGAGGTGAAAGCTTAGAAGTGCCTGACATAGTGCCTGTACCACTTTTCGGGGCAGATGGTGCCTATTCTACGCTTGGATGCTGAGTCTTCTGCTAACTCCAGCATCCTCCACATGTAGACTTTGTGTTAGGCCCTGGGGCTCATGGGAGGAAGGCAGATATGCGGGACCCACCTTAGCTTTGAAACTTTCAGAAGCCAGGTTGGCGCCACCCACTGCCTGCTGGTCACAGTTTAGCAGTGTGCTTGTGGGAGGGATGAGAAGATGGGTGGGTAGGTGGATGGATGGGTGGGTACCTGGGTGGGTGGATGGATGGGTGCATGGGTGGGTGGGTGGGTAGGTGAATGGCTGGGTGGATGGTCAGGGTTGGATAGTGGGTGGATAAATGCGTGAATGGATAATGATGGGTGGGTGGATGGATAGGTGGGTAGGTGAGTGGATGGACAGTGAGGGTAACTGGGTAAGTGGGTAGATGGGTGGCTGAGTGGGTGGGTGGATAGGGCCTGCATGGCAGGGTGGTGGCTGGTGGGTAGATGCAGCAAACCTCTGCAGCACTCTGGGGAGGAGTCCGCCCTCTGACCTGCATGGGTTTCAGATGGTGGAGGCTGCAGAGAGGTGATGGTTCAAGCTAGACCCTTGGTTTGTTAACAGGGCAGGCATGTTCTTGCTGGACTGGCTGCGGTGTCCTTGAGCTCCCTGAAGGATGGCTGCATGGTATGGCCAGTTTGGGACACCCCCGGAGCACCATGGCCTGGCAGCAGCAAGGCGGCTGCAAGTGCTCTTGGTGTGCCCCTCCTGGCAGCCTTTAGGATTTGCTCAGTTTAGCACCTTGCAAATCTTGCCTCGTTGGGACTTGTCTGCCATAAGCCTCTCCAGCTGGCAAGTGCCAGCCAAGGGGCGTGTGCTGGGAGGCTGTGTGCAGCGTGGCACGGGACCGTGCTAATGTGAGGCTCTGGTCTTGTTCTCTCCTGGGGCAGGGAGAAAACAGCTCAGTGCCCCCCCCAAATTCAGCCAGGCTCTCCCAGCCCTTGGAGGCATGGGGGTGGGGATGGGTTGCCCCATTTCACAGAGTCTGGTGTACAAAAACAGTCCTAGGAGGGACTGGCCTGGGCCTGGCTGAGCACCAGGCCCTCTCAATCAGCAGAGGGCCACACTGGTAGGTACACCTGAGCATGGCCCAGATCTTGGAGTCTCACTGTGACCTCAGGCACTGGCTCCCTTATCTTTGAAGCCAGATAGTGACGGTTTTGGGGAGCACTGTGTGAAGGGTCTGGCCCAGTGCCAGCACCCAGCTGCGTGATTGTCATCACTCCAAGGTACAGGTCTGCAGGACTGGAGTGACCTGGTTCTGGAGCCCTAGCAGGTACAGAAGTGACACATATCTGTGTCCCACTGAGTGGTGGGGCCTCCGTTGGCCTTGTGTGACTTCTGCCTTTTGTCTGCTTTAGGAGTCACGCGGACCTCTAGTGGCCGTCTCCGGAGGCTCGGCGATGCGACAGGCCCAGGTGAGTGGCTTCCTGGGGCCTTGGGGCCTTCAGAGTTGAATCTCCACTTGGCATTTCTGGGTGCAAGGCCCCTGTGCAGAGAGAAACCAACTTTGATCGTTCCCCATATAAGTGGCTTCCAGGCCTCGTGACACCTCTGCCAAAGCCAGCTTCCCTGGAATGGGGGTGTCCACCCCTATGCATCACCGCCCCTAGGCAGAGGTGAGAGACAGCAGGAGGTGGAGATGGCAGGAACCGTGGTTTGAGTTGCTGAGGGACAGTGGTGCCATGGAAGGGTGGGTTTGGCCGTGGCTGCTATGTGCTGATTCTGTGTCCAGAGTCTCCACAGCTGGCTTTCTGTAGCCTGGCAGGATAGAGGAGGCCCTGCAGATAGGGCGTGATCTGGGCCTACGTGAGTGGCCTCTGGGGGTGTCATGCTTTTTTTGCATGTGTGTAAGTTTTCCTCAGTAGCCAGTGTGTTCACAGGGAGTGGCCAAGACCTTGCCCACTTGAGCATTAGATGACTGGGAACAAGGGCTACCACTCCTGGCGTGGAGGTGCTCTGCCAACCCCAGGGTCCAGCCCAGGCAGGGCAGCATGACAACAGGGCACAGGGTCCTTTGGGGGCGCTCCCTTCTTTGACCCCAGGGCTGTGCCTGTGTGTCCTCTCCCCATGAGCACCCTCAGCCTTGCAGATGTGACCCAGCATGGACACCACAGGCTGCCCTCTCCTTGGAGCCCACCTTGTCATTTCTTGGCTCTCCAGTGGTCAACCTGGGGGACATATGTCCATTTTGGTGGCCCTTCTTCAGCAAGGACATTGAGTCACAGCAGTGAAGGGATTCACCCCCTCTCCCTCCATGAGAGATGATGCACTCCTGTGCATGTTTGTGTTGGGGACCAGCTGGGTGCCAGACTCCAGGCTGGCTGTTGGAGGCGTGGGCTCAGAACAGGCAAGACTGTGCCCTCATGTGCAGCTGCTCTAGAGGAAAAGACAGAAGTTACGGAAGGAGATGGGGGAAGTCCACACAAATGGTGAATCAGAGCTGCAGGTTTTGATCTTGCCCTCCCCGTTACAGATTGGGGAGCCCTTGGCGACAAGGGGTAGGACCTAGCACACACACATCAGCCCTGCTCTGTGGAACAGCTGGCAGAAGCACCCCATCTCCCTGTCTGGGAAGGGGCACAGGCAGCAGCCACACTGGTACATTTATTCTGTTCACTCATTCATTTGCATAGAGCTAATGTGTTTATTTTCAGTTCATTTCTACTCAAAATCCACTGGGACTAGAGGCTATGAAAATGGCCAGCCCTGAACCATGCTGGGCCCCAGGATTCTGTGCCGGAAGTGTCCCTGAGCCCACACCCAGGCCAGCCAAACCTTTTTGCCAGTCCTGCAGAGCTGCAGGCTGCCTGGCTCAGGCCTGATGAGGGTGGCAGGGCATGGGGTGGGGTGAGGGTGATGTGACCCTGTGGGCTGCCGTGCAATGCTCGCGCTGTGACGTCCACAGGGGTATGTGAGGCCCTTGCGGTGCAGGATGAGACTGGGTGTGGGAAGAGGAGGGGGATGCCCTGGCTGGAGGCCCCTGGGGCTGCTGAGTGATTCAGCACCGTGGTTAAGAGGTGCTCCACCCACTGCAGCCAGGATGGGCTGATAACCACTGGACAGCCCAAGCCACAATGTGCGTCTGGGGTGCTTTTCACCAGCACGCTTTGGCTTTGAGCTGACTGCCTCTCCATCTCACTTCTTGCTGGTCAGCCTCAGTGGAGAGAGCTTGTGGGGCCCAGCCCTTTGCAAGGGGTCAGATCTCAAAGGACCAGCACTCTGGCTGCATGGACAAAGCCTCCTTCTGCTGCTGCTTCCCTGGGCTCAGCCTGGCCAGTTCTGTGCCGTCAGCACTTGGCAGTAAAGCCTTGGCTGTCTTGGACGCCTAAGGCATAATTTGCTGAAGACCAAAGCTGCAAGCCTGCGATCTGGGTTTTGCCCGGGGCTGCCTGCTGACACACGCAGTCCTCTCCCCAGGGCCACGGGGGCTCTGGTCGAGACACCCTTTCCTCTCTTCTTGGCTCCCAAACTGCTTCTCTCTGTGGTGATCCAGACGGGGGTCTTTCCTGGGCCACAGCCTCCCAGTCCCCTCTGAGGCCCGCATTTACCCCTCTCCTCCTGCCTTTCTCTGCCACACACCCCGGCTGATCTGCCGGGGATCCCACCTTCTCCTCCCCAGGAGGCAGTGGGAGCGAACCACACAGCGCTTCTTCCTGGGTTTCACAGCCTTGGAGCTGACTTTGGGTCTAGGCCAGGAGTGGCCACTAGGGGCGCAAGTCACAGGCACACAACACCCACTGGCAACCGTAGGTGAGGTCACTCACTCTCTGCCCTAACTTTGAAAAATATGGCATTGTTAGACAGATAAGAAAAACGAAGAGAATAAAATAACAAGCCAGGCATGGTGACGTACACCTGTTCTCCCAGTACTTGGTGATGCTGAGGTAGGAGGGTCATAAGTTTGAACCCAGCATGGACAACTTAGTGACTCATTTCAAAATAAAAAATAACACAAGGGCTGGGGAGGTAGCTCAGTGTCAAAGGCCCTGGATTCAGTGCCCCGCATGGGAGGTTGAGGTGGGAGGATTGCTGTGGGTTTGAGGCCAGCTTGAACTGCAGAGTAAGACCCTGTCTCAAAACAAAACAAAACATCGGCCGGGGATTTAGCTCAGCTGCACAAGCGCCTGTCTGGCAAGCATGAGGTCGAGTTTGATCTCTGATTAAAAACAAAAAGAAAAACTAGTAAGACACCTGAGCGCCCACTACCTTGCCTAAACTCGGGCCTTCCAGGCGCAGCCAAAGCCCTGTGACCCCTCCACGCCTCTCTGCTGCTTGGTGTTGGTCCTTCAGGTGTGGCTGTGCGGCCCGGTCACAGTCAGCACGGTCCGCGTCTCTGGTGAGAACACTCAGACCGTGAGCGTCACATACTTGCCGTCCTTTTGGGTCAGCGCCCCTCTTTGCTTGTCCACACACCTGATGGCCCTGAGATTCAGCCACAGAGGTTTGCACAGCTCTGGTTCATGTGACTCACGCCAGTGGTTCCCAGGGGAACTGGCCTGTCCTCTTGGCCTGCCGGAGGGCTTCAGAGGCATAATCTCTGTCACAAACACTCTGTCCCCTAGCGTGTGTGTGAGTGTGTCTGCCTGTGTGTGTGCCCAGGTGGGCTGGGCAGGCTACACTGATGCCACCTTTGTGCTTCCGAGCGGCCTTCAGGTTGTTCTCCCACACCTGCTCCCTTTCATTCTCTGAACTGCTCTGGGCAGCCGCTTCCCAGCTGCAGTCTTAGCAGACCTTTGCCCTGGTTTCCACACACACAGCGTTTCCTGGTTATGTCTGAGTTTCCCTACCTTAGTCTGTGTCCCGGGAGTCTTTTCCCTCTACGCTGACAGCTGGCGTGTCCTGGGTCCTGCTTTTCCTCTTTCTCATACCTCTGGGGTCTATGGCTTCACCCCCAGCCCCACCATCATCCCCTTTGTAATGGATTGAATAGTGTCATCCCCAAAATTCACGTCCATCCAGAACCCCAGAAACTAATCTGATCTGGTTAAAGACTTTGAAATGAGGTCATGCTGGGCTTGGGAGGGTCCTAAATCTGGTGACCAGTGTCCTCATAAACAGAGGAGAGGCCCTAGAGAGGAGAAGCACTGTGGAGACTGAGGGAGAGATTAGAGAGAAGCATCCACAAGCTCAGGGTCTCTTGGCAAGGGTTCTTTCCTGTAGCTCTTCAGGAAACCAGTTTTGTCTACACTTTGGACTTTGGGCTTCTGAGACTATGAGAATTCCGTCCCATAGACTGAAGTCTCTGGGTTGTGGCATTTGATGACAGCAGCCATAGGACCCTCATGCATCTGCTGCAGCTATTGGGATAGATGACCCCTCCTGTGGGAGAATCTCAGCCCTCATTGAGGCACATGGGTACCTGAGGTGACAAAGGCCTGTCCCCTCCTGGCCAAGCTCCGGGGGCTGGTATCCCCCCAGCACTCTCCTGCCTCTTTTCCTTTGATGGGATCTCTTTAAAACCACTTTGTTCCAGACCTAGCATGGGCCCCACCGCAGCCTAAGACTGGTGACACTTGGCTGTAACTATTTGGAAGCCACCATGCCCAGTAGACTGTAGGTGCTGGGAGAGCAGGGCCCATCACGCAGCTCCTGCTGTTCCCCAAGGCACAAACGTGCCTCATGGGGGGAGCTGCTGGAGGAATGGGTCACCAGAGCCTTCCTTTGGGGAACCCTTGGCTTGCCCTTTCATCTCCCACCCATGGGTGCCTTGGTGAGAACCAAGGTTCTCAAGCTG
Organism: Cavia porcellus; assembly: GCF_034190915.1. NCBI lineage: Eukaryota > Metazoa > Chordata > Mammalia > Rodentia > Caviidae > Cavia > Cavia porcellus. The sequence continues at coordinate 26,386,673 of NW_026947515.1, forward strand.
GAAGTCCAGCGTTGACCTTAACCTCTGTCTGCCCAGTATCCCCAGGTTAACAGGCGGCCAAGATCTTGTCCCCTCTGGCTTCCTCTACCGCAGACATCAGCCTGTGCATGGCCCTGGCATGTCCTGGGCAGGTTTCTGCTGTCTCTCCTTGGACACACGGGTACCCTCACCCCCATCCTATCTCCTACTGCAAGTCCCTCATCCACAGAGCTGATACTTATGGGGCCTCTGGCCTGGCTCGTGGCCAACGGGTCCTTCCATCTGACAGAACTGGTACAGTCCCCTCCTGAGGGCACCTGTGTCCTACCATACCTCACCATGAATAAACTCTGTGCCCAGCCACAGGCTCCTGGCCCTTCCCTGCCCGGTCCTGACCCCGTTCCATGTTTTGTGCTTCTGCCTGCTCCCTTCCCCATCTAAGAGCTCTGCTTCAGGGTGGTTGCTCTGTTATCAGCCTGGGAGGTGTTTTCTCTGCAAAGCGGTGCTCTCAGTCTTCCGGTCCCAGCTGGGCTCCAGGACAACTTGGGTCCCTCTTGTCACATCCCATTAGCAGGCTGGTCTTGGTGATTTCTGTCTCCCCTGCACAGAGGCCTGCAGCTGGCTGGCTGGCAGGCGTGCTGTCCCGGCACTCCGCGGGCAGTCAGTAAGCACTGCCGAATTGAATTTGATAGAAGTTTGGGAGAATTGCCCAAAAGTCAGTTTAAATGTCAGCTCTCTTCTGCTTGGGCTAAGAAGTAACTTTTCTCATTGTTTGCCTTCCGGGGCAGAAAGTTATGGAGAATGTGTCTACAGAGAGGGAGAGAGGAACAAAAAGGGTCTGGAAAATCGGATAGACCCTGGGTACTCACAGTTATTTAAATTTAAATTATTAAAAAATAAATAAATAAATAAATTTAAATTATTGACATAAATGAAAAGCTGTGTTCACGGGTGGCCCCATCCCACTGGACCTGCTCCCTAGCCACACATGGCTGTCATACTGAAACAGTTCCTCCAGGAGCTGTTGTTCTGGGTCATTGACACGTTGGAGTCTCAGATTAGTTGTTCACCCAAGAAACATATATGGAGCACCCACTGAGCAGGCACAAAGGTGGGCTTGTGGTGAGAAGTGGAGCCCACCTCCAGTTTGGGTTCACTGTGCAGAGGAAGGGACCGTGACCTTTGTTCCACATGGATGCTCCTTGGGCTCCCTGTAGGACTAGCTCTGGCTGGGCTGCAGCCTGGGATGCACGGCTGAATTGAGGGCTGCTATCCGTGCAATCTGGCCGGTCTGGCTTGCTTCGCTGTGTCTTGGTCGCTTCGCACGCTGGCCTGGACGTGCTCCCAGAGCAGCGGGGTGGTGGCCCAGGGCGTTTGTACCCATAAACCTTGCAGCAGGCCCAGGGATAAAGAGGAGCTGGGTTGTATTTAGTTAGGAAAACAGAATCTTGAGGTACAATAAAAAGTGGAGGAAAGATTTAGGAGAGGAATGTGGTGGCCCCAGGCCGGGAGGCTTCGGCGGCAGCCAGGCTCCACGGAGGCTTGGAGGGTCTCGGCCAGCTGCCCATCCTGCTGGCAGGTACAGAAGCAGGGGGCTGGGACTAGAGCCCTTTATTTGAAATTCAGGAAAGTAAGACTTCATTGGTTGAGTTGGGATGAGCAGGAAATAAACCGAAAAATCTCTTTTTCTGGCCTTCTAGCTGGGGCCTTACATATGCTAAGTAAGCACCCTTACAATAAACCACATCCTCAGAAGAAAAGTCACAATCCTGAAGGCTCGCACATCCCTGTTTCAGGGAGGATGACACAGCAGGTGACAAAGTAAAAACCAGCTCAGTGTTGGGAAGTGTCCCTTTAACCAGAGCGTATCCTCCAGCTCCTCCAGGGTCCTGCCTCTTCCCCTGGGTGTGCACTAGGAGCAAGGGGTGCCAAGGCTATCAGCCCCCTTTCTGGGGTCCCTGTTGCCCAGTGTGGCATCAGGATCATGCAGAGCGTTGCTTGCCCAGATGGCCTCCTGGCAGGCGTTGGCCGCTCAGGCCATCCTCAGAGTGGCTGGCACTGTTTTGTCCCCTCCCAACAGGGTCCGGTGCATATGGATGTGCTTCCTGGTAGGGCCCAAGGTGAGAGTGCTCGCAATGATGCCCTGGGCAGGGGTGGAGGGCACTGCAGGGTGAGTGCCGGCTCTCCCCGCCCCACTAGGCCTTGGTCACGGCACCTGGATGCTGTGAGGAGGGTAGGGAAGTAAGTCCTCAGCTGTTTCCTTTTGTCCCCTGGGCTGGGAGAAGGCCCAGCTGTGGAAGTCTTCCTATAGAGAAAGGACCTGATGAGGCCTCAGAAAAGAGATAGTTCCCCAGGTCTAGCTGGAGAGGAAGGAAGGCACTTACCATTGACACTGTAGTTGCGGGCCAGGCAGGTTCTAGGGGATCCCATGATCCCTCCACATACTGCTCAGGTCCCTGGCTGCTCCTCCCCATGTGGTCTGGGCCAGTGAGCTCTACTCTGAGGTTTGAGGGTTGCCATCCATAGGGGTGCTCAAATGATGGGCATGGGTCATTGTGGGCCCAGGGACAAAAGTGCAGCTGGAGATCTTTCTGGAAGGGCTGCTGGGGAGCAGCACCCAGACTGCGGGCAGACACAGCAAGCCTCAGTACATCCTGAGCGGCTGGGTGACACTGTGCGTATCATGAGAACATACCTCTGAGCCTCAGACAGGGATTGGTTTCCCAGCCCCACTCTCCCCTCCTCTCTGCAGGGAACTGCATGAGGATCCACTCGTGGGCCTCCAGCTGGCCTGGCGGGTTGCTCCCGAGGGCCTGCACCAAGCCTGGGACACTGGGCCATGGGGTGGGGAGGGCTATCCCTGCTTCCTGGTCTTTCCCCACCTTGGCTCTTGATTAATGATCCCCTGGTGGGTCCAGAACACTTTCAGGCACGGTCAGGACCTTGAGCTAAACTGCACTGTGGAAAGCAGGGTCAGTGCTGTGCTCGGCAAGGCACTGACCACAGCAGTGAACCCTGAGCTCCCACATTTCCGCAGGCAGGTGAGGTCCCAAGGCCTCCGGGGCCTTGCTGGCCTGCCCGCCCAGTGGGCGTTGGTACTGGAGAGTCATAGCAGGATTTCTTCTTTATACTCTTCCGTTTCTAACAATGCAAAGGACTGCCATTACATTTGTTACCAGAAAGACCAATAAGGACAATTTCTTAAAGTCAGAAAAGACGGTTAACATATAAACTGAAAAACCTCTGTGAGTCTCGTGGTTCTGAGCCAATGATGGTTCCCAGTGGTCTCACATCTATCTTAGAAGGCAGCAGCCGGAACAGTGGCTCTTCAGTGTGTCCTGGGCTGTACACCAAGTGAGTTTAAATACCACCAAAGTGAGTTTAAAGACCACAGGCCTGAACCCAGCACTGCTGATCTGAAATCCTGGTGCCTGGTGCTGGTAGGACTGAGTTCCCTCCAGAGGCTCTAGGGGAGAATCTGTTCCTGCTTCTTCCGGCCGCTGTGGCTCCGGGTGTCTGTCGGCTTGGGGCTGAATCACTGCAATGGCGAGGCAGTGTCTTCCATGCTTCTGTCTGCTCCCCTCTTGTGTGTCCTCTGTGTGTGTGTGATCTCTCCCTCTTCTAGCTGGGCATGGTGCTGTAATCCCAGCTCTCTGGGAGGCTGAGGTGGGAGGATCACAAGTTTAAGCACAATCTGGGCAATTTAGTGACTTAATAAGACATTGTTTAAAAAAAAAAGAGCCTAGGGATATTGCCCAGTGCAGAGGCCCTGGGTTCAACTTCCAGTACTGCAAAACAACAAAACTCCTACTTCCATGGGTTTGGTGGTAGCCTTTAGGGTACAAGGTAATTGAAGATGATCATTCTGTCTCAAGATCCTGCTCTTGCTCATGTGTGTAAAAACCCTTTTCCAAGTAAGTCAGACTCACAGGTTCTAGGAATTAGCACTGATCTTGGCCAGGGGCAGGGGGGTTGGTCAGTGCCTGAGAGCCTCTGGTCCTCCTTACCAGTCAGGCACTGGGCAGGCTGCTTTGGGAGGGGTTGGTTGCTACTCGGTGTCTCTCAGAAGGCTCGGAATGGTCCCTCCACCTCCCGAAGAAGATGCCCTGGCTGTGAGAAATGGTCTCAGGATCCTGCTGGACACAGAGAAAGGACGGTTCTGGCCTTTGGCTCAGTCAGCTAGAGCGCTGTTCATAAGCCTTGCCTGGCCACATGTAACTCCTGTGACCCCATGAGGCAGGGACTGTAAACTCAGAGATTGCCCCGGGGTAGGGAAATCACAAAAATGTGTGGCATGGCCATAGGGACCAGAACAGCTGGACAATGCACATTTTGTCCAGCGAGGGCACTGGTCTTCACTCCGGCCCCGAGTGGTCAGGAAGGAAGGCTATCCCAGTCTCGCCACAGGTCTTCCCTTTCCAAGAAAAGCTGGAAAGCTGGAAGTTGGAGACAAATAGCCTGAGTTTTAACGTTGGCATGAATATAAATTCCTTTATAAACAGAATTGGGAAAGCAAACTGTATCTCTGAGGTCTGAATGGACCTCCAGGTGAGGGGGACCCCACACACCCTGGGGATTACCTCAGGGGCCACCCCCTCCCCCACCAGCTCTGCTCGGGCTCAGACTCTGGTGCTAGCGGGGGCATCTGGGTTGCTAGGTGTATTAATAGCCCCTGGGACTCCAGGAAACAGAGCCTAGCAGGAAACAGTGCTGAGCCCCCAGCCTGGCCCCTGTTCCCAAGGCTGCTGAGTCTGGGGAAATGGGCAACAGGAGACTGCTCCCTCCCAAGGGACTGCTGAGACTCACTGACTCATGCTTGTGGGGTAGGAATCTTCCAGGAAGCCTCCATCCGGCTTGCCCTGGAGGCTGGGGTGGGGACAGTGGCTCCCTCGACCCCATAGGCTAATGGGAGAGGGGTGACTTCAAAGGGCAGGGTGCATCCTGGGCAGGTGCTCTGGAACCTTCCCTCAGCCCGCCTGCTTGTGGGGAAGTGGCCATCCTCCCACCCAGCTCAGCCCAGTGGTAGGGTGAAGGGCTGGGCCAGCCAGGGTGAGGAAAGCAGGGCAGGAACTATGCTTTTAAAACACTTAAACCCAAGGAAATCACAGCATCGCTGGACTGGGAAAATGAAAGCCTCTGGAAGTCGCCAGGAATTTGACTCTGCGAGTTGGTTTCCAAGAGCCTAAGTTAAGCATCTCCAAGTGGATATTAAAAAGAGCAGCGAGACTCTGGGCGGCGGGGGCCGAAGGGGGTGGAGACGGGAGCCTGCGCCTCCCGCCGGAAGCTGCATGCTGGACCACTGAAGCCACCGCACGGAAGGCTGACTGTCCTCGCGAGTGGGGAGCCCTCAGGCGCCACCGGACCCCTGCGCAGCACACCTCTAGCTCTCTCTCCTGGCGCCCCCACGCCCCCCACCTTTTTCGCTTCCTTTTCCCTCCGGTTTTGAAGAGACAATGCTACTTCAGTTTGGAGCACAAACATATGATCCACACATGGAAATGTGGTAATTTGGATGTATTCGTGATTGCAACAGATTGAAGAAATTAGACCAGACAAAGAGTGTTTTTGGAGGAGGAGGAGGAGAAGGAGGCAGAAAGAGGGAGGGCGACAGGGGTGAGAAGGGAGACGCCTCTGAACTGGGGAAGCCCGGACTCCCGGACTCCCGCCCGCCTGCTGCTAAATATATCCGTAGGAATGGAGAGAGACCGGATCACAGGTAGGCAGACTCCTCCGTCCACGCCCCAGGCCCCAGGCCCGGCACCCTGAATCCCAGCGCTTTATTGATGCTTTGGGGAGCTAAGCACCCAAGGGCCACTTGTACTTATTTTGGAGAAATACTTCTTTTGCTTTTGATGGTTATAAATTTGTGGGATGGAATGTTGCTCCCCAAACTGAGCTTTTACCAAGTCTGGCTTTTATTTAAACTCGGCTCTCCTCTCCCCTTGCTATTTCTCTTTCATTTTTCAACATGCCACTTTCGCCATCTGTGACCACTGTAAAAATGCAAATGGTGGGCACCGAGATCCCAGGAAAGGGTCCGGGGGCCCACCGTGCTGCTCGGGTGCCCGGGTTGGTTTGTCCGACGTGTGGTTTGTTTCTTTGCTGCTGACCAAGTCTGTCTTCAAAGCCTCCTTGGTCTCCTCCCTGAAACATTTCTGGATCTGGCTAACAGAAGATTATAGAGATGGAGCTCCCGGTGCTCCGAGGAGGTGCGCGTTGTGTGCGCGTGCTTGTTGTTCCTGCGAGTGCGCGTTCACAGGCACGCGCGCAGAGTCCGCGCAGATAGGCTGCAGGCATGAGTGGGTAAACTAGGGGAAAGGAGTCCTCCCTTCCTTAGGAACTGAGGTTCCCAGCTGAGTACTTTGCAGTACTGGACATTGAACCAAAGCCTTCACGCTCTTTACCTCTCAGAATTTCCTAGGCTGGACTCCAACTCGCCGCCCTTCTTCCTCAGCCTCCTGCAGTGCAGGAAACCCTGTTTACCTGCTCAGACCCCTTGGCTCTTACCTGGCATGTGCTCTTTGAGGCTGTGGTCATCACCAGGCCTGTCACTTCTGGTGTAGCCCAGGACCTGGTGCTGGGGCCTGCCATGTGGTTTGAGGACTGCTGAGAGCCTGAGCTGGGTTCTGGGCTTGAGTTCTGAGGTGCTGTAGGGTCCTGGTGAAGCCAAGGATGCTGCCCTATAGGGGGTCATTGGTGCTGGCTCACTGGTTACCACTGTGTGTGTTGGAGGGTCCCTGAGAGCCAGAGGGAAGGAAGACCCTTCCCAGAGCCTCTCTGAAGGTCACTCTCTCCCCTTACACTTCAGGGACCACTCAGGCTTGTGATGTTGTATTGAACTGTGGAGGGGGCCTTCCAATGGGGTACGCACTAATGGACACAGCAGACAGACACCCGGGAAGGTGGGGCAGCCACAGAGACCAGTGTTGGGGGTGAAAGTGTGGCCCTTCTGTGCTTGGGCTCAGTGACCTGGGCCAGCTGGGAGTGATGGGCACCTGTGCCTGGTTGGCAGGGAGCACGCAGGGAGACCTTCCTGGGGCTGAGTGAGTGGAGTGGTCCTCAGAGCTGATTACCTCTCACTGGGAGAGGGTCCTGCCACCTCCTCAGCCACCAGCTTTGGGACATTTGTCACTTAGTGGTCTGGCTGGCAGGGAGCCTTGGGTACAGCTTTCATTCATTCATTTAATTTTCAGTGCTGGGGATGAAAGCCAGGGTCCTGTGTGTGCTAGGCAAGCACCTCACCACCGAGGCACACTCCTGTCCCAGCCCTCATTCTATAGATGACAAGGCAAGGCCAGGTGGGCCACCTGAGGTCACAAAGGCAAGATGGGCCCCCTGGAGGACTGGAACCTCCCGTGCTGACCAGACTCCAGGGCTGCTCCCTGCACAGAACAAAGCCGCCTTTGAGGAGGGCCCGAGAGGCACCTTCCCGGCTGCCTGACCACCTCGGCCCTCCACCGAGGGTAGAGCTGCCAGCCTGGGGTGGGGACCTTCTCCCAGGAGGTGCCCAGTGAGAGATCGCTGTTTTCTGTGAAATCCCTGCTTGGCTCTGGTTTTATTTTTAAAACTATTTTCCAAAACTCAGGTCCGCAGAGGCTACAGTAGGAGAGTGGAGGAAAATCCCCAGCTGTTTCCCCAGAGCCTTTTCACCTGGGCTGACCCTCGCTTCAACAGTGTGTGTGGTGCTGGGAGCTAAACCAAGGCTTTTACACTAAGCTCCATACCGAGCCCTTTTTATTTTGCTTTGTTTGTTTGTTTTTAACACAGGGTCTTGCTAAGTTACTAAATTGCGTCAGTTGGGCTTAAACTTGTGACTGTCTCACTGCGGTTTCCCAGAGTGTGGGATTATAGGTGTGTACACCATGCCCGGCTTTACTTTGCCCCTTGACTATGCATAGCTAAATTCTTCACTCCTGGGGAAGCAAGCATTTGTCCTATCCCTCTGGAAGACCATGGACAACAGATCACTGTACCGTCTGGGTCTCAGCTTTTTCACCTGCAGAGCCAGGGCGCTGCCCTGGTTGGGTACCCCACGTCCTGTCCAGTGGGCTTCTGACCCTGCCTTGCATCCTGCTTGCCAGTGTCCAGCATGGGTATCAGGTCACTTCTGCCCTGCTGGCTGATGGGCGAGGTGTGTGCAGCCCACTGCTCGGGAGTGGCTGGTGGGAGAGTGTGCTCCTGTGCTGGTAGGCCCATGGCCAGGCGCCTTGGGCTGGGGCAGCCCTGAGATCTGCTCCTCTCTCCGGGCCCTCGAGCCAGCCCAGGAGCCTCCCGGCTCCCCTCCTCCCAGGCTGCGGCCTTGCTAGGGAAGATGCAGCAAGCTTGTCAGCAGGGCTGACTGAGTCATGGAGCAGGCACAGGCTGCTGAGGCATGAAAGGCCACCCCTCCAGCCAAGGGTCGGTTTTTTTTTTTTTTTTTTTTTGTTCTAGACTGGCTTTGTGGCTTTGACAAATTAAGCAGTTTTATCTTGTTCCAAGAGCTTGTATTTCAGCAGGGAGAGAATCTCCAACAAGGGAACTTTCCACTAGGGGCGGTTACTCAGCTGTCCGGAGATGGGAGCAGCTCCTGGGTGCGTCCTAAGCAGTGGAGTTGATGCACAATCAGGACTGCTGGCATGGGGTCCCCTAGACAGGGCCACCCTGGCCCTGGACAGCTTCTCCGGCCCAGATCTGGCCAGGGAAGGGGTGGGCCCTGTGTCTGGTGCAGGCGGGGAGCTGGAGGCCAGGCCTCAATCCTCACTGTCCTCTCCATCCTCATTTTGACGTCTCTTTTTGTCTCTGTCTCCCTGGGGAACTGTCACCCCAGCCTGGGAGGCACTGCGGGCCGTGAGCAGAATGGGCCATGACAGAACAGCCCGCCCTCATCCTCTTTGGCTTTACCATCCCAGTCCCTGGGAGAGATCTGGCCTGTACCCCTTCTGGGGACTTTGATCCCTGTAGGGATTTCCTCATGGCCCAAAACAGCTGAAATGTGCTGTCTCACAGTTGAGGAAGCCAAAAGTCTAAGATCAAGGTGTTGGCAGGACTGGCTCCTTCTGAGTTTCTGAGGGAGGATCTATTCCAGGCCTCTCCCAGCTTCTGGTGTCCACTACAATCCTTAGCATTCCTTGGCTTGTGGCCACATCACTTCAGTCCATCTCCACTGTCACATGGCCTTCTCTCTGGCCCTGATTTCCCTTCGTGCTCTCATGTAAGGGTACTCATCATAGATTTAGGGTCCACTGGGTAACCCAGGATGATCACATCACAGGATCCTTAATTCACTTACTCTGCAAAGACTCCTCTTCTAATTAAGGCCAAGTTCACAAGCTCTGGGTGGGCATGATGGGGGTGGCACCATTCACCTCTCTATAGTCCCATGTATCCTGGATGCATGAGATCGTGTTCTGTGTCGCACAATCCTCCCTGGCTCACTGTGGACCTTTGGGATGGCCTCTACCCTTTCCACTCTGTCCCTTACCCCTGGAGATGTAAGAGGTGGCCCAGCCCCAGCTGGCATTTAAGGGTCAGCTGGGAAGGACATCAGGGACCTGCCCCACTGCCCTTCCTGCAACTTCCTTCCTGCCCAGGCCCTCCTGGGTCCTTGCCCCAGCTGGCAGCGCAGCTACCACGAGGGTAGTGGGGTGGGAAGCAGAGTGGACCTGGTAAGGATGGTGAGTGGATGAGAGGTTGGTATGAATCTTTCCAAGCCTTAAATGGAATCTTTCCAGAAACTGTGCTAAGTTGAAAATTTATTTCTGTGTTAAGGGGCCTTTAAGAATGACGTGAGCACCACATTGCTGTGCTTTAAACAGCCACACAGCATGACCTGGGGACCACTCCCAGCTGGTCAGCAGTCCCTGCAACCACTCTGCACTGTGAGGACTTGGGGTACCCGAGGTGCTGCCCCAACTCTGGACTCTTTTTTTCTTTTTTCTTTTAATATTGATATTGTTGTAAAATAGACACACAATATGAATGGTAATATTTTCACAATTTTTAGGGGTACAGTGAGTGGCATTAAGTGCCTGCATGTTGTGTGGCTGTGACTGCTGTCCTTTTCTGTGTTCTCATCTTAGCTGGGCACGGTGGCACATACCTGGAATTCCCATTCTCAGAGGGGCTGAGGCAGATTCAAGCCCAGCCTCCTCGGGCAAGTTAATGACTTAGTGAGACCTCATTTCAAAATCAGGAGAGTTGGGGATGCAGCTCAGTGTGAAGGCCCTGGGTTCAGACCTCAGTACTACCCAACAGACAAACAGACAAACAAACAAACAAACCGGTTTTCGCTCCCCAGATGGAGACTCTGTCCTTTAAACACTGGCTTCCCATTTCCTACTCCTCCCATTCTACTCTCCGTTGCTGCGAATTAGACTTCTCGGGACTCCGTGAGTGGAATCGTGCAGTGTCTTCTTCCTGTGATTGGGCTTGTTTTACTCCGCCTCAGGTGCTTGAGGTTCATCCTGTGCTGTAGCACAGGGAGGTTTGAATCCCCCTCTTTTACAGGATATTCCACTTTAGGTCCATTCCTGGACACTCAGGCTGCCTCTGCCTTTAGGCGATTGCATGTCATTCTGCTTTGGTCCTGGGGCGCAAGCCTCTTCTGGTCCTGTTCTCAGTTCCTGTTGGCACATACTGGAAGTGGAGCTACTGGATTCTATTTGACTTTTTAAGGAACTTCCGTGCTGTGTTCCACACGCCACTCCCACCAGCCCTGCAGAGCACTCAGCTTCTCCACGTCCTCATCTCTGCTCATCTTTTTTCTTGGTAACAGCCGGCCTAGTCAATGTCCAGTGATACTGTGCTGTGTGTGGAGGGGTTGTTTTTCTTTTTATGGTCTCAGGGATTGAACCCAGGACTTCGTGCATGCTAGGCAAGTGTCGTTCCTGTGGGCTACATCCCCATCCCTGTTAATTTAGGCTAAGTTGTTCAGTCTGATCTGAAAATTGTGGTCTTCTCCAGTAGCTTGGATTACAGGTATAAGCCAGCGTGACTGGCTTTCACTGGGACTCTGATTTGCATTTTCTCAGTGATTAATCTCGTTAAACATCTTTTTGTGTGCTTACTGTCCTTGAGAAATGTCTCTTCAAGTCCTTTGTCTATCCTTGAATTGGGTTGTTTCTGTTTAGCTGGGGGAATCCTTTATATATTCTGGAAATCTGATGAATGATTTTTCATAGTTTTCTTTTATGCTAAAGTTTGCCTTTTTACTCTATTGATAAAACATCCAGTGTGGCATAAGATTTTTAAATTTTTGATAAGTCCAGTTCATCTTTTGTGGCATGTCATTTTGGCCTCATAGTCAGGACATCACGGTCAAGGCCACCATCAAGCAGCTCAGTTCTTCCGCTGTGTTTTCTTCTAAAAGTTTTGTAATGTTTAGCTCTTTTGTGTATGTCTTGTTCCATATAGTGGAGAGAAGGGTCCAACTTAATGCCCTGGGCTCTTGATTCACTCCTTGTCTTTCCTCACACCTAGGCTGGCTCTCCTTGGAGACTAGGAGAAGTGAAGATGTAGGCCCAGGCTGGGTCTGGCCTCAGTGCTGGCCCAGGACATGTGCCCTGTTCTGGATCCTCTGGGCTATTGGCAGAGGCTCACTGTACAAATGTGACTCCTGCCATGGTAGTCTGGCAGCCTGGCCTGCAGGTGGACTGGTGTCCGCATGGACTGGGTCAGTGCTCCCTGCCTGTCCCCATATTCTAGTGTCCTTCCCAGGAGCCTCCTGCCCTCTGCTCCATCTCCCTCTTGGTTTTAGCCATCTGGGGCTCTGTTCCAACTCAGAGTGGTCAGCCTTGGCGTCCTCCCTTCTGATCTGGACACAGGCCTGAAGGCACTGCCTCCGTCCTCCCACCCACACACAGATCCTCTGTGGGACCGTGGAGCTGATCAATCCCCCCGTGCCCCTGAGCTTGGCTCTCCTCTCCCCTCTCCAGGGATGGAGGTTCCTGGGCCTCACCTGGCTCCCTGAGCAGGAGCAGGCACTGGGTTCTCAGCCTTTCTACTTCCTGGCACTCTGTCAGCCCAGAAGTGCTTGCCATGCACACACTGTGCCCCACACCCTCTGCCACCCACCTTTGTCACATTCTGACTTCCTCCCGACTCCTCACCCTCTGCTCCCTCAGGGCCAGCCTGACTTCAGCATTACACACATGCACTTCCCTTGCCATTCCTTCCTTCCTTCCTTCATTCATTCTGCAAATGCGGGTCTCCATGTCCTCAGCTCTGGGTACAGTGCAGAACAAAACTCGACAGTCCCTGCTCTGAGGAGGCTACACAAATGCAGAACTATATCAATAAATATAAAATCCTGGCAACAAGAGTGGCAAAGGAGAGGCCAGGGGTAGGGGTGTGTGTGCACAGGTCAGCAAAGGCTGCTCTTGGGAGCAGAGCTTGGGGCTGAGCTGTGAAAGCAAGGAGTAAATCAGGCTCCGACTAGGCCTGTGTGAGAAAGCACTGCACGTACAAAGGCCCTGTGACAGAGAGGCCGAGGGTCACATGGCTGCAGGGAGGCTGGGGCTGAGAGGAACAGCTTAAGTACACAGTTTCCTGGGCAGTATATGGGCTTCCTTCCTGCAAGCTGGGAGGCCCCCACCCTTTCCCTCTCTCTCTCCTGTATCCCTAGGACCTTGTTCTGTGCTTGCCCATGTGGGCCCCTGTGAGCAGCCATGTGTTGGAAGGCTGTGGGGGGCAAGTGGCACATGGACATGTTCCTTCAGAGCCTTGGCTCTCAGGAGCCCCTTATGTAGCTCAGTACTCCCATCAGTCTCCTGAATTCGGGGTTCAGGCCTTTTACTTGCCCTGCCCCAGCCCCTGGACACAGACCCCTTTCAGACTTTCATGGGCCATGGCCACTCTCACCTCAAAGCACACCATCCCAAATGGTTCTGTTTGTGGCCTTTTTTCTCTCCCCTGTCTTTGAAACAAAAACTATAACCTGTATATCATCACTGCCTCTGGCTACATTACCTCATTTAAGGAAGCTGAGAGATACCTTTGGCTGGAAGATACCTTCTCCCTCCCTATCCCACATAGGAGAGGGAACCCCTCCACCCATCCTGGACATCAAAGCTTTCTTGAATTCTGTTCTGTGCCGCTGGCCCTACCTGACCACACCTGTCCTGCACTCGGGCTCCCTCAGGGTCTTGCATTAGCAGGGGCATTGGAGTAGGGGCAGGGGCTCCCTTGGCCTAAGTACCCTTACAGGGAGCCTGAGGTAGCCCAAAGCCTGAAGCCCCCAACTGGCAGGCTCAGGGTATTCTAAGGAGTAGGGTCTGGGTGAGAGATGAGTAGGGCTGGGAGTCCTCCTCCTAATGGGTGGCTCAGGCTTGGAGCACTGATGCGGGGCTCTGGGTTACACCTTGAACCCAGAACACAGCAATGCAGTTTTCAGCTCCTGGAGGCTCTTTTCTGCCGTGGGCTCTGGAGCAGCCCTCCCATCTCCATCTCCAACCCCTGGTCCACCACCTGCTTTTTCTTTTGTTTTTTTTTCTTTTATCAATAAAGGAAACTGAGTTGAGCAAAGCTGAACAAACAAAACACAGCAATAATACTCCTTGAAATCAGAGGGGCCCCAGCTCAAAAGCTTTGCTAGGAAAGCTTGGGAATGCTCTCAGACTGGGCAGACTGGTCACACTGGTGGGTTGCAGGAGCCCTGGCCTGTCTTTCCTCCCACAGCCAACTGAGCACTATTTGTGGTCTCTGCTTTGATCAGATCATCTCAGATTATTTTGTACCTGTTAGACATAGGCTGATCCCGTTTACTTGATGAATGTTAATTGAGTTCCTACTATGTGCTGCACAGATGTAGGTTCACTGGCACTCAGAATTTGTCATGTGCACTGAATATCAGGCATCAAATAGATAAACAAATGAATAGATCATTTTTGATAAGGGCTGGTAGCATGGAAGCCTCTTCCCCGAGGGGTGGCTTTGAGCTAAAGTTTGACCAGAAATATCTGACCAGCCCCAAATCCAGGGGAAGACTGTCTAGGCAGGAAGGGCGGAGAGACAGAGAGGCTAGGAGGTGGTGTGGCTGCTGCAGTTGGAAGTGGTGCTGTTTGATTGCTAGGTGGACCCTGCTGGTTGAAGTGGCCACTGGTCACTGATGTGGTGGCTGGCCCTGCCCAGCCCTGCCCTTCCCTGCAGGGGCGGTACCAGCAGCATCTGTGCCTGGAGGTGGCTGGCTGTGGTTTGGTCCCACTGCTGAGAGCAGGGTCGTGGTGGCTGATCCTGGGAAGGCAGCCCCAGGAGCCAGGTGGCCCCAAAGCGGGGAGCACCATTCTGAGTCATTCCCTCCTGTCTCGTGGGGTACTGAGTCTTGGGAGAGTTACGGTGAGCTCGTATGTGACATCCAGTCGGCAGCCCTGTACTAGTGCTTCCCTGCGTCTCCCAGGGTTAGGGCTCCTGATTCTGGGGAAAGTAGGAAGAACCAGGTGGTTTTCATCTAGCCCTAGGAGCCAAGGCTGAGTCAGCTCCCCTTCCCATGCTTAGCACTGGCCCTGTCCCTGAGGGAAGAAGAATCAAGGTCCCTGGGCTTGGGTGACCGTAGGTGGCCAGACAGGAGCAGGAGGCTGTGGAGTCTGGGCCTCTCCATGTGCTTATTGGGCTGTGGCCCTGAAGTCGCGCTGCTGCTTCCCAGCTCCTGCCTCTTCTCCTCTGAGCCTGGCCCAGCCCTGCTGCTTCCCTGGGGCGTATGGTGTTTGGTGATGCTTCCTGCACAACTCCAGCACTCCAGGAGACCTGGCACCTTCCCTCTCCTTGTAGCCCACTTATCCTTTGCTGAGTCTGCCGAGGCTCCAGGGGCAGCGCAGAGGGCCACAGAGTGAGTTACTGTCATCACTGGCCTGACAGCTGTGGGCTATGACAGGAGCTCACTGATCACCCGGCACACCTCCTGGTGGTGTGGTTCTGAACTGCCATTTGCTCAGCTTCTGAGTTTTGGGGCTGCTCTTGGGATTGGCTCTGGAGTCTCTTCCGCCTTAGGCGGGGCACTTGGAAAGAAAGGGGATTGAAGAACCTTCCTAGGGTCTCCGTACCCCAACCCGCAGAGCAGCCTTAGCATCCTGGTTGGCTGTATGGGGACACCAGGGAGTTGGAGACACCAGGAGGTGCAAAGGTCCTCATACGGGAGAGACGGGACCCCGCCTCCCGGGCCCCAATTCGCTCCACCACCTAGACCTCTCAGTGGCTCCGCCCCGGCCCTCCCCCACGCCGCTTCAGTGCAGCCCCGCTTTCCGGGCTCCACCTCTCTGCGGCTCCGCCTGCGCCTGCCGCCTCCCCACGACCTCTCTGCAGCCTGGGCGCCCTCCCTGTCCTGACTGCCCCGGAGCCTCACGCTGGCGACCCTCAGTCTGGATTCGTCCCTGCAGCCATGCAGCGGGACCTGCCGAGGTCCCTGCGCTTTTCTCAGGCAGTGCCTGGGGTGTCCCTGTCACTGTGCCTGTCGCAGGCATTGTGATAGGCCGTGATGGAAGAGCCTCAGCTTCAGAATTCACGGCGTTGGGACTTTAGGGTCTTGGCCGTGAAGTCGCGGTGGCCAGGGAGAGAGGAAAAGATCACAACCTGATCCTCTGTAGTGTGTCTGTAGACATGCACCGGGACAGAACGGGAGCTGGATTTTGCAGGCAGGCTCCTTCCAAGCCCAAGCACCCACTTGCTTGCTGCTGCCGGAAGGAGGAGGAGGAGGTGGAGGCCGGGCCCAAGCGCTGGGTGCGGCGGGTGCGAAAAGGCGTGCGCCCAGCAGGTGGCGGTGCGCGCTCGGGAGCCCGCGTCTGCATGTCCCGCCTGGGTGCATTTTAGCTGACCGTGCTAGCTGGGGGCGAGGGAAGTGGCCGCTAGAATGGGAAGTGCTCTGGGCACCGAAGGAAGAGGTGGGGTGGGGGGCTTGCCCTCCGGATCCCTGTCCCGCCCGGGTGGGGCCTGCGGGGGTTGAGAACTGGAAAAGGGTGGGAAGGGAGGGAGACGCTCCCTGACACCTCTGGTGTTTCATTTTCCTACTTTTAGTGTATGTGTCTCAGCCTCTTTTAAGTTTTTCCATCTTTCTGTGAAAATTTTCAAACGTGCAGAATGCGACAGAATTATCCGCTGAACCCCCGCATCTCCATGCCTCCATCCTCCCGGCAATCAGGCCCTGCAGAGCTGCATTTCTAGAGAAGCCTCAGTGATTGCGAAGACCCTCCATTGGGCATTTTACCAACTACCCACAGTGTTTGCTCATGAGTTTTTTCCCCTCGAGGGGACATTTACAGACCAAGCACAGATGCACAGAAGTTCAGGGTACCGTTCTCTCAATTTTTTTTTCTCTTGTGGTGATAGTGGGGATCAGTGTCTTTCGTGTGCAACCTCGATCAGAGCACAAAACATGGCCAGCACCCCAGAAAGTCTCTGCTCCCCCCATCCCACCAGGAAGGCAGCTGCTGTCCTGACTTTTTTCCATCACAGATTAATTTTGCCAGTTTGAATGTCTTGAGACCTCTCTGTGTTGCTGCTGCCTGCAATCCCAGCACTCAGGAGGCTGATGCAGGAAGATCATTGCAAGCTCCAGACCATCCTGGGCTACAAAGTGAGCTCAAGGCCAGCCTGAACTGTATAGTGAGACCCTGTCTCAAAAAGACAAAATATAAAATAAAAATATCTTTGTGACTCTGCATAGGCAAAAGTTTCTTACAAAGGACACAGATGCTAGGGGCTGGGGATTTAGCTCAGCGGCATAAGCGCCTGCCTTGCAAGCAGGGAGTCATGAGTTCGATCCCTGGTACTCATAAAAATGAAAAAGACCAAAGGAAAAAAAAAAAAAAAAAGACACAGATACTGATAACATCAGAGAAAAAAGAAATTTGTAAAATTCAGACTTCCTCCAAAGTAAAAGGACCTTCCTTTGCTTATTACAAGACACCAGAAGGAAAATGAATGGGCAAGTCAGTCTGAAATAATGTGCACAATATCCATCCGACAAAAATCCCAGTATCCAGAACAAATAAGGAAAAGTTAAGCGATCTTATTTTAAAATGGGCAACGGTTTTGAAAGGATTTCACAAAGGGAAAGATATGGATGGCTAATAAGTACATGATAACGTGCTGGACAGCATTAGCCAGTTGACGAATTCAGATTAAAGCCGTAATGAGATTTCGATGCACATTTACCAGAATAACCAAGATCTAAGCATGCAGTCAGTGCCAAATGTGTGCAAGCATGGGGAGCACCAGGGACCCTTCTCCTCGGCTGGTGGACTACAAAATGCTGCGGCCACTGTGGATAGCAACCTGGCAGCTTCTCCCCCCCCCCCCCCGCAGCTTCTTATAAAATTAAACCTTTAATCAGCCTAGGCTCTGCAATTACACTTCTACGGATTTGCACCGCAGACATGAAAACACTTCTCCCCAGAAAGACTTGTAAGGAAAACTGAGCACAGTAGCTTTAGTCCTAAGGACCCCAAGTGGGGGCAGCCCACGATGGAATAAATGCCTGGTTTCTGTTTTGTTTTTTTGGTACAGGGGTTGAACTCGAGTCCTTGCACTTGCCAGGCAGGTGCTTATGCCATTGAGCTTACCCAGCAAATGCCTGTGTTCCTCCGAATCAACTGATTGCTTACTGGAGGGGGCAAGCTGTTCTTGTCTCCTAACCCATGCGCCTGCTGGCTCACAGGAGGGCACAGCTTGGCTTTTGGGTTCTCCTCCCCACTTACAAGGCTACCGCTGGCGGTAGCCAGGAGGGTGCAGGTCGGCTTCTCGGTCTTCCCCCTGGCTGTGACTGCCTCTGGCTCATACTTTCCTTTTTAAAGAGTCTGGGGATTTAGCTCAGCGGCTTAAGCGCCTGCCTTACAAGCAGGCAGTCATGAGTTCGATCCCTGGTACTGATAAAAACGAAAAAGACCCCCCCCCAAAAAAAAAAAAAAAAGAGTCTGCCCTGATCTTTCTCCTTCTGAAAATCAGGTTGAGTCATCTATTCTTTATATATTCTAGATACACATCCATTTCCAGGTATGTATGTTGGGATGTTTTTTTCTCATTTTGTTCTTTGCCTTTTCATTTGCCTAGCGATGGCTTTCAATGAGCAAAAGTGTTTTATTTTGAGAAAGTCCAATTTATCTTTTTTTAAGTTGTGATTTGTGCTTATGGGGACGTACGTAAGAAATCTTTCCCCCTGACACTCAGGTTAAAGAACATGTTTCTGTGCTTTTTACATTATAGAAATTTTATGCAAATTTCTTTGCTTTGTTCTATTTAAAGTCAACTTTATGTATAGTTTTGTTGGTTTACTTTTTTACTTTACCTTACTAAAAGCCAGTTGTCCCAGCACTGTTAGATGAAAGAATTTTCCTTATGCTACTGAATTAACCTTGGTTCTTTTCTTGAAAATCAACTGACTTTATATGTAGATCTAAATTGGAACTTTATCATGTTTTATTAATATTTTGTCTATTTATTGTCCCAATATCACACATCTTGATTAATTATTAGCTCTATGAGTAACTCTTGAAATGGCTCTGTTGGTAAATCTTGAAATAAGGTGTGGGGTATGTGTGTGTGTGTGTGTGCGCATGGGTGTGCACATAGTTCTGGGAGTGGAACCCTGGCCTGAGCATGCCAGGCACGTGCTCTACCGCTGAGCTGCACACTTAGCCGAGGTCTCCCAATACATCTAAAACACTGATTTGGATATTCTAGGTCCTTTGAATGAGCATGTAAAGTTTAGAACTAGCTTGTCAACTCTTACAAATATGCAGTGTGAATTTTGATTAAGACTGTGTCGACTCTGTAGAGTTGGGGGAAGTGACGTTTTAACAATGGGGAGTCTTTCGACTGTATAAGTGTATCTGGTCTCCATGTGTAAAGGTCTTTTCATGTTTCTCTGATCATTACAGAATTACAATGTTTTGCCATTTTCAGAGAGCCGGCATGGCATTTGTCAACTATATTGCTTGTATTTCTGGTTAGTTTTGTGAACTGCAATACAATATGTTTTTCTGGAAGAAAGAAACTGTTAAATAGGGCACGGTCTGGAAGGGTCCTGAGCACAGGCACTTCAGTCCCCTAGGGGTTGAGATTGCCTGGCTGTGTCCCTTCCACCTTTCTCGCCTTCCTCAGGCCTGGCATCCCTTCCTCATCACAGAACTCAGACTTGTGGGACATTATGTGTGCTTGGCAACTACTTCACCACCTTAAAACCCTTCCCTCTGCTCTCCTGGAGACTGGGGGCCGGGCTGAAAGATCAGACTTTTAAGCTCAAGATTGGCTCTACTGACAACCAGGCCAGGTTGTCCTGAGATGCCAGGAGCTCCAGCCATAGGTCATCTCAGTGCAAAAGCCCGCCTCACTCTTTGGAGTGGTTTTGTTTTGTTTTGTTTTGTTTTGCAGTGCTGAGGATTGAACCAAGGGCCTTCACATGCTCCGTAAGTGATCTATCACTGAACTACATCCCCAGCCCACTCTTTGGAGATTTTCAGGGTTTCAGGAGCTCTACCCAGAGAAGTCAGAAGGGAGGAAGGCTAGAGACCAAATACAAATTCCTTATCATATCACACCTTTGTTACTCCTTTTGGTTACCAGTTAGTAACACTTTATATCACAAATCACTATTCACATTTCTGCCACCTCTCTCACCCAGACACCAGGGTAAGTCAAAGAAAGGAAGTAATGAAGATAAAGGCAGAAATGAAGGAAATGGAAACCAGAAAAAATTTAAAGTAAGAAAGAAGTTGGTTCTTTAATGATTGACAGCTAGGCAGTGGTGCATACCTATAATCTCAGCACTTGGGGCAGCTGAGGCAGGAGAATTGCCCTGAATTCGAGGCCAGCCTAGGCAACATAGTGAGTTCAAGACCACCCTAAACTAGAAAACTAGATCCCGTCTCAAAAAATAAGCCAAAAATGAGTAAAATGATGTATAAATTGACAAGCTATAGATTGATGAAAGAGAGAAATGGAGAAGATATATTATAGACATTAGGAATGAAGGGTTATCCTACCAGATTCTATAGACATTGAAACAATAATAATGAAACATTATGAGCAATTTTATGTAAGTAAACTAAAAACCTTTCACAAAATGGCTAAGTCCCTCAAACTACCACTTACTTTCTGGGCATAGTGGTACACACCTATAATCCCAGCTCTCCTGAGGCCGAAGCAGTTGACTGCAAGTACAAGGCCAGCCTGGGCAGCTTAACAAGGCTCTGTCTCAAAATCAGATGAAAAGTGGTGGGCTGTAGCTCGGAGGTAGAGCGCTGCTGGGGACCATTCCCAGTACGACAAAAACAAAAGGAAACAAACTTAAGAACAACTAACACAAGAGGCGGGGAAAGCGGACAGAGCTATTTCTACATAATAAATTAAATTTTTAAAAAAGTAAAGCAAAAGAACGGCTTTCGGAAAAGAAAACTCCAGATTCCCATGCTTTCCTCGGTGCACCCTATCCCACTTGAAGGACGAAATGACACCAGTCTTGGGCAAACTTTTATAGGAAATAAGGAATGAGGAACACTTCAGATCCATTCCAGGGGGCCAAAATAAGGACATTACCAAAACACACGAACCAAGAAAACACTACAGCAATCAATATCCCTCATAGATGCATACCCCAGATTTTTTATTAAAAAGCTGAGTGTCTTAGTTACTTTCTCATTGCTGGGACAAGATACCTGACACTCACAGTTTAAAGGAGAAAATGTTTATTTTAGCTCACAGTTTGAGAGGTTTCAGTCCTAGTCAGCTGGCTGTAAGCTAGGGTGGCATGCCAGAGGGCATGGCAGAGGAGACCAGTCCATCGCCACCAGCCAGTCTTCCATCTTTCCCTGATATTCCATCCAGGCTACAAGCCTATTGGTTCGTGCCACCCTCACCCAGGGTGGGGCTTCCCTGTGCCCAGAACAGCACTAAACCAATCAGTGCACTAGTGCAGTTATCCCACCCCTAATTCACATCTGCATACCCTAGATCCAGCCACCTCTGAAAAGCCCACGTATGAGCGCATGAGGTTTTGGGGGACATCTAGATACAAGCCATAACAGTAGGCAAAGGAAATCTAACAGTATATAAAAGATTGCATGTTGTAACCAAATCTGACTTATTCTAATCTTAAGATAGGTTTCATAGTCAAAGATTAATCTTTGTAGTTCATCCTATTAGCAGAACGAAGAAGAAAGTAATGGTCCTTTTAATGTAGAGAAAGCATTTACCAAAGTCAGCAGCCATTCATGTTAAAAATTCTTTGTTTCTGTTTTTTTTTTTTTTTTAATCGGTACCGGGGATCGAACTCACGACCACCTGCTTGCAAGGCAGGTGCTTATGCCGCTGAGCTAAATCCCCAGCCCTTCATGTTAAAAATTCTTACAAAATTAAGGGTGGAGGAAGACTACCCAATCTGACAAAGAATGTACTGTACAGGGAAAATGTAGAGTTAGCACCGACCCTTCTGGCATGAGGTGGAGGTGTCCTTACCACTTCTGTTCAGTAGTAGGATATAACAGTTCTAACTGGTGCAATCAGGCAAGAAAAAGAAACTAGAGGCATCAAGATTAGAAAGAAATAAGCAAAATTCCCTAAAATCAGCTGACATGATTTGTTGGCTTAGTAGATACCAAAATGGCTTCAAAACAAATAATGGAATAAATGACTTTGGACCAGCTCATAGGATTTAAGATTTATATATAAAAATTGTCTTTTTATACACTAGCAGCAACAGTTGAAAATGAAATTTGAAAGTTACAATATTATGAGATATGTACTATGTCCTCCTCAGTTTCCTGGCACATAGCTGCTAAAGTCTGAGAACTCCCAGAGGGACCAGAGTGTCTTTTGCATACTTCTGAGTTGTAGCTTCAAGGTGGCAGCTTGGTTATGAGAAAGACCAAGGCCCGTGATTGGTCGGCTATTCAGCCCCACCCCCACCCTCACCCCTGCAGTAAGGGGCTGAATATTGAGATGTGCACCAGTGGCATGGTGTAATTGGTCGTGTTGTGTGTGAGGGCCCTGTGAAGCCCGAGAAGGGGGTTTGGGGAGCTTTGGAGATGCGCCGGGGAGGCCCTATGCCCAGAGTGAGGGCACCCTGTGTTTCTTCCCCACACTTCGCCCTCTGATGCTCCCATTGGCTGCTCATTTGTATCACTTAAAGTACCCTTTATGGTCAGTGTACACCATGTAAGCAAACCGTTTCCTGGCTTCTGTGGACTTCTGTGGATTCCTCCAGCAAATCATTTTTAAAAGGGGGCTTGTGAGAACTTTCTTTGAGTGGTGGCCACGTTGGACAGCAGTCCTAGGTAACCTGCAGACCTGATACTTACTGTTAGGGTCAGAAGTTGGGGCAGTGCTGTGAGACTGACCCTGTAACCTCTAGGGTCTGGACTAACTGCAGGAAGTATCAGGAGGGAACCTAACTGTGGGACGCCTGTGTGGTGATTGCCAACGATAAAGACTTGTTGGCGTGGGAAGCGCCCCACACCTCTGGTGTCTTGAGTGCCGTGCATCAAAGTAGTGAGGAAAGATGACTTTTTCTTATGTGAGAGGGCTCCGAGGAATGTAGAATTAGCAAATGCAAGCAGCAGCTTCTTCAGCAGAACACAGGGGAAAGGTTCATGACACTGGATTTGGCAATGATTTCTTGAATATCATGCCAAAAGCACAGACAGCAAAAGGGAAAATAGGTAAATTGGCCTTTAAAAAATTAAAAAAATTTATACATCGAAATATATGAGTACATGGCTGTGGTGGTAGATGCCTATAATCCCAGTCCTCAAAAGGCTGAGGCAGAGGGGGCTGAGGATTTAGCTCAGCGGCATAAGCACCTGCCTTGCAAGCAGGCAGTTGTGAGTTCGATCCCCGGTACTGATAAAAGGGAAAAAGAAAAAAAAATGTACAAACACCTGGAACACACATTTCTCCCATCTACCTCTTAACATGAAGACATGCAAGTAGCCCTAAGTGCATGAAACGATATACCTTTAATGTCCTTAATCATTGAGGAAAAGCAAATTGAAACTGCCATGAAATATCACTCCACCCTGACTTAGGATAAATGACAAAGAAAGCCCCAGGCACCGGTGAGGACCTGGAGCCATGGGTACCCTGTGCCTTGCTGGTGGGAGTGTAGGATGGTGTGGCCACTGCGGGAAGCAGTGTGGAGGCCCCTCAGAAGTCAACATGGGCCGCAGTTCCACATCCTGTATACATCCAGGGATTAAGAGCACGGGCTGGGAAAGATAGTCACATACTTGTGTCCGTAGCAGAAGTTATTCCAGGAGCTGAAAGGCAGAGGCAGCCCAGGCGCCCATGGATGGGTCAGTGGATAAGGAAAATGTGATGTACACATGCACTGAAATATCACTCAACTTCATGCTTTGGGTTTTTTTTGGATACAGGGTCTCGCTATGCAGTTCAGGCTGGACTTCAGCTCACTCTCTAGCCCAGGCTGGTCTCGGACTTGCAGTGATCCTCCTGCCTCAGCCTCCTCAGTGCTGGGATTGTAGACTTGTGTCACCCATGTCGCACCACTTGACAATCTTAATGTGACCCTTGTCACATTACATATGTTACATCGTGATGTGAGGTGTGATATCAACAAATTCCGTCCATGTTTAGACTTAAAAAATTATTACAGAGCAAGAGGCATTTCCATTAATCCCCTCAAAATATTCCTCACTTCAAACACCATCATTCCTGTACTTTCTGAAGCGGTTCGGGAAGTCTGTTTTTGTGTCTTCAGTTGTATCTGCCTTGATGTCTTGAATTAGTTCAAAAAGTTACCCTGCACAGTTATTCTGACTCTGGGGAAAGGCCGCGGGAGGGTCCCCGGTGCCAGGTCTGGTGCGGAAAGTGGGGGCCCCTCTTCGTGTCTTTCTGAGCCTGCTCTCACTGCATGGCCCTCGGCAGCAATTCACGCAGCTTTGATCATGTCTTGTACAAACGTGCAAGAGGACTTCCAGAACAGCTTCCGAAAATGACAAGAAGTACCAGATAAGGGGGAGCGGGGCCGGGGATTCAGCTCGGAAGTGGTTCAAGTGCTTGCCAGGTAAGCTTGAGGTTGTGAGTTCCCTCCCTGATACAAAAAAAACAGAGAGAGAAATGATGTCTTGAGGGGGCTTGGTGGCTATATAAGACTTTTACTGCAATAAACTTTTACAATTTAAATTCATTATATATTTTGATCATTTGATTTTGTATGTCTGATTTTTGTTTCCCAACTGTCTTCACTGATTTTTTTCTACCTACATTGTTTGTTTGTGTGTTTTGGAGGTACTGGAGGTAGAACCCAGGGCCTCTGTTCTGAGCTACATCCCCAGCCCTTTGCTAGTTTCTTTGGAACAGGACCTGCCATCCTCTTGCCCCAGCCTCCCAGGAGGCTATATCCGTTTGACACTGTGAAATACAGTAGTTGAGGTTTTGCTGTAGGCCTGTGCTTTTAAAAAGACGTTAAGGTTCAAAGACAGCCTTTCACATCTGTCCATGTATTCACCGCATGTGACACCCGTGTTCCTTCCTGAAGAGCCCACGCTTGTCACCGTGGGGCCACACCTCCCCCGGGCTGAGCATCTGGCTTTCCGGTTCTCTTAGGCCGGTGGATGGTACCGTCCTTTCATTGTCATGCTTCTGGAAAAGCACAGATCTCTTCTCCTCAACTCCCATTTTCTTTCTCTTCCTTTTTGTTTGGTTTTATTTTATTTTACTTTGTAGAAAAGCATTCATTATAGCATTGAGTCTAAATGGTGGTTCCTCCTCTTCCTTTTCTTCACACTGAGGACTGAACCCAGGGCCTTGAGCAGGCCAAGCACTGGCTCTGCACAGTGCTACCCTGCAGCTCTCTCTTTCATTCTTCTGGAACCATTGATTGAAGTTTTGGGGGGTTTTTTGGTACCGGGGATAAACCTCACCACCTTGCACTTGCTAGCACGTGCCTACACCACTGAGCTGAATCCTCAGCCCTGTCACTTTCAGTCTTGAGTGGTAATTTCAGTGGATGTAGCACCCTGAATGACAGGTTTCTCTTTCAGGACTTTCTGGTTGTTTCTGATGAGAAACCCATGTTGGTACAGTCCTTTCTAGTGAGATGCTATCTTCCCCCAGCTGCTTTCAAGAACTGTTACAGTTTGAGCCTTAAACCTAGGACCTCATCCAGTTTAGTTCTCTCCAAGGGAAACTGCTGGGTGTCCATCTGCTGGAGGTCACTCTGCACTGCCTGTGGCGGCTGTTGAGTAATCTGCCCCAAGATACAGTGTTTCCCGTTGGAGACTCACTCAGGTGGCCACTTCTCAGCCCAGGGCCCTGACTCTTCCAACTGGCCTAGGACCACAGTACTGCCCAGGTCTCCCCACTGTGAACTGGCCAGGGCCAGCTTCAATCCCCGAGAGGCTGAACCTGGACTCATTAGAGCTCAGGGCAGCTCGGTGCCTGGTCCGGGTGGCCATGGTACCAATGGTCACTGACTAGAGCCGGGCAGTGACCCCTGTTCTGGTTGGGATTGGGGGAAGCTGTGTCCCAGGAGGCCCCAGGAGTTCAGGCTTCTTGTGGTTGTTTTGGGGCCCAGGGCCCAGCCTCAGGGTCCCTCTTTTTCCTCCTATCCTCTAGTGATGTACCATCAAGGTCTCACCCGACATCTGCTGACAGGGATGGTCAGCTCTCCATTAGAGGGGCAAGGCTGGGGCACGGGGGCTTCTACTGCTTCCTGTGCAGCCCAGCACCCAGGTCAGCTCCGAGGGCCACAGAAAGGGGCCTTTCTCTCTCTCTCTCTCTCTCTCTCTCTCTCTCTCTCTCTCTCTCTCTCTGTCCTGGTACTGCCCAGGGGCGATGGCTCAGGCTGGGCGGTCTACCTAGGCTGATGGAGGTAATCGTCTTTGCTGGGGCTTTGCCTGCACTGCGGGTTGGAGTCCTGTCTTGTTCCCGCAACACTGGCCTCTGTGCATGTTCTCTGGGACCAAGCCCACGGCTGGCTGGAGCTCTGGGTCCGGAAGAGGGCCTTCCCCTCTCCTCTCCCCAAGTGCGCATGTGTGGATGTGCGTGCTCACGCGCATCCTTCTGCAGAGGAAATGATTCACACCGGAGTTCAAAGGTTGGGGTCAGAGCAGGCAGCACAAGGGTTAAAGGAGCAAAAAAGGAGGAAATGGGGGTGGAGTGAGGGTGGGAGAAACCCTTCCACACCAGGCATAGCTATGAAGATTCCTGAGGCAGGCCTATAATCAAGCATCCGAGGTCCAGTCTTATTTCATGAAGCCTAAGGATCCTGCAGGGTGAGCACGTGTATATAGCTCTCATTTCCATGTCTCTGTCCTTCTGATCACCAGAAGGAATTTCTGTGAGCCACCCCACCCTTCCCAGGTCTCATGTGGAGGGACACACACATGGGAGTGTACACACACACACACACACACACACACACCAGGCAGGGGCCAGTGTACCTAGGCCTGGCAGGAAACCGGCCCTGGGAAACTGCCCCACCTTTGGCATGAAACTCTGTTTTTGTTGCTGTTCGTTCAAGGCGACAGAAAGTGGGGTGGGGGTGGGGACAGCGTCTGTTTGGAGGCACACATTTGCCTAAAGCAGGGGGCAGTCAAGGCCCTGCAGCTCACCCTGTGGTCTCTCAAGTTTGGGGGCCGCTGCCCTCAGGGTTGGGCCCTCTTCTGCATGAGCAGCAGTCCCTGCCCGGCTGCCCTCAGGGGTGGCTCTCAAGGAGGCCTGGCCCCTGGCGCTCATGCCCAGATCAGAGTGGAGAGGGTTCCCGGCTGGAGCCCCAGCCAGCAGCCAGCAGCTGCCCTTACACTGCTCTTGCTTGACCAGCGTGGGGCTTCTTCAGCAGCCTGGGGAACCTGTTAACTAACACACAGCTTCCCGGCTAGTCCCCAGGCTCCCAGAATCTTGCGAGGTTCTGGGAAGAGAACTGAGAGGCAGGTGTTTGGTCAGGGTAGAGTGGTGGGAAGACTGACCGAGCTGGAGTGAATGGCTGACCGCCCGTGTGACACAGGAAGGCCAGCTCGCCTGTCCTGGAGGAGGGGCCGCTGTGTTGTGAGGCCACCCTTGCTGAGCCTCTAAAGTGGTGTCCTGGGGGTTAGGGGATTAGCTCAGTGGTGCAACATCTGCTTGGCAAGCCTGAGGTTCTGAGTTCAATTCTCCATACCCCCTCCAAATAAATAAAAATAAACACCAGGGATTTAGCTCAGCAGCACAAGTACTGCCTGGCAAGTTGCAGGTGGTGAGTTCGATCCCTGGTACCAAATATCGATATAAATACAGTGATGTGCTGAGCTGTATTCCCCCTGGATTCTGGGGCCAGCAATGCCATCTGAGATGAAGGTACCCACAGGGCTGGCCCTTCTGCAGCTCCTGAGGGGAGTCTGTCCAGCTGTAGGCGTGGCCTGGAGGCCTCCTGCACCTGGCTTGTGGCTGCACTGCCTCCTCTGCTCCATCTTCAGACATCTTTTCTCCTCTTGTCTTTGCTCTGTCCAAATCCCCACCTTCTTTCTCTGATAAAGATACCCATTGTTGGTGGGGCCCATCCTGCCCACCCTGCCCCTTCCCATGTATCTTCATTTAGCTTCATTCTTGATTGCATCTTTTTTTTTTTCTTCTTGAGACAGGGTCTTGCTGTGTAGCCCAGGCTGGCCTCAAACTCGTGGTGATTGTCCTGTGTCAGCAGAGATTAAAAGTGTGCTAACCTGATTCCATCCGCAAAGACCCAGCCAGGCATGGTGGTGCACACCTGTAGTCCCAGCATTTTGGGAGACTGAGGCAGGAGGAGCACAAACTTGAGCCCATCCTGAGCAAATTAATGAGATTAAATTATATATTATATTATGGGGCTGGGGATTTAGCTCAGCGGCATAAGCACCTGCCTTGCAAGCAGGCAGTCGTGAGTTCGGTCCCCGGTACCGATAAAAATGAAAAAGACAAAAAAAAAAAAAATATATATATATATATATTATATTATATATATACTATATAAAGGGCTAAAGATATAGTTCAATACAAAGGTCCCAGTACTGAAAAAGGAAAAAGAAAAAAACAGACCTATTCTCAAATAAGTTCCATTTGTATGTACTGGTATAAGTACCTGTATTTTGGGGGGGGGGAAATCCAGTCCTGCGGAGGGGGTGCTCCAGGACCTAGTCTAATGGGGGAGGTGGAAGGCCAGTGGGACCCCACGAGTGGGATCTGTATGGCCAGAGGGTTTGGGATCTGTCAGGGCAGGAACTGTGGATTCAGGTCACAATGCAGTGGCTTCTGAATGAAGTGGGGGAGATAGAGGATTGTCACATGGGACAGCCTTTATTTTATTTATTTATTTATTGTCTTTTTCCTTTTTATCGGTACCGGGGATCGATCTCACGACTGCCTGCTTGCAAGGCAGGCGCTTATGCCACTGAGCTAAATCCCAGCCCCCCAGCCCCCTAGCCTTTATTTTGAGCTCCTCGAAAATCCCAAATCAGTACCAGATTTTTGAAAGATGCTAGAAAGAAGAGTTTGACTTGTTACAGAAAGAGAAGTTTTTCTTCCAATTTTTATTTTATGGCAGTGGAATAGGATACTTCACAAAATAATAAGTCCCCCAGGTCTAGAAGTTCTGAGCAAGGACTGGGAATAGCTCAGGGACCACTGTAGAAGGGACTTTGGAGGACCCTGCCAATACCTTGTCCGTTATTTTAAGCAAACTTGCAAGTTCAAAGTGTCTTGTTGTTTAAAGACCTGCCTGTACCCTGGCCCCCTTGGCCAGGCAGGCGCCTCACATTAGCCTCATCCGTAGGGCAGGGTGGAGAGCCACCATCCTGCCACCCCTCCTTCTGCTCCTTTTGGTTGCCATGGTGACCAGAAGCTTGCTGTACCTGGTTCCTCTGGAAACTGAGCATTCAGCCTGGGCCAGACCTGAAAGTTAAGCACTTGGACAGACTGCTGTGAGAAGCGTGTGCACAGTTAAATGTACACAAGCACATGTGTGTGCATGCCTGCACACAAGCACGGGGCTGTGATGGTGCTGTGAGCTGTAGGACAAATCCTTCCAAGCTGAGAGACCTCTGCCCAGGCCCCTAGAATGAGGCTGCATGCTTGGCTGTTCCCCCTTCTATCGGGAGGATGGCACCGAAAGGCTGCCCAGTCTGAACGCCTGCTGTTGAAGGCAGCCTTACAGAGCGGCCAGCTCTATTTCACATGCGTGTCATAAGTTTTACTTATGTAGTGACCCCGCAGTTTTGTTTTCTTAATACTTTATGCGTAAAAATATGTTTTCATTTCATGGCGATCCTATGAAGTGGACAATGTTATCCCCACGTTACACACGAGGAAATACAGGCCTAGAGCAATAAAGGGACCTATCCAAGGCCTGTCTGACCATCCCTTACTGATGCACATGTGTGCACATCCACATACACACACACACTCTCTCTCTCTCTCTCTCTCTCTCTCTCTCTCTCTCTGTCTTATCGCATGTTTTCCCTCTGCTGTGGAAACATAGGTTCCTGTGAAAGTTCCAGCAACTTCTTCCCTCCAGGATAACTCCAGGAACCACTTTCCCAAGTGCTCCTGCACAGCCTGGAGCCCCTTGTCCAGCTGGAAGAGGGCTGGACGGCTCCTCACTCCCTGGAGGTCTCTGGTCAGGTTCTTGGGTACTTTCTTGGCCCCTGCTGGCTCCACTCCCTGGCTGCCAGGGGCCCATAGCGTGCTTGGGAGTGTCAGCTGCCAACAGCTGTTGGGAGGAGATGACTCGTGAACAGACAATGTCCCCCTCCCCATCCCCCAGTGCAGGGATCATGGAGAGAAGCAGCTGAGGGGCCTGCTGGCCCTGCTGTCCCTTGCCTGCCCCTTGCTGTGGGCATGGACAAATCTTTGCTTGGGCATTTCCACTGACAGTAAATGTCTGATGCCTCCCTAATGCATCCCAGTCCTGTGAGGTGCCCACCTCCTTGACCCAGGTTCAGGATGTGGCAGGACCAGTGTAGCAGGCACAGGAAAATGGGTGCAGGGATGTTGGGTCACACACTGAGGCTCCAACAGCTGCGAAATGTTACGGCTCTGTACCTCCAAAAGCCCAGGCTCTTCTGATGCATCAGGCCAGGAAGGTCTGGGATGGTTTTCTGTGGGCTGCTTAATTCACTGTTGTTCAGTAAGAAGGCCCAGCAAAGGACCTGTGAGACTGAGAGGCGGTGGCTTCTGCCCATCCACCTGTCCCCATCCTGCGACTTGGCAGCTCCTTTGTGCACATGTGACCTCGAACTTGACAGTTCTCCATCCCGCCTCTGACAGTGTCTCTCTGCAGTGTTGGGAAGCAGCTGGGGATTACCAGCGCCCTGTTGTGTGGCACCCAGGCGGGGGTGGAGGGATGGGTCAGCTGCGTGTGTGTGAAGGGCTGTGCGCATAGGATTTGTGCTAAGGTTCCCTTCTCTCTCCTGCCAGCCCATTGGGCCCTTCAAGCTTCTGCTGCAGCTCTGGCTAGCACGTGCCTGCCCAGCTGTGTCTTCTGGCTGTGGGCAGAGACCCTGAGGGGGATGTGGGTCCCGCATATGCTGGGGGCTCCTTTCCGGTGCAGACACTCGGTCCTTGCACAGCAGCTGCACAGCGGGAAGGCCCGACACAGAGTGCTGAGGAGTCAGAGCGGTCGGTTTTTCCTCCCATGGTGGGTTCCGGGTTTGCAGCCCCAGAGGAAAACCACATGTGAAATGTCTGGTCACGCGGTGTGCCTCCTCCAGGTTGGCCAGGGACCTCATGTATGTGTTGGGGCCTGGCACCTTCGTCTTGGGCGACCAACTCTCACCAGGTCCTACTGGGGGAGGCTGTGGGGCACCTTGGCCTTGTCCGTGCCTCCAACCCACACAAGCCATGCAGGATTCCTCAGCACCTCCGGAGCAGGTCTCCCCAGCTCCTCAGGGCACCTGTCCTCTCCCAGCTACCTGCCCTGAGAGCCCCAGCAGGGTTCTGGGCATGGCTCCCACAGTGCAGACCCTATGGGTTCACTGCGATGGGTGGGACTGAGTCCCAGCAATCCCACTCACTTGCAGGGACCTCGGGCAGCTATGATCCTCTTTGCACTTCTGCTTCCTGCCAGGGAAAAGGGAACCAAGCAGTTTTTTCAGAGGAGGGTGAGCCAGAAAATGGAAGGGGACAGAGAGAAGGTCCCCAGGAGAGCACTGTGTGCATAGCAGGCCCAGAAATGGGCTGCCCCACACCCCGCTTTTTCTCTTGCTCCTGTCTCCCCTCCTCCATCTTCACTTCCTCCTTATCTCCTCAATCCTCATGTCCCTTTCTGTCACCCTCTTCCCTGTGGGCTCCCTTAGTAGGGACCCAACCCGGCAAGGGGGACCCTGCTTAGGGGCACAGGCAGACCAGGCCCACTGGGACTGACCACGAGCCACAGCCTCCAGACGCACTGCCCAGGGAGGGGTGTGCAGGGCGCCCGGGCCGTCAGGATGGTGTTAGTGGGATGAGGGGAGGCACCAAGTAGAGGAAGCACTGAGACAGGGGCTGGTGGCCTAAATTATGACTCAGGATGCTTTTGAGGTTGCTAAAGGGTCAGTAAAGGGGGCTGCTGGCCATCAAGAAGTGTGGGCTGGGTGGCCAGGTGGGCTGCCGAGAAGGGGCTGACAGCCCGTCACCTGCCAAACTCAAGGAGCAGAGGGCAGGATGGAGACCAGGATCCTGCTGCTGTGGAGTCTTCCTGGCCAGGGGCTTGGGGGATGTCAGGAGGGGGTAGCTCTGTCCTTGAGACACAGAAAAGGGGCACCCACACCGGCTCCTGTCATTCCAGAGTGTGTCTGTTTTGCAGTTCCCTGCCGCTCCAGCAGCTCTGGTGACTCCCTATCACCCCACTCCTCTCTACCTTCTGTTATGGACATTGGCAAACATACAGCAAAGTTAAAAGCGTTGTAACACCTGCCACTTGGATCTGTCCGTTAACACCAAACCACTGTTGCCGCATGTCCGCTCTGTCCCTTCCTCCATCTTTCTGTCCATCTGCGAATCCATCTGACTTTTACATTTTTGTACATTTCAGAATAACTTGTGTCATCCTGATGAGATTTTTCAGTCTCACTTTCAGAACTTCTCACTGGCTGCCCAATTCTTTTTTTTTTTTTTTTTGTCTTTTTCGTTTTTATCAGTACCGGGGATGGAACTCACGACTGCCTGCTTGCAAGGCAGGCTCTTATGCCGCTGAGCTAAATCCCCAGCCCCCGGCTGCCCAATTCTTATGTTCACCTGGACTATGTCTACACAGCCAGAGAGGTTTCCATAGTGTAGTGGTCAGCACGTTCACCTTACACAGCCAGAGTGCTGAGAGAGGGCTTGGACCCTGAGTTCTGATCCTGCTTCTGCCCATAAGAGCTGTGCAAACCTTGGCAATGCATTTTGCCTGTAGGCCGTGTTTTCACGTATAAAACGAGATAGTTGAACCAAGTGCTTTAGATATGAAAGCTGCCACTCACTGAGCTCCTGTGTATGCTGCATGCTTTGCATGTGTGACGAGTCCCCAGCACACAGGCTGGTCAGTGGGATGTCACACGGTGGAGTGGCATGCTGGAGGTCCTACTGCCCAGCAAGGGCCTCACAGGGTCTGCCCCCGAGGCCTGAGATTCTAGCGCTCAGGATTGCTAGGGGCCTGCTGTGTTCCTGAAAAGGGCCCTTTGTGCCTCACACACTCTGCTGGTCCCCTCTCTCTATCTGAGACAGCCCTGGGCAGTCCCGGCCTATTCTGGGCGTTATTAACTTGCTGTTCTTTGCTCTAATGTTAGTGTCCTCTACTGAACGTAGGCCATTACTTTCCTCTTTCTTTTTTACATCCTTAGCTCTTTGTACATTTTTATTTGGAGAGAGGGTCTTGCTAAGTTGCCTAGACTGGGCTTGAACTTGCGATCCTAAGCCTCTGAACATGCTGAGATTACAGGCAGGCATCACCATGCCTGGCTGATTTTCCTTTTTCAGATACCTTGATGGTCGATGCTATGCTATACCCAAGTAGCTCCCGGATTGGCAGGGCAGCAGGCATATACTATATTAGTTGCTGTGTGACAAAGACTACAGATATGGAGCAAGAGGGGATTTCATTTCTCTCCCATGTCCTAGGCCAAGTGTAAGCAGCCACAGGGACTCAAAATAGCCAGGGCTCAGTTTGTTCTTGTGGTGAATACCTAACACACATCTTCTATCTCATGAATTAAGATGATTACTCCAGCTCCTGCCTTCGTGACTGCATTCATGAAGGGAGAAAGGAAGAAGTGAAAGAGGAAGGAGTGAATATATCCCTTGCTTTAAAAGGCCTGGCCAAAAGGTTAAAGTCTTCACTTCCCCTCCCACTGGCCAGAACTTAGTTGCATGGCCATTCCTAGCAGCAGGGGAGACTAAGAATTGTATTCTTTAGCTGGACAGGTGTGTGTACAATCAACGTTTCGATAACTGTAAAAAAACAGAGATCAATGGCGGCTGGGGATTTAGCTCAGAGGCATAAGCACCTGCCTTGTAAGCAGGTAGTCGTGAGTTCGATCCCCAGTACCGATAAAAAGGGAAAAAGACAAAAAAATAAATAAAAATAAAAACAGAGATCAAATACAGAGGAAACAAGGGCCCATGCCACTCACAAACCAATAGCTCTCTTTATACGTGTAGAACCGGGGCAGTCCTGTGGCATCAAGAGCTCATCATTTGCACTGATCTCTAGGAACAACAAAATTGTCTTCAGGTCAAGAATGGCAAATGCTTGGCATACACACTGTTAACATCCCATCCTGAGGCTGGCTCAGGCATCACCAATCAATCATGATGGCCTCAGAAATGTGCCCCCGTCATGCCAGTGGGCAGTTGATTGACTTAGCCTGCCTCTGAGCCCTCTGTGCCACTGGCTGTGGGTATATTCTACAGCACACTAGACAGTCACCATCCTCAGGTTCCTCCTGTGCACAACTAAAAAGAGGGTGATGAACAGGCAGGTTCAGAAGACCCGCAGGATTCACAGAGCCTGCTGTTGCCCAGTGTGCTGGGGAGTGCAGCTTGGCGGGCAGGAAGGAGAAGAGGGTGGCATTTGGAAGGCAGCAGGGTGACAGGGTCTGCGGAATGGGACATCTGAGGTGTGATAAAAAATACAGCGAATGTTTAAAGTATAAGCATTTTATCACCATGAAACACACAAGGCTGTTAGGCCCCCTTAACGTACTCCCCCTCCCTTGAGCACACCTACCCCATTGTTCCTGCCTCCTTCTGCCGCAGTCCTGGAGTCCTCTGTCCCATCGCCGAGCTGTGACGTCATGGCTGCCTTGACATCCCAATTCAAAACTCCAGTTCACAGTGTTTACCTCTTAGCATCGTTTTGGTTTTGGAGACAAGCGGAGTCCCACCGTGTGAGACCCCTCAGCGAGAGGTCAGTGTGGATCAGGCGGATGAGGACGTGCTGCCTTCCCACTGGATGGCACTGGGCCGCAGCAGCCGCCGTAGCTCTGATCATGGCTTGC
Source organism: Cavia porcellus (assembly GCF_034190915.1). Taxonomy (NCBI): domain Eukaryota; kingdom Metazoa; phylum Chordata; class Mammalia; order Rodentia; family Caviidae; genus Cavia; species Cavia porcellus. Next base: position 26,421,037 of record NW_026947515.1, read on the forward strand.
ACAGATCTGAAAGGGGCAAGCTTTTTCAGGGAGGGGTATATTCCTAGGGACGTTAATTGTAGTGTGTCTTTTACTGCAAGGGTTTTTTATGTAAACATTCTCTTGTGTTTTTTGATTACCTCTTGTATGCTCTAAGGTTTTAGGACTGGACAAGGCTGGATTTTTCCTAGATAAGTATTATAGATTTTCCCTAATCAAGTGATCAGGCCCCTCATTGCCGGGTCTTAAAAACCTCCATCGTGGGCTCCGTTGGTGTCCTTCTCCTGAGTCCCTGGTATGGGCCAAGGGCCTGGGGAGATGGGCTTCTGTCTGGACACTGCCTAGCCTAGGATGTCACTGATACCCTCCTGGGAAAGTGTCCATAGATTAAAGGCTCTGCCTGGATTTGCAGGCAGGGCTTTGTTTAGATCAGAGAGCAGCTTTCGTGGATTGGGCAGATTCTGTGCCCTTTGGCTGCAGCATGTTAGGCTGTGTGCTCGCAGGGTAGAGGTGACAGGCCCATGGCCAGGTCTGTGGCCGAAAGGGTGGGACAAGACACCAAGACCCAGTTTCTTGTGGTCCCTGCCACCAGTGGAGACAAGGCCCTGTCTGGGAATGTCCCCACCCTGTGCCTGAAGGTGAGGAATTTCTTCCTGCTGGAGAACAGCTGTGCAGTGAGCCCATCTGGCATGCAGGATGCCTAAGGCCAGGAGGTGTCACTCATGCCACCCACCCTTGCTGGGTATTCTGTGCATCCGAGGATACTCCCATTCACTGTGGGTCCTTACTGTTTCTGAAGCCCACCCAGTCCCACTGCTGGTGCCTGCTGCCCGTGCCTGGCCACCGCAGAAGTGGCTCTGGGCTGGACAAGATGAGGAGGCTCTGCTGGACTCCCAGTTGTCCTCCTTCGGAGTCGATGCCACTACTGTGTGTTTGCAGTGCTTCGGCTTTGTGAAGGTTTCCTGTTTGGCTTGGTTCATCCCACACGTACTGAGTTTCCCAGATGCCAGGTGGGCAGTCAGGTCTGAGACAGAGGCTGCTGGGGGTGGGAGAAGGGAAGGGGAAACTGAGGAAGGGCTGGAGGATAATTGCTCCCTAGAGGGTTCCAGGAAAGGCATCTATGCTGAGACCTACATGAAAATGAGCCGGGAAGGAAGGGAGGGAAAGTCCGCCGGCAGAGGCAACGGAATGGGCAGGTCAGGAGGCAGCTGGCTTCCTGGGCGCTAGGGGCAGCTGTCCAGAGTGGAGGTGAGGCAGGGAAAGCCAGGAAGGCTGGAGATGGGAGTGAGACTCCTTGTGTCTAGCAGGGGTGGCAAGCCACCAGGCAGGGAAGTGACCAGGCCTTGTGTAAAGGCCATCCTGGCATTGGCCTTGGGAGGACCCTGGGGAAGGGTCAGCTGGAGGCTACCCTGTTTGTTATTAACAGAAAGCAAGCAGAGCCCCCAAATCTGTGTCCAGGGACTGGGCCCTCCAAGGTGGAGGATGGTACCCACAATCTCAGCCTGCTCCCCGACTATGTTGCCCCTCCTGCTCCCTGCTTGCAGGACTCATCTGGGAGACAGTCTGTCCCCAAACTGAGAAGCAGCTGTAGGAGGTCTCTTTAGCCAGGTGTAATGACAGAAGCCTGCCATCTCAGTACTCTGGGAGGCTGAGGCAGATGTCAAGTTCAAGCCCAGTCCGGGCGAGGACATGGTGAGGCCTTGTCATAAATAAAAATTAAAAAACGTCTGGAAGGGTAGCACAGTGTTAAGGCCCTCGGTTCAATCTTTGGTACTAAAAAACTAGCCTCAGTGTCCCTAGATGTACAAGTCACAGCATCCATGCAGGCCCTGGGCCTCTGTCTGTCCTTTGTGCGTGTTCCCGCCCCCTCCAATGGCCTGGTATGAGCTGGCAAGCTCTGGGGAAGGGCTATGCTCCCTCCCTGCCGAGTCACCCAGCCAGTGACTCACACTGGGGGGATTGGCAGAGCACGAGGCTTGGTGTCAAGAACAAATTCCCTTGGTCCCAGAGGCCACTTCACAACGGGGACAAATGGTTCATTTAGGTTGATGACACTGGGGCTGTCTGGAGGGCCAGCCGGCCAGCAGCTCCCCCTGGCTCCTCCCGCATGGAGCATTCCGTTCCGGAGGGCACGGCCAGGATCTGGCTGCATCTAGGGTAGAAACAGACAGCTGGCACCCTCTCCTATGAAGCCACTGAGGGGCACAGGGCACATCTGGGTAGCACACAGCCTCTGTTTGGTTTACCAGGGACTGGGAAAGGGGCAGAGAAATCCAGCCCCGTGCAAACCCATGGGTGCCTTGTGACGGAGCTGGGCAGAGCTGAGCTGTGTGCTTTCTTCTTTTCCTCCCTCCTTCCTTCCTTCCTTCCTTCCTTCCTTCCTTCTTTCCTTCCTTCCTTCCTTCCATCCTTCCTTCCTTCCAGTACTGGGGATTGGACTCAGAACCTTGGCACTGAGCTACATCACCAGCCCTTTTATTTTTTAATTTTGAGACAGGATCTCACCAAGTCCGTCAGTTCCCCAGACTGGGCTGGAGTGTTTGCCCCTCCTGCCTCAGTGTTCCAGAGCGCTGGGCTCACGGATATGCACCCTCCTGCCTCTTGCCCCTTTCTTCTTTATGTCCCCATAGAGGTGTGGACACAGCCAGAGGTGGTGGAAGTGAGAAGAGGAGGCGAGGAAGAAGCCAGGGCTGGGACTCTTTCAGCTCACAGTGCAGCCTCTAACTACCTGTGGCTTCCACTAGGTCACTGGAACCTGGCAGAGGTGGACAGAGGTAGCCAGGCATCTCCTCCTCCCTCAGACCACGAATCTGCCCCGTGAGGAAAGTTCTGGAGCTCCCAGAGTCCTGGGGTTGCTGGCTGAGGAGGGAGGGCCGTCCAGTTGGGCTTGCAGCCCCTCTGCACACCCAGGGCACGGTGCTCATGGGACCATGTGATAGAAAGCAAGCTGTCCCCCTTCTCCCAAGCCAGCCCTTGGCAGGCTGTCCTTGGCAGGTCTCCATGGTCCAATTTACATCTTTGCCAGGGACACAGAGACGGTGATGTCCTGTTCCCTACCAAGGCCAGTTTGCACTATGGACATTGATGTCTTCGTCCCCTCCAAACTGATGGTCAGATGCCCCAAATTCTAGGTCCCCAGAAGGAGCTGCCCCACATCTTCCTCCCCCATTCTTCGGGAAAGAGTAAAGGGGAAACCCATCCCACGTCGAGAGCGCCCACCAGGCTGACCCCTCTGTTTCTCTGCTCCCATCTCTCTCCCTTTCCCTTCCTCTCTTTTTAATTAATTAACTAATTTGTGCTACTGGGCATGTGCTACTTAGCATGCACAAGCAGCGCTCTGCCACGGAGCCACATCTCCCGTCTCCATCTCTTCAAACTGACCAAAGACAGAATGAGGGATACCGGTCAGAACTGCGCTCCGGTCACTGAAAGTGTGCCGAGTAGGGTGGGTGGGCATTGAGGAAGCAGGTAGTGAAGGTGGACCCCAGCAGGGTTCTGGGGGGCAGACAAGTCCTGCAGACCCTTCTGAGAGGTGCAGCAGCGGGGACAGGGAAGGAGGGAGGACAGGAGGCCCTCAGCTCCCCCCACCCCATGGCCTGACCCCTGTTTCTAGCCTCCACCTGCAGGGTCTCTGCAGCGGGGTGGGCAACGGCACTGGCAGGGTCTGAGGCCACAGCACACAGATGGCAGGCCGGGAGGGGCGCTCCTTGGGGATGACGTCGCTGGGTCACAGTGGTGGCTTTAAAAATAAGTGCTTTCTTCTCTGCTCAGATCCCTGTTGTTCCCGCTGACGTGGAACTGGGGCAGGCTGGTGACTCAGCCTCCATCCCCACACTGCCGCAGTGGCAAGCTGCCCCTGCCCTCAGACCCCGCTGAGCAGGGCTCTGCTTGAGAAAGATGGCAGGGCAGCCGGGTCACCAAGGATCCCTAGGAACAGCCCATCCCTCCTGGGCAGACCTTGGTCCAGCCAAGTGTTCCTGCAGGCCAGGGTGAAGCGTCTGCAGGCTGGCACCACAGAAGGGCAAGCAGGAGCCTTAGTCACAGGCTGCCTAGATCCTGGTTTAGTACCAAGCTGGCTGCTCCTCTGGGTCCTTGGGTGGCCTTGTGAAGTGGGAGCTGGGGGTCTCCATTGCCTGGTGTGTGCTGACTGCCAAATGCCCCCCTCCCCAATCCCTGTATCTTTAGCCCCAGGTGGTTGCTAGGATGCTGGAGACTTTGGCTCAATCCAAACCTGCACCTTGGAGGCCCAGAATAGGTAAGGATCCAGGAAAAATATGAGCCGTGGAGAGGAGTGTCCCTCCTCCCTCTTACACGTGGGTCCTCCCTTACCGGAGCCAGCGCTGTCGGCGGCTCAGACACTGGAAACCATCAGTCACAGCACAGCCTGCAGATGAACAGGTGACACTAGGAGCCAGGGGCCAGGGTTCAGCAGGTGAGGTCCTCTCAGAGGTGACAGCTGCCATCCAGTCCTTCTGCCTTCTGTATGTGCTGTCCTTCTCCCATCAGGCTTTTTTAGATCACTGTAACCTGGGAAGTTTCCCAGTGAGACTGAGTGAGAGCAGGAAATCTCTGGCAGTCCCAACCCATCCTATCCTCAGGGTCACCGGGGACTCCAGAGCTGCTCTGCCTTGAGCAACACTGTCCCGGAGTGGGGACTCAGAGTGGAAGCCGGAGCGTGGAGCTGGGAGCAGAGTTTGGTGGCTCCATGGTCAGGAGTCTCTTGGATGACTCAAAAGCCTGCCTTTAGAAGATGAATGCTTTGTTTGAAAAGTCCCCTGCTGGGGAGATAAGCGCCCAGACGCTGTGGTCAGGGCTTGCACAAGGCAGGCCGGGTGGTAATGGGAAGCTGGGGGAACAGATTACTCATGTGTTCCTCCGAAGAGAAGCCTTCCGGTTGCGTTGAAGCAGAGCCATACGGTGCGATGGGTTTCGGAGCCTGCATACTGAATCAGCGTCCACTGTCCCTGCACCAGCTGCCCAGCAGAGAGATCTCGAAGCTAGCAGGTGTGGTGGTGCACACCTGTAATCCCAGCTCTCCAGGAGGTCTGAGGCGGGAGGACCAGACGTTAGAGCTCAGCGGAGGCCATTTAGTCACTCAGTGAGGTCTTGTCTCAAAGTAGAAAGAAAGACCTGCAGCTCAGGGCCAAGCCCTGGGTTTGATCTCCAGTACCGCAAAAGTCCGGCAGCCAACGGGGTTCTCCGTGGTCCAGAGCTCGGTGGCTGCTCCTCGCCCACATGCAGACAGCACCCTGCCGGGGGTCCTGGGCCTGGCGACAAGGTGGCTGGCAGGTGTACAGAGTCTCAATGTCCTCTGTGCCCCTTTGAGTGGATTCCCCACCAGGAGTCCCTGTGACCCTGCCATCCAGAAAAGGAAACTTATACTCTCCTCAGGACTCAACAACATACAGTACACAGTGTACCCTGCTGTGTGTGTGCCTTGGGGTAAAGCAGTGAGTGTTTTGGGGTCACCTGGAATAGTCCTTCTGATACTTAACCCTGAGATGCTGACAGACCAAGAGCTGGCAGGAGGAAGACTGTGGGGAAGCTGCTGAGGCAGCGGGAATGGTAGGTGCAAGCGTCCTGGGGCAGGAGGGAGTGTGCAGAAGAAAGAGGCTGTTGGGCAAGGGGCCCTGGGTGGAGGCTGCCCAAGGACTTTGCACTTCAGGTATTGGTGAGGCCAAGGGAGGTGCCATCATGTGTACTAACAATGAAAGCCTGGCTGCGAGTGCTGGTGCGGGAAATCAGAGGTGGGATGAGGGTCAGTCAGGACTCGAGAGGACCTTGGTGGAGCTAGGGCTGGTGGGTGAATGTGAAGAAGCTGGCGTGAGCCTGTTGCTAGCCACAGGCAGTGTGCAAATTAAATGACATAAAATGCATATAGAGGAAATTATTTTAACATGCATACACATAATTATATAAATATATTAAAATAAATTGTATATAAGTTGCTATTTAAAATTAAATTATATAAAATTCCCTTATGAGCCAGCAGTGACACCTTTGGGTACTTACTCAAAAGAATGAAACGCAAGGCCCCAAGCAAGCATGTGCCCATCCATGTGCACCACAGCGTGATTCCCAGCAGCCCAAAGACAGGAGCAAGCCAGACTGCGTTGAAGGAGGGATGGAGAAACAAGCCGTGGTGCATCCACATGGCAGACTATTACCCAGTCATTGTAGGTGTTTGTGGTCGTGACATACTGGGGCCTGCACCCGGGTCTTCACAACGAGCTACATCTTCAGCCCATTTTTATTATTTGTTTTGAGACAAGGTCTTGTTAACTTGCTAAGTTGCCCAGGCTGGACTTGAACATGTGACCCTCCTGCCTCAGCCCCCATGTGTGGCATCATGACAGGTGTGTACCACCAAGCCTAGCTACCTAGCTTTTAAGAAAAAGGAAACTTGCTCCAGCATAGGTGGACCTTAAGGACACTAGGTGCAGGGTAATGAGCCAGTCATAAAGAAACAACAGGTAGTGAAGCTTGTAGAGTAGGCAGATTTAGAACGGAGAGTAGAATGGGGGTGCCAGGGGTTGAGGAGAAGGGAGACCAGGAAGTTATTAGCTTACAGCTAAATAATATAAATTACTTAGTTATGTGTAAAATAGAGTTACAAAATACACATAGCATCTAGTTTTCTGATGAGTCCTAACGACGCTGTGTGCTGGGAATCAAACCCCGGCCTCAGGCCACCCTGGCAACCGCTTCTGTGCTCGGACCTGTACCTATCGTGTGTGCTTCTGTGGTCGCACCTGTGTGTGGAAGCTGTATTGGTGGCTTCTGCCCAGGATCTCCCCGCTCCAGTGTCACGGGGGTCACTTGGTATCGTGAACCTGGGCAGTGTTTACACGGAGGGACCAGGCCTTGCCGTGTGCCAGGAGCTGTCATTTAGGCCCCTGTATTCAAACACTGGCTGGCAGACTGCTGGGGGCTGCAATGCAGACCATCAGAGGTGCTGGAGGTGAGGGAAAGAGGACGCAGGAGCGGCTTGCAGATATTTGGCTGGGTTCTAGGTGGACAAGGGCGCTGTACTAAGCGGGGGAGCTGGGGAGCCTGGGCGCTGTGGCAGGCTGAGCTGCAGATGGGTCCCAGCCTCTGCCACTCAGTGAGGCTCCTCAGAGAGGCCTGGATGGGCCCTGTCAGGGAGCAGCCCTGCTCTGTGAGGAGATGGATCCTGCTCCTGTGAGGTGCTGTGGGCTCGGAGCCATCAGTTTCCCTGTTCCCAAGCATTGCTCGGTGGCTTCCCAGCCAGCTCAGCATCTCTGCAGAGGGCTGTACCTGTGTGCCTGCCCCAGGGTCATGTGCAGGCCACAGAGCTGTTTCCGCCCTGCTCTTCCTCCACCCCTTTTCCCATGCTTTGAATGCTTCATTCTACCGGGCTGGACCTGGGGGCTCTGTCCTCGGGCTGCTTCACCTCCTTTCCAGAAGGGCCGAGGTGGGGCTTCTTATCACACCCATCTTGCCTATTTCTGCCCCAGCTTTTCTATTAAACTTGCAGTCTTAGGTTCCCCTCCCTAAGCGACCAGGACAGAGATCAGCCAGGCAGAGTCAGCCACCAAAGACAGGTGACTTCTTTGAGATGTGAAGTCTTGACTTAAAGGAGTGGCCCAAAACATACGGTGAATGTTTAGATTAAAAACACTTATTACAGGGAAAGACACGGTGCCATTAACCTCCCTTAAATACTCAGCCTTACTTCAAACACACTTTTCCCATCATCCTTGCCACTTTCTGGGGCTGTTCTGCAAGTCCTCTTTTGTGAGAGTCTTTAGGAACCATGATCATAAATATGGTGATTCCTGCTACTGGTGCCATAGCATAGAAAGACAGGCTCCTAAAACATGACACCTTATTCACTGATGGGCACTGCATGACTTCTGGCTCTTCCCCCAAGTCAAAATGACCATGAAAGTTAAATGTTTTAAATTAGCCATCAAGGCAGCCACAACAGTGCAATTTAAGATGCTCGAGAAGCCAGGCGTGGTAGTGCACACCTGTAACCAGCACTCCAGAGTCCGAGGTGAGCGGACTGTTGTGAGTTTGAGGCCAGCCTAGGCTACGCAGTAAGCTCAAGGCCAGCCTGAATTATGTAGTGAGACTCTGTCTCAACACCTGTCCCCCCAAACAACAGCAACAAAAAAAGCCACAGATGTATTTTAAAAAAAAACACTCACAAAAGAAGACTCTAAACTGTTTCAGAAAGTACAAAGCATGATGGGCTGGGTGTCTGTGAAGCAGAGGGAGGATTTTGATAGACTTTAATGGCAGTGTGACTTTTACTGTAATAATTGTTTTTGCTTGATCACATACTCTACTTTGTGATCAGTCCTTACAAGTTCTGTGTTAGTGTGAAAAACGCCTTACCCTAGCCATGTGTGCTGACGGTTCTGGAAGCTGGAACTCCGAAACCATGGAGTCAGCAGGGCCAGCCATGCTCTGCTGGGAGACTGTAGGTAAGGGCCCTTCATTTTTTCCAGCTCCTGGTGTCTCTGGGGGATCCTTGGCCTCTGTCCACATCACTCCAGGCTCTGCTTTCTATCTCATGTGAGCTTTTTTCCCTGTGTCTCTGTACCTTCTTTTCTAAGGATACTTGTCATTGGGTTTAGGGCCCACCCTAATCCAGGATGACTTCATCTTGAAATTATTTTCATCATACCCGTGGAGACTCTTTTTCCCAATCAGACCTCATTCTGAGGGTCCTGTGGCTTAATCTTTTGGGGAGCACTGTTCAGCTCACTCTGGGTCTTGCGCTGCACTTGTGGTTTGCAATCTCTTGGTGTCTGGCTGTCCCACCTGCTCGGGAGACCTTGTTCAGATGCAGTTACAGTTATGTTCTCTGGCCAATTTTAAGCCCATTTCCTTCACCTGTCGGCTGCTCATCCTATCTGCTCAGTGTCCCTGCCAGGGCTATTGATCCAGCCTGAGGCTCTGGGGGGCAGGGTAAGGGAGGTCCTCAGCACCTCTTGACTGTCTGGCCGTATGAAAATGTTGGAATCTCAGATGGGGTGCAGCCAAGAGATCACTATCCAAGTGTATGTGCGCACGGGCGTGTGTGTGTGTGTGTGTGTGTGTGTGTGTGTGTGTGTGTGTGTAGAAACTAAGGAGTTAGAGGAGGATGGTTCAAACTGAGAGGAGGCCAAAGGGCAGCTGGGTGTCCTTAAGTTTGCAGAGTTATAATGGGAAGAGAGGTACCCTACTCTTTCCCATCTCCCCTGAGGACAGACAAAGAGGAGGAAATAAATGATGCACAATTAGGACAGTGGGCTAGACCCAGGGGTGAGCCTCCTGCTAGGAGTGTGGTCATGCCCAGGCTGACCCTCCTGAGGGAGCCTAGGGAGTGTGGGCAGTTTCTAGGCATGGCATTATGGGCCAAGGGGTTAAAGCAGAGAGGCACAGAGGCATAGGGATGAGGACTTGGGTTCTGGAGCCTTGCAAGTCACTTTCTGGCCTTGAAAATCAGCTCCCTGCCGCCTTGTCTTTGCATTCCCAACCAAGTGCATTCTGGTGGGTCCCGCACCCTGGCTGGCGTCCCCCAGGAAATAAGCATAAGTATGCTGGCCTCCGCTTGCACAGGAACAAATACTGCACAATAAGCTGACCCCATGATAATCTGCTAGAACTTCATGCCAGCTCTGGGGGAGAACAATTGGATGGGTGTGTCTGCACTCACAGGTGCTTTTTATAAAAACACTGGAGAATAATGCCGTGGGCCTGGTTAGAGGCTTTCCCAGAAACTGGCATCTTCCCAGGGTGCTGTGTTGTGGGGCTGAGTTTCTTAGGGGCCCCAATTCTCAATGGGGGTAGTGGACTTCCCTTGAGCCAATCTGGAAGCCATTGGGGTCCTTCCTATTAATGGCAGTGCTGGCCCCATCTCTGAAACTCAGGCTCCCAGGCAGATGAGGGTGTGTGCACATCTGAAATGGCTGTGGTTTTTTAGTTCCCATGTCCACAAACTCGCTCGGTTGAAAATAGTTCAAAATATCCAAAGCATGAAGGAGGGAGTGACCACTTTTCTTAAAAAGGAAGGATTCTATTCCAGCCATTTACATAGCACCCCCAAAAGCCAGGCATTCTCCTCAGGAGACCTAGACTCTGGCTCTGGTCTCAAGCATCCTCTGAACTTCTGGGATCCTTCTTAGGGTGCTGCTGGGAAGGGGAGTGGCCACTGATCAGCCCTGCCTCAGGATGGATTCACACACTCACAGGTCACCCCTGGGGGACCACACAGCAGAGCTGCCCACATCCCTCTCCCTTGCCTGCCTTTCGTGGGGACCAAGGCCTTTTGCTTCTTTGACTCACTCTGTGTCCCCGGTGGGCAGTGAAGTATAAGCATGTCTGTCCAGTGGCCAGAGAAGCGAATGACCTGCTGGCTGGACACAGGGCTGTGTGGGTGAGCCGGATCTGGAGGGAGCCCCTGGGCAGCCCTCCTTTTCCCCACTTCTGATTTCTTTCTCCAGATACCATGAACTATTTTTCTCTACATGAGAAACACTGAGGTCTGCTCTCCACACTCAGAGAATCTTTGTTGGGTTGGGGGTGAGGGTTAGACCACGACCTTGGCTTTTCTGACCTTGGTTCACCATTGGGGCCCTATGCCCCTTCTTGGGGAAAACTCCTTCTCCAGCGCCCACCAACGGGGTGCAGCTGCCACCCCAGGGGCGCTCAGAGTAGATGTCCTTGTGGTGAAGGATGCCGTCGACTGCGATGATCCCCTGTGACCTGGGTCCATAGTCCTCGGGCGGGGCCTGCCACCCGCCCTTAACCCTTGCAGGCGCTGAGCTCGCGAGGCGGGCACAGGCGCTGCGGAACTTTGGCTGCGTAAATAAAACGTCCCGCCGAAGGAGCCCAGCGTCCCGGGAAGGGGAGGAATCTTGTCCCCCCTAGGCGCCCGCCCTCAAGCCTCCACATCCGCCCACATCTGGCCTCAGCTAAGCGGGGCGTCCGGGAGGCGGAGCCGAATCTCCACGGTCGCTGTCTCCGGGGCGCACTGGCCAGGCGGAGAGAAGAAGGGGCGCTTGGGTCGCGTGTCGGGACTCGGAACTCCGCGGGCCCCGAGGCAGCCGCTTGGGCCCCAGCCCCCCAAGCCTGCTTGACAGGCGGGCGGAGCAGCCAGTGCGAGTCGGGAGGCCGGGCGGCTGGTGCGGGAACCTGATCCGCCCGGGAGGCGGGGGCCCGGGCGGTCGGCGGGTGGGTGGGGGCAGCGCGCACGGGGAGGGGCTGGCGCCCGCCTTCCTCCCCCATTCATTCAACCGATCCTGGGGGCCGAGGGGCTCCGGCGGCGAGCTCTGCACTGCAGGAGCGCGGGCGCGGCGCCCCAGCCAGCGCGCAGGGCCAGGGCCCGGCCGGGGGCGCTTCCTCCCCGCCGCCCTCCGAGCGACTCCCTGCCCGCCCGCCACCATGTCAGACCCCGCGGTCAACGCGCAGCTGGACGGGATCATTTCGGACTTCGAAGGTGGGTCCCGGGCCGCCCTGACAAGCTGGGCAGGACCCTCCGGCTGGTCTGGAGTAGGTAGAGAGGAGGCGGGAGCCTCGGCGGGTCACCCTCCCGCCCAGCGCGTTCCCGGCCCCGCACCGCCTACGTGGAGCACCCGGTTCTGGGCACGCACGGGGGCTGCGCACCCCCATGGGGCTCCGTGCTGCGTCGTGCCGCCGGAGTTTCCTTCTTTTTATTGTTGTTAGTGTTTGAGGAGCGACAGCCACCTCGAGGGCTCCCGGAGCTTCCTCGGAGTTATGCGGGGGCGTGCTGTTCCATGCTCGGAAACCGACCGATCCCCATCCTCCAGCGCTCGTCCCAGGCCCGGCTGCTGCCTGGGGCATGAGTTCCCTGCCTCGGACCGATCGAATGGGCGGCCCGGTCCTGCCGGGTGGACAGCCCTCCCCTCCCCCAGCCAGCTTCGGGGCCAGGGTCGACGAAATCCTGCCCGGCGCCAGAGCGGACCTGGCCCAGGCCACGACGGGGTCTGGCGCGGGGCGTCCCGAGGCCCTAGTCCAGACATGGGGACATCCTTGTCCGACTCTACCGTCGGGTCGTGCGGGTAGAGGTGGCCTGCAAGCGGGCAAGGAGAGCATTTTGGCTCCCTCCTCCCCTGCCCTTCGGAGTTAGAAAGTTTGGAGGGGCTCGGGGGGGTTTCTCCCTCCGAGGGTGGCTCTGGCAGCCCCGCCCCCGCTCTGTGTGTGCGTGCGTTTTCTTGCGGCCTCGTGACTGCCGGTGCAGTGGCCCTGCATCCTGCATCCTCCGGAGTAAATACGCGGTGGGAAGGGAGGCTCACACAATGGTCTCCGCGCTTCGGGGCAGGGTTCCGGAGGGGCGGGCCCGCCTCTGTGGGCCCGGAGCCCCCGCCCCTCGAGGGGCTTGCAGGAGGCAGTGGGCTGAGCCCTCTGGTTGGCCTCCAGGCTGAAGAGGCTAGACTTGAGGGAGTTAGTTACAGGAGGCCAGGTGCCAGGCCAAATACGAAGGTGACCAGCCTTAGGTCCCCCGCCTCCCATGGCCAGGACTGGGTGGCCCCTGAGCCCAGCTACCCATATAGGCCTGCGGTAAGCCTTATCCTTGGTAGGGTGATTCTTGAGGACCAGAGCTTTGGCTGTACAAACACAGGGGACTCCTGAGCCAGTGGTTGGCACAGGCTGTACAAAGCTGGGAATGTCTCCTCTACTTGGTCACCTCAGTGGTGGGAGAACGTTTTCAGACCCTAGCGTTTTCCTTCCATGTGACAAGAACAAGAGCAACTCTAGGTCCAAGAGCTGTGATGACTTGTGCCCCTGACATCCTGTACTTTTGGGTTACATACACACCTTGAGGTCACCCCAGAACTACTGCCTGCAATGAATGTTGCCATGGTGTACCTCTGTATCAAGCCACCAGTGTCAGCCAATCAGGTCCCGGACCTTCAGGTCTGAAAGGAGACACTGCCCCCTTCAGGTCTCACCCTCCAAGCGCCTCATCTCCTCTGGGCCTACCTGGAGTTTAGGTTTTGGAATTTTCTTCCCTGACTGGGTGGGATTTCTGGGTAAGAATGCCCGGGGAACGGGGAGTGTCTTGATAGGAGCCTTTGGGGGTCATGCTTTCTTACCAGCTGACCCAGCTTGCACAGTGGAGCCAGGCAGTGCCCCTGTCTTGGGGTCCTTTGTGTGACTTCATCCCCGTGCCACTGTGCCCCATCTTCTAGACCTTCAAATTTGGCTTGACAGTGGGCTTATTGAGAGCATCCTGGTGCAGTGATTGGGCCTTCTGCTCTGGGGGAAGACTTCCCAGTCTTGGAGAATGGGGCCTTGGGTCTTCTGGGCCTCTGTGGGCCTCAGTCTCCCCATGGTGAGCCCTGAGGAGTGGAGCGGGATCATTGAACGGACTTGAGCCCCCATATTGCAGAGTGTTTGTGAGTGTGCTCTAGTGTGCACAGATGCTTTGCATGGGGAGCCCACATTGCTGCTCTGAGGAGTGGAAAGGTGGCCCTCCTTGTGCCCTAGAACTCAGGGTAGAATTGGGATGGTAGTTCTGTGCAAGATGGTGACCTTAAACAGACAGACAGATGGACTGCCTGGGGAAGGGATGGCTTCTGGGAAGGTGTGCAGGCCAGTCCAGCCATAGGCAGAGAGCTGAAAGCTTCTGAATCAGGGCAGGGAAAGGTCATCCGTGGAAGGAGGAGAGCTATGCAGCGGGGGAGGTTGAAATGAGCTGCCCTGATAAGGGGCTGAAGCGTAAGGAGGGACCAACTTGTAGCGATCAGAGGGACCAGGTCACGGAGGGCCAGAGTGCCCTGAGATCAGTGTGGTCTGTGCTGGGGAAGCAGTCAGAGTGGTTAGAGCTGCGCTGGAGGAAAGCTGGTCTCCTTCCGAGGGTCAGGCCAGGAACCTTCCGCTGGGCTGCCCACCTGCTTCGGTTTCTACCAGGTAGGACAAAAGGGGTGGGAGGACAGCTGTAGTCCTGCCACAGTGGCCCTCAGTCCCTTCCTGAGGCTGGAGGATGTGGGGCCATCGTGAGGTACATGCTGCTGGGCAGGGGAGGCTCCTGGGCCACCCCCAAAGCAGGACAAGCTCTGAGCCCTAGTGTCTGTGGAGATGATTTCTACACTGAGCAGACCGCCTGCCCTGGATTCCAGCAGGTAGTGGTGAAGAGGGAGGTCGCCCAAAGGGGCCTGTTGGGGTGTTTCCAGGAGGTTTGGAGCCATGGCCAGAGTAACATGCTCTTCAGGGGGCTCTGGAGTAGGACGGGGCAGGGGTGCCCAGGCCAGAGCCGCAGCCTGCGGGCACCTGTATACCTGGAGGGTGTGGAAATTCTATTGATGCCACAGGTCACATCCTGGGCATCCAGGGTCCAGGCCACACCCTGATTTTTTTCGTCTTTGTAACTTTTAAATGTCTTGTGTGTCCTCTTTCCTGATTGCCTTCCTCATTCTTTGAAGATGGGGGGAGTGAGATACCTTCTTCATCACCAGGGGGTGGGCAGGGACCCAGCCTGTTCCTCCCGCAGGGGATCTGAGTGGGTGACCCTGTCTTCCTCCAGTGTGAGCTTCCTGCATCCTGCCTTGCTTGACCTTCAAGGCCTCTCCACTGGCCCCCCCCCCCAACCATGTAGGGGCCAGGAAAATGTTTTGTGTTTTGCTAATGTGGCTTTTAGTCTCCTTTTCTACTTCTCAGTGAATTCCCCTTTCCCACTCCCAGCACAAAGGCCCTTGAGGTAATGTCCATGACACCTACCACTCCCCTGTGACTGGGTGGCAATAAGGGTGACCGCTAACTGTCCCACGCCTGATCAGCGGAGGCATGGGGCAGCTGGAGGTCTTTTTTCTTGTGTGTACGCCAAATCTGTTATCGCAAACACAATTACAACTTAGGTCTTTGTGTAACAAAAGCCAGTCCAGGCGCCAGCTGTTGGCCTACTTTCCTCTGCGGTGTTTGCTGGAACCAGATTTGCATGCCCAGAAAGAATCCCGAAAGGCCTTGATGTTTGTTGAAACAGATCCGGCCTGGGACCCAGATACTCCGATCCCAGAGCTGGCTGATGTCAGCCCTTCCTTTGTGCTCTCTGCTGTCCTTCTAGCAGGACCCCTCAAGCTGTGTCTGAGAGCCTCAGGGGTGAGCTGACCAAGAGGGTAACTTGGAGACCTTGAATGAGAAGGGATCCTGCAGACACTCCTGGGACGTGAGACTTGGTGATGATTGGATCCAGGAAAGGCCTATTGCTTGGAGACGGCTGCAGACCTGTCTCTTATTCAGGCCAGTGGGACTCCTGTGTGATGAATCCTGCTTTCTGTCCAATGCTCATGGCTCTTGGGAATAGCACTCTCCTCTCGTGGCCGACAGTGGAGCCAGGGAGTATGTGGTTAGATGTGCCCTGCAGCTAGGAGGGGCTGGCTCACTTTCATTGATCCCACAGCTGTTGGCATCATTAACTTTGGGTTCTTTGTTGTAGCTGGAGTCCAGTGCCAGGTCACCCCACCATCCCCACTGTGGGCGAGTTCAGTTAGACAGGGAGGGTGGACTTCGAGCACCTGTGTGATCGATCATTGGTGGGATGGAGGTTTCCCTGGGCTGTACATCCGGGGGAGGCAGAGACACCTCTTTGGGTGGCATCCATCTGGAAATACTTTCCTAGAGCATTTGGTTTTCCAGGAAGGTTTGAAAAGGCTGGGGGAGGGGAGATAGTTTGCATCTGGAGGGAGAGACCTTGCAAGGTGTGATTGGCAGTGTTGGTGGCGTGCCCGCTTTGCCATCTGAGAGACAGTGGTTGACTTGCTTAAGGTTCTGTTTCCTCCTCTGCTGAGTGAGGTTACGAGTGGCTCTCTCTGAGTGAGGTGCAGCGATATGAGCAAAGGTCTGCCTTGCTGGGTACAGGACAAGTAGGTCCTGGGTGATGGAAGTCACAGGTAGATGCCTGTGTGATTTCTGTGTGGGGAACGACTGAATAATGGGGTCACCACCAATGTTGGCAAATCTCACAGACTTAGAGAGGCCATGGAGCCCAGGAGATGTCCAGATACTTCAAGGGAAGCCCACCTTCCTGCTGGCTGACATTGCTTCTAGAGGTGTCAGCATTCCTTGCCTGAAGCTGGGACCATGTGGGGTGCTGGTTCCTCTTCCTGGATGGTTCTCCCTGTGTCCTTTGCCACCCCCACCCAGAGCATCACAGATGGGTGGACCTACTTGTGCCTGTTGCAGAGTCTAGGACTGGCAGTCACAGAGCACACACTGGGTGACTGGACTGTGAAGACTGCAGAGAACCTGGTGGCGTAACTGTGGCTGGTGCGTGGTGCCCCAGAGTGGTGCGTGGTGCCCCAGGCATCCTTGTCCAGCAGCACTCTGTGAGGCTGAGCCTTGTGTGTGGTGCAGAGCTGCGCTGCACTGCCCCATCCCAGACCAACGGGAAAGTGAAGTTTCAGAGGCCCATTAGCTGTGCGCCCCCACACTACTGAGGTCCTGGGAAGCTTGGGGAGGGTGTGGTCTGTGAGGGGTTCGGTGCCTGTAATAAAGTTAATTGCCTAGAGCAGCAGCCACAGCCAGCACAGTGCCCAGCACATGTGGCTCGTGGGTGAGATGGTCCTGCTGGTGGAGATGGGGCACCTGCTGCCTCTCACGGTGGCCTCACCCAGGGAAATACAATTGTGCTGACCGTGCACGTGCTCCGCTGGACTCAGGGATTTCCCAGCCTGATGATCTGTGGCCTCAGCCTGCCGTTGCCTGGTGCTGGGCGCTGACATCCTGGTGCAGAGCTGGGGTTCTTGCCTATCTCCACCTCCCATTTCTTACATGCGTAGGGGTTGAGGGAGGTTATGTTAGAGATGAAGCGTGGTTGCTAGGGTTCAGTCTAACAGTGCTGTTCCAGCCCTTTCCCTGTGTGCCAAATCAGTGCCCCATCTTCACTGTGCTGGGCTCGGAGCCCCTAGGGCTGTGCTGTGGATCTGTGCTGGGGCCGGGATGGTGGGCCATGTGCAGGAGCCTTTGGGGTGGTGGGGTGGACCAGGGGGAAGCAGCGCTAGCCGGCCAGGTGGTTCTAGTGGAAGGCTTGTTCAGAGCCAGATGTCCCAGACAACTTCATCTCTTTTTGACCCATTCCAGAGACGCCAGCCAGGAGATACAGTCTTGGACTTTGTCCTCCTCCACCACCAAGTCACGAGGAAAAATGGCTAAACAGTGGCTTTATTTTCAAAGTCCGCTTGGTTTTTTACCCAAATTTGGAGACTCTCTGAGTTGCTTATGAGACCAATTGGTCCGGAATTCTGTGGAACACAGTCCTAAAAGCTCAAAGATTTGTCATCCCTCCAGCCAGACAGACCCATCATTTGGCCTGAGGACATCCCTTGGCGCCTGGAGGGCATTTCTGGGCTTGGGCTCTTTCGTTTGGTCTGGGCAGAGCCTGAAGGCTCCATTCAGGCTAGGCCAGCAGACATTCTAGAAACTTCGTTTGTTGTCATTTTTAAAAAGTGCTGCCAATGCCCAGAAATTTGGACAGAGGAACAAGGGGATGACCTCAATTTTGGCAAGGAATATAAACATGGAGTCCCCGTGCCCACCCCCACACTGCCTGGACTTAAACACATTCTGCCAAGGGCTCCCCCTGCAGTCCGTGCCCTGGGGATTGCCCAGGAGGACTTGGAGAGTAGGATGAGACTCCACTTTCTTTTTTTGGGCTTTTCTCTGTCCACCCTCGATCCCTCAAATTCCTGAGTTACTCTCCT
Source organism: Cavia porcellus (assembly GCF_034190915.1). Lineage (NCBI taxonomy): Eukaryota > Metazoa > Chordata > Mammalia > Rodentia > Caviidae > Cavia > Cavia porcellus. The sequence continues at coordinate 26,438,688 of NW_026947515.1, forward strand.
CCACCTCCCCTCATGGCTGTGGCCTAAAAACCATAAACTCAAGCGATCTGGCTTTACATGAAGTGCACTGCCCTGCTCATAGCTGAGAGCTTCCTGTGTCCTCAGGGCCATCAGTCTGTGCTTTAGAAACCCCACAGTGAAGATGCCCTTTTCCCCTGCCCTAAGTGGGCAGCCTGCTGTTCACTCCCTTCTGTGAGGGACTGTGGAAGTGCTACTCCTTGGCTGCAGATGGGAGCAGTTACCTCATGTTTGCTCCTGTAACCCCAGCTTGTGTGTAGTGAAGAGTGTGTGTGTGGGAGGGGGGATGGTTCCTGTGGCCTATGAATTGTTTCCACTCAGAAGGGATCCCTGGGCGCTGGCTTCTGCCCACTCACAAGTGTGTCTTGACCTCTCAGGGGCTAGGCTTTATGGAGCCCTTTGCAGCCTGTGTCCGATATTTCCGGGTTCCAGTCTCTCACTGACACCCTAAGGCACAGCCCGTAGCAGAAAGGGCTTTCCTGGCTTGCAGGCGCGCTGGCTAGGTGCCATCTTTGCCAGTATGCTGGTTGGGTCTGGGGAACCATGCATCTCCCTGTGGAGGCAGCCACCTGGGCCACAGACAGCTGGCTCCCCACCTCCTGGAGGTCAGTAAATGGAGCAGTCTCAGCTTTCTTTTTGGCGGGAAGAGAGCCACAGCCTGGGGCGGGTTTGGGGAGTCTGGCTGAGACAGGGCCTCTTGCAGGCTCCCCTCCCCCAGCCCACCCGGAGGATGGTGAGGCTTCTGCTGAGCGTCAGTGGCCTGCAGTCGGGTAGATTCCAGGCTCTCCAGGCAGAGTCTTCCCACCCCCGGGTGCAGGAAGTGGCCCTGAGCAGGGACACTGGCCCTGCTTTCCACGTGGGTGGGCGGCTTCCCTGTGAGGGTAAGGCAGGCCTCTGCCCTGCATCCTTTGGAGACCGATGCTATCTAGAGTGAGAGCCAGAGGAGATTTCCTGGCTCTGCACCAGGCCTGGAAGGGCTGTATTCTTTGCTGTCCCCTGCCTGCTGTCCACCACGGAAGGTCAGGGAGTGCTTCGGTTACTGAGCTGGGATTTACTTTCTCCTTTAGTTCAGAGCGAAGTGCCAATTTCTTGCCACCTTGTCCACTGTGCAGAACACCCCTGTGGCCACACCTGAAGCCTTGGCGCTGAAGCAGGAGATGAGGGAAGGGCTGCTGGTACAGGCAGAGATGGTGGCACTAAAGCCTTCTGGGGGGATCGGACCTCCACCACCCACTACCCTGGCAAGCTGGGTACACTCCAGTGCTGGGGGGCTCCTCTGTGTGAAGGATCCAGGCTCCACTTTCCCTTGGCTGGTGAGATGGTCTAGTGGGAGGGTATTAACTCAGCCAGGGTACAGCAGGATGGGTGCAGGTGTGCGCTCATAAACTCTTGGCCTGGCCCAGCCCTCTGGAAACCTCAGGTCTGTGGTGCTTTTTTTCTACACACACACACAATTCCTTGGCTGCATTAGGCCTCAGGCTTCCTTTAGGGTACAGTGGTAAGAGACCATGCATTTGTACCTTGGCGGCAGATGGCTCCCCCCATCCCCCAACTCCTGGTCCAGGGCACAGCCTGGGGGCAGCTGGGAGGGGACAGATGGGATCCCTGAGAGAGCGGAGCAGCTCTTCCCTGGCTCTAGCAGCAGCCACAGTGAAGTCAGGCTCAGCAGCACCCCCCTGCCCCGCCCTGTCCCTCTTACCTCTTCTAATGTTTGAATGATGAAGCCAGGCTCTACAGACAGCTGCCCTGCAGACAGCTGTTGGGGATCTGGCCTCCTTCTCTGCCCCTTGCCAGTTCTTTGTCTCTGACCCTCCCATCTGTTCCCCAAGCCTGCAGGCATCTCCTGTGACTGAGCTTACCCTGACTATTTTCATCACCATTGTCTTTTATTGAGCATCTACTTCAAGTCTCCTGAGAACCCAGCTTTAAAGTCCAAGCTGCTGATGAGCAGGTGTTGGCAGGCAGGCTTGTGTTGCCCCAGTTCGCTGATCCAGCTGTCACTCTGCTGCTTCTGAGACCTGCTCCCTGGGCCTGTCTCGTGTCACCTTCAAGCATCATCTTTGCCTCCCTGAAGCAGGCTGGGCTGGCCAGGTTCGTGAGCCTGAGGTCTCACCGGATGGCTTCTGGCGTGGTCTCCAGCTTGGGGACTGCGTCTGTGAAATAGGAGGAACAGTGCCCTGTCAGCTCCGAGAGAGGTGGTGTGAGGGAGGACTCCTGGCTTTCCAAGTGTGGCCCTTGGGGCTAGGCAGGTATGGGGTGGTGGCTCTTGTCTGACTTCACTTTTGCCCATGCTGTGATCCTGTGTGAGTCATAGGCTCTGTGAGCTTCAGTTTCCTCTGTAAAGTGAGAACAGAAGGTTGGGTGTGGCGGCACATGCCAGTAGTCCCAGAACTCTGAGAAGTTGAGACAGAAGGATCAAAAATTTAAACCCATCCTGGGCAAGTTAGGAAGAGCCTGGCTGAAAAGCAAATAGGAAAAATCCATAAGCCCAGGGTTTAATGTCTGGTTTCACACACACACACACACAGACACAAAAGGGTGGAGGCGAAACAAACACTGGACCCTTATGAGTGAACCGCTGTTTTCAGGTGGTGTAAAGATCTGGAGCGTGTGGCGGGCACTCAGCAAGTGCTGCAGGGAGAGCTTAGGAACAGCACCCCTCTTCAGGCAGGACCTGCGGCCCTCCTTCGGGGAGCAGTGATGGGCAGGCCTGACTCCTGCCCGGGAGGTGAGGGCTGTCAGCAGAAGGGAGGTGAGGGCTGCCTCGGGGCTAGGACCCAGGGCTGGGGCAGTTGAGGGAGGGTTTTGGTCCCGGGCAGCATGTGAGGCCAGGTTTTATTGGGTTTTCCCAGGCACTGGCTGTGGTACTTTCTAAAGTGACACAGTACAGGCGCTGGGCAGGTTTTGGGATCTTGTGACTCACATGCTCCTTTGTCCTCAGCAGTGGCCAGTGTGAAGCTTACTTCAGTGCATCCTTGGATTTGTGACTGTCTCGGGAGCACAGCAGTGGTGGTCCAGGCTGGACGCTGGCCTTGGAAGACTGCTGGGAAGGTGGCAGGGGTGGCCACCGAGTTGGCAGTTGCAGGGTTCGAGCCATGCTGCCTCCCTCCAGGAGAGCTTATGGCTGGGGCTTCCTCCTTGCAGAGCAGCTAAGGATGGGGTGTAGCTGAGGCTTGAGAGCTCATGGGCGGGCAGGGGCCATGCCTGGCTGCCCCTCAGCATCCCAGGGTGCTGGCCCACCTGCACCACCAAACCAGAAAGTCGGACCCGCAATCTTTTTTCCCAGGCTCTGGGAATGACTGAGGAATGGAATGAGCTGTGCCTCAGGACCTATAAAGAAATCTAGCGATCTGGGCCAGAAATGTATGGGGCATTAGCCCACAGTCTGCATAGAGAGAAGCACATAGTGTCCTCGGATGGACCCGCTTGTGCACAGACACACACTGGCTGAAGGATGTGAAGGGCATTTGCAGGGTATTGGCGGAGTTGTCTGGGTTGTGGATTAACAGATTTTTTTCTCTTTGTTTTTCTGTTTTACATCTCTTCTACCTTGTGCCTACATTGCTTTTATAGCCAGGAAAGAAGCAATTAGTGTTATTTTTCAAAGTTCATTGTCAAAAGGAAAAATAACTCACCTAAGCAAACCGCCCAGCCCTGCTGGAGACCGGGGAAGTAGCACCTAGGTAGGGAGCCCTCTGGTCTGGAGAGAAGCCAGAGTGCCCACGGCCCAGCCAGGGCTTTGCAGCTCTGGGCTTTGCCCAGAAGTGTGAGCTCCTGGAACTGCAGGTGCTGATGGTTGCTACTGTTTGGGCCATGAAGGACGAGGGCCTGAGCCGAGGCCATCACCTTGGTGCAGCAGGGTGAGGGGGCTGGCCTGCCACCTCCATGGCCCACCAGGACCAGTCACCTGTGCTTTGTGTTTGGGTTTGCAGGATCTACTTGGTTTAGGATACAGCGCACTGGGACTGCTCATAGAGTGTCTGTGTCCAGCCTGGAAGGGACCTTTCAGCACAACTCTTCCTGTCCTTTACCAGGAAACAGACCAGAGGGACCATCTGTCCGGCCTAGGGTGGGGCAACATATGGCCCTTGTGATCACCTCTTACAGCACCTACTGGTCCCCTCCAGCTCCAGGCTGTCACAGAGCTCTGGATCCTCTCATGTCCCGTGGCTTTGTGGAGACCGCTTGGTTTGAATGTCCTATTTTTACTGAAGAGAGAGATCCAGCCTGCAGTCCTATTCCCTGGGGGCTGTTTCCTCCCAGTGAGGGGTTTCAGGCTGGCGGGATGGGCTTGTGGAGGCAGCTGCTCCACTCCTGGAAGCTTCTGAGCAGCAGAAAGTTGGTTCTCTTCCTATCTCCCGTCCCCTGCTGTCTGTGGCTCACTGGAGATGGGAATCCAGGAGGAGCTGATTGTCAGGCCTGGCAGCTCGGAGGTTAGGGGGCTGAATACCTACTCTGCATGGTAGGAGTCCGGTGCTGGGGCCACCAAAGCATGTTGGTATTAAGGGCCTGCAGTTTATTGTAAATGACTTTTCCCCTTTTTCTGCTCTCAGAAGCCATGAGCAGAACCAAGGGGTTGTCTGTTTATGGCATATGGATTGGGAAGCATAGTTCCCTTCCTCCTGAACAGAGCAGACAGGGACTGGAAGGCCCCATTACCTTCCCAGGAGACTGTCTCTGGGTCTGGCCTCTCCAAAGGAAAACGCAGGCAGAGGTGCACCACTATAAAGGGAAGAAGGCCGTGTAGAAGGCCGGTCACCCTCTTTGGGTGCTGGGGACACAGTGCCTGTGCAGCCCAGGAGAGAAGTCTGTTCCCCATCATGTAGGTTTTCCTAAAACCTTGAGTACAGGACAGCTGGGTGCCTGGAAGCTGGGAGTGAGTGGGTGGTGAGGGTGAACAGATGAGCAGAACAAATGTGTGAGACCTGGAAAGATCTCGGGACAGTGCGTTCAGTCCCGGGGTTGGGAGCTTTTGGCAAAAGAAGCCTTAGCAACAAGGGACACAAGGGCTTGCTAGGGCTGCTGCAACACCATTCTGGAGGCCGGAAGTCCAAGATCAAGGTGTCTCCAGGGCAGATTCTTCTGTAACCCCGATGGCTCCTGGCAGTCCTGCTGTTCTTTGGGCTTACAGGGGTGCGCCTCCAGCCTCAGCTGTGCCTTTCCTGGCCTTCCTCTCTGTATCTGTCTTCTGTCTTTCTGATCCTTTGCATGGATATTTGTCACTGGATTTAGAGCTCACCCGAAGCCCAGGGTGATCTCATTTTGAGATCCCTAATGACATCAGCAAAGACCCTATTTCCACACCTTAGGACTTGGGCCTAACTTTTTGGGCCACTATTCAATTTGTGACAGTGGATGTTCTTAAGGGAGCAGAGTGTTCATGGTCGGGCGAGTGCTGGATGGGGATCTGTGACTCTGAGTGACCATTGGTTTCCTTGACTGTCCAGTGAGAGTAAAGCTGTGTTTCGGCCTCTGATCCTTGCCTGGCTGCAGCCCAGGAGGAAGCTGGCACATGTGAAGGACCAAGATCCTTCTCCTATGTCCTTGTCCCCTGCCGCAGTCCTCTTGTTCCAGGTGCCCAGGTAGTTGGGATGAGACACTGTCTGGCCTTGCAACTGGCCCTGGAGCTGAGGAGAACTAAACACTCATCATCTCTGGGGACAGATTCCAGCTGCCTCTTGCATCTGCTGCCTTGGGGGACCCAGTCCGGCTGACCTCCTGCCCTGCTCCCACCCCAGAGCTCTGCCTGCCTTGGAGGCAGACACCTGCCCCTGGACCTCTCAGTGACTCCAGTCCTCCTTCCAGCACCACTCTCCTGCAGGCCTTTCTGGTGTCAGCCCCTCCTCCTGCCTGGCTCCCATGGCAGCGAGGCGTGTGGAACCCCAGCCAGAGAGCAGCCCTGGATGCAGGCTGGTCCAGGATCAGCTGTGGTCCCTCTGGTTCCAGAGGACTTTGTGGAGTCCCAGGATCTGTGCTGACCTAGAGAGAATCTTTCCTCAAGGCCTGGCTACACCCCCATCCCTGGGCTGCTTGGAATTGATGGACACACGCTCTCTAGTAGACGCCACCACCCTCTGGCCACTCCTACCAGAATCTTCAGTGTCTAGCTATGGCCTCTCCTTGTCTTTTAGTTTTCTGTGACTCTCTGTGTTTTCCAAACCCCTCATGTCTTTAAAAGTGGACAAGTCCAACCATCCCTCAGGCTCAGCAGAACCTAAATGGGGCCCAGTGGACTGGCCACGTGTAGAGCTGTATGGTCACTCCAATTCTGTCCCCACTGCCAACACTGCTTGGTGAACTTTGGGTGTGGCCCCGTGACCCTCTCTACTGGGTGGCAGTGGCTTCAAGATGCGGCTTTGATCTGAGCCTGAACTCTGCTCCCTGGGGTCACTGTCCCCTATAATTAGGCGGCAGCACATATTGGCTTAGGGCGCCAGGCCACAGCAGATAAAGAGAGCCCCAAGTGGCCCTCTGGCTTCCCTTGGTTGAGCCTGCCTGATTAATGGCCCAAGTGATAGATTTGTTTTCTTTTTTTGCATTTTAAAAGTGCTTTTAACATTTTCCCCAGTAGTGGTGGGGTGAGGAGCTCGAGGAGGTTTGTCTGCTTGGGCAGATGGCTGGCAGCTGCCACCTGATTGTGGTGACCTGGGCTGGGAACAGAGGAGTTGTTTGACTCTACTGGGCCCCGAATGGAAACAAAACTTCCCTGGTCCTACTCCCCATCACCGGAAGGGACTGAATCAGGCTGGGACACAGCCCTTTCACAGAGGGACCTTGGAGTGGCCATTGCCACATGGCCTTGGGAGCCTTGCAAGTCCTGCTCACACAGAGCCTCGGGATGTACAGAGCAGCTGCCACACCGGTGCAGGAGGCGAGGTGGGGCGGGGCGGGCAGGAGGAGGAAAGAGGTGAATAGAGAAGGCATGGGGTGCCCTGCTGGGGGGAAGGGCTCTGCTCAGACTTGAGCCAGAGACTCAGCTCTCTATCCCCAGAAAGGACAGAGAAGTTCCAGAGAAGACTCTGCTGGGTGCCTGGGCTACCCACAGGATGTGGGCAGATTAAAGCTCAGGAAAGCCTGCCTCCTGCTCTGGTCTGGGGCTGTCACCTTTGAGGCCTGCCCCGGAGCTGCTGGCTGGGGCTTTGTTTTTTTTGAAGTCAGCTGCCTTCCAGGGGCTCCTGGCTGCCTTCATCACTGACATTTATCAAGGAACCTTTGACCTGAGGAGACCCCAGAGGTCACCTGACCCCCTCCCCTACCCCTAGGCTGGTCACACCCACACCCTCTTGGGGATCCATCCACCTCTTGGGCAGCTGCTTTCAGGGAGAGTGGAGCAGTCTTCTTGCCCAGCTGCCCTGGTGGCCCCATCCTGAGCCAGGAAATTCTTCCTCTTATCTGCCTCACATCTCCTGGCTACAGTTTAAACCCATTTCCCCTTCTGATCCTTGTGGAGATAGGCGAGGTAGGGCCAGCTTAATAGGCCAGCTTAATACAGGCTGATCATTCTGTCAACAACTGATTGACCCAAATGTGCTCATGTCCCATGAGTGATTTAGTAAAGATCAACCCAAATGTGCTCATGTCCCATGTGTGACTTAGTAAAGAACAGGGGTGTCCCACTTTATACATTTTAGTAGGGGTGTCCCACCTACACATTTTTGTTTGTTTGTTTGATACTGGGAATTGAGGTACATCCCTAATCTTGTTTTTGATTTTTTAAAAAAATTTGAGACAGGGCTCACTGAGTTGCCCCAGCTGGGCTCAGACTAGCAGTCCTGCCCCAGCTGCCCAAGTGTGCTGGGGTCACATGCATGGGCCACAGTTACTTCTGAAGTCTGCCTGGAATGACCCCGCTGCTGTGCCTAATTTCGGGGAGGACTTTGCTCTGATGGGGTGGGCTGGCTTCCCGAGAAGAGGCATGAGGGTGCTGGGCCCCTCTGGCATATCTGCTGGGTCCTGACTCTGGTCTGGGTGAAGAGACATGCCGCAGAAGCTTTGGGGTGGCCTTCACACAGAATCTATCGAGGCCCTGAGGTGGCTTGCAAACCTGAATGTGGTCACTCAAGATTCTTCTCTGGTGGGGGTTGATAGCAGCTTCAGGTAGAACCACCGTGGAGCTTGCTGCCTTGCTGGGTTGCCTGGCAATGCAGAATGATTACCCAGGGCAACAGGTGTGAGCTGGGGACCCCTGTCCCACCATCGTCTAGAGGTTCAGACACCTGGTTGTGCAGCAAACTCCCAAGTTAGCATTGCCTGGGCAGCAGCAGGGAGGGCTGTCAGGATGCTGGCTACACCATGGCTGTAGAGGTCAGGAGACCGCAGTCAAGCTGTCAGCAGGGTTCGTACCTTCCAGATACCCCCGGGACAGTGCGTTCCATGCCGCTTGCAGGTTGTGGTAGCTGCGGGCAGGCCTTGGTTTGCAGACCCGTGTCTCGAAACTCTGTCTCTGTCTGCATGTGGCATTCTGAGTGTAGCTCTGTGCCTTTTTCCTCTTCTACAGTGACCCTTGTCACTGGATTCAGGAGCCCCCCTAAATCAAGATGATCTTATCTCAGAGCCCCCCTTAATTACATCAACAGTGATCCTTTTCCACATCAGGTGCATGCATGGGATCCAGGAGATAGGACTTAGATTATTTTGAAGGACACTATTCAGCTACCAATTTGGCAAGCCTGGAGTGGGCCTCTACAGACATCGTAGTGGATTCTGGAAGGGAATCTGATAAGGCTTCTTGTCCCTTCTGGATGGCTGAGACTGTAGCTGGGCTGGGTGAAGGCGCTGGTTCAGCCCACACCCTTGTTTACCAGGTTGTTAGCTTTCTCCAGGGACGAATGAGCATAATGTAGCCGGGGAATCAAAGAAGGTCTAGCAGCTAGGATGGGGCTCAGTGGCCGAGTGCTTATCTAGCAGGCCCAGGCCCTGGCTGGGTTCGAGGCCCTAGGACTACAAAATGAAGCAGAAGTAAGAAAAGCTCAAGGATCCCAGGGCCAGCTGTTGACCGCAACTGCCTCTGGTCTGCCCACCGCTTTGTGTCTGCCTTGAGGGGCACCAGTTTCTGAGCTGTGTTCCTGGAAGGAATGTGGGGGGGGGGGACGGTTGTGCCCCTGGACTGGGTGGAGGACCCTGCACGTGGAGCTCCTCCTGCAGTGTGTGAAAGGGGGGCGCTTGTTTATTTCTCTTGGCCTCATCTGGGAAATCCAGCTGCGGGCGCATGACACTTGAAGCCTGTTTGTTCTCACATCATCTTTCCAGAGTTGGCCAGACCTCCTGGTGGTGACAGTGATGGGCAAGGAGGGCCTCAAGGGTCCCTGTCTTCCAGGGGGAACTGCAGCAGAGAGGAAGAGGCTTTCTTTCTAAGGTGCTCAAATCATATGGACAGGACAGGCGTACTTCACGGTCTTGGCCTCGGGTTGTATGGCCTCAGACTTCCCAGGGACATAGCTTGTGCCTTTACCCAGGGCCAGGTGGAAACCTGAGGCCTTTCCCTCCTTGTCCTGGGTCAGATTGTGCTGGGCCTTGAGAGGCAGCCTTGCATCTGGTTGGAGATTGCAGGGGCAGGGGCTGTGTAGGAGATGCCCCCGACCCTGGGCACAGCATGGGCCATCTTGTGGCTGCCTCTGGCCGAAGTGGTTTCTGGAGGGTAAAAGGAGGTGGAGGGCGGCCGAGGAGGCCCCCAGGAGGGATACAGTGCCCGGTACCCTTGTTCTCTCCACAGGTTCCACTGTGGCCCTCTAATGAGAGAGCACTTGCTCTCTTTTATGTGGACTTTCCTGTGCCTACCGGCCTGATGCTTGGTAAACAGACGTGTCCTGTGCGGGAAGCCTGGGCCCGGCTGACAGGCTGTTTACCGGCTGCCCCAGGAGAGCAAGCTCCATTCACTCCACACCGGCTATTTTAAGCCCTTCTCTTTGGGCTGTTTTGCTTCCTGAGAACACCCTCTCCCTGTCCCTGCTGTGTGTTCTCTTCCCTGTCCTGGCCGGCCCCTCCCTCCCTTTGCCCAGGCAGCCACCCTGCTTGTCCCCAGAGGCCCAGGCCTCTCTATCCTATCCTAGACAGAAGCTGAGTGGGAGAGGACCCCTGGTCCCTGAAACAGTGCTCAAGGATGTGACAGGGAGGAAAGCAGCTCATACAGGGAGCAAAGACCTACGGGGAGTCCTGGGGACTACAGACTGAGTTCCTGGAGTTGTCCATGGGGGTGGGTGGGAAGCTGGGATGTGGAGGCTCCAGGTGAGGGAAGGGTTGCCATGTTAACTCCTTCCTGCTTCTGCTGGAGTGGGTACCACGAAAGGCCCTGAGGAGAGGTGGAATCAGGTGGTGAAGGCAGGTGGCACCGCTCTGTAGCAGTAAGGCTGATGGGGGCCTCAGGCCCTGTTGGCTGCTCCTCTGGCAGTGGTGATAGGGATTAGATGAAGCAGCCGTAATTTCTGAGCACCATGTCTGTGTCTGGTGCTTCCTAGCCTGTTCATGTCGGCTGCATGGGGTGCTGGTTTAGGCGAGGCCCCTGAGGCTCAGAGGAGTTTGCTGTGGCTGTCTCTCTGTTAGCTCTTTCCTGCTGGGTGTCTTGCTGCTGACCTGGAGCAGAGGCTCACTGTCTGTATCAAGCCACAGGCCAGGTCCTCCCTTGAGCTCTGGAGGGCGGCAGGCTTTGCTTGTACTTCCACCTGCCAGGAAATGCTTCCTGCCCTTGCTTTACGCTTCCGTCCTCAGCCCCCAACCCCCTACCACGAGTCAGCTTTGGGCCACCATTCCTGTTCTTGGAAGGACTGGCATGTTATTTCTTATGGATTCTTCCTCTGCCTTCCCTGCTGGCAGGTGGGGTGGGAAAGGGGGATCCTCACAGCTAAGTCCAGCTCTGCCAAGTCCAGGGCCCTGCCCACTACCCCACCTCACTGCCTTGAGCAGGGATCGGTGCCTGTGCCCGGCACTCAAAGGAATCTCAGAACAGGGTGGCTGTGGTCAGTGGAGTTTGCGGCTGCACTCTGAACATCAATAGGTTGTGTTGTTAACCTGTGCATGGGGCATTCTGGTAAGATCAGGGCTGCAAACAGGGCAGTGTCTCCATTGGTGCCATCTCCCTGATTCCCGGGCATCAGACCCTGCTTTGCTGCCTCAGCAGGGAGGCTGAGTTTGACCAGAGTAGAGGAAGCTTATGCTCAGAGCTCAGTGCGTTCCCTCCTGGGGGGACTGCACTTGGATCTGTTTGACTCTGACTGTAACATTCTTCTGCAAGACATTTGTCCCAGGCTGGGGAAGGGCTTTGTGGTTCTCCTCCTCTCCCCTTCCCAGACCAGGCCCAATTTGTACACCAGGAAGTACTTCATCTGGTTTCAGGAGCCGATGAGGTTTGCAGCAGCCTGCGGTCAGAGCAGAGGCCTGAACAATGGTCCCTTGTGCGTGGCACATTCCTCTCTATAAACAGGCCCAGATCCAGGCTGCTCCTGCTTCGGCCCCCCACAGGCCCAGCCAGGAAGGCCTGTATCTGGAGGAAGACCACTATGGCCTCTTCGTGTAGTGGTTGAGCCTATAGGTTCCTGATGGATGGGAAAAGGCCAAGCACCCAGCTTGGACTTTGGAAAACCAGTGGGCTGGGAGATGTAATCCAGGGAGCAGGCAGGGATGCCGGTGAGCAGAGTTATCCACATCCTCCAGCTTGTGTGCAGCAACGTGTGTCTGCAGAGAGTGTCAGCTGTTCAAGCCCTGAAATCGAAGGGACCCACGTTTAGGGTTGGCCACGAGGCTGGGAGGTCTCTTGAGGAACACCCACCATCATTCCATCCGGAGAAGTCATCTCCTGCCAGGGTGGGAACGCATGTGTGCGTGTGAACTGCACATGTGTGTGAGACGTGGAACTGGGATCTCATATACATGTCGTGTCCTGCTATTTTTATTTAATACCCTTGGCATTTCTCATCTTCTTGAACATGATTTGATGAGTGCACAACTTTGACACATGGTTTAGTGGATCTATGCAAACCCAGATTGTTTCCAACGTTGGCAGTGTTTAAGCTGATGTGAATGGCATGGTCCATAAATCTTTCTGTGCCTCTCTGCTCGTTCCTTGGGATCCATTCCCAGAAGTGGGCCGGAGCATGGGATCCGGCTTCAGGTTTTTGGTGCAAGTTGAGGACAGTGAGGGGCAAGAAGGCCTGAGAAAGGCTCTCGGAGCAGGCTAGGCTAAGCCTGGCTCTGGAGGGACGCATGTCCACAGAGGCGGGTAAATTGGGCCAAGGTATCCCTCTTGACCTGGGGTGGGACTGTCTTACATCCCAGTATGACCTGGTCCCGCTGCTGTGGGTCTCTTTAGTTGTGCTAACTCTATATGACAGGAATTCTGTGCTCAGGAAGACATGTTGGTCCCACAAGAGGCTGATGTTCTGCCTTGCTGGTCCTGGAATCTGATGTGTGGCCCCACCAGAGTCTCAGATCTGCACATGAGGAGCTCATGAATGAGCACTCTTGCTGGCCTCTGACCACACACAGATGTCCCTTGGCTGCCTTTCCTTCCTCAGGGAAGGGGGAGGCAATTCATGAGAACTCTGGCCCTGTGGCAGGTCATGTCCCGGCTTGACGCTGGAGGGGTGTCTCCATTGAAGTTTCATATAGGGAAAAGGAGGTGTCTGTACATGTGGGCGCAGGATGCAGGGGCTGTTTTAGGGGCCATTGAGGGAGGACATCCCAGGGAGCTCTGTGATGCCAGCCTCGTGACAAGGTGTCTCCTAATTTTCCTGGCTGGGTGCTCTTCATGAAGCCCTCTGTGGGAGACCATTGCACACAGGGGTCCCCTTAGACCGTGATCTTGTACTCTTGCCAAGTGTGCAGTGGAACCCAGAGCGATACTGTCCTCTGACAACTTCTACCATCTGGAGTCTTTGGGGGCGGCTGTCCTTCCTCGGGGTTCCTGGAGGCAGCTGCAGGGGAGCCCTGGGCCGAGGTTAGAGGTCTGCTGAGTGGTTGGGGCGGGAGTGGGGCCGAGTGGAGAGTGGGTGAGGACACAGAGCAAGGTCCCCGATGGCTGCGTCACCCAGAGCTTCATCTTCCCCGAGGCCTCCGTGTCAGTGTCCTGTCATTGTCCTCTGTGACAGCTTATGGGAATGTGGTGGTTCAACAGCACACACTGATTGCTGCTGAGTTCCGGGACCAGAGGGCTGAGGGTGAGCTATCGGCAGGACCGCTCTCTCTCTGGGCAATCTGCAGGAGGGCCGTCCATTGTGCTGGGGCTGCACCTTGGTGTGCCTGCACCTTCACATGGCCTTTCTTCTGGGCCTTCCAACTACCCCTGCCTTTCTCTTAGAAGGACGCCTTTTTCTTTTTTTCTTTTTTGCTGGTGATGTTGGGATTGAACCCAGGGGCTTATGTGTGCCAGATACGTGCTCTGCAGCTGAGTTACAATGCTGCTTCTTAGAACCACAAAGGGACAAAGCTCCAAGCATGGTGTTTGCACTTGCTGGCCAGCGAGAGCCCGCAAATGACCTTTCCCAGAACTCGCAGGCTTCTTAGAGTCAGTGTGGGCAGTTTGTATGCAGGGCACATCAAGGTCACCAGTGCAACGGGGAGGAAACTTTGCCAGGTTGTGATCTGGAGTGCCAGTGCCAGGCTTTCTGACTCCAGACCCTGTCATCAAGTTGCTGGCTGGCTCTTGGGCAAGTGGAGTCCACGGGTGTGATTCAGGTGGGCTGCACTGTGCAGTGTTTTAAAACCGGGCTCGTTGCAGGGCGTAGTGGAACACTCGGGAGACTGAGGCAGGAGGATGGCTATACGTTCAAGGCCAGGCTGGCCTGCCTACATAGTGAGTTCAAGGCCAGCCCAAACTACCATGCAAGACCTTGACTCAAAAAGGGAAAGGGGCTGTTTTGATTAGTGCCAAAATTTAAAAGTTGAGAAATACAGTATGATATGAAAATCCACATTCCTTGACTTCAGTGAGAGGCCGGAGGGCTGAGTTCCCTCAGGTCTTGCTGGCTGAGCAGCATCTGCCCACTGAGAGCAAGTGCTTGGGACTTACCTTTTCCCTGGAATCTGCTGGTCCCCACCCAGCCACACTTTGCTGCTCAGCTGATAGTGTCTCTGCCTGGCCTCTGGGAGAGTGGAAGCTGAGCCACCCATTGTGTGTCCCACAAGAAGGAGGGGTACCCAGGACCATGTCTGGAAAACAGGAGTGTCCTGGGGGGGACGTCAGGGACGCAGACCTCCTCTGCCTTTCCCCTCCTCTTGCCCGTCAGCCAGTCTCCCGCCTCTGGTCCTCTAAAGGAAGTGCTGGACATAGCCGTGCACAGTAGAGGTGAGAGCCCTGTGTGCATTTGGAGGAAACAAGACAGGAGGGAGGAGCTGCCGCTAAGGGTCCCGCAGAGCAATTGCAGGGGCCTTTTCCCTGTGGGTGGGGGAGGACATAGCAGAGGTAACCCTGGCTCTGGGGTGGGGCAGCAAGCCTTGGGCTGCTCTGGGGAGGAGCTGGAGAATGTTTCTACATGTGGCTCTGGTTTGTGTGTTCTCATTTGGGTCTGTGGGACATGAGGATGGTGGCTTCCTCCGCCCAGTCCCGCTGTTCGAGGGGTGCACAACCTGGGTGGAGGTGGCAGGATTACCCGGCCAGAACACTGGGCCATGGCGGGGAGAGCTAGGTGGTCAGCGTCCTGCATGACCATACTGAGGTTGTGCGGTAGAGCAGGAGGGCTGAACTCAGCTAGTGTGGACGAGCTGGGGAGCTGGGCAAAGCCAGGGCCTGGGGCCTTGACTTCAGAGACAGACCAGCCCTCTGCCAGGCACATTGCTATGGTACTCCCTACCTCAGTTTCCCCATTGATATCAAGGGAATAATATCCTTTGTGTCACAGGTTGTGAGTAAATGTGACCCACCTCAGTAACACCAACACTTAGCCAGTCGAAGTCCAGGGCCAGCTGTTGGGGTACCCTTGATGCGATGTCCTTCAGGGATTCTCAGTGGTTATGGCTGTGGTCATGGTTGTCTTGTCATGCTCTGCCTTGCAACTGGCAGTGAGGGTGCTAATTGCCTATGGTCTCTGTGAGCTGTGGGGAAGGTGAGGGTTGGAAAGCCGGAAGAGGAAATCCAAGACTGCCTGTGAGCCAGAACATCCCTCTGTGTCCTGATGTGTCCTGAGGGAAGCTGCACAGGCTGTGTCATAGCTATGGCAGAGGGGAGAGGCCAGCGTCCTCTCCCATCCAGTGTCTCTCAGCCATTGGTCCCTGCACATCCTTCAGAGTGGTCCTGCTGGTTCTCTTGCATCCTGACCCTCCCTGATTCTCTTCAGCACAAACCACCCACATGCCATGTCCCCTGCTGACCACTCATCTGTTCTCCTCTCTCTTTCAGCCTTGAAGAGATCTTTCGAGGTTGAGGAGGTCGAGCCACCCAACTCCACCCCAACTCGGAGGGTCCAGACTCCATTGCTCCGTACCACCGTGGCCAGCTCCACCCAGAAATTCCAGGAGCTGGGTGTGAAGAACTCAGAGCCCACAGTCCGCCATGTAGACTCCCTAAGCCAGCGCTCCCCCAAACCCTCTCTGCGGAGGGTCGAGCTTGCGGGGCCCAAGGCGGCCGAACCTGTGTCACGGCGCACAGAGCTCTCCATTGACATCTCCTCTAAGCAGGTGGAGACCTCAGGTGTCACTGGCCCAGCACGGTTTGGGCTCAAGAGGGCTGAAGGGTTGGGCCACAAGACGCCAGAGCCAGCCCCTCGGAGGACGGAGATCACCCTCGTCAAGCCTCAGGAGACAGCCCACCGCAGGATGGAGACCCCCACCTCCAAGGTTCCTGAGGTGCCTGTTGCCCCTACCATTGATGCATCCCCAAAGAGGGTTGAGATCCAGATGCCTAAACCAGCTGAGGCACCTGCTGTTCCCCTCCCATCCCAGACCCTGGAAAATTCTGAGCCTGCCTCAGTGTCCCAGCTGCACAGCAGGCTAGAAGCCAAGCCAACTGTGGCTGAAACCCTGCCCCGGAACCAGGAGGGTGAGTGGCAGAGCACAGGGCCCTCCAGGCTGCAGGGTTGGGGGTGGGGGAGAAATGGCGGAATTCGTATAGCCGTGGCCTAGGACTTGGAGAAGTGTGACTAGCTCCTTGTCCCCAGGGGCCACACCAAAATACAGCCAGTGGGCACATGCGTGAGACTTTGACAAGAATCTCTGGGTTGCCAAGCGTCTCCTTTGTTAGTCAACATGGGCCATGGTGGGGGTATGGTCCTGGGACAGTGAGCACCTAGAAGGTATGAAAATGGTGCTTCAAACAGGAACTATTGGGGGATCCTTTAGGGGGATGGGACGTGATGGGCTTGGGCTCTGCAGGTGGGCTTGAGCACTGCAGGTGGGCCCGTGTTCTTGAGACTCCTGGGCTAGCAGATGGCCTTACGGGAGGCAGGCCCTGCTCAAGAGGAGCTGCAGGCTGCCTGCCAGGAGAGGACTTGTCTCCGGCTCTGCTTTGCACTGGAGGGTCCTCTTGTGTTGACTGTCTAGGTCTTCGTTCTTCTCCCCTGACTCCCCAGTGGCGATGTGCTAGGATTTTATGGCTGAGGTCCCCAGGTGATCCCTGCATACACTTTGGTTTCAGGGAGGCAGGCGAGCCGCTGAGCAGTGTTCTTGCAGAGCTCAGACTTGGAGATGTGAGGTGTGGAGAGCTTGTAAGGAAGATGGCACCATGCCATGGGGACCTGGGTCTTCTTGGGACCACCAGGGCTGAGTATTACTTGACCCTTCTCAAAGGTGTGTTTGCCTCGCCCACGAGCCCCTGAGGGCCATGTCCAGAGTTCTCTGCCCCTTGAAAGTTGAGTTCATTTCTGGACGTGGAGTCAGAATTCCATATATGTTCGGTAAGCGTTCTTTGGCTTAGCCATCCTGAGCAGTCTTGTTTTGGTGTACCTTATTGTGACAGTTTTTAACTGTGGTGAATATGCCTAATGTAGAAGTGACCCTGTGCGCTGTGCTGAAGAGAGTACCTGCTAAGCATGTCCACAGGGTTGTGCCATCCTCCTTGCCTCCCCCACCCCAGGACTTTCCACAGCCCGGACAGAAGCGCTGTCCCCGTTTAACACCTCCTCCCTGTTATTCTGTCCCCCAGGTCCCAACAACCCTGTCCGCCTTTCCATCCTTCTGGGTTGGATGACTCTGGGGCATCATGGAAGTGGCATCACACAGTCTCTGTCCTGTTGTGTCTGGGTTTCCCCTTGGCACGATGCCCTCCATTCTCATCCATGCCATAGCATGGATGAGATGGCACTGGGCTCCCAGGGCTGGGGGTGCCAGGCTGGTTGTGTGGTGCACACTTTCTGTCTTCATCTTCTGATGGACACCCGGGTTGCTTCCAGCGTCTGGCTGTTGCGAACACTGCTGCTCTAGCTTGGGTGCACACACAGATCTTTAAGTCCTGGCTTCTTTTGGTTTCCTTTGGGAATGAGGCTTTTGCGGGGTTGTGTGGGTATGGAGGGAAGCCTGGGGCGTGGGTGCAGAGGGTGTGGAGGTCTGAGCTCTGATGCTTTACCGAGGTATCACTGCACTGGAGCAGCTATGGGCTCGTGGGCCTTTGCAGGCTCTTCCCAGCCCTGGATGCGTCTCTGCTTCTCCCATCTCTCTAAACCTGAGCCTTCAGAGGTCTCTGCCCATCAACCCAGACTCAGGGGTCCTGAGTGCAGGTGTCTTGGTGTCGGGACAAAGGTGTGTGCAGAGGCCAGGGGCATTTCCTCTCCCTCACCAGTTTCTGTGTCCAGGACCTTTATCTGATCCACCACCGGATACACCCCTCCCAGGCTGAGGTGTTCACACTCTGCTGAGTCAAACAGGATGTGGTTGGGACGACACTGGCCCCAGATCTGTATGACAGCTGGCGCTGGATGCAGCAGGAGGTGGTGCAAGCTCTGAGGGACAGGTCGGTGGAGGAGGGGCATCTGCTCAGGGCCGCAGTCAGGGGACACAGGAGAGGATGCCCATCTTCCTCCTATGGACACAGCTCAGCCGCTGCTTTTGCACAGGGACAGAGCTTAGCTATGGGCAAGATGTGGAGGGGCAGTGACAGAATGCTGTGGGAGCCTGGCCCAAATGTAGGACGCAGCGGGCCAGGAGCTCTGTAAGCCCGTGAGTGCTGGAACTTGTCTGTGTGCAGAAGGTACATGTGCTGAGAGTGGACTGTGCACACCATTGCGACCCAGAGCCCTGTGGGGAGAGCACTGGGGCCAACGGCCCAGAGTACCTGCACAAGGGTGGGGTGAAACAGGGCCCTCTCCTCAGGGTCCTGCTCTGAGTCTCCCCCAGTTCCTCCCCTCCTCCAAGGCCCCCCTCCTGCTCCCTCTTCCTCCCCTCTGACCACAGCTGTCCCATCTCGGGGCCGTCCTGCTTCGCCCCTGCTGGCTTCCTGCCTTTTTTCCTATAGACCCAGTTCTTGCCTTGGCCCTCCGTGGGGGCTGGGTTGGAAGTGCCCAGTTCCCCGAAGGCTCCTCTCTGCATGCTGTCCTTAGCCGTCCTGGCCCTGCCCCCAGGTACAGCTGGTCTCGCCTGGGGAAGGATGGGAGGGAGGGTTCGGGAGTCAGCTTTGCGTTGCCTGAGAAGAATTTAAGGAGGAAAGTTTTGTTTTGGCTCCTGCTTTCAATCCAGGATCACCTGGCTCTGGGCTGTGGTCTGGAGCAAAGCGGCTCACCTAAGGCAGCCAGGAGGAAGAGAGAGGAAGAGATACAGACAGGCAGCTAGGAAGGGGCTGGGCGCAGCCCTGCGACCCCTCCCTTCAACTAGCCCCACCTCCTAAGTGTCCATCACCTAAGAACCTGTCCATGGCTGAACCCATGGCTTTGTGATCCGGTCTCCTCCCCAAATCCGCACTCTGAGCCCTTCCTGGGAGATTTCAGATCCAGACCTAAAGGGAATCTCTGTGTCCTTGAATCAGGCCCTCACCCCTGTTTGTGCCCTTGGTTGGGGTCTCCTGGGGTCCCAGCTGAGCGCCTCCTAGCCTGAGCGGTTCTAGGCTGACTTAGAACAGCACGGGTGAAATCCACTCCAGCCCGAGCCTGTGTATATCTGCTCACTCACCAGAGCCCTGCTGGGCTCTCCCAGCCCCGCCCCCAGTGTCGCCTGCCCCATGGTCCTCACAGCTCCTCTGTCCTGACTCCCATCCTTCTTTTCCATGATTACTTTGTTGAACTCCTATGCATCCCTCTAGCTCCTATACATTTTTCCTGAGGCCAAAACTAGCCTCACTTCCTCTGACTGCTGACCACTTTGGCCTCATTCTCCTGCGAGGACCTGGTGTCCACCTTGAGATGTAAATTATTTGTGTATGAGCCTTTTTTCCTCTGCTAGACTATTTTTCAATGTAAATACAGTTTTTCAAATTATAAAAAGTAATATACTACTCTTCCTTTGAAATGCAGAAAATAGAGAAAGTGAAAATTCTAAATTCTATAATTTCCTGTAAGCCAGAGTTATATATCCTTGACATTTGGGGTCCATGTTCTTCACAGTTGTCACACCCCAACCCCAGCCTAGGGTCCTCGAGGAGCTGTGGTCTTTATTTTTCATAGAGAATCTCACAATATGTGCTCAGTAAAAGGGTGTTGCAATGACGTATGTGGGTGCTGAGAGGCAAACAGCTTGGGTGGCCCTCTAAGGAGGCACCTTAGGCTCCCAGGGACTCGCTGGGCTCCTGGGATGGCGAAGATGCTTTCTCTCACTGGGTGCCTTCTACCTACGGGCTGGCTGTTCCCCCGGGGCTGGGTAGGGGTGGGGTGGAAGTACAGAAACTCCAGGAGTTCTCTGGGCAGGATGTTGGCTTGGGGTGGGGTTCCTGGTGGGGTAAACATTTCAGGAAAGAAAGTGGAAATCCTAGATGCTTGCAATAGAAATGGGGGAGATGGGGGGGGCCAAGGGCAGGTCTGAGCTCCCACCTCTGTGCTTGCCAGGGCTGAGCCTTGTGCTGTCGATGGGACTTTTGGTGTCCAAGGTCAGCCTGTCCCTCCACTTGGCAGCTTCCTGTGGCCCTTCAGGGTCATCGCGGTCCTCTCTGTCTCTGGGTGGGGCTGGGCTGCAGAACCAGAACCCAGCCTTGTGGGTGGCTGCCTGCTCCACCTCCCCCACCCCCAGGGCCACTCCCCTCTGGCTCCACTGCGACAGCAGCCAAGTCTCCCCAAGGCTGCCTTATAAGGCAGGTGCGGCACTCTCCTGGGTCTGGTGCCTGCCTTCTCAAGCCCCCAAGGAGGCTGGGCTCCTGGGCGCATCCGGCCCCACCCGGGAGCTGGCGTCTCTCCTCCAGCCTCAGTTTGTGCTGCTGAAGAATGGGGGAAGGTCAGGGCTGCCGCCTGAGGCCCTGCTCCTTGATGCACCAAGAAGGGTGTCCTCTGTGGTTTCCTGGAGTTGCTTGTTACCGTGGGCCCAAGGTGGGACAGCTGCAGCCACATTTCCTTTGACTCAAAATACTAGAAATGTTCCTGCCTGTGGGTAAAAGGTGGAGGGAGGTGGCGTCCAGCCCAGGCTGAGCCAGTCATGGTGGACATGGTTCCTGGCATGGGAGGGGTGGCCTGTCTGCCTCTCAAAGATCCCTGGGCCAGACCCTGGATTTAGGGCGGGGACAGACAGGGACCAAGGGGGAAGGTGCTTAGGGTGGACAGCTGAGACCCCCAAGTCTCACTGTCAGCCAGTGAGGTGGGGAAATGTGTCAGGCCAGGCTGGAGAGGATTCAGTATGTCCCCTAGGGCTCCTGGGCAAGGATCAGAGTGTGACATGGGTAGGGAGCATATACAGTCCCCTGTATTTAGAGGATGCCTCCCATTCACACACCCCCAGGGTCCCTCTGACCTCAGTGGGCTGCAGAGTCCCCAGGGGTGGGTCTGTTTTATCTCTAGCGGTGGACTTGGGTGAAGAACTGGTTCATGTCAGATAAGACACGTAGACACAGACTTGCCATGTGGCCCAGCCTGGGCCAGGCCTGTGGGTCAACAAGATTCCATTTCTGGAGAGACGCAGGCCCTGTCCCAGAATGCCCGTTCCTCCTGTGCTGAGACTGGGAAGGTCCTTCTCCCAGCGTTTGGTGAGCTTGACTGGCACTCAGAACTCTCTTCTGAAAGTGAGCCCTGGTACCCCTCCCCTCCCCCCCTCCAATCTCAGAACAGGGCCACTCCTCTGAGCTGTCACCGAAGCTGTGCAGACACTGGGGTCTGCAGCAGGAGGTCCCCTGTGTCAGGAGCAAGGGGCCTCATGGCGGAGGAGTGGCCAGGCCAGTGGGTCCCCTTCAAGGTGGGGCAGGGTGAGGGGCAGTGAGGACAGATCCTGCCTCAGAGGGGCCCAGGACAAAGCACCCCTCCCCTGGCCAGCTCACCCAGCTGTCTGCCAAGCCCAGGGCACAGTGGTAAGGGGCGGGAATGCGGCCCAGCAGCTGTGGAATACCTTAAATAGAGCCAGCACAGCTGCGGTGGTGAAGGCAGGGAGGCTGGTCCTGCTCCCAGTCTGGGCGCCACTTTCTCTTCCAGTTGGATTATTTCTTTGCTTACTGATTTTTTCCTTCCTCCCTTCCTTTCTCTTATCTCCCTTCCTTTCTTCTTTCTTCCCTCCCTCCTTCCTTCCCTGCCACTCTCCTTCCCTTCCTCCCCTTTTTCCCTTTATCCTTTCTTTCTTATTTTCTTTTTGCAGTGCTGGGGATTGAAGCCAAGGTCTGAAGTATGCTAATGAGCAAGCATTGTATCACTGAGCTACATTGCTAGCTCATTTTATTTTATTTTGTTTATTTTTTATATTGGGAATCAAACTCGTGGCCTCGTACTTGCTGGGCAGGTGCTGTGCCGCTCCGCTATATTCCTCCCTGCCCTGGTTTATTTGATTTTAAGGGAAGGTCTCCCTCAGTAGCCCAGGCTGGCCTTGAGCTTGTCATTCTCCCACTTCAGCCGTCCTAGTCACTGGGATTACAGGTGTGTACCACTGTGTCTTTTTTAAGATTTCTTGATGGATCTTTATTGTAACTGGCACAAGTATTTTTCCCCACTTGTTGACTTTTGCATTTATGTTGTTCTTTTCCAAACAAAACATTTTGGGCTTATGTTGTTAAGTTTCTTGTTTTTATTTTTAGCTTTTGGAATTCCTGTGCTGCTGCATTCCAGAATTATAGAAAAGAATTTTACCCATGTTTTCTTCTAGTACTTTTGTGGTTTTATTTTTATGTACTGAGGTTGTGAATCCATTGGAATTTATTTCAATGTAAGCCTTAAGGTAGGGATCTATCAAGAGGTCTTCCTGGTCCTTGTCTTGGTTCAGGAAGCTTATATTTGTAATTCCTTGGAAATGTTATTGGAATTCCAATAAGTTAATTCCAGTCTACCACTTCCAGTGCATCCCATGGGAAGAATAAAGACATTAAGACATATTTATAGTTTTGGGGAACCAAGGGAGTCCTAAGTCCAGCCAAGATAGTGGTTCACTGGAACAAAGGTCATGACCCAGAGCCGGACCTAGATTTCATTGATTCGTGAAGAAGGAAGTGGCTTGAAGCTGAGTGACGGTGAGAGTGGTGGTAAATATGTGAGTGCTCTGGGCTGGGCTAGGTAGGAGGCCTGAAAGGCCCTCTGCAGTGTGCAGAGAGACCCATCTGCATAACACAGTTGAGGTAACATCAAATATTCTTGGATCTTCATCTCTGATGTATAAACATTTCTGCCCTGGAAAGTTGTAGTCTCTTATCTCAAGGCCTGCTCCCAGTGGACAGCCCTGGAGCTCTGGGCCTTCACCCCTCCCAGTTCACCCTTGTTTT
This sequence comes from Cavia porcellus, assembly GCF_034190915.1. Classification (NCBI taxonomy): domain Eukaryota; kingdom Metazoa; phylum Chordata; class Mammalia; order Rodentia; family Caviidae; genus Cavia; species Cavia porcellus. The sequence goes on from NW_026947515.1 coordinate 26,461,429, forward strand.
GGGAGTCAAGGGCAGGGAAACAGTGACTGTCACCTGGCTTTAAAGGTTCCATATCAGCACCTCAGCCAGCCCTGTTTACATTGCTTAGAGCCAGTTGAAGGGAGAAGGAAATACCCAGCCAGCTCTGTACCTATCAGTACATGGAGACAGGGTCCGGGCGAGCCAAAATGGAGATAATGGCTCTTTTTCAAGGCGAGTCTCCCAGGTGGTCCTCCACAGGGATCCGTGGGTTTTGCACTGATATTTGCAGGGAGCTCATGCTGCACATGGGCTGTGTACATGCGCTATTTTGATCACTTTTGGTGTCAGTATTGTGCTGGCTTTGCAAAAACAGTTTGGATGTGTTTCTTTTCCCAGTCTGTCCTGGAACACTTTCACAGCAGCACAGTCGTCACTTTGTTAAAACTTTTAAAGAATTTATGAGTGAAAGCCTCTGAGACTGATCCTTTTGTGGGCATCAATTACTTTGAAAAATTACCAAATTTTTTCCCCATGGTCTGTAAGTTTTGGGATTTTTTCCTCTTAAATTTTGTTTTTTCCTCCAGGGAAAACCATCTTGTGGCCTCTTTAAAAATCCCTGCAGTTGTTCAGAGATGGTTCTGCAGAGGGATGATTCACACAGAGGGGGAAATCTTTTAAAACTCTTCTAAAAACAATTTTATTGAGATATAATTCGTCTCCCGTACTTTTTACACATCTGAAGGGCATCATTCTGTGGTTTTCAGTCAATACGACTCATTTTAGGAAACTTTTACATTTCAGAACTTTTACATCTCAAAGCTACTTTAGCTGTCCACCCCTGCCCCACCCCGAGGCAAGGACCCGATCATCACAGACGTTCTCTGTCTATGGATTTCCTCTTGGATATGTGGCATTCATGGGGTCCTGCACTGTGGATTGCATCTGATTTCTTTCATTGGCAACCTGTCTCCAAGATCCGTCCACGTAGTCACATGTATCAGTGCTCCATTCTTTTTTATGGTCAAATCATCCTCCAATGTGGATAGATTGTTTTTGTTTACATACTCACAGTTTGACTCTAACACTGGAAAGAGTCAGAAGCAGTTACCAGTGACCAACTTTGAATTTATTACAGATTTCTAGTTCTTTACCTTCTGCCCAGACTTTGAAATGATTGCCTTCTAATTATTGTAGCATTCTCTTACTGAACATTCAGATAGGGGCTAGACCACAGTGTTCCCCACATTCGTGAATCAAATGCCAAAGAGTTAAAAATCGATCACTTTCATCAAATGTGTTGCAGCGAGATTGACCGCTCCAGGCTTGACCTTTCGGAGGCTTTAAAGCAGGGTCTGGGAAAGTGCATGCATCTCTTTGATCTGAAAATCATGCAATTGGAATGAATGAGATTAAAATACTAAAAAGATAAGTGAGATTTAAAACAGAAAAGGTGTGTGAACAGCTGCTGCTTTGTTTGATCTGGGATCTGAGTGGCATAGTCTACAAGGGACAGAATCTGCGTCCCTGTGAAGCTTCACACCCCTCATGGGTGGCGCCAGACACTGCCTGGAGAGGTCCCCAGAGAGGAGGTGGGGACCTCACCTCACCCTACTGAAGGATAGGTTATAGGTTTCCTGACTCCCATCATAGAAAAGAGTTGCAGGGTGAGGTATTCAGACACCAAGAGATTCACCTGTTGCCTGATACTGTGGGTTTTCGCCTGATACTGTGGTCTTGGGGGTGTCATCCAGGTGGGGGATCTGGATGCGTGTTCCTGGTGCCTGTCGGGACCATCTGGTGGGCTAGGCTTAACATTTGGAGACGCGATGCCCACATCCTAGTGCTGCTTCCTTGAGGTTGGCGGTTTGGAAGGCTATGTGCAGGTGGAAGACATAGGCCCAACTTTTAGGCTTATTGTCTCTTTAGACCCTCAGGGAGTCATCGATGGGCTAATGTTTTCGAGTGCATTTCCTAGAAGCTGCAATTCTCTGAAAAATATATTTTTAAAATTATAATTTTTCTTGTCTTATTTTTATTATACTGGTTTTTTCTGTGCTACCTCGGGGAGACATGTAGTGAACAAGTTAAACACACAGAGTGAGGGAAGTGGCCAGGAGGGTTAGGGAGGAAACAGGAACAGCCGCTGGCTGGCTGGGGAATTCCTAGTGGCATCGGAGTGGAGGTCTTGACCGGAGGTGGGGTAGTGAGGATTTGGCACCTGGAAGTAGGGGATCAAGGAGAGGCGCCAGTGGGGAAGCCCAGTGAGCCACACATTGTAGTGCAAAGGTTAAGGGATTCCTGCAAGCTTGCAAACCAGGATGAATAGTGTTGTAAAGCAATATTTTTACTGTTTTTTGCAGTGCTGGAGATCGAACTCGAGGCATTATAGGCAAGCCGTATGCCACTGAGCTACACCCCAGCACTAAAGTAAAATTTAAAGATAATCAAAAGTATGCCTCAGAATTCCATGATGAGCAAATATCAGATGTTTAAAGAAAGTCAGAGCCCAGCCTGCACACACATGGCCCTGCCGTGTCTCTTGATCTTAAGCCCACCCTGAGAGGGCTGGGGTTTGCAGAGCTAATAAGCTTGAACCTGATGAGGTGGCCTGCCTGAGAAGTGGGGGCAGATTCCGGGGTTTATGCCGGGGGACTGGAAGCAGCTCCTGTGCCCTTTACAACCAGTACTTTGGCAGTGGACATCTGGTACCGGCACCAGACACTGACCTTCTAGGCAGAGTGTGAATGGGGGGAGAGAGGGTGCTCTCTATGCCCCAGGAGCCAAAGGAGGCAGAGGGTAGGATAATAAAGGGGTCAGGGAGCTCTGAGGCCCCTCTGAGAAGCAGTGGGGGTAGCCATGGGTATGCAGTGGTTGGCAGGGTAAGAGCATCTTTGCGTGATGGGTGCTCATGGGCACCAGCTGCCCTGCATAGGGAGCTGAGGAAGCCTTCACATGCAGGGGACAGAAGGACGCCCTCTAGTCCTGGCCCCTTAAAGCATAACTGAGTGCATATGTGGCTTGTGAGGTTCCTTGATTCAGGGGCCATCTGACCCCACCCTGTGTTTCTGAATTCACCCTCAGGATGCCCATGCTCTGGGATGCAGTGTGCCCAGACTTGTCATGGAACATCTCTGATGCCCTCAGGCACCTTATCTGTGTGGCCAGGATGAGAGGGGGATCCTGACCTTGTGGAGATGCTGACCTTGTGTGTTTGCTACATTTCCATGCACCCTGAGAAACCACTGGGTCTACCTTCTGCATCTGGGGCAGGCTGGCCATTGGGTATTCCTGTTACCTTATCTGCAAACAGAAATAACAACAGGGTGTTATGAGATAATTTTTGAGTTAGAGTTGAGATTTGGAGCCAGGCAGTCTTTGGCTGAACTTGGGTCTTAACTTCTTGGCCTGTGGCCTTTGGCTGCTGCCTCAGTTTCCCCATTTATAGTGCTATCTCATTGAGTTATTGGAGGGTAAATGTAAAGAAGGGCAGTGAGGTGCCTGGAGCATTGTGATTTTATTATTGCTGAGTTGGGCAAGGAGGGCTCCTTACTAGCTAGAGATGTTTTTATTACTGACTTTTTGCAGGTGTTGGCCCCAGCAGCCATTCACAATTCGCAGGAGATAATAAAGAAGTGCAGGAAGCAGAGGGCTTTGGAGCGTGGAGCATTGGTATGGACCTTGGGGCTTGCGACATCTAGGGCATACAAGTTAGTGCTGCCTCAGAGAGTTGGGCCAGGACCTGCGGGCAGCTGGGGAAGCAGCGCTTTCTGCCACTGTGTGGCCAACAGCTGTCTTTCCTCCGGCCTCCAGCTCTGCTGCACTGATGCCTTCCAAGGCCTCTATGCTTCCTCATGATCCTGCAGAAGCCTCCAAATGCTTCACCAAAGCCGCCCTCCCACTGGGAGCTCCCTGAGCTGGCAAAAGGGGCCCCTTTGAATCACTGTTTCTGTGGTCATTGTTGTGTCCCGACAGGTTGGACCGAGACCCCGTATGTGGTGAATCTGGTCTGAGCTAAAGGATAAAAGCCGAAGGTGAAAAATTAACTGTGGAATCCACAGCAGGGAAGCAGGCACAGCTGGCCACCATGTTTCTCTCCTGGTCTCCCAGCGTGCCAGGAACTCCCTGTGGTCTATTTCTTTGCCTGCCCCAGCCCAGGATGAGGTGCATTTTCACCTCATGTTGCTGAGACAGGAGACCCCAAAAGGCCCAAGGGGCAGGAGGATGCTGCTCTTTGCATAAGAGAGCTGTGGGGGCTGGGGTGATTTCCTGCTTGGAAACCTGGCCTCTTGCTGTGGCAGAACCAGGGGTCCCTCTTGTACCCAAGGATGAAGAGCACTGGCTGAACATGCTTGTGTCTCACACCCTGCCAAGGGGGCGCTTTGTGTACTGGGGTCCACTCGAGGGGGTTGTATTCATCAGCTTTCCCGTTTCTGAGACACAACACCCAGCATCCACACTTTAAATGAGAGGTGTAATTTGGCGCATGGTTTAAGGAGATTCAGTCCGTAGTCACCTGGCTCCACGGCAGAGGCATCATGGCAGAAGGGTGTGGTGGAGCAGTTTGCTTGGCTCCTGATGGTCAGGAAACAGAGCAGAGAACGGAGCCAGGACTAAACACAGACCTCAAAGCCATGCTTCCAAGACACAGGCGGGAGTGTGCTGTAATCTCCTAGCCGTTTCTTAATCTAATAAAGTTACAGATGAAGACTGATGATCTCAAGGGGCTGTTGTCTGTAGCAGTCTCCAGCATTCCCAGCCGTGCTTAGCAGAGTTGTCCTCTACCTGCCTCTGACAGAGGAAGGTGGTCTGCTGCCTGCCCCCAGGAGGAAAAGGGGTTCTCTTTCTAGATCTAGTGGCTCCTCTTAGAAGTATGCCTTCCTCCACTGGGTCTGGTCTAATTTCAGGCCTGCCCTCAGCAGTGGCTCCCTGCCCACCCCGCTGACTAATCCTTCTCTGCTGCCTGATGGGGAAAGCAGGTCTCTGTCACATTGGGCTCAGGTTACAGGAGCGGAGGCCTATCTAGAAGGCAGGTTCCACATAGCACCAACTCCATCACTGAACCCCCAGATTTCAGGCAGCCTGGCCCCCCAAAGCCCTTAGGTAACTTCAGCAGGCTGGTGATATAGGGATGGGGCTGCTGTGGTTTTCTGGCATAGGGTACCACTTGGGGATACCACTGGGGACAGTGTGATGGAGGAGCAGGTTTTTGGTTGGAGAGGAGGGGGACCCCTCCATCCCGTCTGTCTCCAGGGTTCAGTGGACCTTCCCTAGGCCTGAGCATGGGCGTGGCAGGACCCTTGTCATCTGCTGTGGGAGATGCCCTCTTTCCTAGAGACCCCCCTGACCCTGGAGATGTGACAGGCTCCTGCTTTGCTCCTGCAGCATCCAGGGAGCCTTGGTCTGCCCTGTGTCTCCAGGAAGTTGGCCAAGTGGAGGGCACACTTGGAACACGCACCTCCACTCTGCTAAGGCCGTCTGCTTGGCCACCATCAAGAGACCCACAGTTGTAGAAAGGCGGAGAGGTCCTCCCGGGCCGAGCGTCGAGCTGAGCTCTCAGACTCATTGTCACGGGAAGCAGCAGCAGGCTCAGAAGCACAAGTGTTCTTGGCGGGTACCTGGCTTGGCTCTCCCACGGTGGCATGGGATCTTTGGTCCCTGCCGTCCTGCATACTGAGCTGCCCTGTGTGAAACCACACCACCTGGGCAGTGTCCAGACTGTGCCTTCTGCCCTGTGGGACACTTGATGGGCCGTGTGGTTCCACGCAGAGGGTCTGAGTACTCAGCCCTGGTTCAGACAAGGATTTGTCCCTGTGGGGTGATGGCCCCTGGGATCTTGCTGAGCTCGGCCAGTTTTTCCTTCTCCCTGTTTCTCCATCCCTCCCTGGAACTCCACCCTGGCTGTCTCCTTCCTTCTCTTCTCCCCCTGCCACTGTCTGCTGCCACAAGAGTTCCTTCCATCGAGGCTTCCAAGGCTTCCTGGGCCCTTCTGGGTCTGGGTCGTCGGGCAGTAAGTAGGTCCTCAACCTTTGTTCCCAATGACTGCAGGAGGTCAGGGTCCTTTGCTGCCCCTTTCCAGCTAGGTTGGTTTCCCAGCTTAGGCGTCAGGGCCCAGAGAGCCGCAGCCACTGGTCCGAGGCCCAGCAGCAGTTGATGTCTGGATTTGACCCTGGCAGAGTCAGGCTGCTGCCTTGGCCTGGCCAGTCCGTGGTGGGGTGGAGCTCCCACTGTGGGATGCACCCCGGAGGCCCAGAGTGACCACACGGCCCTGCTTGGGCTCCTGCCCTGTGGCTCTGCTTCTTTCCATTGCAAGGCGCCACAAGATGACACATTACAAGAAAATCCCTGGTAGGAAGGAGGGGCCCCGTGTTACCTCTGCTCACTGGGGGCTGAGCAGGACAAACGGAAGGCTGCTGGACCGGCCTCACGGGGATCATCGTTTCCTGGCCTTCCCTCCCACCTGCCTGCAGCACCGGGGCTGTGTGTGCTCTGTGCCTCCTTGACTGGGGAGGGGAATGGATTAGAGCCTTCTTGGTCTTGTGGCCTCTGGCTCACGCGGCACAGAGCAGGAGACCCTGGCTGCCACTGCTGCTGCTCTGTCTGCTGATTTAGCTCCCGGTCCTCTGGCAGGGTGTGTGTCCCAGAACGCTTCCCCATGCGTGCACAGGGATGGCTTCTGGCAGGCTCACGGAGGCCTATTGATGGTCCTCGCTGGAGCTGGGAGTGGCTTTTCCACTCAGCTGAGTAGGTGCTGAGGGAAGTAGAGAGCGAGTATCTAGGAGACCCTGTGCCTGGCGGCCTCTCCCACGGGGATCCTTGGCCCGTGGCAGGGCGCTGGTCCCAAGTAACTGTTACCCTGAGGAGTCGGCAGCTTCCACATGCCGAGGCCCAGGGCCTCCAAGCCCTGCAGATTTGCCTTTTAGCTGGTCCTGTGTGCTTCCTGCGCTGGCCTGGGCTCCTCTGAAGTACACTGCCTGGGCCTCCGCCCAGCCCCTCAGAGCATCAGCGGGAGCCGCAGGGAGAGAGGCTGGGGGACCTTGTCATCACCCTGCCCTGGAGGTAGGCAGAGTGGCCAGGACAGTAGCAAGGCCTGTGTGGCTTCCTGGGAGGTCAGCCAGTGGGTGTGGCCCAGGAGATGGGGACAGGGACTGGGTTCCTTGTTTTGTCTCCAAGGCTCCAGAGCTCTGTTTGAGGGACCGAGTTGTGGAGGAAGGGGAACTTAGAAACCATCTTTCCTCACTACCCTTTGTCTCCAGGGAGCCAGGCCAGCAGTCGAGCTGGGGGATGGGGAAATTGAGGCCCATAAGGCCGGCCCGCAGGAGGTGTGCTGCTGTGAGGTCTCCCGGTACCAGCCACCCTGGCCTTCGTCCCCTCCGTCTTTGTCCTGGTTCCACCCCTTTGCTGAGTCCTGGGTGTTGAGTCCTCCTCTGAAGTGTGTCTTGGGTGGCTGTGGCCTGTGTCTCTGGGGAGGGCCACCTCTGCTTTCTCCAGGCTTCCCAGCTCTTTCCCTTTCCCACTGGACCCTGATTGAGTCCAGGGCCAGGGAACCAGGAGGGTGACCTGTGAATGCCAAGGTCATGGCGGCATCACAGGAAGCTGCCCTGGAAGCCATCAGATGACCCCTCATCCCATAGAAGGTGACCTTGATGGCACATTTTGGACCATGGGATGATACATGTCGGCCCCTAAATACACGGATCCCTGTGGGGAGCAGGAGACCCACCAGCACCCCCAGCTCAGAGCCTCCCCCCTCAGCCCCACTCCCCAGCCCAAGACCCCAGCTGCTCTGACGAATCCTCCCTGAATCAGCTCGCTGCTGCTCATCCAGGCTGCGGAGACATCCAGGGAGCCAGCTGACACATTTGGCCTCCATTATTTGTTTTTTTGAGCAGGAATGAAAGGAGAGAGTGAGTAAGAAAGTGGAGGGGGCAGCTGCAAAGTAGAAGGTCAGAGAGAGGGGAGGAAAGATCTGGAAAATCCAAACATGTGCTTTCCAAGCAGGTGCCAGCGATGAGCTCATCCGGAGGGTGGCCGCGGGCCGAGCCCTGCCGGGGCCAGGAAGGCTCGAGCCTGGGAGCCTGCCCTTGGCTCTTCGCTGCTGTGCTGAGTGTCGAGCACATTTGTTTCCATTTTAGGGACAGTGTGGGGAGGCTGTCATTCCAGTCCTGGCTGTATTAATTTTTCATTAACCATAAATGACCTTTTATTGCATATGTACTGCATACTCCAAGAGCCGGGCCTGGAACCTTGGCCAACATTGCCATGGGAAGAAGTACTGAAGCACAGAGAGGCTGGGTCACACCGGCCCAGGCCACACAGCCAGAAGCAGTGGACTTCAGACATGGGGCTGTATGGCTGCTGCCCCTGGCTGGTAATGTGGCCCTGCGTTTTGTGCCCCCAGGACAGCCTGTGGGCCAGGCTTCTTGGCCCAATGGAAGGGTGTGTGGCCTAACTCCTCTAGGGTCTTTTGGGGACTCTTGGGGACCTCAGAGCCTGGGATGAGGCAGTGATAAAAGGAGTGATTTGGCCTGCTCAGGTCCAGTGTGACCTTCTAGAAGCTTCTGAGGGTGATACGTGCTGGTCCTGTGTGGCGACCTCTCTGTGTCTTGGCCCCTTGCTTTGTTTGGGACCTTTCCCTGTCACTGGCCACAGGAGGTGGACGTGGGCCCTGCAGGTCAGGACAGGATCACAGAGCAGCTCTGTCCACCTGGGACGCTGTGTTGACTATGTGATGTTTGCTGAGTCACCTTGTGACTCAGCTGTGTTGTCTGTAAAAGGGATTGAAGGAGTCCTCCTAGCTCTACAGGTTTTAGGAGGAGCAGAAAGAGGTGTCACACAACAGCTGTGTGTGGAGTGGCACTGACTGATGCTTGGCTGGGTCCCTGGTACTAAGGATGCTGGGGGTTGTGCAGACGTCACATGGAGGCGCTCAGGCCCCTGACCTCTGGGTTCCCAGCCAGCTCGGCTCTCTGTTAGTGGAGAGGGGATGAGCAGGACTCTCTCGGGACTGGGTAAGACTGAGTGGCCACACATGAAGTCCAGCTCCCTTTCAAGCACTGTGGGTGCCAGGCCAGAGTCCTCCTTTCCTCTCATCTCTCCCCTGGCTGTTCCTGGTGCCCTGTCTTCCCCTGGAGCCCCACTGACCTGCACCACATGACGGGTCGTGGGAACACAGGCCCAGCTGCGGGAGGTCACACGAGCAGGGACTGAGTATGTTCCACACGGCCCCCAGGAAAGACCAGCTGCACAGGAAGTGTAGCCAGAGGCTCCGGAAGCCTCACATCTGGCAGGCTGGATACCCAGGACTGTTGCCGGGGTCTCTCCTGCATGCAGTCCAGAGCGCCGACCCACACCTATGGGTCAGAAGGACACACTGGCCGCAGCCCTTCCCCCTCCCTTCCCCAGCATAAGGGACGCTGTCTGTGGACTGCTGTGCATGGAAAGAGCCTGACCAGTCCTGTGCACCCCTCAGGCTGGCCTGGTCCCTCTGCCTCAGGACCTGGAGCTGCAACCTGAGGGTCCTGCCATGCTTCGCTGTCTCTGAGGAAAGGTGTGGTCCTCATGCCCCGGGCACCAGGCATGCGATGTTGGGGGATTAAGATGGAAGCCCTTACCCTCCCACCCCCATCCAGCCATCCAGAACATGGCAAACAACCCAAAGTTACAGGGTGGCCTTGTGACACGGTAGAGACCTAGGCCTCCTGGAGCAGTGACTCCTGCCCTGAAGGAGAAGCCACTGCTGGATGTGCCGAGGATGTGACAGGGCTGGGATGAGCAACAGGAAGCCCTGGGAGCATCATCCTGCCTGCGCCTTCTGAGACTGCCTGTGGGCCCAGCCCACCCTTGAGTCACATGGGGCCTCCCACTCCTCCCAGCCTGGCCCAGCCACCCAGCTGCCTGGGCCAGGGACCTTTAGGACTCGTCCTTGAGGCACACTTCGCACACTTGGCAGACGTGCAGCTGCTTCCAAAGCAGACCCTGAACCGGAGCCCTCCCCATGTTGCCGCACAGGCTGCTGGGTCTACTGCTCCATGCTGCCCCCTGCAGCCCGCCCTGCACTGCAGCTGGCCAGGCTCAGGCATCACAGCAGCACAGTAGTCCTGCACATGGCTGTGCTTGCAGGGCACCCCCTGGAGGTGTTTGGGACCTGGGGAGCTTCTAGGTGGAGAATCCATCCAGTCCCTCCCCACCGGACCCTTCCTGGGCACTGCTCCGCTTGGGACACCAACTCATCATCCCTTCCCGCCACCGGCATCCAGCCTGGTTCCTCCAGGGACACAAAACCCGTCACCCACTGCGCTCAGGAGGTCTGATGGCTGCCACATTCTGTCCCTGCCTCGGTGACACAGCCACCCAGAGGTCTCCCCGCCACCCCAGCCAAAGTAGCCCTACCATAACCAAGGGGGTTTCTTTGAGGCGTGGGCGGGGACCTGAGAGTCTTGTCATTGGCAAGGACAGGGACACTGACTTGTGTTGCAAGGCCTAGCAGGTCTTGAGTGCTCAGTGAATGCCTTTGCTTTGCCCTGGGAAGATTGCTACATGTTAGGGTAAAAGAGGGTCAGAAAGATACTTGTGCTCCTAAGAGGGATGAGTTCCTGGCCAGGCCAAGGCCAGCAGTAGGAGTGGCACCTGCATGGCCTGGCCCTGGGGCATTGGAGACCACAGTCAGAGCTGCTTCTGGGGAGACTGTTCCCTTGTAAGAGGTCAGGATGGAGTGCAGGGGAAGGGGCCTGCCTCACAGGTGCCTGGCTGTGCCTGAGCTGGGGGATCTCTGGAGCAGGGAGGGCAGGGTGTCCAGAAGGAAGACCTGATGAGTGGGTTCGTGCTGGCTGTGGGGACTCACCTCTCCTCCCAGCCTGGGCAGCGAAGCTGGTGAGTCGAAGAGTTTCCACTGCAGGGCTGGCTTCCATCCCCACATCGCAGCTGCTGGGTGCACTGTGTCATGGATTCTGAGGCTAGGAAAAGCTGTCGCTGGGGATGTCAGCCCAGGTGGAGAGGCCACAGGTGCCACCGATCCCCAGCCTCCTTTCCCCTTCTGCCTGCCCTTGGAGTGTGAACCTGAAGGAGAAGAGGCACGGCAGCACCCAGGCCTGCTGATTCCTGGCCTGCCTAGGTTGCTGAGTGGAGTGTTTGTTTAATTGGCACCCTTCTGAGGCCCAGGTCACCTGTTGGTTTGGTTATTCATTGTCATCTGTCATGTACATCTACCCCATAACCATTCTCTAGCATGCCAGCCACCGAGCTTAGTAGATTCTGAGCCACCGTCACCATCACAGCAACGCAGCTGGCACAGAGGGCTGGAGTTGCTGGCCCATCATCACCAAGCATCTGTCAGGCAGTGCCCGGCTTGAAGCCCCTGTCCCAGATGGAGCTCAGTAGAGTGGGCTGCCAGCTGCCAACAGAGCCTGGTCCAGAGGCCAAGCTGTCAGTGAAATGCCAGCTGTTACTTGCACGCAAAACCTTGTGAGAGGCGGCCCTGAGCTGTGCGTGTCACTGTGCCCATTCAAAGGCCAGGTGGCCTTGGTGTCTCTGGAGATGCCCAGCTTCCTGCTCTGGGAAAGGGTCCCTGTCCTCAGCAGAGTTTGAGCTTGTGATCCTCCTGCCTCAACCTCTGGAGTGGCCAAAATTACAGACGTATGCTTTCACACCTGGCTGTGTCTGTCTTCCTGATTGAAAAAATAACCATCTTTCGTGATTTCTAAAAATTACACCTACTTGTGACCAAAAATATGTAATGAGGAATGCCTAGGAAAATGATCACTGTTCCATGTTGGTGTTTTTTACATACAGACTTAAAGTGGTATGTATTTATTTATTTATGGTCTTTTTCTTTTTTATCGGTACCGGGGATTGAACTCACTCCTGCCTGCTTGCAAGGCAGAGACGCTTATGCCACTGAGCTAAATCCCCAGCCCCGGTATTTATTTATTGATCGATTGGTACCAAGTATCAAACTCAGGGCCTCACGTTGCCAGGCAGGTGCTGTGCTGCTGAGCTATGTCCTCAGCTGATTTTTTTATTTTTAAACAAAACCTGAGCTCAGCTGAGGCTCCCTGGCAGCACAGGATGCTCGCAGCCACTCGGGGATTTTTTCTGCCTTTCACTGTCAGAAGGAGACTTGCTTCATCTATGGGAGAATCGAGCTACTTGCTGTGGGAGGGGACCCCCAGGAAAAAGCTGTCTTGGACTGAGGGGATGTGGAAGCAGGTTGGGGAGCTCCAGCCAGGGCCACATCCCAGCTCGGGGCAGTGGGCAGGAAATGGTCTCTCCAGTGTGTGCTTCTGTGTCTTGCTTCAGGTCTCAAAGTAGTGTGAGTGAGATGCTGGCCAGGGCTGCTGGGTGAGCTGGGCTTGCTGCATAAGCTGAGGCAAGGTGCCTGACTCATTTGGCCATCTGTAAAATGGTCGATGGGAAAGTGAGCTCCGGAGACTCCACCGAGTGACAGAGGCATTCAGTGACCAGAGACAAGCGAGGGCAGGGCCCTGCTTCTGACTTACGCTTGGAATGTGAGGTCTTTGGGGTTGGGTCCACTGCTAGGTGCTATCTCTCCCTGGGGCTGAGCTGGAAGGTGCCCTCGCTCTGTGACTGGAGGCAGGCTGCTCACCCTTTCTGTGGGGTTTCCTGGTGTGTTGACATCAGTGATAGGGAGGACCCAGTGGGCTGGGGTGGCCTGGGGATGTGGTAGGTCCCAGTGCAGCACTGGCCCTGTGTGAGCTTGGATCACAACTGCTGCTCAGAGAACATTCTTGGCTCTCAGGATGCTGAAACCTACCAAAGATGGAATGCTTCTGCTGGCAGCCATCAGAAGCAGAGGCAGAGTTGCCAGCTCACGAGGAGTAGCCCCCTGAGGTTCCCTCCCCTGGGAAACCTCTGTCCCTTGAGAAGGAACAGCCCCATTCAGGCGCTGGGTCTCCAAGTCTGTAAAGGCTGGCTTTTCTTTGGAGCACCCCAACCACATTGCCCAGGCAGGGCACTTTGGGCTCCAAGCATCAGAAAAACCAGCTCTGAATGGTGCCAGTGCTGAGGGAATTTGCTGTTACCCCAAAGGAGACGCCCTGAGCCCTGGCAGCTCAGGGGTGCTGTAGAGGACCTCTCTGAGGGAGCTGTGGCAGCAATGACCTGGTGACCCTTCTTTGGTGGGGGGACAGAGAAAAGCTCCCTTCACTCAGGCTGGGTCCACGTAGAGCAGGGGCCACCACATGGCACTGATGTCACTGAGCTGTCCTGCGCCCTTGGCACCAGAAGGTCTGGTGCCTTGGTTGCCTTCCCACCAGGCCTTGGGCCTGGCATGGCTTTCCTTGCCGGAAACAGCAGCTGCACGGGCAGCAGGGACCTGGCTGGCTTTCTAGGGCTGGGAGGGGCCAGGAGGGGCCGGGCTGGGGCTGGAGTGTGACCAGCTGCATGGACAGCTCTGGGTAATAGACACCCACGGGGACAGATCTGCAGAGGAAGAGGAGAGGCTGGCTGGGCGGCATGCACGCCTGCCTTGTCTCCCTCCTGAGGTCCCCAGCCTGACCTTCCCAGCCCTTCCCACAGCCCATTGGTGTTCCTTTCCTGTCCTCTCCCTCCTGCAAGCCGTATGGTACTAATTAAGTCCTTCCGCCTTGCTGGGGATGGCTGAAGGGAACTGGCTTGGGGGCCCCTGATGGGGGCTTCAGCACAGCCCGGCACTGCGTGTGTGTGTGTGTGTGTGTGTGTGTGTGTGTGTGTGTGTGTGTGCGCGCGTGCGTGTCTGTATGGTGTATTAGCAGTGCTGAGAGGCAGCTGTTCTGCGTGGGTTTTCACATTTTCACTTGTCTGTTGTCCAGGAGCCCCAATTTGGTGTCTGTGGCCTGGCACCCTGCGGTATCTCCAGGAGGCTGAGTGGGGAGAGTCAGGGCTGTTCCTCTGTATCTGGATGGCCCCACAGTGGCCTGTTTCCTAGGACATGGTTCGGTGGGTTGGTAGCAAGACTGGCTGGATAAAGCTCCAGGACCCAGGTGCTGTGAGGCCTGGGGTGCATCACTTAACCTCTCAGAGCCTCCAGGAGCATTGCATGGGTAGGCGGGGCACCCCATATTTGCTGACTTCATATAAGATCTCCAGTGCTTCCGATAGGCATGGTGGGCACACCTGGAATTCCAACACTGTGGGAGACTGAGGCATGATGACCGAAAAGTTGAAACCCAGGCTAGAAAACTTAGCGACTTAGACTCCTTGTCTCAAAATAAAAAGGGCTGGGTTGCAGTCACGCCGTGCTAGTCCTTCCCTAGGGCTCCCCAACAGTGGTGGGAGGGTTCACATTGGATGGATTGTTGCCTGTGAACCTGCAGCTTTCGTTCCTTACTGGTCTGCCAAGTAATGTGACAGCAGGGGGTGGCAATGTTCCACTGCTCTCCTAGGGACTTTTGGAGGGCTGCAGACAGCCCCGTACTACCGTGGGCTGCCCCGCCACATGGAACCCTCTCGTTCCACCAAACCACAAGTCCTAGGAGGAGGTCTTGCAAAGCCTTATTTGGAGGTGGGGTCTGAGGAACGCAAGAAGCCTTCTTGCCTCTGGGCCTCTGTGGTCCTGATTCAGGAGGGAAGTTGTCAGTGGATCTCAGACCAGGCTCGAGCAGTGGCCACCAGCATCGGAGGAAAAGGGGGGGGGGCAGAGGAAGTAGGGTGTTTGCAGGGAGAAGCCGAGTGACTGACTGTGAGGCCCCTGCCCTGCGCTTGATTGGGGTGGAGCTGCACAAGCTGGGGGTGGGGGTTTCCTCACAGCTCCCCCTTCTCTCTCGCCTTTCCCCAAAGGTGCTAACACAAGGTGGCGCCACGGGGCCGTAGTGTCTTTGCTTTGGTCTACCAAGTCTTCTAGGATCCGTGGTGGGGGGTGGGGGTCAGTGTCTGCCAGCCTTCTGGCCATGCTAGATGTATCAGGGCAGTTGTGGCGCATTGTGGCAGTGGAGCATTTGCAGTGAGTCCAACACTGGCCTCTCAGAAGCCTCCTGCCTCTACCTGTGAAATCCTGGTCGTTTACCGCAGCAGGGAGCAGGCTAGCAATCCTGCAGAGCTAAGCAAGAGTGCCTGAGATTCAAAACCTCGGGCCTGGCCACCCCAACCAGTGAGGCACAGGAAGAGTTAACGGTGGATCCCACTTCCTGCCGGCCCCCAGCTTTCCCAAGGAAAGGGAGGAACAGAGAGGCCTTATCTGCAGAGGAAGGGGCGGGTGGGGGACCAGAGGGCTCTTCGCAGGCACCTCTATGTGTTGAATTCCAACAACTTCTGCAGGCCAGCTGTTCAGAGCTCAGCCAGAAGGTGGAGGGAGGGTTTCCAGGGAGCAGGGAGAGGACGGGATGAATGTGGGATTCATTACTGGGACTTGGCAAGGCGAAGAGCCTTGCTTTCTCCCCTGAGATGGGCCTGGGCGGCCTGGGTTGGAGCCAGCAGAGGCCTGGGGTGGGGGTGGGGGTGGAGATGTCAGGCCAGGGCCTCCCTTCCCCCCAGCTCGAGTGAGGGATGGGAGGGTTTCACTCCCTCTTTCCCTTTGCTTCCTTCCCTCCTTCCCCAATGGTAGGCTGAAATCTGCAGTGTTTCTCCACCTCTTTGGTCCCTGCTGCCTGACTGGCCTGGCCTTGGTGGCCCCTGCCACCCACAACCTCCTGTTTGGCTACCCTGGGCTGTTGATGGAGGCAGGGCAGAGGTGGGCAGAAAACTGCTTCCGACTTCCCAGCCCTGGTCTTGGCTGTCAGTGAAAACCACTGCTACTCCTCTGGGAAGGAGTGCAGGGGGCCACTATTGGATATCAAAAATGTTCCCAAGCAGCCAGGTGCTGTGATGCATGCCCGAAACACTCTGGGGAGCTAAGGCAGGAAGATTGCAAGTTTGAGCCCAGCCTAGGTAACTTAGCTGTTCTGTGAGGCCCTGTTTTAAAATAAAATTAAAAAAGAAACAGGCTGAGGATTTAGTTCAGTGTGAAGGCCTTGGTTAATTCATAGTGGGGGGGGGGTTTCCCCAAGCATTTCTTAGGCAGAGATGTGAGCAGGATCTGGAAGCCTTGTTTGGGACCTCGGAGTAAGCAGAGGGCGTCCCTGTAAGTCTTAGACTCCTGAAGGTCATGCAGATCACTTGGGAGAAACAGACCCAGGGAGGCAGAGTGACTTCCCCAAGGCCACACAGCCCAGCTCTTACAGCTGCCGTGGTACTGATTCAGGGCACATGGGCCACTGCCAGGAAATGAACCCAATGCCAAAGTGGTTGGAAGAGAGGAATCTGGGAGAGAAGTGGGGCTTCTGTGGTTTAGCACCAATCCAGGCTAAGGGCCC
This sequence comes from Cavia porcellus, assembly GCF_034190915.1. NCBI lineage: Eukaryota > Metazoa > Chordata > Mammalia > Rodentia > Caviidae > Cavia > Cavia porcellus. The sequence goes on from NW_026947515.1 coordinate 26,477,673, forward strand.
CCGATCTGGGGTACAGAGAGCTGACCTTCCTCCTAGCCATACCTACACCCTGGATTCTCCCTCGGGGAGCCCAGGGGGCCACACTTAGCCAGGTTCGATGCCCCAGGAGGCTGCCCCAGGCCTCCCTGCCTGTCCGCTCCAGGCTGGGTGCTGAGGGCCTTGGCCTCAGGCTGGTCAGCCACCACCCTGTGGCCCTGCCTGCCCTGTCATCCTTTGGTATGGCAGCCAGGCTCCTCTGGAATCTTTCCCAAGGCCCTGCCTGAGGTCATCGGTGACACATCCATCTGTGCTGTACGTGCACTGAAAGAGGACCTTGAAATACCTGTTTGCAGTGTGGCGTGGAGGGCATGCTCCAGCCCCAGCCTCTTTTAAAGTTTTATTGGAGTCACAGTCTCACCAAGTCAGTAAATTCCTTTGGTAGGGATCAGACTTGGGATCCTTCTGCCTCAGCCTCCCAGATTGCTGGGATTACAGGTGCATGCTCTCATACCTGGTTTTATCTTAGCTTTTTAAAATCTCCTCTGAGATGTTTGTTTGTTTTGTCTTTTTCCTTTTTATGGGTACCGGGGATGGAACTCACGACTGCCTGCTGGCAGGCGCTTATGCCACTGAGCTAAATCCCCAGTCTCTCCTCTGTGATGTTAAGACCAGGGCAGGCAGGGCCTGAGTCTATGAGGCCCCAAATCCCTGTACCTGGGGACCCTCAGAACTGTAGTAGAAAAGTTCCGGAAGGAGGAGGACAGAGACAGAAGGTGCTTGAAGTCACCTGGCTCACATTTCTACTTGCACATTGTGACAGAATATTCAGGGCATTTCACACTATTAGTGTACTTTTAAAGAGAACTTGCCCAGAAGTTCTTCTGGCTGCAGTTCTTGTTTCTAAGCACAGATACGTGCAGCTCGTGGGCTGGGAGCAGTTTCTACCTCCAGCCTGGACCCTCCGTGGAGGCTGACAGCCAGCCGCTCCCTTCCTCCCGGCTGCTGCCTGCGCCCACGCCTCTGCCTCATCTCGCCAGCCCGACAGCAGGAGGCAGCTGCTGTGTGGATCCTCTAGTCTTCCCGAATACCCCTCTCCCTCTTTCTCAGATGAGAAAGCTCTAAGAGCTTAAGATACTTGCCCAAGGTTTCATCTGCGGCTAAGACAGACAGACAGACACAGAAGTAACAGAGACAGATAGATTGAGATGGAGTCCCACTGCTCCCTGTGGGATCTTACCTGAGCTCCAACCGCTGGCTAGATGGAGGGAAGGTTGTGTGGTGGAGCCCATGAGACCCTGAGTGCCCCACAAATGAGCCCGGAGCTCTGCCTGGGAGGGTCTGGCATGGAGCGGCCCAGCTATGTGATGTGGACCAGGGGCAAGGTAATGACTGTCCTTGCAGCTAATGTCCTAGCTGCCACGCAGTCCTGTGATCCAGTTCCGAGGGCAGGGAGAAGGGGAAGAGGAGAGAGCCGGACTGGGCTTGTTTGGGCCCAGATCCGACACACTTGTTTATTTGTCATGGTGACAAATTGACCTGCTGTGTGTTTGTGCAGAGGGCAGGGGGCTGCAGGCGTCCCCATGGTGGGGGACGGGTCTGAGGCTGGCGGAAGTCTCCTGTGGAACTGTCCAAGCTCAGAGCCAGCAGACCTGAGGGCTGAGGTGCCCAGGCCCCTACCCTGGAGGGAACCCCAGGCCCTACCCTGGTGAGGCAGGGCGTCCACCAGGCCACGGACACAGGATAGGGGTCAGGCAGTACCCGCTGGCTCGGGGGCTTCGTGTGGCTTCCCAAGCACGGTTATTTACCTCCTGCTCCTTCCCAGCATCCTTCAGGGAGAGCAGGAGTGGTGAGCAACTGACTTCCTTGTTCTGGATGCCAGGCAGGTAAACCGGGTGAGGGCAGCGTGGCTACAGCCTCTGCCCCAGACCAGGCAGGCGGTCTGCACAGAAAATCTCATGGCCTTTTGGCCCAGGGCAGGCCAAGACTGCTTTTCTTCTTTTTCTTTTTCTTCTTCTTTATTTTTTAGATTTTGAGACAGGGTCTCACTAAGTTGCCTGGGCTGGGTTTGAACTTGTGATGCTCCTGCCTTCGCCTCCCACAGTGCTGGGATTACAGGCATGCACCACTATCCCTGGCTTACTCTCTTAGGTTTTAAAAGTAGGCATGATCTCAGACAGAGAACACCAGGTGTGTCTAACAGAAGACACCTGCCAGTGCCATTGCCACCACCCCCGCCCCCTGCTGGCGCCAACATTTGCGCTAACTCCCAGCATGCCTTGCAGCTGGCTCTGGAGCTGCTCCTTCACTGCGTGCTGTGTTTTACAGACCTCAAAGCTGCATCACTGGCATCCTGTTGGGAATGAGCATCCTTTTCAGCCTCACGTTTTATGTCTGTGGGTTTGAGATTCGTCAAAGGCGCAATTTCTGGAGTTCTGGGCTGCTCATGTCCCTGCTGGGTGATATTCAGTCTTTATAATCAGTGCTCCACTGACCATTCTTTAGCTTCCTTTTAGGAATTTAGGTTTAAAATAATATTAGAAAATGTATGGCTGTCTAGGTGAGCCCTCCTACCTCTGGGTGTCCCCCAGGTCTCTCCAGAGCTGGTGTTTTTTTTTTTTTTTTGTACCAGAGATCCGAAGGCATGACTTCACACTTACCAGTCAGGCTAAATCTCCAGCCCCAGAGCTGTTTTATCAGGTGTTTGGCCTGGAGGAAGGGCAGAGAGATGAGGAACCTGCAAGACTGGATCCCGGTTCCCCAAACTGTTCTCTGAAGGACCTTTGGTGGGCATTATTGAGGCAAAAGGGTTCCATAAGCAGACATATTTGGGGAACAGTGGAAGATCAGTATCTAAGCAATTACACCAGGTTCTTTGGAAACTCACTTTGCAAAATGTAACGTATCTAGACTGCTGACCTATTTTTAATCATTCAAAGAGGGTGGCAGTTGTGAAGTTTACTAGACTCTGGAAACTTAGGGTGGGGACATTTTGCAGGGTAGACCCTCCAGCTTGATCAAGACTGAGAAAGGGAAGTTGAAATTGTGGCCGTTTGTGGGGATCTTTAGTGTAGAAGGGAGTGTTTTTGTAGATGTTGGAGAAGGAAACCTTTTCCCATAACCTCTTAGGTTCAGTACTTGGGGGCCTGTGAACTAACGGCAAATGAGAAAGGCAGAGACACATGTGATCACACGCGTGTGGAAGTTCACAGAAAATGACTCACGGAGCAGTTGTAATTTGGAGCTTGTGTATCATCTTCGTAGCGGAGGAGGAGGAGGAAAAGGACAGTTACAGGAAAACAGATGATTCTTTAGAAAGTTCTGTGAGTTCCTAGGGGAAGAGGTGGGAGATGAGACAGTTGTGGGTCGGTGCCTGGTAAGGGGGGAAGGTACACCTCTCGTTTCCTGGTGTCCCGGGGTGGGGTCCATGACAGTTGAGGTCCTCTGGGTATAGTGGGCTCTGCAGATAAGAGTCGCTGGGCACTCGTGCTTCTGCTCATGATATCTGCTGTGCCTCGGTGGGGTATTCTGGACCTTGTTATCTCCCGAGGTGGAGAGAAGTCCCAGCCAGGCTGTGGGCAGTGTGGGAACGAAATAAAAGCCCAAGCACTGGGCTAGGCTGGGGCTCAGTGAAAGAGCCCTTACCTTGCATGTGCAAGGCCTCAGTTTCCATCCCCAGCACTGCCCAAACCCCAAGTATCTGCCATTGAGTTGGCCTGGGCCTGTCTCCTACGTTCCCACCCCACTCTCTGTGCTAAGCGTTTAGTAGTGCCGGGTGCATGTTGGTGTCCTGAGATCACAAGGGTGGAAGAATTTAAATCTCAGGGACGTGAGCTCCTTTGGATGGCAAAGAGGGTGTCAGTCTCACCTGCACCCTGACCTGTGTGCTACTGGAGTATATTTAGCACTCAGATTTCATCATGATCCCAACACAGTTCAAGAGTGTGTATGTGTGTGTGTGTGTGTGTGTGTGTGTGTGTGTGTGTGTGTGTGTGTTTCTGTGTTGCCAACTGTCATCTTCACCAAACCTATTTCTAGAAGCCAAACAAGTATCCCACCCCTTCTGCTGTCCTGGCTCTGGGAGCCCCAGCACCTCTGAACACCAACTGTGGAGTGACTGAAAATCCCACATCTCTTGCCTGGGGACTGTTTGGTTCTGGGCTTCCTGGGAGAAGGCAGGCGCTGTTCTTCCCTCTCCACTGTCAGGAGGCCACCAGGACTTGCTTATCTTTGTTGTTGAAGTCATGGGGGTTTTGAGCATTTTGTGGTGGGTGTTTGTAGCCTCATGGCTGAGGAGTCGATGATGGGAGATGGTGTAGGCTGGGGCTGGGGTGGGAGGCGTTGGGGCTGGACAGGATGTGTGCCTGTGTCCTGTCCCTGATCTCCAAAGTGCTAGTAACAGGCTTGGCTGCAGACACTACAATCACACTTGAGTGAATATAGCATCACATAATTTAGAAGATACACTGTTGATGTAGTGGCGGCTTTTCAAGAGGAAATGAAAGAGGCACCAGGAGCGGAAGCTGCTAGCTGATGATGGGGTGAGATGGGGTGGGGTAAGCACTTCTTAGGAAGGGGGAAATGGGGCTATGTCCTGCCTGAGGTAGTGACAAGTTTTGCTGGCACCAGTGACTCTGTGGGCAGTGGTCACCTGTGATGGAGATGTAGGGAGGGCTTCCTGGAGGGGGTCACGTCTACTGGAGTAGGTATAGGTTTGGGGGATTATGGGGCCTCCTCTCCTGGCTGCAGGGTTCGGGATCTTTCAGACAGTGGGGTAGTTGAGGTTGAACATGGATGGGTTAGCTCGGTGGGAAGGGTCACTCAGGAAAAAGGAGACAGGAAGTGGGCATAGAGAGAGGGTGGACGCCGCACTCCCGAGAGTGGCACACAGAGGGGCTGACTTGAAGTTGTCAGGATCAGGCCAGGTGGGCTGCTGGGGGGACCTGGCAGTGCAGGGAGAAGCCAACTGGCTCCGAGGAAAGAGCTCACTCATTTGTGTTTCTGAGATCTTGGCAGCCTGACTGTTCTCTGGGACTGAGAAAAGGAACTGGGAGAAAGTAAGCTGCCAACCTAATGTGACAAACAGCCAGCCCAGGGCAAGCCACTGACCAGTCACCAAGAGAAGCCTCTGTTCCCCTCCAACCAGCACTTCTACCCAGGAGACTGGGGACTCCAGCCACCCACCCCAGGAATGCACAGCCTTGCAGCTGCACCCAGGATCTTTTGGAGGTGCAGGAGGCACACAAGGAGTTCCTGGGCATTCGTGGCTGCAGAGGCCACTCATCCATGCGTGCGACCCCTCCTGTTCCACAGCACAGGAGCCATGAGGGCAGTGAAAGGGAGTTGGCAGGAAGATGGACTTTGGGCCCATGGCCACTGAGGTCAGGTGTCACAGGAGTGTGAGTCTGTGTGTGTTTCTGTTTGTGTGTGTGACAGACAGAGAGAGCTATAAAACCACATCCTCCTTTCTGCTGATGGTGCTGTGTGCAGAGGAGCACATGGGTGACTCCCACTTCCTGCAGGTGCCAGCTTTCCAGACTGTGCCGTGCTTCCATCCTTGATGGCTCAGTGGGAGCTAGGAACCGTGACTGTTCCCTGGGGACTCCCAAAGTAGGGCTCTGCTGGACAGCGCTGCTGTTCATGACCCTTGTGTTAGGAGGGTACCCAGGAAGGACAGAGTGCTACTCCCAGATGGAGGACATGGGGCACAGACCCTGTTTCCTGCTGCAGGTTGACCAGATGCCCAGCAGAATGCAGGGGTGAGGGATTCCTTAGTCTTGGTGGATGAGGGCCAGAGATCCGAGAGCGACGGGATTGGGAGATCTGACTCAGACTCTGATGGGGCTGAAGGGGTCCCTGGTCCCAGCTCCCAGCGTTGGCTGCCAGGCTTTCAGCAGTGAACTTACCAGCTCGGCCCTCACGTTAGCGCTCTGTTCCTGCTGTGGTGAATTGGCTCAAACAGTGGCTGAAAGCAGCAGAAGTTCGCTAACAGCTCTGAGGGTTGGTTCTCCTCCACCTGCTGGACTAACATCACAGCGTGGGCAGGACCAGCTTCTGGCTCTTCCAGAATCCGGTGGCTGCTACATTCCTTGGCTTGTGGCCACAGCACTCCTATCTCTGCCTCTGTTAGCACGTGACTGCCTTCTCCATAGTCCGGTCTCCCTCTGCCTCCCTTTCATAAGGATACTGTGGTTGCTTTTAGGGCCTGCTCGTGTGGTCTCTGTATCTCACACATACATCTGTGGGCTCTCTCTCACTCCATAAACTCATGGTCACAAACTGGGGAGGGGACATTGGTCAGTCTGTCCCAGGGGCTCAGGATGTGACTTTGGAGCCTTTTGGTTTTAAGGTGTAAAGCAATAGATCAAACTGGATCAAGGGAGCGGGGCTGCGGGGACACATTAACTCTGTGTGTGTGTTTGGTTTGTGTCTCGCCATGGGGTTCAGGCTAGCCCTGACCTCACTGTGGAACCCAGGCTGGCCTTGTACTCTTGCCTCAGCCTCTTGAGTGGCGGGATTACTGGTATGCGCCACTGTGCCTGGCAAAACTCCTTTCCTTTTGAACGCATGTTTTGGCGTGGCCAGACACACAGCCCATGTGCCGTGCCGTCCGTCCAGCGTATGCAGTGCTGTGTGCCATCGTGACGGTGCACTCTCAGAATCTAAGACAGAAACCTGGCCCCATTAAGCAGCTGTCCATCCGGCCCAGCCTTGGCAGCCAGCAGGCTGCTTTCTGTCTCTATAAATTCTTTTTTTTTTTTTTTTAAGTGCAACTTTAAGTGACTTTAAGATAAATAAACACAGGCACGATGAGTAAGCTGTTGGAAGCATACACACACAGCAGAAGCCAGTGTGTGGACGCCTTGGCCTCTGGAAGGGCCAGGGATTGAGGTAGCCTGGGTGTTGTCACCCTCTTCTATCCTCCTTTCTTGGAGTAAGCTGGTTCGTAAGACAGGGACAGCCAGAAAATGGGACAGTCAACAACCTCAGGAACTGGAATCACAGGATTTCTTGCAGGCCAGAGGTCTAGCAAATTACCATTATCATTGTCATTAATTTTTTATTTATTTAGAGACAGGGTCTTGCTTTGCAGTTCAAGCTGGCCTTGAACTCACTATGGAGTCCAGGCTGGCTTTGAACTCAAGGTGATCCTCCTTTGAACTTGGGATCCTCAGCCTCCCAAGTCTTAAGAGACATTGTAAGACATGCGACAGCACATGCATGTACTCCCAGGGTTCTAGGAGGTTGGGGCAGGAGCATTGCAAGTTTAAGGCCAGCCTGGGCTAGCTAGCCTCTGCCTCAAAATAAAAAGTGAAAAGAGCTAGGGAGGTGGTTCATTGTGGAGGCCCTAAGTTCAGTCCCCAGAATGAGGGGAGATAAGGCAGAGAGGCTCTGCTCGTTTTGAAACTGAAATCTGGGGGAGGTGTCCCCAGGCAGACAACATCGATGTGGGCATCAGTGACCTTGATGATCTCGTACAATGGACGCCTCTGTGTATCTCACTGAGCTGTGTCCTGACTATCCTGAGGGTGCTCAAGGACATGGAGCTAGATGTGACCTGGGGAAGCCAAATCTGGCTCTTTGGGGTCTGGGCGATTCTGGGACTAAACCATCTGAGACTGTTGCGCATGGCAATGTGACCGCTGCACACTGAGGGGTGCTGACAGGCGAGAGGCACCCGGGGTTTGCGAGTCTTTGTGTGGAAAGGAAAAGAAACGCTAGCCATGTCGATTGCGTGTTAAACTGATAACGGTTTTGCTCATTGGGTTAAGTAAAATACAAAATTTTACAAATAATCAAAATTAATATCACTTGATTCTTACTTTTTAAAAACGTGACAGCTAGAAAATTTAAGGTGACATCTGTAGTTTGCATTCAGTTTCTGCTGGAGGGCTGGAGGGGTACCTGGAGGTGTCAGGCTACTTCCTGGAGTGCATTAATGGGTCTCCTGTGAGACGCTCATGTAAGGGAGGAGCTGGGGGACCCAGGCTGCCCCTCCCAGGCCAAGTATCCCAACGAGGAGGGCTGGAGGTCTCAAAGCAGCCTCACCCCCAGCCAGCACAGCTAGTGTGGGAGCTGGCCCAGGGCCACTGTGCCTGGGACTGACTCACTCTGGCCAGAAGTTGGGTCAGAGGCCAGGGCACCAGGATAGGTCTGACGGATCCCAGCACCCCGGGGTTGGCCACAGCAGGGTCTGCTCCCTCCTCCAGGGACGCCCTCACCTGCCCAATACCAGGGTGCAGAGAGTGGGGAGAGGAGGAGACTCCCTGTCGCCCGAGAGGTGAGGGGAGAAGCAGGAGTGAGATGAACAGGAGCCCAGAGGCTCTTTCTTAGAACAGAGCCCGCGGTGAGCTGACCACCACCTCTCCTGTCCCTTTGTCCCTCTCTGCTGAAAGCCAGCAGCTCACATCTCTCACGTGGGCAGCTGTGAGAAGCCATGAATGGAGCATCTGGGCTCCACCCGCAGCTGCCTACAGGCCTGGGGCAACGACTTGGGCTGTGAGTCTGGAGGACGCTGGAGCTTGTGGCTCGCTGGCCCTTGAGGGAAGCATGTGGGTGGAGAGTGCAGTGTGGCTGGGAGGAGGGGCGGTACTCCGCATGGTACACTCTGGACCAAAGTGCTGGCCACAGGCAGCGTGGCCTGAGGGCCCCACAGTGGCTCCCCGTAGCTCTTCTTCCCTAGGGGCCCAGTGAGTCGCTTTTCATTTTGGGGGTGACTGACTGAGGGAGGCTCCCTGGCGTCTGGAGGCTTCCATGCGCCTGCAGCCGGCGTCCCTCTCCCCGCCTCCTGCACCCCTTGCCCTGCCCCCTGCAGCAGCAGCAGCTCCCCGACAAGCCTGCGAAAGCCTCCCTCAGCAGGCCTTCACTGCGGGCCCTCCTACCTCTGCCCCGCGCTCTGGGAGGCTCCTTGTTCCGTGGCCACAAAGCCCCTTTGATCCTCTGCTGGGCTCTGAGCCATGTGACCCGGTGGGCGGGCCGCGGTTCTCCGGAGTCCGGCGCAGCCCGACTTTCAGCTGCTGGGTGAGTCCTCGCTCTTTGTTCTCCCAGCCTCGCACCGCTTTCTCCGGGGGCCTTCAGGTGGCGTGGCCACCGGGTGGCCCCTGATGGACACGTTGGTGGGGCCCAGAGCCGCGCCACCCCCTGGTCTGGCCCTTGAGCCGGCAAGACAGCCCTAAGTCCTGGGAGAGGGGCGGCAGGGAGCTTGATCTCCACGCGGGGACCAGATTTTCGGTCGCGAGATAGAAGAAAGGGGCTTTGTGTGGTCACAGCTCTTGCTTTATAAATATTTGGCCAGCTCTGCCGAGTGGTTATGCTCTCCTCCTGTTGGGAGAGTCTGGGATCCTGCTCCCCTTGGCAAGGGGCTTCCCTGCCTTCCAGGGGGGCCTGGAGGAAAGGTGACTTGGCCAGCGCTTCTCTCAAGTCTCTCCACACAGCTTCCCGGTCTTTAGGAGAGGAGGCTTGGGAGGTGGGGGCTTAGTCTGCACTGACTGCAATCACCAGAGACCCCAGCGCCCACACTGCCACGGGAGCTGGAGCCGATGGTCAACTCTTGGGTTTCTGGGATGGTTGGGATGTGTAGGACCCTACCGGCATGGGCAAGGCAGAGGGTGTTGCTGGGTGGGGTTGGGGGCTGGAATGCATTTGCTCTGCTGGAGAATGCACTGGGGGTGTCTGCTTTCTGGAGCTCCTGCCAATAGGCTAGGGACCAGGAAGGAGCTGGGGTTATCTCAGGAGGGCCTTTGTGGGCACCCCGCACTCAGATCCCCCAGCCCTGTGAAGTGTGGTCCCTTGCACCCAAGTAGGAAGTAACGGGGCACTGCTTTCTGCTCTTAGACTTTGTCTCAAGTGTCCCCTAAGGACTGACTCAGCGACAATCTGCTGCACCCAGTCCCTTCTCTTTTCTGATGGGAAAACTGCCTGTGTTTGTCAGAGGTCTCCAGAGCATCCCCCTTGCTCCCCATGTTCTCCAAGAGAAGTGTGAGATTCCTTTCTTTTAAGAAAAATGCCACCCGGAAGCAGCTGGTAGAGAAGCAACTTAGCGACTTGCAGGGTTTTTTGCAGATCAGATCTGGGCTGTGGGGACAGTGCTTGCAAACACTGAGTTGGAATTCTGTTTGGATCCCATGTGGAAAAGCCCATTAGAGCAGGAGATGGGGAAAGTTCCCTAATACTGCTGTACATTTTTCTTTTGTTCAAGTGGCTTTACCTGGACACTTAGTGGGACGTTGATGACATTTATACAAATGTCACACTCTGGCTGGCTCTCCTTGGCGGCCAGAGGGCAAGCTTGCAGGAACCAGGAGAAAGGAATTTACACTGTAAGCGACCAGGGATAGCAGCCAGCTCCATCCCAGTCCTCTCTGGAAAGGTGTGGTCTGTGTTTCTGTCTGCTGTGTCTGCCCTGGGCAGGCTGCTATGGAAGTGGCCTTCTGTGGGATTATCTTTCTAGATAGCTATCCCTAGGGACCTGAGTCGTGGCTGGCCTCTGGCCCACCCCTGGACCTTGTCATTTCTGTGTTGGGGCACTTGCAGCACCGTTGCATCTTCTGGGTTGTGTGCCTGTGTCCACAGACCCTGTTCCTGTGAGCTGACAGCATGACAAGCTCAGCTGACCCACCGTACTGACCACAGGGCATTCCAAGATGGAGGGGCCAGGCTTCTGCCCTCCAGGAACTGTGCTCTCACGGGAAGATGGCCACAGGGTCACGAGGCCAAGCACAGCAAGTCCGAGGCTGGCCCCAGTACCCTGGGCCAAAAGTGGTCCTCCTGGGGGCCTCTGAGGTCATCGTGTGGGTGCCAGGTCCCTGTCCTGTCTGTGATGATGGGCTCCCGGGACCCTTGCGGCAGGGCCCCAGCGTTGGCTGTTGACCTCCCTCCCTGCCCCCTCCACTCTGCCACCATGTGCTCCTCAGCTTCCTGTTTCATCAGGGCTGATCCGAGCTGCTCGGATGAGATAGCATATTTCCCCAAGGGTGACATGGCTTCACCAGAATGCCGTCCCAAGAGGGATCCTGCCCACCCGGGCAGCGCCAAAAACCCCTGTGGTGTGTCAGAGGGTCTTAGGACTCCTGTGAGAAGCCTGTCACCAGGGCTCAGCTCCTGTTCCCCATTGACCTGTGTGGTTGGTTCAGTCTTGTGCTGTCTTTCCCACACCACCCCGGAAGTCTCTGGGCTTCCTCTCTCCGTCCTGACTGTGGGGGAGGGAAGAGTGCCTTTATCTTAATGCAAGAAGGCCAAGGATGAGCCTGGTGGCCCCTCCTGGGTGACTGTGGTGGCCCTCCTCCCCTCTTGGCATCCTTCATCTCCTCAGGGACTGGTGATGCCCGCTGGGCTTCCAGAAACAGCACAGGCTGATGCCCCAAGGAGCCCCGTTTCCCGAAGCCGCGTGTTTGGGAAGACTCAGAGCCTGGTGGGTGTGAGTCCCGGTGTGGCTTAGGAGAGACAGGACAAGGCAGGAGAGACCACCCCTGGGTGAGGGGCAGCACTCAGCGGGCTCTCCTTTCCAGTCTTCCTCCTCCCCGCCGCATGGAGCTGGGCTTTGTGTAGTGAGTGCCTGCCTGGTTCCGGGACAGGTAGGGACCTGCTCTTAGGAGCCCTGTGGAGCCTTCGGAAGCGTTCCCAGGGAAGCTTCTGAGGGTGGCTGTGCACCACAGTGCCAAGGCCCTGCATGTCTGTCTTATGAAGACTCAGCAGGAAGACTCGGCAGGTCTAATTACAGGCTGGCAAGGGGCTCCTGCCAGAACCTGGGGACCGTGGGTGGCTCTGGAATCCTCCATGCCAAGATCCCTGCCTTGCCTCACCCCCTCACCCAGGGGTGGTCTCTCCTGCCTTGTCCTGTGTCTCCCATGCCAGGACTCACACCCACCAGGCTGTCCTGAGAGGTGGGGACCTTGAGCTTCATTCCAGCTTTCTGCAGGGGCCTGAGCTGCTTCTGTCTGCCTCCAGGCACCCGCAGGGCAGGAGTCACCGTGGGCTGTGGGAGTTGGTGCCTGGGGGAAGGCCAGGCTTTGGGTTGTCTTGGAGGATTGGGTGCTGCTCTGCACAGGGGGCCTGGAAGGTGACACTTGATAACATCTGTCCTCTCCCTGCCCAGCCTGACTGCAATTTGTGAATGTTTTAATTTGGCCATCAAATGGCCATATTGGTCACTGTAGTGATGGAACAGTTGTGTCCTTGCCTTGGCGTCCGTGTCCTTGCCTTGCCTGTGTCCTCAGTTGAATGTCTTCCTCCTCCCAGATCGCTATCTCTTATCTCCCAGGCTCTGTTCCAGGTGCCTTTCACCACTGGAAGAGGAGATAAGATTTGGGGCCCGCAAGGCCAAGCCAGGCAGGGAAGTGGTTTTCTTGGCTGTGGCTGTGGTCTTCACTTCCACTGCAAGCCCTGCACAGCGGAATGTTGGGGTCTGTCTGTCCCTCTCCTTCAAACTCCTGTGGAGCCTGCAGTTCGTCGATCTCTGTGTTCAGTTCCTGGCCTTCCTGGTGCCGCTCAGTTAATGGTGGGACGAATGAATGGTCAGCATTTTGTAGCTCAGATTTTTACCTTTTTTTTTTTTAAAATGACAGCATCGGAAATCGAAGCCCCGCAGCCTTGGCACTGAGACAGAGCCCCAGCCCTTTTTATTTTCGAGACAAGGTCTCAGTAAATTGCTAAGTTGCCCCAGCTGGGCTTGAACTTGTACTTCTCCCTTTGGCCTTCTGCAGTGCTAGGATGGCAGGTGTGTGCTCCTCTGCCCAGCTAGGATTTCTTTTATCCTTATACTTTTTGCTTTTCTTTTGCATGAGATCTCCTCTGAAGGCCTGTAGGAAAAAGATTCAGCAATAACACTTAGGGGCTGGGACACAGCTCCATGGTGGTAGACATCTCTCTTAGCATGCCCAAGGCCCTGGAAGGAAGGGAAGCAGGGAGGCAGGGAGGACAGAGAAAAGCAACATTTCTTCACCCTGTTTTGAGGGGGGCTCCAGCACAGGCATGGTGTCTTTTGTGGGTTGTTTGCTGAGGTCTGGGGAAATGCTACTCGCTGATGGTGTCACTAATGATGGGCCAGAGAGTGGCCCACTGACACCGTGGGGCAGGGTGGGGGTGGTCAGGACTGCAGAACAGCACAGATGTAGCACGGTGGCTGGTGGGAAGCTGTGTAGGGAACAGGTAAAGGTGCTCGCCTGCACCTGGCTGCGAGGTGAGAAGGTTAGGATGAGAGGGCACGGGATCCCGGGATCCCCGAAATCAGCACGCCGATATCGGTGCCCTTGGTCCTGCAGCACGCGCACTGTCAGAGCCTTCCAGGCTGGGCCCCCGTGCCTTAGTGAGAACACAGCCAAGCGGAGCCACCGAGCAGGAGCCTGGCGGCTGGTGGTTCTAAGCTCGGTGCTTGAGGTCTCTGGGTTCCCGGCTTCTCTGCATGTCCTTGAGAACCTGAGAATCCCATACACCCTCCAGGCTCTTCAAGCCCTCCAGGCCCTTATGTGGGCAGGTACTTCATGGGAACAAGTCAGTAATGAGGAAGAGGAAATTCTGTGGTGGCTTCCAGCGGGTACAGAAGAAAACTGCATGGCACAGACTACCTGCCCATATCTGTAGAATTATGTTGCTTGCCCTGTGGTACCCTGAGAACCCTGTGTCCCAGCCAGCTGGGCTTCTGTGGTGTTGCAGAGTCCCTGGACCCCTGGGTAGGGCCCGATGCCCCATTGCTCTCCCTCTTTGAGGGGTTGGTTAGATGCCCTCCTGGAGACATGAATTCCGTGTTTGTCACCAGGAATGGCAGGGTCTTCTCTAGGAGCAGTGGGGTTCCTATCCAGGGTTCCCCTTGCACCTCAAGGGAGTGGGTGGAGTGATGGGACTGGAGGTCTCAGTGACCCCATAGCCTGTCCCTTCCCCCTGATCGGGGCTCACTCTGGGTCTTGGTCAGTTCCCCAGACTTTCTTTAGGCCCCTTCCTTCCCTCCCCATCTGACAGTGGAGACTTCGGCGGGGAAATGAACAGTTCTGTGGTGGAATGTCATTCTCCCTGACTTTTGCCTCATGGGATAAAGAACAGGTTTCTCAAAGGCCTTTGTTTTCCTGTTGATTCATGTGTAGTCTTTTTAAAAAGCTGTAGCTTAGTGGCAGAGCACATGCGGGCACGGACTTAGCACACATGCGAGACCTGGGGTTCCATCAGTGCCACACGATCGCTGCCCCCACTCACACTGGCCCTTCTCGGGGCTCCCTAGGGAATCTTGGCCTCCATTGGCAGATGAGAAAGCTGAGGCAAACAGCGGCATCCCTGTCCAGCATTCTGCTGGCGAGAGAGCACCTTCTGAGCCTTCTGCTCTTAGCGAGCATGGAAGGCTGCTGCTGATGCATAATGGATTAGACTCCAGGTTTCAGCTGACTCACTGATCCACTTTGGCTCCAGGCCACCTATGAGTCAGGTCCAGGGCCCCTCGAAGCTCTTGATTGGGCCAGTGTTGCCCGAAGCCCCCCGGCCAGCATGAAGGGACCAATTCTATGTCCCCGCATCTTCGTGAGAGGCCTGAGAAGGTACCCTGGGCCCACCGAGCCCGTTCTAGGGGCTAGAACTTTATCCCTGCTGGTGTCTTCAGCTAACTGGGAGGGTCTGGGGTCCCCCACAATGTGGAACTGTGCACACGCCAGTTGCCTCATGTGGCCCTATTTCGTTTCACCTTGGCTTGCTCAAAGGGCCTGGACTGTGCCCCCGACAGGCCACATGACAGGGGCCCCAGTGGGGACAGAGGACGCTGTGTCCGGGGACCCAGATGCTCAGCCCTCACTCTTCCCTTGTTTGCCAAGCCCCCAACTCTGGTTTAGTAGGATCCCTTCTGTCCCCCGCTTAGCACCCCAAGAGGCTGCAAATCTTTTCAGGTGAAAGCGAGGGAGCTTAGGTAGTAGAACTCAGCATGGCTGGCTGAGGTCTGACATCCCCGGAAGAGTAGGGGAGCCAGAAGTCGGGGAGAAGGGGGGGTCAGGTTAGTACTGATGGTTTCTGCAGAGGACTGGACAGGGAGACAGGAAAAAGAGGGAGCCTCAGCAGGTTACTGGGGAGATCAGACCCAAGTACCCCCCACCTCTGCTAATGGGGCACCGATGGAACTCTCCTGGTGACCTTGGGAGGTGGTTGTGTGCGGCCAGCTGCCTGGGTCTGTGCTCCTCTTGCTGACCACGCACCCTAGGCACGCTCTTCCCCTCCAAGCTGCCTTCTCTGCCTGCACGTTGGACACCAGTGCCCATCAGGAGCCAGTTCCTGCAGAGTGGACACGGAGATCCTGAGTCTGTCGCAGGCTGCATCTGCTGCCAAGGCCCAGCTGTGGGTTGGGTAGAGTCCGAGGAAGGGGCATGTAAGACAAGCCTTCCAGAAGCTTCTGGCCAGCAGGGCCAGAGGTACACAGGCAGCTGTCAGGTGGGCGCCCCAGGATCTGTGGGCTTACCCAGGAAGATAGAGATGCAGAAAGGCTTCCTGGCCTAGGGGCAAGGGGATCACTCTTTGGACTCTTGAGAGTTAGGAGGGGGACAACTGGGGGGGGGGGGACAGCACAGGTTCAGGGCAGCAGGAGCCCCAGGGACTGGGCAGAGGGCATGGGTCAGGGCTCCTGGACTGAGCCTGGTGTGGTGGCGAGGATTTCGGAACTCAGGTGGCGTGGGCCCTGAGGGAAAGGTCAGGAGTGGCCTCTGCTTGCTGTGTCACTGGCCCCTGAGTGTCACCCTCGCCCTGCACTTCCACCAATGCCTGCTTCCTGCAGTCCTGGGACCGGCAAGGCCACAGCGCATGGAGACCCTCCGTGCTCTTTTCCTGTCCTGCCAGAGGTCATGGCTGCTTCTCTCTCCTCTCCTCCCAGGCCCAGGCCCTGTGCCCTGGGCCCTGGGCCCCTGTGCCCCGGCCCCTGCTCCTCTATTAGCGTTGTTATTTGCTCACTCACTCAGATTCATTCAGCAAGGTTCTGTGGGCATCTCTGAGATGGTACTGAGGCTCCGAGTTGCTCTGTGATTATGACCCAGGCAGGGCTGCAGGGACCTCCGTCTCTCCAGAGAGCAGCTTCCCTGCCAGGCCTGAGGAGAGATACAGAAGGAGACACTAGGAAAATGACCTTGCTGTGTGTGCCTCAGCTTCCCCATCTGGCCACGCAGCAGAAACTCCTCTGCCTGTTCACAGAGGTGGGAGGACTTGACTTTTCCCCAGAAGGACCTGGGGTTTCCAGGTAGGTGGAGGTGAGGGAGGCCCCAAGCGTCTGTGGGAGACACTTGGAATTCACACCCCAGGGCACTTGGAGACTTCACTGGTCACTAAACCCTGAGCAGCTCCAGGTGGCCCTGACAGGTGGGGGCTGTAGCATCCTCTGCTTGGCTTCCTTCAGCTGTGGGGTGTGAGGACGAGGGAGGGATCCTCTTCCAGGTATGGTCTGTGCCTCTTGGGAAGGGCCCAGGAGGTCCCACTCCAGCGCAGGGACTCTGCCATCCTCGCCTGGCCCGGGCAGAGGCTCGTCCCTGCAGGGACTGCAAACCTAGTCTCTCAGTGCTGCTGCTGGCCCTGAAGTCAGAGCCAGGAGCTGAGTGGGTGTCTCGGGGAGCAGGTTGTCTGCTGCAGAGCGTAAGGGAGAGGCACATGAGACAGCTACCGTGTGACTCAGTCACCGTCACTGTTAGGGTCAGGCAGCAGTGCTTCTGGGAGTGCAGCGACTGAGGCAGAGATGAGTGGCCATGGGCAGGGAGGACACCATCCTTGTGCTTGGATAGTGCACACTGCTCTCAGTTCTTTGTTGTTACTGTTTTTAATAATAGCCTTACCACGATCTGATTCATTATCATCACGTTGTTTTCAAGGATGCGATTCAAGCCAGGTGTAGTGGCAGGCGCCTATAATCTCAGCACATGGAAGGCTGAGGCAGGAGGTTGGCAAGTTCAAAGCCAGTTTGGGCTGCATACTGAGTTGGTGTCCGGTCTGGACCAATAGTTAGACCTTATCTCAAAACAAGGTCAGAACAAAATGAAATGAAGTACCCAGCCCCACAGTACGTTTATGAAGTTACCATACAGACGGTACTGCAGCAAAAGTGATATTAAGACTTGGGAGTGGTCCGTTGGTTGAATTTGCCACTTCACCTTTTCAGATTGGTCAGTTGTGAATAACTAAAGTCCTGGAAATCGAGACCACCAGCCCAGCAGAGGGCTGCCACCCAGGGGAAGAGAGGGGTCTTGAGAATTTGGCTCCTCATCCCTCTCAGGATCACAGGTCCCTCTGGCCAGCTTGCAGCCCAAAAGTGGGGTGTACCAGTTTGCGGGTGAAGGCAGATGAGTGGGAGAGAACACCTGTTTTTTAAATTTAGATTTGATCTGCATGAGGAAGTAAAGAAACGGAAAGCCCCAGGGGTTGTGCTAGGCTGGGTGGAGAGTGGACCTTCATCGGCCAGTGTGTGGACACGGGGTCATCAGCTGGGAAGCTTGGCATACTGTCCTGCTCCCTGGGCTCCTCCAGCTGCCCAGATAAGGGTGCTCCTGTTGGGGTACGGAGGGGACCTCACACTTAGCAGTCTTGTCCTAAGTCTCAGCGGAAGAGGAGGTCAGGGCGCTTCTCGAAGTCCTCCAGCCCAACCTGTGAGCCTAGGCCTTATGTTTTGGGGTAGCAGCTTGTGAGCCTTCTTCCCTCGACCCCCTGAATAAGGCCCACCCTTACTAGGGAGGCTGTCTGTGACTGCTTTATTTAACCTGTCCCCTTAAGTATTAAATACACTCACAGAAAAACCCAGAACAATGCCTGACCAAATACCCGGGCACCCCGTAGCCCAGTCAAGGTGACTCATTCACAGCAGCCAGTGGCAGTCTAATCCCAGAACATTTTACCGCTGCCAGATAAGAGACCTGCACCTGGGCACTCACAGGACACACTCCCTCCCTTCTGTCCCCATCCCGCCCCAGCCGTCATTAACCTGCTTTCTGTCCTGGTCAATTGACTTTTTCAGGGTACTTTAGAAAATGGGTTCATACAGGATGTGGGCTTCTGTGTCCGGCTGTTGTCACTTGCCATAATATTTTCAAGGTCTGTCCATGTTGCGGCATTTGTCAACACTTCATTTCATTTCGTTTCATTTTGCTTAGTGATGTTCGAGACCTAACCTCAGGCCTCCTGTGTGCTAGGCAAGTGCTGAGTTTGGGCCACGCCCCAGCCAGCACTTCCTTCCTGTTTATGGTGGAGTGATATTCTATCCTAAAAATATCCCCCCTTTTGCTTACCTGCGCATCAGACAGTGGCATTTGGGTTTCCCCCTCTGGCTGCTGTAAGTAATGCTGCACATTTGTGTACCAGTTTCTGCGTGGCTGTGCATTTCTGGGGGTAATCGTGGGGTCTTCGGCCCGGCTGACACACCAGACTCTGTACCATGAGTTTGGGGATGGACGTGGCTTGGTGGGGTGCTTTGTGCTTGTTAGGCAGAACAGAGAGCACCCACCCTTCTAATCTTTTCTCCTTGCCCTTCTCCAAGGGTTGCCCTCTAGGTTCCCTGAGACCCCAGGAGGCCCGGGGGCCCTCTGGCTCTTCTTGAGCTGGTGGATTAGGGTGAACCCGTGGGGATCTGTGTGGGGTGTGGTGAGATATGCAGAGGACCTCTTTGGGTCTGCAGCTGCTTCCTGGTCGCGGACTTCTAGTGCCCTCTACCTGCTCAGGCCCAGCACACGGCAGAAAGGGACATGGGAGGTGTGGGCATCTCTGCAGAGGACAGGCAGGCAGGCATGGGGTGCCAAGGGAGCCATCTTCAGGAAAAGAGGAAGTGGGTAGGTGATGGGGCTCTAGGCTGCCTGGTTCCCAGGAAGAGCTGGGGAGGGTGGCTTTGTTTTTGTTTGTTTTGGTAATGGAGGTTGAACCTAGGGCCTTCTTGCTGAAGTGTAACCCCAGTCCTTTTCTCCAGTTTGAGAAGTGGTCACTAAATTCTCACTTTGTCCAGGCTGAGCTCAAAGGTGGGATCCTGCTGCCTCGGCATCCCAGAGTGCTGGGATTACACGCTTGCAACTCTACACCACTGGAGGGTGATTTTCTGAGGGTGCTCCCCCTAGGCTGGCTAACTCCCAGGGAGAAGCAGCCTTCTTGAGGAAGGGTGGGGATGTGGGGTGGGGCGGTCTGCAGGGGCCTGGGCCGAGGTCTGGGGAGCAGCCTGCTGTAGTATTTCCAACTGTTCTGCGCATCCCCTCTGTACACAAAGGGTAGACTGGGGAACAGATGGGAGTTCGTCATAGCTTTACACTGGGGCCCGGGGGTGTGGCTAGGTGGGGCAAATGTGAGGTTGTGAGTTCGGTCCCAGTACCAAAAGGTCAGTTGATCAATCAATCACCAGACAGCGCTTAGTGGAGCCCCTCTCCCCTTTGCCACAACTGGCACCACCAGCTATCCGTGTCACGATCTATCTGCCCTTGCAAAATGCCTTCCTGTGCCCGCTTTTTGAGAACTCGGCTCACGTGCGCCTGTTTGGAGAGCCCACTGGGCAGGGTCTCAAGGAGGCTGCCAGACATCCCTCCCCCTCCTGGGTCCTCCTAGTCCCCGAGAAATTACCATATGAATGTGGCTCCTTCCTGGCGCTGCCGCTGGAGAGGCCTGGGAAGAGCAGCTCCCACCCTCTGGGCCTCTAGGTTCTGTAGCCACCACCACTTAGGGGGGAGGAAGCCCGGCAGTTCCTTGGAGGACAGCACCGGGACCCCAGGGTAGGTCAAACCGGGCCCAGGCTGGGTGGAGGTTGAGCTGGGAGGGGACATGCGGAGTCCCAGTGGCGGTTTCTTGGACTCAGCCTTCAGCCATGTCCTTTGTTGCTGCGGTTGTTTAGAGATACATGTCATTATCGTCATTCCCGTTCCTCAGTCTGCATTCATTCGAAGGCACCGCTAGTTACCCCTGATGGAGATTAAGGACGGCCTCGGGCACCCCCGGAAGCACTAGCCGTTTGTACACCGCGTGGATGCACCCTGCCCAGCGCGGTGGAGCCCAGAGTCGTGTAGAGTTGGGGTTTTCCCAAGCCTGAGTTGGGCTCTGCTGGCCAGCTTACTGTGACTGTGGGGTGACTTGCTCTGAAGTCTCTCTTGCCGTTCTTCTGGAGAGCACAGTCACAGGCTCTAGAAGTGAGTTTCTCTGGGGCTGTGACACAGCCTACTCAGTGTGTGCCTCGGGAGGTGCTGGTGTCAGGTGATGTCTTGGGGACCGGCTGGAACCTCAGGCAGTAAGAGAATTCACCCACAGTCCAGGCGTGTAGATAAGTTACGGGTTTATCCATAGCCTGCAAGACAGCAGCAGGCGAGTCCAAGAGAGGACACTGGTGTCCGGATGCAGGGCGGGGGACTGACATGGGCTTGGGGCTGGGAGGTGGATGTGGGGTGATACAGGACGCACCCCAGGTGGGCCTCGTCAGTCAGCTCATGCTGTGTCTCGCAGAAGTCGCTGCATTGTGTTGCATCTTTCAGGCTAAAAAGCAGATTGGACACGGTTCACTTCTCGTCCTCGAAGCCCGTGAGGCTCCAGATAGGGACATCTGTGGGCAGAGCTTCAGAGAACGGGGCTGCTGGGAAGGGACATGTGTGTTCTGCATCAAAGGCGAGCTCGCTGTTTACTTCTTGTGTCTAGCCCCAGCGGAATGTCACAGTTGCTTAGTATGTGCTGGTCCAGAATAGCCCGTGCAGAGGCTGGGTTTACTGTAACCACTCTCGGATGACCTCATGCTCTGCCTGCTCACCATCTGCACCAAGAGCAGGGCCTCTGCCTGAGTTTCAGAGGCCCCCGCCATGCGTCCTCCAGGGAGACCCTGCAGGCCGCCATTCAGGAAAGGGTGGAAGGGGTAGGGCTAGTGCCAGCTCAGGCCCAGTCTCCCAGCTCCCTTCTCCATTTCCTGAGCATGGCTCGGCAGGGTCCCAACCCGGCCTCCCAGGAAGGAGGAGAAGCCCTTCCATCCTTCCGCCTTGCCTTGACTGCCCTGGCAGAATGCTGGGAGCCGGAAATCCTTAACAGCCCATGGGAAAGGACACAGACCAGCACTCCAGCCCCTAGAGCCAGCAGTGGAGCAGGCAGCATCTGGGCAGGCTGGACAGGATGTCACACCCTGCACGCCAAGACCTTGCTACAGGAAGAGCCCACTGCAGAAGAGAGGGCAGCAAGCTGCCTATCCATCCACTCATCCATCCATCATCCATTCACCCATTCACTCACAGCAGCCCAATGGGTGATTCATACACGGCTGACTGTACATCGGACAGTTAGCTGAAGCTTGCTGCTCCTGGCAGAGGCGGAGGGTAACCCGCAGTCACACACTGAGCAGGAAGACCAGGGGGAGCTCCCAGGAGGGCAGCGGGGAGAATGTTCCCAGCAGCAAGACTCTGGGAGCCTTATGAATATTTTATTTTTATTATTACTTTGGTGTTGGAGATTGAACCCAGCCCTTGTGCATGCTGGGCAAGTACTACACCACGGAGCCACCCCCCAGCCTGTGATGCTCGTCATACTACTATGAGACAGATGCTGTTCACTCATTTGGTGCAATTGTCCCATAGGAGCATCCCATGTGGGCACTAACCCGGCCCCAGAGGTTTGGGTATTTGCTCTGAGTCCTCAGCATGTCAGGGTGACAGCATTCTGTGCTGGCCCAGGAGCAGTGGCACTGGTCCTGGTTCCAGGCAGAGCAAAGATCAGGTTAGTTTAAGTGTCAGTCTTCTGGTTCTGACTCGGGCTGAGAACAGTTAATCCTGGTGGTACCCAAGGTAGGTGGCCGTGGAGAGCCACGGGGCTGGAGGAATGGATTCGAGGGGATGGAAAGCAAGAACAGGGTGGCGCCTGGCTCCAGCTATAATTGCTGGAGGCTGGAGGTGCTGGGTGCTCTAGGGGAGGTGGGGTGGGAGGGCCCCTGGAGCTGGGTTCAGAGGTCAGCAGAGCACGTCCAGTCCATACTGTCTGGACCAGGACAGCAGCAGGTGGAGGAACTGTTCCGGTGGGGCCTTGGGATGTTCCTGCTGAGCTGTGATGGACTCCCAGACCTGCAGGCTGGCCCTGGTGTGAGAACCAAGGCAGAGGAGGAGGCACGGAATGCCCAGGGGAAGGTGCCATCAGTCAGGAAGGTGTCCCACAAGGGGCCAGGCCTGGTTGCAGTGGGACAGGAGGAACTGGCAGGGAGCTGGGAGGGAATAGAGGGAGCAGGAGTCAAATGGAGACTGGGGAGGGGAAGGAAAAGCTAGATGGACACGGGCACCTTTCCTGTGGCTTGGGGGGCACGATGAGCCCTGTGCTCTTTGCTCTTCGGAGGACCGGCTGCTTTGTCCAGTAAGATTGCCAGTTCATGGGTGTGTGTGCTTTATGCCACAGTGCAGGAGGCAAGGGCCATGCCATGCCTCTGTGTCCCCCAGGGAAAGCAGCTGTCCTTAGGGGTGTCCAGGGAGCTGTCCACATACATTCCTTCTTACCTCAGAGCGCCCAAGGTGAAGGCGAATGTGTGAGTGCTTCTAGGCTGTTTTGAATGGGCCACCCAGCCATTTATTTACCCATCAATCCCTGCTTTTCTCTACCCATTCCCTTATCTACCCATCTGTCTATCCCCCCTCCAACCCGTCTATCCATCTGTTTACCTATCTATCATTCACTCATCCATCTGTCCATGTTACCTCAACTTACGAGGGATTTGAAGTTGCTGGGTTCTGCGCTTGGAAATGCATCAGAAGCTTTCCAGTGGCCATCCTTTGACTTATCCCAGTTGGTTGCTAGGCTCCCCTTGGAGAGGATGGGATGGGGTGCCTGGGATGCGGATCTTTTGGGCACTCCTGATTCTGAGCTGCCACAGAGTTGAGACAGAGAAGCCATGCTGGTCCCCAGGCTGCTGGGACCAAGGTTCATTGCCTCCAGACCTCTCCAACCCTGCCCTCCTGAGACTGAGGAAAAGCTACTCCTGCTCTCAGCTCTCAGGCCCGAGCCGGTGGACGCTCTGGTTTAGTCAGATGTTTGGGGGAGGTGCCCTTCGCTTTGCTTAGGGCTTCCCTGCCAGGCTCCTGCTCAGGGCCCAGCCTGGCTGCCCCCTGCCTCTTTCAGAAGTCTCTGGGGCTTCTGGCAGCCCTGCAGCCTGAGCGGAGGAGTGCAGAAGGGCACTGTTGCAGATCTTGTGGGGGGGAGGGTGCTTTCCACTTGGATTCAGCCCCAGCCCGGGGACACCCGCTGCGCCCTACAGATCCTTGTCTACTTCTTGTTATTTCAGATGACTTCATAGGTTGGGGGACCCTTCCTCTGGGTTCTGGTGAGCATCTGCTGACAGCCTGTTGATAGGAGAGGACTAGGGAGAGGGGGGCCGAGCCCTGTTCTGCTCCCCTCAGGGGACATCCCTGATAAGAGGAAATTCCACCCTATGACAGATGGCCAGTTTAAAACCCATTGGGGTGGGAGGGAGGGTGACTTTTTTTCTCTTTTGTGACTCCACAGACATTTGCCAAAAACTAACAGAATCTGTGATCCTGTGGCCACTTCAGCTGATGGTGGGGGCTGGGTCTTTGGTGTGCTTTAGTGGGGTAGCAGCTGCTACTACTGCTGGAGGTTTGTTGGAGTGGATGGATGCTGGAACGCATTCCCAGTCCTGCCTCTGCAGGATCCCAGGCAGGCCAGGGGGCGGATGAAACAGAGTCAGTCCCCCTCACACAGGAAGCCAGAGGGCTCCTCTGTGACCTTACCGCGAGGAGCAATGCGATTCTGTGCAGCTTTTGAGGAAGTGAAGCAGGAGGGCTTGCAGGTTGGAGCCTGCTCCCACCAAAGATTGATGTCTCAATAGGCCTTGGCTGGAGGGGTGGGCTGCCGAACAGAAACAGAAGAGGAGGGCGGGCATGCCTTGGACCCGGACCAGATCAGCCTTTGCCAGCTGGGGCCAATTGAAACTGCTGGCAGAGACGCAGGGCTCCTTGAGATTCCTCGGGACAATAGAAGAAGGGCTTGGCAGGGAGAGGAATGGGGGGGTGCTGGCTGGTAGTGAAAGTGGGAACCTCACGCCCCTGTTTGGGGCACCCTGGGCCCCTGAATGAATGAGGCTGAGCCCCCTAGTGCTTCCCCTTCCAGGTCCTGCAGAAGGAAAGCGGTCAGGCGACATCTTAGCCCTTCTATGGCTTCACTTGGGGCACTGGAGACAGCTCACACCGAAACCTGAGCCAAGCAGTTTGGTTTAAACCCCTTCCTAGAAACGGAGAACGAGCTCCAACTGGGAGAGAAATGCAGCTCTCCGAGATTGCAAATCCCTTCTCTGGAGAAGCAGAGGTGGAGGCATTGTGTTGGATTTCTAAAAAGCTCAGATTTCTGGCATCTTCCATTCTTAACCAGACTCTGAGGAGGAGACACTTCCTGCCCGAACAAAGTGCTAAGTGTAATTCGATTTGGAATTACTTATCAAATTAGATGAAGCGGGTGCGCTTTGAAAATGTGATTCCCCGTCCCCGCCCACACAGTTACAAAATTCGCACATTCATATTCAGTGTTTCCATCTTTAGAAGAGAACAGGAAGTCCCCTGTGACATTTGGAGGGCAGCGGCTTGGGTAGCTTAGCGGGACACTGAAAAGCAGTGGAGAGGAGTAAAGATCCTGCTTTCAACCCGCCCCCACCGCGGCCTTCCCCTGCCCTGGAGCCCACCACTGACCGCAGCCCCAACCCTTTGCCTCCCTCCCTTGGCCTGTTGGACCTCCTCCCCTGGCTCTTTAACCAGCTCCAGCCGTGGAACCTGGAACATCTTTCCTGTGTGTTGATAACAATCTCCTGAAGGTAATTCAGAGAGGACCCGCTTAAATCTCAAATTCTCATGGTACCAAGTCATTTTTTAACATTGAAATCCATATATCTAGGGTTCCTTTGGCCCCTCGATTAGCCAAATATATCTCTGCATGTCTTTACCTATCTTACCTTCCTGGGAAAATCTGAGCCTTTGTCTGCTGCTGAGAGAGGTTGATGCCACACAGAAGCCCAGCGCCACTGAGCCAAACTGAGCTCCTGCCCGGGATGGGCCGTGGCAGAGCTGTCCAGAGGTCTCAGTGGATGTGCCTGGGAATAAGTGAGCTTCACAGCCCTGGGTGCCACCCTCTCCCTCTTGTTTAGTACTCAGTAAAGATGGGTCTGATGAGTCGGTGTTGTGGTCTACCAGGTGTTGGGGTCTACAAGGACCTCAGGATCATTTTTGCCTTTCCTGTTCGTGGCTGCTCCATCAGCCTCTATTCCCAGCATTCCCTGACCCCAGGCCTACCTGCCTCTGCACGTGAGTGGCTCTCCTGGTCACTTTCCTCCTCCTCTGTTTCCTTCTCTCTGCCCACTCGTTGTGTCACAAGCAGGGGGACATCTTTGCTGTCTTTGTGGGTTTTGTCAGCTCCACCTGACATCCTCCCAGAGGTGCAGTTTGCAGAGTGTGGGTCCATCTGGGGATCCCTCCTGGCAGGCGTCTGCATCACTCGGAGAACTGCAAGGGATTATGAAGGACCCTGGATTCAGTGACCCCACACTGGGCTTGCGCTGGGGACGAAGAGATCGGCCAGCCTTTCTCAAAGATTATGGACATCAAAATGCCATTTGCCCTGAGAAGCCTAGGAAGAACCTCAGTAACTCACTAGCTCTGAGTGCCTGTCTGTCCCACCACGTAGGGTCAGCAGTTCAGGGAGGGCCTGGGACCCAGGTCTCAGGGTGAGCTCTTTGCACCTGCTGGAGGCAACTTTTGGG
The DNA here is from genome assembly GCF_034190915.1 of Cavia porcellus. Lineage (NCBI taxonomy): Eukaryota > Metazoa > Chordata > Mammalia > Rodentia > Caviidae > Cavia > Cavia porcellus. The sequence continues at coordinate 26,503,324 of NW_026947515.1, forward strand.
CTTTGGCTTCAGGACGGATGTGGTGCTCCACGATTGGTCCTGTGGGGCCACATTCCTGGGTTCAGTTCCTGGCGCTGCCACTTACTAGTTCAGTGATACTGATAAGTACGAAAAGTACAGTGAGACTCTGTTCCCTGTCTGTGAAATGGGAAGATAACACCCAGGAGCCTCTCAAGGCCATGCTTCTGGCACAGAGGGAGCCCAGGGGGTGCTGGCTGAAGCCATCCGCACCAGCATTCCTTGCTTTGTTCATTCGGCAGACTTTTGCTGGGACTTGGCATGTGCATGCAGCCCAGCAGAATGGAGCTGAGCTCCGGGAATGGGCATGTGGGAGACCTGATAGGAGGAACCCCACACACCCTTAATCAGTTACGGGGCGGGCACAGGGACCACGAGGACGGATGCATCTGAGCAGACAGGACTCTTCCGAGGTTTATCCCGGGCACTGGGGACTTTGCAGGACCCAGAGAGGTAGGAGGGAGGCAGAGGCAGCTCTAGTCGCTCTTCTCAGCCCCATCCCTGTCCTGGGGACTCACTCAGTTTGAAGAAGCCCCTTTGCGGCGGAGCATCTGATGTTTATAAGACCTTATGTCGCAACACAGGCTCGAGCGCTTTTAGGGTACCTGTTGGTGGCTGTAGAGCTGCAGGTGGAGGTAGCGTCCCCTGGGCCTGCTGCTGTGGGCCTCTCTGCATCCATAGTGGCTGCAGGCCTGTGGGCTGGTCTTGCTTTTCGCTTGGTCACGTGGGCTGTGGTTAAGCATGACATGTATGGGCAACGATGTTGCCATCTTGGGTTTTAAGAAATAGGCGTGGATTGTGTTGGGATGAGATAAGGGGAATGCCTCTGACTTGCCCAGAGAGCTTTGTCCTGGTGATGCGGGCCCCACAGACACCATGGTACCACATGGCTGCCCCTGGAGCCAGGAGCAAAGCTCCCTTTGCACTTGGCCAGTAAGGCCATCGCTTTGTGAAAAAGATTGTGTGGGTGTGGGGAGATGGTTCGGGTGCTTGAGGATACTCCTGGGACACAGAGTAGTGTGACCAGAAGGGAGGGGCGGAGGGCTGGTTTCCAGGCCACTGTGCTAAGCCCTCTCACTCGGCCTTGTGAGGAGGTGAAGGCGTCCCCGTAGCTGCCTGCTGTCCGGGAGGCTGTCTCTGAGGCATGTGGCTACTGCCCTATGCTAGCAAGCCATGCACGGTAATCTTGATCTGATTCTGTCACACTTGGTAGGCTCTGAAGTTGGGGGCGCGGGGAATTTGTCACTGTTCAATAGCCTGCAGATGGTGCTGGCCTGGGACTTTTGGTCACAGACCCTCTTCTTCCAGGTTGGACCCAGAGTTGGGCGGAGGAGGGAGAAAAGGCAGCACAACAGGTCCCGAGGTGGACCTCGGTTCGGATGAGAACCCCAGGGGCCTCCAGCTGGTTGCCATCCAGCTTGCTGGGAGACACGCCCGGCAGCACCTGCGAAACCTCAGGCCTGGGGGTAGGCATCTGGCTCTAGCTGTCCTCTGTCCAAGATATACATCGGCTGTTGGGATCTAGGGCTCAGCTGGGTTCTCCTCTGTCCAGTTCTGCTGGACATGTGTGCTGGTCTGTCTTCCCTCCTGACTTCATTCATGTAGAGTGGGGCCAGATGGCGTTCGTTCAGTGTTGTGGGACAGTCTCCTGGATTCAACTCTAGAGCACTTTTGTCCCCCTAAAAGGAGACTCCACACTCATCAGATAATCTCCCCTCTCCCCCAGCCGCTGACAAGCACTGATTTGCTTTGTGTCTCTGGGTTTGTCAGTTCTGAGCTCTTAGTATCCTCGGATTCACATGTTCCATGCATGGCCTTCCGTGCCTGGCTTCTTTCATTTGGCATAAGGATTTTGTTTTCAGAGTTTGCCTGTGTTACAGCATGAGTCAGTGCTCCTTGCCTTTTTATAGCTGAGATTCCACTGCACCAGTTGACCACATTCTGTTGTTACATGTGTCTGTTACAGGACTTTTCAAAAGATACTTTGTATTCCTCATTGGGCTAGAACATGGGGTACCCTTGAGCAGGCCACCACCTTGGGCTCCAAAGAGTTAGGTGTGAGGTTGGAAACATGTAGCTGTTCCCTGGCACAGAGCTGCACTTGGTGAGGAACACAGTCAGGAACCAAGTGTCACAGAAGCAATTGGCATTTCAGGGCTGACAAAATAGGGAAGGGAGAAAAGTCACTCTTTGGACTGTTTTTTCTCCTGTAAAAAGCAAACTGGACTAGAATTTGGCACATGTAATATTTAAACTTGATAAAATTGAATTAAAAATCCAGCTCCTCATTTGACACTGTAACCATAGCTCTGGCAGCTCCTCCAAAATAAAGTGACAGCTGCTGTGTGCGCCAGCAGCTCACTTCTGAGTGTGTCCTAAAGACCCCAGGGCAGGTCCTGGAGAGGTTAGTGCCCCACACGGGCAGTAGTTCTGCGTGTCTGTGACAGATGAACGGATCAGTGTGACAGAGCGTGTGCATGCCAGGCCTGGGGCTCAGCCTTACAAAAGGAATTTCAAAACACTTGCCACAGCAAGGGTGAACCTGGAGGACGTGATGTTCTGGTTCCACACGGCAGATGCCCTGGGATTCACTTGATTCTCCATCCCTGGAGTCATCCAGTTCAGAGGGGTAGCTAGTAGGGTGGGGTTCCCCAGGCTGGGAAGGAACTGGGGTGTTAGCAAATGGGGATGGTGTTGCGTTATTTCAGACGAAGCATTCTCAAGGCGGGTTGCACAATGCTGAGTGTTCTCCACACAACTGAACCACAGGGAAAGATGGTCAGGGTGGTCCCTTATCTCGATTCTAAAGGGCACAGGTGGGCCAGGTCCTGTGCACCAGCCCCGGTGAGGGAGGAGGTAAGTCCTACTACCATCTCTGCCCACCGGCTCCAGCACCCGGGGACCTGGGAAAAGACCACTGGTGGCTTCCCATAGAGACCAAGGATTCAGGTCACAGGTCCGTGGGTGGGGGTCCCTGTTTCCTTGATGAGCTCCTGAAGGTGGGCCCCTGCACTCACCACCAGGCCAGGGAAGAGGAAGAAACAGGGCTCTGGAGGCGATACCTCCTCCAGGAGCAGCGAGTGGCAGCAGAAACTTTCCCATGTGACCAAGAAGGAAAGGACTCCCCTGTTTTTTTATTATTATTTCTCAAGCAGAGGCCTCGGTGGGCAGGAAGTTTGCTTTGGTTTGAGTTTCTGCATGGAGCGTTGGAGCCTGAGGTCCCTTCCTGCCCTGGGCCGTGGTGGTGAGACAGAGCCTTCTCCACCCGGGAAAGGGGAAGATGCAGAGGGAGGGGTGCTGGGGCTGGAGGTGCTGGCCCGGCCCGTGAAAAATGGCTCCTAGACACAGACAGATGGAAGCGATTTTCAGTCACGTGGAGGAGAGCTAAACTACTGCCCCGAGAAGCAGGCCCCATGTTTTCTCTGCAGGAAGCGCCCCAAGCCGCAGGTTCTGGGGCAGATGCAGCAATGTCTTTGTTTATTTGAAGCACAGGGAGCCCAGAGGGTATGGCTGAGCCGCTCTGAAGTCTTGCGGGACCTGCCTAGACCGGGGATAGGAAGGCTGCCTTTTGTCACCATGCTGTGTAGGAATGGAGATTTGTGTACACCCTTGGCAACTCTTGGCACTGTTAGATACCTGCTGTCGGCTTGCCGTTCCCCCAAGTCCCTGAAGTAAGAAATTATGGTGCCCTGGAGAGGCTGTGAGGGAGGGGAACAGTTGATGGAGAGCCCGTTGGATGAGGAATACCTACCCATGTCCTGCGTTTCCCCCTGTGCGGCTTGGGGAGGGCTCGGAGGGGAGCTGCTGGCCTGCCAGCCTCAGCTCCTGCTGGGGACTCCAGTAAATAGAACAAAGAGCCACAGAAATGCCCGAGGTACTCGGAGATGTGGGGGCTGAGCCCGAGACAGGCATTTCCCCAGGAAGAGGGGAGTGCTAGGCCTGCCAGCCTGGAAGCCCAACCTCTTGCTGCTTTGCAGGTGGGGTCAGGGTGTTTGGAGCCCAGAGCTAGGTGCTGGCTCCCTTCGAAGGCAGCTACTGGCCCTGGTGGTGGGGTTGTGCTCATCATCTGGGGGTCTGCCCACCTCTGCTCACTGTCCCAGGGAAAGCAGATGTATCCTAGTGCCCCTGCTGTCCTGGGGAAGCAGCCACCACCTCCCTCCCCAGGACTGGCCCAACGGGTAAGGAGGCTGCGTCAGACTGAGGTAGTGTCTTCCTTTAAGCCCAGAGTGTACCTGGAAGCAGGGGGGTGAGAAGAGGTCACATGGGCTGGAGGAGGGGGGAGCCAGCAGCTAGGGCAGCTCAGGCAGGACGTGGAAGGTGTCTCCTCCATACCCGGGATGTTTCAGGCGATGCACAGCGCTGTGCAGTGTGCACAGCGCCCAGCCCCTGGTGGGCACCCTGTGGCTGTCCAGACCCTGCCCGGCCTCACAGCTGGGTGCGTGGAGCCTCCTGCAGCTGCATGGAAGCTCATGTTATTTCAAGTTCAGCCTTGTTCCCTGGCTGAAGACCCTTGTGGGCATTGCCTGTAGGAGGGACATGTGGGCTGGATGTTGCCTGGATGGTCGCAAGGCCCTAGCCTGCCCTGTGCCAGGGCCGTGCCTAGAAGTGGACACCTCCATGAGTGCAGGACAGATGGAGCAGCCTGGCCTCTCCTCCAGAAGGCAGAGCCTGTCCCTCCTGCTGGACCAGGAGGGACCCTGAGGCTCTCAGGCATAGCAGTGGCTGCGGCTTCTCTGAGTCTGGGGGTTGAGAGGGGATACAGAGGCCCAGGGGAGATGAGACAGAGTGCTTACCCTGGGGAGAGGGACAGGCACTGAAAGCCAGCTTGGTTCTTGGAGCTAGAGCAGAGTAGCTTCAGGACAGTGGACTCTTGGAAGTTGTCATGGTGAGTGGCTTCCATCAGGGGCCTTCTGCAGGGGTCTTGTGGCAAATTGCTAACCTGTGCCTCAGTTTCCCTGAGAATGGACCTGATGGTTGGACCCTATCTAAACTTGACACCTTCTCTTCCTCCCCAGCCACCGAGGCAGCTCCTGGCTGTGTTGGTGACATGGCTGACACTCCCAGAGACGCCATGCTCAAGCCGGCGCCGGCTTCTCGGAATGAGAAGCCCCCTGCAGACTTCGGCTATGTGGGGATCGACTCCATCCTGGAGCAGATGCGCAGGAAGGCCATGAAGCAGGGCTTTGAGTTCAACATCATGGTGGTTGGTGAGTCCCCCGCACCCACTCCAAGCCAGACCCATGTCAGTCCAGCTATTGTAGGGACAGTCCAGTGATTGTAGGGACCAATCACAAAAGCTCCTGGCCTGAGTTTTCCCTTCTGTCCTGTGGGTGATGGCCTGTGCCTGAAAGACAATTGCAAGCGATGAGTTAAGGGGTCGGAGGACCTACAGCTCCCGTCGAGTCCCCCGAGAGCAGCTCCTTGCTTTAAGATTCTCACAGTACCTGTGACGGGACCCCCATTCCTCAGGAGGGAACCCACTGCTGGTGTCAGACTCCCAGAACAGGCTGGAGGCTGGAGAGAGTTGGGGGAGGCACCAGGCAGCCACCAAGGTGGCCGTGCCTCCTGCCCTCAAGATGTGTGGGAGGGCATGGGCTCCTCTGGTCCTGTCTGTGATGTAGGTCTCCTTCAGAACTGTGGCTGAGAGCAGAGGGAAGGAGGCTGCACCACTGTGGCCCAGCCTTGATCCCCAGGAGGGTGCCCGGGGCCCACCTTTCCTGCTGGGCCTTGTTCGCCCTCAGCCCTAAGAACACCAGTGCCCAGCTGTCACCCACGGGCTCACTCCTGGGATGTTTCGGGAAGAATAAAGTGATCGAGTCAATAAAACCGAAACCCTTGTCAGGGTGGGTGCTGCCTATGAGGCTGAGGTGTCTGCTCCAGCTCCCACCCAGCTGCTGCAGTGCCCCATTCACAAGATGAGCAGAAGGGAGGCGGCCTGTGGGGCCCACAGACCTGGGGAGATACCCTGCTTTCTCCCAGTGAGGCTCATCTGCCTTTCTGCCTCTGGCCTCAGTTTCCTCACCTGGGAAAAGGTGTAATCCCAAACCCAGGGGTCCAGGAGAGTCCGAATCACGGGGGCAGTGTAGCCCCTGACGCGCAGTGGACATTCGGGACATGGGGATGGCAGTGGCCTTGGTGACGGCCGTGCTGGGAGTAATAACTCGATGCAGTTAAAATTTCCAGGTGGCATCTCCAGAATCTAAGGCACCTGGGGGCCAGGGCAGCAATAGCTCAGGCCAGGACACAGCCAGGTGGGCAGAGGGGAGGTGACGAGGACTGTGTGTTCTGGGGCCACCCGGGCTTCCACCCTCCTGGGAGCCCCCGGCTGTCCTTGAAAGGTGCCATCAAGGTCAGAAGTCAGGTGATATGTGGCTGTTAACACAGCTGGAGGGGTTCTGAGCAGTGACAGCTGAGTCTGGAGTCTGTGTGTGTGTGTCTGTCTGTGTGTGTGTGTGTGCGCACAAGCATGGGTGTTGTGTTGCGAGTGTGCACACTGAGTCTAATCTTTATTCTGTCTTGGTAAAGGGGCTTGTGACTGTGTGAGCCACTGGATGCTTACAGCAGCCCTAGCACAGGAAACACAGGCACAGTCATCCCATTGTACAGATAGATGGAGAAACCAAGGTGCCCCAAGTCACAGCTGCCAGGAGGCCTCCTTTCCAGGGGTCTGGACGGTCACCACTCAGGAAGGACCCCTGGCTGAGTGGGCTGGGCACCAGAGCCTGGTGCTGTTGGACACCTGCTACCTATTGTGTGGCTGTGACCAGTCCCCTCCCAAGAGCTGACTGACCTCCCTCCTGTGTCCCCCAGGGCAGAGTGGCTTGGGGAAGTCCACTTTAATCAACACCCTCTTCAAGTCCAAAATCAGCCGGAAGTCAGTGCAGCCCACCTCAGAAGAGCGAATCCCCAAGACCATCGAGATCAAGTCCATCACCCATGGTCAGTGCCCTGTGGTCAGGGGAGGGGATGGATAGGGGCAACCCCCTTTCTTTCAGAGAGGGGGGTTAAGGTGACCCAGGTCCCCTGAGGGGGACTTGCTAAGACTCCCTGGGAATGTGGAGTCTGAGTAGGACTGGCCTGTAAGTCGTCGGGCCCTGGGAGACACGAGGACCTGACAGCTGCGCTACCACCAAAATTCATGAGCCAGGGATGAGGGCCTGCTGGGCTTTATTGGCAGAGGCTGCTGTCTTCCTGGTGCCAGCTCTGGGGTCCTGCGCACCCTCTGACTCGGGACTCTGTGGTTCCTGCAGATATCGAGGAAAAAGGTGTCCGGATGAAGCTGACAGTGATTGACACACCAGGGTTTGGGGACCACATCAACAACGAGAACTGGTGAGGGGGCCAAGGAGGGCTCTGCAACGGGAGCACCCATAGGGCACCCAGGCCCCACACCCCAGCATTGAGGAGCTTGTCCTGAGAATTGTGGACGGAGCTGGGGCTGCCCTGGGACTCTCACTCTTCCCCACCCCCTGAGTCACAGGTCAGCAGGGGGCCGGGCCAGGCACTCTCAGATGAGGCTGTGCTGTCTGCCCAGAGCCAAACCTCCCACCTTGTGATCGCAAGGTTGACTGGAGAGCAGGTGTCTGGCCGGGGAAGCTGTAGGCCCCTCCCCACCAGGGACATGCCCCACTCGACTCTGACCTGGCTTCCCACGCAGCTGGCAGCCCATCATGAAGTTCATCAATGACCAGTATGAGAAGTACCTGCAGGAGGAGGTGAACATCAACCGCAAGAAGCGCATCCCTGACACACGCGTCCACTGCTGCCTCTACTTCATCCCCGCCACCGGCCACTCGTAAGTGCCAGGCACGCCTAGCCTGCTGCCCCGGGGCAGCCTGACTTTGCTGCGGCCGTCCGCCGTGCTGCGGGGCGCAGGGTGGGGGAGAGTCAGGGATGAAATGAAATGGGTTGCACGTCACTGGGAGCCCAGTGCTCGGGAGGACGTCCCAGGCCTGCGGGCACAAGACCCAGAGCAGGAAAGCAGGCCTCAAACTGGGCCTGCAGGAAACCCACGCCCGCCTCTCGTGTCACCTGTGGGCCAGCAAGAGGTCCAAGGCTGGACCCTGCTTGCCACGCAGGCATGAGAGAAGGCTGTGCTCCCGGGCATCGTGCGGGAGGCCGAGCTAAGCTCCTCCTCTCCCTGCCCCCAGCAGAGCAGCCCTCTCTGGACTCGTGCTCTGGGCCAGTTGGGAACTTCCTGGGTATGGGGGCTTAGAGTTGGCCCTGTTCCTCCCTGCCACCCTCCACTTACCACCTGGCTGGCTTGATTTGCCCTTGCCCCAAGCTGGCACCCAGAGCCCCATTGCCACCCCTGGAGGCACCCCTCTTCCCCCCAATCCCATTAACCCAAAACCCAATCTCATTCACCTCTGTCCATTCCAGCCTTAGGCCCCTGGACATCGAGTTCATGAAGCGCCTGAGCAAAGTGGTCAACATTGTCCCTGTCATTGCCAAGGCTGACACACTGACACTGGAGGAGAGGGTCTACTTCAAACAGCGGGTACGTTGCCTTTGCTCCTGGCTCTCAGGGCTGCTTGGAGAAGCTGCAGGCCTGGGAGAGGCCACGCAGTGCAGGGGCGCGTGACCAGGGCCATGATGCACTTGCAGTCTGCAAGCACGTGGCTGCCTTTGGGGGAGTCCTGGCCTGGGTGATTGTGAGGGCCTTCCCGGGATGCCCCATCCAGCTCCCCAGCTCTCAAAAGCAGCTCCACATGCGCACCAGGAAAGCATGAGTGGGGCTTGAAAAAGACCCAGATTCAGGAACAACCATGCCCCTTCCTGGGAGCAGGGTTGATGTGCACCCATCAAACAGTATATGCCTGGTTTTTATTTGATAGAAAAGAAAGGCCCAGCAGATACAGTCTGTGCTGGGGATGGACAAGTGGCTATTAGTTCTCTGCCACAGTCTGGGGCCACTGCCAGCCAGGTAGACAGGCGCCCTGCAGGTGCTGAGCCTGAGATCACCTCTTCTCAACAGAGCTGCACCGCGGTCTCATCCCACAAGTCCTGAGGGCTTACATCCTAGGTGGTGTGGGAGATTTTCCCAGTATGCTTCGGGAACAGTGGCCTACTGCTCAGGGATGCATGCTGAAGGGAAGGGGACAGGTAGCCCTGTGGGCTTGGGTCTTCCTGGGGCAGCCCTGATGATTGTTCCTTGAGATATCCTCTGTTGAGTGTCACCTGGCTTGTGCTGCTGTCGGAGAGGGGCTGGCTTAATGCAGACAGGTACACCCTGGACTGAGGAGGGGCCCACATTGGGCTTAGGGGGGCTCTCACAGGAGGGTTTCAGGAGGTAAGGACTTCACAACCCTGGGTTATTTTCGTGCCATGTGAGAGAAGCCGGCCAGGAAAGGTGGAGAGACAGTAGACTCCGCCTTGGGGAGCCTCATCCGGTGAAGGCAGGCAGATCTGCAGCTGGTCTTCTCCATTCGGGAACATGAGAATTGCAGATCTTGGGGTGACAGTCCCCCAGGGCCCAGGGCAGCTCCCTCAGGAGATCACGGCACAGGCACAGGTGGTACCTGCATCTCCCCAGATCACTGCGGATCTGCTGTCCAACGGCATCGACGTGTACCCCCAGAAGGAGTTTGATGAGGACGCAGAGGACCGGCAGGTGAACGAGAAGTTCCGGGTGAGTACGTCAGCCTGAGGCTGTGGCAGGGCGCCCTGTGCCTGCGGTGGGCGTATAGGGCGGGTTGCGCCTGCCCCATCCTGGGCAAAATCTTGGGGTGGCACTGGCCTTTCCAAGCACACCTCACCAGCCCTGCCTGCTCCCTTCCCAGGAGATGATCCCCTTTGCTGTGGTGGGCAGCGACCACGAGTACCAGGTCAACGGCAAACGAATCCTTGGCAGAAAGACCAAGTGGGGCACCATCGAAGGTACTTGCCATGCTGGCTGCTGGGGTCAGGGACAGGGAAGTACATGGGCCGCTGGCCCTGGAGTGTGTCTGTGTCTTGGAAGGGCACCTGTCCTTGGCTGTGGGGCCTCACAAAACATATCTTCGGATACTTTCCACATAAGGTCGCTGTCACAGGCCTGGGGGCTGGGATGCGGGCATGTCTCTCCTTGGCATGGGTCAGCATTTTGGGTGGACGGGTCACGTGTTTCTTTGCTTGCTACTTCTTCCCTACTTGAGAGCAAATGTGAAAGCAAAGCACAGAGTGGATTGGAAAAGCCGCTGTGTTCCTTGAGAGCAGCGTGGCTGCAAGTTCCCATAGAGAAGAATCAGCTATGCCGGTGTGGGCAGATCCCCAGTCCTCTGGGGCCTCAGTTTCCACCTCCGTAAAATGGTACTGTGGCCAACATTTCAGCAAACTGACAGAGTGTCCCAGAGACCACAAGGAGAGCAGTCGCCCATGAAACTGATCTCCAGGGCAGGGGATGTTCACGGTGCGGTGCTCTGCACCTCTACAGGATGCTGTTTAACCCTCCTGGAGGGCAGGAGGTGTGGTGAGGGCCCCAGGAAGGGAGCCAGCTCTGAGTCTGCAGGCTTAGCCCTGCTGTGCACCCCAGGGTTCTCATACCTGCCTTTCTTACTGTTGGCTCTGTCAGGGCATTTTTCTACAATAGCCCATCTGGGAGTTCTCTGGGGTCTGCAGTGCTCCCTCTGCAGGAGAGCTGTCTGATGTAGGCAGCCCCAGTCCCCTAGGCTTTGAGACCAGAAAGGCCTGTTAGGGAGCAGGGCCCTAGGGCACATCTCTACTGCCTCTTGGTGGCCAAGTCCCAACATTGCAGGTGGTTTGGAGAGAAACCGTCAGGAAATTGAATGAGGCCAGACTGGGGCTCCCAGGTAGGGAGGCCTGTGACAGGGCAGAAGCCGGTGAGGGCCTTGTGAGCCGATAACTGCCGCTTCCTCACCCTGGCTCTCACGGCCCTAGACAGTTTTGCCTTGTCCTCTGTCCCCTGCTCTGGGAGCTGCCTGGAGGGCTGCAGGAGGAAAGGCAGGGTCCCATGATTCACCCCATTTGACCCCTATGTGTGTCCCTGGGAGGTGGGTGGCATCGTTACCTGTTTTATAGATAGAGAAATAGAGGGTCAGAGAGACCAGAGTCACATAGCAGCCCAGCCCCTGGCTCGAGGGTCCCTCCCTTTGCCAGCTCTCACTGCCTCTTGGGGAAGCTGCCATGTGGACCAGCCCTGCCAGGGTGCACGCAGCCCTGCCTCGCCCCTGCTTGGCTGAAGCCCTTTGCTTGGGACAGGCGCAGATGGGCTGCGGTGCTGGGTCTGGGTTTCAGAGGCCGCAGTAACCTCCCCAGGGTGAGCCACTGAGCTCTAAGTTTGTGACTTCAGGAGTGGAGTTTTTGTCGCTGCCTGCAGGTGTGGGGAGCTGGCTGAGGGGACTTTGCCGGGGTCTGCCCTGCCTGCTCTGCCTGGCCGTCTGTGATGCCACTGCCCCCCCCCAAGTGCTCTGTCGTCTGTTGTGTCCTAGTTACACACCCTGGCAGTGTGCTCACGTGTGGGTCAGAATACCCACCCCCAATGACATTCTGAGAGTGCGGCCCACTGAGGCTCTGCCACATCCTTTGTGGTCCCCAGAGGTGCCCACTGTCCCCTGCTGGCTTCCACCTGTGTGGTCTCACATCCAGGTGACCCCAAGCCTGGTCTTTAGTTTTGCTGATTCTTGGATGTGATTTCAGTGGGGTGTGTGCGCGCGCGTGTGTGCATCCTGCCTGTGCGCTGGGCATGTGTGTATGAGCACGGATGAAACCCAGAGGGCCCAGGTCTTAAAATCTGCCCCAACTCTGTCATCCCTAACCTCCAGCCTGTCTTCACGTCTGTCCTGGGACATCCGGGAAGCCTTCTTGGTCCGGTCACCCCAGGAGAGCAGGCCCACCCCTCCTTACTGTGACTCTTTTGCCTTGCCAAAGTTTTGGCCTGATTACTGGGCCATATCCCCACTGGTCCAGAACCTTCCAGAGAGCAGGAGCTTAGTTCTTCCATCCCAGAGTCCCCAGTACTGAGAGCCTCCAAGGTACCCAGGACTCACTTATGGAGCAGGGGACTCCCCATACCCTGTCTGCCTCTCCAGATATTACTGGGTGGGTGGGCACTTTCCTTGTGTGACACTAAAGCCCTCTGTCCCTTTCCTCAGTCGAGAACACCACACACTGTGAGTTTGCCTACCTGCGGGACCTCCTGATCAGGTGAGCCTAGCGCTGCTGTGGTGTGGGGGGTGAGGGTGGGTGCAGATGGGGCAGGGGCAGAGGTCTTGGGGACAGCTGCCACCTGCCCACCCAGCTGCCCTGCCTGCAGAACCCTGTTTGCTAAGAAATGCTCTGGGAAATGAATGCAGCAAGGAGAGAACATCTTTTGAATCCCTGTGAAGTCCCAGGGACGGGAAAGGCTGTGTCCTGATTCCCTGTGACCTGAGCCCAGATTGCACTGTGACTGCGGAGGCCCATGAGATGTCATGGCTGGCCTCCGAGTGGAGGCCTGGCAGGTCCTTGGCTCTGTACCAGCAGCCTCTGATCCCTGCCCTTTGTCTTGGCTGAGGCTGAGGCTTCTCTATGATCTCCATGAGCCCAGCAGCCAGCTCCATGTAAGAGCAGCCCTAGGTGAGGCAGGTGAAGAGGTGGGGGCCTCTTGCTGGGGTCCTGGGCTCCTGTCTTCCTCCTCCAGAAGTGGCTGGTTATGGGGACTAATCAGGTGGGCAAGGCCATGTGAGGACCAGGGTGAGGGGCAGAAGTAACATCACCATCTCTGGGAGCCCCACCCTTCCAGCCCCCTTTCCAGACTGGACCCCTGAGCAGCAGAAAGGCTGGGGCTGGGGTGTGGCCCAGAGGTGGAGCATTTTCCCAGCATGCCTGAGACCCTGGCTCCATGGCCAACACTGCTGCACAGAACCAAAATAATGAGCCCAGGATGGGTAGAGTGGACCCAGCCCTCTGCTTCAGGCCACAGCTCCAGGGTCAGTGATCACCCACTGCCTCTGCTGGCTGGCTCCCTGGCCACCAGCCTGGTGGTGCTCCTGTTTTGCGGCAAGGATGTTCTGGTCCTGCTCACTGCAGGGGCCTCTGGACCTCTCCCGTCCAGCCGCTGTCCCCCAGCACCCAGCCCTCTGTTGCTGGGCAGGCACCAGACTAGCCATCCTTTAGACAGGGCAAGGGACACACCAGGACATGTGTCCACAGAGGGTTACGGAGAGATGGACCTCCAGACCTGTGCCAGGCGTGGTGGCCATCGTGGTGATGGGGGGGCGGGGGAGGGGATGTGGCGGTTAGGACTAGGGCCCACAGGGCCAGCTGAGCTGCTGTCCCCACAGGACTCACATGCAGAACATCAAGGACATCACCAGCAGCATCCACTTTGAGGCATACCGCGTGAAGCGACTCAACGAGGGCAACAGCGCCATGGCCAACGGGGTGGAGGAGAAAGAGCCTGATGCCCAGGAGATGTAGACCCTGCCCCGCCCTGGACCCAAGCCTGTCTTCCCGTCCCCCAGGCCCGCCCGCCCCATCTTATTTTATATCGTTTTCTCCATCGTCGTCGTCGTCTCCATCCCTTTTCTGTGCTGCCAGGTGACAAGAGAAGGCGGAGCCTCCTGCGTGTTAATCAGTAGCTCCTGGCTGCCCCTGAGGACTGGAAAGGCTGGGTGCACCCAGCAAGAGGACCTGGGACCCTGGAGTCTGACCCGCCCCCAGCCAGGCTCCCCCCACAGGGCCCTGCAGAGCTGCCCTGTCTACCACGCTCGGTGGAGTTCCTAGCTCTGGGGCCTCATCAGGGACCAGGTCCCCTGGGTTCACCTCACCCCTCTGTCCCCTTGGCCACAGCTCCTGGAGTGGGAGGATGGAGCCCCTCCTGCTCCCCACCCCCTGGTGTGGAGCCCCCCACTCCCACCCCGCTCCCCTGGGACAGAGAGAATTCCACAGCCCACGTTGCCAATCGCTTAGACACGGCGAGGCCCACTCTGGAGCAGAAAGTGCCTTCATTCAGCCGTCCACATGAGCCAGAGGACTCTCCTAGTTGTCCCCTTGGGCCAGAAATGGGGACAAAATGGAGAGGGGGAGGTGTGACCTACCCCTCTAACCCTCCTCTTACCCTCACACCCATGTTGGAGGGGCTTTGGGTGCTTCTGGTGCCACAAAATCTGATGAGGACAGAAGAGCACCCCACCCCAACCCACCCCACTCCACCCCACCCAACCCCGAGTCTGGGAAAGGTCCGAGCAGGTGAAGCCAGGGAGGAAGTTTTGGAAGGTGCTGGAGGAAATCGCCCCGCTCCGCCTGCCCTGATGTCTTGGAGATCTGTCTGTCTGTCTGTCTGGACTTTGGTTGGCCGCAGTGCTCTGGTTCTCTCATGGCCCAGCCACCCCAGCTCCCAGACTCCGTGCTCCTGGCTTGGGGCTGGCAGGAGGCCAGGGGAATCCATTGTCCTCTTGAGTGCTAGGGCCCCTGCACCCCAGAACCTCTTGTGCAGACCCCTAGTGAGGAAGAGATGAGCGAGTTGGAGGTGCACAGAACACCTGCCTTCTGGCAGAAGAGCAAAGCCTCACCCTGTGTCCCCAGGAGGAGACTGAGGGACTGACCCCCACACCGTGCATACCTGCCTCCCAGTCCTGGGCGGTGGGAGCGGGTAGTGGGGTTGCACACAGGGGTTACCACCTTGAGGTATTATCTGGCTGCAGACCCCAAGGAGCATCATGCAGCTGAGGCAGGCAGCGGGCGGGACAGGCTGTGGACAGGCGTGGGTGTGCAGCAGTGGTGAATGTGTGTGTGAGCGGGTGACTGCATTGCCGTCTTCCTCCCCGAGGGGTGTAGACCCTTACCGAAGCCCTCCGCCTGACCGAAGTTTACTTGCCAACTGCCCACTTGCCGAGTTTTTGCCAAAACCAAGACTCTGAAGGAAGGAGGTGTCTGGTGGCAGGGCCCGGGACGCGGGGGTGCCCTCCTCTGGCCCTGGTGGCCCTGGTGGCACTGGGCAGTATGTGTGTGTGGTTACAGCAGCGTCCCCAGGGATGGCTTCGCTTTCCTTCTCTGTAACCAGATTTTGAAAACGTTTCACTGGGCTCTGTTCCACAATGGCCTTTTGCTCTGTGCCTCCTGAGAAATTCGTCTCTTTTTGTATAAATAACAAAGTGTTGAAATGTATTTCCTGAAATAAATGTTTCAAATGCAAACCAGAGGTTCCTGCCCCTGGAATGTGGGTTTCCTCGCAGCCTCCGGACTGGCCCCATAATCGCAGAGAGAGAGGGGCAGGGTAGGGGAGGTCAGGCCAGGCTGGAACCTGAACTTGGCCTCCCGGGATTAAGACAAATCGAAAGCCGGCCATAGTGAGAGGCTGAGGCAGGAGGATCCTGAGTTCCAGCCCTGCCTGGGCAGTCCTTGTTTCAAAATAAAAAACGGTTGAAGATGTAGCTATCTGTATCTGCAGTACTAGGGATTGAACCAGGGCCTTTGCACTGAGCTGTGTCAGGCCCCCTCCCCCCTTTTAAAATGACAAAAGAGTCTCATTAAATCACCAAATTGCCCAGATGGGCTTAAACTTGGGATCCTCCCGCCTCAGCCTACAAAGTGCTGGTGTTCCAGGTGTGCATCATCACACCTGTCACTTAGGCCTCATACTTGTCCGGCCCCAGGGCTTCCTTACTAGGCCATCTGGTCCAGCCCAGGCTGTCCCCGAGGCAGACCTGCAGGACACAGAAGAGCAGGAAGACCCAGACAGGGCAGCCCTGCTTCACGCCGTGCTGGCCTGGAGACCTGCCTGGAAAGCAGAGTGTCCTGCTGGGACTGCTGGGCCAGGTCGCTGGCTCTTCCCCTGTGCTGGGCCATGGAGCTGGAATCCAGGAAACTGACAGGCAGCCACTGGGCTGTTCCCTCCACTGCTTTGATTTTTTTTTTTTTTTTTTTTTGTACCAGGGATGGAACTCACAGACTTGTGCTTGCCAAGTAGGCACTTACGCTGCTGAGCTAAATCCCCAGCCCTTCCGCTCTGCTTGAGGCCTAGAACCCTGCAGCTTGTCAGAGGGACCCACAGAGGTGGGGTGTTGCACCCTGCTACTCCTGGCCCCCTGGAAGGAGCCGGGTGGGCTCTGGCAGTGTACAAGGAGGGTCTTGTCTGGGGTCTCCCTCTGGATTTTGGAGATCTCTTTTCCTGTCCTGTCCTTTCTGCCTGCATGCCGAATGTGCAGTGCTGCGTGGGCAGTGCTGGGAAAATGACTTCTCAGAAAAGAGGAGACCTTGCCTCATGCCGGCATGGGCCTTTGAATCCTGCTAGATCTGGTGTTGGGGGCACACGGGGTCAGAAGCCAGCTCAGAGCCACTGCTGGGAGGTGGCAGCAGCATGCCGGGAAGGTAAAATCCAGGGCTGTAGGCGGAAGTGTGCCACTGAGGGGCTGGCTCCAAGGGGTCCTTTGCCTGGAGGACGCCCCAGCTGGCCTTGCCCCAGCAGGTACAGGTGGACGTCTCCTGCTGCAGCTCGAACCCCTGTGAGGCCACACAAATAGGTGTCTGTGGAAACCTGCTTCACTGGAGAGCTGAGCCCCCTCAGAGCACCCCCTGTGGAGTGAAGGAGGGAAGAGGCCCCTGCGGTGAGGAGGGGGGTCCTGTGCAGAGCTGAGGCGCATTTCCTGTGCTGGAGCAGAAATACTTTCCAGATGTTCACTGCTGCCCATAGCTAGCCAGGAGGGGCCCCAAGGAGCAGACCCAGGCCTGTAGGGGACGATGGCTCCACGCCAGCACACCAGGCAGTCCCGGATTACAGGGCTGGAGAGTCCCAGAAAGGCTGCGGCCAACCCTGTTGGTTCTTTTGTTTTGATTTTTGTTTGTTTGTTTCCTTTTCTTCTGGGAATCGAACTTGGGACCTTAACACTAAGCTGTATCCCTGGTCCCATGCCCTTTTTATGTTTTATTTTGGAAATAGGGTCTCACTAAATTGTTGAGACTGGACACTAGTTTATGGGATCTTTCTGCCTCAGCCTCCCAGAGTGCTGGGATTACAGTGCGTGCCAGCAGTCAGATCCCTCGATGCTGGACATGCCAGGCTGGGCTGCAGAGCCTCTAAATGCTCCCTGCCACCTCCCTGCTCTGCTCCCCCTTGGGGCTGAGGCCTTTGTGAACTGTGAGGAGGAAAATGCCCTGGTGTCTCCCTGATCATACAAACAGCGCCTGCCCACTGCACGGTGACTGGAAAATAGAAACAGGCACAGCAAATAGAGGTCCGCTGGTCAGCCTGTGTATGTGTGGGACTTAAATTTTTCTCATATTTTCTTTTCCCACGTTAAGCTCAGATTATGCACATCATTTGGTAACCCACACTAATACCCACAATAATACTACTGGGGGAAATTTTCCCATGCAATTTTTTTTTGAAAACAATTTTAACAGCTGAACAAAACATAATCTCCTTTACTACAATGGCGATTCCTAAGTTTTGCTTATGTCAGCCAGCTGCAATAGGATCCATTCGGTAACCCGCTGCACCCTCCCTGTCCGCCTTCCGGGCTGAGCGAGGGGGTGCCGGGTGTCCCGAATCTCCCAGGGGGCCGGCAGGGGGCGCGCTAGAGCAGGAGCCTGGCAGTGGTTCCCGCTTGCTCCTTCCGTTTTTGCCTCCCTTCCCTCCTTCGAGGCTCCGATCCCTCTCTCTGCCTGCAAGTGGTCAGGCCTCCTCGGGCTCTGCTCTACACACCCACCTGGAGTCTCACACACGCGAAGGGCCTGGAGTGCCGCGTGCCCAGACATGTTCGTTTCCGAGGCTCTGCTTTTTAAAAGGCTCATTGTGGTCACTCATCCCACACAGCAGCTGTTGTGCAGCTGGGCATCTCGACCTTGGGTCCACATCAAGGTCACTGTGGGATCACACACAGAGGAACCCCCTAGAGGTCAGGGTTGGGGTGCGCTGGGGAGGGAAGGGCTGAGGGCAGATGCCAAGGGCCTAGGTTATAGCTGAGTCCCTCCTGGGCCCAGGAGACACAGCAAAGCAGTTAGGATGTGGAGCGGGGTGCGGTTCCCCATGTCTGTTGCATGGTCTGGGCCTTGAGTTAACTGGGTCTCAGCAGACAGAGGGATGGCGGTCACTTAGGCATCACTGGACTTGGGGAACGAAGCAGGGAGGGACCCACAGCAGGGCTTCTCGGGGCAGCACGGGCTTCAGCTCTGCCCCAGGCTCTGGTCCTTGCAGACCTGCGGCTAAGCCCTGGGCTGTTTCAGCCTCTCTCTGCTGTGCTCCCCAGCACTTTCTGAGTCAGCCAGGCCAGGTGGACCCGGGGAAATGGGGTGCAGAAGCTCCCCAGCAGCCTGGCTGGCCAGCCCAAAGTGGTCTCATCCAGAGTCCAGCATCCTGTGGATCCCGCTGGACCTCGTGGAAGTTGCAGCTAAATGAACATTGGGAGCCCGATGGAGAAAGCCTCTTCCTCCCCACTTGGAGAAGACAGTTATAAATAATCCACAGGCACAGGAGCATAAATAATTAAAGCTGCCTGGAGTGAGTGGCTCTTGAACCGTCTGCCTGATTTAAAAACTAATTACTTGGAGAGTCCTTGCTGCTAGGGAGCCTCTGCCTCCTCCACCTCCTCCTCCCTCTCTCCTGCACTCCTCTGCCTGCTTCCTGGGTACCAGGGGCATTGGCACCAGGCTCATTGGCCAGCCCTGGCACGTAGAGAACTGCCGGGGCCTCTTCCATCTCCCTGATTAAGAGCCCTGAAGTCCCTAAGGGGCGCCACGATGGGCACTTCCAATTCGCCTTGCTCCTCGGGCTGCCTGCCTGGCTGGGAGCCCCTAGGACTTCCTGTCCTCAGGATGGAGCGGGCTGGCAGGATTTGGGGGCAGCAGAGACACAGGAAGTAGTTTGTTTCTTTTGCAGGGTTGGGGGTTGGCTGCCGGGCTGTGTGCATGCTGGGGAAGCCTGTTACCGAGCTACCCTAGCTCCTCCATTTGGTTATTTTTATAGTTTCTATTCATCTTGAAATTCCTCACTTCACACCTTTTCCTACTGTTCGCTTCACTGGATCTTTTTTCTTTTTTTTGAGCAAGGTCTTACACTAGTTCAGGCTGGCCTTGAACTCATGGCAATCCTCCTGCCTCAGCCTCCGGAGTGCTGGGATTATAGGTGTGAGCCACCATACCCAACTAGATCTCTTAACATTTTAATTTTATTCCATGTTGTCTGATATTCCATCTGTGAGTCTATTCAATAGAAGTAGCAATTGTTCTGATTACAGGTCACATTTTCTGGCTACTTTGAATGACCTGCAATTTCCCCTCCCACCCGAGGACTGGGCTTCTCCAGGGTACTCCATCCCTGAGCTACATCTTCGGCCCTTTTTATTTAGTCTCAACGAAGTTGCCCAGACTGGTTTTGAAATTGTATACTTCCTGCCTCAGCCTCCCAGATAACTGAGATTATGGGTGAGTGCTACCATGCCTGGCTTGTAGTTTTTAAAAATTTACCATAGTGTGTAAAATAAATGTATTTCCTGGAAAATGAACCCACTTTTTTCTTCACCAAGCCTTACACGAGGGGCTGAATTCTTGGGTCTTGGCTCCTGGGTGAGGTTTCTCGGATTCACTTTACTTGCTTGGTGTATTGTGGAGACAGGACTAGCTCTTTCCCTGAAGGAGGTGCCCAGGGATAGAAGAGAATGGTGTGAACATTTTGGGGGATGGTGGGTGGAACACAGCTGTGGAGCTGGCATCTCAGGGGCACAACCCAGGGAAGCACAGAAGCAAATACTTCTGAACAGTATGGCACCAGGGTAAAGACGGGAACTTGCTGTAGGGCAGCACTTGTGCTCCTGGCTTTAGATGTTCCCATGGGAGAGAGTCCCATTCCCTGCTGGAACCTGACGATCTCAGAAAAAATAATCAGAACCAGAGGGTGGTGCATACCAGTAATGCCAACCTTAAAGGAGGCCGAGGCAGGAGGATTGCAAGTTCTAGACCAGCCTAAGCAATGTGGTAAACCCCTACCGTAAAATAAATGAAAAAGGACAGGAGATGTAGCTCATTGTGAAGGCCCTGGGTTCAGTCTCCAGGGCTGAGGGTGAGGGGGTGAGGAGGGGGGTGCAGAAATCTCAGGACTCCAGTTACCCACAGGCTGCAGCTGCTCCCATAAATCCCCCACATGCCAACATCCCACCCTACTTCCGAGCCCTGGGGGGATTCATGCCCAGAAACAGCCACCTTGGTCCCTGCTGCCTCGGGAAGTGGGCGATGGATCCCCGGTTACCACTCAGTCCCTGCCAGGCTTCCTGGCGCTGTCAGTTCAAGGCAGCCCAGGAAGACTCTGGAAGCTGAGGGGGTGTGGGTCTAATAATGTCGAAGCTCTGTAATTTAGCAATTACTGTAACCCACACTTGTAATTTAGAGATATTTTTGTAATTCTTCTTTGTACTCTTTGTCGCTCTTTGAACAAATATGCAGTTTAATAGCTTCCTCTTTCCTGCTCTGAAGGCTGGTATTTGCCACCCCTCCCCCATCAGCCGCCGAGCTCACACGAGTGTGCAGATTGGGTTGGCGCCGCCTCCCAGGGACTCGGCTGCTGGTTTCCAATCCCCGCAGCTCCGCGCTGCACAATTGCGCATGCGTGGTGTCTGCAAAGGCCGGGCTCTGGGGTTCATGCGGCCATCAGGTTGGCTGCGGGCTGCGGGCTGCCCAGCGCCTCCAGGTACCGCGGGGAGGCCGGCCTCCAGTGGCCTCCGCGCCACAGCCCGGAGGCCTGCCGTGTGCTCCGAACCCCTCATCCGCTACTGTGTGTTCATTCAGGGGTTTGATGATGCTCCCCCGCCCCCGTGCTGAGCCCCGAAGGACGAGCCGGTCCCTCATGGGGTCTGAGGTCTGGCGGGAGAGATGCGGACAGCCCTGCTGGGGTTGTGGCCAGGGGATCGCAGGACAACACAGCCGGCCCCGAGCGCGGCGACCCCCAAGGCAGACTGGGCTGCGGGAGGCTGGGAGGAGCCCAGGTGTGGGCAGGGCCCCCCCCGGGGGGGGGGATTCTGCTGGAACTTGGCCCAGGTTGCACCTAAATTCTGGTCCAGCGGGAAACAGCTTGATTGCTCCTCGGTGGGGGAATTTGGATCCGCTCCTATGCTGTCGTAATTTTACTCAGCGATTGAAAATTGAATATGCGTGCTTGTAACCACACACAAGATGTGAGGGTGAACTTGAAAAAGTCTATAGCACATAGCACTTAATTCCATTTAAAATGAGATTTAACCCCGGTACTCTGGAGGCTGAGCCAGGAGGGTCACTGCGGAGGCCAGCATGGCTACATACAGAGCAGCACTCTGTCTAAAAAGAAGAGGCAAAGCGACGCTGGATGTGGTGGCTCACACCTGTACTCCTAGCATTCAGGAGGCAGAAGCAGGAGATTTGCAGTAAGTTTGAGCCCAACCTGGGCTTCACAGTGCATTCAAGGCCAGTCTGAACTACATAGTGAGACCCTGTCTCAAAAAGTAAGTAACAACTCTAACAAAAATTATTAAGAAGAAGAGGTAAAAGGAATCTACACTGATAAAGACCGGAGCTCTGTTTGTCCAGAGAATGGGGTGGGGTCCAATGAAAGGGATACAGGAGAACTTTCTGGAAAGATGGGAATTGTCTCCTGGAGGTCATCTCTGGGTTTCTACTTGCGTGGAGCTTACATATCCATCAAACACATTAGATTTGCACTTAAGAGCTGTGTATTTCCCTGCAGGTAAAATTTTTGCCTTGATAAAATTCAACCAATAAAGGTAATAAAATATGTTAATCAGTCCCCTACCCCCACCCCATATTGTTCTCATGTCTCTCTATTTCTCTTTCTCTCTGGTACAGACTAAAACCTGGGGACCCTCCATCAAGTTACAGCCCAGCCACTTTTATTTTTTATTTTGAGGCAGGGTCTCACTAAGTCGCTCAGCCTGAGACCAGCCTGCCTCAGCCTTCCAAGTAGCTAGGGTTACAGATGACTGAGTATCTCTTTTTATAGGATATTTTAATATATTGACATTATTTAGGAATATTGATATATTTGGAAATGAGTTCTGGTCTTGTTCTATTTTTAAAATATAGTTAAGATACTTTTTATCATTTCTTCTTTTCCTTAATAAGAATCCATAAAGCTTTACATTTACTTCTAAATTCAATTCTGGTTGTGATCCATTATTTTCCTAAGTAGTCTGTCATAGGTTTTAATTTTTTGACCCAATCATTATTTTTGAGATGGTTTTAAATTTTCCAAACTTTTGGGTGTTTCTTTTAGGCATAAAACATGTCTATTTTGTTGAACCAATGTCTGTTTTTCATTTTAAAACAGGCCGTGGTCAGGAAGTATAGCCTGCACCCTCTCTGCTTTATAAAACTTAGGCAGGAAGCCTGAAAGCAATGGGTTCTGATTAGCAGGGGTATAGTTTGGTTTAGTCAGATGGCTTTGGAATATCCTCCACTGGTGAGAAGAGTTCTAAAAATTGTACTGATTTACTGACTGATTGTGGGGCTGAGATTCAGTCTGGGCCTTTGCACTGAGCTACAACCCACTGTTTATTTTATTTGGAGATAGAGCGTCACTGAATCCCCAAATCTCCCAGACTGGACTTGAACTTGCAATCCTTCTGCCCCTAGAATTATTGAAGTGTGCCACCACCATGCCCAGCTTTGGCCCTTCTAAATACTGATACCTGAAACCTAATATTAATTAGATATTTAATTGTCAAAAATCTATACAATCATCCGGACACAGTGGTGCACCCTGTAATACAGTAATCTGGGAGGCTGAGGCAGGAGATTAGGGCACGGCAAATTGGCTGGACCACAGGATATAACCTGTCAGTCATGGAGAACTGGAAAGGAGCTTGATGTGACTGGTCATCATGGGAACCATGGCTGGGATACACACTGGACACAGCTTCTGCTGGCCTGGGTGACTTCTGGGTCCCGCTGTCCTCTGGTCCTGTGTTCAGAACATACCTCCACTTTGTACCTCTGTACTTCACTTCTTTTCTTCTTTCTTTCTTCTCCTCTTTTAAATAAAAATGACTTTTTCATGTTTCATTTTCCTGGCCAGTCCTTTGGGCAGGATGGCAGGAGCCTGGAATCACTGGACTCCGCACCTTCTGGCAACAGGAAGATCAAAAGTTCGAGTCCCATTCCAGCAACTAAATGATTTTGTGAGGTTCTGTCTCAAAATAAAAGTTAAAGAAAGGTTTGGGGATGTAGCTGAGTGCGCAGCATTGTCAGGACCTGGTTTCAATCCCAGGACTGGAAAAAATAATTATGGAATTCATAGGCTAGGTGTTGCTCAGGGGTAAAAGCACCCACCTACATTTGTGAGATACGGGGTTTAATTCCCAGTACCTTTTTTAGTAACAAAGAAAGCACAGAGCCGAACAACATTAGCTGAATTTCGCTGCTAGCTCAACAGTTTTGTGTTTTTTGTGTTCCTGGGTCGAACGCCTCCTCCCGCCTCACGGACTGGGGACCCCTCCTCTCTGCTGGGACAGAGCCTGGGCGCGTGGCCCACACGTGTCCTTAAATATCTACTGTTGGCTTTGTCTGCAAGCTAGCACACTGGCTGTGCCGGGCTGGGGCGAGAACAGTAGCCTCTTGGTTGTGCCCTCGTGTGAGAAATGCTGAAGGCAGCCAGACTGGAAAGAGGTAAAGTTGTGAATGTGTCCAAAATA
The DNA here is from genome assembly GCF_034190915.1 of Cavia porcellus. Taxonomy (NCBI): domain Eukaryota; kingdom Metazoa; phylum Chordata; class Mammalia; order Rodentia; family Caviidae; genus Cavia; species Cavia porcellus. The sequence goes on from NW_026947515.1 coordinate 26,526,933, forward strand.
CTGAGGCGGCGTCAGCAGTCACGTGAGGTCAGGCCACATAGCTTTTCAAAATAAATATATTTAACCAAAAAAAACCCATCCAATCCCTACCAGATTCTGGAGTCAGATGGTACGGCTCTGGCTTTCAGACCAAAAGGCCAGAGTCCAGGTTCTGCCCAGTTCTCTTCAGTGGCTGCTCCGGGCAGAGATTTCTCTTGTCCGATTTTACTTGTGTAGGGACAGAACAGGAAGTGGGTGGGACGGATTACATTGTGACATAATTGCTTTTAAATTGTTCCACCGATGTTTAGAAAGAGGGCCTACTGAGGCTTGGGAGAGAAACTTCAGCATTTAAAACTCCTTTTACCCATCTATTCAGCCACAAGTGGATTAATGACAGGGACACGAGGGCACGTGCCCGTGACTGCACGTTGACAGTCTCTGTGAGCCAGGAAGTTGGTGGCTGCCTAGCTGCACGGGTCTGGCTCAGGATTTAGAAGGGGTCAGGGAGCCATGGGACCGGGGCTGGGACACACTTCCAAGATGGTGCGCTTGTGTGGTTGCTGGCAGGAGGTCTTGGTCCCTTGCCACGTGGGTCTCTCTTCCCTGGGTAGCAACCGGCTTCTTCCAAAGAGAACGAGGAAGCTGGACATGGCAGCTATGATCCCAGAACTGGGGAGGCTGAGGCAGCAGGGTCACTGCAAGTCTGAGGCCAGCCTGGGCTACACGCGAGACCTGTCTCGATGAAACAAACAAAAACAGTGAGTGATAGAGGGGAGAGGCAGCGTGGAGCTGTAGCACCCTCCCAGGCTAACCTCCGTGTGGTCTGTGGGTCACATTGACCAGCCGTTGTCCAGTGTGGGAAGGGAGTTTGCAGAGTGTGGGTATTCGGGGTGGAGTTCATGGAGGGCACCCTGGAGGCTGACACAATGATCTAATTCCTCTGCCAACAGGCTTAGCCCTATACCAAGCTTTCTGAACTCTATTCTTAGGCCCCTTGGCCTAGCTTTGGGCCACTTGATTATCAAAGAGTAACCCCCGCTATCTGGTGCCCCAAGTACAATATTGTCAGCTTTGTTTGCATGGTGACCATTTTGCAGATAGATATGCTGATTTTGTATGAAGTTGTAGCCTGACATAGTAGCGTATGTTTTCACTGTGGATTCTGTCCTTCATCACGCTGAAATAACTCCGCCTGCTCTCATGTCTTCTGCTTGTGAGTCGATGGTGCCTAATAATACCTCCACCTCTGCTTTCTATTTCCTGACATTTACCTAATTCTCTTTGCCTATTTTAATTATTAAGCTCTTTAAGATTTAATTTCTTTTGTGTCCTGGATGTGCCTTGTGTAAACAACACACCCCTGTGACTTTTAATAAGAGCATTTCTTTTTTTTTTAAATTTTATTTAAGGAGAAAAAGAAAAAAAAAAACAGAAAAAAGAGTACAAGTTATACAGAATTTCAGAAAAAATAAACAATAGGAAATCACAAGTTAATAGATTACATATTGTCATCTTAGAAATAGTTGTTCAAGTTACAAAATTAAAGCATATAAAGTGGACATTCAAACAGTGGGACTGCAAATAGTTCTGTTCAGTGATCCAACAAAACTCAGTAATATGGTTATCTATCTTAAACACTTAAATATACATGCAGTTACATCCTTTAGAGCACTTTCTTTTCCTCTATTTTTTACAATGACAATTACACATTTTGGGTTTTATTACTCCCACAGTTCTTATTACTTTTTTTTTTAAGAGAATAAAACCAAATGTGACATAACAAAACAGAGTCAGTCAAATCAAAAGGATGGACATAATACATAATGAAAAACAGAATACAAAGTGATCAACAATGGTTACCATAATGCCTCTTGCTATCTTCAAAAAGAATTGCCTATATCATCAGTTATAATAAAATTGAACAAAACAGTAAAGAACAAAACCAGTAAAACCAAAACATTGGAGACATTACAAGACTTCAAAAGAAGATAATAGTCAAACCAGAATGGGCGTCATAGTGAATCTTATGTCTTCACAGCTGACCATCAAGCAAAACAGAATAGAGGAACATCAGTCAAAACAAGATGGTGAGAGCAATACAGGGTTTCAAATCAAGTTAATAGGAAATCAAAGTAGGTTACTATAATGTATCCTTCTATTTTTAATTTATTTTTTTCCTTAATTAAAAAGATAAAAATAAAAAGTAAATAATAAAAAAAGGAGATTGAGATAAAAGAGGACATAACAACAAAACAGCACAGGTCAGAACATAGCCATTTAAGCAAAACAGTGTTTCACCACAAGATATCCTGACATAAAAGTAGTTACCATAGTGTCTCTTTCCTTGAAATCTTTGAGTATAACTTCGTATACTGTAGCATCAAACATATCAGGACAATGTAAAACCATTCAAGAGAATGACAGTATTACAGGGTATTTAGAACCAACTAACAGAAAATGAACAATGGTTTCTGTATAATCTCCTTGTCTATAAAAGTTGTTTATATTATCACATATAATAAAATCCAATAAGATACAACATGTTAAAACCGATGGAGACAGAAGAACAAAAGCTTGATGGGACTTCAAAACAAGATGATATTAAATCAGCACTAGCTATTATGATGTCTTGTTTTCTCCAAAATAGCTATTCCTACATCCAACCTTCTCTGCCTCATTTCTTTTGAGCTCTTTTTCTGTCATTAGTTGGCAGTTTGTCTTCATTTTGCTTTCTGCTCCATTCATTCATTGTGGCCTCTCTGCCACTGTTTCTGGAATCTTGGTATTTTTCTTTTTTGAAATGTCCTGCAGTATTCTCTGTAGAGTTGAACTGGTGGTTGCAAATTCCCCTAGTTCCTCTTTATCCTGGAAGCACCTTGTTTGTCCATCAATTTCTAGGGACAGTTGTGCAGGACATATCAATCTTGGCTGCAGGTTATTATCTTTCAAAGCTTGAATTATTTCCCCCCATGCTCTTCATGATTTGATGGTTTGTGCCGAGAAGTCTGCTGTAATTCTGATGGGTGTTCCCTTGAAAGTGATCTGTTTCTTGTCTCTGATGGCTTTTAATATTCTGTTCTTATATTGGATTTCTGAAATTTTGATTATTATATGCCTGGGTATAGTTCTGTTTGGGTTGTAGGTGGCTGGGGTCCTGTATGCCTCACACATCTGAGTATCTTTACCTTTTGCTAAATTAGGGAAATTCTCCTGGATTATTTCTGTGAATAGCCTTTGTAGTTCATTTGTTTGTGTCCCTACTTCTTCCTTAACATTCTTAATTCTTTTTTTTTTTTTGGTCTTTTTTCATTTTTATCAGTACTGGGGATCAAACTCATGACCGCCTGCTTGCAAGGCAGGTGCTTATGGTGCTGAGCTAAATCCCCAGCCCCCAACATTCTTAATTCTTAAGTTATAGATCCTCTTATCATCTTCTAGCCTTTGTATTATTGCTGTTTGTTTCCTTGTTATTTTTAATAACACTTCATGCTCCCACCTTACAAATCTGTCCTCCGGTTCTGATAATCTATCCTTAGTTTCTTTCAAGCTGTTATGCCAGCTTTCAATACAGTTTTTAGTTTCCTGGTAATCTCTGTGAACCTGCTTCACGTGTTCTATGCTTTCTCTATTTTCTCCATCAAACAATTCTCTCCTTTTTTTTCTGTTGTTCCATTCCACCATCTGTTTTTTCTTGGGCAGTACTTAGCATTTCTCTAACTATTCTACTTATATCTTGCTTTACTTTGTTAAATACTTCACTTTTGAACTTGTCTATGAGGTTCCGGAGATATCGCTTTATGTCTGTTGGTGCCGTGTCTGATATTGCATGTTTTCTGTCCTCATTCTCCTTTGCATTTACCTTTCCTGGATCAGTGTCCTCAGGATTGGGGGCCGAGGACCCTTTCTTGTTGCCTCCTAGTCTCATATTTTTTGTTCCTTCCATACAAGTGTATATAGGAGGCCCAGTTTCTTTCTTTGTGGGTTACAGTTTGTTTGAATCTGCTGGCTAGGTGTTCCTGCCCACTGCAGTGTACTAGGGAGACACAGACTGGGGCAGCCTATGCTGGGCCCACCCCTCCAGGTCAGTCAACCTACTGAAGGCTTCACTGCTAGGGTGCACTGCCAGGTGCAAGGACCTGTTTTGGGCTAGCCTACTGGGTCTTAGTCCGCGGCATCACCCAGGTCAGGTGCTCCCACCAATGCCGCTTGAGAGGGGAATATGCAACTAAAGTCACTGCAGCGTCCTGTTCTGGCTAGTCTGCCTGGTCCCAGAAGGTCCTCTGTTGGAGCCTCCTAGTCTATGGAAGGGTCCCCGTTCCTCTCACTCACCGCAGGTCGATGCAGGGCTCCCTGCCAGTTTCCGCTCTCAATTCGGTTTGCTGATTCCCACTCTCAGAGCTTTTGCACGTCTCTCTCCCTGCCGTGCTGATTTAGACGCAGCAGCGGCAGCAGGAAATTCAAGCTGCAGTTTCCAGAGGCACAGGTTCCAGCTTCAGCGCTGAGATTTTATCTGTTCCTGTTATAGCACCGGGATCCCATTTCCAGTTGGTTTCTCTCAGCTTAGTTCCTTCCTGGGTCAGCAGGGTATATCTTCCTTTCTTAGGTTTCCTCACACCACACCATTCCTGGATTCTAAACTGGCTATCTCAGAGAGCCTCCGTAGCTGCTGTTATCTCAAATAAGGGCATTTCAAGAGTTCACTTTTATTTTATTCTTATTTATTTATTTTTATTTTCTTTATACATTTGGTTTTAATATTGCTATCTTCTTTTTGCCTCTTTGAGTTTTACAAATTTTCTAGATTTTGCTTGACAGATTTTATTTTACTCTCTTATCTTTTCTGGATATTTGTGAAATATGCACCTGCCATAAGCTTATTCTGTATCACCTTTAAATCTGAGAACATTAAAATAGATATTTAAATGTTTTCAGTTACACTAATACATGTATTATTGTCAGTCAAATAACATTAAAAAGAAAGTAACAAAAAAAAAAAAAAAGAAAGAAAGAAAGTAACAACAACAACAATATCAACACAGGAACTCTGGGAGGAGGAGGCAGGAGGACTGCAAGTTCTAGCCCAGCCCGATCCAGGCAGCCACTGACTTAGTGAGACCTGTGCCAACATGATTCAAAAAGACAAAAAACAAAACCAGGCAACCAAAACACTAGGGCTAAGGAAGCTGCTCAACAGTTCGACCCTCCATCCTACAAAAAACAAAATGAAAACACACAAGAGGCTGGCGTGGTGGGATACACAGAGGCGGGAAGATAGTGAGGCCAGCCTGGGCTACTTGGCCAGCTCAAGGCCAGCTTGGCCTCCATAGTGAGACCCTGTCCCGGGACAGTAACACAAAATGAAACCACCACCCCCAGCATTAATGAACTTCAAAGTCCTTTTCTCTCCCACTCTGTTTCTGAGTCCCCGTCCTCCCCCTCCTCTCCCTCTTCCTTGGTCCTCGTTTCCCTGGTGCTAAGGAAATTACTTACATTCCACTTCCTGGCAAATCATGGATTCCTATTTTGGAAAATGGAGATTCGTCCCTTTTCTCCCCCCCCCCTTCCCTCTTCTCCACCCTCACATTTTGGGTTAAGTCATCACCCGTGCCTAGGTGACAGTGATTGTGTGATGGGGACCCGAGATAGTTCTGTCACCACTGAGGTGAGTGTTGGCATTAGGGTCCGTCTCTTTCACTGCATAGCAGTCAGCTCTTCTGAGAGTTCACACACATCTCAGAGCTAATCACAGCTTCTCAGTGTTACTGTTATTTGGTTACGTGGTTTACTGGGTCACTGTCATGATTTCCTCCCAGATCATTGAGCAGAGTTGTAAAATCACGCGCACTTCTGTTTCCCGGGGGGTTAGTCATGTCTGACACTACCCCCCAGCTGCTGTGACACCACCCCTGGTCCCCGCATCACCTGTGCCACTCTCCCCCCAAGATTTCTGCAGCCCCTTTTGTGGGGAACATTCTCTTTCTCTCCAGGGTTGGGGCTCCTGACCCCTTGCAGCTGTTTCCTGAGAATCAGTGTCTTGAGATTTTGCCTGGCGATGCTGGGGTGGTCTTTAGTCTGCCTCGGCACATTGCCTGTACATGCGGTTCTAGCTGAAAATAATTTCTCTTGAGAAGGGCAGGCCGGCTTTGTCTAGCTTACAGCTTCCCATTTCTGCTGTAGAGTCTGGTCCAGACCCTACCTTTACAGGTACCTTTTATCTCTGAAGCTTTAGGACCTTTTCTCAAGCCCTGGAATTCAAAATATCACTAGGATGCACCCAGGTGGGGCATTTCCTGAGTTAACTTTATTTATTTTTGTTAGCACACGTTTGCAGTGCACAGCATTTACATTCCTTGTGCAGAGTTGGTACATGCACATAATCCATCTGAATTCCTTTTTTGTCTTTTTCCTCCTCTCCCTCCCCTATCCCTCCATCTCTTGATCCTCTTCCCATTTGAGAAAGATCTATCTCCTACACCTTAGTAATTTTCTTGTTGCTGGGACAAAATATTCAACACCCACCAGGTAAAGTAAGAGAGCCAAACTGTGTCCGTAGACATTTCAGGCCATAGCTAGTTCCAAAGCAGGGCGGCATGGCAGAGGGGGAGCAGTCCATGGCATGCAGACAGGAAGCAGTGAGGGACCAATGGCGGAAGAAGGAAACATGTTCTCCCAGGCCACGCCCCCAGTGATCTTCCCGTTCCACCGGACCGTACCTCCTAACATCTATAAAACTATAGGACACTAATCCAGTGTCACACACCCAAGGTCCAGTCCCCTACCAAATGAGCACATGGAGCTCTGTGGGACCTCCAGACCATAATACTCTTATTTCTTTTTGTCTATTCTTTAGTTAGTTCTTTATCTGTAACCTGGAGTTTCTTGTATAAGAGAGACCAGGTAATGTTTGAGCTTGTGTGCCTGATTTATTTCACTTAACATTATGATCTCAAGGTGCATCCACCCTCCTATAAATTCTCCTATAAATGACTCCTACAAAAAACAAGTTCATCTTTCTTTATGGCAGGGTAGTACTCCATTGTTTAAATATCACATCTTCTTCACCTGTTCATCAGATGATGGAAACCGTGCTGCTTCTAAGATTCAGCTATAATGAATTGTGCTGCTGTAAACATAAATGTGCTTGCCTCGCTGCAATACTGTGTCTTTAGCTCTTTCACGAAGAGACCTAGGAGAGAAATATCCGGGTCACATGGAAGTTCTAGCTATGGCTTTTGAGGAATCTTCATACTCATTTTCAACCAGTTGTTCAAGCTTATGTTTCCACCAGTGTAAGGTTTCCCTTCTCCTCGTCAGGTTTTATTATTTGACTTTTGATGGTGGCCATCTTACTGAGTAAGATGTTAGTTCAGTGATGTTTTAATTTGGCCAGAGATGTGGAACGTTTTTTTCCACGCACTTATCAGCCATTTGTACTTATTCTGAGAAGTGAATGAAGGAAAACCTCTCCTCCTCTAAGTCGGGAGCAGGATACTTGCCTTTCTGCCAATGCGTGGCCCAGACCCAAGGCCCCCGCTGCCTGCTCTGGTCACACCCCTCCCTGGCTCCCTGGCCAACCCACGTAGGCCAGGTCCTCAGTCCCAGTGCCTACCTGGATCCTGCCAGACAGAGGGGCCTCCCCAGGTACCCTCATGACCTGTGACTCCCAGGACTCAGATGCCCTGCAGTCAGGGGTTAACACCCAGCACCCCGGGAGCTGCTGTGGCTTCCCTGGTCCTGACTGGAGGAAGAGCAGAACATAGTACTGTCCTTGCAGGATGCCCTTGCCACCCAGCACTAGTCCCTCTGCTCCCCAGGGCACAGCCACTCCTGGTGTCAGGTGGAGCTTTTTCTACCTGTTGCGTCACATCCTGGGGGCTCCAAGGTGACAGCCACGGCCATCGCCATAGCCACACACTGTGCTCGGCGTAAGTCTGGGTGGCCCTAGCGGGCAGAGGTGTGAGACAGCTGCAGGTGGAAGGGCTGCTGCTGTGCCAGGCCCCGGGAAGCCGGTGGGAGAGGGCAGCTGGCCTCTTGGGTCAGCAGCGACTCGGAGCGGGGAAGAACAGGCATGCTGCTCCTGGGCTCAGACCCCACTGCTCAGCTTGGCTAGCCATCAGGACTCCAGGGCAGCTGAGAACTCCACTCCTCCCCAGGATGGAAGGTGAAGGCCAGAGTGTGGTGGGAAGGACTACAAAGGTAAAACCCACAGAGGTGACGTGAAACGCTGTGGGTGGATTCGGAAAATGGATAAAGAAACCTAATAATGTCAGCCCCAAAGTGGAGAAGTGAGAGAGCTTTTAGAGCAAATTAGTGTTTTTGACAGTGTGCCCCAGAACATGGCAAGATTTCAGAACTAGAGGAAGAACAGCTTACAAGCTTACAGTGAATGCCTTCTGGAGCGGTGTGCAGCTGGGTGGAAGCTGCCAGCAGTGAGCCAGGCGCAAGGGCGGGACTGACAGTCCCCGAGCCAGTACACGGAGGTCGCCTGCACGCTCCCCCCTGGACATGTGTGGTCCCACAGAAGAGCAGGTGCAAGTGAAGGAGGATTAAAGAGAAAGGAGGGAAGAACAGGGAAAAAGAAAAGAACCAAAAGTTAAAAAATCTCCAAGATTCCGAGTCAGCCGAAGCAGCACGAAAAGGGCTTGAAGGAGACGGAACCAGAGCTGACAGCGAGGACACTGGTGGCTCGGCAGGGAAAGCGGTGGCAGAAGGGACAGGACAGGGGCGGGACCCCGGAAGGCCAGCACAGGCCAGGCCAGGCCGGGAGGAGACCAAGTCAGCTGTGGGAAAGGGAAGGACAAATATTCCGAAGTTGAAGCAGAAGCGGGTCATAAGCAGAGAAAGGTGGCCATCCCCAGACACTCTGAGGAGAACCGGAAGATGGATCAGGAGGCTCCTGCGGAAGGTAAGTCCCACTGGAAGGGAACCGGTAAGACAGCTCAAAAGGTCGGTCAAGAAGCCGAGGGAAAGGTCTCGGCTCAGTGTCACATGGTGACAGGTGGCCGCCATAGGTCATAGGAGGTTGTCCGCTCACCTTTAACAAGAAAGCCAGCAAGACCCCGACTTCTGGTGGTTACAGGACAAAGCCAAGCTTCCGAAATGATCACGTGGTATTTAGAAGTTAAATCCATTGCGTCGACTTCTTCCCTACACTGCTGTTGGTAAGATGTGTAATGAGTAATCACAACCTCAATTTTGCTTTCTAAAGCCATATTTTTAAATTAAGGAAAAGTATATTTCTGTTGGAACTTTTTATAAAAAGACAAAATATATTCTTGCACCAAATTCCCAATCTGTGGTAGCAGAAATTATTGTACTTAAAAAAATTGCATGGAAAAATTTTCTAAAAGTAACACAGTAGCAAATCAAAAAGCCCTTCCCCTCCTCTGAGCTGAATAATAAGTATTCGTTTTACCAGCATCGCTTCCATACATTGCTTTCAGATTTTTAAAAAGATGATCCAAGTTAGACACCAGCTGATTAAGAAAGGCGTTTCAGCTGTGTCTGCCCACAGGTGGGAAATGGTGAGGCCGCCACACTGGAAGCCAGCCACTCTCCAGGAGCCATGCAGAGTGCTCAGTGATGGACTTGACTATAATCAAGAGTCGGATGTGACAGAGCAATGGGGCAGAATAGAGACGCTGTAAAGCCACACACAGGGACAGCTGAGCTGGAAGCAAGGGGCAAAAGCAATTCAGGGGAGAAAGAATTCTGTTTCTGATGAATGCGTTTGGACACATGTAAGACATTGTACCTAGAGAGCCATACAAAAAACCATGGGCTTGGGCTGGGGATTTAGCTCAGCGGCATAAGCGCCTGCCTTGCAAGCAGGCAGTTGTGAGTTCGATCCCCGGTACCGATAAAAAGAAAAAAGACAAAAAATAAAATAAAATAAAATAAAAATTAAAAAACAAACAAACCATGGGCTTTTGTCCCTACCTCATAGCACATAAAGCTAGATGAAAGACCAAAATTAAAATCTAAATGAGTGAACTTTATATGGAATGAAACCTTTGTGCTTCTTATGGGTTAGGTAGAGATTTCCAATAGACAGAATTATTATCAAGATCCTTGAAGGAACAAAAAAGGAGAAGTTAGGTCCTTGTTTCACGTGGTGAGGATTCACCAGCTCTTCCTGCAGCCAGGAGCACCTGCAGCACTTTAAGGGTTAAAAACCACACCGTCAGACAATCTTGGCAGGTGAGGAAAAGGTACTTGATAAAATTCAATATCCACTGATGAGGACTAATTATGAAGAACTTAATCCCATAATGAGTTGTTTGCTAAAAACTGCACTCAGAATTTATACTTGCCGAGGAAATGTGGAAAATGGTCTCTTTAAAGTCAGCCGTGTGACCAGGAAATCACCCTGGGTGTCTCAGGATAACGGGGTTTGATGTAGGTTGTCACTGCTCAGGTGGGAGCTGAGATAGCAGATGTTAAAACATCGCCAGCTTCAAGGTCGCAGCTCCGAAGTGACAACACGGGGTCCCTGAACCCTGCTACCTTCTCACTGTGTCACGGCTGGAGCAAGACCGCCTGGGAAGCGTAGTTTTTGCCTTCTGATTCCTCCGATCCAAGCTGATGGAGAAGTGGGAGACAAACGTGGAAAAATGATCTCCTCGCCTTGAGATGATAACAAGATCCCCTTCAGCCCCAAGCTGGCTGTGAATTTCTTTAGGTTCTCGGAGAAGGAGAGGAAATAATTTGTAAACATTGTGAGCACAGAGACAGAGCCCCAGGAGAGGTATAGGCAGGCGCATGTGTATTTACATATTCATCTCTTTCTGGCCCCGTTTCTATAGCTATAAAGAGATATACATTGTAGGATTGGCTCACAGGACTGATGGGGCTGAGAAATCGCAAGATCTTGGATTCGGCAGGCCGGAGACCCATGAGACCAAAAGATTCCAGCCTGAAAGCTAAGGTCAGTTCAGGTCCAGCGACAGGAAAAAGCTGTGTTCCTGCGTGAGGGCTGACAGGCTGGAGGAATTCATTCCTACTTGGGAGAGGTCAGCTTTCTGTTCCATCCAGCCTTCAGCTGATTTGATAAGGCCCACCACACCTGGGAGGCCACTTCCTGTGCTCATTCAGAATGGCCTCACAGAAATGCTCTGAATAATGTCTGATTGAATATCTGGGCATCCTGCGGTCTGATCAAGGTGATACAGGAAATTCACAGTGTCTGATGCGTTATGATGGTGCTTTGCCATTGCCCAGATGCAGTTGAAAGAGCCCCTGATAAACACATGAAAGAATTTATTGCTAAGTGTGATGTGAGACTCTGGGATTCTGACTCAGGATTCGTATCAAGCACAGGAAAGGACACAGGTCCTTTGCAATGGACCAGGAGCAGGTATGACAGGAAACTCTGAGTTTGGGTCTGCCCTAATTTCCTTTCCATACTGGTGACTATGGCTTCCTGAAGGCCAGACCTGTCCCTTGGGGTGATGGCTACGACATTAGGAAACAGTCACTGAGCTCCTGAGCTTACCTGCTGTGTCAAAATCTGTCTCGCTGCTGGCTCTCCTTCGGTTGCTCAGATCCTTCCGGAACCGTGGACGTCTCTGATCCCTTTGTTCCCAGGGTTCTGGCTTTGTTTGGGTCTCTTCTCTACTGTGCGGACTGACATGCATGCCTCTGGGGGAGTCTCAGGATGACCCCCAGCTTACCTCCCTGTACCCACCAGCAAGCTGCCCGTATGATCCAGACCCTGCTTGGCATTCGAACCCCCCAGGATCTGCTCAGCAGGCTGGGCATGCATCTCGTGTCCAGAATGTCCAGCTTTGTCCCACTTCTACCTGAGGACAGCACCTGACGGTAGTTAGGTGCTTAGATAGATTCCCTTCTGGATTTTCAATTTCAGGTTCATCTTCCTCCTCTAAAGTGTCTTTGTTGCTGTTTTTGGAGGTTTCTTTGGTGGTAGGGCTTGGAGCTGGAGCGTAAAGTGGCTTCTGCAAAAAAAAAAAAAAAAAAAAAATCTGATTTTGGAGAATCATCTGCATTTGGCGCTCCAGTGCTGGGCCCTCTGCAGCCTTCGGGGCTCCAGGCTCACAATGGGTGAATAAATGCACTGGACTTCACATCCACTTCCCACAGACTGTGCCTGGGCCAGGGTCCTCTTCCTCTCCTCCTTCCCTGGTGCAATCCCTGGCTCCCCTTGACTTTCCTCCTCTGCAGCAGTGTAGAGGCTTTAAATCTGCAGGGAATTTCAGGGAACTCACCTGGCAGAGCCCTCTGACTCCACAGACCCACAGGAGAGACATGGAACGCATCTCCAGTGGCATCTGTCCCCTGCCCCCTCCACCTGTCCTGCATGGCACAACCACTGTCCGCCTGCCATGGGATCCTCATGTAACTCATTAACACTGTGTTTGTCAGTGCTTACCTCGAGTTCTTGTCCTGCATATGACAGTGCTAGGCTCCAGTCCTCTGGTCTAGAGGGAGCAGGACAGTAAGCAACAGCTTCCTGCAGGCCCCCAGATTGGGGCCGGGCAGGTTAACTGCTTCGAGCTGCTCCATCATGGGGGAAATGCTTGCTTCTTGGGATGCTGTCTTTAGTGGCGAGGGCTCCTTGGGTGCTTGGCTTCTGGGTGACCTGAGCTGAAGATGCGTCCTGCAGACTGCCAGGGATTGCAAGGTGTCCACTACCCCATGCATGTGTCCCCTGAAGTGAAGCCTAGTCCTGGTCAGTCACGCTGCAGGTCCAGGCCACAGCAGATTGGGCTCTGAATGGTGATCCCGCCATTCCCTAGACAGCACTTCTCACCTGCATGCCCACACGGGGAAGTTGCACTTGCCCTGGGCTTTGCAGGGGCCTGTGCAGGGCAGGAGCCCCAGGGCCCAGCCATGCCAAGCCCCTCTCTCTCCCCATATCCAGAGAGGGGCATGCAGATGGGCACTGGTTGTGCAATGCATCCCGTGGTCATCAGCCGGCAGGTGGGGGTGGGGGTTGCAAAGGGCCCTGAGTGGGTGGGGGAGAGGAAGGAGAACAAAGGGTGGAAGCGGGCAGTGAATGGCTCCTGACTTTGTTTACCCCTCTGCCCCTCTCTGGCCGGAGCGGAGTCTCCCTCCCCCTCCCTTGTCCCCCGTGACCTGTCTTGGCGTGGGGAGAGGGTGGGGATAGTGTGGTTCCTTTGTGTCCTCTGTCAGGTGGTCGCTCAAATGGACAGGATCTGGCAGCCACTAGCTGTGCAGTGCAGAAAGGTCCATCTGGTATCCATCCAGGCCACTGAGGGGCCCCGGGGGGCACACAGTGTGTGGCCAGCCTCAGGCTTCTGGAGCTGCAGCTGGAGCCATAGATGAGAGCATCCCGGCAGTAGGCAGAGGCCAGGTCTGCCTGCTCACCTTCTGCCTCAATGCAGAGCCCAAAATGCCCCCGGGAAGCCCTGAGCATCCTGCTGGGCTGCACCTAGGAGCCCGCGGAGGCCTCTGCAGACAGCTGGTTTGCAGGCGTTTCTGGGCAACCCCCGGGCCATGAGTCCCTCCATCCTTTTTCCTCTGCTGCTGGGGTCAGGGTGGGCAAGAGATCCAGAGTCGCCACCCACTCTGGGCACAGAGAAATTCATGGGCACTGTTCTGTAGCCCTGGGGGGACACATGGGGCATGGTTAGGGGTTGCCTGGCATTGCTGTGGGCACTGTCTGCCTCTGTCCAAGCTGGCATGGCCCAGCTGGAAGCCAGAAAGACAGCCGAGGATGATGCCCCAGGGGAGCTGGTGATTTGGTCTGACACATGTCAGGTATCTGGCCTTCTGCCTGAGTCTCCACAGGGAAGAGCTGCTGCTGTTCTGAGAGGGTGACAGTGCGCTCCCTGTGTGGAGGACAGCCGCTAATGAGGCCCCCGAGGGGCTCCCCACTGGGTGGCCCAGGTAGGAGCAGAGGGTACATGGCACTGCCCGTGGGGCCCGCAGAGGGGCTGCCTCTGTCCCCACCCCAGCCACCTCATGGTCTCTCTGAGGTCGGTCCTGCAAGTCGCCTTCTGCTCCTCTTATCACGTTAACCCATCGCATCACATGTTCTGGGACATCCTGTCTGTCTTTGAAACATTTACCTTACTTACCATTATTTTGAAATCATCCTCTGGTGTATTCATCCTTTCCGTCCTTTTTTCTTCTTTTGTGGTACTGGAGACTGAACCTAGGGCTTTTGCACTGGGCTATGTTCTCAGCCCTTCTTTATGTTTTGAGACAGAATTTTGAACTTGCCATCCTCCTGCCTCAGCCTCCCAGGTGTACCCCACTGTGCCTGGTTCATATTCACCCTCACTTGGAACCAGGTGTCCTCCCAGGAGGGCTCTGACCTGTGCCTGGCACAGGTCTCAGGGAAAACTTCTCCCCCAAGCATCACAGACTTTTTTTTTGGTCTTTTTCGTTTTTATCGGTACCAGGGATCGAACTCACGACTGCCTGCTTGCAAGGCAGGTGCTTATGCCGCTGAGCTAAATCCCCAGCCCCGCATCACAGACTTTTGCTTTTGAAGCAGGCTTCTGTGACGAACCAAACTGTGTCCCCTCTTAAATTCACATGTGAAGACCTTGATCCCAGTATCTCGCCTTCTTTTGAGATAGAGCCTTACTCAAGGTAATTAGGCTAAAATGAGACCTGCAGGGAGGGCTCTAACTGCACGGGAATGCGGTCTTTACAAGAGATTAGAGCACAGACACGCAGAGCAATGATCTGAAGTCACAGGAAGGAGAGGCTTTAGAAGCAACCAGCCCTGCGGCCACCTTGACCTTGGACTTCCAGCCTCTGGAGGCAGGAGAAGCCACACAGGTGGCAGGGCCCAGGACTCTAACTGTGGGCATCCTGAGAGTTAGAGAAAAGATGAGGGGGTCCGGAAGAGCCACTGTCTGGCATCCAGCCTCATGGGAGGCCCAGTGGGTCACGCAAGCTCTGGGAGTGGCCGCCCCTCCCCAGCCCTGTTGAGTCCGCCACCCCTCAGGACCTCTCTGCCCAGTGTTCTCAAGGTCCAACTAATCACAGTGCAGGCCGCCCACAGGATCGGTCATGGGGGGAATGTGGACCAAAACAACAAACCTGGCTGCTGAGGCCCACACTGGAATCACAGCTTCTCAGGAGTCTGAGGCAGAAGGACCAGGAGTTCAAGTCCTGCTTGGGCGTCTTAGTGAGACCCTGTCTCAAAGCTCAAGCATGAAAAGAGCTGGGAGGTGGTTCAGTGGTGGAGCACTTGGCTAGCATGGGTGACTCCTGGGTTTGATTTCCCAGGACTGCAGAAAACCCAAAAAGAAAACCAAGTAACCAGAGTGAGATGCCACTCCATACCTACCCGGACAGCTAGAATTCTTTAGAGGTAGGAAATAGCAAGCTTTGGCAAGGAGGTGGAGAAATTGGACCCTCATGTGTCGCTGGCAGCTGCCTTAAATGGTGCAGTAGCTGTGGATGACAGTGGGATGGTTTCTGAACCAGCAGCTCCACTCCTGTGGATGCTTCCAAATGGGTGGGGAGTGGGGCTTAAACACGTGTTCTTACCCCAGTGTTCATAGCAGCACAGCATGGAAGCAGAAAGGTGGGCATAACCCAGGATTCCATCCCTGGCTGAGTGGATAAATCTCATGTGGTGTAAACACGCAATGGAATATCATTTAGCCCCGAAAAGGGTGGAGTGCTGACACCTCAAGCACTGTGGGCAGGATTGGGCTCCTTACAGCTGTGGCCTGAGGGTCTCGGCTCTCTCTTTGCTGGCTGGTCGCTGCCCTCAGTCTTCTGGGAAGGCGGAAACACAGCAACCGGCTTTGGCAGAGTGAGACAGTGAGAAAGAGTGTGGACAAGAAGCCAGAGTCTTCCTGTGACCCGCTTTTGGGGGTGACGTCCTGTCCTTCTGACACATTCTGTTTGCTAGGAGCAGGGCACGAGTCACAGCCCAGTAGGCAGGGCTCACTGGGGGCCACGTCAGGATGAGGCTTCCAGGAGACATCACCAGAGCTGGGAGGGAAGCAGCTCGGTTCTCTCCGCTCTGCCAAGGGTCACAGCACCCCCGGGCTCAGGGCTGGGAAGCCCCTTCCCATCGGCTCCACTTCCGGAGGTGGCCGGTGTTTCTCAGGCGGCTTGGGAGTCATTGTCCAGGCCGACCATCCTGGCTCTCGGGAAGAGAGGGTGGCAAGAGCCCCACCTGGGGGCCCGAGAAGAGGTCGCTCCGTGTCTCCCTCCTCCTTGCCCCTCCTCTCCTGCAGCCTCTCGGGGCAGCCGAGCAGGGTCTTCCTCCACCAGGGCCGGTGGTGCACACGTGTGGGTCCTGCACTCCGGGAGGCTGAGGGAGAAGGAAGAAGCTCGAGCCCGGCCTGAGCAACTTGGCAACTCAGTCAGGAAGAAAGCTGAAAATAATTTAAAACGGTTTTTTTTAATTCAAGAAGGCTGGGAGGCTGGGGATTTAGCTCAGTGGCGTAAGCGCCTGCCTTGCAAGCAGGCAGTTGTGAGTTCGATCTCCAGGACCAATTAAAAAAAAAATTCAAGAAGGCTGGGACATGGCTTGGTGTGAGGGTTCAGTCTCTGCCCTTGCTGGGCCACCCCGATTCATACTTCCTGCTCCTCCTCCCCTTGACCACACATGCTGGGATCTGAGGTGATAACTCCTAACTTTCCGTCTCTTCTCCCAGAGCTCCAGATCCATGTGCCTGATGGTCAAACTGAGATTTCAGACCAACACTGCTCACACGGCTCCAGGTTTCTGCCCCAGGATCTTTGCACTGGCTGCTCCTGCTCCTCTTGCGTTTCCATCCAGGTGAGTGAGACCTTCTCTGCCCACTTCTCTGTCCTCAGTGCTGCTCCCCCCACTTCCTGTCGCTTCTGTTTTTGCAGCCATGAGACAGCCTCTAGTTACGGTGCTTGTTTATCTTTTCTCTTCCACACTGAAATATAAGCTTCCTGATCGTCACCTTGCTTGGAGTCTTGGTGCATTCTGGGCCCTAGGACAAGTCCTGGACCACAGCAGGACCTCTGTGTCACCCAGAGGCAACTGTGACCCTGCTCATCACTCAAGGGAGTTAAAAACCATAAAAAGAGGCAAGAATCTTAGTCGTGGAGTTGACTGTCCTCGCTCCGCTACCCCCTGGATGCTGAGTGCTTTCTCCACTGATGTTCTATTGATTGATTAATTTAGTATTAGGAATTAAACTGAGCTACTATCTCAGTCCTATTTTATTTTATTTTATTATGAGACATTCTCACTAAATTGCTAAGTTCCCAGACTAGGTTCAAACGTGCAATCCTCCTGCCTCAGCCTCCCTGAGTGCTGGGATTACACGTGTTAACCACCACAGTGGGCCTCCACTAATATTCCCTGAAGACATGAAGACAGGTCAGTGGGTTCAGAATGCCAGGCAGGGGATCTGAGGTCCTCAGCAAGGGTCAAGGAGATACTAATCCGAAGACTCTGAGCTAGTCCAAGAGACACACTCCCCAGAGCGCATGTGCTGCCACCTGGAAGTCGGGCGTCGCCCTAGCTGTGTCCCGTCTGGTGCAGGCAGTCCATCTCTAGGAACCTGCAGTCTCAGCAGACTTGGGGTCTGGGAGTGCGATGTCTCTGTGACTCCAGGCCCCCCTCCTCCCATCTGGTCCCCCACTCCTTAGGCTAAAAGGCAGCGGGCCCAGGAGGGGTCAGGTCGCTTTTGCCTTAGGGGTGAGCACTTCCAGGGTTGTTCCTGAATGCACCGGATGCCCGGGATCCTAGTTTCCCAGCTTTTCAAACAGGCCTGGAAGCCGATGTTAAATTTGCTCCGGTGGTTCAGGCGGAGCTTGGTGCAGTGACACACGGGCGGGCGGCAGGGGGTGCTGACACCAGCCCTCCCTGAGACCCTGCTTAGAAATCGGGGCGGGAGCCCGGGGCAGACTTTTGGCTTTGCAGAGTGGCGGGGCACTGTCAACCGAGGCCTGAGGGAAGAACCCAGGGCCCTTTGGTTGATGCGGGAGAGGTTGGGGCTGGGGTCCCTCTTGCCTTCCTGCTCCTCTCCTGGGGTCCAGGCTGGCAAAGCACCTTTAGAGCCCAGGCCTTCGAGTGCCCTTGATCTGGCAGAGACCAAGGAGGTGGTGTCCTTGCCTGAGGTGCGGTTCACCACCTGGTAGGCACAGGAAGGGACCAGACTGCGTGGCAGCCCCTGTCACCTGGGGAGATGTGTGTGGCCAGGGGAGGCGGCAGCCCCTCAAATACCCACCCCGGTTTCCAGCCTAGCCCAAGGGGGAGGGGAATGCCAGGCCCCTTCCTCTGTGCACGGATTTTTACGTTCACCACTTGAGGGGAAAATGCAATTTGTAATAAATCTGTGTTACTGTCGAAGTTTAACTGCTCTAGTGGCTATAAAAATTAATTCCTATCCTATACAGTGTTATCCAGCTTTTAAAATGAATTGGCTTGTGGTTGGTCTGGGGTTTGGGCCATTATTAGTAATTAGTGTAATCAAATAGTGGGATCCACAAGGCTCCCCTTTCCAGCACAGCCTCCCCACCACCACGCTGTCCCTTGTGTCTTGTGGGCTCCTGGATTCTATCAAGTGCTTGGCACCTTTACGTAGAGGCCAGGAACTGCCTGGCCTTCCACAGCTGGACGGATGTCTTCTTTCTGATCCCAAATGCATTGAGGACATTATTGTGTTTGCTGTGATTTCTTTCTCCTTTGATGTCCTGTGTGTTGAAACTAACACGGTAACTTCCCCTTCACGAGTGGGTGAGAGCTCTGACATCCATTTGGGAGCTCCAGCAGGGTTCTGGGGGGCAGGCCAGGGCCTTGGGCATCATCTACATGTAAGCAGCACAGTACCCTCCGGGGCAGCAGGTCAGCGGGGACCCAGTGGTTGTTCCATAGTGGGAACTCGGGTGGTCTGGAAGCTCCGGGAGGCAAATTCACATCTTTGCTCTCGGGAACTGTTTCCTGACGTTTAGCGTTTGCTTTCATTAGAAACAGAATCACCCCCTACACACACACACACACACACACACACACACACACACACACACACACGGGTAACATGCACAGATCTTTACTACACTAACCCACTGCAGACAGCCCAAAGCATTCTTCACATTCACTGAGACTTAGAAATTCTGGGGGTTCTGAAACCAGAAACTATTCTTTCTATATTGCATTAATAAAGAAGCATTATTATATCTATTTTTGAAAACTATTTGTTTGTTTGTTTTTGGTAACTGAGATTGAACTCACAACTTCACGCTTGCCAGGCAGGCGCTGTGTCCTGAGCTAAACTCCTGGCTGAAACTATTTTAAGATGGGCTTTGCACTCAACTGGTTTCCTTTGTCATCTGCATATTTCATTTCATGCCTTGAAAAATAATGGGCTTCATGAGGTGCCTTTATCTGCCCGAGAGGAGGAGAGAACCAGGGCTAGGATGCTTTAGTGGAGACGAGAAGGAGTGTGCGCGTGTGTGTCTGTGGAATCCCACTCTCCTACTGCGAGGCGGTGTGGCCCGAGCCCTGATTCCTCATTTGGAGCAGGGAATCACAGCCGCCATGTATTGTAGCAATATTGGGGTATCAGGGTATTGGGGCAGTATGGGGTACTGGGGCGGTATTTGGGTATTGGGGCTGATTAAAATAACAGGGGAAGCCGGCAGCCAGAACCAGGTGCCACATCTGTTCTTCACGTGGGTTCCCTTATTAGCCTCCTGCAGCTACAGGTTTGAATCTTAAAATCACTCCCATCCGACAGATTGAGGAAACTGAGGTTTAAGGAAATGCTGAAGGTCACACAGAGATTGAAGACAGAGAGAGAGACTGAGGTTCTAGTGATTGGGCCACCATGCAAGAAATGCTAAGCTGTCTCCCCGAAGGCCAACCCCCAGCCCTCACTGCCCCACCAGTGGGAGCTGTAGTCTGGGTCAGATGGTCTGCACGCCTGTGTGATTTCTGGGTTCTGGAGCCCTCACCATGTTCCCTGTTGCCGGGGACAGTGACAGGAAGGTGATGGATGGCTTCCCTGAAGCATAGATTTGATCTCCTGCCCTGTGTCTGCCTCTGTGCCAGGCTTGGTGCCGTCCTGGGGGAGTTGTAGCCAGCGGGAAAGGGTTGGGAAGATACCGTCTTGCTCAATCCCTGAGCAGGGGACAGAGTGGTCGGTGCCACCTGAGAGCTGTGACCCATGAGTGCTGGGAGATCGTGACAAGGACAATGAAGATGGACGGGTGGAACTGGCAGATCCAGCCACAGAATCCAGACCCACTGGCAGAGGCAATGCAAATGAATCTGAATCCAGATTAATGTATTAATAGCACTATGTCTCTTTATGTGGTCTTTATGGGTTCCCCAAATTTGGGTGGGCATGTTTGAGATGGCTTAGCTTACAGTAGATACCTTGTGTGTGAGAATACAGTATGTCACATTCTGATCGTTTGGATTTGCCCAGATTTATTTGGGGGCTCTGCATAGGACCTATCTTACTGAGGGTTCCATGAGCATTTGTGAACACATATTCTGCAATGGAGTTGGTGTTGCATAAATATCAGTTGGGGCAGGCTGTTCAATGTTCAGAGTTTTTACTGGTTTTGTTTACTTACTATATCAGTTACTAAAAAGGCAGCTGCTATATAAAAATTTTCATTTATGATTTTTAGATTTGTCTACCTTGCCCTTAAATTTTGTCAAGTTTTGCTTTACGTATTTTGAAACTTTGTCATTCAGCACATATACATTTAAGATGCTTATGTCCTTCAGGTGAATTGATCTTACATCATTAGATGATGGCTTTATCTGTGGCAATATGGTTTGTCTGGTGTCTATTTGGCGAATACTAATGTAACTGCAGGGTTGTTTTTGTGCTGTTTACCTGGTGTGACTTTTCCTGTACTTGGATATGGAGCCTATTGTGTCCTTAGATTTAAGTCTACCTCTTGAATCAGGACACAGGTGAGTATTGCTAGTTTATCCAGCTGGACTGTTGCTTTTCTTTCTTTCTTTCTTTTAATTTATTTTTGTCTTTTTGAGACAGGCCCTCACTATGCAGCTCTGTCCAGTCTTAAGCTCACTTTGTACCCCAGGCTGGTCTCAAAATTGCAACAATTCTCCTGCCTCAGTCTTCCGAGTGCCAGAATTACAGGCAGGCAGCACCACACCTCGAGACAGGGTCTCATTATTGAGCTTAGGCTGCTCTTAAATTCGAAATCCTTCTTTCTCAGCCTTCTGAGTGTTGGGATCACAAGTGTACATCAGCATGCCTGGTATTCGGCTGCTTTATAATGGAATATTTAGTCTTCCCTGTTAAGTGTGATTATTTCTATAGTTGGCTTTAAATCTTTCTTTTGCTAATTTGTTCTTTTTTCCTTCTGCTTTTGCTTCCTGGTTTCTCTTTCTGTGATTTCTTTCAAGCCTATGATACATATTTTTTTTAATTAAAATTTTTTCAATACTGGGGATTGAACTCAGTACCTTTGCACTGAGTTACATCCTAACCCTTTTTAATTTTTTATTTTGAGGCAGAGTTTCACTAAGTCACTAACTAGTCCAGGCTGGGCTTGAATTTTCAATTCTCCAGCCTCAGTTTCCCAGAGCGCTGGCATTACAGGTATGTGCTACCACGTCCACTTCCATCATATATATGGGGTGCCTGTGTGTGTGTGTGTGTGTGTGTGTGCGCGCGCGCACGTGTGTGTCCCATTTTAACTCCTCTGTTGGTGTTTTAGCTGGTCCTGTTTGCATTTTCTAATGGAGGATAATTTAGGGATAATAAGATGTGATATTATAATATATTTGGGTTTATCCCTGGCTCCTGGCCTGAGTTTCTGAAAGTCTCAAAGCTTCCTTAGTGATGAGGTGAAGCCCTGTTTTCAGAATGAGCCCTTTTCAGCCTTACTGGAGGTGAGATGAAGCTTGGCCAACAGACAGCCATGGATGAGGAGGCTACCAGAGGACCCCACCGTCTGGTTGGAGGCTGAATCTTCCGGTCCTGCATTCTGTCCCTCAGGATTGATTATTAATAGCTAACAATGTCATCAGTCATGCCTCTGTAATTAAACCGCCATAAGAGCTTCCAAACAAATGGTTTGAAGAACTTCAGAGTGGACACGAGGAGGGCAGCGCCCCCAGAAAGAGCAGTGTGACTCCCCCATAACTTTGCCCCATGCATCCCTTGCGCTTAGCAGTTTCTGAGCTGTGTGCCTGAACGGGAAGAGTCTTGTGAAAGTGAACCGTTTCCCCGAGTTCCAGAGAACTGCTTCACCTGGGGAAGGGGCTGTGGTTAGGGTCTGGTTAAGATGTTGAGGGCGGAGAACACAGGTATCGGGGGATAAATCCTAATGGGAAGTTCCAGACCTGTGACTCACACGGGTAGAATTGTGACAGAGCTGCTTGTTACTGGACAATTCTACAGAAAGCCTCAAGAATTTACACATCTAAGATGCGATTCTCTGGGCAGCACTGAGAAATTGTTGGTGGACATTTTTAAAGGAGCACTGTTGAATTTTTTTCAAGCACGGTGACTACTAACTACATTGTACTCTGTTGTCACCAAGTTGACACATTATTTAAGCAAACAGACGCGTTTATTTGGGGATTAGAAAATTACTTCTATGTACGCAAATAGCTGTGACAGGAGATATAAAGACAGATTCAATTAAAAGTCGATTTCTTTGGTCATCTTGAACAACTTGGTGAGATAACCTCTTCCTTCAGACAAAACAAAGATAAACAGCTTAGCCCAGATGCGAATGTGGAATAAGAAGCTTTGGATTAATGAATTTTGAGGTGGTAAAGTGATACAGGGCAAGGCTGGAATTCATCAGGGAAGTCTTGTTCTGGTCATTTGAGTGCTAGGTAACATCCCCAAATTTGGTAGCTGTGAGCCATTGCATTGATCTTGCCTCTTGGCTCAGAGTGGACAGCTTTTCTCTGCTTCCTTTGGTATCAGTGGTGACTCAAGACTGGGCTGGGAGCATCTGGAGGTCTGTTCATTCACACTTCTGATAGGACCTTAATTCCTGGCCAAAAATAGCTACCTGCTGCCTCCCCAGGTGGCTTAGGCTCCCTTACAATATGGCAGCTTCGTTCCAAGGATGAGAAAGGGGGAGGGAAAATGAGCCAGACTGAAATGGAATCACCTGCTAGACACATGTTGCATCCTCCACATTTGAATCATTTTACCAGTCCAACCACTCACAAGGGCCTGCTCAGATTCCAGGGAGGCCACTGACCGCATCCTCCCGAGAGCAGCCTTCTGACCCACCAGGCTGACTTAGCTCGTACTCAGGGCTGCCCTTTCTGGCTGTCCTTAGGCCCTGGTTGGCTCTTCTGCCCATTCCCGTCCTGCTTCTCCACCAGTCTCAGCCAGACCATGGGACCTGCAGCTTTGGTGCTTTCTCCAAGGACTTGCCTGCCAAGAGGAGTAAGCTTGGGAGGGGTGGGGGTGAGAAGTGCATGTGAAAATTGCAGGGATCTGAGGGTAGCAGGCCTGGTGGCCAGCAGAGCAGGAACCTGAAGGAGTTGGCTGTGGGTGTGAACTGCCTGCTGACCTTTGTGGTCCTGCTGGGACCAATCAGAACCCTTCTTCCTGAGCTGGACTCATTTGTATAAACTCTGGGCCCCCAGAAAAAGCTTTTCAAAGGGCCCCTTGTTCTCTGTTAATTGAAAAAGGCTCTGTCCTCCTTCAGCGGCAGCTCCCGGGGCTTCCCCAGGTGGCTCCTCAGGCTAAGTCCCCTCTGGCTGCGTTCTGCCTGGCCTCTGTTCCCTCCTCCACACACCCAGAATGATTCATGACCCTAGTTGTGTCCCTTCCCAGACTCAAGCTCCCCAAGGACAGAGTTGTTCTTTGACTGCCCTTGTCGGTCAGTACCTAATGTATAGTGTATAGTGTTTTTTTTTGTGTGTGATCAATGGGTTTCTCTATGGGACACCCCAGCTCCTGGAGACCCGACTTTACCCAAAGACACTCCAGGGCCACCGGCAGCTTGGCCAGTGGCTGTACTGGCCAGTTCTTCTTGCTCTGTAGAATACCAGCCCTCCCCTGGAGGAGTTCACAGCTGAGCTGAAGAGATAAGATTTAAGGGTATGGAAAGATTATTTTGCTTTGGAAAGGTGAACACATTTGAGGCTGTGGTTCTGGCCGGCGTGAGGACACGCCTACCCAGCTCAGCGTTGTTAACGATTTCCAGAAAGGGTTTAATCTCCGTCCTTCTGTAATTATAAAATTCTGCAGCTATGTACGATGCGGAGGTTAGGCTCAGGACAAAGGCAGATGCTGAAACGTCAGGCGACCTGGTGGAGCGAAGAGTGCGCTGCTCTGAGCATCCGCTGCTGCACCGAGTCTGAACAGGTTCTCCACGGACTGTGCGTCCCAGCCTGCACCTGCCTTGGCTTTTGTATGCAGCTGTGCACTTAGTAATATAAATGGCACACGTTTAACGTGTCCTCAGGTGTTTCTTTTGTCCTAGGGAGCTTGGCAGAAGGTCCTGAGGCCTCTGAGAAAGACCTGGAAGTCCCCGAAACTGAAGGGGCCAGACAGTGGTGGGAACCCTCAGAGACTTCTCGGCATGTGTTCCGCGGGTTCCTGTCCCGATTTCATGGTCCCAGGAATCCTAAACGGTCAGAGAAACCAGGCAATTGCACCGAGTGGCCATGAGGTGGCAGTATAGAACTAGAAGCCCTGCAGGTGTAGTAATTGGTAGATTAACTGTTCTGTCTTGAGTCAGAGACTCCTGCGAGCAGAGCCAACTGCCCAAAGCCTACTGGGAGCAGGAGGGCTCTCTCTTAATTTAATCGTCTGTCCACTGAGCTGAGAACGTGTCTACGAACCTCTCAGCTCGGGAAGTTCCATTGTACCGAAGCTTTGGAGTGCTTATTAGCTGGGCTGGAAACACGCTGATAAAAAGTTAATTTCTATTTGCTGTTGCTCGGTAATTGGATGAACATGAAAGCAATTAAATATTAAAACATACAAACAAATAAGTAAGTCACTGTAATTAGCCAAAGTTTGATCACTGTCATATTTATTTAGGAAGAGATGATATGTCTCAGCAGGTGACATTTTAAATACCCTGGGCCACTCTGGTGTTGTCTTTGGAGAATGCTGAATAATGTACGGAGAATTTAATTAAACCCTGTTGTAAATCAGCTATGATGACAGGGAAATGACAGCCACATGTTGAAAAGCGAATTAGTCCACAGCAAGGGATATTAATTAACTCTTTTTCTGAGGCCTCTGGCACAGAATGGCATTACAAAAAGGAAAGAGGAAAAAAAAAGCCAGCACTTTGATGTGGGGAAGACACCATGCCTGTTATTTTTATAGTAATTATCATTATTTATGGCTTGAATTTCTTCAATGGCCAAAGTGCAGCTAATAATCGTTATGCTGTAGGGAGAGGTTAAACGGCTCCCCCCAGAGCCACAAGATGCAGGTAGCAAAGAGGAGCAGAGAAGGGGGCTGGGGAAGGAGCACCTCTCTGGAAACAGCAGTGTCCTCGCCCAGACGGGGGCTCCAGGGAAGAGTCAGGGTGCATCCGGGAGAGAAAGCTGGGTGAGAGCCCTGCAATAGTCAGGCCGGACCCTGCTCACCTCACAAGAGAGGAAAACGCACAGATTTGCCCATGCTCACAGGTCCTGGAGGCAGATCACGGTGCAGCGTGAGCCTGGTCACTCTGTGGTTTCTGCAAAACACTTGTCTGGAGTTCTGCAATGCAGGAGGCTGGGGATGGAGATACCAGAGTGGTGAGATGCTGCTGTGAATGTGGGTGACAGGAAGGCCGCTCTTGCTCCAGCTCTCTGTGCTGGACACTGCAGTGTCTCTACCCCCCTGATGATAGGCAAAGATTAACCCCACAAAGGTTGTGTGTGGGCAGCTGTCCCCCAGAGGGGTCACTTCAGTCATCACTTCCCAGCTGTGAATCCAAACTCCTGGCCAGCAGAATGGGTCTTGCCTGATGCCTCTGCCTTGAACATCGGTGAACTGACTCTCGGCTGACAGTGGGGGTCACTGAGAACCCCCCAATGCCTGCATCCAAAGGTAGCATCCAAGTCACGCACATCCTCCTTGGTGACAGGGAGCAAGGTCAGGGAATGTACACCTGCTTCTATCAGGTGTGTGATTGCTATGCTGTTGTTATGGTGTGCATCCAGGTGTGTGGGTACCACATCTGCACACATCCTGGCATTTGTTCAAGTGGTCCTCAGCCAAAGCAGCCACGCACAGACTGTGGAGTGTCTCTCTGTTGGCTCCGAGGTGGAAGATGTACCATAGTATCAGTCAAGCAAGAGCTCAAGAGTGTGGGATGTCAGTTTCAGGAGAGCCAGTCCCAGTGGGTCCTGACACCACACGTAGGTGGGTGTATGTCTTCTAGAACATTCTTGAGCATCTCCCCTAGTGTCCCACAGGTGGGAGGAGACTGGCCACGAGGGAGTTATAGGACACAGTCATTCCCTTGTAGTTCTCCAGGGGCTACTGTTTCTGGGAGGTGGCTGTCCTGCTTCAGTGTTTCAGGTGTGTGTGCCCAAGAGTCCCCATAATCTGTTCCCTGGCCCTTAGAGGAAGGGGATTAGATGATTCCCCAGGCCAGCAGTGCTAGGGACACAGAGGCCCAGGAAGATTGGTGTGTCCTGGGGCCACTTTCCTGGGGTCAGCCAGAGCCTTAACCCCAGCGACTGCCATGTTTACCACCTGTAGGTTTGCTGGCCCACAGCTGGAGCCGTCTTCACCCTAAGCTGCAGTTCATCCACAGTGCCCTGAGGCTCAGGCATGATGTGGCCCAGGTGAAATCTTACTTGGACTGGGAAGGCAAGGAAGAGCGTGTGGGGAAGAGGAAGGGCATGGTGGCTCCAGCTCAGGTGTCCTAACTGGGTGACCTGCAGGACACAAGCTCTGAGAGCGGTAAGCACAGGAAGGGGCCCTGGGGTCACACGCATCCCTTTCTGTAACACACTGCTCACTGTGAGGCCTCTTGGCCTAGTGAAGGCCCTCACCCGCCCTGCACCACGGAACCCTGTTTAACTTTGCTCAGTAGAGAGAATCTTACGTCGATGTGGTTAGCATGCTCCTTCCTTTGTTGAACTCAGAACAGGCTCACATCCTAACCCTTGAACCTGTGTGTTGCTTAACATGGTGAAAGGAACAGGTGTTTTTGTTTGTTTGATTATTTTTTTCCAGGTGTGAGTGAATTAAAGCTCTTATTTATCCCAGGTTATCCTGCTACCTCAGCTAATCATGAGTCCTGTCCACATAAATACGGTCCGAGAGAGACGTAAGGGAAGAGCGGGTAGAGAGATGCCACCTCGCTGGCTCTGAAGATGGCTCGGGGACCAAGGCAGGTGGTAGTCTTTAGAGGTTGGATGAAGCAAGGAAATGAAATTCTTCCTAGAGTCTCTCTGGATGGGACCACGGCGCTGGTGGCAGCTTGATTTGAGTACAGTGAGACCCTGCTGGACTCCCAGCTTAAAGCATTTGTAAGAGAAT
The DNA here is from genome assembly GCF_034190915.1 of Cavia porcellus. Lineage (NCBI taxonomy): Eukaryota > Metazoa > Chordata > Mammalia > Rodentia > Caviidae > Cavia > Cavia porcellus. The sequence continues at coordinate 26,554,313 of NW_026947515.1, forward strand.
CCATTTGTGCCACTTTAAAACACTCGATTTGCAGCACCAGCAAAGGCGGGCACAGCCACCGAACGTTGGCATCATTTTGCAGAGCACAGCTCAGATCCTCTCTATGCAGGGCTCTGCAGGGCCAGCCGGGAGGCACCAGGAGCCCTCCTGCCCAAGAGCGAGTCTGTGTTTGGGAGTCACAGCCTGCACGTGTAGAGGGCAGGTACTACAGCCCCGTTCAGGAATGTCCACTGAGTTACTACAACACAGCCTAGCAGAGGGGAGACTGTGATGCCTGGGCTGGCCAAGGAGGCCCCCTGAGAGGAGGGAGCTGGGGTCCCCCTTGAGGCATGGAAAGAAACTTAGGGTTTGACCTGAGGGTAAAGGGCAGGGAAGGGTACAGTAGGTGGGGCTGGGAATAGAACTGGGGCGGATGGGGTGCTGAGGCCACAGGGGAAGGGCAGCACAAAGGCACCAGAGGATTTGGGCAGGTGGTATCGAAGGCTCCACCCACCCCAAAGGGTATACCATGGCCTGGAGGGAGGCGCTGGCTGCTCAGGGAGAGGGGATCGCTCGCCCAGCTCCTCCCTGCGAGCCACTCTGGGCTCTGGCTCCGAGTGTCAAGGTGCCTGTAAGATTTCCCCAGCCTTCTAGAAAATGCTTCTTCCTGTTTTTTTCCCCTACAAATTTTGGGGTGTAGGAGTAACGTGTGGGCAGCCCCTGATGCTTGGGCAGTGCAGGGACTGGCTGCTCTATGCTTGGCCCGGACACAGGGATTCGGTGACCTCCTGTTGGCTCAGAGAAGCAGTGGCCCAGGGGAGAGGCTGGCGCTCATTCCCCATCCCTGGTCTGGAATGGGATTGCTGGCTCCGTGCTGGCTGCCAGGTTAAACATGCCAGGCATTGGGTACCAGTTAGATGGCAGCAACCCGGATTGGTTGGAGCCTTTCTTTCTCGGCCCAGGTGGGCAGCCCAAGGTGGCCGTAGTCCCTTGCTCTCATGGCACTGCCCATGGACCATGGTGGCCTCTGGCCTTGGACAGCACCTCTTCTTGGAGCACACTGCCCTGCTGTCCGGCAGACCTGTCCCTTTCCTGCCCCTTGGCCCAGCCTGATGTTGAGTCCTGGGGCCCTTAATGACCGGGAGTCCTGCAGACAGATTTGGAGGAATGGGAAGTGCTGAGTAGGGCATCTAGGGGGGCTTCCACATTTTTCACAGCTCTGCAGCTGGTTCTGAGCAGCAGCCTGGCCTGAGCAGCCGCGGTAGGGTTTGGGGAGAGCTGGTTTGCTTGCACGCAGGGCACTTCTCAGTCCTGCTACACTGTCCAGGCTTGAGTGGTGGCTCCCTTCTCACTGACCGTGTGACCCAGGGCCTGCCTGAGCCTCAGGACTCTTACCAGAGATGCAGAAATAACCTCTGCCTAGTAAAAGAGTCACGCAGTGAAGCAGAGAAGCATCAGTGGCATAGATGGGAAGGAGGTGGCCCTAGACGCACAGGACACTGAGTGGCAGCAGGACGCTGGTCCCTTTCCTCTGCCTGCACGTGGACCTGGAGAGAGACCCCTTTCTTGGGGAGGACCTGTCAGGTTTTACATTCTTGCCTGGTAAGGGCTACGGGAACCTTGCATTTCCTGCTCCAGGATTCCTGGGTGAATCCAGCCCTCCACAGAGGGAAAACGCACTCTTGGGGTGCCCTGGGTTTCCCAGCTGGCTCCTTAAACAAGCAGGAGAATTTGTCTCCAGTCAAACTACATGGTCAAAGGGCTCTTGACCCCTTTTAGTCAGTGGCAAAGGGTCACCAGGTCATTTGCTAGCGAGCTTGGGTGCTCCACAGGGAGGAGTAACGTTATGGCAGTTAGACCTCTGCCCTTTGCCTGTCTGCTCCCCTGGGGGCCTGGGCACCACGTGGCAGCCTCGGCTTTTCCTCCCAGGGCTGTGCTTGGTTCAGCTTTCTCTACAACCCACTTCCCCCTGTTTGGTCCCCTTTGTCCCCCACTTCACCTAAGCTGTTGCTATCCTGTGCCCTCACTGAGTATTTCTCAGCCCCGATGGATGACCCAAAGAGACACTGGCCCCAGGGGACATGCTCTTGTCCCCTTCTCAGTGACTTCATCTCAGTGGGGGCCCTGAAAAGCTGCAGGCAAACCCAGCAAGGGACACGGGCAGCGTGGGGGAGAAGGCAGCCCAAGCCTGCCACAATGGACGTCTGGCGGTGGTCGGTGCTCCTTCAAGGAGACAGGAGGGCAGCAGGGTCCTACAGGGTCCCAGCGCTGTAACTGCTGAATAAGTCACGGCAGCGACAACCTGAGTGGGGCTCACACTGACGATCAGCAGAGTGTGGTGCCCAGCTTCTCTCTGAGCCCCATTTGCAGGTGCTGCACATGCCACCTTGCTGTGACGAATGTCCTTCCTCATGACCCCAATCTATCTCAGGGACTCTACCCTTGTCACCTGCAGCTGGCCTACCGAGGTGTAAGTCCCACTGTGGGATGTACCTCCCCAAGGTCCGGCCATTAGGGCGGGGACAGCCCACTGGCCTTTGCTGAGACGGTCCCTCTCGTTCCTCTGCGGTCAGGTGGAAGCCTGTGTTCTCGCTTTGGTTTTACCTTCACAGGATGTCGCAGAAATGGAACAACACAGAACTCGGGCCTTGAGTCTGGTTCCGTCCTCTTGGGACAGGTTTGCCACCTCTGCCTCGGGAGAATGTGTTGGGCACCTGTCCGTGCTGTGGCACCATAGCCATGGTGTGGGTGGACTCAGTTTGCTTATTTACTTATCCGTTGGAGCCTTCTGGCTTTCTCCTAGTGAGTAACAGTGCTGGAAACATTCAAGACAGAGAGCCCTGCCCAGTCCTTGTCGCGGTCTGGGAAGTTTATATTTGTGATTCCATGGAAATGGTATTGGAATCCCAATCACTTAATTCCAATCATGCACTTCCAGTGCAACCCACAGCGAGGATAAAGACACTAAGACATATTTATAGTTATGGGGAGCCCGGGGACTCTTAAATCCAGCCACGATGGTGGTTCCCCGCGACAAAGGCCTCGACCCAGGCCCTGACCTGGGTTTAATTAATTCTGTGTGAGGGAGTGGCCCGGGAGTGGGTGACAGTGAGAGTGTCAGAAGTGTGCCAGCTGGGCTGAGCAGCTGGGCTGCAGTCACCTCTGCAGTAATTCCAGAAGGCTTTGCAGAGGAGTCATCTGCATAACACAGACTGAGGCTTTAGCTCTGATGTGTAAACTTTTCTGCCCTGGGAAGTCACAGCCTCTTGAGGCTCCAACACAGTTGACAGCCCTGGGGTGGTGGCTCTTCATCTGGCCCAGCTCAGCCATGTGTTTTGGGGGAGTCACAGGGCTGAGAAACAGGGACTGCCGCCTAACTTCAAAGATTATGCATCAGCACCTGAGCCGGGCCCTGTTTACATTGCTTGGAGCCAGTTGAAGGGAGAAGGAAATGACCTGGCCAGCCCTGTACACATCAGTGCATGGAGAGAGGCCAGGTTTAGCCACAGTGCAGAAACTGCTCTTATTCAGGGCGATTCCTCCTCACGCATGCTGGTTTTTGTGGGAACATACGTTCCCAGTATGCATTCCCCACTACATGATGAGTGCATGCCCAACTGTCTGAGGAACTTCTAGCTGAGTGTGCAGCCTGACTGAGATTCCAGCACTGTGGGAGGCTGAGGCAGGAGGATCACAGACTGAAGCCAGACCGGGTAACTTAGCGACTTAGGGAGACCCTGTCTCAAAATAAAAAATAAAAAGAGGACTGGAAATGTAGCGCAATGAAGGCCCTGAGTTCAAACTCCAGTACCACAAAAAATAAAGCTTTCAGTTTCCAAAGTTGGCTGGGCCGCTTTGCCTTCCCACCCACCTGCCGTGGAGGAGAATCCCGCACCCTTTCGGCTCTTGCTGTGTCAGATTTCAGTAAGAGATTCCAGCCATTCTAGTAGGTGTGCTGTGGCGTGTCACTGTGGTTTTAATTTACATTTCCCTAATAAGACATGTAAATCTTTTCATGTGCTTCTTTGCCATCCATAAATCTTCTTTAGCAAAACATCTTTTCAAATCTTTTGCACTTTCAAAATGGAGTTATTTTCGTGTTATTGTTTTAAGAGTTCCTGAAATATTTTGAAAGGTCCAAGTCCTTTCACAGGTGCGTGTTTTGCACATATTAGCTCCCAGCCTCAGGCTAATCTTTTCATTATCTGAGTAATGTCTCTCAAAGGGCAAAGTTTTTAGTTTTGAAGAAGTCTGATTCATGACTCTGCCCCTTTTGTGATTGTGCTGCTTGTTCAGGGTCTAAGAAACTCCCCAAGCCCCCAGGCTTTTCCTCTATATGTTCTGTTGGAAGTTTTAGAGGTTAGGCGTTCACAGTGGGGCCTGTGTTTCGCTGTGAGCTCGATTTTGTACATGGAGATTTGCCCCTTTTGGCGGGTGGCTGCCCTGCTGTCCAGTGCCAAGTCCTGGAAAGACTGTCCTTTCCCAGTGGAAAACAAACCAACCACGCGTCACCATGCAGGTGAGCTTCGGATTTGCGCTTAAGGACCGGGTGACTGGGAAGTCTACTTCTACATGTCCAGGATTTCATGCTGCTCACGGGTGAGACCCACGACTCACAGGAACACGGGAGCAAGGCATGGCTGTGTGCACTTGGCCACCGTCCTTGGGTTTCAATCCCTCCTTGAAACCATGTTAATTTTTTTTAATGGAGATTTGGTGGTTTCACTTGGAACTTTCTCATGCCAATCAGGGGCACTCTTGACGAGGGCTACGTGTTTGGTACCCTGAACAAGTGACGTCAAGACTCAAGAAGGTCTTTTTACAGAGTATTTTTATTTATTTTTTTGTAAAGAGACTAGAACTCAGGACTTGTGCTCACCAGGCACATGCTGTGCTGCTGAGCTGTATCCCCAGCCTCTGAGTATTTTAAAAATGAACCAGGAAACTGCTTCTGGGTGGCATCTGCATGTTCGAGGTGTTTTTAAACACTGGACTTGGCAATGAAGGTGTCCGCTTGACTGAACTTTGGACTTGCTTTTTCCGCCTGCTACTTGACACCACCTGGGAATGGGACTCAGGGACGTGCTGAAGTCAAGTCACCGACAAACATCGGTGGCACCTAAGTCCTTTGTAAGATGCGATTTGCTCCACTCCTCTTGTACCACCTGCTTTTTCTATACATAGCTTTTTAACTTTGCTAGCCTGTGAAATAATAATTGCCGAATTTCCCAGGCTGGGCTTCAACCTCTGATCCCCCTGCCTCAGCCTCCCAGGGTGCCAGATTACAGATGTGTGCACCACCTCACCCACTGGAGCCAGGCTGTCTTTGTGCAGGCAGCACCAAGGACAGTGTGCCCCGCTCTTATCCCAGTGAGCCCTGGAGGAAGAGCTCCAGCGTCTGAGTGTTGGTCTGGGATGAGGGCGGATGGTGCCCGTGGGCGGCCTCCCTGGACACGGTGCCTCATCCCTGGGTGTCTGGGAAAGGTTCCCTGGAGAGTCTACCTTTCAGCACTGAGCCGCTGGTCAGCACACCCTCGTGGGTCTCCTGGGGCTTCACCTTGAATTCGGGCCTTGCATACTTCAGGTGTCTCCAAATAGTCCTTTATGAGCTTGGACGAGAGCCACTCGAATTCACAATGCCAACAAGGACAGTCTTGTTTTCCTCACTATCCCAGGGTCCTTTCTCTCTCATATAGAAGCTCACTTCTTGGAAAGGTCCCTGTGGTGTCTCTGTTCTTTGGCATTGATGGATTCCTATAAACTTGCAGCTCCTCAATGCCCAGCAAGCTCCTGACCACAACTATTATGAGCTCAGCAGGAGCTCATAGCTCCTTGGAAAGCCCATGCCCCTTCATGCTCCTGCTGGGAACCAGGCTGGAGCACACAGGTGCCGAGCTGGGAGCAAAGAGCTTAGTTCTCCACCCTGGAGCCATCTAAAAGCTAGGATTCACTTTGGAGATGGACACTGTGGCTGCTCCTTGCTGCAGGTGACCTGTCTGGCTGCTGAGGAGCTGGGTGCAACAGGAGGTTTCTCTCCTTTGTCTGTTGAGGGTCCCTCTGTTTGCAAGTGGAAAAGGCTGGTCCTGAAGCTGCCCAGCTTTTGAAGAATGGGCTGGCGTGAGGTGTACGTGGTTTTTTTCCCTGTCTGTACTGGGACTGAGCTTTCTGCTGCAGAAAGACCAAGCCAGATTTTTGTTTGTTTGTTGTTGAGACAAGGGCTCACTCTGTAGTCCAGGTTGCCCTTGAACTCATAATTCTCCTGCCTCAGCTTCCCAAGTGTTAGGATTACAGCATGTATCACCAAGCCTTGCTCCAAGACAGCCTGTGTAGGAGTGGGAGAGTGTCTCTATGCTGTGCCTGCAGGGGCTGCTGGAAGCTCTTCAGGGTTTCATTGGTAAGAAAGAGGGGGCCTATTTGTTCCCACATTCCAAACAAAGGTGCTGCCCTGCACCTGAGTTAGTATGGGAGATGGCTCGGTGTGCCACCTCGGAAGCAGTCACTGTGCAAAGGGGTCAGGAACCTCACTGATTCCTATAGGCAGGACCAATGCTTTGTCCCTGGACCCAGGAATGGACTCAGACATCGAGGACCGTGCAGAATCCCACCCTGAGGAGCTGAGACTGTCAGGACGAGATTGTGGCGTCAGGAAGAGACAGTGACAGTGGCCAACCTCGCTACAGTTAGGGTGACCTAGAGCTGGGGGCTGAGCGCTGTGGGGAGGGCTCTGCAGGAGTGTGGCCCCCTTAGAGAGGGGACTTTGTGGTTTGCAGGGTTGGTGTGCCTGCCCTGGGTTTGGGTGACCGGGTCCCAAGACCATGGGTTGAGGGTTGAGGGGGAGCTAAGAGCTGACACGGCCTTGTTTTGGGGAGCCCGCCTGGGGCAGCCTCCCTTCCTCTGCTTTCCTGCACCCCACTCTGTGAGGGACCCTTGCCCGCAGATCTGTCCCTTGCCAGTGTCCCTTCCACCTCGGTCCCACCACATTCCACACTGGAATGTCCCCTCCGTGGCACATGGATATGTCACAGTGCTGGGACCTCAAGATGGGGATGTGTGTCTGTCCCCCCATCTAGGTCAGCTCCCTGATGCAGGTGCTGGGCTCCTGCCTGCTGCCTGCCTATGGATGTTGGCCCTTAGCCCAGTTCTGTCCACCCTGCTTACGATGCCTGCAGGCACCAGTGACTCTTTCTAAGGTCTGTCTTAGGAGCTAATCCCGGGCCAGGGGCAGCAGCCAGGACACAGAAGGTAACAGTGCCTGGGGAGGTGGCTTGTCCTACACTCCTGCCTGAGGGTTCAGCCTTCCTGATGCTTGAGATTCTGGGCAGGGGGAGGAGAAGGGAGACAGAAAGGGAGAGAGAGAAAAGGAAAAGGAGGAGGAGGGAGAAAAAGGGAGGAGGGGAGAGGAGGGCATGAGGACAGCCCGGGAGCCAGGGCCGGCCGGGCACAGCTTACCATGTCCTCCGTACCCTGCGCAGCCCCTGTTAAAAATAGAACTGCGCTTTGCAGAGTGATGCTCAGATGATACCCGCCAAGTGCCCATTAGCTCCTCAAAGCGGTGATTCCAAATTGATTATTTCGAGTGTGAGACATAATAACATGCTCTTCGCGGGCCATAATTAGTGGTGGAGTGGCTGGTGGCTGCTGCAGTGAGGGGAGGGTACTTGTCGCTGCCGCAGCCACTTTCCCAGCAGCTCTGGCTTGGCCTTGTCCCCTCTGCTGGCCCCTCATGAGCTCCTCCAGGGCGGGTGGGCCATCGCTGAGCTGCTGCAGCCCTGAGCACCGCACCAGCACCACAGCTCCTTTGTCTCCTTGGAAACTGAGCCATTCCATGACTTTCAAAGGGGAGGGGAAGCCTGCTGACCCTGCTGGCCCCCAGTCCAGTCCTCCCAGAGTCAGGTCCTTGCCCACCCTCAAGAGGGGCAGAGGCAAGGTGTCAGTTGATGTGGTGGATTTTGTGGGTGCTTGGATGTTAGAATGGCTCCTGGGAGTGCTCCTCACCCCACAGCTGATGAGGGGGTACAGGGCTGGGGCCTTCAGGCGTCCTAGCATGGTGGGGAGCTTTGGTGGAGACCCGGGTCCACTTCCAGGAGAGGGAAGCGGTGGGCCTGCCTGGCAGGCTGCCCCTTTCCTACACCTGCCTTGCCGCATTCCAGGACCTTAAACAGCACTTTGGGGGGCCTCACAGGAGGACCCCAAGTTCCAGTCCCTGCTATGCAATTCAGTGAGCCCTGTCTAACAATAAAAACAGAAAGGTGCTGGAGTGTAGTGCGGTGAGGGGACTCCACATTCAACCCCAGCGTGTGTGTGCGCGTGTGTGTGTCTGTGTGTGTGTGTGTGTGTGTGTGTGCACGCGTGCGTGTGTGTGGGTGGGGGTGGGGGGTGGGGACCCTTGTTCACAGCAGGAAGTGTCTGGGAGGACCCTACAGTACCTCCTTCTCGTGCTCCCTCCGGAAGGGAGCGTGCCCTCCCCAGTTCCCTATCTCCCCCTGGTGCCGGACACCCTCCAAGCCTCATGGCCAACTCCAAGGGCTCCAGGCTGCAGAGCTCCTGAGGTCACCGTGAGGGTCGGGGAGGGGAACATAGTGCTGTGAGACTCTCCCACACCTGCCCCTCCATCTCTGAGTTGCTTCCCCTGGTTGTGACCCTGAGGTTCAGGTTCGTGACTGCTCAGCAGCTCCCCCCAGCCCCACCCCCTATTCCCCCAGCCCTGTATGCCCCACTGTGAACCCAGCTCTGTAATGGGACTGAGCCCCTATTCTTAGGGAAAATCCATTCTAGTTGGCACAGATAGAAAGGAAGCTGAGGGGTACTGGGAGAGAAAGGAGAGTGAGAGCTGTGCATCCCAGCCCTCTGAGTGCAGTCAAAAGCTTCACCCAGCCTCACCTTCCCTGTCTGTCCAATGGGACAATGACAGCAGTGGCCTTCAAGAGCTATGGGAGGAGCTATGAACCAGCCAGAGGAGTGCTCCAGCACTCGCTCTGGGAGGAAAGCAGGGGCTCCCTAGCACAGATCAGCACCCTCAGCGCAGGAACTTGCTGCTTCCTGAAGTCTGTGTGTCTCAGTGCCAGCCCAGCCAACCCTCTGGTGGCTGCTGGAGAGCAGCAGCCTTGGCCTGCCATGGCCCTCTGTTCTCCCCAAGGAGAACACAGTTGTGCTGGAAATTCTTTCTTTTGCAGGAGATGTGTGGCCTTCCTTGTGTTTCTGACCAGTAGGGAATCCAGGCAGAGAGCCCCTGGGTTTCAGGCCCTGCAGTCTCCCTGGGGAAGTAGTTGAAGGAGAGTGTGGCCTTGGATTTAGGGGCTTATGTAAGGGCCTGATGAGCCTTATATGCATACACACACACAAATGCGCAGTCTTTGTGTCATTCTGAAGACCCTGGGCTCCTCCTGGCACCTGGGGGAGGCCTCTGAAGTGGCACTGGGGCTGCAGAAGGGGACGCTGGGGAGGGTGGAGTCACCCAAGGAGAAGGCAGGGGCTCTGCCTTTTTCCTGGTAGCCCCTTTGCCCACCCTGCCAGAGGCGCCTAAAGAGTGCCCTCTACTGAACCCCAAACAAGCTTCCTCTTCGAAATGGAGGCCCCAGCTCATCCAAGAAGTGTGGAAATCACCTTCCATGTCAGCTTGTGAGCTGTTTACTTCTCGCCCAGCCCTGCAGGGGGCGCTGCTGTTCCTCCATTTTACAGAAGAGGAAGGAGGTCAGATAAGGCTGCGATGCAGGCTGTGGGCTCCAGGGGGCTTAGCTCTCATGCCTTGCTGCTGATGGGGCTCTTCTCTGGGAGGCCCCAATTTAGGACGTTTGGCTGTGTTGGTGAGGAACAGCCTCAGGGAGGCCTAAGCACCTCTGCCTGCCTTGGAGCTGGTGATCCCCTTGTCTCTCAGGACGTTGCCATCCTTGGCAGGGCCAGAGGGCGGCCTTGTGGACATCAGTGACCTGGAGACCAACCTCAATCTCAGAAGCTGAAAGCAATAAGGGTGATAGTGACAGATGGAAGAAGAGCAAGAGGAAGAGAAGGGAGGGGAGCGGAGAATGGGAAAGAGAAAAGAGGTGGGAGGAGAGGGAGTCTGTCAGCTTGCTGTCTCAGCTGTGACAAAACACCTAGCATACAGTTGACAGGAAGAGAGGTCTCTCTTGGCTTATGGTTTCAGAGGGTTCAGTCCGTGCTCTGTTTTAGGCCTATGGTGAGACAGAAGTGTCACGGCAGAGAGAAGCTGCTCATCTAGTGGCCAGGAAGGAGGGGAAAGCAGGAATGAGGAAGGGAGATAGAGACCAGAGAGGAAGGGGCCTGGGGCCAGATCAGCTCCCAAGCTTATGACTTCACTCCTTTCAACAATGTCCATCCTCCCAATCGTGCCGTCAGATTGTGATCTCAGCAGTGGATCCTCTGCCGATGGGGTTAGGGTTCTCATGATCCCCATCACTCCCTGTAAAAGCCTTACCTCTAAACACATGACACTCGGGGAACATTTTAGATATAAGCCACAGCGAGGAGGAGGAGGAGGAAGAGAGAGAGAAAGAGGAGGGAGCGAGGAGGGGTGTTATGGTTTATATCTGGATGTTCCCCAAGCTGCATGCACTCATGGGTTGGCTTTTGAAAGGTGACTAAATTACCGGGGCTTATAGATGACTTGCTATTCGAAGGTAAAACCCGGTCTGAAAAGATGGGTCACAGGAGGTGTGACCCCGAAGCTATCTCTCCCTTTCAGGCTCCTCCCTTCTTTCTCTGCTCCCTGGCTTCCACAAGGTGATGGGCTTCTCCTCTACCACATCCTTTTGCTGTCCCACCCTGCCTTGGAGCCAGCTGACTCTAATGCACTGAATCCTCTACAGCTGTGAACCCAACTATACCTCGCCTCCTTTAAGTTGCAGGTGTTGGGTATCGTGTCTCAGAGACAAGAAAGCAACTGAGACAAGGGAGAAAGAGGGAAAAGAGGAGGAGGAAGAGGAGAGGAGGAGCTGAGGTTGTCATAACCATCACAGTCCAGCCCCAGGTGCTACCCCTTCACCACGAACTGAATGTGTGCTACCCTTGAACTCTCTCCTACCTCCTGTTGGAGCAGCCAGCCTCCAGTCTCCCATTACAGATGGTGAAACGGAAGCTTCGTGGGTCTACATGACTTGCTCAAAGCTCAGGGCATGGGACAAGAACCCATGCCCTGCTAGTCATGGGACTGGAACCCAGCCTGCTGTGCCCTGGATGCCGATATCTCAACAACCGCATCTCTTGCCATGGACCTGCTGACCCTGCACACAGCTGGTGCTGCATGACTGACCACTGCAGGAGCGAGCTGGGCCCAGGGCATGGCAGATGGCATCCCTGCAGTTCGGGTAGGAAATGGATTCTCGAATGCTTGCTTTGCAATTGGAGTGTGAACGTCTGTCAGGCCGGAGGCTGAGACACGGGTGGAGACACGGGTCTCCACCATAGACTCCTCTTACCATCTCCCAGCCCCCTGGTATTGCCCTCTGCAGTGATGCTGTCACATCCTTCTTACTCTGGGAAGGGGTGCCCTCCTTTGTCATCTGGATTTGCCCATGGGTCAGCTCAACACTGCAACTGGTCCCTGACGAAACTGCTTTGCTCTTGGATGCTTTTTTTGTGGCATGGTTTGTGATGGTTTAATCTGGAATGCCCACCCCCCAAGTCCTCCTGTGCTCTCAGGTGGGGCTCTGGGAAGGTGATTGGCTTATGAAGTTGCTATGCTTGTCAGTGGATTCATCCCCGATGAGTTCACAGCTGAATGAGCAGTTGGGAGTCATCCCTCTGGAAGAGGCATGTCCCTGGAGTGTGGTCTAGAAGAGCGTTTGCTTTTTTTTTTTTTTTTTATTCTCGGTACTGGGGATTGAACTCATGACCACCTGCTTGCAAGGCAGGTGCTTATGCCGCTGAGCTAAATCCCCAGCCCCTAGAAGGGTGTTTTCTGTCCCTTTCCTCTTCCCGTCTCTGCTCCCTACCTGCATCAGGTGATCAGCATTCCTTTGCTGGGCCCTTGTGCCATGCCATTTCTACTTTGGAGCAGACAGCCATAGACTGAATTCTGTCTCCCTAACCTGGAGCCAAATTAAGCCTCTCTTCTTTTAAATGGTAGGTGTTGCATATTTTGTCCTGGTGATAGGAAAGCCTGTGATTCCCCTGAATGTGGGCCGGCCAATTGATTCACCATGAATCACCTCCCTACATGATGCTCTCTCAGGCACAAGCAAGTAGCAGTCAGGGCAGAGGGAGAACCAGGATCCCAGCTGAATGGTCGCCTCCTCTCTCCTCCTGTTTGTCCACTGCTTGGGCCTTGCTCTCAGAAATCTCTGTGGCCCATCTTGGCTTTCTCTCTGGCTCCCTCCCCTCGTGCAGAACTTGGAGGCCCAGAGAAGGGACGACTTCTCCCGATGGCTCAGTCAGGTAAGACCAAGTGCAGATGACAGCAAACAGGACAGCTTCCTGCCACAACTGACCCCTGCTGGAAGCCTTGGCAGTCTGGAGCCACCTAGTTGTGGAGCTGGCCTGTCCCTCTCCTCCCTGGGGAAGTGTCTGGCTATTGTTCCACTTTTCCATCGCTGGGAGGAAATGCCTGACCCGCACAGCTTAAAGAGGAGGTTTAATTTGGCTTCCAAGCTAGAGGAATTCTGCCCAGGTTTTCCTGCTCTGGGGTCCTGTGAATCATCCAGGTCCTGTGAATCACCCATTCTGTGCTCCCTGAAGACCTGGACAGGAGCGCTCCAGGATTAAAGCTCATAGGTACATCAGAGGTGCTCAGTACTGTGGGTCAGATCGATGAGTGCGTTTCTCGGTTCTCCTGGCACCAGGATTAATCCCAAGATTTCTTTGTGCTAATTATGCCTGCACAGGAACAGTCCCTTTTCCACAAGGCCAGGCAGAGGAGGAAAGGCTGACTGGTCCTCCTCTGGCCTCTTAGGTCTTTTCTTTGGCTACAATATCAGACTATATTCTGAGTCCAGGGTACATAAGTGCTGCAGAGGTGAGGATCTGTGTTTATTCCACCCACTGCAACATCTCCAGCAGTGGGTCAGCACCTGGCACATAGTAGGTCCTCAGTAAGCCAGCAGGGACTACAGGGGGCCGAGGCAGTGTCCCCGCAAACCCATGTCCCTCTCTGTCTTCATCCACTGAAAGTGGGAAGGGGAACAAGGGTGAATGAGGGACACCGGGCCAGCTTTGAGTGTCACATGGACAGCAGGGCGCTCCTGGAGCTGCTCTGGAGTGAGAGACAGTGCTGGACAGGCCCACGGGAGCCCCGGCCTGGTGCTGGGCTGGGCCGTGCAGATGGCATTTGATAAACAGGGTGCGTGCGCCTCACCCCCTCCATCCCTCTTTTAGATACCGGGGTTCTTTATGGCTTTGCTCAGGTAGATCATCCACTGCCATAAATTTCCTTATCTCCAGTGCTTTTCCAATTATGGATAACAACAGAAAAGCCGTCATTGGTTTCTAAAAGGTCACCAAGATATAGTGCCCGTTTGGGAAGTGAGAGACTTATGCAGTTGGCTTGTATAAATCTGGGGAAGTTTTATGCACGAGTCGAACAAGAAATGTAAGTGAGATTCATAAAATATATAAAGATTTATGGGGTCTTGGCTGATGAAAATTGCCTTCTCTTTTGCTGTTTGTGTGGGAATCATTTGTTCTTCCTGAGTGTTTTACATATGGCCCATGGTGAGCCAGCAGGTCCTCACAAAGGCCCAGTGAATGGCCGGTGGCATCCCGAGGGCATGGTGGCATCCTGGGCCCTGGCTCATGGAGCAGAGGCTGAGGAGAACTTAGGAGCCCGGCTGCTTTCAAACACCAGAGACACTTAGGTCCCTCCACGCAGCTGCTGCCTTTCTAACCTTTGCTGAGAGAAAAACAAATGCTCCCACAAGCAGCCAACTGGTTCCCGTGGCACTGTCCCAAGATCAGGGGCTTGGGGTGCACGTCCTGTGTGGCTCTGAGACTCCCTGCACTGGGACCAATATTGATTCCCAACCTCACCCTGGAGAGTTGGATTTCGTTAGTGTGAGGCTGGGTCTGGGCATCAGCATTTTTAAGGTGCTCCCCAGGGCTTTGTGGGTGCAGTATAGTTTGAGACACTCCTGTTCGGCAGAGTCCTGCTCCACCTGGGGTTTAGGGGGCTCCCCCAAGTTCCTAAAGGCCCTTTGCAAATGTCTGTCACTTATAAAGATCCCTCTAAACCCTATAACTAGGACAGCACCCCTTCCTCCCCAAGACACCTCATATCTCTTTCGTACAGCATCCACGACGTCTGTCCTGGGTGACTGAGTGGCCCTGTGATAACATCGGTGATGTTTTCCCTCTGCAGTAGCTCCTCAGTGACTTCACAACTCCTTCATCTCCATGGCTACCTCGGCATCTGACTTTTAGCCATGGCCTGAGGAGTGTTGTTTCCTCCTAAAGACCAAAAATTGTACGCCACCAGCAGCATCAACAGCTAGTGCTGCTGGCCAAGTGGCCGAAGCAGTAGTGGTCCTCCTCACCACCGCAGCCGTGGCTGCTCTGGACAGCCCCAGGCTGCTGACTCACGGCCGGGCAGAACCCACATCCCCAGGCCCGGCCTGCTCTGCCTTTCTCCCGGGTTCCAGTCTCTCTCTTTTCCCTTCTTTTGAGACTTCACAGAGTGGATCCAAAATCCCCAGCTCGTGTCAAGCTGAGGTGAGCTGGGTTCTTGCTTCAGAGATCGATGCTTTGGAGAGGGTGCCTGACCCGTGACACAAGTCACTGCGGCTTCTCCATGGGCGAGGCATAACTCCACCCAGCCCCTGACTCTGGGACTGGGACCCGGGCTGACAGCGACTTCGGATGGGTCCCTGTGCTGTGGGACTGGCCTTTCCTTGGCATGCTCTTTTGCTCTGGAAAGAGAAGCGTATGAAGCTCAGGCCTGGAGTCCGAGAACCCCGAGTTCAAACCCTGGCCCAGCCGCTTGTGATGGGTGTGAGTCCGGGCAGGTGGTGGACACTGCCTGTATCAGGGTTTTCACCCATGCTGCGGGATGGTGGTGGTGTCACCTTGTAGCTGTTGTGCCTTAAGTAGAGGAGGTGACGTGCTCAGGGCTGGGCCCAGCGGTGCCAGCGAGTGATGTGCGCTCTCTGATTATTATTTTTATACTGTGGTATGTACCATTGCAGCCCGCCTCCGGGTCTCTGTAGCTCCTCTTTCTCCAGCGCCTTGAGTGTTAGATTTTTCATGTTTGCTGGAGTTCAGTCAGAGCCCACAGGGGAAGCACCTCACCATCCCCAGCACATAGTAGGCATCTTATAAATAACTCATTCAAGCGTCTGAGAGCGGTATTGCTAGTTGTCTTCTTCCTGTCTGGGGTGCCTCGCACCACAGTGCCGACACACAGTAGCCTCTCTGTTCTGTCTGAGGGGTCAACGTGGGCCCCTTCTCATCCTCCTTCTCCACCCCGTCCTTTCGCGTTGCCTGGGCAGCAGCATCAGGAGAAGATGGTTGCACGGGGCAGCAAGAGGGGCAGTGCAGACTCGAGGCCCCAGAGTGAGGGGATTTGGTTTTGGCAGGGACAAGAGCTGTTTTGATAATCTACTGGGTAGGGAGGCAGCCAGGTGAGCCACATACCAACTTCCTCTCACCTGCATCCAGCATGTGGTTCCTCCTCAGGGGTCACGGCCCCTCACCCCCAAGCCCCGCATGCGGCAGGAGTGGGATCTTGTGGTCGCTGTACTGAGAGATGGGGAGCTTGTCCCCATTCCATGCCATGTTCCTCTCCATGACCGTTCACGGGCCATGCTGGCTCCCATGCCAAGGAGATGCTGGTAGCTGTTATGCAGTGGTGTTTATCACTGCGGAGCATGACAGAGAGGAAGTAGGTGTCTGGCCTGCAATGACAAAAACACAGAGCAGCAGCGGGACATGCAGGCAGAGAAGGGCAGAGTCCCAGTGTCATTTTTCAGTGCAATTTTCCTCCATTTATTGTCCCCCTAGATTAGGGGGCCCAATCATCTGGTGTGACCCGTGATGCTTTATGGAGTCATGATGCAAGGTTTGAGAGAGGGAAACAAATAATTGTGAACCTTCTGTCCTACGAAGACCCTCGCTGTCTGTAGAACATAAAGTTCATTTTGTTTTTCTTTTAGAAATGTGCTCAAGACGAGAAAGATAGGTGGGATTTACTAGCCTCCTCCTAGGCAGAGGAAACGGGAAGAAACTTCCTCCTGACCTCTCCTTTGCAGGGGGTGGGAGCCGATGTGTCCTCGCGCTCTCCTTCAGGAAGATTTAAGGCGTCCTTCCTCCAGCACGGAGTTTAACGCTAATACACTCAAGAACTCTATGCAGTTTCTACTGTGGTTTTCTCTTTGGCCCAGCCCTGAGCACGCCACCTCCTCTACTTAAGCCACAACAACAGCCACAAAGTGACACCACCGCCATCCCCGCAGCATGGTTTTCTCAGCAATCACGAAAGCCTGTGAAAAGAGGCAGAAATTGTCTCTCAGAGGGAATGTCCCAAGCCTCATGGGTCCCAGTGCCCAGTGAATGATAAGTCTTTATTGTAGATTTGCACCTCTTAGCAAGGAGGAACAGGAGAATAAACAATATCACAGCCAAGCAGGAGCCAGCAAGCACCGAGATCATGTCCTTGGGAAATACAAATCAACACCACAGTGAGATCCCAGTCCCCCCTCTAGGACTGGGGCAGGGCAGAATCAAGACCAGCAAGTGTTGGTGCTGATGTGATGTGGGTGGAGGGCACCTGGGAGCCTCGTGTGCTGCCGGTGGGAAGGTCCCATGGCGCAGCCAGTTTGCAAAGTTTCCAAACTGATGGTGATTTCTCAAAAAGTGGTGTATGGTGTCACTTTGTGACCCAGCAACCCTGTTCCTAGGTACCTACTCCAAAGAATTGAAAACACATATTCATAGCAATGTTGTTCATAATAAAGAAAAGCTAGAAACAACCCAATGTCTGTCTGCTAATGGGTACAAGGCTGAACAGATGGTGGAGTGTAAATGCAGTGGAATAGTATTTAGCCGTAGAAAGAAGAAAGTGCCAACACACTGTAAAGTGCGGAAGACTCCCCATGACATCCTGCTAAGTGAGAGGAAGCAATCACATATTGAATAATTTCATTTATATGAAATATCCAGAGCAGAGAAAGCCATAGAGGGAGGAGGCGGGTTGCTAACCCCCCGGAGGAGGGGAGACTGAATGGAGAGGGACTGGTTAATGGCTACGGGCACTGGGACCCATGGGGCACTGGGCACTGGGCGTGGAGGAGGAAAACCGCTCACCTCATGGTGGCTGGGAACCAGAGGCTCCTGGGAACCATGAGCCCTTAATGCAGTGATTAGGTTAGTGCCCCATAATCCAATCACCTAAAGGCCTTGCCGCTGAACACAGGAGTCTCTGGGAACATTTTGATGCAAACAATAATGTTGAGTAGAGGGGGGCTGGGTCTTTCTTCTTGATTTGTTCAGCTCAGTGATGGAGATTTGAGGAGAGAAAAGGGTAACGGATAAACTGTCCTTGGGAGCTGCCACCTGGAATCCAGACTGACAGGCGGCAGCAACACCACCCGCCCCACCAGCTCCTCCCTTGCCTGCCCTCTACAGCCGGGCATCCCCATATCCAGGCACTGCATCCAGATAACCCGATCACTAGAGGCAGCCAAGGTGAGTTTGTGTGCCAGATGAGGGCGTCTCTAGGGAGTCAAGACTGAGGAAGGGACATGGAACCTGGCACCTGTGGACCCCATGAGGTCTGGTCTGGCTTTATCTGGCTTTCTGTCATGGAGGTGGCCCAGGCTATTCCCTCAGGCCAGCTCCATGAGTGGTGTCTGCAGAAGGAGGAAGCAAGTCCTGCAGCCTCAGGGCCTTCCTAGACTGGACAGAGTGATCCCTGACTGTTCCCCCTGGACCACCCAGAGTCCCATCGAGCCCAATCCTACTTTGACCTGGGTTCTGAGCATCTGTCTTCATAGGGGCCTTTCCTTCCCAAAAGGCTGGGCCTTCTTCTCATGGTGCTGGCCAGGATCCAAGGACAATGGCTGACCAAACTGCCAGGTGTGTCCCCATGCAGCCCTCAGTGCTAACCCCCCAACCAGTTTTCTCAGGCTCTCTGCCTTGGGAACTCCTCCCTCTGTAAGCCCAGCCTGGCTCTGCCTTCTCTGAGTCGGAGGGCAGCTATTGATGCACTGAGCTGGCTGGGCAGTGGGCTGGGAGGGGCATGTGGAGCACTGGGTGGGCGGCAGGGCAGAGACTGCTGGCTCGGGATGTCTACCCACACCATGCACCGGTGGGCCTGGCCTGTGTAGTTGCTCCTCTGACCAGTGGTATATCAACTAGGTCCCTGGGCTCCCAGGGCAGCAGCTGGGCTTGGGCTTAACCCTTGGCCTTCTTGCCCTTGCCCAGGTGACCGTGGGACTCCCACAGCCAACGATTTCTCCTCCTCCTTCTGGATGTGTCCACCCTCCATGGTGAGCAGCCATGCATTTATTTTTAGGCATAAGCAACACTCCAGCCCCGTCTGTGACAAGGACTGAGGACCAAGTTCCCGAAGGTCTTCTGGGAGCCCCAGGACAGAAGAGGCAGCAGCTCCTAAATGCCTCTTCTCAGAGAATCCTCCCTGGATGGAAGCGGATCTCCAGGGGCTCAGGAGCTCTGGAGATGGGTGGGGAGATCTCAGGATCTGAACCCCCAAAGAGCGAGACCCCAAATTATCACCACCCCTAAATTTGGAGGGACTGGTACGGATATGACAACATCACAGGCTCTTCACCACCCCCACCATGCCTAGCTTGGAATGGAGGATAATTAATTTGGAAAGGGCCACACACATCCCAGGGCCTGGGCCTGTTGACAAGAGAGAGGAGGAGGTGGGGGTGAGAGCAGAGCTGAGGAGCCCATTGGAATAATCCCTGTCTCGGGGCAAGATTGTTCCGGCCCTAACGAGCCTCCCGGGCATTATCCCTGCACGCATTTCCTATGGCGGCCAGGAAAAGGGCGAGACCAACTTTATTTCTGGATTCGGACTGACTTGAAGAAGTGGCATCACATTTGAAGGGCACCCAATCAATCTGTTGCCCTCGCCGCATGAAATTGTATTTGCTCGCCACTTCCTATCTCGCCGGGCGCAGCTGGGCTGTAAGTCATTGGTGATAACGTTCTTTATTACGCCGTCGTGTTTATGAACTGTGCCTGGAGAGAGATGATAGAAATATGCAGCAATATGCAAAGGGAGAGGGGGAGGGGGAACAAATGCTAGTTGCCAGGGCAACGATGGGGCTATTTTGGGCATCCGATTTTGCCAATGATGGAAATCTTTTGCCTGGGACGGTTGGACATTCCCTTCCCCCCTTCCTGGAGGCAATAAATCTGTACCAAAATTTAGGAAAGGAGGTCACTTAATTTCTTAATTAAAGCTTAAAATTTTCTTCCTGCCACCTTTAAAAATGATGAAAAACAAGCTGAGGGTGTTGATAAGCATCCTCAAGCGGAAGGAGCGCTGTGTTCTGGTGGAAGAGATGTGTGAATAATTTACTAATCTTCGCTGATCCCCGCCACCTCCCCCACTATATACAGCCACCTCCTTTTACCTACACCGACTTAACTGTGATAAACTCCCGAGCAAAATCCCCAAGCTCTCTCTGGACTTCAGCGCAATCTCAAACCTCCAGGTGTTTATAAGCAAGCTGAATTCCAATGAGCCCCGGGCGACGCGCCTGCAGAGGAGCTGGCTGGAAGATGCCTCCCTCTCCGGGCACAGATGTCCCTGAGAAACAAAGACCAGCACTGCCCAGCTCCTTCTCTTCCATCTGAGACCAGTGGGAGGGTTTGCCCCTCTTGGTGCTGAGCTGCTTGCTTTGGTCAGCTCCAGGCCAAATCCACATCAAGCTAGGTGCCCACGTCCTGCCATCCCTGGTGCTACATTCATGTCAGAGGGAGGAGGAGCCTATGTCACTCAGCTTTGCTTTCTCCTTGTTTCTTCAGTGGTTCTTGATGGAGGGTCTGCTTGACCAACAACAGCAGCCTCAGCTGGGACTTACTAGAAATGCAAAATTTGGGGAACTCACTGCAGACTTTCTGAATTGGATGCTAGCGCGGGCTCAGCGGTCTGTTTCCACTAGCATCCCAAGGAGATGCTGATACCCGCACTGAATGAGAATTGCTGAGGTAAAGAAGGCAATGCCCTGCATTTTAATATTATCCTGCCCCAGAGTGTGCCCCGCCCCTGCTCCCTGTGTAGGTGCTCAGTGAATAGTTACCAAGTGAATGGAGCTGGGAAGCCACACTGGAATCCAGTCTTCTGCCCTCTTGGTGGTCAAGCTTGACTGCCATGCCCATCTGCCCAGCCCCGGCTCTGACGTATGATGGAGAAGCCATGGTCACTGGGGTCACAGTGGGAGGGTTTCTCTGTCCTACAGCCCAGAACTGGGGTTGGAGAGACACAGCCCCGGGCAGCCTTTGTTCCACCGTGTGAGGACAGTTTTGCAAGTCCTTTATCCCATTGGTAGGGATGCCCTATGGGACCAGCAGCTGATGTCTTAGTGATGGGCCTTGTTACCACCCACTCCCCCCTGTTGAGCTCTAGTATGAGCTCCAAAACATGGGTCCAGAAAATATGTCGCAGGGCCGGCTCGGTTCTGGATGATTCTGTAGGTCTGTAGGTGTCCCAGTTGGGGGGACAGAATGCATCCACTTGGAAGGGGCATGCACTGGCTCTGTGGTGGGAATGTGTTTGTGCCATTCTAAAGGACTGCTTTTATATCTCTGCCTCGGTGACAAAAGCCATGCCATGGCTCCCAAGTATGCCCTCTTCTCAATACCTCCGACCAGAAAGAAGCGCCCCAATGTGTGTCCAACTGTTAGGGGAGAAGGTGTCTGGTTGCGATCAGAGCATCCTTGCTCTGAGCTGGGGGAGAGAGAGAGAGAGAGAGAGACAGACAGACAGAGACAGAGAGACAGAGAAAGAATGTATGCTTTCTTTTAAAAACAACTTTTAATTGCATATTATTCCAGTAATATGTATGCATGTAGGAAAAATACAAAAGCACAAAGAACCAAACAAATTATGTATGCTTTTTCTGCCTGGAGATAAAAGATAATCTTTTTCTGCTTTTTTGTTCTCTCCCTATTTATTTCAGTTTTACAAATTTGAGATCATATTGTATCCTGCTTTTTTTTCCCCCTCGCTAACATCATAATGTGAGCATTTTTCTTTTTCCTTAAATAGTCCTCGGCATACATCTTTTATTTTTTTAAGTGGCTGCATAAAATTTTGTAATGTGGATGTATTATGGTATGCTTTTTGGTGAATAAATTATCTTCCATGTCTCTTTCAGGCTGTGGGAGTGCCAGCTTGTGATTTTCATACCAAAGTGAGCCCAGAGCTTAGAGAGAGGCTGAGGCCAATGCTTTGTCTTTGATGCTTGGTTCGAGTCGATGCTGAGGGAGGAGAAAGCCAATCAGTCTGGGGATTGAAGTCAGTGTCTGTGGTGACATTCAGAAGTAAGAGACAAAATTACTTCCCCCAGGGCAAGCAGCAGCGTTCAGCATTTTGAAGATTGGCAACAGAAGGAGATGGAGGGAGTAGAAGCCTGCAAAAGACTCCCTCCCAGTGCTTGAGCGGCGCTGTCAGAGGAGGAGGTGGGGAGGGGTCCACCTGGGGGCGCTCAGGGAGCTGCGCTTGGTACTGACTGCCCTCTCGGGTCAAGGGTGGGGCTTCGTGTCTCTGGGTGGACAGAGGTCTGCAGGACCTGCTAGGGAGATCCACCCCACTGCCGGGGAAGAGGAGGTCGGGCTGGCACCCCGTGATATTTCTTCTCTATTTTTCTTCGTTTGTTTTGGGTTTACACATCTGCCTGAGGGCGGCCAAGATGAATTCTCTTTAATGAACAAGACCTGCAGGGAGGTCTCCTGCCTCCACAAAGACCTTGCTAACAACTTTCCGTGTGGCTCTGCAGTGCTTCTTTTGCAGGAGTCTGGACTTGCCACAGGGTTCCAAAGGCCCTAACAAATTTTCTCCTTTTCTGTCACCTCTGCCATCCCTGCTCACAGCAGACTCTAAAGACTGTCCATGTGAATACGTGATGATGGGATCAGTTATTTCAGCAGAATTATGAACAGTTATTTCAGCAGACTGAATTGCAGTAGAAATGCAAAACCCACCATGATCCTCTAGGTGGGGGTCCCAACCCCAGCATGGCTGACTTTTGGGGCTGGACAATTCTGAGCTGTAGGGAATGTCCTCTATGGTGTGGGTGTCAGCAGCACCCATGGCCCCCACCTACTAGATGCCAGTTGCACCCTTTCTGTCATGACAACAAAAATGATTTCAGACCTTGTCAGTCATACTCTGGGAACCCAGTTAGTCTTGGTTGATGTTACACATCTAGGATGGCATTTCTCAAAATATATCCTATGTAACCCAAGTTTAATGGAATGTAATGTGTATTTTATGAAAAATGGGGTTCTGTGATCAGCTGAGTTTGAGAAGCTTCTGTTGAACAAACTAGCAGAGGTAAGGAGATGTCTGTACGTTTTCTTCCTTGGCTCGCTGTAAGGCTTTCAGCAAGTACGCTCTGTGCTTTCCAGATCACCTTCGCTTCTCAAGGGTTTTAATTTTGTTCTTTCTTCTGCTTCTTCTCTGGGCTATTCTAGATCATGAGTCATCTTCTTTCGAGCTCTTGTATTTGAAATTGTCCTTTCATTTCATAGACCTTGGTGTTTGTCAGTCTTCTGTTGCTGTGACTAAAATATCTGACATAACAAAGGAGAAGGTGATCTGGGCTTATGGTTTCAGCTCATGGTCACTGCGTTCTATCGCTTACTAGACCCGTGACCAGGCAGAAATACGGTGGAGTAAAGCTGCCCACCTCACAGCAGTCAGACAGCAGGGAGAGAAGAGGGGGCTGGGGACAAGAGACACACCCCAAAGCACACCCCCTGCCACCCTCCTCCTCCCACTTTCTACCTTTTTGCTACAATCCCTTTAATGATTTGGCCCACGGATGAGGTGAGGCTCTCATGATCCAGACACCTCTCTAAGCCCCACCACTCATAATTCCTGTACTGAAGATCTAGTCTTTAATACATGAGTTTTGGGGGGCACATTACATTTTAACCCTGACAAGCTTATGGTCTTTAATTTTGGGTGAAGCATTCAGCTGTGTTTCCCATCAGTCCCTTGGCAGCATTTCTGGTACCGTGCCGTGCTAGGGACCTGCTACGTGGATCTGCAGTGGACACGGCTTTAGTTCCTGTTGATGCTTCTTGCTCTGTCCCATCTGCCTACCTCCCCGTTGGCCTTGGGCCCCATGAGTTCCAAGAATAACAAGCTCTGTTCGTCCACAATAGCTGGAAATTACGGGAAAAGCAAGCACAAGTGTTACACCTCTGTGTCTCTGAGACCCCAGCTCTGCTTCTGAGGGACAATGTGGCTCTGTGACTGTGGTGTGGCCTTCATAGGGAGAGCAGTGGGGTAGCTCAGCCTGCTTTACTGTGCCTCTGAGCTCAAGAGCCCTGATGTTCATCTGTTGGTGAGAGGGGCTCGGTGCAGAAGGCTCGGTGGGTGCAGAGCGCTGTTGTGCGTCTCTCCTTAGGGCTTGTCACACCTATGCCGGGAAGGATGGAGGAGAAGGAGAGGGGCCACTTGGAGCTGCTCACGTCTTCACACTCAGAAAGCCTGGAATCCGATTACCTAACGGCAGGGAGTAGCTCTGTTGTAGTTTTGTTTTAAAAGAATCCTCAGTGATTTTTAACTCTCCTTCTCTATGTGTGCTGTTCTTTTTGTTTAAGAACAACAGATCACAGGTGTACATCATCACACCTGGTCTGTTGTTCTTAAACACAACAAAACTCACGCTAAGTTTGTCACTCGTTGCCCCACAAACCATGTTTAAAGGAAGAAGCTCCATTGTGAGGTCTCAAGACTTGGAGACATCCCGTATGGTCCTTGCTCCTTCAAACTGAAGAATTTATCTGACACTGTTTATTGGGTTTTTTCTCCCTTTCAAAATAGCTTTTAGCACCATCACCAAGGTCCCTGCTCAGGAAAACCACAGAAGTATGATCACAAAAGGGGTGGGTTGACAGGGTTGCCTGACTTAGCGGGGATGGGTAGGTGAGCACTGGTGCCCAGGGTGGCCTGTGGGCAGCCACACTTTGAGGAGACCAAGGACCCAGTGGTCTGCCTGGCCCTCTGTAATCTTCCATGGAGCTCCCTCACCTCGCCCTCTGCTGTCCACTCCTTACAGTGCTGCACTGCAGACTGGGCAGCGTTAGCGCATGCGTGTCGTGTCTCAGTTCCAGGACCAGCGTCTGAGGGCAAGGTGTGGGCAGGGTCTGAGAAGGGTGGCCCCAGGCCTCTCCCAGTTGTAGGGGGTGCTGGGAGTCCATAGACTCTTAGCTGCATGGCTCCAGTCTCTGCCTCTGACCTCACATGGCATTTCCCTGTGTGTATGCCTCTTCCTATGAGAACACTGTGACCCAGTGTGACCTTGTCTTAGCCCTATTTCCAAAGCAGACCATATTCACTAGTTCTCAATCTGGAGTCATGCAGTTTGGGGGCACACTACCCACTTCCCTTTCCCACTCCTCTGGGTGCTCTGATGTACAAGTGACATTCCACCTGGTCCCGCCTGACCATGACACTGAGCCAGATGTGGGCCGTTTACGGTTCTTGAAGGATTTTATCTTCAGGATGGTCTTATCCAGGACCTGCTAGCACTGAAGCCAAGCCTGTGGCTATAGAGTCCATGGAAGTCTGTCCTTCCTGTGCTGCTGCCTGCTCCAACCTAGGCCCCAGAGAAGGAGCCAGAGGCAAAGGAAACGTCCTCTCTGGCTGTCTCCACTCCAGCTCCCCAAGCTACTCATCCTGTCCGCTGGCCCCAGGAAACCCGAGGAGATAGGGCACTAGGGGGACTCTCTAGAGGGGACAGCTCCGGAGGCTTCTCCAGTGTGTATGTGGGGTGCTCCAGGTACCTGGAAGTCTTAATATCATGCAGATTCTGCTCTCTGGGATGGATGGGGCTTGGGAACCTGCATTTCTGATGTGTCCAGCAGAGGCTGAGGATTTAAGCCCTGAGCCACACTTTAGGAAGCCAGGTAAAGTCTCAGGATGTAGGGGTAGGTGTTGCGGGGGAACGGTGAGCCTCAGAGACCTCGACAGACTGTCTGCAGTAGGCACTGCTGGGACCTCGGGGAGGGACCAGGATGTTACAAGTTGTGGTGGCCTGGAGAGGGAAGAAACGGATCCCCCAGCTGCTGCCTGGGCCACTCTGTCTCTTTCTGCTGTCTGGACCTTCATTCTCCTTCAAGCAGAGCTCTTGACCCAGAAGGTGAGAGCCAAGTGCTGGATGGACAGATAAGCACACACTGGCACACTGCAACTGGGTTCATGGGGACACCTGGGAGCCCCGCAGCTGGGTGACAGAGAGGGGGCTGGGGTGGACAGAAGAGCTCTCGCAGGCTGCAGAGTTCTGGAGTTCACGGCATGGCCCTGGGATTTCTGTGACCAGGAGCTGTGCCCGGTAACACGTGGAGCCATGCACCATCCAAGGGCAAAGTTTGTGCTTTTTTTCTAAGGAAACAATTATCCAACTAGACCTGTTGTCCTTCTGCAAGCAGCCAATTACCCGGGAAATGTAATTACCCATTGGCTTTGTTATTAGCGCACAGCTAAGGCGATTGAAGCAACCGCCCTTTCATGGTATTTCAAAGCTCACTCACTGATGCATCCTGATATTACACACAATGAGACTTTTTTGAATTCAATTAAGCATTTGCCTACTGTGACTCTTTATTCATTGCAAATTGTCTCAGTAAATAATCTTCATCAAAAGTCAGAACCAATCCCCATTAGTTGTTTAGATTAATTAATGGGTCCCCCTGGAGCCACCCAAATGAATTCAATTTGAACGTCAACAACTTGGCGACGGAGTTTCCCAGGTTGGCATTAAGACAATATTAAACCTGCAATAAGTCACATTTAAAATGTTAATTCAGAGAAGCTCTCCATTTAGGGCATTTAATTAAATCCTTAAATAAACTGCCTGGGCTCAGTACCAGATGGTTCTGCGTTTCCATCGCAGTGCAGAGCCTCGAAGTCATTGTGGGAAGTAATATTGGAGGCGCGGTGAAGATAACCAGGATATATAGAGTAATAAAATCTAATCTCGTTTCCAGTGGGGAGAGTCAGTGTATGTACACAAGCCGGGCTCAGATCGTGAGTTAATTACATTAACCCCGGTATACTCCGGGATCTGAGCAGCCAGAGATGAAATTAGTCTTTTTCCTATCATTAGATTCTTCTCAACGCCACTATATTAACTTTTAGCCAAATACTTACTCATAAGGAAAATTGAAGTTAATGTAACCAAAGATAAAGTCACGTAGCCTTAATATTCTGCAGGGATTAGGGAGACCCATGAAAATACACTCTGCAAATGTCACCGGCTTGGAGTGGATTTATGGAGTTGGGGGAGAAGAAATGAAGATACCAGCAGGTCTGCCTGCCCTTCCCCCTTCCCCCTTCCTAGAGAGGGTTAAGAAAGGGCCTAATCAGGAAAAGCCAGTCCTTGGGATCAAACAGTCTCACCAGGATAGCTAAGGTGTCAGCAGAGGAAGGGACTCTGGCCTGGGGAGAAGTCACGGGGTGCAGGAGTGGGCCCACGTGTCTGGGTCGCAGGATTACTGCTCTCTGTCCCCTGGGCAGCTCAGAAAGTTCCAGTGCTCAGTGCTTAATCTTTTGGTCCTGAGACCCTCATCCCCGACCTTCCCCAGCAGGGAGGAGGCATGTGACCTTTCCTGGTCTCTTCCTCAGGACGCACAGGGACCCATCTGTCTCCCATTTGCCAGCCTGAGACCCCTGGGCAGTACCCTGAGTTGGGTGACCAAAGGGCAAAGGCAAGCCCACTTCTCAGAGAACATCCCAAGAAGTGTATCAATCCTCCAGCAACTAGGAAAAACTGCACCCAGTGTCCCCTCAGGCCTGCTGGCCTGGCATTCTCCAGGGTCCGCAGCCCTCGGGGCTCCCAGTCACTCTGCCCTCTGGGGAAATAAGGGAAACTGTCTCTGAACTGTCTCAGAAGGGCAGCTCTCTTCTCCTGCAATTCCAGGCAAGGTGGCAGGAAGTGAACCCAAAGATACCGCACCCACTTTCGCTTGACCGTCTTAGCTTCTCCCCTCCTCCCGTCCACCTGCTGCATTTTATCCTCCCAAGCTGGAATATTCCAGAACCCTGCCTCCCACTCCGTCCCAGCCGATGCCGTGAGAGAAATGACCACAGCCCCGACGGCATGATTTTATCCTGCTCCTGGCTCTCTGACCTACACATTTTCCGATGAGTTTCTGTGTAATTCTGACCTTGACTGAGACGCCGCTTCCTGTAGGACTTGGTGCTGAGTGCTGAGTAGATTTCATCCTAACGCGTGGGGTAATTGATGGATAATGGGTGCTCAGGGTCCACTCCTGAGGAGGATTCTGAGCCTGAATCCAGTCTCTCGGAATACTGTGCTGTTAGTGAATGTATCATCTCCGTGTGTGTTTACACTATAAATAGCTTCTAACACTTTAAAATATCACCCAAGGCACTTAGTTGCTACCCCATAATTTGTTTTATTAACTCTCTTTTGTTTTGTTTTGTTTTGCTTTTCTACTTTTTCCTCTGCTGGTAAAAGTAATGGCATCTCTTTGTACACAAGCTTTTGTTTCAGTGTCTGACCCTTTATTCCGACAGACTCCTGGATCAAAGATCACAAACCAATTTCTGGTCATTTACAGGCTGAGCTCTTTATTATGACCAGCTCTATCACCAAAACAGATCCTCATGAACAGATCGCAGGGGACAGCAAGGTTTAATGAAACAAGCAGATGGTACTGTGTGTCTTCTCTAAATATCCCTATTTTCCATAATTCTTCATTGTAGAATCAAAGACTTCAGAGACGGAAGGAAAACAGGAAGTTGAGTTGAGCTAGCTCCTTGGACAGAGGCAAATGACACCTGGAGAAACCGGCTTAATAAAGACAGCGAGTAGACCTTGGGGGACCAGGTCCTGTCTCAGGGTCTCGCCACCCCGTCACGCTTCCTGCCACACCAGCTTGCATACTTACCTCTTGGGGTTCTGCTCATCTCTGCAGCTTCGTATACACTCAGGGTCAAAGCTCTGGCTGCTTCTGACACTTGCAGCTGTGGGAACTTCACTGTCCGTGTTGAAACCCAGAGGCATGTCCTGCGGCTTACTTCTGCGGTGCAGGGCTAACGCAACTGCCTGAATTCTTCTTCTCCCTGCGCACCCTTGATGGTCCACATGGTAAGAAAGAAACACTGGCTGCACCCCGTCTCTGCACGATACTGCATGTCTGCTCTAGTCTAAAAGGTAAAGGAATAAAACTTGCTTTGTTTGTGTTTGGTTTAGGTTAATTTTCCAGTGTCCACCAAGACGCTCAAGAAAGGAACTTTGCAAGCACTTTGCAACAGCGACCTAATTCTGATGCAAAATGCAGTAACAAAGCCTTCTGCAGCTGGTGTAAGTCAGTTATCCTTTCCTGAGTAAGCAGGTCTTCTTCTGGAGGGGGCAGCAAAGGGGGTGGGCAGGGAAAGGCTGAGGAGCAGGCGGAGTCTGCTCTGTGTGGAGAACAGGACCTGCTGGTGGGTGAGTCGCAGGCCCAAACTGACCTCTAGGCTCTTGCCTGGTGTGGAGGCTCTCTCTGACCCAAGCCCAGAGCTCTGTGGCACCTGCTCACGTCTACAGACCGGGGCAAGAGGCACAGGAGACAGCTGGGCTCTCGGGCAGTAGAAAGCGAGTCTTTGGCTGTGCACCCAGTGAGGGCCCAGCTCTGCACCCTGGCACTGCACAGATCTGCGAGGGGAGGAGTCAGGCATTTAAGAGTAAAAGCTGCAGAATGGGGATAAAGACCACAGGCTGCACTTGGGGCAGTTGGAGATGTTGGGACTGGACAGCTGGATCGTCCGGGTCGCAATGCAGAGAACTTACTATTCCTTTTCAAATCAGCTGGAAACCCAGAAGAAAGTCACTAAATGAGCCTCCCCAAATATATCAGAATGAACCCCAGAAGCAGTTCCTGACCCCACATGCTGGGGCTTCCCCAGAGTCCTGGGGTAGAGGTTCCCTGTTGATTCTTTGTAGCTTGGGTTGCACTAATTTCTTGCTGAAACAAACAGCCAGGTACACCTTGCCTGCCCCCTGGGGTACAGCTGCCCCTGCCCCCAGGGCCCTGGCCTGGCTCTGTCCCTGCTGAATGATGATGGTACTTTCTCCCTCTCGCCCTACCACCTGGTCTTCTCTGGGGAGTCAGTCACTTTCCGTCCACCTATGTCCTTGTCTTCTACAGCCTACATCATCCTGTATAGCTGCTAAAGGTGCTGAGGACCTCACCTTCCTTCAGTCACCTTGATGCCACCACCACGTGCCTCCCTGCCTCTGGTTAGAGCTGAGGAGTCCTCAGAGCCTTTGCCCTAAGCTCCGACCCTCTGTCTGGAACCTTGAGGCACAGCTGAAGCTGTACCCACAGATAGATAGGAATACAGGGGTCCTGAAGGGGCCGAGGAAGCTGCCAGTCCTCACCGTCAGTGTCCTTTCAGGCCATGCTCTCAGGCCAGCCAGGTGATATGGTCCCACAGCTGGAGGCTCTGCAGGTTTGGGGGCCCTTCATGTCAGCCCAGGCTGCAGGAACACTAGGAGACAAGGCGTCAGTGAACGGACACCCTGGGAGGCTCCTCCGCTCTCTCCTCATGCTCCCAGCTCTGTGCTGCCTCCTGTGTGTGTACCAAGTGGCTGGAGAGATGGCAGTGCTCCCCTCTTTGAGTTTCCTGTAGCAAATTTCCAGAAGCCTCACGATCTGAAACAGCACCGTCCGGCAGCCAGAAGGCTGAAATCAAGGCATCGGCTGGGTCAGTCTCCCTCAGAAGGCCCCTGCAGGACCCCTCCTGTCCTTTCCCAGCTTCTGTGGCCTCGGTAACACCGGGGCAATCTCATCTTCTGGTTCCAAACGTCCGGTATGAGTTTGTGTTCTCTAAAATTGAAGAATGAATTGTAGGAACAACAGAAATTAAGAGCAGAATATATTTATTGAGAGAAAGAAAGCTTCTGTCAGAGACAGACAGAAGGAGTCCTGAGTGGCTTGCCAGGGCCCCTGCTTTTTTTAGGGTTTTATAGAGCAAAGCAATGAGATGATGCAGGTCCATGGCGGGGGGGGAAAAAGGGGAAATCACAAGGTGGACACGAGGTGAGACAGAACTATGATCAACCAATAAGATTACGTGGGTAATTGCTCAGGTAAAATCGATTAAATCAGGATCAAATGGGGAAGCTGCGCAGCGAGCGCCCATGAATACAGAACAGGGCTCTCCCTGTAGGGGGTTAGCGGCTCTTCGGGCTCCTCAAGGTGATCAATACCTGTCTCGAATATCAATCCCTGATGTCTAGCCTTAGGAAGTGTGTGGGTGCATCTGTTTGATCTTTGGTCTTGAGGTGGGCCCACAGCTGAGGTGTCTGTCTCCCCCACAGGTTACCTGATCTTTCGCACTGGCTCTTTTGAGGACCCAGCCCTGGCTCACTGCCTAGAATATATTTATCTATCTTGGCTGCCTAATATTCTCTTCTATCTTTTGTTTTCTTTTCAGCGCTGAGGACTGAGCCCAGGGTCTTTGTGCTGAGCTACATCCCTAGCTCTTTTTATTTATTATTATTTATGTGGAGAAAGGGTCTTGCTAGCTAAGCCACTGAGTCCCCGATAGATTCCATCCCCCCTCACTCTCACTGCCTGTGGCCGCTCTGGAAACCCCTGCTTCTGCTCTCAGATCCACGCTGCCCCATACACCCAGCTCAGCCTCCCCGCCGAGGAAAGGGAAGCATTAAATTCTCAGCCCTCTTTAAAGATCAGGGCCCAGAGAGGGCTGCACATTGACATCCCTTTACTGGCTGGCAGTGACCTCAGGTCATGGATGGTAGGGAGGGCGGGGTTCTCCTCTGGTTTTCCTCCTTCCCTTGCCCCCTTTTCCCTTTCTCCCCTAGATTCTTGCAGCATGATCAGCTCCATTGGGCAATTCCAGAACCGGAGCACAGGGCCAGGCTTCTGCTCCGAGGGAAGGCGGAGCGGTAGGGCAGTGAAGTCCCAAGCCAGCTGCTGTTTGTCACTGGGCATCCCAGGTCCAGCATGTGCCTCGTCCGTGTGAAGCACCTCTAACGTGAAAGAATTAATTGCTCCTATTCTTGCAATGCACTTGGTTTGGAAGTCACCATGAAATACTTTCCCTCCAGAATATTTCATGCTAAAAAAATTGCCAAGAGGCCATTTTGCTTGTGTATTTACTTATTTGCAGGATGGGGATCAGATCCAACTCATGCCAGGCTGGTGTGCTATCACTAAGCTGTGACCCCACCTCTATTCCAGCCCCCGTATTTGTGCCAGATGTACTAAGACTTACACTTACCTCTCTAATGTGCAGAACCCAGCTGCCACCTTGAACAATGCCAGCTTTCTGCAGTCTGATTTCTGAACCTGAGTTTGAAATCCCATTCTGCTAACACAGAAGCACCTGCGCTCTGCAAAATGGTCAGCCAAGGAAACCATTCTGTCCAGTCTGTCCCAGGCTCCCACCCCATGAAGTCTGTGGTGGCCCCCTTGGGAGCTGGGCTGTTCTTGGTCACCTCTGTGGTAGCCAGCTCAAGTACTAACTAGGAACTGGGCTGTCTTTGCAGGCTGGGGTTCATGTTTCCGGGAATCCTGCTGAGTGAGAGGTTCTGGGCCAGAACCACAGCCAGGCTCTGGACAACGCCCTGGGAGAAGAGAATTCCCCAGCCATTTAGAAAGAAGTCAGGGCACTGGGCCTGCCAGCCCACTTGGCTCAGGATTCCTGGACTGGCTGTGCTTGGTTCCGTGGCTGTCACGTAACTGGTGATCTGGGTCAAGCTGGTACCAAGTCTCTCCCAGGCCTGCCCCGTGGGGACATGTCTGGCGAGCAATGGCCTGAGGCAGAGAAGCTGTGTAACGGGAACCTGCTCCATGCCACTCCATGCCACTCCATGCCAATCCTGACCACAGAAAGTCTCTCTGTGAAGTTTAAACCCCTCTGCCTGTAAGAAAGTCAAGCGCCTCTCTCCTATGCAGCTGCTCACTAGCCAGGGGTGCAAGAGGCACAGACTCAGTGACCGGCTAAGCTGCATTTTCTCATCAGCGATGGGAGGGGATGTGTCAGAGGTCCCCAGATCAGTTGGATTCAGTTCAACAGTCTCCATCCAGGACTGAGAGATTCGTGGGCCACGGGAGAGCAGGTTCCAGGAGCAGGGTCTGGAGCCCTGGGGGTGGGAGGGGGGAGGCAGAGAGAGGACCCAGAGGTTCAGGCAGGACCACGTAGCTCAGAGGGCCGGGAAAACCGGCTTTTGTCTGTGAGGTGTGATTCAAAAATACATTAAATGTTTAAACTTTGAAAACGTACTGCAGTAAGATACACGCTGCCATTAACCTCCCTCGGAACACCCTCCCCACCCAAACATGCTTTTCCCATCGTCCTTGCCATTTTCTGAAGCTCTTCTGGAAGTCCTCTCTCATGAGTGTCTTTAGTTGCACTCTTGTGACTACCTTGATGTCCTGAATTGATTCAAAACCTTTACTTTTTGTGGTCACTTTGACTTTGGAGAAGATCGGGTGAACACGGTGGTGAGGACACTTGGTGGCATTTTTATGAGCCTGGCATTCTGGTGGGTGGCACTCGGCAGCAGCACGCACCACGTTCTTGTCACAGCTTGCTCTGTGTCATCGCCTCTAACGTCTTTCCCACTCCTTCCTGAACTAGTCCTGACCTCCCGGCTGCTCTCTGTCCCCTGGCTGCATTTATTCAAAAGCGTGCCTGCTGGACTGCCCTGCTCCTGCTGCCCCTCTCTCCCTGCTCAGACCTGGCACAAACCCTGCATCCCTCCCCCAGCAAGACCCCATTCACTCTTCCATGTCGCCACTTTCAGCAGTGCCGAGACACCTCCTCAGCCTCACACAGTCCCCCAACTGTACCCCAAGTGCAGACCCAGCATAGCCAACAAAGACGAGACCACCAAAAGGGGCACGGCCTCCTCCCTGGCTCCTCCACAGATAGAGGAGGAGGATGGTTGGGAGTGATTTGGGTTCGCTCAACACAGCAGCAAATGATATTAAAAGGGAGGAAGAAATAAGCTAAAATAGAGCTAAAGGTAGAGATTAGACCTGTTTTTCCCCAGTTCTGGGGATCAAATTCAGGGCCTGGTGCATGGCGGGCTCACATTCCGTCACTGAACTATACCCCCATCCTCTGCGTCTCTATTCTGAAGGACAGGAGGAGAATAAGAACCTTCCCCTCTGCAGGTGACTTGTCCTGTGTCCCCTCCGATGACGTCACTGCAAAGATGAGGCGGGGCATCAGTGTGTGGCGTGGAGTGAATGGTTAAGGCACCGTCCTTCCTGAACCATCTCTATTCAGCTTTGCCTCGGCATCCCTGAGCCTGTCAGGCTGTGGGAGCGTCCAGGGTGAGGCTAAAGATTCCCGGAGCCAACAGACTTGAGAACTCAGGGCTGCCGTCTGCCAGCCTGGTGACCCCTGCTTTGGAATTTGGGCTTGGGCTTCCTCACCTGTACGGTGACCACAGAGCTATCACCTTTCAGGGTGCTGATGACCCCAATAAGAAAAGAGATGGCAGGAGTTCTACATGGGGCTGTGCATGCAGGGGCATCGGCAGGTCAGGGGTGCCCAAGCCCTGGCCCACAGCCCGGTACCAGTTCTCGCACTGTTAGGTACCACACCAAGCAGCAGGACTCGAGCAGCTTGGGGATGAGGGGTCAAACCTTCACTTGTATTTAGGGTCATGCCTGAGCTTGGCTCCTGGCAGATCAGCAGCGGCTTCAGATTGTCACCGGAGCACGGACCCTACTGTGGGCTGCATGTGTGAGGGATCTGGGTCATGAGGTCTCTGATCTTCCTCACACCGCTAACCCCCACGGTGGAAAAATTATTGCCCATGAAACTGATGCCTGATACCAAAAAGCTTGGTGACAGCTGCCACAGGTGAGGCTGGCTGGGGGTGGTGGGAGTGTCCTCAGGGGAGCTTGGCTCCTGAGGTCCCAAAGAAAGAGGAGGAGGCCCTGGAAGCTGGCGCAGTCCCCGCAGAAGACACCACCAGAGTCACAGGTACCCCATGCAGGGTGGTGGAGAGGAGGTGAGCGCCAACATCCTAGGGGGCACCTGCACCCCTAGCCCCCTCCCCAGGAGCAGGTGTTGCTTCCTTCTAGCGTGACACCCCCCAGGGGCAGTCTCCTTGACCTGTGAGCAGTCCTCAGTCTGGTCACCAATTCCACCATCGACTAATGGCTGACCTAACATCTTTCAGTGAATGACCTTGTTGGCAATTCGAATATCTTTCAGTGTCAGAAATAATAAGCAGCATCACAAGATGAAGTAGAGTTTAAGCTGAGTGCAGATGAATGGGGCTTTAATATTCCGAATTTAATCACCCGCTTCTGTGGCACTGCGGGCAACATGACGTAGCAGCTAATTATTTTTTTAAAGCACGAAGAGGAACATTCCTCACCAATTTCATATTTAAGATGAATGAAGGGAAGGCGGTGATTAATGATAGCATAAATCTCCCAAATAGGCAATGATCAGTTAAAAAGATGGCAAGATGGGTTTTTTCTTTCCTGTAGTGATTTCTTCAAGAGTGGCATGGGTCACAACTGTCAGCGTCTTTCATTCTGCAAAGGGGACATACGCAAGTTTTGGGGGACACATTGGCTGGACAGACCCTCTCTTCATACTGCGAAGCCACGTCCAGCAAGTCTGGTGGCTTGCCTGGCGGCCACATGGATACAAATAAGCACAGTGTCCTTCCCAAGTTGTTCACCAATGAGGACAGAGGTGTTTTACAGCTGCCATTGTTGACTGGGGACACACAGACAGTGGTGAAAGACCCTGGCATTTATGTCTGAAGAAGAGGTCTATTCAAATGCTGGCAGTGTCCTTTACCGAGTGACCTTGAAACTCAATTTTCTCATCTTTTAAATGGGTATAATAATGCCCCTTGGACAGTATGGGCTCCGTATGAATGAACGCACCATAGCTCCTGCCACATCTGTGCCCCCAACTGTTTCTCTTGGCACTGGAATCGGTGTCAGACCTTATGCAAGGACCCACGTCCCAGGGGTGAGAGATGTTCCTGAGGAAGTGGGCAGTGGAACAGGACCAGAGAGGGCCCCAAAGGGCAGAGGCCACCCAAGGAGATGGCACTGGGCCAAGCCCACTGGAACCGGCTCAGACTGGGGCAAACTGGAGGCGATGCTCGCACCTAAGAACTCGGGACAAGGACTCGGGATGGGGATTAAAACTCGCTGTCAGTCTCAGAGTAACGGGAAGCTGGTTCCCAGCAGCTTTCTGGGTAAGCCATCTGGCAGAGTGATCAGGTGTTATCCACGGATGCCAAAAGGCTGGGAGGGTACCTGAGAACTTGGAGCTGGGAGCATTTGTCATAACAAGCAGAGTCAGCTGTCTGTGCTGTGTTTCCGGTCACACTGTTCCCGCGCCCATCCATCCAGTCATCCACGCTTTGCATGATGTGGGCCAAGGCCTGCTCAGGACCGAGGCTCCACACTGAACACAAATCATAAAAGTCCCTCTCTGACAGAGGTTACAGGCTCCAGGAGGAATGGGGCAGCGGCGACAATGAAACGCATCAGAGGGAGGTCTCTTAGGAGGTGACTGTTTTCGTGCAGGGGAATAAAGAAGGGGACCAGAGTGGGCCAGGACCAGGGCAGCAGCTTGTGCTCCTTGGGCTCCAATCTGCAGGTCTAGGAAGCCCGTGGCCAGTAAAGACAGCGACTTCCTCTCTGGTGAACGGGAAGCTCTTGGAGGGGGAGGCAGAGTGAGAGTGTGAGACACAAAGGAACTGAGAGGGAACCCAGGTCTAGCTGGAGAGTGCAGAGCTGGGTTGCTCTTAGCTGAGACAGGCCATTTTCTTCTCCTGGTGGGAAGGAAGGGCAGGCAGCTGGAAAGCAGGGAGGCTGACCTGGACAGTCTCCTGCAAGCGAGTTTGGGTGAAGATATCAAGATGCCTAAAAAGTTTTTAATATCATTCTTCCTGTCACATCCAGCTTCCCAAAGTCGGTGTTGTGTCACCTTCTTCTCCCCCACCTTGCCAGGGGGAACCGAGGTGCTGGTTGCTTTGCTGCTTGACCCTAGGAATTGTACACGGACACTGTCTTGTCTTTCATTCCTGTGCTCAGGGAGGTCATGCAAAGGCCTCTGCGTGATTCTGTTCAGGCCCTGCGCTCCCAAGCGGATACTGGAGGCCAAATTTTCAATCTGTGCCGAGAGAAAAGGGAACATTTGCCTTTGGACTTCTGCTTTTGCCTCAAGCGAAAGTTGGAGGAGAGAAGCATTGTGCAGACGCAAAGGTCCAGCGGATTTCTTTCTCTCCCTCTCTTGCCTGTGTCCTCTCTGCCTAAGACTGGCCGTGGGAAAGCAGGTCCTCCATCCCTGCACCATCTCCTGTCAGCATCGGGCCTTGGAGCCCTCACGGGGAGAGGGCAGCCTCATGCCCTGCTATTTCCTTCCATGTGTCTTAGGTTGACAGCTCATAAGGGCTGGTCCCTGAGCTCTGAGCTCTTTTGGTTTTTTATTTTTTAAACCATTTCAATCGTAGGGAAATTGAATCCATGTGTGTTTGGATTAATTGCTTAACTCCTAAAAATGTTTTGTAAGAGAAACTTGAGTCCAAAAGGCTTTTTAGGTTGCTTCCCACCCGTTTCATAGGGCCCGATCAAGGGAAGTAACAGCCAGCTTGGACCAGCTCTGTGCTTGCAGCTGGACAGGGCTAAGGAGGACTCAGTGACCCCAGCGGATATGCGGTTCAGGTCCAGCGGAGAGGAGCCTGTGAAGCCTGCCCTGGGGTTCAGGAAACCTCCTGGGCTCTGCCGGATTTCTGGGCTTTAGAGAAAGAGGACATCTCCTGTGATCTTGGGTCGAATTTGAGACTTTCTTTTTCCTAAATCTCCTTCCCAGAATTTGACTGCTTCTCTGTTGTTTTAAATAACAGTCACCTCAAAGGGTGACTTTCTTGCATGGCCTGTGGGGGATCATGTCCTTTCATCTAGACACTGTTCTAGTGTCTTGGCCAGTGGGTGACCCTCCACTGTCGAGAGCCAAGGCCATTTGATGGCTGGGGACACAATGCCCAGCTTAAAGGCCCTCATTCTGTCTGACCGTCTGTCCTCCTTCTGTCTGACCTTCTGCACCTTCCCCAGCCCTGCTGGGCATTGGTACAGTCCCTGATGGCCTCCTGTGGGCCAGCCTTAGTGCTTAGCTCTCACTGGTGACTGCAGAGGTGAGTACACTTGTGTGGCCAGCGGGACACTCCTGGGCAGAGCAAGGGGCTCTCTGCTCCCTAAATTCCCTGAGCTGATAAATTACCGGCTTGGGGTGCAGATGAGTACAGGGGTGGTGACAATGTGTACAGTGAAGTTGGTGATGCCCTCGGGGTTCTGCACGCTGACCCAAGGCTTTGATCCCAATGCTTTCGTGACCAATTTCTCCTGATGGCTTGGCACCAATGCCACTTGGCACCAGTGCCACTCCGCTACCTTTCTCCTCTGCACCTTGACCAGGACTTCTGTCTAGCAACAGAGGAAGGATTCTTTAGAGGCTGAAATATGTATGCTCACCAGCAGGCAAGCACGAAGCAAGGAGCTTTCTCTGCCCCTCACATCAGTGGTGTAATGTCTGGGTTTCCGTGCTGGCTTCTGTAACACAACACAGACACTCATCACCAGGAGTCAGCACAGATGCCACAGGGCACCCAGCTGGGGTACAGTCAGGAAGCAGGCGAGGGCCCCGGGAAGACCTGCAGCCACGCTGTGTGCAGTGCTGAGGCTGGGGCATGTTGTAACCTATATAAAAAAAAAAACCCTCATAAGTCTCCCCAGACACAAGAGAAAGATCAAAGGTAACTTTAAGAGCAGAACAGGATGTTTACCTAATCTAAACTTGCTTATTAGCCCACCTGAACCTTGTTCTTCCCAAGAAATGTAACCACCGCATTCCTGTTCTGTAGTGTGCTGCAAACCCCACCCCCCTGCATTGTGAGACCAGCAGCTGTTTGTGATTTACAGGATAAAACCCCCGCCCTTTAGCTGTTAGGCGCACAGTCTTCCATATTGGCTACGGAGGCTGCATCGCCAGGCCTGTGCTTTAATAAATAATTTTTTTCTTTCCAAATTATTTTCTCTGGCTCCTTCATACCTCAGGAAGTGGACCACCACAGGGCATAGGCCCTAAACAGGGCTGGAGTTGGTCTGGGAAGAGGCGTCACGGAAAAACACAGAAATGGAACAGCATTGGTGCGGGGCATTTACGGTGTCACCGGGAGGAGGCACCTGGCCTCAGAGCATCCCCTAGATGAACCTTAGATGGCTTGTCATTTGAGGCCCCGGGGTGTAGGAGGAGCCCAGCTCCTCACTGGCTTTCACTCACCTCTGTTAATCCCCAGCTTCCCCCTAAATTACCCCGCCACAGAGGTGATGCCCAAATCTTTTCTTACCAGGCAGCTTGACTCCAGTGCCAATCACAAGTCCTGACGAGCAAGGGGCCACTGTGTGTCAGTAGGTGGACTGGTCATGGGGAACATGAATCAAGGCAGAAAAGTGTGCACCAGCCACCACAGCCACCTGCAAATATGGGAGCTTCAAGTAGGTGGAGGGGGTACCTCAAGATATGTCATTATCAGCTGATGAGGACGCCCCACAGGCCACACTGAGAAGTGTGAGTTACCTATAAGATGAGATGGATCCACCACTCGGCAAATAGATAAATAAACCATGGTGTACATGGACAACGGAACATTATGCAGCTTTGAAAAAGAGTGAAGTACTGAAACTTGTTACAACATGTTATGAGCAGTGAAAAAAGCCAGACCCTGAAGTCACATATTATGTGGTTCTATTTGTATGAAATGACCAGGACAGGCAAATCCACAGAGATAGCAGATTGGCAGTTACCTGGGAGAAATGGGTCATATGTATACTTTTGAAGGGGGTGGGGTCTTTTGAGATGGTCTTGCTATATAGGTCAGGCTGGCCTGAACTCACTAGGCATCCCAGGCTGGTCTCAAAGTTGTGGTGACCCTCCTGCCTCAGCTGTGCAAGTGCTGGGATTACAGGCTTGCACCACCACGCCCAGCTGGTGTAATTGTCAATGGAAACAAGGTTTCTCTTTGAGATGATAAAGATCTTGGGACTGGCAGAGTGTTGGAGACCTTGATGAAGCTGCTCAGAGCGGAATTTAAAATTCACTAATTGGTTTTCTGTGTTTATCTGTGGGTCTGTCCTAGGCCTGGGCCCCTTGCCTGGTGATCGGAGCTGATTCAAAATAAGTCTTGGATGAGGCCTGTCGTGGCCTGTGAGGCCAGAGATACCTCAAAGGGCACAATAAAGACACAGCTGGAGACACTTTGGCTCCAGCACTAATTAACTACTTAATTAAGTAGAGACTGCAACTGTAGGTATCTCACACCCACCATAAATGTCCTCCTGGAGATAAGACGGTTCTCCTAAACTGGCATAATTTACTACTTGGAGAAGTCTCCGAAGTGACTCCCAAGGTCCTGCTCAGTTCCTGTGCTGTCCTCAGTCTCCCCTCTCTTTGTTTGAAAACTTAATAAATATGGGTGGCCTAGAGAAGCTGTTTGTCTCAGCCCTCAGAGCCTCAAACTCTGCTAGAGGGTTTTGATCCTCCTGGAGCCCTAAAATCATATACTTGTCTCATTTATTTGAGCCTTTGTTGTACGAGACTGGGGCTCTTGGCCAGGTACCCAGCAGTAAAGGTAGGGGTTGCACAAATTGTGAATGTACTTGTTAATGCCACTGAACTGTTCATTCTAAGATATTTAACTTTATTTTCTTTGAAATTCCTCATCTTTTTTCCCAGGACTAGAGATCGAACCTGTGGGTGCTCTATCATTGAGCTACAACACAGGCATTTCCATTTTTTATTTTGAGACAGGTCCCTGCCAGTTGCCCAGGCTGGGGCATCACACTTGCCATCTTCCTGTCTCAGCCTTCCCTGGAGCTGGGATTTTTGGTATGTGCCATGACTCCAGTTATGAACTTCATTTTAATTTTAAAAATGAAAAGATGAGGTGGGAGCTATCAAAAGATTTCAGAGATTGAATTTAGGAGCTTGCTTGCTGGTGACACAGGTGGCTAAGGCCAACGGGCAGGCAGGAGCATTGGAAGGCTGCTTCAGAAGTCTAGAAGGAGAGACCTTCGAGTCTGAGCCTAGGGGAAGATTTTCAGTGCAGTGTAAAGAGCATTTCAGAGCTCCAGCAGGTACCTCTTGGTGGTTGGTTTAGGAATACAAAGGTTTTCTCTGGCAGGTTGACTGTATGAAGGTTATATTTTTGCCAAAAGCATGTTTCTTGCAAACAGTCTCGGGATAGTATTTTGCCTGCTAGATTTTTCTCTCTTCTATAAATCTGGAATTTGCCACGCCCTGGTTCTCACAGGCTCACTGCCCAAGTCACTGTGGCCCACTCCACATACCTGCATCTATAGGGTCACAGATCCCATGAACTGAGCACCCCCATGTCAAATTCATAGGGATGGGAAATCCTGTTCTGCAGTGGATAAGCATGCAACTTCCGAGACCCTCTTGGGTTTGCTTCCATAATCGGGGCTGGAAACTTTGGTATCCAGCCAGGTGGATGTGTCCCCATAAACCCACTATGAACCCCTTCTGTCTGCCTGGCTTCAGACCTTCCCCCAGCTCTCCTCTCCCCGAAACCTTGCAACTTTTCTGAAGAGGCCTCTGTACTTGCTCCATGTGCCTGGAATTTTGAAATAGCATTGAGCCCAAAGCAGTAATGTTCTGGCCTCATCTTTGTAAAATTATTTTTTAAAGCAGGGGGCAGTATTTAATTATGCACTGAGGGATTATCCATGCATATATCTGGTCCCTTATCACTCAGCATATTCCAGAGTAATTGCTCCTTCCTGGTGGTGGAGGTGACCCCAGGGGACCCCAACTAATTTGAATATCAAGTATGATAAGAATGTAATTAGGGCCTGTAGAAAATCTGGTAATGCATTTCTGAAGTTGAATAAGGCATGATTTGCTGTTTCTGCTGTATTTCAGCTTTCCTGTGGTCCTTCCATGGGGTAAAGACAGCTGAGAGGTACAAAATCCTAGACTCTTAGATGAGACTTGCTATGAACCATCCAGTACAAGCACAGGTCCACCAAGGCCACACACACACACACACACACACACACACACACACACACACACAGCTGCAAGAGAGATGCTCACCTGCCCAGCCTCAGCCCGTCAGCGGGTTTCATCCTTCTGTTATTTTTTTTTTTTTTGTCTTTTTCCTTTTTATCAGTACCAGGGATCGAACTCACAACTGCCTGCTTTCAAGGCAGGCGCTTATGTCACTGAGCTAAATCCCCAGCCCCTTCATCCTTCTGTTATGGATGGGGATTTATTCTGGCAGGGGGAGGGTTCTCATGTAAGCCTGTCCTGGGACGTCAGCGGATCTGGGTCCCTGGGTGGGAGCCTAGGGCTGCCATTCCTGGGGTGGCCTGAGTGGAGCCGGCCTGAGATGGCGCGACCATAGGGAAGGACCTGCTTTGCACACGGGGCCTCACCATGTAGTGTGCTCTGGACTTTCCTCCCCAGCTTTTAAATTAACACATATTGTTTATACATTTTAATGGGTCTCATTTGGGCAGATTTGTTCTTCCACGTATTCATCCCTTCCCTTCTTCCCACCCTCCCCAACCTCAGTGTCTCAATGTGTGATCTTGTTCAAATCCACCCCCCATGCCCACCTTAAATTCTCCTTCTTCCTTCTCTCCCTCATATCTCATGATAAGACCTTCTGCCTGCTGTCATCTTGTTTATGTTCCACATTGCTGTGGTTTGGATCTAACTCATCCCCTGAAGGTCTCCCCTGCACAGATGAGGCCTGGTAGGAAGGGGTGGCCCCCC
The DNA here is from genome assembly GCF_034190915.1 of Cavia porcellus. Lineage (NCBI taxonomy): Eukaryota > Metazoa > Chordata > Mammalia > Rodentia > Caviidae > Cavia > Cavia porcellus. Next base: position 26,596,266 of record NW_026947515.1, read on the forward strand.
GGGGTGCAATCTGGAAGGTGTGTTTCCCTCCCTGGACCCACTGAGACCATGCCCAGGGTACACCTCTCCACCTCTGGCTGCAGGCATCAGGTCTTCTGTCCCACACAGGAATGTGACCAGGACACACACACACACACACACACACACACACACACGAGGAAGAGTGTGCGATGTTTGTCTTTCTGAGTCTGGCTTATTTCCCTCGACACCATGATCTCCAGATCCTCTGCTTTTCTACATATGACAAAATTTCATTCTTATAATGACTGGATAATCACCCTTTTGTATAAATGTACACATTTTCTTTATCCGTTCTCTTACTGATGGGCACCTAGCAGGTTGCCCTTGGCTCCATCTCAACAAACGTGGGAATGCAGATATCGCTGTGTGTGTTGACACTGACTCCTGGGAACGTTCCAGTTAGATGAGCCAGCTCTTTCCCACTCTGATCCAGCAATTGAAACTAGTCTTCAGGTCTTTGTCATCAAGAGCCCCACCGAGGCAGGCGTGGTGGTACACGCCAGTAATTCCAGCACCCTGGGAGGCTGAGGCAGGATGATTTGAGGTTGGAGCCCAGCATGGGGAACTCGGTGACTTACTCAGACCCTGTCTCAAAATAAAAAATAAAAAAAGGATTGGAAATGTAGCTCCGTGTGAAGTTCTGGGTTTGATCTCAGCGGCCCTCAGCGGCCTCACAAGGTGCTGCCACGCCTCCCCGAGGCTCTGTGCATTGAGACCCTCCCTGTACTGTGGCCTCTTCCCTTCTCTTTCTTGGGTCTTGATTTTCACTGAGGACTGAACACTGAGCCCTGTCGGGTGAGACTGACAGCAAAACCCCGCTTGGCCCTGTCCTCCCGGTGGGACCAGCCCTGCCAGTCCTGCGCCCTCTCTCTCATTACCCTCCACCTGCTTTGCTCATGGTCTTCCACCCTAACACCCCCACAATGTCCCCATAGCCACCCCCACATTGTCCCCATGGCCCAGGAACATGGGTCCACTTCCCTGAAACAGTCACCCAGCACTCTCAGCGTTGGCGTGGAAAACCTGGGGCTCTGTTCAGGAAAGTGCCCACCTACCAGCCCCAGGACTAATGGGAACAGGGCGCACCCCACTCCTGGGCCTGGGAGCAGCAGGAGCCCCGCCACCCTGACACCCACCCATGGCCTCACGGTCATGTTTCCTGACTGCTTCTCCCAAATTCCACCTGTGCTTCCTATGGCCCAGTTCCCCAGCTCCTGGACTCCCCAACTCTGCCAGCCTCGACCCTCCACTCCCACAGTCCAGGAGAGTTGCAGCTCCTGGGGAGGCCCCTTGTTTTCTTTGTGGCCTCTCACAAAGGTTAGGTGACCAGCGGATTAATCTTCCCACTGATGGTGTTTATGCCCCTCCCTGGGAGGCAGGGATCTTATGGGGACTTTGGGATTTTCCGTAACCACTTACTGAGGGGCATGAGAGTCCCCCAACGTCCCTTCCCATCTCAGCTGACACCAGCCCTTCATCACTGCTCCTCTATCCAGACCCAGCACTGGCCCTAAATGCTCTCTTGCATGCTCTCTACTTCACTCCTGTCCCCTTAGCCTGGGGGTACAGGAACTGAAGGGACAGTTCCAGCTCTGGACAGACAGTGGCTGCGACCCCGTCCAGGCAGAGTGGGCCTCTCTTCATGGACATGTCCCATGTGGCCCTCGAGGAGTGTGTGACATCTGTCCATTGCCAGTGACACTGCACACAGCATCCAGAAGGGCAGCCAGGCTCCCCAGCTTGCGGTGACACCCTGGGAAAGGCAGAGCAGCCCTACTAGGTCCAGCCCACGGGGTTTGGTGCCGGGTAGCATCTTTTTTTTGGCTTTTTCCTTTTTATCGGTACCAGGGATCGAGCTCACAACTGCCATAAGGCAGGCGCTTATGCCGCTGAGCTGAATCCCCAGTCCTGCCGGGTAGCATCTTGATTCACTCATCTGGAGTCTCAGCTCCATGTCACTCACCGGGAGCCTCCCCCTGGGCCCCGTGGCAGTGTGGATTTGCTCCTCAGGCCCCTGTTTCTACCCAAGGTGATTTTGTTTTCTGAGCACCGGCCCTACCATTTCCAGGGCGGCTGCCCCATCGCACACGTCTGGCAATCGGGCGCAGAGGTCACACTTCTGTGTATCCATGCCGATACTTGGCATTTTCTTTTTGTTTGTAAAAAAAGGCCCCCTACTGACTGAAGTACACATTGTGATCAAATATATGATGAATGTTGAAATTCTAAAAAAGTTACTACAGTAAAAGACACATTGCCACAAATCCACTTTAAAACTCACTTTGCTGCTTCATGTGCATTTACACTCTCGTTCTCACCACTTTCTAGAGTTCTGAAACCTCCTTTCGTGTCTGTGTGAGGTGCAATCAAACACGGTGAATGCCACCCCCTCGGCGTGCTGTTCACCAGAAAGGCAGGCTTGTAAAGCACCCGACGCCTCCTCCTCCCGCCAGTCACGGGGCTGGTACTGCAGGACTTCTGGTCCTTTGTCAAAGCCAAACTGCCCATGAGAGTAAACGTTTTGGTTTGATTCACCACATCCAAAGCAGCCTCCGTGGCACAATTAAAAACACTCATGAAAGAGGATTCCAGAGCTACCTCAGAAAGCAGCAAGATAGCTTCAGTATGGTCTAGATGAGGAAGAGCACTTCCAGGGGATTAAAAGCAACGTGTCTTTCACTGCGGTAAATGTTGATAATTTAAGCAGTATTTTTCAGTCGCATCTTGTAGTATCTCATTGTGCGTTTCATTTGCATTTCCCTGATGATTGGTGATATTGGTTATCTTTTCAGGAGCTTATGGGCCATGTGCGAAACTCCTTTGGTGAAATATCACTTATTCTTTTGGTGACTGTCGAGAAAATCCTTTCTTCATTCTTGGTATTGGTGCTTTGGGTCTCCTCCCTTTTCTGTCAGTCTTGCTAGAAATTTGTCACCTTTGTTGGCCTTTCAAAGGAAACAGCTCTTTGTCTCAGAAACGCTGTTTGTTTTTCTGTTTTCCATTTCATTGGATTCTGCTCCTGCCTTTGTTATTTCTCTCCTCTTTCTTGCTGTGGGTTTATTTTGCTCTTCCTTTGCTAGGCCACTGAGGCCAGGGCTTGGATTAGTGGCGCAGCGCTCTTTTCTGATGCACGACCAGTGTTGTAAATCCCTCTCCACTAGCACGTCCTCCACATTTCGTATTTGTGCTCTTGTATCCTAACCCAGCCCAGGGGCAGTTCTTTACCTTGAGGTCTCACCTTCGATCCATGGAACAGTGCTGTTTCTCCATGTCTGAAGGTTTTCCTGTGATCCCCTGTAACTTCTTTCTGGCTGGATTCCATGTTGGTTGGAGGACACGTTCTGTATGATTTTTATTCTTTCACATGTGTGGAGGTTTGCTTTATGACTCATGTCTACTTTGGCAAATGTTCTGGACACTTATGAAATTTATCTGTTACTGGTCGGGGCATTCTGTTCATGTCAGTTGGTCGTCTGGGTGCACCGAGGTCCCTAAATGCCATCCGTGATAATGCTGGGGAATATTTTCTCATCGGCACCTTCCTTGAGCTCCTTGGGTTTTTGCAGCAGAAGCTCTGCTCATCTCCCTGCCTTAAAGTTTTCTCTCGTCCACCTCCCACGTGGAGACCAGAGCTCACCTCTAGTAGGTGAAGCTGGTCATTTTGGGGCTCTTTGGAGCCTTTTAGGAGAGTTTAAACTCCTTAGCCCACTTAGGGCTCATATCTAGAATACATAAAGAGCTTGAAAAATCAGATGGCCCAAATAAAAGACAATAGAAAAATGGGTAACTGCAGTGAATAGATACCTCTCAGAAAAAGAAATCCAAAAGGTCCACAAATACATGAAAAAATATTCAACATTGCTGGCAATTAAAAAAATGCAAATTAAAACAAAACAGACTTCATTTACTCCAGAAAGAATGACTACCACCAAGAAGTCAAATAATAACAAGTGCTGGTGAGGCTGTGGTGAGAAAGAAAACGTCTCTGTTGTTAATGGAAGTGTAAACTAGTACCACCTTATGGAAATCAGTATGGATTCTTCAAACAACTAAGAGCAGGGATTTCATTTGACTCAGCTTCTTTCCTACCCTATAGGTATATTCTAGAAAGAGTTAAGGGCTATATTACAGAGATGCATATGTACCCATGTATATAGCGGCACAATTCATAGTAGCTAAAGCTTGGAAGTAGCTTATATGTCTATTAACAGACAAATGAATGAAGCAAATGTGACATTTATACACAGTGGAATACTGATCTGCTATTCAGAGGGATAAACACAAATCATTTGTGGAAAAATGGATGCAAACATAATGTTAAGTGAAACGGGTCAGACACACATGCTTAAATAGCATATAATTCCTCTCATGTGAGAAATCCAAAGTGTAAATAAAGAGCACAATAAACAATAAGAAGAAGTGAGGGGGAAGATCTTTTACAAATGGGAATGTGTCTAACTTTTCTTGTGCTGAGACAAATACCCAACACCTAGTGTTAAAGGAGGAAAGGTTTATTTGGCTGTTTGTAGAGGTTTCAATCCATAGTCGGTTGGCTCCAAGGAAGGAAGGCATGGCAGAGGGGCATTGCAGAGAGAAACTGTCCATGGTGGACAGAAGGTAGCAAAGCAAGCAAGGGATGTCCACACTCTTTCTATCCTTTATATTTTATCCAGGCCACTTAGGACGGGTAGCACTCACACCCTTAACCCTTGTTATGGTTTGTGTCTAGATGTCCCCTAAAACCTCCTGGATTAACAGTGTGAGTGCTCCCAGCCCCGAGTAGCCTGGTCAGATAAAGAGAGCAGACAGATGCTGTTAAGGTTGGGGGGGTTGTGACGCTGGTGTTTATCTCAGCAATGAGAAAAGTAAGTGGGACAATCCTCGTGCCCTATCCTAGCATTCTGCCATGAATCAATCCCAACATCACATGCGTGCGCTCCAGCCACCTCTGAAAAAGCCCCACCTGTGACATCTGGACACAAGCCAGAGTAGAAGGAACCAGGCATTGGAGGTAGGGGAGCAAAGGGGAGAGGAAGGGGAGGTAAAAAAGTAAGGTGTGTCATGTAGCTGTATCAAATGCCCACAATGAAAGCAGTCATTCATGTATTGTAAACATGCAGAGTACTAACAAATTAAAAGATAGGACAATTGAAATACAACAGTGACCCTGAGCCTTAGGTCAAAAAGCATATAACTGGCACAATCAATCATATTTGAGTAAGTTTGTGGGGAAAAAAACAATTCCTTAGCATGCAAAGCCCTGCACAGTAGTGTGGTCCTGTAGCATGACAGCTGCTGGCGTTCTTGCTGGTTCTCCGTGACCAAGTTCTCCGTGCTGGCCCCTGACCCAGGACCATCTTCCCTGCTCTGTGTTCTGCCTCTGCACTCGCTGTTCCTGTGTGTGGAGCGACATTCATGGCTTTTTGTGCATTAGTCCAACCTCAGCCATCCTCTGCCCCCAGCAGCCTGCCCGAACTCCCATCTTGGTGGGTAGCCACTGTGTGCTGGCCTTGACCTGCACTGGTCACCCTGGCCTCTCCCCCCAGCTGGGAGGAAGCTCCTGAGTCAGGACTGCTCAGGACTGCACTTGTTGTAGGGTTCCCTGCTGAGACTCAAGCAAATACTGGCTGCCACCTGCAGCGAGAGAAATGACCCCCAAACTGGAGCCCGGAGAAGGACCGTGCTCGTTTGCTTGCTTTTCTTTCTTGAAGAGCCATGTTCCAAGGATGCCGGTGGGTCACGACATTGGCCTTCTCACTGCCCCTTCCTTGAGGGCAACTCAATCTTAGTCTTCTTATAACCCTCGAGAGAACTAGCTCTTAGGGCTTTGTCTGAGTACTAATCTTTTCATTGCTTAGAAGTTTTGTATTTATCCAAAGAACTCTTTGAGAATGATTTAGATGCACTAATTAAAAAAAAAAACGTACATTATGCTTATGCAAACCTAAAAAGGAAAACAGGAACAAAAGAAATTGTATGGATTTTCCTTCACCGCTCCGGCATCACAGTGACGGCGTGATGGACATTGTGGTCCTCTGGGTCATCAAGAGCCCTTTCATGCAGCATTGCTTAGCAGAATTAATTCTCCAGGACCATGACTGGGCTTTTCTTCCGAGGTCCCGGCGCCTGGCCTGGTGCACGCCTGGTGGTTCTCTGGCTGGCTGGCAGGGGACACCATTCCAGGCTCAGCACCGTGAAAAGTGCAGAAAAAAGTGAATCCTAGAGGCAATGAGCCATGGCGACAGTCATCTCTCCTTTTCACCTTCTCTTCACTTTGCACACGAAGGTGGGCTGTGGTTTGAGCCCTGTCCAGGAATGCTCAGTTTATCCCCGTGTCACACACTTCCCTCACCACAGCGCCGTGACACACTTGCACGGGAGCAAGGCAGAGCCGCATCTCTGTTCTTTGGGTGGGTACTTGCTTTTCTTTTTTTTCTGTATATAAATTTTAGATCGTGTTTCTCCTCAAAAAAGTTCAAATAGAATTTTGAGTAGGATTGCATTGAATTTATAATGTGCTGAGATCACTTTATAATCTGTTGATCTTGCCATGTAATATATTATTAAATATATAACAAATTAAAATTAATATACCCCTACCTTTAAAAGCACTGGCTGGGCCTCTTGCTCACGACCCACCGAGCCGTCGAGAAGCACAGAGCACAAACACCGCTTTTGGGTGAAGCGGCAGCGTGTTGCGTTGTTACGCTTCATTTGGTGGTGTGACAAGATGTGTTCCCCACTGGGGTGTACCTGCTTGGGTGGTGAGTGGAGGAAGAGGCTTGGGAGGTATCCTCTTGGGCAAATTTTCTGAGAGGCCCTCAAAAATACTTGCTTTTAGTTTGCATCTTCTTGTAGAATAAAAATAAATTTAAAAAATTAATCTAAACATACAATCTAGTACACAAGTTTATATCATGTTGCGTGTTAATTAGTATAGATTACTAACGTAGTCTATTGATCTATGTTAATTCTTAGATTATTCGGTAAAAGCGTCTTTCTTGGTGGTGGTACTGGGAATTGAACCTAGGGCTTTTATGCCAAGCTCCATTCTAGTCCTTTCTTATCTTTTATTTTGAGACAGAATCTCTCTACATTGCTCATTTGAAACCTTGATTGTAAATTATTCTACACAAAGAATGGAATCCCTTTAATCCAAATCTTTTTGTGGTACTTTTCTTCTGAAAGTCAAGTTTATCAAGATATAAAATTCACTCTACTAAGGCCCACATTGCTATGAGCTTTGGCAGATACCTGCGACCATTGTAGCCACCGTGATCAGGAGATAGCACAGACCAAGGTCTGTCTTCCCTCGAGAGAGTGGAGGAATCAGGCTTTGAATGCAGGCTGCTCCAGCCCTCAGCGCCCTTAGAAAAGAGCGAACCTTGGGCTACTACATTTCCCATCTCAGAGACTCAGACACAGCCCATCACAAAATGCTGTCTTACTTTATGAGGCACTAAGAAAGAAAAAGGTGCTATCATTAGAAATAATGACATCATTCATCGTAAGATGCATATACTTAAGAGACGCTACAATGTGGAAAAATGGAAATAAGCAGAAACATGCCCGGTAGCATCCATGTGATGTGGTATCTTTGCTCTCACAGTTGAAAGCCTGTGGGAGAGAGTTTGATGTAGAGGTTCCCGCTGGGCTATGAGGGAACGCGATTGAGGTGGGCACAGCATATGCCGAGACCAGGAGCCTGGGAAAGACAGGTCCCCAGAGGGCATGCACCCATTCATGCTGCACACAGACACTTGGAAGGCTATGAGCCGTGTGAGTGAGGTGTGTGCTTCCTGGGGCTGCTGTTCACGTTCCCAAACACTGTGTGGCTTAAAAGAACCCAGACGCACTACCCAGGCGCCAGAACTGGGAACCCCGGTGCCTGCAGAACCGGACTCCCTCCAGAAGCTGTTTGAGGATCTTGTTTGGTTCTTTCAAGGTTCCAGGAGCCTGGGCATTTGTTGGTTTGTGGCCATATCACTCTAGTATTTGCCTCTTGTGGGTTGAGTCTTGAACCTACTTCTGCTTCTTCTTATTAGGACCTTTCTTAAATTTAAGGCCCACCTGGGTAATCCATGATCATCTTTCCCCAGATCCTTAATTTAGTTATACTACAAAGACCCCTTTTCCAAGTAAAATTCTAGGCAGACATACATGGTATGAGCAAATACTTTGGTGGCTGTTTAATTTTTTTTTTATTTTTAAAGAATATATTACAGTAAAAGATACACTGGGGGCTAGGGATTTAGCTCAGCAGTGTAAGCACCTGACTGGCAAGCATAAGGTCACGAGTTCGATCCCAGTACCAAGAAAAAAAAAAAATACATTGGTCTTTCAGTCTCCTGAAAAAACATCCCTTGTTATGGTTTATACCTAGATGTCTCCCCAGAGTCCCATGCAGTCATAGGTGGGGTTTTTCAGAGGTGGCTGGATTTAGAGTGTATGATCACCTCAGCAGGCAGAGCAGGTGAAAGGTCAGAGGTGGGCAGGCAGGAGGCTGGGTTGGCTGCTGCAGGAACATGGGGAGGAGCAGTTCCATCTGAGTGGCAGGGGACAGAGATGGGAGAGCCTTGCTCCCTGGGGACAAAGGTGTCATCTGAGGTCTAGGCAGCTCTGGGAGAGGGTGCAGATCAGGGCTGGTCCAGGAGGCTAGAAGTGGTGTCCAGACTGGTTGGACTCCGGTGGCTGAGCACGCTTCGCTGGAATCAAGAGGTTTTACCTCGGCTGTCAGTCCTGAACTGGACACCCAGGAGTGCTCCATCCCTGCGTGGTGGCTAATTGCTTGTGACTTGGCAAACCTCTCACCTCTCCCGGGACCACACTTATCTCACTCCTGTTAGCTGGCGGGCGGCTGGAATTTTATCTTCTGTCCTCAAATTGTCATTGTCTCAATTTTGCAGTAGGTATGGATAAAATATACTCTTCAGCTCTGAGAGTGCCAGCCACAGCTGACAGAGATAAGCACACTTGGGCAGGGCAGGGAAACTGACCGGCATGCACTGCTGGAGGACTGCTCATTACAGTCTGTTCTCCGCTCTGAGTCAGGAGCAGGCTGAGGCGCTGGTCAGGAAATGTCATAGCTGAGACTATGCACTTTTTGGCTCCTGGGGGTCCTTTCCAAAAGCTGGTATGAGAGCCCCTTTTCCTCTTGATTGGCTCAAGTCTTCTCAGATCTGAGTTTCCTCTTTCTCAGGATCAATTCCACAACCAAGGGGTTTACATCTTTCCTGGGGGTGGAACCACACCCATGTGGTGCCAGCCAGGCAAGGCACCCCCAAGATGCGGCTCCCAAGGAGAAGTGCCCTGGTGACTGTCACCATGCCATGCCCCAGCACCTGCATAGCACTGAGCTGGCTGCTGCCCCACTGCTCAGCTGAGCAGGTTACCATGACAATGAACCAATATAGTCTCCCCCATCACTGTGCCAGCATCTTCCCAAGGCTCTGCCCATGTCTGGCTCCCAACAGCCTCGGGGTGGAAGAGAAGCCACAGGGATACCCTGTGGAAGTGACACAGGAGTACAGAGAGGAGCTGGAGATGAGGAAGAATAATTGAACTGAAATGGCTGGGAGTTTATAAGTCAAATCCTGACAGCTAGTGAAGACCATTAGTCAAGTGGGGAGTGGCAGAGTGGCTGGACTGTAGCCTGTGCTCATGAGACTTTTATTTGGATGGTTGGGGCTGTGAACTCATCTCTGAGCTAGTAAATGTGTGCTCTGGATCAAACACTCCCTCTAAACCCCATGGTGAAATTTAATTGCCACCATGAGTGTATAAGAGGTGGGACTTTGAGGGGATGATTTGATCCTGTGGGGATCCCCTTTATGAATGGAGGATGGGCACCATCACAGGGGTGGTCAGTGATTACAATAGTAAGATTCTGGTCGAAGAGTGTCCTCAGATTTCCCTGCCTCCAGAGTTGTGAGTCAAATACTCTCCCAATGTTTCTTGCTTACCCACCTGGTGTGCGGTGTTCTGTTACAGCAGCAGAACATAAAATAAGACCACGTATGTGTGTGTGTGTGTGTGTGTGTGTGTGTGTGTGTGTGTAGAGTCCTGGCTGCCCCCCTGGTGCTGCCCTGGGCTCCAGCCAGCAGGCGGGAACCCGCTCTCCACGGCACACATCGTACCACGAAGACGGAGTGGAGAACAGAGCAGCAGGCTGGAGTTGTCCTATAGGAACCCGAGCCGTAGGTGGAGAAAGGCACCCCAGCCTGGGTCCCGTTGCTTAGCCCTACAGAGGAATGGAATAGCTTTGCACACCTGAAAGTAGCTGAGAATATTACAAGAAGGAATAAAGGTTTTCTCTTCGGCTCCTCTGCTTTTCGCAGGCATGAGTCAGCCTACAAAAGACCATCTTAGAGATACAGGCTATCTGCCAAAGGCCACCGGAGCCACAGAGCGCTGAGGTGCCAAGAGGTCTTTGTGCCAGGCCTCCTCCACAAGGAGCAAATCTGATCTTTCGCCTGTCAGCGGTCTCTTCACTGTGATCCGAATGAAAGTCAGGCTCCAAGGGGTCCCAGGCTCCAGGTGTGAATCCAGAAGCTGCAAGGACTGAGACCTGAGTCCTAATCCTTAAGATACGCTCCGGAGCCTCTTTCCTTTCCTCCCCAGTTAGGGATCCCACCATCCCTAACTTGCCATTTGTCATGGTCAGTTGTAGGTCCCTTGGTCCAGGCTCAGGGATCATCTCTAGTTTGTACATGTGCTGAACACCTGCAGTCTACCAGCGAAGAGATGAGCTCTGGGATGAACAGTGGAAACAGGTCTCACAGGCCCGGCGCCTTTGCTTTCTTCAGCCCCTCGGGTCCAGTGTGTCTCCCCTCCTCCTGCCAGTGTGCTCTTTGGGCAGCAGGAACCGGGCTGGGGAGACTGAACTTTCCTGGAGGCCAGGGCAGGGAGACCAGCAGGAGCACAGGGCAGAGGCAGGGACATATCTCCTCCTCTCTGAAGCTGGGTGGCACGGAGCTGGTGGGGCAGAAGGAAGGCAGGACACACAGTGGGATGCTGAATCTGTCCCACTTCCTTCCTTTTATTTGAAGACTGGATTCGGCAGCTAAGGAGAGTCAAAAGTCACCATCTAGACCAGCCCCATCTTTGCTGGGGACCAGAACTGAGGCGGAAGAGAGGCTCAAGGGATGCTAGCAGGATGTTACCTGCAGGCAGGGTGTGGGACCCCATCTTCTGAAGCTAAAGGCTGCACTTTCTAACATACTGGACTCTCTGCCACCAACCAGTGGAATGGAGCGGTATGTCAGGGGTAGCGTAAGGCTGAAAGGCTCTGCAAAAGAGAAGAGGTCACAGTAGAGATGAGCCCAGGATGCCCAGCTTCCAGTCACTGGAAGACAAGGTAGCATGGTGTCCCTTGAGAGAGTCCAACAGGAACCAAAGGCCATGCAGGGCAAGGGCCGATAGCTGGGATCATTACTGCGGAGAGAACTGAGGGTTTCCAGAGACGCAGCTGGAAGAGGGGTGTGGAGGCTGCACACGGGAACCTCGCAAGGGGAAGTGGCTGAGTTTGGGCTTCCTCTGTTAGTCAGTGGGGAAGTTGAGGGTTTGGAGCAAAGGGTGTCACCCCTGGGGTGTAGGACACAGCGGGAAGAGTGGAGAGCCAGAGGCCAGCTGGGACCAGGACTCTGGAGGAGAAGGGAAAGAAGAGGACAGGGCTTGGCTGGGGGCAGGAGGAGCCGTTCCACCAGGGGAACCAGGAGTGGAAAGATGGCTTGGAGGGGCTGGCCCTCAGGGCAAGAGACACACAGGCCAAGGAGATGAGCAAGATCACCAGCGCTCTCGAGCAACCAATGTGCTGGAATTGAGCAGGGAGTTCTGTGCCTCCCAGGAAAGTGCCCTGCCGCTAAGCTGCACCTCCACCCTGGGTTTTCCGTGTAGGAGAAATTGTAAAGGAAACACTGGAAAGGGCCGGATCAGGGCTGCATGTTCCTGAAAGTTTGCATTTCTGCAGATGAGTGATTAACAAGTCAGTGTCTGCCGCCTGCCTCCTCGGGCTGTCCCAGCCCCAGCCTCAGCCCTGTGGTGGAAAGAGCCTCACTCTGGGTCTGCTGTGCTCCTTCCCCCAGGCCAGTGGGTGGCGAGTGGCCCCAGGTCAGGGGCTGACTTCTTGGGTAGAGGAGAGGACAGCAGAGTACTACAATTGGGGGGGGGCCCTCTCTGCAGCATCTTGCATGGCATCATTGCCAAGAGAGGGCAGGTGAGGCGCCCTGGCACTGCGCTGAGGTCCTTGGGCTGCTGTGCTGAACTTTAGAGCTGTGTTCTCTCTCCATTCTGGTGGCAGGTATCTGCAGCCATGGTGTTTGCAGGACTGCGCCCTCCCTAAGACTCTCGGCAGACTGTCCTTAGACCCCCCAGCCTCTGGTGGCTGTGAGCCACCAAGCCACCAAAGCCACCAAGCCTTGACCTCACCAACCTTTCTTTCCCCCTGCGTACACTGCGTAGCGCCAGTTTCAGCCTCTAGCTTCTCTCGGCCTCCTCTGTTCAGTCTCTCGTCCTCCGTTTCCTGTTCAGACACTTGTCTCTGGATCTGGTATACTCCACGGTGATTTCGTCTGGGATCTATACTGTCATTTCATCTGCAAAGACCATTTTTCCAAATAAAGTCACACTGACAGGTTCCAGGGGTTAGAATGTGGCCATATATTTTGGGAGGCCAGCTCCCAACTCGCTACAGGAATGGAAAGGAGCAGGCTCCATGGATGCTGGGGGGTGTCCCAGGCTTAGACATGGTGCGGTGGGTCCATGTCTACCTCCACGTGTTCCAGCACTTGGCCTCGCCCTCCGTATCCTCCCTGGGGGGTCTGTGCATGTTATAGTTTGGATCTAAAGTGTCCCCCCAATTTCATGGATTCAGAGGTGGAACTTCTGGAAGGTGCTTGCATTGTTGCTATGCTATGCCTGCCCGTGGGTTGATTCCCCCGTGAGTCAGTCCATAGCTAAATGTCCTGCTGGAGGTAAGGCCTGATGGGAAGGGGTGGGTTACTGGGAGTGCGACCTGGAAGGGTAAATTCTTATCCCTGTCTTTTTCTTCCTCTCGGGTTCCTGGATGTCACTGGGGGAGCACTTGTCCTCTGCTATCTCCCTCCCCAAGCTGATTCCTTCTGGGAGCCAGGTGACCCCGGACTGAACCCCCTGAAACTGGGAGCCAAATTGCACTTCTTCAGATGTCAGATATTGTGTCCCGGTGACTGTAAAGTGACTGACAGAACACACTCTCTTCTTTGCTGGACGCCCAAATGTTCCCTCTCAGGATCCCGTGTATGTGGCTATCTAGGCAGTGCCTCCCTTCCTCCTATCTTTCCTCAATGAAATGGACACTTCTGTGTGTGACCACCAGCTAGCCTGAGAAATCATTCTGTCCTCCTGCAATAAAGAGCAAACATGCTTTGCGTATTCTAAACAGTGAATTTGATCTTAAGCACATGTGGGTTTAAATTCTACCTCAGAACTATGTTTGCTATGTGTTCAGGGTCACGTTTTTTGATCTCACCAAGCTTTTCTTTCCCCACGCGTACAATGCAGATAATAAGGTCTTGTGTTCTTTTGACTAGAAAAAAATAGTTTCTGGAATGCATTTCCTCCCAGGCTCATCTTGGCAGTCTCTTTCCACTAATAATAGACTTAATTATTTAAATTTAATTTGTTAGAGGTTTGATGTTTAACTTGGAAAGCCCTAATGAATGATTAACATTTAATAAGTATACAATTTAATATCTATTAGCTTGGGCTTAAATAATAAACCACTTAATTGCTTAATTCAATGCTATCTTAAAAAAATAAAACAGAAATTACCCGCCAGCATCACCAGACCTTGAGCATGTTCTCGGCAAAGCCCCATGCCCTGTTCTCCACAAAAGACAGCATACCAGTGGATGTCCCGTGTCACCAAAGTGAGCTGCAGGGAGAGGGGAATCTCTCAAGAGAAGGCTGGACTCAGAGAACATGAGTCACTGTCTAGCCGTATAGGATGGCTGATTTGTAATTTCACCAAGGGTGGCCACTGCCAAGGGCGACCTCCCACTGCAGCAGGGGAGAGAGAATGTCTTATTGTCTTAAGAATGAGGCCTTGCAGCCAGGTGTGGTGGTGCACACCTGCAATTCCAGCACTTGGGAGGCTGAGGAAGGATTGTGAGTTCAAAGCCAGCTCAAATTGTAGGGTGTGATCCTGTCTCAAAAAAAAAAAAAAAATAGAAAGAAAGAAAAAAAGAAAGAAAGAAAGAAAGAAAGAAAGAAAGAAAGAAAGAAAGAAAGAAAGAAAAAAGGCTCTTAGAGGGAGCTGGAGCCCCACACAGCACACACCATGCTTTTTATTTGAATATTAATTGGCTATGATATACAGCATGTGTCTTGATATGCTGGAAATTAGTTACCAACAAGGACAGGGCATGCCCTGCCACCTCTGCACTTTCGAGGTAGAGGTTCCTGAGAAGCACGCAGCTCCCAGAAGCAGGTATGCTAACATTCTGGTGCAAAATCTGCCCAATGTGTCTCCCCAAAGGGGATACATTTTCCTTTTCACAGGGACCTGCAAGCCACAGCCCACAGGACTGTTTCTAACCCCATCACATAGGTAGCATGGGGCCAGTTGGGTGGGTAAGTCCTGCAGGTGCCCAACAACTCCCAAGCAGCCCTTGTTTCAGATAGAAATAGGGAAAATGTCCCCCACTTCCTTGCTCTGTCTGGATGACAGACACTCAGGGCTTAGCCTGGTCATTCTGTCTTTGGAGGAAGTGAGAAGCAACCTGAACATGGTTCCTCAAAGCATGATGATTTGAGTGCCTGGACCATGACTCAGCCCTGCCCAGGGAATGTCCACGGTGCCTGGTCAGAGGCAGCCCAGTGGAGGCTGCTGCCTGGATCTCTTATCTCTCCACCTAAGCCATCCAGGCAGGTGCGGTCTGTCATGTGTTCCCTGTGGGCTCAAATTGCTGTGTACCTGGCCCTTCCAGCACGGTGGCCCTTGGAGGACACTTGCCTCACCTTAACCCCTGCTAATGCTCTGCTCCCCGCGTGCCACTGAGCCCAAGGCAGGCAGGTGCTTGGGGCATGGAGGAGGCAGGACAGTGGTGGAGAAGAGGGACGCAGCCTGGGAGCCTCCACACTCTAAGCCATTAAGAATCCTCTGTGTTTTAGAGATGACAGACAGCAAAACTCGGGTGGGGTCAGCGCCCCCACCCAACCAGCACCCTTGCAGCTTCAGCCCCCGTAGGCCCAGCTGCCCTTCCTCCCTCCAGCACCTGGGGCTCCCTGGCCGCAGCCCCTGGCTGTAGGTTTCCTGTGGCAGCATCCGAGCCTGGCTTGGCACTCACCCCCACCTCCCAGCTTTTCTCGGCCGCCTGGCTGCTGCAGTGTGGGCTGAGGGATCCAGGGGAGTTTTAAACGGGAGAAAAGGAGCATTTCTGATCTCATTTTCCAGTATTTCAGCTGTGCCATAATCTATTTACCACACAATTTGTGTCACTTTGATAAGCGGCTGCTTCAAGACTGCATTTATTAAAATCAAGAGCGGGGACAGCTTTCAAGTCTCTCAAGAATTGTAATAAATGTTTGAAATTAGTCATTACGGTGTTTGCCACGGTTCATATCAGACACTCCATCTCGTGACAAATGATCACATCTCACCCATGTTCTTTTTGGATGACGGTAAAGCCTTCATGGTGACACTCCTGGGGGGGGGGGTTGGGGGAGGCGGCCTGAGATCACCAGAATTGAAGCTTTCAGCTCAGCCCCGTGAAATGCCCATTTAGCCTGTGCTTCTGGGCTTGAAAAGGAGTGAAATCATCCCGCCCCCCCCCCTGAACCCACTGACTCTTGCTCCCGTCTGGGCAGGAGCCCTTTCCTCCTGCACAGGGGACCCTTTGAGAAGCTTGGAGCTTTGCAGCTAGGTTGCATTTCCCTGGAGGTTTGGCAGTAAGGTGAATTAGCCTTCCCTCAGATGTGTCACAGGCCCAGGGGTTCCAAGTTCAGCAGGACCCTGGGCTCCAGGAAGCACTGTCACAGCACGGAGCACTGTGACAGCCATCAGAGGCTCGTTCTGAGATTATAGGGAACCGAGTGCAAGAACAGAGTGCAAAGACCACGCTCTGGCTCTGTGGCTTCCAGGGTTCATGATCAAGGTGGCACCCCACGAGATGACGAGCAGAGTGTGAAAATTAAGCATGTAGAAACAAGCCGAGAAGCAGGCCTGGCAGCTGTAACTTGGTAGTGAGCGGGTAGCATGGGAGCGCCAGGGACAGAGTCTCTTGCTGATGAGTGGACTTTCCTTCCCAGGAACGCTCAGAGCTGGTGGCCCTTTCCCGGGTGGCCCTGCTGCCCGAAGGTGCTTGCTGCTGTGGCTGTGGTCCTGCTGGCGGGGTAGGAGAGAGACGCAGGGGGTCAAGGTTGCAGGTGTGTGGGGTGAGCTGCCCTGGTGGCACCTTCTGTTCCACGGAGAGACACCAGTGCATCGCATTTACACCACAAGCCAGTGGAAGGGAATTCTTTCTCCTCTGTGTCCAGCTCTCCGTTACCCTGCGACTACACGCTAGTGTTCTGTGTTGTGCTGACTTCTCTGTGGATGGGGTGAGTGTGTGGTGTCAGACAGACAGACTTCTAACGGAAAGACTGCAGCCATCCATTCCCATCCTGTCTCCTAGGAGTTATTCTTCCCAAAAAATGTAAACAATGCAAAAGATTTTTTGCTTACTGTAGCTTTGTATATAAAAAGCAGCGAACTTTTTCAAAGGGTTTGGTTTTAAAAGAAACATAGTCTCATTGCAGAGATTTTAGAAAATGTAGAAAATGTCCAAACAAATCTTTTCTGAAGAAAGAACAGCAGGTTGGCCGCAGTTAGTTTTGATGTCAGGGTCTCTCTCTGCGCAGGTGCAGCTTTGAAAGCTGGGTTTTGCTTCTGCAGTGGGGGAGGGGTGTTCTCTCCCAACCCCCACCCAGTCCTGCCTCCAGGGTGGCTGCCCTCCCTGGGGTCATCCCATGGACTCAGGCCCCAGAACCCTCTTTGAAAGGCTCTGTGAGGTATTGTTTTACTGGGCCAGAAATGTGTCCTGGGGGGACTGCTGCCACCCCACCAGAGAGTCAGGCCTTGCCCTGGAGGCCCAGATTATACTCAAAAGCAGCCAGCATCCTGTGGGCAACTACTCCTTTGAAAGCCAAAGTGTGTTGACATCCACTCTGACTGTCAGGCCCCAGTGTGAGAAGGGGCGCCTAAGGTCTGTGGTAAGGCCTGACATGAACCAGACTCAAAAGAATACACCCGGAGATCATCAAAAACCACAGTGTGTACTTAAGCTGACAAAACTATTACAGTAAAAGTCATATTGCCATAAATCACCCTCAGAATCCTCTCCCTGGCTCGGAACGTACTTATCCCATCCTGTTGTCATTTCTGAAGCATCTCTCGAAGTTCTGTTTCCTGAGTGTCTTTAGGAAGCATGGTCAAAACACACTGCCTGCTGCTGCCGAGAGCCGATGGGAAAACATGATGGACAGCCCTCACCCACCTCAGTCACCGAGCTGGCACCTCAGGGCGACTGGCTCTTCCCTGAAGACAAAATCGCTGTGAAAGGTAAGGGTTTCCCGTCCATGCAGGATACTGGGGCGGCCAGGGCAGCGCGGTTAGACCCTGATGGAAGAGGCCTTCCAGAACTGCTTCAGAAAGGGGCGAGAAGGACAGCAGAGAACTCTCTTTGAGAAGCCATAGCTTTTAAATCCCACCTCCCACACCCTAAAGGCTATGCTGGGGTGGCGGGAGGGGACACTGTTTAAAGGCAGGATAAACAGGAAGCTGCCAGGCTCTCATTCATAGCTAACATTTTTCACAGTTCACGAACCGGTGCCATTCTTATTAGTTAAGCCCGTAATGATTCTGTTTTCATCTGGCTGCCTCTTTCCATTTCAGGGTCCCCTTCTAGCGTAGTCATCGAGTCTCCAAAGGCTTCCCTTGGGTGTGACACCTTCTCAGCCCTTTCTTGTTTTTGATGACTTTGATGGTTCTGTAGGCTCCTGGGCAGGTGTTTTGCAGAATGTTCCTCTACTGGGATTTGTCCAGGGTTCTTCTTTTGTTTTGACTTAGGTAGTCTTCTGTTGGGACGGAGAGAGCACAGAGGAAGTGATATTTCGTCACATTCTATCAAGGGTACTATCGAGGGTCTATGACTGCTCCCTGCTGGTGTGACCTTGACCCCAGGCGCAGCTGCCCCTGCAGGTTCCACTGTGATGTTACCCTGTGGCTTGGCTCCACATTGCACTCTGCACGAGGAACCGACCTCTAGGGGTTCACTCTGAAGGAGCCACCGACCTCCTTAGGGGGAAATAGCTTCATAAATTACTTACAAGTAAAATAATAACACTGATCGTCAGTGTTGTACTCTAAGAAAGTAGCTTCATCATTTTGTGTATTATAGCAAACCTGTACCGCGGCTTACTAAATGTTTTCTTTTCTTAACTGATATGTTAAGTGACCCAATTGATATGTTGAGCAATACTCTCCCCTGTAAAGAATTGCAAGAATTTCACTTAATTAAAATGTTAATCACGGAGCGGCCCTCTACAAACAAGAAGAGTGGTGCTAAAACAAGCTAACAAGGGCTGTTAATCACGGGTAGGCGCCTCTAGTCTTCGCTAAAGAACTAAAGAAGACAAGAAGGCCCACTAATTTACACATTGTTTGAAGTAGTGTGTTTATATGCAGGGAGATTTGCCCATGAGTTTAACCTTTTTACCTAACCTTAGTTACTCTTCCCACAAGATAGATACTCGCCGTTTTCCTGTTCTGTAGCGCGCCTTATTGCCTCCCCCCACCCACCTATCTGGGCCATAAAGAATTTGGGTTTCTGGTGACCTCTCCCCGACCTGGTGATGATCTGTCATAAAATGAGCCTGCCCCAATTTTAAGAACTGTTTAGCTTCAAAGAAATTACCGGGAAATACTGTGGCCCAAACCCCGATCGGTGCTTTCCTTTTGTTCTGTATGTACCAATGGGTTAGATATCAGATCTTTGTAAAACTTAAGTTCCAGCATCTCATAACTCGTGACCCCTTCGCACTCACTGGCGAAGACAAGCTGTCCTAGGATAATTAACTCTCCACTTTCTTCCCCAAATATTGCTGCAGATGTGCCACTCTGAGATAATGTCAGTCTGCAGGATGGGAGTAATTTGAGCAACACCAGGAACTCCCGGGACTGTCAGAGCTAAGTAGACAGCAATACAGTTTCCAGATGCGGGTCAACAGGTTTAATGGCCTTACAGGTTTCCTCCCCACTTTCCCTTACTTTTAAAAACCCCTTTCCCCAGTCTTGGGCGCGCAGTCTTTGGTTTGATCTAGGAGAGACTGTGCCGCCAGGACTGGCTCAATAAAGCCTTTGCCACTTAAGTTTTGGACTCTTGTTTCCGTGGACTTTATACCGGGGCTCACGTTATAACATTTGGGGGCTCGCCCTGGATGGAAGCAAGACTCCAGACTCATTTCCGAACATCTGAAAGTAAGTGCTCTGGAGGTTTTGTTTGGGCCGCGGTCAATTTGTAATTTTGAGGGGACGCCCTCAATTTGGGAGTGGGAACCACCCGAGGACAGAGTCAGTTGGTTTGTCGGACAAATTCTGTCCATCTGTGAATCTGCCCCGGGTGAGGAACCACTCCGTTCGGAAGGGGACGCCCTTAATTTGGGAAGTGAAGCCCCCGAGGACGAAGTCAATTGGTTTTTGCCATTTGTGACTCCGCCTGGGTGGGGAACCACTTCATTAGTTAAATTTGTTAATTCCTCCAGATCCCAAAATTTGACTAATTTTTGAGCAAAGGCCATTCTGCTGCAGCTTGTCTTGTCCTGTCTCGTCTTGTGTGTCGGTCTGTGTGTTCATTTGTTCTAATTGTTCCCCTTTTTGGTCACCTAACTCTAACAGAGCCTTCTTTCTTAGGAGCTCCTTCCTGGAATTCGGAGTGGGCAAAGGTGATTCCGACCGTTTGCCTAGTCTCTGTAGTTTTTCTGTTTAACCCTAACTTTGCCTTTTAAGTTTTTTTTTCCAGCAAAACCAGCGACACCACCAGCTATGGGTCAGAACGAGTCCATTATGGGTCGGAACGAATCTGTTCCCAGCACTCCCCTTAGCCTTGTCATTGACCACTTTAAAGAATTCCAGAGGCGAGGTGGGAGATATGGGGAAAGGGTTCGCAAAGCCAGACTAACAACCTTTGTCACACAGGAGTGGCCCCTGGGGACCCAAGGAGTCTGGCCCCCTTTTGGGTCCTTTGATATGGAGACAGCTCGAGCGGTCCGCCAGTATGTATTTGGGCCCCCCGCTCACCCCGATCAGATTGTCTATATCCAGGCTTGGATAGATACAATCTATGATGCTCCCCCTTGGATTGAGCCACTTCCGAATGGAGTCCTAGCAGCCCTCAAACCGAAATCCAAGGCTGAAGAGGAGACCTCCAAGCCCAACGCACCTCCAGTCTTACCTCCGAGCGAAGACTTCTCCGACCCGCTAGACATCCTTCCCTTACCCCCTCCCCCGTATCCTGCCCCTGAGCCACAACCTGACTCCACCTCGCCCTCCCCGCCTCGGCCCATTCGAACCCGCCGCCACGCTCGACCAGAGGGACCTCTGGAACAGGGCCACGAGGCAGCGCCACTGTGTCCTCTGCGGGAGGTCCCAGCCCCGAGTGGGGGCTCCATGTTTGTGTACACCCCCTTTTCTTTCTCTGACCTCTATAACTGGAAAAGTCAGAACCCCCCTTTCTCGAAGGACCCAGAATCTCTGATTAGCCTTATAGAGTCTGTTTTCTCCACCCACCTTCCCACTTGGGATGACTGCCAGCAGATCTTACGCATCCTTTTCACGGCTGAGGAAAGGATGCGAATCTGCGCTTTGGGGCAAAAGGGAGTCCGAGAACCGGATGGATCTCCATCCACTGATCGGCAACGAATTGAGCACTTGTTCCCCTCCTCCCGACCCGAGTGGGACCCTAACACGGATGCAGGTAAGAAGGCTCTCGATGAGTATCGCCTGAGGCTCTTAGATGCACTTCGTGCGGCTGCTAAGAAGCCCACCAACCTTTCCCGAGTGAGTGCAGTGCAGCAGTTAGCCGATGAGTCTCCAGCGGTGTTCTTAGAGCGCCTTTTAGAGACCTATAGATTATATACTCCAATCAATCCGATGGCACCCGAGAACGCACGAGCAATTAATATTGCTTTCGTGTCCCAGTCGGCCCCTGATATTAGGAGAAAGTTACAAAAGCTTGAGGGATTCGAGGGAATGCCTCTCAGCCAGTTGGTCGAGGTCGCACAAAAGGTTTTCAACAATAGGGAAACCTTGCAAAAAACAACAACCAAAAGGATGACTAAAGTACTGAAATTACTTTGCGAAAAAGAAGCCAAGAGGTCAGCTAACCCTAGGAAAAAGAAAGCTCGAGGTAAGCGACCTCCTCTAGACAAAGAGCAATGTGCGTACTGTAAGGAGATGGGACATTGGCGTAAGGATTGTCCAAAGTTAAAGCCTAAGACAGAACGAGAGACTAAGGCCCTGTTGTCTCAGAAATGAGGAGGTCAGGGCTCGCCGCCACCCCCCGAGCCCCGGATAACTCTCCAAGTGGGGGGGCAACCGGTGGACTTCCTAGTCGATACAGGAGCTACCTATTCTGTGCTGACTCAACCATTAGGAAAACTGACCAAGCAATCTGTCAATGTGATAGGAGCTACAGGGGGCCGAAAATCGTACCCAAAGGTGACAGCTAGTCTGGCTCGACCTGGACATAGACTGGTCCAACATGATTTTCTCTGGGTCCCTGAGTGCCCGGATCCCCTTTTAGGGCGGGACCTTCTACATAAATTACAGGTGCAAATTGACTTTGTTACGAATGAACCTAGACTGAAGCTAGGGACTGATACCCCCTCAAAATCAGAGGGTATTAGAGTGTTGGCTCTTGTCCCAAAAGGAGAAAGTTACCGCCTGCTGGGAAGTTTGTCTGGTGCACCCGAGTTGTCACGGACTGACTTAGAATTAGAACTGCTGAACAAATGGAAACAGGAGATTCCAGAAGTCTGGGCAGAAAACAACCCTCCAGGGCTAGCAGTCAACCAAGTCCCCCATGTGGTAGAACTCTTGCCTCAGGCACGCCCCATCTGCTTAAGGCAATACCCAATAAGCCTGCAAGCCCGGAAAGAAATTAAAGTCCACATACAGAGACTAAGAGACAATGATATTCTCATTCCTTGTGTCTCTCCCTGGAACTCGCCCTTGCTCCCAGTTCAGAAACCGGGGACGAATGACTATCGCCCTGTACAGGATCTCCGAGAGGTTAATAGACGAGTGCTGACTCTACACCCAACAGTGCCAAATCCTTACACCCTGCTCAGCCTCCTTAATCCGGAGAACACCTGGTACTCTGTCCTGGACTTGAAGGATGCCTTCTTCACCCTGCCTCTTGCTCCGGTGAGTCAACCCCTATTTGCCTTCGAGTGGACTGACCCAGATACAGGGGTAAAGGAACAGCTGACCTGGACACGTTTACCTCAGGGCTACAAGAACTCTCCCACCCTTTTTGACGAGGCGTTAGCAAGAGATCTCTTAGGATTTAGAGAAGAACACCCCGAGATAGTGCTCCTTCAATATGTAGATGATTTGTTGATAGCCTCAACGTCCCTAGAAACATGTCAAGAGGCAACTAAGGAGTTGTTAAAGACTTTGGGACGATTAGGCTATAAAGTCTCGGCTAAAAAGGCTCAACTGTGTCGCCAGGCCGTGACTTACCTGGGCTATAAATTACAAGAAGGAAAGAGGACTTTATCAAAAGAAAGAATCCAGGCCATATTACAAATCCCATCCCCAGAAACTAAGAAACAGGTGCGGGAGTTTCTGGGAGCTGTCGGATACTGCAGACTATGGATTCTAAACTTTACTGAAATCGCTCGCCCATTGTATGACTCTTTAAAGGGAGAGACTCAAAAGTCGCTCGACTGGACAGATGAGTGCGAGCAGGCTTTCCAACAGCTCAAGCGAGCTCTGACTGAGGCTCCAGCCCTGGGGCTCCCTGATGTTACTAAACCCTTCACCTTGTTCGTAGATGAACTCAGAGGCATAGCAAAAGGGGTTCTGACTCAAGATATTGGCCCTTGAAAGAGACCTATAGCCTATCTTTCTAAAAGACTCGACCCAGTGGCAGGAGGGTGGCCTCCGTGCCTGAGAATTTTGGCCGCTGTGGCAATGCTACTCAAAGAGGCTAAGAAGCTCACTTTTAGACAAAAGATTTCTGTGGTAACCTCCCACAGCCTAGAGACTCTTATTAAAACCCCCCCAGAAAAATGGCTTTCAAATGCCAGAATTCTACACTATCAGGCCTTGCTTCTAGACCCAGAATCAGTAGTTTTCAAGACCTCCTCAGCTCTAAACCCAGCCACTCTCATGCCCGACGATAACCCAGAAAACCAACAGATGCCTCTCCATGAGTGTGCTGACATTCTCGAGTTACAGCAAAACTTGCGAGCTGATCTAACCGACCAGCCTTTTAAGGACGCTTACAATTATTTCACCGACGGAAGCAGTTTCATTCAGGACGGGAGGCGAGTGGCCGGCGCAGCAGTGACCACCGAGAAAGAGGTACTCTGGGCTAAGCAGTTAGAGCCTGGCACTTCTGCCCAAAAGGCAGAGCTCATTGCTCTGACAGAGGCATTAAAGCTAGCCTCAGGAAAGAGGGTAAACATCTACACAGACAGCAGATATGCTTTTGCTACTGTACATGTACATGGAGCTATTTACCATGAACGCGGTCTCTTGACCTCGGCCGGGACTAAGATTAAAAATGCCCCACAGATCCTAGACTTGCTAGCAGCTGTCTGGCTACCTCAGCAAGTCGCTATTATTCATTGCAAGGCACACCAAGTGGGAGATGACCCCATCATCATAGGAAACAATTTGGCCGATCAGGCTGCCCAAAAAATAGCAACCACATCAGAGGGGCCTGCAGAGGAAATGACTGCCCTGATGCTAGTCCCTCAAGCCTTGTCAGAGCCTGTTTATTCAAAGACAGATTTACAGCTAGCATCTCAACTTGGAGCCAAACCCCGCACTCCAGGGGGCTGGTATCAGCTGCCCGACAAGCGAGTGCTGTTACCCGAAGCACTAGGACGAGAGCTTTTACAGCAAGCTCATCAGGCTACTCATTTAGGAGGAACTAAACTAGCAGAATTGTTCAGAGATCGATTTTTCATTCCAAAGCTCTCCAAACTAACTGCCTCTCTGAGCTCTAGATGTCCACAGTGTTTGTTGGTTAACCCAACCAGGAAACCTCCACTGGAAACCACCCGGTATCGAGGAACCTCCCCAGGAGAACACTGGGAAGTGGACTTCACGGATATGGTAAAACCTGGCTTGCAGGGACACCGCTATCTCCTGGTGATGGTAGACACATTCACTGGCTGGGTAGAGGCCTTCCCCACTAAGTCTGAGTCAGCCCTGGTTATAGTTAAAAAGCTACTACATGAGATTATACCCCGATTTGGCCTCCCATTATCAATGGGGTCCGACAATGGCCCGGCTTTCATAGCCCAAGTTACTCAAAAGTTAGCCCAAATATTGAAAATCAGTTGGAAACTCCATTGTGCCTATCGGCCACAAAGCTCGGGACAAGTAGAGCGCATGAACCGGACCATTAAGGACGCTTTGACTAAGCTGTCTTTAGAAACTGGTGACAATTGGGTGAGCCTTCTTCCCTTTGCATTGCTGAGGGCCAGATGCACCCCATATATATCTGGGATCTCCCCCTTTGAGGCTATGTTCGGGAGACCCCCACCTATAGTTCCTAAGTTGTCAAAAGACAAATTAGCCGAAGTAACTAACCAAGATCTCATTAAGTCCTTACAGAGTCTCCAGCCTGTACTGACCTCAATTCACCGGCTGTTCAGACAAAAACATCCAAACCCCCCCTTGGGAACGCTGCCCCAAGCGTCAATTGAGCCAGGAACGTCGGTCCTGGTGCGACGACACCACCGGGATTCGCTTGAGCCGCGCTGGGAGGGACCGTTCACCGTGGTGCTCAGCACTCCCACCTCCGTCAAGGTAGCAGAAAAGACTGCGTGGATCCACCACACACAAGTCAAACCACTGGAAGCTACAGACGACGAAAAGGGTCCCCGATGGACAGTACAACGGACTGGTAACCCATTAAAGTTAAAGTTTGTAAAGGACTCTCAGCCATAAAATTATGTCTGTACTATGGTATTTGGCTTGGTGCTCGATTATAATTGTAAACCCCGGGAATGGGGACTGGATTGTTTCAGACGAGAAAACTAAAAGGGAACTAGGGAGAGCTAAAGGCACGATAAATCAAGTCACCATTGACCTATGTATACTTTTCAATGGGATAATAATTAATGATGACAGCCCAACTGGCAGGGTAGGTGGGTCGGTCCACCGTAACCTCTGCTCGGGCCGTGGGCCTAAAGCTCTGCAAGTTATGTTCCAACTCAAGCAGGCATCCCTATATATATGTCCTAAAAACCAGCCTGACCCCAATTATAATGTGTACTGTGCCTCCGATCCAAAACATCAATATTGTTATTCGTGGTCATGTGTCACAGGAGGCCTAGATGGATACTATAACTCTAAAAAGTATCTCGCTGTCAAGTACATAGAAAACAAAAACTGTTATGGTGTTTATACTTGTAACCCAGTCCAGCTGACCTTTCTAAATCCAACGGATTTTAGGTGGCTGGGGCAGGGACTTACTTACGCTGTTAAAATTTATAAATCTGGACATGATCCTGAAATTAATATCAATATCTTATACAAGCCACCTAGAAAGCCTCCTATAGTCATTTACAGGAGAGGACGCCGCCCAGTGACAGCCCCCACTCAGAAGGCACCCATTAATTTCCCACTCAGTCGACCCCGGAGGCACACTCCGACGACTAAAGTGACTGAGGCCACATACAATGGGAGCATTTACCACACAGACCAGCCCCAGATAAAGCTGTGTAAATGGAGGGGGGAAGGGGGCATCCCATACTGGATAGAGATTAGAGTGCCTAGCCTCGATCCAACCTCGATGCAACCTTCAACAAGGGCTACAAAAACTGGTTTGAGAAGGTATAGACGGGCACAGACTGAGCCCAAAGCCTCCGCCCCACCTTCAATGATAGCGGAAATATTCCAACCTTTAGAAGTAGCAGCTGAGCTACTTAACAGTTCCCTTGATAGCGATTTAAAAATCCCATGCTGGCTGTGCATGTCCCCAGAGCCCCCCTTCTATGAGGGCTACATCACGGTCACTGATAAACTAGCCTCCGATCCCTCTAGATGCAAAATGCTCCTTCCCCAATCGCTATGGAAAGGCACCAGTTTAGAGGGGATAACTGGTACCTGCATATATCATTTTAGCCACACAGCCCCTGAGTATTGCGACCTTTCTCACTCTTATCGCATCACAGGAGCTGGTGACGCTACTCCCCTAATAGCCCCGGCCAGCCATTGGTGGGCTTGTACTTCAGGATGGTTCCCTTGTATGATTTCAAAAAAGTTCGTTGTTGACCAGGATAAGGTGTGTGTACTAACCCAGGTTCTGCCTAGAATCTACTGGCACTCCGAGGAAGAAGGGAACCGGGCTCTCATCTCAGCCAGTCACCAGATCAATAAAAAAAGTCCAGCCCTCCCTATTATGGCTGGGATCAGTGTATTCTCAGCCCTCGGGATGAGTGCTGCGTCCATGGGAGTTAGCATACACCAATACAATATGCTATCTCAACAGGTAGATAAAAAAATAAAAAGAGTCCAAAATGCTATTGAGGCCTTAGAGAGTTCAATGGACTCATTAGCTGAAATAGCTCTCCAAAATCGCAGAGGACTAGACCTCTTGCTTGCTGAAAAAGGAAGACTGTGCTTGGCCCTGGGAGAGCAATGCTGCTTGTACGCCAATAAGTCTGGGGTAGTTAGACAAAACTTAGCGAAACTCCAAAGAGGCATACAAGAAAGAGAGAGACTAAGACAAGGAGCTCTAGGGTGGGCGGAGCAAATGTTCTCCTTCCCACCGTGGATAACCAACATAATAGCGACCGTAGCCGGTCCTATCATTGTGATTCTAGTGCTAGCCACTTTGGGCCCCTGCATAGTAAATAGGCTGACTGCATATGTCAAGCGTCAGGTACAAAGTATAAAATTAATGATGGTCAGACAACAAGCGTATGAGCTTGTCCCCAGCAGACCTTAAGTACGGCCAAGGATTTGGCCCAGAAGTCACAACATCAGAGGGGAATGTTGTACTCTAAGAAAGTAGCTTCATCATTTTGTGTATTATAGCAAACCTGTACCGCGGCTTACTAAATGTTTTCTTTTCTTAACTGATATGTTAAGTGACCCAATTGATATGTTGAGCAATACTCTCCCCTGTAAAGAATTGCAAGAATTTCACTTAATTAAAATGTTAATCACGGAGCGGCCCTCTACAAACAAGAAGAGTGGTGCTAAAACAAGCTAACAAGGGCTGTTAATCACGGGTAGGCGCCTCTAGTCTTCGCTAAAGAACTAAAGAAGACAAGAAGGCCCACTAATTTACACATTGTTTGAAGTAGTGTGTTTATATGCAGGGAGATTTGCCCATGAGTTTAACCTTTTTACCTAACCTTAGTTACTCTTCCCACAAGATAGATACTCGCCGTTTTCCTGTTCTGTAGCGCGCCTTATTGCCTCCCCCCACCCACCTATCTGGGCCATAAAGAATTTGGGTTTCTGGTGACCTCTCCCCGACCTGGTGATGATCTGTCATAAAATGAGCCTGCCCCAATTTTAAGAACTGTTTAGCTTCAAAGAAATTACCGGGAAATACTGTGGCCCAAACCCCGATCGGTGCTTTCCTTTTGTTCTGTATGTACCAATGGGTTAGATATCAGATCTTTGTAAAACTTAAGTTCCAGCATCTCATAACTCGTGACCCCTTCGCACTCACTGGCGAAGACAAGCTGTCCTAGGATAATTAACTCTCCACTTTCTTCCCCAAATATTGCTGCAGATGTGCCACTCTGAGATAATGTCAGTCTGCAGGATGGGAGTAATTTGAGCAACACCAGGAACTCCCGGGACTGTCAGAGCTAAGTAGACAGCAATACAGTTTCCAGATGCGGGTCAACAGGTTTAATGGCCTTACAGGTTTCCTCCCCACTTTCCCTTACTTTTAAAAACCCCTTTCCCCAGTCTTGGGCGCGCAGTCTTTGGTTTGATCTAGGAGAGACTGTGCCGCCAGGACTGGCTCAATAAAGCCTTTGCCACTTAAGTTTTGGACTCTTGTTTCCGTGGACTTTATACCGGGGCCCACGTTATAACAGTCAGCCTTGTCTGTGCCTCAGTTTAGACACGAAGGGCCTCCCAGAGACTCACTGAAGGCTGGAGCTCCTGCATGGGACGCTCAGAGGTGACAGGATTCTGAGCACGCCGACCTCACAGATGGCCGGATCCACTGATGATGCATTAGCTGGACGTGTCTGGGAGGTGGACCTTAACTGGAGGAAGCAGATGGCACGGGGCATTTCCTGTCCCCAGCTCCACCCTCACTCCCTGGCTCTTTCCAGCCCCCTGTGCTTCCTGGTCCCCATGATGCGAGCAGTTTTCTTTCACCTTCTACCAGGACTTTTCTTTTGCTTCAGAGGCAGCTGACTCTGTTCTAAAAGTTCTGAAACCAGGAAATAAAATAAACCTCTTCTCCTTTATGGCTGTTTTTGTTCATTTGTTTTGTTGATCAGTGGCAAAAATCTGACGAATACTGTCTACTATTCTATCCCAGTGATTGATTGATTGACTGATTGATTGAATAGTACTGCAGACTGAACCCAGGACCTTTGCCCCTTTATTTTTATTTGCTAAGTCACTTTGTTGCCCGGGCTGAGGTACAGTTTATGATCCTCCTGCCTCAGCCTCCTAGAATGCTGGGATTATAGGCATTCACCATCATTCTCAGCTCTTTAGTTAGGTCAGTATAGACTCAGAGTGACTTACTTCAGACCTTGTGTTATAACCTGATACTCTTTTGTTGCTCAAGCTGTTCAAGCTGTGGCCATTGGGAATTCTTTTGGTTCACTCTTGTGTCCGATGCATTCTTTTGGTCCAGCCCTCCAATCAACCATTTCAATCAAGAGCCCGGTCTGCTTTCTGTTGTTGAAGAAGGAGGGGTATGAAGAACCCGATCTGGTGCTGAGTGTGCACAGGGTAATGGGGGTGACGTTCTTTTCAGACTTGCTCAGCTGGCATCCGAGGTAGACCATGTGCTCGTCTTCATCAGGTGTATGAGGATCTGTAAACATTTCCACATGTAACTGTGGATCTGTCTGGATCTGTACTGAGTGAGCTCAACATGTCCATTCGTACGTACAGTTGAGTTCGTGATGGTTTCACGACATTTCATCCACAGCTGCAGGGCTCTTCCTAGCCTCCTTCCCGTGGCTGTCTGTGGCTTTCCATTCCAGCGACTGTGAAATAGTCCTACAGATACACATTTGGCTGCTATTTACCTCTGCTTCCTTGAGGGGCAACCTCTAAACCATGCGAGAAACTCTACCCATGGGATGAGCGTTGGAGGTTTGGGTCCCTGGGTATCAGCCTGATCTCCAGGAAAGGGGAAGGGCTGGGAGGACTCCATCTGCTTGGCTGGTGGTTTCACCCGTCACACTGAGGGATGGAGACCAGGAGAACGTGTGTACGTTTGCCATAATGAAGCAGTGATTGCAAGTGTAATGCTTTCTTGAGTCCTGCAAGTCATTCTACCAAATTTTCAATCTGAGCGGGCTCCAGGAACTCCTGAACATGTAGCATCTGGCTGGTCAGAAATGAGGGTACCTGGATATCCCCAAGCTTGCAATGAGTGTCAGGGAGTCAGCGTCAAAACTTCATTGCAAATAGACAGTTCCGGAAACTCTGGGGTGAACAGGAAGGTATCTGCAGTCTTCCTCGTTTTTTTATTAAAAAACTTTTTTAAAAAAGAGCACTGGAAAGTTGGTTAAATCTTGACACTCTACAAACCAGCACAAAATGCACATTGCAGCTATTGATCCTCTGAGGTCATTTTATCACCTTGTGAAAATCTGCAACGTGTTTGGAGCGGGGCAGAGGGTGCAGCTCACAGGTAGAGTTCAGGCCTGGCACACAAGAGTTCTTGAACCCCACCCCAGTGCCCACACAAGCCATATTAGAATAAGAAACTATGCTAGAACTACAAGCATAAGTCACTTTATCGTTTTTTTCGTTTTTTTTTTTCTTTTTTTCGTTTTTTTTTTTTATCGGTACCAGGGATCGAACTCACGACTGCCTGCTTGCAAGGCAGATGCTTATGCCGCTGAGCTAAATCCCCAGCCCCTAGCATAAGTCACTTTAACAAAATTATCTCAAGATTTTCCCATTTCTTTGCCATTATATAAGAAAGTATTGGCTGGGTGTGATGGTGCACTCCTGTAATCTCAGTACTCGGGAGGCTGAGGCAGGAGGATTGCTGCAATTTTGAGGCCAGCCAGTTCAAGGCCAGTCTGACCCTGTCTCAAAGAGGCAAAATATAAATAAATAAATAAAACTAAAAAAATAAAAAAGAAAGAAAGAATTACGACTGAGAAGGCAGGCTTTGAAAAAAGAATAGAAAAACTTCACTGCAGAAACCGGGCCACCATCTGCCATCCTCTGCATAATTGTCCAGTTCCCCGCCACGTAGTGGCTTCAGAATTACAGATTCTCACCATGTGAGACACAGTTTCATCACCTACAGCACAGTAGAGTGGTTGGGCGCCCTTTTGCCTTTAGGCTTGGAGACCTCTCTCATTTCCAGTTACCCAGGCCAGGATCTTTGCCTCAAGCCCTTTTGGGGAGGTTGTTTCATCCTTTGCAATGCAGCTAAATTTTTTGGTCACATTCTGTGGCCTGTCTTGGAATCCTGATCTCATAATGAGTTTTGAAAAATTTGTGTATTCTTTGTGCTATGAATCTCAGGAGCATCACGTCACCACCATTGTTGCATCCCGTAAAAGAATTTCAACACCCTAAAAAAAAAAAAAACACATGATGCTTTCCCTGGACTTAAAAAAATAACCAGCTATGGAAAGATATAATTTATATATAATAAAACCCACCCCTTGCACCTCAAGACCCTACTGCTAAGTGAGATAAATCAGACACACAAGCTCAAGTGTGCCATGGTTTCTCTTCTATGAGAAACCCAAATTATAAGTAAAGAGAAAAATAAAAGATAGATAATCCGAAGTAGAGAGATGGACCTTTCTCAAATGGAAAGTGGATCAAGATACAGAGGGAAGGGAGGAGCAAAAGAAATTGGAGCGTTATGCACACATACTAACACAAATTTAAAAAATAAGTTTGCACTATAAAATATATTGAAATGTACGTGTTCACGTGTAACCACCACTCCCACCGTGCCTGCGAGGACTCCCCTTCCCCTGGGTCACACTGATCAATGGTTTGTCTTCCCTACAGCCTCCTACAGTGGAATCATGGATTATACTATGTTAGGATCAGTTTCTACCCACAGGACACTGCTGATACCAAACGGCTGAGTTTCCCACACCAACAATGAATTCTTCAGCTCTCCAGACCCCAACTCTGTCCAAAGTCACAACTAGATTCTGATACTATCTCCCCAGAGTAAGAGTAAGGTAGCACAGGTTAAGGGTTTGGGCCCTCAAGATATCCCCCCTTCAAATGCCCGTTCCAAGTGTTGGGTACTCAGAGTTCTAACACTTCTGTCCAAATTGAGGGTTCCCATGACTCTTTCCTTGGGTTTGATGATCTGCTAACACAGCACACAGAGCTCAGAAGATAGTTTACTTACAAATTGTCATGGTTTATTATAAAGAGTACAACTCCAGGGCTGGAGATTTAGCTCAGCGGCATAAGCGCCTGCCTTGCAAGCAGGCAGTCGTGAGTTCGATCCCGGGTACCGATAAAAAGGAAAACAAACAAACAAACAAAAACAAACAAACAAACAAAAAAGAATACAACTCAGAAACAGTCAAAAGAAAGATTCCATGTCTCCACCCCGGAAATCTCTGAGCCCTATAGTTTAAAGGGTTTTATGAACGTTTCCTACATGTGCATGATTGATTCACTCACTGGTCACTGGAGACTCAGTTTCCACTCTTCTCCTCATCCAGGACGTGTGGAAATGGAGGAGAAAGTTCCAGAGCTCTAGCTGCCCTTGGCTTCTGCTTTTGGTTTGTTTTGCAGGACCGAGGATTGAAGCCAGGGCCTTCACTGGGCAATACCTCCCAGCACTTTACAATTTTTTGCTTTGAGGCAGGGTCTTGCTAAGACCTTTGTCTTCCTGGTGACCAGCTCCCCTCCTGGGGCTATGTAGGGGACCCTAGTCACTGGTCACTTCATTAGCATACAAAAGATATTCTTATCCCACCAGAGATGCCAAGGGTCTTAGAAGTCCTTGTGCCAGGAACTGTGAACTAAGACCCAATATCATAACAAAAAATACTTCTATCTATGCTAGCACTCAGGAAATTATAGAAGTTTTAGGATCTCTGAGCCAGGAATGGAGAATGAAGACTAAACATGTATTTCTTCTTATATTGTAATATTGCACAATCATCTGTGTATTTAGCTATTTGTGGTTTCATTCACTTAGCCTAATGCCCCTGCAAGGACCCATGCTTTAAGCTCTAGGAGCTCTTTTCTCTTTCATCGTAGAGTAATCTTCCAGTGCTTGGATAGGCTGGGGACTGGCGAACGCTTGTGATCCTGTTCACTGAATAATACGTATTAGCGTGGTAGTCTGGGGCTGTTATAAAGCTCTTAGGAGCTTTCTTTTGCAGGTCTGTAAATGCTTGTTTTTCTCCTGGAAGTCATACAGTAAGTGCATGTTTAGCTGTGTAAGCAACTGAGTAACTGTATTAGATTAGCAACACAGTGTAAGGAGTTCCTGTTGTGTCACGTCCTTGTCAACACTTGGAATTGTCAGTCTTTTAGTGCTAACCATTCCCGTGACTATGTAGCACGATCTCATTATAGCTTTAATGTTCTTTTCCCTATTAATGATGTTGACATCTTTTGATGTGCTTTTTGGCCCCTTCCTTCCTCCTTCCCTTCCTTCTTTCTCTCCTCTCCTTTTCTCCTTCCTTTCCTTTCCTTTTCTTCTTTCTGTGACTAGGCTTCCCAAGATGGTCTCAAACTCCTGGGCTCGACTGATTCTGCTGTTTCAGCCTCCCAAGTAGCTCTTACTGTAGGCACATGACTCAGATTATCATGTTTCAGTGACTCATGGACAAAGCATTTTAGAAATTCAGATAGTGGATGTCCTACTCTTAGCCATCTGCCTCCCTCATGCAGTGACCTCTGCGTGTTCCAGTTGAGCAGCCCTCAGAACTGGGTCTGGTCTGTCTTAGCTATTTTCTTGTCATTGAGACCCAACACTCGACACCCACAACCTAAAGGAGGACAGGTTTTTTTGGGTCACGTTTCAGAAGTTTCGGTGTGTGGTTAGTAGGCTTCAACACAGAAAGGGCACGGTGGAAGGGCCGGCCGGAATGGGGGTCATCTCCTCAGGTTCCGGCAGCCAGGAACCAGAGAGATAAGGGAGATGCACCCTTCCAGGCATCCCACTCCAGTGAACCACCTGCTCTGACCAGCCCCACCTCCTGACAGCAAGTCAAGGGTAGCACCCCCGATGCAATCACCTCTGAACTCACGGGTCTTCGGGGAGCTCCAGACCGGAAGCACAGCACCGTGTTAGCAGGAAACCTGTGTGTCTTTCCTGTGTGACTCTGTATCCGGTCAGCCAGTCCTCCTGAGTGCAGTGCGTCCTGCAACATGGGTGCTCTCCCTGTGTCTTCCTATCCCTGACCCTCTTGTCCACCTGTTGCCAAGCCTGGGATTTTACTGACCCCGAATCTCTCCACCAGTCCCTTTTCTTCACTGTTTCCACCGCCATCATCACATCTTGCTGAGAGCGACCCCATCCTCCTAACCCTTCTAATCTCATTTCTTTTCTTTTCCAGTGCTGGGGATGGGACTCGGGGCTTCATGCATGGCAGGCCAGCAGTGTACCCCTCGGTTATATTCCAGCCCTCACCTCCTTTTAATCTATCCTCTGAGAGCAACTGAAATACATGTTCAAAAATGCGAATCTGATTATGCATTCCTCCCCACTTGAATGGTTAAGTGCCCTCCTTATAGCTCTGGAGATAGAGTCCAGGTCCTGTCACCACCTGAGGAGGTCACCTGCCCTCCTCTCTCTGGTTACCTGCTCTGAGCTCCAGCCCACCTGCCTGTACCACACCTGGAAGCTCTCAGACAGGCCGGGATTCTTTCCCCTTTTCTCCAGGACAATTTCCTGTTCTCTTGAGACTGTCTCCACTCCTTGTCCGCAGACCCTCCATCACCAGCAGGGCCCCTGCTTTCTGGTGGCTCCCTATTATGCTACTCATCTTTCCCAGAGCCTGTCATTCTCACACACTTTTGTGGGTCTGGAGACAGTTTGATGAACACGTGACTCTATTTCCTCCCAGATCGGGTGTCCCAAGGGTGAGAGGAGGTAAGGTTGAGGTGACAGCAAAGGTGAAGGTTGATGTTTCTGTTGTTGTCACACCTCTTGTGGTCTGCAGGTCTTTCCCATCTTTGCTGGGGCCCTTGCCAGCATCCCTCTGGTGGGGCATCCTGACAGCACCTGCAATAGTCAGCTTCTTGTTACTACAGTGAAATATCAGAGGTAGGCTGACTTTATCAAGAAGAGGAGTTTATTTGGCTGCCAGTGCTCAAGGGCAAGCTGCTGCCCTCTGCTTGGCCATGGTGAGAACCTCACAGCATTGGGCAGAAGTACATGCAGGAATAGTAACCATATCTCAGAACAGGATGCCAGAGAGAGAGTCAGAGGTGAGCCTCAGGCTCGCACCATGACTTGGTCCTGTGAGAACTACTCTGAGAGACCTGCAGTCCCTTCTGAGAGCAGCCCCTCCGTGGCCTAAGAATGGCCCGTTGGGACACACTTGTTAGAGGTCCTGCTACTTACACATCCCCACTCTATGGACTGAGCCTCTGACTCCTGAGTCACTGGGGGGATACAAGTGGACCATACCCCAAATACAAGAATGCCTCACCTGGCTGTCCTGGCAGCACCTCCCCTGGCCAAGGCTGCATCACCAAGAAGAGTGGCAATGCTCAGAGGGAACAGAAGTTAGTATTGTTCTTGACACTCTGACCTAGTTGTGTCCCCAGCTACCTGCCCCAGAGTCACACTGCTTGGTAAGTATCAGCTAGGCTGAGATTCATCCAAGAAAAGACACCAAGTTTTCATCTTCATGCCTGGTTTTTACCCATCAGACATACAGGCTTCTGCGTGGAAACTCACTTCACAGCCTCAGTGGGGTACTGAGGCTTCCTAATCAGCTGTCACTGTGAGAGCCGTGCTCACCCCACCTCTGGGCCCTGGGAGCCTCTGTTCACTCAGGGCCCTGCCTTCCCTTCTCCCTCACTCCCCTTCCCTCCCTTCCCCTGGCATTGTCTTCCAGGCATCCTGGCTGCTGGTACTCAAATGCGCAGCTCTTGGCTCCTGCTCTGCATGCATGTGTGACCTTGGTAGAGCTGCTCGCTGCAGGATGAATGTGTTGCAACGGCGTTTAATAATCATGGAGCAGCCCCAGCCCCAAGAAACCACAGAGACCCGATTCCCCACCCCACCCCTACCCCTGCCGCCTGGGGATGGTAATGAACTTCTGAGAAATAGCTAATCGATAAACTGAACAAATAACACAGGCAGCTACAGCTAACGCCTTCTGCCAGGATCTTAATTATAATTGCAGAAATAAATTGGGAATGGGGGTGGGCCAGGGTGTGGTGGATGGGTGGCCAGAGAGCACGGCTTATTATCAATCCCTGATTTCTCGGGAGGGAGTAGGAGGGGAATGACATAACACCCTCCTCTCTGGGCAGGGAGCTTTGGGGCTTTAAGAAGCTGGGCTGTGGCTTCTGGGAGGGGATGAGAGGAGCGGCCTGCATCTGGCTCCTCCTGCTGACTCCTAGCTGAAGCATAGCTTTTCCCAGGGCACACTGTCCTGGAGGCCTCCTGGCTCCTGAGTCCCCCTTCTGAGGAGCTGTCCCTTGCACATTCATGCCCGAGTGGCCACAGGGGTCTGAAGGAAGCCAGGAGAGGAGGAGGCTGAACACTGAATAGTGAGATCGGATGACCCCCTCAATCCCGACTACCACGAGGGTAAAGCCCATGCCTCGCTGAACCTTGTTTCTCTGTCTTGGGATCCCAACCCTCAGCTCTCGGGGCATTGTGAGGGCACAATGGGCATCTGCTAAAGGTGTCCCTAGACCTGGAAGAAGAGCCCCAGAAATGTGGGTTCCCAGGTTCACCTCCCTGCATTCTCTCCTGCTTATTGCCCACCATCGAATGATGACTCCTTAGGGGAGTCTTCAGACCCTAGCTGAGGTTAGGTCTGCCAGGGATCTGCTAGGGGCTCAGATGCCATGGGCCCCCTCCTGTGGCTCAGAGGTCCTGAGCCATGTCCTGCCTGTCCCCAGTCCCCAAGTGGATGCCCTGCCACAGCCCGTCTTGGATACTCCAGAGGCTGGACCGAGGCTGCAGAGAAGGCAGAGCTCAGCTTTTTCTCTGAGACCTTGGTGACCCTTGCCTGGCCATCATGCCTCCTGTTTGTCTGAGTTCTGCTCCTTGGTGACATACTGGGGCAGGACCTGGTAGCGCCCCGTCACCTACACTGTCTCTGCACCCCCAGTGCTGCTTGCATGGCAGGACTATGGCATTGTTTTGAAAAATGTAAGATGCCTATCAGTTGAAAGAGATGGTAATCAACTATTCCCTGGGGCCCAAATGACAGCAGGTCTCCGTGCCCCTGAGATCTGCTGCAAGTTCACCCCAGAAAGTGGGGATTCTTAGCGACCTGGACAGGCCCAGTGACCCCTAGGAAGCTAGGAAGCTACTGGAGTGGGAAGGGGGTACATCTTGGTGGTTCTCCTACATTTCTTTTCTTTCAAGGGACCCATAAATATTATATTCAACAAATTATGTAAGGACTATTTGACTATGGCACAAAATTAAAATCCAGCTCAACAAAAGCTAAGTGAAAAGCAAATTATTCTGATGCACATCACCCGGCAAAGACTGCTAGGACTGTGGTACGTATTTTAGTCCAGGTTTCTTGGGAGCTTTTCCACTCTCAGATTCATAATCTCTGGCAGGGTGCATGTGTGCATGTGTACATGTGTGCATGCACATGTGTGTGCATGTGGTGAGAATGGACAGCAGCAAGAAGCAAGACACGGTGATGCTGGTTGGGGGAAGCTGCTCGCCTTTGGCTGGAATTTTCCAAGGCAGTAAATAACTCTCTGAGAGGTAGAGGATAGGAGCGTGATGCCAGTGTGAGTTCAGTGTTTGCTGCACAGAGAGAATATTTACAGCTCTGTCATCCATGTGAGATGTGGCTCCTCCAGACCCCATGAAGGTCACTGGGATATCAGGAAACTGATGGGGGTTTCCTGGCACATTTGTGCCTGTAAGCACGGTGACAGGAGCCTGTACCTCTATATCCAATGTGGAAAATGGGGAGCAGCTGGGAATCAGCACCCCCCCCACACACACACACTCATTACACCCGGTGTGTGACGTTGGTCCATGGCTTGCAGAGCGTGTTGTTCTATGTGGGGTGGGGAGGCTCAGATGTGCAGAGGGGGGAACAATTAGGAGCCTTGTGAATCACAGCACTGTTTCTGCCTCTCCTGTAGGGCTAATTATTTCTCAGTTTTGCATTAAAGATACAGCACATGGGAAAGCCACAAAGGTCCCACAGCAGATTCTAGTTCTCTATTCCGGAATCAAGCCAGTGGGGCAGGTCCCTCAGAGAGTAAAACCCACTGCTGTCATTTGCAGTTGAGGACACCAAAACCTGAGGGATTTGTTTCCTATATTGCTTATTATTAGAGTTTTTACAAATAATTATTTTGGTAATTATGCCTGCGCACCTCAGAAGGAAACTTGAGTTTGGCTCCCATCTCCAGGGTGGCTCCTAAAAACCCTTTGCTTGTGCTTCTTACCTAGGGAGTCCCACACTTTCTATTGTCACATACGTCTGCCCTGTCACCTCACTGGTTGCAGGTGTCTTCCACTCTAGCAAAGGACCCACTGAGTTGAAGGGATGTGTTTACCCATCCATCCGTCAGTACCCTGGCAGAGAGAGTCCTAACTCAGTCTGGGAAATGTTTCTGAGGCCACAGATGAGAGTGAATAAGAGACAAAGCCTGCCCAGCGAGTTTCCATTTCATAGCCTTGGCCCCTGGAACCGGGGCACCAGCAGCCCTGGGGGGTTGTGGTGCAGGCCCGCCCTCAGGGGCTGCTTCTCCAGCTGTGATCCGCGGGAGCTGGGGCAGGCTCCACTCTGGTCCTGCTCCTTGGGTGGGAACTTCCTTGGATCCCTCCTTCTTTCTTTTCATCCTCAGCTAGAATGAAATAAACCTCCATGATTCCAGGTTGTCCAATGGCAGGAGGAAGTGGCCACTCTGCCTGAGACCTCACTGTATGTGTGGCTGAGGCTTTGCTCGGTTTCCCAAGTGAGTTAAACTGAGAAGAATTTGGAGATCATCGATGACGAAGAACAAAAGCCCAAGAACACAGAGAAAGCTGCTCTTGATAGGAGAAGCCAGTGAATGAATGTAGGAGGAAGGCGGAGTGATACTTGTAGAAAAGTCATCACCTCGGGCTAAAGATGATGGGGAGCTTCTAGTTTTCAGGGCTTGTCCCAAAGAGAAGGGGCTGGGGATGTAGCTCAGCGGAATAAACACCTGCCTGGCAAGTGCCAGGTCTTGAGTTTGATTCTCGGTACCAAAAAATAAAATAAAATAAAATACACAAGAGGAAAGAGCAACTCTACAGTGGTAGAATCTGGCAGTCACCTTCACTAAAGAACTAGGGTGATCTTGTAGTCCCTGAGAAGCACCAACGCAATGAAGAAACACAGGAAAAACCCAGCTGAAGGGGTTGTCCACTCAGCTGGACAAGTTTACTTGTCTGTAATCTTCAAAATCGTTCCCCAAAATCCCAGTGGCTGGGAAGCTATTTTGGACTGGAGGAATCTGGGGAGATGTCACAGCCATGCACAGGCAATGCCCATGCTGAGTCAGGAGCTGGCCCGGGCAGCTCACCGCAGTAGACCACATTGCTGGGTTGGTTGGTGACATTTGAATGCGGACAGTGAATCAGATATTAACACTGTGTGGGTGGTCAATTTCCCAACGTTAATTGTTACATAGTGGTTATGTAAGAGAATATTTTTATTCCTAGGAGAATGCACCTGGAAGTCCCTAAAGGTGAGATGTGGTAGCTCAATTTACCTCAACAGGGGTAAAGAAAGAGAATGTGCATAGACAGAGAGAAGGCAGCTGATAAGGCAAAAAAAAGTAACAGGTAAATCTGGGCAAGGGTGGGTAGGAGCTCGTGATACTCTGATATAGTTTTGATAAAAGCCCCCATCCCAAGGCCCATGTCCTAAAAGCTTGGTCCCTGGTCCCTGCTATGGGAGGGGGACCTTTAAAATGTGGGTCTCATTGGAAGTTCTTCTGGTAATATGGGAGCATGCCCTGGAAGGGGACATTGGGACCCTGGCCCCTTCTCTTTCTCTTCTTCTGCCATGGTCACAGGGAAAACTGCTGGCTCTACCAGGCCCTGCCACCTTGATATGCTGCACTGTCACCAGCCATCAACCTTGGACTGAGCCTCAGAAACTGTGAGCCACAATAAGCCTCTTTTTAAACTCATTGTCTCAGGTCTTTTGTTACAGTAACAGAAAGCTAACCCATGGTTCCTGCAACTTCTCTTAACTTCTTAATTGAACTATTTCTTTTGAAATAAAAAGAAAACTTTATTCAAAAAGTAAAAGTATCTCAGTTAATTGTGAATCTTCAATTGTTGGTCTTAAGTCAAAACCTTCCAGATTTGGGATCTGTTGGGAGCCCTAATGACATACATACTGTTTGACCTTGAACTCTCTATGCTACTATTAAACACATTTCAAAGGAGCTCACAATTAACTAGGCTCCTGAGATCACTGTGTTCACTGGTTCTCTCTCCCTTAAGTACTTGAGCAGTGAAAGAAACTCAGTGATTGGCTACTTCTATCCACCCGGGCAAAACATTGCCCAAGCCATGGATGGAAGCAACGATCACCGTTCTTGGTCTCTTTTGTTCCTCCTCTTCCACCCTCCCTTCCTTCCTTTCTTCTTCTCCTCCTCCTGTCTCTTTTTCCTCCCTTCCTCTACTTCTTCCACCCCTTCCTCCTCTTCTTTCTCTCTCCCTTCTATTTTTCTTAACTTCAAGGTCAGTAACTATTTCGAAGTGAGAGGATGGCCTCTTCCTCTCTTGCCTCCAGTTTTCCAGACAGAAGGAGCAGAAACAGTCTTGAAAAGTGCTCTCTGGAAAAAAAAAATTGCAGAGTTGAAATTAAATATTGTAATGATATAAAACACTAAGCCACTCTGCTTGGCAGCTCTGACAGCTATTTGTTCTAGAAAACAGCATTTATGATGTCAGGCCTATACGGGAGTGTGCTTACATTAAAATAATTACAGCTGATAGCACAACAAAGACTCCCTGCAGTCATTCATCCCTCACAATCCATGGGGGGACCTTCCTGGTGGGGGAGTCTGTTAGCAGGAGGAGGTGAAGGGGTGCTTGAGATTCCTCAGAAGCCCAGAAATCCTCCCGAGGCTAGGCCAACTGCACGCTGAGTGAAGCCCAGCTCTGTGAGGAACCTCCGGGAACACGCGGCTGTGGGCAGAGTGGACACATCCCTGTCACTGCCCAATTCCAATCCATCCTCCTCTGGTCAGCTGTTGTGACTGATCACAGCTGTTGTTAGACCACAGAAATGGCCCAAAGTGAGCCCTATCATCCCCCATCTCTCCGCAGCTCTGACTGAAATGTACAACACCACCAATTGGATTGTACTGCTCATTACAGGACGTAAGGCCCACCATGGGACATGGCCTGGGGTCCAGGAAATCTTCCTGGGACCCCTTCCAGTTTGCCCCTGCCCTTCAGGGTTTAATTCATTCCAGAGTAAGCATCCCTAAAAGGGTCAGCTCTTACCATCTCTCTGGCTTAAAGGAAATCAGTGGCTTTGAGCCTGAAAGCTCCCGGGGCCAACGGTGGTGGTGTAGTGATTCCAGCACTCCAGAGGCAGAAAGCTCACCATGAGTTTGAGGCCAGCCTGAGCTATATAGTGTGACTTTGTCTAAAAAAAGAGAAAGACACAAAAGAAGACTCCTGTGGCCTGAAAAATAAGAGGCGCTGCAGGGGTCAGAAGGAAGCAAGGTAAAGGAGAATTTCCTGGTGCTCAGAGCTGGACACTGGTTGGCAGGGCCTCCTGCCCCAGACTCAGCCCCATGCTGGCCAGGTGGGCAGAGCTTGCAGACCCCAGCCGGCATCATGGTCCCCCATCAAAGCCCAGGCTTTCTTCCTGTTTCCGCATCATCCAGCTGTCTCTGCCCCCAGATCCTGAGCCTGCCCATCGCCCCCAGCTGTGAGAGTTCTGTTCAGGCTGGACATTCCTCTCAGGGAGCTCAGAATTGGTGGGGCGGAGTGACTCTCGGGCATCCCTGCGCAGAGCAGCTGCAGCACCCCCAGGGCCGTGTTCCTCCTGGAAGTATGGAGAAGGCTGTTTGGAATAAGTGGCACTTCTGATGCAGCTGAGTTACACATTTTGAGATGAAACCATCTTGGACTTTGGGTGGACTCTCACTTCAATGGCTGTTATTGCTACGGTTTGGACAAGTCTGTCCCTAAACGTTCACGTGGGCTCTGGTCGCCAGTGGCCATGCCGGGAGGTAGGGCAACCTTAAACAAGAAGTGGATTGCCAGATGGAGTGGTGCTCACCTATAATCCCAGCGCTCAGGATCCTGAGGCAGGAGCATCACTGCAAATTTGAGACCAATTTGTGGCTACATAGTGAGTTCAAACCAGCCCGAATTGCATGGCAAGGTTCTGTTTTAACAACAAAACACAGCAGAGGTGGAATCTAGTGGTAGCTGGTTAGAGAGACAGCCCACAAGTTTCTATGAGACTCCTATTGTAGAAGAGGAAGACCAGGCCCGCACACTTCCTTCCGCCTCACATGCTCCAGGATGTCATTGGCCACAGAGAGCCAGTGCTCTGCCACTGGGCTTCCAGCCCCCAAAACTGTGAACTCAGGAAACTCTTCTTTATGTTTCCCAACTGCAGACTTCTGGTTATAGCAACAGAAAAGGGACTAACACATGGGTCTTCATAGAGGAAAGTGGGGGACACTGAGATACACGGAGGAGGGAGGTGAGGGTACAGCAGACAGTGCAGGGATGTGTCTGCCAGCCAGAGAACCTCGGATATGGCTGCAGCCACCAAAGCTCCCAGCCAGGAATGGGAGAAATCCTTCCTCACAGCCTCTAGTAGAGAATTTACACCTTGATCTTACACTTCCTGTCTCCGGAAAAGCAAGAGAACAAATTTTCTGTTGTCTAAAGCCACTTGGTTTGGAGTAATTTGTTACTCTGGCCCTATGAGACTTCTTTCCTTGCAAGCCCAAGTACTTACAGTGCACCTACTGTGCCCCAGAAGCTCTGCAGTGACCTGCACAAGGAACAGCAGGCCATCTGTGCCTTGCAGACAGCATAGCTCTGTGTAGCAGGGCAGGTCCACAGGACCGTAGATCTCATGCACCTTGGCCTGTACTTTCTCTAGACCTGGGCTGGCCATCTGGCATACTCTCTGTGACAGTTCCTGGCCCTGTGTCCACGCACAGGGGCTAAGTAAATTATGTCATTATCCTTGGCACTCTGACATCACGCTGCTCATTCTCATAGGTCATAAACTACATTCCTTATGCTTATGGGACACCCCACACTTAGCTCTTAAAATTAGAATGCTGTTCTTTTATGAAACCAAAGCAATTGCCCAGAAAGACCCATAAAATAGAATCAAAAAGAAAACGTCACAAGATTTTTAAAGGGCAATCTAGGAAAGATGTAAGATGGTGCTATTAATGTAAGGGCGGTGATTGGAGACCGCTCCTCACGGGCACATGAGTCCGGTGAATGTGTAGTGAACAGTGAGGAAGAATCAGGGGAATATTAAGTGGAAAATCAAACCCAGCTTCCACATATTCCTGCGTGTCTGCATACTGTGGGGGGCTGTTTACACGGCTGCTCAGGGTTCCAAAACTGATTGTCCTAAGGAACAAGTGACCTTTGTGGACCTATCCTCAGACGCTACTTGTGTCTCTTCTGCCATGTTGAGGCAGGAGATTAGGGCCATGGAAGGCTGGCTGGAAGACAGAAAGTAGCTTGTCAGTTATGAAGACCCCTACTGGAGGGCACAAGATGTTCCTATGTAATCTGATCAGGAACGGATGCTACCTGTCAATTACAGGGAGAATGCAGCTTCCAATGGACCAGATCCAGAAGGATATAAAAGGCAGTGACCACTGACTTCACCACCACGGCTCAGTCTTGCTATTCTGCTGTCCTCCTGGTCTGCCGCAGCCCATCCTGCTTGCAGGACGTACCTCTGCTTTCTTCTCTTTTCTTCACTCAGTACTGTTTTTCTTTCCTTCGCTTTCCTTCACCATTTCCTTTTCTCCTTTATGTGGAATCTTCCTTTGTGTCTCACTCAGTTCTTTGGGAGGGAGAGAAGAGGCTCCAATCCTCGGACATGGCGCTGTCTGGTCTAAGTGTGTCACAAACACGTCCAGGCTCAGGGGC
Source organism: Cavia porcellus (assembly GCF_034190915.1). Taxonomy (NCBI): domain Eukaryota; kingdom Metazoa; phylum Chordata; class Mammalia; order Rodentia; family Caviidae; genus Cavia; species Cavia porcellus. Next base: position 26,640,023 of record NW_026947515.1, read on the forward strand.
CAGGTACATAGGTCTCATTCTTCAATAAGAGCAGTATCAGGGAATTCTGAGGCTACCTTTTTGTCTGCCAGAGGACGGTGAGAATCTGGAAGCCTGGACAGTTGCCTCCAGGGTCTTGTTAGTAGATCATGGCCATGTGGGAGCACCCAGTAAGGGGTACACACTAGGCAGGTGAGAACGAGCAGGCAGGTAGCAAGGGAAAGAAGGGATCCCTAGGTTTATCACCCTGCACTAAATCAAAAGACAGACCAAAGGGCCTTCTAGTCAAGTAAGGAGCCGAGGAACTGTGTTTGTGGTGGAGACCAGACAGGAAGTAGGAGGAGAGAGAGGCATCAGAGGACCTTGCAGAGAGTCCCGTGTCCTCCCCACAGTGGCACTGCCCTCTGTACAGAGACAAGGAGGCACCAAGGATAGGGCTGGACTTGGGATGGTCGCCCCACCTGGCCACATCTCGGCTTTGGATGCACAGCCAGTAGGGGACCCTGGGCAGTCTTGGGAGCACCTTTCCATGGGACACCTCTTTAACCCCTGCTGCGCTGAGCAACTTCCTGCAATATTACACTACTCGCTTCTTACCCCAAACCCACCAGGGTGGTGTAAGTCTTCCTCCCTCTAAGATGGAAGACTGAGGTTCAGAGAAAGCAGAGACCTTCGCAGGTCAAATAGCCAGGAAGTTGTAGGACGCTGAGAGTTACATGTTCACAAGAGGATGAACGCCTGATGCAAAAGTCCTCTTAGTAACTGGTAAATAAAGTGACCAAGAAGGCAGCAGGTGTCACCCAGTGGCAGTATCTTTTTGGTTATTCCTTAATGGCAGGTGAAATGCAGGTGCGCTGTGTAACATGACAGCTTAGATTCGGCATTGCATGGTGTTTATGTTTATTCATTCAATGGGCATTTATTAGTGCCTGCTATGTCCCAGCCACAGTGCCACAGGGGTTTATGGTCTCACAGGAGAGAGGCAGATAAATGAAAAGGTCATAATCCTACAATGAGGGGTCCCCGGGGAGCAGGGAGCACACCTGCCTGCAGAGAGGTGGCATTTGGGCAGCAGAGGGATTTGGAGGCAGAGGACCCACTGGGAATTCCACAGGCACCCTGGTCATCCAGGTCTGTCCATACTTCCTGTGACGTCTGGCCACCTGCCCGGCCAGGTCAGCCCCCAGGGGTCTCTGGTGTGTGTTGCATCTCCCAGCCTGAGGCTGTTGGGGAGGCAGAGAGCCAGCGTGGAGGAACTCGGGGTCCGAACTCAGGGAAGCACCCTACCTTGCTGGGCTGGCCGCCTGATGGGCTGCAGGAGTGGGTGGTGGAGGTGGCCATGGAGAAGGCAGAGCATTAAGGCTTTTGGCAGGTGAAAAAAATTCCACGGGCGAGCTTCAAGCTTCAACCTGGGGACAGTCTCTATTTCACCCTCAGATCTACAAAACCAGGGTGAAATTTCCTCTCCCATGGCCCCCCTGCACCCCAAACAGCACACAGCAACAAAGTAGGGAGATGATTCAGAAACAAGCCAGCTTCTGGGGTGATGCCCTAGGCTTGAAGACTCACAGCTAAGATGGTGGCTCACCCTCTGCCCTCACAGGGCGATACATGTGCTGAGCAGCCAGGCGTGGGCCAGGGCCTGACTTTTCCTGTGGTCAGGACATTCGGTGGCTGAGGATGTCAGGTAGGCAGGACAACTTGCTCAAGGGCCTCCCAGCCCAGGCCGAGAGAGAAGGTTTGGACGTGTTTCCACGTGGGTGTCGGCAGAGTTCTGGGTTTAATTACACCAGCACAGCACCCGGCTTCTCATTCATAACGGGGTGCATTTCGGCAGCAGATTAAACTCCACAGAGGAGCAAGTTGCCCAGGAAAGCAACGGCAGTTAGTGAAGGAGGACAATCAGGACCTTTGGGTGACACGTGGCTGTGGGCAGATGGGGGCTCATAAATGCCCACATGAGAGAAAAACAGGGCTGCCTCTGTCAACTCAGCAAAATCAGCTAACAGGAGTGGGCTTGGCGGGGCGGGGACACCGGGGCATCAGACCAGGGCTGGGGAGGCGGGGTTGCCTGGCCACAGCTATGGCTCCTGGTCTTTAAAAACTTCTGTTAGAAGTGTGCCCTAGCCAGGCAGGGGGAAGGGTTAGGGTTAGGCAGCTTCTAGGCCATGTGGCTTGTAACACCAGAAACAAAGGGAAGCCTGAGCCAGGCCAGGCTCAGGCCAGCCTCATCCTGGCAGCTGCTACCACCCGACAGGGTGAGCTGGGGCAGCCCAGGGCCAGAGCTGGGGCCTAAAGACTGAGCACCCCATCCAAGCCTCCCTGGCAACTAGGAGCTGGCCTCGGACCAGCTGGGAGGGATCCCCAGGGGTGCCACAGCTGAATATGAATATGAAGGGCGCTGCCTCAGTGCTCCAGAGGCAGCAGTGCTGGCCTCTTTTGTTGCTCTCTCTACTCCCCAACCGCACATGCATGAGGCAAGTACTTGGCAAACAAACACCTGCATGAAGAAATAAATGGATGAGCACTGGCGACTGAGAACAGTGGGACCAGAGGAAGTGGGAACAGAATCAGGAAAGCCCGCTATCTTTCCTTTCCTCTCCTCTCCTCTCCTTCTCTCCTCTAACCTCTCTTCTCTTTCCCTAACCTCCCCTTCCCAAGTCCCCTTACTAGGACTCGAACTCAGGCCCTTAGGCTTGCCAGGCAGGCACTTGTGCCGCTGAGCTGTATCCCCGGACACTTAGGCTCAAATCTGTCATCCTTCTGCCTCAGCCTCGCTGGAATTACATACCTACACCACCACTCCTTGCCCTGTTTTTCCTTCTAACCCCAGTCCAAAGGCTGTGTTTTGTCCTAAAATCTCGCATGGCCCGCAGAGGTAGCTCCAGCCCATCATATGGTTATGCCCTCTGTAGACACTGTCTCAGATCAACACCTGACCGCGTGTCCTGTCATGCTGAGTTTAAAACCTGAAGGCAAGGATGGCTTGATGTACCTTGGTGTCCCAGTGCAGTGGTATTAGACAGGGCCACTTATAGTCTGTGAGCCACAAAAAAGCATCCCCTAGGGCTCAGGAAAGGGATGTTAGAACTTCTGCCTGCACTCGTATTCATTGGTTAGTGTCTTGTTTTAAATTTTTCCAGTTTTGCGGAGGATTCCCCCTTACACACCAGGGATGCGTTGCAAGACCCCCACGGGACACCTAAAATCACAGATAGAATTGAATCTTATATTTGATTCTCTTTTCCTTTTCCTTTTTCTTTTCCTAATGCCGGTGCTCAAACTCAGGCCTACAGCATGCAGGCATGCGTCATGCCACCGCGCTGCACACCCCGCCCCCCAGCCTGTCCTTCTTAGCTCCGCTCTTCTGAGGATTTATCTGTGGGTGGGTGTAGCACACTCTCGTGCAGAGTTGGTAATGGGTGTGACACTTCCCAATCCCTTTTCCCATCCTTTGTCCCTTCCCTCTGTCTCTTGATCCCTGTCTCCTCTGAGAGTGATCTGTCCCCCTATTCCTATCTTTCATTTTGCTCTATTTTTATTCAGGTAAGAGAATCCGTGTGCTACTTAAGCTTGTGTGTCCGATTTATTCCATTTAACATAATGGTCTCAAGGTGCATCCACTTGCCTACTAATGACCCAAGTTTTTCTTTAGGGCCCAGCAGTGCTCCATCGTGTGTTCATACCACATTTCCTTTCTCCATAGCTGTTACAGATTGTATCTAGATGGCCTTCCAAAGCTTCGTGGGTCATAGGTGGGGAGTGTTGGAGCTGGCTAGGTCCAGGGTGTGTGACACTGGGATTGGGAGGATGCGCATAGCTCTGGGTATGGATAATGGGTGTGGGTGGCACCGATCAGTGGGCCAGGCTGCTTCTGCTGCTGCTTTCTGTTCTGTCGCCTGCCTGCCCCGCCATGAACTGCTTCTCCTCCCTCTGCCATGCTGCTCTGCCTTGGAGCCAGCTGACTATGGACCAAAACTCCTCAAACTGTAGACAGAACAAACTTTCCTCCTTTAACTTGTGGGTGTCAGGTATTTTTTCTCAGCATAATTAAGATAATGGACTTCCAAGATTTAGCTGTCATGAATCGAACTCAGCGCTTTTCATAGGGTACGGCCAAAACTTCTGTACTCTAAAGCAGCAGTAAAACTAACACGGATTTCTTCTTCTTTACTCAGTGTTATTGATGGAAGATTCATTCTTGCTATAATTTTTAGCAGCCTCAACGTATATATTTTTTCTCTCCTTGTTAAGTCAAGAACTTTGACCTTTTCATTCGAGGGAAGCACTTTACTGCTTCTCTTTGGTGTGTCCAAACAGCCAGTAAAACTCCTCTTGCACTTCAGAGACATTGCTGAGTAAAGCGGGGATCACTTGGACACAGACACCATGCAGTTCCAAGACACTCAGTCTGATGACCAGGAGGGCTGCTAAGTGACCTTTAGCAGTCACTTACACTGCATGAATGTGCTTCCCAGCAGGAAAGAGCAGGATGGCACAGATGTAATCACACTGCTGCGAACAGCACGAGAGCCAGCACTTATGAGCTGCTTATTTCTGGAGTTTTCTGTTTAATATTTTCAGACTGGTTGACCACAAGTACCTGCAGGTACCTCAGGTGAAGGCATAGACAGGCACATTGTATGTTTTATGCAGCGAGGTCAGTGGTTATCAGCCAGGGACCATTTGATTCCAGGTGACACTGTGCAATTTCTAGGTACAGTCTTTTTCCTGTGCAAGGGACTGAACTCAGGGTCTCACCGTGCTAAGCAAGCAATCTACCACTGAGCCACGCTGCAAGTCCTGGAGACAGTTTTGACTGTCACAACTACAGTCAGGGTTTCTGTGACCTCAGGTGGGCAGAGGCCCTGGATGCTGTTAAGTATCCCACAGTGCCCAAGGTGGACCCTCTGCAAAGCATAATTCTACCCCAAATGTTTATGGCGCTGAAGCTGAGACGCAGAGACCACTAAGTAATTTAAGCTCCCCACACCTTGCTCTTACCTTGTAAACATGGGATACAATTAGTCTGCATCCCATAAGGTTTTAGGAAGTGAGATAATACATGTTAAGGCACATGGAGCCAAGATTAAGTCTTACAGTTGCACATACGCTAACATATATAATTATTCATGGAGCGCGGGTACAAAACTTTACTCTCACAGGAATATATGGTAAAAAAGTACTGGAAGTACTTAGATAGATGATAGATAGATAGATAGATAGATAGATAGATAAATAGATAGATAGATAGATAGATAGATAGATAGATAGATAGATAACCATGTAACACTTTTCGAGTGGTGGACATTTGCTGAGTGTGCTTGAAATGTATCGGGTTCTATGAGGTGGGTATGAGGATATCATTTGTAGCTTAACAGTTGGTATTAGACAACATAAGTACCTTACAACTGGTATGGATAACTTTGTCTGGAGATTTGGAAGGGGAGATTAATTTCATTTGAGACTCCTGTATTACTCTATGAAGAGGTAGCATTGAAGATTATATAGGTATGAGAGTGTAGGAAATCACAAAGCCTCAAACCACAGGCAATTCAGAGGGGTTTTTTGCACAAGATTTCTGAACTACTGAAATGGGATTGATTTCACTGAGGTCACCCTAACACAGCTCCATGTGACAGAGTCTTTCCCTGAATTCACCAAAACCAGCTCAGTAAATGAAGAGCAATGAAATATTGTTCATCTTTGAGCACAGTGAAGGACACTGCCCTAGCTGAGCCCAGCTTCAGCAGTATAGCCAGTGAGCCCTGGGCCTCTCTTAGCCAGTGTACACTGAGGAGGCTCAGAGACCATAGCAGCCCAGAGGAAGCAGCAGTGCGGGAATCTGATGCCCTGACCTTGGCTGCTACCCTTTAGACCTGCTGGCCTTCCTGGAGGTGAACCCAGGAAGACAGCAAAGACATTCCGCACAATTCCGCTGTCTTGAGGAGAGGCAGCTCTGCTGACTCCTGTCTCTCTGATGCATTTTCTTTTCTTGCCTTATCACCATGGCAGAGAATTCCAAAACAATGTTGAACCGAAATAGTGAGAGAGGATAGCTCTGCTTTGCTTCACTAGTAGATAAAATGTTGCTGAAGTTTGTTGTATTGATTTGTCTGGTTTTTTTCCTTGTAAAAGCCCTGTATTAAGCTGAAGGAGACCCCCTCTCTACTTAAAGTGTTCAGATTATGAATTAATGTGGAATTTTGCCAGGTGCTTTTTTGAAGCTATAGGTGACCGTACCCTTTTTAGTTTCTTAATATAGTGAACTGCATTGGTGGATCTCAGAATGTTAAACCAATCTCTGTATGGACATTATTTAATCAGGATATATACCCCACTTTTATGGTGGCTTTTTCCATCTGCTATTTTTACAATTGTGTTGATATATCAATATATATCTATATATAACCTAAATCTAAATCTATATCTATCTTTGGTTTTGTATCAGGCTAATATTGACCTCATAAAATGATTTGAGAACTATTCTCACCTCTTGTATTTTAGGGAAGATTTTGTGCAGAAGAGTTATGATTTTTTTCTTAAATGTTTGTCAGATTCACCAGTGAAGCCATTTACCTGGATTTATTTTCATGAGATAGCGTTGACTAGACTATCCCAGCACTACAAAAAAGAAAATAAAGGCTAAGTAGTGATTTTCACGTCCCTTCTTCTTCCTCCTCCTCTTTCTTCATCTTCTCCTTCTCCTTCCTCTTCTTCTCCTTCTGTTTTGCAGTTTTGGGATGAAACCCGTGGAGTATTTCTTCTTGAGTGAGATTCGATGGTTCATGTTCTTCCAGGAATTTCCCCTCAGACATCACATCTATCAGCATGCAGTCATTCATTATACCCCTTTTTAAAAGTCAGACTTTATCGATACATTGTAAATACACATAATGGTCAGTTCATCATAGAGAATTTGTACCTGTACACGATCTAATGTGTCATAATATACCTCTTTATCCCTTTAATTCTGATGCACCTTGTTTTATTGCTAATGCTAAAAATCTATATTTTTCTATTTTTTAACTGATTAGTCAATTATAGCTTTCTAAAAAAATTTAATAATATGTTTGAAAGTTCAGCTTTTGGCTTAATTTTCCTTTTTTCTCTATTTCAATTAATTGTGCTTACGTCTTTATCGCCTTTCTTCTGCTCATCTAGTTTCAGTTCTGTCTTTCTGCCGTTTCTTCAGATGGAACCTGACATCATTAGTATGAGACCTTTCTTCTTTCTAATATTAGCTTCTAAAACAAACTAATTTCTCTCTAGGCACAGGTTTAGTTGAATCCCAAAATTTTTATATGCTGTTGCTTCGTTTTCATTCACTTCAAAATATTTTCTAATTTCTTTTGGGATTTGTTCTTTGACCATCTGTTTCGGAAGAGTATTGTTTAATTGCCAAATATTGGGGTATTTTCCAAACATCTTTGTCTTACTGTTTTTTAATTTCACCACTCTCTACTTTAGATGGTTTCAAATCTTTTTGTTTGTTTTTTGGCCTATAATATGTGTGTCTTGGTAAATGTTTAGGGTTCACCTAAAGGGACATCTCTTCTTTTGTTGTTGAGGGCAGAGCTACCTAACATAAATTAGATCAAATCGGTGCATAGGGCAGTTCAGATTCTATACATCTCTATGACTTCCGGTCTTCTAGCAGTTACTGAGTGTAGGGACTGAAAATCTCCACCTATCCTTGTGAGTTTGTCTATTTCTCCTCAGGTCCCAGGTTTTGTTCCTGTGCTCTGAGGCTCAGTAGTTAAGTGTGGAGTTAGATTTAGTATAGTTACCGCCTCATAAATCGACCCCTGCCCATGCAGTACCCCTCTTCGTTCTGACATTTGCTTAGTCTGGTGTTGATAATGCTACAGCCACTCTTGCTTTTTTCTTGCTAGCATTTGCTTAATATTTTTTTCCATTTAAAAAGCTTCAAACACATATCTATGCCTATCTATCTCTATATACTTACAGATCGATATAGATATTCCTTTTACTTAAGGGGGACTTTTAAAAGATAACAATTGTCTCTTCTAAGTTCCTCTTTTTCTGATTCAGTTTTATCTCCGCTAGTCCCTGACTTTCCCCCGCTGTTGTTCATGTGCTTACAAGATCCATCTTCGTTCCCATTTGCTCTCAGAAACCCTACCCCCCTCTAGGTATATTTTAAGGACTTTGAAACACCACGAGCTCCCATTCCTTCACGCCACCTTTTGTTTTTGTTGTTGTACATTTTGTGTCTACAAACACTGCAAAACTCACAACATGACCTATAAAAGTACAAAAATATTTTTAAAGACTATATTTACTCATTTATTTCCCATTGTGGCATTTTTCATTCTTTTGCTTAGATCCAGATTTCCATTGGAATTTTCCTTTTGCCTGGGGGAACTTGATCGACAACCCTCACTGTAACGTTATCCTGACAAGAATCATCTCAGGTTTTGTTTGCGTTTGTAAAGGTATTTTTCCTGGGTGCAGAGTGTCAAGCTGACTTGTATTCCTTCATGGTTATAAGGAGCACCCCACTATCTCTCACATCATCTTATTTGAGAAGTCAGTTGTTGCTGGATTTGGGTCTTTTCTTTCCTCTTTGAAGTGATTTCTCATTGCTGTTATCCAGCTACCGCCTGAGCTCTGCCTGGTCTCGTTGTCTTTGTATTTCTTCTGCCCGGCGTTAGGAGGTAAGGACCTGTGAGGTAAGGACCTGTGAGGTAAGGACCTGTGAGGTAAGGACCTGTGAGGCTTCTGGCTTTTATTTTTTTACTCACCACGGGAACATTTTCAGTCATGAGTTTTTTCAAACATGTCGATTTTTCCCCTGGTGATAGAATGTATTTTCCTATCTATTTGCATGTCTTTTTGCTGAGTAGTAGACAGTTTAGCTTTTGCTGTATGTACTTCAGTATTATAGAACCTGAAACCATGTTTCAGGCACAGTTAAATTACTTGGAATCAAGCTGACGCAGTAGGGAATTTATTTGTTTATATTTTGGCCGGGCCTGGACCCTACTTGTGCTGAGCAAGTGTTCTGGCTCTGTACTGCCCTGCAGGGGCGTCACTGTTTAAGTTTGCTCGGGTACATCTCCAGCGTCATTTACTCTGGGACTGGTTTGGTATCAAATTATCTTAACGCGATGCTTAAGGGCAGAGTCATCAAAAATAATTTCACCTTTTTTTTTTTGCCTTATATTGAAGGAGCGTTTTCCCTATATACAGACTTCTAGGTTAACAGTTCGTTGTTATGGCAATTTAGGGAATTAACCCTCTGCCTACTGACCAGTCACTGGTGATTTTCATTGTTTCTCTCTCCTGCACCGGACAGGAGCGCCAGTGAACTGCTGGCACGCGTGCTCCAGCTGGCTGTCACCACTGAAAGTTCTGGCAGGTTTGCCATTGCTGCTATAAACTGCCGAAGCCTGCTATCCCAGGCTCATCCAAGCCCACCCGAAGTAACAGGGCCACCTTACCTATGTCATTCATTTTTGTGATTGTGTATGGCACAATGGCAAATCCGGTCCCCAACACTGTGCTGTGGCAACACTGCCAAGCATCTTTCTAACGATGCAGATGTTTTCCTCAGAAGCCATCCTCTGCCTGACAGCATCATACTCACCTGTCCTTTTACCTGGCCAGGGTGGCATCACAGGTCCATGCCTAAATAGTCATTGACAGATGAGCACAGTCGCCAGGGTTAACCTTGGTAAAACTAAGCTCTCACTCAGGCTACGGATTCCCACCTCCCAGGCACTCACTGGACAGCAGAGGTCCTGTTGGCCAGAGCAAAGGACAGAGGGGGTGTGAGGTGGCCCGGAAGCTCCCCTTCACCCTGTTCTCCGGCTCTCTGGTTCCGAGGCTCGGGCTCAGGAAGCTCCGTGGCGCTCTTGGCAGGTCCTTGTGACGGTGAGGCCTCTGTGTGCAGCCAACATCCACACTGAGTCAAATCGCATCCCCCTAAGTTCCCGCCCACCTGGGGCTTGTGAGTGTGACCTTACTTGGATAAAAGCTGGTTCCCAATGTAATCAGGATAAGATGAGTCCACACTGAAGTGGAAACGGACCCTAATCTAGGGTCTAATCCTTGTAAGAAGAGTGAAATTTGGACACAAACATGCACAGAGTGAAGACCCAGGGAAACCGGAGGAGGAGGCGTGGGAGAAGGATGTAGAGGTGGGGGTGGTCTTTCATTATCCGTGAATAGCAAAGACTGCCAGGAACCACCCGGAACCAGGAGAAAGCACGGAGCGATTTCCCCTCACAACTGCAGAAGGAACCAGCCTGGCTAACACCCTGACTTTAGACTTCTCATCTCCAGGATGGTGAGATGATACACTTTTGGCATTTGATGTCACCCAAATGTACTTCCAGACAGCCCTGGGAAATGAATGAACCTTCCAATGCCAGACTGTTTCATCGAGCTGGCTGCAGGAGCTTTCTGTCTTTTGGGGCTCCTTAGCTATAACCCTCCTCCTTCTCTTCACATTTCTTTGTAGATTCCACTTCTTCCTGCCTTGTGAGTCCACACAGTGTCCTCACCAGCCCTCTCTCTCTGCATCTGATTCTTCCCCTCCATATCCCTGCAGACTTCAGCCCAGGACTTCTTCTCTGGGCTAGTGCAGACCCCAGAGGACATCTGCTCTGTCTTTCCCTGGGCACACTGTTTATGTCCCACTGTTGACAGCCAGAGAGCAGGGAAGCCAGTGAGTGTCCAGGCTCTGGCAAAGTTACTCCTATGCAACAACTTGACTGGGGTAAGAGCTGCCCAGATAGCTGATGGGACATTATCACTGGTGGGGCTGTGAAGGTATTTCCAGAAGAGATCAATGCTTGATTGGGTTCTTCAGTAAAGGAAGATCAAATGTGGATGGGACCACCAGTGCCTTGAGGACCCAGTAAGACAAAAAGGCAGATGAAGGGAGAATTCTCTCTCCTTGCACAAAGGTGTCCATCTTCTCCTGTCCTCGACATTGGAGCTCCCAGCTCTCACCCTCTGACCAGGACCGACATCAGCATCCCAACTTCTCAGTCTTCAGCCTCCAGCAGGGAGTTACACCATTGGTGCCCCCGGTTCTCACACCTTCACAGCCCAACTGATTCACACCACAAGCTCTCCTGGGTCTCCAGTTTGGAGGTAGCAGAGCATGAGATGCCTCTGTGTCCACAGTCCCCATGTGAGCCAGTCCCCATGATGAACGTCTGCTTATCTGTATCCACATCTCTCTCCATACTCACTAGGTTCTGCTTCTCTGAAGAAATTTGATGAATGCGCTACCCACTGGGAATTGTTTGGAGAGAGTGACACCTCTGAAAATTGGAAGCCAGACAGTCTAGAGGGGCTAGGACTCTGCCCTAGCCCTGTCTTTGACCTCCAGCTCTGGATTGGGAGCTACTTCCCTTCATCTGTCAAAAGCCAATGTGAAGTGAAGGACCCTATATTAGTCAGGGTTTACAGCTATCACACGAGATATACAAATGTATAAGAAATGACAAGAGTGGCTTACGATGGTCAGCCACAGAGTTGGATGAGAAAGCGTGCAGAGGGTGTCTACACACTGGAGGCCAAAGGATTCAGTCCAAAGTCTGGGGTTCACCTTCGTGTCTTGTGCAAGTCCACACCCACAGGCTAATGGGTCTGTGACAGAAGGCTGAAGGCTCTATGACGGAAGGCTGAAGAGTCTATGCCAGAAAGCTGAAGAGTCTACACTGGAAGCCAGGAGACAAGGTCCAAACCAAAGGTGAAGACTGGAGCTTCTCCGGAGAATGGAATGCATCTGTCCTTCCTCCTTCCCTTTTTATACTTCCAGGTGCCAAGCCACCCTAGGGTGGGTCTTCTACACCTTAAGGTGTAGAGTTGCTAAACCCATTTAGTTAAGCTTCTAAATGTCTCAGGTTGACACAGTCAGTCAACCACTACAGACCCCCACGATGCAGGATCATGGACATTTATAACTGATGCCAAACAGACAAAATTATATGCAATTACTCCTGAAGTCACTTACTTGGATCAGTAATTGACCTGTGCATTCTTTTTTTTTTTTTTTTTAATTTTTATTTAAGGAGAAAAGAAAAGAAAGAAAAAAAACAGTGAAGGGGTACAAGTTATACAGATTTACAGAATAAAAAAATGCGCAGTAGGAAATCACTAGTTAATGGATTACATATTGCCATCTTAGAAATAATTGTTCAAGTCACAAAATTAAAGCTTGTAGAGTGGACATTCCAACAATGATACTGCAAACAGTTCTGTTCAATGATCCAATAAAACTCTGTGATATCATTTTCTATCTTATACATTTAAATATACATGCAGTTATATAGTTTAGAGCACTTTCTTTTCCTCTCTTTTGTACAGTGACTATTACACATTTTGGGTTTCATTGCTCCCACGGTTCTTGTTGCTTTTTTGGAAGAGAGTAAAACCAAATGTGACATAACAGAACAGAATCGGTCAAGTCAAAAGGGTGGACATAATAGATAATATAAAAACATAATACAAGGTGATCAACAATGGTTACCATAATGCCTCCCGCTATTTCTAATAGAATTGCCTATATCATTAGTTGTAATACAGTTGAACAAAACCGTAAAGAATAAAAACGACAAAACCAAAACATTGGAGATATTGTAGGTCTTCAAAAGTAGATAGAAGTCAACGAGAATGGGCGTTATAATGAATCTCATTATCTTCTCAGCTGATGCCTAAACTTTCGAACCTGATACTATCCAGCAAAATAGAATATAGGAACCTCAGTCAAAAACAAGATGGTGAGAGTAATACAGGGCTTCAAATCGAGATAATAGAAAGTCAAAGTGGGTTACTATATTATATCCTGCTATATTTTTCCCTTTAATTAAATGGATAAAAATAAAAAAAGTAAATAATGGAGTGGAGATTGAGAAAAAAAGAGGGCATAACAGCAAAACAGGGCAGATCAAAACATAACCATTTAAGCAGAATAGTGTTTCACCACCAGCTAATCCTGACCCAAAAATAGTTACCATATTGACTCCCTCCCTGAAGTCCTTGAGTACAACTTCATATACTGTAGCATTAAGTATATCAAAACAATGTAAATCCATTTAAGAGAATGACAGCATTATAGAGTATTTAGAATCGACTAACAGAAAATGAACAATGGTCTCTGTATAATCTCCTTGTCTTTAAAAGGTTTTTTCTTATACTATCGTACATAGCAAAATCCAATAAGATACAACCTGTTTAGACCATTGGAGACAGAAGAACAAAAGCTAGATGAGACTTCAAAACAAGATGGTACTAAATCAGCATTACCTATTAAGATGTCATTTTCTCCAAAAAAAGCTGTTCCTATCATCCAATCTTCTCTGTCTCATTTCTGTTGAGCTCTTTTTCTGTCAGTAGCTGTCAGTTTGTCTTCTTCATTTTGTTCTCTGCTCCATTCGTTGTGGCCTCCCCGCCCCTATTTCTGGGTTCTTTGTATTTTTCTTTTTTTAGAATATCCTGCAATACTTTCTGTAGGGTTGAATTGGTGGTTGCAAATTCCCCCAGTTCCTCTTTATCTTGGAAGCACCTCATTTTTCCATCAATTTCCAGGGACAGTTGTGCAGGATATCTCAATCTTGGCTGTAGATTATTATCTTTCAAAGCTTGAATTATTTCTCCCCATGCTCTTCGTGATTTGATGGTTTGTGAAGAGAAATCTGCTGTAATTCTGATGGGTCTTCCCTTGTAAGTGATCTGTTTCTTGTCTCTTACAGCTTTTAATATTCTGTTCTTGTATTGAATTTCTGGAATTTTTATTATTATATGCCTGGGTGTTTCTCTGTTAGGGTTGTAGGTAGCTGGGGTCCTGTATGCCTCATACATTTGAGTATCTTTACCTTTTGCTAAATTAGGAAAATTCTCCTGGATTATTTCTGTGAGTAGCTTTTGTAGTTCACTTGTTTGTGTCCCTACTTCTTCTTTTATGTTCTTAATCCTTAAGTTATGGCTCCTCTTATCATCTTCTTGTCTTTGTATTATTGCTGTGTGTTTCTTTGTTATTTTTAAGAAGTTTTTCATTTCATACTCCCATGTTTCAAGTCTGCCCTCCAATTCAGATAGTCTGTCCTTAGTTTCTTTCAAGCTGTTATGCCAGTCTTGGGTAGACTTCTTGATTTCTTGATAGTCCCTTTGCACCTGCTTCACATACTCAATGCTTTCTCTGTTTTCTCCATCAAGCAATTCTCCCCTCTTTTTCTGTTCTTCCATTCCACCATCTGCTTTTTCCTGGGTGGTGCTTAGCATTTCTCTAACTATTCTGCATACTTCTAGCTTCAGGTCATTGATAACTTCATTCCTGAATTGGTCTATGAGGCTCTCTAAATGGCGCTTAATGTATATTGGTGCAGTGTCCACTATTGCCTGATTCTCAGGATTGGGGGTCGAGGAGCCTTTTTTGTTGCTTCCCTTCCCCATATTTTCTGTTCCTTATAAAATGTAATCTTACACAGGAGGCCCGGCTTCCCTGCCTGTCAGCCACAGCTTGATCAAATTGCGCTGGTTAGTTGTTCCCGCTCACCGCTGCGCCCCAGGGAGTTGCGGAGGAGGCAGCCTACGCGGGAGTCGGTCGCTCCTCCGGGCCACCGTCAGGCTCCGGCATCTGGGTTAGGCCAGCCTAGGGAGTCCGCCAGCAGCGTCCCTCCGGCCAGGCACCTTTCACCAATCCCGTCCGAGAGGGAAACGTGCGGCTGCAGTTGCCACCGCGCCCTGCTCTTACAGGACTGCCCGCGCCCAGAAAAACCTCCGCTGGAGTCAAACTGCGGTAGGGAGTCAGTTCCTCGCTCACCTCGCCACCAGTCAGCCTTCCTTCCTGCCCGTCGCGTTTCCGAGACCGTTCCCAGACGCCCGTTCCCAGAGCTCGGGGGTCGCGTCTCTCCTTGCCGAGCCGCTGTGGAGGTAGCCGGCCGCCGCGTGGCGGGAAATCCAAGCCGCGGTTTCCAATGGCGCGGAGTCGAGCCTCCACACCGAGATTTTTCTGTTCCTATTTTAGCGCCAGGACTGTATTCCAAGTTGGATTCTCTCAGCCCAGTTCGTTCCTGAGTCAGCAGAGCATATCTCCACTGGTTCGTATCTCCCTAGTCCGCATCATTCCTGGCCTCTGAGCCGAGCCCTCAGAGAGCGTTCAGTAGTTGCTGTTGTCTGTCCGCCATGTTCTCTCTATCTCCCTACCTGTGCATTCTTTAAACTTTAATACTCTTTTAAAATTCGGCCTCAGGGAGCCATCATGGTTATTGATGTTTGTCATGATGAGCACGCTGGCAGCATTAAGCTTTGGTTAAGGTGTCCTTAAGAGAAATAGGCTAATTTAGGAAGCTGTGACTTTCATACATCTGGGGAAAGCCGCAGAGTGGGGGGCCCTAGCACCTACATATTCCTGGGTCTTCCTGGGTTGGGACAACAGCAGTGGTGGTGGTGATCGTGATAAGGGAATCACTGATTCGTGTCAGCGGCTCAGCATGATTTTGCCTAAGCCCTTTAAGAAACCTGTATGACAGGAGCTATTACAGGTCTCATTTCACTGAAGGAAACCGTGGTGGAGAGAGGTTAGGTAACTGCTCCGCAGCACAAGCTGGAGCCAAACTGGACCATATACCTGCAAAGCCTCCCATGCCTGTCCTGCTAACTCCCAGCCGCCATCTCGCAGCGTCCGTCTGAGGACACCATTCCTGCATGTGACTCTGGATAACCGCCTCTCCAGCCTTTGGTCCTCCTCCATGCTGTGTCCATGAGAATGTAGCAAGGTGCTGGGCCGTAGGCACTGGCTCCCTTTCCTTCCTTCTGTGAGGCTTCTCCTTATCTTCTGACGGGGAAAACGTGTTGTTTACCCACATGTGTGTTGCCCAAGCTGTTTCATGTTGCATAAAAAGATTACACGGGGCTAGTTTTGGGTAAAATTTCCAAATCTCCTTAGAACAAATTGGAAATACTGGTGATATTTGAATATAGTTTGGTTCTTTTATCCCAGTCACTGGTGCCTCCTGCATGATGCCTTGAGAGTCTTCCCCTCTCCTGCCTTGGACCCAGGTCCTGTGGTCAAGAGTAGGAGGAGGCCAGGGAGCACTTTCTCAGTTTTGTTCAGACTGAGGTGAGGTGAATACAAGCGTAAGCGAGCAGAACGGTCTCTGTGTGCATGTCTGCCACGGAGCTGGGCCTGTCGGGAGAGTGGCATCCAGAATGGTGACTCCTCTTCCCATCCAGAACAAGGCCTGAGAACGGAGATCCCACCTCAGGACTCAAGGCCTGGGGTCTGGTGAGCTCGGCAGTCTCCAGACCTTCCTAAGGCCCCGCCTCCTACCTGCAACACTGGAGAAAGCTCCCGGAGCCACGCCCCCGGAGCCACGCCCCCGGAGCCACGCCCCGGAGCCACGCCCCGGAGCCACGCCCCCTTCAGCCCCAGGTGTCAGCACCTCTGCCGTTCATGTTTCTTCTTTCTTCCTGACAAATTCTAAGTCCCTAAACTGCCCGGGATGGATTTAAACTTGCAGCCCTCCTAGCTCAGCCTCCCAGAGTCCTGGGGTCGCAGGTATGTGCTACCACGCCCAGCCTCCTGCCTTCTGACACTGTCTACCAGCAGCCATCCTCTCCTCCTCTGCCTGCTGAGCCCCCACTCCTGCAGCTGCAGTTCCCCACTCGGCTCTGGTTCCCCTCTCTCAGCCATATTCCCTGGGCATGCGCAGAACCCAGCTCTGTGTCTCCTCCTGGAATCCTCAGGAACCTGGGTCTATTTCATGATGCTCCTGTCGTCATTTTCCCTTCCTGACCCACCCCTTTCACAATCACAAGGGCCTGGAGGAAGGCGGTGTTGGGTTTTGGTTTATCTTGCACGTTCTTGGCAGCCAGCCCAGGGCTGGGCGGAGTCAGCATTCAATCAATCCCTGCCTAATGAATTGGCTGAATACATTAATTTGGGATTCATTCTCCGGCCTCCTGCCTGGGTGGAGGCTGCCTCGTTGTCCTGACCTGCTGGGCGAGCCTCGCTGGGTGGGGGACAGGATGGCCCTGGGCCTGGCTCCTGGAGAGGCCTCGGATTCCATTAAATGGAGGGGGAGGGAGAGGGAGCCAGAAGGCCACCGCTATTAAGCGGGTCGAGGAGGGAAGGCTCGGTAGCTAATTGTCCTGCATTAATCACAGCGGGCTGCTGGGCCTCGCCTATGGGAACGTGTTAATTTGGTAATTACTGAGGAGGGGGAGGCTGCTGCATAAGCCTTGGCCTTTGACATTATTGTCTTAACTGAAGTATGAAATGCAAATGATGAGAGGGAAGGATTTCAGCAAAGATTTAAACCTGAGTAGTCCTAATCCTCCTCTCTCTCTCTCCCTCCTTCTTCCTCTCCCTCTCTCTCTCTCTCTCTCTCTCTCCCTCTCTCTCTCTCCTTCTCCCTCTCCTTCTCTCTCTCTCCCTCTCTCTGCTCTCTCTCTCTCTGTCTCTCTCCCTCTCTCTGTCTCTGTCTGTCTCTCTCTCTCTCTCCTTCTCCCTCTCTTTCTCTGTCTCACTCTCCCTGTCCCTCTCTCTCTCTCTCTCTCTCCCTCTCTCTCTCCCTCTCCCTCTCCCTCTCCCTCTCTTTCTCAAACCCAGGCCAGGATCTTCACTTTCATCCACACACATGCCCTTTTCTGATACTGGGTCTTACTAAATCGCTAAATTGCCCAAGCTGGAGATCCTCCTGCCTTAGCCTCCCAGAGTTCAGGCACACTCCCCTACTCCTGGCTAGCTTTCCTCTCCAGCTGCCTGATTTCTCCGTTGTTCTGGCCCCTCTTTGCCCTGCACTAGTAACTTTCTCCCATTAAAGCAATGGCATCTTGCATGTTGTTTCTGAGTCCAGTCACTGAGAGGGGCCCTGTCGTGATCTGTTTCTTGGAGAGGCAGAACTAAGATCCATACTTAGCACAAATAGCACAATGGTCCAGAGATCTACACACACACCCAAAGGGGACTTGAACTGCTGGAGGCCTGGCCTGGGTACTCCTCTCCCAAATCCTTCTTCAAGGCGCTGGTATCATCCATGCCTCCCAGAACCCTTCTGGGTAAGGTTTCCTTTGACCTGTTGCTCTGACTGTCCTTGATTTCATTTCTCCCCTCCCGACTGTCCCCTTCTCTATCATGGTTCAGACCCCAAGTGATCACCAAGACCCCGGGGGCCTTTGTGCTAGCACTGTGCTGGGTGGTGAAGGGTACAGAGCCACACAGCTAGAGTCCAAGCTGAACCAGAAGCCTCCTTGTCTGTCCTACTGTCCTCATGCGTGTTCTGCCTAACCATCTCCACATCTATCTCTGCTCTCCTCCCAGCTTGCATTGCTGCAAAATCAGGGCAAAGACTGAACTCTTGTCTGGTCTACACAGTAGCCCGAAGCTGTCTCTCCCTTCAGCCAGGCTCTGTCCACTCCGACCCTCTTCCTCACCCATGGATGAGGATGACAAACAGACCCTGTGGGGCCTCAGAGAAAACTCCCAGCTCCTAAGAGGAGCCAGCCAGTGCTTTCAATGCCCATTGTCTCCAGGGTCCCACTGCTGTGCCCTCTGCTCTTGGATCAGGTGGCTCCCGACCCCTGAGTGCTTTAAGCTCCAGGTGGTTCTATTGTGTGGTGGGCCTGAGGATCTAGGTCCTGACACATCCTCAGCTGACCCAGGTCCATCTCTCCGGGTCCTCTCCCTCCCTGTCTCCTCCATTTTCTCCTCCAAGTCCCAAGCTCAAATCACATCAAACACAGCCCCACACCTCTGTGCCTTTGCCTTGCCATGCCTTGTGTGGACAGAACCTTATTAGCACCCAGATGTCCCTCCAGGCCCAGCACTCCTTTGTCTCCTCCCAGGTGCCTCAGCCATCCAAAGCTCACTGTCCCCCTTCATCCTTGGGGTTCGCAGAACGAATTGCATCTACTGCTAATGGTCCTGTCCATGCTGCCTCTAATTTTGTCCAAAGTCTCTGAGAATGGGAAGTGCAGAATCCTGGTGCCGCAGACAGCTCTTTTTAATCCTAACTCTAGCACTAATGTTGTTTACCAGCTGAGTCTGTTTCCTCTTCTGGAATTCACGAAGATTCGCTCAGCCCATTTTTTGTGGAGTACCTACTATGTGCTGTGCATTTCAGACCGAGCTTCTCACTTATGCCTCAAGCCAGCCCCGTGAGACAGCACGTGACGTATGTAAATACAAACCGGGCAGAAGCCCAGCTGCATCCTTGGTTCAGCTACTCAAGCCCATCCCCCATCCTGGAGAGAGATGTCCCCACTGACCTCTGTGATGCCTCCTCCAGGAAGGTGGTATGAATGACATAAGTCATACACCTACCTCAGAAAACACAGGATGCTCCCAATACCATCAGCTGTCGCTGTCATCTCTAGCTTATCTCTGTGAGCCTCACGGAGAAATGACTCCTGTGCGTTCATTCTTTTAGGGGCATTAAGAAGATTAAATGAGATAATATATGAAGATCTCAGCATGCAGCAAATTGCTTAAAAATGTTTTCTCCCCCCACTCCTTTCCACTGGCCTTAGAGACCTTGTTCCTCGGCAGCAATCACATCCTCTGTGCTCCACACTCACCAGAGGGACAGATACATCTGTGAGATAAATATGTATAAGACAGCAACACTCACACTGCTGGTGCTATCTACCCATTCCCAGTCTTGTTGGCTCTGCCTCAGGGACCTAGACAGGCCCATGTGGTCACCACATTTGGCTGCTAGCCATGTCCCTTTTCAAGGCAGTCTATGCCTGGCAAATCTGGGCACTTTGTGGAGCAGCCATGTTTCCAGGGTGCCTTATCTTCTTCATCCCTTCATCCACCCATTCATCCATCCATCCACCCACCCATTCACTCATCTGTCCACGCATCCATCTACCCACCCACTCATCCATCTACAAATTCACCCATTCACCTATCCATCCATTTTGCCATCTGTCCATTCATCCATTCATATACCCACTCACTCATCCATCCACTCATTCATTCATCTATCCATCCACCCATCCACTCATCCATTTATAAATTTACCCATTTACCTATCAACATCCATCCACTAATCCACCCATCTACCCATCCATCCATCTATTCACCCATCTACTCATCCATCCACAAATCCACCCATCTTCCTATCCATCCACATTTCTGTCCTCCTGTACGTCTGCCCCTTCATTCAGCAGATTGACCCCAACCTGTTTAACACACTATTCTAGACCGTGGTCCTTGTGTTCGGGAGCTGACCATCCAGTGAGGGAGGGAATGAAACAAGCTGACAAAGGTCTACCTGCTCCGTATAATTCCAAGTAGCACTGAGCACCATGAAGAACACCTAAAAGTGTTGGAAACTTTCCTTAAGGCAAGGAATTATTTCCAGCACAGTATTTAGAAAAGCCCCTTCTGAGACGGTGACATTTGATTATTTGAAAAATAACATATATTATTGTGGAAATTTCAGGAAATGCAAAAGAACCAAACATTCTCCCACAGCCTGCCATTCATAAAGCACATCTTCCTGTTGCCTGGTCTGGGTCTTCTTGGTTAGACGCACAGATTTGTGTCATGCTTTCTTTCTCTAACACTGCTCTACAGTTGTTTTGTGGCTATGTTTATGTTTCTCCATGTTCTGTGAATGAACGCGTCAGATGCCTTTTTAAACAATGAATACCTTCTCTGCATACGAGGTTCTTTGGTCCTTAACTAGGATGTGTGCACAGATTGTAGGACGGGAAGGTCAGGAAGAAAATAAAAATCATGGATTAGTTTACATCCTTCCTAAGTTTTCCTTCCTCTGAGAGTGAAAAAGATGCGTTAGTTTCTCTCCTGAGAAACTAACTAACTAAGGTGGCAGGAAGTCCTCTGTGCAAAGGCCTGGAGGCATCAGGACCCGCGGTTTCATCCATGCTGCTGCCTCTGCTCACTGTCGTGCCTTTCATATCTAAGTCTGTGTGCAAAAGGACATAAGTTTTCCTGGCTCCTGGGCCTAAGTAAGAAGCAAAGGTTGGGGTATGAACGGTAATAAGAATGGTTACTGAATGGTTACTGCTTGCCAGTAACCAAGTCCTGGGTCAGACATGCAGAGTTTACCTGGCAGAGGCTCCCAGAACCAGGCAGAATTTACTAGAAGGTCCACAAGAACTCATGAACCGAGTCCTCTCTTTGTATTTTCTTCTTTACCCCTTGCAACACCCCTTCGAAATCGGCATCTCTCTGCCCTCTGATAGATGGGATGGCGCTAGGAAAAGTGGGCTGAGTCCTACAGCTTGGAGATGGCTGTGGTGGGGTAAGTGTTGGGGTGGGGTACAGAGCTTATTCGCACATGCACCCATGCAGCCCAGCTGCCTATCCAGTCAGCTGTGGAAAGAAAACGCACTCCTATACACGCAGCTCCCTGAAGGGGCGTGGTGGGTGAGTCACCCCGGCAAACACCAGGAAGAGCAACTTATTAAAAAATTGATTAGTACAAATGATTGCATTCATTGTGCAAAGTTGGTACACATACGCAATGCATTTTAATTCTTTTTATTTCTCTTCTCTGCTCCCCTCATCTCTTTTCCCATTTACAAAAGATCTATCTCTCAGTTTTCTATTGTCTCTTTTGCTCTTTAAATTATAATTTAGGGTTCTCATGTACTGGCACCAAAACAGACTTGTGGGTCAATAGAACAGAATAAGAGATGTCCCTCTGCCCTCCCCAAAATCCAGGGACATTAATATATCTGATCTTTGACAAAGGAGCCAACAGCATACACTAGAGGGAAGAGCAAGTCTTGTAGGCCACAAAATGGAGTTAAATTGCAAGAGCATGTGCTAGTACTGACATCTCTCTACCCAGAAAAGAGGCCCAGTGCCAGGGGACAGCAGCCCTAATGTCACCCTCCACCCTCCACCCCTTGATCCTAGACACAAGAACTTGGAGAGTATCCCAGCTGGTAGGTTTTACAGGACAGAGAAGCACATGCCTCTGCTGAACCTGAGCTCTTTTGTGGAAAAAGAAAAAGAAAGAAAGATCTCACAACTCTTGGGAATTTTTTGTGTATCCTTCCAGAAATTCTTTTTTTTTTTTTTTTTTTTTTTTTTTTTTTTTTTTGTCTTTTTCTTTTTTATCGGTACCGGGGAAGAAATTCTTTGTATACGTGTAATCACATGTGATCGTATCTCTGCATCACACATTGCGTTCTGCATCCTTACATTGCAACGCCTTTGCATATCTGTGCGTGTGGGTCTGCCCCAGCCTTTGCGTTGGTCATAGGGTTTTCCGTGGCCTCTGCAAGGTCTCGATCTAACTAGCCAGCCCCACAGTGCAGCTTGTGGCTCCTGGGGATGCTGCTGCAGTGAGATTTCCTGGGTGGTCTCTCCTCACGCATGGGCCACATATACCTCTCTGTGCAGTAATTCCCAAAAGCAAAGCAGAGTTCATTATTGCCTGGAGGTCCCAGCACATAGAAGAGAAGATAAGAAATAGAAAGAAGAGTTACTTGAATTAAAAGGACAAGACAAGTCTGTCCTTATTTGCACACAGTGGAATCTCCTACCTAGAATAGCCAATAGAGCCAGTTGACAAATTATTAGAACTAACAGGAGAATTCGGCAAGATGACCAGATACAGGCTCCACATTGAAAGGGAAATCAATTGCTTTCCTATGCTTCAGCAAAACCCAATTAGAAAATGTAATAGAAAAAAGAAGGGAGTAGGGTTTCTGGGCCCTAATGACCTCCCAAGCAGCAATTCTCAAAACTTAGGCTACATCAGAATTACCTGCAGGCTTATTAGAATGTGTACCGCCAGGCCCCTCCTGCTGTTTCCAATTCAGCAGGTCATTGCCTGGACTTCTGAATTTTAACCAGCTCCAGAGAGGCTGTTACTGGTGGGCTTTGGACCCTGCTTGGCACACAGCAAGAATCTAAGGAGAGTGTTCCCATTTGCAGTGTTTGCAGTCTGATGAGGGGAAAACTCCATGCCCACTTCTCCAGCAAGGCTGGCTATTATCACAGTCTTTGCTGTTTGGCCAGTTGGGTTAATGAAAAATCCTATTTTATGGTTTTAATTTGCATTTCTTTAAATATGGATGAGGTTGAGTCTCTTCCCTCATGCTTGGCTTTGGTCTTAGTTGCTATGCCACCAGATGTTAAAGGGACTGGAGCAAGCTCACATCACCAGATGGCAGTGTCATCTCCCACTGAGTCCTGCCCAGCCCTCCAGCCGCAAAGTAGGGTGTCAATGGTCCTGCAGGTCCCTGTCAGCCTCCAGGAGGCCTCTGCTCTGTCCATACCACCAGGGCCGAGGGAGCCACTATTCACAGCCCCCCCCCCCAGCATTTTCCAACATCAAACTGTCTTCAGGTGCAAGAACAAAGAACGTGAATCCAGAAAACCTAAAACCTCCAGCTGTGACACCTTCACCGACAACGAAAGGGAAAAAGTTGAATTGCAGCTTCTCAGCCTCAGCCGAGGGCTTTATTACCTAGTTAAAGCAAGGCTTTGACACTCAGGAGATAAAGATGGATTGAGGGCCCTGGAGGACCACCCCATGTAAGTGGGAAGTCTTCATGCCATTTACCTTGTGTGATTTTAGCAATACATTCTGGCATATTTATTGATAAAGACACAGAGCTAAAGCAAAATATAGTGTTTTGGTTTCAGCCCATTGTCTATCTCCAGAGAAATGTTATTGGAATCATATTGCACTTTCAGGTCTGATGAAGCTGCAGTAATATAAGCATTTTATGCAAATGTGTTGTGGCGAGGAGAATTACATGTCGTGTACCATAAATCGTAGGGTAACAGGAGTTCTTGTTACTTCTCAGTTTTAACAAATCCTGATAGGAAGCAATTATTTTGGACCAACAAACTGCTTTTCATGGAAGTTTATCTCTGCTTGAAGCTAAAGCCTGTTTACCAAGAGGGATTTATGGGTGAGATGACAGGCCAGCCTGGATGGCCGAGCCCAACCCATGGAGATAAAGGTCCATCTATCACCATTCATTTGTGGACCCTCCCTTCCAGCCCTCTGTGTTCTATCCTCCACTGCCAGCCCTCCATTCCTCCAGCTGTCCTTCTGGGGAACAGGACCATATCATGAGTAGAGGTAGGCTCTGGACCAGGGTTCTGGGGTCTGAGCAGCTGAGGCAGTGTTAGCTCTCTCAGCTCTCACTGGGGATCATGGGCAGCTGTCCTCCCCTTCCTCAGCTGGTGCTTCCCCAGCAGCACCCTACAGATGACAAGGAAGCGCTTGACGCTGTGCTTGAGATCACAGGCAGTGAATGTAGCCGCGATAACATCTGTTCCTACAACAATCCCAGCATGTCCATCAGTTCCCACTCCTTAAAAAAGCCGAGGTGAGAACAGCAGGGTAGAGTGGTGGAGCTCACTCTGCAGAGCAGAACACTGCATGTTCGCAGGCTTGCACATCTGCGGCCCTTCCCCTATTTGTTCACAGTGAGCCTGCAGAAATGTCTTGGGAGACAGCCTACTTACCTCCCTTCTTCCCCATCACACCCTCACATGGAGACTGGAGCCTACTTTGCAGGTGTTGCAGGCATGAAGAAATCCTCCCCCCAAAGCAACCTCTCACCAGACTGTATGTCCTGCATATCTCCAGTGTCCCCTCCCCACTCCTGCTTCAGCTCCCTGTGATCCAAGGAGCAAGGTGCTGTACTTCTGATCCTTTTCATCCCATGTGGGGACATTTCCTGGCTGTCCCATGTTGGTGGCAGGGATGACTCCAAGTTGAAGAAGACCAGCCCTTCCTCTCCGGGGCCATTGGGAATGGGAGATGTGTCCAGGTGACTGTGACTTCTTCTGTGAGTGCAGCATGTAGGAGGGAACAGTCTGGAGAAGACTGGGGAGACCTCCTGGTCGTGATGCTGGAGCACCTTGTAGGGAGGTTGGCCATATCTTTGTGCATGAGAAAGACTGGCGTTCTGTGAAACCTGTGCCTCCCCGACCCCATTCCACATGCCTCTATTGCTCCATAACCAAGCCCAAGACTGTGGATCTTCATACACATACAAGAATTTAACACAGATAAGCAAGGAACACAGAGCCTCAATAGCCACAATCAGAAAGTAATTTCTCCACAACACGTCCTCATCAGGATTTCAGAAGTGTAACACAGGAGAGAATCTTAAAAGCTGTTTGAAAAGAGTGACAAATCACTTATAAAGATCAACACTATTAGATTTACAAGTTTTTCAACACAAAACTTAAAGACCAGGAGAGCTTAGAATGAAGTATTTCAAGCCCTAAAAGAAAATGCCTTCCAACCCAGACTGATAAATCCTGTAAAATTATCTTTCAAAATTTATGGAGAAATAGTCTTTCTATGACAAAAAATACCATTATACCAGCACTCAAAAAAACAACACACATACACACACACACACACAAAAAAAAACCTCACAAGTATATTCTACAAAGAGACAGTGAAGTCAAAGATGCCAAAAAGTCTAAAGGAATAAAATATACCAGGCAGAGTGAGGAGTTCAGCAAAAAAGAATAAGAAGAATAAACAATAAGAAAATTATGCAATGACATCAATCATCAATACCTTTTAGTAATAAGTATGATGTGAATGGTCTCAATTATCCAGTCAAGACACAGATTGATGGGTTGGATCAAAAACAAAACCCAATTGTGTGCTAAATATAAAAAACACATTTAATCCAAAAGGAAATTTATGGACTAAAGTTCAAAGGATGGAAAACAATATTCCATGCAATGGGAGCTCAAGAAGAATGAGGAGTAGATATCCTAGCTTTAGACCAAGTAGACTTCAAAACAAAACTGATCAAAAAGGGCAAAGATTATTACATATTGATTAAGGGGAAAGTTCAGCAAAAAGAAATAACAATTATGAATACATGCACCAAACACCAATGCACCCAGCTTCATAACATAAACTTGATTGGACGTAAAATATCAGATAAACATCAACATGATTATAGTGGGGGATTTCAATACCCTACTGTTACAAACAGACAGATCAACTTGGCCAAAAAACACACAGAAATATTACATTTGAATCACCTTCAAAGAAATGGACTTAATAGACATCTATGATGTTCCATTCAAAACCAAAAGAATATACATTCTTCTCAGAAGTACACAGAACTTTCTCCACAATAAACAACATACTAGCTCACAAACTTGCTTAAGCAAACACAAAAGAATCAAAATTATCTCATGCATGTTATCAAATAATAGTTCAATGAAATTAGAAATCAGTGGTAAAAGAAACCACAGAAATTATGCAAACACATGGAGATTAAACATTATACTCTTTAATAATCAATGAGTCACAGAAAAAATCAAGGAAGAAATTGATTAGTTCCTAGTATCAAATAATAATGCTGTTATAAGACACCAGAACTGATGGGACCTAATGAAAACAGGCCAAAGAGAGTTTATAGTTGTGAGCATCCACATCAGAAAAACAGAGTGAGCCAAAATAAATTACTTAATGATATATCTAGAGAAACAAGAGCAAGTCTGCAGCCAGCATGAGGAAGAAAATCACAAAGATCAGAACAGAAACCAATTGAGAGTAAAAAGAAAATGCAAAGAATCAGTAATTGAAGAGCTGTTCTACAAAAGCCCCTCTTAGAGCACGGCAGTCCTCTTCATGGGAACGTGCTTGCTTTGCTGCCTTCTGCCCGCCATGAACTGTTTCTTTTCTGCGATGTCTGTCTCTCTCCATTCTGCCTTGGAGCCAGCCCGTTAGGAATGGAATCTCTACAAACTGTGGGCTAAATAAACCTTTCCGCCTTTAACTTTGAGTGTCAGGTATTTTGTTTCAGCAACAAGAAAAGTAACTATGACAACATCACATTAATGAATAATTTAATAAATAAATAAGTAAATGGCTGGGGATGTAGTTCAGTGAAAGAGCCCTCCATTCAATTCCCTGCCCTGCAAACAAACAAACAAACAAACACCAAGAGGCCTGCTGATGTAATCCTAAAAAAAAAAAAAAAATCAGTGTCCCGTTGCTAAGGCTGAGCACATGTCTCAGGTAGAGGGCTGCTGTGCTTTAAGAGGGGCTGGATGGGACAGTTCAGTCATGTGGCTCACTGTCACTGTGTTCACAGCATCCCCTGAGCTTAGATAGATCTGGGGTGGAGGCTCCCATACAGCACCCCAACGCATCCCCAAGACTCTGCCAGGCAAGCCTATCCCCATTTTATAGACAAGGAAACCGAGGCCCAGACTGGATGGCCTACTTAGCAGCAAAGCAGCATTTAACCCTCCAGAAACGCTAAGCTACATTGACTACATGCCTCACCCTTCAGAGCCCCAGGGAAAGCCAGAGTGTCCCTGTCCAAGCCCTGTGAGATCTACAGCTGCATTCCAGTCCTGGGGCCTGCTGTCAGAGGCTCTGATGGCTGTCAGCAGAGCCCTCCAGAGCCCCTGCTGCTCCTGCCACACCCAGCTACCAGGATGGAACCTGGGACAGCTGACCCCATCAGGCTGCAACCCTAAGGGGCAAGGCCTCTTTTATTGCACTTATTTGCAACCCATACCACTGGCCTCATGGTTACATGGATAAATTACTCCACCAGTGCAATTAACTGTTTGTCCAGGCTGATGGTCAGTGTTCAGTCTCGCTTGGTCACAGTTTAAAGCTCCATTAAAAACTCCACCTTTTAAAAAAATCCATACTTCCTCCCATCACAGAGAGAGATAGACTCAAGGGGCTTAGTCAGATTCAGTGTGTAGCTGCCCGAGGTGTGATTAGGGGTGGGCAGAGCAGATGTCATACGGGTGGGGAGCAAGCACGCACCTCCTCTGAGCACAGGCAGGACCTGGAGGGGATGCCCCATCTTTGCTCCTCACAGTGTGTCTGGGAATTAGGAGTGATTGCTCGCGGGACCCCTAGCCTCTGAGGCATCCCTTCCTCACGTATCACGTACATTGCATCTGTGTTTAGGGGTGGGCAGAGAAATCATCCACAGAGGTGGACAGGCAGAAGAAAACAGTCAGGAGCAGGAGGGCAGCCACGGAGGACTTCTCAGCCCTGGGTGGGGTCAGAGGCCCCCAGAGTGCATCTGGTCCACTGCCACACGGGTGCCCACCCTCCCTCAAGGTCACCGCTGCCTGCACCCCACAGCAGCTCAGAGTGGGAGAGGGTGGCAGCCTCCACCTCCCTCCCTCTCATGAGACGCCTGCTTCCTCTTCTCTGTTCCTGGAACCCACTTCAGACAGCGGCAGGAGCAGCTCCTGTGCAGAAGAATGGGTGGTCAGTGGGATCCGTGCGGCTGAGGCCCAGATCTGGATTTGGTGTGTGGGGTATTGCAGTGTCACTTGGAACTACTAGGGGTTTTGCCTGTATTGGAGGAGACCAAGGATATGGAATTTCTAAGACTCAGGCAAATGGGAGATTCAGGAGCAGAAGAGAGAACTCTAGAAATTTGAAGTCGGTGGAAGGTGGACGGGCTGGCCTTGGAGTCCCATCCTGGGCCTGCGGGGCTGGGAAAGGTGCCGTTGGGAGGCTTGAGGATAGTGGGCTCCAGGAGGCGGTCAGGCCTGCGGGCCGTGTGCAGCTCCACCTGCCCAGACTGAGGCACAGCAGAGACAAAGGGAGGAGGCCAGCTGAAGAGCCGGGCAGACAGGCATGGAAGCGTGAGTCAGGAGTGCGCCCTGCTTGCCTGGGCCTGTGACTTTTTTCTGCCGACCCCTGTAGCTCACAAGTGAAGAAGAGCAAGTGACAGATGGGATGCTGTGGAAAGGCTCCGTGCACCATGCCTGAGGACAAGCAGGAGGAGCAAGAAGTGTCCCTCCAGGGTCTGTCCAGGACCCGGACTTGGCAGGCGCAGGTCCAGCAGTGAAGGGGATGCTGATGGATGCAGGTTGAGGCCGTATCAAAGCGGCAGCACCGTGGGGTGGGGAGAGAATTCACAGGTAAAAGTGGGGTGCTGGGGGTCTGAGCTGTGCTCGTGTTGCTGGGGGAGTCAGTATCCCTGTGACAAATGGCCCAGACAGGTGTGCAAAGGCCCAGGAGTGGTGTGGTCAGAGGGCTGAGGCAGCAGTTGCAGAAGAGGGGCCGGGGAAAGAACCCTTGTTCTGACCTACTCGAGGAGGGAGTCATCTTTCTCCTCTGCCCCAGGTCAAGTTTGGGGACAGCCTAGTGAAAGCCTCTGGAGACAGCCCCACCCTGGCGTGTGATTTGGGGTCTGTGGTCGTCACCTCTTCACTGTGTTCTCCTTTCCAACATCTGGGGCCCAACAGGGTCTCACCTGAGGACATGCAGAATTACCTCGCCAGGTTCCTCGAGCTCAGTCTCGGGTGTGGGCCGGCGTGAGGGCTGCCAGGCACCCAGTGCCTTTGAACGCTATTCTCAGTGGACTGAAGCTCACTGCTTGGCCCTGGGTCAGCTGCCCTGTGGTGTCAGTGTTGAGGGACCTGGAAGAGGACTTCCCCTCACCCCTTCTAACCCTCTCTAGCCCAGCAGAGAGAGCCCCATTCTGGACTGGGAGAACCGCCGATGGGACAGTCTGTGATCCACCCGTTTTCATCCTGCGTGGCTGCCCCTCTCCTGTGGCTGCCAGGGTCTTCAGGGTGTGAAGCCCTGACTGGCCCAGGGCTGAGCCTTCCCCAGGGCAGGTACCAATCAGCACCACTGCCCTGTCCCCTGCCTGGCTCAGATGCAGCGAGGTGAAGCCTGGCAACCTCCAACGGGGAGCAGGGGATGAGCTTTGTGTGTGTGGCGTGGGGAGGAGAGAGGCTGCCCAGGGACCTCAAGGGTGGGTTCTCAGAAGAGGCAGAAGAGCCCCAGAAAGTGGTGCCCCCTTGCGCGCAGGAGAAATTGTCCTTGTTTCTCTCTCCCGAAAAAAGAACCTCAGCATCTCTTGTTTCCCTCACCCTGCCTGAAAATACGTGAGGAGAGAGATGACAGAAAGAAACTGAGCAACAGGTGCACCTGGAGAAGCAGGACACTGAAATAGTTGTGCCGCGGAGGGTGGACGGTGGAGGGAGCAGGCCATGGGGAGTATGCAGGGATGGGTGGACGAGGGCGGGCAGGGCTTGCTGCCTGAGCACTGGCGGCAGAAGTACGTGTCCTCCCTCTCCATGGCCACCTTTCTGTCCCTGTCTCCTTGTAGGGGGACAGGGCTGCAGTGCACCTGGCCTGTCCACCTGAGCCCGTGCCCCAGGGAGCCCCAGCCAGGCCGCAGTGCAGGGCAGGGGGCACCTAAGTCAGGCCCTGCTCTGCTCCCACCTCCACCACGTGGCTGGGGCTCTCCGAGCTGCAGCCGGCCCAAGCCCCACCACTACTCTCAAGAGCCCCACTCCATCTCCGATCGCTCCTTCTCCTTTATTCTTTCTTTCTTGATTCCTTCCTTTTATCCATTTTGTTTTTTGTTTGTTTTTTATTTATTCTGTTTTGATTTTGGCCTTTAAACCTAAGACTTATCTACTGAGCTACATCCCCAACCCTGGCTTTTTTTTTAAGCGAGGGTCTCATGGAGCCACTAAGTTGCTCCAGCTGGGCTCAAACCTGCAGTCCTCCTGCTTCAGCTGCCCAGAGTGCTGGGAGGACAGGTATGCAAGGCCGCGCCCAGCTCTTCAGAGACGCTTCTCCCAAGCAAGTCTTTGCATGTCAGTTCCATGCTGGTACCTGCTTCCAAGGGATGCGAACCAGCACTCTCCTCATGGTCAACACAGGTGTCTCCTGCTGGCCTCCTCATCCCAAACATGGCCTTGTCCTGCCCAAGGCAGCCACACCCTCGGCCTCCCTGAAAGCAACTGTCAACAGTTAGGGCCTCAGAGGCGTGCAAGGTGCTGGGGCTCCTGCTGCACCCCTCAAGGAACCTGAAGTCCTAGCCAAGCCTCATGAGACCATGAGCTATTGCTCAGCAGCGTGGGCATTTAAGAGGGGACAGACGAGACCAGTGAGTCCTACTCCGGCTTCAATGAGACCTGAGGCCACATCCAGGTTCCTGGGCCACGGGCCCCTTGTTTTTTGGCCAGGAATTAAGAGGGCTTGCCACGATGGCACCTGGGACACAGCTGCCTGGCCAATGTGCCACTGGGGAGACAGCCAGGGAGAGGGGGACCCCTGCTCTGCAAGCTCTGTCCTTCCCTTCATTCAGGCATCAACGTACAGGGGTTCCTGAGGCCTAGGCCTGAGCACTGTCCTACTTGGGAGTCTTCAAACCTGTGCTCCACTTGTGTTGTCTGCAGACAGACCGCTGGTGCTCACCCAGAGAGCAAAGCTTGTCGGCCTTCTAGGGATGTCACCGCAAGCACTATCACCCAGCAGTGAGGCAGGAGTGAAAAGGTAGCTTTGAGATACATCAGTAAGAGGTATCAGGAGGCTGATTATGCAGAAGTTTAGAAGTGCAGACTCAAAACGGAGCACAGGCCCCCAGGAAAGAGAGGCACTCTGTAGTCTAGAGCTGGGTAGATGTGGCTGGAATTTGTGAGTCTATACATTTAATTTACAGTGAAAGGGATGGGCCTTTCTACAGAAGGGTGAGGGTCATTCACAGGTAAGAGGCCCCCAATAAAGGAGGAAGGGGCTGGATAGGTCACGGGAAAGGCCATTCTACAGGCAAAAGGCCTGATTTTCAGGTTAAAAAGTCTGACTCAATTTATAGACTGATTGCGTCTTTAAGATGCTTAGGATTTTTTTTTTTTTTTTTAGTTTCATGGAAGAGGAAAAAGGTTTAAGGAACTTTTATATCCCAAAGCTACAGCTTTTCCTAAAAATAGAAATTAAACTTATGATTTTCCTTGTCTCCTTTGTACCCTTCTCCCTTCCGGCCAATCTCACCCTGGCTTGCGGGACCCTCCATGTCCGCCTCCATCTTTGCTGAGTTCGTGTATCTTCTGGGGACCCCCTTGTTAGGTTTAAGCCCACCCAAAACGTGCCTAAAGGGACATGATGCTCTATCTCTATCCTTACCCTAATGACATCTCAAGAGGCCCTGCAGCCCTCATGTTACCTGTGGGCACACGATTCAACCCGCTGGATGAGAGGAAGAGAGAAGTCTCCGGAGTTGGCACCGTAGATCCCCCAGGGCTGATGGGGTACCAGCTCCCACCTCAGCAGAGCAGGACCAGCAGGGTCCGGGAGCTGAGAGCAGATGACCCCCCCCCACTCCCTCTTCTCAGGGCTCTCCTGGGGGGGGGGCGGGTAGAGGAAGATGACATCTTTTGATTTCATTAAGTTATTAGGGTAAGTGGCGCTCAGTGTTGGTCCTGTCGGGCAGCAGATCAGGGACTGTGCAGACCGAGAACAAAGGATGAGAAAATAGCTACCACTGCCTTGGGAGACAGAAACCTGGCTTCACCCTGGGGCGGACAGCCGGGAGGGGAGGGGGTTCCCCTCCCCCCCTTCCTTCCCCCCCTTCCCTCCTCTCTCCTCTTCTCTGTCTCCTCCCTTTCTCTGCTTTCCCTTCCCTCCTTCCCCAGGAAGGGGAAGACTGGCTGTGATTTAATATGCGAAGGTGGAGAGGCTGGCACCCAGGCATCGCAGCGGCATGCAGGATTTCAAACAAAGACCGCACAACAATGGGGCGGCTGGCGCGGGGATCTGTCAGAATTCAGCGGTGGGCGAGATTTATCTAAGCGAGCAGAGGGGCCCGTGACCTTGGGTTTGAGAGCTTTAAAGGGAACAGGCGGCTGTTGAAGACGGAACAGAGAGAGAGAGGCGCGCGTGTGATTATCGTTATTTAATATAATGGTTTAAACTGCTGGGAGGGGGATCGAGGTGGCAGCAGAGATTGTTTTTTATTCCGGGAGATGTAAGGAAGATGTAATGGAGGAGAAAAGCAGAGGGGAGGAGGAGGGAGAGGCTGGAGAGATGAGATGCAGGGAAGAGAGAGACAACCGAGCCGCAGGAGATAAACAACAGCGTGTCCCTCCTCTACCTCCCCTCCCTGAGCTCCAGCCTTGGTCCTGGAGCTGGAGGGTGGCTGGGAAGGACAGAGGGGCCCACCTGTGCCAGGGAGAGGCAGGGGCTTCAGGAGCACTCCGGGAAGGGAGACTGGGACCCGGCAAAGCCTGGGGGATAGAGGTGCAGCACAGCTGGTGGGGTCCCCAGGCTGGGGGTCCAGGGCTGCTTAGAGGTTTGGGTGGGGGTGGCGATGGGGATGAGGATGATCCAGGAAGGAGATGGTGGGGTCCTTATCCTTGGGGCCCCAGAAGGTGGTCTGTGCCCCCTCCCCCAGGTGCCAGGTCCCTGGAAGTTCCAGGATGATGGAGGGCCTCACTGGCCAGGCCACCTGGCTGCCAGCTGAAGCCCAGATCAGGTTGGTCCAGGATCTGCCCCTTCTCTCTGCCAGGTTCCTGCTTCCTGGAGCAGAGCGGAGCATTGCTGCTGCTAAAATTCACTTCCTCTTCTTTCCTTTTGTAATTTTATATACTCTTTCCTGAAGAGCCCTGACCTAAATCCCTGAGTTTGAGGTCTCACTAAGCAAGGATCAAGGAGGCAACCCAGGAAGTAGCTACCACTCGCCCAGAAGGTGCCTGAAGTGCCTGCCTGGAGGTCCACAGACAGCCAGGGCTCAGGGGAGCTTCGGTGTGTGTGTGTTGGGGTGGGGAGAAGCAGGAGCTGTTTTGGGCCTGGTGGGTGGTGGAGCCCACAGCCGCATACCGTCCCCCCACCAGGGAGCCCACCCATCCAGGGTGGTTCCCTGGGAAAGGTCTTCCTTATTTCCCACCAGCTGTTCAGGCCACAGGACCCCAGAAACAGGAGGCTGGGAAATGGCAGTCAGCCTGGAGAGGGGGAGGAAGGAGAGGGGGTCCCCTGAGCAGTGAGCCCTTGTACTTTGGCTGGTTTCCAGGCATCCCCCTTCCTTCCCAGAAGCTGGATGCCAGCTGTGCTGCATGCTGGGCTAGCTGCTCTAGGAGACAAAGAGGCACCGGCAAAACGGGACCTCTCTGTACACTGAATACCCAGGAATTTCTGTGGTGAATCAGGGCACCTGGACCAACTCTGCCACCTATGTGAGGGAGGGTCCTGGGCTCAGTCTTTTTTCTGTAAAATGGGGGCAAAGATAGGATCCACTCTCTGGGAGACTGAGAACAGGAAGTGGTATGCCTGAGGCTCTCAGAGGCTGCACGGCTTCCCCCGCTCCAACACACGCCTGACCTCACCTACCGCTTCACCTTTGAGTAAGTCCAAAAGCAGCCTCCTCTGCCCACCTAGGAGGAAATCCTTGGGGTAGAGGGCTTTATGGGGAGAGAGAGACAGAGACAGAGACAGAGAGAAATCCTCCTCTGCTTTCTCCTGCATCATGAGTAATGTTCCTAAAGACCAACTGAAAGCCTGGGAACCCTTCACCATGCTGTCCTGGGAGGTAGCTGGGGTACTGGGGACCTGGACAGCTCACTGTGTGGCCCAAAATGGACAGTTGCATCTTGCTCACCCTCTCATCTCCTGCCAAACCCTACAGCATTTGTTTTGTTTTTCTTTCTGGTACTGGGGATCAAACTCATGACCTTGCACTTGCCTGGCAGGCACTTACACTGTTGAGCTAAATCCCCAGCAGCTGGTGGTGAGGCCATAACCCAGGGACTAATCATGGATGGTGAGCCATTGTCGGGCAGCTCTCTAGTTCTACACAGAAATTTCCTGCAAAAGGAGAGTTCTCCCAAGCCTGGTTTTGAAACATCCTGCCTCGGGGGAAAGCCGAGCATGGCTGCGATTCCCTTTTGCTAGAAAGCTCTCATCCTACCCAAGCCTTCGTGTGGTGGCAGACACTTATTTCATGTTCTGCTTCTAACACTCACTCGCCTCTCTCTTTGGCGGGCTCAGGTACGTGAGAAGGGTCCTTAGCAAGTCCTCATTCCTCTTCTGGGCCTTTTCCCCTTCCTGCTGCAGGGGAGCCCCAGCTCTCTGGGCTGCTACCTAGGATCCAGGGTGAAGCTCTCGGCAGGCTGTCACCCACTTTTGGCAGGATCCAGCTCGGGGGTCCTCTTCCTTTCACCCCGCATCGTTATTAAGGGATGATACAGGTCTGAGAGAAGAACCCTTTGGCTCTGGGAAAATTATGTGTGACACTTTACATACGGAGCAGGTAATTAACGGATGCCCTGGCTTCCTCCACCATGACACCGAGAGGGTGCGGATGGCGCTCTCATTCCAGATAATTAGAGAGCGAGCGACTTCTCTCAAGCTGCTTGGGGAGCACAGGCTGCTGTCATTAATGCCACCAAGCCCTGTCCATACTGCATTCCTCACTGCAAGCCACAGGCCTCTCGGTTTCCCCTGGGCCACCACTGCCACCGTGCAATTGAAGTGGTCACATCCTCTGCTCTCTGAATATCTGTGTGTGCACACACATGTGTGTGTATGTGTGTGCATACATGCATGGGCACATGTGTGTACACACATAGAAGTGAACATGTGTGTACACGTGTGTGTGTGCTGTGCGTATGTGTGTGTGCGTTGGGAGAGGACTCCAGACTGTACTTTCTAGATTGGCCACATCCAGTCTTAGAGACCTGACAGTAACAAAAGGTCCAGAGTTCATCCTGCTGCCACCACCATCAGGGAAAAAAGTGAGTTACATTGTGAAGCGGTCTCAAAGAGGACATGATGTCTCTATTCCAAGTCCAAGAAGCGGCCCTTTGTCCCCCTGGTCACAGGAGACTCACAGGACATGTCTAGGGCCATACTTCCCAGAGCTGAGGGTCTCTGGTCTTCAGAAGTGACAATAATTTGTACACCCAAGACAAAGAACAGCAGCCCCATTCTAAAGGGTGATCTGTTCCTGCTAAGGCCAGGGTCACCAGGCTGCTGTTCCTTGTGGGAGAAGGACAGAGGTGGACAGGCGTCACACTGTGAGGGCAGAGCCGGAGTCCTCAGGGAGAAAGAGAGGCTGCTAATTGCGGCCAAAAGGGCTGACAGATCTTCCCTGCTCACACCGTGTAGCTGTCGTATTTCCTCATAGATCTCAGCCCCGCGCTGTCAGGGCCCCCCAGGGTCTCTGCGTGGCTCTGCTCCCTCCTGGCTCGAGGCTCCTGGAAGTGCCTCTGTGCTCACAGCCACAGCCACTCAGAGTGACTGCCAAGGGCGCAGTGGACACTGGTCCATCTCAGGGCTGGAGATGAACTAGAGGAGGCTACTGCCCTGAGCAAGATGTACACTTTGGGGAGAAAGTGGGAAATAACAGAGCCTGGACTTCTTTCCAAAATTATGTCCAGGTGCTGTCAACATAGCCTCGTAATGGTGTTGCGAACTCAAGGTTGAAACCATTCTTCTTTCCCCGACCCTGCCCTGCTCCCCACCCGGCTGCCAGCTCCTCCATCGAGCAGAACACTGGAGTCACCTTGACGCCTCTCTGTCCTGATCTGTCAGGAGTCCTGTGGGCTGCACCGTCTGCATCATCCGGGTCGAACATCGGGGAAATGGAGAAATGGAGAAATACTAACCGGTTACGCCGGGTAGTTAAAAGCCTTGCACTGCTGTTATTTCTTAGTTGAGCTGAGAGGGCAGTGGCTACATAGGTGTTAGCAGAAGGGAAGCTGAGTCCATGAGACATAGGCACTCTTTGGAATATCTTTACAAATCGAGAGTTATTTCAAAGTAAAAAGTTGAATATAGATGTCTCCTCGCTTCTCTCTCCTGCCCCCTGTGTCATTTCACGCACACACAAGTGTGCATAAAATATGAGCAATGATGACGACCTGCCTGCAAATGTGAGGTCGTGAGTTCAATCCCTGGTTTTAAAAAAAGAAGATCTACTGGCAACAAATTCTCAGTTTTTGTTTGAGAAAATCTCTACTCCTCTTTTGCTTTTTTCCTATTTATTTTATTGTGGCAAATGATTCACAACATTGAAATTTACCATCCTCACCATGATTCACTGCACAGCTCTGTGTTATAAAATACTTTTATGGCATCCGTCCTGTTAAACACCGGCTCCTCCCTGTCTCCCCGCGTCCCTGGTGGCCACCATCCCACCTTCTGTCTCTGTAACTGACAACCTAGGAACCTCGTTTAAGGGGAATCCGATAGCACTTGTCTTTGGGGGCCGGCTTATCTCACTTTGCCAAATGTCCTCAAGGTTCCTGGGCGGCGTCCGTGCCACCATTTCCTTTTCTGAAGGCAAGAGCAGAGGCTCGTGCTGTGTGTTTATGCTGCAGTTTGCTCACCTGCTCCTCTGTCCACGGATGCTTATGTTGCTTCTGCCTCTTAGCTATCGTGAAAAAATGCTGCTGTAATAATAGATGCACTAATGCTGCCTGCAGTGACTTTGAGTCTGTAGCCGAAGGAAAAAACTGCCGGAGATCTGGTGCGTCTATCTTTAGTTTCCTTAGGAATCTCCACACAGGCTCCCATGGGGCTGTATGGTTTTACATCTGCCACCAGCCATGACCTGGGTCCACTCTGTTCCATGGCCTCGCCCCACTTGCTGTGTCCCGGTTGGTTGGACAGCAACAGCCTATCAGTGTGAGGCAGGCTCTCATTCGAGTTTGGATCTGTATTTCCCTCTGATTAGTGATGCTGAGCCTGTCCTGTTAAACAAGTGTTAAAGTGCGCCTCTCTGGGACTCCTCTCACTCAGTAAAAGGCCCACTGATCTAGAGATGATCAAAGTCTGCAGGAGGACGTGTGGACGTTCTGCACAAATACCACCCCTTTTGGTAAAAGCGATTTGAGCATCCACGCATTTTGTGCTCCTTGATGGCCCTAGAATTGGCCCCAGGAGCCACTGCCTGCATGAGGAAGGATCCTTCTTCATCCATCTGGCCCCACCCACTGCTTGGACAGGTCACTTGGCCACCAACCGCTGCCTACTCTGCTCCGGGACGTGCTGGTTGTTGTCAGTGGCTGCACTGACTCTGAAGCCAAGGCTGCAGGTGGAGGAATCGGGAGTGATTCTCCAGAGCCGCTGCTCCTTGGCTCAGTCTGGAATCAGCCGGACCTGCTGTCCAGCAGGCAAGCACAGCAAGGTCACCACAGCCTTACCACTGCCTCCAAGAGGACTTCACAGGTGCCCAGGCAACGGCAGCGGGATGGACCTGAGAGAAAGCAGATGCGCAGGACAGCTGGGCACAGCTGTCTTCCACTGCCTGAGGGCTGGCGTGGGGAGCCCCTTTACCTGACAGGGCTTTGCTTCAGCTCCGGGGTCGCCTGCCCAGGAGCCTGTGGCTTTGGCAGGGCTGGGAGGTTCGGGAAAAGGCTCCTCCTGTGTCAAACGCAAACTTGCAGAGTGGTCTCAACAAACCTGCACAGAAAATGCTCAGAAGGAGGGGTTCCTTTGTGGAAAAATAAAAGGAGCTAACACAAACAGATCTGTCAAAATAGTGGAAGTGTTTGTTTGTTTCCTTGTTTGTTTCTGGAAAGAATAATAGAAAGATCTAGTTAATCTGGGGGAAAGAGGCAAGACGGTAGGATCGGCCAGAAAGCAGCTGCCACCGCCTTGTCTGTGGTCACAGCTGAACACAACAGCCTGGGTGACAGCTAGGAAGTCTGCAGTCAAGGTCCAGGAGCTTGGAAGCCCCAAGACGGGTGCCAGCACCTGCTTGGCATGCAGTAAGGTTCTCCTTACCACATTACAGCATGGCAAAGATGTGCCATGGTGACACGGTGAGAGCTGTGGGTCTTTGTCCTGTTCTTATCAAGTCATGAAGGCAGGAGCAGAATATCTACTAGCTGAGACTACTGAGCCAGGAGGACTTGGGGCAATTTGAAGTCCTCAGAGGTGGCGTTTGTCTTGCTGTGAGGTGCCAGGACCTCATAGACCATTTGCTGGTTTTGGCCCTGGCCTTTGGCCTGGGGATTAATTTTGTCCTATGCCGGCCACAGGCCTCACTAGTCTCTTGGGACAGACTCTGGGATGGACTCTCAATTTAATTTATTTTTATGTGAATTTCTTAATATCAAACGCTGCCTGCTCTGTACCACTGGCCCTCAGTGCCTGTGCAGCTGTTCTTAGCCATGGACCTAGAGGCAGCGTGGAGGGTCCCAGCTGCCAGTTGTGTCCACTCTGATAATACCTTCTGGGACAGAAAGTGGGCTGTGGAGAGGAAGTTCCGATTGACACCTATCTGAGCTGCACTTGGCCAGGCTCCCCTGATGATGTGACTCCCCCTCTCAGTCAGCTTGAGCCACTCTAATGACTTAAGCAGCAAACCTGACTCCCCGTTCTGGAGCCAGGAGTCTACAGCAAGGTTCGGGCAGCTCTGGGCGTCTTCCGGCTGTCTCCCCGTGTCCTCGTGCGGCACAGAGCAGGAACGAAGCAGAAGCAAGCTCTCTAGAGAACCTTCTAGAGAACCTGATCTCACCCCCACATGATGCCGTCACACTGGGACTGAGACCCGACACAGAAATCTGGGCAGGACCCAGACATTCAGTGTGTGCTATTGCTTGTGCCATTACTCTAAGGGGAGGCTATGACAATTTTCTGCTGTTCTCTTTATTAGTGTAGGTTAACTCAGTGGGCACCTTTGTGCCATGCTGTGTGGGGAGTTTCCGTTAGGGATCCCATTAGGAATTATCGCTAATTCCTTGTGACTCTCTGATATGAAAGTCTTCATTTTTGTACATGGTGTGTGATCACACTATACTGTGAATATTCAAATTTTAAAATCTATTACAGGGCTGGGGATTTAGCTCAGTGGCACAGTGCCTGCCTGGCAGGTTCTGAGTTCGATTCCCAGTCCAAAAAATATGTATAACAGTAAATGACGCATGACCATTAATCCTCCCAGAACTCAGCTCCCTCTGAAACACACGTCCCCTTGTTCTTGTCATGCTCTGCAGCAGTCTTGGAAATCCTCTTTCTTCAATGTATTTATGAGGTGCAATAAAAAATGCAGTGAATGCTCCCGCAGTGTGCCACCCAGCTGAGAGGCAGGCCCGTGAGAAGATTACAGTGGGCCTTTATCTACTTACCAGAAGAGGCGCCATGTGGCTTCTGGCTCTTCCCCAAAACCAAAATAACCATGCAAAGCAAACCTTCTGAGTCAGTTCAAGACATCAAAGCAGCCACCAGAGCCTCCACTAAAGAACTGCTTCAGAAAGTGGCAAGAATGATGGAAAAAAATGTCCTTGAAGTGAGGGGGCAGACTCTGAGGTATTAATGACACCGTGTCTTTTCCTGTAATAAGTTTTTAAAATTTAAAGGTCCGCCATATTTTTTAATCACACCTCCTCTTCAGAAATTGAGACTGGCAGGAACAAACTTGGCCAAGGTCAAGGATCTGAGCCTGAGTTTCCTGGTCATTCGGTTCCATGCTTTACAGTAGCACACACTTGCAGAAGGCAGACTGGTGCAGAGAGGATGGGGACGGCATACGGGGCTGAATGGGAACTCAAGTGGAGAGGGACTGCCCTGGTCAATGCTCTTGGGCCACTAGAAAGGCAGGGGTTTGCTACACGCATAACCTGGTCTTCATCTTTCACACTCTTTCCAGTAAATTCCAGGTCTTTTTGCCTTAGCCCTTATGTTCTGCTTCTCCTCCTCACTCAGCCCTGAGTGTCAGCACTGTGGCTCTGGCTAAGACCTTTCCCTCCCACATAGTCACTTAGAGTATATCACACATGTCTGTGGCCTTGCTCCTAACCATAGCAGACATTACTAATCAATCACAGCACCCCGGCTCACTGAGTATCCCAAGCCCTCCCAGTCTTTCTTAACAGAAGACCTCAGGAAACCTCTGGCAAGCCTTCAGGACTGCATAAGCAGTGAAGCCTATCTTCCATCCTGATTTTGGTTGGTCCCTCTGGTTTTGCTGCTTGGGGCCATCTCCGTCAGTGCCCAGTCCTGTTCGATTGTGCCTGATGGTGTGTGTTATTTAATTGGGACATCCCTACAGACACAGCCCCGAGCACAGGGAGCACCTGGTCCACACCAGCACCTGGTACAGGGCCTTTGTTCCATCTTCAAAGACCCGGTCCAACTTCCATGAGGATCACATCTGTCTGGTGGTCACCAATTTAGCATTCCTTAAAATTTAGAGGTCTAGCTGGGTGTGGTGGCTCACACCTGTAATCCCAGCACTTGAGTGGCTGAAGTGGGAGGATCATTGAGAGTTCAAGACCAGCCTGGGCTACAAAGTGTGCTCAAAGCCAGGCTGGACTACATAGCGAGACCCCGTCTCAAAAAAGACAAAAAAAAAAAAAAAAAAAAACAAAAAACCTTAGAGGTCTAGGAGTTAGTTTTAATATATTAAAATACCAGATAAAATCCTCTGCAGCTCTGTCTTGAACCCCTATTCCAAACCTCAAGTTGTCCCCTCTCCATACGCCCCATAGCACTGACCACAGCCTGCAGAAGATGCTTACTTATCATGCTTTGCATTTTTTTCTGTCTCCCTTCTGCTGGAGCACAGAACACGAGCTCTTTGTTTAGTTCACTGACACATTTCAGGCACTGCAACAGGGTCTGACACGTAATAGGGACACAGGAATCATTGATGTGGGACTGTTCTCCCTAAGACACTCTCCAGTCTTGGCTTCTGCCTGGGTGCTAGATGCTACTGAGGCGCTATGATTGGCAGGTCCACATGCCTTTGATTAAGAGAAACACATTCACACTTACTTAATACAGCCCATTGTATTGATAACACATTTCCCAATGTGGAGCCCATGCTGAGGAGGTGGCAGTGAAGTCTTTCAGTGGGAATGACTGAGGCAGAGGGACCAGCAAGCACTCAGCTGGTGCTGCTGCAGCCTGGTCACCACACCTGGCCCCTCCACAGGGGCCTCCTCTCTTTACTTTCTGGTCTGTAAAAGAGATGCCAGGCTTCACCCCAGGACCCTCACAGGATGCTGCGAGGATTCAAGCAGCCCACTGCACAAAGTGACATCTCAGAGAGCTGCAGGTCCACCCTGTGAGCCGCTGGGGACAGAGCATTGGGCGAAGATCTGCGACCTTTCTGCATGTGAGTCCAAACTCTCCCATGAACAAATCAGGTGATCCTGGTGGGGCAGGCCGACTGTAAGGCAAATGCTTCCCACGCCAGGCCCCGCCATGAGGGCCATCAGCAGACACATCCAACTTGCATGGCAAAGCTCTGTCCACTCCCGGTGTCATGACACAAGGTCCAGGTGGCCTGTGTTAGTTCTCAGTCACTTGGGTCTAGCGGGAATGAAGCCCAGAACCTCTGTTTCCCAGCTATAAAAATAGCAGAAGCTGGTGACAGTAGGTGTAGCCATATCCCCAGGTACCGCAGAGGCTGAGGCTGGAGGACTGCCAAGTTCCAGGCCAGCTGGGCTGCTTAGTGAGACTCCATCTCAAAATAAAGAGTCAAAAAGACTGGGGGTGTAACTGAGAGACAGAGCACCCATGGGCTCAGCCTCCAGCCCTGCAAACAAAACAAAACAGTGCTAAGAATACACTCCTTCAGGTCAGGCAAAGGGCATAAGTCTAGGCACAAGGAAGCACGGAAGACCACAAGACTCTGAGCTTTGTCGTGACCAGGTCTGAGTTGGCACCCCACTGGGCCCCTCCCAGTCCCATGTCTTTGGCAAATGACCACCCCTTGGGGTGCCCTTCTGTTGGGGGACATGGTCTGGTTTGGCCCCAGCCCAGAACTGGGCTCACAGAGGGTGCTCTGAAGGGCCAGCTTCTGTTCAGTTTGAAACACAGAATACGGGGCAGGTCACTGGTCTCCTGAGAGTGTGCCCAGCACCTCATCCCACCCTTCACTAGCAGTATGCCCGGGGGCTTGATATGTGCTTGCACTTTGCAAGTATGAGTCAGGCCACCTCTGCTTCCCACAAGGACACATCAGCGGTGGCCCTGGAGAGCGGACTGGAACTGATCTGTTCCTGCTTGTCAGATTCCTGCTGCTGCCCCTTCAGCACCGACAGCCCCAGCCACTGGTCCTTGCCAACTAAGCAACCCCTCGGCAGAAGGAGACCCAGTCTCCCGCCTACAGAGACCTCACGGCAACAGAGCCTGGTACGCAGCACACTCTGAGACTTGCACCCTGCAGCATCACTGGAGGCCTCTCCAGGTGCCATGAGAGGGGGCCTTGCTCTCCCACTCCCACGTCTGCCCAAAACTCCGTTCATTTTGGTGTCACTCTCAAACTGTCACCCACAGGATTCTGTGAGTCATTGCCCTCCAAAGGGCCTGGGGGAGCCACTGAGGGTCCCAGGATGACTGTGAAGTGTCCTGGGAGCTACTTTCTGTGCAGGAGACATTGAGGGGTGAGCCAGTGCCCCCAGAGCCACTCAGACAGCTCTTGATCAACTCACACCGCTCTTCTGAGATAATGGACTGTGTCTTTCAGGCTGGGTTTCAAGGAGACATGAAGTGGCTGTCCCAGATCCCTTCGGAGGGCAAATGTCCTGGTCTCTGTGGGTGGTTTTCTGCCATTCCTGCAGGGAGACACAGATGCTGCTGCCATGGTGACAATGCCACGAGCCAGGCCACCACTCTGGGAAGCTCACGGGACAAGATGAGGCAAAGGGGGAGAGGAACTCTGCAGCTACGGGTGTGGGAAGCGCATTGCATCTGGTGAGTGAAGCCAGGGCCCTGCTGGGAGGCTGCAGGGGGAGGTTTCTGCGGTCTGGGAATGCAGGGGCTCCTCACTCCACTTTCTGTAGCTACACTGACTCCCTCAGACTGGACAGTTTATAAAGAGGAGAACGTTGGTCCTCATAGCTCTGGAGTGCTGTCCTCAGCTGGGGAGGCCTCTCCCTTTCATCGATCTGCAGCAGAAGGGGACTCATGATGACAGCACAGAAGTGCACACTGAGGTCTCTGTCTCCTCCATCCTAGAGCCACCAGTGCTAATCACAGGAGTCCCACTCTCCAGACCCCATGAACACATGACTCTGGGGATTGTTTCCAGCACATGAGATTTGGGGACATGTCCAAACCATGCCAGGGGGTTGACAGCAGTCCCATGCCTTGGTCTCCATGGTTGACATCACCCAGTTCCTGTCCACCCAGAGTTACCTCCAAGTGCCCAGACTGTCCAATTGGCTGAGGTCCAGATGCACCCTCTAGAGATCCGAGGACAGGGGAGGGAGCACTGACCCTTGCTCCTGTGTGATGCCTCGTGTCATACCCCCTAACCATGTCACTCTTCATGACCAGGTCATCCAGCGAGCGTCTGTGAGGGGCTGAGAGAGCAGAACTGAGCCCTGAGTGGAGAGCTCTGAGTGGAGAACCCAGAACAGATCAGGAAGGCTCTTCCTGGCAGGGTCTCAGGCCTCCTCAGGCCCTGGGTCCTTTAGACCTCAGCTGTGGGTTAAAGCAGACTGTGGTCCCAAGGCCAAGGGCCACTCCTCTCACTGTCCCTGGTGAGGGGCCAGCCGGTGGGACAGTGTGACCTCTCTCTCCCCTGCTTCTGCACCCACCAGCCAATGGGGCTCATTCACTGTGACTTTGATCAGCCCCAAATGGGGAACCCTAGGACAAAGGGAAATTTCCCCAATTATCCGCCCCACGGTCGGTCCTTATTTCTATCAAGATGGCT
Source organism: Cavia porcellus (assembly GCF_034190915.1). Classification (NCBI taxonomy): domain Eukaryota; kingdom Metazoa; phylum Chordata; class Mammalia; order Rodentia; family Caviidae; genus Cavia; species Cavia porcellus. Next base: position 26,684,366 of record NW_026947515.1, read on the forward strand.
CGATACATGTAGTTCTTTTCTTGGGCTGTGGTTTTTCTTGCTAGAAATAAAGCTGTTCCATTGCTCCTTTGCAGAGTGAGACATAATTAGGAAGGAGGTGGAGGCCCCAGGGGCCTGGTACAGCGACAGTCTCCAGGAGGAGGAGCAGCCAAGCAGTCTGCACCAAGCCCCCAGTCCTCGTTCTGGAGGGCTGCCCTGCAGGTCCCTCCTGAAGTGGCTGTAAGCAAAGTGTCTCCTGGCCAGGGGCCCCTGGACATATGCAGCAGCCTTCCCTCCAAACCAGCCTCGGTTCACTCACTAACATCTGAGACCCAACTGGAGGACAGGCAGCCCCCTGAGCTTCCCACTGTCCCCTCTGTAGCCACCCCATCTCCACACCAAGCCCTCTGCATTGTCCACATCCTCCTCCTCCCACCGGATTCCAGAGCGGAACCTCCTTGGATGAGCCCGGGACCCTCTCAGGCTCTTTATCCCCACTGCCACCCCCTCTTCCTGTTGTTATTGCTTGTGTTGATTTGCATGCCATTTGCTTGTGGTTTCCATAGCAACAACTACCAAATGGCCCAAGGATAACCGAGGAGCTGGGGTGGGTGGGAGAGCCTGATGCGGGGTTTTGATTTTAAAAAATGAAAACAGTGATTCGGTCCCCATTCTTGGCACAGGGTGGTAGCCCCTCCCCAGCTGCCACCCTGGAGCTCCTCATGCAGCTCACTCACCGCCAAGGGGGAGGGAAGCTGCTCTGTGTCTGGCTTTAGAATAAGGGGAAGACTGGGGAAATGGGAGGCCAGAGCAGGGGCTGGCGCAGAGGGTAGCCAGACCCCTCCAGGCCCGGCTCTGCCTCACCCCCAGATCCACCAGATCTGCAGCCCTAGCCTCTCTTCCACTGTCAATCTTTGTTCTCTCCTGCTAGCTTCTCCCACCCCCCACCCCAGCCTCCCTCCCACAAAAGGATCAGAAGCATGGCTTCTGCCTTGCGTCCTGGCTGTGCATCAACCGTCCAGAGGAACTGGTGCTCCTGCCCTGGCTGCAAACACGGCCTGGCTCACCTGGGGAGGTGGGGACCCTGGCCGGGCTCCTGCTGCTGCTGAAGATGAGCAGCTGAAAATGGGTCCTGGAAGCCTGTTCCCTGTGTCCCATGGTGTACATTTGAGAGTGCTCGAGGTCTCTGCTTTATTTACCTCAAAATAATTTTCTCAGCTGACATCTGTGTGCCATCCCTGCAGCTTTGTGAGTCTCGGAGATCTGTCCCTGCAGGGGTCCCTCCACCCCCAAACACTGCCTGACTTGGTCCCCACGACTGAGTGAGCCAGAAAAAAACAGAAGATAGGACAAACCAAGACACATTGCTGGGGCAGTGGGAACGAGCCCAGGCGCCTGCCACTCCCTTCACAGGGGAGAAACTGAGGCCTAGAGAGCATAGGCAGTTTTCTCAAGCATGCCTGTACAACATGCTCACACATACATGCACATATATGCACACACGTACACACCTGTGCGCGCACACACAGAGTAGGTGTCCATCGGGACAGACATCACAACAGTACAGGTTCTACCCGAGGAAAACTCCCGAGTCAAATCTTGACTCTTTAAGAAAACATTTGCTGAGCCTTGCTTTAGGGGATTCATCTCAAGATGAATTTTCCCTCTTGGGGTCAGGGGTCATTCATACACCTGCTATCAATTAGTTCTGGGAGAGCCACTTCCTTAAGGATGTTTGCAGACTTCGTAGAATCAAGCACCCAAGCGCAAATCTACAGAACAGGTGGGCATGCAGCGCCCTGCATCCCAGGGGCTCCGGGATCCCAAGAGACTAACAAAATCAGGGCCAGGGTGCAGGAAAGAGGGTGGGTGGATAATCTGGGGCAGATGCTGGCAGGAGGCAGGGATGCCTCCTGGTGACAGACAGGTTGCCAGGTCTGACGAGACCACTGACTGGTGGCAGCCAAAGAGTAGACACAGGATTTGGAAAGATGCATTTTGTTCCGGGTGTGCTGTGTCTGAGGTGAGGGCAGCACCCCCAGGTGGACATGGACTCAATGCTGAGGTGCAGCTGAGGCCCCCAGGCTGGGAGAGCCCAGCCTAGGGGCCTGGAGCAAGTGGTGGTGGGTGGAGCGGCTGGCGTCCTGGCAATAAAAGCCTTCAGCAGCCGGGTCGGTTGTCTCCCTCGCAGCGGCTCAGCCGCGCCACTCAGGGCTGTGCTTCACCTTTCTGGGCATGGGTCACCATTCGCTGTCCATTAAGCTCTGAGTCGCCGAGGCCTGGCTGTAAAGGAGGCCTTTCCTACCCAACCTGCAGCCACGAAAAACAGAGCCAACAGGGAAGCAACCGATGAAGTCCTGGGCACTGGACAGTAGCCTCTGAGAGGAAAGGTAATCAGCGAGCCTGTGAGCACCCCAGCACACACGGGCGTGGAGGGACTTAAGGGATCCTCTTGGGGGTGGCAGTCTCTGAATTATGGAGATCCTGTTAGAGCCCAGGAAGCCAAGTGCCGTGGCTTGGGTAAGTGTCCCCCAAGGGTTCGCATGTCTGGGGCTTGGTCTCTCACCTGTGTCACTGCTGGGAGCTGGTAGATCCTTAAGAAGCTGGGGCCTATTCAGAGTAAACTGGTCATCAGGGCTGCACTCTGGACAGGGATAGTGGGCTCACAGCCCTTTCCAGTTTCTCTCTCTTTGCTTCCCAGCTGCCGTGAGGGTGAACATGCTCCCATCGTGATGTGCTGTGCCGCCATGGGACCAAAGCAATGACAGACTGAAAGCTCTGAAACCATGAGCCAAGAGTAACCTTTTCCCTCTTTAAGTTGACTGTCTCAGGCACTCTGTAACAGTTACGGAGGGCTGACTACTGCACCAAGGCGGTCAAGGTTTAGATGCACAACTGTGAAGGAGAGAGAGATGATACCAGTCTTTTGCTCACCCTGCTCTCTTGTCAGGGGGATACATTCCAAGACCCCAGGAGACAACTGGAATTGTGGATAGTGCCAAACCTCATAGACACTGCTTCTGTAGTCCACATCTGCAGTACATAACGATTACAACCACCACAGGAAAGCCGTGCATTCACATCTTAGTTTTTTTACTTCTTCCACTCTCCTCCCTCTGCTCCCTCTATCTCTAGTTTCCTTTATCATTTGTAAAAGATCTAGCTCCCCATTTCCTACTCACTGCCCTTATTTTGCTCTTTAAGTTATTTATACTTTGGATTTCTTATCTAAGAGAAACCGAGCAATATTTAAGCATGTGTGACTGATTTATTTCACTTAACGTTATGGTTTTAAGGGGCATTTATTTTCCTAAGGACTCAAATTTACCCTTCTTTACAGCAGAGTACTGCTTTTCCCCCATACATTCCTAGGATGAAGTTTAGCTGCAAAATTCAACACAGTGATAAGTTAGCAACAACCTTGGGAAGCTGAGGCAGGAAGATCACGAGAGAGGGAGAGAGAGAGACCTCAGTGTATGATTTTATTTAAGAACTTCCACCTGTTCATTTAAAGGAAGAGATTTACGTCTGTTCTGTGGATGTGAACTGTCAGCACTGATACTCTTGTGCTTTGGAGCCAATATTCAGCAAAATAAGGGTCACTTAAGTACAAGCACTATGATACCATGACCACTGATCACTTAGCTGCGAAGTGATTAACAGGTGGGTCACACATGTGGCACTGAAGTGATGGGTAAAGGGACAACTGATGTCCCAGGCTGTAGGGCACTCACCAGTGCAGTTTCATTGATTCAAAAACCTGGACATGATTTGTTTCTGGAATCTTCCATGTAATATTTTCCGAGCACGATTGGCCTGGGTAACTGATCCCAAGGGAGAAGAGATATACCTGATGGAGCTCCTGCCTCTTCTTGCTACTGAGTTGCAAGAGTTCTTGGTACATTCAAAACACAAGTCTTCTACCAGGTCCGTATTTTGCAAAATTTTTGCTCAGTCTTTTGATTGGTTTTTCATTATCTCAGAAGAGAAGGACAAAAGTTTTTTAAATTTTTATTTTAAAGGGGGCAAAATTAAACACAACAAAACAGAACAAAACAGGAATTAGAAAGCAATGTGAGAGATATAAATTTCAAAGCTAGACGACCTCAGATCTTCACTGTCTATCATATTGTCTCTTGTTTTCTTCCAAATAGTTGTCCATGTTTTCACAGAGAATTCATACAAAACAACATAGTATAAAACTGATCGAACAGAATGAGGAAGGCGATTTAGGTCTTCAAGACCAGACAAGAGGGAAGTCACCAATGGCTGTCGTAGAGTCTCTCATTCTCTTCAAATAGCTGTCCACACTTTCATGTATATTGAAGTTCAACAAAACAAAACAGGTGGAGGGGAAGAGGGGTTGTTTGGTTTCCCAGCACTCCAGGTCCCTGCATGGCGCTGGTCCTAGTAAACACTGGTGGCTCCTGTCCTGGGTCACCGCAGCCTGCCACACTCACGGCCGCTCACGGCGGGAGGAGTCCCTTCAAGCTGTGTCTTTCTAACAATTGACCGTTTCACTGCCCAAGTTCTGAACTGGCCAACAGACCACAGAAAGACATATCTTTAGGCTCCTGCTTGAAACCAACAGTGTCAGGAAGCTGCCGGCCTTGATTCAGGGTCAGTAGCAAGAGCGTTTTAAGGGGGTTAGTGTATCTAATGTATCTAATACTATAATAAAATATTTAAAAACTGGTTAAATATTCACTGTGTTTCTTGACCTCACTGCATACATGGAAGTGAAATACAAGCCAGCAACAGGAAAGCTAGGAGGACAGAGAAGCCAGAAGACTGACTAACGGCTCTTACACTATGATATAGGCAGATAAAAAGGTACAGAATGTAAACTTTGGAGCAATGATAGATGGCAAGTCAACAAAGAAATGTAACAGAATCATGAAAAAAATCATTAACGTGGCAAAAAAGAAAGGAAAAGAGAACAAAAGCCAGATGGTAAATATCGAACAAATATCACGATGGGAATTTAGACCCAACTAAGTAACACTGAATATAAATAGCCTAAACCCTCCTGTCAAAGGCAGAGTTATCAATCAGGAAGCATGATATGTGGGAAGAGGTATAACACAGGTCGAGAGAGGGGTTTATAAATTCAGAGCTGCTCTAGGGGCTGGGGATTTAGCTCAGCGGCATAAGCGCCTGCCTTGCAAGCAGGCAGTCCTGAGTTCGATCCCCGGTACCGATAAAAAGGAAAAAGACAAAAAAAAAAAAAAAAATTCAGAGCTGCTCTCTGCAGCTCACCCCACACCTGCGTGAGGATTTTCCTCATAACCAGAACAGTGACCACAGGGCGTGGCCTCCCCCAGCAGAACTTGGAAACAAAAAATTAAAAAATCAAAATTGAAAGAGAGGGTGGATGGCCTCAGCTTTTCTAGAAGTCTGTCCATGAACTCCAGCTTCCTTGAGCTTCATCAGCACGCTGCCCACAGCTAAGCACCCCAGCATCTCAGACAGCACCTGTGATACAGACAGTGGGGACGCTGTGCCCACCTCGATTGGCAGGCGGACTCCGGGCAGGGTTTGTGTTTGTTTCTTTTCCCGGCTCTGAATAGGAGCAGCACCCAGGATTTAAGTCTAAACAGTCCCAGTGAAGGCTCCGGAAGACTGTACCTGCCGTAAGGTTTCTGCAAATATTGGGCTGGAGCACAGGACCAGAGCACACAGCAGCGCCCTACACCCATGAGGTCCAGCAAGGCAGCCGCTGCCACTTCTGGTCCTAAATGCTTGGAATGGAGCTATACAAGGAGGAGGCAAGTTTTTAATTTTATTTCATTGCAGTTCCTTGATGTTTACACAGCTGCGGGGGGCCAGCGACTTCCAGGGATTTCTACACAAGGTCAAACAGCTCTGCGAGGGTGTGGGTCTCTTTCTTCCAAGCGGTGCCTGTAGACACGAGATGGGGACAGAGAACCCATCTGTTGGATTGGCAGGTGCATGCAGGGCTGAGTGACCTCCAGGCAGCTGGCTGTGCCCATCCCCCTCCTCCTCTCCAGATATGGCACGTGGCGTCGGACACTTGGCATCTCTCAGCCCTCTGTGTGCCAAGTCCCTCTGCCTGCCTCCCTCCATGTCTAATTAACTCAGCGGCAGCGACTCTGTGTCCCTCTGCCAAGACCAGGATGTGGCATCCTGGAATGCACCAGCCTCTGGAGTGCAGATGAACACCAGCACATGGCCAGGAACCCCTTCCCCTGCATTGGGCTGGGAACCCAGCCCCCAGCCCCAGCCTGGGGTCCCCAGAGGAGGATAGCTGCTGGCTGGCTGGGTGACAGGACTGGCCCTGTGTGCTGTGATCTGCATGCTAGTTAAGACACACTGAGTAGTTGCTAGCTGGGTTCTGGCTCCTCCTGGGGGCCAAGGGATATCTCCATCCTGGGAGGCCTGGCCATCAGCCCAGGGAGAGGGGCTGAGCAGGAGAGGGGGAGGAAAGGAGCACTTGCCCCGCCCACCCTGTTCCCGGCTTTGATGGGCACAGGTCTGATCAAGGGCACTGCCATCCTCCCCAGTCAACAGGGGTCTCCTGCCTGCTTGGCTCCCCCTGACAGCAGCAGGAGGCACCGAAGCGGTAGTAGACGCCCAAATATCTAGGCCAAGCCCAGCACTGCAACCTGAGATCTAGAACAGAGTGCAAGAATCTGAATGGTGGGGGCTGGAGATTTAGCTCAGCGGCATAAGCGCCTGCCTTGCAAGCAGGCAGTCGTGAGTTCGATCCCCGGTACCAGGCCCGGGATTTAGCGCAGTGACACAGTGCCTGCCTAGCAAGCATGAGGTCATGAGTTCAATTCCCAGTACAAAAAAAAAGACTGAACGGTTACCATGGTAGTCCTGGGACTGACCGTCCTCAGTCTCCTAGCAAGGCTGCCAGGACTCTGGCCTCAGCACATCTGGGCCCCACAACACAGACAGGGTGATTGGGTTCAGAAGCAGAAGAGGCACCCATTATGGCAGCCAGTTAGATGGCAGCGGAGAGGAAATGGGCTCATAAGTCCCCTTCAGCTCACTGCCAGGACAAAGAGCCCTGAGGTAAAGGAGCATAGTGCAGGCTCCCTCTGGCCCCAAATAGGGGGAGGGGCGCTACCTGAGGAGGGGGATCTACCCCTCTGGGCCATGCTGATATTTAACAGCTGTCTGTCCGGAAGCTTCAGCCTCTGTCCATCCAGCTGCAGGCTTAGCTGTCAGCACCTGGCTCCCCCAGGGACGCTGAGGAATAGCAGCAGCCATTGGTGCTGGCCAGTGGGCAGGTGCTGGGGGGAGCTGCCCCTTCTACAGCCCAGGCCCTGCTTTCCTGGACACAGGTCAAAGGGCCTCCAGCTGCCAGCTGGCCAGGAGTCAGGGATGGTGTGCAGGGCTCCGTCTCTCTGCTCCTGTTAAATGGCTCCAGTCAGGATGCAAAGCACCTAGCTCCTGGCAGGCTCCCCAATATCCAAAAAAGGAGGAAGGCAGGGAGGAGGGGTGGACCAGAGAGAGGACAGAGGTGGCAGGGAGGACGAGGACGGGCAGAATGCCTCTAAGTAGCCCTAAGGGAGCAGACAGCAGGCTTGGCCTTTGCTCCTGCTCTCTTTGCTGCAGGCCACAGGTTCTTGTGTGTAAAAAGAGGTGCAATCCAGAGCTCCTGACTCCAGCTTTGATGTCCTACGGTGCTGACCGCTGGGACCCGAGCTGGTTCCTGAATCACTTGCTACCAGGCTCACACAGGTCAGCCTCCCAGTGATGACAAGACAGCAGGTCATGCTGCATCAGGGGGCACCAGAGGCCCTGCAATCTGCTGGGCTGCACTTGGTCATAAAATACGTTGTCACCTGGGGAGGGGTCGTCACCTGTGAAATACTTTAAGAGATCAAAACAAGAGATGCGTTGGTTATCACGGAGTTAGACACCTTCGGGCTGGTCTTGGTGGTCACAGCATCTCTCCTGGGATACCTTGGGGCAGCAGCCTCACGTGGGCTCCCTTCCCCACCCCGGGCTAGGCTTTCCACAGCCACACCCTGCAAACCAAGGCTGACTTGGAGCCAGGAAAATTTCCGCTCGGGGGCTGGGGATTTAGCTCAGCGGCATCATGAGTTTGATCCCCAGTACCGATAAAAAGGAAAAAGACAAAAAAAAAAAAAAAAAAAAAAAAAAATTCTGCTCTGAATTCACCATAGCTGGCTCTGAAAAAGGCCTGCTGGTGGCTGCAGGCAGAGCTCTGAGGATCAGACAGTTGCTCTTTGTGAAGGTCATGGCAGGACTGTCAGGGAGCCTAACCAGACCACCAATCCTAAAACCGAAGACAGAGCTCTAAAACGCAGTGCGGCAGTAGAGAATGTGAAGTGTGGAGACCCCAACAGATAGGGAGACCATTACCACTGAAAACCATGATTTATTACTCAGAGGCAAGGAGATGCTGTACCACACAGGGCCACAGGGGGGCTCAGGGGAGCGAAGCGCCTGCCATTGGCTGGTTTGAACAATTTCAACCGTTCAAAAGCATGGGCACTATGCCTAGCTGTCTGGTCCCTGGACCTGGAGAGGTGAGGACAGGTGGACAGAGGCCCAGAGTGGGAGAGCCTAATAAAAGAATCAGTTAGAAGAGGGCATCATGGTGCCGGGTGCCTATAATCCAGGACTCTGAGAAGCGGAGACAGGATCACAAGTTCAAGACCAGCCTGGGCCAGTTAATAATTTAGTGAGGACCTGTCTCAGAGTAAAATGTTTTCAAAAGGGTTGGGGATGTTGCTCAGGGTAAGACCTTGGATTCAAGCCTCACACATGCACGCATGTACACACACACACACACACACACACACACACAATCAGGGGCGGAGTTGTGGGCTCTGGAATGGTTGGTTTGTATTTGAGAGCAGCTTGCAGGAAGTTATTTACTATCTCTAGGAACGATCTGCCCTAGAAAGATTTTCTCCAGTGTCAACAAAACTCCAGATGTCAAAGCCTCAGAGTACAGGGGGAAAAGAAATTCCCACTTAAATACAGAGCTGAGATGAATAGGTTTGTGCTATTAACAGGCAGAGCCAGTTGGGGTCTATGCAGTAGGGTGAAGCCTGGGGCAGAGATTCTAAGCTTTTACGGGTTGTCACAGGTGCCTTTTGAGACTGTGACAAAGACAGTCGCTGTGAGCCATCCCACACAGTGGTCACGAGCTTCAGGTGTCCAGCTCCGAAGCACCTGACTTACAACTCTGACTGAGATGTGCTCTCCATGGAATAACTACACTGGATTTTGAAGATTTATCCTGAATAGAAGATTATCTCCATAATAATTTGCATATTGATTATACGTTGAAATGATAACATTTTGGATGTGCTGATTAAGTTTGATTCTTTTTGCTATGTCTGCTAGGAAATTGCCAATGATCTCAGTGGCTCTTGTTGTATCTCTGTTCTATCTCATTGCTCACCCCCAGGAACAGCCCTGAGAGCGTGATTCCAGGAGCTGGGGGAGCTGGTCAGGAGCGGGAGTGGCCTGGGATAGTGCGGGAAGCTGGCTGTCCTGTGAAGGCCTGAGCCCTGGCTGGAGAGGACTGACACTATGTCTCCTGCTGGAATGACCTGCAGCCGCACAAGCTGGGGAGGAACAGAACTTCGTGAATGTGGCAGGTTGGCCATGTGTCCTGTCCATCTCAAGCCCTGCTGAGGACAACTCACGTTCGGTGCTTTTCATAAAGCCTCTGCTTCTGCCCACAGAAGGCTGCATGTGACACCCTTCCTGGTTGCTAGCTGGCTACATGGCTTTGGAACAGCAAGCTTACCTCTCTGTGCCTCTTTTTCCTCATCTGTAAAACATGGAGACCACAAGCAATCACCTCTACGGCGACTTACGGCTCTAAACCTGTGGTTGGTGTGCTGAGTTACTCTTGAGAGTGTGCTTGGGAATCTTGGAAATTAACTATTCTGTGGTGCCCTGGACTTCCTCAAGCGCTGTAGTTCGAGAAAGAGAATCATTTTCATGGAAAACCAGCACAGAATAGCAGCAGGCTGCAAAGCACGCTGCTTTCCAAGTGAGAGCTCAGCCTAATAGAGGCGAAGCACTTCGGAATTGTGATGTCATGGAGTGGGCTCCTTCCACCAAAGCCGGTACCTGGTCCTAGCGCTTGAAATAACTGCACCCCGGAGAACAGGGGCTTAGCAGGTTGGCACCCCCAGGCCCTGTCTGATTTGAAGAGGCCATGCAAATTGTCCACGACAGAGCCAGGCTCTGCTGAGTGCGCTCAGAATATTTCACTGTGTCTTGATCCTGTCAAATGCCTGACTGTGAGCTATTTAGGTGTGGGAAGCCTCTGGGAACCTGTGAAAGGTCACCACCCAGTCTCTCCAGCCCCCAAGTCCTCTGGCTCTCTGTGACCTCCCTGCACTGCTGGCCCTCATGGCACACCTTGCTCCCTCTCTCTCCTCCAGCTGCCTTAGCCTGATTCTTCCAAGTGACCATTGCCTGCAGCCCAGGCTCATGCTTCCTGTGGGTCCCCTTCCCTGTGCACCCTAACCCTGAGGCACTGTGCCCCTCGCCCTGGAAGAGGAGGGTGCAGCCAGGGAAAGAGGCTGACTTCCTCCCTGCCAGCACTGAGCTGAAACTGTAGCTGTCTCTCAAGGATATGGACGCTGTCAGTGGCCCACCAGGTTTGCACCAGAGAACCCAAGAACCTCTCGTACCAGCAAGAAAGGGACCCAAGGCCCTCCGAGCCTTGACCCAGTTCACATCTTCTCCTCCAGCAGTGTGAGCTTAAGGATCCCCAAACCACTTTTTCCTCCACAGAACTCTGAGAGTCCCAAGAGGACAGACTACCACAGTGAAAGACCCCAATGACACTGGCTGGGGAGGAGCTCACAGGGACCAAGTCCAAGGGAAACCAGCATGGAGCCTCCACTGTCCTCTCCAGTGGAGTCACCTGGGGTGTACCAAAGGTCCGTTCCAGCAATCCTGTGTGACAGATGTACAGCCTGGCACCGATAAGGAAGCCTCTAGAGCCTTGGTGTCCCAAGACCTTCCAGAGCAGATTGAGGAGAGATGAATGGCCACCTCCATGTCTAAGACTAGTGTCCAGCCTGGCCAAAGGCTGAACTGCCCAAGGCCTACACTGTGAGCCACACTGAAGCATGGACCATCTGGGGTAGACAGAGACACTCTTACCAGGGAGTATTCCTAGGGCTTAGAGGTGACCTTCAGACATGAGCCCAAGGCCACACTTACAGAAGGACACTGTAGGCTCCTCTGTGGTCCATCCATGTCAGCGAGGCCTCTAGGCACTTAACAGACACCTGATGACAAATGCATAGTGATTCAGAGACACAGCCTGTTGGCTTATTTCCTACGGACTAAGTGGACATGGTTCTCTTCTCTTCCCTTCCCTCCTGGGTTACGTAGATTCTCATCTACACAGCCAAGACAGGAAGAAAGTAAAAATGTCCCTGGCAGCCAGAATTGGTACTGTATAGTCACCTCCTTCTGAGGCAGCAACTTCTGTCTCACACACCAGCTACTCACTTTAATCTACCAACTTAGTTTGAGGACAGATACTTTGGTTTTGGAACCTACCAGGTACCATATGTGGCACATTATGGATAGGGGTAGGACTTTGCCATCGTGGGCGCCATGATAATGTAACCCAGGGTGGGGATGGGAAGACGGAGGAGGCTCATTTCCTGAAACTGGGGGAAAGGGCAACAGCGTTTATCACTGAGCAGACATGGAAACAAGCTGTATATTTTGGAAAGGGGATGGTAAACTTGAAGCAAGTGGATGCTTCCCTGGCCTGGCGGGGTCCCAGTCCCATGGGTGCTGATGGAGAACACCTGTGTGTCTTCCTTAACTGGGGAATGTCTGTCCTTCTTCATCCTGTCTTGGCAGGTCCTGGACACCAAATAGTGTCCAACAAGAACCTGAATCCCAGCACGGTCCCCTCTAGGGTGGGCCAACCTTTGATGGTCCCCAGGATGATGGATGTGAAGGTCTTCTGGATGACCTTCAGGCCTCAAGGAACCTGATGGTGGTAAAGCGTGGCGTGGTTTAGAGAAAACGAAACAGGAGTTTAGGGTTTTCAGGGTCATAGAATGGAGAGGAAAGTGGAAGTGGATGCTGGGAGCCCAGTACCCCCAGAAGGGCCTCTGTCCCTCTGCAGGTACCCACAGGGCTTCTGTCCCTCAGTCAGCCCATCTGCCTCCTCTGTCTTACATAGACGCCAAAGCTGGGAAAGAGCCAACCTGCCACCCAGTTTCATCTGAAACTGAGGCTTTGCTTCCCTGAAGTGGGGTCTGAGATCTAAAGGGTAGCCTGGGCCGGAACCCTGAGCAGGGCCTGACCGGAGGGGTACAGCCCTGTCAATCAGGACAGGCTGGCCCAGGCTGTGTCACTGTGTCCAAAGCAGCGAGGAGGCCGTCTTCCCTCTGGGTCCAGCTGAATGCCAATTGCCCATCTTCCTGAGTCTCATCTCCAAGAGCCCGGGGTCTCAGACCTCACATCTAAGCCAGCCCCACAGGACGTCCGCCTCCCTCACTCTGGATCTGCCCAGCCCACCTCCACTGCCACCCTGGCCTCAACTCTGGCCAGTCTCCTTGCACCTGCCTCTTCCCACTCTGCCTGTGCTGTGCCCTGAACCGCACTGCCCCTGTGGTACCTCCACCCTACCATGTGTGTCCTTGGCCTGCCCTCTCCTTGGCCAATACCCACTCACCTCCCCTTTCTGTTTTAAGCCTGTTTGGAACACATCTGCCACATGCCTGGACCCTGCATTTCACACGCAACTTCAGGGCATATGACCTTTCCAAAACCCATCCGGCAGGCCCTGGAGGTTACAGACGCAGCTCAAACCCCAGCCCCAGCAGCATCTGTAAGGTCAGCAAGTGTGTCTCCTCCGTCCCTCCGTGTCAGCTGCTGCATGTCATGCGCTGGGCAGGGATGGGGGGTTTGCCATCATCACTGGTCAGGGTGACCACCCTCATTCCCTGAGCTCTTGGCTTCTGTCTTACTTTGGCGACCACACCCTAGTGCACTCAGAGCCTCCCAGGGTATGCCCATGGTTTACCAATGTTTTAATAACCAGCGGAATTCGAGTCCAGAGATGTTCTTTGGAATGAATGGACAAATGCACAGTGACAGAATATTAAATCAGGACCCCAGTGCGGGTCAGTGTTGGAAGGGTATGGCCATCATGTTTGTCCACCTCTTATTTAGAACACCTTCATTTCTCTCTCACATGCTTCAGGCAGAAACACCCTTTATTATTTTTACTTTTATTATTTTACTTAAAAATGGGTATATCGTTTTCAATGTGACAGGAGAAACCAGATAGTCTCACTTTTTGAGTGTTATTAAACTAATGCCTTTAGAGTAAGGACTAGAATTTTTGTTTTGTGTCTTGGTACCAGGCATCTAACTCACAACCTCACACTTGCCAGGAAGGCACCGATGCTGGTGAGCTCAATCCTCACCCCATTCCTCTTTTTGAGACAGGGCTTTGCTATGCAGTTCAGGCTGGCCTTGAACTCCTCCTGCCTCTGCCTCCTGAGTGCTGAGATCACAGGTATGCACCCCCCACCCCCGCTACCCCCAGCCATGCATAGTGATCACAGCTGGTGACCTCGTCCTCACTGCCCAGCTGCTATCTGCAATAGTTGGGCTGAGGCTCTCGTTGCCAGTGGAGAGACAGGAAGCCAAGAGCTCTGAAATTGGAATGATTTGTCCCAGGGTGTCACAGCTATTTCCCTGCCATCTCACTGTCCCCTCGCACAGGTACTGTCGCCTACTCGGCTCCCAGCTAGCCCTCTGTCCCTTGCTGTTCTTTCTGTGCCTTAGAGAACCTACTGAGCCCCAGCCCTCCACCCCCAAGGCCAGACCCGGTGAGAGCTGATTATGGCCGGCGTGTCCCCATGATATTGCACTGGCGTTCAGAGGTGGCCTTGCTGGAGACGTTTGTGCCATGAGAAGGGCCCACAGCCTAGTAATGTCCCCGGGCCTTCATCAAGTTCCCCCAAACCTCTTTCTCTTTACCACAGCTGGTCATGATCAGAGCTCCAGAGCTTCTTGTCTCTTCGAAAGAAAGGAACACTCCTTTCCCCAGACTGTGGGGCAAGAGCCACTTGGGCCCTGCGGGGAGGGGGTCCTGCCAGAGACAGAAGCCCCTCGGGCCGGTGCGAGGCAGCCGTCAGGAGTGGAACCCAAGCTCATCTCCTCTGCTCAAGCCTCCTTCAGTGCCTCCTTATAAATGCCAATCAAACCTGTGATTTCTGTCTTTCATTATTCAGTGAAGAGAAGGCAGATTAAAAATACACACTGGCATTTTCCAGGTCGGATGGCTGAGCACCAGAAGCTGTTGTTTATTGAGGGTCCCACTGAGGCTTCTGGGATGCACAACTCAGCCCTCCCCACCTCCCCCAGACCCCATGTGGGCCTCCGGGAGATTGCACAGGCTTGGCCTCCCATTTCCCCTTGAGGACTACATCTTTTTTTAAAATTTTATTTAAGAGGAAAAAGAGAAAAACACAAAACAAAACAAAGTGGTGTAAGGTTACACATAATACAGAACTACAAAAAAAAAAAAAACATAACAGTAAGAAATCACCTGTTAATAGATTACATATTATCATCTTGGAAATAGTTGCTCAAATCACAGTATCAAAGAATACAAAGTGGACATTCAAACAGAGAGACTGCAAACAGCTGTGTTCAATGATCCAAAAACATTAATATAGTCAGCTATTTAACATCCCTAAACACACTTGCTGTTATATCCGTTAGAGCTCTTTTTTTTTCCTCCCTCTCTTTTTTACAACAAAATTTACACATTTTGGATTTTATTACTCCTTAGTTCTTATTACTTTTTTGGTGGGGGGAGATAATAAAGTCAAATATGGCAAAACAAAGCTGTCAGTCAAAACCAAGGATAGACATAGCACATGGTGTAGAACAGAGTACAAGGTTATTAACAATGGTTATCAATGTTGTCTCTTGTTTCCTTAAAAAGAATTGTCTATCTCATTAGATATTATAAAGTTGGACAAAAGAGTAGAGAACAAGACCAATAAAACTTAGGCATTATAAACATTACAGGACTTCCAAAGGAGACAATAGTCAAACCAGAATGGGCATCTTAGTGAATCTTATTGCCTTCAAAGTAGTTGCCTATACCCTCAAACTTGATACTATCGCACAGAATGGAACAGAGTCTAATCAGTCAAAACAAGATCGTGGGAGAATTACAGGACTTCAAAACAAGTTAATAGGAAATCAAAAAGAGTTACTATTATATATCCTAATTTTTTAAATTTTTCCCCTTAATTAAAATAAACATAAGAAATAACTAAATAATTTTTTTAAAGAATAAGGGAGAGATTGAGTTAAAACAGGACATAACAATATAACAATAGAGGTCAAAGCATGACTGTTTCAGCAACCTTGTGCTTCATCACCAAATAACCCGATTTAATAGTAGTTACCATAGTGTCTGTCTTTTTCCTTGAAATATTTGGATAAAACTTCATATACTATAGCTTCAAGGACTACATCTTAAGGTTGCCTACAGCCAGAGGATTTGAGAATTAGCATAGGAGCAGGATCCTCCACACAATGGGGCTCTGGTGAATTTGCTCCCACAGGGTTAGCTAGGAATCCTCGCCTGCTCTGAATCCGCTTTCTTCCTGAGGTTTATTAATCCTCATATGGGACAGTCCCCAACTCTTGTTCCCATCAAGGATGCTTCTAGGAAGCTCATGCCAGGATTCTGTGCAGACAAGGATGCTGCTTCAGGAGAGCCTGGGCCATGCCAACTGTGTTCCCCCTGTGGACCTCACCTCTGTCCCCTGCCCTGCTCAGGTCACCCTGCCCGGTAGACAAGTCACTGCCTTTTGCGAAGTCTCCAGGAGGTGGAATAAGGGAGGGGGTGCCTGGAGGTGGTGAGGAGCTTTGGAGGACAGGGTTTCAGGACTGTGTTTCCCAGCATGGATTGGAAATCAGCTTGTACCCACTTGTGGGAGCCAGCTCCACACATCTCTTTCCAGCACTGTGTAGCAATGTTACTTGGGCAACTTGAAACTGGCCATGGTGGGAGAAGTTATACTACAGACATAGACCAGCACTGTGCTCCTTCGTGGGCTCGGTGATCACAGCACACCACCTGTCTGAGGGGTCTTCCCTGCCCTGCTCCACCCACCTGCCAAGGCCTTCCACACAGGAAGCAGCCAACAAAGGTGGGACTTGGTGTCACCCTATGGGATGGGGGCTCCTGGACAATGCTAAATCAGAGCCCCTGCTCCACATAGAGTCCCTGCAGGGTATGAGAGAGACATGAGGACCTAGGAGATTCGCCATCTCCTCCTCCAGCATCAGACTTCAGTCCAATCTCCCTCCCCTCACAGGGCTACCTCTGACCAGGGTTTTGAAGCAGTGGAATTGGGGGTGTCCCCTACTCTGGCTCAGGGGTAAAGAGAGGGCAGTGTGTGACTGGCTAATAGGCCAGGCACATCCCAGAGGTAGACACTGGCGAGGCCACCCTCGGCCAGTTGTCTGGGCAAGTCCCTCCATGTCCCCACCTCAGACTGTCCTGGAACCAAGGCCCAAGCCTCCTCCTGCTTCTCCCTGCTGTCTCCCCCAAATCTGTGCTCCCAGCCTGGAGTCTTGGGCACCCCAGGAAACAGCTGCCTCTGTTTAGAGCTCAGAGGCTTCCTCTAACATGGACTTGGTCTCCTGCTGCTCCTGCTGCAATTGTCTCCAAAAAACCCCAGCATGCATCCCAGAGGTGGCTCTTCCTCAAGGATGAGGACCCCAGATTCTGAGAAAGTACTCGCCATGGAGGGACCCAAAAGAGGACCAGGCTTGGACCTCAGGACCTGCCCCCAACTGGCCCCATGGGGGATAAGGCCCCTTTGCTGGCCTCTCTGGGTCCCACTTGGGGACACAGGGAAGGACAAGGGGACTTGGCTGTGATGTGGCGGTCCTTGAAGAAACTGCTCCAGAGCCCACTGCCAATCGGAGACCCCAAGCTGGCCTGACCCTCCCAGCCCAAACCCGCTGGCCAGCAGAAGCTCTGCTCTCTGCAGGGAACTCAGCTCAGCAGGGAGATAAGATAGGACAGGAGGGTTTGCAGATCCTGGAGAAATCTGCAGACACCTGAGAATTTACAAATGGCCACTTCAAAGGACTCAGCCCATGGAGACTCAAGGCTGCTGAGAACTTAAACCACAGGGGTCCACTAGGACCTTCCCACCTGATGCCCCCACCTTCTCTCCATCCCTGTAAGAGACTCACTTCCATTTGTTCGGGGCAGAAATTCTTATTGCATGCTCTGCCTGAACGCAGACACCATAAATTCCATGCCATGCTGCCTTTACCCAGGCCTGGCTGTCTCTGCTGCCTCTGTACCTTACGGCCTAGGAAAGACCAGGCTGACTAGTCTGTCTGACTTCCCCCCTCCAGTCACGAAGACCCCAGAGAAGTAAGTCACTCGCCACTTCCCAGACACTGCCTAATGCTGGCTGCTTTGAGAATCCCTCCCTGGCTCCTTCCAATTAAAGGGAGGCTCTGTCACGGCTCCCGAAGGGCGCAGGCTGGCAGCGTCTCCAACCACCCCTGCCCATCCTCCTTTCCAATTAGAGGGACTCTAAAGTCCAATTATGGCGGGAACACGTGGCCTCTTTAAACTGGAGAATCTCTCTCTGCTCAAGGGATATTTGTGATTGCCTGCAGCCTCCCCTGAGCTAAAAAAATTATATGCTTTTCTCTCTTTGCTAAAGTACAACATCCTTGGATTGGTACTGGGACCAGAGGGAGTCTGCCACAAAAGCCCGGTGCCAATGCTCTTTGCAAACCCGGAGCCAGTAATTGGTTTGGAAACACTGAGTGAGTAGCTAAAAGGCTTCCAGGGGATTAGTGTCAAGCAGTGTGTCCCTGAGATGACTTAGGGGGCCATGGTGTGGGCAGAGATGTCTCAGATGCCATGCGTCCCTGCCTGTGGCTCAGGAACAGTGTTAGGATGCCACGAACCAGCCTGGGGAGCCAAAACACCTTGCAGGCATCTTTCTTCCTGCACCCTCTGCTTACCTCAGAGGTGCTGGGACAGGTGGCTTGGACTGAGGCCTGGCAGTGCCAGGCTCTGCTAATTCCCGGTCTCAAGGGCGGTGAGCAGTCAGTCCCCGCACGCCGCACACCGGAGGAGGGGACTGTCAGGTCACAGGTGGGGCCGAGTCCCATCTCCACTGTTTTTGAGCTCTGTGGCTCCAGGCAAACCAGGGAAAGTGTCAGAGCTGGGGCTGAGCATGCTGGGTACACAGGTGACTGCTAGTTCTTATGATGCCCTCTTTCCCCTCAAAATTAGACCTAACTGGAAAATAACCAGCCTTGAAAACTAGAGGTCAAGAATGCCATCATTGTCCTCTTGCTGAGTGGCCACCTGTAAGCAAGGAAGGCAAAGATGGGCCGATTGCGGATCGGGGCTGGCGTTTCTGACCTCTCATCTCAAGGCTGATTATTTTCAGGCTAAGTTTTATTTTGGAGGAAACTCAGAGGTGCCTCACTCTGTGCTAGGTGGTCAGTAAACATTCGTCAGTCCCTGGGTGCTTGATGACTGGACACTTAGCTAATGACAGAGCCAGAGCCAGGATAGTTCAGACAGCATTGCCCAGCTGAGTCACCAAGCCTGCAAAACCAGGGGCTGGGGATTTAGCTCAGCGGCATAAGCGCCTGCCTTGCAAGCAGGCAGTCGTGGGTTCGATCCCTGGTACCGATAAAAAGGAAAAAGACAAAAAAAAAAAAAAAAGCCTGCAAAACCATCATGCACAGTGGACCCCTGACCTCAGGCCAGAGCAACCTGGGTGGCACCCCCTACCCACAACTCTGAGGCCAGGTTCCAGAGGAATTGGAACAAAGAGGGCCCAGTTTTCAGTTCCACAGATGCTCTCAGAAGGTCAGTCTGCTGACACCAGGAGGCAGAGGGAGGAACCAGATTTCTGCCATCTTGTAGCCCTGGAACCAAGTCACTTGCCTTTAGGACCAAATTCAGGTACCCCACAAACTGCCCCATTTTCCCTTCCAACAGAAGTCATCTCTCTTCTGTGTTCTGTAATTAAAATTTAATAGAAAAATTTTATTGTGTAAAACAGTAAAAAGAGACATCCCAGCCCTCTTATGTGCAGAGACAGCTGCTGGGCGCTCACAGCTCTCGACTGTCTTCTTAACAGTAGAACTGTCCGGTGCCCAGGAGAAGCCCACAGACCTAGGCTCACCGGGTTCACCGGGGCCTCCTGCAAGCATTTGGATTCACATTCATGCTCCCCATCTGCCCCAAGAGGCTGCCTCTTCATGACCGAGAGGCAGACTGCAAAACTGTCATTTAAAACTACCTTTCAGCGCTTTCCCCTGACACATCTCATATGCAGTCAAATTTGGGAAGCATCTCACCGCTTTATATCTTGTTTTTTAAACTCAATATTAAACCACAGCTTTCATTCAGATCATGGCTTTTAGGGTCCTTGTAGTTGCCATTTCTGTTCTTTTTTGATCCTATAAAATGGGCTTTCTTTTCCCTGTGGAATTTTTCCCTATGGAATTATCTAAGATTACTTAGTATCCACACCAGTAATTTTCCAGCCTGGTGCCTTTATAAAAGCTGGAATTTGGAGATGAACGAGCAAATGGCACTTTGCTCACCATTGTGCTGCCGTGACGCCATCCATGTGATGCAGGAAGGGCTGTCTCAGTGGCGATGCTTGTGCCGCAGGGGTCAGACCCAGGGCTTGGAGAGCTGGCTTACCTGCTGTGCCCTGGGTGCTGAGTTGGTGGCTGCTACAAAACAGTTTCATGTATACTGTCATCCCAGGTGGCCACAGACGTCCATTCACCAGCCCTGAGTTTCCCCCATTCATTCACATGGGAGCTGCAGTCCTAAAGCAGCTTCTAATTTAACACTCAGTAACTTAACCAGGGCTTTCAGTACCTTAACTGGGGCATGCTACAGAATTCTTATGCAATCTGAGAATAGTCCATGAAGAAGATTTCTTGACGACACAGTCATTCCTTTAAAAAAAATCTCATATGTCACAGAGAGAGAGAGAATGTGTGTGTGTGAGAGAGAAAAATTGCCATTTGCTAGATTACTTCATGATTTTGGTTTCTGTGTATGCACTGGGCCAGGAGATTGCTAGAATGGATGATAATCTCACACATTGCCATGTAAGATTGTTTTATGCCATCTTGGGCTTTAATAGTCTCAGCTGAGAAATCCAGGTCAAACAGATCCGGAGCAGCCCCAGGACGCCCTGACAATGGGAATCTCCTTCCCTGGCTCAGGGCGAGGTTGGTTGGGGTCAGGGGATCCAGCTTGGCATTCTTTGTTCCAGACCACCTGTGGGGCTGAGGTAAGCGCTATAAGTCAGGAGCTATTTTCTCCTCTGTGCACTGGATTCCAAGATGGAGCCCAGTGAGAAGACAGAGTCCACGAGTCCCTGCTGGCCACATCCCAGAAGGCTTGGCAACTCCACAAAGCAGCCTCTGTGACGCCCAGGCTAGTGTCATACTGGAGACTATTTTGGTGCTTTGTTTCTGAGGGCACAGATGTCTCCTGGCCCTGGATACCCCCTCGGAGGGAAGCTGTCCATGCCCCATCGCACACAGCTGTCCCCAGGCTCGGCCTCTGTCCCTAGCCGTGGAAGCACATGCACCTAGCTATGCTGTCTTACATGCCTGACCTGCAGTAACAGCCCGAGAGTAAAAGTGTTCGTACATACTAGTTGCATTTTTCTGAGTCTTTTTGGAGAAATTTTTCTATAGAAATAATACCCCTTGTATTGTAGTTAGGGGTTGTACACAGAGAACAATTAGAATCAGGACATGGAGTTTATAATATTATTTTATAATGGTCAACGGGAGTTGACACAAGAAAATGTAGGAAATTTATCCACAACACCAAAGACATAGACTATTTAGCCAAGGGCCTGAATCCCACAGCAATGTCTCACATGAATCCAGATGAAAACCCAGAGTCCATGACAATGCCTCCCGTGAGTCCAACTGGAGGTCCAGAGCCCACAAGAAGGACTCATGCCAGTCTCTTTTACAGATCTGTGCCGGGAAGGCCCAACGGTCAGCAGTGGAAGCCAGAAAGTCCATGCCAGCGGGGTGAAGGAGCTGTGCTGGTGGGATGAGGGTTCTATGCTGGAGCCGAGAAGTCACACTCACAACAAAGACCAGAGTTGTCCTGAAAGGCACCACAGCCATCCTCAGCAACATAGAGGCCCCTAGCTCCTCTGATGACAAGCACAGTCCGGTACATGCCAGGAAGCCAGCATGACGAGTTTATGCTGGAGACCAAGCGGCACACATCTTCCCCTCCAGGGCCAGGAAGCAATGCTCGATGTGAGGGCCAGAGCTTCTCCAGGAAACCTAACAGCTCAAACAGCAGGAGAACTCACAATGCCACAACACATTAACATATCAATGCCTTCTCATCCTCCTTCTCCTTCACCTATTTATGCTGGCAACTTTCCTCACGTGGAACATCTATGCTCAGTGCCATACTGATGTAATCCAGCTGAAGTTAAGTTGACCACCAGTTCTTAATTCATAACACCTAATAACAAGAATGCAGATCCATGTCCCATTATCCTGTAACTCAGGAGCTGACTCTAGCTTCCTTGAGGACTTACACACAGGGACAGCTCCTTGCCTGGTGGCACTGGTCAATCCTAGGGCCAAGGAAGATACAACAGGGTCAACAATCTCTGTGTGAGATGATAAATGTTCACCATAGATAATAAATGTCTGTTATTTTAAGCCGCTCAGTTTTGGGATAGCATGTTATACAGTAGTACCTAACTAATATGCATGGCCTATGGTGAGTGTGTAGCTAAGATGAGCCATTTTGGCCCACTGTCCATAGTATCGGTCTATGGGGAAGGAGTCCAGATCCTCCAGTACATACAGTAGGGCTGCCATGTCATCCTCCTCACTGTAGATGCGGAAATCGGTCTGTGGTCTTGATGTCTA
The DNA here is from genome assembly GCF_034190915.1 of Cavia porcellus. NCBI lineage: Eukaryota > Metazoa > Chordata > Mammalia > Rodentia > Caviidae > Cavia > Cavia porcellus. Next base: position 26,706,323 of record NW_026947515.1, read on the forward strand.
TGGGTGAGCAATGGGGCCATCCTGAAAAAGTGAGTCACTGTTCTCCAAACCACAGTGAATTGTGCTGATGAGTCAGGCACCTGTCTGGTGCCCAGTCCCTAGGACCAGGCCTTTCCAGGGTTCTTTCCAGCACAATTCTGTGTGATTGTGTGTCTCTGCATCAGCTCTGGAGCCTGTGGGAACTTGTGAAGGGCAGAGCAAGGAGGGGGAAGGGAAGGGGAGAGGAGAGGGAGGAGAGGGGAGGGAGAGAGAGGAGAGGGGAGGGAGAGAGAGGGGAAGGGAGGGGAGGGGAGGAGGAGAGAGAAGAGGAAGAGGGGGAGGGGGAGGCCAGTGCCCCCAGCTGGCTGCAGCCACTCCTTCTCTCTGCCCTTCCAAAACACTGGCCCATCTCTGGCCTCAGGCCACCCAAGTGGCCTCTCCTTGCTTCCTAGGAGCACCCCAGTATTCCAGGTGGGAGGGAAATCCAAAGACTGTGTGCTCTACCCTACAAACCTCAATCCCTCAGGAGAGACAGAAGTCCCCAGGCCGCTCCCTGCGAGAGCCCAGGAGAAGAAAGAGGCACCTCAAAAGCAAAAACGAAAACAACCCATAAAGCCAGAACTGAACATGCAGTGTCTGGTTCTCTCTCCAGATCCTGCAGCCTGAGAGAGCACAGCATCCTGCCAGTGAGTGCCTGACCAATTAGCCTGTGACGCCCCATCCCCGCTTCCAGAACCCTGGCAGGCACATTAGCAGAGTGCTGAGCCCCACACTCCAATGAAGAGGTGTGTGCCCTGCTCACTGCGGCTCTGGAGGCCTTCACAGGATGACTCTGGCCAGCCGGGCCCCTTCTTCACTGCATAGGTGAGAGTCAGCTGTCTGCCCAGGGTTAACAGCGTCTATTTATGAGAGGCCTCCAGCTGCACAGTGTTTTCCCAGGCTGGTTAATGAAAGGTAACCTTGGGTCAGGCCATTATGTAAATAACTGCGCTGGGGGCAGAGGTGTGGGCAGTCATGAGCTTTTAGAGGCGCTAATGAATACTGGGGGCCTGGTCATTTGCCCACTACTCAGCGCCGGACCCCCTCTCCCCATAACCAGAGCAAGGGAGGGACAGAAAGGACATGGCCAGCCCCACCTGAACTCAGACAGTCCTCTCCTCCCATCACTTCCACACGACTGCAGTGAATTCAAATTCTCCCACCTCCTCCCTCTCTGCTTAGACCAAGGTGACCAGAGAGGACGCTGGCCACGGGACTCCTGCTGCCACTGCCCAGGCCCTACCTTGCTGCCTCTGAAGCCAGAAATCAGTGCCTCTCAAAAAAAACAAGAAAGAAAAAGGACAGTCAAGGAGCAAGCAGCAGCCCAGAGGCCTGTGATGGAGGGGCTTCTCCATCACAGGGGCTGTCCCCAGTGGGCACAGAAGTGGTCAGGGAGAGTGGATGGAGCCCAGGGACCTGGCCAGAACCCAGGCTGGGAGGTGTCAGGGTGAGTGATGAGCCTCAGCAGCAACAGCTCCCTAGAAACGGGGAGCAGCTGTGCCGGAGGACATGTACTTGGCTCCAGAACATCCCTGCAGGCTGGACAGAGGAGGTTCTGCTCTGTGTTTTTACAGCATCTAGGCTAAGGCAGGTGGCAGCTGGCCCCAGCTGCTCAGCCACGCTGCCATCTGATGGCAGAGGGCTACTTGGGTCCCCCCCCACCCCCTGGGAGTTGCCTGAGCAGTTCTCATTGAGCCTCTGAGTTATGGGGTGTTGCTGCTGGGGTGTTTCTACAAACAAGTTACTGGTCTCCCCGGAACTCCCTGGGCAATAAGAAGCTAAATATAAATAACGTGCCTGGGTTGCACTCCAGTAGTGCCTTTCACTAGAGGAAACTGGTGGAAATGGTTGATTAAAAAGAAATAAAATGAGGCTCTTCCAGCTAGCTCCTCCAAATAGGAAAGCAGGCCCCTCTCTCTGAGCCCCTGAGATAAAGCAGCTCAACCTGAGATAAAGCGGCAATCCTCCTGCCTCGGTCTCTGGAGAAGCTGGATTGCATGTGTGTACCACCCTGCCCGTCTTAAATCATGCACTTTTGAATGATTAATTTATGTTATATGAATTATCTTTCCATATAAGAAAGGGGAGGTTGAGTGAAGCAGTTCCTTGAGCCCATTCCTCAAGTGATATTCCATGGATTCTCATCTCAGATGGCCCACCATTGCTTCCCTCCCTCCACTAAACTCTGGAGGGGTGTGAGCACTCACATGGCACCCAGTGAGGAGGAGGACTCAGAGACACAGTGGTCAGGACTAAAGATACAAGTCACCCAGGAAGGCACACTCCCAAACCTGGGGAGGGATAGGTAAATGGTGACCTCAAGAGCTGACTTGTGGATTCAGAGAATTGTGGATTCAGGAGCAAAGGAACCCCTGGGTTAAGGGCAGAGAGTCAAGGGATGGGTGCTGCCTGGGTCTAAGGGGACATCAGGATCAAGAAATAGGAACCCAGCCAGGGGTAGGGAGCTAAGGTAGAGACCCCAGAAAACATCAGTCTGCCCAGAGCTGGCAGGAGACAATGATAGTTATCCAGAAGCCCAGTAGAATCTGCACATCCCTAACAGCCCAGTTCTCCCATCACATCTCCAGAGTTCCATGGAAAATCAGGCCCTTTTCCTTGGAAGATATGCTCTGTCCCTCAGTCTCCCTAATCCCCCACAATGACCCTTCTTTTTTTTATCATCAGTACCAGGGATCAAACTCACGACCATGCGCTTGCAAAGCAGGCACTTATGCTGCTGAGCTAAATCCCCAGCCCCTACGATGACCCTTCTGTGTATCAAGACATGCTTCTGGATCTGCGTGTATGTGGCGCTCCATGTCCAGAGACATTTTACAGGAAGTTCCCAGTAATTTTCTGTTGCAACCCAGATTTTCAGAGGTGAGAAATGTATTATCGTGCTTCAGTTTCCCATTAAAACTGCTCAATAAATGTGTGGGCACAGACTGCTCCAGGCGGGGTGGTAGGGGTGCTTCTAGGGGCATCTTTGAACCAAGGAATCAAAGCCACAGCGCCCTGTGGTGCTGAACCCTCGTGGGCTGGACCTGCTTCTCTGCCCAGCCCCCCGGTTCTCGAACTCCCTTCTGGCTACTCTGCTGGGGGTGGGGTGGGGTGGGGTGGGGTGAGGGTGGTGAAGGAGCTGTGGGCAGGAGGGTGCTCATCTGTCCTGCTGCCACGTGAGGAAAAGCGCTGGACATAGAGCACTAGGTCCAGGCAGGAACTCTGGAAGGCTGAGACCGGAAAATCAGAAACTCAAGCCCAACCTTTGGCAACTTAGCTACATCCTGTCTCAAAAAAAGTCTCTGTTCAGCAAACCCATCATTGCATAACTTTCTATAACCTGCCTGAGGAAGCCTATCTTTCCATGCTTCACTGCTAATATTTGAGTCCTTGCATTGCTACCCACAGGGACATTTTATGCTCCAAAGACAAAACACACAAAGCCATTTCCCTGCCCCACCCAGAAGTACAGAAAGGGTGACCTCCCTGCCTTCCGCCTATTTTTTTGCTCAGCATCTACAAAGGACTTGGGAGAGGGTCCCTGTCTCTCTCTCTGTTCTCTCTCTGTTTTGTCTTTTCTCTCTCTCTATTCTGTCTTCTCTCTGTTCTGTCTCTCTCTCTCATTCCCTCCTCTAGAAATGTGTTCCTTCCCTCTTGGGATAGGCCCAAGAATGCAGTCCCTCTATGACCAAGGACAACTGTGTCACCCAGCATTTCACCCACACAGCCTCAACACAGGACCAACACCAGGTAAACATGAGTGGCGTGCACAGATGTGTGGGTGGGTAGCCAGGTGGATGGAAGGGTGGGTGGCTGGCAGCACCCATTTGAGAGCTAATTCCTGGCTTTCAAAGTCTAGTTCCAGCCCAAGGAGCCCTGGGAACATTTGGGCAGCTCTCCTCCCTCAGCGCTTCTGTCCCTGAGTGTGGATTCCACATTGGCTGTGAAGACCATGGAAATTGACTTGACAATAGCCCACAGGGACTCCTCTCCGCAGGCGGCAGCTTTCAAAACCATTCTCCCGTCATCAGAGGCTGCTTAAAACCAGTAACCATGCCTGGCAACCTCTAAGGATCAAAGGCTCTCCAGAGAAAAGCAAACTCTAATTACCCAGGATGCATGCAGCCCCTGGAAGGTTTGAAGACAGAGAGCAGAGCTCATACACAGCCAGTGAGGGAGGGAGGCTGGCCCTGGCAGCTCAGGTTGGCTTGCATCATGCTTCTTAACTTTAAGACTTGATGCTAACATTTAAAAAGCATAAGCTTTCGCATAAAACTCTGTATGCCTGACTCCTCTCAAGAAACTAGCGCTCCACAGGCTGCTGTGCCCGCAGGCAACAATCCCAAGAGCCACATAATTGAGCCCCTCTAGACTGAGATGTCTTCTGTGGACCAGGCCCCCAACCTGTGCTGGCCTGGCCCCCGGAGGTGGGTGAGTGTGGGGTGTTTCTGCTCACAGAGGATCCTGTCCTACCCGGAATGTCCCTGCATGCTCTGGTGCAGGCTTTTCTTTGCCTTTCGCATGACACAGTCACCTGTCTTCTCTTTTGTCTCTCTTGAGTTTTGCAAGAGACCCCAAGGTCAAATGCAAATTCCACGATCGCTTTGACTCATCTATCTAAAAAGAGGTTTGGGGTTCACCCTGAACCGTCCTCCTCTCCCTTGATGCTGAATTGAGAGTTGCCTGGCACTCAAGCTGGGCCTCTCTCTAAAGAACAGCAGGAAACCCACCAAGGGGCTCACCCAGTCTCCCTTTTGTTCCCCTGTCCCTTGGTCTGTGTATTATTCAGTGGTTCCAGAGAAAGAGGTGATGGGATGGAGAGATGGAGAGATGGGAAATGGAGTGAGCAATGTCTATGGGAATTGGCTCTTGTGATCAAGAGTGTGCTGTCCTCAAGCCTAGAACCAGCAAAGCCAGTGATGTCACTCATTCTCCCCTTGAAGCTCTGAGGACCAGCATCTCCAGTGGTCAAGGCTGGAGAAGATGGATGGCCCAGCTCAAGCTCAGAGAGGAATGGTCCATCCTAATTTATCATTTCACCTGGGCCTCAACAGACTGGATACAGCTGGCTACAAGCTTGTTAGTGACAGTGGATCATCTTTCCTCAGTTTCCCTATGTTAATGCCTTCTGGATCCATTCTCCTGTACATACCCCAAATCATGTTATCCTGAAGATCTGGGGACCCTTTGGCCCAGTCAGTTGGGCGCAGAACATTAAGTCTCATGGCCCCCTGCCTGGACTGAGTCCCACCAGCCTTGGACTCTGCCTTGAGAACCCAGGCCCTGCGTGGCTATGGGAAGCACGGGCCACCAGGAGGGAGGAAGTGGCCAACAGTGCCTGTTTGCTCTGGGCTAACACAGTGGTCTCTGTTTGGAGGGAAGAACCCTGAGTGCTGTTTGTTCTGGGAGTGGTTAATCCTTGTTCAAATTTACATCCTGAATCTTTAATGCAACTGTGTCCCTGGGGAGGCAGTAGCATCTCTGGCTGCTGGGTCTGACTGCAGAGAACTTGACTCTGGCTCAAGGAGTCCCACAGGACACAGGAGCATGGGGACCTCCCTCCTACACTGTGCGTGCATGCTTGCACCTCAGGGAGCTCCTGGGTCCCTGCTCCCAGGAGGGCCAGCCCAGGGAGAGCCAAGTGAAAACTACACATGCTCAGCAGAATTGTGACTGGCCATGCTGTCCAGGGTCTGGGCAGCATTTGCTCTGTAAGGAGCTACACTAAAGCTCTGTGTGGGACACTTGTTTTATTCAGTTATTTTAAAAATAAGTTCTGGAGTTAGGCAAGGGGGTACAGACCTGTAACCTCAGCATGCTGGGAAGCTGAGATAGAAGGATGGCACGTTTGATCCCAGCCTGGGAAACAATGTGTGAAGGTCCTGGGTTCAGTGCTCAGCAGCAGAGGGAAAAAGTTCTGGCACTTTCCAGGAGCTGAGTCCATTCACACATCTTGAACCTTCCAGAGTGTCGGGGAGGAGAGGCAGCCTGTGGAGATCAGCGGCTCTGCAGTTAGCACGGTGGAGCAAGAAATCCAGGGTGCACCTCAGTGCAGACAGCATGCTCTTCCCCAGCTGGGGCAATTTGCCTTCCCAGGGGCTCCGGCATGCACTGGTGTTTGGCAACTTTCCAGGGAAAGCCTCGGACTGGTAATATTTGCCAATTCCCATGGTGCAAATGTCTCTGCCATTGCTGGTTTCACTGTGACAGAGTGCAGGGTGCTCGGGCACCACCAGCCACAGCAGCCTGTGAGCTGCTGCGAACTTTATTCTCTTTTCAGCTGAGCCACAGACAGAAGAGACAGGAAGTTTGGGGGATGGGGAAGCAGAGACTGAAGAAACAAGCTGCAAAAGTCTTGCCTTGAGAGGATGAGAGGATTGGCTGGGGGCCATCTGCAAGATTCTCCGGGGCTCCAAACACCCATGGCAGCGGAGAGAGCTCAGTCAGCGCTTTCCTAGAGCCTGGACTAGGATGCGGATGGCATAGGGATTCTGTCTTTAGGCAGGAGCAGAGGCTGGTGGCCGGCCAGAGGAAAAGTGGAGCTCAGTTTCCCCATCTGACAAATGCAGTGATATTTATGAGAATTAAAGGAGCCTTTGCAGAGTCTGGCTCAGTGCTGGCACCCGATATTCTCTCACCAGAGATGAGAGGCACACAGCAGCAGGGACCATGTGGGAGCCACTGGAAAGCATGAGACCCATCAGTAAGCGCTGCACCACCAAGTGGAAGGAGAGAAGAGCTACTGTAAGCCCTGGGATCCTCTCAGGGCTGGAGGCCATCTCCGGCAGGAAAGGCCGAGAGAGCTCAGGGGGCCTTTGAGCAGTTGGGAGGATAGGGCTGGGCTTGGAGGATAGGACACACAGCAGGCTGGGGAAGGAGGAGGATTTAAAAGAACCCAACAGCCAGAGCAAAATCTGGTGGGCTGGGGAGAGTCCCAGGGGATGCTAGGGAAGCACCAAGATGGTGACCATGCTAACTTGACAAAATACCTGATGGGGCTGGGTATTTAGCTCAGCACCATTAAGCGCCTGCCTTGCAAGCAGGCAGTCGTGGGTTCGATCCCTGGTACTGATAAAAAGGAAAAAGACAAAAAAAAAAAAAAAAAAAAAAAACCTAAGAACAGCAACTTAGAGGAGGAAAGGTTTATTTTGGCTCATGGTTTCAGAGGGTCCAGTCCATGGTTAACTGACTCCACTGCCTGCGGTAAAGGAGAAACATCATGGAGGAAGGCTTTGACTGAAGAAAGCTGGTCATCTCATGGTACCCAGGAAGAAGAAACAAAGGAAAGATCCAGAGAGCAAGACACAGTCCCCCAGTCTGGCCCCATGGTCCACTCCCTTCAACCAGGTCTCCCCTCTTCGATTTCCTTCACCTCGCAATAATGTCATTAAATTATGATCTCATTAGTAGATTAATCCACTTGATGAAGATAGAGCCCTTATGACCCAGTCACCTCCCCAAATCCCATCAACTGGTAATGAAACCTTCAGTGCCTTGACCTTTGAGGGGCATTTTAGGTAATAATCATAAGAGTGATTGATCTCAGCTCGGAGCACAGCCCTGATCACTCCCGGTGCAAGTGCCCCAGACTGAGCCCTTGGAAGGGAGGCGGGCAGCAGCTTCCAGGTTCATAGGCACCATGGAGAAGGGCTGCACCGCCGGTCCCACCTCTCTCCTGCACAGCCCCTGTGCCAGTGGCAGCCCTCTAAGCCTGGCAGAGTGGTGGGTGGTGTCTCATCCTGCACCCTGGCCATCCACTGTGGATCACTCAATGGCCCTGCTAGTAGCCACAGAGGCTCTCGGGAGGGTGAGGCCAGCAACAAGACATATTTAGGGCAGCATCATTCCAGCCTCTTCAAATTATAGCACCCAAGGATGTGGCAAGTATGCTCACAGGACGTTGACTGTCTCTCCACCTCCGCCCTCCTGTCTTATCTCTCTGGGTCTCTTTGTCTCCCTCCCATCCTTCCCTCTTCTCCTCTCCTCCCCTCAAACAGGCCCTTTGGTGATCCATGTGAGCAAGGATTAGATGCCTGGAAAACAGCAGGGGACTTGCTCTATCCAAGCTACAATCTGAAGGGCGTCCTTAGCCTGTGCACAAAGGAAACACAGCCTCTCCTTGACTCAAGCCATCCAGGCTCCTCCCCTCCATTCTCCTCCTCTGCCTTCCTCACGTCTTTCTGGAACCATGGAATCCCTAGGAGGAGACTTGTGCTGAGGGCTGAACTCACAGTATGTCTGAGTCCATAACAAGAAAAATCCAAGTTGGCACCGGAGGAGTCCACGGTCCTTCCAGGTCATGAGGTCAGGCAACAACTAGGCTAGCCAGAGTCTTCCTGGTGCCCATGCCATTGTCCCCAGTGCCCACATCTCAGTGGGTGTTCTCCTGGTTCCTCAGGTCCCTAACAGCTGCTCCTGTCTCACTGAAGTCCCCAGACAGAAGCCCAGGGCTTATGTCTCCTGACGTGGGATGCGAACCCCATAGCACAGAGCACAGAACCTCCCTGTCATCAGGTGGCCTGAGGAGGAAGGATGTCCAGCAGCCCACCAGCCTGTGCAGCCCTGGCCTCCAGGGTGGCCGATAGCCTGCAAAACTCTGTCCCCAGAGACTGGCCTTCAGCAAGTGCAGAAGGAGCCCAGCCCACCTCTCATTAGCAGATCTGATTAAATGCACTTTTGTGCTCCCCAGCTAGAGGTGATAAGCTCCAGCAAGGAATTTGTTTTACCTCAAACTGGGATGTTTAACCCCAGGAAAAACAAACCCCAGCTTGCCCCACCTCACCCCCAGCATCCTCCTTCATGGCTCCGGCTGCCTTTGGACAGCTAAGCTGATGCCTAGCACAGGGAGAGCGGGGGTGGCGAGGAACAGCATCATCCAAGGGCACCAGAAAGTGACCATGATCAGGCCATGGCCGGATCTTCCCCTACAGCAGTTTCTGCATCAGGCAGTCAAGGCCTTCCCGCACCGTCCACTCTCACTGTGGAATGGCTGATTGTACATTGGTTGTGACTCATGAGGCCGGCCTCTCAAGGACCTTCTGCCATCCCGGAGATGCATCCCAGGATTCTGGGCATTTGGTGAAGGTGAAAACAAGGAGGACCTTGATATTAAGGAATTTGTCCCATACCATGGCACTTGGGTTTGGCCCTGTCTCTATTCCTTAATATCTGTGTGACGTTAGGCAAGTGACTCACTGTCTCTGAGCCCTAAGCTCCTGTACAGTAAGGACAACACCACTATCTTCCTGGCAGAGTGATTTTGAGGGCAGAATGACACACAGGCAAAGCAACCAGTTCAGAACCTGGCCCACCAAGGGGACAGCAGCTGACAGAAATGGTGGAGAAGGCACTAAGGAGGGTCCCTTCCTCCGCCTCGGTCCGGTGACCCAGCCACCCCAACCCACCTGCACACCAAGGGACGCCTGGCACCTCCAATCTAGAGAAGGGTCTTCACATTAACATAACACACATTAATGTAACATGCTCCCCTTCCCCACGGTTACCCAAGCTCAAATGTGGCCCAAAGATATTAAACAGAAAATTTCCAGAAATAACTCGTAACTTTTAGATAGCTCTTCAATGCTGTGATTGTTATAACTGCTATTATACTATTATTTCTGGTTATACTAATCTCTTACTGTGCCTGATTGCAGCTGTGTGTGTACAGGGCGAGTTCGTGACTGCCCTCTGTTCTGGGCCTCAGTGGACATCTTGGGATGCATAGGGTCAGGTGCAGCTGTTATCCACAGAACTCCAGGAGAATGGATAAACCGCCACCCACCATCCAGTGGGGTCTCAGGCATCTTCACCGATGCAAGAACAGGGAATGTGGTACTGGATGTGGTACTGAGTCAGAAGGGAACAGGGTCCCTTAGTTAATCTAGTGTAAAATTTCATAAATAAGCAAAGTAAGCACCTTTGTGTTGACCAGGATATGCATTATAAAAACTGCTTCTTGAACAGGAGTGGAGTAATCAGTGTAGCATTTTGGCCGAGTCTGTCCTGGTGAAGCAGGACTGAGCCAGGGGACGGTCAGACAGGTGATGTCACTCTGTCACTCTGGTTCTTCTGCAGGCAGCTGTCTAAGTTGCGCCCGCCACCTAGAAGGATGTTACGCAGTTTCCTTTCTCTATATCAAAAGTATTTGTTAGGATAATGGAAAACGTTTTCTAAAATTTGGTCCAGCTTAGACATAACTTCTTCCTCCGGAGAGGAGGAGAGGGCACTCACTCACCGCTGGTGGAAATGCCACACAGCTGAGCCACTTGAGGGAAACAGTTCACTAGTTTCTGGTAGGGAAGTTACTTCCTGCAATTACTGTATGACCCAGAGAGCCCACTCTTGGAGAAAAGAAAACATAGTCAGATATTCATAACAGCTCAGTTCATAACAGCCAAGGACCGGAACCAGCCCAGTCACTGATCCCCAGGAGAACAGAGAGCAAGCCACGGCCCACCCATACAGTGTGATACCACGTGACCATGGAGGGACTGAGCCACCAAAATGCAAAGGATGCTGAAAACCCTATCTCAGGGAAAGACATAAGGCTCAAAAGCTGCACTCTGGGCTGCACCACTCTGTTTACAGGAGATTCTAGAAAAGGCAGAACTACACAATGACAGAAAGTCAGTCAAGGTCAGCAGTGTGAGAGATGGGTGGGCTTCCCCAGCTAGGAGAGGGAGCGCAGTCCACTTCATGTGAATGCTGGGCCCGAGGACAATGCCTGCTGGCATCCAAGAACCCACCCCACTCTGTCCAAGGTCTCCTAGTCTTGTGTTCACCAAGACTGCAGGAGTCCGCCCAGCAAGGGGAATCAGCCACCTGCCCTGTGCCCCATTCCCAGACCCTCCAGTAGAGGCCGCTGTTCACCCCTAACTGGCCGACCTCAGTGCCTGGGCAGCAGCCGCAGTCTAACCTCCCTGGGATCTTGGACCTCACCCTCCCATCCTGTAGGACCCAGGCCACTTCCTAACCCCAAGACTCACTTCTCCCTGAGTCTGCTCTCACTCCACCTGCGTCCCTGGAGACCTGCAGATGACTTCAAGGCGCCCCTAGTTCAGCGCACTCATCCTGCAAGGGCACCTTCAGGCTGAGCCCCCCAGGGGACACCTCATCCAGGGGCCACCTGCTATTCCCACTTCATTGTCACCTCCCGCCCATATGTCCCGATGTCCTGAGTAGCCTGGTGTCCTGCCTGTTCCTAACCGTCCCAGCTACCAGCTGGCTGTCCACCCTTCACCCTCCACCAGTGAGACCTGCTCCACCCATCCTTTCCCTGGCCTCACCCTTCCGATTGTCCTGTACCCATGCAACCGGTCCCCACCCTGACCTGGGCGATTGCTGCCTCGGGCGCCAGCCGTGGGAGGAAGATTCTGGACCTCAGACATCCCGGTCACCTGCCAGCCGAGTGACTCTGAGCAGGTGCCACTACCTGTTGGAGCTTCTGGTCCCACACGCCAGGAGGCCAGTGTGAGACCAGGAGGCCAGGAGATTGCAGTAGCCCTCATCTGTCTGAGGCCCCAGCGTTGTCTGTGGCTCCAGTTCCATGAGGTCAATAAGAAGAAGGGTCAGCGGAGCACCACAAGGTGTCTTTGGGAGAAGAGAGAGACCACATTCTTGTGAGTGTAATTACAGTGCATTGTAACTGCTTTACTTATTACTAGTTATGGTTGTTAATCTCTCCCTGCTCCTGATTCATGAAGTAAACTCTATCACAGGCACATATTATAGGAGAAACCACAGCACACATAGAGGTAGGTGCTGCCCGTGGTTGCACGCATCCACTAGGATCTCGGGGTGCATCTCCTCAAGACGAGGGGACGCCATCATATCTAAAGGGCCTCACTTACAGTGAGAGATCAATTGTGACTCCAATGCAGCGCACAAACACCCGAAAACCCCCGTGTGCTCCCCTGGCTTCCTCCTGAGACTCTGAACACCCCTGCTTCCCGCCTGCCCAGCCCTACCCCCAGCTCTCCTCTGACGTGCTCCCGGTTGTGATATTGGGGTAGAAAAGGGGGTTGGGAGGGACATGCAGGAGGACTAGGGAGCTTGTGGGAGCTTTGGTGGAACTGCTGGTGTCTGAGTGCTGGCCGAGACTTGGAGGCTGCCGCATACGTCCTCCCCTCTTCCCACTTCGAGGCTGCTGTGTCTGCCCCCTGCTACCAGGAGCAGCCCAGCAGTGATGGATGAGACTTTAATTAAAGTAATGAGATGTTTATAACAGTGGTTATCTCCCAAATTATGCCTTTTAGCAATTATTCTATGCGACTGCTCCCCAGGTAGATAGCTCCCTTCTTTTAGAAGGGAGGAGAGTCTGCACCTGAGAGGGATTTTCCCAGCATCCCCAGCGCTGCGATGGATGAAGGATGGGGTGTGGTCTCACTGAGATTTCTCCTCAGAAGAGGAAAGGCTTGATGACCAGAGGGGCCCAGCAGGTGATACCATGCTAGAAAACCCAGAGAGGGCACCTCAGAATCCAAGGCTCTGAGTTCAAGTCCTGCCTTTACAGCACTCCTTGATTTTGAGAGTTTGGAAATTTAGTGCCTGTCTGGCCCTTGTTTATGTTTATGGGATGGGATCTGCATATTTCATTCCTATTTCTACCCCAGTGCAGCCTCTTCCCTGGCCTTGACCATAGCAGTACTGTTAATATCATCAATGTCCACTGACCAAAACACCCACCTCCTAGACTTTGTTACTCTTGTAGATCCATTGGTGCTTTGGCACCAGCCTTTGAAGGATCGAGGAACAGGTCACCCTGATCTCACCCTTCTGGAATTCTGTTCCCACTCCCCTGACCCCTACCCCACCTACCCAGCTTCATCCCATTGCAGCTCTGTGTCCCACAGGAAGGGCAAAAGGGGACAATGGTGGCTGAGGAGCTAGCTATAAGGTGTCACTATCTCCCAGCTCACTTATCTAATGTAAACAAGGCACTTCCTGCCCTCCCGCAACAGGCATTTCTGAAGGGCACCTGCTTCCCCACAGCCCACAGGCTAGCCGTAGCCTCTGCACACACGCACCAGGAGAGGGCACAGCAGGAGACCCAGGAGTGAGGTGTCCACCTGCCCATCCACACAGGGAGCTGAGGAAGGATTTGGCCTCGCCAGAGAAGAAGAGTGAGCTAAGTAGGCAGAGACAAAAGAGACACACAGTTGCCACGCGAAGGCTGTGGTATGGTGACTGCTGTTTCTGAGCCTGGGCCAGGCTGGCACTGGTCCCCAAGGTGCTGGACTGGTCCACTGGGCAGCCTGGACCACGGCATCACTTCTGCTTTGCAAGGAAGAGGCAGAAGGGCCAACAGCAGAGGTGGGAGCAGATTCGTGCCCAGCAAAGCTACCAGAATGGCAGAAGCTGCCCCTCCCACCTCCTCGCAGGGCCTTGGCTTGGCAAGTGCAGGAACTTGCCCTCTTGGGCTGCGGAAGTGCGGGACACCACATCACTGCCCCCCAAGAAGAACAGGCTGTGGATTATCAAGGGACCTACCAAGGGGCAAGAGTGTCCTGCTGGGAAGCACATCCTACACCCAGCCAGTAGATGCCCTTCCCACTGCCCAGGGGGAAGGGTATGAAGCTGGGGACATCCAGACCTGACAGTCCATGACCATGAAGAGCCCAGAAAGGCAGGCAGTGGCTTCATTGTTTCTGTAAGCCACAGCCACTGGTACTAGTGAAAGGCCATCAGAGCTCTGTCCAGACCCTGCCCAAGAGTGGTCTCCTTGTTTGTAGGAAATGCACTGGGCCCTGTCCCCCGAAAGGATATCTAACCTGACTGCCCACTGCAGACCAAGCCTTGTTCTCTGACAATTCTGTCCCCTCCAAACAGACTGCTTCTCTGCCTCGAAGAGCCTGAGACAGACAAATTCAGCTCCAGCCTTTTCTCCCAGCACAGTGGCCCAAAGACGTGCATTTCAGCCAGATGCCCATGCCAATGCTCGGAGGCCTGGTGCCAGGACAGGACACGTGGCACCTCAGAGATGGGCCTGGGGGCACAAGAAAGCTCTCGCACACTGCTCTATGCTCAGGGCGTTGAGACCTTGACCTATCCCTGGGTGATGGTGGTTGGGATTCAGGGCTGCTGAGCAGATCTACAACCTTGTGCACCCCAGAGGTACCCGTCAACAAGTGAAGGGCTAGAAAGAGAAGAAAACGAATCCATCCCTTCCCTGCACTGCAGAATAATTTAGGCTGTGCCAGGCAGCAGCTCAGCACGTCCCTATACAGGAAGGCACCCATCTACTGGACTAGGACCCTGGGAACCAGGGGGCCAGAATGGACCCTGGGAACAGATGCTGTCACCCCGAGGGGCCCACAGCTCCCAGGCAGCAAGGGTCCAAATGAGGGCCGCCCTGCTCCGCTGTGTGGGGCACTCTGACGGCAGCCACTCCCGCAGGCTCCGGCCATGCTCTTGTGGCAGCTGCTAGGGACAGCTGCGGGCACCCAGGAACAGCTTGCTTGGGGTCTGTGCAGAAGGGGACCCCACACCATGGCTTGGGAACGCGAACAGTGGCAATGGTCCGAGACTGCTGAGGCCTCAGGAGACAGACTCCTCACCCACCCACCGGGCTTCTCTTCTCGAGCTCTGTAAAGCCCTCCTGCTGAATCTGCCTTTGCCCTGAAGCCTGTGTGCCCAGTAGCCCGTCTGTGGGAGGGGTGTACAGTGATGTGACCGCCACCCAGGGGAGGCTGTTGGCAGCCTCGATTTCAGGCAGGACAGAGAGCCTGGCTGGTGGTTCTCTTAGAGCTTCATCTGTGAGTCTGGAGTCCTGGCTGGGGTGTCCTAGGGTCCCCCAAGCCTCCCAGCCCCTCGTCGCTTCCTTCTCCTCCTCTGCCCTCCTGTCCCTCTCCTTTTCTCACCCCTCCCTTCGCCTCCTCCCCTCCCCTCTATCCTGGTCCTTCGCCCCTGCTCAGCAGTAGAAGGCTGACCCTGCTGGCGGGTCCCAGGAGGAGCAGAGCACGCACTTCCTTTTTTAATTGGGTCCAAATACAATTTGTTTTCTTTAATTTTTTAAATTTCACTTTTTCTCCCCAAAACCATCTTATTTGAAGGGGAAGGAAAAAAGGAGGAGGAAGAGAAGCAGAAACTACAATGAAATTTCAAAACACATCAATCAGGAGCAGCAATGGCACATACATTGCACATTGTCACCCCCAAATCACTCACCAGAGCACGAGACAGCTGCATTCAATTGTCCAGACAACACTAGCACAAATCCTTCTCTTTAGGGAGCTCAGAGAAATCAGTGGCATAACTATCTTTACTGTTTTTATATATGTATACATACACATAAACCTCTGTGTTTTCTTTCAGTTCCCACACTAATGAAACAATATAATGTTTATATATGTGTGTCTCATTTATCTCACTAATGAGCATATTCCCCAGTTGCACCCATTTGCTTATAGAAGTCTCTAGTTTATCATTCTTTATGGTTGAGTAGTACTCCACTGTATAAAAATACCACAACTTTTTTATCCATTCCTCGGTTGATGGGCATTTAGGTGGTTTCCAAAATTTGGCTATTACAAACTGTGATGCTCTAAACATGGGTGCACATATATCACTGTGGTATGACATTTCTAATTCTTTTGGGAACATACCCAGAAGAAGGATGGCAGGGCTGAATGGTAGCTCTAGTCCTAGTATTTTTGGGGAATGTCCACACTGTTTTCCACAGTGGTCTCAGCAGTCTGCACTCCCACCCACAGTGGAGGAGGGTTCCTTTTTCCCCACAGCCCCTCCAGCATTTGTGATTGCTTGGTTTCTTGACAGTAATCATTCTTTCTGGGGTGAGGTCATACTGCAGTAGCTTTATGGTATACCTTGTTTTAAGCTTTATGGTATACCTTGCATCTCTCAAATGACCAGAGATGTTGAACATTTTTTCACATATTTGTTTGCTGTGTGTATTTCTTCATCTGAGAACTATGTGTTCATTTCAGATGCCTATTTTTGTACTGGATCTTTAAATTTGGAAGGACTGGGTTTTTTTTTTTTTCTTTTTATTTAGTTCTGTATGTGTTCTTGATAGTAATCCTTTATCTGAACAGCTGGCAAACATTTTCTCCCAGGCTGTGAGTTGTCTTTTCACTGTGTTGGTGGTTTCTTTTGCTGTGCAAAAGCTTTTCGGGAGGGTGAGATCCCACTTGTTAGTTCTTTACTATAGTTGCTGTGCAATCAGGGTTTTGTTCATGAAGTCTTTGCCTACACCAGTGTCTTCAAGAGTTTTACCTACTCTACTGTCCAGAAGATTTAATGCTTCTGCTTTAATATTAAGATATTTGATCCATTCTAATTTTAGCTTAGTACACAGTGAAAGACATGGGTCCAGTTTTAGTCTTCAGCATGTGTGGAATCAGTTTTTCCAGCATCAGTTATTGAAGAGGCTGTCTTTCTTCCATGAATGTGTTTAACACTTTTGTCAAAGATAAGGTGGCTTAGTGTGTCTGGGATTGTTTCTGCATCTTTTAATCTGTTTCATTGATCCTTGGGTCTGTTTTATTTGTTTACTTTTTAAAAATTTTTGCCAGTACCATGCTGTTTTTATCACAGTAGCTTTATAATATAATTTCAAGTTAGGAATTATGATGCCCGTCTTGTCTTTGTTGCCCAAGATTGCCTTTGCTGTTCTAGGTCTCTTCTGGTTCCAGATGAATTTTAGGATTGTTTTCTTTAATTCTGTGAGATATGCTATGGGGATTTTGATTGGGATTGCATCGAATCTGTGTAACAGTTTTGGATATGTGGCCATTTTAACTATATTGGTTCTTCCTACCTGGGTGTCTCTCCATTTTCTAATACCCTTTTCAATTTCCTTTTTCAGAGTACTATTGTTTTCAGTGTAGAGGTTTTTACCTCCTTTGTTAGATTGATTCTAGGTCTTTCATTGTTTGGATGCTACTGTAAAAGGTATTGTTTCCCTGATTTCTCTCTCAATGAATTTGTTATTCCTCTACAGGAAGGCTATTGATTTTTGCTTGGTTACTTTGTAACCAGCTATGTCACAGAATTTGGTTATTAAATCCAGAAGCTTTTTGGTAGAGTTTTTGGGGTCAAGTAGAGTATCATGCCATCTGCAAATAACAATAGTTTAACTTCTTCCTTTCCTATCTTTGTTCCTTTTATTTTTTCTCTTGTCTCTAGCTCCAGCTAATATTTCCAGGACTGTGTTGAATAAGAGCGGAGACAGTGGACATCCTGGTCTTCTTCCAGATTTTAGAGTGAAAGCTTTCAGTTTTTTGTTCATTTAGTATGATGCTGGCTGTTGGTTTGTCATAGACAGCTTTTATCAGATTGTGATGAAGACCATCTATTCCAATTTTGTGTAGGGTTTTTGTGATGAATAGATGCTGGACTTGTCAAAAGCTTTTTCTGTATCTATTGAGATGATCATATGATTTTTGTCCTTGGCTCTGTTAATATAAATTATGAATTTACATTACAATTATGGATTTATGTATGTTAAACCATCCCTGCATCCCTGGGATGAATCCCACTTGATGACGGTGTACAATCCTCTTGGTGATTTGCCGCAGTCTGTTTGCCAGTATCTTATTGAGGGTTTTCGCATCAATGTTCATTAAGATTGGCCTGTAATTCTCCTTCTTAGTTGGGTTTTTCTCTGGTTTTGGCATTAGGATAGTGCTTGCTTCCAGGAATGAATTTGGAAGTATTACTTCCTGTTCTATTTCATTAAAGAGCTTATGAATTAGTGATGTTAGTTCTTCTCTAAATTTTTTGTAGTATTCAGCAGTGAGTTTTTCAGGGCCTGGGCTTTCCTTGTTGATAGGTTTTTAATTACATCTTCAATGACATTTATTGATATTGGATTATTTAGTATTTTTATATTTTCTTGAGTCAGCTTTGGTAATTCATATGTATCTAGAATTTGTCCATTTCTTCTGTATTTTCCATTTTGTTAGAATACAAGTTTTCAAAGTAGATACAGATGATTTTCTGGAGTTCTGCAGGGTCTATTGTGATTTTGTCCTTTTCATTTCTAATTGCATGGGTTTAAGTCTTTTCTTTCCTTTTCTGATAAGGTTGGCTAATGGTTTGTTAATTTTTTTAAATCTTTCAAAGAACAAAGTCTTCAATTAATTGATTCTTTGTATTTTTTTTTAGTCTCCAGTGTGTTAATTTCTGCTCTGATCTTTATAATTTCCCCTCTCTTACAAGCTTTTGGTTTAGCCGGCTCTTCTTTTTCTAGAAGTTTGAGGTTCAACATTAAGTTGTTTATATGTGCTTGCTCTGTTCTCCCAATTTGGGTATTTACTGCTATAAATTTCTTTCTTAAGACTGCTTTCGTTGTGTTCCACAAGTTCAAGTGGGTTGTATTGTCATTATCATTCAATTATAAAAACAGTCTAATTTCTTCTTTCACTTTATCTGTGCCCCATTGGTTGTTCAGTAGGGTATTATTTAATTTCCATGTGTTAATGAAGTTCTTGTGGTTTCCTTTGGCATGGATTTCCAATTTCATTGCATGTGGTCTGATAGTATGAATGAGATAATTTCAATTCCATTGCATTTACTTAAGCATGTTCTATGAATCAGCATATGGTCTAATTTGGAGAATGTCCCATGTGCAGCTGAGAAGAATGTGTGTTCTGAAATTGTGGGATGAAACACTCTATAGACCTCTATTAGGTACATTTGTTCAAAAGCTTGATTTAGTTCTAATACTTCATTATTGATTTTTTGGTTTAGTTGATCTGTCTTTTTGTGACAGTGGGGTATTGAGGTTCCCAGTACAATTGTATTAGGGTTTATTTGATTTTTCATAGCCATTAGTAATGGTTTTATATATCTGGATGCACTGGTATTTGTTGCATATATATTTGTGATTGTTATCTCTTTCTCTTAGATTGTTCCCTCTATGAGGATATAGTAACTTTCTTTATCTCTGTTAATCAGTTTTGGCTTGAAACTCACTTTGTCTGTAAATAGAATAGCTACTCTGCTGTTTCCTGTTAATGGAGTATTGTTTTCCATCCTTTGACTTTCAGTCTATGAATTTTTTAATTAAGTGTGTTTCTTGTATGCAGCATACTGTTGGATTTGCTTCTTGATTCATTCTGCCAGTCTGTGTCTTTTGACTGGTGAATTGAAACCATTAACATTGATGGTTATAACTGACATATATTGACTTACGGTTTTCATGTTATTTTCTTGTTGCTGGATCCCCCCTTTTCCCTCTCCCTCTAATTGTTTGCCTTGCCTGGTGGATTCCTTCTGTAGCAGTCCATGGAGCTGTAATCTTTGTTATCACTTTCTAGAATGTCCTTCAGAGCATTTTGCAATGCTGGTTTGGTGTTATAAATTTCTTTAGATATTCATTGTTATGGAAGTATCTTATTTCTCCATCAAATTTTTTGTAATTTTTATTTTAAAGAGAATAAGACCAAGAAAAATGAAACAGGATAAAGCCAATCAAAACAAAACAGTGTAAGTGATACAGGATTTCAAAGCAAGATAATAGGAAGTCAACAATGGTTACCATAATGCCTCTTGTGGTCTTCAAAATAGCTGCCCATAACTTCATACATAGTAAAAATCAAACAAAACACAATAGAATAGATCTAATAAAAGAAAAACAATGGAAGCAGTAAAGGACTTCAAAGCAAGACAGTAGTAAATCCAAAATGGCTGCCATACTATGTCTTGTTATCTTTGACATAGCTGCCCATGCCATTGGATATAATACAATCAAAGAAGGCAAAACAGAATAAAAGCCAACCAGACAGAACAAGTAAAATGACACAGGACTTCAAAACAGGACAGTTAGGAAATCAACAAGGGCAATTTCCGTGAATCTGCACCCAGCTAGGAGCTGCTGGAGGAAGCCAGCAGCAGTTCTGGGTTCTGGGCTTACCCAGTTGGATGCACTGCCTTTTGAGGAGAGATTGCTTCAGTCAGCAGGGGTCCTATGAGCCCGCCCCCGCTCACAAACCGACTGTGTGTGCACCTAGATGGCTATGAACCCGCACCCTCAGCCTGGTAGATGGGCCAGGCCATCCCCTCAGGATGCTGGAGTGAGGAGGGCGCCACACGCCACCTTGTTTATGATCAGTGCCCAAGCAGGTCCTGGCTGGGAGCAAAAAGCGTTTGGAACTTGATCCTGGGCACATTGCAACAGACGCTCTGACACAGGAGCGGGGAGGAGGTGCAGAGGGTGCCCAGGGTACCCCTGAGTCCCACCCAATCCACCCCACTCCCCAGCGGGTCTCTGGGGTGCACCCTGTGTGAACCCCTGACCCTGCCCCTGCTCCTGCTCCCTCAAGCCAGGTCTTCAACCCCACTCCTCTGCCGGCCTGACTTAGAACCACACTGGCCGGAGCAGGTTTCTTTCTCTTTGAGTCAAAATCAGTGATGATGATAGAGTTTTAAGGTAGCGGTGGGGAGGAAGAAGAAAGCATCTAGTGTCAGGATGGATGCGAGAGGCAGCTCGAGGAGCCTGCAAGGATCTCAGTCGCCTTAGGGTGTGCGGCTCAGCGCCAACCAGTGTGATGTCAGCCTTCTTCTGCACCGTCATCAAGGTGGAAGTTGCGACATCACAGCTATCAGTCTGTGGGGTGCTTGGCAGAGATGCTTCAGCCACATGAGGGAAACAGAGCGCTCCATTGGGAAGGGGGACTCTGGGGGCTAGATCCGGTAACTGGGGAGTTTCTGGTGTCTGGAGTGATAGGACCTGAACTGTGGACACGCATCTTACAGGTGGAGAGGAGGATGACGAGGGACCAGGCAGGGGACCAGGCAGCTCCTCCATAGCAACCCATCGGGTCACCTGCTCTTCCCAGAGCTGCTCTGGCCCCTGTGCAGCTGAAGGAGAGAAATAATGCGGCAGTGGAGGAGACTACTGAGTGCCACTGTCCACGTGAGTGGCAGGAGTCCTCGTCCCAGGTATGTGACAGTGTTGGCACCCAGCCTCATATCCTTCCCCACAGAGAGTGTAATGGTGAGTGGGGGGAAGGCTCCCCTGTTGGGTAAGACACCCTGATGGTGAACCCACAGGCAAAAGACCACATTTTCCAACAAGCTCGGGCGAGCTGCTGGAAGCTGAATACAAGGCAGGCCCCCTGGTAATGACACCGAGAGCCTTGCACTGGGGTGGGTGGGAGCCTGCAGCAGGTGCCTGTGTGGCGGATCCCTGTCCATGCCCAGAGCACACTTTGCTGGATGTCTCGATGGTGCCCAGGGTTATGCTGGTAGCTGTGAGGGCGGGGGTAACCTCGGGAGCAGCGGCTTGCAGGATCGAAGACAGTCCCTCCCCTGCCCTGCATTCCTCTCTGTGCTGGAGACGCGCTCTGCCACCTTGTCCAGCCGGTCCTCGCTGGTGTGGGGAGTTTCTTTCCTACACTGCAACCCTCCCTTGGAGATGTACGGCCAAATGCTGGCTGCTTTCTGCTGATTTTCTTTCTCCAGTGCTGGAGAATGGGGCCAGGGCCTGCGCTCCAAGCTACGTCCCTAGCCCTTATCATTTTTTATTTTGACATTCATGTCCTCATTAAGGTACCCAGGCTGCCATCCTCCTTCCTCAGCCTCCTGCTGTGCTGGGACCACAGGCCGGGAGGTGGGCAGGACGCAGGAGCTGGCCTCACCGGGGGCCCACTGCCACCCTGCAGAGACGGTTTCCTGTGCCCATTTCTCTTCTTCCTGCTGGAACCCCTGCCTCAGACCGGGGTCCTGGAAGTCATGTGTAACCCCTTTCAGAGCCTGATGGGAGCACCGTGGGCTACCCTGTGCCCCTCCTCACCCAGTACTCAGGCCATTTCATGATCCTTCCACTCAACCCCTCCCCGTGGGGACACGCATCCCGCATAGAGGGCCAGGCCGAGGCTTGGTGCGGGAGGGAGGGCAGCTCATACTCCCATTAAACAAATGCATTTTGCTAATTGGATTACTCAGACAGTATCATATACTACTGGATTTCCAACATGGTGCTAATAAATTGCATGAAGAACTTAATCATGATAGCATCCCAAAAGCTTGTAAGACACGGAATGAGAAAACCACGCTACGTGAACAACAGGGACGTGTGACGGTTCTCAGACTTGCTGCACCCCGTCCTTTCCCCTGCCTGGGCTGTTGACACCGAAGCTGCTGCTGTTGCGTGGGGCGGGGTTTTGGGGATCGGGTCTGAAACCACAATGTGAGTATCACCGGGCTCTTGCTCCAGTCCTTGTGCCTCATCTTCTTGAGCTAAAGGTCCCCACAGTGTAGGAGGGCCAGGGCAGGTCCAGGGGGGTGTGGCTCCCTTAGAATCCATGCAGACAGCACCAGCCCCACCCCTGGCTCACTTCTGGCCCTGTGCCTCTTCCCCGCAGACCCCTCCCTCCTGCTGGTACCTGCCCAGCCGTGCCTGCCCTGCCCACCACATCCTCTTCGTGCGTGGAGCCACATGAGGTCCAGGCGGTGGACAGGCTGTGGAAGGAGCTGTTGAACTGCAGGAAGAAGCACAAAGGCCGAGCAGTGGCAGAAGGACAAGACCTTGATTTGTCATCAGTCACCTTCCTGGGGACTCCAGGGGGACAGTGTCCCCTTTGCTTTCTGAGGTGGAAAGGTGTCGAGGTGGCTGATGACATGAGCGCAGGCTTCAGCAGTGAGGACCCCTCCTGCCTTCACATCCCCAGAGGGGATGAGGGATGGTCACAGCCATGGGGCAGGCCACACGGACAGACTGAACACACGCATACACCGCACCAGCACCCAAGCCCTTAAACGACACTTCCATGACAAGAACCACATTAAAATAGTGACCAGCTTCTGGGGTAGCCTCTGCAGTATCAATGCAAATGCTTTTCTAACTCTCCTGGCTCAAGAGAAACAATGTACAAGTTCCAATTAGCATCACAAAATCCAGTGCAGGAAGAGAAGACAGCTGCTTCCCTGTAATTAGAACAATAATTATTGTAGTATCCAAAATTGCCGGCCCCCCAAAGATGACAAGGACATACTTGAGCACCTGGGAAGTCAATTTAGAGAAGTGAAATTTAAGCCAACAGGAGGGATCCTTCCCCAGCGCAAGATGCTTGTTTGCAAGCACGATGCACACACCTGCCGCCCCACCACAACCACCCATGGCCCGTTCCCCAGGCTCACATGCGTCCCCCTCACACACCCACTCGCCTGCCCTCACCCACAGATTCACTCACCAAACATCGGCAAGGGCCAGGCTTGGACCAGGCCCTCTGCTTTGCACAAGATGAGGCTCCTGCTCCCCAGAAGTCTTGCATTCAGCGGTGGCCTGCTGTGGACCTGCGCCAGCATGGGGGAAACAAACAGCCCTGTCTTCATGAATGCTGCCTCAACGCGGGTGCTGGATGCCTTCTGAGTAATGAAGCCTCAAAGGGTGTCTGGGGAGAGGGGTTTCAGGCAAGGCTTCCTGAACCAGCAGACAACAGAGCTGGGTCTATGATTGCAAAGGTGTCAGACAGAAGAGGAGGAGCAGGTAAGAACAAGCGCACAGCTCAGACACTACAAGGCAGTGGTGAGCAGAGCCGGCTCCCATCCACTTGCAAAAGTGATTAGGAAATACTCAGAGACACGGTGAAGAGGGGCCAGGAGTGTAGCTCAGTGACAGAGCGCCTGCCTGGCATGCACGAGCCGCTGGGTTTGACCCCCACACTGCTGAAAAGGAAAAAGAATTGTATGAACTGGGTGTTAAACCCAGTCAAGGGGAGAAAGATGCATTTCTCTTCACTTACAATTAAATAAATTCTATTTAGTGCCAATAAAACACTTCCTAGTGATCTGACTGTCCTTTGGTACTAGCTATATTCTTGGGGCCATGTATGCTTTTTGCCTCTGCGTGGCGGAAGTGTTATACAGTGGTGGCTATTGTTATCTCCTTCAACTCTATGTCAGTGACACTGCATTGCTGAAATGAATGAAGTTCACTGTCACAGAGGAATCTATCCCAGAAACTGGAAATGAAGGCTTGATTTACATAGGTGTGTTGATTGTCCAGACTTAAGAAAATAAGGGAGAGAATGTTAATAATGCAGATTCAACTTAAAAACAGGCTCACTGCCATTGCATGGTATCACCCCTCCAAAATTACAGTTGAATTGCAAGGAAAGATTGGCAACACATGCAAGAGTTCACCAGAAGTCCACAAGAGCATTCTGCAAGGCTCGGTTGGTTACATGGAATTTACAGTGAGGAATGTTGGGCATTTTATCATGATTTGTAAGTTGATGCACATCATTTCCATTAGTAAAGTGGATAATGACATGCAGACGTTTATTTTTTCAGGGAGCCTGACAAGTGTCAGCACACACTGTCCCACATGGTAGGAAGAAGATGCAGACCTTCTCCTCTAGGACTGAACGTACAGACTGGATTTGCGATCTGGACTCTGGTTGTGAGGTGGAGAAGACTCAGGAAGTCCCATACCTAGAGCCAGGGAGCCCGGAGCAGAGGCTGAGAGGGGGTGAGTGGGTGGTGCTGCAGTGAGCAGAGGCTGGGGCACCGCTGCTCACAAGCCTTGAGCCAGAGTGGCCTTCTCGCAGCCCGAGGGGTGCGGCTTACAGGGCAAAGGCCCTGAGCTCTGTACTCAGTGTGTGTGAGGGCTGTGGCTGATCAGACTCCAGCTGTGAGTGACTGAAACCAAGCATTAATCTTATTTTGCAGGTGTCTCCCATGGCATTCAAAGCTGGACTTCCCCTCTGGGTAGGTGGATGAGTCCTCGGTCATCAGCCTTGAGTATCCTCAGGGTCATGTTTGCTCTGACCCATCCTTACCGGGCAAACAGAAGCTGTTCTGAATTCCCCCAGCAGCCACACATGTCTGAGGGCTGAGCTTCGGACTGAGAGGCTGCAGCTTGAGATGTGTACCTTGCGTCCCTCCTGTCCCCAACTGGTGGGGGAGCCCACTCCGGAGGCTTCCAGAGGAAATAAAAGACTGCAAGAGCGGCACCAATGTTCAGAAGTCTCTTTTTCTTCCTGGCAGCTTCTCTCAGGCTGTGGGGCCTCATGCCTTCTGCCCCTACACAGCGTGAGGCCAGCAGCCAATTCAGAGCAGTGTCTGAAGCTCTGCGTGGTGCGGCAGTCCTGATCTTTCATCCCCATTGGCAAAGGATCCTCACCATGGGTCCTCTGAAATTCCAGAGACGGATGGCTGGTTTGCAGGAAACGTGCTGTACAAGGTTAAGCGTGTTTGCCCAAGAAATGTGGATAATGCTCTTATCATGTGTGACCTTTCCGATATGTGGAGTGCTGACTGTAACAAAAACGTCGCTTTTTAAGTGGCTTTCACACCAGGGTACCCAGCCATTAATCACGATGCGTATGAGTGACTGCAGGCGCTGCCTGGGAAATCTGGAGTCCCGCGTTAGATCAGGGCTGGGAGAGCAGGGAGCCTCTGCTTCACGATGAGCCACTGGACCCGATCTTGACCCATCGTGGCTGCCAGCTTTTTCCTGGGACTCCAGGAAAGGAGTCAGGTTCTCAACACGACAGTGATGTCAACCAGCTCCCTGTTCTAAGGAGGTGCCTTTGTGTCCCCGAAGCTGATAAATAACTCAATCCTGATCCTCCACTGAGCCTGCAGAATTTGGCTTCCATAAAAGGCCTCTGAGACCCTGAGGGGCACTGCCCTCTCCTCCACTCCAGGTCTCACCTTGAGCATTGTTTGCAAGGCTGGCTGAAGCTGGCCGACTCCCTCCTCCTCCCGGCCCTGCAAGCCTAATTGGAGGAAAGGCCAGCGGTAGAATTCAAGACTTGAACTTCCACGGGGGCATTTTCAAATGTCACCCAGGAAGCCCCACTGCCACCTCACTGTCTCAGTGAGGCAGCCCCAGCACGGGTGACTCCTGCAGCTGGATGTGAAGCTGGTCCTCCTGAGAGGCCATGAGTACTCGAAGTACACCCAGCATTTCAGAAGCTCAGTTTAAGATAAAAATACAAACATCTCCTGAATGACTTTTATATCGAAAACATGTTGAAATGATATTTTGGATCTATTATTATGAGATCCAGCTTTGCCTGTTTTGTTTTTACTTTTTGCAGTGCTAAGATCACATCCAGGCATTGCAGGCTAGACAAGCACTCTATCACTGAGCTACACCCTCAGCCTTTTTTATTTGACTTTTTTTTTTTTACACTTTTTTTTTTCTTTTTTCTTTTTTATCAGTACCGGGGATCAAACTCATGACTGCCTACTTGCAAGGCAGGTGCTTATGCCACTGAGCTAAATCCCCAGCCCCCCCCCCCCCGCTTTTTTAAAATTTTGAGATAAAGTCATGCTAAGCTACTCAGGCTGGTCTTGAACTTCTGATCCTCCTGCTTCAGCCTCCCAAGAAGCTAGAGTTATAGGCATACCCTACTGTGCTCAGCTGCCTGTTCCTTTTTATTTATTTTGTGTGGCTACTAAAAAATTTCCTGCTGCAAATGTGGTTTGCACCATACGCTTAAGGGAGCACAGCCAGAGGTCAAACACAGCCCACAGGCAGAGTCTCGGCCTGGAGGTGGTGGCAGTACGTGCTGGCCCCAGTCTGGGCTGGAGGAGCCTCCTCCAACACAGCTACACTGGGTCTACCCCGAGTGCAAACATACTCTCCCTGGTAGATGGTCCTGAGTCCTGGACAGATACACATCAAACCTGGGCTTGATCTCTGCTAGTGCACAGAACCATCATCTCATCGTCACCATGGGACAGTTGCACAAATGAACCGAGGTGGAAAAGGCTTCCTAGGCAGGTGCTTCCCTGAGGAGAAGCATGCGGAGCTCACTGTAGAGGTACATTGTGTTGTCTGGGTCACAGTCAAGGCAGGGAGCAGCAGGAGATGGGCTGGTGAGTACACGGGGTGGGGAGGGGGGCAGCAGAAGGAGCCTTGAATGCCACACCCAGAGAGTGACCTTTCTCCACAGGCAATGGGCCCTGCTGGAGCACTCTGAACTGGTGCCGCAAGGTCAGATTTAATCTCTGGAAAGAGCTCTGTCAGCTAGGACACGAAAGGGTTACCATCAAAGCGGCAGTTCAGGACCTGAACTTGGTCACTGACATTAGGAAAGAAAGAGGCAAATACCCAAAACCTGTCTGAAGGTGGAACTGGCCTGGTTCGGTGTTAGAACCCAGGCCGGGGTCAAGGAGGAATGGACTGCTCGTGCCCCAAATGTTAGCTCTGGTCTTCAGGGCAGAGGAGGCCACAGCCACCCCAACAGCTCCTGGAGGTAGATGGCACATCAGCGACAATGGCACATCTCTGGGCCACCAGCTTCCTGCGAACCTCCCAGCAGGTGTGGTGACAGCCAAAGGCACAGGGGTGACTTCAGACTGGCCAAGAAGGCAGGTGAAAGCCAGCTAACTAGCTCAGTAAAGACGTGATTGTAATGATGATTGAACTGAAGCACCTCATTAGTTTCATGGGAGAGGTGGGGAAACACAAGACAGCACTTCCTGCAAACTCATTGTTTGCCTGGCCCCAGACACCCCAACCCCCGCCCCCAGATGTCTGGCTGGGTCTAATTTAAGTATGTAAATTTAATGGTTCAGTAGGTAAAATTGCCTTTATTGTTTGGAATGGTTTGTGCCATAATTTATTTTTTTTTTATTTTTTATTTTTTTTATTTAAGAGGAAAAAGAGAAAAACACAAAACAAACCAAAGCGGCGTAAGGGTACACGCAATACAGAACTACAAAACAAAACAAAACAAAACAAAAAACCATAACAGTAAGAAATTACCTGCTAGTAGATTACACACTATTTTCTTGAAAATAGTTCCTCAAATCACAGTATCAAAGAACACAAGGTGGACATTCAAACAGGGAGACTGCAAACAGCTGTGTTCAATGTTCCAAAAACATTGATAAAGTCAGCTATTTAACACCCCCAAACACACTTGCTGTTATATCCGTTAGAGCTCCTTTTCTTTTTTTTTTTTTTCCCTCTCTTTTTTACAACAAAATTTACACATCTTGGATTTTATTACTCCTTAGTGCTTATTACTTTCTTTGGGGGGGGGGAAGAATACAGTCAAATATGGCAAAACAAAGCTGTCAGTCAATACCAAGGATAGACATAGCACATGGTGTAGAACAGAGTACAAGTTTATCAACAATGGTTATCAACGTTGTCCCTTGTTTCCTTAAAAAGAATTGTCTATCTTATTAGATATTATAAAGTTGGACAAAACAGTAGAGAACAAGACCAATAAAACTTAGGCATTGTAAACATTACAGGACTTCCAAAGAAGACAATAGTCAAACCAGAATGGGTATCTTAGTGAATCTTATTGTCTTCAAAGTAGTTGCCTATGTCTTCAAACTTGATACTATCATATAGAATGGAACAGAGTCTAATCAGTCAAAACAAGATCGTGGGAGTACTACAGGACTTCAAAACAAGTTAATAGGAAATCGAAAAGAGTTACTATTTATATATCCTAATTTTTTTGAATTTTTTCTTTAATTAAGACAAACATAAGAAATGACTAAATAATTTTTTTTTGAAACAATAAGGGGGAGATTGAGATAAAACAGGACATAACAATATAACAATAGAGGTCACAGCATGACTGTTTCAATAACCTAGTACTTCACCACCTTATAACCTGACTTAATAGTAGTTACCATAGTGTCTTTTTCCTTGAAATATTTGGGTAAAACTTCATATACTCTAGCTTCAAATATTTTCATATCAAGAAGCCCAGAATAAAGCCTTTCTAATTAATGAGTGAAAACTTTATAAGGCTTCAAGGCCACCTAATGGGGAATCATGATTACCACATATTTTTATATATTTGAATCATTACTTACATTAGGGAAACTATTCGGTATTCACACATGCGAGATTGATTTATTTCTGTGCCATAATTTATGAGCTAGGCTGGTTCAATGGATAGGTCCCCATGATAGAGTAGGTGACAGCTCCTGCAGCTGGTATTTATGCAAGGAACTCACCAAGCATGTGGAGAAGTCAGCCACACAGTCCAGAACATCAAGTCCCAGCCAGCTGACACCAAGACCCCTGAGCGTCATCCTGACCCCAGAGAGGCTAGGCACAGATATCCAGGGCCATTGCAGGCTTGGACCTTCTAGGGGGCCACAGGGCAGGAGTCCTTTATTCCATGGCTTCGAGGTATTTCTCCCTATACACTGGCACACCCAAAGTAAAGAACTAGAAGCACCATAACTGGGCAAAATCCTAGGCACTTTTCACCCCGTGCCCTGGCAGCCAGGCATGACCCATTGCCTCCCACTGCCCCACCCAGGCCTGCATCCTGCCTGCCTCCCCCAGCTCCAGCCCTCTCCCAACACCCACCCCAAGCTCTTGCCCATTGGGGGCAGCTGGCTATGAGGACACTCTTATCCCAGGAGGACAAGGAAATATGACCAACAAATGGGCGAGGCCAAGGCACAGATCCTACCAGGTCTAAACAGAGACCAGGACTGGATCAGAAGCAGCTGGAGAACCGAGCCAAGGGCTCCCGTGTGTGAGCTCCGGTTCCTCCATGGCACTCCATGGCCTTCATGGCTCATGGAGATACAAACATATCTGCCATAAGAAGACCCAAGTCCAGGAGGGAGGCAAGGATGGCCTTCCTCCCTCCACAGATTTAGGCGGTGGAAAAGCAGAGCGGGTCACAGTCCAAGTTACCCTCAGGTTTCTCCCTGGGGTAAGTGGCAGGTGACTCCAGCAGCCGGTAGAAGAGGACAAGCTCAGGACCTGCAGGCCCATTTGGCCATTAAGTGCTTGATCACTGTACCCTCTCCTTTCTGCACCACCCCTGGTCCTCTCTGATTCCCCTTCCTCTAAAACACCAGTGCTGAGAATTTGGCTCACTTTGCTCCGTTTGTAACTTTTTGGGCTTTATGCAAGGAATTCACCGAGCATGTGGAGAAGTCAGCCACACAGTCCAGAACATCAAGTCCCAGCTAGCTGACACCAAGACCCCAGAGCCTTCATGGGAGGAAGCCAGCTGAGAGGTTCCACTAAAATATCCCACCTGGAAAGGGCAGGGATCCCTGAAATCAAGCCCTGTGGACACTGTGGTTGGTGTATTACAGAGAGTTTGTACCTTCTGGGAGAAAGGTGGTGACCAGTAGTGGGCACTGATTCGAGGCATCCTTGTAGCCCTCAGCTCCAGGGAGCAGCCTGCACAGTTGGGGAGGAGCCCCCAGGACCCTCACTGAGCCCCTCCCCTCTGTCCTGGCCTATTTCGCTGACAGCAGCAGGTTTATTCCTCCCGATCTGTTCCCTGTCAGAGTGGCCCTACATGAACTCAGCACCTCTCAGTTTTCCACGGCAGATTGTGCCCTTTGTGGATTATCTAAAGCCAGCTTCTTCTTCTTCTAGACCGGCATGACTGTGCCGCAGCCCACCATATTCCACCTAAATGGGACACGCAAGGGGGGCTAGTGTTGTCTGCTCCCTGGCCTTGGAAAAATGCATTTTGGACGGCGAAGGCCAGGCAGCTGCCAGCAGCAGCAGATTCAGACTCCGCTCAGTCCTCGCTCTGTGACCTTGCTGCCCAGCAGCAGTCCTGGGTGGGGGTCCCACAGGGGGACCCAGCCCCACGATTCCCAGGCTAGGGGGATCTGCAGCCTTCCTTCTGCTGTCACTCACTCTGTTTCCTCCCCAGCTAGCAAGTGTCGCCAAGGGCATGGAGGAGGTAGGAGCATCACTGCTTGGTGAGCGTGGAGAAGTTTAGGTGCTGGTTGCATTACGAATGCACTAAACGCCACTGAAGCCACACTTTGAATGCTTTAAATGGTAAATACGTCGTGTGCGTTTTATCACAGTGAAAAACCCTCCCCCTCTTTCCCAGAAGAAGGGAGAAGCAAGGTTGAGATGATAAACATTTACTGCCTATAATTCAAAAGGGGCAGTTAAGACGTGTGAGAGTAATCAGGACTCTTTTTCATGTCTCAAATGGAGCCTGGGGACAAAACCGAACAAATAATAGCAAAATAATAAGACCTAACAGCTGTGAGAATAAAAAATCCTCTCCTGGGCTCACATGTGGATAATCGAGAGTTAATTCTCAATAAAATGATAAAACACAGGCGTGGTGAGAATCAAGACACCTCCTTAGCCAACTACCGGAGATCACATTCATAAAATAATGACTCCTTTTTATTTCCCTCATCTTATTGTGCAAGACATAATTGTAACCAGGCCGTTACTGAACTTCCAGGAGAAGGTGATTGTCAGCCAAGATGAAAAATATCATAATTTAAGTATGTTCCAGCCTGACAAGAAGGTCCATATGGTTTCAGGGAACACGTGGGGCAGTGATTTCGCTAGCTGAGCAGCCTTCTCCACACCATCAAGGACCGAGTGGGTCCCGGGTCAAATTCCACTCTCATCAGAGAGAGCTCCTATCACAGGCTGTCATGACCAGGGGGTCCTCGGTGACCCCTGGGCCCAGGAATAGGCCCAGAGAAAGGCGCAAGGCTCCCACCAGAGGACACCAGCCGGAAAGATGATCACGGAGAGAGAGGACCTGGGCGGCCAAGAAAGAAACTGATTTTCTGTCTTGCATCTGCCTCAGCGCTAAACCTTTTTTCAGATAATAAGTATGAGTCAGGCAAGGTGGTACATGCCTGTAATCCCTGTACTCTGGGAAGCTGAGGTGGGAGGACTGCAAATCTGAGATCCACCCAAGTGACTTAGTAAGAGCCTATCTTAAAGCAAAAAGTAAAGAAAGAGCTGGGGACGTAGTTCAGTGTGAAGGCTCTGAGTTCAATTCCCACTACTGCAAAATAAATAATAATAATAACAAGAAAAATTTGAAAGCACAGATGTCTGGGGCATTAGTTACACCTGGTCTGTTGTGATCACATTGCTGGTTTTTCTGTCTTATGTTTAAAGGTTTAGTTTGTTGCTTTTCTAAGGACGCCTAAGTGAAAGTGAGTGTTACGGTGTCCTTTTGTTTTTGAGATTGTCCTGGAAACCAGACGATAAGAAATGCCCTTAAGCCTGGACCCAGCCCGAGCTCTGTGCCAGCAGAGTTTTGTGCCCACTAAATAAAGACAGCTCTGTGGGCCGGACCCACCCCCTTCTGTCTAGCAGGAAACAGAAAGTCAGTTTTCAGGCCCCTCAAAGACTAGAATCAAAAGGCGCCGGCTTAGAAAACTCTGAAGCAGGCCAAACTCCTTGCCCAAGTGTGTCTGACTTCTGGCTTTGCAGAGAGCTCTTGTAACCCCAGGGAAACCAGCTCAGCATCTGTGGCTCTGCCTCTTTCCTGGGCCCCTCACACCGGGGCTTCAGAGTGGACCTCGGAAGATGAACAGAAGCAGCGCTGGCTCCTCCCACCGTGCATACACACACACACACACACACACACACACACACAGTGTCACGTACACAGGCACACGTGTTCATGCTGCTGCTTTGACTTCAGTAAGCCCCACAGTCATCAGCCTGCCTCCCTGCAGACCTTGTGTTCTCTCGGGGCCACTCACTCAGTAGGGGCGCTGGGGTTTCTCCAGGAAAACAGGAAACTGGGGGGCTTCAGGGGCTTCCAAATAACTGGCCACTGCGGACCGCTCATAACCCACCCCCAGACAAACACACCCACACACACACACACACGCACGTATGCACACACACACGTGTGTGCCTGGCACACTTTCAGAGCACCCTGTACACCCCACATGTTGCTGCGGTGTCTGAGGCTCCTCTGCAAACCTCCGGCTTTGTTCCCTCTGCTGCTGTCCTGAGAGGGTTCCCGTTTGATCAATGTGAACATTCAGTGTGAACACTCGGCCTACGCCTCCTGCCCCCCACCTTCAGTGGCAGTTCCGCTTTTGGGCGGCAGCGGTGATCAACTGACAGAAGGCAGGAGAGGGGATCAATATGGAGAGCAGAGGCAGGAGATTCCAGGGTCCTGGAAGAGCTGAAATTTGCTATCCTTTTCTTTCCAGTGTTTCCCTCCTCAGCAACCCAGACTCTGAGCGAGTATAGGCTTCTAGAACCCAAAGCTCAAATCCCCTCTAAAGCAATGTGACCTTCGCTGGGCAGGGGACAGTCTCCCTGTCACCTTTCCACGAATCCTGACCAACATCCCCTCCCCTCCTGGGCCGTCCTCTCCTTCCAAAGCCCTCCGGTCTGGGTGAGCCCCTCATTCAAGGACCCAGGTTCCATGGGGACAAGGACATGAGCTCCGGCTAGGCAGGATGCTGAGCCACCCTCCCCGTCCCCACCTCTCTTCCTGCTCCCCAGATCTGCTGTAACTGACATTTTCCATTTGACAGGTTCTGTTTTCCCTGCCTCCGGTTACCAGGGCAACAAGCAGAGAGGATGAAGCCAGGGAACCAGTTAGTTGTCTTTTTAAGGCACCCTGGACATAAAGAGCACTTTCCATAATGGGAGCCCAGCGCAGTGGCTTTTAAAAAAACAGTACCAAAGAGGAGGCAGGCGGAAGTGAGGGCAAGTTGGGGTGGTCGGGGAAGGAGCCCCGCCGGTTAATAGGAGAGCGAGGAAAGAGAGAAACCCCAGAGAGCCTCAGTCCTGCGGACACATCCGGCCACCTCCCTGGAGGTTCTGCTGCTCTGCCTGACCTTGGCCCCAGCCCGCTGGCCTGCCCATTGCCTGCTACGAGACCACAGCGTCCTGTGGCTGAGCCTCAGCCTGGCAACTTGGGACCCTGGTCCCAGTGAGGAGCGGGGGCCCTGTAGAAATGAACTCGCCCTTGGGCAGAAAAGATGCTCTCTCAGAAGTGAGGAGCCAGACTGTTGTTAGAGGCCCGGTGGGCCCTCCTGGGGGAAAGTCTTCAGAGGTTCTTGTCTCTTGGGGACACTTGCTCCCAGACTAACAGGAGCAGAGGTGCTGGAGAGGGGAGCAGACAGCTGCTGTGCACAGCAAGTGGGTGGTGACCTCTTCCTCCGGGAAGCCCAGTGGAGCTGGGAAGACAGAGCTACTGGGCCCTGGTGCAGGGATCTGTTTGAAGCGGTGGGTCCCCGACGTTGGCGTGTGCACATGTTCGTGCGTGTGTGCAAAGATGTGGGGATGTGCCTGGGTGAGTGTAAGTGGGTCTGGCAGCACACTGGGCAGCAGTGTGAAGCAGGCCATGGTTATTTGGGGCAAGTGTCCCATTAGAGACAAAAGGTATGCTTGTACTTCCCTCCAGCCCCAGCTCTGTTCTGCCCTGACCCCACCCCAGCCAACCCGAGACAGCTTGGTCCCCTGCTGCCCACCTGCCCATCCCTCCAGGCTTTACCTGTGTCACCCCAAAGCTCCTGTCCGCCGGACTCTTGATCCCCCAGGACTCACTCCCCGTGTCGGTGGTGTACCCACACACCCCCAGGACCACAGCATGAGGAGTAAGAGGTTGCCATGGATACCGTGCCCTCGCCACTTGTCTGCTTGGCATTAAGCACCAGCATCATTAAAAAGCGTTTGTGCCTTGGTTTTAGTGACTCATGTGCCCCTGAGTTTCAGGTCTTCGATTTTGTTCCCGACCTCTGACCTTTACCCCTCAATGCCACACCCACCCGCCAAACCTGTGGTCCCCAAACCCAGCATGTCCTCAGTCTCTAAGCCTCAGAGCTGCCTGGGCTCCACCCCTCCCACAGCACTGGGCTTCGCCCACAGCCTCTGCACTCCGGCCCCCACTCCATCCATCACCCACCCCCCCAGCCTACCCCTTCTGAGCAGCCAGCCAGCCCTGCTCTCCCTGAGCTACTGCAGGTGACTCCTGGGCAGTCCCCATCCCCACAGGCCTCTCTTTCCCCAGGCATGCTGTCAGCACAGTGGTCCTTCCTGCCACAGGTCTGTCCCCACCGTGGTGCCCTCTGTGAGCCTGGCACACAGGTCCTGTCCCCTGACTGCTTTCCAGCCTTCCCCCTCTGCTCCTTGATTTCAGATCAGGTGCCACTCCCCCGCCCCAGGGTCCTAACACACCTTGACCTTTCACACATCCGTTCTCTCAGCCTGGAAGTTCCCGCCTTCTTACCCCTGCTCAGCCTGGCAAACGCCTCCTCATGAGCCCCTCCACTTCTCTCCTGGCTGAATGCCCAGCATCCTCCTTGGATGTGGGTACAGGCTGGTGGTTCCCTCTGGTCTGAGGACTCTTTGAGCACTGATACCTTTCGTCTCTGGCACCCAGCACAGCCCTTTGTGCATAACAGGTGCTGTGTACCTGGTGTTTCTTTGTCCTTGTGGCGGGCCCTGAAAGGGATAGAGACAGAGCTCCAGGAATAAAGAGGCCCCTGGAGCCTGCTATGTCATCATCCTGTTGCCTGTTGCAGAGCAGGTGCCTCTGGCCCCGTGCAGGATGATGTCCCACAGGGAGGCAACTGAGCTGGGGGGCCCTGTCCTACACACTTCCTTCAAAAGCCATCGCTGAGAAATGGTAGGAAAATTCAAAAGCAGTAAAAATACTGGCTCAACTTTCTTTAATAAGAACTATAAAGAAACGACGTTATTCATAAGCCTACATCCCAGATAATCTTTTCTGGTATGTTTTTAAAATGTAATACAGTACAAGTCACTCCCTTACCTGGTCAGTTCACAACACAGCCAGGAGGTACTGAGACAGAGTCCCCATTTATTTATTTATTTAAGACAAGATCTCACTTTGTAGTCCAAGCTGTCCTTGAACTCACTATGTAACCCAGATTGGCCTCAAACTTGTGGCAATCCTCCTGCCTCAGCCTCTTGAGCACTGGTTTTAGAGATGTGTGGCACCACACCCAGTTTGGGGGATTGTCTCAGCTGCACTACAGAGCAGGCAGTGACCAAGCTGGGCAGTGGGTTCACTCAAGAGAGGGGAAGTTCAGACATGGTGCCCATGGTCCTGGGTAGAGGGAGACTTGTCCCCAGGACAAGAGACATCCTGATTTGGGTAGGGACATTGGAGGAAACTGAGAGCAGGCAGCAGGGGCTGGGTGCAGAAGAAGCTTCAGGGCTGGAAATGGGCTGTGAGGCAAAGGGCCCACAGCTGAGTCTCGAGAACGTTGAAAAAGTTACGATGTTTTTGCATTTGTAGAAGTAAAAAGAACCATCGGGATAGTTGAGAGGTGCTGAGGGCTCTGAACAAGGCAGGGGTAGCACGGACGTGCGAGATGGACTGGGAAAGATGGTCCAGCATGACCAGGGACAGGGCGAGGCACTGCTCCAGGAAGGCCCAGCAGGACAGCTCCGGTCTCCACTCACCCCACCAGGGCCTTCCAGCAGCCAGCCCAGGCCCTCCTGCTGACCATGGTGTAAACTGGGTTGACGGTGGCTTTCGGTGATCCACCATCAACTCCCGTCACCTCAGGGGTGCACACCACACCTGGCCAAGAGGGGCAATTGGCAGCAGCTCCCACAGTGCCCAACACTGGTGAGTACAGAGTAAGTTTTGAGTTGGTGACCTGGGGGCACCAGGAACACTCTCAGAAGCCACAGCCATCCTCCCGAGGGAGCTGGTCCCAGAGCGAAGGGGGCTGTGGGGTCCTGGAACAGAATTCTCCTGGCCCAGGCCTCTGGGAATGTCAGTGATGGCGCACTGCAGCACAAGGCTTGCTGCCTGGAGTGCGTGCTGAGGTCTGGGGCGCTCCTCCTGGCACCCCGAGAATAGCAAGCAGCCAGAGGGAGAGAATCAGCTCAGCAGGGACACCAGTAGGTGCTTCGAAGCGCCTCCTGTCTGTGGGAGCCGGGCTCTCAGAAACCTTCTGCTCTCCCCAAGCTGAGGAAGCTGACCTGCCAGGGATGCCAGGTTCATCTCCAGAGTCCGGGGCCAGTGCCAGGGGATGGGAATTATCATGCATCTCATTGCATCACACGCTGTAACTCCCAGAGCGATTTCCCATCTATCACTCCGTCTTCAGTCCTGTCCTGTGAAATCACAGGGCGGACACACCTTTCTTCTTCCTTAGGCACAGGACACTGAGCCAAGTTACCAAATGCACGATTAAGTGACCGTAGAGGGAAACTTAGAGCCCAGAAACATTAAAGCAATTGTCCTGGGCCAGGGCCAGAGGTCTGTCACTTCTGGGACACCACCGTCATCTGGAAACCATCCTCAGTAGGGCTGGCAGCAGGGTGATGCTGGCGGAGATGACGGGTTGTGTCAGATTCACAGTTTACAAATTTACAATAGATAATAAAATCAAAACAGGAATCCAGCGCCAGCCTGAAGAGGATTTTGGATGTCAAGGTCAGAAGTTCCAAGTTTTCCCAGGACCAGAGGTGACCTGGTAATTTTCCATCGGGGGGTTTGTGGTTGGCTGAAAAGTGCCCCCCACCAAAAAAAAGTGTCTTCATCATAACTTCTGGAACCTATGAATATGACTTTACTTGGATATGGGGCCTTTATTACAGATACTGAGATCCTCGGAAGGGGGAGGAGCCGGCCTCTGGGCCTTGCCCAGGGTCACAAGGTGGGTAGGTATCCAGGCAGGGTCACAGTCTGGTGTCCTTAACTCCAACCCAGCTGGAGAAGCCCAGGTGGGCTAGGTGGGCCCCAGGTGGCCGTGTCTCCATTGCCACCCCTCTCTGTTCTCTTCCCAGACCCTGCATCTCAGGATCTGCAGGAATTTTCACCTGATTCCATCTCATCAGTCAAAAAAAAGACTCAGAAGAAACCTTTGCCTTCATTCAAAATAATCTACTTTTTAAAAAATAGTTGGTGAGGGCGAACAGGCCTCCTGAAGGCTGGGTACGATCTACACTTTCCGTCTATACTGTTGTGATTGCCTCTTTTACAGCTCTGCTGAGGCCAGGACTGAGACTGAGAGAGTTCAGGAAGCTCTGAAAGTCCCTTTTGCTCTCAGAATTAAGCACTTTTGGAAGTCAAACTTAATCTCTCTGGTCTCAGTTTAGGCACCTGCAGAATGGAATGATTGTATTGGTTTCTCCTTGGTGCTGCCATAAAGACGAAATCCAGCGAGGTAAGGTATGCAATGCATTCAGCAAGATGCCTGGGATGTGGGGAGCTCTGCACGACAACCATAATGACAGTGGTGGTAGTGCTTACGGGGGTGATGATGGTGCAGAAACACATGATCACTGGGGACATGATCCCGAGGAGGCTGTTGGGGGTCTAGGGCTTCAGTAAAGCAGAGTTCAATTCTCTGACTCTCCCAGATGGAGCAGACTTGCTGTGATCGCTTGGTGATGGCACCCACCACGTCCAGGACTCCAGGACCACTCCAGATGCCCCCTGGAGCACAGTTCTTCTCTGCCATCCAGAGAACCCCCTGGGCACCTCTGCCCCTGGGCTCTGCCTGTGTACCACCTGGCTTCCTTTCCCTTTCCTTTTCTGGAGCAAAGAGCCAGCTCCACCCCTGTGGGTTAGATCCAAATTAACTGCCTTTGTTATGGTAATTGTGCAAGTATCCCCTTGGATTCTCTGGCAGGCAGCAGATTCCTGGGTGTTGCTAAAAATATAATCACATGACTCACACAGCCTCTCCCTTCTCTCCACAGGGCCTTTCTGCTCCTGGGAGCCGGACCAGGGTGCCAACCCACCCCAGAGTCTCAAATGAGGCTCGTGCCCAGCTTGCTACAAAGGCTCAGAAACAAACTTGGTCCCCAGCTTCAGCTGCTGGCTGGCCACAGTCGTTAAGAAACCTTTCACATCACTTCTTCAAGGGCTTCTCTGCTTTGCTTTTGGGGTCATTATCATGTACAAAGTCAAGATGTTTGTTTGTTTGTGGTATTAGGGATTGAACCCAGGGCCTTTGGACTGGAACAGGCCCCCTCAGAGTTTTCGTTGATCAACACCAGATCAGCGTTGTGACTGGATTCACACTCCCCAGTAGAGAGAGATGGTCTGCTCCCGTAGGAGCTTACTCTGTTCTCCAGATGTGGGGCCACACCCACTCTGCCTTCATCCCACATGTGGCCTCCAGCTCTTTCCTTGTTGGTGCCTCAACCCTGAGTCCAGTACAGTGGCTGAGAAGCCAACAGTGTGATTCCCTCCCCCACTGAGCATCTGGAGAAGGGAAAGTCTTCCAGTGAATGTTCTTGACAGTCTGGCCGTGTGTGTGTGTGTGTGTGTGTGTGTGTGTGTGTGTGTGTGTGTGTGTATACACCCATGTGCGTGTGTATTTTACTGGGAATTGAACCCAGGGCATTCATCCTGAGTTATATCCCCAGTCCTTTTCATTTTGAGACAAGGTCTCTAAGCCCCTAAATTGCCCAGGCTGTACTCAAGCTTGCAGTCCTCCTGCCTCAGCCTCCTAGAGTTCTAGAATTGAAAATGTACACCACCACACCTGGCTCTGATAACCTGCTTTCAGGGCAGGTTGCCCAGCTTTCTTTCCCTCCTGGGTGCTGAACTAGCAAAAATGGGCTTTCAGGAAGGCAAAAGGAACAGAGATGGTTTACACACAGGAACGGGAGGCAGAGGAGTCCTGCGAAGGTCCCCAGGTAAATCTACCTTGCCTTGGCTTTTCATGTGTGAAGATGGCCAGCAGTAGCCACAGTGCCCCCTGCCCAGATGCTCAGCCCCATCCATACGCTGCCACCCTGCTGCGTTCAGTGTGGAGTAGGGATTTGGAGAGGGGACCAGGGCTGGGTGGGCGGGGCAGGATGCCAGGCCCAGGGGAACCTCCAGGGTTCCAATCCATAAAAGTGTGCCTGAGACCTTCTACATTTAGGATGCAGCATCGGGGGTCACACTGGATAATCTGCCCCAGGCACCTGGGAGGGGACACAAGACTGCACCACCGGAACCACACTCCTGACCTGAGCAGTGGCAGGAAGAACTGACATCAAAGAATGACATCAAGGAAGGAAGTCGCATGTGCTCAGAAAGCATGACCGTAAAGCAAACAGGTCCTCAAGGTGAGCCTGCAAAAGCAGAGTGACCTAATCACTGATGAGCATGGCCTGGGACCAGACCCAGCTGAGCTGTCTGGTTTCCCTGTGGAGGTGTCTCATCAGGTCCCACTGGAGTCCTGTGTCCCTGGAGTATTGGAAACTTGGAGGTTACAGACTCCTGCTCACCGTCGCCATGGGACAGGCATCAAGCTCCCGCCCACTTCCATCTCTCCCCACCTCTCTCTCCCTCTAGGCCAGTCCACCATAC
Organism: Cavia porcellus; assembly: GCF_034190915.1. Taxonomy (NCBI): domain Eukaryota; kingdom Metazoa; phylum Chordata; class Mammalia; order Rodentia; family Caviidae; genus Cavia; species Cavia porcellus. Next base: position 26,746,309 of record NW_026947515.1, read on the forward strand.
TGGGAGAGTGTGACATGCTGTGTGGAGAGGTCAGAGGCCTCCAGCCTCCAGCCAGCACTCCAGCCATTGGCCACGTGGATGGGCCTCCTGGGAAGCAGCCCCTCCAACTCCAGCGAAGCCTCTCAATGACCTGCCTGCAATTCTGAGGTACAGCCCAAACTAGACTCTGTAGCCAGGCAGCTTCTGGATTCTCAGAGTCTCCTGAGTCATGGGAAGTGCATGGCTACCATTGTTGGATCCTCTAGGTTTGGGGAAAGGCTGTCACACTACAGTAGAGAGCAACAGCAGGAGACCTGGCCCCGGTGACAACCTTGAGGCTGATCCTTGCCTGACCCTGGAAGCAGGTGGTTCACGTGGCAGACTGTCCCCCGGCCCCTGCTGTGGCTCCCCAACTTTCCCCAGCCCTTCTTATCCTGCCCTTCTCCTGGCCACCATGATTTCTTCTGTTTGAGCCAGTCAGGATGTTTCACAGGGCTGTCTGTCAGCTTTAATTTTTAAACCACAAACACCAGTGCCACCTTTTAATTATACACACCAGGGAAGGGCTGTAAGCAGTGAAGGGAGGCAGAAGCACAGGTCAGCCTAAGGGGAGAAGAATCTGAAAAACACTTTGCTTCTGAACATGTAAAATGGGGATGCAGGGGACACACTCAGACCTGCGGGGGCTCCTCTGGCCTTACAGACCTTGAGCTGCTCCTGCCCTGAGAGCAGCTCTAGTGGAGAGGGAGCTGGCTGGGAGGAGATGCTGCAAACCAGAGTGTGGGCTTGCCCCCTCTTTGTTCTCTGGTTCAGCATCCAGCAAGTGTCGGATACAGCCCGGAAGGGGCCCCTCTGCAGAAGAGGGACACCTAGTCCCCAGGGCTCTTGGTCCTGGCGGTTGGACCAGCTGCTTCCTGGTCCTTCCAATTGCCAGGAGATGCTGAAAGGTGGGTTTCCTGTGGGGAGCTATTGGGTAGAGATCTGCTGGAGTGTGCTCTGCACCCCCAGTGCCACCACATGCTCCTCGCCTTTATGAGAGCTTGGCACTTACCACCCACCTCTGGACAGCCGAGGCAGCTAATTATCCTGACCCCGTGTGTTTGGGTAGGAGAGGAAGGGAAAGGCCTGTAATTAAACCTCTGAGTCAGAGAGGGCTGCATCTTGGCAGAAGGTCAGTTGGAAAGTGGCTAAACCTCTTCCAACTTGGAAGTTAAGAGCGGCCCCGTCCCCACCCCCACCTCCCACACTGTGGGTGGAACTCAGAACCTTCACACTGAGCTACATCCCCAACCCTTTTTTGTTATCTTTTATTTTGAGACAGGATCTAGTTAAATTTCTCAGGCTAGGCTGGACCTTGTGATCCTCCTGCTTCAGCTTCCCAGAAGGTAAATGCAACATTTTAATTGCAGTGTCAGTTATGATTATATTTTTCTCTTATTGCCATCAAAACAGATTTATCTTTTTGCACCTCTAGGATAGAATTTCTCAAGAATAACACCCAATTGGTCCATGTCTGCCTGTACCCACACCCTTAGTACCCCTTCCTAAACTGATTCTGGGCCTGCCCTGCACTTGGCTTTGGCTAGTTAAAAAAGAAGCAGAGGCTGAGGCAGGAGGATCACTGCAAGTTCAAGATAAGCCTGGGCTACAAAGTGAGCTCAAGGCCTGCACAGGGAGACCAGCTCAAAAAGACAAGAAAAAGGAAGAAAAGAGAAGGAGGAGGAGGAGGACAAATCCTAAAGTCAGAGCATTCAGGGCCAAATACACAGTGGGCGGTGAAGAAGAGTTTTGTAAAGCACAGAGAGCCCTCAGATGAAAAGGTCCAGGCATCTGGATTTCCCAGGCCTTCTCTGAGGAATGACTCTTTCTCTGGGTGCTATCTTTACTTAAGTCTAATTTTTTTCTACTTATACAAATTAACTATATAATTATTATGAAAAATTTTAGAAAAAGGTAAAGAATAAAAAATTTTAACCATGCATAGCTCCACAACCTAGAGCTAAGTCATGCTAAGCACACAGTTGGACCTCCACAGCCAAAGGCTCCAGGTGCTCAGATTCAACCAGCATTGGGTCCAAAATACTCGAGAGGAAAAATGTGTCCATACTGAACCCTGCTGACTTTTTCTTGTTATTCCCTAAGAAGTACATAGAACACAAATTCCACAGCATGTACCTGATAGTGTAGGTCTTAGGAGTAGCTTAGGAGTAGCTGGTTTGCACTGTGGAGAGAGTTCTGTACAGGAGGAGGTGTACAGGTGAACACTGCACCACTCAACATAAGGCCTTGAGCATCTATGGATCTTGGTATCTGTGAGGGTTCAACTCAATTTCAACTGGGGATAATTGCATTTTTCATTTATTACAGGCTTTTTGCGTAATTTCTGCACTGCATTAAAAGCATTAGTTAGTAGCTTCAAAAATTAACGTAAAAGCATTAGTATTAGCTTCCAGAAATGAAGAATACATGTTTATCTAGTAGAATAACCACTCCAAGGGTGACCAAGGGCAGCGCAACTAGCAAACTTCTGGTAGAAGTGCGATCATAGAGTTTACTGGGTTCATCCTAAAGGCAAGAAAGGAGACAAATACAAAACCGTAGTAAAATGACGAATTTAAACCCAAAGCAGTCAATTATTAGCTCAAATGCAAAAGTGCTAAATACTTCAATTAAAAGGTAAAGATGGAAGCCAGGTGTGGTGGCTCATGCCTGTAGTGCCGGCACTCGGGAGGCTGAGGCAAGAGGATCACTGCGAGTTTGAAACCAGCCCAGGCTATGATGTGAGTTCAAGGCCAGCCTGAACTGCATAGCGAGACCTTGTCTCAAAAAAGACCAAAAAAAAAAAAGGCCAAGATCGTCAAAGCGTGTTAGAAATCAGGAAGTCAGGGATGCACCGAAGAAAGCACAGGCGCATTCCCGCTTGTGTGGGAAGCAAGCGCCAGGCAGCCTGGTTGCCATCCAGAGCGGGCTTGGCCTTGCTCCCTGGTGCTGTTGGCATCTGGCTCGGGCAGCTCAGGAGGGAACTTTTTCAGCTGATTTTGGCGAAATTATCAGCCGGGTTTCAGACATGGGTGGACCACGCTGACTTCAGCCTAGGACGTGCAGGCCTGAAGCACCTGTGCTTGAGAACGTGAAGACGGCGGCAGTGAAGCGGATGCGCCAGGAGCGTTGAGCAGGCCACACACAGAGGGACTGGCCTGATCCCCTGCCTTGTGCCATACCAAAGGTGAAACTCAGCCCTTTTGTTCTGCATCTCTGTGGGTCAGGAATCTGATGGATCACCTCGTAGGAGACTTGTGGCTGCCCTGGATTTCTGGGGGCACAGCGGAAAGATTCACGGGTCTGGAAGAGGTGTTGCAGTGAGGGGTGGCAGGCTGGTCCATTCCCATGTCCACTCAAGAAACGGTGTGGCCGCTGCACTGCCGAGCTGTTGGAAGGAAAGGGGAGGCTGAGACAGTTCCCTAAGCTTACATCCTGCTCTCTCCACCTCTCCCCACTGCCACGGACTGGCCATGAGGTCAGGGAAGGGACTGGGCCCTCAGCACACCCACCACCATGGACATGGCCGTGCCTCGCCCTCACCTGCACGCACCACACTGCACTCGTGTGCTGGCACTGCTCTATGTTCATGCCTTCACACACGTTTGCATACACACTCCTAATGCAGTGCACACACACACACACAAATACAGTTTCCTCCACCCACACACTGTCCTACACTGACATGCACACTCAGCTACATTTACACACCCACACAATGGAGCCTTTCGCCCAGTAGATTCCAGAGCTTTTCCTGCTCCAAGACCAGCTATGAGACACAGGGGTTTTGTCCTTCCCCATCCCCACACTGTGATTCTAGGCACCCAGATAGCAGGCCGAGGACATGGAATTCCGCAGCAGCAAGCTCTCCGTGCCCTGCCCCACGCAGCCAGGAGGCTGCTGTTCCTGGGGTTCCAGGCTAGGAGAAAGGAGGTGAGGGGAAGCTCCCCTCCTCCTTCTGCCTCCTGCTGACAGGATAGAGACACAGCCTGTGCAGAAGAGTATTTGGGCTGCCCCTGCCAAGAAGCTGACCACACTTCCGGCCTCTTTGTGCTCCCAGTCGCATCCTCGGTGCCAGCCTCGGTGGCCATCTGGGAAGTGGTTGTGAATAGTACCACCTTCCAAGGCCATTTTGGGGGAACCCCATGGCAGTGCCTGCAAAAGCACTGGGGGAATCATTAATGCCTGCCCTGTCGGAGTGATGCCACTATTACAACCTGCACTTCCTGTTAGCATGAGGGCTGGGGACAAGCTTCAGGAACAGCAACTGTACACTCAGGAGCTCTTCCAGGACAGCAGCGTGGAAATGTGCCCGAGGCCCAGGGGCACAGGCAGAGGGCAGCAAGAGGCCCAGGGAGGGCAGTACACAGAGAAAGTGGGATGCTGGGCGGCGTTACCATCTCTGCTGGCCCTACCCAGGGCCCTACAGTGCCCAGCAGAGCCAGAGCCTTCCTCTCCCTCCAGCGGTTTCCAGGAAAGGCTCTGTTGCCATGGGAACATTCAACCAATTATTCTGCTTTGCAGAAAATCACTTACAGCCAACTTGGCTGGAACACATTCCCCTCCCCAGAGCAAATGCTACCTCGTTTGCTTGGCCCTACTGTGGCCGCACCTGGGAGTGGAGCCGCAGGAGAACAGCCTGAATCTCAGGCTTTCTTTGGGCCAGAGCATGTGGACAGTGCAGGAGAGGAGTGCGTCCTTTAGCAAACCACAAACCCTGGCTTCCCAGGGTTTGCAAGTCCATGGACGCATAGGAGCCTCCTGAAGACGGAGTGGGTCAGGGCCAAGGTCATCCGGTTCCGTGGGACCAGCATCGCTGGGAGCCAGACTCCGCTGGACACTGGGAATCCACTGGGAATCCTTCTAATACTTTCCATGGGAACTTGGGAACTAAAGAGGGGTAATGACCGGCAAGCAGATCAGTATCAGCAAGTGACAAGGACAATGATACCACATGTTCAGATTAGTCAGAAGTGGCCCAAGAGAGGAAAGAGAATGCAGGAAGATAAACAGAGGCTGGGTTTTAATGTACAAATAAGAGCTTGCCAGGTAGACAAGGGGTGAGGGTGGGAGCTCCGGGCTGGGGAAACATGAGCAAGGAGTGGAGTCATGGAACAAAACAGCACACTTGCCGGACAACAGCTTGCCGGGCGCTGTCCTCAGCCAGGGGCAGGGGCGCAGGGTCAGGAGTCAAGTGCACCCTTCACAGCCTGGCTTTGGGCCTGTGTGCAGTGGGAAGAACCAGACTGGCAGGTGGCCAGGCCAGGCAGGAAGGAGGCCAGAGATCAGCCAGGAGCCTGGGGTCCCGCCCAGGCAGGGAGTAAGGACGCTGGACCAGAGCTGGTGACCAGCAGAAGCAATAGTCAGGAGGACTGCAGCGAGCCTGGCCAGGAATGGGGTGAGACTCCCCCGGACCTGCATCTAAGGAGGTGGGGTTTGGAGGCCACTTTAACCAGGATGAGGGGTAGAGGAGGAGGGCAGAACACGGTTGGACTGGCCCGTGATGAGGAGACAGGACACGTTTAGTATGCCACAGGCCAGCTGTGGCCAGGCCCTCTGTAGCCAGACGGCTGGAGTTTGATTTCCTCCGCAGACGATTCTTAGCTATGTGGCCTTAAGAAATGAGCGAACCTTCCCAAGCCTCAGTTTCCTCTTTTTTTGTGGTACTGGGGGTTAAACCCAGCATCTTCACATTAAGTTACACCTCTAGTCTTTTTTAATTTTTTATTTTGAAACAGGATCTCACTAAGATGCTAAATTACCCCAGCTGTGCTGGAACTTGTGACTCTCCTGCCTCAACCTCCCATAGTGCTGGGGTTATAATTGTGGTCCACCATGGCTGGCATCAGTTTTCTCTTTTGTAAAATAAAATCTACCTTGCTGGGTCTACATTAGTTAGCTTTGCCATCACTAAAACAAAATATATGACACCCACAACTTGGAGGAGGAGAGACTTAATTCGGCTTGTTGTTTTAGAGGGTTCAGTTCATGGTCTAGTGACCCCAAGGCAGGAACATCACGGCAGAAGGATGTGGCAAAGCAATTCTGCTCCTTCCTGGTGGCCAAGAGATACAACACAGAGGAAAACACCAAAGAGGATAGAGTCCCCACAGGCGCACCTCAATGACCCATGAAACGGACTCAGAAGTGTACTTTACTAATCCTCCAGGCAGTTTTAAAGCCAGCCAAGTTCACAAATGAAATTGCTGATGTGAATGCTTGAGGCCCAAGTCCAGGTCTGGGTTCTTCTGCAGCCACGTTGAATACGGGTAGACTCAGGAAAATGTAGTGTACTCAGAGGCTGCTGTGCCAGGTCAACAGACCACATGGCATCCCACCTTGCCGGGCTGACTCCCATGGTCACAGCCCACCAGCTGCCCCAGGCAGAACACAGTTAAGGGGCACTTTCACAACAAGAAACCAAAGTTACCAATATAGCCCTGTGGAATACAGCGGGCAGGCTGGAAAAAAGCAGTGTCTCTGAGTCCTCAGGCTCCCTCCCCACCAGGCATTACTCACCAAGGGAGGGAGGGAGGGAGCTCTTATGTCCATCTGACCCCACCTTGGGAGGGGCCCCTCGGTCTCACACTGCTGGTTTCTCCTTTAGAAACTGACAGACGCTTGGGCCTGACCAGGAAATCCTCCCTCCACCACTCCGGGGGTAAACTCTGACTGCCACCGCTCCCCAGTTGTCATTTGTCCCTGGTTGCTCCTGGCGTCCATGGAGATGTCAGAAATTTAGGGACCACGCAGGAGCCTCCCGAGAACACCCAGCACTCGCCCTCACACACGGCCAACCCTCATGTGCACGCCAGCCTCAGTGACCCCAGGGAGCTGGAGGTTATTTTACAGAGGAGGAAACTGAGGCTCAGAGAAGTTCAATAACTGCCCTGAGGCCGCCCAGCTGAGAATCAGAGTATTTGAATACAGCAGTCTGGCTCTGGAGATAGCGGCCGAGCATTCCTGTGGTGAGGACTTGGTTCTCTAGGGGTTCTCGTGGTCACCCCCTACACAGAGCCTTCCACAGGGAGCATTCCTGGCCTTGGGATCCCCCTTAGTCACCTCACTTGCGGTGCTGGCTCAGGCATGCTACCCTCCCACTATGATGTGGCTTCTTAGGGACAGAGGCCATCTCTTCCAGCTTTCCTGTTCTGTCGGCTATGCAGACTTAGTTGCCGGCAGCCTTTGACCTCTGAGCCCCTGGTGCAGGGTCTGAGCTGGCGGGGTGGGGAGGTCCCTGTCTCTTTACTGTACCTTGGAGAAATTGGGAAAAGTGATTTCCTGTGACACGTGAGCATCCTTAGCCAAAAGTGGCCAGCTGTCACCAGCACAACATCAAGGAGGGGACAGCATGGAGAACTTTCCATCAAGGACCAGAGCACCTCAGAGATACCAGCCCAGTTCTGTTCCTGGCATTTGCATTCACATTCCTTGTGTCATGCCAAGCACCCTGGGTGATGCCAGTGTGGAAATGAATGAATGAATGAATGAACAAACCAAGGAAAGAATGAACAGATGGACCCATATTTTTAAATACCATCTCTAAGGCAGAATCCATTCTCCCTGCACCTAGAATGTGCCCGGCAGGCAGACCCTCAGACAGGGCTGGCAACCAGAGGACAGAGCTGCACCTGGGCAGACCCCAAAGGAGGGGAGCTGGGGTCGCTCATCCAGGAATGGAGCTCCATAGGGGCAGCACCCTCACTGACCCATTGCATCAGCTCAGAAGGACCAATAATTCAGGGATTCCTAAATCCACAAGACCCCTGGGATTATCGCCAGCTGCATCCCCTTCCCCTCAGGGCCACACTGCTAACACTCAGGGTTTGCCATGGTTGTCATCTGCTGGGGGTGCTCCCTTGGGCTTCCAGCTGCACTATATCCCCGGGCTCCAGAGAATCCACCCAATACCCATCGCAGTTCTCTAGACCACATTATGGTCCCTTGAGGGGATTCCCTAGAAGGGGTGAACCTGGGTCTTTACAGATCTGTGGTTGAAAACCAACCCTTACAGCTATGTGGCCTTGGACAAGTTAATTCCTAGAACTGAGAAGAGATGCCATCCCCACCTCAGAACCACTGGGAACAAGAGCCAGAGATGCCACATGGTACCTCAGCTAGTGTTCCCTGGCCTATCCCCCAGCCCATCCCTCATTTCGGGTAGAGGGACCACATCTTCCCCACCCACCTCTGGAGCATTCCCCTTGACGAAGAAGCGCTGTGCTTCTGCTCAACACACAGGGGATCCAAAAAACTAGAGTGGAACATCAAACAGAAAATTCACCTCCTGCAGGAGGAGCTGATTCTGACAGCCAGACAGCCCTAGGAGTCCAGAGGGAGTGGCCTGGTCAGACACACGGACTGTGCCCTGCTCCCAGGTGCCCTACCCTTCTGCCTCACCTGTCACCTATGTCAGTACCCAGGGGCCCCCACCACAGAGCACCTGCCCTCGTCTTGACAATGCCTCAGCCACAGCAGCCACAGGTGAGTGAGGAGCTGGTCCCAAGAGGACCTCAGAGCAGAGGAAGAGACCAGAGCTCCCCTCTCCTGTGAAGGAAAATAAAGTGAATTAAATTAAATAATGCAAGTAAGACCCAATCACTTGCAAGGCTTCAATGTACCTAATTACAGAGGAAGAATCCATCACAGTTTAGCCTATCTAAAAAGAGAAAAAAACCCTTCCTGTGGAAAACCAAAACTCATTTTTGTTTGTTTATTGGAAGTTAAACCTCTCAGCTCTGCAGTGCAATTTCAGCATCCTGGTGACTTAATCAAAAGGTAGGGGGGTCCTGGCCCACTGCAAAGTGCACCGCATGATTTTCCAGGCATCTATTCAGTTCTAACCAGAGTGAATCTCTTCCTCTGAAAAACAATGAAAATGTGGGTAATTAGCATGTAATTGTTAATGGGTAATTTCATAGGGGGTGAGCGGAGTTCATAACATCGTTCTGAATATGTTTGCATTTAACGGATCTCCCGTTTCCTCGCTTTCGTCTGGGATTTGTTTTTCTGTTTCCTTCTTTTTTTTTTTTTTGTTGCTGTATCTGTAATTATTTTAATTGAGATCTTCCCCTAATGGAAACAAAGAATGGCATTTGTGGGAGACTTGGCTTCTGGGGCCACCCAGTTGCTAGTGACCCATCCTCTGTGAGCCCTCAGGGACCCACAGCCTCGGGGGCTTCTGCCCTCCACCCCAATCTCTAAGTGGGCGTTGTAGACAGCAGTACTGGCTGGTACACATGCGGATGAAGTTGTGTGTGTGCATGTGCACGTGTGTGTGTGTGTGTGTGTGTGTGTGTGTGTGTGTGTGAACAGAGGTGTGTTTTCGCGTCTCCCCTCTGTGACCCATCTGCCCCAGGTTGGCACACTGGATGGCAAAGGCAGCTCTGTGAGCCAAGAGCCCTGGACCACAGTTCCAGTCCTCTGCTGTGAATCAGGGCTGGGCCCTGGGCAAGCTTCCTCCAGGTTCCCAGCTACCCCGCCTTGAAGCCTTTCTCCCCAGCCAAGCACCGAATTCCTGCCCCCTTCTTAGGGACTCCCCCATGGAGTGTCCCATCTGTTACCAAGAGGAATACTTATACCCCTGTGCCCCGATCCTCAAAGAGCCTCATTCTAGAAGCTTCCACTGCACGTGGAACTGTATCACAAAAACACAAAAAAGAGGACGCTGGTAGGCACAGCCTCAGGGCACAAAGGAACAGAGGCCTGGTGGAAGAGGAAGGGGGCCACCCCCACAGTGTCCTCTGGAGGGCACCCTTTTCCCAGGCAGCTCTGGGCTCCCAGCCCTTACCTGCCCTGGTCCTAATCCTGTTTCCTTGTTGTTCAGTCTGCTCTGCCCAAGACCCAGGGCCTCGGGGTTCCACACTGCCAGCCTGCTCAGGGGACCCCAGTTTGTGGATGCACTCTCCCTCCATAGTTGGACTCTGAGGTCTGCTGGATGCTGCTAACCAGCGCTGAGGCTGGACATTTGACCAGACTCTCTGAGATGCAGCTCAGGGTGGCTGTGTAAAACCCGCCAGGAAGCCCAGCTAGGGACATGAGGTTGTCCGGGGCCAGGCCAGCAAGGAGCCAGCAGCAGGACAGATATTTGGGGTCATAGCTGTGACATGAAGATTTGGGTGAGATGATCCTACCAGCTGAAACCTCTATCCCTGTGTGACCACGCAGCCCAGCCTGCTCTCCACAGCCCCTCCCCTGCAGCTAATGAGGGCCCCAAGGTCTAGGACACAGTGTGGCCTCTGCACAGAAGGCAGGGCCTCAGGACAACAGGGACACAGCAAGCAGAGACCTGGCTGGCCACCAGGCAGCAGGGGCACCGTCTTCTAGAACCAGCCTAACCCCCCCCACTCCTGGCCATAGAACTCCTCCCCAGAGTGCCGAGAGGCTGGAGGCGGAAACTCCACCCTGATTTTTCATTGTTTTTATAGAAAAGTTAGTTTCTGCCAAAAGGGAAAGATTAAAATGGGAACAGCGCCCACCCCTTGGGGATTGTTATTCTCTTCATCGGACCTCCCTGGCCGAGCCTGACACTGCTCCAAAAGTCCTTCCCAGGCCTGGGCTGAGGAGGCCTCAGCATCTCTGCTCCGGAGCTGGGGCTAGAGTTAGAGTAGCAGGTCCCCTGGACATTTGGATCAGAGCAAGACAGGGCAGGACCAATCCAGATGGCCTGTGAGAGAGAGGAGAACACAGAATACACCCAGAAGTGCCTGCCCCCCAGACTCTCCATCACATCTAGGTTGGGGTCCAGTTTTAAAAACCTGTCAGTAGGGGCTGGGGATTTACCTCAGTAGCATAAACGCCTGCCTTGCAAGCATGTGGTTGTGAGTTTAATCCCCGGTACCAATGAAAGAAAAGCCTGTCAGTTGTAGAACATACCCCTCTTTCCTTGAGGATCCCCCCTTTCCTTGGAAAACCCATATCCCATGTTTGGTGTTTCACATTCACTTTCTAGCTCCCTCTGGAGGTGGCCCTTCTCCCCCCTTGGAGGCTGGGTACCAGTGTTGGAGCTCCCACCCTCCCAGACCTCCTGGCACATCCCCTCCAGCTTGCCATCCTCCTGTCCCAGGCAGGTGGCATCTCTTGCTCCAGCCTCTGCTTTGGGAGGGTCAGGTGAAAGGTACAGTGGGCACCCACACCGTGGTCAGTTGATGTGATGGTGCCCTTGCGCACCAAGAGGACGAGAGGCGGTCACTACCACCCAACACCTCTGGGGAAATCCAAGGAGGAGATGTGGTGAGTGAAAGCCATGTGGCCTCTCACCTAGGGGCAACGGGGAGGGCATGCATGCCAGCCACCGACAGCAACAAGCCTCGAGCCGCAGGCGTCTCTATCTCTGGGCACGTCGCTCCTCCCCAGTGCCTTGGAGCCAGCTGACATGGACTGATTCCCCTGAAACCATGAGTCCAGTTAAAGCTCCCTTCCTGCCCTGGGCCATGAGTGCAAGCACCAAAAATGTTCCCAAAAAGCAACCTCATCCCAAGCCCAGCCCAGTGACCTTCCACCTAGAGAAGACAACCTGGTGCCCAGGGTCATCCGGTTCCAGTCCCCAGAGAACATCAAAATCTACAGATGCTCAAAATCCTTATATAAAATGGTGTGTGCAGTCAAGCACAGTGGCACACACACTGTGATCCCAGCACTCCAGGAGATGCGGCAGGGAGGTTCCAAGTTCAAGCCCAGTCTGGGCAATTTAGCAAGATCCTGTCTCAAACTAAAAGGTAAAAATGAGCCGGAGATGCAGCTCAGTGCAAAGGGCCTGGGTTCACTCCCCAATGCCAAAACACAAACAACAACAACAACAAAACCCAAACACTTCCTTCTGAGCTCTTTAAATCATCCCCAGGTGACACCTTATAATGCCTAACATAAGGCGAGTGCTATGTAACTAGTTGTTGTATTGATTTTTATTTGTATCATTTTTATTGTAGAATTATCTCTTTATTTTTTATTATCCTAGGGTATTTTTTCCCCCTCAAACATCTTCTCTCCACCATTGGTTGAATCTACAGAGGCAGAACCCAAGGGCCAACTGTATTCAGATGCAGGTACTGGAGCCAGGTAGACTCTGTTTCCCAGGGAGTCCAAAGTAAGACAGAAGGAAGGTGATCCCACAGTCCCCCTCTTCTCTCTCCACAGGCACAAATGCATCCCGTTTCTCTGCCATGTCTTGCTGGGGAGTAGTGGAGAGCATTTAGTCTCTGAGAGTTTCTGTTTGCTCGTTCTAGAAGCCAGGGTACATCTTGCTGGTTCCGGGTGCTGTGCAGTCTTGCTTTGTCTGGAGGAATTGGCTGGCTCAGGCTGCGGATGCAGTCTGGGGGTGATGGTTAATCTCAGGTGTCAACTTGTCCGGGTTTATGGGTTGTGGGAGACATCTCCAGTGACTCCCTTTGAATCCAGAACAATTGCTGTGACTTTGATTACTTGGAAACTCATTTCCTTATGCTGATGTGTAAAAGGCTGGCTAGGGTATTTCCTTCTCTCTTCAATTGGCGCTGAGCATTGCAAATAAGGCTAGCTGAGGTGCTAATGTGCGAAGTCTATAGCCGGCAGACAGCCCTGTTTCCTCACAGGGTCTTCTCCACAGTACAGGATTGAGCTAGAGAGATTAGAGCAAATAGCTCCGGGAATGTCAGCTGGGTAGAGCCTCATCATCAGAGGCTATGACTCTCCAGGGCACAAGAGTTTGCATATCAGAAACCAAAGCCCCCCAAAACAATTCCACTGCTACCATAATTGGGATATGTAAATTGATCCTTCTGCATATCTTTATCTCTGCAAATTACAGAGATGCCATTCTTGCACCTGGCCAGCCAGCTCAAGTTACTCAGCAATCCCTGAGCCACTCCTCTTTCTTCACAAGAGAATAAATGCTGGGAGAGGTCTAGGATTGAGGCCTTTGTCTGCATGTCCTCATGGGGATTGGATTTAGGACCCTTTGGCTGCCCTTAACTTGGAACATGTCTTGGTGTCTTTACTCTCCCCGTTGGTTGGATTGGTGATGGTAGATTGAATTAACCTGCTGGGGTTCCAATAACGTCTCAATGGAATTATACATATAACTTTTTGGATTGTGAGAAAAACTACAAAGAGGATTATAATACTTGGATGACTGAACTCGGTATTTGGGTTTACAATAATGGATGCCAGACATTTCTTCTGGGTGTTTCCAGGAGAGCCTGGCATCTGAATCAGTAGACTGAGTATGCCAATTAGGACAGAATTTGAACTTGATTGGCTTTGGGTGCTACCCAGGGAGCTAAAGGAGCACATTGGGTCAGTCGTGGGAGTGTGAGCTGGGGCACAATATCATACCTCACCCATCCTCTCTGCTACCTTTCCTCTGTTCTGTTTCCCAGTTACCAAAACTAAATACCAGGGCTGGGGATTTAGCTCAGCGGCATAAGCGCCGGCCTTACAAGCAGGCAGTCATGAGTTCGATCCCTGGTACCAATAAAAATGAAAAAGAAAAAAAAAAAAAAAAAAAACTAAATACCTTTGCTCCACTATGATGTTCCTGCCTTAGAGCTAGCTGACCATGGACTGATTCCCCTGAAACCATGAGCCACATTCAAGCTCCCCTCCTTTAAATCATGAGGGTCAAGTATTGTCTCCCAGCAATGCTAGAGCTGACCAGTACAATGAGTAAAGAGCTGGGCAGCCATCAGTGGGTTCATTGGGGCAGACAGAACAGAGGGGTGGCAGCAGGGCACCCCCTCTCTCTACTTGAGTTGAGTTCCCCATCTTCTGCTACCACTGACACTGGAAGATACCAAAACTCCTAGAGCCCTCAAACTCCAGCACTCTGTCCCCAAGCCCTCTCCCTGGATCTCACCTCCTGGGCTCCCTGGCTTTCAAGCCTTTGGACATAGACTGAGCCACACCATTGGCTTTCCAGGGCCTTCACCCCATCTGACACTCCCTGGCCTAACATTTACTTCTGACATAGGGAAAGCAGATGGCAGGTACCAAATCAAATTAATATGAGCTAACCAGGAAGGTAACTTGAGATTAGGGTCCCTGAAAAAAAAAATTAAGACTGAAGGAAACAATCAAGGGGGACAAAAGCCTTTCTTTATGAATTTGTACCGCTACAAGGAAAATTAACTTATTCTGAGTGCCCCTATCTTAGCCCATGCGTGCTGCTATAATGAAATACCCGAGACCAGGTGGTGTATAAAGAACATTAACTTCTCACCGTATTGTGAGCAGCTGAGGGGGAAGGATCACGCATTTGAGTCTAGCTCAGTAAGACTCTGACTTAAAATGAATTTTTTAAAAAGGTCCTAAACTTACTTACTTTGAAATAAGTTCTTTTATGACTCAGTCCCCGCAAAGGCCCTCGCTCCAAATGTGACAGCACTGGCGGGGTGCATTCCTTGGTGGTGGGGGATTGGCAGAGGACACCACCACTCGAGCCATCACAGACCTCAAGGGATGACACTGAGATGGACACTGTAGGAAGCCCAAAGCGGAGTCTCAGCCTTAACTGTCTCAAGGAGGCCTGAGTGACCACGGAAAGCCCCCAGGCCTCCGTACCTGGAGAGTGACAAACACGGCCGATGCAGATACCAAGTGATACAAAGGCCTCAAGGATGGGGCCGAGACTTCCTGGGTCCCCCATGCACGGAGAAGCCAGCAGAGTAGGTCCGTGCATCTGATCTTCGATAATATGCACTGTGCACTTGTACCAGGCCACTCAGGAGGCCTCGAAGAAGGCAGGAAGGGAGCCAGGCAGCCTCAGTCCCCTGCGGTCAGTGAGTAACAGGACCTCTTGCAGGAAGCAGCCTGCCCACAGGCTGGTCCTCAAGCCTGCTCTCTGGGGTACCTCACCCACAACCCCTGTACCCCACCACTCCAAAGAGCTTATGAAACATTGTCTAGCTACAAAGGAAGTCTGGGAAATTGCTTTTTTTTTTTTCTGCACTGCAGTTTGGAGTTCAATCTAATGTCCCAATGACAATGTAGGGCCTCTGACTCTAAAATTCATAGATCTGCTCCCACCCATCGCTCCCTGTAAATGAGGCTGGCTGGACCAAATCAGATGGGTAGTCCCCCTTCTTCACTCTGTGGGTGACCGCCAGAGGTATCCTCCTGTCCCGTCACCAGAAACTGCCTTCCCCAGCTGGACTCTCCTGCAGACCCCTAGAGTTAGCTTGGAGGACACCATCCAGTGACCAAGTTTCTGAGATGACTCCAGGCCCTCCAAGACCCCAAGTCCTGGAAGCTGTCCTGCTGAGGCCTCAAAGATGCAGAAAATTGGCTCCTCACGCTACTCTGCCGGTCAAGATCAGAGTTCCCTGGTTGTGGCACAGCACTTGGCCACTATGTGAGTTGTGGCAAGCTTACAGTGATGCAAACAACTCGCATCCACACACTACAGTACGAATGGTGCCCAGTGGATCCAACCGAACGCAACAGACCACTGTGCACACTGACCAGGTGAGTCTGTTTGTAGACTGACTCTGCATTCCCAATGTTGATGCCCTGGTCCTGCCTTTGAACCTCACACCAGCATGCCAGTGCCTTCATCAAGGAGTTAAATTTTTGACACGTATTCAATTTCAATTCCTATGACCATCTTGATCTTACCTTTTGTCAAAATTGTCCTTTAAAAAGGATGGATCTCTAGCTGGATAAGATTTGAAGACAGAATTATCAGGCTCTGTCCAAGTACCTCCTTACCTTCCCCTAGCCCCTCTGTCCAGGCCTTAGACATTCACCCTGTGGCTAAGTCCAAAGTGCCCCAGGGTTCTCTGTCTGTGAGGATTATCACTTGCTGAGAGACCCTCCCTCAGGTAGCCTACCACTTGCTGCTGCAGCCTGTCTCTGCCCTGACTCCAGGTCTTTATCCCGTCACCATAAGACCTGGTGATTCCACTTCCGGATTACACCCAGGAGGAGAGAATGTGTTGCATTCAAACTGAAATTCGAGCCAGGCTCTGTGCTGGACCCAAGTTAGATGTGGCTCCTTGGGCTCAGAGAGCTCAGTCCAATGGCTGAATCAAACATGAAGCAAGTGCACACTGAGCCCACAACAGCATGCTATAAAGATCTATCAAGAAGGACTGGGGATTTAGCTCAGCAGCATAAGCACCTGCCTTGCAAGCAGGCAGTCATGAGTTCAACCCCCGGTACCGGAAAAAAGAAAGCTCTATAAAGAAAAAAAACAAATTATTAAAAAAAAATAACAGTGAGCAACAGATCCTTTTTAAGACAATTACAGAAAATTAAGTCTGGCCTAAATACCAGAGCATGTTAAGCAATTGTTGCAGGGGGCAGTGAGACACTGAGAGTTTGTGTTTTCGAGGTCCCACACACTAGGGATTCACGAGCTGATATCTACAGATTTAGTGATAGCAGGTCTTCATTTTCTTTAAAGTATACAAGCCCAAATTTGGGAAATTAAAAGACAGGATTTTAGGTATTTTTGAAGCTGATGGCATGTCCAGTGGGGTTTACTATTCCGCCGCTGTTTGTGTGTGTTTGGTAATTTCTTTAATAAAAAGTTTTGTAGAAAAATGAAAACAATTTTGCCCACCGATGTTCACGGCAGCGTTGGTCACACACCCGAAAGGTAGGAAGAGCACCAAAGTCCATCCACTGACATGCGGAGACACAAAGGTGGCTGGCAAGGAGGGACAGCAGGAAGTTCAGACCCAGGCTGTAAAGCGCTGAGCCCTGAGGTGAAGAGAGCAGGGTACAGAGGCCACATGTCACGTGCTCCTATTCATAGGAAGGGTCCGGAGAGACAAAGGGCAGATTAGCGGTTTCTTAGGGTCAAGGGAGAGGGGATGGGCCAGGGGAGACAGAAAAGGCTGCAAAGTGTCTTTCTGGGGAATGGACATGCCCTGGTGCTGATGAGTGGTGGCCAACATGTAAAGCCCAATGAAGCAGACTGTGGCTCCCCAAGCCCGACTGCTCCCTACAACCCCCACATGCTGCTTCCTCTGCGTGGGTCTCTGGCTCTCTTTGTGGAGCCAAATTCCCTCTTTTTGTAAGAATACTAGTCACACCAGTGTGGGATCACCCCAGTTGGGTCGTTTTAACTTATGTACCTCTTCGAAGATCCTGTCTCCCAATATAGTCACAGGCCGAGGGAACTGGAGGGCAGAGCCTCATGGTGAGGTACACAGATTACACCTCAACACAACTACTTAAAAATAAGTGAAGGATGTCTACAGCTTTTCCAAAAGGGGGATCCTGTTTCTCTCCGAGGATGACCATACTTTAAGCACCCCCTTATTTCTCCAGCTCACTGTTCCATCTGCCCCCACTCTCAAGAGCACATGAACTCCTCCTCTCCAGGGGTCATAGCCCCACAAGACAACAGAAATCCCTGTAACCACCCACAAGGGAACAGCTCCATCCATATCTCTGAGCTCTGTGAAGCCTTCCACAGCTCCCACCCAGTCTCAGGGCCCTGTCGCCAGGGCAGGCTTCAGCCCTGATCCCAGGCAGCCCAGGTGCACCTCACACAGGCCGGAAGCCTGGCCTAAGTGGGAGCACAGAAGCTGGGGTAGGCTGGGGCTTGTGCTCGACTGCAGCATCCCAAGGGTCCCAGAGGTACGACCTGAACACAGGATAGGGACAAGGGTACTCTTGACAGACTGTGGGCAGGGCTCCGCTTCTCTGCCAAGCAATCTCACTCAGCAGGCTGCTCGCAGGAGCCTGCAGCCCCTGTTCACACGCCAGGATGGCAGTGACCTGGGGGATTTGGGCTGCCTCCCCTCCTGCTATGAATCGCCCTTCTGTGCACTGATCTTGGGATTGGCTCTGGATAGTAACTAATTAGTGTAAATCCAGTGATGCGGAGGTTACCTGTTAGGAGGCTGCTGTTGACATTAGATCATTAGAGGTGATGAAAACCTTCCCAAGAGCTCCCCGGGTCTCAGTTCCAGCTTCCCCTACAAGTCTGGTCTCATAGCCTGGGAAGCATAATGGGGTGAGAGTCTGGTGAATTTGGGGTGGTACCTGCCATTTGGTCCCCACAGGTTGACCTACGGGCTCTAATGCAAGGTCTGGACCAGAGGAATCCTGGCCAGGACCACAAAGATGGGAGATGCAGACCCAATTTTGATGGCCTCTGGGGTCCAGGGGACTGAGGGGCCCCAAGCTAAAACTCATTCACTACAGGGCAGGATTCTGAAAAAAGGGCTGGGGCCAGGTCAGTAAGAGGCAGGGTGCCCCCTTGGCACTGTGCTGGGGTCTCTGGAAACCTACTTCATTCATTCATCCATCCTCCAAATTCTCTCCTAAGCATTAAAGCCAGACACATCTGTATGCTCAGGGCTCAGCAGGGCTGGCAGTTTTGCCTTCTGAGTTTATCCAGATCAGCCAGCTCCTCCTCTTCCCGTGATGTTAATCTTGACGTGTCGACTTCATTGGATGAAAGACTGTCTAGCAGATTAGTGGTGCACACTGCCACATGTATCCTGGGGTACCGCAGACCTCCCTCCTCCTCCTCTTGGGTGCTGCTCTCTGCTCTGCTTCCTGGCTGCCCTGAGTGGCACAGCTTTGCTCCATGGTGCCTTTCACCATGACATTCACGCCTTGGAGCCTGTTAGCTGTGGACTGAATCTTTACAGGGCAAGGAGAATGAACCTCTCCTCCTTGAAGCTGTGGGTAGTATGACATCCAGCATGGACAAGCCAACTAGTGCATCACCCAAGCCATGACTGAGGTTCAAGACAACCAGATACTATGATCTCTACCCTGCCCTCTGCACAGCCCCATGGTGTCCCTAGCCACTGCCCCACTGTGCCCACACATGGCCATCTCCAGGGCAGCAACCTCCTGACTCCTGCAGACCCCTCTGCTGGCTCCCAATGCCCTCACAGCTGTCCCCCACCTGCCTGGCACCTTCTGCCTGCCAGCACTGAACTTGTGGTCTCCTCTTCTGGACCCTTTTCCCAGAGCATCTGCCCTGCTCTCTCCTTGCCTTTCCTGCCCACGCTGTCCACACTGTCTACGTGGGTTGGTGGACTTTCTTTCCATGAAAGGCCAGATGGTAAATATTTTCAGCTCTGCAGCTTGAGCAGTCTGTGGCAAGTCTTCAGCTCAAAAGTGGTTGGTTACAGCTTAACCAGAGAAGCAGGGCTACATCCCTAGTTAAACTTTATAAACACAGATTCTGATGGACAACAGCTTGTTCATGGCTGACCTCAAAACAATTTTTGCCGTTCACGTACCTGTCCCAGCTTCATTGTTGTTGGGAGCAGTCAATGCCAGGTGACGCTGTGGAGATCTCTCTCCTAGTGACACATGTGCTCTATGAATACGAGGGTTCTGCCTAGTTTGCTCATTATTGTAAACCTGAGACAATGCCTGCAGATAATAGTCCTAAGTGTATTAAAAATAGACAAATAAATGAAAAGGTCACCGGCTCTTAAATATTTAATGAAAGTAACAGAACATCATAGCCAACACACATCAAGTGTTTTCTGCCAAGCCAATCAGGAAACAGAGCCATGCAGATGGCAGAGCTTAAGACCCAAGGGCTCAAGCAGTGGAACCAACGGGCCCATGCCTGTGTCTTCACTACTATGAAGCAGACTGAGATCTTGAGCACGGCCCCAGCCTGACTTCCTCTCTCGCACCTCCATAGCCCCCTTACCGTGTGCCCTTGGCCGGACTCTCCAGCTTGGTCCCTGGGTGGCCGTGGCCCAGTGACCTCACAGATGCTCGGATGCTTCTCTCTGCGACGCATCCCCAAAAGGCCAACCGAGTGGTCCCCACTGCTTATCTGTCCTAGAGCGCCAGGGCCAGTCTCTGACTGCCAGTTGCCCCCAGAAAATCACAAGGGCTCCCACTCAAGAACAGAAAGCAGTGTAACAGCTTTTATGGCAAATTTGCCTCCACAATGAAATTGAAGTTTTGATCTGAACCAAGATTTGCTGCAAAGGGGAGTTGTGCAAAGGCATGGACCTCTGATATCCTGGTGAGAAAATCTGTCATTTCCCTGCTGCCACCTGGTCTTATCTGTCTCTGCCTTGTGACTCAAAAGCCAGCCTGTGGTCCCCATGGTATTCATGAAGATGCCCCATGCTTTGCCTGACGCTGAGGCCAGGTCACACGGCAAGCGCCAGGGAGCCGATGTGCTTTGACATCTGCAGACCCAGGCGCTTGCCTCTTGGTTTCTCTGCACAGAGACAAGGAAGGACAGGTGGGGGCCGCACAGCCTTCAGTCTAAGCTGGGAGACCTGGGACTCACAAGAAAGGCCTTATTTGGAAGGGAAACTCTTCCAAGTCCCAGCATCATGAGTCAAGCAGCAGGAATGCTTGTGACATTTTATAACAAATAATAACAATCCCTTACCTCTGTGGGCTTCTTAATAGTCTGTCATATTAGCTCATTTGACCTGTACAGACCTGTGGGTGGGCCGGTCCCAGGTTTGCTCCATGAGGTACACAGAGCTCAGACAGCCTTGCCCAAAGTCATAGGGGGAGGGCGCAGCTGGAGGGAGCCTGGACCTGGCTCTGGCCTCCAATCAGAGCCCTCAGACACAGCCTGCCCACCTGTCTGAGACACCAACAAGGGCTCAGGTGACACTTTACCAGTAGACAAGCCGAGAGTCCCCTGCTAAATGGGATGCAGGAGAACCAAATGAGTAAGATGTGGCTGTGAATTCTTCAGGCTGGGAGGGAACTTTCCCAGAGCCGTCTGAGCCAGGCATGGTGCACACACACACCTCCAGCTTGGGAGGCTGAGTCAAGAGGATTGCAAGTTCAACATGTTCAAGATCAGGCTGGGAAACTTAGCAAGATCCTATCTCAAAATAAAAAATGGACTTCCAGGAGAACATGGAGGATAGATAGCAGCAGCCTCAGAGGCTCTCTTAAAATCCAGGAATGGTGCCGGGCAAGAAATCCTAAGCAAGGGGAGATATACCCTGCCGACCCAGGAATGAACTAAACTAAGAGAAACCAACTGGAAACGCAATCCCGGTGATACAGCAGGAACAGATAAGGTCTCAGTGTGGAAGCTGGACCCCGCACCACTGGAAGCTGTGATTTGAATTTCCTGCAGTCGCTGCTGCATCCCAATCAGCGCAGCAAGGAGAGAGGCACGAAAGCTCTGAGAGTGGGAAGCGGTGAATGGAGTTGAGAGCGAGACTGGCAGGAAGCCCTGCATCGACCTGCGGTGAATGAGCGGATTGGGGACCCTTCCATAGAGTAGGAGGCTTCAGCAAAGGACATACTGGAACCAGGCAGACTACCCGGAACAGGTTGCTGCAGTGACTTCAGTGACATATTCCCCTCTCAAGTGGGATTGGTGGGAAGCGCCTGGCCTGTGTGATGCTGCTGACTAAGACCCAGTAGGCTAGTCCAAACCAGGTCCCTGAACCTGGAGGTGCACCCTAGCAGTGAAGCCTTCGGTAGGTTGACCTAGAGGGGCAGGCCAAGCATAGGCTGCCCAGGCCTCTGTCTCCCTAGTGCACTGCAAAGGGTGGGAACACCTAGCCGGTGCAATTCAAACTGTAACCGACAAAGAAAGAAACTGGGCCTCCTATATTTGCTTGTATAAAAGGAACAAAAAATATGGGAAGAGGGAGGAACAAGAAAGGGTCCTCGGCCCCCAATCCTGAGAAACATGCAGTATCAGACACGGCACCAATAGACATAAAGCGCTATCTCCAGAGCCTCATAGACGAGTTCAGGAATGAAGTTATTAACGACCTGAAGCAAGATATAAGTAGAATAGTTAGAGAAATGCTAAGCACTGCCCAAGAAAAAACAGATGGTGGAATGGAAGAGCAGAAAAAAAGGGGAGAATTGTTTGATGGAGAAAATAGAGAAAACAGAATACGTGAAGCAGGTTCAAAGAGATTACCAGGAAACTAAAAACTATCGAAAACTGGCATAACAGCTTGAAAGAAACTAAGGATAGATTATCTGAACTGGAGGGCAGATTTGTAATATGGGAGCATGAAATGAAAAAACTTCTTAAAAATAACAAAAAACCCAAACAGCAATAATACAAAGGCTAGAAGATGCTAAGAGGATCTGTAACTTAAGAATTAACATAAAAGAAGAAGTAGGGACACAAACAAATGGACTACAAAAGCTATTCACAGAAATAATCCAAGAGAATTTCCCTAACTTAGCAAAAGGTAAAGATACTCAGATGTATGCAGCATACAGGACCCCAGCCATCTACAACACAAACAGAGCTACACCCAGGCATATAATAATCAAAATTCCAGAAATCCAATATAAGAACAGAATATTAAAAGCCGTCAGAGACAAGAAACAGATCACTTACAAGGGAACACCCATCAGAATTACAGCAGACTTCTCGGCACAAACCATCAAATCATGAAGAGTGTGGGGGGAAATAATTTAAGCTTTGAAACATAATAACCTGCAGCCAAGATTGATATATCCTGCACAACTATCCCTGGAAATTGATGGAAAAACAAGGTGCTTCCAGGATAAAGAGGAACTAGGGGAATGTGCAACCACCAATTCAACTTTACAGAAATACTGCAGGATATTCTAAAAAAGGAAAATACCAAGATTCCAGAAATAGTGGCAAGAGAGGCCACCATGAACGGAGCAGAAAGCGAAATGAAGAAGACAAATTGACAACAAACAACAGAAAAAGAGCTCAACAGAAATGAGGCAGAGAAGATCGGATGGTAGGAACAGCTATTTTGGAGAAAACAAGACATCATAATAGCTAGTGCTGATTTAGTATCATTTTGTTTTGAAGTACTATCAAACTTGTATTCTTCTGTCTCCATCGGTCTTAAAAGGTTGCATCTTATTGGATTTTATTATATATGATAATATAAGTAAAAACTTTTATAGACAAGGAGATTATACAGAAACCATTGTTCATTTTCTGTTAATGGGTTCTAAATACCCTGTAATAATGTCATTCTCTTGAATGGTTTTATAGTGTCTTGATATGTTTGGTGCTACAGTATACGAAGTTATACTCAAAGAGTTCAAGGAAAGACACACTATGGTAACTATTTTTATGTCAGGATATCTTGTGGTGAAACACTATTGTGCTTAAATGGTTATGATTTGACCTGCGCTGGTCTGTTGTTATGCCCTCTTTTATCTCAATCCCCCCCCCCTTTTTTTAAATTATTTACTTTTTTCTTTTTATCTTCTTAATTAAGGGATAAATAAATAAAAAATAGCAGGATACATTATAGTAACCTACTTTGATTTCCTATTAACTTGATTTGAAACCCTGTATTGCCCTCACCATCTTGTTTTGACTGATTTTCCCCTATTCTGCTTTGCTTGATAGTACCAAGTTCGAAAGTATAGGCAAAACTGTGAAGACAATAAGATTCATTATGATGCCCATTCCGGTTGACTATTATCTTCTTTTAAAGTCCTGTAATGTCTCCAATGCTTTGGTTTTATTCTTTACTGTTTTGTTCAATTTTATTATAACTGGAAATTCTTCTTAAAATAGCAAGAGGCAGTATGGTAACCATTGTTGATCACCTTGTATTTTGTTTTTACATTATCTATTATGTCCATCCTTTTGATTTGACTGACTCTGTTCTGATATGTTGCATTTGGTTTTACTCTCTTCAAAAAAAGTAGTAAGAACTGTGGGAGTAATAAAACCCAAAATGTGTAATTGTCATTGTACAAAAGAAAAAAAAAGAAAAGAAAGTGCTCTAAAGGTTATAACTGCATATATGTTTAAGTGTATAAGATAGATAACCATATTACTGAGTGTTTTTTTGGATCATTGAACAAAACTGTTTGCACTCTGTTTGAAAGTCCACTTTATATGCTTCAATTTTGTAACTTGAACAACTATTTCTAAGATGAGAATATGTAATCTATTAACTAGTGATTTCTTAAATTTATTTTTTAAATTTTGTATTACTTGTACCCTTTTTCTGTTTTTTTCTTTTTTTCCTTAAATAAAAAAAAAATAGAGAAAAAGGAAAAAAAAATGGAAGAGGGCGAGATGTAACTTCAGGAGACCATTCCCAGGTTCAGTCCCCAGTATGAGAGAGAGAAAGAGGGAGAGGGGAGAGAGGGAGACAGACCGGCTTTCAGACTGATGTGCACTATTCCTTGATGACATCTTAATTTACTTAGCAGTGGCTGCAGTGGCAACAATGTCACTGCAACCTCAAAGAACACGAAACTCTTATCTCATGGTTTCTGTGGGTCAGAAGGGGTCCGATGGGACCCAGCTGGGGTACAGCTGCTATCTCAGCTGAGAGCTGTGATCAAGGTCAGGGCTTTGATCAAAGTCGGGACTCAAGCTTATCTGAGGCCCTGCCCAGGCAGGACCTGCTTCCAGCCCACATGGTGGTCAGCAATGTTCATTCTGTTGCTCACGGCTTGTGGCACTCAGGGCCTCAATTTCTCAGTGGCTGTTGACCAGAGGCTACCTTCTGCTCCTTGCTCAATGAGGCCAGACCATCAAAGCCAGAAAAAGAGGAATCTGGGCAAGACAGATGTCTTGGTCTTGGTAATCACTGAAGTAACATCACCTTTGCTGTGCTGTGTTAGTTAAAATCCCAGATACTGTCATTTGATGCTATAGCATCAATGCCATTTGTCCCCTGAAGATTCATGTGTGCAGGTCATGGGACTTTAAGAAGTGGATCTTAAAGACAGGTAATTGGGCACACACTTGGCACTTTGAGAGGCTCTGGCCCAACCTTACAAAAATCGGTTTGCCCTTATAGGGCTGCTAAGTGACAGGAGGGTATCAGGAGACAAAGTCCTGACTCCTAGGGTCTCTCTGCCTCTTTATCTCTCTCTGCATTGCACTTGAGCCAAGGACACCAGATAGGCCTGGACCCCGTGTCCTGGGAGTTTGCAAACCCAAGACTATTTCTCCACTTTCCATGGGCTGCTTGGCTCTTGGGCTAAGCAGCCCAGCTGCGGTGTCCTCAGGATGAAAGGAGATGCACAAGGGTTTCCATGGGCCATGCCGGGCACCTGAAGGCTTTGCTGCCTGCTTTGACTGCGGGTTACTTTGGTCCTTCCCTGCACTTCAGAATGTAGTGAATCCCAGCAGGAACAAACCCACTCTAGGAGCTTGCTGGGTTGCCAGGTTCCTGATGATCAAATTCATCTCCGAGCTTCCTTGAGGGAGTTCTGAGTTCTTTGAGGGTGGGGAGATATCCACAGTGGCAACCCAGGCCTGACCGGGGGATACCCCGCACAACGCCGAGCGGGTGGTTGAGTATAAGGACAAGGAGTTTGGTTCAGATCCAGGTAGAACCCACTGGAACCCAGCAAGCAGGGAAGCGGAAAGTCTCTGGTTCAGATCCAGGTAGAACCCACTGGAACCCAGCAAGCGGGGAAGCGGAAAGTCTCTCGGGCTCCAGGAGGCCCTGATGCAGGCTGCTCCAACCCTGGAACTGAGGCTGGAAACCTCCGCCATCAGCCCAGATGCTTTCATCCTGCTGTCCCGCCTTCGAGGGACCCTCTGCCATCAGCTGTCTCCTGTTTCCTGTGCCTGCAACTTCTCCCTCCCGCAACTCCCACGTGATGAGCGTGCAGTAAGCACTCAGTGGAATAATGATTGTCACCTCACCCTGCCCTGCACGTGTGAACGTGCTCAAGGTTCCAGCACCTAAAAAAATTAAACCCTTGAAAATGTGTCAAATTGCTGGCTCCTGGTAACTTACGTCTGTCTTTGGATTTTTACATTCAGCTTCTTCCATGAGCACATAGTTGAAAGGATTATAATTAATAGCAGCTGCCATTCCTTGGGCAGGGAGGGACTGTGGGCTGAGAGGTGGGCTGAAGGTCTTTCATGCCCACTTACCTCTGCCCGTGTATAGTGACCAGCTGTCCCTGTTTGGGTCACATAACCTTTATTACTAAAGTTAGGACTGTTAGCCACCGTTTCATGGGAACACGCAACTGTGTCTCCCATTTGACACTGAGGAAACCGAGCCTTCACACAGTTCCTATCACTTCCCCTCAGAATCTGATCACAAAGATGGGCTAAGGCTGCAGCTAGACGTTTCCCCCGAAAAGACGCACGAGAGACCAAGAAGCACATGCAAAGATGCTCACCATCATTAGTCACTGGGGAGATGAAACCAAAACCACACGGAGAGCTGTGTCACACCTTCTAGCAGAGCTAACACTTAAAACAACAGTGACAGCAGCACAAAACCTCAAATGCAGGCGAGCATGCAGATAAATTAGGACACTTGTACATCGCTGGTGGAGACACAAATGTTTCGGCTACTCTGGAAAACAGTTTGGCGACTCCTCAAAGAGTTCATCATAGAATCCCCATGCAGCCTAGGGTTTGTACTCCTAGGAATATTCTCAAAATATTCTCAGAGTCAGGTACCCCTGGGAGCTCAGTCCTCCCGCTCTGGCTCCTCTGCTCAGTGTATCTAGGGGAAGCTGTGTTTCAGTTTGCATTTCTGTAATGACTAGCAGGGCTGAGCATCCTCTTCCACAGTTGTCATCTGTCTCTTCCACAGCGACGCTGTGGTTACTTACATGTTCCAGGCACTAAACCAAGACAGTGATGTGGCTGTGGCTATAGGTTGCAAGTGTCCTCTCAGGCTCCAAGGAGGTGGCTTTTCTCCTAGATTCTGTTGGTGCAATGAATCACACATGGGTATGATTTCGATTCTTAGCCCAGTTCCTGGAGTACACGCAGCTTGGCTATGAAGGCTTCTTAACTCCTGCTGCTGAGTCTGATTTGCTAATGTTTGGTTTGGTACTGCCAGATCCATGTTCAGGAGCAAGTCTCCTCTCTGCACAAGTCTGTGTGAAGTTCGGGTATCAAAGTTAGACTGCCTTGTGGAAGTAGTTTTTAAAAATCCCTCTTTTTCTGTTCCCTGTAATGCTGAGTACAAGATTGGCCTGTGGATGCCTTGTGA
The DNA here is from genome assembly GCF_034190915.1 of Cavia porcellus. NCBI lineage: Eukaryota > Metazoa > Chordata > Mammalia > Rodentia > Caviidae > Cavia > Cavia porcellus. Next base: position 26,773,176 of record NW_026947515.1, read on the forward strand.
ATGTGGTGACTACCTCCACACTTGCTCACTTTTGGGGGGTCCTGTGTCTGAGGCCACTTCTGCCTCCCCACTGGACAGGAGCATGGAGTAATTGTTCATGAAGTCAGGGGTCTCACATGAGAAACGTCCCCCAAATAGGCTTGACCAGAGCTGCACCAGGGACTCCTCCCCCGGCTTCTCCTGCGACTCCGTCCTTCTCAGTTGCTCTCTCTACTACCAGGACACTCTCCTTGCCACACCTTTCCGTGCCCTCCTGTTTTCCTCCTATTCCTCCATGCCCCTCCTCCTCTTTGAAGTCTGTGCCGAGACCCCCAACCCCCAGACAGGTGCACTGAGACAAGCGGCATGGTCTTTAGGGCTGCAGGAGGAGCGAAATCCTCGGCAGAGCTCGTAACTCTGCTAGCCGGCCAGCTGACTGACCCTGGGCAGCCTGTATTTAATCAGAGCAAGCAAGGAGCTGAGTGGATAAGGGAGAAAACCTGAGCGGGATCTTGGGAGGGGTTCAAGGACCCCTCAGAGCAACAGACGATGCTAATTAAGGAAAACTATCCAGAAAGTCTCTAGGAGGCCTCAGCTGTAGCCTGTCTTGCCCCCTGAGACGTCTCCTCATTCTCAGTTCAATCAGGCCCAGGCCACGCCACAGCCCTGCATGTGTACTCAGCTTCAATGTTCTCCAACACTCTTCTGTCCCTATTTCTCTCTCTGTGTCTGCTGGGTCTGTCCATATACCCTTCCCCAAAGCCCTCCTCCATGTACATGCAAGCGTGTGTGCATATGCGTGTGTGTACACATCCAGGCCTGCCGATGTCTGACACAAACCCAGCTCTTGGGTCTCCAGAATGCCAGGGGGAGTGACAGAAGGTGGGTGGCTGTGAGTGGGAAGAAAACCTGTGAAAGGGCCTCTCCCAGACCTTCCTGCCCAGTTCAAGGGCTATAAGGATGACCAGGGGCCCAGTGGAAGGCTTTTCTGTCCTTTAACCTCAGGACCTCCCTCTGGCTTCTGTTGTCCTCTGTCCCCTGCAGCTGCCTATCTGTGGCAAGACCACAGCTGAGTCCAAGCAGAGAGGCTGACAAAGAGGAGACTGACAGAGAGGAGAAGGAGTCCCTGGTGAGAAGGGCCTGGGCGAGGGACTGCCTTCCTCTTCTGCTGGCCAGTGCCCCAGCCCAGGACGTTCAGCCCTACAAGAACAGTCAGTGCAAAGAAGCCCAGCCAACCCACGATGGCATCAGCTGAGCTCTGGCCCAGTGCGATGGCTTCCCTTTAGACCCTGTTGGCCTCCCTGAAGAAGGACAGGATCCCTCTGGTGACAAGGACCATCCCTGCCCACTCCGGGATCTACAGCTCAGTAGGGTCTGGGATAGCAGGGATTCCCAGGGACCTCCAGGGCTACAGGGGTATGGGACACACTCCTTGCTGTCCTGAAAAGAGATCTCTGTGGGCTCCCCCTAAGCCTCTCTGGGATGCCCAGAGAAAGCTGTGCCCATCACTACTCATTGCAATACCAAGAATGGTAGTGGTGACCCTAAGAATTCTCTGCTGGATGGACCAACAGCTGCCTTAAGGAATCACTGCGGGAGAGGCATATTCTTAGACTGAAAACTCTCCAGGCTGTGGCCACTGTGAAGTGACCAAGGGACAAACCCCACATCCCTAAGCTGTGATAGTGACCTCACAGCACCTCTGCAAGGAGGCCTCTAGTGAGTCGCCAGTAAATGGAAGGACTTCCTGTCCTGGGATTACTGGGCTGTGTGTCCCAGAGCCCAGGGAACCTGTCCTGGTCAGAGTCTCATTAGCAGAGGAGTTGTGCTCGGGATCCCCACGGCCAACTGACTTTCCTGCTCCCAGGAGCACCCCTCTTCTGCCTGAGCCTACAGACCTGCTTTCACAACACATCCCATTTAGAGTTTGCCGGTGCAGTGGAAAACACACTTGGGGAGGCGTACCTGCCCCCAGTGCCGAAATGGGCACCACCTAAGCCCAGTTACCGGGTGCCTGTGGCCAAGGGTGGCATCACATTGATTTGACATGGGTTGGCACAGGGAAGTTCCTGGGTAGGAGCCAGCATCGTAGTTGGGCTGCCTATTCCTCTTACCTGCTACCTGTCCCATCCTATGAGTTGTAAGTGGAGGACCTGGCTGAGTTTGAAAGAGGGAAGGCTTTAGAAACACAAAGGTCTTCCAAGAAGAGTGGAAGGATTCTGTCCCAGGCTCCCTAGGGGAAAGCCAGGGAGAGGAAGTGGCACCAGGGGGAACAGGTTCAAGTCTGGTGTCAGGAACCTGCCAGCAGCCAGGAACACTGACGTGTATTCCACGCAGTATATCCAAGTGGCTTGGGCAGGAACTCTGTTTGGGGGCCCTAGAGCCATGAGGCCAAGGCAGTAGAGGGTAAAGGTGGCAGGAGCAGGTCTCAGGAGGCAGTGTCCGGGAGCACCAGGCTGCACGATGCAGTGGACGGTAAGGAAGCTGCCCCAGGCTTCGCTGCACGAGCGCACAGCAGCCTAACAGTTTGTCATCAGTGAATTCAGGGGAACTTTGCAGAGAAGGGGCCTGTCTTAACTGGTCCCCTCATTGCTGCAACAACAAACCCAGCACCTGCAAGTTAAAGGAAGAAAGGTTTATTTTGGTTCACCGCTTGTAGAGGTTTCAGTCCATAGTCAGCTGGCTCCAGGCATCACAGAGGAGAAACGGCTCGCGGCATGGTTAGCAGGAAGCAGAGAGATGGAGGGAGTAGAGAGGGACATAGACCCTTTCAGGCCACACCCTCAGTGACCCGGCTCAATTTGGCTTTACCTCTCAAGATCACATTTAGCCAAAAATTCATGAGTGGGCCAAACCACTAATGAGTACCACACCCCATGATCTAGTCACCTCCCGGAAGCACCATCTATGAGAGCAGGAGGCTTTGGGGGATATCAGACAAAGCAGGCTTTCTGAGTTCCCGGGGTGCCAGCTGGGCTGAGCTGAGATGCAAGCATCTCCCCGCATTTTCAGGGGAGCTGAGCAGATTCCAAGGAGCAGGACACAAACCATGTCTAGGCGCAGCTTCAGGCATCTACAGGCATCTTGGAGATTGAGCAGGGTGAAGACTGAGGGTGACAAGGACAAGGAGGGCCTGGAGCTTCTGAGTCTGAATCCCAAGGTAAGACAATCACAGGACACAGATGCAGGTTCTCGAAGCCCTTCCACATGGGTGCACATGCCAGCCCTGGAGGACAGAAGCCAAAAGGGTTCACCAAGTGAACAATCTCCTTGCAACCTCCTCCCCACTAGAGCTCAGGTCGCTTTCTAGAGGGCACCCAAAATTCCAGAATCCAGAGGAGTGGCGGTGTCCCCAACCCTCCAAAAAAAGTAAGCAAGCATCAGAGTCCAGGCAACAGTTCAGGATATCAAGGCTGCAGCCAGGAATGGTGGGCAGAGGCTAAGCAAAGGCATAGGAGAGGCTCAGGATCTCTGGGCAAGACAGGAGGGGAAGAGAACTGACTCCCTGAGGTAAGGTCCTGCATTAACACCGAAGGCCCCGTGGTGTAACCATTGCTGTGTCTCATCTGTTCCCAAAGGCTTGGGAGAGTAGGGGCATCCATTTACATACCAAATTTGCATAAAACCTACATAATTTTAGTGACAGGAAGAAAAAGGATTCTTTTTTTTTTTTTTTTCTCGGTACCAGGGATCGCACTCATGACCTCATGCTTGCCAGGCAGGTGCTTATGCCACTGAGCTAAATCCCCGGACCAGGAGGGGGATTCTGTATGGAGGACAGAATTTCAAGGTCCAGTAGAGTCTGAGGGACTCTATCATTTTTCAAACCAAGCTACATCAGTAGTGGCTTGATATGGCAGATTTAAAATGGCTACCAGGTGCTCACCCCAGCGGCACATACACTGAGAAGGGCTGCTCCTCCCGTGGAGAAAGGACAGCTGATTGTCCTCCGGGGTTCGGTCCCTACAGAAGCTAAGAGTTTTTTCCTATCGTAACCTCACATGGCTGAAAACATTGCTTCTGCCACTTCGCATCAGCTCTCTTTCTTCTGGCCTGCAAGCTGGGGTCCTCGGCTACCCATTTACAAGCGCCCACCCTCGCAAGTTCTGGAAGAGGCCTCACTCATCCTCCCCCTCTCGGACACAGCCTACAAGACCACCCCTTACCACAGAAGCCCGCTTCTGGAACCTTCCTTAGGAGGGGACTCGGCCTTTGTGGTCCCTGGCTATTTTGGCATTCATTTAGACATATTTGTGCATCTCAGGTCAGTTCCAAGCATATTTGTTAATTTTTGGAGTTTCTTACATTTCCTCCACTGGACTCCATGTCTTCTTGTTCCTTTTACCACTAGTAGGAACCATTCTAAAGTGAAGACATGAGGTTCTTTCCCTCCTGGCTTATATTTCCTGATCCACAATGAGAGGAGGAGCTCACTGACCTGTCCATCTTTCTTTCTTTGTATCTATGCAGCCAGCCAGCACTCTACCCAGTAAGCCATCAGCCTACCAACTTACTCATCCAGTCTACCCAGTCATCCATCAGTCCATCTATCCAGTTGTCATCGATCCATCTATCCACCCACCAGCCCACCCATTCATCCGCCCATCCATCAAGCCGTCCAGTCTCTCATCCACCCATACATCTACCTGACCATCTGTCCACCCACTCATCCACCCATTTACCACCCATTTATCCACCTATCAACCATGCATGCATCCATCCATCCATCCATATCCATCCAACCAACCATTCAAACATCTAATTTTTAAACTCTCACCTTGGAGAGCTACAGGTATGAATCCTTCCCTCATGACACTCATCTCCAGTGTGAGAAAGTCATATTTGAACATACAAAAAAAATAACTGCAAGTTGTGGGATTCGCATGAAGAAAATAGACTGGGGCGGTGGGGCAAACACCACGGCGCCGGTCTATTTAGGGACACCCAAGGGTCAGTGTAAAATCAAAACCATATCCTACTTATCACAGGGTTGACCTAATTGTGAATCCTCTGCTCCAAGACCCAACGTCAAACTGCAGCTCATGAGTAGCTTCTGGGATTGGAAATGTCCAGAGCAGGCCCAGCCTCCTCTCCCAGGCAAGCAGAGGTGGCCTCTGAATACTCTGGGGACAGCCAGCAGCCAGGGTCACCAAGGCCTCCTTTGCTCGGAGTTGCATCATGGAGTAAGCCCTCTGTGCCCTAAGGAGGCAGAGAAGGGGGAGGCCACGCAGGAGGAGGAGGAGGAGGAGCAGATGGAGAAGGAGGAGCAGGAGGAGGAGCAGATGGAGAAGGAGGAGCAGGAGGAGGAAGAGCAAAGCCAGTGCTTGCTCCCCAGGGAGGCTAGAATGCTAATGGGTGCAGTCAACCCAAATCTAATCTCAGAAAGGAATGATTTTAAAAACAAAGACAAAAGAGGCTCTGACCTGTTTCCCAGGCTTCTGCACATTCTGCTTGAGGACTTCAGAGGGCAGTGGGCATCAGAGAGTGTGGGGCAGTCCGAGGCAGCCTCTCCTCTGCACCTTCTTCTAGGTGACTGGCCGGGTTCCAAGAGGGACTGTCATCCCAGAGGGGCCTTGAGGGCTTAGCATGCTGTCTCCCCGGTGCCAACCAGGCCTGGGCAGAAGTGGGTAGGCTCCCCAGGGTCCTGGCAAGCCAACACTTAGCAGCACTGCCCAGTCCCTTCCCTAAGCCCCTGCAGCTGCCGCATCTCCATCAGAGTGGATCCCCCATTCACTCTGCATCACCCCCTCCAGCATGGGCGGGTGCTGGTGTTCGATGACCCACGGTATTCTTGGGGGACTTTACTCAAGACAGCATGACCAGTCCCTGATGAGGTACCCTGTGGAGCTGAGCCACCCCCTTCTGTGACGCTAGAGAGAGGGGCACTCATGGCACTGGCCATGTGTTGGAGCCACCCAGGGGCCCCCGCAGATCCTCGCCTGCCTGTGGTTTCTGCCTTGTCTGCAGCCGTTGGACCAGGCCCTGCAGCTCCAGCCTTTCGTACTGCGTCCCAGCACAGGGATAAGCAGGAGTTAATCACACAGAGTTTCGACACAGACTTGGAAAGAGCAACAACGTAAGCCCTGGCTCCTGAGGGCTGCAGAGTCTTAATGCAATAACCCAGATCCACATGCCACCCTGCACATGTGCACTGGATAAACAAGGCCCGCACCAGGGCTGGTTTTCGAATGCATATACATGCAGTTGCAAATAACCAAACACAAATTGATTTTAAACCACTGCTGAATTCAAAGTAGCTTCTCGCCCTTGTGAGTTTTCTTAGCCAGTGAATTCTAAAAACAAAAGCACCAGGACATGAAGAGGTTCCAACGTTAAAAACCAGCCTGTGGACTTCCAAGGAGGGAGGCCCCCGATTCCACAGCAAATGCTTCCTTTTCTATGAAGAAAATGAAGTTCAGGGAGGTTAAGAATCATGGCCAGGATCCGTCAGCTTGTGATGGTAGCAGAGCCTGGACCAGCCCAGTTCCGGCTTCAGACCCGTGCAAATGCTTTAGCCCCCCTGAGCCTTCATTCCTCCCCTGCGGAACGTGAACACCAACAGCATGACACGGAGAATCTGGCACAGTGGTCACACACAGTGCTGGACACAGTAGGTGCCTGACAAGGGATGCTGGCCGGCAGCATGGCTATCATTACTGCCACTACAGCCCATGGCCTCATGCGGCCTCTATCTGTACTCACACCGTGCAGACGTGAGTCCCCTGCAGCCACACACGCTTCACAGTGGAGCGGCTAAGTAGTCAAGAGCTCTGTCCCCTTCCCCACTCCCCAGCCAGTGCAGCTGGGACAGAGAAGCCTCAGGCACCAGCTTCCAGTGAGCCTCCACAGGGTCCACAAGTCCCAGAAGTGCCCTTGCCTGGGCCTACATCTTGCACAGAGGAGCAAGCAAGGTGGGTCATAAGCAGGGGCACAGTTTGCTTTCACTAGGGTGAGGTGGGGGTACCCGTGCTCAGCAGTCACCAGTCTCTAGGGTCAGGGATGGTTTGGTGGAAGGAAGAAAGGGTGGATCCATGGGAAGATGGAAGGGAGGGAGGGAGAGAGGCAAGAGAAGAAAGGGGGAGAGGGGAGAAGAGAGGAGGGGAGAGAAAGGAAGAGAGGAAGCAGGGGGGAGGGGAGAGGAAGAGCAGGAGAGGGGAGGGCAGCAGTGGGGAGGGGAGGAGAGAGGAGAGATGGAAGGAAGGGACAGAGGAGGGAGGGAAGGATGGAGGGAAGAATGGATGAGTTTGTGGAAGGATGGATTCGCTGTTTGCTCAGGACACTGTGCAACCACATTGAGAGAGCAAGGTTGAGCCAGAGGGCAAGGAAACGGGTAGATCTTTCAGGTAGATTCCAGGTGACATTTCAGAGGCCAACAGCACAGAGCAGCTGTCCTGAGACCTAGGTCTCTGCCCACCCCTGAACATTTGGAGTGAAGTCAAGATAAGGACTGGGGTCCTACTGAGGAGTAGAGAGAACCCCCAACACCTCGGTCCAGCCACAGACGCCTGGCTGCTTGGTGAAGGAGCTCCAGACCCTGGGCCTGCCTGAAGTGGACGCCCCCTCCCCTGGGGCCAGCGTCAAGGTTGGCCTGCAGGGCTGCTGTTCCCGCAAGGAGAAGCTGGCGGCTGCCTGTGGGCTGCCAGAGCCTGATCTATTTATAGCACAGGCTGCAGGCTTTATGTGTTTTTTTGGCTGCTGCATCCAGAGATCCCACGTGCTTTGTTCTATGAGGCTGTTCGGCCTTGAACGCTGCCGCCGCCTCACATTCCCCCCTGCCAGTGGTAACAGAAGCCCATGCGTGCACACATCTGCACACAGTCAGGGGGCCACTGGACCCACCTCTCCCCTGCCTGCCCGGAGCCCGCCTACCACACACAGCTCTCAATTTGCACCAAACCTGTCTCTACGCCATCCACGCTCAGGTCTGATTTTGAAAATCAAATCCTTTTTATGACTGAAGCACCAGGTCCTGCAAAGAGAACCCAGTAAAAGTCCTTGGGTAGAGGAAAATTCCTTCCCACCCCTCACAGGTATTGAGCCTAGAACCTTCATACTGAGCTACACCCCAGCTGTTTTCAGCATTTGAGACAGGATTTCTCTCAGTGGCACTGGCTGGGCTTGAATTTTCGATCCTCCTGCCTCAGCCTCCCAGAATGCTGGTGTCAAGGGTGGCCTCACCACACCCAGCTAGCACTCTCTGAACTGCAATTTGAAATTCTGTGTTTTAAATCCTTTTGATCACTTTTTTCCTAGGAAGACAAGAACAATAACAAGATAAATGACCTCCAAGCTTGGTCCCTCTGGCCAAGCCTTCCACAAAATGAAGGAGATACCCAGAGAGCTCAGAGCTACCCACCATGTGTCCAGCTGGCCTCCCCACTGCCCAGGCAGAGATTGCCATCAGGCTGGGAGATGCTGGAGTGAGGAGAGCTGGCACTGTGGGGTAGATCTCCTTTGTCCAGATGCAAAGCTCAACGTGGCTTCCTTGGAGCTCAACCAGCCCCAACCAGCGGGCATCTGAGTTCCACCGCTCCAAAAGGGTCCTGAGCAGGCTGTTTAGTGACCACTTCTCTAGGCCTTTGCCAGCGTGGCCTAGAGGAGAAGAGCCTGGGCTTTGATTTCTCTGGGCCTGGGCTCCAACTGTCCTGCACTTACTGGCTGAAGGACAAGTCCCTTTACCTCCTGTGCCAGTGTCTTCAGCCTGTCGAAGGGTGATAGCATCGCCCCCACTTCGGGCGATTATGAGGCATGAGTGGAAATACACACCTAATGGTGTCCAGGTTATTAATAATGAAGGCAATGTTGCCACTTTTGTTTACCTCTTGCCAAACCAATGACAATAGGTTTCTATTTACAGCAAGCTATGACTAATGGGCAGCATGGCATGGTGCCAACTCCCAGCCCCATGCAGTAGCTCTGCTGTGGCCTGGCCACTGCCTCCTGCCCATGCTGTGCTGGGCTTGCACATTGCTGGGCCCTACCTGGCAGCCCAGGGTCAGATCGCAGAGCATGCTCGCCAGTCCAAGGGCCAAGTCCCTTGTCACTCCAGGGATAGGCTGTCGCTCCCTAGAAAGGAGGTTTGCCAGCCCTCTACCCTGTTTAACCAGCAGCCCAAAGAGGGGAGACAACCTCCCTTAAAACACACAGCAGGCATTCGGAGGAGTTGCCAGTGTCCTGGGGTACAGCCTTTGAGCTTGACCTCCAGACTAATTTACAACAGAGCTAAAACAGCAAAGGCTCCCTGCCTCTCTGGAGGCCTGTCGAGAGCCACCAAAGCTTTGAGAGCCACTTCCGGTTGTCTTTGCTTTGTGGTTGAAAGCTGACTTCTCTCTCCGCCTCACAGGAAGAGACGCTGGCAGCTGCCAGGGAAGACGTGAAACCGAACTGGAGACGCAGGAAGCTGTGGGGGCCACATCCCGCCACCCATGAAGGTCAGGCAGAGAGGCAGTGCCAGGGCCTTCAGTCCAGGTCATCTCGCCTGCAACCGGCACTGGGTTGCCTTGTTTTTGCGGGGCATGGGACAAGCAGACAGCCTCTCGTCACACTGGAGCCGGGTGCTCAATTACCACAGGGCCCCAAAAGATGCCAGCAAGCAGAGCTGTGAGGACCCCTTCCATGGCCCTTTCTGTGGTTCCAGGCCCTGGCAGAGTGCTCAGAGAATGTGAACCAGCTCCTGAGCTGGAGGAAGGAAGGTCAGGAACACAGGTTCGACAGGAGTGCCAGGCAGGTGGCCCTGCCCCTCATTTCTTCTCCTGCTGATCCAGTGCAAAACACAACATCACTCAGTATCACCAGGCCTTACATGCTGCCTGCTACACCTGTCCTGTCCCCCCAGCACACACCAGGTCCCCCGAGTATGCAGGGAAGCAGAGCCACCTCCCTGGAAGAAGAGGACTCAACCCAAGCTGTGAAGGAGGGACACCATGCCACCTACCTGTGTGCTTGGCAGGGCAGCCACCTGTAGAGATTGTTCTTGTGGATGCCAGGAGTTGAGAGAACTTCTGTGGGATCCAGAGCAAGGACCCTAAGGCAGAGAAAAGGAGGGACAGACAGTCTTTCCCATGGAGGCTTCCTGGCTCTCAGCCATGTGGGGCCACCTGGAGCCCTTCGGAGACTACAAGAGCAGGGACCAGGGAGAGGCTGGCCTGAGTGGGCAGCTTTCTGCCAGCAGCAAGCTGGGCAAGGCATTAAGTCCAGTGACCTTTGGCAGCAGCCTGGATTTCCCCAGAGCTCCTGGGGCCTGGATCCCGGCTGTGGGAAGAGGGCTGTCAGAGCCCCGCCCGCCACAGTCACATGCACGGACACCCCACACACCAGCCAAAGGGCCCAGGCCTCTGTTAAGAGGAGACAGAGGCAGCCGCCCTATCTGGGAGCTGTCTTGGCCAGGAGCCTTTATTGGAGCAGCAAACCATGTCTCAGACACTGGGTGGATCTTGTTTGAGTCTGGAAAGAAAAATAATTCTGAAAAAAACTTCAGCAGGCTGCCAGTGGCAGGGTGCGGGAACCACAGAGCTCAGCACAGCCCACAGCCCACCCCAGGGACCCAGGAAGTCCAGCGGTCTGGCTCAGCTGCCCACAACCTCCTCCCGGGCCTGTAGTACTGTCCCTTGGGTGTCCCACTCCTTACAGCTACTGACAGTTGCTTGGGTGAACACAGTATTCATTCCTGGAGCTGCTGGCTATGGGCTTCTGCCCTTGTGCCCCACAGGCCTATGGATAAACTAGTGTGGTCCTGGCCACCACGACGGACCGCAGAGGCCTTTGTGAAAGGAGCCAGGGGCAGCCAGCAGTGTGGGCACAAGCCTCGTGAAGAGGGACTGAAAACAATATTTCAAGCCCAGAAATCCCCTCACCCCTCAGCCATCTGACTTGGACCCAGAGGCAAGCCAGATAACAGCCTCCCCTGGCCTCCACCCCAGGCTGCTAGAACAGCTGGGAGCCCAGCCATCACCACAGAGGCCATTCTTCAAGAAATAATCCTAATGGATAAACATTATATTCAAATTGCAGTGCATCTAGGCAATGGAATATTATTCAGAGATAAAATGAAATGAACCATCAAAGCAAGGAGAAAACTTAAATACACACTGCTCAGTGAAAGGAGCCAGTCTGAAGACTACATGCTGTCTGATCCCAACGATGACAACCTGGAAAAAGGCAAAGATGCGGGGATGTCAGAAGTTCAGCGGTGAGCCAGGCGAGGTGACGCAATCCTAGCACTCTGGGTGTCTGAGACAGGAGGGTTGAAGGTTCAAGCCCAGCCCAGGCAACTTAATGACTTAGAGAGATATCCTGTCTCAAAGTAGAAAAACACATTTTAAAGGCTGAGGTGGTAGCTCGGTGTGAAGGCCCTGGGTTTAATCTCCAGCACTGTAAAGAAAAAATAAAAATCGGTTGACTTTCAGGGACTTGGAGGGGGGCGGTCTTGGGGCTAGCGAAACAATTCGGTGTGACATTGTAATGAGGGTGACATTATGCATTTGTCAAAACCGATAGAATGTCGCACACAGAGCCAGCCCTGGAGAAACAGAAGACTGCAGTTAATGTATGAAAATCGGATCCCTGGCACTGATACACCACAGGATTGCAAGGTGTTAATAGTGGAAGGAACCATGTGTGTGTGTTTGGGGGAAGGGAATATGGGAACTTTATACCTTCTGCTTAATTTTTCTGTAGGCCTAAAAGTCCTTTAACAAAAAAGTCTAATAATTAGTCATCATAATAATTAAAAGGTGGATGGCATGTGTTTCATTATGTCTCTACTGGTTTTTGTGTATCCCAATGACAACTAACTGTCCAGCTAATTTCTATAGCTAGCAAACCATTCATCTGCAAAAAGGCTTTTCTTATGGAAAACTCCACCCAGAGCCCACTCCCACTGCCCCATTTATCAGAGTAGCCCTAATCCTAACCCCAGCTACCGCCAGGCCACCCCCACAACGTCTTGGGAAGCCCCTCCATTCAGGTCAGCCCTCTCAGAGCCCGCTCTCCCCTACCCCTGCCCGTCCCCCTGCTCTCCCCATAGAAGCCACAGTAAAGGGCCCCACCAGGCTTCACCCTCACTTTACCCAGAGTTGCCCTGGTGCTACCCACATGACCCTGCGTGGTATGGCCCTTGCCCACTCTTGGCATCTGTGAATAATAGTATTGTTAGTCTCTCGGTCTGTTGGCCTCATCAAACCTGCATCATAAACAGATTGACATTTTAAACAGCTCTCAAGCAGGGCCAGCACAGAGCAAGGTACTGGATGCTTGGTCTACCCCAAACTCCAGTGTTGAAGGTGCCCTGGGGTTCATCTCAGTGGCATCAAAAGCTCCTAAACAACAGAAGCTTTCATCAGTAGAGTAATCATGAAATCAGTTCTAGGATTAGAGCCCCCTTCCTGTTCCTCCCAGGTAAGTAAACTGAGGCCCAGAGAAGGGAGGGGTTACCTCCACACTGGTGAGAGGCCCAGCTTTCACTTGGCTCGGTGCAGAAAACCACAGAAGTGGGACACAGCTGTGTCCTGGTGGGGGAGGAAGTCCGGCAACCACAGCTGCCCACCTCCATCTGTGCTCCCAGGATTACTCATCAATTCCAGCCTGCTCCGGAGGGTCCCATCCTCCCACCCAGGCCCAGCCTGGCCCCAGGTCAGCGGATAAGACCCCAGCTCTGACACTCAGGAGGGTCTCCTGGGCACACTGCTGCCCTCCCACCCCCCTCTGCTGGAGTGATAAAATCCTCAACTGAGCTCTCACAAGAGTGGGGAGAGGGCCACCCCCAAAGGCTGATGAAGCTGACCAGGATACAGCAAAGAGGACCAGCAGTCACATCAGGTAATGCGAGGCATTAGACAGTGGCAGCCTGTGTCCACGCCCAGCTGCATGCGTGGTGCGCTGTGGGTGTGCGTGTGCAGCTTGTGATGTGTATGTCGTGTGGGCAGCTGGATGGGACACTCATGCTGGGCTGCTCCAAGCAGACACCAGGGAGATGATGCTCATACCAGCAGCAGGACAAATACATGAAAGGCCACTTAAGTGGACATTAAGACTGACAGGAAGTGTTTTTCAAGAGGGAAAAGCTGTGGAGGGACGGAGAAGAGTGATAAACCCCACGTGCTTGAGGCTCCCTGGTCCATCACTGTGCTGAGCCCCCAAGGGCCGCAGCAGGACACGTGCTATCTCACTGCTTCCATGGGCCATCGAAATCAATGGTGCTGGCCTGTGTGTGGTGGCTTTCCTCTCTCCCCAAGGACAGAGGTCCTGGGTTCCCCGCTGAGCCCTGCAACCCCTACCTACTTAACTCAGCTTACACTAGCGGGAGTGTGGGGAGGTGGTGTCCATCAGACGTGGCAGGGACTCGTGGAGAAATGAGCTTTGTGCAAGAGCCAGTGTCCCAGACACAGGGTTGAGGTGGCTTTACATGATGATTCAGGACAAGAGCACCTCCTCTGCCCTATGCAGCTGACCCTGTGCCACTGTGTGCAGGCAGCTGGGACATCTGTGTGTTTGCCTGAGCCCTGCCCCGACCCTGTCTTTTCAAGATTCAGGCAAACATGTCTGCTTTACAGTGGCTCCTAACCCAGAGCCAGAAGTCTGCAGAATGAGGCAACAGGAAGCTCCCCGTGGAAGTGGAAATACAGATTCCCAGGCCTGGCACACTTCCAGCTTGCCTCCCTCCTCGTTCCTGCAGTCTTGCCATTCCTCTGGTCCTCCCTGCCACAGCTGATGAGGCTAACAACAATGACAGACCCTCCCTTTCCAAGAAGGCATGCACACACATTTAATTCCAACAACTTCAATTTGCAGTTGAGGAAACAGAGGTTTAGAGATGAGCCACCATGTGAATATGCAAGTGGTAGGGGCTAAGGGTCACCCTCGGGGTCTGTCGGGAGGCCACAGGGCCAGATTCCTTATGACTGGCGCAGTACAATCACAAAATATGGTGAACGCTGAAGTTTTTTAAAATTATTACAGTAAAAGGCATATTGCCATTAATCCTCCTCAGAACACTCTGCCTCCTTTGAATGTTCTTATCCTGTCATTCTTTGCAATGACTTTACTGTAATAAACTTTTTATTAAATTTAGACATTTACCGTATTTCTTGATCACCCCTTCCACATCCTACTTGGACTATCACATCCAGATGATATTGCACATCAGTATATTCCATGTTGTCATTTGTCGGATGAATGACCTTTAGGGATGTAATAAAGGTGCCTGGCACCATTTAAGAGACTGCAGCTATGAAATAAACAAAACAGCCAAAAATACTTACCTGCCTCCCCACCTACAACCTGGACCTTACCTTCTTATGGTACCTACTTACCCCCTAGTTTTTCACTCACTTTCTTTTTAAGGTAACATTTATTTTAAAAGAAAATTCATGTTGTTACTCCAGATGAAAATCCAGAGTTAGATTTTCTGATTCTGTAGACACACTCTTTCTGTTGTTATGATTTGTGTCTGGATGCTCCTACGAAGCCTCAAGCAGTCATGGGGGCAGGCTTTTGGGGCGGGCTTTTCGGAGATGGCTGAATCTAGAGTTTGCGATTGGTTCATTGTCTAGCGTTGGGATTGGTGGTGTGATTGCTGCACCCACCCTTCAGGAGGTGGTTTGCATCCAATATAAGGGAGGAAAAAGGCCTATTCCTCCTTCTGCACCTCTTGCCCCTTTGTCATGCCTTTTGGCTCTTATTGCTTTTGCTGTATTCTGCCACTTTGGGCAGTCACCTGTCTCCACGCCACCCTACCTTGGAGCCAGCGGGTTATAGACTGAAACCTATACAAACTGTGACCTAAATAAACCTTTCCCTCTTTCACTTTGGGCATTGGGTGTTTTGTCTGAGCAACAGAAGAAAGTAACTAAGACACCTGTGAATGTCTGAATCCTGAAGAATGCTCTCATTTGATTAAAAAGGGAGTTCTGTTCTTCAAATTTTTAAACATAGAGTTACAAATGATCCTGGAAGTCCACTACTATGTATAGACCCAAAAGAATTGAAAACAGATATTCAAATACTTACAGACTAATTTCATAGCAGCATGATTCAAAATAGCCAAAGGATTAAAGCAACCCACATGTCCGTCAAAAGCTGCAGGAATAAGATGGTAGTATCTATTCACACAGTGGACTATTACACAGTCATAAAAGGAGCAAAGCCCTGAGCCTAGAAACCATGAGACAAGGTGAAAGAAGCCAGACGCACAAGGTCACCTGCACAGTAACTGTATTTCTATGAAATGTCCAAAATAAATAAATCCAGAGACAGAAGGCCAAGTAGTGATGGCCAGGCCCAGAGGAGAGGAGACAGGTGCAGTACAGGACGGGTGTGAGATAACTGCTGAGTGAGAACAGTGTTTCCTTTTGAGGTCACGAACACCCAGAACTAGCCAGAGGTGACAGGAGCACAGCACCGTGAGTGCACTGACCACCGCAGAGAACCATACTCCATAACAGTTCATGAGCAATTTCATGTTATTTGAGTTTTATCTCATTTTTTAAAAGGGTAGGGTGAGAGTTACTAGTATTAGCAAGCTGTTTAAATATGCCTCATCCAAATGAGATTTTCTCCTTAACAGGATAAGAAGGAATGGAAGAGAATTGCATTTTGCCTTCTGGTCCCCCACACTTTCGCCCACACTCTCTCACTGGGTCCCCACCACACTGCAGGAGGGAAGGGGTGGTATCTGTCCTAGTCTACCAGGGCTGCCCTGCAGGCCAGATGCCAAGATAAGGTGGTCCCAGGGGCTGCTGTCTCCTCAGCACCCACCCCCTGCCCACTTCTGTGTGTCCACCTGTCCTCTCCGTGTGCCTGCTGGTATCTCTCTGCCCAAATTCCCTCTTCTTGGAAGGTCAGTGGTCAGATTGGATGCAGGCAACCCTAATGGCCTTGTCAGACCTCAGTCACCAGTCTAACACCCCTGTCTCCCAATAATCCCAGCTTGAAGTCTTTCCCTCAGGACTTCAAGCTGGGAAGTTGGTGAGGGGACACAATCCAGCCCATAACAGCATCCCAGCTCGCTGATGAGAAGACATGGGGGAAGAGACAGTGACTCGGGTCACGCAGCTGGGCGGAAGACAGGCCGAGATCCCAGGTGCTGGGGTGCCCCGTCCATCCCTCACTGTCCACTGCATCCAGCAGTGGAGTGGCTACCGGAGCCACACAGCTTTTCAGCTACCCTTAAGCGGGGAGCCCAGCATGGTGGCACACTCCTATAACCCTACACTCGGAAGCTGAGGCAGGAGGATCATCTCAAGTTCAAGGCAGTGTGAACTATATAACCAGAGTCTATTTCAACAAGAAAAGAAAATCCCAAGTGGAGCAAAGACGTCCTCACACAAGCCATCTGGTTTCAGCAGTGGTCTCCACGTGGTCTCTGCTCCCCCACCGGCACGAATGTCCACCATGTCTCCCGTTCAGGCTCACAGTCACAGAGGACTTGGAGGCTCCAGTCTCGCATCTGGAGAGACTGTGTGTGATTAGCTAATGAAAATTAAAGAATAGCGTGTCCATAGGCCTCCGGAGCGGGCCGTGCACTGAGAAGGGCGGCCCCAGTCAGGCCTGTTAGTTTTTCTCGGTTTGTAACTAGAGAGTTAAACCAGGGCTGAGAGCAGAATCCAGAATTGCGGCTTTGTTTAATGCGCATCTTTCTTCTCCCGGCATCAAAGAGATTAATTCTGTAGAATAAACAGACTTCAAAACGGGACGCAGGCTCTGAAAGCCATGCCTGATTTGGCCGGCAGTCCTCACGCGGCTGCGCAGCTGTCAGAGCCAGAATCATTCTGTGCGCTGAGATCTGAGATGTGAGACAGGCGGGGTGGGCGAGGGGGGCATGGGCGAAGGGGGTAGGGAGGCCCCGCCCACTGCTGCCATGGAAGCAAGGCCCAGGGGCACATCAACCTGATGGACACACAGGCCCTGCTCAGGACAGGCGAGGAGGCTCCCTCCCCATTCCTCGCCACAGCCAAGGCCAAGACTTCTGCTGAATGTGTCCAAGGCAGTGCCCACTGCAACCAGGATGCCTGCAAGGCCAGACCCCTTAGAAAGATGCTCACCACGGAGGTGTCTTCCTCAGGATGGGTTTGGAGGCTGCCTCTTTCTCCCACAAATGGCCCCTCCACTATGCCTACACCAGAAACTGGGGCTTCTTCCAGGTCTCTGTACCACTTGCGAGCCTGTGGTGTTGACCCCTTGCATACCTGTTGTTTCTGCAGGAGCTGAACCCTGCCTGCCCCCCACTGAGCCCCCACTTGCAACACCTGTGACCTCTGTCTTGAGCACACTCTCCTCCACCCCGAATTCTCCCCAGCCAATTCCTTCTCCTCCTTTGAAAACCCATCCAGCCTCTGGGAAAGCTGCCTCCATCAGCCCCAGGCTCCAGTAAGACAGCAGGTGCCTCCTTTGCTCTGTGGATGCTCCCAGGACAAAGCACAGTAATAATGAATGAATGAGCGAGTGAGAAAACCTGGCCATCCAAGGACAACAGGCATTTACAGAGCATCGTCAGGGACCCAGAAACCTCACTAGCTACAGGACTCGGTACCACTCCCACTACCCCAACAGAGCATCAGTTTCCTAGAGTGCAACAGTTGGGGTCAGGTGACCTGCCGAATCTGAGAAAAGGTGGCACATAGGATGAGAGAGAGCACAATCATCCCAAGGCTGCCACCCCTCTGTCCCTTGATGCAAAGCCACTCAGCGATTCCCTGGTACCAATAGAGGCATTGCAAGGCTTCTCTTCCAATAGGGTCCTGTTGATTGCTATTTCCAAAAGAATGAAGGGCTTTTGGGGAAACAGTCCCACTTCTCTCTATTCAAATGCACTGTTTAGTGATCAAAAGAGAGGAATGGTCACAGGCCTGAGAAAGAGCTCCAGACACATATCTTGGAGAGAATCAAGTTATAAATACAAATTGTACCTGGGTATGGTGACACACCCCTCCAATCCCAGCACAAGTGGCCAAGGATCACACATTCAAGCCTGGCCTGGGCAATTTAGCAAGATCCTATCTCAAAATTAGTAAATAAAAAAAAGCTGGGTATAGAGCTCAGTGCAAAGGCCCTAAGTTCAACTCCAAGTATAGGGGGGAATAAAAAGCAAGCTGCCGGGCTGGGGATTTAGCTCAGCGGCATAAGCACCTGCCTTACAAGCAGGCGGTCGTGAGTTCAATCCCTGGTACCGATAAAAATGAAAAAGACAAAAAAAAAAAAAAAAAAAGTCTCATTCAAAAGCAAGCTGCCTCCTAGAAAAGAGGAGAAATAACCAGGGTGGCAGGAGCCAGCTGAGGGGGCATAGGGCCAGATCCAGAGCACTGAGATGCTCTCCTGTGTCCCAGCAGAGACATTAAATGCCCAAAGGGCAAGCAGAACTCTGCTTAATAGGCTCAGGGCCTCCTTTATGTCACCAGGAATCAGGAGGAACACAGCTGCTCTGTCCACACTGGTCAGCAGCCACTGGCTGCTCTCCTTCTTAGAGCTATGAGGAACCTGACTCCATGACCTGCATGTGCTCTGCTCCCCTGGGCAAGTCCTGGAGGGCCCAGAACAGGCTGAGAGTGGGCAAAGGGTCAGAGCAATTTCCCCACAAGATGGGAGAACGTAAGGTCCCCACCATCAGGCACAGGGTCGCGTGCTTCCTGCCCTTCTCTGTTTCCTGGGATATGTGCCTCCCCCCAGGGAGCGTGTGCTCCTGGAACAGAGAATTTTATGCACACTAACTCAGGACCACTCTTGGGCACCAACGCACACTGCTGAGTAAGTGAGCGGCTAACCTTCCTCCATCTAGAGCAGCGATCCTCAACGTTTTTGCACCAAAGACAGCTTCTGTGGAAGACAATCTTTTCAGACAGGGGAGGAGACGGTTTCAGAACGATGCAAAGGCGTGCATAATTCAGATCCCTCATATTCACAATCTGTCGTGTCCGAGCTCCTGTGAGAAGCTAAAGGCCCTGCTGATGGGACAGGTGTCGGCACTCAGGCACTGAGTTAAGCGACAAGGAGCAGAGGTAAATACATAGCACATGGAGAGCGGAGGTAAATACACACGGGCGCGTCTCTCTGGCTTCTTCTCCCCATCTGCGGTACAGCCTGGCTCCTAGACCCCTGATCTAGTGGAAGTATAGGGAAACAAATCCCACTGAGTTTTGTTTGGGGTGTGTGTGTGTGTGTGTGTGTGTGTGTGTGTGTGTGTGTGTTAGCAGTACTGGGAACTGAACTGAGGGCCTTTCTACATCCCCAACCCTTTTTTTTTGTTTTCCATTTTTCTAAGTCACTAAGTTACCCAGGCTGGGCTTGCATTTGTAATCCTCTTGCCTCGGCCTCCTAAACTGCTGGAACTACAGGTTTGTGCCACTGTACTAGGCTAATCTCTTGTTCAGTTTTATGGGCCAGGGAGTCCCATGAGGTATAAAGCAAGGAGCACCCATAACCAGCAGCCTCTCTGCTCCCAGAATCTCTGCTGGCCCTGGAGCAAAGCCAGGGCAGGGGCCTGCACTGTGGGCAAGCAGGAAGTCCTGGGAACTTGACTTGGCCAGCAGCAGGACCTAGACTAAGTACTTTTGGGGGACAACTGGAAAGTGAAGACCCCACCCCCAGCTGTTTATCAGACCTAAGGACCAGGAATCAAGGGGACATGAATGCTCTAAAGTCTCCCAAGTAGATGAGGGCAGGCTCAAAGCTGATACATGTTAGGGAATCTAAGAGAACAACCTTGGAATTTGTATTCTTCACTTTTTACAAAACCTCGGGACAGGTGAAAGCCCTCATGGATGCCTCCCAAGGTGGCAAAGCTTTCGCTTCTTGTGCATCTCAGGAAACCCGACCTGTGCGGTAGAGTGGGGCCTTTCTCTCTGCCTTCTGTAGGTTAAACTTCTCCACAGCTAGTTTACCTCTGAAAGCTGCTGGCATCATCATTCCACTAACTCGTCAGTTCTGAGTAAAGGTCACTTACATCTTACCAGCTTTAAGACGCAAAGATGAGGTCTGGTCCATGTACATGGTGGATGCTGCTGCCGGGTGCCAGCCCACAGAAGGACAGGCTGGAAAACCATGACCATGTGTCCTCGTCTGTCTTGCTCACTGGACCATGCTTCACTCTTCTCCAAAGTCAAGATGACCATTGGAGGGAAACATTTGTAATTCATTCTGGTCATTGAGGCCACAGCAGCGCATGTATGGGCACTCATGAAACAGGATTTCCACACCTGCTTCAGAGAGTGACATGGCGATGGGATAAGTATACTCAAGACAGCAGGAGTAACACAGGCAGGATTCGTGGGAGTGTGTCTCTTACAGTAAGAAATTTTAAAGATTCAGTCATTCACTGCATAGCTCGACCACACTGCATATGTAAAACTGCATCCAGATGTATTCAATTGTCCAAATGCCCTAGGCATGTGGGCAGTATAGCCCTCGGTCTGCCAGCTGCTGCCCCAGTGCAAACTCCAGGCTCCGGGCTCCCCACCAGCCTCTGGAACCCTCCTGGGGCCACGGAAGGCAGGTGCCACACACACGCAGATGCTTTCCTCTTCACTCCCACTCAGGACCTCACAGCAGCCAAGCATCCTGGTACAAAATGGGGAGAGAAAGGGACCGGCCAAGCTCCAGGGAGGCCCAGTTCAGCCACAGAGACCTGAGGACATCTCGGTACCATGTGCCCTCAGACAGGCCTGGGCGCTATCCCAGTGCCTCTGCTCATGACGTTGGGCAGGGTCATGCAGCCTGTTTTCTTTCTCTTCAGAAAAGAAGAAATGACCTCCCAAAGGACTACGCAGAGGAAGATCTGAAGCCCCGCCCTGCGTGGAGCCAGCGTTCGGCAAACCCAAGCTCCTTTCCCTTCCCCTGCACCTTCTTCTACCCCTTGGCTCCTGAAAAAGCAGGAAGCTGGTCGGGGACAAGGGTGGGGAGCTGGGCCCTATCCCTGTTCAGGACAAACTGGAGATCTGGGGCACCTCCAGCTCCTCTGAATCCCGGCCCCTTCTTGTCGGCACAGAAGGAACTCAGACTGCAGAAATATCCAGGCTGGCTCCAGCCTGGCCACTCCGACCACAGGCTTGTGCTAATCCTGCCAGAAAAACCTACCTGTGGTTAGGAAAGACGGCCATTATGGTTTCCAGAAAATTCCTTTGAGCCAGGAGAAGCTGTTTGCCATTCCTGAAGCCTCTCCAGCCTGCGCCAATGTGGTTTTCCAATTAGGCTGGGGCTGCTCTCAAATCTCCATTTTAACCAGCCCCCTTTCTCCTTCCTTTCTGAAGAGGAAGCCTGGGACCACAACCACTCCTTGCTTTTATTTTCCTAATTGGCTTCTGGTTGTCTCTCTGATTACAGAGGTAGTGTCTGTTCCACCCTCAGGAATACTTGGGAGGCCTGGTCTAGCGGGGAAGTCCAAGCCAGCAAGTCCAGGGCCATACAAGGGAAAATGAGCTGGGAGGAGGACGCCATACTCCTCTCTGAAGGGGCGGAAGTGCTTTGGAATTCTTAACCGCCTCCGCTGCTGGGAATGTCTGAAGGAACCCTGGACACCCCAGCCCATTCTTAAGGTGGGGGCCTCAGGCTGCAGCACAGGTGAGGGCAGCATGGGAAGGCCAGGAGAAAAGAGGCGTGCATGAAATACGGGGGAGAAAAACTGTAAAGAATGCATCAGGGAAGTCGGAAGAGAAGACAGAGGGAGAGAACCAGCAGACAGGGA
This sequence comes from Cavia porcellus, assembly GCF_034190915.1. Classification (NCBI taxonomy): domain Eukaryota; kingdom Metazoa; phylum Chordata; class Mammalia; order Rodentia; family Caviidae; genus Cavia; species Cavia porcellus. The sequence continues at coordinate 26,794,825 of NW_026947515.1, forward strand.
GGCTGAGAGGCCCCAGCAAAGGGCAGGCCAGCCACACCCCATAGCCAGAGCAGTCTGTTTAGATGAGGTTTCACGTGGCCCACTGGAGCTGGTACTTCCAGTTCCATCAGGCAGGGAACAACCAAGAAGACATACAGGATGCTGTGCCAGTCCTGGGTCTCATCTTGAGTGGCCACAGCTTCCACATCCTCCTCCTTGCAGTGGCCTTCTGGGCATCCTCTTTCTCAGAACCAGCCCCAGCTGGGACATGCATGGCCTCTCAGATCTGGGATCTTGGTTGAGCAACCAGCCAAGAGTCAACGCCAAGCCAAATGCCAGTCGTTTGAATGAGGCTTCCTGGGGAGTCTGATCTCATCAGTTATGTTCATGACCATAGCCCCAGCCAGAAGGTCCTCCCAGAGGAGTCAGGCAACCCACAGGATCCTTGCAGTGATAAGGCGGTTATGTATTCAAGCAAAAACTAGTCACCAGAGGTATCACTATAACAACGTTAATGACTCAGTAGATTTCTGAGTCCATTTTGTGTTGCTATAACAAAATACTTATGGTTATTTAAAAAGAAAATAGGCTTATTTAGCACCTAGTTTTGGAGGTCCCATGGTAGAAGCATGTGTAAGAGAGAGAGAGAGAGAGAGAGAGAGAGATCACAGTGGGAGAGGAAGCAAGAGGACAAGGTGAGAAAGCCAAATTCACTTTATAACAACTACTCTTGAGGTAGCCTATCTGGATCCAAGAGATCTACCCAGGTCCAAGAGATTTAACAAGAGGTCCAAGAGGACCAACACATGTGATCCAATCGACTCCCGCTAGGTTCTCTTCTCAGTAGATTACACCAGGACCAACCTGCAGCATCTAAGTCTGTCAGGACAAACCATATCCAAGCAGTGAGGACAGAGCCCTAACCAAGGGGATAAGGTAGGAACAGGCATGCGCAGGGAAGGGAAGCAGTGTTCACCCACTGTCTGCTGAGCTGCAACACGAGCTTGGAAGTGAGAGAGGGGTAGGAACTCTGAATGGCCTGTCACTTTTAAGTGTCTTTCTTGTCCAGGTATCAAGTCTTGAGCCTGCCAGGAAAAGGCCACCCACAGGCTTAGCAATCAGATCCATTGGAGCTGTCAGCCTATGTGACCAAGCAGCCGGGCAGCATGTAAGGCCCAGTTTTAGGCCTGCCACCTACACTCTTGGGTCTGCTTTCTCACTGAATATGGGATTGAAAAACACCTGGCCAGCCAATTTTCCATGGCATTGCTGGAGAGAAATAAAATGCAGGGTACAAAAGCAATCAGAGCAAGGCCCAATATAAGGGACTCTTATTATCATTACTACTCAGAGGTAGAAGAAGGTTGACAGGTACAACCTGCAGCCAGTCACCTACCTAAACTTACAGGGATTGAGCGTTTCCAATTTGGGAGCATTTTGGGCTTCGGTTAGGGTTAGTTAGCAAAGTCTGCAAGTATTCTGATAGTAGAAAATTTCTGAAATTAGAAATATTTGATCATTTGGACAAGGAATGATTAACCTGCACTGTGCATTTACCTAAAAGAAAACTTAGGAAGATCCACACTGTCCACAGAGCTCTGAATCTCCCCCAACAGCTTCAGTAAACACCCACTGGGCTCAGATTGCACTAAGAGTGTGCTGGACCTTCAGCCCCTTTGAGGGCTTCCTAGAGTTGTAGGTAGAGATCAAGCCCCACTCTGGCTGCCAGGGAGAGCAGTCCCCACCATGCCTGTTGCAGGAGACGGCATCCTCTGGGTCATAATCACATCCTCCACTGCCGACTTCTATCACTGAAAATCCGAGCTGCCTCCCAAAGGGATGGAGAGGACCCCAGGAAATGAATCTAAAAACATCAGAGTTAGAAAAAAAAAAAAGAAAAAAGTTGGTGCCTTCATTCCACTGAGCTGTGTTCTCGGGGCACTTCCTGCCCCAGCTGACTTTGTGAGCTCCCCAGCACAGCACAGAAGAGGAGAGGTACACAAAAGGGGAAAATAAATACAAACCCAAATCAGTCTCCCCTTAGAGAGAGGTGTAAGCAGCTGGCCAATGGCAGGGCAGCAGGCAGCGTCCTGAAGGCTGCAGCTCTGGGGGCTTTCCCAGCGGTTTCCATGGTTTCCATGCCTTCCTAATCCTCGCCCAAACAGCTCTCCTTGCACTCACCTTGTGTCTGCGAGCGGAGGAGAAGTGAAATAAGTGTGACAAATATGCTGATATAGAGCAAGAGAGAAGAAGGAGAAGAGAGCCAACCCTGGGTCCCCTCAAGGACAGGTGATGTGAGTGTCTGCCTGGAGCTCTGAGGGCATTTCTGGGGCCAACGTGGACCAAACTCTGATTTCGAGAAAGCCTATCGACCAAAGAGATTGGGTTTAGAGGGGAAGGTGAGTGGGCTGGTGGCTGTGGAGGTCAGATCTTAACACAACGAATCATTCATAAGCCCAGAGTCTGCGGGACCAGAGTCCACAGCCCCCAGGGTCAGGTTCTGGTCCCGGAGAAGCTCCAGCCTTTCTCCCCAGGCTAAGCTGTGAACTGCATGACCTCGCCAAGCCGATGTCCTTATCTCTTAAAAGCTGGGCAGGGTTGCTGTGGGTAGTGAAAATTCTGGGTAGGTTGGTCCCTGCTCATGCCTGGAACACAGGACCGTAATAAATGGTAGCATTGAAGTACAAAGCACTCTGAGAAACATGGCCTTGAGGGGCACAGCTGATGGGTGTGTACAGAGCTCAGGAGGTGGAGCTCTTCCCGCGGTCTGGTGGAGAGTGCCTCCGGGATCCCAGAAAGTTCCTCCTGTCCCTTGGCAGCCAGTTCCTAAGCCCACCCGACCTGGGCCTGAGCTGATGGCTGGTGTTTTCCTTCCCGAACGCTAGAATGTCATCAGCTAGAAAGCCTCTGGGGTCGGGCTGCTTCCCTGGCCTGTGTCTCCAAGGCCTGTCCACCTAACTGAACACATCACAGCTGGATCTCAATCCCTCATGTGGATTCAGTGCTTACTGTGCTTTGAGTCTGCCCAGCACTGGCTCCTTCTCATGCTGCTTCCCCTTGGCTCTTCTCAGCAGGTTCTGAGGTCAGACCCAGGAGCTCCTATTGGGGGAAGAAGGGGAGAGAAGGGAGGGGGAAAGGAGAGGAGCAGCCCCCACCCCAAGTGAGAAACACCCCCACCCAGAACAGCGGAATTCCCAGGTAGCACCACCTGGACCAGCAGTGTACCTCACCCGCCCCTTGCCTGATCCTTTACCAAATCTCTTTTCTTTCTTGCCTTAGACTCTCATGAAGAAGGAGATCTGGAAGCCACCCACACTCGCACACCATGCCAAGAAAGTCTAGGCCCTTTCTATTCGGTGATTTTTTTTCTCTCTCTCTCTTTCATTCAGCAAGAAATTAGTGAATGTCGGCATGTGCCAGGCACAAGCAAGGCTGGGCAGAAGAGGGGCGGCTCCAGGGCACAGGGTCCTGCCAGCCCTATCCCTGTCACCTCTCCTCCCCTGACTCAGCCTGACAGCGGGGTGGGGGTACAAGTGCCCCCTCAGCGTCCTCCAGTTTCCCACTATTCAGCTCAGGCGACCGGAAGGACTCTCAGGTGTCCGCGTGCCCTCTCATCCTCCCTGTCTTTCTCTTTTCATTTTATTTTTCAAAATGCTCTTGATAGTGGGAAAGTTAGTACAAAAGGAGACAGAATGAGAATTGGGAAGAATGTCTGCCGCTCTGCTATTTGATCACCTATGATGTTCTCCTTCCCGCGCCCTCGATGTGGGAGGCTCCTCAGCAGCAGGAGGGAAGAGTGACTGGGAACTGGGAGACCCCACAAGGTTGGGGTCCAGCCTTGCAGTAACAAGTAGGTCAGAACCACAGGAGACCAGGTCTAATACCGCGCCCCTGCTGGTGTCTGTTGGAGAGACTCGGTACCTACAGGGAATTTTCTTTCTACCGGAAGGCAAGAACCTGAGGTCCATGGAGGCAGGGCAGCTGAGCTCCCTGTGGGGCAGCTTCGAGGCCTTTTCTCCCGGGGACTCAAGCTGTCACCATTCCTCCCTCTCACCTGCACTGTCCACACAGAAGAGGAAGCTGGGCACCTGCTCCAGGGTCTGCCAGGACCCCAGCTCAGCTCCATCTGTGTCACTTCCCGGCTCTGTCCTGAACCAACTCTCTTGGCCACCTTCCCCTACCCCCACATGGAAAAGTCATGACCCACGCCTGAGGAAGAGCCATTTGGAGAAGACCCACCCTGGACCCTTCCTGGAGGAGAGGCAGTGCCCTGTCTGCCCACCAACCTGCATGCAGGAGAGAGAGGTTGGTGGTTCAGAGATCCGAGCATAGGTCCTTGAACCAGCTGATCAGAATTCAAACAGGATCAAACCCATTAGCTACGTATTCACTGAGTGACTGAGACTGGGACTGATGGACTCTAAGTCACCATGCCTGGTACCACTCAGACATACTTAGACCAGTGCTGGGCACAGAGCAGACTGTCGCAAGGGCAGTACTGTGACTGAGCCAGGCCTGCCCCTGTGCACCAGCTACAGCAGCTCTGGGCCTGGGGCAGGACTCAATGGTGGAGGGTGGGCACCGCCCTGCACCACTCAGATAGCTGGGCAGACCCGGAGAGGAAATCCCAGGACCTCTGGCCCCACACCCAGGCTCCCAGAGACAGAGACCCATTTAGACTGAAAAGATAAAGGGGGCTGGGCTGTCTTCCAGGACCACACCAGGGCACCACTCGAATTAGCAGTGTCCACTGCCCAGGTTAAAGAGCAAGGTCAGGAAGCAGCCCATCTGCCCACCCAAAGCTGGTCACAAGACCCAGCGGGCAGGTCCAGGAAGCAGGAGATGGAGCCCCAGGTGAAGAGCATCTGGAGAGAGCCCTGTGCCCCAGGACAACTAGGTGATGCAGTTTTCCTTCTCCTAGATCAAGAGCCCTGGCTCTGTCCCAGAGGGGTACCTTGGCAGGAGCACCCCTCCCCCAGCTCCATCACACTCATAAGGCTCCCTGCTCCCCAGGGACCCAGAGCGAATGTGAATGTGGTTTCCTTTTAGCCTCACCCTAGAGACTTCCGCTGGGCTGTGGCCAGCTGGGGGGAGATGCTGGCCTCATCACAAAGCCTCCTGCACTGGGGGAGAAAGACAGACAAGGGCACAGTCAGAGGGGTGGGGCACAAGGCTAGGACACTTCCGGTGGAGGCAGCATGTGGAGAGACGCAGGAACAAAGAGCGACCAGGGAGACTGAGACGGAGGCTTGTGCCATGGTACATGCACTAGAATTTGTGTGTTCGTGCATTTAAATTTCCTGATGTGTGTGCCAATGTGTGTCCATGTGGGCATGAGTGTATGGGTGTGTGCAAATGCGTATATGCAAGCATACTGGTGCAGATGGGTGTGTGGTGTTCGAACACTGCATGCGGCAAAAAATGTGCAGGTGTGTGTCTGCAAATGCAGTGTGCATACATGTGTGTGCAAATGAACATGTGTAGGTATGTGTGTGTCAATACACATGCATGCAACTCATTCATATGTGCAAGTGTACATGTGTGAGGGACCTGCGGAGAAGGGGAGGGAGAGGAGGAAAGAAAGGCAGCAAAAACCCCACAGTCCCAGCCCTGCCCAGCGTGGCTGCCACCCAGAGAGACCACCAGGGGCCGGGACTCTTGTTTCTCGGTTCACACCTGGCCCAGCAGATGTGCAAGGACCACTGCTGCCTGCCAGGTCCCAGATGTGTCCTTCTCACAGAATCAGGTCACCACACCACACTGGCTCTGCTACTGAGGCCAGCAGGCCCCCCTCTGACCAAGAGGGAGTTAAATGTCACCCTTTCTCCCAGCCATTTTCACCTCACCAGGAACCAGGGGATTTCCTGGCAGCTCCTCTGGGCAGGTGACGTAAGCTGTTTATCTAGTGCTTAGCCAAAGAACCTTCCAGGCCTCCGTTCATCTGAACATGGAGCCCCTGGGGATGGGCGTAGCTGGTTTGTTCCCACCCCACATCTCACATCTCTGAACAGGCCAGGCTCTCGCATTCCCTTTAGACTTTCTGTGGGAGGATTGGCAAGGCTGGATTCCTGCTCAGGCTCACTCCACCAGGGCTGGTGCTCCTAGGTGTCACAGCCTGTCTGCAGAGAGGTAGGAATCCCCACAGGGCCCACAGTGCAACTGCCAGGAGCACTCGGATCTGTACCCGGAGCCACGAGGCTGGCATGGCCAAGAGCCTGGGCTGGAGCCACCCTGCGTTCTCACCCCAAGGCCAAGGAGTTCCGATCACAAAGGAAGGCAGCCCTACCCACTCTCTGCCAGCACCCCATACTTTGGGAACCGTGGCCCTGGGGAAGAGAGGGTCAGAACTGGGGTCCACCTCCTCTTCTATCCAGTAGCAGCTACGTGAGCTCTGTTTCCTCATCTGGATTAGAGATGTGTAATTCTGTGTCCTGAGCCCAGGGCCTGCCTGGAGCAGTCCTTCCCACTGCCCAACAATCTGGGGCCCAGAGCCAGCCCTGCTGTCTCCTCACGCTCCTCATGCTCCCCGAGAGCTCAGGCTCTTTCCCTACTTCCTCCCTGGGTCCATCTGCCCTGTGTCTCTCCCTGCCCGCATCCCGCTTCCCAACCTGGATCCCTTTGCATCACCTCAGCATGGCTTTCTCCCCCGGCCCCCCTCCAGCTCATTAGCCTCCCCCTCCGGGATCCCTGGTCCCCCACACCTGGATCTCTTGTCCTTGCACCCAGATCCCTTGAATCTCACATTGGGGGCCCTGAAACCTACCCTGGCTTCCCTGGCCCTCACACGTGGGTGCCTTGCCCTTACCACCCGAATCTCTTGAGCCAGACCTTGCCTTTCATACCTGGATCTCCTGCTGCCTACCCCTGAGTCCCTTGAACTCCACACTTAGATCTGCCACTCCTCACCCAGAGTGCCCCGTTCTACATGCCTGGATCCCTTCGCCATTCTAAACACACTCTCACACACACACACACACACACACACACACACACACACACACCTGAGTCTCTGCCTTGCAGGACTGACTGCTCGTCCTAAGGGTGCCAGGCAGACATCCTACTCTTCTGGATGACATTACTGTTCCCAAGCCTAGGGCAGGTGCCTCTCCTGGGGGTTCATATTGTGCCCCAGATTTCCTCCACCTCCAGTCAGTCTTGGAGGACTGGGACCTCCTAAAGAAGCTTGGAGGATGGGATCTGCCTGATGAGCAGCCTGGCTCCCTTCCTGGCTCCTCCTGCCAAGCGCGTGGTGGCTGTTGGTAGAAGGCATGTGGAGGGCTGGGCATGTGGCTCAGGTCGGGGTGTTTGTTTGGCATGGGAAAGACTCTGAGCTCCACTTCAGTACCACAAAATAATACAAAGAACAGGAAAGCAATGTTTGAAAAGAACAAGCTTTCCCAGAAGAGAGCAAAACCCTCCTCCAGGACTGGGGCCAGCCGAGATGACAATACCTTCAGAATGGCCCGTGAGCACCCATCCTGCCTCTACCCTGCAGCTCCCATCCGTGGTTCCTGCCATCTCAGGCAGCCATTCACACTCCGAGGCAGCTCAAGGCTCACAGCTCTGCCACAGGGTGATGTGGTCTGTCAGCTGTTGCCATGGAGACCAGCAGCAGTCAGCACCATGCCCCCCTTCTGCAGGGGCTGGGCAGAGCAAAGGTGCAGCCAGCTGTTCTCAAGCAAGGGACACATGTGGCTCTGCACCCACATAAGCCAGGACTGATCCCCCCCTACCCCCACTCTCATCCCACAGCTGGTGACTTCAGGTGAACACTTCAGTCCCTCAGGCCTCAATGGGACTGCAGATTGCAGCCGGATGAAACAAACCAGTGCAGGGCATATGACTGTCACCATGTCTTGAGTGTGTTGGCCTTTGTGTTAGCTTTCTGGGAACTGCCATAAGGTGTCCAATTCCCCCAGCTCCCTCCAACTCAGATGGGCCTGGATCTGGACCAGGTATGATATCACAAAAAGATTTCACATGACATCTGAAGACAAAAAGATGCTCCAGGGCTGCTTAGCAAATGTGGAGTGTGGTCTGGCTTTGTGGGCCCTGGTGGTGGGTGTCAAACTGGCCACTTCCTGTAAGAAGCAAATCCACCATGGCACCCCACAGGTGAAGGAGCTGGGTGGAGGCTGAACATCCCCAGGACAACTGGGTTCCTGAGATAGGAGCATGTCAGGGTACTATAGCCACCCCTGGATACTAAGAAGTCAGCTCTCTACCCCTTCACCACCAGCCTGCATCCTTGTAGCACCGACCACCTGTGTCTTGGGTAGGCCTGGGCCCTGATCAAAACATGCACACACCCGCTTCTCCCCAAGGTCACCTCAGTCCAGGCTCTAGGCAGGGGTAGCGCAGCTGTGTTCCAGTAGAACTTGTGACTTGTAAGCTAGTCGGTTATAATAGAAACGCTTCGTAACAAGCAATTCCAGAAATCTCAGACTTGGAACAACAATGGTGGACTTTCTTTCCTCTTTGTGGGTGCAGGTTTGCAGCTGCTTGGCTCCGGGTGCACCTGCAGGTGTGTGACCACATCAACACCATGGGGCCCCAAAATTCTGCATCTGTTCTGGGGCAGAGGACTGAAAAACCACTTGGCAGAAAGACACGAATGAGAAATCCTATACTGAGAAAGGATGAAAAAATTAGATACAAGACTCAACCTGCCACTCTCAAGTGGAAGCCATAAAAAGGGACTTGGCCCTACCAGTGTTCCTGCTTGCGTGTTCCACACACCCTCCTGCCTCCCTCCCTCCCGCCCCCCCAGAGGGACTCAATTCCAAGGTGTAAATATGCTGAGGCTGGTGTCGGATGAGAAGATGAAGGGATGGTGCCCGCAGATGGGAACGCACCACATGGTATGAAGCTTCACTTGGCCCCGATTCTGCTCTTGGGGAGATGGAAGAGCCTGCTGGATCCTGAAGTTGGGTAGTTTTCTAGTTAGTTTCCTTTCGCTCCTTTCCAAAGCTCTGCTCACCCAAGAGAATAATGTCAACCCTTGTGATGGCGTTTTAATTGTCCCAGGGGCATCGATCATTATTGTGAATCCAAAAACTAGCTGAGCTATTACTGTTTGACGTGGGATCATGCAGGGCAGTGTGTCATAAAGTGTTCAGTGAAGAATATTATTTGGTTTTCCAAGCATGTTCTCATCTGAGGTCTCCTAGGGAGGAGGTATTCCTACGATTAGAGGAGGGCCCAAAAGCAAGGGAAGGAGGGGTCAGGTCACTGCTGGCTGGAGGATGGTGATGGAAGGGTGGGCACAGGTCACTTCTCTGTTCCAGAATGGGATGTGTACACTGAGGTTGAGTGCACCATGCATAAACACACGCACATGCACACACACATACACGCATACATGCACACACGCACACATGCACTGTGGGCTCCCTAGTCACCGAGGTTTAAGGTCCCACCTCCTTCCTGAGCCTGTGTCCTGGTCTCTCCTGTTCCTCCTCCCCTGGGGTCTTACTCACCAATGACCTTTGGCATTCTGCCTCTCCCTCTGCACAGCTCCATCCTGCCTCCCTGATGGATGTATTCGAGCCCCAAATGCAGGTCACCTGCTCCCCACAGATACCCACTCTGCCACCATCCCTAGCTTAAGCATGCCTGAAAGCAGAGTCCAGGGCCAGGATTTAAGTACCTACATGGGTTGCATTGCGTCCTCCATGAGATCATGCTCAAGGACTGACCTCTCGTCCCTGTGAAGGAAGGGAGACCAAGTCAAAGGGAGTCACACTTCACCTTGGTGAGCTCTAATCCATTGATGGACTGCCTTAAAAGAAGGAAGCTTTGAACACAAAACACTTTGGGAGACCACTGAGGCCTCTAGTGGAGTGATGTATAAGTCAAGGAATGCAAAGTATGGGAGGCAAGCCCCAGAAGCCAAGAGAGAGGTTGGTACAGATTCTCCTGAGAGCCTTCGGAGGGAACCATCCCCACCAGCACCCTGGCTTTGGACTTTAGCCTCCAGAACCAAGAGAGAATACCTGACTGTCATCTTAAGCTTCTCCAGTCTGTTGGGATTTGTTGCTGCAACCACAAAACTCAGACAGTGTCTGTCCCCTCCAGGCTTCTAAGTGCCCCAAAAGAAATGAGGCCATGGTCACATGTAGCAAGTTCTTTCGCACACAGTTACAGGGACACCTGTAGCCCAGTGGAGAAGGCAAGACGTAGCCCTGGAGCCCTGCCCAAATCCCAGCTTGGACCCCCAGAGAGGACAAGCACCTCGAGTCCCCATCTGGAGCCTCTCAGTGACCAAGCAGTGATGTGGCACCCACGTCCCATGAGAGAACAACACCGTGCAGGGCTCCCTGGCAGGACTCCACCAGTCTCCTAGCCTGTGGACCACTCTGAGCATCTCAGCAGAGGAGCCAATGGGCAAGGGAGAGAATCTACAACCATCCTGCACACAGCAGGAGCTTGGTGTCCTCCTGGACAGATAGGTGCTCAGGAACATGGGTGGCAAAGAGAAAGCGTCAGCTCTGTGTGTCCCCAATTGTTGGCGCCCCCTGCTCCCACAGAACCCTCGTCACTCCTCACCAAGGATTTTGCTGCCCTTCCAGATACCTGCTGCCCTTGAACTCTGTCCAGAGGGCCCTGCTTCACACTTCCTGTCATTCATTCGGCCACCCCACCCCACACACTCAGGGTGCACCTGACACTGCACCCTGCTCTCAGAGAGCCTGACTGTCCTGGCTCTAGGGAGCTTCCCCAGTGCACTTCTAAGAAAGGGACATGGGCCTCGGGGCGATGGGAGGAACCTGACACTGTCCCCAGGCACTTCCAGCCCTACCTTCTCTCCTGCCACCACCCTCCACTCCCCAGGGAGCTCTGTCAGTCCCGTCCCAAGATATGCATTGGCATATGTTGCTGGGGACAAATCAATTCACTTAAAAATGGGAGGGGGATCCGAGGACAGTGGTGTATAGCTGCAGTCCCAGCTGCTTGGGAGGCTGAGACAGGAGGATCCCAAGTTGAAAGCCAGCCTGGGCATCTTAGTAAGACCCCTATCTCAAGATGAAATTTTAAAAGTGCTAAGGAAGAAGCTCAGGGGTAGAGCATCTGCCTACAATGCTCAAGGCCTCAAGTGCAATCCCCAGTATGGGAGGGGGACCAGAGAGGGCGTTAATTCAAATCATTCACCTGGTAATCAATCTAAAACCCTGCCTGTCCCACTAAGGTATGTAAAACTGTATTTTGGGGAAGATACAAGGCTCCTGATTTTTTTTTTTTTTTGGTGCCGGGGATTGAACTCATGACCTCAGGTTTGCCAAGCAGGCCCTTACACTGCTGAGCTAAACCCCCAAACCTAAGCCTCCTAAATTTGCTCCAGACCCCAGGCTCCCTGTCGAAAAGCCTCCTGAAAGCCAGAGCCAAAACTGCACAGGGTTTCCCGGCAGGAAGCCAAGGGCTCTCCCCATCTCCCCATAGCAGCTTCCCGGGACGGTCATTAATCATTCTTCTCCCCCTGCCCATCAAGCCAGACAACCTCCTGCAGGTGCCACATAAATACAATTAACCTTTAGGAAGTCTGAGTGCCACCCTTGGTGGGAGAGCTCTGCCCAAGAGGCCCCACCTTACGTTCTTCTCAGACTCCGGGCACAGAGGGGAAGAAGTTTAAAGCAAGCAGGATGCACCCATAGTAGACCTGCTCCACCCATCAAATTGCAGAGCTCTGGCCACCAAGGATTAGGGGATTCCAAGGAAGACCAAGGCCCACCAAGATGTCAGCATGAGCCACCGAGCCTAGCCATGGTGACTTCCATGGGGGACTTCTGCTGCCGTGGCCCCTGCTGACAGGGACTTTCCTGACCCAAGGGACAAGCAGAAAGAGAGTCCCCTCACAGCCCTTCCTCGTTCCCTGTCTCCTACATCCATCAAGCAAAGTCACTAAGCAGCTGCTATATTTTAGGCCTGACACTAGGTACCAAAAATAAAGGGAGAAACAAGAGTTTCTCACCCAGAGAACTCACGGAAGGAGAAGGGAGTCCATTTGCAAGAAGTTATTTTCATACTCTGAAAATAAAGTCTGTGATAGGCAGGGTTGTGAAGGCCCAGGGGCCAGTAAGACTACAGTCAGAGACAGGTCTCATGAGAGACGACATTTGATCTGGGTCTTGTGGCATGAGTAGGGGTTCTCCCAACAGACAAAGGAAACCTGAATAGACTGGTCAGGACATGGTGGCTAAGGCTGGGGTCCTGGTCACCCTGGATACTGTATGTGTTGCATTCTGGGCTTGGATGGTGGCCATGCTGCCATGCTCAGGACCAAGCCCTCCTCTGGTTCTGTGCATGAGGGTCAGGCTGGTCATCTGGGCCACCCAGGCAAGAGCTCCACCCCCACACCCCATGCTCCTCTGGCTTCCTGGCCTCCCTTTGTTCTCCCCTAGCCACTCTGCTGCTCTGTCTCCTGAGAAACCAAACCTACAACACAGCAGTGGGGCAAGTACGGCTGTAACTTCGTAATAAATGATCAATGCAGAAATAAAGCACTCCCACCAACGGGAGGCGTGGACCAGGTCCAGATGTGCGATAAAGACTCCATCTGCTTCCAACAGCCCCTCCCTGGAGAAGCGGGGGAGCTGCTCCGCATTCTGAGTCTTCTCTATCCCCAACACCCCACACACAGGACCGGGCTGCAGGGTGGGGAGGGCACGCCCTGGAGAGCCCCTGTCACACCAGGGCAGGGCCACAGGGGTGGAATCATGTGCAAAGCTACAGGGCTGCTGAAGTGATGCATACAGATCACACACACACACACACGCACACACACACACACACACACACACACACACACACACACACACAGATGCCTTTTCCCTGGGAGAGGATAACAGCAGAGAGGCAAACAGAATATTTCAAAGCCACACCCGAAGCTGGGCACGGTGATGTGGAGCACTAAAGGAAGCTAAGGCAGGAGGATCACAAGGTCGAACCCAGACTGGGTAACTTAGCTACTTAATGAAGCCCTGTTTTGTATTAAAAGAAAAAAAAAATGTTCTGAAGTTACAGCTCCGTGTGAAGGACCTGAGATCGGTTCCCCAGAGCCAGGGAGCATGCAGATGCAATTCCCCTACAGTCCGCTGTCCCTCTCGAACCTCTGCCCCTGCCCCAGTCCAAGGGGCCAACTGAGTCGTCAGGGGGGTCCAGGCCAGGAAATTGAGGTAACAGCAAAACTCAGCTCCTCCACTCCAGATCCCTGGCTGAGAAGCTCCAGGTTGGAAACAAATTAATTTGCCCTCGGGTGCCTGAGCTTGTCTGTCCCCTGCAGTCACCCTCACAGCCAACCTGGACCCAGGCTCTGTGCACACCCAGGATCTGCTGGGGAAGCATCACCACCAGTGATTTGTTAAGTAAAACACCAGGTATTTCCTTCACTTGTTTTGACCTGTCTGGCTGTCTTTGTTTACAGATTACAGACAGAATCATTCTGTTCTCTTGTTTTCTAATACCCAAGGGCATGTGACAGTGGCTTGCCTTCCAGTCCCTGTGGGGAGGGCTTGTTCCCATGACAATGGGCAGGGGCTCAGGGGACTGAAGGCTGGAGGCTAGAGGTGGCTCCGGTGGAGCATGCCCTCCTGGTGAGTAGTTTGGAGAAGGCAGGATAGGACAGCCTTCAAGACTGAGAGGGGGGAGGAGGGACCCTCCTGGAGGAGTTGCATAAAACTGAAGTGGTCTCACCTTAAGCAGTTTGAAATAGCAAACTGGTCACCTTGACACCTGAAAGCAACCCAAAAGGAAGTCTGGAAATACCTAGGGAGGGATAGGAGGGCCACAGGGGGACAGGGTACAAAGAGGACCACACAGCGGCCTACGGTAGGGAAAGTCCTTTGTGCGACATGTACAGATGTGGCATCCATGAGGCCATCCTAGAAAGAAGCCCCATAGGACTGGGTGCATTGCGTACACTGAGGGCATCTGGACAGCAGTCACCCAGAGGGACTAGGGCCAGAGTCAGAGGGTACTGAGGGGGGTGGGGTGCCCACAAGGCCTAGGGAGCCACCTCTGAGCTCCACCCTCTCTGCTCCCACCCTGCCCACCACAGCCAGCCACAGCCCTCGTCCCCTGGCCCAGACCCACCCCAGTGGCTCGATCCACACTCGTCAGTGAGAACCAGAGGGGACCAGCGTGAGCCTCGGGGTCTCTTGAGGTCAGTTCTCCAACAGGCCCTGGGTACTGGTCTGTCTCACAAGCTGGCCTGAGCTCGGTTTCTTCGTATGCAAATGTGACAAGGATTAATGGCCATCCCGTGACAACTTTCAAACAGTGTGTTTATAAAGTGCCCAGCACAAGCAAGAAGTGAAGGCTCAGAACAGGTCTTATTTTCTCCTTATTTTTATCGCTGGCAACGCTACCCTCCAGGCACAGGTCCATTCTGTCCACATGGGCAGAGCAACACTCAGAGGTCCCAGGACAGTGGCTAACCCAGCTCCAGGGTGCCTGAGGAGGGAAGTAAAGACTGATGCACCAGGGCTGGAAACTCCCAGACGCTCAGCCTTCCCTCCGGGCTGGCACTGTATGTGTCCCTCCGGCAGGGCATGCAGGGCCGGACTCCGTGTCCCATGAGTGAGGCTGGTAGCACTGGATTTCGGGGGAGACTCCGCTTCTTCCCCTGAGAAATGAAAGCTCAAGGCCATCTGGGTGTCCCTGCAGCCCCTCCCCTCCCCTTAGCTCTGCCTCCTGAAGAACTAAGTCCTGCCTCTTAGCTCCCTGCCTCTGAAGGTGGCCAGGTAGGACACAGGACCCTTCAGGTCCTTCGGGCTGTTCCCTAGGGCTGCACACAGCCAGCAGGAAACTCTGCTCCCCTACTTCTGCCCCCCCCCACTGCATTTCTCCTTCTGCCTGCAGTTCCCAGTGGTCCCAGTGTGACACCCCCCCCCCATGATTAGCTGGTGGCATTCAATTGACACTTTGGCCCCATCCCCACCCCTAGCCTGGGGATGGGAGCAGGGCAGACTTGGTGGCCTTCATTATAGACTATAACACAAAAACACAATAAAATAAAGTGAGTGTTTTCTATGTGGAAATCCATTAGATGAGTTACTGTCATAATTTAATAATGGGATGGGGAATGCCAGCAAATTACCAAAGTATATAATTAAAGAAATCTATTTTAAAGTCCTTTATTGCTTGGTATTCCTCAGCTCTCCCCTGTTTATCTCCGCTCCTCGCGCCTCCTTCCCTCTTCTGAGCTTGAGGCAGGAGAGGCGAGGAGGCGAGGATTCCAGCAGAGCCAGGCAGCAAACACCCCAGCCAGGTTTTCCCCTTCTGAGGACAACACACTTCTGCCAGCTTGGCACCGTCCTGTCCCGGGGAGAAGAAGCTGCCCCTGCCCCACGGAGCCCAGTCCCTCCCCTTCTGCCATGTCCCTGAGGCTGAGTGCTAACTTCAGACCCAAAGCTGAGCCAACCAAGGCCAGCAGTGGCTGATGAAGGGGGAAAGGAATTCCCTTCGCAAGGGACAGAGGCCCCATTCCAAAATGGTGTTTCGATGAAGGGGCAGTAGGAAGCTTGGGTTCAGAGAGGTTCCAAATGTGCCCAGGGTCACACAGCAGAAAGTGGCAGGTCAGACCCAAGCACTTGTCACACCAAGGGCCTGAGTCTGTGGTTCCTCCTTGCTGGATGTCAAAGCCCGGTATGTAATGAGCGGCTGGGTTCTAAGGAGAAAGGAACAGGGTGATAAGTGCAGATTCTGCTCCCAGGGTTGTTTCTACTCCCTGGAATTCAGTGTAAGGGGTATGGGGGATCCCAAGCCTGGGGTCTTACACACAGCAGATTCTCTCCCAGTGATCTCCCGCCTCGGCTTTTATCAGAACCTGAGTTTGGCCCAGACTGGCTTGCCCTGGGCAAGGGGGCCCAGGGTGATCACAAGGAAAGAACTTCTGCAGCTCACTTATGTTGCGGCTGTGTGTTCGCCCTTTCCAGCCTCCACTCGGGGACTGGCAGCAAAGGTCACAAAAAGGGACAAAGCCACATGCCACTCTGTTAGTGCCAGTTGGCTTTAGGGGGAAAAAAAATGATCCAAAAGAGAAGCAGAGAACCCCCATCACTCCCTGCTGCAGGTTTTCCAGGGAGAAGGAAGTGGACCATAAGCGATCCAGTGCCACCCAGGCGCCATCGCCCCACCCCAGCCAAGCAGAGGTCTGTCCTTCTCCTGTGTGGTACAGGGGTGGCCTTCTTCTGTGTGGCGGGGAGCATGAGAAGCCCCCACCTGCTAGAGGAGCGGGGAGAGGCCGGACCGTACAGCTGAGGTGCTATGCAAATGAGATGCAAAGTGATACATAAATCTGAGCTTCTGTTTCTCATCTCCAGTTGTCAGGCAAGGCCTGAGCCCCTCCGTCCTCCGGATGTCTGAAGGCCATCCCCTCCTTCCAGCCCCAGGTATATCAAAGACAGGAAGCTCAAGGCAGGCAGGCTTTGAGGAGGGCAGGGGCAGGCTGGCTTCCAACATTCTGCAGGCCTGGCGACCCCACAGTGGGGACACCAGAGCCTGCTGACACATATCCTGGGGTCTAGCAGTTTCCACCCCTTTCAATGCACCTTTACTTTCCAGCTCCAGGGTGATGCTCAAAGATGAGGACTCCAATGCCCCAGATAAGCATCCCAGTGTCCCAGGCTATGAGGGCAAGGAGGCAAATGCCCCAAGCCTCTCTTTGTGGTATGGTTGGTGAGCCTGGGAGCTCCACTGCAGGTGGAATTCTCCAGCAGGACCCCCATCTGGAGCTGTTTAGAGCTGTTACCTCCATGAGGAAAGAGCCACATGAGAAGCACACCCTGCCTTGCCTACCTGTCCTCTGAAACCAAGGTACAGGGCAGCTCAGGTAAGCCAAACCCCTGGGACCCCGTGAGGTCCATTCCTAACCTGCCCAAAAAGCACCTCCTGTGGCATCCAACAGAGTCACAGGGCTCTGTTCTAGACAACCAAGCCCCCAAGCTCATGGCCACATTCACAGGGCAGGTGGGGGAGAGGTCAGGGCACGAGACAGAGAGGCCCCAAGAAGGGAGACCACAGGGCTCAGTACCAAGAGGAGGCTCACACGTGCCCACAGTGAGCCCCTTGCTCCTTCCACATGCAGGCCCAGGACCAGGGCCAGCAAGAGCCAGCAGTGAGGTTCTCCATAGTGCACCCCTCTTCCCTCCCTGCCAAAGCTCACACTGGATCCATGCTGGCTGCATTCATTTGCAAAGCAGGGGAGTGGGCAGGGTGGTACACACCTATAATTCCAGTACTCTGAAAGGCTGAGGCAGGAGGATCAAAAATTCAAACCCAAGCTGGGCATCCTAGTGGCTTAGTAAGACCCAGTCTCAAAATAAAAATCAAAAAAGTATTTTTAATTAAAAATAAAGTTTTAAAAGGACTGAGGATGTACCTCAAAACCAAGACCTTGGGTTTAATGCTCAATACCACAAATTTTTTTAAATGTGAGGGTTCCCCATCATTCATAATGGGATTGATCTCTGGGGCTAACATGACCCAGAACATAAGGAAAGTCCTGAGCAAGGATAGGAAGCCCAAATCCCACCCACTGAGAGTGTCCTGCCAGAGAGGGCCTTGGTGCCCGCACTGACCAACACCAGCCCTTCTGCATAATGGTGGCCAAAGCAGAATGCTACAGACTGAATTAGTCCCCACCCCCAAATTCATATGTGCAAGCCCCAACCCTGCAGCACAGCTATGTCTGAGCTATGGTCTTTCAGAAGAAATTAAAACTGAATTAGCTGCGAGTGTAGCACACACCTGTAATCCAGCATTTGGGAGACTGAGGCAGGAGGATCCCCATGAGTTTGAGGCCAACCTGGGCTCTCTAGTGAGTTCAAGGCCAGCCTGAACACCAGAATAAGACCCTGGTTCCAAAACAAAGAACAAAAAAACCCTAAATGATGCCAGGTGAGGTGGCACACACTTGTAATCCTAGCACGCAGAGGTTGAAGCTGGAGGATTGTGATTTTCAAGGTCGCCTTGGGCTGTATAGTGAGATTCTGTCTCTCAAAAAAAAGGAAAAAACAGATTATGTGAGGCTTTGACGGTGGCACCTCTTGATGGAGGGGTGTCCTCCCAAGAAGAGATAGCAGTGGGCTCCTTCCTTCACTCTCTGCCATGGGAGCACAGACCGAGGGGCAGCCATCTGCAAGCCAGGAAGGGCCCTCGTGGGAATGACCACGCTACTGCCCCAGGCTCAGACTTCTGGCCTCTGGCACGTGGGAAAATACACGCTTATGGTACTTCGTTATGGCAGCTGAGGAGACTGAGATACATCCCTAAGTGTGATTTTTAGAGTTAAATAACACACACCTTGAAATGAGAGTTGATCCTTTCACGTGGCAGGGGCCAGGAACAAATCTGCAGAAGCAGAACATAGCGACAACAGTCTGGCCTGCTCAGCCCACTGGCAGGAGATGCCCGGATGCTGCACCAGGCATGCGCACTGCCTGCGTCCGGCCTTGTGCCCACAGCTTGGATCTGGCCTCACTGTGTTTGCCCTAGGCAGCAGCTGCCAACCAGGCCGATGTGTGCACTGCCCAGGACGCATGTCCCTGGCCGATGCATGGGGCTTTCAGCTCCAGCCAGCCCTGAGCTGTGTGAGTCAGAAGCAGAACCAACAAAGCAATCTGAGCTGTGCTCTCCCGGCCCCAAGTGCACGCCTCCCAGGGCAACTTCTGGAAATCCTGCCAATGGACACACTGGCTCAGGAAACACCTCCACTGCCACCATTGCAAACAGGCATCTGCTCAGGGAAACATACCCTGGTTTAAGACAGAGACGTGGAATTTCAGTCCAGCGGGTCAACTGGACTAATCAGCTCAGTGACTTTGGAGTTCCTCCAGACTCCCGTCTCCACATCTGTAACACAGAGAAGGCCACACATACAACCTCAGAGTGTGGATTAAACCATTAATCGTGCACTTACTGAGAACTACGGGCCAAGCACTCACATGCTCTCCCCTGCACTAATTCACTTATTTGTTCCATGAGGATAGGGAGGTCCCATTGCCACTGGGGAGGGTTATAAGTGAGGACCCTAGGTGCAGGCAAGGACTTTGTTCCTCAGTCAGCACCCGGCTCAAGCAAGGTGAAGCTGCGGTCACACCCAGGCTTCCTGGCTCCAGACTTCACACCTCAGTCACTCTCTCCTGCTAGCAGCCTTGCTGTTAAAATGCCTGGAACAGCATCGGCACAGAGAAGGTGGCACCAAAGGGTGGCCATGGGCTCATCCAGTGCCTACTAAGGCAGAAGCTTCTCACCCCCGAAAAGCAACCAAACTCTACTCCCAACGGTCTGTATGCAAGTATTGTCTGCTGCTGCTGCTGCTGCATAACAAATTACTAAAAACAATGGGTTTAAAACAACACACATTTATGAGTTCACCGTCTGTGGTACAGGAGTCTGAGTGCAACTCAGCCCGGTCTGGGGTTTAGGACCTCACAAAGCTGCCTTCAGGGTTCAGTTTTTCCTGCTTGTTTTTTGTTTTGTTTTGCTTTTCCAGTAATGAGGATTAAGCCAAGGGCTTCTTTTTGTTCTTTGTATCTTGAGATAGGGTCTTGTTGCCTCATTAATTGCCCAGACTAAGCTGAAACTTGCAGTCTTCCTGCCTCAGCCTCCAGGCATGAGCCATCGCACCCACCTAGAATTCAATCCTTTGTGAGTTGTTAGACTGAGGATCTCAGTTCCTTGCTGTCAGCTGCAGTCCCACCCCCAGCTCTGCCCAGCACCTGGCACATGGCCCTCTCTGGAAGGCGATCTGTAGCATGACCTCTTCTCACCTTGCTGTCTTACAAGTTCGAGTTAACCGAGCTCTTCAGCCAGGCATGGTCCCACATTCACAGAGCGGGGAAGAGAGGCAGACGAAGGACACTTCCAAGCTCAGCTCAGCATCAGGGTACACAATTCTAGAGTTCTGGCTGATGCCATGACGTTGCTCAGCTATACAGAGATGGCGCTGCCCTGGAGTGCCAGTGTAGACAGAAACAGCTAAAGTCAACCTGGTATGGTGCCACACATTTACCTGTCATCTCAGCACTCTAGGAGGCTGAGGCAGGAGCATCAGATGCTCGAGTCCAGCCCAGGCAATCTAGCGACTTAGTGAGACCCTGACTCAAAAAAATAAAAAGGGCTGGGGGTATAGCTTAGTCTGAAGGCCCTGGATTCAATACCCGGAACCACACAAAAAACAAACACACAACAGAACTGGTAGGTAGAGCAATTGGCCCCCGATGGTGAGCACCTTTAGCTGGAAGAGTAAAAGCTTCACTCCTTGCTACACCTCAGCACCGAGCAGTGGGTGAGAAGCCTGGGTGTCCTTCAGCATGTGCCAGATGACACCGGTAGACGAGGTGATGGTAGCGGGGTGGCTGTTAGAACTGGCCTCCACCCAGATGGTTAGTTGTGGGGAAGAGGAGAGCGAGCAAGAGGCTGTGTGGGGTCCAGTGCCCGGCCTCAAGCAGATGGGCAAATTCATCTCTCCCCCAGCCTGGCTTCTTCTGCACCTGGAACCTCACTGGGAAACCTGCTGGAGAAAGAGCCATGGACTCCTGGGGTTATGGGGGAAGGTAGGGAGTTGAACGGGCCCCTGGAGCCCAGAGGAGCTTCCAAACCACAGCCCTGGGTGGCTGGGAAGAGAGAAGAGGCTTTTGTTTGGGGAGCGCTCTTCTGTGGGCAGGGGTACAGTCCGTCAAGAGCCCAGGATGCTAATGCTTCCCTGAGACAAAGGGGCCTGTGACAGTGTCTAATGAAGACTTTCATGATAGGAATGTAATTGTAAAAAAAAAAAAATGATTAAAAAATTGGTTTCAATGCTTTGCAATCCAAGAGTTCATTTGTTTCCTCATTCATGCACTAAATAAGCCCCTAATTAATCTTGAACCGTGGAGAAAGGCGGCTAGATTGCCATTTTCTCCATAAGGAGGCACTTTACATTTTGGGAAGTTTGAAGAGGCACTTGAGGTTTTTTCCTTGGGGTATTTTATCAGCATTTTAGAGAGGCTTCATCAGGCTGTCGACGCTACTAATTGCATTACCATATTTTTAAGTCTCCTAGGTGCAGGTCAAGTTTATCCTTCTCCAAGCCCTCCCATCAATCTGCCAGTCTGATGCATCAGTGATGCGGTATTCAGTCTGCAGCCAGGAGGAAGGAGAGCGTGATAGTGCAGGACATGAGTCCTCCCAGCTGCCTGCTCCAGGTCAGCAAGAAACAAACACAGTGCGACCAGAGCACTTTCTCTTATCAAAGAAAATGTAGCTTCAAAAGTCATTACGAGCCGAGCGTGGTGGTGTGTGCGCTAAAGAGCCATTGTGAGCACTGGGTGTAGCTCAGCAGTGGAGCCTCTGCCTGGCATGGGTGACACCTGGGTTCTATCCCCAGGACTAAACTAAACAAAAACAAATAACAAAAAAATGTCACTGTGATGTCACTGTTCCTAGAGAGGAAAATCTGCCAACAATCCAGCCAAGAAAAGAAAATCAAATTCAGCTTGTGTATGTGTGTGTGTGTGCTTCTGTGTATATTCAGACATGATTATATGTGCACATATGTGTTATGACAGACATAAATATGCACACATGTATATGTGTGTTTTATATATAAAATCCACGCATATGTGTGTATATCTATATATGTGTGCTTGGATATAAATATATACACATATGTATGAATATCTACATATAGTGTGTGTACTTTTTAAAATATACACAGTGTACCTCAGTTTACAAGCTTAATTTGTCTTGCAATTTTGGGGAAGACAGTTGCATTTGTGTTTGAGTGGGCAAGACGGCCATGGCCGTGTTTGTCACCTGAACAGAGTTTGCTAATGGAAGTAAAATGTTGCTATAAGTTTTTGTTTGCAAGCCAAATTGTTTACGAAGAGAAGCATTTGTGAACCGTGGTATTGCTGTACAAATATCTGCACCTGTGTGTGTTTGGGTATATACAAACATGGGTGCAAATGTGAATAGACAGGAATGCAACCACCCCTTCAAATCCTGGGGGGCTGGCTCCTGGATCCCCACTGATACCCAAATCTGTAGATCCTCATGTCCTTGTGTCAGAGGAGTATTTGCATAGATAATGCACACCTTCCTGTGTGCATAACATACCTAACACAATTAGCAATGACTTATACTACCCAATACAATGTGGTCCTAGGTAAACAGTTGTTGTACTGTGTTGTTTTATGAAATAATGAAGAGAGAAGAATCTGTACATATGTTCAGTATTTTTTCGAATAATTCTGATCAGAGGTTGGTTGAATCTGTAGATAAGGAACTGGAGGCTGTGGAGTATGAATATATCCACACACAGACACGTAGATAGACATGTGGGCACATGAACGTATGTGTGTACATAGCTACATAGTTGTGATCCTCTGGCCTCAGCCTCCCAGTTGACTGGGATTTCAGACCTGTGACACTGTCCCCAGCTCCAGAGGGGGTCTTGATCCCCCACACAGGGCTCAGGGACTAGGCTGACCCACCTCCCAATGGGACTCCCTGCTAAGCACACAGGCCTCCAGGCTGACCCAGCTCAGGGCAGGCTGAGTAAACTGAGCCTCCCAAACCCCCGGCTACTAGCCAAGGGCCACCTTCTCTGCCAAGGGGGGAAGGGGACAGCAGGCAGCCAGGGAGTCTCTAGGGCAAGAGCCAGCAGGTTCCTTCTTGCCTGAGGCTTGGTCCCCAGGAAACCCAATGTGAGCCATGTCCCCAGCGAACTGGTCACTGCTCCTCCACCCACTGGGTGATCTGGCTGAAGGGTGCTGGCTGCAGGGCATCTGATGCTCTGGGAATCTGGCTGGTCATGCTTCTTGGCTTCCCTGGCAGTGTTTGAGATCAAGTAGAGGATTCCTCAGTTTGATTGGTAGGGCTTCCTTGTATCTCATGTCTCACAGAGGGCAGTGACAGGCGTGTGGGTTTGAGAAATTGTAGCATAGGTCCCTGGAGACAGAAAAGTGGCTTCAAGCTCAGTTTTGGAGCTGGGCAGACGTGGCCCCCGCGTTGGCTGGACCACATCCTGCCTGGATGGCTTTGGACAACAGAATCCGTCTCCAGAGACCTGTCTCCTCATTTTCAGAATGCAGCTGGAATAATCATGCCCACGGAGATGACTAGAGGGCTTGATAAGCTCATACAGAAAGCAGTAAGACAAGCCACTCAGCAAACACTAGTGCATACCAGACCGCAGGCCCGCAGGCTCCCAACCCCACAGGCCAGTCTAGCTTAGAGATGACCAGTACACTAACCAACAAGTACGAATGCGGAGAGGGAAAAAGATCCGCTGCTAGGAAAGCATGCACTAGGGACAGGGCTGGGGTCAGGGAGGCCAGCGCAGAGGCCAGTGCAGGCTGAGGAAGTGCGCTGGCTTGGGCAGGGAAGAGCTCTGTGCATTGGAAGAACTGAAAGTACTCAGTGGGCTGGGGCGGCGGAGCAGCAACCACATCAGTGCACCGAGGCTTGTGCTGGAGGGCAGAGTCTCCATCACCGTCACACTTAATACCCTGTAGCAAAAATCCCTGGCAGGACTGAGGCCAGAGCTCAGTGCTTATCAGCACACACAGCATCCTGGGCTCCATCTCCCCATCCATCGCCAAAAAAAGCCCCTGGCAACAAATGATCACCCTTCCCAAGGTCCCCTAGGAGAGCTGGATACCCAGCCCAAGGGCTTCCCAGCTGGTAAACACCACACTGCCCACTGGCACAGCCAAAGTGCCAAGAAACCTCTAGCTGCTCGCATTCCAATCCTCATCCCATCTCAGGACTCTGGCGCCAAATCTTAGACTACACAGCATGGCTCCAAAACTGTTTCTCTTCTACCAGGAAACCCTCTTTTATTCTGATTTACCTCCTGGCTGATCTCACTAGAAGTCCAAGCCAAGAGAAATGCATCTTATGAGACAGAACCATTTTCTGTTCCAGACAGCAGATCGCCTCTCTCAATCTCTC
The DNA here is from genome assembly GCF_034190915.1 of Cavia porcellus. Taxonomy (NCBI): domain Eukaryota; kingdom Metazoa; phylum Chordata; class Mammalia; order Rodentia; family Caviidae; genus Cavia; species Cavia porcellus. Next base: position 26,818,741 of record NW_026947515.1, read on the forward strand.
TGCCTCGCTCTCTCTCTCTCTCCTTCTCTCTACCTCCCTGTCTCTCTGCCTCTCTCTCTCTGTGTCTGTGTCTGTCTCTCTCTGCCTCTCTCTCTCTGTGTCTGTCTCTCTCTGTTTCTCTCTCTCTCTGCCTCGCTCTCTCTCTCTCCTTCTCTCTGCCTCCCTGTCTCTCTCTCTGCCTCTCTCTGTGTCTGTGTCTCTCTGTCTCTCTCTCTCTCTGCCTCTCTCTCTCTGTGTCTGTGTCTCTCTGTCTCTCTATCTCTCTTTCATCTGTCTCTCTCTCTCTCTCTGTCTGTCTCTCTCTGTCTCTGTCTCTCTCCCTCTCTCAATCTATCTCTCTGTCCCTCTCTCCCTCCCCATCTTGTTCCTCCTCTCTCTCCCTCCTCCCATGGAGTAAAAATCCAAGAACACACAGCCAACCCTAAAGACTCAGTATGACACCTATTTCCACCCTGTGCAACATCACCCTCCTGTGTTGTTACTAAAGAACGATTACACAAACACACACACACACACACACACACACACACACACACATACACCTCTGTTTGGGCCAGTGCAACTAGCCACACGCTGTCCACCAGGCGTAGTTATTTGGTCATACTGAACAAAGGAAGTCAAGCACAGTTCCGTAGCTCGAGGAACCTGTGGCTTAGCTGGAGGGACATAGATGCCAGCAGGGTCCCCTCTGAAGTCTCACAGCACTGTGTTCCTGGAGAAGAGAAGCAGTATGTCTTCTTGTCTTAGCTCCAGCAGTGAGCACCGGGACCGGACCGAGCTTCCAGTATCTTGGTGTCGGTAAGGACACAGCCCAGAGCTGTCACCACAGTCAGCGCACACATCCCGAGGCCCAGACAGAACCAGGTGTCCAGAAGGGTCACTTTCTTCCACCTTGCCCCTCATGCTGTCCCCTGTCCCTGGATGCCCTGCCATTCCCTGCCTCACCTAGTAGGAGTAGGAGACCTGGGAAAAGAAGAGGGAGCTGAACTCTGAAGCTGGGGCAGGAGTGACAGTCACCTAGAAAGCTGCCCAAGACAGACCCAGGTCTGGAACATTCCTTCTGGCTCCTGAGGTTCTTTGAGCTGCTCAGCTAGAGAACTGATGAGGAAGGGACATGACTGGGACCTCACTGACCCTCACTGTCTTCGAGATCATTCCATCGTCATTTCCCTTGAGACTCCAGAGCGCTCAGATGTTAGGACAGCAGAGGCAGGAAGCAAGGGGTAGCTCAGGCCACCTGCCCTGGTCCCCCCACTGACTCAGGCCACCTTCCCACTACATGTCCCTGAGGAGCCACACCCTGAGCAGAAGGACATGAAAGCCTCCACTAGAAAGCCTTGGTGGCCAGTCCCCACCCACCCACACACCTCCCACCTCTGTCCCTCTGAGCACCAGCTTCCCACCCACCCAGCACACAGTCCTCATCCTCCAAAGGTTCCCGGCCGGAGGCTCTTCCATCACTAAGACTGGGAGAAACAAGGCCTCTGTCTTGGGGGTTGCCAGCCTCCCGCACCCCTCATCCACACCCCTCTCTCTTTTTGACTCCCGCCCAGCCTCTTCCGCTTGGTTCTCAGACAGAAGCAGGGAAGACAGAAACCCCCACCCTGGGGGGCCAAAGCCCTAGGGACCTTACAGTCTAGGGACTCTTACAGGCACCTGTAAGAGTCCCGTTTGTGCCCCAGTCTTAGCAGGAAACCCAGACCTAGCAGACCCAGGGAGGCGGCCGTGGTTTTAAAGGATCCCAGAGGCTTCTAGTGCAAGACCAAAGAGATGTTCCTATCAGATCACTGCAGTAACAAATCACTCCAAATCTTGCCCCTGTGGAGAATGAAACTGATTTTAAATGGTTTAGAACACAAAAGGCAACCTCAGGGGCAGGTGGCTCCCTGTTTGAAAGGTCAGCCCCCACCTTAAGGCAGGTGTTACCTGGTAAAAGTCTTCCATTCTCCCCTGCCCTTTAGGTTCAAAGCTAGGAAGAGGGCTCAAAGCATGAGATTGGAGGCTCAGTTCTCTAAAGGGCCAACTCAGGGAGCTGCTGAGTGGGCTCTGAGTGGGCCGGTCTCCTTCCAAGGGTACCTCCCCTTGTGCCAGGTACAAGGGTCAATGAGATGTAAATGCACGCACTCTGCCTTTCTGTGCGTGTGAATGGCACACACCAAGTGGCACCATTGGGCTCTACCTGCACTCTCAGTCCCTCCACCTCACTGGCCTCTCCAGAACGTCTTTCTCTGTTTCCCATGAGTCCCCAGTGCGCCGCTGCTGTGTGCCATCACCTAACCCACAGCTATGCTGCTCAGAAGAGGTGCTCAGGAAATGCACACGGGTGTAACACCTGACTGTACCACCATCTGCCGACCCAGCAGGTGCAGTCCCTCGGTCCCGTGCTCCCTTAGCATCCCCAGGCCGAAACATCCCTGTATGGTATTCACACGTGCTTCCCTGCAGCTTCCCTGGTCCCCATCCCACTCTCCAAAGTGGTCCATCTTCACCCACCCAATGATGTACATGTGCCCTTAATTACCAGGAACTACACTTTTCTCAAATGGTCGGTTTTTTAGAACACAAACTTGAATCCCATGTTCTCCTATTAAAGACTTCTTAACGTGGCGCTTCTAACCCAACAATCTCCTTCTGGGTTCCTGGGAAGCTGAGAAAGGAGAGGTACAATTCCACACCTGACTGGGGGAGTGCAGTTCATGTGACAGCCACCTGCTGCGGGACCTCCCAGCGCACACTTCCATTTCCTCGTCTGGAAGATCGGAGAACATCAGTCCTTCCCTTATAAGGCTGTTTATTGTGAGGATTAGAACTCGGAGCACAGCCTGGTTCGCTGTTGGTTATTATCTTTCTTGGCATTTCCCTCCCTGGGTTCTGGGAATCGAACCCAGGGCCTTCACACTGAGCTACATCCTCGGCCCTTTTTTTATCTCTTATTTTGAGACAGGGTCTTGCTAAGTCACTAAGTCTCTGAGGCTGGGCTTGAATTTGGGGCCCACTGTCTTACTGTCCCAGAGTGCTGGGATTACAGACATATGTGTCACTATTTTATGTGTACACTCACAAGATTGGCAGTTCTGCAGTGTAGCCAACCATAGCTGTCAATCACTCACTGGTCACTCTCCTTCCCTCATAAAAATGTCCCTGTGGCTCCTCAGTGCCCTCAGAAAAATGTTCTTCAAAATCTGGTCCCAGATAACCTTGTTTTAAACTATTCCTCTCCACCCAACCAAGTCCTCCAAGTAATATCATTGGAAGGGCACAACTGATCATCCAGGGTCAGCCCTGAACACACACAGCCCTAACCCTGGCCCCTCAGGGTGAGTGAGGCTGCCCTGTCTGATCAGTATCTGCCTCAGGTGGTATCCTCTGTTTCAAGGTGAAATGCAAGTGCAATGAGAAATTCTGAAATTAACTGCAGCCGAGATTACTTATCGGGTTCAAGGAGTGCTTTCTCTCCATAGCAACTGCCACCAGCGGTGTCCACCACGCTTCCTGGCTTGCCATTCCTGTGTTATTGCAGGTGTCTTATCTCATTCAACATTATTATATTTTAGAGGATAAGATAGCAATGTTAGCTCTACTCAGAATTATCAGCCTGCGATTGCAGGTACCTATACTTGGCATTCCCTGCAGAAGCAGGAAAACCTTCTAAGACTAGTGAACACCAACCTGAATTGGGGGGTGGGGAGGATATAACAGAAGGAAAATCAGCATAACAGCTAAGGAGTGAAATGTTACCCTGATTAACGGTGGGGGAGGAGTCAATGCCCGAAACTTAAAAATGCATGATTTTTCTTTCTTTTTTTTCCCTCTTTCTTTGCAAATTGTGTGTGTGTGTGTGGGGGGGGGTTCTTGTTTTTTGCATGTTTCATCATGAGTAATGTGCTATATTCTTGGCCTTCAGAGCAAGAAAAGTCGTCGGGTTTTCATTTGTTATGTTTATGCCAATAGAAATAAATCTCAGCGTCCCAGAGTGGGCCACCCCCCTACCCTCAGCCATCAGGGGAATCCTGCCAGTCCCAGCCCTGGTGGAAGAGCATGGCAGATACAGGTTAAGATACACTCCGGACTTATTGATCACAAAGCTTCTTCATTACTTTGTGGGGCCTCAAATCAATAAACTCACAGAAACATAATAGATTTTTTTTTAGAAAATCAATTAAACAGAATATTTTTTACAGAATTGAGCCTGCACAGCGCCTGTCTTCGGCATGCAGCTTACCACAGACCACAGAGCAGCTACGCACTCTGAGCTGCCTGCTAGTGCAAAGGGGAGAGGCCTTGCTGAGGCACTCACTGCTGCCATAGGAACCGATGACCCAGAAGGGAGGAAGAGAGATTCTCTGGGAGCAGCTGAGAGCTGCCCAGGCCTGGTTGGAGACGTGTAAAGCCGCTTGTCACTTTGCATGTTCCCTGCTCAGGGTCCTGCAGGAACAATTTGCCAGCAGGCCTCGTAGCAGGCTAAAAAACGTGGAAATGAAACTTCTCAGAAAGCTCAGATTGATGTCTGAATGTCTCCCTTCTGAAAGCAGAAGGAAACTCCACAGGCATAGAGATGAAATATGGCCCAGCTGTGGCCATCCAGATTTGCCACCAGGCTGCAGACGTCTCTCCCCGCTAAGCCCGTCAAGGAGCAGCTGGAGGTGGGGGTGCTGGCTCAGGCTTCAGAATAGTGCTGGGGAGGCCACTGACGGCCCTGGCATCAGCCAACTGGCCACGCACATGTGGACTTTTGCAGCTCACAGACACGAAAGCAAATTCTCCTGTGCCAACTGGAGTCTGGACAGACAGCTGCATGCACACCCACCTAGCTTCCCGAGACGGCTCTTGCTCGCAGGGCTGACTGCCTGCCGCCATTCTCTTCGCCTCATCCTTTTTGGTGTTTTCCTCTCAGTCTGTCCTGATCCTGGATACTGTACCTTTAAAAACAAAAAGGAAGAAGAAGAAAAAAATTTCTCCTCCCACTGCTGGCAACTCACTGATAAGCCACTCAAATAGATGTGGTGCCTTGAGGTATGGAGCCTGGCAGGCCGGCAACCTGAAAGCCCGCCAGCTCTGCCAAACACAAGGAATCCTGATCCCTGCCGCACGTAGTAAATAACAAAGCTGTAACTCCACAGAGAAGCCGGCAATGACATTTAGGAATCCTCCTCTGCTTTGTTCTCCTGCTGCGTGTCATAAGAACACCAGGATGGAATCTCAGCCTCAGTTTATGTCTGTTTCAGGGCTGTGTGTTACCTACCAGCACTTCCTTTCACCTGCCTCTTGCTGTCTTGAGTGTGTCCTTAGGATGACTCAGTGCTGTTCCCCGGCCTCCCTTCCTTCCCCTTCCTTCCCCTTCCTTCCCGCTTGGCCAGGCTGGAGACAGAGGAGGCGGCACACTCTTAGAGCCTGCATGACTACATCCCCCTAACGGAGAGAGACAGGGCTTCGAGTTGCTGATGTCACGTCTCTGTCCCTTCTCCCCATCGCGTTTTTGGTTCTGTTCTCTCTGAGCTGGAAAGATTCTGAGTTGAAACTTAAAAGCAGGGACGGAATAGAAAGCCTGATCACTCTCTGCAGAGCTAAAATAGAGTCAGAAGGAACTCCAAATAAACACATCTCAGGCCCTGGCTGAACTGCCCCCGGACCCCAAGGCCGGCCTGAAAATGAACCAGACTTTCTCGCGGCCTTCCTTCTCTGCCTTACAGAAAGGGGTGCTGGGGAGAATCCCAGGGTATTGGGCTGCATGTCTTGTTTGGGGAAAAGGGAACATTTATAAAGAAGTCCAAATGGAGAACTTTCAGAGCCAAGGATTCTAGGAAAATTGCTTCTTCTCAGGTCATGTCTTCAGTCCTGCTAGGTTTGTTTCATGCTGCCCAGTCTGTATCTCAGCAAAACAGGGAAGGCGCCATCCCAGGATTAACTTTAAACCTTCCATGTTTAATCATTCAGAAATTCAATGTAGACACCAGATTCCTGGGCTTTGGGGTAATTCTAAAGGGAAAAGCAATAGCATTCACACACACACACACACACACACACACACACACACACACACACACAAAACACTACATGAAATTTTTTTCTTAAATCTCTGTATGTGACACTTTTTCCCTTGGAGAACTCTAAAATTCTTACCTCTCAGCGAAAGACGCAAAAGGACAGCAACTCATTCAATAAATACGGTATTTACCAGGGCCTTCCAGAGAAGTAAATCCTATTTCACCAGGGCAGCACTCTGCTCTACAGTTAGCCTGGTAAGGTGGCATACACTTATAAACCTAATACTTAAGAAGCCAAGGCAAGATCAGCATGAGTTTGAGGTCTACCCGGACTACATAGAGAGTTCAAGACCAGCTTGAACTACACAGTGAGATTCCTTTTCAAAAGACAGAGACAGACAGACAGACACATAGATGAGGTGTGAAATGAGCTCCATTGGTGCAGGGTTTTTGTCTACATGATCTTTGCAAGTCACCCTGGCTAGAACAATGTCCTGAACATAGTGACTTGTGCATCAGTCCATTTTCTGATATTATGACAAAGTACCTAATGCAAGTGCATATAAAGAAAAGAGGTTTCTTTCACTTACAGTTTGGAGAGTGAAAGTTCAAATAGCATAGCATCAACTGGCAAGAGTCCTCTGACCTGTATCCCTTGTGGTGGAGGGCATCACAATGGGAACACATGCCAGTGGGCGAAAGGGAAAGATCCCTCATCCAGACAGGAAGCCAGAGAGTGGAGGGGACAGGAACAACCTCCCGCCACCTTCTAACATCCTTCAGAGACCAAGCTCTCAACAAGTGAATCTTTGAGGGATACATTCAAACCACATCCCAAAAAGGATAGATGGTAAAAATGTTGAACCACTCAGGGATACATCAGGCGATGAAGACTTTTCATAAGGACAATCCTAAAGGCTCTTCGGGAGCTGAGCTTAACTATCCTAGACCTAAAGTAGGACCATTTAGAGGCCTCCAAGTAGCCCCACTCACGTTTGCACACTGCACAATTAAGCCATGGACAAGACACACATAGACCTGACCCACATCTTCTGCAACAGTGGCTGTTCACATGCATCTTCTGCCCCGACATCCCCCAAAGCTCATTTCACACCTGGCAGGGGCAGTTTTAACCCCTCCCCGTTTAACAAACTTATTGATAGGCTGAATAATGGATGCCAAAGAAATTCAGTGCTGGGCCCTTCACTGTTACCTTCTCTAGAAAAGGAGACTTCGAAAACATGATTAGGTTAAGGATCTTGGGCTGGGGATTACCCCAGATTGCTGGCTAGGATCCTAAAGGCAAGGTATTCACATGGACCCTGAGAGGCAGGAGACACAAGAGAGACAAAAGCAGAGATTGGCAAGAAGGACTGGAGGATGCAGGAGCTGTAATCCATGAAGGGTGTCATGGTTTATGTCAGTGGCCCCCCAAGCCTCATGAATTATGGACTCGACCAAATCTAGCGCTTGTATTGGTTCATTGTCCAGTACTTGGATTGGTGGTATAAATGCTACACCTGTCTAGGGGTGGAGCCAGGATACAATGTAATGCTGGGAAGAAGGTATGTTTCTCTCTCTCTTTCTTGCCGGTTTGTGCTGTTTGAGCCAGCCATGTATCTATCACAGATCGCCTGCTGCTTGGAGCCAACTGAGTATGGACTGAGACCTCCAAAAACTGTAAGAAACAAACCTTTCCTTCTTTCATTTTGGGCGTCAGGATCTTGTCTCAGCAATAAGTAAAAAGTAACTAAAACAAAAGGCAAGGATGGGGATTCTCTCGTAGAACTCTGGCGTGAACATGGGCTGTGAACACCTTGATTTTGGTCTAATGAAATCCATTTAAGACTTCTGAGGGGCTTTGGTATGGTGCTTATCTAACTTGCACAAATCTCTGAGTTCCATCCCCAGCACTACAAAAATTAAATTAAATTAAATAAACTTCTGGCCTCCCAAACTATAAGATAATAAATTTATATTACATTAAGCCAGCAAGCTTTTGATCATTTGTTACTGGAGCAGTAGGAATCTATCACAGTAATAAAGTACGCAGTGATCATTCTCTTCTTGGGTTGTGATTTAGAACAATAATTTTAATAGGAGGATAACTTTTCATTTTTAAAAAGTATTCAAATTCAGTAAAATATTTCATGTCTGCACTGAAATTTCTATTTCCCAGACATAAATAATTTCTTGTGGCAGTTCACACTGTTTCATTGTTTTAAATTTGAAAACACACATAAAAATTACATGCAGTCTTACAGAATGGTGAGGCTTCTGTCTCTTCATCTTCACCAGTGTGAGACCATCATTGATCATTTTATAATCAACCTCGTAAACATGGGGACTATAGCTCTGCCCAGGCCGGGCACGTCTGCTACCTAGGGGCAAGCTCTGGCAGTTCCAGACCCTGAGGAACTTTCTCTCCACGTGAACCACAGAGGGCATCTGAGCGATCACAGCCAACTGTGCGACCTGACTTTTCTGAATTAACTCCTACAGAGAGAGCAATGTTTATCGGAGGATAACTGACCGGTGCTGATTTGAAGCTTCCATATAGTTTAGCAGAACTCAGCAGTCCCAAGTGGTTTAGGATGCAAATCAACAGCAACAGTAAAGTGCATTGTTTCAACCTGCGTGTGTGGGGCTTTAATAAAAAGCAGGCCAACTTTTAGTCAGTTTTATTATTGTTTTTAAGTTTCCTGTCGGTACTGAGTGTCCTTCTTACCAACATGTGGAACAGACGAGAGCCACCGCCCACCCTCCGGGCACTGCCGCAGTCCAGGAAGAGAGAGGGTGTCTTTCTCTTGGCTTAGAAGCTAAGACTTCCTCTGACCCCCACGGGGCCAGAAGCCAAAAGGAACGTTCAGGGCCATGCCAGACAGCCCAGAGGGCCTGTGGGCAGAGCAGTGGGGGAGGAGGGAGGTCCATAAGGGGCCCCCAAAGCTTTCCTGAGGATAAAGCAGCAGAGAGCTCTCCCCCATCCTGCCAGGGCAAGGGGTCTGGCAAAAGGGCCATCCCAGAGCAACCAACTCAGGCTGCAGGGGTCCCTGTGCCACTGCCTCCTCCCTGGACACCCCAACCTCCTGCAGGACTTTGTCCAACCCACTGTGCCACTAGAACTCCTCAAAGTGGCACTCCCCTGAGGACACTCAGCCAGGAGCTCCACTGCTCAGCTGCCGCCTGCCACCAACTGTTCCCACAGCCAGGGGGCCAGCTCTGCGAACTGGGAAATCTAGATGTGTTCTGCATGCAGCAGTGCCAGGCCAGCGGATGGAGGAAGTCACCTGGAAGCAGGGACATGGAGAGTCCCACCCCACACAGCACCTCCAAATGCCCTCATCTGGTCACAGCTCGGACAGGTGACATCCTCCCTGGTCACCACAGGTCGGTGCTCTTTGTCCCTGCGCTCCTGACTGAAATAGCCTCCTCCACATAAGAGGACAAGGAGTCTCCTGCAGGCCTGGGGTCAGCACTGCTTCTCTGGGGCACTGGCCTTCAGCCATGGTCCCTGGCAAATGGGACCAGGTTGAGCCTGGAGGGCTGCAGGGAGTGCAGGCAGTGGGTGCAACCCGTACTGTGGGCCTGCACCTCCCACTGTCCCCCTCTGGCCAAGGTGCCTTGGCATATCCCAAAGGACAGGGCACAGTGTCACTTCTCTTGGGCTCTCCCCACCGCCCCCCAACCCACACAAGGAGGTGTCTTGCTGGCCCCTAAAAGTCAGCTTTGGCCATTTAACAGGAGACTCAGGAGAGCCCCCAGGAGAGGCACTCAAGCGCTCTAGGAGACACCACATTCTGCTCCAGCTCCATTCGGCTTGGGCTGGAGTGGAAGCAGGGCTGGAGAGGGAAGGTGGGCAGGGAAGCACATCCCCCCTGTCGGCATGCAAATCACTTGCCACTGCCGAGATAAAAGATCCGGCAGGATGGCAGGCAGGGTTCCCAGCGGGAGCCATTTGTCATTCCTACTCTTGACAAGTGAGCTGGAGAGCAGGCACTTCCGCCTCCCTCCCTCCTTTCCTCCCTCCCCCTCAGGTAGCTGAGCAGGGCACAGGTGCCTAGACAAAGACCTCCCCTCAATTCCACTCCTCCAGCCTTGGATTTGGGCTGCCTACTTCAAACCTTAGGACAGTGGTCTTCTGGCTTTGGGCACAGGGCCAGGCCATGAACTCTTTGTCTGCAGGGAGGTCTTTTTTTTCAGCAGTGGGCTCTCTCCATAAATGACCAGCCTGTGTCCTGTACAGCATAGCTAAGATTTCCCATGGTGGCGGCAGAGCCTAGTGGTATCTGGGATTCATCCAGCAGGCCTGGCACAGAGAGGGGACATGTCAGGCAGGTTGTATTCTAGCAGGAATCTGTGTAAAGCTTGGACTTCAAGTTCATCTGTAAAATCTGGGGAGGACTTCACTAGACAGATCAGTCAATTCTGGAGATTCTAGAACTGCCAGACCTGCAGCAGGAACCATGCCATACTTTCCTACTGAGACAGGCCTCTGCTTATAGCTCAAGGGCCATCCCCTGCCTTGACAGCAAACGAAGAACACTGTTCAGGAGTGAATGCCAGGCAATCATGATCCCCAAAGAAAAGGGGCTGCCCTTCACCACTCTCCGGGGGCTGCTCCACTTGGTAGCCTTGGTGGCAAGTCTGGAGACAATTTCCCAAGACAGCAGTAGGCTGGCTGGCTTGGGACATCTCCCCCATCCCAGCTCAGAGCCTGTTTCATATCGGGGAGGGGAAGCAATAGATATTTGCTACATCAATTCAGAGAACAAGAAAAAGTTCCATAAGACCACACTGCATGGTCCTAGTCACAGAAAGAGATAAAAGTCTTGGCCAAGTGGGCAGTTGAACCCCCGTATTTTTGGTGTTGAAAGCATTTGCTCCTCCTGGGTCTTTATTCTCCCATTTAGTAAATGGGAGAATTCAAAGACTGTTTATCAAACACCTACAATACACTCAGCATTGGACAATGATGACTCCACCAGTTCAATCGCTAGTATCATAAAATAAATAAATGAATGGTAGGAAGGAGTGGTGTTGACATGGTCCTGCTTTCTGAGGTTACCTGGACCCAGCTGCTGCTCAGGAAGCCTAGTGGGGGCTCTTCGCCCCTCCCCCCACACCCCAGCACTTGCTGAGCGCCCAATCCCTGGAGTTCATTTGCACCTGGCCCAGCAGGTGGCAGTGGGGCTCAGCAGGGAGACCTGGACCCGAGGAGGCTGTGTTCTCTGATCCTGCCCTCCTCACCAGGGACAGTGAGAACACCTCAGGAAGAAGGCTACTCCAGTCTCCAACCCGGAGAGACTGAACTCCTGGAGGAAAGAGGAGCCCGCAGGCCTCCTGCCAGCTGGGGCTGAGGGCTTGCCCCTCCTTGTCTGCCATGGCCATTTCCTGCCTGTCAGGGGGGCACCCAGGGCTAGCAGAACTGGTGCTGCTGGGAAGAGGTGCCCTCCAATGAAGACAGGGTCACCAGTGGCCTGGAGGTGGCCTTCTGGGGAAGAGGTGAGCAGTGCCCTGTGTAGCAGTTGGCAATGGCGCAACCCCGGAGTCCTCAGCCAGCCCCTGGCTGGGCCCACCTGCACCTCAGCCAGGGCCAGTGACTCTGCAGGCTATGAAGCCCCAAAGGCTGGAGCTGCTCCAGCTTGGCTTGTTTAGGAGCTATGGAGAAGGGAGCCAGGCAATAGCACATCACACTTTTAAAAGGAGACCCGGACCCAGGACTGGTTGACAGTTTGGGGGCTCCTCTACCCCCTTGAGGTTCTGTCTACCTTCCAAGGGCAAAGGAAAACCTCAGATGAAGCCCTTGCTTTGCCGCAGACTCCCCTTTTGTCAAATGAAATAGCCCAAGGCCCACAATGAATCTAGGACTTCGAATATATGCATTTGCTTCCAGAGTTGATCTTTCCAGGGCCCAGCTCCCCTGTTAAGTCACCCCCCCACCTCACCCCCACCCCCGCCGTTTCTGCTGTACTTCCCAGGGCCTAGGACCCTAGCCAGCCCCTGTGGCCCTCCCCCATCTCCGGTGGGCCTGGTACACATTGCTTACCTTGCCACACATGCCCGGGCCATGGCTGGCTCAGTGAAGATTATACTATACCAGCACAGTGGCTGAAGGAGGTTGGGTAGACAGGCCAAGAATAAGAGAGAGGAAGGATCTTTATTAAATGCAGATGTTTTTAATTCACTGTAATTAACCGGAATGGATATTGCAAATCAGAGGCATAAAAGCTAAATGAGTTTTTGTTTGAACTGTTTGTTAGACATTTAAAGGGATCACTGGAGAATAGAACACACAGAGATGTCTCTACACTCTTCATCCTTTTGCCTTGCAAGCACTTTCTTTGGGCTTGTGTGTGTATGAGTGTACACATGTACACGTACACCTCCCATCCTCTCCCTCCCTCTCACTCTCACATAAACATACACTCTGCACATGGCAGAAGAAGGGAGAGGCTGCCAGGCTGTGGTGGCAACATGAGATACCATTGTCCTGAGTGTCCTGTCAAACTCTGCCAACCTCCCCTCTCTTAGCATTGCCCATACTGAAAGCCAGAGTCAACCCTCTGCCTTTCCAGGGAAGCCCATGCCAGTATGTCCTGAAACCCGATGGCTTAGCAGCTGGACAAAGTTAGGGCGTGGAGGCCTGACCACTAGGTGCCCACCTGGACCTCTGGCCACCAGAGCCCCCACCGGTGCCTCCCACTGTGTCCCACTGAGCCCATGTTGACCTATGCCACCTCAGTGTCGTGATGTCCCTCTGACACACTCTACCTCTTCTCCTCAGCCTCCTCACTGAAGCTGAGTCTTGAAAATCAAAAGGGGCCAGGGGAAAAAGGGGTGACGCTCTCTGGATTGGAGTGGGGAGTGTTCCTGGAATGCCCGTTGTAGCCAGGAATCTGCTTCCCTCACTTCCCATATAACTGGGTTAGGGCGTTAGGTTCTCTAGTATCACATTTAAGGTTGCAGCTTAGCTATATCCAAAGCCAAGCTTGGACCCCAAATGCCCTTGAGGCACACCTGTAATTCCAGTACTGGAGAGGCTGAGGCAGGAGGATTATTGCAAACAAGACCAGCCTGGGCTACATAGTGAGTTCAAGGCCAGCCTGGGTTACATAGCAGAACCCTGTCTTGAACAAAACAAAACAAAACTCCCAGCTCCTTTCCTGGTGCACCCCTTATCCTGCCTCCCCACTTCATGAGCACCTCTGAAACAACTTCTTTCCCACTGGGTCCCTGTGCCAACACCCATAGAGGAGACACACAATAGTATCTCAACCCAGTATGGAGAGCACAACTCATGTATCCCTCACCATGAGTGATGAGGGGAAGGAAATCCAGCTTCTCCCTATATAAAGTGTTCATCAACATGTCTGGAAATCAACCTGACAGTCAACTGCTCTGATCCTGGCCAGCAAGAAGATACTCTCAACTCATGACATGGGTTTTGCAGGTAATAGAGGAGCCAAATGTTTATTGAACAGTTACTGTGTGTGCAGCCCTCTCCTTGGAGCTCTAATTGATACTGTCTCCTTCACTGCTCTTTAGGACCTTGTGACACAGAACCTTGTTACCACCGTGCCACAAGTGGACTCAGAAACAGGGTCAGTTGCAGAGGGCCTCTGGGTAAATCCCAAGGGAGGAGAATCCCACCTTGGTTTTAGACTTTGAGAATCAGTCAAATCCTCTCTGTGGAGGTAGCTTGCTTAGGGGTGAATGCTCAGAGGGGAAGAAAAGTCTCTAGGCAAAGTCAGGTTGTTCAGCTAAATGAAAGTGAATCAGTCCTTCCTAAGGGCTCCCACACCACCCTCCCCGCTATAAACTTCAGAGCTCAAGCCCACTCTACTTATGTTGTGCAAAACTAAAAATGGGTGCATGGGAAGGAAGGAAAGGAGTGAAATGAAAGGAAATGGTGAGAAGCAGAGGAGAAAGCTGGGCAGTGGCTGTAATCCCGACTCCTGAGGAGGGAGGACCACGACGAGTTCAAGGCCAGCCTGAACTAGATAGTGAGACCTACTGTCCCACCCAAAAATAAATCACTGGCTAGCAGAGACAAAAACAGAGCCAGGTTAGCATGAGTAAGGCCCTGGCTCAGTCCCCAGCCCTGACAGAAAAAGGAGGGCGAGAGAAAGAAATAATAGAAATAGTTTTTTTTTTTTTTTTTTTTGTCTTTTTCCTTTATATCGATACCGGGGATCAAACTCACGACTGCCTGCTTTACAAGGCAGGTGCTTATGCCGCTGAGCTAAATCCCCAGCCCCTAGAAATAGTTTTTAACACATTGTCTCTGCTTGAAAATAGATCTTTCTCTCACCCTCGACAGCTCCTAAAATTCAAGAGCAGGAAACTCCTAGAAGCACAACCCCACCACCCAGGACACGCTTGCTATCAAAGCTAAGCAGTGTTGCCCCTGGTCAGTACTTGGATGGGAGGAGAGTAGAGACTGTCCAGGTCTTCTATGGGAAGGGTTTAACATAACCCGGTTACCACCATAACCCAGTTACTCATTTACAGAGAAGGACATGGGGCCATGGTTTGACTTTTATTTGCACAGTCTTATGTGTGTTTTTTAATGCATCTTCCCAGCAGTTTTTGTGGGGGCTTGTTTTGATTTTGTTTTTATTTTTGCAGTAGCAATTAACCTAATAAACCCCCACCTCATTGTTCTGCGCTCAGATTAACCATTTCAGACAAGGCAAGGAGGGGATGGTGATGCATTCCTAACCTGCCGGCAGCAGGCTGCTTTTGCCGAGCCAGGCAGAGCAATGGGGGTTGTTTTAACTGCGAGATCCTAGTAATTAGAGAGAAGAGGCCCCTCAGGTAACTGCGGAGAAAGGTCCCTTAATTTGACCCCGTTTCACACAGTCCAATTTTCAATAAAATGAGACTCTTCAGCACTGTCTCTCAGGAGATGGCTCTGAGTCCATAATGCCTGGATCTTCCTGGGGTTTATTCCGCAGCCAGCGCTCCCTCTGATCTGTCTGCATCCAGCCAGCCGTCCCTCTCTCTGCCTGGTATTTACCCAGGGACGTTGGTGACCCAGCTCCATGCCCAATGGCAGCATCAGTGAAGCACATCATTTTCTCTCTCCTTCTGCGGGTACCGCCCTTACTTTTGATGATCTGCTTGAAGCATTTGTGTTTCCTACTTGTCCTTGCAAACCCTAAGCAGAATTTGATGCTTTCATCTTTTGCTTATTTATTTATTGAATGGTGCTTGCACTGCAAGTACATTTCTACCAGAAGCAGAAAGCAAAATATATGCCAATTCCTCAGCCTCCCCTAATGTAAGCTTGTGAACCCAAACGGCCCAAAGTCATTGTAATATTTTCTCCCCAGGCGCTTTAGGTTCCAGGTTTGTTTGTCTGTTTGTTTGTTTGCTTGCTTGTCTTTTTTTAATCTCCAGATATCTCTCCATGTTTGATCTCCTGGCAGCTCAGGACCTCTACAGCAACAACGGCTAAATGCAACCCTCCTTCAGGCACAATTCTCTTCTGATGAACCGTAAAATTTTCCACTCTGATGCCCAGGAGACATGGGCACTTCTGGGCAGCGCATTCATGCCTCAATACTTGCTGCTGTGTGCCAGCATTTCCTACAGAGACCTCGCAAATCCCTGGGTCTTGGTACTAAGGAGCACATAGGGGCTTAGGTCTGGCTGCTGACGCTGCCCAGGACAGGACAGCTTCCAGGTGGCATCTTGGGTGAAGGGGAATATAATTATTTTCCATGTTCCCAATCCATCTCAGCATCGGACGCTGGTGAGCACATACGTACCAAATATATTTGCAATTGCATTTGTGCCCTGCTTCTGTCTTCTTAGGGGACACACAAGTGACCTCTTACTATGATAGGAAATAAGATTGCCCAGAGTGACCAGAATATCTCCTCCTGCAGTTTGCACGAGACAGATAACCCACTGCAGTGATGTGATTTATCTCATGTTTACCAGACTGTTTTTTGTTTTTTCTTTTTTCTTTTTTCTTTTTCCTTTTTATCGGTACCGACAGGCACTTATGCCACTGAGCTAAATCCCCAGCCCCCTACCAGACTGTTATTATTCAATGCTTCTATTAATACAACTGAATTATTTCTTTTTTTTTTTTTATCGGTACCGGGGATCGAACTCAGGACCACCTGCTTGCAAGGCAGGTGCATATGCCACTGAGCTAAATCCCCAGCCCCCGGAATTATTTCTTAATAAATGCAGTACAATGGAGGGGGAGAAAGCAGCCAAGTACAGTTCTACACATCTATCTATAGTCCTAACTACTCAAGGGACTGAGGTAGGAGGATGGCTTGAGCCCAAGAGTTCAAAGCTAGCCTGGGCAAACAAAGCAGTTTCAAAACACAGGAGGAGACAGAAGTGGCCCCATCATGAAGGCTGCTACCTAGGCTCTCCTCACCCTCCTCTCTGTGTCTTTTGTTAACAGACCCTGGTTGGAGAGGTCAGAAACTCCATCCTCTCTCTTTTGCCCTGAAAACTCAAAACTATTCCTGAAACCCTCCTGCAGATATACTGAAGCTCACAATAGAACCCAGCACCAAAGAGTCCACTAACTTTTTTTTTTTTTTGTATGGGGATAGAACTTGCACTTGCCAAGCAGGTGCTTATACCACTGAGCTAAACCTCCGGCTGAGTCCACCAACTCTTCAACCTGCAGCCTCAGGAGCCCCTGCCCACTACTGTGTACAGTCTTGTGATGGTCACTGCTAACCCCCTATTGCATAATGCACCCAACACTGTCTCATTCTTTTTTTTTTTCTTGCTCCAGTACTGGGGGTGGAACCCATGGCCTGCAAACTGAACTCTATCGCTAGCCTTTTTATTTTTTATTTTGAGACATAGCCTCACTAAGTCACTAACGTGCCTGGGGTAGACTTGAACTTGTGATCCTCCTGCCTTTGTTTACTAGAGCACTGAGATTACAGATATGCATCACCACACCCAGCTCATTTGGCATTTTTGATGACCCACCTCTGGAAACTCTCTTTCTCCTTAGCTTCCCAGGCACAGTTTCCTGTTCCTCTCCTAGCTCTCCAGTCATCCCTTTATTCTTTCTTTCTTTCTTTCTTTCTTTCTTTCTTTCTTTCTTTCGCATCACTGAGCTAACTCCCTGGCCCCGCAGCCTCAGCCACAACCTTCAACTCTCCATGGCTCCCCTTGAAGGGCCCCATCAGTCTCTCCTTAGACAGGTACCTCTGTGGGGATAGCGTGCAAGTCTATGCACCTCCCCTGGGCAACACTCACACTTGGCTGTCTCATCACCATCTTAGTTGGAAGGGCTCTGTTAGCCACCTTTCCGTTACCCCTACAAATATCAGGGACAGTCAGCTTATAAAGAGAAAAGGTTAATTTGGGTTCACAGTTTTGGACACTTCTGTCCCCCGTCAGTTGGCCCCATTGCTTTTTAGATCTGGGGAAGCCACGCATCATGGCAGGAACTGCGGAAAAGGAAGCTGCCCACCCCATGGTGGCTAGGAAGCAAAGACAGAGAGAAAGGGACTATGGTCATGCACCCTCCAGTGACCTAAAATCTCTCCTTAGGCCCCACCCCTCTAAGGGTCTACGTCCCTCTCCTACTGCTAAGCTGAGAAACAAGAATCGACCTGTGGGCCTATGAGGGACATTCCAGGCCCAGGCTACAGCAGGATCCCATCCACGGTCCATCCTCAGAGCCTGGGCTTCCCCAAAAAACATTGTCTTATATCAGCAACTGTCTTCTTCCATTACTAGACAGCCCCTTGAATTACATGAAACCTTGGGGGGTGATTACAGAACAGTCCAGCGGTTTGAGTTTTGATGCAAAGTTCTGCACTGTGAAAGGTTTGGAGCAGATCCTGTGTGTCTTCTTGGGCTCCTAGGTTGCTAGGACAATTCCACTTTCCTGGCACCAGCACAGGTGGACCCTTTCCTCTCCTCCCTTCTTTAGCAAAGGAACATCCCCATCTTTTCCCCAGAAGAAGGTAGAAAAGAAATGAAATTAAATTGTGTCTCACAGCCTGGCATGCTGGCACATGCCTGTAATCCCAGCATTTGAGAGACTGATGCAGGAATTCAAGACCTGTCAGAGCTACATATTCAGTTCTAGGCCAGCCTAGGCTACATAGTGAGATTCTGTCTCAAAAAAAAAATGTGTTTCACACACTCCACATGAGCACATGTGCCCTGGGTGAAGGCTACTCAGCCTGCTTCCAGAGATATTTCCAGAACCACACACTTCTGTACAGCGTACCCCACACTGTTCTCTCTCTCTCTCTCTCTCTCTCTCTCTCTCTCTCTCTCTCTCTCTCTCTCTCTGCTCTAGCTCCTTCTCCTTTTCCCAATCCTGCTGATTCAGGCCCCTCACCCAAAGCTCAGGTTCAGACCTTTCCCTTTCCAGAGTGCAATCCAGTGTTCCTGTGCTGCTGATTTTACATCCCTGTGTTTCTCCAGCTTTCTCCTCCTCTCCACCCCAGTCCAGGCCTCTGCCGCCTTCTGCCATAACCTTGGCCTCCTAACTGGTCTCAGTTGGGGTCCTTTCAGATCCATCTATCCAGCACAGGGCAAGTTTGTATAATAGCACCCCTGTTTGAGCCCATCTATGGACTCCCAAGAAGCTTACCTGGCCCTCAGACTACCTGCGTCCCACCAGGCACCAGGTGCTCCTGGCAGCCAAGGTGCTCACAGCCCCCTGCCTTTGATTTCTCTCCTTGTGCAAACTTAGCTCAGGAAATCTTCCAGAGCCCAGCTGAGCTGCGGTCCCTCCAGGGCCCACACCCTCACCAGCAGTTATCTGCTTGTCTATCTGTGCCCCAGCAAGACAGACGCACTTCAGATGCAGCAGGCGGGAAAAGGATCCGACAGTGTCAAGTGGCAGAAAAGCAGCCCTGTGGGACTGAGCACAAGAAAGACACCCTGGCTACCAAGGCTGCTTCTTAGTAGCACAGCGCCCACAACACAATCAGGACTTGTTTCTGCCCATCGCCGGGATCCGTCAGCTTCGCTGCCAGTCTCCTCCTCAGGGAAGAAGTCTGGCCTGGTTCAGGAGAGTTGTGCTGGATTGACTGGCTTGACTTAGAGCCAATATTCACTTCAAACTTGTCTGGTGGCTGGGGGAATGAGATGTACTCATCAGTGTAGAACTATACTGGAGCCTAATACTAATACTAGTGTTAATAATAATAATGGCTCATTGTTGGTTATCTAGGGGATAAGTCCTTAAACAAAAAAATTGAAGTAATGATTATCATAATAATAGTAGAGCTGAGGGTTTAGCTCAGTGGTGTAAGCACCTGCCCTGCAAGTGTGAGGTCCTGAGTTCAATCCCCAGTACCAAAAAAAAAAAAAGCAAGAAGAAGAATAGGAGAGTTGGCCACAAAGCCATGTCTTATGGCTTGTGTCTCTCCCAAAGCCTCATGTAGGGGGCTTTTCCAGAGGTGGCTGGATCTACAGTGGATGTGATGCTAGTGTGTGTGATCCAGTGCTAAGCTCGAAGGCACTAGGATTAAGGATTCCAGTGCTACCCACCCCAAGTGGCCCGGATAAGATATAAGGAATAGAAAGACCTGTGGTCATCCCTTGGCGCTTTGCTATCTTCTGCCTGCCATGAACTGTCTCCCCCGTGACGTCCCTCTGCCATGCCCCCTCGCCGTAGATCCAGCCAGTTATGAGCTGAAACGTCTACAAACTGTGAGCTAAATAAACCTTTCCTCCTTTAACTTTTGGTGTCAATATTTTGTCTCAGCAACGAAAAATAAAACTAAAACACCAGCAATGCCTGCTCGGTGCAGGGACTGTACTTCTGCCTGACTCCTGCTTTGGGGACAATGTATGCCTGTTGAATTGACCCCCACTGAAGCAAAATACAAGGTAGCATTTGCAGTAAGTTTGCTTAGCCCACTGACACAGCTGGGAACTTTTGAGACCTTCCATAGCATCAGGAAATCCAGGTGTCTAGGAAATGATTCGCTTAAACTCCTGGGTCCCAGCAGTCGGGGTACACCTATGTCACCACCCAAAGAGGGAAACAAGGAACACACCAAAGCAGGTGGCTGGTCCCCAGCCCCAACACTAAGACTAATGTCCTGTAAGGCCACTTGGATTTCCTGGTGACAGTTTCTAAACCCTAACCTGGAATGAAGAATCCACTCAGTATTTTTATTTTCTCTTTCATTAAGACGTCCCTATACCAGTTACTTATTTAACCTTGCTTTGGATATTTACACTTTACTAAATGAAAGCCACGATGTAATATACTGATCCTATATACTGTAAAAGCAAAACTTGCTCAATATGGGACATTTTGAGCACATAATAAATTCCTATAAAATATAAAAACAATTGCTAGTAACCTTACCAAGGGCAGTAACCACATTGGCATTTTTGGAAGGCTCTCTTTGAGCCTGTTTTTGTTTTTTTGCAGTGCTAGGCAAGGAGCCCAAGGCCTCACACAGGCAGGCAAGCACTCTGTTACCTCAGCCTTTTTTACTTTGAAACAACATCTCATCAGGTAGCCTAGGCTCGCCCCAGACTTGAGCTCTCCTGCCCTAGCCTCCCGTTCCAGCTTTTTCTACTCCTAGATATTTTTATATAGGTAGGATCATATATATTTTTTTTAGTTTTTCCTTTTTATCGGTACTGTGGATCGAACTCACGACTGCCTGCTTGCAAGGCAGGCGGTTATACCGCTGAGCTAAATCCCCAGCACCTAGGATCATATTTTCTATACGTTTGACATGTTACTTTTCTAAAACCGGAACACTTCATTTTTCTCAATCTATAGCTTTTGTAAATATTTAACGACTGCATAATACAGTAAAATGATATATATTAATATAATTGATTCTCTTATAATAAGCTGTTTTAAAATGTGCTATTATTTCTTGTTGATGTTTGTTTTGGTCTCACTATGTAATCCAGGCTGACTTTGAACTCACTTCAGTTTTGTTTTGTTTTGTTTTGTTTTGTTTTTTTGAGACAGGGTCTCACTGTGTGGTTCAGACTGGCCTGGATTATGTAGTCCAGGTTGACCCAGAATTTGCAGTGATCCTCCTGCCTCAGCCTCCCAAGTGCTGGGGTTATAGGCATGTGCCACCTCACCAAGCTAAAAATATGCTATTATAAAAATGCAATCTGAAGCATCTTAAAAGTTCAAGTTGGGGATAAAATGCAATTCATTAGGAAGGAGGTGATGATCTGACCTCCTGCTACTATCACGACGGCCCCAGATATCCTAAGACTTCATCTGCAACCCCCAGGGTCTCCTGGGTACTGTGGGAAGGACAGGACATTCGGTTGGGCATTCCAAGGACTTCCAGCTCTACCAGGGAATCCTACAGGACTCTGGCGATAAACTCATCACAGGGATACGAGCACTCTCCTAAAATCCTCTCCAGAGAAGGATTCTCCAAGGTCTCACCCAGTGCCTTAACTGATGAGTTTTTTAGTGGGCTAGGATGTTGACTCTCCTGAGCCAAGAGGATAATTAACAGGGCGACAGTGGGACAGCTCCTCTATCCCCATTATTTAAATCTAGCTCTGAATGGTTGTCTAGTGACTCTGAGAATGGTGGGTGGGTGTCTATAAACCCCTCTGATCCCAAGAAGTCCCTTCCAGGTTATTAAGGGGCTGCGGAGAGGGCCATATGAAAGCCTGCCAGCCCGCAGACTCAGAGTGACACACTTACTGAGTGAACCGTCCAAGACAGATGACTGCAGAGCGACCAGATGACATCAGGTTCCCAAATACCTCTGGCTTCCTCAAAATATATTTACTCATGGTGGGGAGAGGTAAGAAGCCAAGGCTGAAATGGCCATTTGGTGGTCATTAAGAATGCAGAGGGTCGTAAGGAATTATTACTCAAGTTGCCCATTGATTCATTCCATCATTTAACATTTTATTGACTCCGCTAGTCTGTGCCAGGCACTGGGCCTGGCACTGTCAGAGAAATCAAAACCACTGGAATGGGCCCAGCCCTCCCACGTCTCCCAGCTTCTGCGTGGGAGGAAGAGGCTGGGGTCCAACAATGACTACAATAATGAAAATGCTATTAAGGTGACGTAAACCAGCAGGCTATTTCACAAGCCCCAAGACATGGGACCTGTGCCACCCATTCTGCACACTGCAGGGCCTCAGAACAATACAGTGCTGTGCTGATGGGCACTGCCACCCTTCCAACTCATTAAGTTAGCTCACAAAGACTTACTGAGTACCTACTATGTACCCGGGTTTCCTCTAGCCACTGGGCACACAAAAGACCCAAACCTGGGGCAGAGAATGGCAAAGAGCTAAATACAGCATACAGGATGTCAGGCAGGAGTAGGTGCCATGGAGGAAAATAAAGTGAGTGTGCCCGATCACTCACAGGGTCTACACCTATGTGCTGCCACCCTGCACATGGGGAGGGGGTCCTGGTTAATTTTTTGTGTCACTATGGCATGGCTGGTATGAGATACACAGTTGTTTGGTAAAATTCCAGTCTAGATGCTGTGGTAAAGGTATTTTTCAGATTTTTTAAAAGATGCCATTAATGTCTAAGTCAACGGACTTCGAGTAAAAAAGACGAGCCTCCGTGGAATGACAACATCACTACCTAGGTTACCCATTGATTCATTCCATCATTTAACATTTTACCCTGTATGGTGAGATGAAAGCCTTGAAGGAAAAAAAGATGGAGGTCCCTCAGGAAAGAAGCAATTCTGCCTCTCCAATAGCACTTTGGTTGTTTTGTTGTTGTTGTTGTTTTGTTTTTTGGTCTTTTTTGAGACGGAGTCTCGCTATGCAGTTCAGGCTGGCCTTGGGCTCACTTTGTAGCCCAGGCTGGTCTTGAATTCACAACAGTCCTCCCACCTCACCCTCCCAAGTGCTGGGATTCCAGGCCTGAGCTACCACGCCTAGCTCCAATAGCGCTTTGGATCCAATATGGCAAGTCAACTCCTTTCTGGCCTGAACCTTACCAGTCCCACAGCCCTGTGAGCCAATTCCTTAACCTCCCCTTCCCTCCCTTCCTCACCTCTCCTCTTCTCTCTCTCTTTCTCTCTGACCAGACACACTCACCGCCTCCACCATCCTCCGTGCTCCCAGGGACTCCCTGTTGAGCCCAAAACCCACACAGAAATTTACTTCTCAAAGTTTCTGCCATGAACGGGTGTGAAAGCTGCCCCTACCTGTGCCACTGGCCTGGTCACGGGTACCCTCACACTCGTCTCCTTCGAGCCCTGCACTGTGCCTCTGCAAAGCCCACTGCAGGGATGGCTGTGTGGAGAGGATGGCCACTTCCTCTCTGCTGGCTACTGCCGGGTACAGGGTACAGCAGGGTGAGACCTGGGGTACAAGCAGTCTGTGGCAGATGAGGTCATTCAATCACGCCCAGTAAGCCCTTTCATGCAATGATCACTAGCCCAGGGTGACACTGCACATCTTGTGGGCTGCCGTGTTCACAGGACCCTACAGGGGACCCTGAGCTGGTAGTCAGGTGATGGTGCCACAGCTACTACCACAGCTACTGGACAACATATAGCAAGGTCTTTTGGTGATACAGACAGAATCCTTTAAAGAGACTTGTACTAAAATGTCAGGCACTGACACTTTTTTTTTTTTTTTTGTACACTGAAACACGTGTCATTGCTGCAGAGCTGGGCTGTCTTCTGGGAACAAACACAGAGGCCCTTTGTCTGTGCTGCCAGTTAGAAGCCATGTTTGACCCCAACGCACAAAGCCTGGCTGTGCCCTGACAGCACAGAGAAACATCATGGATCTTTGGACATGGGTCCCGAGACAGAGGAGCCCGGGCAGGTCACTTGCAGGCTTCTGGAGCCATTTTCTCTTGCTCAGCATGTAAGCAGCTGGGGCAGTGCAACCCCACCAGGGCTCCTGTGGCACTGCTATGCTTCCAACTGCTGGGTGGTTTGTTTAATTCACTGACAATCATCCTGTTGGCTGGGCTGTCCAAGGCCTGTGCCCTCCCCATAGTGTGCTGTCCCCAATGTCCAGGGTCATCTCCTCACTGAGGACCTGGGGAAGGAATTGGGTGCTGTAGGGGCAGCTGGAAAGCCAGGCCTGTGCAGGTACCCTGCTCTGCAGGGAACCTGCTTGCTTCTGGCCAGGGGCTCCAGTGCTGTGCTGGGTGTCAGCCGCACAGGCCATACCAGGCTTCCCCGGAAGCAGGGAGCTTGGTACCATGAACCCCAGAAAGAAGCTCTGTTCAAGTGAGGGACTCCACACCTCAAGGCAATAGCAACGCAGCTCTAGATTGACTTCTTTCAAGAAAGCTGACCCATTTGTCTTGCCTGCATTAAAACAGCAGGCCCACAGAAATAAGATTTTCCCAAATAGATGCAGCTCTTACTCAGAAACCAAAACTCACTTGTCAGGCATATATGTCAATGGTTGAATGGGTATTGCAAAGCTAAGGCAGATGATTTTCTACACAAATTTGTGGCACAACAGTGCTGGCCACTATGAATGCCCCGTTATTGCCATCTTGGTTGATCGCTCCGTCACCAGTTCCCTTGGGTCTGTCAGAGAGGAGGACTTGGAGCTCACATCCAGGCTGGATGTCTGGCAGGAGCTCCATTCCACAAACGATGCAAGTGCATTCAGCAAAACAATGTGCCTGCTATTAAAATGGCTTGCATAAAGTTATTGCAATAACATGAAAGGCTTTAATGTGAAAACGTTTCTTACCTCTAGACTAAACACGTTCCATTTTTCCCCACGGAGTATTCAAAACAATTCGCAGAACATGTGCCTACCTATGGTTTTTAAAAATTATGCTGGGAGGAAGCATAATTTTCAGTCTGGGAGGAAACACTCTTCAGAGTCAGCATGGGCTTCTTTGAAGAGCAGGACAACGGGATATTGTTCTTTCCGTCTTTCTGTATTTTCCACATTATTTAATAGAGTGTTGTATTATTTTATAACTGGAAAGGATAAAATAAACAAAAATAAACAAGCGGTTGCTATGGTGAGAAGACAGCGCAGGGACTTCATTATCCTGCCTCTTCTTGTCCCCGTGTCACATTATTCCCATGCTCTGACAACTGGCAACTGGGAACCCTGCCCAGGCTACTCTAGATGAACACCCAGGATAGCTGGCTGACTCCAGATCACACCAGGTGCCAAATTTAGAGATTTGGCAGCCTTTGAATGTCACCAGGTTTGGGGTTTTTTTCCTTCTACTTCTGGTTGCTGCCATATATGTGTATACTTGTGCCAGGAAATACAGATTTTGGTCTCTGCAGATCAACACAAATGGACTCTGCAAGGACAAGGTTTAGAGGGAACCCAACATAATCTTCATGAAGGAAGGTTCTAGAATCCTCATTCTGCTCTTCTCCAAGGGGCACTGGCCCTTAATACCTGGCTGCAAATGGGATCAGTTTCAATGACAGTTCCCAGAATCAAGTTTTCCAAACCTACGCCTGTGTGCCAGAAGCAACTCAAGGCACCTCTTGGGTGGTCTCAGAGCAGGGCCTGCCCCCAGTCAGGAGGGGCAGGTAGGTACACACACCTAGGGAATTAGCGCACACTGTGGCCAGCTCTAGAAAGACCTGTCTTCCCTCCTGATGCATCACCTATGAGCTTGAGCAGCTGCCATAAGCTGGTGAATTTATCTCTCTGCTGTGTCTAATTATTCAGCTGAGGTCAAACCGTTTCCACTCCCCAAAATACTATGTGGAATCTGCTTTTGTGACTATAGCCACCTTCCTCATCTTTATATATATGGGGCACTAAGCCTAGGTCCTTGGTCCCTGACGTGTCCCCCTGATATGTGCCTCCTTTTCTGTACCAGCATCATCTTGATAAAGCCCCCACACACAACATGAGCAGAGGTAAGCCAGTAACATCTGATGAAAGAATTCACTCATCTATCCTACAAGTATGTGCAGTATCGGGTCCCTGTTATGCACCACACACTGGGGGCACAACACAGAACAAGTCAGACATGGTTGCGCTCACGTGGAATCAGCTGGAGACCTCGGAAAGCAGCCAAGAGGGAAGCCGCGGGAGTCCAGCCCCAGCTGGAACATAGCAGGCAGCTGAGCTTAACATCACACCACCTGGGACAACAAAGAGAGGCAACACCCCGCTTGAAAGTGGATTGAGGCTCCCTTGGGCGAACCTTCGTGACAGACTGGAGCAGTGTGTGGTTTGTGTAAGGCAATGTTACTGAAAATGTACTGTCACCTAACCATACACTAGTCCTCCTCAGAGCCAGCCCCTCACCGCTGCTCCTGGAACCCGCATTCCCTTGAGCTCATTATCCAGTTACTCTGATTCCCTAATGTCCTGCCCCCCAGTAAGCGGTCAAGCCTTGTCTCTCTCTAAAATTGCTCCCAATCTTCCATCATGGCCTTTACCCCGCTAACCGCCATGCTGTCTTTCTACCTTCAACAGTTATCCAGCAAACGTCTACTGCACGCCAGGCTCCGCACCAGTGTTGGGACAGAAAAATCATCAAAGGGGCAGGTGTGCAGCCTGGCCTAACAGGAGAGACACACAGCAAGCAGGGCTCAGATGGAGGTGGGAGTGAGAAAGTTGGTAAATTGACCGAATGAATGATTGTGTACACAGCCACATGACCCCTCCCACAGTGGTAGAAAATCACCCAGAAATGCAGCTTTGATCACGTCACCTCCTCAAACAAGAGGCTTGATGTTTTCAATGCTGAGGACTGAATGCAGGGGCTTCACGTTAACCTACACTCCCAACCTTCTACTATTTTTTTTTTTTGGAAGGAATAGAACTCATGACCCCAGTGCCAGGCAGGCACTGTACCACTGAGCTATTCCCCAGCTTCTCTTTGTTATTTTGAAAAAGCATCTCAGTAAGTCTCTTAAATTGCTCAGGCGTGGCTCAGACTTGTGATCCTACTGCCTCAGCCTCTTGCAATGCTGGAATTACAGGTGCGCACTACCACACACCACTCTTGAGAGTTTTAATGGGTCTCTGTTGCACGCTGGATTAACTTCTAACTCCGCCTGATGGCTCTCCACGCTCTGGTTGAAACCTATGATGCTAGTTTTATTTCCTTCTCACCCTGTGGGGAAAACCCATGTATTATTTCAACAATTGCTATGTGTTTTTGTGTTACTGTACAAAATTCACCCCAGACCTGATGTCAGAATGATACCTCAGAGAGGGGAAGAGTGTAGGCTGATATAGAGGAGCCAGAATCTCACCCTGTAGAGCAGGCAGCCATGATGTTAGAATACAAAAATTAAGAGGGGTATAAGCGTGCTATTCAGAGATGTGAAGGTAAACAGGAGAAGAAACAATCAAAGTACTTTCAAGGGGTGAGAAGCCAGGGATAGATGTGAGGGGCAGGGAATGAGACTGGTAATATGTAACTGTTTTATACAGGGGTTAGTTTGTTTTCAATTTTTATTTGGATTGGATGGACAGGGCATTAACAGAAATTGAACCCAGAGCTTCAGAGTGTGTTAAAGACACATTCTGCCACTGAACTACACCCCCAGAACCTTCAAATGATTTTTAATATGTACAGCATAGCCGGATAAAATTTAAATAAGAACTAAAAATATCAAAGGAGGTGATGTCTATAAAGTACACAGTACAACATCGTCTGGAGAATCACAGGCCAAAAAGGAAAGATTGTTATTACTTTTGCCTTTTTTCTAGGATCCTACTGTGAAGCAGAGCTGGGGACAGGGACAGTGCATGTCCCCCCCTTACAGTGGTACGAGCCCCACAGTACCTTCCCAGTCCCTCTGTCATCAGTGATACCCTCCCCACAACACTGTTCCATCTACCCGTGGCCCATGGCATCTGTGTTGTTCTAGGATGAATGGTCTTTTGAAGATGCTGCAAAAGTTTTCTACTGTGAGTTCGGGTAGTGCAGAGACTGTAACAAATGGACCCCAAGTCTCAGTGGATTCACCCAGTACAAGTGTTTTCCACTCACCTGGGATTCTTGGCCTTTGGGGATTTTTCTCTTTTTGATAGTTCAGAAACAAAGACACCTTTTCTTTCTTTTCATTTTTATTCCCTTCCTTTCCTTTTCTTCCTTTTTTGTCCCTCCCCTCCCCATTCCTATTCTCCCCCATTCCCTTCCCTTCCCTTCTCTTTTTCTCCCTTGTGTGTCCTGGGGCTATAACGCAGGACCTCATGCGTGCTAAGCAAGCACTCTATCACTGAGCTACACTCCCAAGCTGGCCTTTTCAGTTTGCGGCCCTTCCATCTACTGAGCTCTCTGCATCCAGGCAAAGAGCCAGAGAAGGCACAAATGCCTTCCAATGGCCTTGGTGTGGACATGAATCCAATCACTCCTCTTTCCATCTCCTGAACTAGCCTGACTTCAGAGAAGGGTTTCTGGGAAATGTCCCCAGCAGGATGGTCACTTCTCAAACATCAAGACAGAGCAGTATGGATTTTTTTTTTTTTTTTGTACTGGGAATCAAACTCACAACCTCGCTCTTGCCAGGCAGGCATTTGTGATACTGAGCTAAATCCCCTGCCTACAGTATGGATTTTGATGGAGCCATCTCTGCCCTACTCGCCACCTACAGAGTCAAATGCAAAACTCAGTTAAGCCCTGGTTCACCTACTTAACCTAACCGTTTGGGTACTGTGTCCCAGCAGATCCACCTCGTACCGGCCAACAGATCTCATCTTTATCTTTTGTACTTGGTTCTCCGTATTCAATCCATCCTACACAATGTCGGATTTTCCAAGCTCAAATGCATCTCCTCTTTGAAGATTTCTGTTTCTAGAGCCATCCACTGACCAAATGTGAAAATTCAATTTCGATGTCATGGAATTTGAGAATTGGATGGGCGCTTAGCAGTACAGCGCAGTCCCACTGGTATACGAAACAGCAAATAGGGCTCAGGAAAGCAAGGAAGTTCAAAAAACCTGGCCTTCACATCAGATCTGACATTCACAGTTGACACCACCTCTGCTACGACTACCACCACCCTACCTCGGCCTGGAACACCACGCCCTCCACCCCTGCTAACAATTCAGTAACAATCTTTTTTTTTTTTTGTCTTTTTCTTTTTTTACTGGTACCAGGGATTGAACTCATGACCACACACTTGCAAGGCAGGCGCTTATGCCACTGAGCTAAATCCCCAAACCCTTAATTCAGTAACAATCTCGAAGGGCGTGACAGGTCATGATTTGATTTCTGCTGAACCATGAACTTGAATTGGGTGTGCTGGGAGTGAGCCCAGATGACCTCCCTGCATTTGCATCTCAACATGAGCTTATAGTTACAGCTGCCAGCCCACAGGAAGGCCTGATGAGCTCCGTCTCTGTCTCCTGGCATTCACACCCTAGGTCCTCCCCTTCCCATACCTTGCCTGAGTTGATCTGACTGGTAACACATGGCAGAGGTGACAGTATCTTGTTTTTGATATCAGACCCTCCTCATCTTATGTTTAAAAATCTTTGTCTTCTCTTGCCTTCTCAGATATGCCCATGTATGTTCCCTCTACAGCCGTCATTCGCAAATTCATTACATTTAGACTAACATTATAGAAGGCTTTGTCATCTGTCACAGTGCACTGTCTCTCTCGGTTCACTCAGTTTGGGGGAAGTGGCAGGAGAGCCAGCAGAGCCGTTTGGATGCCGGTCCTTCTGCCCATCAGACAGACCGTGGAGACCACAGCAGCAGCGTTGAACTGCAGCCTCCTGGCAGACTCATCTGGTGTCCTGCTCCGGGTCCCCGACTCTCTACAACTCTACCCTATATCCATGCTTGTTGCTTTATACTTCCAAATGTTGGGATAATTCGTTTCTCAGCAACACTTAAGGGAAACAGTTTCATTTTTGTTGTCTAGTTATAGTCAAATATGCACGTTGATTTACTTGAGAGGAGAAAACTGAAAATTATTTATCAAAGTTTTTGGTTTTTTTTTTTTAAACTGGGCTCCTCAAAGGTCTCAGGAAATATCCATTGTAAATGCCAAACATTCTGGTATTTTTTTCTGTATGTTGTCTTAACGCTCGAAATAATTGGTACACTACCCAAAGGGAAAGAAACAAAGGAAGAGAGAGAGATGAAAGGGTGGAGGACAGATGGAGAGAAGAAAGAAGATACCCTACTCTCTCTAAAGAGATACCCTACTCTCTCTCCTGTATCTTATGGAACGTTCTCTGACCTGCTCTTCATTCCTAGTATTTAGATGTAACTTTTACATGTAGGACTTTGATGTTAACTTTCTTATATTTATCACAGTTTACCTTAATTCAGTAACTCAGCAAAGAAATACTTAGTAGGTACCCAGTACTTGCTCTGTTCTAGGTGCCCCATAACAGAACATACACAGATCTAAGGAGAGGCTTATTTCAGCTCACGATTTAAGAGGGTTGGGGCAACAGTTGCTTGGTTTCGGGGGAGAAAAGACATGGTGAAAGGCCTGGCAGAGAAAAGCTATGCACTCCACAGCAGCCAGAAAGCAGAGAGAGAAGGGAAGTGCTAGGACCCAGAACACACCCTTCCAGGCCACGCCCCCAGTGACCCACCTCCCACCAGCCCCATGTCCTCAGCGCAACAACCGCAAACCCCTCAGTGGACTAATCAACTGAAGATGACAGCGGTCTCCTGATCCACCTTCCAAAAGCCCCACCTCTGAACACATGAGGCTTTTGGGGGACATTTTATATTTCAACCAGTCTTAATTACTTTCTTGTTGCTGGTACCAAATACTCAATACCTGAGTATTACACACAAGTTAAAAGTAATACACACAAGTATTACACACAAGTTAAAAGTCATACTAAGTACCTGAGTATTACCACAAGTTAAAAGAGGAAAGATTTCAGCTCACAGTTTGTCAAAGTTTCAGTCCATACCATCCTGGCCCCAAGGCAGGTGGCTATGGCAGAGGGGCATCGCAGAGGATAAACAGCCCATGCCATGGCAAGTAGGAAGCAGCTAGCCTTCCTTCTTCCTTCTATTTTTATTCCATTCAGATTATGAACCTATTAGTTGGTGCCCCCCACACCCTGGGTGAATTCTCCTTCAGTAAACCCATCAGTTGATAATCCAATGTCACACACTGGTTACCCAGTTATCTCCTCAAAGCCTCATTAGTACATGAGGCTTTGGCAGGGAAAACATCTAGATACAAGCTAAAACAAAACCATAACAGCAGGTGAAAAAATATGGGAAAAAGAGGAGGCAGAGTGAGAAGGTGAAACAATTTATATTTTTCTCCTGTCCCGGCACAGACCACCGACAGCTCAGGAGAGTAGACAAGAGAGTGGCCTGGTGAGATTGGGATTCTGCAGGGCTGTGTCTATACCCAGTGCTCGCAAACATCTGCCTAACTATGCAAGCCCTACAAACAGTCCACATACACAACAAATCTCAGAGTTACAGCTGCCAATGTAAAGGTTCCTGGTTTATCTCTACATCTGTCCCCAAGATTGGGGTCACAGAGCTGCCTGTGCGGGAGAGGGCCTAAGAGTGACGAACCCTCCCACCCCTGAGTGACACTGCAACCAGAATCCCCTTACCTCTTTCCCTGGTGTACCAGATTGCCAATTTGGCAGAACCAGATGGAAGACAATGCAGTGCCCCCAAAGCCATCTGCTCAGACCCAGATGAGTCAGGCTGTGTGAAGTACAGGAGACTGCTGTCCAGGCAACATCCTCATCATGACTGCTCTGCTCTCTGATGTTCTCCCAGATACCCTCCATAGATTCTTAGCACTAAGGCTTTAAGATGCACACAGAGGTCTTGGCACAACGGTTTCTTCCTGTAACCCCTGGCTCATCATCCATCTACCACACACTAAGCAATAAAGCTGGACCACATCACTCACCACCTTCCTTACCCTCCAGATAAACAGTGCCCACATTCTTCCGGAGTCTGATTAAAATTATCTTTCAGCTTGACCCTCCCATCTGACCTGTATCACCACTCTGGGTACCTGCAACAAATGACAGGGCTCCTAACACGCCCCATCACCACCTAACTGGCTCTTTCTGCCTGTGTTTCTTGATGTCATCTATCATTTTGTTTTGACAGACATCTGCCTGACAACCAACCAAATGCAATACTGTAATGTTTAAATCACTCAAGGGTTCTACAGTGCCTCCTGGCAAACATTCAAACGACTCATCACCTCATCGTGACAGGAGATGCTCCTTGTAACCTGGCCTCTGCTAGCCGCTTCTGTCGTCTTAACCCTGAGGTGTGGAATGCCCTGAAAACACTGTGCTGCAAGATCTCACCTGTTTCCTTTATACTCTTCCTTCAGTGCTTTCCATCGGCTTCTGGCCATTACTGCTTCCCTGGCAACCTGTAAGGTTCAGACCAGGTCTTCGAGGAAGGCATCCCGAGGCTTCTGGAATGACCTGGATCTCAGCACCTTATATGCAAAGCTATCACACCTCAAACATGGTTTTCAGTTTTAAATCCCCAGCATCTAGTCTACTGCCTGGCACATAACACATGATCCATAAATATTATTATGGATCCATAAATATTATGGATCCAGCATGTGTCTTCAACTCAGTGAGGAGCACAGAGGAGGAATGCGAAACCCAGAAAATTGCTGAAGGTCCTGAATGTGGAGCTGAGACTCCTACTCTGATCTGAGATTCTTTTAGTCCTTCCCATTCTAATGTCCTTCTCGTTGTAATGGGAAAGCAAGTACATCAGAGTTACTCAGGCAGCTGGTTAGATACTCAGATTCATGGGCCTCACCTGGAGCTACAGTAAACCAGATTTTAGACAAGTACCTCCCTGATTCTTCTGAACAGAAAGTTGGAGAGCGATGCCCAGTGCTTTATAGCTTATCTGAAAGAGTTTGCAAACTGACCACATCTTTTTAGGCAAGACCCAGTTGGTTGTTATCTGCTGGTGACAAATAGGAGAACCAAGCCTGTTTTCGCTAGATTTTCACTGAAAAGCAAGCATGTGAGCTCTAAAGCTTTCCCCATCAAGAGTCCACCACTAGGATGCAAATTATGTACTTGTAGAATTGATAAAAGGATGGCAGTAAGGCTTTCTGGAGGAAGCAAGACAGCGGCAAGGGGCAGGAAGTAGCTGGGAGTGGGAGCGGGTCCTAAGAAAAAATGACCTTTGTTTTTATTCTCAATTTTAGTGCACATCAGAATCATCTGGAGGTTTGCTAAGATACAAGTACCTGATTCAGTGGGTCTGGCACTGGGGTTCCAAAAGCTACCACCACCCTCTAACAAGCTGCTGGTCCAGGCAGGACACTTCTGGAAGCAATGTAGTTGACCATTTTGCTCAATGCAGTAACCTGTCTTGTAATATCCAGAGAGGGAGGTTATCTCTCTCTTTTTGCTTAAATTCCCCCACAGTTTGAATCTTTCTACATTTCAAAATGGACTTTCATAAAGTTTACAATTCCTTCTTGAACTGATGCAGTTTGCTTACAGTAACTTCTTACCCTTTGAACCCAAGTTGGACTCCTACCTTCTCATGGGACATTGCTGTCATTATTCAGGAATTTTTCCAAATTTTTGAAGATTACTATCCTGGCCTGCCTGCCTCTTCTTCTCCACACCAGTGTTCCTGCATCTTTAGCCTGTTCAGATTGGAGGACTTCTTTTTTTTCTTTTTTCTTTTTATCGGTACCAGGGGTCGAACTCACGACTGCCTGCTTGCAAGACAGGCGCTTATGCCGCTGAGCTAAATCCCCAGCCCCGGACTGGAGGACTTCTATTAACTGTCTATATTTCTGAGATAATCCCCAATTCTTTTCTTTTTTACACTGTGCTCAGAATTGGCATAGCTTCCTTTGGGATCTGACTTGCTCAGAGCACAACCTCTTAAACTTGTCACTATTTTAATGTAGATTGTGTGTGTGTGTGTGTGTGTTTTAGCAAACTGTTTTACTCATTTAGCTTTGGGCATGGAGTCTCCTAAAACTAGAATTTTGGGGCTGGGGATATCGCACAGCGGTACAGCACCTGTCTGACAAGTGTGAGGCCCTGAGTTTAATTCCTGATACAAAACAAAAACACCCTAGAATGTTTTCATATTAGCTTGCATTCAGTCAGAACTTCTCCATTCTTCCTTAATAAGCTGACTTTTTCACGTAAGAGCTACATTTAACATTTACTCTCATATATAATTTGTTGGTTTTGCTCATTTTAACAAAGTATTAACTTGTATCTAAATTATGAATTAGTGGGAGGGCTTAGAGGGTAATAGATACCGAGTCTACATTTACCCCTTTCCCAACTTTACCTGGAGTACCAATCCATACTTTATTCTGTCCAAACAGCCATTAATAAATGATGCTGTGGTCTGCAGGCTCTAGTGCAGTCACCTTTTGCCCCAACTATTTCTGGATCAATTCTGACCTCAAATGTTCTACTGTCACAGCAGGGCCACATGCAAACTAGGAGTCTAATTTTGGGTTCAGAAAGCAGACTGTCTTTGCTCCGGGTGTTTACAGTATACTACGAAGTGACAACTGTTTTTGCCTGGTTTGGGACTTTAATTAAGGGAATCAGACAGAAAGGGGTTGAAAGGTCATGGTTAGACATTCAACATCAAGGCGATATTAAATGAATGTGGTTCCGTATTCCAAAAAAATGTTTTGCTCATTACAGTACTGGTTCACCGGGACACTTGGTTTAGCAATCTACCCAGTGGATCCTGTGTATTTAGATGCTGATCTGAGCTCCTCCCTATAATACTTCTTCTGAGAAATACAAAAGATGCAGGTTCTCTGCAGTCCAGAATTAAAGCACTGCACACAGAAAAGTACAAAAAAAAAAAAAGTCTAGGTATATTCTGACTCCAGATCCTTCTAGGGGATGAGAGTTTGGGGGAGGAGAATACCCTGCACAATAGACGTCTGAAGCTGATTTTAGAGTGATCTGTGAATCGGACTACCCGAGGGCTTAACAAACGGCAGAAAGAAAAAAGGAGTGTAAGGAGCCCATGGGAAGGTAAACGCGAGTAAGGAATTTGTTGTGTCTCTTTCTTCCACAGTCGTTTCAAAGCCTGACACTTGCGGTAACAAAATTGCACTGCCAAAGTACCAAGGTATTACCTCCTCTTCAAGACACGGACACGTAGACAGGGAATGGCCTCTTACTATAACAACGATTTGAAGCAGCAGCGTCAACCACCACCGAACCACAGGGAAAGCTGGTCTCTTTTCACGACCTTTCTTGAAAATGGAGAAAATTTTCGGTTTTAAAATCTTCTCGAGGCTCGAATGGAAAGTTTGAAAGGGACTCTTCCGATTGCACAATGCCCCAGACCTTACTGTCAATGAATAATGCAGAGCGGTGGAATGGAGGAGCTCAGCGGGTTACCGAGCGCCGGGAAGGAACGGTGCAGTGTACTCGCCGGAGCAGCGCCCCGGTTTGTCTGGGAAGCCTGGGCGCGCGGGGGCCTGGGGGTGGGGTGTTTGCACTGCGAGGAAGGGCTGTCTTCCCGGAGGGCTGTTTCGCAGCTAGGGCTGTTTGGCTCGCTGCGAGGCGCTCTCCCGGGAGCTGCTGCACGCAGGGGAGGGATGGGAGGCGCGCGGTGCGCCCGAGGCTTCCCGGCCCCAGCAGGCGCACGTACGTGCGAACGCGCCAGGGAGGTGCAGGGCGTGTGCACGGCACGGGCCGCACGCGCGCCGGTGCCACGGAAGCCGGTTCAGACAGGGCCAGCGCCGCTGGGCAAAAATAGCCAGTCAAGCCCCGGGCCAGGGATCGCGGAGCGCCGGCCAGAATGCGACAGATGCGCAGACTTGGTTCGGAGCCCCTGTGGCCAGCGTGCTAAAGCAGAGCCACAGTACCCTGCAGCAGCAGCAGGGTAGGAGGCAACGAGTAAGGGCACCGCAAAGCTGCCCCCGCCACCCGCCGGAGCGCGGGCTCCCAGCACCGGAGCGCTTCTGAGACTCGCAGAGCCCACTGCCGACGCCCGGCGCACTCCCCACGCGGTCCGGGTAACCCCAGCTCAAGCGGGTATTAAGGGGGAAGGAGGAGGCGTGGCCTGTCTGGACGAGCCAATGGGCCCAGGAGGGGCGCGCGGGGGCGGAGCTTGAACGCAGAGCGCTGACTGGCCAGACTGTCCTCCGGTATGCAGATACGGTGGGAGTCACGTGCCACAGGCCGGGACGACTTCCTGTTGGATCTCGACGCGGGGCGGGGACCTGGGCGCGAGCGCCCCGTCTGGCTGGAGCGGGGGGAGGGGGGTTTCTTGTCAGTTAGAGCAACAAGATGGCCGCGGTGGCAGCTCCGCACCTCAGCGCGACGGCCCTGGGAGCCGCAGTCGCTGCCGCCGGCCGCGCCACCGTGCAGCCCTGAGCGCCTCTGGGCCGCCCTCGGCGCGCCGTGACAGGCCATCCCCGCGTCGCCGCGCTCCAGCAGCCGCCTCCGTCTCCGTCGCTGCGGGCCCGCCGGAGGCTGGGGGAGCGGAGCGGCTCGGCGCCCACCGGCTGCCCCCGCCCCCGCCGCCGCCGCCGCCGCCGCCGCCGCCGCCGCCCCCGAGCCGGGCCGCGTCCCGGAGGGCGCGAGGAGGAGGGCGCGTTGCGGCGTCGCGGGCGCGGGACCGGACCTGCTGGGACGCATCGCCGCCTTCGCCCTCGCCGCTCGCGCTAGGAC
The DNA here is from genome assembly GCF_034190915.1 of Cavia porcellus. NCBI lineage: Eukaryota > Metazoa > Chordata > Mammalia > Rodentia > Caviidae > Cavia > Cavia porcellus. The sequence goes on from NW_026947515.1 coordinate 26,855,259, forward strand.
CCGAGCCCGCGGCGCCGGCGTTGAGCGGGCCCCCTCCGCCGGAGCGCCCCCGAGGTCCCCGGGCGGGCGAGAGTGTCTTCGCTGCCGCCAGGCCCGCGCGGCCAGAACCCCACGGAGCCGCCGCCGCGGACGGAGCCCAGGTGAGCGCGCCGCTGCGCCCAGGATCCGCGGGCCCTTTGTTCGGCGGAGCCGGAGCCGAGTGGCCCCGAGCGACCCGCGTGCAGCACGGGCCCTGGCTGCAGGACAGGGAGCCGCGGCCGGGCGGAGGAGGGCTTGCGGCGGATCGCGCGGCGGGATGGGGATGCTCGGCTCGAAGCGAGCGTCCCCCCCCCCCCGCCCCTGAACCTAACGCGGTGGGTGAAATTCGGTCGTCGTCCGCAGTGTGCACGAACAGAAGGGTGGCACGTACGAATCCGCCGCGTTTAGGTTCAGGACCCCGGTGGCGGTGTCAGTGAACAGAACTGGACCCGCGGGCGTCGTGCGAGTCGGAAATCAGGTGGATTAGTAACGGCGTTGCAGACTGCGGAGTAATACGTACCGCTGGCCCGTTATCAATACCGAAACCAAGCGCTTCATCGCCGCCTCTGCTTTAAGGGATGCTCCATCTGTACCTTGTTGCTGGGATAAGGTTTAATTCGTAGATCCGTAGCTGTTAGAAGGACAGAGTGACTCTTTGGGTTCTCTGCGCGTTAACCTGGCAGAGGCGGTTGGCGCGCACGCCGCCGGGAGCTTTAGGAATCCAGCGAAGATGACGGATGGAGCTTGGATGCTCTGCGAGAGCAGGGGGAGGAGCAGCCGCCGAGTCTTGGCTGCATCTCTTGCGTTCGAAGACATCGGACAGTATCGTCTTGGTGCTTCCGCACGCAATTAGTTGTTTCAAACCTTTGCCTCTGCCAAGCGAAGCCTCCATTTGAGTGGTCTGCTCGCTGATTTCTGCGCATAAAGTGCAGATTCTGAACTCAAAATGGTGCTCTGTGGCTGTCCAACTCGAGCCTCTTTGGAGGAGTTGCAAGTTCCCGGCTAGTATGGTTTAATCCATTGTGTTGCGGAGATTGGTTTTTTGTTTTTTTTTGTTTTTCCCTTGTTATCTGGTGTGCTCGTTAACGTCTTGGGCCAGAAAAGATAGTTTCTGATCGTGGTGAAAAGGCATCTGTATCTCTAGATGTAATTAGACCTTGTTTAAGGCTTATTCTATGCAAATTATGTCTCGTTTAACTTCGTGAAGGAGTTGAGATGCTGGAAATGGGGTTTGCGTGACTAGAGGACAGTGGTGGTCGGTTTGAACTGTGTAGAGAGTGCTGACTTACAGATTCCAGACTTGCTTAAATACTAAGTGAAAGGATAAATGATAAAACTTAACCCCAGATCAGATGAACTTGGTTGGCAGAGGATACCTTGAAGAAATTCACAGTATTCCAGTTTAACCGTGGTGATAATGAGCTCTGAGCACTTCTCAATGTTGGCATTCCTGGGATGCTTTTGGGGGGGAAAAATGACGCAAAATGAGGTTTTAAACTGTTTTTATTGTTCCTGTTTAAGGAACAAAGTAAGATGTAAATAGTTGTAACTTTACCTATACTAAAATTTTTTTCAACATAAACTTATTTTAGTACGTGTTTGTATTACATAACAATTCCTTGTGAGGAGTTGGTGTCTGTACATAACTCATTTTTAAAAAATCTTTTTACTTTCCTCTTTCTCCCAGCTCTCTCCATCTCTTAGCTCTGGTCCCATATGTAAAAGATCTGCCTTGCGCTTATGCCGCTAAGCTAAATCCCCAGCCAGGATGTTTCTTTCACATTTTGAGTAATGAGAAATTGATAGTTAAGAAAATAGTAATTAACTGATTTAATTATAAGGCTCTGATTTTTTAAAGCTTGATTTTAACTGTTCGCTTCTGTATTTCTTGTCCAAACCAGTGTATTACCTCAATTTTACTTTTAAGGTGTGAAGTTAAACGTGATTTGACCCTAAGTTTAATTTTAATTTCTTTTTGGATTCTAGCATTTAAATATTCTAGTATTACTTTTGGGTACCTGTAAATGCTGGGTTTTAGATTTTCCTATTTACAATGTTTATTGTTGGGTTTTACCCCCAAGCAGCATGTGAATTAACACTTTACCAAAGATTATTTTGTAATAGGTTTACGTTTATTTTTAAATGGCTCCAGAATTTTGGAAAAAGTTTTTGCCATTAGAGGGATTATGAGGAGAAAGAGGGATGAATTGAATTGTTTCATTTAACAGTCAGTGACTGAATAGTAAGTTATGTGGGGAGTATATGAAACTTTAAATTACAGATCTCACCAGCACCACTTTTTTTGTTGCACAGCCAGCTTTGCTGAGATAAATTTGTGCTTCTCCAAATGCTGTGATCTGGCTGCTTCCAAAACTAAGCTGGAGGAGGAGGTCAGGGCTGGAGTAGGGCAGCCTGTTCCATAATGAGGAGAGCTTTCAGTTGGGAAGAATCGCAGGATGAGTTGTCTGCAGTAATGGCTGAGAATGGAGTTTGCACCGCCTTGCCAACCTCAAGGAGAGGAAGGGTCTTTTTGCTGTACCCAGGGAGTGATGCTAATTTAATGTTTAAAAAAAAAAAAAAGATTACTTGGCACAAGTTACTGCCTTTGCCCATTATTTGACGAGTTTAGTGGCTTTGTCTTTTAAGTTCCCTCATAACAGTTAAAGAGCCATTTTAGATTGGCTGTGGGTCTTTGTAGCCTTCTCCAGTAGGAACTAGAATCCATTCATTTGTGCTTATTTTAGATGACTGTTTACCACTGTCAGGATTTATTGTGCAAAGACAATATTTGAGAAGATTTTATGAGAAAGAAATAGATTGGCTGTGAACCTGAGGCTGCTTCTCACATCAGCATAGCATATGAGATGAAGATGATTTGGGGATGATTTGGAGATGGAGCAAACAAAGATAAGTTAGCTGGAACAACTGATGCCTGTGGGGAAAGTATGAGAAACAGGGAGAGGGAGTCAAGGGACAGATTTATAGACCTGGAGCCAGGAAAAGGATGGGTGGAGGGAGCAGGAGGTGGAGCCCCCAACCGGCTAAGCCTGGAAGGTTTAAGTAAGCTGGGAAGACTTTCTCTGTGCTGTTTGTTTTTGTTTTCCTTGATTGAAATCTCTGGCTTCTTTAGTCATAATTTTGAGACAGTCAAAGGGGTTTTATTTATCATTCTAGCTTCATATCAGAGGGTCTTTCCAGATGTTAGACAAGCAGTGAGGAAGCCTCTTGGAATAGCGTAGGTGATACAGTCTCTCCTGCGTGATAACGTGTTTCACAGGGAAGGAGACTAAATGTGAGTTGTTTAATGAAGACACTTACCCTGTTTGAAGATGTTTTAGATTTGGGTATGAAGCACAGAATGTCAAATGAGAACCAGCCAGTACTTTTAAGAGGAAGGTATGGATTTTACAGATTTTCTTGCTTTAAACCAGTCTAATTGTGACAATATACATTTTTACAAATTAGCTTTTATGTAATTATGCAGTCATGGGGAGAGCATTTTTTTTTTACAAAGTAAGAGACAGTGTTTTCTTTAAAAAAGACTTTAGTAGATATTCCAATCTGCAGCTTTTTATCTTATGTACAACTCTTCAAGATGAGTTGCTTTAAAATACAAAGACTACTTGCCAGAAATCGCTATATGTACACTTGCATAAAGAGCGGATATGTAATGTAAAAATCAAGAAGTCTGTAAGTCTTGCTCAGAGATTGTATGTGAATACCTGTGAAAGAAGTTTATGCTTTTGAACTGTTAATTTACATACTATGTTGCAATTTTTCAATTACAATATAGTTAGGTTTTTACATGTGAAAATCCATACCCTTTATGCATTTAGAGTTGTACTAAAAATGAGTTCTTTTCTTGGCCTTAGATGATTTCTTAGAATAAAGAAGCCTTTACAGGAATGGAGAGCTGTTAAGAATGTATTCCTCCCATGTAGCCCTCAGAAGACTACAGATCTGTGTGCAGAGCTAGCCAATCTGGGCACCCAGCCATGAAGTATCTCTGCTGCAGCACAGATAGTAGTGCATACTCTCCTGAGCCCTCACCCTGCAGACCACAGCAGGAGGAACCACCTTGGGAAAGCAGCCTTGACTGCTGTTTTGAACTCTTACTATTTTGTGTGGTTCCAGCTGTGTTTTGGACCTTGATTTCCTAAGATACAGTCAAGAGTAAGGATGGACAAGAACATGGCTTCTGAAGTGTACGCCTCTTACAGGCCAGGAGATTTAAATATTTGCTCTTAGAAATAAGGGATATCAAGTTGTCTGCCTCGCCATCTATTTCTGTATTTGCCTGTTTGTGTCAACACATCTTTCCTCTTGGAGATACCTGCCCAAACATACCTATGGTCACTGGGCCACAAGGAGTCAACTGGAATGTGGTTTCCAGGAAGCCACAGGATGGGTCTAACAGGGTTTGGTTTCCATTTTTCTTTATCACAAACCTTTCTGCTTCTTTTTAAAATACTTTGCACAAAAATATGAAAACAAAATAGAGCATACATCAAGTATGTCTGCTAACCATCATTATAAACTTACTACTTTTATGCTCACGTATGTGTGACCAGCATCTCTGGATAATTATGTATAATTCCCTTTGAGCCTCCAGGATACCAATACCTGAAGAGCGTTTTTCTCTGTAAGACCTTAAGACCTTCTCTATATCTTCTTTAAACCTTTAGAAAAAAGTCTATACTTTTATCACATTCTTCCTCTGAAGGTTTGAATTGCAAACCTATAATATCACAATTTCAAGGCACAGATTATCCTCAATAGTAAGGTAACTCCTGCCTATGGTCGAATCTTTTGCCAGCATACAAACTGTTTTTTTTTTTTTTCAATGTATTTTTGAGACAGGCTCTTACTGCAGTTGAGGCTGGCCTTGAGCTCATTGTGTAGCTCAGGCTAGTCTCGAACTTGCAGCAATCCTCCTGCTCAGACTTCCAAGTGCTGGATTATCGGTGTGTGCCATCATGCCCAACACAAACTGTCTTTTGACGTAACTTACTGATGACAGATTGAGAGTCATGGCAAAGTGGTTTTAAAAACGTGTGCTTTGATTCATTTTATGCCTGTAGTCTAGCTTATTAAGACTGAGATCTCTCATAGCTGAAATCGCATGGCTTCAGCCTGGTAAAGGTATTGTTTACTTTTTATTCCCAGAGGTAATTTTTGAATTACTGTTTTAACAAGTGATGAAATCTTAAAGTAGCATCCAAGAATTCAACTAAGATCAGAAGTTGGGAAGTAGCAGCACAGGCACAGTGAATTGCCTTTGCACCCATGCTTCCTGGGAAATTGTGTTGACGCCAGGGTGTTCAGAAGTCACAGGAGGGGTGCAGAGCTATTCCTTGGGTCACATTGTGTTTTTCACACTATGTATGAAATACGAAAGACTGAGAGCGAGGGGAGAGAGGGAATTTGATAGGCTTTGCTCTTCAGCAGGCTCTGGGCTGTTGCTGTGAACAAGGTATCTTTGGTTGGGAGCATCATGAGGGAAGAAGGTGACGACTCTGTGGGAGGAGCAGGTAGATTAGAGCCACTGAGGAGAGTGGGAATCTTTTAGTAGAGAGAGTAGTTAGTATTTGCTCACGCCACCAGATCTTCACTTAAAAATTATCCAAATAGGTACAGCCATTTGAACATTCACTATGTGACTGCACCAAGGGCAAGAGTGTTACTTCATTCTGAAAACATTCTTCTAAAGTGTTTGCTTTTAGTCCCATTTTACAGAGTAAATGGAGGCTCAGAAGAAGAAGTGATTTCCACAAGATCTTACAGGAGGTAGAATTTAAACTTAGCGCCCCTCAAAGCCTGTACACATGAAAATAGCTGGCTCACTTTTAAAACTTTGTAATTAATCTCACTTCCTCTGCTTTGTGTTCTACCAATCCAGCTGCTAGTATCAATTGGATGCTTTCTGAGCACTTCCTGTGTGTTAGCTCACCCATTCCTCAGCAGTAACAGTAAAGTAGGTGCTGATGTTTTGTCCATTTTATGGATGGAGGAGCTGGGACTGATGGAATTGAGAGTAACTTGCTGGAAGTTAGAGTCTCGGTGAACATACCTAAGTCCTCTGCCAGAGCCTGGACTCTTTCTCATCTGCTGTGCTCCCTTCTAAAGCCTGAACCTGGTTGTGTGGTTCCTTCTTTACACACAGACTTTATGTCTGTGCAGGGTCCACAGTGAAGGAGATGGACTTCTCCTGGTCCTCCTAGAGCTGTTCTTCTAGGGATGGCAAGAGACCGGCACCCAAAAGACATGCTAAAAAGAGCTAGCCATAAGTGTTTGAAAGAGGGGCCAGGGATTTAGCTCAGTGGCGTAAGCACCTGTTTAGCAAGCATAAGGGCGTGAGTTCAATCCCTGGTACCAAAAAAAATAAATAAACACATAAATTAATAAGTGTTTGAAAGAAGCCACATCTGTGTACAGAAATTTGTCACAAGTATAAAGTTGTGTATAATTATACAGCCATATACCAAATTTCCCCATGAGGCTACATATCAAAACATTAGATACTTGAAAAGTTCTGCTGTGAAAGAAATACTTTACTTTTATTAGTCCAGTATTTCTTAAACTTGTATAACCAATGAACGGTTTTCTCTCCATACCACCTTTCAGTTTAATGGAATGGACTTTTGGAAATGCAAAAAGTGCCTAGTCCTGCACAAGAAGGGGAGGGTCTGTGGGCTGGTGTAGCCAGGCAGGACTTGGCTGGAAATGTGTTCTGAAGAGTTGAATTTGAGTGGAAGGGATATTCTATAAGAAGATGATGGGCAAGCCATGTTTGGGGAACATCTTGGCAAGTGCCTAACAAATGGGTGGGTCACAGTAGGAACTCTGTATGGTCTATTTATTGAACAAATGAGTACTAAGATTTAACTATAAATGGAGCTTTTGTGTGGGCATTGAGGCTTCAAAGGGGCTGGTTGTGTTAGGTAGAACTATGATTGTTTGCCTGCTGGAAACTCTTAGAGTTGTGAATGGACCTCAAGTAAACCAAGTGTTAGATGAAAAACTGCTCCTGAGCAGTACAGCATTATAACTCCATCTGTGTGAGGGATTGCAAGCATGAGGAGTGTAATGGTGAAGTGGGGCTGAAGTTAGAAAGAATCTGCAGGATGAAGTAGTAACACTCAGCATTTGGTGTAAGTTGCCCAAAGGAGTGAGTTTTAAGAAGGTTAGGCAGCTAGTGCTTGCTGCTCTTCCTGGATATTGCCAGAGAAAGCTGAGCTCCTAAGGAAGCGAACGAGAGCTGAGGACATGGCATGTTCAGGTTCTGATCCCTAGTGCTGAAAGGAGAAGAGCCTGTTAAAGGGTTCAGTTAAATGCATACAGGTTAGAAACTGGCAAGGAAAGGTGACTCCAGAGGCACCAGTTTTAGCAGAGTGATGTACGAAGTTGTGTTCTGTGGTGGAGACTTGACTCTCAGCATAAATCCAAACATGTGAATAGCCGTGTAATAATAGGGTTCTGTTGTTAGTTATGGTGAGTACTCTCAATGAAATTGAAGTTTTTTAGTATCATATAGATTCTGAAGTCAGATCTCATATAACGGTCCCAGATAAACTGTAAACTTTATGGATAATGAAATATTGACAGAAAAGAAGAGAAAACAAAATCTTCAAAGTTACAAGGAAACAGAAGTTCAGATCCTATAATACAGCAGCATTAGTAGCAATTGTATTGAAGTTGCTACAACTTCTTAAAAGTTGGTTAAATTTAATGGAGCCCTTAAACTTAAGAAAACAAAGTAACAAAATAGACTTTTTTTTTACTCTTTTATTAGAGTGAGGCAGGGAGCTTTAGAACAGACAAAAAATAGTTTTCATTCTATTACAGTCAAGTGATGAGGCCTTTAGCCATTGTGTGTTTTTGTATGACGTGAGTTTTAGACTTGCTTGAGCATTCTTATGTATCTTTCCTGTTCATCTTAGACTTTCCAATTCACCATAGTCTCTTAGAGATTAATGCAAGAAAGCCTTTATTATTATGACCCTCTATTATATTGGAGTTACAGATTTGCATAGCATCCTTAGGGCCATGCTAATCTTCTCTGTATAGGTCCAGTTTTAGTGTGTGTACTGCGGAAGTGAGCACTGTGTGGAGTTACTAGCAGGAGCAGCATGTTCATCTTTGTAATCTCTACAATACCTATAATGTTTTATGTATATTAAGGTAAAATTTTTAGTTTTGAATCATCTGTTTCTCCAGATGTTGCTTCCACAGATGATAGTGATAAAGGGGGAACTGATAATTAGAACACCTTTCTTCTATGTTTAAGACAGTGACCAAACACATTTTAAACTAGTTAGCCCGGAATTCAGCTTCTGTTCAGAGGAAGGAGTGTTAGGGGATGAGTCCATTTTAAAAGCCATTGTTAGCCAAATGCAGTGATACACTTGGTAATCCTAGCATTCAGAAGGCTGAGGCAGGAGAATCACTGTAGCCTGAATTACATAGTGAGATCCTATCTCAAAAAACAAGCATCCCCTGAAATGGCCATTGTTGGGCCAGCTTTTTATATGGGTATGTAGAGTTACTCATTGCCCCGACTAAACTAAGGAGAAATAATGCATGATATTTCAAGGAGACATCAAAATTTTATGTTTGATCAATAAATTGCAAAATAATTCCAGATTTGCCTTACACAGATTTGATGATAATCTTTTTTTTTTTTTTTTTTTTTTTTAAATCGGTACCAGGGATTGAACTCACGACTGTCTGCTTGCAAGGCAGGCGCTTATGCCGCTGAGCTAAATCCCAAGCCCCCCCCCACCTTTTTTGATTTGATGATAATCTTTAGATTGCCTCCAATGCCCATTGGAAAAATGAATATTATAAAGAAGAGGGTCATTCTGGCTAAACTGGATTGTCTAGTTAGCATATACTAAACTTATTTTTCTCCTGTCCTTGTGGTGGACTATGGAAGATATAGGACATTTTACAAAGTAGTGTCAGAATTCTTTTTCTTGAAATCATTTTATGTAGACTCATACTTCTAGTACTCTTTTAGCAGAAAATTTTAGATGTGTTTATTTCTGATGTTAAGGATCCAACTGGGAGATAAAAGGATCCCACACATGCTATTTAAATCACATGTACACAGTCATATTTAGCTTTACGTGACAGATCTTTTGATTAGGTAGACCCTGAAGCCTTTTTTTTTTCAACTTGTGATAGTCTAACAAAATTCTTGAAATTAGTGAATATCAGTTGCAGAGTTCTGCTGAAATGCTCAGGAAAGTTTCCAACTCTTTTGTTACCTCATTTAGACTGAGTGGTCTTCATCATCTTTAAAAATCAGAAATGTTTAAAAATCATCTTTAAAAATTAGAAAGGGGCACATTTGTTCTGCAGTATCTGACCTAGTGAAAAAAATTTTGTCAATGATATATATTTCTCATGGATTAGATGTTCACAGTCTAGATAGTACCATTTTCGGTTTTAAAATAACAGTAAGAGAAAAATGTCGTAATGCGTTTATAAGAAACATTATTTATATTTGAAAAACAGCCATAAATTTTCTTTTTTCCTTCATTTCTAACTTTGGCATTAGGAATGTAGTTTGGGCAGGAATGTGCCTGCGAGGCAAACAGAGCTCAAGGCATTCTTTTCCTTGCCACTCTAGCAGGTTTTTCTTGGAGCATTTCTTGAAAATTAACATTATTGAAAAATTTAAGCCTGTTCAAAGGGATTCTAGTTTTGATCCAGGCTTTAAAAAATGGGGAGACATTTTTGCTTAAAAAAAATCTGTGTCACCTTGAAACTAGAATGCTTTAGTTAAGGGAGTAACCTGGAAGGAAGCCGCCTCTGATACCTAAGAGCGCAGGCAGCGTGTGAATGCGTAACTGCCTTTCTTCTCCCTAATTCACCTCGTTCTTATTCAGTCTCAAATCTCAGCTGGAAAGCAGTTTCCCTCACTTGACCCATTTTTCTTCTGTACTATATCTTTTTAGTGGTCTTTTAACACTAACAGTTTGCAGCAATGGAATGTTATAAGCTTTAAAGATTCAGTAGGCAAGGAAACAGATCCTTTTTGGAACAGGTATACTGTTTTTTTTTTTTTTTAATTTCATTGTTTGATTCTCTGTGTTGGAGAAATGACAGTTTTGAGTTTTGTTTTTCTTTTTTAATTTTTATATGGTAGTTTTCAGAAGGGATATGTGTTAGTGACTAAGATTGGTGGAGAAGTATATGAATGTGGAAAAAATAGGTGGAATGGTAGTACAATCTTAATTTTTGTAGCTTATACAATTTAAGAATGTTATAATGTTGTACTAAAATATACTACATATATAGAATAAGCCTAACAAGAATGTATCCATTGATATCTGTATATAGATCTAAATCATCTGAATTTGTTACCTGAGTTAATCTGTTAGTGGCGCTATTGTACATATCTGTTAGTGATAGATGTAACATGTTATCATGTGATAATATTTCACATCATTGGCTTCACCAGATCAAATTTTTTTTAGTTTTTTTTTTTTTTTGTTGTTGTTGTTGTTTGTTTGTTTGTTTTGGTACCAGGGATTGAACTCACAGGCTGCGAGCTTGCCAGGCAGGTGCTTATGCCGCTAAGCTAAATCCCCAGCCCCTCACCAGATCAAATTCTAAATTTAATAAATTGCCTAATACCAATCCAGTCTTGTATTAAGAAACCATCTCTAACCACTCCTGGTAAAGTTTCATTTTTCTATTCCTTTGTTAATCTCATTCAGCATTGTGACCGTAAATACAATACCACACATACATGGAAGGTTCATGAGTTTTTTGTTTTGGTTTGGTTTGGTTTTTTTGGTACTTTGGTTTTTTTGGAACTCATGACCATGCACTTGCAAGGCGGGCACTTATACTGCTAAGCTAAATCCCCAGCCCTGGTTCCTGAGTTAACTTAGACCGATTCCCTGGCCCAGCACGATAAAAGGTAGCTATAAAAAGTGTGTGAAGCACAGTAAGTTAAAATACTTTAAGGGCAAATGATCAAATGTTTTCTTCCTAAATCTGGGAACAAGAACAGGAATGTCAGTTGGCTTTATGTCTACTCAACATTGTACTGGCAATTCTAGCCTGTGTAATCAGGTAAGAAAAAGTAATATGAATGTCTAGATTACAAAAGAGAAAGTAAAACTATCCTTAGATACAGGTAACATGATCCTATCTATGGAAAATCCCAAGGAGATCCTGTGCAATGCACATACCTGTAATCCCCGCTGTTCAGGAAGCTGAACCAGGACGATAGCAAATTCAAGGCCAGCCTGGACCCAATCTCAAGGGGAAAATAAAAGGCTGGGGATTAGAGCAGTCCTCCCTGGGTCCAATGGCCGTACCTAATAAGCAACATAAAAGAGCTGTGCAGCCCTGCGATCTATCCCCAGAACAGGATGGCGAGGGGAGGACTCTAAGGGATCCATAAAAAAGATGGCTCCATGAAACAAACTCAGCGAGATCATAAGATACTCAATATTAAAAACATTTATGTTTCAGCATGCTAGCAGTGAATAATTTGAAAAAGAAGTTATATAGAAATTTTAATTCACTGCAGCATCAAAAGAAGCTAAAAACTTGGGCAACAAATTTAACAGGACAAATAAAAGATGTGTTTACGTTGGAAACTGTGAAACACTATAGAGAGAATTTAAAGCCAATTCAAAAACCTGCATTCCATTTTGATGGATGGGAAAACAATATTGTTGAGTATGGCAGTTCCCCCTGAATTGATCTGCAGATTCAGTGCAATCCCTGTCAGAACCACAAAGCACTTTTTTGCTTTGTTTTGTTTTGCAAAAATTGACAAGCTGATTCTATTACTTGAGAGCAAATGCAAAAGACTTAGAATGGCTAAAACAACATTGACAAAAACACCTAAAAGGACTTAAATTCCCGATTCAAGACCGTACTATACAGCTGAGTTACAATAATGTGATACTGGCATAAACTAGTGAGTCTGAGTAAAGCATTTAGAGGTAAACCTTTCTCTCATGGTCAGTTGGTTTTAGTTTGTTTTGTGGTGCTACGAACTGAACCTGTGGCCTCACCCATGCTATGTAAACACTCATTCCTAGCCTGTGAATTGGGTTTTTGAAAAAGGTGCCAACACAGTTCAGTGGGGGAAAAGAATAGCCGTCTCAATAAATGGTGGTTAATTGGGTAGTCACATGCATAAAAATTAACTCAAAAGGGATCATAGACCTAAGTGTAAGAATTTGTACAACCTTTACAATAAAGTGTCAGACTTTTGGTCTGACAAAATTGAGATACACCAAAACATAGTCAAGTTTTAAAAAGTTGATACATGAAAATAAAAAACTTCATACTTCAGAAGACACTGTTAAGAAAATTACATCAGCATAAAATAACTGCTTCGAAAGACAGCTTTAAGTAAATGAAGAAACAAGCCACAGAGTGAATTTGCAGTTCATATGTCTGATGGACTTGTAATCAGAATATATGTAAAGGACCCTTGTAATTTGATAATAAGACAGAATATCCCAGTTTTAAAATAAGCAAAAGATTTCAGTAAGACCTTTCACTGGAGAGGATGTGCTGTAGCTAGTAAGCACCTCAGATCCTTCGCATCGTTAGACATTAGATGAGTTAAAATTTAAACTACAATAAAATACTGCTTCATCCCCACTAGAATAGCTGCAGTCAAAGACAAATGATAACAAAGATGTGGAGAAATGGAAGTCCTCATACCGTGCTGGTGGGGATTGGTTGATCCAGCTCCTTTTAAAAGTGTTTAGCTTTTTATGTTTTTTGTTTATAAGCTGGGCAGGGAGGGACATACCTAGGGTCTCAGCTCTCCAGAGGAATGAGGCAGGAGGATCACAAGTGACTTAGGGAGAGCCTGTCTCCAAAAGAAAAAAAGCAAACTATAAGTTCATCAAACTATTATACTGTCATAGCAGACAGTTCTGCTATTTGTCTAACCCAGTACAAATAAAACTGTGTCCACAGAAAACACAGACATGAAGGTTATTCATGATACAGTAAGTGGAAACATTCCAAATGACCATCTATTTGTGACTGAATAAAGGAAATGTGATTAGGTACTAAGTGAAAGAAGCCAGATTTTATTTATGTTATATTTTCACAAAGTGCAAATCTGTAGGACTCAGAAATATTTCAGTGGTTGCCTAGGGCCAATGAGAGTGAACTGGCTACAGATTGGGATGAAGGATTTTTTTCCCTATCAAATGTAGTCTTTTATACAATAGCAAACAGTTTTCAACATCTGCACTAGTGTACAGCACATGGCAAAAACAGGTTTTTCTCTAGACATTTTTTTCTTTTTTTAACCATATTAAAAATAAGATTTCTAAAATACAATAATTTGTATTCATCAAAAAAAGCTACAGGTTATCAAAAAGTGACTAAAACTCTACATTTGGTTAATACACACCCAGTCCCTCTTGTTGTGAAAGGGCCGTGCAACCTCATTGATGCTGATGGTGCGGTTTCTTGCTGTACGCAGACTGACGCGAAGGAGAGACAGGAGCAGAGGATGAGCGGTCTTTATTTTTAACCTCCCTTCCCTATAATGTCAATAGAGAACTCCTGCCTATCTCAAGGGCGGTAAAGTTGAGCAAAAAGTGAGGAATGGCCCCTGTGATTGTGCTGTGTCCTCACCCACTTCAGCCTGCAGCCCACCTTGAGAACGCTGGGTCTCTGGAGAGAAATGGAGCTTGCAGAGTGACCTGAAGCAGAAGCAAGCAGGACCTCACTCTCCCATCCACTCCAGTCCAACAGTGCACATTTTACATCAGTGGGAAACTCAGAGGGGACAAAGATGAGCCCCAGCTGTAACAGTTCCAGCAGTGACGAGGGTCCTTTAATGAAATTATGCTAAACCCAGGTTATGACTGTTAGGCCTGTACAACTGCACACTTACTATAAATCTTAGGGAGAGAGAGAGAATAGCCTTATATCTTAAAGCTAGGTGCATGTTAAAATGGGCATACTTACTATCAGACATTTTTAGCTTCTGTTTTCTTAAAATATGAGGGGGGTATGTGCTTGATTTTATTTTGGGTGTGTATTGCCCTTGTCATTTAATCTTCATTGTACTGAATACAATGGGGTGATGATGGGGTAGCAGCAATGGTATAGCAAGTATTACTGTTTCTTGCTGTGTTTCCAAGAATAAATTTTAACTAAACCATTTAAAATTCATAGTTCTAGGTTGAGGATGGTAGAGTGCTTGCCTAGCACATGAGAGGCCCTGAATTTGATCCCCAGTTCAAAAGAAAAATCATAAACTTTTATGATAAAAATCATAAAAAATCATAAACGTTCTATAGAGTTTACAGAAACAAAAAGAAGTAGTGTAACTTGTTAAACTCACGCGGCCCTGGATTCAAACCCAGATGTTGCAGAAAACTAGTCTGTACCTTTTAGCACAAGTAAATGAAGAAGAGAAAGACAATTTGTAAATAACATTAACAAGCAAGCATTTTAAAAATTTGTTTTACTAGTTACTGAAGCAACGGAAATTAAAGAAATTAAGATAAGAATTACTTAGTTGGCAAAATTTAAATATAATCTTAGGAGGGTGACAAAATAAATTTTTCCAATCAGTTGTTGTTAGTGTTACTGAAAATAAGTACCTTCAGGTGATGAAAGTAATAATACACTTCTAAAGGCCCAAATTCCTTGTCGTCCTTGGTGAAATTTTTATGTATTAGGGGCTTGTTCTACATAAATTGATCTGTACATATTCAATATGTTTTGGTATATGTAAACGACCGCAGAGACGCCAAGGGCCTTCATGCTAAGCTATCTCCCTCTCTTTTTCTCTCTGAATGCCTGTCTCTGTCTCTTCCCTCTCTCCTTCCCTCCCTCCTTTCCTTTCCTTCCTTCTTTCTATACAGCATCTCCATAAGTTGCCCAGGCTAGACTCAACTTGGAATACTCCTTCCTGCCTCAGCCTCCCAGAGTGCTAGGGTTACAGGTGTACACTAACTACCATGATGTCTGACTTAGCTTTTAGTCTTGACATATGTGACACATGAATGAAAACTGTCGTCTTATTACTTTATAAAATAAAGGACATTCTCACACAAAGTGTAAAGGATGTTATGTTACAGAATAATTTTAGGAATTAAGTAAAAGAAATGTAACTATGAAAAGTTTACCTCATCATCTTTATTTTTCTCGTGGAGTGTAAAACTTCCTTATTAGGTGATAACTACTGTTTGAATATTCTTGTGAGTTGTCAATTCCGAGTTACATTTGTAGGACTGCTGCTTGCTGCCTGGTGACTTTGGGTTCTTTATTCTGAGTCTTTGCTCAGCTGGAAGCCGTGCATGTGTACTACTACAGGGTTATAAGGATTAAATGAGCTAGTGTGTAAGTTACTTACCTAATTGTAGGCACACGTTACGTTTCTTATATTCAGCAAATGCGCAATCTACGCTATTGTTTCACACTTGCTTTGTAATTATCTGCTTGTGTGTACATTACTGCAGCTTTAAAGAAGTGACCAAGTCTAGACCATGGTATTATTTTAACAGTATCGTGGATATAACCATAATAATCAGTTTACTATAAAACTATCTTGTGAGGTTTAATTATCTTACAGATGATGTTAGTTCTTCTGACTGAGTAAAGCTTTATCCGGGAAGATCAGATACCTAGTATGCATCACTGTATATAAAGCTTACTCTTCCTTTTACTTTAAAGGTATGTTAAAAAGAGAAAGAAAAACAGTGGAATGTTTATCATATTGCCCCTTAGTGTACAAACTGTATGCAGGTGGACAGTATCTTTCTTATGGTTCTTAGACTTTCTGCCCTTTATTATGGTTATATATGTGCCTTTTCTTCCTTGCACTAGATTAAAAATTCCTTGAAAACAGGATTCACGTTTAATTTTTTTATAATACATGGTTTGACTTACATGGCACAGACACTCAGTAAATAACTGCTTGAATGACTAAATACCCAGGGATTCATATGTGTTAAGGTTTTCTACTGACTCCTGATAACAGCTGTTTTCAAGATTTGATGAGATATGGAGAATAAGGAAAATATAGTGAGCAATAATAGCTCATTTCCAGTTCCAGTAATTTCTATATCATTAACCAATATAATTTTAAAGTTTCACGTAACGAAAATAAACTCCCCATCCTAAAAACAAAATACTTTTTATGAGATGGTATAAAGCAAACAAACAACTTTTTAAGTCAAAAAGAAATCAGTATTTGTTGAGCTATACCTTTATGATAGGAAAAGATCTTAACTTTATAAGTATTCACAGTCCCTTAGAGAATTCAGATAACCTAAATAGAACAAAAAGAAATTTTAATTACAAAAGAATTTATCTCCAAAGGGACAGGGGTGTAGCTCACTGATAGAACATGTGCTTAGCATGTTCATGGTCCTAGGTTCAATCCCAGCACCAAAAAAATTAGGAAAATGGGGCCACGGGTAGGTACCTCTCCACAGGGCTTCTCCTTTTCAGACTTTCGTACCTTACGTTTACTCTGTAGATTGCCTCAGAATTTAAAACATAGAATTTTTTAAAAATTTATTTTATTTTATTTTTTATTTTTTAATTTTTGGTACTGGGGGTCGAACTCAGGGCCATGTGCCTACAAGGCTAGCACTTATGCCACTGAGCTAAATCCCCAGCCCTAAAACATAGAATTTCTATGTTAGCTATCCAGTTTATTTCATGAAGCTAGCATAATTATGATCCTAAAACTTTGAAAAATGATAGCTAAAAGCTAACGTTTGATTTTTTTAATTTACCAAAAAGTATTGTGTGTGGTTTTTGGAGGGGTTTTTTGTACTGAAAATTAAACTCAGGACCTTGGGCTTGCTAGGCAGGTGCTGTGCCACTGAGCTATGTCCCTGGCCCATTAATCAGTTTTTAAATAAGCAAATAATAGATACACTTTTGTTCAATACTTTAGAAACACAGATTTTGTGGCAACTTATAAATAAGTTTCTGTTGTAATAATAAATTGATATTTTGAACCAAGAGAACAGTATAACCAAAAATTCACTTACAGATGCAAAGCTGTATAATTTGATTTAATGCTTTTTAAAAAGACGTCTGTTACAATCAGGTGTGTAACCACTTAGCTATGACTAAGTTCTGTCTGTTCAAAGAGGCCCTTTCAGATAATACACTCTAATCATCTGACACTTTTCTCCAAACAGTAGACATACTCACTGGTGGACAGAGAACAGCAAACTGATTTTGACTCCATATAGACCAGTGCAGTATTTACAGTACAGAATTGATTCAGAGGGACCCAGCTCAAATTTGTAAAGTAATCCCAGCTTGGAAAATAATGAGATGGCCATTAATAATAGCACCAATCTTTATTAAACAGTCACAACTTTAGGAATCTTTATTTTGGGTTTCTGGGGTTTAGGTACATCTAAATTAAAATTAGAATTAGAATTAAAATTTTTTCATAGTCTCCACTCATTCTCTTTGCCCAGCAACCACCAGTGACCGTTCTATCTGAATTCTGATTTTCAGGGCATTCTTTCTTCAGTTGTTACATAGACAGACCCACAAAAGTTGCAACCATCACCATCAGAATAAAGTCCTTTGGGATTGTCAGTACAAGATCAGGACAACCCCGCCCCTTCTCCCCAAGGGCATTTTGCAAAAGGAAACTGACCAAGAGCTGAGTCCACTTTAGCCTCCTGCTTGGTTATTTCATGCTCTGTGGGTTCACACAGTAACACATCCTGATGCCATACCTTGATTTTCAAGGTGGTTGGGCAATCTGCAGCTCTACGGCCCAGTTTTCTACAATGAAAACATGCCATTACATTTTTCTTTCTTTTTTTTTTTTTTTTTGGTACCAGGGATCGAACTTACGACCTCACACTTGCAAAGCAGGCGCTTATGCCGCTGAGCTAAATCCCTGGCCCCTCACTACATTTTTCTTGGCTGTTGGTCTTTTTAATCATCTTCCCTCCTGAAGACTTGTGTTTCTTTAAAGAAACTGTGATTTATTCCCTTGCTTGCTGGCTGGCTGTTCCTATCACTTCCCCATTCAGAACCGTCTGTGAGTTCTGTCTCAAGATATTCTGGGACTCTGTATACATCTTTCTTTAAGTACTTTTTATTCCTTGTGCTCTTTCTATGTTTCACTTGGGGTACATCATTGTTAAAGAACAGTTGACTAGCTCCAGATTATTGACACTGTAGCAGATTTGAGCTCCTTCCCTCCAAAGACCCTGCCTTTGTGTCCTCTCATGACATCATTGGCAGGTCTCTTTCTATGCATTGTGGTGATTCATACTCACCGGGTCATGGTTTCTTTAAAGGGACCTTGTCATCAGTTGCATGCAATCCTCCAAGGCATCTCTAATTCATCAGTTTTACTATTTCTTTAAAACCTGGTTCTAGTCAGGTATAGTGGTACATGCCTGTAATCCTAGCAGTCAGGAAGCTGAGGCAGGAGGGTTGCTGTATGTCAGACTGGGCTACAAAATGAATTCAAGGCCACCCCAAATTGCATAATGATGTCTCAAAAAGACAAAATAAATAATCTGGTTTAAAGAGAATTTGAATCAAGTGCAATAGCATATTAATTTGTTGTTGTTCTTAAATCTAGTTTCCATTTATTCAGAGAATAAATAAAAATTTAAAAAACTGTTTTACTAATTGTAGGTCCAGAAACTATAGTAGACTGGGACTGTGGGTTTAGCGCAGGCTGTAGGGTGCTTGCCTGGCATGCATAAACCCTTGGGTTCAATCCCCAGTACTACCACAAAAAAAGAAAGAAAGAAAGAAAGAGATTACAGTAAAGATTACAGAAAGGGAGAAAGAAATTACAGTAGACATTTCATATTTTCAAAGTCCAACCTTCCCAGTGAAGATAAGAAATTTCTCAGGTCCACTATGAGGTTCTTTTGGGATTCACTCTAAGAGGCATTTTTACTTGAGAGAGGTGTTTCTTTCTTTTGCTCCCACTCTTTGAGGAGCAAGTGGGCGTTGACTGCCCAGATGTAGGTGTTCCGAAAATCAGTGCTGGGCGCTTGCCTTTGGAACCAGGTGATTCACATTTGTGGACTTGAAGTCTTTTTTTTTGGTGTCTTCAGTCCGAGTTTACTGGTAAGAGTAGCAGGCATGTTCTTAAGTGCTGATGGAAGCTCCTGCTTTTGCCATGACGCTTAGCTGTTCTGTTGCAAGTTTTACACGTGACCAGCAGTACATTCTGGGAGTCTCTGTGCTTTTTCACAATTTTAGCTTCTTTAAAACCAAGTGTGTGAGTTCATGCCTCTCAATTAAGAAGTTTCTGTCTTCTGGGTGTCAATTTGTTTGAGGCACACTCAGTTGTCCCACAACTGCAAACTGTATGGAGATGTTTCTTCAAAAGTGCTCTTTTCATGCTGTGATGAAGGGCAGGCCCAGAGGCGGTATCGGGCTTGGCCTGGGCAACTGTCCTGTAAGCTTATGTTAAAACAGTAACCAAGACGGTTCTTTCTAATGCAGAAGACTCTTACTGTTCTGCATGGTAAGGGAATTCATGAGACTAAGCCTTCTGCTTCCTAGAGAGTCACTCAGTGCAAGTCACATCCTCTACACCTCTGCTTCTGTCTGGGGCTGACTCTCTGTGTCAGACCTACCTGCTGCTGAGAGCAAGGAGCTGTGGAAGCTAGAACAGATAATGAAGGCTGCTGTCTGAAAGTGTCAGAAGCTAGTAGCAGTGCACCGGGGACTTTTGGGAGAAGGGAGATCTAAGGAGGCAGCATAAACATTTGGTGCCACCGAACAAAAGTTCTGACTGAAAAGGAGAGCAGAAGGCTGTGGTTAAGAGCCAAATGGAATTTTCAGTAGATACTAGAGGCTGGGGCCACCCACTGGAGTCCAGGGATGACAAGGAGAAGGACCTTGCAACTATACCAGCTTTCAGTTGGGAACCACTCTTCAAAAAACCACTTTTTACTTGGAGTAGGGTAAACCTAAAAATGGTCTTGAAACCTCTGAATCAGCTAGAATAAAGTGAGTCATCCTGACTCTTAAAAAGTGTCAGTTGTAAGCAAAACTAAACTCTTTCTAGAGAAAGATGATATCATCTAGAACTTCACACTATCTACACAGTTTTTTACATGCAAGACCAATAGACAAACACTGAGCATATAAAAGTTGGGACATCAGAGGAAAAATAGATACTAAGATCACCCACAGGAGATCCACATGTCAGACATGGACCTGAAAGGAATACTAATTAATATGGCCAGTAAAGTAAGTGACAAGTGGAGAATTTGAGCAGAAAACCAGAAACTATGAAAAAATACTAAATAGAAATTAATTAGTTAACTGGAAGATAGACCAGAAGAAAATATTCATCAAACACAGAGAGAAAAGGATAGAAAGTAAATATAAAGGGAAAACAGAAATAAGAAACAAATAGGATTCTGTAAAATGTCTAAAGTACTTATAATTGTAACACCGGAAGAAGAGAAGGAATAGATTAGAAATAATACTTAAAGAGATAGTGACAGACAGTTTTTTAAAACTTATATAAAACTACCAAACTACAAAGTTGATTCACTGTAGATCTATGTAGACATAAACAAAACAAAAAAAGAGAAACAGAATCATAAAATCAGGAACAAATCAGTGTGCAAATACATGCCTGTAGCCCCAACTACTTCTAGGGAGCCTGCGACACAAAGATCTGAGTTGGGAGTTTGAAGCCAGCTTGGGCAACATTAGAGTCTGTCTCAGAAACAAACAAAACAAATGGCAAAAAGGAGAAAGATGCTTTACCTTTACCGGGACAGCAAGAAGGACTGATGAGCGCCTTTGTAGAGAAAATGGAAATCGGAACAGTGTTGTAGGAAACTAACTGCAAATCCAGATATTAAAGCAAATGAAGTAGGAATGGGTATTTTCAGACAGAAGCACAGAGAATTCGTAGGCAGATACACTCTAGAGAACTATGAAGAAATTCTTCATGTAGGAGGAAAATTGTCCCTCATGGAAGCATGGAGATGCAGGAAGGAATGAAGAGCACGGAAAAGGGTAAACCAATGAGTAACTCTACAGCCATATTAGTGGAATGAAGCAGCAAGAATATGACAGCGGCAGCACAAAAGACTGGAGAGGGAAATACAGTTTAAATGTCCTAAGGTCTTTGTCTTGGACTTTGAGTCAGGGATACATGATGTCATATATAAGGCAGTCATTTGGAGCTAGCTTTAGTGAGAGAATCACAAAGCCCAGAATATTTACTGCGTAGCCCTTGCTAGAAG
Organism: Cavia porcellus; assembly: GCF_034190915.1. Lineage (NCBI taxonomy): Eukaryota > Metazoa > Chordata > Mammalia > Rodentia > Caviidae > Cavia > Cavia porcellus. Next base: position 26,876,516 of record NW_026947515.1, read on the forward strand.
CTTGCCATACTCTGCATCAGTGATGATGAACCTTTAAAGGCAAACTGCAACCTCAAACCCACTATCACACTTACGAAGTGCCAACACTGCTGTTAAACCTCAACACTGAGGGCCGAGGGTATAGCTCAGCAGTAGAAGCACCTACCTGGTAAGTGCAAGGTCCTGAGTTCAATTCCTAGTACAAAAACAAAAAACATCATTACTAAGGGCTTAGCTTAGAAAAAACAACTCATACATTAACATCTTCTGTCTTAAAAGAAAAATGTGTGCTGCATATTTGTCATCAGTGTCCTAAGTGTTGTGAACCAAATCCATTGGCCACCTTCCCCTCTCCAGATTAATATGCTGACATCTTCACCTCCTGTGGGATAGTGACAGGGGCCTTTGAGAGGTATTTAGGTTATAACAGTGGAGTCCTAGTGAATGGGATCAGTGCCCCTACAACAAGGGACATGGAAGAGCTCACTCCTTCCTTCTGCTCTCCACTATGTGAGCATAAAAGGAAGATGACATTCATGTGCAAGGATGAGGCCCTTCCCAGAATCTGTCAGCTGGCACCTGATCTTGGACTCCCAGCCTCCAGAGCTGTGAGAAGTAGATGTTGGTTAACCCATCCAGTCAGTGGTGTTTTTGTTACCAAAACGTCTGTGCTGAGACATCCCTTGTATGTAATGAATTAACTTCTTTTATCTGTAATGATCGAAGCTGGGTCCTTATCCTTGTAGGAATTGAAAAAAAAAAAAATGTCACTCATTATTTTTTGCAGGACACAGTTCTCTCCTGGAATTCATATTGAGAAGAGGTGCTCTCTGGTAAATACAAAAAGGATAAAAAGAATGTAGGTGGAGCTGGGGATTTAGCTCAGTGACATAAGTGCCTGCCTTGTAAGCAGGCAGTCGTGAGTTCAATCCCTGGTACCGATAAAAACGAAAAAGCCAAAAAAAAAAAAAAAAGACTGTAGGTACCAAAATAGTAAACAGTGGAGAAATAGAATAATATAAACTATTAACTGGTTTTAAAGAAGACAAGAGAAAGCAAAGAGACATTGAATAGGTGGTAAGAGAAAAAAAACACAACAGAATCAAAAGGAACAAATCAGTATCCCTGTTTCTTGTGCTAGATACAAATTAGGGTGAGCAGGGTAGTATGACATATCAGTCAGGTTTGATATTTCACACTTAATGGCCGAACCCTAAAAGCAGTCTTTCACTGTTGTACATGATGACCCATTCTGGATTCATGCTTGCCATCCTACCAACTTTGCACTCTGCTAGAATTTGGAGTTCTTACTTTCCAAGAAGTAGGACGTATCTCCACCAGAGGACACGGAGGCCCTGAGCACTGAGGAGGAAGCGGGTATTGCTGTACAGTGGGGTGAAGAGAGACCGAATTCTCTGGGGTGTTGCATAGTGCTTCTGTGCACACTGCTAGAGTAGTAACAACTGCAGCACCCAGAGAAGGCAGGTGTTCTGAGGAGTGCCCTTTGGGAGGGAAGGTGTGGGGCATCCTGTCACATTAAGAGCACTGGCTCAGGTTTTGATTGAGGACAGAGGAAATGCGAGGTGGACCCCTGACTTAGAAATGAGTCTGAGCCTGTCCCTGTCCCTGTCCCTGTCCCTCTCCCTCTATGTACAAATATTTAGAAGTTGATTTAACAGTTTTTTCTTTAGATAACAATATAGAGTGGAACTGGGCTGAACTCTAAGTAATAATTAGATTGCCAGTAATTAATATTGCCAGTAACAAACGTAGTGATTTTTCAGATTATCTCTCTTCATTTGAAGAAAGTGAGAACATCATTTACAGGAGAGAAGACTGCTAATACTGGCTAAAACAGTTGTTTCATTGCTTCACGTTAAGTTCAAATGTGTGTAGTTAGTGGGTGTGTGCAGAAGCCAGGTAGCCCTTTAAAGGGGTAGGCTGTGCCCGTGAACAACAGTTTGCCTGTCAGTTTCTAGTCCGTGTAACTTTAGACCCAGCAATGTTTTTCTTTTGATACTGGGGCTGGGCACTATAAACATTTCACATTGGGCCCTATCACTTGAGGGCACTGGAGGAGCAATGGGAGGAGGGTGGAGAGACAGAAGGAGCCTCCCCCTGCCTTCTGTGCGCTTGCTTCTGGCACAGTAGTTAGCAGCTTGGCCGAACAGAGTCCTGGAGGTGCTCACTTCTGTGCTCATAGAGCCGATTTGGGCGATGAGGAAGTTTCTGCTACCAGTAGGGCTCTCTTCTGAGCCAACTCTCTGTACCCTCTGCTGGATTCCTTCCTTACTGTCCTACTCTGTGCTCTGTGGAGCCCACACCCCTTTCAATCCTGCCTGGATGGGGCTTCTCCTGTGCTCTTTAAACACACATACCTTCAGTTTGGGGCTCATAACTGTATGCCTTCCGCACTTGTCTCTTCCAGACTCCTTCCAGACCTATTTTAAAGCCTCCTCACTTCTTACTATTTAACATCAAATAGTACTATTTACTATTTAATATCAAATTATAAAGCTCTTGTTATTAATGTGGTCTCTGACTCCTGAGTATTCTCTGACTGTTATGACACATTATAACAACATTGCTATTTAATCTTCAACATTGCCTACTGATGCCAGGCCAGGTAAAAAGAAAGATATGTTAGTTTTCTGTTGCTTCATAATCTTTTGCTGCATAACTCGTTTAGAAGTTTAAGAACAATACACTGTAGGTTACAGTTCTGTAGGCCGGATATTTGGGAAGGCATGATGGGGTCTCACAAGACTGTGAACAGCTGAGTTCCCAGATGGAGGCTCTAGAAAAAAACCTGCTTCCAAGCTCATCCTTCTTGTTGGCCGAATTCACCTCCTTGCAGTTGTAGGACCGAGGTCCTTGTTTCCTTGCTGGAGCTGCTCTCAGCCCCTGCTCCCTGTCTTGTACCCTTCATCTTCAAGTCAGCAACTATGAGTTAAATCCTCATCATACTTTGAACTCTGCCTTCCTCTGTCTGCCATTTCTAAACTTGAATTATGTGATTAGGCCAAAGCCACCTGGATAGTCTCCCTGGTACTTGAATTACATCTGTAAAATCCCTTTTAAAATAGTACCTAAATTGATTTTGATTAACTGAAGAGAAGGTATGTATTCACCAGGGGCCACTATCCTTAAAGAGATCTTGGAATTCTGACTACCACAGCATAAAATAGAAATAAGGAAGTTAAAAGTACGGTTGTGATTAAGATTGCATACCTGCAAAAGCCAGGATGATCAACTTAAAAGTTACGATAGAATGTAGATAAGCCCATGATTTTACTAGACACCACCAGTAACCATTTACCAATATATAGACTGCTGGTCTTACACATCATAGTAGGTTTAAAAATTATAAAACGACATGTGAAAGGAAGTAAAATATGGAGAAAATGAGCCGGGTACATTCCAGTAGGAAACTGTGCTCAGCATGTGCAATGCCCTGGTTTCCATTCCTGGCACCAAAATAAATAAGAGAAAAATGACAGTGACAGAAAAGTGGCAACAAAATACAAGTTGTGTAGGAGAACTAAACCCTGACAGCTTTCAACTTAATTAATTAGGCTTAAGGCACCTTTGTTTAAAAATACATATTTTTCTCTTGGAACATGACAACATGAGTATAAATTTCATCTGGAAACAAAAGAATAAAAAATGTGTGAAGAGATAATGAAAGGAAACTAACAGATTACCAAGTTTTATGAAACTAGAATGGTGAAAGTAGTATAGTCCTGACAAAAGCACTCTGTTAGGAGTAGAAAATGGAAGGATTCTTGAGTCTTGTAGCACTAAAAAATCTACAAGCACTCTGTATGATTCAGTAAGCAAGCAGGGTAGAGCCTGTTGTCAACCAGATGCCTAAATCAACTTTAAATAAAGTGTTACGGGGGTAAAAGAAAAAAAAAAAAACGAGCAAATCTAGAAAATAAAAACGCTAATTTGAATCTTTCCTCTTTTTTGATGGTACCAGGGATCGAACTCACAACCTCATGCTTGCCAGGCAGGCACTTAGGCCACTGAGCTACATCCCCAGCCCTAATTTGAGTATTTTCTACACATAAAGTCTCAAGACATTTTTTGTGAATTTATTTATTTATGTATGTATTTGTGGTACTAGGAATCGAACTCCAGACCTACACTTGCCAAGCAGGCACTGTGCTGCTGGGCTATATCTCTGGAAAAATCTCATAAAAAATTTAAAATCCTGAGCATCAAAAAAAGTAAATTGGGGCCAGGGAATTAGCTCAAGCTCAGTGGCACAAGTGCCTGCCTGGCAAGCATGAGGCTCTGAGTTCAATCCCTGGAACCAAAAAAAAAAAAGGTAAGTTGAAAATGGGGATGTGTTTGTAAATGATAAAAGATTGATCTATTTAGCATACATGTAAGTTTTTATATTGATAGAGAAAAAAATCCATTAAGAACCTAATGAATGAGTCACAAGATACAAACAGATAATTCATAGAAAATGAAATTCATGTATGTTAACAAATACGGGAATTTATTAATAGTCAAAGAATGGTAAACTAAAGCTATTGAGATACTTTCCCACCCCCTCTTATTGTGTGTTTGTTTTGTTTTTGTTTTTTTGAGGCAATCTCGCTGTTTAGTTCTGGCTGGGCTTGAATTTACTATGTAGCATAGACTGGTCTTGAACTCTCAGCAATCCTTCTGCCTCAGCCTCCCAAGTGCTGAGATTACAGGCACGCACCACTACACCTAGTTTGAGCTTTCAGATTAGCAAAGATTAAAAGTTTGAGGGTATTTTGAGTCAAGAATACTAAGCTAATAAAAATACACACTAAAATGGTTTTGGTAACAGTTTCGTAACAAATGTTGAAACCTTCACTTATACCCTTTTGTTTTAGAGAATCTGCTTCTGAAAACACCTCTTCAGACAATAATAAAAAAAATACAGAACCAACTGCATAACCACATGCAGAACTAAGTACAGACTAAGGGGCTTAGCAAGTAAGAAAAAAATGGGACAGAACAGAAACTTAAAACCAAAGAAGGACTCAGTAAATTATGTGCCATCCTCCCTGAAAATACTATATTGTCTTTGGAAGTTATATTGTGAAGCTTGGTTAATGTGAGGAGACTTCATAAAGAATTAAAAAGTGAAAGTCCTAAAGGCTCATTTATACAGAAATTCCCATTTATGACCCTTGGAACTGCGAACTTTCACAGATGCGAACACTCGCAGATGCAGACGGACTGCGGCAGTGGCTCACATCTGCTGGACATTGGTGCAGTTGCCCTGCATAGTGTGCTGCTGTGCGGTGTTCAGTCAGAGCCCAGCGTGTCTGAAAGCCAGAGCCCAAGCAGGGATGTGGAGGGGCTGCCAGGAAGCACACAGCAATGGACGCTGTATGTTTGTGTCAGAGCCATGCAAGACTCACTTTGTTGAACTTATGAATGAATCTGACTTACTCTTAAGTCAGGGACTTCCTGTGATTGTCATCATTTTTCTTTAATACTACATATCTTACATTTGAAGGCAACTTAGTTTATATAAAATCCGTCTTTCATAACAATGTCATCCTAGAAGATTTATCATTAACCTCAGTCATTCTGCAAAAGCAGTAATAAGATTTTTCTATAGCTATAGCAGAAACTTGTGACATCTCACTCTCTTGAGGAAGTTTCTGCCTAATGTTATTTTGACCATACTCTATAAAGCTGAAGGTTGGAGCTTCTTTTATATTACTTATTTCTGAATAAAACAGAGATTGAAGTATGTGTATCTGTTATGTTTTAGAAAAATTATGATTAAAAATTCACATAGGGGTTGCCAGACCATTCATTGGTTCCAGAGACCCAAGTCATCTTCTCTCCCCTCCTTTTGAAGGCAGTTTTAGATGGGGCATTTGTAAGATTTTCCCAGCCTGCCGCATGGCTAGATAGAGGCAAGTTCTGGACAAGTGGATATGAACAGAGATACTATGTAAACCTCCAGGACATGAACTAAAAAGGAAATTACCTACTTTCCAGTTGTTTCCTCCCCACCAGTACTGGAGATTGAACCGAGGGTGCTATACCATGGAGCCATACCGCCTGTCTGTTTTTGTTTGTTTTTCATTTTGAAATACTCAGTTGCCCAGAGCAGCTAAGTTTAGGATCCTCCTGCTTCAGTCTCCCAAGTAGCTGAATTATAGGAGTGCACTACTATACTCTGCTTCTTACTCTTTTTCTTCATCTAATGAATAAAAGAACTATTTGAGTTTCAAGATGATGCCAAGGAACAAAGGTGCCTGGCCACCCTGTGGAATGTGAGAAGAAACATCTTGCAGATGCTGCATTTGGAATTTTGTTATAGCAGTGTCAGATGTGCTCTGATAATTGTTTAAGAGATAGCTGTTATATTAGGTTTTTCAGTTTCCAAAATGGGAGCTCTGCCTTCCTGTCCGGTGTGATCTGAGGTATGTGGCTCTCACTGTGGACCATAATAAAGAAGTTTTGTCCTTTAAGAATACATTGTGGGGTTATGAATGCGGCACATGCTTGAGACGCAGTCATCTGCAGCTTGGATGGTAACTCTGTCACTTACTCTAGTGTCATTACACTGGGCTGGCCACTAAGACCTTGTAAGCTTCAGATTCCTCTGCTTGTAAGATGTGGTGGCCCTCATTTCAGTAGGAGTGTTTCAAATGATGTGTTCATAGCATAGGGGTTAATAAATGACAGTTCTTGTTTTTTACAAAGGATATAACCTCAAATTGCCACCCTAGTGATTTTTCAATTAGAATGTGGAATTTATGGAGAATAGTTTCATTTTCAAGGTTTTATCTTTCAATTAAAACCATCGGAAACTTTTATACTTGGACTGTGTTGCCCAGATTACTCAGAGAATTGCTAACTTTTGCACATTCCCAGTTTGCTCATCATGTTTGTTGCCTGTCGAGATTGCAGGAAATGGCCAGAAAAAGCCCAATCTTCGTGTACTCCAGGGCTCCCAATATGTGATCATCACTGAATGGGACACCCCCTGGAGAACTTAAGGACCTGAGTGCTAGAGAAACTTTCTTCCATTAAAGAACAGTTGTGTTTTCTCATTATTAATGAGAATCAGTGAAGGATAGCGGAATTGAATCATAATTTGGTAAATTGCTCATTGCTTTCACTATAGGGCTGATTGTAGATTAGCTGTGATTACATATTAATCAGATACTACTTGTGATTGCACTGAAGTCCAGAATTGGTTGGTTGGTTTTTCTTCTTTGTAAATCAGAAAACCAAATTGACAGCAACCAGAAGTACACTGATTTTATAAGAATAATGAGAAATAGTTGCTTTTTCACATTTCAAATTCAAATGTGAGTGTAGCATTGCATATATGGTTCCTCTAGGTTCACATACTTTGAATATTATGGTTATTGGTTTAAGACATTAATTTCCAGACAGCAGCTTGAGGTATAGGAACAGCAACCTGTAGCTAGGAGACATTCATTAGTGTATAGAATAGAGGACTGACCAAGTCAAGGTCTCAGTGTTGTCTCAGTTTGGCCCAGTAAACAGTGTGCTGCTGGGCATCTGTTGAGTGAATCATGGACAATTAAACTTGATTATTTCTTAGGTAATTCCTCTAGTGTCTATGCTTAGTCTATGCTCTAGTGTCTATTTTATCTGCATCTAAATCTGGTGTGTACTTAAAATAGAAAATTTAAGTTTTTTCTATAATATTTTTTCCACATGTATTATTATTTTTCACTTCTGAAATAACGTTTTTACATTTCACATTTGTGAAATACCAGCAAACCTTTTTGTGTCTGTGGTTTTTTTTTCCTTCACAGATATAGTTTATCACATTTCCCCCCTACTTTTTGCTCTTTATAGAAACTACTGAGGCAGATACTTGAGTCCTTTATCACTGTGATAAAACCCTGCGAACCTTTTCTGTTCTCCTCACTCGTGATCCCTAGGCTGGATCTAGGAGCAAGTGGATGGTAGTATCGTCTCTTTGTATTTGATTTTTTCCCTTGCACAGTTTGTCATCAAGCTATTTCTGCCCAGATGTTGTATGCCTGCCTGCTCTCCCAAATTAGAATCCACCTTTGAGCACAAGGTGGTTTAATAGCTCCTAAAGCTCTGCCTATACTGTTTGTTTGTTTGGTATCAGGGATCAAACTCACGACCTCATGCTTGCCAGGCAGGCGCTTATGCCACTGAGCCAAATCCCCAGCCCTCAGCCTATGCTGTTAAGAGTCGTGTTCACAGAATTGCAGAATGTTTGACTAGGATGGTCCCCTGGCAGTCACTTGCAGTCCATTTCCCGTGTTGGTAACTGCCCACAGTTAGATGGTGCTGGGACTTTGCCCTTCCTCTTTCATAGTCATGAAAGAGAGTCTGCTAAGCCTGCCCAAATATATTACAGAACATAAAAATAAGGAATTAGCCATAATGTTAGCCAAGTTCAGTCAGATAGAGTTCTTTTACTCTGTCAGGTTTGATATTTCAGGTTCGTGTGCTATTAGTTGAATATAACAGATTTAATTTGTTCAACGGTTAACTGCATCTGTGTATACGTATTGGTATGACAGTATATTAGCAGGATTAAAGTAGGCTCTTGTTGAAAGGTTTATCAGAAAAATCATATAGTAATGTGAACTGGGAATGTTTACTATAAGCGATTGTTAACTGTGCAGAGGGTTAGAGTGGTGAGGCCCTGGCTGGCCAGAAGTGAAGCTGTTTTAGACAGTGTGGAAGAGCAGACAGGAAGGCTGAAGGAGAGCACAGCACGGAGGCAGGGCAGGGAGGAGAAGCTCTGTGAGGCTCCTCAGGTGAAGCTTTGGAAATCCTTCAGCTGTGGTGAAAGCGGTTCACGGCCTGTACCTCCCCTGCACAGGGGTGACACGCCACGCCATGCTGGCTCTTCTTCTGACATGTGTCTCCAGCGCCCTCTGCCAAAAAGGCTGGATGTTCTGCCAGCTGGTGAAGGAAAGGGAGTAGAAGGTCACAGATCCATTTTCCTAGAGTAGGCAAGCCTCGGTGGTTGGCACTGAGACGCAGGTAAGTCAGTAACTAGCACAGTCCCCATCTCTGCCTCCTCGATCGTTGGAATTAGATCCTGGGAAAGGCACTGCACTCATCATAGATGACACAGAACCCTATTCTCACATTTTCTAGCAAGCAGCGAAATCCTCATCATTAATTAGTAACCACTCAGCAGCGTGCATGCTAGACATGCCAGCTGTGTCAGGGAGACTAGATGGAGACTTTCTTCTATTAATTTGACTAATTCAAAGAATACCTAGGAGTCGAGCATCATAAACTATGAAAATAAAGTTAAAATTATACTGTCACTTTTAAAATTTGAGGCTACTTTCAATTAAAAGAAGTATTCATAGAAGGGTATCCACGACTCCTATATTTGTAGTGAACATGTTATTGTAGTAATACTAAAGTAATTTTATAGTGGTTAAAAATGTTTATTAGGCTGGGGATTTAGCTCAGCGGCGTAAGCGCCTGCCTTGCAAGGTAGTCGTGAGTTCGATCCCTGGTACCGATAAAAATGAAAAAGACAAAAAAAAAAGAAAAAAATGTTTATTAAACCTTACTCGTTTGAAGACAAATTGTAATTAAAAGTGCTGCATCCATTTAGTACTTAGTTTTAATGTATATATTGTTGATACACTGTGTATTTATCAGGATTCTTTGGTTAGGAGCAGTGGAAAATACCGAATTTAGGAGGAAACAAGAGGAACTTTGAAACATAAGGTCACTGATAAAATTGAAGGAGCTGTCAAGCTGAAGCAGAGACGGGCAGCTGCCTGGAGGGACTGAGTAACAGGTCCTGGTGGAGTGGCCTCTTAGGGGGGGTTGAGGAGATGAATCTTACAGCTGTGTGCTGCTTCCTTCCCGGGAGTGTCTTGATTGCCTGCTGTTGCCCTTGTGTCCACCTGTGCGGGGCAAACAGCACTCGAACCCTTCTGATCTCAGAAGATGAGCACTTCTCCTCGCCTCTTGGATTCTCTTAATTGAGCAGCCAATTACAAGAAGGATGCTGTGGTTGAGAGAAGGGTACTGCAGCATCCTGCCTGTGGTTCTGAGCATTGGCTCACCTCAAGTGTGGTCTGAGTTGGAGCCCTGTGGCCCTGCAGTTCTCTGTTGTCATTAGCAAATACATACTGTATCCTGGGGCCAAGTAAAGGGAGACAGTGGTCCTCTGTGGGAATTAGGACACCATCGCTAGTTGGAAGAGTAAAGGATGCCACAAAGTAAAGTGATACACTTAGGTGATCAGCCTTATTTTATAGAGCAAAGTCAACCAAAGTGAAAAATGGCATTTGTTCTGAGATTTAAAAGCTCCATGGACGAAAATAACTGAGTGCAGGAGGTGCTGGCTGAGTAAAGAGCCTGAGAAGTTTGTTTCTAGGGTGAGAAGCAGGAGGTTCTGTTTCTCAGGAAGTCAGATAAAGCAGGCCACAAGAGTCCTGCACTGAATGCTGCTGCTGTCTCATTTTGTTCAGTAAATCTTAAGAACTAAATCCTGGGCCAAAGACTATTACACTGAAATAGAAGAATTCAGGTTCCTTCAAAAAGCTTCAGGCCCACTGGTTTTGTCGTATCTCCCTCAGATCTCTGATTCCTTCCCACCCTCCAACCTAAAGGTTGCATTTAGCCCAGTCCTCCCCTCCTGTGGGCAAGGACTCCAGTCAGGTCACTGTGGCAGTCCTGCTGCACTGCTTTAGCGGGCCTGCATAGTTTGCTAGTTGGCCTGAGACTTGAGGTAGGGCTTTAGTTGCCTTTTGGTTTTCATAGGCTTGCTGTGCTGTTTGTGGACCCCCTTGTCCAGCCAATTCCTCTCCGAGATCTCTGCATACGGTCTAACTCACAAGGGCTCCTTTTCCTACTCCTCTGGTAAGAAGGGAATTTCTCTCAGTTTTAGTTGCCTACTGCACCCCTGCCTCCAAATACTGTTTGATGGTGGCCTGCAACCTTATCAGACTTTCAGAAAAGGAGAGGAAATGACATATTACCCCATACAGGTTGCCTCTCTGAGTGTCAGCTAGTCTTAGTTACTTTTCTCATTGCTGAGACAAAATACCCAACACCCACAAGTTAAGGGAGGAAAGGTTTATGTAGCTCACAGTTTGCAGAGGTTTCAGTCCATAATCCGGTGGCTCCAAGGTAAAGTGGCATGTGGCCGAGGGGCAGTAGCTCATGGCAGTGAGAAAAAAAGAAAGCAACAAGCAAGAGACAAAGCTCCTGTCCCTTATATTGTATGAAGGCTGCCCACCCTAGGGCAGGTGTAGCACTCACATCCTTTATCCCAACACCCTTAGACCCAACATGACATCACCAGTCCATCATGTACTCTAGATTTATCCACTTCTGAAAAAGCCCTATGATCACATGAGGCTTTGGGGGACATCTAGACACAAATCATAGCCTAGCTCCTCTCCCCAACCCCCCACTTGTATTTCTGTATTACACTGAATCCTGTCCAGTTGTTAATCAGCAGGAGAGCCTGTAGTGGGCTTACTGCACTTTGGCTGTAGTCCTGAAGTCCTAAATCACTATCTGTATTGTTTTTTCTGTGCTGCATAATAAAGTACATAAATTCAGTAGCTCAGCAAGTGTGTTTCTGTGGTCAGGAAGCTGGACTTAGTTGGGCCTCTGAGTCTTCCATCTAGAGGTTCCCCAGGGGAAGGGTGGGCACCCAAGCTCTGTCAGACCACAGGCAGAACCGGATACATGGCAGCATTTTTCCTCAAAGCATTTTCCTCAAAGCCAAGAGGAAGACTCTTAGAGCCAGTGTGCTAGGAAAGAGTCTTCTGTCACTCAGAAAGGGAATGGCATCCATCTCTGCCATATTCTGATGATTAGAAGCCAGTCAAATATCCCCTCCCACACACAAGGGGAAGCAGTTATGCTTAGGTAAACACCACAAGACCTTAGAATCTATCAGCCATGGTACCCTTCAGTTCTTAAGTAAAAACTCCTGCCCGCTCATCCTGTTCATCAGAACCATCTAGTGCATGAGTGCCTTTCCAGGCCTGGTCCTGCTATTGTGCTGGATGGTCCCAGAGTTTTTGCAGGCAGTTGATGTACACCGTGGCCTATAAGCTTTCAGCTGCTGTATGCTTGTAACTGGATGTTACTGTGGTACCCCCTCCTTGTGACTACAAATGCCAACCACACTCTTCCTCATTACTGCTCACAGTCTGTGAGTATTAAATATACATCCAGCATCACCATCTCTTTCTTATTAATTTATATGCCCCTGAAGGTCTAAGATGATTTTCCCTGTCCTCTGGTACTGCCCACAAAGCCCAACATATATTTCCTGCATGTAGCAAGTATTCAAACAGTCAAATAAATTGTTCTGTAATGACTGCACAGGATACTGCTGCCCCTTTTCTTTTTAATTTTGTCTAATAATATTTTTATGAGCCCTTCCTAACCTAAGCACTACAAGGAAATTCTTACTCAATTTGCTAAACTTTTGCTTTTTGAGACAGGAGCTTTGCAATTAAATCATTCTGACCTTGAACTCACTGTATAGTCTAGCCTGGCCTCAAACTGATGGCAGTCCTCCTGCCTTAGCCTCCCAAGTGCTAGATTACAGACCTTGGCCACTGCACCTAGCAAACCAAACTTTCTAAATGATGCCATCACACATCATACCTTCGTTCTCACAGGATGAATTACAGTATTTTCAGGCAAAGGCCTTGAAATCTAAGCCATGTAGTATCGAGGTATAACTCTGACAGATCTACATGAAACTAGGTTGAGATGAGAAACATTTTCAGTTTCTAGTAACTTTTTAAAAAATCTATTTTATTCTGTTGTCCTAACTTCTCCTATGTTTGTTTTTCCTTAAAATTTTAATTTTCTGGTAACTAAACTTCAAAGGCAAAAACAGGTCTCCATGCTCTTTTATCAAATCCTGTTCTTGGAAATTTGGAACATTTTGCATCCAGAGTAGCTTTGCATGGAGTGACTGGATTCCCAGTCTGCCTGTATGTTTCATTTTTTAAGTCACTGTCTCTGAGAAATGTGCCCTCTAGCTGGGAGCTGTGGGGTGATGGTGCCCTGTGGAGAACCCCTTATACCCACTCTGCCCTCTTCCTCCGCCTTGCAAAGTGAGTGCTGCTCCTGTATCCCACATCTCCCTACTGGAGATATCTGAGCTCTGGGAACCAAAAAAGAGTTTATGTTAAAAATTCAGACCATAAAAATCTGTCGTTTCTCTAATAAAATTCAATATCCCTGAACCACTAGTGTATACCCTACAATATAAAGTATAAGTAATTTCTGTCTAGTTTGGCCCTTCAGACTTGCTCTGGGCTCAGAAATTGAACCCCATATCACGTTTCCACTTTACCTAGTACCTGCCAGTACTGAAGCGTAAGCTGAACTGCCAATCAAAGCGACGCTGTTTTCTTTAGCAGAGACTGGGCAGAAGGCTGGAGCTGTTTGTAGTGGCAATAAACTGGAGGTAGAGAGGCTGGGTATGAACAGAGGAGGAGTATGATGTGATACATGCATGCCATGGTACACTATGGACCATTAGCATACTACTCTAGCTCTCTTAGGGAGAGGGGCAGCCCCTCCACCTGTATGCATTGAATGAGAGTAGCAAGACGCAAAAAGTTTGTACAGCACAGTCCCACTTGTACAAAACAGTAACTGAGTGAAGAAGCCTCTTGTAAAAATGTCTTAAGTATGTCTGTTTCCATGTTACATGAGCATGGACAGAAACACAGTTAGATCTGAACTAGATATATTAACATGGATTATCTGGCTATCGGGAGAGTGGACATTTAAGTGAATGTGGAAAGGGGAAAAAAAGGGATGCCAAGAAGCTTAGAAACAAGAAAAGCAAAGTTAGTACCTCGGGAAAAGCTCATTAAAAACATTCCATTTGTTACATCTTGTTTATTTATTTTTTTTTTTTGTCTTTTTCGTTTTTATCGGTACCAGGGATCGAACTCATGACTGCCTGCTTACAAGGCAGGCGCTTATGCCGCTGAGCATAAGTTTATTTAATTGTAGTTTTAAAAAGACAAAGTTCTATGATTAAAAAATGAAAATCTTCCACCTTTACTAGCTATGTGTTTTCTTTATTCCTTTGCATTTATAAGTCTGTTTCACAACTTGTGAGAGTGCTTACTGACATTTCATTGCATATATTACTAGCTTTTTCTTTTGCCAGTAGGTAAAGAAACTTGCCAAATCCAAGCTCATCTTACCCCTCAAGGTACAGATAAGTTACTATTGCTTTATCATATCAGAAATTGAGTTTGAGAAATAGTGGTGTTAGGTCTTGTTCTCTAAATGCCTTGTGAAATCCAGCAGTGAATCTGTCAGGGCCTGGGCCTTTCTTTGTTGATAGGTTTTAAATTACATCTTCAAATTCTTTTGTCGATACGGGGTTATTTAGGATAAATCTTGATTTGGCTTTGGTAATTCATATGTATCTAGGAATCTGTCCATTTCTACTGTATTGTCCATCTTATTAGAATATAAGTTTTCTAAGTAAGTATAGATGGTTTTCTGAATTTCTGCAGGGTCTATTGGATTTCACCCTTTTCATTACTAATTGTGTGGATTTGAGTGTTTCCTTTTTTTGAAAAGTTGGCTAAGGGCTTGTCAATTAGTCTTTCAAAGAACCAATACTTCGATTCATTAATTCTTTGTATTTCTTTTTTTTTTAGTCTCCAGTGTGTTAATTTCTGCTCTGATCTTTATAATTTCCTCACTCTTACAAGCTTTTGGTTTAGCCTGCACTTCTTTTTCTAGAAGTTGAGGCTTAACATTAAGTTGTTTAAATGTGCTTGTTCTGTTACCCTGATATGGGTATTTACTGCTATAAATTTCCCTTTTTTTTTTTTTTTTTGTCTTTTTCATTTTTATCGGTACCAGGGATTGAACTCACGACTGCCTGCTTGCAAGACAGGTGCTTATGCCACTGAGCTAAATCCCCAGCCCCAAATTTCCCTCTTAAGACTGCTTTCATTGAATCCCACAAGTTCCTGTATGTTGCATTCTCATTGTCATTCAACTGCAAAAACTGTCCAATTTCTTCTTTAATTTCATCTGTGCCCCATTGGTCATGCAGTAGGGCGCTATTCAATTTCTATGTGTGAATGAAGTTCCTGTGGTTTCCTTTGGCATGGATTTCCAATTTCATTGCACTGTGGTCTGATAGTATACATAGGATAATTTCAGCTCCTATGCATTTACTTAAGCATGTTCTATGAGTCAGTATATGGTCTGTTTTGGAGAATGTCCCATGTGCAGCTGAAAAGAATGTGTGTTCTGATGTTGTGGGTGGAACACTCTATAGAATCTACTAGGTTCATTTGTTCAAAAGCTTGATTTAGGTCTGATATTTCATTACTGAGTTTTTGTCTAGTTGTTCTGTCTTTTGTGACAGTGGGGTGTTGAGGTCCCAATACAATTATATTAGGGCTTATTTGATGTTTTAAGGCCGTTTGTAGTTGTTTTATGTAACTGGGTGTACTGGTATTTGTTGCATATATATTTATGATTGTTATCTCTTCCTCTTTAATTGTTCCCTCTATGAGAATGTAGTGACTTTCTTTATCTCTCTTAATCAGTCTTGGCTTGAAACTCACTTTGTCTGCAAATAGAAGAGCTACTCCTGCTTTTTTCTGGGTTTCTGTCCATGGAGTATTGTTTTCCATCCTTTGACTTTCACTCTGTGAGTTTCTTTTTGAATGAAATGTGTTTCTTGTATGCAGCACACTGTTGGATCTTGCTTCTTGAGTCATCCTGCCATTCTGTCTCTTGACTCGTGAATTGAGATCATTAACATTGATGGTTATTAACAATGATGATACATATTGACTTACCCTTGTCATGTTATTTTCCTGCCTTTCTTCCCCCTTCTAATTGTTTGCCTTCCCTGGTGAATTTCTCCTGTTGGGTTTCATGGAGCTGTATTCCTTATTATCTCTTTCTAGAATGTCCTTCAGAATATAATGGAATGCTGGTTTGGTGGTCATAAGTTACCTCAATGTTCTTTATCATGGAATTATCTTATTTCTCCATCAATTTCTAAAGGTAGTTTTGTGGGCTACATCAACCTGGGTTGAAAGTTTTTTCCTTTACAACCTGGAGCACTTCACTCCAAGCTCTCCTTGACTTGAGAGTTTGTGCCAAGAAGTCATCTGTACTTACAGTGGCTTTCTTTTTTAGCTGATTTGTTGCTTTGTCTAACAGCTTTTTTGATTGTATTCTTGTGTTGAATTTCTGGAATCTTGACTATGCTATGCCTAGCTGTAGATTTTTTTTTTTTTTTTTTTTGATCATTGCTAATTGGAGTGCTATGTGCCTCGTTTTTCTGTGTGTCAAATTCTTTTTCTTTACCAGGAAAGTTTTCTGTCATGATATCTGTAAAGGTTTTTTAATGTCACTTGTATCTCTTGCTGTTTCATTAACTCCAGTCATTGTTAAGTTATTCTTTGTTTGATCTAGCAGCTGCTGGATGGATTTCTCATGGTCTCTTGTTATTTTTGAGGAATTTTTCTTTCTTTTCCCGGTTGCTAACTGCAAGCCTGTATTCAGTATCTGCGATTCTGTCCTCACATTGGCCTAATTTGCTTCAAATATTTTCAGTGGAGTTTTTATTCTTCTGGATATCTGCTTGCATCTGCTTTGTGGATTCCATTTCTTTCCTAAGCTGAACTTCCATAATGTGTTTAAGCTCATCTATTTTTTGGTCTGTGTTTGCCCTGACATCACTAAGCATGGTGTATATTTTGGCAATCTCTGTAGTTATCTGAGAGATTATTTCTGATTCTATTTATTTTTCCAGAGCCTGATTCAGCTGCTTTGTTGTTTCCACTTCAGAGAGACCTGGTGAGGGGCTTTCGCGTTGTCCCACTTCGTTGTCCCCGGGTTTGCCTTTGGTGAACTGGATGTCTGGGGTTGCATCTTGTTTTAGGTGTCTGCTCATTTCTTGTCTTTTTTTAGTTTGATTCCTGGGGGGATGTTTGTTAGTTGCCTATGGTGGGTGCTTTATTGGTGGTGTTCAGGACCCTTAGGTGATGATTACTTCTCTGAGGTTATCTTCCAGGTGTAGCCGGGTTTTGGGTTTTCAGTCTGTTGGAGGATCTTACCTCTTCCATTTGTTGGGGATGAGAAGCTGTTATTTGTTTAGCCTAGTCCCTGGTTCCTTGGCACTGTGCCACCCTATTGCCTGCATTTTCCCTTAGTTAATCTCAGTCTTGGATTATCAGGACCAACAGCACCAGCCAGTGTGGTGCTCCATGTCTGCTGCCCTGCTGCGTCTCTGCAGAGGCCTCTGGGGTGTGTCCGCAAGTTGTGAGAGCGCCTCTCTCTCAGTGAGTCCCACCACAGGGAGAAGGCATAGCCAGCTACCACCTTCTGTATTGAAGTTTTTCTTTTCCTTCTCTGTGGGCTTCAGTTCACACTTCATCTTCTTCCTGGGTCCAGGGGATCCATTTCCTTCCTTCCTTGTCTTCATGATGCTGTGTTCCAGCCATGTGTACTGACTTTTGCCACAAAAGAATACAATCATCATGTACTGCAAACATCTACCAATAAAAGTTAAAAAAGAAACACGTTAGTTAGAAAACACGTTTCGAAGGTCAATTTGAGCCAAGCACTCAGAAAACAGAAGCAACAAAAAAGTATATAAGACATTTAAAAAGGGAAATTAATTACATATCATTGATTCAAGAAGTTCAATATATTGTGATTGTTATTGTTCAGCGTATTGTTATTAAGAAACTGAAAGAAGATGTTTCAAGAAAGTAGCCTATAATACTGTATCTATGTTGAAAGTGTCCACCAATGCTCAGCACAAATGAATTTTGGAACCCAGACAGAGAGAAACCATATGCTCTCACAGAAAACAGCATGCTACCTATAAAGGGAACTAAACGTCAGCTGACATCAGACTTCTCCTAAGTGGCACAGGTGCTGAGATACAGTGGTACAGTGCCTTTAAAATGGAGTATGTGTGGGTGTGTGTGTGTGAGAGAGAGAGAGAAACAGACAGACAGATAGAGACAGGGTTTCACTGTGCAGTTCAAGCTGACCATGAACTCACTTGTAGCCCAGACTGGCCTTGGCGATCCTCCTGCCTGAGCCTCCTGAGTGCTGGGATTACAGGTGTGAGCCACCACCCCCAGCTTAAAACAGATTTTCCTCTTGGAACATTAGACTAAGCCAAGCCACCAGTCAAACAAAAAGGCAGCCTTCAACTATTTTTAGACATGCTTGGACTCCAAAAATTGACTTCCCACATACCCTTTCTTGAAAAGACATGGATGTTTTCTAGTGAATTGTGTGTGATTCAAGAAGGGGAAGTCACAGATGACAGTTGTTAAATTCAAATGATTGTTAATGGATGGGTAGTAGTTTCTGCTAAGGGGATACAGGTGTTTTTCCATCTGCTTGAACTGTCTTATTTCATGGTATCAGGCCACACCAGATAGAAATCATACAATAAAACAAAACAGTTCACTGTAAAAAAAAAAAAAAAAAAAGTAGGCTGTGACAGGACAATAACCATGGACCCCAAACTGCAGAAAAGTTACATGGATGACCAGCAGGCTAGGAGAAGATGTTTAGTGTCCTGTCACTGAATCTGAGGAAAATGCAGATCAGAATTAAAGGAGGCATCCAGTGGGCACATTCACGGAGACAGAGAGTAAAATAGTGCCTGGGAATGGGGAAGCAGAGTTGTTTCACAGGGGCACAGAGCCTCAGTTTTGCCGGGTTAGAGTTCTGGTTGCACCGTAGGGTAAATACAACAGTAATGAACTGTATACTTAAAATGCTTCTTATTAAAACATTGAATTATGTGTAACATTTTAGCACAATTAAAACAAATTATCTTCTAAAGATGTCTTACTATAGATTGTCAAAGTAATGGTAGAGGTACTTCCAGCTAGTTTGGACCGGGATGAGGAGTTCTGCAAAGGCAATTCAAGAGTGCCTGTTTTAACAGAGTCCAGGTGGACAGAGAGGTATAAAATCCTAAACACCAACATACTACAAAAGTAAAGGAAAAACAGTGAAGAACTTAAACAGCTCCACAAAAAGTACAAAGTAATCACAGTATGCTGCGTAGTGAAAATTTATATTTCTTATAAAGCAGATGCTATTTGATTTAACTGAAAATAGAGATATGGATGATTTAAGAGGCAAATTCATATCTATCATTGTAGAAACTCCCACCATTAAGATCTCAAATGACGACATTAAGAAACAGCAACCTAGGGCTGAGCATTTAGCTCGGTGGCATAAGCACCTGCCTTGCAAGCAGGCGGTCCTGAGTTCAATCCCCAGTACCAATTTAAAAAAAAAAAAAAGAAAAAGAAACAGCAAGCTATGTACAGCATATTATGTAGAGATGTGAAGGATCTGAGTCTTTCCATATGTATTGGAGTAGATCATTAAGTGAAAATAAAACAGTGCAGGGCAGAGTATGTAGTACACTCTCATTTGAGTTTTTTCTTTTCTTTCTATACTGAGAATCAAGCTCACGACCTTGCGCTTGCCGTGTAGGCACCATGCCACTGGACTATATCCCCAGCCCATTTGGTGTTAAAGATAGATACCAGCATTCAGAAGGCTGAGGCAGGATTGTAAGTTTGAGGTTAGCTGGGACTATGTAGTGGGACATTGTCTCAAAAAACTCAAAGACAGACAAAGCAAAAAAGATGGGCATATGACCATATGAAGAGAGATTGGGCTTCACTGTGTTCCCTCACTGGATTTGACCTCACAGCTGAGGCTGTAGGTAGGCATTGCAGCCTAGCTAGAGGACATTTTCTGAAAGACATCCAAGAAACTGTTAGTATGTGTTGCCTCTAAGGAAGAAGCCTGTGGTCATTGGGAAAGGAGTATTTCCCAGTTTTCCTTTTTATTAACTTACCTTTTTGTACCATGTGTTTTTCCATGAGCATATATTACTTTATAAAGTGAAAATGTGATTAGATGTTAATGTTTAAATTTATTAATGAAAAATGAAAGAAGTTATACATTAGCAGATAACAGAAATAATTACTGCTAGTGAGGGGGAAATTAGATAAAGCTTTTATTAAAGATCTAACATCTGAATTATGCTGTGTCATAAACTTGAGCACAGCAGGAAAATGTGCCATGTCTCATGGCTACAAGGACTTACTATTTACTCCTTTTTTTCCTTCTTACTAATACAGCAAAATCTTAATTGTTGCTGGGAAATAGCCGGTTTTCATTCATTCAACTTGCATATGGGTAGAATTAGGCTCATTGAATACCCTTTTTAAATGTACCCTATCTATGCCTACTTTATTAATTCCACGCTGAGAATTTAAGGGTCTCATGGTACTGTGGATGTAGGAGGTTTTCTAGTATCGTGGGCAGCCACTGTTGACCTACCTTTGGTGTGGTCCCTCCCTCCCTGGACATGAAGCTCTACTTGCATGATTATAGCACAACCCATCACTCTCAGGTGGCCTGCACTACAGAATGTTGTAAACGCAAATCTCTTAGTGTCTCTACACCTTTTACCATGAAAAGATTCCTGAAAGTATCAACTAGTGTAGTGAATAATAAGTTTTCATGCTTCATGAATATGTAAACCTCCTTATAAAAGCAAGGTTTCTCAACCTTGGCTGAAATTGGAGTCTTCTGAAAGCTTTATGTACTGCTGATGTCCGAGTTCCATTTCCAGATTTCATCAGCAGGGTTGCAGCCTGTTCTTGGAAGTGTTTGGAACTTCACAAGTGACTCTGTTGAGCAGCCAAAGACTGAGAACTGCTGTTTTGAAAGAAAAATATTCACAAAGACACCCCTGCACTCACTCCATGTCAGTTTAAATTATTTTTATTACAATAGCACTTAAATATGTACAAACTGATATCAGGTCAAAATTCCTTATGCATGTAAAAATACTTTTTGTAAATTAAAAACAAATTCCAGGTGAGCGTAATGGTACTCTGGATGCCAAGGCAGAGGGAAAATAGGAAAGAACAGGTGGGGGTGGGGCTGGCGCTCAGTGTGAAGGCCCTACGTTTGATTCCCAGTACTGCAAAAGAAAAGGGAAATTAAAGGAAGGAGGAAGAGTGGGAGGGACAGAAGAAGGGGTATGGAGCGTAGGCCACGGAGCATACCCAAAGGACTGACTTGGAAGGAAGACTCCTGCCCAAGGCAGGGATGTGCACTCGGTGAAGAAAATGTAGTTGCAGCAGGGTAGAGCCCCTGGGACGACTCACAGTGCTGGGCAGCAGGGAGTCACCCTGGCCCCTTGTGTTTCATCCCAGCAGAAGCACTGGCAAGACCCAGGCAAGCTGTAACTATCAGCCCATAGTCTGTTGTTTGGGCATGCAGGAAGCTGGAACCCTAATGCCACGTTCTGGGGCATACTGATGACTGGGCACAGGGGTGGGCAGAGAAGTGAGGTATCTGTACTGCAGGCCTGAGCTCAGCATTCCCTGGTCTGGAGGTCCATGAAATTAGGAGGACCAACAGAGATGAGGCTACAAGTGGGCTGGAAGCAGGAAGCTTGGAGAGCAGTGTGTCTATTGAGAGGGCTGCGAGAGGGTAACTGCTGGAGCTACAGGGTTGCTGAAAAGTCACCCAGAATGGGCTTATGGCTGGAAGGGTCACCAGTGGCCCCTCTCTTATTTGCTGATCACTGCCAGTGCAGTGGTCTCAAACAGCAAGGGGTCTTAAGTACTCATTGTACCCACATGCCTAATACAGTGCCAGGTGATAGGTTGGTGCCAACAGATGTGGGCTCAGGGAGTGACACCCCCGACATACCGAAGGAGGCTTGCCGTTGTAGTAGCAGTATCTGGTACTGTGGGTAAGCGACCATTTCCGACATCCTCTCAAAGTAGCCTCTATCCAACAGGTGGCCGCCTGCCTTAAGATTTTCTATTCTAGTGCTTTTTCATTTTTTAATTTAAGAATGACCACCATACTAATAGCACTTTTCTTTATATTTCATAGGGAGAAAGAACAAGAAACACGAGAAGAGGAACATTTGATGGAAGAAAAGAAAAAGAAAAAGCAGGAAGAAAAGAAAAAGAAGGAAGGTGCTCAGAAAAAGGTTTGGCTAGAGTTACTAGCTTCATTGTCCTCGCAGTCATTAGGTGTCTCATTTGCATTATCATAGCCATTACCCTGACCAAGTTCATTCTGCAGTGTTACTCTTCTAAATCAATATGCCAAATCTGTATCTAGCAAATAAGAAACGTTGTTCTAGTGAAATAAACACTGGGTGACAGCTGCAAACTGTCTTTCCTAAAGAACTAGAAACATTACAGCTGTGTTTCAAGGTGCCTGGTGTTGCTGGGGATAAAGGTTGCCCAGGCCAGTCCATTTAAAATGAACTGGGATGTCTAAGAAAGGAGGACAGGGACTTTAAGCTGGTATTGGTAGAAAATCTAGAAACGATTTTTGCAGTTTTGCTAAATGTGCTTTTACAAATCCTGTTAGTAATTATTAAAAATAAAAATTCCATAAACTTGTAGTCAGGTTTTTTAAGCTGGACTCAGTGAAGCAGGTCTATAATCCTACCTACTCAGGAGGCTAAGGGAGGAAGATTGCAGGTTCAAGGCCAGCCTGATCTCAAAATTAAAGAAAAAAAAGAAACAAAATGAACCAAAAAAAACCCAAATGCTGGGAACCTAGCTCAACACTCCCTGAATTCAGTCCCCCGTACCACAAATAAATAAAAATACAATGCCAAGCTATACCATTTGTCTTTGTTCTTGCTACGTCAAGGTATCTTGTGGTTTAAATTGTATATCTTTTAGGCTGTATTAAAATATAGAACTCAGATGAACTTCCGTACAGAATTTTTTGCCATTATAATAATATTGGTGTGTAATTAGTAGCATATAGAAATGTTTTTCCCAGCAGTAAATTACAATAAATTAGCTAGACAAAACTTCTTTTAAAATTTCCAATATTAAAAGACTGCTTATAAACTTTCATATATGTATACATTCTACACATTGTTTTTCCTAAAGATTTTCTAATTTTTTTTCCAGGCTGCTGATCAAAAAACCAAAGGTAAGTTTATTTATGCTTGGGGGGTACATTTTATAAAAATATCAAGCTTTTTATGATGAGAATGCCTTTTTTTTTTCAATTGATGATTAAAAAGAGTGTGTCTTTGAGTCTACTTTTTATTTTCCATTGTGAGATTTTTCATTTGTCATCTGCATCTCATTGACATTTAGTAAACTTAAATATGTAAAGAATGTTTTTAAGTTTTTGTTTGATTTCACTTAATGAGGGTTGAACTGATAAGGACAGGTAGATTCAGTTGGAATAAGGACAACCAAAACATAGTGAATATTTTTAAAGCTTTCAGTTCCTTGTTGCCAATTAGTCTTTATAAAGATGTGGTCTTTGGGCTTTTTTTTTTTTTTTTGTACTGGTTATCAAACTCACCACCTCCTGTTTGCCAAGCAGGCACTTATACCACTGAGCTAAACCCCTGACTCCAGGGCATTCTTTTTCATACTGATATGTCGTGAGTGTCTTAGAGCACTCTGAACTCCGGGCAAGGTAAACACGCACACACGCCTGATCGGGACACGGGGGGTACAGTGCTCGGAAAAGAAAGACAGGAGAGACACCTTTACTGTCTGCACCGCGTTACGCTGCACTGCACGCACAATCTTTATTTTAGGATTTATATATAGTAAACCCGATCAGTTCACAGAGCCCAGATAATTAAGTAGTGAAAAGGCATTTTTTGTGGCAAGCTACAACGTGACAGACTACAATGTTTATTTTAAAGCTATCTAAGTGAAGTAAATAATCACAACCAGTTTTCATAACTTCTCTAGCCCAGGAAGAAATTCATTAGCTCAAGAATGTTGTTAATTTGTCTGCTGTTAGTGTCACAAAGGGTGGCCAGCCACTTCCTCAAGACTTCTGCAAAACAAAGCCAGCTCACAGTATGGATTCCAGAGGGTGAGGGGTCTCACTGAGAACAGGCATTCCTATTCTACCTCCTTCTCGCATACCAGGGCGGCTATTGTAAATTGCAGGTTAGAGGGGGTTGGGCCTACAAAGTGACACCTCATCCCCCACACTTCCTTCCTTTTTATTTTTTAACAACAATTTCCATAAGATCAGGTTATTAATAGTATTTCGTCTTATGCAGTAAAAATACACAAGAACTATGGCAATGAGAACTATAATTAAACTAAGTCCCATGCCACTAAAAGTGTGGGTTATGCTCTGCCAGATTCCTTTGGAATCTAATCCTTTCAAAGATTGAGCAAGCAATTGCGCGAATTGTGCTAGGGATTCATCATCATTTTGCTTTGCAAAATCCTTGTCAATTTGATTATGCAAAGATTTTATTTCCTCCTGGGCAGAGGTGTTTCCATTTAGATACATTCTAATCATTTCTCATTCATGTTCTGTTTGATTATAAGGTCGTTGGGTTATACAGAAAGTAGTTGAATTCCAATCACATTTTAAAAACACTTGATGCTGAAGAGCCAATATTTTTCTACCCATCCGTTTAACTGTTTGTTTAAGGAGGTCTATTTGTTGTTGTAGTTTGGTGTTTATTTGCCACTGAGTTAACCAAAGTTCATGAGAATTTTCATGCCATAATTCTACAACATGTTTTTCTTGCAAAGAGGTTTGTAAAGCTATTCCTGAGACTGCTGCTAGGGAGGCTACAGTTATCAGACTTAACAGTACAGCAACCACTATTCCAATAAATCTTTTTGTACGTTTTAACAGATGTTTAAAAAATTCAGTAGTAACAGAAATTACCGGGTCTTGAGACCATGGTCGAGTTAAATTTACAGGCAACCAAATATGAGTTTTTTGTTGTAACAGCATAACTGTATAAGGCTTGGTGAAATTTAGTGTGCTATTTAAGCATGTAAACAATTGACAATTTAAACAAGTACAAGAAAAATGTGTAAAATTAAAAGTTCCCACTAAAAAGACATAAGGCAGAGGTGCACAAACAGTAATATTATACATTTTAAACCTAGTAAAATTATAAGTAGTAGATACAGATCGACTAGTCCCTGAATAGGAAACATTGTACAAGGTTACAGGTTGCATAGCGGCTGGAATCTTCCAAATATGATTTTGAAGGTGATGAGGGTATTCTTCGGCTGCAACAGCAGGGTTAGCGATTCCACCATCTCCCCACCACAAGAGAGACGTCTTCTGATGAAATATAGGAGCTCCGTCAGTTATTTTCTTTGGATCTGGAAGACTATACACAACAGAGAGATTACATCTTGTCTCATTCCATTTAGCACATCCATTAACGAATTTTCCAAATGGTCCCCAAATAATATACCCATCAATATTTTTAGCAAATTTTCCCATACATAGTTGCCAAATTATGGGATAATAAGAAATATTTTTATAAGTGAATTCAGGGCATACAGGAAATGTATTTATGTCAGGTGCTGTTAAATTTCTCCAGGTAACATTAAAGGTTTGAGCAGCCAAGGCTTGAAGCCTTGTCCTTTTGTTGCCTGCTTTTATTCCATGTTGAATCCAATACTGCCATCCCAGAGGGATGCAAGGCGGTTCCCCAATGCAAATAGGCCTTTGATTACCATAATAAGTAAAATTGAATAATGTCCCATCATCTTGATTGTGGGGGGTTAAATCAGCCCACGGTGCTGACAAAATTTCTCTAGGTGTGGTATAAAGTAAAATATCACTAGTTCCCCATTTTACAGGTTCTAATAAAGGGGGATTTGGAATATATGCCCAGTACGAATGTGGAGGTACCTCAGTCCCCGACGCAACAGTGAGCAAGGCACATAAAGCTAAAAACAAGTTTTCAGGGTTTAAAGGCTTTCCTGCTTGAAGGACAAGCCGTTGCCCTTCTATGGTCAATTTCTTTAATTGTCCCCATGTAGGGAGGGGATTTAAATTTGGTCGCTGTGAGCGACGGGATTTTCTTAGCTGTAATCTGGCCATGGCTGCGATAGGAACAAGCTCAGCATCTTCAGCCTCTAGCTGGTTTCGCGCTCGCTTCTGAAGGCACGGTTCCGGTTCCTTGGGGAGTTGTCTCCGGGGCTGGCGAACAGGGTCTGGAGGCGCGGATCCTGATCCATCGTCCAGGGACCCACTGCTGAATTCCATTTTCTGTGGAGATATAACCAAAACCTTTCCCCTTATAGAGCAGTGTGCCCTTCTCCCATTTAGCCTCTGGAGCTGTTTTAGTCCAAGTAGGTTCATTAATCACAAAGGGCTGTTGTTGCTGTTCGAAATGTCTTTCAGCTCTTGTTAATATTTCACCTTGTGGTAAATTGAGAAAATTTAAAATAAACAATGCTTGATGCAGTAATGTTTTTGGACTGTTTTGCAATTTAAACAGTATTGGTATCTGAATATCCTCCTGACTCCTCCTTTTTAATTTTTTAATTTGCAACTTAAGAGTGCCATGTGCTCTTTTAACAATAGCTTGACCCTGGGGGTTATATTTAATCCCTGTAATATGAATAATATTATGGAGATCACAAAATTGTTTAAATGTTCTGCTAGTATAAGCAGGTCCATTATCTGTTTTGATTTTAGAAGGAATTCCCATAACTGCAAAAGTCTCCAATAAATGTACAATAACATTTTTAGTGGATTCTCCCTGTTGAGCAGTAGCCCATAGAAATGAAGAATATGTATCAATAACTACATGTACATAAGAAAGCCGACCAAAAGAAGGTACATGTGTAATATCCATTTGCCATAACTCATTAGGTTGAGTTCCTCGAGGGTTGACACCTGTGGGAATAATTCTTAAATGTAATGGTCTACAAATAGGGCAGGCTTTTACAATCTGTTTAGCTTTTGTAAAAGGTATCTTATATTTAAGATGCAAATGTCCTGCATTCGCATGATTAAATTGATGTTTTTTAACGGGTGTAGTGAACATAACTAAGGAATCCACTGTATTGTTACCTGATACTAATGGTCCGGGTAACTGAGAATGAGAACGTAAATGAGTAATAAAATAAGAATGATTTCTTTTTTGAACATGTATTTGTAAATTTTGAAATAAAGACAATAAAGCAGGCTTATTAGAATATAACACAGCTGAATAGATATTTGTCACTACTCCAACAGAATAGGCCGAATCGGCTATAATATTAATAGGTTGGTTATGAAAATCTAAAAACACTTGTAATATAGCAAAAAGTTCATTTTGTTGTACAGAGTTAAAATTTGTCTGACGTACCCAGTAAGATTTTTGAGTCCAATATGCAGCTTTATTTTTAGATCCATCTGTAAATATAGTCAAAGCTTGTGGAATTGGCTGTACAGCTAATAAGGTATTAACCACAAATTGTTGACGTCTAAAAAAATCCCATAATTTACTTTTAGGAAAATGATATGAAAAAGTTCCCATGAAATCTGCTAAAGCAATTTGTAAGGTTTCAGTAATTGACAACAAATATTCCCATTGTTTCTTAGTTAAAGGGATAACTATATTGTTTATATCTTCTCCTATCAAAGTTATAGAACGAGCTCTACCATTTATAATTAAAGCTGCAACCATGTCAATATAAGGCATAACATTTTTAGATTGCTTAGTTTTAGTGAATACCCATTCTACTGGCATAGCATTCTGACCTAAAACTGCAGAGGGATAATGAAAAGTATTAATAATATATAAAGTTAGAGGCAATTTAGGATCAATCTTAATTAAAAATGCATCCTTAATTCGTTGTTCTACAAACTGTAATTCTTGCTCTGCTTTTGCTGTTAAAGAACGAGGGCTGGATGGATCTGAAGAGCCCTGTAGAGTAGCACACAAATGTTGCAATGCATGGGTAGGGATACCTAGTGTGGGACGAAGCCAATTAATATCCCCTAATAATTTTTGAAAATCATTTAAAGTGGATAACTTATCTCTCCTAATAGACATTTTTTGTGGAATCACCTTTTGTCTAGTAAGAATATATCCCAAATAATGACTAACTTCTTCCTTTTGAATTTTATCCTGTGCTATTACAAGTCCAAACGGAGAAAAATATTGAGGTAAAGTTTTTAAAATATCTTTTAAAACATTTCTATCACTATACGAGAATAAAATATCATCCATGAAATGAGCCGTATAAACCTGAGGCCATCGTGCGCGCACTGGTTTTAATGCTGCGTCAACATAAATTTGACATATAGTTGGGGAATTTTTTATTCCTTGGGGTAAAGTCCTCCATTGATATCTTTGATAAGGTCTTTGATAGTTTGTTTGAGGAATTGAAAAAGCAAACCGTTTTCTATCTTCTGGATGTAATGGGATGTTAAAAAAACAATCTTGTAAATCTATAACATATACAAACCAACCAGCAGGGAGCGCTGAGGGTAAAGGAATGCCGGGCTGAAGGGCTCCCATTTGAAATAAGGATGAATTTACAGCACGTAAGTCCGTTAAAAGTCTCCACTTGCCTGATTTCTTTTTTATCACAAATATTGGAGAATTCCAAGGAGATGTGGATGGTTCTATGTGATGTAGAGAAAGTTGTTGATCAATTTCTGTGCTGCCTGTAACTTTTGAGTAGTCAAAGGCCACTGATCTATCCAAATTGGGTCATCATTTTTCCAATTAAGCTTTAAAGGATTCATTTCCCTAGGCTGTAGAAACATGCAAAATATTAAAAATGTATATAAGCTCCCCATTGTTCTAATATATCTCTTCCTAAAATAGAAACTGGCACCTCTAAGATATAAGGTTTAATAACAGCAACTTGACCCTCTTCATTTTTTATATGTATATGCATTGTGGCTTGTCCAATTGTATTTACTGGAGTTTTACTTACTCCTTTTATATTACATGGAATAATAGTATAAGTAATATGAGAAGGCCAATCAGTGGGTTTAACAATAGTAATATCCGAGCCTGTATCTATAAGAGCCTGAATTTTTTTATGCTCAATAAAAATATTAATAAGAGGTTGTTGTTGAGATAATTTAGCTGTCCACATTACATTAATAGGGTTAGTGCTGCCGAACCCTCCTGTTCGCTGAACAACAGAGGATCCTATTGGGATATAAGGCAGTAAAATGAGTTGAGCTATACGTTCTCCCTTTAATAATTTATAATCTGTAAGTGAGGACATCAGAATTTGAATTTCTCCAGTATAGTCTGCATCTATAATTCCTAAGTGAACAGTAATGCCTTTCTGATTTAAACTAGATCTACCCGTGAGCAAGCCAAAAGTTCCCGCAGGCAGGGGACCAAAAATTCCTGTAGGAATTCTCACGGGAGATTGTCCTCCTCTTAATTCTACATCTTTTAAGGCTGGTATGTCCACTGCGGCACTGTGTTGGGTGGCTGGCTGTAGGGAGAATACGGTAGATTTACCCCATTGATTTGTCCGGGGCCCGGGGTAGGGCCCGTTCTCCCGTTTCCCTTTTGTTCAGCTGAATTAACTTGTTTACTCCTGCATTCACGAGCCCAATGATTTCCCTTCTTACATTTTGGACATAAGCCGGGAGCTCTAGATCTCTTTTTTTGATCATTGCCTACAAGTTTTGGACAGGCCCTCTTTACATGTCCTATCTGACCACAATTAAAACATTTTAAAGACTGTTCCTTTTTAGATTGCCAATTAGTCCACGTGGTTGCCATGGTCTCAGCAAACAGTTGCATTTTCCTAGATTTTGAATTTAAATCTTTACATTGTTTTATAAAATTGTCAATCGTTCCAGTATCTTTTATTGGAATTAAAGCCCTTTTGCATTCATCATTAGCATTTTCAAAAGCTAACATTTTTAAGAGATGCTCTTGTAAGTCTTGTCCCACTACTGTTTTTTTTTATAACATTTTGAAGTCTTGCAACGAACTCAACATACGGTTCATTGGCTCCTTGCAGAACTTTAGCCCAAGATCCATATTCTGATCCTTTAGGCCGTATTTTATCCCAAGCTTTTAAAGCAATATCTTTTAATTGAGCATGAATCTCTCTTGGAGCTCCTGCCTGATGCTCAACAGTATCAAAGAAACCTGTACCAGAGAGCATGGGATAAGAAAGGAGTCTAATATTAGGATCTCGATCGTCAGCATTTTGTCTTGCCTTTTCCGCACAACCTTCCATAAACCACATGTGCCACTGTAAATATTCTGGCTCCTTTAAAAGAATTTTGGCCAAGGCTTTCCAATCATAAGGAGCAAGATTACCATACTGATCTGCTACCGATGTTATTAATTCTCTAGTGTAATGAGCCTGAGGGCCATAAAGGGTTACAGCCTTTTTTAATTTTGCTAAATCATCCATATTAAATGCTTCCCATCTAGGGGGAACTGCCTCTCCATCTATTGGCTGCGGCCTGATTACAGGGAAAGCAAAGGCAGGCTTTTCCTCATCAGAATCCCCTAATTTTGGTAAATCAGCCAAAGCTAGCTTGGCTTTACTCCAATTAGGGTTAGATGGAGGAGGTGCAGAGGGAACTACAGGCGGGTTCTGCTTAACGGAGAGTTGTTTCACCTCTTGTGTTAAATGCTGTATAGCCTGTAAAATTGGGCAATTGTCATAATTTGATATTGCTGCGGCAGCTAAAGCTGAGTCGGCTGTAGTGGATTTTACTTTTAGTTTGGACGCCTTTTCACTACTTAAAGCGATAGCGTCATTTTGAACTACATTCTGCTCCTCCTCTGTGAGGGGCAATTCCTGAATAACTGGCTTAATTTCTAGTTGAAGATTTTCTACAATATGTTCATCTTCCATAGCTTTTAATAAAGAGTACACAACCGACCAAATAGCCCAAAAACGTAAAGGAATCTTCTCCTCCTGTTGCATAGCCCTTTCTATACTAACCCTTGTCTTCCTCCATACTTCTACATCCAAAGTTCCTTCATCTGGAAACCAAGGATTATATTTTTTAATTGTATCAATACACATATCCAAGTCAGCTGACCTGAGCGATATGCCATATATAGATAATAAATGTTTAAGAATTTTTAAGAAAGGAGAGGAAGCAGATTGTCCCATTTCCCCGTAATAAAATTATACTTACCTTCCTAAGCGACCTTCGGAGTCCCTGAATTCGGGCGCCACTTGTCGTGAGTGTCTTAGAGCACTCTGAACTCCGGGCAAAGTAAACACGCACACACGCCTGATCGGGACACGGGGGGTACAGTGCTCGGAAAAGAAAGACAGGAGAGACACCTTTACTGTCTGCACCGCGTTACGCTGCACTGCACGCACAATCTTTATTTTAGGATTCATATATAGTAAACCCGATCAGTTCACAGAGCCCAGATAATTAAGTAGTGAAAAGGCATTCTTTGTGGCAAGCTACAACGTGACAGACTACAATGTTTATTCTAAAACTATCTAAGTGAAGTAAATAACCACAACCAGTTCTCATAACTTCTCTAGCCCAGGAAGAAATTCATTAGCTCAAGAATGTTGTTAATTTGTCTGCTGTTAGTGTCACAAAGAGTGGCCAGCCACTTCCTCAAGACTTCTGCAAAACAAAGCCAGCTCACAGTATAGATTCCAGAGGGTGAGGGGCTCACTGAGAACAGGCATTCCTATTCTACCTCCTTCTCGCATACCAGGGCGGCTATTGTAAATTGCAGGTTAGAGGGGGTTGGGCCTACAAAGTGACACCTCATCCCCCACACTGATAGATGTGTCCTCTAAATTTAGGACTTGCTTAGTGTTGTCTTATGGGCAGTCCATGGAAACTATGTGGTTCTTCCCATAGCTCAGATGTCCCTGGGGTGCCATAGAGATCCAGAAAGATCCCGGTCTCTGCATGCCTGCCTGACATGGTTAGACATTTTTCAGTGGCTAAGAGCACACACTCCAGAATCACATACCCCAACTCTGTTTTGTTTGGGCCAAGTTATTTCTCTTCTTTAGTCTTCAGGTATCTTGTATTTAAGATGAGAAAGGTCACAAATTGTTTCTGCCTCATAGAGGTATTGTAAGAACAGAATGGGTCCACGCAAGAAAATAGCTCAATTTTGAGCCCTTTGTTGCTTCTCTGACAAGGCTCGCTGTAACTGCTTGTTAGTGCTGGAAGTTCCCCTGTCCCTCTGGACCATCACTTGCACACAATTGCACACAGCTGTACACGTAGTCACGCACACCGTAAAGGTTTGCTGAGCATGTGTCTCAGGCCACAGGCACTGCTAATCCTTCCCTGTTGCTTGACATCTGTGTTTTCAAAGGTTAAGTACGTTATAGGAACTTTCTGACTGAGCAGGATAGGAATTTGTTGACAGTGTTTCTGGTGAGTTAATCGGCCTTTGCTTGGCTTGACAGCCAGTGGTATAGGTAGGGCTGGGGGAGCCCAGAGCTTCTGACCTGATGCATTGGCCCAGTAGCACATCAGGGATGAATTTAAACTGAATATTAAAAGGCAGCAAAGAGAAAGGACAGTGTCTTCTCTTCTCCCCTTAGAAGCACAACTAATTTACATTAACATTTTTTCAGAAGGATCCAAAAGAGTTGCTACACAGTTATATTTGAATTTATGAGTTCATAAGAAATAATGATTTCTGATAATTGTTAGTCAAAAATACAGAATTATTTTTATGAATCATTCATTTTCTCTTTTTTAATGAAATTTTTATAATCTGGTTCAATTTCAGCTATATTCTGTATTCCTTAGCATCCTAATTATTTTCTTCTCAAATAATAACTGACAGCTTATTGTTGTATAGTGATTGTTAATTGCACTGTCTTTCTGCTACACACAGAATTAGTATTTTCTGTTACTATGCTGATAATATTTTCATGGCTGCCTCCAAACTCTGTTTGGTTTTATTTTCTAGAATACTGCCCTTCTGGGTAGTTTTATCAGTGACTACTAACTACCCTTAGGAGGAGGGGGTAGTAATGATTACTCTTGCCCTTCTACACAAAACACGCTTTTGAATTATGAAAGACCTAACAGTACAAAAGAGGTAATTCACTAGTGAATATTAGCATTTTGGGATTTAAGTTTTACTCAGACTTTCCATTGCAACTAGATTAATAAATCAGCTGCTGCAATCTGAGTGTTCTGACTTTCTGAGTGGACCCTCAGAAAGCACAGACCAGCCCTAACTGAAGAAATGAGGTATGTCATAGTAGCATTTGTGCTCATACATAAAATAGATTTTTTTCCTAACATGCCAGTGTTTTGATTTTTCTGCTTAACTCCATAGGGCAGGAACTCCATTTACCCATTCTGTTTTCCCCAACACACTCAGGGGCTGTTTTCATGTTAGACAAACCAGGTACTAGACTCTTACATTTATTACTTCTTATTGATGATGTACTGTCTGCAGGATACAGAGAGTAACCCAAAGCTGTGAGAATTTGCTGAATGAATGTCTCCATGAATGCAAAGGAAGTGAAAGGCAGGGCTGATGTGCTCAGAGTGTCCTCACAGGAAAGGCACACAGCAGACACTCCCCTGCACTCCTTTGTCACCCCAATCCACAGCCAGAAGGACTCCCATGGAAAGGACCCGCTTACTGAGGGCACAGAGCGGGGCAGAGCTGAGACCAGGTTAGCCTGCATGACTGGATGTCAGGGCCTGCTCCAAGCCACTAGAAGCCATGGACCTAGTATCCCAGGGCTCCAGGTTGCTTGAATATAAGAACAATCTGAGTTCAGGAGTTGATAGAGAAGATACAGTTTAAATTAGAATGTGTTAATATGTTGAGTCAGTTTTTAAAAATTTGAACTGTTTTGGTTTTTATGATTAGCTCAAATGATACCAAATCCATTAGTAATTTCCTTGACCTGCAGCAGTTATAAATCATTCAAATACTAATATTAGAAGAGCGGCACTTCCATTAGTTAGCATAACAGTCTTTTGACTTAATTTTCTCAATAACTGAAATTTAACCTCTTTAAATTTTGATTTA
The DNA here is from genome assembly GCF_034190915.1 of Cavia porcellus. Classification (NCBI taxonomy): domain Eukaryota; kingdom Metazoa; phylum Chordata; class Mammalia; order Rodentia; family Caviidae; genus Cavia; species Cavia porcellus. The sequence continues at coordinate 26,910,315 of NW_026947515.1, forward strand.
TTTTAAACATTTTCAGAGAACTCTAAAAATTTAATCATATACATACACATATACATACACCATACCTTCTGGGTTCTCCCGCAGAGTGTTAACTAGTCTTAATGGGTCAGTCTTCTTTAAGGCCTTAATCATGCCTAAAAACCTTTTTTTTTTCTACTTCTGTCCATTGAACTTGAACTGGGAATCTTCATACAAAAGATTGACATAGAACTATCTTTTCTGAGTAATCCAATCTAATATATAATATGCTTCCTCCACTCCACCAGGCATATGAAGTGAGGATTCTACAGTCTGACTTGCACAGTCACAATTAAAACAGGACTTTTGTCCTTCTCTGTCTGTTCAGGCCCTGACCTATGACTTTTTTTTTTTTGTGGTACCAGGGATTGAACTCATGACCTCACGCTTGCCAGGCAGGCACTTATGTCACTGAGCTAAATCCCTGGCAACCTATGACTTTTTTTGTGAAGTTAATTTTTTTTTCTTTTTAATGTGTAAGCCAATTAAGTCAGTCGTGTGAAATGCCATGCTGGCAGGTTGGTAACCCTGTAGCCGGCATTGTATGCTGGTGCAGACCATGTTCTCTGAAGCCAGGCCATACGCGTCCTCAGCGCTGGGAGTGTTCATTCAAACAGGAAACTCAGTTGGACTTTTCAGCCCCCTGGGGACGCTTCCTTCTCATCATCTCTCAGTAGCCACATTGTACCGATTCCCTGTGTTCCTAAAGAACCTAGCCACATACATCTGCCTGGAATCCTTTCCCTTCACTACCCCTAGTCTTGGGTTGTTGTAGTTGTCAGCTTTTCTTTATTTTTCCTTCTGTGAGGAGCATAATAATGGGTTTTTGTTGAAAATAATCTGAGCATTTTCTAAAGAGAAATTAAAGTTCATTTGAAATCCCTCTATATTGAAGTATTTACCAGCTAACAGTCTGTCAGCCATCCTTGAATGCATCTCATTATGAATTAATAAATATGTGTATATTTATATGGACTCGCCCAGTTCACACTTTCATACCTCAAGGGCTGTACTAAGCCATTGGAAAACCTTTCTACAAGCTTGTTCATGAACAAAACAATCCTTTGTAAATTCAACTGAACATTGTCAGTGACCAAAAGAGAGACAGCTGACTTTACTTTACTGAGGCCTTATTGCTCTCATTATTGGGGTAACAACAGATGTAATCCTGTTGCAAAATCACATTAATTTGTAAGGTATAGCTCTCTTGTAGAGTAACTAGTATCCAACAATGCCTCAAATTGGCATGGGGTTTGCTTTCGTTAACCAGTAACCTCTTTTATTTTGGTCACTGTGCTGAATTTGAGCACAGATAATACTACATATAAGGATGTGTGAGGACTTTGTGAGCTCAAATTTTTCATGTTGTTTTCTGGAATTTTTTCATGGACAGAATCTTTTTTTTTTTTTTTTTTTTTTTTTTTTTTGGTCTTTTTTGTTTTTATCAGTCCCAGGGATCGAACTCACGACTGCTTGCTTGCAAGGCAAACCGCTGAGCTAAACCCCCAGCCCCTATGGACAGAATCTTTTTAAGAATTAAAAATATGCAGTTAATTCATAAACGTGCTGTTAATTAAATTCAGTAGTTTAGTCTTTTTTTTTAAGTTCATGTTTTGCAATCAGGTGTTAAACTTTAGCATGCATTCAGTTTGTACCTGTTAACTTTCAGAAACCTTTATGCACTTTTGTTAGTATAAATCATTGGAAGTCATATTCTTTCAATAACCTTCTGAGTATATTTTGGAGTCACAAATTATACGCAGTGTCCTTTACTCTCCTGGTAAGGCTCATTCTAGATGCATAAAGTTTTTACCAGCCGAAATGAAGAGTACTGAGAATCACGGTATTAAGTGTGTTCCCAGTTCCATAAATGGATCTATATAAACAGTAATGGAGACATACCCTCTGTACTTCACTAGTTAGGTGGTTCTTCTGTGCAGCTAAGGTAGTCGGTTGCTGTTTGTACAGTCTTTCAAGGATCTGCAGGTAGTGCTTATTAAGCACTAGATCTGTGTTTTCCCAAGTTACACAGTATAATAAAATTGGCCAGAATCTTTGAATGTTTGTGTCCTTGCACTCATATCCCTATAACTAAAGCAAGTACTGTTTTGAGTATGAGTTCTTCCTAAAGGCAGTAGCTAAGTCTGTTCAACATGCTCAGCATTTTATTTGCTTGTCTATAAAGTTAATAAAATCTTTGAGCCTGAAGGATCCTTAGAGATTATTTAATTCTGTTGGGTAAGGGAATGAGATCCAAAAAGGTTAAGTGATTTTTGCAAGGCTTGACAGCTTAGTTAGTGGCAAAATTAGAGCCTTTATCTTCTTATTGTCAGTTATGTGTTCTTTCTACTATAACTGGAGACATAAGCATTATACGTCTGTTATCAGTAGGACTATTCATTTTTTTTTTTTTTACAAATCCATTTTATTTCAAGAAGAAAAAGAAAGAAGAAAAGAGAAGAAGAGAACTACAAAAAAAATTTTAAAACATGTCAATCAGGAGGTAACAGTGCTACATACATTGCACATTGTCACTCCCAAATCATTCAGCCGGAGCACAAGACATTTGCATTCAGTTGTCCAAACAACACCAGCACAAATCTTTCTCTTCAGGGAAATCGGTAGTATAACTATCTTAACTTTTTTAATATATATACATGTACATATATTTCTTTCAGCTTCTCTAATGAAACAGTATGTTTACATATGTATTTATTTCACTAATGAGTCTGTTCTCAAGTTGCATCCATTTTCCATTCATCTCAAGTTTATCCTTCTTTATGGCTGAGTAGTACCAATTCCACTAAGGTGGAATCTCAAACTGTTAATTTTAGGAAGAAAGTTAGGCAAGGGATTTTCTTCAAATAAAGTTGAAAAAAATCCCTAAGCACTTTATTATATGAGGAATCTTTAGGGAATGACATCTGTTAGGTTTTAAAATATTTGTTTTATTTTAGCTATGTTGTTGTATGTGTAACGGAATTATTTAACTGTTGTATCCTAAGGGGAAGAGATAATACACATACTAAATTTTTCCCATAAGATCAAAAAAGAGATGCTTTAAAATATGCAGGCAATAAAAAAGGATAAAAATATATTGCCATAAGCAAACTCTAGGCAAACATGTAACGTATAAATTCTTGATCAGATTTTAAATGAAAGACGGTGAAGCTGGTGATGGCCTCTGTCCCAGGCTTTTCTCAGCACCTTCCCATGGTTGCTTCTGCTGAGCCCCAGAGTAAAGATGTGCTTCTCTGTTTAGTATAACTTTTCATATTTGTAAACCCTTTATAAGCATAAGAGCAGTTCCCAAAGTTAGAGAAAAATAACAGTTCATAGCTCTAGAGGAAGTTGACAGTCTGCAAATAATTTGTCAACCCAACTTGCCGTCTTTTACTGTAACCAGACATGGTGGCACACATCCATAATCCCAATATTTAGGAGGCTGAGGCAGGATCACTATGAGTTCAGACCAGTGAGACAAAAGATACTTATACAGCTTTATTGAAAAAAAGATACACATACAGCTTTGCCTAAAAAAAGAAAAAAACTTTGAGTTGGATTGGGCATATGTAAACCACACTTTTTTTTTTTTTTTTTTTTGGTACCAGGGGTCAAACTCATGACCTTGCACTTGGCAGGCAGGCACTTGTCCGTTGAGCTAAAGTCCTGGCCAACCACACATATTTAAAGAAAACATTTTGACATATCTTGTTGTGTATTACCTGTGAACTGTCACAATCAAGATAACATCTGTCGGGCCAGAGATTTAGCTCAGCGGCACAATTTTGCCTACCTGGCAAGTGTGAGGTCGTGAGTTCGATCCTCGGTACCGTGGGGAAAAAAAATGTAAAGATAACATCTGTCATTCCTGAAAATTTTGTGTCTTTTTTCTCACCTTCTGCCTCCATCTGTGTCTCAGCAAACACTGTCCTGCTTCTTGTCCCAATAAGAGTTACTGTTTTCTAGAATATTTTATAAGGGAATAATACAATATATACTTTTGGCCTCTTTAACTCGGCATACACTGAGATTCATCCATGATGTGTTTATCAGTCGTTCATGTCCTTTTCTTGCTGAGCAGTATTTCTGTGCATGGGTATGTGGACAGTTTGTTTATCCATTCACTGGTTCATAGACAGCAGAGTTTTTTCGAGTTTCTGGCTATTAAAGCTTCTGTGAGCATTTGGGTATAGTCTTTCATATGCTGTGGTTTTCCTGGTTTAACACATACTAGTATAGGCTGCACCGTACAATGGGTTCATGTTTAATTTCTCAAAACATGTCAAGACTATGCTCACTTCAGCAGCACATGCACTAAAATTGGAATGACACAGAGACAATTAGCATGGCCCCTGCGCAAGGGTGACATGCAAATTTGTAAATTTTCCATATATTAAAGTGAGAAATATCAAGACTGCTCTGCAGAGTGGTTATACACTTTAATAGTTCTACGGGTGAGCCAACACAGGGTATAGTTTTAACTATTCTAATAGGTACATAGGGTATCTTACTATGGTTTTAATTTGCATTTCTCTAATGATTGATGTGTGATATTGCACATTATTTTCATGTGCTTTTTTTTTATTTAAAAAGAAACAAAAAGAGAAAAAAAGGTTAGAAATAATACAGAATTACAGAAAAATAAATAGTAAGAAATCCCTAGTTGATAAGTTTTTCATGTGCATCTTGGCCATGTATATATCTTATTTGGTGAAGTATTTGTTTAAATTATTTGTTTATCTTTATTGAGTAATTTATTTTCTTATTTCAGATTGTGACAGCTGACCTGTAAAGTTTAATTTTCTGCGTGCTTCAGTTATCCTGTTTTTCTGTGTGTATAGTTACTTATAATACAGTAATACCAGAAAACATGCACTTTCAAATATGGTAATATTTTATCTAACTTTAGCATACCAAATGATGGAATTGTGTCAGCCACATTTTACATCTAGAGTTAACTAATTTGTTAAATACCTACTAGACAGTAGAGATAAGTTTCTTGTTCACAAGAAGATACTTTAATTAGAAGACCTAGATATATAAGAAAATGAATGCAGCATAGTTTATAGGGTTTGGTGATTTATAATCCTGGGTTTTCTAGTCCAAAGGACTTAAGTTTGATCATCTTTTCATTGAATATTTATATCTATAAGAAAAGATGAACTGCTTTTAAAAATAGATGAGAAAACTGAGAAAGGAAAATACTGATAAAAATTAGATAAATACGTACTTCGAGCTGGCTACTTTCCACTTGTGCTTTGAGTTTGCTGTGAGAACAAAGACAGAGAAGTCCACCTTCTTCCCGTCACCCCAGGCCTGCCAGTATGCCACTCAGCCTGAGCCCTTTCAGTTGCCTGGTAGAGAAGTAGAGGGTGGGGGCTGGCAAACAGAGTCCATAAAGACTTTTGGCTTTACTGTCTAGATCAAAGGGAGCTCTGGGAGAATTTTAAGTGAGAAAGTGACATAAGAAATGTATTTTAACCAGATGTGGTGGCATAAACCTGTAATCCCAGTACTCTGGAGGCTGAGGCAGGAGGATCACTGAGAGTAGGAAGCCAACCCTAACTACATATTGAGACCCTGTCTCCAAAAAATAAAATAAAAGTGTATTTTGGAAGGATCACTGAACACACAAGGATTAAGGATGATTTGAACAGTTGTGAGAAAGGGCTGCAGGCACCTGCGCATGATTGAGACCCCATGTAATGAGCTAAGTGGTAGACTGGAAGGTGAGAGGTCGTGTTGGTTAATAGTATAGATAAAACTGGAAACAAATGGAGCTAGTCATTTGATCTAGCAGGTATTTATTGACACTATTTGCTGATTTCCGCGGAGAGGAAATGATTGAAAATTAGGCTTTCCACTCTGTGGGACTTAGAATCTTGGGGGGACAGAAATAAGTATCAGTCACAGTGCTACTTGTGTCATTGCTAACTGCAGTGACCACTGTACAGGAAAGAAGCATGGTTAGAAGAGACATAGAGCAAAGGAACCTGAAATAGGCTGGAAGTTGCAAGAAGGCATTGTAAGTGATGCTGAATTGAGATCTGAAGGGTGACACCAGAACTTACCCTGAAAGAAGGACCCAGCACACAGGTAGAAGAGCCTTTCAGAGCTCAGAGGGGGGCCCAGTGGGCGCTCTTCAGGAGCTGTAGAAACCAGTGGCCAGCAGAGGAGCCAGCCGCAGGAGGGAGTGCATGAGCCGTGATAGTGTGCGAGACTCACCAGCTTTGGGGGCACCTAACTGCTGTCAGGCACTTCACAGCGATAGAGAAGGCTCTTCAGAGGCAGCTTGAACCAGGGCCAGTTCTCCTCCTCCCTCACCAGCCTTGACTCACCACTTAGTTGCGGTGGTTTGACTTAGGCTCCCTCTTCTGACAGGTTGCAGGATTCTGCACTTTTTGATAGAAATATTTTCTACTACACAAGCACATTTTTAGCAAAGGGTTGATTGTTACCCAGGTTACTTATATTAAAAAAATCCACAGTCTTACACAAGGTAGCATTTGTATCCTGGGAAAACACGTTTGAGACCTGGTTGCACTTAATCCTTCTGTGTTCTCCGTGGTTTGGTATTTGCTGTCTGCCTGAGAGCTTGTTCAGTACAGGATGATTGGCGGGGAGAGGTGAGGTCAGCAAGGAGTTGAAGGCACCACAAGCTGCATATGGCCCAGGGGACTTTCTTTACCTTTGGTGTTCTTCTCACTCATTTGCATTGTATTTGTATTGTATTGTATTGTATTTGTATTGACATTGAGAAAACATATGGAAAGGATTCTGGAGAAGCCAGTTTGTATTAATGGTGTATTGGCTACTTAGCTTTAATATACACAGATGTCAACATTTTCTGTTTTGATATTCTAAATCAGCCTACTGTTACTTAAAAAGAATTTAGAATTACTTGCCCATGGTATAAATTTTCTTTAAGTATAAGAATCTAAAGGCTAAGTCAAAGCTTTTAATACAGTGGTATGTGTTGTTAGTTGCTATTAAAATAATTTTACTTTGTTTTAACATTGATGTTATTTGGTCCGATATATTGAGAGCTGCATGTGATACCTTTCCAAGGTGACTGTTCATACATTAGAAAATACTTCGAGGCAGCATTTCTTTTAGCAGTGGACACAGTTTGTAGCTAATGAGTTTGTGTTCATTTTGAGCAGGCTCCAAATGTTGCCATGGTGATAGATCAGCCAGACGCTGGCAGCTGAAAAAAACAGAACGGCTGGTAAACACAGCACAGGGACCAGTCTCCCTCAGCTGTCTCCCCCATCTCACTGCTCTACAGCAGCTTCTTGCCACAATGTTTGTTGCTATGTAAGTTGCAGGAGAAATTATTATACTGAAAATATTCCTTGGAATCTTATTTTAGCATGAGAATATAGTACTTCTATATAACCTCAATTATAAATACTAATTGTAGGTATTAAATTTGAATGTAAAATGTTTAAAAACTGAAACATTGAGTATCACTAAAATTAATTCATGATTTTTTAAAATGCTTTTTGTCATTGTGTAATGTCTGTACATGAAAGATGTTTCTGTGCTTTATCGTACAAGAACTTGTATTTCGTAAGTTCTAATATATTATCTGTGTAGAAAAACTGAGTTTCTCCTCCCACACACTCATAGCTCAGATGGCTTGTGTGCCCCAAAAGGTGTGGGGTTTCTCCCACCAGTGAGCAAGCACTTCTGTAGGACCACCAGCTGGGCGTCTTCCAGTCTGGGACAGTGCTGGGACAGCGTCAGGTCCCAGGGCTGAAGCTCTATCCCCAGCCCTGCCCCACTGCAGACTCAATCACAAATCGAGGTCTTCGGAACTTAAGCCCCACTTTAGGTTCTCGATTTTGCTGCAGCGCCTCCGAAAACCCAAGGAAACGAGCCAGTGGTGCATCACAAAGGGTATTTCAGAGGGCACAGTTACAGAGCCCATGACAAGCAGGGGCCAGCTGGTTTGGGAGGATCTCACGCAGGGGCCTCACCCCCATGGGGCTGCTGTGAGTCACCTCCAGCAGGTGGGCGCGATCTGGTTCCATTCTTGTTCCCTTCTGGCGAGCCTCTGCTGGCCTGCTGGCCCAAAGCCCCCGAGGCCTGTCCCAGGGCTCATGGAGAGCCGTTGCACAGGCACGACCCAAACATGGATGGCCGAGAGAAGTAGAATTGGACACAGAGGCTGTGGTGGGCGCAAGTAGACTGGGTGGGGACCCAGTGGGGCCATGTGTGCAGGTTGCCCTCAGCCCCTCTGTGCAGCTCCTCCCTCTGGGGACAGGCAGGACCCTTTCAGAAATGAGGAGAGAGTTTCCTTGATGATTGACAACTAGGCAGAAAGGTATGTGTGATTAGGTTGTTTTTTTAGTTTCTATGACCTGCCTTGGGAAAGAAAAATTCTGGTTTATATGGTTTCCTTAGAGAGGTAAAGGAACAGATAGAGGAGGGCAGAGAGGCAGAGATATGTTGTTTTTCAAAGCTGATAGCTCCAAGCATTTCAACAAAATAGTGTCTTTTTTCCTTTGTCCCTCTAAAGCTGTTCTAAGCTGCTTTAAGGTCCAAGGACAGAGTCCAAACATTGAAAAAAGCTGCACTAGACTCTGAGGAGATAACAAGGGCTAGGGGAGTCATGGGCCAGGAAGCCAAACCTGCCTTCATCATGATGTCACACCGTAAGCCATACAATGTGCCACTGACTTAAAGATGTCTTATTGGTGGGTTTGGTGGGTGATTCAGTTAACACAGTCCTGCTTCTTGAACCACTGGCTTGTACATGCACGACTGCCCATGGCAGTCTGTGTCTGCCGGAGTTACGAATAGATCTAATCACTTCTATCAGTCTTTTTGCTGATAAAATTAATTTTAAAACTGTGTAGTGAGACAATTGTACATGTACCACTAGTGCTTCAAGTCACCCAGCAGGTGAGGCATACAAATTATGGTCCTGTTGTGACAATGTTGAACACTAGTCGTAAGGTAAGTTCACATTTAGAAGTAAGATATGTTAAAGTTTGCATATAATATCCCTATAGAGTAGCATTTACCTGTAAAAAGTCACTTTTAAAATACACGTCTAGTCCAATGTCTGTCTGCTCATCAGTGCATTGGAAGCAGGTGCTCACGAGGGTGTCTGTCAGTCTTGTAATAAGCACAAAAGGAGGGAATTAAGCGCCTATAAAATTAATGAAAGGGCTTTGTGCTGTGCCATTGGCTGGCCTCCAGAAACAGCTCCCCAAAGAATCCTCCAAGGAGCTGCATTCCCTAAGAAGGGAAAGAGCTGGGAGGCACTTACTGCACTGTTGGCCTTCAGGGCCAGCTCCAACCCCTGCAGTGCACATAGCAGAAAGCAGTAGTGCTCAAGCTTCATAGTGCTCGCCTACCGTCCCAGCATGTGGGAGGCTAAGGCGGGAGCATCACTGAGAATTTGAGACCAGCCTGATTGGCCACATAGCGAGACCCTGTCTCAGGAACCAAAAAAGAAACCAGCACCTGCACAGTTTGTCTCACCACAGAGAGCACCGAGGTCTAGGCTCCCACACACCACCGCCATGTCCAGGACCGTGGGTGCACTCACAGCCCGGGCTGGCCCTCCCCTCTGGATCTGGGTGGCACACACTGCCTGGAGTTGGGGAGCCTGGTCTTCCCCCTTTGCTGAGTGGATGAGTACCTTCTATCTCAGATACCCATCAACTCAGAGGCATAGATTGACAAGGGGGGCAGGAGTGTCAGAATTTCAAAGAGTACAGAAAAATATTTTAATTACAGCAGGGAGGTTGCGGCAGTCTGTAGTAGGTTAATAAATTCTTAGTAGCAGATGGAGTAAGGTAGTAAATTTCATTCTGCTCTCTGCAGGTCCTGGCTGTGACAGGGCTAGGAGGGCTAGACCCCAGACTGAAGGCAGAGGTTAGCATAGGGAGGAAGCAGGGTACTGTAACAGGGGAAGACAGATTGGGGGCCTCAAATGCTGCAGTGATGGGGTCAAAGGAACACGGGGCCATAGAAAACAGCAAGGGCCACCAGAGAGAACGTGGCCAGGACCGGGACTCAGGACCGGAACTCGAGGGTGCTCAGGGCCCCACAGATGTGTAGAGGAAAGTTATTAAGACGCAAAAAGGAAGTGCGATTAGCAAGGCAAGTTCCTCGTCCTTTGGTCTCTTAGAGATGGGGAGATGGATAAAATCTGAAAAGGGCTCCAAGTGAAGTCCTCCGAAGCCCAGATGGGGAGGTCTGAACTTCCGTCCATACTGGAACCTGCTCTTTTAGAAAAGTAATAGTGAGAATTTATAAACTGCCTGGTCCTGTTATGAACAGGGCTATCTAAAACTTTTAGCTTGAAGCAGAAAAGTATTACTTAGAATATTGTAAAACTGTTCCTTCATATAAAACAGTGATATCTTTTACCAGTAGATGTCACCCTCATTTTTAAGAAAAGGTAAAAGCTTTATTAAGAAGAGTAACTGAAATTTCCATATTGCTGAAAGTTTTTTGTAATAATTATGTAGTTAAGTAATTGCTGTCTTATCTAAACAAAATAATTTATTGATGATTTGTAAACAGAACTACGTTTAAATAATTCCCATGGTCTTTTTACATTATGCATTATGTCCATCCTTTTGATTTGACTGACTCTGTCCTGGTATGTCACATTTGGTTTTACTTTCTTCAAAAAAAAAAAAAAAGTAATTAGAACTGTGGGAGTAATAAAACCCAAAATGTGTAATTGTCATTGTACAAAAGAAAGGAAAAGAAAGTTCTCTAAAAGATATAACTGCATATATATTTAAGTGTATAAGATAGATAACCATATTACTGAGTTTTGTAGGATCATTGAACAAAACTGTTTGCAGTCTCACTGTTTGAAAGTCCCCTCTATATGCTTTAATTTTGTAACTTCAACAACTATTTCTAAGATGACAATATGTAATTAACTAGTGATTTCCTACTGTTTATTTTTTTTTTGAAAGTCTGTATAACTTGTACCCTTTTTGTTTTTTGTTTTTCTCCTTAAATAAAATTTTTAAAAAAGAAAGAAAAAAAAATAATTCCCATGGTCTTGCTGTTTCTGCTGTGTAAAAACACTGATGTGTAGAAAGACGGGTTACAGAGTGAACCTTCAGGGCATTAGATTCAGGTCTGTGTTTCTTTTTTTTCAGATCTTTAATTTTTTTTCAGGTCTGGTTAAAGAACAGGAATGTTAGCATTGATCTGATAATCAATTTCTTTTAGAAAGAGTAAATTTAGACGTTTCAATCTGGATCTTCAGTGCCAAAAAGAGAAGAAGAAAAAGAAGTTTCAATCTGAAGAGCAGATAGCTAGCCAAAAATAGCTACCTACTTGATGCATCTGTATTGTAAGACTAAGTCTGAATTTGGGATCATCCACTTAACCGTTTGAGATTGTTGAGTAGCTACTGTTTTCAAAGAACCAAGAAGTACTGGTTTAAACAGAGACCTAGATGTATAGCTTGGCCAGACCAGAATTCTTCATTTCTCCTGTCATTGCTTTGCTGAGCAAGACATCTCTTGCCTTTCCATAGGGTAGAGATGACCGCGCAACTACAAAAATTACTAAGAGAATTCCTATGTGGGCAAATGTAGCATACTGTACTCATGTTATGTACTTCAGGGTACTTTGGTCTTTTTGTTCATTTAATGCTTGATGATATTTTTCTCTTTGCGAGACAATATGCTGATACTACAATGTAGAACAGAATTGTACAGGAAAAAAATCTCATCTGAAATAGCTTGTGGTCTATCATAACTGCTGGTTTCTCTATCTGTGTTATAACTTCAGTCTTTATGAAACAATTACTTAAGTACAGTGAGAAACCAGCTTAAACTTTTATCTCTTTCAAGAAGTTATTGCCAAGGTCCAGGGGTATAGCTCAGTGGCATAAGCACCTGCTTGATGAGTGTAAGGTCCTGAGTTCAATTCCTACTACCAAAAAAAAGTTACTGTCAACCAAGCATGGTGGTGCACACTTGTAATCCCAGCACTCAGGAGACTGAGACAGGTTGATGGCCATGAATTCAAGGCCAGTCTGCACTACATAGTGAGATCTGTTCTCAAAGGAAAAAAAGAAGAAGTTATTCCAGCATTCTCTGCTAGAAATATAATACAAGGAGCTAAGGGTTTGGGTTGATGGTAGACTGCACATGTAGTAAGTAAGAGGCTCTGAGCAACATATACACGTACATACACACAGGCATAAATAGAGAACAAATTCCCTTTAGCTAGGTTAGTGGGTTCGCCCTGGTTCCAGCTATTCAGGAGCTGTGGCTTGAGGGCTGCCCTAGCCCAAGAGTGCCAGCCCGACAACACAGCAGGACCCCATCTCGAGATGATGATGATGATGCCAGCCACAGATGTGAGCCAGTAAATTCTTCTCAAGCCAGGTAATTCTGTTTCAAAAGCGCTTAAAAGTAACAGGTGAAGTTACTATCAGTGATATATTTCATGTCAGTATATCCAGAATATTACCATTTCCCAGCATAAAATCAGTGTGAAAAAGTATTAAACTTTTTTTGAGAATCAGTATGTATTTACACTTACAGCACGTCCCATTTGGATATGCACACCCAATAGCCACTTGCGGTCCACAGGCACCATGTTGGGCAGTCATGGTCCTCTTTACTGTCTAAACTTGTCTGAGACTTGCTAGTTATAATAGGCTTTGAATATTCTAAGTGTCTTGTAATTTTTCTTGTCCCAATTAATTACTGGTTCAGTCAGGTAAGAAGCCATGTCTTATGCTTCTGTGCCTTTGTACCGCAATTAACACAGTCCTGACTCAGCCCAAGAAATTCTTTCTCTTCTTTGGGTACATTTGGTTTGAAGGAAGCATCTTTCAAGCAGCATTGTCCCCTAGGCAGCAGAGATGATGGCCAGACTAGAGAAAAGGGTGGCAGTGGGTAGCCTTCAGGGCAGAACAGAGACTCAGAACCGTGAACGTATACCCAGAGGGAGGAGTATCCCAGGGCAGGGAATGAGACTGGGAATGTATTTGTGATCATAGGGCCAGTGAAGTGAAAAGGATCTCTAAAGGACGGAGGGAGAAGTGGGCAGTCCATCCAGACAGGCCCAACATTAGGTGACTCTTGTGCGTGGAGCTCAGTATAAGACGTAATGTGTCAGCTGGAGATCTAAGATGATATCTGATACCTCTAAACTTGATGGGCTCCTGTTTTGATTAAGACCATTGCTTTCCCTTTTCATTCAGTAATCATGAAGAAGACTCTTACCAATCACAGAGGATATGTGAAACCAATTAGTTACTTATAATTATTTGTACTTTAAAATAAAACAACACCCACACAAGACTTTGGGATACATTACTGGAATTTTGTCCACTAGATTTTTATGTTGATCGTACAAGTGGTTTCTGTTTCCTAAACCAGTAGCCATCAGACTTTCCTGAAAGAGGCTAGATAGTAAATATGTCCTGCCTTTGATATAAATTCTTCTTTGATTATTTGAGAGAGAAAGAGAAGACTGGCTTACAATATGTTGGCTCTAAAAATGAAGAATTTTCATGTAGTGTATACCTAATGCATCAGGTAGGTGACCCAGGAAAATGCCATATGCAGATGTCTTAGAATTCAATGGTTTTAGCCAGATGTGGTGGTGTACTCCTGCAATCCCAGCACTTGGGAGGCTGAGACACAAGGATCGTTGTAAGTTCGAGACCAGCCTGGACTACAAAGCAAGCCCAAGTCCAGCCTGAACTGTATAGTGAGACCCTGTCTCAAAAAAAAAAAGAAAGAAAGAAAATTTGATGGGGACGAGGGGAAGTGCCTTATTGGTAACATTTATTTATTTGCTTACCACTTACTGTAGCATGAATCTCTTCTCCTCTGATGGGTCTGATGGAAAATAGCCCAGAATTTGCCTTTAGATCTTTTTTTCAAGACAGCAGCAGGGGCTGGGGATTTGGCTCAGCAGCATAAGCGCCTGCCTGGCAAGCACTAGGTCGTGAGTTCGACTGAACAAAAACAAACAAAAAAAAAAACCCTAATGTATAAAGACAGCAGCAGTGTTACTATGAAAGAGCACAAATCTGGTGATCAGAGATCTGCCCCCGGACTTGACACATCTGTATTCTCTTGGCTCATTCGTCTTGGCTGTTGGAGACTGTGGATTAGCATTGCACAGATCAATTCTGAGGGTCCTGTCAGCTAGAATGTTTTGCTTCCAAGTACTTGCCAAATTGTTTTCTATCTTCTTTACTTGTGGTCTTTAAAAAGTAGGACAACAGAAGAAAGTACTTTTACCTTGACAGTAGCTGGCCATCTGGTGACAGTTACTACAGAAGAGAAACCAGGTTTCATTGCAAGAGCGGGCAGAACTTCCTGCATGGTTTCTTACCTGACTGAACCAGTAATTAATTGGGACAAGAAAAATTACAGTAACAGTTCTTTATTCCTTTGTTACTTTTTCTCCTCCTTCCGCTGCTTCCATCAAAATTTGTAATCTCTGGGAAAGACTTAAAAGGGTTAATCGAGAAGCTGCTTGGTACAGGGGACTTGACTTCACAGTGCCTGTAAGACATCCATATCTGCTAGCCATCAGGTGCTCAGCATGGCCGTAGGATTGGTGAAGGGAGCCATGGGAGACTGGGTGATCCAGGAGGCTCCTCTTTTATATTGAGTATAAAAGAGAATCTGCAGCAAAACTTCCAAAGACAAGAGGAGGAAGCCCGCCTGAGGGAGCAGGAAGACAGGACTAGGACCAGAAAGACAGTGCGTCATGAAGGTGGCAGTGGCTGCCACTGAGGAGGTCTTTAGGAGTCAGGAGGTAAGGATCAGAGTATGTCACGGGGCTTTAGGACCAGGGAGTTCTTGCCCTCTTGGATGGTTCCACTTCCAGGAGCAGATAAAGGGGCAGAAGTGAGGCAGCATTCCTCGACTCAATGTTTGTCAGGAGAGATGACTGAAAAGGTAGTTGGAGGAGAAATTGAAGCTGAGGATAAAGGTGACTTCTTGTTGTTCGTAAAGATGTTAGGAAGTTTAAACACTGGTCAGAAAGGATCTGCTGTGGTATGGCAAGACAGCCCCTGGGCCAGGTGGCAGTTGGAACTGTGCTGCTCCAGCCTCTAGCACAAGCACGTGTGTCCAGTTTTCTTTTGTGCACTCAGTGATCTCATAGTGAAGTTTTGGCTCAGCAGCATATAACATTTGTAAAACAGTGTTTAATTGGAGGTCCAGTCTTAGGCTTTGGTCTGAGTCTACTCTGAGCTGAAAACCCAGCGCACGTAAAGAGCTTGAAGGGCACTGCCTTGTCTTGCCTGGCTAACACGCTGGTACCTCCCATACCACTAAGAAAGATTATTAGACATCAAACGTAAGTGACACTAGCTTATGAAAAATGTGAGTCTTAGAATTGATGGCCTGCAGTATTAGCTGTAGATGGCTGTTAACAAATGTGAGAGGCAGGAAATGTGTGTAGTCCTGTGTATGTACTGGCAGACCTGGGAGGACATTTTTGCTTACTAGATTTTCTTTAGGATGAAGTCCAGTTTATCTTTGGGGGATGGGGAGAGGTTGGGGTAGGGGGTGAAGGCATTGGAGGCTCAAAGGTGGAAGTCTTTGAAGCACTGACCCATGAGCATGTGGGATTGATGGGAAGTATGGAGAGCAAGGACCATGCATGTATGGCTGTGCAGTTGTCTTGAAAGATTTTCTGTCAGTAGACAGTAGCTTCATCTAGGACCAAAGACTTGATAGGCAGCATTAAAAACAAGCACAAACATTAGGAAACTAAAGCAGACAAAGTGGCTCACCTGGCAGGGTGCAGAGTTTATGTTGAGAGACAAAAATAGGCGCACTGGAGTTGGCAGTGTAAAGAAAATCAAATCTCATGGGATCCCCCCACAGAATTGACTTAAAATATTTTTATGATGTTAGTTGTACATGAAAGATATACACACAATCATACTGATTTTGGTATGTGAGTTTTTACTTAACTACTAAACCAAAAACATTTAGATCCAGGCATGGTAGCACATGCCTGTAATTCCAGCACTCAAGAGGCTGAAGCAGGGGGATCATCAGAGGTTCAAGACCAGCCTGGGCTACAAAGTGAGCTCAAGGCCAGCCTGAACTGCATAGCAAGACCCTGTCTCAAAAAGACAAGAAAAAAGAAAAGGAATTTCAGTAGAAAGAGACCTCTGTAACAGAATTCCTGTGACTCGGTGAATGCAATGTGCAGAGCAATGATAATACTTAGAATGAGAACAAGACCAGCTCTTGAGACTGAGATCTGCTGCACCTGACGGCAACGTGCGCTGGCTCATGCGGTCACTTTCTGGGCAGAGTGCCGCATGCTGCAAGTGCTTCTTCACAGATGCTGGAGCCAAAATCCCAAAATGCACAAGAGCTACTTCATTCATTGTCAGAATTAAAGCAAATATAAATTCATAGGGGCCTGGGCATCTTGTGGTTTGTATAAGTAACGGACAGGAGCAAGGTGGTCTGGTTACCAGCAGCAGCAACTCTTCACAGTTTGCTGGAAACACAAACAACCCATTCTCCTCCTTCAGTGAAGCTGATCAGAAAGCCTGGGGCTTGGTGAGCCAACTGGGCTTCTGTGTACCCCTGGGTGGTCTGAACGCACGCCCAGATCGTAACCAACTGCTGTTGTAATCTACCTTTATCACCCTGGTTTTTCAGATGAGTACACCAAGTTCCTGTGGCAGTTGGCTTCAGAGCTCAAAGTACCAGTTTATATCCAGGAAAACTGGGTCTTCAACCTGCAGCTCTAGAATTTAGTCCAGTTCTGTTTCCAAACCACTGCATTATCATTTTGCTCTCATGTTTTGTTTGTCTAGGGGAGGGGTTAATCATACTGTTTTGTATATTTTCTTTGGTTTGGGCTGGGTTTTAAGGAGAGGTTACTAAAGCTTTGGGTGCTTTTTCTTCTTGTTCTCTTTAGTGCCAGAACCTACTAAGACCTGTTCAAGCCAGCCCCAACCAGCCGGTACCAGTACCAGTACTTCCACCAGCACTATCTCCAGCAGCAACAATGGCAAACGTGCATCTGCCAGTGGCCAGCAGCCAGCTGCTTCCCGTTACCTGCCTCGTGAGGTGCCCCCTCGCTTCCGCCAGCAAGAACAGAAGCAGCTGTTAAAGAGAGGCCAGCCATTACCTGCAGGGACCTTGACCAGCGCGAGCCCAGTGCAGGGTGCCGGGCCTGCAGGGGCAAGCCCTCCTCCCCTTCCTGGAGCGGGGCAGCATCCCAGCAAGCTCCAACCAGGTAAAAACCAGGTTTCTTTTTACTTTTATTTTTTTTTTTAAGTGTTGGAAATCTCACTATAGCCTCACACATACTAGGTGAGCATTCTTAACACTGAGCTGCATCCCAGCCTAAGTGTTTTAATCAAGGGACTTTGCTGTTGAGGAATAAAAGTAGACATGTTTCGGTCCATATTCAGTATATACATGTAACAGAAACAGAGTGATCCATTTTACATTTTAGGTAGACTTAGAAATTGGTGGCTTCCTCTGTTTATTTTTATTTTCCTTGCATCTGCAGATGGCATTAGCCACTATAGCTACTTTTCTGTCACACCAGCAGGTAAAGGCCTGTGCGCTGGTCCATGTGGCCCATCAAGTTGAGTGCTTTGGAACTACTGTGCAGTGGAACTTGTTTCTCTCTCTTGCCCAGGCTGTCTCCTAGGTACATACACATCCTTGCAGGAGGTATGAGATGCTGACTGGCTGTCGTTAACCAGTGTAGCCACCCAGGCTGACTGGTAGCCCTTGTTCTGAGCCCATGTGGACACTTTGGTTTTCCCCTGCTTATGTCTTATTGCTTATGTCCCCATGTGGTAGCTTTCTTTTGGTTTCCAAGAAAAACCACCACTTGTTCATTTGCTTTCCAGCTCCCAAAATGTACACAGCCCCCATGCTACTTTTCCAGTCTCTCTGCACTTACAAATTTATACTTTAAGAAATCTCTTCACTGTGGTTTTAGGGAAATTTTTGGAAGAAAACAAAATATTTCTGTTCAACTGCCATGTTTCTCTTGTTTTGTTACATGTTACATTTTTCTGTTTCAAGTAATTTAACTGACAGAGTTTTGTGATATCTCTTCAAATATACATTCATGCTGGGCATAGTGGCATGTGCCTGTAATTGCAGCACTTGCAAAGTTGAGGCAGAAGGATCACCACAAGTTCGGGCCAGCCTGAACTTTATGGTGAACTCAAAGCCAGCCTGAACTACGGAGTGAGTCCCTGTCTCAAAAAACTGTAAAAAAATGTGTGTGTGAGTATGAATGTGTGTGTGTGTGTGTGTGTGTGTGTGTGTGTGTGTGTGTGTTTCATATTCATTTTCATTGAGAACGTCTGTTTAGCTGCAAGCACTTCACAACCAAACATAACAGTTACGTCCTACATTGAAACAGTCAGCAGGATAGTCTTTAACAGCTTCTAATAAGGTTTAAACAGCTTAGTTCACAAGTCCAAGGTGCTTATTGAAAAACTGAGAAAACAGCCTTCGCTCTCGAACGCTCTCATGTGATACCACTTGATTAACAGTTTTCCTGAGTGTCTTTGGCAGTGCTTTTGGTACAGGACGATCCTGAGACTGCTTAGATAAATAGAAAACAATCAGAGAATGAATTCTGTGAAATTGTGGTATGAAAGCAGTAGTCTTTAATAAGTAGTGTTTTGGGCAGGGATTTAGCTCAGTGATAGAGTACTTTCTTACCCCTCATTTTACTCCTTAGTGTCACACACACACATACAATATACATAGAAAATTTGTGTAAAAACAGAAATCCTAATTATATGGATAAAAATATATCAAAAACTGGATGTAACCTGTGTAATAAGTATAAAATAAGCTGATTCCTGGCTCCCAAACAAAAGCCTTGGCTTTATACCATCCGTCCTCCTTTAAAGCCTCTGGTGTCACAGCCAGGTGGGTCTTTCTGTCTCTTTTCATTGATTAAAAGATACCCTC
Source organism: Cavia porcellus (assembly GCF_034190915.1). Classification (NCBI taxonomy): domain Eukaryota; kingdom Metazoa; phylum Chordata; class Mammalia; order Rodentia; family Caviidae; genus Cavia; species Cavia porcellus. Next base: position 26,929,286 of record NW_026947515.1, read on the forward strand.
AAGACTAGGCATGGTGGTACATGCCTATAATCCCAGCAGTCAGGGAAACCCACTCGGGACCCCTCTATCTGTCTCTCAGACAGAAGCTTTCTTTCTCTCAATAAATATGTTCTGCTCTTAACCTCTATTGTTTCTAAAATTCATTCTTCGATTTTGGAGAACACGAACTTGTTCTGGACATAGTAGGTTGGGAGTTTGGTTCCTCTATATCATTTGAAGGTCTTCCACTGAGATCATTGTACAGAGACATGGGCAGCTCAGTGCCAAAGCCCCTTACTCCTTTGGAATGCATTCTTAAGCACTGAAAGATACTCATTGGTGAAAAAGAGCCAATTGGTATTTCTCTGCATGCATGCATGGCCTACCTACCCCTAGATCCAAAATGGAATACAGTGACTTAAAGCTGTACGCCCACCCAAGATGAACGTTTCTGGTGTCTACTGAGGGCCATTAGTTAGAAGCTCTGTAGAGTATCTGACAGCCAATCAGCTAGACTGGTCATTGCCCATTTCTCCCTCATGGCAGTTTGGGATACTTCTTAAGTGGGGAATGTTATAGGCAGCTGAGCTAATTAGAAAAATTATAGGCAGTGAGACAGGGCTAAACCCTTGAAGAAGCTGGCATAAGAGGACCAGATGCCTGGTGACCTTGGAGAAGACACATCTCTTGCTGTGGGCCAGATCTCGAGACAGAAGGCAAAGCAAATGCAACCACACCTTTAAGTATAATCCTTTAAGTCTGGATCACCTTGAGAAGCCAGGAGTCACCATCCCAACCCCTACAGGAACAGTCACTGATCTGTAAGAGTGCTGGGTTGCTACATGACTCACTTCCCCATTGGGTCAATTCTGTCTGAACAATTAAACTTACTTGCTGACCATAGCTGTATCCCACCTCATGTCTGTCTGCCTTGTAAGTTCCCAGTTTTCCCACTGTATAGACCCGCCTCGCCTCACCTCACCTCGCCTCTCCTCGTGGTTTTACTCTATAAAAATCCCTAGAAAATACAAAATCTTTGGCAACCTACTCGGGACCCCTTCTGTCTCGCTCAGAAGCTTTCTTTCCCTCAATAAACATACTCTGCTCTTAAAAAAAAAAAAAACTTGCAGCAATCAGAAGGCTGAGGCAGGAGGCCACCTGGCTACACAGTGAGACCCTGTCATCCCACCCCCCAAAAAAGCAAGACATGCTGCGGATACTGCATGTTCCTGTGCCCGGATGCAGTTTTCTGCAGGCCCAGCCTTGTCTGGCTAGTCCTCGCTCCTCTGCTCTGTGGTCCGCCTCTGTCCTAGCTAGACAGACCAGTTACTGACATCTCAGACCCACCAGCTCAGCACCGAGTGTTTCTCAGCTGGAGCACCAGGAAGAGTGTTCTTCCGCTTCCCTTCTTTCCATTTATTTAGAGTCTCACCTCTCGGCTAAATCTAAAATAACCTATGAAGAAAGCATCCAGATTTCCTTGCTAGCTTAACGAAGAAAACCAAGCAACATTTCACTTCTCATCTAAAAGGGGAGGTCTGATTCTCTCATGGCCTCTAATCTCTTTCTTCCGTTTACCTGTGCTGGCTGTGGTGGGCACTGCTGGGATGCCATGATGCTGTAAGGCAGCACCAGCACTCTCTGTGACTGGCGGTGGTGACATACTCTCCAGGTGATTGGAAAGGCCTAATTCACTTCCAGCCACAGCTCCCGTGGGATGCTAGCTTTCGCCGTCAGTGTGGAGTGAAGACACTGCTCTTTGGTAAGAGTCTGAAAATGAGGCGTTTGTTTCGTGCTTAGCACAAGCCCTTCTACCTGTAGTATGTGTTCAGTAAGTGTGGGGAGAGTTGTTGACTCGGACTTGGAGACTGTATGTAACCAGCGTGCGCCCATCTTTGAAACACTGTGTGAAGCTGAGAGGAAAAAAAGGAAACTTCAGGTCTCTAAGTAACTGCAATCTAAAACTGCAAGAAAGCTTCCTCCTCACTGTGACTTCTGTGTGTAGTATTTTGGGATTTCATCTGTGCTTCCTGGAGTTGCGTATAAACTTTTCTTTTTCATGGCACAATTTAGTTGATGAATTGAAGTCCAGGTGAAATCTGTTTAGTGTGTTTCAGAAGCGTAACCATGTTTCTTAATGCAATTAAACTCTTTAAAGCACTGCTTGAAATCAAACCTTTTTCAGTTTATTTTAAGGAATACATAGACTTTCATTGTATTTAATCTGCATAAGCACATTTCACTAATGAAAACTAAAGTTCATGAATACGTCCTTCTAACTGAAAGGCTACACTGAATACAAGTGTGCATGCTGGGTCAGCAGAATTTAGAGTGGACCTCTCAGCAGGGATGGATAAGGGACTAATCCCGAAGAGTGAGACAGCACACTGCTCCCAGTGGAAAGGACTGCAGCCTGGTACCTTCATTCCTGTGTCCTTCCCAAATGGATCCTTCTTCTCTCAAGTGTCCGTGTTCTTGGGGAAGTTTAAGACGGTAAATATCTCCAGAAGAGTTTGAGTCACCTTTCCTATAGATTTGACTTTTTTTTTTTTTAACTTTTTCATACCAGGGATTGAACCTAGGACCTTCACACTGAATTACATCCCCAGCCCTAATTTCTATTTTTATTTTAAGACAATATCATGCTAAATTGCCTGGCTAGGCTTTGAACTTCTGATCTTCCTGTCTTTGCCTTCCAGAGTGCTAGGTTTAAAGATCACACCCTTCTTATCAGTTTTTGTTGTTTGTTTTATTTTATTTCTTTGAGACAGGGTCTTGCCATGTAATTCAAACTGGCCTTGAACTCACTGCATAGCCCAGGCTGGCCTTGAACTTGCGCAGTCCTCCTACTTCAGCCTCCCAGGTGCTGGGATTATGTGCATGTGCTACTATACCTGGCTGGATATAGATAAAAGTGTATATACTTTTGTAGTACTAGACAGTTGCTTTTGTTTTGTTCATACAACACATACTGCCTAATGGCATATGTGGCTCTCTTGGCTTAGCATCACTTTCATGTCATTACTACCTTAGCTAGGTGTCATGGAGAGGCTTCATTGTCATTGCAACGTTACTGAAGTCAGCATTTACCCCATGTTGTAAGATGGGATGTAACTATCACTTCTAATACTTACCAAGACTTTTAATACTGACCTTCACAAATAAGTCCTGGATCGTGCATTAGCAAGGTTTAATAATGCTGACGTTACAGTGAAGTTCAGTCAAGCTAAGGCAGAAACAGACATTGTGTAATGGGCTACCAATTTAAAAGTAAGATTTCCGGCATCAAGCTGATTGTTCCCATTAGCAGATAGTGTTGTGACTGCACTTTAAATATGTTCTGGGAGCTCTTAAGCATGCCTAGAGCAATCAGGGTGACAGTGCCCTAGCTAGAAATGTCCTCAGAGCTGGTGAAGCAACTGGGAGCCATACAGGAGAAGAGGCTGCCCGTGGTGCAGGAGCACTGCTCACGCAGCTCGGCTCTGGCTGTGAGCGGATGTGGCCTGTAGTAGAACTCACTTTTCTCTATCACAGATAGTAGCTGAAGACATGGTCAGCTGTGCCCAGTGGTGGAAGAGCTTCTGCCAGGTAAACTGGTCAGGGCTCCTCCCAGCCCTGGTGCAGGTGGGAGAAATAAGCACTGTTGCTGGCAGATAAACACTGGCCTCTCAGAAAATGCTCCAAGGGAAAGGGATGGGAGCTTGTTTCGCCAGCTGGCAGGAAGTCTGACAGTCAGATGGCTGTTAGTATTTGCATTTGTGCTGTGATTTACATGTATGTTTCCAGAGAATGCCGCTTTGACATGTTATTTTCTCTTCAGATTATGTTTTTGCAAGGCTGCAGAATAACTCCAGCTTGAAACACTTAGAGAGCATTTATGTTTTTCAAAAAATGAATTTTCCTTCAGCCTTTAATTGTTTTGGTGGCTACTTTGTACATTCGTAAGCGGTTGTACCCCAAAAACGAGGCCCCAAGATGTTGTTCAAAAAAGGGGGTAAGACGTCTTTAAAAAGAAGCACTTTATTTTAGCTGGTACCCAGCAACACAACCTGCATTGGAATCTGCAGAGCTGTGTAACCAGGTTAGGTTACTGGGGTTTTTTAAAGGTAAAGACAGTAAAGCAGAGGAAAAGGGGAGGGAGCATATACAAAAAGAGAGTTAATCTCTGCAAAAAATGTTTTACCACCAGGGCCATTTGGTCCCAGGACCAAGTGTTTTACAATTAGTGGTCAGCAAATGTTTTACAGTCTAAGGGTCAGTTGGTTCAGAGACCAAATTACTGTTCTGGAAGGAGAACGAGAGTTGAAACACAGGTCAGGGTAACAACGCTTACAGAACAGGATAGTGGCACCTGACGCAGGTTACAACATAAACAGGCTCTGATTAACACATTGCAGTGTTTGCTGCTTAGATCTTTTTTAGATAGAGGCAAGAAAGTAAGTTGAACACATGTCATCTACTTGTGGGACTCAGCTAGAATTTTACAGCTTGGGTTGGTCCACCAATGCTTAGGGGCGGTTCAGGAAAAGAAATGAGTGTAAATGAAAGCCGTGTGGTACAGCAGCCAGCTGTTTGCATGCAGCCAGTACATAGTATGCTGTTACTCTCTTGGCTGGCTTTCAAAAAGAAAAGTGCCTGTGATGCTAATGGTTGCTAGCTCCTGAAGTGAAAATGTTTGTGACCCAAGTGAGGGGCTCTAAGGAGGAGCTGTACTGTCAGCTGCAGTTAGATAATCAGGGCTTTAAGGTTCTATCACCAACTGTCTCCACCCCTAGTAGAGGTCCTTTCCTCTACTAGGGGCATCACCCAGTCCTGCCCAGCTGGGGTGGTGGACGGCCTGGGCCAGGCTGGCCTGAACGACTGGCGGCTCTGCAAGAGGACGGAGCTGCGACATGTTGGAGCCAGAAGTGGGGGCCCTGGATGCCGCAGAGGCTCTGGAGTGGGGCATCTGCTGGGAGGCGGTAGCACCTTCTGCATATATCTTCTCACTGTCAGCATCTTAAAGGACAGGAGATACGACAGGCTGCCTGGCAGCTGCTTGAGACAGCCGTCCAGCATCCAGCGAGGGAGACAGCACCGGGCCACCGCCAGCCTGGGTATAATGGCATCCTGGGAAACTGCTGCCTGCCATGGCCTGGCGCCTGCCGTGCCCCACGGCCCAGCCTGTTGCGCCTCCCTGGGAGGCTGGTCACTAGCGTGCTGCCCAATGCCTCATTGTCTTATCCCTCCTAGCCCTGAGGATGCGCTCAGGTTTCGCTGCTGTTTTGGGAGAACACAAAGCAACAAGCTCATTCTTTTGGACAGTTTCAGTTATTTGCAGCAAAGCTTTTACTGTGTTCTGTGTTCACAATTGCTTCTACTTACAACACACAAACAATGAGATGTTTGGGAGTCTTGTCTATTGATGGAATTCAAATGTGAAGTACCCCCCACCGTGTTTACCCACTGTAAATGTGGGTTCTCAGAGCAGAAAACACTTCAGTCTTTATCCTGGAATTTGTATTATCAGTTAACATTAGTGAACATATATTGTCATTCTTTGAAAACCTTGAGAACTAATTTTTATAATGTATAATTTATTATGCTATAATCTCATTTAAGAGGATTGTGGTGCTAAAGAATGAATGTATTTCCTATTTGTCAGTGTTAATACCAATTAAGCATTCAGTAGGCTGCTTCTGTAAGTGTTCACCACCCGTTCCTATCTGGATAATTTGATTATCTTCCTGGCTGGCTTTCAAAAGTTGCCTTGAGACTTTCTGACTTTAAAGAGAATGGAAACTGGAAGTCTCAAGGTAGTAACATTTGGAAATTTAAAAATAAAAATAGGAAAGAAAGCTTTTTATGTAATCTTTTTTAATTTAATCACTTAAGACTATTATGTTAGATTTTTAGAAAGATACATATTTATAGCCTATGTAAACCATTTAGACAACAAACAAGTTAACATTATGCATGAACTTTTTCCCCCTTTTCTAGGGAAAATAATTGTGGCAATACGGTATTGTGGCAGAAGGCACTGAAATCTTACCCTAAAAGCACATGTTTCAGTTCGTTTTCATTACTTAGTACTATAAACTTTCACCAAGTCACTTGCCTCACTAGCTTCCATGTTGATGCACGTGATCTGGTGTGTAAGGCTCAGCCACGCCACATGTGTGCACACTTCCTCACACTCAGAGGGATGTGCACAGTGTCAGAAGGGTATGAAAACTGTCAGATCGCGGCCTCTGCGTGTTGCGTGTGTAGATTCATCCTTTGAAAACTTTTGCGCTGTCCATGTTGGTCTACAATTCCTCGGTGACAGTATACTCTTGGTTCCCTTAGCAGTTTCCATTCTCTTCAAAGTCAGAAAGTCTCAAGACAAACAGTATGTCCTAAGTGGGGAGGAAACCTCATGTTCTGATTAAAGGGATACATTGGGGGGGGGGGTGGCGGTGGTGGCAGTAAGGGAGCAGAGGAGATAGTCCAGGATGGGACGAAACAAGGAAAAGGGAAGGCAGGCGAATGAAGAGAGCCTGATTTTTCCAAATCGGCTTCAGCTGTAACTCTTATATATATCGGGGATACGGATTTTGCTGTATGTTTCGTGTTTATTTGTTTTTCTTTTATTTGTTTGTACAAATATAGTAAGATGGTATTTTCAGATTAACTTGAGTCTGGATTTGAAAATAAGAAATGTTCTTGCTTTCTGGCTTTCAAGACCTTTCCAGTGCTGTGTCCTTGTTTGTTTATGTCATGGTCTTGCTGTGTTTTCCAGGCTGCCCTCAGACTCCTGGCTCAAGTGTCTCTTTTGCATCAGCCTCCCAAGTAGCAAGGATTAGAGGTACACATCACTGTGCCCAGTATTATTTTATGTTTAAGCTATTGTTTTTTTAAAATACTAAAGTAAATAAGGCACAATTTATTTCCATTTTAACTGGAGCACAGTGAAACCTGGGTGTATTGTAGCTGTTTCTGCCACACATGGGAAGTTCCTTGACAACTAGGAGCAGGTCTTGCCCATCTCTGCAGCCTTGGGATCCCTGTGGATAGGAACCATTGTATGTGCTTATTGTTGGTTATGTATGTGTCAGGGAACATTGAGATGGAGGTACTGACCAAGAGTCACAGGAGGGCAGGTTCAGTTTGGAACCCAGACTGTAAAGATAGAAGTTCATAAGAAAATGTCTTGAAAATGGTACCTAGAAGTTATCCAAGCTAGGAGAGCACACAGAAAGAAAACCCAAAAATTAGAACTAAACTGCAACAGGGAGTAATTTTTACTGTTTATCCTTCCTTGGTTTTACATATTTCATGCTCATTTTGATCATAACAGTAAAACTGTTTTCCCCACAAAATCCATCTTTTTTAGCTAGATGTAGTATTGCATGCCTGTAACCCCAGCAGTCAGGAGCCTGAGGCAGAAGGATCTCTGCAAGTTTGAGGCCAACTTGAACTACATGGTGAGACCCTGTCTCAACAGAACAAAATATGCCCTTCAATGAGATCCATATAATAAATAAGCTTTGCCATCCTTTGCAGGTTGAGGACAGAAATCCTTATTTCCAGATAAGCTTAAGAGCTTCCACAGTGCACATCAGTACATAGTCTAGGGGACAGGCTTGGGGTGCCTCTTGTTGAGGCCTGTTTTAGATGTTTCATCCTCCGCTTCTTCCATTCCCTTCTCCTGGACTTCTTTCCTAACTCTTGGACTTTTCATACCTTCCTGTTGTTAGGAGCTAGTTCTTCAGTCTTTAGTTCACTGCAGTATTTCTGTGGGCACCATTTGCAGGAATGTCTTGCCTTTGAGACCTACAGGCTACTGAGTGTGTCCAGTGGGGGAATGAAAACACCAGGGTTTCTCATGTCAGTTCTTTCTACCTGTAACTCCCTATGTAAAGTTGTGGAAGGGGTTTCAGGGTGATAGGAAAATGCCAGTAATAGCATTTCAAAGATTATAAACTAGGGAAATTTAACATTGATACTCTTGTTTTCTATGATATTTAATTCTAGGACATTTAAGTGTCACCATTGTACTGCATCCTTTATAGTGATTAAACCACCTATCCTTGTTGATGCCCTTTGGGAAAAAAGTAAAATGAAGGATATTTCTGATAATAAATTCAGAACCCTGTGTGTGGAGTAGACCCTGGTTTTTCTTTGTTTTGCATTTTTTTTTCAAATCCATTTCATTTCAAAGAGAAAAAGAAGGAAAAAAAACTAAAGCAAAACTTCAAAGCACATCGATCAGGGCAATATTATATGTACATTACACATTGTCACCCCCAAATCATTCACCCAGAGTACAAGACATCTATATTCAATTGTCCAAACAATACGGAAACAAACCCTTCTCTTCAGTGAATTCAGAGAAGTCAGTAGTATAACTATCTTAGCTACTTTTTATATACATATCTATACATATACATATATATACACACACATACTTATGTTGTTTCTTTCAGCTTCTCACACTAGTAAGACAATACAGTGTTTACACATGTGTTACTTATTTTCACTTAAAGTATGGTCTCAAGTTGCATCCATTTACTAGGTAGTAAGTATCCAGTTTATCCTTCTTTATAGCTAAGTGTACTCGACTGTGTAAAAACAAACATCTTTTTTATCCATTTCACAGTCAATGGGCATTTAGATTGTTTCTAAAATCTGGCTGTTACAAATTGTGCACACATGCATCAGTGTGGTATGATATTTTAATTCTTTTGAGAAGATACCTAGAAGGGGAATAGCTGGATCTGATGGAACCTCTAGTTCTAGTCTATTGAGGAATCTCCACACTGATTTCCACAATCTTTGCACCAATCTGCATTGCCATCATCAGTGGAGGAGGGTTCCTTTTTCCCCATACCTCCTCCAGCATTTGTTATTGCTTGATTTCTTGGTAGTAGTCATTCTTTCTGGGTGAGTTGTTCAATCTCAGTGTTGTTCTAATTTGCATCTCTCAAATGACCAGTGATGATGAACATTTTTTCACATATTTATTTACTGTTCCTATTTCTTCATCTGAGAAAAGTGTATTCATCTCAAATGCCCATTTTTGGATTAAGGCTTTAACTCTGGGAGGACTAATTTAGGGGTTGTTTTGTTTTAGTTCTTTATATGTTCTTGATAGTAATCCTTTGTCTGAGGAACAGCTGGCAAACATTTTCTCCCACCATGTGGGCAGTCTCTTCACTCTAGTGATGGTTTCTCTTGCTGTACAAAAGCTTTTCTTTCAGTAGGGTGGGATCCCACTTGTTGATTCTTTGCTATAGTTGCTGTGCAATCAGGGTTTTGTTCATAAAGGCTTTGCCTATACCCGTGTCTTCAATAATTTTAGCTACTCTATCTTCCAGCAGATTGAATATTTCTGTGTTAATAATAAGATCTTTGATCCATTCTGATTTTTGCTTAGTACATGATGAAAGATAATGGACCCAGTTTGAATCTTTGATGTGTGCAGAGCCACTTTTTCCAGCACCATTTATTAAAGAGGCTATCTTTCTTCCAGTGAACATGTTTGGTACCTTTGTCAAAGATAAGGTAGCTTGGTGTGTCTAAAGTTGTTTCTGCATCTTCTAATCTATTCCATTGATCTTCAGGTCTGGTTTTTTGCCAGTACCACACTGCTTTATCACAATAGCTTTATAGTATAATTTCAGGTCAAGAATTGTGATGCCTCCCTGTCTTGTCTTTATTGCCCAGGGTTGCCTTTGCTATTCTAGGTCTCTTCTGGTTCCAGATGAATTTTAGGATTGTTTTCTCTAATTCTGTGAAATAATACTATTGCAATTTTGATTGGAATTGCATGGAATCTAAATAACAGTTTTAGAAGTATGGCCATTTTCACTATATTGGTTCTTCCTACCCAAGAGGATGGGATGTCTCTCCATTTTCTAATATCTTCTTCAATCTCCTTTTTCAGAGTACTGAAGTTTTCAGTGTAGAGGTCTTTTAACCTCCTTTGTTAGATTGATTCCTACGTGTTTTGGTTTTTTGGATGCTATTGTACAAAGTATTGTTTCTCTGATTTCTCTCTGTGAATTTGTTATTCGTGTACAAGGAGGCTATTGATTTTTGAGTGTTGACTTTGTAACCACCAGCTATGTTACTGAATTTGCTTATTAAATCTAGAAGTCTTTTGGTGGAGTTTTTGGGGTCTTCTAAGTAGAGTATCTTGTCATCTTCAAATAACAATAGTTTAATTTCTTCCTTTCCTATCTTTATTCCTTTTCTTTCTCTTATCTAATTGCTCCAGCTAACATTTCCAGGACTATGTTGGATAAGAGTAAAGATAGTGACCATCCTTATCTTGTTCCTGATTTTAGAGTGAAAGGTTTCAGTTTTTGTTCAGGTACTATGTTGGCCAGTTGGTTCGTTGTAGATGGCTTTTATTAGATTGAGATAAAGACCATCTATTCCAATTTTCTGTAGAGTTTTTATCATGAATGGGTGCTGGACTTTGTCAAAAGTTTTGTCTGCATCTATTGAGGTGATCTTAGGATTTTGTCCTTAACTCTGTTAATATGGTGTATTACATTTATGGATTTACGTATGTTAAACTCTCCCCTGCATCCCTGAGATGAATCCCACTTGATCATGGTATACAATCTTCTTGACAATTTGCTGCAGCCTGTTTGCCCATATCTTATGGAGGATTTTTGCATCAGTGTTCATTAGGGAGATTGGCCTGTAATTCTTTCTTAGTTGGGTCCTTCTCTGGTTTTGGTATCCTGCTTGCTTCCATGAATAAATTTGGAACTTTGATCCGATAGTACACAGGGGATAATTTCAGCTCCTATGCATTTACTTAAGCATGTTCTATGAGTCAGTATATGGTCTGTTTTGGAGAATGTCCCATGTGCAGCTGAAAAGAATGTGTGTTCTGATGTTGTGAGTGGAGCACTCTATAGACATCTACTAGGTCCATTTGTTCAAAAGCTTGATTTAGGTCTGATATTTCATTATTGAGTTTTTGTCTAGTTGTTCTGTCTTTGTGACAGTGGGGTGTTGAGGTCTCCCAATACAAATATATTAGGGCTTATTTGATGTTTTAAGGCCATTTGTAATGTTTTATGTAGTTGGGTGTACTGGTATTTGTTGCATATATATTTATGATTGTTATCTCTTCCTCTTTAATTGTTCCCTCTATGAGAATGTAGTGACTTTCTTTATCTCTCTTAATCAGTCTTGGCTTGAAACTCACTTTGTCTGCAAATAGAAGAGCTACTCCTGCTTTTTTCTGGGTTTCTGTCCATGGAGTATTGTTTTCCATCCTTTGACTTTCAGTCTGTGAGTTTCTTTTTGAATGAAATGTGTTTCTTGTATGCAGCACGCTGTTGGATCTTGCTTCTTGAGTCATCCTGCCATTCTGTCTCTTGATTCGTGAATTGAGATCATTAACATTGATGGTTATTAACAATGATGATACATTACATATTGACTTACCCTTGTCATGTTATTTTCCTGTTGTGACCATCCCGCCTTTCTTCCCCCTTCTAATTGTTTGCCTTCCCTGGTGAATTTCTCCTGTTGGGTTTCATGGAGCTGTATTCCTTATTATCCCTTTCTAGAATGTCCTTCAGAATATTATGGAATGCTGGTTTGGTGGTCATAAGTTACCTCAGTGTTCTTTATCATGGAATTATCTTATTTCTTCATCAGTTTCTAAAGGTAGTTTTGTGGGCTACATCAACCTGGGTTGAAAGTTGTTTTTCTTTACAACCTGGAGCACTTCACTCCAAGCTCTCCTTGACTTGAGAGTTTGTGCCAACAAGTCATCTGTACGTATAATGGACCTTCTTTTTTAGGTGATTTGTTGCTTTTGTCTAACAGCTTTTTGATTCTGTTCCTGTGTTGAATTTCTGGAATCTTGACTATGCTATGCCTAGCTGTAGATTTTTTTTTTTTTTTTTTTTTTTTGATCATTGCTAATTGGAGTGCTATGTGCCTCGTTTTTCTGTATGTCAAATTCTTTTTCTTTACCAGGAAAGTTTTCTGTCATGATGTCTGTGAAGGTTTTTTAATGTCACTTATAGTATCTCCTGTTCTTTCATTAACTCCAGTCATTAAGTTATTCTTTGTCTGATCTAGTAGCTGCTGGATGGATTTCTCATGGTCTCTTGTTATTTTTGAGAAATTTTTCTTTTCCTGGTTGCTAACTGCAAGCCTGTATTCAGTGTCTGAGATTCTGTCCTCACATTGGCCTAATTTGCTTCAAATATTTTCAGTGGAGTTTTTATTCTTTTGGATATCTGCTTGCATCTGCTTTGTGGATTCCATTTCTTTCCTAAGCTGAACTTCCATAATGTGTTTGCCCTAACATAGCTAAGCATGGTGTATATTTTGGCAATCTCTGTAGTTATCTGAGAGATTATTTCTGATTTTATTTATTTTCCCAGAGCCTGATTCAGTTGCTTTGTTGTTTCCACTTCAGAGAGACCTGGTGGGGGCTTTTGGGTTGTCCGACTTCATTGGCCCCCTGAGTTTGCCTTTGGTGAACTGGATGTCTGGGGTTGCATCTTGTTTAAGTGTCTGCTCATTTCTCCTTTTATTTGATTCCTAGGGCGATGCTTGTCAGTTGCCTATGGTGGGTTGCTTTATTGCTAGTATTTAGGACCCTTTGATATCTTCCAGGCATAGCTGTTTTCTGGGTTTTCAGTCTGTTGGAGGATCTCACCTCTTCAGTTTGTTGGAGATGAGAATTTGCTGCTTGTTTGGCCTCGTCCCTGGTTCTTTGGCACTGTGCCGCCATTTGTTCTGTGACCCTTAGTCAGTCTCAGTCATGGAATACCAGGACCAACAGCTGTTTAGAACAGTTACATGAATTTTGGCTATACTGGCACCAGTAGCATCAAAGATAGCCTAGAAAATGACAAACTGAGCTAACCCTTAATTTGCAACTTTAACATATGACCTACATTTTTGATTTTATAATAAAATATAAAACAAATTAGAGAATTATTTGCAATATGTAAGTCCTTAGTGTGTCAATTTTTCCTTCAGGGATTAAAATTTAAAAGTAGATTATGGAGAAAATAGAGAAGTGGAAGAAGAGAAAGAGATTAGAAGTAAATTTAGAGCACAAACCACTTTTGGGAAACTGGTGCAGAAGACTGAAGGAAAAGAGAGATGAATAAAAAAGGAAGAACAAAACCATACCCACAAAGAGGTTAGGAGCCACTCTCATGCTCGTATAAAAACAATGAAGGAGAAAGAAGAAGAAAAAAAGGAGGGTAGAAAAACAGTCCACTTCAGGATGCTTTCTGGCTTCACTAGTAGATAACCTGTGGAGACAGAGTGCCAAATTGTGCTAATCTATCCCAGCAAGCCGGCCTCACTTTTTGGCAGAGTAATGGAGAATCTCAGCAGGCCTGCCCCAGGATCAGACAAGCTGGGCTCAGCTGCCCCATCTCTACATTGGCTCCTGGCCACTTACTCTCTCGTGCAGGAGGGCAAGTCCTCTGTCCTCACCACCAGCCAGTGAAGTCCTCCGTGTCTGCTGCTCCCTTTCATGCCACGTCTCTGTGGAGGCGTCTGGAGTTGCCAGCCGCACTGTCACTGTGAGCATGTGTCCACCGGCTCTCACAGCTCCTCTCACACAGTAACTTCCATCTCAGGGAAGAGACGCCACCAGCTACCCCTTCTTCATTGAAGTTTTTCTTTTCACCCCTCTCTGGGGGCTTCAGTGCACACTTCCGATTCTTCTGGGCCAGTGGACCCATTTCACTCTGTCTTGTCTTCCTCACAATGCTCTGTTCCAGTGTCTGGACAGTGACTCTTAGAGAGACTCTTTTCTCTGCTGCGCCCTGCTCCACCATCTGGTGAATCCAGTTAGTCTGCTGAGGTGTCAGCTCACAGTTGGCTGCCTTCAAGGCAGAGAAGAAACAGTCGGTGGCTGGCAGAGGCAGCGAAGTGGCCAAGAAGCAGCAGCAGCAGCAAGTGACGTGCGACCTTTGTTTCACTTGTTATAATTTCAGTGAAATGCCTGGACCTGCCCTCGGAAAGAGGGCTTATAAAAGACTTCTGTTTACTGGCCATGTGTTGTGCCCTTGGTTTTTATAGACCTAACATTCCCTTCCTGGCACAGTACTGGGTTCTCTGTCTCACAGCCTGGCAGGCTAAATGGGTGGTGCTTCTCAGTGGCTCTATTAGCAGCTGGACACGCTTACATTTTCAGAGTAGCTAGGCCACACACGCTAAGGTATACCTGGCAGTGATTTTTTTTTCTTGAAATTTGAGGTTTTAAAATTTATATGAGTTTTTAAAAATCCCTTCTCACAGACTTGTCTCCTTAATTCCAGTCAGCCTTTGTTTGGTCCTGAGCCCTTGTTTGCTCTTGTAAACCCCTTAGTCAAAGGAGTTTAGCTCAGCCACTTAAGTGCCTGCCCGGCAAACCTGAGGTTGAGTTCAATCCCAAGTACCACCCCCACACACACACCAAAAAAAAAAAAATCAAAGGACTGTTGGCAGCCAGGTTTAGCAGTACATGCCTATGATTCCAGCCTGAAGCAGGAGGATCATGAGTTCAAGGCCAGCCTGAGGTGAACATAGCCATACCCTTTCTCACCCCTTCAGTAGAAACAGGACTAACCACATCCACCTGCAGTATGGCTTCCATGTTTTCCAAGTACAGTAGCTTCTCCTTTTTTCTTTCTCCTGCTTTCACTTTTTTTTTTTTTTTAGGTGATGGGGTCTTGCTATGCAGTTCAGGCCGGCCTTGAACTCACGGTATAGCCCAGGCAAGAAGTTGACAAAATTATTTTTTCTCCGTTATATAGCTCAAAATGTAGGCAGATTTGTTTGTTTTCCTTATGGGAAATAAAGTTGCACCTGCATTTTATTATCCTATAATGTCAAAAACTGTTGAGTGTGCTGTGTCATTTTTGCTACCCATGTTTATTGTTTATGATTTCACATTTAGATTATAAATATGTGTCAAAAGTTCCAAAACCAAATCATTTGGGTAAGAGACTGGCTTGTGTTGGTTTTTTTTTTTTTCTTTTGGTCTTTTTTTTCCGGTACCAGGGATCGAACTCAGGACTGCGCACTTGCAAGGCAGGCGCTTAGGCCGCTGAGCTAAAGCCCCGGCCCCGTGTTGGTGGTATTTTATAATAGCTACAGAAAACTCATTGAGTCTTTTGGTTTTTTATCTCTAATAATATAGCTCTTTATCTTTGACTCTGTTCATTTTAAACAGGATAAATAAATTTCATTATAAAACATGTTTTATTCATGAAAAGGTGTTCTGCCTATTTAGGGAAACACAAATCAAAACCACAGTGAGATGCCACCTCTCTCAGTAGAATGCATAATCAGAAAAAGCAGATGATGAGGCTGATGAGTGTGTGAAAATTAGAGCCAGTGTGCTTTGATACTGGGAATGAAAATGATGCAACCACTGGAAACGCATGTGACGGTGCCTCGGGAAGTTAAAAGGTTGGCCAGAAGGTCCTGCAGTCCCACTTTCAGGTATTTACTTTGGAGAGGTTGAAGCAGGGATGGAAATGGGTACTTGTACATTAGCGTTCATGGCAATAATAGTCAAAATAACCAAAAAGTGGAAGTAACCAAAGTCCATTGACAAGGAGATGCAAAAACAAAATGTGGTATATCTGTTCAGTGGAATATTATGTAGCCATAAAAACAACTACAATGCAAATTTAATTTTAAAACATGCTAAATGAAATAGACCAGTAAAAAAAAAATTGTATGATTTGATTATTCAAAATGCTTATAAGGATGCATTTTGAATAATGAGATTCATGGAGACAAAGTAGAATCAGTATTTACTAGAGATTGTAGTACTGGAGGGACAATTTCTGTTTAATAGATACAGAGTCCAGTAGATGGTGATGATGGTTGCATACAGTGATGCTTGTATACAGTGTGCGTTTACTTGATAGCGTTTAATCTTGCACTCAGAAAAGGTTACGTTGGGTGTGGTGGCACACATGAGAGTTACCCTGAGCTTGACACCAACTGGAAGTACATAGTGAGTTCAAGGCCAGCCCAAACTACATAGTGAGACCCTGTCTCAAGAAAAAGATTAAACTGAAAATTTTGTTACAGGTATTGAATACATTAAACATCTTTGCTCTTACTGTAGTTCAGACTGACCACATCAGATATGCTTCTTGGTTTTGTGTGTAATTCTTAAATAAACTCTAGAAATCTTAAGTTTTAATGCCCAGAACCTGAGGGATTAAATAGACTAGCATCATTCAGAGTTGGGCGCTAACTGCAGGCTGCTCAGCACACTAAGTTGGATTTCTGGCCTGTGCAGTTCCACTTTTTACCCTAGGGAACAGCGACTGCCTGTGTGCAGCCAGTGTTACGGGCTGAGACCACAGAGGACCCTCAGTGCCCAGGTGCTTAGGAATTAGATGTATAACTCAGGAATCAGGCTGCTGGCTAGTCACGTGGAACCTATGCTGTCTCAAAGCTACCACAGTTTTCTAGTAGGATTTTTATTTTTTAATTACATTCCTACTAAGAAAATCTGAGACTCTATTTATGTCATCAAGATTTGTAATTTGTATCATTTAAATCTTTGGAATATTTTGAAAATAAAATGTATATAGAAACTAATGCAACTTTATCCACAATCAAAATTTAACCTGGTTTTGTGGTTTGTTTGTCTGCCATGCTTGCCTCAGGGTTACCAGTGTTGCCGCCCCGCCGTTCTCAGATGACACATGTGCTTCCCTACCTGGGTGTACACCTCGCGCTAAACTGGTTTCCTGATGCTTAAAAAGGCTTCAGTGTTTCCACTGGCATGACTAGTTAGGCTTTTCTTCACTGGAGCTGTTTCTGTTTTTCCCTCATTTTTTGGTTTTCTGTCTTTCTCTATGTGATCCATAAGAATTCTACACTGTGACAGCCTCTCTTTATCAGGTACTCCGTACCATGGCCTTTTAGTTTCCACAGAATGACATCTTTTATCATACACATGTTTTTTTAATCAATATTATCAATTTAACAGTTTTGTTGTTGTTGGTTTTTACTGGTACCAGGGATTGAACTCATGACCACACGCTTGCAAGGCAGGCGCTTATGCCACTGAGCTAAATCCCCAGCCCCAACTTAACAGCTTTTTAGTGACTGATGCATCTTTTGTCTTCTGAAAGCAGCTCTACTGTCAGAGGTCACAAAGCTGCTTTCTTGCATTTTCTTATTAAGCTCTGAGAAGCTTTGCTGTTCCAATTAGGTCTTTATTTCACCCAGTGTACTTGTGGGTATGATGTAAGATAAGGGAACCTCCTTCGCCTTTTTCCATGTGGCCGGTGAGTTGTCCTGCAGCTGTCCTTAGCTAGTCTTCCTCTCTCTGCTGTAACATCCTGTTACTGTCATCTTTCAGTTTCTGACCCCTCCACTTAGGCAGTAAGCAATCCTCCTGTAGCAGCTTGACATAGATCCTGTTAATGCAGGAATGGCCCTTGCACAGTCTGACCATTGAGGAATAGGTATGATGACGCCATGTGTTCAGATTTGGCAAGCTTGGATTTTTTTGTTTGTTTGTTTCTTTCTTTCTTTTTTTTTTTTTTTTTTTTTTTTTTTTTTGAGACAGGGTCTCACTCGGTAGTTCAGGCTGATCAGGCCGCGGCCTCAAACACTCAGTGATCCTCCTGCCTCAGCCTCCCGAGTGCTGGGATTACAGGCATGTGTCATCCCACAAGGCCAAACTTAGGTTGTTGATCTCCTGCTGCCTGGGAGTGGATTGCAGTGTGTCTGTCCTCCACAGGTAGGTGGCCTGTCTCGTAGCAAAGTCTGTTCTTAAAGGAAGGAGACAGATGGCAGGATGCGCTGTGCTGGAATTTGCACACGGCAGCTGCAGTCCCTGTTACATGGCCTTATTTTCCGTGTTAAATGGTGACTGGCTCATTGCAGTTAGCTCTTTATTGCAGACACTAGTTTCTAAGATCCAACCAGGGAAATGGTCATAAATCACATTTGCAAAGCCAACCCCTAGTTAACATTTGGGAATTAAAAACCTGGTGTGTCATAGTAGATTAGACACTTAAAATTTCCTTTTGGCTGTCTTCACTCTGCATTTGTCGTTTTTCACCTGTCTACTTGGAGTCACCTATAGCATAGTTACACTTTATTACATTACTTTAAAAGTGGCTTCCTGTTTATTCCTGTTTGTTTGGGTTTTTTTGTTTTTTTTTTACTCAACATGATATTTTGTTTTGTGTTTTGTTTTGTTTTGTTTTTGTGGATACTGAGAATCCACTTGCTTGGCAGGCGCCACACCGCTGAGTTATATCCCCTGCCCCTAGATTACTTTTAAATCAGGCCACAGAAACCTCTTATAAGGTTGATACTAACTTTAATATGTTCTTTCTAGTGATTGTGGTACTTTACATACTGCCTTATTTTCTCTCTCGCTCCATCAAACATTAAAAAGCTTCTTTGATAAGCCCATGTTTTAACTGTCCACAAGTAAGATTGTTTAAATAAATTCAAAGAGAACATGACGATTAAAAGATTCTAGAAGAAAAGGTAATATCTTTTGCAGTTTACCTGTTGTCGTGATTACTGAAAGAAGCTCCCCCAAGGATTTGTAAATTGAGTGATTCTATTGTATATTTAGATTGAATAACTTTTTAAAACTCCTACTTGGTTTTGTTTTGTTTGTTTGTTTGTTTTGACTTTCTAAAGCAGGGCTTCACTCTGCAGCTCAGGCTGGCCTTGAACCTACTTTGTAGTGCAGGCTTGAACTCAGCAATCCTCCTGAGTACTGGGATTACAGTTAATGTCTACTTTTTTGTTGTTTTTTGGGGATTTTTTTTGGTGCCAGGAATCGAATTTGGCAACTTCGCACTTGCCAGGCAGGCGTTTATGCTGCTGAGCTAAATCCCTGGCCCCTCTACTTTCTTTGAGAATGGTACATACTTTGAATAGTATATTGGAAAATATACTGGACTATAGGTTTGGCTGCAATGCTGGAAATACTCAGATAATTAAGAAATTAGAGGAGATAAGAAGCAGTTAGAACATAATGGGTTCTTTAAAGGAATATAAGAATGAAACTACATAAATCTTATAGGAAGATATCATATAAAGTTATTCTGGGTATCTCAAGGCTAGGAGGAAATAGGAAACGAGTATGGAAAGGTTCCTTAGACATCCCAAAAACCAGCTTTTAGGGCTAAGAATTTTAAATTACTACATAAGAAACGGTGATAGGGGCTGGGGTTGTAGCTCAGCAGTACAGTGCCTATGTGGGGGAGAGGAAGGAAAAAAAAAACAGTGATAAACCAGATTGTGATAAGATCAGTTAAAGCAATAAATGTAATTCAACATTTGTAACACTTAGTATCTTCGATTGCAGAAGGTGACATCCTCTGATGCCTTCTTCCCCCTTCCTCATCCCCTCCATGCTGGTTGGTACAGCTCTGCAGTGTTTACAGTGCTCTTCCACTAAAGAGCAGTCTGTGCCTCCTGCAGAATTCTGTAGCTTTGATTAGAAGCCTTGAGGAGAACTCCAAGCTGTATTTAAAAGTCCGCAGAACTCCTGTCTCTGTTGTTTATAGCATCTTTGTACTTACAGGAGTTGCATAGTCATGAAGTCCATAGCTACCATCTGCTAGTGAGTTTTCCCACTGTCATTTCTGAAACATCTCTTTTTAAAATGGGAACTACTAAACAGACACAGATTTTTTCTTCATTTTTTAGCATTTGTCATTCAGAATTCAAAACTCAAAATAGAGAGATTTCCCAGGACTAGTTGACGATTGATTAACAAGGGGGAGGAAGGTCTAATTCTGATTTTATTTCACTTCTTTATTTCAGATCTCGGGCACAGTGGATTGGCAGATCATTATGAAAATCCCCACTGGGGACAGCAGCCCCCTTACAGGAGCGAAGCCAGCTGCAACTGGGATGAAGTGATAATAGACAGGACTGACCAGGAGGCGTGGCCTTCCATCACAGGAGTGGAGACTGATTCTGTCTCAGAATGTCCTCCAGACAGTGACTCTGCCTCCGCCTGTGGCTCTGAGAACAGTAGCATGGCTACAGGGAGTGCCCAGGGCAGCTTCGCAGGACACACCAAGAAGACGAATGGCAATAATGGCACCAACGGCGCACTCGTCCAAAGCCCTTCTAATCAGAGTGCCCTTGGGACAGGGGGAGTGAGCGGGAATGGAAGTGCAGCCAGAGTGTGGGGGGTGGCCTCGGGCTCGGGCTCGGGCCTGGCTCACTGCTCTGTCGGCAGTGGGGATGGGAAAATGGACAACATGATTGGAGATGGAAGGAGTCAGAACTGCTGGGGTGCTTCCAACTCCAACACCGGCATTAATCTCAATCTTAACCCTAATGCCAACCCAGCTGCCTGGCCTGTACTTGGACATGAAGGAACTGTGGCGACAGGCAACCCTTCCAGTATTTGCAGTCCAGTCAGTGCCATTGGACAGAATATGGGCAGCCAGAATGGGAACCCAGCAGGCACTCTAGGTGCGTGGGGAAGCCTGCTGCCGCAAGAGAGCACAGAACCACAAACGTCCACTTCTCAGAATGTGTCTTTCAGCATACAACCTCAGAACCTTAACACTGATGGACCAAATAACACTAACCCCATGAGCTCCTCGCCAAACCCTATCAATGCAATGCAGACAAATGGACTGCCGAACTGGGGCATGGCTGTTGGCATGGGGGCCATCATCTCGCCCCACCTGCAAGGCCTTCCTGGTGCTAATGGATCATCAGTTTCCCAAGGCAGTGGGGGTGGGGGTGAAGGAATAAGCAATTCTGTGTGGGGGCTGTCCCCCAGTAACCCTGCCACAGGAAATAGCAGTTCTGGGTTCAGCCAGGGGAATGGAGACACTGTGAACTCAGCATTAAGTGCTAAACAAAACGGATCCAGCAGTGCTGTGCAAAAGGAAGGGAATGGAGGGAGTGCCTGGGACTCTGGGCCTCCAGCAGGTCCTGGGATACTCACCTGGGGCAGAGGCAGTGGCAACAGTGGCGTTGGTAATGTCCATTCAGGAGCTTGGAGCCACCCCAGCCGAAGTTCCTCTAACAGTGTGAATGGGGAGTGGGGAAAGCCTCCAAACCAGCATTCCAGTGGTGACATCAGTGGGAAAGGATCAACAGGGTGGGATGGTCCCAGTGTTGCCAGCCAGACTTCTGCCTTGCAGCCTGGCAATGAACACATGAACTCTTGGGCCAAAGCTGCATCTTCTGGAGCTGCAAGTGAAGGAAGCAATGATGGGTCTGGCAATCACAATGAAGGAGGCACCGGGAGGGAGGGCACAGGAGAGGGCCGGAGGCGAGATAAAGGGGTTATAGACCAAGGGCACATCCAGCTGCCAAGGAACGATCTGGACCCCAGAGTTCTGTCTAATACTGGTTGGGGACAGACCCCTGTAAAGCAAAACACTGCCTGGGAATTTGAAGAATCCCCTAGGTCTGAAAGGAAAAATGACAATGGGACAGAGGCCTGGGGATGTGCAGCTACTCAGACTTCAAACTCAGGGGGGAAGCACGATGGGTCCATCATGAACAGTACAAATACCTCTTCAGTATCGGGGTGGGTCACCTCACCGCCTGCTGCCGTGCCAGCAAACCCAGGCTGGGGAGACAGCAACAACAAAGCGTCAAGTAGCCCGGGGATGTGGGGGGACTCAATAAGCTCTACTGCTGTTAATAATGCTGCTGCTGCCAAGAGCGGCCATTCTTGGAGTGGGACCGTAAATCAGGAGGACAAATCACCCACTTGGAGTGAGCCTCAGAAGCCCAAATCCCAAAACTGGGGGGAAGGACAAAGATCGAACCCAGCCTGGAGTACAGGAGGGGGGGACTGGGCAGATTCATCATCGGTCCTAGGACACCTGGGGGATGGGAAGAAAAACGGATCTGGATGGGAGGCTGACAGTGCTAGATCAGGGTCTGGTTGGAATGATGCCACGAGATCTGGGACCAGTGGCTGGGGCAGTGGCACAAATACAAAGGTGAATCCAGGTACACACTGGGGGGAGTCTCTGAAACCTGGTCCCCAACAGAACTGGGCCAGCAAACCCCAAGACAACAATGTGAGTAACTGGGGAGGAGCTGCTTCTGTTAAACAGACAGGGACAGGGTGGATCGGGGGGCCAGTACCAGCCAAGCAGAAGGACAGCAGTGAGGCCACTGGCTGGGAGGAGCCCTCTCCACCGTCCATCCGCCGCAAAATGGAAATCGATGATGGTACCTCAGCTTGGGGGGACCCAAGCAACTACAACAGTAAAACTGTAAACATGTGGGACAGAAACAACCCAGGCATGCAGAGCAGTACCGCGGCCAACACCACTCCCACCACCCCCACCATGACCAACACCTCGCACCGAGGCGAGACACCGCCTCCGCACCAGGCCGGCACTCAGCTGAATCGGTCGCCTTTGCTTGGGCCAGGTATGGAAGGTGTCTTACGCTGCTTTATGAGTAAAAAGGTCGTTTCTGCTCATTACATATGCATCATGGCTTTATATTCTCCAGCAGATACCCTTTGGCCTTACAGTGTTACATCTAAATACCATCTAAAGAGAATAAATAAAGCAGGATCCTGTAGTTTCCTATCCACAGTGGAGGGAAGCTAGGAGGGGTTTTTTGTTTGCTTTTTCCACTTTACCAGAGGATAATTTATTTGGAAGTTGTCCTCATATTGTGTTGTACTCTATTTGTCTGGGTTCTTTATCAGTTGGGTAGTTTATATCTTTTATAGGACTAATTTGAATTTTTTTTTCATTTTAGCTTCATTCTCAGTGTTTTTCAGTGCTTCTTCCTATGTTTATAAACATTTTAAGGACTGCCCAGCATTCCATGATGTGTTGATGTGTTGGGACCATAATTCTTTTAGCCTTTGCTCACTTATTGAACCTTTAGGTAGTTGATCTTAGTCACCACCCAGGTTGGTTATGCATTTTTAGGTACAGGTGTTTTTCCACCACATCTTGCCCAAATAGTCCAGGTCAGTTCCCACGCGACACACCTAACCCTTGAATGGTAAGGCCAGCACCATGCGCATCACGGGTGAAAAGGCGAGAGACATACGTATCTCTTTTAGGTAATCCTGGGGCCCATCATCTTAGTTTATGGAGACTTTCAAATCTCTTCATTTCTTGATCAGATCAAGTAATGGTTCTCAGCCTAACTTTTTTCAGACTTACCTTCCCCTTGGCTGGAGATGAAGAGAGGATATTAATCCGAGAGAATAATTTAATTGGTTTGGAGTAAAGCCCATTCTCTGGTAGCTCTAGAGCTCCGCAGAATTTCTGATGTGCCATTTACACTGAAATAGAAACATTTTTATAAAATGAGAAGAGCATTATACAAGTCATGTTTTGATCTTAGTTGAACAAAAATCCTAAATTCAAACTAAGACTTGTTTTAAGTTCCTGCTTGGTACAAGGAGAAGAGAAAATGATGAGATGATTTGGACCCGAAGCTGCCCACAGAGAGCTTGAATTGTAAAAGAGACAAGAAATACAGCCTTAATTATGAGGGACACAGGTAGGACTTGTTGCCCTTTGTAACTGGAGCACTAACAGCCCAATTTCTCTAGACCTGGATCCATGGTAATAAAGCAAAGCTGTAGGCAAGCATGAAGTCTGCCTGAGCAGCAAGTGAGCCTGTACTCACCAATCACAGCACCAGGAGGCACAGGGGGGGCCTGCTAGCAGACTGTGTGGAGCTCCAGCTCCGCACAAGGCTGCCTTCCAGGATACTTTCTGCACACTTAGGAGAGGCTAGAAGCTCTGCCGAGGCACTGCCCACTCCTAGTCCACTTCTTGGACACAGCTGAGTTCTTCACACTTCACCTGAGTCAGCTTCTCTAATTGTACTAATAACTTCATCCTCTGAGACAGTAAAAAGCAGGAACTCCTTCTTTCTGCACACTGCCTAGTTCAGATGTCTGGCCATATCTTGTCTCCTCATCCTCCACAAGCATTCTTCATAGTCATGGTTTTCAGTAGTATTTGTAGGCATCTGGAAAGCTACTGTCTTGAGGGGTCCTAGGCCCAGAATTGATGTTTCATAACTGCACTTTACCGATGCAAGACTATAGCCTCCCTCTCCCGAAAATCATACTCCTGGAAATGCATTATAACTTTCACTGAGCCTTTTGAGTTGTTATTTTATTTTGAAACACAGTCTCGCTAAGTTACTCAGAATAGCCTCAAATGTCATCTTGCCTGCCTGGGGCTCCCAGAGTGCTGGAATTATAGATGTACACCACCATCCTGGCTGTTTTCTTCTTACTAGTGCTGTGATTAGCTGTCCCTTCCTGGTGATGGTTCTTCTATAAGCATTTTGCTTGTTCCAAGTATAGAGCCTGTCCCTGACCAGCTGGTAAGATCGGGGTTTCCAGCCTCTGGAGAGCTCTTTGGACCTTAATCTGTGGTAACCATGTTAGTTATTCCTTCCAGTTTTACTCTGCCCCTAAATTTTAAAAATATGCCATAAATACCAGAATAAGGGTGGAGGTTCTCCTCCATGGCCACTCTGTCTTCCTGTGACACCTCCAGAATCCACCCTGTCAGGGGCCACCCAGCCTATCATCCCAAAGCTCATGGCAGGCACAGAGTGAGTGCCGAGTGCCAGTTGACTGTTGTACAGACACTGGTTTAAAAAGTTTTCTTGGGCCAGGGATATAGCTCAGTGGCAAGCGCAAGATCTTAAGTACCACCACCACCACCACCCACCCCACCGTATCTCCCCACCCCACAAATGAAAAGTTTCCTTGACTGATGGAACAGACCTCAGTGGAGAGCCTGTGTTAAGTCCGCCCCCTAAAGGAGCCAGTCCTGGAAACTGCGTGGGGCTGGCTCCTTCCACTCCCACCCTAGTCCATCCCCTCGAGGTGGCACAGGGCAAGTGCTGGTAGTTCACAGTGACTGGGTCTCAGGACAGGAAGGCCTGCAGAAAGAGGACAGGATACGACTGGCAGATTTTTCAGGCTATCAAAACTTAATGTCCAGGGCCGGGGATTTAGCTCAGTGGTGCAAGCATCTGCCTGGAAAGTGCGAGATCACAAGTTCAGTTCTTGGTACCAAAAAAAAAAAAAAAAAAAAACCTTTTATGTCCAGAATTCTGGGAAATCTGGGACAGTTTTAAACAGATCCTGGATATTTAGACTTACTTTTTGTAGAAACAGTTATCCTGTGTGTAACATGAGAAACTAGTCAACAGGAAGCTGAAAATAGAGGAAGGCAGGTGGCATCCTTGAGTGAATACTGGCACCCTGTAGGGAGAGGGGGACTTGGGGTTGAGTGAGGGACAGGTGATTGGTCTGCCGATATAACCGCGAGTGGGTCTCAGACAGATTTGGGCCTATATTTTTTGGACACAGAAGAGCAGATCTCAGAACAGAACTGCCTGAAGGGGCAGCTGTGGGAGAGTTGGCATTAGTGGAGAGCCAATGCCAAGGGTAAAAATAATTAGGATGGTAGAATTCTGAGCACATTTAAAAGCCAGTAGAGTGAAATAGGTGGAGAAAATGGATGTGAAAGGAGGTGATTCCTTCATCCTATCGGAGAGAAGGTTCATTGTCCATTGTATGAAGAGGGAAGTGGAGGCAGGTACATCAGCAGGCCAGTTGGTGGGACCAAAGGGTCCTGGGCAGCACCGCCAGCCCAGAGTGGTGAGGGAGAGAGCAGAGGCTTGAGCCAAAGAAACCTGCATCACTCCATGTAGAGAAAAGAACAGATCCTTGACCAGGGCCCAGAGAGTTGCTGAGTAGTTAGGGCCCAACGATTACAGCACTTGATGGAGAACCCCTCATTCATTCAGTATATGTGTGTTAAGGAGTACTGTGTGCTGCATGAGACACAGCAAGGAGTGAGGCAGACAAGGTAAGCTACAATTGTGTACTTAGTGTGCCTGAGTTGTGATAATAGGCCAGGTGTGGATGGTGCACACCTGTAATCCCAGAACCTTGAGAGGCTGAGGCAAGAAGATTGAAAGTTTGAGCCCAGCCAGGTAACTTAGGAATTTAGTGAGACCCTGTCTCATAAAGGGTTGTGGATATTTCTCAGTGTAACAAGCCTAGGGTTCAATCCTCAATACCACTCTTCCCCCATTAAAAAAAAAAGATACTGCTAATGCTGGGGGAAGAGCAGGCCCAAAAAAGCAAGTCCCACAGTCAAGTGGAGGGGCTGCTGTATCTGGTAAGGCAGCCCAGGCACTGGATGACCAGTTGGTTGCATCTGAAGCATTCAGCATGTGGGGTGAACGAACAGTTTTCTCCATTGATTTGAGCACCAGTGACCTACTGAGCTGCCCAAGTCCACGTTCGGCCTGGCACGTCGGGAATCCTGTTTGAATCCACCTGTACTTCTGTGCAGTCACAGGGTGCTCCTCCACTCACCTATGTGCCCTGTGGCCCACATTTTTGCTGTGAATAAGCATTTTTAGTGAGAATTTCATACAGAACCCAGGTTTCTGGCTGTTGGAAGCCTGGAAAGTACATTGAACTCTCAGTGGTAACAATCAGCTGGAGCAGATGCCCTTAAAGAGGGCCTGTGATGTGCTCCAGGTGCCACTCCCCACCCCTTGAAGGTCCCGGCACAGGGCTTTGGCCAGTTACCATTGGGCATCAAGCTAGTTCTGTGTCATCCTTTCACTGTGCCCATTACAGTAATTGCTAGTTCCTTGCAGTATTTGAATTTATGGTTCCTTTTTTCAACTAATATATGGCTGTCATTTCTAAACACTTAACAAATACTTTTAAAAATGAAGGAAAATAGAAAAATAGTTGATGCCCCCAAAAATGAATTTGGAGACATACTTCCAGCTACTATCCAGTCTTCATACTGGTAGTTACAAAATTTGTCTCAAGACTTGGTCCTTTTCATGCTAGCTGGCCTCCATAACAGCTCAATAAAATCTTTTGTTTCAGAGACAAAAAATGAATGGATTTGAAAATTAAGAGATTGTATAATATACTGGGAGAGACCAGTAATACTGAATATTTTTTGTTTGATAGCACTATAATAAAAACACATGTAAAGGACTCTACGATTTAGCATTGAACATGTCTTGCTGGATGTGGTAGCGCACACCTGTAACCCCAGCATTCAGGAGCTGGGCTTCATAACAAGTTCAAGGCTGGCCTGAACTGCGTAGTAAGATCTTAGGTAGGTAGATCTTGCTTAGGTAGGTAGATAAACAGACAGACTGACCATCTGTCTGTCTATCTGTCTTATCAGCAGGCAGGCCTCTTCTGCCACCGTAGATGTCCCATAGCAATGTTCCCCGGGCCTTGGGGCTTTCAGGAGGACCTCTAGCTACAGGACCTGTGCCTGACCCTGGAATCTTAGGACAAGGGTGGGCTAGCCATACCTGTGTGCATCCAAGGAGTCTCATTTTACAGGTGGGAGTGGGAGCAGGCTTGGTGTGGTGGGGCACGCCTGTAAGCCTCACACTGGGAAACTGAGGCAGGAGGATAGCTGCAAGTTCAAGGCCAGCCCAGGTTATATGGTGAATTCAAGGCCACCCTCAACTGCATAGCAAAACCCTGTCACAAAATAAAAGCAAAAAACAGGAGCACATCCTTGGCTAGGACTTCCACTTGAAAACCAAGTATAAGGCAGTACAAATGGGACCAGGGAAGTTAGGTAACATGCTCCAGCACGTGTGTGGTGAAGAGGAGGGTAGGCTCAACATGTACCGGCTCCTCGGCCTGCAGACTGCTCTGAAAGAGCAGGTGGCTACCCTCTGGGGTGGCGGGAGCCTCTCAGTGTGTGGTGCTTAGAAACTACGTATCAGTGATTTTTAGTAGACAAAGGATATGAAGATTTACCCAGATAAAGGCGTTCTTTTTAGTTAGAAGGGCCAAAATCATTCTCTTTTATACAAAGACACACTTTTTAACAAATTACACCTACTATTAGGAACTACAGAAGAAGAAAAGTGCACCATGACTGGTCCATGCTTAGGTTTCTGTGTTTCTTCTCTCCCCTCAAGCTTTGGGCATTGTTCATAATCTGGGTGGTTGTAATGATATTCTGTAAGCTCTTGAGCATTTAGTTCTAGTGCTTAACAGAAACAGATAAAACATTGCACATTTTATTCCACATGGTTAGCCCATGTGCAGAAATCCTGTTGTTAGTGAGTTATGCAATGTATAACGGGTCTACACATGCGTTTTCTCATTTCTACTAATAACTTTTTTGTATCAGAGCAGCAGCATCGAGTGCCTCATTACATCTGTGATGTCCAAGTCTCAGACCTAAACCATGCTGTCTTTTGCAGTGAGAGCACACTTAGGAATTGCGAACAATCAAAGCCTGTCACTACGGCTTAATAGGTCCAGCTGTCTGAGCCTGTAGGAGTAACAGGCACATTCTTAGCCCACGTCCTGCGTGCATCTGTGCCCACCTTGTCAGATCTGCACTGTCTGGCAGGTGGGGAACCTCCAGGCTGTGTGTTAGCCAGTAGCTGGGTCCCTGCCCCAGGCTTCCCTCGTCCAGACACAAGCTTCCACATGTGACTAGTGGTAGTTTTGCTATTCATAAAGCTGGTATCCTACAAGTTCGCAATTTTGCTATTGACCTGTGCTGAATTTACATAATTTCCATTTACTTCAATGTTTGAATTTTGGGTAACTTTGTAAATTGCTGATCAAAATAAAGTTTCCCAACTATGTATTTACAGCTTGTTCAGGTTTACAAGTGTATTTATCAAGTGTAGCAGATGCTACAAAATGATCATCTTTGTCCCATTCATACACTGTTCATGTTTTCTGGGAGCTGGAGGGAAACCGGTGTGGTAATAGGAAATGCAGTATAATTTGCATAACTGGGTTGTGTGGGCTTGGCTCAGGCTGTTCTGATAGTGAAATGACCCTGAGGCTGTCTCTTTTTTTCTCCCTGTATTAGAGGGTTTGAACCCAGGGCCTTCACACTGAGCCACAACCCCAGTCAGCCACCCTTTTGGGGGTGGAGAGGCTCAGAAGTCTTTTTTAAATATGTTTATTAATATAGGCATGTGGTACACAATGCTCACATTGTTGTGACAAGTTGAAAACTGTACATAACCATCTGTCCTTGTCACCCCATTTCCCTTCTCCCCCCCTCCCCTTCCATCTCTTGTCCTCCTTCCCCTTTGAGATCAGTCTAACTCCCTTCTTCCTATTATATTGTATTTTGCTTTTTATTTTTACTTTGGGTTTCTCATATAAGAGAAACAATGTGATATTTAAGCTTGTGTGTCTAATTTATTTCAGTTACATTTATTTCACCACAGGGTGTATCCATTTTCCTACAAACAACTCAAGTTTATCGTTTATGGCAGAGTAGTACTTCACTGTGTAAATGCAGACATTCCTTGTTTTGACAGGCAACTTGGTCACTAAATGAGGAGTTGTATATAGTATGTACATTACAATGTATAGTCAGAATAAAGGAATGGTCAAAATAAACTCAACTTGATGACTTACTTGCATAACTTCTACATGCAGTACTGTGGTGTACAGCAGAAATTACTGTCCTGTATAAACAAAATGTACAGAACTGTACAAAAAAGTGGTAAGACTGACAGTCATTAAACAGATCGTAAATGAAGAATATCTGTACCACCATCTATTGGTGGACATACATGCTGCTTCCAGACTTAGCTGTTACGAATCATGCTGCTATAAACACAGGTGTGCTTATATCTCTGTAATGTGATGTCTTTAACTCTTCTGGAGAGATACTTAGAAGGGGAAATAGCAGGTTAACTGGAATTTCTAATGTTTTTTGAGGAATCTCCATGTTGATCTCTGTATTATTTGTACTAGTTCACATTCTAACAAACAATATAGAAGAATTCTTTTTCCTCTCAGCATCTCTATTTGTTGTTATTTAATTGCTTGATGATAGTCATTCTTTCTTGGGTAAGATGGACTCTCAGTGCTGTTAAATGTGTACTTCCCTAATGGCCAATGATGTTGGCATTTCTTCATGTTTTTATTGGCCATTTGTACCTCTTCTATGAAGTGTCTTCATTTTGCTTGCCAATTTCTTAATTGGATCTTTATTGAAGGTGTCTAATTTTTTAAGTTCTCTATATGTCTTACATGAGTCCTGTATCTGAGGAATCACTGGCAAAGTTTTTCCCCTCTTGTAGGTTGCCTTTTTCACTCTATTGGTTGTTTCTCTTGCTGTGCAAAGGCTTTTTAATTTCATAGCTCATTTGTTGACTTTTGTTTTGTTCTGTTTTTTGGTACAGGGAATCCAACTCACAACCTTGCACTTGCCAAGCTGGCGCTTAAGCCACTGAGCCAAATCCCCAGCCCTCCATTTGTTGATTTTGGAACTATTTCTTATGCAACTGGGCTTCTATTCAGAAAGTCCTGGCCTACGCCTATGACCTCAAGAATTTTGCCTTGCTTGTCTTCAGGCAGGTTAAGTGTGATTTAACATTTGGTTCTCTGAATCCCAGGTCTCACTGAGTCACTGAGTTGCCAGGTTGGGCTCACACTGCAGTGCTCCTGTCTGATCCCCAGAGCACTGGGATTGCATGTGTACACAGTACCTGCTGAACCTGTCAGTGCATGAGCTACCTGAGGAGGGCTCATGAGGCTGTGCATCCACAAACAAGGTACAACACCTCCTCCTGATGATAGTGCTTAGTGTGATGGCAGCCAGGCTTGGCAGAGCCTGAAACTAACAGTTACAGCATCATGGAACCGGGCTGTTGTTCTGAACAGTAGGAGGGAAGTGACTGAGAACAAGAAAAGGCAGACACAGCATTGACTTATGTTGAAGGCAAATCACAAAAAAATTAGCAGCCTGATTATCTAGTGTACTTACAAATATTCTAGGACACTTAAAAATCAACTATGGACCAAAAAAAAGAAATTAATACAATTGTTTAGTACATAACAGCCTCACAGTTGACTCTGAATGCAGTAGTCTGACAGAGGAAGGATCAGAGCTGGTTTCTTTAACCCCTAAGCTCTTACCAGATTTCACCAGAAAACGCAGATAATTTCAAAGTGCGGGGGAGAAAAATTGCTATATAATTAATTCAATTAAATATAAAGGCCAGTATAAATTTGAGCCAAGCTAAACCAGCAGCACATTGGGCTTGTGGGCTTTCCCTGTCTTCCAGCCCTGGGAGGAAGTGAAAATATTAGTTCCATATGCCAGTCAGAAAGCCTGGAGGGAGAGCTGGGGGATATGGCCCAGTGTGTGGCAGACAGACGCCAGGTTCAATTTCCACCACAAGAAAATAAGGGGGGGGGGGGCAGAGAGGAATAGGCATCTGTTACCGGTCTTCTTTCAGAGTACTGTTTGTGTCTCCTGGCTCGCCTATCCTCAGCCCCAGAGAAATGCCCTTCGTTAGCCACCTCAGGTCTCAGCTGTACGGCCTGTGATCCCTGTGATTGGCTTGTGAAGGCTGTAAAAGTCTCAAGCCAGAAGCAAACTTCACTTTACATTTGGGCAGTCTGGTAACATTTGCTCTGAAACTTAGTTTTCTGGCCCAAACTTTAGAAAATTTTAGATATTCTAGAGGCAGAGATCCTAGGAGTTAATCATGGAGGAGACGTGTTTTTCATTCACTAAACAGTAGATGAAACATGCGTGTTGTTATTTTAAGTCTGAGCAGAAACTAGAGAACATCATCCTTGCTTCAAGACACTCTATCCTTAAAATTTCTATAGCATTCTTTTGTGTAAAATGAGGTAAATCAGTAAGATGCTTTTACAGCTCACCTGTTTTCGTACCACCAGTCCAGAAATAGCTCCCAGTGACCTCCAGCCACAAGTAATTCCATCTTAATAAGCAACTTGCAGTAATCACTAAAAGAGGAATGAGCTGAGTGGACACAGCACTTCATGGCTGTGGAATAGAATGTTAGACAGGATTGATTTTGCGTTCTAAATTTCCAAGCATTCAGTAAGTAGAGTTAGCATAGGAGCCCAGGGAGTTAAGAGTCTCCTGCCGAAGTGGGAGTGGGATGGATTGCTTATCAGTTTCCACCTATTGTATGAGGCAGGTGAACCACACACACAAAGGTTCTGCCAGAGACCTTCAGTTCAGAAAGTTAAAACTGGCTGAGCCAGGCACGATAAGGAGGCTGAGAGAAGGGGCCACTTTGAGTTCAAGGCCAGCCTAGGCTCCATAGTAAGTCCAAGCCTACATTATATAGTGTGACCCTGTTCAACAAAGACTAAGACGGTTTTCTCTTCCTCTTCTAAAGACTCACTTATCCCATGTGGTAACCTCGTGTAAGACCAGCTTCATGGTATTTGTGTGTCTGTGTGTTACTGAACCCTGACAGCAGCCGCTGAGCCATGACCAGCTCTTCAGCAGGACCCCTATCACTTAGTAGTGTCCCTCAAATATACCCTCCAGCAGTGCCCTTGCTGGGGAACAGGAACATCACAGCTGACCATGATGGTGCGTGCCTGTAATCCCAGCACTCTAGGAGGATGATCAGAGGAGAAAGATGAGAAGTTTGAGCCAGTTGTAAAAAATTTTTTTAAAGCCTGGGGATTAGGTCAGTGCCAAGGCCCTAGGTTGAATCCCTAGTACCAGAAAAAACAATGTTAGGACTACACATTGGAAAAAGTAAGGGTGTGCTCTTCTGGCTCACTCTTGTGCACAGAACACTCTTCTGGGTACAGGCTCGGTGCATAACTCCCATCCTGGTTTCAGACGGGAAGCTTTTAGTGCACCTAAGCCAGTGCCAAGCTGGCGTTGCAGGATATCAGGCCTTAGAATACAGTACTTAGTCCCTTAAAATGGCAACCAAACACCAAGCCTTCGATAAATCCCTAGTTTAATTTTTAGTCCTTTATCTTTCTTTTACTTAATTATAATTGCCTACTTTTAAACTAAACCGTTCTTCCAAGAAAGGACTGCTTGTGGCACTTATAAAACATATTGCTCTCACAGGGGATGGAATGCCATCTGGTGGCTTGATTTGTGGCATTTATGGAGGGATGGATCCTTGAATTGGGAAGGACTGCTTCCTCAGCTTCTGTCTGTGTCCACTCCTCGTCTGCTAGTGTGTACTACTTACGCACGTTGCTTTTTTCACTTGTGTAGGAATATGAAGAATGGTTAAATAGCAAGTGAAATCCCAGCCAGTTGAGCCGGGCGTGGTGTCTCACGCCTATAATCCCAGCACTGGAGAAGCTGAGGCAGGAGGATCGTTGCACGTTCAAGACCAGCCTGGGCTACAAAGTGAGCTCAAGGCCAGCCTGAACTGCATGGTGAGACCCTGTCTCAAAGGAAAAAATGAAAGAAAGAAAGAAATCCCAGCTAGTCAAGAGGATGAGGCAGAAGGATCATATGCTGAAAGCCAGGCTGGATATTTTAGCAAGACCTTATCTCAAAATAAAATAAAAATAGCTGGGGAGGTAACTCAGCACTAGAATGCTTGCCTACTGTGTGCAAGGTTCAATCCTTAGCACCAAAAAAAAATAAGAAAGAAAAAGAAAATTTATAAAACAGTGAAAACTACATATCCCAGTGATTTTTTTAAATTATTTTATATTCTCAACTCTGTATTTGGTCACTGAAGAAACTAAAAGGACATAAGGATTTTAGAACCCCATTGTACAGAAATATATTCCAAAAAATGGTAGTACTTAAAGTATTATTTTAGTTTTATTTTAATGATTCTGGGAATTGAAGCCTGAACCTTGTGATCATGCTCTACCACAGAGCTATACTCCAGGCCTAGAAAGATCATTTTTAAATTTTTAATATGGATATTTTACTTGAAAGTAGAAACTTGTTTTGCCATATCAGCCAACTTTAAAATAACAAAAAAGATATCAGATTCACTCTAGCAGTAAATGCTGAAGAGTGGAAATTGTTTTAATGTTACATATTTAAAATTATTTCTTACTGAAAATACTTGTTTTGCACCAAAATTGTATAATGTACAGTATCCTAATTTATAGTTTCTTCTAGATCTTGTAGAATGTCAGCTACACATCATGAAGTTTATCTGGAATTCAGTTTTCTGTGTATATTAATAGTCTTCCCAGAGATCAACTTAAAGAGAACTTTGTTGTCTTGATTTTTGAGTAAGCAAGTTTTCTCCCATTTATTTGTAATATTTTGAAACATTTAGCTTGCCAAATCACTTGTCTGCTGTGTAAGATACTCTGTAGAATTTTTCCCGCTTTTAACAAAAATTTAAAATTTTGTATAAAGAGCAGTTAGCTCTAGTTACCTAGTCTTCATTTTATTCTTAGTTTTGACTTAAATAATCTGTAAAAAATTTATAGTGTTGTCTTTCAAAGAGAGGAAATTATAGGAATGACAAGTTTAAGGTGAATTTACTGTACCTATAATGAATCAATATTTTCATAGCTGATTGGTCTTTAGCTTTTAGCTTTCCAAAATATCCATAATTTTTGTCATTTATATTCCCTTCCCAGGTTTAATTCTGCCCCTTCAGTTTGTACAGCTGCTTTCCCAGTAAGGCTGTTTTCTGTATAACTGTAGGTGATACAGCTGGCCATTGCTGGCAGTGGCTAAGAGGGCTGGCTGCCCCGTTAACTGGAACAGTTGGCATAATCTGTTGCTTCTGCATAGGCCCAGCTTGTAATTTGAAATGATCCCTAGACTGCATATCCTTTTGTCATTAATCAATATTACTGCATTTTATTAGGATAAAGTACATCAAGGGAACTGATTTCATGCTGTCTTTAGTAAGACAATTAATAAATTTCATATATCCTTGCTGAGGTCAAGTAATTTAAAACATACATTAAACATTTACATATTATACCATAGGCTTTTCTTTCATGTGGAATCCAATGCTTTGTCATCTGGTTACTACTTGAAATATTCATATCTCCTCTCCAAAATGATATGTCCCTAGGAAAGTTATGACTGAACGGAGCTGGCCCAGTGTGACTGCCAGCAGCCACGTGAGCCCCTCCCAGATGCTGAGTGGCTGGCACTTGAGCTGCTTTTGAAAGCTCCGAGTCACATGGGCTTTTACGCTGTTTCACTTTTACCATTTGTTCTCTGCTTTGGCTCTTTTGCAGTCTCATCAGGCTGGGGAGAAATGCCTAATGTCCACTCAAAGGCTGAAAACGCGTGGGGAGAGCCATCCTCGCCATCCACCCTGGTCGACAATGGCACTGCCGCATGGGGGAAGCCACCCAACAGTGGCAGCGGGTGGGGAGATCACCCCACTGAGCCAGCGGTGACCTTTGGAAGACCTGGCGCACCCACTGCCACCCCAGCCCTGTGCAAACCAGGTGAGCTGAGAATCCCGCACACTCTGATCTAGCCATGTAGAAATGGTCCCGAGCATTTTGAGGGGTACTTTTCATTGCTTCTTAGAGCACATTTTCATTTTAAATCATCTCACTTTCATTTTTATTTTGTACCGAGGATTGTTGTTTTGCTGTTTTGTTTCATTTCATTTTGTTTTATTTTGTTGAGGTTTTGATGTACTTTATCCTTGTTACATAATTCAGGCTGGCCCTTGAACTCACTAGCCCAGACTGGCCTCCAGTTTAGGGTAATCCTCCTGCCTTGGCCTCAGAGGGCTGGGTACGGGGGATGGAACCCAAGGCCTCGTGCATGCCAAGTGGGTGCTTTACCACAGAACTGCCCCAGCTGACATTTTAAAAATTAATTTGTTTCTTACTAAATGTACACTTTAAGACTAACTTTAAGCCAAGACTATAACAGGATTGTTCTATGTCTGATGCGTGAACATAAAAGCTTTTAACTTGGAGTCCATGCCCACCTGTTAAAAATTAATACAAGATTCAAAGCAGTTGAACATACATGTTTGGTACTACTACAGGTTAAACAGTCCAGTCTGAAATTCCCAAATCCAAAATGCTCTAACGTCTGAAGGTGGCATGGTGAAAATTCCACACCTAACCTCACATGTCACATCACAGTCAGGACGCCCAGCACGCTTCAAGGCTGAGGTAGGAGGATCAAGCTTTTAAGCAAGATTCTGTCTCAAAATTTTAAAAATAAAATGGGCAGGGGATGTGGCTCAGTGCAAAAACCCTATATACAACTCTTAACACTGAAAGAAAACAAAAAGTATCATGTAAAATTATCTTCAGAGCCAAGTATGAGAGTACACACCTATAATTCTAGCTACTGGGGCTAAAGAGAATCAAAAGTTCAGAGCCAGTCTGGATAACTTAAGTGCAACCATGTATCAAAATAAAAATAAAATAACTAGGGGTACAGAGAACATAATTCACTGGTAAAACACTTGCCTGATACACACAAGACCCTGGTTTCTGTCCCCAGTACCACCAAGCACAAGACAAAATACATTTTCCCTATAGGTTTCACATAAGATGCTTGTGAAACAAATGTTTAAATTTGGGACCTGTCATCTCTAACATGTTTCTTTATGTGTATATAAATATTGCAAAGTTTTGAAAAAATTTTGAAATGAGAAATATTTCTGGTCCCAGGTACGTTTTGTTTTGTTTTGTTGATATGGGGGATTGAACTCATGACCTCATGCTTGCCAGGCCGGCGCTTGTGCCACTGAGCTAAACCCCTGGTGCTTGTTTTGTTTTTTGAGACAGTGTCTTACTGTGTAGCACAGGCTGGTCTTTATTATGTTACCCAGGCTCATTACTATAATGAGTTATGGTAACTCATTATGTTACCCAGGCTGGCCTCGAACTTGCAGCAATCCTCCTGCCTCTGCCTCCCAAATGCGAGGCTTACACTCATGAGCCACCACACTTGGCTGGTCCCAGACAATCTCATGAGGAGCGTGCACCCTGCAGTGGCACTCATTCCTGTGGCAATGTTTTGTGTCTGCCTATTTAAACTTATCTCCTCTAACAAGGTGGAGGAAACCCATCATTTTTCCCCTCTTGAGATTAGTATTTGAAGGCATGTCTGGAACCATTCTTGGCACATCTTGTCTTGTTTTAATCTTACAAAAAAAACTTCACTTTGTATACTTTATGTTTATGCTTAAAACAACTGGCAGAAAGGTGTGCCTGATGATGTAGCTCAGTGACACCACACTTGCCAACTGTCTGCGAGGCCAGCTCAGTTACCAACATTGACAGAACAACTGTGCTTTCCCCTCTCCTCTCCTTTCCTCTCCTCTGGGCGTAATAATGTACCTGTACCTTCTTACATGGTGTCCTGATGCCGTGTGGGCATCTTGCAGTGTGATACTCAGGATGCTAACGTAACTGTAGCTGTTTAAGGCTGACTAAAGTTAGTCGTTCACATGCTGCCAAAGCAGCAGCGTTTTCTTGACTGTCACTAAATATCCTAGATCTTAAAGTGAAACTTCGTTGATTTCATTATTTTGCTGAGTGGCCGGTATGTTCTATATACCCTTCTCTTCTGCTGAAAGTATTTATTCCATTCTTACTGCTTTTTGTTACAAAATTAAAGGATAAGGGACTTTTTTGGGTGTTTAGATTCACATTCCACTTTGAGGCAGTATATTCTGTTTTCATGTTCTGTCT
This sequence comes from Cavia porcellus, assembly GCF_034190915.1. Lineage (NCBI taxonomy): Eukaryota > Metazoa > Chordata > Mammalia > Rodentia > Caviidae > Cavia > Cavia porcellus. Next base: position 26,966,667 of record NW_026947515.1, read on the forward strand.
TCGAGGTCAATTCATTTGCCTATCTTTTAAATACCACATTTTCACATCGTCTTACAGACCTCAGCTAACTACTGTCACCTATCCTTTGACTTTTTATAGTTCTTCCAAGAGGTAAGAATTCAAGGTAAGCCAAGTGTGGTGGCACATTCCTGTGATCCCAGTACTCATGAGGCTGAGGCAGGAGGATCGTTGCAAGTTTGAGACTAGCCCAAGTAGTCTACAAAGTGAGCCCAAGGCCAGTCTGAACTGCATAGCAAGACCCTGTCTCAAAAAAGACAAAAAAATAAAATAAAACAAAAATTTGAAGTAGCTTTGACATCTTTGTATTTTGCCAAGGGAGGAAGAAGGTAGAAATTCAGTAGCCAATTTCCTCTGCCTAGGTATCTGTTGTAGTCAGGGGCTACAGGCAGAACAATTGTATACAGAACACATAATTTATAGTAGTATTTTGTACTAGTCACCCAAGAGTCAAATATAAGTGCAGGAAAACTGTCTACACACAAAGACGTAGAGAATCCAGCCAACGGCCTGGATCCCATGGCAACATTCTGCTTGAGTTCAGCTGAAAACCTACAGCCCTTGACAGTACCTCCCACGAGGCCAACTGGAGGTCTGGAGCCCACAACAATGACTCATGCAAGTCTGCTTCACAGATCTGCACTGGAAAGGCCCAAAGATCAGCAGTGGAAGCTGGAAAGTCTGTGCCAGTGGGGTGAAGGAGCTGTGCCGGTAGGCTGAGGGTTCTGCACTAGAGCCAGGAAGCGATGCTCAATAAGGACCAGGGTTCCCATGAAAAGTACCACAACCATCCTCAGTGACACCCAGATCCCGAGCTCCTCTGATGATGATAACAGCCAGTGTGACAACCTTCTTGTGGACATTAAACAGCACACATCTTCCCTTCTGGAGCCAGGAATCGATGAGCAGAGTAAGGGCCAGAGCTCCCCCAGAGTGAACCGCAGCCCCTCACCACAAGGTCCTGGGCTCCTCTGGTGATGCCAGCTGTGTTCCTAACAGGGGAGCCAGCGGCTCCAAACAGCAACGCTTTGAACCCACTATGCTGCTCTTCCTCTCCAGGTCTCCCTTTTATGCTGGCGACAGTCCTCAAGTGGGCCATCTACACTCAGCACCATGTGGATTCAGTTCAGCTGGTGTTTAAGTGACCACCAGTTTTTAATCCACCACAGCCTTTCTATCCTGTAGTTGTAGATGTCTCTGGGGAACTTGTAAGAAATGCAGGTGGCTGGGCCTACCCTAGACCTGCTGCACATCCCGAGATCCCCACCAGCTCCCACCTGGGGATAAATGGGAGAAGCACTAGCCCATGTGGTAGTGCTCACAGGTTTAGATCAGGTTGTGACTAAGAACTGCATAAAAGATGGTGACATTTCTCAAGAACCCACTTTTGAGAGGCTTTTTCATTTCATTTCATTCTTGGCACACAAGAATTATTTTTAGAATGCCTAGGTTTTGCCAGGCATAGTGGCACATGTCTGTAATTCCAGTACTTGGGAGGCTGAGACAGGAGGATCGCCAAGAGATGGAGGCCAGCATGGGCTACATAGTGAGTTCAAGGCCAGCCTAAACTGCATAGTGAGACCCTAACTCTCCAAAAAAAAAGGAATGCCTAGGTTTCAGATTGATCTTTAGATCTGGCTAAGAAATTTGAAATAGCAATAAACATACGGAGTGTGAAGAAAAAAAATGTACACATATACTTTGTATATGTCTAGTAGAAGAAATTCAATTCTTTTTTTTTTTTTTTTTTCATAAACTGTTACTTGTGTAGCTCCTACACCAAATATACCAAATATAAGGGCAGGAAAAAGCTACAAAGCTTTTATTTATGCCTTTTTTGACACCACATTCACTAGCTTTCAAAAGTGAATGGGCACCACAAAGGCTGGAAATTCAATTTTTATGTCCAGAGAAAGGAAAGTAATGAGGTAAATTATGCCACACCCATTTTTCCCCATGCACCCTACATTGTAAATGTTACAGTGAAGCATTCTGTACTTTAAGGATGGTAAGTTGGCTGAGTTTCTGTTTGCTCTCTTTTTAGCTTCCAAATCTATGCAAGAAGGCTGGGGCAGTGGTGGGGATGAAATGAACCCAGGCACCAGCCAGTGGGAGGATGAAGAGGGGGACATGTGGAATAATGCTGCTTCCCAAGAAAGCACCACCTCCTGCAGTTCCTGGGGCAGTGCCCCCAAAAAAGGACTTCAGAAGGTAGGCATGGCACTCCTGAAGGAGGGAACTTGAGAGCCAGTGGCTCAAAGGTGTGTCTCCAGCACAGGTGGAAAGCTACACAGGATTTCTAGGATGCAGCTTGGACCTCTAGAAGTTCCTGGAAGAAATACGTAGACATGGTGGTGCACATGTATAACCCCAGCACTCAGGAGGCTGAGGCAAGAGAATCGTTGTGAGTTCGAGACCAGCCTGAGCTACAAAGTGAGCTTAAGGCCAGCCTGAACTGCATAGCGAGACCCTGTCTAAAAAAGACCCCCCCCCCCCAAAAAAAAAGATCCCTGTAAGAGTTTACAAGGTCAAAACTGTTTCTGTGGTGCTAAGATTTTGTCTTTTTCAGAAAGTTCATTCCCTGGAATAGAGTGTTAACTTAGCCAGTTTTGCACCACTATAATAAATAACCTCAGATAAGTCTACTTACAAAGGGGAAAGCCTTATTTAGCTCCCAATTTTAGAGATTTGGTCCCTGACTCATGGATCTTTACTCCTTTGGGAAAACCATATGCAAAACTGTTCATCCTCTGGCCAGGAAGTAAAAGAAAAAGGAAAGGCTGGGGTCTCATTACCCCGTGACTCAGTCCCCAGAATATCCACTCTGCCTTTCAGCATGTTCATGACGGGCTAAGACCCACAGTTCATGTAGCTTGCTGCCAGGCACCTCCAGCAGAATCCAGGCCCTCCTGCTAGCTTGGCCCAAGCCGCGCATGCACAGCAGCCATACTGCACCACAGGGGGTCTTTGATTACAGTTGTGTGAAGAAAGGTGTTGATTAGCAGTGCAGATGTCATCACATTCTAGTTCCTTAAGGAAAGTGTTAAAATGGTGTAAAGAATTACAGTACGGTTAAATTATGATGATACAGCAATTGAAAACACATATACACCAGCAATGGGGTACTTGTAAGACTTCCATATTAAAATTTAGAAAATTAATTATCAATAAACTATTCATGAATATAAGCAAGTTTATTATAATAAAATGTTGATTACTGTAATTTTAGTTGGTTTGAAAAGTATTAATATTTATATTTGAACAGTAATTCAAATTCAAGCAGCCAAATCTAGGTCCATTTATAGACTTTTTTTTTTTTTTTTTTTTTTGTCTTTTTCATTTTTATCAGTACCAGGGATCGAACTCACGACTGCCTGCTTGCAAGGCAGGCGCTTATGCCGCTGAGCTAAATCCCCAGCCCCAAGACTTTTTATTAACTTTATGCCAGATGTTCATAGAGACATGCAAAAAGGCAAAACGGTATCTTTCTTCTCAAAAATGTACTTTAGTAAATGTTTATTTCTTTTAAATATTATTTATGTTAGCATGTAATGAATTGATTCTTAGAGTATAGTGGGGTCCTGAGACCAAAAAGTTCAACAATTACTAAGACAGCCACTAAGTACTATTGAAATAAACATGCAGCCATCTGAAAGAAATTGAGATCCACAGCCCACTGTATCCCAGCATCAATTCTAAGTGCATCACAAATTTAAATATGAAAAATAAAAACATGGAAGACATTAGGTGTGATGGTACATGCCTATAATCCCATTTACACAACAGAAGCTAAGGTAGAAGATTACTTAGAGATGGAGACCAACCTGAACTATACAGGGGTATTGTGTCTAAATAAATAAATAAAATAATTATGGAAACAATTTACAGTGAGAAGGATCATTCTAGCTGTGAGTGAAATGTAAAAGTTATAAAAGAGTTTAGATTGAAACCATAAACATAGAAACCATATATGAAAGAAAATACCCTAATAAAAATCAAAGAACACTAAGCACTCAGGAGGCTGAGGCAGGAGAATCACTGTAAGTTTGAGGCCAGCCTGGGCTACATATTGAGTTCAGGGGCAGCTGGAACTATACAGTGAGACCCTGTCTCAAAAAATAAAAACCTGAAATCAAAGGACAAATAGCCAACTGGGGGGCGGGGGGTGGGGGGGACTTGTAACCCACATCGTAGAGAAAGGACTGGTCTCTCTGACACACAGAAGAGGCCTGGAGACAGGTTTTTAAGACATTACCCAGTAACCCAATAGAAAATGAACAAAGACAGTGAATAGCAGATGACCCATAGAAAGGAAGTCATTAGCTCTTAGCAAATGAAATAGTCACCCTGATTGTAAAGAGGACTCGAGCGGACATAAGCCAGCTCTCCAGGAGGCTGTGATGTAGGAAGCTTCCAAGTCTGAGCCCAGCCTAGGCCACTTAATAGCTTGGCAAGACAGTCTCAGAGTAAAAGCATCTGGGGCTGTAGCTCAGTGAGAAGGCTCTGGTTCCGTTCCCACTGCCACAGGAAGAAGAGGAAGAAGAGAGAAAGACATTTAAACTGTATTGAGCGATGCCACTTTTTGTCTCGTAAATCAGCAGAAATCCAGAAGTTTTTTTTTGTTTTTTTTTTTTTTTTAATTTAAGAGGAAAAAGAGAAAAACACAAAACAAACCAAAGCGGTGTAAGGGTACCCGTAATACAGAACTACAAAAAACAAAACAAAACAAAACAAAAAAAAAACATAACAGTAAGAAATCACCTGTTAGTAGATTACATATTATCATCTTGAAAATAGTTCCTCAAATCACAGTATCAAAGAATACAAGGTGGACATTCAAACAGGGAGACTGCAAACAGCTGTGTTCAATGATCCAAAAACATTGATATAGTCAGCTATTTAACACCCCTAAACACACTTGCTGTTATATCCGTTAGAGCTCTTTTTCTTTTTTTTTTTTTTTTCCCTCTCTTTTTTACAACAAAATTTACACATTTTGGATTTTATTACTCCTTAGTTCTTATTACTTTTGGGGGGGGGGAGAGAATAAAGTCAAATATGGCAAAACAAAGCTGTCAGTCAATACCAAGGATAGACATAGCACATGGTGTAGAACAGAGTACAAATTTATCAACAATGGTTATCAACATTGTCCCTTGTTTCCTTAAAAAGAATTGTCTATCTCATTAGATATTATAAAGTTGGACAAAACAGTAGAGAACAAGACCAATAAAACTTAGGCATTGTAAACATTACAGGACTTCCAAAGAAGACAATAGTCAAACCAGAATGGGTATCTTAGTGAATCTTATTGTCTTCAAAGTAGTTGCCTATGTCTTCAAACTTGATACTATCATATAGAATGGAACAGAGTCTAATCAGTCAAAACAAGATCGTGGGAGTACTACAGGACTTCAAAACAAGTTAATAGGAAATCAAAAAGAGTTACTATTTATATATCCTAATTTTTTGAATTTTTTCTTTAATTAAGACAAACATAAGAAATGACTAAATAATTTTTTTTAAAACAATAAGGGGGAGATTGAGATAAAACAGGACATAACAATATAACAATAGAGGTCACAGCATGACTGTTTCAACAACCTAGTACTTCACCACCATATAACCCGACTTAATAGTAGTTACCATAGTGTCTTTTTCCTTGAAATATTTGAGAAATCCAGAAGTTTGATGAGCACACTCCGGGGGCTAGAGGTGCAACTCAGTAGCCCCAAATTCAGTCCCCAGCACAAAAAATAAAATAGCAAACACATTGTGCTCTGTGAAAGCAGTAATCTTCCATGCTGGCAGGAGTGTAGATTAACATAATCCAAAAGGAGGCTGTGTGTGGCGCTCTCCGTCAAACCAGCCTCGGCGTCAGCACAACAAGGGTTCCACTCAATTTGTGACAGTATCTGTGCAGGGATAAAATGAAAGCAAAGGCGCGCTGGTCAGATGGCTGGATGGAGTATGTCAGCTGTATCCTATAGGAGTCTTTTTTTTTTTTTTTTTTTTTGCGGTACTAGGGATCAAACTCATGACCTCATGCTTGCCAGGCAGGCACTTACGCCACTGAGCTAAATCCCCAGCCCTTAGGAGTCTATTTTTAAAAGAAGATTGTATGTTGACACAAAAAGATCAACAAAATAGCTGCTGTGATGACACATATCTGAAACCTCAGCACTCTGAAGGCTGAGGCCCAAGTTTAAGGCCAGCTTGGGATATGGAGCCAGCTAATATCTCAAAAAAAAAATCAACACAATACATTTTAAGTAAAAAGACAGGGAACAGAAATGTGTGACACACCACCAACTTTAGGTACAAGTAAGTTTCTGTGGACTAGTTCTGAGTTCTCTGGACGGAAGATTAAACTCTGCTGGGGGGATTCCTCTTAGAACAGGAACTGAGCACATAGCATGGCATGGAAAGCAAAGCCTTTTTTTGCATTTTGTCCTTTTGAACCATGTGAGTATATTGCTGCTTGAAAAAGAAAAGGCCAGTCATGGAGGGGCACACCTGTAATTCCAGCACTCAGGAGGCCAAGGCAGGGAGGATCATTGCAAGTTCAAGACTTGGGCTACAGAGTAAGCTCAAGACCAGTCTGAACTACAAAGCGAGACTGTCTCAAAAAGATTTTTAAAAATAATTAGAAAACAATTCAATAAATAGTAAGTAGTAACTAAAATCAGACTTTCTGTTCATGAGGACAAAAGGTTACAGGTTCAAAAGTCCTTTACAGTTGGATTGGCAAGTGGATTGGCAACTGATCACAGTGGGACAAGAAATACCAAATTGGCAAATTGAAATAATACAATTTTGGCTAATCTAGCTCTGGCAGCACTTGGACAATTAAAATAACCCCAAGCCATCTACTACCTTGGGGTCAGAAAGCCCCCACTAGGTAGTATGTATTTCACTATCTAGTTAACAGGCGCTTAATCTCTAAGAGCAGGATGGGGCATTTGGGGAGGAGTAGTAAGTGTGTACATATTTCGTTCAAGACGGCATCTTGCTGTGTTGCCCAGGCTGGTCTCAAACTCCTGGGCCCATGTGGTGCTCCTGCCTCAGCCTGGGAGCTGTGTGTGTGCATGTGCACAAGGCGTTGGTGTCTGGAGAGCCTCCGTTGTAGAACTGGAAGGTGGGCCAGCTTGCTCCCCTGACTCTCATGGCACCCTCTGCCTTTCCCTCCAACATCCTGCCTACTCCTGTCCTCTCACATGAGTGCTCTAAACAGGGAACAGGTTATGAAATTAATAGATTTGTTTTTCCTTAGAAGGAACCCCCTGCATTTTGTCATTGTTTAGAATGAAGCTTATAAAAGGGGAGGGGCATCATTTTTATTAGACTTTAGATAGCACCAAGTTCCAAGGAATGGTTCTTATGATTATCTGATAATAGAAATAGTATATATTTGTGTTGACCCAAATTTGTCCTCTGGGAAAAAGAAATGATTGCCCTGCTTTATAAGTCTGTACGTTACACACATCAACCAACATGTGCACTTCACCACCGTTTCCTGTAGTGTTAGCCACAAGACACTGCCAGGAACGTGTGGAGCCAGCTTGGGTCAACACTAACGCGGAAGCTGTGTGACTTTCAAACACCATGCGTTTCAGCAGCCTCTCATTCCAGAAGAGAACTAAAAGGTAACATGTGGCCTTATCTTCTGCCTGGGCTTTCTTCTAGGGCATGAAGACACCTGGCAAGCAGGACGAGGCCTGGATCATGAGCCGGCTGATCAAACAACTCACGGACATGGGCTTCCCGGTGACTGCCATCGTCTTACTGCTCTCCACATTTCCCTAAGCAGCAGCCCCAATTGTTCCCTATCAGTGTTTGGTGTTTATGACAAGGCAGAAAGACTTTTTGAGGAATGAAGTAATTGAACTAAATAATTAGCTTTTAAGTCCCCTTTGGCCTAAGAAGTTAGGCTGAAGGTTACTGCTTTGAAGCAATCAAAGTTCATTCAGTTTCTATCAAGAAAGGCATGAGAACCTTATGCTAGAATAAAACTGTGTGTGGTTTTTAGTTTCCATGATTTTATTGCATTAATTTATGCAGTAGACCCACACACAAAAACTTGGTATAAAGGACTAAAGCATCACATGCCAAAAAAGTGTGTCCTAACCGAGACTAGTTATGCAGGAAAAAGTTTGGAGCTTGAAGTAGTCCCCAGAACACCCTGTGTCGTGGTCCTCAGCTGGATGACAGGACTCCTGAGACTAAAGGATGGCAGCCACATCACCATGGAGTCCTTTCAGGTGTCTACTTTCCAAGTTCAGGCTCACCTGAGGGTTTGTCTTCCAATCACAGTGGGTATCCCTGAAAAGAGGGATCCAGCATGGCCTCATGTACCTCACACTATGTGCTGTCTGCACCGGGGTGACACCTGCAGGAGCCAGGCAACAGGGCCATCCACAGCTCCCGAGTTACTGGCACATGAAGATTAATCTGCCCCAATCAGATGATTCCCACAGGAACTTCCTTGTTCTTTTTCTATTTCTTGAGGGAAAGTTCGTATGATAGAGCCTAGCACTGTGACTCTGCCAGTGACTTTGACACTGTCGCTGGCAGGTCAGTCACTAAATTATAAGGATTTGCCACTTAAAGGACATTACCTCTAACCTCTACAGTGGCAAAAAGCATTTCCAATTCCAAAACTTAGTAACATTGGCCAAGTCAGTAGTGGTCAGCCTGTTTACTGTTGGCCAGTATGCCCCACTAATGAGGACCCTGTTTTGCCCCACAGAGAGAGCCAGCTGAAGAGGCCTTGAAGAGCAACAACATGAACCTGGACCAGGCCATGAGTAAGTGGTAGGGCACACGGGGAGCACTCGCGTACCTGAGGCTCGGCCAACTTCAGCTTTTCCGACGTGTCTTATAGTCTTGGATTAATGGTGGGATTGGCACTGGGAAGGCAAAAGCAGGCCACAGGGAAGGGCCAGGCAGCTATAGGACCGGGACTGACCACGTAGCCAGTTTCAGGCAGGTAGAGCTCTGAGACCAATGCTGTGTTTGAAGCATATTTTCTTCATTTTTCCAGTACTCCAACAGAAGGTGGGCTGTGTCCACCTGCTTTGAGGGGAGGTCATAATGACGGAGACTGTGCTAGGACCTCCCATTAGACCTCTGTGCGTCCTGATGGCACTGCTCAGGCCCTACCTCTCAGAGCAGTACAGGGGTCATGGAGGCACACTGTGCAGCTGAACTCTGGCTGGGAGGTGGCCTTTGCTATTGGAGTAAGCAACCTCATAGTGGAGCTGCTTTAAATTTAAAAATTATTGTTTTGAATATTCATAAAATACAGTTCATTCTCAATATTCTTGGTAGTTATGTCCTAGGAAGCCATTGCAAACACTGAATTCCTTCCACTAGAGAAACACAAGGGAACGTTCCTCAGCACACGCTTTTACCAACTGGTCTTTTGTAGCCTTGTTTCATTTGTTTCAGGATACCTTATTTAATATATATTCTCACAGATAAATTACATGTCCTATTTCTGTGTAATAAGACATGAGCCAGCAAAGTTAGGCCTCTTCCTGGGCTGATGATGTGACATAAACGTGGTTGCTTTAGACTTACAATGGTGCTCCTGCTTCACTGTTATAGATTCCTTGTCCCTGGAATCCACAAATCTAGTTGTCTTGCAGCTCTTGCATAGCTTGTCCACAGGGCTGTTAGTGTCATGTTAGCACTTCTTGAGTGATTTCCTCTTCCTCCTGCTAGATGAACTCTGGTTCTTTGACACTGAGCTCCCAGCCCACAGTGCTGAAGGAATAGGACACATTTTCCCTGAAGGGCACAGCTCACCATTCCTGTACTTCGGAACACTAGCCAGTCTGCAGCCCTGTAAGAGGGACCATTTTAAACACCAAAGGCACCCACAAAACCCACAGGAATATGAAAAATACAGTACAGAGGGGCCACCAAGAAGACACTTGGCCATTTGAGATCCAAAACAAGAAAGCAGAGCATCACTGTGTTGGACCTGACCTGGACATGGGAATGTCAGGCGACTCAAATCGGCAGTGTGCACATTTCTAGAAACAGCCGCATAAGTGCTGTGATATTTATTAATCTTTGAATTTCAGATACATTGCACCGAGCAGGCACATTTTCAGGCATAGATGCCATGAATTGGAGCTAGCCAGTATAATCACATGGGAGCCCACGGCATGCGCTTCAGACACCAGCGTGAGCTGAAGCAGTATTCTTAGACGATAAAGTAGTATGAAGATTAAGTGACCTGAACAGGTGCTTCTGGTAGCTGGATTGGAAGGCCCTTGAGGACAGAATCAGTGTCTGTTTCTGCTCAGTGTGTGGGGTGTCACAGTCAGAAGAGTCACAGGAGACGAGCTGCCCAAGGTAGGTCGTCAGGAAACCCTGAGACGTGACGGGTAGAGGGAGGAAGCAAATGCATAGGGATCTGGGAGCCAGGCAGGGTTCATCCCGGGACCAGTGGACAGGAACAGGGGCAGCAGAGGGCAGCGGCAGGCAGGGCACGTCTCGGGCGTGAGGGCCAGGCGAGTGTGTAGTGTGCTGTGGTCACACCTCCGCCTGTTCCAAGGGGAAGGCCGGCTCCCTCGCTGAAGCGGCACCAGGGCTGTCCTGTGCAACACAGGTGACCGTGCTGGACTTTTGTGTTGCTTTCACTGTGCCCCAGGCGCTCTGCTGGAAAAGAAGGTGGACATGGACAGGCGTGGACTGGGAGTGACCGACTATAACGGAATGGTCACCAAACCCCTCGGCTGCCGCCCACCAGTCTCCAAAGAGTCTTCCCTGGACCGCCCAGCCTTTCTTGACAAGGTATAGATTGGGGCTGTTCTTTTGTTTGTTTTTTAATAAGAGCTGTTTTCACTTTAATTGTGCCTGGTGGAAGTCAGGTTAAAAACATGCTGGCCTGCTGTATTTAAGTATTTTACCTATTGTTTACAGATAGGTTAAAGAGGTAATGTATTTTACATATGCGAGATAAAAAATTCTGGAATTGAAAACCAATTTCTATTTTTGTGTTACCTTGGCTTTTATCTGCTTCAATTTGTCCAGTAGACAAGGGTCATCAAATTTCTGTTTTACTATCTGATTTTAAAGTCACATATCTTCCATTTAGAAATACAGCGCATGTTTCACCTCAGAAAAAGGGAACTAGTGGGTCACAGGCACCTGTGTGTGGCTGGCCTTTCTCACCATAGTGCCTGTGAGAAGCTCCCTGCACCCTTGAGGCCAGACAGAGCTCAGTCCGACTGTTGGAATGTCCCCTCTCCAGGCCAGTGTGGTTACAAAGGAATATAAACATCACAGTCAGTTCAGTCAGAATGTTGAGCCCTGAGAAATAAAATCGAAGCAAAAAATAAAATAAAAATAAAAACCAAGTTAAAAAAAAATAAGGAACAGAAAGGCTGCAATATGAGCCTTTCTAGCACCCCCCAGGAGAACATTCTCTCTGTTCCTGGAAACTACCCCACACGTTCTACTTCAGACAGCTGGGCTCTGTGTAATCCCAAGTACCGTTGAGATGAAGCAGGAGGTGGAGCATAGTTCGAGGCCAGCCTGGCAACTCAGCGAGAGCCTGTCAACGTAAACGAGAAGGGGCCACCAGGGATGTGGCTAGTGGGAGAGTGTCCTTGGGCTCCCAGTACCCAAAAAGAAAATGGAAACAAAGCTGGTGTATGGAGATTCCAGGAGCAGTGCCTACAAATTGTTCCTCATCTAAAATTCCAAATTAACTGGACATTCTATATGTCCTTTGCTAAGTCTGGGAGCCCCAAGTGTGGGACCCTGCCTATTTCCTTGCCTTTAAAATGTGGAGTAAGACCACAAGCTGGTTCTACTACTAGATGAGATAAATATGCAAAGGCCTTGGCACATAGAGTGACCTCAATAAATCTTGAAAACAAAATTGAATTTTCTGTTTCATAACTGCCATCTTGTTAAACGCTGTGAAGTTGCTGAGTGTATAGATCAAAAGCAAGTAAATAATCAGAGTTGGGCCTCAAGTGTACCTCAGCGTCTTGATAGTAAGCCTCACACAGCAGCTGTGATTCGAGGAGGCTTGTAAGGGGTCACTAAGTAACACTTGGGTCACATGTGTGTGCCCTTCTACTCTGCCGAGTAGGGGCAGCAGTGGCTGAGAGCACTGAAAGCTAATAAATATGCTGAAGTATTTTTTCAATGAAAACAGTATCTTAATCCTATTTCTCTTTTTCTTTTTCCCCTCTTCCCTTTACCCCTGTTCTCCATTCCCTTTTTTGATCTGTTAATTCTTTATCCATCCACCCCCTCTGTACTCCCTTGGGAAACTGTTTGCTGCTTTGTCTGCTGATGGGCACTGCACACAGCTCACCCTTTCTTTTTCCAATCAGGATGGCGGCCTCATGGAAGAGCCCACGACTTCACCGTTTTTGCCTTCCCCAAGCCTGAAGCTCCCCCTTTCCAACAGTGCACTCCCCAATCAGGCCCTGGGTGGGATTGCCTCAGGGCTGGGCATGCAAAACTTGAACTCTTCTAGACAGGTAAGCCCATTGGGACAGAGCAGGTTGCCGTCTATGTTCACTAGTTTCTTAGAAACTGCTGGACTGGCAGGCACAGGGTTGTGAGTTCAAAAAAAAAAAAAACTGTGTTGGAGACACTGTCTTATTTTATTTTTAAAATAAAATAACAGAGCTGGGCCTGGTGGCACATGCCTGTAATCCCAGCACTCGGGAGGCTGAGGCAGGAGGATCACAGCAAGTTGGGAGACCAGCCTGAGCTACAAAATGAGCTCAAGGCCAGCCTGAACTGCATGGCAAGACCCTGTCTCAAAAAGACATAAATAAAATAAAACAACAGAATACGTAAGGGTAGTTGAAGGATAAAATTTGTAAATGAAGTTTCCTCTGAGTGAGTTACTGGTGTCAGGAATTGAAAAATAGGACCAGGTGTGGCATACACCTGTCACCCCAGCACTCTGGGAAGCTGAGACCAGAACTCAAACTGAGAAAGTTTAAGCCCAGGCGAGGCAAATTAGCAACTAAACAAGACCATATCTTAAAATTTTTTAAAAATGAAGGAGTGGGGATGTGGCTCAGTGGCACAGCACCTGCCTAGCAAGTGCAACGCTGAGTTTGAGTCCTGGTACCAAAAGTTAGTCAAGTAATTAAAGTAAAAGAACCAAGGTACTTGGCTCAGCGTGAAGGTCCTAAGTTCAAGCCCCATTAGTCACCCAAAAAAGAACAGTTCTTGAATTTGACCGCATGCTAGGCAATGCTCCAAAGTTAGTTTAGTTTTACACTGCACTGAAGTGTGTTTGAGCTCCTCATGGCACCCTGGTACTAACTCTCTGCCGGTTGAAATGCTAGCATGATGCTGAGCAGTCTTTGACTGAGAGAAACACACGTTCCCCCTGTCCCCAGAGCAGATGCGGCTTCTCAGGGAGGGTCTCCGAGAGTCCCACTGGCCCTGTGGGACAGATAGATTGTCTGTGTGAGACGCAACTGCCTCCCTGCCTTGCTGTGAGTCCTCTGCAGCACGGTCCCCAGACACCGTGCTTCCTGAGTGCAGAGCAGCCTGCTCACTGCCCCTCTCAGGGAGGCGCACATGCCTTTGCCCTTGTCTTCCAGGAGGGGCTGCTTTGGGAGACAGAATAGTACCTCTGTGCTTGCGGTCCCATGGAATTACTAGCGGGCCTTGTCTACCAGCAGCAGCTCCCAGCTGGCTTTGGGCCCTATCCTGGCACTCTTGCCATTGCTGGCCTAGTGGAGAGTGGTGGGTAGCCTGCATTTCCTGTGTTCAGACACCCTGTAGGGACACAGGCTCTTCTGAGAGAATTCAAGGGCTATTTGTAGGTAGCATATGGCACAGTGCATCCAAAATGTATTTACTGTATTCACCACAAGGTTAAATTCACTTCCTGGATTTGCCAGTTGGTTCATTTCCACTGTTGCTTGAAAAGTAGCTACGTTTCTTGTTTGAAAATGTTGCTTTTGCTGGGCAGTACGGTACTGACCTGTATTCCCAGATATTGGAGAGGTTGAGGCATAAGGATCACAAGTTCAAGCCCAGTTTACACAACAAAGTAAGACCATGTCTCAAAAAGCAAAAGAATTAAAATGTCATTCTTCTCCAAGTTAATGATAATTTATGCCATATGGTCTTACTCTTTATTTTATTACAGCTTTCAGGAAATGTCTGTCACCTAAACCCCCATGCTATTGCCTGAAACACTGTTGTGGTTTCTTTAAGTTGATAGCCTTGTCTGGGGACATTTTAAAGCATACTCCTGCGATTTAAAAAATGGCATTATTCTCTGGCATCTGTAGCCAGTGTGGCCCACACCCATCCTGAACGTGCCAAAGCAGAGGCAGGCTTGCATGGTGGTCAGGAAATGCATCCCCCGTGCCCCTGACCCTCCGTTCTGTCTCCCCACAGATCCCGAGTGGCAGTCTGGGTGTGTTTGGCAATAGCGGAGCAGCACAAGCCAGGACCATGCAGCAGCCGCCACAGCCACCAGTGCAGCCTCTTAACTCCTCCCAGCCCAGCCTCCGAGCTCAAGTGCCTCAGTTTCTATCCCCTCAGGTCAGACCAGTGCCCCAGACAGAGGCGCAGGCAGGCGTGGGCACAGGCACGTGGTGGGGACTTGTGCTACCTCCAAGGCTGTGTTTCACAGTGACAGCTGAATTAATCCTTATCAAGAGGAGGCTTTCCATTTGTCACCTACAAAGTCACCTTAACCCGTCGAGTAGTAAACACTCTCTCCTGCCCCAAGATGTCCTCAGTCTGCTTCCTGGCAGGCTCAGCCACCCAAGCCCAACAGAGGCACCTGCGCTGGGCCTAGCTTGGGAAAGCTGTTCAGTGACCCTGACAGAGGTCCCAGGTTACCAGGGGAGCAAGGGAAAGGGTGGGCAGCACTGCTGTGAGGGGCATTAAGGAGAGTACCATGAGCGAGGTGCGCTCCTGGGGCCACACTTGAGTCCAGATGAGGACGTAGGGATTGTGGGTGTGGAGCTTCATCTACCACTGGATCACTTTGCCTGGAGAGATTCTTGTGGGAAAAAGTCAGTGGAACTAAAAAAAAGATTCTGTTTTATATAGCTCTAAGACCTGCTGCCCAATTTCCATACTAATGTTAGGATTTATGCTGAGTTTTTAATTGTAGTATAAGAACACTCAATAATGAATTACTATATATTGACAACCTCTTTGATAACTCAGCTGTACACAGTGTTTAATTCTGGGGCAAAGAAAGACTGATAGCCCTGCTTGGGAAGAAAAAGTATTTTGAAGTCTCCATCGCCTTCAACCATTCTTCTGGCAGAGGAAAAACTACTTTCTTCCCTAAGTGACCTCTGTTACCGAGAAGATATTTTGAGATTTCTAAGGGGCCTTATTTTTAGTTGTTTAGAAGAGAATATGCTAAGCAGTGGTGATGACCCTATCCCTCAAGTGTTATTTGTTCATCTCGTAAAGCAGAAGATGATGTGACTAGTTTCCCTAGACTAAAATCTCTCTATTCAGTGTTGGTGGTGTGTATTAAACAAGTGGGGTTGCAGTGTGGACACTCGTCTCTAAGGGGATTGCCATCACTGCATCCATATAAAACTTAAATTCCAGCTTAGTTTGTTGGAATACAGTTTCTGTCCCTTTGAGCTGTGTGACAGAAGACCTTGGGCTGGGTAATTTATAAACAGCCTGACTGCTTCTAGTTCCAGGGGCTGGACAGTCCGAGGTCAGTCCCAGATCAGGGCAGCGGCCTGATTCCTCATGGAGAGTGACTTCTGTGCATGCTCGTGTAGCCAAAGAGGGGAGCAGGCTCCCTCAAGCCTCTTTGCTAAGGGCACCTAACCACCTCCTAAAGGTCCCATCTCTTCATGCTGTGAATTGAGGGTTGTGTTTTAACATAGGAATTTGGGAGACAAACATTGAGAGCATGGCACGTAGGAAGACTATATTGGCACAGTGAAAGAACAGGGGGCATCATGGAATTCGCTGGTAGTAGTTATCACTCCCTAAAGGTTTGGATCCACGTTGGATTACTGAGTTGAGAAGTACAGTTAAGTGCATTAGTTAGGACAGAGTAAGGTACTCTAACAGACAGGCCGCAGAAGACGTAGCTTAGCCAACATCACACGCTGCCCTCCTGTGACAGGGAGGCAGGGCCGCTCCCAGCCAATGGGCAGCTCTGCCACAGTTGATTCTTGACCACAGGAGAAACGATAAAGGCAGATGGCCCCTTTGTGTGATGGCCAGAGACTTCACAGGCCACTCCCAGTTGTCCCCCAGTGCCAGAGCCACAGGAACAGAAGGCCACAGCTGGTAGACTGTGCAAACTGGCATGTCCAAATTATCAGTCCTCTCTGTGCCATCTCACAGTGTTCTCCTCATCTTCATGTTACCTCAACCATTACAGTTAAATTAAATACAATTAAATTTAAATGGACTTATCTTTAAATGTATTTTTAAATAAAATTTTGTGGGCTGGGCATGGCGGCACACTCCTATAATCCCAGTGTTCAAAAAACTGAGACAGGAAGATCATTGCAAGTTCAAGACCAGCTTGGGCTACCAAAGGAGCTCAAGACTAGCCTGAACTGCACAGCACACCCTATCTCAAAACAAAAACAAAAACAAAAAAAAAAAAACAGGTAAAAACACTCGGCTATGTTCCCCCTAAAGTCATCTTGCATACCTGCATTGCGAAGGTGTGTCTGACATTTGAGACCCTGAAACAGCATGGCCAGGCCCTGGTTGGCTCAGAGTAGTGAATTCCAATTGAAGAGACTGTCCTGAGTAGGCAGCACGTAGACAGCAGTGACACCCACTGAGACTGACCTCTGCTCTTGCCAGGGGAGGAGGGCCTGCTGAGCCTCCTGGCCCCGTCAGCTGCTGCAGGAACAGGTCTGTGGACCTGTGTGAGGCTCAGTGCCCTCCCGCTCCGTGAGGTGCCAGCCAGTGCCAGTGGTCCTCTCCACTTAGGCCTCACAGTTTCGCTTTGGCAGAACAATATCTCAGGCACTGATAGGAAAAACCCCAACCATGGACAGGACAGCTAATGTGTGACCAAGTATTGGGAAGAAGAAATATCCTCAGAGACTTTCCTTCCTTCCTTCCTTCCTTCCTTCCTTCCTTCGTTCTTCACATGTCAGCTACTAATGCTGAGCTGTCTGCAGGTGCTCTGATAGCCATAAGGCTCCCAGGTGAGACAGATACAGCTGTTAGTCACTGTGAGTCAGGAAAACACTGTGTGACAGTAAACATTTTAATGAGGACACGATGACTGATAGTATGTTTGACTTTAACAGGTTCAAGCACAGCTTTTGCAGTTTGCAGCAAAAAACATTGGTCTCAACCCTGCACTATTAACCTCGCCAATTAACCCTCAGCATATGACGATGTTGAACCAGCTCTATCAGCTGCAGCTGGTGAGTGGAAAGGCTGCCCGGGTTAGGAGCGGAGCGCTGACACACGGTTACCACAGCTGTTTCTCACCTCTGGGTGTGCCACTGAAACTGTCGTAGTAAATTAAGTTTTTGGTTTTGGGGGTTTTTTTGTTTGTTTTGTTTTGCTTTGCTTTGCTTTGCTTAAGGGTGTTTTTACTGAGCTTAGTAAACTTTTCAGCTCCTCTGTGATCAGAGGTTCTCATAATTAGGACTGTGTTTTCCTTTTAGGTCTCAGACAAATTCTCACCTGACCAAAGAACATAAAATGTCATATGAGTGACTTTTCCCAGTTCTCTAAAAGATAGTACACAAGGGGCTGGGGATTTAGCTCAGCGGCATAAGCGCCTGCCTTGCAAGCAGGCAGTCGTGAGTTCAATCCCCGGTACCGGTAAAAAGGAAAAAGACCAAAAAAAAAAAAAAAAAAAAAAAAAAGATAGTACACAAAAATCACCTTCTAGACAGGTCAAATGAAGTTACTGCCTTACCTGTAGTGGGTGCTTCAGACCATTAGAGTTTAATTCTCACACAGATCTCTGGTCAAGAATGGGTGACATAGATGAGTAATTCTTAAAAGCTTTATAGTTTAACGTTATTGAACTTTTAATTTTCAAAATCACACTGCTTTTACCATAAAATGTCATATGATTATATTCTTTGACACATACTGAATTTTTTATTTTTTAAGATAGAATCCACTAATATAGCCCAGGCTGGCCTCAAACTCACAGTGATCCTCCTGCTCAGCTTCCCAAATGCTGGGAGTACAGGCTTGTGCCACCACAGTGACCTGAACTTATATACACTAAAGGGATAAAATTATTTTTTTGAGGGGACCAGGAATTTAGCTCAGTAGCATAAGTACCTGCCTGGCAAGTGCTAGGTTGTGAGTTTGACCCCCCAATAACCCCCCCCCAAAATTATTTTTTTGAGAGAGAGACTGACTCACTATGAAATATAGGCTGGCCTTGAGTCTGCATTGTAGCGCAAGCTGGCTTCAAACTCACAGCCATTCTCCTGTCACAGCCTCCTAAGATTACACCCATCAGTCACCACACTAAATTTACTTTATTCCTTTGGGAGTATGCACTTGATGGGGCTGGGGATTTAGCTCAATGGCCCAAGCGCTTGCCTGGTAAGTGTGAGATCATGAGTTTGATCCCTGACCACAAAAAAAAAAAAAAAAAAAAAAAAAAAAATTATGTACTTGATTTACTTTAAAGTCCTATGCAGCATGCTTGCTGCCTAGAAAAATGACCAAGAATCATGAAGGACACAGAAATAGAGAGAGGGTGGTGATAGTGTGCTCCATTAAACAGAATCATTGATACAGAACCTTGGCTTCTAAGAGGTCCTCGGGCCCACCGTTACACTGTTTCAGGCATTCCTTTGTCAAGGTGGAATGTCTCATTTTCTCAGTAAGTTGCAAGGGAGTGGTAGGGGACTGCCAAAGGCAGAGTCCTAGAAACAGTGTCCTCGCTTTGCTGAACAGCACAGGGCCTTGTGATACAGATGGCGGGCAGGCAGGGTGTGGCCTCAGGGGCTTTTAGGATCCAGGAGGGAATCAGTGCTGGCAGTTCTGCATTCAGGGGACACCGCAGGCAGGGGCGCAGCAGAGGAGGAGATAGGCCTTGTGGGAGCAGGCGACCCGCGGGGCACAGAGGCAGAGCCCGCCTCACCTTCCTGCAGGCACAGCCCAGTCCAGTCCTGCTGTTACCTGAGAGGTGTTACCTGAGAGGCCCTGTGGTGTGGAAGATACCAAGAAAATGTTGGCTTAATGTTTTCTGTTCATTTTTTTCCCAAAAATGTAAGGAAACAAAGTTCAGTGCTTCCTAATGTTTAAGACTTAGACCCCTATCAAACGGCTATGAGAAATCTCATCCCTAATCACTTGCAGTTGTTTCTATTCATGTACTGATTAACTCAGTCTTGATATGCCTTGAGAAATGTTGGTTTAAACTTCTGAACTGGCAACAGTTTTAACAATAATCAGATTGTTATCATATTGAAGTTTTGGATGTTGGAGGCCTCCTGAGGGTGCAATTTCCCCTCTTCTCTAAGTTTTAGAAAACCAGTGAATTCATCTGAATTAGATCAACCCTCCTAAGCCACAGATTGGGTATCAAAATGAATGCCACTCTACACATACTTAGGCATGAAATTGGAGCTGAGAACACCCACCATGTGTGGGCTTAACCCACACAAAGAAGATACCATAGATGTTTTCTCTGGACGAGAAACAAAAGTCAGTTTAAGAGACTGACAGACCTACTCTGGCTCTGTTGAGACATCTCTTTCACAGTTCTGAAATCTGACCCCAAAGTTAAGTTGAGAATTAAAAACTCAATCTTCTTGTCACAATTATTGTTAAATAAGGTCTTATACTCCACTGAAATCTGCCCCAGTGCTAATATGCATATTTGTGTGATTTTCCATTAAAGTAAATTTTTGCCTCTGTGGTACTGTTTTGTTTGTTAATAAAGTACACTGCTACCCTTAAAAAAAAAAAAAAAAAAAAAAAAAAAAAAGACTTAGACCCCTAAAGAGTCACTACCATCTATATAATCAGTGAGGCACTTCAAATAGTTAATCTGTCTGTAAGTTCCCTTGCCAAATGTCCCCAGAAATTCATGTGGGAAAAACATCTGTCCACCAGACATTTCAAAATAATCATAAGAGCAAACATTTTATATCACAGTACAGAAGAATATCATGGTCATGTCAGCCGCATTGATGGTGACCCAAGAGTCCACAGATCCTTGGCTCAGCCTCTCTTCCTGCTTTACTTCCTTGTGACGCTGGATGACATAATCACATGACCTCCCAGTCCTTTGAAGCTGTTTAATATGTGCTATTCCACAGTTAGGACACTTACTGCACTATTTACTTGTACTTTCTGCAGTATTCTGCTACATTTTCTGGCCTTTTCCACACTGAATGAAGAGGAATTATCTTGGACCACATGTAAAATGTGTTAATATAGTTAATGCATATAAATAACAAACTTTCCCCTTTTTTTGGTGCCAGAGATCAAACTCACGACCTCACATTTGCAAAACAGACACTTACACTGCTAAGCTAAATCCCCAGCAAAATTTCCTTTTTGAAAGGGAGATTTGTTCTTTTTGTTTTTTGTTTTTGAGGCAGCATCTCACTACACGGCCCATGGTGGCCTTGAACTAACAGTGATCCTACTGATTCAACCTTCCAAGTTCAGACTTCAGTATATTTTATTATAGTTAAAAAAAAAAAAAAAAAAAAGAGGGGCTAGGGATTTATCTCAGTGGCATAAGCGCCTGCCTTGCAAGCACATGGTCATGAGTTCAATTCCCTGGTACCAATTTAAAAAAAAAAAAGAGCTAGTACCTCCAAGACCACAGGTTAAACATACCTAGCTAGATGATTATAAAAATAAACCTTTTCTGCCAGGCCTGGTGGTACATTCCTGTAATCCCAGCACTCAATAGGCTGAGGCAAGAGGATTGCTTCGAGTTCGAGGCCAGCCTAGTCTACATAGTAAAACCTTATCTCAATTTAAAAAAAAAGAAACAAAAAAAAAAAAAAAAACTTTTTCATTGCCTTATATCAGAAAGTTGGAATCATTTGTTGATTACTTATGTATAATTCTATAGCATTTAGCCAGGCATGGTGGGGCACACCTGTAATCCCAGCATTTGGGAGGCTGAGACAAAAGGATCACAAGTTTAATTCCCACCTGGGCTACCTAGATGCTGTCTCTCAAAAGAGAGGGCTACAGACATAGCTCAGTGGTAGAGCTCCTCTGGGTTCAGTCCCCAGTGCCACACACACAAACAAAACTTCAGGCTTGTTTTCTTCTCCACAGGCATACCAACGTTTACAGATCCAGCAGCAGATGTTACAGGCCCAGCGGAATGTTTCCGGACCCACGAGGCAGCAGGAGCAGCAAGTGGGTATTGCCCAGACTGTTTTTCGATGTTAGCTGTAATTTTCCTGGATTGAAGAGATGCTAACTGATGACCTGTTAGACTGCCACTGATTTCCTCCAGCTCAGCTTCCCAGCTGTGGGCTGGACTCTGAAAGGGGCACAGCCCCACTCAGTGGAGACCTCAGCATGAAAATACTTTGTAGTAAGTTGGGCATGGTGGCTCACGCCTGTAATCCCAGCACTCAGGAGGACAGTTGAGAGCCTGGGCTACAAAGTGAGCTCAAGGCCAGCCTGAACTACATAGCGAGACCCTGTTTCAAAAAGACAAAAAAAAGAAAAGAAAATACTTCGTAGACAAGCCATGTTTGTCCCTTCACAACTAACAAAAGTGTGTGTGTTTGTGTCTGCCTCCAGGTTGCGCGCACAATCACTAATCTGCAGCAGCAGATCCAGCAGCACCAGCGCCAGCTGGCCCAGGCCCTGCTCGTGAAGCAGCCACCACCGCCACCCCCGCCGCACCTGTCTCTGCACCCCTCTGCAGGCAAATCGGCCATGGACAGCTTCCCCCCACACACCCCAGCTCCCGGCCTACCTGACCTGCAGACCAAAGAGCAGCAGTCTTCACCCAGTACCTTCGCTCCATACCCTCTCGGTGAGTCTCCCACGGGCTCAGGGCCACACCAGGCAGAGGGCAGCCCAGATCCCACTTGTGGTGGCAGGATTGCACCACGGTGCAGAAGCTGGCTGTTAAGATAGCATGTGGGGTGCAGCACCAGGCAAACCTGGAGAGCAGGTTTTCTAAGGCTTCTAAGGGAGCCTCGCTGACAGCCTTCTGCAGAGCAAGGAATGCTGTGCTGAGAAGGCTTTGAGTTGGTTTGTTATTATTGTCTTGATTTTGGCTTTTTGTGCGATACTGGGGATCGAACCCAGAGCCTTCACACTAAACTCCATCCCTCGTACTATTTTTTTTATCTTACATCTTGGGACAGGATCTTGCTACGTCATTAAGTTGCCCAGACTGGGCTCAAACCTGCAGTCCCCTTGCCCAAGCCTCCCAGGATGCTGGGACTTCAGGTGTGCACCACCACAGCCAGTTTGTTGTGACAGGGTCTCACGAAGTGGCCCGGGGGTCAAGCTTGTGGTCCTCCTACTCCAACTCCCCAGCGTGTTGGGTCTACACCATGCCTGGCTGAGTATAGAGTCTCTCTATACCAGTACCTGCGAAGGCTCCCAGAGTGTTTCCATTTCTATTATTGAATATGGAAAGTTGTTTATTCTTTACTTATTTTTTTCTCCGCTCTTGTTTATCACTCTTCACGGTCCTTCACCTTTGACCACAGAAACTTGTAACAGTTCTGCCAACGGTGTTCAGACTTGCTAAGCAGGCCCTTCTTGGTTTCCAAACTGTTAATTTTAAAGAGAATAAAATGCAAAAAATCAAAACAGAACAAATCCAATCAAAACAAAGCAGTGAAAGTGGTATAGAATTCAAAACAGGACATTAAGCAATCAACAATGGCTACCACAGTGCCTCTTGTTATCTTCAAAATTGCTGCCCATTCCATCAGACATAGCAAAATAAACCAAATAAAACAGAACTAAGCCAATCAGAACATAGTATTGAATAAAACAAAACAACAAATCAGAACAAAACAAACAGAACAATATTGCATTGTTACCTTCAAAATAGTTGCTGGGGGGTGTGAGGGTTTAACCCAGCGGCACACCGCCTGCCTGGCAAGCGCTGGATCACAAGTTCAATCCCCAGTACAAAAAAAAAATAGTTGCTCAGGTTACCAGATGTAGGGATACAATAAAACAGTAAAATGGAACAACACATTGGATTTCAAAAACAAGACAGGAGGGCACCCCCACAGTCAGACAGTGCACACTGCCACCTCCTGGTAGGTGCCCAGACCACTGGCCCCAGGCCTGCAGGGCCAACCAAACAATACAAGCATCAAGCTTTTTTTTTCCCCCAACTGCTGTCATCTCCCTGAGTCCTCCAAATCGGCAGGGGTGGGAAGGAGAGCTCTTCTGGCTTTTCAACCCACCGGCTCACTCACAAGAAGGCGCAGTTTCTCTTCTGGCTGAGGCGCTTTCCGATCAGCATGGTGGGACTTGCTTCACGGGAAGGCTCAGCATAGCAGAGCCAAGTAGGCCCTTCCTGCCACCTTCATGATGGAGCCCAGGCGGCTCTGAACCACCGGTGGTGTCTGCGTGATGGTGCCTCTGGGCAGCACGGAAAAGTTCCATCAGAGAAACAGTCATGTGTACCTTAAGCCAGCTGTGGTATGTTGAAGAGGAGCAGCTGTCCCCCCAGCACCGCCCATCTCATCTCGTCCACCCCCCGCCGCCTCTCCCCTCACTTCTCTCTTCTCCTCGCCTCTTCTGTCTCTGTCTCTTCTCCTCAACTCTTCTCTCTCCCGTCTCTGACTCTCCTCCTTGCCTTTTCTCTTCTGACTGTCTCTGTCTGTCTCACACACACATGCAGGACTTGGCCTACTGGAGCACACTCACTGCATGGAATCTGTGGGTCTTAGGAGACTTGGGGTCCCCTTCAGGTCACACAGGCTGACCGTTATCAGTCAAAGGCAGTAGTGGAGAAACATCTGGAGCTAAGAAACCTCCAGGCTTGTCTGCTGACTGCTGTCTGAGTCGGTACACAGGGACCGAGGGAATCAGTAGCTTCCTGATCACCTCTCTCAATGCTGGTGTGACAGTCTCGTGAGCACCTCCAGCTTGACATGCAGCAGACATGCCCATCTTCAGTGTCTGCCACAGACAGTGTTGTTTCTTCCTCACTGCTGAAGAAGCAAAGTCGCCTTGGGATTAAGACCTGACCAGAGGGCTGGGGATTTAATTCAGCGGCATAAGTGCCTGCCTTGTAATCAGGCAGTCGTGAGTTCGATCTCTGGTACCGATAAAAAGGAAAAAGACAAAAAAAAAAAAAAAAAAGACCTGACCATGTGTCTGAGTTTGAGTCCCGGCCCGCCGCAGACTGGTCTGCTGCTAACCGTGGCTTGCTTCACTGTCCTGTGCTTCAGTTTCCCCACCTAGATAGTGGGTGTATTTACCACTCTCTTAGTCACCTCTCACCGCAAAGGCACAGTACCGACACTTGCAGCTTAATGGAGGAAGGGTTTACTTGGCTCATGCTTTCCGTGCATGACTGACGAGCTCTATGAGAGAAGCTGTTTGTTTTATGGCATCAAGGTAGCAGAGTGCAAAGGGCAGGGACAGGAAGGGACCTAGACATTTCACGGTTATGCGCCAGGGAGCCACCTCTTGTGACACACACCACCACCCCCCAACAAGTCAGCTGTAGCGCCCTTGAGCAGTCTGCCTGGGCCGAACTGGTGTCCCCGTCAGGAACTCTGTGTCAGCCTTTCACCATCCTTCTCCATAACCTGGTGTAGTACTGGTCCCTGGCAGAGCTCCAGGGGCTTCCCCGCCACTGGTGACTGATGGCAGCACGCATTGGTGGTGGTGGTTCACTGGATGGTGTGGGAATGCAGTTCGTCAGCCCCATTAGGGCAGGCCCCAGTTAACAGGCCAGTACCAAAGGCAGAGCCAGGCCGTCCTGACGGCTACCCCCGAGGAACTCGTCCTGGCCTGGCGCTTCCTACGGTAGACCCTGAGGACTTCCCTCATTGCTTGGACTGGCTCTGTTGCTCTGTCCACTCTGACTGAGAACTTCAGAACCATGTTTATCTACACAGAGACAAAAGAGGACAATCGTGGATTGTGCTTAATTGAAGACTGTTAGCACATTCACCTTACTCAGGAAAAATAGGGTTGTTTTTAAACAGGGTTTTTTTTTGCCAGCATCAAAAGTTAAAGTATTTGACCATGAGTGAAGACTGGACCAAGATGGCCAAGAGGAGGGGCAGGCCTGTCCTTATAGTGTCTCTGTTTTCAGCTGGACTGAACCCAAACATGAATGTCAACAGCATGGACATGACCAGTGGCTTATCAGTGAAGGACCCATCCCAGTCCCAGTCACGCCTCCCTCAGTGGACACACCCCAACTCAATGGACAGCTTGTCCAGTGCTGCTTCTCCTATGGATCAAAATCCCAGCAAGCATGGTACGTCTTGGCCAGCATGGCCACGGGGCTACTGCTGTTTTCACAGTGTTAGCCCTTTGTATAGCATAATTCTTCTAGGTGTTTCTTCAGACCTCTGCTGAACAAGCCAGCCTGGTAGTGCCTGCCTGTAGTCCCAGCACCTGGGAAGCTGAAGCAAGAGATTTCAGCTTTGAGCCCCGCCTGAACAACTTAGAGACTTTGTGAGACCTGGTCTCAAAATAAAAAGTAAAAAGTAGGTCTGGGGCTTTAGCTCAGTGTGAAGGCCCCAGTTCAACCATGCACGCGCAGGTACAGGCACACCAACGAATTCCGTTCCTTCACAGAGTATGTGAGACCTGAACTAGTCAGGGCCAAATTCTTTTTTTTTTTCCCTACAGTACCAGGGATTGAACCCATGCCTTCGTAGTAGGCCAGTACTCCACCACTGACCTATACTGAAAAGTCGTCTTTTGGGCATTATTTTATTTTAAGACAGTGTCTCAACTGAGTTGTGCAGGTTGGCCTAAAATTACAATCTTCCTGTCTCAAGTAGCTGAGGTTGGATTATAGAACTGAACCACCGTGCCAGGCTTATGAGCAAACTTCTTGAACCTCAACCATCCAAACTCAAGACATCACTAGAAACATCCCAGAGCAGCAAAACATGTAGGCCGTGTCCCATGTACTTTTTCTGTTTGTATTCCTCAACAAAAAAATCAGTCTTCTGAAAAGAAATTATTTTCAATAAAATGATAGAACACAGGATTAATAGTGTATCTATAGCCCCAGCTCCTCAGGAGCCTGAGGCAATAGTATGTCAGGTTGGAGACCAGTCTGAACAATTTAGAGAGGTGTTGTCTCACAACAAAAAAATAGCTGGGCATGGTGTCTGTAATCCCAGCACTCAGGAGGCTGAGGCAGGAGGATTGTTGCAAGTTCGAGACCAGCCTGGACTACAGAGTGAGCTCAAGACCAGCCTGAACTGCATACAGAGACCCTGTCTCAAAAAGACAAAAAAGAAATAAAAAAAAAATAGAAAGATGGTAGAGCGCTTGCCCGGTGTATGAGTCCCCAGTCTGATCCCTAGGACTGTAGCAGCTAAAACACAAAGTGAAAGTCAGTTGCTTGGAAAGAAACAGGCAAAACATACTAACCACAGGCTGCGGTCTCACTGTAGACCGTTAAATTTAGCTCTGAACATCCTAGTAGCATGAAAAAACAAAGGAAATTTAACAGTTACATAGTATGTTCTTGATAAAAGATACAGTTAAAAGGGAAAAAGAAAGGTTTTCTTAAGAGTTAACTCTGTGAAAAATCATCTTGTGAAGTAGAGCACTTTGCTGGGCAGGGGAGCCCCGGTCATGGGAGCGGCTTGGCCATCTGTAGATCAGACTCAAGCTTTGCTCTTCCACAGTCAGGTCAGTAGACTGGGGCGGGAGGGGACGCGCACAATCAGCAGTGGCAGCTGACCTCAGCCAGAAAGGCTGGGGGCCATTTCCCACGGTCTGGAAACACATTGCATGAGATTTCCAGACTAACAGATAAAATGGTTCTTTAGGGTTTCTGTGCTCCAGGGTGAATCTTTGTAACTGAACTAGTCACTGATTCTTGGAGAATCCTAGACAGGTCAAGTGGGACATTTCATGAAACTGAGAGGGGCAAGGACTTAGGCCTAAAGGAAGTCTGTCAGTGGCTGCAGCATGCCAAGCGGGGTGTTTACTTGTTGCCATTCTCGTTGTCCTGTAGGTGCTATTCCTGGAGGTCTCAGCATCGGGCCTCCAGGTAAGTCCTCCATTGATGACTCCTATGGCCGGTACGATTTAATCCAGAATAGCGAGTCACCAGCCAGTCCTCCTGTAGCTGTTCCCCATAGCTGGTCGCGTGCCAAATCTGACAGTGACAAAATCTCAAATGGCTCCAGCATCAACTGGCCCCCAGGTAAGACCCCGAGGTGCCTGTCAGAGCCTGCCCCAAGCCTAGGAGCAAGGTTAGACCTGAGAGGACTCCGGGCTGCCCTATGTTTGGGCTCTAAAGCTTCAACTCACAGCTCTGGTTTTCCATTGGAAGCCGTTAGCCAATCAGCTTAGGCTCTAGTTGACGTCAAACACTGCCCTGTGGACCCCAGAGTTCACATGAGGGGGGAAAGGATGGCAGCGGGTGGGGAGGGGCTCTAGGTAGCATCCCAGGGAAACACTCAGATTTTAATGCGGTAGCTGTGGTACCTGACTCTGGTCTGTTCCAAAGAAGTGATCATTTTCATGAAAGAGTCTGAACTGTGCCTGTGAATTTCATTGTCAGATAATAAAAATTTCTACAAAGAGGAAAAAAGTGTGGTTAGATGTCAGTTAAGCAGAGTGAAGGTGCTCTATCCTGCAGGCTCACTTTGGTTTCCACAAACAGAGTTCCATCCTGGAGTTCCGTGGAAAGGACTTCAGAACATTGATCCCGAGAATGACCCTGACGTTACTCCTGGCAGTGTCCCCACAGGGCCTACCATCAACACCACCATCCAGGATGTCAACCGCTACCTCCTCAAGAGTGGAGGTAAGCACAAGGCCACCCCTGTGCCTGTGTGGGAGTCTGCAGTTGCTGAGGCGCGGTGGGTTGTGAGTCCAGCTGACAGGCACCTTCTCTGGTACCAGGTGTGCAGACAGGAGCAGGGGGAATGAGGCGGGAGGCTGATGCCTTTGCTTGAATAACACAAGTTAAACTGGTCTTAACTCAGAATGCTTCAAATAAGAAGTAATTCAGGTTTCAGAGCATGATTTTTTGTATATTTTCTGTTTTGTTGGATTTTGTTTTGTTTTTTTGAAACAGGGTCTCTCTGTCTAGTTCAGGCTGGCCTTGGACTCATAGTGATCTTCCTGCCTCAGCCTCTAGGGTGCTGGGATTGTAGGCAAGGGCCACATCTGGCATCAAAACTTTTCTGGTTGTGGAATATTGGCATAGACCTTACTGGTTTTATGTACCTTCCTGCAAATCAGAATGTGCCACCATGACTTTTTTTAAAAAACGGTGTAACATGATACACATGTTGAGTATCCCTTGTCTATAAACCTAAAATCCAAAGAAACTTGTAAGCCTTGTGTTATCAAATCACAGTGTTAACTTTGAGCTTTTCAATAAATGAGTTTCCACTTGAAATCTCAAAACTGAAAAAAATTGACCTTTGTCCATCTTAGTCTGTTTTTCCTGTTTAGAGAAAGTCACGTGAAGTGAGTGGAGTCTGTCCTCAGGGAATTCCCCTGGCACAGATGGGTGCTGGCTTTTTGCCCACCATCAGCCAGACCCCAGGATGCAGAGCAGGAAGTGCAGGTTAAGCTGCAAAGTTAGGAGCCAGCACTTGAGGTGCAGGAGTGAGAAGGGCAGCGGGGGTCTCCTCAGCACGCTGGAGAGAGTCCTGACGCGTGCTCTGAGCTCCGTGCTCAGCACTGCATTGCATAAAAGAGCCAGGTTTCCAGAGAGGCCCCAGATGTCCTTCCCCAAACATTCCTGGGTTTCCCACTGAAATCCAGACCTGCTGGGGTGAGGCATTTGCTTCCCTTGCTCTTGAAAGAAGCGGCTTCCCGGCCCGTGCAGTGGCGGAGAGAGGGGGGCAGGAGTGGCACAAGAGCAGAAGCTCAGTGCCTCTGGGTCAGTCTCCCCCACCACAAAAGAAGAAAAAGCACTGAGCTGAGCCTCAACCCAGGAACACCGCTATCCTGAGAGCAGCCCAGGTGCCCCTGCCCGCTTCCGGGCTGGACGAGCCTCCCTCAGCAGGAGAGCGCAGTTCCCGCCGTAGGGAGCTCAAGTTCACATGCAGCTGTTGGGACATTTTCATTACTCTGTGTTACCGAAGGGACATGTGGATGGCCAGTGAGGGGTCAGGCAAAATTTATACTGAAAAACTTGGGGTTTTGTTGTCTTGCGATTTTGTGATTTGAACCCTAAAAAAAATGAGGATTTTCCTGTATTTAAATTTTTATCAAGTTTGGAAGGGGAAATCACTGATGCTTGAAAGTTCTGACCTGGTATTTCAAGCATGCTGGTGGTAGTGAGTCTCTCCCCCGAGCGGGCGTCATTGCCAGGCCTGTGCCACCTCAGCCTTCAGGACCAGCCCCGCTGCCACCCCAGGGCTGCGTGCTGCAGGGCCGAGTCTTCTCCCCAAGCTGCCGCACAGCGGAGGAAGTACTGCCTGTGCCCACTCCTCACCCGCTCAGGGCATCTGCCTGCAGCCCCGTCTGGCCTCTGCACTGGTTCATGGTCTTCCGAGGCACTCTTCTCAGAGCAAAGCTGCCCTCCAGCTCCGGCCGCTCAGGCCCTCGAGCTGCACTGTGCGCGTGGCCTCCTGATTCGCAGGCACTGGTTCCTGCTTTCCCCAGACAAACTGTGGGAGTTGTTCCTGCTGGTCTGTTGGCTCCTCTCGGGCCCAGGCCTTGAGGTGAGTCTGCAACCTCCCCTGTGGCGAGGATGCGTACATGACCAGAGCAGACCTGATAATGCGCCCGCCTACACGGATGTGTCCCCTCTCACTTGGCTGCACACAGGAGGTTTGAGACTGGAGACCCTCGGGCAGGGAACAGTGGGGCCTCCTGTCCTTGAGTTTACCACGAGGAGAAAAGGAGACCCCACAGGTCCTGTCGTCTGTCCCCAGCACCCAGTGCGCCCCATTCTGCTGCTCGGATCTGTGTACTGCTGACTGTTCAAGACCTTCAAGTACGAGACTTCTTTTAGGGCTAGAGGAATAAAAACTTGACAGAAATTTGAATCTGAAATTCTTAACAAGGATATAAAGAAGTGGATATACAAGATGTGTAGCAGTTATAAATAGACATATCATCTATAAATTTCCTGATAGCCATATCATCAACTCTCACCCAGATTTTTTAAGCCAGCATGCTCTGTCCCCGCCAGGACACCATTAGGCAGCTACTCAGTAGGAGTCCTAGGGTAAAGGAGGAATTTCTCCTTTTTCCTTTTCATTCCCTTTCTTTTTCTCCTTTCCTCCTTTCCTTCTTTCTTTTTGATTGAACGCAGGACCTTAGCCCATACTAGGCAAGTACTCTACCACTAAGCTGAAACCCCAGCCTAAGAAAGCAGCTTTGCTATATTTGCATCTTACTTAAGAAAAAGAAGAGCTATGGATTTTTATTCCTCCTAATGTTTACAAAAGGGATACAATCATCTTCCCTGTATCTAAATCAACTTTTCATGTGTTTGGTTTTTCTAACCAGTGGCACCTTCCAAGGTCAGTGTTCCTTCACTGTGAGCTCACCCTCCTCCCTGGTGGCCAGCTTGGGAACCACATCTGTTTCATGGATGCTGTCCTTGCTGTGATGTCCTGAAGGGGCTGAAACTAGTGTGGCCACCTGTGGTCTCCCCACACCCAGCCCAGTCCCTGTGTGTATCTATTTCTCCGCACCAAGGACGAGGGTATCTAGAAGCTGTGGGAGCTCACAGTGGTAAATGAGGAGGGTGATCATATCAGGAGCACTGCAAAAGAAAGAGTAAAGAAGAACCAGGTGTGTTGGTGCACACCCCTAATCCCAGCACTGGGAAGCCGAGGCAGGAGGATCACTGTGAGTCAAGGCCAGCTGGGCTACATACTTAGCTCAACCCCAGCCTGAACTAAAGAACAAGACCCTATCTCAAAATAACACCCACACCATACCCCCAAAAAAGGAAAGAAAAGCTTGTGACATTATCAGATTCATCTGATAGAATATTCTGGTAAGTTAACTTTAACATCAAACTTCAGTCAATACTGTTTTTCTTTTTCATTTTTTGGTACTGGGGACCCAATTCTCAACTTTACACTTGCCAGGCAGGCACTTATGCCACTGACCTAAATCCCTGGCCCTTAATATCGAACTTCAGAAATTCTTTTTTCCAGGTGGCAAATGTTAGAAGATAGATGGAAGTGTTAGAAATACTGGTAAGGCCTCTGTTGGACGTGCAGATTGTGTGCGCAGCGGGTAAAGAGAGAACATAGCCTGCTGCTGGTGGTAACGTGCCTGTAGTCCCGGAACTTGAGAGGGGAGGATCATTGGAGCCCACAAATTTAAGACCAGCCTAGCAATATAGAGAGAACTCATCTCAGAAAATAAATAAAGCCAGATAAACTAGAGCCCGCTATGGCCTTGACTGACACCTTACTGGTATTTCTGTTTTCCCTCCCAGGCTGCTAGTACCAGAGAAGGCCCTGCCGGCTCACCAAAGCAAGCGCTCACTCCTCCCCTCTGCCCACAGAATCCATGTGTTTTTCTCTGCCTTCTAGGTAAACTGTCAGATATTAAATCGACGTGGTCCTCTGGCCCAGCCTCCCACACGCAAGCCTCTCTGTCTCACGAGCTGTGGAAGGTGCCCAGAAACACTACTGCACCCACTAGGCCCCCACCAGGGCTAGCCAATCCCAAGCCTTCCTCCACTTGGGGCCCCAGCCCCCTTGGCTGGACCAGCTCCTACTCCTCCGGTAAGTACCTTCCACCTCCTCCTCCTCTGATGGTCACAGGGGTGCTCTGAACAGCTGTGTTCATCACTTAGGCAATGCACTTGCCATCGTCTTTGGCCACCCTGGACTTGGCAGGGTATCGAGTACCAAGCCTGCTACATTCAGCAGTGCCCCAGGGGCAGCTCACAGAGCTCAGGCCTAGGCTGGATGGTCCTAGGCAGCCCTAGTACTAATCCTTTCCTGCTGCCTCTGTATACCTGGCCCTCAGGAAGACTTCTCGGTAGCCAGCACTGGGGTCTTCATTTCTTCCCTCTGTGTGTGCCTCACCACAAGACCTCATTGGAACATAGACTTGCCGAACCAAAAGCAAAATAGGGCTAGGAGCAAGGTTCTGGGTGAGAAATTGGAGCTTTCAGTCAGCTACAGAACATTGAAAATAGCCACTTCAGCCTTTAGGAGCAGCCCCGTGGGTTTGCTTCATCCCTGTTCTGCTGTTAACAAGCAGAATATTAGCATGTTGACTGGAGTGGGACAGGACGGAAAGCAGAACTTCCCAGACAGTTCTCCTCTGGGCCTCACAGCACAGATGGGCAGGCGCGGGCCTGCTGGGCTGGGGAGCATCCAGGCATCCAGGCATCCAGGGCAGCTGCAGAGAACAGCTGCAAGGGTCGTGAGGTTCAGGCTTGTCTGGGCCTCCACAGCTCTGAAAGCTTAGAGCTGCTGCTGTGTGTGTCAGGTGATATTAAGGACTTGAAGGAGGGCCACCCACCTGGCTGCAGTGTGGCTTGTCAACTGAGTTCTTGTCCCCTGGGCTTGTCATGCAGGTTCTGCTTGGAGCACTGACACCTCAGGAAGAACAAGCAGCTGGCTCGTTCTTCGCAACCTCACACCCCAGGTACGGGCGCCAACAGGCAGGACGAGTGCCAGGGGACCCTTGCCCGATGGTGCAGACAGCTCCATATGGCGGGCACCCTTGTTCAGGGCCCAGGGCAACACAGGCAAGTGCAGGGAGGCTTGGGAGTGCCAGAGCTACCCAGCAGCAGCAGGTGGACACAGCCAGAGGGCTCCTAAGTATGTCCCAGGTTTATCTGCCCCTTTGGGCTGAAGTGTGTCTCAGTAACAGGGCTGCTGTAACTACAGTGGTTCCTCAGTTCACAGGCTTGAGGCTTTCCGTGATTCCGTCACAAACTAAGTTGGACGAGAACTGCATCAAACTTAGCGGTCAGGTTCGGTGTTGACTTCATGAGAAAATTTGACTCAGTTCTCACCCAGTAGTTTGTGAGCAGACTGGAGGAGAGGACCGAGTTCCTGAGCCGAGGGAGTGCTGTCACCCCACTCCAGAGGGAGTAGGCCGGCTAGACTGTGGCTAGCCAGAGTCACCTTTCCAGGCATGGGCCATGTCCTTTCACAAGGACCGAGGGGCCTTTTGCAGGCTCGGGCTCCACAGGATGTGCTCTGGTGAGACGAGGGTGACCCAAAATGGGATTTTTCTCATTCTCAGACTAGTTTAACTCAGGAAATGTAACTCAGATAAGCACCATTTCGGGACATCCTTGGCCCCACAGTGTTGTGAAACATTGGTACCCAGAGCTGTCTGTCAGTTTTGGAGAAGCTTGGAAGAACTTGGCGGGAAACACGTGTGTGCCCTTCTTCCTCCCTCAGATCGATGGCTCCACCCTGAGAACACTGTGTCTGCAGCACGGGCCTCTCATCACATTCCACCTGAACCTGACGCAAGGCAACGCCGTCGTCCGCTACAGCTCCAAGGAGGAAGCCGCCAAGGCCCAGAAGTCTCTGCACATGTATGTTTCTCCTCAGACCCTGCAGCCAAATAGCACGAGTGCCCCAAAGCTGGCACAGGGATTGTACAAGTGCCCTGGAACTCCCCTCGCAGTCCTCCTGGCCAGTACCTTACATAAGCGGCAGAAATTGGTCTGGTTTGTTTTGCTTGGATTTGATTTGATTTAGTTTGGTTTTTTTCAGACAGGGTCTCACTCTGTAGTTTAGGCTAGCCCCAAACTCAATATGAAATCCACACTAGGCTTGGATTTACAGAAATCCTCCTGCCTCAGCCTCTGGAGTACTGGGATTATAAGTGCATGCCACCAGGCTGAGCCCAGAAATTGGTCTTCTACCTGGGCTCCAGGTGTTAGGAGAATTCATTCTTAGGCCAGTCTTCTCAGCTTACAGACAGCTGTCCTGGACTAGAGTATAGTTCAGCAGCATAAGTGCCTGCCTGACAAACGCAAGGTCCTGAGTTCAATTTCTGGTACCAAAAAAAAAAAAAAGATAGCTGTCCTCTCCTCTGTCTCTACATAGTTGTCTCTCTGAATGTGTCTGCATCCTGATCTCCTCATCTAAGTTGCCAGTCCTATATTAGGGCCACCCATGTGACCTCAGTTAATTTCATCACCTCTCTTTTCTCCAAAAGTCGCACTCAGCAGCACTGTGTTAGGACCTATTATAGGTGTTTGAGGTGGCACCATTCAGGTCAGCACGGTGTCTTGAGATGAGCTGATTTCTGTAGCTGCCAAATTGGCATACTACATTCACAGTGAGAAAAGCTCCCCAGAGAGTGCCTGCCAAGCCCAGTGACAGAAAGTAAATACCCTGTGTCCTAGAAAAGTGTACATAGAGCCAACAGCAATCCTCAGAGCCAGCCCCTCTGCCTTGTTAAAGGATGTTTCAACACAAAGGAGGTATAAGTTGACCTGTTTAGTGATATCCCTTGAGCTATGAGGCCTAAAAATTAGTCCTTCCTGATTTTAGCACATGGTACAAATTGTTCTAAAGCTGATTTGCTGCTATTTTGGTGGGGGTGTTGTGCTTACACATGTAGACATGTGTTCCACACATTGTGGCTGCTGGAAGTCTAAAATGAGGAGATACGGGCTGGGAGAAGAAACAAGATATGCCCTTTCTGTGAGCCAGCAGTGACTGTAGACCAGGAGGGAAAACAGGATGTGTCCATCCTATGAGCCAGTGGTAACTGTGGCCCAGGAGGAGAAACAAGATGCACCCTTCTTGTGAGCCAGAGGTGACTGTGCACCAGAGAGATAAATAGGATGTGCCTTTTCCATGAGCCAGCAGTTACTGTGCACCACGGGGACAAACAGGAAGCACCCTTTCTGTGAGCCAATGGTAACTGTGGGCAGAGAGGAGAAACAGGATGCGTCCAAGAAGAGCCAGGTACCCACCTCTTTTAAGCAACTGGCTGATTCAGGGGAACCTCAGTCTGAGTGCATAGCAATTGAGGTACAAAAACAACTTAATGCTTGTATTGTCTGATTGACTTTGCAGGCCTAAAGCTGGCAGTCTGAGCATCTATTTAAAGGGTAACAATGTGCAACAGAGCAAGTATGGGGGATTTTCTTCCATCTTGTTTTTGAAATCCAATATTATTCTTTTTTTATTTTTATTTTTATTTTTTTTGTACCAGGGATCAAACTCGGGACTGCACCCTTGCCAGACAGGCACTTATGCCACTGAGCTAAATCCCCAGCTTCATTTTATTTGTTTTATTTAGTGTCGTGTTTTTATTGATTTTATTCTGTTCTGTTTTGTTTTATTATGTCTGATGGCATGGACAGCAATTTTGAAGAAAATAACAGGCATTATCGTAGCAGTGGTTGATTACCTATTATCCTGTTTCAAAGTCCTGTATGACTTTCACTGTTGTTTTTTTGTTTGTTTGTTTGTGTTTTGGTTTTTTTTGGTACCGGGGATCCAATGCACAACCTCATGCTTGCCAGGCAGGCACTTAAGCTGCTGAGCTAAATCCCTGGCCCTCACTGTTTTATTTTGATTGACTTTATTCTGTTTTATTTTGTTTGGTTTTGTTATCTTTAAAATAAAAAATAATTTTAAAGTTTAATAAATAAAATGAGGAGAGGCCAGACAGTGTGGCACACACCTGTAATCCCTGAAATCCAGGCCAGCCTGGACTACATAGGAAGTTGAAGGCCAATGTAGACTACCCTGTCTACAGAGTAGACAGAGAGACCCTGTCTCAGAAAACAACAAAAGCGTGAAGAGAAGACACATGACAGTCCATGGCTCAAGGTCTTGGCTGTGCCTGTCCCAGGGCTCCACTTCAGGACTCAGCAAGGTGCCCGTCTGACTTCTTGCTTTGCAGGTGTGTCCTGGGAAACACTACCATCCTGGCCGAGTTCGCAGGGGAGGAAGAAGTGAACCGGTTCCTGGCCCAAGGCCAAGCCCTGCCACCCACCTCCAGCTGGCAGTCCAACAGCGGGAGCAGCCAGTCACGGCTGGGTGCCTCAGGCAGCACCCACGGCCTGGTGCGAAGCGATGCCACCCACTGGGGTGCTCCATGCCTGGGCAGCAAGGGGAGCAGCGAACTGCTGTGGGGCGGGGGACCCCAGTACTCGAGCAGCCTGTGGGGCCCGCCCGGCGCTGACGACAGCAGGCTGATTGGCAGCCCCACACCACTGAACACGCTGCTGCCCGGGGACCTACTCAGTGGGGAGTCCATCTAGGGCCTGGGCGCCCCAGGCGAGGCCAGGAGGAGTGCCAGCCTCTCTACTCGGTCCCGCAGCCCCGGCCCTCCGGTCCTGCCAGGCACGAGGTCTGCGGCCCTTTCAAGTACCTCTGTCCAGTTTTGAAGATGAACCTTTGCAGTGGCCCTTGTGAACTGTTCCCAAGACAGTGCAGGCTGCTTTTGGTCAGTGTCACACGCTAACGACAGGATGTTCCTCATAGCTTTTTATTTGTGTGTGTCACATTTGTGTGGTGTGTTGTCCTTTTGAGTTGTTAAGTATAAAAGCTGCTTAGAATAGTTCTATCATGAAGGGCACTTTTCAGATTGTGGGCTGGAAAGGGTTATTTTATCGCGGGCAGGCAGGCGGGCAGTGGGAGGGAGAGGCGAAGCCTATTACAGTGAGCCTGTGACGATTATGCACATGACCTGAGGGGCGGCCGGCCTGGCTGGTGCAGAGCAGAGGGGTGCCCTCTGCTGCCACCACCCTGCCTCTGACCCGCCTATGCACATTACCCTTGCTTCATTACCTTTTCATGTCATTTTTTTATCCCAAAAAATATTTTTTAAAAGTTAAAAAAAAAAAAGACATATCAAACATGCAAATACTTGAATCCAGCAGGCCAATAATGAAATGTGAACACTTTCTAATTCTACACTTCCAGGTTGACATCAGTACACAGAAACAGGCTCTAGGAAAAATTTCTAAGTTCATAGCCTACATGTGTGTGTGTGGTATGTGCAACAGTATGCAAGAGCGTGTGTGTGTGTGTGTGTTTGTGTGTGCGTGCGCATGCGCGCACACGCACGCATGTGTGCGTTCCTGCATGGTACATGCTTCCTGTGTGTGTGAGATTTAACTGTGGGTTTTCCCTTTTATTCAGTATATGCTTTTTTTGGCGCATTGGTCAAATGTTTGTTATTATTAGCTTCTAACTTTGCACTGAGGTGTCCCTGCCCTTCCTTTAGCCTAATCCTAAACATTAAAGCGAATTCATAGGACAGGGCCAGCGACAATTCATGTGTAAATGTTTACTCAAGGACTCTGTTTATTGCATTTAAAATTACAGTGTATATCTCTGGAGAAATATGTATATCTACCTTTAGCGGCTTTTTATTGTGGACTAATGCAAGAAAATTCCTACCAGAGTATTGCACCATTGTTTCCATTGGGGATGTAAAGTTACAGAAGCGTTGCTGAGCTGTGGCCATAGATACTAGTAAGGAATGGAGGCTCCGCCGGAGGACGGCGGGGAGCAAGCACTTGGACGTGGGTTGTGACTGCTTTTGGAAGAGCCTGTGGTTTGGGCTCCCACCTGTTTACAGACCTTTTTTTTTTCTCCTTTAGACTTTAAAATTTAAAAAAAAAAATTAAAAAGGAATTTAAAAAAAAAAAAGACTTCCGTCATAAAGAAACCTATTTTCAGAATGCAGACGCGCTACTTCAGAGCTCTGGGATTGGACAGTGCTGGCCCCTGTGGCCATCGTCGTGGACTCTGTCGATTGTTGTCGCCGCTTCATCCAGTGACGAGGCGCCGTGGTCACTGATTGCACATGCCGGACGCGCTCTCAGGAAAGCCAGGGCTCCCGAGGGCAGCTCCACAGCATTTCATGTATTTTTAAGCCCAACTCCTAGCACTGAAGATGTTACTAAAAAACAAAAACTTTAAAAAAAAAAAAAAAAGAAAAAAGATTTTTAAAAAACCACAAAGAAGAAAAATACCTAATCTTTAATGTGTAGCAGTTACATATTTACCAAATAATGGACTCAAAAGAAATAGATGTTTGAAGAGTGCTTTATATATAAAAAATCGCTTTATGTTTTAAAAGTGATCAATGTTTTGTTTTGCAAGGACAAAAGACAATGGAGTAACATACCCTCAAGTATGTTTTAAAAGATATATATGAACATTGTGCTCCCTGCCTGCTTGATCAGGAAACCTGTGCATTACATTTTTTTTAAATTAGCTTTTTAATGGTTTTATCAAAACAAAAAAAAAAAAAAAGGAAAGGAAGGAAAGTCCTGCACGATTGCAGATCCACAAAGCTGGTTTTATAGAGGATCATGACCTATGCACAGACTGGGTTCACGGCGTTCCCCAGTCCGTAGTGTACTTAGCTAACAGACTTCCTCAGAGTGATTGCATCTCATCGCCATCGTGCACACTCCGTGTATCTGACGTGCACGTACCCGAGTGTGCACATCAGATACATGTGTGTGCGTGCATGCGTGCGTGCACACCCAGACATACAGCTTGCCATGCTGCCGTTTAGCACTGAGTTGTAGAAAAATTCCTGATGTTTTGAAGTTGGGGGTCAAGAATCTGTTGTTTTCACTTTGTTTTTCCCCCTTTTGTCTTGTTCGAACCTTTTATTTTGAATTTAAGATGTCTATAACTCTGAGATTAAAAAACAGATTTGTGGCTCTCAGTGTTTTTCTTCATAGAATGTGATTATTGAAGAACATGCACCGAAAGTTGCTCTCAAAAGTACAACGCTTTGTTGAATCTTAATAAATGGCAGTTTTTTCTTGGCTGTTCAAATTACTGTGTCTTATTTTTCAAACATCAGGCATGGTGGTGTCAGGCGTGGTAGTACACGCCTGTAATCCCACTCTCTGGAGGCTGAGGCATGAGGATCGCTGTAGGTCTGAGGCCAGCCTGGGTTACGTGGTGGGACCCTGTCTGAAGACAAGACCGTGTCGTCCTTGACTGAAGCCCGAGGAGACATCCTGCCGTATGTGCCCAGCTCCTCTTTCACGATGTCTTCAGGATTTACCTGTATACTTAATCTCGGTTTTGGTTGACAACTTCATTTGTTTTGAGGGCTTGCTGTTGACATTTAAATCTCACTGATCAGGGCTTCAAACTTCACTGGCTTCATTCTTCAGAGAACTGGGTAGTGTGGGCCAGCGGTAGTGGTGGGGCCAGAGTCCACTTCAGCACCTGGAGGACACCCTGGCTCTCCCCTAGGACCCAGTGTGGACATCGGAAACCACAGGAGAGTAGGAAGATCTTCATGCTTCCTAGGTTTTGTTTTTGTTTTTACAGTCCTGGGGACAAAACCCACTACCTTCACCCCAAGCTATGCCCCCAGCCCTTTTTATTTTTGAGCCAAGGTCTCCATAAATTGCCCAGGATGGCCTCAAACTGGCAATCTTCCTGCCTCAGCCTCCCAGAGTGCTGGAATTACCACCACCACCACCACCCCCGCCGCCTCCTAGATATTTTGTCTGTTTTTATGGAAATCACCTTAGCTAACTTTTGCTGAGCAACTTGTACCAGCAAGTGGAACTTCAGTGCTAGATAAAGCAGCAGCCCCACAGAACTCTGGATGGCAGCAAGAACAGGAACCTGCTTTGTCTTCATCCTTGGAACAGGTGCCGGGTGTGGCTGTGTTCTGTGTTGGGGTTTCCCCTTCACTGATACTACAGAGCATCCAGGGACCTCAGACCCCTGCCTGTGGCCCCTTGGGCAGGGGCACCCTGGACTGAAGAGGCAAGCCCCACGGCGCATGCCACCAACTGCTGGCTATCACCCACCTCTTCTGAAAGTGGAGAAGGACGCTGGAGAGGCCGTGATACAAGAAGAAATTATTTGGAGAAGAATGAAACTCAGATGGGACCTGCAGGGCGTGCAAGGCATCAGACTCCCACAGCCTGGGAGCAGCCACTTGGCCCCGCCTGCAGACCCTTAGCAGCACTCTGACCTGCACCTGGAAGGGGAAGGGTTGCAGGCAACACCACTTCTCTGCAGAACAGGTCCAGGGCCTGTAGGATCCCCAGAGATACAACGGGCTTCACAAGGAAGAGGTATCTGCTCTGCAAGGCCAGGTTGGACTCTCGACAGTCTGGGAGTGCAGGGGACAGGTGGGCAGCAGAACAGCCACAACCCCGAGTGAGGGTGTTGTGTGAAGCCTCGTGGGACTGGATGGGGGCTTCTCGGTACCCACCGGTGAAAAGGAAGCCTGATGCCCAGGATCAAGGAAAAGAGAGGTTCAGAGCTGTACCCTGTCTTCTGACTGACAGCAGCTGAGGAGGGTGAAGGCTGAAGGCAGGGTGTGTGGCAGTAGTGGCTGTGGTGTTGCACAGGCAGCTGCTGGAGCAAAGGAGAGGCTGGGTGGAGGAGTCAGGCCGGCCCCGACTAGACATAAGGACAGGCAGAAAGGCCAAGGGGCCGGCCCTGTGCAGTGGGGGCAGCATGGCATCAGCGGCCATTTCAGGATTCCCTGCCAGAGGAGAACCCTCGGGTGCACCAAGGAAACCAACACAGCATCACGGTGGCAACAAGCACTTAAGTTTCCAGCTGTGCACATCCCTGTGCCATGCTGGAGCTCCTGCTGCCATGCTTGGAATGTCCTGGCCGGCAAGCCCGGCTTTGCAGCTGTGGACAAACCAGAAGCACATTTCCAGATCCCCTACGTGGCCTCCTGCTTGACGGGCTGCGCTTGTGACCATCGCTGGGGCAGAGCTGCTTGGCCGTGATGCGTGTTAAATTACCGGGAACTGTTTGGAGCCCTGTCCTGAGCACCACCTCACGCAGTGTGGCACCAGTGTCCCACGTCTCCCGTGGGTGCCAGTGGGCAGCAGCAGCACAGCAGAACCTCACAACTCAGCCGAGAGGCGCCACTGTCAACCTCCCCTCCACCCCCACCCCCACCAAAAGAGCAACCTGCAGCTTCCAGGCCTCTCTGATCTCACCTGGCACTTGATTCGCTTTCTTTTTTCTTTGTAAAGGAAACCTTGAAGCGCAGGGGCTGGGGGTGTAGCTCGGTGTCTTAAGTGCTTGCCTAGCATGAAAAGGTGCCCGGTTCCAACCTCAGCACCACACAAAAAAAGAAAAAAACCCTGTGCTGGTTGTGGTGCCGAGTGCTTCCGGGAGCTGTCATTTGCAGCAGTGGCCCCATGAGGTGAGGAACCAGAGTTAGGTCACAGGACATACCAAGCGAGCGCCAGCCAGCTAGTCCAACCCACAGGGCTGCCTGGCCTCCCGACACCACACGGGCTAGCAGAAGAGGCAAGCTACTGTCTCCTACAAGGAAGTCTTCCCTCAGGCAAGGGATCTGAAGGCCACACTATAGATCCAGGAACAGAACCAACCAGAGACAGAACTGGGAGCCAGTAAGTTTAAAACTGAGGCCCTGACAGGCGGACACAGACTCAGGGAACCTCGGTGTGCTCCCACATCAGGACCCCCTCCATTGCCAGCTGATGTGGGTGTGAAAGCCCCTGCACTGTCCCTCAGCAACACCCAGATGCCAGCGGAGGAAGTCGCTGGGAGCTACAGCCTGGCTCGGCAAACAATTCTACAAAACTCCCCAAGACAGTTCTGCTTCTGTGATGGTCCCATGGAGTTAATGCAGCTGACATAGACCAAGGCTGATGACACTGCAGTGACCCTGGCACAGCCACTACCAGAGACGAGGGCTGGTCCCACGGCCCCAGGTCAGTGGCTCACTTGCTGGACTGTCTGCTTGGCTCTGCCCTGCACCAGCAGCGCCAGCATCAGCACCAGCGACCTGCAGAGGCCCCGAGGCATCCCTTGGCTGCATCGGCCATGCTGGGCCAGGAAGCCCCTCCTACTGGCAGCAGCAGGCCCACGAGGTCCAGTGTACACTGGTGACTAAGGCTGTGTCAACCGACAGCATCTACCTGCACCCAAGTGCCCCCGACTGGCCCCCAGCAGGGACAGCACTGGTGGGCAGAGCCAGCAGAGAACAGCCAACGGCAGCCACGTGTCCTTCCCCATAGGGGTGAAGACAGGCTGTCCTCCTCCCTGTACCCATTTCCCCCTGCCCCCTCCAGGCCGTCTGCCTGCTGGCTTGTTTCTCCTCACCTCATCCCCATGGAGCCCTTCGCTAAACCTGCCTCCCTCTCTGCACCCCAGTAAGCAGGCATCACCTGCTGCCTGGCCTGCTGCCCCTTGCCCACTAACCCAAGCCCTCTCTAGCCAGTCTCTGGGCCTCCACTCCTGGCTGCGGTCCCCACGGCAGTGAGAGGGGCTGGAGGCAGGCTCAGCTCCCCAAAAATCCATTTTGCAAAATCCATTTAATTGGAATAAATAACATCCCAGGGCAGGGCCAGGCAGGGGAAGGAGCGTCTGTGGGGAGCCAAGCCCACCGCCCACCCTTCTAGCTCCATCTGGGCCCAGCTACACACTGCAGAAGCCACCACTGCACCACCGTGTCTCTGTCGGGGCGTCAGGTCCACGTCTCTGCCCACAGGACCATGGCACTGAGGATGGCGGGGGTGTCAGACGGCTCCTTGCTGACCCATCATCTGTCCCCAGCATCTGTGACCAGGGCAGCTGTCTCAGCCTCCACAGCTCTGCCAACCCTGCCAAAGATGGAAATGATTGAGGACCCAGCAGTGTCCCTCCAGCCAGACAGGCAGTGCTGTCCCCATGTGCTGCCTTCACTTCCGGGGGCAAAGGGCACCCTGTGGGCAGAAAGGCAAGGTGGGGAGTAATTCCCAAGAGGGCGCAGCTCTTTCACCCCCGCCTTCCCCTCCCCCAGCTCCCCCACCCCCACCACTGGGAGGCAGGGGTCCCACAGAGGCTGCAGTGCAGTCCAGTCTGGCCCTGGCCCATCCAGCCGCACAGGCCGCAGCCTTTCTGTGGCCTTTACCTGCTCCTCTCCTTCCTCTCATAGACAGCATGAAGCCTGTTGATCAAGAAGATTTTGTCCTCCCCCTCCTAGAAAGGCCGGAACAGAAAACAGAACTGACCATCCCGTGGTCCTGCAGAGCCAGCCTGTTCCACAGTGTAAGCCTGTTCCACAGAGCTTACGAGCAACATTCAACATCACAAGTGGTAAAAAAGTTAAGGAAGCGTGAGTTCGATCCCCGGTACGGATAAAAAGGAAAAAGACAAAAAAAAAAAAGTTAAGGAGAAACCAAAAAAAAAAAAAAGGAAATGGACGTATTTGTGGCTTTAAGCTTCCTAGTGGCCAAAGTGAACAAAGAAATGTGATCAGCTACAGAGTGGGCCCACAGCCAGCTCCAAATTTCAAACTGGCCCTGCCACTTACAATCTGTGTCTTGGGCAAACTGCCTGCTTTCTGCCCTCAGTGCCACCATCTGACAAAGGTGTAAGACAAGCTGGGGAGTTTGTGTATGTTTCTGTTCTTTTTGTCTTTTTAAGACAAGGTCTCTATGCAGTTGAGGCTGGCCTTGGGTTCATTTTGTATCCAGGCTGGTCTCAAACTCACAATTCTCCTGCCTCAGTCTCTGAAGTGCTGGGATTACAGGCATGTGCCACACACCCAGCTCATGTGTGTGTTTCTTGTAGTTGCTGTCACATACTGTTATACACTTTAGTGGCTTAACATATCACACCCTTGGCTTCAGGTCGGAAGGTCAGAAGACCTGAATGGTGTCGGCAGGGCTGCATTCCTCCCAGCAGCCCTAAGGACTACCCACTTCAGGCCTTCCCGCCTCCTAGAGGACAGCCAGTCCCGGCTCACACCACTTTCCTCCTCTTTGAAGTGAGCAGCAGCTGAAGGGGCACGTCCCGACTTCACAACCCCGAGCCTCGTGCCCTTGTCACAGTGAGGACCCTGAGGTCATGGGCCCCACAGACAGTGGCCAGCAGCCTGCGCCCCAGCCCCTGCCACAAACAGAGTTCGCTGGGCCCTGCGCTCTTCAGGTGACGTGAGAAGCACGTGGAGCATCTACACAGGATCTGGTCAGTGGTCTCTGGTCCAGGCAGGGGCATCTTTCTGCTGAAGCACAGGGGCCAGGTTCTGGGTCCCTAGTG
Organism: Cavia porcellus; assembly: GCF_034190915.1. Lineage (NCBI taxonomy): Eukaryota > Metazoa > Chordata > Mammalia > Rodentia > Caviidae > Cavia > Cavia porcellus. The sequence continues at coordinate 27,010,751 of NW_026947515.1, forward strand.
ACCAGGCTCGGGCCAGCAAGGCTGCACAGCAATACCAGTGTTCCTCCTCCTAGCAAGCTACCACTGACAGGGATGGAGTCTGCGTCTGCTGGGCCCTGGGGGCACCATGGCCCGGGTCAGCCTGCAATCCCAGGGAAGTGAGGGCAAAGCTGGGATCGCCCTCCCAGCACCAGCCTGCAGCGGACACCAGCCCAGGCCACCAGGCCCTGCAGTCAGTGGCAGGGAGGAGTCCCTGCCCCACTCGGCAGAGAAACACCCAAAGAGCCAAGTGCACAGGGCAGAAGGAAAGGACCCCGCTGGGGTGCTGAGGTGGGCACGGGGTGGTGCTGGGGCCTCCGTTCCCACCTAATAGCCACCTGCACCTGTGGACACAAAGCCTTCTGCACTGTGCTCACGTGGTCCCATGTCCAGCACAATGCAGCACCCAGAACCTGTGGAGGGAGTTACTCTGGGAGGGGTGTCCTAAGCCACCAAACTGAACAAAGCCTTACTTCCTTTCCTGAAAAATTGTTTCCAACTGGACGTGGTGGCGCATACCTATAATCCCAGCCCTTGGGAGATATAGGCAGGAGGATCACCACAAATTGGAGGCCAGATTGGGCTGCATAGCTCAAAACCAGCATCAACTACATAGCAAGACCTCTTTTAAAAAAGGGGTTGGGGATTGGGGGTTTAGCGCAACGGCACAAGCACCTGCCTGGCAAAGCAGAAGGTGAGTTCAATCCCTGGTACCAAAAAACACCAGTGTGGTTCGCCTGCCCGGCACACTCCTAGCATGTGGGGAGGTCATGGATTTAATCCCCAATACCATAGGCAAAAGAGTAATAAGGTTTTTTGTTTTGTTTTTGTCTTTTTCCTTTTTATCGGTACCAGGGATCGAACTCACGACCGCCTGCTTGCAAGGCAGGTGCTTATGCCACTGAGCTAAATCCCCAGCCCCAAGAGTAATAAGTTTTAAAAATTTTAAAGAAATCTCAACCCTTTCCACCTCACTCCACTATTTGTCAATGAAGGCACTGGCCCCAGTCTATGTCCCAGCGTGGCCCCCAGGAAGTCCAGTGTCCCAGAAATCTCATGGGCATCTACCCAGCAGGCCCCACGCCCCGAGACTGTGCTCCCTGCAGAGCTGGCAGGCAGGAGGCAGCGGCGGAGAAGGCACTCACGTTGCGGATCTGCTCCTTGAGGAGGCAGATGACCTTCCTCTGGCCTTTCACCACCTGGATGTTGAGGTAGATGACTGCCCTGTGGGAGACGGCCGTCAGGCTAGCGCCTGTGCCAGTGGTCTTCGGTCTGGAGGTCCCCAGCCTGCCCAGAACTCACATCAGCAGGGCGGACGCCAAGAAGAGGAAGAAGGTGTTCTCCACCAGGTACCGGCGCAGCCAGGACAGCCACTGGGCCCCGGGGCCCGCCTGCTCCAGGTGTCGCACCCACACGGTGCCTGCCTCGTACATGGTGCGCAGGGTCCGGAAGGGGCCGCAGGTGTCCGAAGGCTTCACCCTGGTGAAGGGGTCAGAACCTCAGGGCCACGGCCCCCTCCCAGGCTCTCTCCCAGCCCCTGATGAACCCCGTACCCCAGGCCCTCACACACTGGCCCACCGAACCCACAACGGAACAGGGAGCTGCCCGCCCGGTGCCCGCACCCCTCCCAGAGACTCACTGCCACACGGCGTAGCACAGGAAGACAGCGGCACCCAGGAAGGAGGGGAAGCAGAGCAGGGTGAGGAACACGGTGCTCATGTGCGAGGCCAGCCAGGGCCTGCGGGGCGCCTGGCAGTTCGCCAGCAGGCTCGCCTGGAGACAAAGCTGCAATGTGCTGCCACCGCCACCCCCTCCGCCGCCCTGCGGGCCCCTGGCAGGACCTCCAGGAAGCCAAGGGAACAGGCGGGGTGGGGGGTGCCGAGATCAGACCCCAGGATGAGGACTCGGGACCTCACCCGCCTCACCCCAGGAACCACACATGGCAGCCAGAGCACAAAGGTGACCTCAGAGCCTGTGCACAGGCAGCACAGGGCTGGCGAGGGAGGCCAACCGCCTCTTCACAGGGGACACTCAGGCACAAGTGTATGGCTGCCATTCGGATGGTCTGCTGCTCACAGCCTGCCGACACTGCCCGGCTCTGCACCCAACACCCTCAACACACCACTGAGGGGGCCCAGCCTGCCCAAGACTGGGGTCCAAGTGGGGCGGAGGGCTGCCTGGGAGGCGCTACCTTCTTGACCTGGAAGAGGACCAGCAGCCTGAGGATCTGCACGGCAGGCAGCAGAGGCGAGAAGAGGACGCCTAGCCTGGGAAAGCCACAGCCGGGGACAGTCAGCACACCCCTCTCTAGCCAGGGGACAGGGCACTGCCCACACGAGGGCGTGCGGAGCTCTCACCAGGTCAGGGTCTGCCCATAAATGAGGTCCAGCACGTTCTTCGCGATGTCAAACTCAGGCTTCCGCCTCCGGAGTTTCTTCTCCAGGATGAGCCTAAGGAGAAGAGGATGACACTAACTCCTGGGACGAACCCTCTGCCCCTCTGGGAAGGCACCTGGGCCACGTCTTCCTGCACAGGTACCCTGACATCAGGACAGACAAGGGCCACACCCACGGGCTGGGGACTGCAGTCAGCACCCCTGCCAGCCTGCCTTCTGAGCAGGAGACACAGCTGGCCGCCGGTCACGCAGGAGCAGCTTCTAAGGCAGCCCTGCTCTCTAAAAGCCTTACTTTAAATCATCAGCAGACACACATTCTCAAAGAAAACACAGCAGGAAATAACGCACTCACAAAGCAGACCCACTGCAGCCCACTCCCCCCATTCTGCACACCTCTGCTTCCTCCCCGGCCCCTACCAGCCCCCTCTCTCCCTGACAGAGCCAAGGCTGAGGCCAAGGAGGCACCGAACTACCGCACAGCCCCAGTGGAGTCCCTGGGAAACGTGAGGACCGGGCTACGGACACACCCTGCTCCACCCCAGAGCATCTCTTGGGGCTGATGACCTGTGGCCTTGGAAGGGCAAGATTTCTGAGGTGCCCATGGTGGAGGCCCAGCCCTGCCCTTCCCAGGAGGGCTCAGGAGGACGTGGGGTGGGTAGACTTCTCACCTCCACCCCAGCTCCCCCAAAAGTGAGTCTAGAAGTGCGAAGACGAAGTCCATCACCAGGAAGCGGTACAGCTCCTGGCCCACGAAGTCCTCCCAGCACCCACCCTGCAGGGTGGCCACCCTGCGGCCCAGCCAGTGGTAGCAGAGCACGCCCAGGATGGCCATCTTGAGGACGAGGTTCCTGCGTGGGGTGAGGCACAAAGAGGCTGAAGGAGGGGTGCTGGGGGTGGCCGGGGAGCCCCACACCACAGCACCACTCGGCCGCACACCTGCAAATGGCCATGTACACCTCCAGCACCGGGGAGTCGTGCTGCTCCAGGGTGGCCAGGCCACGGAACAGGTAGGGAGCGCCCAGGTTAAGGAGGGAGACACCCAGGGGCAGGACCAGCAGCCCTGCCTCCTGGCCGGCCACCACGGGGCTCTGCGGGGGAGCGGGCAGGGCTGTGGTCACCAAGGGCAGCCCACCGTGAACTGGACCCAGGGACCCAGGGACGCAGGGACCCAGGGAGGGCCCCAGCGGGAGGGATAGTGGCAGGGAGCCACTCCCACCAGTCCAGCCTACCCAGCCAGCTTCAAACTGCACTGGAAGGAGTGGAACCAAAAGAGAGAAAGGGGGCCTGGGAGGGAGGTGGGGGAAGGCCAGCGGGAGGCTGAGGGGCTGCAGCCCAGCCTGGGTGGACGGGGTGCGGCCTGGGCTGACGCCAGGGTCACTGGGACATGTTCCCCTAGGGACAGCTGGCTCCCCCGCTCAACGGCCCCTGCCGCACCTGGATTGTGACCTCCGAGAAGGCGAGGACGGCCACCGCACAGCCCATTGCAGCTCCCAGGCACAGCAGCCACACCACGGCCAGCACGGTGGCCTGCCGCAGCCGCCCACACACGCTCCGGGAAGCCCTGCGCAGCTGCCACTCGGCCAGCAGCTCCTGGGGGGCAGCACTGCCTGTCAACAGCTCTGTGGGACGCAGCGGGCAGGTACCACACCAGTACACGGCACACAGGCGCAGGCCAGGGCAGCGGCCGCCCAGCCCTCACCCAGCCCCCGCTGCAGCCCGGTCACAGCCTCGCCCTGTAGGTCCCCAGGGCCAGACCCCGCCCTTGGCCTGTCTCAGAGTGTGGGAGCCTCAAGCTGCCCAGCAGCGCCTGAGGAGCAGAGAATGCCTGCCCGCCTGCCCTCCTCCCACAGGAGCTGCCACAAAAGCCCAGACCAGCCTGGCTGGCACTGTGAGCTTGAGGCCAGCTGGCAGGCCATGCCCTCCCTCCCTGCAGAGAGCCAGGTCAGCCACCACTCACCTTCAGCTGGGTGCGGATGTTGTCCCTCTGGAGGCGGGAGGCCCACCTCTGGGTCACCTTGTAGTCCCAGGAGCAAAAGACAGTGATGGCATGGACACCCTTGGTACTGCCCACCCGGTAGCTCTCCCCGAAAGCGTGGGACATGCTGGGAACAGCAAGAGCAGGGTGGTCAATAAGGGGCCCAAGGACACAGACACAAAGGAAGAAGATGGGACAGCCCTGTACCCACACCTTCCTGGTGTGGACCTCGACCTCTCTGGACCAGAAAGATGGGTCAGGGCATCACTCGCTGCTGGCACAGCTGGCCACTCCCACCAGATGTAGTCTGGCAAATGCTGGGCTCACCCCAGGGCCTTTGCATTGCATATCCAATGACCACAGCACCACCTCCGTATTTCCTGCCCACTCACTTAACCTCCCTATCCCACCACTCCTGTAACCCTAAACGGACACCTCCAGGGTCCTGGACAATCCTGGCCCAGTCGCTGCTCTATGTTCTCTTAGGACCAGCAAGCTTCTCCCACTCAGGCATCACACTTGGGAAGCTCCCTGCCCTCAGGCGACACATGGGGGTGGCGAAGGACGGAGAGATGCGGTGCAGGGAGTGCGTGGGTAAGACGGGGGTGGCTAGAAAACGGCCGCACACACGGGTGGGCAGATGAAAAGGAGAGCAGGGTGAAGGGATGGTGCACGAAAGACGGATAAAGGTCAGAAGGGGACACACAGGACGGCTAGACAGGTGAAAGGCGCTGCAGGGACGAGGTCCAGGACGATGGGCAGGGCGTAAGCGCATGGACGGGTGGGGAGGTGGATGGACGGATACAGGGATGAAGGATCGATGCAGTGATGGACGGACAGACGGACGGCCGAAGAGACAATGAGACGGATGAATGGGTGGGTGGATGGATGAACAGATGACGGAAGAGGGATGTGTGGAGGGCTAGACAGATGAGGGATGACCGCAGAAACGGATGAAGGGCAGCTGGACACGTGAAGGAAGGATGAATGGACGGACAGACGAAGGGATCACTGGGTGGGTGGATGGGGGCTAGCCGGCTGGATGAGGTGAACGGACTGACAGATGGGTGGCGATGGATGGACAGGCTCGAGGGCTCAGCGCCAGGCCATGTGGCAGTGGGCATACCTGTACACCAGGGTGAAGCAGGTGAGGAAGAAGGCTGCCCCCACGGTGAAGAGGTAGGCCAGGGGCATGTTGTACGGCAGGGTGCCCGCTCCGGGGCCACACTGCGGGGAGCCGCACGGCACGCTCAGCGTGGTATTACGGTAGTAGCCGTAGTACATGACGGTGTGGGTGAAGCAGCCCTGCGGAGGCCAGGCCGGGTCAGGCACTGTCTCCTCCCACCCCGCATCCCTCCCCTTCGGGGCACCTGGGAACCACCCCGGGCAGCTGAGGCAGGAGTGCACCGCGGCCCCGTGGGACTCCTCACCCCGCCTGTGAGGAGCTCCAGCCCCGTGCAGGCGGGGACAGGCCGTGCCTCAGGGGGGAAGGCCGCCTGCACGGCCACCAGGAAGGCCACCAGCGGCAGCAGCAGCAGTGCATTGAAGAGTAGCAGGGTCTTGAGGAACAGGAAGTAGGAGAGCACGCTGGAACCGAACTGGCCCCCGATCTGCTTCAGGGCGTAGCGCCAGGGTTTCAAGGCGTGCAGGCAGGTGAGAAGCACCAGTCCCAGGTTGTGCAGGGCCTGCGGGGACAGGGGTGGGAGACCCTGAGGGCTGGGAAGACAGGACGGGCACCCGCAGGCCACCCACGGCTGCGGCAGAGACCAGGGCCACCTGCTGCACACCCAGCCCCCCGCCCGGCTCCTACCAGGGCACAGGTGTAGCGCAGCTGGCTGCAGCAGCAGAGCCCGTCACGGCCCTGGCGGGCCCTCTGCTTCCCCCTTGGGATGCGGCTCTTCTCTCTAGGGACAAAGGCAGCCCTCCTGAGGCCACTGACCCACAGATTTGGGACCCTTTTCACTGCTGCCCAGCCCAGCCCAGTCCAGGAAGTGGGTATCAGGGCGATAGGGAGACTTGAGGTGCCCACCGCAGGAAGCGCTTCTCCTGCAGGCTCACGGGCATCCCTCGGAGCATGTGGTCCCGCTGGGCCGCCGACAGGCCCTGCAGCTCCTTCACCAGGAGGCTCCGCTTCTCTGCAACAGGAGGAGGTCAGTCAGCGCCCAGCGAGGCCAGCACCCCTGCGGAGCAGCCACCCTCCAGACACCCCTTCCACCCTGATACTGGCCAGGCCTGGGCAGCACCCAGAGGGCTCCTCCCTACCCACCTCGCTGAAGCCAGACCCAGGCCGGTACCAGGCCCCTGCTCACACCCTACTCTGCCCAGCAGCCCCAGAGCCCCTCCGCCCCTCTCCATCAGGTACCCCAGGGAGTGCAGGAGGGCAAGGCCCAGTGCTCAGGAGGCCCAAGGGGGGCACCCTTGGACCTCAACATCAACAGTACCAGAACCCGAGGAGTGAGCCCTCCTTTAAGAAGTCCCCAGCAGGCCAAGTACAGCAGACAAGGCCACACGGGCCAGAGGTCAATCAGCACAGCTCCTCCTAACCACCACCCATCCTCCCCAAGCTCCGGGTCCGGAAGCATGGAGGGGGCGTCCCTTTCCCTCTGCACCCATGCTGGAGGTGGGTGCTACTTTAACCCAGTTTTACAGATGAGGTAATGACCCTCAAGAAGCTACAACAAAGCTCCCATGAAAAGTAAACAGGGAAACTGGAACATTCGCTCTGGCTCCAAAACCCATACCATCATGCACTGCCCCAACACCATCAGCAGGGGTGCTCTCCACTTGGGGCTGTGGAGCCTCTGCCTATTGCCCAGCCCCTTCCCATCCTGGTACTCAGACAAGCCTGGCACTGGCTGCCTCAGGGCCTTTGCACCTGCTGCCTCTGCTCTAGTCATTCTCTCCTCTAGGCTGGACTGGTTTTCAGGAGGCTCTTTTTGCAGCACCTCTTTCCTGGCTGCCCTTATCTGAGCTGTAGCCATTTAACTGTGCATTCATCTGACTCACGTCTGTCTCACTGGCACACAGTAATTGATGGGAGAACTGCAGGCCTTCTGGCATTGCATGCCAAAGCCCTGCCTGATGTGGGCCACATGCCAGCGCTCCAGAATATCCACGGAACATGCGCACTGGACGTGCAGCAAGCCCTCACAGGCTTCAAAACCAATCTTCCAGCAGCTGCAGGAGGGGCTTCCCAGCTCTGCCACGCCCTGCGGCCACCTGGGCCCCACCCCCTCACAGGCCAAGGCTCACTCACCCTCCTCTTGCAGGGCTGCGGGGTCCAGCTCCAGGTCGTACAGGCGGAGGCTGGGCCGGGCGGAGCACACCACAGGCCCCAGCGGAGGACGGCTGCTCCGGCTGCTCCTGCGCCGCAGCTGTATCGTGCGGTTGTAGTACTGGGAGAGGATGGCCCCTCGGCTGCGGCCTGGGAGGGCAGGGGGCGGATGGCAGAGCCAAGCCAGGCTCTCGGCCCAGCCTCCTCCCCACCTCCGGCTCCACTGCATTCCCAGGAACCTATTTTTACCCCTGGGAGGAGGACTCGGGAAGCCAGCACGGGGCTGTGACGATGGGGGCCTGGGCAGCAGACAGGGCGGCTGAGCTTAGGTTCACAGACGCCCCGCAGAAACCCCAGGCCAGCACAGGCTGCAGGGAAAACAGAGCAAGGGCAGGGGGCCTGCTCACCGATGGTGCGGCTGGGCATGCTGGCCAGGATGCTAAGCGTGGCCGTGCTGTAGACCGGGCCACTCGAGTCTCCCAGCAGCACCTGGTGAGCGCTGGCTAGGAAGAAAGGATGTCCATTACCCGGGCTCCTCCCTGCCCTTCCCAGCACATTACCAGGGCTCCTCCCTGCCCTTCCCAGCGCATCCATTACCCAGGCTTGTTGCCACCCTTCCTGGCCGCATGGCACACACTCACCCGAGGCCCCCGGGTCTCCTGCCACCTGCAGCAGCTCCAGACCCTCCTCGGCCACCCGCAGGCTCTGCTCCTGAATGAGCTGGTGGAAGGAGTCATGCACCTCACTCTCCTCACAGGGGCTGCTGGAGGCACGATGGGAATCCAGGCTCACCCCCGTCCAGCAGGCCAAGACAGGGTGGGCCTAGCCAGCCCACCAGCCCCAGAGCACTTACTCGTGATCCTCGGGTGTCTCGGGGACGTTGAGAACCAAAGTCTGTGACTGGGCCATGACTGCAGTCCTCGCCCAGGGGAACTGCAGACCTAGGGCAGCACACAACCTGGACGCAGCCTCAGGAGCCTCCTGTCGCCCATCTGACAAGGCAGGGGGACACAGTCAGCCCTCCGAGTGTGGCGCACACCCAAGCAGCCCCGACAGGGGGCCTAAGCTACCTACACCCCCGCTCCCCCCCACAACCACACACACAACCACACGCTCACTCCTGGAGACTCCGAGCAGAGGAAGGGGAGGGGGAGAGGAAGAGTGTGGGGCCCGAAGCTCCCTTCCGCTTCCTCCCCATCTCCAGTCCCTGGGAAATGGGCATGGGGCGCTGCCTCCCTATTCCCAGGGCCCGGCCCCAGGGCCCCTTCCTGTTGGAGAAAGGTCACAGCAGCTGCCTTTGCCGGGGCTGCCCTGTGACCCCAGAGCGCTTCCTTCCCCCTGAGCCCTACCTCCAGCCCGCGGAAGTAGCAGACACAAAGCTTCCCCGCCACACACGGCGCACCAAGGTCTTCACTCCCCCGGACGCGGCGCCCTTCGCGCGAGGGCAGCAGAGCGGCCGGGGTGGGGGCTGGGCCTACACAGTGCCCCTTTGTGCTAGCCCTGGGTCAGAAGGCAGCGCCGGAACCACAGCGCTTTGTCCCGGGCTCAGCCTTGGGTCTAGCTAGCCCCGTGGGATTGGGTGCGGACACCAGCCGCCCCCACCACTCTGCTGCAGACCTCTGCGAAAACAGGACCCAGGCTGTCGGACCCTCCGACGCCACTGCCCTCAGCCCAAGGACAGTTGGCTCCTTTTCGGGGAGCCCCCTGGTCGTGGCACGGTGCCCACAGATCTCTGATTACCAATCGAAGCCCCTGTCCGGGGGAGACGGAGTCAGCCCGGAGCTAGCTTGGCAAGGAGCCAAGCGGGGCTGAGTGCCCCCAGGGCATGGAGGTGCCTGCCGGAGGCTAACGCCTGGGACCTGCGGCTCCCCGGGCACCGAGGACTGAAGCGGGCGAGAACCGCAGCCCCTGCGGCTCCAGGCTAGGCAGGACGGCGAGTTTCCGGGGCGCGGGAGTTTCCGGGGTGCAGCATTCCTGAGCCAGGTAGGGAGGGGCCAGCCGACACTACCGGGAAGGGCACCACGAAGCCTCGCAAGGGTCCCCCTGGAGTCTCCGGTCACCCCCCTCCCGGGCCCCCGCGGCAAGCCCGGCAGGGAACTGGGCACCAAGAGGCCCGGGAGGACGGTGGGAACCCCGCGGGGACCTGGCCGCTCACCTGGAAGGCGCCGGAAGGACGGGCCGGGCGCTGCCGACCGGCTTCTCTGCCCCAGCAGTGCCGGCCCGCGGGACCGAGGAAGAGCCGGGCCGCGGCCGGGCTCGGGGCGCCGCCCCGCCCACCCACGAGGGGGCGCCTGTCACGTGACCCGCGGGCCCCGCCCCTGCTCCGGCCAGGGCGGTGACGGTGCCCTGTGCCCACCGGCCTGCCTCGCACTTTACCCCGCGTTTGCGAGGGGCCGGGTCTACGCAGTCTCTGGTGGAAGCCCCGGAGTGAGGCTCGGTTTCCCCAAGTTTCAAAAGGGGGCCGTAACTCCGGATCTCTCCACGTCCCGGGCTCGGGGCTGGCGAAAGAGGTGCGGCCGCCGCAAAGCGCCCTGAGCGCGAGCCTCTCCGCGCCGGGCTTGGGCAACTCCTTCCTCCAGGCCTCTCCCGCCCGGTTATCTGCCCCTCCCGCGGGCGCGGCTCCTCGGCGCGCTTTGCGCTGTTTATCTAGCAGGAGTCCAGGGTTTCCCGTGTGCCGGGTGGGGGAGGGGGCCACGCGGAGAGCAGACCGACGCTTTGTGAGTGTCCCCGAAGGCTCACCACCAGCCCGGAGTCAGGGATGGGCCCTGTTTCACAGAAAAGCCCAGGCCTGTTGTGCCTCCGCCCACAGGGCGCCCCCAGCTAGAGCAGGAGCCCTAGCCTGGCAGCCCTGCCAGGACACGCTTTGGAGACCCCTGTGCCAGCGAGGACCTGAGGAGAGGGAGAGGACATGAGGCAGACGGGGTGACTGAGCAGGAAGCAGAGCGGGGCTCAGGACCCTCAGGAGGGAGAACAGGAGGAAAACCAAGCTGCAGGAGAGGACCATGAGCCTGAGGAACAGGGTCTGGGGCCTGAAGCCCGGTGTGCACAAAGGAGCCAGGGTCTCATTTCTTTGCAGCCATCGGTAGGTCCTCAAGCAGGGGACCTGAGGCTGATTCTCCGTACCTTGGTGTGACGCTCCAGCCTGCCCAGCCTCTGCCACCACACGGTCCCTCCTTGCACACTCGGCCCGGGCCTTGCCCCAGGCCCACCTGAAAGCCACCTCTCCAGGTGGAGCACATGTCATGTCTGCTAACACACCCTCTGTGCCTCTGTCCCCTCCTCTCCCACCCTCTGTGTGCCCAGCACCAGCACCAAGTTTACGTAGCAAGACCTGGAACCAGGAGGCACAGGATGCAGAAAGGCACCAGGAGAATTCAGAACTGGGGTACCCTAACCCCAAAGGAGGCAGACAGCCAGCAGGGAGGCTGGCCTGCGAAGCCTCCCAGGGGACCCAAGGACAAGAACTGGCCAACAAGGTTCCTAAAGGTCAACTGTGGAGCCCTCCCTGAGCACTGACAAAGGGGCGGGGTGTGAGAGTGGAAGGGGTGTGGGCCACAGAGGAGGGAAGTTCAGAAATAACTGGCTTTGAGCACCGAGTAGCTGGTGCACTGAGGGACCATGGGTCACTATCGCACTCCCTGGAGCAACCTGCTGGAGAGAGATAAGGGGCGCACCCTGTATTCCACTGCCAGCACCCACCAAGGCCAGGCTCCCAGGTCAGGAGGAACCCAGGATGGGGACTCAGCCCTGTTCCAGACCTGGACCCTGTGGGACACCAGAGAGGGGAAAGTAGACCCCGGCCCAGTCGGCACAAGCCTTGCAGACCGTAGGCACAGGCCTCACCTGCGCCCCATGCACCCGCAGCCCGCAGGAAGTGCCACTTGGTCACAGTTAGAGCAGAGGAAACTTTGGGGAAGGCCTAGGTTCCTGTCACGTGACCCACCCTAGCACACATTCACAGTCCCGTCTGCCTTGGTGGCTGCTGGCCCCAGAAGGGGGCTGCTGCAGGAGCTTGGTGCCTCGGTCCCCAGGTGAGCTGGATGAAGCCTGCAGAGATCTGAGGGCCCGGGCTGGAGGAGTGGAGGGCAGGGAGGTGAGGGAATTCTTAGCAGCTGCTAAGGCACCTCTGGGATCTCTTCCTTTTCCCACAGTGGGGCTGGGACCACGCCTGCTTCTCTGGGCCCCAGGAGGGAACCCGAGTGATCAGCTTGGCCTGGGGCACTGGGCCACCAGAAGAAAGACACAAAAGGAGCCCAGCACCTCCAAGGCTGGGGTGCTGCAGGATACTGGGTCCTAGGAAATGTCCAGGCTTGAGGCCAGATGTCTCCCCAGACAGGGAACGGGCACAGGGAGAACAGGAATTGTGTTCTTCTAAAGGGTGACCCCCAGGCCCAGCATGGGGGCCATGCCTATAATCCCAACCCTCAGGGCTGAAGCAGAAGATTTCTGCAAATTCAAGGTCAGCTGGGCTATAAAATAGGTTCAAGGCTGGCCTGAACTGCGTGGCAAGACCAAATCTCAAAAAGACAAACCCAAATAAAGGATGACCCCCAATGCCTGGGGCCATTCATGACTGGTTGTGACAGTCCCTGCTCCCAACAGCCGGTATGATGGGGAGACTGAGACCTGGCCTTATGTCAATGCTGAGGTGTATATTGAGACTGAGCTCAAATCCCTACTCCGGCAGGATTTTCTTTTCATTTCTGAGCACATCAGGACCAAGACCTTGCAGCTGTCCACCTGGTACCCCATGTCCCCGTCCCTCCTGAGAGTAGAGGCTGAACCTGTGCTGGGATGTGGCAGCAGTGGTCAGCACAGTCGGGACAGACCCCAAGATGGCCAAGCCCCTCACCCGAGTGTGAGGAGCTCTGGGAGCAGGAGATGGAGTGGCTACGTGCTTCCCGGGAGCCCCTGCGCTCACTGCCCTATGCCATGATGGACAAGCGCCTCATCCGGTGGGTGCCCAGCAGGAGCACAGTCTGGGGCCAGCTGGTGGGAACAGGACCCTGGGAGGACGCACTGGGGATATGGGGTCCTGGGCCCGTGGCACCATCTGCTGGCCATGGGTGGGGCTGGGGAGTAGCTGAGGGCCATCCCATCGCACCCCATCCAGGGAGATGCGTGAGCCCGAGGGCATGGAGGCAACATTCTGGCAGCAGTGGCAGCAAAGGCAGCAGGCCACTGGACAGCGTCTGAGGGAGGCAGCACGGCGGCTTGCCAGGGGCTTCGGACTCTGGAAGGGGGCGCTATATGAGATCGGGGGTAGGTCCCCTGTTCCCCATCTCTCCTCTTTGGAGTCCTGCTACCCAGCTTGGAAAGGCGGGCGGGCACCATCCCACTGACCAGCTCCTCTGTCGGTCACACACAGCCCCAAGTTTGGTGCCAACCTCGGTAAGTGATAGCGCCCTCTGGTGGCCCTTAGAGGCATTGCCAGTCTGTGCTGGGCACCTGGCATGCATGCCGCATGGCTGGCTCCCGGGGCCCTGCCTGGGCCCTGACCGCTTCCCTCACTGCCTGGCTCTCTTCACACAGGCCTCTTCGGCTCGGGCATCCGGTCCTACTTTACCTTCCTGCGCTTCCTGCTGCTGCTCAACCTGCTCACTGTGCTGCTGACTGCCGGCTGCGTGTTGGCACCCCTGGCCTGGCTCCGCCCCACGGGCCCAAGTCCCAGCCTAAACTTCAGTGAGTGACCAGTTGCCCTGGACCCTCTGGGCCCCAGCCCTGGACTTCCCTTGACCCTGCCTTTGGCCTTTGGTACACATCATCACTGTCATGGCGGGGCTGCAGAATGGGGAGGCCTGGGTTCACTTACGTCTTGGGACCCCTTCCCTGTTCCACTCCACTTCAGCAGCCCTGCAGTGTCCTGGCAGCCACCAGCCCCAGGCTCACGTTCCCAGGTTCCACAACCAGCTCTGGAATGTTTTGACTGGCAGAGTAAGTGGTCCAGGGGAGAGCAACCCCCCCCCCAGGATCCTGCCTCTCCAAATCTTAATGCAAGCTGGTGGGAGTAGACATGGGGTCAGGGAGAGGTGTGGCAGCTGCACAGCACAGCTGTGGTCCTTGGGTCCCATGGGGGTTTCAAGGAACAAAAGACCCCTGGGAGAAGCATCACATCGCAGGAAGCCATCAAGTGGTCACCAGTGTGGACACACCTGTGTTGAATCCTGCCGGGGACACCTCAAAGCTGGGTGACCAAGTGCCCAGCCGCTCTCTACCACTGTGAAAAGGGCTGTTCCCACCTACCGGGTTTTCATGAGGAGGGTGATGAGCTGAGGCATGGCAAATGCTGAGCACGGGGCCTGGCATTCGGTCCATGCCCGGCTGTCCTCACATGGTCCCCAGGCCTTCAGCAACACCTATCTCTTCTACGGCGCGTACCGGGCGGGGCCGGAGAGCAGCTCCACCTACAGCATCCGCCTGGCCTACCTGCTCTGCCCGCTGGCCTGCCTGCTGCTGAGCTTCTGCGGGACCCTGCAGCGGTGAGCGTGCGGCCTGTGCCCTGGCCAGTTCCTGGGGCATCCTCCCTATCTCCGCTTCCGGGGCAGAGGGCTCCCCATGTTGACAGAGAGGCCCCTGACCCTGCTTGGTAAGGCTCTCGGGAGCGGCCACAGCCAGGCTGTCGTCCCCAGGATGGTGAAGGGGCTGCTGCAGAGGTCGGGGCTGAACCGGAACTACAAAGTGCCCCTCAGTGCCAAGGTCTTCTCCTCCTGGGACTTCTGCATCCACATGCGGGAGGCAGCCATCATCAAGAAGCATGAGATCAGCAATGAGTTCAAGGTGTGTGCAAAAGTGGGCGTGACCGAGTGTGTGCCTGTGTGCGGGCATTTTACCAAGGGAGCAAGTTGTGAGTGTGGAACCCTTATGATTACATAGTATGCACGTGTGTGTAAGAACATGTGTGAGTGTAAAGCGGAAGTGCAAGCACTGGGACTGAGTGTGGGGGCGTGAGAACACAAGGTGGCTCGACCTGAGAGGCGTGCTTGCAAGCGTGAGCACAGAGCAGTCCCACCCTGGCCGCAGGTGTACCTGGAGGAGCTGTGTCACCGCCAGCGGCTGCGGCAGGAGACTCCAGCCCAGCGCACCTGCCGCCTGCTCAGCTACCTTCGAGTCAGCGTCCTGATTCTACTCCTGGTGATCGGAGCCATCAGCGCCATCTTCTGGGCCACCAAGTACTCACAGGACAAAAAGGAGGTAGAGGCGACTGTGTTCCCTCAATCCTGGCCTAAGGGAGGAGATGGTGGCTCCCTTCACTCCAGGCAGGAAGCTGGGCTCAGAGAGGCCAGAGCTGTCCAGACTGTGGGTGGTGCCCAGTTCGCATGGGCTGTCGCTGTGGGTGTCCCCATCTGTGAGGTTCCAGACCCCAGCCCTGCCCCTCGCCAGGCCTGCACAGCCCTCCCATCACTCCCCAGGAATCCCTGTTCGTGGTGCTCCAGTACCTGCCCTCTGGGGTCATCTCACTGGTCAATTTCCTGGGTCCCCTGCTATTCACGGTCCTGATCCAGCTGGAGAACTATCCTCCGAGCACTGAGGTCAACCTTACCCTCATCTGGTGAGCACCCCTTAGGGGCCATGTAGGCCCAGTGGAAGGGTCTTGCTGCTGTCCTGGCAGTCGCTGGGCACCAACTGTCCCGAGTGGGGAGACCCACACATTCACTGAGCAAGCAGGCGGGCATTCCTAGGACACTGGCCTCGGGGCCCAGGTCTGAGGCCTGCCAGTGTCACCACCAGAGGGAGCCACAGCATGGACCAAGTGCCAAGGAGGAGCAAGGGGAGTCTTGGGAACCAGTGTCATGAAAGCCAGCCACTGGGGACACAAAGCTTGCCCTCGCCCCAAGGGCCCCGCTGCACCCTTATCCCTGGAACAGGAATGATTCGGGGGCCAAGTGCCCACCCAAGATTTCACAACACTTTCGGGGTGCAGATTCAAATGCAAGTCCTCCTACACTGCAGACCCCGCCTGTCTCAGCACTTGGTCTTAGCTCTGCTCCAAGCTCCAACTCCAAGCAGCCCCTACCCCAAAACCCTCAGGGGCTTTCTCCTCCTCCTGCCACCTCTACCCCACTCCCTTCCTACCTGCTTCCCTGACTGTAATTTCCTTTGCAACTTGCCCTCTGGGGGTGGGGGGTGGAACTCAGGCCTCCATACCAAGCTACATTCCTAGTGCTTTTTATTTTAAAACAGGGTCTCACTGAATTGCTAAGTTTCCCAGGCAAGGCTCAAACTTGCCTCGGCTTCCCAGACTTCTGGAATTACACATGTGTACCACCACATCTGTCTGATATATATAAATATATATATATATATATATATATATATATTTTTTTTTTTTTTTTGTCTTTTTGAGACAGGGTCTCACTATGCAGTTCAGGCTGGCCTTGAGCCCAATCTGTAGCCCAGGCTGGTCTCGAATTTGCAAGGACCCTCCTGCCTCAGTCTCCCAAGAACTGGGATTACAGGCATGTACCACCACTGTATCTTGGAACTTTACTTTTTGAATATATTATAAATGCACACATGGTTTTTAAAAAAGGAAAAAATCAAGATGCTTAAAAGGATGAAAGTTTCTCCTCAGATCATATTAATCTTTCCCTATTACTAAAAGGGTGAAAGGTTAAAAATAAGCCCCTGCTTCCCACCCTCCCTCAGCAGAACCACCGCTCCCAGGCTTCCCAGCTCACAAGGGCACCGGAAGTGTCCACCCTTGCAGCTAATGTTTGTGCAATGGTTTCCGGCCATCAGCTCTGCACAGGACTCTGGCATGTCTTTCAGTGAGCACACACGCTCACACCTTTACCTAGAGACACTGTCAGAGAGCGAGGACTGGGACAGGCAGCGGGAGAGAGTGGGGCAGCAGTGCTGGGTTGGAAAGAGCAGGTGGGCGGCTCCGGATTGCAGCCCCAGCACCAGGATGAAAAAGACCTTGAAAAAGGTTCAGAAGCTGCATTGGGGAAGGACAGCCAGACATGGTTTCCTAAACTGGTTTCAAAGCAGAACCCTTGTCTCATTACCGGTCTGGAAACTCGGTTCTCGGGCAGTCCTTTGGGAAGGTACTGTGACTGGAGCCGGCTGGGAGGATACTGGGCTGCAGGCTAGGGGGATGGGGCCCAGCCGGGTGCAGGTACCACCCTGACACACTCCTCCGCAGGTGTGTGGTGCTGAGGCTGGCCAGCCTGGGCATGTTCTCCTTCTCGCTGGGTCAGACCGTGCTGTGCCTGGGCAGAAACAAGACCAGCTGTGAGGCCTACGGCTACAATGCCTGTGACTATCAGGTAGCTGCCCCTCCTGTGCTCCTCTGCAAAGTCCTGCCTCGAATATGCACAGCCCCAGGCCAGGGATTTAGCTCAGTGGCAAAAGTGCCTGCCTGGCAAGCGCAAGGTCATGAGTTCGATTCCCAGTACCAAAAGAAAAAAAATACACAGTCCTGTGCCTGCCCCATTAGTCCCCCTCTGGGTCTCACCTTTGGGAGCAGCTGTGAGCAGAGCCACCATGCAACAGCACACCCCCAAGGGGCGCCCCTGCACCCACCCACCATGTGGTGTGACAGTCCTGGGAGGCAGTTCCTGCTCTAATAGTCCTGGAGTTGTATAAGACCATAGCCAAACTCCTATGCTACAAGATCTTCCCAGTGCCAGGCATGGTTGCTCACTGAAGCAGGAGGATTGCTGTGAGTTCGTGGCCAGCCTGGGCTACATAGCAAGACCTTGTCTCAAAAAGCAAAGCAAAACAAAAACAAATCCTCCCTCCCAGGATGGGTAAGGGGTGGGGAGTGATGGGGGCAGGATGGTGACAGGCCTCCTGCTCCATACCCCAGTGCTGGGAAAACTCGGTGGGCGAGGAGTTTTACAAGCTGATCATCTTCAACTTCCTCGTCACTGTAGCCTTCGCCTTTCTTGTCACCCTGCCTCGGAGGTGAGCCAAATGAGAGATGGCGCCCAGGGAGAGTGGGGTGACAGGCGTGTCTGGGGACTGCCCATGGTCACAGGCAGGAGTGGACCAGGCCCGCTGTGTGGGGTGATGGTCCACAGCCCCCCGCACCCTTCTTGATTCGAGCCTCCTGGACCCTCCCTACCCAGGCTGCTGGTGGAGCGGTTCACAGGCCGGTTCTGGACGTGGCTGGGCCGGGAGGAGTTCCTGGTGCCCAAGAATGTGCTAGACATCGTGGCGGGGCAGACCATCACCTGGATGGGCCTCTTCTACTGCCCCCTGCTGCCCCTGTTCCATAGCATCTTCCTCTTCCTCACCTTCTACATCAAGAAGGTAAGGGTGCCTGCTGGGAGAGAGCAGCCCCCCCCACCAGGGCTGAGGACCGCACTCACACCCCTGCTCTCCTGTCTGCACCCAGTACACCCTGCTGAGGAACTGCAGGGCAGCCCCGAGGCTCTTCCGTGCCTCCAGCTCCACCTTCTTCTTCCAGCTGGTGCTGCTGCTGGGCCTGCTCCTGGCAGCGGTGCCCCTGGGCTTTGTGGTCAGCAGGTGAGCAGGAGAGCTGGGTGGGCGCAGGTGGGCAGCCCCCTCCCCATGAGGCCCTGACACCGCCTCTCCCATCTCTGCAGCATCCACTCCTCCTGGGACTGTGGCCTCTTCGCCAACTACTCAGCGCCCTGGCAGGTGGTCCAGGAACTGGTGGCTCTGAGGCTCCCACTCCCTGGCCAGCGTGCCCTCCGCTACCTCAACTCGCATGCCTTCGTCTACCCACTCCTTGTCCTGCTCAGGTGTCCATCAGGCGGCAAGGACCATGGGAGGGGACTGCTGAGGAGGGTGTTGTGGGCTTCCTTCCCCCAGCCCATCGGGACCCAGAAGCCAGGGAAAGGGAAAATGGGGCTCAGGCAAGCAGGCCCTAGTACCAGATGAGAGCCCTAAGTCGGGGAGCCTGGAGGCTGCTCCTGTAAAGCAGGCCCTGTGGCCCAGTGCCAGGATGCCATGGGTACTCCAAGCAGCATGGTACCTCGCTGGAGGACTAGGAAGGAGGGGCCCCTAGAGAAACCCCAGGGGCAGGGCATTTTTTTTGGAAAGTGTATGCTTCTTGGGAAGAGGGGGTTTTTTGTTTGTTTGTTTGTTTGTTTTTTTATCGGTACCCGGGATCGAACTCAATGGGGATCGAACTCAACAACCATGCTCTTGGAAGGCAAGAGCCTTATGCCACTGAGCTAAATCCCCAGCCCGGGGCAGGGCAGGCCACTCGTGGTCGGAGAGGTGACTGACTTTGAAATCCTGTCTGCCCCCAGCCTCATCCTGACCGTGTGCATCTCTCAGTCCCAGGCCAATGCTAGGGCCATCCACGTGCTCCGGAAGCAGCTGGTGTGGGTGAGTGCCAGCTAGGTTTGGGGGACACCCATCTTCTGGGCGTGTGGCCTGAGATAGCCTGGTGCCTCTGCTTATGGGGTGTAGCTGGGCAGGGGGAGGAAAGGAAGGCCCTCCCCCCGGAGCTGATAAGAACATGGCCTTAGGCTGGTCCGATGGCAGTGGGTTATCAGAACTTATTAACATTAGTGTCACTAAAGTTGGTATACCACCCCCCCACTGCTAAATTTGACTGGCTTTAAAAAAAAAAAAAAAAAAAGAGCATGGCCTTAGATTTGGGGTCCCGCTCACGAGAACCTGGCCTCGGAGCTTCAGTGCTGGACCCTGGTGGGGTCGGATCTGAAGTGCACGACCTGTGGCTGTGTTAGGGGGTCGGACCCTGGTCTCTGGTTAGGCGCGGGTGTTGGAGGGGCGGGGCTCCTGTCGGTGGGCGTGGCCTCGGGTACCCAATCAGCAGCCTCCCAGTGGCCGAGCCCCTAGTTGCCCCTCCCAATCCGCTGCTTACTGTCCGCAGCAAGTCCAGGAAAAGTGGCGCCTGGTGGAGGAGCTGTCGCGGCTGTTACAGGAGCCAGGCTCGAGCGAATCTCTGATCCCTGGCTCCTCGAACTTCCGAACTTCACGCCCCTGGTCCTTCGGTGCGGGATTCCCGAGCCCAGGTCCCTTGGGCCCCAAGAACCTCAGCCAGGATCCTTCCACACCGACCTCGCCCTGGTTGAGCTCCTCCTACCCCGGATCGCGCGGTACCCTGGAGCCCGGGCCCCGGTTCCGCTTCACCAGCGCCACGGAGCTGTAGCTGTCCCTGTAACACAGACCCGGCGCCCCCCACGACGGAACCTGTGGCACCCACTTCCCCACCCTGGCTCCTGGCGAGGGCCACCCTCACACACCGACAAGGCTCCCCACAAAGGGACATACGGAAGACCGTATGAGAACTTCTATTTTTCTAATTTCATCCCTTTAAAACTTCTATTTTTTTACTATTTTATAGTGCACATAATACATTATTATAGGAACCCATAAACACAATTCATAAATAATATGTCATCTTGGAGTGCTGAGAAGGTGCTCACCGAAGCTCAAAGCCCTTTCCCATGGAAAGGGGAAAGCTGCTCACCACTCCACTCCACTGCACTCCGAGGGCTGCCCTGTACCCCGCTGCATCCCACCCACTCAGCCCTTCTATGAATGCACAGAAGTCAGGGGCACAGCCAGCGGGGGCCCAGCTGGGATCTGACTCAGACAGGCAGGCTGCAGAGCCCCACTGCCTCGGCAGGGGCGCAGAAGCATTCCTGACCCTGAGCCAGAGGTCTGGGGACAGGGAGTGTGTTGCTGCTCTCTGTCCCTGCGGTGGCTAGCTCACTGCAACAGAAGTGTTTCAGGGACTGGAACCCAGGCCCCTCCATGTCTCCTGCAGAATTTGTCCTGCCAAGCAGCATGGTGCCCTGCCAGGGTCTCAGCAGCATCAAAAGGCCTGTGCTGTGACAGACACATGAAGTGTGGGTGTCAGCAGGTGTGTGACCTTCAGGACTGGGATGTGGCCCAAGGCGTGCCCCAGCTTCCTGAGCCTGCTGCTCCTGCCCCATGCTGTGGTGATGGGGCTGGAGTCGGAACTTTAAAAGTACCCAGGCGACTCTAGACTGAAGAAACCCAGGACATTCTTGCAAAGCTCTCACGGGGGACCAGCACCTGGGCAGACATCATCTGGGGGGGGGGCTTTGCCTGCCGCCCTCAGAGCAGGGACTTCTCTGATCAGATAGCCCTGGCCAGCCCAGCCCCTCTTCACTGCCCTAATCTCCCTGGCCTGGCATCCCATGACCACCAGTGCCCCTTGGATGGAGTCAGTGCTGCTGAACACCAGGTCCTGTTTCTAGGGGTGGCAGTGAGGCTGTGGGGGAAACAGGTCTCAGTCTGGGAAAGGATCATCAGAACTCTCCGGGTGGTGCCTGGCATTCATGGCCTCCCATGTGGGCTGCACCCCGGGCCCCTCTTTTATTTTTTGGGATAGGGTCTCCCTAAGTCACTAACTTGCTCACACTGGGCTCCAGCTTGTGATCCTCCTGCCCCAGTCTCCTGAGTAGCTGGGATTGTAGGCGTGGGCCACCATGGTTCACTCTTCCCCACCCAGCCCTAAGGAACCCCTCCCTGGGCTCTGTGGCCTCCTCAGATCTGCTGGCCAAGGGACCTTCCAGGAACAGGACATGAGGAAACCAGACAGATCCATAAAGCTTCTGTAAAGGAGACTGACCCAGGAGGGGCAAAAATCCTAGAACATGATAGGTATTGGGGGTCTGGAGAGTTGGGGGACACCCAGACTTCATGGAAGAAACCTGTGAATAACCTCAGGAGTCACCACAGAGGCATTCTAACCAGCCCTGTCCCTCCTCACTGGCTGGGGAGAAGCCCAGCCCACGGACAGAGGACTAGGGCAGCCAGAGGACCAGCAAGCAGGTGATCCCTAACAGGGACTGTTGGAGAGCACTGAAGCTGAATACAGGTGCAGAACTGTGGTGTGGCCTGGGCCTGATTAAACTGAGAATAAGGAGACATCTCAGGGGGCAAGATAGGCCGAGGCCTCCTAGAGACTTTCTAGATGTTTTCCTTAATTAGAATCATTTGTTGCTCTAAGGGGTCTTTGCATTCCTCCCAAGACCCTAATCATGTTTCCTCCCTTGTCCACTCAGCTCCTTGCTTGTTCTGATTAACCCTGGGTGCCGAGCATCAGTGGGCTGGCCGGCTACCACAGTTAGGAGCTCTGCTGAGGATCTCACTCCTCCTGTAGCCCTGAAGACCATGCTGCATGTCTCATTCCTTTGAGCCTTCTCTGTGCACCCGTATGGGGAACTGGGGGTCTAGGCACAGACCCCAACAAGGGGCCATGGTAGGGCAGGAAGTTGCCTCATTTCACCAAGGCCCAGGGAAGATGTCCCTGGAGTTACCCATGACTCTCCTGACTCTGACCCTCAAACACTGAGATGAGGAGACCCCTCAGAGATGCCAGAGCCCAGGTGGGGAGACACGAGTTTCTGGGCCTCTGGGCACCAGACTGGTCACAACCTGTGACCCCTCGGGGGTCTCCCATCTGTCCTCCTTCCCCACTCCACTCCCAGCAGACAGGAGGACAGGCTGTGGAAGGGAATTTTGCTGAAAACAGAGAAAATGCTACACGTGCGCTGGGGCTGCATCCCCAGGGCACACGTCAGGGCGAGGAGGGGCGAGTGACACCACTGATTCAAGCTGACTGAGGAGAAAGTAAGCCACCTGCAGGGGTCAAGACCAGGTGCCCCTGCTGTTCCCTGGCCAACAGGGGTCGCCCTGCAAAGCAGCTTCCAGAGGCCACAGGCTCTGAGTCAGGGCTGTAGCTGGGGCTTCTGTGGGTCAAGAGTCCACGCTAGGGCCAAGGAGCTATGCTGGGGCAGGGATCCTGGAAACAAAGGCCGCCTCTTGGACATCATCCAAGAGGAAGCAGCCAAAGCCTGTGATTCTTGCAGTCACCAAGCCAGCCCAGAAAGGTCCTGGCTGGTCTGGCAGCTCCAGGTGGGGCTGGTGTAAAGAGCCCAGCTCGCAGGCAGGAAGGTGGCAGTGCCTTGCTGTGGAGGTGGCAGCACCTGATCCCTTGGCTCTGCATCCCTTGAGCCCTAGGTTCTGACTCGGGCCTCTGTGAGGCCCTGCTCACCCTGACCCATCTGTCCAGGTAACTCAGCAGCAGGATGCTGGCCAGGCCGCAACACCACCAGAAACGCAGCTCGGTCTCCTTTTTGTACAGAGTAACTGGGTACTGGTCTCTGGGGAATGATCATCCCTATCCTTGAGCCAAAGAAGGTCCCTGCTCCTCTGAGCTCCGCAGGCACACTGCATCACTCTCCGGGGGTGACCAGGGGCCCAGGTCAGATACGGCCCAGCAAGATGTGGGCAGACACTGACCTTCCCTGCTTTGCTTTGGGGTGCTGCCCAGGGCTCTCTGGAGGTGCCTTGTCAGGCCCCTGTGGGTCACATGAGGTCCATCCCGGTAACCTGGGATGTGGCCCCCTCTCGGACTCTGCAGGCCATCTCCATGTGACCTGACCTGTTGGTAGGTCCAGCGTTGAGGACATGGACAGTCCCTGCTTCGTGAGCCCTGCCGAGCTCAGTCAGGCCTGGCGTGCTACAGGGCCAGCCGCCTTCCTTCTGCTCCCCTTTGGGGTGTGGGGCCACTGGCTGCAGGGCTTCTGGGCCCAGCCCACTGGACTGGGACCTTCAGGTTATCTCCTCACTGCAGGCAGCCACCAGGAGCACACCCGGGGCCCCAAGGTGGGGGGCCTAGACCTAAGCCGTTGCAAAAGCCGAGCAGAAGCCTCACATGGCCCACAGCCTCAGTGGCATGAGGGTCCTCCAGCTGCTCTGTTTGGCCACATTGGGTGAGCCCATGGGGGACACTTGTGGGGGGTCTACTGTCAAGGCCCCCAGGAGGTGGCTTTAGGGTGTGGGGTGCCGGGGAGCACAGGAGAGGTGGCCCCTGGGACCTGGGCTCCTCTGAAAGCCAGAGTCTGGGCTTCGGTCTCCTTACTGCCTGTGTGGCTGTTACTCCTTGATCACTCTGGCCCACTCTTGACTCCACAAAATGGATGGAAAACCCCAAATGTCCCAGGCTCGAAAGGGCTTCTTGAGCAGCTGTGCTGGCTGAATCCTTCAGCCTGCAGGGGTCAGCCCACACCTCCCTTACCCATCCTCCCATGACACTGCCCCTCTCTTACAGCCACCAGCAGCTCTCCCAAGGGCCAGGAAGAAGGTGAGTGGCCCCACATCCTGAAGGGACAAGGGCAGCCATCTGGGGACCCCCACCTATGACCATCACCTGTGGTGGACGCCTTTGCTGGGAGGTGGCAGGGGCGAGGAGGGATGCTAGGACACAGCTGGACAATTCCGGATCCTGACAGGACCTTGGGGGCATAGACAAACAAAAGCAGGCTGAGGGAGAGTCCCAGGAACACAAGACAGGGACGGTGGTTGGAGTGTGGGGTGTCCTGGGTAGGGGTGTCCTGGACACTCAACTCTGGATCCTCATCCAGAGTGGCATCTCCTCCAGGTGCCTCACAGATCTGCCAGGTGGTGTGATCCAGAGAGGGCTGGGAAATTTGGGGGGCACCTTGGCCCAGGAGGGGGCCCCCAGGCCTATAAGAGGGATGAGAGAAATCAAGATGCCCCAGGGTCCAGGGTAGAGGAAGCCTGTCTCTCCATCTCTCTATCTCCCTGTGTGTGTGTGTGTGTGTGTGTGTGTGTGTGTGTGTGTGTGTGTCTGTCTGTCTGTCTGTATTTGTCTCTGTCTCTCTGTCTCTGTCTCTGTGTGTGTGTGTGTCTCTCTCTCCCCCCACAAATTGCACAGTTTGGTTCAGAGCCACAGAGGAGGGGACACCAGGGAGGCCCCTGAACCCCACCCTGGCCTGACCTACTCCCACCTCCCAGCCAGCTCCATCTGGCCAGGCCGGGGCCTCGTTCCCTTTACCCTCCCTCCCAGGTTTCTCCCTTGCAGGCATCTCAAGCCCTTGTGTCTGCTGGGGTCAAGGCAGTCAGTCACCGCCCTGTCGTGGTCCCTACCTTGTCCCGCTGGGCCATCAGGACACAGAGCTGGACATCCCCCTCAGTTCTGCTTAAGGGCAGGGCCAGGTAGTGGTGACGGCAAGGAAGCAGGAGTCAAACTATCATTTCCTCATTTGCCGTAAAAACCAGCACATTGTTGGTGCCGCAGCTAAAAATAAGAGCCCGTGGCTGAGCCTCAGGAAAGTACCTGGGAGGGACAGCTCCAGGTCAGCGGTCAGCACAGCCCTCGACTTCTCAGACTGTTGCTGACAAGTCCTAGTAACTAAACTAAGGGACCAACTGATAAATGCGATAAATGATGCATTCTGTCCTTGTCGCCTGTTTGGTGACAACTCCTGGGGATAAGAAAATGAAACCCTCATTCTAAGTGGGACCAGGGGCAGAGGAGTACAAAATGAGCACCTTCCACAGGGTTCAAGATTCTCAGATGAGAAGCAAGTGCGGGTTCTGCGGGGTGCCGGGACTGCAGGGAGGGAGCAGGACTGAAGGGCAGCCGTGGAGGAGACCACAGCCACTTGCCACACCTGCGGGGAGAGCTGGCTGAGTGAAGCCCAGCCTGCCAGGGTGGCATCCTGCAGCTGAGACTCTGCAGGCAGGGGCGTGAGGCTGGCACCAGGTCTGAGACCGCGATGAGCAGAGGACCCGGGAGAAAGAATTGGCCACTGCATGGGTGTTTTGTTTTTCCAGCACTGGAAATTGAACCCAGGGCCTTTGCACTGATCTACATCCCCAGCATTTTTAAATTTTGGGACAGCATCTCCATAAGTCCCTAAATTCCCTGGCTGGCCTTGAATTTACAACCCTCCAGCCTCACCTCCCGGAGTGCTAGGGTCACAGCCTGGTGTTTCTCAGAGTGAGGGTCTCAGGTGACATAAGATCACTTGGGAGGAGCATTTGGGAGTGTCCTGAGCTCCTCTGACCCCTGCAGACTGGACGGTGATGACCACAGGACTTTGCTGTCCCACAGTCCTGGAGGCCAGAAGTCCCAAATCAAGGTGTCCACAGGGCTTTTTGTCCCAAAGGCAAGTGAGACGCTCTTCCCCGTTCTCCCGCTGTGGCATGGCAAGTCCTTGCCAGGCCTGAGTCTCTGGTCCTGTTAGGAGGCCCCACACTGACCCAGCATGAGGTCATTGGGGTTCAGGAAATCACGGCACTTGATCACATCTGTAAAGCCCTCTTTCCAGCAAGTCCCTTCGGAAGTGCCGGAGTAACACGTTGGCCATAATCTTTCCGGAGGGCACATTCATCCCTGAACTGGGCACTGCTCGCTCACAGGCCTGTGCCCCACATCAGTCCAAGGATCCACAGTCTCTAGACCTCCAATTTCCAGTCTCTGGTTATTCCAGAGAGGAGCTACAGAGGTGCAGATCCCGGGCCTCCGAATCCCCCTGAACCCACTCCACAGCGCGGGGCCTGGTGGAGGCCCCAGCTGTCTCCCGCTTCCTTTTGCTCCACCCTACCCCACCCTGCGAAGCCAAGGCCTTGCAAAAGCCCTCTGCCTCCGAGCCACAACCCGGGCCTTTTTGTTTTTAAGACAGTCTCACCAAATTGTCCAGCCTGGCCTTGGACTTTCAGTCCTCCCGCTTCAGCCTCCCTGGTAGCTCAGATTACAGGCGTGTATCACTGCTCTGATTTATTATTTTGTTTGTTTGTTTGAGACAAAGTCTCTGGCTATGCAGTGCAGCTGGCCTTGAACTCATAGTGACTGTCCTGCATCAGCCTCCCTCAGCCACTGCTCTCCGTTTAGATCCTTAAGGTAAAGCGAATGCTCTGGAAATGCATGGTAGCCTGCACTGCCTTTTGCTTTAACCTCCTTTTTGTTTCTCTCTTTGTTCTGCCGGATTTTGCTCTGCAGAGCTGGTTTACTCAGACCCATTAACCCTGTACTTTTGTCTTTTTCTCTTTTTGAGGCAGGGTCTCACTACGCAGTTCAGGCTGGCCTTGAGCTCACTTTGTAGCCCAGGCTGGTCTCCAATTTGCAGTGATCCTCCTACTTCAGCTTCCCACGTGCTGGGATTACAGACGTGAGCCAACTTTTTTTTTTTTTTTTTTTTTTCTTTTTCATTTTTATCGGTACCAGGGATCGAACTCACTACCACCTGCTTGCAAGGCAGGTGCTTATGCCGCTGAGCTAAATCCCAGCCCCAACCCCACAACTTTTCAAATAAACATTTTGGCACTGTTTAAAATGAAGAAAGTGAACACTGCCCTGCTCTTACAAACTGTACCTTATAAAAAGCGCCCATCTGTGCATTTAGGCAAATCAAGTTTCTATTCACAGCTGTGGAAATGGAAAGGTGGAGCCTTCTCTTTCCACTGTATAAATTAAGGTCATTTCCCTTCATGCAATAGCAAGCATCACCAGGCCTCGGCCCTGGACTCCCACAGCCCCCATGGGAGGCAAACCGTGGCCCCTGAGATCATCTTTGGACCTCAGGAGGGGACTCCCTCTCCTCCCCAAGGCTCCCACTGACAGAATCATTGGTAGAAGTCAGCAAAACAATGCCCCAGAGACCAATTGCAACCCTGCTATAGCCACATTTTCTTCAAATCAAGACTTTGCATGAGACTTTAAAACAAGGTATTCCCTCCAAGATGAGGTTCTCATGAAACTGTTAAAGAGGCACAGCTGGGTGTGATGGTACATGTCTGTAAAATCCCTGCACTCTGGAGGCTGAGGCAGGAAGATTGCCATGAGTTCAAGGCCAGCCTGGGCTACACAGAGTTCAAGGCCAGACTACAGAGTGAGACTCTGTTTCCAATCAATGGGTAAATAAAAAACAAAGAGGTGCCAGGAGGCAGTGTCTGTTGACTTGTCAGTCAACTTGTCAGTCAGCCTGAGCGGCCAGGCCTGGAGGAGTTTCCAAGATTGCCAGCTCTTTGATGTCCAAGGCCCTCTCAGTCACACACTCTGATTTTTGGGGCTCATTCTCCTTCCTTCGAGGAGACTTCGAGGTGCTGTCATGTGCACTGCAGTGTGGTTTTCTTGTTTGCTTGGTTGGTATGGCTTGATTTGGTTTGGTTTTTGGAAATAAGATCTCCCTATGCAATGTAGGCTGTCCATGAATTCATTGTGTAGCCCAGGCTGGCCCCAAATGCACAGCAATCCTCCTGCCTCGGCCTCCCGAGTGCTGGGATCACAGGTGTGCGCCACTATGTATTTGTTTTGAGATAGGGTCTCATCTAGTCCCTAAATTCCCCAGGCTGGGCTCGAATTTGTGATCTCCCTGCTTCAGCCTCCCAGAGTGCTGGGATTATACAGGTTTTCCATCATGCCCTGTTCTTGAAAAGAACACTACCGCCCACTGGTAACACACCCTTCTGTCCCCACCTCCCATTCAAGGGTAATTTTGCTTAATCCTGACTTCCATCCTGGGGGATCAGGAAGGCCCAATAGGAGGATCATAGGATCTTTCAACCTTCAACCACAGGGTCTGCCTATGAAACAGCAAAGTCACTTGTAAGCAGATCCCTGGCTGGGAGAGGGGTCCCCATGAGGCAAGAGTGAGCTTGGGGCTCCCTGAGGTGCCAGCCTCCCGCTGCCATCTCCCTGCTCCTCAAAAGCCCTACTTCCTTGAAGTTACCTCTCTCTCCCCTTTCAGCCCACGACTCTGGGCTGAGCCCTGCCCTGAGAAGCCTCGAGGATCTGGGTCACGCTCTCAGCCCCTGCCCTCTCCTACTCCTCTGAAACCAGGTGTTCCCGGCTCAGGGTGCAGGGGCCCCACTGTCCCCCTGCATCCCAGGTCCTGTGGTAGGACTGGCATGACCAGGCCTCTGAGCTTGGAGGGAGGCCATGCCCAGACTCTGGTCTAAATGGACAGCTGTCCATCCACACCATATACGACCCATCCGACAGGCTACAGATGGCAGCTCAGGTAATCTGCAAAGAGCAGCTGGATCACAGCATCTGGGTGAGCACCTGTGTCCCCCAAGAAGGTCCCAGAGCTAGAGAGGGCACCAGGCTGCCATTGCCTTTGGATTCGAGTTACTCAGCCAAGTAGTATGTTTCTCAGGGCAGAGACCAGTGACGGGACATGGGCCTGTCCCCTTGAGGCTCACGGTGAGCAAGGCTGGCTGTCAGAAGGCAGATCTGGGGCTTGGCCCTGCTTTTCTGTGTTCTTCCTGCCTCGGGAAGCTTTCGTGAACACATCTGTGTCTCACAGCATCTCCTCCGCCTCCGCCTCCGCCTCCGCCTCCGCCTCCGCCTCCGCCTCCGCCTCCGCCGCCTCCTCCGCCTCCTCCTCCTCCTCCTCCTCCTCCTCCTCCCCCTCCTCCCCCTCCTCCCCCCTCCCCCTCCCCCTCCTTCCCCCTTCCCCTCCTCCCCCCTTCCCCTCCTCCCCCCTCCCCCTCCTCCCACTCCCCCTCCCCCTCCTCCTCCGTACTGGCAATTGAACCTAGGGCTTTCCTACTGAGCTATATCCTCACAGTTGTAATTTTGAGTCTGGGTCTTGCTAAGTATTAAGTTGCACAGGCTGGGATCCAGCTTGCAATCCCCTGCCTCAGCCTCCCGGAGTTCTTAGATTACAGGCCTCCATGATCACACCCAACTCTCATGGTGTCTTGTACTGCAATATTCTGGACAGAAAAGGCTTGAACACAGGAGAGAGGCCTTTCTCCAGCATTGGGGTGGGGTAGGTGAAATTAACAAAAAAATTCACTTTTTATTTTTAGACAGGGTTTCGCTATGCAGTTTAGGCTGTCCTTAAACTCACTTTGTAGCCCAGGCTGACCCTGAACTTGAAGTGACCCTCCTGTCTCAGCCTCCTGAGTGCCGGGATTACAAAAATTAACTATTTTAAAGGGATAGCAGTAGGGGCTGGAGATATAGCTCAGCATAATGCATCTTCCTCGAAAGCACAAGGTTGTGAGTTCAAACCCCAGTAACCAAAAAACCCTAAAGTGATGGCAGTGACTTTCCGTACATTCCCCACGTCAGACCATCGCCACATCTCTCCAGTTTGAAAACATTTTTGTCACCCTAAAAGGATACCCTACACCCATTGAACAGTGACTCCCCACTGTCCCTCCGGAGCCACCAGTCTGCTTCCTGCATCTGCACTTTCCTGTCGTGAACACAGTGCATAAACAGACTCATGTAAGGGTCGCTCTCCAGGTCTGGCTTACTATGGTTTCAGCCCCTCTGTGCTGTCGAGTGTATAGGGCACTTTTTATTCATTTATTAATCACCAACCCATATTATTTTTTAAGACTAAATAATATTCTTTGCATGGCCCTACCACATGGGCATTTGCTGTGGCTTGCTTGCAGCGCTGGGTATTAAACCCAAGGCCTTGGTACTGAGCTGTCTCCTCAGCCCTTTCTACTTTTTATTTGGAGACAGGTTCTTGCTACATCACCAGGCTGGGCTCCAATTCCAGTCTTCCTGCCTCAGCCTCCCAGAGTGCTGGGCTTAGAGGTGTGCATCACCACACCAGGCTTCTGAGCACTGTTCTGTGAAGCCAGAGCCGGGGACATAGCTCAGTGCCTGCCTGCCAAGTGCAAGGTCCTGAGTTTGATCCCCAGTACCAAAAAGAAATTTATCCAGCTGTCGATGCAGATTCAGGCTGTCACCACCTTTCAGTGCTGGTCCTTCTCTCTGCGTGAACCTGTGTCCACGTGTATCTATTAGACCATTTCCAGCTTTTTTGCTACAAGTCTAGCAGTGGAATCGTGAGTCTCGTGATAACTCTCCGTTTCACTTTGAGTAACTGCTAAACCAAGCGTTTTCTTAATGTGCCTGGTTAATCTGGATTTCTTTCTTCCTGTTCCGTCTGTCTCACCCCCCAGAAATCTCCATTGCCTACAAAGTCCTGGAGGTGTACCCCCAAAGCCGCCGAGTTCTCCTCACGTGCCACGCACCTCAGGCATCTCCGCCCGTCACTTACTCCCTCTTTGCCAGCCAGGGCATCTTGGTGTCTAAGAAGGTGGTGTGGACTCAGCAGCCGGCCTCCTTCAGCATCAACGTCACACACAAGTCCAGCCCGGACCTGCTCTCCTACTTCTGCCAGGCAGTCTCCACCTCCGGCCTGCAGTGGCTCAGCACCCAGCTGCAGATGTACTGGGAACTGTGGGCCAGTGAGTGTGGCACTGGGAACCTGGGGCGGGACTTCGGGCACCTGGGGGGGCCATCGAGAGCCGGAGTGGAGTGAGGTGGAAGGCCAAACTGCCCACCTCCAGGCTGCGGTCAGTACCTGGAGCCGGGCACCTCGAGACCCCAGGACACAATCTCCCGGCAGAGCTGGAGGCCAAGAAGCTGGAGGGTGGGGGGCAGAGGCAAGGGCTGCACTTGGGGCTGATGCATATGGGGGGCGCCCTTTTCCAGCTCTCTTGGTGGATATCCAGCCTGCGCATGATGAAGCTTAGAGACCAGGAAGTCACCCTAGACCAAGGCTGGCTTCAAATCCCGCATGGTCCCCACAAATCCACTCCCCCCACTTCCATCCCAGTCTGCTTGCAGTGTCCTTGGTAGGAGCCGGAAGTGCTGCCCGGCCTATGGTGGTACCAGGACTCCTACCCGTCCTTTGCCCACATCCTGATTACACCAACCAGGAGAGGCAGCCCGGTGGGGGGAGGTACCCAGGCCTGAGGCCAGAGGAGGAGGGTTCAGAGCCCCCCATGAGCTGGCTGTGGAGTTCAGGATGAGTCACTCCATCTCAAGGCAGCTGCTTCTGCAAAGATTATAATAGGGCTCTAAAGCCAGCATGATAACTGCAATGACAGCCCTTGAGAAGCTGAAGCAGGAAAGTCATGAGTTCGAGGGCAGCCTGTACTACAAAGTCAAAACCCTATCTCAATAAGCCAAAAATGAAAGAAAGAAAAGAGGTCATCCTTGGGGGTGTAGAGGGCTCAGGTGAGGAGCATTTAGTATGTAGCGGCTGGCAGGGCTGGGCATTGTGCATGCCAGGCAAGAGCTCTGCCACTTAACTACATGCAGCCCCGGCCCTAGTTTTGTTAATTTTTTGTTGTTGTTGTCTTTTTCGTTTTTTTTATTGGTACCAGGGGTCGAACTCACGACTGCACACTTACAAGGCAGGTGCTTATGCCGCTGAGCTAAATCCAATTAAGATTAAGTTAATCTTAATTGATCTCATTTTTCATGCTAGAATCAGGCAGCACTTCATTCCATAAAACAGGATAAGTACTCTGGTGGGCTGACCAGAACTGTGTCAAGGAGGGAACCAGGGTGCAGTATGGGCTCTAACCCTGAGCTGCACCCCTGTCCCTGAGAGAGAGAGAGAGAGAGAGACAGAGAGAGAGAGAGAGGCTTGGTTTCTGAGAGAGAGAAAGGCTGCAAAAAGCAAGAGCAAAGGACAAGGTGACCTGGTCATTTCAAAGTTGTCTTTCTTGGGAAAACCAGGGACAAAATATAACAAGACTGGATGACAGGGGCTGAGGGTCAGGAGGAGCAGTTCGGAGGTAGACTTGCCCAGCACTGCCCTAAGGTCTGGGATTTGCATCCCCAGCACTAAAGAGGAGTCGGGGGAGAAAAGGAAAGAAAAGAAAAAGAAAGCAGGAAAGACCTGATGGATTCATATCCCATTGTGTTAGGTCCCCTTTTCAGTTCAGGACTGGTATATCGGGAGCATCACTGATATGTCAGTTCGGACCAGTCTGTTTGGGAGATGCAGCTATTCTCTTCAGAATTCTGATTCTCAAGTTAGATAAAAACAGCTTTGTTCTAGCTTGGTGATCTGGTGCTGCAATGTGTGTGACTCCATTTTGATTTTTTAGTCAGGAAGTACAGAAGATTAGCCTGAAAGGAGTTTAAAATTACAGTTGTCAGATAAATAGGACATGCTGCAATTTAAAAAAAAATTATTCATTGTTAGCACTAAGCGTGGGGGCACACACCTGTAATCCCAGCACCCAGGAGGCCAAGGCAGGAGGATCATCTTGACTTTGAGGCCAGCGGGGGGCTACATAGCAAGACTGGAGTCCCAAAAAACAAAAACAAGAACATTAATTGTTTATCTGGAATCCAAATTCAACTGGATCCAAATCCAAATTCATTGTATTTTTATTTGTTAAACCTGGCAACTGCAATATACTACACAAAAGTGAAACCAAAAGTGAACTTGTGGAGCGCTCACCATGAGTAGGCTAGCGGGCCGGGCCCCTGGACACAGAGCTGCACCTCGAGGTTCAGGAGCATCCTGTAATGGGGATTCACTGGGACGGGTGAAAATCTCCCAGCTGTGACTGTGCTACTCACTCACCCTGCCAGAGCCGGTGACCCAGCTGCAGGCTAATGTCACCTTGCACGATGGAGGGTCAAGCCCCCAGGCAGAGATGTCCTGCTGGGCACCTTCGGGCAGTCCACCCATCACCTATCGCCTGGTCAGCAAGGATGGGCAGGTCCACATGCAGAAGACTCCGCCCCATGGGCAGCCCGCCAACTTCTCTATCCCGCCGTCCCCCATGCCGGGATGGTTCCAGTGCCAGGCTGAAAACAGCATCAGTGTCCAGAGCAGCACCCTCATGCTGGTGCCTCCAGGTAAGAGGGTCACTCAGTGTCTAGAAGGGAAGCTGGTACTGCTGGGCTGCGAGGGAGCTGTGCCAAGTGTCCGGGAGGCCACTGTCCAGAACAGGGGAGGGCCCCAGCAAGCAGCCCGCTCTCCCTGGTACCTGCAAAGACAGCCCAGCCCGGCCACCTCTGCTGCCCACAGGGGAGCTGCCCCAGGGAGCTGCACTTGTGCTGGCCGGAAGCCTCATCTCCATCGCAGCTATGACCTCCGGGATGCTGGGCTGGACAAGGTAAGCAGTGGGTGCCTGGTGTCGGGGAGCAGGGCTGCCACGTGGGCTGAAAAGGCACAACAACCACAACTCAAGGACACTTACTGAGCCAGGCACGGCAGCGCAAGCCTGAGATGCCAGCATGAGGGAGACTCAGGCCAGGGAAGCATCGAGAATTTGAGGCCAGAGTGAGTTCAAGGCCAGTCTGCACTGAACTGCACAGTAAAACCTTGTAAAAAACCAAAACAAACACATTTATGAAGAGCCTCTCATGCTGAGGACTACCAGTGTGCACACTCCTTGCACACCTGAGCCTCAAGGACCTCCTGCCATGGTGTCAGTGACCTGGGGAGAGCGCTTTCCTTCCTTCCTTCCTTCGTTCCTTCGTTCCTTCCTTCCTTCCTTCGTTCCTTCCTTCCTTCCTCCCTTCCTTCCATTAAGGCCTGATGAAGCTTCCAGGTGACCACAGTGGACCTGGACGTTCTGTCTTTCTGGAATCACACTGTCAGCCTTTCCCAGGTGGTGGCAGGAGGCAGGATTCCCTCTTCAAGGTCCTTGCCTCCTCCACATGTAAAGTGACAGGGCCTCTGTGCTATGTGACCCGAGGCAGGGCTGGCCTGAGGTAGTGTAGTGGCCACTCTCACCTTCCTTGACTTCTCCTCTTGGCACCTGTCTGCCTTGGGCTCTCTGCCTCCAAGTCTTTGCAGAGGCCAGACCTAAGGGGACCCGTGTTACCTTCTAGGCCTAGTGTTCCCTTCTGTAAAATGGGGCTCAGAGAGACCTGGCTTTCTGTGAGCGAGTGGTCAAAGCCAGTGCTTGCCCCCTTCTTTGGGTGGAGTGCCACTGCCTCCCCTGCTGCACATGTACCCCACCTGTCCCCTGCAGAGACTGCAGGAGCAGGTGGCTGAGTCGGCCCAATATCATGGTCCAGGTTGTGACTGGAAGATGCTGGTTTGTGGAATCCACTCCAGCCTGGCCTTGCCCTTGAGCCCTGAGGAAGGCAGAAGGACCCTCCACCAGGATGAAGAGGTGCCTCGGGCAGGAGAGAAGGGGAGAGGTGACCTGAGCAGCACGGCAGCACGGGTGTGGGAGGCGGGAGTCTTCGGGGATGTTGGTGGGGGACTTGTCCTGTGTGTGTGTGTGGGGGGGACTCCTGCTAACCAGGTAGCTTTCTGCTGCTGTTGCTATGGAAACAAAAAATTGGGTAACTGGGATAAGGGTCATGTTTGCTGGCTTCACTGAAGGAAACTTTTTATGTGTGTATCTAATAACAGTAAGTTGTATATCTTAAACATACACAATAACATTTATTTTTAGCTGTGTATCCTGGGGTATGCCTGTAATCCCAGAACTAGGGAGGCTGAGGCAGAAGGATCGCCAGTTCAGGGCTAGCCAGGACGACATGAGGCCAAGGCCAGGCTAGACTACCTAGTGAGACTGTTCCAAGAACACAAAACAAACAAAAAGAAGAAGAAAGAGAAGGACAAGGGGAAAAAGAAAAGGAAAAAGAGCAAGGGAAGCAGAGAGATGGAGAGTAAAAATGTAATTGAAAATCTTATTTTTATTTTTTGTTTTTTTGGCTACGATTTCGTGTGTAGTCCAGCCTGGTCTTAAACTCATGACAATCCTCCTGCTTCAGCCTTGACACAGAATTCCAGATATACATTACTGCACCCACTAAATTTAATGACAAAAAAAAAAAAAAAAAAAAAAAAGAAAGGCTGAGGCAGGAGGATCATGTTTTCACATTTTTGAGCCCAACCTGGGCAACTTAGTGAGATCTTGTATGAAAATAAAAAATAGAAAAGAGGTGTGATAAAGCCCACTACGAAAGCCCCAGGTTCAGGGCCCAGTGTGGATCCCCAAAATCTCTAGCACACAAAACAAAACAAAACCGAATCAACCAAACAACAGAAAAGAAAGAGGGAAAAAGGCAGCCTGAGATGCCTGTAATCCTAGCATTCAGGACACCAAAGCAGAGGTATCTTGAGTTTGAAGCCGGCCCTGATTACACAGTGAGACAGCATTTCAAACTTGCTGCACACCCACCCAGGTCCTCCCAAGAAGAAAAAAAAAGAAAACTGGACATAGTGGCGCACACTTGTAATCCCAGTACTGGGGAGGCTGAGGCCGGAGGATGGTTGTGAGTTCAAAACCAGCCTGGGCTACAAAGTGAGCTCAGGACCAGCCTGCACTGCGTAGCAAACCCAGTCTCAAAAAAAAAGAAAAAAAAAAAAGAAAAAGAAAAAAAGAAAAAAATGCCTGCCAGCCTGCTGGCTCTCGCGAAACCCGGCTCATATCTGAGTCTGCAGCACCTCTCTAGGGGGAGGGTGCGGCCCTGAGAGCCTCCCTGGGACCCCCTCACTAGGCAGGGAATCTACCTTCCGGCCCCTGAGGACCCGGGCCCTTGGGGGAGGGTAGAGGAGGCTGGAACTGGGTCGAACTCTGTCCCCTGGGGGCCTGTTTCGCTCAGTCTTAGCATTTCTAAACTTGAAGCCATCTGCCCTTCGCGTCCCGGCATCCTCGTGGGCCAGGAAGAATGGGAAAATGGTGGCGGTGGGGCCTCCACCCAGGCAGGGGTAGCTCTAGCTCAGAGGACAAGGAAGTGACCGGTAAGGAGGGGGAGACCGGGATAAGGCCTGGGCTTTTTTTGGTTATTTTTGCGGAGCTGGGGTTCAAACCAATGACCAATGACCTAGTGGGCCTTCTCCCACTAAGCTACACCCTCAGCCCTTAATTTTTTACTTTAAGAGTTTTGCTAGATCGGTAAATTGCCCAGCCAGGGTTGACCTCGGGATTCTCGCATCTCGGCCTCCCGGAGTGCTGGGACTGCAGGCCAGGCCAGGTGGGGCTGGAGGGGCCCGGGCCGAGAAACTTCCCGAGCCTGCGTTTCGGGCCGCGGCGGCCCGGCGGGCTCCTCGCGGGAGCGCGCTGGCCTCTCCCTGGGGCCGGCCCGCGCGCAGGCCGCCGGCCCCCGCCGCCGCGGCTCGGAGGCGGCACTTTGGCCCGGTCCCTGGCCCAGGCCACGCCCCGTGGGCGGGCGGGGCGGGGCGGCCGCGGGTTCCTGCGCTCGCGGCCCGCGGCAGGCGACGGCGACATGGAGAGCGGGGCCTACGGCGCGGCCAAGGCCGGCGGCTCCTTCGACCTGCGGCGCTTCCTGACCCAGCCGCAGGTGGTGGCGCGCGCCGTGTGTATGGTGAGCGGGGAGCTGCGGGGGCCCGGGACCCCTCCGCCGGGCCGGGCCGGGCCGGACCGGAACCCCAGCCCGAGAGCGCGACAGGTGGCGGCGGCCGGCGTCCCGTGCCGGAGACGCGTGGGCCCGGCCTTGAGGGACCCGGCCGCCCTCGCGCCTCGCGCCCCGGCCCCGCCGTCCACGCTCGCGCCCGGGCCCAGGCCCGAGCCCCGCCGCCAGGCGCGGAGTCGGACCGCGGGAACAGGCCTGTCGCCCTGCTGGCGGAGGCGGAGCCTGGCGGCTCTGGAGCAGGTGGCCGGCGCTGGGCAGTCACCGGGAAGGGGCGTTCAGGAGCTAGGCGGGGCGCTGCAGGACTTGGTGCCCTCCACAAGGTCCCCTTCCCACGCCGGAGCTGGCCCGAGTCGTGTGCCCCGCAAGGCTATGCCTGCCCCACGGCCGGGCGAGCTCGCTGGTGCGCTGGTGCCGGGTGAGCTCGCTGTGCTGGGTGGGAAGTAGGAGGATGGTGACAGCTGCCAGGCCGAGACGGACCTGCCTGCGGACCCCGACCCGATTGTGGAGTCTGCCGGGCTCCCTGGCCTGGCCCTGGCCCGGATGCCCTGTGCGGGGCGAGACGGCAGGCCAGGAGTTCTGGGAGCCCTCTGGCCCTGGCACCCGGAGTTCCGGCTTCATCTCCAGCGGGGAGGTGGGGCTTGTGACTGGCCGAAACCCTATTGAGCTTCCAGCCCCGGCACAGCAGGGCCCTTGGGGTGCTCTCAGGGGGACCACAAGTGTCCACCTCAGAATCCGCAAACATCTGCTGGGCATGGGCCATGGCCTTAAATTGTGGGGAGCAAGCCAGGTGATTTGGTCTGTGCTCTAGGGGCTGGGGTCCCCCTGGGAATTCCAGCGGTCTGCGCTCCCCTCCCCCCAGTCTTCAGCCCCACTCCAGGAGTCTGAGCTTGGGGCCTTGTCTGTCCTGTGGTCCGACCACCTGCTGTGGGGCAGCGGGGAGACTGGAGCTCCCTGGGAAGGGAGGGGACCAGGATGCCAGGGAGGCCGGAAGTCCTTGTAGGGAGGAAGCTGGCAGGACTGGGGAATTAAGGCTGGACCAAGGAGGAGTTAGTGGGGCCAGGGCTGCTGCTGGGCTGGAGCCTGGAGAGGCAGGAGCGCCCACTGGCTTTGGCATGGCTTTCTAAGGTGGGGGGTGCTCTTTATCGGGGTGGCTGGAAGAGGTTGGCAAAGCAGAGGTGGTTCCCAAACCAGGTGACGAGGCAGGGAGCAGCAAGTGGGTCTCACACTTTGTAGCCTACATTGTTTGTCGTCTAAAATTCAAAGTGGGGGTGGGTAGATTGCCCTATGTGTTTAAAAAAAAGGTGACACTGCAGACAGTGACCTTGGCAGGGGACTCCCCTCCTAGGAGTTCCCCTTCCAGTCCCCACCTCCCCAGTTCAGGAATCCCCTGCTTGGACCTCATGGCGGGACACTATGGTCTGGTGATTCCCTGCGAGCAGTTTACCTGTGAGTCCTCCCTGGACAGTTCAGAATGAAAGGCAGCAGTGGAATGGGCCAGTGTCCCCACAGCCTGCTGGGCCCCTTCCGGAGGATGCGCCCTCCAAGTTGGTCGGGGGTGCCTACTCTGCAATGTCCTCCTGTCTTAGGTCTTTGCCTTGATCGTGTTCTCCTGCATCTTCGGTGAGGGCTACAGCAACCCACACAGCTCCGCTCAGCAGCGCTGTGTGTTCAACCAAAACGAGGACGCCTGCCGATACGGCTCCGCCATCGGGGTGCTGGCCTTTCTGGCCTCGGGCTTCTTCTTCGTCGTCGATATCTATTTCCCCCAGATCAGCAATGCCACTGACCGCAAGTACCTGGTCATCGCTGACCTGCTCTTCTCAGGTATCTACCTGCCGTGCCTCTGTCCTAACCTTCAGGACAGGCACCAGAGCCAGAGGCATGTTAGGGTCCCATGATTAAAGCCCTTGGTGCCCGAGGGAGGGATGGAATCACCAGTCCCAGTGAGCAGATCGGCTTCGTCCTGTCCACCCTGGGCTGTGATGGAGACTTTCGGAGCCTCTGCTGAAACCCACCGGTGTGGATCATGAGGCAGATCCCTCTGGCTGGGCATCGCCCTTATGCCCTCTGCTTGTATAGTTCACACATTCTGGGCTTGGGGAGATCCTTGCTTAGTGCTGTCCCTCCTGGACCCCTGTCCCTCCCTGGAGCCAACCACCCTCTCCCTGTCCTTCGGCCAGCTCTCTGGACCTTCCTGTGGTTTGTTGGCTTCTGCTTTCTTACTAACCAGTGGGCCGCCACCAATCCTGAGAATGTGCTGGTGGGGGCTGACTCAGCCCGAGCAGCCATCACCTTCAGCTTCTTCTCCATCTTCTCCTGGGTGAGTAGCTGGGGCTGGGGGCAGGGCTCAGCACTGTGATGAGCCCCCCACCCAGCACCCGACACCCTGCCTAACTCACATCTCCCTTCAGGGCACCCTGGCCTCCCTGGCCTACCAGCGCTACAAGGCTGGCGTGGACGCCTTCATTCAGAACTATGTGGACCCAACCCCAGACCCCAACACGGCCTACGCCTCGTACCCTGGCGCGTCGGTGGACAATTACCAGCAGCCGCCCTTCACCCAGAACGCAGACACCACTGAGGGCTACCAGCCGCCCCCTGTGTACTGAGCGGCACTGCAGGGCAGGGGAGGGTGCCCGTTCCCCTGGGCCTCCCCTTAAGGCCTCCTGAAGCACCCTGGTCTGTGTGCCCAGCAGCACACAAGCGCCTACTCCCAGAGGAGCTTCAGTCAGCCCCACGCCTCGAGGGCGTTTTTGAGGAAAGGTTTTCTAGTTGCTTTTTTTCTTTGCCCTTGGTGCTGGGGATAAAACCTAGGGCCTCGAGCTTGCCAGGTGGGTGCTTATGCTGCTGAGCCTAATCCTCAGCCCCTCTGTTGCTTTTAATAAGCCCCATGCTGCCTGGAGTAGCCTTCCGCACACTGTGACAAGCACCACAGCCTTGGCCTGGCAAGGACAGCTGGTCAGCTGGGCTTTATGCCAAAGATGGGCCAGGGCCTCGTGCTGGTGCTGGGCTGGGGCTCCCACCTCCTCACTCAGGTCTGCCATCTGCACCTCTGTGCCTTTAGCCTCCAGGGTCTGCCCTGCTCGCCTGGGCTTACGCTGTGTCCTCTGGGGGGGTCACTGCTCTGTGCCAATCACTTTCAGGCTGGCTCCCTGACAGCCACAGGTATGAGGATAGTGCCTGCGTGGGAGACCTGTGGCCCCTTCTTTTTGCTCCCTCCCTGGCAGCAGGGTGGGGCTTTTGCCTGACATAACACCCAGCTTTATGTAAATATCCTGCCACTTGAGTTACCCAGTGTGGCAGCCATGGCCCCCAGACTGAATGTATTGAAAAGCCTTGGGGGAGATGCCCCTTGCCCCTGGGTTCTATTAGACTGGTTTGGAGATGGAATAAATGTTTTTCTCAGTTTCTGTGTCCTGGGTTGGGCCTATCTAGGGGAGCAGGTGGAATCCCTCAGGGCACCCTTGGGGGGCCGTCTTTGGGACTGCATTTTGAATTTTTGATGTGTAGCATCCCTTCCCCCAACCTGAACCAGCATCCTAAAATAGCTAGTGTGCTCAGCTTGTAAACAAAGACAGGTTTTTCTGGCCTGCTATGCTGGGTCAGGCGGCTGCCTTCCTGAGAGGGTGGGGGGCACTGGGAGCTGCTTCTCAGAAGACCCTTTGGGGCGGGCCTGGGCCTACCACTTCCCTCCAAGTCAGGGTTCAAAGCACCTGGGGACTCCTTCCTGGGCCAGGACCAGGGGAAATGAGCCCTTTACACAGGAGACAGGGCCCCTGAGGAACTTGTGGCTTCTCTTTTTGTGTAACTGTCTGAGCTGTCAGCAGCAGACTGAGTTTCCAAACCCAGGTACAGATGAAGAGGTCCCTGCTTAGTGGCCTGTGAGCTCCAGGCCACACCAGACCACCAGCAAGTGGGGACACAGCAAGGGTAGAGGGTGGGCTGCCGGGGTGTTGACCCCTCTGTACTGGCATAGGTGTGACATGCACCAGTGAGCCAGGCCTCTTGGGGCACAGCTAACCTCACTCCTCGGGCCCCAGACTATACCGTGTCAGCTTCACAAACAATTTCCTTGCCTGGTCACCCCAATACCCGAGCCCCAAGCTTTTTTATTCACCCATTTTCATCCCTAAAACCAGACAGATTTTTTTTTTAAAGGCAGGCAACTGTTCTCATGGGAACAGTCCTCAGTCTTCTCATAAATAGGCTTGAGTTAGGAGTTTATACCTTCTAGATACAACCTGGAAGAAACCCTACTCATTATGGGGGAGCAGTGTACAAGACCCAGGACGCCAGGCAAAAGTGAAACGTGTCTTTACCAGCGATGGACTTCTCACACTGGCCATAACGTCCAGGCACTGCAGGGAGAGGCGGGGCCCAGGCCCCGAGTACCTTCTTTAAGAGGCTGGCTTGGGCTTGGGCCCCAGCAGCCATGCTGCAGCTCTGTAGCTGAAAGAGGATGCTTTTCTAGAGAAACCAGCGCTGCTGGAGCTCAAGCATAGGAAGGGATTTCAGCCCAAAGGGCAGCAGGGGACATTGGACCAGATGTCCTCAGAGTGGACAATGGGGGCCTCTGTGCAAGGCGGGGCTCCGGAGCACTGGCATAGACAGCCAAGGAAGAACAGAAACTGCAGTGAAAGCCACAAAGGGGGAAGCAACCAGCAGCACCAGTGTCACAAGAGCCTGTGGCTCTGCCTGTGGCCTGGAGGAGGAGACGGTGTGGACCCCACCACCAGGCCTGGCTGGGGTGGGGAGAGAGGGCCTGTCTCACGGGGCCTACAGCTGTGGCTGCTCTGCGGGGCCACACAGGGCAGCAGCAGGAGAGGGGCAGGAGGGTGGCCCTGGGGCCTCTCAGATGCCAGGGCCACACTGCAGCACCTGCTGAGGGGCAAAGAGTTTCCTGGCCACCAGGGCCTCCCCTGGCACCATCGGGCAATTCTCCTTGTTATCCAGCGTGGCACTCTGGACGGAGGACTTCTTGAAGTAGCAGAGGCGACACACAGAGTGGTACTTGTCGGCTCCACCAATCACCTCTACCTGGCAGCAGGACGGAAAGGAAAGATGGTCTGAGGGCTGTGAAGGGAGTCCCCAGAGGTAGAGCCACACCTGTCCACGCCCCCCACCCCGACCCGAGGCAGCAGAGGCAGCGGCAGCAGGGGGATCCACCTCTTTCTCCTGGCCCAGCCTCTTGGTGTAGGCAGCTTCCCCCCGGAAGCACTCCATGCACACAGCGGTCAGCTTCACCACGCTTTCAGCCAGGGGCACGAGGTTCAGGATGCTACCAAAGGCCTGCAGGTGCCGGAGGATGGGGTGTGTTTGGATTTGGGCTGTACTGTTTGACACCCTTTGCCCAAGGAGCACTGAAGAGGAACTTTCACTTTGCCCTCATGCTCCCTGGGCGCATGCCCTGTTTGTCCCTCTGCAGATAGATGCAAAGCATCTGCCAACATCTGGACAGACTCAGGAGTCCCTGAGCTCAGGCAGTGCCCTCTGGCAGCCGAGCTTGGCCATCACAGGTGGCAGAGAGGGGTACACTGGAGGCCTGTGTCCACCAAGGTCCCTGCTCCCTCCTGATACACCCCCAGGGACCAGACACCTTACCTTCCTCTGAAAGGTCCCGTCCAGGGCTGCCACAATCACTGTCTTCCCAGAATTGGCCATGGCCTCGCAGAAATCCACGATGTCAGGGAACTGAAAAGGGGGGCCGGGAGGAGGGGGGTGAGCTGCTCACCGCAGCAGCAGCTTTCCGGAGCCTCAGAAGAGCTGGCAAGCAAGGCAGCTCATGTGCCTGAGGCTCCTGGACCTGAGGACTGGGGTCCAGCCACAGGCCCTCCGAGCTGTGGGGGCACACATGCCCACCATGCGGGGGGCAACTTCTACCAGCCAGGGAGAGCCCTAGAGCCTTCCCTCGTGGCCTGCTCACAGCCTGATCTTGGACTCAGCCCCTCCAGAGCAATAATGTTCTGTTCCGCACGATCCCATTGCAGTGCTGGGTCAGGGCAGCCCGGGAGACCAAGGCAGGGTCTGTCTGAAGTAGAACTGGGCTGGGGTTGGGGTGCATGCCTCTAGTTTTGTCTGCTAGGAGGCTGAAGAAGGGGGATGGTAAGTTTGAGGCCAGCTCGAGCAACTGAGTGAGATTTGTCCCTAAATAAAAGTCTATAAGGAGCTGGGGCTATAGCTCAGTGGTAGACTGCTAGCCGGGCAAGGGCAAGGTCCTGAGTTCAATTCCTAGGACAAAACAAGAAAAAGGAAATGGGGCAGAGATATTCACAGCCAGATCAAGGAGCACTGACTATTGAGGGAAGAAGGGGGAAGGAAGGAAGGGTGGAAACCTGAAGAGGTGACTTACAAGAGCAAAAATAGCCAATAGGCATGGAGAAGAGAAATGCAGACTGGCATGGTGGCCCACGTGCTCACCCCAGTAAGCCACCCGCACCTGGGGACTTCTGCAGAGGTCCAGCGGATCTCACCACTCTCCGCTGGCCCCATCTTCTCCTGGGCTCTCTCTCGGTCAGGCCGGCCACCCCTCAGCCACTTCCTGTCTCTCCTGTCTCTGTAGCCCTGTGCCGTAGCCTGGCTACTTCTTCACCTTGATGGCTCCTGCTGGGGGCACCTAGGCTCCCGGGGGTTCCTTCAAACCCCACTCAAACAGTCCCCTAAGAGGATCTTCCTTGCAGCAACTCTGAACTCCTCGGCCTTTGCCCCCTGTTAGCAGCCACCACCATGTGAGCGAGGTAAACTCAAGGGTGGGGCCTCATTCTGTGTCCTGAGCTCCAAGGACCTTGCTGTCACCTGAGGCTTCTTCTCTAAACCTGCCATAAACATAAAGGGCATAGCAGTGATATGAGCCACTTGATAAGAACATACCAAAATGGCTGGGGATATAGCTTGCAAGCCTGAGTTCGATTACAGGTACCCACATACACAAAGAACACACCAAAGGCTACAAGGACCTCTGCAAGCTTGAGGCTGATGCAAGAGGATCAAGTTTTTGAGCCCAGTCTAGGTAGCATAAAGCTGTCTCAAAATAAAAGTGACAGTCCTAAGGATGTAACTCGGTGAGAAGGCCTTGGGTTCAATCCCCAGCACCACCAAAACAGAAACTCAAACACCCCTGAAACAACAGGCAGTGTCAACGTATGTCCCTGACAGAGCACACTCCAGATGGGTGGGCAAACATCTGTTGCAGGGGTTCAGAATCCAGAACTGGCAGCCTGGCATCCAGCCACAGACAGACACCCCACATGGCAGGTGGGGGACAGTCACCCTCACTGCAGGAATGGTTCAGGAGCCATGACTTGCAGAGGTGGTGGATGAGGACCATGCCACCAGGCTCTGCACTGGGATCAGGTGAGCAGAGACTGTTACCCACTTACCAAAGAACCACTCAACAAACTTCCTCCTCCAGGGCACCGGCCTAAATGCAGCCAAGGGACCAGCCTCAAATGCCAGCCAGCACAGCAGCAGAGGTAACCATCTGACTTCCAGCCTGAAAGCCCCGCACTGGGGAGTTCTGCAGTCCTTTCCCCTCCCACTTTCTAGCTGGGAGCTGCACAGGGGTCTCCGTCTCCATCACCCAAGGCCACTCAAAGAGAGGGAGGGTGGCAAGTCTGGTGCGTGGGAATTATGTGAGCAATAAATTTCAATAGTGCAATGTACTTCAATCATCATGCTGATACCTTGGATAAATGCATTGCATCCTGATATATATGCTTGTACTAGGGCCTGAAACTGAAGACATTCAACCACTGAGCTGCAAGGTCTATGTTGTCTAGGCATCTTCCTGCCTTAGTTTCCCAGCATGATGGGATTACAGGTGCACACTGCCACAACTAGCCTAGGTAGTTTTTTTTGTTGTTGTTGTTTTTTTGTCTTTTTTCATTTTTATCGGTACCGGGA
Organism: Cavia porcellus; assembly: GCF_034190915.1. NCBI lineage: Eukaryota > Metazoa > Chordata > Mammalia > Rodentia > Caviidae > Cavia > Cavia porcellus. The sequence goes on from NW_026947515.1 coordinate 27,055,164, forward strand.
ATCGAACTCACAACTGCCTACTTGTAAGGCAGGCGCTTATGCCGCTGAGCTAAATCCCCAGCCCAACTTAGGTAGTTTTTTAAAAATGTGTGCTCTTAGGGCTGGGGATTTAGCTCAGTGGCATAAGCACCTGCCCTGTAAGCAGGCAATTGTGAGTTCTATCCCCGGTACCGGAAAAAAAGAAAAAAAAAAAAAAGTTGAAAAAATGTGTGGTCTTAAAGGCCTGTAATGGAGGTGTGTTTGTTACAGAAGCTTTCCTGACTCTCTGCTGCCCCAGTGGATTGGAGGTGACTAAAGCTACAGAGCCAGCCACAGATGCTAGCTGAAGTACATTGACCTTGCCATTTACTAAAATACCAGACATAGAATTGCTAATGTGCAAGTCAGCAGGGGGAAGGGGGACGGAGAGGGAGCCCCCAGAAAGCCATACGAGTCAACTCACAAACTGCCCCTCATCGATGCCAATGACAGCCACCCCTAGGGCTTCCTGGGTCGTGTCCCGGAGCAGGCAGGCTGGCAGCGCCTCCATAGTGTTCCTGAGAAAACAGAGCCAGAGCGTGAGGGGCAGCAGGCTGCAGGGGCAGGGTCTTGCCACTGCCACGGCCACCCTCCTCCTAGCAGAGGCTGCAGCGTGGCCCAGCACAGCCCTGAGAAGTCGGCATCTGTGAGGAGGCATGGGGAGAATAAAGGCCCGAGTAGAAAAGCAGTTATTTGATGCTTTGTTATCATCACTATTATTTTGGTGGCATTATTATTTGGTGGTATGGTCTTGCTAGGTTGCCAACTCCCTAGGCTGGGCTTGAACTTGCAATTCTCCCACCTCAGCCTCCCAGCGTGCTGAATTACAGGCATGTGCTACCATGCCCTGCTCAATCGACCCTTTAGACTAGCAATTACCAATGCTTATTTTTTGTCTTGTTTTGGTACTGGGGATCGAACTTCGCATTTGCCAGGGAGGCTGCACTATCTCCCTGGCCAGTGATTCCTGACGCAGTGTGGATTCCAAAGCTCTTCTACTCATCAGTGCACAGGATGGGGGCAGACAAGGCCAGCTTTTCCTTTGGTGCTTGCTATCAATCAGGGTTCAGGGCACTCCAGACAAATGCCCTACCACCGAGCTACAGCCCTGCCAAGGCTGAATTCTTCAGTGCCCAGACCCAAGATACTCTTAAGGGCCAATAAAATGTTTCTATTCCTTTTAAAATTGAAATGAAAGAATACATAAACTCAGTCTGGATTATATCTACCTATCAGTGCTATCACCAAATACAGCTTAAAACTTGAAGGAGAAAAAAAAACAACAAAACTTGAAGGAGGCCAGAGGTGTAGCTCAGTGGTACAGAACACGGTACAGAGGCTGAAGAGTGTTCGGGAATGGTCCAGGCCCACTAGGCGACGCTCTGGACCCACTCGATTCCCACAGCCAGGACGTTTTCGGGAGAAAAATGCCGTGCTGTGTCCACTGCCTTTTAAAATACTTTTTGTGTTTTTCCAGTTTCCTTCTGTTCTCATTTCTGCCTAATCTCCTGCATTTGGCTTCAAAGAGGGCAGGGTCCTTGAAGTTTGTCACCGTATTTATAAAAATTTACAGTGGTGGAGGCTGGGGATTTAGCTCAGCAGCATAAACACCTGCCTTGCAAGCAGGCAGTCATGAGTTCGATCCCCGGTACCGATAAAAAGGAAAAAAGACAAAAAAAAAAAAAAAAATTTACAGTGGCTCACAGCTACCGCTCAGCTACCATCTGGGATAAGGATCCTTGAGCTCCGAGGAGAACACCTAACATTCATACACTGTAAATTCTCTCTCCAAACACAGAATACTAGAGCGAGGGCAGGCAGCTCTTGGCCTCGGCTTTGGTGTGGGCGTTGCTAGAGCATTATCAACACCACCGATGATAGAGACTTGTGACCCATGCAGAGCTCTTAGGTCCAGGCCGCTCTAGAGGTTGCCCCATAAGCACTGTACAATGTCACCTCCTCTGCTTCCGTGACCCTGGGAGCTCACTCCATGCCGTGCAGGGGACAGCAGGGAATGAACTAGGAGATGCGGTGATGGGTGTGGGATGCTGCAGGTCCTGGGCATTTTGCATTCCAACTCTCTTCCAGGTTCACAAAGCCCTGCCCCCACGCCAGCCGTGGGTCACCGAGCTGCCGTTTTGCCTGACAGGGAAGGGCAGCACGTCTGTGTCAGGGAGGCAAGTCCAGACGACAGAAGAGACTGCCTGGGCTCCGAGTGCCAGCCTCAAACCTGCCGCCAAGGAACTGAATTAACTCCCACCCAGAAGCTTCAGGCAGACGTGTCCACAGGACTCAGGGAGATAAACGGAAAAGCCCAGGCGCACACAGGTTACAAAGTGCTGAGGCCACCCAGTGGCAGATGACTAAGAAAGGAAAAATCTGCGGGCAAGTGAAAGAACCAGTTCGCAGCTTCTGACGGGTGTGAACCTGGGCAGGTTGGATGGGCATCTGGGGCCGCGCCATTCCGGGCGTGGGGACGCCCAGGTCGCATGGAATCATCACTGACCGGTGGTGCCCATCTCTGGCCAGGAGCATCCAGGCTCCCTCCAGGTTGAAACTAGAAACGCCTCCAGCACTTGTCAGCTGGCCGCGGGGGTGCAGGCCTTCCCCACTCCTGCTGAGAACCACCAGGCAAGAGCTACTTCTCCAGGCCTGAACTTGAAGCAGTCAGGGCCAGGAGTCAGAATTACCAACCCGCCCCGCGCCTCGCGACTGTCCATGGGACCGGACCCAGGGGGGCGGGACTGACCTGTCATGTGTGGAGAAACTGCTGCTGTAGCGCGTGTCTTTGGCGTACTTAATGACCAGGCACTTGTACTGGGCGATCTGGAAGCGGCGGACTCGCCGCATCAGCTCGGTGCTGCAAGGGACGGGGCTGGTAAGCGTCGCGCACCGGCGGGCTGCGACCGCCCTCTAGCGGCGGGCAGCGGAATCCCGCTTCGGCCTGCGGAGAGCCGCGCAGAGCGCGGGCGAAGAAAAGCGCGGGCTCCGAGTTCGTGCCGGGCTGAGCATCGCGTCCCCTGCGGCCTGCAGTCAGCGCTTGCCGCGGGGCCCGGAACGGCGTCGGGCGGCCCCAGGACAAGCCCGGGGTGGGCAGAAGCTGAGCGCATTTCCAGAGCTGCTCGGTTTTTCTGGGTTAGCCTAAAACGTTTGTTTCTGGGCCCAGAAACTCGACCCTGCTTCATGAGCCGAGCAAGGGATTGGAGCCGGGGTGACGGTCGAGGGCCTTGGCTTCCTCTGTCCCCGAAAGGCCCCTATTTGGGGGGAGGGTGGTCAGGGAGCCCGGGAAGGGGGCGGAAGTAGGGTCCGGGCTACACAAGGAAGCAGCCACAGGGCACTTTTCACATACTGGCTGCCTCACTGTGGACACACCTGGCGCCCCTTTGGAGGGTTTTGGAGGGGGCGACTAGGGTGCAACCAGCTGTGTCCAGTTCCGGGAAGGACCGAGCCCCGCGGGGACGCGCGCAGCTTCTTTCAAGACTGGGCTCCTGGCAGGAGAGGCATGCCCGGGCAGGAAGGCGTGCGCCGGGCGGGCGCCCTGGGTGGGACAGCTGGGAAGACCCAGGGGCAGGGGCACAAGGGTCCCCGGGGAGGCCTTACCTTTTTCCTGAGAACATGGGCCCGAGAATCACCTAGGAGAGAAGAGGTCACGTTGGGGGCCGCTCCACGAGGACGCCAGGCGGCACCCCTCGTCCCACCCCTCACACCTGGATTTGACCGCGAGTCTTGCTAGGGGAGCCGGGCAGCACCGAGGGCAGGTTGATGCAGTTCATGGTGTCTCCCGAAGGACGCGGCGGCACCTGGGATCTGTAGCCCGTCCGCCGCCTGCCGGATCCCGGGGCTTCCCGCGCAGTCCCTCTCGAACCCGGCGTGCGGGCCAATCCGAAGCTCGCTTTGCCAGACCCCGAGCCAATCAGCGCTGCAGCTTTTTTTTTTTTTTTTCCTTTTCTGTCTTTAATCTCAGGATTTTGTTCTTACAGGGCCTTCCGCGCTCTGTGTAGTTCAGGCTGGCCTTGACCTCGTGACCCTCCTGCCTCAACCCGCCCGAGTGCTGAGATCAGGGTGCGATTTAGTCTCAAAATTTTCTCAAATCTCGGGAAGAATCCGAAGGGACCCCGGAGGTGGGCGTGACCAGATGATGCAGAGGCGATGCGGCTGCTGTGGGAAAGCGGGCGTGGCATCAACTGGCCCCGCCTCAGGAAGTGGGTGTGAACGGGAGGGCCCGGCGGGCCCTGCCCCGCCTCCGTGCGGAGAGTGAGCAGCGCAGTCCAGTCCTCAGCTGTGGACCGGCATGGAAGCCAGGCAGGCGGGTCCCGAGGCGCGGGCGCCTTGGCAGGAGATGTCTGCAGAGGTAGGTGGGCTGCAGGGAGGGCTGGGGCTGCGGAGCCTGGCTCCAGGGCCGCCCGGGATTCTGAGGAGGCGCTCCTGCAGGTGATCCTGGGCCAGGTCCCAAAGACTTGGGCACAAAATCTGGTTGACTTTTTTGCAACGGCACATTTTTTTGTTTTGTTTTGCTTTGCTTTGCTTTGCCCGATTTTTGAGAAGGGAGGAGACTAAGGAGACTGCTCAGCAGGAGACTGCTGTGAGGTCAGAACAGACATGAGAAGGAGCAGAGTACGGTGCCTGGCGCTGGCTGTAACACGCCTGGATTATAAATTGATGAATTTGGATACCTATGGATAGGTTTCCTACGCTTTAGGGTGAGGTGTTTCTGGTCTAAGGTACCACTGAGAATCCGATAAAAGGTACAGATACTGCCCAGGAAATCCCATTCCCTGTCCTCCTTCCTTGTTTCTCCTCTTCCTCCTTCTCCTCCTCCTTCTCCACCCCTCTCCACATACACCCTTGCCATCAGTATCGGCTGACTCTTAGACAGCCATTGTTGATATAAATAGTAGCATCCTCAGCTGGGCATGATGATGCAGGATTGTAATCCCAGCACTGAGGAAGCAGAGGCAGGAGGATCGCTGAGAGTTTGGGCACCCTGGACTACATAGGAAGACTCTTTTGATAAATAATGCCATTAGACTCAAGTCCACAAACTCATTCCACAGAAAAACTAATGCCCAAGACCAAGTGCTGGGAGGGGAGGACTTATTTTTGTGACCAAAGAATGGGAAGGCAGAACTCTGGTTTCTTCACTGCAAGCAGCATCTGTAACTTTCATCAGATTCTTAGTGCCTCCAGTCCGGGGTGTTACAGAGCCTGGCAGCAAGGAAGGAAGGAGAGAGGGGGTAGTAACAGGGGTGAATAGCCATGTCTTTTCTGGAGCACTTAGAGATCCTCCAGGACATCTGCTGCTGCCTCTTTTTGAGTCTTTCATGGTCTGGTGTTGCCAGTCATGGCCGCTGGCAGACGTCTTTAGCTTTGCAGGGAGAGGAAAGAGGTCCAGTTAACCCGGTGTTAGCGTCTAGACAAAACCTTTCTCAAGTGAACACCACGCTTACACATGAAACTGAGTAGATTCTGACCCAAAAGGGGGCAGGCAAAATATGAAGACAGATACTCAGCCTTGTAATCCCCTTCCAGTGGGCCTGTGGCACCTCTGTCTGCACAGCAGAGTCACTATCCCAAGCAGTCAGCAACCATTATCCTCCTAACCCACATGGCAGCAGCCTAGGAGGAGGCTGGTAACACCTTGCCCAGCCACATGGCTTCAGAAATGAGTAATCTTTAACTTAATGACGAATGAGGCTTTCCCCTCAGTAACAGGCAGGCCTTAAAGGTCCTTGTATGGCTGGGCAGGGTGGTTCACGTCTGTAATCCCAGCACTTGGGAGAATCGTTTTGAGTTCGAGACCAGCCTAGACTACAAAATGAGCTCAAGGCCAGCCTGAAATACATAGAGAGACCCTGTCTCAAAAAGACAAAACAAGACACACACAAAAAGATCCCTGTGTGAGGCTGGATCGTACCACACTGAGAGTCTCTAGGGAGAAGCCCATTCCACAGAAAAAGGCAACAGCCCCCAAGGGGACTCGCCTTGCCTCCTCTGATGGTGTCTCTCTTAACCTTGTAAGGGGCCGTGTGCCTGTTACACCCGTGAGAGAACAGAGCAGAGACAAGCAAACAGGCCAGGCTGAGGCTGCCAGGAAAGGATGAAGGTTGTATGGCCTTTGGGTCTGGCCTTTCTGTGAGGCCATTCTGTCTTCAAGTTCCCATGATGATGGTTTGAACTCTCTCCAAAATCTGTGTTGAGTCTAAACATTTTGATCACTCATCAAGAATCTCTGGCTGGGCGTGGTGTAATCCCAGCACTCAAGAGCTGAGACAGGTGGATCACTTGAAAGAAAGAGAAAAGAAAAGGAAAAAATGTGTATATTGACCTTGATTACTGAGTTTTTGGCAGTCTCCCTGGTCTCCCTGCCCCCGATAAATGTTAGAGCCCAGATCGGTGACTCATTAACCTGCTGGATGAATCTGCATTTTTTTTTATCTTTTTGAGACAGGATCTAACTATGCAGTGCAGGCTGACCTTGAACTCACTTTGTAGCCCAGGTTGGTCTTGAATTTGCAACAATCCGCCTGCCTCAGTTTCCCGAATGCTGGCATTACAGGCATGCACCACTACATCTGGCTGAGGGTGCATAAATTAAGCGGGTTCATGGATGGTCTCCGTGGTCTCAACTGGTGCAGGAGGGGAAACTGGACATCTTTCTGTCCCTTGGGGCTGGTGGCTGGTTAAAGGCTTGGCCATCGCCAGTGTGGCCCTAGACAGGGATCTGAGAGCATCTTGGTTTTCTGTCTGAACACATCTAGATGGGAGTGTGGGGGGCAGATGTCCACGCAGTTGTTAGAGGGACTTCTTGGAGAATCTGAGATACAGGAGAGGGTGCTTCTCTACACAGACAGGCGCACCAGGAATAGGCACGAGCGGGGTGCACTTGCGGAGAACCCAGGTCTCATTGAGCCTCTGTCTGTCTTGCAGGAGCTGGAGAAGCAGTATTCGCCCAGCAGATGGGTCATCCGAATGGAACCAGAGGAAGTCGTGAGGACCTTCTGGGAGAAGGGAATTGAGGGTACTGTGTGACCACCCCGGGTGGCCTGCAGCGTGTGGCAGTGGCTCGGGCTCGGGCTGCGGGTGGGGGGCATAGGGGCATTTCCCTAACACCCTAACAGGGCACTGGGCAAGCCTCCTCCATTCTGGCGGCAGGTGCTGGGACCTCTTGCTACAGGACAGGGCTGCAGGAGAGACCCACAACCTGCGGAGTGCACAGCCCCCTCTCCTGCCTGGTAAAGGGTCACGGACCCTGAAAGCCTCATGCCGTGATTAACATGGGAAAGGGAAAAGGAAGATTCTCTTACTCCATTGCTGGGAGGGAGATATTGTTGTTCATTGTAAAAAAGGAGTAAAAGCCAGGTGTGATAATGCATGCCTGTAATCCTAGTACTCTGGAAGGGTGAGGCAGGAGGATCAAAATTAATTTCCAGCCAAGCTACAATCCCACCACTCAGGAGGCTGAGACAGGAGGATTGTCAAGAGGGGCTCCATAGTGAGACCCTGTTTTAAAAAGGTCGGAGAATCCAGAAATGTAGCTCGAGACAAAGGCCCTAGGTTTAATCTCCAGTACAAAAAGAGAAAGCGAACAACTTTTTTTTTCTTTAAAGAAATCAGGGCTCACTGAATATGGTGGCTCACTCCTATAACCCCAGCACTCAGGAGGCTGAGGCAGGAGAATCATTTGCAAGTCCGAGACCAGCGTGGGCTACAAAGTGAGCCCAAAGCCAGCCTGAACTGCAAAGTGAGACCTGGTCTCAAAAAACAAAACAAAAACAAAAAGGAAGAAAAAAAAAAAGAAAAGAAATCAGGGCTTGCAAACTACCCTGTCTTTAGGTCCCTGTCTGTTGTTGCCCTGTACCCGTGGGATATTACTTCTCAGTGAAGCGTTTGTGCCGAGCAGAGGAGCCGCCCGAGGCAGAGGTAGAGGTCAGGAAGCCGCCGCCGGGGCCTGCTGGGCAGGAAAACCGGGTATGGACAGACTTGCTCTGTGTAGCTGACAGGCTAGACCTTTCAGGCGGGGCGGTTCCCTAAACTAAGGCAAGTCAGGCTTGTTGGGGTTTGCTCCACTCGCTCTGCCTGCCTCACTGCCCTGAGCTCCGTCCCCCTCTCTGGCCCTGGCCAAGGATGTGGGATGAAGCTGCTTCCTGACTTCAAGGTACTCGCTGTGCCGCACTTCGTGCCCGCTTTGTCTGTTGGTGCGGCATCCACGGCTTGAAGAAAATCCGCTCGCCAGTCTTGTCCGGAAAGGAAAGGAGCTGGCCCCACTGGGAAAGGGGGTCAGACCTCACCAGCCCCAAGGCACACAGCAACTCAGTGTAGACAGGAAAGGCTTGGGGCAGGGGTCTGCTTAGCAAACTTTGTCCCCTCTATCTTCTGAGGCTCCAGTATCTGATGGAGCTGGAGGCATAAGGAACCCATTTCACAGATGCCGAGTACGAGCCCATGACTGGACAGCAACTGGGTTGAGGCAGAACCATGCGTGGGCACAGTTGTAGTCTATCTCTGTTGTTAAAAATCTTTTTAAAAGAGATGAGTTTGTTTTGTTTTGTTTTGAGACAAGGTCTCCCTGTGTGGTTCAACCTGTCAAAGCCCAGGCTGACCTTGAATTTTCAGAGATCCTCCTGCCTCAGCCTCCTGAGTCCTGGGATTACAAGGATGTGTGACCAAACCCAGTAGTTTTGGGGCATTTTTTCTTTTTTAAGATGATTAATTTGTTATTTTCATATTATTTTGTTATAAAATTTTGTTTTATTTTTTCGTAAAATAGTGTCCATGGGGACCTGGGTTAATTAAATGAAAAGAAAAGCCATGTATGGTGGAATACATGTAATCCCAGCACAAGGGGAGGCTAAGGCAGGAAGATCCCAAGTTTGAGCTCAGCTTGGGAAACTTGGTGACTTAGTGAGACTCTTGAAATACAAAGAAAAAAAAGGGGGTTACCAAGCACGCGGTGCCATACAGAGCCCTAGGGTCAATTCCCAGTACCAGGTACACGCTCACACACAAATCAGGCGTAATGGCACAAACGTAACACCGAGAGAAGCTGAGGCAGGAAGACCACAGTTTCAAATGCTTCCTGAATGACTCAATGAGGCCCTGCCTAAAGTCAAAGGCCTGGGGATGTAGCTCAGTGGTAGAGCATCCCTGGGTTCTAGCCCCAGGACCACCATGAGTAAATAAATGAATAAATAAATAAAATATTGATTTTAATTGCTGAGTTGCTGGTAGACTCCTGATGCCCCAAAATTAAAAACACCACGAAATAAAAAAAAAAAAACCCACAAAATTAAAAAAAAACAAAAACACAAATTTAGCCAAGGATTTAACTCAGTGGCATAAGCGCCTGCTTGGCAAGCGCGTGGTCATGAGTTTGATCTCTGGCACCACCAAAAAAATGGGGGGCTTTAGGATTGCCACCTCAATTGTCTGCGGAGTTGGGCTGCCCAAGATCATGCAGCAGCAGCTGTGAGCCACCTCCCAGTGCAGATTTCTGGCCCTGGTTGGGGCGGACGGACAGACAGACGGATGGATAGACAGAGAGACAGGGGGCTGATGCGGGCTGAGTCCTCACCTGCAGTCTCAGCTCCTTTGGGTTCCCCAGGCCGCATCAGGGAGCCCTGCCAGGCTTCAGCTGTCCCCCTCCGAATTGAGCGAATGGGAGATGAAGCGGAGCGTAGAGCAGGCCGCGAGGCAGAAAGAACGAGAAACGAATCTGTGACGCTAGAGGAGAAAGGGAATGCTTTACTCGGTGCCTCAGTACTGAGGTTTCAGTCCCTCAAAACCACAGCAGACAGACAAGGCCTGGCACGCGTCTTGTCTGTTTGTGTTTGTTGGTTAATTGCTTGTTTTTTTGTTTGTTTTTTTTACTAGGGATCGAACTCACAACCTGAGCTTGCAAGACAGGCGTGTATGCCGCTGAGCTAAACCCCCGGCCCAATTGCTTGGTTTTTTGAGACAGAGTCTTGTTATATATATAGCCCAGGATGGCCTCAAACTGATGGTGATCCTCCTACCTCAGGCTCCCAAGTGCCGGAATTATAGGTGTGCTTTACCTTAGAATTGACCATTGAATTCAGGGAGCACTGAGCCACACCCCTAACCCTGTTTATTATTTTATTTTGATACAGGATCTCTTCTTAAATTGCCTGTGGAACCAGCTCTTTCTTCCTCTGAGGCAAGCTGTAATACCAGCACTTAGCAGGCTGAGGCAGGAGGATCTCCTTGAGTTTGAGGCCAGTCTGGACTACATAATGAGACCCTGTCTCAAAAAACAAAAACAAAAATTGTGTCACCACACTAGCTGAGCTAGTATTTATAAATGTTTAAGATGCACTGTACGTCTTCAGGTTTTCTCTTGTGAGCTTTTGGGGAGAGAGAAAAGAAAACTGTCACCCTTTCCGGTCCCCTGAGGTCAGGCTCTGTGAAGTGAGCTATGGTCAGGAGCTGTCCTTGTGCCCCTGCCCCACACCCACCCACCTTTCCTTGAGGTCATACTGCATGTGGAGCCTCACCCAAGCCTGCAGCCTGTCTTCCTTTCTGTCACGACCAGCTAGGGAGCACCCCAGGCTCACAGAGGTCTGTCTCACCTCCAGTGCAAGCATCCTTTTTCCAGGCACATGGCTAGTTTAACTTTTATTAATAGCAGTAAAGGAGTTGTACATAACAGTCGAATGTTTATTCAAAAATTTACCCTATGGATTTGCTGTCTGTTTTGTTTTTGAGTCACAATATAGGCTGGCCCAGGCTGGCCTTGAACTCCCTGTGATCCTCCTGCCTCAGCCTCCCAAGTGCTGGGATTACAGGCATGCACCACCACACAGTTCATGGCTCCATTCTTCAGGAAGGTTTAAGAGAAGGCTCTGACACCCGGGTGTGGTGGCACACACCTATAGCACCAGCGCTTGAGAGGCAGAGTACCTCCAGGAGTTGGAGACCAGCCTGGGCTACATCATAGTGAGTTCAAGTACGTAGTAAGACCCTGTGTCAAAAAATAAAAAATAAGGGACAGAGAAAGACTGAGTAGTGAGCCCGTGGTTCAGCCTCTCCCCCGTGCTTACCTCGCCCTAAAGAAGATAAAGACCCCACGCTGGGCACCGAACGTGGAACCGGCTCTCTCCTGCTCTGGGTTTCCATTCTGCAGTGACTTGACGGGGTACAGCAGTGGGTGGGAAGGCCAGAACGTGCGATTATTAGAAGGAAAGGCAGAGCCCTCCCTCAATGAGGGGGCAGGAGCAGGCAGAGAGGCCCCAGGGCAGTGCATACGCACCCTGGTGGGCGGCAAGGGAGGGACTGCAGGATGTGTGTGCAGGAACCCAGCTGGCTGCCTTGCCGCTGTTTCCCCAGATGCCAGTGGATTTTAGAGCCCTTGGTCTCTTGTGGCTCTGCGCTGATGCCCCTGAGTTAAATCCCTGGCTGTCTCTCATTTTCTTTCTTTCTTTCTTTTTTTTTTTTTTTTTTTTTTTTTTGTCTTTTTGAGACAGGGTCTCTCTAATGCAGTTCAGGATGGCCTTGAGCTCATCTTGTAGTGTAGACTGGTCTCGAACTTGCAAGGATCCTCCTGCCTCAGCCTCCGGAGTGCTGGAATTACATGCGTGAGCCACCACGCCCGGCTTGTTTCTCATTTTCTTGTTGTACCCAGGCTGGCCTCAAACTTGCAATTCTCCTGCCTCAGCTTCCTGAACATCTGTGATCACAGGTGTGTACCACTGTGCCAGGCTTAAATTTGCTTTACCATGGCCTTCCGTAAGAAGACTATATTTTATTTTATTTATCTTTTTAATTTTTTCTTTAATTGGTGGTGCTGGGGGTTGAGCCTATGGCCTTTCACTTGCTAAGCCACACCCCTGACCCCACAAAACACACTTTTTGTGTGTGTATTTTTGAGACAAGGTCTCACTATGCAGTTCAGGCTGGCCTTGAGCACACTTTGTAGTACAGGTTGGTCTCGAACTTGCAACCATCCTCCCGTCTCAGCCTCCCAGGTGCTGGGATTATAGGTGTGTGCCACCACACCCGGCTCCACTAAACACATTTTACAAATTGCAGTTTATATATATTTTGTCTGGGGGCAAAGTGATAATAAATGGTAAATGTTTTCTTCGAAATGGTTTAGGTTAGCAGAGTAGTCCAATTCTTGTGAAGAACACTTGTCTTCCAGGATTGTGGAGGGGGTTAATGTTTAATGAAGACAAATTCCTGTCAGGGGAGGTGACAGTTCTGGCAATGGCTGGTGGAGATGGTTGCACAATAACGTGAACGTGTGTACCCTGTTAAAATATTTTTACATCATGCTTTACTTATTATTATGGTTTTGGAGTCAGGAGCTTGCTCTGTGTTCTGTGCTGGCCTGGAACTCACTATTGTAGTTCAGGCTGGCCTTGAACTTATACAGATACTCCTGATTCAGCCTCAGGAATACTGGGCTCACATCATATTTTACTGCACAGCTCAGTGTTAAAAGTGTGCACAAAACACTTCTTGGTGTAGCTGCCACGCTTTTCCATGGTGTAGCGCCTTGGTTGTCTAGCGTCCCATTAAATTACTTCTCAGGGCCCCTGTGTGCAAAGCTTGGCAAGTCTAGGCCACCACAATGCTGTGACTCAGGCCGTGCCAAGGGCCATTCTTCCCAGGGGGCACCGTGTACACTGCCTTCGGGCCTGCCCCATTAGGATACCACATGGCCTAAGTCTGCCTGCTTCCGTGGCAGCTGTCACGTCCACCTCAAGCAGGACCAATCACCGGAGAGAGTGAGTGGGTGGAGCTCCGTGATTGACAGCTTTTTGTTTTGCTTGGCCATGCTTGGCCAAGTAGAATTTTTTCCGCTGCCTTAGAAAAATGAAAGGAAGAAAATACAAGCCTTTGCCTTTTTAAAAAAACTGATAAAATGCACATAACTCAGAATTTACTATTTTAGCCATTTTAAAGCGTACAATCCAGCAGGGTTTGAACACTCACATGTTATGGACAGTAGTTATTACGGAATTCCAGAACATTCTCATCTTAACTGAGCACCACTCCCTGTGCCCCTCCCTGAGGCCCTGCCACTGCCAACTGCTTTCTGCCACCACAAATTTACCTGTTTTAGATGTTTCATGTAACTAGAGTCACACACCGTCAGGTGAAATGGGACACACTTGTAATCCCAGCATGCAGGAGGCTGAGGCAGGAGCACTGCCAAGAATTGAGGCCAGCCTGGGCAAAGAATCCAGAAACAGAAACACCATACGCTGTGTGGACTTTGGTGTCTGACTTCTTTCACTCACCATGTTTTCAAGGTGCATTCAGAGGCGCCCCTGTGGGATCCTAGCTTGCCCTCAGGTCGGGCACCCCCTGGCAGAGCTGAACCCTCTGAGAGTGTCAGCCTTCAGTCGGGACCAGGGCCATTTCCTTCCTGCCTGTTGGATTCTCTGTAAACGCAACTCCTGGCCCAAGAGCCCGGGATTAGGCTGCCTCGAGGCTGTGTGTCTCTTGCCAGTTAGAAAAACACCTGACACCCTGTCCAGGAGGGGCTGGCAAACACTTCACTCCATAGGACTCTCCAACCCCAAACACTTCCCACAGCTGTGGCTCCCTGGGTGGTGGGGAATAGAAGTCCACGTTGTGCTTCATAACGAGCTTTATTCCAGGTCGTCCTGTTGGAGCCCTCCTGTGGTCCAGCCTGGACAGCTGGCAGTGTGCATACTTTCGGGGCGCTGTGGGTGCCTTATTCTTTGTCTCTGTGCCACAGCTGATCTTGCTCCTGCTGCCCGCCAGCCCGAGGAGATTTCTATCTCTCAGAGCCAGTGGGGTTTTCAGTGTCTGAGGAGGGAGACGTGGATGTGTCAGTGAATGCCTGTAGTGGCTGGGACTGCACTGCCCTGCAGTTTAGAGCAGGAAGGGCCTGCTTTCCCCCTTAGTTTTATTATTATTGTTCTGTTTTGGGGTATTTTTTTGAGACAAGGTCTTGTTGTGTAGTCCAGGCTGGCCACAAATTCACAATGATCCTCCTGCCCAGCCATGCTGGGATTACAGGATCATCCTCCACTCCCAACTTCCTTAGTTCTGGCACCACCCAGTCTAGGCCATTTGCTAGACTTCAGAGTTTCAAAACTAAGCAATAAGAGCTGGGCGTGGTGGCTCACGCCTGTAATCCCAGAACTCAGAAGGCTGAGGTGGGAGGATAGATGCGAGTTCAAAACCATCCTGGGCTACAAAGTGAGCTCAAGGCCAGCCTGAACTGCATAGAGAGACCATGTCTCAAAAAAGACAAAAAAACCCAAAAAACAAAAATAAGCAACAGGTGTTGGTGAGATCCTCCCACAACCACATTCGTAAGCAGGTCCTGTACCCCAGAAGGGGCACCAAGTGTTAAACCCACATCTCTTGGGTAAGTGTTGAGTCTGTAGCTCCCAAAGAGGGTTACTGGGTGAAGACCTGGCCATCGGCCCAGGCGTTTGGGTACCTTTTGCTGAACTGGGCTGTCCTGTCCGACAGGAGGGTAGCCGATGCCAAGTTCCCCTGATGTACACCAGGCCCCCGCTATGGCCTGTGGGGGTCATAGATCTGTCAGCAAGCTGTTGGTGGGTTCCCCCTGGGCTGTCCCCGGCCTCTCCTTCAGGCCTGGGCAGTTCCTTGTGCACCCTGGGTGTGTTTGTATGTGTGTGTGTTGTGTGTGTATGTGTTTGGGTCCAAGTTTCTTTTCCTCCCTTTTTTTTTTTTTTCCTGTGGCACTGGAGATGGTACCCAAGGACCGTGTGCATGCTGGATTTGGGGCCCATTCTAAAGCCTGTCTTTACCAGTTATATCTGCCATGACCCTGTTTCTTTTTTTTTTTTTGTCTTTTTCATTTTTATCGGTACCGGGGATCGAACTCACGACCACCTGCTTGCAAGGCAGGTGCTTATGCCGCTGAGCTAAATCCCCAGCCCCTAAGCTAAATCCCCAGCCCCGACCCTGTTTCTATGAAAGGTCATGTTGTGAGGCCCTGGGGGGTGGGCATATGAATGGGAGACGCACACATGCATACACGTCAGGCCATAACTGAAGTTATTTGTGTTTTGTTTTGTTTGAGACAGGGTCCCAAACAAAACAAAGCAGGTCTGGGGTACAGGACCTGCTTAAAAATCTGGTTGTGGTCCCACTATTGCCGTTGAGGCTGTCCTTGAACTCACTGCAATCCTCCTGCCTCAGCCTCCTGAGTGCTGGGATCAACGTCCAGCGCCACCACGCCTGGCACTTCAGCCCGTAACTAGTAACAGTATAGCAAGCACACAGCTCTCTAGGTTTTTCAAGTTCCCCTCTTGTGATCAGTGTGATTCTGTTCCCCAGCTCCAGGCTAAAGGGAGCCCCAAGAGGTGACATTGAAAGATTCCTTGGTTGGTCCAGGCCTTCACTCCTAGCTACTTTGAAGGGGGAGGGGAGAGGATCTCAAGTTTGAGGCCAGTTTGAGCAATGTAGCCTCCTCTGAATAAAAAAATAAATTTTTCTTTTAAGAAAGGGCCAGTGATGTAGCTCAGCACCATTCACTGGATGGAGGGAAGGAAGGAAGGAAGGTTGGCTGGTTACACAGATCATGTGACATGGTGTTTTTGTACCTTTTCGGGTCCTTGTGGTGTATCTGGGGTCTTCAGGTCATGGGTTCCCCTGTTTTCTTTTCTGAAAGCTTTGCCATCTGGTCTGTGGTCTCTGGAGTTGGCCTGCGTGTGTGATGGGAGGTGGAGGTCAGGAAACTTCTGCTTGGTATCTCAATCCAGAGCTGCTTCTCAGCCCCTCACTCACGCTGCGTGTCCAGTTTTCCTTGGGGCCTTTACTGTTTGTCAGGCCGTGGGCGTTACTGAAGTGGGTAAAACCAGCCCTTGTCTTCCTAGAGCCTGTGTCCCGGTGAGTGATGGCGGGTGACTGGCTAACCAGGAGGAAAGATACCAGGAAAGCAGACGCTGAGGTGAAGAATGGGGTGGGGGAGCGGGTATGCAGCTTGTGTGTGTCCCTTCTCTGAAAGGCTGGCAGCAGTGTGGAGTGTGTCACACGCACCCTGGAGTGAATTTTAAACAGCAGGGCGCCTGCCTTTGGATGGCAACTCACTGCAGGAGGTCGGGAAGGGACGGGGTCCCCGCCCCCAGTCCCTGTGGCATCCTGTCAGTGCTCCGGAAGTGTCAGATTTTGGAGCGTTTTGGGTTTCAGATTTTAAAATTAGGACCCCTCAGGGCTGGGGATTTAGCTCAGTGGCATAAGTACCTCCCTTGCAAGTGTGTGGTCTCAAGTTCGATCCCTGGTACCAATAAAAATGAAAAAGACAAAAAAAAAAATTAGGAACCTTCAACCTGGACTGTAAGGTACCTAATCAGTCTTCTGTCAAGGGCACTTGGGCTGTGTCCAGTCTTTTCTGTTTGTTTTGTTCCTGCAGTTCTGGGAATTGAAGTCAGGGCCTTTGTTCCGAGCTACATATCCAGCCCTTTATTTATTTTGAGACAAGGTCTTGCTAAACTGCCCAGGTTGGACTTGACCTTGTGCTCCTCCTGCCTCAGACTCCAGAATGCTGGAATTACAGTCTTCTTCTCCTTCTTTCTTCTTCTTCTTCTTCTGTCTTTTGAGCAGGGTCTCGCTATGCAGTTTGAACTGGCCTCGAAGTCACTTTGTAGCCCAGGATGGTATCAAACTGGCACGATCCTCCTGCCTCAGCCTCCTGAGTGCTGGAATTACAGGCATGCACCACCATGCCTGGATTTTTTTGTATTTTTTGAGACAAGAGTCTCACTATGTAGTTCCGGCTGCCCTTAATCTCACACACGTTGTAGCACAGGCTGATCTTTTTTTTTTTTTTAATTTTATTTAAGGAGAAAAAAAAGCAGAGAAAGGGTACAAGTTATACAGATTTACAGAAAAAAATAAACAGTAGGAAATCACTAGTTAATGGATTACATATTGTCATCTTAGAAATAATTGTTCAAGTCACAAAATTAAAGCTTGTAAAGTGGACATTCCAACAGTGAGACTGCAAACAGTTCTGTTCAATGATCCAACAAAACTCAGTAATATCATTATCTATCTTATACACTTAAACATACATGCAGTTATATTGTTTAGAGCACTTTCTTTTCCTCTCTTTTGTACAATGACAATTACACATTTTGGGTTTTGTTGCTCCCACAGTTCTTATTACTTTTTTGGAAGGGAGTAGAACCAAATGTGACATAACAGAACAGAGTCAATCAAATCAAAAGGGTGGACACAATAGATAATGTAAAAGCATAATACAAGGTGATCAACAATGGTTACCATAATGCCTCCCGCCATCTCTAACAGAATTGCCTATATCATCAGTTATAATAAAATTGAACAAAACAGTAAAGAACAAAACCGACAAAACCAAAACATTGGAGACATTATAGGTCTTCAAAAGTAGATAATAGTCAACGAGAATGGGCGTTATAATGAATCTCACTATCTTCACAGCTGTTGCTTAAACTTTCGAACCTGGTACTATCAAGCAAAACAGAATAGAGGGACATCAGTCAAAACAAGATGGTGAGAGTAATACAGGGCTTTAAATCAAGATAATGGAAAGTCAAAGTGGGTTACTATAATATATCCTGCTATTTTTTATTTATTTTTCCCTTAATTAAAAGGATAAAAATAAAAAAGTAAATAATGAAGTGGAGATTGAGATAAAAGAGGGCATAACAGCAAAACAGCGCAGATGGAAACATAACCATTTAAGCAGAATAGTGTTTCACCACCAGATAATCCTGACATAAAAGTAGTTACCATATTGTCTCTTTCCTTGAAATCTTTGAGTATAACTTCGTATACTGTAGCATCAAATATATCAAAACAATGTAAAACCATTTAAGAGAATGACAGCATTACAGGGTATTTAGAATCAACCAACAGAAAACGAACAATGGTTTCTGTATAATCTCCTTGTCTTTAAAAGTTTTTGCTTATACTATCATACATAATAAAATCCAATAAAATACAACCTGTTTAGACCAATGGAGACAGAAGAACAAAAGCTTGATGAGACTTCAAAACAAGATGATACTAAATCAGTATTACTTATTAAGACGTCATTTTCTCCAAAATAGCTGTTCCTATCATTCAATCTTCTCTGCCTCATTTTTGTTGAGTTTTTTTTTCTGTCGTTAGTTGTCAGTTTGTCTTCTTCATTTTGTTCTCTGCTCTATTCATTGTAGCCTCTCTACCACTGTTTCTGGATTCTTTGTATTTTTGTTTTTTTAGAATATCTTGTAGTATTCTCTGTAGAGTTGAATTGGTGGTTGCATATTCCCCTAGTTCCTCTTTATCCTGGAAGCACCTTGTTTTTCCATCAATTTCCAGGGATAGTTGTGCAGGATATATCAATCTTGGCTGGAGATTATTATCTTTCAAAGCTTGAATTATTTCCCCCCACGCTCTTCGTGATTTGATGGTTTGTGCAGAGAAATCTGTTGTAATTCTGATGGGTGTTCCCTTGTAAGTGATCTGTTTCTTGTCTCTGACTGCTTTTAATATTCTGTTCTTGTATTGAATTTCTGTAATTTTAATTATTATATGCCTGGGTGTTGCTCTGTTTGGGTTGTAGGTGGCTGGGGTCCTGTATGCTTCATACAACTGAGTATCTTTACCTTTTGCTAAATTAGGAAAATTCTCCTGGATTATTTCTGTGAGTAGCTTTTGTAGTTCATTTGTTTGTGTCCCTACTTCTTCTTTTATGTTCTTAATTCTTAAGTTATGGATCCTTTTATCATCTTCTAGTCTTTGTATTATTGCTGTTTGTTTCTTTGTTACTTTTAAGAAGTTTTTCATTTCATTCTCCCATATTACTAATCTGCCCTCCAGTTCAAATAGTCTGTCCTTAGTTTCTTTCAAGCTGTTATGCCAGTTTTCGATAGGGTTTTTAGTTTCCTGGTAGTCTCTTTGAACCTGCTTCACGTATTCTATGCTTTCTCTATTTTCTCCATCAAACAATTCTCCCCTCTTTTTCTGTCCTTCCATTCCACCATCTGTTTTTTCTTGGGTGGTGCTTAGCATTTCTCTAACTATTCTGTTTATTTCTAGCTTCAGGTCATTAATAACTTCATTCCTGAACTGATCTATGAGGCTCTCTAGATGGCGCTTTATGTCTATTGGCACGGTGTCCGCTATTGCCTGTTTCCAGCCTTTCTTGTTGTTGCTCCCTCTTCCCATATTCTTTGTTCCTTATATATGCAAGCATATATAGGAGGCACAGCTTCCTTCCCTGTCGGCCACAGTCTGATTGAATTGCGCCAGCTAGGTGTTCCCGCCCACTGCAGCACACCAGGAAGTTGCAGATCAGGCAGCCTATGCGGGGCCCGCCCCTCCAGGTCACCCTCAGGCTCTGGGATCTGGGTTGTGCTAGCCCAGTGGGTCTCAGCCAGCAGTGTCACGTAGGCTAGGCACTTCTCACCAATCCCACTTGAGAGGGGCGTACGTGGCTGAAGTCGCCGCAGCACCCTGCTCCCACAAGCCTGCCCAGTCCCAGAATGTCCTCTATTGGAGTCTCCCAAACCGTGGGAAGAGTGTCAGTTTCTCTCACTCACCTCACTGCAACTCCATTCGCCGATTGCCGTTCTCAGAGCAAGTCTCTCTCCCTGTGGAGCTGATGTAGAGGCAGCCACCACGTGGCGGGAAACCCAAATCATGGCTTCCAATGGCGCAGGCTCCAGCTTCCACACTGAGGCTTTTCTGTTCCTGTTATAGCACCAGGATTACACTCCAAGTTGGTTTCTCTCAGCCCAGTTCGTTCTTGGGTCAGCAGGGCATATCTCCACCTGCTCACGACTCCTTACTCCGCACCATTCCTGAATTCCAAGCTGGTTCTTTCAGAGAGCCTCCATAGCTGCTGCTATCTGTCCGCCATGTTCTCCCGGAAGTCTCCGCTGATCTTGAACTCACAGGGATCCTTCCTGTCTCAGCTTCCTGAGTCAAAGTTGGGATTACAGACATGTGCTACCACAACTGGCTTTTTTTTTTTCCTGAGGCAGGATCTTGCTATGTAGTTCAGGCTGGCCTTGACCTTACTATATAGCCTAGGCTGGTCTCAAACTCACAGCAGTCCTCCTGCCTCAGCCTCCCGAGTGCTGGGTTACAGACAGGCACCACCACACCAATGCTCATTACAATGTATTTCAAGTGAGTAGAGGCCTTGTTTCCCTAAAAGATTATTTGCTTCCTAGGGTATACAGCAGATGGAGCGCATATGCTCAGCACACAGTGAAATGCAGTGAAAGGGGTGCCCGTGCAACCACAGCTTCCTGTTGAGTCTGGAGGGGCCTCTTCCATAGAAGGGGCTCAGGGTGCGAGCTGACGCATTACCCCCAGCACACCTGCAGCACAAAGCTTTCTCCCTGAGCTGGCAGAGACCTTGCCACCACCTGGCCCCACACTGACAGTGACTTGCCCCTTTCCTGAGGCAGCCACCAAGAACGCCCGGGCCAGCAGAAGGTGCCAACTGCACG
Organism: Cavia porcellus; assembly: GCF_034190915.1. NCBI lineage: Eukaryota > Metazoa > Chordata > Mammalia > Rodentia > Caviidae > Cavia > Cavia porcellus. Next base: position 27,075,638 of record NW_026947515.1, read on the forward strand.
TCCCCTATGGAGACGGCCAAGGGGACAGAATGGACATCTACTTCCCTGATACGGAGTCGGAAGGTGAGCCCAGGTGCCCGGTAGCCTGCAGCAGCAGCGCAGCCCAGAGCCTGCTCACGCGGGGCTGTTTGTCTTCCAGCCCTGCCCTTCTTCCTGTTTTTCCACGGCGGGTACTGGCAGAGTGGAAGGTAAGCGGGCGGTTTGGATGAATGGTACACCCGGAAGACTCCTCTCCCTGGCGTACGAGCATCCTGGGGCTGCTGCGACAGGCTACCGTGAGCTGTGGCTTCTAGCAGCAGCCTAGGGTTTGCTCTCACTTCCGGAGCCCAGAAGTCAGAAATGGGGAGTCCAGGCGCCGAGCTCTCCAGAGAGTGTCAGGGACAGTCCTTCCTCCTCTCCCGTGTCCGGTGCACCCCGATGGCTGTTGACCATGCCGTTGTCACCCATTCTCTGCCTCTGTCTTCTTGTGGTCAGTTGTGGTGCATCTGTCCCAACTCTCCCTCTCCTTTGTCTTTGCCAGTCACTTCTTGGGTTTGGGACCCCACCTAATCCAGGGTGACCTATCTCAAGACCCAATTTCCAGATAAGGACACACTCACAATCGGTGTCTTGGGGGAGCACAATTCAACCTGCAACCCCAGGGAGATGTGGGCTGGGTTTGCCTTTTATTAAGGGAAGACCAAAGTGACCCCCTGGTCCAGTTTGCTTGGGACCAGAACCTGGAGTTTTGGTGATTAAAACTATGGGAAGGGAAGGGCCCAGACCACTGGGTCCTTGGTCATTTTAAATTTAAGAAGAGAGCATCTCCATGCAAAGTCCTCCCTGCTTCCTGTCTACAGTTCTCAAGACAGCTTGCTAGAGGGAACAAAGGGATGACACACAGGGATGAAGTCTCAGAGGTTAAAGTCCCAGGTTCTCAAGGGCTGTGCAAACAGAGCGTGGGACTCAAGCCACGAGACATGTACGGGAGCAGTGTCACAGCAGAGTTGCCTCCAGGTGTCGCCTCTGTCTTTCTGCAGCAAAAGCCAGTCAGCCTTCATGGTTAACCCGCTGACCGCACAGGGAGTGGCTGTGGCCATAGTGGATTATGATGTAGCCCCTAAAGGTGACAAGGGTAGTCCCCGAAGGCTCAAGGGCTTAGTGGGGAGAGAGTCCCTCTGGGTGCTGACCTGGTGTGTGCTGTCTGTGTAGGGACCCTGGACCAGATGGTAGACCAGGTGGCCCGCAGTGTGGTGTTTGTCCAGAAGCGGTATCCACGCAACCAGTGAGTGTCACTGCTGGCCTTGGTGGACCGCCTGGGCGGGAGGACTGTGGGGAAAGTACAAAGCCGGCTCTGTGTCTGCCCCACACAGGGGGATCTATCTGTGTGGACACTCTGCTGGGGCCCACCTGGCCAGCATGATGCTCCTGGCCAGCTGGACTGAGCACGGAGTGGTGCCCAACCTCAGAGGTAACACGGGGATGGTGCCCGGCTGGCAGGCTCGGCCCTCCACACTGGCTGGCAGCTTTGGGTCAGCAGCCAGAAATCCTCAGTGGCTTCACCTGGAGGCCGGCTCAGACCTGCAAGCAGGGTGTCACAGGCTTTCTTTCTTGCTCCCAACCTGGGCAGGGTCCCCTGGCGTGGAGCGTGTGCTCCTCCCCTCTCGCTCCATCTGACCCCACGCTCCTGACCTCACAGGCCTTTTCCTGGTGAGCGGGCTGTATGATTTGGAGCCCATCGTGTCCACCTCGAACAACACCCTTCTCCTCCTGACCCTGTGAGTTCCTGCCCTGCCCGCCTCTCCTCCCAGCCCTGGGCTTGGCGCCTCTCCATCCTGACCCCTGTCCCGCCGGCCCCAGGGAGGATGCGCTAAGGAACAGCCCACAGCGGCGGCTGGACGTGGCCCCGGCACAGCATGTGGCTCCAGCCTGTCCTGTCCTGGTGATGGTGGGTGAACACGAGTCCCCAGAATTCCACCGACAGTCCCAGGAGTTTTGCCAGGTACTTCCAGCACCTGGCCTGGGCCTGGCGGTCAAGGGTCACGCAGTCTCCTATTTAGCACAAATGAACCCAAGATCATCTGTCATTTATTCAACAAAGGCAGGATGAGTATCCTGCCGTGTGAGCGAGAGCCAGGCAGGGGCTCGAGTCTGCCTCCCGCCCTGCGCCCAAGGCCTCTCCTGCCCGGCTCTCTCCCACCCAGACCCTGTGCCACAGAGGATGGGAGGCCACATTTGAAAAGCTGCCCGGTATGGATCACTTCAGTATCATTGAGGATCTGACCAAGAGGGACTGTGTGGCCACCCAGGTAGGCTCCGGCCCTGCAAGTGGTCTGGGTCCTGTCCTTGCCCCTCACTTCCAGGAGGGGGAGGCTCAGGGTAGGGGAGCCACCTCACCTGCACCCCCATCTCTTCCTCTGAGGCTGCCGGGCTCCCGGGGGTGGGGGATCATTTTAGGGCTTGGCAGGGTAGAAGGAGGGGGTTTGGGCTTTTAAAGGCAACAGCCAAACCCAGGCTGGGCACAGTGGCACATGCCTGTATTCTCAGCACTTGGGTTTTCTCTTTTTCTTTCTTTCCTTTGTTCTTTCTTTTGTCCTTTTGTCTTTCTCTCTCTCTCTCTCTCTCTCTCTCTCTCTCTCTCTCTCTCTCTCTCTTTCTTTCTTTTGAGATGGAGTCTCAAAACAGGCTGGCCCTGAACTCACTGTATAGCCCAGGCCAGCCTGGGACTTGCAGGTGATCTTCCTGCCTCAGCCTCCCTGGTGCTGGGATCACAGGCATGCATTCATCCCAGAGCTTGGAAGTTGATGAAAAAAATTGTCTCATGTCCTAAGGGGAAAAAAAAGAAAGCCAACTACATAAAAGAAGGAAGAGATGAATTTGGCAACATAAATGCTTATTTTTAAATTTTTAAAACATTTTTTTGTCTTTTTGAGACAGGGTCTCACTATGCAGTTCAGACTGGCCTTGAGCTTACTCTGTAGCCCAAGCTGGTCTCAAATTTGAAACAATCGTCCTACCTCAGCCTCCCGAGTGCTGGGATTACAGGCCTGGTGCCATCACGCCCAGCTATAAATCTTTATTTTTTAACTGCAGAAGGGCTGTCCAGAGAGACTGGCCTGTGCCTTGGGCAGCTCCTACGGGCGCCGCTGCAGCCCAGGCTTCTGTGTCTTCCTTTCTCACTGCAGATCATAGTGAAAACCATCTTCCCGAGGCTGTAACGATGCTGGGCTCTGGCCCAGAGCACCCGCCCTGAGATCCGTCAGAGCTGGGGTGATGGCCCTGGGCGTGAGCCGGTCTTCTCACTGCTGTGCGCACTGCTCAGAATCCACCTGGCCTGGAGGAGCTCCTGGGAAGGGCCGTGCTGTGAGACGCCATCTGGCCCCTCTGCCTGCTGACAGGTGGACAGAACAGTCACCTCCAGCTTGCTGCTTTCCTGTGACACTTTCTCAGCCTGCTCGGTCTCATCCCTAGGGCTGCCACCCCCAGCACAGAGAGAGAACCCTGGAGGTGGTAGGAGGAGCCATCACGCACCCATGCCCAGAACCATGGCAGGAACTGTCATCTCTGTGACTCAGTTTCCCCCAGACCTGTGACCTCCTGATGGGCCCCAGCCAGTGATGCATGTTTCAGAAACGGCTGATGTAGATGTTATGGCTTAACTCTAAAATGTACACCTAAAGCCTAGTATGTTTTAAAGATAATTTAGGTGCTGGGGATTTAGCTTCGTGGCATAAGCGCCTGCCAGACAAGTGGGAGGTCATAAATTCGATTCCTGGTACCAAAAATAAAATGAAGAAATAAAGATAATTTGGATTCATCCCCAGTGATGATTTCAGTGGCTCCATGTGCTGTTAGGAGTGTGGCCTGGGGCAGGTAGGTCATTGGGGACGTGACCTAGAAGGGTGTGCTCTTTCTTTGTTCTGTTTTTGAGGCGGGGTCCTGCTGTGCCTTGACTTGGTAGCAGTGCTGACTCAGCCTCTTTATCAACAGTGGTGTTCACTCTCCTGTTGACAGAGCCCCGGCTGAGAGTGGCTATACATTTTTAGATGGGTGAAGAAAACTAAAAGGCGAATACAGATTCATGAGATATAAAAACTCTAAAGCATGCAGGGTATGTTGCTGTGCATCTGCAGTCCCAACTACTCGGGAAGCTGAGGCAGGAGAGTCTCTGAAGACACAGCTTAGCGGTAGAGCTTGTGCTTGGCCTGGCATGCACAGATCCTTGGTTTCATCACCGGCACCACAAACAAAACAAAAATCCAGTGCCAGCAGTTGTGCTGGGATGCAGCCCAGCTCCTCCAGGCACTGGCTGTGGCATCTTCTGAGCTACATAGCAGAGGCAGGAGCGTGTCCTGTCTGGCTCCATGTGGCTCTCTGACTTCTCTGTAAAATCTTCTCCTACCAGTGCTCCTCCTGCCTTTGCTTCTGTCCACCCACCCCACATTTCACCTGACATTCGAGTTTGTCCCTGAGAGTCTTGGGATGTTATCCTGGGAGCTAAAACGTACACTGGAGAGGACAGCACCACCCACAGGCCGATAGGCTCCCTCTTCCGCCCCAAGGCTGCCCTTCCTCTGCATGTCCACATGCCTGGTGACAGAGAACACAGCCCAAGTGTTCATTGCGGGGACGGGGTACCCACAGTCCCCACCCAGAGTGGCACCACTGTTACCTTCCTACCGCACAGTCACTAGAAACACACCCCTAAGTTCACTGCTTTTCCCTTCCAGTGTGGCCTGTGAGACTCCTGGCAACAGCTGGCAAGCTGTGCCCTCACAGCTTTTGTGAGCTGGACATAGTCGCCTGGGCCCCCACAGTCCCAGCTTATCGGGCTTCTAAGGCAGGGGACCGTCCAGTCACAAGACCGTGACCAGCCTGTGCAGCACAGCAAGACTTTTTCAAAAATTTATTTTCAAGGCAAACAGGTTTTGTATTTAGGTGATTTTGCCCAGCAGGAGGCCACTGTCAGCATTCTGAGCACACTGAGCATAGGCTGGGCTGAGCTAGGGTGTTCAAGAGGTCGGGCCCCTTTTTAATTATATTTGTAGTCCTGGTAACAAAACCCAGCACTCCACACAAGCTAGACAAAGATTTCACCAGGAAGCTACACCACAGCTCTTTTAAAGAAAGAAATTTAGTCAGGTGTGGTGGTCCATGCCTATAATTCCAGCACTTGGGAGGCTGAAGCAGGAGGGTGCCATGGTTTTGAAGCCTGCCTGTGCTACATAGTGAGTTCAGGGCCAGCCTGAACTACATAGCAAGACTGTCTCAAAAAACCGGTTTGATGAAGTTGCCCAGGGTTGACCTTGAATTTGTGATCCTCCTGCTTCAGCTGCCCAAGTAGCTGAGAATTACAGGTATTCACCACCACACCTGGCTAAATCAGATCTATCAAAGGCATTTTCAATTTAAGGTGCTTTCAGTTTATACTAGGTTTATTGAAAGAAGCCCTAGTCCTAGTCAAGGGGTATCTGTATATCCAAACAGCAAAAACCACTTGGTCATTTGAAGGTCTGTCTTAACCACACGGAAAATGTCTAAGACTACTGCATGACCAAAAGCAAGAATAAATGCTCACAGAATCGAGGTGCTTCTGATGAGGTAGGACGGTGCATGCCTGTAATCCCAGTTCAGGAGGCTGAGGCCAACCTGGGTTACACAGTGTAAGGCCAGCATGAACTTCATAGTGAGACCTTGTCTCAAGAGACCAAAAAAAGAAAAAGGAAAATAATCCAGAAAGTTCTCAGAACATACAGAAACGAGAATATTATGGGTGTAGCTTGAATTCTGTCTAGATAGTGTTTGCCTGTTTTGTTTTCAAAGCCCTAACTGGCCTTGAACTCACAGCAAGCCTGCCACAGCCTTACCCTAGTGCTGGGATTACAGAACAGGCCTGGGTTACCACATTGGCAAAAAGACAAATGTTCTTTTTCTGTATTTTTGTCTTTTTTTGAGACAGTCTTAGACTCACTATGTAGCCCAAGTTGGCCTCAAATTTGCAGTGATCCTCCTGCCTCAGCTTCCGAATTAGAAGCACATGCATAGCCACTCTAGAGTTTTAAAGGAAATGACTCCCAAGCTGTAGTACCTCCTTTAACATTTGTGCCAATTCCCGAGACGCCTCACAGACGTCACCATGGCTGGGTTGAGAATTCTTCCCTTAGGAACATATATGCAGGCATAAGACACGCTACACACAAACATCTACGGTGCAGAAAAACATCGGAGGGAGCAGATTCACAGCAGATCTGCATGGTGGAGAGGGAACAATTAAATTTCTTCCCTTTACTGACTCGATGTTCACATTAACAGACTTTAATGGCCTCTACGATGACGTTACAGTAAGTAGGACGGGCAGGTGACTGCGCAGTCGTGGACATTATGTATGTCAGTGCTGCAGGAAGAAAACTATATGCGTTACTGTCTCTGGGACACATTCCTTGATTTTGCTTTTTTGATGCTAGGGATCAAATCTATGGACTGCTGAGCTATAGTCCCAGCTCTTCTAATATTATTCATTTATTTTTTCTGGTAGGGTCATTTTCTTTTTTTGTCTTTTTGAGGCAGGCTCTCACTCTACAGTTCAGGCTGGCCTCAAACTCAGTGATCCTCCTGCCTCAGCCTCTGGAGTGGTGAGATTACAGGAGTGCACCTCCTCACCCAGCTGGCCCCAAATTTGTAATTCTCCTGCCTCAGCCTTTAGTATGCTGGGATTATGGGTGTGTACCACTCCTTTTAAATTTTTTGATTTTGATGATTGTACTGTGGTTATAGAAGAAAGAGAAGTATTCTACTGTGAAGTGTCGTAACGCCTCCAATTTAAAAATGGTCCAGGTTAAAAAGCCATACAAATACATACACACATACACGCTGTACACACACGCAGGAATGTACATATTTAAAGAGGGGAGGGAATGAAAAAGCAAATGGACACAACAGAAGCAGAAAATCCAGATAAAGGGGCATAGGAATTTTTGTTTTCTCAGTTCAGGCTGGCCTTGGGCTCACTTTGTAGTTCAGGCTGGTCTTGAATTTGCAACCATCCTCCTGCCTCAGCCTCCTGAGTGCTGGGATTACAGGAGTGCGCCACATGACTGGCTGCTTTTTTTTGTACCAGGAATCAAACTCAAGACCTTGTGCTATATCCCCAGCCCTAAGTCTTGTAAACAATAGGAAAAATATTAAGAATCCCCCAGAACGCAGGGCCAAGTATAGGCAGGCCTGGTGAGTCACAGTGGCAGAAGAATTTGAGAAGAGGTAATCAGCCTTCTTTAAAAAGGCTACAAATTGGGGCTGGGGATTTAGCTCAATGGCATAAGCACCTGCCTTGCAAGCAGGTAGTCGTGAGTTCGATCCCTGGTACCGATGAAAAGGAAAAAGACAAAAAAAAAAAAAAAAAAGGCTACAAATTAAAACAAGCCTGGGATGTTTTGCACTCCAGATGGGAAAAGATCAAAGTGTCTGAGGTTCTGCAGCCTTATGGCAAGGAAGAACTCTTGGGACATTAAAGTGCCTTTGACTGGTTCCTGCCGGCAGGACACACTTTGATCCTGGGAACCCAGCAGCCCCCAGAGCCAGTGCTTTACCTCCGCCACCTGTCTGGGACTCCGTTAACCTCGCCTGCTCCTCTCCTGACTCACAAAACTGCTCGGTTTTCTTGTAAATTAAGTTGAGAAATCAACCCAGGCCATCAGCCCTGTATCCAGTTCATAATGACTGCTATTGCTAGGCATGAACAAAACAACATTTATCTGATGATTGCTAAAACTACATATGGTAAATGTTTGCTGAAACTGCCATAGACTTCAAGGGTTTTTTTAGCTAATTTTTTTTTTTTTTTTTTGAGGCAGAATTTCAACTATGCAGTTCAGGCTGGCCTTGAACTCAAAGTGATCCTCCTGCCTCAGCCTCCCAAGTGCTTCGATTACAGGCATGCACCACCATGTCCTGTGTTAGCTGCTAAATTTTGATGTCAGAAAAAAATCTGACCACCAGACAACTATAACTTACTAGAAATAAGAAGGCGCAAAATGCCAGAAGTGGGCCAGGGATACAGCTCAGTGGCACAGTGCCTGCCTGACAAGCACAAAGTCCTGAGTTCAATTCTTTTTTTTTTTTTTTTTTTGTCTTTTTACTTTTTATCTGTACCGGGGATCGAACTCACGACTGCCTGCTTTCAAGGCAGGCACTTATGCCGCTGAGCTAAACCCCCAGCCCCTACCTGAGTTCAATTCTTGATGCCCTCCCTAAAATGTCAGAAGAGCCAGGTGTGGCGGCACACGCCTCTAACCCCAGCAGTCAGGAGGCTGAGGCAGGACTGCCACAGTTTGAGGCCAGCCTGAATGCAAAGCCAGCCTAAACTATATAGCAAGACCCTGTCTCAAAAAAAAAAAAAAGGCAGAAAATATTGGTAAGATCCTATATATACATCCCCAAACTGATCTATAGGTTATCATAAAATGTTATGGAAAATGGGGAGGTAAGCCAAGTATGGTGGTACGCATTGTACATCTGTAATCCTGGCACTCAGAAGGCTGAGGCAGAAAGGCTGCCAGTTCAAGGCCAGTATGAGCTAGCTAGCAAGGCCCTGTCTCAAAGCAGACCAAAACCAAAATCAAAACCAAAAAAGAGAAAGAAAGAAAAAAAAAAAAAAAAGAAACAAATGGGGAGTAACTAAGTGTTTTAACAGATGCAGGGTTTCTGTCAGGGAAAGTTTGTTTGTCTTTTTGTTTTTTTTTAATTTCTGGAGATGGATTGTGGTGCTGGTTGCCCCAAAACTGTAATGTTCTTAATGCCACTGAACAGATTATCTGATGTTTAAAATGGTTTATATGTACATATATAGTCACCATGTTGGGAGCCGCAGCCCCGAGCCCGGTCGCCTCACTTGGCGGACGTGAGGCCTGTAGTGAAGAGTAAAGCCTGAGGTAGATTACCCCTCCCATCGAGCACGTTAGTTTCCTGCTTACCGCGTAAGCAACCCGCTCAACAATATAGTCTGCCTGGCAACTGATGATGTTAGCCAATCAGCTTGCCTTGCTTACTTTAACATGATTGGACACTGTATCCGTATATATACTGGTGCCACCCCTGGGGGGGAAGAAGAAGCCCGGAAGTAGAAGCCTAAAAGGAGCCGCGGGGAGCGGACCAAAGGAGGCTTCGGCTGGGAGCGATCCCAGGGCAGGCTGTACGGAGAAGGAAAATAAAAGAAAAGGTTGTCCACTGCCAGACTTTGTCGTGTGTCCTTCCTGCCGGCCGGGAGCGACATCGACATCACCATATACAGCTGTATATGTGAAACAAAAAAGATAATCAAGAAAAAATGTAAGGCTGGGGATTTAGCTCAGCAGCATAAGCACCTGCCTTGCAAGTGCATGGTTGTGAGTTCGATCCCTGGTACTGGTTAAAAAAAAAAAAAAAAAGGAAAAAAATGTAGTCATTCAAAATAGTTCAGCTTAATTAGATGCCTTTAGATTTCTACAGCAATAAAGTCAAACCCAAAATGTACATTAACTTTAAAATACACTTTTTATCAACGATGTTATTGTTTTACTTATCTTGGTTTTTTGAGATAAGGATCTATGTAGTTCAGTCTGGCTTCAAACTCACTATGGTTTTTTTTTTTCCTTTCTTTTGTACTGGAAATCAGACTCAGGACCTTGCTTGCCAGGCAGGCACTTGTGCCACTGAGCTACATCCCTGGCCCCTGAACTCACTGCAGCCTGGGCTGCAAAGTCACGGTGATCCTCCTGCCTCAGCCTCCAAAGTGCTGAGTTTCCAGGTGTGTACCACCATGCCCAGCAGTATTTTTTTTAATCTTTGGGAAATGATCTAAGTAGCTGAAATGTTTAGTAAAATAAAAATTGAAATGAAAGATGTTAGAAGTTGTTTGTGCTAAATACAAAACGAATCACAGAAATACATTGATTTGATGGCATTAACTTCAGCAGAGAACTTTTTTTTTTTTTTCCTTTATGAGATCTCATTATGCTGCCCAGCATAACCTAGAACTTCTGGGGTCAAATGACCCTCCTGTGCCACCCTGCTGAGTGGCGGGACTACAGGCAAGTGCCACTACATCTGCTGGCAGAGAAGTTTTTCAGTGAATACTGTCAATACAGGAAACCTGGATCCTAGGGATGAAACAGGCAGGGTCAACCCCAAGGGGCGCGGTGACGGGCAAGCTACGTTTCCCACTAAGAACTCAGATGTCTGTGACTCATTGCTTGGAAGGGCGGGCTGCCTGTGCACAGCCTGCAAAGGACCACACACGTTTTCTCAGCAATCCTACGGCAGATGTGTACCCTGGTGCAATGTCATACTTGTCACTGAGCTGGTCCTCTACGATACAATTCATAGGAACAGAGAGAACTAGAGACACCCGTGGGAAACTGGTTAGTTAAGACCAAGTTTTTTTTTTTTTTTTTTTTTTTTTTTGTTTTAAGTGGCTTAAAAGAACAAACAACCTTCATCATCTCAGGGTTTTTGGAATGCAGCAGGAATAGACTTGTCTTTGTTCTGTGATGACTATAGCAACAGCCGGAAAGTCCCAAGTCTCAGGAGGTATAAAGACACCAGTCTGAGGATTGGCTTTGAAGGTGGCCCCTTCACATGTCTACCAAATTGATACTGGTTGTTAACAGGTTTATCTACTCACACATACATTTGGAAGGACATATGAGCAATTACTAAAAATTTCCCACTGGGGACTATACCTAGAGGAAGACCTCCTTTTCAATGGGCCAATTTTTGTTTTTATAGTTTTATCAGAACACACTTGCATTACATAGTAATTACACTTATCGTGGTGAGTTGGTTCATAAGACATATCTTGATTTTTTTTTTTTTTTGTCTTTTTCCTTTTTATTGGTACCGGGATCGAACTCAAGACTGCCTGCTTGCAAGGCAGGAGCTTATGCCGCTGAGCTAAATCCCCAGCCCCCAGAGGGACATGTTCACAAAAGGTTTGGTTGGAGGGGTAGGGATTTAGCTCAGTAGCATAAGTGCCTGCTTGGCAAACTCGAGGTCGTGAGTTCAATCCCTGATACCAAAAAAAAAAAAAAAAAAAAAAAAAAAAAGCCCAGATTGCTGGGCCAGGGATTTAGCTCAGTGATGTAAGCCCCTGCCTGTTTGGTTGGACTCAGCTGATGTCTACCAAACTGCTTGGTTTGATCTTCACAGCGTTGATCAGAATTTGAATTTGCTGTCAACGTTTCAAAATTCAGCGTTTATGTGAAACTACAAAATTTCTTTTGTAAATCCACAGCATAGTCTTAAACATGGGAAGGTGCTTAAGAGCCCACAAGAGCTGAGGGGTGTGGCAGAACCAGGACAAAAGGGAGGGTCTGCTGCTTCTGAACACGGTGAGGGGAATGTCACCTGTACACCGGACAGAGTGTTCTCATTTCTTATGACTCAAGGCATCTCGGGGAAAGATCTCCAAAAACAATTACTGTCATACATACAAAGTATTTTCAGATCCGCCCTTAAGCCCCCTGCTGCAGCTGCGTGGCCCTTCCCTGGGAGGCCTGCAAACCTCATTTTTCGTAAGTCAGGCTTGCCCACACTCTAACCACTGGTATGTGGTTAACCTAGGGGAGCAGGAGTCAAAACCGAGATGCCCGGGAATCTGTACTACATGCTAACAAGGGCTGCACGCTGGGCTACGATCATTTGCTCAGCTCTCTCCTTGCCACTGCAGCCAGAAGAGGTGCACTGACAGGAAGGGCCAGTGCAAAGGGGCCAGCTGGAAGCTGCCGCGACTGCATCGGGGTGACTTAGTATAGTAACTACCCTGAGAACCCCCAGAGCCGCTCTGGGCCGAGGTTCTCCATCTGTAGGCGGCTGCCTGCTCCCCTGGGCTTCCCTGTTCCATGAAGTCGACGGTCTCCGAGCAGTTCACTTGCTTCCTGTAGGTTCAGCACAACTGGCCTCCCGAAGACCCTGGGGTCTACGCGCGTGGTCTGCAGCGTTTCCACAGAGCCCACCCCCACTTCCTCCAGCTCAGGGACCTACAGTGCGCGTTCCCGCGGAGCCAGGGTGAGGGTAATGTTGATGCGCGCGCGCCCACGTTCCCCTCGCGGCTCCGGGAGGGCAGCGGTCGAGTGGTTCCAGGACCGGAGAGTCATCTGGAGAGTTTGCGGGTGAAAAGACTTAACGTAGACAGGCTCACCCACTCCTGGAACCTGTCGCGGTGGCCACGGACCACCCTTAAGCGCTTTTCTTGCCTTCGCGGAGGAGAGGACCAGACTACAGGACACAACTCCCAGCACACCCCGCGCTATCTACTCCCAGAAAGCCGCGGGGCGGGGGCGGGGCATTCCCGGCATGCTCCGCGCTGTTCGCTCCCACAAGCCTTGGGTCGGGCGTTCCCGACATGCCCCGCGGCGCGTCGCTACCCGCGGATTTGAATCTTGTGGCTGGGTGGCAGCTGCAGAATGGGGGCCCCGTCATTGCCCCGGGCGTGGCAGCTCTATCTGAAGGAACACCGTGTCTCTACATTCAAGAACTGGCCCTTCGTGAACGGCTGCTCCTGCACTCCGGAACGGGTGAGGCCATCCCTCAGGCCGGCCCCCGACCCCTCTCCCGGGCCCCAGGGTCTGGGCCGCCGCGTTCCTAAGGTAGCCCCGCTCCGTCCTGCCTCGGCCCTGGAATGGTTAGGGCCCGCTCTCCTCCCCTCTCCTCGCGTATTTTCCCCATCAAGGCCTCCTATCCTGTCCCAGCTCCTGGTCCCGGGACTATCCCGTCTCGGGGGTGCCCGACCCCGTAGTGGCTGAGCCTGGGGTCTAGGGCCTCTGCCTTTGCTCACAAACTTCTGTCCCTTGTAGATGGCCGAGGCCGGCTTCATCCACTGCCCCACTGAGAACGAACCTGATTTGGCGCAGTGTTTCTTCTGCTTCAAGGAGTTGGAAGGCTGGGAGCCAGATGATAACCCCATGTGAGTCCCTCCAGACGCTGGTCTTCTTGGGGGGCCTCGGTTCCATGAAGAAGCTTTTGGTTTGAACTGGGCTGGAATGAAAACGATTTGAATTTCCAAGATGCTTATTGCAGGAGGGATGGCTTTCCTAACCTCATTTTGTAAAACAGCTGTTGTGGACCATGTGCTGGTGCGTTGGTGATGTGTGAGACCTTTTTTTTTTTTTTTTTTTTTTGTCTTTTTCGTTTTTATCGGTACCAGGGATCGAACTCACGACTGCCTGCTTGCAAGGCAGGCGCTTATGCCGCTGAGCTCAATCACCAGCCCCGTGTGAGACCTATTAAGTCCAGTTTGAGTTGGATGCAATACCTCACTCCTGTAACCCCAGCTACTCTGGAGGATGAGGCGGGAGGTTCCAAATTTGAAGCCAGACTGGACAATTTAGAGAAATCTTGTCTCAAAAAAAAAAAAAATTTAGGAATATAACTCAATGGTAGAACCCCCCTGGATTTGATCCGGGGTATCCCCCCCACACACGTTCACAAAGTGAATCTGATTTGGCCGCAAAGACCTTTTGGATGGATGTTGAAGAAAGGCTCATCTGTGCTTAATGTTTTCAGTTCAACAGAATGACAGTCCTGTTCTGTAAACTCCCAAGAACTGTGAACTGTGGGCTTTTCTTGCCTGAAAATTTTTTTTTTTCCCCCTGGGACAGGATCACACCTTGTAGTTCAGGCTGGTCTTAATCTCACCATTTAGCCCAGGCAGGCCTCAAACTTTCAGTGATACTCCTGCCTCAGCTTCCCAAGTGCTGGGATTACAGATGTGCGCCACCACGCCTGGCTCTTGCCTGAGATTTAAAAAAAAAAAAAAAAAAAAATCTGCTGAAGATAGAAGTTCATACCTGGGATCCTAGCACAGGAGAATCACTGTGAATTCAAGGCTGACCTGATCTACATGGCAAGACCCTGTCTCAAAAAACCAAAGGGTAAAATAAAATGAAAACAAACAGCCAGATGTGGTGGCACATGCCCGCAATCTGAACACTCAGAAGCCTGAGGGTCACCACGAGTTTGAGGCCAGCCTGAACTACACAGCAAAACCCTATCTCAGAATAAATAATAAAAAGACAGTTTTATCGAGATTCACATTCACAAAAAATCACCACTTTATAGTTACAGTTCAGTGTTGCTTGAAATGTTGTTCATTAACATATCATGTATTTTGGGGGGAGGGGAATATTTGTGTTGTGGCCCTGTAGATGAAACCCAGGGTCTTGTACATGCTGCACAAGAACGTTGGTACTGAGCTACATCCCTGGCCTCTTAAGTTTTTTATTTTGGGGCAGGGTCTTACTAACTTACCCAGACGAGTTTCAAGGTTTCAATAAAACTTTCAATCCTCCTGCTGTAGCCTCCCAAGTAGGCCTGTGCCACTATACTCAGCCTGTTTTTGCTTTGTTTTTTTAATTCCATGGATATAGTCAGACTGTCTTGACTTTTGGTAATGTCTTTACATGTTGTCTTCTCACCTTTTGGTCCTGTCAGAATCTATTACTTCTATAACCCTAATTTTTGCCCCCAGGGAATTACCTGAGTTGTTTCTCTTGTTGGCCAGAAGAACATTGCTGTTTTAGTCCATAATATATTGGCCAAATGACCACGTGTTGAATGGATGGGCTGGTTAGACCAGTGATCGGAGAGAAAAGTTGAAGATTTCTGAGTGTTACAGTGTTTTCTCAGCATAGGTACTATTGCCTGTCTCTGGCTTTTGCCTGGCAGTGTTCTCTAATCATGTTTATAACAACTGTACTGTACAGGAATGTTCCCATTGCAAAGCAGGAAGCAGAGGAAAGGGGTCCATGGGGAAGCCTGGCAGCTTGACCTTCGTCCTGACTAGTGGGCTATGTGAGCATTCTGTGAAGTGAAATTACTTGGAACAGTTCCTTGAGGATTTTAGAGGGATTGGGCATGTTAAATCCTCTAGCCATAAATTGTACAACACTCTTCCTACTCATTGCTAAAGGACTCAGATAAAATGTTCTAGCCATAAGGATGAGATGAGTGTTCACAGAGATAGAAGATACCAGGACAGGCTGTGGACAGCTTGGGGCCTGACTCCTTGTTCTGGGAGCAGCACGGCATGCCCAGGGAGATGGTGGGGTGACAGGAAATGGACTGTGGGTCGTGAACTACCACTGTTTTGTTGACATGTTTGTGTATTGATTTTTCTAGAGAAGAGCATAAAAAGCATTCATCTGGCTGTGCATTCCTTTCTGTCAAGAAGCAGTTTGAAGAATTAACTCTCAGCGAATTTTTAAAACTGGACAAAGAAAGAGCCAAGAACAAAATTGTATGTATCACTGGGAATGAGAACTGAGAGCAGCCTGGGCAGCATGCAGGATTAAACTGACTGCTTTCTCAGACTGCGCTCTCAGAACCCTGGGGACCATGGCAGAGCCTTGACTGGCCGGAGGACCTTGAGGGTGCCATTGGAAGACACTTCCCTTAGGCTTCTGGGTCGGTGGGGACATGGTGATGGTTAGGACTGACTTCCTGCCTCGGTGATAGTCAGTGTTGGGCTTTGACATGATTGTCACTGCACCAAGATGTCAGTCCTTGAGGTGACTGTGTGCTCATGTGGTACGGACAGAGGGTTTGCTGGTGGGGTGGCCAGACCTGAGGAGTTTGCTCTGTCTAGTTTCATGGGGTTATTGGGGAGCAGGCGGTGACACCATGTGCCACGGAGACGGCTCCAGCAGCTCAGTGTGTGCAGACTTACATCTGCCCAATAGCAGGACTTCCAGTTCAATTTGAACTTTAGATAAACAAGGAGTAATGTAGCAGACTGTCCCACATTCTGTATGAGTATTTACCAAAAAATACTTGTTTCTCTGAAGTTAAGATTGAACTGGGCTGTTTGTACTCTTTAGTGCTAAATTTGGCAGCTGAACGGGGAATGAAGTGTGTGTGTGGGGGGTAAGATCCTGTGGCACAGTGCAGGCTGGGGCCTGTGGGGTGTCCCTGCTCTGTCTTTACTGCACAGACTTAAGCCAGTGCAGGTGGCACTCTCCTTGCCTGGCGCAGGATAGGTGCTAGGACTCCCCAGTACTGCCACCATTGTGGTTACTGAGACCCCTTTTCAGCTTGGAAAATGTGTTTCTTTAGCTGAGATAGTATAAAAGAAAACTGTCCAATGTGGTAGCCTTTAAATCCTGGGGACAGCCGTTTATTATCAGGAAGAGCAAGGAAATCAGTGGCTGATAAGTGGGCTGTAGGAGAGTGCCCTGGAATGCAGGAAGACCCGAAGGTGTCTTGGGCACTTCCAGCACACTTGGAGGAGGCCGCATCTCCTCTGCAGAGCGCCATGGGGTGTGAATCCCAGCCTTCACGGCTGTGTGGTCTCTGTTACTTGTTGTTTTTCCTAGATTTTTTTTTTTTTTAAACTCTGGTTTTTTGCTTGTGTTTTTGTTTTTTGGTACCAGGGATCAAATTCATGACCTTGCGCTTGCCAGGCAAGCACTTATCCCTGCTGAGCTAAATCCCCGGCTACTCTCTGTTTTGTTTTTTTTTTTTCTTTTTTTGTCTTTTTCCTTTTTATTGGTACCGGGGATCGGGGATGGAGCTCACGACTGCCTGCTTGCAAGGCAGGCGCTTATGCTGCTGAGCTAAATCTCCAGCCCCTTACTCTCTGGTTTTTTGAGACAGGGTTTCACTGTGTAGTCCAGGTTGGCCTGGACCTCCTGGCAGTCCTGCTGCCTCAGCTTCCCATGTGCTGGGATCACAGGCATGGGCCACCATGCCTGGCTTTCATAATCATTTAAAAATAGAAGAACCGTCTGTGCGTGGTGCCGCACACTTTTAACCCCAGCACTCTGGAAGGCCAAGGCAGGAAGATCACAAGTGCAGCTGCAGCCTGGGCATTTAGCAACACAGCAAGATCCTGTCTCAAAATAACAATAAACAAGGGCAGGGGATGTAGTTCCGTGTGAAGGCCCTGGGTTCATCACCAGTTCCACATAAAAAGAAGACAGTGTCATTCTTAGCTACTTTTATAAAAAAGACATAAAAGACCTGTGATGAGGCCATGCTTGGTGGCTGAGATGGAGCAAGGCCTTGGACCTACTAGGCAAGCATTCCACCGCGGAGCCACATCCCCAGCTGTTTCCCTGAATTTTGAGACAGTCTCACTAAGTGGCTCAAGCTAGGCTCAAACCATCTTCCTAACCTTTGGAGGAGCTTGGATTTTACCCGGGTGCCACTGTACATGCCTTATTGTTTTTGGTACCGGGAATCAAACTCGGGACTTGGAGCTTGCCTGGTAGGCGCTGTGCTGCTGAGCTACATCTCAGGCTGTTTGTTTTTTAGGGTGTCACAGGGATGAAGGACAGTAAAAGGTGGGGCAGCATCCCTAGGTTGGCTAATATATTGCTGTTCACTGCTGTGGAAAGAGGGCTTTTAGCAGAGGGAGAGGGAAGAGGTCAGAAGCCAGAGGTGGGGAGGAACTGGAAGTGAATGGCATAGTCCTGTTTTAGGTAACAGCTGGTATTAGGTAACAGCTGTTTTTTTGTTTTTTGTTTGTTTTTCTCTTTGAATCAGGGTCTCACTATGCAGTTCAGGCTGACCTTGTGCTCACTTTGTGGCCAAGGGTGGTCTGAAACTTGCAACGATCCTCCTGCCTCAGCCTCCTGAGTGCTGGGAGTACAGGCACGGGCCACCACTCCTGGCAACAGGCTCTGTGTAGTTGGATGGGGAGAGAGGCTTTGGACTTCACCTGCAGAAGCTGCAGAAGAAAAGTAGGGTGCTGGAGAGCAAAGCTGTGCCCCAGGCTGACCAGTGCCCTGGGCTTCCGGGTGCTAGGGGACCGTGTGAGTGGTGGGTCAGCCCAAGGGAGAGGGCCGGTTGTGCCGATACACAGAAGGCATCTGTAGTATTTCTGTGGGTCACATGCTGTGTCATGTGAATTGGAGGCGCTTGAATCCAGTCGTTTGCCTTCATAGTTCTGGGTGTCTCCCAGCACAGTGCCCAGTTTGTTTAGGTACGCGTAAGTGTTTGGTCTTCTTTATCTGCAGGGGGTGATTTAGGTGTTCTTGTTTCATGGGAATGTGTCTGCACAGTCCTCTCTTCTCTTTTTTTGTGGTGCCGGGGATGGAACCCATGGCCTCCTGCATGCTAGGCAGATCTTTACCACCGAGTTCCCTCCCCAGCCCAAACATGTCTGTTCGTTATCTCCAGGCAAAGGAAACCAACAGCAAGCAGAAGGAATTTGAAGAGACGGCAGCGAAAGTCCGCCAGGCCATGGAGCAGCTGGCCGCCTTGGAGTGAACCCCTGTGGTGGTCCCTGGTCCTGGGGCAGTGTGTTGGGTCCAAGGCTCGTTCCCAGCGTTTCCAAGGTTTCTGCTCCTTAGGGAAGGCGAACACCAACCTTTTGAAGTTGGGTATTTAGCTGATTTTCATTTTCTGTGAGTCGCACCCGCAGTTGTACTGCCTGAGCATCCGGTGCCGCCCATGCTCATGGTGGCGGTGTCTTTCTCTTGGGTAGCTTTCAGTCTGTTAAATCCTGGACTTGCCAGCAGGTGAGGGATGGGTGCGGAGGCGGGAGGGCAGTGTCTCCGAGATTGGACCTGGCCGGGGAGGGGGCTCAGTGCCCATGGAGGTAGTTTCTGTTTCCAGCTGTGGTGCTTCCAACACTGTGTAACCTGCTGGCCTGTACTGGGCTGCCAGTTTGCCTGCTCCTCTTGTGTGTGTTTCCTGACAGGGCGATACAATAAACGAATTTAAAAAATAGACCACAAGACCTTTCTCTTTGGGGGAAACTGGTTTCATTTGATTTTTAAATTAGTGTTTATAGTGTTTACAGTTGTACAATTTAGTGACATTCAAGGGTTTGTTTTTGGTACCAGGAATCAAACTCAAGACCTCATACTTGCCAGGCAGGCACTGTGCCCCTGAGCTATGTCCCCAGCCCTGTCGATGTCCGCTCCCGGCCGGCAGGAAGGACACACGACAAAGTCTGGTAGTGGACAACCTTTTCTTTTTATTTTCCTTCTCCGTACAGCCTGCCCTGGGTTCTCCCAGCTGAAGCCTCCTCTGGTCCGCTCCCCGCGGCTCCTTTTGTGCTTCAGTCTGCCCCAAAGCCTCTACCGGTCCGCTCTCCGCAGCTCCTTTTGGGCTTTTACTTCTGGGCTTCTACCTGGCTTCTTCTTCCGCCCAGGGGTGGCACCGGTATATATACGGGTACAGTGTCCAATCATGTTAAAGTAAGCAAGGCAAGCTGATTGGCTAACATCATCAGTTGCCAGGCAGACTATATTGTTGAGCGGGTTGTTTACGCGGTAAGCAGGAAACTAACATATTCGATGGGAGGGGTAATCTACCTCAGGCTTTGCTCTTTACCACAGGCCGCACGTCCGCCGCGCAAGGCGAGCTATCACAGACGCGGCTCCCAACATCTCCCCCTATTTTATTTTTTATGAATGTGCGCATCGTAGCCCTTCCTGGACTGGGTGCAGAGGCTTATGCCCTATGTGTAGGTCCACCGTAGGTCCTTGGCTTAGACCCTGGTTGGCCATGCCATGGTCTGCCAAGGCCCTGAGGCCCTCGTCCTTTTTCTAGGGCCAGGCACAAACTGGACGGAACCTGGATGCACACAAGCTTGCACTCATTTCCTCTCCGTAAAGAAATCCCCTCGGAGAGAAATTTAGACCTGGGCAGCATCTAACAGTCCAGCGGCTTACGTGCAGGATGGGGTAGGGCCTGGCTTAGGTCGAGTCGTGCTGGGGAGGCACGCTCTTACCCATCATTGACTCACCTACCCTGCTGTGTATTGTCACCTTATGGAGGAGAATGAGGGATGCCCGCCATATCTAGACTCGGTCGTGGGCCAATTGAGCAAGCCATGCATATGCCTGAGGATCTTCTTGTCCATTTCGGGCTACCGCTATTTCTATTCATCTTATTGGTTGGTCTGTGATGGATCTCCGGTAGGGCAGGTCTGATCTTCAGTCGAGGGCTTTGTTGCCCGTGTCAGTCTCTCCGGTATCCACAGTGGTTCTCGTCCCGGTTCCTGTGGGAAAACACAAACCGCGCCTCGGTTCCAGCTGACCACTGGATCCGGGCCCATCCATTGTCCTGTCAGGACATCTTTCCACTTCACCCACCCTTTATGGTTGGGGGAAGGGTTGCAGTGCTCCACGGCTGGGGAGCGATTATCATTATTTAAATTTAAAAAATTGTGTGTGAATAGTGCCATGGATAATCGTGCCTTTGGGGCCAGGCCTTGGCCTACTCCCCCTTTTTGTTTTTGTAAAATTTCTTTGAGGCTTCTATGAGCCCTCTCAATGATTCCTTGACCTTGGGGATTGTATGGGATACCATGTTTTAATTGAACCTCCATCATTTTGCAGAACTCATTGAAGGCTTTGCCTATATAGGCTGGTCCATTATCAGTTTTTAATATTTTTGGTTTGCCCCATGCGGCCCAAGCTGCCAGGCAATGATTGATCACATTAGACACTTTTTCACCTGTTTCTGCTGTTGCGAATATGACGTGAGAACAGGTGTCTGTGGAAACATGAACATATTTAAGAGTCCCAAACTCCTGTATATGTGTGATGTCCATCTGCCAAACATCACCAGGGATCAAACCTCGAGGGTTTACTCCCATCGGTATGGCAGGTTTGTATGTGGCACAGGAGTCACATAGTCGCACGATATCTCGTGCATCTGCTCTAGAAACATGGAAATGGTTTGCTAGTGTCCTGGCATTAACATGAAACTTATCATGGAAGGCACGGGCTCGCTTGATTGGTGTTAGTAAGGTAAAAATCCATAACGGGCGAGTGGCAGTGTCAGCAGCCGCATTCCCCTGTGCCATGGGCCCCGGCAGGGATGTATGTGCTCTTATGTGGGTGGTGAAGACCTTATGGTGTCTGTTCTGAAGCAATGTCTGGATAGACAGGAACAGTCCAGCCACTGTGGAAGTGGATCTAATTAAACTGGCAGTCTCAAGCACTTGCATAGCATTGACCACATACCTAGAATCGGAGACAATGTTAATGGCTTCTGAGAACCGTTCAAGAATCATTTTAACGATCTGCAGTTCTACCACCTGAGGCTGATCTGGTTTAAATTGTATGGTAACCGGGGGCTTGCCTAGGATCACATAGGCGCCTATCCCCGTCTTGGAGCCATCTGTGTATATTGTAGTTGCTAGGACTAATGGCTCAGAGGCAGTAACCTTTGGAAAAATTATAGGGTGCTGAGTGACAAATGACAAGATAGGGTCTTTAGGGTATTGATTGTTTATATCCCCATGGAAAACACATCTCAGAATGGCCCAGGTATCTATGCAGGCAGCCAGGGTCTTGATCTGGCTGGCGGTATAGGGTACTCGGATGGCTTGTGGTCCTGAGCCAAAATGTTGGACAGCTCTATCATGCGCTTCAAGGGCCAATGAAGCGACTGCCTCCGGGTAATGCTCTATGACTTTTGCAGGTGAGACCTTAGGGTGTATCCACAGTAGTGGTCCTTTCTGCCAAATCACCGCTGTAGGCTGTAGACTAGTCTGTAGCAAACAGACATCAAAGGGTCGCCCTGGTTCAATTCTGTGTAAGGTAGCCCCACCTAAGGCTTTTTCCACTCTCTGTAAGGCAGCTCTTGCCTCAGGAGTGAGCCTCCTGTGGGAGGCTATATCTGGGTCTCCCTTCAGAAGGTCGAACAGGGGTTTGAGATCTGAATTTGGTATATGTAAATATGGCCTAATCCAATTAATGTCTCCCAATAGCTTTTGCATGTCATTTAGGGTCCTAACGCCATCCATCCTAATGGTGACCTTCTGCGGAGAGACTAGCATAGGGGAGATTCTCGCGCCTAAGTAGGTCACCATTTCTCCTCCCTGAATCTTGTCGGGGGCAACATGCAGATTAGCTTGTCTCAGGGCCTCGACCAACTGGCTGAGCATATTATTTAGCATGTCTGGGTCCCTGCCGCTGAGCAAAAGGTCGTCCATGTAATGTATACATCTTATCTTGGGAAAGGATTTTCGTAGGGGGGCCAGTAGGGAATCAAGGTAAATCTGACACATAGTGGGACTGTTGGCCATACCTTGGGGCAACGTTATCCACTCGTATCTGAGATCAGGGCTTTCTTGGTTAATGGTGGGCAAAGTAAAGGCGAACCTATCAGTGTCCTCTGGGTGCAGGGGAATTGAGAAGAAACAGTCTCTAAGGTCTATAACATAAACTGGCCAGGACTGAGGGATGGCTGAGAGAGCTGGCAGCCCCCTCTGGACCGCCCCCAGGGGCTGCATCTGCGCGTTGACCGCCCTTAGATCATGGAGCAGCCTCCACTTGCCAGACTTTTTCTTAATTATAAAAATGGGGGTGTTCCATGGGGAGGTTGACGGCTTAATATGTCCTAATCTAAGTTGTGTACTGACTATTTTTGACAAGGCTAATAGCTTCTCCTTAGGCAGGGGCCACTGAGGTACCCAAACCGGATCATTTGATTTCCAGGTGATTTTGATCGAAGTGGGTAGGAGAGCTTCTTCAGCGGCCCCTAAGAAAAACCCAATCCTTGCCTACCTTTTTTGTTTTCTACTGGTATTGGGGATGTCCGACCCTGCAGGGCATTGCCCAAGCCTTTGTCGGGGGTATATCCCTGGTTCCTGAGTATATCCTTAGCCTGGGGGGAGCAGTTTGACGTAAGCGTGACATCCATCTGAGTGAGGATGTCCCTTCCCCATAGAGACACTGGCAACTGCAACACAAACGGTTGGAAATGGCCCTGATGACCCTCCTCATCGCACCAGAGCAGGGTTGAAGCACTAACCTGAGGAGCTGACACCATCCCCAGGCCCTGCAGCGTGTTATCTGCAGTGTTGGTGGGCCAGTTGGAAGGCCAATCCTTTCTGGAGATAATGGAACGGTCAGCTCCTGTGTCTAGGAGCCCTGTTATATTCTTGCCATTGACCTTAAGTGAGAGCATGGGCCTTTTACCAAGTGTCATATGGAGTCCCTCAAAGACTTCCCCTGAGGAACCGAAACCTTGACTTTCTCTAATTTTCTGCTTTGAGGGAAATCTCTTGTGGAGACTGGGGAGCAGCAAGAGCTGCGCTATCTTGTCTCCTTTATTGATTACCATAGTATCCACAAGAGATTGAACCATAATTTTAATATGTCTTGTGTAGTCTGAGTCTATGACCCCTGGGACTACTGTGAGACCCCGAAGGGCCGTGGAGGATCTCCCGATCACCAGACCCACGGAATTTTTGGGTAACGGTCCCTTAAAGGTGGTTTCAACCACTTGAACACCCATATCAGGCACTAATATAAGTCCTGAGGCGACACTGAGGTCTACACCTGCTGACCCAGGGGTGGCCCTTGTTGAAGGCTGCCACCCTGAGCTGTCCTGTCTCTGGGGCGGGGGCCCGCCTGTGAAGGGGGCCCCCTCTGGCCGTTTTTTGGCTCTCTAGCATCTTGTCCACAAATACGGTTGCCCTGAGCATCAAAGACCGACCTACACTCCTCAGCTTTGTGTGATCCCTTTTTGCATCGCCCACAAACATATGGTTCTTCATTCCTAGGGCGAGGCCTAGCATCTGCATTGTTTGGGCAATGACGTTTAATGTGTCCTGGCTCCCCGCAGGCAAAACACCCTTTAGCCTTACATTCCCCTTCTAACCCGCGAGGTCCCCTCTGCTGTACAGCCGCGGCCAGGAGAGCAGCCACTCCCGAGTTGGAGAGCGGCCCCCCTATCTCTCTGCATATCCTAATCCAGGCGTTGAGATCCTTGTTCTTATGAGGAGCTATCGCTGCCTTGCACTCCTTTGTACATTGCTCAAAAATCAGCTGTCTTACCAGCGGTTGAGCCACTCCCGGATCAGGAAATATCTTATCGGCAGCATCTTGCATTCGGGCCACAAAGTCAACAAATGGCTCTGTGGTACCCTGAATTATTTTTGAAAGACACAAGGAGGCTGTTCCGGCACCACTTACCTGTTTCCAGGCGCGGAGCCCTATGGCATTGATTTGTTCATAGACAGCGCCGGGGAACTGGGTCTGGTCATCAGCGTGCCGACCTTCTCCCATAAGCATTTCCTTGTTCCACTCCCGGTTTCCCCGATTGGCGTTTCTCTCAGCCTGCTCTGCAGAGAACTCTGCGTACCAGGCTCGCCAATCCAGGTAACTGCCCGAGGGCAGACACGCCTTTGCCAGCTGAATCCAGTCCGCGGGGGTGAGGGGCACAGAAGACAGATTCTCCAGCATGGCAATGGTGTAAGGCGCAGTCGGCCCAAAGGTTGTAACTGCAGTTTTAAGTTCTCTAATCTGCTTTATCTCAAAAGGCTCCCATACATTGCGTCCCTGGCCCATAGCTACTTGTACAGGAAATATCCCGTAGGGGCCACTATCTATCCCAGGTGGATGTACCTCATGAGACAAGCGTCCCCCCTGCCAAAGCCGCCTGTAAAAATACCGACCCGCCGGCGGCGGAGCATAAGACAGCGGCCGTGATTGGGCGGAAAATGGGGGCCCGTGCATCACTTCCTGTTCTGGCGAAAGGGGAGAGAGCTCCCAGGCGGCCGCCTCGTGGCGAGGAATCGCCTCCGGAAACGGCCCCCAAGGTGGGGCGGAAGGCTTCGCCTCCCTCTCGCGCCGGGGAGCGCTCAGGAGCTCTCTACTCCTCCGCAGACCAGGTTGAGCAGAGCGCAATTCGCGGGGCAACGCTGGAAAAGAACCCTGCGACTCCTTATTGAGCGATTTAGGCTCCTGACAGCTGGTCTCTTTGGCCTCCTTGCCATTCAACTTTCCCTCGTCCTCGGAGTCAGACGACTCCGAGGCTAGAGCCCCGTCCTCCTCCTTAGCATCCTTGTTCCCCTTGACGGACCCCTCTCGGGAGCTCCCTGACTGGGCCTGCTCAGATACCCTGCGTACTTTTGTAAGCTCTTGAGAGCTTTCTCCACAACCACCCTCGCTCTTAGTGTTGCTACCTAACATGTTTCCCATCTTTTAATATGTTACTCACCGCGTGAGGCCCAAGGAATCCGCCACTTACGCGTGAGCCTGAGGGGAGTCTAAAAGCCCTGTAGGTGCGCGCCACCCAGAGCCCAGGCTTATCCCCAACTCACCTGTCTCGCAGCTCTGTACTGGAGCGTTGTCCACTTCCACGTCTCGGGGGTGATCAGTCCCCGTGCGGGCCTCCAAATGTCGATGTCCGCTCCCGGCCGGCAGGAAGGACACACGACAAAGTCTGGTAGTGGACAACCTTTTCTTTTTATTTTCCTTCTCCGTACAGCCTGCCCTGGGTTCTCCCAGCTGAAGCCTCCTCTGGTCCGCTCCCTGCGGCTCCTTTTGTGCTTCAGTCTGCCCCAAAGCCTCTACCGGTCCGCTCTCCGCGGCTCCTTTTGGGCTTTTACTTCTGGGCTTCTACCTGGCTTCTTCTTCCGCCCAGGGGTGGCACCGGTATATATACGGGTACAGTGTCCAATCATGTTAAAGTAAGCAAGGCAAGCTGATTGGCTAACATCATCAGTTGCCAGGCAGACTATATTGTTGAGCGGGTTGTTTACGCGGTAAGCAGGAAACTAACATATTCGATGGGAGGGGTAATCTACCTCAGGCTTTGCTCTTTACCACAGGCCGCACGTCCGCTGCGCAAGGCGAGCTATCACAGACGCGGCTCCCAACACAGCCCCACATTTGAGTTTTGTTTGTCTTTCAGTTTTCTGAGACACGGTCTCTCTATGCAATTTAGGCTGGCCTTGAACTCACCATGTAACCCACACTGGCCTCAAATTTGTGGCGATCCTCCTGCCTCAGCCTCCCAAGTGCTGGGATTACGGATGTGCGCCACCACACCCAGCTACCTTTGAGTTTCAGCCCTCGTGGGCTAACTGGAGTTGGAAGAAGCCTGGTAAAAATGCTGCTGGGAGCCTCCTGTTCTGGCTGCCCCTTCACGTGATGCTGGTTCCCGACCTTGGCTGGCTGCTGGGAGTTCAGTTTCTTCATGTGTCACCCGTGCTACCTCCCTTGGTTGTCTTTTCCCCCCTGTTCTTTTTTTGTAGAGACATGATTTTTGTGTGTGTGTGTGATGAGGGGGGGAATTGACAGCCCCCTCGGTGCTCACAGTGGTTTTCTTGTTTTGTTGGGATTATTGTTTCATAGAACAGCACAAATAACAGTTCATCATTAAGGCAGCCTAAGCCCCTGGAGAGACCATGGGGTCTCCGTGGCTGGCTTGGGATGAGGCCAGGCAGCAGGAGATGCCAAGAAGCACAGCTGTAGTTCTGCCCGAGGAGCATGCAGGGGCCTGAATCCTTTGTAAACTGCTGGCCTCGTGCTGTGGCCGCTCAGCTGCTGCAGCAGGAAGCCTGATGCTAAGATGACGGGTTTGGTGTCACCAGCCGGCAGCCTCAGAAGGTCATCTTGGTGCCGTTTCTAACTGGGCTGCAGCCCTTGCTGGGCTTTCAGCGGTGACCAGAGAGGGCTAGGAATCCTGGTGGAGAAGCTGTCAGCCTGGGCTCGCCCATGAGGGTACTGGAGCACAGTGTCCTCCCTCTAAGTGTAGGGATGACCAAGGTGGCTTTTGTTAGGAGAAAAGCCACTGTCACCTGCGTACTGGCCTGGCTCCTTGCTGTTCAAATGCGTGCCTTGATTCTGGCCTTTACAGAATGGCCTGTGAAGCAGCCAGGAAACTGTTTCTGCCTGTTCCTTCACCCCAGCAGCGATGCGGGCCTATGCCTTTGTCAGTCTGTGTAGGCTGCTGCTAAGCCCGCCGTCCCCTGCTGGAACCTGACCATGCATGTTCCCTAAGCGTTTGTCATCAGACCTGAGTGCCCACTAATGAATGAAAGCTAAATCAATCCCTGTTAAAGCCTCGGCCTTTGTCCAAAGGCAGTGGCCAGGACTCCTGACATGAGTCAGGCTGTCAGTCAGCATGGGGTCTGAGGAGGGCCAGGCTGTGGGCTGGAGTCACTTCACAAGCTTCCAGGCGGAGTTCTGAGAGCAGGGTGCAGCCCCACAGGCAGGCCTGGGAATCCACACCCTTCACTGCCTGCAGGAAGTGGGGGCCACAGGATGCTGTGATAAACAGCCCTACAGGCTGAGGACTATGGAGCCACTAGTGGGTGACTGAAACAGGCAGAGAGGCAGCTGAGTCTGATGTGATGTCTCCTCTGGGCTCAGCCTGCAGTGCTCGTGTGTCCTCTGATGGGTGCGCCCCAACTGGGGACTTGACCTCGGGGCTGCTCCCACCTGATCCCTGAGTTTCCACATTCTCAGGTATCTCCTCCCGTGCCCACTGATTGTGAGGTGCACACCCAAAAATTGAAGTCCAGAGAGATCTGTGTTTTATGCTGTGCCCACAGATTTTCTTTCTTTTTTAAAAGGTCTTCCTAAGTAGCTCAGGCTGGCCTTGAGCTCAGTAATCTTCGCACCTGCTGGGATGACAGATTTACGCTGCTGCCATGCCCAGCTCTCTTCTCTTCTGATACAATGGGAAGATAAAGGCCGACAATGACCTAAGCAGGCTAGGTGTAGCATGAGTGACCAAGAAAGTCTGTTAACTGAATCACAGACACTCTTGTATGGCTGGGAGGACCAGAGAGGGCACAGCACCAGGGCCTTCTGCCTGCCGCCCTAGCCTGCGAGGCCCAGCAGGTGTGGGCAGCCAGGGAGGCCGAGTCCAGCCTCACAAACCTGCAAGTGCTACCTGGGGGTGTGACCACTGTCAGCCTCTGCCCCATCACCTGAAGGATACTGGCTGGGGGTAGGCAACCCCCAGAGCATGTTTCAGCCCCTCACTTCTACCTCTTGAAAACCCTTCCGGATGCTGGGTTTTGGTAAGACCAGCATCCTGCACCCCAAGGGGGGAACTAGCTTCACAAAGTCTCAGTGACTTTTTAGGTGTGGTCATTCAGTAAGGTTCGTTTTCTTTTGGGAACAATGTCCAGGGGCAGTGAAGTCAGTTGTGTCGCCCATGGTGGGCTGTTCAGAGAGTGATTTGGCCCACCCTCATCTCAGGGCGCCCTCGCTGGGTTCCAAGAGGCTCCATTAGTCAGGAGAAAGTCTGGGTCCATAGCAGGCCGGTTATAGGGTAGAGAATGAGATAACAGATGGTCCTAAAGCAGTGCCTCTTTAGATGGGCTGAGCGTCATCTGGACCCATCTGTAGGGAAGCCCCTTGGCAGAGGTCATCAAATGGTCCTTAAGGACTGGTGCCAGCAGCCTAATTGGCCGCTGCAGCTGTACATCTGGTTTAAACTTGGACCCCAGGCCTGAAAGCAGGCTGGTTGGACTAAGCCTTCTCCCCTCGTGGCGGCCTGAGAAAGTAGGCGCCCTTCCCTGCCTCTCTAGAGATGTGTTGGTCGGATGCCTCTCATGGGAGCCTCTGTCTTGGTAGCTCAGCCTAGCACTTGCTGGTCACGGGCTCTCACTGCAGTATACTGTCCTGCATGAGCCGCACTGGGTACAGTTATGGAGCTCCAGGCTGAGAGCAGTGGTGTACATCAATTTGTCACTGTAGCACCAGTTACTTGGAGGCTGAGACAGGAAGATTACAAATTCAGGGCCAGATTTAGACCCTGCCTCAAAATTGAAAGGGCTGGAGGTGTAGCTCGGTGCAGGTCCTTAGGTGCTTTAGTCCAGGTACTACAAAAGAAAACCAAAACGAAAGTCCTTTCAAAGCAGTTCGGCTCAAGGGCGAGAACCTTACTGAAGTGTCTGGCAGACTTCCTCTAGTTTTCCCTTAAAAGTGGCCTGTTCACATCTGTTTTGTTCTGTGTGAGACAGGGCTTGCTGTGTACTCCAGGCTGGCCTCGAACTCACAGTCCTCATCTCAGCTGTTCTGATCTTATATACACACAGGAGGAGGCTTCAACCCAAACGAGGCAACACTGACCCTTTCATTGCTTTACTGTGGAGTGACAGCTATGTGCTCACGGTCCTTTCCCCAGCTGCCATCAGGTTAGCTCTGATGGCCCTGAGAACTGTGAGCTCAGCTCCTGGCCCTTCTCGTGCTCCCAGACCGTCTCGAGGAGGCTCAGGGTCAGGGGCAGGCCACTGGCACAGCAGTGCAGGGCCAGGCAGTAGCAGTGTGAGGAGGGGCATCAGAGTCCTTGACGGTGTCCCCAGCTGGGCGCCCAGACTGACTTGCATGGTGCCGTGGCTGACTGTGTGCCGGGCTAACCTGAATGTCCCCAGGGGCTCTGCAGCCCTGTCTGCACAGGTGAGACGTCAGAGACTAAGTTTCCAGACTCTCCAAGGCAGAAGAGACCCAAGTTCCCTGCACTTTACCTGGGTGGCTGTTCTGAAGGTGGACTGTGCCCCCAAAGGAGCAGCCCCGAGTAACCCTGGTCATGTGGGGCCAGGCCTGAGCTGGGTCTAGTGTCTCACAGCAGCTTTACTTCCATGGCCATGGCAGCAAGGCCCACCAGGGCTGGGGCCGTCTCCTGGGCAGTGCTGCCTTTCTCCCCACGGGGCGCTGGACTCTTTGGGAGACCTCCTTGAGGGGTGGGGGGGCTCCTCGGTTTTGATCACAAACCAGTGAGACCCACACAAAATCAAGGTCTCCTCAAGGATGAAATCAGAAGTGATCAATGTCAGCTATGACCTAGGAGAATCAAGGGTCTGAAATTCAACTAAGAGGACATTGGGGAGCCACTGAGAGGAGAAACTGGGTTGGGGATGTACCCAGGAAGGCCTGTGGTGACAGGAAGCCTTTGCTGTGAGTAGAAGGTGCCAGTGCGGGCAGAGGGACTGGAGGGCACTGGTGCCACTGGCAGTCGGGAACTCAAGAGGGGCAAGGACCTGAGCTCAGCTGGCTTGAGACCCCCTTGCTCAAGGTCTAAGTGGGGTGCACATCTGTCTCAGGACCCAGTCGCAGGCCCTGGTGGGGGTCTGCTGTGAGGAGCAGAGCAGAGGGCTCAGAGGCAGGAAGGTCCCCCCAGAGGGACGCTCCTGAGCCCAATTCACCCTCTCATTAGTGCTGTAGGAAGGGGTAGGGAGTCAAGGGGTCCCTTCCCTGAGACAGGACTGTGGAGGACAACAGGCCTGCAGGATACAGTGCACTGTACGTGTCCAGCAGACTGAGAGGCAGCCCGGAGATGGAATTCAGGAGGTCTGGGGTGGGAGAGAGGTTGCTGCGAGCATCGCTTGGTTCCTCGTCCTCCAGAAGAGTTGGGGGGGTGAAAGGGGCTCCCAGCTTAGGGGTGTATTCTGTACCTTACTGCTCAGGTGATGGGAGGCAACTGGAGTTTGGAGAGGAGCAGCCCTGACCTCAGGTGAGGCTGTGCCACCTGCCTCTGCACCTCATCTCCCCATCCTGTTTGGCTTCACGTCATTCCCCAAATTCAGTCCATTGCTGCCCAACTGTGTGGTGGGAGCACAAGTGGATCTGTTTGCAATGGGGGCTGTGGGGTGAGCCCCCAAACCTCAGAGTTCACCACCTTAGTGTGAGCCCCTCCTGCCTTCCTGACCTCAGGGACAAGGAGGGGACCGGAGGGACCAGAGTGAGGCTCATCAGTGTGGACCAGGAGAGGGCACAGGTGCAGAGGTGCCTGTGAGGCCCTGAATGCATGGGTCCCCAAGGCTCTGTCTTCAGGACCCCTGGGAGTGGCTCCCCTGTCCCCTCTCCCCAGGTGCCCTGCCCTGGCAGCGGTCAGTACCTATGCCAGCTACTCACACCTGGCCTTCTTGGGGAGGTCCCGCCAGTAGTGTACAGCACATGCAGGGCACGTGATCCCCTTCAGCTGTGCTTCTGCCCTGGCCTGGCTCCTCTCCTGTGCACCATCACCTACCCTCTCAGCCTGAGCCTGGCACCCTGGCTCTGTGGTCTTCTGAGTCCCAGGGGTAGCAGGGTAGGGGGCTGCTGGGTCCCCTCCCATATGCCCAGGGGTCACTGGTCATGCTGGAGCCTGGGGTAGGGTGCAGAACAGCCCATGTGAGCGCTCAGCAACTCCCTGGCTCACTTCCTCTTAGAAATAAAGGAAATCACTGGATTTTGGGCTGCGCTCTGTGAGCTGTTTCTGGTTCCTGGCGCTCAGAGGTGCCCTGGCCTCTTGGGGGTGTGGCTGCGCTGCCCTTATCAGTCCTGCTGTGCCCCTTTCCTAGGCACCTGGGACTGTCCTGGGAGAGGGCTAGGGCTCCCTGAGCTTCCTGTTTTCTAGCCCCACAGCCCTGCACGTGGTTACCACTCAGCCCGTCACTGAGGGGAGGCTGAGGCCCAGACGGTACCCAGGCACCCTGCAGATGGTCCCCCCCCAGGCCTTTGTCCTTCCACTCCCTGTGGCAGGGTTGGTGGCAAAGGGTGAGAACTGGGTCCAGGCCCCTTGTTTGTAGGTACAGAGAGGCCTTGCTGGTTTGCAGGCAGGTGAGTCCCTCTCCTTGCTGCTTCTGGGCTCTATCTGTCCTTGATCTGGGGTGGTCATGTTCCTGCTGGCCCCATAGCTGCTTCCTCTGGGTATCTGGGCAACCTCAGCTGGCAGATGTGGGCATCCCGAGGAGAGTGTTTGGGGCCATGCCTCATCTGCTGGAGGTGGCCTAGAAAAGGACTTAGCCTGAGCTGAGGCTGCAAGGGCCAGGCTGGGCCTAGAATTTTGATGGCAGACATTTTTTTTTTTTTTTTTTTTGAGGTAGAGCTCAGGTTGGTCATGAACTAATTGTGTAGCCTAGGCTGGCTTTGAGTTCACAGCCCTCCTGCCTCAACCTTCTGAATGTTTGGGATACAGGCATGCACCACTGCCTCCCAGACTCAGCTGCAGACTTCCTGGGCAGAAGACAGAAGCCCAGCCCTTGGCTGGTCCAAGAGTGAGACCTGTGTGGACAGGTTGGGCTTGCTGCGTTGTCTCTTCCCCTTTAGGTTGGGGAGACTCATTTTTGTCAATTCTATCAGTGGCTGTAGGACGGGGAAAGGGGACCCAGGGGCTGTGTAGTGCCTGTCAGCCCAGACAGCCCCGTTTCAGGTGTGGAGTGTTCCTGAACTCAGAGCCGTATGCTGGGGAGGGTGCACCCCGTGAGGCTCTTCCCCATCTTCCTTTATTGGTCGCATGAAGCTTCTGGGGACACGGGGAGAGGTGGCACAATTTTGGTAGGGCCCATGGAGGACAGAGCTGGGGATGAGAGGTGCTCCCCTTCCTGCACGTGTTTGCCACTCCATGCAGGATCATTTCTGTTTTGTTTTGCTTTGGGCACCAGGAATTGAACTCAGGACCTCAGGCTTGCCAGGCAGGTGCCATGCTGCTGAGCTCCATCTCCGACCCCACACAGGAACTCTGTGCAGTGCGCCCTTGCATAAATCTGCTTGTGCCAGGTACAGTACAAGCCCATTGTTTTTCTCTTAGGATTTTTCAGAATAGGTAGCACATGCCAATGCTTCACAAACTCTACCAGGGAAAGGGTCACCAGCTGCATGACCCCTCGCAGGGGTCAGGCACACAGGTGTCCGTGTGCACCCAGTGATGCCATCTGCAGGTGCATGCCTGCTTCTTATTCCCAGGCCAGCAGGGGCGGCAGGCCCTGGCCCTCCTAGCTTAAGGGGACTGGTTTAGGGCCTCTCCCCTGCCGTCCTCTGGGCATCTGCCGCACTGAGTCTGGGCTGGCCTGGGTGTCCTGGCAGCTCCTTCCTCAGTCTCTCTGTTGCTGGCCTGGGAGTGGGGGGCAGTGATCTTGCCCACAGAGACAGCCATCAAGGCCTCTACCTGCAGCCAGCCCCACAGGCCAGCTGGGGATGAGGGTGGCACTGTGGAAGACATGGCGTGAACTAGCTGGTCTGCAGCCAGGACTCAGCTGAGCCATTCCTTAGCCCTGAGCCCACAGAAACTACGAGAACTAACAATGATTATTGTGCTAAGAGGCTGCTGCTTGGGAGAACCTGTTACCCAGCAGTGGGTAAGCAACCCCATGCCTGTCTGTCCGTGTGTGTTCCAGATACAGCAGCACAGGAGAGGTGAGTGGCAGGTGAAGAGGTGCTGGCCTTCTTTTGATCCCTGACTTATCAGCCCCTCGAGCACAGGAGAGCAGTTTGGGAGGCCTGGGGAGCCCCCAGTTCCTGGGTCTCCAGAGTGCAGATCTGGGTTCTTCCCTGGAGCACTAGGACAGTGGGAGGGTCCCCTGCTGCAGTGCCCTGATTTTCTCCTGCTGCACTCACCGTAGCCCAAGACGTCACCACGCAGCTGTCTCCCACTCCCGTGCCTCTAGCAGTCTCTGGAGCAACATGCGAGCACTTCCTGCAGCTGCCTGGGCACCTCCATTTAGGGTCTCGACATGGTACTCCTAAGCTGAAGCTGCTATTCCGGAGAAAGCCAGGCTCCTGGATTCCCATGAGAGGCTTGCTAGGCACTGAGGTGACACTGCTGTAGTTTGAATCTTAGGTGTCCCCCAAAGGTCTGTGCCTGGGCCCAAAGCAACAGAGCTGAATGGTCATGGGCTAAGACCTCCACAACTTAAAGCCACAGTGAACTTACTTTGTAATTTATCTCCTGTAATTGTTATGGTGATAGAAAGCTAACATGGACCTCCCTTCTAAACACACACACACACACACACACACACACACACACACACAGATTCATTTATCTACATACATGTCCAGAATGAAATATACACAGACATTAATGGTGATTATTCCAGGATGATAAAAATACAAGTAATTTTTATTCTTTTTCTACCATTAAAAACAATCCATAAGACAAGCTGGGCATGGTAGCACATGCCTGTAATCCTAATACTTGGGAGGCTGAGGCAGGAGGATCCCGATGAGTTCAAGACCAGCCTGAACTACATCTTGAGACTCTGCCTCAAAACAAAAAACAAATACATACACTAAACAATGATCTGTGCTCCCTGTCTGATTTTTGATCAGTCTACCAGGAAGTTATCATCAATTTGGTTACTCCCTTCGAAATACCAACTTTGGGTCTGTTTATCGAGATATATCTTCTCCTGACTTGCTGCCCACATCACTAATTGTCTCTTCAGCTGTGTCTCACCTGCTATCAGGCCCATCCACTGAGGTCTTAATTTATTATGATTTTGTTTCTAAAATTTCCATGGAGTCATTTTACAGTTTCAAGTTCTGTTAAATTTTTAACTTGCCTTGAAATTCCTTAAATATTTTACTTTAAGTCCTATATCTCATAACTGCATTATCCTCATCACCTACAAGTCTGTTTGGTATTTTGCCTTGATTTTTGGTTGCATCTTATCTGACCCTATGCCTGGTTATTTCCGACCAAGTGGGGATGTCACCCAGGAATCATGGCAGAGAAACCTGGGGCTTGGACGGAGTCACCTCCCCCAGAGGTTGACCTTTACTTCTGGCAGGCTACTGTGCCACACCTCTCTCCGTTTTGGTCCCAGCCAGGACACGGGCCTTGCTCAGAGCTCCAGCTGCCTCAGCACAAATTCCCACTTCCTCAGGGCGAGGTCAGTGTCCTCGGTGGAGACGCCACGGTGCCACACGGCACGCACTGACCGTTCTGTCCAGGGAAACAGCAGCACACGCACAGCATGACCAGTCTGTGCCACCTCCTCGGGGCTCACAGTCTGCAGGCGCTGGCACAGCTCCGTGGGTGACGGCCCATCCACCCGCACTAGCACCATGTTGGTCTCCACAGTGGCAGGATCCACAAAGCAGATGGGCGACGCCAGGTCTCGGAGACCTAGACCAGGTCCTGCAGTGAGCAGACCCCACAGGCGACCCCAGCACCCCACTTTGGCCCCTGCTGCCTGGAACTGTCACTTGGGGAAAGCAAAGAGCAGCCCAGCAGTACAAGAGAAAAGAATGGCCCTGAATTCTGACATGGCCTGTGGGGTCGCACAGATTTGATGGCTAATTTAGCTCTGATTTCTCGTCAGTGAAGTGGGGACATTATGAGATTGTTGTGAGGATTCAACTATGGGGTGAAAGATGCACATTCAGGCTCCACACTCTGCTGGGTCTGCAGAGGCCCTGGGTCCTGACTCCAAGGAGTGTGTGCTGGTATCAGACGCTGCATGGATGGGGTCTGGGAGGCAGACCTGCAGACTCGGTGCTAAGCCAACACCCTAAGGCTTCAACACCCTTCAGGGCTATGGACTTGTGGGGATCTGGGCCCTGTTGTGAAGGAATCCCCCACACCACCAGGTGCAAGTCCAGGGGCAAAGGGAAGTAAGGGCGAGGGCAGGGCGGCACCTTTGGCGAATCTCTGCGCATTCCCATGGTCCTGCAGCAGTATCTCCTTGGCGTCAGCAAGGCCCACCAGGG
This sequence comes from Cavia porcellus, assembly GCF_034190915.1. Lineage (NCBI taxonomy): Eukaryota > Metazoa > Chordata > Mammalia > Rodentia > Caviidae > Cavia > Cavia porcellus. The sequence goes on from NW_026947515.1 coordinate 27,110,770, forward strand.
CTGCGGCAGCCAGCACCCCAGACTGGTGCATGCCCCCGCCCAGGGCTTTCCGGAAGCGCCAGGCTTCTTCAATGAAGTCCTTGGGGCCTCCTATTAGGGCACCCAGTGGTGCACCCAAGCCCTGGGGAAGAGGAGAAACTCTTGCTGCCCCATTCATAGCATTGGGCTGGGGAGGGGCAGCTGCAGTGGCACCTGGAGCCCAGAGACCCAACTCTGCCTCCCAGGGTGTCCAGGGTGTCCCTACCTTGGAGAAACAGAAAGACACAGAGTCACAGTGCTCCACAATGCGGGCAGGGGGCATGTGCAGAGCCACTGCTGCATTCATCAGCCGGGCCCCATCCAGGTGGACGCGGGCCCCGTAGGTCCTGGCCAGGAGGTGCACCTGGGGTGAAGAGCAGGCAGGGGTCAGCGAGGCCAGGCCCAGGGAGGATGGGCTCGAGAGGCTCCTGAGTGTGGCTGCAGGAGGAATCATCAGGGGTCTGGAGTCAGGAGCCTGCTTTGGTAGTCAGCTATGGGTATGCGGAACCTGAGCAGTCCTGTGTTGTGGCCTGAGCTGTGGTGCTGTCCTCCCTAGAAGGGACTGATGGCAAACATGTCAGCTCCTCGGGGTGGATGGATGTACCCACAGGCACATGGTGCCAAGGTGGAGCCCAAGGCTTCGCACGTGCTAGGCCAGTGCTCTTGCAGTGCTATGGCCTCAGCCACGACTCTTCTCTATCACACATTCTGACCCAGGTGGAGGGCATCAACGTCTCACCTCTGGTAACCCACATGACATGTTATAAGGGGTCTCCAGGGTCCCCACTGAGGCAGAAGCACGAGGTTGGTTAGTAGGCAGCTGAGCGTGCTCACATGGAAGCAGCAGATCTCTGACCCTGCAGCCCCCTCGCCTCATAGGCTGAGCAAAGGACCAGAACCTGCAGTGTCTCACAGCCTCACCAGGGCCGTGGTGCTGTGGTCATGCTCTTGGTGACTCTCAGCAGGCTGTGAGAGCACATGTGACACCTCTGCTCTTGGTGAGTCTAGGGACTAGGGGTCCTAAACTGGAGCAGTTATTCCCTCTACATCTTCAGCCTCAAGCTGGCACGTGTCCCTCTGTGATGGTGACAGGTGACAGAGGACGTGACACAGAGCAGCTAGCTGTCTTAGGTGGGGCTCAGAGGGCAGCTGTGGGCGGGTGGGGGTAGCAGGCCTACCTGGCGGAGGTAGTCAATGGGCAGGACCCGGCCTCCCGAGCTGCTGTGTGTGTTCTCCATGCATACAAGCTCACAGACAGGGTGGTAGGGGCTCCCATGGCCCCGAGCAAGCACCCTCTCCAGCTCAGCCAGGTCCAGCATGCCGTGCGGCAGGTCTGGGAGTGGGTGGGAGAGCACCCCAGCAAGCTGAGGGTTGGGGAATGGTAGGGGTCAGGTAGGCCCAGGGGTCCTGCGGCAGAGACCTCCGAGACTGTACCCGCTTCGCCCCAGCTTGGGTCTTGGCCCTTTCTCTGTGCCTCTGGATGTGATGTCCTAGCTAAGGGCCCCTTTTCTGTGGATACTTGTCAGGCAGTCTTCCAGCTCCTCATCCCCAGTGCCAGTGTTCCGAGTACCCACTAGGGGGTAGCAGGGGCCAAAGATACCAAGCCCTGGGCAGAAACAACAGCCCAGTGTCCCTGGGGCCAGGCTGGGCCACTGCTGCCCCCAAGTGGTAAATCTGAGAGCCGCTGCCCCTCTCTCCTCCCTGAGCAGCTTCTGTGTGCCTTTTTCACCCCTCTGCGAGGCCTAGTTGGCACCTGGGAAGCAGGTTTCCACTTGAGCACCCTGCACTGGCTAGAGGTTGTCCAGGGCCCCAGGGGAACAGTACCTGGTCCTTACCTGGGCCAACCCGCCCTGCTCATAGACCTGGAGGTGGCACTCCTGCCCGAGGAGGACCTGGGAGCCCCGGCGCCGGCAGTGACCCATCACTGAGACAGACGGGAGGAGGGGAGAACTTGGCATTGATTCTGCGGGCCCATCTGCCCTGCTCGTCGTGGCTAGGGCGAGCTGCAGGGTCACAGCAAGCTCACCAGTCTCTCACACTCAGGGGGAAACTGCTCCTTTAAGACATCTTAGCACAGGCTGGAAACCCATCACCTTAAATACACAACTGTGGGCTGGCCACACTGTAAACAACAGGCCGCACATGACTTGTACCTAGCCTGTGGCCCATTTGCAGATCAGCACGTGCAGGAAGATGCCAGGCTCGGTGCCAGTCCTTGGGGACAGGCGGCCCAGGGCACCCTGAGAAACAGTGATGCTGCTACACAAGGTGAGGCAGGAAGAAAGAAGCCACCGGAAGGCCTGAAGGGGAGAGACGCTGCACTTACAGGAATGGGGCGCCAGGGCTGTGTGCTGAGGGCACCCTAGGGAGGAAGAGCTGGGGAGCCGCAGAAACCTGCTGACCTCAAACCCTCCCCACCTCCTGCCAGGTGGCAAGCAGGCAGACCGAACAGAAATCCAGAAATGCCGCTCCAGAATGGGCACGGAGGTGTACAGGGTGCACATAGGATCCGGGAGGCAAACTCACCAGCAATGAGGTTGGCCATAGTGTTGGTGGGCACAAACAGAGTCTGTTCCACCCCAAGCAGCTCTGCAGTCTTCTCCTGTAGCTCTGGGGGAGGTAGTGGGGTGGGCCAGGGAAGGCGGCATCAACGACTGCAGGCAGAGAGGCTGCAGGCTGGCCACACTGGGGCACCGCTCACAGCGCGTCCTTAGAATGCCCTGGCCAAGGCTGTGGCAAGTGGCTCATGAGCAGGGCTGGGCCCCAGTCTGCCAGCTGCAAAGCCGGTCAGCAACCACATATGTGGGTCCAAAGGTCCCTCAAGTCAACCCTCTGCAGCCTGCCTCTTCCTGCATCATGGTCCTCCCCACACCAGGTCCCCAAAACTTTCTTGTGGTTTGAACCCCCCATCCCGAGACACCCAGCTGGGACACTTCCTTTCCCATCAGTCCTGCCAGGTGGGGCCCTGTGGTTTTGCTGCTGACTTCCTCTCTGGGTCGGAAGGGAAGCATTGGGAGGCACATGGGGCACAGCAGAGTGCAGCTGGAGGACAAGTGGGGCTCCCGCTTTAAAGCCTGCGGTGGTCCCCCTCTCCGACTGTGGCATCAAACCCAGCATTCTTGGGGTGACACTCAAGGCCGGTGTGACCTGGCATCTGTCCACCCCCACCCCGTTGGTGACAGCGATGCCCCCTCCACACTGCAGCCACATTCTCCACCTGTACCCTGGAGCTTCCCATGCCTTTGGGCGGGCTCTTCACGGAGGGCGCCCCTCCCTGTGAGCCATGAGCAGACAGCCCTACCCTCTGGTCCCCAAAGCACCCTCCACAGACTGCTGTCAACCCGAGCACCGCCTCGGCGCTGATTTATTTACGCTCTAGTGGGAGTGGCCGGGTGCCTGCGTTTCTGACAGGGTTTGGGCGGTGGGCCAGATGGAAGAGGAGGCAAAGCCTGGCCTGCGACGGAGCCCCTTCAGGGCCAGCTGCGCCACACACGCCTCCCCAACCCCACCCCGTCACCCTCTCGCCAGCACCACGGACAGCGTCCCGGGTCGCCTGCGTGACCCCTGCCTAGGGCCTGCGCGGCCGCTCACCGCGGACCGTCGGGTCCTCGCCGTAGTCATCGTCCCCCACGACTGCCTCGGCCATGGCGCGCCTCATGGCCGGCCTGGGCGTGGTCACTGTGTCGCTGCGCAGGTCCACCACGTGGGCCAGGACCCCCGCCCGGCTCCCGGACCACCGCGTCCAGGTCGCCCCGAGCCCTACAGTCGCGGCCCGGGCCAGTGTACGGAGCATGGCGGAGGCAGCGCTGGTCTTCCCGCTCCGCTGAGAGCGGCTAACCCTTCCCCTGCCAGCAGGTGCCCACTCGGAGCCTTAGGTCCCTGCTTCCAGGCTTCCCTGACCTAGGACACAGTTCGGGGGCCCGAGGCATGCTAGGAGTTGTAGTTCGAACCTTGTGGCGGGGACATAGGAAAGCCAGGCGGTGCCCGCGGCATGCTGGGAGTTGTAGTCCCTATTTCGTCATGGCGGAGGCTAAACCTACTGGAGATGCTGGAGCATTTCAGTTTTTTTTTTTTCAACTAAGATACTTTAATAGCTCTAATTAAAGTGCATGTTGAATTGAAAACTGAAAACAAATATACGAAACAGTTAATAAGCCTCTATTGAAAGCAATAAAAGGCTCTATTAGGCCAAATAAACTAGGTTCTGTGGTTTCCCCAAGATAAATTTAACAGCTCCAGCTTCTTCACAGTTTATTAAAATACGAAAGAAAAAAATAGAGGTTGTGTTTTTCAGATGGGAAATTGGATGCTTGCAGGCTCAGGGAAGAAGCTGCTTTACACAAGGAGATGAGTGTGCTCTAGGGCCTTGAGTCTGGAGTGGACCTGTCACCAGACAAGGTCCTGGGAGGTCCCTGAGGTGAGGGACCTCAACTCACCCCAGCTGCAGGGCAGGTTGTAGGGTCACTGTCTTATGTCACAACAAATAATTACCAGACAATCACTGAGATGCATTAGAAAAGTTTATTAGGGCCAGGTGTGATGGTGCACACTGTAATCCCAGCATTTAGGAGGCTGAGGCATGAGGGTCACCACAAGTTCAAGGCCAGCCTGGGCTAATAATGAATTCAAGGCCATATTAAAGAAATACATAGTAAGACCTTGTTTTTAAAAAAAGATTTATTAGGCAGAATTTTTGAAATATACACTCAACATAAAATGTGGGTCCTCCAGAAGGGTACATTTGTGATCTGCGACAGGGGCTTTTAGTTGGTCCTGGGGGTGTTCTTAAGAAGGCTGATCTAGTATGTGTGTTTCCACTGTCTGTCAGGATACCCATTTCATGGGCCAGGTTAGACAGCAGACCATTTCCGTGTCTCTGAGACAGATGCCTGAGATCAGGTGCTTCCTGGAGGATGGAGGTCTGTGGCAGGAAGAAGGCAGGCTCAGTTTTTACAAGCTTATTGTATGTTTAAGACCCTTAGACATTTTTTTTGAAGTTTCCTGGAAGGGAAAATGGCATTGTAACTTTGGGTAACTTTGTGTCTTGAAGGTGCAGTTTTTTTTCCCCTTAAAGATACAATTTGCAAGTTTTGAATTTCCTTATCTCCTCTCTACCTTTCTTTATGTCTCATGTCCTACCTCCCAGCTTGCCAGTGCTCCTGGGAATGAGACTTGGACTTCTGGCCACCACATTCAAGTGGCCCTGATGGGACAGACAGGAAGTGACTGACTCTCACGCTTCCCACATTGGCCAGAAGGGTGATGTGGCTGTAGTGCCCCTTCCCTCTGGTCTCCCTTTACTCCTCCTTCCCCCTCCATCGGGCTGGGACACTTTTCTTCATTATCCTCCCTGCTGTCGAGCTGCCACTCCTCCCTCCAACATGAGAGAGCCACACTGTGGGGTTCCTCCCCCACCCCAGATGCTGCTGTCACCTTTTTGATGAGGGCGAGGGGGCACCCTGGTGTGGCTAAGGTCAGGAAGGGATCTGGACTCACTTATGTACCCAGGCTTCACAGCAAGGCTGCCAGAGAATCCCCTGGTTCCTCTCCTGCCCTCACCCACACAGGCATGTGGCTGCTACCTAAGCAGCACAGCCAAGCCAGTGCTCAGGTGTTATGGTTTGTGTCCAGATGTCCCCGCAAAGACTCATGCAGGCATGGGGTGGGCTTCTGTAATTTGTGATTGATTCATAGTCCAATGTTGGGATTGTGGGTATAAGTGCTGCACCCACCCTAGGCTGATTACTTCCATACAATATAAGGGATAGAAAGAGTTTTCCACTGCCAGGAACTGTTGCCCCTCTGTCATATGCCACCCTGCCTTGGTGCCAGCTGATTAGGAACTGAAATTCCCACAAACTATAAGTTAAATAAACCTTTCCATCCAGAATTTTGGGTGTTGAGTGTTTTGTTTCAGCAAAAACAATGAGGGAAAAGTAAGCAAGACAGAATTTTTGGTGCCAGAGAAGTGGGTTGATGCTACGACTCTATCAGACCATGTGATTCTAGAGCCTTTGGGAATGGCTTGTGGGAAGAATTTGGAAATGTTTGGAGGTGTTTCCTGAAGGAGTAGAGCTGGAATACCTTAGGCTATTCTGCCTGGGAGTTTCTGGTCAGACTCAGAAGATCAGAGGGCTGATAGAAAGCCTGTAGATAAAGACCAGGTCAAGGAGATTTCTGCTGGGAAGAAAGATTGCATTAGTTATTGGAGCTCAGATGATGTGTGTTATGGCTTGGCAAAAAGTTTGTCAGTATTTGGCTGCTCTCCAGAGATTTTGCCTGAGACTTAGATTAAGGGTGATGGACTGATTAATCTGGCAGAAGAAATTTCAAGGCAGTCAAATGTTGAGGCAGTGCATGGCTATTGTTGGGGGCTTTTTGCTAGATTTATGTTACAAATCAAGAGCAAAGAGCCCAGCAGGATGATTTAAAATGTGAGTTTGGCCAGAAAGGAAGTGTCATAAAGCTGTGGACAGCAAGGATAGAGCTGAGATTTTGATTGCTGAGAAAGAACAGGAGAACAGAAAAGGTGTCTGAGGGCATCACAAGCAGCAGCAAGTCGCTACCCTTTGCAGCCCTCAAAACTGCAAAGTGGAAGCCCTTGCTTTGAGGAGAAAGCTGCAGAGCCTCAAGTTCCAGAACAGTGACAGTCTAGAGAATCTGTTCCTCAGAATCAGGTTGAGTGCCCAGCGATTCAGGTACTCAACCCTTATGGCCAAGAGAGAGGAAAGCCTGGCTACTGCTTCAGTTGGAGGCAGACCTTGGCATCATCCACATGGTGTGGGTTTTATTTTTTTACCTATCTTCACTATATATATATATATATATATATATATATATATATATACACACACACACATATATACATATGTTGTTTTAGCTTCTCACACTAGTGAGACAACACAATGTTTAGACATATGTGTCAGATTTATTTCACTTATGAGTATGACCTCAAATTGCATCCATTTACCTATAAAAGTCTCCTCTTTATTCTTCTGGATGGCTGAGTAGTACTTCATTACATAAAAATACCACGTCTTTTTTTATCCATTCCTCAGATGATGGAATTGGGCTGCTATAAACATGGGTGCACATATATTGCTGTGGTGTGGTATTTTTTAATTATTTTGGGAAGATACCCAGAAGAGGAATAGCAGAGTCCATGGAACCTCTAGTCTTAGGGTTTTTTTTTTTTTTTTTTTTTTTTTTTTTGTCTTTTTGAGACAGTCTCACTCTGCAGTTCAGGCTGGCCTTGAGCTCACTTTGTAGCCCAGGCTGGTCTCAAACTTGCAACGATCCTCCTGTCTCAGCTTCCTGAGTGCTGGGATCACAGGCATGTGCTGGCTTCTAGTCCTAGTTTTTTTGAGGAATCTCCACACTGATTTCCACCATGGTTGCACCAGTCTGCATTCCTATCAACAGTGGAGAAGTGTTCCTTTTTCCCCACAGCCCCTCCAGCATTTGTTATTGATTTCTTGATACTAGCCATTCTTTCTGGGATGAGATGGAATCTCAGTGTTGTTTTAATTTGCCTCTCTCAAATGACCAGTGCTGTTACACATTTTTTCACATATTTATTTGCTGTCTGTATTTCTTCATCTGTGAGGTGTACATTCATCTCAGATGCCTGGTTTTGGATTGGGTTTTTAAATCTGGGAGGATTGATTTTTTTTTTTTTAGTTCTCCATATGTTCTTGATAGTAATCCTTTGTCTGAGTAACAGCTGGCAAACATTTTCTTCCACATTGTGGGTTGTCTCTTCATTCTGTTGTTTTCTCTGTCTGTGCAAAAGCTTCTCTGGTTTTGGTATCAGGGTAATGCTCGCTTCCAAGAATAAATTTGGGAGTATTGCTTCCTTTTCAATTTCATTAAAGAGTTTGAGAATTAGTGGTGTCGGGTCTTTTCTAAATTTCTTGTAGAATTCAGCACTAGGGGCTGAGGATTTAGCTCAGCGGCATAAGTGCCTACCTTGTAAGCAGGCAGTTGTGAGTTTAATCCCCGGTACCGATAAAAAGGAAAAAGACAAAAAAAAAAAAAAAAAAAAAAAGAATTCAGCACTGAATCTGTCAGAGCCTGGGCTTTTCTTTATTGACAGGTTTTTAATTACACCTTTGATTTCATTGATTGATATTGGGTTATAGAGGATGTTTATATCTTCTTGATTCAGACTTGATAATTCATATGTATCTAGGAATCTGTCCATTTCTTCGAGATTTTCTATCCTATTAGAATACGTTTCCTTTTTTTCAAATCCATTTTATTTCAAAGAGGAAAAAAAAGAAAGCAAATTTTAAAACAAGGGTAGGGATATAGCTCAGCAGCATAAGTGCCTGCCTAGCAAGTGCAAGGTCCTGAGTTTGATCCTTGGCACAAAAAAAAAAGACAAAATTTCAAAATATATCAATCAGGGGCAACAATGTTACATACATTGTGCACTGTCATCCCCAAATCATTCACCAAGAGCACAAGACATCTGCATTCAGTTGTCCAAATAGTGCCAGCAAAAATCTTTCTCTTCAATGACATCAGAGAAATCAGTAGTACAGCTATCTTAACTATCTTTTTATCTACCTATGTATATACACATGTACATAATGTTCTTTCTAATTCTCACACTAGTGAGACAACATGTTGTTTACATGCGTGTCTCTATTTCACTTATGAGTATGGTCTCAAGTTGTACCCATTTACCTATAAAAGTTTATCCTTCTTTATGGGAGAGTAGTACTCCATTGTATAAAAGTATCACATCTTTTTAATCCATTCTTCAGTCAATGGACATTTAGGTTGTTTCCAATAAGAATACAAGTTTTTGGAGCGGGTGACTTAGCTCAGTGGCATCAGCACCTGCCTGGAAAGTGTGAGGTCATGAGTTTGATCCCCAGTACCAAAAAACAAAACAAACAAACAAACCCAGAATACAAGTTTTCAAAGTAAGTATAGATGATCTGGATTTCTGCAGATCTGTTGTGATTTCACCCTTTTCATTCCTAATTGTGTGGATTTGAGTCTTTTCTTTCCTTTTACTTTTTTATAAGATTGGTTAAGTTTTTAAATTTTATTTAATCTTTCAAAGAACCAACTCATTGATTCATTGATTTTTTGTATTTTTTTTAGTCTTCAATGCATTAACTTCTGCTTTGATCTTTATAATTACCTCCCTCATATGAGCTTTTGGCTTAGCCTGCTCTCCTTTATCTAGAAGTTTGAGGTTCACAATTAAGGTGTTTGTATGCACTTGTTCTGTTTCTCTATTATTTGGGTTTACTGGTATAAATTTCCCTGTTAAGACTACTTTCATTGTGCCCTGTAAGTTTAGATATGTTGTATTGTCATTCTTATTCAACTGTAAAAATCATCTTTCAGGGGGTACTATTTAATATCCGTGTGCTTATGAAGTTCTTGTGGTTTCCTTTGGCATGGATTTCCAATTTATTGCACTGTGGTCCGATAGTATGCATGGGATGATTTTAATTCCTTTGCAACTTAAGTATGCTCTATGAGCCAGTACATGGTTTATTTTGGAGACTGTCCATTGTGCAACTGAAAAGAATGTGTATTCTGATGTTGTGGGATGAACACTTTAGAGACATTTATTAAGTTAATTTGTTCAAAAGTTTGATTTGGTTCTAATATCTCATTACCGATTTTTTGTCTAGTTTATCTGTCTTTTTGTGACAGTGGGGTGTTGAGATCTCCCAATACAATTGTTTCAGGACTTACTGGATTTTTTATGTCCATTAGTCATTTTTTTTAAGAGCAGAAATATTTATTGAGAGAAAGAAAACTGTCTGAGAGAGAGAGACAGAAGGGGTCCTGAATGGGTTGCCCTAGTGATTGTTTTTCATAGCTGGGTGCACAGGTATTTGTTACATATATGTTTATGATTGTTATCTCTTCCTGTTGGATTGTTCCCTTTACAAGGATGTAGTGGCCTTCTTTATCTCTCTTAACCAATCGTGGCTTGAAACTCACTTTGTCTGCAAGTAGAAGAACTACTGCTTTTTTCTGGGTTTTGTTCATGGAGTATTGTTTTCCATCCTTTGACTTTCAGTCTGTGAATTTCTTTTTGAATTAGATGTGTTTCTTGTATGCAGCATACTATTGGATCTTGCTTCTTGATTCATCCTGCCAGTCTGTGTCTCAACTGAGACCATTAGCATTGAAGGCTATAACTGATATGCATGGACTTACCCTTATCATGTTATTTTCCTATTGTTGACTCCCCCCGCCCTTTTTTTTTAAACCTCACTCTAATTGTTTGCCTTGCCTGGTGGATTCTTTCTGATGGGGTTCAAGGAACTATAGTTCTCATTATCTCTTCGTAGAATGTCCAGAACATTTTGGAGTGCTGGTTTGGTGGTCATAAACTTCCTCAGATGTTCTTTGTCTTGGAAGTATCTTATTCCACAGTCAATTTGTTTTTTCAGTACCAGGGATTGAACTCACAACCTCACGCTTGCCAGGCAGGCACTTATGCCACTGGGCTAAATCCCCAGCATCTCCACAGTCAATTTTGGAAGATAATTTTGCAGGGTATATCAATCTGGGTTTAAAGCTGCTTTTCTTTAGAACTCGGCATGCTTCACCCCAAATGCTCTTTGATGTGAGAGTTTGTGCTGAGAAGCCAGCTGTGATTCTGATGGACTTTCCTTTATAGGTGATTTGTTTCTTTTTCTTTAACAGCTTTTAAGATTATATTCTTGTGTTGAGTTTCTGGATTCTATGGATGATATTCCTGGCTGTAGATTTTTTTTTTGATCATGGCTAATTGGAGTTCTATCTGCCTCACTTATCTGTATGTCAAATTCTTTTTCTCTATCAGGGAAGTTTTCTGCCATGATGTCTGTGAACATTTTTAAATGCCATTTGTGGTATCTCGTACTTTTTCATTAACTCTAGTCAATATTAAATTATTCTCTGTCTCATCCAGCAGCTGCGGGATTGATTTCTCACAGTTCCTCACTATTTTTGAGAAATTTTCCTTTTGCTGGTCATTAACTGTAAGCCTGTCTTTAATACCTGAGATCCTCACACTGCCCTAATCTGCTTCAAATACCTTCAATGGAGTTTTTATTCTGGATATCTGCTTGAATCTGTGTTATGGATTCTATTTTTTTTCCTGTGCTATGCTTCCCTAATTTTCTTAAGCTCATCTAATTTTTTTGTCTGTATCTGCTCTAATGTCCCTAAGCATGGTGGGTATTTGGGTAATCTCTGTAGTTACCTCCCGAGGTTATTCCTGATTTTATTTTTTTTCCAGAGGTCCATTCAATTGCTTTGTTGTTACCACTTCAGTCACTGGTGGGGACTTTCGGACTGTCTCACCTCCTTCCCCCTGGATTTGCCTTTGGTGAACTGGATGACTTGGGTTGCTTAAATGTCTTCTCATTTTCTTTTCTCTCCTTTTTTATTTTTAGTAATTCCTGGGGTGACTCTCATAAGTTGCCTATGTTGGGTTGCTTTATTGCTAGTATTTAGGACACTTAGGTGATGATTACTTCTCTGAGGTATCTTTCAGATGTACTTGGGTTTTGAGTTTTGAGTCTGTTGGAAGATCTTACCTCTCCAGTTTGTTGGAGATGAAAAACTGTTGCTTGATTGGCCTGGTCCCTGGTTCTTTGGCACTGTGCCTCTTAGTCAATCTCAGTCATGGAATAGCAGGATCAACAGCTGTTTAGAACAATTATGTGAATTTTGGCTACAGTGGTACCAATAGCATCAAATAGATCCTAGAAAATGACAAACTGAGCTAACCCTTAATTTGCCACTTTTAAATGTATGAACCAGATTTTTGATTATATAACAAAATGTAAAATAAATCAGAAAACTATATGCAGTATATAAGTCACTAATGTGTTGATTTTGCTCTCGGGGGTTAAAATTTAAAATGGATTAAACATAAAACAGAGAAACAGTAGAAGAGAAAGAGATTAAATGTAGGGTTCAGGGACAAAGGGCGTCACACCAACTTTGGGAAACTGGTGCAGAAGACTGAAGGAAAAGAGAAATGGAAGAGATAAAAGGAAGAACAAAACAGAGCCACCCAACCAAAAGGCTAGGAAACATGTCCACACTGATGTAAAAGCAATGAAGGAACAAGAAAAACAAAATTCCTTTCCAGGATTCTCTCTGGTCACTGGTAGACAACCTGTGGAGACAGAGTCCTGAATTGTGCTGATCTATCCCAGAGCCAGCAGCAGCTTTTCGGTAGGGTAGTGGATAATCTCAGCAGGCCTGCCCCAAAACCAGACACAATGCTGCCTGAGCAGTTTCCATGTGTCTGAGCACAGCTGAGATGTGCTAGATGGAGCCAGCAGCAGTTCTGGGTTCTCAGCTCACCTGGGCTGTCTCCGAAGTGGCTCCCAGCTAGTCACTCTCTTGTGGAGGACTGAGTCCTCTGTACTCAGTGCCATCCAGTGGAGTCCTCCATGTCCACTGCTCCTCTCTACTTACGCATCTCTCTGCAGAGGCCTTCAGGGTTGCCAGAGCCACCATCACCGTGACTGTGAATCTGCAGGTTCAAACCGTCCCTTTCGCGCAGTGTGTACTGTCTCATGGAGAAGGCACCAGCAGCCACCCCCTTCTTCACTGGCGTTTTTCTCTTCAGTCTTTCTGTGCGCTTCAGCGCTCTCTTCAGATTCTTCCTGGGCCAGGGGGCCCACTGCCGTCCTTGTCTTCCTCATGATGCTATGGTCCAGCGTGTGGACAGTGACTCTCAGAGAGGCTGCTTTCTCTGCTGCTCACTGCTCTCCGGTCTTGGTCTCCATCCAATGCTGGGTTTAGGTGCATGAAAAATGTTAGCGTTCTGAGGTTAAAAAGGTTTCTGCTTAGATTTCAGAAGAAGGCCTGGGAGGCCAGGCAGTGTGGGCCTGAGAGGGCAGTGTGATGAAGATGTGAGGGTGAAGCCAAAAGTAGTGGAGAACCCCAAATTATGGAGAAACCAGGAACATGGATCACCTAAGGAAAGCTGCAAGGACTGAGGACAGTGGACCTCAGAGAGAAGCAGCGGGGGCCACGTCCACCAGAAGGGCTGCAGGGGAAGCCATTCAAGCCTTTTAGAGCTCACAACTTAATGCCAGTTGCTTCAGATGTTCCACATGGAAACACAGGACTTAATGTTTGCCTCGGTGGACTTTGGACTTGCTTGGTGTTGTTCCTTTATATCCTCCTGTTTGTACCTTTTGGAATAGTAATGTTTATCTTGTGTCATTGTAGGCTGGAAGTGTTTAACTTTCATTTGTACAGGGGTTCATGGCTAAGAGTTTGCCTTAAATCTCAGGGAGACTTTGGACGTGGACTTTTTAGCAATGCTAAAACTGTGAGGCCTTTGGCAATTCTTAAAGAGGGACTACATGCTTTTTGCATGAAGGGATGTGCATGAGTCTTTGGGGGCCAGGGGTGGAATGTTACGGTTTGTGCTTGGATATCTCCCCAAAGCCTCATAGAGGCATGGGGGCAGGATTCTAGAATTTGTAATCAATTTATGGTCCAATGCTGGGATTATGAGTGTGAGTGCTAAACCCCGATCCTAGGGTGGGTGTGGCCTCATACAACATAAGGGATAGAAAGTGTTCTCTCACTCTCCTCACTTTTTGCTCTTACTGATTTTGCTGTTTTCCATTGCCATGAACCTTTGCCCCTGTGCCACACCACCCTGCCTTGGAGCTGGCTGATTATGGGCTGAAACCTTCACAAACTGTGAGCTAAATAAACTTTTCATTCCTTCATCTTGGGCATTGGGTATTTTGTCTCAGCAATGAAAGAAAAGTGACTAAGACATTGGGTTAGTCTAGGAGGGTGATTTCCAGTGAACTGACCGTGCAGTGTACTGATCCCCCTCTGCTGCAGCACAGGACCTGCTGAAACTCACTTTGGTGTTCCTCTACAATTCCTTGTGGATTTTCCTGGGTAATGGGCTCCAAAAGTCCTGTAAATCTACTCAGGACTTTTATCCTGAGTAATATGGACAGAACGGTCGTTTCAAAAGAAGGAGCTACATGAGCTGGGGATTTAGCTCAGCGGCATAAGTGCCTGCCCGGCAAGTGTGAGGCCATGAGTTTGATCCCCAGTACAAAAAAGCTATAAACACTAAAAGCTGTCAGCACTGAAGAGCTCTAGAGCACAGCAGCCCACAAAGACCAGCCACAGCGACCTGTGCCTGGGGAAGTTGAAGGAGTCATCCTGTGGTGTCTGGTACAAGCTGGCACTAGGTGGTCATGGCCAGTAATGACAGTGACCAGCACTCAGCAGCTGACTGAGTCAACTGTTGACAGCTCATGTTATCTGGTGCTATCTAGCACCATTAGCAGAGTCACACTTTGCCAGTTCATGATTTCTAAGAACCCCAAGTTGATTGGCAGCACTGGGACCATGGGCTGCTAACCAAGGGCAAGGCCAGACCCTGTGTCCCCACGATGGCCTTCCTAACCCAGCCCTAGGTGAGTGTGTGAACACCAGTGTGAGCATGCTGTGGAATGTAAGTGACCCCAAAACAACAGGACGATGGGCTGTCCTGAAAGACACACTGCTGGGACCTGACACTGTGGTGCATGCCCTAATCCCAGCTACTCAAGAGGCTGAGGCAAGAGGAGCACAAGTTTGAGGCCATCCTGGGTAACCTAGCAAGCCTCTGTCTCAAAATAAAAGATAAACAGACTGGGATATAGTTCAGTGCAAAGGCCCTGGGTTCAGTCTCTAGTACCAAACATGGACACACACACAAGGGGTACAGCAACGCATGTTTGGGGCAGGTTTCTCCAAGGCTGGGCCTCAGGGAGACTGCATAGGCTCATTTAGGTGTATGTGCATACAAGTATGTCACCTGTGCATGTATCTATGTATGGGTTGTGCATGTGTGCACATGTATGTAGTATAAATGTGCATACTTGTATATGTATACCCATGTGTATAGATGGAACGTGGATATGTGTATATGGTATATTCAGACATGCACATGTGTATTGTGTCCCTTTGTGTATATGTACAATCCATGTATATGACACGCTCACCTTGTGTATGTGCATTTATGGGTATATGTTTGTGGGAGGGTATGTATATGTGTGTCCACGTATGTATGTGGTAGTACACATTTGTGTGGTTTCTGGCTGCACCCGAGAGCTGAGTCACTGTGGGGATAGGTCACAGGTTCTCGGCTTGGCTGGGGTGCTCCTTGCCCTTTCCTTTGTCCTGGCCCCCAGCCCCCCTTCCCTAACTCTCAGCAGGCGAGTTCTCACTGCCAGAGGCCAGGGGTCACTCTTGTCTCCATGCAGTAGCTGTCACCTTCTCTTTACAGTCAGTGCCTTTGCCAGCCCTCCTTGGGTTCCTGTCTGGGCCCAGAAGCTGCCTGTGCTGCTGCTCAGCTGGGCCTGTCCCCAGCCTGGGTGTGACCTGGGCTCCCTGGCTCTAGCCCGTTGCTTCTCCTGCTGGACGGCAGCCTTCTAGTCCCTGGGTGTGTTGGCCTCTCTTTCACCTACACACCTTCTTTCCCGAGGCCCTTTGGCCCCCAGCATGTATCCCTGACACCTCCTTCTCAGCCTTTGGGTCTCAGCTGACACACCTCCTCAAGGAAGCTCCCTGGGGTGTCTGCAGTGTCTTCCCCTCCCACTGCTCAGGGCCACAGCTTTGGTTCTCGCCCAGCTGCTCTGTGCGGCCCAGGGCTCTTGTCCTCTAGCGCATGCTGAAGGCCCAGGCGGGGGCGTGGCCCACAGGACTTGGTAAAAACCATCTAAGCAGTGACAAGGCTCAGACCTGTAGCTTGAGGTCCCTAGTCTTGGGCCCCCAGCCGCTTGGCTGGAAGACACATGTGGGACCTGCCACAAAGGACAGTCTGGGGTCCTCAGATCACCCCTGGCCATCTTGAACTGCCTGCTCACCACCTCTCTAGGCAGCAGGAGGCTTTGCAGACTCCAGGAGACTGGAGACAGGCATGGTGGGGGGTCTGCCTCTCACAGGATCCCCAGATCGCTGGCCCGCCCAGGTAGGAGCAGTCTGGGTGTGGGCGCACACACGCACGCACGCATGCACGCACACACACTCACTCACAGGCCAAGTTCAGTGTGAGAATTCCTGTTAGCGCTGGGTCACTGGCAGGAAGTGAGCAAGAGGCGGCTGCTGCTGGGAACCGGGCAGGCACTGTAGAGATAAAGAGGCAGTAGATTGGAACTGGTGATAGCGCTGGGCCTGTAAACAGGCCGGGGAAATGTCCCTCCATCCCTTACCCTTGGCCTGAGGCCTCTCTAGGATGCTGGCTGGGCGCACCCCAATAGCCTGCGCATCATGGGACAGCTGTGTGTACTATCACCATCCCAGTCTGTGCAAAGGCAGTGTGCTGGGGCGGGATCCTGGCTGGACATGGCGGCCCGCAGGCACTTACTTGACTGTGATGGATGCTGCTGGGAGAGGAAAAGAGTGAGGGTCTCAGAGGATCATCAAGGGACACCACGCACAGACACAGATTCCCTGCAGTGGGGGAGATCATTACGTGTACCTAAAATGGACTGATAAACTTAATAAAAATAGAGTGGGCGTCTCCTCAGAACTCCACACCCTTCCCACTGGGACCCCCCACCTGGGGAGGGACACCTGCATGGATCTTCTGAGCATACATCAGGGAGTTCACCGCGCAGGGGGCCAGCTGAGAATGGGAGGGAAGCAGGCGGCCCTGTATATCTGGGACCGTGCCGGGAACCCCTGCAGAACAAGAACGCCCATTCCCTGCCCCCCCCAGGACCCTCAGGGCCAGCTGGGTGAGCTGTGTGCGCCCAGTACTCACACACAGTGCAGCTGCACTTCTGTTGGATCATAAAATGTAACACTCCTACAGATCAGCGCACAGGGCACATCTGTACAGTGGTACAAATAAACGTAAGTGTCGGCTTAACTCTCACACTGCGGCCACTCGGCTGAAGAAGCAGACTGTGGCCGGGGTTCCAGAGGGTTAACTTGTGGCCCCTCCCTCTGCCTCACTCAGGCTCCCCCCGTTATAATCTCCTGCTTTGCATTTCTCTCTGCCTCTCTCTCCTTTCTCTCTTTCTCTGTGACTCTCTCTTGTACTAGGGATTGAACCCGTGCCTTTGCACTCAGTTACAACCCCAGCTCTTTTATTTTTATTTTCGAGACAGGGTCTTGGTAAATTGCCCTGGCTGGGCTTGAATTTTGGATCCTCCTGCCTCAGCCTCCCAGATTGCTAATCTCTTGCTTTTCTGTGGCTCCCTCTGTGGCAGTGGAGCCCAGCTGGTGTTTGAAGCTCTCGTGAGAGGAGTCACTGAGTGTCCTATTAGCTGGACTCATTCCTGAGTCGTCATCCTGTACCCAGGACTCACTTTGCCCCTCTGTTCTACCACGGACCTCTGGGCTGTGTCCTGATTTGCTGCTAGGAGCATGTGGAGCGCTGCTTCCCAGGCCATGTGGAGTGGGGGTTGGGGGGGCCCTCGGCCCTGGCAGAGCATTCTGGGAAGGATGCTGTGAGTCACGGAACACCTGTGGGCATTTCCTAAAGCACGAACTCTCCACCTCCACTGCCCGTCTACCTTGGCCACCAACAGATTTCTCAGCAGGAGTGTCCAGCCGGCGGGCGGGGCAGGGGTCTCAGGCTGGGTGGGGTGGAGTCTTCCTGTCTTTGTGCCAGCTGGATCTCTCTTTGGTGCTGAGCCTGTTCCTGTCTTTTCTCGATGACCGATGACTGTCCGGACAGAGGTTTACTACACTTATGCAAGCGACGCCCCTGCTCCTGGGCAGCCCGAGAGCCCAGGTTCCGACTCCTTCCCCAAGCTCAGCTTCCTGCTCTCTGCTCAGAGGGTATTTTTGATGGATTAGGAACCCTGTGTGTCATGCAGTCACACTGACTGTGCCTCCTTTGTGGCTCAGGTCTTGTGCTGGGCCTCTCTGCACCTTGAGGCTTTGGGGGTTTTCTCCCCATCATCTTCTGCACTGGGGAACCATGCTTTGCACACGTTAGTGTGTCACGCTCATCGCTCCCACCCGTGCCTGTGAGAGGGCTGGTGCTTGGAGAGACAAGGTGGGAGCGCCCATCTGCTCGGGCTGCTAGGGCTGGCCGATCTGGGGTCCGGGTGGGGATCAAGGTGACCAGGCCTGAGAGTGGACTGGTTCAGGTGAGTCTGGAGATGAGTTAGAGATGACAAAGAGGTCAGGGAGGCAAAGAACGCAGGGAAACAGAGGTGGCCCAGGCAAGCCTGTGAGCCACACGCAAGGCCTCACCGGCCTGCTGCCCCGTTTGCCCCCCGCCCCTTGGCTAGGCTGGAGCCCCTCCTCTCTCTCCTCTGTTGGTGCTGGCCTTTCCTCACCAGACACCTCACTGGCTCACAAAGCCTAGGGCTCTGTGCTTTAGAACTCAGCTGCTGCTCCACACTTTGGGGTCCAACAGGGTGGGGCTTTGGGGAACGCAGGCCCTTCAGTGCTGCTCAAGGGCCTTGGGCAGGTCCAAAGGGGTAGATCTGGAGCCTAGGAGCCAGCAGAAAGCCCAGAGTGAGGACCTGACAGCGGTGGGAATCCTGGGGAAGCCTCTGGGGACTCTGCCCTGGGACTCCCTGTGCTCACTGGGAAACAGTCTTCCAGGAATCTTGGCTATGGGGGAGGGGTAGGGAGTACCCAGGGGGAGCCAGGCGGGCTCAGGGCTAGATGCCCATTTCAAGAGCTCCCAGGGAGGCAGGAGGCAGCGAAGCTCGGGGCCTTTGGGGTGGGAACCGCGGGCTGAGTTCTAGGCATCCCCTGCAGAGCTTTGGAGACCTGTGCCTTCTCAGGCCCTGCCAGCTGTGGGCAGGGTTGGGCTCAACCCCTCACTTTCCCGGGTGTCTGCAGCTCCCCTGGAGACCCGGCCACACCCTCGCACCTGCTCTATCCCCCACCCCCTCCCTCAGCAGCCTGCAGGCCCGCAGCTCCGCAGCTGAACGTGGTTCAGTTGACATTATTTACCACGGCAGCTTCCTCCTCCTTCCAGTAACTTGTCCTCCAACTTCAGGCAGCTTCTGATTAGGCAGCAAGACCTCTAATCTCTTGGATCTCGTTTACCGGCAAGCGTCAGGCTGCTTGCTTCCTGTTACTGGGCCTGGACCCAGGCACAGGGTCAACTCCCCGCTGGCCCAGTCCTCACCGCCAGGCAGGAGGATGGAGAGGTCAGATGCCACAACAGGGCACAGTGGTCATTTGGGGCAGGTCCACATCCACAGACGCAGGACCAGAGCTAGGCACAGGGGATTCAAGAAGAGAAAGCTGCAGGATCTGTCCTCCAGGGACTCAAAGTCCACATGGGAGGCCAGGGAGAGACCTAGGCAGGCACCCTTCCCCTAAGTCTTCCCTGGGTTCCTTGTGCTCCTGCAGCCAGTAGGGGCAGAGCCTCAGTGGAAAACCCAGGAGGGTCCAGGAGATGGGTGTGGGTGGGACCCCTCAGACAGGAGCCAGGGCTGGGCTCTGCCGTGCTGGAGATACCTACCTTGTCCCTGCTGGCTGTGTGGGTCTCCCCAACTACCGCAGTGGAGCCTGCCATCCCAGGGTCATATGTCACGGGCGGGAATGGCTGCCCAACCCCCTCTGAGGAACTGTGTCAGGGACAACATGACGGAGGTAGGATTAGATGGTCCCCAGCTTGGGTGGTTCCATTGTGATTTTTTTATTTTGCTATTGTGTAACAACAAATGTTGACTCTTGGCCTTTTCCTAGACTGGCTGTACATGGCTATTGTTGGGGGGACCTAGGTCATCTCAGGCTTGGCCAGGATAGAACTGGGGTCTGGGAAAGCGAGACCTCAGAGTGGCAGCATTTGGTGGGGCTGGCACTGGTGGAGACCTCGAGCTGCCTGTCAGCCCTGAGACTCTTGGGGGAGCTGACACTGCTGCGACCAAGCTATGTCCACTAAGCTGTGTCCACTAGGACGGTCGGTTGAGGGGATTAAGGGCATATTATACTTTTGGTATTTTCAACTGTGAGGAGTTGCCATAACCCATTGTAAACAAGGGACATACATAAGGGCTTCTGTGTGTGGACCTACTGTGTGCTGGACACCTACTGTGTACTTTAGTCACAAGCTCTCCAGTCGGTCTTTTGTCCCAGAGCCGGGATTAGAACACTGCTTACCTAACACTGCAGAGCATCGGCTTCTAGAAGGATCCCCAGTCCTTCTGTCATCTTGTCCCCTCAGGGCCTTGTCTGTACCACAGATAACTGTTTTCTTCCCCTGGCAGTCCTGCAGTGGTCATTGTTGGGGGCACCCTGGAGATCGGGGGCTTGGCCAGGATAGAACAGCTGGGATCCGGAGAGGCACAATTCTCAGAGTGACAGAGTTTTGGGGGGCTGTCTCTGGGGAAAAGGAAGGTTGGCACTTGATGCTGGGGTCAAAGCAGGAAGCACCCAGACTTTATTCTAGTGGGTGTCTGCTTAACATTGCTTTCCAAAAGGGGGACCCACAGGGTCATCCAGCAGGACAGAGGGCAAGATTTTAACTTCGTGTGTAAGCTCACCCTTTCCAAATGCCTCTTTTCATGATTATTGATAACACAAGCACTGTGTGCTCACACTGTGGACACTTCACTCTCTAGAGAAGTGGGCACCTATTGGTTTTTATTGGCAAGCACATGCTCTGAGCAGCATGCAGGCCCAAAGGTCACTGCCGTGTAGGCTTGGGCACTGCCCACTGAATGCATGATCCAGGATAGCAGGGGGAAGGCAGGCCATACTTTTGGGGACCTGCGGGCTGCCTGCTGTGGAAGTTCCAAGTTGGGGTGATGGATTTTGCAGAGGGAGCCACAGAACTGCAGGTGAAGTAAATGGGCACCAGCATGCCCAGGTCTCCCTCTGCTGGGCGCTTGCCCTCACCGAGAGTGGAGACCAAACTGACTCTGGGGTCTGACAGGGCCTAAGGACCCCCCACTTGGAACAGCAGAAGGACATTCAGAACCTCAACTGCTGCAGCACCTGCCCTGGGATTCGGGGAGGAGCTTTACATACTCACACTCCCGCCAGGCCCAGCAGGGGTAGAGACAGAGTTATCGTGTGCTGCCTAGAGTTCCTGGCCTGGTGGTGCAGTGGACACTTATACAACGCCAGGGATCCTGAGCGCTCAGGCGCGTCCCTGTGTGGTTGGTAAGCAGAGGCGAGCTGGCTCTGGGGAGGAAGGTTCAGGGGCAACACACCTCCAAGGTCCTCACTCTGTTTACCAGGCTGGCCAGAGGTCTGCGCTGGGTGCCGCGGCCAGGGTTTTGCCTCCTATTTAGGAGAAGACTCTCAACACACACCCAGGGGCTCTGCAGGGCCAGGACTCTTTACTGGTGAGGAAACTGAGATGAAAAAAGTGTAGCAGCTTCCCAGTAAGCAGCACAGCCAGTTGGAGCCTTTTGGACCCCAGGCTGTAGGAACTGTGACTTTGTACACAGCCTCTAATTGGCAGCCCCGGCAGGGCCCAGAAGCCTGTCCTGTCTTCCTCTCCTTCGCCACCTGGAGGAGCTGCATCTGGCTTTGTCTGTGTCTTCCTCTAGGAAGCCCCCCATGATAGCCCCAGCTGTCTGCAGAGACTGGGGCTTCTTCCTTCTCTCTGTCACCTCTGTGCCTGGCTTCTGAGTAGCTTCTTTTATCGTCACTGGTCAGTGTCCTGGGATGGGCTGAGGGCTACTGCAGGGCAGGCCCCAGGTGTTTCCACCGTATTCTGGGATCGCTAGCACCAGGCTGGAATGCATTGAGAAAATCACAGAGGGTCAAGAAGGGGTTTCCGTCCCCGGATGGGTGATGGTCCCGGAGGATGAGACAAGCTGGACATGAGTAGCCGTGCAGCCCACCAGGGAAAGGTCAGGGACAGCGTGGGGCCCCTACCAGTCTGACAGATGGGCTAGGGCAGGATGGGACCAGACCTGTGGGCAGGGGGAAATGGCACTTCCCGAGTGGGTGTGGCCAGCAGAGGGGGACATGCAGGCGGCCTCCAGAACCTCTCAGCTGAGGCTGGCTTCACCTGTCACTCTGTGGTCGCCAAAGTCCGCTTGGTATGGGGCTGGGAAGTCCTGCTAGGTCGGAAACTCTGGGATGCAGGGCCATCCCAGTGCTGGCGCCCGCTCATCTTGAGGCTGGAGAGCCCCTTTGCTACCCTCTCCCTGCGCAGGGCATGAAGCCCCACCCCAGGGCTGGCCATGAGCTGAAACCCCAAGCTGACCATCCCCAGGAGCCAGTGAGGCCGGAGGGCGGGCTAGGTAACCCCTGCCAGCCCCACACAGGCAGCTGCTGCTCCCGGAAGGGGTTTGAAACTTTTTGTTGTTGCTGGCGAATCTGCATGTGGTCTTAATTATTTTTATATGTAGCCCTTATCTCCCCCAAATATCTTAGCCAAAAGCTAAGATCCAAAAGCGTGAGAGGCGGGGGAGGGGCACGGACAGGAGCGGGAGGGTGAGGAAGAGGAAACACCGGGTGCCCCCAAACCAGCCAGGGCAGCGGCTGGCTCGGGCTCGGGCGGGAAGGAGGGGCCCTGACAGTGGCCGGTCGGGTGTGGGGAGGCCACACCTGTGCGAGTCACCCTCGGGGCAGGATCTCCTTACCTGCACGGCTCCAGCCTGCTCGGACAAGGCCCTGGGGGACCCACGGAGCCGGGGTGGGGGCCACACAACCTTAAATAGGGCTGGGGGTGGCGAGGAGGGAATAGACCTCGGGGCACCTCGTACCCACTGACCTTCCGGGCATTACCTGAACTCAGTGCCCACCACCCTGGGGACAGGAGTGGTCTCGTGCCATTTCACAGAAAGGAGACTGAGAAGTCCCCCGTGAGAGACTTGGAGCGAGCAGGGATTCGCGCCACTTGCGTTTGCGGCTCGGCTCGGGGTCTTCGGCCGAGCTTCACCCGACAGGGACCAGTGAGCACAGTGGGCACGGCCTCCGCCTCCCCTGCCCCATCCCGCATCCAGGTCCCCCAACCTCCCGCGGGCCCCTTCTGGGCCTGCAGCATATGCACAGGTGCCAAGGCCAGTGGGGGTTGCCTGGACCCCTACCCGGTCCGGCAGGGTTGGCTACCGCGCCTCATCCCCCTCGCCAGATCCTATGGCCTCGGGGGCATCGCCCCTCTCTGTGGCCTGGGGCACCCACCACAGGGTCGGGTGCTGGGCGGCGTCCATCCTGGCTGCCAGCAAGACCACCAGGGACGAAGAGCAGGCAGGGGCATTGGCTTTGGAGGTGCATTTGAGTCTGCCACCCCTGCCCTCGATCCCTCTAGCTCTCTGCGAGTGCAGTCGTATTTGTGGGGGTTGGGAAGGGCTGGAACTCATTGCTTTGACTGGACTCACAGCCCTGAGACCGGCTGAGGTCAGATCCCCCACCATGGGTTGGAAGGGTGGGGAGTCTCTCCCAGGTTGTCCCTAGACTTGCTCCAGAGAGCAGCCGAGCTCACTGCTGCTGAGAGGCTCTTCTAGGAAGGAGATCCCGCGGTTTCGGGAGCATGGGGCACCTGGTAATTGGTTCATCCATTCCACAGCTGGGGTGTAGGGGTGCACAGCCCGGGATCGGGCTGAGCCAGGAACTCAGTCCTGGGGAGAGGTTCTGGAGGGCGGCAGAGGAGTGGATAACAGCGGTTGGGGAGAGCCTCTCCACCTCCCCAAGAGGATGAAGACCGCTGGAGGACTGCTGTGCATCCCTCTGGGCGCCTTTGGCCTACTGGGTCCCCTTGGGCCCCTGGAAGAATTGGTTCCCACCAGCCAACCTGTTCCCACAGCCAGAAGTTGCCATGGTGACCCCTCCCACCTTCAGCTACAGCTTTTCCAGTAAAACCACTGCAGAAATCCATATTTCCCGACAGGCCCGCCCCAGCCCCCCACCCCCATCTGCGCTGCTGGGAGCAGCTGGGAGTTAACCCTGCGTTTACCGTGTCTCTTGTTTGGGGGAGATAGGGGAGTAGGAGCCCACAGTGGGGGCCCTGGGCAGGAGAAAAGTTGGAGAGGGGCAAGCCCTCCTGGCAACTGACTTGAGCAACTTCAGGGACTTGGAGCAGAGAAGTGGGGTGGCTCCAACTTAGCGGCCCCACCTCTGGCCTCAGAGGAGCCCTAGCAGGGCCCAAAGGGCTGCTGGCTATAGCCACCCTGGCAGCTAGGAGGGTGTGAGGCTGCCCAGCCAGGCCGCGTCTCCCCCTTCCTCCTCTGCCCCTCCCTCCACAAACCCCTTTCCTGGAACCAGAGGGTTCTGTGCCCAGTGGTCTGCTTGGATGCACTACTGCACCCCAGAAGTCACTGGGCCCTCAGGGTGTCCATGTCTTCTGCGGAGAAGTCCGGGGAAGAAAAAGATGCCCCCGAAAGGTTCCATCCCACAGGACTCCAGGGACAAAGCTGCCAGAGCTGTGTCGGGGAGGAGCTCTGGGGACCCAGAGGCTGCCAGGGGCAGGGGCACCTCAGTTCAGTGCCCGGGCCAGCCTCACTGCTGCTCTGAGAACTGTGAGCTGGGTGGGGATGCTCTAATTGGTCTCTCTGTAGCCTTGATGAATAATTGAGAGGTCTTTGAAGAGAATTAATTAGCTCCCTTAATGACTGTAAATGCCTGGCTGTGGATGATAAAGGGGGGACTCAGCTGCAGCCTGTGTGGAGCCCAGCTAGAGTACAACTGGACATTTCATTCACACTCAGGGTTCCCATAGAGTGATGAGGGGCTCAGCCCTTGCCAGGGGCCTGGCCCTGTGTGCCCCAGGAGAGGCCTGGCAGCTGAGCCCCACCCTGACTCACTGAGAGAGTTCTGCCCCAACTTCTGGTACGACTCTCCCTCGTGGGGAGAAGGCCCATCTCACTATTTTAAGTTCTGTCCCTCTGTCCCACGAGGCTCTGATCAAGGTCCTGGCCCCCCAGAGAGGCCTGCTGAGTTGGCCCCGAACTCCTTCAACCCAGCCCATTACTGCTGTGAGTCCCTTTTCAGAGACTAGGGCAGACAAATAGCAAGACACCCTCCCCTGGGGCCAGGGGCCAGGAGTAAACATGCTCACTCGGGGGCTCTGCTGGCATGGACAGGGCTGGCCAGCTGGCTGGGAAGCACTAAAGGACAGGCCAGAGGAGAGTCACTACTGTACCATCCTGTAGCTCTTTCTCCCTAGTAACCAGCTCCAGCAACCTCCGTAGACCTGGTGAAGTCAGGGTGTGTGCACCTTCACAAATGGAGTCCACAGACCCTTAGGGCAGTGCCAGGCAAGATGTTTGGTTGAATGCATGCACGAATGAGCAGGTGGATGAGTGGCTAAGCTGGACCAACACACCCTTTCCATCCTGCTCAGAGGCACCTGCCAGCCACAGGCACTGCACTGTGAATGTCCAGGGCTGAGATGCAGATACCCATGGAAGGCTCAGGCTACACTGGGCAATGCCAGTGGGCACAACAAGATCTGGGCCATCGCTGCCAGCCTGCAGCTGTAGGTGCTGGGCTGGGAGGGGAGACTGAGCGGGGAGCCGGTTGGGGACCATTGCCTCAGAGGAGCTGGGACAAGACCTGGCTGAGGCCACTGTATTCCTACACGGAGAAGCTGTGATGGCTGTGTGGAGGGAAGGGAGCTGGAATAGAGTGGAGCTGTGTGACTCCTGGATCTGGGGTCAGAGGACAGAAGGGTGAGATAGGCATCACCCGTAACACATGGTGATTTGATTCGAGCCCTCCAGGGGAGCTAGGGTACCCCAGGCTGTCATCTTTCCAACTCATCCTCTACCCTTGGCTTGGGAAAGCCCACCCACCCCATGCAGCCAGGTCAGTGGGCACCCTGTGTTCCGTCTTCTGTTGGGCTCAACATGGGCACCAGCAAAGGGCAGAGGAGAGCCAAGTTGGCTCTGTAGATTTATCCCTCCGTCATCTCCCCCAGTCTGAGGTTCCTGAGGGTGATGCTCGGCTCTCTTCCCCACTGCAGGCCTTCTGGGCCACCTGCAGCCATCCACTAGGTCCTCTGGGCAGGGTGACTGCAGCTGGCATTCAGCTCTTTGACTTAGCCGGTTGACTACCTAGCGTCACCAAGTCAGAGAATGTCAGAGGAAGAGGGTAGCCACAGCTGCCAGATTCCAGGTGGCCACAGATGGAGGGCAGCTACTTTCTGCTGTCTCTTCCTCCTCATCATCCTCTTCCTCAGCCTGAGACCAGTTCTTCACACTGCACAGTCAGATACCTGGGGCCAATGGGACCTTCCTTGCTGGACCTTGTCCAGCTTCAGATATCAGAGGTGGAACTGAGGAAGAGAGGCCAATCTCCCTCCAGGAGGCCAAGCTAGGCCCAGGGAACCATGCTGAGTGCACAGACGGGATGAGTCTTGTCCTCAGCCGCTTGCTGGGTTCCTGCCAGTGGTGGACATTTGGGTTTGGGAACTTGGTGTCCCTGTGTCCTCTCTACTTTGGAGGAATTGAGTGGTGTACTAGCCAGCTTTCCTGTTGCTGGAGCCAAACACCTGACACCTACAACTGAAAGAGGAGAAATTTATCCTGGATGAAAGTTTCCGAGGGTTCAGTCCATGGTTGGCTGCAAGACAGTAGCATCATGGTGTAAGGGTTGGTGAAGCAAAGCTGCCCACTTCATGGCAGCCAGGAAGGAAAGCCCAGGGGAAGAGTGCCCACAAGAGACACACCCTCCCTATGCAGCCCATGTCCCTCCTCCTCTTGAGGGTCCCCACCTCCTGACAGCACAGTCAGACATGAATATCAGTGGGTCAATCCACAAACAAGAATGGCACCCCTGTGGTTGTCACCTCTCCTAGAGTCTCTTAACCCAGTCAAGTTGGCAATGAAGTTTAATGGTCATGGTGGGCAGGCTCCTCCTTCTTTCCCCTCCCAACATGTGGGCAAGGTGACTAGTATAGTCAGGGGTTTGCAAGGAAAAGAGTTTAACACAGAACACATAATTTATGCAATTATTATAATAGTCACTGAAGGAGTCAAACACAAAAAGTGCAGGAAATCCGTCCACACACTGAGGACCCCAAAGAATCCAACTGAGGGCCTGGGTCCCATGGAAATATCATGCATGCGTCCCGCTGAAGACCTAGAGCCCAGGACAATGCACCCCCACAGGTCCACCTGGAGGCCCAGAGCCCATGACAATGACTCATGCAGGTCTGTTTCATGGATCCGTGATGGGAAGGCCCAAAGGTCAGCGGTGGAAGCTAGAAAGTCTGTGCCAGCGGGGTGAGGGATCTGTGCCAGCAGGCTGAGGGTTCTGCACTGGAGCCAGGAAGTGATGCTCAAAATAAGGATCAGAGATTTCCCGAAAAGCACCACAGCCATCCTCAGTGACAACAAGGTCCTGAGCTCCTCTGATGATGAGAACAGCTGAGTTCATACCAGGAAGCCGGCACCAGAAGCTTCTCCAGGAGACGGAACAGCACACCATCTTCCCCTCCAGAGCCAGGAAGTGATGCTCAGAGTAAAGACCAGGGCTCCCCCAAAGTGGACTGCAGTCATTCTTACCAATAAGAAGATCCTGAGCTCCTCTGATGATGAGAACAGCCCAGTTCGCATCAGGAAAAAAAGCTCAGTGAGCTCCTCCAGGAGAATCCACAGCAACAGGAAAACAGTACCAGGAGAACCAAGTCCTCTTCTTCCTCTTCAGGTCTCCTTTCTATCTTGGCACTAGTCCTCAGATGAGCACCAGGCTGATTCCGTTCAGCTGGTGCTACAAGTTGACCACCACTATGCATTACCATTGTGAAATTTACCAGTTATCGATCCACCACAGTGATCATCAAATGTTTCTACCCGGGTCTTCAAATCTTGGTGCTAAGATGCTAAGTCAAAAATAATTTAGAGGCTGGGGTGGAGCTCAGTGGTACAGTGTGTGGTTAGAGTGAGAACTCTGTAGAGTCTCCAGCACTGTGAGGAAATAAAGTAATTTAGGATTGCTTCCAGGGACTGTGGCAGGGTCAAATAGTGAGAGTAATCCAGGTGTGGTGGCACAGGACTGAGGCAGGAGGAGCACCATGGTTTCAAGGTCAGCCTGATCTACATATTGAGTTCGAGGCCAGTCTGGAGCACATAGCTAGAAAAAAAAAAAAATCAACCAACCAAATAAAGACCAATGCATGTCCAGCTGTGTTGTGTCGGGCAGGCTCTTCTGTCCTATATCAATAGAGAAGCAAATTCTTTTCTGGGCCTGAATTAACTAGGATTCCTCTGTCAATTAAAGTACTGACAAAAGGCTTCATTTGGATTCCAACTATCAGTTTGTTATTGTCAGGTAGGCTGAGTAACAAGTAGTCCCATGATTTTAGTAGCACTCAGCAGTAAACATTTTATTTTTGTTCACATCTCTTTGGTTCTCCTGTGGTTTGGCAGATGAAAGCTGGGATTAGCTGGCCTTGATGCTGGGCTATAAATTGGGCCAGGTTTGTTCCACATGTTTCTCATCTCCCTTGGACCAGCAGACTATTCCTTTCATGGGATGTTTTTACTGTTCAGTACTAAAGATGGAATCCAGGGACTCGTGCATACCAGGCAAGTGCTGTACCACTGAGCCACTTCTGCAAGCCCTGTCATGGGCCATTTGAACAGCAAGAGAGAGCAGGTTCATTGTGGCAAAGTACATTTCACACCTCCACATCCGAAGACATCCTCCTGGTCAAAGCAAGTCAAGTCACGTGATTATGCTCTTCGTCAAGGACACGGATGCATGATTTCACTACAAAGGTGTGAACAAGCAGGATTCAATCTAACATCCCCCCTCGCTGGCGATTGAGCCAGGGTCTTCACACTGAGCTCTTTTCCTAGCCTTTTAAAATTTTTTCTAAATTGTATTTTGAAATAAGGTCTTGCTAAATGGCACCAGACTGGGCTCAAATTGTGTCCTGCTTTTAAAAACTGTTTGTCCCCCCCCCCCGCCCCCCACCGGTGTCTCCCAGACAGTAGCTTTCTTTCTCTCAATAAATATATTTTGCTCTTTAAAAAAAGCCAGAAACTGTTTTTTGAGACAGGGTCTTGCCACATAGCTCGACTGCCCTCGAACTTGCCATCCTCCTACCTCTGCCTCTTGGAAAATAGTTTTCCAAATTGGCAAAGCACTTAATGAATCCCATAGAACATCATCCGATTTTACAGTTATTAACATTTCCCTGCATTGGTGTGATCTATCTCTTTTTTTCTTGGTAAAGTATTTGTTAAACTTGTCCTATTGCGGCGAAATGTGCATAATGAAATTTCCCACTCTAACCAATTTTCAACTGTGCCATTCAGTGGCAGCGAGTAACTCACACTGTTGTGCAACCAGCACGGCATCCGGCCCCTGAACGTTTGTGCATTTTTTTATTCTTTGTGTATGTGTGTGCCTGTGGTCATTTTGAGCCCAGGCTGGGCCACGAACTGACTGATCCGCCTGCCTCAGCCTCCCAGTGCTAGGATTACAGTTGTGCACCACCACACCTGGGTTCCCAAGCTTTTTAGTCTTCCCACTGCAACTCTGTCTCCTCTTAGTGCAGCCCCCAGGCCTCTGCACCCTTCTTCCTGTCTGAGGCTGATTAGCAGAGGACCTCTTAGAAGAGGAATTAGACAGCTTTTTTCCTGTAGCAACTAGCTTGCTTTTCTCTCTCTCTCGTCTTTTTTTCTCTGTTCTTTCTTTCATCCTCTCTTTTCCCTTTCTCCTCCTCCTTTCCTCTTTCCCTCCTCCTCCTTCCTCTCTCACAGTCCCTCTCCTTCCTCATACCTTGCTCTCTCACTCTTTTGTTCCTCTCTCCCTCTCTCCTTCCCTGCTTTTGTGCAGTACTGGGGACTGAACCCAGGACTTGCACACTGACCCGCATCCCCCGCCCCTTTGGTTTTCTTTCTAACTTTGGAGGCAGAATCTCACCAAGTCGCCAGGTTGTCCATGCCTGCCTCAAATTTGTGATGTTTCTGCCTCAGCTTCCCTGAGTGCTGGGATTTGCAGGTATGCACCACCGTGCCTGGCTGCAACAGACTTATTTTCAAGAGTCGAGGATTCCTGTGTTACACTGCATGTCAACATTCCCTTCTTCTTGAACTCTCTATCCAATTCCACGGCAGGGATGGCCACATTTTACGAATTCCCCCCCCTGCAGACTCTGGTGGCTTCCACCATTAGGGGCACAGTGTTCCATGACGTGGGCGTGCACCTGTCTCTTAGAGGCCCTGCCTTTAGTCTTTCTGGTGTGCAGCCGAGGTGGCACTGCTGTATCTACTGGTGGCTGTGCGGTGGTTTGTAGAGGAAATTCCTCACTGTCCACCCCAGGGACAGCATTTCTCTCACCCACGGCGAGAACGAGAGGGCTCGGATTTCTCCACATCCTCACCAGCACTTCTTGTTTTTTGTAGTTGTTTTGGTTTTTCTTTTTAGTGACAGCTGTCCCCATGGGTGTGACGTGGTGTGGTGTCTTGTTGTGGTTTTGATTTGCATGTGAGTCTCCTTTTGACCTCAGCTGATCTGGACGGGTTTCTGTTTCTCGTAACTGGTACTAGTTAGGGTAGGGTTAGCAGCTGGCAGCGGTAGCTGTGGTTTGTGAGAAAATGATTTCTCTTCTGTCACAGCCCCGGGTGGGGGCAGGGACCAGGTGATGGCGGCTCTGCCTGGAGTCTCAAGGTCCCTCCTCTGGTCGCCACCTCGGCCCTCAGGAAGGAGAAAGTCACCCTGAGGAGCACTTGCAGGAACTGACAGCCAGGATGGAACTTTCTGGTCACATCCCACAGGGGAATTAAGCCAGGGCCACACCCTACTGTGGAGGGGCTGGGACCCAATCCCTGCTGGGCAGCCCTGCCCCTCCCTACCTTTTGGAGAACTGTGGACATGGGTGGGCAGTCACAGTCCCCTGATGCAGCTTGGACACTTCCACCCGGTAACCCAGCCACATCTTCCACACTCTTCCATTCCTTGTGTCCTACATGCTCCAGAAACCCCAGGAGGACCAAGGGCCCACGGGAACTTAAGTGGCTGCTGGGAGGATGCCTCCCACAGGCCCCAAAACAATGGCACCAACAATCATGGACTAGAACTTGCAAAACTGGGAGCCAACAGAAACCTTTTCTCTTTGCAAGTCCTTTGCAAGCCTGTTTGCATTGTCGCAGGCATTTCGTTCCAGTGACTCTTAACTAACACAGACATGTTCAGATCCCAGACACTAGAAACTGCAAATGAGGATTTTTTTTAAGAGAAAAAGGCCTTTGCAGATGTAATTAACATGATATGAGTGAGCAGGTATGGGGGTGCAGGAAGAGGACGAGGCCCTAGGTGGGGGTGTGCTTGTGGGAGGCACAGTGGGGCTAAAGGGTGAGGGACCAAGGTAATAAATATGTCCGTTTCTTCCCTCCCTCCCTCCCTTCCTCCTTCTTTCCCATCTCCTCTCTCTCCGTTGCTCCCTCCACTCTTCCCTTCCTCCCTGTCCCCCTCCCTCTCCCTTTTCTCTCTCTTCTCTTTCTTTAGTCAGCATTTCCGAGCTCCCACCCTGGGCTCAGCACCTCACCAGCTGCTCCTTACCTGCCCTGTTATTGTCCAGTGCAGGTGGAGAACACGGGCACCCACAGGCCAGTTGTGGCCTGAGAGGGAGCACACGACAATCCCATGGCCGGGGCCCAGGGCCCACTGCCCGCCCCTGACCACAGGGCTGGCGGGGTGGGGTGTGTTGCTCATAAGGAGAGGGCTGGGTCTTCCCAGCTCTCTGAACAGTGTCGTTGTCCCTTTCTGTCCCCAGTCCCCAGCATCCGGCCCTCGCCCTGGGTCTTGTAATGGGTCTGTCTGCCCGGCCATGTACTCCAGCACGAGCAAAGCCAACGGTGTCCACCTCCTAATTTTCAGTGCCTGGCCCTAAGTCACAGCCCGTGCTAGCTGGCCTTGCCTCAGTCCCCCTCTGGGCCCCTCCTCCCCTAGCTGAAGCGTGCCCTGGCTGCCTCTGGGCTCCCCTCCATTCCATCAAGGCCTCAGCAGTGCTGTGGATGCTCCCCAGGTGCTGAATGAGTGACCGTGTGACTGAGTAGACACAGTGGTGTGGCCTGCAGGTACCTCCACTGACCCTCTGTGGGTCTTTGTTGTGTCCACAGCAGTTCATTAG
Organism: Cavia porcellus; assembly: GCF_034190915.1. Classification (NCBI taxonomy): domain Eukaryota; kingdom Metazoa; phylum Chordata; class Mammalia; order Rodentia; family Caviidae; genus Cavia; species Cavia porcellus. Next base: position 27,142,760 of record NW_026947515.1, read on the forward strand.
ACAGGAGCTCACCCTGGGGACCCAAGGTTGTTGGTTCTCAGCCTGACATCCTAAACAAGGGGACCCAGCCAGCTCTGTGGGGATCCTGTTCCAGCCTGGGGCCAGTTTGGTGTGCCCATGGGTGCTGGCTGCCTGCTGGGCTCTCCCAGTCTGGTCCCATCCCCTCCTGACAGCAGCGCCCAGAGGGAAAGGGTGATGTGTCCAGAGGCACCTGCAGGGCCACATGGTCACTGCCTGGGCAAGCCTGCACCCTTCCAGTGCCCCAGATCACTGGTGTGAGGAGAAGCCTGAGTCCACATGGCTCCGGGGGATGGGCCACCTGGGCTGGTGGCTTCATGGAAGGGGGAGCTTCGAGCCCAAAAGGGCTGCTGCAGCACCTTTAAATAAGCTTCCTCCCTTCTAGGAAGAGGGTGGAGAGGGAAGTCCCCCCCCAATACCCCTCACATGCCTTTGGGTGTGGGCCTGTTAGGCACCCTCCCCCCAGGAAACCCTTAGGCAGAGGCCCTGAGGCAGGGGGCAGAGCCAGCCGGCAGGCACTGCCACCCCTTGCTACCCCTTCCTTGGGCCAGGAGACCACCTGGGTGGGGCGCTGCGTGGGGGCCCAGGCTGGGGCTGCGGGCACAGCTGTGCGTGTGGGTCAGTGGAGGGCCCCCGGGAAGGGACTTCCCAGCAGGCGGCTCTGCAAGACCCCAGGAGGTTTCCTCGCTTCCAGTAAAGCCGGGGTAAGGGGTGGGGGAGGCGCTGCCCCAGGTGCCAGCTTCTGCCTGCAGGCAGCCCAGCCCCCTGGGCCTCCCGCCCGCTGGCTCCCTGCCTCCTCTTCTATCCCTGGCTCTGCCCCTTGTGCCCCTTCCCCTGCAGATTGGGCCTTGACTCTCCTCAGGGCCGCAGGACTCAGCCCGGAAGGCACAGAGCCACTGCAGTTTCTCCTAGTGACAACTGGGAAGAGGGTCACAGGCCAGTGTCTCCAAGCAGGGGGGACACAGCCTGCTTTGGGGCGGCACACGAAGACCCCTCCCAACCTGGCTGCCAGCCCATACACCTTCCTGGCTGTGCACACTGCGTGTCCTGCAGGCCCACTGGCCCTGCTCACTGGAGCTGCTGCCATGCCCTGGGTGGCCCAGGCACCCTGAGGAGACCCCTTTCAGAGGGTCTGCTGGCTGGCATGAGGGGGTGCACTCTTCCCGGGCACGGGTCCAGGGCTGCAGAACCAGCCTTCACCTCCATGACAGTGACATCTGTCTTTCTCTCCAGCTCCATCTCACTCTGCTCCGAGTGCAGGGCCTGCTCAGGCTGCGGGTAGTGCTTGTCCCCTTCCACAGTCACTGAGGTGCAGGGAGCAGAGGCCTGGGCCGGGGAAGTGGCTGGGTAGGATGGGTGCTGTGGCTGCAGGTGACCAGCCTTTTGCAAAACAGTGAGGAACACAGCTGGGAACCAGACCCTGTGATATGGGTTAAAACTGCTGGTCAGCTGAACACCAGCTGAATTAAGTCAGCACGGTGCTGAGCGTAGACGGCCCACCTGAGGAAAGTTGCCGGCATAAATAGAGATGTGGAGAAGACGGGAGAGGCATTGTGGGTTTCTCTAAGTGTTGCTGTTTGAGCCCTTGGTTCTCCTGGGTCATGACTGGCTTCCCCAGCGTGAGTTCGACCATTGTCATTGGAGGAGCTCGGGACCTGGTTGGTGAGGGCAGCTGAGGTTCACTTTAGGGGAGCTCTGGTCCTTTCTTTCATCAAGCATCACTTCCTGGCTCTGGAGGGGAAGACGGTATGCTGTTTAATCTTGTTACGCTGGCTTCCTGACATGTACTCAACTGTTCTTACTACCATCGGAGGAGCTCAGGACCTCCGTGTCACTGAGGATGGCTGTGGTACTTTTCAGGGCAGCTCTGGTTTTTGAGTGTTGTTTCTTGGCTCCAGTGGAGAATCCTAAACCTACTGGCACAGCTCCTTCACCCCGCTGGCACAGACTTTCTAGCTTCCACCGCTGACCTCTGGGCCTTCCCAGCAGGGAATCCGTAAAACAGACTGGTGTGAGTCCTTGTCGTGGGCTCTCGACCTCCAGTTGGGCTCGTGGGAGGTATTGTCATGAACTCTGGGTCTTCAGCTGGACTCATGCAGGACATTGCTGTGGGATCCAGGTCTTTGGCTGAATATTCTGAGTCTTTAGTGTTGTGGACAGATTTCCTGCACTTCCTTGTGTTTAACTCTGGGTGACCATCATAAAATAATATTATAAATTCTGTGTCCTGATTCTAATTGTTCTCCTTACAGCCCCTGACTGTGACACCCTGCCCCACTCTCTGTGCCCAGAGCTCCATTCTTGCCCTATCTCAGCCAGTCTCCCAGGTCCCCAAGGATGACATCAGTTTTGCCCTACTCAGGCACCATCACCCCTGTACTCCACTTCCAAGCCCACGGCGAAGTCTCCCAAGAGACCTCCTGGCTCCAGACACTCAGACTAGGGATGCAGAAACAGCCTTGTCTGATTTTTGTCTCCCCTCGTTCCCTGCAGCAAAAGGAGTGGGTGGAGAGGTCGCAGGTGAAACTTTGGAACAAATTGGAAAGGTCTTTATGCACAACCATCATGAAAATCACATGCTGATGAGACCCGCCCCAACCAGGGGGCTGGTGGCTCCAAGCCTGCAATCCCCAGCAGCACCAATGGGGACGAGGGCTGAGGAGGGAGGTGGACTCAGGTGTGCCAGGACCATCCCTGGGGGTGGGGTGGGGTGGGGTGGGGTAGGCAAGGGGATGTACCCCCTTTGGGTGGCTCCAGTTGTAGTGTAGGCGGTGAGAGCCACACCTGGATGCTGGCATTGCTAATACCAAAGCAACCAGCTCCTTGTCACCCATCCGTGTTCCTGTGTTTAGTTGGCAAAGATTCTGCTGGAGCCTTTGGTGGGCCTGCTGACCCAGCAGGACAAAGTGCCCATCCCGTGGGGCTAAAGCTCCTAGCGACAGAGCAAAGACTCCTGGGGAGGAGGAAGAAAGGAGGAAACAAGAGTGGTCAGGGCAGAGTCCTGGGGAGAAGGGCCGGGCCTCTCTGGAGACTGGCAGAGTGAATATTCCAGAAACTTCTTGTGCATTCCAGCGGAGGGGAAGGGAAGACAGTGGGAGGAGCATGGGAGATGGGGTAGAGAGAGCCCGGGCGGCAGAGCGGGGGTCGTGGTGGGAGCCAGGAGAGCACGGAGCCGGACTGAGTCCCCAGGCAGAAGCGGCTTTGACTCAGGGGCCAGTGGAGGTGCTGAGAAGCAGCTGGCTCGGGGTGTACTTTTCGGATACCGTCACCTCCCTCTTACTTGCATGAAGGAAAAGCAGAGACCTGCATGTTTGTGTTTAGGGCCAGGAGCCTGCTGCCCTCTGAAATGGGGACAGGCGGGAGGGCTCTGGGCGCTGTGCAGTGCGGGTTTGCTCGGCTCACCGAGGCCCTTCAGTGCAGAACCCACGGCCACCACCAAAGGCAACAACACCTGCTTCGTGGTGACAGGGATGACCTCACCCGTGGGGCCTCCTGGGCTCAAACTTACCCTGGAAGTTCCCTCTCCTGACTCCATCCTGTCCTTGACCCGGTCCAGCTCTGCAGGTGGCTTTTCTGGCAGCAGTGGAAGAATGAGTGTCCCAGTTAGTGGTGATCAAAACTGCTCATTCTAAGGGCCCTGCGGCTGACCCCCTCGGGTGACCAGGGATGGGGTAGGGGTGGCGGGATACCAGGCCACCTGCACAGTTAACATTAAGTGCATGGGACGCTGCAGCTACTGCCCTCTGCGTAGCCTCCCTCGAGTCCTGGGGGAAGAATCTGAGCCCTTGGCTCCCTACGTCCATGCTTCTCTGTCCAGCGTGGTCACCATGCCGCCCCCTTCCTGTCACAGCTGCAAGGCTGAAGTGAATGTGGGTGTGAATCCCTGCTTGCAGCATACCTCTTAGTCCGCCAATGCTGCGGAGCACCCCAGAGTGCTCGTCTGCTTCTGGGGAGTCCCTAGCTTGGGTACCCAGCTGAAAAGGTGGGAGGTCCAGTCATGGGGCATCTCCTCAAAGGGGACAGTAGGCTCCCCCTACTGCCTTTCTCTCTTGTATCCTGGTAGAGTTGAGAGCAGCTTTCCACAACAGAGTGCTGTAAATCTGTGGGCCGAAATAAACCAGTTTGCTCTGCAAGCCCATTATCCCAGTGATTTTCACAGCAGTGGAGTTTCCCCTCTGACAGGTGGCGAACACCTGTCATCCCAGGACTCAGGAGGCTGAGGCAGGAGGATCGCTGTGAGCTGGGCTACACAGGGAGTTCAGGCCTGCCTGAACTACACAGCAAGCCCTGTCTCAAAGTAATAGAGCGCTAACTAATGCAGGCAGGGACACAGAGAAACTAAATGCTAGCAAACTTGAGAGCTGACTGCTTTATCACCAGATGTCCCCCAGGGTCCCACTGTCTATCTTCAGAGGTCACTTCTGGGGGCTTTTTTTTTCTGTGCCAGGGATTGGACCTCGGGCCTTTGCGTTGAGGTACATGCCAGGTGCTCACCGTCAGGGGTGAGCTGCTTCTGGGGAGGCCTGGGCAGCCTGCAAGGGGTGGGTGGCATACAGCCCAAACCCGGCCTGCTACCTGTGCCAATGAGGCCCACAAAGAACGATTTGTAAATGGTTGGAAAACAAATTGGAAGGAAAACGTTATTTCCTGACCTGGGAGAAATGTGTGGGATCTCAGCTTCGGCGTCGTCCGTGGATAGTGTGCTCCTGGAACCCAGCACCGGGTTTGGGAACTGTTGGGGGCAGGTCTCTCACTACGGGAATGAAACCCAAATACCAAGCACTCCCCGCTCACCCTGCACTTTGTGTCTGTGGTACTGGAGCCTGAACCTAGGACCCTTCACCAAGTTTCAGCCTCTGCCTCTTTTTTTACTTTTTGAGACAGGATTTCACTAAGGACCTAAGTGGCCCAGGCTGACCTTGAATTTGTGATCCTCCTGCTTCAGCCTTCTAGCGTGCGGAGATTACAGGTGTGTGTCCCCACACCCAGCAGAAAATTTAATAAAACAAACAAAGCCAAGGCACCTACTTAGATGGGAATTTCAGGTAAGGGAACAATCGCATTTTTAGTATAAGTAGATCCCACTAAGAAAACATCCAGCCCCTGCTGCAGGTTTCTCACAGATAAGGTTACACCTTTATCATCCTGTTTTTCCTTGGCCTCCCTTCCTGCTGCTTTTTCCGTGTCTTAGCATCTTACAGTTGTAGCAGTGAACCATCTTGGCAGCTAAACAATCAAAAACAGAACTGCAGGGCCTGGGGTGGATGGAGCGCTTGCCCAGGATGTGAGACGCCCTCTCTGGAACCAGGAGGAAAAAATCTCAGGTGTGGTGGTGCACGCCTGTAACCCAGCACCTGGGAGGCTGAACCCGAACAACGTGGTGGGATGTCCTAAAAAAGTAACTAGAAAGACAATTGGTTTTTGTCTTTGTTTTTTAATCTGCGTCTTCATCAGAGTCACAGTGGAGTCCACTAATCCTCCTGCGGGAAGAATATTTCCCAGTTGTTTATAGCTTCGTACACCCCTATGCACACTCTCCAGATGGAGAACACGCCCCACGGATACAACGGCCAGTTGTGTTTTGAAGCCAGCAGTAATTTGTGGCGATGGGCTCTTGGTATTCCACAGTTATTAGAGTGGTAAAATTTATAATCTACAGAACTGTGACAATATTCAGCTACTAACTCAATTATTATTTTTATTTGTGTGTGGTTGGAAGCCATGGGAATAAAATTTCCTTCCAACAACGCAGCTGCAATGTTATGTTCCTACAGCTGACCGTAAATAATGGGCACAATACGAGTGCCTGTAAACGAGCTCAGCGTCTTTCTCGGAAAAACTGGGGCTCACTGTCTCCACCCCGACGGGCGCCAGAACGGGAGGTAGGTTCACCTAGCGTCCAGCGTTTCCAGGTGGGCAGCTTCTGCAGAATGAAGCAGGGTCTCCCCGGGCAGGGGGGCAGGGGCATGCTTCTGAGGCGCTGTGGCCTGGAGGAGGAAACGCAGGGGCCCAGGCTGGAAGGCTGGACGTGAGCGGGTGCTGGGCTTTCCGTGGACGTCCCTGTGCCCATCTCCTGGGGCGGTCAGGACAAAAGCCTCAGAGTGAGTGGCTCAAAACAACAGAAATTGCTTCAAGGTGGGTGAAGCTGGGGAAGGAAGTCTGAGAGGCTTTGTGGGACCATCACGGGGTCCACAGCTGGCCCCAGTGAAGGTCACATAGCCCCAGCAGTGGCTGAGAGCCATCTGGCCGCGCACTTCACAGCTGAACCGCGTGGTGTGGGAACTGCGATGCATCTCACAGCGGTGCGGAGGAAGGCAGGCAGACTCCTGCGCCCATGCCCATCCTCTGGTGTCCAGCTGCCACATCCCATGGGGAGGCAGGGACACGCAGTGGCAAGGACCACCTGGACAGAGCCCGCACCTCCACTCTCCCACCAGCCGGGGCTGCCTCTGTGTATGCCGCCCCCATTTTAACGATGGGGCTCTGGAAGCAAAGGCTGTGACACGGCTGGAAGAAACTGTCCTGTGCGGGACACTTAGACCACCTACTTCTATCCCCCTGTGGGACATGGTCATTGCTGCTAAGGGGGAAATAAGTGGAGGCTCAGAGATGCTGAGTCTGGTCCAAGGCTGGGTAGAGCTGGCAAGTGCCGAGCTGGGATTTGAACCCACAGCCATCCCTCTGGCCCCTAGTCTACACCATGACTCTGAGAGATGGGGTGGGTGCTCAGTCAACACGGGAGAGATGGAAAAGATCCCCATGCTTGCCCGGGCCAGTCCATGCCCAGCTCTGAGACACATTCTGAGCTGAATGGGGTGCTCGGGATTTGGGGGTTGAATTAAGCCCCCAGGCATGGTCCTGGGTGACTGGGGTCTAGAGGCGTGACTGGGTCTGGCAGAAGTCATGAGGGCACGGCCTCTGCCATGGGTTAGTGGCTTCATGGGAAGAGACACCGAGCCCTCACTCAATCTCCCCACCACGAGAGGGGGTTCCCCAGGAGAACCCAGACACGCTTGCCTCCTGACCTGGGGTTTCTGACCTCCAGAACTTCGAGGAGCAAATGTCCATCATTTGTTCCCAAGGCACCTTGTTTAGTCAGACCCAGCCAGCTGGGATAGGGACCTCAGGGAAGTCCCCTCTGCTCTCTTGAATCACACGTTCCCTGGAGACAGGACATGGGCCAGGCCTGAAGGCTTGTGTCCAAGCTAAGGCACTGACCCTTGACAAAGTCCAATGAGATGCCACTTCTTGTAGGCCACCGGGCCGTCCACATCTCTCATATTGACAAACAACAAGGTGTGCCCTTGGTGAGTCCCCGGGATGTTACTTCATACCTGAGCTACTGGGCTCTGGGCACCCTGTGGGGATCCGGGGCCCTGGGGATGTTTGGGTGGATGCAGGGAAGGGTGATTTAAACTCAGCTGAAAGCGGCTGATGTTTGGGGGTCACAGTCCTGGCTGTCCACCTCGTATTCCCCCAACCCAGGTATCCGGGCTGCAGCTCCTGTGCACAGGCAGGTGCCTCTCTCGGGTGTCCAGGAAGAGGATGCACATGGGCATCACCACCCGATCACCCGCTCGACTCTCTCAGCTGGGCAGCAATGGGGCTCCTTGAGGGCAGGATTTGAGCAGAAACCTGAGGCCCTTCCTGGCGTGTGGCACACAGTGGAAGTTGGGGGGGGGCAGTGCCCAGGGAGGAGAGAAGGAAAGAGGTGTACAGAGGTGTATGGTGGTAGAGTGCTAACTTCCTCATGCTGGATTCTACCCCCAGCACTACAAAAACCAGCCGACCAAACACATCACCAGGAGCCCCACGCTGTGGCTGCTGTGGGAAAGTTTGGTGGTTTCTCAAGGAATTAAACATGGAGTCGCCAGCCTGGGTTAAAGGACCTGTAATCCCAGCACTGAGGAGCCTGAGGCAGGAGGGTCACTACAAGGCCAAGACCAGGCTGGGCTACATAGTGATTTTAAGGCCAGCTTGGACTGCATAGCAAGACCCTGCCTCCAAATAAATAAGTAAATGAAAATGAACCCGATGCTGGAAAAATAAAAAGGTGATGGAGAAAAGGGGAGAGAAAAATAATTGAAATGTGTTATGTACATGAATAAACTCCCTACAGGGAATGAAGTTATTGTGCACTGCAAATGTGTCCTAATAAAACTAGATAAATACATTTTAAAAATAGACATAGAGCTGTCATTTACCCAACGATTCCACACCCAGATGTCACCCCAAAGGATTAGAAGGATTCATAAGCCAAGTTCACAGTACCCATATTCACAATAGCAAAAGGCGGCAAAGGACTAACTCCATCTGCGAATGTATGGCTAAGTGGGGGGATCTGGCCATGCGATGAAATATTATTCTGCCTTGAAAAAGAGACACCCTGGCCCATGGTGCCATCTGGGTGCACCTCACTTGTATGACACTCAGTGAAAGAAATAGCCAGATAATATAGCAAATCCTATCTGGTTCCAACTATAGGATGTCCCTAGTCCTTGGGTTCAGAGAGAGAAGGGATGGCCATGTCCAGAGACCCAAAGAAGGAACAGAATCTCCCATCAGAGAGATGCAAAGGTTCTCAAGACGCACGGTGGCTGTTGTACAATTCAGTGGCATTCAGTGCTGCAGATTAAAACTCAAAATGGTTAAAATGGCCAGTGTGGTGATATGTGTATTTTACCAGGATTTTTCGTTGTTGCTTGATACCGGGAACAGAATCCATAGCCTTGGGTCTACCAGGCTTCACCATGATTTGAAAACCTCTGAGCCTGTGGGTGATGCAGACAGAGAGGGCCGCATGGCTGCTGAGGGGTCCAGATGCGCCTGCCCTGTCACCTGGGCATCACCCACCCACATGGCTTCCAAGCGGCACCCAGAGCAGTGGGTTGGCTGAGGTTCTAGGGTCTTCAATCATACCACTAGCCCTGGGGCCTCCCTGTGTCCCCTGTCTCCGATGGTGACCAGCGACCCCCTCAGAATCTGGGGTACTTCTTATGCAAGCAGCTTCCAGAGCATCTTTAGCCCTCTGAGCTCAGCATCCAGGGACCCAGTGCCTGAGAGGTGCCCAGTTTCCAGGGATGCCTCAGGGAGCACAGGACCTGCCCACCTCAGAACCTCCTGGGCTCCCTCCAGTAGAGTCCCCACCACGGATGTCAGAGGGGCATCCCAGAATCTACAGCTAGGTATATCAGTCCATCAAGGCGGCACATATTTATAATTCCAGCCACTCAGGAGGCTGAGGCAGGAGGACTGGATGTTCAAGGTCCGCCTGGGTAACTTAGCTAGATGTCTCAGGACAAAATACAAAGGGCTGGGGATGTAGTGTGGAGCCAGAGCACTAACCCATCGTGTGCAAAGCCCTGGGTTCCATCCCCAGCATCACACACACACACACACACACACACACACACACACACACACGTGCCTGGGTGACACACACTGCCTTCTCCATTCACCTTCTGTGGGTGAGGCTCCCTCCGCCTCTGTGGAAATGCTGGGCCCCTGCCAGCACTGCCTTCCTCTCCTCCTTCGCCTGGTCCTCGTGGGCTATAGGACTCTTCCCTCCCCTCCCCGCTGCCCCAGCCAGCTCTGTAAGAGCCCAGTGGTCTGTTTCACTCGACCCGCCTGAGCCACCTCGACATCTCAGGCTCTGGGTTCTTCTTGCTCAAGCCGTGCTTTGGGCTGCTGAGCGCGAGGGCTCAGTTCCTGCTGCTCCAAGGATAAGGGGCAAAGGTAGGGGTCTGGACCATAGACCATAGGTGTCAGGGAATGGAGACTCATCAGGAAGCAGACGCCAGGCTGGGAGCAGCTCTGCTCCTGGGCCGCTAGGGGGAGACCTTGGCTGCCCAGCCTGTGCTGGGCTAAGGTGGCCAGGTGCAGCTGTGTGACCCACGCGGAGGGGCAGTGTGTGTGTGCATGGGCACATGTGCACCCCACAGGCAGAGGCGGGCAGGGGCGATGGCCTAAGCCCTGCATCCTGGCTTCCCAGGAGGGAGGAGGTCGGTTTCCCCGCAGCAAGGGGAGACAACATGGAGGTGTCACCCAGGGAGCAGTGCATACGAACCACAGTGGGGTCCATAGAGGACCCATTTAGGGGGCTCTGAGGGTGCTTTTTATGGAAAGGAACCCTATAAAAAAAGAACCCTATAAACATAGGGCTTATAAACAAGGCATCCTTATTGCAGGTGAGAAACGGAGACCCAAAGAACCTAAAGGGCCGGAGCTAGGATTCGAACCCAGGAAGGAGGAGCTGGAATGGGATGCGCAGTTCCAAGGAGCCTGCATTCTAGGACGGAGGCTGCCTTGTGGCACAGCCAGCTGACTGGGGCAGCCCTTGGAGCCTGGAAGATGAGCTGTAGATTCCAGCTGTGTCGCCTGCCAAGTGGAGCATCCTCAGTGATGTCACTTCCGTCCTGGAAGATGGAACTAATGTCACCTACCTGCCATTTAACTGGCAAAAGGGGACTCGAGGACCCACGATAGGAGTTTGGCATGTGGCCACAGGGCCTTTGGATATACCCTGTGTGTGCTGAGGACAGCGTTATAGTTCCTGTTCCTCTCTCCATCCACTATTCTCCTCTTCCCCCTGCTGCAGGGCCAGCATTAGCTATGGGTGACTCAGTGGCCTCCAGGTTCCTATGGCCAGAAGGATCCTCTGCTGAGCTTAATGGTCTCCTGTCACGTCTTGATCCTTTTCCAGTAAGGGGCCTGCATGTTCACTTCTCCCTGCAGGTGCTGCAGAATTGTCCCATCATTCCCAGCTGCAGCAGGGCAGGAGGCAGAAGAGAGTCGAGCAGGGGAGACACTGAAGCCTGGACACACGGCAGACGCCCATTCTGAGCCCCAGAGCTGCTCCCGCCCTGGGGCACAGAGCCTCCTGCCTTGGGCCCTTTTGGCTTCTCGGTGTCAGTTTCTCCCCCTAAAATGGGGCCATACGCTAAGACCCCTGCATTCCAGCCCCAGGGCCCCTTTCCCCGGAGGTTAGCGATCCCCGAAGCAGGGCTTCCCTTAGGCTGCCTGACACCCCCACCCCACCCCTCGCCTGCAGCCTGCAAAGCGTCTGCACCTCGCATGTGCCTGCACTCCCCTGAACCCGACCTGAAGGTGGCACCACCGGAGGAGGCCTCCCGCTTCAGTGCAGAAGTCTCTGTGCCCTGCTCCTGCTCGGGGTCAGTGGCTCTGCCATCACATGGACGTCTCAGGTGACCCAAGCCAGGACCGAGTGTGATCTTCCGCCTGCATCTCTTGTCCTTGTCCTTGATTCCTGGCCTCCGGGCTGTCCCGTGTGCCCAGCTGGGGTGAATGACCTTCCGGGCAGGAGCATTCTGGGAACAGGCCGTGTCCTGACCAGCAGAGCAGGCGCCTCACTGGGCCTCTTCAGGTGGACCCTGACAAGGTCCCGTCAGGGTCCACCGAGGGGGCTTCCCAAACAGGGACACTGTCACACCCCACCCCCAGCAACCTGTGAAAGTCACTGGGCAGGACAGACCGAGAGCTGGTCCACGCTCCCTGCAGTCCGTGAGGCTGTATCCCCCAACCCAACTTTCGCTGTTTGGAGAATTCACTCCAGGCCAGCAATGTTTGCTGAGGCACTGAGCGAACGTCACAGGAGCAGCACCACTGTGGCTGGGGCAGCCCCGCCCACCTGCCCTGGCCCCGCCCACCACCCTCGGCCCCGCCCCCTTCTCCGGAGGTGTGCGGCGCGGCTGCCACTCCCCACCCCACAACCCGGCTTCAGGGGCTTTCTTTGACTGAGCTTCTGCCCTTCAGAGCAGAGCAAGAACAAGACCTGCTGTCCGAAGGGACATTTTCCTTGTTGCTACTCTCCCACATTTTTGTTTCTTGACAAAGTTTTGCTAAATAGCCCAAACTGGTCTCAAACTTGAGATCCTCCCGCCTCGGCCTCCCAGAGTGCTGGGGTCACAGGTGTGTAGCACCATGCCCAGCGTGACGTCCACTCTTGAACTGGCCCTACATAGACCAGATTCCTGGGCACTATGCCCTCTGCCAACCTCCCCATCGCTAGAGCTGGGTCCCTACTCCCTGCTCTGATTTGCTCCTCCTGTCTCTCTCATTCCTTCCCTTCCTCCTTTCCTCCTTTCCTTTCTTTCTATTATTTATTTTTTCTTTCAGCAACCACTTCTTTAACATCCCTGCCGTGCCATCCTGTGGGAGCTTTTACTCCTGAATTTCAAGGCTCCCTCTGCCATCTCTTACGGAGGTATCTGTTCCTTTTCCTCTCTTCTCTCTGTGACCAACCCCAGCCATAGAGAGCTCAGACTGCCTGCAGCCACCTGGACACTCGCCACGAGGCCACAGTCCGGCTTCGGTCCAGATGCGTCCGTGCAATGTAAATCCAGGGCTCTTTCTCTGCTTCAATTGGGCTTGGAACCCTTGGGACCATGAGACAGAAGCACCCAGGATGGAGGCAGCCAGGGACCTTCCCCAGAACCCCAAGCCACTGGTTTCGGGGCCTTCACAGCCCCTCTGGGTGTGAGAGGCCCTGCGTGGCCTTTGGTTCAGCTGCAGTCCAAGCATCCTGGTGCACCCACAGACCTACACTGCTGGGTTCGCTCTCTTCTTTCTCCAGCAGCAGGAATCTATGACTGGACGCCCCTGATTTTGGAGCACCCCACCTGTGGGGAGTCCTAAGAGTGAGCCCACATCTTCCTTTCTAACAAGACTTTCTAACAAGTCTACCTTGGATCCATGCCCCCAAGCTCAAAGCCCCAGACCCAGGGTGCTCCATGTCACCTCCCAGGAGAGCTGCCCTCAGGCCCCTCTTCTGGGGGTCCGGTGATTCATGTGCACCATCCCTGCTTGGCCTTGCCTGCTCCCCAGGCAAGGGCGCCTTGGGATACGATCATAGCTGTAAGGTAAAGGTGTCTCAGGGGAGGGCTGGAGAGGTCCCTACGGTGCTCCCTGGGTGGAGGGGACAGGTGATGTTGGTAGTTGTTGGGGCCAAGGCAGGGGGAATCTGATTGCAATGGGGGAGCAGCTGCAGGCGGCATGCATGGCCCCTCCTCCGGCCCCCAGGGCCACCTGTGTGGCCACAGGTATGGTGCACGTGTCATTCCCGGCCCCACAGCAAGCCTGGGCTCCCACTCACTGACCTCAGTTACTGCAGCAGTGTGAATGCGACCCCAAAAGTCCACACTCTGGCAACTGAATCCCCAGCTTCATGTACCCACTGTGAAAGGGCCCTTTGAAGGTAACTGGGATTAGAGGAGGTCAGGAGGGTGACCCCAGAGGAGGAGCGACCCGACCTGGCACCCTGTCTCTGTCTCCCTCTGCTTCACGGTGCCCCGGAAGGAAGGTCCTCGCCAAATTCCAGCACTGTGCTCTGTGGCTCCCATCCTCCAGAAGCCGGAGAGGTGGAAACTTGGATTCTTTCTAAATCCCTCGGCCCCCATGTTTCCTTATCACAGCAGAACACAGTAAGACAGCCGCTGGCCGCGGAAGAGTCCTTGCTTGTTAAAACAGGGTCCCAGAGATAGGACCAGCCTTGGGCCCGGGCCTGGAATCCTAGATCGAGGCACCAAACAAACACCCTGAGGCACTTGGTGGCCCTGACTGGTTACCCTTACTCATCCCTGGGCTTGCACGAACCTCAGGAGACCCTGAGTCATGGCTTTGACAATTTTGATTTATTAGATTTACAAGACTGGCTTAAGAGTTCAGAAAGAATCTGTGCCTTGATCTGCAGGTGGCCCTGCCAGGAGCTTCAGGGAACTTGGTTGGAATCGAGGTTTGGTGTCAGGGAAGTGTGTTGGGTGTGATGGTGCATGCCTGTAATCCCAGAACTCAGGAGGCTGAGACAGGAGGATCGCCATGAGTTGGAGGCCAGCCTGGGCTACACGGAGAGTTCAAGGTCAGCCTGATCTACAGTGCAAGACTCTACCTCAAAAAATGGAAGGATAAGAAAAGGAGAAAGAAAAGGAAGAGGAGGAAGGAGGTAGTGAGGTTAAATGCTGGAGAGTCAATATCTTAAATATATGTGCTAATTGCATATAGCTCTGAGTGAGCATGATTGTTAGTATTTTGATAGAACCATTAAATTTATAAAGAGAAAAAAAAAAAAAAAAACACCAGAGAGAATGCTGGCTGAATGTTGTGACATATGCCTGTAATCCCAGCATCTGAGAGGCTGAGGCAAGAGGATTTCAAGTTTGAATACGGCCTGGGCCACTGAGCGATTTAGTGAGACCTGTTTTAAAATTAAAATAAAAATAGAAAGGGCTGTGGCTATAGCCAGGGTGAAGGCACCCAACTCCAGTGCTGCCAGTAGCAGAGACAGTCAAAAAAGGCACTCTGAGACTCGCTGGATTTGGACTGCAGGTCCCAAGGAAAGCTGGACTGTTAATCTTTACAGCTTGATACACTGGTTCTTTTCTTCTTTCTAGGGACTCCCACAAGACAGGCAAACGCTCTGCCGCTGATTGATCCCCCAGTGCTATCGTAGGGTGCTTTACAATTGAAATTCACATTTGAATCTTCCTTTCAAGGCACCAAATCTCAGGCATCCAAGAACCAAGAAGTCTGCATTCTGGTGGTCTGCAGGAGGGGTGGGCGCTTGTGCTCTGGGCCCATCGCAGGATGGGGCTTTGGGAAGTCCAGTTTGGGGCGCCTGAACCACCCCACTGGATGCAAACTTCCCTGGGGGCTCTTTCCAGCCTCCTGGGGCTGGGTGGGACGTCTCCATCACACGGCCCCCACTCCACTCACTCTTATTCAACAGACTGTAACGTCCCTCAGACCACAGGACCCTAGCATGTTACGGATCTCAAGAGCAGTCAGTCTGCTGGAGAGTGGGGGCCTCACCCTCTCACGGCTTCCTGCCTGCTCTCATCTACATGTCAGCTGCACGTGCTGGAACTGAATATTCAGGGTCACACCATGAAGAGGCGGGGACTCTGGGAGGGAAGGGCATGCATTTCTGTTGTCCACAAAGTACAGTCAGGGAGTTTGTTACAGCGACCCAGCCTGGGGCCCTGCCCTCCCTCCGCCTCCTCCAGCCACAGGCACCCCACAAGTGGCCCAGGGAAGCAGGGTCCCCCTGGCCGCAGCCCCTGCCACCTCCCCTCCAGGGATCCACCCCCTGTATCATTACGGAGCCACCACGCCGGCGGTGCTGAGCTGGGTGCTCCGTGTAGAAGTCACCTGCTTGAGACCAGAGACTTCTGTTTTGTCTTCCATTTTAAAAAGAAACACTTGCTCATTATTTTTAAAATGGAAACACGACAAAAATAGGTGATGTGGAAAGTGAAACCTTCTCCCCCATCGAACCTCTGTTTCTCTCCGCTTCCTCCCCAGGGCTCAGCAGCCCAGGGCCGTCAGTGAGCCCTGCTACGTAGGTCCTTGGGGACACCAGGTGACAGCTCTGCCACCTTCCACACGGTGGTCTGGAATAGGCTTTAACTTCTGTGCTGTTAAAGAGGAACAAATCTCAGTTCTCAAATCTGTATTCTCTGTAGTGCTCTGAGGAAACAGAATAGAACCAAACAGGTAGACAGACAGGCAAATAGCTATATCTCTAAAGGCACAGAGACTTATTCTAAGGAACTGGTTCCCACCGGTATGGAGACCAGCACGTCCAATGATGCAGGGTAGGTCTGCGGGCTGAGTCCCGAAGGACGAGAGCCGATGTCACAATACAAGGACAAAGACGCAGGAATCTTTCCTGCTTGGGGAAAAGATGAGCCCTACCCACAGCATGGAGAGGAGTTTGCCTTGCTCAAAAACCCACCAGTTAGCTGAGTGACTATTGCAAATATGCTAATGTCTGTTACCAGTAGTGTTGTTCAAATGCACTAGGTGGTGTGTGTGTGTGTGTGTGTTACTGGACATTGAACCCAGGCTTTGCACTGACCTAAATCACTACCCTTGAGACAAGGTGTCACCTTGTTAACAAGGTGTCACCAACTTAACAACTTAAGTTGCTAAGTTG
The DNA here is from genome assembly GCF_034190915.1 of Cavia porcellus. Lineage (NCBI taxonomy): Eukaryota > Metazoa > Chordata > Mammalia > Rodentia > Caviidae > Cavia > Cavia porcellus. Next base: position 27,158,727 of record NW_026947515.1, read on the forward strand.
TACATATTGGACTCAAACTTGAGTTCCTCCTGCCTCAGCCTCCTAGAGTGCTGAGTCACAGATGTGCACCACCATATCCACTTCAAATAGTATTCGAAGCGCCTTTCTGTGTTGGTCTTGCCCTGTTTGGCGCCCAAGAATTCAGTGATGTCTCTCGTCTGCAGGGGATCCGGGAGTGGGGGAAATCGTCTTATTCCTCCCTGAGCGCCCTGGAGTGTATATTCCTGGCCACCCTCTGGGGTACAGGATTCCTTCTCTCAGTGCCCTCAGTTATCCATGTATCCCCACAATAACCCCTGTGCCCCTGGCGAGTGCTGGTCATCATTCCGCACTGGGAGGAGATGCTGAGGAGATCCTGCCCAGGGGAACAGATGGGCAGGTTGCAGAAAGGAAGGGGGAGTGGCTCTATTTCTGAGTTCAGGACAGTTGTCTCTAAGGCAACAACCTTGGAACAGAGCCCAGGTAGGTCGCTGGCGGGCACAGAGCAGCCCAGGTGGAGGCAGAGCAAGCTGCTCAGCTGCCTCTGCCCCGAGGAGGACGGTGAGGACAGAGGCTCTGTTGGGGAGTTTTGCTACCAAGAGCAGCAGGGAACCCCGGCAGCTGTGAGCGAGGACTGCATGGGCCCCTCAGGGATGGGAGGGAGTGTGGCTGCGCCGTGCTGTGGCTGGCATTGAGCAGGGGGGTCTAGGGGAGACTGGGGGGAAGGTGGCAGTGACCCTGAGAGGGGAGGGGGGACAACTGAGCTGGGGAGGAGTCAGCACATCTGCATGGTGCAGGGTGGACGGGGCCAGGAGGGAGGGGCACAACTTCTGTGACCAGAATGGCAGAGATGATTCTTTTTATGCTGGTGGGGGCAGGAATTTGCAAGGACAGAAAGGACCCTGCAGGTGTGGCCTGGTCCCCAGGGGTATGAGACAGGGGCAGACAGGACCTGAATCGGGAGTTGGATCTGTGAGGAATCCCAGGCAGCAGACCTGGGACCAGTCCAGCCAGGCATGGCTGCCCCAGTGTGAAGCCAGGGGCTAGGGTGTCCCTGCAGCCTCCTTCCACCTTGGATACGGCAAGCGAGGCTGCAGGCAGGCCACGGAGCTCTGTCCCTCCAGCCGTGGGTGGGCAACCAGAGCCTGGGGCCTGCTGGTCACCTTGTGATCCTTCATAGTTGGATGCATCATGCCTGGCTGTGACAGGGTCCCCGTGTCTCCTGTCACTCATGGAAGCAGGGCGTCCCCCCAGCTATCAGGAGCAGGAGCAGGTGAGAGCAGGGCTGCAAGGACACCCAGCCCCTGCCCCTTGTGTGACAAAGCAGCCTCAGTGTGCTGGCCAGTGCTTCCCCACTACTGCTGAGGCCGTGACACCCGAGCTCCTCCCTGGGACACGCTCCAGACTGACAGCTGGCCTTGCTGGCCTCTGTGCCGGCTGGGAACATCCACCAGGCTTCTGCAAAGGGCTCACAAGGTGACTTTGTGGGAGAGCCGGGGTTGAGGACGTGCGCCCCACCTGCTAGCCTGGCAAGGTTGACAGGTGCTCCAGGCTCTGTTCGTGGGGAAGCTTGCTAGGGCTTTGTAAGTGGCACTAAAGTCCCTTGAGCTATTGCCTTGGCGCTGACCTGGCTGGAAAGATAGAACAGGACAAGCCACCGTGTGGAGGCCACACAAACGAAGAAGAACCCAGGGGCACTGTGCAAGAGGAACTCCTAAATAGCAGCAGGCTGAGGCAGGAGGATCACTGTGAGCTCTAGCTGCCCTCCCAGGTGGGAGTCGGAGGCCTGAGGGCAGGGCTGGCATCCGACCCCTGACCAGCTCCAAGCTGACCGAAAAACAGCACTGCGTGGCCGGTCTACCCCAGAACCCACTGGCCACCAGCCTCCGCCCGGTTTGTTTAAAACAGCGCTCAGCACTTTTCTTTTTTATTCTTTCTTTGGTCTTTGTGTGTGTGTGCCACGAGTATGTGTGGCCCTGCGGACTGAACCCAGGGCCTTGGACACCCGAGGCACGCACAACAGTGAGCCACGCCCAGTCACTTGAATCTTTATTTCAAGTCAATGATTTGCTGAATTTCCTAGGCTGTGATCGTTACATCTACCTAAAACATTCCCATAAAATCTAATTTTAAAATACAAATAAATAAAAACAGTAAAAGTACATTTTCCACACGGATCTCAAACTCCTGACCTTCTGCGTCCACTCCCTGAGCTGCAGAGTCCACAGCCCAGCGCCTTTCCTGCATCCCAAGAATTCCACAAGGGCGGCTGCGCTCACTCCCTCGCAGGCGCAGGCGCAGGCGCAAGCTGTGTGCATCGCGAAGCTGGGGAGGGGGGTGTCAGAGCTGGCACAGGAGCCTCAGCCCTGTGACAGGGCGCTGCCCCAGGGGCTGAGGAGAGGCGGCCTCCGAGGCCTCACTAAAGATCTTCAGAAAGTGATTGCTGTCGAGCATTGGAGGCGAACCTATGGCACATATACTGCAGCAGGCTGCTTGTACCACGGAAGCCTCCGAAAGTTTCACCATCACCCGTCTAGGGTGACTGTGATGCAGTCTCTGGAGTGCCTCTGAGAAATTCAAGAAGGAATCTGTGGTGCTTGCACTCTGTTGCCTCTCATTGGGCAATAATGGGTGACACCTGGAGTTATGGCAGCTGTTGTGTGCCCATGAGGAGCAAACATTCAGATCTGATTTCCCTGGTGCAGGACTTTCAGCACTAAACCTAGACTAAGCAAGCCCTGTGCAAATCAGTGGGGGACCCGGAGGACAGAGAGACACTTGGGCACTTGCCAGCAGCCTAACTTCTGGGAAAAAGAAATTTTTTACGTAAACAAATGAATATTTTTATGGTTAAAGTCTTGGTTTTGTTCCTTGAAGTTGAAATAACAGGTGTGACCAGGCCTGGGGGCGCACACCCGTAATCCTGGCTCTCAAGAGGCTGAGACAAGAGGCTGGGGATTTAGCTCAGCGGCATAAGCACCTGCCTTGCTAGCAGGCAGTCATGAGTTCGATCCCCGGTACCAATAAAAATGAAAAAGACAAAAAAAAAAAAAAAAAGAAGAGGCTGAGACAGAAGGGTTGCTGTGAGTTTGAGGCCAGCTTGAGTTACAGAGTGAGTTCTAGCCCGGCCTGGACTACCTAGGGAGACCCTGTCTCAAAAACAAACAAAAAAGGAAAAGAAAGGAAGGAAGAAAACCATTGGGGCTGGGGATTTAGCTCAGCGGCATAAGCACCTGCCTTGCAAGCAGGCGGTCGTGAGTTCGATCCCTGGGACCAATAAAAAAAGAAAAAGACAAAAAAAAAAAAAAAAAAAAAATAGAAACAAAAGAAAGGAAGAAAACCAGATGACGTGGACAGTCCTGCTCCTGCCCACCTTCCCACCTCCCACTTCGCTGCCGCTGGCCCGCGTCTGCTGTGGACGTGTGCTCATTCACACAGGTGCCCTTGACGCCGCCCCTCCTGTCCCCTGTGACCTGGGTGTGCACCCCCCTTCCCTCTTTTTCTTAGTACTGGGGACTGAACTCCAGGGCCTTTGCACGGAGCTGTCTCTCCAGCCCTTTTTTAAATTTCTATTTTAAGACAGAGTCTCACTGAGGTGCTAAGGTGCTCCGGGCTGAGTTTGAACTTGTGATTCCCCTGCCTCAGCCTCCCAAAGTACTGGGTTTATAGGTATGAGCCACCACTACCCTGCTCTCCTTCTGGCCTGTCCCCTTTTTCCACTCCCAAGGCTGGATATGCTGGGCAGTGAGTAATATGACTTTCATGTTGTCCTCAGCCTTGGTCTTAGGGGCTCTGTGGGAGTGACCCCTGCCTTATGTAACACACAAGCACAGGCTGAGGGTCTCCTCCTGGCCAGGAGCTGAGTGAGATCAGCTAGAGTGACCCCCTCACGTCAGGGTGTCAGCTCCCCATCACCCTCACCATGGGCCAGGGTTGCTACCTTCTCACCAGACAAGGCCCCAGCACCCCCCGCCTGTCCTATCTCACCGCGGCCTTTCCTGGGAGGTCCCTGAGGTGAGAGCTGGTCCTTTAGGTTGTGGCCACTTCTTGCCCCCAGGGCCACTGAGCCCTTTTTGATCCTTCTGTCCTGGGCAAGTCATGTTTATAACTTAGTGCCTCCTGGGACTCAGTCTCTACTTCTAGTGAAAAGGAAACACCTCCAGCCCATGCTGGCACCCATGTACTCCAGGGTGGGGCAGGGCAGCTGGCCAGGGACCCGCCCAGCCCCAGGTCCACACTGTGCTTGGGGCTCCGGCTAGAGTCCAGGTCAAGCTAGCCCTGAAGAGCTTCCTGGGCCAGCGTCTCCCTTTCTGGAGCGTGGATGCCGAGGTGCTGAGCTTGGAGACCCCAGGGCTGGGCCAGGACAGGAGCCAGCCGCCTTCCGGGAAGGGAGGCTGAAGATGCCCCTTCCCGGCAAGTCCCTGAGAGGACAGAGATCCAGTTCCCTGCTGTCCCGCTGTCGCTTGGGGCAGTGGTGGTGACCCTGGGAGCTCTGCAGCAGCTGTTCAAGGCAGGGCAGTGCTGGGGGCCCAGAGTCCAGGAGGGCATCTATTGGCTGTGGCTCAGGATAGTGGGCAAGGTCAGGGCGGGGCAGGCCCTTCCTGGAAGCTGGGCAGGCCCTGGCTGTCACTCTGTCATGCTGCCCACTGCATTCTTTAGACTCCTATTTCTAAGTAGGTCTGAGATGTGTCCCAGACTGGCCTGCTCTTAGCCTGGGGTCACTTGAACTGTTGCCTGGGGGCAGGATCTAGGATGGAGGACCAGAGGATGCTTAAACACGGGGACCCATCCTGAGGTGGGCTGTGTCCACACGTGGGTATGCACAGTGGCCCCATGAAGCCATGGTCATAGGCTGGGTTTGTGGAATCTCCCCGATAGGTAGGAAAAGTGCAGGGGGTATGGGGTGAGCCCAGGGCCAGCACAGGCTCCTGGGATTGTTGGGGCTTTTGAGTCTGAGGGTAGCTGCCCCTCACCCTCCCAGACCTTTCTCAAAGGTCACAGGCCACAGGCCTCACGATCCAGGCTGTTGTCTGTCCTCCTACCCACGTCCTTCTCTTGTGCAGGACAGGAGCCCTGGGACAGCAAGGGCAAAGGCTGGAGCCCAGCAGCTTGTCTCTCAGGCTTTGGTGGGCACACCATGGACCAAGGCTAGTGACCGGAAGGTGTTTCTTCAGCCACTTATTTCTTTCTGAACTTATTTTCTATTTGTGAGGCCCAGGGAGCCTCTGTGCTGAATTATATACCCAAATCTTTTTAACTTTTTTGTGAAACAGTAAGTTATTAAATTTCCCAGGCTGGACTCAAATTTTTGATTCTCTTCCCTCAGCCTCCCGGAGTGCTAGAATTCTAGGCCTGCACCCCCCAACTATTATGTAATTGTTTTGTGCTGAAATCGAGATCACATAAAATTTTCATTTTAACTATTTTTAAATTCACAGCAGAGTGACATTAAGCACATTGAACATGGTCCCCATCGTCTGTCTCCAGAATTCTTTCAACCCCTCAAACTTCCCAGACCTAATCTCTGTCCCCTGTGGGCACCCCCCTGTCCCTGATACCTCCTTCTGCTTCTAGGTCTCTATTCATCTACCCTAGAACTGAGCTCCACCACCTCTTGGCCTTGGTGACATCCAAGACTTTGACCCAGTCTCCGTAGCAGGTTTTTCTGGAGGGCTGGGATTGAACCCAGGGCCTCAGTGCTGAGCTACACCCTAGCCTGCATCTCTGTTAAATGAGGCCTCTTCTGCGGCCCCAGCTACTGAGCAGGAACTCAGCCTCCCATGGTCTGGGAAATGGGGTGTGGGGCTTCCCCATGGGGGCTGGAGTGGACACAGGGTGCAGGACATAGGGTGCAGGGAAGAGGGACCAAAGGAGCAGCCTGCTCAGGGCACGGCAGGGGAATGCTTCACTGTCTTTCCATTCTGCACCTCATCCCCTTCCCCAGTGTTCCCCACTTGGCCTTCCAGAACCCTCTCATGGGGTGCCTGATGCCCCTGACCCTGATATCACCCTGCTCTTTTCTCCAGGTTCAGGCCTCAAGCCTGCCTCTTGCTCAGACCTGGGGTGAGGACTTCCAAGGCCTCAGGCAGAGAGACCAAGAGCCAGCCAAAAAGCCAACTCCCAGGGTGCCAGCTGCCCCTTCCTCCCATGGGACCTTCCTCCTGCCACCAGGCCCAGCCCCATGGAGGAAGACAGCAGGAAAGTTTTGGAGGCTGGACAGCAACCCAGATTGAGTGAGGGAGGACTGGTGGCCAGCAAGCCGAGCCGGGGCATCAGAGCTGGTCTTGAACAGCGTGGGGCAGGGCTCCAGGTCGCTGGCAGCCCTCAGCCAGGCCCCTTGCTTCCTCCCTGCTGGATATCAACATCCTCCCTCTTTGCTCTCAAGCCCCAAGCTCAGTGGGAGAGCTCTGGCTGCAGGAGCTAGGAGCTGACTGACACCTAAGGACACTGGGACAGTTCCTTTCCGGCCTTCCTGGGTGAGGGGACCAGAAGCTGGGAATGATGATGGCTGTCCTGACTTCCTGCCTGGGACTGGAAGACAGATCTGCCCAGAAGCAGGTCTGCTGGACTATCAGGAGACAAATGCTGGGCCCCTGCAGGATGTCAGGGTCCTCACTCACCCCTCGGATTTCCAGTCCACAAGTGGGCATCTGGGTTCCCATACACTACAGCCAAGCACAAGGCACAAAACACGGCGACGGGTGGGGGGTGGGGGTGGACTGAGGGTGTTGTGGGGTGTTCTCTGGGCATACCCTCTCTCTGTGGGTATTCTGTGATGTCAAGCCCCACCTTCCTTCCCCACCAGCCGCTGGGCCCACTGCAGTTCACAGCACTGCAGTGACTCCAGGACTCCAGGACCCAGTTCTGGCCTTCATACTCTGGGGAGATCCGTCACATGATGGATCTGGCAGATCCTTGTGACTACCACGGCTGCCTCTTCCATCTCAGTCTTCTGGCTCCCCTGGCACAGGGGAAAGCTGGTCACCACTTCATGAGGAGCCCCAGGCCAACCTGGAAAACTGTGTGAAGAGGATTCAGGCCACCCCCTGGGCAAGCGGGTCCCATGGGCCAGGTGGAGCTCACTATGAATGCAGCCAGCTGACACGGACTGCACTGTGGGCTGGAGCCCCTGGCCTGCCTCTCCCGGACTCAACCTGCAGGGCCTGTGATGATACATGTGATCCCTGCTTTAACCACCAAGGTCTGCTTCTCCTGATCCTTTCCAAACACCCCCAAACCGCCCCACAAGCGCCTGCCTCTGTGACAGGCCCCTTGATTCTACTCCTTGACCCGGTCTCACCCAATCCCAGCTTGCCCTGGTAGGATCTCCAAGGCACAGCTGCCAGGTGCTCTGGGCTTGCAGGGTACAGGGCTCCCTGTCAGGGCTTCATACCCCCCCCCCACGCAGGGCAGCTGAGAGGCACAGGTTCCGCTCTCCTGCCGACATCCTAGAAACTTTCTTCCTCCTGCTGCCACCTCCTGAGGGAGCAGGACCCTAAACCCAGCAAGGTCTGAGGCAGCTGGGGGACTGGGGGATGAGAGGGCTCAGGGTCTGCATTTCCTTCACCTCCCAAGAGCAAAGAGCCCCCAGGGATGGGGAAGGAAGAGAACCCAGCAGCCCTGAAGGCAACTGCTTTTTCCTCTCCTTCCTCCCCAGAAACCCTGTTTCTGGCTGTCCCGGTAGGGGCAGAATCCTAGAGCACCGGCCTCCACTGAGATGGGGGGGGGGGGGGAGAGTGCGTGCGCACGCGCACACGTGGACACACACACACACACACACACACACACACACACCCCTCTTTGTGCTTTGATGCCCAAGACAGGGCCTGAGCTCAGTTAAACTGGAGGGGAGTGGGTGGAGGCCAGTCTGCCCAATATGGATCAGATCTCTTAGGTACAGTGGTCTCTCTCTGCCTTCCACCCCACCTCTCTCCTCTGTCCCTCCTTCTGTCTCTCTCTACCAGCTGGACAGCAGCCATTCAGGGTTGGGGACTGCCGAGTGCCTTCCCAGGACCTGAGGCCCTGCACGAGGGTGACAATTAGCCCCACCCTGGTTTCGGCAACTCCCAGCTCTGGCCTCCGTTAGCTCTTCTGAGTGCCTGTCTGCTGTCACTTAGATCTCTAAAAAGTGTGAGGAGTGGGTAGATCGAGGCAGAGTTTTAGCGAGGGGGAGCGCCTGGCTGCAGGGTCCGGTGGTGAAGACCGCCGGGGGTGGTCTCGGGCAGGGTCCTGGGCAGGAGTCGATGCCTGCCCACTCGCACAGCTCTTGAAGGGGACCGGCTGCTGGTGACCGGAGGGCTCGGCGCCGCCGTCCTGCCCATCGATCGCTGGTGTAGACCCGCCGCGGCGGCGTCTCGGTGCGCAGCTGTGCGCGCCCGCGCCCAGGCCGGGCTGTCGGGAACTCGGCCGGGTGCGCTCGCTCCGCTTCCTGGAAACGCGCTCCCGAGCGAGGAGCACGCGGGCGCCGGCAACCCGGGCCGCCCAGGGCCGCGGGCGGGCATGGCCAGCTGCCCCGGGCGCGCGCCACCCCCGGGGACAGGGACGCCCCGGGATCCCTGGTGGGCGGTGAAGCGCGCGGGGGCGGCGAGCCGGGGAAGCCGTGGGGCGGGGCGCAGCAGCCGCAGCCGGTCTCCTCCTTCCCGGTACCGAGCAGGCGGGGAGGGCGGCTCTGCGCCAGGCCTGGGGAGGCGGAGAGCCCCATCTGCAGTCCTGCCCGCTTTGGTGCAGGTGGCCAGAGGCGGGCCGAGGAGGCACTGGTGTGCCTGTGTCCCCACTGGGAGACCTCTGCCCGTCAGCCACGCGAGCCGCACCCAGCGGCATTTATTGAGCAGCTCTGCGCGGCAGGTAGTCTCCAGGCTGGCAGAGCGGTTCAGAGGATAGACAGTATTACTGGGCCTCTATGGTATGGAGCCATAAAAGTTGAGATTTAAATAGTATTTTTTTCAATCCTGTTTCTTTTCCCGTGCCAATGAGCTGTCACACACAGGTCCCATCTTGGGGAGCTGATTTCCCTAGTTGTGTCTTGGCTGGGCCGCAGTTGGAGAAAATATTGCACCTATTTGTGTTCCGATGATCCTGCCCAGCTGCCTTGGGGACACTGGTCTCAGCTCTCAGCACAGAGTAGTGGCAGGCACAGGAGGGGAGGAAAAGGTGAAGCCCAGGGACCTCGTGCCTGCCTGAGCCTCAGTTTCTGCTGCAGAATGGACAGAGCAGGGCTGGGGATGGGCAGCTTTGGGCTGGCCCTTGCTGCCAGCTGGACACAGGCATGTCGAGGGATAGGCAGCCCAAACTGAATGACCACGAGATTAGGGATGCTCCCTGCAGGGCCAGGCAGGGTCCTGCAATGGTTCATGAGGTTTCTGAGGAAGAGCCCATTTACTGTGGCAAAGGACAGGGTTCTTGTGACGTCAACATCACGCAACCGATGGGCTAGAGAGAGAAAAGGTTCAAGGAGGACTTACTGAGAAAACGGTGAGGAACCAAAGGAATCAGTCATTCAACAAATATGAGCTGAATGTTGATGCTGTGCTGGGTGCCATTCTAGGCAGCAGACACCAGCAGCTTATTCAGCAGGGGATGGCGTCCCCGTCAGAGGTAAGCAGTGTCTTGTCTTCCAGGAGCACTAAGACCTTTGAGAGGGGGCCAGGACAGTCGAGGCTCAAAGCCAGGAGGCCACCCCCTGAGGTGTGGTCCCCAGGGTGGAGAGTGACTCAGGCCCCGCCCAGCCTCCCTGTTGCCTGGCTTTGGTTTGTTTAAGAACAAATTAGTCATGGAGCAGGCAGCTTTCCCGAAAATAAAATGAGAATCCCCAGGAAACAGGGAGCATTGAAGGCAGTGGTGAGTCAGCACGTGCCGCCCCCAGGGCCCCACTTTCCAGCTGGTCCTCCACCCTGTCCTCCTCGAGAGTTTCCTCCTCTTCCTGGCCCTCAGCTTCTCTCTTCCCGGCCCTGGTCCCTCTCTTCCATCCTTCCTTCCATTCGTGTTTACCCTGCACCTGCTGCTCCAAGCCTCCTGCAGGAAGGAAGGAGGCGGAGAGAGCTGCCCCCACAGAACCCCTTTATTGGGCAGGGACACTTGAAACTTAAGGGGTGTGAGGAGCAGAGGGCAGCTGGCTGGCCCCACCCCTGCCCCCAGCCCGGGACATTGCTTGACCTCCTGGGAGGCCAGTCTGCCTCCCTCAGGGCTAGGGCAGAGCTCAGGGCTAGGGTCCCCTTTCCCACCATGCTTTGTTTCAGAAGGACACGCTCCGGGGTCTCCATACTCCCTGCCTCCCTATGTGCCCCCTGCCCCGCCCCAAGGTCAACAAGGAAGGAGGGACACAGTGTAGGGACCCAGGCCCCTGGAAACCTGGTCTCCCTGGGGCCCTGGCCTGGGCAGGTGAGACCCTTCCTCCTGTCAGGACAAATCCCTGCAGGCCTGGAGCCCCCAGCTTCCCAGTCCCCTAGCCCATTCCCCAGCTGAAAGCCATGCTCTTCTGGTTCTCCTTGGGGCCCCAAGTGCTGCTCACCTCCCAGACCCCTCAGGAGCCAGCAGAGGCAGCCCAGGCCTGGTCACAGGCCGGGCCGGGGTCTCCTGTCTCTCCAGCCACTGTCCAATCTCCGTCTGCAGCTTTCCATGAATAATTTAGCTGTCTGAATTACAGTAAAGAGCTGCTCAGCTCCTTCCCAAATCGTTAAGAGCTGATACCAGGCGTCCTTCTGAGGAAAGTCCCTTTCCCAGTGAAACCGAGCCTTGTGGGTGGGGATACCCCCTCGCCCCAATCATTAACTGATATCTCACAGTAATAGGCAATCCACTTTTTTTTTTAACCTTGGCTATGGAAAATGGATTGAACACTGGGTGCCAGTTCTTAGAAGCAGGAAAGAGCAGCCGCCCCTCAGGTGGGTGGGGTGCTGCCCTGGGGAGTGGCTGGGGACCCAAGTCATGGCTGCAGGCCACTGGGAGAGATTCAGGACTCAGGAAGGAGTGTGCAGAGCCTGGTGAAGTGGCATGGAACAGGATGTTAACTGCACAGTGTGTGTGTGCATTGTGTACCTGTGCATGTGTGAGAGCGTGCGTGCATGTGCACATCTGTGTGTACGTGAATGTACGCACGTGGGTGTCCGCCTTGTTCGAGGCTGTGCATGTGTCTGTGTTTGTGGGTGGGGGTGTGTATATAGGCCTGCCTGGCACAGCTGGCCTGTGTGGGTGGGCTGGCCTTGGGTCTCCCAGTCAGGTGACTTGCACACAGGGAGGGAAGGAGCTTTAAGAAGTTTGGAGAGAGGGAAGGACTGAAAGGAAGAGCCAGGTGGGACCTCGGCTGGAAGAGTCCATGGAGAGTGCGGCAATAGCCAGGCACTGGAGGGTTCTGGGTCCTGGAGCCCTGGTTCAGTGGAGCCCCTGGGTATGAGTTAGTGTGGCTGCCGAGAAAGCAGTTAGGAACCAGGCTCAGAGTCTGGACTCTGCAGAATGAGACCTCTGCAGCCCAGGCTAGCAGGAGGTAGGGGGTACCCTCTGCTGCTAGGGATCCAGGAGGCTGAGTAGGGGCAGGCCGGCCTGCCGCCTGGCCTCTGCAGAGAGGGCATGGGCAGTGAGCTCACCTGGCTGGCTGGCAGGAGGAGGCAGTGCAGAGTCCTGGCAGGGGCTGGGTGTGTGCTCCATGTGGCCTGCTCCTGCCCCAGCCACGGAGCCTGCTGACAGCTGTAGCCACTCAAGTGTCCTCTGTCCACCCTCCCAGTGCAACCCCCCTGGAGAAGAGCCCCCCAGCACCTGTGCAGATAGTATACATGTGAAGCTAGAGAGGGAAGAGTGCGGATCTTTCTTCCTCTTTCTCCACCCCATCCTGCCTGTTTCTAGAGTGTCCTTAGGTAGCTCCCCACTTCTGGATTTGCACATCTGGGGGGTGAGGAAGAGCTGAGAGGAGCAGCTGCCCAGCAGAATCCATCTCCTCATTCCAGCCTAGAGAAGGACTCAGCTGACCACCTCTGGGTGGAGAAGCTGCCCACTACCTGCTGCCTGGCACGCGCCGCAGGCATCGCCCTAACCCAGGGCAGCCCAGCAAGACAGCGTACTTGGTGCCCAGGGGTCCCCCAAGCACTTCCTGCGGCCCAGCCTCCACGGGAGCCCTGACAACATACTCATTTCCCTGGGCGACAGCTCCCAGAGACCCTGTGGGGCCCACCTGTGACACTGGCACCCCCCCAGCAGATGTGGGGAGCCACCCTGAATTAGCTTATCAGCACCACCTGCTTCTGCTGCCCACAGCCAGAGATAGAGAGGATACCTGCTGGGTGGCCTGGGTAGGGGCTTTGGGAACAGCACGCCCTTGTAACCTTCTCTCCTCGCCCCCAGCTCACTGGTTCTGGTAAAGAGGAAGGGGCAGGCGAGCCCCACTGAAGAGCGGGGAGAATTCCCCAGTTTCCTTGGGCAGGCATCGCCCTAACCCAGGGCAGCCCAGCAAGACAGCGCCATCGGCAGCTCCTCCTGTCCTAGGATAAGCAGATTGGGACTTGCTGGGCCCCTCCTGGGTCCCCACCCACCTTGTGGGAGGCTTGTGCAGGTGGCACCTGGCTGATGGCAGCTGAGCAGAGCCTGTCTGCCTGCGCTGTTGTCCTTCTGAGGGTGGGAATGACAAGGTCTCATCTGTGTCCAGGTGTGATGGTTTTTACAGCCTCCTCCCCACAGCCACAGGCGCACTGCAGATTCCACTCTTTCCCGGGAGCCTTTGAATGGGCCTCCCCTAGTCAGGGCAAGGGGGCTTGCTCAGAAAAGGGCCAGTGAGAGCCAGGAATGGCGGTGCACACCTGTCATCCCAGCACCCCGGGAAGCTGAGGCAGGTGGATTGAAAGTTTGAATGCAGCCTGGGCAACTTAGCTACTTAGTGAGACTCTGTCTCAAAATAAAAAATTTTAAAAGGGCCGCAACTGTAACTCCGTGGGAAGGCCCTGGGTTCATTCTCTAATACTACGAAAGGTGGTGGTGGTGCTGGAGGTAAGTCTTTGAGTTTCAGGGGCTGGGGATTTAGCTCAGCAGCATAAGTGCCTGCCCTCAAGCATGCAGTCTTGAGTTCGATCCCCGGTACCAATTAAAAAAATCTATTTGGGTTTCAGTCTCCATAGTTAGAGAGCTGCCACTGACAGTTCTCCAACCAAGATGACTGTGTTCCAATAAAACTTTATTTTTGGATGATGAGGCTGCATACATTTTTTGAATGGCATGAAATATTCTTTTCTTTCTGATTTGTTTCCCAACCATTTAAAGATGTAAAGACATTCTTTGTGGGCCAAGCCGGCACAAGCAGCAGGCTGGGGCTGGGCTGCGGGCTGCAGTGTGCCACCTGCCCCAGGCCACCCCAGAAGCAGCCTGTCCCTGACAGCAAGCATGATGTGAAGGACACATCACGCACCCTGGGGGCTTGGCGCGCAGTAGGTTCGTAGGAACCATTGATCAGATGTGCTCCCGCACATGTCCTGTGGACACTCACATCCTTTAAGCAAGGCACAGCTACTATCCCTGTTTCATTTGCTAGGGGAAGGGGAGCCCTGGGGACTGAACTCAAGGCCACACTGAGCTGTATCCCCAGAACTTACTGAATCTGTTATTCTGAGACAGTTTCACTGAATCACTGAGGTACCCAGACTGGGCATGGAATTGTGTGACCCTCTGTCAGCCTCCCGGAGTGCCGGGGTTACAGCCATGCATCACCACACCCAGCTGAGCCCCATTTCATAGATGAGGTAGTGGAAACCCAGAGAGGCCAAGTGGATTGCCCAAGGTCACTCAGCTAGCTGAGGTTGAGGTAGGCATTGACATTGTATCCTGGGTGACTGGGCCTCTGCCCGGGCACTGGGCCTCCTAGGAAGGTCACGGGGTCAGAGAAGCCCAGCCTGCCCCTCTGTCTCAGCTCAGTCCCACTCTGACATGGCTCCTTCTGTGAACTGGGGTTCTTCGTGGGTCTTTTCCAGGGCGAGGTTAGGTCCCCGAGGCTCTGCTTCTGCCTTCTTAATGGCTGATTCTGGATCGCTCATTCAGCCACCACCCACCCATCCCCAGCTTCTGTTTGAGCCAAGAACCACACTGTCTGAAGGATCACCCCCTCCAGCTGTGGAGACATCACCTCTGCCCATGGCCTCTGCTCAGCCCATCCACTCAGCCTCCAGCCCTGCCTTTCTTTGTCAAGAATCACTGTCCCCACAGGTCAGAAGGGGACAGTCACCCCGACACCTTCCAGCACTCGGTGTCAGCCTGGGAATTGGGGTGTACTCCTGGGCAGCCAGGCTAGATAAACACGTGGCCAGCTGTGTGGCCTGCCTTCCTATGATGGGGTGTTTGGGAAAGAGTCTGAGGCTGGAGGTGAGGGCCCCTCCTTTGGACTACAGTGACCCCAGGCCAAGAGCGGTCACTACCACACATTGCTCTTCCAGTTCTTTCCCATAGAACACCCTGGCTTCAGAGATTCCCATCACCTCGGCCAGAGTTCGTGGGAAGTTCCCCCCTCCGCTTCCCTGTCCTGGAGAAGTAAGATAGTGGGGATCTGAGGCTTGGGAGGACTGGGAGGGGTAAGACAGCAGAGTGCCAGGGAGGTTAGTGTGGTGGTGCCGCAAGGCAGAATCTGCAGAGGTCATCGCAGTCCCGAGGGCAGCGAGCTGACCAGTGCCCACATCAGTAGTCTTCAGTTCTGCTGGGCCAGTGGTGCAGAGGAAGAGGCCGGCAGAGGGAATCCAAGGACTCAGATGTTCCTCTCCTCTGTCCCCTCCCTCCTCCTGGTGACAGCACCCTGAGAGAGCTGGGCTGCCCCGAGGGGCCCACCGGGATCTGGCCTGCCCAGAGCCATCTGGCTGCTGTCCCCGGGAAGACAGGGGCGGGAACCTAGGCTGGGGTCAGGAGCAGTGTTAGACACTGGAGAGCGGAGGAAAGAAGGAAAGGAGAAAAGGAAGGAGGAAGGGGCTGGATAGAAGGATGGGAAGAAGACAAGATGGAAGGAGGAGGAACCGGGGAAGGAGAAAAGGAGAGCGTGCAGAGGGGAGAAGGGGCTCACAGACTTGCTCCTGAAATGCTCCAGGTCCTTCTGTGTGTATTCACCTATTTCCCGCGGACACTTTTCACCCTCCCAGAGTGCTCATGCATCTCCCTGTGCCTCCCCAGCCTGGCCCCAGATCCGGCTGGATTGGGAGCTCTGTGCCCACCGCCATTGGCTTGGCCACACCCCTTTGTTAGGCACCAGCATCTGAAAATGTCAAACTGTTTCCAGCCGTTCAGGCCCAGGCCCGCCCCTTCTTCCCCTTCTCTGTTTTCAGTTCCAGTTGCTGCTGCCCGAGTCCAAACTTCCTCTGTCGCCTTGGGGACGGGGGAGGGCCGGCTCTTTTTCCATCCCAACATCTGTCTCCATAAACAGTTGTGTGCTCCTGGCACCCCCCTTCTGGCCCAGCCTGGGGAGGAAGTGCTTTGTTTATTTGGAGGGGTTGGGTTCCTCGCCAGCGCCTCTTGGGGTTGGCCCTGGGGCTGGATGGCTGCAGCCCTGGACGCTGGGAGCCCTGGGCATGTGGCCAGCTTTACACTCAGGCATCCGCGGATCTCGGCTCTGCTGTGCTAGCTGGGCTGCCTTCCGTAGGATATTTAACCTCTCTGAATTTCCGTTTTCCCTTGCTGAAGCAGAGATTTTGACAGTTGTCAGACAGGTTCTGAGATCATCAGAGACTGGGTACCGTCCAGAGGCGCACACATCTGCTCTCACGGCAGTTCATGCTCCCAGTGAGTCTGGAGATGCTATTTTCAGCAGCAGTGCTTGGGAGAGGGCTCAAGCCCAGAGGGGTCCCTAGTCCAGGACTCTGAGGAGGTCAGCGGCAGGGACCAGATTCCACCTGACAGACAAGCAGGACCCCAGTTTACTAGCTGAGGCAGCTGGGAGAGGAGGCCTCTGACCCCGCTCTGGCAAGGTCACCACGGGAGTCTGTCCTGGGCCATTGGACTCAAATAGCAGCGACACTACCTAGGGCCTTGACAGGCCTGTAGCCCATCACAAGTCCAGCACCCTTTTGTGTCCACAGTTCCCTGTGTGGGTCCAAGAGAGAGATCAGTTGTCCTGTCTTGTTTCCAGACGGCCAAAGAAGAACCTTATACGTACAAGCTCCAAAGTGAGCTTTGGCTCTGGGGCAGAAAGAATCTACCTGTATCTGGGCATGGTAGTACATGCCTATAATTCCTGCACTCTGGAAGGCTGAGGCAGGAGAATTCCAAGTTGTATCCCAGCCTGGGCAATTTAGATATTTAGCAAGGCCCTGCCTCAAAACAAATAAATGAATAAATAAAGATTTCAAAAGAGCTGGGTACATAGATCAGTGCAAAGCCCCTGGTTCAGCCCCAGCACCGGCCCTACAAGGATTCATTCCATGAACCTGAGCCCAGTTCCTGACTGGCCCTGGGTGGTGTGTGTCTCTGAGACTCGGTTGGATCTTCCATGAAAGGGGTAGCAGGGAACAAGTAATTTTCCCCACCGCAGGGGACACTGACTACGTGCTTAGAAGGCTGTGAGTGCTCCAGAAACAGCGGCGTTGACGCTGAGATTACTCGGTGGGCTCAGTGGCAGCCTGGGCCCCCAGGATTTGGGCACACAGGGACTGGCTGTCCGTGCAGCCCTGAGAAGGACAGAAGAATAAGGACAGCATGGAGTACTGGACGCAGGGGCCAAAAACCAGTCCTGTCTGCAGCAGAGGCTCGGGGCATCCATTCCACCTCCTCAGTCTCTTAACTGCGCCTCAGCCAGTGCCCGTGAGAGCCCTCAGGGTGGGGATGGACCCTCCCTCTACCTGTGTCCAGGTCCTCCCCGATGGGGGAGATTGGCAGACTTCGCTGGGTGGGGACAAGGGAGTGGGTACCTGAAGGACAGTGCCGGGGGCAGGAGCTGAGCGCGTGACTGTGGGTGCCCCGCTGCCTGTAGATCTGACTTGGAGTCTCAGAGAGAAAGGTCCCTGGAGAACGTCCAGGTGACAGAACGGCAGGCCCCAAGTGGGGCCCAAGTGACAGCTCTGCCTCTGAGTATCTTCTGCTCTCTCCTGGTGTCTTCAAGAGACAAAATAAACTGATCAGAGGCCAGTAGCCGGGAGGAAGGGGCTGTCTATGCACAGTCCCCCACACTCCTAGTCAGAGGTTTGTGCTGCTGCACTTAGTACCCCAGAGGGGTCCCTCTGCACCCCCCCAGGGCTCTACAGCAGCAGGAAACCCAGGCCAGGTGTGGACAGGCAGCGGTCCACAGCGCTGGCTCAGATGGATGCTGCCGGGGGCTCTGCATGGCTTGTAACAATCAAGTGGCACATGGTCCGCCTTCCTGTGTTGCAATTCTTTAAGAATGTCCTGGTTTTACGGAACGCAGGGAAGTATTTCAAGGTAAAGAGGCATCATGCCTGTGACTTACACTGCAGTCTCCAAGGGGAGAGAGATGGGGGAGAGAGAGAGAGAAAATAACACAAATGTGGTCAGATGGTCACTTCTGGGGAATTTGGACCAAGGATATACAGGAATTCTTTGTAGCATTTTTGCAACTTTTCTGTAAGCTCGAGATTTTTTTTAACTAAAAGGTCGGGGTTTCTTGTTTGTTTGGGTTTTTTTAAAGCACATGATACATTATAATCCTGGGGTGGGGAGGGAAATGTGGGCACAGAGTGGGGCCTGCCGACTGGCTAGGTGGGTGCTTCTTGACCGTTCCAGGTCCTCTAGGAGGGCTCTTGACCCCCAGAGAGAGAGAGCAAAGACGCCACAGTGCCGCATCCCTTCTGCCGCCCTTGGGTTCCAGTTTTCCACCCCTGTGGCCAGTCTTCCCTTTGGGGGGCCAGTGACTCAGCCACGGGTTCCATGTGGCAGGAAGTGGGCACAGTGACTCATGGGATGGCTTGCACCCTCCCTGCTGGAGGTTGGGATAGTGGCTGAGGCCCCAGAAGGCCCCTTGAAGAGGGAGTTCTGTACCCACAGGGACCAGGGCACTGCTTTTGGGGGTCCTCAGCAGCTGGAAGCCCTCCTTTGACTTCTCAGCTGGCAGAATCTGCCCAGTGCTAGATCTGCCCACTGCCTGAAGGCTTTTCCGGTCCCTTGTGGGCATGGGCATGGTGCTAGACATGTCTTGAGAATTCCTCACTGTCTGCAGAGCTGGCAGTGGTTACCAAGGCCACTGACCCTGCTGGCTGCCCCCTGCCATGGCCGCCTCAGGGTCATGTTGGCACTCAGCAGCATGACGCCCGTGTGCCAGCTCCCTGGGGCCCGAGCGTCTGTCCTGCCAAGGCGCCTACTGCAGGGCTCACCCGCGGTGGATCGATGCTTGGGGCTTGTCTACCTTTGGGATAGTTAGTGCAGGGCACTGAGCTGAAGACTTAGGGCTGGGCATTTTCCTTTAAGAGTCCAGGCACACATTTTAAGGTTGAGGCACACAGTTACAGGGGAGATGGCCCCAAGCTGTGTATCCCCACAGGGGGACAGTGAGGCTCAGGGAGGCTAGAGAACTGGCCCGAGGCCACACAACTCTGAGTGGTGAACTGGGGCTTTGAACTCAGGATCTATCTGCCCTAGCGGCTCCTGGGTGTGTAGGGAACACACCCCTGCCCAGTGTGGACGCACCATGCTGGATGGCTCGGCCAGGAAGAGTGTTTACTTGCTTGTTTTCTGTACCTTCCCAGCACCACACAGCTCTGACACGTGGCGAGGGGCGTAGGCCCGTCTTGAAGTACGACCGATTGTCCCACATGACTGTGGACACAGCACCAGCTCTCTGCAGCAAATGCCAGTCCTGCGGACCTCCTGTTCCTCTTATCCCATACCCCCTCCCCTGCACCCAGCTCCCTGTCAGCTGCCACTGTGCCCTGCTCTTGGCCCCTGGTCTCCCCTGCACTTCCCACTTCCTGTCTCCCATGGGTCTCTCTCTGCTCCTCCCCCTGTCCTTCCAGTTCCTTTTCTATACCTGAGCCTCGGGGTTAGGGCTCTGGAGACCAGCATACACCCCTGACAGCTGCCCCTGTCAGGCATGGCAGCATGGT
Organism: Cavia porcellus; assembly: GCF_034190915.1. Taxonomy (NCBI): domain Eukaryota; kingdom Metazoa; phylum Chordata; class Mammalia; order Rodentia; family Caviidae; genus Cavia; species Cavia porcellus. Next base: position 27,177,704 of record NW_026947515.1, read on the forward strand.
CTGAGTTGCTGCCCCTTTCTCCTCAAAGACATCCAGCTCAGAAGGAAGGGCTTCTGCGGCTGCTGGGGTCTTCTCTGGGGCCTCCCTCCCACCCTGATTCCCACACGGCCAGCCTAGTGTTTCTGTATTGTCTGGTCAGTGTGACAAAGCAGTCATATGCCTTGGCTGGAGATGAAGTATTTCTCTGAGAACCTGGTAGCCAGGGGCCCTCAGTAATCAGCATTTTACTCCTCCTCCATTGCACCAAGGTGGAGCCTGTCTCCTGGAACCTTCCTTTCCTTGCTTTTCTTCTGAGGGAGGTCATTGCTAGATTTATTAACCATTGCCTGAGGATCAACTAGCTGATGAAACTCTTTATAAGTCTGAGTGATTTTTATTGCTGTAACAAAATCCCGGAGGCAGATTACTTTATAAAGACAAGAGGTTCATTCAGCTCATGGTTCTGGAAGTGCAAGGCCTGGATGCCTCATGTGGTGTGGCCTTCACCCACAGAGCTCTGCGAGGCACCGAGTGTCACATGGCAGAGATGGAGCTCACAGGTGTAAGCAATGTCTCTTCTAGTCTTTCTCTCTCTTCTTACCCAGCCACAAGAGTTCTATTATGGCAGCTCCACCCGGAGGACCAGTCCCCTCTTAACGCCCCCTGAAACACAGCAGCCAGATTGTCTCCTCTCTTAAACAACTCAGAATGTGATTGAAGTCCAGCATATGTTCCAAGGGACACGTCACATTCAGACCACCTCTTCACCTCCCCAGGCGACACTCCGGCCTCCACCGCCTGCTGCTTGTGAAGGTGGGTCTCATTGTCCTCTCCTACGTTGGTGCCCACCTCCCAGCACTGCTGCCGGCCATTGGAGGTGGAAAGCTGTTCCCTGGGTCCATCTGATGAGGACTAAGGACATGATGATGGCTGTCTGGTGTCTATTATAAAGGAAAATGCCCCTGCCCCGGCCAGTACACTTGTTTCTTAGATGCCCAGGTTCCTGCCCCAGGTCCGGTCGCTTCTGTCTCTTAGACACACTGGTCACTGTGATGCACACTGTACAAACCACTGTACAAACCAATCCATTCTGCCTGTGTACTCCTCCTGCTTATCCCACATAAGCCCTGGACCACTAGACATCAGGCCCTGACCTGGGAATGATCCTGATCAGTGTCCATCAGCGTAAACAAATCTACCTCCAAACCCTGGGTGTCATTTCAATCTTCCTGCACTGCTTTGCACTGTGACATCCAAGCAGTAACTCATTTACAACCAACCAGCCTGTTTTTCCTCCCAGGGCTCCCCCAATTCTAGGGCATCTGGGAATTCTGGTTGTTGAGTTTTACATTTAATCCTGTTCAATTTCATTGGTGTTGCCCTAGCCTAGTGATGGCAGACCTTTTAGAGCTTTAAAGCCTAAATGGCACGTGTGCTATGAGTTTGCCACCTCTGTTCTGGCCTTTCATCATGTTTGGAGTTACCCTTTAACTTTGTTTCATCTGAAACTCTGAGCATACACTTTTGTGGTCTTTGTTCAAGTCACTGACAAAAATGTTGAGCGGTATTTTGTCAGTGCCCTGAGGCACCCTTTTAGGGACTTATTTCCACATGGGCATAGTTTCTTTATCCACAGAGTCTGGTTCTGTTTATATTAAATCTATTTGCTGTAATCGGATTGTTTTCTAGGCTACTTTTTCACCTCTTGCATAATGCTATCAGAGGAAGTCAAATGTTTTGATGCATTGAAGGCATTTTATATCCAAAGCATTTCTGTGATCTAACAATTCCATCAAAGCAAAAAGGAGTGATTTTAAACTGAGTTGTTAATAGAATGCTTATATTTAAAAAAAAAAAAAAGAAAGAAAAACTTGGGGGAAAAAAGGATAGTTTATGTTACAATATTCTTTTGTTCCCTTCACAATAGAACTCAGGACCTTGCACTTGTCAGGCCGGCACTTGTGCAGCTGAAATACATTCTCCGCCCTTATAGTCATTTTATTAAAGTTTCAAAATATAAGCTGAGCATGATGGTGCATGCTAATAATCCCAACATTTGGGAGGTTGAGGCAGGAGCATCACCAGGGATTTGAGTGTAGCCTGGGCTACACAGTGAGTTCAAAGCCAGCCTGAACTGCACTGGGAGACCCTGTGTGAAAACAAACAAAAACAGATTTCATCCCTACGCCTAGCATGGTAGTTGCACATCAAGACTCTGCATAGATATCTGTTGACTAAAGGTATGAATAAATGAATTTTCAAAATGATTCATTACCAAGTTTTACTGGTGATTAACATTATACACACTGATTTCCAGTTTCCTGAGAGTTTGACCCACCTTCCTATCTTCTGTGATCTCAGGGTGACTGGCAGGGCATAGCTTTCAGGCCTCAGGCCAGGGCTGGCTTCCTCCCGCTCCACCATGATGGCGATATCTGCCTGCCCAGACCCCTCCCACCCAGCCTCCCCTTCTCGGCCCTCCAGGCCCTCCTGGGCCCCACCAGGCCATGCAGTGGCCTCAGTGCCTTGCGAGGCTGTTTGGAAAGCAGTAGGAACATGATGGCCTGGTCTTGGTCCCTTGTAGGAACGTCCACGGTCCCTGCTCTGCTGGTTTGAGGAAACTGACCGTCTTCAGGACAGACCAGTGACAGTTAAGTGCTCAATAAAAGCACATCTGTAACTGTAGGTACTTGGGACACTGAGGCAGGAGCATTACAAGTTTGAGGTCAGCCTGTGCAACTTAGTGAGATCCTATTTCAAAAAAAAATTTTTTTTTTTAAAAAGCTTTTTAGGGGCTGGGGATTTAGCTCAGCGGCATAAGCGCCTGCCTTGCAAGTGTGTGGTTGTGAGTTTGATCCCTGGTACCGATAAAAAAGAAAAAGACAAAAAAAAAAAAAAATGGAGAGAAAAAAGGCTTTTTAAAGGACTGGGAAATAGTTCTGCGGTAGAGCCATTGTATAGTAACCTCAAAGCCCATGATTCAACTCCCCAACACTGAGAAACAAATAGATAAACAGTGGGCTCCATGTTTCTTCCATTCCTCTTCTGCCATGTCACCTGAGGACCGGCCCTGCCCGTGGCTCGCTCTTCTGGCTGTGATCACAGTCTGGAAATTCCTTTCTGTCTTAGAAGTTTTATTAGGGGCTGATGCTCTGTTGCCCGCTTCCACCCCAGAGCCACCCTGCCCCTCGGCACTTGCCTTGGGCTCCTGGGCCCCCTATATCCTCCCTCCTCACCCTTTTGAAACAGGAGGGGCTCTGGGAAGGTGCCAGCCGCCAACCCCTTCTCCTGGCACCCTTCTGGGAGTCCCGTGTCTCAGTTGTGCATTTTTCCCTCTCAGTTCACCATTCTCTCATTTTCAGTCTTAGAATTTATCACTGTTTATATTTGTTTTGTTTTGTTTTGTTTGTTTTGCCAGAGTTTCCTGACTTTTTTGAAAAGATTTCCCTTCAAGTTTAAGATACACATGGTACAATTTCCAACATCTCTTTCTATCAGGGCTCTTAGAGAATCACCCATGTGAAAGGCATCCCCACGGTAAAGTCCCTTTCCCGGGAGTCAGACAGATTCACTGCTGAATGAGACCACACAGACCCTCCTCTGCCAACCCAGACACTGTCACAGGATACGGAGCTGGCGGGGACTTCTCAGCAGGACAACGGGCTCCAACACACCGAAACTGGGGCCTGACCCTGAAACTCAACCAGGGTTAATTAAGGACACTGTGCCCAGCCCTCTGAGGTTGGCTAGGAAAGGCAGCCCAGTTCCTTACCGCAGCTGCTAAGAATCAGAAACAGGGAGAGAAAGGATGCAAAGCACTTGGTCACACACAAACCTACTGCCAGAGAGTTAAAGGGTGTAGAGTAGGGCATGGTGGTGCACCCCTGTCATCCTAGTTCTCTGGGAGGCTGAGGCAGAAAGATCAAAAGCTTGAGCCCAGGCTGAGCAATTTAAAGAATTTTAGGATTTAGGGCTGGAGAGTGTAATGATCTAACCCAACATGAGGGAAGCCAAACATAAGGATACAGGAGAGGAGGACTTGGGATAGGATTTGTGTTCTTAAAGAAAAACTTAAGGCAGGGATGATGGTGCCCACTTATAATCCCAGCAGGTGGGAGCTGAGGCAGGAGAATCGATGTGGGTTCAAGGCCAGCCTGGGCAATACAGTAAGTTTGAGGCCAGTTTGAACTGCATTGTGTGACTCTACCTCAGAAAGAAAGAAAGAAAGAAAGAAAGAAAGAAAGAAAGAAAGAAAGAAAATTAAAAACTGCTACCTTCCTGCTATTTCCAACCATTCCATTCATTAAACAAATGCATATCAAGAAAGAAAAACATAGGCCAAGAGTCTATTGTGTGCCCACTTGGACCCCCACCCCCCCAGAGCCCACCCTCAGAAAGTGTTTAGAGAAATATCTAACGATGCCCGAGGGCAAACAAACAGCCAGCCTCACCACTGGGGGCACCAAGAGTTCCGTTGGGGGGCCTGGGGTTGGGTCACGGACAGTGGAAATCTCTGGAAAAACCCTAGTACCCCTGTTGCAACATTCTAGGAAAACAGCCTGACGCCGTCCATCCGTTGAATAAGACTGAATCACCCAGGGGAAGGTTTGGGGTAGTCAACACTGTCCCACGCAGCAAATCCCCACCCTTGGTTCCCCAAAGATGCTCCAGCGGCCCTCTGGGGACCATGGGAGGAGGGACCACACTGATCTGGAATTTCACCGAGACACATGCAAATGGCCCAGTGGGCTCAGTGGGGGAAATTGCGAAGTAGGAGTCTGGTAGCTCCGTGTGTATTCCCAGGAAAGCAGAAGTGAGAGTGGGTGCGATCTCCCAGTTCCCCTCTCCCTGCACCCTTGTCCCTCTCCAGGATGGGCCCCTGTCCTTCCCTGGAAGAAACAAGAGACCGATGACTTTTACCCAGTCCCATCTGGGAAAATGCTCATCTGGAAAGGAAGCCACCCTTGTAAGTTTCCTTAAGGACCCAGAATTGGGAAATAGATTTGGGGGTACGGCAAAGGGGGAGGCTTGAAACAGGTGAAAGGAGAAGACATCCGTCTCTTCCCCTACTCTGTCAAATGTCAGGCAGTGAACCCGAGGTTCGCCTGGGCCCCCTGTGGCAGTTTGGTCTGACCAGTGACAACAAGGACCTAGCCTGTCTGGCTCCAGCGGTGGTGACCACCCAGCTTCCCCGCTGCACCCTGGATTGTCAGCCCCCAGGACCAGGCAGATACTGGTCTGGCAGGAAAAGGGGACACAGCTGGGGTGTGTGTGTGTGGGCTGCGGCTCTGGTTCACCTGAAAATCACGGCCTCAGCCACCGAGTTGTGATGAGAGGACTGTACTCTTGGTAACTTCACTGTAATTCACCGCCCATTGACTGCGCTCCCACTTCCACTCAAGAGTGAGGGCGCCCCTCCCCTCCCCAGCAGGAAGCAAACCACTGTGCCCTGCCGAATGAGTCAAAGCCCAGGACAGCTGTTCCATATTTAGGAAGGCAGGTGCTGGCACATGCGTGTGGGTTTCCCCTCACCTGCTCCAGCATGCCCTGAAAGACAGATGAAAAGCCCCAGGGAGAAAGTGGTTTCCTGGCTCTTCCTGGGCCCCGTGTAAACCACACTTTTCTCTCTCTGCTCTCTCTTCTCTGCAGGCTGTGCTCCTTTTATAAGATTTCTATCCAGGTACAGGTGACTGGCAAGGCTTTTTTTTTTTTTACAGTCCTGGTGTGTGTGTGCAGGACAGAACCCGCAGCCTCACGCATTCTAGGCAAATGCTCTACAACTAGCTACTGTCCCAGCCTTCTTTTATTTTGAGACTGTTAAATTGCCCAGGATGGCCTTGAACTGTACTTGCCATCCTCCTGCCTCAGCCTCCCAAGTAGCTGGCATTACAAGTGTATGCTGGCTTTTACCCATAGAATTGCTTAGATTGCTGGCCATGGCAGTGTATGCTTATAATCCTACTCTGGGAGGCCAGGGCAGGAAGATTTTAAATTTACTTGAGCCCAGCCTGGGCAATTTTGTGACTGAGATTTTGTTTCAAACCAATTAAAAAAAAAAAAAAAAAGTAACTCAGCACAAAAGCTTTGAGTTCAATTCCCAATACTACAAAAAAAAAAACTTTCATTTTTAATTTGTATAGAATTTATTTTCTTGGGGCAGGGGATTTAGCTCGGTGGTTTAAGCGCCTGTCTGGCAAGCCCTAGGTCATGAGTTCAATCCCTGGCACCAAAAAAAAAAAAAAAAAAGAAAAGAAAAAGAAAAAAATTATTTTCTTTGAAGGTAACACTAATTTAGTGTACGTACGCTCCATAGCTCACAAGTATTAGTTCAATAATTGAAAAGAAATAGAAGGGAAAGGAAGGCTATAAACTGCGTGGGCCCGCTGGCCCACGAGGGGTGCCCTGGCTGTCCCGGGGCCAGTCAGCTGGAGCACTGACCTCTGCACTTTCCCAGCCTCTTCCTCTCTGCTCCATTTCCTCCCTGGAAGAGCAAACAGCAGAGCCGCCCCAGGACTGAGGGGTGGGGGTGGGGAACCTTCCTCCAGCTCCTCTGTGTGGGCCCAGCAAGATCAAGGCCACAAAGGCAGCCCCAGACCAGACGATGCCTCTGCATTTTAATGAGATCCAGCTGATGGGTCCTGCTATCCCTCCGAGAGAAGATGAACGCTACAGAACAGCTGGCCACCCATGGGCAGAGAGGGGCCTTTGCTTTGCTCCTCCGAGCTCTTTTGGGAAATCCTGGGCTCCAGGGAGAGTGATTTGGTTTAGATCCCGGCAGTAACTTGCATTCTGATGGTGGGGCACAGATCTGTCTCCTTGCACTTTCTGGGGGGGGGCTCGCTGCACTTACCTGCATCCTGCTTCACAGATGGAGGACAGTGTCCCAGAGAGCCCAGAGAGCTGGGGCCACCTAGAGAAGTGGTCACTCCCCGCAAGGGGCAGCTGAAACCTTTGATCAGACCTTTGCAGAACATGGGGTAATGAGATCCCCTAAGGGGCTGGGATTTGGCGCCCTAAAGGTGACCCTGTGACAACTTTCACTTAATGATCATTATGGAGACACCCATGTCCACCTGGGATATGGGGTTCAACACTGAATTAGGGTGGAGGGTCACCCATGGGGACAGGAGAGTCACAGTTAGGAAGTCCAGGTAAATGGGACACGCGGGTAGGAGACAGTGGGCACAGAAGCCGCGTCCCTCGGACACAGGCAGGGAGCAAGGGCGGACAGGCGCTGCACCAGAGAATGTGGCTTCCCTTGCTTCCCGGACTAGGGAAGGACCAGGGCCCGGCCAAAAAGGGGAGGGAACGGGGCGCGGCCTGGGAAGAAGGTGGGGTGCTGGGGAGGGAGGGGAGCCCTGCCCCAACGTGCCCTCTATCCCGGGCACGCACCCTGCCGGGAAGTCCTGGGGTCGCAGCTGCTCCGCGGCCCGGCCCAGAATAGCCTCTCTTCCGGGCAGGGCTGCCCTGGCCTGGCCCGCAGCGCCAGGTCCCGAAATAGGGCTCCGCGGGGCCGGCAGAGGGCGGCGGACTGCGGGAGGGGCCGCCCCATCTGGGGCTCCCGCACCGGACTGGGCCTCAAGTGCAAGGTCCGAGAGGGGGCTGCAAGGCGCAGGCCTGGACCAGACTGGGGCATCCGGGTGGGGAGGGCCCTGCCGCGGGGACCTGGACAGGGCGTGGACCCGGGGCTGGGGGAGGGACAGGCTGGGGGACGGTTCAGCCGGGGGCTCGAGGCGCAGTGAGCGGATATTGGGGGCCGGGATCCCCGGCGCGGGGCCAGCCCGGAGGAGGGGTGGGAGGGGGAGCGAGGCGCTGACCTCACCGCGGCGAGGAAGCCCGTCGTCGGGCCGCGCTGATGGAAGGCCGGAGGAATTCGCAGCTGGCGGTTCGGTCGCTGGTCAGTCGGCTGTGCGCGCTCCCGCGGGTTCCCTTCCCCTGTTAACGTTGCCGACCTGGGAGCAACGGCGCGGCGCTGGCCACAGCCCACATCACTGACCTGGGCGCGCGTGGATCGAGGCGCGGGGAGGGTAAAGCCTGTCCATTCCGTGGTCACCCGCTGGGCCACGTGTCTGAGCCTGAGCCAGGCAACAGGGAGAATGGCCCCCACCCTGCACCCCCAGGGACACCCTCCTACCTGCCCCAGTATCCTGCTGGTTTTTGCTGAAATTCTGCATCCTGCTTCCCCTTCTCCTGGCACGCAGTGTTCACAATGCTGGGACCCCAGAAGATGGGCAGCTTCAACCTCAACACACCAGTACCACTGGGCTAAGTCCACAGAGTCCTGGGGGCCACCTCCGAGTGCCTGACCTCACCTTCTGCCCATCACAGCCACACCCCTTCATCTTCTACCAACTGCCAACCTCTTTAACCTATTCCGGCCTCAGTTTCCCCAGTGGCTAACCAGTGATTAGTTGTATCTGCCCTCTGGGTTGTTGTGATGAAAACACCCTGCACTCTGCAAGGATGGAGTCCTCTCCCCTGGTGCCCACCTCTTTTCCCACTCCAAAGCCTGCCAGTGGCACTACCCAGCCCCCCGCCCTGGGGTTGTGTGCTTGGACTCCCTTGCCGGAGCCCTCCCTCCAGGTTACCTTGAACCCGCCTCATTCAAAAGGATGGTCCAACTTGATGTCAGAACCTGCAGGGATCCTGGGCTGAAGTCCAAGAACATGAAGGGCAGGCCGCCTGGCGGGAGCAGGCAGCCTGTCCTTCTGACGCTAGCTGCGCCCTCTCTGCCCTTTGTAGCGTGAGCTGGAGGTCACAGGACTGGGCAGCCTCTGAAAACCCCTAGAAAGACTACCTTGGCCTGGGGGTGGGATTTGGACCTCTGGGCCTGGAAGAAGCTCTCGCTGCTGCCCCTTCTCCTATATGAGACAGGAGGCCTGAACCCAGAGAACAGCAGGACCTCATGGAAAGAAGGCGGGCCTGATTTACTGTAACTTTCTGGCTGAAAGCCTGATGGTCCTGTGGTCGGGCAGGCCTGCCCAAGAGGCCTGTGGTACAGGGAGGTCTTGGAGAACTCTCTCGGCTTGGACTGCTAGAGCCCAGTTTGTGTATCCTGTAGAGTGCAGCAGGGGGGCTGCAGCTGATTTCCCAGAGAGGTTGGTGTGGACAGGTGGGCTGCCTGGAAGGTGGCCATTACCTAAATGCCAGATCATCTGCAAGAAAAAGAAAAAAAAAGAAAGAGCCATCCAGGGGCTTAGGCCTTTCCTGAGTTGGTCCAAGCAGCCACTGTTGACCAAGCACTCACTATGAGCTGGGCCATCATCATGGCCACCCCAGGAGTGGGGAGTTACTGTCCCCACGACACCGGTGAGAATGCAAACTGGAGTGAAACCTCACTCCCACCCACCACTCCACCTGGCCCTCTGAGTATGGGAACAGTGTGGCCTGAAAGGCGGCAGTGGCCCAGCTGCCTGCCAGGTGCTCCCCCCCCCCCCCACCGCACACTCTCTGCTCGGTGCTCAGCTGACTTCCTGCCCCTGGAAGCACTTCTGTGGGTATGCAGGGGCAGGGCGGGCCCCTTCCTGTGGTTCAGGTGAGGGCATAACCTCCTGCCCCCTTGACATCCCCTCCCTAGTCTTTCCCGGGCACTGTAAGTCAGATCTAGGGACCCTAGGGAGCCTCTGCAGGCCAGGGATTTGTCCATCACCCTGCACTGCAGATGAGGACCAGGGTGGGCAGGGGGAGGGCTGCAGGCCTCACTAACAAGGGCTTGGTGTCCCGAGAATCTTCTCTCTCCAACTGTCCAAGCCCACACGGAGTCCTTCTCCATTGTGCCACCCCTCTGCCAGGCCAATGGTGCCGTGGCAAACACTGCTGTTGAAAGCCTCTCAGCCTCCTCTCCTTGGCTCTCTTTAGCCTTCTAACGTGCACTGAACAGGAGCCCCTGAGGAATGTAATGTCCATCTTGCCCATGCCCACCTCACTGTCAGGTCCTCCAAAGCTTTGGAAAGGGCTGGCCATCTCACTTTTTCCTAGGTAACACTGCCAAGCAAGTGTGGCACCATCTGTGTCTCCTGTGCCCAGCTCCAGGGCTCTACCACATGCCCCTCTTGCCGGAGAAAGCTCAGCAAAGTCTTCTAGGGGGTGGGGTGGTGCTGACAGGGACCATCTGAGGCTGTGCGGCCTGAGGCTCCGCACAGGGAAATGAAGGGAACATCCCAAAGGAAGTGAGACACTCAGGGCTGCACCAGGCCATCATGCCCTGCAGGCCACAGGCATTCTTGGCTGTCTACGCCTGCCTCCCAGCCATGCAGCTGGCTGGGTCATCTGCTGGCCAGGCATCGTTTTAGCCTGCTCAGGGTGCCCGAGGCATCTTATTGGAAAATAAAGGGACATTCCATTTGTCGTTCTGTCCAAGAGCAAGGAGAAGCACATTTCTGAGACTCTTCCTGGAAGATAAGGAAAGGGAAAAAATTTTGTTTTTTCAGTGTTAGGGATTAAAGGCCTTGCATATTCTAGGCATCTGCTCCACCACTGAACTACACCCCAACTGAAAAGGTATGTGCAATCCCACATGACCACTCTACCGACTGAACAGTATCAACCCCATGCCTCAAAGTCATGTCTATATACAATCTATCAATGCAAACTGATTTGCCAGTAGCACCCTTGTGGGTATAATTAAACTGAAATAGGTCCTAGTGGATTACTAGGGCTATGCCTACGTAGTCAATGACCATTGTCCTCTATGAAGAGGGCAGTTTGGACACACACACATGTACAGAGAGAAGAGAGAGCACCATGACTGGGGTGATATGTCTACAAGCTGAGGAGGTTGCCAAGGACTGCCAGGAGCTACCAGAAGCCAGAAGGGATAAGGAATGATCCTTCCCTAGAGACCTGGGAGATGGTCCTTGATTTCTGAACTTCTGGCCTTGGGCACTGTGAGAGAATGAATTCCTATGGCCATAACCAGCCCAGGTGGTGGTATTCCGTTATAGCAGCCCCAGGACACTAACAGAACCACCAAATATGCAACAGGGGGCACTTGGCAGAAGGAGAAGAGAATGCCTCAGGCCCATCGAGAAAAGAGAGAGACCAAGGAGGGAACAGGAAGGGGCATTTCCCGAACTTGCTCCTCGCCCCAGACAGGAAATCAAGGACCTAGCAGCAGAATTTCTGAAGAAGAAGCCACCTAGTAAGAGCTTGGATGCCAGGTGAACAGGAAGTGTTAGTTCATACAGGGTCCCCAGAAGATGCTGCGAACAATAATAAACTCACACTGGGCTCTTGGAGGTGCATGCCTATGTCTCAGTACGCCGAGACACTGGAGCAGGAGGATCGTAAGTTGGAACCCAGCCTGAGCAATTTAATGATTTAGCAAGACCCTGTATTAAAAATAAAAAAAGGAAGGGATGGGTTTATAGATCAGCATAAAGGCCCTAAGTTCAATCCCCAGTACTGCAATAAGGAAATAAGTAATAAACTCATGCCGTGGCCTCATCCTCCAAATAGCTAAGAAGGTCTGATTGACATCACACAGATAGATTAGGAGCCAAGGCAGAGAGCTAAGGTACCGGCTGAGGTCACAGAGAACACACAGTGATGTGGCACAAAGGCTACTTGCTCTCTACTAGTTTAGGGCTCTCATGACTGCAGCCGGGGCCTCCCTGGGGCTGCTTCCAGTAAGCACTCTCACCGTCATCGAAAGAACACTGGAGCCAGCATACCAGGCTTTGGATCTAGGTCATCTGTATGACCTTGGGCAACTTCTACTACATCACTGTTCCCCAGGTCCTCCGATGAAAATGTGGGGACAATAGCAGTACCTAATGCCTGGAGAATGCAGTGTTAATGTGTGTCAAGTGCTCAGAATAGAGCCTGGCACTTGGAAGCACAGCTGTAAAAGTGTTTGTGAAATACATAAATAAAACATGCTGGTTAAGGACTGTCTTCCTCCAGGGTGAGGGCAAGCAGAGGGCGATGGCTCAGCCCCCATCTCACTCCCCACAGGCTGGGGGAAGATTGAGGTCAACAGTTTTCTCCTGCATGTCTCGTCTATGTTCAAGAGAACCCTCTAGAGAGTTGCAAGGAAGGACCCGCGGTTCCACCTACATCTTGGACAGGCTGACTCAGCGGCTTAAGTCCTGCCTCTGAGGCCACGGTCACCTTTGGGTCTTGCTTTCTCCTCTGGCCAAAACGTCCACTTCAAGCCCTGGTGGCCCTCTCCAGGTTAGCTGTCTTGCCCGTCCGGGAACCTGGCCTGGGGTGAGTTGCATTTACTCCTCATCCCATGATGGATAACACACAGCACACATCCTGGGATAGAGCCTGTCGTTTTTATGCATGGAGCCCGGAATGCGGGGAGTGGCAGCGTGTGTGTAGCAACTCTGTGTGTGCCTCGTGCATCTCTGGGAAGTTCTTGTCATCCCTGGCCACTTCCCTGTCTGTCTTTCTGGAAGCCTGTGCCCTCTACCAGCATCTGACTCTTCAACCGGCTCCTCTCTAGGCTACTCTCCTACGAGCCAGAGTCCAGCCCAGTAGACCCTGGGGTTTCTTGCCCCCCCCCCCACAGGACTGACCAGCTCTGTCCCCATCCTGTGTGGCCAGAAGGTCCCTTGTGGTGACTGGGCCCTTGGATGACCGTCTGTTTCTCTCAGCCTGGAGAGGCCTGGAAGAGGACGGGGGAGGGTCCAGGCTGCAGTCCTTGGCTCTTCCCCCTCTACTCCAGGGCTCTGACAGTGGCTTGCTCAGGGTCCTTGTAGAGTTTTCAGCTAAACCCTGGCCCTGTGATGGCCCGAGGAGTCTAGTGGGGAAGCCCCGCCGTGCAAGGCAACCGTCCAAGGCCATTGACTGCCCTTCCCCCACCTCGGTCAATGCCAACTGAGCGTCTTCCTGCCAGCCCCCCTTGCCTACTTTTACCAGGTGCCAAGGGCCGCTGAAAGGGCAGCAAATGGCTAGCGGACCACTCTTGGAAGCCAGCCTGCCTCCCTCTGGGTGCTGGCTTTGCTCCCTCCAGCCTCCTTTTCACAGGTTTCTACGATAGGAAGGGATTCAGAGGTCATCCCTCTCACCCCTTAGTTTCTAGAAAGGGTAGTTTGGAGGGATTTGGGGTTCTCTTGGGCTTTCTCTTGGATGCTGAGCTGGCCAGAAGCCTTGCTGGCTTCCTATGGGAACTCTGTCCACTGGGAACAAGCCAAAATATCTAACTTTCCCCTGTTACTGGGCCATAAACTGACTCTGTGCTGCCTGCCATCACTCACTGTCTGTGGCCAGAGGGCAGCCCCGGATCATCCCCCAGGGCTGACCATGGTTCTGATGAGAGCTTTCACAGCGGCCGCTAAGCAGAGACCCCGGGTGCAGGTGCTCAGTGGGGCTCTGCCATACAGGTGTACAGGCAAAAGGGGTGCTGGATTTGGAGTCAGGGGACAGCTTCTGACACCACTTATCTGTCTTTGGAGGTAGATCCAAAGCCATGTGCACCTTTGTTGCCTATCCACAACGTGCATTTTGCCTGCTGTACTTACCTCTGAGGCTGCAGGAAGGAGATGGTGAGACACCTTAGGGTAGATTTTTTGTTTGGTTGGTTTTTTGCGGTGTACAGGATGGAATCCAGGGCCTCCTACATGCTAGGTAGGCAAGCACTCTACCACTGAGCTACAAATTCAACCTTAAAATGCATTTTGAAAAAAACACAAATTAAGGGCTGGTGATGTGGCTTAGCGGTAGAATTCTCGCCTAGCATGTGGGAGGCCCTGGGCTCCATCCCCAGGGCTGCAAAACAAAACCAAAACAAAACGAAGTGCTATTTATACAAACATAGGATGCTAAAAATAAAAGATGCTACTTCACTTCTGGAAGTAAGATTGTGAATGACCACACAATATTTTAATAACTTCACTGGCCCCATTATTTAAAGAGCATGTCTTCTTTCCTATGGCCACGGGTCAGGCATTTCGTGGGCTTCCCCCAAGCATCCCAGTTCTAGATATGCTGAAAACCAGCAGGAGATACAGTAGTACGTGGTCCAGAGCAGGCATTCGATACGAATGTGTTTCCTGAACACAAGCGAGTTTCCTTCCTTTGAGAGTTCACAGCCCACTTTGGAAAAAAGCAGTACTGAGATGAAGCAGTAATGGAGACGCCTACTATGCTCGTGGGATGCTTTTCCAGGGACAAGAAGCTGGGCCCCAAGGGAAGCTGAAGGGAGGACAGAGGACAGAAGGGAGCCTCAACAGAGAGGCAGGACTGGAAGAGAGGGAAAGGACTGAATGGGCAGTGGGATCCCAACATGGGAACCCCAAGGGGAGCAAGGCAGGAATGTGTGTGGTGGGCAGGTGGGGAGACCACCCCATGGGAGGAAATCTGTCTCTCAGAAGTGAATGGAATGGACGCTTTGGAGCTGAAGGTGAGCTTTTCACATAGATAGAGCCTGAAGGGTTCAGGAACCCAAGCTAGGGGAGAGTGCCAAGGGGAACCAGTGGCGATCCTGTGGGGATGGGCTGCATATGTGTCATGACAAAAGTGGTATTTTAGGAGATGAGTCTGGCATGGATGTTCCCTGTGGGGAGAAACCACACTTCTTGAATTTCCCCCAAATTTCCCTTTTCCGGGGCCGTTTCCTCCCTGGTCTGATGTATGGGATGATCTCCAAGCCTGGGGAAGGAATATTAGCTCACAATCCCCTCTTCTGGGAAACCGCTGTAGGTCACTTCCTTCTGGACACCCCCCCCCCCCGCCATCCCCTGTAAACTGCCTTATTTTCATATTTATTTCTGTGAAGGGTACTTCTTGATTTTCAGTGTGGTTCCCGTTTCAGACTTTGAGCTTCCTGAAGTCCAGAGCATATCCTGGTCATCACTGGCCCCCAGATTTAGGCAGAATGGCCAGGAATATGTGTCCACTTGCAGCTGGCACATGCTGCTGAGGCCCCTAACAATTCAGGGTCACTGTGGCCACTCTAACACCCATCTCTCCCTGCATCACAGGGCACCGGCCACAAAGATTAGCACAGGGCCAGATCAGCACAGCACCTGCCTGGAAAGTGCAAGGTTCTGAGTTTGATTCCTGGTACCAAAACAAACAAATAAAAAGATGAGCACATTCTGAACAGCATCCCTGACGGTGAAAACGGCAGCTTCCTGGTGGGCCGGGTGCTCCCGGATTTTACATCTCATCCCTATACCTCAACATCCTAGACATTACAAACAGAAACATTTCCTGTGTGAAAAGAGTATCATTTGAGACTTAAGCGGAGAGGGGAAAGGGAGGAAGTACATTTTCGGGTGTAGGAGCTTCCTTCTGGTGTTGCTGGTGAAGTCTGCACACTGCTGATTGGCAGCATGGATGGTGTGAGCACCGCTGGCCCCCCAGCTTCAGCATTCAGAGCCCAGGCTTCTCACCGCAAAAGCGCCTGGAGCTTCTAAGTTCTCACTGCAAAGCTGCCTTCCAGCCTGCTGTTATTGCTTAAGGCTGTGCTGCAATCTGGAGAGCTCAGGAGTGGGAAGTCCAGAGTTCTCCCTGCTTCTGGGAACAGCCCCCCATCCCCCTCCCCGCTTCGGCTTCCACAGGCAATACTCATGACAGTGGGCCCGGCTCACCCATGGATTTCACAAACGCCTGGCCTGTTCCCAGCACAGTACAGCTGGGAGGGCTCAGGGCTGGGGGAAGGAGCACCATCCTCCACTGTAGCCCCACCGTCCTTGGGCCCAAGGCCTCAAGGCCTGGGGCTGGAGAAGAGAGACAGAGAGAGAGAGAGAGAGAGAGAGAGCGCGAGAGAGAGCGAGCAGTTCTTGTCCAGGCTTGCTGCAGCACAGCACAGCAGTAAACTCTGGCCTTCCCTCCTTGCTCATTTCTTAGCTCTGCCTCAGCCAAGGGACTAGGAGGAAATTCCTTGTCCGGGAAGAGAATTTGCCATCCCCAAAGGCTGCCCCACTACAGGAGGTCTCAGAGTCACCTGTTGAGATGATTATTCAGAGTGCAGGTCTATCCTCAGGTGGCTGATTCAGAACTGGTGGCAGGGATGGGGGGTGTTTGTCCAGTAGTCAGCTATTTTATCCCCAGCCCAGGGAATGGGCCACGGGTGACTCCCTAGGATTAGGGACCAGAGTGGGCGATTCTGGGCAGAGAACAGGGTGTAGTGGAAAAAGCCATGGCTTCTACATTCCAGCCTCCAGGCCCACCCTTCTAGCCCCATGGTCATATGGCCCTGAAAACTGTCCTTAGATTTGGGGCCTTAGTTTCTTTCTCTCTAAAATGGGTATGTCCTGGACTGGGGGTAGAATGACCAACTGACTTAGTTTGCTAGACATTCGCACCAAACTGGTTGTGCCTATACAGGGGATGAAAAGGTAACCTGAGGGCCGAGGGGCACAGCCTGCCTGGCAAGCAGGAGGTTGTAAGTTTGACTGCTAAAATAAGGAAAAAAGAAAATGTGTTTCTTCGGGACACACAAGGGACAGTCTGTATTAATTTACATATTTAGCTGTACTACTAGTTAATTGTTAGGGTGCTTACACCCAACTCCACTCCTGGCTGGCTCCAGAGAACCAGGTCTCCCTTAGGGCCTTGTCTTGTTGGACCCCAAATACCTTGGGTCTAGGTTAGCCGCTGGCGGCTGAAAAGGTGAACGAATGAAGTGAGGCGCCAGCGACGGGCTCGCTGGATGGAGCTGGGGAGGGGGTTGCTCGGCTGGCCTGGTGGGGAATTCAGTGGCTCTGGTACCAGAAACCCGGGACACTCGCGGCCAGGAGCAGTGTTAGGTTTCTGAGCAGCCCTCCAGAGGGGTCAGAGACCCCAGCCTGCTGCCGACCAGCGACGTGCTCCCTCCGTCTCCACCCCAGGGAGGCGAGCCTGGCAGCCTCAAGGCCGAATTTCCTGGCACTAAACTGAGAATAAACAGCGCCAAGAGCCTGTAATCCCGTTGCCTTGGCGACGGCGCTCCACGGGATGGGGCGTGGTGGGGGCGTGACGGGCCTGGAGGGGGCGTAATCGTGCCGTGGCGCGCACGCTCCGTGGGGCGGGGAGACCCGAGAGGTGCCACCCCTCTAGCTCGGCGCGGACATTCTTCGCATAACTCCGCTAGGGCTCCGGCGGTGTCCGGGAAGTGACACTTCCTGGCAGAGGGCGGCCTCGGAGCGAAGCGCCCGCCCGCCCGACGGCCGCCAAAATGGAGGGGGCGGGGCGCGGGTCGGGGCTCCTCGGCTTGGGGTTCTTCTGCTCACCCTCCGCCGCGCTCCTGGGACTGGATCCCCTGTGCCTGCAGACTTCTGTTTCTGCCTCAACTCCCTTTTAATCTACCCACCCCCGAGCTTCTCTGCCTGGCAAACCTGTGGTGCCCCCTCCCGAACATCCTTACCCCTTTAATTCTAGGACACCTCACGCGGACTTATTTTCCATTGCTGGCTCCCCTGTCTGCGGCCTCCTTCCTCCCTCCCTCCCCCTAAGGACTTGGCTCGGAGTCATCAGGAGGCCTGCCCAAATACAGCACCAGGGAGGATGGGGCCTCTTGGGGTGGATTCCAGCAGGGTACAAGGCCTTTCTGCTGGCCATAGAATACCTGCACAAGCCACAGGAAATTGCCCTGCAGGCTCCTCCTAGCGCATCTTGGAGCCAGGAGCACCCAGCTTCTGGCAATCAGGACAGAGGGCTCCCCACTATGTCCTTTGGAGGAGGGGGCCCTTCCTCTAAAAAGACTGAGATCTACAGGATTAATGGAGGTGATGTTTAACAGACGGGAAAGAGGAAGGAACCAGTGGCTTGCACAGCCATGCAAGGAAGAAACGGTCCGCAGGTGTGGCCACGGAGCCATTTGCTTCCCTTCTTTGGGCCTCAGTGTCCTTGTCTGCCAGTCCCAAAGGTTGAACCAGATGTAGAAGCAGATGGAAGGCTCGGGAGGGGACTGAACCGCAGGCAGGAAAGTGAGTCAGAGGTCCTGACTCTGCAGGTCCCCCAAGCCAACGTCCAACCCTACAGATATGGATACTGGACATCTTGGCCAAATGACCACACCCTAGGTCAAGGAGAGGCACAGGGAGCACTCCAGGGTCTGTGGAGGCTGCTGTCGCTGCAGAAGAGGTGGGTCTGCAGCGGGAGGCCAGTCATGACTGACCCACAGGCTCCAGGATAAGGAAGAGCCACCAGAGGCTTCTCAGAGCTCCTACTGTAAACCCAGGGGCCAGGGTTTACATGCATCCCCTCATCTGAACTCTGCTCTGGGGACATGAGCCTGCCTGGGTTTGCAGTCCCACTTCCAGAGCTGAAGGTCCCACTACTACGGCTCCAACAAGCTGTGTCCACTCAGTGGTCTCTTGTCCGGTCTGGCCCCTTCTCATCACTTTAGTTCACTTTCCCCAAAGTCCAGGAAATGAGAAAGAAAAATGATTTTATTTACTCTCGCAGTTGCCTTTTGGAAGCTGATTCCTGAAGCAGCTTATCGCCTGCTGGGGGCCAGGAAGAGGCTCTGGCTTTTATTGTAAGCATCTAAGTCAGATAAGGAGCCAGGCCCATGATTCCCATGATTCGGGGATGATACATCCCAACCCAGCAGCTGGTCTGGGGAAGAGTAGCAGGAAAGGATTACAGGTGTTTTGCTTTGGTTTTTGTTTTTTTTTAGGCAGGTCTCCCTGGGGGCAGCTATGGGCATTTACTTGGTGCATAGGGAGGCAGAGAAAGAGCTTATGGGCTTTGGAAATCCAGTGCTCCTGGGTTCAAACTGTCTGTTGTTCCCACATTCCCAGGGGCTGTGTCCTTGGGCAGGTTGTTTAACCTCCTGAACCTGAGTCCCTCCCACTACTCAGTTGACAAATATTTACTGAGCACCTATCTAGGCACCCGAAGTGACCAGTCCAAGCCCCTGCTGACACAAAGCTGTTGTACCTGAGAAGACCTTGCCTTTGCAGGGAGGCGTATCTCAGGAGTCATCCTGAGTGGCCTCTAAGTATGTGGGTGTGGGAGAAGATAGGCAAATAGGTGGACACTATTTTGGGGATGAGCATGGTACTGTTCACGGCTAAGCTGGGGGATGCCTGAGAAAGTGGGACCGAAGCTTGTAATGTGGAGTTTGGCCAGAAAGCGCTCTGAACACCTGGCAAGGTTTTCAGGGTGTCACGCCTCCTCTCCCCTCCCCTCCCTGAACCCACAGTGTGGAGGTCAACAGTCACGTCAGGGACAGCTCTCAGTGCTTTCTTGGATACCTCCTGCCAAGGAGCCGTGTGCCTCTAATAGCTTAGAGCTTCTCACAGCTCTGACCACAGCCCAACTCTGCTCCCTGCAAACCCTTTGAAGCTCTTCCTTCCAGCTTGTTTTGCATATTCTGGTCAGATCTGAATCAGACTGGCAGGAATTACCCCTCCTGCCAGCAGTCTAGGTGGCTGCCTTAGCTTGTCAGTGACACACTTGGGCGTGCGCAATGACAGGAAGGCTGGGAGCAAGGCAGTGCAGGAGCCCGGGCAGAGCCAGTGGCTCTGTGGCCCCCTCCTTCTCCTCCAAAGCTGGCTATTGGCAAGGGTGAAGAAGAAATTTAGGCAGACAGGTATGGGACGGGAAAGGCTCCACTCATGTTTTTCATTAAAAAATAGTGCTCTTTATTATAAATTACTGAAATGTTTCTTTTCTGAGTATAAATATAAATATGTGCAAAGTTTGACTTGGATTGGGATTTGGTTGAGTTCTTCAAGCATTTCCTAACAGCCTCGAAGGCTGGGGGGGTGGGGGGAGGTCGAGGACTGGAGGTGGAATCTTTATAAAAGACAGAGTGATTGAGGCAGATTGTAAACATTATTAAAAAACAAGAAACAAAAAACAGGAAAAGAAAACCACCCCAACACACAGTTTCCCCACCTTGTCTGATACCTGCCACAGAAAACTATGTGTTTGTTTAGTCCCCCGCCCCCAAAAAAGAACAGTTCCAGGTAATTCCATTGCTGCTACATTCCTGTAAGTTGTCCCTGATCAGTGCAGATTGCAGGGCCAGAGCAGCTGGAGTGGCAGGCGCCTGGATGACTTCCTGCCCCTACCCCAGGAGGAAGGAGGGCTGCGCAGGGCCTTTGAGACCTGGTGGCTCTGCTCTGACCACCAGGCACCTAGGACTAGCCAATACCAACAGGTCAACATTCTCCCAGTGCTGGGCTGGAAGGAGTGGGTCTCCACCCCTACCTGCATCTCCTGGCCAGTGGCTGGCTGGGTGCCCTCCAGAGAACCCCTAGCCTCTCCGCCCAGATAGGCAGACTGGGGATCTTGTGTGCCAGTCCCTATCCGTGGGACAGGGAGCATTTAAGGCACATCTCTAACCAGACACAGTCAGTAGGCACAACGTCGAATTCATCTTCTAGGATCAGAGATGGCACATCTCTCCCCGGCTGCCTGGCCAGGTGCTGGGCAATACAGCTCAGGCAGGCCAAGGAGGTTCACTGACCAGCCCGTTCACCCTGCCCAAATGCCACTTCCTCGTTCACATGGAGGAGGGGCTGGGGTACCCAGACAGTTTCCTTCAGGTCACCCCTTGCCCTTCTCCAACAGCCTGGGAGTGGAGCATGCAGCCACACTCTTCACCTGGGTTGGGCAGTAGGAGTGGCTGTTTCCTGAGCCAGCCTGCACCCTGGGGCTCCTCAAGCACCCTCTTTTCCATCCTCTATCCCAAGCCCCTCGCCCTGCTCAGATTTAAACCAAATCAAAGCACAAGTTCTGTTGGAAAGTTAGAAGGTTCCCGGCAGTTCTCAAAGTTCCACACTCCCTAGCTGAGACCAGAGGGGGAGTGGAGAAGGGAAGAGGACAATCCCCTTGTTGCTGCTATTGTCACACCAGGCCAGGTGGCTCCCCAGAAGCTGGGGCAGGGGAGGGGAAGACGGGTGGCATTTCCCATTCCCTCAAACACACTCCAGGTCCCACGGGAGGGAAGGGCCTCTTCAAGCCACCCCGCCCCAGCTCACCCAGAGCTATAGGACTTTCAGCTGGATTTTTGTGCTTGTGCCATGTACCACGGAGGAAGGGGGGCCCAAGCCCCTTTCCCCACCTCTGCCCTTTGCTCTTTAAAGTGGGGCATCATATTGGTCCAGGAACTCCCGGATGGGTCCAGGCAGCTGGGTGACTTTCTCGTAAGAGTCCAGGTGGCCATTGACGGTCTTCCGGCAGAGATGCTGCAGCGTTGCGACGTTGGAGGAGAGGGGCCGGCTCAACACCAGGGGGATCTTCTCGCCTCCGGAGTAGATGTAATAGGCTCTCCTGGGGGGGCTCCCTGGAGGCGGCTGCGCAGGTGGCTGCTGCTCCAGCTCCTCGGTGGGTGAGGCGGGTTCGGTCGGTGATGAGGAGAAGGAGGGGGCACCGGGGGGTGGCATGTAGTGGTGCACTAATTTGAGCACGCAGTCGAAGCGAGGCACAGGCTGCGTGCTCCGCGGGTCACTCTGCAACGAGAAGCTGCCACCCTCGCACTGGATGCGCAGGTTCTTTGTCCCGGACTGGGTCTTGACACTCAGCGTGAAGAAGTGGCGCTGGTCCGAACTGTCGCGGATGAGGAAGGTGCCCGCCGGCTCGGCGCTGAGCAGCAGGTTCGCCTCGCCGCCGGTTACGGCACTCCAGTAGAAACCGCTCTCCTGCAACTTGCGCACTGCGTTCACCACCAGCTGGTACTCGCTCTTGGAGCTGAAGGTCTTGAGGCGCAGGCTAGTGTCCAAGGGACGGCTCATCCCGGCGGCGGGAAACTTGCTGTGGGTGACCATGGCGCACGGAGCCAGCGTGGGTCTGAGCGGCGGCGGCTTCAGCTGCTTCGCGGCCCCCGTACAGCGGCCGCTACCGCATCCCTGGGGGCTGCGGGGAGGAAGGCGCGCGCCGCGTGAGTGCCCAGAACCCTCCAGCGCGTCCTGCCCGCCGGTACCCGCGCGGCCCGGGCACTCCGAGCGGCCCGGGGCGCCTCGCGGAGCTCGCCCAGCCTCAGCCCCAGGCAACTCCTTCCCCGAGACTAGAGGAGCACGGCAAGTGGGAAACTCGCGCGCGGAAGCTGGGTCTCCAGGAGTGCGGCCCGAGTGGGGAGCGAGGGGAGCCCCCCCCCCCAGGGCGCTCTGGGCGCCGCTCAGTCCCGCGGCCCAGGGCGGCGAGGATGAAGGGGCAGAGACCCGATATATAGGAGGTAGGGAGGGGACTGGAGAAGCCCGAGAGCTCTGCCTGAGCATTCCGGGAACCTGGGATCTCCGGTTCCCATCCGCTCTCCCCCCTACCTCGTCCCCTCCCTGCCGGGAAGGACCCGGGAAGGGGAGGGGAAACCGGGAAAAGCTCCCAGGACCAAGCGAGGACCCCACCCCTCCCCGCGCCGCGCCACTCTTTCCTACCTGGTCCCGAACCGAAGTCTCCGGCCTCAGGGCTTCGCCTTCTACGGTCCCCAAGGCGAGGCGGCGGCGCGGTAGCCAGCGGTGGCCCGCGCAGCGTCCAGATGTTGGCGGCCGCGAACTCCACAAAGGCGCCTTCTCGTGCGCGTCCCTCGGGCCTCGACGTCCCCGGGGCCGATGGAGTGAGGAGGAGACCAGGGGCCGCGGCAGGAGCCGGGCCGGGCGGGCGCCGTGCGGGGCCGGAGCGGCGGCAGCGCGGGGAGTTGGAGTCAGAGCCGCCGCGGAGGCCGCGCGCTCGGGTATATACGCGGTGCGCCCCGCCCCCCTATTCCTGGAACTGCGCGGCTGGCCTTCTTGTAATGTTTAGTCACTACTCGCAGCAATGAAAGGCTGCGCGCTGAGGGTGAGGGAGGGGCCGCGGGCGGCCGAGGGCGGGCCTCGAGCCCAGGCCGGGACCGGCGGAGACGCGCGCAGAGACAAAGCGCAACGCGAGGCGGCCAGAGCGGCCGGCGGGCGCGGCGCCAGCCCCGGCGGCGCGTTCCTGGCAGCAGCCCCTCCCCCGCGCGCGCTCCGCCCCCAACTTCTCATTCACACTTTCCCCCCACCCCCTCCCTTCTAAGAAGGCTGGTTTCTGGCAGAGGCGGGGGCGCCGCTCCCCGAGCGCCAGTAGTTTCTAGGGGGCGTGCCCGGAGAGTCTCCTGCACCCCTTCCCTTTTTCTCGGGACACCCCCCGGGGCCCCCACCGGACCGACCCGAGGCCCGGAGGCTGGACAGTCCCAGACTAGCAGAGAGGGAACTAAGGCCGTCCCGCAACCAGGCCGCGGGGCTGGGATCAGATCTGGACCTGGACCTGGAGGTGGGCGACGCGCGACGGCCACCTGTGACCACGTCCCGAGATGAGGCCGGGAGTCCCAGGGGTAGAAGGGACACAGTTGTCCAGCCTCGGCCCATCAACCCACTGCCAGGTTGTTTGCTGACTCTGGCATGTGTGCTGACCTCCGCTCTTCACCCACGACCAAATGCTTTCAGGAGCACTCGGGGTCTCCCACCTGGCAGTGTGGGTCAGGTTGGGTTCGGCCAGGCGCTCCCGGTGCGGCGGGTGACAATGAGAGAGCGATGGCCCCAACTGTGTCCACTAGAGGGCGCCCTGGAGTCTCTTAGGAGATCGGAGTTTGGAGCCGCAAATCCCAAACCGTGGAAAGCGAGGAACCAAGCCGAAGCAGCTCGCTCAGGAGAGAGTGGGAGATCACGAAGAGGGCGATTCCCATCCCTGACTGGGTGACACTGGGGGGTGAAAGTCCAGCAGAAAGCGAGGCGGCGGCGTAGTGGCAGTGCCTGTGATTCCAGCCCTCTGGGAGGCTAACGCAGGAGGATCATAAACCCAAGCTCAGCTTAGGATATTTAGTGACTTAAGACCCTATTTCAAAACTGAAATGAAATGAGTTGGGAATGTAACTCAGTACCTGGGTCGTGGATTCAAGCCCACATGCACATAAGTCCAGCACAAGAGAATCTTCTTTTTCTTTTTCTTTTTGTCTGAGACAGGGCCTCACTATGCACTTCAGGCTGGCTTTGAGCTCACTTTGTAGCCCAGGCTGGTCTTAAACTTGCAACCATCCTCTTGCCTCAGCCTCCTGAGTGCTGGGATTACAGGCATGCGCCACCATGCCTAGCTTTTTTCTTTTTTTGAGACAGGGTCTTCACTACATAGTGCAGGCTGGCCCCAAACTCACTATATAACGCAGGCTAGACTCAGACTCCTGGTGACGCTCCTGCTTCAGTCTCCAAGTGCTGCCATTACAGGTATATGCCACTATGTCCGGCAGAAGAGACTTTTCAAAAGCAGTTTTCAATGCTCCAGTCCTGTGCCAGATGAGCCAGCACCCCCCTGCAATGTGCCTACTTTGCTTCTGTGTGGGTATCTGGGCACTCCTGCGAGTGAATGGAGTCCCACCAGTGAAAGGCTGATTTATCCTGTCACACTGGTGCTTATCAAGAGCCAGCCTCCAGGGATGGCAGCTTTTGCCACCTGTCCCCAAACAGCTGCTGGGTGCCAGAGCCCTTCCTGTCCCTTCCAGGGTCTGGCAAAGGGTCCATCATCCTGGCACTCTTCTTTTCCACTGGGCCCCTCCACTCTCTCCCTCAGCTTTTGGGGAATTAACGGAGGTTTGGGTAAGACCCACCGGCTCTCTGGCTTTGACTTTGTCCTCTATCTTGTTTTCGTCTTGTTTGTTGTTGAGACAGGGTCTCCCCGTTGTAGTTCAAGCTGGCCTTGAACTCATTTTGGATGGCCCAGGCTGGCCTGGAACATGCAGTGATTGATTCCCCTGCCTCAGCCTCCCCAAGGGCTGGGATTAATGTCTGCACCACCATAGCCGGCTTGGCTTTGCCATCTACGAAAAGAAATAGCAATAATAATCTTTTCCCATCAGAGATCTGAGATGTAAAGAGGATAGGAAAAGTTCTGTATATCAAAGTATGATAGAAATGAAAGGCCTCCATCTGTTTCTCCCTTATAGCAATAACACGGAGGAATCCTGCTGGGCATGGCAGTGCAAGTTTGTAATCTTAGCAATTTGAGAAGCCAAGGCAGGAAGAACTCAGATTCCAGCCCAGGCTGGAGCTACTTATCGACTTAATGAGCCCCCGCCTCAAAATATAAGAAGGACTGGGGATGTAGTTCAGAGTGAAATCCCGGGGTTCAATCTCCAGTACCAAAAACAAAACAAAACAAAAAACCAGTACCACACACACACACAGGGAGGCTGCTGGCTCTGCAGAAGGAAAATGGATCTATTCAGCACATTTCACAAATCCGGCTCCGCAGAGCCTGCATGGGGAGAGCACAAGCAATTCAGATCTGGTTGTCCTCAAGGCGCTTGCTGGCTCTGGGGTGGAGTCTGCCTGTCTCCCATCAGAGTCCGAGTGTTACTGGGCTGCTGTGCCCCTGGGCTCCCATGCTGAGTCCTGCAGAGGACAGAGAGGACTCTGGGGAATAGCCCTGAGTTAATGGATGGGAAAGTGCTTTGTAAATTATACTGCTCTGATACAAGTCAAGCTCATTCATCCATTCCACATGCACTCACTGAGCGCTCATTGAGCACCAAATGCCTTGATGAGGCAGAGATTGTGATTATGACCCTGGAGGCCGGGGCAGGGGCTGGGGGGCAGTAGACCTGGAACCCAAGGAATCCAAATGTGGTGGGACAGATGCATTCCTTTGACACAGGTAAACTGAAAGCTACAAAAGCAGCATAGGGCCCGTGGGGGCTGTGTTCTGCAGGGGTGGGGGTGGGGGGTGGGCACAAGCAGTTCAGGGTGGGGCTAAGAGGGTATAGGGATTTGTTTTGTTTTGTTGAGACAGGATTTTGCTATACAGTTCAGGCTGGCCTTGAATTTGCAGGGATCTTCTTGCTTCAGCCTTCAAGAGCACTGGGATTACAGGCATACATCACCATGCCCATCAATAGTGGGGATTTGAAGAGAAGAATGCTGTAATCCTAGCACTTGGGAGGCTGAGGCAGGAAGATTCTGAGTTTGAGGCCAGTTTGAGCTACATAGCAAGTTCAAGGCCAGCCTGGCTTATGTAGCAAGACCCTGTCACATACACACACAAACATAAATTAATTCCTTAAATAACGACGCTGAGGGCCTCAAGCATCCTGAGCACGAGAGCTCTGTTCCTGAACTACATGCCCAGCCTCAGCTCTTGCTGTGTCTAGAAAACACTGAGGAGTCTGAGGAGGGTAGAAGAGAGGGACACCAGGTGGGGCCTGGGGTGGGGGGTATATCCTGCTGTGTTTGGAGGAGCCCTGCCTTACAAGAGACACTCCAGATACAGATGGTCTTCAAACATTTGAATCTGTCACCAAGTTTTTCTTTGGTTTCCTAATTTCTCCCGGGGTTCCCTTGCCTTTGAGAGGAAGCCCAAGCGCTCAGGAGAGCTGGCGCCTGGCTCTGGCTCTGGTGACTGTCAGCTTCACAGTGGGGGGACATCTCCCTCCGGAAGAAGCTGGACTTCCAGATGTGCAGGACACAGGTGGTACCCCACCGTCCAGGCCTGCAGTTTTCCTCTCAGATTTGTTGGACACTTACTGGAGACTCCTTGAGTTGCTCTTTCCACACTAAAACGCTAACCAAAATACCGCTGCCCTGCCCTGCCCTGCCCTGCCCTGCCCAGCCCGCTTTCTGTGTTGCTCAGGGCTCCCCATGCACTAGGCAATTGCCCTGTCATCAAGGCCGCCCCAGCCCTATGTATTTAATTTATGGCATTGGGGATTGAACCCAGGGAGTACTGAGCTACATCTGAAACCCTTTTTATCTTATTTTGAGATAGAATCTTCCAAAATTCTCCAGGCTGGCCTTGAACTTTAGATCATCCTGCCTCAGCCTCTCCAGTAGCTGGGATTACAGGCATGTACCATGGTACCTGGTTTCATTTTTATTTTTTAAATTTTATACAGGGCTTCACTAAGTTGCCTGGGCTGGCCTCAAGCTGGGATCCTGCCTCAAACTCCACAGTACAGATTTATTTTCTTTGTAGTCCTAGAGCCTGGGATATAGAAAGAGCTTCGTGAGTCTTTAAGGTGTGCTGTAGGCTTATGTTTTCCATATATATATATATATTTTTTTTTTTTGAGACAGAGTCTCACTATGTAGTTCAGGATGGGCTTCAACTCGCTATGGAGCGAGCCCAGGCTGGCCTTGAGCCCTCAGTAACCCTCCTGCCTCAGCCTTCCAAGTGCTGGAATTACAGGCGTGTGCCACCACGCCCGGTTCCCATCAATTTTTGATATCACTGCTTTCTCCTGGAGTAGCCTCTGGCTTCTCCCTGCAGGGCTGGGGAGCAGCTGCACAGATGGGCTGGAGGGTGTGGGTTCTGGGAAGCCACCACTGGTTTGCTGGAGTTATTGGCCTGCTAATCTAAAGACAAACATGCTGGAAAAGTGGGAGGAGACACTCAGGCCAATTCAGGGCACATTTCCAGGAACCCACTTCCAGGCAGGGACCGGAGCAGAGAGACGCCAGACCCAGGCCAGAGCTAAAGGCCGGCTGCTTCTTTCTCCCCTTATTGGCCAGTGGCTTCATGGGAGAGTGGGTTTCCGGGTTGGGGTCTTCTGTTCTACCCCACTTTCCCATCCAGCGGATTTGGGAGGCTCGGGCCTTTTCCTAATCTCTCCCTTTGCAGAACTTCTATGAAGTCAGAATCCCATTTCCAGGCAAAGGTGCTTGGTCATAAAGATAATCATTCACGACAGAGGGGAAGTACAGAGTGGTTTAGCCTCCACTCACGTGACCGACACTGAGCTCTTCCCCAAACCTCACAGAGGGGAAGGAGCCCTGGCACCAGAGGAATGGCACAGCTCAGTGGGCACTGGGCACGTTTCCTGCAGCTGGCCCTTGGGGAGTACTGAGATGGCCACTGTCACCAGCTCTGCAGCCAGAGGATGCGAAGACCGGCCTCTGACCACAGTACTGCTAGAGGTTAAGTCCAAGGCTTCCTTGTCTTCCAGGTTACCCTGGGCTTTCTAATGTGCAGGAGGTGGCCTGCCACAGGTCACTGTGCTCCAGCTGTGCAAGGGAATCTGCCGCTCCTCGGGGTCACCAGGACTGAGGGCAGCCCTCCTCTCTGGCTCTCTTTCCTGCCTCAGAGAAAACCCGAGGGGTGGGCCAAGGAGGAGGCACGGACAATGGCCTGTGGCCGGGAAGCGGCATTCCAGTTTGTGGGCCTTTGTTCTAGCCGGGAGGGGCCGCAGAGCTAATGAAAAGGTTTGAGGCAGGCGGTAGTGGAAGAGTCCTTTCAAGCCTGACATTCCAGGCCTAGCCGGCCTCTGGCATTTCCCAGAAATCTGCCGAGAAGGGGAGGGGAAAGAAAACACTCTACCCACCCACTCACCCACTGGCTCCTCAGATTCCTGCTGCCCTCTGGGGACTGGCTTGGTAGGAGTGCCAGGACCCTTGGAGGCTGGGGGCGGGCTGATGGAGGTGACTCTGGGTGACCCAAGGAGGGTCTTCCCACCCCAACGCCTGAGAAGCATCCCATCTTTGGTTCAGATTTCCAGTGAGGGAGGGGGATGAGGGTAGTTAGTTTCCAGCAGTTGTCAGTCATCTCTTCTGACCCCTGCAGACCAACAAGCCCTGCTGGATCCTGGGTAGCTCTGCAGTTCTGGGAAGCTGGTCTGTGGCGAGAATCACCTGGGGTCCTATGCAAATGAGTCCTGGCCACACACTGTGGGAAGAGCCCAGCCGGGAGAGAGGGCTGAGGAGGTGCATCGAAGGGTGGGAGATGGGTCACTGGGATGCCCTGGGAGGCCAGGGCCGGTGGAAGCCAGGTGCAGGCAGCAGTCCACTCCTTCTACCAGAAACCACTGAGCTGGCTGGTGGCCTGGGGCTCTCAGCCAGGTGCTGTGCCCCACCCGGGTGTCCCCTGGTCATCTGTCCACCCAGAGCCCAGACCTACCACCTGTCTATCCTCCTGAGTCCCCTAGGCCTCGCTGGCATGTCTTCCATCACCCAGTGATCCTTGAGCAAGTTCACTGGGACAACGATAGACCCTCTCTCTGCTCTCAAGGTGCCAAGCCAGCCTCCTTGGTGAAGTGGGTCAAACGGAACGGGTGAGGGGTCCCTACCAGAGGCAGAGGGGTGGGAGGCTACAGAGTGACCTTTCCACACCCTTGTCCACGCTGTACTCACAGGGCCTCACTTTGCTCCCTTATTTTCTTTTCCTTTTTTGGCTTTTTGAAAAAGGGTCTCCCTGTGTGGCCCAAGCTAGCCTTGAGCTCTCAACAATCCTCCTGCCTCAGCCTCCCAAGCATAGGGCAGGGGACACAGCTCAGTGGCACAGGGCCTGCCTGGCAAGTGTAAGGCCACTGAGTTCAGTTCTTGGCGCACACAAAACATAAAAACACTCCTCCCCCCAAACCAAGTGTGGGAACTATAGGCGGGCATTATAATACTCATGGGCTCAGATTCCTTTTTTCTCTTTTCTATCTCCCTTTCTTTCTTTCTTTCCTTCCTTTTTCTTTTTTCTTTTTGGTACTGATAATCAAACTCAGGACCTCATGCTTGCCAGGTGGGCGCTGTGCCACTGAGCTAAATCCATGGCCCCCTATTTCTTTCTTTTGAGACCAGGTCATGCTAAAATGCTAAACTGCCCAGAGTACACTCAAACTTGTGGTTCTTGTGCCTCAAACTCCCAAAATGCTAGGCTCACAAGTGTGTACCACCTTGCCCAACTGAGTTTAGATTCTTCCCGGAAGATTCTCACACAGATGGCATCTGGATTAACGAATTTGTGCTAGAGGGGAAGTAAAAAGAATTTCAGATGCATTATATAGAGATACCAACTCCTTGTGGTGAATGTAATCAGTATTGCTGCAGATGTGGACTGATAAAAATGAAAATTAAAAAAAGAAAGAATTTGACTATGCTGAACATTCTGAAGTCTCAGAGCTGGGTGTGGCAATGCCTGTCTGTAAGTCTAGTACTGGGCTGAACATGCAGCTCTGTGGTAGAGTGCTTGCCTCGTCTCCACAGGGTCCCAAGTTCAATCCCCAGCACCAAACAACAACAACAACTAGTACTGAGGGAGGCTGAGACAGGAAGATTGCAAGTTTGAATATCTAAAAATAAAAGATAAAAAAAAAGACCACTGAGGGTAGCTGGGTAGTGTATACCTGTAAATCCCAGCACTCAGGAGGCTCAGGCAAGAGGATCAAATTGATTTGGAGGTCAAACCTTGATTACATAATGAGAACCTGGAGAAAGAGAATGAGAGAGAGAGACAGATTAGCAGACTGGGGGTATAATTCAGTACAAAGGGTTTAACCCTCAGTACTGCTAAAAAAGAAAAAAAGCTGGGACACCTGACCTGTTGGAGGGTTCCCTGGGGCAGTGACTGACCAGGGCTGGTGAGAAGCTGGGGACAGAGAGCCCTGACCTGGACCACGGCTCTCAGCCCGCACACGGGACTTTCTCAGGACATAGGCTTCTCTCCCACCGCACTGTCCTTAGCCGCCAGACTGCAGGGCCAGGTGAGAGAAGACCCAGCCAGAGCTGGCCAGGCCAGAGAAGGCCTGCCAGGGACCAGGTGTGCCCATCCCATCTACAAGGCCTGAGCTCCCAGGCTCAGGGCAAAGCAGCAGATAGAGGTGCAGAGCTGAGCAGAGATGAGACGGTGGGCTTTGTCCTGCCCCTGGGAGGTGGATCAGGCATTCCCAGGAGCTTTGTCAACTGAAAATGCTGTTGGCAAGTAAGAAAAATGGCCCTGTGGGGCAATATTAAAAAGACAGGGTCCTGGGAGCCAGCCATTTGCTGTCCTGTTCCCTGTCTTCTTGCAGCACTGTGGCTGAGGATTTAGTAAGTGGTGGCCCCCAGCTGAACCATCCCAAATGCATTGCTTAGCCTCTGCAGATTTTTAAAGGGGGCTGAGGCCAGGTGCAATGCTCACATCTGTGAGGCTGAGGCATGAGGACTGCTGGCTTTGAATCCTGCCTGGGTCCTGTCTCCAAACAAGCTTGGTGCAAAGGGTGCTAAATTGTCCTGGCTGTGTTTGAACTTGTGTTCCTCCTGCCTCAGCCTCCCAAGTAGCTGGAATTACGGGCATGAATCATTGTGACTAGTTTTAAAAGATTTTTGAAATTTTTTTTCTTTTTTTGTCTTTTTCTTTTTTATCGGTACTGGGGATCGAACTCACTACCACACACTTGCAAGGCAGGCGCTTATGCTGCTGAGCTAGATCCCCAGCACCCAGATTTTTGAAAATATTTTATTAATTATTTTTGAACCAGAGTCTTGCTACATAGTTGAGGTTGGCCTTGAACTCACTAGGTAGCCCGAGCTGGCCTCAAAGTTGCAGCAATTTATCCTCACACCCGTGTAAAAAGACTTTTGGGAAATTAAAAATCTGGACATTTTCATGTCCATATCTGAATCTCACGTCTACTCTCTCTTTCTTTCTTTCTGATGCTGGGAATCAAACTCATGATCTCACACTTGCCAGGCAGACAATCATGTCGCTGAGCTATATGCCCACCCCTGAATCCACACTCTCCGTGGACAGGGCAGGTGATTGGGCCCCTCAATGGGCCTTAGGTGAGGCCTGGACTAGGCAGGACTATGGCTCCTCGCCTCCCCTTTCCTTTCTCCATCAGGGCTTTTGGCATTGAGGTTGTAGTTGAACCTGGCTTCCCCCTGGTCTTAGACTAAAGGACAAGACGTTGGTGGACTTACTTTGAGGCCCTTCCTAAATTCCAGGAGACCAGCCAGGCATGGTGACACACTCCTGTAAGCCTCAACACTCAGGAGGCTGAGGCAGGAGGAAGTTGCAATTTCAGACCAGCCTGGGCTGTAAAGTGAATCCAAGACCAGCCTGAGCTGTATAATGAGACCCTATCTCAAAAAGACCAAAAAACAAAACAAAACAAAAAAAGTCCAGGAGACTGCAAGAATCAGTACAGAGCCAGAGGAAAAGATCAGACAGCTGTGGTCACATTTGTCCCTGGCTCCAGCACACTTATCCTGAAGGAGACTCATTGCCAGCCCCAGGACACCACCTCTTTCTCCAGCTTCACAGCAGGGCTAGGCAGGGAGCAGTCAGGGATGGTGGTGCCAGGGTGGCATCTGCAGAGGAGCCCTCGGCACCAGCACGGAGCACCGGAGCTTGGGATTCCCTGGACACACCTGACTGTGGGCTGCTGTGTCTCCCTGCATCCCAGGCTGCTGGATCCCAGGCCTGAAGCTTCTCGCTGGGGTGGCACTGGCAGCTTGCCACACCGCAAGAGGCTGAGATTCCCCTGAAACCGAGAGCTGCATTTATCCTCACACTGACAGAGAAACAAACCAGGATGCTCCGCCCGGGAAGCATTTCCAGAAATTTGGGCTCTGGCTTCGTGTTGATCAAATGCCAGAAAGTCCTGGGCTTCTCTGTGGTCAGGAAGCCATTGAGCAATAGGTGTTTTGTTTTGCTGATGACAAGATTTTCGACATTGAAAAGTTTCAACGGTAAGTAGAAGACCTTGACCAGCTCCTACCCCATGGGAGGCTGCTGATTTGAGCTTCGGGGGTGAGCAGTTTGGGTGCAGCTCTTTGGGGCCAACCACAGCTCCGAAGGACCCAGGCCCCTGGTCCCTGAGACCACTTTCTTCCAGTATTAGGGCCCCCTATGCCTGGCAGTGAACATGCTGGGTTCAAGGGGGTTGCCAGACTGGTTTTGTCAACAATAGAGCTTCTAAGGAAAGCGGCCAGGCTCATTTCTGCTTCTCATGGCTGGTTTCACAGAGTTGAGTAGCTGTCATCGAAACCTTCAGTCTGCAGGGTAAAAATATTTGCTAGAGCAGCTGGGCGTGATGGTGCATGCCTGTAATCCCAGCACTCCAGAGACTGAGGCAGGAGGTTTGCAGTGAGTTTGATGCCATCCTGAGCTCTGATGCGAGTTCAAGACCAGCCTTCACTGCATGGGGAGACTCTGTCCGCAGAATAAAAAAAAAAAAAGTTAAAAGTAATTTTAAAAATTGCTATTTGGCCTTACACGAGAATGAGAATGATATGATACAGGCTGGGGGCCAACTTACATGAGACCCCAGAAAAAGAAAAAGAAAGAAAGGAAGGACCACCGTTATAACTCAGGCAGGTGCTTTAGGCCACTGAGCTAAATCCTCAGCCCTCTGGGGTTACAACTCTGCAGCACAGCGCCTGCCTGGCAAGTGTGAGGTCCTGAGTTTGATTCCTAGCACCAAAAAAAGAAAAGAGAGAGAGAGAGAGAGAGAGAGAGAGAGAGAGAGAGAGAGAGAGAGAGAGAGAAACAAAAAGCATGCTGGTCTCTGCTTGAAGGACACAGAAGTTATCCTGATGCCTGATGCCAGGCAGGGCTAGGGTTGGGACTTAGCATAGGGACAACTGTATCATGGACCCCAGACTGGGAGCCTAATGCAGGCTCCTAAAGGTGGACCTGGGCCTTGAGATTCGCAATCAGGTGGGCACAGGCAGATCAGAAAGGTCCCCATGGAGGCCAAGCCCCAACTCCAGTGGGACAGCACAAATTGATGGCCCTCGCCTCCAGTAAGAGGCCCAGACTGCTGCCCCACTGAGTGGGGAGACTGCCCTGCAGTGTGCGGGGCTATGGAGCTGGCCCCTTCTGGGAGCTCAGAAAGTGCAAGGGTCTGGGCTCTTTTTGTTTCTCTCCCCCCACCTCCTTCCTTCTATTGCAAATGGACCTAGGGGTCCTTTAATACTGAAGTATGTTCCCCAGAAATTTTACTTTTTTGAGACAGGGTCTCACTATGCAATTCAGGCTGGCCCTCTAATCACTTTATAACCCAGGCTAGCCTCGAACTTACAGCAATCCTCCTGCCTCAGCCTCCTGAGTGCTCAGATCACAGAAATGTGCTACAGTGCCTGGTTTAGAGCATTGCCTTCTGGTGGAGATGGAGGGAAAACACACTAAGCCAGCAAGCATGATTAGATTGCAGTCAGTACCAGAAGGAAAATAAACTCCTTTCCTAGGTGGGAAATAAAGTTTCTGGGTCAGGAAGCTGTTTCTAGGGAGGCTGAGGCAGGAAGATCACCACGGGTTTGAGGCCAGCCTGGGTTACAAAGTGAGACCTTGTCTCTAAATAAATAAATAAAATAAAATCAAGTCAAATAAAAGATCTGAAGAGTGAGGCCAGACCTGTGAGCTGAGCACCGAGAGGAGGGGCGGAGGCCCAAGGTAGATTTCAGCCCAGTCTTGGCCTGAAGGTCCCCTTCTCTATCAGCAAGCTGCAGGCCTCTTAGTGCCGCGGGTGAGCCCCAGGACCTGGGGGCCCTCATTTGTAGAGGTGGGGGGTGGGGTGAGCTGCTCAGCCTCTTCCTCACCCTCTATTTACATTTTGTGCAATGCTGAGGATCAAATCCCAGGGCTTTCTACATGCCAGGCAATTACTACACCACTAAGCCACACCTTTAAAAACAGTTTTGTTATTATTTTTTAGTATGGGGAATTGGACCCAGGGTCTTTGCACTCAACTACATCCCCAGCCTTTTTTTTTTTTTCAATTTTTAGACAGTCTTGCTAAATTCCTAAACTGTCCAGGTTGGGCTCAAACTTTCGATCCTCCTACCTCTGCCTTCCACAGTGCTGGGATTACAGGTATGTGTCACAATGCCTGGTTTTTCACCTTTTCTTATATTTTATTTTGAGATAGGGTGTCTTTAAATCAGTTGCAAGACTGGTCTAAATCTTTGGATCTGCCTGCCTCTGCCTCCTGAGTAGCTGGGATTTCAGGTGTGAGATACTGAGCCCAGTGTTGTGTGTGTGTGTGTGTGTGTGTGTGTGTGTGTGTGTGTGTGTATGTGTGCGTGCACACACACACTTGCTCGTTTGCATGCCATTATTAAAACATAACCTAAATTGGACATGGAAGTGCACACCTGTAATCCCAGAACTTGGGGGGTTGAGGCTGGAGGGTCACCATAATCTTGTAGTGAGTTCAAAACCAGTGTGAACTACATGGTGAAACCTTCTCTCAAACAAACAAACAAACAAACAAAACATGACCCCATTTCATCTCCCCTGCTTCCACATCATCTTGGTACCCAGAGAAATATAAATGTCTATTAGTTTAATTTTTTTTTTTTTTTTTTGGTACTGGGAATTGAACTCAGGGCTTTCTTCTTCCTCCTTCCTCCTTCTCCTTCTCCTTTGGTGCTGGGGATCGAACTCATGACCTCACACTTGCCAGGCAGGCGCTTAAGCCACTGAGCTAAATTCCCAGCACCAGAACTTTGTTCTTACCAGGAAAGTGCTTTTGCTACTGAACTAAATCTTCAGCATTTGACATCTCTTAGTTTAAAAGTGCTTGTAACCAAGCCTGGTATGTTGTTAAACACCTCTAATCCCAGTACTCCGGGAGGCTGAGGCAGGAGAATCATAATTTTGAGCCCAGCCTAGGCAACTTAGGGAGATCTTACCTCAAAAGAGAGAGAGAGAGAGAGAGAGAGAGAGAGAGAGAGAGAGAGAGAGAGAGAGAGAAAAGCAAGTCCCCTCAAAATAGGAATCTTATAGCAGGATTCATCAGGTCAATCTGAAAGGAGAGGTCTCAGTAGAGAAAGACAATGCAAACACTGTTTTTCATTCTTTTGTTTTGTTTTGTTTTTTTGAGACAGGGTCTTATCTAGTTCAGACTGGCCTTGAACTCACTAGGTAGCCCAGGCTGACCTTGAATTTGAAGCCATCATCCTGTCTCAGCCTCCCTAGTGCTTGGATTATAGGCATGCTGTCTGCGCTGGTAAGTTCAAGAGCCGCTCCGTCTTCCTCCCTCTCAATTTGCCAGCAACTCTGTGTCTGAATGAGACCCTTGTTCTGAAGCAAGCAACGGGAGGAGCTGTCTTTCTCCGGCACTGGCGTGGAGTGAATCACAGACAGCGAGACACAGGCTCTCAGCGCAGGATTTCCTGGTGCTTCCGGCCTGGGAGAGCAGAGTGCTGTGCAGAGCTGTGGCCCACCATCCCCTGACGTCAACGCTGCTCCCAAAGAATGGGTTTCCTTTTCCGTTTGGGAAGACATTGTGTCTGTCACCAGTGCTATCGCCCCATCTTTCTCCACCTGGCATCTCCTGTTTGGGAAAGAGAGAGGGGGCTACCGAGAAGGTAGTGGGCGGGGCAGGAGGGTGAGCAGGATGAGGAAGATGGGCCTCTGGGACTACAGATGCTGGGTCTCAGGGACCACGGGTGCCTGCTTGTCTGGTGTCCTCCGGATGTGCGGCCAGAGAGCCCGTCAGGAGTGCAGGGTCTGCCCCAGACTGGGAGCCACCATGCAGCTTTGGGAACAGAGACAGGAATGCTCCAGGCAGGCCCCCTCTACCCCCAGGAGGATCACTGGGAGTTCAAGGCCAGCTTGTGCTACATAGTGAGTCCAAAGCCCACCTCAACTACACACGGAGACCTTGTCTCAAAAAGCAAAGCAATCAGTGTGAAGAACTAGGCTTTGTAGTTCATGTGCAGGTGTCTTGACTCCTACTTGTTCTCAACATCTAGCTCAGATGAGATCTCTGACAGAAAGAAAGGTTAGTTGTGGTGGTGCACACCTGTAATCCAAGGACTCAGAAGGCTGAGGCAGGAGGGTTGCTGTGAGTTCAAGCTCAGCCTACACTACATAGTGAGACCCTGTCTCAGACAACAACAACAAAGAAAGAAAGAAAGAAAGAAAGAAAGAAAGCAGGTTCTGTCATCATGTAAGGGTAAGCATTTAAAAGTGTCCATTATTTAAATTATTTAAATAATTATTTAAATATTTAAATTTTAGGTCATTATTTAAATTTGGCCACCTCTAAAATGTATGTCCTGGGATAAACCCAGAGTTACCTTGCTTTGGTTATAGGTCTGCCTGTTTCAGATGAGCCCTAAAGATTAGAGGCTGGTGGTATCACAGGGCCTGGACCATTCCTTGTTTGTTTGACACAAGGCCTCTCTATACAACCCAGGTCAGCTTTATTTTTTTGGTACCAGGAATCAAACTCACAACCTGTGCTTGCCAGGCAGTCTGTGCTGCCGAGCCATATCCCTACCCTACCCCAGGCTGGCTTTACACTTGCAGCAATCCTCCCTGCTTGGCCTCCCCAGTGTTGGGCTGTCTCACTACCCTAGGACTGTTCCTTGTTGTTTGTTCTTAGTGTAAACACTGGCTGATTTAACTTGCCATGCTGTGAGCATCGCTGTCTGTGGTCACCATTTAGTACAGGTTGGAAATTCCTAGTAGGATGTTGGCCCTTCACACAGCAACAAACTGCAGGCAAAAAGAGGCTTTCAGCTCTGCTCAGCACCATCAGGATGCTCCCAGGGGCTGTGCGGTGCGTGCGACAAGGCACCCACTCAGCAGAGGTTCGTTCTGCAGTCCCACAGCCAGCTGCTGTGGAGAACCGGAATACACCACGGATGGTCTCATTTCAGTTACTGGAAGTTAGGAAATTCAATGATTCACTATTTTTAACTAGGAAGAGTTGAATCAAATTTTACCCAGTATTGTTAAAACTATATAAACAATATAAAAATTTTTTTGGTGACAGGATCTCACTATGTAGTTCAGGCTAGCCTTGAGCTCACTGTATAGCCCAGGCTCACCTCAAACTCATGGAGATCTTCCTGCCTCAGCCTCCAAAGTGCTGGGATTACAGGGCGTGTACCACCATCCCTTCCCTGGCTTTATCTTTTATTTTGAGACAGCGTCTTACTGAGTTTCCCAGGTTGGATTTGAATTTGTGATCCTCTTGCCTTAGTCTCCAGAGTGCCAGAACTACAGGAATATGCCATGGTACTAGCTAGTAGCTTCACTTTTATGTGTAATGTCATAAAGCATTCTTCTAGAACATCGTTTTTTGTGGAGGTACAGGCTGCTAATCTGTTGATACGCTATTGTTTATTTAACCAACTCCTGCATGGAGCTGCTTCCACTTTTGATATGAAAAATGCTGACATGAACATTCTTGTGGGAACGCATAATTAATTTCCTTGGGATAATTCGGTGGAAGTGGAATTTGGGATGTTTTCATTGTGACCATATCATTTTAACCTCACGATACCCCTGGGAGGGGTAGGCTATGATTATGTTTTACAGCCTTTCCAATTTCCAGTCCCAGCCTATGTAGGGCAGCCAGGATGCAGAGCAGAGTTCACCTCTCCTGCCCCTCACAATAGCGCAAGCTTTTCCTTTCCCTTTCCTTCCCTCTACTTCCCTCCCCTGCCCTCTCTTCTACTCTCTTTTTTTCCCCAGGGAACCAAGGTCTCCTGCCTGCTAGGTAAGTCCTCTACCACTGAGCTAGATCCCTGGCCCGGTCCTTTTAAAAATGACTTGTAAACTGCATTTTGGCTTACCGGCATGTGTTCCAGAGCAGTGGACACAGAACTGTGCATTCCAATGGGTCAGGGCCAATAGTGTATGGGGCACAAGACGCGTCATTTGTCTCACAGAGATGTGTTGAGGCCGCCCTGTGCCATACGGCTGCAGGTGCTCGGCTGCTAAGGTGAAAAGCGCATCCCCTCCCCCCAAGTCTGGCGAGGACTTTTCACGGATCTGTGCCACTTGCTGGTCTGTGATCACCAAATGACGCGGCCCTGTACAGGTCTAGCACCTTGAGGAGGTTGCACACAACCCATCAACACAACCCATCAAGTCAGGCTTGTGACCATGACGAGCGGGGCACCGGCAATCACCCTCCCTTGGGGCCGCCAAGCCGTGCCTGTGTGTCTCCCAAAGGGAACCTGAGCTCCAGCCAGCTAAAGCTAAGAAGCCCGGCATCGCTCTCCACGCCTGGACTCTCGCGCCTGCGCACTGCAGCTTGTGTCCGTGCTTGTGGACTCAATAAAGTTCGCGCGCGCCGGAAGCGGAAGCGGCGAGTCTCCATGGCGGCGGCGGCGGCGGCGGCGGCGGCAGCAAGGCCAGTGTTTTGGAGGAGGCTGCTGGGCCTCCTGCCTGGCCGGCCCGGGCTGGCTGCACTGCTAGGGCGCTTGTCAGACCGCCTCGGTAGGAACCGGGACCGCCGGCGCAGGAGGTGAGATCGGCGGCTGGGCCGGGAGCGACCCGACCCGCTCCCCGGCGCCCGGGCCTCTCAGTTTTCGCCGCTGCCTGCCAGAGAGAGATGGGCACCCCGGGCCAGGCTAGGGTTCCCTGCGGAGTGCGGCCTGTAGTTGTTTCGCCCCCCACCGCGCTCGGGAGAGAGCTCCGGCCACTGTCGGCTGGTGCTGTGAAAGCGGGACTGGGGGTGTCCATTGGGGGTGACGGCGGAGCTGCTAGGGCTAAAGTGCATTTTCCTGGCCCCAAGGTGTGAGTCCGAGAGAGTCCCGACACAAGACGCACTGTTTGGGTTTGGAGAAGTCTTTTTCCTTAAGTAATCCTGCCGGCGAGGTGACTTGGCGGAGTGAATCAGCGCTGCTCGCCTTGTGTGCCGGCAGCATTTCGCATATCTTGCTGGAGCGGGTTGTGAAGCAATCCTGAGTCAGTAACACTCAAGCATGGGAAGAGGAACCACTCGAAAACCTTTTTTTACATTTTTCAGAGGCCCCGTGTTCTGGAAAAGTACTGAAGTGAGTTATGTAAATGATGAAGTAGGCTTTGAAGCAATTTGTTCAGGCAGTGATCTTTTAAATATTTGCCAAGAACACGCTGACCTAAGAGGCCTTCTGCTATAGCTAATACTCAGGCGGGGAGGCATTTTCTGTGTGCAAGTGTTTTT
Organism: Cavia porcellus; assembly: GCF_034190915.1. Classification (NCBI taxonomy): domain Eukaryota; kingdom Metazoa; phylum Chordata; class Mammalia; order Rodentia; family Caviidae; genus Cavia; species Cavia porcellus. The sequence goes on from NW_026947515.1 coordinate 27,217,146, forward strand.
TTTTTTTTTTACAGAGCCTTGACCCTTACACTTGATTCTTTAGAAAAAATAAAAGCCTTGAAATTGCGTACTTTAGTTGCAGTTGCATTATTTTAGATTTGTTTTTTCTGTGCTGAAAATTGAACCCAGGGCCTCCAGTAGCTAGGCAAGCACTCTGTCACTTAACTATACCCCAGCCCCTGTTTTAGATTTTTTTTTTTTTTTTTGAGTCAGGGTCTTGCTATTAACTCAAACTCGTGGCAGTGCTCCCGCTTAGCCTCCTAAGTACTGGGATGACAGATATGTGCCACTGTGCCCAGTGAACTTGTCTTACATCTTTATATCTGTGATCCTTGGGTGAGATTTGTTCTCCTGTTCTAAAAAGTACAGAGATCTGGAGTTCAGTCATATGCTAGCTGTAGATTATAGAAATGAATTTGTTTATGCTAAGTATCAGTGGAAGATTTTCAGCAAAAATTCCCGTTTGAGTCTTTTTCTTTTTCTGTTGCCAGGGATCAAACTCATGACCTCGTGTTTGCCAAGCAGGCACTTATGCCACTGAGCTAAACCCCCAGCCCCAATTTAATTCAAGGAAACTTTTAGGTAATAGAATCCAAGGCAGGAACTCCTAGAAACCTGTTGGTCAGACTGTTACACATCGGTGAACCCAGTGGGAGTGTAAATGAGACCGAGTCTTCATTTTCTGTAACTGATGCTTATCTAATGACCAGTTCATTCTGGTGGGTAGGGCAGTCAGGTGACGTCTTTGTCCTGGAATCTCACCATTGAGAGATTTGGTTTTCAGTTTCAAAAAATGTACTGCCTTCAAAGATGAGATGTTTAGGCCATTTTGTTATTTTCCTCTTTGTGTTTAACCTATGGAAAACACATCATTAATCATTGTTTAACCTTGGCATTGATTCCTTAAGGATGGTGGGGGCATTCTTCACAAATTATTGTATTCTAAAAATTTGTATCTGTCAGGAGGCCAGCCTGGGTTACACAGTGAGTTCAAGACCATCCTGAAATACATGAGACCCTATCTTAAAAAAATCAAAAAGAAAAAAAGAGTATATGTTTGTAATATATAATAATGGTATTAATCTTAAGGAATTGGTATATATATTGTGTCTTAATCATTTTTTACCTCCCCTCCCATCTCACACCATATCCATCCACAGTTTTTTTTTTTTTTGAGACAGGGTCTCACTGTGTAGTTCAGGCTGGTTTTGAACTCATGGTGATATTTCTGCCTCAGCCTCCTGAGTGCTGGGATTATCGGTGTATAAAACTGCATCCAGCTGAGAGTTCTTTCTTTGAATCAACAGTTCAACAAGAAATTCAGATTCTTATTTATTTAATTCTTTGTGTTTTTGAGGCAGGATCTCACTAGGTAGCCTAGGCTGGCCTTGAATTTGCAGCAGTCCTCCTGCCTCAGCCTCTGAGTCCTGAAATTACAGGCGTGTGCCATTCTCTGGCTCTTTGTGACCTTGGTGTTGGAGTTTTTTGCGTCTGTGGCCACTCACCCTCTGTTGGCTGCTTTCATTTCTTCTCCATTGTTCTGCTGCACCTCCCAATTCCTCATTCCCAGAACGATGTGGTTTCTTGTAACTCTGATCATTGATTCATTGATAGTAGTTCTCTGTAGTCATGAGCCTAAGTTATTTTAGATTTCAGCTCACCAGTCTGACTCAACTCTTGAAGAGGCTGGTGAATCCTTGTGGCTAGCAAGGGGAATGGTTCTTTTACTGCTGTGGTTTCCTTTCAGGCTGAGTGATGGCCATAGAGACCGAGAACTCTACTTAAAATCATTTCTAATTAGTGATCTTGAAATACTGCTGTTTCCTCTTAAGCAAGCATCTGACTCACTGTCATTAGGGAACACTGGATAATTGATTTATTCATGGTGTGTGGAGCACTGCTGTGTCAGGCCCTGGGGAAGTGAAGATAGAGACATAGTCCTGGCTTCAGGATGCTCAGACCCATGAACAGTTACAGGAAATAAAGTAAAGGTGAATGGTGACGCCTAGGAGAGGCACTCGGAGGTTAGGGATGCTTCCCGGTGATGTGACTGAGTTGTTTTGAAGGAGGAGTAGGAGTAGGCAAGGAAGAGAAGAGGCGGAGAGTGCTGAAGAGGGGCAGTGTGCACAGTGGTGGCCGCGAGTTCTAAAACCCCATGTATACTCAGACCACTGCTAGAGCTGATGGTGGAACGAAGTAGAGACAGAGAGTAGCTAGGAGCAAGTCAGCCTTTGGGCCAGAGACCTTGGAAGGAAAGTTCTAGACTGCATATGTGCTTACTTCTTTTCCTTTTCACTTCCTTTTCTTTCTCTCCTCTCCCCCCCCCCCGTCCCTCCTTCCTCCTCCTCCTCCTCTTTTTCCTTTCTTCCTCCTCTTCTGTCTTTTTGAGATAGAGTTTCACTATGCAGTTCAGGCTGGCCTCGAACTTGCAGCAGTCCTCCTGACTCAGCTTCTGGAGTGCTAGAATTACAGACATGCACTAGCAGGCCCGATTCTTTTCTTTTTCCCGACATCTGGAATTGAACTCAGGACCTTGCACTTGCCAGGCAGGCACTGTGCTGCTGAGCTGTATCCTGACTCTTCATTTTTTGATACTGAGTCTTCCCAAGTTGCCCAGGCAGACCTTGAACTCAGGATCTTGTTGCCTCAGCCTCCTGAATTGCTGGGATTATAGGCTCACTCCATTCCTCTGGTCTTCCATGGATGATTTCCTGTTAGTAGTTCAGACCTGAGATGGGGGGGGGTGTCTCTTAGGAAATCTGGGGCAGCTGGGTTCGATGGCACGCACCTGTAATCCTAGTACTCGGGAGGCTGAGGCAAGAAGATTGCTGCAAGTTTGAGACCAGCCTGGGCTACACAGTGAGTTCAAGGTCAGCCTGAGCTATATGTAGTGAAACTCTGCCTCAAAAAAGACCAAAAAAAAAAGTCTGGGGCAGTGGGACTAGAAAAGAGAATTGAACTGCAGGTAGCACTGCTTGAATGGGCAGTGCCAAGGAAGTGGCTCATGCGTCTGCCTCAGTGACTGTGGAAACAGGAAGAAAAAGCCCTGGTTTGGGGGTGACCGTAAAGTCACTGGGGCACAATGATTTGCAGGCAGGTGGCCCCAGGTGGAGGTGGTCAGTGTGCAGTGCAGTGTGGGAGAGCTGAGCTCAGGCTAGGGACACAGGCGTCTAGGAGAGGTTATGTTTGGACTTAATGGCGACACAGAATGAGCTCCTTATTTGGAGTAGATGGAGCCTGCTGGGAAGTGAGTCGAGGACATTGGGTCCTAATTTTGAACTTGCCTGTCATGCAAGGAAATATTTTCTCTGCGGCCTATTTTTTCCCCCTTTTAAACCGTTTCCAGTTTGGAGTGTATGTGCAATAAAATCAGTGTTTTTGAGTCTTAGGCCCATTTTCTCTGTTCTCAGTGTGCAGTTGTGTGTGAATGCATGGGGTGGGGTGGGGCCGTCAGCAGGCAAGAGTTGTCAAGGCCAGGCAGGTGACCAGCAGGTGACTCTCAGACTGTCTCCCACTGCGGTGGCTGGTCGCTTGTTCAGTGCTGAGCAGTTTCTGCTCTGAGGAGCCACCAGATTTCCAAAAATGACTTTTCTTTTACCTTTGTGATGTGGGGCATCTCCCTCATCCCTTGGTTTGTTACAGCAGTAGAGTGAAGAGAGCATTTGGAATCAAACATTAATTTTTCCAAATAATTTAAATTCGTTGTTGCTCAGCTGACTAACTTTCCGGTTGTAGGTTTTTTCCTTTATTTTCATGGCACTGGGGATCGAAATGGCTCCTTCATGGTTTGTGTTTTTTCCAAGTTCTTGCAAAATCCTTAAATTGTCCAGTGTGGGCTTGCGATTATGACCCTCCTGCCTCAGTCTCCCAGAGTGCTGGGATGATAGGCGTGCAGCACCATCCCTGGCTTCTAGGTGTGGCTTTATGAAGTTAACATTAACATGAGTACCTGTGCCCATACTGTGGCTGCTGATGAATTAGGCTCCAGCTGTGGCTGGGCAGATGGAGACAGCCTGGATTAGAGTGCTCAGATAGATAATCGCTGTGGATAGTATGATCCGATTAATGTCAGGGAGTCATTTCAAGGCAGCCAGGAGTCAGGCTGCCTGCAGCTGTTCCAGTAGTAGAACATGTGATTGGTTTGCATCAGATGCTTTTGGCTATCCTGTGTGTATTGTGGATTATAAATATATTAAGTATTTCTTCCCCCCAATCCTACCCCTGTGTGTATGACTTCTGCTTAGCTAAGGCAAGAGGAGAATCATTGGGTCAGCATGCAGCTGACCACCGGCAGCCCTGGCCTCTCTCAGGGCGCTTGCTGGGGGAGTCGGGCCAGCACTGGCCTCTGGTAACCTACGGGAACCCGCATCATTTCCCTGACTGGTTTGGTCTTGCATTAGTCAGGAAGGGCCGCCCGCTGCCTGGGCTGCAGGAAGTACGGGACCTTCGCGTAGTTTCTGAGCCCTTCTCAGGAAGTGTTATGACTGTTGCCCTGCCCTCATCACTTCACTCTACGTTTACGTGTGTGTGACAGCAGGGGGAGGGGTATGCAGGCTGGGTTTTCTGAAAAAGTAGTTTCTGAAAAAGTACGGCAATCCGGGGAACTAGTTTCTTTTAAAGATTTCTTTTTACATCATTTTGTACAGACTTGAATGGGACCCAAACCTCAGTTTGTAGCACGAAATGTACAGTTTCAGCAGTGGACCTTAGGCTGTAGCTCCAAGCCCGCTGTGGAGACAGTTCCTACACCCTGCAGCGATGGGGAGCGAGTCCAGTTCCTCAGTCTGTCATGGGTTTGTGGTAGAGTCTGAAGTCTCCTCCACGCTCTTTGGTCAAAGCCCCAAATATCTTAGTAGGGAAAAAACCCAAGAAGTCTGTCTACAGCTTGTGTCCCATTGTCTATCAGTAAGCACTTTGCTCTGGGGGTGGCAGCCTCTGAAATGGAGGGTATGTGGAGGGGGTGTGTGAGGGTGGCGCAGGGGAGACCAAGGTGAACCTTGGAGTGTGCCTGCCTGCCTGCTCCCTCCCTTCCTTCCAAGGCCTCACATACACAGGCGAGTGTGCTGCTGCTGAGTTTTACCTCAGAGCCCCTCTTCTGTTGGCATCCCTTCACTGAGAACACGGGGCCTCCAGCCTCACTGTTGACATCCAAAGAAGAAATGTGAGGTGTGCCAGTGTGTTCCACAAAATGTTTAGTGAGGCAGGACACTCCTGTCTCCCTCCTAAAGAGACAGAGGCTGCCTTTGCAAAGGTGCATTGCAGCTATGGGGCTGTCCTGAGCTCAGGTCCCATTGCTGTCCCCGGGAAGGGGTCTTGAGGGGATGTATTGTCATGTCTGGACTTCACTGTCCTGCTGGATGACTGCCTTAACCCCAGAGGTCAGGAGTGAGATGCGGGTCTTCTTTTATATTTTTCTTTGCCACTGAGCAGACATTTTATTTTTCATGTGTAGACCGAGTCTCATTAAGAACCTAAGTTGTCCAGGCTGGGCCTCAATTTGTAGTTCTGCCTCAGCCTCCAAGAGTGTTGGGGTTACAAGAATGTGTTGTGAGCCCTCCTTGAGATGGCAGGATGATGCTTTGCTCTCGGTGCAGTGCCCCCCTCCCTTCGGACTCTGTGTCTGCCTGCCCAGCCGCCCCCACTGGTTGGCGCAGTGGGCCCGAAGGTCCCTGCGCAGTCCATTCAGGGAATCTGCAACATGCATAGAAAGCCTTGAGTCACGTGACTGAAGCTTCACCCAGAGCCAGGCGTCCTGATCCCCGGAGGATGCTCACCCTGTCTTGCCTGTAGCATTGCTTTGTATTGTTGGTGGTGAGGTTCACAGGATGGAGCAGTGTGCTCCCTGTCTCGGCACCCTGGGGGCCACCTCCTCTAGCTCCGGGTTTTGCCTTCTCCTTCCCCAATTCCAGAGCCAAGGAGTGGGCCTTGGAGAGGTGGGGCTGGCAGCGCCTGGTTATCTGGTCCCTCCCCCCCACTTCCTCTTTCTTATAACTGGAAATGGGTGCTAGATGGTATCTAGAAAGAGATGACTTGGGGAGCCAGTCTAGATGTGGAAATTGTGTGTGTGCTCTGCTACTTCTCTAAATGATGAGTGTGATGTGGAACTCCGCTCTTTTTGGTAACCACGGCTGCTGCCTCTTCAGATCCCTGGGGGCTTAGGTTTTTGGTAGGACATGTGGTTTCTTCAGAAACCTCCTGGGAGGGGCGGTGCTTGTGCAGGTGGCCAGCCCCTGGAGACAGAATTACTGTGAGCAGGGCTGCTGTGAGTGTGGAGTCCACCTTTTCCGAGAAAATTCCCAGGAGTCCTCAGTGGAATGCGGGGAACTGCCCCTGGGTACTGGCACCTGGGCAAGCCTGGGAGCAGCCTGCCTGCCTGTGGTCTGGCTCCTCCACGTGGCTGTCCCCTCATGCCTGGTACGAGACAGACACCTGCCACCTTTCAGGGTGGCACTGTCTTCGGGAGTATAAAATGGGCACTTGGAGGTTGGGCCTCCTGAGGTACCGTGAATTGATGAAACCTGACTACCTCCAGGTCCTTCTCCTCTCTATCAAAAATAAACCTACCAGTACGCAGATTAAACAGGAAGCCAACACAAAAGTGCCTTCAGCAACTCTTGGACCAGGGCTGTGTGAGCCCTTCCCAGGGAGGGCTGCCTGGCCCAGGAGAGACCTCACTGAGACAGGTAGCCAGGCTGGGCTCTTGGGCCTGGCGACCCATCCTGCTGGGTGGCTGCTAACACCTGTGTGGACTCTTGCAAAGGTGTCTGCTCTGGAGTAGCCTCGGAGGCCTGCCTGGAAGTTGTGTTGAGCGTGCGTCTGCTCACGGTCCTCTTTGCCGAGCTCCCACTCCTCCAGGTTCCCTTTGAACCCTACAATCAACCAGGTTTTCAGAGCCTGTTGAAGGTAGGGTGCTGTGAAGCCGCCCAGGGCCAGGTGTCTCCTACTCCCCTTTGAGTGACTTGAAGCGCAGTCCTTCTGTTTTGACATTTAATTTTAGCCCTTATGCCAGGTGTGTAAGTCGGTGAGGTGACCGTGGCTGGGAGGTGGGACTGCCTGGCTGCTGGTGTGCATTGCCATGGTCCATGGTGGGTCTTCACAGTCAGGCTTGAATTAGCCTCCTTCTTGATGACATTTGTCCTCGTCTGGTTGCATTGTGCGGGGAGTGTTTCCTTTCCTCATTTTCCTCTTTGGGAGCTGGTTTATAGCTCTCGGCCTGTGTGGAGACGGTGTGAGGCCTGACCTCGGGGTGCAGGGGGCACATGTACCGCCCTGCTCTTTCCCAGGTGGTCTGGAAGGCAGGAGAAGCCCTCCGAGGCATTGGCTGCTGGGGGGCCATGCTTCATCCTGAGTGTTAGGCGCCAGGCTGCACGGGGGCTTCAGACTGATCAGCAGCAGTGTAGATTTCTCCATTGCCTTGCGGTTTCTTCCGGACCAAGGGTCATTTTCCTTTCCTCTTAGGCCCGTCAAGTTTGTAGCTCATTTTTGGGGAAGTCAAGGCGACAGTTCCTTGCTCACATTCCTGGATGGGTGAGTGGATACCCTTGAGTGTCCTCGCCCACCTAGAGAGGGCCAGGGGAGGATAGGGAATTATGCTTTCCCACCTCCGTGCGGGTGGCCGAGGCCTGCTCCGTCCAGTCTTCCCATGACCAGAGAGCAGGCACCTTCTGCCATTGACTAAGGTTTTCTTGGCAGTGAGTTGGTCTTGAAAGGCTGGTGGGCTTTCTGGAAAGCACAGCTGTGGGCGTCTGGCATCTGCAGGGCCATTTAGGAGCCCTGGGAAGTCTCAGCACTTTCTCATGAAGCGAGCGGTGAAATCATCTTCCTGGAATTTGTGGTCATTCATGCTTAGGCCGATGCAGCACCCCCTCTGTGAAGTCCTCAAGAGTCACACCTGAGGAAGGTCTTCCTGTTGCTGTTTGCCAGACCAGAGTTGAAAGTAGGGTGGGTTTCAAGGGGGCTCTGGGTACCTGGGGTGCAGAGATGTTGTTCCAGGCGCAGTGCTGCAGTCCTCTAATCTCACTTCAGAAGAGTGTGTGATCACTGCTGGCCAGAGGCAATGCGACCCCCATGGTGCCCCAGGAGGCTGCTGGCCAAGGGGCCCTTCACCACCGCCAGCATCTCACGAGATAGATGGTGCCTCTTAGCAGCCTGCTCAGATCTGTGTGTGAGTGTGTGTGTGTGTGTGTGTGTGTGTGTGTGTATGTGTGTGTGTGTGGTGTGGTGTGTAGTGGAGCTTGAGCCCAGGCCCTTGTAGTTAGCCACATCCCCAACGCTTTTTATTGCTTTATTTGGAGACAGGGTTTCATAAGCCACTGAGTTGCTGAGGCTGAGCTTGGATCTATGCTCCTCCTGCCTCAGCCTTCCAGAATGCTGGGACTATAGACATGTGCTACCACACCTAGCCAGATCTCACTGGTTTGGTTTGGTTTTGTTTGAGACAGGTTCTCCCTATGTAGCCCAGTCTGGCCTAAACTCATAGCCATCTTCCTGCCTCAGCCTCCCAAGTGCTGGGATTAGAGAAATGCATCACCATGCTCTGCTAGATCTGAGTTTTAAAAGGGAATGTTTTTCCATTTTTTTCCTTGAAAAGAAGCCATATTTGTCTCATGAGTTGTATGGCTGGTGGGCAGGGCAGTCTGTGCAATAGTTTTTAGACTTCTACCAGACCTCCCCTTCTAGGTATCTGTAGGTGAATTTTTGTAGGTGGGTTTGTTAGGCGGTAGTAGTAAGCAGAGGGTTGCTTTTGTGAGGTAGCTTGTAGTTACTGTAAGATTGGTTCCTGAGTTATTTGGAATTAGCTTACAGTTTGGTATTTCTGCGTTAGTGTGGGTACTTGTAAATTGTTCAGCAGTAGGCTCTTTAAGGAGTTAGGAGAGAGGGCCAAAGGGAAAACGCTCTACTGAGCTTGGCTTGGGCTCCCTCCCACCCTCCCTGCTCGATTCTGGGGGTGCACCCCAGGTTTTCCACAGCTGCCCTGTCTCCCCTATACCCCCTATTTGAGACAGGGTTTTGCTTTGTAGTTCAGATTGGCCTTGAACTCTCAGCAGTCCTTCTGCCTCAGCCTCTCCAGTACTGGGATTATAGGCATGCGCCGTCATGCTTGGCTCACTTTGTAAACTAGTGTAGGAAATATGAAATTGGCCAGAAGGAAAGCTCTTCTCCCCAGCACCAGAGAGAGGCATCTGCAGGGGTACTGAAGAGGTACTGAACCATTTGTGTGTTTCTTTAACTAGGTCACCATGGCTGTTACTGGCTCCCCTGCTGTCCCCAGCGGTCCCCCAGGTCACCTCCCCACCTTGCTGCCTCTGTCCAGAGGGCGTGCACAGGTTCCAGTGGATCAGAAATCTGGTTCCGGAGTTCGGTGTCTCCAGCTCTCACGTCAGAGTGCTCTCCTCCCCGGTGGAGTTCTTTGAGCTCATGAAGGTAAGGCACAGTGCACACTCAGGACAGCAGCTGGAGCTGGGAGCTGGGGGTGGTGCCCTTAGTTCCAGCACTCTGGGAGGCTGAGGCCGGAGTACCCAACGTAGCCCAGCCTAGGCACTTAGTGACTGAAACTGTATCTCAAAATAAATAAAAAAGACCAGGGCTGGGCATGGTAGCATATCCCAGCAACCTCAACACTGAGGCAGGATGATCACTGAGGGTTTGAGGGCAGCCTGAACTGCATCAAGAGACCATGTCTCCAAAAAAATAAAAAAGTTAGTAAAAAGATCTCGGAAAGCAGGTCAGCGTGAAGGCCCCAGGTTCAAGGCTGCTAGCAGGCACGTGTGCGCATGCACAAGCACAGGAAGTCAGAGTTGGAGGTTTGGGGATGCGGTGGGTAAATCCTGAGTGTCCTCCATTTGAGGGTTTTGGGTGCTGTGCACCTCTGCCTTTTGGGTTCTGCCTGTCGGATGTCGGCTCCACGCGTGATTGAGTTGAGCCACAGCAGCAGCCTCCCTGCCTTGTGCTGCAGGCTTGAGGCAGTTAGCCAGCGCTCTGCTAGAGGTGAGAGAGAAAGCCGCTGCCCGGTGCCATCTGGGTGGCCCTGAGGTGCGCCTGGCACCCAGCACCCATCCCCCATTCAGGGGAGAGGCATCTCAGTGAGGCTGAGAACTTGACCACCGTGGTCTCGGGGCTCATAGTCCTGGTTTTCTAGGGCTCTGTCAAGGGAGTGCGCCACCCTTTTCCTTCAGCAGTGAGTTCCCTTCGTGTTTGGGGGTTCAGCTTTCCACATGTGACTTGCGTTTGCACACTGAGTCTAGTTGTTTGTGGCTGAGTGCTAATTGGAATGAAGCCTTTCAACACTTGCTAATCTGGAGCAACTCGAACTCCCTTCCTTCATGGTGGCAGGGAAGCCAGAGCGAAGATCCGATGAGCAGCCGGGCAGGTACTGGGAGATTCCAGAGGAGGTGGTGGGGATGTGCCCTGTGCGAGGAGCACTGTTGAATGCCTCCCTGCCTTTTCTCCATTTGCCATCTTGTGTTGCTCGACATTTAGGGATTCTGTGTGTGTGCATGTGTGTGTGTATATGTGTGCATGCCTGTGTGTGTGCACGCGCATGCATGCTGCCTGTCACCTTTTCCTCCCCCTCACTCGCTGCCTGCCCCACTTGTCTGTCCTGAGTGTCCTTATTGGTGAGGACAGTGCCCCACCCTGCTCTTCGCGCCTACATGGCTCTGTCTGGTGTGGAGAGAGGTTTTTCCAGGCCGGTTCTTGCCGGTGTCCTAATGGACCCTCGGTGAGTCACTGACTGTCTTCACGTGACCCTCAGCCAGGAGCCAGGCCTCATGGAGGGCCTGCATGGGTTGGGTGGATCTGTGCAGAGGCAGGAAGGGGCCGAGGGGCTTGTGGGGGAGGTGGAGAAGCTGAGGCCTTTAGTGTCCCGGGACTACATCATGACCAGATTCTTCGAGGTCCCATCACGCAGAGAGGTGTGTTTCTTCCTCGGACGGACGGCGGCCCGTGACCTGTGGGATAGAAGGCAGTGCTGGTTTCTTTCTTTCTTTCTTTTTCTCTTGATTTTCTTTCTTTTTTTTGGTACCTGGAATCGAACTCACAACTGTGTGCTTGCCAGGCAGATGCTTACGTGCTGAGCTAAATCCCTGGCCCCCTGTTTTTTGAGGCAGGGTTTTGCTGTGTGATTCAGGCTGGACTCAAACTCGATTGCATCCTTGAGTCACCATGCCGGTGTGGTTCTTCCTGGCCCCAAACCCTCCTTACAGCTGGGGTTGTCTGTGGGACCTGGTGTCATGCCGTGAGCAGTTAGATAAGCTGTGTTTGCCTGAGCTGAACCAACTCGGACCTGACTGGCTGCTTGTTTATCCACGATTGTCCCTGTGAGCTAAGTTAGTAGCTGGCTGGCTGGCTTTCTTTCCTCCTTTCATTCTCTCTGAGACAGGGTCTCACTGTGTAGTTAAGGCTGGTGATCCTCCTGCCTCAGCCTCCCAAGTGCTGGGATTATAGACATATATCATACCTGGCTAAGTCCGCCAGGCATTATTAGTAGGTAATAAGCAAAGAGAATAGCAGCCTGGGTGTTTTATTTTCTCTGTGTACCTCAGGCCTCTCTGGTGTTATGTTCATGCATCCCGTGTGATGATGTGGCTTAGGCATGACATCCTGGCTTCCTTTGCGGGGGCAGGGCAGTACTTGGATTGAACCTAGGATTTTGTACATGCTAGGTGACTGCTCTGTCATTGAGTTGTATCCCCTGTTCTTCTCATAAATTTTAGTTAGTTTTTTATTTTGTAATGCATTTGAATTTTGAGACAGGGTCTAGCTAAGGTGCTTAGGTGACTTGAACTTGTCCCTCTGCCTTAGTAACACCTGTTACCATCCCTTCTAGATGAAGAAGTATCATGAGTCCTGTGTTCTTCCCTCTTTCTCACCTCACTCTGTAGTGGTTTTGTTTTGTTTTGTTTTGTTTTCAGTACTAGGAATTGAACTCATGACCTTGTGCTTGCCAGGCAGGCTTTTGTGCCATTGAGCTGCATCCCCAACTCCTGTCACCTCATTCTAGATCCTTTGGCATTGACCTCTGGCAGCATTGTTCTTTCTGCCCTTGCTACACCTACGAGGTGGAGCAGCTCGGAGCTTTGAGGATGGGCTCTGCTGTCGTCCTGGGGGGCCAGTCTGGGGAGAGGGTGCTGGTTGTTGGCATGGCACTGTGCTGCATAGCTTTCGGGTGTGGCTGTGCTCTGTGTGTCTGCACCTATCTGCATACATTGCAAAAATGGCACCTGCTTGTTAAAAGCAGCTCAGCCACACAGGCGGGTGGACAGGGTGCAGACTGCAGCTGGGCTCCCCTTTCTGCCTGCTGTGCTCCTTGGGGACCCCTCAGCAGTGTGGTGAGGGTTCTTTGTGCTCCTGCGGACACTCATGTTCATGGGCATGAGCTCAGCCCTGTGCACGGGGCATGAGTGGGAACAGGTGGGCACCGTTTGCTGTCTGTTCTGTGGTTTGCTTTTGTCTTCCCAAAGTACCATGGGAACATTCGTGTCAGTGTGTTCAGATCATCTGTCTTTTAAGTAGGTGCCTCTCATCTTGGAGGAGGGCTGCAGTGTGTCTTACTTTCAGGGCTGAGTACTTAAAATCAGGATTGTGAGTCTTCATGTAGTAAGTTTTTTTTTTTTTTTGGAAACAAGGCCTTGCTACACAGTTCAGGCTAATCTTTTTTTTTTTTTTTTGTCTTTTTCACTTTTATTGGTACCGGGGATCGAACTCACGACCGCCTGCTTGCAAGGCAGGTGCTTATGCCGCTGAGCTAAATCCCCAGCCTCCAGTTCAGGCTAATCTTGAAGTCACTATATAGCCCAGATTGGCTTCAAATTCACAGCAGTCCTTCTGCCTCAGCCCTTTGAGTGGTGGCATTACAGGAATGTGCCCCCACACCTAGCACCATGTACATTTTATTTTAGGCTTTACTTTAAAAAAATTTTTTTTGGTACCAGGATCAAACTTACGACCTTGCACTTATCAGACAGGTGTTTATGCCGCTGAGCTAAATCCCCAGCCTGCTTCACTTAAATTTTAACTGGTGAAGACCTAGGCTAGTTCAGCTTCGAGTATAATTTGTCTCCAAGGTTGAAGGATCGTGATTTGTCAATGAATTATAAATATGGCAAATGAAATTCTGGTTGTTTCTCCTCTTTCAGGGGCAGATAAAAGTAGCCAAGAGGCGGGTCGTGATGGCGTCTCTCTACCTGGGCGTAGGACCTTTGGAACAGGAGCTGGTGAGTTCCGTGCGGAGCAGACTGTCTGTGAAGCATGGCTGCTGTGCAGTGCTCTGGGCTTTGTGTTCTGTGCTAGTGACTGAACCTCGGCCCTTCTCCCTGAGCTATGACTTCAGCCTGTTTTATGTTTGGAGGCAGGGTCTGGGGATGTTGCCCAGGAGGGCTTGCATTAGCAGTCCTGCCTCAGCCTCCCAGAGTGCTAGACTGAGGAGCGTGTGCCACTGCACTCTTTGGGGTGGTTTTGGATATTCATTGGTGAAGACAGGGTAGTTGGGTGAGGGTGAACTGCTGCGTGCTCTTCCTCTCTGTGGCCTCTGTCCCACAGCCAGCTCTTGTTTGTGTGGCCTAGCTTCGGGGGCTGTCAGGAGGGGGAGAGGAGGTTCATCAGGTGCCAGCCAGCGTCTGGGTTACTGTTCTCTCACTGCTGAGACAAAACCCAACACCCCAAATTAAGGAAGGAGAAGTTTATTTAACTCACAGTTCGTAGAGGTTCAGTCTGTAATCCGCTGGCTCCAGGACAGGGTAGTGTAGCTGAGGGGCCACATGGTGACTGCGGCAGATGCCAGATGTGCCGAGAGCAAAGAGCAAAAGGGAAGGGCACGCTTCTGTCCCTCCCTGGTACTGTGTGCTGGCTGTGCCCCTGGGCAGGTGCAGCACTCACACTGCTGGACAGTGAACCGTCACAAACACTAGACTCAGCCACTCTGTGCTTGCATGAGGCTTGGAGGGGACACCCAGACACAAGCCATAGCACCAGTGTCGGCCTCACCCTTTACAGGGCTCTTGGGGCTGCTTTGTCTGCCAGGTGAGTAAGACTTGGCGGATGGTGGCCCTCAGACGCAGTCTGGCCTGCTGCCTGCTTGGCTGGTTTGTTTTGTGACAGGGTCTTGCTGTGTAGCCTTAGCCTTCCAAGTACCAGGGCTATAGGTGTGTGCCACCGTGCCTGGCTCACACTGACTACTTCTATGTGGCTTACAGTGACTTACATGTCTTCAGATGATTGGGAGGAAACAAGGAAAAGAAAAAAATGGAAACAAAACTTTCCTAAGTCAGTAGGGGAAAGGAGTTGAATGGAGGGGAGAAGGCTGGGGAAAAAAGAGGCATGATAGAGTGTGTACAGGTACAAACTCCCTGTGATAAAAGTTATTATATATAAGTAAAGTGTACCAATCAGAGAAAAAGTTCTTAGAAAAGACTGTTCTGTGATTCATGTGATGTGGGAGACAATTTGAGCGAGTGCCTTGAATACAGAACTACTGCTGCACCTGGAGTCTCACTTCCACATGCCGATATGTAGAGTGGGCCGTGCTGTGGCCGCCCTCTTCAGTTGGCTCTAAGCCATGCCCGTGAGGCAGCTGAAGTACAGATGTGTAATCTGTGGGGACAATCTGAGCGGCTCCTGTTTCCTCCTGTAGTGCTCTCTGTAAAGGAACCGGGCGAGCGCGGTGGGGTGGCCGAGCAGTCAGCTCCGGGAATGGCAGCTCGGTGTGAGCCTCGCAATAAAGAGGCTGTGAGTCAAAAAAAAAAAAGAGGGTACTAGTCCCGGGCATAAAAGTTTACATATCAGAAACGGAAGCAACAGACTCCAGAAACAATTTGATTGCTACCCATTGAGTTACGCAAACTGGTCCTTCTACGGTCATTCTCCCGCATTTTGCAGAGTTGCTTTTCTCCCCACCTGGCTGGCCAGCTCAGATTACACATGTAGTTCCCGCCATCCTTCCTGTCACTCATTCTAGAGCCACCCCCTTCTAGACTAGCTAATAAATTCTGGAGAGGCCTTGGATCAGGGCCTTTGTCCATATGCCCCTCCTTTGGATGGGACTTAGCACCCCTTGGCTGCCCTAACTTGGAATTTGTCTTGGTTTACTCTCACCAAGGGTTGCATTGGAGGTGGTAGATTGGAAGTAACTTGCCAGGATTCCAGTAATGTTTCAGTGGGATTACAAATAGAACTTTTTGGATTGTGAGGAGGACTAGAAAAGGGATTACAATACTTTAATTGCAGTATTCATCATTTGGGTTACATAACATAAAGTGTACAGAATTTGTATACCTGTGTCCATCAGGAAAGTTTTGCTGGAGCACAGCCTCACTCTGCGTCATGCATTGTCCCTGGCTGCTTTCAGGAGACAGCAATGCAGGAGAATGAGGCTGTTGGACCCACAAAGCCTGAAACGTCCATGCCATAGCCCTTTGCAGCAAAAAGTTTCTAACCCTGTACCAGACCAATGAGCCCAAGTGTAGGTTGAGCTGGCTGTCCGGATGAGTTTGCCAAGGCTGGTGCTGGGTGCCAGGCCCGGGCTAGTCTTGTCCTACTGGGACTTGCTGGTTTGCCACACTTGTCATGGTGAGGCAGGGCAGGGCGTGGAGGGGCTGAAGTCGCCAGGTTGCTGTACTAGCGCTAGTCCAGGGGCTCTAGCCCAGGCTCTGCTGTCCCAGCAACATATGGAGTGAAGTGGGTTTGGACGTCACCTCATCCCTTCTCTAGGCCGGCCTTCTAGGGAAGGGAGGAAGGTGGCTGCTGTGCTTTAAGTGTTGTTCGTTGGCTTGTTGGTGTTCAGAACTCAGGCAGGAGCTGGGAAGTAATAGAGGGCTGGTGGTGTGGAGATGCAGGAAAGGCTGCTCAGCCTAAGTGCGGCCTCTTCCCTGCCCCTGCAGAAGGTGGCCTCCCCGTGTTTCTAGGGCATGCTCCTAGCTGCTCGCTTGTGCTCATGGGAGAGGAGTTTAACACAGCCCATGGAGCAGGGCCAGAACGTGGGTTGCGTCTTGGATTTCTTTACCAGTCAGTATTTGCCGAGTGTTCTCCCTGAATGAGGCACTATTTGTTGTGTATCTGTGAGAATTATCCATTTATTGACATGCGTGTGGGAGTTGGTATCTTAGAGAAGGTTTCCGAGAGTGTGGCAAGGCCCAGGTTGCCTTCTCAGGTGCAGGCTTTGGAGGTACCTGTGGCGGTCTCTTCCTTGTTCCTGGGCCATCTCTTGGAGAGCTTTTTTTTTTTTTTTTTTTTGGTGCCAGATACTGAACTCACGACCTCATGCTTGCCAGACAGGTGTTTATGCCACTGAGCTAAATCCCCATCTCCCCACTCCCCCCCCCCTTTTTTTTTGAGACAAAGTCTTACTATGCAGTACAGGCTGGCCTTGAGCTTATTTTGTAGCCCAGGCTGGTCTCAAACTTGCAACCATCTTCCTACCTCAGCCTCCCAAATGCTGGGATTACAGGCGTGAGCCACCACCTCTGGCTTCTTGCAGAACTGTATAGTATCTGTTTTTGAGTGCTAATGTATATGCCTATATAGATGTTCAAGAGAGGACAGTGAGGATGTTAGCTGGTGAGTTAGTCTTTTTAAACATGTACCTATCTTTCTAACCTTACTTCTGTTCCTTCGTGCTCTTTTCCTGATAGGTGGATTGTCTGGAGAGCACTCTAGAAAAGTCATTACAAGCAAAATTTCCTTCTGACCTTAAGGTCTCCATTCTCCTGGACTTCACCAGGGGCTCAAGAGGTAGGTGTTCTGCATGCCTGGCCCCTTCCTCTTCCTTGTACAGACCCTCAGTGTCACACTGTCACTCCAGGCCAGGCGCAGGACTGCCTGCTGGCATGGACACCTCTGGTGACTGGGGCCCACATCCCCAGCGTACCTTGTCCATCCTTCCCAGTGTCCCTGAGGAGAGTCTGCTTCCCTGGGAGCCAGGCCAAAGGCTGCCAGGAACTAAAGGTCCAGCTTCGAATTAATTATTGTCAGGGCTTGGAGTCCCTGAGCAGCTCCCCTCAAGGCCTGCATGTTCCATGAGCTGGGGCTGACAGTGAGTCAACCCTCACCCGGAGCAGAAGGAGGTAGTGTGGTGCCCTGAGGAGAAAATCGGGGAGGGAGAAGGAGTGGGTTCTGGGTAAAAAAAAAAGCAGATGTCTGCTCCCCTGGCACTCAAGACCTGCCCCGAGATGTGCCAGGTAGGTGCTCATGGGGCCTCTGGCTGCAGCAGTGCTGGTTGGTGTGCGGATCCAGACACAGCCCAGAGAGAGTGAGCCCCACTGGGAGGCGGTTCCTCCCACGGGCAGTGCACCTTCCTGGTGCAGTCTTCGACCACCTGCTCTTTCCCATTCAGGCAGAAAGAACTCTCGCACGATGCTGCTACCACTCCTGCAGAGGTTTCCGGAGCAGGTCCGCGTCTCCCTCTTTCACACTCCAAATCTCCGCGGGCTTCTGCGACTTCTCATTCCTGAGCGCTTCAATGAGACCATCGGCCTTCAGCACATCAAAGTGTACCTCTTTGACAACAATGTTATCCTGAGCGGGTGAGTTTGTATCCTGTGTGCTGTCTGGGTGGAGTCCACACCAGGGAGAAGTGACAGCCAGTCCTAAGGGCCTTGCCAGGCTGCTGAGTGCTGGTAGTGGGTGCTTGACCTCCTCCATGGTGCCCTCTGTGCTGGGAGCCGGAGCCTGTGAAGGCTGATGGGAGGCCAGCTGTGTTGTTTGAGCCCTTCCTGCTGGTAGCTGCTGTGTTAAGCCTGTGTCTGACTCAGCTCTCATAGTGAGTGTCTGCGTGTTTTCCTCACTGTGTGTATGTATGTATACACATAGTTATTTGTTATTTTAATTTTTTGGTACCGAGAATTGAACTCACGCTTGCCAGGCAGGTGCTGTGCCATGAGCTGCTTCCTTGACCCCTTTTCCTCACTTTGTACATGGACAAACAGAGCATGAATAACATTTAGGCAAGAGTCCAAAACCAGAAACAGCCAGGGTGGAAGAAGGCCAGGTCCTTTGACTTGAACAGGGGCTCCTAGAGGCCCCCTCCACCTGAGAGCCAGCTCTGTGGTCAGTGCCTGTCCAGGCTGAGGGTTGCAGTCTGTATTTTGTGGCCCTTACAGCTAGCTTGCCTAGTTTCCTACACGTGAATGTTGCTCAGTAACCGCCCTTACCTGAGTTTGTCGCTCTTCTCCTCACCCCGAGGCCTAGGACACCAGGCCACGCCAGTATTCACTCCTGCCTGAGTCCTCACCCACTTCTTCCTCTCTGTAGTGCAAACCTGAGCGACTCCTACTTCACCAACCGCCAGGACCGCTACGTGTTCTTGCAGGACTGTGCTGAGATTGCTGACTTCTTTACAGAGCTGGTGGATGCAGTGGGGGATGTGTCCCTGCAGCTGCAAGGGGATGACACTGTGCAGGTGGTGGACGGGATGGTGCACCCTTACAAAGGTAGGGCCTGGCTCCGACGCCCACTTGGATTGAGGGAGGAAGGCTGTAGAGCACACCTTGGGAGGCCATGCCCCAGGTGCAGGAGAGAGGGAGCAGGGCTTCTCCTGCTTTTGATTCTGAAGCCAGAACATTGAGACCCATTGGCCGTCAGCCACACTGTGTATGCAGGGTCTGGCTGGGGACAGCCGGGCACTTGAACCAGGAGCCTGCCTGGTTCTTACAGGAAGCAGCCTACCTAGTGACTGCCATCCGCATCCTGTTCCCCAAACCTCCTATCACAAAGACCTTGTGGTTCTCAGCTCTGCTGAGGCCTGTGGCCTCCTGCCTGGAAAGTGAAATAGGAGCGTGCTTAGCTCTGCTTGCTGGAGACAGGCCAGTCCTGGCACAGCATTCCTGGGCATTTGCATTCCTGTGACTCCTGTGGCTGTGGCTTCCATGGCCCTTCAAGGGCTTGCTGCTCTGTCACAACTTGGGCATAGGGTTAAATCTGGACCTCATAAGAAGGGCACCCTATTTCCACTTGGCATGGGAGCATCTAGTGGATCTCCTGGTAGAGGAGCTGTCCAGTGCCAGGGAGCTGCAGCTGTCCAACCCAGCTGCCAGTGCCAGTGGGATGCTCAGGTATTGCCATTGTCCCTCCCCCGCCCTGCCCCTAGTATGAGGGTTGAACCCAGGAACACTCTACCACTGAGCTACATCGTTAGCTTTTTTAAATTTTAGTAGCAGTTGGACCAAGGACCCTTGTACTGAGCTACATCCCCAGCCTGTTGAAAATTTTTTGGTTTTTAATTTTGCTATCGAATGCTGCTGTTTTTCTAAGTGCCCCAGGCTAGACTTGAACTCATGATTCTTCTGCCTCTACCTCTCAGAGTGCTGGGATTACAGGCATGTGCCTCTGTGCCCAGCTGATTTCCAGTTGTTTCTTATCACCAGTGTCCTGTCCAGCTATGAAGGTACCCACCTAGAGCCAGAGCCTCCCTCTGGGATCTCTGTGAGTTGCCTCCAGGAAAGTTGTAATGCCTGTGCCCGGCAGTCCTTATTATCCTGTTAAGCATATATTTATTCGTAGTGCTGGGTTCAAATCCGGACCTGCCGCCGAGCCACACCTCCAGCCCTATGCCAACTTTTTCCTGAGGTACAACTACATGTCACAGAGACATAGCTTATGTGCCTGTTCATGGCAGATGGCTCTCCAGAAGCCCCTGCTGTCCTTCCCAGGGATGGGTGCCGTCCTCTGGCAACCACTGTCCTGACTTCTGTCACCCTGAGTTCATCTTGCCTGCTGTTGGAGTCATGTTTATTTTTAAACCTTTGTTAGTACCAGGGATTGAACTCACGACCTTGTGCTTGCAAGACAGGTGCTTATGCAGCTGAGTTGAATCCCTGGCCCTGGAATCATGTTTAGACATGCCCTTGCCTTGTGCATATAGGTGCTGTGGGCAAGGTTCTTGGTGTAGGAAGCTTGCTCAGGGCTCTGTGTCTTGAGCTTGCTTAGCGTGTGCTACACAAGCGATCCCTTACAGCATTGGCACTTTGCTGTCACAGGCATGTGCCCTGACTCAGCAGTGTCCTGACTCTCTGTCTCCTCTCTCATTCTCTCTAGGTGACCGTGCTGCTTACTGCAAGGCGGCCAATAAACGGGTTATGGACGTGATCCACTCAGCCAGGACCCGCCAGCAGATGCTGCACACCCAGACCTTCCATAGTGATTCCTTGTTGACCCAGGAAGAGGCAGCAGCTGCTGGCGATCGCAGGCCAGCGCCTGACACTTGGATTTATCCGCTGATCCAAATGAAGCCCTTCGAGATCCAGATCGATGAGATTGTCACTGAGACCCTGCTGACTGAGGCTGAGCGAGGTGCCAAGGTCTACCTCACCACTGGCTACTTCAACCTGACCCAGGCCTACATGGACCTGGTCTTGGGCACACGAGCCGAGTACCAGATCCTGCTGGCCTCCCCAGAGGTGAATGGCTTCTTTGGGGCTAAGGGAGTCGCTGGCGCCATCCCTGCGGCCTACGTCCACATCGAGCGGCAGTTCTACAGCGAGGTGTGCAGCCTGGGGCAGCAGGAGCGGGTCCAGCTGCAGGAGTACTGGCGGAGGGGCTGGACATTCCATGCCAAAGGTACGTGAGGGTCAGCACAGCTCCTCCTTTCCCCGCCTGGGCAGCTCGTCGTTCCCTGGTGGGGGCCAGGCGGGCTGGACTTGTAGCCCAGTGGAGGACCCTTCTGTAGATGCTGCAGGGAGTCCTGGCTGCCTTCCCTCCGTGTCTCCCACGGTTCTCTCACAGTGTTATGGCGGCCCCACTCCTGGGGAGGGGAGAGCAGTCCTGTTCTTTTTTTTTTTTTTTTTTTTTTTTTTGTCTTTTTCGTTTTTATCAGTACCAGGGATTGAACTCATGACTGCCTGCTTGCAAGGCAGGCACTTATGCCGCTGAGCTAAATCCCCAGCCCCAGGAGAGCAGTCCTGTTAAGTGAATTTCAGTTGTGTAAAATCTCTCCTTTGTATACATCAAAAACTTTCAGAAATCATTTTGGTGGCTATTTTAAAAGAAACGTGGTACGGACGTGGTGGTGCAGACCTGTCGTCCCAGTGCTCCGGAGCTGAAGCGAGAGGGTTACAAGTTTGAGTCCAGCCCAGATGACTTACCCACTTAGTGAGACCTTGTCTCCGAATAGAAGAGGGCTAGGGCGTAGCTCAGGGTGAGGGCCCTGGGCTCAGTGCCCAGTTCCTGAGAACAAAAACAAAGCAAAAATCCGAACGTGGTACGGGTCACCTCCTCTAAAATACAGGGTCAGGACAAGACTTGGTCTTGTCTCCATGCCTTGCAGACTTCCTTGTGGATCGTGGGCTTATGATTAAGCAGCGCAGTTTCCCTGTCTTTCCCTCACCACTGCTGCTTTTTCCTTTTTGTGCTGATCTTCACTCACAAACCCCCCCAATTGGGAAAGTGGAGACTATGTATTCATATACAGTTTTTACTTAGCTGGAGTCCTGGATACTTGATGAAGAGACCTGTGATGGGAAATGAATAATAATTTGAATTGCATATTTCTTGTGGTCATCTCAGGCATCCAGCAGAGCAGCTCAGGTGGGGCACAATCTCAGGTATACCTCCCTGAGACATAGATCAGTGTGTTTAAAATGTTACACTTAGCCAGGTATGGTACACACTTGTAATCCATAATACTTGATAGGCTGAGGCAGGAGGATTCCAAGTTTCAGGCCAAACTGAAGAACTAAGTGAGATTCCATCTTTTTTTTTTTTTTTTTTTTTTTTTTTGTCTTTTTTTGTTTTTTTTATCGGTACCAGGGATCGAACTCACAACTGCCTGCTTGCAAGGCAGGTGCTTATGCCGCTGAGCTAAATCCCCAGCCCCGTGAGATTCCATCTTAAAGTAAAATAAAAAGGTCTGGGAGTGTAGCTGGTGGTCGAGCACTTGTCCAGCATGCACGAGGCCTGGGGTTTAATCCCCAGCATCAGATCAATCAATCAGTCCATCAGTCAACTCATTCTCATGCTTGGCAACCCCAATAGCCCCTTAGAGATGTGTGCTGCCCACCTCTGGCAGGATGAGCATATCTAGGGTCTCCCTTACTGGATGTGGGCGTGGCCCTATGCCTGAGAGGTGCAGAAACACCTGGGACTGCTGGGCTGTGTGGTCTGTGTGTCGTTTCTCCACTCCTCTCAAGGTCACCCTGAGGCCCATTTTGCCAGGCTTCCATGGACCTGTATCAGTTCTGTTCAGACTTGGGGCATTTTCTTTCTCCTTTTTTCTTTTTCTTTTTCCTTTTCCTTTCTTTTTCTTTTTTTGGCGACAGGTTCTTACTATGCTGCATACGCTGGTCCTGAACTCCTCTGTGTGCTGGGTCTACAGGCAGGTGCCACCACTACCCCAGACTGAAGCCAGGCTTTTCCACATGGCTCCTTCTTAAGAAATTACCCAGCGGTTCACACACCTGAGTCTAGCTCTGTGGATTCCGAATTTAGCCTGATACCTTTATTTTTTTGAGACAGGGTCCTGGTGAACAGTCTAGGCTGGTTTCAGACTTGCTGTGTAGCCCGGGCAGGTCCGATGTCATGATCCTCCTGTCTCAGACCCCCAGTCCTAGGATTATGGGTATGGAACATCACACCTAGCAAATTGGTATTTTAATTAAATGAATTAGTTTGTTAACTTATTTGCTCTACTGGGAATTATACCTAGGCATGGTGATGGTGAATCTTTAGAGCTTTGAGTGCTAACAGATATGCCACAGGTCCATCACTGATAGGCCTTTTGCATGCTGGGCAAGTGCTCTCCCTATTGTTAAGCTATATCCTTCATCTTTTATTAACATTTTTAAAAATTTTGAGACAGGTTTCTCTGAGTGGCCCAGATTGACCTTGAACTCTCACCTCAGCCTCCTGTGCTGCAATTGCAGGAATATAGGCATGTGCCACTACTCCTGTTTCAGCCATGGTTTTATTTCTATTTTGTATTTTATGTTTCATTTTACTTTTGGTACTGGGGTTGTTTGTTTATTTTTGTTATTTTGGGACAGGGTATCACTTTGTAGCCTAGGCTGGCTTCGAATTCACAGTGATCCTCCTGCCTCAGCTTCCCGAGGTGCTGGGATCACAGGTGTGTACCATCACACCTGGCATTTTATTCATTTTTGAGACAGTTTCACTAAGTTGCTAAGTTAGCCAGGCTGGGTTTGGGCTTGTGATTCTCCATTTTGACTTCTGAGAGTGCTGGGATTATAGGTGTGCATCGCTGTACCTGGCTTGTTATATATTCCTTTATTGGATACTAGAGGTTGAATCCAGGGCTTCTGAATGAGGTGAATGTTACACTTGTGAGCTACATGTTCATGCAAACATTATTAAAAAGAATGTTTTTTGGCTGGGGATCAAACTGAAGGCCTCACACGTACTAGATAAGAATTCTGCCTCTGAGCTCCATCCCTGACTGCTACCCTGGTACTTTTTTTAAAAACCCAGGAAGTGAGACATGGTGATACAAACCTGGAATCCCTGCACTTGGAGTCTGAGACCAGGTGAATGTGAGTTCAAGGACTGCCCACGTCACACAGGGAGATCTTGTCTCATCAGAAACAGAAAGGAAGATAGGAACAGCAAACCCACCCCAGCAGTTCTGATGCCCTGCTTAGAGAGGCCCTGCTCAGCCTAGCCTGGCGGAGCTGCTGCCTGGCCAGTGGCTCCTGCTTGTCCTGTGAGGCCTCGAGTCTGCCCAGGCTGTCAGCACTGTGTGTACTGTTGGCTCACCTTGCATGGCACAGGCCAAACCGGGCTGGTGGTCAGTGTCTGGAGGGAGGCAGGGCTGCTGGGTTAACGTGGAAGTGACTTCCAGGTTGGCCTTGTGACTTCTGGGAATCACAGCAGCACTCAGCTAGGGGTGTGGGCTGTGGAGAGGATTTGGAGAGGCACTGCCACATGCCACACAGCCCTGCAGGGACATGGCCGGACCTCGCTCTCCCTTGGTGCTCATGGCCTCAGACCCCAGCTCTGCCTGCAGGGCGGCGGGCTCCTGGCCTCCAGGTTCTGGCTCTGCTGCCGGCCGTTTCCCTGAAACCGGCTGACAGGTGTGTGGTGAGTCCTGGTTGCGACTGAGGCAAACACCCAGCTGGCTTTTCCTGCACTCCGCGCCTTTTCCCGACTGTGAGCGCCTCCCGCCTGCTGCCTCCCTTCTGCCTGCCCTGCTGCGGGTGGGGCCCTGCCGCCTGGGAGAGCTCAGTTAGCAGGGTGGCAGGGATCCTGGGGCACGTGGGAGTGTGTGTGAGTGAGTAAGTGTGTGTGTGTGTGTGTGTGTGTGTGCGCGCGCGCGGTGGGGATGGTGTAGTAGGTATGGGCGCGGTGTGAGGCATGAATGGCAAGGGTTCTTGTAAGTAGAATATGGCTGCCCTGGAGCCAGGACACCGAGGTCTGCTCACTGTCTGCTGAGGTGAGGGGCCAGGGCCTTCCCTGCTGAGGCTGAGCTCCATGGTACAAGCTTACGTCAGCAGCCTTTTCTGTCCAGCTCATCTGTCAGTGGTCTCATCCTCCAAAGCAGCCTGCACTGGGGGAAGGGCTGGCAGCCCACATGGTAGTGATGGGTATTTCCTGTAAGGCCTGTAGTAGCACACTCTGTGGGCCTGGTTGGGTGTGCCTGTGTTGGGCCCCAGAAACTCCTGCTAATCTTATGCAGTTTATACCTGGGTTCCCTTACCCAGCTCCTGCAGGACAGGCCCAGGCTGATTTCAGCTCCTCCTGCTCCCAGAATCCCTTAGGCAGAGGGTTCCAGATCCGCATACCCTGGCTGCATCCTGTTTGACAGCATACCATTCCCTGCGAGTCAGGCAGCAGGATGGGATGGGGGACTGTGTGTTGGTTTGCTGGTGGTTTTACAAGGTTGGTTTGTTCCCTGGCTGGGGGAAGCACATAGGCAGTATGGGGCAGAGACTGCCTTCTCGTGGGAAGAGACCGTAGTAGTGGATTTGAGTGCAACTGATGGCAGCAGAGGCTGCAGGCTGGAGCTTGCTCTCTAGTGTCCTTTGTGTTACTAGGCACTGCTGGGAATGGCTGGCGTGGGTTGCTCAGATGCCTGGTGGGGAAGATTCTGTGTGGCACCATTTACTGCAGCAGTGTTTATTCTGTTAGCAACCTGCGTGGAGCTTTGCCTCATTGGCATACCTCACTGATGTCTGGTCAGACATCAGCTTTAAACTGTGCTGCTTCCAAGAACCACAGGCACCTTCTACTATTTAAAGGCGTGCCCTGGAGACCTTCGTAGTTTTTATTTGAATTTTGCAAAGTATGTCTGTTAGGTCCAAAGACACTGCATACGCTTCATTCGGTGTGAGAGGTATCACATGCACAGTCTATGGCCTGGTTCTTGGGCAAATTTGCCTTGGCAGAAACTGAGGGAACTGGTTCCATTTCCTTCCTGTGCAGTGGGATGGCACTCGATTGTCAGGAGGCACGGAAGTGGGACACGCGTGGGTTTTCGTAAGATGACTGGCCGCTCTCAGCTAGGTGGGGTGTCTTGGGGCCACTAGAGCACATGATGTCAAAACTGTGCTCTGAGGAGTGGCTCTAGGGTACAGAGCAAGTGGTCAATGGCTGGGCATCGGGAAGCCTGGGTTCCTTTGTCTCTGGCCTTGGTACCTATACATGTGCTGCTTGACTTACAATGAGGACATGTCCCACGCAGCTTGTTGTAGGAGGTTGACAGCGTGAGTTGAGGTACTGTAAGTAAGAACCGCGCTTGTGGGGTGGGGCTGTCGCTCAGTGGTGGCATGCTTGTCTAACACGTGGGAGGCCCTGGTTTCAGTCCTCAGCACCAAAAGGAAAAAAGAAAGGCGCTTGCTCCTCCTACTCTGCTGACTGTCCTGGCGTGGCACATAAGAGTACCCCAGGGTGGGGGCTTGATTTCTCTACATCGCCAGCTGACTGAGTGGGAGAATGCTCCACTGATATTTATAAGAGGAGGAGAAGAAAAGCTTCCTGGAGACATTCACATTCTCTTAAAACTTAAGGAATGAAAACAAGCTTCGTATTTTAAATCACATGAAGAACAGTAGGTTAAATCTTTTTTTTAATAAGGAGAAAGACACACAGGTATGGGAAGAATGGACAGATAAAGGGTGACTAGGTGGACAGATGGGTGAACAGTAGACAGCTGGATGGATGATGCAGTAGGTAGACCCTGATAGAGTATCGTCCTGCCTGTTGCTGCCCCTGAAGAGAGCCACGTTCAAAAATCACAAGCCAGAGGTAGTGGCACATGCTTGTAATCCCAATACTGGGATCCTCCTACTGAGGCAGGACGATCACTGTGAGTTCAAGGCCAGCTTGTGCTACATAGTGAATCTAAAGCCCACCTAAACTGCACACTGAGACCCTGTTTCAAAAAGCAGAGCAGTCAGTGTGAGGGATGAGGCTTTGTAGCTCAGAGGCAGAGTGCTTACCTTGCACGTGTGGGGGCCTAGATTTGATCCTTTGCAAAAAAGTACAAAACCTAGAGCATGGCCTGGCATGGCAGAGAATGACTATAATCCAGGTGCTTGGGAGGCTAAGGCTCGGAATCACTAGTTCAAGGCCAGTAAGAGAGGCCGGCACCTCTGTGGGTCTGGGAGGGTGAGGGCTGGGCAGGCTTCCACGGCAGTGGTTACTGGCCGCTCCCTGATTCATGGTTTGCCCGTTGCACTGTAGGAGTGGCAGGGTGAGGTTGTGGGCGCAGGGATAGAATTTGGACTCTATTGGAAGGCGCCGAAATGCCAGCACACTGCTGCGATGTGAGTGCTGGGGGTTCCCCTCCACACCTACTCTTGCTGGCGGTGAGCAGCAGGCCATGAGTGTGCCAGCCTTGTGCTCCCCAAGTGTGAGCTTGCCTTGAGGGCTTTGAGCGGCAGCTTCAGCGGAGCCTGCATGTGCTGTGTAGAGGAGAGTGGGGCTCACGCCTCAGCTCTGCCATACGGAGCCGTGAGACCTGGGGTGGTGGTCACCCTTCACTGCCCCTTCTTGGTGTCAGCTGTGTCCGCCTCGTCCTGAGACCAGCAGCCCTTTCAGGTGGGGACTGCCTGCCGTGCGCTCAGTGATGCAGGGTCCATCTGCTGGGGACACAGACTCTGTCCCAAGGCAGGCAGTTTAGGGGGAGAGTCAGAAGACTGCTTTCAGCATGGTTACTCAGTGTCTTTTGGGTGAAGTAGTCTAGAGGAACAATGCCATATGTGTGGCTAGGGTGGAGCAGGGTGCAGGGTGGAGAGACTTCTTGCTCCTTCAGAGGATAATCTGTTAATGACTATGAGGGTGTCATTGTTTTTACTGCCTTCCCGACAGGCTGGTGGGCCTCGTGCCCAGAGGTGAATGGGTGGCGAGAGCCAGGCTGCCTCACCCGTCACCCTTGGGCCTGCCTCTCAGTGGACTGCTCTCCGTGGAGCCCTGCAGGTGTCCTCTGGGGTGGGGTGTGCCAGTGCACGTTGCAACCTTGGGCTGAAGTGCGTGCTAGCTGCTAGGCGTCTCAGAGCCTGCCAGAGCTATGCTAGCATCAGACCTGGCAGGTGTGCATCTGTGGGAGGGTGGCACTGTGATATGTTCTGTCCCTTAATCTGACAGGGGTCCAAGAACACTTTGAAATTTACTTTGGAATATGTGGGGAGTATGTGGGAGCCATGCGTGAGTTTGCCTTTTTTTCTAAGAGAAATCTCAGAGAAGGCCTATGTTAAGATGCTGTGAGTGCTTGCCTTAGAACACAGCTGTTTTACCCTTACTGTGATGGCGCATGCCTGTAAACCTGGCACTCCAGAGGCCGAGGCCGTAAGCTGGAGAGTTTGAGGGGAGCCTCAGCTACTTAGGAAGACCCTGTCTCAAACACATACACTCTTAAAACAGAAAAAGGAAAGGAAGGCGCTTGGGGAGCCTATTCCTGGAAGCCAGGGAGCTTTAAGATCTAGATTGTGTTTCTCAAGGACCTGGTGACCAAAGATGGGCAGAGGCAGATGACCTCCTTTCCAAAGAAGAAGCCCTGAACTGGGAGGCGTGCACACGCATGCACACACATGCATACACTCAGTGGTGAGTGCCAGGCACATGGTGAGCAGCTGCCTTGACTGCTCCTGCTCAGCCTGTCCCCAGGCGTGTAACCAGTGCCCAGTCCACTTTTCAGAGCCCTTTCTCCACCTAGGACCTCCGTCCCTTCCTCCAGGCTGTCATTCCTGCTGTGGTTCCTGCTGGTTCCTGGCACGATGGAGACCTTTTCTGGCCCAAAGGTCGGGCCTGGTTGTCAGGAATTAGGCTTGATAACTAGTTTACAGCCCTAGAGAGCTTCCTGTGTGTATACAGCCTGGCAGTGTCCTGAGCCTCTGGTCTCAGTGGAGCCAGTGTGGTGAGACTCAGCTGCAAAGGGTTTCTTGGGCAGGCACTCAGTGAGCACTTGCCCAACCTGCACAGAGTTCTGAGTTTTGCGCCTTGATTTCTTCCTTTCCAATGGAAAACTTCCCAGCTGCCCTCAGGACAGACTGATGGCTAAATCAGCTGCATTGGGGATCTCAGATTGAGGAAGTCTGTTGTTTCCAGTAGCTCTGGCCTTGCAGGGCTCCCAGGGTGCGGGGACCTGTGATGTGGCACCTTAGCTTCTCCTCCACAGTGCTGCATCGTGCTGTCTCAGCGGTTCTCCTGGGTGCTAGTCTTGCTGTTTCTCTCCTTCCCTCCTCTCTCTTTTTTGAGGGGGAGGTTATTTATGTATTTGAGACAGAGTCTCACTATGTTGTCCCAGCCAGCCTTGAACTCATGACCCTTCCATCCCAGGCTCTCGAATGGAGTGCTGGGATTGCGGGCATGCACTGTCATGTCCTGCCCTGCGTCATTTTCTTTGCAGTAAAGAAAGAGCACACGGTGGGAGAATGATGGGATGAGCCCAGGCCTCACTCCCCCCCCCCCCCCCGCGCGCGCGCACAGGTCAGTAGGTTAAACATTCAGAAGACGCACTTACCTGAAGGCAAGCCAAGCCAGCGGAAGGAAGTTGATCTGATGTCCGGGAAGAGAAGAAAGGGCAGGAGTCTGTGGTGCCTGTCAGGTGCCCATGGGGGTGTCCCCAGGGACGGGCTGGGTCTTGGGTAGGGTGTTGAGAAATACCTTACTCTGTTTATATGTGAAGCACATACATACTGTGTGGACAGCACACACACAGATGTCCAGTCTGCCTTGGGGTTGGTTATGACAGAGGCTGAGAAGAAACTGTCATGTGATAAGCTGTCACCCTTGGACTGGAAGGGCCCACCTCCCTTGGATGATGACTTCTGGGTTGTCTTGTGAGGACCAACTGGTGTTTGAGCAGATTTTGCAAATAAAAAAGACTTGGGGCTGGGTCCTTCCAACTTCTTGTGCTAGGAGCGTCGGGAGGGGCGCAGATGCAGGTCAGTGTGACCTCGTCATCCATGGGGTGGGTTCGTTGTGCCCCGCCCCCCCCCATCAGTGTTCCGGCACACTCTGGGCAGGTGCCCGTGAGCTGACTGGCAGTCATATTAGGCAGGCGCAGTGTCACTCAGACTGATGTCAGGTAAAGAGTTGAGGCTGGCGGTGGCTGGTAGGATGAAGCTCTTGTCTTTCGTCTGAGGGGGTGAATTCCTGCCCAGAGCAGCCTTTCTCCAGCCTTTCCCCCAGCTTTGTGCCCTGGGGAAAGTTGGATGGGGGCTGGGCTGAGCTAAGCATGTTAAAGGACCCTGGGCTGGTGAGCTGTCTGCAGCAGAGCTGCCAGGGCCAGGCAGAGGGGACAATCTGCTATTCCTGTGACTTTTTTATTATTGTTGTTATTGTATATTTTTGGACTATTTTTTATTAGTGCTTGTGTGTAGTGTATAACGTTGATATTCCTTTGTGGAACTGGTACATGTGCAAAATACATCTTGATTCCTTTTTCCATTGTTCTCTCCTCCCCTCCCCTCCCCCCATCTCTTGATCCTCTCCCCGTACTCTTGGTACACGTTGCAGTACGTGGTGTCCGCATTCCTGTGTGGAGGCAGTACATGTGCGTGGCACATGGTAATTCCTGTTTTCATCTCCTTTCCTCTGCCTCCTGTCATGCATGGCCGCTTGAATCGCCTGCCCAGCCAGAGGCCCGGCTGATGAATCTGGGTGCAAGGCAAGCAAGTGGCTTTGGTGTAACCCTCTGCAGGGGATGGGATGAGGCATGACAGGAACGGGCAGCAGGGCCTCCTCACCTCTTACCCAAGATATTCTTGGAAATGTGCCTGCTCTGAGTGAGAATTAGGAAATGGCCTTCTATTTTCGGAGTTTGGTGTGCAGTGCACACTGTCAGCTTGCCCATGGTAATCATGTGCATCCGTGGGCTCTCTGAGGGTCATGCTGATGGGGAGGCCGTGGGAGGCTGGCCTGGTGCAGGCACCCACAAGTCCCAGTCTCACTGACGCTGGGCCGAGTTTCCTGGGGTGAGTGTTCTCAGGGCTAGTAGAGGGAAGTTCAGAGGCCAGGCCTGAGTTCGTGCTCCCTGAAGAAGGAGGAAGTCCTGGGAGTTTAGGGTCGGGATCGTCTTTTTAGAAGAGGTTCTGCTGGGAGCTGAGCTGTGTCTTTTGGGAAATGGTAGGGAATGGAGTCTAGAAGAAACAGTCTGCCTGATGACAACTAGTGTCACTTTAGGATTTCAAGGGAAGTCATGAAGGGCATCACAGAAGTGTCTCCATGGTGTGTGTGTCAGAGATAGCAGCCCCTGTGCCACTCGGGTGCTCCTGCAGAGCCCTGCATTTCCTCTGACTGTGACAGCTTCTGGCGTTTTGTAGTTCCTCTGAATGGAACAGAAGTTGGCACGGCCTCCAGGGCCTCTCCTCTGTGGGCCTCAGGTGGATTTAGCCTGGTCCTGTCTGGAATTCCCTGAGCCCCCAGCCATTGAGAGCAGAGGAACTGCTTCTGCAGCCCTTGGGCGAAGTGGGGGGCTGGGTCGGGGAGAGGTGTGCAGGCAGCTCTCTGTCGGGTAGACCTGTTCTCCCAGGCATTGGCGTCCCCCCACGCCCCTGGGGCAGCAGGTCTCCTGGCGTAGGCAGAGGTTTGCTGTCTCCACCTACTGCTGCTTTCATTGCTCCCAGGAGAGACAGCAGCCTCAGCTTCTGTGGCTGGGAGCTCAGCTGGCAGGTCAGAGTGGGCAATAGAGACAGTTCCCTCCAGGGTCACAGCATGGTGCAGAGGGCAGAGGTGTCCAGTTGGTAGTGGGAGGGGGAGGAGGTGAAGGGTGACCCTGGGTGTGAGGCCGCCTCACGTCCAGAGAGCCTGGTGGCTGCTTTTCTCTTAGGTTGAAGCAGCGCATGGCGTGGACTGCGGCAGATGGATGCTATGCTCATTTCCTGTCTGCACGTTTGCTTTTCCCTGCAGGCCTCTGGCTGTACCTGGCAGGGAGCAGCCTGCCCTGTCTCACGCTGATTGGCTCTCCTAATTTTGGGTACAGGTCAGTTCACCGGGACCTGGAGGCCCAGATTGCCATCGTGACGGAGAGCCGAGCCCTGCAGCAGCAGCTCCACCAGGTTGGTTGAAGTGGTGGGATTCTTGGGGTACATGGGGTACAGTTGGCACTCAGCCATGCCCTTGTCACTGGACTGCCAGTGCCTGCTGAGGCAGCAGGGGAGACTCAGAGCATTGTTACAAAGACCCTGTTTCCCCTAAGTCTGCCTGAGGGGTGGCAAGGCCTCAGAGGGAAATCTGCCTCAGGCCACTCTTGGGAGACCAGGGCTGTTGCAGCTGCCAGGGCGGGCTTGCTCCCACGTCCTCGGGGCTGTTGGGGTGGTTCTTCTCCTGCTGGGAGAGGCTGTCTTCTCCCTGGAATGGGAATATTGTAGGGGGTAAGCCCTTCTAAGAAGTAGGGCAACCGTGGGGGCCATCCTACAGTGGCTCTGGCCATTCTTAGGTGCTAGCAGGATTTTACATTCTTTTTAAAAGCAGAAAAAATTACAAAAAAGGTGTGTGGTGCTGTTGTGGGGATGTCAGTAGCTGGCTGTCCGCAGCAGTTTTGATGCACAGGTGAACTGAAGTCCAGTCCCATACATGTGAGACCTGGACAGCACTCTGGGCTGTGACTTTGTGACCTCTATAGTCGCCTTTCCCCTGTGGAGTCTCGTGTGCAGGAGTTCCACTGCAGGTCAGTACTTGTGCATGCTGGCACTGACAGCTCAGCTTTTAGCCTCCAGTGCTTGAGAATCATGGCCGCAAAGCCTGGCGGCTTCTGTGTTCCCTGGACCTGCCTCCAGCAGGCTGGAATGTCATCACTCTTGGGTTGAGGCCAGGGTCCAAGGAATGGCACCATGGCTGGGCAAGAGGAAGTGACAGTGGCAATGCTGGGTGGCCAGTGTTGGTGATGGGATTTGTTCTGTAGTTTGCTCCTGCAGGAAGATTTGACAGCAAATGGCAGAGGAAGTCCTCAAGCCAAGAGCTTCCAATCATAGAGTGACAGCTGGCCTTGGAGCCCAGCTTTTGACAGTAGGTCTGCCAGGGTCTGGCCGGAGTCTGCCAGAGAGCCTTGTGCAATTGCCTGGACTGGGAGAGAGTAGTTGGTATTTCTGGGCTGGACTGGGGCTGAGTTCTGCAGGATTTGGGTTGACTTGTGGAGCAAGTACCCCAGGCCTGCACATAGGGTTCTAATGTTGACCACTCCCACTTCCTGAGTCAGGGAACTAAACCCACATCCTGGATCTTAGGAAAAGCTGGCCTGGTTGTGGTCAAGAGCTACTTTCTCAAGTGACATATTTAGTATATTTTCTGCCCAAACCTGTATCCCAGGGGCTTTGGATCGTGGGAGGGTGGTAGCTCATGCTGCTGTGACTTCTCAGTAGCGACAGATCAGTGCCCGTGAGGTGCAGAACTGTTGCTAGCATGTTCGGCCTATCCTCTTCTGTTCAGCATCTGTCCTCCTTGGCCATGGTTCGTGGTTCCCCGGTACCAAGCTGCTGGGCTGTCCAGTGCCACCCCAGAATGTCTGTGCAGCTCCAGTGGCCTGCAGGTCTCCGTTCTCAGAAGCTGCTGCTAAAGTTCGCCAAGGAAAAGGGAGGGCCCTGTCCCTGTTAATCTAGCGCTGGGAATAGGGAGGTATTTTTGTCAGAGTCCAAAGTCCCTCCTTTCATTTACTGCATACAATAAAAGCTGAAAGCTTCCTAGTTTTGTTCAGAGAACACAGTTTCCACTTGTGACCTGAGAACTACTCCCCCAAATACCATTGTGACCTCCACCAGCTGACTTCCTTCTCCATCCCTGTGGTGGAGTCTGTGAGGACACTGAAGCATTTCTGGTAATTTAACTGAAATCTTGGCTGGGGATTTGAGAGCGTAGAGCTGGAGCCAGTGGCTCAGTAGTGACTTCTGCAAACCAGCCCCCAAGAGCAGAGCTGACTCCTCTGTCGGGCACATCCCACTGGGGATTTTGACCTGAGACCTGAGCAGCAGCAGTTTAGGAGGCTGGAGAATGAGGCCCCCATGTCGGTGACTCGTGGAGCTGTGAGTGTTTACAATGGAAAGTGTCCCATGGACGCTGGCCTCAGGGCTGCTGTTCTCATGAAGACAGCAAGCATGGGAGAATTCCGGGGAGGAAACAAAGAGGGTGCACTGTGTTTCCCGCTCCTCGGCAGGCGCAGCCGTGAGTGCATTTCGCAGTGTTGGGGTGGGGAATCCCCATCCCCCTCTCGGGGGGTCAGAGGAGTTATGGGGACACAGGCTCCCTTGTGGCAGTGCAAGCTCCTATGATGGTCATCGTCACACACCCCTCCTG
Source organism: Cavia porcellus (assembly GCF_034190915.1). Taxonomy (NCBI): domain Eukaryota; kingdom Metazoa; phylum Chordata; class Mammalia; order Rodentia; family Caviidae; genus Cavia; species Cavia porcellus. The sequence goes on from NW_026947515.1 coordinate 27,250,812, forward strand.
CTCAGGGGCATGGAGGTATCGAAGGTGAGGTCTCTGTGGCCTCAGATCAGGGCCTCGAAGGGCAGACTGTCAGAGAGTGCTGGGATGGTCAGCCCCTACTGCTGCCTGCTGCAAACACCTGCCGCACTGGGGGTCAGCGCTGCTAGGTGGGTTGCTCTCAAAGGCATTAGTCGGCTGTGTCCTCCCAGAGACCCTCCAGCAGCTGAAGAATGACTGTGTACCACAATTCCCTGAAAGTAAGACCCAATCTTATGTTATTTTTTGCTCCAAAAGACACAATAAAGACTTATTTTAGTTACTCAGAGTTTAGATACAGGCATTTAATTGTCCAAACAATATTAGCACAGACCTTTCTTTTCAATGAACTAGAATAAATTAGTAGTATTAAGTATCTTAACTGTGTTGTGTGTGTGTATGTATATATATATATGCTATAAACATGAGCGCACATATATCACTGTGGTAGGATGTTTTTAATTTTTTTGGGAAGATACCCAAAAGGGGAGTAGCTGGTTCAAATGGGACCTTCAATCCTAAGTTTTTGAGGAATATCCACACTGATTTCCGTAGTGGTTGCACCAGTCTGCATTCTTACCAGCAGTGGAGAAGGGTTCCTTTTCCCCCACAGCCCCTCCAGCATTTGTTATTGATTTCTTGATACTAGCCATTCTTTCTGGGATGAGATGGAATCTCAGTGTTGTTTTAATTTGCATCTCTCAAATGACCAGTGCTGTTGAACATTTTTAAAAATTTTAAAAAATTTTTTATTTTAAAGGGGGTAAAATTAAACACAACAAAACAGAACAAAATAGGACATAAGAAAGCAATGTAAGAGATATGTTTCAAAGCTAGAAGACCTGATATCTTCAGTATCTATCATATTGTCTCTTGTTTTCTTCCAAATAGTTGCTCATGTCTTTGCATACAGAGAAAAACTTTTACAAAACAACATAGTATAAAACTGATCTGAACAGAATGAGGAAGATGTTTTAGGTCTTCAAAACCAGACAGTAGGGAAGTCACCAATGCTGTCATAGAGTCTCTCGTTCTCTTCAAAATAGCTGACCATACTTTCATGTATATTGAAGTTCAACAAAACAAAATGGGGGAGGGGTTGTTTGGTTTCCTGGTGCTCCAGGTCCCAGCACGGCGCTGACCCCAGTAAACACAGGAGGCTCCTGTCCTGGGTCGCAGCATCCTGCCACATTCACAGCCACTCACCAGTGGGGGAGGGGTTGCTTGGTTTCCTGGCGCTCCAGGTCCCGGCTTGGCTTGGGTCCCAGTAAATGCCCGTGGCTCCATGTTCTGGGCCACTGGAGCCTGCCATGCTCACAGCTGGCTGCTCACGGGGGTGGGGTGGGTTGCTTCAAGCTGTTTCTTTCTAATGAACTGACCATTTCACTGCCCAAGTTCTGAACTGGCCAGCAGACCATAGAAAGACATCTCTTTAGGCTCCTGCTTGAAACTAAGTGTCAGGAAGCTGCCAGCCTTGATTCAGGGCCAGCTGTTGAACATTTTTTTGCATATTTATTTGCTGTTTGTACTTCTTCTGAGAAGTATGTCCTTATCTCAGATGCCTATTTTTGAATTGGGTCTTTAAATTTGGGAGGACTGATTTTTTTTGAGTTCTTTATATGTTCTCCATAGTAATCTGTTATCTGAGGATCAGCTGGCAAACATTTTCTCCCAGAGTGTGAGTTGTCTCTTCACTCTGTTGGTGGTTTCTTTTGCTATATAAAATCTTTTCAATAGGATCAGATCTCAGTTGTTGATTCTTTGTGATGGTTCCTGTGCAATCAAGATTTTGTTTATAAAGTTTTTGCCTTATACCAACGTCTTCAAGAGTTCTACTTATTCTTTCTTCTTTTTTTTTTTTTTTTTTTTTTTTTGTCTTTTTTCTTTTTATCAGTACCGGGGATCGAATTCATGACTGCCTGCTTGCAAGGCAGGTGCTTATGCCGCTGAGCTAAATCCCCAGCCCCGATCCTCAGGTCTGTTTTTTGCCAGATTTTTTTTTTTAATCACAGTAGCTTTGTAGTATAATTTTGGGTTAAGGAATGTGATGCCTCTGCCTTGCCTTTGTTGCCTTCACTTTATTCTAGGTCATTTTTTGCTTCCAAATGAGTTTTAGGGTTGTTTTCTCTAATTCTGTGTTGTTCGAATTTTGATCGAAATTGCATTAAATCTATATAACAGTTTTGGAAGTATGGCCATTTTTTTTTTTTAATTTTATTTAAGGAGAAAAAGAAAAAAAAGCAGAGAAAGGGTACAAGTTATACAGATTTACAGAAAAAAATAAACAGTAGGAAATCACTAGTTAATCGATTATATATTGTCATCTTAGAAATAATTGTTCAAGTTACAAAATTAAAGCTTATAAAGTGGACATTCCAACAGTGAGACTCTAAACAGTTCTGTTCAATGATCCAACAAAACTCAGTAATATCATTATCTATCTTATACACTTAAATATACATGCAGTTATATCGTTTAGAGCACTTTCTTTTCCTCTCTTTTGTACAATGACAATTACACATTTTGGGTTTTGTTGCTCCCACAGTTTTTATTACTTTTTTGGAAGAGAGTAGAACCAAATATGACATAACAGAACAGAGTCAGTCAAATCAAAAGGGTGGACATAACAGATAAGGTTAAAGCATAATACAAGGTGATCAACAATGGTTACCATACTGCTTCCCGCTATCTCTAATAGAATTGCTTATATCATCAGTTATAATAAAATGGAACAAAACAGTAAAGAACAAAACCAACAAAACCAAAACATTGGAGACATTACAGGTCTTCAAAAGTAGATAATAGTCAACCAGAATGGGCGTCATAATGAATCCCACTATCTTCACAGCTGTTGCCTAAACTTTCAAACCTGGTACTACCAAGCAAAACAGAATAGAGGAACATCAGTCTAAACAAGATGGTGAGAGCAATACAGGGCTTTAAATCAAGATAATGGAAAGTCAAAGTGGGTTACTATAATATATCCTGCTTTTTTTAAAATTTATTTTTCCCTTAATTAAAAGGATAAAAATAAAAAAGTAAATAATAAAATGGAGATTGAGATAAAAGAGGGCATAACAGCAAAACAGCGCAGATCAAAACATAACCATTTAAGCAGAATAGTGTTTCACCAAAAGATAATCCTGACATAAAAGTAGTTACCATATTGTCTCTTTCCCTGAAATCTTTGAGTATAACTTCGTATACTGTAGCATCAAATATATCAAAACAATGTAAAACCATTTAAGAGAATGACAGTATTACAGGGTATTTAGAATCAACTAACAGAAAATGAACAATGGTTTCTGTATAATCTCCTTGTCTATAAAAGTTTTTGCTTTTACTATCATATATAATAAAATCCAATAAGATACAACCTGTTTAGACCAATGGAGACAGAACAAAAGCTTGATGAGACTTCAAAACAAGATGATACTAAATCAGTATTACCTATTAAGATGTCATTTTCTCCAAAATAGCTGTTCCTATCATCCAATCTTCTCTGCCTCATTTCTGTTGAGCTCTTTTTCTGTCATTAGTTGTCAGTTTGTCTTCTTCATTTTGTTTTCTGCTCCATTCATTGTGGCCTCTCTGCCACTATTTCTGGATTCTTCGTATTTTTCTTTTTTAGAATATCCTGCAGTATTCTCTGTAGAGTTGAATTGGTGGTTGCATATTCCCCTAGTTCCTCTTTATCCTGGAAGCACCTTGTTTTTCCATCAATTTCCAGGGATAGTTGTGCAGGATATATCAATCTTGGCTGGAGATTATTATCTTTCAAAGCTTGAATTATTTCCCCCCATGCTCTTTGTGATTTGATGGTTTGTGCCGAGAAGTCTGCTGTAATTCTGATGGGTGTTCCCTTGTAAGTGATCTGTTTCTTGTCTCTGACAGCTTTTAATATTCTGTTCATGTATTGGATTTCTGTAATTTTAATTATTATATGCCTGGGTGTTGCTCTGTTTGGGTTGTAGGTGGCTGGGGTCCTGTATGCTTCATACAACTGAGTGTCTTTACCTTTTGCTAAATTAGGAAAATTCTCCTGGATTATTTCTGTGAGTAGCTTTTGTAGTTCATTTGTTTGTGTCCCTACCTTTTCTTTTATGTTCTTAATTCTTAAGTTATAGATCCTCTTATCATCTTCTAGTCTTTGTATTATTGCTGTTTGTTTCTTTGTTATTTTTAAGTTTTTCATTTCATGCTCCCATATTACAAATCTGCCCTCCAGTTCAGATATTCTGTCCTTAGTTTCTTTCAAGCTGTTATGCCAGTTTTCGATAGAGTTTTTAGTTTCCTGGTAATCTCTTTGAACCTGCTTCATGTATTCTATGCTTTCTCTATTTTCTCCATCAACAATTCTCCCCTCTTTTTCTGTTCTTCCATTCCACCATCTGTTTTTTCTTGGGTGGTGCTTAGCATTTCTCTAACTATTCTGCTTATGTCTAGCTTCAGGTCATTAATAACTTCATTCCTGAACTTGTCTATGAGGCTTTGGAGATAGTGCTTTATATCTATTGGTGCTGTGTCTGCTATTACCTCTTTCTCAGGCTTGGGGGCCGAGGAGCCTTTCTTGTTGCTGCCTCTTCCCATATTCTTTGTTCCTTATGTATGCAAGTGTATATAGGAGGCCCAGCTTCCTTCCCTGTTGGCCACAGTCTGATTGAATTGCGCCGGCTAGGTGTTCCTGCCCACCACAGCACACCAGGAAGTTGCAGACCAGGCAGCCTATGCGGGGCCCGCCCCTCCAGGTCAATCTACCTTCAGGCACTGAGACCTGGGTTGTGCTAGCCTACTGGGTCTCAGCCAGCAGCATCATGTAGGCTAGGCACTGCTCACCAATCCCGCTTGAGATGAGGATATGTGATTGAAGTCACTGCAGCGCCCTGTTCCCGCAAGTCTGCCCGGTCCCAGAATGTCCTCTGTTGGAGTCTCCTAGACCGTGGAAGAGTCCTAGTTTCTCTCACTCACCGCAGGTCACTCTACGGCTCCCTGCCCGTCCTGCTTTCAACTCGGTTCACTGATTCCCGTTCTCAGAGCTTTCGCGCGTCTCTCTCCCTGCTGAGCCAATGTAGACGCAGCAGCGGCGGTGGGAAACCCAAATCGCGGCTTCCAATGGTGCGGGCTCCAGCTTCCACACTGAGGCTTTTCTGTTCCTGTTATAGCACCAGGATTGCATTCCCAGTTGGTTTCTCTCAGCCCAGTTCATTCTTGGGTCAGTGGGGCATATCTCCTCTTGATTTTGATTCCTTACTCCGCACCATTCCTGAATTCTAAGCTGGGTCTTTCAGAGAGCCTCCGTAGCTGCTGCTATCTGTCCACCATGTTCTCCCGGAAGTCCAGTATGGCCATTTTCAATACTTTGGCTTTTCCTACCCAAGAGCAAGGGATATTTCTCCATTTTCTGAGTATCCTCTTCAATCTCTTGTTTCAGACTGCTGTAGTTTTCAATGTAGAGGTCTTTTACTTCCTTCATTAGATTGATTCCTAGGTGTTTCATTTTTTTGGATGCTGTTGTAAAAGGTGTTTCCCTAATTTCTCTGTCAGTGAGTTTTTTATTCCTGTATAGGAAGGCTATTGATTTTATTATTTTTTTTGTCTTTTTCCTTTTTATCGGTACTGGGGATTGAACTCACGACTGCCTGCTTGCAAGGAGGCTATTGATTTTTGAATGTTGATTTTATATCCAGCTGTGCTACTGAATTTGCTTATTAAATATAGAAGTCTTTTGATGGAGTTTTTGGAGTCTTCTATGTTGAGTGTTATGTCACCTGTGAATAATGATAATTTAACTTTTTCCTTTCCTGACTTTTTTGGGGTTACTGCGGCTCAAACTCACAACCTTGCACTTGCCATGCAAGTGTTTATACTGCTGAGCTAAACCCCTTCCTTTCCCATCTTTATTCCCTTTATTTCTTTCTCTTGCCTCATTGCCCTGGCTGAAGTTTCCAGGATAAAAGTAAGAGTGGAGATAGTGAACATCCTTGTCTTATTCCTGACTTTAGAGTGAAAGTTTGCAGTTTTTGTCCATTTAGTATGATGCTGGCTGTTGGTTTGTCATAGATGGTTTTGATCAGATTGAGATAAAGACCATCTATTCCAATTTTCTGTAGGGTTTCTATCATGAATGGGTGCTGGACTTTGTCAAAAGCTTTGTCTGCATCTATTATGATTGTATGATTTTTGTCCTTGGCTCTGTTAATATGGTGTATCACATTCACGGATTTATGTCCATGCATCCCTGCATCCCTGGGATGAATCCCACTTGATTATGGTGCACAATCTTCTGATTTGCTGCAGTCTGAGTGCCAGTATGTTATTGAGGATTTTCGCATCTGTGTTCGTTAGGGAGATTCGCCAGTAGTTCTCTTTCTTGAGTCCTTTTCTGGTTTTGGTTTCAGTGTAATGCTTGCTTCCAGGAATGAATTCTGGCCTAAATTTCCTGTGAGTTCGTCTCCTGTAGAATCATTGGTCCCAGTCTCTCCTGTCCGGCAGTAGAGCTCTCTTGTCTGCTCGCTGTGCATTGGCAGGAGGACAGCGTTGGTGATTTTTGTCTCATGAATTCTTTTTTCTTTTTTTAATGGCACAGCTCTGCCCATATAGCTCAGGCTGGCCTTGAACACGCTACGTAGCCCTGGCTGGCCTTGCACGTGTGGTTGCCTCAGCCTCCTAAGGGTACAGGTGTGTGCCACCTGCGTGGTATTCCGTGACTTCTTCATCTAAGTCATGACCTCTGGCAGGCTGGCTTCACAAAGTTTCCATTAAGTCCAGTGTTAACTGAAGACATAGGAGACAGGAATGCCAGTAAGAATGACGACAGTTATGAAAAATGATCCACACAAAAGCGATGCAAAATTGCAGGCACCGAAATTCAGGAAACATGTATTTATTGCACATGAGTGCATTAAGTGCGTCCGTCACAACACACAGCATGTGGGATCATGAAGATTCGTATTCCACACAACCGTGTCTGGTCCTCACCAGGTGTGCATGGTGTTTGTGTGTTGTGTCTCTGCCCAGTTGGTCCTCTTGTTCTAAGCCTGGAGCTCATCTGCGGTGTTTGTGTGGGCATTTACCTCTGGTCCAAAGGAGCTGGCTTGGGTATTTACAAAGTACTTAATTGTAATGTATTATTTAATTGTGGGTAACATTACATATTATTTAATGTATACAGTGGTACTTGGGCTCAGGAAAGCTTTTGTTTGTGAACAATTTGGTTTGCAAACAGATTCATTTGGCAGAATGTTGTTTTTGTTTGCAAATTATGCATTAAGTGACAAACACAGCTGGGGCCAGCTTCCGATGAAGACAGATGGACGCAGATATCTTCTCCAGAATGGTGGAAGGAGTAAAGTTTGTAAGCGAGGCACCACTGTATCAGCTTATGTGATAATTGAACACTTGGTCATGTGTTGCAGTGGACGTACTAAGTGGATCCGTGTGGCTGACAGTTGTAACTGAGGCTTATCTTTGCATATATTGCAAACATGAAAATCATGCTAGGACTTATTTTCTGGTTAGGTCTTTTCTTTGTGGAACTGATGGTATAAATATTTTTAAATATGAAAGTAGTAACATTCATTGTAAGAATTAAGAAAAGTATCCACGGTACCGATAAAAAAGAAAAAGACAAAAAAAAAAAAGAATTAAGAAAAGTTCATAGAAACTAACCCTTCTAGCAGAACTTGTCTTGATCCTCCCTTTGATGTCGTGTGTTGCGTACAGGTATAAAGGATGACTTTTTTTTTGCTACCAGGGCTCGAACTCACAACCTTAAGCCTGATAGGCACGCACTGTGCCACTGAGCTATATCCCTGGCCTGACTTTTTTTGAGATAAGATTTCACTCGGTAATTCAGGCTGGGCTTGAATTCATTACATAGCCCAAGCTGTCCTCAAACTCTGGGCCATCCTCTTACCTCAGCTCCTGAGTGCTGGGATTACAGGTGTGGGCCACCATACCTGGCAAGGATGACTTTAAAAATTGAAATCAGGATCACTGTTGGCCTTCCATGTGGACAGATTCTGAATCTTAAGTATTCGCCCATCTGTGGACTGAAAATATTTTTTGAAAAATTTGCACGTATACAGACTTCTTTTTCTTTTTTGGTACCAGGAATTGAACTCATAACCTTATGTTTTCCAGGCAGCTGTTTATGCCCCTGAGCTAAATCCCTAGTCCCTTTATCATTATTCTTTTAAAATACAGTTATTTACATAGTCTTTACATCGTGTTAGACACAGTAAGTGAATTAGAGTTGATTTAGAAATCTACGGGAGGATGTGCATAGGTTAATACACATACACCTCACCATAGTGGGTCAGGGATTTGATCACACGTCGGTTTTGGTATCCTGGGAGTCCTGAACCTAGTCCCTTGAAGATGCTGAGGGACCCCAGTGTACACTGTGTGTGTTTTATGTCCAGGCTCTTTGCCTGACAAGCTGCGCGCTTCCCTCCTTGCTAGGTAATCCTGTGACAAGTATCACATGTGCTTGGTCATGTGCTTTATTAATATGTTGCCATTGGGCCCTGAGGTGGTTTCCAGTTTTTCCACACTTACAGCACTGCTGTCATGAAGATCTGTGCGCAGGGATCTTAATTCACCGTTTTGAGCGCATGGTGGTCTTCTTGGGGAAAACTCTTGACTTGCTAAGGTCAAAGCGCTGACTTTCTAGAAGGGTGAGGCAGCCCTCCCTCAGCAGTGCGCCTGGCCGGGCAGTGGTGCTACAGAATGGCTTCTGCCGGCTTGTTAGAAGGAGAGCTATGTCTCAGGGCTAAGAAATTTATTTTATTTTTTTTTGGTGGTGGTGGGGATGGAACTCGGGGTCTCCACATGTGCTGGGCAGGTGCTCTGCCAGTGACGCTCAAACCCAGTACGCTGTTCTTCTGATTTGCACTATTTCATTTAGTGACAGTGAACATTTAAAATATTTCCCCCACTATATTTCTTCTGAATTGAAGAAGTCTTGGCCTTTAAAGTCCTCAAAAGCGTGGGCTGCTTATCCGCGGGTGTTGGACAGCTGCCCCTCAGTGGCCGATGCCCCTGCTGCTGGGACCCCTGGGCCAGCCTGCCGTGGGAAATGACGCTGGGCAGGGTGGGGGCCCGGGCACTGAGCCGGCTGGTGGGCTGGTCACTGACTCTCTGTCTGTCTGTCCCTCTTCCTCAGGAGCAGGAGCAGCTCTATTTGCGCTCAGGCACAGTGTCATCTGCCACTTTCGAGCAGCCGAGCCGGCAGGTGAAGCTCTGGGTGAGGATGGTGACTCCGCTGATCAAGAACTTCTTCTGAGGACGGGCAGGTGCCGTCGCCTCACTGCCTCTCAGCAGGTTTCACTGAGAGCTGCATCTGGCTGGGATAGCACTCCTAGTCGAGCTCCTGGGGACCCCTCCGTGGAACCCCCAGAGCTCTCTCACTTCTTCCGTGGTTAAGCACAGAGCTCTTCCTCTGGGTTTGTGGACTGTTGGTCTCAAAGTCTTTGATGCTTAGTTAGGCAACCAGCTCACCTCTGGTCAGAGTCACCTTGATGGAATCGGCAGTGTGGGGTCCTCTTCTGTCCTGTGCACCCAAGGAGACAAAAGGGTAGATTCTGCCTCCCTCTTAGCTGAGGGTGGACCTGCGGGAGACAGTGGCCGTGGGAGGAGGAGGATACACCCTTGCGTGAGAGAATCGCTCTGGCTTGCAGCCCTGGTCAGCTCAGCTCAGGATAAGCTGGAAGCCGAGCTGCTGTCTTGCCATCTCCCTGAAGTTTCTGTGACGTGGTCAGGGAGATGTGGCGTTCTAGACAGAGGTGCAGTGTTCTGTCTGCCAGGACGTGCTCCACCTGCCAGGAGGAGCCTGCTGCTTTGTGATAGCTGCTGGCTGGGTGCCAAGGCTGACCCCCTGGTAGCCCCTACCTGAGCCACAGCTTGACTGTGAAACACCTGGAGGCCTGAGGGAGGCTCTTTCTGGAGTGAGCCCTATATTCCAGGCCTCTCAGGACTCAGCATACCCTGGGTACCCCACAGAGGCTGGGTTTTGGTCGGAGTGGCTTGGGCTGGTAGGGGAGGCAGAGTAAGGGGTGTGCGGCTGGTGCGTCTACAGCGTGGTGTCCTGGTTTCTGCCACCTTGCTTCTCCGCTCAGCCTCATGTTTTGAAAGAGTCTTTATTTCATCATGGTGTTTTCCTTTATTTTAATTACATTTAATTTTATTTAAATAACATACAAACTAGGGAGTAAATAGTACTGAGACCTGCAAAATGCAGCCACGTCTGGCCTTTTCCCCATCAACCACTGCGCGGTATGACCTGGGGTTGAAACCAGGGGAGTGAGTGTGCCAAGCAAGCACCCCCAGCCACCTCTGACTTGTGTCTCCTGGTAGTTACACACATCCCTATGTCTAAACATGCACATCACCCCCGAGTATACGAGTTAACTCTTCTGAGTATAAATTGTATCAGATCACATCTGATTAAAAATGAGCCAGATTCCTTAGCATCGTCAGATAGTCAAAAGGTATTCATAATTCCAGCTGCTTTTTAAATATTTGTCTGTTTTGGAGTTGTTTATTTGAACTGAATTCCAAATAAGGACAACACCCAGAGATTGGTTGGTACGTCAGTGCCCGTTCTGGGTACCTTCTTGCAGCAGGGTGTCTGGAGTCTGCAGGCTGTGTGTGTTTACAGAAGCCTGCTCCTTCCTCCTCATCTCCACAAGCCAGTGTCAGCCCTTGCCACCCGGCCTCTGCCTCTCAGGCGTGCGCCTTGGACAGCCTCCGAGGTGCCAGGAAGGCACAGCGGTATGAGCTGGAGGAAGGCTCGCCTGGAGTCTGTCAGGCACTTCGCCTCTTCTGCTTCCCCAGAGCTGGCAGGAAAAAGGGTCACCTTTGGTAGAATCTAAAAGACCAGCTGACCTTGTCATCGCATCCTGGCTGTGTGCACGTGGGAGCCCCAAAGCACCTAGTCTGAGGCGGAGACAGTGCAGGTCTGGGCAGCTGGGAGCAGGGTGGAGTGATGGCCTGAGACACTGTCCTGGGGCGGCAGCACCCAGTTCCCAGAGTGTCTGGTGGGACAGTTAGGGGAGAGGCTCTGCAGGAACTGCAGGCCACTGGGGTTCTGTTTGGAGAGGCTCCGCTCACATTCCGGCAGTTTCTGTGGGACCAGAATAAACACCCTGCACCGCAGCCAGGCTTGTGCAACCTTCTGTGCTCTTCCCTTTGCCCTGCCGCTTCCTTTGTCCACTCATAGCCTTCGGGGGAGCCTTCAGGCTGTCCGGGCAGGGTCTCCCACCCAGGACTTGTCAGGCCAGGCTCCCCAGCTCTGCAGAGCAGCCAGGAGAGGTAGAGGCCGGAAGCGATGGCTGCTCCAGGCCCCAGCCTGTGGGGGTTGTGCTCCGAATCTCGCTTTCCACATCCCTGATGTACAGCCCGAAGGTGAATCATCCCTTGGAAAATGTGGAGATAATTTTGTCAACTAGCCGCAACATGTACATGTGGAGTAAATTACTATTTTATTTCAGGCTCCGAAGACAAAATTGGAAGAGCTTCACATTTTGTGGTTATTACCAAGGATTGGGAATGAGTTGCCTGGTGGTCTGCTGGCAGTTTTCGCTTGTTAAGGAGTTTGACCTTACAGGGAGGGCTCTAGTGACCCCTCCTGGCCAGCAGAGGTGGCTGCCCTGTAGCCAGGCGCCAGCTGAGAGGACGAGGTCCTTTACTGTTCCCCAGAGGGCTCAGTTTCACAGTCCCTCTCCCCTGATCAGCAGGCCTGGGCCCCAGGATTGTTGCTCATTATTACCCTCAGAATTCAAACTTCCCAGACCTCCTCTTCACCCATGGTTTGAGTACCTATAGTTGGAAAAAGGTTTTGCAGAAAACTACGGGATCAGCCTGAGTGTCAGGCACTGTTCCAGAAACTCACAGTACTTCACTGATTTTAAGCTTAAGAAATAGAGACCCTGTCATGGTCAGGGTCTCTTACCTGGATTAACCAGTGATTTGTTAATCTGATTAATCAGCTGCCCTCTTGTCTGAGGACCAGGCTGACAGCTTTGCTGGTGTATCTCGTGTCGATCAGAGTCCTAAACCCTGGGCCTCACCTCACTTCTGTCGAAATGGCTCTATCTGCAGATGTAGACTTCTGCTGGTCAGAAGGGCTTGAAGTGTCACCTGCAGCCACCTGTCACCTGGGGCAGATGGCTGCAGGTGGGCAGGCCTGTGACATACCCTCAGCTGTGTTTGAGAACCATGGGGCCCTCTGACAGGTGGAGGAGAGTTTAATTCAGATAGCTGGGGCTCCTTCAGAGGACTGGGAACTCAGCTCCCTTTGCCATTGCCAAGAGGCCACCCTGGGCCTTGGAATTGGGTGGGGACCGCCCGAGTACCCCAATAGGCATCTCACACAGCCTGCCACACTCGGTGCCCACTCTGCATGTCCCGGTGATGTGTGGGGGGGAGTAAGGCAGAAGGAGATAAAACGCACATGCCGCATACGCCACACACTGCAGGGGACCCTGGTGCTCCACTGTGGAACTAAGGACCGGGCTGAGCCCCGCTGTCCCCATTTTGTCTGTGCCCTGCCAAGTTTCAGAAGGTGTAGGCAGCTGAACAGGGCGCACACCAGCAGCGTGGAAATGGCACCTATGTGGAATAATTGTGGAGTGGAGGTTGGGGAGGAGGCATTAGGTAATTTCAGAAGGCCCCCTTGTCCTAGAGGAGAGAAGAATGAATGCCCACATGCTGTGTGCTGTGGCAGCTCCTGCTCATGAAGGGAGTGGCCTGGTCCCACACTGGGGTGTTCTGACCGTGGCGCTGTAACCCTACGTGCTGTTCTGATAAACCTGCTGGCCCCTGGGAGTTGAGGTGCCTGGGACCTGATCCCTGGCTGCTGGGAATTGGGTCCTCACCCACAAGCTGTGCTGGGCCCCTGGATGGCGGCAGGTACTGAGCTGAGTCGAATGGGCACAGCCAAGTGTTTTAATCTGCCCCGCCTCTCCCCTGCGGTCTCCGCCCTCTGGTTAGTCCAGGTGCACCTGGTTGTAAAGCACCCTGTTATGTAGAGGCAAACCCTTCAGTTCCTGTGAAGCCAGGCGACGGTTGCAAGGCTGCATTTCTGTTGGAAAGTCTGAGCTTCCGCCCAGCCTCGGTGTGGTGGGCTGCAGCCCCAGCCCAGCTACACCTGCAGGAGTAGCGCCACGGCGGCCAGGATCCACTTGGCCGCCTTCTCTTTGGTCTTCAGGTTGAAGGTCCAGACATAGGTGGGGCCGCGGATGCGGGTCTTATACACGGGGCACTCATATATGTTCTTGGTCTCCATGCGGTCCACAGGAATGGCCTTGATGAAGATGACTGGCATGGCTGGCGTCAGGTCCTTCAGCCGCGCTTCCGCGATGACTCCAGTCTGTGTGTCCCAGCGAGCTCCTGTGGGGTCAGCACGGCCAGGGGTCAGGGTGGCCCTGGTGTGCTGGCAGTGAGGGGAGGCTCCGGCAGGGAGTGGCCTTGTACCACACGCCTTGGCCAGGATAACCTGGTGCCCAAGCCCTGCAAAGTGCTGAGGCCACGTGCCAGGGACTGAAGGCGCTGATGGGCATGGAGGGCTCAGGAGGTGCTGCACGGCGGCTGTAAGTGCCCCGTGCGGCTCACTGCGCACTGAGGAGCAGCTCAGCCCCAAAGCCCCTGGTTTCCATGTGTTTAACTCTGTGGTGGTCTCAGGGCCCATCTGTCAGCCTTAATCTCAATGGCAGGAAATCATTAACTCCAGCTGAAAATTACATTGTTCCTGACTCCTCTCATGTGTACTGTCTATTCTGTGTACAGAGAGTATAAATAATTATATATATGCATATATAGATATTCTTTGCCTTTTAACCAGACTGCTATCATTTCTACTTGTCCTGGTAATGATGTTCCTATTTCCTGTCTGGAATTCCAAAATAAACATGGAGAACACTGCTTTGCTCTGCCTGTGCTGGTGATCTGGGAAGAGGGCTTGCTAGCCATGCATGATGGTTGGGGGAGTGGCCCTGGGACTGGTTTATGATGGAGCGGTTGTCGCTTCAGAGGCAGAGGGGCCGGGAGGGTGGCTGTAAGACTGGGGTGTACTGCAAAGGATGTCCCCTCCTCTCCCCTCTTCCTGCTGCCTCACAGGGGTGAGTGGCAGGGCAGCTAGACCTCCCTTCCCTCTAGACCTTGCCTGGGGGCAGCAACAGCTTGGAGAGGGTGGAGGAGAGAGACAGAGACAGACAGACAGACATGGTTGGGGCTCTCCAACAGAATGCTTGCCTGTCCTATACTGCCCACCCCTGGGCAGAAGGGCCGAGTTCCTTGCCTCTGAATGGGTATAACGGTCCTCACTGGAGGATACTCATTTTCAGTGAGGCAGAGCCAAGGCAGCTGTCTGGAAAGGGGTTTCTAGTGTCCCGGGCCTCCGCACATTCTCAGAATCCTGTCTGCCTCTGGCCAAGTGGCTCCCCAGCTGTGAGCCCCACCCGCTGAGTGCTTCTCCCCTGCCAGCCCTGTGCTGCACACAGATCTCTCCCAGCCACATAGGCTCGGCTCTGGGAGCCTCTGGGTTGACCAGCCCCTCATTACCTTCCATGAAGAGCCCGTGCACGTAGGAGCCTTCTCGTGGAGGAGCGGTCATGTCCTCCCGGTTCTTCTTGGTCACTTCCACAGATAGACACATCTTGTCCAGGGGCCACTCGTTCTTCCTGGCCATGGACTGCATGATGGCTGTGAGGAAGGACTGGGGGTTGAAGAACCCAGCCAGCCACACCACAGTGGGCAGGGCGAAGTCGGTGGTCCAGGCCTCCAACTCCTGCAGGAAGCAGTAATGACAGGGTGGCGAACAGGATAACAGAGAGCAATCAATGGAGCCAGCCGCCTTCCTGTGAGGCCTGGCTGCATTGTAAATAGGGGTCAAGAAGAGCAGGGTCAAGAAGGAATGCAAAACACTTGAGCATAATTTGGGAGCCCCAGAAAAGCTCTCTCCTCTGTCTCCCTGCTGCTTATACAAAGCAGCTCCCCCCCAAGCTCCCTGGAGCTTTCTGTTCTCACTGGGAAGTGAGGCCACTCTACTTGGGACCTGTAAGGAAGTGCCTGCATTGTCAGGGTGGCCTCTGCCAGCTGGGCCCTTGCATCCAGCAGAAGTCTCCAGGCCATCGATGGTGCCCTGGAGGCCGTGCTTACCCTGATGCGGAGCAGCAGGTCCGCGTACCAGGCTGCGAGGCCCATCATGGAGGGGTAGGCCCGGGCCACCCATGTGTCAGGCACGGTGTCATAAAACAAAGCTGTGGACAGGTCTTCCATGTCGGTGGTGATGGTCAGTTCCCCCTGAGGGACACACGGATGTGTTCAGGGGATGCCAGGCTATGCTGTTTGGCACGGGGATTGTCAGGCACAGGGCTGGTTTGGCTCTCAGGAGTGGGGGGCACCTGCCTTGAATGTCCTGAGTTGTCAGTGCACTATGCCCCTGGAGACGCCGTGGGAGTCAAGCCCTGCCAGTGTCCAGCCAGGGAACAGTCTGTGACCCCCCCCCCCCGGCTTTTCCTAGAGCCTCACCACTCCCAGGGGAAGGAGGGACAGACCACATACTGACCCCTGCGCCACGGCTGGGAGCCTGGGAACCACTCTGTGTATCTGCTTCCTAAATCAGGGCTCCAGGCTCCCCCACGAATCTTTGTGTTTTTGTTTTGTTTTGTGTTTTACCTTCAGTCCCAGGTTCAGCTCCTTGAGCGAACGGCGCATCTCGTTGGTCAAGATATTCATCCTTTCACACTCTTGAAAGGCAACCACTACGTAAGGGGTCTTCTCAGCCGCCTTGGCCATGATCTCAGCCATGTTGAACGACTCTGGAATCTTCTCGAGAATGTCGTCCAGCACGGCCTTCACCTACAAGTCAAGCTCTTGTCACTTTGTGTTCCCCCAGAGACCTCTCCCTGCCACTGTCAGGGCTTGGGAGCCCTAGGTGTTCATACACCCGATTCCCAGAAAACAGGCGAGGGGTGAGGCAGGTGGCCTGAAACACAGGGGTGTGGGGTGCTGCTTGCCGGTGCTGATTGCAGCTCTACGGCAAGGCCACTGGACTAGAACTGGAGTGCACTGGGGTCCCCGGCCGGGGCCTCCAGATATGACCAGATGCACCCTCTTCCTCTCCTGTTAGCTCACTAGTGAGTGTGGGGTTGGGACTTTGTCCTCCGTAGGGGCCGTGCTGCCCACACCCTTCACAGTCATGTCCTGTACTCTCCCTTAGTAGATTCTTCGAGTTTTTCAGTGCTGAGTTGGGCCAGTTTCCTGGGAAGCCCAGAGCTTGGCTGATTTGTGGTAGGTAGAAAGAACTTCCAGAATGTGTCAGGAAGTGCAGAGGTGTTACCACCTCATGAATTGGCCCTGAACTAACCCAGACAAGAGAGGCTGCCCTTACACTCCGTGGACTTGCTAATTCATCCAGTTCCTGTTAGAATCAACCTGTGTAGCCCCAAGCTCATCTGGAAGGTGGCTGCAGTGGACCTGGGCTGTCCTGTGAGCACCCTACTCGCCGGCTTCTCGTTGCAGCACAGCCTGAGCCCAAACACTGAAGCTGCTTCTGTCTAGGCCAGGGACGCCTGGGTCCTGGTGACCAGCTTGCAGTTCCTTCTCTCCCTGCTGGTTTCTAGTTGCTGAGGCCAGGGCAGGACAGTGTGGCTGGCTAGCAAGTGCCCAGGCTCTGTGCTCTGTGATCCTGCCCCCAGATCCTGACCCTCCTGTGTGCTGGGAAGATCTTGCAGGGGGTCCTGCCTTTTCCTCTCGGGATACGCCTGTGCCTGCTCCTGAGTCCGTCTCCTTGGGCTGCATTTCCAGGACGGTGCGGAACAGCTTCTCCGAAGTGACTGTCAGAAAGCCGATCTCTGCATTGGGGTGTAGGCCATACAGATAGGGGCTCTCAGGGGGCAGATTCTCATCAATGTATTCGTGGTAACCCTGGAAAGAGGGGCGGTTTGTAAGCAGGCTGCCAAAGAAAATCTGTGCCAGCTGAGACCCGTGTCCCATGTTTATGCAGCATTTCCTATGCAAATGTCCCACCCACGTCTTGCCTTCTGTACAAATCTCACTTGTTCCCTGGCCCTTTGTGGGCTGCCCCTGTGCTCCCCAGCTTCATAAAGGAAATTTCCACTCCTAATTTTGGTTGCCTGGGTTCTTGCTCAATTACTGATACTCCCTTCATGCTGTGAGGCTCCCAGTGGGAGCCAGCCCAACTGGCATTAACCTTTGGCGAGCTTACCCACCCCTGAGCGCACGCCTCGGGCCTCACCTTGTAGTCCAGGTTGGGGGGAATCTGGAAGCCGGGGGCCAGCAGCACCTCTCCCTCCAGCATCTCTGTCCGGATGTACTCTGCCAAGTAGGTCCTGCATAGCCTCCGGTCCCAGTCATCTGTGATGTGGCCGCCATACATGATCTCACCAAAAAGGTAGCGGAGATCATCCCAGGGCACCTTGGGGAGGGGAACACGGTTAGGAAAGGCGTTGCCCTGCCCTTTCTGTCACTCACAGTGGTAGGACCCCCTGCAGTGCTGTGTCCCTCATCTCTGCTCTGTCCTCAGCTGCAGGGCCACCATCCTGGCACCTGACCTGGGTGGCCGGCCCTCCAAGAGGTGCTCCCCTCCGGCTCTTCTGCCTCAGGCCCTGTGTCAGCTGTGCCTTGTGACTACCCTACTGTGAGGGATTCAGGGCTCTTCTGCTAGTGCCCCCGATGTCACAGACCCCAACAGAACTCACCATTCATTTCTCAGGTTTTGACTGACCCCCAAAGCCTGCCTCCAGGGCATGCAGTTGCAATCTGTGTCACTCCAGGGTTGACTCTGGGCCACCATGCCTCCCTTTGGTCATGAAATTCCATGAGTCACATCTTCTAAACATTTCTAGCAAGCCTTCCTTTTCCACTGAAGCCAGCCTGACCCCAGCTCCCCACAAGGGTCTGTACCCCAAAGGAAAACACAGGTCGGCAAAAGCCAGGCGCCAGGAATGGGCAGCACGGACCTGCCAGGCCGCCTGATGGCAACTCATCATAATGTGATTTTACATTTTCTAGCAGCCACTTTCTGCGCGGCTGTGTTCTGTGCGTGGCTTGTGGGCGGCTGCTGTTGGGTGGCCTGGCAGGGGTCTCTGCCGCACAAGCTTGGCCACCACTGCCTCTGTCCACATGTATTTTGCCCAAGGGTTTTGAATCCTTGAGGGAAAGGTGACATTTATTGACTTCCACAGTGCCATCCCTAAAAGGCCATTGATCATATATTGAGTTAAGAACAATTAGTCAATCAATTTATTTGGTCTCATGATTTATTTAACTTATTTACTCCTATGTGGCCCAGGCTGGCCTTCAACTTAAGGCGATTCTCCTTCCTCAGCCTCCCAAATGGTAGGATTACAAGTCTAATGCATTTTACTGAAAACACTAATATTCCCTGAAGTATCATTTTCCTTTCCTTTATTTTTTTTGAGATGGCATCTTGGGTCGCCCAGTTTGTCCTCAAACTTGTGACCCGTAAGCCTCAGTCTTCTGGGCAGCTGGGATTATGGGTGTGCGCTACCATGCCTGAGTCTAAACTGTCACTTTCTGACCTGCAGTGCTTTTCTCCGCCTGGTTATCACGAGTTTATGCTAAGCAGATTTTCCTGCATCTTCCTTTCTCAGAGGCAGCAGAGCATTTCCCATGAGGCAGGGCGCTCTCCCCGCCTGTCCCCCACAGCTGCCTCCGGGAACCGTCATTTCCTACAGGCGGGGAGGGCTCAGTGGGACTGATGACCAGGGGATGCCAGCTGGGTTCTCACACCTGCCCGGCAGAGTCCCTGGAGGGCCTGCTGGAGGGAACAGATTAGAGGGCCTCTCCCACGGAAGTCGGGGGCCATCCATGTCCATAACCAACAGTCCAGCTGGTTTCAGTCCTCTGGCTGAGGTGGGAAGTGTTGACCTTTCTCAGTCAGGGGGGTGAGGAGCTGCTCCACACAAATGATGTCAAGACAGGTGCTTAATGGCATCAGGTGTGACCTGTGCTCCGCAGGGAAAGGCAGGATGTGGTGAGGGCATGGCAGGACTCCCTGGGCTACCAGTTTGGGCCCTGCAGGGCAGTCGGCATGGCCACAGCACCCTCTGCACTCTCACAGGTGTTCTTGGCAGCTTTTAAAAATCCTTGAAGATTGTTCTTCCCTAGCTCTCTCCCCAGAGGAGAGTTCCTAACTGAGGGGATGGAAATCCTCCCTGGTATCTCCCCTGTGTGTTCACTTTGTGGGGTTAAGGACGGGAGTGACACGCCAGGGGGACCAACTGGAGCCTTCCCCTAAGGTGTGGTGGTTGCTGGTTCCTGGCCCTGTTCTGCCTTCCTGAGTGCATCCGCAGGGAACCTCTGGCCCCTGACAGCCATCTTCCAGGTCCAGGAAGCTCCGTCCTAGGCAGGCTGCCTCAGTACCTCAGGCCAGCGCCTCCCAACATGTCTCCTGGTGGCCCGCAGGGAGCCACTGTGCAGGCTCACGTCCACCTTCGCTTGCTCGGACTCAGTATTTCCCCTGCTCCCCTCCTTGACAGCAACTTGAGCTTTGTCCTGGGCTTACGGTGATGCTGTCATCCCTTTTGCTTGGGGAGGAAGCGGCCCAGGGAGCCCGAGTGACTTGCTGGAGGTCTGGGCGAGCCGTCCTCCCCGGCCCCTCCTGTGTGGCTGGGCTGCTTGGTGCCATCCCTCTTCCTGGCCTGGAGGAGGGCACTTGGTCCCTTGCTCTCTTGGGAGCTGTGGTTCTTGCTGCCATTAATTGGGGGCCCAGGGTGAGAGCAAAAGCCCGAGCTCCGTGGGAGGTGCACAGACCTTGGGCCTCTGATGGACGACAGGTGCTGGACTGCGCCAGCCACCCTGCATCACATGCTGATGGCCGTACAAAGGGGCTGCTGCTCACCAGTTCATGAGTGGGGTGGCCAGGTCTTAGGGGCAGCATGGCTCAGGCTACCGGGCCTGAGGAGGTGCAAGCTGTTTAGACAGCTCCCTGCATCTAGTCAGAACAGGGGTGAGGTTCAGACCCCCACTGCCTGGTCCCAAACTTGTGCTCAGGAACTCTAGGCCGTGCATATGTCCACCACTCTGTGCCCAGCCGGCCCCACCCAGGTGTGCAGGACACCTGCTGCACCCTGCTCCCTAGAGACCAAGTCCCCAGAGGGGTCCTGCTCTGTGTTCTCTCAGCCTTCCATAGCATCTGCATGTGCCTGGGTGCGTTTTTTACCCCACTTTCCATGATCCCAAGAAGTGCCCCATCTTTGAGATTTATTGGGGCCCACTCCCCAGCCAGGGTTGTCTCCAGACACTGACTAGAGCCTTAGGGAACAAGGGGCCCTGAGCCCAGGAAATATACCCACCTCCCCGTCCTGGCTCTGCTCACTGGCCAGGGCCACTGGGGTTGGGGAGATGGGTTCCAGTGCAGGAGGAGCAGAACTGTCCTGGGCAGTAGACAACCACAGGACTGGACGCTAACTGTTCTGGGGGATGGGGAGCTCCTGTGTGTTCAGGGTTACTCCAGTTTGTGGAGCCTGCCTCAGGTCTTTGAGACGTAAGACAAAGAACTATGGGGGAGGGTGGACGGTGGGGGTGGCCAGGAGGCCAGGACCCTGCCAGCAGCCTCACCTTGGCGTTGGCCTCCAGGTAGTTGTAGAGCACGTTGATGGAGATGGTGAGGTCCCCGTTGTTGAAGGGATACGACCGATTCCAGCCTTGGGCGCCAAACTTGCGGCGCTCGGCCACCACCGCATGAAAGTAGCACAGGGCGAAGAGGATGCACTTGAACTCGATCTCTTTGGAGCACATCTCCAGGGTGTCCTGAGGGGGCAAGCGCAAGTTGGGAGTTTTTTTTAAGTTTTCTGAGTCAGGGTCTCTCTGCGTGCGTAGTCTAGGCTGGCCTTGAACTCACAGCAACCCTCCTGTCTCAGCCTCCCGAGTGCTGGGATGACAGACGCGTTTAAGTCCTCAGAGGGAGCTTAAAGGGACACTGATGGAATAGGGCATGTGTTGCATAACAAAGTTTCAGCCAGTGCTAAACTACGATGAGATGGATGAGGAGGAAACCGAAGACCGCTTCCCCTGGGGACTCTAGGTGATGCTGTGCGCTCGCTTGGGAGTGACCGGGAGTGCGCCAATGCTGGTATCCAAACACCTTCTGTCACGTGCACGTAATGTAATACTTGTTAAGGGGTTACGTGGTTGGGCTTGTTCTGGGGTTACTGCTGTGTGTGTGTTTGCAGTGCTGCAGAGGAGCTGTACTCCCAGCTTGTGCTATGCTGTGACCGTTATTTACTTATTTACTTATGCAGTGCTGGGGATTGAACCCAGACCCTCACACTCGCAACTCACTAAGCTGCCCAGGCTGGGCTTGAACTTGTGGTCCTCCTGCATCAGCGTCTCAGAGTGCTGGATTATAGATGTGCACCACCACATCTAGCTCATCAGTATTTTAGAGTGCATTGCTATTATTTTTTCTGGTGCCGGGAAATGAGTTCATGATCTTGTGCCTGCCAGGCAGGCATTGTGCCTCTGGGGGCCTCTTGTTTGTTTGGTGATGCACTGTGGTCCCGGGGCTTAGAAGCATCCACGTTGGTGTCAGGTGAAGATGAACTGCAGTCTAGTCTGCCCCATCCCATCTGCCACCTGTGAGACACCGCAGGCTCGGATTCACTGCAGTGCCACAGTGCCACAAAGGCCACTAAGGTGTCTTCTCGATGGCTGCAGTGATCCCTTTACAGACCGGCACCAACCCTGGGAGCCACACTGCTCCCAGCACCGGGCTTCCCTCCTCATGCCCCTCACCACTCTTGGCCAGCAGTCTGGCCTGTGGTCTGATTGTCACTTGTCCTCTGTCCCTGCAACATGATGAGCATTGGAGGATTAAGGCACAAGTGACCCACTTCAAACTTCTTTTTTGGCCTTCAGTTTGACAATGGGGTGGCATAAGTGGTAAGGAGTTACCAGTGGGTGGCTTGGAATTGTCACGTAAGTATCTGTTAATGTTAGGTCAGATACAGAAGTTATCCCTCCCGGGGACAGTGACCTCTGTGGGTAGATCTTTGTTAGAAGAGCTGGGCTCAGAAGGGAGACGGTGGGGTGGGGGGGATGCACATGAAAGGTTGTATGAGGTGTGATGGTACAGTACAGTGGATCTTGAAAGGTTATTCTTCGAAAAGACAGTCAGCATTAATCCCCTCAAAGACGTTTTCCTCACTGGGACACACACATTCCGTAACTCACCACCTTCTGAAGCAGGTCTGAAGTCCTCTTCTGTGGGTGTCTTTAGTTGCATTGTGGTTATCTTGATGTCCCAAATCTGTCTGTCTGTCTGTTTCTCTCTCTCTCATTTTTTTTGAGGCAGGGTTTCACTATGCAGTTCAGGCTGGCCTCAAGCTCACTTTGTAGCCCAGGCTGGTCTTGAACTCACAATGATCTTCCCTGCCTCAGCCTCCTGAGTCCTGGGATTACAGGCATGAGCCACCATGCCTGGCTTAACGCATTAAAGTAAATACTCATCACATGTGTGTGTAAGTGTTTTATATATATATGTATAGTGTGTGTGTGTGTGTGTGTGTGTGTGTGTTGCTGAGCTATATCCTGGGCCCTCACCATGCATTTTGAACACCAGCAAACAGTGAGGACACCCCACAGAATGATGCTTTGGGCTGCAGAAGCAGCCATCCTGTGGGAAGCATGGGTGGGAAGACCATGGCGGGGGTTGGTGTAGCCTCCAGGACTGTGAGCTGCTGGTGGGAGGAAACAGAGGTGAGCAGACTGCAGGTGGAAGCAGAGGTGTAGGAGACCCTGCGGGCAGGTGTCATACTCCTGGAGCCTGCGATGCCAGGCTTGCCCAGGCCTTCACCTTCCACCCCACAGGCAGCAAGTGGTCCCCGAGTTGCTGGTGGAGCAGGACAGACTCACTGTGGCTTCCTTACTACCGAGGGCAGCGGATGAAGGAGGGCATCCAGGTGAGGACACCCATCCCTGGTGGGTGGGGACGGCATCACCTCCAGCACGGGTGCTATGGCCCCATCACCACCCTCATGAAGGTGGCAGCAGCTATGCCACAGGAAAGCTGGCCGACCCTCAGGGAGCCACCACAGGAGCGTGGCCTGGTTCCCCGCAGCCCTGCAACGATGAGGTCGCTGCTCCCAGAATTCACTGCACCTGCACCCGCAGGGCTGAGAAACTGCTTCCGCCCCACAGCGGCATAGGGGAGTCACCCGGCCTTCCAGAAGCTGCAGTGCTGTGTGTGAGGGTGCTGGGTGTGGCCAGGCGCCCTACCTGGGTGAAGAGGTCCAGGGCCTTGTGCAGGTTGGCGTGCATGCCTGTGGGCGGCTCGTTGGTGATCTTGATGGCATTCTCCAGGATGCCCTGCGGGATGATGTGGGACTCGGGGCTGGGCGCGGGCTCAGCGCTGATGAACACGCGGTAGTTCTCGTGGCTGCCCATGCTGTAGCGCTCCACCTTCTTGTCCAGGGTGCTCAGCCACCGGGCCACCAGGTGGATGTTCTGCAGCCGGGGCCGGGGTTAGCTGCTGTACCCGGGCCCCTCCGGACCAGTCGCTGTGCCCCACCTCTCGGCATAGCCTGGCTCTTCCCTATGGCACCTGGTCCTCACTGCTGCCCACCCAGGCCGGGTGTGGGCACTGAGATATCACCGACAACCCTCATGCTCAGGTATTTCAAGACCTGTAGCCTCCCAACACAAGACTGGAATCACCTGGTCCCCAGCCCTCATCCAGGTGCGTCCAGAAGGGCATCAGGCCAGGAGGAGTGGTCACACCTGGCACTGACCAGAAAGTGGCAGATTGCGGCGGGGCTGTGACGCTTGCGACCTCCCTCAAGCAGTGCCAGGGATGGTTTTGTGGGCTGGGGTGTCTGTCTGTCTGTTTCATTTCTGGCAGTGGATTCCAGGGCTTCACTCAGAGAAATGACCCCATCCCATTTTACTTTTTATTTTGAAATGGTCTTGAAGTTGCCCTGAATAGGCTGGAACTTGGGGTCCCCTTGCCTCAGCCTCCCAGAGTGCTGGGTTGACAGGTGTGTGGTTCATGTTAGCTTTAAGATGCCCTGGTCTCTGGTGTGACCAGCATCTCTGTCACCATGGGAGTATCTGCACTACTTGGATGGCTTTGGAACCCGCCCCCCACCTAACTGGGCCACGTGACTGCCGGGTCTGTTCCCTCCCTGAGGGCCGGGTTTCCAGTCCTGGTTGCCTTGGTGCAGGGAGCCCTCACCTGCAGAATGACCCAGTGTCCGCTCTCGGCTGCCACATCCAGGGCGTTCTCAGCCACCACCTCTTGCCCCTGCCCCAGGGACACATTGTGGAGTTTCCCATTGTCTATGGTAAATCCTAGTTTTTTTCCTAAAGAAAAGCAAAACAGGAAAAGCACAGGGATGATTCAGGGACAGAGGCTCTGCACGTGCAGCCCGCAGCCGGGAACTCCACACACACCCCCATCTTGTTTACTGAAGGGAAATACACATCCCATAAAAGTCACCATTGCTAGCCGTCTCCAAGTGTGCAGCTCAGGGGTGTCACGGACACTTACCCTGTTGTGCAACTGCCTCTTGGCCTCTGGAATGTGTTCCCCACCCCAGGAGCCCTCACACCTACTAAGCAATTCTTCTCCAGCCCCCTCCCCAGCCCGTGCTGTCAGCCAACCTGCTCTCTGCCCCGTGAACATTTCGTATTAACAAGACCACGCAATCCGAGGCCTTTGTGTCTGTCTCTTTTAACAGAGCATAGTGTGTTCAGGGCGCACCCATGTTGGAGCATGCGTCAGAACATTGACCCTTTTAATGCCAGAGTAATATTCCATTCATCTGCTTACCTGTGCATCCGTGCATCGGGTATTTCTGTGAGTATAACCTTTCAGTTATGGTGAATGAGTATTTATGTAAAGCATCTGTTTAAATATCTGTCTTCTTTTCTGGGCTGGGTGGGTACTGGGGATCAAACCCAGGGCCTTCTGCACACTAAGCAAGGGTTTTACTGCTGAGTTAAACCTCTAGCCCCTGAATGCCTGCTTTTAGTTCATCTGACTGTGTTCACAGAAGTGGAGTTGCGGGGCCACGTGGTAATTCTGTGTGCGACTCCTGAGCAGCTGCCTAACTGTTTCTGAGGTAGCTGCTCCATGTCCCACTTGTATGAGCCCCGTACGAGGAGTTCAGCCCTCCACACCCTTGCCGTGCTTGTTACCACTGTGTCTGATGCGGCTACCCCGAGGGGCACGTAGCTGTGGTTTTGATTTATATATCCTGGTGGCGCTGACACACGCCCCATTGGGAGGGTGTCACCGGCCCCCTGCACTCACCCAGGGCCTCCACATCTTTCAGAGGGTCAACGCCCGGGGAAAGGATGAAGAAGATGGGGGTGGACGGGCTGCTCTCCTCGTAGGACTTGGAAAACTCCACGCTGCGGCCTTCCACAAACTTGCTGCCCATCTTCTCCTCCACAAAGTTCCTGCAGGAGATGTGCTCTGTCAGCCCCAAAGCTGTGGAACCCCTGGCTCTGATCCAGGAGTCCAGGGCTTGGGGTCAACCCCAGATCCCATTGGGTCCATAATAAGCTAATTCGTAGGGGCAGGGAAAAAAATGGGCCAAGCAGAGGGGTCATTTCTCGGTGGACTTTCCAAGCAGAGAGACGCCTCCAGCCAAGCTTTGCAGTTTCTTCCTGCAGCAAGAGGCCTGTGTGAGTGTGTGTTTTCTCCACCTTGGCTTTACTTGTGACAGGCACACTGTTTCACGGAGGCCAGAGTGCCCTTCTTCTGGGCCATGCAAGCGGGTAGTACCAGGGCCAGCTGCGGCAGGGTGGGCAGGAAGGAGGTTCAAGTTAGAGCAGCACTGCCCCGTTAGCCATGCAACATGGGTGGTCAGGGGCGCGACAGAGAAGAGGTGGGAAAATACAGAAGCCCCCCAGCCAAGGCCCACCGCTCTCTCCACCGATGTCTGGGGCCTCTTGGGGCCTCGGATCATCCCCTTAGAGAGTGGAGTGTTGTTCTGGGTGGTCTTTGGACTTCAGGTATCTGCTGTCTCCCTTGATCACAGCTAACGGGGAGGACTGTATTCAAATGTCCAGTCCCGGCCTCGACTGACCACTGAGTGTATGCCAGGCTGAGAATGTGCTCCTCGGATGCAGTCTGAATGCTCTGGGGACCCGAGAAGACTTCCAACAGATGCGTTCCCTGACATTTGCCCGGCTGCTCCAGCCCCTTTCCTCTGCCTCGAGGAAGGCCTGGGGGCACTGCTTTCCCTTTGCTGGGGCCCTCTGGGCACCTGTGTCTGTGACTCACTTCCCTGCTCTGGTCTCCGCTAGCTCCTATAGTTCCTGAGCTGATACTGACTACAGGTGGGTGGAGAGAGGGGAGTTGCTCTTCCTGAAGCCCCTTAGTCAGGGCCTTTGGGATAGACTCAGAAGGTGGATGTGATGACCCTGGGCCAGAAAGGGCCTTCCGGAGGATGCTGAGCCCTGCACCTGGACAGGGATGGGACTGAATCACCTTTTGTTAATTACCAGGCAGCCATTCCCTGTGGGACAATGAGTACATGTCCAAGCCCCACTGGCACCCAGGTCACACCATGCTTGCCCGGGTGGGCGGACCTTCCTCCAACAACAAGTCCTGGACCCGCCCTGCCGCCTCCCTGGACCAGCCCAGCTCCCCCACACAATGGTGATCTCTTGTTTCTTTTCACCCCACTCTTCCCCATCGCTCTTGGCTTTTTTCCCCTTCTGTCTGAGCAAAACACAGCAAAACAAAAAGTCGGTGAATAACCAGTGGGAGTGAGTCAGGGCTTTGCTTTGTCAGAGGGGAATTCTGGGAGGGACATGAGTGTCTTTTGGGAACTCTGGCTGCATTCATGCTGCTGGGAAAGTTGAAAAGGATAGAAGCCACCCCCACCCGGGCCCTGAGCGTGGGCCCTGGGCTCGGCCCGTGTGAACCCCCCTTCTCCCTCCTCCTTGCAGCATGGAAGGGGTCAGGTCCGGAGACGTCGCTTTGGGAACTGGAGCAATTCACTTGCAAACCAGCCGCAAGAGCCCTCCGTAAAGACAGATGGTAAGGGCAGGCACGGCAGGGTTGGAAGTCCTCAAGTGCTGGTGGAGTCGCTATTTCTTCACTAGTGTGGCCACAAGGACACGGACTTCGCTTTCAGTGCCGAAGGCTCACGAGGAAGCGGTAGCCTGTTTTCCTGTCATGTGTCACAGGCTGCGCCTCCTTTTGGGTCACCGGGACAGGGATCCCACTGACCATACTCTGACACATGCAGGGCTAATGAGAACTCAGGGTCATGCGTTGTTCCTACTGAAGATCCACCCAGGCAGCTGGGCCTCGGTGCCTTTCTCTGTAGAATGGGGCTAGAAGCAGCCCAGGAGGTGGACAGAAACCTTCAGCACGCCTGGCCATGGCTCATGCCTTGTCCCCCCATACCACCGTGCTATTGCTTGTGCCCAGGACACTCACTTGACCGCATAGGTCATGCGGTCTGGCCGCATGCACCTCACCATGCAGAGCTTCTGCAGGGCCGTCTTGGTCTTCCACTCTTTGGGGAAGACTTCCTTCTCTGGGGCCTCCGACTCCACCAGCTTCTTCCACCGCTTGGCGGAACCCTCGATGTCGTTGTCCAGGTTCTTGAACTCATCCATCTCTGCCAGGGCCTAGGGCAGGTGCGGCACCTAGGTCAGGGGCCAGCTTCCCCAGGGTTCCTCTGTTCCCAAAAGAGAGGCCGCAGCCTCCGGAGGGGTCCAGGGCTCTGAGGGGCCTGTCGCTAAAACGGTGACTGTCACTCATGTCCACTGCGGGCACAGCCTTTGTGGTGCAGTCCAGCTTGACAGTGTGGGTCTGTGCCTCTGGACAGGCTCTGGACAGAACTGGTCTGCTCTGGGCACGGTTGACTTCCTCTGTTCAGGTCTGGTCTGTAGATCCAGGATTAGGGGACCAGACTTCCCCTTTGCAATTCTGTGGCCCTGGGGGAGGGGTTCCCATTCTGCCTCTGCCACTGCGTGCAGGCTGGCGGCTATCTAGCCAAGTCACACTCAGGAGGAATGCAAGGCCTTCTGGGAACTGGCAGCTGCTCATCTGCCCTTTATTCCTTTATTTTCCTTTTCTTTTTCTTTTTTGAGACAGAGTAATTCAGGTTGGGCTTGAACTCGCTATGTGAGCCAAGCTCACCCCGAACTCACTAGAATCCTCCTGCCTCAGCCTCCCAAGTGCTAGGATTCCAGGCATCTTCCGCCACGCCCAGCTCCATCCCCTTTTGTGATCCCCTCACTTTAATGAATTTTATGGAGGCCCCAGCTCCTTGTAATCTGGCCTTGCAGACGCCCTCAGTGCTGGCCAGAGAGGCTCCACAGCAGGAAGAAAAGATGCAAAGCTGGAGATTAAAGACTCACCTTGATCCCGCCCCAGCCTTGGTGCTGCAGGAAGTCCACCGGAGAGGTGACCCCAGCCTTGAAAGGGAAGCGCAGCAGGAAGTCCAGCTCCGCGGGGTTCAGCTCTTTTTTCATGGACAGGACCTGAGGGGAGGGAGGCAGCGCTGGTGGGTGGCGGGGATTGATCACTTTCCGACCATGAGCCCCCCTTGTCCAGCCAGCTGTGGGATGACAGGAGGAGTTCCACTGCCCTTGGGTTGGGGTGGAACTTGGTCATCACCTTGGCTTTGTGATTTTAAACTGGGGTAAACACAAAGCTTATCATGGGGCAGGGATATAGCTCAGCAGCACAGTGCCTGCCTGACAAATGCAAGGTCCCAAGTTCAATTCCCAGTACGCTCTTTGAGTTTGCTCCTGGACATGGTAGATAAATGGAGTCATGTCCTCTGTACCATTTGCACCTGGCTTCTTTCACTGAGCATGTCGTCAAGTTCACCTCTGTTACAACATGGGCCAGAATTTTGTCTCCTTTTACCACACTGAATTGCATCTGGGTTACTTTGGCTGTTGTGAGTCATTGGCTTTAGGATGGGTGGATAATGTGGCAATGAATGTTGGTGGATAACCCTCTGGATACCTGAGGTGGGTTTTGTGCCTGTTAGTTACACAGAGGTGATAGACTTTGGCTGTCCCCTGCCCCCGCCCCATACCTGTTTTCAATCTGGATGTATACTCTGGAGTTAAGTTGCTGGGTCCTGCTTTCTACCATCTTGTCATTTGTGTGTGCTGGGTCCCTGGATCCCCAGCCCCTGGGCTGGTTCATTTCGCAGTGGCTTTTTGGGGCAGCCAGTGGCACGCTCTGTCTCAGCCGGATGGCAGGGACTGGGAGCTCCCATGGTCACTGCTTAGCTGCTGCTGTCTCCCGAGGCAGGTGCCCAAATGGCCCCTTTGTTCAGAAACCAGAGAGAGTTTCTCCCAAGTCAGGCTCTTCCTTTTGATCAAACAAAAATTTGCTCCCGGGTTTTGTCCCAGTGAATTAAAGGGCACACTGAGGACCTCTGAGGACTTTTTAGCAAAAGAAAAACACGGCAAACATGGGATTCAGAGGCTCAGAGAGAAGAGAAACCTCACCCTTGGGACGCCCTGCAAGCTAGGTTTTCGTGGCTGCCCAAGCTACCTGTGACCACGGCTATGACACGGCATCAGCGGGACCACAGAGGCATGTTTTGTGGTTTGGATGTGAATCCAAGGAATAAGGGCTGAACTTTATGCCCAGTGTGACAGTGTTGGGAGGTCACACTGTGGTGTGACACGGTGGTGGCTGGGCCGTGAGGGCAGAGGGGGGAGGCTCACACCATCAGCAGGGGGCAGGGTCCTTATGGGGGGGTCAGGCCTCTCCTTCATCTTGTACCCTCTTGTCTCCCACCTTGGGATCTTGTGCTGAGAGCCCCGCCCCTGATGCCAGTACCTTGATCTTGGATTTCCAGACTCCAGAACCGTGAGAAATAAACTTTTATTTCTACGGTATTCTAAGACTAAGACAAGCTGTTTGTTTTTGAACAAGACAGGCTGGACTTGAACTCAAGAGCTCACGTGGTCCTCCCTTGGCCTCTGGAGTAGCTGGGATGGCAGATATTCAACCTTATGCCTAGCAGAGACTTCCTAGCCAGCTTAGTGCAGCGTAAGTCTAAATGGTTCTGCAGAGCTGTACAAACAGGGGCACAGCCATCACTTCTTAGAACCGCCATGCTTTTTTTTTTCTTTTTAAGAAATACCACTTTGCTGGGTGTGGTGGTGCTCAGGAGGCTGAGTCAGGAGGAAGGTGAGTTCAAGACCAACCTGGCTCACACAGTGAGACCCTGTCTCAAGAATAAAAATATTACTTAGTATCCACAGTAAGCTAAGCACTAAGGTAGGACTATTTACTCCACACTACTTAAATACAATAAAATGACATTTCTTTGTAAAGTTCTCTTTAACTGGCCCCTTTCTCAGTCTTTCCAGGAGGATGTTGTCTGTTTCCTGAATGTGGACCAAAGGGACCTCAGGTGTGTCTTACGTCAGGCACCTTGGACCTCAGGTCACCTGGGGACCTTGCTGAAATGCAGATTGGATTCACCAGGCCCGAGCAAAGGGCCTGAAGACGTGTGTCCACAGAGCGCACTCTGGATTTTACCTGAAACGTCACTTGTGCCAGGAAAATGAGCTTGTCTCTCTCGAAGAGGCCCCGGGCCGTGTACATGTAGACAGAGTAGGTGATCTCGTCTGTCAGGTTGATCACGCGCTGCTTGACCTCGTCCGCGGGGGTGGTCTTCTGGATGGCTTTCTCGAATACCACGTTGAAGGCCTGGGGAGCGGCAGGGAGGGCCGCGGAGGCTTGCAGAGCCAGCTGTGGCCTGGGGGGTGGTTGGATGGTGACACTAGGGAAACCCGGGGTGGGGGCACTGACCCTGCTCTGCCCTGGGGTCGGCACCGCCCCAGGGACCCCAGGGGCCCCAGCGCACCCACCTTGAGTGAGAACTGGTAGATGGGGTTGATCTTGTTGAGGTCGTTGAGGATGAAGTATAGCAGGGACGCCCGCTCCGCAGCAGGCCGGTAGTTCTCCCGCGCCTCGTTGATCTTGGCTTCTGTGATTTTTGCCTCTTGTACCTCAAAGCAGACAGAAGGGGCACGGATGAAGCTGGCAGATGGGCACGCAGGTGGCCCTGCCCTACCTGAATCCCTTTGCTCCTGGCGGCCTTTGCAGACGGCAGAGCACTGGGCACGCCAGCCCTCAGCCCCCTCAGCTGCTGCAGTGACCACGGCCTCTTCCTGCCTATGGGGCAGGCTCCTCAGAGCCCCGCTGCCACCCTCCTGTGCGCTCCGGGTGGGCCACCAGCTGGCCCAGGAGTTGACGCCTACCTTCTCCTCGATCTCGCTGGCGGTGTGCTTGGTGGTCTCCAGGTTCTCCACCAAGGCAGTGTCTCCTAGGAAGTTCCCCGATGCGGCAGACAGGCGCGCCAGGAGGGAGTCTTCCAGTTCCTTCAGGACGATCTTGAATTCATTCTGGGATTTGGTGAGATTTGCCTGTGGGGACGGAGGGCAGAGAGCCGGGAAGCCAAGTGAGTGGAGCCTGGCCTCACTTCTCCCTTCTAGGCCCCTGGGCCTCCCTGGAGCAGCGCGTGGGCTCTGCCAGCTGGGTTTCATAAGGGGAGGGACAGCATCCAGCCTGCAAGGATGCACGGACACGGGTGCCCCAGTGCTGTGGAGGACAAGAGACAGGAGAGCGGGGTTCCTCTGAGCCCCCTGTGACAGAGACGGAGCCAGGAGTGTGGCCAGGGACTAGCTGGCTGCACAGGGCGTCCTCCTGGGGCAGGGCCCTCCGAGCTGCCCAAGGACCACTGTGAGTCCTGCTCTTCTAGTAAGCTGCCGTCTCACTTGGGAAGTGAAAGAAGGGACAGCTAGAAAAGACGCGACTCATTTGATTGGACAGCTCAGGACGACCAGCTGGGGCTGCTTTGGGGAGAATCGGTGAGACATGAGGGGCCACCTCTGTGCCTCAACATGGACCACCGATCATTACCTTCAGCTGCTCCAGATCTGGGCGCTCTTTGGCCACCACTGCAGCTAGGAGTTGGTCCTCGAGTCCATCTCTGGTGACCAGGAAGTTGATGAGGGTGCACTGGGCTTGCATCTCAGGCTTATAGTGTGGGTTGAAGTACTTGGTGTGCAGGATGAGACGGAAGCTGGAGTGATACTCCACCTCCTTGTCACCGATCTTAATGTACCTGGCCGGGAGCATGGCACCATGAAATCAAGGCCGCCCATACCGCTTGGTGGCTGTCCCTGGGATAGCTACGCTGGCACCCCACACTGGTTGCTGGACAAACTCTATCACACTCTTTGGCCTGGGATGTGGCCCTCTGGGAGGTCACCTGTGTCCTTTCCCCTGGAGGACCTGTGGTCATCTGGAGTGGTGCTCACACTCCTGGCTGCACACCATGCTCTCTCAGGGATCTTGCCAGAAGCATCCTACGAGACCCTGCCCCTGCGTCCTACCAGACCCCGCCCCAGACTCCGTTCAGACCACCACGCATTCCGGAAGCTGGGACCCCGGGGCGGCAGGTCCACCGTGGTGTGGGTGCCGCTCTCTGCTCTTCTCTGGTGGAGCTCACTTTGGGAATCCTTTGTCTGACTGCACACTCTGGTACCAGCACTCAGCCCAGGCCCTTCCTTCTCAGAGACTAGGAATCAGCATATTTTACACCGCTCTGTCCCTGACTTTGCCGGTGGCCCTACACTGGCAGGTGCCTCGTATCAGCTCTGACATTTACTTTTTTTTCCTTTTTTTGGTACCTGGGATCGAACTCATGACCTTACTCTTGCCAAGCAGATGTTTATAGCGCTGAGCCAAATCCCTGGCCCTGACTTCTACGTTTTTTACATGATTTGCCTTTTCTCTTCTTTTTAAAAATTATTTTATTTATTTATTTATTCAATTTTTGTGGTACTAGGGATGGAACCCAGGGTCCTTTGCACTGGGCTGCATTCCCCAGCCCTTTTCACTTTTTAAACTTTAAAACTTTTCAATTGCCCCAGCTTGGTTTGATTTTGGTTCTTCTGTGTCTGCTCCTCAGAGTGCTGAGGTCGCAGGCGTGCCTCACTGCACCCAGCTACCAGATACATATTAGGAAAGTGGTAAATCTCAGCACCTCGGCTGGTACCATTGTCCAGCCATAGCCAAAAGCGGGGGGACACCCTGATACTTGCTACAACATGAGCACACCCTGAAAACACAGCGCTGGGGATAAATAACCAGACACAAAAGACACATTGTAAACCAGAACAGCATGGTGCCTGCCTGTAATCCAGCCCGTAGGGAGGCTGAGGTAAGAGGATCAAAAGTTCAAGCCCAGCCTGGACAAGTTAGGGATGTGTCAAGGTCCAGTTCCAAAAATAAAGAGCAATGAGAGGGCTGGGATGTAACTGTGAAAAAGCCCTAGTTTCAATTCCTACTACTGCAAAATAAAACAAATCAAAACAAAGACATTTTGTATGATTCTATTTGTATGAAATGTCTTAAACGGGTGAAATTGCAGTAGAGATTTCTGAGTTCACAGGAGAGAAAGATTTGTGCCAGTACTGTTTGCACAACTGAATGCTGATGTCTTGTGCTCTGGGTGACTGATTTGGGGGTGACAATGCGCAATGTATGCATCATTGCTGCCCCTTATTGACATGTTTTGAAATTTGGCTTTCTTTTTTTTTTTTTCTCTTTGAAATAAAATGGATTTGAAAGGAAAATAAAAAATAAAACTAAACTGTATAAAATTTTTAAAAGTCACAATCAGGACAGGCAGCAGATTGGTAATGGATGCTCAGGGCTCTGGGGTGGGCGCATGGACAGTGATGTTCTAGGGGACGGGGCCCCCTTCTGGTCAATGACCGTGTTGTGGAACCAGCCAGGTGACGCCTGCACCACGTGCTGGCCAGGCTGAACGCTACGGAATTGGACATTTGATTATGGTTGGCTTCACCATAATTTGAACAATGAAACACAATCTCAAGATTTACAAAATGCATCAGAAGAGAAAGAAGGCCGGCATCCCGTTAGCCATCAGTGCAGCATCGTGGCACAGACAGTCCTCCCCATGCCTGGGCTGGGAGTCCCTCACTGCTCTCAGTGTTTTGCCAAGGGCCTGCTTTTCTCAGGAAGCAGAGTCTGACCTCTCCTCCACCCATACATGTCCAAGCCTCCCCACGGGATACGTTAGCCTGGGACAAAGCCAGAGGCAGAAACAACTCACTTTCCTTTCTTAATTGTGTTCCTGCCCAGCAACGGGTCCAGCACAGGGTCCACAGTTTCGCCAATGTTCTCGATGAGCAAGGTGTCCCCTTCCGAGATGGCCTGCTCGATGATGTCCAGGTAGCTATGGGGACAGCACAGAAGCCAGTTCACAACAGCGGGCCTCGGGAGGGAGCCCTGCCTGCCCCAGAGGTGGATGGAGAGAGATCACCAAGGACTCAGCAACTCATCCTTTCCTGCAAGGGGTCAGAGGCCTTCTGCCTGTGTGACCCTGTGGGTTTGAGGGAGGTGGAAAGGGGAGCCCCTAGGAGGCTGCAGAGTTACACACATTCATGCCCCAATCTTGTGTGTGATCCAACAGCCTGGAAAGCCAGGCAGGGCTACAGCCCTGCTTCCCAGCTGCGAGGGGAACATACACCACACGAGGGTCCTGAGAACAGGACCAGCCTGAAGCCTCCGGCAACCTGGCCTGTGGTGGAGCAGATTGTACAGCCAGGCCGTGAGCCGATCCAGTTGTCTGCCTCCACAGGAGCAGTGGTAACCAGGAAAAAGGCCCTGGCTTAATTCCGCAGTGCTTGCTGGTGTGCTCCTCCCTCACCAGCTTCCCAAGCTTAGGCTGTGTTTGTGCACAGAGGTCCACCGTTGATTTGACAGACATGGCGCCCGAGCTGTGTCTGCAGACCCAGAGCTCAGCCTGTCCACTGCTGCCCCTTGGCCCCCAGTTCTGCCCCTGGCACACACCTCTTCTGTCCCAGGCGGATGGCTTTCAGCGCGCTCCCATATTTGTTTTTGATCCACTTGATCCCTTGCAGCTGGGCATCCACAATGAGGGGCCAGCGCTCTGTGTTGCACAGGATGGTGGCGTTCTCAGTGGACATTCGGTCACTGGGGAGGCCCTGGTTGTTCCAAGAGGCCACATCCGCGTCATCCGTCAGCAGGCTCAGGGGATCCAGGCCTTCTGTGATAGGGATAGGGACCTGCCAAAGGAGGGAGGGCATTCTGTCTTTGCAGGGCACTGTGATTTCATCACCTGGTGGAGAGCAGCCCCTGTCATGAGAGGCTGGAGGAACCAAGGTAACCCGACCAGGAAGAAGACAGCCCTCAGCATCTGAAGAGGCAGCTTTGTACCCCAACAGGATAGCCTTTCTTAAACCTTGGTTGGGCCTCTGCCCCCAGTTGAGGGTGCAGTGCAGCTGCTTTGGCCCTGCTGGGGGACTCCCCCAGCTTTTCCTGAGTCCTGCACAGAACTGTGCTTCTTACCTTTAAGTTATTTATATAAGGGACCCAAAACTTGTCCATCAGTTCACTTCGGTATTTCTTGGTAAAGTAGCCCACATAGGACACAAAGGCAGAGACCAGCAGGACATCCCCACACAGGGTGACCCCCTGGCTTTTGAAGTTTCCCACCGATTCAGCCCAGCGGACGTTTTCTGAAGCCAGTCCTCCTACCAGCCTGAAAGAGGACGCAAGGACACTGCTGGGGGGCGGGCTGGCCGGGGCCGGAAGACCAGCCCTCCACCTTTAAATGGGTTCTTGCTGCAGTGGCACCTGGGAATGCTGTGACAGGTCATGAGTCTGTATCTTGTCTACACAGATGCCACCTGATCATTTTAACCTCAGGCTGTCGGGGCTGCCTGGACACAGTTGAGCTCATGCTTGGCTCACGGGTGATGGAGCCAAGGTGGGGACCATGGTGGCCACAGGACATGGGAGCATCCGGAGAACACCGGGCTCTGGGTGCATATCCTATTTCTCTGGCCGCCAACCTGAGGCTGGGTCCCTGACTGTCACCATGCACCATGGTCTGAAAACACGGATGGGACTCAGACTGGTGGTGCCACCCAGAAACCCTTGTTTTCTAACGACCTAAAGTCCACTTCGATGTCCTTGGCAGGCAAGGTCAGCTCCCCCGGCTTGCGGCACAGTGTTTCTGCACCACCCCTAGGCTGAATCCAACAACTTGAGCCCACCAGGCTTCCCAGGTCATGCTGACCACTGACCAGTCACTGGCCACCAGCCCACTGGGGAGAAGCAAATCCAAGAAAGAGCTGGAATCTGGGCAAGATGATATCTGGCAATAATCCCAGCACTGGAGAGGCTGAGGCAGGAAGATTACAAGTTTGAGCCCAGCCTAAGGGACTTAGTGACTTCAGGACACCCTGTCTCAAAATTTTAAGAAAGTGCTAGAAGCATAGCTCAGTGTGAAGGCCCCTAGGCCCCCAGCACCAGGAAACAAAACAACAATAAAGTGAAATGAAACAGGACTGGGAGGTAGTTCCATGCAAAGGCCCTAGGTTTAATCCTCTAGGAAACCAAACTGAAAACATGTTGAAACCCCATCTACTGGAAGTCTGCTTTCAGCTAAGATGGATTTACCAGAACTGGATTCACCCTCCTGCCTGCAGCAAATAGAGAAACAAAGCCGGGTGTGGTGGCACAGGTGTGCGGTCCCTGCATCCAGACAGGCTGGAGCAGACCCATCACAAATGCGAGACCAGCCCGGGCAACTTGCAGACTCACTGAGACGCCACCTCAGAAGCAAAAAATAAAAAAAGGGCTGGGGATGAAGCTCAGTGTGAAGGTCCTAAGTTCAATCCCTAGTATAAAAGCAAGGGAAGTACTCGGGAGGCTGAGGCAGGAGGATCATTGAGAGTTCGAGACCAGCCTGGGCTACAAAGTGAGCTCAAGGCCAGCCTGCACTGCACAGCCAGACCCTGTCTCAAAAGACAAAAAAAAGCAGAAGCCATAAGTATGTCAGACAGCACTGCCTACAGCCCGAATCCAAGGCACAGACTGCCCAGTGAGTGTCCCTGGTGGTAAGATAATAGGAAGTAATGTGGGAAGCCTGTGCACGGTGCGTGGTCTATAAGGGGCGAGTGTGTGAAATGAAGAACCCTCCTACCCGCCTTGTCCAGGGGCTCGACATGCTGCAGATGGAAGATATTCAGAACAAACCGCATCCACCCTGAATGGGCACACTTTTTCCTTGTCATCGTGCTCTGAACAATGCAGCGTAATAGCTGCTTACCTGGCATCTACATGTGGCAGGGGCTGTGAGTAGTCTGGGGTGGGTAAAAGCCTGGGAG
This sequence comes from Cavia porcellus, assembly GCF_034190915.1. Taxonomy (NCBI): domain Eukaryota; kingdom Metazoa; phylum Chordata; class Mammalia; order Rodentia; family Caviidae; genus Cavia; species Cavia porcellus. The sequence continues at coordinate 27,288,051 of NW_026947515.1, forward strand.
GATGTGTGCAGGTTCCATGCAAATACTCTTTCGTTTTACGGCCTTGAGCCGTTCTGGATCTGGGTGTCTGTGGGTGGTCCCGGGACAGCCCACTTTGCAGGGTGCCAAGGGGCCAGTGTTCTCCCCAGAGCACACACACTCCTGTGAACAGTGCCCCAGGCAAGGCTGGGTCCCTCGGGATGCTGCAGGGCGAGAGGGCCCGGAGGAACCCACCCGAGTTTATCCTGATTCCTTTGAGCTCAAAAAGCAAAAGGTGCCACCTGGCTGTGTTCACCTGGGTCCCTTTCTCTTCCCCTGAGGCTGTTCTGAGGGCCTGTCCCTTCCAGGAGGCCTAGGAGGCAGTAGGGTGATCTTAGCAGGGAGCCAGCTACCTGTTAGCCAGAGAGATCACTCGATTGGTGGCATCAGCCTCTTGCTGACACTTGATCTTCTCAGCTGTTGCTTTTTCAAATGCTGATGTTAAGTTGCTCAGGTTGGCATTGAGTTCCTGGAAAGTCAAGTGGGAAAGGTCTGGAAAGATGCCCAGCATTCTTAGCTCCCTGTATGTGCTGAGCGTGGGACGGGGCAGCTCATATGGGCCCAGGGCCCTCCTGAGCACGGAGGGGTGTGCCAGGTGGCCCTGGGCATGCTCTGGTGCCCACCTCTGCCTGCATTCTCTTAAGCTGCTCACAACAGCAGCTGAGCCAACCCATTTTAAACAGAGCTGTTGACCAGCAGCGTGAGCAGGTGGCTCTGTGTTTTGCAGGGCTGTGGGCGAGGGAGCGCTTACTGCAATCTTGTTCTTGATCCGGGACAGCTTCTCCTGGGCTTCGGCCAGCTCGGCGTTGGCCTCCTCCAGGGCCTGCCGCTTGGGGGCCACGTCGCAGTAGACTTCGTAGAAGCGGACAATGTTGATGCACCAGGAGCACAGGCCCGCGGCCGCCGTGGACTTGGAGCGGATGAACTCGGGGTCGAACGTGGGGTTGCCTTGGTAGGGCCTAGCAAGAAAACCAGGGCTGCAGGCTCTGCGGGAAGGCAGGCCCTGGTCCAGCCTCCTGTGCTGGCTGGGCATCACCCAGCATCCTAGCCACTGATGGAGCAGCAGGACAGAGAGTTTTTCTTGTGCATTTTGATGGTTGCAGAAATAAAGGAAAAAAATTACAGCGTAAAACTCTAGGGTGGCAGGTTTAGCTCAGCGACTCAGTGACTCTGCTGTTTTACAGCCTTGAGTGGCCGTGGATCTGGGTATCCGTGGGTGGTCCCGGGACAGCCCCCTCTGCAGGGTCCCAAGGGGCCAGTGGTGTGACTCAGGTGCCTGCCTAGTAAGCACAGGGTCATGAGTTCCATCTCCTGGAGGACTTAGGGTGGGGAAGGGGAGACTGGAAAGTCGGGATTTCAGACTTGGGCTGGCAAAAGAAAGAAGCCGGCTTCTACTACTCTGTGCTGCTGGTGCTGGGTGGCTGATCTCAACTGAATTCTCTACAACTCCACAGGTGAAAAAACCGTGGTTCAGAGCGGGCTAGGAACTCGTCACAAATGACACCAACAGGAAGTAGCAAAACCAGGATCGCTCACCAAGCTCTCATGTGGGCACCCAGTGTCAGCACTGTCCCCAGAGCACCCTGCATGACACCCTTGCTGCAGCCACAGCATGGGGACCACCCCCTTTCCAGGCCTCCGAGAGCCCCTCCCACTCCACCGCTGTCCTAGGCAGTGAGGTCAGGCACCCGAGACTCAGTTCCACACGGCCACAGGGAGGAGACTTATCAGAAGGAACAGTAAGGGACTCAGAGGAGCACTCGCCACGGCAGTGCAGGCCTCTAGAAACAAGAGCTTTAAAGGTGATCACAACCAGCCAGGTGTGGTGGTGCACTCCTGTACTTGGGAGGCTGAGGCAGGAGGATCCTTACAAGTTCAAGACCAGCCTAGGCTACAAAGTGAGCTCAAGGCCTGCCTGAACTGCACAGTGAGACTCTCTCAAAAAAGACAAAGACAAAAACAAAACAAAAAAAAGTGCTCACAACATCATTAAACACAAGCTCAGCTGTCAGCATGAAGAAATAGGAATGGACAGTTCAAGATGTTCGCTGGAGAGTAATTCAAATTTCGTTTGGGAAACTGGCCTTCAAAGCTCCCTCCTGTTTACTGCGTGCTCTGAGCTGCTGCGGAAGGGAGTATGTGTCTTTTACACACACACCCTGGGCAGCCTCGCAGGTGCTGGGTGGTGAGGAGGAGATGATCCTTGAGGCGTCAGCCAAGTGGAAGAGGCCCAAACCCGCGATGGTGTGGGAGTGGGTACCGGAATGAATGCCTGGGCTCCAGGCAGGTCCTACCGTAGTTTATGGGTCCAATTCAGGAAGTGCTTTTGGAATATAGACAGAAATTGTTTTGGTCACAATGTTAAGTACAGAATCATTGTGTATTTGGTTGTTATTTCAACTATGGGAAGCTCAAGAAAAAAGAATGAAAAGAAATATGCTTGCAGTTTTCCTGGGCTGGCACATGCCTCAGGGTAGAACACTGGCCCCACCCTTGGGAGCCCTGGGTCCTATCCTCAGCCCTCCCTGAGGTGTGGCAAGAGGCTACACACAGAAGAGACACGTCTCGATAGTGGCCATGCCTTGTGATGGACTCACTGTGCTTCCTTGGTTTTCTCCTTAGATTTCCATGGTGAGCAGCAGATCAGCCCTCTCCCTCACAATGTGGGCTGGGAGATGCTGGGGCCCCACATGGGCCACTGCTGCCATGCGTGTGGCCTTCTCTCTAAGGCACAGGCAAGTGGCTCTTGAGATTGAGTTGCCAGGGGGTAGCCAGGACCATGCGGGGTAGAAAACAGGCCTGGTGCTCACAGAGTGGAAGGACTTCTTTGTGAACCTGAGCTTGGTGGACTTTATGGGCTAAAATGTGGGATCTCTGGAGCCCTCTCACAGTCTCAAGGTCACCCCAGAGGGAACCGCTGACAGCACCTGGGCTGCTTCCAGATTGGGGTATTCTCTCAGTGGGACCAGTGACAAGGACACCACAGGGCCCCCAGCTACTTGACAGCCTTGTGTGTGTGCACACACACTATTAGTATAAGTGTATGCATATATGAGAATGCTCACACTGCATTTACGTGGATGTTTGCACACATAAGTGTGCTTTATTCTGCGTGTGAACATGTATGCTACATGCATGCACATATACCTTTTAGCATGTACATGCACGCACATTGCATTCAGATATATGTACGTGTGCATTATACATGTGCACACACACCATGCATGTGTGTGTGTACAGATGGGTACATGGTATTATATGTGTGCACACATAACACATGTGTACACATGCATTCATGCACATATATGTTTTAGTGCATGCCCCATGCACAGTACATTCATGTATTTGTTTGTATATGTGCATTGTGTAGGTATACATGTACACACATGAACAGTGCATTTGTGTGTACTTACATGCACAAATGTGTACACTGCATACATGTCCTGTATTCACATGCATGCATGGGCATACATGTATATTTTAGTATGTATATGGATATATGTACACATGTAGGCAGTGCACATGCTTGCATCTTAGCATGCGTCTGTGTGTGTTAGGACATGTGTATATTAAGTGTGTGTCCGTGTGTGTATGTGTGTGTGTCCACTGTGTGCACGTGTGTTAGCTGTCTGACGGAGACTGGCCTGTCTCATGGTCCTGGGGCCCCAGGGCTCCCCACTGCAAAGCTTATGAACTGTGTGTTTCTGCCTCAGGTGTGACTGGGGAAGAAGCAGTGGCTTAGATTTCCAGCTGCAGCCCCACCTGCCCGAGCCTCCCGAGGTGGGAGAGACACAGGATGATGGGGTTCCCCAGAAACCTGGGACTGTGCTTTACTTTGACACCCTGACAGAGGTGTTCAGCTGTAACTACACTTGCCGAAGGGTTGCACACCATTCTTGGATTCCAGCTTGCTCAGCTCGGCCTAAGACCCTGAGCCCAGGGCAAAGACGTCCAAGGCTGGTCGCAGTTGCCAGCAGAGGACCCTGGGCCATGGCTCCCTGGTGCAATCGGGACTCACTTGAATGCTTTCAGGCAGGCCTCAGGGATGTGCTCCTTGTCAAACTTCTTCAGGGAGTCCAAGAAGGTGTCCACTTTGCCCATCATAATCTTTGCAGCCTTCCAGCTCTTGTCCTTTGGGATCTTGCCCCCGGGTGCAGTCAGAATCATGACAGCGGCTGTGACATTGACCACGGCGTCGGGGGGAGACCCGAAGGACTTCAGCTCGGTCAGGTTGTTCTGCGGAGGACAGGGGCTGTGTGAGCGCAGTCACGGAGCCCAGTGTGAGGGCATGCCCTGTTTGCGTGGCCAGCCTCCCGTGCCCCTTTGGTTTCCTTGTCACCTTATTCAGTGTGTCCAGGGCCTCCTGGGCGGCCAGCAGGGCTGGCTCTGCCTTGGCCAAGTCCGTCTCACAAGCCTTTTGTTTCTCAGTGACGTTCTAGATGGAGACCAGACAGGAAAAGAGAAGGCAGGCCTGTCTGTCTGTCTGTCTATGGGCTAAGGAGCGGGGCTGTGATGGGGAATGAAGGGTGCAGCCAGGGCCCGCAGCTCTGAGCTTTGCAGAGAAGGCCACAGTGCCTCTGCTGCTTGTGTCTCCAGTCAGGGCACAGAACCTCCCTGGCGGGTGCTTGGTCCCCCACTTCCTCTACCCTGCAGCTCACTGGCCAGCTCTCGGTCATGGTGGGGTTGGGATGCCAGACTGGGGTCCTTTCCTCCTGCTGGCCCAGCTTCCCAGAGCCACCCAGGCTCTCGCAGGCCCCAAAGTCTTCTCATTGCTGAACCATCCCGTGATCCCCCAAAATGCAGCCCCTCACTCTCACTAAGAAAGCAGACCTGGCCCTCCAGGCATGCAAATGTCATTCACTCCCTGGATCAGGAAGGCACCTCTGGGTGCTGAGCAGAGTGCAGAGGGAGAGTGTCTGGGTGAAAGCACTCACCAGGCTCCGAGGGCCTTTGGGGGACCCCAAGGGAAGGATTGGGGATGTCTCTACACCCTCTTCCCCACTCAGGGCACAGAACATTCCTGGGGATTCCTATGTGCACCCTACTTTGATGGGACCTGCCTAGGAGGCACCCAGCCAGCGAGGTGGGCCAGCATTCAGAGTTCTGCCCCCCAGCATCCCTGAGTCAGATGTCCCAGGTGGAGGGCTGGTCGGGGAGGACGCTGGGACATCAGTTGCTGTGTTTCAGCATCAAACAGCACGTGGCCAGAAACAAAGGTGCTGGGTCCTGCCTGATTCTCCAGGCCACCTATCTGCTGGAGACCTTGGGCAAGTTGCTGACTGCCCAAGCCTCAGCTCCCCCATCTGCCTAACAGGTTGCGGTTGTATGAGAAGAAAGGAGAGAAGGGGCCACGCTCTGGGCCACTCTGCCCCAAGTCTCCTCCCCACCCAGCATGGGTGGGAACCGCAGGCCCCGCTCTGTTGGCCAGGGAAGTGGCTGTGCATCAGAGATGGAAAAAGTGACCTTCGGGGGATGGGGTGCAGCTACCAGCAAAGGGCTGCAGGCAGCCACCACTCAGAGTAAACTGCTGTGTAGACATGGAACTGATGGCACAGGTCAGGGGAGGATGAGTGGCCAGCCACTACACAACCTCTGCTGCAAAGGTGCTCAAGACAGTCCCCTGAGCAGCGGTCTCCACCTTGGCTGTCCACTCCAGACCAGGGATGTCCCCACCTCTTCTGTCCCAGGGCTTTTCCCAGGAACCCAGGTTTGGGAAGTGCATCACCGCATGCACATCTCCGCCTTTGCCCATCCCCGCGGTGGCACTGGACCCCGTGGGGAGACCAGGCCCGGTGCAGTGTGTGGCAGCTTCCGAGGCCTTCCTGGAAGGCCTCACCTACCTTGTTGATGACCTCCACCTTGACTTCCTCCTCGTCGGCGATGGCTTTCTCTTTGCTGACTTTCTCTGTTTCCACACCAACCACCTGGATCAGCTTGTCTGCGTTTTCATTCTTCTGCTTGAGCTCTGCCTCCTGAACTGCCAGCTTGGCTTTCAGGTCATCCACCTACGGGAGAAGAAGCCAGAAGCTGGCGGGGGTGCCGCAGCCAGACTGCACTGCCTTCCGTGGGGCACGGAGGTCAGCAGCCATGGGCCCTGCAGAGCAGCTGGGCTGGGGGGAGACTCACTTTGAAGATACTTCATTTTCTCAAAGGTTAGCATTTGTCATGGACCAAATGTATACAGTGTCACTTGTGGGGCCGTAGGGTTGGCACTTAAGGTATTAAAAATAGGTCCCAGTGGGCTGGGCTGAGGGGCCCCAGGGGCCATCCAAGCTGGTAGGGAACCAGAAAGCCCCCTAGGAAGCCTGTGTGAGGCCCCACTCATCCCCAGCATGGGCAGGGAGGCGGCAGCAACTTGCTGGGCAGCAGCGGCACCCCGCGCCCTCCATGGGGATGGCCCCACCTGAGAGGCCGTGCTCTGCAGCTTCATCAGCCCGTTCTCCAGCCTCTCAATTTTGGCCACCAGTTCCATCCTCTTCTTGGCCAGCAGGTTCTGGTAGAGTTTGATCTGCTCCAGGAAGGTTTTGGGTGTGGTGTAGTTGTAGCGCCGCTCAGTGGCCAGGTACGTCTTGGACATCTCATTGACGGTGGTGTGCACATAGGCCATGAAGAGGCTGATGGAGGTCTTCACTTCCGGCTGCCAGGAGGAGAGGGACCAGTCAGCCCCCACCCCGCCCAGCACCTCCTCACGTCTGCCTCAGTGGCTCAGCAAAGTGGGGCTTCCGGAGCTCACAAGATGTGCTGCCGCCCCACAAAACCCCACAAGAGGCTCAGAAGGTGTCCTCCGGGGCTGCTGTGAGCACAAGGCAGTAGCACACTCCTGAGGGGTTCAGCCCAGTACCAGGACACGGCAGAGCCCGTTATTACACATGGGTACACACCCACCCACTCAGCCACGCACATGTATACCCGGGAAAGCACAGTATGTCCCTCTCTGACGGTTCAGCAGATGGTTACCACGCATGTCCTGTGACAGGCCCCTGCCCACTGCCTGCCCTGAAAGCTACGCTCCAGAAATGATCTGGCTGACATTATTCTTTTTTTTGGTACCAGGACTGGAACTCAGGACCTCACGCTTGCCAGGCGGGCACTGTGCCGCTGAGCTAAATCCCCATCCCTGCAATATTATTCTTAATTCAGTTAATTTGAAAATGGATTTGTTCTGCACAAGCTTCTTCGGCATCTCCGTGGTAGCCCTGGCGTACACCAGTGACTATTCCCACTCCTGAGGGCCCTGGCGTGGGAACTGGATCCTGGGCTTGTGCCCTGCCCGCTTCACCTCAATGCCCTCAGTTTCCTGCAGGAAGCGGGCACTGACGGACACCAGCGCTTCTTCTGGCCACTCGTGGAACCAGTCAATGGCGGTGCAGTTGACCACGGCAGGGAATTTTCTTGCTCGCACACGTAGGATGGAGCCCACGGGGGAGAAGCACAGGATCACCTGGATGTGGGGCGGAGGGGAGCCGCTCAGCGGGCAGTGGTGCCATGACCGAATCTGTCGCCTCGAAGCGAGCTCCTTTATGACCCGCAGGGCTCTGCAGGGCCCAGTGTCTCGAGGCCTACGTTGAAGTCCACTCTGAGCTTGGGGCATGAGGACAGCTGTGTGCACGGACCAACCCTCAACCAATGTCGCGGCTGTCACTGGTGCTGTGAGGGTTCAGGGCAACCTAAGCCCTCATGAAGCGGTGCCTGCCTCTAAGATAAGACTGTCTGAGGCAGAAACAGGGCTCGGCATCTGCACAAGGCAGGGGACCCCTGAGAACGGCAGGCAGTGGTTTCCCCTAGAGTTAGGTCGAGACCCAGAGCACCTCCTTGCAGAGGTGGTGCAAGCAGGCTCCAAGTGCCTGCAGGTGGATGGGAACCTTCCTTCTCATGGCCTTGGTCTCCCCTCTCTTCTCTGGTCCATGTTTTTGGGGTGCAGTTTGCTAGATGTGCCATGGCATGGAGCTGGATAATTTATCTGATTTCCCAGCTCTCTCTGGAGATGAAAGGAGACCGCTGCCCTGGACTGGCAGGAGCAGGTTAAGGTGGCAGCACTGGCTAGGAACCCTAGGTTCCATACACAGCACTCACTGATGGGGAGGATCAGCCGGGGAGAGGAGCTGGGGGGGGGGGGACACCGGCTTTACTGTATCCAGCAGGACAAGAGTGACTACCCCACAGATGCCCAGTGGAGCTGCGGGGTGGGTGGGGGCCCTCCCCAGGACAGCTACCCTATTTATCTCTGAGCAGGAAGACCGGAGGGTCCCTGCTGCTCCGTCTCACTCGGGGGTGACAGCTGACAGCTGATATCGAAGGGCCAGGTGCACTTATCCACTGAAACTCGATGAGTGCAGGGAGCTGCGCATAGAAAACACTTCCTGAGTCCCGAGACACCTCTGCTGGCCCATGTAAAATAATCTGCCACCTCGCCTAAGGGTTTCTACACCCAGGGAGGACAGTCCCAGCTGCACAGGGCTGGGTAACGGAGCCATGTGGCTCCGGGGACCGTGCCTGGTGCGGTCTTACCTTGAGCTGCTTGCGTACTTTCTCGATGAAAAGCTTCCAGCAGGCCTCCCGCGTGTCGGTTATGCCGAGGGACTTCACCTGCGGCCGCATGGACGAGATGATGTTCTCCACCTCGTCGTCCGTGAACAGCCCTGGGATCTCCCCCGAGGCCAGCAGATCATTGATCAGCACCAGAAACTGCTCCTCGGCCACCTGCGAGTCGGTCATGAGGAACACCGAGGGCACGTTCTTCACGGCGGCCTTGATGTACTGCGCAGCTAAGTCGAGCTGGACAAACCAGGACCACGGGGCTCTGTTAGGGACACCCTCAGTGTCCTGCAGAACCCACACCAGGGCCAGCTTTTCAGGATGGTGCAGGTGTGTAAAGGGGGCCTAAGCTGTGAGCGGGGCACAGCCACGCTTACAGCGGCCAGGCAGGTGTTGGGCAGCAGGCAGGTGGACACACTATGCAGAGGGTCTGTCAGAGATAATGGCTTCAGCCTTACATGGGATGGATGGCCAGGAACAGGCATGCAAATCCGTAATTCCAGCATTTGCGGAGGTTGAGGCAGGAAGACTGTGGATTTGAACTGGGCTAGGCACTTAGTGATTTAGGAAAGCCCTGTCTCAAAAAATAAAGAGCGGAGGATGCAGCTGCAGGGAAAGGACCTGGGTTGGTCCCCAGGGCTGAGAAAAACAAAGTTCTGACCCATGCTACAATCTGGGTGACCTTGACAGGATTCTAAGTGAAGTAAGCCAGACACAAAAGGACAAACACTCCTGTGAGGAGTCGACTCCACTCCTGTGAGGTCTGCAGTGTGGTCACGTTGCAGACACAGCCGGTAGGAATGGGGTGGCCAGGGGCTGGCAGGGAAGACATGGGAAGTTGTTCAGTGAGGACAGGGTGTCAGTAGTACACGATGACGGTACCCGCAAAGAGCTATTACAAAGGGCCCAGTAAGCCCACCTCTGGCCCTGTCTCTGTGCACTGATGTGTACAGGGCTGGCCAAGCCATTTCCTTCTCCCTTCAGCTGGCTCTGAGCAATGTAAACAGGGCCAGCAGAGGTGCTGATATGTAGACTCTGAAGCCAGGTGACAGTCACTGTTTCCTGCCCGGTGACTCCCAAAAAACATGGCTGAGCTGGGCAGGATGAAGAGCCACCCTCCAGGGCTGTCAGCTGGGATTGAGCCTGGAGATCAGAGACTGTGACTTCCCAAGGCAGAAAAGGCTACACATCAGAGCTGAGGCCTCCCGTGCATTAAACGCCACCCAGTTGTGTTACGCAGATCGGTCTTTCTGCACACCCTTCTCTCTGCACACTGCAGAGGGGCTTTCATTTCCTGCCATTCTCACAGTCACTCAGCCACAAGCCATGTCTTCACAAATTAATAAAATCCGAGTGAGGCCCTGAATCAAAGCCTCTATCAATGAACCTCTATCTAAGCTGGACTTGGGGGCCCTTTGGCTCCCCATAATTATAAATATGTGTTAGTATGTTTATTCTTCCTGTCAGTTATACTGGAAATGGTAGACTGGAACCAACTCACTAGAATTCCAACAAGGTGGGTTACAAATGTAAAGCCCCAGACTGTGATGGGGAGGGAGACGGTGGTGCTGGCTGCACCCGGGTGAACGGGCTGACACCACTGAGCCACACGTGAGAAATGGTGGCACAGGTCGTTGCGTGCTATGTGGATCCTACCACACGGAGGGATAAAACCCAACAAACCCTCCCAGGAGCCTCAGAGAGGCCCAGTAAGCCCACCCCAGGGTGGGATGGGAGACCCCACCACGCTGGGAGGACGTGAGTGGTCCTCAGTGTGATCTACACACAGGACTCCTTTCATTTCCCCAGTAGGGTTTAAAGGAAGCACTCGACCGTTCCTTTAGAACGGCTTCCTAGTACCTATGAAAGAATTAGTGAAGAGTAAAAAAATAAAGCATGTTACAGAATGTGGGCGGCTTTCTATTTTTGGAAAAATGTGCCAACTCACACATGTGTATGCCCTGGGAAACGGATTTAGTGGCCAAGCACTTGCATAGCATGTTATGTGTGAGATCCTGGTTCTGTCCCCAGACTTCAAAAAAGGGAGGGAAAGAAGGAGTGGAGGAAGAAGAAAGGAAGGAAGGAAAAAACAAAGGAGGAATTATGTATCTAAGTGTTGGGTTTGGTTTGGTTTGGTTTGGTTTTTTTTTTTTTTTTTTTTTTGGTACCGGGAATCAAATTCACCACTTCACGCTTGCCAGGCAGGTGCCATGCGGCTAAGCTATATCCCTGGCCCTGGATCCAAGTATTGATGTGAACTTTCAGCCAGCATGGTGGTGCACACCTGTAACCCCAGCACTCCGGGAGGCTGAGGCAAGAAGATCACAAGTTCAAGCCCAATCTGGGCCTCAAAATAATAAAATAAAATAAAATAAAATAAAATAAAATAAAATAAAATAAAATAAAGGGCCGGGCACGTAGCTCAGCATGAAGGTCATGCCTTCAAGCCCCAGGACTGGGGGAAAAGACGGAACTTTGAGGATGTTGGTGGCTCATCTGTACTATCTATTTTTAATAGGAAGCATGGGCCTCTGGCATTTTGCAAAACATTCTGAAAGCAGATGCTGTTTGTGGTTGGTTCTGCCCCTCGGGCGTGGGTTTGTCTCCCTAAGTCTCCTGTATGGGGACCCATCGCCAGGGCCTTCTTCTGAAGTTGACTGGCACATAATGGGAGTCAAAGGCAAGCCTTGAAGTCCCTATTTTGACAAGCTAAAGCTAAAACTATTTTTCCAAAGCGAGGGGAGCTTTGAGTGTGGAGGCAAGGTCTTGGGCCGAGCCTGAGAGCAGCAAGTCCAAGGGAGCTGATCTCGCTGTTAGGGTGCCAGGCGCTAGGCTGGGGCTGAGGTGTGTGAACTTGGGGTCCCGTATGCATGGCTCGGCTACACCCCAAGAAGCAGGAAGGGCAGCCATGTCGCAGATTGCCCACCAAGGAGGATTCTGCAGCAGGCAGGATGGGAAGGCAAAGGATCCTGTCTGCCAAGGGCAGAGCTCAGGGGTGTAGTGAGGCAGGCCAGAGTCCAGGTTCTAGGTCCACCCTGGGAGAAGGCAGCTTTCAGGACCCCTGGCTGTCTCCCCATCCCGAGCTCGCCCCTCCCAGATGCCCACATTGCACCCTACAGTGGTCCTCCCTGCATGCTGGCTTCACCCTCATTCCCAGCTCAGCTGAGAGCCCTTGTCGCTGTCACCACAAGGCTTTGAGCCACCCCTCTCGGGAGACCCCTCCAGGCAGGTTGGCAGGAGGACTGGAACATCCCCAGCTGGCACTTTTTTTGCTGTGGCCCTCTGGAGAGACTGAAGAACTCAGAGCTGAGATGGGGAGCAGTCCCAAGTGGGCGGGGTGCGAGCAGGTTGGGGAGTGCGGTGTGGGGGGCTTCTCATCACACCCTATAGGCCCTGCAAGTGCTCGGTGGGCTCTCCCCCAGCCCAGACCCAGCAGCCATTCCTGTCCCAGCCTATGTGCACTAGTGGGCCTGGGGGTGCTGCCCAGCAGTGTGGATCTGGCCACGGGAAGCGAGAGGGGCTTGGGGCGGGATGGGGATCCTGAGGGATTTTAGCCTGGCACCTATATGCTCTCTGCCACTCCCCGGCACTGCTGCCACCTCCTGCCACCTCTGAGTTACGGAGGCGAGGCTCATCCCTCCTCTTGTCTTGATGCAGACATGTTATCTTGGGACCAAGCCCAGGGTTTTCCATATGCATACAAAGGCCTTCAGGGCCAATGTCCGGCCCTTTTGGGCTGCATCTGTAACCTGTCGTGGTGCCCACGGCTTCAGGGGATTTGTGATGATGTGATAAACCATCATGACCCTGTGTGCCGCGCAGAGAAGGTGTGTGGTGGGTTGGTGTGTCACTGAGATGCTGTCTCTGGAAACACAGTGACATCACTGCTCAGGCCTCTGCTCGCCTCATGGACCTGAGGTCCTTGTGCCCCATCTGTCTCTGCCCTAAGCTCCAGGTGTGTAAAGGCTGCTTAATGAAGACCCCGGGTGTCGGGAGCCGAGCCAGAGGACCTGCCTAAGCAGATGAGGCCTGTAGGAAAGAGCGAAGCCTTCAGTAGATTACCCCTCCCATCGAATGATGCCAAGATGGCGCCCGTTTCCTACTTCCGTATTCTTACCCTCAGCTTCTGCCTAGTTACAGCTGATGTCCCCCAATCAGACTTTGCCACTCCTTGTTACCCTATAGGACAGGACTATAGATATAAGGACAGAGCAGGAGGTAGAGAGGAAGAGAAGACACGCAGACCATAGAGAGTGGAGGACTACGCGGGGTTACTCAACAGAGAGAGCCCCACTGGAGAGTCCGATCAGGGAGGAACGTTCCGGGGACGACCTGTGTGGAGAGTCAATAAACGCGACCTCTGTCTCTGCATTCTGGTGTGTCGTGTGAGTCAGTTCCCCTGCCGGTCGGGGGTTCAGAGGCCGCGCGGCGCATTTTTGTGGCCCGTACGGGGAGCTGATCACCCCCGTACTGCAGAGACAGACCGCTTTTGGCTTACCACACGGCAGCGGTCGTCGGCCAGGTAAGTTGGGAGTACGCCTGGGCCCTGGGTGGCGCGCACCTACAGGGCAAGTTTCTTAACTCCCCTGGTGTACATACGCCAGGTATCGAGGTGAGCAGATCTTAGCCACCCAAGGGTATCTTTTGATAGAATATGGGCCAATTACCGAGCAAAGAGGCTGGGGATTTAGCCAAGGCCCTTAAGAGACTGTTAAAAACAAAAGATCTTGGGGTAAGTCGTGCCACTCTCGAGCTGTTTATTGCCGAGATTGACCGGATAGCCCCGTGGTTCCTACCCACGGGACGTTTGACTTTGCCTTCATGGGAGAGGTTGGGGGGGGATCTGGCCTCTGCCGAGCTCGGCGGGGACTTATCCCCTTCCGTTCGCCCCTTGTGGGAGATGCTACATACCTGCTTAGAGAAGGAAAACGAGGGTTTCCCGCCCGCTGTCCATGGTGCAGGTATCGAAGAGGTGAGAGAAGCCTTCGAACGGGCGAAAGCTGAAAACTCTAGGGAAGGTTCCCTTCGGGAGGAAGACCCCAGGGGGGAGGAATCGGACTCGTCTGATTCCTATTATGAAGAAGCACAGTCCAGGAAAAGCATCTACGGGGGTCTCCGACGCGAGCTCCGCGCCATCTCAATGGGGGACGCGGAGGGAGAAAAAGAGAAGCCCTCTGCTGACCCCTGCTGGCGACAGGAGAAATTACCTTCGGCCCCACCTTGGGACCTATTTCCGGAGGCGGTGCGCCGTGAGGAACTGTGCCACCAGGGGGCGCAGAGTGAGGTTAGGAGACTGGCGGCTACTATCGGTCCCCGCCCATCGCCACCGTCCTATGCTGAGCTGCCTCGGGGTTCAAGATACTTCCATGGCTCGCTCTGGCGCTCTAAATGGTGGGCGGGACCAAGGATGCCGGAACCAGGGATAGACGTGGGCCCCTATGGAGTGTACCCCATACAAGTTGCCCCAGGCCAGGGTAGGAATGTGTGGGAGCCTTTTGACCTTAAGCAGATAAAAGAGTTGAAAAGCGCGGTCACGACTTTTGGCCCCGAAGCTCCATACACGGTGGCAATACTAGAGAATCTCTGCTCTATTCCCCTTACGCCTGGGGATTGGGCCCAATTGGCTAAGGCCTGCCTTCCAGCTGGCAGCTATCTGGATTGGAGGGCTTGGTATGCTGAGTACGCAGCAGAACAGGCAGAGAGGAATGCTGCCGGGGGTCATAGGGGATGGAGCAGAGACATGTTAATGGGGGAGGGGCAATATGCTGAAGATCAAATGCAGTACCCCAGTGCAGTCTACGAGCAGATCAATACTATTGGAATGCGAGCCTGGAAACAGGTAAGCGGCTCTGGGACCGCATCCGCATGCCTCTCTAAGGTAGTTCAAGGCACCGCAGAACCATTTGTAGATTTTGTGGCTAGAATGCAAGATGCAGCAGAAAAGATTTTCCCTAGTAAGGAGACAGCTCTACCACTGGTCAAGCAACTGATTTTCGAACAATGTACTAAAGAATGCAGGGCAGCAATCGCACCACATAAGAACAAGGACTTAAACACCTGGATAAGAATTTGCAGGGAGATAGGGGGCCCCCTTTCCAACGCAGGTGTGGCCGCCCTGCTCGCAGCGGCTACCAATAACAAAATAAAGGCCAGAGAGAGGCCCCAAGGAGGCGCCTGCTTCACTTGCGGAAAGCTAGGGCATCTGAAGCGTGAGTGCCCCCAAAGGAATCGCTCCGGCGGATCCGTCCAAGGGGGAGGGGAGATTTGCAGGCGCTGCCGGAAAGGAGCTCACCGTGCTGAGGACTGTCGTTCCATCTTTGATAGTGACGGAAACCGCTTGAGTGGCAGACAGCTATCAGAGACAAAAAACGGCCAGAGGGGGCCCCTCCAAGGAGTGGGCCCCCGGACCCTGAGAATGTCCCCTCGAGACAGCCAAACCTCACAAGAGCCACGCTCGGCTCGGGAGGACTGGACCTCTGTGCCACCACCAGACTCATACTAACGCCTGAATTGGGTACCCAAATCGTAGAAACCCCATGTTGTGGACCGCTGCCTGAGGGGACAGTTGGACTGGTGTTGGGTAGAGCTTCAGCTGTCCTGCAAGGTCTCATTGTTGTCCCCGGAGTCATTGATTCTGACTACACAGGCCGCATAAAAATTCTGGTCCAATCCCCTAACGGAACTCTGGTCATTAACGAGGGAGATAAGATAGCGCAGCTTTTGTTGCTCCCCAGCCTTCACGGAAAATTCCCCTCTCAGCAGAGGATCAGGGGCGGTAGGGGACCAGGCGCGGGGTCGGGGATTTTCGAAGGGCTGCATTTGACACTTGACAAAAGACCCATGTTATCATTGAGAATAAATGGGAGAAAAATTACAGGGCTTTTGGACACTGGGGCCGATCGGTCTATCATCTCTAAGAAGGACTGGCCCTCTAGTTGGCCCACAAATACAGCAGACAACACACTTCAAGGGTTAGGGATGGTGACAGCTCCTCAGGTTAGCGCCATAACCCTGCCTTGGTGTGATGAGGAAGGCCACCAGGGTCATTTCCAGCCTTTTGTCCTACAACTGCCAGTGTCTCTGTGGGGGAGAGACATCCTTACCCAGATGGACGTCACCCTTACATCCAATTGTTCTCCTCAGGCCAAGGGCATGCTTAAGAATCAAGGGTATATCCCCGGCAAGGGCTTGGGCTCTGCCCTACAGGGCCAGACTTCCCCTGTACCTATGGAGAAGAAGGAAGGCAGACATGGCCTGGGTTTTTTCTAGGGGCCACTGAAGAAGTTCTCCTACCCACCCCGATTAAAATCACTTGGAAGTCCCCAAGTCCAGTTTGGGTACCTCAGTGGCTCCTGCCCAAGGAGAAGCTCTCAGCACTAACGGAAATAATAAAAACCCAGCTTCAAGCTGGACACTTAAAGCCGTCGACTTCCCCATGGAATACCCCCATTTTTGTCATCAGGAAGAAATCAGGCAGATGGAGGCTGCTCCATGATTTGAGAGCGATCAATGCGCAGATGCAACCCTTAGGGGCAGTTCAAAGGGGGCTTCCGGCACTCTCAGCGATCCCAAGACATTGGCCAGTCTATGTCATAGACCTTAAGGATTGTTTTTTCTCTATTCCCCTGCATCCGGAAGACACCCATCGATTTGCCTTCACCCTGCCCACGGTTAACCAGGAGAGCCCTGATCTCAGATACGAATGGGTGGTCCTACCTCAGGGTATGGCCAACAGTCCCTCTATGTGTCAAATCTATTTGGATTCCTTGCTGACCCCTATACGAAAAGCCTTCCCCAAGATTAGATGCGTTCATTATATGGATGACCTGCTTATCAGTGCAAAGGAAACAAAAATGTTAGAAGATATGTTAGGCCAACTGGTCAAGGCCCTGAGAAAGGCTAACTTGAACATTGCCCCTGACAAGATTCAAGGGGGAGAAGTGGTGACCTACTTGGGTGCCAAACTCTCCTCTACTCTGGTTTCTCCGCAGAAGGTAACCATCAGAACGGATAATCTCACCACTTTAAATGACATGCAGAAGTTATTAGGAGATATAAACTGGGTCAGACCTTACTTACATGTCTCCAATTCTGACTTAAAGCCTCTGTTTGATCTCTTGAAGGGGGACCCGGACATTGCCTCCCCCAGAGAGTTCACCCCAGAGGCCAGGGTTGCCTTAGAGAGGGTTGAAAAGGCCATAAGTAGAGCTACTTTACAGAGGATTGACCCAGGACAGCCTTTCGAAATCTGCTTGCTGCAGACCAGATGTCAGCCCACGGCGGTGATTTGGCAAAAGGGACCACTCCTGTGGGTGCACCCTAAGGTCTCACCTGCCAAGGTCATTGAACACTACCCGGAATCAGTTGCTTCTCTGGCATTGGAGGCGCACAGTAGAGCGATCCAACATCTTGGTTCCCCGCCTTATGCCATTCGGGTGCCCTATACTGCTTCTCAGATAAAGACCCTGACCGCCTGCCTGGATACTTGGACCATCTTGAGATGCGTGTTCCCCGGGGATATAGATAATCAATTTCCTAAGGACCCCATACTACAGTTTGTTACTCAACATCCGGTGATATTCCCAAAGATCACCGCCTCCGCACCTCTTGCTCATGCAACAACTATCTATACTGATGGGTCGAAAACCGGGATAGGGGCCTATGTAGTCTCAGGTAAGTCTCCGGTTACCATACAGATTGAACCAGATCAACCACAGGTGGTAGAGTTGTTGATTGTACAAACAGTTCTCCAAAAATTTTCAGAGGCCCTCAATATTGTTTCTGATTCGAAATACGTTGTTAATGCCCTACAGGTCCTGGAAACTGCGGGCCCAATCAAGCCAACCTCTAAAGTAACAAACTTGTTCTTATCTATCCAGGCATTGCTCACGAGTAGACACCATAAAGTGTTTATCACTCATATAAGAGCACATACGCACCTACCGGGGCCCATGGTGCAGAGCAATGCGGCCGCGGATGCGGCTACTCGCCCGCTATGGATTCTCAATATACTGTCCCCACTGGAACAAGCCCGTCAATTTCATGACAAATTTCATGTTAATGCCAGGACTCTTGCCAATACATTCCATATCCCCAGAGCAGATGCACGCGACATTGTGCGACTCTGTGGCTCATGTGACACCCATTCGCCTGTAGTGTCAGTCGGAGTTAACCCTAGGGGGTTGACCCCCGGCGACATTTGGCAGATGGATGTCACTCATGTGGCAGAGTTTGGTTCTCTAAAGTATGTTCATGTCTCCATAGACACCTGCTCTCATATAATCTTTGCGTCAGCGGAAACAGGGGAAAAGGTGTCTAATGTGATTAACCACTGCCTGGCAGCATGGGCAGCCTGGGGAAAACCCAGACATCTCAAAACAGACAATGGCCCAGCATACACTGGGAAATCTTTTGCAAAATTTTGTGAAACCATGCAAGTCCAGTTAAAACATGGAATCCCCTATAACCCACAAGGACAGGGCATCATTGAGAGAGCCCATAAAACCCTCAAAAACATCTTAACAAAACAAAAAGGGGGAATAGGCCACAGCCTGACCCCAAAAGCAAGACTATCCATGGCACTGTTTACATATAATTTTTTGAATCAAAACTGCAATGATCGCTCCCCGGCGATGGAGCATTGTAGCCCTTCTCCCGCCAACAAAGGATGGGTAAAGTGGAAGGATGTCCTAACGGGACAGTGGATGGGCCCGGATCCAGTGGTCAGCTGGAACCGAGGCGCGGTTTGTGTGTCCCCACAGGAAAAGGAACCACTGTGGGTACCAGAGCGATTGATAAGAAAGACTCCAAGCCCCACAAAGGAAGAAAAAGGAGAAGGGGACCATAATGCTAAGGACCAACTTGACAACGCAGAAGGAGAACAATGACACCCTAGCCAAGGCACCGAACCACCTACTGCTGGGTGTGGTAATGTATACTCTGGTATTCCTCTTTGGGGTCTGCCTGGGACGGAGCGCCTTCTTGTTTGCTCATGCACCGCGCCCTGTCAACTGGCATAAAATATGCCTGGCGGTACTACTGCTGATTAACGGTGCTTATGCTGAAATAGTATGGGGGGCTACATCCCCCAGCCCTGTCCATTGTTTCAGTTACATCTCCAACCCTCCCGCAAACCTATGCCCACAACTGTACAGCTAGATTGCCATGCCTTCCTGATGCCCCGATTACTTCCCATGAGTTCAATATCACTGTGCCCCTCTCTAATGATATGGTGGTTTTCTCCACCTTTAAGCCCCCAAATGCTTCCTCGCTGCCCAACTGGATCATGTTTACTGAGGAAAGCATCAGTTGGGGACCGAGAAAGACAGGTGCCTCTGGATGGCATCCTTTTTCCCCGAGGAGATGAGTGATGGAGTCAATGACGGGTAAGGCGGGAGGGGCTCTCCCGACCAACCTAAGACAGACCCCACTCTATTAGGGTCCTCTCATGGAGCTAAGTTGTTGGCATTGAGATGCGAGACCAAGGGTACTGCAGTGCCACCCGCCCCAAAGCTGGGGGGAAGGCAGGAATGAATGTCTATATGCATCCAGGTTCGGTTCACAAAAGCCTGGCCCTGCGAAAAAATGAACCACTCACCTCAAGCATGGTCCTAGCGCGAGGATATGCATCGAAATGAGGTGATGCACAGCGGGGTATAGACCTCTACATTCTCTCATGCCGTGGCCTACAAAGTAGGCCCACTCCCAGGTATCTAACAACATCATACCTTGGAGGGACCCTTAGATCCACCGCCTTTAATAAAGAAAAAAGGGGGAGATGTCGGGAGCCGAGCCAGAGGACCTGCCTAAGCAGATGAGGCCTGTAGGAAAGAGCGAAGCCTTCAGTAGATTACCCCTCCCATCGAATGATGCCAAGATGGCGCCCGTTTCCTACTTCCGTATTCTTACCCTCAGCTTCTGCCTAGTTACAGCTGATGTCCCCCAATCAGACTTTGCCACGCCTTGTTACCCTATAGGACAGGACTATAGATATAAGGACAGAGCAGGAGGTAGAGAGGAAGAGAAGACACGCAGACCATAGAGAGTGGAGGACTACGCGGGGTTACTCAACAGAGAGAGCCCCACTGGAGAGTCCGATCAGGGAGGAACGTTCCGGGGACAACCTGTGTGGAGAGTCAATAAACGCGACCTCTGTCTCTGCATTCTGGTGTGTCGTGTGAGTCAGTTCCCCTGCCGGTCGGGGGTTCAGAGGCCGCGCGGCGCACCCGGGTGTGCATGGGCTGATGTATTTTAGACAGCAGATCGAAGAGCTGCTGTGGGGATGCCCACAGTGAGGGACCACTAAGACTAGCCCAGGACTGGCCCTAACCCGAGGAACTGGCGTTCAGGTAGGGTGGGGGTGGGGGGAGAGCAAGGAGTGACATAAAGCAATAATACAGCATAGAAAAGAGACCAGGAACTCCGCAGAGAAAATGCAGACAAACCTAACAGTTCCAGGCAGGAGACCCAAACACCATGTAAGAGGGTATGGGGACATCAGCATGGCCCAACCCCACAAGTGACTGACCAAGTGACCCGCCCGACCTTCAGGTCGATGCAATTCCCGCAGAGAGCGGGAAGCCCTATCTCAAGAGGCCCTTTCCCTTCATGCTACGATTTAAAAATAGAGTCAGCCCTTTACGTAAAGAGTTGAGGCCACCGGAAAGTGGAGGACAATGGAGGAGGAGCTGGAGGCTTGCCCGGCTGTGGCCCGCTGGCCCCAGCACAACCTGCTGTCCTCACCAGCCTGCTGGCTGACCTCCCCTCAGCCCAGCACTCCCAGGTCCAGAGTGCTGACCGACCAGCATCCACATCTGCCCAGCACGACTGCAGGGGGCCCGAGTGCTGGGGGAGGCTTCCCGGGTCTGGCATGGCCCAGCCCCACAGGGACAGCCCAAGACGGATGTGGAGAGGCCGAGGCATGACCGTCTAGTGTGGCCGGATCAATTTCAGGCCTCTTCCCCAGCACTCTGACGCTCGCTCCGGACTAATAGTGTTTCACTCGCTCCCCGCTCCTTGGGAGGGTGGATTTTCGGGAAGGAGAAATCAATAGAAAGCCCGAGCAGCACGCCTCAGGCATGGGAGACCAATTTCCACTAATGTTTAATTAATTCCAGATGCAGTCGTCAGAAGCTCAGGCTTGTGGTGAGACGCCTAGGGATGGTGCTGAACTCTTTAATCTGCAGAATGGGGACAATTTAGACATCCAGGGACCCAGGGGACCCCTGCGGACTTCAGAGGCAGCCACTGGGTAAGCAAGAGGCCCTCTTCCCTCTCATCACAGGAGCGGAGGCACCAGCCGGCTGTACCTGGCCTTTCCTCCCCTCCCCGCCTCCCCCTTCTCCCCCCCCCCCATCACTCTCTTTTTTTCTCTCCTCTCATGGTTTTTCTTTGTGGCATTGGGCTTGCACCAAGGGAGAATCAAGCTACATCCTTGTGCTTTTGAGACACAGTCTCACCAAATTGCCCAGGCTGGCCTCAAAAGTACCATCCTCCTGCCTCAGCCTCCCAAGTCACTGGGATTACAAACTGCATCACCACATCCAGCCTGGCCTTGTTTGTAAACCACAGATGCTTTGGGAGGGGACTGTGGCAATGGTCCTTGTGCTGGCTCCGTTTGGGGAAGAGCATGGTGTGCGTTTTCTCGTCCATTCCCGTAGGACACCGCCTGCCCCCTCACCTTGAGGTCCGGAATCCCATAGCCCTTCTTGAGGGTGATCTGAAACACCTCCAGGGCGCTGATGTACGCGGCCAGCCGCGAGAGGCTCTGCTTGCCGCTGCCCCCCACGCCCACCAGCAGGGCATTTCCGCGGGGGGACTCCAGGATGCGATTGATCCTGCAGACATGAGCCACCGCATCTTCAAACAGCACCTGCGGGGGCCAGGGTCCACAGGGTCAGCCTCAAGGACAGCGGAGGCTCCTGCCTGTCTTCGGCAGAGCCCTGCATAGCTGGACGCTTGCTGGGAGTCACAGGCCTTTGGGGTAACATCTGGGTGGTTAGGGTCATCCCTGCTTCACCTTGGCTTTTGTTTCTGCCATTACAGTTACCCTCGGCCCACTACTGCCTGATCCTACACACGGAAAGTTCCAGACATGGTCATTTCATGAAGTTTAAGTAGCTTGTTTGTGCCACAGTATTGCAGTTGTCCCCTGGATGATCAGTGATTGCCGTGGATCTCCCACTGGGCCTCATTTATAAATCATAATTATCACTGGAGTGGCTGCGCAGGGTTCAGTGCTGGCTGGGGTTCTGGGCTCCCCCGGGGTCTTAGGATGCATCCCCCACAGATGACGGTGGATGACAACAGGAGGGAGAGTCAAGCTCAGGGCTTGTGCCCGAGTGTTTCTGTCCTGCTACTCACCAAGTTCATGACGGCATTCACTTCATTGTAACTATCCAGGACGTCCACCAGGAGCTTGTTGAGGTGAGCCACATCGGTGACGGAGAAGTACTTGGGATCGCCGATGCCTTGAGCAAAGTGGCAGAAGATATTTGGCCTGGCGAACAACAGTTCCTCACCAAGTTCCTAGAAATACATAAGATGCTTCCAGCTTCTGTTGCATAGACACAGGTACTTCACAGGGGCCCCAACGTGGCTGAGGATACAAGGCCAGGTCTCACACGATAGCTGCTGTCAACCCCACAAACCGCGGGGCCAAAATCCCTGGTGGTTTGATCACCCCCATCCCGACTCCGATTCATTCCATGTTGGGGTGGTCCAAAGAAAGGACTGTTAGCAGGACACCCTGTCAGGCACACAGAACAGGGAGGGAGGGACCTTTCCCCCCAGGTGCACAGAGGACGGTCATCACACCCGAGCGGCCAGTTCCTTTTGAGTGGTGGCCCATCCCTGTAATCCCAGCTCTTGAGAGGCTGAGGCAGGAGGAATTCAAGGCCACCTGGGCTATACAGTGAGTTTCAAGGCCAGTTTGAACTATACATCGAGACCTTTCTCAAGAAACAAAAACAATTCCTTCGCCTCGGGATCCCTGATGGGATGATCCAGTCACTGTCTGGGACTTGAGGCACATTTGCCCGTCCTGGCCACAGGCTTCTCTGAGAGGGTGGCAGCCACTGCGGGCTCTGGCCTGGTGCCCTCTTGGAGCTCTGTGGGACCGGCAGAGAGACCCCGCATCCTGACTCACGTCAAAGAACTTCTTGGTGGAGGCCATGGTGACCCTGCGCAAGGCGTCCTGGTCCCTCTCGTCGACCATTTTGTCACTATACACGCGTTCGGCTTCGTGCAGCCAGAGGCGCACAAGGTCCAGTGGGGTTTTCAGAAGCTCTGCGGTGGAGAATAAGAGTCCCTGCCCCCACACAGGACAGTCAGGGTCTTCAGGCTTGTCACAAAGGCAGGCCAGCGTGTGTGCACTGTGTGTGGAAGCCATGCTAAACTAGCAGCACTGTCTCCTCAGGTCAGAGAAGCCTCTCACAGCTAAGCTCACGCCCACCTGGAGGCTGGAGGTGTGTCTGTGTGCTGAGACTGAGGAGTTTCCCAAAAAGCAGTGCTCCTGTCCTCTAAGGGGGAGCTCGCTGGAGAAGGGACAGGGCAGATGGTCGGAGGCCCCAAAGCGGAGGGCCGCCAGCTGGGACTCTGCAGGAAACGTGTCAGGATTTGGGCCTGGCTTGGCCTCACCAAGTGCTTGTGGATGGTTTGGGCCTGGAGACCCAGCCAGGCAGCCAGACAGCAGGTGTGGGGATGCACAGAGACCTCCCCGAGCTTCAGACTCCTGTTCCACACTGGGGAGATGAGCACCCACTTCGTGTGTGGTTTGGAGGACAGAAGTGTAAGTGGCCGGATCTGATGCCTGACCCCCTCAAGCCAAGCAGTCAATGAATGGCAAGAGCTGAGTGTGGTGGTTCTAGGCCTGGAACCCCAGCTACTTAGGGAGCTGTGGCAGGAGTGTCCCAAGGATGAAGCCGGCCATGTTATGTGGTGAGGTGAGACTGTCCGGTGGCTCAGATCGAGAATGTGCCCCAGAGCCTCACGCCTGCAGAGGTGGGCTCTGGAAGGTGGCTGGGCCATGGAGGTGCTGTACTCACCTGTGAATTCTTCCAAGGAGGTCAGAGCTACACGGGCTGTTAGGAGCTGGTCACTGGGTCATGACGGGGAGTGTGCCCCTGCCTGCCTTCTCCTCCCTTAGCTGTCTGCTTGCTGGTCACCAGCCCTTCCACCATGCCCTCCTGCCTGGAAGCCAGCTGGCCATGCACGGAATCTTCTAAAAACTGTAACCGAACTAAACCCCTTCTCCTTTCAGCTCGAGTACTAGCTATTGTGTCCCAGTAAGGAGGAAAGAGCCTAAGCCACTGTCTCAAAAGAAAAACAAAGAGCAGCTGGGGCCATAGCTCCACAGACTGCGGCTTCCATTCTGAGTACTGCAACAAGATAACCACGAGGAAGAGGATGAAGAGAGGAGGAGGGGGGACATGGTGACCACCACTACCACCGACTCCCACTGGCTCTGCCTTCTCTCCTGAGAGAGACAGAGGAGGAGCGCCACGGCGAGCGCCAGGGGCGAGCCCACATGGAGCGTGACAGAAAGCCAGAAGACTAGTACCTGAAAAATGTTGGAGAGGTCCCGGAGGTTGAAGACATAATGAAACTTAATGGCCGTGGGAAGAAAGGTGGTTGCGACTTTCTGATGCAAAGCTGTTATAGGGAGAGAACACACACACACACACACACATTGATTGCCAGGTACTCTTAATGGCCTCCGGAAGTGCAGAGTTTAAAGTTTCTAAGGCAAATGGACTCTGAAACGGTGACAATTTAAGTAGGAAATCTGTGCAGCTCTCCGAGGCAGGAGGAGGCTCGCTGCGGCCCTGTAAATCATGCCCCCCACCCCAGCCATTGTACTGCACATATCTGCTGTGGAAACATAGCATCATTTAAGAAATATTGATTTCAAAGTATAAATAAAATATTTACCAGGGGAAAATACGCAGAAGCATCCGCCCTGAAAGCAGCAAGTTTTACCACCAGGCGGGGGAGGAGGCAGCCAGCTTACCCAGGGCGGAGGCCACCAGCTGGTGGCTCATTTTCTGGATCACCGTGGGGACCGAGCGGTAGGCCAGGTGCTGGGACAGGATGGTGCTGTAGATGGTCGTGAGGGCCTCCTGGCCAGGAAAGCTCACGGCAAACACACAGAAGTGGCGCTGTCCGGACAAACACGCTGGTCAGGAGGCGGTGGGGGGCAGCTGGAGGCTGGGCAGAGTGACCCCATCCTTCCCATGTCACACATTTGGGGTGCAGCTGGGGTGAATGGTTTTCCTCTTTTCACTAAGACGGCGTTAGGCCCCAAAGGAGTATGAGACAGCCAGACTCTCTTCGGACTGTCTGGGAGGATGTGGAAGCCTGTGTCACCCTGCGTGCTTTGATAGTTTAGCAGTGAGGCCTGGGGTGGGGGTGTTTGCAGATTTAACCCAGGGTGTCTCCGCACAACATCTGGGACCCCCTCACAATGTGTGCTTGAAAGACACAGTGAACATCTAAATGACAAAAACACGTGTCAATGTAAAAGTCGTGCTGCCATTGGTCCCCCGCCCATGAACCTGCCCCTGCTCTGAACACACATGTCCTGTCCTTCCTGCCACTTTCTACGTCCTCTTTCATGAGTGCCTTTAGTTGAGCCACGGTGGCTGGCTCGATGTTTGGAATCTGTTTGAAACATTTCCTGGCTGGATGTGGAGTCCTGTATGCCTGTAATCCAGCACTCAGGAGGCCGAGACAGGAGGATCTCGGTGAGTTCAAGACCAGCCTAAAGTGCATAGCAAGGCCTTGTCTCTAAGTAAACAAGCAAGTAAGAAAATACATAAATAAAACAATTGCACAGTCTTTTTGACTTTGGGGAACAGCCAGAAGTCGCCTGTCCTTTTGTGGGCTAGCCCTCGGCAGCAGTGTTCACCATGTTATTGATCGCAGCTCATAAAAACATTCATGGAACAGGACTTCCAGAACGGCTTTCAAAAGTGGCAAGAACCATGTTCCAGGTGAGTGTGTGTGTGCGTGTGTGGCGATGTGTCTTTTGCTGTCATAGCTTTTAAAACTTTAAATACTGTATATTTTAATCATCTCAGGAATACTAAAAAGCATTGGTGGCATGTCTGCAATCTGGATTTAACTGGGAGTCTGCATTTTTCTTTGCTAAGCCTGGCGGCCCTGTAGTACAGGGAGGGCCAGCTGGACTCACCCTTCCTGGCTGCCTCCGTTTCCTGACATGTCTCCGAAGACCGGGAGAGCCCCAGAGAATGTCAGCCCGCAGGCCTCGCACCCAAACCTATGCTTCTGCTGTAGCTGGCCGGGGAGGAAGGTGCTCACCTGCAGCCTGGGGTCGATGGTGAAGGAGCCGGCTGTGGGATTCATGCAGGCTACATACTGACAGTTGTGAATGTCCTTCAGCGTCAGCTTCTGCCGGTCGTACCTGCAGCGGGCAGGGACGGGGGCTGTCACCAGTGCACTATGGCCTGAGGAGCTGTCCCTCCCTCCCTGTCCCTCAGGATGCCAGGCGCGTGACACTCGAGAATCAAAGTTTGCACCCGGGAGGCAGGAGCGTGCATGGAAGGCAGGCCCGGGTCACTCTCCAGCTCTCACTGAGCGGTGTCAGGAATAGGGTGAGCCTGGAAACCCCTCTGTGCCCTCATACCCTCCCCGGGCCACCGGGCCACCATAAGCACCTATGGCTGGTGCTGCAAAAGATGCTCCGAGGAGCACCAAAACGGAAGCATGTATGCTGACTGCCCTGTGATCCTTCTGGTTCCTGATGGCTCTTAGATGGGGTGAGCGCTCTCCTTGCCTTTAGGGTGCTGGTCAGACCTCCAGGGCACTGCCCTGATGCAAGAGCCCCTTTAGTGAAACCCCCTGCCCAGCACAATTAACATGCACTAATATTTATAATAAAGAAGGCAAATAAATACACAAGCTATTTTGGGGATTTCTGACCTAAGGTACTGTTCATTTCTAATGTGGTCACAAATTCAGGAACCTTCCCTCAATTCAAAGTGAATATTGTGCTTCACGTAAGGATAAGCAGCGAGCGAGCTGTGCCTCTTCCCGAACTCTGATCCCAGCACGCTCCTTTCCCTCGTGTGTTCCAGGGGTCAGTCCACTGTCGGCCCTGCACGCTGCAGGTTTCTCCTGTCCTAGAACTGCGTAAAATTTGTGTGGGCTGTTTCTTGTCAAACAAAATCCCTTAACTCAGATATGGAGCACAGTTCTCCACTTTTGGCCTATGCGACTTTGGCTTTTGGAAGTTTGGTCTGAGAAGCCTCACTGAGAAGGCCATTCCCTCTGTGAACCCACACTCAGCCCGGTGTGTGCAGGCCAGGCGCATCCAGGCTGGTGTCACACCGTTCGGTTCCCTCGTTCTCCATCCCACACGTTTTCCACACAGCCTTTCCCTGGCTTTTCCCATGGGGCGTGTCTCCCCCGAAGGCCCAGGGCCACCTGCACCTGCTGTGGCTGGAGCTTAGCCACCCAGGATGCTTAGCAGGGAGACAGACACAGACGTCCAGGTTTGAACCTGAGGTAGAGTGTGTGGGCCTGAGTGGCCACTCTGAGGCTCAACCTGGGTAGGGGATGCTTTTCTGGGGAGTCTGGGAAGAACTGGGGAGCTGATCCCCTAGCACTTCTTCCAGAGTGGTCCTCCTTGTCCTCTTCAGTGTAGGATCACCTGGAGGGAACCTGTCCGTGCCCCTCACTGGGGGCTCTTGGCCAAGGCCATCGGTGTTTGTGGAATGAGATGACCTCTGCCGGCCTACCCTGCCCTGCGGCCTCCCCGGCAGCCTTATGGCCCTGCCCCCCCTCAGGCCCCCCCCAACCTTCCCAGTTCCTCTGCCCTGCGCCACGCCCACCCCTGCTCCTTGCCCCCACCTCCATAGTGCCCTGCTTTGCCCTGGCCACACCTAGGACCCTGAAGCTCCAAGCTGCAGCCCCTCAGCCCCATCCAGGCCCCCTCCCAAATCCTGCCCCAAACCCCAAGGCCTGGCTCCTGGCCCCACCCCTGTGGCCAGCCTCACCAGTGCCCGTGGTCCATGTGTTGCCGGATGAGGGTGTGTGGGGCCACCGTCCCGTACTTGTCCACCTCGGGCATGTTCATGTCGTCAATGAAGTAGATCAGCTTCTTGGTGCCTGGTGGCCCATAGTTCCTCCCAGATTTTTTCTCCAGTGGCTTCTCAAGCACCCCTGAGAGCACATAGCGTCAGCTACAGCCCAGTAGGGGGGACCTGCTGGGTGGCAGTGGGTTCCAGGAGCTGCCCTCCCTCCACCCTCCAGGAAAGGAGGTTGGGGGTGGTCTCAGGTGCACTGAACGCCTTCCCTGGTGGAGGCCTTTGGGAGATGCAGGAGTGAGGTGGGGGAGCAGGCAGGGGTCCACCCTGCTCTGGAATACAGAGATGATCAGAGGCTACTGCGGCAGGAAGCTTGGGGTTGTTCCACTCCTCTAGCTGTGGGATGCTACGGGGGTGCAGCTGGGCACTCGGGGGGCCACCCCCCCGGGAGGGATGGAGTGCTGAGCCTGCCTCACCCTGCAGCATGGCAGAGGTGGTGTAGAAGTTGAAGGGCACTGCCTGTACCAGGTAGTCGTCCGTGCCCAGGCTCTCTAGCTTGTCCCCCATCAGCACCGACTTGCCAGAGCCTGCGTTCCCCACCAGCATCACGGGCCACGACTTCCCCATGAGCAGGTCCATGAAGTATCGGAGACGCGTGGTCTCCGTGGTGTGGACCAGAGAGGCCTGCAGTGGAGGCAGAACGGGGTGAGTCTCAGACACCCTACCTGAGATTGGCCTGCGGGTCACAGCAGTCTCTGAACCTACACACTGGTCTCACCGCTGAGCACGGCCTGCGTGGGTCAGCCCCGCCCTTGGCCACCGCGTGGGCACGGTTACCTGGAGGGGAACGTCAGGGTCCAGCTCAAAGTGGGGCACTTTGTCTGTCCAGGGCAGGAACTTCTTGGAGTCAGGGTCGATGTAGTAGTCAAACACCGTCCCCTGGGAGGGGAACTTGATGGTTTTAAACTCATTGATCCACCATTTGCTGAACTCAACTCGATAATCTATCAGCTGTCAGAATAACAAAGCAGGGAAGGGTCCGGATGAGTGACGGGAACACCAGGGGGCCAACCTGGTCTCCGGGAGCTGGGCCCTTGGGGCCTCACCTGGTCCTGGAACATGGCGCCACCAAAGGCCCAGAAGCAGGCGAACACGAAGTAGAGCTCGTAGAGCTCCTTGGGGGAGTCAGGTGGGGTGCTCTTCTCCGTGAGCAGGCACTCCAGCAGGTACAGGATCGTCTGGATGAGCGTGATCTCGGGCACCGGCGTGATTCTCTTGAACCCGAAGCGCAGCTTGTCTAGGCAGGTAGGCAGGTACTTGTCGAACAAGATGGTCAAGTTGGCCTTCTCAGACTGCACCTTGCGCCTCTCGATCCAGCTGCTCACCACCCTGGGGAGGACAGCAGCGCTGCCGTGGGTCCAGCCAGCAGCACTCCCCTTCAAAGTGCCTCTCCACCCTTCACCCGGGCTGGGCTGTGTGACACTGGCGGGGGCCGTGGGGCAGGGATGGAACTCAGGCTGGCTGCTCCTGCGGGGCAGTGGGCCCCAGCAAGAAGACCAGCAGGGCCAGCTGAGGATGCTGGGGTAGTGCGGTCAGGGCCTTCTCTGAGTTGGTAGCTGTGGAGATGCTGTATGCCCAGAGCTGGGAGCCATTCTTTTTGGGAGGGGGTACCAGCGATCAAACTCACAACCTCATCGACCTCATACTTGCCAGGCAGGCGCTTATGCCACTGAGTTAAACCCCCAGCTAGTGGGAGCCATTTCTGCTACCATCTGGAAAACATCTGCCTCTCAGTGAAGCTGATACTAAGGGCTGGGTGATGGGAGGAGAGGACAAACTTCTCATGACATCATCAAGAAGGAAGGAAGGGAAAGGAGAGATAGGAAGAGAGGAGAGGAGAGGAGAGGGGAGGGGAGGGGAGGGCAGGGCAGGGGAGGACAGGGGAGGGGAGGGGAGGAGAGGGCAGGGGAGGAGAGGGAAGGAGAGGGGAGGGGAACAGAGGAGAGGAGCAGGGATCTCTACAGCATTTGCACTCCTGGACCCAGCCATGCCTCAGCTCCCCTCAGCGACTTGGGGTGCTTTAGTTTGAGCTGGAGCTGCCATTTCCCTGGAAAAGCCTAGAGCTGTTCAGTGCAGGACCCTGAGGACCCACATAGACTCCCCCTACCCAGCAGTGAGGGTTAGGGGTGCCCTGAGCTCGCATGGGCCGAACCAGCCTGGGCAAGTTACCCAGCAGCTCTGGGTCCTGATTCCTCATCTGTAAGCAGGGGTGACACACACATTACCCCCATTCCAAAGAACTGCACAGCTGATCTTTTTAAGGGAGCCCCATCCACGCTAAGTGCCGAATGCATGTCTGCTAAAAGCGTAAATAGCCTGGGCTCCCTCGAGGGCCAGTGAGCTCAGCGGGGCGTCATTTCCAGGATGCCCAAGGTGTAAGCAGGAAGCTCATGTTACCAGACACAGCAAGGCTGCCGCCCTGCAGTCCTTACCACCTGCCCGCTCTGCGGGGAGAGTACATTCCTGTTCCCGATGCCCTGTGTCTTCCTGTCCTGTGGAGCTGGGAAGCTCTGCACAGTCTGACCGAATCTCCCACAGAGCACGTGGCCCTGTGCCCGTGTGGGGAACCGTTGAGCTCCCAGTCAGGGCTGCTCCTGCTGATTTGAGGGTGTCCCTCTTGCTTTGTGTGTGTGTGTGTGTGTGTGTGTGTGTGTGTGTGTGTGTGTGCTGGGCATTGAACCCAGGATCATTTTATGTCCTAAATTTTTTCTTCTGAAATTTTAAGACAGCACCGGTGTCACTAAGTTATTAAGTTGCATTGGCTGGGCTCAAACTTGTGCTCCTCTTGCCTCAGCCTCCCAGAGCGCTGGGATTATAGGCATGCACCCTTGGGCCCAGCTTATGCCACTTTTTAATGTTGCCTTGGTGGGTAGCACTTACTGTGTGCCAGGGTGCATGTTGGTTTCCACTTGCAGCACAGCCAGGAGAGATGCACATGCATGAGCTCAGGTCCACCCTCCCAGGCACCCCCTGCCTGGCCCCACAAACAGCCGCGACACACCGGCCCTGGGGCCCACGGCTCGGTAGTCAGGTCAGCTTCTGCCCAGGATCAGCTGCCCCCTCTGAAGCTGCCCTGTCCGGGCCTGTACCGACCTCCCAGCCATTTCCCTCCTCTCATGCCACAGCTGAGTGCTCATGTGCTGCCTCTGGGTCAGTGCCCTGAGGATGTCCAGTCCCTGGCTCTGCCCATTGTGGCTTTCTCTTCCCTGCTCTCCTGGCTGGGCCCTGCATGCCCCACAGTCCTGTCATCTTACTGTCCACTGCATCTCAGGAGCTTCCAGTAAGGTCTTGTTTTTGTCCCCTTTCCATGGCTTCTGCCACCCTGAAGTCTCAAAGGTACTCATGGGCAGAAGAGTGGCCCAGCCAAAAGCTTCCTTTTGGAACCTTAGCATGAAATTTTACATGGAAAAAGAGAACAAGGCCACCCTCTGTTACAGTTTAAATCTAAAATATTCCCTAACAGTCAAAGGTGGGGCCTGACTGGAAGAGGGGTTCCTGGCCACATGATGAGTCCTTGGTTCTTCTCTGACACTCATCCGCCTTGCTGTTTCTGCCAACTGATGATGGACGGAAGCCCAGAACTGTGAGCCACACTAAACCTTTGCTCTTTGTTGTGGATGTTGGTATTGTGTCCCAGCCGTAGGAAGGTAACCAACATGGGAGAAGGGTTGTGGCTGTGACTGCCTGATCACACGATGCAGAAGCCCGTGAAAGTGGTTTGCAGCAAGTTTAGAAAGGTGCGGAGAAATGGGCTGGAGAAAACATTAAGTGCTGTAAGCAGAGACTGACAGTAAGCAACTCTGATGGGAGCTCAGAAGACCAGAAAGCTGACGGGAACGTGGATAGTAAAGGCTCATGAGGCGTCAGTCAGGAAGGAGGACTCTGTGAGGAAGCAGACTAGCAGTCACACGTGTTTCCTTCTGGCCAGGAACTCATCTTCACTTTGTCATGTCCTAATGCTTTGTGTAAGGTTGAATTTAAAGGTGGCCGACACATCACACTGGTGGAGGAATTTCAAGGAAGCTTCACATCCAGGCTGTGGCATGGGTACCAATGGCTGGTTTTGGCCAGATTTACAGTGAGAATTATAAGCAAAAAGCAGTGCCAAATGATGTGAAGCTTGGTCAGAAAGAAAGGACCTGTAAAGCTGGACCTGAGGAGAGTGTGGTTGCTGAAGACTGGCATTAAAAAGAAGCCAAGTACTTTGCCACAGGGCAACAGGAAAGATGGCTTGATGACATCTCAGAAGCTGCCCAGACTCCGTCCATCATGCGCTCGAGGGTAGCAAAGGATAAATTCCTTCGAAAGGCTACACTTTGAAAAGAGTTCCAAATCTACCTAGGGAAGTGTTTCCCCCATTTCAGCCATCTCGGCAGTCAGAGGCCTCTGCAGCTGTGGTCTAAGCTACTCCTCAAGCTGGCAGCAGGCCCTGGCATCATTCACTGGGTGCTGGCCTTGCAGGCATGCAGAATGCAAGTTATGCAGTCAGGCAGGCTTCCACCCAGCCTTCGAAGGAAGCCCCGTGAGGCCAGCCAGTGCGTCCCTGAGAGGACAGGGCATAAAGCTGTTAGTGTGAAGCTAAAAGAGCACTGGAGACCTCAGCAGTCCGAGAGCCAGGAGTGCGGATGGTTGCTGAGGAAAACCACTGGGGGTGAGTGGACCCAGCCCAAGAGAAGGCCATGTGGGCTGCAGCTAGCAGGGCTATAGGGATGGGGCCGCCCACCCTTTGGAGCTCACATCTCCCATCTCACCACTGCCTGTCCAGCTCCTAGTTTTCTTCCTCCCAGGGACACCATGCTTGGGTCCCTTTATTCCCACCCTTGTCATGCCTTCTCCCCCATGGCAAGGCACGTGAGGAGGAGATGGCACTACAGGCATCAGCTCTTGACTTCTTTCCCCGCCACAGACTGAGCTTTTTCTGGACCTGTGCCCCAGCATGGTTCTCACCTTGACAAGGCAAACCTCCCTAGCTCTTGCTCCAGCTTTGCCCGAAGCCCTCAGACCCCGGACTCATTTGCAGAGAGCCTCACTTCCAGGACCTTCCTCCAGGTCTTCCTCAGCGGTCACCACTGGCTTCTGCCCCTAACAGCCTGCAAATCTTTTCTCCTGATTATCCAGTTGTGCCTGGCTGCCAAATCCAGGGAAAACTCTCCTGTCCTTGTCACTGAATGCAATCTGATAGGTTTTCTCCTCTTCCCTGAAAATTTCCCTCCCTGGGTATTTGGTGTTTCTTCTGCCTCTGGGACCAGCCCTTCTGGGAACCTCTCATGCATTCTTCATTCTCCCCAGTTATGTTTTTTTTTTTTTTTTTTTTTTTTTTTTTTTTTTTTTTGTCTTTTTATCGGTACCAGGGATCGAACTCACGAATGCCTGCTTGCAAGGCAGGCGCTTATGCCGCTCAGCTAAATCCCCAGCCCCGGTTTTTTCAAGACACAAATGTCTCACATCACATTTTTCTGGAGCACCTCCTTCCCTGGCATGGAGTATCCCAGGGTTTAACACACAGTAGATGTGCAGAAAGTCCTGATTAGATGAATAGATGGGTGGATGGATGAACCTCCAGCAATGACACATCTCCTGAGCCTCTGGCTCCCAAGATGGGCCACTGAATGTCTACTCATGGACCATGGATGGCTAAGTGGGTAGATAGATGGATGGGAGTATGCGTGGGTGGATAGGTGGACTGATGGGCCAAGTGGAATGGGTAGATGGATGGAGGGGTGGATGGGGTGATGAGGGGATGGATGAGTGAATGGGTGGATAGATGAATGGATGGATGAGTAGATGGGTGGGTGGGT
Organism: Cavia porcellus; assembly: GCF_034190915.1. NCBI lineage: Eukaryota > Metazoa > Chordata > Mammalia > Rodentia > Caviidae > Cavia > Cavia porcellus. The sequence goes on from NW_026947515.1 coordinate 27,321,508, forward strand.
ATGTGGAATGGGTGGGTGGAGGAGTGAATAGTTCCATGGAAGAATGGATGGTGAGATGGATGGGAAGATAGATGGATGGATAAGTTGGCTGGGTAGATGGGTGGGCCAGTAAGTGGAATGAGTGGATGAATGGAGGATGAATGGGCGGACTAAAGCACAGGTGGGCAAGTGGAATGATGGATGGATTGAGGGGTGGCTGGATGATGTGAGGATGGATGGGTGAAGGGAAAATGGTGGATAAACTGGATGGATGGTTGGGTGTGTCAGTAAGTGGGATGGATGGATGGATGGATGGAAGGGTAGGTGGGTGATGAGAGGATGGATGGATACATATGAAACTGGGATGCAGCCACTCCTCCTCTTCCTCTGCCACATGAGAATGGAATTGCCCCGGCCCTACTCACGGGTTCCAGCCTAGATCTGCTGGGTTGATGTAAAGGATGCCAGCTCTGGAGACGGTGGCTGGGGTGGCTGTCCTCAGGTGGCTGATCTCAAACACCAACCTCATGGTGCGATTTAAGGGGATGCGTTCGTTGCTGGCCAGGGTGAGGACCTGGGGGACAGCAGGAGGTAATATCATCCCAACAGAGTCCCAGAGTCAGGAGAAGCTGCTGGGGGGCCTGGCCCAGCCCTTTGTGTCTCTCAGCCATCCTGGCCTCTGGGCCCCTCACCCCTGGACCAGTGCCAGAACCACGTGGGCAGGTCTAGACTTGTGCACCACGAAGCTCCACCAGCAGATTACCTTCGCTGGCAGGTCTTGCATGCTGCTTATGTCCTCCCCCAGCTGCATCCTGTGGGACACCCTCTATAGAGCTGCACACTGGCCCCAGGATCCTGGCCCCCAGAGGCCACCCCTTGACAGTGGCTCTAGGGGTTCCTGTGGAGCCCAGCAGTTTGCATACCTTGTTGTCATCCATGACAGTGTTGAGAGACTCGATCCACATGGGGTCGATGTCCCCATCCAGCACGATCCACTTGGGACCATCGTGAGTGATGTTGGCCAGGTCCCGCATGATCGTGGAGAAGAGGCCTGCAGGGAGCCGGTCGGCCCCCACGTGGCCATGTCAGAAGGGCTGAGCTGCACACCAGGCGCTCCAGGATTTGCATGGGGACCCAAGCTGGACCTAACTCTGGCCTTGCTTGCTTTCTTATAGGTGGCCAACAGAGGCCCTCGGACAGGAGGTGACAGGCTCATTTCCCTCCCTTCTTCCAGCTTGATGACCACCTTCTAGGTGTTCCCCATGTCCCGGCTCTTCGTTGCCTCCTCTGACCCCCCATCCTCCTCTCACCGTCCCTCTCCTGTTCATGCTCCACACCCCACCCATGCATGCATTCATTCCTGCATTCATTGATCCACTCCAAGGCCAGCTGAGCATTCTCCCTGGGTCAGGCATGGAGAGGTAAGGGGGAACTTGGGGTACAAAGCCCAGAACCATCAACACTCCCATCACCCCCACAGATCTTGGGTTCCAATGGGGGAGAAACCAGGCACAGGAAAGTCTGCCAGGCTGTGGCCTAGAAAGGGCCCATTTGGTGTAGGGCAGGTCCCCAACCTGGGCCACACCCTAGCCCTGCCTCCAGCCTGTCCTTGGTTCCCCAGAGTTCATAAGCACAGACCTGATTAGCCACTTCTGGGGATGGCTGAGGAGGGGGGACTGATTTTCAGAGGGTCCCTGCCCCAGGGTGCCTGATCTCTCCTCTCGATTGGCCCACAGCTCTCCAGTCGTGCCCCCCTCCCCATATCTATTCCCCTCTTTCTCCACCTGGTGGAGTCCTCTGGGCAGTGCCATTTTTAGGCCCAACACTCGTGGTCCTGTGTTGGACCAAACCTGCCCAGGGCCCTCTCTGGGGAGCTAGGCAGAGCCTCAGTCGAGGTCAGTGCCCTCTCCACAGCACCAGCCGGGGGTCTCTCCAATCCCGACCACCGCTCATTACCGTCCTTCCACTCCCTGGTCGCTGGGTTGATGATCCCGAAGAGTTCATCACAGGTGACAGCCTTGGGGTCCAGGTCCACCGCCACTGGCTTTCTCTTCATGTTCTGGTAGGTCTTGTTGAGGGACTTGAGGACCTGGCAAGGCCGGAGGCCACTCATGTGACTGGCCATCCCCGGCCTGCACTAGGCCCACACTCAGGATTGTGCACATGGTCTGTACAGGTGGCCCTGCTTCCCCCAGATCGGGCCGAGGCCAAGATGGCTGCAGATCCGAAGTGGACTGTCCACTCTGCAGCGCAGATTGCGCTGGAGATGCCGGGATGAGAGACACCCAGGTTTGTTTCTTGCTTGTGTTACAAGCTGTGCGAGCTCACTGAGACAATGCCGGGTGTACTGGTGCACACCTGCAATCCCAGCACTCTGGGAGATGGGGACAATTTAGTGACTTGGTGAGAAGGGATGCACCTGGGCTTGCAGGTGAGGAAGGGACGCACCTGGGACTTGCCGCTGCCCGCGTTCCCGATGACGAACACGGAGTGCCGCACCTGCAGCAGCTCCTCCAGCTGCACGACCTTCAGCACAAAGCTGTCCTCCGCCTGGAGCCTGAGCTCCACGATGCTCTGCTTGATGATCTGGGAGCATGGTCAAGGTTGGGGCGCAGAGATAGGACCCTCTTTTGTGGTGGGAGGGGGCTTCCTGCCCAGGGAGGGGGATGACACAGGACAAGGAGCCTCCAGTGAGGACCTGCCTGCTATTGCGAGCTCTGCTACCAGTGCTGCTTGAGCCTACACGGGAGCCCCCTCTCCAGTTCCTGAGTGACTGCCAGTGCTGAGATTGTGTGTCTGGCTGGGGCAAGAGGCAGCTGGCAGCCCCTCAGGACCTGCCTGTGCGGCCCTCTTGGGCTGGCAGGGTTGACCACCAACCCCGATGTTGCTGGGCAGCCAGTGATTCAGCACCCGTGGGAAAGGGCCCTGGGAGGGGGCGGAGGAGGGGCCCCAGGCACCACAGGACTGGCACAGGGTCCAGCGGCAGCTGCCTACCTTCTCAAAGTTCATGTCTCGCTTCCGAGGCACGTCCAGGGCTGGGAACAGGTCCCCGATTAGGCCCATGAACACGGGCAGGTCGTCGGTCACGATCTTGGGGATGTTGAAATCCCTCAGTGCCCTCATGAGGACTTGGTCTTCGGCCCTGGTGGGGTCCCCCCTCTTCAGGGAGCCGGCCACCACCAGCACAGACTTGATGGCCCGCAAGCCCCAGTCGTAATGATCCTGTGGGGGGTGGGTGGATGTGAATGCCCTTGCAGGGTACCTTCGGCCCTGAGACATGTGGACCCCCCATCTTCCCGCTCTGGGGGCCAGCTCTGAGCTCTGGGGGCCAGCGAGCCGCACCTGCTTGGACAGTAGCTCTTTGCACAGGGTGTACAGCGTGATGAACTTCCTGGCCAGCAGGCGGGCTTCCAGGAAGCCCTCGGCTACCAACATGATCTCGCAGATCAGCTCGAAGTCAGGGACCACCATGGCGCAGGGCCTGGGGAGATCCGGGGTTGGCTGTGGGCTTTCCCTGTCCTGCCCCACCTGTCTCTCTCCACCCGGAGAGCACCCGTCCCTCTATGCCATCTGCTCAGCGCTGCACTCTCCTCTCCTTGGGTCCTTGGAGGGGGAGCAGGCCTTGTCCTACATGTGGACGGGGCCCTGGGCTCCTGGCTACCCCACTTCATCTGTGGTTTCCCCCTGCTTGGATCACTCTTCCTCCGCGTGATCCTAGGGTCAGAATGCTCCCTGGCACCCAAGTCCTTGGTGCACACCTGAACAGTGCCTTGAGGTTCTCGGGCAGCTCTGTGCGTCCTGCATAGCCCGGGTTCATGGTGATGAAGATACCCACAGTGGGGATGAGACTGATCATCTCTCCCAGGAAGTTAAATAGCTTCTTCTTGGCTCGGATCGCATCCTGGACACATTTCACCTACACGGGGCGCACAGACACGCAGGCATGGGAAAGCCCAGCCCCACCTGATGTCAGGTCAAGCTGAGAGGGCCGTGAGTCTAGGTGACCCCACAGGTTACTGCAGTCCCGCCCATCCTCTCCTTGGCCCCTTCCAACACCCAGCCTGTCCCCCACTCATGGGAATTTGTCATCTGTGGTGATGTCTGCGTGTGGCCGCAGGGGACATGATCTTCTGAGATGGGCTTTTGTTTCAGCAGAACTCTGGAGGTGCCCTTTGTCCTGTGTGAGTAATGTGATACCGCCCAGCTCCTTCCTGCCTGGCAGTGGCCCTAGGGAGGACAGGCAGCAGCCATCTCCGTATCAGAGACTCCTTAGGCCACCTTGGAGGTTTCCTCTAGGACTGGGGATTCTGCAGGCATTCGGCTGTTAGAAATCTGCAGATGGCTACCAATCTCCAAGTCACCACTCGAGGGCGCCCAGAGACCTCGCTCAGCTCCTGGCCTGGGTCAGCCAGGCTTCCCTTGGCAGGCGCCAGGCGGGTGGGGCAGGCCTGGGTGGGGACACCCCTCCCTGCACCAGGCCCCCATCCTTCCGATCCCTGATGATTCCACAAACATCCGGTGCCTCCAGCAGGCTCCACTCAGATGCTCTAGGGTTTGCTCGGGGATTTTGCGGTGGGTTAGAAACTGGGGGATGCGGAGCTGGGGGAGCCCCAAGGCAGCGGTCAGTCCTGCACAGAGGCCAGAAGCTGGCTGCCCGTGTTTCTGCTGTCCTGGTCTCCAGCCACATGGAGGGGAAGAGCAGACGGTGCCACTCTCAGTCCTGACACAGTCAGAGCCACCGTGGGGACCTGGGGACTTAGGTTGTGACTCACAGAGAGAGAGATCTGTGTTTTCAAGAGCGGGGCCCAGAGCAGCCTAGTCCATCTCGGGGCCCTCAACCTCCTCACCTCCTCCTCCTTTTAGAATCTCAGAGTTGACCCTGAGCCGGAAGCTGGCCTCAGTCTACCTCGGAGGGCCCAGCGGATCTCAAGGGTGGCAGGCCTGCGGGCCCAGGCTCTTGTTTAAGACGCAGAAACGCTCACAGTGATAGCAGTTGGAGAAGCTGACCAGGGCTCTCCCTGGCTGCTCTGCCTTCCGCAGACTCCCCACTGCCCTCCATGTTCTGCCCGGTTATCCCCAAAATACACGGTTACGTTCCCTGCCTCCCTCTGTCCTTTTCTTCCTTCCTAGCTTTCTTTCAGCACCTTCCTCTGACTGAGGAACTTCTATGCACCCTGCAGCACCCAACTTCACAGATGCCTGTAGCAATGCCCGTTTCTTGAATTGTTTGGTCTAAAGCAGGCTCCACACATCTATTTAAGTTTGGCTTAATAGTTTCTCTGCATAATGAACTGTACCCCAACTTGACATACAAACACACTGCAAGCTACTCTTTTTTTTTTTTTTTTTTTGAGACAGGGTCTCATTATGCAGTTCAGCTGATCTTTCTTTTTGTCTTTTTGAGACAGGACCTCACTATACAGTTCAGGCTGGCCTTGGACTCACTTTATAGCCCAGGCTGGTGTCTCACACTTGCAAACAGTTCTCCTGCCTCAGCCTCCTGAGTACTGGGATTACAGGAGTGATTTCAGTTGGTCTTTAACTCATTTTGTCGCCCAGGCTGATCTGGAACTTGCAGTGATCCTCCTGCCTCAGCCTCCTGAGTGCTGGGATTACAGGCATGAGCCACCATGCCCGGCCTTGGTTTTTTGAAATAGGGTTTTACTAGCTATGTAGTTGAGGCTGGCTGCAAACTCAAACTCCTCCTGCCTCAGCCTCCCAAGTACTGGGATTTCTGGCATGCACCATCATTCCCAGCCAATCACAAGCAGCCAATGTTCAAATAAGGCAGAGGCCAGCTGTAGCCAATCTGCTGTCCTGCCTCGTGCTGTGTGACACTTCCTCTTCTCCGGAGATGAATGCAGCCCACCCTTGAGGTGGGCTGGAGCATTCTGTACCAGTTTGGTCTAGGCTCCCGCTTGACTTTAGAATCATAGATAAAGCCATTTAACCTGTTACAATTCTGTCTTTCCAGACCTCAATGGAAACTGATATCCTCTCATCTGTGTGTACGTGGCTGCTGTCCAATCTGACCCACAGGGCTCCCTTCCCACCCCAGGGGTGGGTGGAGGTTTGGAGGGCAGGTCACTGTCCTTGTGACACCTCCCCCTCATGTCCAGAGCTGCCCATGAAGGGCAGCTAGTCACTGACCCGAGCAGAGACCCCGGCGGGCGCTACCTGCACGGCGATCACAGACAGCACCTCCACGGAGATCCGGTTGAATTCGTCGAAGCAGCCCCAGGCCCCCGTCTGCGCCAGGCCCTTGTAGATGTTTCCGCAGGACTGGGAAGGGCGGGATGGTGGGCAGTGGCCAGGAAGGGGCAGCCTGAATGTCCTTGCCCGCCCTCCATGGCTCCCAGGTGGGACAAAGGTCAGGCTTGGGGACCAAGAGGCCTCGGAGAACTGGCAGGCAGGACATAGGGCTCCCAGCAGGGCGGAACGCCAGGGAGGGTGCCCCTTCCCCGGGACCCCACTGTCCTGGATCTCGGAGGGGTCTCCAGTGTGTCACCTGACCAGGGGCTCAGACAGGCGCACCCAGGCCAGGGCCACCCTCTCGCCTTTCCTGTGCACACAGACTGGGACTGGGCTCTCTGGTCCTGAGGCCACGCCGCGTACCTTGTAATCCATTTGCTCGGAGCAGTTGAAGACGTACACCATGGTGCCCAGTGCGCGGCCCAGGTCCTTGGTTGTCTCTGTCTTGCCGGTGCCAGCGGGGCCTGCAGGAGCTCCGCCCATGATCAGGTGGAGGGACTGGGTCAGCGTGATGTAGCACCTGCCAGGGACCCCTGGTCACCGTGGGTCCCATGACACATGCCCACTACCTCCATTTCCCTTAATTGTGGGAGTACAGTGCCTGCTCAGCCTTGGCGGGGAAGGGAGAAGGCCCTGGCCGTGATCTGGGGACAAACACCACCTTGGGGAGAGCCTGTAGCTACTGGAAGGGGGCACTATTGGCAAAACATTTATACTTGGCTGGCTGAGGTGGTGCATACATATAATCCCAGGTACTTGGAAGACCGAGGCAGGAGGATGTCTTCGAGTTTGGGGCCAGCCTGGGCTACACATTGAGTTCAAGGCAAGCCTGATCTACATAACAAGACCCTACATCTCAGAAAAAAATATACCAAGAAAAAACAAAACAAAACAAAACTTTCTTAACGATAACCCACATGCACCAGAGTTACCTGACCAGCTTCTGGTCTGAGCCTTCTTGTGTGTGAGAGGTGCTAGGCAAGTGCCCTACCACTGAGATTCAGCCTTGGCCTGTTTTATTTTATTCTGATACAGAGTGCCAGTAAATTGCTCAGGCTGGCCTGAAACAGAGATCCTCCTGCCTCAGCCTCCAGAGTGCGTGGGTGTGCGCTCCACCCTCAGCCAGCTCAAGAGGATTCAGGAAACAATGTCCCCACTTTGCAGTTCCTCAGAGCGGGTAAGCAACTGCCCCGGGGCCACACAGTGGCTGTGTGACCCAGGACACAGAGCCCAGTCTTGGGCTCCCTGCTGGTGGCCCGCTGGCCTCTGAGGACAGCTCTGCCCAGTCCAAGAGCCCAGGCTTCCCAGGTCTGGCCGCCGGAGGAGACAGGAAAGGGGCTGCGGGAGGCGGGCACCGTGGAGGGACGGAGTGGCGGGCAGCACGGCCACGGCGTGTCCCCACCTGTCTGTGAGGGGCGTGATGACCAGCCGCGGCGTGTTGCCCAGGTACTCGTAGGAGTACTGGATCTGGGCGTCGCAGATGTTGGCGAAGCAGTGCTTCTTCTCCTCGTCCCAGCGGTGCCGCAGCTGTGACTGCCAGGTGAAGGCCTGCGCGCTCTCCACCTGCAGCGGAGCCCGCGGGCATCAGTGGGGCTCGGTGCGGGTGCAAGCGCTGGAGTTGCCCAGCCGTTGGGGCCCCACCTGGGGCGTTTCCTCCCCCAGCACCCTCAGCTGGGTCTCGCTGAAGCCCCGACACTGACACTCCCGGCCGCACCCTGAGCCGACCAAGCCAGCGGGGAGGACAGCAACTGCCTGCAGGGAGGGCCTCCAGCACCCCGCCCGCCCGTGGGCCGTGCCCCTGCCCCTGCCTTGGCGGTGATCATCTTGGCCACCACGTCCCGCGCGTGCACGTCGATGGTGCAGATGGTCATGATCTTCATCCTGTCGCCCGCGCTGAGGTTCCCGATGAGCAGGGTGATGAGCGCATTGAGCTGACTGATCTGGGGGAAGGGATGGAGGACCTTCGCTGAGATCCTGGCATCACTGGCCCGGGTGCCCGCCCCACCGGCTCCTCGGGGAGATCATGGTCGTGTAGGGAAGACCACGGTGTGCTTGCTCCCCATGACGAAGAAGAGGGAAAAATTCTCCCCACTACCCCCACTGGGGGTTGGAATACTACCTAGCCATTAAAAAAGACAATGAAAAATTGGAGAAAGAGAGCGATATTAAAAGGCCTGATCCTAAAGCTAGATAGTGCATGTTTCCACAGAAATCAAGTATATGCATTCAAAAATGAGAAGACATCATCAACATTGTTGATAGTGATTAAATCTGAGTCGTGAAATTACAGGCAGCTTCTCCTCCTTTTTTTTAAATCATCATTGGTGCAGGGCTCAGTGGTGCACACCAGTAATCCCAGCCCTCAGAAGGCTGAGGCAGGAGGAATTCTGCAAATTCAAGGCCAGCCTGGACCACATAGTGAGACCTTGTCTCAAAACAAAAAACCCTTTAGTTTCTAAACAGCTAACCAAGAATCTTTAAAAAATAATAAAGGTGGTGGTGGGGGCATAACAGCCTCGCTGACTGCCAGAGGAGAAACTGAGGTTGTCTGAGCCGAAGATGGGCCCTTCAGGTGGGACTGACAGCTCTGACCTACAGAACGGCGGCTCAGCAAACTCAGCCAGGGCTGCGCCCTACCTGCTTTTTGTTGTAGTCTTTGATGGCGTTCTCATATCCTTCCTCCAGCCTGGCGAAGGCCAGGCCCACCTCAGTGGTCCACCAGATCTGGGTGCAGGTCAGTGCGATCTGAAAACAGACAGAGCCGGGGCCAGGGTGGTGAGTCCTGCTCAGCCCTGTTCATGTAGCAGGCTTTGTGCAGGGAAGCCAGGGTGCCCTGCCCGGAGGGCACCCAGCCCGAGCTCCCTGCAGTCCCTCCCATGCCTCGGACCTGGGCTGGGTAATCAAAGATCCACTGCTCCCGAGGCTTCTCCTCATAGGTCACCACCGCCTCTGGGATTTCGTGACGCAACGTGGCACACATTCGGTCCAGCACTCGGTTCAGCCAAACCTCCACCTGGAGACAAGACCACAGCGGTTACACAGGGCCATGAGCACCTCTAATTCCTACATATGCTTTGTCATAAAAAAGAAAAGTCCCATCTGTCCATCATCAACCCGGGGGAAGAAATATCGTTTTTGCATAGCAGTAAACATAAGTCATCTACAAAATGCCACTAGGAAGGGCGGACGGTCCCTGACAAAGCCTGGTGCATCTGGCATCCAGGTAGTGGGTCTCTAAATCAGGGGCAGAAGGCTTCAAAGAGAGCTCTGAACAAGGCTGGGCTGACTGGGTGGCTCCCCCTGCTGGTCAGGATGCAGCGGAACAGTGAGGCAGATCCTGCCAGCACCTCTTCTGTTTGAAATAGAAACCTCTGGGCAGAGGTGGTGGCTCAGTGCTAGGGTCTGTGCCTTGTATGCCTGAGGCCCTGGATTCAATCCCCAGGGCCTCAAACAAACCAAGACCAAGAAAACCCTTCCATTAACTGCATCTGGGTGGAGAAAGCTCCCAGGGATCCCCGGGGTAGTTTTCATCCTCATCTTGTCTGTGAGGATGGAGGGCAGGGAACTCCCATCAGCAGGTCATAGGAGTGTCTGCTTGGCCAGGCCAGAGAGCCCACTGGTCACGTGCTGCTGGACCAACTGCTGGGCACTCAGCTTTTCTCTTTCCCTTTGAGACAGTGTCTTACTAACTTGCTAAATTGCTCAGGCTGGGCTTGAACTTGCTATCTTCCTGCCTCAGCCTCCCAGAGTATAATCCTAGCCTGAAATCACAGGTGTGTGCTACCATAGGCCGAATTCAACTATGTGTGAGATATTCTCCCCGATAGTCTGATTTTCTTCTGTGTTATTTTTTCCTTAGGCTGATGTCAGAATCATTTCGGTTGCTAGAGCAGTTGGGGGTGGGGTCGGGGCCATCAAGGAGTGTGCAGCAGGAGGAACAGCCAGCCTGAGCATGGGAGAGCTGTGTGTCAGAAGAGGGGCCAGGATTCCTGAGCTCACTAAGGACCCATCACAGCAATGCAGCCAATGACTGTGGGCAGAGGTCAGAGACTGGTGGTTCCTACAGGGTCCCTCAGGAAGCCACCCTCCCAAATTCAATGATATTAACATGTCTCTCTCTTTTCTCCTCCCCTGGTTATACCCACATATTCATTTCGCAGAGCCTGGGAAAGGCGGAGTCGCAGGTGCTGTGTTCCCCAAGGACATAATACTGGGTTACAACAAGCTACCCCATACTTTTCTATTGTAAGTTTGTACTTTGGCATAATGATGGCCACCTGTGCATCTCAGTAGCTGTGCCTGGGGGACACAGGAAGCAATCTTCATAGTCACTGACTATGATATCCACAGTTCCTGTGACAGTGAAATAGAGCGAGAACTGACTGATTCAGACCCAGGGAATGCAGACCTCCTTGATTTAGATGACAAAGAAAATAGCAATGTGAGTACTAGTAGAAATGGTACAAAATGGTCACACCATCTTGGAACAATACAATGTTAGAACTACGTGTGAAAATATAGTGAGGATTTTGGCAGGCTTGAAACCTACTGGACAGAATGCTAGCACCACCATTCAGTGTTGAAAACTGTAACTCAAGATGTGAAATACATAATTGCTGAAATGCAAGTAAAATGTTCCTTATGCCCCAGTAGCCATATTAAAAATGTATTTATTATGACACCTCATTAGCTGGACTGAAAGCATTCATAGGTCTTATGTATGTAGCAGGGCTTTCCACTGGTAATCAACAGAATGTAAAAGACTATCAATGAGTGTGGGCTTGAGATTTGTAGAATACCGATGGAGATTGAGTTCCCTTCAAAATTGCCTGAGGTTTGATCACAAAACCACCCACAAGAAAGAAAAAGAAGTGATAATCTGTCTGCTCTCCATTCATGGCTTGAGAGATTTGTGAGTAACTGCCAAGCAATTTACACAGCATCTGAATACATGACTGTTGATGAAGATCTTGTAGCATTTCATGGTCACTGTAGCTTCAGGCAGTATATTCCACAAAAAATCTTTAAAATATGGCACATATTGCTCTTGTAGATGCAAAGATTTATGCTTTCAATTTAGAAATTTGTCCTGGGGCAGGGGATATAGCTCAGTGGCAGGGCACCTGCCAGGCAAGTGTGAGGTTGTGAGTTTGATTCCCAGTACAAAACAACCAGAAATGTATCCTAGACCTCAGCCACCAGGTCCTTACTCATAGAGTAAGAAACCAAATGATGTTGTGAACAGACTTGTTCTCCCATCTCCCAAGCTAATCAGAATGTGACATTCAACGACTGCTTTACCAGTTCTCAGTGGATGTTACATTTGCTAACACACCACACGTTGACCAGGGTAGGACCTGTACACAGAAACGAAGCAGAAATTCCACATGAACTATTGCAATTTCCAAACAGAGAACTGTATAGCACGATCTTTGGATTTCAGAAAGATGTAACACTGACAAACAAAAGCAAACTGATACTGCTGAGGTCAGCCTTGCACCATGATGGAAATACTGATGGGGAAACCTCAACAAAACGGAAGCCTGGGATGGAAACTTCCAACCACAAAACTGAAGTGGAGCACCAAATGATGCTCCAAGTGCTGGTGAATTACGCAGCAACTCTGATGTCACTTGAAACACAAAGCATTGCTCAATGGTTTTGTTTTACTCAGTTCTAAACATGTATGACACAAATAGTTTGACAGTTTCCAAAGAACATAATATGCAAAACATGCAGAAATGTTCTTGGGAGTTTGGGACAGGAGCTCCTAAGAGATCATTTACAGCCAAGCAGAAACAAAATGTTTCTCTCCAGGGAACCACGGAAAGAATTGTGGGGCGCACTGGAGAGCTGACAGGTGAAAGGCAGACGCAGCATCACAAAGCCTGCTGTGACAGCAGGAAAGCCAAGAAGACGCCAGTCGCACCCCACAGGAAGTGACAGGAAAACAAAGTACGCGTGCTACCAGTGTAGGGGAGACTTGTCTCGGCATGTGCAATTGTCACATGTGAACACTGCCGTGGGTGTGATAGTTGAAGCAAAGCTTATTTGTATTTTGTTTATATTTAAATTACAGTTCACAAGATTTTTATTTCTGATGTTATCTTTCAGGTTTTGTAAGCAAGTCAACAGCTGGTATGAAAATGCTGACATCTGTCCTAAGCACTCACTACACATCTGATATTGTATTTGATTGGTATCTTATTGACCTGCTCAGTGCACACTGTATAATATAGTAGCAAGCTCCTGACAAAACAGGAAGAGAGGTGATAAGAATGGCCCGCCACGTAGGGAAGGGAAGCCACGCACACGTGCTGGTAACGTACTGTGTGCATGGGGAATGCAGTTGTCACGCGTGCAGATAGCCCTGGGTGTCACCATTAAGGAAAAGATTACTTTCATTGTAGCGTTCTATTGGTGTTTTCACTCTAGTTCATATGGGGATTTAGTTCTAATGTTATTTTTAGGTTTTATAAGCAAGTACACAGCTTATGAGAAAATGCTGATGTTTCTTCTAAATGTGTAATACATATTAAGAATTGAACAGTTTATTTTATTGATATTTTAGATTCCTGTTAACATATATTCTTAGTAAATAAGAACTTCCTGTTAAAATAGCGAGACCAGCAAGATATCAACTATGTCCTATGCAAAGCCAAACATGGGTGTCTTCAGTGTAAGTGATGCGTGTGTGGGACTTGCGTCATGTGTGGAAATGTCACCCTGCAGGGCGACAGCTGAAGGAAAGATTATGTTTGTTGCAGAGTTCATTAGTATTTTTATTGTAGTTCATATAGGGATTTATTTTTGTTGTTATTTTTTAGACTTTGTACACCAAAAAACAATCCATGTTGAAAATTTTGATGCTTTTTAAGTAAACACTCAATAAACATTAAAAGTGCAATACTTTAAAAATGTTTTTCCCTATGAAGTACTTTGTTTAATATAATAAAACCCAAACACTTAACATTAACGATGCAAAAACAGAAATATTCCAAAGAGTAAACATGGGTTCTACACACCACAGTGATGTGTCTTTAGGACAGAACTGGGGTTACGCCCCGTGGGGTTTCCTGAAGCAGCAGAGGAGAGTGAGGGGTTTGAGGGGGCGGCCTGTGGACACTGCCCAGCCCGCGCCCACGCCCACACCATCGCCCAGCTCAGTCTGAACACACGCACACTCGCACCTGTCCCGAGAGGTCGCATTCGTGGTCGAACTCCACGTACTCGTCCTCCTTGCTGTACATTCCCAGCCCCGACTTGAGCGGCTTCTCGTTGGCATCCAGCCGGAACTTCAGCTTGCACAGGCTGTCGAAGAGCTTGGACAGGTGGCGGCTCACCTGCGGGCACGGGGGCAGCGGGCAGCGGGGTGAGAAAGGCACGCCACAGCCGGGCAGCTTCCGGTGCCTTGAGCTCCTCCCGCCCCCCTTCGTGCCTGTCTCTGTCCTGGGGAGCAGGTGCCCCCCATCTTCGGTTAACGTTATTCAAATGTGGCTGAGCCACCTGGAAGGACGCTGGGCGCTGCTCTCAGGCAGGACGCAGGCACCGGATCCTGAATCTGGACCTGTGCATCCCTGCATCTCGTGTGTCCCTTAAATCTACGTTTGAAGTAAAACACGGCTGTCTCCCCTTCGCCTCGTTTCCTTTGCTCTCTTTCAGAAGAACCTGGGGAGCTCCTTCCCGGCTCTGGTGTTTAAGAGGATGGCATGAAGGACAGGCCAGCAGGAATGGGTGCACGGAGCAGCCTCTCCCTGAACCCTGGTGTCAGACCCACTCTCCACATGAAGAAAACAAGGCACACAGCGCAGGCGGACTTGCCTGAAACTCGCCGGTGCACAGGAGGCAGAAACCAGTCCCGCCAGGGATGCCCCACCCCCACCAGGGTGCCAGGCCGGATGGACTGTGGTGCACAGCTGGACCTTTGCAATGACAGGGCCCCTGCCTACCTCCATGGGGTCATTTCCATTGGACAGGATGTCCAGCAGGTCAGCTGAGGACACAAAATAGAACCTCGGGAAAGCCAGTCTTTTCGTCTCTAAGTATTCTGCCAAGGCCTTTTCACACATGGCCAAGCTGGGAGGAAGGGCAGAAAGAGGTGGTCAGGGTGACGTTGCAGGGGCTCTCGGCCAGCCTGCCCTCTTAGTGTCACGTGGACCGGATCAAGCCCCAGAGACATCCGCTCTGTTGTCCACAGACCCAGTGAACTCAGAACTTCCAACCAGGGGCTCGAATTTCTCTGCTGGTTCTGACCAGGAGGGCATTCTTAAATGGGTCATTTCACCTCTGCACCGGGAGGAAAGACTGGCTTGCTAGGGAAAGGGACCTTAACCGGGGAACTGTGGTTTTCGCACGTCCTGACCAGCAGGTGGCGCTTCTCCAGGCACCTGCCACCCTCAACACCTCTGGACTTAGTGGGGGACCCACTTTTTCTTCATCGCCTCAAGTTTATTGTAGAGACCGGGTTTGTTGGTGGCTTCCACCACGTTGGGAGTTTTCACTGCGTCTTCCATCAAGGCCTGGGAAAAGGAGGAGGTCACTGAGGGATCAGCAGCCACTTTCTGTCCAAGACAGCGCTGGAAAGAGCAGGGCTGGCGCTCACCTTGAACTCCAGGTCGATGGTGTCAAAGCGCAGCGAGTCCTCTGGGAGCTGGGCTCGGATGTCTTCGGAGCCGATGAAGATGCTCTCCAGGTGGCTCCAGGTTCTCTGGACTTCGAGCCAGATGGAGATGACCGAGTCCGCTGTGGACAGCTTCTGCTGCCAGCTGGTCACCTCCTTCAGGAAGTGGGACAGGTACTTGGACATCATCAGGTTCTGCAGCTGCACCTGGTTGTCCTCTAGCGTCTCCACCAGCACCTCGTCCGCCTTCAGCATCATGGTGCCCGTGCGCGGGTGCGGCTCGTGCTCGAACTCCATGGTGGTCCAGGTGCTGTCCAGGGCTTTCAGCACCTTTCAAGGGAGGGCAGACACGGGACAGTGGGCGTCTGGCATGCACGCCAAGGGGGCCTTGCAGGCTACGAGGGATAAGCCGAGTGTCCGTGCTGTCGACACGCAGGTAACCAAGAGGTGGAAGCCTCTCATGTGGCCATCTCAGGCGGACGGACAGACACAATGTGGTCCATCCACACAGTAGAAACCACTGCCTTTAAAAATGAGGGAAGGGGGCCAGGGGATTAGCTCAGCAGCCTAAGTGCCTGCCTGGTAAGCACAAGGTTGTGAGTTTGATTCCTGGTACCAAGAAAAAAAAAAGAAAAGGATGGAAGGCTAGACACAGTGGTGCATGTTTATAACCCCCAGCACTTGGGAGGCTGAGGCAGGAGGATTGCTGCAGGTTTGTGGCCAGCTTGGGCTACAAAGTGAGTTTCAAGGCCAGCCTGAACTGCATAGGAAGACCCTGTCTCTAAAAGATTAATTAATTAATCAATTACTTTAATAAAAAGAAAGAGAGCAAGAGGCTGCTGACACGTGCCATACTGCAGGTGGCTGTGTGGATACAAGGCTGAGTGACAGAAACCAGACACAAAAGGCCACACGTCTGTGCGTGAAGGAGAGAGAAGGGGCCACAGCACAGTATGCCTTTCTGGCACACTGACTATTTTGAGTTAAAAACAACTGAACAATGAGAGGGGTAAGGTCATACTGACCTTCACTGTGTTTCTTAAAGTCGTAGATGAAGTCCCAGAGGACAGTGCCCTCCCGCGCCAGGTAGAAAACTCATCATGCATGTGCAGGCAGGAGTGGGGTGCTGGGGGTCAGACCTGGGGTCTGCGTAGTGAGCTACATTCCTAGCCCTTGTTAAAATTTTTGATTTTGAGACAAGGTCTTACTTACTAAGTCACTAAGTCGCTCAGGCTGGGCTTGAACTTGGGATCCTTCTGCCTCAGCCTTCAAGAGTGATGGGATTACAGGTGTGCACCATCATGACTGGCTAGTTGGGCTTTTCACCTAATAGATTCTAGAAGTGTTTTACATGATTTCTGTCCCTGGCTGGGTAAAAGAAGGCACTAGACTTTCCTCCAGGGTTGAAGCCTGCAGAGCCTCACATGTGGTAACAACCTGCGGGGCACTCTGAGACAGAGAATCAGTGTCAGGGCCACCAGGGGGGACAGCTGCGGGAGCATGGCCCACCTTCTCCATCCCTGACTCCTTCACCGCCTTGTCCACGATGTTTCGGACCTCGTCCTCGTACTTGTGGAGGTTCAGCTGCAGCAGGTCCGCCAGGGTGGTGTCTTCCGACATCCTGAACTTCACCTAGGGAAGAGCGGGCCGCCCCGTGTGAGGTGACCCGTCCTCCCTCAGGGGTGCTGGCCATGGTCACCATCACCGAGAGGCAGGGTGGGGGGCAAGTTCCACCCTTAGCAGGGGCTTCCCCAGACCTTACTCCCCTTCCCTGTGAAACATACAACAGCAGAACCCTGTGGGAGTGGGGTGGACAGAGTCCCCGGAATTCACATCTTCCCAGGACCTCAGAGTGTGATCTTGTTGGGAAACGGAGTCTTTGATCTTGAACTGAGATCGTCCAGATTTTTCCCAGACCCAGTGACAGGTATTCTTAGAGGTGAGAGGAGAAGGATCCCAACACAAGAGGAACACAAGGGTGAGGGACACAGAGGGTCCTGATGCAGCCACAAGCTGACGCTGGAGGAGGCAGGAGGCAGCAGCCTCCCCTGGAACCCCCAGTGGGAGCACAGCCTGCTCACAGCAAGCTTCAGACTCAGCCTCCTGGACTCCAGGAGAATGCAGTTCTGTTGTAAGCAGCACCCCAGAAACAAACGCCCCTGCCCAGGGAGCTCCCATGTTACTAATGGGCTCGAAAAGATCACAGAAGCACACCAGTGTGCCAGGGCTGCTGCCATGGTTTCCACCTGGAGGGGCCCCGAAGGCCTGTGTGGCACAGGTGTGGGCACCAGTCCATGATGTGCCTGGGAGAGAGAGGAACCTGTAGGCTGTGCCCCGGATGGAGAGAAGTGAGGTCCCTGGGAGGTGGCCTCAAAGGGGACACCAGGACCTGCCCCTCCCTGTTCCTCTCTGCCATGCAGTGAGCAGCCCTGCTCCACGCACCCCTGGGATGCAGGGGGGCAGCCAGGGGCTCAGCACTGACTGAGACCCTTGAAGCCGGGAGATAAAACAACTGTCTTCCTGCAGAGCTGATGATCACAGGTGTCTGTCACAGTGGCCAGTAGCCAGCGGCCACCTGGGTCCCAGGGCCCAGCCCTGTCCCTCAGCTCATGTTCTCAGTGACACATGGATGTGTGTGGCTCTGAGCCTGGCCCGGCCACCGGCCTCACCACTGATGGATTCCGGGGCCAAGCTGGGAAACACCTGCCAGGTCTCACCCAGTCCCCTGTGATCCCAGCCCCATCAGTGGAGGCTTCAGTTGCTCGTGGGTGACCTTGGGGGTCTTTTCCAGGGTGCCTGGGGTACACTTGAATCTGGGAACCTTCTTGCCTCTGGTTTTCTCTGTCGAGGCCCAGGCCAGGCCCCCGTCTACCCTGAGCTTTTCTGCTCTTCCCTGCCCGTGGAAGTGCCTTCCTGCTCTGGGTTCGTCTCCTCCCTGAGGATCCCAGGACTTGGCATCTGGGCTGAGGATGACGGTCAGCAAGACACAGCTCCCTGGATGTGCCGCAGGGACACAAGGCCAGGTGGTACTGGGCAGGGGTGGTGCCAGGTGGTGCGGCAGATGGGAGCCAAGCTCCGCGCCCTCCACCGTCTGCCTAAAGCAGCACATTGGCCTGTGAAGGTGGCCCCGCTTGCTACTTTACGGGAAGACAGCAGAGAATCAGCAGAGACACCCCAGACCCCCATGAGCCCAGCTAGGGCCCCCTGGGGGATCTACTCTGCACACCGGCCTCAGCTTGGCCCGCTTGCCTTCAGGGCCTGCACCTCGACCTCCCCACAATACAGCACACTGAGCTCCAAGCCCTGCTCCCGCCTCTTCCTCGCTTCTCTGAAACACGCAGCTCTCAGAGCGCAGGGCCTGGCCGGCCCTTGTGCTCCCCTTCCTGTGTGTGAGACGCACCCTGTGTACCCCTCTCTGCGGTTCCCCTGTGAGCCTGTTTCCCGTGAGTCTAACTTACAGACAACCTAAGCTGGGCACAGGGGAAAATAATTTTTCCCTCCCCTAAAACAACACACCATGTTCTCTCTGTCTCTGCTGCCTGGGGAACAGGGGCTGGGGACTGTCTCTCTGGGTCCCGTCTGCCTCCATCAGTGCCAGGTGCCAAGCCCAGGGCCAGGCGGCCCAGCCCCAGCTGTCCTGGGGTGGGGCTGGTCCCGTACCTTGGTGGCCTGCATGAGCTGCTGCCAGTGGCGGTCCCGGATGGCAGGGTTCTGCAGCTCGCTCACGGCGCGCAGAGAGGTGATCATGTTCTTCACGGTGTTGTCGAGGCCCACGAAGGCGTCCCAGGCCTTCATCTCCTTGTCCAGGGACCGCACGTCCTTGGCAAACTTCTTACAGTCTATGTCCATCTGCTCCACATTGATGTCCTTCCACTTGGTGGTCTTCCAGTCATCGATGCTGGTGTTCACCTGTGGGGGGAATGTTCCTGTCACCTCCCACTCTTGCTGGAGGGAGCGCACAGGAGGACACCTGTCACCTTACTGCACTGGCCCTTAGGGAGCAAATTCCAGGGAGGAATATTCAGAATTAAAACCAAAGTTCAGTAAAGTTCAAGATGAGAACAACCAAATCAACAGTCGCGCCTGAAAGCTGCAGCGTAAGAAGCCAGCAGATTCTCTTGAGGCAGGAGGATCGTTGCGAGTTCGAGACCAGTCTGGGCTACAAAGTGAGCTCAAGGCCAGCCTGAACTGCACAGCGAGACCCTGTCTCAAAAAAGACAAAAAAAAGAAAGAAAGAAAGAAAGAAAGAAATCACTCTAAATAAACCCAAATTAATCTTAAAAATAAAAAGAGAGGCAGAGAAAATAAACTGAAAACAACAAGAAGCCAGACTCATACCCGAACGTGTCAATAAAAGATGTAAACAGCCTAAATACACCAGTTAAATGACAGAGATTGAAAAGTGGTTGAAAAACATGATCCATTCTCTCTTCAAGACACTTCATATACAAATTTATAAAAATCAAAGAATGAAAGAAGATATACTGTGGCAGGTACTCATTAAAAACAATAAAAACGTAGAAGTTAATTCATTAATTTCTGATAACTTCAGGGAAAAGAAAATCATCAGGGACAAGAGCATCCTACAACAGAAACAAGCATCAGTTCATGGAAAAGCATAGCAAAACCAAACGTACATGCACCAGGGCTTCAAAGCACCAGGGGCAAAAGGTGAGGGAACTGAGAGGAGGAAGAAACATCCCAGGTGGAGGCGTCCACACCCACAGATGCGCTCAGTGGTTCATGGAATTGCAAGACTAGAAGTTAAAATTAAATTACTAATTAAACTTAGGACACGGAAGAGCTGGACAAGCACTTCCCCAAGACAGGACACACTCACCCTGGTGGTAAAACAAACCACTGTGAATTTAAAACAGTGGAAGCGCATATTAAAGAATCTTAACAAAGAAAAGTGGGAGGAATCACTCTATGGGGTACTAGACCCCAGGGGAGCCACAGTAATCAAGCCAGAGTGGTGTTGTGCAGGAAGGGATGCAAAAATCCCAGAGGCAGGGTACGGACACCCCCACACACACAGATGTGCCTGACCGCTGCTGGACAAAGGCCCAAATGCAATTCAGAGGAGGAAGAATGGCTTTTTAGACAAACAACACTTGAGAAAATCCGACATCTGTAAGTGAGAAAGTGAATCCCGACTCAAACTTCACTCCTCACATAAAATTAGCTAGAAATGTAACACAGAACACCATGAAACTTATTTATTTATTTGGTACTGGGAATCAAACTCATGGCCCAGTGCTTGCCAGGCAGGTGCTGTGCCACCCAGTTACATCCCCAGCTATGAAACTTTTGGAATAAAGTGGGGTGGCACACACCTGTAATCCCAGCACTCAGGAGGCTGAGGCAGGAGGATCACTGTGAGTCTGAGGCCAGCTGGGTTACATACATAGTAAGTTCAAAGCCAGCCTAAACTACACAGTGAGACTGTCTCAAAAAATAAAAAATAGGACTGGAGATTTAGTTCAGCGGCATAAGCACCTGCCTGGCAAGCACAAGGTCATGAGTTCGATCCCCAGTACCAAAAAAAAAAATAAATAAATAAACAGAATAAAACCTAGCAGAAAATTTTTGGCATCTAACAAAGAGTTCTTGGACTTAATGACAAATGCATGGTCTCTAAGAGGAAAAGTTGATAAAATGGATTTCACCAAAATTAAAAGCTTTCACCCAGCAAAAAAAATTTGGCAAGATGATGCAAAGACAAGCTGCAGACTGTGGGAAATATCCCCAAATGGTATGTCTCTCCAAAGACAAGTTTCTAGATGAATGAAGAACTCTCAAATCTCAACAGTAAAGAACAAAGAAGTCCAATCGGACGGCAGCAGAAGACACGAGCAGACATTTCTCCGGGAGGGTACAGAGCTGTCCCGGAAGCCCAGGACAGCGCTCAGGCTGGGCCGTGAGCGGGCAGCACAGATCAGAGCCACCAGCGCCCTCCTAGGTAACTGTGTGTGCTGTGGTCTGGTGCTGATGTCCCTCCCGAATGGCACTGGAGTCCTCACTCCAAGGTAATGACATGAGGCTGGGGCTTTGCAGGGTGACCGGTCAGAGGGTGGGGCCCCTGAATGGGACAGGTGGCCCTGCAAAGGGGACGAGATGGGAGAGAGAATGGAGCAGCAGGAGAGGCTGCAGATGGGAGGTGAGACAACAGCCCACACGGAGAGCGAGGGCCATGGAGACCCTGTAGGATGACCCCGGCCCCCGGCCCCACGGGAGGTCCTGACACAGCCCCCGCACCCCGTGCCCGCAGGCCCCAGCGAGCCCCAACTCACCATGACGATCATGTCCCAGAGCTCCTTGAGCAGGCCCACCTCCCTGCGGCATGCTTTGAGCTGCCTATAGTCGGGCACCGTGACCTCAAACAGGCTGCCGGACTTGCACAGCGCCTCCATGACCTTCTCCATGGCGTGGATGCTCTGCTGTTGCTGGGGTCAGAGGAGTCAGAGGGCTGTCAGCAGGTGCCCCCTTCAGGCTCATACGCTCCTCCCGCCCTTCTGCTCCCTCCCCTCTGTCAGGCCCTGTGAACCTTTTTTATCTAGCCCTTCTTACACGACACAGCCCTTCTTGCCCCCTCTGCCTGGGTGTCCACTAGCTCTGGGGCTCTGTAGGCTCTGTAGGTTCTGGCCTGAAGCTGACTCTAATGGCCAGCTCAGACGCCTCACTTCCTGCCGGGATTTATCTCCCAATTCCTAGCATTTCCCCCACTTCCATAGTATATTTTTATCTTATTAAAAATGGCATAAACATGCTGGGTTGCTCTGAAAACAAGAGAATCTAGACAGGCAAAGAAGAGAGGGGGAAAAGGTCACCCTAAATCCCATCACTAGGAGTCAGCCACTAGGAGCAGAGCTGGGTACAAGTGAGGAGGAGCTGGGCTGAAGGACACAGGTGCCGGAGACTGGCAGGGTGTCCCTATGGGTCATGTGACAGAGGGGGGGGGCTTGTACCTGCATGTTCACGTCTACTCATGTGCACATGTGTGGCCTTGCACCAGACCCATCTCAGAATAATAGCTTGAGAAAAGACCCTCAAGCAGCGGGTGCCCGCCCCTCCCTAGCCCAGCCTCCTGGAAGTACCTTATTCAGGGACTCGTAGGGGTTGGGGTCGCTGAAGGAGAACGGGGCCTCCCGCCGGAAGTTCTCCCGGAACTCGTGCTGCTTGAGCTGCGAGAGAGCAAGGACAGAGCTGCAGCTGCACCAGGCAGCGGCACAGGCCCTCCCGAGCCCCAGCACCCAAGGGTGCTGCAGCCCCCGAGCTGCTTCCCACCACCACCCTGCCCAGGCTGGGTACCTCAAATTGCTGACATTTCCGCCGCAGGATGTTGACCTCATTGGCCTGGAGAGGAGCCACGTTCTGCTTCACCTGGATGGCCAGTTTCTTGGTGTTTGTCCACTGTTCAGGCAGCTCCTGTGGAAGGCAGAGGCAGGGAGGTCTCTTTGCAAAACTTTTCCTTTTTAAAAAAACTTTCTGCTGTGAAATAACCGCAGACTCGGAGGAGACTGCAAAAATAGCACAAGGCACCCTGTGAGCCCCTGCCCAGCAGCCTGCAGTGGTCAGCCAGAAAGCGAGGACATAAGCTTCTACTAAGCGGGTGGTAGGACTCCTTGCCTCACATGTTTTCAAACCTGAATCCACCCATCTGTGTCCATGTGTGCACATGTGTGTAGATGTGTAGATTCCTACACAATTCCATCCGAGGTAGAGATCTGTGTAACCACCACCATCAAGGCAAGGACCTGGCCATCACCCGCCATGATCCCTCCTGTCCCCTGCAGCCATTATCCTGTCTTTCTTTTCTATTATTTTGTCCCTTCTAACCACTGGATGCATTTCTTTATTTTCCAAGTTCTCTAAGAGTGGGCAAATATTGTAGTTACTGTCACAAAATAGCAAGCAGACAAACAAATCATGGGCCATGAGCTCTTTGCCTGCAGGCAGAGCTGTTTCTATTTCTTCTAGGTTGGCCGCCCTCACAGTCCATCTGCACTAGCCGCCCTCGTATCTCTTCTTAACCCCCCCCCCCGTAACCTTTGCATGCCCAGGCAGCCCCTTGGGACTGGCCACACCCTTCAGATCCTCCGGCCTCTGCTGGACCTTGGGAGGTTGTGGTGTAGGTGCAAGCCCTGTTGTTTAGTGTCCCCACCCAGCAGGCTCCACAGTGAGCATGCACAGTGTGGGGCTTCCCTGGCCACCAGCCCTGCAAGCCCACAAGCCTGCTGGCTTCGTTCCCCCTTGGCACCCGGGCTGGAAGCCTAACACTGGTTGGAGCTGGTGCCTGTGGGTGGTGGAGTGGCCTGGTATGAAGGGGCCCAGGGGAGGAGGGAGGTGAGCAGATGGTTTCAGGTTTCTCGATAGAAACTCCAGGACCAGATAGATACAGGCAGCGGTGACCCCTGAAGGTGGCTGGGCACTGGCTGTAGGAGACCTGTTCTATGTTCTGCCAGCTCCAGCCCGGCCAAGCATACCTATCTATCACCTCTGGTACCAAAGCAGACAGAGTCTCAGCAGCAAAGTGCCCAGCACAGGTGGCCTCTCACCCCTCATTCCCCAAGCCCCACCTCCAGGCTCTGCTCTGACCTCTGCTCCCTCCCTGAGTCCCGGAGGCTTTTGTGCACATAAAGAAATTTATAACCCAACAACCAAACAATCCGATGGGACTTTTCCAGATGTGGGCCTTCGGGGCCTGGTCCTTCCCAAAGCCTCCTTTCCCTGCCTTGCTGCCCACAGGGACCCGGCATCCAGCAGGAGTCATGCCTGCAGCATCTCCACCTCATGCTGTGACGGTCTGCTCTGCTGACCACATGGACTCTGCACCCCTCCTCACAGCCTGTGCCTGCAGCCTGCAGGTGGCCCTACCTGCAGTTTCAGGAAGGTCTCCTCCGGCAGATCTTCCCCATAGGACTTGAGCAGCTCGATGGTCTGCTTCAGGGGCTCGAACATGCTGTCTGTAGCCACCTGCCTCTCCTTGACCTTCATCAGGTGTCCCATCACCGCCACCAGGCCATCGTAGTCCCCCTCTTTGAGTGGCTTGGTCAGGCCCATCCTGGTCACTTTCATGAAGGCTTCCAGGTCGGTGAGGCTGAGGGACAAAGGGGCCTCTGTGATAGGCCCTGTCCTCTGGCCACACCTCCACAGAGCCAGGGTGGGGTCACCCAGAGAAGGTGGACAGTTGGGGGCACCACCAACTCGCACTCCAGGCTCCGCCCCGGGAGGGTCAGCCACCGTCTGCCTGCTGCCCCATCCAGCTCACCTAGCCGTGCTCCCCCTGCCACCTCCAAGCTCAAACTGGTCCATGAATGCCAGCTCAGGTCACAGCTCAGAGAGGTCTTTCTTAGCCGCCCAGATGGACACAGCTGGGTGCCACCCACCTGGCACTGTGCCCAGAACAGCCCTGACCGCTCTCTTTCACTGTGTGGTTACAGTCCACATTTCAGTGCCAGCGTCCCCTACCAGACCCCAGGTCCCCAGGGTATGCACAGCATCTGGCTCCTGGACACAGTGCTCAGTAAACAGGGATGAGGTGAAGGAATAGAGCATGAGCTCACAGCCAGCTGACACCTCCCGCCGGAAGGTCAAAGTCTGCCCTTCACCCTGCCCCTGCCGTGGGGGAGACGCACCAGGAGGCCGCAAACCCAAGTGTTCACCCCATTCACCGCCTGGGTCTGGCCCTGGGGCCGTGGCCAGCGTGGGAGGCGGGGCAGCCGCACCTGTTGACCACGTGGTCGCTCAGGTGCCGCTTGAACATGAAGCTCCAGCGCTTGATGGTGCTGAGCAGGGCCTGCTTGAAGGGACGGCAGTCGCACTGCAGCCAGCCGAGGAAGACCCGCGTGTTCTCGCACTGAGACACCTCCTCGTACAGCTTCTCGTAGGAGTCGATCTGGGGCGCAGAGTGGGCGCCCGTCAGGGTCTGCATGCCAGGGGCCGCATGCCCCTTTCCCTGGCTGGCATCGCGGGGTCTGGAGGTTTTCCAGGGGTCCCGCTGGCCCCAGGTCTGTACCCAAAAGGGGAAGTGCCACAAGGGGTGGAGAATCCGCCACTGCCAGCGGGACTCCTGGAGCTGGCCAGGGAGGCTGAATGACCATGGTCACCGGCTCCCAAAGGACCCCCTTAGCTCTCCTGCTGTGACTTCCTGGCCACTCCTACCCCTGTGCAGAATGTCCGGGGGCTTTTTCTCACCATGCCTTGGGTAAGCAAAGTGGAGGGGTCTGTGTGAAGTCTGCCCAGCTGTTCCCTGTGTCCAGACGCTCTGACCCCGCAGGATCACCCCTCCCAGATGGGCTGCTCCCCAAGGGGGGCAGGTGACTTGCCCACAGGACTTGTCCCTGCGTACACACGCTGCTCAACCAGGAACTGTGCCTCCAGCCACCGCCACCTTGTGGGGGTCCCTGGCTTCATATTCAGGATCAACACTTCCCTATCTGGGTTACCCCTGTGAACCTCTGAGCTGGACCCCTGGACAGCTCAGGATAGCCCTGTGGTCCAGGGCCTGCTAAGCCACACACACCACTCAGTTCACAGTGCTATCCATTTCTCCCCAAGGGATGCATGTGTGGCCTGCTCCCTCTGCCTCCTGACTGGCCTGGGGGGAGGCTCCCGGGAAGCCCTGTGTGGGTGACATGTCCCTCCTCTCTGGAACTGAGGAATAAACAAGGTTCTCAGTGGTTGCTGTCTCCAGCCTGTTGGCCTCAGTTGGCCCAAATAATAATAAAACTTACATTTTAGGTCACTTCACCCGACTGTGTTTTTGTTTTGTTTTTGCCATGCCTGGGATTGAACCCAGGTCCTTCACACCACGCTACAACCCCAGCTCTTTTTAATTTTTATTTTGACACAAAGCCATAGTAAACTAAATTGTCCAGGCTGGGCTCAAACTCAACAATGCTCCTGCCTCAGCCTCCAACAAGTCTGGGATTCCTTGTGTGAAATACCACCCTTGCCTATGCCTGGACTTTACAGGAAATGGGGGGCTCAGGTGGTAGGGAGGCCGGTGGGCGAAGGGGACATCTACCTGCTGCTGGAACTGAGCGAGGGTGGGTGGCGTCTTGGGTACGGTGTCATGTGTCAGGGTGTCCAGTTCCTCCTGGGTGGGTGGGTGGCCGAAGATCAGGAAGTTCTTCATGGACTCCTGCAGGTCATCCATCCAGAGGTAGGCATACCGCTCGAAAGAGTCCTGGTACTCCTCAACCTCCTTCATGGTGTTGATGACCAGGCTGGACACCTCCTCTCTCATCTCTATGAGATCGGTTCTGTCTTCCAGATCTACCTGAAAGTGTGGAAAGAAGCCAGCAGGGGAGAATGCAGACTGCATTCATGACCTAGGCTTCTTCCCTCCGCTTTGGGGAGCAGCGCTCTGATGGTAGGAATGTGGCTAAGCCTCTGAGGAGGGACGCTGAGAATCTGCCACTTGGCAATGTTCCAGGAGATTTGCTGAATGTGGCTTTTGCCTTCTGTGGCTTTCTAGGGGGACCTGCATCCACTGTGGCCTCTGCTTGAGGTCTCCATCCTCTGACCCCCAACTCTCCTGCACTCCTGAGTTCCCACTGGAATCCGCTGTGGGTCCTCTGCCACATGCTGCCATGGTAGGGCTGCTGGGAAGTGGCCTAGGGTCCGGCTCCCTGGGTAGCAGACACTGTCATCGTCCTCCACTGCTTGGTAACATGAAGACTTGGGAGTGTCTGCCAGGAGCTCTGGGGAGACCCTTGGCCATGAGCCCCGCCACTCCAGAACATCCTGCCTGGGTGCCTTTGAGACTGTGCATGTGTGTGTGTGTGTGTGTGTGCGTGCACGCGCGCGCACACACACACACAGACAGATGCACCAAGAGTGTGCCTATGGGGGTTCTGTCCACAACACCTGTGGGGATTGGGGACACTCAGGAGTGAAAGCAGCCTTCCACCCAGACTCTGGGGGCACCTGTTTGTCTCATGTCTGGAAGGCTGGTGGCAAATTTCCAAAACCTGGACAGCTTGCTTCGTGCACCGGAGCCTGGTGTGCCATCTTTTCAACGCTTGGAAAGTACAAGCCACCTCCTCTGTCTGACTCACCCTGAAAATCCCCGGCCTTCAGGAGCCGCTCCCATGGCCGTGCATCTCACAAGCTACCCTTGACCTCCCAGGAGGACGCTCTCTTCTCCTGTGTCCTTACTACATGTGCAAATGTGCAATGCACATAAGCAAATGTGCACGAGTACACACACAGGTATGCACACGCATGCAGATACAAACCTTATTCACACACAAACACACATAACTTCCCACACATGCAAAGGCGCATACACAGGGGCATGTACACCTTCCTCTTCCTGACAGTACAGAGCACTTGCTGTAACATTTGTTGTAACCCATGCCCATTGTAGGAAAATTCACAAATATACGAAACAACAATCCCCACTTACACCCCCATCCACCCTCCTGGGCCCCAGCTTCCCTGCCACAAGGAAGCCTTCAACAGTTTGGAACATATGCATGTAGAGAAAGATGTTTTGTTGGCTTAAACAAATAAACTCACATCCTAAACCAGTGGTGCCAAATCTGTGGCACCCGTGCCACAGCCAACTGTTTGTTAGCACTGAAAGCCCAAAACGGTTTGCCATCACTGCTCAAAATATTGTTCTGTAACTTGCTAAGACGTTTGGTGACATGTCACATCTTTCCACCTCTGGCTCTGACTTCATAGGAATGGCCCAGAATCTGTCAAACAGCTCCCCTCAGTGACGGAAGACTTCGCTTCTGATTTTTTTTACAGCTATACAAACGCTCTGATCCATGTACCTGCTGCCGCCTTTCTTCTGCCGAGCTAACTTTCAAGAGACTTCTGCACCCCAGTTTCACGAACTTGAAGTGGATGGGTGCGGAAGACAGGCAAGGAAATATTTACTTGTTCAAAGACCAGAGTGTGGTGAGAACCCCAGGTTTAAATGACGGACAGGACAGAGAAAGCCATCAGGAAGAAGGGCCTGACCAACTCCTGGCACCCTGTTGGGGCTGAAAGCTAGGCAGGCTGGCACGGAGAGGCCCCCTGATGCAGGACAGATTCCGAAAGGAAGGAGAGCAAGGGGCTTATGGTCCTCAGTGCTCTTCAGCACATTCGGAACCACTGCAGCTAACGCGTCCCGAACCAGGGTTTGCCGAATGTGAAGGCAGTTCTGAGCCACAAAGCAGCTGGGGCTCACGTGCGGAAGTGGGCAGGGTGGCACTAAGCCAGGACTGACCTTGTAGTTCATCTTGCCCTTGGCCAGCCTGGGGATTAGCCTGGCTACGTTGTAGATATCATTGATCAGGCCCTCGATCAGGGCCAGGAGGCCAAAATCCGAGCCCATCTCCAGCGACGGGTGGAAGGTCAGGCCTTCCTCATTTAGCTCCATGCGGATCTCGAACAGGGGCGCAATGCTTTCCTGAAACAAGCCGTCACCACATCAGTGCTGATGCCCGGGTCAAGCATTTCCCAACACCTAGCCTGTCCACTCTAAGACCTTCCTTGGTGCAGCTGCAGATTTGGGGTCCGTGCTCCTCGGTGGCCCCCCACCTGAGCCATCCATCTGGGGCCCAGGGCTGGAGGAGCGGGCCATGGCCGGAAAGGCAGTGTCTGGGGAGATGGGTTTCTAAGCCCACTGCTGCTAGTAACCTACTAGATGGCCACACACAGCTCCCTAACCTCCCAGGGCCACAAAACAAGGCTTGTTACTTTCTACAATGGAGGCAGCGGAGGCCCCAGCTCTCCATGCTGTTATGAACAACACAGCATAAACGAACCTAGAACATATGAACCGTGTACAGCAGCTGGTCACCTGTATGACCAGCCGCCGGGTCCTTTGGGTGTATGGTCACTACCCATCTGCTCCTGGATGCCCCTGGTGAAGCCATGAGGCTGGGGACCCTGGCCCTGCCTGTAGGGTGTTGGGATAGAGGTTACCCCCCCAGGCCTCTTCCCAGCATGTCAGTGATAGTCACACTGTGTGCCAGCCCCATGGGTGGCCATTCGGTTCCTACTGTGGCCACCAGTCACTTGGGAGTAATGTAATGAAAAGGACTCAGGTTTGGGGGGGGGGGAGCATCCTCTGGGAGAACCCTGGGGACATATCTTGGTGGCATGCATCAGCATATCCTCTTGGTGACCCATTAATGCGTCTGCTCAGCCCGACAGTGGCTGGTGCTGCTGCCAAGCTGCCCTACCCCTGCCCCAATGCACTGGGGACCATGGTGCTTGTATCACGTCACCCAGCAGCAAGCCAGGTAGGTCTGTGCTCTCAGATCTGCTGAGGTTCACCACCACTACTCCAGGTAATAAATCTCTCTAATTGTAAAATGAACCAGGAAGCTCCCAGCTAGATCCCAGCCCCGAGCTTACTGTATGTTTCTAATTCACGCACACGCAGTTACTTCACACAGATAACTTACATCTACGACCATGTTGCTGATGAGGTAATTGAGAGATTTGCGAATGAATTGGTCAAACTCCTCCAAGACCATGTTGTCGAGGTAGTTGACATAACCTTTCCAGGGCTGGCTGGCTGTGTCTGCTCTGAACAGTTCTGCATTCTCCTGCAAACAGAAGCACAGGGCTGGTGGCTGTTGCACTGGCTCACTGGTGGGTAGGGTTCTGGGGAGGTGGGCAGGTGACTGAATGAAAGGTTAGGTGGTCGGGTGAAGGGGTGTGTGAGTGGATGGATGCATGGCTGGATGGATGGCTGGATGGATGGATGGATGGATGCATGGCTCTGTAGACCACTGAGTGCCACAGAGAAACATGAGAACAAACATGACTCAGTCCATGATTTCAGGTAATTATAATAGAAGCAGGAAGACACAGGCTCAAATAACATTAGCATCAAGCTGGGTTTGATCACACCTGTGATCCCAGCACTCGGGAGGCTGAGCCAGGAGGATCACTGCAAGTTCGAGACCAGCCTGGGCTACAAAGTGAGTTCAAAGCTGACCTGAACTGCATAGTGAGACCCTGTCCCAAACAAAACAAAACAACGAATGAAATAACTTTAGTGTAAGGAAGAAATGGCTGGAATGACCGTCACGAGGTAGATGAAGGTGGTAACAAAGCCTGGCACGGAAGCAGGGCCGTCTCGTCGAATCTGGGAAAGGGATGGCTCACAGACCTCAGCCCCAGGGCTCCCGCTCCTTGCTGCTCAGCCGCACCCCTCTTGCCCTGCCTCCCTGCCTGCCCTTTGGTTAAGTTCCTGGTGTCCATATCCTTTCCTGACCTAAAAGCAAATTTCCTGTGTCTAAGAGTAGAAACGAAAACACTGGTGCGCTCTTCTGAGGAGCACATTTACAGTGTGGCATCTGTAGTTACTGAGACCTTGTGGCACCACGGCAAGTGAGGGGGGAGGGACCGTGGGGCACGAGCCACCCTGGTTTTGGTGCAGTTGAGCCACTCCACTGGGGCAGCGATCTTGAGAGCAGTGAGGTGACCGGAAGAAGAACCGGTGCCCCTGGCCAGCGTAAGGCCCCATGTCCACACCACTGCACACCACGCACTAGAAACCCCGAGCGGCCCCAAATGTGTCTTGAGCTCCAGCATTTCGCCTTCCCAGGCTGATGCAAAGCCTTGCCTTGCACATCCTCCTCTGAGATGAGCTGGAATGCTAGGGCGCCAGTGCTCATCCTCCCTCGGCAGGAGACCCCACAGGCAGCGGAGACGGGGACCCCACCCACTGTGGAGGCTCCAGGCAGCCATGTGGTCAGCCTATTGCACTGTATCCATCAGAACCTGTCGGCCATGGCACAGCACATGGGCACATGCTGGTGTGACCGCTAAAAAATCTGTCACTCAGCATTTTTCTAAGCTGTGCAGTACTGCCTTTTCCAGGAAGAGCCAGCGGACTCCCAGTGGACCTGCCGGGCTGTCCTTACCGCCACCATGGCCTGGATCTTCATGCCCGCCTCCTTGACGGCTGTGTAGCGCTTGTTCAGATTGACTATCCTGCCGTCCAGGTCTAACAGGGCCTCTTTCTTGTTGTCCTTTCTTTCAAACAGAGGGTTGGCTGACCAGTCCTGGAGGAAGACACAAGGGCGAGGACAGTGGTTTTAGGGAGAGTGTGATTGGTGTCACTTCCTTTCAGTCCTCTGCCCTGCTTATCTGAGACTGGAGATTGGCCCTCTGTGATCTGCGCCCCTCTGGGGCCCTAGGGATCCTTGCTTATACTAACTTTCTGAGAAAATTACTTGAGGGAACATTCCATTCAAATGGAAACCGAATCAGAATAAACAATGGTGGCGAGCAACGGTTTTTATCTCCTATTTGGTATCACAGTGGATACTGATGAAATGCGTGAGAGCTATCACACAGAAAAGTGTCACACTGAAAATGCTCAGGATTCTTGGACTAGGAGAAGTGCACCCCGATGCAAATGTCAGTATGTGGTAATTCAGAAGTTCTAAATCATCTAAGTTGAAATTGGAAGCTCTAAAAGGGTACAGAATCTGAAGTCCTGTTTCAGTGAAGGCCACTGGGGCACCAAATCAGAGCAAGCCTAGAGATGTCATAATGGTTTGAGTTTGTGAGGTTGGTAGAGAAATACAGTTTAAACACACTCATTTTAAAAATAAAAAGATTTACTAAGGTGGTGTTGCAAATAATGGAAAGGAGCTTTTTTTCTTTTTGAGACAAGGTCTCGCCACGTAGTTCAGGCTGGCCTTGAGCTCACTTTGAAACCTCAGCTGGTCTCGAACTTGCAACAGTCCTCCTGCCTCGGCCTCCCGAGTGCTGGGATTATGAAAGGGGGATTTTTAAGACTTCCTTTTGGAAAAATGAGTTGAGTTTTGGCTGAGATTGTATTAAATCCACATATCAGTTTTGGAAATATGGCCATTTACAATCCTAAACTTCATACGGGATCGAGGAGACCCAGGAGAGCAAAAGCAATCGTAGGCAGAAACAGCAAAGCAGGAGGCAGCAGCATCCTGGACGTGAGGTTATGCTGCAAAGCTACTGTGATAAAAATACCAGGTGCTGGCACCAGAGCAGGTGTAAGGGGCAACGGAACAGAACAGAGGCTGCAGACACAGCTCGCAGGCATCTCAACCGTCCGATCTGGACAAAGCAACCAAAAGCACACGCTGCAGGACAGAGAGCCTATTTATGAAACGGCGCTGGAAAAACTGGCTCTTCACATGCAAAAGACTGAGTCCAGTCCTGCATCGCTCACCATGACTAAACTAAAAATGGGTCAAATAACTAAACACTAACACAGAAGCAGTCTGGTGGGAGAAAAAACCGGTGTGACTCCCGGAGGCCCAGGCACGGGCGGAAGCCTGGTTACACGGGAAATAGGCAGGAACCAGCAAATGGGGTTACAGCAAACTAGGAAGCTTCTGCACAGCGCAAGACTGAAAGACAAGCTGCAGAACTGGAGTAAGTCTTTGCCAGTGATTCCTCAGAGGACTCATATCGGAATATATAAAGAATCCCCCCCAAAAAAAACATTGGACCCCTAAAAATAAAAGGCCCAATCAAAAAATGGAAAAGTGAAATGAATACACACTTCACAGAAGAAGTGGCCAATAAATACATGAAGAAACGCTCGACATCACTGGCCATTAGGAAAATGCAAATTAGGGGGCTGGGGATTTAGCTCAGCGGCAAAAGCGCCTGCCTTGCAAGCAGGCAGTCGTGAGTTCGATCCCTGGTACCGATAAAAACGAAAAAGACAAAAAAAAAAAAAAAGAAAGAAAAATGCAAATTAAATTATACTGAGATAAAGACCCTGTAGAAAATCTGAATACATGGTCTTTATCTCAGTCCGACAAAAGCCATCATAACAGCCAACATCATACTAAATGGACAAAAACTGGAAGCTTTCACTCTAAAATCAACAACAAGACAAGGATGTCTGCTGACTCCACTATTATTCAACATAGTCCTGGAAACTTTAGCTGGAGCAATTAGAGAAGAGAGCGAAATAAAAGAAATAAAGATAGGAAGGAAAGAAGTTAAACAATCGTTGTTTGCAGGTGACATGATAGTCTACATAGAAGGCTCCAAACATTCTACCAAAAGACTTCTGGATTTAATAAGCAAATTCAGTAACCTAGCTGGTTACAAAGTCAATACTCAAAAATCAATAGCTTTTTTTTTTTTTTTTGTACCAGGGATTGAACTCACGACCTTGCGCTTGCCAGGCAGGCGCTTGTGCTGCTGAGCTAAACTCCTGGCCCTCAATACCCATCCTGTACACAAATAACAAGTCCACTGAGAGAGAATTCAGGGAAATGATACCTTTCACAATAGCATCCAAAAAAGTGAAATACCAAGGAGTCAATCTAACAAAGGAGGTAAAAGGCCCTACACTGAAAGCTACAGTACTCTGACAAGGAGAGTGAAGAGGATATTAGAAAACGGAGAGCTATCCGTGCTCTTGGGTAGGAAGAACCAATATAGTGACAATGGCCATACTGCCAGCACTGTTATACAGATTCAATGCAATCCCAATCAAAATTACAACAGCATATCTCACAGGATTAGAGAAAACAATCCTAAAATTCATCTGAAACCAGAAGAGACTAGAATACCAAACACAATCCTGAACAACAAAGACAGGACAGGGGTATCATAATGCCTGATTTGAAATTATACTATAAAACTACTGTGATAAAAAGTGTGGTGCTGGCAAAAACAACAACAACAACAACAACAACAAAAAAAAAAAAAACAGACCTGAAAATCAATCGAATAGATTAGAAGATGCAGAAACAAC
Organism: Cavia porcellus; assembly: GCF_034190915.1. Classification (NCBI taxonomy): domain Eukaryota; kingdom Metazoa; phylum Chordata; class Mammalia; order Rodentia; family Caviidae; genus Cavia; species Cavia porcellus. The sequence continues at coordinate 27,355,089 of NW_026947515.1, forward strand.
TCCAGATACACTAAGCTACTTTATCTTTGACAAACGCGCTAAACACATTCACTGGAAAAAAGACTTTAATAATGTTAAAAATGATGTTGGAAAGACTGGCTTTCCACATGCTGAAGACTAAAATTGTACTCCTATCATTCATATGTACTAAGCTAAAGTCAGAATGGATTAAAGATCTTAATACTAAAACACAAACATTAAATTTACTGGGAAACAGAGAGGTAAAACTCTTGAAGACACTGGTGTAGGCAAAGACTTTATGAACAAAACCCTGACTGCACAGTAACTATCACAAAGAATCAACAACTTGGATCTCATCCTACTGAAAAGCTTTTGCTCAGCGAGAGAAACCAGCAACAGAGTGAAGGACAGCCCACAGTGTGGGAGACAGTGTTTGCCAGCTGTTCCTCAGACAAAGGATTACTATCGAGAACATATAAAGAGCTTAAAAAAACCCCAATCCTCCAAGATTTAAAGACACAATCCAAAAATGGGCATCTGAGATGAATATACACCTCTCAGATGAAGAAATACAAACAGCAAATAAATATGTGAAAAAAATGTTCAACAGCACTGGTCATCCAAGAAATGAAAATTATAACAACACCGAGATTCCACCTCACCCCAGAGAGAATGGCTACTATCAAGAAATCAGCCAATAACAAATGCTGGAGCGGCTGTGGGGGAAAAGGAACCCTTCTCTACTGCTGGTGGGAGTGCAGACTGGTGCACCACTCTGGATATCAGTGTGAAGATTCCTCAAAAAAACTGAGATTGGAGGTCCCATTTGACCCAGCTGTTCCCCTTCTGAGTATCTTCCCAAAAGAATTAAAAACATCCTACCACAGTGATATATGTGCACCAATGTTTATAGCAGCACATTTTATAATAGCCAGATCTTGGAAACAACCTAAATGCCCATCAACTGAGGAATGGATAAAAAATATGTAGTATGTCTATACAATGGAATACTACTCAGCCATAAAGAATGCTAAACTGGCCACTTTCATAGGTAAATATTTCATATTGGTCCCGTGGAGGTTTGTCCATCTTGATATCAATGCCATTTTGTCACGATTGGTATAACTTTGTGATGAGTCTTGGGACTGGGGAGGGTTGGAGCTCTAATCCTGTTCCTTTATGAAAGTTGTCTAGACTATTCTGAGTCTTTTGTATTTCTACAGAAATGTACTTAGTGCTTTAAAAAGACTGTACTGAGATTCCATCTTGCACCAGAAAGCATGATCAGCGTCAAGAGATCAAATAATAACAAATCCGGAGAGGCTAGGGGTGGGTGGGGAAGAAACCCCTTCACCCCATTAGGAAGAATGCAAAACTAATACAACTGCCATGGAAATTGGGGTGGAAAGTCCTCAAAACACTGAAGCTAGAACCTCCGTTTGACCTAGTTAGTCCCCTTCTAGGTATCTTCCCGGGAAGTTAAAAGACACCATATTACAGAGATAGATACATAATCATGTTTATAGCCCCACAACCCGCAATAGCTGAATCCTGGAGGCAGCCTCTACATACATGTAGCAGCTCCACATAAGGGATGGAAACAGTATGTAGTGCAAAGATCTGCTAATAAAGGTAACAATCTGGAAATAAAAAGCTTCCTTTGGGATACATAGCTACCAACGTTTTTGCAAAATCTGGCATTGAAGACAAACTAAGGGGAAGCAGATGAAAGATCCCTCAGGGTTTTGGAACAGACTTGAAGCAAACAAACACCCCTCTGTTTTGAGGTAAAGAAGCCCCCACACCAGTGCTCACTCCCTGCAGCACTGGTCTCACGGCTCTCTTCCCAGTCCTTGTCCCTAGTGCCAGTCTGCAGTATACCCCTCTGCCACCTGCTGAGCTCAAGAGAACAGAACACAGAGGGACTTCCCGGAGCGACCGGCTCCTCCTGTCTTGGGACCACTCTGGCAGCATCGTACTGGTGCAGACTGTCAAAGGGCAGGGTCCTCCGTCTTCTTGCCATGGGCCTCTCTCTAGGCCCATCTGCCCCAGACCTGTTGGAGGCTTCCACTGAGCCCTACTCGGCACCCTGCAGCTCGCTTACCTCCATCACCTGGGTAATTCCTTCTATGTTCTGTTTGGCTTTCTGTATTCTGTTCTGCAAGTTATATAGAATCTCTCGCATCTCTTGAATATATTGAAACACACCTGCAATGCAAGCATAAAGGAATCTTCTGCAATAAACAGCTCAGCCAAATGGACATGTCCTGGGTTGGCTTACCACACATTATCCTAGAAAACCCATCTCCAGTTCTAGAGCACGAAGCAGAAACCACTGTGAGCTCCCTGAAATTAAATCCTGAGCGGGATGCATTGTGCCTCGTTGGCAATAGGACTTCCTCATGTCCATGTCTGTGGCTCATCTCACCCAGGAACCCCTGACTCCTGAAGTTAAAGCCCCTGCCCCGTGAGCCCTAGCCCCTCCAGTCCTGAGCAGAGCACCAGAGAGAGGTGGGCTCTTCTGCAAAGTGCACAGCCTGGAGCCATAGAAGAGCCACGTCCTGGGGCGGAAGTGGGAGGAAAGGAACATGGTCTACACAGCAACGTACCCACAGACTCCAGTTTCAAAGGGCGACACTGGTGGTCTCAGAGGGAAGGGCGGATGCAGGAGGAGGGGCCAGGAGATGGGGGAGAGGTCCCCGCCTGCCTGCTGGTAGAACAAAGGAAGCCTGCCCTCTGGCTACTATTTCCTAGTGCTGAGCCACTGAGGCATGCAGTACTTAGCTGACTCAAATGCACTGGGTGAAAACAAGAAAGGTCAGGCGTCCCCTGCGCCCAATCTGGAGAACTTAGGATCCCTTGGCCCGAAGGGGTCTTGGCCCAGGTCTGGTGTCAGTGACACAGATGTGTCCTTTTGGGATGGGGCAAGCCGTTGGAACTGTGCTTTGGCTTTAAACTCAACCCTGGTGCTGGGAGAGCAACTGCAGGAGGCTGAGGGTCAGAAGCAGCTGCTCCCCAGGTCTGAGGACAGCTGCTGGGCGGGGACTCCATGTTTAACCCTCTCGGGAATAGCCCGGCCACCACACCTTCGCTGTTCCAGAACAGCGTCGTTTCGGCGCTCAGTAACTTGACATCAATTGCCTCCAGTTCCGATTTGATCAGTGGAAATTCTACGTCCATCACGGTCCTCTTTATCTGTAGAACACAGGGGCAGGCGGTAAGGATTTTTATACCTCAGCACTACCCGAGCAGGTTACAATAAGTGTGATCTGTGGGGGAATTTTACAGGAATTGAATTTCATGAATCTGTAATCCCAGCTACTCAGGAAGCTGAGGCAGGAAGATCACAAGTTCAAGGCCAGCCTGGGCAATTTAGTGAGACCCTGTCTCAAATAAAGTTTCAACAAAAGGTAGAGGATGCATGTGTCTCAGTGGTGGAGCACTTGCCGAGCATGTGCAAGGCTCTGAGTTTAATCCCCAGTCACAACGACCACACCAACAACAAAAGCTATTTCAAGCCATTCGGATTTCCAAAATTACTGTTATCAGAAAGGACTGATGTATGTATTTTTCAGTGTCTGTGTAACAGGGTAGAAAAAGATAAAACTACCACTAGTGAGCGGATTGTCTTCAATTTTTGTACTTGGCTGAGTCATAGAAAGAAAGCCAAAGAAATACAGCGGAGAGCTGCAGCGTTCCTGGGAGGAGGACCTCCCCTGGTTATAAAATGAAAAGCGTGAAATCTGGCTAAATAATGGGGAGCCAAGGTCTGAAGGAAGCTGCTGCCGTTATTAACAGACCTGCACCAGTGACGACGCGGCTCCTGTGCAGCCTCTGCATAGCTCTGCCCTGCTCTGGGAGATGCGTCCATACTTGGGAATATCATCTCATCTAGCAGCACTTGGCTTTAGGCCTTTTTTCACTTGAGGAAGTGTGAGTTACAGAGAGTTAAAACCGAATGTTCGAGGCTGATGACTGACCTTCCGGAACGATGCTTTTTACACATGTGGTATTTCAAATGGTGACCCAGCAAAGCTTCAAATGTTTTTGGACCGTGGACGCTTACAGCCAGTGGGTAAGGAAGGAGATTTATTGGTGATGACCTGCTGAAAGCCAGGCGGAAGTAAAAGCTGCTCTGCAGAAATCACAGAGCAAAGCGGCTGGAGGCAGGACCTGGATGAGGCTGGCTGGCTCTTGGTAACAAAGACAGTGGCCTCCTTCCCGCTGCAGAGTTCTTGCATTGAAGGTCGAATAACACATCTCCTCAGTGCGTTTATAGTCAGAGCCCACAGGGAGCCCTTTAGATGGAGTTCACCAGGTTCTGAGGACTCCGTGTAGGTACAGGAGGTAGCTGCTGGGAATCTAGGGCCCCCGCTGGGCAGCCTGGAAGGGGCAGCACCTTCTGTCCTGAGGCCTTCAGGTCTTGCCCAAACTCACACGGACACTCATTTACCCAAGTGTCCCGTTGACTCCTGCCCACGGGAGTAGCTGGAGGTCACCACGTGCTTGTCAAGCCAGTGTAAGGAGGGCTCGGGGCATTTGATCCATCCAGTGCTCTTGGTTATTCCAGTTCCACAGCCAGGGTGAGACTCCACCCTCCTGGGGCCTGTTCCCAGGCAAATCGTCACTCAAGTGACGGCTCAGATAGTCTAGAAAATTCCTTGAGAAGCCGTCCTCCTCTCAGGTCAAGCTCAGAGGCTAACTAGTGTTTGTGATTGGGAGGTATGTTGTCTCTGGACTAGAGAAACCATTCAAAGAGCAGCCTCTTCAAGGATAGACATGGCACCAATGACAAGTGTCACAGTGGGGCGTGGCTCGGCATCAGACTTTCTCCTTGATTCTCTCTTTTGCCCACCTTTTTCTTAATAGCACACTAGCCTCCACAGCTGGAGAGCCCACAGTGGAAGGCTGGACATCACTGGCTTGCCGGGCTCTGTTTGGACGAGTAGTAGTGGAGGGCCGGTTTCTTCGTTTATTTTTGGTTCACTGAATTTTTTTCTCTCTGGCTATATGATCACTGCAGAACACAACCCCTGAATATTTCTCTGTGTACTGACTCCCTAAGGATTCCATTTTCCCTAGGTGCTTTGCCTGGTAGTGATCTAGAGAACAGAGGAACACGCTTCTCAAGGGAACTGGTTCTAGAAAAAGTAGATTCAAGGAAGTTCACTTAAGACAGCCACTGGTGTTTCATAGTCTTTAGCACCAATGAGTGAGTCAGTTAAAAATGCAATTGGTTAAAATAAACCTATTTTACACTGGACACGTCCCAGGTTACATTCTACCCTTGTCGATTCTTTGGTTGTTACTGCTGGGGGTTTGAAATTTCTGACCTATCTATATGGTGGTGCAGCCAGCATGCTGCGCTTACCTTTGCTTTCCCAGCCTGCTTGTGGGGAGGCCATGGCACCAGGCAGGGGTCACTTCCAAGTCTCCTCACAACTTTGCATCAAACCTTCCCATACCTGAGCTGCCTCTGAGACATCCAAGGTGGCCCCGAATTGACGGGCATGGTCAGCACCTCACTGCTTCTGGCCACTATTCCCTCTATAAGGGGTCTCGGTAGGGAGTTCCTCATGACAGACACGTCTTGGGCTCCATGTTGATACCCTCCTGGCACCGGAGGAAGGTATGTGGCCTCACCTGCTCAGTACACAGATTTAATGTAGGTCTTAGCAGGGGCCCGCACAGGGGTGGGACGGGGATGGAAGAAACCAACATCCCAGTCATGCTATGGACATTCAGGCCCAAGAAGGAATGCAGAGTTTGGCTTGGAGGTGGCACCAGAAAGGCCACCCACAGAGGAAAATGGCGTGTACAGACATCTTTTAGACAGTTGAGCCATGAAACATGATAGGATGGTTGACAGATTATGTCAACTTGAGTAAGAGAAGCTCATCTAAATTAGCTCAACAACTCCATACTCTAAGTATGCAAGACTCACTCTAGAGTAGCTTGTCAGCTGGCTGGTCTAAAGGGGAAATGAGGAAGGATGAATCTGCATTATTTCAGGAGCTCCATTCTTTGGCTTCACTTGAACTTTATTGCCTGGCTTCCGGTGCAGGCATTTCAGCTTCCGGTGCAGACCCTTCAGCTTCCAGTGCAAGGTTTTCAGCTTCCGGTGCAGATCCTTCAGCTTCTGGTGCAGACCCTTCAGCTTCCGGTGCAGACCCTTCCATCTCAGGACAGACCCTTCGGCCTCCCAATATAAACTTGCACTGGACTCAACTTGGAGCTCCAGGCCTTTGACTGGATACTTCAGATCCCCAAGCATGCAGACAGAGTGCCTCTACACTCTTCCACCCCTAACTCTGTGGGAAGCCATTGTAAGCCAAGCTTGTAAATTCTTGTATATTTCTTTATCTTGTGTTATACCTGTTTCCCTAGTAAGCACATGGAAATGAAAATAAGTGGAGTCTGAGAGAACTGATCCATTTGGGAAACAATTGGCTGTGAGAATGTGATCTTGCCTGAGCCAGTGCCATGAGGGTACTGAAAAGGCAAGGCTATGACAAGGGAGCCTCATGGGGTCCCCGCTCTGGGGTCTCGGATGAACCAGAAATCAGCATAAAACTCTCTCTGTGCAGCCTGCATCCGCCCTGCTCCTGTCCTCTGCTCCCCATGGCTGCTGTGTGGATGGGCTGGGCTCACCTTTCCACCCATCTGTGTTTACCAGCACCTGAAAGGGCCTTTCCTTCTGGGACTCAATTCCCAGCCCAGAAATTCAAGCAGAGGTGGGCACCTAGATGCCAGTCCTTCAGAGATGTCCACACCCTGGTCTTGTGCTTCTGCTACTTTGCATGGTAACAGAAAATTCAAGGCTGATAAGCTAGGCATCTAAGTGGGGGGGGGGTGTCACCTGGAGGGACTGAATTATCCAAGAGCCAAGTATAATCACAGGAGACTCATGAAGGGGAGGTCTGGGGTATAAGGAGGAGGTGACCATGTGTTATTGGAGCAGAAGGTGGAGCCACCTGCTCTGATTGTGATAGTGGACTGTATCTGTCGGCCTATCAATCTGTCCCACAGGGGACCCCAGATTAAGTGTTTTTCCAAGTGTTTCCAGATGTAGTTGACTCCTGCCTGCCTATAGTTGACTTGCCTGCAGTAATGTCTGCAGGCAAGGCAGCCTCATCCAATCCTTTGGAGGGTATAGAGGAAGATGAGAGGAGTGGACATTAACCTCTTTCTCCTAGCTCCCTACTAGTCTAGGAACTCAACTCTTCTTCTCCAGACAGTGGGCTGGGAGTCACATTGCCTGCTCCCCTGGTTCTCGAGTTTGGGGTCAAATTAAATCACAGAAGCAGTTTGCCAGGCTCACCAGCTTGCAGATAGCAGGCCCTGCGACTTTCCAGCCTCCATCTTCGTGGGAGGCTGTGTGATAGATCTTCACATTGTACCTCCATCTCTTGTTGGCTCCATTTCTCTGGCGAACCCTGACCGACACAGAGGTAATTACCCAAGAAAAGTGGTGGCCTCTAGAAGCTTGACATTCCTCCAGCCCAGCCAGCACCTTGGCTCTACAGAGAGACTCTGGACTCCTGTCTTCTGGAACTGGAGCACAAGAGGGGTCCGTGCTGTTTGAGGCCACATGGTATGTGATGTCCCATCACTGCAGAGTAGCAAATCAGTAGTTTCCAGCCCACCCCACTGTGGTGGCTGGGCAGGTCACAGTGAGAAAACCAACATAAAGGAAGAGGAATTTCTTTTAGCTCATGGTGTCTGAGGTTTCAGAACAGGCTTGGCTCAGCTGCTTTTGGGTCGATGGTGAATCAGAGCATAATGGCAACAGGAAGGGGTGGTGCAGGAACCCACTCCTCCATGACTCCTCCCATGACTCCATGAGAGCCAAAAGAAGCAAGAGAGAAAGAAAGGAGGAAGGGACCTAGGTCCCAACATCCCCCCTTAAGGACCCCCAATGACCTAGCTTCCTCTCACTAGGCTCCAAAAATTTCAAAAATTCCACCTCCTCTCAATAACACTATGACTGAGGACACGCCTTCAATATATGGCCTTCAGAGGACATTCAAGGTCTGAAGTACACAACTGCCTTTCCCCACTCTCAAGGGATCTGTAAAGTGGTAAAGATGGGTACTGTGCCTGCCTGCTGTGCCCACATCCACGCTTCCCAGGTAGCAAACAGCGTATCACAGGAGGGACTGTCCTCCAAGCTGGTCAGTTACCAGTTAGCCTCTTGGTGACTGTGGCGTCAGGTCCCCATATCTGACAGAGGCCCTAAATCCAGGGATTCTTGAACCAGAGAGCTGAGGGTGGCCACCTTTCCGCATCTCCAGCCCTCTCACATTGCTTCCTTGCTAGATTCCCATAAAACATCCCTACTGCCCCCACTGTAATGGGAGTCATGGAGGTACCGTGGAACAATGTTACTACTATCCAGAATACACTTAGGAGAGCCAAACGTGAACAGAGAAGTGTGTGATGTAAGTTACAGTCCAGTGGAAATGTGGTTCTCCCAATCAGCTATTTTGAGTTACTACCATCTTTGCTGCTGCTGCTGTTCCTTGGGCCACATTTAAACATCAGAACTTGGCACACGACACAGCCCCGCCCACTCACCTCATTGTACCAGCCAACGATGAGCTCCAGGTTGCCCACAAACTTTCGGAAAGTTTCGTTCTCCGAGAACAGACTCTCTGCACTGCTTGGAATCTCTTTTTGCTGCTGGAAATTCAAGTACTTGACTTCTCTCAGCACTGCCACCAACTAAACAGCAAGGATAAAAAGGTCAAAGAACACGGCAGGAGGCCAGCCAGCGGTACCCCCTGCCAGGCATCCTCACAGCTGGGGTCCAACCTGGATGGGAGGCAGCGAGCATTCTGGCAGGCTCAGGATGTCTTTGCCCTATTCACTGTTCCTGGGGCAGACGATGCTGACATGGTCTTCGTGGGTGGATGACATGATTGTCCCTTCTTACCCCTGCCCTGGCTTCACTCCACCCAGCCGTTTGGAGAAATGCTTCATGGGACTTCACCTGGCTCCTCCCTACCATCAGCCTCTCCCCTCACCCGGTTATGACCCAGCACACTGACCGCAGGAGCGTCCCTTCCAATACTACTGTCCCCAAAACCATTCCCATCAAGACTGCAGCACCTGTCTGTTACTAAATCTGTCAACCCCATCATGAGACTTTACAGAGGCTGATCATCTGAGCACATGGTGGCCTTTGCTTCCAGGCTGTGCTGGTCCCTGTTACAAGTCCCTTTTGGTAACCTCAAGATGTCCGTGGTGGAGAGCCAGACCTCAATCCCTCTCAGCTTATTCTCACCTGGATGAGGCACTGGCATCATGGGTGTGGAGGACGCCTGCATTTGTGTCTCCAGCCCTGGCCTTTCCTGTCCCCCACACCTGTGACCTCCCCCTGCCTCCTCACCATTTCCTGAGCTTCCCATGGCCAAACAGAGAAGCTGACCTCCTCCTGCATCCTTCTCCAGCCTGTGTCACTGATGGCCATTCCACCGCTCAGGTCACTCAGACACAAAACACAGAGACAGATGCCTCTCTCCCTCTTCTGCTCCACATCCAGCCTGCCCAGAAGTCACCGCTCAGCACCACCTCCACTGTGGCCACTCTGGCCTCCAGGCCCTCACTTGTCATCTGAATTGCAGCAGAAAACTCCTGACCAGTCTCTCTGCTCCTAGCCACCACCTACAGTGGGACCCTTTCCAAATGCAAATCACAGCAAAGCTCTCCTCAGCCAGCAACTACAGAGGCTGCCAGTTGACTCAAACCAACAACCTCATCCCTGTGACCGTCCAGGAGGCTTCCTGTCACCTCTCCACTACCCACATCCCCTTTGCCGGCTCCGCCCAGCCCTAGAACATGCCAGACACATGCATGCCTCTTGGTTTTGCTTTAGCTCTCTGCTCTGCTCAAAGGTGTCTGGGGGCCCATCTCAAGACGCCTATCCCCGCCCCTCCTCCTGCCTACCTTGTTTTTTCCTGAGGCTCCCGTTGAAATGTGGCTTCACCTCTTTGTCTGTGTCAGTGACCTGTCCTCCTCTCAGTCTCTCATCACCCCACCCCATACACACACATACCCACTCATACCCCACATAACCTCCCGCAGGGGCTCCCACAGGACACAGAGACCTGTGACTCTGGTTCCCCAGTTGATCCCAAGTACATACACACAGTGGGCACTCAGTAACATGTGCCGAATGTAAGAAGGAATCAGTGTCTTCTGGGTGGGAAGGGAGAGGCGGTCAGGCTTTGAAGAAAGGCGCTCACTGAAGCCGCTTTCGGGCGTGGTCATGCTTGGCCTCATATCCTAAGTGCACCCTGGCATATTTGGAGTACGGAGAGAAGGGCGCAGGCCCCCTGGGACAGAAACTGCAGCCTCTGCCAATGCGTACTTTTACAGGGACAGGGTAGCCACAGTGGTCACGGGACTCTGGCTTCTCCCCTCAACTGAGGGCCCAGCCCCCCATGGGGCTCCCCCATGGCTGCCGGGGGACCCACCGCCTTGCTGAAGTTGACTTCTCTGAGGCCGGTGGCCATGTTGCGGAGAATCAGTGGCTGGCCCAGGTTGAAGTGGCAGTCCTCGTCCACGCCGCCAACCCACTGCTGGTAGGTCTTCTCCCGGTAGCCGCGCAGGAGCTCCATCATCTCCTCATATTTCTGATAGACCATCTTGGCCTCCACACTGGACACAACCCTGGAATCCCAGTTAGAGCCCAGTGAGAGGCCAGGCTTCACAAGACACCTCCAGCAGGGTCTCTTTAGTGCCCCCACTGGTTGCTGCCCGGACCTCCGGCTGTCCAAGCAGTCAGCCAGTGGCCATGTTTTGTTCCAGGCGGCCAGACTGAAAATGTACAAGTGGAGAAGGGCAGACCTACCCATCCCAACAGATCAACAACCAACTCGGGAAACCAAACCATAGTGCATGAAGCAATTGGCCCCTGGTAGCCAGGGCTTGGTTAGGTTTTATGTTTTGCTTTGTTTTTTGAAACAGAATCTCACTATGTAGTCCAAGCTGGCCTTGAACTCCTGCTTATTCCCCTGCCTCAGCCTCCCAAGTGCTGGGATTACAGGCGTGCACCATCACACCTGGCTACAGGCTTTGGTTAGTAACTCACGCTTCCCTTCCACCTTAGGGCCAACTAGAGAAAAGCCAGTGCCCTGCCCAGTCCTCCAGGGTGCCTCCTAGCCAGCTGCCTCCAGCAGCTGTACCCGCAGACACCCCTGGCTCCTGGGCCCTCTGGCCTGCTGTGGCCAAACACAGTGACAGTGGTATGGTGGCTCCTTCGCAGCCGTGCCAGGCCAGTAGCCTCCTTTTGTTCTCACCTGGGGGTCTTGTTTGATGACACATGGCTGAGGGTGAAGATGAGGACAGAGTCCCCTGAGCACACTTGCCGAGAGGTCTTTGGGGAAGAGCTGGGGAGGCCGCCCAGGGGCCCTGTGGGCTCTGCTTTGGGAAGTGCAGTGCGGCTGGTGGGAACCTGAGTGCAGGTCGTGGCTAAACCCTCTTCCTGTCCGCTGCTGCCCCCTGGGTCCTCGCCACCCGGGACTCACGGGTGCTCGATGTGCTTTATATGCCGCATGGACACCTCCAGCCTCTCCTGCAGCTCCAGGCTCCATTTGAGCTGCCCGGCCACGGGGGGCATGTTCTTGTGGATGGGTGGGATGTTGCCCTCTGTGGCTGCCGCCATCTGGGCATCGTACATGAGCTTGGCGTTGTCCAGCTCGGCATCGAACATCTTCAGCATGACTGAGTACCTGGGCATCACCTCGGTCAGAATTAGGGGCCGCTCCAGAAGGCTCCCACACATGTACAGGAGCTGGGGGGACACAGAAGAGGGGTGTTTTGTCAGAGCCCCTGCCAACTGACCTGTCTTAGGTGCTGTCCCCAGCCTTGCTGACCAAGAAGCAAGGCTAAACTTCAGTTCCAAGAAGTCAACAAAGAACATGTTCCTACTTTTCTTTGTATGGTAACTACTGAAGGGCCCCTGTACAGTTCTGTGCTGCTATATTCTGCGTAACTCTGCTTGTAAACTGGCAATGTCAGCTCCGTCTGAGGTGTAAAGGAGTTTATTCGATGGCAGGAGAAATCAGGATGTGAACGAGGAAGATTTGAGCAATTTGATTTGAGCAAGATTAAACAGTGGAAAAATAGCCCAAGGACTGCATTCACCTAATGAGGGCTCATGCTCATTACCGGGGGAGGGTGCTGTTAGGGCCTGGACTGTCCCTCAAAGGCTCCTGGGTTGAAAACCAAACCACACTGTCTCCATTGCAGTACCGTTTATAGCTGAGGCCTTCTGGAAAGAAATCGGGTCATGACGGCTCTGATCTCATTTCTGCACTGATTCTGGACGGGTTCATTATTTGATAGGCTATTGGGGGGCGATGGAAACTTAGGAGGTGGGGCCTCATTGATGGGAGTGGGTCAGGGGGCATCCCCATGGGTGCTGTGTCTTGTCACTGTCTTCCCGCCCTGGCTAGCTCTCGTTCTCTATTTCTCTGCGTCCTGGCTGCCATGAGGTGAGAAGATTCCTCAGCCACAGCCTCCTGCCACCGTGACTTCAAAAAAAGGCTTGAGTGAGAAGACAGTCCGATAACAGTGGAAGAGGCGTCCATCCCAACACAGGCAGAAACCTCAAGACAGCCTGGAGCTGAGGTTGAAGAATTAGAGTACAAAGACATCAGGAAAGAAAAAGAATAAGAAATTATGAGTGACCCCAAAACTCAGACCCAGTTAAAAGACCAGAACTACAAATTTTGGGTGCAGAAGGGGGCACTGAGGTGCTGATGACACAGGAAAACTATGCAATAAAATAATAACAGAAAACTTTCCAGATCGTGGGGAAGATACAGACACCCGGTGTGGGAGCCACTTAGAGCCCTAAGAGGTGTCCCAGTGAAGACCTCCACTGTGCCACACAGCTCAGCTGACAGGAGAACAGAAGAGGCAAAGAACGTTGAAAGTGTCAGGGGGGAAACACTACATCAGAACAACTGTAGACTTCTCTGCAGAAGTGCTCAGGTCGGGTGAGAATGGAGTACGCATTTCAAGCCCCAAAGAAAAGTAAACGTCTACCTAGATGACTATATCCAGCAAAGCTCTCCTTCAAACTTGAAGGACAAACGAAAACCTTCCGAGATAAGCGTCAGCTGAAGAAATTCATGGCCATGGAGCCAGCGCGGCAGAAGGTACAAAGCTTTCCTGGCAAGAGGCATGCCTCTCAGGACAAACGCTGCCACTCAGAGACACGCCCCAGCAAGAACTACCACCGTGACCAGCGAGGAGGGAGAGCCATTTCCAGGCCCCCTAAAACCAAGTGGAGCTCCCTGGCATACTCAGTGATCCACTTGCTCCTCCTCCGTCACCTGTCAGTCACTGTAGACACCGGAGGTCCCCATCTCCACTTGAAAAAATTGACGTATGACAGTTGCGGGGGGGGGGGTCCACTTAATGGCTTAAGGCCCTCCTGGGTCCTTTTAATTTTTTTTCTTTCCTCTTTTTCTTTTTTCTTCCTTAGATATATTTTGGTTTCTGACTTCTGGGAAGCAAACTCATTTTATTTTCTGCCAGGAGGGCATGGAGTGGAAAACTGCCCTAGAAATTTCCTGATGTGTGAATTAGAGACGAGAAGTGGCAGCAACCTGGCAATTTGGGAATGGGGGGAGCTCAGGGACCAAGGGAGGGATGCCCAGGGCCCCCCATCCCAGGACGAGGGGCATCAGACACAGGGAATGTTCTCCCAGCCCAGGCACGCAGGAGCGGGTTGGGGTGGCTTGCAAGGTGCTTCTGTGTTCTTTCTTTCTTTCTTTCTTTCTTTCTTTCTTTCTTTCTTTCTTTCTTTCTTTCTTTCTTTCTCTTACTTAGCATAATCATCAAGTAAAAAATGTAGCACAGAACTTGTTTCTGCAATACAGAAAAACTGGATCTGGCGCTAATGGGGGCAAGAGAGGGTCCATCCCTCGGGGCCCCGGCCTGGCTTCTTCCCCGACTATCTGCTCCCCACAGAGACCAGCCGAAGAGTCCTAAGCTGCTGTTCACAAACATGGGTGCCTGAAGCCGACTTCTCCCATAGACAGGGGCCTCCCAGCCAGGCTCACCCCCACTCATCCGTCCACATCCTTCCCTGCCCTGCTCCAAACCAGATTTCTGGGGTAAAATCTCCATGTGCCTGGGGGACTTGAGAGTTGGGGCCTCATCTTTCCCTGTCTGGGGACATGTGACTGAGCTCTTCACATTTTACTGCCTGTTTCCTCCTCTACGCAGCAGGGAATAACTAAAGCTCTCACAAGGTTCCCTGAAGTGACACCATAGTGTCACTGTCCCCCTGGGTCCTCGCACTCTCACGTTGCCTTTTAATCTTGGAAGCCTCCTGTGCAGGTCTCCGGTCTCAGTGGCCACATGCTTTGCACTAAAGGCCTAATGCGTTCCATGCCAAAGTGCTGTGCTAGCGTGAGGTCACCTCAGACCACATCCGGGAGAACTGAGCCAGAGCCGCAGTCAGAGCCACACAAAGGCTCCTACAGCGTGCTGGGCTCAGTCCTGATCACATGCCTGCCCTCTGGGAGCTTATTTCCCTGATGGCGGGCAGCAGTGGCTGGGAACATGGGTACACTGCAGGTTACCAGCACTGCAGGGTACCAGGGAGGCTGAGCAAGAGGTGAGACCTGGCAGGCTAGTGTCAGACAGGGCGAAAGGGAGGAGGGGTGTGAAAGCCGCTCCTGGGGGCAGGAGAGGAGAAGCCGATGTGGTCAGGTGGTGTTGGAGTGGCAGAAGTCATGCGGGCTTCCCTGCAGAAGAGAGTTCCAGGACAGTGACAGAGAGAGCTTCTGTGGTGGCCAAACCCAGCTTGGGCACTTGAGCTCCTCCCAGGCCACTGGTGTGTATACATAAAATCCTGTGTCAGCAAAGACCCTGCCAGGTCCCCAGAAGCCCCCAGGCGTGACACCTGACCAGGTTCCTCATCCTCCGCCGTCCCTGGGTGCCATCCGGTCACCTGGCCTGGCCACAGCAAGAACTCTGTCTAGGTGGCTGAGCCTAAGTCCCCCTCATGGTCTCCTGATTGCTGATTTCCATCCCCCGACCCTGCTGCTGCCGGTCCCACCCCCACTAGCCCAGTCTACATTCACAGGTGAGTTATCCCCCACTGTAGACCCCACGGCAGGGATGCTGCACCTAGTGTGTGGCCCCAGATAAAGTCCCCTTCCGGTGACTTAACAGGCTCACTGAGTAATTCTTTCCCTTCACCTCGGCGAGGAGGTTAAGGCACTGGTTTGCACCCATTGGTATTTTGCCCAGAGCTCTGACATCTAAGGTTTCTTTGATCATTATATTTGCAGAAACTCAGACCAGTGCAAGTACATTTTTAAAAAAAGAACCCTTAAGAGGCAAGGCACATCTTGGCATTTGCTCGGGGAGGGACTTGTGCTGGGGGCAGGCAGCGTGACATCCTCGCGGGTGAACCTCACCTGCTGCTGCCCCGGTCCGAATGCCTTCACAGCCTCGGGAGCCCCTCTGTTAAGAGGTTCAGAACAGGGCCCTGGAAAGAGCCCAACTTGGAACTCGGGCCCCTGGTTCCCTTACTCCTGCTGGCTGTGTGGGCAGGAGCAGGCGCCTCCAGAGTCTCTGTGTGGAAAGACATGCGTGGTGGGCAGAATGCGGGCTTTCATCACACCTGCATGGACAGGTTGAAACTCTGACCTTCACGGTAGTGATGAGGGGAGGCGGGGCATCCGGGAGGACATTGGGTCACCAGGGAGGGAGAACCTGGTTCTCTGTCCCTGCCACACACTCTGGAGTGGTGGTGCATGCCTGTGGCAGGAGGATTGAGTAGAGGGTCATCTGTGCACCAGGCTGGTCTATGCTGGTATAACTCTCATTCCTTTTAAGTGAGGAGGAAATGGAATCAAAGAAGAAGAAATGGAACTTTTTAAACTTAGCTCCTGCGTGCCAGTGAAACGGCTGCTGTTCTGTACCTGCTTCTTCTCTTCTGCAAACTCTCCCCAGTAACTGTCAGACATACCCAGAGTTCTGGGCCCGGGTGAGCACTGAGGCGCAGCCCCTCTTGGACCAGCCCTATAGATCTGGAGGGCTGGGATGGACACGCCTTCCACCAAGTCCACTCTTGGACTCACCTTTGCGGAAGACTCAATGGAGCTGCAGTCATCGAAGGCTTGCCCGAAGATCGTCGCCAGTCTCCTGTCCAGGTCTTCAATCTTGGTCTCAAAATCGGCATAATCATTGTCAAAACTCTAAAATAAATGAAACACAGGCTGCATGCGGGACAACTGGAAGGCTCTGCCTTACTGGGAGGCCTCAGGGCGCACAGCTACAGGAAGATGTCACCGAGGTGGGGCAGCTCCTCGTGCAGTTCCTGTGACAGCTTCTTAGACGTGTCAGGGATTGCACACTACCCACCTCCCTCCTGTGCTTTCCCACTCATGGGTCCCTGTTGGCCAGTCAGTGCCTGGGACCCACCGAGTCTCCTGGGTCCAGGGGATCGTATTTGCATTCGGCAAAGACCTTCACCAGCTCGAAGACCTCATCGTAGATCTGAGTCACCTGGTTCCCCAAAATGTTCCCACGCACTCCGCCCAGCTCAATCTTCTCCAGCTTCAGAAACTCAATAGCAGTTTTATAAAGGTCCTAGCAGAGGGAGAAAACAAAACACCCTGAGACCCCTCATCTCCAGAGCCAAACCCGAGGGCCCTGTCCCAAAGCCAGCTGTGACGCCAGTGGAACCTGTGTTCATCTGTGCTCAAGGTCTTTGGAGTGGCTCCAGCAGGCAGAGAGGGCACAGGAGGAGGGGAGTGAATCGCTTTCATGCCAGGATGCAGAGGAGAAAGAGGAGGTGAAGGTTGGGATCAGGACCTTGACCTCAACACTGGCTGACTATATCACGTTTCCCTGGGACCTCTGTCTCCCCAGGGACACCCAAAAGACACTCCACACTGGGAGGAAGCAGTTGATGATGAATATGGTATCCGTTCCACATCCTCTGCATCCTCTACCGAGCAGACTCTTCCTTTTCGAAGCTTCCCCAAGGACTCTAGCCATCGTGATACTTCTTGTTTGGTTTTGTTTTTGGGTACCAGGGACCAAACTCATGACCTTGTGCTTGCTAGGCAGGCACCAGAGCCACTGAGCTAAAACCCTCCTTTCTGCAACGCTTTTGGAGTCTCAGTTCATGACCCAGGCGTCTGCTTGGCATGTCACATGGAACTCATCCCCTCATCTGGTGCCCCTGTGTGTGACATTCCTGTTTCCCAGGAGAGATCGCCAAGGCTCCTGGAGGGCAACTAACACCTTGGCTCCTTTCACACCTCTCTGAGTCCCAGTCCCAGAGCCAGGCAGCATTTAGCTCCCAGTGCTCCTGTGGAATTGGGGTCCCTTTCCTGGGCCGATGCTATGCTTGGGATGTCCTTCCAAAGAGTCCAAGATGAGCCACACTGCCTTCCTTCCCAGAACTTCATCCTGACTGAATAGAACCGAGAGCTGCCCGGGCAGGAAACTTGACAGGGACCCTTCCTGTTCTCTGGAAGCACCTTCAGGGTGGATAAAGTTGTGGGGCCCTAAGCTCCGCCCCTGCTTCCTGGCCCCTGACACAGGCCTGGGAAAGGCCCATGTGTCCTGTCGGTATGAAATCAGTGCTCAGTGGCTGCAGGATTAGGGTCCCTCTTTTCTTAGGGTATGCACTGATTGTGTGTGAAGTTTAAAAAGAAGTCAAGCCATGCAGAAGATTAAAAAAAAAAAAAAAAAAAAGTAACACTCGGCAGGCCTTCCCACGTCAAGCTCCCTTTTCGGTACAGAAAACCAGGTCAACCCAGTAAGTCTTAATGGGTCGTGTATCACTTTGCCGCCCACACGGGACCTTTTAAAGCCTTCCTTTGGGGTAGTTTAGTCCCCTAACTCTGCTCTTGGCCTCCGGGCTTCCTGGCTAAGGTCATTTAACGTTTGTGGTGCTGGAGATGGAACCCCGAACTCCACCAATGCAGATGAGGCAGGCGCTCTCTGGCCCCAGTCAAAGGGCAAGTGAATGTGATGTCAAAGATCCGAATTCTGTTTTTACCTCGATGGTCTGGATGCGGTGGAAGAAGGCATTTATTCTGGAGAAGGCGAGGGAAGAAGGGAATTCCCACAGCACAGGCTCCTTGTCCTTTTAGCAGAGAGAGACAAGGACATGTTCGATGGCCTTGTCCCATTGCAGCTGTCCCGCTGCAGCTGCTGGCGTGGCCCAAGTGGCCTTGCCCACGTCCTGCGCATACCTTGAAGAAAAGCTTCATGTTGGCGCAGCAGAAGTCGTAGGCTCGGAAGAGCTCCTTCAGGACATTCACGGACAGGGAGATGCCACCCAGGACCTCCTCGATCTCACCTTGCAAGCCTTTCAGCACCTCGTCTGGACTCAGGAAGGTCCGCGTCTGGGATGGAAGAGCAGACGGACAGCCTGAGGAATGATGTCCAGGCACGGCAGGTGCAGCACAAGGAACCACCCCTCCAAGAGGCTGTGATACTTTTCTGACCCACGCCTTGTCCCCTGGGACATAGCACAACCCATGTGCCCACTGTGGGGCTACTTTTGGGAGACCGGGTGGCTTCGTGGACTCGGCTCTTTACCCTGTGCCAAATGTGCAGTTAAAATGGTTTTGGTTCCAGACACTTTGCCACAGTAGAGGTTGCACAGACCCCTGTCACCCTGCAGATGGGCTCCAAGCGCAGTTTTAATCTATGCAACCTCTGGGGTCGCAGCCCTTTGGCTCAGCTCTGGCAGCTGCTGACAGCTACGTGTGAACGGAAGAAGGGAAGAGAGCGTGTGCTGTGCAACTCAGGACGGAGGTGGCTCCAGATAGGAGCTGATAAACCTGCAAAGTGCCTGGCTGAATTTGAAGTGCTGTGTCTCTTGGGAGAAATCTCCTCCTCTGTCTCCTTCCCTTCTTATAGGGGACTGGCTGGGGGTCCTGAGGTAATTCTAGTCACTACTGGGAGCCTCATTTTGGGTTGGAAGATGCCTGCACCAACATTTTAGAGGCCTGCTATGAACAGCTGGGGTGTTGGGGATCAGGAATTGTAAACTGACATAGTGTCTGTCCTGGAGCATCCTTGCACCTCATTGTGGGCCAGTTTTGTTGTTGTTGTTGTTTGGTACCGGGAATTGAACTCACAACTTCATGCTTGCCAGGCAGGTGCTGTGCCACTGAGCTAAATCCCCTGGCCCGGTGGGCCGGTTTGGAAGTGTAGAGAAAGATCACCTTCCTCTAGGTCAGAGAGATCATCACCCTGGTGTGAGGACGGATCTTGGCTTGTGCCCTCGGCCATTTAAACTTGCCTGTTCTACCTCTGCCTCTGCACTGTTCCAGGAAAAGCACCCCACCACCCCTTCCCCTCAGCTGGCTAATAAAATGGAAATTCGAGGCCCTTTGCTCCTAGAGGGCAATTTGTGGTCTCAGGTCTCTGCCATGCACCCCTCTACTTTGTCTCTAGCTCTTTCCTTCCTTTCTCACTGTGCGCTGTAACCCAGGTAGGAGATGGTAATCCCTGCAGGGGTCTCTAATAATCCGGCTCTGTCCTAGGGCAGCCACGGAACGGAGAGGAAGGGGCCAGAGGACCCAGACGGGAGGGTCGTGGAAGTCACCATCTCGATGATCTGGTTGGAGAACTCCTGCAGGATGACGATGATCCTGGAGGGTGTGTTGTAGTGCTCGGAGGTGGCCCAGATGAAGCAGATGGTGTCCAGCACCTTGGCGATGAAGGTTGGGAGCTGGAGAGAGATGGACCCGGGTGTGTCTCAGCCTTCCCATTCCCAAGGCCTGGACATCCACAAGAGGGGATCCAGGGACCTTCTTCCTGGTGATGGGCAAGAAGCCTGCAGCCTCCCATATCCCCCAGTCAGGAGGTCCCCTGCAGATGCCCACACCCGCCCCACAGGAGCGAGTTTTCTCCTGCCCATGTACCAATGTGAAGTCAGCCTGCTCCATCTCCTCCAACGAGATCTTCAGAGGCTTCAGGTAGAGGACAATGTCACTGGCTTCCTTCAGCCCTGAGTGCAGCAAAAACAACATGGGTGGCTCCATTAGGGAGGAACAGTGCATCTCCTGGGCAGCCTGTGGGTCTCTTAGACCCATCACTTCAGTACACAGGCTCTTTCCCCGCAGAGGACTGAGCAAGCTTCTCATGGTGGAGGGGGATCTGCACTTTCAGGGCTGGGGACTGTCCCATCCCAGGCTCTCCCAGAAAGCATGGGCGGCTTCACCGGAGAAATCACAGCAGCATCTTGGGCTCACCTTCAGTGACATTCATATAAACATTCTGCAGAGCCGGCCAGTAGCAGCTCTTGGCTTTTTCTAGGATCTCGACTATTCTGTTCACTTTGGGTCTGTTCAGCTAGGAAGGAAAGAAGAACGCGGGTCTTTCGATTAAACCTGCAAACACTAAGACACGGGCAGTGAGACTTGGGGCTGCTGGAGCTGAGGGATTTAAACAGACCACCAAGGCCCCATGGGGTTCCTGCAGAGTCAGTGCAAGGACTTGGCCACTGACCACCAGGTGGCAGAAAGGCTCAGGCACTATGGTGGCACAGAGGCCCTACCTGCTCATGGATGCACTTGAGGTTCATCAGCCGGGTGTCCCAGAACTCGAACTCCACCCGGGGCAGCGGGTGCAGCCCGTCCAGCAGGGCCTGGGCCGAGTCCTTGCTCAGCACGTCCCGAATCTGATGGGACCAGTCAATGATGATTGTCTCAATGGCGTGTAGGAGGGAGTTGTCCATGGAAGAGGGGAGCCTGCCAAGTGCAAGGTTATGATGATACTCTCATGACTGTAGGCACGGGGGCCTTGTCGAGTCCTCAGCCTTCTGGGAGGGAGCCTCTCCAGCCCTTCACAGCATCCTGCGGCTGCTGGACCCCAAACCACCACCCACAGCAGAACACCTAATTTCACATCTCTGGCATCTCCCAGCCACCCCAAGGAAGCTGAAGAATTCTCCATCCCTCTGATAGGAAAAGACTTGAGCAAGCAGTGTCGGAAATGCCAGTCGTCAGAGGCAGGAGCAAGAGGGGCCAGGGTTTTGGAAGAAACCCTGTGTGAGAAAGCTCCACCCAGCAATTCTGTTGGGGCACCTTGGGGATCCGTGGAGGACATGTCCCATGAGCCCCCAGAGCTGACACCATCAGACACACATGTGTAAAGCAAGCTGTCACATGGGAAGCAGTTGCAAAAGTGGCCAGGCAGGTACAACAGGTCTTGGAGCCCTGGTATCCACCCACCGAGTCCCTTCCATTCCCCAGTGTCCTCAGTGCCTGTTCTTAAGCTGAGCTTCTCCTTATTGGCCACACCGTGTGGCAGGAACAGAATGAGGGCCTGGGGTGCATGTGGGCTCCCTGCTAGGTGCAGAAGTGCTCAGTAGTTGCCAGAGCTGGAACCCTAGTCGCGCCTCCCACTTTCCCGACCTTAACTGTCAACGCCAATCTAACAGCAACCTCTTGGCCCTGAGTGTTTCATCAGCTTCGAAACAGTCTGCAGTGACACCCGCTATCTGTCACTCTGGTCCTGACTCGGGTTCCTCTGGTCCAGCCAGGTGGTGGCCCTGCCTACCTCTCCGTGGAATCCATCGTGCCGTCTAGCCTTTCCAGGTGCTCCGGGATGGGCAGCAGTGTCTTCCCTTTGATCTTGCCCCCCATCACAAACATCTCATTCTTCAGCTTGTGCACCTGCTTCACAATGTCCTCGGAGACCACCTGGGGCCAGCCGAAGGTGTTCTCACTCTGGTTCAGCAGAGAATGGAGGACCTGCAAGGGAAGGCTGCTGTAGTTGTGCTGGGCCTCTGAGCTCAGCGGCCCTGAGCAGGTGAAGACCACTATATCTGCAGTTCCAAGAGAGCTAAGTCCTTCTCCCACACCAGCAGGAGGAGGGATACGGCTGTTTGGACCAGTGAGGACAACCTTGCTCCTGGTCTTTGCCATGGGCAGGTCTCCTCCAAGAAGGCACAGCCTACTCTTGCCACGGTACACACATTGGGCTGCAAGAGCACATGGCAATTGCCGGGAGTGCTGTGACAGATTGTCCCTAAAGCCACACGGCACACCCCCAACTCCCAGCACCTTGGGATGTGACTGCAGTTGGAGGCAGGGCCTTAAAATAGGGCATTTAAGGTAAAATGAGGTTCGTAGGGTGGGCCCTAATCCAAAGGACTGGTATCCTCGTAAAAATACATAGGACAAACAAAAGGACAACCATGTGGGCTGCTCCAGCAGCACATTTACAGAGGGACAATCATGTGAGGACGCAAGGAGAAGTCACTATCTGCAAGCCAAGCAGAGAGGCACCACTACCCGCCCCAACCTCAAATTCTGGCTTCCAGCACCGAGATGCTGAAGGCCCCGCATCCACAGGCATTTTGTAAAGCAGCCGAGCTGACTGAGACTGGCTCAGTGCTCCAGCCTCGGGCTGCGGAACCCCTAGCTCTTAGCCTCAGGTCCGAGAAGCCCAGCCCGACACTTGCTCTGGGCCTGCTGAGCAGCCCCTGGGTTCATGCATGTGCACAAGGCAGGGACCTGAGTCTCCATTCTGTGATGGCCGGAAATGTTAAGTAACTCAGCCTGGGCTTGGTGTTCCTCCTCACCACTCCACGCAGTGTGGGCCTGGGGGTAGATCAGTGAAAAAGAGGTGCAGAAAATGCCACTTCCCTTTCCCCTGGAACTGTGGAACCTACCTACTAGTTTGGGAAAAGCCCACACTTTCCCGGGCCAAGGCAGAGGCTATCCCCAGTCTGGGCAGAGACCACTAATATAACAGGGAGGATGGGGCTGTGCTGGGCTTCTTGGGCTCCAGCAGTATAACCCGGAGGCCTTGGGAACCTACCTCCAGGTCAGTCTGCATCTGCAGCCAGCTCAGAGGTGAGGCTGCTGCACCCAGAACCACAGGCCGCGTGTGGGGGACCTGCCCGCCCCGCCCTGAATGCCCGGAGTGAACGCCCATTCTCCTGAGCTTTGGAGCCACAGCTCGCTCTGGCCACCTCGGTCACACGCACCTCTTCTACTACTGCGATCAGCTGGTCCACGGGCGCAGGGCTGATGTCCCCATAGAGGAGGCGGGTCTTGTAGTTCTCCTTGTTGATGGTCTCTGGCTTTGTCTTGATAAAGTAAACACCTTTGGACTTCAAGGACTCTGGGAAGCCCAGGCAAGGGACAATCATGCCAGCAACATTGAGCGTCAATACCAACACAGAGACATCCGGTTTCTCGAAGAACTCTGTGAACATGGCTATGTTCTCCTCAGCTCCAATCAGCTTGCTCCACTTGTCTGGCTTGAATTTGAGGAGGATGGAAGCCACTTGCTCCAAGTACTCGAGTCTGACATCTTGCGTGATCGTCATCTCGATCCTTTCTTAACACCACCGACTTCTGCAAAATGAGCAGAGACCAGGCCACCTGTTTCCTGGACTTCCCAATTCCCACCCAGTGCCAGCACTATGTGAGACTGCTGTGCTAACCAAGCCCACAGAAAAGGGGCTCTTTGCAATCAGATTGTTTTCCACTGCAGGTGGGCTGGAGGGAGACAAGGCCGTGTCCCTGTGCTCAAGCCTGCCCGGCTCTGCTGCAGGGCCGGGGTAGTGGTGTATGCTCATGGGAGTTCTGATATAAACTTACTAGGCCAGAAAGATGAGAGAAAGAGACAGAGACAGAGAGAGACAGAGAGACAGAGAGAAAGTGATCATAGCTAGACGGCCCTAAAGCTGATGTGTAAGAAAATATAAAAGGAGAGGAAGGAAGGGGCTGCTGAAAGGGTCCAGGGTAAGACTTCGTCCTGGGATAGGTGAGAAGCACAGAAGAGGAGCGGCAGACCTCACTTCCAGGAGGTGAGCCTAGATCCCTTCATTGTAACCCCGGCCGAGATGTACCCCATCCTAACCACACCCCAGCTGTGACACTCCCCAGCTCTTCCCTGCCCTGTGCCCTGTCCCTTCTGCCTCCTCCCAGCCGCCACCTAATGCCCATAAAGCACGGAAACCTCATGTTTTGTACGACCCTTCCCACGCTGCTGGACACCCAGGGAAACTTCACCTTGGCTCTTCCTTTACCCACCGAGTTGAGGGGCCCCTTAAAGACCTTTCTGGAGCCCCAGAAGTGGGGCTTACTGAGCACCACCTTTAAGGGGATGCCAAAATGCTCAGTCATAAACACAGGGAGAATTGAATTATTTTTTAAAATCAAAGTTAATGCAAACAGATTCATTAGGAAATACCAACATTTCAAATAAAGACAACCAGGATGAGGTCAGAGGGGCTAATGTGCAGGGGCAAGGGGAGTCTGTCCTGCTTTTGCTGAAGGACAGGAGGTTGCACATGGGCTGTTCACCAGTCTAGGGGTCATGCAGCCCCTGATTTGGGGGGAACCTGAGTGCTTGTCTTGCTTGGGGCTCCTTGGCCCATCTGTTCCAAACCTGGCATCTGCCCACAGACAGTGTCAGCAATGCACACAGATCCGGGCCCATCTCTGCTGGAAGCTAAGTTTTCTAAGCGTGTTACTATCTTCTGGGCCCCCAAAGACACGGCTGTAAAGAGGTAGACTTTCATCCTCGGCCTTTGCAGCAAAACCCACCGTATTATGGGGAGCAGGAATGTACTCCCTGTTACTCCGATGATCTCAGATTTGCTCAGAGCTCAGACACAGGACAAATAGACGCAATGAGCAGCAGACACTTACAGTGGTCCGAGAGCAAAGCCCGTCTAACTCAGCCCCGTCTGTGGACCAATAGGGAAGGAATGCCACCAGGCACAGGGACCCCGCGGGAGGAGCCACGTGTTGTCAGCTACCCCAGAGGGCCCTGCACCCATTGTTGAATTAACCTCTGCTGGGATCTCAGAGACGGGTATCCTGACCTCTTCTAATGGTGGGGATCACAGGGAAAGCCCCAGCACTCTAGGGCCCCTTCCTGAACTCCTGCCAAGCTGGTGACATTACTGGAATTGAAAGGAACCGCCTCTGGTCCACTGATTTTATAAATTTGAACTCTTCACAAAGCCAGCTTCCGAGAATGGCATCACACTGGCCTCCTCCTAATCCCTACATAATCCAACATCTTTGGGATCCCCCAAATGTCTCCCTCCAGCTGTTATCATCTCAAATTTCCCCCATGGCATGTCCTGGAGTACAGAACACAAGGTGGTGGCAGTTAACAGTGCGCCCCCCCCACACACCGTGGTGCTTCTGGAGGCCGACGCACAGCCAAGGAGCAGAGAGGAGGTCTCTGCAGCTGCCCCTCAGGCTGGGGGCTTCAGGGAGAAGACAGTGGCCTCAAGAGCCCAGGAGGTGTCCAGGCTGGTGGTGGGGAGCCTACATGCTGGACTTAGACCCTGGGCTGCTGCAAGTGGGCAACAGAACCACGACTAGGTGAGCAGCAGTCCTCTGTCTACTGGCCTGGGCTCTGCCATCCCCCGAGGCTCCCTAGCTCTCCTCTGGTCACTAAACCGTTCACGGCCGCTCACCAGCTTCACAGAAATGCCTGCTCCTTCACAGGCGGGACACAACCCTCTGTGACACAGGAAAGAAAATGGCTGCCATTCCTTAAAGAACTGCAACTGCCACAGAACTTGGTCTCCTCAGGTCACCCGGGGCTTCTGGAACCTTCCCCAGTAGGAGCAGCATGGCGGGTGAGTGACTGACTGATGACCCCGTCCCCGGGGTGGGAAGGCTCCAGGCCGCAGCTGCCCAAGCAGCCAAGCTCGCTTTGCCTCGTTTCTGAGCATCTGGGCCATGTTGTTTGGTGGAAGGACAAAAACACGAGACTGATTTGCTGTCTGGTTAAGCGCTTCCTATTTTTCTGGCCTCCTCTGGCTTCCCTTCCTTTTATCCCTTCTTCTGGATTAACCCATTTTATCATTTCTATCTCTGGGCTGTAACCATCTTGGTTTTCACATGCTCTCGCTTCCCTCTCGGAGCTCACACCTCGAATCCTGGCCCAGCAGAGCGGGAGCCTCCTCCGCTCCTCTGAACAAGGGTGAGGGCGCTTGAGCTCTCTGACTTTGGTACTTTTGTTTCTATTCACTCTCCACTATTGAAACCCCAATATTGTATACATAATCCAAATACTGTAATTCTTTTTAGTTGACCTCATAATCTAGAAAGTTACATTTGTAATCCCATAGAAACATTATAGGAATTCGTGAGTTAATTCCAATCTACCACCTCCAGTGTAACCCACAATGAGAGTAAAGACACCAAGACATATTCAAAGTTATAGGCAGCTAAGGTCCTGAGTCTGAGCCAGGTGAGGATGTGCGGATAAAGATCCAAGGCCTCTCCTGGAGTTTATTATCTTGTGAAGAAGGGAATGGCTCAAGGATGAGTGACAGTGAGGGTGGCGGGAACTATGTAACCTGAGCTGGCCATCTGGGAGAAAAGCACCTTTGCACTATGCAGGGTGTGGGGGACAACTCCAGTGACTTCCTTTGGCAAAACAATTACTGCAACTTTGATTATTTGGAGACTCATTTCCTTATACCGATATGTAGAGAGCTGGCTGGGGTATTTCCTTCTCTCTTCAATTGACTCTAAGCATTGCAACTAAGGCTAGCCTAGGTGCTGGTATGCAATCTCTAAAGCCAACAGACAGTCCTGTCTCCTCTCATAGTGTTCTCCATGTACAGGATATGAGCACAGCGGGATGTTAGAGCCAGTCAGCTCCAGGAATGTCAGCTGGGTACAAGCCTCAAGGTAAAGAGGCTATTACTCTCTAGGGCACAAGAGTTTGCGTGTCAGAAACTGAACCATCAGCCCCCCAAAACAATTCCATTGTTACCTTAATTAGATTGAGTGAACTGATCCTTCTGCATATCTTTATCTCTGCAAATTACAGAGATGCCAATCTTGCACCTAGCCAGCCAGCTCAAGTTACTCACATAATTTCCTCCATCCTCACTGTCACTCATCCCTGAGCTACCCCATTCTTCACAAGACAATAAATTCTGGGAGAGGCCTGGGATCAGGGCCTTTGTCTGCACATCCTCACAGGGATTGGACTTACGATCCCTTGGCTACCCTTAACTTGGAATATGTCTTGGTATTTTTACTTTTGCTGTGGTTTGCATTGGTGGTGGTAGTTTGGAATTAATTTACTGGGATTCCAATAATGTCTCAATGGGATTTCAAATATAACTTTTCGGATTGTGAGGAAAACTAGAAAAAGGATTACAATACTTGGATAACTGGTACACAGTATTTGGCATTACAATACAGGGAGACTGATACGCAGAAGGACCAGCGTGCATAATCCAATTAGGGTGTTTTAAGAGGCTGTTGCTTCAGTTTCTGATATGCAAACTTCTGTGCCCTGGGGAGTCACAGCCTCTTACTTTGAGCTTGTACCCAGCTGACATTCCTGGAGCTGACTGGTTCTGCCATCCTGCTGTGCTCAGTCCTCTACAGAGAGCGCTATGCAAGGAAATAGGAACTGGCCTTATCTGCACCACTTAGAACCATTGAAGGCAGAATGGAACAGCGTAGCCCCTCTGCGCGTATCCGTACAAGGAAATAAGACTCAGTTTAACCGAGTCGCAGCAGTTGTTCTGCACTCAAGGAGAGGTGCCCCGCCATCTTCTACACCCATCATTGTCCAGTTTCTGTGGGTATGGGTCAGAGATTAGTGCATGGCGAACCAGCCGCACAACTGAGCAAGACCTGTCCAATCATGGCCGAGACGCACCACAGGACAGCTTCAGAGCCCTGCGTGGGACAGCCTGGATCAGACACTAAAAGAAGATATAAAAGATGGGGCTATTGACTTTGCTGCCACTGCCCTCTTATTGTGCAGTGACCTGTCCTGCGTGCAGGATGTGTCTTCTCTTTTCTCTTTCTCTTTAGTTTCCTCTCCTTTTCTTTGATAAATGTTAAGCTGTTACGTTCATTGGTTATCTCTGTCTTTGAATGGGATGAGAGTCTGCACCTACTGAACACCTCAGCATTGGACAAGAGACAAAGCTGGGTACCACAGAGTAAATAGCTGAAAAGAGTTTATTTTGCTCAGAGTTCTGAAGGCTGGAAGCCCCAGCACACTGTGCTGGCAGCTGGGGAGGCCTCTCGCTAGGGCATCTCGCAGCAGAGGGTGTCCTGTGGGCAGTCTGAGTGAGTGGTGGTGAGAACTTGTGTGGATAACGAAGTGACTCCACGCGAATCTACCAGTCTACTAATAACCTCCCCCAAAGCCCATCTCACAATACTGCTGCCTTGGGGGCTGGGGATTTAGCTCAGCGGCATAAGCGCCTGCCTTGCAAGCAGGCAGTCGTGAGTTTGATCCCTGGTACCGAAAAAAAACGAAAAAGACAAAAAAAAATTTTTTTAAAAAACAATACTGCTGCTTGGGGACCGTGTTGCGGCATATGAAATGGAGGGACACGTGGCAACTGTCTCAACGGTCATACCTTTTAGTTCTAAATCCCACTGTGTTGGTATTTAACATGTGTGAGCCCTCACCTCCACCATAGGCGCCATTTCTTTTTTCTTCCTGTGTCTCTGAGTTTCCACCAGCGTCATTTTCCTCTGTTTCTCTCACTGTTTCACCTCCATCTCTGGAAGGGGGGAAGAGTCACCTCATTTCCTGGAGGCCCTCTCAGAAGCCCACTGTCCCCTAAGCTTAGCAAACAAGCTGAGGATGGCCCCGCTCACCACCTCAATTCCTCACCGTTGTACCAGGGCTTCTAGCCCTGAAGCTTAGGCAAGAAAGTAAGAGGAATTCAAGTTGGAAAGGAAGATGTAAACTCTCTACTCACGATGACATGATCTTATATGTAGCAAATCTTCAGTAACTCATAAAATAACTAGTAGAGCTAATGAAAGAACTTGATGAGGTTGTGGAATGTGAGAATGTTTTCTTTGAAAGATGGAGTCTGGCTGTGTGGCCTAGACTGGCCTTGAACACCTAGACTCAAATGAGCCTTTGCTTCAGCCCTTGCACAGCTGGGACTACAGGTGTACACTATTGGCCCAGCCAGGGTACAAGATTGACATACAAAAATTAACTGTACTAGATACCTATTTTTAAAATTTTATTTTAAAGAGAATAAAACCAAACAAAATAAAACAGAGATAAAGCCAATCAAAACAGAACAGTGAAAGTGACACAGGATTTTGAAGCAGGACAATAGGAAACCAACAGTGGCTACTATATTGCTTCTTGTTATCTTCAAAATTGCTGCCCGTACCATCAGACATAATAAAATCAAACAAAAGAGTACAGAATAAAACCAGTCAAAACAGAACATTTAATAAAACAAAACAATAAAATGGAAAAAAACAAAACAGTGAGAACAATATTGGATTTCAAAGACAAGACAGAAGAAAATCCCCCATAGTTGCTGTATTGCATATTGTCCCCTCAATAGATGCTCTAGGCCTGCAAAGTCAATCAAACATTACAAGCAGTAACTTGCTTTTTGTACCTCAGGTGCTAACAACTCAACTTGTGTTCCTCCAAATCAGCTAATTGCTTAAGAGGTGGGAGTGGAGATGTTCTTGTCTCCCAGTCCATGCAACTGGTTGGCTTATAGGAAGAGCCAATTAGCTTCTTCTTTCTCCTCCGGGGACCTGCAGGGTTCCCTGTACTATACATTATGATGAGCAACCCAGTGATGAATTCAGAAAGTAACGTCCATGTGACCTCCTTACTGTCCTTTAACCCCATTGTTAGGAAGGGGAAGAGAGACCTGGAGAGAAGTAACATAGTTTCTTAATCCAGAGGTCTCTCACTCCTCTTCTGCTGGAGCCCTGTTGGTCCAGCCTCATTATGTGCCACAGCTAGCTGCAAGGGAGGCTGGGAAAGGTAGTTTCTAGCTAGCATCCGTGTGACCACTTGGACTTGGAGTGCTAATGAGGGAGCTCCTGTGGAATATTGCCAGTTTCTGCCACACTGGCCTAGTTCCATCCCCCGAGCTCAAAGCTGCTCCTGGAGAGGCTTACGGACCCCTCAAAATCAATGTGTACAATACTGGCCTCTCCCCACTCCCACCCCCACCCCCCATCTCCACATATTTGTCTTCCTTCTGGACTCCCTGGCTCTGTCCAACCAGGACCCTGACTTTCACTGGGTCTCTGACCTCAGCCCACTTCCCTCCATGGCTGCTGATCCCCAAGCCACTCAAACCTATTAGGGCCTAAGGATACGCTCATTCACTTCTCTACACCTGTGCTTTTCTCCCAGCAGCCCATTCTCGGCTCCTTTTAAAAGGCATCTGTTATGACAACACCCCACTTCAAACCCACTAACAGCTGACTGATGCCCACAGGAGGGAATGCAAATCTCCTGGGTGGACCCATAGGGTTTGGCCCCTGCCTCTCACTCCTCAGCCCTGGTGCCACTCCAGAGCTGTGCTCTGACCATATTGGCCTCCTTTCAGCTCCTGCACTGTGAGGTCTTCTGAGCCAGCCTAGAATCCTGCACAAAGGCTTGTATGTACACACGCATGTGCGCACACATGTGCACACACACACCTGTAAGTCCCACTTGCCCACAGAAGACAGCTGAAGTGCTGTCCGCCATAGGCCTTGCCGTCCCTGCTAAGCTCTTTTAGTCCCTACGCCCCTCTGCACAGCACCACCACAGCTGCAGTTAGTCAATCACACAACAGAACACCAGTCACTTGCTTCCCTCCTGGGGCCCAGCCCTTGGGAAAAGCATGGTCACAGCAGGCCATCAACAGTGTCACCAGAGAACAAAGGATGTCAGAAGTCCTGCTATAAAAATCTCTTAGGCTTCACCTCACGACATATTTCACCCAACAGAAACTGAAATGCACCACCCTGTAGCTCCCACTACACCCACCTGTGCTTCCCCAGGGTCTCAATGTCCAAGAGCCCAAGACACCAAGGACTGAACATCTAAAGGTGATGTGGAGGACTTGGTGGGGGTGGGGGGAGGGAAATGCCCCAGGCCCTCCATCTGTGTTGTCGGGGCTCTGTCTAGCATGGAGGAACCTGTCACCCCCCAACCTGTCCCAGGCCACTGCTGCGGGTGGAGGAGCACCACAGCCTTCTGTAAGGATGCACAGTCCACATCGCTGTGGAGCATGAGGTCCTGGGGAGGAGGCCAGAGCAATGCATGTGGACCATGACCCTTTCCTCCCAAACCTGAGACAGGGGCGCGGTGATGGGCAGCTCCCATCCTCCTGTGGGGCTGCCTGTGGGAAACCACTCACTCATTTCCTGGCTCCTGACAGTCACCACATGTGCTGGAGGCGGGGACAAGCGGAAAGGGCTGCTTTGCGTTTGGTTCCTGATGGGAAGCATCAAAGCTGTTCCCCGTCATTAACTATGATTGCAGGACAATTTCCCTTGGTGAGTACATTTGCAGCCAGAGGGGGGCCAAGCCATCTGGGTCTCATCAGTCTCCCCCTACCCTGTCTCCCCTCTGTGCTGGCCCAGCCCCGCATCCTCACACTGAGACCTTTAGCCTTCTACCTGGTCATGTCCTTGCCCGTGGTGCTGACTCTCAAGGGAGGCTGAGCCCTGAGCAGCCAGGCTGACCCAGCAGGGCGGTGGGGCCAGAGAGAAGCCTCCAAGTTCATGGCAAGGGCAGACGCAGTAAACGAAGGCCTGGGGACCTTTTCTCTGCTTGCAGTCCCAGGTGCAGCCATATAGACTGCGACATGCAAGGAGTCCAAATGGCCCACATAGAAAACAGGTGTCAGAGTGAGGGCTCTGGCTGCACTGTCCGGGGAGAAAGGCTGTGTGTGACACCGTGTGCAGGGAGCAGTGAAGGACACAGCCTCTCCGTCACAAAGAGACAGAGGGGCTCAGCACTACCTCCAGGGAAGACCTGAGCTCCATTCTCAACACACCCAGGCCAGCCCAACGGACAGTGGCAGGTAGAGCGTGGGCGTCCTACGGGGACAAAGACTAAGTGGGGACTTTCCAGAGCTGGGCTCTTGCTGAAGCAAGACAGGGGACAGTGAGCCCTGGGTTGTACTAAGAGCCGGGGTGACACAGCAGGACCTCTCCTACGGCCAAGGGTCCCAGATGGGGCCAAAATGGCCTTGAGCCGGGCTTGGCAGCCTTGTCTAATGCTGGGACAAGGGCAGCCTCAGTCTGCCATCAGTCTGATGGGGACGCCAAGTTCGGGGGAGCAGCCAGGGTTGTCACAGGGTGCTCCAGGTCAGGGCGTTCCTTCCCTGGAATGGGTCTATTCTTGGGGGTCTGGCATCTGCAGCCCTTCACACAGGACCCCTGTGGCAGGACACACAATGTCACAGAGCCTGATCCCTGCGGCCAGTTCCCTGTCCACAAGAACCAGCAGGGGGCAATACTCACTGAGCTGATATCCACCAAGGGCCGTGACCACCCAGCTGTGCCTTCCCCACCTCTGCCACACAAGTTTTGTTTGTTCCCAGAACTGTGGTGCTGTGCTATGTATTTTTATTAAATAGACGATAAACTTACTTTTATGTTTGCATGCTGGAGATGGAACCCCAGTTCCAGAGCTCTGCTGCACCCTGGTCCTTACTATCCTCACACAAGAGAGCAGGAGTGGAGCCCGCACTGGCCGAGCCACGCCCCAGCCTCCTCCTGAGCATGGCTGGACTGCTCAGTGAGCGAGGCCCTGGATGCAGCCTGAGACCCAGACTCCAGGCTGGGGCCCAGCCATCTGTATTTCATAAGCTACTGCAGGCTCAAGTTTGAGGATCACTGATTCAGAGTGAAATTTTGGTCTCTGTGTTAAATAAATTCACCTGAAATAGCCATGCTGCTCAGCCAGCAAGGTCTTCTGGGTTTTCTTTCCAGGTGATTGTCTACATTGGAGGAAACCCAGGTCACCACTGCAGCCTGGTCAGCAGCCTCTCCATGGCCTGGGAACCACATGGCTCAAAGCTGAGACTCTCTTCTCCACAGCCGGTGGGGTCACCAAGAAGACTTCAGAACCACTGGGGTCCGACGATCAGGGCCACGTGTGAAGGTTTTCAAAGCTCCGGTGTGGGTCCAAACACAGGCAGGGTGGGCATCCTTGGTCAGAGGTCAGTGGCCCTCAGAGGTGACTTCGGCTACCCTTGACCCACTTCAGTGGAAAATCCTAATAAAATGGATTAGAAATGTGGGCAGATTGACTTGGAGACAGATAACATGCACGAGGGGGTAGGCCAGGTCATATCTGGGGACTCAGAGTGCAGAGCAACTGTCACCAAGCTCTTGTGGCTTCGGCTCATTCATGGGTCAGACCCTGGGAGACCCTCGGTGCCCTAGAGGAGCCCTGTGCAGCCTGGTCCTGCTGCTCCTGCATTCTCTATCCAGCATCTCGGGGGTAGCAGTGTCCCCCACTCAGAATTCTCACATTACAGCTCAGCTCCTGCCAGAGACCCAGAAAGATCAAACATTTCTTGCCTAAAAGGACAAAGACATCTTCCTTTTGAAATATTTTTTAAAGACCTAAACTGTGTCACAGAATCCTCTTCCCTTTGATAACTTAGACTACAGTTATTCATGCTAGAAAGAGACATCTCCCAAATGGCAATCGAGTGACACAGAATCAAGACAGTGGCAGGGGGTTGCTGGGCCCGGCCCCAGCCCAGTTCCCAAAGCAATGCCCTCCTGCGCTGGCCTGGCTGTTACCTCCAGCCTTGTTTCAGAGTGAGGCCAAGATTAATTCTGCCCTTCAGGGGAAGGGAGAGAGTGATCACGTAGCCAGGGGCTCTTCCCACTTTGTTTACAAAATTAAATGTGCCTTGAATGTAATGAGTCAGGAGAAGCAGATTCGCATGGAGTCTGGAAATGAAATTTCCTGTCTAAGGTTTGACTCAGGCCGCTCTGTCTGGAATTCTACCCCAAGGACATCCATTCCACTGTAACAGGGCCAGTCCCCGCGGAGCTCCGGAGAGATTATCCAAAGCAGACCGGAAACGGTGGGGCCCAAGGGCGCCACTCTGACTCCTGAGCTCACCACCACCAGGCTGGTGCAATCCAGAGTTGCAAATTCATCATCAAGGCACCACTCCTATGTGCTGGCCGTCTTCCTCTTCCCCAAAGGCAGCTCTAATAAGGAACTGGGCGTCTTTATGGTCTTCCTTTGCTAGCACAAGAGGAGACTAATTCAGGGCAGCCACCATCCTCATCTTCCCAAGAACGAGGTGGTCTCAGGACCAGGGATTTTCGGTCTTAAAACTGAGAAGTCCCAAGCAAACCCAGACTCGTTTGTGACCCTGAGGTTGTTGCTGCCAGCTCCAGCTAAAGCAGGGGCTGTGTCCAGCAAGGGCGGAGACAGGGGCTGGCTGTCTCCCGTGGGGCACACCAGGGAAGCAGACGAGTTCCTTCAGGTGCCAAGAGGACAGGGAACTTTCCTACACCTCCCCACTGGTAACTGGAGGCGTCGGGTTTGGGACTTGATTTTTTGACACCTCAAAGGGAAGTGGGATCAGCCCTCAAAGGGGTCACTTGGCTGGGAAAGTCTTACTGAAGGCCCACAAGCCCCAGCACCTCCTGGGACCAGCTTGCCTGGAAACCAGAATCTCAGGCTCCACTGGGTGACTCGGCTGATCCCAGGTTTACAAGCACAACTAGACTGTGAAGAGCCCTGCTCCCCAGCACCTGGGAAGGCCGGGAGGTGCTGGAGTCATTGCTGAGAGTTTTAACAGCCACAAGAAATTGGTACATATGTCTGCCCAGGCTGTAAGCACAACAGTAAGATTCCAGCAACCGTTCATGTATCTTTGGATAAAATTGGGAAATAAATTAATTACTTACTACATGAAAAACATTTTTTTTTTTGAGACAGGGTTTAGCTATGCAGTTCGGGCTGGTATTGAATTTACTATGTAGTGTAAACTGACCTGGACTCACAGCAATCTTTCAGCCTGAGTCTCATGAGTGTTGGGATTATAGCTGTGTGCCGCCACACCTGGCCACACAAAAGACATCTTTAAAAACAATGCTTTTGTTTTGTTTTGAGACAGGTCTTGCTATGTAGTTCAGGCTGGCCTTGAACTCGATATGTAGCCCAGGCTGGCCTTGAATTCACAATTCTTCTACCTCAGCCATGCAAGTGCTGGGATCATAGGTGTGTGCCACCATGCCTGGCTAAAACAATGTTTTTAAAAAGCCACAGCCACAAAGTGTATGTGAAATCATATGAAACAGGTAAAACCAGAGTGAAAACTTGAAGCTGTGGCTGCCAGGCCAGTCAGTGAGTTTGCTATGGGGAGGAGTGTTCTAGTAAGAGAAAGAGCACATGGCGTGTGCACCAGCCGCTCCTGGCAGCTAAGCTTAACGGCGGCTCACAGGGGACATTTCCTGGCATGGCTGTCACACTGCTGTTTCCTAGTTGAAACAGGGAGGGGACTTGATGGTGAGGAGCTAGGGCATCTCTGCACGTGGCTCAGAGTGTTATTATTATTGTTGTTGTTGTTAGTTTGAAAGCTTCCTCAGTGATGTTCTCTCCGAGATGGGAAACCAAGCAAGACCACTGCCAACACTTCTACTTATCATGGTGCAAGAGATGCTACCAGCAACTCAGACCAGGAAGAGAACTCAGAGGCATCCCATGGCTGCTGCCAGAGAGAGAGAGATAACAAGAGCATGGATGAGGGAGTGTGGAACCGTCACGAAGCACTGGTGGGATATAAAGTCATTGTCCAGGAGGCCTCACAGTGACAAAAGCAGAGCTATCACACGACCCCACAGCTCTATCCTCAAGTATAGTCGAAAAGAATGAAAATGGGCACAGAGGTGGGTAGCGCCATCAGTGTAATCACCAGAGGTGGGGAGAACCTGCGGCACCTGTGGGTGAGCAGAGACAAACATGCTCTGTGTGCGTGAGGGATGTTGCTCAACCCTAGGAGGAAGCTGATTCACCGTGCAGCACAGTGAGCTGGAAACCTCGCGGGAAGCTGTCGCAAAACACCACATCCGATCGATCAAGAACTATGCAGAAAGAGGCAGCTGTGGAGATTAGCGGTGATCTGGGCTCGGGAGGTGGGGCACCAGAGAGCAAGAGCTCAGTGTTTTTTGAGAGGTACGGAAATGTTTTAAACACGGTCGTGGTAGTGGTTCATGGCTTTGTGAATCTGCTACAAATCATTGAATTGTACACTCTAACTGGATTAATTATACAATGTGCAAATTGCATCTCAATAAAACTGATCTTTTTAAATGAGGTGTCCATACTGGAAAGGAAGAAATGAGACTGTCCCTACTTGCAGATGACCTGATGATGTACCTAGAAACTGTTTAGGAATCTGCCCAAAAAGCAACACAACTATTAGCAAATTTGGCAGCTGGTCTAGATACAAGACCAACATACAAAATATGCAAACAATACAACAATCATGCAAATCTATATTCCTGCATGTTAAAAATAAATACTGGGAACATGGACTTTTTAAAATGCTGCATACACACACACTTTAAATCATGGACATATATATTATTATAGGATATTTGCAAACCTCTGTGCCAGCCCCTCAATCTTGACGCTACTGACATTGTCACCTGGACTGTCCTGGGCATGGTAGGCTACCTGGCAGCACTCCTGGGCCCCACCCACCAGCTCCCAATAGAATGCAATTGTGTTTCCCCCAATTATACGACTGTGACAACCAAAAATGCCTCCTTTACCAAATGTCCCCCAGAGGGTGAAAGCCACCCTTAGTGGAGACTCACTGACACTGAAACTTGAAAATTTGGCAAGGGAAACAGAAGATGGTGGAGAGAACAGAGCGAAAGACGTGCTGTGCCTGGGTCCGAAGGCTCCGAACTGTGGAGCGATCAGATCTCCCCAGATCAATCAACTCTCCCCAAATTGATTAGTAGGATCAATGCAACTAGAGTCCTGTTCCCAACAGACATTTCTGCAGATCAGCAGTCAGGCTGCCCGCATTCACGGAAAGAAGCTAATGTGTCCAGAACCGCTCCTGGGCAGCCTGACCTCCAGCCTCCTCCCTCGGCAGCCCTGCCACAGGTGTCCAGCAGCATCAGCTCTCAGAGTCAGGAAGAGGCCAGCTGGGTGCCGGCCCCTCACAGCAGAGCCCCTGTGTACCTTTTCCCCCTGAGCCCTGGTCTCTTGCTGGTGCTTGAGCTCGGCACCGTCCTCAGCTGCTCCACCTGCACCTGCTTCTTAGGGTCTCAACTCAAGCTGTCACCTTTGGGATGAGAGATCCATTCTGTAGAGTCTAGAGTCTGCTTCAGCCACCCCAGGCCTGATTCTGAGCCCCAAGCAGAGCAGCCCAGCCCCTCAGGGTCTCTGACCTCTGGATGTTGAACAGCAATGCTTTCCCCAGCCGATCCACTCAAAGCAGGAAGGGTGAGAGGACACCCCCACTTCTTCTTATCTGTCCTTGAAAACAACTAAAAACAGAATTCTATTTAAAGAGCAAATGGTAACATCAATGTCCGAATTTAAAAGGACGCTTTCATATGAGCTGGAGAGACAGTCTCCAACTAGACCCGGGGTCTGCTGGGGCAGGGGACAGCAGAGGCATGGGCAGGCTGCCACCCACCAAGATTTGTGGATGCTGAGCTTGGTTCTCTCACCCCTGCTGTAGGCAGGGCTTGTGAGAACAATTAGAATTTATAATATTGTTTTAGGATAGTCATCGAGAGTTAAAAAGTGCAGGAAAACTGTCTACAGCACTAAAGATCCAGAATATTTAGCCAAGGGCCTGGATCCCACAATAATGTCCTGCATAAGTCCAGCTGAAGACCCAGAGCCCATGACAATGCCTCCCACGAGTCCAACTGGAGGTCTAGAGCCCTGAGAAGGACTCACGCCAGTCTGTTTTATGGATCCATGCTGGGAAGGCCCAAAGGTCAGTGGTGGAAGCCAGGAAGTCTATGCCAGCAGGGTGAAGGAGCTGTGCCAGTAAGCTGAGGGTTCTGCACTGGAGCCAAGAAGCAGTACTCAAAACAAGGACCAGGGCTATCCTGAAAAGCACCACAGCCATCCTCAGCAACACAGAGGCCCCGAGCTCCTCTGACAATAAGAACAGTCAAGCACACCAGAAAGCCAGTGTGACAAGCTTCTCCTGGAGATTAAACAGCACGCACCTTCCCCTCTGCAGCCAGGAAGCAATGCTCCATGTGAGGACCAGAGCTCCCTGCAGTGAACCTCAGCTGCTCTGTGACAAGGTCTGAGCTCCTCTGATAATACGGTCAAACTCACACTGGGGAAGCCAGTCATGACGAGCTCCTCCAGGTGAACCAACGCCTCAAATAGCAACGCATAGGAAAACTTACAACACCTCGCTAGTCTTCTCCACGTCTCTATTTATGCTGGCAACTTTCCTCAGGTGGAGCATCTATGCTCAGCATCATGCTAATTTAATTCAGCTGACCACCAGTTTTTAATCTAACACGCCCATTGACCTTGGGGCCCCGAGAGAGTGACAGCTCCAAGACTCTTCTGCTCCTAAAACTTCACACGCACAGTAGCTCTTCTGCTGACCAAGCTGCCTGGCCCCAATCCTTCTTGCAACCACCCTAAGACTTTGCCCAGGTTGCGGGTCACGGGTCCCCATGAGCTCCTCTTACTTCCCCAATTTCCAAAGCCATGTCTGGGGCCTGTGAGGACAGAACCATGTGACTCCCAGGCCTGCTGGTCACATCTGCTCCCACACGAATGGCTTCCTGAGACCTTCCTGCTCTTGGCTTTTGTAGACTGAGGCCTCTGAGTTCCTTGGCATTGCAGAAGCTATGAACATACAGGCTCTGGCTGGTGCTTATTGGGTTAACCGACGGGCCATCCCAAACCGTTCCCAAAATTCCCAGCTTACTCAGAACTCATAGAGGTCAGCAAAGAGGTCCGGGAATGGCCCAGATTGAGTACTTTATATGTGGTCTCCTGGCAACCACTGAATTCAGCTGCAACGATCTAAAACATCCGTAGACAATACATATGCATGGGCATGGCTGTGTTTCAATGTAACTTTATAAAAGTAGGCAGCAGGCTAGCGTTTGGGTCCACTTTGGTCACCTGCTCTTTGGGAGAGGTGAACCCCTGTTCCTAAACTGTTCCTCACCTTTGCTTTCTCAGAAACTTTATTTGCAACTGCCCCCCCAACTCCGCGCACACGCGATTTGTCCTCCCTCTCTCCCAGGTCCCTACCAAACTGTAAATCTGGGGTAGTATAGATGTCCCCATCTCAGTGCAGCCCTCCCTCCCAAGTCACTCTGCTGGAGGCCTGGGTAGAGCCCAGGCCCCAGGCCCAGGTGGCTGGGGGTGAGGGTGGGGTGGGGTTGTGTGTGTGCTCAGGGACATCAGGAGAAACCCCGCCTGCCGCACATCCCGTAACAAGACTCTTGCCTGTGGGCCGGGGCTGGGCTGTCCCAGCTCACTGGGACAACTACTTCACAGAATGATTGGGTGCACCCAGGGGTCCCAGAGGTTATAAATAAATCTTCTTTTTTGCTCATTGCCAGGACTTCTGGGTAGCAGCAATTGTACCATTTACATCCCCCAGGGGCTCGGCTCCCCCATCCCCACGGGCAGCTGCCTCCGCCAGCTGTTCGGCTTTCTCTTGGAAGCAGAAACCAGAGTTCTGAGGCCCTCGGATCTCCCCCATCCCTCACCCCCCCCAGCAGTGCCTCCCCAATGACCAGAGGGGGCTGGGGGGTCCACACCCCACCCGTGCTTTGCTGCAGACTGTCATTATGGATGACCTGAACCTGAGCTGGGCCCTGACACGTGTGTGTATTTGAGAATGAACTGTTTTCACACAGTGCAGGACTCATGTCTACTTAATGAAACACATTAAAAGAAAATTCAGAAGGATGACAAGATGAAATAAAATAGGAGCTTCTATTTTTAAGTCTAATTTTTAGTTGGACGAGAAACTTTGTCATTAAATGTGTTTTTAAGAATAGTTAAATATTTCCCGATCTGAAGGTCCAAGTTGTTTTTAGGGGTTTTTTAATTTAGGTTTTTTGAGGTCAAGATTACTGACAAATACATGCAGTCACTGTGTGATGTCCCAGTTGAAAGTGGGGCACTGCTGCCACCCCAAATTTCCTCCTCCCCTTCACAGCCACAACCCCTGGCAACCCTACAATTTACCTCTTCCAGAAAGCGCCATTTCCACTTCATCTTCCTCCCTTCCTTCCTTCCTGCTTCTTTCTTTCTTGCCGTGCTGGGCTGGTTCTGGAAGCCAGCGCCTTGTTCATGACAGGTAAGTGCTCACCCTCAGGTACACTCCCAGCCACTTTGGCTAGTTGGGGGTTTTATTTTTGAGACCAGGTCTCTCCACGAAGTTCAGACAGGCCTTGAGCCCCCTGAGTGCTGGGATTCCAGGCATGCACCACAATACCCAGCCAACTTTAGCTGTTTTGGATAAAGCTTTTATCAACATTTACATTTGGATCTTGTGAACATTTTTTGTCCACTTCTCTTCGATAGGATTTCCTGGATCATTAGAATTACTGGATCGTAGGATAAGTGTACATTTAACACTGGAGAAACTGCTGAGCTGCTAA
The DNA here is from genome assembly GCF_034190915.1 of Cavia porcellus. Lineage (NCBI taxonomy): Eukaryota > Metazoa > Chordata > Mammalia > Rodentia > Caviidae > Cavia > Cavia porcellus. The sequence goes on from NW_026947515.1 coordinate 27,395,456, forward strand.
GGTCACTCACCCTCATGAGAAGTCGGTAGAGTCAGCCTTTTCACTGTTTCATTTTTATTTTTTTTGAACCAGCCTTTTTAAATGCTAGTCATCCTCGTAGATGTGCGGGAGTCCCCTCGTGATTGAAAGAGCCCACACGCCCACCATGGTCATCAGCCCATGTCTAATTTTAATAATAAAACACGAATCTTGGTGGCACTTTTAGGCACTGCCAGCTGCAGACTGGGAAGCAGATACACACTTGGCGTTGCTCGGAAACGTGGGCCTTTCCATAAAGTTTCCACTGGCCCCTGGGCGCTGACCCCAGGAAAGCAAACACCTGGCAGATGCCATGCTGATGATCGGAGAGACTAGCACAAGCCTGAGGACACACCAACAGTGCTGGAGTGTTTTCAAGTGAACCACAGCACTGCAGCAGACATGGGTGTTTGGTACAGTGATTTTTCTACCTGTGGCAGCTATTAACACCACGCAGTTAACAGAGCATAAGTTTTAGAATGAACCACTAAAAAGTGGTGCAGCTACTAAAACATTCAGGGAGATAAAATGGGACCAGAAAAAGCACACAACTTTAAAGAAAACAGGAAAAGGGCCGGGGGTTTAGCTCAGCGGTATGAACGCCTGCCTAGCAAGTGCAAGGTCATGAGTTCGATCGCCAGTACCCACACACAAAAAAAGAGGGAGAGGACCAGAAACAAATGGAATGTGCAGGGCAGAAGGGTTAGAGCCAGCCCCTGGAGGACTGCGTCGTGCACGGCAGGAGCACAGGGAGAAGCTTCCAGTGGGTGAGAGAGGGGCTAAAGTTCTGATTGGGAGCTTTGGATCTTTTAACGCCCCCACGTGAGAAAGTGCCAACCATGGCTGTGAAGTGTGATCTAGACAGCAGCACCCACTAGTGAGAAAAGCTGCCGGAGAACATTTAACATGGTTTAGAATCCCTACTGCAGTAAAAGACACATGGCTGCGAATCCCCTCTACGTGGCACACACGGACCCACTGGCCTGGCCCCCTGCCCAGCGGGTCTGGGAGTCCTCTTTTGGGTGTGGTTAGCGGAGGGCTCTCGCTGCCTCCACATTCTGAGCTCACTGAAAGCACTGCCCTTTCGTGGCCATCTGGGCGTTAGGTGACCTGGCGCCAGGTCAGGTGAGCCGGCGGGTGAGGACCCCGCATTGCGTTCCTACCTGACAGGAATTGCTGTAAACACTTGAATCAGGACACCGAGGCAGCCGTGAAGAGACACAAACAAAAGGAGATTCTCGAACTGTCGCAGGAAGTGGCAGGCGCGATGGGATAAGTGCGCTGGAAGCCCAGAGGGATATTTTGAGGGCCATTACCAACAATGTGTCTTTTCTAGCAGTACATTTTTAAAGATTTAAACATTCATTGTATTTTTTGAATCACACCTGATAGGTCAGGGAGACACTGCTGATGAGCCCTGGCTCAGTGCTGAAGGTGCCCAGGCACTCACCTTTCCCGGGTTCCTAGGGAGCAGACTTGAGTGTTTGTGGACTTGGACCTTCATCGTCAGGGGTTCCCTGGATTTGCAGAACAGAGGACAGCAGGCTCCTCAATGACCTCCCTTCATCACTGACCCCTCCACACGCTTGCTGGCTGGCGTGGGTGGCCCTAGGTGAGGCTCTGGGCTGGGGCTGTAAGAGCTCATTTCTAAGATGCTAAGTGTAGGACTGGGGATTTAGCTCAGTGGTGTAAGCGTCTGCCTGGCAAGTGCGAGGTCCTGAGTTTGATCCCCGATACCAAAAAGTAATGAAATAAAATGCTACATGTTTTTTCAAAGGCAGGAATGTGGCAGAGAAGGCAAGAGACCTCCTCCAGCCCTTTCCTTGATGGAAGAAGTCCAGAGGCATAGTTTCCACCCTGGGCGGCACATTTCCAAGCCTGGGCCAGAGGGGCTGGCAGCTGTGACTTGGTTCCTAGCATCAGGTCCCAGCTGCTCCTTAGGGATTTCACGTGCTCAGTTTCCAAGCTCCTCCCTGGACAAAAGGAGGGGACACCAGGCCACACCGAGGACAAGGAGCTAGGGGGTGGCAGGCATGGACCTGGTGGAGGAACCATGCCGATTTCTTGGGGACAAACTGTTTATGAGTGTGGCTAGGCTTTGAATCCCCAGCATGCTTCCTGGAAAAATATTTATATGATAAATATTTAATAAATAAATATAAAAATATTAATATGACAAATTATTTCATCAAAGATGAAAGCAGAAATCTCCACTGATACCCCAAAATCCACTTAAAATGTATAGGGCTTCCTCACTAAGCAGACACACCAGACCCTGAGGAGCCTGCAGGGCCTGGACGTGAGAGGGGCTTCACCCCCAAGGGAAGATTTAAGGGAACCCCACAACTCACTGACCAAGATGAACTCTCGTCTTTTAACATAATACTTGAAGAAAATCAAAGTTCATGTGGAGAAGTCATAACAACAAAATACTCAAATTTTACATAAAGGTAGAATTAGCAATGATACCATCCTGGACCATCAGGGCAAAAAAAGAACCAGAATCAGTCATTCTGACTCTCCTTCCACCCTGATTTTTCACTAGAGGAAAAATGTCGCTCACCTCACCCTGGCCTGTAAGGCAGAAAAGAAAGGGTGCCCCCCAAAATATCGCTTAGCTCCATGGGCGGCGGCAGTGGGGCCTTCCTGACCCCAAAAGGTGGTACAGGTGGACCCCTGGATTTCCATAACTGCAAGGGGAGGTGAGGGCAGCGCCTGTACACATTGGTGAGCTTTAGAGTTTCAGGTCCCAGAAGGCAGGAGTGAAGGGAAGAAAGCCAAGAGCTCCAGTGACAGCTCCCGGCCCGTCCAGGGACTGTCCCCCCCTCACGGCAGCACAGCACGGGCGCTCTTAGAAGGCAACAGAACAGAGGAGTCTGGAGCGAGGCCTTGCTGCTTGCAGCTCCCAGCTTTTCTGAGCTAAATGGCTGCGGTGCGGTGCGGTGGGCAGCGTCCTGGAGGTCTGTTCAGTTCCCCACGGAGATAGCCAGAGGCCGTCTCACCTGCAGCCCCTTGAGAGATGACAGAGATGCAGCCCCCATCTCCACCCAGGGCGTTGAACATTCCGGGCACCATGGTCCTTCCTGCTCTGGGGACTGGCTGTCCACAAGCCCAGCACATGTGGGAACTGCAAAGACCACGGTCCTGGAGAAGGTTCTTGTTCTCTCGCAGTCACTGGCTGAGCAAGCAGAGCTGAGAGACAGCAGTGGAAGTGACCCCAACTCTGCCACAGAGGCCAGCGGGACAGTGCTGGCCGATTGACTGATCATGCCCATTTCCAACCCAACTCAAAGGTCCAACTCAAAGACAGCGATTATGCCCTCTACCCAATCCAGTGCTGCCCCCAACTCCCCAGGTAGCTCCCTCCCCAGGGCGCAGCTGCAGCTGCCCACCTTCCTTACCAGGCCTTCCACGCCCACCTCTGCGTTCCACCTGACACAAGTGACAGTGCCAGCTCCCTGCCCTTCCTCTCCACAAGGGGACAGAGGCTGCCTCAGATGGCACCGAGGCTCATCTCCCGGTCATGAGGATCTCTGCATCTCCTTCTTCAGTGGAGAGAACGGAGGCATTTTTGCCCCAGTGCTTTGGCCTCGGTTGTGAAGGAATGGCAGGAGGAGTGCTCCAAAGGCTCCGGCTCAGTCTCCTGGCACCAGCAGCCTCACTTGGCCCGGTCTGTCTCGGGCAACAGTGATGTAGAAGTGGGACAGAAAATACAAAGATAGATACAAAGGAGACAAAGAGAAACAATTTTAAAATAGTACTTTTAAGAAAAACCGCAGCTTCTGGACACAGAATTACTCAGGTCCTTTTCCCTTCCAAGAAACTCAGAATTCCTAAGGGTCTTAAAGACACCATGGCTCCAGAGGCTGGGCCCATAGCCGCCTCTCCTCTGGGAGCTCGCTCTCCCTCCCACTGGCCTCAGCTCCCAGCACACAGGAGGGGTTTACCAACCACACCTCATATCAGCCATCAGAGGACACCCCCAAGACCGCGGAAAAGCCCCCACCTCCAGCCCGCAATGCCCCTCTCTTGAGGGCCCACCCTCTATTCTTAACTTGTATTTTTATTAGATTCTGCCTAATAAATCTTTGTTTCTCACTGACGTGTCTTGAAAATTTTTTCCACAATAAAAGTTAGCAAACTTGCAACTGGCACTGTGTGTGTGTGTGTATGTGTGTCTGTCTGTCTGTCTGTCTGTGAGATGGGGGTGAGGCAATAGCTTCCTTGTCTGCTTTGGGGACCTCCTTGGACTGTCTGGTGACAGTCTCACCACTTCCTTTGTGGGTGGCCCACGCCAGGGCTTCCCAGCTTGGGAAATGGTCTGTGAGGATCACGGGGTACAGGAACCCTGAGGGAAGTGGACTGTTCCCCCCACCCAGGCAGCTCTGACTTCCCAAGAGGGCCATCGAGTTCTTCTTTCATGGCAGGAGTGAGGCTCAGTCACCTTCCTGACCACGTCCTCCTCCTCCTCCTCCTCCTCCTCCTCCTCCTCTTCCTCCTCAAGGCAGTCAGTCTGTGCCTCGTATAGCAGCCTCTTGGTGGCCACCTCCAGGTGGGACAGCTGGACACACTCACCTGCCATAACCCAGGGTCCCTACCTTGCAAGGCACAGCTGAGCCACAGTCACAGTGTATTGGAGAGTTTGTTTAAAAATGGCTGAACCAACAAAAGGATTCCGGTCCTTTTTGTCTTGAACAAAGAATCAGATGAGATGCTCCAAAAACGGCATCAAAAGTTTATTTTAAAGGTGAAGGATGAAGCAGTAAGGGAAAAAATGAAAGAAAGGACAAAGGCAAAACTAACAGTTGGCTACGGTGAGGAGTCACAACAGCAGCTCCTCATGGTGTCTCCTCTGTGTCATCCATGCCTCTCCGGAGCCCTGCTGAGAAGCTCCACATGCAGCATCCCGGGGATTATCTGACGATGTCCTGGGGTCCATGTGTGACAGGTCTTGTTATCTTTCTGGCAGCTCTACCCTGCCCTCCCTCCTACATCAACCGTATTAGTCCACTGAGCTCACTCCTCATTGGTGCCCTGAACCCACCAATCAGAGCTCCTGTGGGAATCCCACTTGGGGACTCTCCTGGACCCACAGAAGGTTCTGGTCTGCAGGTCACTCTGTCCTCTCCCCCCTCCCTTCCACTGACAGAACTTCCTGCTGTCCCTGGACTTTCTGGTGGCCACCCGGGGTCCCTCCTTTGCAGCTCCATCGAGCTGCCTCCTGGTCTCTCCTGACCACAGCCAGCCACCTCTCCTCCCTCTGGTCTGTCTTCAGCAGTGGCCGCTTGTCTTGCGCATGCTGTCCAGAGAGCGACTCAGGGCCAAACTAAGGGAAGGTGTGGCCATCTGGGTCCCCCATTTTGAGTGGGGATGAAAGTACCACTTGTTGCAGGTGGCAGGGAAGGCACAAGGCCCCTGGTGTGTGTGATGGGAGCTGGGGAACCCCCTGCCCCTCCAAGACTCCCAGCTGTCCCCACTCTTCGACTGCTGCTAGAATGGCAAACTCTCCACCCTGAGAGGTGAGATGCCTCCTCTCTCCAGCCTCCGGGTGTTTCTCTCCCTTTTGTTCTTTGCTTAGGACAGCATGGCCTGCGGGGTTAGCACCAGAGCTCTTCCCCACTGCTAAAGAGGCGCTAACTGAGCAGGGCAGGGAGGTGGCCCCTGGAGCCCCAGTGCTCTGAGCCTGGGGCAGAAGGATCAATAGTTCAGTTTACCCCGGGCAATTTAGCAACTTAGGAAGACTGCCTCGAAATTTAAGAAAATAATAAAAAAGCTTGGGGATGTAGGTCAAGGGAAAGGCCCTGTGTCCAACACCCCAATACTGGAAAAGAAAAAACAAACAAATAAAACGAATTGTCTCCCCACAGTGTTAAGTTTATGCCTCAAGGGAAGTATGTCACCGCCTCCTGCCTGGGAACCCAGGTCGGTGAAGATCCCAAAGGAAACCCTTGCAGTCTTTTCCAGTACTTTCTGTTCTCTCTCTCCCACTTCCTAGCACCCAATGATGCTGAGAGGCTCCCAGGCCCCACGGTTACCTATCCTGAAGTCTCCTGTGTGTTTCACGACCTTTTGTGTTCTATGTGTTTGTTTCTCTGTTTGCTGAAAAGAAAGCCCTGTTGAAATTTTAAAAACTGTGTTAGTGGGATGTGGTGGTGCCTGCTTACTATTCCGGTACTTTGGGAGGCTTGAGGCAGGAGGATTCCACTTGGACGACTTCATGAAATCCTGTCTCAATACGAAAAGGTGGGGGAGAACAAGAAGCCAGTCTGTCCTTTCTGTGAGCTGTGGACACTGGTGGGGCTGGGAGAGAGACAATCCATTTCACCCTTTCTGGGAGCCGACTGGCACATGGACTGAGAATCAAGAAGCCCCCACCCATGTAAGCAACCAATTCAGAGGACCACAGGCTAGGCTGATAGCAACTGAGATGCAAAAACACTAAATGCTCATGTCATTTGGTTGACTTTGAAGGCCTAAGACCGGTAGTCTGAGCATCTATCAGGAGGATGACAGTACACAATATAGCAAATATTGGGGGGAGTGGGAGGAGAGGGGCTTTCTTCTCTGTCTTGTTTTGGAAATCCAATATTGTTCTCACTGTTTTGTTCTATTCCTATTGATGGCTTTGTTTTCTTCAGTGTTCTGTTTTGATTGGTTTTATTCTGTTTTGTTTTATTTGATTTTACTACGTCTGAAGGTATGGATGACTATTTTGAAGGTAACAAGATCTATTATGGTAGCCATTGTTGATTTCCTATTGTTCTATTTTACAGTACTGTACCACTTTCCCTGCTTTGTTTTGATTGGCCTTATTCTGTTCTATTTTGTTAGGTTTTATTCTCTTTACAATAAGAAAGGGGGATGGACACAATGCTCGGGGTAGAGCATTTGTTGCTTCTACTCCTAGAATAAAAAATAAAAACACAGGTGCACTAATTAATAAGGCCACCCATGCACAGCCTTCGGTCGGTGGGCTTCTCAGCAGTGCCCGTTCCTGATGACTGTGTTTAAATCTGCAGAGCCCTCACCCAAGGGAGAAAACCCCAGCTCTCCCGCTTAACCTCCTTCTCACTTCGGTTCCCACAGACTGTGTCACCTTCTGCCGTACTGTTTAATGTACTTACTGTGTGTATTTACTCCAGACTCAAAGCTCCTCCGACCTCCCTAGCACAGTGTTCCTGTCGTCTAGAGAAAGAACCAGTGTCCCGAGGCATCCTACATGTCAGGTGGTCAGCGTGGCTGCTGACATCGGGTGTGGACAGTGGGCGAGGAGCAAAGACAGTCCTGTGAGCAGCGAGACTTACCAGGGGGGTGGGACCAGGAGGAGCAGACCCGGAAAGAGAGAACTGCTGGGTTCTTGGACCCCTGTGGAGGTACAGAGACAAAAGAGAGATTAGAGGTCATTTCCTAGAGCCCCGCAATGCCAGGCTTTCTATTCAGAAAATTACAGCTCTCAGGAGGCTGAGGCAAGAGGATCACCACAGGTGGCCAGGCTAACCTGGGCTGCAAAGTGAGTTCAAGATCAGCTCAACTGTACAGCAAGATCTTGTCTCAAAAAGACCAGAAAGAAAGAAAAAAATGTCAGGATCCTGACATTAGTCCTACAAATTGTACATTTTTATTTCTATCATATGGGTGAGAAGCTGGAGGCATTGTTCATGTGGATTCTTTCTTCTCTTTCTGAACATCCAGAAAGCTCCCAGGACCACAGTGTGATAAACCGCATTCCCTTCTCTCGCCATGAAAATTGGAAGTGCGCAGAGTGATGGTGCCAGACTTTCTGTTGACAAATAACCGAACTGGGCTTCCGTTTCATCTCTTCCTGGAGCAGAGCCTCACCTGTCCTACTAGGTGCACTCAGCAAGGCGCTGCAGCCACCACGTGGCAGGGCCGGTTTCAGATCCAAGGCAGAGCTGGGCCCAGTCCCGAGCTCCTGCTGCGCAGCTCTGTCCATCGATTATGCGGTGCAGCCTGCCGGTCCGCGGCAGGTGTATCCATCAGGCTAGCTCCCGGGGGCTCGCAGAGTCCTTGTGAGAGCAGACATGGGAAACATGGCTTACTTTCACGTCAAGCAAGAGTGACTAGACTAAGAGCTGAGCTAAATAGCAGAGGCAGAGAGCCAGAAGAGGAGGGGAGGCAGCAGCCCGAGGAATTCCTCTGGAGGGCTGGGCTGCCCGCGCTCAGAAAAAGGAGGCAGCCAGGGCGTGGGGGGAAGCACGATGACATGGCCAAAACCCGGAGCAGGGAGTACGGGGGCTGCTGAGGGGCCAGCGTTACACAGAAGCTTTGGGGAAGGAGTCAGTGGAGCTGGGGAGGAAAGCAGAGCAAGCAGGGCCTGATAGCAGTCAGGAATCTGCGTGCTGGGACTTTACGATTTACTCTGTTTGAGGTGAGCAGCGGTGCAGATTTCAGGCAAGGACACAATGAAAGTTGGCAAGCACAGTCAATATCTAAGGCCCTTGGCCACACGGCTCTGTGCTCTGCTGACAGGGTCGCGTGCAGAAAGTCACCAGCCTCATGACCCGCTTTCAGCAACAGAAGCAGAGGAAGCGACGCGGGAGTCCTCTGATTCCAGGTCTCTGCTGTGGCGCTGGCTTTAGGCGCCCGTCCTCCTTGTCCCCGGCCGAGCAGCCTCACAGTAAGCTGAGATGTCAGAAAAAACGAGATGGGATTTACATCTACCATGACTGCCTAGAAAAGTCACCCGACTGGGGCTGAACGTGGAGTAAATAACTGTCCCAAAACAAGTCTGTGTTTGCAGCACTGGGGATGGAACCCAGAGCATTGTGCATGCCAGGCAAGTGTCGTGCCACTGTGCTACACCATAGGCTATAAAAATAACTTAATAGAGGAGATAAATTATCATTCCTAAATGCTCTGGGACAGTGTGCAGCTATGTAGAAGGTGTGTGAGGTGTCCATCAATGATCCCAGACACACACAGTTATGCCGCTGTGCTGCCTTTGGACTGCTCATGGCATCAGCAGTTTGGGTGCTTATGGCGGGCATAATTGGCATCAAGGTTGGCCCACACCTTACCCCACCTGGGCTCTGCTTGGTGATCTCCCCACCTCACTGTCCAGCACCATCTCTTAATGTAGTCCCCTTTTTTGGTTCACTTCCCAATCCCAAAAGTTATATTTGTGACCCATAGAAACATTATTAGAATCCCAGTGAGTTAATTCTAATTTATCACTTCCAGTGTAACCCACAGTGAGAATATTTACACATATTTAGACGTATTTAAAGTTATAGGCAGCCAAAGGGTACTAAGTCCGATCTAAATGAGGGTGTGTGGACAAAGGCCTTGATCTAAGGCCTCCCTCAGAATTTATTATCTCATGAAGAAGGGAGTGGGTCAAGGATGGGTGACAGTGAGGATGCAGGAATTATGTGAGCAAAGTGAGCTGCACTAGCTGGGCAGAGGCCAGCACCACTGCAGTCTGCGGGGAGAGGTATACGCAGAAGGACCAGTCTGTGTAACTCAACTGGGCTAGTGTACAAATGAATTGAATGGCTGTCATCTTGGTTTCTGGTATGAAAGCTCTTGCACCCTGGGAAGTCATGGCCTCTTACTTTGAGGCCTGTACCTAGATGACATTCCTGGAGCTGTCTGGCTCTGCCACTCTGCAGCGTTCAACTGTTTTACAGGGAACACAATGCAAGGAAACAGGAGATTGTTGGTTGGCCTCGAAGATTACATATCAGCACCTCAACTGGCCTCATTTACAGCACTTAGAGCCAACTAAAGGGAGGAGGAAATAGCACAGCCAGCTCTGCACGGATCAGTACCTGGAGACAGGCCAGGTTTAAATAATGCGGAAGTAACTGCTCTGCATTCCAGGAGAGCCGTGCTCTAGGTCTCCTACAATCTCTCCCCAAGTCAGGGAGGACATTGCATTAGGAGTCTCACGGCAGTCAGGACTCTATTTGGCTCTCAGACCTTTTTTTTTTGGAAAGACTGAGGATTGAACTCAGGATTGCACTGAGCTACACCTCCAAAGTCCCCAGTTCTGTTTTATTTTAAGACAAGTTCATTAAATTGCCCTGGCTGGGCTTGAACTTTGGACCTCCCCACCCCAACCTCAGCCTCCTGAAGTGCTAGAACACAGGCATGCAGCACCGTATCCAGCCCCTAATTTCTGTCTCTGATGGCACTTTTGAAGGCTTAACAAGATTGCAGGGTGGTATTTAATCAGGTGCAAAACCACCTGGTTTGGAGCCACGTGGAGGAGTCTTGTGATCACGAGCACCCGTGGGTGGCTGGGCAGCAGCTTCAATGTGACAAGCTGCGGAGCGATGTCCTTAGCCTCGTTTCATGGAGGTTTTTGTGCTGCCTGGGGCAGAGGGAGTGAGAGTACAGGGTGGACTGTTGCTAGCTCTGATATCTTCTAACACCTGCCATTGTAGGTATCGCCTGGGAAGACCTGGAGCACAGGGCACTGCTGTCTTTCAGTCTCAAAGAGCAGCTCCAGGCACCAAATACTGCACTGACTGAGAAAAATGACTTTTCAACAGAGCACACTTCCCTTCCTGGCTGTGTCACAGATGTCCCCAGAGTGGCACAAATCCCAGAAGGCCTGTCAGTGTGAAGGACCTAGCCAGGCCCGGGGCTTCTGGTGGGGCATCTCCACTGCTACCAGGCATCAGCTGCACCAGGGTGAGGCAGAGGAGGGCGACACCCACCTCTGAGTCGGGACTGCAGGCTGCAGAGACCACCATCCACCTGCTCACCCTGGCTGCACAAGGCCAGGGTGAGACTTATGCTGAGGAGCGGCCTGGATTATGTGCTCCTCGACAGGGTCTGTCTGGGGCCTGGCACTGAGGCTGTGCCCTCAGACTGTCACGGTGTGCCCCACGGCTGGCAGGGCTCAGCCTGCTCTTGCCTGCGCAGTCCTTCCATCATCTGTCACCTGCTTGGGGGCTCCTGGGGACTCACTACGGTGCAGTATTCATCAGTGGGACACCCAGCCACTGAGGACACCCCACCTCCACACTCCCCAAGAGACTCCCTGTGCCTCCTGACCATGCTGATGCCTGGTCACCCACACGCATTCTCAGCTGCACCAGGGCCGGGAATGTCTGAACCGACTGCCCGCCTCTCTGGCTGGAGCTCACGCCCCTCCGCCTGCCCCTGACGTCTGCCTTCATTGCTGTTGAACAACCTCAGCGATGAAGTGACCCCTCTGCTGGCCCAAGACCACAGGCCGGACCCATGAGAGCATGAGGGCGAGAGGCCAGCCATCCCGAGGCCCTCCTGCCTGTACCAAGGACAGACAAACACAGAGAGAAAGTGCAGAAAGATGCAGAGGACCCACGTCCCCTTTAGCTTCCGTTTCACATAGTGAAAGACAAGCCCAGCAAGAAGACCAGAAGGAATTCCTCAGCGCAAGCCAGAAAAGCAAGGGGCAGAAGGGGGAGAAGGGCAGTGAGCTCTCGACCCCTCCGCTTGGAAAGAGCACGTCTTAAGGCCACGGCGGCACCTCTGCGTAATGCAGGGAAGCAGCTGCGCCCACTGTTCCCCCTCAGTTGCCCCCCATCCCCAGGGTACCTCATTTCTACCTTCTACCCCTAAACACCTTTCCACGATGGCAGACAGAAACTTGGCTCCCAGAGCAGCCTGGTAACAGAATTCCAAAGAAAAGCAAGTAAGGCCTGCAAAACCAGAGGTGCTATCATTTTATCTTCTCACAAGCCCCCAAATGCTCAATCCAGCTACCTGACGGTCTGGAAGAGAGCTCTGGAAGATGCGTCAGTCCCTGAGGAAGCGTGCTGGGGAGTGGCACCGGTCAGGCTAGGCAGGCTCAGTAGGGCTTGGCTGAGCCAGTGGCTGGGACAGAGGGGCCCCCATTGTTGGAATGGGTGGACAGCAATTCCTCAGGTTCCTATCCCTGAGGACCCCAGAACGTGGTGGAGGCTGGTGGGGTTGAGGCCCAAAGACCCTCACACATTCCATAGCCAGATGCCACAGATGTATGTGTCAGCGGAGAAGCACCAGCCAATCAGATGCAGCACCTCCATCCTCTAGCCTGCACCCAGTCATGGATGAGGACCCCCTATGGCTGACACTCCACCGCCCTGTGCCTCAGGAGCTCACGGGTACACACCTGGGGTAGGAAGGGGGCAGACAGCAGGATTCTCCTCCTGCAGGGACTGGCTTGGGTGTGGAGGGGTGCAGACAGGCGGGGTGGAAGGTTCCATGCCTGAATGAGCTCCAGTGTTTACCTTCCAGAGATGGGAGCCTGGAGGGACAGTGCTAGGGGAAAATGCCTGCCAGAACTGTTTACCCGTGAAGTTAAATTTAGTGTACATGTTGCCAAGCAGGGAAGAGATGCTGTCACAGGCATGTCTGAGAGATTATAAAAATAGGACGAGGACATTTGCACAGAGCTGATTGATAATCGGCGAGCCACACCTCTCCTAGGGCAGGGAGATAAACAGCATGGGGTTTTAGCTCGAACTCTACCAAGATGCCAGTGAGGATTCCCAGAGGAGGAGAAGGAGCAGGGTGCAGGAATAGGTAAAAGCATGGGTGGTACCTGACCCCGGAGAAAATGCATCCCAGATCTGACAGCAAAGCACAGAACTGGTCCCTTGAAAAGATGAAGGCAGGCGGAAGTCTGCAAGATCAGTCACAAGAAGAGAATTGGGAATTCTAGAAAGTGCTTCCTGAGTGGGGTCTCTGCCACCTGCTCCAGAATCCCCTAGGTTTCCTGAAATAATGATTTTCTCTTGCCCCTGGGCCCCTCTCCCGGAATTATGGTACACCCTGAATTTGAGGGCTACAGCACTGCAGAAAACAGAGACTTTGTAATCAAACAGAGTTATGGACCTGACCAAGGAAGAGGCAGAAAACATGAACAAACTACTCCAGGGTAGAAGAGAAAAGTGGGAAAGGGTCCTTCCGTCCTCTTCTGAGTTACCTGGTACCCCTGCACCCCACAAGCATATGTCAAAATCCCAGCACCCAGGTAGACGTGAGTGTATTTGGAAACAGAATCATCACCCACGCTCTCAGTTCCAATGAGGTCACACCAGCGTCGAGCAAGTCCTGATCCAACGCAACATGTCTTTGCAGAAAGGGGACATGGAGAGGGCTGCGGGAATGTGAGGGCAGAGCTGTGGCAATGCGGGGCAGCAGGTCCAGCAGGCAGGCGGGGGGAGGAGGGGGGGCTGGGACTGTTTCTCCTCACGACCAGGGGAAGAGGTCACCCTGCCCACACCTGGCTTTCCCATGGTGTCAGAACTGGGACACAATTAGAATCCATTGTTCAAGCCAAAGAGAAGACGGAAAATGCCTTTCCCCTCCCCTTGGCCAAGCCAAGGTCACTCTGCGCTGTGACACATGTTGGCATGCACCCCCAGAACCACGGCTGTGAGGCTGCAGGCCACCCCTGAGCAGAGGGCAGGCTCCTGGGCTGGCACAAGTTGGACACTCTGCAGCAGGCAGGTCTGACCAAGGGGACACAGGAAGAGAGGAGCCAGTGTCCTGGAGGTTCAGGGTCCCGTCCCACAGCGGGACGGGAGTGGTGGTTTTACAAATGCTCTCAGGAGCCAGGCACAGTGGACACTCCTGTAGCTCAGAACTCTGGGAGGTTGAGGCAGGAGGATCACAAGCTCGAGTCTTGCCGGGCAACATTGCAGTGACTTTGCAAGACCCTGTCTCAGATAGAAAACTAAAAGGACTGGGGATGTGGCCCTGTGTGAACTTCCTAGGTTCCACGTCCCAGCACCAAAATTATGTCAAGCTTGACCCAGAACATGAGGCTGGCTCTCAGGAAGATCTGTCCTAACGTGATGCATAATCTGGATGAAGCAAAAGTGAGAAGCCAGTTACAGAAAGGCCTCGGATAGAATGCAAACGTCTTCAGTAAGAAATCAGTCTCCTAGCAAACCAGGAAAACAGTGAGACTTGCTGAACATTACAGCATGTATGCGAGAGACCAAGACCAGAGGGACTGTCACAGTCAGGATCGAACCTGAGGGACCATCCTCCAAGAGTCCTGCACCCAGCCAGGGCCCCCAGCGTGAAGGCCAGGAAGGGACAGGTCACTGCTGCCAATGACATGCTCAGCTACGAAGTCTAGGCCGCGAGTGCAGTGTCCGTGTGGGGTGGGTTCTGGGACCCCTAGAATACTAAAATCCATGAAGTGCAGTCATCATGGAAACCGTGCAGAGCTTCGAGGTAGCTTGTGCACGTTCTCCCATAGGCCTGAAGTATCTCTGGAGAAACTGTAGTATCAAATACGATATAAATGCTATGTAAACAATATTTTTAAAAATACCTTTCATCTGCGTTTGGATAGACCCAGGCCTGGGGAACCCAGGGAAGGAAGGGCTGACTCCCTGGATCCAGAAGCTCCGGAGAGACAATGGGTTGAGGGTAGTCCTGGGGATGGTCCTGCAATCCACACAGACAGTGAGGCAGCGATGCTGCAGGCTATGACAGCAATGTGGGGTCAATGGCACCCTGGGGCTCCGGGAGCTCACAGAGAGGCAGGTGACGGGAGGGTTCCGTGTCGCCAAGTCCAGAGTGAGTGGCTCCCTCGGAAATGGAGGCAGGGGACAGGGATGTGCTTGTCAGACACACAGGCACGTGGCCAAGTGGCAGGGGCAGGCACTGGAGGCACTGGACATGAAGAAACTGTCTCCCCTATGGAGACCTGGGCTGGGCATGTGCACAGGTCCCAGGAACCACAGGATTGGCTCTGGTCACCGGCCATGTCCTCTGGGTCCCAAGGGCCTGGGCCCTGTCCTGTGGGAAATACACACAAAGCCTCCAGAGACAGTGTGGGCTGGCTTCTGCTGTGGGGGCCTTGCAGGAATCCCTTCCTATTTCTCCCTTGCATCTCCTAAGGTTCTGTGCTAACACTCAGTCAATCTGTAAACCATTACTGCCACCACCACAAACTAAAAAGCCTGCCTATTTTCAAGGTAGATGAACCTGGGAAATGCCAAGTGAAACGACAGAAAACTGGATAGCATATGATTCCATTTGTATGAGGTCCTCTGTTTGTTTGTTTGTGACAAGGTCTTTCTGTGTAGCCCATCAGTGCAAAGAGCCCATGGGTCTCAGGTTCTCCATCCAATGAGCAGGGAGAACCGAGCTGTATTAAAAATATTTCTTCCAGGTCTAAAATTCTTTGGGTGTCGTATACATACATGAGGGTCCCCCAGCAAGTCTGGTAACACAGGAGGAGTTCTCCTTGCTGGCCTGATTTCAAACCCTCCCTCCCAGTCACTGGTGGAGGAGAAGGTGCCTCAGGCGACCTTCCCTGGCCCCAGCTTCCCTCTGTAAAATGGATTTGAACAGCCACCGTTTGACTCTGATTTAATGAATTTTGGTTTTCACTTAGTACCGAGGACAGAGCAGGCTCCTCCCAGAGCTGGGGCTGACTGAGCCCTCAGAGCAGCCGGGTGAGGAGGACGCTGGACACACTGATGCTGTCAGTTCTTTACCACGAAGAGGTCCCAGCCACTGGCCTGGCACACATGGGCCATGAGTGTTCACAAGGACAGGAACTGGCACCTGCTGGGGCATCTGCGGCTCCCAGTGCTGTGTGACTCTTGTGTCCCCAACGATGCGTGGGATGAGAGTGATTGAGAGCCACACTGTGCACGGCAGCTGAGTGGGACAGGGTCTCACTGTCCCTCCATGGACCATGGTTTCTGGTCCACTGCTGGTGGACCCTTGCCGTTCCCTCTGAAATCTCAGACTCCCAGGGATAAACCTGTGGGCAGCCTGCACCCGGCAGGGACGAGGGTCCATATCCATGCTCCTCTTTCCCACGTGCCGGCAGGTGGTCCTCACTCCCCCCAGAGACCGTGGCCACCAAGCAGCTGTGTGGCATGAGTGGGAAGTGTCCTTAGGGTGGTAGCCCCTTTCTCTGACAGGAACGCAGAGGTGATGATTAGAGCCAGAGCAGCTGAGGAGGGTGAAGGCCATGGGCAGAAGCTTCATGCCTGCTGTGCACCTCCCAGCCCGGGCTCCTGCGTGTGTGACAGACAGGTCCACAGCACCCCAAGTTAGCTACTCACAAACTACATACTTACCATTACCCCAAACCAGCTGGAACTAAAGGAGCTTCTGTCCTAAAGTCACTTGGATCTGCCAGAGCTCATGAGCTGTCATTCCGGAAGGTCTCCACGTTGGTCAGCTTTCCAGCCCTGTGACAACACCTAGGAGGAACCCTCTCCAGCCAGCCATGTTGCACACCTGTGACCCCAGCACTTGGAGAGGCTGAGGCAGGAGGATCACACGGTCCATCTAGCCTAGCCTGGACAACTTAGTGACTTTTCAAGACCCTGTCTCCAAATAAATAAATAAACAAAAGGCCAGGGGTTCAATAAAATAAAAAGGGTTCAATCTCCCAGGTGCACGGGGGAAAAGGAACAGGTTTCTTTTCCCTGGGTTGCAAAGATCACAGGCCCAAGTTGGCCCAGCTGCTTGGGGTCCATGGAGAGGTGGACTGGTTGCAGTGAAGCCTCTCCGTGCATGAACCCCTGATGGTTAATACCCCACTTGGTGAAAGCCCTCATCATCCAGTCACCTCCAAAGGCCTGAGCTTGGAGCATGGCTTTGCTGGGAACCAGCCCTTTGCCACATGAGACCTAGGGGCCAGTTCAGGTCCAAACTGGAAGTTCCAAGAAGGGAACCACAGCCCTTCATTCTGGCTCCCTTAAGTCAGAACTGGCACCGCTGGTCCTTGTTCTGCTCCCCCCGGCCCATCGAGCAGCTTTAGCCTTCTCAGGACCAACCCTGCCAAAAGAACTCACTCCATCACCTCACGATGGGGTCTCCCTACATAGTTCAGTCTGGCCTTGAACTCACTATGTGGCCTCAGCTGGTTTCAAATTCACATCAATCCTCCTGCCTCAGCCTCCTGAGAGCCAGGATCATAGCCATGCACCACCACATCCAGCTCCACGGCTTAGATTTTAAATCCAAACTCTACCCTGAAGAGAAGGAAATGGATATGGGCAAAAGAGCTGGAAACTCGAAGAATCAAAGACCCTCAAGTTTCTTCCACTTATGATCTGCAACTGGATCCCCACCATGCCCTGAGAGGGATGAGGAGGGAGAAGAACGGCCACCCTTCTCCAGGGCAGCAGAGCCGCAAGCAGGAATGGCCCTTCTGGTGCAACCCGGAGGCTTGGGTGGGACCATGAGGCCACACCTGTGACGCGACACTCACCCCAGATTAGGAAGCTGGGAAGGAGGGGGGCTCTCCCGAGAACTACACTGGGGTGAGGAGCTCAAGGGGGCTTGTTCTGGGAACCTGGAGCCTCAGGCCGAGCTGACTGAAGGAGCTGACTGCCTGGAGTCTCGGATTCATGGAAGGAAGTGAGGCTGTTTCCTGATCCTGTCTCGAAGGACACGGGACACCGGGACGCAGAAAATCAAGAGCTAGTGATCACTGAGGACCCTCGGCCGGGGAGGGGAAAGCATTATGCTTCTGAAGTCAGACAAGGGAGGGGTTTGGAGGACAAGGTCTCAGACCATGGAGATAAACGTGGCCTGAGTATCGCTCAGAGGTGGAGGGGGTGACAGTAACCGCCCCTCCTGCAAAGCTGCAGTAAGCATGCAGATCTGAGCAACAGCAGTCAGCAAACACCCACGTTTCTCCAAAATAAGACCTAACCAGAAAATAAGCAGCCCTGAAAACTAGAGGTCAAAAATGCGAGCCCCAGAACCTTCCCTTAGCTGCCATTATGGAGGAGCCACTGGGCCAGAGGACAGCAAGGTACCTGCAACCTTCTGTAAGCCTCTGGTCATTACCATGGTAACAAGTGCTGATTTTCTGATTAGGTCTTATTTTTGGGAAAACAGTAGCTAACAAATTTAGAGGTACATCTGAAGTTTCAGAGGAAAATCCTTAAGTCTCAGTTAGAATCCTCCTGGGAAGCCCAAGTGACCTGAGAACTGCTGATTGCATTTTTCCCCCTGCTGGGGCACATATTAGGGTGACAGCCTAGAGGGGCAGAGCCTCTGGAACACACACCTGCAGCCTCCTGGCTACAGAGATGTACCCCTTTTATTCCTTCTGCACTCTTCAATCCAGACGAAATATTTCTAATCTGATCTCCAAGAAATCTTTGCTTACACCAAAGCTCATGGAGATATTCTTCTGGGCTTCCTTTTAGAAACTTTGTAGTTTTAGGTTTGGGATTAAATCTATAATTCATTTCAAGGTAATTTTTGTATAGGCAACCAGGCAGAACTGGAGATTCTTGTAGCTCTATTTCCGTATCCAGCTGTTCCTGTATTAGCTGCTGAAAAGGCTTACCTGCCTGGGCTTAAAGTGCCTGCAAACAAAACGTGCCTCCCAGTCTGAGCCCCAGCAGCTTTAGCTTGGGTGTTTCCTGCTCTCAAAACCCTCGGGCTGATGCTGCCTGTGCTCCGGAGCCTGAAGCCATTTGCCTCTTTTCTTTGTCCATTTGTTTGTTTCCCAGCAGAAACTCAGCCCCAGAACTGGCTATTCTCTTGCAGCTGGAAGCAGAAGTCCTTAAAGCTCTTACTCGGCTGTAGGCACAAGTTTTCTGGAAGCAGGGCTGGCTTAGCACAGGTGTGGGCTGCGGGCCGAGCACCTGCACAGCCTCCCTTGGATGGCAGTAATGTCCTGGCTCCCCACTCAACCCGTCTACCTGTACTGGGCACGCACAGCCAAGGCAGGACCAGCAGAGACAATGCCCCTGGCACACGCAGGCTTCATCTGCACAAATGATTCTTGCAATACTACCTCCTCTCCATCCTAACCAGAAGTTTACAGATGAATCAGGCCATATTCTTTATGCAGATTTCAGGACTCTTAACTTCATGGATAATTATATTTGCACAATAGTTTCTCGTGTGAAAGTCACCACAATAGTTCACTGTTGGAGAGCATTGAAGCTGAGTACACGTGCAGGGCTGTGGTGTGGCCTGGGCCTGATTGAACTGAGAACGAGGAGATGCCTCAGGGGGCAAGATAGGCCACAGCTGAAGCCTCTGGAGACTTCCTGGATAGTTTTCCTTATTAGCATCATCTGTTGCTCTGAGGGGTCCTTGAATCCCTCCCAAGATCCTGCTCAGGTTTCCTGCATTTTCCACTCAGCTCCTTGTTTGTTCTGATTAAATACGGGCTGCCCAGGGTTAGTCGGCTGGCCGGCTAGCAGTTACGAGCTCTGCCAAGGATTTCACTCTTCCTGTAGCCCTAACTATGTCCTGTGTCTCATTCCTTTGAGCCTTCAGTGTGCACCCGTTTGGGGGCTTGGGGGCCTAGGCACAGACCCAAACAGTCCAATTCAAAACAAAATTGTCCTTTGCTCCCTACCAAGGGTGCTTCTTCGCTCAAGCTTGGCACTGTACTGTGGCCGGCAAGGCTGACAGGCAGGATGTCTCAGCATGCGCACTATGTTGGCCAGGTAATGCGCAGCAGCCTCTTCCTCTGGGCATCCAGAGTTTATTTAGCAAATGGTTCCAGCAAAGGAGCCAAGAGCAAGACCCTGAAACCGTGTACAGCCAAGGTGTTTCTCTGCATGAGAGAAACAGTGCCATTGCCAGACAGGGCCAGGGCCAGCCTCCGGGGAGCTGGAGGGGTCCCACATTCTGCGCCTGTCTTCTCTCTTCCCAGTACATATGTCCACACCTAGTGATCATATTCATCGGAGGGAATCTGCACCTTCCGTAATGTCCTAATTCTTCTTCCCCGTTCCCCTCCCTCCCTCCCCATTTATACAACCTTTGTTTCCATTTTTCCTTCCCTCCCCACCCGTTCCCCTTCCCATTTGAATGCATTCTTCCTACTACCAAAAGCTGTTCTCCATTTTCCCCTTAGAGTTTCTCATACAAGAGAAACCCTTCATATTTAACCTTATGCGTCTGGTTGATTTCACTGAACCTGGAGGCCCAAGGTGCCCTCATTTTTTGATGGTGGTTGTCTTTCAATGGCTCTTCAGAAGTTTCCCTGTGTCTAAGAGTCTGTATTGTACCTCTTTCTCCTCTGTTTTTATTTTTGTTTGCTTTATTTGTTTTGGTCTTTTTGAAACAGGGTTGTGCTGTGCGCTTCAGGCTGGCCTTGAGCTCACTTTGTAGCCCCGGCTGGTCTTGAACTTGCAGTGATCCTCCTGCCTCAGCCTCCCCGAGTGTTTGGATTACCGGCATGGGCCACCATGCCTGTAATGCCATGGCATCCTGTCACATGCCTGGTCTTGGCAGCATCAGTCCATTCTTTTGAGTAGAATCCTTTACCAGCAGGTGCAATGGTCTCAACTCCTACTCAGAGTCGACTTACCAACAAAATCCATGCAGGAAGACACACAACCACTTTCCCTTTACCATCACGCACACTGTTGCGAGATTCCCTCCTTTCCAGGCCCCCGAGGGTCATGCTCCCAAGGACATGATGGAGCCATACCTGAAAGCCCTCACCCCAGGCATCTGCCTGCCGTCCAGCAACTGATCGGAGGGACGTATTGATAACTGAAAGTTGTGCTCAAAATACTGCATGCATGAGCACCGCTGCGAGAGCTGCAGAGGCCCACAAGGGCACGCGGTGCTCCCAAGACCCAGACGTGCCAGACCTTGCCGGCGGGCATTCTGCACGTTGCATGCAGTGGTCTGATGTGTCGGTGTACACATCTCAGCGTCTCTGTGTTGTTAGAGGCTCCAGGAACTCGGTGTCAGTTCTGTGTGTTCTGTGCAGGTCTGGCCAGTGGCAGAAATCTCAGCCAGTCCCCCAAAGCTGGCTTCTCCAAGGCTGGGTCCCTTCCTGGGCAAGGACACAGTCACACATGCTGGCATTGCCACCCCAAGTGCCTCCCCGGCACTCTCTGACAGAGTCCCACTCCCTCTGCCACCCATTCACACCCTGTGTCATTTCCTACTTCCCACTTGGCCCTTGTCGGTGAAGCCATCCCTACAACATTCACGACATTGAGGGTTCCAGAAGTTGGGTGCTGACTGTGCCATGTGGTCCTACCTGACCCAGACACGCCTGTCACCATCTCCTGTCACCCACGATTCTGCACATCAGCATGTGGAAAGCCTGGAGGCACCATGTTCTCATTTCCCCTAAGTATAAACCACTTGTTCAAAAAGATGTCACCTTATGTGTCCCACAGCAGGGCGGTCTGGATGCTCCAGCCTCCCTGACCACGGATACTTCAGGTACAGCTTAGCCCGGGCCCCAGATACTCTAGCACAGTGTGTTTTCTTTCTCATCGACACATACCAGTAAGACAATGATTTCATAACCTGTAATTCAGAGAAGGCTATTTATTATTCTCTTCTGAATCTTAAGTTCTTAATTAGAGAAAACCTCACAGCAAACAGGAGCTGAGCTTTGCATGTGTGTGTGTGTGTGTGTGTGTGTGTGTGTGTGTGTGTGTGTACATGGCAGAAAAGAGTCTGCAGAATTAAAAGGATGAATAAACTCTTCCTATTCAGCTGACCACACTCACACTGGCTGGAATTCTGGCTTGTGCCATCCTTTCTTTCAACAGAATTATGAAGCCAAGTCTTGAAACTTTCCTTCCAGATTTAGGAGACCCTAGTCAATGTTTGCAGAATGAATAACTGAATGAAGAGGCTCAGCCAAGAGCAGTTGGAACAACTTTGTATAAAAGTTTGAGCATCCAGGTGTGGTGATGCATGCCTATATTCCTATCCCTCTGTGAGACCGAGGCAGGAAACTCGCAAGTTCAAATCCCACCTGGACAATTTAGCAAGATGCTGTCTTGAAATTAAAAAAATTAACAAGTGTTGAGGGTCTAGCTTAGTGTGAAGGTCCTAGGTTCAATCCCTGATACCACAAAATAAAATAAAACCATAAGAAGAGAGGAAGAAACCAAAGCATTCCAGATTCTGCCCCCGGAATCAGCCCTGAGGCAGAAGAAAGCTGCAATTCAGCCCTCGGACTAATTAATTCAACTCTGACAAGTGCGTGCAGACATAAAAAGAAACAGTCGAAAATTCAATCCTAAAAAAGTGATATGGAGGAGAAGGTTTTAAAGCCGGTATTCAGAGGCCGGTGCACAGGCATGCCTACCTGTACTATTCTCGCATCTCTCACGTGAGTTGAAAATATCTCGAAATAAAATGTTTTGCAACTGTTGAGTGGCACAGCAGACTGATTGACACAGTGCCGGTGGGAGCATCCTTGCAGGAGCCTCAAAGAGAGGACAGCTCGGATGGGGGTCAAGATCTGTCTCAGGAAGGCCCGGCATGTGATAGTGATCAGGACCTTCCTATGGGCAGCCAGAGAAGTCAGTGCTGGGGGGTGGGGGGAGGAGGCCCGGCTGGGGAGACAGATGCCCAGGCACCCTGCCATCTGCCAACTGGAGGGCAGTGGCCAGGACCTTGCCTCGGGCTCCTGACTCCAAACACCTGGCTCTGGGAAGCAACGTGGTGGCCCAGCCTGGACCCAGTACAGAGTGCCTGGCACTGGGCCCAGAGGCTGTGCCCAGCAGGTCCGACCTGGTAGATGAAATACCACAGAAAAGGGCGCCACACGTGGCTCCCTCAGAAGCCCCCAGCGATCCCAAGGTGGCGTGAATAACCGTGGGGAGGGTGGTATTTGGGGACATCAGTGACAAGAGACAGCCTTGCTCCAGCACAGCCAGGGCCGAGGAGCTCCCGCTGCAAGTCTCATCCTGTCACGGGCTCAGGGGGAGTTCCTGGGGTAGCAAGGCCTTTCCCCACGAGAGCTCTTTCCACGCTGATTGAAAGTTGGGACACTTGTCATTTTAACGTTAGAGGGGAAAGTGACAACAGGGTAACACTGGGGGTTCCGGGTAATAGGAATGTTACCCAGATATTACCCTCTTATATTCTTAAAATTCCAAATGATAATTATGGTGAGGTTGGCAGGAAATGGTTCCCTGGCCTCGCGTGTGTCCTAACCCCTGGAGCTAGTAGCTATGTCCCATCTCAGAGTCAGGGAATTTCAGGTGCAGCTGGGATGAGGGCCAACCTGGAATGCACTATGGTTGGACAGTGTTGCCTTAGGCTTGGTGTCCAGCCTGCGGTGTCGGTGGAAGGTGGTGGGACCTTTGAGAGGTGGGGCCAAGTGTAAGGGAGTTAAGTCCCCGGGGATGGCATTCAAAGGGCCTTTCCTCTGTTTCCTTCCCACTGCTCTAAGGAGAACAGCCTCTTCTACCACGGGCTCCCGCCACCATGCCCTACCTCACCCTACGATGCAAAGCAACAGAGCCAACCAATCACGGACTGAGACCTCTGAAACCGTAAGCCAAAATAACCCTTTCCTCTTTATAAACTGTTTCTCTCTGGTATTTTGTCATAGTGACAGAATGAGATCTAACACAGCCACTCACCTGACCTCAAAATTTAAAGGGAGAGAAAAAGTATAGGGAGATTACCAGGGTAATACAGCCCAGAAAGATGGTAAGGTCCCTGCGCATGAAAGACCAGGACTGAGACAGAGACAAAGTCAGAGAGACGCCTGAAGATCAGCCAGTGCTACAGGGTCGGAAGATGCAGGGCTGGAAGAGAAGCCTTGAGCCAAGGGCACAGCCAGTGAGACTGGGAGAATCATGAGAAACTTTGAAGTAATTGGTCACAGCAGCCACAGGAAACTGATAGAAAGGGATGGAAACAGAGCTGTGGTTCGGCTGTTCATAGACATTCTTCAGCCTGGGGTTCTTCTGGACTCAGCCGTAGAACACAAACTGGAGGGACGTCATTAGCTGTCATTGCTTGGAAAACGTAACGAGGCTGATTACACAACATACAGCACCGAAATCCACCTGTCGGCCTCGCCTGTTCCAGGTTTGGGACCGGTTCCCTGGGCAGAGAGCTTTAAACACAGGACTGAGCTTCGCTACGGAACACTGGGATGCGGTTACTTCAGCCTGCTTGTATGTCAGCCCAGGATCAAGGAAATGAAAGGTCTCCTAATTCCCCAGGTGACCCGGAGTTCCAGTGTGAAGGGCCACCTGGCCTGTGAGTGCCTATGTGTTTCTGGGTGACAACTCTTCGAATGGGCTTTGCTGAGACCGTGTAGGGGCTGAGTGGCCACTGGTCTGTCCTCACCCTAAGGAGACAGGAGGGCCTGTGTTGGGAGTGGTGCCCGGCACGTGGCAGGAGCTTGGACTCCATCCTCTTCCTCCTGGGTCTGGCAGAATACAGCCGACATACAGAAGCCCGAGGTCATGGAACAGGTGATATTCAAAGTTCAGAAGCACAGAGGAGGAGGTGTTACAGTTTGTGTCTGCATGGCCCCCGAGCCTCATGCAGTCATGGAGGTGGCTGAATCTGGCCCTTGTGACTGGTTCCTTGTTGGATTGGTGCTGGGATTGGCGGTGTGAGTGCTGCACTGGCCCAGGACTGGGTAACCGGCCTACAATGTAGGGGACGGAAAGAGGCATGCATGTCCCTTCTCCTTTGTCCTTCTTGTTCTTGTCACTTGCAGCTGCCATGAATGGCTGCCCCTCAGCCACGCCACCCTGCCTTGGAGCAGGACTGAATATGAATGAAACCTCCGAAAACTGTGAGCTAAATAAACCTATCCTTGCCCAATTTTGGGTGTCAGGTATTTTTTCTCAACAATGAGAAAAAAGTAACCAAGAGGAGCTGGGTGTGTGTCACATGCTTATAATCCCAGCACTTGGGAGACTGAGGTGGAGGATCTTTGCAAGTTTGAGACCAACTTGGGCTACAAAGATAGCTCAAGGCCAGATTGAACTGCACCACAAGACCCTGTCTCAGACAAAAAAAAGAGGAACCAAGACAGGGGTTTAGTGTCTTTGCAGAGTTAGTAGTTTGGCTCAATCTGAGGGCACAGAATCATGAGTGGCTGTCAAGGGCACCTGGGCACTCTGGGGAGGCAAGGAAAAGGGGTGTCGGGGGGTCCAGTGCCTCCACACAGTCACTGAGACTCATGTCATCGACCCCCTCTCCAGGACCCTCCCAGGCTCTCTGTCAGCTGGCCTGACTTGGGTGGGGCCCCTCTGAGGGTTCCATGGGGTATGATCAGCGCACAGCTCCCGAGAGCTCTGCGAAGCACAGCCGCCCTCCCTCTGGGGGACGGGGCCTGGCACATGGCAGAACAATGTTGGTGGCCATCACAGATGGTGCCTGGAGCTCCAGGTGTTGCCACTACACGAGAAGACTCTTGGGCCGGGGCCCTCTGCTCCCCGTCTAAGGCCTTCAGAGGCAAGGCCCCCCAAGAGACTGAAACCTGAGCGATTACTGGTTTGATGAGCCCTGCAGAGCTTCCAGGTCAGCCTTTGGCCTGGCCCTGGGCAGGGGCTGGGTCTCTGGGATCACCAGACCCTCGACCCTTCGATTCTCCACTTGTACCACCGGCCTGAGACAAAGGGGGACTGAAGATTATGGGGGAGCGGGGCAGGGAGGAAGTTAACATCAGGGCCAAGGGAGAAGAAGAAGGAAATGGTCATCAGAAAGATGCACTGCTCTTTAAAATAAAAAATTTAAGAAAAGAAAAAAGAAAGTTAAGCTGTTACTCTCTGTCTTAGCCTTTGGCCACGTTAGACTTCCATCATAAAGTCCAGTAACTCAGACTCCGGCAGAAGGCTTCCAGAGACCAGGGGGCCTGAGGTCCTGGGGGGGCCAGCAAAGAGTGGGCCCAAGGCATGAAAGGAACACCATTTCCCCAGGTACGGCCTGCCCAGGAACATGCAGGTTGGGAAACACCACACCCCTGAAGCACACAGGAGCAGGAAGCCACGAGGCACCCTGCAGGCAGTGTGGCCAGGCCACGCATCCTGAGGCTATTGGAGGAACACCTGTGCCCTTTTAGCAGAAAGCTGGCTTTCCAAAGTCAGTGGGGAGCACTACACATTCTCTCACGGAATAAAGAAAATAGAAGAAAATCCACCTGCCCATGAGACCCTGTGAGTCATGGGAAGCTACCCCAGGTATCCAGACACAGAGGCCAGGACAGCAGGGCCGGGCAGCAGAGCCCAGGAGCCCTGCCGCAGGGACTCATCGCCAGGCAGGTCCCGGAGACTCTTCCACAGTGCCTTCAGGACCTGGAAGTGCCCTGCAGGCCTGGGTTCGGGAGAAGCACACGGTGGATAAGGGCCACAAAGAGACTTCTCGCTTTGGAGTCAGACTTGGGTGTGAATCTGCCTCCACCCTAGAGTCCCATACTGGCACTAACCCCTTCCTGTCTCAGCTTCCTGGGGACGGCCAGCTGCATGTCATGGGGATGCTGAGGGGATTAAGGGTGAGAAAAGGAAGGAAAAGATGCTGGGACACAGGAACTCTCTAAGTTGCTGCTGTGTCTTGCTTTAGATTAGAAAGAAGTGCGGATGCTCGGCCTAGGACTCACAGGCTTCCCTCCAACAGGACACTGCTCATGGCAGTGAAGAAAGGCCCGGTCACCCACATGACTCTCTCTGTCATGTGTCTAAGTCATTCTCTCCTGCAGTCACAGTGGCTTCCAGGAGCTACAGATCAATCAATCAACAGATATTTTGTGACGATTTGCCCCTTCCTTCCCTGCCAGGCAGCACCACTTCCTACCCTTGACAAAGCTCCCTGTGCCCCGCCCGAGATGAAGAGCAAGTGGACCTCGGCTGGCCGAGATGCACAGCTCCTGGTCCACCCTTCGCCTCTGGTCCTCCCCTGAATGACCGGAGTCCATCACCAGCCAGCTGCTTCTCTCCTTGATGGGTCCATACGAGTTCCTTTTCAACTTTACCACTGCCTTTTTCTTCTTGGTCTTTTGGGGTGAATGCTGTCCTGGTCTATTAGTGACACAGCCATGACACAGACACTGTCATAAAGACACAGGAGAAACTGCTGGGCCTTCACCCTGTTACTGAGAAAGGATTTGTTTTATTCTGAGGGAGCCAAAGACTTACAAGTGGTTTTTGCTAAAAGCTATGGTTCTTCGCTTGGGCCCAGGGGAGGTTACAACAGTGACCACCCTCTTGTCCACTTTATTTCCTCCAAGTGCTGGGTGTAAGTAGGGTAAGTCCACTTCATCCCCTTGCAGGACTGAGCACATCCAGGCAAGCAGAGCTGAAGTCACGCTTGGGTCTCAGGCCCCTGCGCTCCGGTGTTGGGTCTGCAGTGTCCCTCCCAAGCCTCACAAGGCAGAAGCAGCAGGTTGCAGGATGTGACTGAGCTCCAGGGGCGTCACGGGGCAGGCCCTGGAAGTCGTGTCCCTCCTCAGCCCCTGGCTCCTGCCCTCACTGTCTGAGTCCCAGCTGTCTCAAAGTGAGCCGCTGTCCCTCCACTGTGCTGCCCTTAGCCTTGGAACCAGCAGCCACGATGGCAACTGAGAGCAAAATAAAACCTCTTCTCCATTAAGTTGTGGGTGTCAGATGTTTTGTCCCAGCCATGAGGACAGTGACCAGGGTAAGACAATCTGGTTGCTGGATTTACCACACCTAGCTCCAGAGCTCCTCCCTGGAGTGACGCCCCTATCTCCAGCTGCTGTTTTAAACCAGTAACAGTGAACCCATAGAGACTGAGGGCACCCAAACCCAGATTTACCTCAGAGCGCCAGCAATGCAATGGAGCCTGCGTGCTGAGGTTTTGGCTTATAAAAACAACACATACATTAACATCTTCTGTCTTAAAAGAAAACAACTGGCGTGCCATAGGTTCCCACCACTGGCCTAAACCTACAGCCACCTAGTCCCAGAAAAAGCAGAGCCCCCCAGGACTGAGACTGCCCCAAGTGGTGACAATCAGTTCATGAGAACAGAATACTCCTCAAGCTGGGAGGACCCCAGTGCTGCCACACCAAGACTGAGATAAGGGTCAACAGGACCCCACCCTGCTGTGCGCCTGAAAGCGTGGTCACCATTCTGAACAGGCCAGTCCAATGGCCTCCTTTGTACCTGTGCAGCTTTCAGTTCCCCAACGTGGGCCTTTTCCCTACCTTCTCTGACTTTCCCTTAAGAGCCCTGCTTCCCTTTATTTTCTCTTACTTTCCCATTAAAACTCTTGCCTCTGAACTAATACTGCTGTTTTAATTTCTGCTCCCATTAAAGCAAGGACCCATGGTAACTGGTGATGTCCCGACCCTAGGAGCTCGGGCTCCGGTCTAAGACTCCGGTAACGAAAGTTTAAGCAGCCGAGCCTGAAGCAGGCGCGTGGCAAACACAGGTACGCACAGCTGAGTCCACACAAGGCGCTAGGCCAAGAGGAGAGAACTGGTTTCAGAAAGGTCACGTGCTGAGATGCAGAGGACCAGAGGGAGGGAGGGAAGGATCCCAGCCCCAGCTGTGACTGTGTCACCTATTCCCGAACCCCTCACGGGTCAGGACGGTCTGCTCCCATTTGTGTAACAATCTGTGCGTTCACGGAAGCTCAAGTCTGTAGAGGTCCTTCCTGCAGCAAGTCACTGCAGATAACCAGGTTAGGAAACTTGGGGGAGGGGGCAGGCAGGGGAACCCCACTCCTCACTCCTGAAATAATGGCCCCGGGCCAAAGGTCCTGCCTCTTTATACTGTCACTCCAGCAACCAAACTTCAACATGAAGATTAAGAAATTTCCAAGCCACAGTCAAATGCTCTAAAGGACATGTTTTAAAAAACCCAAAACAGTGTAAGTTTTCAATTGTGATGAAGTCAAATTTATCTGTTTTTTGGTTTTCACATGAGGCTCCTGGCTCATCATTTTGAGCTCTTTTGTCTGACAGTAGTAGGACAAGATTGTGAGGACCCGGCCCTCATTCTAGAGGGGTGCTGCCCACCCTCTACAGGGAGCCATGCTGCCCAGAGGGGCCACGCCTGCCAAGCAGACAGGCCGGCCAGCTCCCCGCCCAGACTATCTCTCGGGGACACTGCGGCACACAGGGTTCTCTTTATCTTACCTTCGTGACATCCTTTATATTGTCCTGGTATGTCACCCAAGTTCTGCAGCTGCTTGAGCAAGTTAACTGTACTTGACAAGAGGTTGTGGAGCCCCAGTTTATACCAGTTGGTCAAAGCACGGGTAAAAACCACTTAGGGCTTTCTGCAGGAATCAATGAAGTGGGGGTGGCAGTCTTGGGGACTAAGCTGACAATCTGACACCACCAGGATCCGAGGACACGCAGCCGGTACCCACCAGGGAACCGTTGGCACCGAGTGTGAGAGACCCCGGGGCATCTGGCATCACAAGCACCTGTGTGTACGAGGGGAAACTGAGTCTGGCTTGGTTTTCCTTCTATATCCTAGGGTGTCATACTTAACAACTTGGCTGTAGCTTTTATAATGTTTTTGAGAGGTCTTTGAGATGCTTTTTATAGATGAGTCTAACTTCATTCTTTTGCACATGGATATAAATACAGTCCAACTTAATATAAAGATATTCCAACACAGTACTGTTCTTACCTCCACCCGACTGCCTTGGCACCATCTGAAATCAGCTGCATATAAATGTATGGGGTTTTCCTGAACTCTCAATGGATTCTCCAGCTGGTCTGTTATGTTCACCCTTCTGCCAGCACCAGTCTTTTTTTAAAGGTACTTTATTACTTCGTGTTCGAAGCCCCTGCAGTTTACAATCATCTTGGAGAGTGGTCAGAGGTACACACCCGGCTTGTTTCTTTTTTTAATCTCCTTACCCTTCCCTCCCTCCTCCATTTTTCATTCTTGTTCATGTTACGGTATGTTTAATCAGTTGAGGTTGTTAGGTTCCTGTGCATGGCACATCCTTATTTGCTATTTATTTCCCTGCCCCTCCTCCTCACTCCCCTGCCCTGTCCTACGTCCCTGTTGCAAGAGCTCTCTCCATGCTTACTTCACTCAGCCATCTATTTCCCAGGCGCATCCATTTCCCTCCAAATGCCTCACACATGTCATTCTTCACAGCAGAGCAGTGTCCCATTACATAGATACCAAATTTTCTCCTCACAGCCATCCGTCAGTGGGAAGACAGGCTGCTTCCAGGAGGAAGCTATCACACAGTGCGCTGTTGCGGACACTGGTATGCCTGGACTGCTGTGGTACGATGTCTTAAACTCTGGGGAAGACATGAACAGGGACCCCCGAGGCATGTGGAATTTCTACTGTATTTTCAGGAACCTCCATACTGATTTCCATAATGGTTGCACCAGTTTACCTTCTCACTAACAGTGAAGGAGGGCTCTAGGGGCTGGGGATTTAGCTCAGTGGCAAGCAGGCGGTTGTGAGATCCCCGGTACCGGAAAAAAGAAAGAAAAAAATTTTTAAAAAACCCAAAAAACAAAAGCAGTGAAGGAGGGCTCTTTCTCACCACAGCCTCGCCAGCACTTGCTCCCATCTGATTTCCTAGTGAGTGTCATTCTTTTTGGAGTAAGACAGAAACTTAGCATTGTTTTAATTTGTATTTTTCTGAGGGCCAGAGATGTTGAGCTTAAGAGTCCCCATCATTGTGAATTGCAAAACTGGAAGATGTAAGTCTTCTGATTTTGGTTTTTACTATTCCTGGTCCCTTACATTTCCATGTGAACTTTAAGATAAGCTTTTCATTTCCTTAAAAAAAGGCAGCTGGAATTTTAATAAGGACTGTCTTGAATTTGTAGATAAATTCGATGAGTACTGTTATCTGAATATTAAGTCCTGTAACCCATGAATCTGAGATCTTTATGTCTTCTTTAATGTCTTTAGTATAAAAGCTTTATACATTAAGGAAACATCCCTATTTTATTATTTCTAATGCTAATAAAAATTGAACTGTTTTCTTAATTTCTTTTTTGGATTGTTCACAGCTAATGCACTGAAAACAGCTGTCTTTTATAGATTTATCTTATGTCCTATAATCTTACTGAATTAATCTGCTCTAGTAGTCTTTTTGTAGATTCCTCAGGATTTCCTGTCTACATGGTCCTATCACCTGCAAGGCACCTGGCCTCTCGTTTCCCATCTGCTGTCTCCTGCTCCTCCTGCTGCTGTGTCCCGATGCAAACCTCTGGTGTAGCGCTGCAGAGCAGCGGTAAGAGCACATACCTTTCTCTTGCTCCTGACAAAAGAGCAACTTGGGGAGTCATTCCTTAAACAAAACTTGAATATTTTCAGAGCTTGATTGAAAGGAATCAAAGGCACCAGAGAGGGACTCACCTGACAGAGGCAGAGCTAAGACAGGCAGGCAGAAACAAGGTTGCTGCTTTGGGAGACGGAAGGACACAAAGCAGAGTACAGAGTAAGCTGGGCCCGAACGTGGGCAGCTGCTCCTCACCTCTCCTGGCAAATGCAGAGACGAGCCCAGCTGATGAAAAGTCTGCCCAAAGAGTGGGTCCAGACCTGGCTCTTTACTCCAGGAAGCATCCCCAAGGACCTGCTCCTGCCCAGAGCTCTCCCTCTGTACCCTGTCCTGCACATGCCCTGGCACATGTGGGCATCTCTGAAGGGTGAAATATGCTGAAAACACATAGTGACTGAGGCACATTTCTTGATCTTGATGCTGAGTGTCTGACACTCATTTCTTCCTGGAAAGGCAGGAGGAGGGAGACGAAGCCAACTCTTTCACTTGCTCTGTCCTGAAGAGAGGACAAGACCTCCCGCCATCACGGCTGCGCCTGAGACAGGAGTGACAAACTCTGCCTCACTGCACAGCTAGCGGCCCCTGTCCCCTGTGGGAGCCCCCTGAGAAAACAGCCACTGCAGACAACAAAAGTGGTTTGGGCAGAGTTGGAGTTTATTTGCTGCAGTTCCTTGGTGCTAGTTTACAAGGCAAAAACGAACGAACAGAAACAATTGGAATAGTAATTATAATTTTTTTAAAAACCCTGTCAGCAACTTTCAGTTATTTCTTTATATTCTATATTTTGACAAAAAAAATTTTTAAAACAAATACAAAATAATCTAAAAGCAAAACTATACATGGATTATTTACACCTCTGATAAATAGACAAATACTGATCCAGGTGCCTCTGTCCAGGAAACACCAGTGAGAACCAGCGCGAGGGCCTGGGCCTCCAAAGGAGCTCAGGCTGGCGCTGCTCTGGTTCTCTGCTGGAAAGCTCGGGTTTCCAGCCCAGACCCACTTCCACCACCTTCACAAGCTCAGGGTGAAGGCTTGAAGCCACGCCAGGAGGGAGCTATGGGAAGGGGCCAGATGCCACCCTCCCCTGCCTCCCACCCTTTTGCAAAGCTATTTCCAGAGATGCTCCCTAGCCTATGGCATCAGAGGAGCCAGTCCACACCACCACAGGACCAGGCTCCTGCGCACTGACCTGGACATTAGAGGGTGTGCCGAGGTCCAGCCACCACCTGCTCTGCCTGGCCATGTGGCAGGAGCTGCCCTTGAGAGTCCCTGAGAGAACAGCAGAACACTGCGTTTCATGGCTCCCTTCACACCGTACAGGAGGGGCGGCCCACTCACACACACGCTGCAGGGGAGAGGAGGGGGAGCAACCGACCTCCCACTCCACTGCCCCTGCTGAGCAGACCAGGCCCTGCCCTCCGGAGGCCACCACACAGCGCACCAGAGGAGCCCTCTTAGGGCCATTTTGAGGCAGAAAAGGCTGAAGCCCCACAGGAATCAGGTAAGACCTCCTTCCTCTAGAACGAGGAGTAGAGTTTGGGGATGAGACAGAAAAACCAGATAGGAACCAGTGAGGTCACCCCAGAACCTGTTGGGATAACCTCCTCACAGTTTTGGTTATTAGGTATTTAGCTCAAGGAAAATGCTGACTTTCTATTTAAAGCCCAGCAAAACCTGGGTTCTGAGGGAGACAGACGCCGGAAGTGTCCAGTGAGTCCCCTCCGCTGCTCTCCCGGAGGCCCACAGGCACTTGGGCGGGAGCTGCCTGTACCACCCACTGCAGAGCCTCCCTACACTGCTGCATGGTACCAGCCCTCTTTCGCCCAGAGGGGCTGCTAGGCAGCACTCCTGGCAGGTGGCAGCTGGCCCTGACAGGAGGAGCCACAGCAGCCTGGGAGCCCTTCTCCATGGGGGTCTCCAAACAGGCAGGGCAGCTTCTTTTTAGAAAACAAAAATAGATCTTTACAGTACGTGGCTTCGCTTCCTTTCCGCCTCTCCTCTTACCGTACAAGCACACAGCCAGTGAGTGTACGCAGTGCAGGGAGGAAGGCTCCACGCAGGAGGTGACCGAGAGGTACACAGGGCTCGCCCGGCTCTGCCGCAGCCCCGCTGAGCAGACGAGTACAGCTGCCCCGGGTCGGGAGCTCCACTCACGCTGGAGGGAAAGGCCGAGAGCCTGTGCTTGCAGGCGTCAGTCCCCTGCCAGTGACAACTGCCCACCCTTTCTCCCCGGAAGAAAAATGCAAAAGCTGAAGCTCATCTCTAGAACTCAGGCAGGGCCGGCTGAGGACGCCTCTGCCCTGCAGTGCTCATCCGTGGGTGCAGGAGAAAGCCGCAGCGCTGCAGGTTGCTCAGTGTCTCTTCGTGGAAGAGACCTTCTTTTTCCGTGCTGCAAGCATCTCGTAGAAAGGGTCCCTGCTGATGGCTGCTCTGGAGCACAGAAAACGGGAGAAAACCAAACAAGTAAGGGACAGAACTAAGTCAGTGTCCTCAACCCTTGTTTCTACACGTGGCTGTCAAAGAGATGCACCAGACACAGGACAAGATGGGGCTTCTGCTCATTCCAACCTCACACCTATGTTTGATGCCAGCTCCATGTCCGCACAGCCAAGTTCTAATCCAGACCTTATCAGCACACTGTGGCAGCCCTGCTAGGCAAGCTGACTGGGCCCCCGTTCACCAGGGGTGAAGTCTCCACAGCTCTCAGGAAGCACCAAGGACAGGTGGTGAAAGCCTTGCCTCCTGACGTGGCCTGCTGAGGGAACTGCCTGGTTCCTGCCACAGCCGTCACCCAGGGAAGTTGCCAGAGGCCAGGCAGTGCACCAGCCTGCCTCCTGCACGAGCCTGCCTCGTCCGCTCGACAGGGCCAGAAACTGGATGCCCTTCCAAGGGAGACAGCAGCAAGGAGCTCCACACAGGGCAGCCTTCCAAATGCAAGCCCACGACTGGCAATTAGGCGGGGCTTCCCCTAGGGAGACACACAAGGGGCAAATCCCAACGCCAGGACTGCAGGTACAAGAGGAAGATGAGTCATGGTCGGGTGACATCCGCGTTACTTACTTAATGCATTTAATCCACTCTTCCTTCTCTTCAGGTGTAGGGGCTGAAATCCGGTACACGGTGTGGTTCCCTTCCACCACCCGCCCATCAGCCTCCGTCTTACAGGCTTTGATTACTTGGTCTTTATTGTCAGGGATGTAGAGCTCAAAGCAGTTCTGTGATTAAAAAGAAGACAGCGATGGACAGATCTTAGAAAGCTGCAGCAAAAGCAAATGGTAAAATTATTTCCCAGAAAGCTCTATTCTATCATAAAATCCAAGCAGTACATATTTTCCTATGGCACAGAGGAGCTGGAGGCCACCTGTAAGGAACAGGGCTCTCAGCACAGGCCAGCTAGCCAGCAGGAGTTAGGGCCACGCCTAAGGGACAGGAAATGGGCTGAATGCAGGGTCTCTGAAATCTGACCTAAAAACCTTACAGTAGTCCACACCAGGTGTCCCGTGGGTACAAATAACCAGTTCAGTCAGGAGTGGCCCTGCTGACACTGAAGGAGGGCCAATCTCTGTACCTCACCCAAGTGATACTGACGCAGCGGGACCCAGCAGAAGTTGGCTTGAACCCCAAAGATAATTTAAAGTTAGCCAAAACTGAAGGCATGAAAGTACTTTTCAAGCTGTGTTTTTCTTAAAAAGAAAAGTTGTTTATTCAAAAAAAAAAAAAGCGCAAAAACTTTGGTTTTTCAAAGGACTGCTGTCCCTCTCTCTTTTCCCACTCTCCTTTTCCTCTCAGCAGAAACACTCACTGGTTTTTTGGAGTCCTCCACCTCCCGGATGCTCAGGTTCTCCAGGGGTATGATCCCACGGGGCTCTTTATCCTGAGGGGCAGTGCAGACAGAAAGACCATTCAGGGTCACACTTGCTCTTGAGTCCTCCCTCTCTGCTGCCCCCATGCATGACAGTGGCTATCAGCCTCAGCCCACCTCCAGGATATACAGTGAGGACAGGGCCAAGGCTCTAGGGTGTCACAGAGTACGGAGGTCCAACAGGTTCCCTCACAGCCCTATGCCTCCAGCTGGGATGCATAAGCTCCCGGCCTATGCCTTCCTCCTGCTTCTTACCTGGCTCCTCCCTCTCAGCCTTGGTGCTGGCACCAGCAGCTCCTGGAAGCCTTTGCAGCCTCCACCTAGGTGCTCCTGCCCTGCCCCAATGCCGGGACCGCAGCCATGTCACACGACTTTACACTTCACTGCCTCCACTGACCCTCACTGCTGGACTGTGGTAGCCCTCACGGCAGCGCCTCCTGCCTCTGTGCTCATATGCAGAATGGAGCCCATACCAGGCTCGCCCTTGTCTGATCTCTTCATCGAGGCCCATCCTGGCCAAGGCCCCGCCACATCCATGACCACACCATGGCTTAACACTTTGCAAGTTTTCATACTTGATCAGAGTAACACATGCACAAAATCGACCAGTCCTACATGTTTCATAAAAGCAAGAAGTAAAATTTTAAGTCATTCCCTGGCTCCCATGGCAACTATTTTCAATCTTTAACTTTT
Organism: Cavia porcellus; assembly: GCF_034190915.1. NCBI lineage: Eukaryota > Metazoa > Chordata > Mammalia > Rodentia > Caviidae > Cavia > Cavia porcellus. Next base: position 27,430,956 of record NW_026947515.1, read on the forward strand.
CTCTGAATCTTAGGACACCATGACTGCTGCTGTGTGTGGCTGATTTTAGCTCCATCTCTGGCTATGAACTTGGTGTGGGCCTATTTCTGGCCATCATGCAAGCATTTGGTAAGCTTTTCAACCTGGAAACAGTTTTTATCTGGAGAAAGTCTATATAATTATTTTGGCAAGGTTCACCTACTCATTCTTATCTTCTCTAAAACATGTGGGGTCTCCTCAACCAGTTCTTGCGCTTTTTTTTTTTTTTTTTTGAATAAACAACTTTTCTTTTATTCCCCCCCCCCTTTTTTTTTGGTCTTTTGGGGAGATTTTTTGGAATTTTTTTTCTGGTGAGATGTGAGTCTAGCACCCTGTTGACTTCTGAGGGCTTTTTGGACTGTCCTGCTGCAGGGTGTGCTGGGGACCTGCTCCTCATTCCCAGCTACAGTGTGTCACCTCAGAGGCTGCAGAAGGGTCTTCGCAGTGTCGTGGGGCTTCCTTCCAATGAGGTCCCTCTCCTCCAGCTGTGCTGCTAGGGGTTAGCTCAGTGATCGAGTATGCTTAGCGGGCACCAGACCCAGAGCTCCACAGCCAGCACCACTCCTGGACCACTGTGGGCAGGAGGGTCCACTGCCTGCTGACAGGTGCTCCATTCATGCCCAGTACCCACCCACCTCCCCACCAGGACAGAGTCAACCAACAATAACTTGTGTGGCATATTTAACTTAAGAGCAACTACTATTTTGTAAAAACTAATATTTGCTCACTTTAAAGAACTTAAAATGAGGGGCTGGGGATTTAGCTCAGCGACATAAGTGCCTGCCTTGCAAGCAGACAGTCGTTAGTTCAGTCCCCAGTACCGATTAAAAGGAAAAAGACAAAAAAAAAAAGAACTTAAAATGCTGCAGAAAACAAAAAAGGTAGAAGTGTTTTACAGCACTCCACATCCAATCACTAATGAATTCCCACTGCTGACGGGGTCATTTTATGGGTACACAGAGGACAAGGATAGGTTTTAGGACAATGGGCTACTCCACATGGTACTGTCAGATACATTCCACCTCAGTGATACAGACTTTAAGAAAAAAATGAAACAATCTAAAAAATATTGAACATCAAAGTAAATTTTCTTTACCCTAAGAGATATTTTCTAAAATGATCATATTCGAAGTTTCTTTAAAACAGCTTATGAGAAACCTTAGGAGGCTTTAATTTTAACAGCTCTTTTTTTCTTTTTCTTTTGTAGATAGGGTCCCACTATGTAGCCAGGCTGGCTATATACTCATGGGGACCTTCCTGCCTTGGCCTCCTGAGTGCTGGGATTACAGGCGTGCGCAACCCAGCTCTGAAAGATAATATTCTTCACACCTCTCTTTCTTCTGGTTTCCTTTCCATGCTGCCCAGATGTGTACCACACAAATCCTGCCCTGCAGCAAATCCATACCGAGACAAATTTACCCCACATCTCAGTACAGCTCTGCATTAGCTCTCCATTTCAGTGTACGTTAGCATCTGTTTGATATTTAAGACTTTTTAAAAATTTAAGTATATTCAAGTGTCAGTTCTTCAAGCATATGTATTAGTTCTACAGTTAAACATAGTAAAGTTCTATTTTCAGTATGTTTTAGCACCAGTCCTGTATTTTGGTGTATTTTGGCACTGTCAGTGTATTTTAGTATTAGCTCTGTATTTACGTGTGTTTAAGAATTAGTTCGGGTGGTGGGCGGACAAGCTGAGCCGGGGCTCCAGGGTCAGCCACGAGGCAGGCAAGCAGGTAGGAAGAGGGTGGCCAAACTCTCCAGCAGGTGTGGGTGGCTTGAGTCCTCCATGCTGTCCCCCTGAGGCCTCCCAAGTCAAGGAGCAGGAGTAAGGAGATGTGACCCAGAGGGACATCAGCTCCATGTACCACATGGTCACAGGCGTGGCAGTGGAGACCACTCCCACCAGGTTCAAGTGAAAGCCTAGGATTGCGAAGTCAAAACTGGGAACAATGCAAACTGCCACCAGCAGTTGGGCACACAGCAGCCTAGGGTTAATTCACACAGCCGCGAGTCGCGGTCAGCCACTGACGGGCGGCAGCACTCAGAAAGGCCAACAGGGATTTACTGATGGAGTAAGCTCTGCGAGACACAAAGACTAAAGACAGCGGTTACAGCTTTCCTGCGTCTAGAAACTCATTAGATAAGAATGAATAATTAATTAGTTGTATGCACCTAAAAGCTAAAACTCGCTAAGGATCCACCACAATCCCAAAAATTACAATTTAAAACCAACCTTTCTCTCTCTTATGGAAAATTATTGTGGAAATTTCTGGAATGTCTGAATACTCCATATTTAAAGGAAAATGATGATATAATCAATCCATCTCACACGGCATCTACCGAGGAAGCGGCTCCTTTGTATGACAAGACCCCTCAGCACTGTGCCTGCCACGTAAGTGTTGAGGCACACATGCTGCTTTCAAAGTTACAATGGCACCAACGCCTAATTTCACAGAAAGCTAACCCTAGCACTCTGGGCAGCCAACGCAAGAAGATTGCAAAGAGAAGCCCGACTTGGCCACCTGAGGGACTCCGCATCTGCAAAGTGTCCGGGGAGTGTAGCTCAGTGTGAGATGTGGGGTTCAAGCTCTGCTACTGCAACAGCAAAAGACCAATTGACAGATGAAAGGATATAGAGACACTTAGACAAAGGTAGTAAGTAAACAGCCACTGATTTACCTAGTATAAGAGATGGGCCATAAGGTCTTCTTATTAAAGGGGGAATTCAGCTTGTAAACCTTAAGACTTCCTTTTTTCTTTTCTTGTTTTGGGGGTAAAGGGAGACGGTCTCACTATGTAGCCCAGGCTAGCCTCAAACTTGCAGTGATCTTCAGTCTCTGTCTCCAAGTGCTGGAATTACAGGCATGTGCCACTATGCCTGGTCCATGCCCTCCCTTCCTTGGCAACACGACCAAAGAAAACTTCCAACCATTAACAGACAACACAATCTAGTGACAGCCACTTGCCCTGCTAGAACCTGCCAACAGCAAACCTGCTGAGCTGCTTCTCTACTTTGCAAAGCTGCAGCCTCAGAACCGCAGGCAGGCAAGCAGCTCTGAGTGACTGAGGTAGCTGAATCCATCCAGGGGCCTCAGGCCAAGCTGTAGGAGCTGGTCAACTGTCACAAACGGCCCAAAACAGGTCTCCCCAGGAACAACCACCAGGTACCCAGAGCCACCAAGGAGCTTGGGGCAACTCTCACTAGGCTCAGCAACACCATCCCAGACTTGGGCATCAGACATACAGAAATACCAAAGAGCCCAGGAAAGGTTTCCCAAGGCTCAGATGCTAGTACTGAGAGCCAATAAGGCCAGGAAAGTTCTCAGGCCAGCCACCAGCCCCCCAGAAAAATCAAGGGTCTCCCTCTCCCGAAAAAATCTCTCTAGGCCCAACTACCAAGAGCACAAAGATGCCAGAGAACCCAGGGCAAGTCTCACCAGACCTGATCATTAAAAGCCCAGAGACAGCAAGAGGCCCATGCAAGTCCACCTGGACCCAGCCACTGCTCCTGGAAATCACTCAGTGGGAGTCTTGCAGAAGCCTGGCCCTGTAGATGGTATGGGCAGTCAAGCTTCGCTCTCTCATGGGGTCCCTGTGCCAGCTTTCCTGAGCAGCTAGCCTCTCTAGGATCCCTCTTTCCCAGCACCTGCAGGACCTAGACCTTCACCTGACAGAGCTTCATGATGGGAAGAGATACTATGGTAACATATTCTTAACTTGCCATCTGCTTTGAGGATCTTTGCAATGAAGTTTGGAACGTGTTCTTTTGACAGTGAACAGCTTTTCACCACGATATGGGTAGATGAGGAGATTCATGTCACATATCATCTAAACAAAAGGTTCTGAGCTCTTCATTCACATATTCCCTTGTGTACCAGAACATCCTGGAACACCCTACCCAAGAGAAGATAACTTCATCTCCTGCAGAGGCACGCACCCGTGGAGAGGACTCTGTCATGAATGCACACTCACTGTGCCATCTGCACTGAGCTACAGTATGGGATTCCCATGCCAGGAATGTATGTGTGTCAACCAAACTCTTAGCTCCTAAGTGTAACAGATGGATCACAATTAAATGTGGGCAGCATTCCTTCCCACCAGAACCCATGATGCTAGTGGAACTGTCACCTACACATTCAGACCACACCCAGAAATGATCCCATCTAATCTTTCAGATCCTGAGAGCTGTGAGCAGGCAGTGAAGAAAAGGAGGCAGAGCCCACCAGAGACTGTGGCGAGGAGCTTTGTCCAGGTTAGGTCGTTAGGACTCCGCTGTGCTACAGGGAGAGGAAGTTACATAAAAGTACTACTGTTTCAATTGAAAAAAAAAAATCGTATTTATACAATCAAACTTGTGAAAAAAGTTTGTCAGTAATGATGAGGATACTGACCGAGTACAAAGAGAAAAGCATGTTTTTTGTTTGTTTTTTTACTTTTCTCTTTTGGTCCCCTTCCCATTTTATTTTCTTCCTATTTAACAATAATTAAGAAAAAAACCCCACATCTTCTTTACCCATTCCTCGGTTGATAGGAATCTGGGCTGTTTCCAAGATTTGGCTATCATAAACTGTGCCGCTATATACATGTGCAAGTGTATGTCACTGTGGTATGATACTTTTAAATCTCCTGAGAAAATACCCGGAAAGTGGAATAGCTGATCAAATGGGAACTCCAGTCCTAGTTTTTTGAGGAATCTCCACACCGATTTCCACAGTGGTTGTACCAGTTGAGAGAAGCATATTTTGAAACAGGCCTGTAAATCCTCCTTTTCTTGCTGGTCTGCATTCTTGCTTTCAGACAGAAAGCGGACTGTTCGTGGCAGGGTATGTTAAGCAGTGGAGATCTACTGTTTCAAATGCATCAATGAGGAAAACTTCCCGAAGGACATGCTAGGTCTTACTCTGCAGAAGTCAGTTTAGCATTATCTTCATGAGGGATAACCTATAGAGATTTGAAACTGCACAACGTATTACTGGACTATCATACACGAAAGGAAGGGTTTCCAGCAGGAAGTATGATCAGCACATTCTGTGGTGCTCCTAGTTACACTGCCCATGAAGTGGTGAGGAGATGGTTATGGTTTCAGGGTGCCTGGCAGGCCTGTGGGGTACGGTTTGAGATGACAGCAGGAAGACTTCCATTTGATATTGTTGGGAGCACTGATAACGCTGATCAAAAACAAAAGATTATCTCTTACAGTTTATGTTGCAAAACCAAATTCACATACAGCATTCTCTGTCTACCAAAGTTCCAAGTGGGGCTGGGGCTTTAGCTCAGCGGCATAAGTGCCTGCCTGGCAAGCATGAGGTCATGAGTTTGATCCCCAGTACCAAAAAAAAAAGTTCCAAGTGTTCTGCAGAGTTTTTCAACAAGGACCCAAAGGAATGATTGGGCTGCCATTCTCAAAGAGGCTTGGCTGACATCAGGATACCTGGTCCATGTTTAAGTGGATCAGAGAGGCGAATGCTGGCCACCACTCCTCCGCTTCCTGGGCTTCTCCTTTGCTTCCTCCCTCCCTGGCTGGCTCTTCACTGGCAGGCCGTGCTCCTCAGGAAGGATCTGCAGCGCGCATTTCCCGTTCTTCCATGTGACAGTGCTGCTGGGTAAGCTGTGCTTTATTAGATGCTAACATGGCTCGACAAAGGCCCCTCTTCGTCCCTCCCTCTGGACTGGCAGACCCTGACCCACTACCCTCAGGCACGAAAGGCTGATGGATGCTTTTTCTCTCGCCCCTTGCTGCATACTCAGCAGGCTGACATGCAGGGCCACGCCTCTCTAAGGAGTCACCTAGGTGGCTGTTTTTCCCGAAACACTGCATTCTTGACTTGCAAATGCATGCATGTTGTTTTCTGGTTTTCTTTCCTTTCCATGAAATAATCTCATTGATTTATCACATCTTTGATCCTGCAGGTACCAATTATTGTGGTACAGATATTAATTTAATGACCTATCTGGTTAAGCCTCAATGTTTTTTTGGGCAGGATACAGCACACCTTGATTATACAGTACTGTAACTTTTGCCAATTGTACAGTACAGTACTGCAGTTTCATGTTGTTATACATTACAGTACTGTATATACAAATAAAAGCAATCATCAAGTTGGACTTTAACTGTTTCTTTGTTCTGAATATTATAAAGTACATACTATATACAGTCGCTCACTTAGTGATCAATCCAGCTAAGATCTAATCAAGGGACTGGAACTGAGGGGTTAAATGAGGAATGTATTGCAATTGTCTCCTTCATAGCTTTATTCTACTTTTTAAACATTTATCTTTTTCAGATACAATCTGGCTGAATTCGTCCTTCTGGGACAGAAACAGCATTGTCATCTAATGTGCTCTACTCTTTAAAGTTGTAATTTAACTAACTAGTAAGCTGCAATTCTATGGCCGTACAGTTACATCCGAAACAGGCAGGTTGAGCTCCTCCTTGCCTGCAGCCTGGAGCCTCCCCGCTCTGCCTGTTCCGCCTTGTCCTGGGAATTCTCCTGACTCTGCCCGAGTGACTGATGCGCCTCGTGGTGGAAGTGCTTCCTGATCTGTGGTGGAAGACTGGGCATTTTGCATTCTAGCACTTTCCAGAGTCTTGCGAAAGAGTCTCGCGAAGAATGACAAGTGGTGGGAGGGCCCGTCTGAGACTCCCAGGCACGGCTCTACTCTGCAGTGTGAGTGTGCAGTTAGCGCTGGCTCACGCACTGGAACACCTCGTGCTGCGGTTTCCCGGTTGCACACCTGGTCTGTGCCTTTGCTCTGCATCACAGTCAGCGAAGCCTGTCTGAGTACTTCCTGTTCACCAGTTTCCAGCCGTAGCAGACTTTACTGTTCCAAGTCAGAGGGAACAAACACGAGATTCCGCTGTGGGACCTCTCAGCTCCCCTGAGCTGTTGCTATCTCCCACTGACCTGGCCAAGCTTTTTCCTTGTCTGGTCACTACTTTTCTCCATGTATTACTAGCTAATTGCTATCTGAGTTAGGTGATTCTGTGTGGAAATTTCAATTACCACCTTTAGCTTAACGACACCTTTCAGTTCCTACCCCATTGCCTAGAGGCACTAACACCACACCAGCCCTAGGAGGAGCACAGGGGCCCCAAACCACTCAGCATCACAGGGCCAGCCAGCACACAGAAGCGCCCTGCGTAGATGCCCAAGCCGGAGGGCAAAGAACAGACTCCAGACGAGACTCCAAAGATGTGAAGGCAAACAACGGGACAGGAGGGCAGACTGATTTACCAAGCAGTTTGCTCACAGAAGTGCTTCGGGGGTACAGCAGGAAGAATCTTATCATTCACTACCATTTGAAAATATTTAAAATACAGAGAAGCCGACACTTGTAGAACTCCCTAGGCACGGCAGCAGCCCCTTCGGTACAGTGCCCTCGTCAGAAATGCCCTTGAACCCATTTGCCGTCACCAGCAGAATGAGAGCAAGACTGACACTGCCATGCAGTTCCTTCCCTACGTGAGGGGCCGTGCTCATGTGACCTCCATGGGGACAGAGAACAGCACAGAGCACTGAACACAGGAAGACCCCCTTCTATTCCTCAAGGCAGCAAACACCAAGGCACAACCAGGAGCTGGCAGGCAGGCTGGAATTTTTATGTCTTTACTAGGGCACTCTTTAGCTCTACTTTTATTACAAAAGAGAAATCTAAATCTTATTCTTCAGTGCCACAGATGACTTTCAGCGCCATGAAGATATGGCTGGAGAAAAGGTCCAGCATCCCTAACTCAGCTGCCTGGGTTAAGGTCAAGACTCACGCACAGCTACTGCACCCTCCTGTGACCAGGAGGGCGGCAGACGCTGTAGGACGTCAGGTCACCTGCGTGTGTAAGTCTGGCAGCAGCTGCTTCGCTGCTGGCTGTCCAGGTACTCTATGTACAAGGGATCCCGAAAAGACTTATTTTTGACAAGACCTGTAGTTGTTAAGGCTTTTGGTGTTGACTAAAAAACAAAAGAATTACCATGGCTTAAGAAAACTTCAATTTCTTAAAACTGCAAGTAATCTCAAACTAACTTTTCCCATTTCACTTCGTTTCTTTTTCCTCTATTATTTTACACCTCCTGAGGCTTCTTCTGAATTAAATCCTTCAACATTTCCAGTACTCCAGAAAATGTGAATTCTCCAAATTACGATTATCTTCTTTTTCTTTTCCATGTGCCTTTCTATCAGGCCACGAACAATTTTTGGCAATGGGTCCAAGATCGTTTTTGCTAGCCCAGCTCTGAAGTGGCTTCCAGCACTGTCGGTCTTCTCCTCTCTGGACCTCTTGATCCCATCCACCTGGAACTAGGTATGGCCTGTGAGTCCAGCTCCTTGCTAGGCACTCTACACCCTGGCTAGGGCTCACATCCTGAGACTTACCTGAGTTCTCCCATTGGCTTCAACTCTGCCCTGACCAATACCCGAAGAGGTAAAAGGACAAATCTAACCATCTCCCCAAGGATCCCTCTCACCATGCTTGGTCTGAGTGGTTTAGAATTGAGCCCTGGCCCATCCCACATCAACACTGGTGCTCACCGTGGTGTATTCAAAGTAGTAAAGGCAGTTGTCAGTCAGAATGAACCAGCGTCTCTTCCAGGTCTTTACCCTGCCACCTGCAGGGCAAAAAGAGATGCACTTGGACAACAGACACCCAGGCAAGCACAGGCTACACCACACACACAGCTCTCTTCTTGGGGAGGGGAGAAGGGGCCGGGGAGGGTGTAGGGAGAACATTTAGACCATGGCAAAGTTTGCATCAATGACAAGGCACAGCCAAGACAGAAGCATCTTTCAGAGTGAGTCTATGATATGAGCAGAGCAAGCGTGTCCAGGTGACACCCCAAGATGAAATCGGACAGCAAGATGAGTGTGTGGGTAGGGAGTAAACCCAGGGGAATAATGACAGGGCAACGCAAATGTGCCTTGGGCTAAAGAAGCCAACCAAAGCCATGTGTGGCAGAAATGGGCAAAGAAAAGAGGAAAGGGGAAGGGTCAGCACCTTGGTGCAGGCTACGCTGCTCCTATTACCTGGGCACCCCAGAGGGTGCCATGGGCATGACTAGAGAACAGGAAGAGGAAGTGAGGCCTTGTGATCTCTGCACAATCACATTCAGCTTTTCTGGGCATGGAACCAAACTACCGCAGCTTTATCCCCTCCTAACTTACGGGTTGTAGTCAATTTCTACATTGGCCTTAGCCATCTGAGCTCGTGTTTTGAAAATAAAATCTCCCCAGAGCCGTGTTGAGAAATCACTGCAGGATTTCTCCACCAGGGAAGGAGTGGCTTGTATGGAGAACTTAGTTCAGCAGCTCTGCAATTCCAAGGTCTTTGCTGGACACTTACAATAAAAACATCTAGGAAAGGCGGTCATGGGCCAGCTGAGCCCTAACTGCAGTGCAGTCTGGTGACAGCTTCCCTCAGGCCTTTAACATTCTTCAGTAAGCAAAATGTGGGAGTCACAAAGTTAGGCTAGGCTGAACACTAAACCTGTCCAACTTGGATGATGCTACACCCCCTCTCAAATCATGATCAGGAGCACCTCTCTTCCTCCACTTACCTCGGGGTCAAGAGGAAACTTTCTTGACAAGAGCCATACAAAATCACTCCTATCCTTTCCTGCATCAAGACATGCATGGCCTTCCATAAACATGCTAAGCCTACTCTTCCTAGCACTGGCCCTTCTGCTCACACCTCACCTACAGACGGCACCACCCTCTGCTCCTCCTGGAGCATGTCTCGCAGGGCCCCATCCCAAGCCCTCTCATACTCCTCACCAACAGCTAAGCAAAGGGCTGGGCAGTTTCACAGGGACTGTTTCTAAATGCCAAGAGCTGCGGGCTTTCCCAGAGAAACCCAGGAGTGTGTGAGCAACGGCACAGGAAGAAAGTCCTCCTGCAGAAGAGCACAGGACTTGGCTTTTCCACCCCACTTGACAGTTCTGCTTTGGCCACCTCAACTTTAGGGAAGGGGCTTGAGAGAGGGACCACCAACCAGAAGGTTCTAAAGGACAGACTCGGGCTCCAAGGGTATGAGCCCGTAAGCTTGTACCACCTGCTGCCTGTCCCTTGTGGATATCAGGCAGTGACTCTCTTCCTCACAATTTGTAAGTTTTATAGAAGCAGCCCAAAGGTTAAGGGAAAAACCATAATGATAAGGACATGCGTGTGTACAGCAGGAAAAGCCAGGCAGAATTAGGATGAATGAGAAGAAAAAAGGCAGGAAATGGGTTCACAGCTGGAGCCAGTATGTCCTTAAAAAGTAACTCCCGCCCCCACTGCAGTCTGAGAGCTTGGGTCTCCCAGTCCTACGCACTGCCCTCGCAGGGTTGGCCACACCCTGACCACAATCTATGCTGACCTCCATGCATATCACAGGATGCCAACTCAGGGGACACTGCAACTTCGGAGATCATGGAAAAAGTGGGCCAGATGCCAAAAAGAACAAGATGGAAGGAAATCAAGGAGAAAAAGCAAAGCTGGGGAAAGCTCTCTGATTTATAAAAGCTTGGTCACCTCCCCTGGACAATTTGCTGTGTCACAGAGCTCTCTACATGAAGCGCTGCTGCAAACCCACGGGAAACATTTCCACGTGGGACGAAAAACAGACATGGAACAAGCAGACAGATAGCTGTGCGCCTAGAACAGTCCCTGTGGAACTCACAGGACCCTCCCCTGCTGTTCCCCATGACTGCCCATGGTTCCTTGAGAACAACATAGCAAGACCCCGAAACCTCTGAGAAAATGCAGGTGTTTGGAGTGGTGCTAAGTGCATCTCTGCTCAGGGCACACCTAAACACAAACCTGAGGAGTTCTCGGTCTCCCCCAAGGCAGCAGAGAGCAGACACCAACAATATAACTAAGAAGCCAATTTCAGGTTTTAAGGAAAGGATTCACTGAAAAAAAGTGGGGGAGGGGGGAGTGAAAAACCAAAGAAAACAAAATGCAAAACCTGAGGCTGTGAGGCCCTTCCCCGACGCCCAGGCACTGAATCAAAGATCCAGGTAGAGCTTCCAGGTTTGAGGCTTTAACGTTCAGTGGCATCGTTTCACCTTGGGAATATCATTTCCCTTCTCCATACAAAGGCAGACGCGCTGTCACCTAAGCTTGTCTTAATTTGATTATCAGTCATGGTGTCGGCACCTGACTTTGGGAAGCCAGGGTTTCAGTCTCCTTTCTCTCTCCTGCGCCTCACTTCAGAAACCACCTTCCATGAGGTTGACCCAGAGGTGTCAGTTTGAGTTCAGTACACAGTGCATGCCTGGTGACCCTTCTCTGCCTTACAGAGCTGCTCTAAGCATGGTCCCTGCAAGGCGGGGTGCAGCGGGGTCAATGCGCCTCTCTGTACCTAGCTGTCTGCTCCACTGTTTTCCTCCAGCACGGGAGGACATGGGCACTGTCCAAACCCTTGATCCTGACCAGTTCCCTAGGGACTGTACAATACGTTAGAAGCAGCGTTAACACTACCACCAGCAAGTAAAAAACAAAATAACCAAAATAACAAAATAAGAGAACACTGCAGCAATGACAGTGGCCTGGGCAGAGCGAGCGAGCAGGTTGCGGGGTTACATACCTCCTGGAGTTTGGGGCAAGGAAAAGGAGAGCCAAAATCATGGAAACATACAAATGAGGGAGAAAAGAAAATTAAAACAAAGAAATTAAAGCCGATTTCTTCATCTTAAAGTGCAATGCATCAGTCACATTCATGTCTGCCTGTGGAGGGGCTGGACCGGGACAGGCAGGTGACACTGGAGGCACTGCTGAACCCAGCGCCAGTGACGCCACTGATGATTTTACAAAGCTGAGGTCTGTCCAAGATTCAGAGCAAAGAGGGTGAAGATTACTTCGGGGAAATTTTACTAACTTTCTTTAGATGGCACTGTCAGAGTGTGTCCAAGAATGCACTCACATATACCCATGAATATGCATGTACATATGTGTATACACAGGAATACACGTGCTAATGGCTGTATGCATAAACAAACATATACACACAGTACAGATGGCTGAAGACCTGCCTCTGCAGCACGTAAACACACAGGAGCAATTCCAAGTGTGCTACAATGAAAACACAATATTAAAGAGTTTGGTGAAGGGCTTGGTAAAGGTTTAGAAAAAGTAATGCAATGATCCCAAAGTGAGCCCTACATTTAGTTTTTAAAAACAATTTTTTTTGAGCTAGGTTCTTTCTATGTTGCCCAGGCTGGCCTTAAATTTCTGGGCTTGAAGCATCCTCCTGTCTCAGCCACCCAAGTAGCTAGAACAACATGAGCACACAGTCACTCCTGGTTTATTTTTTTTTCTTTTTAAAAACATGGGATGTCTCATGAATTTGCATGTCATCCTGGTATAAGAACCAAGATAATCTTTGCCTGTTCTAATTTTAGTATGTGAGCTGTCAAAGCTAACACTTAGCATTAGCATTTAAACAAATTTTGCTGGAGGGGGAAGTAAATCCAAACTTGGATACACTTCTAAAATTTTGCACATTTTTAACTCTATCCTCTTGGCAACAAAAATGCGGAACAGAAGGTTGCCGGTAGGGTTAGTAATTTTAGAGCCCTAACTTCAAAGATTCTACCGGCTTAAAGGTATATGAAATGTTGGGCGATTTAAGAGGAATATAAGGCACTGATCAATGAAGTGGTACTTTACAGGGAATTTATGAATTAAGTCATAATCTGTAAACACAAGCCCTTGGGCTTTTCCAAGGAAATGCAAATCTTTCAGTGGTAGGAGTCTGTTCCAGTCTTCCCAGATGTTTCAGTTATGGCCAAGAGGGTAATGACTAGTAATGCTGGGCCAATAACCAAGGCGGGAAAGGGGGGGTCTCCAAAGGGACACCCCCTGCTCATGCGTGGTTATAGCTCATTAAAGGCAAAGGCAGGAGAAAACACAGGAAAGTGCTCTTTCATGGCCCAAAAAATGAGCATCACTACGTCTGAGAGTCCAGAGATGTCCCTCTGTGCCGCATGTGGACATGAGTGTGTGTCAAGACCCTGCTAGTTTTCTTTTTTTCTTTCTTTTTTTCAGTTTGGCTACTCAGTCACCTTCATAGCAAGGCAGAAACATGAATCTAGACATATAAATTCCCATTCGGCAAAGGAAAAGGAATACATTCTCAGCTTTTCTGAATAAACAAAATCATTCAGGGGGCTGATCTGGACGGAAAGGGCGGGGACCACTGCCCGGAGAATGAGGAAGAGTGCTGTGGGTTGAGCTGCAGCCAAGGGCTCTAGGTTTGCCATGCAGACTGCCTGTGGGAGCCAGATGCAGAAGGAGGCGATGATGTACGGAGTGGGGCGGGGGTGCCGGGTGTGATTCCGGGGTGGGAAGAAGGAATACGGACACAGCTAGCCACCCTCCCAGAATCAAGGCGGGACGCCAGGGCACCAGACTGGGTCCTTGGGAGACCCACCGGAAAGAACCTGGCCATGGGTTCAAGAACAGACACACAGGGCCCAGACACACGGGGCAGTGTTCATGGGGGCAGTCTGGCCCCACTGGTCTCTGTCCTGTGAGGCACTGGCTATGCAAATCACTCCCTGTAGAAGCGGGCCTTTTTGGAACAGTCTCTTCTGCAGGGCCCGTCACCCCAGCCCTTCTGCGCCCCATGGGTATGTACCCACACAACCTTCTTTCCTGCGTTTGGCTGTATGTGCTCCAACCCAGGACATGACTTACCCAGTTTTAGCAGCCAGCCTTCTCGGTCGGGATTGAAGAAAGTGTGAGTGAGATCATTTCCATCGTCTTCTGGGATCTTAAAGGGTTCATTTTTTATGCTCTCATACAGATTCTGAGATGAAAGATAACACTGCATGGCTCTGATTCTAGAAGTAACTTTTCTCCTCCCTCTCTCTCCACTGACTGCAGGGATGTGCACTCACTCTGCCCCCACAGTTAACCACATGCCCACAGGGCTCAAGACTAGAGGAAGAAAATGACCATTTCTGCCTTCTGGATGTTCCCAGGGACAAAGTCGGTAAGACGCATACTGGATAATTAAGAAGGAAAAGAAAGCAGTTTGACTTCTGCTCAAGCCTTTAGTTTACGGTTTACAAATGACCTCTCCTGTTCTTGCTGGGCCTCACTGCCAGCTTAGTGAAACTCACGTAATTAAATGAGTTAAGAGAGGAGGCACTCAACACCTTTCTCCTTTCCTACAAAACAATATTGTTCCAAGCGAATTCTTGGGCTGGGGATACAACTCAGCGGCACAGTACCTGCCTGGCAAGCCCAGAGTCTTGAGTTTGATTCCTGGCACCAAAAAAATAAAAGAATCCAAGTGAATTCTTCCCCCAAAGGAAGAATTCCGCTTACCCGGAGCAGCTCCTCAGGAAGGTCACCGCCATCGTTGATACCGCGATTCATGGCGATGAACCGCTCCACAGTGGGCTTATCTTTGACGTTGGGGTTGTGCAGGCTGGTGTTGAGCATGATGATGGCAAAGGAGAGGACGTAGCAGGTGTCTGAGACAGGGGGAGGAAGGCAGAGGGTGGTTAGAGACCTCTCCAGAGGGTTGGGAGTGCCCCATGGTGTCACAGAAAGCCAGGTCCCAGAAGGACGGGACAGACTGCACGGGCACACGTGTGGCCAGGTGTGTGCTAGCTGAAAACCAAGTGCGTGTGGAAGTACATGAGCCAAACAACAGGACATGGCAGGAAGTGTGACACACAACACATTGGCTAAAAAACTACCTATGACATCTCTGCTTTGTAATAAGGTACTCTGCCTCACTTCCTTTATATAAACTACCTTTATGTCACAAGTGTTACCTCAGAGATACATAATTTGGATCAAACAGATATTGATATATACAGAGATAGATCCAGACACCTCTCATTTAATGACCAAGTTTAGCTCCTGATACAAGCTTGTTAAGTGAATTGGTTGCTAAATGAAAAAATGCATACAGTCTGTACATTACAATATACCCAACAAAACAATGGTCAAAAGAAACTCCACTGATGATTTTGCTTTTATCTGCGTAACTCTTATTGCAGCACTGTAAATTGTATGAGAACATAAAACTATACTAGGGTACAGTATAATCAGCAAAATTGCAGTCCTATATAAATAAGGTGCACTGTACAAAAGAAAGACATTGAAGCTCTATAAATAAGATGCACAAAACTGTACCAAAAAAAAAAAGATGCATTGTTAATCCAAACAGCATACCTTGGTTACAAATTCAAAAAGCTGTTAAACAAGTAGGTCAGTAAACAAGGAATATCTGCGCGCATGCATGCGCGCGCACACACACACACACACATTTGCTAATCTTGCCATTTTCTCATCCCAGTACAAATTCTATATAATTTGGGGTGGTTTAAGTCTCACCAAACAGTTCAGGCTGGCCTCAAACTTGCAGTAATCCTCCTGCCTCAGCCTACTGAGCTGGGATTACAAGTGTGCACCACCATGCCCAGCCTAAAATATCGTGTTTTTAAAAATTGGTCTTATTAAAAAAAAAAAAAAAATTGGTCTTATTATGTTGGCCAGGTTGATCTTGAGCCTCCTGCCTCACCTATGTATCTGCAGTTACAGGCATATATGCCCCCATGCACAGCTTCTGAACATGTGATTTTTTTTTTTTTTTGTCTTTTTCATTTTTATCTGTACCAGGGATCAAACTCATGACTGCCTGCTTGTAAGGCAGGCGCTTATGCCGCTGAGCTAAATTCCCAGCCCCTGAACACGTGATTTTTGATCATTATGTATATCCTGGTTCAGAAGAACCCTTATATATATATCCCTAGTACCTGAATGTTGGGCTTAGGGTTGCTTCTAACCTTTTACTATCGTAAGTACATGATATACACATGCCATGAACTTCAGCCCTTTACTTTAGAAATTCTCCAATGTCACAGAAAGAACCCAGTGGGAAAATTGCCAGACCCAGAGGGCTGCCTCGCTCACCCGTGGACTGGAAGACCCCACTGTTGCACTGGCAGTAACGCTGGGCGAAGGCCTCCATCATCCTGTCAATCTTCTGTGCCTCCCCAGGGAGCCGGAAGCTCCACAGGAACTGCCTGGGGGAGAGGACAGTTTATCTGTGACTGCTGAGCCATGGGTAATTTGCAGCGTCAGAGGGTCCGGGATGTCTTCTGTCACAGCAAGGCTGAGCAGATGAACAGCAACAGTCCACACTACTGTTACTCTAACTGAAGGGAAAGTGCTTGCAACAAGTGGGAAATTAGTATCTTTTGACTTCACACTACAGTTCTCTCTAAGACAACAAAATTGAAATGTAGAAAAATGCTCCTTTTACACCCACACAACACACAGAGTGGCAGGTAAGGCAGTCACAATCACTCCCCCCCCCCCCCCACGTCAGAGGAGACCCATGGCCAGCAGGTCTAATCCTGCTTTCTCTTCATCTACCTAAATGACAGCACCAAAGGTAACCCTGTTGTTCACGCTTGCAGCAGTGAAAACACAGGACCGCTTCTCATAAGGCACCAATAAAGATTCAGTAAAAAATTCAAGTTTTTTCACTAGTTTCCTAAGTCCACAGTGCAGGTAGGTGTAAGCTGAGGAAGGCTGCATAGCGTCCCCCTGCAGAGTGTAGTCCCGTCCAGTCCCTGAGCTGCCTTCCACTTAGAGGCTGAGACTGCCTCCCTTCAGCATATCCTTAGATAGCTACAATTGCCCCCCAAGATGCAACTTCAGTCCAGCAGCCCACAGATGAACCCAGGGTCACAGGACCGCCTCTCTAGAGAGCCCCTGGGAACACCTACCGCAAAGCCTGGACGAGGTTCAGGTCTGTGAACTCGTGCAGCTCCACAAAGGCGTGCAGGACCTGGATGTTAAACTCATCTCTATTAGGAGCAGAAGGAGACAGAAGGAGGCAGAAATCAGACACTGATGCTGAGGACCCGCCTCCTTCAGGTAGGGTGCCCAAACTGAGTCCCAGCATCACATGGCCTCTGGGCACAGCCACGCAGTCAGGAGGGTGTCCAACTCACAGTGTTTACTGGGTGAACACAAAAGGTGCCCCCACTTCCAACGCGGTCCCTCAGGGCCAGCATGGACAGCAATGTGCCCTAGGGCTCCGGGTATGCAGGAGCTTGAGCATCAAGGCCTCACCTCTCCCCTAGGTAGTCGCCGATGGCCGTTTTGTTGAGCCCCTCCCCCTTGTAGAGGAACTGGGCGATGTCTTCACAGGTGTTCTTCAGCAGGTCATTCTCTATTAGGAACTGGATACCCTAGAGAAAGACCACAAAAATCCAGTCATGTCTGCCTGCAGCAGCCGGAACGAGGAAGGAGCGGGGCAGGCAGCAACAACATGGATCCTGGACACAGAGGAAGTATCTGATAAATAGGCACCAATGGATATATGAACAGGCCTCATGGCCTGAAGCCAGGGCCCCTGGGCTGTGCCAAGTGACAAAAGGCAGCTTGGGAGAAATACTTCTGGGTTCCATCTGTCCACCAGAAAACCCCATCTTAAAACCTATGGGCCCCTGCCAGTTCCTTCTGCTTACCTTTTTAGGGTCCATGTTAAATTTCTTCCTGCCCATGGCTACCTGTTTGTTCCTCTGCATGTTTTTCCTGGAAGACAACCACCAGCGCCATTACTGCTCTGGCAGGGGAAGTTCTGAGAGGCTGTGTAGACCCCACATGGAGTCAGGGCTACACACAAGGTTTTGTAAGAGTGGTCTAGGAAAGTACTGTGCATGATTTGGCCCAAGAAACCCTGAAACCTTCACTTTGCTCTGGGCTCATCTGCTTTTCTAATCCGATTTTTCAAAAATGTTACCCAGTTATAATTCACCTATCACTGTAACATGCCATGTTAAGTATACAGTTGCTAAATTGTGCTAGCATCATCATAATCTGGTTTTAGAGCTTTCTCAGCAATCCAGTGAAATTCCTCACACTCACTTTCAATTAATCCTTTGAGGCAGGATTAACTTTGCCCCCAGGCAACTACCAACCTGCTTTCTGCCACCACACACGTGCTTGTTCTGGACATTTCATAGGAACAGCACCACACAGTAAGGGAACTTTTGCAACTTTTTCCTCTCACCTAGTGTAACGTGTTCAAGTCTCCCCCATGCTCTGAGAGTCATCAGTACACGTGTCCTTCTGTGCTGAGTAACCCTGCTCTTCCACCCACGTACCAGAAGATAAGAAACCATCTGAAGTCTGCAGCCATTATGCATAAGACTGCCATCAGCATGTGGACACCTCCTGACGTGGGTGTGTGTTTTCATCCTGCTCAGACAGACACCTAGGGTAGGCACTGCTGGGCCATATAGTACATTTATATTATATTTACTTTTCAAAAAAACCTCTCAAATGAGCAGCATCAGGATGAAAAATGCAAATTCACTGACCACGCTTCTCAAAGTATGACCCACACCCCCGGAGTCTCTGAAGAATCTCAGGTCTCCACACATGCACCATCCGGGGGCCCGCTCAAGGCCATCTGTGAAGGATCCTGAGTTTTACACAACCCCACATGTGGACTCTAGCAGCAGATCCTGAGCCGCTCAGTTACTCAGATATTCCAGAAGCAGAGCCTAGCAATTAGAATTTTTAAGATTTCCTCCAATAATTCTGGTTTGTACCCTAATTTGGCAACGTCTGCCATCAACGACAACAGTAATTTTATAGCTTCAGAGAACAAAACATTGCTCAGAAATAAAGCACAGAATGCTACCGCCTTGAGGAACATGTCTGCACTGGCTAAGCTCACTGGCTGAATCCATGAGGGGCTCCTGTTTGAGGGTTTTGAAAGGAGCATGGGAAAACTGAGGACACCAGGACACTAAGACACCAGGTGACAGAGAACATGAAGGGAACATCAAGTTTCACTTCAGCTAGAACAAATGGCTGACACCAGATGTCTAGCAATTCTTACTGAATCTAAGCGGTTGGCTAATCTTTTTTTTCTAAATCCAGGAAGCTTACTTTGGTTTGTATTTCCAAACAAATACCACAAGGGAAAGCCTGCTTCGGGACTTCCTGTAACAGTGTGGGGCAACCTCATGGGCCCCACAGAGGAGGGTCCCTAATCAGCAGTGATCCACAGCGTCCAGGCCTCAGTGTGGTCCCTAACTGAAACCCTCCTGGGACTTAGAAAGCACAACAGACAAGCCTGCCTGTCTGCCAGCTACAGTCATTGCTCACTCTCGTGCTTGCCTGGACATGCCCAGAGATGGCTGACCACTTCTACCAGTTTCCTCTGAAATTTACAAAGCTTTGAATCTCGTGGTATAAGCACATCATTTCCATTTGATTAAATAGTATTTAGGGTCACTTATACAAAATGGTGGCATTAGGCATCAGGCCATCAGACAGCGGCCCTGTGGAAAAATCAGAATGGCCGTGGGTCCTATCTAACAAGTCCTCCCTGTCTGGACATGCTGGGATCTGCAGAACCACACCCATTCAGGACTTTCAATATTAGACAACTATTTTAAGTTTAAAAACACAAATCATCAAATTATAGCTGCCTGACTTACACCTTCAGATGCAGCTGATGAGAGACCCAGTTTTGATAAACTTGCTAGCTAGCTCACTGTACTAGCCCATAGTTCCGACATTTTCATTTTCTGGGTGCTCTATGATGCCCCCAGACGTTAAACAAGCAAATGGGTACCCTAAATCCTGCATGTGTATGTACACTAAAACATACAAAGAATATGCCAAAACCTGTCTGGATAACTGATTATGGGAAATGTGTTTTCTTCATGCTTTTTATTTTACCATCTTTCTGCAATAAACGTGTATTACCTTTAAAATCTGAAAAGTTTCTTCTAAAAATTCAGGTATACTTAATATTCAACACAATGTACACATCTTAAGTGTGCATTCCATGGTTTTGACCAATGCCCTCGTGACTACTGCTCCAACAAACCTGCCTCATCTTTCCTTGGGTCCCTCATGCCCCCTTCTGGCCTGCCCTCCCCCTGCCATGAGGAGGCAGCCACTGCTGCCATCTCCCCCTGCTGGGTTTCTTCCATCTCAGGACCCCATGAACTGCACGTGTGGTCCCCTGAGGGCGTCTCTGAGCCAATGCGATGCTCATGAGACGAAATCCATCCACACTGCTGCAGGCAAGCAGCCCCTGCCCTCTGTTCCTGTTCCTGGTCCTGGCCGTCACTCACCTGCTGGTCAGCAGTCAGGCTTTTTCTAGTTCTGGGCTGTTTCAACCTGAGAATGCTGTACTCTTGTATGAGTCTTCCTGGAAACGTGTATTCATCTCTCTGGATAAATACGTAGGAGTTGAACTGGTAGGAATTGGCCAGCATTTATGCTTCACATCACACAAACCGGTACACTGTTTTCCCGAGTGGTTATACTCTTATTCTGGTTTGGGCTCACCAACACCAGCTACCAGCAATCTCAGCCATGCTAGTGGGTGTAAAGCCACACGTCCAGGCAGGTTTATGTCACACTCCTTTACACCTCACCACGATGACCACTTTTCTTATGTCTATTGTACACATGGTTTTCTGGGCAATGTGCCTGTCCACCTTCTATTTGGGCAGTCTTCTGCTTTGTTTTGTTCTTGGTCTTCTTGAGACAAGGTCTTGCTTCGCAGTTTTGGCTAGCCGTGAACTGACTTTGTAGCCCAGGCTGGTAGAGAATGGGCAGTCTTTTTTAATTACTGAATTACATGTATTTCTTACATGCATTCTGAATATGGGTCCTTTCTTGGATATACGTATCACAGGTATTTTCTCCTACTGTGGTTTGCCTATTCATTTCCTTTTCACTAGTTATCCTTTATAAAGACAGAAGTTTTAAACTTGGAGGAACTAATTTATCCATTTCTTGTACACTATGGTTTTTAAATGAAAATAGGAAAGCTGCAACCCCAAAGTCCAAGACGACAGTTCAGAGACTAGAAGCAGTGACCTGAAACACACAGCCTCATTTGTCCCTATGGTACTACCCACCGGAGCTTGGAACAACAAATCAAAGAACAAGACAGAAGACTTGAGCTTAGCACAACACAGACATGGAACGCACTGCAAACAGTCCACTTACATTAGGCACTTCACAAACGGTCTAGGAACCCCATTAAGTTCTCATCATCTTACACTATAATTTTTTTTATTGGTACCAGGGATCGAACTCACAGCACGCTTGCAAGGCAGGCGCTTATGCCGCTGAGCTAAATCCCCAGCCCCTATAATTTAACTTCTACACTATCTTCCCTTTAGTAGTAGGGATGGAATGTGTGAATAAGCTAAAAAATGTACCCACATAACTGGGCACACCAGCCTTCAGAAATCTAATTAGCAGGGTTCATTAAGCTTTTCCCTTACATGAAGAAAGAAACAGAAACTCTGTAATTCAAATAGAGCAGACAACAAACAGTATTTCGCACAGAAACTGCAGCACACTTTAAGGCTTTCTGGGACCTCTGAAATTTTCTAGTTCCAATCTTCAAGTGTGAAAAGCACCTACATGCCCCCTCCTTACGAAGGAGAGCCCACTTTCCCCATGGGGACAGTCTGTGCAAGGAAAGGCCGGGCACCCCAGGAGTCTCACACCACAAGGCCCCGCCGCAGGGCAGACTCACCTTTCCTCTGTGGAGCCAAGGCTTTCAATTTCATTAGCGACCTCTGCGATCTCGTCCTTCAGTCTCTGCAAGGATATGGTCCAAAGTTACCCAGAGGGGAGACACAGACCATGGGACACTTCCAAAGCCCCATGTAACCCTGCCTCCAGCAGAGACAACATAAAGCAAAAGCACAGAGAAACAAAACTAGGCAACCAAAAGAAATCCAAAGACTGGGAAAATTCATGTATTCAAGATACTGACTGCATTCCTAGAACAGAGTAAGTCCTGAAGGGATACTGGGGGAAAAGGCAGCTCCCGGCCTCTGGGTACCTAGCATAGAAAAGGAGTCTACGCACCATGTCTACACACCATATACAATTGCACCTTTGCTAAGGAATGGCTCCCTCAACCCAGTGTCTTTCCTAACATAGCTATGGCTCACCAAACACAAGCGGAACAGAGGCCAGGAGGGACACTCTCCTCCCCACTGAGGCGCGAGTGGCAAAGGAACATCTGACCCAATCCTCGGTCAGCTGCCACCTGCCTTTGCCCTTCAGCCAGCCTTGAAATGAGGGACTGTCATAGTGAAGGGGGCTGAGTGAGACTTGCGCCACTTTCCAGCATTTACCAATGAACTAGGAACCAAAGGATCAGACAAAGTGTCATACTGCTCTTAGACCAGCACTCCGGTCC
Organism: Cavia porcellus; assembly: GCF_034190915.1. Classification (NCBI taxonomy): domain Eukaryota; kingdom Metazoa; phylum Chordata; class Mammalia; order Rodentia; family Caviidae; genus Cavia; species Cavia porcellus. Next base: position 27,453,177 of record NW_026947515.1, read on the forward strand.
TGTCTTTTCTCTCATGCTGAGCAGCTCATTACTGCAGGCCCTCCTCTCTCCTGGAGTTTTACAAAGAATTCTAGAAGAGTAACATTTACTGCCTCAGGGTTAAAATAACTTAATATGTGGCTTCTGTGGCTTCTGAGTCTTATTTCCTATACAGCTTGGCAGTATGAAACCTAACTTGGAGAAACAATAAAATTACAAAATAAAATTGACAAAGTATCTCTTGGAGCCAGAAACTATACCAAGTCTTCATAAATATCAGCTCATTCAATACACATATCAACCTGTGAGGGTGTTTTCATTCTTACCCTATATGGAAGAAACTGAAGCCCACAGAACCAAAATGCTGCTTTCTAATTACCTTGCAGGAAAGTGGCAGAGGCAGGACCCGCACAGGGTCTAGGGAGCCTAGAAACAGCAGAGAGGACTTTGCTCAGGGCCCCTCAAGCTCTGACAACCTGCAATAGCACAGACCTCACAAACGACTTAAAACTCTTTGAGACCCTGCTTTTCTGCCTATAGACCAGTAAAGGTGAGTGCAGGTCCAAGATGCCTCTTGAAGACACTAGGGTCAGACATACAGTGTGGCACAGTTGCTTCTACTCCAGCCAGCCTCCCCACGTCCTCCCACCTGAATGTCGGCCAGCAGCTCCTGCTTCCTTCGCCGGATATTCTCCAGCTCTTGACGCTCTTCTGCAGTGAGGTCACTAGGAACTGCAAAGAGAGGCAAATGTTACTACCTTCATCTCACCAAAAATAAAGGCAAATCCAAGAGTGCAAAGGGACACAGGTCTCAGGAAGGAATATAGAAGCCTGCTGAGAAACGACCTCCTGCTAGGAATCAGCTGGCCACAGTTTACAGCAGGTTTGCTCAGGACAAGAAGGGACCCGAGTTACACAGCAGAGTTCTGAGAGAGGAATGCTGGGAAAGAACAGGAGAAGATGATGGCTGGGGTTAAGTTAGGCTGCAGTGGTCAGGCTGGTGCATGGCTGGGAGACTTCAGGCTGCTGCTGATCCAATCTTAGCTGCGTCATGGCTACAGACGAATGCAGAGCGGTGAGGCGGCACGCGCTGGTAATCCTGGAACTCTGGGCAGCCAAAGCAGGATCGCTGCAAGTTTGGGTCCCACCTAAACAGTTTAGTGGCTTAGCAAGACCCTGTCTTGAAACAAAAAATAAAAAAGACTGGGGAGGTAGGTCACCGCAAAAGCTCCAGGCTTAACCCCTAATACCAAAAAACAAAACAAACAACAAAAAACTGGAATGTTATGACCCTGTGTTGAACTGCAGTATGGAGAAATGGGTTTTGGAGGCAGCTGCAAAGCACATGAATGGCTCCATGCCATTCCAGGGAGGGATAGGGACTAGGAGACGCATATACAATAGAACAGCCCTTAACTCTAGAGAGAACTCTTCTCTTTCTGCTTCACATCCTTCTACACGGTTTGAATGATGTTTTAAGAAGTGTTCTCATCATCAGAGCACAGCTACCTAAATTCCCAGATCACGGTTCCTACTATGAAACATACACACAAATAAGTCTTCACATTCCTTTGAAAGGGGGGAGCCAGGAGGCCCTGCAAAACCAGCTCCTGGGTGTGCTGGGAACTAGGTGGCTGAATGGAAAAACAAGCACCAGAACACCAGAACTAGGCAAACCAGGTGTAAACCTTATTCCAATCTACCACAGACTACATTAGCCCCTTCAGAGAAGTGACTTAACCAACCTGGGCCACATTTCATCGGCAGCAAAGGGGACATGCATCACTGACTTTCCAGGGTAAAGACAAAACAAACAGTACACACACACCCCTTTCCCATTTCAAGTCCCCCGGTGGCCTGAAGCCATGACAGTGCCGGAGCCTGTGTTGGCTGTCTTTCCTGGAACACATGCACGTACTGGTGCCTTCCCCATCTGAAGTACACTACCTCGCGCTGTGCCCAGATCTCGTACAGTTTGAGGTACGGTGGTGCCTGCACGTGTTTCTTTCCCTCCTTCACAGTTTCACAGTATTTCATGAACAGAAGGATGGAACAGTGTGATGCAAGATATCATCACACTACTCCGAGGGCATGCAACCTAAAATTTACAGTTTATAAACTGCTTATTTCTGCAACTTTATTTAATATTTTTGGGTTGTGGGTGATCAAGGGTACCCAAATTCTCTGACAACTGGGGAGTAATAAAGTGCCTCAGATCCTCCTCAGTAAGGAACAGGGCACCCACAGGTAGGAGGGTGGGTACAGACCCTGGAGAAGAATCCAGGCTGGAACAACACTCACTGAAATTCCAGAGGGGAAAACAGATGAACCGAAATGTGATAAAGCACCAAAAGGAAGCAGCGAAAGGATGCGAGTTGTACTTGTCCACAGTCAGAACAAGGCAGGAGATAATCTTTAATTCTGACAAAATGATCAGTGATATAAGACTCAGCAGAACCTACCACACCTAACACCAGAAAGAGCCCCTTGAGAGCACCGGTTCCAGGAACAGGTCCGGGAATGGAGAAAGAGGACATCTGAGTCCCTGGACACACACACACACTACTGGTTTCAAAGTGAAAGACACAAAGTTAATCTATAGCTACCAGCAAAGACAGGCTTCTGTGTCCTTGTATCAGACAGAAAAGGCTTCTAGTCAATTTGCAGCTAGAATAAGCAAGGTATTTATTCTTGTTTATTTTGATACAGGTGCCTGACATTAATCATGTGATTACTTCTTCACCTTATACTTAAGTAACATTAAGTTATAATGCTGCTTCTCTTCTGATTCAATAAATCAATGCAACATCAATTTTGGGTTTTTTTGAGGATCTTGTGATGTAGTTCAGACCAGCCTTGAACTCACTCTACAGCCCAGTCTGGCCTCAACTCACAACAATCCTCCTGCCTCAGCCTCCCGAGTACTGGAAAGATGTGTCAGCCCTAGTGCCCAGCTCAAATCTTTTTTTTTCTTTATCGGTACCAGAGATTGAACTCACAACTGTGCGCTTGCAAGGAAGGCGCTTATGCCGTTAAGCTAAATCCCCAGCCTCCCCAGCTCAAATCTTTTAATTCAAGCCTTCGATCTCAAGCCACCCACGAGAAAAAGAAATCCCCATGACAAAAGGCGTGGTTTCATTTGACAGAACCAAGGGTTAGCAAGCGCTGTTGCTGGGGTATGGAGGAGGGGCTGGTGCCTGGGACTTTGGCTGCCACCCAGATGCTGGAGGCAGCAGGTGAGAGAGGCCTTCAGCAACCACATCTACTCTGCACAGGATCCAGAAGGGCAGAGCAAGAGCCCCTGGGCTAGGACAGGCCAGATGGCAAAGTGACAAACAACTGCTCCCTGCCAGCCTGCCACGTGCTGCGGCCACACATCTGTGCCAGAGAGGGGACCAAACCCTTTCTCTAGAAGAATGGATGGTGGGGAGGGCAGCAGGCTGTCCCCACCACCGGCGGACAATGGCAAGGGACTAGAGAAGGAGCTGTTCTGTACCTCACCACCTGCCCCTCTGCCCAGGGACCTCTGAGGGCCAGGGAATCTAAGCCCCCAAAGGTTAATCTGCAAGGTGTTGGCTGCAGCCAGATGGCCCTCCAGCATCAGGCCCCTCACCCTGCCTTTCCAAGTGACAAAAACAACAAGGGGCCATTGTGCTCACTGTGAACAGAAAAGCCACACAAGGGAAGCTTTACTTATTTATTTATTTACTTAAATGCTGCTCTGCAGATTTTAACAGTCACTGAAAGCAGAGCTGAAACGGTGTGCATACAAAGGAGGACTGTCTTAAAGGCACAGGGCACTCTTTCCAAGACCAGAAGGTATGCGGGCCCAGGAAAGCTGCTGCTACTCTCAAGCCCTGCGATCCCTGGTCTCCTGCCACAGCACCATTGAGGCCTGCTGAAGAAGCAGCTCCTGTGACAGCAGGTTCTGTGCAGTGGACACAGCAGGTGTTACCCAAACCCCCATGGATGCTGAGAAATCAGAGAGGCCTAGGCATGCGCTGGGACGGGGACCTCACTCTCTGAAATCATCCTGCTATCTGTAGGGACTTGTGCCTGCCTTATTTTTTCCACCAAAATAATTAACCAGCTTACTTTCATGCCCATTTCTCAGCAGGATAAAAGGGGTCACATTTAAATTAGCACAAAACATTCAGAAAAATAACTGAGAAGTGAGGTCCACCTGAAAGGCCCACTTCTCTTGATAGCAGAGAAGATAAATACACAAAAGATCAAACTGCCCTCACCAGTGTTCTGCTCAGACCAGAGAGACAGCTCGGCCTCCTTTCAAATCTAGCCCTTAGGGTAAGGAGTGAGGCCCAGCCTCTCCTTCGTGTGCTGGACACTGAATCAATCAATCAATCAATCAACCTCTCTCTCTTACACACACACACACATACACACACACACACACACACACACACACACACACACACTTTAACCCAATCCCTCCTTAGAAGAGCAGCAGTCGTGGGTGGGGAAGGAAAGCACGGTTCCCTCACCCTCCCCAGCACTGACACCTGCTCTGAGGGTTCAAGTCATTATTCACACACTCCACTTCTGTGGTCCCAAATGGAACACAGGAAACTGCCCGGTGAAGAACACGTACTGCTCTGGGCGACCCAGTGCACCACCCCAGGCCTTCCAGGAGCAGGAACTCCAAAGGCTGATAGGTGGGGGCAGCACTGGGCACCAACCAGCCACCCTCCCAACTGGACCCTGCTAATGGACCTCAAAAGCAGGCCATAGCCTGTTTACCTCTAGAGGCCCGAATCACTATCTTCTGGTAAATCTCAGTGATCTGAAATCTGAAGAAACACTTCAAAGTACAGAAAGAACTCAGGCTTTTGGATCTATGCCAATGTTTGGCAACTGGGCCTTGGAACTACGGGTCTCCACTGCTGCGAGGGCCAGGTGTGGGCTGAACGAAAAAGCAGCCACAGCAGGCCCAAGGAGGTGCCTATGAGAGCCTCGTATGCAGATCCAGCTTGCACTCTTCTCCAGTGTCTTCCTCCTAGACCACTGCTGCTCACTGTGCCGCTGACTCACACAGGTCTATAGCAGACCCAGCTCTTCCTGCAGGAACCACAGCCCCAGGAAATACCCACAGTTGCATGGGGCATTTCAAAAGGGCTGTTAAGGAGGCCACGCCTTGAGTACCCCACCCAACCAGTGGCACCACAGACTGCCTTAGGTCCAGAGCCCAGCCCTGTACTCACCAGCCATGTGAGCCTGGGCTAGCTACCGCAGCTGTGTCCCTCAAGGTTAACAGTAAGACCAAGAGTTGCTTCCAAAAGTGGCTCTTCAGACCTGCCTAACCTTTATATGGCTTTCACATCACAAGGCAACCCAGAGCACCTTCATGAAATGACTCCTGGTACATCAGAGACTGCAGGAGAAGAGGAACACACTATGAGGTCCCCTTGGGACTACAAGATGGTGAGACACTGGATAAAAGCAGCTGCAGACCCAAAAGAATCATGGGTCACTTCTGCAACGGGCAGCGGGCTGGTTTGCGAGAATGTGTTTTCCTCACTGAGAAGAGCAACTTTCAGCTTTTCCAAAACTCACTTCCACACCAATGTGACAAATGTGCGCACAGCATCAGGTCTTTAAGACAGGGATAAGGGTGCAACCAAAACTTTTAAGTAAAAGGTAGCAGCAGACAGAGGTAAAACAAAAACTGTAACCATTCAGAATTTCACTGAGTCACAAACTCAAGAGTTCTCAGGATACTAATCAGGATCACTAGGCAAGAGAGGGTGCATGATCAAAGTTAGAGACTCAGTAAGACACTGAGCAGTCCACATCACACCTTTATAGAAAGCCTGTCAACCCTGAGGGACCAATCACATTTCCTTCCTCACTAAGTTAGAACCTTAGCCTCCTTTCTGAATTTAACACTACACCACTGGGGCTTCCTTTTGAAAAACAGGAATCCTGACACATGTTACAACATGGATGAGCCCTGAAGTGACCTCAGTGAAACAGCCATCCACAAATGGGCAAATACTGGGTAGGTATGGCGGTGCATGTTTACAATCTCAGCACTTATGAGGCTGAGGCAGGACGGCCACAAGCTCAAGGCCGGTCTGGGTTACCTGGTAAGCTCCAGGCCAGCCTGATCTACAAGGCAAGACAGCCTTGACGAACAACAAAACCAAATAAGCAAATGGGCAAATGCTGTCCACAAAGACAGAAGTTAGGGCGGGATGTGGCCTGGTGGTAGAGCCCTTGCCTAGCATGCATAAAGCCCTGAGTTCCAGCCACAGGACCTCAGGAACGAGGGACACTAACAAAGATAGAAAGCAGAGTTGGGGCTGCCCAGTGGTGAGGAGGTAAGGCCTAATGGGGACAGAGCTCTGTTTGGCCAGGTGAAACAGTTCTGGAGGTGGCTACAAAACCATGTGAATATACTGAAAACTACTGAACTGTGTACTTATAATTGAAGTGTTTTATTTTATGTTCTATATGTATTTTACAATTAAAAATAAACAGTAACCTAACAGCATGTTTTAACTTCCTAATTCTGCTAACTTTAGTCTCTTTGATTTCACTTCTGTGAGGAGCGCTTCAAGAATCTTACCACCAACTTGTAGCCTAACGGAGTTTTAAAGTAATTTACAGATACTCCCAAACCAAGAGTTGTATTAGTGCATAGCTAGCCAACACTGGGAGGCAGAGGTATCTTCTAGTAAACTGCCAATATAGGTATTTACACAATTCTAGCTTAATTTTTTTCAGGCAAAAACTTCTCAATCTCCTGCCTAGAAGTCCATCAAAATTTCATGCCACCTTCTGCGTGTGTGTGGTGCTTGGAATTGAACCCAGGCCTTCTCATTCGGCTACATCCCCAGCTCTTTTTATTTTGGGACAGGATCTCACTAATTTGTTCTGGCTGTGCTCAAACTCTGTGATCCTCCCACCTCAGCTGCCCAGAGTGCTGGGATGACAGACATGTGACACCACACCCCACACCATGCCTGGCTAACATTCTGCATTTATAAGGAAGACTTCATTTTTGTTTTCACTTTTAAAGACTGTTCCCTACTTAGTACCATGACAAGCAGGCCTCTGAGTTCTCAGAGGACACTGGCCAGAGCTGAGACAGGGAAGAGTTCAAATAATACTTGCAGTTTCACTGACTTCTCTGTGACTCTGGTCAAACCATACCTCTCCTCACATCGCTTTCCTCATGCATGGTGGGGACGCCACTATTCTAACCCTTAGTACAGAAATGTGTATTAAAAAGCTCCATAAACTGTCTTTTAAAGTGAAGATATTTATCTTACAGAGAATCCACACATTGTATCTCATAAATCCTAGAGTTTGCACATTATGATTCAACCAACAGAGGGAAATGAGATCAAATTTCAAGGTAGTAACAAATAAGTCATAAAATTTTATCCTGAAAATGTTACAAAAACAAAGTTAACATCTGCTTTCAATAACAGCTAAATGTTAACCACTGTAGGGACCTTTTCTTTTTCTAAAACTTCGAAGCTGGGATTCCCAGCAGCTTTCCTCCAGCCCCAGGCAGTGAGCCTGTCACATTTGCTGTTTTCCAGAGGACCCAGGGGCTGAAGGCAGGGCTGGGTCACAGTCACTGAATGCCTTCTTCTGCACCAGCCTCCTGAGCCAAGCAGACAGGCAGTGTGGCCTCGGCTCTCAGTGAGGTCTAGGAATTCCCCACTCGACTGGAGACCCAAATTATCACACTTGCTTCTCCTTTAGGGGGGCAGGGGACTGTGTCTCCTGGGTGAAGCTCTGCTGCCAGCTGCAGCCACTGTCAGCCTTCACAGCTGGGTCATCACACCCCTTCAGTCCCAAAAGAGGTTCAGCTCTTGCACTTCACCTCATTTTTAAAATCTATTTGTATGCTGGCTCCTTGAACCACCCTGAATCTTCCTGTAACACTTAAACATTCCTCCTCATGCTGCAGCTAGATAGGACGCCTATGATCACATTGGATGGTGAACTCCAACTCCTCACAATGTGCATCACTGGAACCAGGGCTGCCCACATCCAGGAAGGGCTCTGAAGCCCAGAATGAGTCAGTAAAAATCCCCTAAGCAGGTGGGCAGGGCTGGAGGGGAGATGCTCAGCCTGAATGTGTTCCTCTGTTTTCTGCCATTCTGTTTCTAACCTCACCACAGAAGACCCCAGAAAATAATCATTAGCTTATTCCTAAGTCTACGTATCCTCGTATCTAAGGATATGAGAAATTTAAAACAAGTCCAAGAAGAAACAATCCCAATGTCTGGGAGCCAGAGGACAGACATGCAGAAGATCAGCCCCACACATAGCTCCTGCTGCTGGCAGCAACGCATAATAGAGCGAGCTGCAGACCTGGTTGCCCACGCCACCCACCCCGCCTCTTACCCGTGGCGCGTCCCCTCTCCAGTGGCCCCAGTGTCCCGGCAAGCCCTGGGCAGCAACATCAAAGCCTCTGCTGGTCACGGCTCTCCGCATCAGAGGCCATAGTGGCTCTGTGCAGCGATCCCACAGGCCCAGGCTCCCTGGAGCTCCCCCAACCCTGGGTGCAGGGAGAGCTGGAGCAAGGACAGCATGTGAGTGCCAGCACAGAAGGGCAGGGGAGGAGGCGTCCAGAGGAGACAAAAGCCAAGCAGCCCAGCGGCGGGTGGGAGCAAGCTGCGCCTGGTGGGGAATGCTGGCTTGGCCCGGGGATGGGGGCGCTGCGCTGGAAGCGCAGCCTGGCTGACAGTCGGTGCCGCTGGCTTGCTCCTCGCAGGCTCATTTCCATGAATGCAATCACGCCGCCCCTCCTGCTACCCCCTTCCTGGCCTCCTGGGGGAGGGGAGGCACCACTACCATTCGCTCATAAGCTGCGCTGGCTTTCTTTTCCCCTCTAGAAGCAAAACCTGATGGCTGCTCTCACCGGGAGGACGTTAACCCTTCCTCCAGAGGCCCTCTCAAACAAGAGGTCGGTCAGCTCTGCAGAAAGGCTGTCCTTCCAAGACCCTGTAGCAGGCCAGCAGGCAAAGGGGCACTGGCCAGGCGTTCTCAAACCATTCTGAAGAGCCTCAGAAGCAGTCCTCTTCCACCAGCTGACCACGGGGTGAAGGTGTCACACTCTCAGTCTCCCAGTCCCTTTGCCAAAAAGAACTCGCCTATAATTCTTCAGGATGACCAGAAACAGAGGCTGCTGTGCTGCTCCTTAGGCTGGCCTGCTAGGATGAGCGGAGCAAACTGACCCTGGGGATGATCACCTAAGATGGCTAGTGACAACAAGCAAGGCCACCGCCCACACACAGTGGCTCCCAGACCTCAAAGGATGTGACAGTCACCGAAGGTACTTGTTAAACACAGACTTGGGGTCCCCCGTCTCCAAGACATAAATTCCATAGGCCCAAGCTCCTCCGTGAAACAAGATCCAAGGTGACTGCAGACCACACTGAGAGTAGCACTGCCTTTGACAGTAAGGGAAAGGATACAAGGAATTTAAAACAAGGGCCAAACAAGCTGGGAGGCTGAGAGGCAACACAAACCAAATTAATGCACTAGGTCGGTTCTTCCACGGACACTGTTGAAACCTGGGGCAGACCATTCTCTGAGAGGGAGGGGAAGCATCCTCCCCAAGCATTGCAGGGTGTCTAGCTGTACCCTGGCCTCTACCCACTAGATGCCAATAGCACCCACCACCACCACAAGGTATGTCTACCAAAAATGTCTCCAGACATCACCAAACATCCTTGGGGGCAGGACTGCCCTAGGGAAACAACTGCAGGGAACTCCCTCCCCAATTCCAGCCTCCAGCCATTGCAGAGTCACTGACAGAGGGCACCCTCCTCCCCCTTCAAGCTGGCTCTACCACCTGACCTCCCTGGAGGTTTAGCCCAGTTGGAATGTGGATGGACACCCTCATTAGCATGGCAGTGCCACCAGGTCAGACCTAAATACTTTGGTCTCATACCAATCTGTTTTCTAAAAACAGTCACAATATAACCTTATTCTTGTGTCAAATGGTAGCACTCAGTTAAAAGAATCATACTGAGTCTGTGAAAAACCCTAGAACTATTTATGAAACTTCCACTTTTATTTTGCAAGTTTTCTTTTTTTTTTTTTTTTGTCTTTTTCCTTTTTATCAGTACCAGGGATCGAACTCACAACTGCCTGCTTGCAAGGCAGGTGCTTATGCCGCTGAGCTAAATCCCTAGCTCCCTATTTTGCAAGTTTTCAATACAAATGTGAATTGAGAGTCCCACCTGGACACATGTATGGAGCTTCTAGCTTTTCCTCCTCACATCTGGACAGAGATTCACCTCTCATACTGCTGAGATGGACCCCACTCTCCCTTACCTGCCAGGGCTGCCAAATCCAGTCTCTCTTGGGCTCTTCCATGCTCACAGTGCATGGGACCTGCCTGCTAGGGGAGCCTTCTTGCTTATTCCCACCACACTTCTGACTCAGCCTTAGTGTTATCCTGTCTTCTCTGAATCTGTCTGCATCGTGCAACTCCCCACCAGGTCCTACGCTCCTCTGTCCCTGGGGATTTCATGTGTACATGACATTAAACTCCTGCTTTTCGGTGCCACACCAGTGATGATAAACGTACAGCCTGTGTGCAACAGCTGACTGTTTGTTATCACAGAAAGCTCTAAAAGGTTTGCCATCACTGACATACCGTGAATAGTCTCACAGCACTTTACCTAGTCCCAAGAGTTATGTCCTTTTTTTCTAAAGATAACACCACAGAATCAAAGTTAGTGATTTTGCCTCAAAGAGCTCACAGGTCACTATCCATTATGTAGAAAGAACCAAGTGCCCAAAGGATACACCCAAAGAGTGCTACTGGGCCAGGGATGAGACGAGTGCAGCCTATGTTAGTCCAAGATGGCTCCACACAACAGCTGAACCTGGTGCTCAGCCTCAGGGTATGCTAGGAAGCAGAAGGCACCAGGGGCCAGCAAAAGCTACCGGCAGCCTACACAGGGAAAGTCTGGAAGGCAAGCCGGAGTCGGCTGGTGCCTCTGAATTTGGTACAGACACTGATTCTCTTCTGTTGCTGAGCTGGGGACGCAATACAAAGAGGGGCACTCCGGGAAGAGCACGAGTGGCAGGGAGGTGCCGGAGAAGGAAAGCACTGGAAAGCTGCCAGCAATCAGGAAGGAAAAGTACAGAGACACAGTTCATCTGCATGGTGCGGTCAGAACTTCACAAGTAGAAGCAAAGAGTGTTTTTGCCCTTGCAGGTTCAAGGTTTTCTTCTCTGGCACTAACTCTCCAAGGGTGCTGCTGACTCCTCCCCTCTCTGGTCTATGTCTAGGACACAGGATCAGCTGGAGCAGACAGTGACTTTCTTACAAGTTTGCAAGCAAATGTACACTGTCCCTCCGTTATTATTTCTGATGAGGAAGGCACAGGGTGTGGCATACTGTGTATCCTTCAATTTTGCAACTGCAAATTTGGAATGCAAAACGCTGCTCACAGATCTCTCTACACAAGAGGCACTGGCCCCCACCCTACACAGCCAGGCCCCAGCTCCAGTGTTGGTGCAGAATGTGCACAGAGTCTCTGGCCACTGTTGGATTCTTAGCCCCCCTTCCTCTCGAGTTTCTATCATTCTATTCTGTTCTGAAAAACACTTCATGAGTCTCTGGTAGAAGAAGCATGAGATGCTTCTTTAAAGAAGCACCCACTAGTGTCTGCTCTTACTCGAGAAGGGCCTCAGGGTCTCAAAAGAGAAGTTATTTCTACTCTTACCCCAGAGGAGAAATGCTGACTCCCAGGCCTGGACACAATTGTCCCGGGATGCCTGTGAGAGAAGCACAGGAGCCCTGGGGAGAGGCGTGAGAATGCTGAACAGGACCCCAGGCCCAGGCCCAGCTGTGGGCCCATCTCCCCCATGCTCCTCAGCAGCAGGCCAAGGCTGGGGCCTCCTAGCTGGGCTTGGTGCTGGAGAGCAGGCTTCGGTTGTTCCTGGCTGGCCCTAGGCTAGTGGACAGTTCAGCCAGGAACAGAGCGACAGAGAACAGAGAACAGAATCACACCAGGGGCAGGTCCAGGAAAGTCAGCAAGGAGGAAGCAGGAGGCAGGCAAAGGTCTGTGCCTCTGAGACACAGGGCAGGATGCAAAAGGCTGACTACAGAAGTGTAAATGGTCGAGCATGGAAAAGAGCCCTCCCTCAGTCAATTTTCCAAAGTGCAAACTACAGTGTGAACAACGTCCCATTTCCCACAAGTCTCACAGACATCAATATGTGTGGTTATGCAAACGACAGTCCAGGGTGGGTGCACAGCAGTGCTGCACGCTGCCATCAGCATGCACTGGTGCTGCCTTTTGCACTATCACGTATAAAACGTACATATCTTACAATGAGTTTGAATCTGAGAGTTTGGTTCTTAAGCTTTTAAATATAAACTAAATTAAAATCTTAAATTATATACAAGAATCCACCTAATGGATGTGGTACCAAAACTGTAAAAACTGAAAATAACAGTATACAGTGATTACAGAACGAGGTTCTCCACAAAGGCTGATACTAACACAGATGGTCAGAACACCATCAGAACTTCTGCTGTGCATGACACGTGATTGGTAGATGCACTAGAAACTGCACACCATGACACCGCTACATCAAGGACTATGGGTAGGAGGGGAACTTTGAGCCCTCCCTCCCTTCCATTCCATCTGAATACACAATGAACACAGCATTTAGTGCTACGGTTCCCATTCAAGGAGCAGGCAGAGAGCTGCAATGCCACCAGTCACATACCTCTGCCCAGACTAATGCTGCAGCATTCGTTCTTGAGTTCTGTTGTGACACCGAAGAAACCCCTGGTGGGATTACTCCCTCCTGCACCACCGTGGGTACACAGGGAGCCCTTCATCTACGCTCTCTGACCTCGAATCCTGACTGAGCAGAAAACACAAGGGAAAGAGGCTCAGGGAAGAAAGAGGATTCAGGAGTAGCCATTAACTTAGAAAATAAACTCACAAGAGCTTTCTGAGGTCAGGTGCTAAGCTTTTATGAATTCTCTGTAAAGAACAACAAGACACAGGAAAAAGACTATGTTCTTTTTTCTTTTGTTGGTGCCTGTGTGTGTGTGTGTGTGTGTGTATACCAAGAATCCAACTCTGGACCTTGCACTTGCCAGGCAGGCACTGTGCCACTGAGCTATATCCCTAGCCATACTCTTCTTTCAAAGGGGAAGGAATGTGCTGGGTGGGTCCTGGCACCCAGCCCACTTGCAGGGCAGCAGAGGTTGCTGGTACCGTACTTCTGGAGCTCTCCTAGTCTATCACATCAGCCTATAGAATCAAACACTTGTGTAAGCAGGAGAAAAATGAAAACCTAATTGGTAACTTCTTGTATTGGTCAGCTTTCTGGTCACTGCCACAAAACAGTTGACAGCCACAACTTCAAGGAGAAGAGGTTTAATCTGACTCTCAGTTTGAGGTTTGGTTCATGGTGCGCTGGCAAAACACAGCAGGAGGGCATAAGGAACAAAGCTGCTCATTTCTGAAAGCAGAGTAGGGGAGAACCACAGAGGAAAGCACCACCGACCAGGTACAGTTGCCAAGGTCACTCCCCAACAGCCCACCAGACACACTCCAAATGTGCTTCACTAATCTGCAAGGTGTCTCTTAATCTAGTCAAGTTCATGATCACAGGTAACCATCACATGCATGAAGATATGGGACCATCAGGATCCCAACAGTGGCAGTGTAATGCATTCTTGCTGATGCAGGCTCACAGGGACCCTCTTTACAGCCGGCTAAGGCTGGGCTAGATGATGCCAAAGGTACTCACTAACTCTATCTGTGACTATACCGTTGCTGTAGACTCTGACCCAGCTAATCACTTCACACTCAGGCTACATAATGAAGTCACATCAAAGTCCCAAAGCTGAGCAGTCCTCAGAAGTGAGCAGATGATGACAAAGTCACAAAGTCTCTTCCTAAAAAAGCAGTAAGGTGCTGCACTAACGAGAGAAGAGCAGATAACACAGCACTGCACATTCAGTGAGCCAGCTTCTAGGGGCTTATCATGGAGCAAGGGAAACGAGACTCGGACACTCCTGAATACTTCCGGGAGGGCTGGCCCCCATCTGTCGTATAGCCAGCAGCACGCTGAGCGCATGTTTTGTCAGCCCTCGCCACACACGTTCTGTGGCCTTCTGAGGACACAGCGAGCTGGTTGAAAAGAGGGTGGACAGCCTCCTGCTCCAACTGCTCCCACTTCACCTGGACTTGCAGACCCCAGCTTTGTCCTTTGTCAGGAGACCGTTGTGCAGACCAGCAAGGCCTCACAACCCCACACCTCAGCCTAACAACACATACCTTTCCTTTCCACCAATACTGGCTTGGTAGAAAATCCCACCTGCTATCTCCTACAAACTCTATACCTCAATCCCAGGTCTTGACCACATGTAGCTGGCCCCACACATCTACATTCTGCCACCAAGGGGAAAACCTGGGAAGATGTAGAAACTCCCAGACAATGGGTAAAAATAAACTTTTCGCAAGTACAGAAGCCAAGCCCTTATTTCTGTTCTTCTTCACCAAGAAGAAAAGCCAGTTCCAAACCTCTGTATGACACTGCACATTTGTTCCCAGTGTGTTCAACAAGGAAGTCTATAGTATCAAGTCAGAGCAACACCACTCCAAAACTGTCACAGCAGATGGTGACAGGTTTCTTACTCTAGAATGTACTTTGTACAAAGCCAAACATGTTCCTGCTTAAAAACAAAGATGTAACCATTTTTTATTTTGTAAAATACAAAATCTATGTAAGGACGTGGGTAAAACTACCTACAGGGTATTAATTTACAGTTACGGCACCTCAGGTCTTTCTGCTAAGACTTTACCATAAAACCAGGCTGTATGACCACCTGAAACACAGGCTAACTCAAGGGGAGTTATTTTAGCTGCAACCTGAAAATACAATGCATTTCTGGAGAGGCATTCTATTTAGTTCTATTTGGCCTATTTTTCTATGCACAATCACTATTCTAAATCCTCATGGTTCCTTATGGCTTTAAATGTTTTTCCATGTTCATTTTTTAAAAACTTGACAACAACTATAAACTCTGCATATTTTCCAACAGTGAACTGTTTCTTCCAGACCCTGGCACTTGGGAAGGCTGAGATAGGAGGACTGCTGTGAGTTTGAGGCCAGCCTGGGCTACACAGCAAGACCTCAAAAAAAACAAAAAAAATACCCAAATGGAGAAGCAGAGTGAATGGATAGTCCCAAGCAAGGTAAAGAGCGCAGGGACAGTGAGCACACCACATCAGGGGCCAGGGAGCACGAGGATGGGCGGCCCTGCAAAGTGTCTGCTTGTGAAGGGCACTGGGTTCCACACCAAGGAGCCTAAGTTCCAGCTCAAAGAGAGGATGAATGGCAAATCAAAGAGGACTGAACATTAAAGATCTAAGACTAAAAACCCAATTTATGGCAGTTAACAAAACAGGGCCCAATTAGTTATACTGGGTACATCTCACAATTCTGGCGTGAAGATGGGTGGGGGTGGCACCAGGTAAAGGGCAGAGACAAGGACATTTTCAGTGTGAGGACCTAGGACTGCGATTCTATAGTGGGAACGAATCTGACTTCTCCAAGAGTATTTTCGAAAACCCTTACTTGACTCTGCTAGGCCTGAACTCCAGGACAGCGAGCCTGGCAGGGACAGCTTTGAGAGGCACCATGCTGGCTCTCACTGCTCCCTTCCCAGGAGCTTGGAGACCTGCTACGGAAACTACCGTTTGTCCATTCTGCAAAACGCCACTCGGCTCACAGCAATGCCATGGGGTATCCAGTTTAGCAATGGTTAAAAGGGCAATGCCACCTCCCCCATCCCAGGTAGACAGTGTGAGGGAAACACAGAAGGGCTGCAGAAACAGAGAAGCGCCAGGTCTTCAGGGTTACTTATTTAAAGCAAAATGAACCATGAAACTCACCTCACTATTCCTTCCCATGAAGTCACACCCCAGCTGCATCATCCCCACCAATGGGCCAAGCATACACACACTAGGCAGCTGGCGGTGACTTTTAAAACTCCTAGATAAGCACATGTAACTCTTCTGATTTACCTCTTAAAGTGAGTGACGGCTGGGCCACCTCTCCTGGGTGGATCTGAGACCAGGCTCACTGCAAGGACCAGTAGCAAGTAAGCATAAAAAAGTGGCATGGTGGGGCTGGGGATTTAGCTCAGTGGCATAAGTGCCTGCCGTGCAAGCAGGCAGTCGTGAGTTCGATCCCCGGTACCGATAAAAAGGAAAAACACACACAAAAAAGTGGCATGGTGACCACTGGTCACTGCCGCCTGCACCCAGACATCCTCATAGCTACTATCCCTGAACAATCACTACAGTGTCTTCAACACTGTTCCCTCTGAACCCGAGACCCTGGCTAGCTTGGACTCACCTTTCAGATACAAAACTTTCTAGCTGGGCAGCTCAGCCCTGACCTGGCATCAAACCTCATTACTGTCCCCCTCTTTGAATGCAAAAAGATTATCATAAACACCCATATGTCCCTCTCTGAAACCTTCCACAAATGGTGCACCTTTCCTAAGTACCCAAGGACACTGTCCAAAGTAATCTGTGTCTCAAGGCAGGTCAGGCGCTACCCTTAACAACATGCAAGAGTAAGTCTGTTCCTCTCACATCAGCTGTGAGGGTTAAACAGGCAAAGTTTTATAGAGAATAAGATGTTTTATAGAGAATAAAGAAATGCGTAAAAGGGACTCCCACAGACTCTACTGCAAAGTGTGGCCTAATTTTTATTTCAAACTTATTCCTGTAATTTATTACGAGCTACTCTGCTCGACCTTGTCCAAATGTCACTGTGAAATCCCCATGCCCATTCTGCTCATCCAGCTATAGCACTGAGCTCACCTTCTGCAGTCTTTGGGACTCAGCAGCCGAAGCTGTCGCCTCCTCATTCAGCTTCCCTGTTGGCAGTGTGAGCATCTAAGGCTCCAAGGCTGCAGTCTTTACCCAACACCGAAAGAGGAAGCCCAAATTTCCCCTTAGCTACATTTAAGAAAAATGACTGCTCACTACCATTTACCCTAAATCTCCCTGACACTGTCCACCTAACCTCTAGCCTTGTTACTTTTTAGCTCTGGTTCCCTTTGGAGGTATGTAGTTCCCAGACCTTTTCTGACCCACTGCTAGTCAGAGAGAAGATAGAGCTACCACACAGCAGGCTGACTGCCACCAAGAAACACCCCCATGGAGCTGATGCAAAGGGGTAGGGGGGCTTAAACAGTTTTAAAACACACTGTGGCCCCTACACACACACACACACACACACACACACACTGCCTCAGTGTGCTAATACTGCTCAGCACTCTGCAGTCTTCCTCCTGAAAAGAACATAAGTAAAAACCAAGGGCCAGGGATCTAGCTCAGTGGCCTAAGTGCCTGCCTGGCAAGCACAAGGTTGCGAGTTCAATCCCTGGTTAAAAAAAAAAAAAAAAAAAAAGGAAAAACAAGAGTCAAGCCTGGTTCTTCAATTCCTCCCAGCAGGCCCCCATACAGCCCAGGACCCTTGGACCTCCACTCCATGTACCTTGGGGTCCAGGGCTGGGACTGGCACTTACCGTCCTCCTCCTCGGTTTTAAGGACCATCTTACTCTCCAACAGGATACACACAGGTCTGGTGTGTCTGCCCTCTGAGGGAAAAGTGCAGCTCACTCAGAGCAAAGTTTATGGGGATTCTGGCTGGGTGGGGCTGTCCAGCCACAAGGACAGCTCAGAGCAGCTTCCTGAGCTGACAGAGGAAAGGCTGGCCACGCCCAGCCATCAGCCCGAGGCAGGCAGGCAGCTGGAAGCGTCACTGCCCTCACTGCCAGTGTCAGGTTCCTGAAGTCAAGCTCAATCACCTGGTTAAGTAAAGGTTACCCTCCTCCCTCCCTCCGGAACCGCCCCACCTTCACGGCAGCCTCTCACTCATCAAAGCCAAGGCCGAGCCACTGCGCACTGCACACGCACTTCCTCTCCTTTCAGCACACTTCTTAGAACAGAACCGCCTGAGACCTCTGCTCTTCTCACAAAGAGAACACGCATTTCCCAAGAGGATGACTAAGATCATGGTCATTACAGCATGCTGAGGTCATAAGCTAAAAGCAGAAGGCAGGTGTAAGAGGCAAAAAGAAAAGAAAAAAATCCAAGGGCCAAGCTCTTAATCAATACAAGTTCAATCCTATTTGCATTCTAATTTCTGTATTTTTTTGTATTACTTTGAATTGACACATAACTGTACCTACCTACTTACAGAATACACTGTGATAATTCATACATGGATACAACGTGTGAGGACCCAATGAGGATAAGTAGCATTTTCCTCTCCTTTATAACACCTGTAGTAACTTGTAAACTATGCTATGAAATATTTCTATTTACCTGTATTTTGGTACCTGCTCCCCCTTCCTCTTGACCCTTTCTAGCCTCTAGTAACCATTGTTAGACTTTCTAGCTTCTACATAGAACATACAGTACTTGTCTTTCTGTGCTGGCTTATTTCATGTAAGTGTCCTCCGATTTCATACGTGTTGTCGTGAATGACAGGACTTCATTGTTTTTATGGCTAAATCACATTCCACTGCACATACATGCCCTATTTTCTTAAGCCATTCTCTGCCGACAAGCACTTCAGCTGATCACCTATCTCGGCTATTCTGAATAGTGCTGCAATATATGGCAAGTGCAGGTGTCTGTTTGGTATGCTGATGCCATTTCCTCGGGATGCAGATACAGACGTGGAAACAGCTAGACATATAGCAAATCTATTTTTAGTTTTAAGGAATCTCCATAGTTTTTCATAATAGCCGCACAAATATACACTCCCATCAAGATTGGATCAGAGTCTCTTTCTTCACATTCTTGCCAGCATTTGGTGTTTTTTGTCTTTTGATAATAGCCATCCTCACTGGGTTGAAACGATTATTGTGCTTTTATTCGCATTTCCCTTCTGTGTACACGATGTTGATCATTTTTAATATAGCTGGCCATTTTCCTATCTTCTTTTGAGAAACGCCTATTATATCACTTGCTGAGTTTTAAGTTAGATTACTTAGGTGCAATTTTTCACTATTGAGTTTTCTGAATCCTTTATTTATTCTGTATAGTAACTCCTGAATGGTTTGTAAATATTTTCTCTCACTCTGTAAGTTGCCTCTTCACTCTGCTGTTTCCTTTACTATGCAGACAAATGCTATCCCATTTGCCTCTTTTTGCCTTGATAACCTGTGATTTTGGTGTCCAGTACCAGGGATCAAACTCACAACCACACGCTTGCAAGGCAGGCGCTTATGCTGCTGAGCTAAATCCCCAGCCCCTGGTGTAAGTTACTAACCAAAACAAAGTTTTATGAATGTTTCCCTTCTGTTTTTTTCTAGTACTTTCAAGTCTTACATTTAGAACTTTGATCAATTTTGGGCTGACTTGTTTTAATATGGTGAAAGAGGTCAAGTTTCACTCTTCTGCATAGGGCTGTCCAGACTTCTAAAGACCTCTGTTGAAGAGACTGGCCTTTGTCCATCCTGTTTTTTGGTGCCTTTGTCAAAAAGCAGCTGCTGTAGAAATGTGATTTCTGGCTTCCCTATTGTGTTCCATTGTCCTTTATGTCAGTTTTTATGCCAGGACCATGCTGTTTTTGCTACTATTTCTTTGGTTTATGTCTTAAAAGTCAGATACTATGATACTTCCAGATTGATTGAAAAACTAATGAATATGGGATCTTCTGTGATTCCATATGAATTTGAGTTATGTATCCTATCTCTGGGAAGAAAGCAACTTTTTCAGTTCATATTTAAAATGAATATATCCTTACAAGTAACACTGATCAGGGCTGAGGATTTAGCTCAGCAGCATAAGCGCCTGCCTTGCAAGTTGAGAGATCAATCCGCGGTACCGATAAAAAAGAAAAAGACACACACACAAAAACAACAAGTAACACTGACCTAGATTCAGATTAGATAAGAATGAGGGTTTTTTGTATCTATTTTTTTGTTTGTTTTTTGGTCTCAATAGGTAGTTGAGGTTGACCTTGAACTCATAATGTAGCTCAGGCTGGTCTTGAACTTATAAGGATCCTCTTGCCTCAGCTGAGACTACAGAAGTATACGACCAAGCCCAGCGCCTAAAGTGACCTGGAGGGGCAGGCCCCGCATAGGCTGCCCGGTCCGTAACTCCCTGGTGCACTGTGGTGGGCAGGAACACCTAGCCAGCACAATTCAATCAGACTGTGGCCATCAGGGAAGGAAGCTGGGCCTCCTATATACGCTTGTATATACAAGGAACAAAGAATATGGGAAAAGGGAGCAACAAGAAAGGCCCCTCAGCCCCCAATCCTGAGAAACAGGCAATACCAGACACATCACCAACAGACATAAAGCGCTATCTCCAGAGCCTCAGACAAGTTCAGGAATGAAGTTATTAATGACCTGAAGCTAGACATAAGCAGAATAATTAGAGAAATGCTAAGCACCACCCAAGAAAAAACAGATGGTGGAATGGAAGGACAGAAAAAGAGGAGAGAACTGTTTGATGGAGAAAATAGAGAAAGCATAGAATACGTGAAGCAGGTTCAAAGAGATTACCAGGAAACTAAAAATTCTATCGAAAGCTGGCATAACAGCTTGAAAGAAACTAAGGATAGATTATCTGAACTGGAGGCCAGATTTGTAATATGGGAGCATGAAATGAAAAACTTCTTAAAAATAACAAAGAAACAAACAGCAATAATACAAAGACTAGAAGATGATAAGAGGATCTATAACTTAAGAATTAAGAACATAAAAGAAGAAGTAGGGACACAAACAAATGAACTACAAAAACTACTCACAGAAATAATCCAGGAGAATTTTCCTAATTTAGCAAAAGGTAAAGATACTCAGTTGTATGAAGCATACAGGACCCCAGCCACCTACAACCCAAACAGAGCTACACCCAGGCATATAATAATCAAAATACCAGAAATCCAATATAAGAACAGAATATTAAAAGCCGTCAGAGACAAGAAACAGATCACTTACAAGGGAACACCCATCAGAATTACAGCAGACTTACTGGCACAAACCATCAAGTCACGAAGAGCATGGGGGGAAATAATTCAAGCTTTGAAAGGTAACAACCTCCAGCCAAGACTGATATATCCTGCACAACTATCCCTGGAAACTGATGGAAAAACAAGGTGCTTCCAGGATAAAGAGGAACTAGGGGAATATGCAACCACCAATTCAACTCTACAGAGAATACTGCAGGATATTCTAAAAAAGAAAAATACAAAGAATCCAGAAATAGTGGCAGAGAGGCCACAATGAATGGAGCAGAAAACAAAATGAAGAAAACAAACTGACAACTAATGACAGAAAAAGAGCTCAATAGAAATGAGGCAGAGAGGGGCTGGGGATTTAGCTCAGCGGCATAAGCACCTGCCTTCCAAGCAGACAGTCGTGAGTTCGATCCCTGGTACCGATAAAAATGAAAAAGACAAAAAAAAAAAAAAAAAAAAAAAAAAGAAATGAGGCAGAGAAGATTGGATGATAAGAGCAGCTATTTTGGAGAAAATGACGTCATAATAGGTAATGCTGATTTAATATCATCTTGTTTTGAAGTCCCATCAAGCTTTTGTTCTTCTGTCTCCATAGGTCTTAACATGTTGTATCTTATTGGATTTTACTATATGTGATAGTATAAACAAAAACTTTTATAGACAAGGAGATTATACAGAAACCATTGTTCATTTTCTGTTAGTTGATTCTAAATACCCTATAATACTGTCATTCTCCTAAATGGTTTTACATTGTTTTGATATATTTGATGCTACAGTATATGAAGTTATACTCAAAGATTTCAAGGAAAGAGACAATATGGTAACTACTTTTATGTTGGGATTATCTTGTGGTGAAATACTATTTTGCTTAAATGGTTATGTTTTGATCTGTGCTATTTTGTTGTTATGCCCTCTTTTATCTCAATCTCCATTTTATTATTTACTTTTTTATTTTTATCCTTTTAATTAAAGGAAAAATAAATTTTAAAAATAGCAGGATATACTATAGTAACCCACTTTGATTTTCTATTGACTTGATTTGAAGCCCTGTATTGCTCTCACCATCTTGTTTTGACTGATGTCCCTCTATTCTGTTTTGCTTGATAGTACCAGGTTAGAAAGTTTAGGAACAGCTGTGAAGATAGTGGGATTCATTATGACGCCCATTCTGGTTGACTATTATCTACTTTTGAAGACCTGTAATGTCTCCAATGTTTTTGGTTCTGTTGGTTTTGTTCTTTACTGTTTTGTTCAATTTTATTATAACTGATGATATAGGCAATTCTATTGGAGATAGCGGAGGCATTATGGTAACCATTGTTGATCACCTTGTATTATGTTTTTATATTATCTATTATGTCCACCCTTTTGATTTGACTGACTCTGTTATGTCACATTTGGTTTTACTCTCTTCAAAAAAAGTAATAAGAACTGTGGGAGTAATAAAACCCAAAAAGTGTAATAGTCATTGTACAAAAGAGAGGAAAAGAAAGTGCTCTAGATGATATAACTGCATGTATATTTAAGTGTATAAGATAGACAATGATATTACTGAGTTTTGTTGGATCATTGAACAGAACTGTTTGGTCTCACTGTTTGAATGTCCACTGTATAAGCTTTAATTTTGTAACTTGAACAAATATTTCTAAGATGACAATATGTAATCCATTAACTAGTGATTTCCTACTGTTTATTTTTTTTTCTGAAATTCTGTATAACTTGTACCCTTTTTCTGCCTTTTTTTCTTTTTCTCCTTAAATAAAATTTTAAAAAATTTAAAAAGTAAAAAAAAAAGGAAGGAAAACAACAAATAAATCACTTGCCTCGGGTTTTTCCGTCAGCTTCTTAACCTGACTGTAAGTAAGCACAACCTTAACTGAAATGACCCTCAACAGCAGAGGAGCTACCAGATTCTGACAGTGACTGCTTTGAATCTGTAGCTGCTTTTGGGAGAGAGTCCCTTTTCTAATGGTTACCATGTTCCATCATAATGCTCTTTCTGCACATTTTATTACACTGACGATAAAAACTCGTGGTTAAAAATTAGAAAACAGCAATTAAGATAATAACTACTTTTATTCTGTCCTTCAGTAATAACACTAATGACATTTTATTTTCCAGACTCCTGTCACATTTTATATACGAGACACATACACAATAAATATATATTTATGACATGATACATATACAAAATTGGGTATTTTGCATGTTTTTTCTTCCATAATTGTAAATCGCCATCACATTTTCTGTTCTTTCGAATCTAATGTATTTAATTCCCTATTGTAAGGCTTTTATGTGGGTCCCAGTTTTTCTGCCGATCTGAATACCCGTATGTACCTATTCTAACATATCCCTTTAATTATCTCCAAAAAAAAGTCTTAGAATTGCAGAACCCAAATACAGCTTCTCACATGTCCTTGGGAAGAAGTAAGCAGCGCCTGCCTGCCTGCTTGCCTTCCTTCATCATTATCTATGCTGATGGGGGACAAGTAAAAGGGGAACACACAGTACCCAAGGCACGGTCATTGTAAGGTCGCCTGCCATGTAGGTCTGTATTCAGACCTACCTTAGCCAATCTTGAATGGCCCGTGAGCATCCTCTCCAGGCCCCAGTTCACAGGTGTGAACACCAGCACTCAACGGGCTATGGAACGTACCAAAGGTCTAAATCTGGCTGCCCCTTCCTCTAGGTGGACACCCTCTCTTTTCTCCTGCCAGCAATCTTAGCTGTCATTCCAAGTCCTGCAGCAGCTCTGCAGGAAGCCTGCACCTGCTAGGGACTAGTCAGGTCCCCATTACAGGTCTACTGCCTCCACACACACTCTGAAGCTGATCATGGAGCTGATGCCTCCAGGGCAGTGACTTTTCCCACCCTCTCCCTTCTTCCCCACTACGTTTCATATTCCAATTCAGTTTGCCACCAGAACAAGTTATATATCTCAAAAGAAGCACTTGCTTTTCCCTAGCTTCCACAGGAGCTAGGGAAGGTGGGAAAACAAGAAAGTAAAGGATGCAGTACATCAGACGATCCTGCAGGTACCACAGGAGGCGGCTAGAACTATCACAGCACAAAGAACTGCAACAGGTGGGTTGGAAGATGAGGTGAGGGATGTGAGGACAGGCAGAAGGGATACAGCAGGGCGGGGCTTAAGACTATTTTAAGGACTCCAGTTTCCATTCTAGGTAACTGCCAGGAGTCTGGGTAAAGAAAAATGATCTGCATTTCTTGGTAATTAAGACCACTCTGGCTGCTGGTAAGAACAGACTGCAGATACCTAGAGCGAAAGCTGGGAACCTTGGAAGGCTGTTTGAGCATCCAAGTGAGAGATGAAGGCAGCCAAAACAATAAAATGGTCCCTTTCTTCTGTATTTTCTTATATAAGGTAGAGCCAAGAGCCACTGATGGACACTACAGGAGGCACAAAAGGAAGCACAAAAGGAAAATGTCCCATGTAAAAACCACCATCCCCATCTGGGCTCAGCAGACTCTTTCACAGGGTCTCTGCCCTCAGGAAATGCTTGTGCTACGGCAGACAAGTGGCCCCAGGACTATTTGAGCCAATTCAGCTTCTCTTGGAACCACAGTGTGGCAGATGTGGCAGATGTGGCAGAGCAGACCAGCTCACACCACACTGTCCTCTGCCTGATTTCAGTTTTTCTCAAGCTAGTGTAACAACACGGTTTACTAAAAAAGGAAATCATGAATGAAGAGGTGTGTCTTCACCTGCTTAAAACTGACATTTAACCACTAAAGCACCAAATGAGTTTGACGCCTCAGCAAAGTGACCACACGATTTATCATTTACAGGGGGACGTTTCTCAAACTAAAATGAGTGTCACTCACATCACAGCACTCAAGCAGCATGTGCTGGGACTACTCAGTGACCTTGCTCACAATGCCAAGGCCAGACAGAAGATTACAGTACACCACTTCAACAGGAACTGTTACGACAGCTGGGCCACGTACTCTGAAATCACCTGAAAAACCAGAGCACATTCTAACACAGGATCTGAGCAAATGATATGGGGTGGACACCAAGGCTGGTGGTGCAGGTGTAGGGTGGACACTAAAATACAGAGTGGACGGCTGGAGATATAGTTCAGTGGCACAGCGCCTGCCTAGCAAGCACAAAACAAAAAAACAGCATGGGGCAGCTGTTTACATGAAAATCACATGTCAGAGCATTGAGGTAGGAGTTTGGCTTGGTTTGCTTGTTTGTTTTTTTTATCAGAGATCAAACTCACAACCTTGTGCTTACCAGGCAGGCGCTTATGCCATTGAGCTAACCCTTAGCCCAGAAATTTGGTTCTTTAAAATAAATTTTATTCCATATACTTAAGATATACAACATGTTATAGAAGACATATAGATAATAAAAAATACAAAGGTTGCTAAAAATAGAAGCTAGTACATTCAAGCAAATAAACACATAAAAAGGTTACTACTGTGTAGCAAATAAACACATCCCTCATCTGCCATGATTACCTTTTTGGCTCCATCACAAGAACAGCTAAAATTTATTCATTTAGTGAGAATCCCAAATGCAGACAATCTGACCACCTGTAGTGCTCCTGTTGTAGAGATCTCTGGACATGCTCGTCCTACACAGTGACACAGGCGTTCTGAATGAAGACACTTAGGTTTCACGCCTCATTGTGGACCTACTCCTTTGCTCCAAATTCTCCCCTCCAGGGATAGATAAGGTAAGAACATATTAACATGGAATGCTAGAATGATACCAGACGAAAATGTCAGTAATGCTTATGAAATAACCTGGGAGAAACTTGTTTTTAAGCCTGATTCCTAGCAGGGCATAGTGGCACATGCCTTAATCCCAGTGCTTAGAAGGCTGAGGCAGGATGATCACTCTGAGTTGAAGTTTGAGGCTAACCTGGGCTACAAAGTGGGTTCAAGGGAACCACGCAGCGAAACTCTGTCTCAAAAAACAACAATAAAAAAGGCCTAGTACCCATATCAACTACAGTTCCAAAGAGACAGAAATATACTCGAAGTGGGAGCACAGGCAGAGTTAAGCAAGCATGGAAAGAGCCCTAAGGCGGGACTGGATTTGGAGCAGCTGGGATTTCTTTTTTTTAATATTTAATTTTTTTTTTAATATTTACAGCTGGGATTTCTAACATTTTCTGAGTGATACACACAGAGCATATAATTTACCTAATCAGTTCTACTGTTCCACTTTTACCCCTAACCTCCCCAAGTCTACTTAACCCTGAAATACCATTGTTTTTGCCCTCTGCTGAGTCTAACTAGTTCCTTAGACTAAGTAAGTCCCAAGAAGCAGACTTAAGGAACAGACAAAAGATACAAACTATCGCTGGTGCACACTTGTAGATCCAGCACTCCTGAGGTAGAGGCAAGAGATCACTGGATATTGGAGGCCAACCTGGGCTGTCTAAAAACACTTTGGCCCTGAGCAAGAGAGAGACAGAGACAGAGAGTCAGAGAAAGAGAGAGACAGGCAGATGAGCGGAGGGAAGGGGGAGATACAACAAGATCTTAAGCTCACTACACATGATAAAGTCATCTCTAAAGTAACTGTTTCCACTTACCCATCTTCAAAAGTGCCACCCTTCCAGACCACTTCTTGCCCATTGAGGACTATCATTTAAAATATTTGCTAAACAGACAAAAAACAGTATTTTAATGTCTATGCCTCTGATTATCAGTAATGTCGTGTTTGTTGAGTTAATTTAATGGACATCTTTCCTTCTGCGCATGACACTTAAAATGCTATAGATATATTTTTGTAAAAAGGAAACTAAAGGAAATAAATCACATAACAAAAATACATACATAGTAAAATTTTATTTTTCTTAAAAATGAAAAAAGAAGCATATATCAACAACTTTAACAACTTCCTTGTGTCTGGGCGACAGGATTATAGGCAATTCTCAGCTTGTTTCCCTCCAGGAGGACTCTGCCATAGATCCCCTCAGGCATGCTTCCGGCCCCCACACCCTCCTACCATCTCTGGATCCCCTAAGGTAACCCTGCACACGCCACACCCAGTATGCACCACTGCAAAGGTTGCCAGATACTTCCCGATCTGACACTGCACTAGCCAACTCTTCAATATCTGGTTTGTTTTTTTAATTTTTTTTCCTTTAAGTAAGCACACACACAACGAACTACTTAAAGCAAACTGGCTTTCTAAGGCTTAAACCTGGGAATACTGGGTGCTGTAGGCTTTAAAAAAAAAAGGGGCTTAAACCTGAAAAAACAATTCTCCTGCCTAACTCTAACCCTCCATGCAGAATCCTGCTTCACAGTGGCTGCCTACCTCCTGCTTCTAAATCCTCACACACTTCACTACTGGTTCTCCACCTCTCAATGCTAGAATGCTAGTGCTTGCTGTGGCACCTCCAGCACCACGCACCCCACCTCTGTCATTACATTTACGTGTATTTCTGAGGAACCCACTACTCAGCATCTCCATAAACACTGCCTATACACTGTACTGTGACTAAAGTTATCACAAAGGAACTGCCTTGTGGCCTGTTTGCCTAGTTTTCTATGTCTGTCACTGATTACTGCCAAACTCAACTGCAGCACGAAAGGCTATCAGCAGGGCCAAACACCACACTTGTGCTCGGGACTGTCCCCCCAGAAACCTCCCCATCCCGATACCGTGGCACCCGGTGGCTCTGCAGGTCAGTTCAACGCGTAAGTCTGTTCTTTGATTTTCATGTTTCTTTCTTGGATACTTTCACATGTAGGCACATACTTTTAAATAATAGGATTTTTCATTGTGGTTGGGAATTTTGCTATTCAAAAATACCTCGGGTCTTGTATCACACCTGACTGATGTCTTGGCGGGATATAGCATTACACCTTGGAATTATTTCCCTAAGAAAAACGAAGGTGTTTCTGTGCTTCTGGGAACAGCTTCCTGTGTGGCTACTCATCATGATGCCATCTGATTCCCAGTATTTCATACATAACCCTCCCCCCAAGCAAAAAAAAAAAAAAATGCTTTTAGGGTACTATATCTATCCTCAGTGCTGTAAAGTAAGTCTCATATTCCTTAATAATTTCCTGTCCTCCTTTTATTCAGCTCTTATTTTTGGAATTTCTATCAGCCACTGAACCTTCACTATAGACTCTCATTTCCTCATTTTTGTACTCCTGTCATTACTTTTATTTTTTAAATCTACTTTCTGTTTTGTTTTTAGAGATGATCTAGCCAAGTTCCCAGGGAGGCCTTAAACTCAGATCCTCCTGCTTCAAGCTTTCAAGTGTTGGGTTTACAGTCATGTACCACCATGCTTGGTCTTACCTGCTTTTTAGGAAACATTCTCTGGTTCACCTTCCAGACTATCCAAAAAAGAAAAAATAACATCTCAAAAACATTAAAAATAAACAAAAAGGGGCTGGGGATTTAGCTCAGCGGCATAAGCGCCTGCCTTGTAAGCAGGCAGTCGTGAGTTCGATCCCTGGTACCGATAAAAACGAAAAAGACAAAAAAATAAAAAAAATAAACAAAAAAAGCCAAAACAGGTGAATGAAACTCTCACTTGGGGTTGGGGATATAACTCAGTGGCACAAGCGCCTGCCTGGCAAATGCAAAGTCATGAATTCAACGCCCAGTACAAAAAAAAGAAAGTAGTTGCACAGATTACAAGACTTAGGTATGAAAAATGATTAAACAATGAAAGCAGACTGTCTACTGCATGTCTTGTTATTTTTAACTTGCACGAATTTACTCTTAATCTCTGAGTATTTCTTGAGTGCTCTTATTCTTGCATCTTAACATAGTATCTGACACTCTTTAAATATGTGGTTTTAATGTTTTTTTCCTACATCTTCCATGATCAGTTGCCTCCAACTTTTCTTTTGTCTGCTTTGTTCCTGGGACCACTGCAGGGCAGCCCTGGCTGCTGACCAGTGGCAGCACTGGATTACAATACAGTAGCCAAGCCTTGGCACCACAAGGGAGGCTCTGTAGGTCTTTCTGTGTGGCTTCAGCTGAGATATTCTCCAGTCTCCTCAGTGTGCTGTGTGGTCTCCAAACAGGGTCACTGCCATCTGGGGAGTGGGGCAGGAGGAAGATGGTGCTTTCACAATCACAGTCACTGACTTGCATTACTTCTGAGCTTTCACTGTCGTCTTGATGACTAAAGCCTTCACTCACTGAAAGGCTGAGAACAACTTCCTTGCGGCAGCACTCTCTCACCTTCCCAGTTTGGGGCCTCACTTCATGGCTCCATTCCCAAAGGTTCTGGGCACCCTGACATCTCTGGAATCTGTAGTACTTCACTTTCACTTCCTGGTGATTTCCCCCTGCAGCTCTGGCTTTCCCAGTGACTTATCAAAAGGTGAGGATACAATCATGGAGGGGAACCCCTGGGCTTGCATAGAGAGTGGTAAACATTTCTCAGGCCTCTGCACTTGGAAACCCAGACATCTGGAGATACAGCAGCACTCTTCTAAGGATCACTTCTGCTCAGGTTACCTAGAAAACACAGCTCTGCACTGTTTTTCCTCACAAAGCTTGAGAATAAGAGACTAAAGGACAAAGGACATAGGCAGTGTGTCATGAAAAAAGTCAAATGAAAAATCCAAAGAATGCTGCTATTCTTTGACATACAACTATCTTGTACCTGGCAAAGAAAACTATGCAATTTCTAATCATTGGTCAGTGCATGTCTTTGTAAATCAGAATTTTCAGCATCGGGGCTAGGGATTTAGCTCAGCGGCATAAGTGCTTGCCTTGCAAACAGGCAGTTGTGAGTTCAATCCCTGGTACCGATAAAAAGACTAAAAAAAAAAAAAAAAAGAATTTTCAGCATCAAAAGTCAAAGCCAATTAAAGGTTAAATATATGAACCAGCCCAAAACATGCCCCTTGTCTTATACATGCAATTTGAATTCATTTGAGTTATTTTCTAGGAAGGGCCATTAACTTTTGAAGAAAAAAATAAAGGTATAATGCTCCATAAATACTTATATTTATTTCCTATGTGAAGAAAATCCATTATAAGTGCCATAAAGCACTACACAATGGGGGGGGGGGACCTATTGAGTTTCCATGTATTTTGGATATTTCTTTTCTAAAAGAAAGCCAACAGCATTGGAGAGACATACCTTATCTTAGATTACTTTTCTCTCACTGTGGGACAAAATAGCCAACACTCAAAACTAAGGGAAGAAAGGTTTATTTAACCCACAGTTTGCAGCAGCTGTCCACAATCAGCTGGCTGCAAAGCAGGAGGGCATGGGACAGGGACAACACTTCAAGGTGTCGGAAGACAGGAAAAGCAGCAAGAGCAAAGGGCAGGGGGATGGAGCTAATGCAATATCATGTTGATAGTCTTAATACTCATTCTTAGAGATGGTTAAACCTGTATTATAATGTTCAAGTTGTGAAATAAGTATTAGCATGTCTTTGCATATAGAGACTGATTTAAAGAAATGTTGCCAAGTTGACAAGGGGTGGATTGTTATGGTTGGACACTTTGTCAACCTGAGAAATCTAGCTTACTATGGTTTGCGTCTAGGTAGCCCCCTAATCTTCATGCAGTCATGGAGGCAGCTTCCATCTAGCATTTGTGATTGGTTCACTGTCCAGTGCTGGGATTGGCGGTGTGAGTGCTGCACCCGCTCTGGGGTGGAGTAGGCATACAATATAAGGGAGGGAAGGAGGCATATTTTTTCCTCTTTTGTCCTGTTTGCTCTTTTCCTTTGTGGTTGCAATGCACAGCTGGCCCTCAGATACGCCACTCTGCCTTCGAGCCAACTGAGTATGAACTGAAACCTCCAAAAACTGTAAGAAATAAATTTTTCCTTCCTTCATGTTAGGTGTCAAGTATTTTGTCTCAACAATGAGAGAAAAGTAACTAAGACAAAGCTTAACTAAGTAACTCTACAGCTCTACCTCCTGGGGTATAGAAGAGGAGCCTTACTGCTCTAGAATGTTGTTCGCTGTATCCATTTGAGATAGCCAGAAGTTTAATTAAATGATTCAGCAGGGGGCCAGGGTCCTTACTTTGTAAACATTCGGCTGGTACAATAAGAGGGCACAGAAACATGTGAGTGCTTTACCTATCCCAGGGGCATAGCCTGCTTACAATATAAGGGAGGAAAAGAGGCTTGTTCTCCTCTTTTTGCTCTTGCTTCTTTTGCTGTTTTCTGCTGGCTCGAACTGTTGCCCCATACCATGCCACCCTGCCTTGGAGTCAGATAATAATGGATTGAAACCTCCACAAACTGCAAGCTAAACAAATCTCCCCTTCCTTAATTTTTGGTGTTGGGTATTTTGTCTCAGCAATGAGAGAAAAGTAACCAAGACAACACCTTCACGTGTGGAGGATCTAAGGGCCAGGACGACAATCCTCCTGACAGACCTAAGGGCACTGCAAAGACCAGCAGAGCCCTGGTTAAGGTAATCATAGCTTTCCGGAGGCAGTGAAAGAGGCCCTTTGGTATCACCTTGTAGAACTACCAACTGAATGGAGTCCTCAGAGATTTCTGAAAAATGCACCTTGAATATTTCAGTTAACATAAATTCGACACATTCCTGATGCTAAACAGGAACTCATTCTCTATAAAGACAGCAAAATATATGATCTACAAATAAGAAACACAAATAAACCTGAGGCTGAAATAAACTTCACACTGCCTCTGAAAGTGCCTGCTATGCGAGTTTTAAGTGCTCTTTAAAAATCAAATCAGAAAAGGCTTTAAAATTTTAAGAAGAAATAAATAATGAATCAATGAATTAATGAATGTGGAGACTCAATCTGTGCTGCCCTCTGCTGGCTAAAAGAAGAGGCTTTTTAAAGGCTAATTCCCTTCTGCTTACTAACTTATCTTTAAACATATGCAGGGAGAAAACAGGTGACTCATGTCTAGCTTGTACAAAGGGCTATTCAGTAGTGCTAATACTTGGAAGCACTCTGTGGATAACAACACCTCACACACATTAACCTGGAGGAATAGGGAATAGCGGTCAGTGGGAACTTACATTGTCAGGCAGATTATAGCTGCAAAAAAAAAAATGTATACACAATAATAAGTTAAATAGAATGTCAGAGAGTGAGAAGTGCAGTGGGGAAGAGAAAAATGAGCATGTGTAAGTTACAAGGAGGTGCCACTAAATATTAAATGAGGGGTCAGAACAGGCATCACTGCTGATAGGACAAAATCTAAACCTCAATTACTTCCCCACTTCCCAGACTGCATCTAGGCTTTCCTTTTTCAAACGTCTATGGTGCCCAAAATGCATTTATACTGTCCTCTGAACTTATTTCTATTCTTCACCATGGAGACTGATGAAGTTATGCACTATGCATGAGATCTGATCACAAAGACCACAGTGACTATGTGGCAACTCTAAGCTTCACTCTTTCTGATGTCTTCTCAGGACAAAGTCTCCCCACCTCATGATCCTTACTGCCTACCTGAAAGCGTCTTGTACACTGAGAACAGTCACTCAACTGTCTAGCTGGTGTCTCACATATTTTATGCATTATAAAAATGAGAATGTGTGTGCTGAATGTTGTACACTCGTTCAACAAAGATATGTTGCTCTTTACTGTTCACTCTAAACAGTGTCTATTAACCTGTGCTAAGAACCAGGTTAGAGAGGTGCCAGGGTGACATACATGACCAGAACCTCCTCTCAAAACACGGTGGCTTCCCAGAAGTGGTAGCAGCACTAAAATAAATGACTACAAGACATGCTAAGGCCTTGGGTGCTCCTGTGAAGGCCCAGGGCGCTCCAAAAACACAGAGGGAGAACACCAAAAATGTTTAAGTAGGTAAGAAAGAAAGGGATAGCTTTTGAGAAAATCCACAATCTCTGGGGTGAGAAGCACTGTTTGGGACAGGAAGGATCTTTTTAGAAAGACTTCCACAGCACAAGAGCCCTCAAGACTTGGCTCTGCATGGCTCTCCAATCTCATCTATTACAACAGCTCCCAACAGTGCACCCACTACCCAGAGACCCATCTGTACTTCTGCACTCAGAAGGGTGACATTTCCTTCCATCTTTCCAGGAATCTCGCCCTCAGTCTAACTTTCCTCTGGTGAGCACATCCTCAGTCCAGTGACTCCACTCTTTTTGGAAATAATTTTATGTGCAAAGTCCCAGAACAAATGTTTCTGTTGGCTGCACCACATATCCTCTTTCCCGCCAAGGAACCACTTAGACAAGAAGATGACATGAAGGCGATATGGAAGAAATGCCGAGTAAAGGTGAAAGGACACAGAGGGCTGGACAGAAAGCAAGCTCCTCAGTGTCAGATGGCCTGGGAAGCTCTGTTAACACCAGTCAGAGCGACCCAGACTACTGAGAATCTATCAGGTAAGCTTACAAAGCATGTATCAGTTTGGGAAAAAAAATACAGAGACACTTGTACAAAAATACAGAATCTCTTTTGAACATCACAATGTCCCTGTGAAGCAAAGCCATCCAACCTGGACCTGGCAACACAGATTTGCTCAACTCCTCTGGCTCCGGCGTGACGCCTTCCCCCTGCCTTGGGACCCTTCCACCTTGTATTTTCCCCTGCTGCCCCACTTCCCCGGACGTGCGCTCCTTCCACAGAAACCAGACAGACGCCTAGAGCTAAAAGGCTTTGAGTGTCGTTTTTCCTTACCTATGACAATGCCCAACTGACAGTTCTCTACTAAAACAAATCTGAGTCACAAACGTGAACTGGCAAAGTTTTCCTAAAAGCTGGATTCAGGCTTTTTGACTGTTTTAATCAAAGTAAACTGCTCATTAAATACAGCAAAGTTATTAAATGTTTATCCTTTTTCTTTTTAACAGAAAATAAAAAAGAATTATCTCACCAAAGGCAAACTATAGCATACTTAATTTCTTCTTGTGTTTAAATTACATAAAAGAAAACATGTGTAAAGGTACTGATAGGGAGGAGGAGAAGTGCAGAGCATATAAAATCCAAAAGCTGACTGACCTTCTGTTGGTATCTCCCAAGCCCACTGAGGGCCTCAGAAGAAATCACTGACAACACTTTGATACATTCTTCCACCATTTTCTTTTAAATTCAGCAAATAGGCCGGGGATTATAGCTCAGTGCCATAAGTGCCTGCCTGGCAAGCACAAGGTTGGGAGTTCAATCCTCGGTACCAAAAAAAAAAAAAAAGTAAATTCAGCAATATATACATATACAGTAGTTCTGTAAGCGTTGTCCAATGTAACAGATTAAATAACATGTGCTTATATGCTACTTTCTTCAGTTAACGTGTCTAAGAGATTTTCCTGTGTCAGAGCAGGTAGCTCCACTTCAGCTTTTGAGGGAGTACTGGGGATGGAATCAGGGTTTTTCCATTGAGGTACTTTTTTTTTTTTTAAGACAGCATCTCAAAAAGTTATCCAGGCTGTGATCCTCCTTGCTTCGGCCTCCCAGATCACAAGCATGTGGTGCCAGGCCCAGTTCACCTCAGCCTTTTAAACAAGCACACTCCCACAAGAAAGTCTATGCCCTACTTAAATTTCCTTCTAGCAAGGCTTTAAATTGTTTCCAACACTACTACCTGAACCCGGGCTACTACAGCATTCTTTACCCATTTTTCTGCACCTGAGGAAATGTATCTGATAAGAAAATTCAGACAACTGAACTACAGTCTGAACTACAGTGGTCATTTTTATTTTGAATAACTTTAGAGTGGCTGAAAACTTGCAAGAACACAGACAGAGCTTCTGTTTACCCTCCACCCAACTTTCCCCAACGGTAACATCTTACATAACCACAGCACAATGATAGAAACCAGAAAAATCAAGACTATCATACTAACATTTGGCCTGGTAGTCCTACTTGAACTGTGATGGTTTTCAAACTAATGCCCTTTTTCTGGTCCAGGATCCACTGCATTTAATTATCATGTCTTAGTCACTTCTAATCTGTGACAGTTCCTCAGTCTTCCTGCATTTCATAGACCCAACACATCTGCACAGCTCTGGTCAGTTAACTTGCAAAATGTTCTCGGTTTGGATTTGCCTGAGGTTTTCTTCTGATGAGATTAAAGCCACACAGGTTTGGCAAGAACAATACCAGAAATGAGTTCATGTCTTTCTCAGTGGTCAGAGGTGCATGATGGGAACCAAGTGAAGTTGCATCTGCCTGGAGTCACTGTTCACCTTTGCAGTCAGCACCTTGCTGAGAGACAACTCCACAGCAATACACCTCCTGCTCATCATCCTTTTCTGCCCATCAACGTCAGTGTCAGTAAACAGGCAGGTGCTTCCCCATTTCACTCGTTCTTGGAATTTCTGAGCACTTCATCAGTCTCTGGCATTACAGGACTTTTCCCAGACTGGCCCACTTTATATTTTCTCTGCCAAGCCTGGGATCAAACACTTCCCCCAAAACACCCAGGTCTTTTTAATGGAGAATGGTGTTTAGAAACTGAGGTACAGTAACATATCTAGAATCAAAGATACAGTAAGAACCACGATGTCCTAAAAAGCTGCTCAGTTAGGCCCACCACCCTAGGAGACTGCCCACGCCCCACACTGTGCAGTGCTCTGTCACATGCCGGTAGTCTGAGGGCTGTTTTACATTTCTTTGCTTTTTAGGAGTACGGAGCACTCATTTATCTTCCATGAACTTACACCTCAGTCCTTTTTTCTGTCATATGACTTTTATTGTTTTAAAGGTACTCTGCCATAGTAATCCTTTGCTTAAATGTGCTGCAAATATTTTCTCCAACTGTACTGCCCATTTTCAACTTTATCTGAGAGTTTTTCTGCCACATAAAAGATCATTTGTATGTACTCTGTCAACTATTGCTTTGACAACCTATGACTTCTGGGTTTTATGAACTACTTCCAAATTATAAAAGTGTCTGCTCTAAAATGTAACAGATAGATAGATCTTACACATTTGACCTAAAGTCTACCAGTAGTTGCTTTTAAGGTACAGAATGACAAAGGGATTGTAAACTTTTTCTGAATGGGTAGTTAACAGTCATCACTGTCTACTAAAATAATCTGAAATGTTACCATGGCCAGCACAGGCTCAGGAGTCAATTGCTTGGGTGTTGATCCTGGCTATACTATTTCGAACGATATTTGTATACAAGTTACTTGCTTTCTCGATGCCTTACAGTTTTCTAATCTATAAAATAGGAAAAAAATTTCCATTTCATAGGATTATAGTATAAGTGCTTAAAACAGTAGGTACATTTAGTAACAATACGTGATGATTATTATAAACTAAATTTACATGCAAACATTCTATTTAGATAGGTGTTGTCCCTAAAAGATAAAATTAGACAAATACATAATTTAAAATGTTTGAGTAATCACATTACACAACTAAAGTGATCAGGTAAAATTAATTTTAATAATATACTTTGTTAAATACAATATATCTGAGACATTATCGGTTCAGCACAGAACTAACATTAAAACTATCAACGTAGACTTCTGGGAAAACATGGCGGACAGATAGCAGCAGCTACAGAGGCTCTCTGAAAGACGCAGCTTAGAATCCAGTAATGATGCGGAGTGAGGAATCCTAGAGAGGAGATATGCCCTGCTGACCCAAGAACGAGCTGGGCTGAGAGAAACCAACTGGGAATGCAATCCTGGTGCTATAACAGGAACAGATAAAGCCTCAGTGTGGAAGCTGGAGCCCACGCCATTGGACACCGCGATTTGGGTTTCCTGCTGCCGCGGCTGCGTCTAAATCCGCTCGGCAGGGAGACAGACACACGAAAGCTCTGAGAACGGGAATCGGTGAATGGAATTGAGAGCAGGATGGGCGGGGAGCCGTGCATCGACCTGTGGTGAGTAAGAGAAACTGGGACTTTCCACAATCTAGGAGGCTCCAACAGAGGACATTTTGGGACCGGGCAGACTTGCCAGAAAACGGCGCTGTGGTGACTTCAGTCACATATCCCCCTCTCAAGCTGGTGAGCAGTGCCTACCTTATGTGACGCTGCTGGCTGAGACCCAGTAGGCTAGCACAGCCCAGGTCAGGCACCTGAAGGTGATCTGGAGGGGCGGGCCCCGCATAGGCTGCCCGGTCCATAACTCCCTGGTGCGCTGCTGTGGGCGGGAAACCTAGCCGGCGCAATTCAATCAGACTGTGGCCAACAGGGAAGGAAGCTGGGCCTCCTATATACGCTTGTATATATAAGGAACAAACAATATGGGAAGAGGGAGCAACAAGAAAGGCCCCTCAGCCCCCAATCCTGAGAAACAGGCAATACCAGACACATCACCAATAGACATAAAGCGCTATCTCCAGAACCTCATAGACGAGTTCAGGAATGAAGTTATTAATGACCTGAAGCTAGAAATAAGCAGAATAGTTAGAGAAATGCTAAGCACCACCCAAGAAAAAACAGATGGTGGAATGGAAGAACAGAAAAAGAGGGGAGAATTGTTTGATGGAGAAAATAGAGAAAGCATAGAATACGTGAAGCAGGTTCAAAGAGATTACCAGGAAACTAAAAATTCTATCGAAAGCTGGCATAACAGCTTGAAAGAAACTAAGGACAGAATATCTGAACTGGAGGGCAGATTTGTAATATGGGAGCATGAAATGAAAAACTTGTTAAAAATAACAAAGAAACAGCAATAATACAAAGACTAGAAGATGATAAGAGGATCTATAACTTAAGAATTAAGAACATAAAAGAAGAAGTAGGGACACAAACAAATGAACTACAAAAACTACTCACAGAAATAATCCAGGAGAATTTTCCTAATTTAGCAAAAGGTAAAGATACTCAGTTGTATGAAGCATACAGGACCCCAGCCACCTACAATCCAAACAGAACAACATCCAGGCATATAATAATTAAAATTCCAGAAATCCAATATAAGAACAGAATATTAAAAGCCGTCAGAGACAAGAAACAGATCACTTACAAGGGAACACCCATCAGAATTACAGCAGACTTCTCGGCACAAACCATCAAATCACGAAGAGCGTGGAGGGAAATAATTCAAGCTTTGAAAGATAATAATCTCCAGCCAAGATTGATATATCCTGCACAACTATCCCTGGAAATTGATGGAAAAACAAGGTGCTTCCAGGATAAAGAGGAACTAGGGGAATATGCAACCACCAATTCAACTCTACAGAGAATATTGCAGGATATTCTAAAAAAGAAAAATATGAAGAATCCAGAAATAGTGGCAGAGAGGCCACAATGAATGGACCAGAAAATAAAATGAAGAAGACAAACTGACAACTAATGACAGAAAAAGAGCTCACCAGAAATGAGGCAGAGAAGACTGGATGATAGGAACAGCTATTTTGGAGAAAATGACGTCTTAATAGGTAATACTGATTTAGTATCATCTTGTTTTGAAGTCTCATCAAGATTTTGTTCTTCTGTCTCCATTGGTCTAAACAGGTTGTATCTTATTGGATTTTATTATGTATGATAGTATAAGCAAAAACTTTTATAGACAAGGAGATTATACAGAAACCATTGTTCATTTTCTGTTAGTTGATTCTAAATACCCTGTAATACTGTCATTCTCCTAAATGGTTTTACATTGTTTTGATATATTTGATGCTACAGTATACGAAGTTATACTCAAAGATTTCAAGGAAAGAGACAATATGGTAACTACTTTTATGTTGGGATTATCTTGTAGTGAAACACTGTTTTGCTTAAATGGTTATGTTTTGATCTGCGCTGTTTTGCTGTTATGCCCTCTTTTATCTCAATCTCCATTTTATTATTTACTTTTTTATTTTTATCCTTTTAATTAAGGGAAAAATAAATAAAAAATAGCAGGATATATTATAGTAACCCACTTTGACTCTCCATTATCTTGATTTAAAGCCCTGTATTGCTCTCACCATCTTGTTTTTGACTGATGTCCCCCTATTCTGTTGTGCTTGATAGTACCAGGTTAGAAAGTTTAGGCAACAGCTGTGAAGATAGTGGGATTCATTATGATGCCCATTCTGGTTGACTATTATCTACTTTTGAAGACCTATAATGTCTCTAATGTTTTGGTTCTGTTGGTTTTGTTCTTTACTGTTTTGTTCAATTTTATTATAACTGATGATATAGGCAATTCTATTAGAGATAGCGGGAGGCATTCTGGTAACCATTGTTGATCACTTTGTATTATGCTTTTACATTATCTATTATGTCCACCCTTTTGATTTGACTGACTCTGTTCTGTTATGTCACATTTGGTTCTACTCTCTTCCAAAAAAGTAGTAAGAACTGTGGGAGCAACAAAACCTAAAATGAGTAATTGTCATTGTACAAAAGAGAGGAAAAGAAAGTGCTCTAAACGATATAACTGCATTTATATTTAAGTATGTAAGATAGATAATGATATTACTGAGTTTTGTTGGATCACTGAACAGAACTGTTTAGAGTCTCACTGTTGGAATGTCCACTCTATAAGCTTTAATTTTTTAACTTGGACAATTATTTCTAAGATGACAATATGTAATCCATTAACTAGTGATTTCCTACTGTTTTTTTTTCTGTAAATCTGTATAACTTGTACCCTTTCTCTGCTTTTTTTCTTTCTCCTTAAATAAAATAAAAAAAAAAAAACTATCAACGTATTTTGCGTTCTTTATGTGTGTGTCACACCCTGAAGCACATTTCAGATGCTTAGCAGTGGTTTACCGCATAGGACAAGTGGGGCAAACTATTTCACTGACTTAGCTGCACATTCTTCTAACCCTACCGTGCATGTAACATAGAGGAGCAGTCTTCAAAGACTGAACAGCCACGCTTGGTTGGGGGAAATCTCCTGGCAAGCCAGAAACAGAAAGGGTGGTAAAGAGTGCCTATAAACAACTCATAGTAATACTCTGTCAACTGTCCGTACTTCACGGACATCAGTGAAAATTTTTCCTTTAAAACTGAGGAAAAAGGGACCGGGGATTTAGCTCAGAAATGCCACCTGGCAAGAACGAGGTTGTGAGAATCGATCCCCGGTACAAAAAAAAAAAAAACCTGTGGGGAATGGCTATTCACTACCATTCCCCATGGTATGGTGGGGGACACCCTACCAACAACTTTGATTCATACTAACCTAGAGGACTTTCTACCCCAAGCCCTGAATCCCTGAGAGAATAAAACCTTCATGCCCTCCTCAGTTAAATAGAACAAGAAAAACACTAGTTAGAAAAGCAGTTACAGCTGATTTGACTGTCTACATAGAAAAGGTAAAAGAACCTAAGGATAAATTATTAGACTCTTTAACAAGAATTTAACAAGGCTGCTAGCTACAAAATCAACATATAAAGCACAATGTATTTCAAGGCATTAGCAACCAAAAGTAAAGTAACTAATCATCTGTTGCCAATGTATATGATACTTACAGAAAAAAAATTTAAAATTTTTATTAGAATACTTGAAAGAAATGGGGAAACAAATTGTGCTCATAGATAAAAAGATCCGGCACACTAAAGACATCTGTTTTCTTCCAGATGATCTATAGGTTCAGTGGCACTGAAAAACCACAATCCCAGCAGGTTTTACTTGTTGATTTAGGGATTATGAAATATTGCTTTCTTGCATCAGACAGACCAACAGAACAGGATATAGAGCCCACAAACACCTCAAAAACAGACAGAAATCCTCAACATGATGGAGTAGACAATGCAGATCAGTGGCAAAAACGCTGATTTCCCTAAGTACTGCTGGGGATGTAGCTTTTTATGAATACCAGGAAATGTGAGTACGAAAGTGTAAAGCAGCAACCTCAGCAACACTACAGAACTGGAAACTACCTAAATATCCATCAAAATGGGACTATTGCCGGAGACTTAGCTCAGTGGTATAAGTGCCTGCCAGGCAAGCATGAGGGAGGGCACAAGTTAAGTCCTCGTACCAAAAAAAACAACAACAAAAAAGGACCATTGTTTTTCAGTCCTTGGGTATGTAAACAGTGAGATAGTGTAGGTCAGTAAAAGTGAATACAAGACATGGACAAACCTCAGGAACATTATACTGACCAACAGCAACCCTGAAGACTTGTAAGAAAACTTTACACTGTATCAAACACAGTGACCACAGAGGAACCAAAACAGAGAAACTGAAAACAAAGACCTCTCAAGGCCCTTTCCCAGGAAACTTCTAGAGAATGCACTTTTTCAAACTCAGGATACACCAAAAGCAAGAAAGATGTGTAAATGGGAAAAAGTGATCTCCCCGAGGGCGTAACCCCAAACGGCCCCCAGAAGAACTCTGAGAAGTTGAAACTCACAGGCTGTACAGATTTCAGCAGAAAAATGACACACATCATCCAGAGGAAGAGCACAGCTGAGCAATGTGAGTAAGCAGACAGAAAACATCACAGACAAGCATGAGGGAGAGATGAAGTGTGTTCTTTTAAAACATAGTAATTAAAAGAAAACCATGAGAATGACAAATTGAGACAATTAGCAATTTCAGGGGGAAAGAAAGTTGCACCAGAAAGGCAGAAAGGTTATAGATTATTTTCGATCTTTAAAGAAGAGGCTGAAATTAAAGTCTTTGCAAACATAAAAGACCAACTAGAATGCAATTTACATATTTATACATTTAGAAAATGACTTCAATCTTAAAATAGTATCAGCATGTCAAATTTCATTAAAGTAGAATTCTTTTTTTTTTTTTTTTTTTTTTGTATTTTTCTTTTTTATCGGTACCTGGGATCAAACTCATGACTATCTGCTTGCAAGGCAGGCGCTTATGCCGCTGAGCTAAATCCCCAGCTCCATAAAGTAAAATTCTTTAAAACATAACTCATAAGCATAAAATTCATTCTTTTAAAGCGCTCAGGGCCGGGGACACAGCTCAGCAGCACAGCGCCTGCCTGTCAGGCATGAGGTCATGAGTTCCATCCCCAGTATCAAAAATAAAAAGTCCAGTAGTTAAAGTGCTCAATTCAGTATAGTCACAAAGTTATCTCACCAGTACTGCTACCTAATTCTGTCATTTTCATCACCCCTAAAAGAAAACCCCGATCCATTCCATTCACTCCTAAATAAACCCTAGCAGCCACTAACCCACCTTGCCTATCAATGGATTTGCTTATGTGTGGTTTCTCTTCAGTCTGGTTTCTCTCACGTGGCAGAACACTTCAAATCCAGCCATTCTGTAGCAGGTACCAAAATGGCACCCCCTTTTACCGGTTCACAATCCGCCACTGCAGGAATACACCTCAGTTTGTTTATCTATCTGCCGGCTAATGGATGTCTGGGACATTTCCACTATTTAGCTGTAATGAACAGCCATGTAAGTTTTCATGTGGTACATAAGCTCTACAGCTATACTAACACGCTTTCTACCTTTCTGAATCCCTCCTGCTCTCCAAGCTAGCTCCAGAAGCTCCTCCTACCTTGGCTCTGTTATCACTGGGCCTAGCCCTAAGAAATAAACCAAACATACTGGGCCTGGACTTCTAAGCTGCACCTCTGGACACTCTATACATGAGTCCCATTCTCCAAGACGAGCATCCGCTGCGCCAGCTTTCCATGGCTCTAGGTGACTGCCCAGCAGTCACGTCAGGTGTCCCACAGCACAGTGTAAGTACTGCCCATTCAACTAGGTGATGAACAAATGGAGTCAACACAGTCCTGGATTGAAAGAAAATGTTTAAAAGATCCAAGAAGCTTCTGGTTGCTTTGCCTTCAAGAAAACTTCTGTTCTGGCTTGCTTTTGTGACATGGAAGTTGAACCCAGGAGCACCCTACCAGAAAGCTACATCCCCAGCCTTTTTTTAATATTTTTTCATTTTGAGGGAGGGTCTTGTTAAGAGGCCAAGGCTGGCCTCAAGCTTGAGGTCCTCCTGCCTTATCCTCCAGGGTACCTCAATCACCGGAGTGCCTGGTGAAAGCTTGCTCTTTAACTAGATCCAAATAATGTAAGTCCCTGTCATTTAATAAACACAGTGAACATTTCCAAAACGATCTCTCCAGTACTTGTGCTAGCTGAAGAATATAAGTTTCTGGAGGAGGGATAAGAGAAATAATTACACTGTTTCACTGGTCTCTTTGCCTCTTTTTATTTTGTTCTTGAGACAGGGTTTCATTATGCTGCCCAGGCTGGCCCTGAATTTGAAATCCTCTTGCCTCAGTCTCCAGAGTAACTGGTATTATAGGCATGTACTACCACATCCATTTTGTTCTATTAGTTCTATTATTAACTTTTAATTAGTTCTATTATTAACTTTTAGTTAAAAACTTTTAGTGAAAAATTTTCAGCCTTCACTAAAAAAGTTTTTAAAAGTTTATAAAATTTTCATGGCGTGAAATTCTAGCCTGTTACATGAAAGTAAATCTGTGTGGCAACTCCAACAAGAGGAAGCGACACTACGGTGGAGATGGGAAGGGGGTGGCTTCTTTTTTCGGTGCTTTGGAGACCTACTTTGATGCACAAGCACTGCAGATCCCCTCGCTGTTTCTCTGCTGTCCTTCTGCCTTTGCCTTTCTCTGCAAAACCACTAGACCAAGGTTACAGAATCAGTGTACCCCACCCATCCTCTTACTCAGCGATGAGTGGAGTGGCTGAACCAGCAGGGCCTGCCGGTGCCACACGTGACAGCAGAGCCTGCGGTCGGGCACACAGAGCACAGCCAACGGCAGCCCCACTGAGCCAGTCGGTCGACGACTTCTGACACCGGCTGCTGATTTGGAAATAAATGATGCAGAAGCCCCTGGTTGGCTAAACCCTTGTATTAGTAGGTCA
Organism: Cavia porcellus; assembly: GCF_034190915.1. Lineage (NCBI taxonomy): Eukaryota > Metazoa > Chordata > Mammalia > Rodentia > Caviidae > Cavia > Cavia porcellus. The sequence continues at coordinate 27,496,841 of NW_026947515.1, forward strand.
GCAATTTCAGGAAGGGGAAAAAACTCTAAAATAATCTGTTTCTTGCGTGGCTTTAACACTCTACAAATTTTTCCAAGATTTAACTTCAGCCAGTGTTCAAATGTTTATCTTAAAAGTACCCTTCCAGTCACAAAAACATCTCTAGCAAGTTAAGACGCGGCTTCTGTTTGCATTAGTGAAGATGGGCCCGAGGCACAGCTTGGTGGCAATAAGCATGCGCCTGGCAAGCAGAAGGCTGAGTTTGATTCTGGAACCCAAAAAAAAAAAAAAAAAAAAAAATTTATCTCTTTTGTGTTTTATAGAGATTTTCATAGAAATTACCTTTAAAAATACTCATTAAGGGAAAATCTCCCCAGCCCTCACAGGTCTGGGGCCTGTAGTGAACTACATGCTGCGGGTGACTAAGGAAGATAAAGAACTCTGCATACTAAGTCTGTTACTGAGACCAACTAGGTGGAGTAGTGTCACACCCTCACCACAGCCCTGAAGTAGCAGCAAATGCCCGAACTAGTACACTGCTGTGCCCAGGTGACAGTTCCTGTTTCATTTCCGGTTGCTTCTGTCTCTTAGCAACGGCTGGTCAGTGATGCTTAGCTGGTCGCTATGATTCATGTTATAAAAACCAACCAAAGACAGTCAAGTACTCTGCCTCTCTACTTCTCCTTGAAGATCCCAAAAAACCTCCCTCCCAGAGCCTTTGGAGCCTCACATTTTGAGGAACAGTTTATTCCTAGTTTAGTGTTAAATACATCTGCCTCCAAATCCTGGGCGTCATCTGCTTGCTGTTGCAATTACACACACTAACAGCACCTGTACTGAACACAATTAAATATAAATCTACAGGTAGCACTGTAAAACATGAAACTTTCTTTGTGTAGTTTCAGACCCTTCAGGCCAAAACGGTAGGTATTATCTTAGAAACAAGACATACAAGAACACATTAACAAAAGAGTATATGCACCATCACCAATCTTCCCCGAAGATGTAGTGCTCCTCTTCCCAAAGTTGTTTTTGGGGGTCTTGCTACGTAGTTCAAGCTGGCCCCGAACACACTATATAGCCCAGGCCAACCTCCAACTCGTAGCAATCCCTCTGCCTCAGCCTCCCAAGTACCAGCTGTTCCTGGAGTGCTAAGAATGTGCTTGAGGAGCCCCAGGAGCAGGAAGCCGGCTAGATAGATCTGGAAATGAAGGGTCAGAGAGGGCTCTGGTATCCCTGGTTAAACACAAGGGGTTTACACACTGACTTCAGGGACTCCAGAAGATTACAAACACTAACTATGTAGTAGTAACAATCGAGACAGAAAAGAGCATGTAGTAACATAATAAATAGATTACTAAATGATACGGTAATGTTATCATTATTAAAGGAACAATTTCCCAAAATTCAAACTATGTGTAATTACTTTTAACTTGTGCCATCCAACTCACCACTGCTTGTTTAGAATAACCTTTCATTAAAACCTTAGTTCCAAGTACTGTAGATCATCTACCTGGTAGTTCAAATACTAAAATGCACAAAGAGACTTGTCCTCAAATGTTTTTTGTTGGTCTGTCTTTTTGAACAGGGCCTCACTATGCAGTTCAGGCTGGCCGTGAGCTCACTCTGTAGCCCAGGCTGGTTTTGAACTTGCAACAATCGGGATTACAGGTTCAAATGGTTTTTTAAATAAATACTTTAACAATATATTCCCACTCTGAATGGTGACAGGTTACAAAACCCAGCTGATGACACATGGGATCCTGGCCTCTAGCTACCATAGGGTGCAGAGGGAATCGGGTCATGCTAGGTTGTGTCATAAATGTCATGGGCAAAGCCACTGGTATGGAGAGAAACATCCAGACAGACAAACTCTGAAGAGGAAAAACATGCATGCAACACGTCCCCTGACCACTCCTGAACACCAGTGCTCCACAACAGACCTCTCATATAGACTTGCCTGCCTGTAAAAATTAAGTTAGACTCCTAGGATGGTGATTTAGCTCAGTGGCATAAGCGCCTCCCTGGCAAGCACAAGGTTGTAAATTCAATCCCTGGTCCAAAAAAAAAAACCAAAATAACACTCCTGAATGTCTGTAGGATTTCCCCAATTTAAAGGAAATACTAAATTGTGATTTTTTAATGCAAGAATAGAAAAACATTTGTGTAAATTTGTGAAGTTCTATTACTTGCTGAAGTTAGTTTTTTATTGAAAAAATTACATACTTAAGACATTCCTCAACTGATTTGCACATTTATATAAAATAAAAGCTTTTCTAAGGCTTATTTTAAACTAGTTACATAACATTTATACACATCACTGTTTGCTTGTTTGTTTTCTCTCCATTAGATTTTATGCGTAATACAACATTTTTACGGGCAAAAAGGAAGAAACCATCCCACATAACTAGCCATCCCACTTTGGGTGTTAGAGGACCCAAGAGAAATAAAAGCAGCCCTCCCCGGGACGTGGACATGAACGTGCACGGCAGCCCCCAGTGGAGCTCACGCACTCACCGTAGAACACAGAACAGAGAACGTGGGACAGCCATATGGCAGGCAGTGCTGAGCAACAAAAAGAACTATGGACGGCGCCCAGTACTGCCTGTTCAATCCGACATTCACTATGTAGTGTACACTGTATGACCCACTGGTACAAACACCAACTAATCTGCAGTGACAGAAAGCAGGTCAGAGTACAGGGTGAGGGGCACAAGTAGGGAAGGTCATTGGGTATCAAGGCTAAGGAAATATTCTTCACCTTGATTGTGATAGCAGTTTCCCTGTTATACAAACCTGTCAAGCATATTTCACTAAATTACATACTTCAGATGGACACAATCTATTGTATGTTTCTTATTGCTGAGACTAAACATTCAACAAAAAGGTTAAAGGAGGAAAGGTTTATTTAGCTCACAGTCTGTGGAGGTTTCATACTGTAATCAGCAGGCTCCAAGGCAGGGTGGCACATGGCGCAGCAGCAACAGCTCGTGGCAGAAGACAGAAAAAGGAACAAGACGTGGGGGAGAGGAGTCTCTCTGCCTTTTTATCTTACCCAGATCACTGGGGCTAGGGTGATGCCAATCCAATCAGTAGACTGATCCAAAACCCACCCATCTTTAATCCCAGAACCCTTACTCCAGCATTATTCCACAAATCAAATACTCTAGATTCAGCCACCTCTGGAAAATCTCTTATGACTGCATGAGGCTTTAGGGGGACATTTACACACAAACCATAACAGGAATACCTCAAAAAATTGAATGGGAGGGTTTAAGGTCCCTGCACACACTAAATAAACATGCATTCGATCACTGAATTGCACCCTCTCAAACCCTCAAAAGTTAATTAAAAAAAAAAATTATGAGGAGGAACTGGATGTGGTGGCAGATGCCTATAATCTTACCACTCTGGAGGTTGAGGCAGGAGGATCCCCAGAGAGTTCAAGGCCAGTCTGGGCTACATAAGTTCAATACTAGCCTGAAATACATAGCAAGACTCTGTCTCAAAAAAACAAAACAAAAAAACAAAGCCACCAGAAGGAATAATCTGAAAAGTTTGTAGGAAATGGATGTGAATCTAATCTACTCCTCATCTCTAGTTAAGAAGTCTGAAATGTCACTGTTGGTGTCCTAAGTTCGTGCTGAGCGGTCTGCAGTCCCTGAGAGCACTGGCTGCAGATGTTGGATGTTAATCATGGCTGCTGCTCCCCAGGCCTCCTTCCCTTCCCAGCAGCCCTACGCTCCCCCTAGCTGCACACGCAGACAAGTGTCCACCTCCACCTCCACCCTGACCGTGGAGGAAGGTATCCCTCAGAGAAGATGGCTACCGGGCAGGCGCAGGACAGTGCAGGGTCAGTGGCCAGGTGAGGTTACAGCTGTGGTGAAAGGTCCGTAAGGATGCACTGAAAGACAAAACCACCTAGTAAAACTCAAAGAAGTCCCAAGGCTCTCACTGACCAGGGGTCCTGAAGGACAGAGCCCTCCCTACACAGATACAAAGTAATTTTTAAACCTCTCTCTCAGAACCAAATCTTGATCTTTTTTGCAGGTTCATTTTGAAATCTTTAACGCATTCCTCTGGACACAAACATGTATAAAAAATGCTGTGTTGGCCATAAGGGCATAGGAGAATGCTGAGAAGTTAGGAAAAGTTCAACCGCAGTCCTGTGTTCAGCAAACAGCAGACATTACACAAAGATTATTCACAAGGTAGAAAAACAAACGGCTTTTCATTGTAACTGTAACTCCTAAGAAACTCTTGACTGAATTCAAAAGACACATAAAACTGGATAAAGCTTTCACTGTGAGGAGGAGGAAGGAACTTCCTTTCCTGGTTAAAGGTCAAAGTTCCCCTTTCCTGCCTAGCATGGTAAGGCCCCTGAGAATTCTGTGCTGACCTGAGTCTCAAAGGTTGTGCACTCAATCAGTATCTGTTGAGGGTTGGTTAGCACTGTCTATCACTAAGTGGTAGAGTGCCTGCCTAGCACGACAAGGTCCTGGGTTCAATTCCCAGTACTGCAATAAATAAACAAATAAACATGTACCTATTAAGTGACTGTTTTTTGGGGGGAGTTGCTTGTTTTGTCTTTTTGGGACAGGGTCTCACTATGCAGTCTGGGCCAGCCTTGAGCTCATTGTGTAGCCCAGGCTGGTCTCAAACTCACAAGGATCCTCCTGCCTCAACCTCCTAAGTGCTGTGATTAGAGGTGTGCACCACCATGCCCAGCAGAAGTGATTGCTTTCAAATGGCCTGGCAAAGGAGCTACTATAATTTTGACTAATACCAACATGGGGCAAGGTTCTTGGAACAAAGTTCATCCTATCAATAAAACAGAGAAAATATTTACATATTTAAAATTGTAACAAAAACTACCATTAAGAAAAAAAATTTTTCAATCCCTGGTGCTGATAAAAAAGAAAAAGACAAAAAAAAAAAAAAAAAATTCAGAGGCCGGGAATTTAGCTCAGCAGCATAAGAGCCTGCCTTGCAAGTATATGATCATGAGTTCAATCTCCGGTACCAAAAAAAAAAAAAAAAAAAAAAATATTCAAAGTCAGGTGTGAAGATACATACATGTAATCCTAGCACTCAGGAGGCTGAGGCAGGAGGGTCTCTGTGAGTTTGAGGCCAGCTTGGGGGTAAATAGAAAGTTCAAGACCATCCTGAACTACATAGCAAGACACTGTCTCAAAACACACTAACAAGCCACACACAAAAAAAGCAAGTCAAAATTGTAAAGGAACCATGTACTGCACATCATGTACTGGCAGTAATGTAAACTGACAGAACTTTCCAGAAATCCATTTGGTAGCGCATACTGAGACTAAACAGTTAAACTCCTGACCTTATGCATCTAATTACAATGTAGCCTAAAAAAAAAAAAAAAAAAAAAAGGAAAGGAAAAGAAAAAAGAAAACTCTGCCTGTGGGCAGAGTTTGCCAACAGGAATGTTCTAGGGTCACCACCACAGGAACACAGTGGAAAGGGTGGCTAATGCAATGAGGACACCCTGTCTGCTGTCTCTGGCTGAGCTGTTCTCCACAGACCCCAAGAGTGCCTGTGCACCCTCACCCGGCAGGCCCAACCTGCTGTAGCTACGAGAGGACCTGGCGGGAAGATTCCACATCCCTGGAGGTGGCCTGCCTCATCTGCTCCAAGAGGTGACAGGCCCTTGGCCCTGGACGGCTCAGACACTGATCCACCAACGCATAGGCCGCCCCAACCCGGCCCATAATGATCTCCACAAAACTTGGGGTCACCAGTGGCATCCTAGGCTGATGCTCCTACCACCCGTTGGGTGATGAGCGCTGGGCTGGCTCCTTGTCTATGGGTGGCATCTGTGGCACCATGCAAGCCAAGCTGCCTGCTGGCATCATTCTCCCCTCTGGAGTCCTGCTCCTCCCTGCGGCACTCACAAGGGAGGACGTCACTAAAATTTATATCAATTTTAGTAACAGAGAAAATTTTTATTTATTTATTTATTTATTTTTGAGACAGGGTCTTGCTATGCAGTTCAGGCAGGCCTTGAGCTCACTTTGTAGCCCAGGCTAGTCTCTTAACTCTCAACGATCCTCCTGCCTCAGCCTTCCGAGTGCTCGGATTACAGGTGTGAGCCACCACGCCCTGCTGAAAAACATATTTTTAAAAAGCAAATTACAGGGGCTGGGGTTTAGCTCAGCGGCATAAGCACCTGCCTTGCAAGCAAGCGGTCGTGAGTTTGATCCCTGGTACTGAAAAAAATGAAAAAGACAAAAAAAAAAAAAAAAAATCAAATTACAGGGGGCTGGGGATTTAGCTCAGCGGCATAAGCGCCTGCCTTGCAAGCAGGCAGTCATGAGTTCAATCCCTGGTACCAATAAAAACGAAAAAGACAAAATAAATAAATAAAAATAAAAAGCAAATTACGACTTCCGGAAGAACATGGCGGACAGATAGCAGCAGCTATGGAGGCTCTCTGAGATACCCGCTTAAAATCCAGGAATGGTGTGGTACGAGGAGTCCTAAGCAAGGGGAGATATACCCTGCCGACCCAGGAATGAACTAAGCTAAGAGAATCCAACTGGAAATCCAATCCTGGTGCTATAACAGGAACAGATAAAATCTCAGCGTGGAAGCTAGAACCCGTGCCACTGGAAGCCGCAATTAGAATTTCCTGCTGCCGCTGCTGTGTCCAGGTAGAAAGATGCACGAAAGCTCTGAGAGTGGGAATCTGCGAACAGAGTTCAGAGCGGGACTAGCAGGGAGCCCTACATCGACTTGCGGTGAGTGAGCAGAACGGGGACCCTTTCATAGAGTAGGAGGCTCCAGCAAAGGACATACTGGGACAAGGCAGACTTGCCGGAACAGGGTGCTACAGTGACATTAGTCGCATATTCCCCTTTCAAGTGGGATTGGTGGGGAGTGCCTGGCCTGCGTGACGCCGCTGACTAAGACCCAGTAGGCTAGCCCAAACCAGGTCCCAGCACCTAGAGGTGCACCCTAGCGGTGAAGCCTTCGGTAGGTTGACTTGGAGGAGTGGGCCCAGCATAGGCTGCCCAGGTCTGTGTCTCCCTAGTACACTGCAGTGGGCGGGAACACCTAGCCGGCACAATTCAAACAAACTGTAACCGAAAAAGAGAAAAAAATTGGGCCTCCTACATTCACTTGTACGGAAGGAACAAAAAGTATGGGAAGAGGAAGCAACAAGAAAGGGTCTTCAGTCCCCAATCCTGAGAACACTGATCCAGGAAAGGGAAATGCAAAGGAAGACAGAAAACATGCAATATCAGACACGGCACCAATAGACATAAAGCGATATCTCCAGAGCCTCATGGACGAGTTTAAAAATGAAGTATTTAACGAAATAAAGCAAGATATAAGTAGAATAGTTAGAGAAATGCTAAGCACTGCCCAAGAAAAAACAGATGATGGAATGAAAGAACAGAAAAAAAGGGGAGAATTGTTTGATAGAGAAAATAGAGAAAACATAGAATACGTGAAGCAGGTTCAAAGAAATTACCAGGAAACTAAAAACTCTATCGAGGGGCTGGGGATTTAGCTCAGCGGCATAAGCGCCTGCCTTGCAAGCAGGCAGTCGTGAGTTCCATCCCTGGTACCGATAAAAACAGAAAAGACAAAAAAAAAAAAACTCTATTGAAAGCTGGCATAACAGCTTGAAAGAAACTAAGGATAAATTATCTGAATTGGAGGGCAGATTTGTAATATGGGAGCATGAAATGAAAAACTTCTTAAAAATAACAAGAAAACAAACTAATAATACAAAGGCTAGAAGATGATAAGAGGATCTATAATTTAAGAATTAAGAACATAAAAGAAGAAGTAGGGACACAAACAAATGGACTACAAAAGCTATTCACAGAAATAATCCAAGAGAATTTCCCTAACTTAGCAAAAAGTAAAGATACTCAGATGTATGAGGCATACAGGACCCCAGCCACCTACAACCCAAACAGAGCTACACCCAGGCATATAACCAAAATTCCAGAAATCCAATATAAGAACAGAATACTAAAAGCCATTAGAGACAAGAAACAGATCACTTACAATGGAACATCCATCAGAATTACAGCAGACTTATCGGCACAAACCATCAAATCACGAAGAGCGTGGGGGGAAATAATTCAAGCTTTGAAAGATAACAACCTCCAGCCAAGATTGATATATCCTGCACAACTGTCCCTAGAAATTGATGGAAAAACAAGGTGCTTCCAGGATAAAGAGGAAGTAGGGGAATATGCAACCACCAATTCAACTCTACAGAGAATGCTAGAGGATATTCTAAAAAAGAAAAATACGAAGAATCCAGAAATAGTGACAGAGAGGCCACAATGAATGGAGCAGAAAGCAAAATGAAGAAGACAAACTGACAACAAACAACAGAAAAAGAGCTCAACAGAAATGAGGCAGAGAAGACTGAATGGTAGGAACAGCTATTTTGGAGAAAACAAGACATCATAATAGCTAGTGCTGATTTAGTATCATCTTGCTTTGAAGTCCCATCAAGCTTTTATTCTTCTGTCTCCATCGGTCTTAACAGGTTGTACCTTATTGGATTTTTATTATATGTGATAATATAAGTAAAAACTTTTATATACAAGGAGATTATACAGAAACTATTGTTCATTTTCTGATAGTTGGTTCTAAATACCCTATAATACTGTCATTTTCTTCAATGGTTTTACATTGTCTTGATATGTTGGTGCTACAGTATATGAAGTTATACTCAAAAGATTTCAAGGAAATAGACACTATGGTAACTACTTTTATGTCAGGATACCTCGTGGTGAAACACTATTTTGCTTAAATGGTTATGCTTTGACCTGCGCTGTTTTGTTGTTATGCCCTCTTTTATCTCAGTCTCCTTTTTTAACTTGATTTGAAATCCTGTATAGCCCTCACCACCTTGCTTTAACTGATTTTCCTCTATTCTGCTTTGCTTGATAGTACCAAGTTTGAAAGTATAGGCAACAACTGTAAAGACAATAAGATCACTATAACGCCCATTCCGGCTGACTATTATCTTCTTTTAAAGTCCTGTAATGCCTCCAATGTTTTGGTTTTATTCTTTACTGTTTTGTTCAATTTTATTATAACTGATGATATAGGCAATTCTTTTTAAGATAGCAAGAGGCAGTATGGTAACCATTGCTGATCACCTAATATCTTGTTTTTACATTATCTATCATGTCCATCCTTTTGATTTGACTGACTCTGTTCTGTTATGTCACATTGGTTTTACTCTCTTCAAAAAAAAAGTAATAAGAACTGTGGGAGTAATAAAACCAAAAATGTGTAATTGTCATTGTACAAAAGAAAGGAAAAGAAAGTGCTCTAAAGAATGTAACTGCTGGGGCTGGGGATTTAGCTCAGCGGCATAAGCGCCTGCCTTGCAAGCAGGCAGTCGTGAGTTCGATCCCTGGTACCGATAAAAACGAAAAGGATCGGGGGGGGGGGAAAAAAAAAAAGAATATAACTACATATATATTTAAGTGTATAAGACAGATAACCAAATTACTGAGTTTTGTTGGATCTTGAACAAAATTGTTTCCAGTCTCACTGTTTGAAAGTCCACTTTATATGCTTTAATTTTGTAACTTGAACAACTATTTCTAAGATAACAATATGTAATCTATTAACTAGTGATTTCCTATTGTTTATTTTTTCTGAAATTCTGTATAACTTGTACCCTTTTTCTGTTTTTTTTTCCTCCTTAAATAAAAAATAAAAAAATAAAGCAAATTACAAAACATTCCACATCTCAGATTTTCCAGGAAGGAATTCAGACAGTTAGACACTCAGGAATATGCATGGAAGAAAAGGTGGAAGGAGATGGTGGCAGGTGTTAAAGGAGATGGCTGCGGAACCTTATACCCTCTCCTCTTGACTTCTGTATATGTTTGAAATCTTCCACAACAATAATTTTGTCCCACTTTGCCCAAGGGCTAGGTAGAAAGGCACAACCCAGCCAGTCCCAGCACACGGCCTGCAGTGGCTGGTCTCCAGACCTTTACCAACACCCTCGGAGGAGAAAACGTACCCAGAAAGACCCCCGTGGGAGCGACTTAGCCTCACTCTCCGCAGTTCTCCTGGGCCAGGTGATCTGTCTCAGCACCCAGCCTCTCCTTGGCCCAACTAAGGAGGCGGACAGTTCTTCTGGGCCACTTCCCCTCCACTATGCACACCAGGGCTCTCAGCTGGCACCCGTCCCAGAGCTACCTAGCAACAACAGCGGCCCGAGGGAAGGCATTTCTTCAGGGAACAAAACAGAAAACTGCACAAAGACACTCGGGGAAGGTAAAGTAGGTGGGTTGTTAAACTGGTAACTACAGTATAATAAAGGAGCTTAAAAATTTCAAGTTGGGGGGCTGGGGATTTAGTTCAGCGAGGGGCTGGGGATTTAGTTCAGCGACATAAGCACCTGCCTTGCAAGCAGGCGGTCGTGAGTTCGATCCCCGGTACCGGTAAAAATGAAAAAGACAAAAAAAAAAAAAAAAAAAAATTTCAAGTTGGTTATTTTTTGCCTTTTTGATTACTGAGCCTCTTCACAAAAACCTCTGAAAATCAAAATCCTCTAAAGGGACACTGAATGGCCCAAACACACAAGTCAGCTGGAGGACGGCATTCACCGCTCAGCGTCCCTTCCTCGTCACACACCAGTAACCCTCCCACAGCCACTCTCTACAATCAGCACAGGAAACTCAGGGACCATCTGTGACCCCGCTGGCCAGAGCCAGAGCCCAAATGCACTGCACTATGACCTCGAAGAGAGCAGGCTGGGGCTGGCAAGGGTGGGTCTTCTATATCTGGAGTCCCCAAATTTAGAAGCCTTAAAAACACACATCTGTAACAGTGGTACCTCAGCACCTGTCAGTGATGGTTACAGCAGGTGTGATGAGTACCAAAAGCAAGCACCAAACAAGCTGCTTTGGCTGGAAAAGGAGACGAGCCATGAAGCCATCAACGTCGGCAAGCTCTATCTTGTGTGTCAAATCCCAAAAAATGATGAGCACTAGGACAGAATTTTCTTGTCAAAATCTGCTGACTAGCAAATCTAATGAGTTTCAAAGCACTCTAGTACCATAGTATAACCACATGTGTGTGCTCTTGAGCGCACATTCCCTGCTAGAGCCTGGCTCAGTAGATACGGCTAGAGTAGAAATGCAGAATAAGACGTTTTTCAAACAAACTTACCAAGTGATTCTGCAGACTAGTAAAGTGTAGAAACTACTATCTCAACCCAGACTTACCAAGTTGCATGTGGTGGCACATGCCTATAATCCCGGGGCTCTGGGAGGCTGAGGCAGGACAATCTCAAGTTCAAGCCCTGTCTGAACAAGTTAGCAACTCAGCAAGACCTTATCTCAAAATAAAAAATTTAAAATAGGGCTGGGGATGTAACTCACTGAGAAAGGCCAATTCAATCCCCAATACCACAGAATTAAACAAACAAACTGGGGTGTAGCTCAGTGCAGGTACCAAGTTTACTCCCTGATACTACCACCCAAACAAAATGTTATCAGATTACAAACTTGAACAAGTTTTCTACAAGACCGTAATTTCTATGTCGAGCTTCCAGGTAGCTCTGAACCACTGGTGGTACACGTACACAAGACAGCAAGAGGGAGTCCCATTGGGTGGTTCACGCTGCCTGGTGGGACAGTCGTTCACGCACTACAGCGATGGAAGACAGCTGGAACATGTTAAAGTGGGGAGTTAAACTGAGTTTGTGTGTTCACTACCTCAGATACGTGAGTACTCTGACTACACAGGCATTCATCTGGAATAGAAAATACAGTCATTTTACCAATTTAGCTATAGATAAGCAAAAAACTCAGGAAATATTGAAGTCCCTCATTTGAAAAAAAAATTTTTTTTGAAGTCCCTCATTTGACCACAGAAATTTAATTCCACCCTCATCACAACATCTAGTTTTTTTTAACAATCTAACAAAGAATGCAGTAGTATTTATTAATTTAAAATGCTTCTTTCCAAAAGCCAAAAAAAAAAAGCCAAAACCCTGCAACAGACCTTAACTTTCTTTTTCCTTTGAGATGGGCTCAGTTGATTCCTCTGTCTCAGACTCTTGAGTGGCTGGACTACAGGTACATGCCACTATAGCCACTCAGACCTTAACATTTTAAACAGAAGTGAAAAAGTAATTTAAATTTTCACAAAGCTGAAGGTTTGGTCCAGCGGTAGAATGTACACTTAGTGTGCATAAGTCCCTGGCTTCAATCCCCGGTACCAAAACCTAAAAAACAGTTAAGATACCAAACAAATCAAATGACATCACTTCTCAGAAGTAAAATTTATCCCATTATTCAGCCCATCATTTTGATAAAGGCCACAGTACATGCCTTTATACTGCCCATAAGTATCTGTAAATGGCAGAGGACACACGTGCCCAGCGCCCTTCCTGCCGGTACTCCCACCTCAGATCCAGACTCAGGTTTATGCCAGGGCTGGACCCGGATCCCTCACAAAGGATGCAGGAACTTCTGCACTTGCACCAACTCGAGCTGATAAAGCTTTGTACTTCATAACGAGGAGATTTCCGAGCACCCAGCTTTTTCACTCAGCACCAATCCTCCTCACACCTGTACTCTTTAAAGCTCACCTAAATGCGCCACAAGGTATCTCCTACTGGTGAAGGCTGAGGCCCCTAAGTTCCCATCCCCACCCTGAGAGGGGTGAAAGTGCTGCTCACATGTTCACACACACAGGAGCACCTCTGGCCTGTCACTCCAAACTGACTGTCTCCAACGGTGATGAACCTCCTTAGGAGCTCTGCTCTAGACAGCAGATGTGTGACCACTTTTACGTGAAAATCAACTGACCTCGAGGAGATGATACAGTTAAGTAACCTCATAAAAACCTGTTAAAGCCCCTTTAGAAACCATGTGATTTTTCATACCAGGGATCGAACTCATGACCAACCTCGTGCTACACCTGCTGGCAGTGCCAGGCAGGCGCTTACATCACTGAGCTAAATCCCCGGCACAGAAACCATGTGATTTTTAACTGAGTTTTTCTCTGTAATGGGTTGCCAGTATAAAGCTGTTACTTATGTAATGTCCCTTAAGTAGAAGTTTAAATTCCTCACAGTAGGATACTAAATACACACGCACCTATTTGTTTAAGAAATGGGAGAATAATGGCAGAAAAAGGAAAGAACAGTAGCATTTAGCCACAGGATTTATTTTTCTGTCCTTTAAATCTATCCAGGAGAAAATTAAACCAACAGAACCTTTCACCCAACCCAATAAAACAACAATATCCAGCCTGCTTCCTCCACAAGAGGCATCCGCCATTTGATGTGGGGGCGGGGACGTCTGGGAAAACACCCCAAGAACCTTGCCAGTGTCTCCTCCTGAGGGACCAGCTGCTTTTTCCTATCAATGCCATTCTTGAGGCAAGTTTCCATCTCCTCAAAACAGGAAAACGTATCCTGACTCTTGAAGAGAGCGCAAAAACATCCCTGGGACCAGGCAGCGATAGCGCTCCAGCTCAGGAAGTTCTGTGACCAGTACTGTGATGACCACAGAGCTGCAGCCAGCAGAAAACCGGCTCAGGGTCAAGGCTGCTGCGGCTTCTGTCATGGCTCCCCTTCCCCTCCAGTTAGGAGCCTTCTTCCAAAGTCGTCCACTCTGCGACACTTAGTACCCCTGCAGCACACTTCCTTCAGGCAGAACAGCCCTGCGGAGAGAGGTTAAGGGCTCACCTTACCAGGAACTGCAGGGGAAAACACCAGGGTGTCTGTGGAGGGTGAAACAGGGAAACCTGGGGACAGGAAGGCAGCACACAGAACCCAGGCTGCTGGCCACCAGATCTTAAAGGAGCTAGATTAGCCTCAGACATCCAGGGGGGCCAGAATCCACACAAGAGTGCCAGCTCTGTGGAATGTGACCCCCACCAGCCCTGGCCACTTTGAAGTGGAGGAAGGGGCTAAGGGCCAGGCAGGGGCCGTGGCCCTAGAAGGTGAAAAGGCCAGGAAGCAGATGGTCCCCAGGGACTCCCAAAGGCACACAGTCCTGCTGACACCTGGCTGGCAGCCCAGTGAGAGCTACTCTAGACTTCTGACCTCCAGATCTGCACAAGAATAAAAGCACTCGGTTTTAAACTACTGAATTCGTGATTCCTGTTAGAGCAGCAATAACTAACTTACACGGAGGAGCCACGTTTTCGTCTCTGTGACGTGCTGAGGCCAGAGCTGCAGCCTACCAAGATGTCTGTGCAGCTGCTCTCTTGTGTTTTTGTTTCTCACACACATTACCACATACACACAACCCATTTGTCCAACACCTTAATACTTCCTGACCTGGACTCTCAAACACATCATCGTAATGCAGGTTGTATCAATCCCTCCTAAGTAATTTCTCTGCTACAATCATCTTTCAAGTATAGAATAACTGCAGTTTTCAAGTAAATGTCTGTTTAGCCCTATGTGGTAGTGCACATTGTAATCCCAACACTCAGGAGGCTGAGCAGGAGGATCATTGTGAGGTCAAGGCCAACCTGGACTACACAGGGAGTCCATGGCCAGTATGAACTGCATAATGCGACCCTATCTCAAAATATGTGTGTGTGTGTGTATACACGAGCACACACATGCACATATGCACACCCACGCAGAAGCTGGGTATGGTAGCCTATTTCTATAATCTAGCACCCTGGAAGGCTGAAGCAGGAAGATTGCCAATTTGAGCCTAGCCTGGGGAAACTTAGCAAGACTGTTTTAAGGTAAAAAGGGCTTGGGCTGTAGCTCAGTGATAAGGCCTTGGATTCAATTCCCAGTACCACAAAAAAATTAAAATAAAATATGGGAAGTCCAGTGCAGTGGTACACAACTGTAATCCCAGCACTCAGGAGGCTGACGCAGGAGAATTGCTGAAAGTCTGAGACCAGCCTGAACTATATGGTAAAACTCTTGCCTCTAAAAAATGAAAACAACAGAAAAAAACAAGAAGGACGACAAAAACAGCTGCGTGGAGCAGCACTTTCCTATCACGAACAGGGCACTGGGTTCAATCCCTATTACTGCCAAAATAAATTTTTTTTAAAATAGATGAGAGGAGAATACAGATTTAATGATTCAGTCACCAGATGCTGACAGCCGATGTGCCCAGGTCTCAGTCTGCTTGAGTCCAATGCTATGTTAAACAGCTGGAGACTCCAGCCACAAAGGGCTCCCCCAGCTGGAGAGGCCCCACTGCTCCTCACACCTGTGAAGGCAACGGACTCAGGACTGTCTTCAGGCAAAAAAGGAGACCTGACACTAAGGATACACAGAGCCAATACGAAAGAGGGGGAGGACAGGGAGGGGTTGCTTTAAGCACGGTGAGGCGAGGCATTTGTCCGGCAGGAAAGCAGAGGGGAGGCAACAGCAGCAGGATTACCTGAGCCCTGCAGGGCTCAGCAGCAACCCTGCAGCCCCAGGGCCTTCCTAGTTCACCGGGGACAGCCCCAGGAAGTTCTGCCTCCTTCTGAGGGACAACAGGTTCAAAGTGGAACCTACTACAGCACCTTTATAAAATAATCTTCTCATACCAACCCTAGCAATCTTTCCAGAATTTCATTTTCTCCAAGCTTTGTCACTACTGTCTAGACGAAGAGAAACTACGATTTCATTGTCCAAGATATAGAACAGGTGATGAAGGGAGGGAAGTAAGAGAGAACAGAAGACAGAACACAGCCCCAGTTACAAGAGACTGAAGCAGGAGGCCAGTCTGAGGCCAGCCATGTCAACTCAGTGTGATCCACTGAAAAGGGCTAGGAATGTAGCTCGGCACTGCCAGGTTACAATCCCCAGTAGCACCCCGCCCCCCCAAAAAAGAATCTTTCCAAAACACTTAACAGTTACATATCAGGGCACCAACATCTGCCACTGACCTGTGGAGTACAGTCCTACTTTGGGACTCTTAGTGACCCGCCCCGTTAGCTGTGTCCTAATGAGACCCTACTCAAAACCTGCCTCTCCCTGGACAGAGGCAAGCTGCCACACCAGAAGCTCAGCTAAGCAGCTGAGGATCCGTAACTGCCAGGGCTCTGTCTCACTCCAGCATGCGCTTCCCAAGCCTGCCTATGGAGTCAGGAAAGATGGAAAGGCCAGGGAGTGCCAAGGGAGGCCGAGAGACACACTCAAGAACACATCTAGGAGGCTGGGCCAGCAACGCTGACCTTTAACCAGGTCCTGGAATCTCTGGCAAATTCTAGTTGCCCAATGACAAAACTCATTCTGGCTCAGGTCGGGTAAACCAACCTGTTTACCAGAGGCAATGTGAGGATACAGGATTTCCAAATAATTTTGGAGGAAAGAAACTGTCTTTACTGTGATCCCACAAACTCCTCAAACCTCAACACTAAGATTAAGAACATCTTTCAGTATAAACCATGCAGCTACTCACAACAGGAGTGTAACCAGAAACTACCCAAAACCATGGACATGGAACACTATATACAGTTCCAGAAGAAAGACTGATTTTAGAACTCAGATGCACAATCTATCCATATACACAAAAAAGTACATAAAATAAAGTATACAAGCAAATAAAGCGGGTGGGAAACGGAACCAGAATGCGCAGACAGCACACAGAAGTGTGAGCCCCGAGACTGGGCAAGCCAGGTCCCACTGCCAGCTCTACTGCTCACCAGCCCCATCACTCTGTACAGCAACCATCCTGCACTTTAGGGTCTGTTTCCTCGCCTGGAAAATGGGCATGGGATTTGTTTCTAGTACAAGAATAAAAGTGAGGTCAAGACAGAACCTGGGAAGAGTGAGAGACAATGACCTTCATGCACCCCAAGAAGGTCACTGTCACTGCAGAAGCAGGTATGGGCAGGAACCCTGCTCAGTTCAGCAGTTCACTCAGAAGTCTGTCTCGAGCTGGAAGGCTCCAGCCTCGCCAGCATGTGTTTACCCACTGAGTACCGGTCCAGCAGTCCTGAAATCCCCAACTTACAACTCTGCCACCCAGGAGCATCTTGGAAGCAGGGCCTATATCCTGAAACTTCTCATAGCAAGTTCCTGACACAAAGACTAATTTCAAAGGCTGACTAGACGGACAAGCGGAAGGGTGGAAAATAAATAGATGACAAGAAAAAGAATCACATTTTTTTCACCCTTGAAGGACTGGGGTGTCAAGTGGATGGTGATGCAAGTGAGGCTGGTGCTGTTGGGGGATCCTATAGGGGTCCCCAGAATGAGAGGGACATGGGTACTCCTTGGAGGGGCTCACTTTAGATACAATGGGACAGCTAGAAGAAAATGTCCAGGAAGTCGCTGAGAAGGGCCAGGATACAGCCAAAAACCAAACACATTCTTTTCTTTTCAATCATTAGGAATCTTGGAAATAGTGTTTCAGGGAATTAGAGGACACAAGAGAAAGTAATTTAAGCTAAACAGATCCCCAAAACACATGTGGTCTGCAGCTGCTGTGCACAGAAGCCCAAATAGAAAATGAAACCTGAGCCTACTCCTCTGGAGGTTCACAGCACATCCTATATGAACACTTGAATTCAACATTGGCTCAAAATAATTTTCAAAATGGGCTGCTGCATCTTTTGTTGTTACTGGTGTTTTCTGAGACAGGGTCTCCCTAGCATCCAGGCTGGCCTTGATCTTGCTGCGCACCCCTGGGTGGCCCTGATTCACAGATGCTCCTCCTATCTCAACCTCCTAAACACTGAGACTACATGTCTGCACCACCATATGTCGCACAAAATGTGTATTTTGGGAAGCTGCCATAAACTGTCCTAAATTACAATCAAAAAGTGCTCCAATCTGCACTGCCTCCCCGCTACTGACCCACACCCCATACCCCATCATGGTCTGATGAGCAGTGAACACTCCCCTTTATAGCTCACCCTCCGCCATCCCTGCAGTGGACTGAGTCCACAGTTCCCATGGTCTTCTCAATGTGGTCCTCCCACTCGTGCTGGTAATCTCTTGACTTCTAGCTGAAATCCACATGGGCCTCCATAAGCAGACATTCTATGAGACCTACAAAGCTGAGACAGTATTTTCAAGGCCGAGATCCAAGGTTCACACCGAGACTTTCCAGAAGCTCTCTCCAAACAGTCATCCAAAGACAGAAACCTGGACTCACCCGAGGCCCAGTTCCGTCACGTCCTCTCAATGCCATGCCTCCTACTAATGTCCTGTCCCTGGCTTTCTTTACTCTCTCCTTGCACTATTGTCCCAATTCAGGCTGTCACTATCTGTCTCACCTGGAGGTGTTGGCTGAGGAGACTCCACACTGTCGATACTAAATACACTAAGTCAAAGAATCTTCCTAAAATGCAAAATACAGTACTGAACCTCCTTGAAGAGTTTACACCTGTCTTGATGGCCCAAAGAATAAATAAGTCCTTACCAACAACCCACCCCGAGGCTCCATGGCTCTGTCCCTTCTTCTACCTGGCCTTTGGCCTCCTCCCACTACCTGGTTCATAGGACCACTGCCCCTGGTTCATAGGGGCTACATTACTGCATAACCTCATCACTCCTGTTTACTGTCTCTGCCTGGAATGGACTTGCGTGCTATCTTCGCCTAGTTAACACAACTGATCTGGAGGGTCCAGCTCAAATGCCAGCTCCTCCTTTGCCACACTGATGCCACACACAGCTGATTCTGTTCTCTGTGTCCACTGGGGATTTCATGTACATGCCTGCACGTCCACTCTGACATACTCTTTCATGGCTTGCGTCCATGTTTGTCCCTTCCCACAAGGCTCAGAGCATATAGGATAAAGGTACTGGACAGAGCAGAGTGATTAGACTGTTCACAGAAACAGCTTGTGATACTACTAACAAAGGAGAGGGGTTTTGCAGAGCCACAGACCAATTCCATCAGTCATGCATAATATTACTAAAGACCACACAATCGAACACAATCGAAGACCAAAAACATCCTGGACCACACAAGTGTATTTCGGTCAGGGAAGTATTTCCCCCACCCTTGCTACCAGTGTCAGTCATCACAGAAAGCAGGCAGTATCCACCCCCCACCACCACCACGGAAGCAAAAGACATGATGTCACATCCTCCCGATAATGAAGAGTGATAAAAGTCCCCTGCTGTCTTCCCCTAGGTTGTGTTTTATGTTCAGTGCAAAGAGACAAGCAAAACAACATTGCCAGCAGTTTGAGAGGATGTGGGATTCACTTCTTGAACATTTCTAAATAATTTTCCACCTACTTCAGTCCTCTATTATTACAACTGAAACAAGGCAACAGTAACTAGAGAAACAACCAAGCAGCAGTGTGGAGACAGAGCACGCGGACGGTTTGGGCAGTCTTCTTTCATAGGCCCTCTGCAAGACTCATGTCGGGGTGTGTGGATAGCAGGAAAGGGGAAAGCCACCCAACCTCACCTCCTAAGAGTACGGAAGGCATGCCCTGGTGGAGAACGCCACCTCTGTTCCATCGTGCAGAAGCCGATTCTGTCTTGCATGCCTGAACTGGGTGAAGTCTGAAGCAAGAGCTCCAGCAGAACCAAGCTCAAGGACACAATGGCACTATGATTCCTGACTTTCCTAAGGACCCGCCCTCAAAGAGCTGCTGCTTCTGTCATCCTTCTAATGCCGAATCATCACTCCTAATACCTCCATCTGTCATGCCCAGCTGACCCTGCCAGTTCCCAGCTAACAGCTGTCCTGAAAGAGAGGCATAAACCACACCATCCACCTCTGGATTAGTGATTCCTGGAAGCAGGGCGGGGAGAACCACCCAAAATGCACGTGCACAAACCTCTCCATATACTTCAGGCTGGTTCAAGTTTGGAAGTCACCAAGAGGAAACACAAAAGCATAGAGCCTCTGAGGCTTTCTTTTCTTTTCCTTGAGCAGGGTACCAATCAGGGGAAATGCCTCTTCCTCTCGTGGCTGAGAACGGGAAAGTCTGGCAAGTACAGGGCTCTATCTAAGTAATGGGACTCTCAAAGGGAAAAAAAAAAGAAGCCAATTATTCAGCGTGCAGAAAGAAGCTAGGAGACTAACCAGCTATGAGAATGAGATGAACATCGTTTACAAAATCAACAACTCCACACTTCAAAGGAAAAAAAAAATTTTTTTTTTTGAAACAGAGTACCACATATGCACTCTGTGTAGTTCAGGGCGACCTTGAACTCACCATGTAGCCCAGGCTGGCTTCAAACTCACAGTGATCCTTCTGTCTCAGCCTCCAAGCACTGGGATTAAAGGCGTGCTGGACCACACCCAGATAAAAAAAAGAATTTAATTCTTTATCAATCTTCTCATTGCACAAAGGCACAGGTCTCCAAAGTTTATCATGCTTAATAGCATGATCAGGCCTTCCCATAATTTTGATATAAATTCACTTTTTATTTAGGTCTTTGTTTACAAACCACAAGACAACACGTGAATTTCGCACTGCAAACATCCAGGGTGGTATCCATGGCATGACTCCTCTCTACTGAAAGAGAAGGAACTTTTCCTTTTGTGGTCAAACCTGTGAAGTACCTGCCTAAGCAACCAAGTCAGATCGGCCCAAAGGCCCTGCTCCCTCACACAGCCTATGCAACTGCCCTCCATGTACGTGTCTGGCCAGGGACATCACCATCCAGCTCTGCAGCAACGCACAGACTGCAGGGCTAGATCTGCCGAGACCCTATGTGCTTGGTGGGCCACGTCACCCACGCCCAGAACCTAGGCCAGCCCCTGGAAGGGACCATGGGGAAGGAATGGGTGGGTGCTAGAAGCCACAAATGCAAAGTGACCTTGAAAGTCTCAGGAGGATCATTCTTCAAATGTTTGCCCTGTGTATCCCCATTCACTTCCCTTAGGGACAGAGACAGAGACAGCAGGTGTATTTTTGTGCGACCACCTATCAGGAACTTGCTATACGCAAATCAACTATTTGAATGCCTTACCCCATCGCTCTCCATCTACCAAGAAACAGTATTCTCGATCTTACTAAAACACTGATAACCTAGCTTTAAATCAGTTCTATTTTACTTGCCTTAGCAAATGAATCTGGGAGCTGAATATGAAGATTACATCAAAACACAATGAAAATTACATTTTGCAAAGGTATCTCCTTCCCTCTCTCTCCCTTTCTCCAACTCATTCCTTTTTTTTTTGGTCTTTTTCCTTTTTATTGGTACCAGGAATCGAACTCACGACTGCCTGCATGCAAGGCAGGCGCTTATGCTGCTGAGCTAAATCCCCAGCCCCTTCGTTCCTTCTTCTCTAGCGAAACTTTTGCTATGTTGCCCAAGCTGGCATAGAACTCCTAAGCTCAAGTGGTGCATTCCCAGCCTCCTTGCACAGATTGTATACTACAGATGTACACCACCACACCTGGCCAGGCATTAGCTTTAAGAGGAAGCCTTCCTTTTCATTTGAAAATGTACCTAAAAATTATAATGAGTTAATCATCTGTTAACAACTTGCCTAAATGAAACTTTTTTAAAAATGTGCTATTGGGTGTTGAACCCAGGTAGGCAAACACTATACCACTAAGCTACTTCCTTAGGCCTCTGGATCTGAGACAGCATCTGGACAAGCTGTCCAGGGAGCCTCAAGCTCTCCACATTCCTGCCTCATTCTCTAAAGTAGCTGGAATTACAGGCACATGCCATCATACTCAGCATAAAAGCTAATTTCTGAAAGAAGCAAAACTTAAAATATACAATATGCATTTGTTATGATGAATGTGGTAGATTCCAAAGACTCATTTTAAAACTTTATATAAAAATGATATTTTTTTGAGGAAAAAAAAATATATATATACACACACACACACACATATATATAATTGAATCAAGGCAAAAATGCAATCCTTAGCACCAAACTGATGACTATTACATCAGGATACAGCAGGATGAAAACACTCCGTGGAAAATCCTGTATACATTTCCCATTAAATATATTTATTACATGTGGTTTTGTGTTTCCAACTCTGGACAGTATTCCACAGAAACGTGTGCTGGTTACAGTCCTACAGTATCTATATAACAAACAGAACACGTGCAGAATTAAATTTTGCAAATTCTTTTCTTTTTTTCTGTGCACAAATAGTTGACTGTAATAAGTTAAAGATTGTCTGGTGAGACTCCATCGTGCCATAACACAGTTTTCCCTAAAATCAGTAAAAGCACATCCCACACATATGTAATTACCGTATTATCCCTGTGTAGTGAATACCGGAGGACTGCTGTCAAAGAAAGGCCCTTTTGTTTGTTTTTTAAATTCTCTTTAATTGAATGGTAAAACTCTAAGGCCCATTCTTTCTTCAGCATATTATAAATAAATTGTGTTTCAAAAGCATCTTTCTTTAATACCAAAATGGCATTAATACCAAATGCATTCCCCCAAAGAAAAACTGCTGGAGCGGTGAAGTACTGTGTCCTA
The DNA here is from genome assembly GCF_034190915.1 of Cavia porcellus. Classification (NCBI taxonomy): domain Eukaryota; kingdom Metazoa; phylum Chordata; class Mammalia; order Rodentia; family Caviidae; genus Cavia; species Cavia porcellus. Next base: position 27,519,193 of record NW_026947515.1, read on the forward strand.
GGCTGACTCACACAACTGAACCAAGGTAAAGGCAGGAAGGAGACAATAAAGCAAGGCAAGCATGGTTGAAACGCTGGTGCGTGAAATCAGTCTTCATTCCAATATTCTGAAATCCAAATATTAAGGTTTAAGAAGTTTATTTAGGGGCTGGGGATTTAGCTCGGCAGCATAAGCACCTGCCTTGCAAGCTCGCAGTCCTGAGTTCGATCCCCCGTGCCAAAAAAAAAAGCGGAAAAAAAAAGTTTATTTAGAAGAAAACAGCAGAGGCTGTGAGGGAACCTCTGCAGGTAGCACGGTGTGTGTTTCATGTATGTGCTCCTTTATGTATGTAGCACTGTGTGTGCTCCTTTTAACATGTGAAAACCGTCCCAGGTAAAGCCAGGTGACCCTCTGAAGGAAATGCACGGTCCCACAGACCACAGCAGACCACAAAGCTCAGGACGCTGGTACAGAGGCACACACCTGTAATCCCACTACTGTGGGCGGCTAAGGCAGGAGGCCTGCAATCTGACTCCCACACCTAGACAACTGGGTGAGACCCTGGCTCAAAATAAAAACATAAAAGGAATGGGGGTGTTACTCAGGGGTAGAGTATCCCTACATGAGTTCCCCAGCACCCACCGCTATCACAAACACAAACCATCTTACACCATCAGGTAATTTTTGTGTACTGATCCTATGGGTGGGTATCTTCTTTAAATCAATCTTTTCGGTCTCTCCAAAACAAAAACATGACCTTTTAAAAACACGCGAAGGGGAAGATAAACTTCCTTCTCATCTCCCAGTATGGTCAGCAGAACAGCAGCCTGCAGAGATGTCCTAATCCCCAGAACCTGTGGCTGTGTTACCTGACACAGCAAAAGAGAGATTAAGATTGTAGATGCAACCAAAGTTAGAATCCTCATCCTGGACCCTCTGGAAAGGGGGGCTGACAGAGGCGAGAAGATGCTTCCCAATGGCTTTGACGATGAAGGCCCTTGTAAACCAAGGGAAGCAGGAGGGCTCCAGAGCTGGAGAAGAACAGGAAGCAGACAGTTCCCTCCGCCTCCAGAAGCAGCGCAACCCAGTGGAACCCTGGTGTCAGCTCTGAGGTCCAGGTTGGACTTCTGACCTGAGGAACTTTAAAATAACTTTATGTTGTCTGGAGCCCTGGTGCTTATCATTTGTTAAAGCAGCCACAGAAACTGACACACTCTGCTTCCATTTACTCTGCTCAAGTACAAGTCGTGCCTGGTAGCAAACCAGTCACTGCATTAAAAGCAACCAGACCAACAGCTTCCTGCCTCACCCACCGGGCAAGAACACACCAACAGGGCAACAACAAACCAGGGCAGAACTCAGGGGCCCCAGCGAGGGCTGGAGGAGGAAAACACCAGCAAACAAAGTCGAGAGAGGTTTCTCTGAAGTGCACAGGGCCAAAGTACCCGGAGGAGCTGACTGTTTTCCAGTAACACACACAAAAAGTACACACTCTTTTTACTTGGAAGCCGGCAGGCAGGCCCGCACACCACCACTGGTGCTCAGGGACACACAGCTGAGGTTCCCAATGAGTTGCTAGTCAAGTTGCCTATTTACTCAGTAAATAGTCCTTCTATGACTTACTTAGTAAATAAACAGAAAACTTAGCAAAGCACTTCCTTCTTTACATTTTAACATACCCTCTATCGAAGACTGCTCCCTAAAAATCAACAAGTTTTCTGTTCTTGTTTTTTGGTACAGGGACTCGAACTCAGGGTAGATGCTGTGCTGGTGAGCTATGCCCGCAGCCCTACTCCCTGAAAATGGTACAAAATCCACACCAGTCTATGGCATGCGAGTTAATAATCTGGGATTCGGTTCCTAGAGCGTGTTAACTTCTGTATGTGTACTTCCCTACCAAGCCACAAAACTTCAGCACACGTCCTCTGTGCCATTCTTTAATTCCTCATGAAAACAATAAATTCTCGAAGGTATTTCAAATAGCCTTTTGCAAACCCTGAGACTTGAAATTTAGTGACCTGGCAGGAGGCCAACAAGCAATGCTAACAAAGAACCTGAAAGTGAGTTTCTGTCCAGTCGGAGAGCGGCTGTTGGTGTCACCCTGAGTCCACTGCTGACAGGAGGGAAACTTGGTCTCTGACAGGTGCCCATAGGCCCCCGGGCAGGCGGCGGGTCCAGGAGCTGATTCACGGCGCGACAGTGGGCAGCAGGAGCCCGGCCCGCGGTCCCCGCAGCCCCGGGCCCGGACGGCGCCTCGGAACGCCCGCCAGGGATCCTGCCGCGTCTGCTCCTGTCGTTTCGGAACAAAGAGCTGGACCGGGACACAACCTCAAACTCTGGGAGGGCCGGAAACTGCGGGGGCCGTGGCGGGTGGGTGACAGCGGCCATCGGCGGCCTCCCCGTGGACCCCGACAACCCTGCCCATCAAAGCCCCGCCGTATGACCCTGGCCCTGGCGGCCCTCGGCACCCGAATGACCCTCGACACCACCAAAAGCCTCGGCCACGCGACCCCGCCGAGAGCCACGCGGGCCCAGCGACCCTCGCCAGGTCACCCTGGCCCCGGGGGCTCCCGCTCGTCCGAGGCCCGAACACTGCCCAGTCGCCCCGGGCTCTGCGCCCCGCACCGCCGTCCCCGGGAAACCAGGCCGGGCGAGCCGCAGACCCGAGCCCGAGGGCGATGGCTAGCGAGCCGCGGGCCACACTGACCGTAGCTGTCGTCCTCCTCCATGGTGCGGGCGCCGGCTCCGGCAGCGGCTCGCCACTCGCCCACCGCCACCCGCGTCCCGCCGCGCTCCCGCTCGCCTCAGACTGGCTCGGAGCCCCGCCCCCGAGCCGCGCACGCGCCCACCCCAGACCCGATCACCGGCACGTGGCCCCGCCCACCGCGCGCGCGCGCGCACCCTTACACCGAGGCTTCTTGGGCCGCGCCTGCGCACAAGCGCCAGCGGGGCCTCGCCCCCTCCAGCACGCCTCCAACCCTAAGCCCCGCCCCGCCCCGCCGCCTCCGCTGGGCCGAGCAGGTTTCAGGTTTCAGGTTTCGAGTTTCGTAAGGGCGAAGAGGGAGGTCGTGGGTGGCACCTTGGGCAAGGCCCACGAACAGGATGCCTAGCTGGCCACGAAGGCCCAAGGTCATGTGTGCCTCTGAAGGGCAGAGGGGTCTCCCTGAAGTGCGTATCAAAGTTGGGTCCCAGCCCAGCTTGCCAGAAGGTGAAGCTGTTTTGAGTTAATTTATTTCTTCACATGTTGAACGTGGGGAGTTCCCCTGCTTTCATCCAGAGTCAGCATTCAGAGGGCACCTCATCTCCTGGCTTCACGGTTTTAGTGGCGCTCATTCTGGCGCCCTTAAGTCACAGGTGTAGATAGATAGCTCCCTACACCTTTTGTCTGCACTGAACAGACCAGTCGAGGGGCCCTTTGCAGACTGTAAAGTGTCTACAGAATTAGGCAACTGTACCCTGGAAAGGCCCTTAGAGCACATCCTGCTTCCGGAACCTTTAGACAAGGAAACCCAGCCTAGGGCTGGGGTATGGCTCAGTTGTCTATCACGTGAGAGGCCCTCCGGTAAGGGAGGGGGGTGGGGTGGAATAAAATGATACAAAGAACTGAGGCCCAAAGGAGTGAAGAAGCTCAGTCTTGGGGCTGGGGGTTTAGCTCAGCCGCAGAAGCGCCTGCAGGGTTCGGCACTCATATTAAAAAAAAAAAAAAAAAAAAGCTCAGTCCAGCACAGTGGCTGAGCTACTTCGCTGTAGGAGTCCCATAGCAAGGACATCTTCCAATATGGTCCTGCTAGCATCCTACTCTGCTCTTTAAATCCTTAAAAGCCTGGGCTACTGAGTGAGCTCAAAGTCAGCCCGAACTGCCTAGTGAAACCCTGTATCCCCACCACCACTGAAAAAAGCAAGACATTGCAGAAAGGGATCCAATGGGACACCAGGAAATTTGGGAACCTTTTCTCTCCTGTGACAAGAGAATCTCCATCCTGCAGAATGGCAGCCCCAGAATCAACCACCTCCCTTTGCCTCTGGTGAATTATGCTACCATCCTTACTTAAGACAAAAGCAGAAATCCAAGCTACAGAACTTTCCTTGTGGCCCTCCTCTCTCCAGCTCTTTTATCAGATCTCAGTTCCCAGCACTTGACACTTTTCCAGTAGAAAACTTCCTGGGTAGATAATAATGGGGTATAAACAACCCACTAGGTGTGTACACAGTTTTTTTCTGGAAGGACACATAGAAAAATTTACACGAATAAACTGGCAGGAGAGGAAGTAGAGGCTTATTTTTTCATTGTTTCTCTGTGCTTTCTGTTTTTAAAAATGTGATCTCATTTCCTTTTTTATTTTTTAAGAAATAATGAAAATGTCGCTTCCATTTGCATAAAGTTTTGGTCTGCTACTTGCCATAAAAGTACAAAAGTCTCACTTGGGAGGGAACTTCAGGACCATGCAGTGACACCAGGGTGGTCTGGGGTTGTCCTGGAGGTTATACCATGTGACAGCACACCAAACCCAGGGCCTCCTTAAAGAGAGTTTGGTGCAGAATTCCTGCAGGCTTCCTAAATGGAATCAGGAACTCACTGGGAAATTATCTGGAAGAGCACGACTTCCCACCAGCCTATTTTAATACAAGCTAAGCATAAAACATGCTTCTAGATAGGACTTCTTTGCTACTGACTCTGGCTCTGGTTTGAGACAACAGAGAACAGTGATTTACACACAAAGCCCTAAATGAGGTTACCGTGTTTTTAGTTAGCATGGTACTTGGGCAGGCGTCCCCACCTGCAGGTGTCTCTCACCAACACAGTGAGCCTCAACCCACAACTGTGGGCCTCAACCCACAGCTGATCTCTGAAGCGACAAGTCTGAAGCTATCTCCCATGTGAATCTATGCCACTATTTGTTAGGTGAGACTGACTTCAACCAATTAGCCTAAGAGAGCCTGACCTCTACTTTCCATAAAGGTACAGCCCTGGCCCTTCCTTCTTGGGGCTCAGAAAAACTATTCACCTCCCTTCCCTGGTAAGCAGAGCAGTGTGGCCCACTGCAGCCCTTTCAGGGGGAGAACCAGCAGTGCCTCCTGAGATCTACGCCATGTTGGAACTGAGGACGCTGTGAAAACAAATGACCATCCTGCCTCCCTGCTTAGCAATAGTGAACCTACTGCTACATGGCCTAGAGTCAAATATCCTACTTCCCCTATCCTCCTTCTCCTCCCCACACCCCGCCCATTAGCAAATGGGAACCAGAAATCTGAGCATCTCCTGGCAGGTTGACCATAGCAAATAAGGGGGACTTCCTTCTACCATTTCTTTGAAGGCAAATATTTTTATTACTGTTTTGCTCTTTTCTAATTAATGGTACTGCTCTATTCAATATTCTGTTTTGGGGGCTGGAGGTTTAGCTCAGCGGCATAAGCACCTGCCTTGCAAGCAGGCAATCGTGAGTTCAATCCCCGGTACCAATAAAAAGGAAAAAGACAAAAAAAAAATTCTGTTTTGATAAGTTCTATAGTGTTCTATATTTCATCTCATTTGGATATACGTGACTGAAAGAACAACTATTATAAAGATAACAAAATATACTGTGATACCTATTACTGTTATCCCGGTAACCTGCTGTGAAGTTCTGTACCAGTTTCACTGTACAATCTTAGTTGGCTTTATTCTGACTTGTTCTGTTGTATACTTTCAAAAGAAAAAAAGAAAAAAAGAAAAACTATTCACGTACAAAATCTCACAGTCCCATGAACCAATGGACCCAGCCTTAGGTCAGAGCTTGCTAGCTTCTGAAAGTCTAGGGCAGTCTCTACTTTCTTAGGCACATCCTAGGTCTAGCACTTCTTTTAAATAATTCCAATGCATTCCATGCTTCCCTTGCACAGGTAATAACATGTCTTCTAAAGGCTGATTCTGTTAGAATCATGAGTTTAACCTTCACAGATTTCACCAGATTGTCCAGTTTTGCAGGCCACAATAGAGTAGGAGTGACTTTCTGAATGCAGGGTGTCTTTTGGGTACAGTGCAAGTGCTTCATGTCTCTGCTGCATTTTGATCCTATTGGCCTGCATGGGGCCGCTTAGAATGAACCCATCTTTGATCCAGATACCATCCACATGATATAACCACCAGGACAACCCCAGACCACCCTGGTGTCACTGCATGGTCCTGAAGTTCCCTCCCAAGTGAGACTTTTGTACTTTTATGTATTTGCAATTACCCATCACAGGGAGGGTACCAGGCAGGCCACTGTGTCCCTTGTCCTGCAGAAACCAATCACTTTCCTTCCTTCACTTTGAACCCCAAGGTCACTGGGTTTTTATCGGTACCAGGGATCGAACTCACGACTGCCTGCTTGCAAGGCAGGCGCTTATGCCGCTGAGCTAAATCCCCAGCCCCGACTTACAGCATTTTTGAGCTGCTTTCTTCCCTTAACTGTCCAGGTAACCCATGCCACTTGACCTCTTGCTTGGAGACCAAGAAAAGCAGTTGAGACAACAGTGCTTTAGTAGTGTTCAGTCCTCAGCATCCCAGCCCCACCAGTGGAACTCAAAAAATAGATTCCGGGAGAAGGTACTGGGGATAATCTCGATGTTCATCAATACAGTACAGGTTAGGACATACGGTGATGTACCAGTGTTTCTCCAGGTAGGTACATCCATTTACCAAGGAATGTATCACACTTATCCTTCTTTACAACAGAGTAGTGCTCAACTGTATTTAAAAAAAAAACACATCTTTATTCATTCCTTGGTTGATGAGCATTTGGACTGTTTACAAAATTTGGCTATAAACATGCAAGAGCATGCATCGCTGTGGTATGATGCTTCTAGTTCTTTCAGGGAACTGTCCAGAAGAGGCATAGTAAGGTCAATGGTGTAATAGCCTAAGCGCTAACTATTGCGCCCCATTGTCTGTTCTGTAAGCGTCGTATTGCCTCCCCCTCCCCTTTCCCCTTCCGATCTATCTAGGTTAAGTTTTAATTTCCTGAAAGGCTGTAAAAGCCTTAGGTTTCAGTTTCTGGTAACCCCCTCCCCTACCCCTCATCCGGCTATCTGTAATAAAATTTGCTGTTCTTTAAGAAATGCTCTCCTCTGTAAAAATTGTAAAATCTTACCGAGTTGATATGTTAACCATTGTTGCCCTCTGCAAATAACAGATGTGGTGCTAAAATAAGCTAACAGGGGTTGTTAATTACTTCTAGACTTCTCTATTCTCTGCTAAGGGAAAGAAGATGTTTGCTTGAATGCAGGGAGACTTGCTTGTTAGCCCAACCCTTATCTGAACTTTGCTCTGCCCAATGTAATCGCCGCGTTCCTGTCCTATAGTGCGCCCCAGCCCCACTCCTTGCATTGTGCGACCAGCAGCTGTTTGTGGTGTTTACAAGACAAAAGCCCTGACTGTGAGGCGCGCAGTCTTTGGGTCGACCCTGGAGAGACTGTGCCGCCAGGCCTGGAAATAAAGCCTTTGCTTCCCAAATTTCAATCTCTTGCTTCCTTGGATTTTATTCCGGGGTCCAAGCTATCACAAATGGAACCTGTAGTCTTAGTTTTTTGAGGAATCTCCACATTAATTTCCACCAGTCTACACACCCACAGTAGAGAAGAGCTCCTTTTTCCCTCCAGCCCTGCCAGCATTTGTTACTGGTTGATTTCTTAATACAAGCCATTCTTCCAGGGTGAGGTGGAATCTCAGTGTTGTTTTAATTTGCATCTCTCAAATGACCTGTTTTGCTGAACATTTTTTCATGTATTTATTTGCTGTTTGTATTTTTTCACCTGAGAAGTATCCACTCATCTCAGATGCCCATATTTGGATTGGGTCTTTAAATTGGGGGCTGATTTTTTGTTTTTTGAGTTCTTTATATGTTCTTGATAGTAATCCTTGTGTGAGGAACAGCTGACAAACATTTTCTCCCAGGTTGTGGGTTGTCTCTTCACTCTGTTGGTTTCTCTGTCTATGCAAAAGATCTTTAATAAAATGAGGTCCCGGGGCTGCCTTGTAAGCAGGCAGTCATGAATTCGATCCCTGATACCGGTAAAAAGGAAAAAGACAAAAAACAAACAAACAATAAAATGAGGTCCCAGTTGTTGATTCTTTGTGATGGTTCCTGTGCAATCCGGGTTTTGTTCATAAAGTCTTTGCCTACACCAATGTCTTTGAGTTTTACTTATTGTATCTTTCAGTAGATTTGTTTTTTGGGGTTTTTTGTATTTTTACCGGTACCAGGGATCAAATTCATGACCACAGGCTTGCAAGGTAGTCGCTTATGCCACTGAGCTAAATCCCCAGGCCCTAGATTTGTTTTTTAATATTTAGATCTTTGATCCAGTCTGAATTTATTTTAGTGCCCAGTGAAAGATATAAGTCCACTTTTGATCTTCACCATGTAAAAAGCCAGTTTTTCCAGCACCACTTATTAAAGAGGCTCTGTCTTCCAGTGAGGGTGTTTGGCACCTTTGTCAAGGAGAAGGTGGCTCACTGTGTCTGGAGTTGTTCCCACATCTTCTAATCTGTTCCACTGATCCTTGGGTCTGTTTTCTTGCCAGTACCATGCTGTTTTTACCATAGTAGCTTTGTAGTATAATTTCAAGTCAGGGATTGTGATGGCCCCTGCCTTGCCTTTGTTGTCCAGGATTGCCTTTACTACCATGTTAGGTCTCTCCTGGTTCCAAATGAATTCCAGGATTGTTTTCTCTAATTCTGTGAGATATGCTGTTGGAATTGTGATCAAAATTACCTTCAGTCTGTATAACAGTTTTGGAAGTGTGGCCATTTTCACTAGATTGCTTCTTCCTACCCAAAAGCAAGGGATATCTTTTCATTTTCTGGGATCTTTTTGAGTCTCCTCGTTCATAGCACAATACTTTTCAGTGTAGAGGTCTTTTGTTTCCTTTGTTAGATTGACTCCTAGGTATTTCATTTATTTTGGATACTATTGTAAAAAGTATTTCTCTAATTTCTCTCCCAGTGAGTTTTTTATTCATGTACAGGAACGCTATTGATTTTTGAGTGTTGACTTTATATCCAGCTATGCTACTGAATTTGCTTATTAAATCTAGAAGTATTTTGATGGAGATTTTGGGGACGTCCAAGTAGACTATTAGGTTATATGCAAATAATGAGCATTTAACTTCTTTCTTTCCTATCTTTATTCCTTTTATTTCTTTCTCTTGTCTAATTTTTCTGGTTAAAGTTTCCAGAACCATATTGAATACGAGTGGTGATTGTGGACATCCTTGTCTTGTTCCAGTTTCAGGGCACTATGGTGTGATGGTATGCTTGGGATGGTTTCAATTCTGTTGCAATTACTTATGCATGTTCTATGAGCTAGTATGGGGTCTATTTTGGAGAATGTCCCATGTGCAGCTGAGAAAAATGTGTATTTTGATGTTGTGAGGTAGAACAGTCTATAGATATCTACTAAGTTCATTTGTTCAAAAGTTTGATTTAGTTCTAATATTTCATTATTAATTTTTTGTCTAGTTGATCTGTCTTTTTGTGACAGTGAATATTTAGGATGCTCATATTTTCTTGATTCAGTTTTGGTAATTCATATGCATCTAGGAATCTGTCCATTACTTCAGTTGTATTTGGCTTATTTGATTTTTCATGTCCATTAGTAGTTGTTTTATTATCTGGGTGCACTGGTATTTGTCCCATGTATATTTATGATTGTTATCTTTTCCTCTTGGATTGTTTCCTTTATGAGGATGTAGTGACTTTCTCTTTTTTTTTAATTTTTTTTGTCTTTTTCCTTTTTATCTGTACCAGAGATCGAACTCACGACTGCCTGCTTGCAAAGCAGGCGCTTATGCCGCTGAGCTAAATCTCCAGCCCCCAGTGACCTTCTTTATCTCTCTTAATAAGTCTTGGTTTGCAATTCACCTTGCCTGCCAGTAGAATAGCTATCCCTGCTTTTTTCTGAGTTCCTGTCATATGGAATATTGTTTTCCATCCTTTAACTTTTAGTCTATGAATTTCTTTTTGAATTAAATGTGTTTCATGTATGCATCATATTATTGAATCTTGCTTCTTGATTCATTGTGCCAAAAGACTCTGTGTCTTTGGATTGGTGAACTGAGACCATTAACATTGATGGTTATAAATAGTATGTATTGACTTCTCCTTGTCTGTTATTTTCCTGTTGTTGGCTCTCCTCTTTCCCCCCTTCCCTCTAATTGTTTATCTTGCCTGGTGGATTCCTTCTGTTGGGGTTGTGGAGCTATAGTGCTTATTTTCTCTTTCTAGAATGTCTTTCAGTACATTTTGGAGTGCTCCTTTGGTGGTTGTAAATTTCCTCAGCTGTTGTTTGTCATGGAAGTATCTTATTTCTCAATCAGTTTTGAAAGATAGTTTTACAGGGTATATCAGTCTGGTCTGAAAGTTGTTTTCCTTTAGAATTTGGAGTACTTCACTCCAAGCTTTCCTTGACTTGAGAGTCTGTGCTGAGAAGCCAGCTGTGATTCTGATCGGCTTTCCTTTACAGGTGATTTGTTTCTTTTCCCTAACAGCTTTTAGGATTCTATTCTTGTGCTGAACTTCTGGAATCTTGACTATGATATGCCTGGCTATAGATTTTTTTTTGATCATGGATAATTGGAGTTCTATATGTCACACTAATTTGTATGTCAAATTCTTTTTCTCTATCAGAGAAGTTTTCTGCCATGATGTCTGTGAAAATTTCTTGATACCATTTGTGGTATCTCCTCCTTTTTCATTCATTCCAATCAATCTTAAGTTATTCTTCTTTGTCTTATCTAGCAGCTGCTGGATTGATTTCTTGTGGTCCCTTGCAATTTTTGAGTAATCTGTCTTTTCCTGGTTGCTAACTGCAAGCCTGTCTTTAGTATCTGAGATTTTATGTTCCCACTGGCCTAATCTGCTTTGAATACTTTCAGTGGAATTTTTATTCTCCTGGATATCTGCTTGAATCTGCTTTATGGTTTCCTTTTTTTTTTTTTTTTTTATCTGTACCAGGGATCAAACTCGCAACCCTGTGCTTGCAAGGCAGGCGGGGCCGCTGAAATAAATCCCCAGCCCCTCCATTTCTTTTGTATGCTGAGCTTCCATAATTTTCTTAAGCTCATTTATTTATTTATTTTTTTCTTTTTCTTTTTTATTGATACCAGGGATCGAACTCACAATCACACACTTGCAAGGCAGGCACTTATGCCACTGAGCTAAATCCCCAGCCCCTAAGCTCATTTATTTTATTATTATTATTTTTGTCTGTGTCCGCTCTAGTGTCACTAAGCATGGTCCTTATTTTGGACACCATCTCTGTAGTTATCTGAGAGATTATTTCTGATTTCACTTTTTCCAGAGCCTCAGTCAATTGCTTTGTTGTTTCCACTCAGAGAGAACTGGTTGGGGCTTTAGGTTGTCCCACCTCATAACCCCATGAATTTACCCTTGGTGAACTGCATGTCTGGGGTTGCATTTTGTTTAAGTGTCTTCTCATCTTCTTTTCTTTCTTTCTTTGTTTAACTTCAATTCCTCGGGTGATGCTTGTCAGTCGCCTATTGTGGGTTGCTTTATTGCTAGTAGTTAGGCCCCTTAGGTGATGACTACTTTGCAGAGGTATGATCTGGGTGTAGCCTGTTTTTGGTTTTTAAGTCTTCAGTTTGTTGGAGACGAGAAGCTGTTGCTTGTCTGGCCTGGTCCCTGGTTCTTTGGCACTGTGCCGTAGTATTTTTTTGTGACCCTTAGTCAACTTCAGTCATGAAGTACGAGAACCAACAGCTGTTTAGAACAAGCATGTCAATTTGAGCTCTAGTGGTCCCAATAGCATCAAATGCAGCCTAGAAAATGACAAACCAGGGGCTGGGGATTTAGCTCAGCGGCATAAGCACCTGCCTTGCAAGCAGGCAGTCGTGAGTTTGATCCCTGGTACCAATAAAAAAAGGAAAAAGACAAAAAAAAAAAAAATGACAAACTGAGCTAAGCCTTAATTTGCCACTTTTAACCATATAAATTAGATTTTTTTTTGGTTATATAACAAAATCTAATGCAAGCCACAAAATTACACACAGTATACAATGGTATGTCAATTGATATGTCAATTTTGCCCTCAGGGGTTAAAACTCAATGTAGTTTAAAGAGAAAACAGAAAATTGGAGGAAAAGGAAGAGATTAGAAGCAAGGTTGGAGGACCAAAAGGATCACTCTAACTTTCAGAAACTGGTATAGAATACTGGAGAGAAAGAGTGAAGGAAGAAATGAAAAGAATAGAGCCTCAGAGAGGCTAGAAACCATGTTTACACTTATATAAAAACAAGCTCAAAAAAAACAAGCTCAAATAATGGAGAAAGAAAGAAAGAAAAAACCCCTAAAACTAAAAATCAAAAGCAAACGAGAGGGCTGGGGATTTAGCCCAGCGGCTCAAGTGCTTGCCTGGTAAGAGCGTGGTCATGAGTTTGAGTCCTAGTATCAAAAAAACAAAAACAAAAATAAACTAACAACAAAAACATGAGAGAGAGGCGGGAGAAAACAGGGGGGAAAAGTCGACTTCGTGGTTTGTCCAGGTTTGCCTGAGCTTTCACTGGCAGACAGCTGCAGAGGCAGAGTCCCATCCAAGCTGCTCTCGCACAGCAGGCCAGCAGCTGCTCTGTGGCGGGGTGGTGGGTAATCTCAGGGAGCCTGCACCTCCTGCTAGAGACCACTCAGTCCCCCTCCGCCCATTCTGAGCCCTGCTGGCGGCCACTAGAGGGAGCCAGGCGCGGTGCTGAGTTCTGATCTCAGCTGCCCATCTCCAGGGTGGCTCCAGGCCAACTGTTCCCTCCCACGGCAAGAGCGAGACCCGGCGCTCACCGCCAGCCAGCGCGGCCCTGCCGCCCGCTGCTTCCCTCCACTGCTCGCATGCATCTCTCTGCAGAGCCCTCCGGGGTCGCCAGCCGTCACCGTCACCATGCATCTGTGGGTTCAAACTGCTCCTCTTGCTCAGCGAGTTCCGTTTCAGGGAGAAGGCCCCTGGCTACCTCTTTCTTTATTGAAGTTTCTCGCTCCACTCTCTCATGGGCTTCAGTTTGCGCCTCAGATCCTCCCCCTGCTTGTCTCCCTCTTGGTGCTATCTGTATTCCAGTATCCGGATAGCACTCTCCCAGTGGCACTGTCTCTGCTGCTCAACACTTCACCATCAGGACCTTTATTTTTCCCTTTTTGTTTGCCAAGAGGGAGTTTCACTGGTCACTAAGTTGCAGTTGCCTCAGCTGTGATCAGACTTGTGATGGTCCAGTCTCAGCCTTCCAGAGTGCTGGGGTTACAGATGTGCGTCACCCTGCTTTAACCGCAGCATAGCTTTCTCCTTTGAACTGGGGCTCAAACTCAAGATTCGCCAGCCTCAGCCTCCTGAGTGCCTGAGATTATTGGTGTGTGCCACTATCTAGCTACCACTTTCCCCTTGAAGTATCTGATTCTGCTGTCTTCTGTCTTAACTGGTTGACAACCTTAGATGGTCCCTGTTGGGAAGACCATGGCCGTTGTCTCTGGTGGGGCCTAGTATGGCCAGCCAGCTGGTAAATATGTGTTGGATGAGTGAACCAGAAAAGCTAGTGGAGGAGGAAGCGTGGCTGCGACTGTGCATTCAGCTCAGTCTGGATGCAGTCACAGCCATGCTGGGGGAGCGGCTGCTTCTGAAGGGCGACTGCCTCCTGCCCAGCTCATAGGCTGCTTTTACTTAGGCTCAGAACCGTGAGTGGCTCCCTTGGGGATGGGGCCTTGGGCTCCCTCTCCTCCCCTCCCCTTCTCCCCCACCCCTAGACCAAAGCCACACTCTTCATGGCTTTGGCTTCCTGCTGCCTTCTCTGAACCCTGCCTCCCCTTTGCCTTTGTCTAGGTGAAAACACCGCGGTGAAGCTGAGCGGGAATGAGCATGTGAATTCCTCTATTTGAAGCGGATGCCCGAGCTGTGGCACACAGCCAGCTGCCTTCTGGGTGGCACAGGCTCAGTTGGTGACAGCTGGATACAATCAAGTTCCATTCCAAACAGATCTAAAGTGCCATTCACACATAGAAGAAACGCAAACTTTAGCAAAATAAAATCTGGGGGTTTTCAAAGCAGGAGAATGCCCCATCTGAGCCTGCAAAAGTGGCAGCCTTCGTCTTGACTTTTTCTCTTTCCTTTCCTTTCCTGCCTGAAGCAGGTGTCCTGTGTATTTCTCAGCCCTTGCTGTCCCTCTGACAATGCACAGCAGCGTGGCCTTGGTGAGGTGAGCGAGGCTCAGCAGTTGCTGATGTCTCCAGGGAGCTTCAGTTGCATCTTGGCCTCTGGCGTCCCTCGGACCTCAGCGGCACGTGTGCTGTGACCCTTTCTTAGTTCTCCTTATATGGCAAGGGAGGGTGCCATCACATGTTCTTTGGCACTCATCAGTGGTGTCAGCACTCACACTGTGCTCCCCGCTTCTCAGGAGCCCCTCCATGTGTCACCCCCACTCATTGTCCTGGTGGGAGAAGAGAAAAGCAAGGAAAGAGAACCATTTGATTTAGGAAAAGGACCCAGAAAGGTAACAGTGAAATACCTTGGCATAGATGTGATAAACACACTCTAAACTTTTTGATGGCATGATGGTGCATGACTGTAATCCCAGCACTTGAGAGGCTGAGACAAGAGCTCAGCAAGTTTGAGACCAGCCTGTGCTACACAGTGAATTCCAGCTCAGATCCTGTCTTATCAACCAACCAATCAATCAATCATACAGACCCAGGTGTAATGGTGCTAGCCTGTAATCCCAGCACTCTGGGAGACCGAGTTAGGAGGATTGGAAGTTCAAGCCCATCCTGGGCAAATTAGTGGCTTAGCAAGATCCTGTTTCAAAATAAAAAAGGGCTGGGGATGTAGCTCAATGGGAAGGCTCCGTGTTCAATTCTAGTACCACAAACAAACAAACAAAAAAACCCAATAAAATAGGGCAACCCAGGCATGAGACATGTAATTTTAAAACTGTATGTTGGGGGGCTGGGGATTTAGCTCAGCGGCATAAGCACCTGCCTTGCAAGCAGGCGGTCGTGAGTTCGAGCCCCAGTACCGATAAAAAAACAAAACAAAACAAAACTGTATGTTGGTTTCCTCGGGCTGCCATAACATAACAAAGTACCACACAGTGGATGGCTTGAAACAATATAACCTCGGAGTTTGGAGGCCAGAAGTCTGAAGTCATGGTGTGGGCTCCCCCAGGAGGCTCTAAGGAGCACACTTTTCTTTTAGGTGGCTCCAGGGATTCTTGGGTTTGCGGCTGCATGGCGTCTCCTGTACTTCTCTATGACCAAATTTTCCTCCCGAAAAGGCACCAGTTGTGTTGGATTAAGGACCCTAATGGCCACCTTTTAACCTCAGTACATCCGCAAAGATATAAATCCCAAGTAAGGTCACGTGCGCAGGTCCTCGGGGTCAGGCTTCACCGCAGCATTTGAGACTCCATCCAGCCCACGAATATGGAAGCAGTCTCTTCCCAGAGGCAGCTTGGCTGACAATCTCTGGGGTGCTTTGCTGGTGACCAGTCCTGCTGGTGCACTGAAACGCAAGCCCAGGGGGACAGGGCTCCCAACTGCTGTCCTCACACCCACTGTCATCCCTGGCACTTTGCAAAAATCTTTGTCAAATGAACAAATGTGCAAGGATAAACATGCAGCAGGTGTACATGTGATTTTAGAACACATGGTCATATATTATACACCGCGCTTCTGCTCTTGGTTTGTTTTTTCATTTTGTGCAGTTTGGAAGTCATTTTCCATTAATAAAACTGCCTCTTTCGAAGTGTCTAAGCATGACCTTGTTCCAGACTGTCATAAAATGTTTAACCTGAACCCTATTGTGAACAGAGAGATTATTCCTAACTTGTGAACAGTGAGATTATTCCTGTTTTAAATAGTACTGGGAAAAACATAAATCAAGTTGCCTTTGCTTAAAATGTTTATTTCTTTTTTTTTGAGACAGTGTTTCATTATGTAGTTCAGGTTGGCTTTATACTGATTTTGTAGCCCAGGCTGATCTCAAACTTGCAGCCATCCACCTGCCTTAGCTTCCCCAGTGCTGGGATTACAGGCTTGTGCTGTTACACTCAGAAAATTTTTATTTTATAATTCTAAGATTATTACATATGGGGCTAGGGATTTAGCTCAGTGGCATAAGTGCCTGCCTGGCAAAGTGGGAGGTCATGAGTTCGATCCCTGGTACCAAAACAAAACAAAAAACAAAAAAACAAAAAAACAAAAAAACCCCAAACAAACAAAAAAACCCCAAAGATCATTACATAAGGCAGAAGTCGCTGAAGGGAAGCAATGACTTGAAAGCCCTCGGGAACTGGTAGAGTGGGCACAGCCTGAACTGGAGTCAGAAGACTGTGTGGAGCCCCAGACCCCTAATTTGCTCTAGCCTCTTTCACTCTAAAGTCAGGAATAAGACAAAGATGTCCACTATCTCCACTCTCACTCTTTAATCCTGGAAACCAGAGCAATGAGACAAGAGAAAGAAATAAAAGGAATAAAGATGTGAAAGGAAGAAGTTAAATTATCATTATTCGCAGATGACATAATAGTCTACATAGAAGTCCCCAAAAACTCTGTCAAAAGACTTCGAGATTTAATAAGCAAATTCAGTGGCAAAGCTGCATACAAAATCAACACTCAAAAATCAATAGCGTTCCTGTACATGAATAAAAAACTCACTGGGAGAGGAATTAGGGAAACAATACCTTTCATAATAGCACAAGAAAGAAAGAAAGAAAGAAAGAAAGAAAGAAAGAAAGAAAGAAAGAAAGAAAGGCAGGCCGGCCTAGGAATCAATTTAACAAAGGAAGTAAAAGACCTCTACATTGAAAAGTACTGTACTTTGAAAAGGGAGATTGAAGAGAGTACCAGAAAATGAAAAGATATCCCTTGCTCTTGGGTAGGAAGAAGCAAACTAGTGAAAATGGCCACCCTTCCAAAACTGTTATACAGACTGAAGGCAATTTTGATTGCAATTCCAACAGCATATCTCACAGAATTAGAACCCTAGAATTCATTTGGAACCAGGAGAGACCTAACATGGTAGTAAAGGCAATCCTGGACAACAAAGGCAAGGCAGGGGCCATCACAATCCCTGACTTGAAATTATACTACAAAGCTACTATGGTAAAAACAGCATGGTACTGGCAAGAAAACAGACCCAAGGATCAGTGGAACAGATTAGAAGATGTGGAAACAACTCCAGACACAGTGAGCCACCTTCTCTTTGACAAAGGTGCCAAACACCTTCACTGGAAGAAAGAGCCTCTTTAATAAGTGGTGCTGGAAAAACTGGCTTTTTACATGGTGAAGATCAAAAGTGGACACATATCTCTCACTGGGCACTAAACTAAATTCAGAATGGATCAAAGATCTAAGTATTAAAAAACATTAAATTGGGCCAGGGGTTTAGCTCAGCAGTGTAAGAGCCTGCCTGGAAACACGAGGTCATGAGTTTGATCTCTGGTACCAAACAAAACAAAAAAACATTAAATCTACTGGAAGATAAAGTAAAGTAAAACTTGAAGACACTGGTGTAGGCAAAGACTTTATGAACAAAGATTGCACAGGAACCATCACAAAGAATGAATAACTGGGATCTCATCTTATTAAACAGCTTTTGCACAACAAGAGAAACCACCAACAGTGAAAAGAAAACCCACAACCTGGGAGAAAATGTTTGCCAGCTGTTCCTCAGACAAGGGTTACTATTGAGAACATAGAAAGAACTCAAAAAACAAAAAATCAGCCCCCAATTTAAAGACCCAATCCAAAAATGGGCATCTGATCTAAATGGATACTTTTCAGGGAAAAAAATACAAACAGTAAATAAATACATGAAAAAATGTCCTACATCACTGGTCATTTGAGAGAGGCAAACTAAAACAACACTGAGATTCCACCTCACCCCGGAAGAATGGCTAGTATTTAAAGATCAACCAATAACAAATGCTGGCAGGGCTATAGGGAAAAAAGAACCATTCTTCACTGGTAGTGAAGGTATAGACTGGTGGAAATCACCAGACTGTCTAGAGATTCCTAAAAAAATCCAGGACTAGAGGTCCCATTTGACCTAGTTATTCCCCTTCTGGGTATTTTCCAGGAGAATTAAAAACCTCATGCTGGGCTGGGATAACCTCAGCGGCATAAGCGCCTGCCTTGCAAGCAGGCAGTCATGAGTTCAATCCCCAGTACTGATAAAAAAGAAAAAGAAAAACAAAACAAAACAAAACCTCATGCCACAGCAATATATGTGCACTCACGTTTACAGCAGGACAATTTGTAATAGCTAGATCTTGGAAACAATCTAAATGCCCATCAACCGAGGAATGGATAAAAAGATGTGGTATTCTTATACAACAGATTACTACTCAGCCACTAAGAAGGATAAACTTGAGACTTTTATAGGTAAATGGATACAACTTGAAACTATGCTCATTAGTGAAATAAACCAGACACGCATGTATAAACATCATATTGTCTCACTAATATGAGAAGCTGCTAGAAGCTAGGCATAAAAGATAGTTAAGATGGTTGTACTACTGATTTCTCTGAGCTCACTGAGGAGAAAGTTTCATGCTAGTATTGTTTGGATGGTTAAATGCAGATGTGTTCTGAGGAACTGAATTGGAGATAACAATACACAATGCATGTACCATTGTTACCCCCTAATTATTGTGTTTTAAACTTTTCTTTTTTTTCTCTGTAAAATAAAATGAAAAAAAAAAAAAAAGGGCTAGGGAGTAATTCAGCTTTAAGGGCCTAATTTCAAGGGGACTTAGATAAGTCAGAGAACAGTGCCTCGTGTTAGTAACAGTCAGCATGCTTAGTGTGGGATGCTTAGTGTGTGATGTTTAAGGTGCACATTGATGCTCCAAACTAATAAGCTGACCTAAAATTAGGCTTAGACTCAAAGTGTGGCCCAATCACCATAAGAAGCTACTTAAAACTTGGAATCCATATACGAGACAGCAATAGTTTGCGTACTCATCCAATACCTAAAGGACAATGAGTCCCGAAGTCTTGCACTGCCCTTTACTTCCTAATAAAGCGTAAACCAGAAGAACGAGCATGCATGACACAGCACGAGGGTGAGGGCAGACAGCCACAGCATTTGCATTTCATGAAGTGAAGCACAGCAAAGTGACATAGTTCATTCATGTGCCTGCCACTGACTTGGGGAAGGCATGGTTGGAACCCCGGCCCAGAACTCCAGCTCAGCCTTCTTGACTAAACCTTCATCTAACCGGACTCAGCCTCAGTCCTTGGAAAGCAGGGGATACGCACGGAAGAGCAACCAGCCACAGGGACACCTCAGGTGGCAGCCACCCCTGACAGAGGTGGCCTCCGGACATCTAGGACATTGTCTAGGACTGCAGGACCTGATGCTGGGCAGCTGCTCTGGGGTGTGCATGGCTGAAGGCAGGCAGGGGTCAGGGTGGCAGAAGATTGTGTTATCTGACAGGGCAGAAACAACGCAGGGCTTTCTGTGCTAAAACACAGTTCTGGGGCAGAGGAACAAAAGGACAGATGCTGGAGAACTGGCCAGAATACCACTGGGCAGACCCAGGCTGAGAGTCAGCATAGTGGACAGAAGAAGGCCTTTCAGGACAGCAGCAGCTGAGCAGACATTCCAGGTGGACTTGTGGGGAAGAGGGGAGAGCGGTAAAGTGGTTGAGTCTGGAGCCTCTAGCTGTGGTGACAGGATGGCTCTGGGCCAGGAACACTGGTCGGAGAGGCAGACCAGGCTCTGAACTCAGCCTGGGCCCTGAGTCTGCGCAGGGCATCTAGGGGGAGGTCTGGACTGGATCTGCATACTCAGTGCCACCCAGGGAGCAGACCACACTGAGGAGGCAGGAGAGGAGCCCTGGGCACAGAAACTTGGAAGGTCCCGGGAGAGCTGGTGCCGGTGCCCATCCAATTTGGGAATTGGGTCACTGAACACAACGATGAGGGGGAAGCTAGACTGAGAGCTTCGGAGTGTGGAAGCAGAAAACAAACTGACAGCAGAGGGCCAGCAAGGCTAGGCTCAGAAACAGGAGATAAGGGGAACCCGTGTCTATGTTTATAAGTCAATGGAGGAGTGGGGCACAGGGCGGCCAGGACAATGGAGAGGGCAAGGCTTGAGGGGAAAAATAGATGAAGCCTAGACCCCCACCCAGAAGACCCTTCCCTCAGTACAGACCAGGGCAGATGACCTATCAGAGTGTAGACATGACAGTGGCTGTGGAATTTTATATATATATATATGATTCCCTCCCACACTGCCACCCCACCACTAGAGTCACCAGATCAAAACAGCAGGTCTCAGAGTGAGCCCTGCCAGCGCACTGCCACTTTAGGACTGTTAGAAACACACATCCTGGGGGCGGGGGATTTAGCTCAGTGGCATAAGCGCCTTCCTTGCAGGTGTGCAGTCGTGTTTGATCCCTGGTACCGATAAAAAAAAAAAAAAAAAAAAAAAAAAAACCCAAAAAACACACATCCTCAGGAAGGCACAATCCAAGCGTCACCAGCCTGAAACTGGTGCCCCAAGAACCCCTCATAACCCTGCTGCTCACTGGGTCTGAGACACAGCCGAGGACAGCTCTGTGCAGAGAAGTGTGCAGCGCTGCTGCCCGAGTCCCCACACCTCAGCACTCAGCGGCTCCTCCCGGGGATGCAGGCGAGCATCCGCAGAGGCAGAATGGAAAAGACTGAGTGAGGTCACAGTTTTGTTTTGTTTAAGTTTTGAAACAGGGTCTTACTAAATTGCCAGGTCTATGCTTAAACTTGCAATCCTTCTGCCTCAGCCTCCCAGATTACAGATAGGCATCAGCACATCTGACTTACTGCCCGGATTTTAGCCCAAAGCAGGCCGGCTGACCCCTAATCACCACTCACCCCACTATGACTGTTAGTCCTGATGCCTACTTTATTGCATGAAGAAATATCTAGCCTGGTAAGAACTGAGCCACACAGCAGGAAATGAATGGCAGGCAACTGAGTGAAGGCTTGTCTGTGTTTACAGCTCATCATTCTCAACGCCCCCAGCCCTGCTCTTGTCAGATCAGCGGAGGTGGTGTTGGTGACACTAGATTCTAAGAGAATGAAGCCTGTATACGGGCAGGGCTTGGTTGTGGGCTCCTTATGAGACTCCCATGCCTGATAATCTAAAGTGGAGCTGAGGCAATGATGCCAGTGCTGGGGAGCAGCTGAGACTGCAGATTACTATCAGCAGGGACCATAGCAAATCAGCTGCTTGCAGGCTCACATCAAAACCTTATCAGTGAGTGGCAAGTGACAGGCTCTAATTCAGAACCCAACACTTATTTTAGTCTGCATGTGGCCTCCCTGTTATGTTCTTTACCACTGTCCTCCTTGCCTCTCTTGCACTTCTCACTTGTCCAGACATTTTTTATAATCCCATAAACTATTACTTGCCAAAATATGCAGAACACAAATGTCAATTCTTTGAAATGGGGAAGGGCGGGGGAGATCCAGTGATGCTTAGCAGAAGACACTAAGACTGCCAACAAAAAGCTGCAAAAAGGAAAAAAAAGAGAATCAAGAGTCCCGCTTAAATTATGGGCTCATTACAACAGATGATCCATCTTCCCTAAGCCCACCTTGTATAATGTGGGGACCAACGAAGCCATGAAACCTTCAAACCTGATTCACATCATGGAGACTAAGCATCCGATGTTAAAAGATAAATTTTTGAGTCTTGAGAGAGTTGGTCCTGCCAGCTGCCAACGATTTACTGTGAACTTTTAGGAGACAGTGCAGTTCCAAAGGTGGCGTGTTTCTTTCAGGTAGCACCAGGACTAGATGGGCTGATAAAACAACAGAGGAGACTGAGGTACAGTTGTTAGGAGAGGATTAGTGAGTCACTAAACTCAGTTTGTCACTTTGGGGAGGACCATGGCTGTGTTTAAGTGACCAGATAAAGTGACCTTATTGAAACTCGAATTATGGGGGTGATGATAACATTTGGGAATTTTGTTTTTTTTGAGACAGGGTCTCATTATTTAGTCCAAGCTGGCCTCAAACTCACAGCGATCTTCCTGCCTGTCTCCTGAGGCTAGCATTATAGGTGTTCTCAACCACACCTGGCAACACTTGAGTTTTTGACATGTTTCAAACATAAGAGATTTTGAAAGGGACCGAGTCAAGGCCTTTTTTTTTTGGGTACTGGGGATCGAACTCACAACCTAGCGCTTGCCAGGCAGACGCTTATGCCACTGAGCTAAATCCCCAGCCCCAAGGCCTTCTTTCTTCAAGCTGGTGCATTACCACCTAACTCAACTTGCAAAAAAGGCTGAGCATTACTTCTCAACCCTGTTAAGACTCCCAAGTTGGGAAGGAATGGATCCAGGAACAATTTGTGAACAAGCCAGATGAATGGCCTTTGTTTATGCTGGGAGAACCAACTGCTTAAGGTTATAAACGACAGTGGCTTAAAGGATGTTTGAAACAACTTCACATCTCCATGTTTTAGATTGAAGTCAAGGTGGAATATCCTGAGATTACAAGAGTGCTGAAAACCCTGACTCCATTTCCAACATCCTATTTTGTGAAGGTTTTCTGCAGTGACAGCAACCAAAATGAGATTACAGAGTAGAATAGACCTAAGCAATACTGCCAACCCCCAAATGTCAACACTCCATAAATGGGACCTCTTAGTTGCAGGAAAACAAGCTCAGAGCTGTTTTTGCACAGACTATGCAATAATAATAGAAATAAAGTATGCAATAAACAGAATGCTCACAAGTCTTCCCAAAATTATCCTTGTCCCCCAGTGCTTGGAAAAACTGTACTCCATGAAACTGTTCTCTTGTAGGGAATAGGGACTGCCTCGTCCTCCCTGGCACTGTTTCCAGGCCACCATGAACTAAACAGCTGTGCTACACAATGGCCTTCCATTGTATCTCTACCTCAGAGCCAACCATTCATGCACTAAAACTGTGCACTAAATCAAGCTTTTCCTTTAAACCATGGGTGTTCCTTTATATGCACCAGGGCCAGCCACCAGTGTCCTGTCTCAAAAAAAGCCAAACAACAAAAAAAAATATTTCCTCCCTTAATCTGGGGAAGGCACAGGGCTGGCCCTCAGACACCTCTTGCTGGATATCCTATGGTAGGCTGAACTCAATGCTGGGTTTGCCTCTGATCAGTGTTGCCTTCCACAGACCATTCCTGTCACCACGGCTAGAGGCTCCAGAGCCACCATGTCTGGCTATTTTTTGAAACAGTCTTGCTAAATTTCCCAGGCTCGGGGCTGGGGGTTTAGCTCAGCGGCATAAGCGCCTGCCTTGCAAGCCGGCAGTCGTGAGTTCGATCCCTGGTACCGATAAAAAGGAAAATGACAAAAAAAAAATAAATAAATAAAAATAAAAATAAATAAATTTCCCAGGCTGGGCCGAACTTGCAATCCTACTGCCTCAACCTCCCAGAGTGCTAGAATTATAGGCATGCGCTACCATGCCTGGCTTGTTCGTTCTTGAGTAGGACCTGCTCTGTATTTTTTTACTACAGAGGTCTGGAGGTCCCCTCTCTGCTATTGATGGCTTTGTGAACACACAACAAAGATATCCTTTCACTTGACCTCAGGAAACCAACATGATATTGGTTTGAATGCATCTTTTAAAAAGTCAAAGACACAGAAAGGACTCACAAGGACATAGAATTTTATTGCACCAAGATCTTGGAACATCTGGGGCTCCCAAAGTCCCTGGAGAGGAAGTGGAAAAGGTGGGGGCCCCATATACACATACAGGTGCAGCCATACACCAGGACTTGGGGAGAGAACAACCCCTAATGATGGAAGGTTTGCAAGGTGACATGGAGTACCAGGGAGGTGGTCCACTGCACGTGGGTCCTGTACCTCCACTCCCAGTTCTAACCCAAGCAAGTGACTGCTATTGTAAAAGCTTAGGTATTTCTATGTATTTATATATGTACATGTCACCTACAATATGGATGGTTTTCTGGATGCATTTTTCCTCATACCTGTCTGGCGGACACGACAGTTTTTACAGAAGGAAAGGACTTGCCTCTACCCAACAGTGACAGACACTGTAGGAAGTCAGACCGGGATTCACCACTGCCAGAGAGAATGCAGAGATACTCTCCCCAGGGTAAGTCCCTACAATGTTCAGTCTAGGAGAAGACAAGACCAGCTGCAGGAGAGGGGAGAGAGACAAAGGAGATCAAGGCTGTGCTGGCAGGCACCTTACATTTTCAACAACAGAGCGTCACGGAACAATTTGCCCGGGAAGCAGTTAACGTTAGAACCAGTCAACCCCTCTAGTGGAAAGCGAGCCCTGCCTGCAATAATGCCAGCCTTTCTTCCAAGACGGCAGACTAGGAAGCCACGGCACACTCATGCCAGGCCTGTCCTGAGCAGCACTCAAGCCGCCATCCGCTCTCGGCTGGAATGAGAAGTGATCAGGCCACGGTGTCGCTGCTCCCTCCTGCATTTCCCTGAAGTGAAGCACAGAAGTGAAAAACCTAAAAGAACCACTGGCATGGAAACTTCCAACGTCCCTCACCATGCGAAGACACAACTCCTCTCTGTCCCCAAGGATTGAGCAAGGCCCCGAGCAGAGAGCAGAGTGAACAGAAGGGTGGCACTGATGAAGGCAGCAGACAGGGGCCTGAGCGCAGGCCCAGCATGCCCCGGACAGCTCCGGGAGATGCGGGGACACACCTCCCGAGGGAGGACCATCTGATGTACTTCTCTACCTCCTACTGATGGGATGCTGTCTTTTCCTTGGAAATGCCATTTTTACTGAGGTGTCTGTGTTAAATCACAAGTCTGCAGGCCTAACTTGAGCAAGATAAAAAGGGATCTTGAGTCATACAATCATCTAGATTCAAAAGCACTTACAAAATTGAGCAAACAAAGCCAGTATTTGCATACTATTAGGAGAATATATTGCCGCTGGGAAGCCACAGGTCTGGTAAAAAATAAACGCTTTATATTAAGTAATAAAATAACGGAGAATTCATCCCTACATCCCTCCATTAGAGACCCATGGGTTATTGCAGCTGGGAAGGAAGCTATGGCAAAGCCACCCTGGACAGACAGCAGCCTGAGAAGCAGATGCACCGGCACATAATTCAAGAGTTCCCCTACCCAGAAGGCTCCAGTCTCTGACTGCTGGAAGTGCTACCTGCCTTTCCCAGAATGGCAGAGGCGGCAGTGCAGGTGGGCACCAGCTCTTCCCATTTCAAGATGGCTAGTAAGGCATACAGACACAGGTCCCACGGAGGGAACCAGGAGGGCAGGGCATGGGACAGGGCAGTGCTGGGCTCGGGAGGAAGGGGTGGCTTGCCAGGAAGAGCCTCCAACTGCATGCCTGCCATCCTGGGCACATGACGCACTGGAGATGCACTGTCCTGTCCCCACTTTCAGTCCCAGACAGGAGCAGATGGCTTTGCCTGCTCAGACTACTGCCCATGACCACAAGGATGCTGGCCCCTTCCAAACGTTCCGGGTTGTTGTCTGCTCCGCTGGACATCGCCTGGTGAGGTTCCTGTGGAGCTCCTTGTGAATGTCCCCAAAGCCTCCACGCCAGGCTGTCTACAGTGACATGGGAGCCCCCAACATGGCAGGCTCATGGCAGAGCCCCAGAGGTGGCAAGGCAGTTGAGTCTGCATAAGGCCACTCCTCAGATCCAGACAAGGGTTCCCAGGAAGTGACAGCTCGAGGAGGCTGTGGAACAGGCACGCTGGTCCTCCTGGTGAGAAACAAGAACCCTGATGTTTCCTCTGCCACTCTCCAGTGGGCCCACAGGGTCACCTCTTACAAAGAACCGGTACATCCACAACCCACAGACACATGCAATCATACCAGATATAAACCCCCCAAAACTGACCTATTGTGACACCAAGTTCACCGGCGGTAGCTGAGGCTGGTGGCCTTAGCTGGATGAGTCACAGACCAAAAGTTTCGTCTACTCTGAAGCTTCTGGAAGGCATTGAAGTTTCTCTTCTTCTCCTTCTTAAATTTTTTCATTTTCTTTTCCTACATCAAGAGCCACAGGGAGGGCCAGAGATTTAGCTCAGGGGCACAAGCGCCTGCCTCGCAAGCACAAGGTCTTAAGTTTGATCCCTGAAGAGGGCTCCATTGAACTCAGGTGGCCCCTATGACACACGCACTGCCAATGTGCTAGGCACGGGTACATGCTCACGTGCCACACACAAGCGTGTGGGAGGCCTGCCGCCCTGGATGTGCTGACGGACGGGGGCACAGAAGCATCATATGGTCGGGGCCCTGCCTACGCATGGAACATGCGCCAGTGATGGAAGCTGGGCACCCGGCCCCAGCCTCACCCTTCACCACTATACCCCATGCCTGCTCTTCACGCTGCTGAGAGTTTGTGTGAACCACAGCAATCTCCCTGTCAGCCAGTCACACACACACCTACCTTGCCACGATCAAACTCTTCGTCCCACTCGTCAACCACTGTCTGCGTCCGGGCCAGTCTGCTGTCCTCCATGGCATCGCGGCTGACCGCAGACAGTTCCCCATCCCAAGTCAGAACTGGACAACACAAGTATGACATCCGCAGTCTGCAGACACGTACCAGCTAGACCCACTGACTTTTCTTTTGGTTTTGTGAGACAAGATCTCACTATGTAATTCAGGCTGGTCTTGAACTCATGGTGCTCCTCTTGCCTCAGCCTCCCAAGGGCTGGGATTACAGGTGTGTGCCACCACGCCTAACAACTCTTCTACTCTCAATACTCAGAGTGCCCAAATGCCATCTTTTGGTGGTAGTGACAAGCAGAAGAGGAAGAAGGAGGGGAGAGTGTGCAGTATTTGTGTGAAACTCATGACTCTTTTGCTTAAATTACATCACCAATTACACTGCTCACTTCTTTATAAACCCATGCCTTCACCTGAGGAGACCTCACGTTTGTTCCTGCAGTCTGACTCACACAGCTCCAACTCAGAGTGGCCACCACAGATGTCAGAGGGTCATCTGCACCAGCCTGTCTACTGGGGCTCTGATACTCCTGCCGAGAATCACGCCACAGACAGAGCCCACCTCTGTGCCATGGCTAGAGGCGTGGGCTGGGCTTGGAGGGATTCTTCTTACGTGGTTAAAGCCACATAATGCCTCCCACGGCCTGTTTCCACCCACCGCCAGGCAAGCCAGCCAAGGAAGGCAAGAGCCATACCTTGTCTCCCATACGCCTTATCCGACGAGTATTTGAGCAGCTCCTGGACCACATCAGGCTCTCGCTCCCTGTTCCACGGTCCAAGAGGAGCCTGTCCTAGCCCTGTAAGCAGAGTAGCTAAGACTCACTTATAGATGCTCTTTTTTTTTTTGTCTTTTTCCTTTTTATCGGTACCAGGGATCGAACTCACGACTGCCTGCTTACAAGGCAGGCGCTTATGCTGCTGAGCTAAATCCCCAGCCCCTAGATGATCAAAATGAACTGCTGCACAGCCCTCAGTGACAGCACAACTGCAAACTTCCTGATGACAAATGCTCACTCACCAACACTGAGGCACTTCACGTCCTAACGATGACTTTACTCAACAGCTGTTACCCAAGTAAACTCTTAAAAGCCAACCCAGAAGGGGCTGGGGATTTAGCTCAGTGGCATAAGTGCCTGCCTTGCAAGCAGGCAGCCGTGAGTTTGATCCCTAGTACCGATAAAAAGGAAAAAGACAAAAAAAAAAAAAAAAAAAAAAAAAAAAAAAAAAGCCAACTCAGAAAACAGCTACAATACAGAGTTAACCCTTAGTCTAAGGTGGAAAGAACTAGCTCCAACTGGAATCTGCTCTCCCAGCCAGAAACACTACATTTTTAAAGGGCCCCAGGCCCTTGGATTGGAGGCCTGGTCCTCAGGAAGGCCCTCCTGGGAGGTGATGGATGTTGAAAGTGGGGGCTCTTTAGGTCACTGGGGTGTGCCCTCAAAGGGGACAGTGGGACCCCAACTATGAGGTGAGTGCTCTGCTCTGCTACATGGTCTGGCTGTGATGTGTTACCACACCATGGGCCCAACATAGGTGCACAGCTTCCCAAGCTGACCATCTCAGATACTGACACGCAGCCAGTGCTCAAGAGTGACCCGCACCGAGGAGCAGCACAATGTCAACCCTGTAATGTAAATTTTCCAAGGCCTCACCTGGGCGGTCCCCAGGAAGCTGGCTGTTCACACTCAACTCCGAGCCCGTGGTGACGCTGGGCTTTGTGCTCCTTGGGTCTTCGGGATGTTGGTTTTCTTCTTCCTCCTGCTGTGCCTCAGGCCTTCTTTTCTTCCTTTTCTTTTTCCTCGGAGACTCTGCCTTGTCCTCATGTTGTCCGTGGCCCTTGGAGGTGCAGCTGCTGGGTGTCAGGGGTAACAGATAGCCCTTCTAGCGCACTGACAGCAAGAGCGGGGCTCAGTGACAGGCACCTGGCCCACTTTCTTCCGCCCTGTAGGAAATCTGCCCCCAGTGTGACCCTGAGGACAACTCAGGAAACCGTTCTCTGTGACATCATTCACAGCACACTGGTCCTGGGAAAGTGTCAAGACGAGACCTGCTGCCCATGGCCACACAACGAGCATGAGGGACACTGAGGACTGTATCACATGGTCACACTTAATCCACCTGGGGCAAGTCCTACTGACTGTGAATCTAGGCTGCTGCAACCCTCCATACCTCACAGCTTGCCACGGCCCAGGTTGCTGACCCTGTCTTTGGGCCAACATATACATGTATATGGTGGTCATGGACTGGATGAGGCCATCCCCCTGCTGTCACTTTAAGAAACTGGTATCTGGGGGCTGGGGATTTAGCTCAGCGGCATAAGCGCCTGCCTTGCAAGCAGGCAGTCGTGAGTTCGATCCCTGGTACCGATAAAAACGAAAAAGACAAAAAAAAAAAAAAAAAAAAAAAAAAAAAGAAACTGGTATCTGGGGGTGGGGATTTAACTCAGCAGCTTGGCAAGCATGAGGTTGTGAGTTTGATCCCCGGTACCAAAAAAAAAAAAAAAAAAAAAAAAAAAAAAAAAAAAAGAAGAAAGAAACCGGCATCTACTGATGCTTACCACAGCAGACAGGCTCGCCATGTGCAACTGTCAGCAGTCCAGGTCGTCATCCTGCCTGCCTATTACATGGTCACCCTACCTGTCCAGAACACGTCTCTCTGGCACTGGGTTGCTTAGGTTTTACAGTCCTGACAGAGGACAGAGGGGTGTCTTGCCCCCCTCTCACCTGTGCCACGGTGGGCCCTGGAGAAGGCCAGCTTCTTCACAGAGTCCCTCTGCTGCCCTCCTCTTCCTCTTCCTGCTGCTCACAGGCTGGCTGTCCTCCTGGGGCTGGGTGTCTCCTTCCTCCCGTGGGTGAGCTGGCAGCCCCGACAGTCCCTTCTTTTTGCTCTTGGGGCTCCAAGGTGACCCTTGCCTCTGCTCCTGAGGAATGGCCATGGCCATGCCCTCTGGGCCCTTCCTCTTCTTCTTCTTCCTCTTCTTTCGAGGCACTGCAGCTGCCCCGCCCAGAAGCTGTGAGACACAGGCTTCTGGGCCAAGCATCTGAGGCTTTCCCACTGGGCTCCTGTGCCTCTTCCTGGAGGGGCTCCAAGAGGCCTCGCTAGCCTCCAGCGGCTGGTATGAAGGGGACATCAAGTTCCCATTGACCTGAGCCATGGCAGTCCGGGTGGAAGAGCAGCTCTGTGGCTCTGATGTCCATGGGGCTTGGGGGATACTACTGGACAGTGATGCAGAGGGGGTGCTGACAGGAGGCTTGGGACAGCTGGATGATTGGGGAGCAGGTGACAGAGCCCTGTAGGGACAGCAGGGAACACAGGAAGGTCATTCTGAGAGATCTGCATGGAGCTCTTGCTTCTGCCCACCCTCCCTACCTCCCTTTTCACCTAAGAATTTCAAAAGGGGCTTTCTCCCGTAATTCTCACACACACAGAAACTGTTTGAAGACAGGCTAACAACAGCATTCAAAGTCTACTTAAGATCAAAATTAGTCAGGTGTGGTGGCACAACCTACAACCCCAGTCTCTGAGGCTGGTTAATCAGCCTGGGAAATCTAGTGAGTGCTAGTCTTAAAACAAAAAAAGCTGGGGACGTAGTTCAATAAAATTGGGTTCAATCCTCAGTGTATGTGTTAGTTTCTTATGATCAAACAGTTCAAAGTATTTTTACAATGCTAATGTTCTGAGTTTTCAAACAAATGTGTTTTATCTTTTTTGGTATTGGGGATCAAACTCATGACCTTGCGTTTGCCAGGCAGGCGCCCAGGTCACTGAGCTAAACCCCTGGACCTCTCCAATGTACTTCGGAAAAAAGGCAAGCTTCACTAAGCAAGAATGGTCAGAAACAATAATCCTGCCTGAATGTGTCCTCAAACCTCCAGAGCCCCAGGTCCCCGGAAGGAAGTGAGCCTGCCGAGAGAGACAAGGGCAGCTCTCATACCTTCTATGGTTATTTCCTTCTGAGCCCGGGTGCTGGGAAAGCTGGGAGCACAGTCCCAGGCCAGCTCACACTGTAAGATATGTGCAAACAGGACTAAGTGCTACCTCAGCGGCAGCCTGCCCCCTCCAGTCATGTGCCCCAGAGAAGTCAAACTCTCTCTGAGCTGTGGTGGTCTCAGCTGTCACCAAGTGGCAGTCTGCCAGCCTCTGAGGCTTACTGCTTTCAACAGGATTGTCACTGTCATCCCTTATACCAGCACTGCCACCAGCCCACCTGTACTCCGAAGTGCTTTTTGAAAAAAAGCACTTTCTGGTCTTTTTGAGACAGGTTGTCACTATGTGGTTCAGGCTGGGCTCGGGCTCACTTTCTAGCCCAGGCTGGTCTGGAACTTGCAACGATCTGGCTGCCTCAGGCCCCTGAGTGCTGGGATTATACAAGTGCGCTACCACACATGGCTCCTGCAGTTTCTTTCTTTCTTTTTTTTTTTTTTAAAGGTTATATAACAAAGAAACATAAATACCTCAGCATTTAAGGACCTACCACGAGGAAAAATACTATGCCACGGGTGGGGCCTGTGTGTAAATGTGAAAGGGAGGCAGAGGCAGAGGGATGTGGGTGGGGGACAGGTAGACGGCCCTTTGGGGGTACAGAAGCAAGGCTGAACCTCTGTTCACTTTGCCCCTGTTCTCTGCTTCCTCCCTCCCCAGCTGCAGACAATCCCACGCACAGTGATCAGTCAGGAACTCTGGACTCTGCAACCGGTGCCTGAGGGATGTGGCACCTTGTCACCATCTCACTAGGGCAGGAGGACTGGCTTCCAGAAGGAGCAGCTGGGGGTCTGAAACCAGTCTCCTTTAGCTCAGAGCCCATGCAGCCATGGCAGGAGACCTGGGAAGGGGTGCCCTCCAGGGACAAAGAGACAGGAACACCATTGGGAGACCAGGAACACCATTGGCATGATGACCACAGCCAGAAGGACTCACAGGCCTCTGAGCCCACTTGGTATTTCAGGACAAGGTCATCCACAGCACACCAGGTCACATGCCAGTGACCGACAGAGGATGAAAACTGGAAACTCAGAGACTAAACTGACACTGGCCAAGCAAGGCTGCTTTACAGATGGTGTCAGAGAAGAGGATCTGGATCCTTTAGTGGCCCGGGGTTCTTCGAGAGATAGATGGCACCTGCAGGGCTGGTGCCTCGGCTCACCTGGATTTACTGACAGGCCAAGTGGAGGCAACGACGGGGTGAGTGACTGTCATGGGGTAGGTGAGATCGGAGAGTGGTGAGGGGGAAGGTGAACGGAGGTCATTGCCGGTCGCCCTCCGCAGGGTGCTGGCCTGCAGTTATTGACATAAATAAAAACTTGGTGGTC
Organism: Cavia porcellus; assembly: GCF_034190915.1. Classification (NCBI taxonomy): domain Eukaryota; kingdom Metazoa; phylum Chordata; class Mammalia; order Rodentia; family Caviidae; genus Cavia; species Cavia porcellus. Next base: position 27,550,937 of record NW_026947515.1, read on the forward strand.
TAAAAAAGGTTTCCGTGGTGAAGAGGGAAAATAAAAGTAAAATAAAAATAAAATAAATAAATAAATGAAAGAGCCCAGAAAGGATGAGGGATAAGAAGGGGAAAAAGAGGGAGGCAGAGGGTGGGGATGGTGGAAGAATCAGAAGTGTTGCTGGTTAGAAACAGAAAGGAAAAAGGAAAGAAACTCAAACAAAAACCTCAGCACAACAACACAGCATCATGTCACTGCCCCTGTGAGTTCAGAGCTACACACAGATACCCCAGCCCAGACTTTTCTTCTGTGAGAGGGTCTGGGCTCCCCACGACCCTCCTCCCACCCTAGGGGCTCAGCTCTCCAGGGGCCTGTGGCTCAGCCATGACAACACTAGATCTACAGCAGGAAGGAAAGCAGGCCTCCGCCAGACCCACCCCCTCCACCCAAGACAGCCCTTTTACAACCTGTGACTCCCTAGGGAAGCCTCAAAGGCACCTGCTCCTCCGAAACAAGGCAGCTGGAGTCTCCCACCACTTTCCCCTCCTCAACTACGGCACCCCTACTTGGGCCCTGAGATACTTCCAGAGATGAGACCCCCACACCCACCTTCTTGGCAGACAGGGCCAGTTTCTTGGCTGGTGGCGGGGACATGAGGCTCATGTGTTCGATGGCAGTGCTGCCCAGGACAGGAGACTTGAGCTTCACCATCTTAGAATTCAACCCATTAGGCAGCGCTTTGGAGAGACCAGCAGTGGGGCTGTTTGTTCCCTGAGAATCACTGACACAGGTCACTCTGCCCTCAGGAGCCTGCAGGACCTCAGGGCTGCTGCCAGAAGAGTGCTCTGGGCTGGAGCTGCTGGAAGTCCCCTTCTCCAGGTCTGCACTCTTGTCTTCCCCCTTCAACCCGTGCCCATTGGCAGGGGCCCCAGCCAGGAGCTTTGGTGAGGTAGAGACGACAGTGTCCCCGCTGTCCCAGGAGCCCCGTCGTCGGCTCCCAGGTTCACTGGTACTCGGAGAAGTCCGGAGGGGAAGCGAGCAGTGCTGCGAGGGGACCTGCTTCTTGGCTTTCTTTCCATTCTCATCCAGGAGGGCTGGCATGTGTGTGGGTGTATGGGCCAGTCTGGGGGTAGGGGACCCCAAGGGGGATTTCGTAGGCACATATCCATTCTGTAACTTTGGGCCTGGCAGGGAGCTGCTCCTGGAAACAGGCACACCAATCTCCTCAGGAGCCTGTGGCTTCCTCATGGGAACAGGGCCTTGCAGCTAGAGAAAATCAAGGCAGAAAGCACCATCAGAGACCAAAGGTGTGCTGGCCAGGCAGCTGACCCTCGGCCAAAGAGACTCCCAGAGGAGGGGTGGCCTCTATGTGCAAACCTGGGACAAACTGCAGGCACGTGGTAAAATCTGTTACCAATCTGAGCAGACTCACTGTTTCCCAACTCACGCCCACACAGACATGCCATTCTAAGAGCATCTTTACTGTGGAGGAGTATGTTGGCATCAGGATTTAAGTAAAGGCGGGCTGGGCATGGTAATGCATGCCTGTAATCCCAGCACTCTAGGAGGTTGAGGCAAGGGCATCACAATTTCGAGCCTGGCCTAGGCAACTTAGCCACTTAGTGAGACTGTCCATAAATAAAAAATAAAAAGGGCTAGGGATATAGTTCAGTGTGAAGACCATTGGTTCAGCTTCCAATATCACAAAAACACGGGAAAACAAAAGAAAACAAAATGCCAGGGAGTGACAGAAAAGGAAAAACTGTACCAACCTAACAATAAATATACCAACTGAAAACACCACCTACACACAGCCACTTATTACAATGCTACTGCCTTCTCCTGGTCATTCCTGAAGGGCTGCAACCCTGCTCAGTCTTAACGCTGCTGTCGAAGCATCTTCACAGATCATTCTCCCAAAAACCTCTTCAATGTCTGCTGGCAGTCACCATCCCCTTGAATGGTACTTTGTATGTATGGTACAGTTAACAGCCCAGTACTCCGTACCTCCTCCTCACAGCACTAAACCCCGGGAAAATAACCTACTCTGTGTTTATATGCCTAGTCTAGGCCCTTCTCTGTTTATTATGAAGCCCCAAGAGCCCTGCCTGCATCTCTCTCCTGTACCACCACAGTCCTCACAACCTGCCCCAGCCTGAACGCAGTCAGTGCTGAAACACATTACGGTCAGGGCTACGGATCGTGAGGCCCTGGTTTCAAATTCCGCTACCGCAACAAAACAAAACAATTTTTTTTGAAGATTGAAGGTTTTTTTTGGTGTGTATGTGGTGCAGGGGATTGAACCCAAGGTCTCATGCATGCAAGGCAAGAATTCTACTACCAAGCCACATTCCCAGTCTGATTAAGGTTTTTCTATATGTTGTAGCCTATACTAATTTTCCACAAATGGACTTGGTAGCTAGTCTTATGAATTTCTACTTACTCTTACTAGCAATGTTTATTTCTTTTTCAAAATATACAGTAATTTGGCACTATTTTTGGCTCTCATTATATTACTATTTGTATCCTTGGAGTTTGCTTTGGAGTGATGGTCAGTCATTGCAATTGAATTCTGTTTTGTCTGTTAGTACTGGGAGACTCAATCTAGGGGCTCTGCAACAAGCTAATCCCCAGGCCTTTTTATTCCCAATATAGGGTCTCACTAAATTGTCTAGGCAAACCTTGAACTTGCAGCTCTCCTACCTCAGCCTCCCCATGCTGGGTCCACAGGCGTGCGCACCTCTGCTCACCCTGTCCCACTCAATGAGGTGATGTTATAAATGTCAACTTCTTGTTCCAATTTGTTTCTTATAATTCTGGGGATGGAACCCAGAGCATTGAGAATTTGGTGCATGCATCCTACTAACTAAACTCCCAGCCCTTTGCTGCAAATATTTTAAAAATTTCATCATTTAATATCTTATACACAAAGCTTTAAATTTTAGTTTAACCAATTTATATTTCATTTTCTCTCTCCATTTTTTTCCTTTCTCCCTCTCCTTTCTTTGTACTGGGACTGAACCCAGGAACTCATGCATGGTAGGTAAGTAACCTACTAGTAAGCTATATCCCCAGCTAGTCCTTCCCGCTTTGAGACAGGGTATTGCTAAATTGCCTAGGCCGGGTTCCAACTTTTGATCCTTCTGCTTTAACCTCCCAAGTAGCTAGGATTAAAGGTGTGTGCCACTACTCTTGGCTTCTCTCTCAATTTTAAATTTACAGTCTTCCTACTTCCAGAGTTTAATTAAAACTCATTTCTATTTCCTTTTGAATTTTTGTGCTTGTTTTTAAATTCCTTATTAATATTTAACTCCTTACTAATGTTCTCATGGGAATACATTTTTCAAGCACTGTAAAACCTTTCCATGTCTGGAACAGTTATACATTTACTGAAATGCACACAATCTTACAGTAAAATGGTTATTTAATTTTAGTGTACTTGGAAAATGATTTTTGAAATAGAAACACCAGCAGTAAGTGAAGTGGCCCTGCAGGCACCTCCTGCAGGTATGCTACTCTACTTCACGCACCAGGGAGGCTTGCTGGCTTCCAGACCCTGGCTCCAGTGGCCACCAACTTTGCAATGACATTGTGTGATATATTTTTTTAAGGGTACTGGGAATCAAATGCAGGGCCTCGCACTTGCCAGGCACGCGCTGTGCCCCTGGACCTACATCCCCAGCCTGACAGTGTGTATTCTAATTCCTATGCCTATCCAAAAGCTTCTAGTTTCATTCCTTTTCTCCACCACTGGAAGGAAAAGACACAATTATATAAATGACCAAAGCAGGCCCTGCTGACTGCATGTGGGTTCACCTCTCCAGGGAAGGACGTGATGGCTCAGAAATGGTCAACCAGAGGGCAACTCTGCATGCTCAGCCATGGCGTTACAAGGAATGACTTGGTACCCTGACAGGAAAAGGAATCCCTAACTGTTTCAACAGAAAATCTCAAATACACGGTGATGACCTAAGGCGTTCTCTAACTGCATTTTGGACTGCTAGCATTTCGCCACATAAGTCTCAGCGCTCCTCGCCCATCCACACGTGTGTGTAGACATATGCATGCATATTCCTGTTTCTGAACCATGTGAGCAAATGACCCCAATATGCCTGCACTGATTTCCACAGACCGAAGCCACACTCACACAGATCCAAGATCATACCGGGATCCCAGCACAGGCACAAGCACTCACGCTCTCAGAGTCAAGGGTAGGTACTTCCCAGGTCCTCAATTTGAATTTGCTGAGTCAGGCTCTCTCATCACTGACCTCTTTTCTCTGTACCCAATCACAGCTGGTGATCAACTTAGGAAATATCATCAACTGACACAGTACCACCACCTGCCCACTACTGCCAAGTTGCCCAGGGTCCTACACGCATGAGCAGACTTAGGGACTCTTGAAAGCGCCAAGGCAGAAGTTCTAAGAGCACCTCCACCACCCCACCTTCCTCAACAGTACCTTTGCAGTTGTGGGCAAGGAAGTGACCCCGTTGCCAGCACTCTTCTTGGTGTGATCTGGAACCACACTCTGGCGGCTTGGAAGGGTAGAGCTGGCCCTGGAGATGAGGCCCTCTGGACTCTTCTTAGAGCCTGGAATTCTGTCAGAGCAAGGAATCAAGTCAGAGGAATCCGTATGCAAGCCCAAAGGCAATGCAGAATGCAATTGAAGCAGAATCTGGGTAACCTCAGCTCAGATTGGTGTTTCTGTGTTTTAGATAGATGTGAAGAACAAAATTCATCATACTATGGTAATATATGTACACCTATGTTTATAGCAGCACAGTTTGTAATAGCTAAATCTTGGAAACAACCCAAATGCCCATCAACTGAGGAATGAATAAAAAAAGATGTGTTTTTTTCAATAATGGAATACTACTCAGCCATAAAAGATAAACTCAAGTCTTTTATCGGTAAATGGATGCAACTCAAGACCATACTCATAAATGAAATAAATCAGACCCTAATGTGTAAACATAGTATTGTCTCACTAATGTGAGAATCTGAAAAAGTAAACAAGACTCATAATGTATAACAGATATTGTGACTAGTGAAGAAACTTCAAAAGAAAACTGATGGGAGAAAGAGCAAAGGAAAGAAGAGAAAAAGAAAAAAATATATAAACACGAGACAGTTCAGTTATACAGCTGGTTCCTCTTGGTTCACCGAGGGGAAAGTTTCACGATAGTGATCTACTGAACAGTGTCTCACACCTGTGTCTTGTACTCTGAACAACTACTGTGACTATAACAATGCCCGACATGTTGGTTACTGTTAACTCTCCTACTAGCCTGCTTTGAAACTGTTTTATTGCTATTTCTTACTTCTGTTTCAAAAAAAAGGAGAGGAAAAAGAAGAAGAAAACCACCTCAAGGAGTCCCAAGTGTCCTAACTCCTCTGAATTCTTGCCCCACCCTTCAGACACAGCAGAACCAAGCGGTCCTCTGGGGTTAGGTTTTTAAGTCATCGATTAGAGAGCGAAACCTCCTCTGGGTGCATCTTCTGAACGCACGAGGGAACATGTAGCAGCAAGAACCTGGAACCATGTCTTTCAACAAGGAGGCTAGTGACTACTCTACAAAAGGCACAGCCAAGACAGCTCCTTTGCTGTGTGGTGGCGCACATCTGTAACCCTGGGAACCCAATGCAGGAGGACTACAGCCAAGTTCGAGGCCAGTCTGGGCTACAAAGTGAGTTCAAGGTCAGCCTGAGTCACAGACTGAGACTGTGACTCAAAAAACAAAGCAGCTGCTCTGGACCCCCAATAGCAGCCTTCCCTATCTGTGGGTCACTGCTCCAGGCGAAGACGTGCTAACTGACTGCCATGGCATGTGTGCCATGGAACACATCTAATTTGGAGCAATAATGTAAGAATACAGGCGAGTCTGGCTTCGTGTCACACGCCTGTAACCACGGTACTCAGAGAGGCTGAGGCAGAAGGATTACGAGCTGGAGCCAAGCCTGGACAGCTTAGCTAGACCCTGTCTTAAAACAAAATAAAATGGGGCTGGTGATGTAGCTCATTGCTACAGTGCTCCTGGATTTGATTCCCAGTACCCACACCCACAAAAAAGCAAGCAAGCAAATAGCTAACATTCGAAACAAAATGTGTACACATTCAAAGTAGCATTGACATGAGGTCAGATGGAATCCCAGTTTGCCTTTCTCGAAAGCTTCAGGTTTTACTAACGACCAGGCAGACTGGCTACAAAGGTTTACCCCCAGTGATGTGCTCTGTTGTGTTCGACTGTAACTGCCCAAGTCTTTTCTCTCCTATGGAACTACCGGTTCATCCAAGGCAGGAAATGGCTGGGGAGAGCAGTGGTTTGGCAACAGAGCACAGTGGTGCAAGTGCATCTGGGGAGGGTGCAGGCTCCTCACCGCAGGTAGAAAAGCACGTAGGCCTGCTGGTTCAGAACCACCTTGACATTGCTGGCGTGAACCAGGGAGTCGTTCATCTGGTACCACTGTCCGTTGCTTGCCTGGGCAGCACAAGGAACAGGAAACAGAACAATCAGTAGACATCCCACAATCTCACTATTTACAAAGTGGTGCTAGTTGCTACATTTATCCAAGTGCTAACTAACCTGCTGACCCCTCCTCAAAGTGTGTACCACCTGTATTGTATCACTCCCAATGTGACCCTGAAGAATGAGTGGGGTTCTACTTCCTTCCCAGTAACCCTTCTAAAGAGGCAGACACAAGCACCAGAGTTTCTGCCAATGTCTGATGTCCAGGGAAAGCTTTCCATACCTAAGGACAAAGGAGCTACAGGAATTCCACAAGTCTTAAGAACACTAGGCTCAGTAGGGTCAAATCTTTTTTTTTTTTTTTTTTTTTGTCTTTTTCCTTTTTATCGGTACCAAGGATCAAACTCACGACTGCCTGCTCGCAAGGCAGGCACTTATGCTGCTGAGCTAAATCCCCAGCCCCAGGGTCAAATCTTAAAGGCAGAATTTCCCTGAAGCAACAAGACCTTGAACACAGCTCTAAAATACTGTCACTTCACAGAATAAAATGTGCAGAAACTAACTTTGGGCGTGCACGGGCACTGCCAACCTGCCCAGGAAGCAGCACAAGGTCACTATCTGGGTGGATCAAAACCTGCCAGTGCTCACCTTCACGTAGCAGTAGTAGTGCCCAGCATGGCAGCTGTAGCCTGAGTGCACTAGCACGGCGTATAGTCCATACATGACAGGGTCGCCATTACTCTGGGACATATATGGACGGATGTTCAGGAATTCCGGATAGCCTACATCCTGTTTGAAAGTTCAAGTAAAAGGCAAATGACACTCACCCGTGAGAGTAAGGATCAACCGGCCCTTTCCACCCACCACCACATGAAATGTCGGACTTGGCTGGGCTCTTAACAAGCTGGGACAGATGGGTGCATGGGAACACTGAGCACAACACCCTTCACATACACTGGCCACCAGCCAGTGACTGAGAGCCAGGCAGCCAACACGAGCATCACATTCACCTGACCTGCGGGAAATGATGTTACTGTCCCACTAAACCACTGAGCTTTACACTTCTCTTTGCCACAAATTGAAACTTAACTAGTTGTTTCCCAATTGCAAAGTGAGAAAAATAATTCACTTTATTCCCTAGCTCTACGGGAACACTGTTAGGAGACAGGACACAGACCACACTGGGTTTAGGTCTTTAAAAACAAAAGTGCTCAATCAATTCAATGGACTGTCCTGCTAAGTTAAAATTTTAATGTACTGCATCAGGGGGATGCCAACATTTACTCCAGAAATGAATTTTTTCCCTTAGGAAAAAATATTCTTAAATTATCTTTCAATGATAGGCAATATGTCTGCATTTCCACTCATACAAATAAAGTTTTGATAGTACTGAAGACTGAACCCAGAGCCTTGTGAGTAACAGGCAAGCTCTCTATCACTAAGATATACCCCACCCGTTTTCTAGGTTGAGATAGCCCGTCCTCCAGGCTGGCCTCAGATGTGGGCTCCTCCCGTCTCAGCCTGGGTAGCCGGGATGAGCCGTCTGTACAGCGAGCTCACACCTCAAGTACAATGAATGGAGTGAGACACACAGATCTTAGGGCGTCACATTTAGTGTTCAAGAGCGCTTGACAGTACACACCAACAGCATGTATGAAATGCCCAAGTCCAGGCCTCTGAAGGACTCTTTGTGCCATCTAAACACCACTGCTCTGTCTTCTGTCACCATCTGTCACTTTCACCAGCTCTTCAACTCCCTCATACAGCATATACATTTTTGGCTGGCTTCTTTTTGATCAATATGATGTCTGTGAGATTCACCAAACGCCACTATACACCAGGGGCTCAAGAGCTTCAATCAAGCACCCTAGTTAAACAGAGCCCAGAAGTCACAAAGATGAATGCGTCTCAAACTGCATTCCACTGGAGAACAAGTTCTGGGAGGTGTCACAGGACACGAGCTCCTCAGGGCAGAACCACACAGCCCTCCCTCCTTCCCGGAGTCACCAACACAGCACGCACACTGTAACCACTGCAGGGTTAGCAAGGAAGGAGAAAGCATGACTCCTCTCCACATGTCTAAAAATGTCTTCTTAGAGGTCTAAAAGCAACATGCTAACGAGGTCTAACGAGGCCTGCAATCACTATCAGTGCTCAAACTAAGGCTCAGGCAAGTTCCTGCCCAGTGCACCTAATCAGGCTCTAATTACAGAATGGACCCTAGACTTTTATGAACCATGTATATTTTGCTGGAATGTCATGGTGCAAACAGATTTTTAGTCTTCATTCCACAAAAAGCCACTGCATGCAAGTGCTCCTATTTCAGAGATCAATAGCATACTGCAGATCAGCACCATGGAGTCCAGTGTTTACCATACTTTTTTTTTTAGGAAACCCATATTGGTTTGATAGCCCACATAGGTACTCCATATTGGGAAAAGGCCAAGAGCAGGCAGAGGCTGAGGGAAAAAACTCCAGTAAGACAACAGCTTTCAAACCGCATTTGTGTGGAATCATCAAGAGATTCTGAAACAACACAGATTCCTAAGTCCTGCTCTACAGGGAAAAGCCAGGAATCTGTGCTTTATATGAAACATCCAGCTGACTTACGCACACCAAGACCGACGGAGTAGCCTGGGATGCAGGTGAGCCTCACCTTGGTGATCTTCCCCCCACTAAGGTTGGCAAAGCGCTTGAGAGAAAGGGTTAAGACATTGGACGTCCTATGGATGGTGAAGCGCTTGCTGGCTGGAACCTTCTTCCTGCATCTGTGAAGGTGAACGCAAAAAGTATTAAGAGGGCATTTTAAAACACTTATGCTCATGCTATGTTAACAAAAGGAACAGCTTTTCAGTGACAATGGAGACTTCCTGACTGAGACCTATCAAGAGGACATCAAAATCAATAGGTCCTAAGTCAAGAACAACTATCGCAGGGCAGCAAAGAAGAGAAAAAAAAGTAAAGACCCTAAAGCAAAATGACTTCACTAACCTGGAGACTGAATAAGATGTACAAAAAGTGGCTTTGGGTATTACAGGAAAGAATGAAGCGAAGCGGATGTGGAAAAATGATACACAGACAGTAGATGAAAGCAAACAAAGCCAGAAGACGAAAAGGAAGCGGGAGCAAAGAGACAGAAGTGAACAGCTTCCAGAGTTGAGGAATAAAAAACAGTATTTTGGCACAGAACAAGAAATTTGAAAAAGCAGAATTAAGAAACTGTTCTTCAGGAGTGACTGCAGCTTCACAGTGACCTACATACCAAGACATCTACCCAGTAAGATTGTGCAGATGCTCAAAGGACAAGTGTGGTATCTGCTGAATCAGTAAGATGCCAGGGAAACTTCAAAGTTATGGACAGAAGCCACTACCACATCTCATCTGAGAGGCGGAGTAGTGTGGTGTGCCACATTCTGCTGATGAGATTAGGAAGTCCCTTCCCCTGAGCCTCAGTTTTGTCACTGAGGGTAACTGCAGACCCTCTAGAGTAGTGACAAGTGCTGTGTGAGCTCATGCCTCCTACTCCTTTGTGCTGCAGGAGGGCCATGTTATAATAAAGACTTGCATGCAGGCCATTTAAGCCATGTGAGTGAGGTCTAAGGAAGCGCATGAAGGGTACCGGGCCAGGAGGCTTACTATATAGCTTTCTGGATGTTCGGTCTTTGGTTGAGAGCAAGGTGAAAACTTACTTGGCACACATATAGGCATTCTCTCCACTCAGGACATCTGGTTTCACAAAAAGTTCCAGAGCACGCACAATATTTGTAGCTTGCTGAGAAGGATAAAATGGAATAAACAGCAGGAGAAAAAGGCTGACTCAAAATATACCAAATTTAAGGTCTTTTTCAGGCTGAGGCAGCAAATCATACAACTTGACCTGCATAAAAATTGGCTTGCTAGCTGCCACCTCCTGGGACTGCAATACCCAATACGAAGGAGGAAGGAGTCAGGCTGTGTCCCTTTCTAAAGCAGTGACAGGTGACAGCCATGTGAGATCGGCCATGTGAGTCACTACTGCAGCTGGGTCTGCTCACATGGCCCAGCAACAGCGAGCTAGAATAAAGAACAGGGCCAGCCCATGGCACTCCAGCTGCTCCCAAGGAATGGCTCCCTAGCACCACAGGGTCTCTCTCCTCAAACCTGGGTGACAGGGCTGCCACTATTCATGGCTCAGGACACAAAACTCAGTTTCTTTCTCTTTTTCTGTCTTTCTGTCTTTTGAAAGGAATATCAGTTTTTAATTTACATGGGATTCTAAGTATTCTTTTCCTCATCTATTCTGATAAAGCCTGGCAGAGGGCCAGGCTTTCCTATCCTGCCTGGCCCTCTGCCTCAGTGTCCCAATGAAGATAGGACCCAGAATCCCATATGTACCCGAATCTCTAGTGCCACATCCAGGTAGGGGTCGTAGGTGTCTGAGACACTCTTGCACACGGAGCACTTCACTGTAACAGACAAAAAGCAGTGAGTGGCCACATCCACGAGGGGACTGCCAGGAGCCCCACACCTAGAACTGCCGGGGCAGAACTCTCAGCCTGCTTCTGTCATCGAGAACCATCTGGCTAGGCCCTGGAGTCAGGAGGTAAGAGAGCCCCGCACCTGCGCTGCTCACAAGATGCCAGGCCTCCGCATCATGAGCCTCGTCTGGCACTAACCACTAATTGCCCCCGTGTGACTAGCAGCGGGAGAACAATGGCTGCACCTGGAGGACCTGGGCCAGCAAGATGGGAAAAGCACCTTAACATGAGCACTGGCACTTTTCTCTACCTCTGTCAGAGCAACATTGTTATAAATTAGTGGGCCAAGTGGCCAGGCAGGAAGCCAAGACTCAGGACCTCCATGAGTACTGGGTCTGCCCAGCAAGGAAAGAGCCCAGCCAGCCCACACAGGCTCAGGGTTTTCTGGGTTAATGTCTAACAAGCTACCGCAGGACGGAGAAAACATATTCACTCACCTCGTGATCTGAGATAGCCTCCAAAAATCTGATGCACCAAGGTGGTCGCCTGTGTCTGACGGTCCAACCTGAAAAGGAGGTAACCCTCTGAGAGATGACACCAGGCAACATGGTGTGTTTGAGCCACTCTCCCCAGCCAGTGTGACACTGAGAAAGCCCACCTGCCCTGCACACTCAGAACCTGCACCTCAGGGCCCAGTGGAGATGGAGAAAGAGGCTCTGCAGAGCTGCCCCTCACAGCAGGTAACCTGGCCACTTCACAGAAAACAAAGAAAATTACCTGCATCCTCATGTAGTCCTATCCTTCCCTTTCACTCTCAACAAAAGGAGACACAAATATGGGGTGGAGCTGGAGGCTGAGCCCACCTTGGGCATTGGGGCGAGAGTGGGTAGGGTCAAAGGCTGTATCTTCACACTCTTCTCAGCAAAGGACGGTAGGGTCATGAGGCCTCAGCATGGGTTACTAACTGGGACCCGGGACAGTTCTGAGCCTCAGTAACCGACCTGCCCTGCAGAGCTAAGAGCCCATGGTTCTTCTGACAACTAGTCTGCCCCAAAGAGCTAGAAGCCCACAGTAGTCCCACATGGCGAGTACGCATTTCTGCTGCAGGTACCATTTGCTAGCTTCCACATCTGTTCTGCCTCACCACTCTGAACTCTGTCACCAGAGCACCAGGACCCAGCTCTGGAGTCTTTTCTCTAGCGAGCATGACTCTCCCTGGCTTCTCACAGGCATCTGTCCACTTAGCCCATAGGCCATATGGATCCATCCATGCACATGTGGCTTCTCCACCTTCTGCAGAGTCTGCTGGCCCAGGCCTTTCCTCACTGCAGTGCTTCCCAGATTGGCAGCTCCAAAACGTCTGGAGGACATTTTTACTTTGCAAAGTTAGGAAATTAAAAAAAAAAAAAAGCCAACTGCCACGACCTACTGTTAGCACCATTCATCAAAAGAAGGGCTATTTTAACTTCAAATAAAACTAGCAGGAGGAAATTCAAAGGGCATAAAAACCTACAGCAGGCGCACATTACAGCAGCAGCCAAGTCCCAGGCCCCAGAGAAGTGAGAAGCAGAGCACAGAGTGCCACACAGCCCATCCTCAGCGTCACGGGCAGAGGAAGCACGACCACGAACATGAGGCCAGATCCAAGATCCTGTATCACATGACCCAGGCCAGCCAGGATAGCTCAAGAACAATGAGTGAGGGGTCACGAGGGTTGACCCCAGTTAGCTGGCTTCAGCAAAAGCACTCTAGAGGCTAGAAGCCAGGTGGGAAAGGACAGAAAGGGGACAGTTAGGATCTCAGAAAAAACCCAAACAGAGGCTGCAGACTCTCCTACAACCCAGAAAAGGCCTACAATTCAAGAAAATGTCCTCCCTGTGCTGACACTGGAGGGGATGTGGCTTCAAAATCCTGAGACTTACAGACAGAGAGGAAGGTGGCTTTAGCCAAGGCAGAGAGGCTGGGGTAGAAAACAGCAATAAACAAGATGCAAAACATTCATCAGATGAAATCTATCCCCAGGAATTAGACAGAAGAAAACAAGACAACTTCCATATTGAATTAAATATCCTCTGACAGTAGTGGGTAATATGAAAAATCACTGTGGAGGCAGGGGATTTAGCTCAGCGGCATAAGCGCCTGCCTTGTAAGCAGGTGGTTGTGAGTTTGATCCCTGGTACTGATTAAAAAAAAAAAAAAAGAAAAATCACTGTGAATAAAAAAGAAAACAAAAATTTTTCGAGACAGAGTCTCACTATGTAGCCCATGCTGGCCTTGCATTTGCAGCAACCCTCCTGCCTTAGCTTCTTGAATGTTACGATTACAAGCATGCACCACCCACCCCTGGCTCAAAAATTTTAAATAAAAATAAAGAGAGAAAATTGAACTTAGGAAAGAAACAGAGGTTTTCACACACGTCAGAAATGAAGACAGTATGCCCTGTCCAAGGGAGAAAAGATTTACAAAATCAGTACAGGGCACTACAAAGCTGGAAAACAACCAGGGAATGAACACACAGTGAAGACAGGGCACCCAAGAAAAGGGAGCTGAAAGGGAAGGCCAGTAATAACGGAGTACAATGTAACAATGAGTATAAAATTAGAACAAAGGAAGACTTCCAGAAGTTAGCAAACATGCAAACCAACAAAATACTACCACCAGTGGGTTGCTGTAGGAGAGTGACCTCCCAGGTGGTGCTGATTGTCATCATAGGACTATCACTGTCCCCGGTAACAGAGCTCTTGGGTCACACATGACACGCTCATCTATAAGCTGGCCTTGTGGGTGGACTGCGGCACATTTTAAAACCACACACTTAAAATGGCACCAATCCAGAAGCAATAGTGTTCAGATATCATCTGACCACTGCTGGAGGCTGATTTTAGGTTAGTGATGTTTTTCTGTACATATTTTAAGGGTTAAGGTATGCCACAGATTCAACTTCTAATTTTCCTTGGTCAGGTAACAATGTTGCATATGGGAAAATAAGATAATCAGCTATAAGACCTAGGCAGGAAAACTATCAGGCTTTAAAGATTTGTTTAAAAAGGCAGTATCGCATACTTTTATAATCCTGGCATTGGGGAGATCAAGGGAGGAAGAGGATAAGTTTGAGAACAGGCTGGTCTACACAGCAAGTTCAAGGTCAGCCTGGACTGCATAACAAGATACTGTTCACAAAACAAAAAAACCTCCCTCTCCTTAATTCTCAAGGCCTCCAAACAAACAAACAAACAAACAAACAAAGCAAGTAAGTACATCAACACAGTGATACCTCAAATCTGGGCAACTCCGTGCACTGCTGTTCTTGAGCATGTCTGCAGGCAGGCAGCCTGACATGAGCACACAGGGAAGCCCAGAGAACACCAGTAAGCACTGGGCACCTGAAGCAACCTAAGGCCAAAGAAAGGGATTGGTATAGCAATCTATTCCAGCAACAAATGATGCATGCTAGAGTGACAAGAAAGAAGCAAGCTGAAACTGACCAGCCAGCACCCAAAGGCTGAGAACACACGACCAGGGCTCTTAAAAAGGGGAGATGTACCAAGGGAGTCAATGAACAAATATGCTGATCTTTCCACACAATAAAAGAATTTTAAGAATAGGTAAGCAAACAGAAAACGCACAGCAAATATGTCATCTGTAGGAATTGTGAGATAGAATGAGTTGAGAACAACCTTCTCACTTATAATGATATACTGTCTATTAAAGAGGTTAGACTTGGCCTCTGCAGACCAAACCTAGAACAGTGCTCAGAGAGGAATGGGATAAGCAGAGGAGTGTGAGCAGCAGGAAACCTCCCAGAGAAGTATGCGGTTCCAACGCGGGCAAAGGACACCAAAAAGTACAGATTGGGACAAGGACACTTCCTAACGCCAGGGCAACAATTCTCAGCTAGGACAGGGCAGTGAGAACATCCATCCACAAGCGCAAGCACGGAGAAATCACAGCAGCTGCACAGGCTTAGAGCACCACAGCATAGGAGGAGGAGACCACAGACACAGCCAGAAGGCAAACACAATGCAAAATCAGTACAGGGCACTACAAAGCTGGAAAACAACCAGGGAATGAACACACAGTGGAGACAGGGCATCCAAGAAAAGGGAGCTGAAAGGGAAGGCCAGTAATAACGGAGATCTTAAAGACCCGGACAGCAAATGGCATAAGGACAGACAGTCTCAAAGGCACATATCACAAATACTATGTACCAAGTCGCAGGAAAACACCAGGAAGTTCCACAGAAATGTGGTAAACACGCTTTGAGCACAATGCAAGCAATAACGAAATGACTACCACCGGCAAAAACCAAAAGGGGCCGTTCACCTGCCAACTAAGTGATGCTCAGCATCAGGAAGCTCACCTTGTGACATTTCGCTAGAGACCAGTGGACACTCTCATGGATGGGTATTCAGTGGGCACCCATCTCTCTGCTGTTCCCTGTCTACCTCTGTCCGAGTGCTACATACCCGGAGCTGCAAATGCAACCCACCCCTACCCACCTAGCCCTCCCCAACGTCTTCTACCAGCAGCAGATACTACCTAACCAGCCTGGACCCACATGTCGGTTCCTGTCCTAATCTCTTGACTGGACCATGCCCTGTGCCAGGGTCAGCCAACACAGCACATCCCCATACTCCACTGCAGGGCCGACACCACACTTGCCCCAGGCCCAGAGAGGCCTAACTCTTCCCTCCTGATCTTCCCTGATGGAAGAGGCTAGACACCCCAACCTTCCATGCCCCAGATGTACTCTCCAGTCTTTCCAAGACCGTGCTTCTCACAGGATGAGGAAATGCTGCACCATAAGCTCCTTAGACCTATGGACATCTTTAATTTCCAGTTCCCCAGGGCTGAATTCAGTGTTAGGCATACAAGAGGTCAACACACAACTACTGGAGAAAGCGTCTCACCAGAAGATGGCACATGTAAGGACAGACCCAGGTCTGAGTGTCAGTTTGTGTGTGCATGTGTGTGTGTACACGCATACCTGCACATGAGTAGGAGCTCACATCCTGGGAAGGGAAAACGTGACTACACCTTTGGAACAGGCAACCAGCATCCAAGAATCTGGTAACAAGTCTTTTCCATGTAACTTGGTTTTCTTTACATGTGGTTTATTTACCTAAGAACCCCACTCACTGAAACAGGTGGTGTTCCCATTTCAGTCCTTCACTGCTACAACTGAACTGTTTGTTTGTTTGTTTGTTTGTTTGTCTTTTTTCTTTTTTATCCGTACTGGGGATCGAACTCACGACCGCCTGCTTACAAGGCAGGTGCTTATGCCTCTGAGCTAAATCCCTAGCCCCAACTGAACTGTTTTAAGAACAATCCAGACATTTCCTGAGCTATTTCAGGTATTTCTAAATAAAGGTTTTAGTTCACTTCCAAGCTCTGATGAGAATCAGGACAGCAAACCTCCCTGCCTGGTCTTGGCTAAACCATGGCCCCAGGGACAACACAGAGCACTTGACAAGGATGGCAACTGCCTATGTGAGAATCTATGCCATAATCAATGGTTACATGGATAGGTCCTACCCTTCCAAATCTGTAAGGAGAGAGGTGGGACTATAACCTCAAGTTCTCTATATGCTGTTAAGTTCTTGTACAGAGATGTAATTCCTACTACCCTGTCCTCTATCAAAACAGCAGGGTGATTTTAAAAAGATCAGAGCCCATAACCAAGCACACTGCTTAAAGACCTGCTGAGTCACCTCCCCTCACTCGGCTGCTTGGGACAGAGCTACCACTCTTTGGCCCTGCCACCTGATTCAGTTCCGCTGCCCTTGGCCAGCCACAAGGATGCAGCAGGACACAACTTTCTCCCAGGGTGTGCCCTACTTGGGCTTCAGGAATGGCCCAGGCATACATGCAAATGCTGCCTCATCTGCAGAGGAAATTGGGTAGGTGATGAGGGCTGCTGCCTCCACTGTAAGGAAGGAGTCTGTTGTAGCCCTCTGGGAAGGGCAGGAGAGACTAGGCACATACTTGGCATAGCCATTCAGGCAGGCCTTCTGCATGGCATCGATGGTGTACCGGAGAAACTCGTGAGCATCCTCTTGGTTCCCAAAGCGGAAGTGGCGGGCAATCTCTGAGGAAGGAAGAAAGCAGGTACAGAAGAGTGCTGCCTGCTGAGTGACTGCTCAGAGTCACAGGGGGACTTTTATAGCACAGTGTGAGGGAACCAAGCACTCTGCACCATGTTCTACAGCCTGAGGTCTATTCAAGGTGGCTGTTAACTGCTCAGGGAAACCTACGGCTTGGGCTTGGCCGGGTACAGTTTCAGCTACTGTGGAAGATTAATGGAGCCCAAGAGTTCAAGGCCAGCCTGTGCAACATGGCAGGATGCTCCCACTCCCAAAGGAATGTAAAATTCCATTGATGAGTTAGCTTTCCAAGAGCCAACACAGGACTTGATGGATCCTAATCATGTCAGTACTACAGTGTAGGGTCCAAACCACCATGAATCTATCTCTTCTACCAAGTGACTGGGAAACCAGATCTCCATAGCATGTGAATGCTCAGAAAGGAGTCGGCAAATTCCCATCCTCCTCTTCTCCGTGCTGTCCGTCACACTCACCTGCCAGCCTTAAATATGCCACATGCCTGCAGGCCTGGTCAAAACTCACTTGTCCTTTAGGCAGGGGCATGCCCCACCAGACCCCTAAGCCTTCCTTCAGAGCAACTCCCTAGCCGACACGCACCTTAATTACCATGCCTATGGTCTGCAAGGCTCAATGTGGGGCCGTTAGCTAAGGAGGATTCCTAAGACTTTCATGAGGTTCTCCTCCCACCAATTCAGCAGCACCAACTCCAGAGCTAGCATTTGGCAGGCACCCAGGTCATTCTTACTTTTTAGGTCTCGGATGAAGGAGATGGGCTTGATAGCATTACCACTGTTGGCAAAGGCCTGGACGATGTGGTTCTGCATGACGCACAGCATGCAAAAGCTCCCCTGGTGACCTGTTTATGAAGCAGTAGCAACATTAAGATAAGAACTTTAGACAGCATTTCCACCAACACCACTCTGGCAAGAGATATACAAGGGTAAAGCAGTCTGTGACAGGCTAGGGGGTCACAGAGATTCCAGACCAGACAGAGATTTGTGGACTGTCAGGAAAATATTTTTCTCTGATGGATGCCATTCCAGGGCCACAAGGCTTCACAGCTATAATTCTAACACTCTCGCACCACTATGTTCTTGTTTAATGCCAGTGACCTGTGTGACATCATTTTCGTATTTAATACGCACACACACACACACACACACACACAAAGCTTTTGCACTGAGCTATCTCTGGAATACTTTTATTTTGAGACAGGCCCTTGATAAATCTTTAAGTTGTGCAGGTTGGGCCCTAACTTGCCACCTCCCTGTTTCAGCCTTCCAGAATGCTGGGATTACAGATGTGAACTGCTAGCTGGCTCACTAGTATTCTTTACTTACACAATGAGTAAGTCTGACTTTGAACATCAAGTTTAGAAAAATATTATCTTTATAAGCCACAGTATTTTAGGGCTTTCTGATGGTCCCTCAGCGAGAACTTCTGCTCTATTCCATCTAGCAAAGCTCTTATTACTATTTAGCAAAGACTGGAAACTCTGTAAGGCAAAATCAGTCATAGGTAATATATAACAGGTGCCAGGTGTGGTGGTACAAGTGCATAATTCCAGCATCAGGAGGTGGAGGCAGGATCACTAGGAAGGAGTTTAAGGCCAGAGTGGGCTACGCAGTGAGTTCAAGGCCTTGCTTAAACAAGACTCGAAAGTGAGACCCTGTCTGAAAAAACAAAAAACAAGCTAGGCGTGGAGGTGCATGCCTGTGGTCCCAGTGCTCAGGAGGCTGAGGCAGGAGGAATGCTACAAGTTGAAGGCCAGCCTTTGGGCTACACAGTGAGTTAAAGTCCAGCTTGCATTACAGAATGAGAAAGACCCTGTATCAAGAACAAAAAACCAAACCCACCACCACCAAAAATATACATACATAGGGGTGCAGTACAAGCAAAGGCCATTGGCCCTAGTAGCTTCTGTATACAAAATAGCTGGTCCTCATGGGCATTAGATCAGAGATGTACAAAGAGTAACACCTGCTCAGCTCTACTGCATTTTAGGGGTGTCTATCAGTAAGATACTGGTGTAACAGTTCACCTCCCTCAATCCCATTCTCCATGTTCCTTCATCCAAGGTGATCACTAACCTGAGTCAGGCAATTATTATTCCCAGTCATGTATTTACTGTATTAATTCAGGCTGCGCAACCACAAATGCCGAAGGGCACTATGGCTGTGTGTTTCTAAGCTTGCTCTTGTACCATGCAGCTAGATGCCGTGCTCACTAGCAATCTGCTTTCTGAAAATCTGCAAGGACACAATTCTAATCCTTCCAGTCACACAGCTAGTGCATCTCACTGAACAAACAGGAGAGTCTGCAGCTCTATGCCTAATACCCAAAACTCATCAGCTGCTTCTGCTCTCTTCACGGACCTGAAGTTACTTAGTTATTCAGAGGCCGGAGTCCTAGGCTCTACCTGGCTGCACCTGTCCTCTGGGCCCACCCTGTGGATGGACTCTGGGGGTGCTGACTGTTAGAAATGTTTCTTGCTGCAGGCATTTTATTTTATTTTTTGGTATTGGAGATGAATCAAACTCATGCTGTTTTGCTCATCCTGGCCCTCTGCAGCAGGCATTTTAACATACATGCCAGATCTTATCTGTAGAACTGGGGTGACAGGGATGTGAAAGTTAATGCCAAACTGTTCCCAAAAGTAGTTACACCAGCTCCAACCAGGCCTATAAAAAGAATCTCAGTGCTTTATCCTGTCTGACATCTGTAATGTCACATGTCTGCGTTTTTATGATTAACCAAGTGTAAAATAGTATCCCACTGTGGTTTTCCCTGAAGACTACCAGGCTAAGCATTGCTTCGTGTGCTTCTTTGACCTTAAACCTTTCCTCTTCTGTAAAAGCCATTCCTAATTTTATCTATTTCTTTCTAACAAACTTGCCTTCTGTTAATTTAGCATCCTTCATATGCTTTTACTATCAATCCTTTGCTGATTACATGCCTCAGGTTTTGTCTCCCAGCTTGTAGGCGGTATTTAAATTTTCTTTAATCTTTTTTTTTCCTGAACAAAGGTTTTTCTTAATGCAGTTAAATGAGCAGACTCCACTTTTGAGTCTTATTTAAGCAAGTTCCCATCCCAAGATTGGGAAGGTATCTACCCACATTTGTTATACATGCAGTTGCACTTTTGATAGTGTTTTTCATCCGTTCTTTCATAAATGATGTGAAATAAGGAATAAAACCAAATTTTAATTAATTTTAGTTCCCTATAATAAAATGAAGGATCAAGTACATGTGAAAAACTGGTAAGTACCACTGTACTCCACATACATGTGGGTCTTTCTCTGGGCTCCTGCCTCTGTTCCACTGATTAAACATCTCTCTTGGATCTAATACTGTAACATTTTAATCTGTTACATTATAATTTATGTCTCTGTAGTTGGTAGAATGTATCCCTTCTCATAGTCATTTTTTTGTAAGTGTCTTAGAGAGGTAGGAGTTGGTGGGGAGGGCTGTAGTTCAGTGGCAGAGTGCTTGCTCACTGTTCAAGATAGAAAAATTCAACTAAGTTTTATATTCTGATGTTATACCTTGCCATGCTGCCAAATTTTTCTTGCTGAATCTGTTTTTTTTTTTTCC
The DNA here is from genome assembly GCF_034190915.1 of Cavia porcellus. Taxonomy (NCBI): domain Eukaryota; kingdom Metazoa; phylum Chordata; class Mammalia; order Rodentia; family Caviidae; genus Cavia; species Cavia porcellus. The sequence goes on from NW_026947515.1 coordinate 27,571,532, forward strand.
TCCATGACAGGTACTCACTATGTACCCCAGGCTGGCCTTGAACTCACTATACAGCTCAAGCCGGCCCCAAACTTTTGGTGATTCTCTTGCCTCAGTTGCGTGAGTGCTGGGCTTACAGATGTGCACCAGCACATCCAGCCTCAATTTCTACATTCTTTTGGTTTCTTAAGCAGAAATACAGTTTCAAATTACAATAATGTTATTCCATTCTATTCCAAAAGCCATGGCTCTGGCTAGGACTAATACAATCATAAAAGAAAATATAAGGATATCACACTTCACCATGGTTTAGAGTATGCTTCCAATACATTTTTAGAACAATGGCCTGATTTTTTTCTTTTTTTGATTTTTAGCAGAAATCTTCTGTCAGATTAAGGAAATGCTCTTTTACTCTGCTGAGAGTTTCATTTCTTTTCTTTTTTTTGGTACTGGGGATCGAACTCACAACCTCGCGCTTGCCAGGCAGGAGCTTACACTGCTGAGCTAAATTCCCGCCCTTAAAGAGTTCCATTTCTTTAAAATACACATTATGAGTTCCTTTAAAGAGGAAGGTATCTACTTTTAAGTAACCTTTCTCCTTTAAAGTCCCTTGATACTGTAGTTAATCACAAAGACAGCAAATCAGCACTCACTTTTGTAACACTCCCTTTGTGCTGAGCGCTATTCCAGTCACTGTACAGAACCCACTTGTGCCTCACAAGTCTGTGCGGAAGTTTTCAGTTTCTGTGCAGACCAGGGCCAGGAAGCACGAAGAGGCCCTGAAATGGGATGCAGACACAGGCAGCTCCAGGGCCGCCATGTGGAGTGCTACTCACACACCTGCGCTCCTAGAGTGAAGAGCTGCGCCTAGCATTTATAAAACTATTGCTGGCATTTGCCAGTGTTTTTCCTTAGTGCTGGAATTGGAACCCGTGTCTCTCGTGTAAGCTAGGCAAGCATTATACCACCAGGCTACACCTCCAGCCTTTGTCTAGAATGTTTATAACCAGTGCATGATAAGATTATACTTTTTCTTTTTAATAGCTTCAACTTTGCTATCCAAGAATCTCACAGAACCAGCTAGATAATATTCTCTTTTCCTATTACTAGAAGAATGTGTAAAGAACTGGCCAGCTATGTTCTTAAAAGCCCCCCCCACCAACTGACTGCCCAATGGTATGCTCTTAAAAGTTTCATAGAACTCACCTATAAAATCATCCTGGTGTGGCGGTATCTTCTATGCGGAGATTTTTTAAAGCCCTGTCCTACTTTCTTTACTAGTTAGAAGACTCAACACACTTGGTATTTTTTTTTTAACCAGGGATTAAACTCACAACCATGTGCTTATAAGGCAGGCACTTATGCTGCTGAACTAAATCCCCAGCCCCCTCTCCTCAGCTTTTGAGATAATTTATTTCACCCATTTTAATTTCTACCTGAAGGTATGTTTCACAATACACATATGACATGTCAATATAATAGTTACATAAAACAACTAGATTCTATCTTATCCCAGAAAGAATGGCCATCATCAAGAAATCAAATAAAAACAAATGCTGGTGAGTTTGCAGGGAAATAGAACTCTTTTTTACACTTTTTTTTTAATTATTATTTTTTTTTGTCTTTTTCCTTTTTATCGGTACCAGGGATTGAACTCACGACTGCCTGTTTGCAAGGCAGGCGCTTATGCCGCTGAGCTAAATCCCCAGCCCCTCTTTTTTACACTTTTGGTGGGAATCTAAACCAATATAACTACTATAGAAATCAGTAGGGAAATTTCTCAAAAAACTGAAACTAGAAATTCCATTTGACTGAGGCCCTTCCCTTCTACGTATCGTCCCCAAAATTAAAGACATCTGTTATGGTCTGGGTCTAGATATCCCTCCAAAGCCTTATGTGGTCATTGCTGGGACTTTCTCGGAGGTGGCTGGCTCTAACATGTGTGATGCTGGTATTAAGGGTGTGTGATTACTGAATCAGTCCACTGATTAAGTTTGACACTAACCTAACCAGCAGCCTAGATACAATATAAAAAGGGTAGAGAGATGATGTTCAATATAGTCTCTTGTTGTTCTGCTACATTCTGACCGCCATGAGCTGTTTTCCTCTGCCAACCTACTCTGCCTTGAAGCCAGCCACTTATAGACTAAAACCTCTATAAACTGTGAGCTAAATAAACCTTTCTTCCCTTAATTTTGGGTATTTTTTCTCAGCAATGAGAAAAGTAACTAAGACAACAACATATTAAAAAGATACATGCATGCCCATGTTGATAGCAGCACAATTCATAATAGCTAAATCTTAGAAGCAGCACATACATCCATGGACAGATGAAAGAATAAAGAAAGTGGTATTTACACACAATGGACTACTGTTTTGCCATAAAGATAAACTTGAATCATCTGTAGGAAAATGTACCTTCAGAGCATGTTAAGTGAAATAAATGAGATATATAAGCTTAACTTCCACATGGTTTCTTTTATGAGAAATACAAATTATAAATAAGGAGCAAAATAAAAGATAGATAATAGGAAGGAGTAGATCTTTCTCAAACAGGAAGAGATCAAGAGATAGAGGGATTCAGAAGGAAAAGGAAGAAAGGGAAAAAAGGAATTAGGATACATTATGCACATGTACCAACTCCAAGGAATGTAAACACTATGTACTGCAAACATGTATGACAAATTTAAGGTTTTTTTTTTTAAATTTCAAAAAAAAAAATGGGTGTACATATTGTGGAGATATTTTCTGAAAACCCCAGCTTTTGTGTGGGTAAGTACTTTCTTTTTTTGGTCTTTTTCGTTTTTACCAGTACCGGGGATCGAACTCACGACTGCTTGCTTGCAAGGCAGGTGCTTATGCCGCTGAGCTAAATCCCCAGCCCCCATGGGTAAGTACTTTCACAAAAGTTAAAAGATGAGGACCAGTGCCACGATAGGCACATTTTGAGTCCGGGTACATGCAATCAACCCCACTCCTAAACTATCACAATTCACATAGGACCAGCTGTGCTCCAGCAAAGAGGTTTCCAGTTCCACTGATTCCCATTACCTCCCCTCCTCTAGCTCCTGCCCCTACTCACAGCTCCTTGCGTGTTCCCGGGAGAGCAGGTAGTTGGCCAGTGGTGGCGTGTAGGTCAGGCACTGTACTGTGGCATTCAAGAAACAGGTGTTGCCCAGGTTGTGCAGCCCTGCGCCAACTCGGAAAACACGCTCCCACCTCAAAGACAGCTGCTCTGTGGGAAAGAGCACTTTCTGCGGTGCTGGGACGCCATCACTGCTGCTTCCAGAGAAGCGCTCACTGCCTAAAGGAGAGCAGGAGATCGGGAGGAAAGGGGCAAGTCAGGCCATGCACAGGAAGGTCATGGAGACATTCGGCCACATTTGCTGAGTGCACAATTAGCAAAAACACAGCATCCATTGGAGGGTAAATGGGTTGTTACTGACTAAAAGGCCCTAAGAAGCCCAAGTATAAATCCATTCATGCCAGGACATTCCAGACTGCACAGGACTAGAACTCAAGGGTCTTCTGGGGGAAGGGAAGAAAGAATTGGGCCCTGTCACTGCAGTGTACTGCACTCCTATGCAGTTCATCCCATTTCTCTATTTTTTTTTTTAATTTTGGTTTCTTGAGACAAGGTCTCACCATGTAGTCCAGGCTGGCCTTGAACTCACTATGTAGCTCAGGCTGGCCTCAAACTCTCACAAATCCTCTTGCCTCAACCTCCCAAGTATTGGCATGATAGGCATGTGGCACCACACAGAGGCCCTCTATTTCCAAACCCTAAGCAACAGTAGGGAGTGTGTTTTAAGGAACCTCATAGTACAGATTTCTTTCTTCCCAGCCCTGTATCAAGCCATCTATGACTAAAACCCTTTGGCCCAGTGTAAAAGCTACAATTCCCTGACCACATCCTGCTGCAGTTCTTTGGCTCATCCATTCAGTTAACACATACATGGCCTCTATACCAGTAGCCTATACACCTGTACCTTGTCTCTTGGCCTGTGGCTCATTTCCACTCTTAGGGCGACTGGCTCCCTCAGTCTTGGGGTTCAGCAACACATATTTGCTCTTCAAGGACTCCAGCTGGTAAGAGAAGCTCTTGCTGGCTGGCTCGAACTCAATCTTCTGTAAGAGGACCTTCTTGGCCGAGGCAGCCAGGAGCTTCCCCAGCTCTGAATCCTCGGCTGAGTCCTTGCGGCCAGGTTTTAGGGCCTCCTTCAACTTATCAACTATCGGCATTGTGCATGCCTGTGGGGACAAGAAGCAACACAAATCTATAGATAACCAAGTCTAGAAAGGAAAACATCCCTTTTGTCTGGTGGCCAGGGATGCCAGCTAACACAAAAGCTTCCCTGAGTCAGCCAAGTCCTCAGAGAGGAAGTGTGAGATAAGGAGCCTGCAGGCCTACAAGAGTTCAGGATTCCTCTCTGAAAAACAACAGTCCATGCAGAGAGAGTGCAGCGACAGGATGGGGACTCCACACCACTCCTGCAATGAGTGCCTCGTCTCTGATGATTTGAGTAACTGCATGTTGCCCTCGGTGCCATTTCCTTCATCAGGATAGCAGAGGTCGCAATGTCTGCTCAAATACATGGAACTGCTACTTTTCCTATACACTCTGGTGACTTACACACCTACACAGCCATGTAGTACAGAAATCAGCAGGCAGTTTAGATGGGCATGCACGTTTGTAGACATGTGCTATTCAACATGAAGGCCACAGGCCACACAAATGGCTACAGAGCACAAGAAATTAGGCTAGTCCTAACTGAAATGTGCCATAAAAGTAAAATACAAACCAGGCATGGTGGCACATGCCTGTAATCCTAGCACTTATGAAGTCAAGACAGGATAATCACCATGAGTTCGAGACAAGCCTAGGCTTCATAGTGAGTTTAAGGCCAGACTTAACTGTATAGAAAGACTCTATTTCAAAAACCTTTTGGTAAAATGTATCACCAGATGTTAAAGACTTAGTGTAAGAATGTGAAATATTTTAATAATTTTTCAATTGGTTACATGTTGAAATTACTGCATTATAGAATTAACTAGTCAGATGTAGCCCAAAACTCTACTCTAGAAACTCTTTTACCAGCTTATTAAATCATTCAAATTTATCATTATGGGTCATCTAATTCCATACACAGATTATTAAGTAACTTTTTCTACAAAATTTTCCTAGGGATAAAAATATATGTAAGTATATTGGGTTAAATAAAAACACTATGAGAGGGCTGGGGAGGGTGTAGCTCAGTGACAGAGTACCTACCTAACATGTGAGGCCTTGGTTTCATTTTCAAGGAAAAAAAATCAATTTCACAATTTATTTTTATTTTCCTAATGTGTGTGCTATAAAAATTTAAATTATGTCCATGGCTTCCATCATATGTTTATTGAACAGTGTATAACAAAATCTTTTTCTACAAGTAAAGGGTGAGCTGGGCATGCTTGCACAAGCCTGTAATGCTAGCACTTAGGAGACTAAGGCAGAAGGATTGGCACAAGGTCAAGGCCAACCTGGGCTACAAAGTGAGCTCAAGGCCAGCCTGAACTGCATAGCGCATGGCAAGACCTTGTCTTAAAAAGACAAACAATCAAACAAACAAAAAGATCCAGCTAGCTGAAAGGTGGCAGGAGGGGATTAGTCACCTGGCTGCACATTAGTCCCCCCCCAGAGAACTAACACTTTCAACACAGATACATAGAAAGTGTAACAAAGGGGAGATTACCCCATCACCTCTGACCACAACACCTGTAGCCACCATTTTCCCTTCTTACTCTCTACCTCGAACACTTCAGCCAAAGCTTAGGCTTAGGCTTAGGCCATGTGAGTCACGATTAGAAAATGTGCCTGAAGTTACTCACTCACATCAGACAAATGATGACTCTGCTAACTGGTGCCCAATCAGCAGGTCAGATGCATCCCAAAACTCTATTCTAGAACCTATCCTGCCAGCCTATTAAGTCATTCAAATTATCATTATGGGTTATCTAATTCCATACATGGATTAAATATCTTTTTCTACAAAAATTTCCCTAGAGATAAAAATGTAAGAAATTCATTTTTAAATAAAGTACAAGTTGACTGATGTGAGGAAATCAAAGCTTTTTTCCAATGAGATTAGCTAACACAGCCCAGCAAAGAACAATCACTACAGGTCACATACTGGCAACTCAGAGGAAACAAGACCACAGAAACCTCTCAACCTTACCTGAGGTATGCAAAAAGTGGCTTGCTGCTTCCCTCTGAAGCAAGGGACCAGGTTCTTAAGGAACTGATCTCTGCTCCAGCAAATCTCCTCTGGGTCCTGGAATTCACCTGCTCCTGGACTTCGGCCTGTTCAATCAGCGGGTGCCCCTAAGTGCAGTGTCCAGAATGGGTAGTTCACCTGTGGGAGGAGCATCGAGACCATCACCTGGAAAACTCTTGCAGGTGTTGCTGAAGACTCATCTCATGGGTGTGGTGCAGGAACTGTGACCTTCTGTAAGAAAAAAGTGCCAGTAAGGCTAAAGGAGTATCTCCAGCAGTGAGTTCAGTGCAAGTGCAAAGAACTCTGATAACAAGACACACATCAGTGCAATGTACATGGCATGAAAACTGTTCTCTGCTCTACCTCTTGACCCAAATGCCAGTAAGAAGGCCATAGAACAAAATGCTCCATATACCCACCAGACAAATGCAGTCTAATCTCACTTCCAAACAGTAAGTGATAGGCTTCTACTGTGAACACACAAACACAAATGTAAAGAGGACAGCAAAGTGTGCACAATGGCCCACTGCTTAGCTTCTACCTCCTTGGCCTAAGTGACCTTGCAGCCGGCCTCAAGCCTCTCACATCATCCATAAATAAAACCATTAATGCCCTCCCCCAAAATACACCGGAATGACCTCAGGATAAAGGACACACCTCCAGTTGTCTAAAAACCTTCCTCTAATGTCACTGGCTTTCTTGGTCAGGACTCACATCTCACACTAGACAGGTAAGAACGACCAACAGTCCACCAGTTCGAGTCCAGGTGCCATATCCCAAGAGGAAAAACAACACTTGGGAGATTTAGTTTCACCTGAGATAAGTAACAACCAGCTCTTCTGCAGAGTCAGAGATCTGGAACATGCATAATTTTTCCAGCTGTGACAGAAAGAGCAACGTCTACCATCTCCACCTGGAATCTTAAGGGATGGCCTAAAAATGATTATTTCTTTGAGATATATGAACCAAGAAAAGTGCTCCTGTAATCACCAGCAGACCCTCTGATTTGCACACATACTAATGCACACTTCACTCAGAAAGGATGCTTTATGACCCAGACTGGCTTATACTTATCAAGGTATGTTTACACCATCGAAAGTATTCAAACACAGCTTTCCTAAACCAGAAATCATTTAAAGCCCCCAATTCACTTTTCCAAGTTAAACTGCACTCAAGACTCAGTCAGCACGTGTTGGAAAGAGGGAGCCCAAGCCAGAAGGACCGAAGCTCTCTCGGAGCTTCTTTGAGGGGGGCCTCCAGGGCTCCGCAGAGCAGGGCATCCCGAGTGGGGCGGGTTAGGACAACACGCACTTCTCCTTTACATTCACTGCAGAAACCGAACTGTGTGGGCGCTGAGATCCTTCCTCCTCTCCTCTGTCTGAGGATACTATTCTGGCACCTGGGGCCGCAGACGGTAAGTCACACAACCCAACAAGAGCAACCTGCATCTTAAAACGCATACGCCCTGCCGGCGCTCTGTGTGGCCTTCTGCGACCGTGACCACGTGGTAGGGTCCCTTCCCCAGATCTCAGTGAAACGAGCCGCGTCTCCTCCGCTAGCTAGCAAACTAGGTAGCGAAGGCTCTCTTCCTGACTTTGACTGAGGCCATTCCAAAGTGAAACCCAGACCCCGCGTGAAGATGCTTTCGTAGGCAAAGAGTTGCCCAACGCGGACGCAGGTCGCCGCCTCTCCCCTGCCTTGCGTCCCTGCCTGGGGAGAGCTCTGCCCTCCATCCCCATCGGGGTGCGCGGGCGACGCGGGCGAAGGAGTCGGGGGCACCCACGGGTCACCTGGACCCCGCGGCCCAAGATCCTTCTCGGAAGCACCTCAGACTACTGCCTTAACAGCACATCTCCGAGTCTCCTCAAAGGCCACATCCCGGGGCGGTCAACGCTACCTCAGCGGGCAGCGCAGCTCCCTGCTCTGGGGCAGCCCCGACTCCTGTGAGGACGGCGCGGCCTCGCACCCTCCCGGGGCTCCGCACTCCGAGCTCCTCAAGAACGACGTATCCCTTTGCTTTCTATGGGATTCCCTCCGGACCCCGATGGACGCGCGCTCACTTCTCCCCCAAGTACTTCAGGCCCGGCAAAAGCCCCCGTGTTAACCCGCCCGGCCACGGGTTACCCTCGGCGGCCCCTCAGCGGCCAGCAGCAGGACGGCGTAGCATAGTCGTATCCCCAGCCCAGGCCCTCAAGCGCACCATCCGGGCCTCCGACGCCTCACACACACGTGTCCCGGCGACGCTTAAAGGAGCCGCGCCCTACCACTGCACTGCGCCACCGCGGAGAGGTCCGGACAGCTTTAAGAGGCGGAGCTAGTTTAGGCTAGCTCTATGGATCCGCCCATGTCCGCTTTACGCGCGCTTACGTCACCTCCGTGTCCCGAGGCCCCGGCAGCCCACGCGATGACGCAGGCGCGCAGAGTCAAGCATGCTCCGCCCCCTTGGCTGCAAAGCCAAGGGAGCCGCACTTCCGGGGCGGCCGGGTGTCTTGCTTGTGGTGGCAGCACTAAGCATAAGTTCGGAGCATGCCGAGGCAGGCGAGCGCTTCCCCCTTCCCTCCGTGAGGGTGCGCACAGGCCCAGCCACAGCTTGGGGACTCACGGGAGCTCTCGCCGCCTCCCTGGCCGCTCAGAGGCACACGGCGCCCGGTCCTCAGCTCTGGAATTTGTGTCATTGGCAAACGAAACATCTCAGCTCGGAGAGGCAGCCTGTTCCGTGCAAGTTTAGGGGTACCCGGGGAGGCGGGTCTGGGGAGGAAAGGATCAGGCACTTTTGGCTGTCGACCTTCCAAATCCTCGGAGGCCTCTGTGCATCTCTCCAGCCCCACTGGCCTCTCCCTTTTGGTTTTATCCTACACGACTCTACGTGAAGGTCTTCGTTGAGAGGTTAGATATTTGCAGACATACCGCCAAAATTCCCTTGCCTCAAAGCAGCTTCATGGGCTTCTTCTCTACGGCCCCATTCCCCAAGGAAGTGGACAGGGTTTCCTGGCCTGACTTCAGGAACTCCTTGGGAATCACGGGCGAGAATAAACTATTTTCTCCAAAAGACAGAACACTGTCGCATCTGCTGTCTTGACAGAAAGCAGGAAGGTGAGTGGGAGTAAGGCGAGATCACAGGTGTGAGGAAAAGAAGAAAAAAGTACAACAGGACAGATTTATTTCAGAACAAACCTGAGAGGGACTTCACTGGCGCTAGAAACCAGGCCGGCCACTCTGGTGGGGTCTTTTACAGGGTAATGGGGAGGAGGAGTTAAGTGAAAGAGGCTTGTGACTACTGCCAGGAACGAAGCTTGAGAGAGAGAGCACAGTAATAGTGATTGCCCAGGGATGAGGCTCGGGGAAAACAGGGAGTTGTGACTACTGTCAGCAGCGGGGCTGCTAATGTTTTGAGCCAGCGGGGTGGGGATGGTTCAGAGAGGTATCTGATCAGGATGGTGGCAGTTGTATTCCTTTAGTAGACAACCAAAAGGTGCTTTCATGTCCTTCCTGTAGTTCAGGGGTGAAGATGGACAGAGAACAGATAAAACAGAAATAGGATTCACCTTGTGTCTGCTATTGGGTGACTGTTTTTGTTCTGTTTTGAGACAGAAGCCTTGCCTGTATCCCAGGCTGGCCTTGAACACACAGTGATCCTCTTGCCTCAGCCTCCCAAGTGCTAGGATTACAGAGGTGCACCACCATGCCTGGCTAGTTTATTTGTTTCTTTCTTTCTTTTTCAAAAAGAGACCAAACCACTTAACCTGAGATTAAGACTGTCTTATCTGCGAGAACACTCCATTAACAGATTTAGTTTATATAGCAGCATAATTTGTGAAAAAAAAAAAAGATTTAGTTTGAGGTTTTTCTTGTTATTTTTTGTCTTTTTGAGACAGGGTTTCACTATGCAGTTCAGGCTGGCCTTGAACTTGCAGTGATCCTCCTGCCTCAGCCTCCTGAGTGCTGGGATTATGTACAGAACCACACCCCACTTGGGGTTCATTCTTGGTCTCCAGACCACTTTTTCTGTCGTGATCAAAGTGTTCCGGGCCACGAGGCTACGATTCAAAGGCAACTCTTTACTGCTCCATGTCTTATGTAATGATGATTTTGCTGTAATCAGCAGGTTGCTTTGGATGCTTAATTTACCCAGACCTAGATTTCCTCCTGTGGGAAAAAAAGGTGATCCATAGCATATCTTTGGTTCTTTTAATAACAAAGTCAGCAACATTTGCCACTATTGAGCTCATGTTTAGTGCCAGATGTTAAGGTGGCTGCTAATCATAGCAACCTCAGAAAAAGGTAACGCTTTACCCATTTTACGGGTGAGAAAACTGAGTATGCAAGATCCCACCAAGCATGTGGTGAAGTGAGGGTTTGTACCTGGTCTGCCCGCTTCAGGTTCACTCTTAATGAGATGACCAAGAGTTGCCTAAATGGCCTGCATAACTTGACAGTGTAATCTGAAACCTGGAAGTTGTCAAGAGCCTTTGTCTGCCCACATGCATATCCTTCTCTTTCAGATTCCCTTGTGGAGGCCCTCAGAATTTTCTCAAGGTCTTGTGTTTAGGTGAGCCATGGAAGTCTGCTAAGGTGCCCAACTTCAAAGGTCACCAGAGAAATACAAATGAAGATCACACTGAGGCACCTTTTACACCCACTAAAATGGCAAAAAATAACTAAATATTGCAGAGAGTGAGGAGCAGCTGGGAACCTCCATGCTGCTTCTGGGAGTATAAAACGATATAAATATTTTGGAAAATAACATGAATGCTTCTTTGAGGTCAAACTAACAGCTACCCTTGACCCCCTTGGTTGCTATACCTTCTGTTACTATGATCTTCAGGTCAGACCGTCTTCCCTCTGCAGGCCCTGTCTGTGAAGTCAAAAGTCCAGGGACTGCCTGCTCGCTGGAAACTGCCCCTGAATGTCTCATGAGCACCTCTAACTTACCATGTCAACGGATGGGTGGTGTTGCCCTGTCCTCCCAAAGTGTGCCTCTCTCTGTCCTGTTGCCCACTTCTACTGGTTTGCCAGTACGCAGACCAAATCTTTCCCCCTCACAGCTGCTTCTGTGTCCCAGCAGGGCTGCCACAGTTGGCTCTACCGAGCTTGTTGCGAACTGGTTTCCAGGCAGCCCAGCCACAGTGATACTGTCAGGGCCGGGGGGCAGGTGAAGGGGCCTCCCTCTCACTGGGTCTCTGCCTCGTGGTCAGCGGAGATTCCAGCTCTTCTAGGTCCCCTCCCTTGACTCCTGTAACATGGCCTCCAGCCTCTGTCCCACCAATCTGGAGGTGCTTTGGTCTCAGTTGCACACTTCTAGCTGGCATCTCAGGGAGTTTGTCCCATCAGGTTGTAACCACTCCCTGCACTCCTTTCCTATTTTAAAAGTCATACACAGTGGTTCTGGTGATCACCTGTATGGCCTGCATCCTGGGGGCCTCTGCCCACCCGTGTAAATCAGTCTACAGACCTCTGAAATCCTCCCGTGCAGTTGCCCAAGCAAAGACCCTCTCTTGCTGTCTTTCCTGTTACTGGGATAGCCAGGTGTATGGCTCAAACTGACAAATAGATGGCATATTAAGGAGCCAAACCTGGACACGTTGCTCATCTTAATTGAAACTTCCCTGGCTTCTGATGCTGACCGGGACACTGAGCTTCATGGCATGGACTCTAATGGTCTTTGGGGCCTGGGCCTTACTGGCCAATTTGTCTTAGTACCAGCCACTTCTGTTCTGGAACCTTTAGCAGGGCCCAATCCAAAGCCTCAGTACCCATCTCCAGTCAGGCTATTTCCACTTCAGACTCAAGCCTGACCTTTGGCCTAGAATTCCCCTTTCTACATGTCCTGCAGTCCTTCTTTAGTCACCTCCTCCTCTGAGAAGTCTTCCTGGATTTCCTCCATCCTTGCTGTTACATTGAATTGTTCTGTGGACTCCGCCTTTCTCCTCATCATACCAAAGAGCCAAGACAATGTTCCATTCATCTGAATGTCCCTGGGTCCAGCCCATAGCAGGTACACCATGGATAAGTGTTTATGGAAGAGAAGCAAATGAAAAATAAAATGTTTGAGATAAGACAATCGAAAAATCTTCAATCCTAAAAGAGAAAATTGGGGGAAACATTGATGATGAAGGGAAAAAAAAACTATCCAAAATTAACCACATTGAAAGTTACTTAAAGAAGAATTTATACCATCAGAGTAGTAATACCGTCTCCCAGTGACTGCTCCCTGCCTTGGGGCTTGAGGCACCTTAGACCCGTGGATGATGGTAGATGTGTACTAATTCCTGGAGAGGCCCAGGCCACGTTTCTGATGGTAAATTAATAACTTCCCTTTGTACCTCCAGTCAGGAGCTTGGCTTCCTCTGAGCTGCTCATGTTGGGCACGCCCAATCCAGACAGTTTGCTGGAACCTGCCCAGTAACTTCCAGTCCCTGATCTGGCTGAACCCTTTGAGGAAAGGTCCTGTGGTGGGGCTGTTGGATCCCCTCCCATCAGTATGCACATTTCCACAGATAGGTTCAGTGGTTTGGCCAAAAACCAGCACACAGGCCTTGCCTTGCATGCAGGGTTAGGGTTGCATTTGCCTACCTCCTCCTCCATCACTCATAGTATGTTTTCAGTTTCTGAAGAGACCCCCTGCAAGCGCTGCTGGCACCTGTCCGCTACCGTCCCCTGCCCCTGCCCAGCTGCTCAGGAGCTGTCCCAAGGTGCATTAACCCTGCCTGGGTTTTTTCAGAGGTGATCCTGCCGTTGTTCCCATCGTGGCTCACCCCTTTTCATTCACCAGGTCCCTCATACTCACTTGCAAACAGCGCTTGCTGGGTTTTGCAAATTGTCCTTGCAGGTGAGTTTGGGTTCGTCAGGTTCCTTTGGTCTGTGTTTCCCTGGTTACACTTTGTGACAGCATTAATTTGTCCTGATGTGTTAGTCTGCTTTTGCAAGCACTTGGCCGTCTGTGTTTGTCTCTAGGACTACAGTATAGTGACTTTTCAGGAGTATTCAAGGTCCTGGATTTTGTCCGCATCCTGACCATCCCGGCAGTGCATGCACTGGCCGATTAGATTTCTTCCTGCCTTGTCTCGGAATGTCAGAGTGAGCTGGATAGAGGCAGGGGCTATCAAGGTAAGATGACCTAATAGTGGAGTCAGGTGTAACCTAAAGCTGACAGCTGGTGTCAGAAAAAGAGAGAGAGGACACCAAGAAGGGAAACCATGTGAAGACAGGCAGCACTGGACCCTGCTGCAAGCTGAGGAATGGCCACGGTCACCAAAAGCAGGAAACGAACACCCTACCCTAGAATCTTCAGAGGGAGCACAAGCTGTTACACTTTGAGATAACACTTCTGGCCTCCAGAACTTTGTTTTCTATTTTTTTGAGGTCAAGTTTCACCACGTAACCCTAGCTAACCTCCAACTTGTGATCCTTTTGCCTCAACCTTCCAAGTGCTGGGATCCCTGGCATGTGCCAGCATACCTAGCATCTCATTTTTAAGCTATTGGGCCTGTGGCCATCCCTTTAGCAACCACAGGAAACGGATCCGGTCCAGACTCATGGGTCAATCGGTTGAAGGGATAAAGGTGGGGGTGGAGTGAAATGAGGGCTTCTGAAGGCTGTCACCAGGACCTTGCAAGGGGAGGTTTTCTTGAGGCCCCTGAACAGCCACACCTAACAGGAAAGCTGGACACCATGCCAACAGTCACTTGTTCACTCGCAAAGTGTGAGGAAAGCCTGCCCTGCATAGAGCAGCAGGCTCCTGGGTCCCTCATCTGCTGCTCAGACCAAACTGCATGCTTTGGATGTGGCTGATGGTCCCATCTGTTCAGCAGTGCAGGGCTTGAATGAGATCTGCCCATCTGCATTGTTCCAGCAGCCTGGCTAAGGTAAAAGATGGGGGCTGGGGTGACCCGTGTGCTTAGGGAAAGTGGAGGGAGGCCCTTACACCACCGTTCCGTTACTGCTGCTAACAGTAGCTGGCACACACCTGTAATCCCAGCCCTCTGGGATGCTCAGGCAGGAGCGTCTCAAGTTCCAGCCCAGCTTGGGCAAATTTGGGACTTTGCAAGATCTTGCCTCACAATTAAAAAATAAAGGGGTGAGAGTGTAACTCCTTGTGAAGGCACTGAGTCTGGGAAAATAATAAAGAACTTTCTCTGCTGCCCAACAGCTTTCTCATAACTTTTCCATCCTGTCTAATTTCGAACAAAACAAAAACACAAAACCCCTAAATGGTAGGTAGCTAGGCCCAAAGAGCACAGGCCACTGGCAGGCAGTGGCCAGGAGGGGGCGCCACATGAAAACCTCACAGGAGGTCTTGCCATAGAGACTGCTGACATGCTTCGAGAAAGGCAGGACATAGTTTATGTGTTAGTAATCTGTATTTATGTAGTTAGTGTTAGTAATCTGTATTTATGTAGTAAATCTAATTTTAATACAGTGCACCTTCCACCAGTGGTTGGAGATACCAACCTCAGTCATTGGGGGCTCCTTGCCTGCTTGGATTGGGTAAATGAACCCTTGGGCTGATCCAGTCTGCAGGGTCCCCCAGGCTGTCAGTTGTTTGCAGGGGAAGCCCCTAGACTCCTAAGCCTGGGGACACGTAGCAGCCCCTCAGACCTTGCCACCCCAGCAGCTTGTGCTCAGGTTGCAGGACCCTTCCCTTAGTGGGTTTGGCAGGACTTCTTTCTACATGGGGCTTGGCTTCCCCTAGGCACACACTCCCAGGCACACACTTGCACATATCTGCATGGTATTCACACCTTTCATGCACTCATTTTCTTTCACACACCCAGGTGATACGCCTCCATCCCACACTGATACTTTCAGAGCTCTCTTGCCTGCTCTTGCACCCCTACCCAGCCTTGTCACTGTGGCCTCTGGCCATGCTGCCACCCTCCTGCCAGGGCCTTCACCTTAGGACCCTTTGGCCTGATCTGCCTCTTCTCTACACTTCTGCACTCTCCTGCTCTTTCTCCCAGCAGGACCTGAAGGTGCTGTGGGAAGTGCTTGCCAGGCAGCTCCAGCCAGAGCCCAGGAGCCTCTTCTCTTCCCTCTGGGGAAGATCCAAGGCTCTGGCACACAGTGCCCTCTTTGTCCTCCTAAGGTGACAACCCTTCACATGACCCCGTGGCACCAAGCAGTAGGAGGTCTTGGCTAGCAAGGATGCAGGTTGATGGCATGCAGGGAATGATCAGAGTCAAGTCTGCATAATTAAGGTGAAGACCGATGCGCCATGAAGACGGGGAGCTGACTGTGGGAAGAACAAGGAATGAATTTCTGAGGGGAGGGAGCAGCATGGGCAGAGGACTCCAGGTGGACCTGAGTCCAGAAGAGGTGGCCACCAGAAGGGGTGCTGACTGCAGAGCCCAGGGGGAGAGGCCAGGCTGGCTGTGTGGGAGGCCGAAGCCGGGACCATGCACCCAGTGGGCAGGGCAACTGGGTCACCACAGGTTGCCCTGCCCTGTGGGGTTCCCCAGATCCCTTCCCACATGTGTTGATGGTTCACATGTCATGATTTCTAATGTGATTTATTTTCTTACTGTAAAATAAACTGACCTTGTTACTTTGAATTTACACCCTGGAAGTTTCCTGAATGCTGTAAATTGTCATCTGGCCTAGCAAAGGGGGCTTCTGGGAATCCTCTGTTAGGAGAAGTGTAGAAAGGGTAAGTTGAAAACATTCTGCTCCTCACACATTGCTGGTGGGAATGTAAAGAGGGCTGCCGCTGTGGAAAGGTGGTTCCTCAAAACACTAAACGCAAAACTACCATAGATATACTCAGCTGAAAGCAGGGGGAAGGCAGACATTTGCACCCCAGGGTCCTCAGTGTGGTGCTGTTAACAGGTCGGGGGACCTGCAAGAGTCAGGGCCTGTGGGGCCAGCACTGGCCTTTGTGCTTTTTAGCTTCCTGACTGGCCATGTGACCTCTCCTCAAGCACACACCCACTAGGATGCCCTCCGCCATGACAGGATGCAGCCCAAGGGGGCCCTCACCAGAGGCCAGATCAGTGGAGCTGCCTGGTGGACTTTGAGCTTCCCAAACTGTGTGTTTGCACACTGATTTAAAATTGCCAACAAGACTTGCATAATTGTTGAAACTGGATCATGGACACATGGGATTGGTTTTACCATTCTCTGTATTTGTGTATATTTTTGAAGATTTCCATACTAAGAAATTGTTTTTCTTTTTTCAATGTCACATTTGACCTAAATACATAAATGAGTAACATGGGCAGCAAGCATCTAAGGTGCGGTTTGCAGGATGGAAATGTGGCTTGTGGGCTGAGATGAACCGCAAATGCTAGGGAGAGTCCCCCAAGTGCCCCAAAAGTCTTTGTGCTATTATCATAATATGTTACGGCTGCTTCCCCCTAGTATTTCACCATGTGGAAAAAAACCCAATCCAAATATTTCTGCAATGGATGATGTTAAGTGGGCAGAATTTAATGTCTTACAGCCCAGACATTGGTACAAACTTGGGTTCCATGCTTTACTTCAAAAAAGTTGTTCCTGCTTTTCAGGTGGTAGCTATACAAAATGAAAATTCTTCCAGCTGTCCCCAATTCTGCATGTAGGCTGGAGAGTAGGCAACTATTCAATTTCTCATGAAAATTACATTTTTCATATGTTGAAATAGTATGAGACATTTGGTTAGAATTTAAGATGTGATGTGCCCATCTTTCCCACAGGAGATGGAATGAAATGAGGGGCAGGGAGAAATGTGTAGGTTGAAGAGATTTGAGATACATTAACTATATTTGCCAGTTTTCTGTTACTATGACAAAATATCCAGAGTAGGTAATTTATAAAGAGAAGAGATTCATGCTCATAGTTTGGGAGGCTGAAAGCCCAAGTCGGGCAGCTCCACTGATCTGGCCTCTGGTGAGGGCCCCCTTGGGCTGCATCCTGTCATGGAGGAGGACATCCTAGTGGGTGTGTGCTTGAGGAGAGGTCACGTGGCCAGTCAGGAAGCCAGAAAGCACAAAGGCCAGTGCTGACCCCACAGGCCCTGCCTCTTGCAGGTCCCCCGACCTGTTAACAGGAGCACACTGAAGACCCTGCAGGACACAGGCCTTATCCACACCATAGCATGGGTCATTTGCAACTGCTGGGTCACATGTGGATCTGATTCTAAGCAACACACCATAAAAGCATTTATTAAAAAAAAAAAGCATTTATGGGACAGAGATGTCAGAATACTGACTAGGTACCTGATGACGTTAATAAAATCTAAGTACACTTTTAAAGCATGCTACAGGCATTTCTGGAATGTTTTTAAAATGTTAGTTTTCAGACATAGGTACTAAGATATTTAAAATGAAATCAGGACTTTTTTTGCCAGCTCCAGCAGGTGGGTGTGGACACCGGAGGAGGCGGGCAGGGAGAGGCTCACTGGCTTTGCCTAAGTTTGTGCCAGTGAAGGAAGGGGACAACTTGTGTCCTCCTGGCTCTGTGCCCACTTAAAACCATGTTCCCAGCTGGGTACAGTAGTACACACCTGTGATCTCAGCACACTAGGAGGCTGAGGCAGGAGGACTGCAAGTTCAAATTCAGCCTGGGCAACTTACAAGATTTGCAAAACTAAAAAAGGACAAGAGACTGGCCCAGTGTGAAGGGCCTGGGTTTAATCCCCAGTACTGAAAAAAGAAAGAAAACTATGTTCCCTCTTGTCTGGCCCACCACTGCCACCTCCCACATCATCCTCTCAAAGCCCCCAGGTCTTTTGCCCTTGGGCACAGAGGGAGCCCCTTCCCTTGGACGGGACAGGCTCTTGCTGGTGCTTGGTCCTCATTCTGGAGCTAAAAAGCAGCAGCTGTGAACACTGGAGACGGCCACAGAGACAGAGCAAGGCTTCCGTTTGATAATACTGTTTATTGTCCATTGACGGAGCAATCACTCAAAAATGATACAAAGCATCAGAGACATGCGCAGTCTGCTTGTTGATTTTCAACAACTCTCATGTGTTCCCAGCTCGGGCGGGGGTCTCAGACTTCATATTCCAGCATGAACACATTGCTACCCCCACAGCAACAACAACAAAATCCAAACAAAAACAGACAGAATCAACAAAGCTTTAAATTATGGCGGAGAGTCCAATATTCCTTAATACTTATCAAGCAAAGATTTTTAAAACAACTACAATGTAAACTTCATTTTTAAATATTTTGAGTTGCTTGCATGATGAGAAGAATAGAGGGAGAAAAAGAGTGGTGCTTAGGATAGAACACATAAATTAAACAAGGCCAGATGGAGATACTTCTCACACTATGCGTGTGGCAGTTCTTTACTGTGAAGGTGTTTGAGTGGCCCGTCCTCTCAGCTGCCACTGGCACTTCCTCTTGATAGGTCTTTGTTGTCTCCTGCTGCTCAGCCTGGTTAGAAAGCCAGTGTGTGCAGACTGAATATAAAGGCCACCTTTTAGAACCAAACCACTCAGAGGTTCTTTCCTTTGTAATAATTTGAACCCGAGAACAAAAAATGGGAGGCAGGAAAAGCAAAGATAGTCAAGGAACCAAAGAAAAGATTAGAAGGGATCCACTGTCACAGGCCAGCTACCACGCCACGCCTTCCACTCTGGGTCAGATGCTTCCTTGATGCAGTAACCGTGTCTCGAAAGTGCAAGTCTAACAGCTATCAAGGGTAATAAAAAACACAGCACAGGAATGATCACAGCGGATGTCAAAGATAAACCAAAACATTTCAGGAGTCAGCAGAAACAGGAGCAAATGTTACATATGATATCACCATACAGGAAGCATACAGGGCAGGGTGCTATATTGATGGGGCGGGGGTCTGGTGGTGGTGTATATACTGAAATCACATGGACTGGTCCATTATGACATCTCACCAACTTTCTATCACTGTACAGCATGAAAGTGCCCTCAGGGCAGGAGTTGATTCCTGGATAGTCTCCCAGTTTGTCCTGGAAAGGGAAGTCATCACATTCTGTGCTGACCAGGTCCCAGAGGGCATAGGGGCTGCGTGCCACTCGGGGGTCAGGAGTCTTCAGTTTTTTGCAGGATAAAACAGGCTTAGAAGATGGCGACTTGGGAAGCATTTTGCAGAAGGGCCACTCCTGGCTGTCAGATTTCTTGCATTGTTTGCACACATACATGTGTTTACATAGTGTGTGTGTCTGTGTGCATGTGTGTGTTTGTGTTCAGAGAAGCCTATCTTTACAACATTGGTAAGAGGAGAAACGAGATTCTCTGTGTTGGTACTGGGGAAGTTCTGCATGTGTGAACTCCCATGGTATTGGCATCAGAAAACTATTTTCCTGGAATAGGTAGGTTCCCTAGTTCCCTGTGTCTTTAAATGGGTAATCTTTGTGACGTAAGAAACAGAAGCGCATCTTGGCAAACCTGCAGCTTGCGTTCACACATTATCTAAGAATTAATCTTTAGAAAACTGAGATGCCTCTTAAAACAGGCTACAGCATCCTAGAGGCCAGAAAGAACTCAAAAGTGTCACGCAAGCTGCTCACCTCCCTGGGTGAGGCTTCATACACTTAGCTAATGTCACTTGCAGAAATCCACAACAAAATAGTGACCGTCAGCCTTGGAGGGAGACTTCATTAAGCCTGTAGGGCACAGCAAAACCAGCATCTACATCCTCAGTTTGTGCAAACAGGGAACACAGCCAGCCAAGCCGCACGACGCTTGGGGAAAGCAAAGCTCTGTGGCTCAATCCAGCTCCCCGATGTCGGGTGGGGAGGAGGCAGGAGCAACTGAAGTTTGGGGGTGAACTACGAGGGCAACTGAGCAACCTCCCTTCCCAGACACCTGTCCTGCAGGAAACCACACAGACACCCAGAAGGAGCTGGGGGCTATGGGAGTGGGGAGCGCAGAGACTTGGCTGAAGCTGAAATCTGGCTCAGCAGCGGTGTCTTCGCTGCACATCTGTGTGGGTCCCGGAGGAGGCTCCTACTGGCATTTTGTAGATTCGTAAGACTGAGTGGGACTTCTCTAAGAATGAGCCCCTGGGTCCAGGGCTGCTTCTGGACCTGAAGGAGTCCACAGTGGGCTCAGGGGAGATGAGTGGCACTTGCAAAGGGCAGGGACTGCCAACCTAAGCCAGAGAGGTGCTGCTGCAGAAAGTGAGGGACACGCCCCTCTCAGGATGAAGAGGACCTGGTAGGCCTGCTACGCAGTCTTACAATGACCCTCAAACGTTTCTGCAAAATGCTCATTTCTAGGCTCTGCCCCAACCAGACGACGGAGACCCTAAATGCTGCCCGCCCAGCCTCTGGGATGGTGTCAAGGAGGCCTGGGCAGGAGTCTGAATGTCCCACCCCTGCCCACACCAGGATCAAAGACTGAGACACTTGGTGCCCGGCTGGTGGAGGGAAGGGTACAGGGCATCTGGGCCCACTGCTCCCTCCAGCCCACAACCATGTTTACAAGGACAATGGGGAGGGGCAGAATCACACTGATGTGACCCATTTGGATGACGGTTTTATTCATGCTGTTTCCAGGAAGGGATGTCAGAGCTGGACCAGTCTAAACTCTTAGAGGCTTCTCAGTTGGCCACAGCAGTGCTGTCAGCCTCTTATGGGTCCTCGATGTCAAGAAACTCCTGCTTGGGGGGTGCCGCCCCACGGTACCATGCACAGGAGCCGTCGCTTCTCTTGATACAGGCGAAAAACTTGGCCTGGTGCCCATTGATACTTTTTTCTGTGACCCAGTCCATCCAGAGGCACTCATCCGGGGAGGAGATGTAGCATGGGATCATGGGGCAGCGCGTGATCTGGGGACAAATAGGCAGATTTAGCCTAGGACCAAGGAATGGGCAGGGGCCAGGCTGCTCAGGGTACATTTCCGGGACCCAGATGTGTCAGCATTCAGGAAGGCAGTGTTGCCTCAAAACTTCCATATAGTGGTAGGCAGGTGCCCAGGTGGGTGAGGGCCAGGGAAGTCTGTACACCTGCCCACCTGTGTACCTAACCCAGCTGTGCACCTACCTGCCCGTGCAGTGGCCCACCTGTGCAGCCCCTGATCTACCTTCTCTAACCATAAGATGATTTTATTTTAGCCGACCTTTCTAGAGGTACAAGAACAAGAGTGACTACAGAGTCAGGCTTGGTTAAGCATGCCTGGAATCCAAGCAGTCTGGGAGACGAGGGCAGGAGGAGCATCCCAAGTTTAAGCCAAGCCTGGGGAATTCAGCAACTTAGTGAGATACTGTGTCAAAATGAAAAGTAAAAAGATCTGGGGTTCAGTGTGGAGAGTCCACATTCAATCCCTGTTACCCCCATACACAAATACATATACATACACAAAGAATGACAACGATCTGACATTTTCTGGAAACAGACTTCAGCTGACTAAGAAGGTCTGGACCTTATCCTCAAGCACAAGGTCTGAGGTGACAGACAGCTAGTATTTTAGCAGAGGACTTGTGGCTATAGGAGGCGATCCTTTTGCAGACATTAATCAAAGAAGAGCTTGCTTCTGATGTCACACTAGGCAATGGAGGAGTTGTGGGTGGCACGCATGGGCATCATGAGCTTGGAATTCACATTTTGCATGAGCACAGGATGGGGAGCACTGGCTAGAATGGGAGGAGCCTTATGCAGCTCTGGCTGGCATGGGACAGAGCTTGGCTGGAAATTTCTGGTCACTCCTGGCAACGTGGAGGGATGCTGGGTGCCCAGCAGTGCTTCCTGCCTCAGGACCAATGGCAAAGTGTTGGAGATGACACACTCCCAGCCTGGGAGCCCTGCGGGAGACCTAGCCCTCCTCAGCTGCATCCAAGTGTCTGTAGCACTACAGCTGTTTACACACCACATCTGGGCAGGTTCTGAGGAGAGGTGGATGTGTGCAGTGTTCTCAACATACAGAGAGCCCCACAGTCAGAGTCCCACGTGTGCAACTGTCAGTGATGCTGGAAAAAGCGTTATGCCTGGGGTGCTCTCTCACAAGCACACAAAGGTTTACCCTTGTTCCTTTATAGTAAAATACTCACTGGTGCACACTTTCCTACAGAACTCCTTCCCAAGAAAGCTGCTCTTCCTAGAAGCCCCACAGCTGATCAGTGTACTGGCCCCAAGTTCCTTTACTTTCCAAATACCCCTTGCAGGGCTCTCTGAGGACCAGGGGACCGAAGGCTCTGTCCTCAGCCAGGCAGCCTCCCTGCTGAGGAGTCTACTTCACAATCAGGGTCCAGTAGACAAGAGGCCCCCCATGAAGGGAGGGACCCACAGCCCAACTGCCCCCTCGAAGCCACAGCAGTAGGTGTGCTCACCTTGCATTCACAGCCCATCTGGTACCTGTGGTTCAGGCTCTTCTTCTGGGTGGTACTCAGGGTGTCCCAGGGCACAATGAAGTCACAGAGGGTGATGTGCATCTTGCCATCCCCCTCGGCCTTTCCTGTGAAGACACAAGATTCTCCACATTCAGGCTGAGTGCCGAGTTCCCATCCTCTGCCCACCTCTGACATTTAGACAGGACTCAGGTGCTGAAATTTAGTTCTAACCATACCTAGGTTGTAGTATATTTTGAAATAAATGTATGCTTACTATAGAAAAATTAGAAAATGCAAAAAATCAGCTGGGCGTGGGGTACACACCTGTAATCCAAGCACTCTGGGAAGCTGAGGCAAGAGGACTGAAACAAAGTTCAAGCCCAGCCTAGGCAGTTTAGCAAGATCCTGTCTCAGAAAAAAAGCCAACAATGCAGTTTAGTGTGAAGGCCCGGGGTTCAGTTCCCAGTACTGAAAAAAAAAAATTAAAGAGTTTCCTTATCTTTGTAATCTATTCTCTTGCTTTTGGTTTTTGCTATCTCTATGTTTTGGTTTTTTTGTTTGTTTTGTCTTTCTGAGACAGGGTCTCCATACGCAGTTCAGGCTGGCCTTGAGCTCACTTTATAGCCCAGGCTGGTCTCAAACTCACAGCAATCCTCCTGTCTCAGCTTCCTGAGTGCTGCGATTATAGGCATGTGCCACTACGCCTGGCTTTATGACTTACTGATACAGGGTCTCACTATGCAGTTTATACTGGCCTGGAACTCACTGCGTAGCCCAGGCTGGCCTTGAACTTGCAATGATTCCTCTGGCTCAGCCTCCTGAGTGCTGGGATTCAGGTATGAGCCACCACGCCCTGCTACTATCTGTATTTTCACAGGCACATTCACACACAAAAGATCATGTGGCATGTGGATCATGCTGTTTCCTATTTTTCACCAAATAATATTGAGTTACAGGACTCCTCCCATTTGATGTTGACCTGCAATCCTGCACTTAACACTTCCACATGGAAGTGTTTTAATCAGTAACGTTCCAAATTCCCTCCGCCGGGCACAAGGAGGCGCTGTTCCTTGCGCTTCGGAGTCCTGAGTCTGCTCCCTTCCTCCTTGGGTGAAGACAGCATACTGCTGACAGCCTCAGCGTTGGCCAGGCAAGAGAAAAAGAATGAACAAGCACATTGCAGTCAGTGATGGGGTCTAAGAGTGTAAAACTGGTTCTTCCTGCTACCCTGGCACCTTGTGAAGGGGCACAGACACCCGGGGAGGAGTGCCAGAGTCTGGTGCATCCCTGGGAGGCACTGAGGCCCTGGCCATACCCTGATGCTGCTGCTTGACAAAGTGCCACTACCAATCCAGTAGAGAAATGTAGCTTGCTGAAGGATTGATACAGCTTGTTGGGACTGGCTGCTGTGGGAAGCCTAGATGGGCTTTTGTGGGGCCCTGCTGCCATCCATGTGCCAGGCATGCTGCTTTATGGTGATACCTAAGCAGAGCTTCTATTCTGGCTCTATTGTCCAACATTCTGTGTTGGTTTCCACTGCATCACATGCCTGTTAATATTCCAGTCTACTGTCACCTGCCTTTTGTAAGCATCTGGCTCCTTAACCAGATAAACATGAAGGCTGGGGGCCTGGCTGGTCCCTTTTCTTAGCCACAGTTCCTTGCATATAGTAATTGCATAATCAAATTTACGGACGATGTACATTGTTCTAGTAATTTTCTTCCTAGTCTGTCTTTGTTAACCACCCATTTAAGCTTCCACGGGAGATTGGCAGAGGCAGACAGTGGAGCTGAAATACTAACTTTCAAGGGTCCTAGTTACTGAGCTAACAGGAACTGCGATGTCACTATGAATGGTGTAGCACCCCTGAATGTTAAGAGACCCCTCTCAGTATAATTAAGACTTGCTTAGGCTTACATGACATAGAGATTTGTTTCCACAAAAAAAAAAAAAAAAAAAAAAAAAAAAAAGCAAAGCACGAGTCTTGGATACAGAAAAACAGGAATGAATTAAAATGTGTTTAAGTAAGGGTTGTATGTTTACTTTTCCTTTTTGGAGAAGAGGACTGCAAAGGAAATTACAGGGCCAATTCTATAAGAGTTCCCGAACACAGTCCTCCTGGTTCCCAGCTCAACATGTGAAGCTGAGTCACCCGCCCGGAAAGACGGGCTGCCTTGAGCTGTGTGGTCAGTGCTGGCTGGCAAAGTGGCTGACTGTGTCCCGTGATCCCTGGCCAGCCCCTGGCTCATTCCGACTCCAGAGAACAGGAAGTAGGTTCTGTGCCTTGGGAAGGAAAGGCCGGAGTTACTGTGGAGTCACCTGACTGAGCCTGGGAAAAAGTGGGATCAGAGAAGCTTGTGGGGTGATGGGTGAGTCAGCCCAGAGACACGTGGGCCTGAATTCTGCTCTAAGGAGGTTGCAGTAGCGCACCCTCAAGAGAGAGCGGCTGCCCTGTGGGCGTGTCATTGCCAAGTGCCTCAAAGAATGGTCACCAGGGGGACAGACCAGGGGCTGTCTTAAGCACACGCTTGTCCGAGTCCCCTGAGGATCCTTCTGGAAACCAAGCTTCCTCTCCTGAACTGCTGCCTTGCTGACTCAGCTTTTCCCAGACCACCTCTCCTGCTCCCCCACCCCAGGGGCAACCCTAACCCAACTCACCAGACTCTTATTCTGCGCAGTTAAGAAGCAAAACTACCAGCTGCCCTAAATGAATCTGGATTAGGTGAATCACAGAATCCTCAGCAGGAGGCACGGAGAGACCACCAGGCCTCTCACTTGGCAGGAAAACAGGTCCCAGTGCATGGGTGTGCTTCGGGAACCCGCATCCGAGCATCTCCCTGGACTGCCTCCCATCCCATTTGTTCCCTCTGTACAAGGGTCAGCACTTGGCACCTTTAATTCTCCAGCATCATGGGGAACTCAGAGTGCTCCTTTGAGATGCTAAGCAGTTAATGAAATTGTTAATACGAAATCAAGCATAAAATTCAAAGCCGGGGGGGAATCAAATCTTTTTTAAAATGCATGCACATGAAAAGGAAGTAGAAGTCCAACATACGGTACAACATGGATGACCTTGGGGACAGTGTGCTCTGTAAAGCAAAGCAGACACAAAAGGACGCGTGACTGGCTCGCAGGAAGTCCCTGGAACGGACAGTTTCACAGAGATAGAAAACAGAAGAGCAGCGCCAGCAGCCAGGGAAGGGAGGCGTGGGGTGTTTAAGGGGCTGGTTTCAGTTTGGGGTGATGAGAAAACTGGAACTGGACAGTGACAGTCACACAACACAGTGAGTGTTCTACCCACAGAAACAGTGTGTGTTATGCTGTACGTACATAGAATGCGGCACGTTAGGGGGAAGAACTCATGGCCAGTGAAGAGACTGGAATGTACTTCATGGGACCTGCTTGGTTCCAGGAGTAGACAGGAAAGAGTAGAAGGCGACAGGCACCTGGTTACCAAGTGACTGTCCTTCCGCTGCTTTCAATCTTTATTGTTTGTGGAGCCATATTTCAGGTGGCTTCAGGCGTCAGCAGGACGATACAGCGTGCACTGCACTATTGCACTGTCTTCTCCTGACATTGGGGACAATGTCAAGGGTCTGTGTAGGGACAGTGCAAGGCACAAACAGAGTACCAGTGAGGAAGCCTCTGACTTCCGAAGCGCGGGAAACCATGGTGTCTGCACACAGCAGTGAGATGATGCTTTCTGCAGCAACTGACCCACAGGTTGGGGCACTACACTGAGAGCCCTCTCTTGCAGAAAAGAGACTGAATGAGATCAGTTTTTCTACCACATCCCCCAAATACATAAATCAGAGTGACCATCAGTGAGAGTCACGGGGCCACTACCACCTACGTACGGCTCTGTCTTGCCCCACTCTGGACCAATCTCTCCTAACAGCCCGCAGCATCCTCACTCTGGGGGTGCACGCAGCAGCAGGGGAGCAACAGCCACGTGTACACCAGAGCCACCCTGTGTATCACCCAGCCTGAGGTCTGCTCTCCAGCACCGGGTCCAGCAGGCTGAACCTCCTGTCTCATGGACCAGACGGCAGTGTCCTGGGGCTCAGAACCTGTGGCAAGAGGCGGGGCTGCCTGACTACAGAGGCCCTTGGAGGTGAAAGAGTGCCCGGAAGGGCCCTCTGCAGGGCAGGTTATCTGTCTCAGCTGCCCAGGCACACCCTGTGGAGTGTGTGATGTCAAGGAGCATGCAACTCCCTTAGAAGCCTCTGCCTTTGACTTGGACCAGAGAAAGTTCTGGTTAGACACTGGCTCTCAGCCCTGGCTGCATGCTGGGCCCATCAGGGCTGGCTGAGCTGGTCCAGAGGCAGCCTAGGAGCTCCTGTGGGGAACGCAGGAGGAGCACCCTGGCAGAGATGTGGGGTAGTGAGAGGTCTGCATGGAGGAAGGAAGCAGTAGGATCTGCAGGTCAGGAGCTGAGCTCTGTAGGCAGAGATGGGACAGGGTTCCTGGTGGCCCTGTTCCAATAGTGACACTGCAGAGCAGTGTTGACAAATGTCTTGCACCAACTCCAGTGTGTAGCATTTGTCAATTTATACAGTGGAAATGCTCCCACCCTAACCAATTTCAAGCTGCCAACCCATGACATCAAACAGCTTGTACAACTGAAAATGTCACACTATTGACCCTCTGGAGCAGGTATAAGCCGACCCCAGGCTAGTCCCTGCATCTGGGATGTGCTACCAAACCTCAGTTTTTCTCTCCTATGAAATGAGGTCACAATTGCACCTTTTTCATAGGCGATTTAATAGGGTCTGCATGAAAAGCAGTTGGAACACAGTCACCTTGGGTCAGAGCCCAGGGAAGGAAGACAAAGGTGAAAGGCCCAGCAGAGAGGTTCCACAGTCGACAGCCTCAGCCTGGACAAAGATGCAGCAGGGTCCATCGGGAGATGAACCCTGCGCCACATCTGGAACCGTACCCTCAAAGCTGGCTGACCAAGGACTGGCCCCTCCTTTGGTAGCTGTGAGCATGGGATCTCTGCAGCTTGGCCAGGCTAACTCTAGAGGGCAGTGTGAGGCACTTGCACCTTAGGGAGGAGGATGGAGAATGGGAAGCCATGGAGCTGTTCTGGCAGAAGTTCCCTGTACTCGGGGGTTTCCGACAGCCAGGGTTCCCCTCCAACGCACCTGCAATGAGATATTCCTTCTTCCCACCGACATCCAGCGAGACCCCGCACACTGCCGAGGAAGGGGCTGTGTAGATAAACTCTATGTCTTTCTCAGGTCCTTTGAACATCTGGAAAGACAAAGACAGTGTCCATAAAGAAGGGCTGCAGGGCCAGTGAATTCCACTCCACCAGGAACCTGGGTGGCCCAGACCGCACCAGGAACAGTAGAAAGGTCCAGAAAGGAGGCAGCAATGTACCATGGCCTCCTTAGAGGCCAGTGTTCTCCGAGGCCTCTGTCTGCTTGCAATAGTGGCTCTCGTCAAGTGGGCACAACACTTGCCTGGAGGGAACTTTTTCAGACACCCCTTTGAGGTCCTTCTGGAATCTCTGGGGAGCATTCGATGAATTCTCAGGAAGGAGGCCCACTGTGGCAGACCCTGGTCTTTCTAAAAGTCCAGTATTGGGTCATTCTTTGGTTTGTTTCCGAAGCTGAGGGTTGAAGCCAGGGCCGTATCCCCACTGAGCTACACCAGCCCTATTTCCAGGAAGTCGGATGGGCTGCTGGCTGCCCAGGGTGGACAAGAACAGAGAAGCATCTCAGAATCAGCATTAAAACTCCAAGGTCCAGAGGGTTTGACTTCTCAGTGTTTGATTTATTTACAGCCCTGGAACACACCGGCAGCCCAGGGGAAGAGGGGCATTTCCCAGCTCCCTGGTAGGGGCTTTTTTTGTGTGTATGCTGAGATCAAGCCCAAGGCCTCTTGCTTTACCTCCAAGCCACACTCCCAGTCTTGGACAGTTTTAGTAAACAAACCCAGATGGACTGGGATCATCCCTGACGTCATGACTAACCAGCTTCCAGGAGCTCCACTCCAGCCCACAGCAGGAAAGGTCACCACGATGTGGCAATTTAACATGTTGTGTTCAGTGACACTGCTGGCCCAAGGGCTACAGGCGCTGTTTAGTGTTTAACATCCACAATGAGGTTATAAGAGCAAATTTTTTTCCCCCTATTTCAGAAATAAAAAGCCTCAAGTACTGACAGACAGGTCGTCATCTTGAAGCGCTACATGTAAAGATGAAGCATTCCATTGGCCTTCTGATCAAATGTATTTTCTAGGTTGAGTCTGATAGCCGAAGCCTGTAATCCCAGGCTTCTAGGAACATGAGGCAGGAGGAATGCAAGTTCAAATCTAGCCTGGGCAGTTTAGCAACTCAGAGACTTTGCCTCCCATTTTAAAAAACAAAAAAGGGCTGGAATGTAGCTTAGTGTAAAGGCCCTGGGTAGGAATCCCAATACCACAAATTTTTTGTTTTCCCCTTAAGAATTTTGCAACAAAATTCAATACAGATGGCCATTCTACTGTGCCCCATAGCTGCTCCTGTACCTGTGGCTGGGGACGTTCTTCTCTCTCAAAGGCCAAGACAGTTACTCTCAGCATCCAGCCTTTTCCCTCTCCCCCACCCCTAGGTTTCTGCCCACATGCACGGACAATGTCCTGGCCTGCAGCCCTCTGACCTGGGACCCTGCGGCACCTGCCAAGTTATCTGCTAAAGACTCAGCCCCAGTACAGCGATCAGGAAGCTGTCCTTAACTACCCCTGGCCACAGGAGTCTTCCTTCTCCAAATGCTTCTTCCTCATGGAATCAAAAGCAGACGCGGCCAGCCTGGCCACACACATAGCGGGTCACTGAGTTTTTATTCCCTCTCAGAGGCCTGTGACCTCAGAGCTGCTGCAGACATGATGGCCCTTGGGGACCCAGCCAGAAGCTGCATCACCGATCTGCCATCCATCAAAATAGACACATTTCTGAGAGGACTGAAGTCACCAGGGATACACTATTTCCTCTCAGCTATCCAGGCACTTGTGGGTTAAAGAGGATGGGACCTGGTCATAGCCTGACAATCTTCCTTTTTTGCTGTGTAGCTTGCAGGATTGAGTTAAGGAGACTCAGGCTTTGGCCGAAGTCTGTCCAGCTCACAACGCCTCCGGGCAGCGTTACCTTTATCTGCTTGATCTCGTACTGGATCCTCTTGATGGGGTTGCCATAGATGTCGTTCCCAGAGTCTACCTCCTTCTCACTGACCGCCTTGGCCCTGATCACTGCAAAACACAAAGACGCAGAGAGAGGGGAGTTCCTGGGAGATCATCCGGGCTCTGCTAGCGAGGGGGCCTCTAGGGAAGAAGAGCCCACCTTTCACCCCTGCTGTGAAACCAGGGGCGAGATGATCCTGAATCTGTGAGCTGGGAGAGAAGGTATAAAGGCCCTTTCTCTATCGCTGCTTCTCCAGTGAGAATCCTTCTTGATTCCTGGGGCTCACAGTGCCTCCAATGAGCCCAGGCTGCTTCCCAGCAGCAGGCAAAGCCACTGATTTAACCCAGAAGCTGTTTGCTGACTGCATACTTCAAAGACTTGCTTTCATTCCCACAAAAGTGGGTGTGTTGGTGTACAGAACAGCAGATAAACCAACGGCCTGGCCTTCAGCCCTGCTTTTCAGGCAGGGGTGGGGACATTCCCGCTACCCTTATCCTTAGGATACTGGAGAACAGGCTTATTTTGAGCTGAGTGCAGGGAGTAACCTACCTTAAAGGGGTGTCAGCGCATTAGGTGTAGGGTCTATCCAGATGCCCCCTCCATGACCTGTCTAAAAGTTTTCCTGGAAAATGTCCTACGGAGGATTCTTTAGAGCAACACACCTTTAGGCGAGGCAGGCCAGAGCTGAGTGACAGTGTCATAGTTCATGGGGCACACATGGGTTACAAAGAATGCTACGATCAAGGCTGGCAAAACTAAGGGACAGGTACCAAGGAAGAAGGGTAGACAGAGCACAAGAGCGCTCTGGATCACAAGCAAAAATGAGGGGTGTAGGGGGCTGGAGATTTAGCTCAGCAGCATAAGCACCTGCCGCACAAGCAGGCAGTCGTTGAGTTCGATCCCCGGTACCGGTACCGATAAAAAGGAAAAAGGAAAAATGAGGAATGTGAGAAGCGGGTCCAGGAGGTTCCAGGTTCTGGGGCCGGAGGCTGCGGATGGGTCATGCCCTGAAAGCTTTCTCTAAGTAATTAAGCCCAGCCTCTGTTCCCTCCTTGGTAACCTGACAACGAGGATCAGCTGTTCATTATCACAGGGACAGGTCCACCTCCCTCCCTTTAAGGTCATGCACTGGTGGCATGGCCTGCTTTAATGGCTTTAAAAGCTTTGCCTTCCAAATGCAGTGTGCTAGTCACCCTGGGCAAACCACTGTGCACACGAGCAAGATAGAGTGATTCGGGAAGAGACAGTACCAGCTCAGGTCTCTCAGAAACTCTACTCCCATAGAAGCAGGGAGGTCTGGCACACTGGAGCCCCTTTGCACCCATCCTTCTGATCCCAGATACATGGTCTGGATCCCAGCCTCTCCCGAGTCCCACACAATAATGCATGGCTCCGCCCAGGCCTGGGCCCAGGCCCCATTGCTGCTTCTGTTAGAGCTGTCATGTTGGCTCAAGCTGCAGGTTCCTGTCTTCCAAGCCAGTCCAGGCCTTACCCTGAAAAGCCACATATGGGAAAAGCCACCTGGCAGGCCACCTGAGAACCAAGGCTCTGCCTTGGTGCCCGAGTCCCCACACCATCCTCTCACCCACACCCACCAGTTGCCTGTTTACAGTCATGTTGCTTCCGCCTCAGACATCTTCCTTGGCTACTGATTGCTTTTCCCTAAAATATGAGACTCTTTGCAACTCGGTGCCAGCCAAAAACCTCGGCTGCCCTTGCTGCTCGACAATCCCTAGCCCAGTTCTTTCTGTTCTCCCAATACCGATCACTGCCCTTCCCTGAACATGCCCAAGTGTTCTTGCAAATAGGCAAACTTCTTCTGCCCAAAAGCCACCTCTCCCCTGCTGCCTAGAGAACCTCTATTTTGTCCTGCAAGACACAGCAAAATAGCCTCTTCCGGTCTTTCTTTGGGAAAGCCCATACTCTGGTAGCACTCAGAATAATCTTCATTTCTCATCCATTCCGCTGCAAACACCTGTAGAAGTGTCTGCCCAGGGCTCCAGGAGGTCCTAACAGGGAGAAGCTACCTTCCAGGGATACAACAGCAGGGCTCAACTAATGTCTGAGCAGCCAAACAGGGCTGAGCCTGACAGCCCCAAGAGGTTTACCATTGGTCCCTCTTACTAAGCACCTAATTAAATTTCTTATTGCAATGCTGCACAAAAAACATGTTTATGCAAATCGGTAAGCAGGCCAGATGACCTTTGTCAGGAGTTTGCTCTTTATGTCACACAGTAATCCATGCAGGAGCAAGCAGTCAAGGCCAAATGGAGCCACCCACCTATTTTGGAAACCTTCTGGAACTGCTTTCCAGTGGTCCATACACTGCACAAGGCTTAGCCCATAAAGATGCACAATAACTGGCAATCAGAACTCACACTGAAGCAACCAAAAGGTCACATCACCACCCATGCACTCAGGGTCAAGCACTGTTTTCTTAGAAAAAGCTCCCATGTGAGTCTGAGTCCTTATATGAAAGAGATGTTTAGCCATTTCCCAGCTGTGTGATCTCAGACTACAAAGACAGAGGGCAGATTCTCCTATTCCTGCAGGTGAGAGATCTGCAAGGCTGTATCCTGCTGGCCAGGGGCAGAGGGACATGGTCCTGGTCACATGCCAAGTGGACTCCCGGGGCTAGGTTAGATGCAGCTTGCTAGCCAGCCTGTCTGCTTTGGGGTGCCTGCAAATCCCTCTTTCCTTTTTAAAATTGTCAGAGAAGAGACTGGTTGAGGGATGCATTCAGGGCAGACTTGTGAGGTTCACACTAGCAAGTTAATTACCAGAGCCTGCCAGATACCTACAGGGAAGTAGAGGAGGGACAGCGGGTACAGTCACTCAAGAATCTCCCTCCTCTAACTGGGCTGCTTTTAGCTGTCCATGGAGATCTGAATTCATCCTCTGGAGTCTCTGAATTCTGGGAGACACCTCAATCCCCTTTATGAAATAAAAGATTATGAAGGAAAGGAGGATCAAGAGAGGCAAACAAAACAACACAGAAAGAAACCAGGCATGGTGGCGCACACACTGTAATCCTAGCACTCAAGGAGGCTGATGCAGAGGAATGAATGCAAGTTCAAGCCCAGCCTGGGCAACTTAGCAAGATTCTGCCTCAAAATTTTAAAAACATTTAAAAAGGACTAGGGATGTAACTCACTGATTCAGCTCTCAGGACCACAAGGTGAGGGGGAGGCAAAGAGGAATCAGCTCTGAGAGACTCTCTCTGCAAACAGACACCCCCCCATCTCCCCCACTCCTCACCCCCCCCCCCTTCCCCGCCATGGAAGGAGGAGAGAGGCTGGGCTGGAGCATCGGAGCCTCACAGCCAGCCTCCGCAGGACAGCAGGCACCTATATGTGTCTCCCTGTCAGGCGCCAGGCTGGAGTCAGCCCATGTCCTGTCCACGCCCCTCCAGAGGGCTGCCCTGCTCCCTGCCCCCACTCCCGGAACAAGAGGCAGCATGGGAGGGGAAATCTCTGTGCAGACTCGTGTTCTAATTGCTCTGTGCCCCCAAACCACGGCCTTCCTCCAAATGGCTCAGAGTTTGCTTCTTTCTTCTTTCCCCTCTGCTGTTAACACAACATCTGGGTTTAAGATCGAGGGTGATACACTGGCTGATGAATTCCCTGCCAGACGCTGGCTACTGGAATGCACAGCCATCGACTAAATTCAAAGTACATGCAACCGCAGAGCCCCCGCCCCCGCCTGTGGGCTGAGGACACCGCATGATGCCACTCCCCCCTTGGAGAAGCCTGCAAAATCAATCCCCATTGTACCCAGCCAGCATGGGGATGGAAAGGGACAGGGTGGGCAGAAAGTCAGCCATGTTCAGGCTCTGACAGTAACGGCCTGGGAGGACTAACAGAGGCCGAGACCTTCCTGCTTTTGCACTGGAAGCGGACAGACATAAGTGGGTGGCTGGAAATCCTGGGTGCCACCAGGGGACACAGCACGTGAGACAGATTCCAGCCAGAGCCTGCTGAGACCCCAGCTCCTCCCATTCTCCTTCTTCAGGATATCCTCGGCCACCACCTACATGTGGCCCCGCTATGTCCAGACATACACTGACATCTTTGGGACTCTACTGTACCTGTGGAAGCCCCATGGAAGTTCCTGGGGAAAATTGAGTCTTGGTTGAGATATTAGGTGTCTGGTTCTCTTTGCATCTCACTATGCTGCCCCACTATGCCCTGCATGTAAACAAATTCCCATGCGACAGTCTCCCCTTGGGCCACTCTGGCAGCCCAGGAACACAGGGGAGTCCGGGGATGTAAGACCTGAGATCCACATACCCATGTCCTCACCTCAGTGGCCCCCATGCTGATCCTGCGGCCCTGACCCTAGCCCTTCAAAACTGAATGTCTGCAGAGTAAGGTACGGGGATTCCCCGGGACTCGGCAATGTTCTCAATACAAAGTCAAAATCCAGCACTGGAGCATCTGTATCTTGTGTGTGCAGTGAATGAGGTGGAGGATTTGCTCCCGGTCACCAGCAGGCATTGCCCCCAACCCGTCTGTCTGTCCTCTTCTGTAGGCTCCAGCTGCACTCTGGGAAGGGTACCCATGGGTTCCTGGGGAAAGCACCCCATCTGTTCATGGTCCCCCCACTCTGGGGTGGAATGGAGGCCTCTAGTGTCTCAGCGTATTTGCCAAAGGCCCTATTGGCCTGTCCCAAGGCCCACCTTGTGGGCCAAACTGCAAATGTCCTCCCAAGGTCAGTGGCCCATTTCCTTGTCCCTGGGTAGAATTCCATGCAGACCATTTTGAAGAACTGAAGATGCTCTCTCCCTGGTGAGGATGCTGTGGGCTTCAAGGAGGTGCTGGGTATCTACAGGTAGTACATTTGTCAGGGGGACTGTAAGGTTCCAGATACTTTGTCTATACTCTGCAGACAAGGGGTATCACGTGCCTTGCCATTCACACCCTCAAATCACACACAGGTAGCAAAGTCCCAGCACCACCTGTGGCAGCCATCTGGAATTAGGCTGTCATCTCAGCACCATGTCGCTGCTTGATCCAGCCAAAGCTGCCTGGCTTGACCTTTGAGTCTAGGTTAATCTGGCCAAAGTTTTACCTCTTTTGGAGGGTGGGCCTGAGTGTCCCATGAACTCTAGATGTCCAGGTCTAGGGCACAGTTTCCCCACTTCTCTACTAGAGACAGAAGTCCAGCCACATAGCACATGGCTTTACCCAGGCACAGTTGCAAAAAGAGGGTTAGTTATATATTTGGGGCACAGCTCTTAGGTGACTGTGCAATCTGAGAGGGGTGTGTAATTGAATCCCCTCGCTGGGCTGTGAGGTGGGGCATAGTGAGGGCCCTGTCTGCTGGGACCCTGTTCACTTATGTTAGCAGGATGGGCAGACCTTCCTGGCTTAAGGGGCAGAGGTGGCTATGAGCACTGCTGGGATGGGCAGATGGTGACTGGGAAAAGAGGCTGGGCTTCCAAGGGTTGCAGACCTGCCCTGACTCTCTTAAGTCCTGAGACCGTGGCCTTCTCTGAGAGCTGAGGAGGACACAGGACATGGGTGGGGATGAAGTGGCAGGTGTTAAGAAGTGCAATGAACCAGCACACGGGCTTGGTGTCCAGCTCAAGCTGCCATTTCTGGCCTCGCTGTCCTCTTCAGTTGCCCTGGGTGGACAGTTAGGAGGCTCCCCTTGAGCACTGAGCTTTGCCCTGTCTTGGCCCCTCCATGCCCAGCCCCTTTGGGTCAGCAGAGCAGAAGATCTCCAAGTCTGCTCCTTTTAGGGAAAAAGAGACCAAAAAGGGGCCGTCCACTTAGTAATTAAAAACAGCCCTGTGCTGGTGGGCGGGGCCTGGGCTGCTTCCCTCCCTGTAGCAGTTGAGAGAGACCCGAAACCCCTTCCAGCCCCAGGAGCTTGGGGAGCAGTGCACAAAGGACTAGACTGGGCTCATGGAAAGAGCCAAACAACACCCCAACTTTGCGACAGGATTGGGCCTGTCCAACGGAGGACAAGACTTGGTCATGTTGCTTAAACCTGGAGAACTGCTTCAGCAGATGAGACTGGGGTACAGGGGGAGAGGGTAGACCAGCAAGTGAGAAGGGGGTGGCAGGCACAGATCAGAGGACAGCAGAGCACACAACTCTGGGCTGTGCCACCCACGAGCTGGCCCCAGCTGCTCAGTGTGCCAGGCCTGCCTGGCTGCTCAAGATTCTATTGCACACGTGAGTGGCTGTCCACTGGATGCCTGTCTCCATGGAGACCCAGCTCTCCCATCTCCATTTCCTGCCCATTTGCTTTGGCTCCCCCTGGGAGTGATTCAGCTGTGCAGAAAAAAAGCCTCAGCCTCCCTGTCCAGCCTTCCTGCTGCCTTCCAGCCCCCAGGACCCTGCCCCTACCCTCTGTCCCTGGTAAGACCCCAACCCATGGCTTGCCACCCTCCCTCTCTCTCCCTGTGGGCCAGTGACTCTCCTGCCAGAGCCTTGGGCTCAGCCCTTCCCATTCACGTGCTGCTGAATCATTTGAAAAAAATGCCTCCCGCTCCTGGGAGGGTTTGCTGAGAACAGTGTGGCTTTGTGGAGGGAACTGTGCTCTGCAGTTTCTCCGCCAAGAGCCCTCGCAGGAGCCAAGCTCAGCCCTGCAAAGCCCAGCTTGGAGTCCAGTGGGCGTGGGTAGGAGGCAGAGTAAGCACAGAGGGCACTCATGGAACCCCCACTGGCCCTCTGCAACCCCTGCTGCCCACGGACTGTGGGGTGGGGGTGGAGGACAGCACAGAAGCACAGTTGGTTCATGAGGATCCCTGCCTCAACTGCTGTTGAGGGCTGTGTGACCCTAGGCAGTCCCCATTCCTCATTACTGACTCATTTCCAGAAGTGAACCACAGGGCTGGACCCTTGGGTCCTTGCTTCAGGCCTGGTCAATGGTGACAGCTGGCCAGCCATGGCCCATTGTGGGACCCTAAGGCATGCAGCCCGTGGGCTGAGCTCGACTTGCTGCAAGTCTAGGGCACCAGGACTGAGGACGTGAAGGCTGCAACTCCAGGGTGCACGATGCTCCCAGGCTCTAAGGAGGGCAGAACCAGGCTGGGGACACTGTGGTCATGTTCCTGCACCCCATCCGTGCAGCCCACTGTCTCTAGCTGGACTGTTCCAAGGGCTGCCCTGGAGACCAAATCACCTTCCATTCTCCAGTGTGAGCTGCAGACAAACACTGTCCACCTCCTTTCAGAGGCCTTGTCCTCATGTCATTGCCATTTTCCTGCTCATTGGAGGAACTCCTGCAGGCCAGAGAGGGCCCCAGTCAGTTTTGTAGATGCTACTTCCTCATCCTGGTGTTTATCTGCTAGCATGGGCCTACTGGTCACAAGCAGGGCCACATGGGGAAGGACAGCAGGCCACACCTGAGTCACATTCAAAAGCAGTGGATCTCAGTTGCTATGATTTGGGGCTAATGAGCCATGGAGCGGCACCCAAGGAAATGACCAATGACCAGGGTTCTAATAAACACTGAGCTGGGAATGGGGACTCTGTCCCCTAAATGTGAGGGCAGATGCAAAGAACCACCAGCACACTCCGGAACACAAAGTGCTCCAGGGATACCCACAGGGTGGGCCCCCGAAAGTACTTTAGGAGGAGGAAGACACATCCCCCATGTCTGCAGCTTCCTCATCCCTGGGCAGCGCTCTGCACAGAGCTCCAAGAGGATCTGGACCCCTCGGGTGGCACTGCCTCCCATTTCCTAGCCCTACGGAGGCTGGAGAGGGAAGGCAGCTTGACCCAAGCTAGACTCCCAAGCCCGGCAGCCTAGCCCCCGTGGGTCCTGTTACTCCTGCGCAGTCAGGCCAATGACAATGGTGGTATGGGAGAGACAGCTGGAACCTGGGCCCAAGGGTAAGGTGCAGAGTCACAGCTCAGGAGGAAACACCGACATACTGACATGTCGTCCAAGTCTCCGCCAAGCCGCTGTCAGGCGACAGAGCCTAGGTTCTCACCATCCCACTGCACGGCCTCCTCGTGAAGGCTGCTGAGTGTGTGAAACGCAAGGCCAGGGAGGCCCCTGCCTGTCCCAGAGCCCTGTGCACCACTCTCCAGCTGTTTCAAGATGACAGGGAGGGCCTGCTGAGACACTCGGGGCCCTGGGGGTGGGACGGAAGTTGCCCATGACATCTCCATGGGGAATCTCTGGGCAGCCATCTTGCTTTTGTGGGTGGAGTCCTGAGGGCTGATTTAGTGCCCACTCCATCCTTCTTGGCCTTCTCAGAGACAGGCAGAGAAGGCCAAGGTGTCGCAACCTGCTGCCAGGGGACAGTGTGGGTGTGACTGTCGGGGCAAAGATGAGTCAGCCCTCACCAGGTCTTGCTGCCCATCTATCTCCACACCTACCTTTAGCTCCAGCGGGACCAAGAAGGGGCAGTGCCTCACTCAGAAGACATGAGCCACAAACACTACCTTTGCAAATGGAACAAAAATAACCTTCACCCACAAGGCTCATCCTCTTCTGAGGCTGTGGTTTCAGGCTGTCATGAGGACCTCGGTTCCACGCGGCCTGCTCCCTCACAGCCACTGCACCCCCTGCCTTCTCATGAGCTATTGTCAGAGGGGCTCCTTCGGGCTGCTCGGTGCTGTGCTCAGGGTCCACATCAGCATCTCACTGTAGCTCTGTGGCTCCCCAGGTGTCAGTATGAGCCTTATTACCTGTCACTTCTGTGGACCATGAGCCTTGTGGTTTTCCTTGACATGGTGTCTAGCACTCAGGATTTATAAATGACACATTTTACAAGAGGAGGTCACCTCTTGCAGGCAAGGAGGGCAGAGATGGGAGAAAAGGGGTCACAGATGGGGTTGTTCCCGCACCCACATCCTGCCTGTGGTCTTCAAAATCCCCAGAAGCACTTGAAACAAAAATCGGTGCCCAAAGTTGGGATTAAATCACAAATGCATTTCTCAGCACCCAGACTCTTGATCCAAATGCACTGGGGACTTGGTTCTCTTTTCAGAAACCAAGGCATTAAACAAAAGCAGCCATGGTCTTAAAAAGGAAGGTGGGAGAGACACCTCTGCTATCACAGCCAGAGAAAATGAGAAAGCGGGCCTTTGCACAAGGGGACAGGTGCCAGGAACTGTGCGGAGGCCGGAAAAGAAAACCTTCCAAAAGGCCACACGAAATACATTATCTTCCTTACAAAATTCAAAGCAGGTAAACCCAACATTGGTGTGTGGCATGTGGCTGTGTGGTAACGGACAGAGGTAACCCATGCTCCCAGCTTTGTGTCTGAGGAGACAGGGGTTAAAAAAGGAAAAGCACAGACACTCAGGCGACTGAATACATAGTTTTCAGGAGACATTCTGGACCTCCGGTTCAGGTGGTGGGCTCATGGCTGCTTACCCTATCATCTACAAAATGTACAGAGTAAGGCTGATCTGAGTCAAGAAAGCTGAGGTCCTTGGAACACATGAAGGGAGAGGAGAGCAGGGATTGGGGAACCAAGGGGTCCAGGCTCAACAACTACCCTAGCACAGGGGTCCAAAAGCTATGCCCAACAGCCTTCTTCTCCAGAACCTGTTTCTGTATATCGAGGCTTCTACACACTCGGCCACACCCCTAGTTTCTGTGTCCTCCATGGCAGTTTCCTGCTGAGAGAGTAAGAGCTGAGCATCGGTCAGAGGCCAGCTGACAAAGCTAACACATACATTCTTTGCAGAAAAAAAATGTGTGACCCCTGGCCCCGTCACTAAGTCTGTACCTGGCAGATACTTCCCCCAACCACACAAAAAAACAAAATCAAAAACCAAAAACCCACCCAGTATGAGGTCTCTACAGCTTCCCTGGCTGCTGGGTCAGAGGCATCAACTGACTGAATTGACACCTAGGTGCCCTGTGCTGTCTGTCTAGAGGTGGCCAGAGTCACCCTTCCTCTCTCCCCACCCCCTTAAGGTTATAAGAACGTGTTAAGATGCGTGCTATTAAATTGTTGGCTTTGTCACTTGCAAGGCTAAGAAAGATTTCAGTGCAATTTCTCTGCCAATGACTCAGCCAGTGCTAAGCAATAAATGAGGAATCTTTGAGACTGCCCATCTGACCTCAGCTATCCCTGATATTGTTTATTTGGAAACATCTGAAAAGCTGACTTTACCTGGAGCTTCCAAGTGGGCCTATGGCACATGAAAGGAGACCCTGCTCTGGGAGAGGTGCCCATGGTACTCTGGCTAGACCTGCTCCCTGAACCCCACATGGGACCCTGTTTTTGTGTGACACACACAGGCCTGAGGGCTTGGGAGGACAGGACGCTTGCACAGGTTTTGTCAGAGTTGTGTTTATTGTGGGCAGGGCTCTTGCCTTTACCATGTTTTCTGCAGCTCCTGCAAATGCTTCCTGGCTTTTTCTAGAAACTGCTCGTGTAGCTTGGTTTGCTCTGAGATCCGCCGTTGGAAGTCACGGACCATCTGATCGTGTTTCACCTCATCGATGTCGCTGCTGCTCAGAGGGGAGTGTGTTCTGGGGACAGGGTCTGGATTCCTGGTGGGGACCCATGTGGGGTAGGACCTCAGAAGGGCCAGGCGGGTCCTCCTCCGCTCCCGCCGCTCCTCCTCTAGCTCAGCCTTGTAGTGGATTTCCAAGCTCATGTCTGGGTGCTCCGTCTGCTCCAGCAGCCCCTTCTGCCTTCTCCCCTCCACCCTTGCTTGCTGCTCCAGCCTTGAACCCCTCCAGCCCACCAGGTCCAGCTGTTCCTGCAGGTAAGGTAGAGGTGAGCCCTCTGCCACAGTGGCTGGTCTAAGTGGCTCATGGCTGGGTTTGGGGCTTTGCAGGACCGAGTCCTCTCCGCTAACAGATACTCTGTCCTCGGGAAGCAATGTCTGACCTTCATTCTTGGACATGGGCGTGGCCAAAGGATGGTCTCTGGCACCCTCAGCCTGGCTTGGTAACTGCAGCAAACTGCACTGGGATGCTGTCCGGGAGGTCTCCACTTCCGTGGTGGGTACAGTTTCTGCTTGCCCTGTCCTCTCCTCCCCAGGGATGTCACTACCTGGTCCCTGCCTCTCTGAGACCTGCTCTCCAGTGGGGCTCTGATCTGCCAAGGGCCTCGATTCAAGGTGCCGAGTCAGGTGTTCCTTCAGCTTTCTGCTCATGTTAAACAACTCCTCCACGGCAGACTCGAGCTCTTTCTGCCAGTGGCCCTTGTCACCACACTGGTGTGGAGATGCCAAGGGCGTGGCACCCTGTTTGTGGGTGGAGCTGACCAGCCACAGCTGTCCTAGGTCCTCCAGTTTGCGCTCTGTGTTGTTTCTCAGGCCTTGAGCAAAGTGGCCCCTCTTTCCCAGCTGCCACATACCCTCATGGGCTCGGGCTTCTTTTTCCTCCAGCAACTTGGCTTCCCCTGCAGAGGCCAAGACTGGATTCAGCTTTTCAAGGTCAGTTCTCCTGCCCATTCGACTCTCCACAAGCTGGCGGCCACCACTGGTCTGGCTTGAAGGAGCCCACTTCCCTTTAGTCTTCTCAGTGGGACCTGGACACTGCACTTGGGGAGCTGCTCGTCTCTGTAAGCCTGTCACTTTCTTCAGGGATGTACTGTTGTTCCAGGCTCGTCGTCTGGGTGGCCCGTCCCTACGACTCCTCTCTTCTCTAAGGGGTTCTCTGTGCTTCCGCCTGCCCCCGGGGGATCTTGCTGCTCCTCGCAGGACACGCTCCTCAGAGTAGGGTTCATTTTCCACTAACCATCTTGTAGCCCCACCCAGCAGATGGGTTAGATACAGCCACTGCAGGCCTCTGATTTGCTGGGGTCGGGCCTCCCGCTGCTCTGCCCGCAGCTCTTCGGGCAGGCGCTGCAGCTGGCGGCCCCGCTGCGGCTTGTGAGATCTTCTCTGTGGAACGATGTCTCCTCTGAGCCCAGCCTGCAGCAGCAAGGACTTCTGCCCCACAGCCAAGGCTCTGTCACCAGGTGCGAGGCTGGGCGGTGCAGCTTGCCCTGTTTCTCGCTGCATTTCTTCTGGAGACAGCTTCTGAGAGAAAGGAGCTCAGTCCAGAGTGCAGGATTTGTGGGGCGCAGGGCCTGGGGAGCCACAGGTGTCACCACCATTCCACGGCAAACCTAAAAGGACAGGAGGACATACACTGCCTCCCAGAGTGTCCCACAGAGTGCAAGCAAGGCTCTGAGGACAAGTGCACGTGCAATTCTCAGGGCAGGGACACACACTGTCCCCAGGGCCCATTCCCTGTCTCCACATGGCATCTTTAATGAGAGCCTGGGGGGCAGCTGTGTTCAATGAGGCGTGGGCTCGCTTCTTGGGGCACATGCAGCAGTGTGTGTGTGTGTGTGTGTGTGTGTGTGTGTGTGTGTGTGTGTGGTGGGGGTTTATCCTAGTGACTAGGAACAAGGATCTGCTACTAGCTGTGGCTGGGCAGAGGCCAGGCCTGCTGCCAAAGACCCTACAATGCCCCAGTCAGTTCTGCAACAAAGAATGATCTGGGCCAAAATGTCAGCAGTACTGAGGCTGAGAACCCCACCCCAGGAGGCAGGTTAGGATAGAGACTGAGACACCCACCCCCACTCTTGCCCTGTGAGCAGGTTAGGATACAGTGGAGCAGCTGCAAACACACCAGGGGAGGGCAACGTACAGGCAGAAAAGGAAGTCCCCTGGAGCCAGAGAGCAGCTTACAAACAGAAAGAGGAAGGGGCAGAGGAGGGAGGAGCCTGCCAAGCAGGGTGTGCATCAACTGTGTGAGCAGGGGTGTGTGTGCAAGGGTGTGGGTGTGGGTGCCTGACACTTGAACCTAACACACAGCAAACGGGGAAGACAGATGGGTGTGACAGCTCATTCCATGGTTCCCTTTACTGGTGTGACTGTTGGTGGACTCCTGCTGTCTCTGGCATCGGGAAGGGTGAGGGGTACGAATCATGCCTGTTGTCACCCAGGGCTGACGTCAGAACCAGCCAGGTCTGTGAACTACAGCAGCCGCTTCCTAGAGGCTGGGGTCCCTGTGGAGCCCTGAGTTGGCCCACCCTTCTTTAAAGTTTTTATTTTTATTAGCATGTGTTTGCCTTCCACAGTGATTATCTTGATCACGGCGCATCTGTGCACGTACGAACCCCATCTTAATCATTTGGACACTGCTCTCCTCTTTAGTCCTGAGGACCCAAGCTAAACAATTTGAGCCAAAAGGTGTCCCAGCAGCCAGAAAACAGCAATGCACTTGTCCCGCTGCTGACAGAGAACTGTGTGGCTTCTCCTCTGAGCACCGCTCACCTCTCAACTCAGCTTTTACAGTAACCACGGGAGGTAAGGTGTTAGTATCACCCGGATTCGCAGATGGAGAAACCCACCAGGCAGAGAAAGATGAAGCCACCAGAACCAGATTATATAGCTTGTAAGAGGAAGACAGGCCCTCTCTGCTTGGATAGACCACAGTGCCTTTTGCCGGCCACCAGCTTGGACCTCCGTCTTCTTGCGGGAGGTCTGGCACCTCTTGGTCAGGCGTAGCATGCATTGAGAATCGTACACTTAGAACAGCAGCTAAGGGTATATTCTGCCAGTCTGCCCACCACTGCATGCAGCAAGATGACAGGGTGAAAGAAAGCTGGGACATTCAGCCCTGTGACTGAGATTTCTGACCAAGGTGACACAGCAATTCAGCTGGGAAAGAATAGTCTTTTGTTCTTTGTCTTTTCAACAATTGGTCCTGTGACAGCTGACTGTCTACATGCAAAAAAATAAAATAAAATAAAAAATAAGGATTTTTGGACTCTTTCCTTACATCATATATGAACACTAACTCACTATAGATCTTAGGCCTTCGTATAAGACCTGAAACTGCATGCTTAGAAGGAAGCATGGGTGTTTATTCACCACCTTGACTTACGCAAAGAGTTCTGGAATCTAACACTGAAAGCTCAAGCAATTCAAGAAGAAATGAGTGAAATGGACACCAGCAAAATTCAAACCTTCCTGCTTTGAAAGGTATCGGTGGTAAAGTGAAGACAAAGGCCCAGACTGAGGAGATATTTTCAGACCTTACATCCAACAAGGGACTCCAATCCAGAATATTTGAACAGCTCCTGCAACTTAATAAGAAGACGAAGAATCTAAACTTGAAATGGGCAAGAAGTTTAAATGGACATTTCACCGAAGGAGACAGATGCGCAGTGAGTGGAGAGAGGAGGCCAACCCCACGCTCATGGGAACATTGCAGACTGAGGCTCCAGTGAGACACCACTTCACACCCGCCAGTCCACCCACTGGGACGGCTGGAAGTTAAAAGGCAGAGAGTAGCGAGGAGGTGGAAAAATTGGAACCATCTCACAGTGTTGGCGGGAATGGGAGATGGTGCAGCCGGCTTTGGAAAACAGTCTGGCAGTTTGTTTCTTTAAAAAGTAAACAAGCTGGGCATGGTGGTGCACGCCTGTCACACCAGCACTCTGAGAGGCCAGGGCAGCAGGACTGCAGGTTTCAGTCCAGCCTGGGCAATGTGGTGATTTAGCAAGACCTTGTCTCAAAAAAAAAAAAATAAAATAAAATAAAAAAAATAAAAAAGGGCTGGGGCTCAAGGCAAAGGCCCTAAGTTCAATTTCCAGTATCACCACCACCATCAAAGAAAGAAAGAAAGAAAGACTTAGCGTAAGACTACGCAATGCTCCTCAGTTCCACTCTCTAGTATGCCCTCAGCCGCCACCTGGGTTCAGGCAGTGGTGGTCCCTAGCACTCTGCTCGGTGTGTCCCTGAGACCAGATGTCAAGGTCCCTCT
Source organism: Cavia porcellus (assembly GCF_034190915.1). NCBI lineage: Eukaryota > Metazoa > Chordata > Mammalia > Rodentia > Caviidae > Cavia > Cavia porcellus. The sequence continues at coordinate 27,615,848 of NW_026947515.1, forward strand.
CAGACTCATGGTGGTGCTGATGAGGAAGCTACTAAAGCCTGTGGAGCCTGATGTGACTGGGACACACACTCCGTGGAGATAGCCCCTGCCAGGGACATGTGTCTGAGTCTCCTTAGGACACTGGGCAAGGAAGAGTGTAGTGCGTCCAGATGGGGTCCCCACTCAGACACACCTGCACTCTGTGCTGGGCAGAACATTCTGGACTGAGTGAGTTCTTAGAGGCCCTACACCCACCTTACCTCTCCTCGTATCCACATTATGTGAGTGACCTCAATGTGGTCTGAACAAGAGTAGACGGGGAGCTAGGGGACGAATGTGGAAAAGATTGGGACAAAGACCTGGCTGTGAGGATGGGGCACTCGTAACTGTGCAGCCCTGGCTGACAGCACACCTGTGGGGTCTCCCCACCCCACACTACACACACATCTTGCACTGTTGTGAGATCTCACCACAAGCGGGGAGCTCTAGCCCTTCTGGCAGGGTGAGGCTGAGGCTCAGAGAGGTGAAGTGACCTGCCCATGGCCAAAGAACTCAGGAGCACTGCAGCAGGGTCTCAAACCCAGCAGATGGACCATTGGCCCCAGGCTGCCAGCCCAGGAGTGAGCAAGGTCACAGTGGGTGCCACTTCCAGGGTGTGAGCAGACTCAGGCTCAGCGGCACTCACCCTTGCCTGACCTCCTGCCACCTGGATCTCTGAGAGACAGTGGCCCGCAGTGGCTCTAAAGCCAGGAATGGGCCTGTGTGCTTCCTCTGCTTCGCCACCACAGGGCCCTTGTGTCACATCACTCGTCAGGTGGCCACCCACCTTCTTCAGCTCATGTGATTTATCCCTCCAGAACATTCCAAGGCAGTCCAGCACAGTGCCTGAATCTCAGTAAGTCAGGTTCAGACTCAGCAAGTCTATGGGGGCCCAGAAGTCTGCGTGTCGGAGATGCTCCCAGGACATCAATGTGGCTCCACTGAGGCGTGTCTCACTCCATTCTCCTCCCATCATGCCTCACCGGAGCCCTCCAGGGTTTCCCCATCAGGCTCTCTGTCACCCCACCCTCAAGCTGTACCCTCTCCCCACACCAGGGCTACAGCCTCTACCTACAGCACTTTGCTCTTACGCTCACCTGCAAGTGCATCCATTGCACCTGCGACCCACACCTGCGCCCAGTGTGGGCTCCCACGCCCCGCTGAGAATGAGCCTCAGTACAGTACCTGCTGACTCTCCAGCTCCCCCAGGTGTCTCAGAGTCAGGTCTCTGGCTGCAGGCTCCGGGGCATTTGGGCAGCTACCGCTTCACTCCCCTTCCTGTCCCACACTCCCTGGCTCGAGGGCACCTTGCCTCACAGTGCCAGCACCCTCTCCCTTTCTGGACTTCCTCTGAAAGCCAGCCACCTCATAGCACTTCTTTGAAACATATAAAAACCATTCTAGAAGGGCTCCCATTCGCCAGACAGTGTCACATGCCTATAATCCCAGCACTTTGGGATGCTGAGGCAGGAGGATCACAAGTCTGAGCCCACCCTGGGAAACTTAGTGAGACTCTGTCTCAAAATAAGACTGGAGAGGTGGCCCAAAGTATAGGGCCTAGGTTCAATCCCCAGCACCTCCCCCCACACCAACAACAAAGAAACGTCCACTAGTTATTGTAGACTAGGAAGGGGCCACTTCCATACAGTTAAAGTTTAGCCTCTTTTCAATTTTTTTGGCACTCAAAATTGAATTCATGACCTCATGCTTGCCAGGCAGGCACTGTGTGGCTGAGCTGTAGCCCCAGCCCTAAAGTTTAGTCCCGTGTAAAGTTAGCTAGTTCTCCATCCTTTGAGGATATGTAGACCACATATTATTTGACCTCAAAAACAAAACAAAACTCTTATAGTTGTCTTTAACACAGGGAATCCTTCAAGGGCTTTTAAGATGCGTACAACAGAGTTCTCCTAAACTAAGTGACCCTGGGAGACAATATGGTTTTGCAAGTCCACTTTTTATGGCTTCCCACAGTCCTTTCTCACTCACTGCTTCTCCTCTGCCTGGACCCCAGCCTGCCATGGATGGTACCCATGTGAGCAAATGTGAAAGGCAGTAGCAGAGTGCACACTTGTGTGGCACTGAGTCTTGGAACCTGAGCTTCTAAATGCAAAGATGCAGACCTCACAGAGCACTGATGACCCATGTGGGGGACACCAAAAACCAGCCACAAGACCCCAGCTTGGAAGACGTCACCACTCATACACCTCGCCCGGTCTCCAAGGTAAAACACAACACGACCCCATCTGAAGCTCACCAGATTCAATGCACGAGTGCTGTGCGGGAGAACCCAGGAAGCAAAAGACAGGAGGGTTTCACCTGGCTATGCGCCACGCTGGTGGAGACTCGTGGTCACCGCACAGCCAATGAGATCTTTACCTGAGTTCAGAGAAAGGCTGCCGAGGACAAGCAAGGTGTCAGCCTCAGCAGGATGCTCCAGGCCCAGCAGGAAAGGGGTTAACCTGCACACCCTATGACATCCAGGAGCACTGGGCCCTCCAGAGGGCCACACTGCTGAGGCCCCAAAGGGCCAGGATCATAGTGAGACTCAGTCAACAGCTACAGCGGAAAGTCAGGACGTGGTTCTCCAGGACTCTAATAAGATGAGAAGTGTCTGTGCTTTGGCAATGGCCCATATGACATCACAGAATAATTGTTTCAAAATCACAAAGGCTGCTGAAATGACTGGGCCTAGACCTGATGGGAACTGAGTACAGCTTGGCCAAAGACAAAGGAGACTGGCAGTGGGAGAGGTATCTTCCCAGAGACCCTGAAAGGACAGAGTGGCCAGGAAGAGCAGAGGGACACTGCGCTCAGAATGACAAACCAGCCACAGAGGAGCTAGGACTGTTGAGAGGGGACAGAGAGGTGGCTTCAGGGTAGGAATTCTGGAACAGCACAGTGCAGAGATCAGGAGCACTAACCAGCCATGTAGCCAGAACAAGCTGCTTCACTCAGTTTCTCATCTGTAAAATGGGGGTGGTCACAACCGAACACATCACCGTGAAGGCCAGGCATTGGGGGAGGGGGGTACTCACTGTGCGTGTGTCCAGGTGGCAGGGACAGACCAACAGCACATTACAAGGAGGCAGAGGTTGGCCAGGTGAGGGAGGCACTTCCTGCAGGGCTGCTTTGGAATCATTGGGTAGGCAGTGAGATACCCATCACCGAGAGCATCCAAACCAAGTACAGATCAAATAAACACCAGAAAAATTTTCCACTCCATGTCTCTTTCTATCCTCTAAAACTGTGGGACACCCACATGATACCCCAAGTCCAGCTTTTGCCACTCTTTGACTTTCAGCCAAGTTCTACAGTGGTTGTTATTAAAACAGCTGAGCTGGGTTACGGGCTGGCAACATGCAACCCCTTGGGGGGACTTCGTGGCAGAACATGAGACTCAGCCAGGCCTATAGCAGGGTTTTTTTTTCACCCAAGTCCTGGCTTGTGTTATGACCTCCTCTCCTGCCCTGAGAAGCACAGCAATGCTGCCAGGCTGGGGAAGGGACCTTAAGAGTGTGGCTTGTGAATCTGTACCCTGCACCCTCCCTTTACAACTTTCCAGGATGGACAGCTCTGGAGGCAGAGGCACCCAGCACCCAGCCTCTAGGGGAATAAACTCAGATTCATTGTGCCTCGGTTGCCTCCTTGGGCAGCTTCACAGATAGACTCTGAGGCTGAACCCAAACTCACAATCTTGCCCTAGAAAGCTGAGTGGGCTGCCCTTGGCTCACTGTCTGGTACCAACAAACTCTCGACCTGCCTTCCAAGACCCCAGCCAGGGCTGAGGTCCCCAAATTAGCAGCCACTCTTGCTGCATCCCCCGAACTCCATCCTGCTAGCATCCCACACCCACTGTCATTCTCTCAGGACAAATTGTCCTTGACAAGGACTGTCACATTCTCCTGGACCTGTGTCCTGCAGACACTCATCAGCCCATCTCCAAGGCCCTCTTGGGAGTCTGGCCTGACAGCTGGGCACAGGAAGAGCCCACCCTCACACCACACAAAGGAAAACCCATCCTGAGGTGGTGTTAAGCGGGTCCCAGGGGCCGACTGACCTAGGCTGGCTGGGATCGAAGCTCTTTACCTCCCCCAGCAGCTCCCTAGCTGGTTAACTATGGCAGCCTGTTGCCATGGGAACAGCAGAGCTGTTGTGCTATGACATCATGGCAGGGGTGAGGTCAGGGCCAGTGCCAAGCCAGCCAGACGGTGAGCACACAGGTCAGAGGACCAGCCACAGAGATCTGGTTCTAACTGCCGGAGGCTGAGCAAGGGCGTTCTGAAGATGCCCATTCTAAGTCCTGTCGGGGGGAGGGGTGTGCTGCACAATATGGAAATCCTCACAGCCGCCAGGTAGAGGATGCCTTCCCTTCCTCCAGCCTGGTGGCAGCATGACCTCCTCTGCTCCCCTGAGAAGCACTGCAATGCTGCCAGGCTGGGGAAGGGACATTAAGAGGTACATATCAAGGTCAGAGCTCCTGACACTGGATCCCACCCTGTCCATCTAATCTAGTTTTGATCACTCTTCTTAGCCCTTGAAGTGAGTAATTTCTTGTCAGCCTGACTGGGGTACAGGGTGCCCAGAGAGCTAATCAACACAATTCCTGGGTGTGCCTAGGCGTGTGTCTCTGGAACAGATGCGTATTCAAATCTAGACCACCTGACGTACATCCCTCCCCCAGTATGGACAGCTTTCACCTAACTCTTTGAGACCCCAGACAAAGGCAGAAGAAAGGAACCTTCTCCCTGCTGAAGCTGGAGTGTCCATCTACTGTTCCCAGACATCACAGCTTCCGGTTCTAGGAACACTGGATGCAGACGGAGTCACACCAGCAGCTCCCCCCAGCCTCAGCCTGCAGACAGCAGACTGTGGGACTTGTCAATCTCCACAAGCGAGTGAGCCAATTTCCATACTAAATCCCATCTTGTACGTCTCCTGCTATATCCTACCGGTTCTGTTCTCCTAAGAACCCTGGTGAATACAGCCCTAGAGACAGACCTGGATCTATTTCTCCCTCTCAGAAAATAATACTCTTGCCAAAAGGAAGTCTGCTTCCTCTTAGATATCTGAATTTTACATTTCAACTAAAAATCAACACCATTTGTTACCCACAGAGCACACACACTGTGATCTACTTTGTTACTGCCTGCTGCTGATACCTAACATTTCCCTAAGCTAAGGGAGCTGGGAATAAATAACTGTTACCCAATGCTTATAGGTGTCCTTAAGTGTTTACCTCCGAAACATTCTTAGATACAGGGGTCCCCAATCAAAAGGAAAACTGGTTTCTATGCCCTTTACCGCTACTGCCGAAACACCCAGCTGAGCCTTATAACTGCTCGCCTTAGAAGAGAATGCATGGGCCCCTCCAGCCTCTCCAGGGACAAGCAGCCTCTGGCCAAGGGAACAGAGCACAGGTTTGAAGCTCTGAAGCCCGACCCTGTTCCACAGCCTCGAGCCAGCATCAGTCTCCTTGGATTCCTGGCACTGCCACTGCACTGGTGACCTTGGGCTTCACGGGCCTCCCCCATCCGAACGGGAGAGGGCTCCGGCATCTCTCTTTCATAGTCCTTGACAAAGTAAGGACGGAGATGTGAAGGGCCTTTGATAACCACACATTTATCTGCATGCCTGGCTGTCTTTATTTCTGCCTTCAAGAACTGTCACATAGAACACAAGGCAACCTCCCACTTATCCCTTTGTCCTTGTTAGAGCCCACAGGGCTGCGGGGACAAGACTCAGAGCTGAGAGTCAAGACCTGATGCTCATCCTAGCTCCGTGCTAGGCACTTGGCTTCCACCCGGCAAGGGCTAGGCTGGTCTTCTGCTTCCAGCAACCTCTAAGCGCTGAAGACTCACTGCTAAGCAGGCTACAGAGAAAAACACACTCACGCCTAGAAAATAGGAAGCCAGGACGGGGCTGTGTGTGAGCAAGCCCACTAAGCCTTTGCCCTCCAAAAGCAAGGAGCCCGGGTGCTCCAAAAGCCCTCCAGCCAGTGCCAACACTGTCCTTCTGCGCACAATAACCCCCGAAGGACCCCACCTTTCACCCTTCTTCCTGATGGGGCACTAGGCACCTCATCGTTGATCCCACCAACCTGCACCCCACTGCCCATGGCCTCACTACACCTGCAGGATGGGATGAATGACAAGGACTGCCTGGCACTGGGGGGCCCTGCTCTCCTCCCTAAGGGTCTCTGTGGGGCCTCTGGAGATAGAGGAAGGTCTCATTGTTTCTTCAAGGCTCCAGGGGTGGTCCTGGCTTTCTTCTCCCATCCCCCACCATGTTAAGGGACCTTGGCAAGGTCATGAGACCTGAGCAGGGCCACAAGGCCATCTGGGCAGGGTGCTGCATACGGCATGGTGGCTATTTAGGGACCTCCTTGGAGTTCCTGAGCTGAACCCCATCAACCTTTCTGAGCTCTAAATCTTTGGAGGGAAAGGGGGCTGCGGACCCAGCCTGGGGGCAAACAGCATTCAGGCTGGGCTCAGGGGAAACAGAACATCTGTAGTGGGCAGAGGGCGGTGCATTTCCTCCCCGGCCCGTGTGCTTCTCCCTAAAGAGCTTCTGGACGGAGGCAACAGGTTCAGCATCTGAAGGTCACCAAAACAGTGGGGAACCTGGAGTACTTTCACACTCGGGCTCATTTATCAAAAATCTGCTCTGTGGCACAGCTCTTGAGAAATGCAACCCTCCTTTTGTAGAAAAGGAAACTGAGGCTCAGAGGCACAGAGTGGGGGCTCAGAACCAGTCTCACCTAGGTCATTTCTCCCAATAATTATCCCTTTGTCTCTTTCCCCTAAAATGCCCCGTTTCCTTAGTTAAAAACCAGCTGTTGGAGAGGGTCCTGGCCAGAGTCTGTCACCAGAGAGGCCTAGCAAAGCAGGCCCCCACCCTTACTTTGCTGAGTAGGTGCCAGGAAAGGCCATCCAGGCTCCTCAGACTACAGATCACAGACAGCAAATAAAGCCTCAACTCAAGCCAGATGTTATCCTGGAAGCTATGTCCCTGAGGCCTTGGGAGCGCTTTCCATGCGGATCATTTTGAGACAGAAAGCCAGGTCTTTGCCTGGAAATCCACATTCACTCAGGCTCAGGAGCCCAGGACAGATGGGTGAGTCCCTGGCACCTTCAGGGTCAGCTTGGACAGTGAAACCTCCATCTCATTTCTTCTTATTAACCTGCTTCCTTCTACAGAGTAGAGGGCAGGTAGCCAGGTGACAACTACCCCAGTCACACCCAGCCAGCTTCTGTGACACAGGTCACAGAGCTCAGGAAGTGTTTTTGTGAAAGGTTAGCTAGTTAACGATTTTGGCTGTGAGGGTGACGCAACCACTCTGACACTTTCCTCCCATTGCTGTGTTGCAAAAGCAGCCAGGCAAGATGTGCTTCCAGCGGGGGTGGCTGCCTTCCAACCAGACTTTATTTACTACAACAGGTGACCGCCCTGCTGCGGGTGTGGTCTGCCAATCTCTGAAAGAGGCTAGCGAAGTTTCAGGCCATTGATGGCCTTTTTGGAACCTAGGCACACGTAGCTGGTTAGGCACACAGCACAAAGTGCCCAGCCCAGCCCCTGCAGCACCCCTGGGAGAACACATGGCGGAGTTCACCCAAGGAAGCACATGTGACAAACCCACGTCCTTCGTGGGTGCTGCAAGTCGGACCCTGGTGATGGCCACATGGATTTTAGTCTGTGACAGAGTAAAAACCACATTGTGTGAATTACATCTCAATAAAGCTGACAAAAGACAGTCTAGGATAGAGAAATAAAAATCCTCTCTAGAGTGACAATGGTCATCCAAGGGTGATTTATCTGTGCCTTCAGCACCCAAGGGAAAGTCAGTTCAGCCCCTACCCTAGAGTGAGTGTGTGTGTGTGCCCTTCCTAGGTCAACCCCTCACCCTCTCTCTTAAAACCCCTCCTCCAATCTCTATTTGCCTCTCAAATGCACTCTTTTTGGTACAACACTTGAACCCAGGGCCTTGTACACGTGAGGCGAGCACTCTATCACTGAGCTACATTTAACTTTATTTCTCATCAATTTTACTGTTTTTCTGGCCTTGAACTTGTCATCCTCCTGTCTCAGCCTCTGGAGCGGCTGGAATTTTAGGTGTGCACCACCATGCCTACCCCCAAATCCCTTTTGCTGGGAGTGTGTGCTGAGAACTAAACTGGAGACCTTGCACTGAGCCATAGCCACAGCCTTCCAAATGCCTTTCACCTAAAATACTTACACAGCTCATTCATGTAATCAAAGGAAAGTGAGGAAATAGGGTTAAGTAAAAAAAAAATTTTTTTAAATGACCCTTGATTTTACACACAGTCCAGATTTTTCAATTTTTTCCAGTGGTGGGCATTATTACTTCCTAGCCCTTTCTTATAATTTTTTAAAAGTTTGAGATAGGGTCTCGCTAACTTGTTCAGGCTGGGCTCAAACTTTCTATCCTCCTGCCTCAGCCTCCCACAGTGCTGGAATTACAGGCATGCACCACCAATGCCTGGCAGACAGCCTAGAATTTTGATGGATATCCTTCTGGACTGTTTTTCTACGTGTGCATTTAAATAAGTGTATGCTTTTTTTTTTTTTAAGTCTGGAATTTTGAGACAGTAAAACTATGTGAAGAAATACCAGGAAACTGTCCACATAAAACTGACCAGATCAGTGGCTCCCCGTAAGTGGACACGGCAGGGCTGGGACCAGCTATTTCCTGAGATTTTAGGGTAACGGCCTCTTGCTCTAGGTGTTGGGTAGCTACTTGTGACACAGTGGACATTTGGGCACTGTGCCTTTCTAAAAATGCACGCTACAAGTTTGGCAAAGTTTATAATGAGATCCATACACCCTGGACATGTTCACAGGTCACGCACAGGAACCTGCAGCATTATTGTACGTGACTGGCTGCATTTTTTTGTAAGGACAGAACTTAATTTGGTCACCTCTAATGGACTGGTAGGCAAACCTCATGTACAAGGCTAGCACTCTGCAGTTTTCCCCTCTGTTGTCATTGCCACCATTGCCATGGCCTCCATAGCAGAAAGACAAGAATTTGGCCAAGTACTCTCGATACCTAGATACTCATTCAAAGTTCTATTTAAGTGCAACTCTCTGCGTGTCTTCTTTCGGTATCAAACACGTCTTGGGCAGCCCTGGGTGCAGACCACACAGCTCTGTGCAAACACCAGCAGACACAAGTACCTGGTGAGGTTTTAAAATTCCAGTGCCCACACCCAGGTCCAGGGGCTCTGAATGTAGGTGCCCACCTTCTTCCAAAACCCCTGGAGGTGCTCACTGTCATTCCAATGCCTGTGTGCCCTCAGTGGCTTACTTGGAGCCCTGGGGATGGAAGGCAGACTCTGTGTGGCCAGCTAGCTCAGGGTTCATTGCCAGCGGGCCCGGGCTCTGGTCCCCAGTCCTCCCTTGCCTGTACCTAGGCAGTCAGGCCTTCTGCTGAGGACCATAGGATGCACTCTGGAGATTCCTGAGCCTGTCTCTAGCTTAGATTCCTCAGCTCTGCTCTTCCCTCTTGAGGACCATCCTGGCCACAGGACCACTTGCCCCATGGTTTGTGAGTTTGTACTCGTGTATGAATACACTCATTGAGTGGGTGACAGAGACTCCTTCTTCCCTCTGTTTTCTCCTATGTTTTTTTTTCTTTCTCCTGCTGTTTTCCCCATCCATCCAGTCTTCTGGAAGGGACCCTGAAAGCACATTTCTTGATTGTTTTCAAACCCAAGACCAGTTCCTCCCCCAGGCCCGGCATCAGTGGTCCCTGCAAAGACCAGGCTGGCTGCACACACCACCTCCTAAACCAAGGTGTCCCCTATCTCCCGGCAAGCACATTTCATGCTATAGGCTCACTTTTGAATTTCACTTATTGAAGAGTTTACCTGGTGTTGACCACTTGCCTGAAGCACACTGAGTGTAACTTCCTTTACACTCCACGCTGGATGGAGGACAGCAAGGGTCCGCACATGTCCGCTCCCTGATGCACGCTTTTAAACCATCTCTAAGCACCCCACACTAACATTTGGTTTTCCCTTCCCCAGGTCAGGGATAGCCCTGCCCACCTCTGCCTTTTGTTCCCTGGGGCAGAGCCAACTACTCCATAACTGCTCCTTAAAGCAGATATGAACATCAGGATGCACAAACTCCGTGACCCCGAACAAGAAGTCACCTGCAGGAGTTGCCAACGGCATCAGGAAAGGGCGGCCCCCCCTTCAGAAGTCCTGGCTCCTTTCTCCAGGGTGATGCTGGCATGCTTTTCACACATGCCGGAGCAGACAAAGCTGTGACTAAGTGTGCTGACTGGTCCTTATCACTGGCACACAGGGCCCACCAGGCCCCAAGGGACTGAGGGACATTGTAGGGCTTGGTCCATGGGACCTAGCAGATGGCTTGCTAGGACTTGACTGTGGGCACATTTCCATCTGGGGTGGACCCCACCAGTAGGTTGGCAGGGAATGGTTTCTAGAGATGGGAACAGCCATTGGGTTAGCACAGTACAGGAGCAATGTGGCCCTGGGCACTGCCAAGCAGGCCACAGAAGAGACTTTATTCTCTGGGTCCAGGAGCTCCTGGATTTATCCGCGATTCCAAAAACCAGTCAAAGCAGCCTGGATCTGCTAAGTAGCTCAGCTGGCTTAGTAACTCAGGCTCCACCCATGGTACTGCCTGAATGGCGAGCCTGGAGCTGGTTTCCAGCCAGATGACTGTCACTGCACAGGCTTGCGGTAGGTGGCAAAGGATTCCATTAGGTAAGAGGGAGTTGGGCCAGCAGCCCGTCTGAGCAGTGCTGTTACCAAGATGTGTAACACCTCTTGCTTGCCTTGACCTTCCTGGAAAGGACAAGGATCCAGGATCTTCCAAGAGCACGCCAGGGCAGGCTTCTCACTCTCCATCCTACAGATCACAATCTCACAGTGAATTCTCTTTGTTGATCATAGTTCCAAGCCCACCACTGCTAAGGGACACCTCCCAGAAAGCCTTTCATGGGCAAAGAAATATGTTTCTTAGACCAAGAGCTTCCTGCAGACACTAAGCCAGTCAGCAATGCTGTACCCAGCCACAAGGTACGTGGAGCCAGCACACCACAGCAAAAGCCGGCCTCTTCCACACCCCTGCTCCTGCTTCAGTCCTGGCTACGGAGTCTCTCAGGGGATCTCAAAACTACAAAAGCCAAGATCTGAGCCCACTGTGTAACTTCTTGGGGACCCAGGCCAGAGTAATCTTTGTAGATGCTCCTCCCTCCCTGCAAGCAATTCTGTTCTCAGGAGAAGGGGGACCTGCACCAAATGAGACACTCACCTGCACCTCTACAAGCAGAAGAGAGCATTGGTGAAAAAGCGGCCACTGCAGTCACAGGACATAGTGGGGGGCTTTATCACAGCTCCTTACACTGGGACATCGAAGCATAAGAGGGGCGACAGGGAACAAGGCAGGGGAGCCTCGGTGTGCTGGACTCAATAGTGCCCCTCCCCCCAATTCATGTCCAGCCAGACCCTGTAAATATAACCTAACCTTATTTGGAAACAGGGTCTTTACTGATGAAATCAAGTCGAGATGAGATCATACTGGATGGAGGGGGTGGCCCAATGGCCAGTGTCCTTAAAAGAAAGAGGTTTGGACCAGACACATACACAATGTAGAGACCCATGTGTAGATGGGTGCAGAATAGGAAGGGTCGCATCTGTACCCCAAGGAACACCAAGGAGAGACAGCAGCCTGGAACAGATTCTCCCTCAGTGCCTCCAGAAGGAGCCAGCCCTGCTGACATCTGGATTTCACTCTGCTGGCCTCCCGAACTGCAAGACAATAAACTCCCCTCACTTTGAGCCATCTGGTTATGGTCACAGCAGCCACAGGAGAGAGGATAAGTAGACTTCACAGGCAGTGCTGGCCTGAGAGTGGGCACCCGCGCTGGGACAGGGTTAAAAGTTTTGGCTTTGTGCCGATTTTGATGCAATGACTTGAACACCAGTGTCAGGAAATCTAGGCAGAGGTCAGTAATGTGCAAGGCGACAGGAAGGCTGGTGGCATCTGCGAGAGCCCCTCGACCCACAGCGAGCCCCACTCCAAACCACAGCAGAAGCAGCTCCCCGCTCAGCAGCTGTCTTAGCTACAGCTGGGCAAGGACCAAAGTAGCTGCTGGTAATTCTCCCAACACAGCTGGAAGGGGAAAGGGGGTGTCAGGCCCAGCTCCTTCCTGCTGGACTCCTAAGAACCCCAGTTTCCTTCTGGGGCTCCATGACTTGCTGATCAGAAGTACAGCCTCTCTTGGTGCTGGAGTTCCTAGAGGCCAGTACTCTCAGAGTATACCCCTTCAAGAAGGCTGCTCACAGCTCCCTCAAGGGGAGGAGCCTCTTCTTTACTCCCCAGATTTTGCTGAACATCAAAGCTAAATTGGAGAAAAGACCTCATTTTCCCCAAATCAGGTATTGTGGTATCTACCCTGTAATCCCGCACCACACCCAAAGCCCAGGTGGCCTGAGCCACGTGATTCCGGGTGAGACCAACTGAAGGCTCCCCAAGCTGGGCAAGTGGTCCTCATGGCTAATGGTGATGGGGCCAGGAGCCTTGGGAGTGGGGTCACTGATATCAGCAGGAGGACACTGGAGCCCCAGATTCAGTTCTGGCAGATGAGGTACACCCACCCAGTCTTGCCGCACTGGGCAAAGGATACTCAGCTGCGACAACTTACCGCACTGGGCAAAGGATACTCAGCTGCGACAACTTACAGGCAAACGTTACTGGGAAGGCAGAGGGGCCGTGGAGGCCCACCTGCAGTCCACCTGAACGTGCCTGCCACTACCAAGACTGGAGAGATCTGCAGTATCAGCCCTAGGTGGAACCCACATTTCTGCCATCCTCCCACTCTGGGACCACAACCTTGATAACTGAGCTCCTCCTTGGTAGATATTGGGGATCAAGAATCCTAAGAGTCAGAGCTAAGTAGCCAACGACCCCACTCACCCCCTTCAGTCGCCAAAGCTCCGGTTTTGGGAGGACATCCTGGGAAAAGTCACAGGCAGCAAAACACTCAGGGTGCTGGTCCTGAAAGGCCCAGTTTATGGGGCCTCGTGGGCAGGACACTCAGTGAAGAGGCCGCCTGCCTCTATAGGCCTCTCATGGTTCCTCTTAGCCCTGAGTACGGGGACTTCTAGCCCTTCTAACATGCTTAATACATCAGCTCCCAACTGGGACCCGCAGAAGAAGCACCCTCCTCCAGAAGCCGGAGAATCCCTGCTCCCACCTCACCTGTGAGAGTTTCTCCGAGGGTCCCCAGTCTCCAGCCACCCCGCCCTAACCGGGTCCCCCTCTGCCCTCCCCCCAGCGCTGGCATCCCAGGGCGGCCTCCTGCCAAAACCCAAGCCGTTCCCTGGCTCCCTGTGCAAGGGCTGGAGCTGCTGCGGAATTTCGGTGGGATTTTGAGGTCGCGAAGCATCTCACCGAAGAGAGGGAAAGAAAGGGAGAGCAGGAGGGGGGAAAGAAAGTACGCTTCGGGCGTCTACTTGCGGGATTCCGGGGGAACCCGGCGGAGCGGGTGCCTGGCCCTGGGCGGCGGGCGGGGCGCCGCGGAGCCTGCGGGGGTCCCAGACAGCGCTCGGGGCGCTGGGCCGCGCGGGCGGGCCCGGGGTCGTGCCGCTTACCTACGTCCGCATTGCAAAACGCCTGTTGCGGGTGCACCGGGGAGCAGCTGCAGGCGTCGGCTCCGCGCGGCAGGGTCCCCAGGAGCAGCAGGCCGAGCGCCAGCCGCAGGCTGCGGGCCGTGGCGCCCATGGCGGGCCGGGGGTCGGCGGGGGCCGGCACGCCCCTCCTCACCTGCCCCGCGAGCCGGCGCAAACTTTCTCCCCCGGGGCTTTCGGAGGCGGCTAGGGCACCGCGCTGGGGGCAGCTTCTGGGCGGCAGCGGCGGGGCGAAGAAAGCGGGGTGGGGGCGGCGAGCGAGCGGCTCCCCGCAGGCCTTCTATGGATGTTTGCTGCGCGCCCGGCCGAGCCGGCGTTTTATTGCGCTCCGAGGATCCTCTGCTCCTCCTCCCGGTGGCTGGCAGCCAGTGCAGGCCGGGCGCTCCCAGCACCCCTCCTCCCGCGCCCGCCCCACCGGCCCTCCCCAGAACCAGGGCTTTTGTTGTGCCCAGCCCGGCCTGGCGCGGGCTTCCAGAGTTACTAGTGCGCGGTTCAAGGCCGGCGCTCTGCGCACCTGGCTCCTACCGTGCGGGGCCCCCAAATGCCCCTACACACAGTGCCTGCGACTAGAGGCCAGTCCCCAAGGGCACCAGGCTGCCCACCGCCCTTTTCTTTCATCCTGAGTCCACACTGTCTGATCTGTTTCCACTAGGGTGGATTCCAGACACAAACCGCACAATGGGCTGTGCCCTTTGGCGCAGGAGCCATTCCCCACTGCCCTCCCTTGGGGGTTGGAGGCCCCCCGAAACCTTTTCGCAGTAGAGGCCTTAGAATTTTAAGAGTGGTCCACCAACTGGTGGAGGGAGTGCAGGGTGTGGTTGGTACAAACAAGACAGGAGTTTTTATAGACTAGCCATATTTTGGACTAGCCAAATAGGAGTTCCAGGTCAGGAGCCAGTAGGATTGTGCAAGGGGGTTTGTGCAGAGCGTGCACAGATGTGGGTACCAAGGAACTTTTCCTTAAACGGTTCTCTGTCCCAGGACAGACCAAGGAACTTACAGGTGTGGTCAGGGCAAGAACGTGGTGATTGGTGCGTGGTCCCTATGTCTGGGTGGTGAACCTATGTCCCTCTGGATATTGGCAGTTCCACTAGAGAGATGAGAGCCCCGGAAAAGAATTCAATTAAAAATAATTGCCCACCAATGGACTGTGCTGACCTGAGCTGGGAAATACTGAAATAATTGAGGAACGGTTTCTTTCTGCCTGTGCATGCTTTTGAAGCAGACAAGTTGGAGAAAAGTTACACAGGCAGGATAGCTATTTTTAACACCTTGACAAATCCAGAGACACTTTTTGGCTTTTGTTAACCTCAAATTGAATTGTGTCCTTGGCGGGATGATGTTCAATGCTAACTTTTGGAAAGTGCAGTTGATTCAGGGAGTTACACGTTGCCTGCCTGTGGCCTTTCATTTCTCTTTCTTTCTTTTTTATGACAAGGGGAAAACAATGCTGCTGAATTTCATAGCACCTGGGCTCAACTCTTGGGTGTATGCTCTTGGGCTTTTAGGCAAAACATGCACACCAGTGAACAAATATGTGTATTAATATGGCAAAGCCTGGAGGTAGGACTGATGGTGTCACAGAAAGGCACAGGGCAAATGGGGGTACATGGGGGAGGACTGGTCTGGGCTGCCGAGGAGGAATGGCTTCTCCCGGAGAGGCTGGTTTCTCCAGCACACTGCATTATGGATTTGCCTTCTCTGGGTCATCCGCACCAGCACACGGACAAGCTGGACTTCCAGCCCCAATACAAATCTTTTCTTGACCCTGATTCTGCTACCAGAGAATAAGTACCCCTTTCCTAGGCTCTCCTGAAGTTGTCAGTAGAGGTTTCCAGGTCTTGGTCTCTTCTTCTCCTACCTTCTCCCTCTTTGTCCCCCCCTTTCCTCTTCCCTCCATTAACAAATATGTATTTGAATGCAGCCTGGATGCCATCCTGAGAACGAACACTGGCGTCTGGAGGTCAGGTGAAATTCCTATGATGGGACACAAAAGACTTGAAGGCCCCAAGACCAGACAGGCTGTGCTGGCCATGGTGGAGATCAGAGATACAACCAAGGAGAGAAAAGGAGGATGAAGCAGCAGGTGGATCAGAAAGCACGGAGGAAATGGGTGTGTAGCAGCAGAGCATGTGTGTCTTCTCCTGCGTGTGTGTTTGTGAGGTCAGCAGACAGCAGCAGGAAGGAGGGCCAGAGACAATGCCTTGTGCCCCTCTGCTGACCTTCCCAGGCTCCCTAACCAAACACAGGAGATTTGAAAAGCCTTCTCATGGATAGCTGTGAGTGGTGACCTGAGACCCCTGGCCTGCTCTCACACTGCCACCACCCCTGCTGCAGTTTAGGACCCTCCTGGCCCAGCTCTGGAAACTGCAGTCCCAGACTAGGAATCCATTGGAGACAGGGAATAGGGGAGGACCAGCTTGCTGCCTCTGCTCTGGGCCAGGAGGGCTCCATGTGGCATGACTGGGGGAAGGTCGGCCCAGGTCAGGACACCCCACACCTGGCACAGAAGGATGCAGTAGGAAGGTCCTGGGCCAGCTGCCCCCCATCACCTTTGCTCCTTAACCACCCTCCTCTGTCTCTCCTCTTCATATTGGGTGGGGAAGTGAGGAAGCCAGGTCCACAGCCTGGCCCCGCCACAGCCTTTGGGATGTAGCTTGTCTCTTCCCCAGAGCAGTGGCTCTCGTGGACTCGCAGGGCAGGCAGGAGGGGCAGTGCTGGCCAGGCCAGCACCAGGAAGGCCCTCATGTCACTGACCTTGCTCCTCACTCCTCCCCAGGCTTTCCTAGCATGGAACCCAGCAGAGCTATCCATCCCGCCCTCCCTCCCTTCCACGGCTGAGCACACCCAGCAGACACGTCCCTGGGTGGACCAGATAAACAGCGTAGAGGGCCAAGAGGAACAGCCAAGGCCTCCTCCTTGGCACTGACAGGGTGCTGTCCATGCCTCTCCCGTCGTGCCTTGGTAGAGCCCTCAAGGCAGGAGGAGAAGCTGCATTTCTCAGGGAAATGCCTTCTGGGTCTGGGCCAGATCCATCTCCTCCGAGCTGCAGTCTTCTTCCCGGCGAGACAGCTTGAGAGGAGCAGAAGCCCCCACGCTCTTTCTGGCTGGTTCCCCGAAGCCAGATGCTCTCATCAGTCACAGGCATCAAAGCTGGCTCCACACACCCAGGAAGTGGACCCCGAGCCAGCGGCCCAGAGCTCTGGAGTCGAAGGGGTGTTTTGGGCAGGTCAGGGGACAGTAGAGGGAGGCGGGGATGTGTCCTTAGGTCTGATTATCTTTGGGGAGACTCCCATCAGCACCATGGTAAGCCTCTCTGTCCAAATGGGCATCTGATTATTGGCCACAGTAGGTGGGTGGCATCTGTCCCCACTGTCCTCTGCAGGGATGTTTATTCAGGACACCCTTGGGATGACAAGCCGATGTATCATCAGTGACTGGGACTGACCGTGGCTATGTGAGCATCTCCATGGCCTGTGGGGGACCTGCAGGAGGATGTCTGACAGGAATTTCATGACGTAAGCCTTTCAGTCAGGGCTGGGCTTCTCAATCTTGGTGCACTGACCCTGGGCCAGGTCACTGGGGTGGGGCAGCCTGGGCGTTGTAGAATTTAAAATTCCAAGCTGCCTTCCTGACCTGGACCTTCCACATGCCAGTGGCAACTTCTCTAAGTTACAACAACCAAATATGTGCCCAGTGCTTATAAATCTCTCTGATGGGGCAGCACTAAAATTTAAAGAAATGGGTAAAAACTCTTCGGTTCTGAGCAGAGCAGCAACAGAAACACGAACACCAAGGCTCTGTTGTGTAGTGCACAGGTGTCCAGGAGGAAGCACTGTCAGGGACTTGAGCCCTGGGAGGGATGCTGGGGGATGCAGGGAAGGCCGGGAATACGATGGATTGTTCTAGAATGTCCACAATAAGACGGCTTGTCTTAGGTTTTGTGTGACTCTCGGTGGGCACCTGGAGAGATGCATAGGAATATGTCACCAAATTAGCAGGGAATACCTGGGCCCTGGGCGCTGAGGGAAGGGTGCTGACCCTGCCTCAGGCAGGCAGCCTCTAGGATAAGGGCAGCTATGAGCCAATGACATAGGAGAAAGATAACTTCTGACCTGTTTGATGACACGTATGCTGAGCTTGTGTTCCCCAGATATCGAACGATGAATTCCAGGGGACAAAGCAGGTTAGGAGTAGGAAAGGTTTATTTAAAGAAAGCTCCTGAGAGATAGGAGGGGTCTCAAAAGGGGTTGCCACTAAGGCTTTTCGTTAGGGGTAATTTGTACAGCAAATTTTCAGCGTGGGTGCAAGGTGGGTCGGGTTACAATCAACCTACAGGGCTGTCAGTGCTGCTTAGTTAATATTGATCTGGTAGGGAATCCAGTCACGTAGCAAGGGTAGATGCAGAGAGTTCTTGGAAAGGCCGGGGGTGGGTGGGGACCTGGCCCAAGTGTTCTGATCAGCCACCTATGTGTCTGATGCCTATGCCGGCCCTCTGGAGACAGTACAATCCTGAGTTCTTGTTTATCTCCAGGCCTTACTGTTGCTTTTCCTTTCTGAGGCCTGGTTCTCTTCACATGTGCCTCCAGCCGCAGTTCTGATATCTCTATTTCTGTGTGTGTGCTGGTTTCCTTGAGGGCCCAGTCCCTCTCTGGCTGTGTATTAATTTCTGTGTAACTTAGCTGCCTCTAATACCAGGCTGCCCACCTCAGGGGTTTGAGCTTCAGCTGTTGTTCACCCCTGCAATGAGTGTGACCTTCGTAGTTCTTAGCAGCAGCCCTGATGCCACCCTCCAGGGGTTCTGGGGTGGGAGGTATCCCAGGGTGGAGCGCACAGATACCTCCTCCAGGGATGTAGCCCTCATGCCACCAAGCTTCAGCTTTGCCTGTGGGGACCTTTTCTACTAGGGCTCTATGGAGGGCCAGCCCCCTCCTTGGGGCTACTGCCTCCTCTCTGAAGCAGAAGTTCTCCCTCCTGTGAGGTGGCCCAAGCAGAGCCCTGCTCCTCCTCCTAGGAGTGAAGGGGTTCTCAGGGAGCTCCTGGACTGTGACTGTGGGAGACCGTGCAGGGCTGTGACGTCGCCTGGGCATGACTGACCAAGAATGAGACACCTCAGAGGGCAAAGTAGGCCACAGCTGAGGCCCCTGGAGACTTTCTGGATAGTTTTCCTTATTACCATCGTCTGTTGCTCTGAGGGGTCCTTGAGCCCCTCCCAAGGTCCTGCTCAGGTTTCCTCCATCGTCCACTCAGCTCCTTGCTTGTTCTGATTAAATACAGACTGCCGAGGGTCAGTCGGCTGGCCGGCTAGTAGAGTTAGGAGCTCTGCTGAGGATTTCACTCCTCTGCAGCCCTAAAGACCATGCTGCTTGTCTCATTCCTTTGGGCCTTCGCCGTGCACCCATTTGGGGGCTTGGGGATCTAAGCACAGATCCTAACATTGGGCCACGGGGTTAGGAGTCTCCCATCTAGGCTCTGCCCACCTTGTCTGCCTCCCCCACCCCTCCTGCCTGCCTTGGGCTCTGGGGACCCTCACCGGGAGGCTGAGGAATGTGCAGTTGCTGGGAGGGGATGCTCCCAGCCTGCTGCTAGCATTTCCTCACACTCAGGCTATTTCCTTTGGCCCTGGGCACGCGGTCATGTGCTTCCTTTCCTGGGCGGGCTGCGGACCAGGGCCAGGGAGCAGCGTCGAGAAGGCAGTGCCCCTCTGTCCAGGCTTTGTGCAGGAAGCAGCCCAGCTGGCTGGCAGAGAGAAGCAGACAGAGGGAGCTGGCTGCCCTGCTGTGTGGGGCTTGCTGGGCCAGATAGGGATGGTTTCAGGTTCCCCTGCCTGCCTGCCTGCCTGCCCGCCTGCCTGTGAGCCTGGCTGGAGGCTCAGGTTTCCCGCCACCATCCTTCGCTTCCTATGGTGTGGGGAAGTGAGGGCCGTGGCCATGATGTCATCGCTTAATCCAAACAGAAGGGAGGCTGGGTTCTGGTGCGGGCTGCTGGCCAGTGCTGAGGGCAGCAGTAAATCTCATTGCAAGGCTGTGATTAGGTCTGTGCCCAAGAATCCCCCCGCCCCTCACCCCACCCCTGTTTTTCTTTCTGTGTTCCTGCCTGGCTTCCCTCCCTCTTCTCCCTCTTGGTTCTTGCTTCTTCTCTGGAACGGAGAAAGGGTTCAGCCTCTCAGTGACGTCAGCACGAAGCCGTCCAGCAGCCAGCAGCACCATCATCCAGGGCCAGGCTCCTGTCACCTCCAGATGTAGTCCTAGCCTCCCTTCCTCTGGCTGCAACTTCAAGGCCCAGGGCAGCCCTGACTTTCTCTAGGGTGCAAAGCTAGGGGAACAGCAGAGCACCCTAAGGTCCCGCCGGGCTGAAGGGCAGGTTGGGGTGGCTCTGGTCGCAACAAGGACATTGGAGGCAATGAAGCCAGGAGGAAGGGAAGGAGAAGCTAGGGTTCTTGAGAAGTGAGTCCTCATTCATTTCTTCCTGTTTCTGGGGCCTGTCCACCTTCAGAGCCGTGGGGGAGCTGCCCAGCTCCAGAGGCCAAGCAGCGGGCACAGAAGTGAGTAGAAGTGAGACTCGTGAGCATTGTCTCCTCTTCCTTCACAACCCCACCATCTGGCTCCATCTCAGTGGCCCAGCCTATCACCACACATTGTCCCCTGCCTTCCAAGCTGACACTCAGCCTCCCCTGATCACAGAGCCCTGTTGAGAGGATGCCCACAGGAAAGTAGTGGACAAGCTGGGTGACATCTCCCAGCACCCAAACTGGGATGGGCTCCCTGCGAAGTGGGAGTCTGTACTGGGCACTCAGCAGTGCCCTGCTGTGTCAGGCTGTGATGTGCACACAAGTGGAGGCCCAGATGCTGCAGATGTGGCCGCTGATCTGTCACCCACAGGTGTTCCTGCCCTCACTCCACTGCAGTTGCCCATTGCTCCTGACCTCAAATCCCCCCTTTCTAGGTCCAGGCCAGCCAAAGGTGACAGGGTATTCAGGTCCGTGGTGGGAGGTGACCAGGTGCTCTGATGAGGAGCCCAGAGGCTGCACTTCTGCAGACAGAGCCCTCCCAGTTCATCTGGGAGGCACTGTCCTCAGCTCTGTCTCCCTGTAGACCGCACACCTCTTTTGGGGTCCTGGTCCAGACCTCAACCATGCTGCACAAGTACTCTGTCCTGAGCTACACCCAGCCCTCTTTGTTCTTTACATTGAGACGGCATCTTGCTAAGTCGCTCAAATTGGGCTTGAATTTGTGCCACCATGCCTGGTTCGTAACTGTACCCTTCTTAAGGACAGTCATTTGTTCTTCATCTATTCATTCATGCATTCAGCCAACAAATATTTTTGGGAACTGGCTAGGCTGGGGCTAAGGATGGAATAAAAGGAGCCCCTCTCCACCCAGGGCATTAACTTTAGTGGAAAACAAAGATCGGGGTGGGCACCATGCACCATGAGGGAGGAGGTGCCAGGGCTAGGGGACCCGTGCCACTGAGGAGCAAAGAGGCTGCTGGGAGGAGACGTGGAGGCAGATACCAGGGTGGGCGTGCCCTCGTGCATCAGGGCATTGGCTGGGGTAGCAGGACGCGGAGACTCCAGGGGTGGGGGTGGCCAGCCGATGGGTGGGGGCAGGGCTGGCGGTCAGCAGGGCTGAGGTGAGCCTGGGGAGGCAGCAGCTGCCGCTGGTGACTCATGCTGAGCAGGAAGATTGGAAACACATGTTCCGCGCGGAGGCACATTTATTACTCAGCTGGAGGGTTCTCGGGGAGCTGGGAGTCAACAGGAAAGGGGGGGAGGCCACTCCCCTCCCCCGCGCCCTCCCCCCCCAACCTGCTACTGCTTAGCGCTGTGTTTACTGTGAACATTTTGAAACCCTCTTCAGAAGGGGAGAGAACAGAACAGTGCCCTGCTTCCAGAAAAGGTCGCTCCCTATATTCCCTATATTTTGTCTCATCAGCCTGTCCCTTGAAGGGTTCCTTCTAGCCAGTCCCAGACATCTTAGCTCCCAGGCAGTGTTGGGTGCACTGTTTCCTTTCCAACGAAGGTGTGCCTCCTCTTCAGGGTAGAGAGCTGTGCTAACTCTATTCTATAGCTAGAAGTTTACAGTTTCTCAGAAGCGTGAAGGGTGTGGGGTGGGCAAGGGGACACCTGGAGTACCCTCATCACCTGGCATTTGTGGAATGCCTACCTCGGGCCCTTCCCGTCCCTTACTGGGTTTAAATCTTCCTGTGTCAGAGCGTGGAGGATGGTGTACTGCAGCGGATCTGGGCTGAGAGCCCGAGGGACACCGTGTGACGGCCTGCTTCAGTGACCTCTGGCTCTCTGCCTCCTCGTTTGGAAACTGGGGTCCTGCCAGTCCTTGGGACAGTGTCCAGCACACGGTTAATCCTCAGTGATGGTGGCAATAGGGCTCGGGACTGCTGGACAAGCACCCAAGCCCAACCTGTCAGGCTTGGCAGAGGCCTGGCCCCTTCCCACCAACAGGCTGTGTAGTGTGCACCCTGTTCCCATTACTTCTTGGGGGGTCCTGTGATTTCTGGTGGAGCCCTGAAGGTCTCTGCCCAGGCCCATTCCAATGGACACCACATTGGAGGAAGTGCCCAGCTCCTGGGAAACCCCTTCCTTGACGACTCAAGGCCCTTGGAATCAACATCACGGGGCTTCCCACCAGTCAGAAGGGAGAAGATCAGGAAAAAGGAGTATCCCTGACCTGGAGGTAGGTGAGGACCATCCTCCCACCGGGGACAGGTACACTGGGTGTGACCAATCCAGGTCTTTGGACTGTAAGGAATACACACTAGAGGAGATAGTTAATCACAATGGGTTTTATTCACAGGACACAGGGAAAGTCACAGAACTTTAGGGCAAAAATCACAACTGGGCAGCAGGGCCCAGACTGCCCCAGGCGGCTGCTTCCTTCCCGTCTCTCTCACAGCCCCGATGGGGTACGTCTCCATCTGCAGCCTTGCCTGGCTCCCACCTTCTGTCTTCCCCACTGACTTTCCTGTACCCCACGGCCCTGTGTGACTGCCCCATCCCCCAGCTCCTCCCTTGAAGCCCTTTAGTGTGTTCTCCAAGTCAAGGTCTTGGGAACAGATGGGGCTGGCTAGGGCCAGGTGGCAGCACGCCTGGTTCCATGGCTGTGGGCTACAGTACCAGCTGGGTGGCCAGGGTCTGGGGTCTGAAGGGTGGGTCTGTGCCACACAGGAAAGGGTAGGGACAGTGGGGACATCAAGACCTGCCCGTATACCTGAGCACCTCTGGAATAGTTCAGTACCAGGAGAAGATGGCCAGTCTTGGGCCTCAAGTATCTACTATACATCCTGGCTTGATGACCACATGACCATCAGCCTGAGAGAGGCTCTGCTCCCCTAGAAGGTCCTGGGCAGCCCCACCCCCAGGCTGTGACAGAGGAAGAAAGGAACCTGTTCAGAGCCTTAGCCTGGTCATCTTGTCCCCGGGAGGGTGCCCCACTGCCACTCTTGAATTTAAAGAAAATGTTTTCTGCAGGTTCCTCCTGAGCTGAGAATGGAAAGTCAGCATCCCCCAGGATGAGTTATGTCCAGTGGGAAGGTGGGGAGGAGGCTTGGCTCCCAAGAGCCCAGAAGGCCCTCGGGCTCAGGCAGTCAGAGTGCAGGTCCTGTAGTCAAGGGCTGAACACACCAGGATGACTTGATGCAAGACGGACCTGGTTCAAGCTCATATCTGCCATGACTTTAGCCCAACTGTTCCTTGGCCCTCCTCATTCATGCAGGAGAAATCAACCTGTCACATTCCTTGGGGGTGGCAAGGAATCAGCCGTGATTGTATGCATCACGGGTTGATGAACGCAGTTCTTACAGTCTTTGCTATGACACCAGATGGGCTCAAGGAAAAGCTTAATCTAGTGGCTCCCAGGAAAATGACCTCTAGAGTGAGACACACCAGGATGGTGAGAGTGCTCCCTAGCCACTTGTTTGGATCCCATCCTTTCCTCGATGCCCTGCACGTCGGCATGCGGCCCTCGTCTTCTTGGTGTGCGAGAACCCACGAGAACCATGCTCATCCCTTGGGATCTACCTGGTAAGGAGTGAAGTAAGGATAATGTGGCTCCCAGGAGCCTTACCACCCACTCGCTGGTCGCTGTCACCTTGTTGGGACATGGGAAGCATTACAGTGGTTCAGCATTCAGCGCCATGGACTCTGCTGGCACTGGTTCTGGTTCTGAGCAGGATTCGCTGTGGGGAGGGAGACCCTCAGGGAGATCATCAGCTCACTTGGGCTGGAAGAAGCGAAGCTCAGATGGCCAAAGAGCAAAGAAAGGAGATGGTGTGGGCAGAGAGAGACAGGTGGCAACCAGCAGCTGGGAACTCCGGTGGCCGGTGGCATGGGTGCTGGTAGTTGTCATAAGCTATTCAAAGACAGCTGGAGAGGAGGCAGAGAAAAGTTCTGCTTTGTGGGCCTTCATAAAAGGTCTGCCCTGGAGACTCGAGTCATAGTTTAATTAGTGTTTGTTTTTGATGAGAGATGAATTTTTAGGGCAGTTTGAGGTTTGCAGGAAACGAGCAGGTGGACGGAGTTCCCAGAGATCCCTGCCATGCTGTGTGTCCCTCTCCTCAGCATCCCACTTTGGAGCGGTACCTTTGTCACAGTGGGTGCCACACTAGTGCAGAAAAGGTCACAAGTAGCCCAGCTCCTGTCACAGCACAGCAGTCCACACCCCTGCTTCTGTGGGGGGTGGGGGGGGATGGGGGCGGGGGGACAGGCTGGCTCCTCCCCACAGCTCACTGGTGAAAGAGGATCTTTGAGGAAAACAAGCTGGGAAGGTTCGCGGCTGGACCTGGGCCACCCCGCTGATGCTGCTTAGACCCTCCGTCCACCCAACACTAGGTCCTCCATGGCCAGGAGAAAGCACTGCCAACAGCTGTCTGTCCACAGGCAGGAAGTCCCGGGGCAGGAGGTCTCCCTCCTGCATCCTTGGGAACAGTGACAGCTCTGTTCTCTGCAATCTTGAGGGACCTGAGTAGGGGACTCCCAGGAAGGGGCAGCCTTGAGGACTGGGGGGACTTTGCTACATGAAGGTGTCCATTGAGTTGGTGTGCGGGGGGACAATCCCAAGCAAGGTGTAGCCACTTCTCAAAGCAGGGGATAACAGGAAGGACTTTAGGGAGAAGAAGGGTGTGCCGCACAGTCATCGTCACCCATGTAAGCAGATGGCTGGGTTCCACAGGCAGCCAACAGCGCTGCCAGCCAGAGCCAGGCCTGAGGCCAGATGCTGACCCACAAGTCACAGAGGTCTCGTGGCTCTGAGCTCAGACCTTGGTGCTCAGTGGATTTCCTCTCACTGGCACCTAGACAGGTGTGAGGCCTTGTGGCCCCTCCCTCCCGACAGGTGGCCCCAGAGGCCTTGGATCACTCTCATGTTGGCTCTAACTGTTAGAGGAAGAGAACCAGCCTCTTCCCAACCCATGATACCAGGGATTAAACCTAGGAGTTTCTCACTGAGCTATGTTCCTAGATCTTTCTTTTTTCTTTTGGGCCTGGGTCGAACTCAGGATCTTGCACTTACCAGGCAGGCGCTTGTGCCACTGAGCTAAATCCCCAGCCCCCTTTCTTTGTCTTTTATTTTGAGACAGGGTCTTGCTGTGTTGCTCAGGCTGGGCTTGAACTTGCAATCCTCCTGTCTCAGCCTCCCGGAGTGCTAGGATTACAGGTGTGTGCCTGCACACCCAGCTGGGGGCTCCCTTTGAGTCGCCCCACAGTGAGTATCATGGGCTCCCTGGTTGACAAGAGACAAGAGGCACTTCTTGTTCTCAAGTTCAGCTCATGTGCAAAGGAATGCACCAGGACCAAGGAAAGGGGTGCCACGTCTCTGCAAAGTGACCGTGCACTGTGATGGTCACCGAGGACAAACAACTGGGGTACCACCTCCCTCGTGAGCCTCCCAGTCACTACTGCTTCTGAGCAGTGTCTGCTTGCCTCCTGGCACTGGGAAGTCCCTGCTCTGCCTGGGTCAGGCCATCCCGAACACACACCCCGGTTTGGCAAAGGCCTGTTCAGTCGGTCTGCGCACAGCCATTGTGTTTATGCAGACACCACAGTCACCGCTCTGCTTGGGGAAACTTTCCATTCCTCACCATCACCCATCTGTATTTGTCTTCAGAGCGACCGTCCTTGGGAAAAACTGACGAGCTGTCTGTGTCTGCACCAACTCCTGCTTTGAGCAGTCTGCAGATTGGAGCCGACAGCCCCGCTCCCCAGTGGGAAAGGAGCACCGTGACGGCCCAGACAGACAGACAGACAGAGAAAGGTGTTCATGAAGCCAGCGTCGGCAGAGTGAGCTCTGTGAAACACATAGGTTTTGGTGAGGAGATCCTGTGCCACAGGGAAGCCCCGCTGCTGCTCTGGCACCATGAGGCCAGTGGGACACCAAGGCACGATATCACAGAGACACCTGGGGAGTCCCTGAGTGAATGTGCCCTGGAACACCTCCACCTTGGGCTCCCACTGAGTGACACTGTGACCAACGTGTCTTTTGCCCATGGAGTGTCATTCCCTCCCTTGGTGATGGAACACAGACCAGGCAAAGACAACGTCAGAGCGAGTGCCCATTCCGTCAGCTGGGCAATGCTGTGTGCTCTAAAATGCTCCCTTCTGAGGGACTTGTTGCTGATGCCTGGGGTGAGGATGGTGGCCGCTGGAAAAGGTTCCCCCAACAGATCAGAGGGAGGCCTGGTGGCAGGGACAGACCTGGAGCGCCTGTTGTGACAGGGTGTCCCCCCTCTGTGGGAAAGGGAGTGAGAGGGCACGGAAGGACGTGGACAGGGCATGCTGTCCCTGGCACATCACGGACAGTCTTCTGGTCCTTTTGAGGCTTCCCTGCCCTGCTCTGCAAAGCTTCTGTGCCTGTGCCAGAGAAGACACAGCCTTGCAAAAGATGGGAGGTGAGTCCGAAGTCCCAAGGTCTGAGCTGATAATGCAGGAGCTCCAGGCCTGCCCTCGGGGTGGTCCCCCTTCCGCCGAGGGCCCTGAGGACACAGGGCCAGCCAGCCAGGGTTGCTTTCCCTGGGCTATGGGGGTCTCAAGGAGACCACATCTGCAGTACGCTCTGAGGAAAAGCCGGTGACCCAACTTTGAAAACCAGTGAAGAAGAACCACTGTCCGTGGACGCAGAGAGGAGAGGCTGGCTGCTAATGGGCACAGCTGCCAGTGTGGATGAATGGCTACCTCTGTTCTCACTGACTGACTTTCTTTGCAACCATAGCTAAACGCAGCAAGGTTGCTTGCTGTGCCCAGCCCCAGGAGGAAGGAGGGAACCCGAAGGCCTGCAATGCTGTTCCTGGCAACCAGTTATCTGAACGAGACAAACGCAGAGATAATTTCTATAGTGAAACCGAAACAGTAGACTCCTCCTGTGTCAGATGAGATAATCTCAGTTACGTGACTGTGCACTACGTTCATAGTTAACCAGAACGGATGAGCAGCTGAGTGACCCACTGAAGCTTCCCCTGGGAAGGGCAGAGACAATACTTTTTGATCAGTCCTTTGTTTTTTTCCTCAAATCAGATGACTTCATGGTCACAAAATGGCTGCCAGTGCAAGCAGGCTACATCCCCCCCGCCATTCAGATTGTTTTCTTTCACCTCAGACCAGCTGTTTTGAACTTTGCTGTGGAGCTGATCAGAGATCCACAACCTTGTCTCTATTGTCTTCTGGCCTGTGAACTGGGGCAAGTTACAAACCCCCAGAAACCATCCATTTGGCTCAGGAACTGGGCTGGTTAAGGAAAGCTCTTAGCTGCACCCTTGGCCCTGCGGAAGTTCTGTGAACACTGGCCACAGGAAACACTGACTGATCTTGAACTGTACCTCTCTAGTGTCTGGATTTATCTTTTGAGGTGGGGACTGTTCAGGCTGGCCCAGAACTCTTGGGCTCAGGCAGACCTCCTGCCTCAGCCTGCTGAGTGCTGGGAGTATAGGTACACATCAGAGTATCTGACTCTCCTTAGGTTCTCCTTGGAGTCCCCCCCCTACACACACACACACACAGGGTGTCGAGATGAACTGGCTTTGGCTCGGCACTGACCTAGTGCCTGTCCCCCATCCTGGTGACCAGGTGAGTGCTGCACCTAGGGCCCCCCAGATGTGGCAGGCATGGAGACATCTGCTGGCGGGGACGGCACCTCGAAGGCAGGTCCCAGACTGGCCACTGGGCAGTGACACCCACCACACGCTCTTCCAATGCGTGACTATCCCTCATGGGGTCCTGAAGTCTGGCCTCGAGTCAGGCTGGGTTTTATGGGGCTTTACCCAACAGTATCATGTATGTGGACGAGTGTTTGATGCCCAAGGCCAGGTCATTCACCCGCCATGCCCTCCTGGAACTTGCCTGGAATTCACCCACCATTCTGAGGGAAAAGCCCAGAAAGAGCTGAGGCCCCCCGCCCATGGCCTGAACTGAGTTCCCAGAAGCATGACATTGTAGGAGTGCAGTCTTTACATGGGTCCTCCGAGCCCAGCCAAGCTGCCCCAGCTGGTGCCATGTGGAACACAAGGAGCCCTCTTGCTGAGCCCAGCCTAGATTGCAGATTATGAGCAAAACCAGGGGTCTTCACTGTTCGATCAGGCTCTGCATAGATGGAGGTAAGCAAATAGCAGCTTTGAAAAAGAGCTTCATTCTCACACTCTCACTGGGCCATAGAGCCTGGGGCTCCTGCAGCCACTCAGGTACCATGTGCGAGGATACTGTGAGGAAAGAGCTCCATAAAAAAGAAGTGGGTCTGCCACAGGCCCTTTGGGTACGATGCACTTCAAAGTCACGAAGGCCCCTCAGCCTCCAGACCTCCCCCTCTGTAAGTGCTAGCCTGTTGGAGCTGGATCAAAGTCCGAAGCACCTGCCCGAATGTATCTTGAGTACCACAGGAGGGCACCAGCTGCACCTGAGCAGAGGGTCCTTTGGGACACTAACTGGCCGCTCCTTGGCCTGGCTGGAGAGAGCTATGTGGTGAAGACCTTGGCGGCGATGCCAGAGTGGAGCCCCAGGGGAGGCCTTGCTGGTGGCTCTAGAGCTGGTTTTGGTGCACAAAAGATGCACAATGAGTGCCACCCGTGGAACCAAGGCACAAGGAGCTGCTGCTTACCTGGGAAGGGGCCCACCTGCCTCTTCCCTTCCCTCGGGCTGGAGCTCTAGGGATGGCCCTGGGCCAGCACAGCCAGGTTCCCTTCTCTCTGCCATGAGTCCCAGCCAGGGCAAAGCTTTTGAATGCCAGTCAAGCCTGGAGCCCCAAAATAGACATCCTCTACTCTGAAGTAGGTAACAGAAAAACCCCAGAAGCCTAGGGTGGCCCAAGAAGTGGGAGGAGGTCAGGTGTGGTGGTGCATGTCTCTAATCCTAGCATTCTGAGAGGCTGAGACAGGAAGATCACAAGTTTAAGCCCAATCTCTAAAAATTAAAAAGGGCTCCCAAAGGATTAGTGCGGAGCAGGTCCTCAGTGCACACCTGTCAGTGACCACAGACAATGTGTGAGCACTCCCACTGTCGGGGCTGGAGAGGTTTCCCAAGGGGAGGACCCTTTACTCACCGCCAATGACCACCCTGGGGAGAAGTGATCCGTCCGCATATCATCTTACAGAGACCGAAGCTAAGCTTAGAGAGGGGCACCTCTTGCATAGATCACAAGGCTGAGGCAGGGACCACCGGCTCTGAACCTGCATCGCACCCTCTTTGGTGACGGGTCCCTCTGGAGCCCAGGGGTCACCTTGTCTGGCTGGCTGAGATTGCAGGGTGAGGTGTGAGTGTGGCCGAAACTATGGAGCTCAAGTACACGGGGGGCAGGGACTTGGCATTGGCTCTAGGGTTTTAAAAGGGGCACAGGATGGTTCTAACAGCCAGAGGGGTGTATAATATCATTGGGCGGTGGCTCCACAGGGCAGGAGAGGGTGCTGAGGCCTCTTTGAGGATGGGCCTCACTGTGAGGCTGGGCACAGGAGTGAGAATGAGTCTCACTGCGAGCGGAGGCAGGAGATGAGAACGCGGCAGCCCCAGGAGATAGAGAAGGTCAAGCGCAGCCCTGGTTACCATCACCAGCCACCCCCAAGTCTCTGTGTTGCCATGGTGATGCTCCTCTGCACTACCCATCCCGCTCCCGGCCTGCTGCAGTGGAAGCACAGCGCTGTTTGAAGAAGGCTCCTTGGAGATGGTTGAGGCTAATGAAACGGGGAGCAGCTGCCTGGCCAAGGTCCCCAGGTGGGAACCGGAAGCTGCGCCACAGCCTCCGTGCTTTCCAGTGAAGATTTGCGGGGAACAGAAAGAGCCCCTCCCAGGAGGACCCAGCAGCTCCTCTCTTCCACCTTGGGTGCTCCCCCTCTTGGTAGAACCACTTGACTTGAGGCCCCTACAGGCTCACTGGTGTCCCCTGCATCAGTAGAAAGGCCATGGGGCCAGAGGCAGGCAGAGCAGGAGCCCAGGCCTGGAGTGGGGCCAAAGCACCTGGAGCTGTGGCTGCTCCCAGTGACTCCAGTGCAAAGCTCCAGCAGGTGCCACTGGTGTGCCTGGGAGGCTCCAAAGCTCAGGGCTCAGCCCCAACCATACCTTCCTAGACTCGCTCCTGGCTTTGGACTCAGCACATCTGGGGCCATCGCAAGAGTAGCTGGATTCCTAGAAGCCAAGCTCCCTGCAGGGCCCTGTTGTGTTGAAAGGTGATCTAAAGTGACCTGGGCCGCCACATCATGACTCATCTCTCACACGATGGGCACACACCTACAATCCCAGGGCTCTGGGAGGTTGAGGGCAGAGGATCACAAATTCGAGCCCAGCCTAGGGCAACTTAGTAATTCGGTGAAACCCCATCTCAAAATTAAAAATTATTTTAAAAATGTTGGCGATGTAGCTCAGTTAGTGGTCCCGGGTTCAATCCTCAGCGTCCCTCCAAAATAAATTTTAAAAAATAAATAAGCATTTAAAAAAATGCCACTCACAGTCCAGGTTTGGGCGTTTCCCCTAGGGTGGACACAGGTCTGCACTGACCTCCTATTTGAATGTGATAGTTCCTCCGATTGCGATGACTTGGGGCAGACGTCAGTCCCCCTCTGTGCCAGCGGGAAAGACAGTTGGGTCTAAAGTGTAGAGACACAGACTGGGAATGGTGGTGTCCTCTGGGCAGGTTACAGAGGGGTGTGGAGCACGCTGGGGTCCCCGGGTAGGGCACTTCCAGACGTGGTGAAAGTCAAGCTCCTGGTCCCAGTGTGGCCAGCAGAATGGGGGATACCAGGCAAAGTGCAGAGACTGAGGTGCCTTTCACCCTGAGTCCCATGTGCCAGGCCTCCTCAGACGCTGGGGGCCGAGAGCCCTGGAGTACAGGTAGGATGGTGGCACCTGGTGAGAGGGGGAGAGTGCTTCAGAAAAGGAAGCCACAGATGTGCATTTCAAGAAGAAAAAGGCTTCTACTGGCCAGAGCCAGGATTTGGGGGGCTGGGTGGTAAGAGGGGGGACAGCCTTGGGAGATACTCCTAGCTGTTCTCAGCCTTTCACTGGGGTGACCGACTCTCCTAGTGTGCTCAGGAAGGGAGACGTTCATGTTCCAGAATGAATTATTTCATGACTACAGTGTATAAGGCAGATTTTAGGGGACCCTTGAGACCGCACAGGGTCACCAGCTCAGCTCCCAACACAGCACAGGCAAATGCGGGTGCCGCCGAGGAGCAGGTGGGGTTGACACAGGGAAAACATAATCCTCGACCTGTTAGATGTCAGATGTACTAAGCCATGGTCTTACAACATCCAGGAACGAAAGCTGAGAACCGAAAGGGGAAGTTAGAAGAGATTGATTGGAATTAAGGAGAAGAGCTCCTGGGTTTCCAGGAAGGACCCGGATGAGTGACACTGAAGCCCTCTTTCAGGGGTGATTTATTCAGCGAGATCACAATGTGGGTCAGGAGTTCATAGCGACAATAGGGTTTACGACCTCAGGCTATGTCAACCTACAGGACCTTGAGTACCACCGTGCAGTCGCTTAGCTAATATTGATCAGGAAACGGTCACAGAGCGAGGCTACTTGGAAAGAACAGAGGCGTTTGGGGAAGGGAGCAAGGTATGAATTCGGATGTTCTGCCGACGAACCTCTGCCTCTGTCCTATCTGGGCCCACTGGATAAAGGCAGCACAATCTGAAGCTCCTGTTTGTCTTGCAAGCCTGGCCACTGCATCTCTATCCCTGGTTCTCTTTAGATGTCCCTCCAACCACAGGGCTGATGTCTCTGGTTTCTTTGTGCTGACTTTTTGAGGGCCCAGTCTCTCTCTGACTATGTATTAATTTCTCCCTCACTTAGCTGCCTATAGTAGGGTCTCTGAGTGGAAAAGCAGGGAGAGAGAGCGTCAGGGGCGAGGGGGATTCTGGCTTAGTTCGCCAGGCAGTGCCTTGACGTCAGGCCAAGAGAACCAGACACCACAAGTGGAGGGTGGAGCCTCAAGAGCCCACAGCCATCAAAGTGGGCACCTGGCTGAACAGACTTAGCGTCTCTGCTGACACGGGCCTCAT
Organism: Cavia porcellus; assembly: GCF_034190915.1. NCBI lineage: Eukaryota > Metazoa > Chordata > Mammalia > Rodentia > Caviidae > Cavia > Cavia porcellus. The sequence continues at coordinate 27,648,038 of NW_026947515.1, forward strand.
GCGTCTGCTCCAGATGGCGCTCAGGAGCTGCCTGGATCCAGGCTGAGGCAGCATCACTGAGTCTCTTCTGTGCCCTGTCCTGGGGAGGCAGGGGCACTGACGTGGGAGATAAAACTGGGATACTTTTATGCTCAAATTTCAAGGCAGAGATGTACTTAGAGAGTCAACTGTGAACCCCTGAACCTGGCCAGGAGCCTAGAGTCCCCGGAGGTGGCCCCAGAGGGCTGCTAATTCAAATGTGGTCAAACCTCATGGTGAAGATGCTCAGGAACCCTCGAGGCAGCAAAAGGATCATTTGCCCCTTGGCTGTCACCATATCATAAATGCCCCTGAGGGCCAGACCTCAGACTGCCCAGGCCCTGACTAAAGGAGGCTCCATGCCTTCATCCTGTTCTGTTAGAATGTGCCTCCTCTTATGAAGCCAGAGTCCAGCCATTTCCTGCCTCAGCCTCTTGGTTCTTTCCAAGATACAGTGTTCAATGAGTCATTGAAATCCTCTCTCACTAATACCATTGAGAAGATCCTCAAATTGACTACATTCACCATCGGTCTCTAAGGATCCAGTCCACGGTCACTTCCAGATGCCTTCCACAGCAGCAGCATGAGTTCCCTGAGCTGCTAAGACCCAGCTCCTCTGCACACCTGGAGACTTGCAGGTTCTTTGGTGAGCCTGGTCTCAGCGTGAGTTACCTCTCAGGAGGTGGCCCAGTTCCCACATACCCCACTGGGCAAGGGGCCAGCAAAATCAGAGGGAAAAAGATGCCAGAGCTGGTGCCCCACCAGCTCTGGCATCAAGGCCTATGGTAGGAATGTGGGAAAGTTCCCCAGAAACCAGGATCTGCCATGTGCCACCAGCATCTATCCAGTTGCCAAAGGGGTTTGATTGCAGAATGCATGTGAGAGCTGACTTTTGTGTCCCCCAAAGGTATATCAAAGTGCCACCCCCAAAGGTATATCGAAGTGCCACCCCCAGTATCTGTGAGTGTGACCTTATTTGGATGGAGGGTCTTTGCAGATGTGACCAAGGAAGGGCTTTGAGAGGATATTCCTGCCTTTTTAGGGCAAGCCTTGGAGCTGATGGGAGAGACTCAGAAAGACACAAAGAAGACTGTGCAGGCCGAGACTGAAGGGCAGTGACTACTCACCACGGTGGCCAGAACCCAGGGGCCCTAGAGGGAAGCCTGGATGCATTCTCTTCACAGCCTACAGAAGGCACAGGCTCTGGCCAACACCTCCATCAGAGACTTCTGGTCTTCAGAGCTGTGAAAAGAAATTTTTGTTGTATGAAGTCACCCAGTTTGCAGTCATTTATTTGGCAACCCCAGGAAATAAACCGAGATCCCCAGTTCTGTCCCTGCCCTCGAGTCAGGCCGTGTAGCTGGTGGGCAGGAAGGGTGAGAGCTGCACTCCAGCTCTGGGGCTCCCGGGGCAGAAAGGTGCAGAATGCGGCTGAGGTGGGGTCTAGGCTTGCTCCTGGCTCCCTGCTCCCTGCATGAGCGAGTTGTGGCGAGGAACAGCAGGTAGTGGACCAGGGCCCCGGTTCCTTCCCCTCTCCTGGGTGCGGTGAGGCTGTGCCGGAGACATTGGCCTCGGGTTAATCTGGTTTGGATCCCCCAGTCCCACACTTTAACGAGCCCGACTTTGCCCAATTCTGGCCGCCATTGCTCCCCACAGGGCACAGCCTGAGGCCGCCTACCCCAGCCCTGGGGCTGGTGCTCATCTTTCTGACTATAGGAATTGATTCTGTGGCTACATCTCTGCTGCTGCTGACTGCCTATCTCCTCCCCATCTGACTCTAACGAAAGCTGTTGATTCTTACTTATCATGCCTGACCTTCCCTGCAGCAAAGAATTCTCCAGTTTCTGCACAGCTGTTCTGATGCAGGCAACCTGGAGCTGTGTAGACTCTGTAGGGGAAAGGCCCAGTTTCATAAAATGCCCTGCCCTGGTCGCCAGCACCAAGATGCCCATCTCAAGCAGTAGGACCACTTGTCCAAGTTGGCTACAAAGCAGGGTCCTTGTAAACACCTCTTATTCAGTATTTTCCTAGGAAAGCCCAAAGGACTCAGGGAAATGCTCTGCTGGCTTATTACAAAAAGACAACACAAGGGACACAAATAAAGCACTAAAGAGTCCAGAGGGCTCTGGATGGCAGGGCTTCTGCACCTTTGGTGTTGGGGGGTGCATCATCGCTCCTCTGACATGCAGGTGCATCCACCAGGCTGTGGTCCTCAGAGCCCCTTGGAGGAGGTTTCATGGAGGCTTCAATATATGGGCAGGGATCCGCTCTGGGTCTCTCCCCAGGCTGGGGGTGAGTGGACAGGGTTGGGGTCTCTGGCCACAGCCCCATCCTGGAGCTCCTAAAGAGGCACTAAGATGCCCTGTGCTGGCATGAGCTCAGGTAAGGTTGAGAGGGGTTTCCAGCAAAAAACAAACATGTTCCTATCCCTGCCACGAAGCCAAGGACTGCAGGAGCTCTGTCCTGGGAGCCAGGGACAAAGACCAAAAATGTGTTGTTTTCTTTCCTTTTTGAGATAGGGCTGTGCTAAGTGGCTCCGTTACCTAGGCTTGACTCCAGTTCACAACCCTCCTGCCTCAGCCCCCTGTAGGGCTGGGATCACAGATGTGCACCACCATACCAAGCTTGTATCTTTGTTATGTTGTAATGTCACAGCTTGCCTGTGTCCCTTGCAGACAACAACCCCAGCCCTGCTGCTGACACCCGAGCTCAGTGCAAGATGCCCTATAGGTCTCGGGGGCACGCACGTGTGGGTGCACACTGGCGAGTGTATAACAGCCAGAGCAGTTTGTGAGAAGCCTGCCACACTTTGCCCAGCCCTGCTGCGACTCCACATGCTTGGCACAGAGCCCTGGCTCCCCAGCGACATTCCTTCCCAGGATCAGCCGCTGCCACATCAGACCTTTCCTGTCCAGTTCTCACCGAGGCCCAAGCTGCCACCTTTCTGGGCCACACAGATGGGGCTCAAGGAAGATTCCGAATCCCAGCCCTCAGAGCTGGGAGCCTGCTTGTGCAAGGTGGTGGCTCATCAGAGACACCTCATATGTGTGGGATCTGCTTGTTTTTCAGGAGGCAGGGTCAGCCAGACCCCTTCCCCAGGAGCAGCTCAGGTCCCTCTTTCAAGCCCCTCTCCCCATACCAGTGACTAGTGACAAGGAAAGGACCTGTAGGTCCTCCCTGGGTCACGGGAGCTTTGCCCAATGGAGCAGGGGCATCTCCTCAGGGCACAGGGGTCACTGTGGATGGAAGGGGTGTGGGAAGGGAACACAGCACCTTCCCACAGGCTGCTTGCTTTGCACCTGATACTATGACTTGATCATCTTTTGTGGAGGGAGCAGCAGAGACAGGGAATGGAAGCAGCTTTATGCATGTGAGGCAAGCTGGGCCACTGAGCTACTTCCCCAGGCCTCTGGGGCCCTTGAGTAGCAGCACCCATGGGGGCCACAAAACCCTCCTGAGCAGCTGAGTGATGTCCCCTCTGTGGACACTGATGTATTTGACACTTCCTTAACTCCTGTGTGTCCCCTTCTTTCCATGGGAAGCTGGATTCGCTGCTGGTGGATGCGACTCTTGGGGCCTTGCCTCTGGGGCACAGGTTCAGTGGGGTGAGGTGGCTCGGTTGCGGCTGGGATGGTGGCAGCCGGAGTCCAGGGGTAGCACCCATGTCTATAGTAAGGTGCTGGTGCGTTCTGTTCTAACTTGACCACGCTGCATCTTCAGCTTCCTGGTGTCAAAGGACAGAATGATAATGTAGTTTGAAGATCTTAAGTGGGTTTGGTTTTGTGATCCTAGGACTCAGAGAAATTTCTTCACATAAAACAGAGTCAGCGTGTACCAGGAAGAACTGGGGACGCTGGTCTTAAATAGAAAGGGCTGAGGAGCCCCGGTCATTTCCAAGCTCCCTGGCCTGGAGTGGAGAAAAAACTGACAGTACATACAACCCCAACCTTAGGGGAGCCTGTCCAACTCCTAATGTCCCCTTGGCCTTCCCGTCACCCCTATGAGCTCCCTCTGTCCTCTGTGAGTCTCTTGCCTGCGGTAAGCTGATTACAGTTATCTATAGTCACCTTCTTTTTAGCTCAAGTTAAAACATACTGGTGGTGTGACGTGTTGGTAGGAGAGTGTGCCCTGGGAATGGCTGGCAGCCTCCAGGAGAACTAAACATGGCCCCCTCAGTGGCACGCCCAGGCTGATGTCCTGGATAAGTGAGTTCATGTATCCCCCAAAAGACACACGCACAGTGTTCACCCTACTGACATCATGTAGAAAAGTCAACTCAATAGCTGAGCGTGGTGGTGCACATCGATAACTCCAGCATGTGGGAGGCTGAGACAGTTCAAGGCCAGTCTGGGCACACAGTGAGTTCAACGCTAGCCTGACCTACATAGTGATATCCTGTCTCAAAAAAAATGAACTCAGAATGGATCAAAATATAAACTCTAATATATGTATATATATTAGAGTATATATACACACACATATCTTAGAAAGAAAATGGGGGGAAAGCTTCTGACTTGGGTTTGTCAGACACATCTTGGACAGAATGCCAAGACATAGCCAGCAAGACAAGAAATAGGCAAATTGGATTTATCAAATTAAACAGTCTGGGCCTCCAAGGATATTGTCCACAGAGTATAAAAGGCACACAGGGAAGGAGAGGAAATATTTACAGATCCATCACCTACTGGTGCTCCCCAGCAGCTAAACGGATAAGTGAAGTCTGATATTCTCAAGAGATGGAATTCAGCTTTAAAAAGGAAGGATTCCCGGCCGCTGCTCCTGCACGGCTGAGTTGAAGACACTGCAGGCGAGGTGGGCAGGGAGTGGGCACTGAGTGGGAATGGAGTTTCAGCCTGGAAAGGGGAAAGTTCCAGAGATGCACAGCAGTGGTGGCTGTGGAATTATGTGAGTGTGCTTAATGAATAGTACTTTGGGTGCTACCTACACTTGAACCCAACAAAGATGGAAAAAATTACATATATTTTAGCACAAGAAAGAAGTCTCCTGGGCAGTCTGAGTCAGCCCGGCAGATCTCAGGGTCCCACAAGTCTGGAAAATGTTCACCCACGTGGAAGCTTCTATCATGGTGTATAAATATTTACAAAGTTGGGAGAAGTTTTATTCAAAATACCAAACAGCCAGGCATGGCAGCATGTTTGCCTGTTAACCTAGCTATTCAGGAAGCTGAGGCAGGAGGATCCCAAATTTGAGCCCATATTGGGCACTTTAGAAGAGACTCTGACTGTTTCAAAGCTTAGGGATGTGTAAGGACATCCGAGGCCTTGACTCCTGTGTAGCAATGTAACCATGATTTAGCACACATAAACAAGCATGCACTGGTTATGGTACTAGGTAGAATGTAAACATGACATAGCAACCTCCATAAGAATTATGCAGTAAAGATGCAGGCGGCTCTGGCTCTGGCTCTCTGCTCTGCTCCAAGCTGCCTGCTGTGGTTGCTGGTGTCTTGCACATATGTGTTCTTTAATCTGAAGACCTCACCTGTGAAAATCTCCCTTGAGCCCCCGAGTGGGCCAACAGACTGTCTCAAACAATCAGTTACTCTACTCTCCTTGTCCCCAAATGAAGGAAGGAAAGTTTTATTTAGCTCACAGTTTGTGGAGGTTTCAGTCCATATTTAGCTCACAGTTTGTGGAGGTTTCAGTCCATAATTGGCTCCTAGACAGGGTGGCATGGCCCAGGGGCAACAGTTCAAGGTGGCAGAAGACAGCAAGAACGGCGAGAGCAAGAGAGGAGAGAGCAAGCCTCTTTCCTTCCCTCATGCTGTAAGCAGGCTATGTCCTCCTAGGGCCGGTGCAGGACTCACGCAGTCTCCGAGCTTACAAAGTGAGGACCCTGGCCTCCTGCTGAGTTGCTTAAACTTCTAAACTCAGGTTGACACAATGTATCAACCATTACACAAACAAAACCAACTATAGCTAACCCTAAAAAGGACTGGAGATGTAGCTTAGGATGAAGGCCCTGGGTTTGATCCCCAGAACTCAATAGAGAGTGAAAAAAAGGAGAGAATATTTTACAATGCCAAGCAACTGAAAACCGAAGTGTAAATCAGGGTGACAGTTATGATCCATTGTATCCTAGAATTCGCCTTTGGCTGCAACGATAGGCACATACCCATTGGAGGTTGTAGGTGCCACTGGAAGGACTGCTGACTGAGAGGCCTCCTGGGTGAAGGAGGTGTCCACTGGCCCCACAGTGGGGCGATTATGTGGGTTCTAATTGAGCATCACACTTAGCACCTGTGTATTTTGCTGTGCGTGTGTGTGTGTTTGTATGTGTGTATGTGCACACATGCTGCACACCAACAAAACTGTTTTAAGAATTTGGGGCCTGGGGATTTAGCTCAGTGGCATAAGCGCCTTCCTTGCAAGTGTGTGGTCGTGAGTTCGATCCCTGGTACCGATAAAAACGAAAAAGACCAAAAAAAAAAAGAATCTTTAAAAAAAAAAAAAAAGAATTCTACCGTACCCATGGAATCTGTCTCTGCACAGGGTGGCAGGTGGCTGGCTCAGCTGTCCCCATGGTCCCTGGGAACAACTGGGGCACGCAGTTGTGTACACATGAAGGTGCTCAAGCCCCAGAGATCCAGGCAGTGGCTTCCAGGGGCCTGGAAAAGCTAAAGGAGGATGGTGACAAGCTCCTATCCCTCCATTCTCAGCCCAAGTCACACAGTGAAACACAGGGACCGTGTTTCATGTTAGTGACCATGTGACACAGTGACCCTGTGACCATGTTACTAGATCTCTTATCATATGCAGCTGCAGGGCTGAGGAAGCCAGAAACTATATACAGTTTGATCCAGCACAGGGCAGGAATAGGAGGCCTGTGAGGTGCCTTAGGTACAAAACTTAAAGAGGGGCTCAGTTTCAGGGGATAGATAGTTGGGGAAGTGTTTTTCATCCTTTGCTAATCCCCTCTGCCTGCTACCGAAAAGGAAGTGATGGCTGGGGTCCCAGCAGCCATTATGAAGCACGAGGTAACCCTGAGGCTGTCACTTATGTGCTAAAGTGGTGATATGAAAAGAGAGGATGTCACCTTCCAGAGGCTGCCTTCTCTCTTTTATTTGAGAGAAAATAAAGAAAAATGTCATATAAGCCTCTGCTATTTTGGGTTTTCATTATATGAAGCTACAACTAAAAATATCGGGTACAGGTGCATCCACCAGCAATTCTGGCTTGCACCGCTGGGTGTGGTGTTAATTATCTCCTCAACTGCCTGACAGAAGCCAGACTTCTAGCCACGGACCCCAGGGCTCCGAGGTGTGTGCAGTGGCGGTGATTTCCTAGTGCTGCTGGGGATGGACTTGAGAGCCGCCTCTGCCAGGGCCTGGGGGACACACAGAGAGGAGGCCCTGGTTGTGCCCCCGCCCGGGGACTTCAGCAGCAGTGGGGAGCGCTGGTCTCATGGCGCAGAGCTCAGGACCAAGGCCGAAGGGCAGCTTGGAAAAGCCTCTGGCGATTCCCATCGCTGACCATCTCGAATCTGGCAATCAGAGGTGACTTGAGCCACCAGGACTTCCGGGGCACCTAGTGCCCCCACAGCAACATGCGTGCGCAGTGCTGAGGTCCTGTCCAGCCTTCCCAGAGGGCCTAAGCCACTGCCCGCCAACTGAACTCCCGAAAAGGGCTTTGTGGCTGTCTTCTTTCCCTCAGGGCTGCGGATAGCACCCAGGGCCTCGCGCCTGCTGGGCAGATGCTGCCCTGCCGGCTAGATTATCCTAAACGACACGAGTGCGCAATCCAGCAGGCGGCGCTGTGGTAGCGCAGAGGCACACAGTGGGACTCGCCTTGTCAAGGACAGTGCTGTTTGCTGCCGCCCCCCCCTTCTCCATCGCTCCCTGTCTCTCTCCCTGCATCTCGTCCTCTGCCTGGCACCTCCAGGACTGTGCATGCACCCTGCTGCAGACTCCTCAGCTCCTTTGCGCCTGCGCTGTGGTCACCGGATTGGGCAAAGCACGGTTCCCCGGAGTGCATCCCAAAGGAACAACTGTCCTTTAGGAAAGGACACACCCCCATTAGGCCTTGGTGGGCTTTCAAGGTGACATGTGTGACACTTGGGATGTAGCTCCAGCTCCTCTGGAAACCCAGGGGCTGGTGGCAGAGGCGGCTCCTTCTTGGGAGCAGGACACCTTGCATGGGAATTTAAGAGTCCCCTGACCAGGTGGAGAGTTTGAGCCGTGACAGGCACTGAGGGGTTATGTGGTCCCAGAGGAGGCCCAGGTGTCAGGGTTGGGAACAAGGACACCCTGAGCAGGGAACTTCTTTTCTCCTGAGTCGCACCCAGATTTGGCCCAACACCTGCCTGTAGGTCCATAGAGGCTCTCCATGGATGAGATCTGTCCTATTCTGTGGCCCTGTGGTCTCTGGAGGCCCAGTGACCTGTGTCTGCTTCACAGACATCAGGGACCAGCTTCGGGTCCCGCTGCAGGCCCACACAGGCTGGGTCCTTCCTGTGACGGCAGGCAGAGCGACGTGGATCACCTTCCCTGTGGCCAGAGGGAGAGGACAGCCACTGCCCCACGGCAGTGCTGCTCTATGGTCAGAGACCTTGGGGCTCCACGGAGGGAGGCAGCAAGGGGGCAGCCAACTTTGGGAAGAGCACGAGTACAGGTACCTAGAAAAGTCACATGCCCCAGGGCATCTGAAAGGGATGGTCAGAAAATACGGTGAGCGTTTAGATAAAAGGTAATTCCTTCAATAAAAGACACATTTGCTGTCCATCCCCCGTAGAATCCTCCTGTCACTTAGAGCACACCTACCCCATCGTCCTTGCCACCTTCTGGAGCAGCTGTCAGGTTCTCTTTATGTGATAAAGAATGAGGAGAACACTGCCCACTGCCCACTGACTGCCACTGAGCAAAAGGCAGGTCAGGGAAACACCACGCTGTGTCCTCATCTGCCACTCACGGGACCCGGCACTGTGCGGCCTCTGGCTCTTCCCCAGTGGCAAAATAACCATGGAGGGAAATGCCGTGGATCCATTCAGGACACTGAGGCAAGCAGGGCCATGCAACTGAAGACACTCACAAAAGAGGACTCGCAGACCTGCTTTTGGAGTGTGGCAGGAATGATGGATGGGTTTGTTTCATTTTGTTTGGCACTGGGGATTGAACTCACTACCTTGTGCTTATAATGCTGAGCTAAATCCCCAGCCCACAATGAGCATATTTGAAGTTGAAGGGAAGCATGGGGGGGGGTCATGGCAATGTGTTATGGCAAGGTGGGGTCTGCCCAAGGTGGGGTCTGCCCACAGGTGGATTCTGGTGATGGGTGTTAGGGTGGTGCCCATGGCCCATTCTCACAGACACTGAGATGCAAGTCTTCCTCCTCCCCTCTGTGCAGCTGCCAGGACTTCCAGCAGAGACTCCACACGGGAGCTCCCTTCCTGGGACTGTACGCTGCCATCTTCACAAACTCATTTCTCCTCAGCCTCTGAGTCCTTGTCTACTGTCATATGTGTGCATGTGCATGCGTGAATGACACTGGGGACCGAACCCAGGTCTGTAGCACTCAGCTACATCCCCAGCCCTTTCTTATTTCTTATTTTGAGATGGGGTCTCACCAAATTGCCCAGGTGGGCCTTGAACCTGGGATCTTTCTGCCTCAGGCTACCTGTAGTTCTGGGTTCACAAGTGTGAAAAGGAATTGTCATGTTTTCCAGAGGTCTCATCAGTCTGAAGCAGGCCTGTGTTCTGTGGCTGTACCCCACACCCTGTGGTTTCCATCCTGTGCCACCGCTTCTGTAGAGACCCCAGGCTGGGATGTTCACCTGCTACCACTTGTCTCTTCCCCAGCCCACAGCATCATGAGGACAGGGACACCCCTGATGTCCAGCATGGTGCAAAGCCAACAATACTCCCTGCATGAATGAGCAGACTGGGAAGCACAGCATGGTTTTAATGGCCTCAGAGCAGTGACAGCAGTGGACGGAGCAGCTGCAAGGGGACCTGGGACTCCCACAGTGATCTTCTCGCCTCCCCAACTGGAAGCCAGCCAGGCAGTGGGAGTACTGAGACCTCAGCACCCAGGGGAGCACTAAAAATTTTAGAATTTGAGGTGAGTGCTAGTCAAGGCCTTCTAATGATTTTTTTTAAGGTCACAGAGACCAGTGGAAGCAGGGAGACATCTGGTGGCCAGTGGCATGGAGGCCCCAGAGGGGAGCATCCCTAGCACAACGGCCCAGCCTCTGGGTGGCCCCATTTAGTCCAGGCTGGTCATGTTGCTCAGGTAGAAGGGCCGGATGGCCATGCGGAAGGTGCTGAAGAAGCCTGCAGTGCAGGGGAAAGTGGAAGTGCCCCTGGTGCTGTTGGTGCCCAGGGCACTGGGGATTGAGGTCTTCGAGCCTGGGAAGTCCAAGACATCCACCACGATGCCCCCTTTGCAGAGCATCAGGGCTCTGTTTTCGTAGCCGATGGTGGGCTCAAAGGAACCAGACCTGGTGAAGCCCAGGGCCGGGAGCTCGTCAGAGGAGCAGGAGAACCCATAGTTCCAGCAGCTCTGTACGGTAGGAAGGTAGGCAACCGTCCAAGAGACCAGCCTCGTCTTGAAGAGGAAGCTGGGGTGCTCTGGGGTCTGGAAGGAACGGTAGGGGCTGTTCATGTACCCATTTGAGAGGTTTTTCACATAATAGTAGGGGTAAGTTTGGGTCATATACTTCTTCCTTTGTTTTCTAGAACTCAGCTGCTGGTCCCAAGAACTGGCTGTCACCAAGGTGCTCCAGGTGTCTGAGGTATAAATTCGGGGCATGTAGGCGTCCTGGGTGATGTTCAGGCCCTGGTACCGGACCAGGAGCCACAGGGGCACTGTGTGGAACTCCAGGGCCTGCAGAATCTTTTTCTGGAACAGGGCCTCATGGTCCTGGTACAGGGACAGGTTGAACTGCAATTGGAAGAGCTCCTCGGGCAGCATCATGGGGAAGCGGACCTGCTCCAGCAAGACCTGGGCCTCCCTCTGGGAGATGCCCTGCTCCCTGCTCCAGGCATCCAGGGCCTGCAGCAGGCTCAGCTCACTGGGCACAGTCATGTCGCTCCTAAAGAGGAGCGCCTGGAGCAGGGCAGTGGGGATGCTCAGCCAGGCCTGGGACTGTGTCAGGGCCCCAAAGTTCCAGGCCAGGAACTGCACGCACCGCTCCTCCAGCAGGGCATCACCCGAGAGCTGTGCATAGGCATAGAGGTCCAGGGTTGTGCGGAAAGAGGGGTCCTGGGGCAGGAGAGTGGAGAAGAGGCTTCCGCAGTAATCCTGCAGCTGCACGGCCCTGTAGGCGGAAGCCAGCTTGTGCAAGCACTTGATAGACATCAAGGAGACCTCAATCCTCCGGGAGTAGAAGTACCTAAGGAGAGACAGGGGAATTAGTGCCTGCCTCAAAAGACAGACCACAGTTGTGCCCAGCTGCTACCGCTAAGGCTCAGTGATGCCCGGGACTGGGGTCTCTCCCAGCTTGTCTCTGAGGTGAATTCACATTCTGGACCCTGAATCTCCATTGTACAAAAGCAACTTGAGGGTGTTGGGCCATGGAACAGGGGTTGGCCAAGGATAACACCCACTGCCACCTCCTTCGCCAGTGACAGTCTCTCCTGCTCTGTCAGCTAGGCCTTGGGCACTGGCCTTCCTGCCCTGAAGTCACACCCTGGCTAGACCCGCTCAGTCCGCTGCTGGACACTTCTCTGCCCAGCACCTGTTCTGAGCCTTGGGATGTGGACAGCCTGACACTCATGCCTACTGCCCCTGCAACCGCAGCCCACATGGCCAGCCAGGCCCAGAGGCTCCCCAGCCTATCCCTGGCCCTTGCACGTAGGTGTCCTTGAGACAGATCTCAGCAGCCCTGCCATTGGTGTCCCAGGGGGCTTAGAGACAGAGAAGAGTGACTGTCTCCTCCTTGGGTGTGCCCACCTGACCACCCAAAAGCTGGGCTGCTCCTTGAGAAGGGCGCTGTGCCACGGGTTTGGGGCGCCAGCTCCCTGCTGCTGACCGTGTGAAGATGGTGGTGGCAAGAGGAAGGGATAACAAAAAAATGTTTGTCACCAGTTCTTAATGCTCAGCCAGAGCTGTCCTGGGCTGCAGGCAGCCACATCACAACATGGGAGGAGGGACAGCACCAGACTGTGCCTCCTGGCACCCCACCCATGGGCTCAGCCTCGAGCAGGGGATGTCTGTGTCCCCCGGGCAGGGGACGGGAATCAGAGTGAGTCTTCCGGCCTTGCCTGGATTCCTCAGGGCACTAAACACACCGAGAGGGAGGAAGAAGGTCCTGCAGGCCAAGAGCAGCTGGCAGAGGAGCAGCTTACTGCCAGGTCCCCTGGCTTGGCAGCCAGTGTGTGGGCACAGGGAGGGAAGGGTCCAGGGTGGTCTCCTAGGGCTTTGGGGCCTCCCTGCAGCATCTCCACCCACCTTGGGGGAGAGACAGAGGCAGGTGGGAGAGACCAAGTCAGAGCTAGGTAGCAGCCGGCCCCGGGCTGTGAACTGGGGGGCCAGCAGGCAGTGCAGGCCCCGCCTCCATCTCCAGCATGCTGGGGTCCGACCCACCCGGAGGGCTGCAGGCTGCCTCAGTGAGGGGCTTTTTATACCAGCCTGGAGAGAAACCATTCAAATCTGTTTTTAATTGCCAATACCGTTCCTTCTTAAATGTCACTTTCAGTTATATAAAGCTTTGGGTCATAAGATGAGAGAGAATCCTTTTTAATAAATTCAAGCTTTTTTAAAAGAGCTGCTTTCAAAATACAAGTCTCCAGGAAGCCTCTTTGGTGGGGAGACTGTGGAACCCCACACTCGTAGCCAGCAGGGGAAACTTGGGGTCCTACATTCCTTTTAGGGGACTTGGCAGAGCCCCCAGAGTGACACAAGCCACATGCAGAGGCCCAGAGACCAGTTCCCCATGAGAACGGTCACACGCCTCCACCTTCCCATGTGGGCAAGGGCAGTAAGGTCGGGGGTGAGGATGACTGTGACGATTATTTCTGGGTACTTAGACTTGCACATGGCATCCCTAAGACACTGAGGTGCGTGTGTGTGTGTGTGTGTGTGCATGTGCACGTGCATGTGCGTGAATCCTCAGTGTATGTGCCTTCCTGAGGGCTGGGTGTGGCTGAGTCCCAGCGCTGTTATTATCTCCGTTGATAGGCAGCAGCCAGACCTGTGGCCTTGGTGGGAGGAGGGCCAGAAACAAAGGTCCCTTCTGCCCTTGGTGCACACACACACACACACACACACACACACACACGCACGCACGCACGCATGCACACGCACATGAACACCCACACACCCACACATGCACTCCCTTCCTGTTCCCCAGACACCATACAAAGCAGCTCTGCCTCCTGCTGCCTCTCCATCCACGGCTGCTCAGACATGAGTGTCAGAAGAGTTTTGTTTGTTTGTTGCTGGGAGGTGAATCCAGGGCCTTTGCCCTGAGCTGCACTTCCTGCCCCCTTGTAATTTTTACTCTGAGACAGTGTTGCTCTTGAACTGCTGGCCTCAAATCCCTCCTGCCTCAGCCTCCCAGAGTGCAGGGATTACAGGCAAGTGCCACCCTTTTTGGCTCTCTTGAGATTTCTTATATTGTGTCTCATAAGGAATTAAAACATTTGTGTGCAGGTGAGTTTGGGTGGGAGTGCCCACGTGTGTCAGCACATGCATGTGTGTGAGAAGTGTGTAAACTGAAGTGAGGGCATGGCACACGTGTGAGTGAATGTTCAGATGTGAGAATGCTTCAGTGTGCAGGTGTGAGATGTGAAAGCATCTGTGAGAGTAAAGATATGTGTGTGTGTGGGAATAAGCATGTGTGCATATGTGTATGAGTGTGGAACACACAGGTATGTGAGAGAACACGTTTCTGTGTTTGTGTGTACACGTGCATAGCATGTGTTTATGTGTTCAAAACTGTGCTGCTGCATGGGAGAAGGGAGGAGGACACACGGGGCAGCTCAGGGCCCCAGGCCACTCACCTTAGAAAGTCCCTGGCCACAAACACACACTCGCTGTCCACACGCATGATGATGCTGCTGCCTGGCTTCTCCCACAGGGCCTCCGCCTCGGGGTTGGCACGCAGGATCACTGTGTGGGCGCAGAGGGCCAGTTCCTCCTGCCCCTGCCCCACCACCTGGATGGAGAGGTCGCAGCCCTGCTGGTTGTCGAAGATCAGGCCGAGGGCAGCGGAGAGCTCCCCAGAGAGGTCCAGTGTGTACTCGCCCCTGGTTTCTGCAAGGGGCAGTGGGAAAGTGTGCATGAGGCCCGGTGCTGCCATGGCTCGCTCTAGGACCTTGAGCCCCACTACCGTGCCCCGGGACCAGCCCCTTCCTTGGGAATAAGACTCAGGAAGGCGAGGGAGGGGCTGGACCTGACTCCCTCCGAGGCCTGGCAGGAGGTACAGTTGCTCTCCGGCCCACTGAACAAGAACGAATGGTGGCCCCTGGCCCTCTCTAGGCCCACACTGGCCCTCTACTCTCCTCCCACAGGGGAGAATATGGTGACCCCTAAGCTCAATTGATCAATCACTGCAAAGGGCACCCCTCTAAATCCAACTCTCGCCTGCAGATGGTCTGAGGATGCCTGAGGAGTTAGGGGTATATGCTCCTTCACGTTAGAGCCCGGGGAGCCGCAACAGCCTCCTGGGAGGAGAGGCCTAGAGGAATTATTATGAGAGATCCCAGGGTTTCCCCTTTTTCCTCACCCTGCAGACCTCCTGGGAACCAAACTCTGCAGGTCTGGTGTTTGCCCAGGTTGTGGTGAAGTGATCTTGACATTTAAACCAGGTTAGCCTGCCCCTGTCCCTCCTCACACTAACCCTCCAGACACTCCCAGCTCACCTCTCCAGTCCTCCTCCCCAAAGCCCTTCATCCCTCCTTGGGAGCCTGACTCCTCCTGCCCAGCCAGTACCCATGCTCCAGAGTTGCAAGATTCCACCCGCATCCCCAGCTGTCAGAGGCTCCAGCAGGGGTGGAGGAGGTGGGCTGGAGAACCCCAAGGTCAGGGAGCTGGTCCAGAAAGAAGGGAGGGAGGAAGAAATAACTCCAGAGCCACCCGTGGGGCTGGGACTTGGGCTGCTGGGAGCACAGGATGGAGCTGGGAGTTGAGCGGGGTGCACAACGGTGGCCTGTGCAGGTGGGGTGCCTGTGGGTTGGGGAGGTGCTCCTGAAACCCTGCAGTAGTGAGGTGGACAGGGCTCTGTGATTCCTCCTGGGAAGGAGGAGACCACTGGAGCTGATTGCACCTAGGGTGCTGGGGGACGGGCACAAGGGAGGGGCAGCCTGGAGCTCACCATTGGTACAGACCACACCCGCATCCTGGTCGTGCCTGCAGTTGCTCTTCCGCCAGCCCAGGGACCTGCAGCTGGCTAGTGAGGGCTCTGTCCCTGTGCACTGCACCTCATCCAGCATGATGGGGCCGGTCCCTGTGGGCACAGAAGAACTGATGCTGGGCCTCTGTGGGGGAAGAGGCCACTGCCCCGCCAAGGGGACACTGGTGCCCTGCAGTTCCTAGACGTCTTCCTCTTCCCTGGCCCCTGGGCAGCACTTGGCCTCTGCACCATTGCACCGGAAGCCTAGCCTCATTCCTACAAGTTAGGAATCAAGTTAGTGATTCCTACAAGTCATGACATCAAGTTAGTGTACGATAGTGTACCATAACCCAGGTGGCTGTCCCACCACTGAGCCCTTGTGTCCCTGGGCCACGCTCAGATGGCCATCCCAATGGAAGCCACTGCACAGAAAGCCAGTGGGCCCACAACTTGCACATCTGTGAAGCCCGACCCTGGTCAGTCTTGGGACCTCAGCTTTGGGGACAGGATGGCAGCCCCACCTGGCCCAAAGGTGGCTCTGCCCAGTGCCTCCGTGGCATTCACAAAGCCCAGAGCCCGGCACACGACGCTGGCATCGGCCAGGTTCCAGAGGTTGTCACACACCGTCCCCCACTGGCCTCCGTAGAAGATCTCCACACGGCCCTCGTTGGCCGTGTCACCGCCGGCCAGCCTCATGTCCCCATCTTGGGCACCTGCAGGAAAGCCAAGGTCAGTGGCAGGGGAACTGTGCTCTCCTGGCTGCAGTGATGTCCCCAGTGTTGGGAGACCTGCCGGGACTCAACTTTCACCACTCTGAAATCCCCTTCTGTTCACCAGGGGCTGCCCACTGAGAAGGGGAGATTTGCAGGGACCCCCACAGGGACCAAGTCATGATTCCTTGTCTGTGAGCTCCCCAGGCCTTTGCTCCACAAGAAAGCAGCCTCTGCACCCCAGAGCAAAGGCAGAGGGACCCTCAGAAAGAACAGAGTTAAGGGAGCTCCACAGTGACCCCTGCGAGGATTTGTGGTTCCAGGTTGCTGATCTTGGGGGCAGTAGGCCCAGGGACCCCTGGATACACAGTCAGGGTGTAGATTCCCCTCACCTTAAGATGGGGTATGGCCTGAGAAAGCCATCATAAATAGGAAATATCAAATGTGGGAGGAGTGTGGGATCCACACACGCTCAGGGACAGCCTGACTGCTCCGGGACCCAGGGAGGCCCCTGGGTGTGTCCCCCCACACCACAGCTGACCTGAGCAGCACATTGCCGCCCTTGCAGCACCGTGTGTGCCTGTCAGACCTCAGACCACTAGCCAGGGAAGGCTGAAATCACACGCCAAGTGGGGTTTCTATTAAACTTGTAGTTTTTGCGCACTGTAAAGTGAGAAAGTTTTAAGCAAAGAGCGTAACTGGGATCTCTGCTCACTCTTGTTCTGAGCTCAGCTCAGAAACGCCCGATCCCTGACTCTGCTGGGGCTGACAGGGCAGGAGCTGGGAGTCTGGATTCGGGGATTGTTAGTACTAAAAGCAGATGCACACCAAAACAGAACAAGGCTTCCGGGGCCCATGAAGGAAAGATAGCCAGGACCCTTGAAGTGTGACCAGTGACCTCATGGCAGTCCTAGCGGCTAGTTGGTTTGACTGGTGTCCTGCTGGGCCCCTGGGCCCACCAGTAGGAAAAGGAATTCCTTGGTGTTTTCTCCAGTGCCTGCATCTCACCTGGGCACAAGAGCCCTGATTCTCCCAGATCTATAAACCATCTTCACTTGGGGTGACTGGAACGCCACACAGAGAGAAGACCCAGCCAGTCCCTGGGACTCAGGTGACAGGCAGGACACTTCTGTGACCTCTACAAGTATTGGGTTACCCTGCACAGCGGAGCACAGCAGCCTCGCAGATTGGTACTTTGGGCATTTCCCAGAGGCTCTACTCACAGTGAGTCTTTGGGACTAGCAGCCACAGCCAGAGGAGCCACGGGACAGCCGAGGCCTTGCCTGGAAGCCCAAGCCTGTGATGGGGAGAAGGAAGAAAGGACGGAGTGAGATGCAGGAGTGGACGGCTCCGGGACCGAGCTGCTCTACCTCTCCGGCAGGGTCCCCAGGCAGCCAGGTCCAGGGCAAGGCCGTCTGGGAGGGTGATGAGGCGGGTATGGACAGAGAATGAGCCTGAGCCCAGAGGGTGTGCTGGGGTACGGGGTGTGCAGTGGAGGGGCCGGGGCAGGGCACGGGGCCCACCTGGAGGAGGCTGTGGAAAGGGCAAGCAACTGGCCACAGGGAGAGTCTTGGGAGTGGGGGAAGGAGAAAAGGATCCCCGGCTGACGTTCAGGCCTCTGTGCAGCTGGGTGGGTGGTGGCCATGGCTGTGACCCAGAACACCAAGGCCACAGGACCACCACTCAGGTCTTGGCCTTTGGTCTAGACTTCTCCCCTCTGTATACTTTTTTATCTTCATCTGCAGGACAGGGTACCTCCCTAACCCTTCTCAGGTCCTGGCTAGTGATAGACAGGGGAGGAGCTGGTGAGCCAGGGAGAAGAGGTGGAGTCAGGGGAGGAGCCGGGGAGCCAGGGAGAGCTAGTGGGGATGGGTTGTGTCTCTGGCTCTAGAAGATAACAGTGAGGCCCACTCCACTCCCGGGGGCCACCAGGCAGTGAACTGGTGGCCCTGGGGCTGGCTGTGGCCCCTTGCTGTCCAGAGGTGGTGGCAGCAGCATCCTCAGGGTCAGTTGGAAGTGCTCAATCGTGACTGTGCCACACCTCTGAGTGGAGTCTGTATTCGGTCTCTCATTCATGGAGACCCTGCAGGACATGTCACGCGCCTCCGGGCTCGCTATGACCCTTGAGAAATAATGGCTTGGCTGAGCGAGCTGAAGCCCAGAGACATTAGCCAGGTCCAGGTCACACTGTGTTTACTGCATGTCCTGGGAGGCCTATGCCCTGGGAAACCCCTGTTCTCTGGCATACTTAGTGGAGGTGCAGTCACCAGCAGCTGCCCCAGCACTTGCTATGGGGACCTTGCTGCCCTCTTGGTGGCAGCGGCTGTCCATTTCTGCCCCTGTGTGGAAAGCTGGGACAAAACTTCTGGACTGGCCCTTCGTGCAAGTTGGGAGAAGGGATGCTTCTTTCAGGTGAGCGCAGAACAGGCCTGGATAAGTAGACTGAGAGAGGGCTGGATTTTAACCAGCTTGGTGCCTTGGCTGGAATCTGTGCAGTGAAAAACTTGCCCACCTGTATGCAGAGGCCCTGCAGGTCTGGGAACAGCAAAGATGGTTCCGAGGCTCAAGAGCGGGGAATCACCCAGCTCCTAGTCTGGGTGCAAAGAGAGAAGCGGGGTGGGGGTGGGGGCCTCCATCATGCTGTGCAGAGAAGTGTGCCCGACTGGGAGCGAGAAGCAGGCGCCTACCTGCCCAAGGCAGCTGCTGAAAGCATCCTGGAGCCTCCCTGCATCTGCTGTGGGAACTCAGTGTGGATGAGTCCTCTGCAGAAGGGTCCTTCAGCCCAGACTGCCTTCCTTGTGTGGATGTGTTCAGATTGATTCCAGGAAAGGCCTCAAAATCAGACTGGTTTCACTTCTTAGAAATCACATGACCAAGGCCTTTTCTGGGGTTGGCTGATGATCAGACTACCAGGGCCCCCTACTGTTCCTGTCTACTGGGTATGCAGAGGCGGCAGCCAGAGTGGAGATAACTCCAGACTAGACAAATGCCCCCAGGCTGGTGTGGGGGTGCAGAGGGGAGGCAGCGCCAGCGGCAGATGTGCAGAAGTCCTAGGCCAGTTCCTGCATCGTGGGAGTGTAGCTGAGGACATGAATAAGAACCCCAGGCCCTTCCTGGCCTGGCGCCTGGGCTGGGTGACCACCCTGCCTGAAGCTCTCATCCTACTGATTGTGTACTGGGCCATGCCCCACGAGGGTGCATGGCACTGACCCTGGTTGGGGGAAAGGGGGTCTGAGTTCCAGAAGACTCTTCCAGGTGGATAGCTGGCAAGTGAGGCTGGGGGCCTGGACCCTCACAGAATGTCTACCTCCAGCCTGCTCTTGGCACACCAACTATGCCGCCCACAATCATCAACTGTCACAGTCCCAATGTCCCCCTGTGGCCCGGGCGGAGGCAGGGCAAGGTCTCACTAGTGAATGTTGATGGCTCTACTCAGCTCACACCCCCCAAGAAAGCTAGGGATTTTCTGGAGAGCACTGTCTTTAACTCTGGCTGTGGGGCTGGAGATTTAGCTCAGTGGCATAGCACCTGCCTTGCAAGCAGGCGGTCGTGAGTTCGATCCCTGGTACCGATAAAAAAAAAATATAACTCCTGGCTGTGTAGTGTCAGAGACTGAGGTTTCCCTGTCACCTGATGCCTGGCTGTCAGAGTCATGGCCACAGGGTGATTTCAGGAAGGGAAAGTGAGCCCAGTGGGCACATTAGAATTGAGGGAGAACTGTCCTGTGCAAAGGATGAGCCCTTGGGTGCTGCTGGCCTGGGCAGTATGGAATTGATGTCCTCTGTTGTGTCTGTCACCTGGTACCTCCAACCAGGGCTTCTCAACCTGCCTGGGAATTAGGGTCATTAGAAACAAACACCACTGCCCAGAGGGCCACAACTCAGGCCAGGATAGACATCAGCACTTTAAAAACCCTCAGATGGCTTCAACCTGAGGCCAGCACTGTGTCTGTGAAAGCTCAGACACCCCATGACTGTTTCCCCAAGAATGGGGTACCCTGTGCCCTCCCCTGGTCATCTCATTGTCTGGAGAAATGGTGTGGCTATCCAGGGAGCAACAGTGGGAACAGAGTGATGGTGCCCAGGGAGTGTTGGAGTCTCATCAGATCGGGGTCTCAGCACTGGCAGACACAGAAACCCCCACGGCATGACGCTCCGCAGTTATCTTCAGAGAAGTGAGTGCCAGGGAGGGCAGGAACACACGCAGGAGTGAGCAAGGCCTGCCTGGCCTATGGCTGCTAGCTTGCAGGGACCTTCAGAGTGCACCTCCTCATCTGATTTCATCAGAGAGTTTGAGGAGAATGGGCATTAGATCTTCTCTCGAGTTCTCACAGAATTTGGCAGTGAAGGATCTGGACCTTTTACAAAAGTTGGTAGGCTATGACTTCTTCAATTTCATTGCCTGGTATTGAATTATCTAAGGGAAAAGATTATTGTTTAGGGGGCTGGGGATTTAGCCCAGCAGCATAAGCATCTGCCTTGCAAGCAGGCGGTCGTGAGTTTGATCCCCGGTACCGATAAAAAGTTTGAAAAAAAAAAAAAAAGAGTATTGTTACTTTCTACATGTTTGCATAATTCCTGCTGTTTCTTTTGCCATTGATGTCTAGTTTCACTGCACGGTATAACTGCAGTTCCTTTGCATTTATTTAAGCTGGCTTTATGAACTGGCAATTGGTCTGTTTTGGAGGAAGTCCCTGTTGTTGCTGAATGGCATACTCTGTAGATATCCTTCAAGTTCGTTTATTCAAAAGCTTCATTTATTCAACTCTATGTATTTTTTGTCTAGTCAATCTGTTTATTGGTGACAGAGGCAATGAAGTCCCTCATAATTGCTCCTATCTGATGTTTTATGTTCAGTAGCAGTTGTTTAGTGAAGATGGGTGTGCTGGTGTATATATAATTGTTACCTTCCTGTGTAATTACTCCTGTAACCAATATGTAGTGACCTTCTTTGACTCTTCTGATCAATTTTGGCTTGGAATTCACGTTGTCTGAAATTAGGATAGTTACTCCTGCTTTTTTCTGGGTTCCTGTTGCATGGAATATTGTTTTCCATCCTTTGATTTTTAATGGGTGAATCTTTTTTAAAATTATACTACATATCACTAGGTTTTGTTTCTTGCTCCATTTTGCCACTCTGTGTCTTTGGACTCAGGCATTGAGACCATTTACACTGACAGTTATTACTGAAAGGCACTGACCTATCCCTGTGACCCCACTGCTTTCTGTTGCTAATTTCTTGTTTTCTTTTTCTTTCTTTCTGCTTAACTGCTCATCCTACCTGGTATATTCATTCTATTAGACTTTTTTGGCATTGTTGATTTCATTGTTCCTTTAAAGGACATGCATGAGAATTTTTGGAGTGCTGTTTGGTGGTCCTGAATTTCTTGAGGTGCTCTTTGTCATGGAAATACCTTATTTCTGTATCACTTTTGAGACAAAGTTTTGCAGGACAAGGGTCTGTTTGGAAGTTATCTTTCAGGGCTTGAAACACTTTGTTTTCCTGATCTTTTTTATTCAAATCCATTTTATTCAATGATAAAAAGAAAGAAAAAGATGAAGAAAAAACTATCACAAAATTTGAAAACACATCAATCAGGAGGCAACAACGGTACATACATTGCATACTGTCACCCCCAAATCATTCACCCAGAGCACAAGACATCTGCATTCAGTTGTCTGAACAAGACCAGCACAAATCTTTCTCTTCAGCAAACTCAGAGAAATCAGTGGTATAACTACCTTAACTATTTATTTATATATCTATACATATATTTTTTCTTTCAGCCTGTCACACTAATGAAACAATACAGTGTTTACACGTGTCTTATTTATTTGACTAATGAGTATGTTCTTTCTATGTTCTCCATAGTAATCCTTTGTCTGAGGAAGAGCTGGCAAACATTTTCTCCCACGTTGTGGGCTGTCTCTTCACTCTGGTGGTGGTTTATTTTGCTCTGCAAAAACTTTTTAGTAGGGTGAGATCCCAGTTGTTGATTCTTTGTGATAGCTTCTATGCAATTGGGGTTTTGTTTATAAAGTCTTTGCCTACAATGGTATCTTTGAGTTTTTTTTTTTTTTTTTTTTTTTTTATCGGTACTAGGGATCAAACTCATGACCGCCTGCTTGCAAGGCAGGTGCTTATGCCGCTGAGCTAAATCCCCAGCAGTATCTTTGAGTTTTACCTACTCTGTCTTCCAACCAATTTAATATTTGTTTTAATCTTAAGATCTCTGATTCATTCTGATTTTACCTTGTACATGGTGAAAGATATGGGTCCAGTTTTAATCTTCAGCATGTGTGGAGCCAGTTTTTCCAGCACCATTTATTAAAGAGGCTGTCTTTCTTCCAGTGAATGTGTGTTTGGCACCATTGTCAAAGATAAGGTAGCTGAGTATGTCTGGAGTTATTTCTGCATCTTCTAATCTATTACAGTGATCTTTGAGTCTGTTTTTTTCGCCAGTAGCACAGGTTTTATCATAGTAGCTTTATAGTATAATTTCAAGTCAGGGATTGTGATGCCCCCTGTCCTGTCTTTGTTGTCCAGGATTGTCTTTGGTATTCTAGTCTCTTCTGGTTTTAGATGAATTTTAGGATTTTTTTCTCTAATCCTGTGAGATATGCTGTTGGAATTTTGACTGGGATTGCATTGAATCTGTATAACAGTGTTGGCAGTACGGCCATTGTCACTATATTGGTTTTTCCTACCCAAGAGCACGGGATATCTCCCCATTTTCTAATATCCTCTTCACTCGTTTTTCAGAGTACTGTAGCTTTCAATGTAGAGGCCTTTTACCTCCTTTGTTAGATTGATTCCTGGGTATTTCACTTTCTCGGACGCTACTGTGAAAGGTATCGTTTCCCTGATTTCTCCCTCAGTGAGTTTGTTATTCATGTACAGGAATGCTACTGATTTTTGAGCACTGATTTTTTAACCAGCTACATTTCTGAATTTGCTTATTAAATCTAGAAGTCTTTTGGTGCAGTTTTTGGGCTCTTCTAAATTGATTATCATGTCATCTGCAAATAATGATAGTTTAACTTTTTCCTGTGTTTATTCCTTTAATTTTTTCCTCTTGTCTAATTGCTTCAGCTAAAGTTTCTAGTCCTATGTTGAATAAGAGTAGAGACAGTGGACAGCCTTGTCTTGTTCCTGATTTTATTTTATTTTATTTTATTTTTTTTTTGGTACTGGGGATTGAACTCACAATCTCATACTTGCCAGGCAGCTGCTTGTGCCGCTGTGCTAAATCCCCAGACTCTTGTTCCTGATTTTAGAGTAAAAGCTTTCAGTTTTTGCTCCTTTAGTATGATGTTGGCTGTTGGAGATGGCTTTTATCAGATTGAGATAAAGACCATCTATTCCAATTTTCTACAGGGTTTTTATCGTGAATGGCTGCTGGACTTGGTCAAAACTTTTTCCTGCATCCACTGAGACAATCATACAATTTTTGTCCTTGGCTCTGTTAATATTGTGTATTATATTTAAGAATTTATGTATGTTGAACCATCCCTGCATCCCTGGAACAAATCCCACTTGACCATGGTGTACAATCTTCTTGATAATTTGCTGTATTCTGTTTGCCAGTATCTTATCTTACTGAGGACTTTCGCATTTATGTTCATTAGGGAGATTGCTCTGTAATTCTCTTTCTTATTAGGTCCTTCTCTGGTTTTGGAATCAGAGTAATGCTTGCTTCCAGAAATAAATTTGGAAGTATTGTTACCCTTCCTATTTCATTAAGAGTTTGAGAAGTAGTTGTGTTAGCTCTTCACTAAATTTCTTGTAGAATTCAGCAGTGAATCCATCAGGAAATGGGTTTTTCTTTGTTGATAGGTTTTTAATTTCATCTTCAATTTCATTTATTGATATTGGGCCATTTAGGATTTTTATATTTTTTGATTCAGCTTTGGTAATTCATACATATCTAGGAATCTGTCTATTTCTTCTGTATTTTCCATCTTATTAGAATGCAAATTTTCAAAGTAGGTACAGATGGTTTTCTGGATTTCGGCAATCTTTTGTGATTTCATCCTTTTTACTCCTAATTGTGTGGATTTGGGTCTTTTCTTTTCTTTCCTTTTTTTTTTTTTTTTTTTGATAAGGTTGGCTAAGGGTTTGTCAATTTTACTTAATCTTTCTTTTTTTTTTTGTCTTTTTTGTTTTTATCGGTACCGGGGATCGAACTCACGACTGCCTGCTTGCAAGGCAGGCGCTTATGCCGCTGAGCTAAATCTCCAGCCCCTACTTAATCTTTCAAAGAACCAACTCTTCAACTCATTGATTCTTTGTATTATTTTTTTTAGTCTCCAGTGTGTTAATCTCTTTTTTTTTTTTCTTTTTTATCAGTACTGGAGATCGAACTCACGACCACACACTTGCAAGGCAGGCGCTTATGCCACTGAGCTAAATCCCGAGCTCCTAGTGTGTTAATTTCTGCTCTGATCTTTATAATTTCCTCCCTCTTATAAGCTTTTAGTTTAGCCTGCACTTTTTTTTCTACAAGTTTGAGGCTTAACATTAAATGTGCTTAAATGTGTTTAAATGTGCTTGCTCTGTTTTTCTGATATGGGTATTTACTGCTATAAATTTCCCTTTTTTTTTTTCTTTTTTTCTTTTGGTACAGGGGATTGAACTCACGACCTCGTGTTTGCCAAGAAGGCGCTTACACTGCTGAGTTAAACCTCTGGACCCTAAATTTCACTCTTAAGGCTGCTTTCATTGTGTCCCATAAGTTCCAGTAGGTTGTATTGTCATTGTCATTCAACTGCAAAAGCTGTCTAATTTCTTCTTTAATTTCATCTGTGCCCCATTGGTTGTTCAGTAGGGCGCTATTCAATTTCCATGTGTGAATGAAGTTCTTGTGGTTTCCTTTGGCATGGATTTCCAATTTCATTGTACTGTGGTCTGATAGTATACATAGGATAATTTCAGTTCCTTTGCATTTACTTAAGCATGTTCTATGAGTCAATGTATGGTCTGTTTTGGAGAATGTCCCATGTGCAGCTGAGAAGAATGTGTGTTCTGATATTGTGGGTGGAACACTCTACAGACAAGTACTAGGTCCATTTGCTCAAAAGCTTGATTTAGGTCAGATTTGATATTTCATTATTGAGTTTTTTGTCTAGTTGTTCTGTCTTTTTGTGACAGTATCTTTTGTGGAGTATTGAGGTCTCCCAATACCATTATATTAGGGCTTATTTGATTTTTTAAGGCCGTTAGTAATTATTTTATGTAGTTGGTGCACTGGTATTTGTTGCATATATATTTATGATTGTTATCTCTTCCTCTTGGATTGTCCCCTTTATGAGGATGTAGGGACCTTCTTTATCTCATAATCAGTCTTGGCTTGAAATTCACTTTGTCTGCCAACAGAATGGCTACCCCTGCTTTTTTCTGGGTTCCTATCACACAGAGTATTGTTTTCCATCCTTTGACTTTCATTCTGTGAATTCACACTGCAGATCCTTCCTGCGCCTGCCGGGGACCCACCTCCTTCCTTCTCTCCCTCACGCTGCTGTCATCCGATGTCTGGGTGACAGACATCTCTGACAGTCTGGTGACTCTCAGAGAGGCTGTTTTCTCTGCTTACTGCTCTGCCAACTTCCTGGAAGTCAGCTTTCCTGATCTTTTAAGATTGTGTTGAAAACTCTGCTCTGGTTTTAGTGGTTTATCTTTATCAGTGATCCATCTTTTTCTCTAACCACTGTTAAGATTCTGTCCCGGTGTTGGATTTCGGGCATTTGGACTATTATGTGATGTGGGGTGGTTCTATTTTGATGTAGCTATTTGAGGTTCTGTGTGCATCACTTATCTGTGTGTTTATTTCTTTCCCTGTATTTCAGATGTTTTCTGCTACTATTTGCATAAAAGGGGCTTTTATGCCATTTGTACTGTCTTGGGGTTTTGTCACTTATTCCAATTGGTCTTCTTTGTGTAACCTAGCAGTTATTAGATCTATTTTCATGTTTTCTTGCAGTTTTGAAGCTATGTCTGAGCAACTGGTCTTTGAAAGTATCCCTGTCTTCTAATTCTGATATTCTGTTCTCACACTGGTGGCTTCTGCTGCCTGTACTTTTAATATAATTTTTAATCTCTTGGATTTCTGTTTGAAACCTTTTCATAGGATCTAATTCTTTGCCGAACTGGTTGTTCATATTTTATATCATTTTGTTTAGCTCAGCTAGCCTTTTACTAGTGCCTTCTTCAAGGTCTCTGATCATTTTGTTTAATACGGTAAACTTTGGATTGCGAGTAACTTGTTCTGCGAGTGTTCCACAAGGTGAGCAAATATTTCTAATGAAATTTAACTTGATAAATGAACGACATCTTGAAATATTAGTAGTAAGTGATGCTGAACATCAGATGCTCAAAACTGAGCTACTGGTTCTTCTCTTTCCTTGCTGTGGGATTGTGAGTGACCCTCTCCTAACAACAAGAGGTTCTAGAGGAGATCTTGTCTGCAGAGGAGGCAGAGAAAAAGGCAGTGAGATTAGGGAGATGTGTAAAACATGGGAAACTGCAAAAATTAGAAAAGAACCACTGAGCAAGGCTCTAGCAGTGCGAGTGATGAATCTGGTTAGGGACAAGGTAGTTCATATATCTATGAAATCCTCAGGAACAAGTGTCATTGGATAGGGTCCTTATTGAAGCTGCATGAAGACAAAAAGATTCCATTGAGCCACGAGATAGCTGTGATTCTGTTACTGATGGTGAAAATCGTCCTAATAATAGCCTTCCTCTCTCGTATCCCTCACACAAGCCAGGAAGGTTTTCAAAGGTAAGTGTAGATTATTTCTCTTAATATTTTGTGTCTTCTTTATTTTTATTATATTATAGTTTGTAAACATTGTTATATGAATATTTTTGGGTTTTAGAACAAACCATCTTGAGTTTCTAGTATTTCTTTTTTTTTTTTTAATTTTTATTTAAGGAGAAAAAAAAAGAAAGAAAAAAAAACAGTGAAGGGGTACAAGTTATACAGATTTACAGAATAAAAAAATGCGCAGTAGGAAATTACTAGTTAATGAATTACATATTGCCATCTTAGAAATAATTGTTCAAGTCACAAAATTAAAGCTTGTAGAGTGGACATTCCACCAATGATACTGCAAACAGTTCTGTTCAATGATCCAATAAAACTCTGTGATATCATTTTCTATCTTATACTTTTAAATATACATGCAGTTATATAGTTTAGAGCACTTTCTTTTCCTCTCTTTTGTACAGTGACTATTACACATTTTGGGTTTCATTGCTCCCACGGTTCTTGTTGCTTTTTTGGAAGAGAGTAAAACCAAATGTGACATAACAGAACAGAATCGGTCAAGTCAAAAGGGTGGACATAATAGATAATATAAAAACATAATACAAGGTGATCAACAATGGTTACCCTAATGCCTCCCGCTATTTCTAATAGAATTGCCTATATCATTAGTTGTAATACAATTGAACAAAACCGTAAAGAATAAAACCGACAAAACCAAAACATTGGAGACATTGTAGGTCTTCAAAAGTAGATAAAAGTCAACGAGAATGGGCGTTATAATGAATCTCATTATCTTCTCAGCTGATGCCTAAACTTTCGAACCTGATACTATCCAGCAAAACAGAATATAGGAACCTCAGTCAAAAGCAAGATGGTGAGAGTAATACAGGGCTTCAAATCGAGATAATAGAAAGTCAAAGTGGGTTACTATATTATATCCTGCTATATTTTTCCCTGTAATTAAATGGGTAAAAATAAAAAAGTAAATAATGGAGTGGAGATTGAGAAAAAAAGAGGGCATAACAGCGAAACAGGGCAGATCAAAACATAACCATTTAAGCAGAATAGTGTTTCACCACCAGCTAATCCTGACCCAAAAATAGTTACCATATTGACTCCCTCCCCGAAGTCCTTGAGTACAACTTCATATACTGTAGCATTAAGTATATCAAAACAATGTAAATCCATTTAAGAGAATAACAGCATTATAGAGTATTTAGAATCGACTAACAGAAAATGAACAATGGTCTCTGTATAATCTTCTTGGCTTTAAAAGGTTTTTTCTTATACTATCGTACATAGTAAAATCCAATAAGATACAACCTGTTTAGACCATTGGAGACAGAAGAACAAAAGCTAGATGAGACTTCAAAACAAGATGGTACTAAATCAGCATTACCTATTAAGATGTCATTTTCTCCAAAAAAAAGCTGTTCCTATCATCCAATCTTCTCTGTCTCATTTCTGTTGAGCTCTTTTTCTGTCAGTAGCTGTCAGTTTGTCTTCTTCGTTTTGGTCTCTGCTCTATTCGTTGTGGCCTCCCCGCCCCTATTTCTGGGTTCTTTGTATTTTTCTTTTTTTAGAATATCCTGCAATACTTTCTGTAGGGTTGGATTGGTGGTTGCAAATTCCCCCAGTTCCTCTTTATCTTGGAAGCACCTCGTTTTTCCATCAATTTCCAGGGACAGTTGTGCAGGATATCTCAATCTTGGCTGTAGATTATTATCTTTCAAAGCTTGAATTATTTCTCCCCATGCTCTTCGTGATTTGATGGTTTGTGAAGAGAAATCTGCTGTAATTTTGATGGGTCTTCCCTTGTAAGTGATCTGTTTCTTGTCTCTTACAGCTTTTAATATTCTGTTCTTGTATTGAATTTCTGGAATTTTTATTATTATATGCCTGGGTGTTTCTCTGTTAGGGTTGTAGGTAGCTGGGGTCCTGTATGCCTCATACATTTGAGTATCTTTACCTTTTGCTAAATTAGGAAAATTCTCCTGGATTATTTCTGTGAGTAGCTTTTGTAGTTCACTTGTTTGTGTCCCTACTTCTTCTTTTATGTTCTTAATCCTTAAGTTATGGCTCCTCTTATCATCTTCTTGTCTTTGTATTATTGCTGTGTGTTTCTTTGTTATTTTTAAGAAGTTTTTCATTTCATTCTCCCATGTTTCAAGTCTGCCCTCCAATTCAGATAGTCTGTCCTTAGTTTCTTTCAAGCTGTTATGCCAGTCTTGGGTATACTTCTTGATTTCTTGATAGTCCCTTTGCACCTGCTTCACATACTCAATGCTTTCTCTGTTTTCTCCATCAAGCAATTCTCCCCTCTTTTTCTGTTCTTCCACTCCACCATCTGCTTTTTCCTGGGTGGTGCTTAGCATTTCTCTAACTATTCTGCATACTTCTAGCTTCAGGTCATTGATAACTTCATTCCTGAATTGGTCTATGAGGCTCTCTAAATGGCGCTTAATGTATATTGGTACAGTGTCCACTATTGCCTGATTCTCAGGATTGGGGGTCGAGGAGCCTTTTTTGTTGCTTCCCTTCCCCATATTTTCTGTTCCTTATAAAATGTAATCTTACACAGGAGGCCCGGCTTCCCTGCCTGTCAGCTACAGCTTGATCGAATTGCGCTGGCTAGTTGTTCCAGCTCACCGCTGCGCCCCAGGGAGTTGCGGAGGAGGCAGCCTACGCGGAAGTCGGTCGCTCCTCCGGGCCACCGTCAGGCTCTGGGATCTGGGCTAGGCCAGCCTAGGGAGTCCGCGAGCAGCGTCCCTCCGGCCAGGCACCTTTCACCAATCCCGTCCGAGAGGGAAATGCGCGGCTGCAGTTGCCACCGCGCCCTGCTCTTACAGGACTGCCCGCGCCCAGAAAATCCTCCGCTGGAGTCAGACTGCGGTAGGGAGTCAGTTCCTCGCTCACCTCACCACCAGTCAGCCTTCCTTCCTGCCCGTCGCGTTTCCGAGACCGTTCCCAGACGCCCGTTCCCAGAGCTCGGGGGTCGCGTCTCTCCTTGCCGAGCCGCTGTGGAGGCAGCCGGCCGGGCGGCGGGAAATCCAAGCCGCGGTTTCCAATGGCGCGGAGTCGAGCCTCCACACCGAGATTTTTCTGTTCCTATTTCAGCGCCAGGACTGTATTCCAAGTTGGATTCTCTCAGCCCAGTTCGTTCCTGAGTCAGCAGAGCATATCTCCACTGGTTCGTATCTCCCTAGTCCGCATCATTCCTGGCCTCTGAGCCGAGCCCTCAGAGAGCGTTCAGTAGTCGCTGTTGTCTGTCCGCCATGTTCTCCAGACAAGAAGCGAGTTTCTAGTATTTCTTATGGGAAATTCACTTTGATGTACAAGTGTTTTGGATGACATGCATGTTTCTGGAACAAATTATGATCACAAACCTAGGTTTTACTGTCCTTCCATTGTCTGCCTAGTTGTATTTTCTATAATCTCACCAAGTCCCTCACAGGTCCGGCTTTTAGTCTCTTCTCTTCTCCTTTTGAATAACTCAGTGGTGCGCTGTGCTTTCTGCCCCTTTGAGGCCCTTAGGGACTCTGGAGGAACTGGGAGTTTTGAGGAGCATTTTGTAGCCTTGTCTTCTCTTGTTTCCATTGTTTTCTGTATATTCATTTGTGGGGTTTTTTTTGTGGTTAGGTTTTCAGGCACTTACAGCAAGAAGAGCTTGTGGGCAGTAGGGGGATGTCTCTATTTAGTCTGCTGTTCAGTGATGCACTCTGGGGAGGGGAACTATGGTCCTTTGCTTCTGTTCTGAGCTCCAACCACTTCTGTGAATTTGGGAGGGGAGGATGCAGAGCAGTTAGCCCAACTCCTAGTTCTCCGGAACAGACCCTGGTATAGGACTGTCGCTGTCACCAAGGTTAGCAATGGTTATGCGACCCTGGCAATATCAAGCAAATCAGCAATAATAATATCACCAGAATAATCACTAATATACCACTTTTAACCACAGAAGTTTGCAATTGTACATGCTAAGACAACCAAGATGTTGACATATAGCAAATATGTACTAGATAAGAATTCATCAACAGTAATAGAGGTAACTGACTAGCTGAAGATTAGTAAGACTTGTTATATTATTCAAAATACGCAACAGGACCTCAATTCATTAATTTAATTTGTTCCGTGATTCTGGAAAAGACATTCATGTTCATCACCCAATGCAGAGTTTGAAAACAAAAACAAAATTCTGCCAGATGTTTCTGTTTGTAAGCCAAATTGTTCACAAAAGCATTCATGAACCGAGGTATCACGGTAGAGGGTTGGTAACAAGAGTATACAAAGGAAAAATTCAAAAAAATTAAACAATGGGAGATGAGAAGGAAGAGAGAGAAGTGAGACAATGGATCCTAGTGAGCAGAAGCTTATTTATAGAATTAGACAATGATAAAAAAATCAAGTAAAACCAAATAAGAGATAGAAAAGGAAAAAGGAAGGAAAGAAGATAAATGATATGGAAAATAAAAGCAAGAAAAAGTTAAAAGGAAAAAAAGAGAAGTAACAAGGAAGGAAGACAAATTCTGCAGACCCTAATAAGCCACTGAAAAAATACAAAGAAAGGGGGCAAAAAAGAGAGAGAAAGGGGGGAAAAAAGGTCCAAAACCAGGGGGAAGATTCTAGTTTTGAATGAATGGTTTCCTTTCTGGATCTGCAGTTCTAGAACCCGGCAATCTATGGTGCTCTTCACCCAGCCTTGCAGCTTGCAGGTCTGTGAGCTGTCCCGCCATTCCAGCCTACCTCGGGGTGTCACAACGCTCAATTGTCCTCGCTTGCAAGCAGATCCCAGGTCAGTACTGAGAGGAGGCCTGCGGGTGAGGGCTCAAGAACCCAATGCTTGCACTTGCAGACCTGTGACAATTCAAACTGGGCTGCTCTCCCACTGTGGGGTGGGGCTCATGTCCTTCCTAGCCCAAGCTCAAACTCTTCTGCGTAGCAAACCTATGGCAGAAGAACGCCAGCCAAGCTGCTCCAGCTGAGCATACATAGAGCAGTGCTGGCAGTGTTCTATAAATGAGTGGCTTTAGGGTTACAGTTTGGGCACTTGGTCTCTAAAATGTTAACCACCAGTGACTTAGGAGGTGTCTTTCCAGCCTGCTCCCAGTCCGTGGCCATCTCATGTGGTTGTCACTCACGCAGTCCCTGTAATACCAGGAACTCTGAAGTGAATCCTTCCCTGAGTTGTTTTGAGTTCCAGATTCAAACATTCAATCCCTTCCCAGAGCCCAGTTATGCACTCTGGCAATATGGCAGGTGCCTATGCTGGGATCCCTCTCAGCTGTTGCCTGTTGTGTGGAAGGAGTCCCTTACAACAAAACTGCATGCTGTCCCTATCTGTAACAGCAATCATGGGCTTCCCTGAAGTGGTCACCAGCCCAGCCCACCACCATTTCCCTCTGGAGCCTTCAGCTTGCTTCTAAAGAGCCAGGCTCCTCAATCCACGTGCCTCAAGCAGAGCTTGGGAGACTCTGTCAGTGGGGGTAAAGCTATGACATGCTTACTATTTTTTCTTTTAAAACAAAGATGTTAGTGTATGAGTTGTTTTTCTAAACTAAAACCTCAGTAATATTCAGGTTTAATTGCAGTGCTGGCACTTTGTGGTACATGTGGGTTCTGGATTGCAGTTTGGGCTGTCTCTACAATGTTCACCAGCACAGGCCTAGGCTGTCTGTTTCCTTCTCCTCTTGGTCATCTGTCTCAAACTTCTCTGCAGCTTTTAATTTTCTTATCAGTCCCTTCCAGGTTCCTGGCAATTCGCTTTTCTGTGTTTCTTCCCCAAGTTGTTTCCTTCCAGGGTCTAGATACCCGACCTCAGCCAGGCTGAATTTGCTGCTGCCCACCACGCTGCCATCTTGATTCTCCCTTGCAGTTTCTGTTTTAAGTACTGTTTTATTTTGCTTTACTGAGGAGTCCAAGGCCTTCACACTACACTACATTACCCTGCCTCTTCCCTCTTTGAGAGAGGCTCTCACTAAATTGCTCGGGTTGGGCCTGAACCTCTGATTCTCCTGCTTTGGCTCTCCAGAGTGCTATGATTACGGGTGAGTGCCATCGTGTCCAGCTTGAAGTGCAATTTTAAAATTGCAATTTTCCTTTTCACCTATCGTTCTCTCTTCTGTCCTACCTCACTTCCAGTCCTGTGTGGGTCTCCAGGGGGGCCAATCCCAGAGGATGCTGCTGTGACAAGAGCAGAGCTCAAGAGCTAAGGCCAAATGTGTGGCCGGCTGTTGTGCCTGTGCTCCTGGTTTCTCCTCCCTTCAGGGGTGTCTCAGGCCAGCGTGAAGACTTCCCTATATCCTTGGAATGCATATTTGCTGTACACACTCATGGCAGGTGGGCCCAGACCTCTTGCCTGAGTGCTTCTCACTCCCAAATCTCCTGGATGCCCCCTCTAAGTTGGGCAGCCATGGAGCCAGTACCTAGGTTGCTGCTGGGCCTCCGGTCATTTCCTGTGGCGCTCACATGGGCTAACACACCCACTATTTGCTTTGGCCCTGGGTCACCCTCCTTTTGCAGAGGAAATGGAAGACAGGGAGGTCAGAGGAGTTGTCTTGGCCACAGGGAGATAGGGACAGGGGAGGGCTGGAGCCTGAAGCCACTGTGCCTGCTCCCTCAGCCACTGCTGGGCTGGATGCCAGTCGCCAGGGAGGCTTCCCACATAGCCCACAGGGTGCACAGGTTCTCCCTGGTGAGCTGGCTCCGTGCCTTTGTAACCTGTAACAGGACAGAACCTGTCACTGGCGGCAGTGCCTTGCATAGCCAACACAGACCTACAGACAAAGGAGACTCATTTCCTTTTCACGATTTATTGTTTACAAAACAAATGGATTTGGAGGGCAGGAACACAATCACCATGTTGACAGCAGCAAGTGCAGAGGGAACGAAAGGCTGGCCTTAAAATCTTTAGCTATTGTGTGTGGAAGAGCTGTCCGCTCTGGCCAACAATGACACACTAGGAATGCTTCCATTTGGGGACTGTCCCAAGACTCCCCACTGCTCGGTTCATCGCTACTCTTTAAGTCCCACAACCCAACATCACTGACATTTACTGAAGGGGTCAGACGGCCCAGTCAGGCACAGGCAGGGGAGATGTGGGTCTTCTGAGCTGTGCCCAGCGGGAGTCTAGCTCTAGCGAGATGTCACAGTAACCTGGCTTCTCCTCTGCTGCTGTCCCATGAGGATTAGCAGGACAGAGATGACTGACAGCTCTTCTGGGCCAGCATCCTGAAGTGTCTAAGTGGGAGAGGTCTTTGAAGGTCAACACAGGGCCAGTCACAGCCCTGGGCCCCCCATCGTGGTGCCTCTGCTGTCCGGAGGGGTGATACGGGGTGAGGTAGTTGTTATGGGAGGAGAGCTGTAATGTCCCTTCTCTACTTTAGTCCCACTAGCCTCTGCCCCAGAGCATCAAGAAGACACGGCCGGGACCTAAAATGAGCCAAGGTCATGTAAAGTTTCCGTGGGGAAGAGGAGGTGGTTATGGGGAGAGACCCCAGGAAATGATAGGGATGATCCCCAGAGCAGAACAGAGCAGGCCTAGGTCAGGGGTCAAGTGCAGGCTACCAGAACACAGGGCCTCCTGGGAGTAACATTTCAAGTCATTCGTGAATCTTAATAGACATGGCACTTTCTGGAAGCTGCCAGCAAAAGGCATCATGCCGAGGGCTCAGAAACCTCTGCTGTGAACTAGCTTTGCCAATGCGGCTGCTCAGTTACGAATTCCTCCAAGCTGAGGGCAAATTTGCTGTGCCTCTGCTCTGTGTGATAAGATCTGGCGATTTTATGAGACCAAAATCCCTCAATAAAAATAAGTTAATAATTAAAACTCTGAAGTGCTTCATAGCACTGTCAGAGGGAAGAGGTGGAGTCCTTGGCAGGGGAAGTTCCACCCTGTCATGTGGCTGTGCCTGCTCTCTGGACAGTGTGGGCAGGTGTGTCCCCACAGGTCACCTGCACGGTGCCCCCATCCTGCAGTGTAAACATTAACTTCCCAGGTGGGCAGGGTGCATGCCCAAGGCTCCCAGAGGAGCGGGAAGAGGGGTGACCCTCCCTAGTGGACGGGCTGCCTCATGCTCACTGCTGACCTTGGAGCAGGCACAGAACCTAACATTGCAGGTGCTACTGAAACACACGTACTCAACAGAGAACTCACGGGAAGTCAGGACAGGGCGGTCAAAAGGAAGAGGAGCAGGGCAAAACTCAAGGCTCGGCCCCTATCAAGGTGCCTGCAGTGACCAATGTCCACCACCAGGTGGCAGAGGGACCCCAAAGGGCAGTCTGGGCTGCAGGACACCACCCCTCCCACGGCACTTCCAGCAGCTTCACAAGTCCTAGGACTGAATCCCCATCCAGGAAATCCCCCTAGGTCAGGCACACACTTCACGGTTACAAAAAGAACAAGACAAAACGAAAGTGCAGTCATCCGGTTTTTATAAAACCTCAGTTTTATAAAACCTCAGTCCCGACGCGGCAAAGAGCGTCCATCTCCGCTCTGCACGACGCTGGAGGCCGCAGCTCAAATGAATTCTATCCCTTCGTACTTCACGCTTGCAATCTTGGTCTCGGGCAGCAAGATGCGCCCGTCTAGTGTGAAGGCCATAACGTAGGTGGCCACCACACCGCTGTCCTCTTCAGATTTGAGGGCCACGATGATCTGGTCGTCGGTGTTGGGGATGAACTTGAAGGATGAGAAGCCATGCGTGGGGACCACCTCGCCCACGCGGCGGACGGAGACGTCCCCGAAGTCCTGGGCGGCGCTCAGCAGCAGGTTGGTGCCCCTGTGCTCGTCCTCCTTCTCGTTGTACTGCTCGAGGCTGGCCCGGCGCGGCAGGAAGAACCAGCGCTGCAGGGTATCGCTCCAGCAGGCCGATTCGTGGATGAGGTAGCCTGGGCGCAGGACAGAGCCCCGGTCACTACACGCCAGAGACAGCCTGGCCCTTCGTCTCCAGGGCCAGGCCTCCTCGTGGCCAGGCACACAGAGCAGCAGCCAGTCCCACCCAAGATGACCCTGGGGACGACACTACCTCCTGGACACCCTCAGCTCCGAAAGGTGACGGGCAAGCATGTGGAGTAGAATACGGCATCATCTTTAGCACACGTCCCCCACAGGATGACCCCAGAGGGCCATAGCCTTTACAGGCGTCCTGTCCTTACTCTGTCTCCTTGGTAGTCATCAGGAGGCACAGGAAAGAGTGTTGCAGGAGGGGGGACAATGAACAGAGGTCTGGTTCGTGGAAAGACGAGGGTCGGGGGAGGTAGCCTCAAGGCTAAAGGAGGCCCTGTCCTGTCCCCCCTCCAGGATACCGCTCTTGCCAGGCTTCCCAGACATAACCTACAAGGACTCCTGGGGGTGGTGAGCCTGCTCTGTGAGGGTGACTGAGGAAGGGCTGAAGGGGGCTGAGGAAGCAAAATCACGACTGAGCAGGGCCTGATGTCACTGTGCTTGGGGAGCACGTGGAGTGCGCACAGCTCCAGAGCCACCCGATACCCGCTGGACAGTCATGCCACTCTGGGCGGTGCATCAGGGGCCTCTTACCCGGCGGTCGGATCCCCACAGCTGCCCGCAGAGCATTGTAGCTGGACACCCAGTTCTCATGGTCCACGCTGCCCTTGTGGTCCACCACTTTCACCCACTCCGGGTTCTCGTTCACCACCTTGCCGGTGCCCGTGGTCCACTCCTTGCCCAGGCTGCCCACGTACAGCCGCTCGTCCTTCACAGCCAGCCACTCAGCTTTGAAGCCTGGGGCAATGAGAGCGGAGGTGCCTGAGAGGCGCCACCATCACTAGGTCCAGCACCTTGGACACTGAAGTCCCTGCCTCAAACTTCCCTGGAGGCGAGGACAAGAGGCTGGGGCAGGGGCCTGCGAAGGGCCCACAGGGAGGCTTCCACCTCCCTCCTGCTCTCCTCCTCTCTGCCTGGCCTCCAGGGCCATTCTGTCCCCCAGGCCCACTCATCTAGGACCCCCTGCAGAGGCTCTGCCCTCCCCTCAGCGCTCCCAGAGCTTCTTTAGCGGCCCCCTCTTGGGCCTCACTTTACTGGCACAGCTCCGGCCAGAGTGAGCCTCTGACTGTCCGTGTTGCCCCCCATCCAGACATGCTAGGGTTGGACTTGCCCTCACTTTCCCAAACACCCTGCAAGCTTCTTGGCTCCCAGGAGACTGAAGCTGCAGTCCTCCCACCACAGGATGCAGAGGCAGGGTGCTCACCACAGGCGCCTCTGGAGAGAGCTGCAACCCAGGCAGTCTCCCAGGCCACTTCCTCGGTTAAGACGCTTTCGTTTCCGGGAGCTCTGCTGCCTATCTTAAGAACCTGACCCCGGCCAGCCCAGCCAGCCCAGCCAGCCCTGGAGGCCCCGCCAGTGGAGAAGAGCAGGACCACAGCAGGGTGGTCTAAGACTGTGACAGACATGAGGTGGACAATGGGTGATCGACATTCTCCCTGGCATCTGTGTGGAGCTGGCCCCTGCCAGCAGCCTGTCTTGGGCAGACATGGAAGAGGTTTTCTTATTGGTATGATGGGGCAGGCAGGGTCACCATGGTCCTCCTGCACAGAAAGCCCACACTGGTGGCTGGTGTCCTAGAGGGAGCAGCCACACGAATCTGACAAATAGCATCTCGCGTCAGTCTTCTGCTGATACCCTTTATACCTCACAGGTCCCTCCCCAGTGTCAGGGCTGCGCGGCTGTCCCCACCCTGGGGCAGCAGTAACTCCTACGGGGAAATGCTGGAGCCGACAGGTTCTACTCCCAGGCAGACCCTGTCCCCAGGGCCAGGAGGGCAGGCTAGGCAGCAGCTGACCTGTACCGCCGGCACACTCAGGTCCACGTCTCAGCTGAGACCCAGAAAAGCAGACCAGCACTCTCAAGCTGCAGTGCCTGGTGGGTGGAGTCCCTGTGCCATCCTGAGATGCCACAGGAGACTCTAACAAGGGACACAGAGGGAGCGAGTGCAGGGGCCACAGCCCTAAAACTTCTTCTGGAAGGAACTCCCCAGGTGCCAGGGTTCTAGTCTAGAGATGACTTTGTTTGACGACAGTAAGATTTTGTTCAGGGCTGGGTGTTGGGTCCATGGGTTAGGGAAGAAGGACTGGACTGCTTTTCTGCTATGAACCAGACCATGGTTAGCTGGCCTGGAGCTCCAGCATCTGGTCAAAGCCCTGCAGAGAGCGGTCCATTACCTTTGCCCACGGTTCCATCGCCGTCAGACAGAATCACCCAGGGCACAGCCTTGGTGCCCTCGATCTGGTAGACCACCCCCGTGCGGTCGTCCACAGAGTACAGCTTCCCGTTGAACACAACCAGCTCGGACAGCTCCATCCCCCTGCCCTTCTCCGCCAGGTGGGACTCCAGCACACTGTGGTCTTTGTCCCACTCCACAGTCACCTTGTCCCCATTGTCTGACAGAGTCAAATAGCCCTTCTTCAGGTAACTGAACCAGGTGTTTTCCTCCTGGGCCCTGGACTCCGTGTCCAAGTCAGCAATGATGGCGATTCGATAGCGGATCCCACCCGGTGTCCTTTGGGGAGCCGACAGGGGGTAAGTGTCATTGTACCGTGTGGCGGGTGCCTGGCCAAGCCTCCAGTTGTGTGCATTGGGGGTGGGGGACCTGCTGGGGGCTGCACGGTGGGAGTAGAGCAGCCAGAGGAGGGCAATGCCCACGAAGGACGTGAGGATCACCTTCCAGCGGGGACGGAAGCGGGGATCAGCAGCCTTGGTCATGGACGCCAGCACAGGGAGGCCCCCCACACTGATCCGGAGGGAGTGCATAGGCTCATTCCATTCCAGGTGGTTGGAGGGCTGGACAGGCATCAGATTGAGTGTCGGGTGGGACCTGCATGCAAGGAGAGAGCACAGGGGTCAGCATGGGGGCCACTGTTTCCTGGCTACCTGCACTGCACAGGTTGACTTCGGAACTCGGGTCTGCCCAGGAGAAATAGGATTCCATCACTTTCACAGCGTGGTAAGTCCTGACTGCAGCAATATCTTTACTTTTATTGAGCAAGACGTGAAGTCTTCCAAAGCAAAATTAGTCGTCTTCTGGTACCAGCTGGACAGACAGAAAGCTGAGTGTGATAAAGAGGTTTTGTGTGGGCTGGCATCTCACGGCAGGCAAGGGGAGGCAAGCGGGGCAGCCGGGGTAGAGGAGCAGGGCTGCAGATCTGAGCAAGCCGAAGTTACCACTGGCATATCACACAGCTAGTTTGCTCATTTCTACCCCTGGCTCCCAGGCCACGCCTAGCACAGAGTAAACGAGGGCTCATGAGGTGACTGCTTCTCTATTCCCTGGGTTCGGCTTCTGTAACATTTAAACATTAAGTACATCTGAGCCACACAGAAACTTTTCAGTTGTTGGCAGAACCTACTCTCTGGCGCCCTTCTACAAATGTGAACTATGCAGGAATCAGGGTCCTGGCCTCATGTGCTGCCTGGAGCCTGGCCTGTCCTGGGCACAGGCTGGAAAAGCCTATGGGAATCGCTGCAAGGTTTGGCCACACCCCAAGGCACAGTTCCTGGGCATAGTGCCAGTGCTGGACAGGAACTGTGGGTCTACACACCCATGCACCCCGCCTGCTCCACAGTCCACACAGTGCCAGGCACAGCCCAGGGTCTGTCGCACTGCTGCACCGGAACACTGGAAAGCAGGTCCCAGTTCTGTGGTGGGGCACAGCCAGCCACTCTCCACTCTTGAGACCTGCTACTGTCACCAGGAAAACACTTGGTCCTCTGGGTCCTCTGGGACCAAGGGGGTACCTTGCAGCTTCCCTCCTCCTCGAGGGAAAAACAAAGAATACTGGTACAGGGCTTGCAGGGCTTGCAGGCAGCACCTGGGAGGGGCTGGGACCAGCACCTCCATGCTGTCCTGGGCCCTCATGCACTCTGCCCACAAGGGCTTGAGGTCCAGCAGACCCAGAGGCATCCTGCTCCAAGCTGCAGGACCCAACAGGGCAATGGTCCTTGTGGAAGCCAGCGCCTTCCCTTCCCTCTTTGGACAGGCCGAGGCTTTAGCTCACAGGGTCACATTCAAGGAGAAAAACGTGTGTGTGGCTGGCTGCTCAGAGATGGCTGGGAGAAGGTTCCTGCTCTTAAGGGGCTGAGCACACTCTGCAGGGTCAGGCCTCTGGGGTACACGCCTTGGGCAAGGCCTGGCCCGTGGCAGTGGTCAAAGGGCTGCTCACCGAGGCCTTCCCACTGGTGCAGGTGGCTCATTGAGGTAAGCACAACTCTGCCTCCTTGTCCCTTCTCCAACCCCAGCAAGGGCCAAGACATTCAGTGTTTTGTCCTTAGTTCAGACACGGCCACTGAGCCCTGAATTCCTCTGTCCCCTCCTATGCAAAGAGCTGCCTGCACTTCCAACATGTACCTTAAACACAGTATTTCAAAACATTAAGTACTGATCCCTCTCCCTCAAGCCTACTCAGCTCCAGCCTGCACTCAGAAGTCGGGGAAAGGGGCTGCCTAAGTAAAAATGCTCACAGAAGCACCAGGAGATACACTTTCCTGTATGAGTGTCGAACTCCCACAAGGTAGCACTGAGCACACAGAGGAGTGGCCGTGGCCTTGGCCTTCCCCAACGTCCACCCTGGTGGCAGGGCCCATTACATGAAGCTGTCCTACCGCCAGCTCCTGCCCATTCCATGGCCATCCTTGACCCTAACCACACCGGCAGCCTCCTTCTGTCATGCAGGCGCCAGTGCCACAGCTTCCTGTGTCCCAGGAACTGCCCCTAACCCTGACAGCCCTCCCCTCTCCCCACCTGCTGAGGAGCCTGGTGAGCCACTGGTGTGCCCTAGCCTGGGGTACCCTGACCCTGCTCGTCACATCGCTGGTTCACGTTCACTTTTGGAAACTCTCCCTGTAGCTCTGCACCCTTTAGGGCCTCTGGTACTCGGCCTCCTCTGCCTGGAGCTCTATGCAACAGGGACTTGCCCACAGGCAAGTCCACAGACAACCAGGACCAACTCACCATCTATTTTTTTAATGGAAAACAAAAAACAAAAAACAAAACCCCTAATTCCAGGTGGGCCATTAAGTCACTTCTTCAACAGCCCCTCAACATCCTGTGACCCCTACCTGAGCCATCCTGCAAATCTGCAGGC
This sequence comes from Cavia porcellus, assembly GCF_034190915.1. Classification (NCBI taxonomy): domain Eukaryota; kingdom Metazoa; phylum Chordata; class Mammalia; order Rodentia; family Caviidae; genus Cavia; species Cavia porcellus. Next base: position 27,688,916 of record NW_026947515.1, read on the forward strand.
CCAGGTCAAGGCCCTGATGACTGAGCCTCTCGGCTGCCACATCTGAGCTGCGGGTCCAGGAATGTGGACAGTGCCTGCCAACAGACTGTGTTATGAACTGTGATATGCCAGCCTCCCTGGCCAGCTCCTCTGTCCTTCGAGTCACCAGCACATCCATCTTCACGCTCCCAGCAGCCTGGGCATGGACCGGAGCTGCTTGCCTGTGCTCTGTTCCCTGGCAGTGCACTGGCTCCTTCAGCTCCTCCTCAGCGTGATGTCCCCTGTCTCCACTTTGCCTGCCACTCACTCTCCAGACTGCACACTCAGGGACGCTGTGAGTGTGCACAACACAGCTACAGCTGAATGAAGGGCGGAGAAGCAAACCTATGAAGGAATGAAAACCCTCCTCCAGCCCCCGACACCCTCTGCACCCCTGCCTGTGACCTGACACATGCTCCCTTCCCTCTGGCTGGCCTGTGCCCAAGGCTGCACTGCTCAAGTGTTATCCATGTCTCTCTGCAGGTCTTACGGGTTGGCCCCCCGATAGCCCTGTGCCACCCACCTCACTCTGTAGTCCTCCAGTGACCTTGGGCTCTCCTAGGTCTTGACCTCTGTGAAGGAAACCCCTCACCTTTGCACCCTGACCTTTCTCCTGAGAGGCAGGCCGGGGCACCTGCTGTCTAGCCCACTCCTCCCACACGTGGGCCCCAACATGTGATCCCACTAAGTACATTCTAGCACTTGGGAGCCCCATATGTGCCCCAAGCAGACACCAGCTCACCTATCTGTGCCCACCCGACACCTCTGCCTCAGTCCTGTCTCACTTCGATGACTCTGAAGGCCTCCAAATGATCCAGACCTTCCCTCTGCCATTTACTAGTTATGTGACCTTAGGTGAAGGACTTTTCTGCTCTTGGTCTGTTTCCTTCCTGGGGCCATGCTGCTGGTCGGGTCAGGGGACAGGACTTCCCTCAGTGCCTGACTGCTACCATTCTTACCAATAAGCACCTGACCCCTGCTGCAGCCTGCACAGAAGGCCTCATCTCCCTGGAGCTCTCAAATTGCACAATACAGGATTAGCTACAATTCCAGATTCTGTCTGTCCACATCTCTACACACAGGGCTGCCTCTACCTGCCGATCGCCCGTGACCACAGGGAACCAGAACCATCTAGAATTCCATGCTTTTACTGCCTCTTCCCTTTCTGTCCTGTATCTATGGTGGGGACTCCATCCCCAACCCTCAACAAATCTTCCCTCCTTGGGGAGACTGACATTGGCTCCAAACATCCAGGAACCTGGGGAGGTGACTGCCGAGGGCAGTGCAGATTTCACAAATGTGGCCTAGACTTTGAGGGAGGGAGGCTGCCTGGGTTGGCCTGAAATATGTCAGTGTCTTTTCATGAAAGGGAGGCAGAGGGAGACTCATGTGGACAGAAGAGAGGGCTGCACGATTGAGAAAGAAGAAGCTGGACTTACAAGGGGCATCAGGGACCCCAGAAGCTGGAAGACAGCAATGGATTCCTCCCCAGAGCCTCCAAGGGGAGTGAGGCCCCAGGACACCTGGGTTTTGGCCCAGTGGCACTGACATTGGATTCAAAGTCTCTGGGACACTGAGTTCCTGTTATTGCAAGAGAACAAAAGTATGAAAAGCTGCATCTACTATTGGAGTCATTACTACAGCACCCTAGAAAAAGACACCTGTCCCCACAATCTCCTTTGGGCTGCCTGCCCCTGGGTCGGTTCCAAGTTAGCCTCGGAACTGAGCTCCCGAAGGGAGGGGGCTCTACTGAAGACCAGGACACTAGATTAGTCTCTGTGCTACCACTGGAACAAAATATCTGACATCCACAACTTAGAAGAAGCTTACTTTATTTAGCTCATGGCTTTTGGAAGATTCAGTCCATGGCTGACTAGCTCCAAGGCAGAAAGGGTGCGGTGGGAGGGCCTGGGTGAAAGACAGCCAGGAGGAGGGAAGAAGGGAGGACCAGAGACAAGAACACACCCTTCTGGGTCAGGCCCCTAGTGATCTGCTCTTCCCCGCCAGGCTGGCCGCTAAGAGCATGCAGCTTCTAACTCAATGACGAATACACCCAGGGTCCCAGGGGCCAATCACCAAAAGCCGCACTTCTGAAACGAGACCCTTGCGGGGTATTTCAGGGCTCAACCGTAACAGGCAGGGACGGGGGCCTCCCACCAGCTCTGGTGAATGGAGGTGACCTCTGTCATTGCAGCAGGACTTTGCCTACTTCCAGAAGACTCAGCGCCAGCGTATCTTCTCCTGGTCTCCATCCCTCCTTCAGGACCCCCGAGTTGCCCCTCACGTGCGCTGGCTTTTCACCTGATCCTCAGCCCCATCCGGGTTGGTGGCCTGAAAGACTGTAGAAGAAGAGCGCACACTGCCACTTAAAATGGCATTTATGTTTCTTGTTTTACTTTTTTGCCAGCCTCGAGCCACAAAAGTGAGCGGTGGAGAGAAGAGACAAGATACACACAAGGTCAGTCCCCAAGGAAAGCGGCATTTGAGTTTGTCTCTTCCCCTCGGGGAATGAAGCCACTTACATGTTTGCTGTACTGGGACAAGAAGTCTGTCAGTCTCCCCTGCAGCGTCACGTTCTGACTGTACTGATCAGACACAGAGGACCAAGAGGCTGCAGTGCAGAAGTCACAGGCTCCTGAGCCAGCCAAGGGCGCTGGCAGGAGGCCTGTGAACAGTCCTCTGGGCAGGGAAGCCTGAGAACCACGCACTGCCACCTTCCTTCCTCCTGTGCCAACCCTGCTCTGGGTATAACATCGCCACAAAGCCACCAGAGTGACAGCTACTTGAAAGTCTCCCAGACCTAATTTCTCCCTCCCCACCCAGCATTCACACCACAGGAGGGGGAGCAGCAGTGTGTTCTCCATGCGCACCCAGGCGCTGCTCCAGGCTGCTGCCCCAAGCTGGGAGTGAGGCACACCCCCGGGTTGAGACCACAGGCTCTCCATGGCTAAGCTGAGGGCCCAGTGGCACCCACACAGCTTCCCTCTCCAGTGGACCTCTCCAGCTTCCCCTGGAGAGCTATGCTACACGTGGCAGATCAAACAGGTTTAGGGCAGCTGCCAGGGCAGACTCCTCCCTTTCAGGATCCAGGCAGGGCTTGGGCAAGGAAGGCTCCACGCTCAACTCTTGGCAAAGCCTCTCCCACAGAGGACTGTCTCACCCCAGAGAGGAGGCCGGCCGGCCGCAGAGCACCCATTCTGCCTGCTGCCCAGCTCACTGCTGCTTGCTCAGTCGGGAGCAAAGCTTTCTAACCTGCAGACTCTTCAGCCAGAGGCAACTGAGGTAACGCAGGATGTCAGGACTCAGAGGAAGGAACATTTGGGGATGCCTGCTACAGGCTGGGCCCCTTAGAGATGTCACCCAACCCCTTGCTTTTGCTTACTAAGCTTGCTAGGGTATTTGAAAATTCAAGAGGAAAAAAGGAAAAAATCATGCTTTAGGGATCACGGAGGCCATACCTCCTTTCCGCAGCCCAGCCACCTGACTTCTGCACTCTCCCTTCCCCGCCACATCCTGCACACAACCACAGACAGTTGGGGATGACTTAATTTACAGCCTCAACCACTCACGAGGGCTGTGTTAGTTTCCACTGCTGCTGTAACTAATTACTACAGACAGGGAGTGTATCCACCGCAAACTGGTGGTCCACAGGCCAGGAGGACAGGAGTCTAAGCGGGCCTCACTAAGCTATAAGCAAGGGCTGGTTCCCTTCCCAGGCTCCCAGCCATAACCCATGTGCTGGCCCTTTCCAACTTCTGAGCTGTCCACTGTCCTGGCCTTGTAGACCCTTCCTTCTGCTCCAATGCCAGCAACCTGGCACCTCCTGGTCCTTTCTGCCACTGTTTCCCTCACTCTTCTGCCTCCCTGGCTTGTACTTTTAAGAACCCTGAGGCCAATCTGGACCCAAGCAGAAACTGCAAGCTGATCTCCCCCTTTTCAGGTTGGAGATTAGCAGTTTCAATTTCCTTCTGCCTTATAATGTAGGAATTCACAGGTTCCTTAGGGTTAGGGTGTGGCCCCAGGGTCACTCCTGCTCACACAGTGCCTCTTCTACAGGACGGGGCTCTGCAGTTCAAATCTGCTGTATCACAGCATGGTTGTGTCTGCTTAGTCTGTATCACTAATGTTATTCAAGAAACTTTAGCAAAAGAGTCACCTTCCTAGCTGAAAATGACACCCAAACAGTATCATGCCACATTTTTCCAGATTGCCTGAAAACACGGCAGTAAAACAACCCCAATCTAGCCACACCAGGGCTCACTTCCGGACAGTGCACCTGGACCGTTATGTAGGAAGCCACCTATTCATCCTCAGTGTGGAGCACCTGAGACATGCAGCAGCAAGAAGCACACCCCCAGGCCCACACTCGCGCCCTTCACCACACTGTGCTGCCTGCACAGGGGTCAAGCAGGAGCTGTCAGTCCACCTAATCCTGGTTTACTGCAGAGAAACTCGGAGGGTTCAAAAGAAATGCAGATGGAAAGAAAAACACCTTCGCAGATTTCTCCATTATCAGTTATGTTTTTCCTAACCAATCTGAAAAGGAGAATGACACAAAAGTTCTTTAAAAATAAAATCAGCCAGGTGTGGTGGCTCACACCTGTAATCCCAGCACTTGGGAGGCTGAGACAAGAGGATCGTTGTGAGTTTGAGACCAGCCTGGTCTACAAAGTGAGCTCAAGGCCTGCCCGAACTGCAGAGACCTTGCCTCAAAAAGACAAAAAAAAAAAAAAAAAAATTCAATGTAGGGGGCCCGGGGTTTTGCTTAGCAGTGTAAGTGCCTGCCCTGGCAAGCATGAGGTTGTGAGTTCTATCTCTGGTACAAAAAAAAAAAAAAAAAAAAAAAAAAAAAATCCACGTGAAAGTTTTAAATCTCACCTATGTTGTTGTTTAATATAAAAACCTCAATAGTCCAGGGTGTGTCTAAGGGAAAAGAACCAACTGTTGCTTGGGTTTTGTTCCCTGCTTCCTGGTACCACTCCTCAAACAGGACAGAAAAATAACTTCCTTATCATTCCACTGATCCATGTCAGGACAACAGTCCCAGATCCCGGCTCCTCTTCTGAAAGGGCCAAGGCCAAAGCACTTGTGCACCTGCCTGTAAAGCTGCCCTGGACCATCACGTTCCTCTTCAGGAAATTCTTAGACTCACAGGAAGGGCTCTCTGTATCCTGCAGATAAAACGCTCACCTCCAAAGCCACGAAGGAAGAGCAGCAGAACCCTAACCCTAAGGAAGAGCAGCAGAAACCACCAGGGCAATGCCTACTGCTCCCCATCATACCCCGGACTTCACCTCAGGACACCTATGCTCAGTAGGCACCACAGATCAGGTGTGCAGATGGACAACTGGATAAGAATGATACCAAGAACTAGCAGCTCACACCAATACACTCACTGAATTAGCAAAGGCTGTGGGAACGCAGGTACAGGTGCAGAGAGAAGAAAGGAGACATTTAGCTAATAGGAGGTATCGAATGACAAGATGTACACCTTACCTGAGGGGCATTATAGCCACACCAATCTATTTGCAAGATTATGATTTCCTCTATCACCCTGGGCCATAATACCATCTTTTGTGATCAAGTCTATTTGGACAAGAAAACCAGGAAGAGAATGAGAATTTGGCGGTGGCCTTGTGGCGGTGCCTGGACAAATCTACACTTCACCTGTGTCCTCTCCCTGAATATGCTCTAGGGTGTGCACATCCAGAGGGGAGCAGGCTGGCTCCTCTAGAAATCCTTCCACAGGGCCGTTGCACAGACAGAAGGCTCTGGAAGTCAGAAAGGGAGGTGCCCATTATGCCCGCAGGCTCCAGCTGAACTGAGTGCCAAGAGGCCTGGGAAAAGCTGGAAGGTGAGCCTGTGGTGCGGTCCTGGGCAGTGAAGCTGGAGGGACCGGATCCTCTGAGACCGGCACTTTTTAAAAATTTTGGCTAACCAGGTCTTGTGGAAACCATCAGACTCAGGTTGTCAAGCCGAGGTTCTGTTGAAAAAGTAGCAGGCCAAGATGCCATCATACAATCCCACGACAGGGAGGAGAAATATAGGTAATGGTGCACTGAGACTGGTTTTCTGCGATCGTTAGTGGGGAAAGGCACTTTGGAGAGAGGATTCGCTGGAGGTGGATGCAGGATGGCCACTGGACCCCTAAGCCAGGTCTAGAAACAGCAGATAAGAAAGGACTGCTCAGACGGAAAGGCAAACCAAGTAACGAGAATGGGCGTGGGGGTGCCAGTCCCCAGGGACAGGAAAATCCAGACTAGGTGAACAAGCGGCAGAAAGAAACGGTGAAGAGGGTGCAAATTTTACGAGCAAAAAGATGGAGAGTGCTTGTGCTGCCTGGTAGACGGTTCAGTCCTTGAGAGTAAAAGAGCCTGGACGGAGCAGGAAGGCGGACGGCGGCGGGGGGGAGGGGGGGAAGCGGGAACGTCAGTCGGTTACAGGTGTGACGAAGTGCCAGACCGGGAGCGGAGCCTGCCTCATCACTCAGGACACGGGACGCACGACCAGGGCAGCATCTAAAGTCAGCGGGCGAGGGCAGCGGCGCCCAGGAAAGGGTGTCCCGCCCCTGTATGCCGCGAGTCAGGGACCCAGACAAGGACAAAGCCCACGGGGCCAAGGGGGCGGGCCGCGACTGACTGCGCCAGGCCGTGGGCGCGCCGTCACTCACCCGCTGCGGGCCGGGTTCGGGTGCCCGCCGGCGGCCGCCTCGCTGCACTGAGCCGGACGAGGCGGGCGGCTACTTCCGCCCCCTCCGCGCGCTCCCGGCGGCCTCTGCTCTACGCCTGCGCTCTACTCCGTCGCGTCCTGTCCCGCCCGCACTTTCCCAGCAGCCCCTGCTCTACCTCCCCCACAAACACACACCATGGCTTCTTTCTGCGCCTGCGCACCGGACTACTGGGAGTTGTAGTTCCGCGGGTGAACAGGATGGCATTAGCTTTCGGGGCTTGTGCACTGGATCCCGGAATTTTGCTTCCCCTGAGGTGCAAAGACATTAACCAGCCCAATACAGGTGGAGGTGCGAAGACCTCCGGTTCCAGGCCCTTTGCTGGGCCCTCCCAGCCGGCCACCCCCCGATGCTGATCACTTTCCATAGCCTGGACCAAGAGCGCCGCGAACAGCCAGGTCCTGGGCTGGGTACGAGGACCGGCATACTGAAAAAGGGGGTCCGAGGCCTCCCTGTCCTCCATCTCCTGCCCAGCCAGAGCCTTTGGGCCTCTGAAGAAGCATCGCTGGAACGTGACCTGGTCCCCCAGAGCGTCCAGGCACCAATAGGGCGTCCCACTAGAGACCGAAGCAGGAGGATGCCTCGGCCTCTGCATGCTCACATCTCAGACGCCGTCCCCCAAATACCAGGTGCACCGGGGAATAAATTCACATCACATAAACCGTGTGAGGTGGAAAGTACCCCTCCCATTACTGATCCCCTGCTTTCCCTGCCTGGAGGCAGTCACTGCTACTAGTTTCTTGTGATTCTTCTGAGAGGTGTATTATGACCTGCTAACAAACCATAAACTCAGGACGATGAGTTACCCCTAAAAATGGAAAATGGATAGAACTGAAGATCATTGTGTTAAGTGAAATAACAGTCATGTTTTCCCTCATGAGTGGGATCTACAACAAAGACACATCCGTAGAAGGGTTGCCATTATTTGACAAGAGAAAAAGAACAAGGGGGGATGCAAGAAGATAGTGACATTCTGGAACGGATACGACCAAAATTTGTAACATCGAGAAAATAAACAACTTAAAAATCTAAAAGCACTATATTTTATGATATAGTTGTGATATTCTAGGTAGATGTTAAAAATAGTATTTAAAATATCTATTCCCCAAAGCGTGTTCACAGTATGTTATTGTATAAGATGCAAAACACTGAGTAGAGTTCCCACTACAAAAGGAGTCCAGTTCTCTTGAGAAAAAATGGAAAGGTGCTGAACCCACTCTACTGCAAAAGAGGCATATAAACCTTATTTTTTGACAAACCATTCTTGTAATCACTAATGTTTCTTGTTTTCCTAAATTGAGTACCATCCACACTCCTGTTCCTAAATCGAGTCCTGTCCACACTCCATGTGTTATTATGTTGCAAATTTAAGTCATTTATTTATTGTGAGGTCTATATGTGCTTTCCACCTTAAGACATAGTACATTATGCCTGGTATCTTTAAAGCATTCTTTCCGTCCCCAACTGTCTCCTGTCCTTAGAGGCAGCTACAGCCCAGGGGGCTGTGCTGATTATCTTCTTGCTTTACTGTGTATAGTTTTAGCACATAGATACATATCCCTAAACAGTATGTTGGGTATTTTTTTTTTGGTGTAATCTGACTTTATAAAAATGAAAGACAGCTGTATCAATGAATGACAGATCTATTTGCTCCACAGATAATTAACAGGCATTTAAATTTTTGCTAATGGAGGGTGCATTGGGTGTCTTCTCATGGCCTATTACTGAGGAGTGATATATCTTTTCTTACATTTTGACCATTTATTCTTCTTTCATGGATGCCCTATTACTATTATTAGGAAATAATACATTCTTTCTCCACTGACTTTGTATGCAATGCCGTTTTGCCATTAGGTCAAATTTCCATATGCACATGGGTCTGTTTGGGGGCCATTATGTTGTATTGATGTAATTTTTTGTGTCTGCTCCAGTGCTACTTCATTACTGTCTTTTAAAAGCCTTCATTGGTTGTAGGACACATGCCCCCAGCCACCCACCTACCCTCAACCCTTTGGGGTGTTGAGTAGAATTGCAGTGAATCTGTAGATTAATTGGGAGAGAACTGAGGTTTTTATGATGTGGAGTCTTGTTTGCCTTTCCATTTACTTATATGTTTTTAAATGAGACTTTATTTTTCACTTCCCAAGAAGTGAAAGACTCTGACTTATTACAAAGAAAGCCAATCCATCCTCTCATTGGCTGCAGGGTGTTCCACTGCGTGACTGCACTGTATTTTACCAAGCCCTTATGACGTCCTTTTGGATAGCTATGATTTTTGTGTTACTGCAAAGGGTCAAAAGACATCCTTATGTTATCTGGACATAATCATAAGTGCACATAAAACTTCTTCAAACAAAGACTAGGTGAAAGGGCGGCATGTTGGAAGCGAGAATCATCACACTATCTCTGTGTCGGTTAGTGGTCAATGGCTGCTTGGACTGTCAGGTGTGGAGACATGAAAAGGCCATCTGTGTGTGCTGGAGACCTGAAGGACATAGCCAGAATTTGAAGGCCCGACAAAGCACATCGCAGAGCCCCATAGGACTCTGTATCAGGAAGCCAGAGAGCCCACACTGAAAAGCTGATGAGTCCACACTGGAAGTCTGGCAGCAGACATCATAGGGTGGTGAAGAGGACTGGAGTCCCTCCAAAGAAGCAGAAGCCAGACTGCCTTTTCCTGTCCCTTTTCATTGCATTCAGGCTACAAGCCTGTTGGTTGGTGCCACCCACACCCAGGGTGGGTCTTCCCTTCCAGTGAGCCCATCGTCCTAAGCTAAACCAATCCTTTGGACATTCCTTATTCAAGCTGACACTATGGTTAACTACCACAACCCTCTAGAGAGCCTGTGCTATAAATTTTCCCCCTCGAGGTCAACCATGCCTCCATGGTCAAACGCAACCAGGCTTTTATTCAGTTCTTTTCTTTGCAGTACTAGGGATTAAACTCGGGGCCTTTGAACTGAATAACATCCCATCTTTTTTATTTTTTATCTTGAGACAGGGTCTCACTAAGTGACTGTTTCCCAGGCTAGGCTTGAATTTGCAGTCCTCCTGCCTCAGTCTCGCAGAGTGCTGGGATTACTTAGTCCTGTCTGCACCTTTTGAGGCTCCAGCAGGGGCTCTGTAGGGGTGGGAAGGAAGCTTTCTTTTTGTCATCCAGCATCAGGATCACAGCCCACACTCCTGCAACAAGAGACGGGTGGCGAGAGAAATGCATGAAAATTTCACCGAAAGCTTTATGGGACATAAACTTTATGAATACCCAAAGACCCAAGGAAAACTATTTTTAGGCTTGGAGTTGATGAAGAATAAACGGTGTATAGAAATGTGATTGAAAGGAGGGATATGACCTAATGGGAATGAAAGAGGGAGGGAGCCCAGAGAGTTCTCAGCTCAGATTCTTCTTGGTCTCTTGTGCAACATTCCTTCTTCTCAAGCATGGAGGGGGCCCCTTCTAGAATGAAGGCTATGTGACCTGCCCTCAGATAAGATAGTTCAAGGGCTGTAGCTCAGTGGCATAAGTGCCCACCTGGCAGGTGCAAGGTCCTGAGTTCATTCCCCAGTACAAAAACAAACAAACAAACAAACACCAGCTAAGGCAGTTCAGAGTCTTCCCTTATGACCAGCCCTGCACAGAGCTGGGCGAAGGTTAGAGTAATACTTCTAGGTTTCGTGGCTGGTGTTGGGGCAGGGCGCTAGTTTCTACGACGCCCCACGGGAAAGAGGACAGGAGACAGGAGAGCAGGAGAAAGTCACAGAGATGGTCTTTGCTTCTTGGGCTGCTTCTGGTCTCTTTCAAAGCATTCAGCCTGCCAAATTGCCATATTTTAGAGAATTACGTTATGAACCACAACACTTCTTTCCGAACGCCTCGCTTTCTGTTTTGTGACTATGTAAAAATGATACATTCCGCACTGGAACCATTCAATCATTCATGAATGTGTTTCTGCATGATTGGTTTCATATATTAAATGCATAGGATGCACAACCCACCAGGGGGCGCTCTCACTTTATTTATTAAGTGGACCATTGCTCCATCGTTCAGCCTGTTTGTGTAAGGAAAGCATTCTTTACCAATGTAGGGATAAAGAGACTGAGGTATCAGGAAGGCAAGGCTGGATTAAAGCTAGAAGGTACGTAAACGGCGTATGGAAGATTGCACACGTGCTTTCTCCCACGGACCTCCAGAAGTCCTCCTGGGAGAGGGAACAGCCCTGTGCTGTGGCTTCCTTCAGGTGAGAAAGTGATTCACCAGGTGAGATAGTGCACACCCTTGCAATCCCGGCTGGTTGAGAGACTGAGGCAGAGGATCACAAAGTCAAAGCTAACTTGGGCAACTTAGCAAGACCTTGTCTCAAGAAGGGCAGGAACGTAGAAGCTCGGTTTAGTCCAGTACGGAAGCGGCGGGAGGGGATTAGTAGATTACCCTGATCTGTTCTTGCAGCTCCCAGCCCTGAGCGCCACCTGCACGAGCCTCCCAGGATACGGACTATACCAGCCAGGAGCCGTGAGTGTGGGCCAGCAGCCAGGTGGCTGGATCTGCCTGCCAACTCTCCACTTTTCTATCGACAACGTCTCCCTATCTTTGCAGAGGCTCTCCCCACTCCCACCCCTTGGCAATGGAATGCCACCAATCCCAGCCTGCCTGTCGCAGCCCTGCCGAATGGAATTCAAAAATTTGCAGTGTAAGTCTCAGCCTTTGTAGGATAACTGGGCTGCCCAGCCCAAAATAGCCGGGAAGGCGGGACGTGACGGCCATCATGGGAAACAATCACGTTGCCTACCACTAATGACATGCTGTGCTTATCGGGAACTCAGTGTCCGCCAGACTGAAACTGAGGTCACATAGCTTTTTCCAGTCATAAAGAAACAGACAGCAAGCAGTGGTGATGTGCCTGGGTAGGAGGAAGAATTGCCAAATAGGAGAGGTCACGCAGTGTACTGCCTCTTGCACCAGGGGTTCCAGGGAATGTTTATCTGTGAGTTTGCAGGGCCTCATCCCAGAAACTGCCCCGGATGGGGAAATGGAGCCACCAGGGAATATCCAGGAAATGGGGGTAGCGGGTAACACAGACACCTTTGGTTAGTGTGAGCTCCTAGGAAGGTTTAGGGTGGGCTTGGCTTCCAGCCTATTTAAGACTTTGGAGGTGGGAGCTTTTGTGATTCTGGCTGGCTTTGACTCCTAAGCCATCATCCCAGGGCTCATGACATCTGTCCCAGGCCCTGCTGCTGGTTGTGGTTTTGGTCTGTCACCATGTTGTTTGCTGAGATTCCTGCCTGCCCTTCACTCCCAGGAAAGGTGTTGGGTGAACCAAGAGTGTTCCAGTTGTGGTAGTTTGGGGCGCTTACATCAGGATGGAAGAAGGCAAGCCTGCAGGAGCATCCTCTGCTTGCCAAATTTTCCATCTTTCCTACTCACAATGTGAAAGCAGAAATGAAGCTGATGACAAAGGGCATTAGGAACCTGGCAAGCTCTTTGGTTTGGTGACATGTTTTATTTCCTTTTATTGAATACAGACTTGCACTCTTTGGGAGCTGGCCTTGGGATATTCACCCATTTGCCTGTTGGCCTGGACAGGACTGTGTTGGTGCCACCTGAGAGTCGACCTCAATTCTGTTTCTTAGAATTTCCCATATCTCTGAGTCTTCTGCCTTGAACAAATGTCTTGGGAAGTCCCGGGCTCTCTTGGTCTCATTTAATATCACAATGCCCCCTCCCATTTCTTCATTATGGAAAATGAGTCATCTCCTTGCTAATCTCTTGGGAGATGTGGGGGTTTAACTAAGAGGAGGGAAGGAAAAAAATTACACTCACAGTGATGATAGTTATCGTGAACATTTTAGTATTTGGTATCTGCCCCACAAACATTTATTAATTGTGAAAATATATACAGGTTCACAATCCTTTATCCCAAATTCCCAAAATATAGAAAGTTCTGAAAACTTGGTTTTCCACTTAACTTGGCGTGAATAAATTTGATAGAACAAGGTGACTTGAACTGTTGTGAGATCACGAATAGCCTTCATTTCTCCTGCCACAAAATAGCCAAGGGTCTGGGCCTGGGGGAGCCTGCAGTCCACTCCAGTAAGATGCTCACTGTGACATTTGCATCTTATACATGTGTCCTGGGTGGTTTCAGATAAGACACTCTGAACCTATCTCTGGATGGAGATGCTGCCCTGACAGCACCTCCAGGATGGGTCAGGGGAAGACAGCATCAAGCCAGCATCAGCCTCCTGTTAGAAGGAGACATCGCTCAGGGTGTGTCTTGGGATTATAGCAAAGACAGTAGTCTTCCAGCTCTTCAGTATCAAAGCCATCTTGGATGGGGAAAGGGAGAGGAATCTTTCTCCTTGCACATCTTTTCTTCCTTTGAGCTTTTTGCCCAGCTGTGTGAATTTTAGAGTTGGTCTGGCTCCTCAATGACCAGAAGGAACTTTCCCATTGCTTTCAGGGCGTTCCTTCCCACAAGAATCTCAGATCCTCCAGCATCTGGCAGCAGTCTCATAGCTGTCGCCTGCTTGGCTCTTCTGCCTTGCTGGCTGCCCCCCTGGTAGCCCTGCCACACAGGCTGTGAGGGCACAGAGTAGCTGGGGAAGTCAGTTCATGTGCTGGGCAGGAAATTTCCTCATGTTACAGGAATGAAGAAGCTCTTCACTGGGTTTCCCTGTGTCGATAAGCAGCCAAGGGTACAAGTTTTGCCAATCCTCAGGCGTTATGCTGAAGAACCTGAGCCTTCTCCAAGTCTGCTAGGGTTCCTAGAGGTCCCGTCTGCAATGGAGAAGAGGTTGTACAATCTCACCAAGCATCGTTAAGTGTCCCCTGAACACCAGGGGGATCAACAACATTTCTTCTCCTCCTAAGAGGTTGGCGCTTCAAATTGGGGTCCCTGGAGGGGGCCACGAAGCCTGCACAGGCTGCATCTTCTTCCCAGAGCCCTCCTCCTTCTCTAAATCTGCCCATCCTCACTTCTTCCCAGATGGTATTCTGTGCCCAGCCTGGGGGTGAGACATCGTGGCTGCTGGGCATCATGCCTACACATTCATCCTCCTCCCTCTTTGAGTCTCTTAGCCTCTCCAGATGCTGGTGTGGCCGAGGAGGGGACACCAAGATAAGGAATGACAAGCACAGGCTTTTTGTTTTTGTTTTTGGTCTTTTTCCTTTTTATCGGTACCAGGGATCGAACTCACGACTGTCTGCTTTCAAGGCAGGTGCTTATGTCGCTGAGCTAAACCCCCAGCCCCAGGCTTTTTGTTTTGTCCTGAACATCCCAAATCAGCATCTTTGTGGAGAGAGAGAGAGAGAGAGAAAGAGAGAGAGAGAGAGAAAGATCTTCAGTAGGACAATAAAACAAAACAAAACAAAAAATACAAATATGACATCCAATCCAGGAAGAGAAGGGCGGTGGAGGGAGTTGGGGAGCCAGGGGACCCCAGGTTGGAACTTTGCTGTGGTCAGAGCAGCTTAGTTCCTCTGTCCAGATCCTTTCTCTCCAGTGGTGTGATAAGACCCAGAGCAAATCACTCTGATTCCAAGTTTGGGGACACAGAAGAGAGGGATAGACGGTTCTGGAGAAGCCTGGGGCAGCGCTTGGCCTAGGAAGCAGCTCAGGGCTTTGTTCACAAGGGACATTTGTGTAAGTTGGTAAAACGGTTTCCATCTCAAGGAAGGGAGCAGTCTGATGCGGACAGAGCAGTCCCGCCCCCACTGGGGTGGGGGTGGGTGGGGCCCTAACCCCCTGGGCAGGGCTGCCCTCACCTTTGCAGTGTGGAAATGCTGACTCTGAGGGACTGGCATTTTCCCCAAACAGCAAAACATGTACACTGTCTAGCATTCTGTTGTAGAGTTCACGGGTTCCCCTAAACCTGGCCCAGTCCCTGGCCCCAGGTGGAGCCCCCATGGGACACGATGACTCGGGTATCTGTCACAGTTTGGACCTGGGGCTGTCTTCAGGCCATGCCTGAGTTCCTTGAAGCAGCTCATCCCCCTGACAGCAAGTAACTTGGAGCCTCACCTTCCTGGACGCCTGCTCTGTGTGGAGACCCTCATCCTGGGCTCCCAGCCACCTCCACGTTGTGATAGGGCCGGTTGACATACAGAAGAGGCCGCCCTCACCCCCAGCCCGGACTGGCTCCCCGGGCCAGCCGGGAACACGGAGGCCTGGCCAGCCACCAGCCAGCCGGGCACACACACAGTTAATCCTGGGAGGCTGCTGTTTGGATAAAATGCGCTGGGAGCGTTCTAGGCTCCTCAGCAGCTCACATCTGGCCGGGGTTTGCTCTTTACGTGTTTGTCCCGCTTTCTTCCTCTCTTCCTTTACTTTTGAGAAACCACGTTTCCGCTCCGGCCAAAGAGACCTTGGAGCCAGCCGGGGTGACCAAGGTGCTGGGACAGGGCTGCGGTCCTCGCACCCCGCCCCCGCCCCTTCCGAGCCCTCTTCCCGGGAGCGTTTTCCCTGCCTTGTTTCCTTGACAAGTCTGTAGAGGCTCCCCACCCCTCCGACCTGGTGGGGAGGAGGCCCGGCCGCCTGGAGATGGAGTAACGGGCTCTGGGGGAGCAGGGAGAAGACGAGACTGGTGCAGCTGGCTCGGCCCTGAAGGAGGTAGGTGACCAGCTGGCAGGACCTGGGAGGGACCCGCGCTGCCGGCTCCTCTCTGCACGGCCTCATTAGCAGAGCAGACTCGGCAGAGCGGGGTGAGAAGGGGTGTTTGGCGGTTGTGGCAGAGGGACAGGGAGGGCACAAGTTTTGGGGTGAGGCTTGGGTGTGCGTCACGGTTTGGTCCTGTGTGGAGCTGCCCAGAGTCACGGGAGGCGTCTGCCTCTGCCTGGGGAGGAGGTGGACCTTTGGCAGATAGATGCTGTCAGGATGACTAGCTTCTCCTCACTGTTTTGTGGGATGTTTTATCTTGCTTCTCTGCTCCGGTGCTTCTTTGAGACTGAGAGGCTAAAGGACGGTGCCCAGGGCCACCTCTGTGTCAGGTAGAGACCCTCCCCAGGATCCCTTGGGCCACTTGGGGAGTAGCAAGCAGCTTTGCCTTGGGCTCCCTGGGGTCGGCTTGGGCTTCTGCACTGTACAGGATGTGTGGACTGGGCCCCTCATCTGACAGCCTTGGTGTTCTTGGCAGGCACCCAGCTTGGGTAGGGAAAATTAAATGTCCCTTCCCTGGGGACCCTTCTGGGAGGAGAAGCTAGAATGAGAGGGACCCCTGTCTGCAGCTGCAGTCACTGAGCTGCCTCCCAGCTCTCCAGGCACCTCCACCGGTAGGGATGCTCCCACCTGTTGGATCCTGGGGTCTGCCTGGCTGCTCCCAGCCCCTAGAGCTCTGCTCCTCTGTGGGTCTTCCAAGGGCGTTAGGTGCCTGCACTGTCCTGACCTGTCTTGGCTGGGAAGAGTTGGAGGGAGCTTCCTTGCTGTGATTCCTTTCTTCCTCTTCCACCTCGCTCAGTTTCTAGGAATGGAGGCCACAGGGCATGCTTTTCCAAACTTTGGAAATGAGAAATGGCTTGAGAAACAACTTCCAGGATCCCCAAGGGGTGTGTGACGTCCTTAGAGATTGCTCAGCTCTGCTTTTTATAGTGCAGAAAGTACACACTCCTGGCAGGCGGTGCAGCCCATGTGCAAAGTCACAAATACATACAGTTGACTACATTGCGTGCTGCATGGAGGGAAGGGCCTTCTCCAAAAGCGTCACTGCTGGGTGGGGGGAAGCAGGAGGTGGACACAGAGGGTGGAGTACAAGGGGGTGCTCACACCCCTTTTCAGGCCTTGAGAGCCAAGTTGACCAGCATCAGCAGTCTGAAGAAGAAGAACGGCAAGTCATGGATTTGTTGATTGTCAACAACTCTTAAGGGAACGCATGGCTTCAAAGGTCACAGAACAAATACGTGGAAGGAGCCCAGGCCTTAGCCCATGTCTCCATCCCTTGAGACTGCGCTTGGAACACTCCACCCAGCGGGGGACACTGAGCATAGCACTCCAAGCTGAGGCTGGAACCTGAGCCTTTTCAGTGTCCCCTACTCAGCTGCCATCAGAGAAAGCTACAGGCAGGAAGAAACTCGGGGCTGCTTCCCAGGGACACTCCTCTCCTCTTGCCATCTTGAGTTCCTGCGATGCCAAGGACGTGTTTCCAGGGAACAGAAGTTCAGGGAGACAGAAACAGAACCCAGGAAGCCTTGGGTGGCCCCAGGACGCCACAACCCAGCCAGCCAGGGAAGCTCCCGAGGAAGTGCCTGCTGTCACCAGGAAGGCACGGGCAGCTCCCTCCTCATTCCTGGGGCATCACCTCCCTATTCGGGCAACCAGCAAGGCATTAATGTTTTTAGAACATGCTCCTCTGTGTTGTTCTCCTTGGTGCCTCTCCCCCAGCTGTAATTAGCATGACTCATAAACCAAATATTCTGGCATTGAACATCAGCCATCAAAACAAAGATGAAAGCATTTCGTAGAAACTGTAGTGCCTC
The DNA here is from genome assembly GCF_034190915.1 of Cavia porcellus. Classification (NCBI taxonomy): domain Eukaryota; kingdom Metazoa; phylum Chordata; class Mammalia; order Rodentia; family Caviidae; genus Cavia; species Cavia porcellus. The sequence continues at coordinate 27,706,123 of NW_026947515.1, forward strand.
AGGGTGTCCTTAGTGGACACCAGCTTCCCATTTGCTCCTTGCCCTTTGAGGTCGGGCCCTTTTGTGAGTCCCACTTCCTGGGGCTGGGGGTGGCCGCAGCTCCAGGGCTCTGGGCAGGGTGGGGGTGATAGCTAGGCTGGAAGGGCAGGAAGGAGGGACGCTCATTTGGAATCCTTGGCTCCTGATTGCCCAAGGCCGACTCTTCCTGGCAACCCACCCTCCCAGGAGAGGGAGAAACCGCCTTCACTGGGGAGGCAGCTTTGGCTGCCTTGAGAGGCCTGGAGACTCCCCCCCCCCGGGGGGGGGGAACAGCACCCCAAAGCTCTTCATTGGGTCGGCTTAGCTTCTCCTGGGTGAGCAGTTAGTGTTTCCTGTTTTATCTGCCGCTATCTGCTTTGTCCTAATATCAAGGGACAGAAGCTGCTACCTGAAGGACCCTCCTGCTGAGTGAGCAGTGTTCCACCCAACTCGCAGAGCACAGTGCAGGAGGCTCATCCAGCCCCACTCCTGTCTCCCTCCACATTCTCTCAGGGCATCCCAGCAGGCCAGCCTCACTTTCTCCGCTTCTTGGGGCCCTGCTGAGTCCAGCTTGGTTCCTGACCTGGCACAGCCTGTCCTGAGTTTTACCACAACATGAAATTGTGCAGGATCCAGGTTCTTTCGTCCTCTGCAAGCCCCACAGTGAGGTGCTGAATCCCTGCGTCCCTCGGGGAGAACAGGGCTGAAAGCAAGACCAAGGCCTCAGGGTCCTAGTCAAGGTGCACTTGTGTGACACAGTTGCGGAGTGCCTTTGGTTTGCAGCTGCACTCCCACAGGCTGCTCCATCCTGCCCATACCTGATTTCCAGAACTGGGTGTGAGCAGGGACACTAAAGAGGTCCTTACCTGTCCATGGTGGCAGTCCCTTGTCTTGCCTCTGAGGCCTGTGTGGGCCCACGGGCCCCTCCTGGGGCACCCCACCCTGCACAGGATGGCTATTGGAAAAGTCTTCACAGGATGTCAGCTCCCCATTTGTGTCTTGCCTATGGGCTGGTTGGACCCCAGTGTCTGACCATCTTCCTGCTCCTGTAAAAACAAGCTAGAGATGAGAAAGGCAGCAGGAGCCCACGAGAGGGCAGGAAAGAAGCAACCATGTGGTGCGGCCCGGGGAAGCCAGGTCCTCAGTGCCCGGGGCTGGGTCAGACGTGCTTCCGGACACACTAGAAAGTCCTGCCACCCAGCAAGACATCTGGTTTCCAGCTGCTCTCTTACCTGGGGACCAGAAGGAAGAGGACCTTGCCTGGAGAAGCTGCCAGTCCAGGCCTGGGTGGATCCAGGCAGGTGCAGGGCAGAAGTCAGGCTGGGTCTATAACTTTGTCATGCAAGTTTCTGGGGCCTCAGAGCTGGGAGGCAGGGGAGGTGGGTTCTGGAGTGACATGGGAAGATCTGGGTGGGTTTGGCATTCAGCCCTGCCCTCCCAGCTCCCATGAGCTTCTCTGTGAGACTTGATTGGTGGAATGTTCTGCTTTGGGGCAACTCAGCACAGTGGCTGCTGAGCCAGGGTAGCTGCTGGGGAGCTGGGCGAGACCATGGCTGAGGCCTGCCCCATGCTTCCTCCTTCTGCTCCGTCCTGTGCGGGCTTCTCTGGAGGCCCCACCATGACTGACCCCAGAAAACCCCTAAGGAACCATCAGACACAGCACACAAGCTCCTGTCCTGCCAGCACTGATTCCTCAGCCATTTCCTTCCTGCCAGCGGACATGGCTCGGATCCCTTTGCAGCCCACCAGTGGGGTTGGGGGCCTTTCGGGGCAGGAACGGGCTTACAGAGGCACCTTCTCCTTCTTCAGAGCACCCCAGTGTGCTGTGCTCTCTTGACCTTGCGAAAGCAAGACCCTAAAAATACACATCCCAGGGGCACATGACCACGCTCCTTGTGTTTGGGGGGGGGGGCTGGGGGTTGGCTGCTCTTGGGGAGTCTGCTTGAATTCAAAGGAACTGAATTCCAGTAGCGGGCGTTACAGAGAAGATGGTGAGTGTTCCCCAAGCATCCTGGGGTGCTCAGTGATATTCTGATGAGTGAGGGGGTGCAAAAGTTTGACTGGTGGGTGTTTCCATCCAAGCTGAGGGCAGCTGCTGCTGTCCCAGCTGTGATGAGCAAGCTGACATGGTGGGAGCCCCAAACCCAAGCTTCGCACACATGCAGGAGCGGTCACTGCAGAAGCACAGGGCTGCATTTTCTTACCCTGTGTCCTGAGGACCCAGCCCAGTGGCCGCTATGAGAAGGCATTCAGTGAACACTGGTGAACAGATGAGTGGAAGAAAGTGAGGCTTTACCCCGGTTCCGTCTCTGTCCCACATGGTCCCTCGGAACTGTAAATGTGTCTCAGTATCATCAGCATCCTTTGCGCCCTTGTCATCTGCTTTCCTGTGTAGAGTCAAATTCCAAATTTTCTGTGTAGAGTCAAATAAAATGCTCCCTGAGTCCCCAGGGTGGAACTTGTCATTTTTCTAAGTGGAAAATAATGTGGACTTTATGCAAAAAAATGGGATTGTTATAGGAGATTTAAAAGAAAAGAAGCCAAAATAAAATGTCAAACAGCCGCGTTTTCACCACCTCTGGAGAAGCATTGTGAGCAGCCAGGTGCGAGGCCTTGGGACTTGGAGGTTGCCCGGGTGTGGCACGTGTGTTAGCGGTGTGTATGAGCTTTCTGCCCGAGTTTTCACTTATTGGTATGAGTGTCTTTGCATGCCAATAAATAGTTACTCCTGTATAGAGGCTGCTGATTGGTGCTTGCGGCTGCTGGCTGAGTCTGTCCCCACCCCTTCCTTTCTTCTTCTTCCCCTTCTTCTTTCTCCTTCTTCTTCTCCTTCTCCTCCTCCTTCTCCTCTTCCTTCTTCTCCTCCTCTTCTTCCTCCTGCTCCCTCTTCTTTTTGTCTTTTTCCATTAAACCCAGGTCCTTCACTCTGAGACATACCCCAGCCTTTCATTTTTTATTTTGAGACAGGGTCTTGCTAAGTCTCTAAATTGCCCAGGCTGGCCTTGAACTTGCAGTTCCTCTGCCTCAGTTTCCTAGAGTGCTGGAGTTACAGGTGTGCGCCACCACACCCTGCTTCTTTCTTTCTTTAAATGTGTTTCTACCAAGGGGATGTTTCCATCTGCACTCCTTCCTCCTGCTGCGTTTGCCTCTAATCAGCCACCTTGGGTTTTCCTTTTTCCCATTATACTGTAATTGATCTAATCCGACTGTCTGCCTGTGCAGTTAAGTGGTTTGTAACCTTGGCCAGCAGAGCCGTGGGATCAAACCATCTTGAGAAAGCTGGGAACTTGCTGAGTGTGGGGTAGAGGAGCTTAGGGAAAGGCTGCCCAGGATCCAGCCTCCTGGTGATAGTGGGCTTCCCTGCATCCTTGCATTGCAGACAGATTTGAACACTAAGGTTTCGAGTGCGTCCCCTTTGGATGATGGTTGTGCTACTTGGGGTTGACCGAAAGATGAGGGTTGAGTTCCAGATGCCCTGCAAGTGAAACACCAGATGCTGGCGGGGCCTGGGCAGTGAGAGGTGGCAGGGATCTGCATTTTTTAAAGCTGCCTTTGGGAAGTTGTGGCAAAGACAGATGAGAAGCAGGGAAGAGCTGGGAAAGGTGTGGTACTGGAGGTCAAGGGGCAGAAAGGGGATCTTCAGGAGGTTTATAATGGGCTAGACATGGCAGGGACCGAAGGGGAGGGGTCTCAGGGGCTCCTAGACGTCCAGTGTAGGGCCCTAGCCCCTTTGAGTGACCCTGTTGCTGTTTTTTTTCTTTTTAACCAAGATGCCTGCCCTGGGAGGAGAGAGGATGGAGGGCAAGAGAGAAGATGAGTTAAGTCACGGTGCAGGGTTGTTACAGCAGGGCAGGGAAGAGTTGTCCTGCAGACAGCTGGAGACGAGCCCAGACGGAACATTCAGCCGTGGTGGAAATGTCTCATCAGCCTGATGTCAGCCACTGGCCACTTAAGCGCCGAGATGGTGGCTCCTGTGGCTGAGAACTGAATGCTTTATTCTGCTTAGTCTTAACTAATTGAAACAGCTCCATGTGGCTGGAGTGTTGGAGAGCTCAGGCCTGGGCTCGGTGCCACTTGGGTGGGGATGAGAGTAGGGCGCTGTCTGTGGAAGGCGTGGTGTGGGTTAAGACAGGCAGAAAGAGGGTTCCGAGCAAGAGGAGCTGGGAGCTGAGGACGAACCCCTGGAAGCCGCTGTCTTTAGAGATCCAGAAGGGTGAACTCCAGCCTGGGCTGGGAGGGTGTCTGCAGGCAGCTGTTTCAAAACTCTCGACACGAGAGCCCAGAAGAGAGCTTGATACTGGTAGAGCAGATGGGCAGGAGCCTGGGCGCAGGGCTGGTGGATGCTAAGCTGATTGTCTTTCTGACTGGGAGCCAGTAGCTTTGGGCCAGCCTCTATCTTCTGCTGGCTTCCTCAAGGGGCGCCTATAAAATGTCTAGGGATGGCCGTGCCCCAGTGAAGCAAACAGACAAGGGCGCTTTTGCTGCTTAGAAAGGGGCTGGGTGCCCGGGGCCCCCGGTCTCAGAATTCCCAGGTTCTTTTCTCCCAGGGGTGGCACCATTGCTGGTGCCTGGGAAGTGGGCAGTGTGCCAGGCCACCTGCAGAGTGGGATCCTGGCACGGGCTGCCAGGGCCTCTTTTCTCTCACACGGTTCCCAAATGCAGGGCCAGCCTGCCGCCTGAGGCTTTCCAGCTGGGAGGTGATCTGAGGACAGCCGCTCCACTCAAGGAAATCTTTGTTCCCCCTGGGCTGCCATCATAGCTCAGAGGCCAGGCTGGCCAGGTGCCCCCAAAGCCTGTCGCCTGGCAGCCCTTGTGGCATTCCATTTGCAGGGCCTGGGCACAAGCTTAGACTGAGTCCTGCTCTCTGCTCCAGGTGCATCTGCTTGGCCAAGGTGTGGTGGCCACTGAGAGGAGGGAGATGATTTAAAACAGCAGAATTCTCGGTCTCTCCTCTCCTCACCATTTCTCCTTGAAGCAGACCCGATTCCAATGCAGGGAGAAGAAAGCTCTGCTCATGTTCTAGCAAGTCACCCTGGAAGAACCTGCCTTCTGCATCCCCGGACTCACTTGGGTTTGGAGGTAACCACATAAAACTTAAAAAAAAAAATTAAACTCTTCTTTTCCAATGCAGGGAGGGGCCTCAGTGAGGGAGCAAAGCATAATTCTGAGCAAGGACTCTCACACCTGCCCAAGAGGCTCAGTCATCTCCAGCTGGCCAGCGCTCCTTCCACAAGGGGTTTCACCCTCCCCACTGTGAGGACTGAGGGAGAGAGTCCTAGGCCAGCGAGGACAGCCCAGTCAGAGAGGGGGTCTTGTGGAAGAGCTCGAGGGCCACATGTCAGCCAGAAGTCCCTCTGCCTCCCTCTTGCCTGATGAGAGTGGAGTCTGGGAAGCAAAGAATTCATGGGAACAAAGGCTTCCAGGAGAAGCAAAGGGCTGAGCGCATGCGTCCCATGTCAGGACATCCTGATGGTCACCAGGGTCAGAGGAACACTTTTTCCTTCCTGGCACCCCAGGATCTACAACCTATTCAGTCACTGGAGAGGTCTGGGTAGCTCAGAGAACCCCACCAGGCATCATGGCAGTGAGTGAGCAGACTCAGGCTCCCACAGTGAGGCAGAGGGGTTTCAGAGGCAGAGGTGGGCAGGCAGGTGTGCAAAGGGGTGGACACGGGCCCGAGTCAGCGGTGCTGTATGGAAACTAGGATGGGTCCAACCCAAGCTAAATGACATTTGTGCTCTGCAAGCCATAAAGTGGGTTTTGTAAAGTCCTGCTCTTTGGCAAGCTTCCTCGTGAGGTGTATGTAAAACTTTGGGGGTGGTGTCCAGGCCTTAGAGGAAGCCAGTAAAGATATTTGCTTTGGTGGCTGAGGTCTGGGAGATGGCCAGAGCCCCTGGGACGCATCCGGTGCAGGCCAGGGTAGGAAGGAGAGGCGACAGTTAGGAGCTGTCTCGGAAGGCTGGAGGCAGATTAGATGTGCCGGATGTAGGAGAGGAAGGCATCTGAATGACTCCCAGATTTCTGGCCTGCTGTGGCTTCATAGCTCCTGCTCCTTCCCCCCTCTGACTTCATTTTAATCCAGAACAGAGTTGTCCAAGAGAGGTTGCAGCAGTAAATAAAGTGTTCCGATTTATGCTTCCAATATGGTAGCCATGTGCTGCTGTCGAGGGCTGGTAAAAATGCCTCATGCAATTCGGGACTTCAAGTTAGAATTTTTAAAGAAAATTTTTGTGTGAGGTGGGAATGGAACCCAGGTCCTCACGGTAGGCAAGTGCTGTCTCCCTGAGCTACACCCCAAGTCCACTCTGCACCCCAAGACCTATCTCTGGCCATGCTGCCCTGAGCTGTACCGGGGTGCATTTGGTTCCCTCTCTGGGTTGCAGTGTTCCTGAGGTCAGGGAGTGTAGTTAACTCAGGGCTGAATCACTTCCTTTCCAACTCTTGCTCAAGCCGCGCAGATCAGGATGGGTCCAGGGTTAACTTGTGTGCCAGCGCAGAGGGCAGCTCAGACTTGCCTTCAGTCTCCTTTCAATTCAGGGAGATTATAGGCTTCTGGCCTCTCAGAACAACCACTTATCCCATGAGGATTAAAGAAAGAAAGTCTTTACAGAAGCCTTTGTCAAATGGCCTTGGGCTGGGTGTGGCACTGAGGCAAAACCCGAGCAGGAGGTCCCTGTGCTCTAGGAGTCTATGTCAGCATGCCAGGGTGGCCATGGGCACGTGGGCTGGTTTTAAACACGTGTAAGGACCTTGGGACTTGTGGGTGAATATTGTCTCAAAAGGACTCACCACATGTCTGTAGGAGGCATCTGAACAGATAAAAGCTAGCTGCTCAGAAGTGCCCTCAGACTTTCCGCCCTCGCCACGTCCCAGGAAATGCTGTGTTCCTCCTCCTCCTGTAAACAGGGCTTCTTTCTTGTTGAGGGGAGGTCAGGATGAAGGCAGATGGGATGGGGGTGCAGATGTGCTGCATTGCAGGTCCTGGGGGGCCTGGTGGGAAAAATTAGAGGACAGTTAGCGAGAAATGGGGCTTATGTTCAGAGGGTGAGGGAAAGGCAACCCTGAGTCACGCTGGGATGGTCTCTGGCTGTTCTGATTGCAGCATGGCCTGGGGATAGGACGTGTGGGTCTGGAGTAGGAGGGCGGCTGCCACTGGCCGGGCTGTCTGGCCTCCTCCCTGGCTTGGCTTCGCTGCAAACACGTTCCTCCAGATGGTTTCACTGGGCGAAGCTGCATCCTTTGTAGGGAGACTGTTTCGCTGGAAATCGCTAACGGTGGTTTGATGCCAGGTTGGACTAGCTTTTAGGCAACGGCATTGCCCCAAGGTCACTAAAATGTCATCACACTGACGTTGCTGTGGGATTTGGTAAAATGGTTCTCAATATCTTGTTGAAGAAGGAAGGACTGCAATCTGTGTTTGCTTTGGCTCCAAGCAGGAGGATGGCCCTCTGTCCGTCAGCCTAAGCTTCTGCCTGGCGGCAAGGCTGTCTACCCCCACCACACATTGTTAGCCTGCCTGCATCCTGGGCCTCATTGCTTATAAGTAAGGTGTAGAAGGTTCCATTTCCAGACCTGAGAGACACACCGCCAGGCCAAAGGATGGCTCCACTGGGAACACAGTGCTGCTTCTTAGCTAGAGACAATTTTGCTCCCTCAGGGATGGACATGGGACAGAGTCTGAATTTTTGATTGTCACACTCAGGGAGGTCTAATGGCATCTAGTGAGTAGATCCTGGAGCACTGCCTGCATCCTGCCAGGATCAGGATAGTTCCCAGATGTTTTGCCCCAAATGTTGGTGGTGCCATGGCCACGACGCCTGGGGTAGGGCAGTCCAACGGAGCTTTGTACTTCCTTTTGTTGTCACGCCCCAACTTTCTTAAATGTACATATATTATGTTAGGTTTTTATTATTATTATTATTTTTTGTCTTTTTCATTTTTGTCGGTACGGGGGATCGAACTCACGACCGCCTGCTTGCAAGGCAGGTGCTTATGCCGCTGAGCTAAACCCCCAGCCCCTATGTTAGATTTTTAAAAAGTTTAAAGAAAGGAAAACATTCACTGATGCAAGGTGAACATTAAAAGGAAAAAAGAGAGTAATTAAGTAAGCTGCTAAAGAAAAGCAGGAAATACAGAAACAGAGAAATACACAGATTTAGAGAATTCAGCTTGACAAGTATTTGTTGAGCACCTGCAAAGCCCGGGGTGCTTCAGGGTGCTTGTCTGATCCCATATATACACGCACACAGTTTCTTCAGCAAGTGGTAAAGGCAGCGTCAGAGACTCCGGGGGTGGTGCTCACTGGGAAGTCCCTGGTCCCTGACGCTTGGGGAGAATAGCTGGCTGGCTCCTGGAGGTGGGAGCCACCTGGAGGTGGGAGGTTGAGGTAGCTCTGTGTGCAACCATGCCAGCCTTCTTCTCTCGGCCTGCATGCTGAGGCTCCTCCCTGGCGGGCGTGGGGTCCCCGCAGGGAGAGATGCCAAAATCTCCCTGCAGCCAGGGGCGTCAGCTCATTTATGTGGAGAGCCAAGAATTCCGAGCCGTGGAAAAGTAAAGGGGGGCTCTTCAGCTTCCTCATGTGAGTAAGGGGCAGCATTTGTCTGGGTCCCAGGTTACGGACAAAGCAAAGTCCGTCTTGGGATTTTAATTTCTCTTCAATGCACCAGAGGAATGAAGGACAGGGTTTCTTAGCCCCTGGGCCTCAGTTTACCCACTGAGTAAGGACAGGGTTGAAGTAGGTGTCCTCTTGAATACTTCCAGGTGTCACACTTTATGTTTTGGTGACTAAGAGAGGCTTAGAATTGACCACAGTTCTCTGTCACCTGCCTGGAACAGCCAGACATGATGATTCACCAATCATCATCACTCAGGGCCTGAGGACCACCCGTCTGCCCGTTCACAGAGAAAGCAAGGGGCTGCTTGGATGATTTCAAGTCCAAGTGCTGCCTGCAGGAGGGCCTGAGACCTCCTCCCAGATAAGTCACCTCTTTCTAGAGGGACTCTGGATCGTGGAGAAGGAGGCTTCTGCCCCAGCCTTGTGCCCAAAGAACCATGGGAGAGGGGAACATGGCCTTTCCTAAATTAGCACGCCCCCTGGTGGCAGGAAGCACATTGCAGCCACTCTGCTACTCCCCACACCCCAGCCCAGCCCCAGCACTAGGGAAGAGAGGACCAGTGTGGCTTTGTCATAGATGGTGATGGGTCAAACTCATTTAGTTTTGCTCATTGGCCTGAGGGGGGTGGTCAGCAATCCTACTTGGGGCTCATACTCAGGGCTGATGGACTCTACTTAGGGAGGGCCTGGGTGGGCACTGACAGCACTGTGTTTGGTGGAACCTCGATGCCAGCCCAATGGCTATGCCTCTGGTGGTGGAGTGTGCATGGCCAGGTGAGTGTGTGTGTACAAGTGTATGCGTGTGTTGAAGAGCATGCATGTTTGCATATTTTCTAGTGTTGGGGACCAGATGACACCTTGGGTTCCTCAGCTGTGTCTTTTGGGGCTCCTTGCTAACCAGATGCTTCCCCACTGTCTTCCTTCTGTCAGGGCACAGTGAGAAGATGGGCTCCCGAGGACAGAGACTTGTGCTGGGATGCTGCTTGCTGTTGGCCTTTGCTTGGGGCCTAGTGCTGAGCCATGTCCCACGAGGACAGCGGGAACAGCAGGAGCAGGAGGGGACCCAGAAGCCGCCTCCCCTGATGGACCATGCTGAGAGGTGAGGGGCTGCGACAGTGCAGGCCAGGTCAGGGCTGGAGCTGGGGGACCGCTCTCCTTTTGGTTTCTGTATGCCTTGCCTGAATCACAGGCCAGAAATCCAGCCTCCTTCCAGTCCTAGAGGAGCGGGAGTCTGAAGGGTGCTGCAGCCTCTTCCTTGAATCAGGAGCAAAGCCAGCCCTGGCCACCCCATGCTTGTGCACACTCACTTAGAATGTGCACTAGGGTGCTAGGTTCCTCTGGGAGGCAGGAGGCAGGAATGATCAGCAGGGAGAGATGCTGGACCAAGAGCAGGTCACCATAACCCAGCATCAGCGAGGACCACACAGACAAGTGTCACCTTTCCTGAAAGATTATGAAGCACTTTGGACTGGCGCCTGCTTCAGCAGTGTACGGACTCCAGGTTTACTGGGGACATGTGAATATTCAGGGTCGCTCACTGCCTTAGTTCCTTTCTTTTTGCTGAGACAAGGCACCCAGACACCCCAAGTCAAAGGAGGAAGGTTTATTTACCTCACTGTTCCTGGTTGGATGGTTCTAAGACAGAGCAGCACATGGCAGCGGGTAGTGCAGAGAACAGTTCATGGCACCCACGAGCTAGCAAAGGCAGCAAGAGTCCTTGACAGCGTCTTTCTGCCTCTGACCTTATCTAGACTACCAGATGAGGGCAGGGCCAAGCCAGTCGTTGGACTGACTTAGTAATCACACACCCTTGACCCCAGCATCACACACTCTGGATTCACCATCTCTTGAAAAAGCCCTATGACCACATGAGGCTGGGGTGGGGTGGGGGTGGACAACTAGACACAAACTATAACACTCACCAAAGTCACCATCAAATTGGGAGGTCCCAGAGGCCATGCTGACTTCAGGTCTCTTTGCTGTTCTGAGCATTGGGCTGACTTTATGCGCCAGGTTTTAATTGCCAGGGTTTGGGGACAGGAACAGCATTCCTTTGTCCTTCTCCTTTTTCCATTCAACATAGTACCTGCTGTCAGTCATGCTGTCCTCTAGGCACTGGAGAACCGTGAGAATGACGGCCCCTGGGCTCTGGAAACCCCAATGCTGTGGAGAGGTCATGCACTGAGGCAGGCTGGGTAGGTGGGGTGTCCCACAATGTTGTGGAGCGCAGGGACAGAAGAGGGAGGGTGAGAGCCAGAGAGATCAAGCCTAATAGTGAACTGTGTCTTAAGGGAGGCTCCCAAGTGCAGAAGCAGCCAGCCCAGCTGCCAGGCTGAGGTGTGCAGAGGTTCAGCGACTGGCATGGGATGGGCTGGTGGTTTGAGGTGGTGGCAGCTGTGACTTTAGATAGGAAGCAGAGAGATAAGCCTATAGCAGCTGAGTCTAGCAGGGAAGAGTCTCACCGGGTTTCCTCCTGTAGGCAACAGGGAGTCACAGGAAGGTTTGCATTTGATGGTTTTCTAGAGGAAGGGTGAAGCGGAGTGTTAGAAAGGATGTGCTGCTACCTTAGAAGCGAATTCCAGGAGAGCAGCCCAGATGGCGAGGTCAGAGGTGATGAGGGGGCTGCAGCCAGCCAGGGGACTCGGGTCGGTGTTGAATGTGGCTGTGCCACCTGTGGGCACTGTGATAAGGCCGAGGGCCCTGTGCTGGGCGGGTGCTGGAATCCGTGATTGGAAGGAGAAGTTCCTGGGTGAAGGGACATGCACAGGATTTCAGTTTGGGGTGCAAGATGTCCGTGGCCCCTGATGAATCTCTGGCAGGAGGTGCGACAAGAAGTTTGTGGCTTAGGAGAGGTGGTGGCCCGAGTGTGCATGTTCGAGCTCTCCGGTGGCTGAGCTGAGGGTGTGCAAACCCACTGCTCGGATTGTCTGGGGGTTAAAAGTGGGAGCCTCGCTCGGCACTGGCCAGCTGAGATGTCATAGCTGGAGCGCCGGTGCGAGAGTAAGCGAGATCACCGTGTTATGCCCCGAGCTGCCGCGAGGTGGCATCATGAAGCTGTCGCCTTCCACCCTCTGTCCAGCCCCCAGTAGATGTCAGGCAGCAACGGCGTCTCCAGCTGCTGCCGCCCAAAGGCATCCTAAAGAGCAAGTTGAATACTCTCATTTACAAACGAGCCAGCTTAGGAGGTAATTTCCCAGAATTACAGGTATCTGATAGGGCATTGTGTTACATCATTGCAAGGCCACTGTCTGAGGGCGATTACAGCCCTCAAATTGTGGTGTTTGTGTTGATGTCACTCCCACTACTGTGGCTTCTGTTCTCCAAGGGCGGCAGGGGACTCACTCTGGAGTTTGGTTTGGGTCCCAGGATGTGTCTTGTGCCAATGCTAATGAGCGCCTTGAGCACGCAGGTGAGGGAAGGGGGGCATCCAGTGATCGAGGCACAGTTGGCAGAGGAAAGGGGTGTTCCTGCCCTGCGGGTTCAGGGCTTTTACTGGGTGCTTTATCCCCTCAGGGACGAAGACAAACACGAGAAGTACAGCACCAGCCTGGGTGAGGAGCTCCCGGCTTCCCAGTGCTTTCGTTGCTGTGACCCTGGGACCCCTGTGTACCAGGGGATCCCCGTGCCCCAGATCAACATCACAATCTTGAAAGGTCAGATGCCTGCAGAGAGGGAACACAGGGCACATCCTGGAGCTGCAGGCTGCTGGGAGGAAGGGAGTGGCAGAGTGTCAGGGTGGGGCTGCTCCCTGGGACAGGAGCTGAGCAGGGCTGTCGCCTAGGGGGAGAGGAGGAGATTCAGATTTGAGGCTCTGGTGGGGTTTCCAAGAGGAGCCTATGGGGCTGTGGGGCCCCCTGCTTGCAGGGTGGGTGGACTGCGGGTCTTGAGGTTTGGTGCCTCGGGGTGTTTTCTGATGCTTGCAGTCCCCAGCCTTGCACAGTCCCGTGGGAATGCTGACTACCTCATCTTTAGCTGAACCTCAGTATCTGAAGTCCATTTGCTTACTGAGCTTGGGGCTGGCCGTGGAGCCTCTTGCTTGTGGACAAACCCATATGCTCCTTCATTTTTGCCAGGACTTTCCAGAAGGGAAACCAAACCAAACCAAAACAAACAAAACGAAACTACTGTTTCTGGATGAAAATACCCTGACTATTTTGGGAATCAGATGACCTTGGCACCTGGGATGGGAGTCTCAGCGGTGGTGGCAGAAGTGAAGTGGGGTCAGGGCTGTGATGTCCAGTCAGGATGGTACCTGGGGCCAGAAACAGGAAGTCCAGGCACGGCCTGATCACCATGGTCCTCCCTGACCCCCTTGTCCTCCTGCCCCTTTTAGGTGAGAAGGGTGACCGAGGAGACCGCGGGCTTCAAGGGAAATACGGCAAGACAGGCTCTGTAGGTGCCCGGGGTCACATTGGACCCAAAGGGCAGAAGGGGTCCATGGGGGCCCCTGGGGACCGGTGCAAGAACTATTACGCAGCCTTCTCCGTGGGCCGGAAGAAGCCCCTTCATAGCAATGACTACTATCAGACCGTGGTCTTTGACACAGAGTTCGTGAACCTCTACGGCCACTTTAACATGTTCACGGGCAGATTCTACTGCTATGTGCCTGGCATCTACTTCTTCAGCCTCAATGTGCACACGTGGAACCAGAAGGAGACCTACCTGCACATCATGAGGAACGCGGAGGAGGTGGTGATCCTGTACGCCCAGGTGAGTGACCGCAGCATCATGCAGAGCCAGAGCCTGATGCTGGAGCTGCAGGAGCAGGACGAGGTGTGGGTGCGCCTGTTCAAGGGTGAGCGCGAGAATGCCATCTTCAGCGACGAGTTCGACACGTACATCACCTTCAGCGGTTACCTGGTCAAGCACGCCGCCGAGCCCTAGTGGTGCCACCGCTGCATGCCCAAGACTGCCGGTTTCTTCTCGCCCCCTGCCCACACCTGCATCCCGCAGACCCAGGGGTCCAGTGCCAGGCTGACCTCATCACCTTGTTCTCTAGTCAGGCTTCTTTGCCCTCTGCGTCCCCAGCTTTGGCATCAATGAGACACCGTTGGTGGGTCGGAAGTCAAGATGGCCTGTGGGCCCCGCTCTGGCCACCATGGTCAGCAGAGAATTGCCGGCAGATGAGCACAGGACAGGGGGACCTCGGGCTCCCCTGTGTGAACGCAGCTGTAAGTGACCTGGCCTTGCACTGTGCACAGCCTGGGTCTCCGCTCCCGCTCCTGGAAGTAATGAAGCAAATGCTAAGGTTCCAAAGGGGTGAAGTCAACCCTGGAGGGAAAATGTTGTTATCCTTGCTTCTCCAGTCCTTGGCTCTCTTAGGGAGCATGTTTTCATGGGAGGTCACCGGAGACACCACGGAAGAACAGATTTAAACATGGGTGCCAAAGGGGGAGCTGGGTTACCAGGGGTCCAGGAGACCACATGTGGCTTAATTATATTAGACCACGTATGAACCTTCTTGGGAGACAGCTGGACTGATGTCCCTATCTCACTGATGTCACTGTGACCTGAAGAGAGGACTTGGAGCCAGGACAATGAGAGTGCTGGAGCTTAGAGTGTCTGCTCCCCAGAGGGACAGACACACCCTCTGCCCTGGGCTGCAGATTGGCAGAAGCAGCCTGCATGCTTCAGCTTATGGACTGACAGTGGCTGGGGACCTCAGGGACCCCTAGGCCTGCAGATGGCTCTATGGGGAGCCAAGCTCCTGGTGCATCCAAACACCGTCCTGCTCCCCCAGACGAGCTTGGAGCCCTGGGTAGGATCTCCATGCCAGGAGCTCAGGCTTCAGCTTCCTGTTCCTCCTCCCTTTTGTGGACTGGCCACAAAAGCACCGTGGCCTCTGACTCTGTTTCTACCGACACACCTCACAGCACCTCAGTTGTGTCTCCTCCGGGCTCAGCATCTCCACTTCAGCTTCTTCACCAAACACCAGGGTCTTCACCCAGCCCTGCAGTCAGGAGAGGCTTTTTCTGGGCTCCAGGACAGTGCTGGAAAGTCCCCACCACACATCTTTCCCAGGCTCTTACTGGGGCAGTCCTGGGACCAGGACAAAAGAAGAAACAGATATCTGGCACTGGGCTTCCACTCTGTCTCTGAAGGGTAGATCGGCAGAAGAGGCAGGTGCTCCGAGGTGATTCCAGGTCTGCCTGGAGCAGCGTCCTGTTCCCTGATCTCCAGCAATGGCCAGATTTCCGGAATCTTACTGCACATTGGGGTTCAGGGTCCCAAGTTGCTCTGCCCACCAGCTCTGGCCCTTGGTCCTTGCCTCTCCAGTATGGCCCTTCCTCTCTGTTGTCCCGAGATCCTTGGTTTTGGCCCATGCTTCCTCCCTCTGGGGCTTGGCTGCTGGGTTGCAGGGTCCAAAGAGCCGCCCCTTGAAGACCCTCTGCTGGTCAGACTGTACAAGCCGTGTTTCTGCGCAATCATTGCTTGTGCCCCACACCGCTCTCTCCAGGAAACATTAAACTTGGAATCATGATTTGAGCATCCCGGCCTCTTCTGTCTGCTTATTGAGCTGAGTCTTCCTCCTTCTCCTCCCCACCCAGAGACCCACCTTGGGTCTCGGGACTCATGTGTCGTGGTGGGAGGCAGAGGTTGGCTCTCCTGAGTTGGAGTGCAACATCCTGGGAAGAGCTTCACCAAACACCAGGGTCTTCACCCAGCCCTGCAGTCAGGAGAGGCTTTTTCTGGGCTCCAGGACAGTGCTGGAAAGTCCCCACCACACGTCTTTTCCAGGCTCTTACTGGGTCAGTCCTGGGACCAGTCCTTGGCAGCAGGGCCCTGGCTGGGAGTACACCCTGGACAGCTGTCTGTGTGCCCTGCAGCTGCTATAACAAAGGAGCGCCACAATAGGGGCCCGGAGTTTAGCTCAGCAGCGTAAGTGTCTGCTTGGCAAACTCGAGGTCTTGAGTTTGATCTCCGGCACCAAAACAAACAAACAGGCAAACAAAAAACAAAAAAGGGTGCTGAAAATAACAGCACCCTTGAAGCCAGAAGTTCAAAATCCAGGGACAGGCAGGGCCTTGCCTCCTCCCGAGGCTCTAGGAGAGGGCCCTCCTGCCTCTTCCGGCTTCCTGTCACCCCCAGGCATTCTCTGGCTTGGACAGCATCAGTCTAATCCCTGCCTGCTTCTTCACAAGTCTGCTCAAATCACCCTCCCTTTTCCTAGGAGGACACTCACTATTGGATTTAAGACTCACTCTAGGTCCAAGACGTTCTCCTTTTGAGATCTTGGACTTAATTACACCTCTGAACACTGTATTCCAAGTAAGGTCACAATCACAGCTGCCTAAGTATAATTCTTCCGTATATCTTTTTAGCGGATAGAACGCACCCCCCCTGCAACAGCCAGAGGCTTGAATACACTCACTAACACCCTCTTTACATCAGAATGGTGAAAGACAGATGTTTCTCTCTCTTTTTTTTTTTAATTGCTGGCCAACTGGGTTAGCAGCCAGGCTCTCCTCCAACTGCCAGAGGCCAGCAGGAAAGTGGGAGCCAGCGGGCTGGCAAACAGCTGGCTTTCTGCCTTTGCCTGGCCCTGGGTAGGTCCACGTGGTCATGCTCATCCTTGAGCTGTGGCCAGACACTGCAATCCTGCTGTCTGTGGGAGAAAGAGCAGCCCACCTCCACAGAGCTGAGGTCACTGGGCAGAGATGGGTGTCCCCTGCGGGTGGGAGTGGGGTCACAGAGCATTTCCCAGAGGTGCCTGGAGGGCTGAGTCAGGACTGTCAGGTGTCACTGACTACTTTTCTCCTGAAAGTCACATGGTCCGTGTACACAGTCTCCTTGCTGCTGGCCCAGCCACCACAGAAAAGGAGGCACCACTGGCTCCAGAGTCTATCTAATGCCCCTCACTCTGAGGGCTCCCCTGCCCCATTCTTTCATGTTGGTGCTTACACTCCTCCCCCTCTTTCTCTCCACACTGATTTTGGTTCAGCTTTGGGGCGGCCCACGTGCTAGGGGGTGACAAATCGGGAATGTCCCTCTCGAGGACTCTTCAGGATTTTAGCTGCAACAGAATACAGATGCCGGGCATCCCAGAATTGTACACTGGGTACTAAGTGACTTGCTTCATCTGATGCAAGGCAGTTCGCTTCAGCAGGCTTCCATCCCTGTTTTCTGTTTCTAGCTAGTGAGAAATTGACTGTCCCTGGAAAAGACTTGCCAATGCGGTTGCAACACAAATATTAGTGTTTCAGCAAAGGGTTTAGAAACTCTGCCAGAGAAAGAACTGCTTATATGAGGAGTTTCCAGAGTCCCTGTAGCCAGTGGTGGAATGAGGAGGTCATGGCTGATCCTAGTGCATGGCGGGAGCTGATCTTCTGAGGCGTGGTAGGTAGAATTAAATGAGTTCTTCTTACAAAGATTGTGAAAATAAAAGCCCAGGATGTCACAGAAAACAATAAATAAAACAAGAAGTTGACTACAGATGAGTGAAACGGGCCCCCTACTTTCATATCATCTACAAAATTTAAGAATCATAAACTTCTTAGAAGAAAGCCTAGGCATGAATCTTCATGACCTTGGATTAGACAGTGGTTCCTCAGGTAGACATAAAAAACATAGGAAAAGGGGGAAAAAAGATAAATTGCATATCACCAAAACTTTAAACTCAGGTGTTTTAAAAGACATCCTTAAGAAAGTGAAAAGGCAACTGAGAAAAGAATTCTTGCAATTCAATGATAAAAAGATAATTAATCCAATTAAAAATGCGCCAAGGATCAGAAGAAATATTTTTCAAGGAAAATATACCAGTAGCCAGTACACACATGAACAGATGCTTAACCTTAATGGCCACTAGGTAAATCCAAGTCAAAACCATAGTGAACTGTGAGTTAGCAGCCAGTGGGATGGGGTCACCAGAAAGACAGACGACCAGCGCTGGTGAGGGTGTGCAGACCAGTGGAGCTCTTGGACAGTGCTGTCCGAAAGTTACATAGGCAGCTTCCTGGGAAAACTGCGTGGAAGTTCTCAAAAGTGTAAACATGAGTGTGGCCCCGAGTGAGAGCACAAGGACACTCGCAGACTTGTAGATGGGTTTATGGCTGCATTCTCCATAAATGAAAAGCGGAGTCAGGGGTGATGGCACATGCCTGTCATCCCAGCCCTTGGGAGGTTGAGGCAGGAGGATTGCTGTGAGTTTGAGGCCAGCCTGGGCCACACAAGCAAGTTTAAGATCAGTGTGCAGAACCTAGTGAGGCCCTGTCAGGGTCTAGGAGTGGGGAGAATGGGAGAAATGGGGAGTGGGTGATAATGGATTAGTAGTTTCTTTTTGGAATGGTGAAAATATTCAAAAAGTGATTCAAGTATTGAATCCAGTGTTCTGGAACTACACAAAAATACTGAACTGTCACCTGTAAGAGAATGCGTCATACGGTCTATGAATTAAAGCTCCAAAAGGCAGTTATAAGAACAAACAAAACCCCAAAAGGTCAGGTACTCTCAACCTTCTGAAGCTCCTGAGTTGTAACTTTAGGGCCAGGGGCCAGAGGCCTTTGAGGTGGGAAGGTAGTGTCTCCCAAGAACGTTATTCAACAAGCATTTCTGAGTCAACTGGTGAGTGAGATCACTCTGGCCCAAGGGGCTGACTTGGGAGCCAGGGAAGCACTCCAGAAGGAGTGAGGAAGGGAGGGACATTCTGTACTCCCTGAAATCTTCCACAGCTGTGTAAGGACTGGAAGGGCCTGGTGACCTCAAGTGCACCCCACAGCAGCAGGCTTTGGGCTAGGCATAGAGCTGAAAAGAAAAATCAATAAATTACCAGGAGATAAACCAGAAGAACACAAAGTGTGATTGAAAAATGTTTAAATTTACAACTGTGTTATAGTAAAAGACACACTGGCATTAGTCCCCTCCCTCTGAACGAACTTCCCCCATCCTTCTCGCCACACTCCAGAGCAGCTCTGGAGTTCTCCTTTCTAAGTGTCTTTAGTTGCACTGTCATGGCTGCCTTAACATCTCGAATTGATGCTAAACATTTTATCTCGTGGTCATTTTTACACTGGGGAGGAACCAGGAGTCACACGGCACAGATCCAGTGAATAAGGCAGACGAGGACGCACTGCAATGTTCTTGTGAACCTAGTTTTTGCTGGATGGCACTTGGGCATCAGCGTTCACCATAATTTTTGATAACACTCTTTATATCCAGAAAAAACTATGGGAAACAGAAAGGGGTAAAGACAGGGCAGAGGACACAATCTGCACAGAAGTGACGTGTCAGGAAATCCCAGTCCTGGTGTGTGAGAACTCACCATCAAATGTAGAAAGTGCCTTGAAAGGCCAAAGAAAGACACAGGGAGATCCAAGATTGCACAAAGTACAATTGGTTGGAGGCTTTTGCATGGAAACATGTCTTGGGTGGCAGAGACACAAGTGAATCCTCACATCCCAGGCAGAAGGAAAGTGTTTATATGTGAAGCTAGACAACGGTGGGCTGCCTGTCTAAAAAGTAGTAACACGTCTAACGACAGTTGAAAAGCAGTCTGGGCGTCAGTGGTCATGCACATGGTCACCCCCCCATGGATCAAAGTCACAAGGGTCCAGATTTAAGAAGCCCACTAAATACCAAGCAGAGCATTGAGCACGGACCGTTGTAGTATAACCATTCAAAATCAAAGACAAACATTGCTCCCTCTTTCTTACAAACAGGGTGAAGGAAAATTCTTTTCTCAAAGGACCTATAATAAGCATGATCAGGTGATCTGTCCACAGAAGGGGAAAAAGCCATGGTATATTCAAAGAGCTAAAAAAGGCAACTATCAATCTAAAGTTTGATTTTCAATAAAAACAAAGGTATTTTCGAAGAAACAATAATTGTAAGATGATTTCAGAGGGAATACAGAGATGCAGGAATGAATAAGAAACAAGGAAAGTGGTAAATATGGTGGTAATTCTAAATGAACATTGCCAGTAAAAAAGCAATAGTCTTGGAAAACATCTAGGAAAATTCTCAAATGTTAAATATAGAGATATCGAGACTCAGAAATCTTACTCTTAAGCACATTCCCCAGGAGAAGTAAAAACATGGTCCCACAAAAAAAACCTTGTGCAAAAATGTTCCCGGTAGCATTATTCATAATAGTAAAAGGGTGGAAACACCACTAATGCCCTCAGTGAATGGATAAATAAATACAACGGGATGCAGCCAGACAGTGGGAGACCGATTGTCAACAGAAAGAAAGCATCACAGATGCTTGCTATGGCCTGGATAAACCTCAAGACACTGTGCTGGCAAACAAAGTCAGTCACGAAAGTCTACACATTGTGTGATTTCATTCACGGGAAGTATCCAGAATAGGGAAAGCCATAGAGACAGAAAGTAGATCAGGGGTTTCCAGAGGTTGAATGGTGCTCTTTGAATGGATGGATTACATTACATGCAAATATTTTGATGATAATATATTAAAAATAAAGTCTTTGGAGGTTTAAAACATCTACAGTCAAAGATTCTGGGCAAGTGGCAGAGTCGTGAGTGCTCAGGACCTGCCTCCTCATGGGCAGCTGTGCTGTGGAGTCTGGCTGGTGGAGCTGCTGTGGTACTCCAGAGTCTACAGAAGGCTTGAAGCGCTTGGAGGAAGACTGGGCCATAAGTGACCATTAATTTGTGTCCATTTCAGCTCAGCCCCGAAGCAGCTATCTACCTCCAAATGCATCTCCATGACAGGCAGTTTTCCATACACTTCTGGAGCAGATAAGATGGCATTCGTTTATGGGAGTCAGTGTGACCAAAGAGGACCTTGTCCTCTAAGCATTCGTGATCTGTTCTCAAATCGCAAAGGTGCAAAGACAGTGGCCACTGTTGTCCCCCCTCTCACCATGGTGCAAACTCCTCTTCTTATGGCTGCAGTGAGTTTCAGAGGGTTTAAAAGGCCAATGCCTTGCAGTCTCCCTGCATTTTTCTTTTTTCTCTCTTGGGACTCAGACATTAAACAGGGCATTCAAAAGCAGCTGTGTACACAGGGGAAATTAGAAAGAGACCGACCACACATGCCCAAGGAGTGACACAGGTCCAGAAAACCCAGGAGAAGTCCTAAAGTTTCTACCTCAGTGTGATCTCTGGCACAGAGAAAATCGGCAGCAATTTAAAAAATAACAAACTCCAGCAATCCTAGGGGAAGAGACATTTCCAGAGTTACTGCATTACTGGACTCAAATGTTCAATTTTTGTTTATAAAAACCACGAGGCATACAAAGAAACAGCAAAATGTGGTACATTCAAAGGGGAAACATGAATTGAATAGAAATCATTTGAACAAGACTTGATGACTGTTCTATTAGCAAAGACTGAAACAGCTCTTATAAAGATGCTTAGAAAACAAAAAACTGGAGCCGGGCGTGGTGGCCCATGCATGTAATCCCAGCACTGTAATCGTTGCGAGTTCGAGACCACCCTGGGCTACAAAGTGAGTTCAAGGCCAGCCTGAACTGCCTAGTGAGACCCCGTCTTAAAAAGACAAAGAAAAAAAAAACTTGGAGAAAGGATAATGACAGAACAACAAAACTGAAATCTCAATAAAGAAACACAACACCTAAAACAAATAAACAACACCTAAAAACAAAAGTTCTGGAGCTGAAAGAAAACACTGCTGAAATTTAAAAATTCCTACAGGGATTTAAAAGTAGATTTAAGCAGGAAAAGAGAAAAATCAGTGAAATTGGAGAGGGGACAATGCAAATTATCAAGTCTGAGTAACAGAATAAAGATAGAAGAAATGTGAATGGAGTTCTTTAGACTGGTTGGTTCATCAAGAAAACCAGTGTATACATTGTAGACTCCTAGAAGGAGGAGGAGGAGAGAGAAGGGGAGGAGGGAGAGGGAGAGAGAGAGACAGAGAGAGAGACAAAGAGAGAGACAGAGAGAGACAGAGAGAGAGAGAGAGAGAGAGAGAGAGAGAGAGAGAGAGAGACTATTTGAAGAATAATGACTGAAAACTCCTCAAATTTGACTAAAGACATGAATCTAGCACCCAAGAACCTTAATACACTCTAAGATAAACTCAAAGTGACTCACACTGAGACACATCATAAGCAAACTTTAAAAAGCCAAAGGTAAAGAATTTATTTTGAAAGAAGCAAGAGACAAGCAACCTGTCACATACAAAGAACCCTCGATTGGATTATCAGCAGATTTCTCATCAGGAACATTTGCGGCCAGAAGGCAGTGGGACAGTGTGGCCCGTAATGTATACTAAAAGAAAAAAACCTGTTAACCACGAAAATTGTATCTAACAAAACTGTCCTTCAAAAGTGAGAAAGAATTTAAGATATTCCCAGATAAATAAAACTGAGGGAGTTTGCTACCACTAGATGTGTCCTGCATAAAATATTCAAGGGAATTCTCTAAAGTGAACCAAAGGTACACTAGGCAATGACTGAATTCATCACAAAAAAAAATAATATCTCAGTAAAGGTAAATACATGAGAAATTACAAATATAGCTTATTTTAATAAGGTTTTATTTTTTATGTAATTTAAGAGACGAATGCATTCTTAAAATTATTAGTCTAAAAGTTATATAATTTCATAACTAGACAGCTTTCTCACATAATCTAAGAGAGCAGTGCATTTAAAATAAATATTAGTGTCAGTTTTTTGGAACACAGTGAATGAGCATATAATTTTGTGGCATCCACACTTGAAAGTGGGTGTGGACAGAGCTGTAAAGGACCAGAGTTTTTGTATGATATTGAGGTTGGTAGAAATTTGAATCAATTTTATAATGTTAATATTTTATAACTTTAGTATTTTAAATGTAAGCCCCATTGCCATAGAGAAAATAGCTATGGAATGTACACCAGAGGAGATGAGAAAAAAATTGAAAATTTCATACAAAAATTCAAATAAACACACAAAGAAGACAGTAATACAAAAGGTAAGGGACAAAAATCTGTAGTATAACAAACAGAGAAGTAAGTCCTGTCTCATATTTTGCATGAAAGTGGATTAAAATCTCCAGCCAAATCTAACTGGATTGTGGTTACTTGAATGGATAAAACACGTTTCAGCTACACGTTGCCTACAGGAGACTCACTCTAGATCCAAAACACAGTTTCAAAGTGAAAGGATTCAAAAAGATATTCTGTGCAAACAGAGACCAACAGAGGGCAGGGTGGCTATACTATCAGTAAAATAAACTTCAGACAAGAAAAAGGTTCACAAGAGACACAGGCATTATGTGTTTGCAAATGTTTCGAAACAGCAGAAGATATACGAACTATAAACATTCATTTTCCATGCCATCAAAATATTTGAAGCAAAAACTGAGAAGGGAGAAATGAGCATTCTACAATAGCGGGAGACTTGATCCTTATGCTCAGGACACCACCCAGAAGCAGCAGCGCGCAGGTTCTCCTCAAATGCATGCGATTTTCAGCAAGATGGACCAGTACTAGCTCATAAGTTAAGTGTCAGCAGATTGTAGGAAGCACCTTCTCTCACCACGAAAGGATGAAGGTGGAGATCTACAAAGAAATAAACATGGAAAAATTTCACAGAATTGCGCAAATTCACGAAATAACCAGTGGAATCAAAGGAGGGAATTAGAAAATAAAGACAAATGAAAACAAAAGCACAATAAACCAAACTTACAGGATACAGCAAAAACAATGTTAATGAGGAAGTTTGTAGCTATATGTGCTTGTGTTTAAAAAATTCTCACGATTGCCGGTGACCTGTGACAAATCCCTGAGATACGTGGCTTATTAAGAGCAAAGGTATATTGTGATTCAAACTTGAGGGGCTTTTCCTGACCTTGCTGCTCTGGGGCCAGTGGCGAGGCAGCAAAGCCCTCACCTCACGGCCAGGAAGCAGAAGAGACAGGGAGAGGAGAAGGCGCTGGGCTTCCAATAACTCAGCCACTGACCTCCTGTTAGGCTTTCATGACCTCCCACCACTACGGTGACCTGGTACCAAAGCTTCTCCACATGAGACTTTGGGGGACCTTGCGGACCCAAGCTGTAGCATTAACTTTACAACTTGACAAACCCAAAATAGGAGGAACTAAACCAAAGCTAGCAGAATTAAGACCACAAGCAAGATTAGGGTGGGAAAAACCAAAATAGAAAAATAATAGTGAAAATCAATGAGATACAGTCGGTTCTTTGAAAAGAGCCCCCAAATTGACAAATATTTAGCTTGATGGGCTAAGAAAAAAGAGGATAGGTTCCAGTTACTGAAAAGAGAAGTGAAAATGAGGCCTTGGCACGGATTCGACAGAAATGAGAAGGATTGTATGACACTACTATTCAAACTGGATAGCCTAGATGAAATAGCCAAGTTCCTAGAAATAGCAAACCTGTCGCGACTAACTCAGGAAGGAACAGGAAATCTGAACAGACCTGCAATTACGAAGGAGACTGGGTCAACAATCAACACAAAACAAAAAGTTGTTGGTGAGGGCATGAAGGAACTGGAATCCTTGTGTGCTATCAGTAGGGATGTAAGATAGTATAATCACAGTAGAAAACAGTAGGGGAATTCCACTGAACGCTAAACATAGAAACACCAGACGCTCCAACAATCCAACTTCTGGGTAGATACCCAGAGAATCTGGAAGCACTTTCTCCAAGACATATCTGTGCCCCAGTTCACAGTGGCCCCATTCCTAATAGTAAAATTGATCTGTGGGTGGCGGAGCAGGTTAGCAAGAGGTGGCATAAAGGAAGGCCATTCTGACACAGGCGGTGAGAGATGAATTTGAGGACATTCTTCCAGGTGAAATAAACCACTAAAAGTCTGATTCCATCTCTGTGAGGTACTTAGAACACCAAAATCATTGACAAGGACAGTAGAGTTGTGATTGCCAAGATCTGGGGAGAGAGAGGTAGAGAAATAATGTTAAATGACTGTGGAATTTCAGTTTAATGGGGTGGGAATGGAGTTATATGACAGGAAAAATTCAAACCACCAAAGTCCTGTGCTGCTGTGCAGTCACGAGGCTCTGCACTGTCACTGAGTCACTCTGCACTGTCACACTGCACTACTGTCACTCTGCACTGTCACAATAATGCAAGATAAAAATAATTGTAGGATCTGTTCATGTCCCCCAATGGAATGACCTGTCCTCTCCCTAAGAATGAATGGGAATAGATATTCTTATTTAAAATGTAAGGGGCTTCTATGGACCTAAATAAATGACCTCGTTAATTTGCAACTCTGACATAACTTTAGTTACAATACAGGTTCTCCTGGAAGATCAGTGAGGAGCAAGTCACCCTGGGAAATGTATTTCTGAGATAGCTACATTTTCCAACTCACCCTCTGTCGCAATTTTTAATCCCTTATTTAAAACAAACAAACAAACAAACAAACAGTGTCCTACCCTGATGGGCAGTTCCTGTCTTGGACTTTCACTCTTGGAGGTGTCTTCTGATCCGAGTATGCTCCTGCCTTTTCTGTATTCCTTGACTGTTCATAAATCCTTTTGCTGCCCCATCACAAGCCCTCCATACATGTCTGACATGACAGCTAGTATGCATGGCATTAAAAATGCATTTAATCATTAAATGAATGCATTTAATACCACTGATTCCAAGTTTTCTTATGTGGCTTTTGTCTCAGAATCCACTTTTAAGGCTGACATAAGTTGTTTGAAAGTCATCATCCACTGTCAAATTGGACCTGGTTAAACTTCCCTTCCGTGGTGATATGAACTGGTGTCCCTAAGTGCACTGGCCCAAACCCAGTGCCCCACGGTGCTGACCACAGTCAAAGCAAGGGGCACCAAGTTACTAACTTCCCCTTTTGGTGTGTGTCTTAGTGACCTTTCTTGTGGCTGGGACAAATATCCAGCACCAAAAGTTAAGCGAGGGAAGGTTTGTGGAACTCACAATTTGTAGAGGAGCCCGACTATACCTTACTGGCTCCCCGGCAGGGTGGCAGGACCCCTGGGTAGACCTTCCATTACCCACACCCAGGACGGTGCCAAACCAATCAGTGGACTGGTTTAGTGATCACATGCCCTCGGTCCCAGTGGCATGCACTCTAGGTCCAGCCACCTCTGCAAAGCCTCACTATGTGAGGCACCTATGCACGAGGCTTTGGAGAGACAGCTAGACCCAAGCCAGAACCATGTGTTTCCTTTAAACCAGCATTCCATAGCCCTGCTGGAAGGCTTAAGAGGGATGCTGGGAGGGGACTTTGATAAAGGCCCAGTCCCAAGGGGCCTCTGTCTCTCTCCTCTGTCTCACCATCTCTATCTGTCTCTTTCCCTTCCTTTTCCCTGTCTCTCCCTTCTTCCTGGCTGAACACCCTACTGCCTCTGTCCTTCCTGCAGCTCTGGTGGGTACCCCTTTTCTCTCTGGGATCTGAAGGTGATACCCTGCTTCTGTTATTTCTCTTCTCTGTGTTGCACCTGCCCACACACATCCCCCCCGGCCCCCCGCCGCAGTCAGGGTGCCTACAAGAGTGACTATCCTGGCTGGAACAAAGTAGGTGCAGGTTAAGTGACAGTCCTGAGGGCATCTTCTGGTACAGGGAAGTTTCTGCAAGAGGGACACCTGGTCACCGACCAGACACTCGGGCACCTGCTATCCGCTAAGATAAAGAAGTATCCCAGGCAAGGGTAGCTGCCAACACCCACTGCCTCCCAGGAGTCCCTGTCAGCCGAGGGCTGGAATTTATTCCTGTGCTCCAGAGGTGGAGACCGAATTAGAGGCTAACGTTGTTGCCACTGAATGTGGACTGCAAAACGGCTGGTAGTTTTTGTGTTACGTGTGTTTATCACAATGCAAATTTTAAAAGAAGACATAGGTGGGAGAGAGGTGAATAACTGTTGGAGCTATGCAATAAATACATATGATTTTTAAATTCCAGGTAATACATTTTTCTGAAGTATATATGTAAATTTTTAGTGCAAAAATCAAGTGAGCATGAAAAGCTATACCTCTATTATTATGGAAAAACATTCAATAGAAGCTGGTTATTTTGGTTCAAAATATTATATCCCTCGGATAAAATTATATATAGTTTAAACATTCACAACAACCTCGAGAGAGTACGTAAGTCCGGAGGAGGGTTGTGGCAGATTGTATCTTCTAAACAAGGCCACAAAATTATCTCCCAACCCATATGTTCATTTTACAATGTGACTGTGACATTTGTCCTATCCAGAGGTGGCATCTGCATTTCCTTCACTGGAACTTGTGTGGCTCTGACCCAATGCAGTAACACTATGCTGCTTCTGAGGTCAGATCAACGGGCTTCCCTTCCCACCAGCCTCTGCATCTTGAGCACATCCAGGCAACCCTGTGGGGAAGCCACGAACAAAGGTACCAGCAAGCGTGCCAGGAGACACGCCTGGGCTCCGGTCTGCACCTGGAGAGCGCCAGTGAGCAGGCTTATCAGACGATTCCAGGCCTTAGCCAAGATGCCACTCCCCAGGCCCTTGGCACTTCCCAGCTGAGGCTCAGACGTCTTGCAACAGAGGTAAGAGGTCCCCTCTGTGTCTGTTCCAACTTCCTAACTCACAGAATCTGGGTGCATAATGAAAAGGTGGTTGTCTTGTACCACTAGGTAGATTGCTTTATTCTGGTTGTATGGAGTTTAAGTGTGGTAAGATCCATGCATTGTCCTAGAAGTAAGTAAATATGCCAAAGAATGCAGTGGTATCTCCATTTACAGACTTACTTGTATTATTTTGGTGAATAGTTATGTTTGTCACCCAATGTGTAGTTTGTCAACAGAAGCAAGATTTTATGAACTGAATTATTTGCAAACAGAAGTATTTGTGAACCAAAATGTTACTGTATTTGACTTTGATACACATGTTGTAACTTTATGGTGACTATTAACTAATAGTAAAAGAGTACATTTCATCCAAGCTAATGGAAGAGGGAGCTGGTATATAAAAAGCAATTAGTCTTTCAAAAAAAAAACTCAAACAAACAAACAAACAAAAAACAGGAATACAGATAAGGAGGAAAGATATAAAACATTGAGTAAGGTGGTAGATTTAAAACTGAAAATATTTGTGATTACATTAAGTGTACATGGACTAATTGCTCCAATTAAAAGGCAAAGACATCCCACTGGATACAGAAACTAGAGATCTCTTAAACAGAAATATGAAAGATGAAAATAAAATGACAGGGTGAGACTTATCTTACACATGTTAAGTAAAAGGAAGCTGCGGTAGAGTATCAACCCCAGGGGATATGAATGTATGGATCATCGCCATACACAAGGGTCAGCTCCCCAGGAAGGCACAGGGCAAACTTAAAGTTTGTATCCAACCAATAACACCCTGGGAAATGTGTAAGCAAACCAGGAGAGAGAAACAAGTGTAAACATTGTACACATTTATCTCAGTAACAGAGAGTAATTAGATTACAAAACTAACCAATCCATGGCGGATTGTAACAGTGTGATTAGAAAATTTAAGTTAATACGACACAGAGAGCACTAAGTGCAGGGTGCACAGCCTTTTCCAGTGAGCAGGGGTAGTTTAAAACAGTTGATTATGCCCCAGTCCTGAAATGGTTTCAGTGGATTGAGTCACACAAAGAACAGTTTCCTCCTCTTCCTGGTAATCGGTGGCAGTGTGGCAGACTGCGGCCCCTCCAGGGGCAGAACCAGCAGGAACTCCTGAGATCCCCACCATGTTGGAACTTAGGACGCTGTGAAACCAAACAACCAGCCTGCCTCCCTGCTAAGCAATAGTGAACCTACTGATGCACAGCCTAGAGTCAAATATCCCATTCGCCTACCACCCCCCGCAACCGCCCATTAGCAAATGGGAACCAGAAATCTTAACATCTCTTGGGAGGTTGACCATAGCAAATAAGGGGGACTTCGTTCTACCATCTCTTCGAAGGCAAATATTTTTATTACTGTTTTGCTCTTCTCTGATTAATGGTACTGCTCTATACAATATTCAGTTTTGATAAGTTCTATAACGTTCTGTATTTCATATCAATTTGATTCACGTGATGGAAAGAACAACTATTATAAAGATAACAAAATATACTGTGATACCTATTACTGTTATCCGGATAACCTGCTGTGAAGTTCTGTACTAATTTCATTGTACGATCTTAGTTGGCTTTATTCTGTCTTGTTCTGTTGCATACTTTCAAAATAAAATTAAAAAAAAAAAACCAGAAAACAAAGAACAGTCTTTGACTGCAATTTAAATGTGCTTAAAGCCAATAACTGGGACATCCTTGTGTGTCTGAAAGTTAGTAAATATATTTCTAAATATCCTATGGGTTAAAAAAACATAAAAATAGAAAATATTTGGAATTAATTATAATAGGAGAACTGCATATCAAATCTTGGGGAAAAAGCTCAACTGGCAGAGCCCACTAAGGGCCTGGGTTCGAATCCCAGATGTAAGGAAACGAACGAGAGCTTAGAGTTGTAACTAAAGCTCTTCTCCAGGTCCTCAGAGAGGAAAGGCTGAAAAGTCAACGGAACAAGTATCCATTTCTGGAAATTAGGGGGAAACTCAGCAAATTGAACCCAAAGAAAGTGAAAGATATAAGAGAAAAGTTAATAGACAGTAAGTATAAAATAAATATTACAGATTCTACTGACATGAAAAATAAGTGAATAATAGGAATTTATGCCAATGAATTTGAAAAATTAGATAAAATACACTTTTCTTTCTTTCTTTCTTTTTTTTTTTTTTTTGGTCTCCTCCTTCTCCTTCAACTCCTCCTCCTCCTCCTCCTCTTCCTCCTTTTGTCTTTTTGAGAAAAGCTTTCAGTATGTACCCTAGGCTAGCCTCTAATTCACAGTGATCCTCCTGCCTCAGCCTCCCAAGTTGCTGGAATTACAGGCGTGTGCCACCATGCCTGGCTCTTTTTTTCAAAAAACATAACTTCCAATGTTAATTAACACAGGAGAAGAAAGCTCTGAATAGTTTTACAAGTATTAAGTGGAGCCTGTAATTAAAAACCTTTCCACAAAACAAACTTCTTAGTTCTGATTATCTCATGAGTGAAATTTATAAGTAGTTACGGAAAAGTGCCCCTAATCCTGCGCAAACTCTTCCAGAAAAGAGAAAAGAGGACAATTTTCCAACTTAAATGAAGTCATCATAATCTTGATCCCAAAACTAAATGAGAAAACAGAAAGAAAGGAAAATTATAGGTCAGTCTCACTCAGGGCATAGAAAATCCTAAAAGTCACCCAGGAATAACAGAAAAAATTTCATGTCAGGAATAAATTTGGTTTATTTCAAGAATATAGGCTTCATTAACAGGGTAAAATCAGCCTATTAAATTAAAATAAAGAATGAAACTCATGTCATTACCGCTAGATGGATACAAAAAATATTTAATGAAATCCAACAGCCACTTAGGATTAAAAATTCTGAGTAAACTTGGTAAAGAAGGGAGTTTCCATTTTAAATAAAGCATCCACAAAAAACCTACAACAGACATCATACTTACTGGTGAGATGTTGAAAGCCTTCCCTCAGAGACAGGGAGCAGGACAAAGCCCCCTGTCAGGTCGCTGTAAGTCGGGACTGGTCTGGAGATGACAGCCAGCACCCGAAGGAAAGAAAGGGAATAAATTACAGAAGGAAACTGCTGCTATTCGCAGTTCATACGTGTCATAGGGACGCCGCAAGATCTACAGGCGGATTACTAGAATTAGTTGCTAATGAATAACAAGTCAAAATATAAAAATCATTTCACCAGCTACAAGCAGAAAATGACATTTAGAAACAGAGTGTGAGGCAGGCGTGCTGACCCACGCCTGTGACCCCAGCACCCCGGAGGCTGAGACCGCAGGATTGCTAGGCAGCTTGAGGCCAGCCAGCCTGGGATACGAGTTCAAGTCCAGTGTGCACTGCTTGGCAGGATACTGTCTTCAAAATAAAATAAGAAATGTTTAAAAACTCAAAAAACAACCCAAACTGGATACCAAATTTTAGTTAGAGTGGTTGCTTAAGACATGGCTCAAAAACTCAGTAGGTTTGAGGAGAGTGTCAGTGCGTTGCTGTCGGTGACTGGGGAGCAGGCTGGTGGCGTGTGACTGGCTGGCTTTGCTGTGCTCACCTTGCTTCACACAGCAGACAGAGCAGTGGCACTGGTCCACAGAGCAGCCGGCACCAGTCCACTCAGCCGGGGCCTCAGTGGAAACGGCTGAGGAGTCTGGTCTCTCACCCCAGGCTCCTTCACACTGTGGACACGGTGCAGTCCTCCAGCAGACAGGGACAGATGCGGGAGGTCTCTGGAGTCATACCACGGCCACTCCAGCCAAGCTCCTCTGCTCACAGCTCAGGAGGAGGGGAGGGAAACACTTCTCCTCTGGCTGGGAGGAAGCACCATGTGTAATCACAGATGTAAACTCCCTGGTGTCACTGCCCTGGGGCAAACTGACCACCAGATGTGTACCACTAGATCTGTTACCAGGAAATTGGGTCTTAACACCTCAAGGACCTGGTGGCACATCTCGATTCTTTGTGTCTTTGACAAAGAATTTCAGACAGGACACACAGGCCATCCTATGGTGTACATGCAGAGTTTATTGCAAGATGACAGAGTTTTATAGCAAGAGAGAGGCTCCACCTTCAAGCACGAGGGTGGCTGAGTGCCCAAATGACAAAGGCACTAAATGGGCTCTCAGGTTACATTTCTGTGATTCACTGTGTCTTTAAAAGCACATCCTTTCCTTCTTCGGAGGGTCACTGCTTTAGTGCAAATAAAATGGACCGTGTTGACCTACTTCAGAAAAGAGTAGGTCCCTGTGCATCCCCGAAGTAGAAGTCTCCGTGTAGCTTGTTTTGAGACCTTAAGATTTTTCTCAGTCCTTGCCCACAGTCTGGGCTCAATGGGCCCAGCATACTGGGAGGATATGGCATTTTCTTGAGCTAATGTTTGAAACCACATCATTTTGTGGATTTTACCTATAGCTAAGGTGGAGGGGGGAGCATCATGTTTGCTTTGCTTTTCAACTATCCTGGATCTGCCCATCTCCAGGACTGCTAATAAGTAATTTTCAGGGGCCAGGGATTTTTCTCAGCAGCATAAGCACCTGCCTGGCAAATGCAAGGTCCTGTGTTCAATTCCTGATACCAAAACCAACCAACCAACCAACCAACCAAACAAACAAACCAATTTTCAGCCTAACACTGTGCAGAAAACTCTGAAAACATGTAAAGTCTAGATCGGTGGACTGTGTGTTGCTTGTTGTCCCCTGAGAAGCAGGTGCCAAGATGGCACTGGATGCAAGTGAGATTTATTGAGAGAAACGCCTATGAGGGATACAGAGTGGGCCTGGGACACACACAGCACTTGTCAGCCCTAGAGCACAAGGCATCTTTTACAGGACCCCAGGGCTCAGCTGGGGATGGGTGCCGCCTGCAGGGAGGATAGTCCCTGCTCAGCTTTGCAGGGGGTTAACCAGGCAGCCAGAGGGCCAAGCAGTACCTTCATGCCCTGCCCCAGAAGAATACAGCAGAGCCCAGGAGTGCAGAGCCCACCAGCGCAAAGAAGACAATTTCCCCCACGCTGGGACCTGGTGACATAAATAAAACTCTAACAGAATTCTCACAGAAGTCTGGAGTCTGATTCTAAATGTTATGCTTGTATGATGGGCCAAGACCAGCTGTGAGTCTTTGAGAAGATCAACACAGCAGGACTCAATGTGCTAAATATCAAGGTTTATTTTAAAGCTACCACATGAAGCTGGTGGGATTTGGAACAGGAACGGGAGCTGGAAGCAGACTCGTGCATGTCTGGCCTTCTGGTTTCCAGAAAGGAACGCTGCGGGGTAGGAGGTAGAGGCAGGAGAGCCTTTCCAAGCTTGTGAAATTACTGTTCAATGTCTTTATGACAAAGAGTAGGATAGAAATGAAACGGAAACAAATCCAGGGCCAGGCGTGGGGCTGGGTTCCATCTCCAGCACAGGGGGAGAATGTCAGGGGAGCTGTGAGTTTGGAGATTAAAGGCAAAGCAACAAGCCTCCAGAAATAACCAAGGATTCTCCTACATTCATGAATGCAAAGTAGGAACTTGCATTTAGAAAAGACACACAAGTATGAATCACAACAGAAAAGGCTAGTGAGCTCCACTACACTGAAATTAAAGGCATTTTTCATTTGCTTTGTTTTGGTTTTGAGACAAGGTCTTGCTATGTAGCCCAGCTAGCCTTAAATTCACAGAGTAAGTGCTGGGATTACAGGTGGGCACCACCATGCTGGCTAAGGATGTTTCTTTTAATGGGCTAGGGAGAAACTGCAAGTAGAAACTGCAAAGTATTAGAACAGAATGAAAATGAAAGGACCATGCTTTGAAACCCGTGGGATGACAAGAGAGTAACTTTCAGAGGGCACTGTTGCCCTTCGGATGTGTTTGTCTGGAAAAAAGAGCCATGTAAATTTAAGAGTGACGCTGTTTACTTCTGAAATCAAAGAACAGCAAAATAAACCCAAGAAAATAGTGGGAAAGAAATAACAGCGAAACTAGTGAAACGGAAAGCAAACAAAAAACAACAAAATAAAGAGCTTTTTATTAATCTTTTTTAATAATAGTCTGTCAGCCAGAAGCATCCGGAAAAAAAAACAGGACACAAATAAACAACTTCAGAATTAGAGAGGGCTCAAGGGAAGATGAGTGTGGTCTTTTAAACCAAGGGATTAAAAAATATGGTTAGGAACAACTTAATATCCTACATTTGAAAACCTTGATGAAATAGACACTCTAAGGAAAACATCTTGGCCCTGAAAGAAAGAAAAAAATCTGAATAGGTCAATAAGCAGAAAGGAAGATAAATATGACAGAGCCACCTCCCTGAAGGCACTAAGGACACCAAGCAGACAGTGACCAGCTGAGAATACAGGACACTGTTATCATGACCCTGCCCGGGGACACACATGGGCTCCATCCTCAGGGGCAGGAGGCAGCACGTTAGCAAGTGGGCATGCCCCAAGCTCTCCACGTAGGAAGAAAGGTGGCAGGGTACGATGGCAGGAGCCTGACCAGGGTCATCCCGGAGGAGAGGACACATGTGACACAAGCCAATGTGCAATCCCGAGGTAAACCAGCAGGGGACCTTGTGGTAGGCAAACACCTTCACAGTTCACGCTGGTGGTGTCATAGGCTATAGGGAAACTCAGTCTTGTCCCCAGCTGGGGAGAATGACAGCCTTGGAGCCACTTGGGATGACTTCGTGGTAGTGACTGTCAAAAAGGAAAACCTGCAGATTCTACCAGGATCAACTCTACTCCTATGTTTTTATTATAAAAAAGAAAACAGTGGCTGTGCACCCTGAAAGGGTTTTGGCCCAGACAGGACACTGTAGCCAGGAAAGCCTCAACCGGAAGCAGGAAGCCCCTATCTCCCCCACCCCTAGGAAGTTACCTGAGACACCATCTTCCCGCCCCTGGAAACTGACCTATGGCACCAAACCTAAGACCAATGGGCTACCTGCGCATCCCTGATGCCCTCCTTAGGTTCCACCCCAAACCGAGGCTACTTACATACTCCCAACGCCACCCTGCAGAGATCGCCGGACCCCAGCGGTGGGGGGTGCCGGCGTCTCTCTCCATGTTCTCAGAATAAAGGCTGCTTTTTGTTTTATACTTCTCATCTTTTAGAATTAATCCTATCACGCCCAAGAAGGTTTACAGAAAGTGTCTGCTTTTAACATTTTAAAAATAACTGAAATACAGATTATGTGGTTCTGCTCGCCTATAATCTCAGCTAACTTGGGAGGCTGAGACAGGAGAATCCTAAATTCAAGACCAGCCTGGGAAACTTAGGGAGATCCTGCCTCAAAAACAAAGCAAAACAACTAAGCAAACAAAAACAAAACAACCAAATAAAACAAAACAAACCAAGCAAACAAAAAACTGTCCACTGATAGGCAGATAAGTGAGTAGCTTACAGTTTTTAAAAATGATAACCGATCTAATGGCAGTTGCAATGAATAAGTATATAAATCAAATAGGGCTTGATTTAAAAGTTATTGTTGGGAGAAAAAAGAAAGATGTGAGATAATTTTTACTATACCTTTTTTACAAAACCCAAACAACATCATATAAGCATGTTCATGGTGTTTTAGGACATACAGGTTTTAAAATGCATGTATGCATGGGGAGTTTTTAAGACACCTGGAAGGACGTGGACCAAGCCGGTAGCCTTGAGGAATACTGAGGGATCTCTGGAGCAGAGGGGAAGTGAAGAAGCCAAGAGGGTAGATGAAAGGGAACTTAACTTTTATACAGTGCTTTACAGGAACCTCACATAATGGATCGAGCTGATTTTTTATTTTGGCAATGCTGGGCTTTGCATGCAGGGCCTTCTGCCCTCTTGTTCACGGATCATGAATGGGGCAGCTTCCTTTCTACAAAGTGAATTACAAACTCCTGAGGCCAATCCCAGGGCAGTGGGTGAGGCGGGAAGGAGGAGGCAGAAGGGGCAAGGTCTGATTGATTAGTGGCAAGGGTAGGGGAGACTTCCTTATTATCCTGGGGGAAAAAAATGCCTGCTTTTTTTTTCTTTTTTAAATTGCCCTGTCTGCTTCCTTAAAGTTTTGGTTTGATGGTGTGGCCCGTGTCAAGAGAGACTCCGTTCTGGTTTGGTTGGATCTGTGAGGGCCTCCAATAGTGGCTTCCCATTGATATAGGGGAACGAAACTCCCAACCTACTATATGTCCAGAATGAGTTTGTGCTCTCTAAAATCGAAGAATGAATTTGAGAAACAATGGAGTTTAAGAGTAGAAATATTTATTGAAAGAAAGAAAGCTTCTGTCTGAAGAGAGACAGAAGGGGTCCCGAGTGGGTTACCAAGGACTCTGTCTTTTCCAGGGACTTTCATAGAGCAAAACCATGAGATTAGATGGTTCAAAGGTAGGGAAAAAGGGAATTTGCAAAGTGAGCATAAGGTGGGACAGAACTGTAGTCAACCAATAAGATTAACTGCTCAGGTAAAATTGACTAGATTAGGAGCAAATGGGGAAGCCAGTTATGTAGAAAGGGGCATCTTTAGAGAGTAGTGACTCTTCCCTAGGGATTTGAATGGTGACTCCTGGCTTCTCAAGGTGATTCAGATTTAATCCCCAAGGATTATATTTAAGGGTGTGACTGCATTTGTTTTGCGTTCTGTCCTGAGATCGGGCCCACAGCAAGAGGTGTGTGTCCCCTCCAAGGTCACCAGACATCTGCTTCTCTGTGCTGGCTTCTTTGAGGGCCTGGCCCTGACTGCCTATAATATTTCT
Source organism: Cavia porcellus (assembly GCF_034190915.1). NCBI lineage: Eukaryota > Metazoa > Chordata > Mammalia > Rodentia > Caviidae > Cavia > Cavia porcellus. The sequence continues at coordinate 27,741,931 of NW_026947515.1, forward strand.
AAGTAGCTCAGCTGCCTGTAACCCCATCATTTTAGCTCACCACTGTTTGGGCAGTTTCAAAGAAAAAGGGAGTGGCAAGAGTGGGGGCCCTGGGAGGTGTCCTTTCCTCTTCTGGGGGGCAGTGGTATGGGTATGGACGGGGTGGGCATCTCGTGGAGAGGTGAGGGCTGGAGCAGGCTCCAGGTGCAGCCTCCATGTGCTTCCTTCCATAGCCTTTGGCCAGCACCTAGGGAAGTGGCTGTCACCCTAATAACCGAGTCTGTCATCTCACAGAGCCCAAGACAAATCGTGAGCAGAAAGAAGGTTAAAGGACAAATGTTTATTGGAAATATAAGTGAAAGGGTTTTGGCCCAGACAGGACACTGTAGCCAGGAAAACCTCAACGGGAAGCAGGAAGCCCCATCTCCCCTGCCCCTAGGAAGTTACCTGTGATGCCATCTTCCCGCCCTTAGGAAATTTATATATGGCGCCAAACCTAGGACCAAAGGGCTACCAGTACATCCCTAATGCCCGCCTTAGGTTCCACCCCAAACTGAGGCTATTTACATGCCCCCACGCCACATGTACGCTGGAGAGATCGCTGGACGCCAGCGGTGGGGGTGCCGGTCATCTCTCTCCGTGTTCTCAGAATAAAGGCTGCTTTTTATTTTATACTTCTCATCTTTTGGAAATATTTTTCATCTTTTGGAAATAATCCTAGCATCCTGTGGGTTTAGAATAATTAATTTTGGTTTAGGCTTTGTAACATAGCCTAAAGAAAATCAACTACTCAACTGTCAATTCCAAGGAAATTGGTTACTCTGATTTTGTTTGTCTGTTTTTGTTTTTGTTTTTTTGAGACAGGGTCTTGTTGTATAGTTAAGGCTACCTGTGAACTCACTATGTAGCTCAGGCTGGCCCTGAATTTGTAGCAGTCCTCCTGCCTCTGTTTCTTGAGTGCTGGAATTACAGGCGTGTACCACCAGGCCTAGCATACTCTGTGGTTTTAAATTTTTGCAAGTCCAACCTGGAAGTAGGAAAAGATTATCAACCACTTTAGCATATTCTACCCAGTCTTTTTCTGGGAAAATGGGTTCTTATCTGCCCATCATTATCCTAATTTTCCATCTTTTCCCTGTTTTGAATTTCACATTTTTAGGCTTGACTAGCTGCATATAACTACAAACTGTGTGCTATTTTTTATATCTAGCTGATTGTACCTTAGACAGTCCTTTATTGACTGCCTACTTGTAAGTTAACTTAAACTGTCTTTTATGCTAGGAATACTCCTTAAGCAAAAGTAACACTTTCAAAGTTTGCTTCTTTTTTCTTTTGGTACCAGGGTCTTAGTTGATAGGATTATTTCCGAAAGATGAAAAATATTTCTAAAAGATGAGAAGTATAAAACAAAAAGCAGCCTTTATTCTGAGAATATGGAGAGAGACGACCAGCACCCCCCACTGCTGGTGTCCAGCGATCTCTCCGGCGGACACGTGGCATGGGGGTGTGTCTAAGTAGCCTCGGTTTGGGGTGGAACCTAAGGCAGGCATTAGGGATGCACAGGTAGCCCATTGGTCCTAGGTTTGGCACCATAGGTAAATTCCCAGGGGCGGGAAGATGGCGTCACAGGTAAATTCCTAGGGGCGGGGGAGATAGGGGCTTCCTGCTTCTGGTTGAGGCTTTCCTGGCTACAGTGTCCTGTCTGGGCCCAAACCCTTTCATATCCTGTCTTATGATTATTATTATGAAAAGGGTTGAAGATTTCTCTCTTTAACTACTTCCTGCTGGCTGAGGGCACTGTACTGGGGTCTAGGGGCATTGACGGGATGACGGTTGATGCCCAGGTAGAAGCTGGTGCCAGGTGTTTTAGCCAGGACAACTTCACTGGTGAATGCACATATGTTAGACTGGAAAAACAAAGACAAGATGTTATGAGGAGACATGGCATTGTCATATTTAAGGACCCAGGTGAGGTAGAGGGAAAGGTGCCTTTGATTTAGACATCTTCTGCGGTAAGACAGAATTCTGAAAATTAAACGTGGGATTAGGAGGAGTGAAGTTATGAGAGGTGATTACTCCCCCATCTGAAAGCATAAAAGTTAAAAGGGTAGGTGTATAAAACTTGTCTCTGGTCCAGGAGTTGAACTGGAAAAAATAGGGGGAGTAGGGAAGGTGGTGGCTGTACCAGTATAGGGAAGGTAAGGGCTCAGGCTCTCAGGGATGTCACGTTTAACCAGACAGCTGAAGGTAGAAAGAACTATGACTGTTATCATATAGAACATTATGAAGATTATCTTACGCATGATGTGAGAGTCTTTAGGAAAGACTGTCAAGAGTTCTGCTGTAAAAATTATCATTAATAGAATGTAAGAAATTAGGAACCAAAGTGGATAGCAAAACATGACTTAGCCTGTTAACTGTGGCTGCGAGGCCTTTGTGAGACAGAGACAGGTGGGCGACAGAAGATGAGATGACCACTCAGAATGATCAGATTTAGGGCTGGAAGGGCACCTCTTAGCCTGAGTGATGTGAAACCAGGATGGCAGTCTAGCAACTTTGATTTAGGCATGGGTTGCTGTAACCTGGTTGTATCAGCAGTTTACCTGGTTGTGGGAAAGGCTGTTATGTATCCTAAAAAAGTATAAACAAAGTGAGAAGACAAAAATGTACCTGTCAGTCTTGACTAGGGTTACCTGACAAATTGGTGAATAAGAAAGGAAGGGGGTGGCCTTATATCACTGAGGAGAGGTTTACTAGCGATAACAGGTGGAAGCTGTTGAGGCCTCAGTGTGTCTAAGTTAGCCTGTATATTTAGGACTGGGACCTGTACAAAATAGGCCCTGTTTATAAATGGCATAGGTTGATCATCAATACCCCGTCACAGAGATTGAGGACTTAATATAGCAGCCTGAAAACTCAGGAAGAACTCTGTATATATGGCCTCTATGTCCACAAATATAGAGAATTGTCTTACCTGAGACTTTAGTTGACTTGGACTCTGAGACGGACACCTTAAAGGGGGCTATTGTTGCTCTGAACCCCCTCAGTCTTCGGCAGCAATTTTTTTAGCGATGAATCTGGCAGTATCAACATTTCCTATGAGGGCTAGAAGTTAGGATGGCTTACCCACTCTCTGGTGGCTAGGACAGTCCAGTAGCCCTGGAGTAAGGTCTCAAAGAATGCCAGGATGGGGCATTTTGTTGCCCAACGTCTTGTGCTGCATTTGAGCATGGTCCGTGGGGGCCAGGCAGCTCCACCTTGTGTAGGTTAACCTGCCTCAGAACGCCAAGTATCGAAAGTGTTAAAAATATGAAAAACCATATTCAAAATCTCTCCAAGGTTTAAAGGTCAAGTTTTGCCCTTTTGTTTGGGATTTGGACTACAGTAGAATTAAATAAGTATGCAGGAATTTAATATTGGCACTTTAGATCAGAGAGCAGGCTTTATCTGAATGGCATATCATTTTTAGGGTGACACATTGGAATTAACAAAAAAAGGCTTTAGTCTACCCTCCCCCTTTTGGAGTAAAATCTTAATGGGAACATTTTGCAGTAAAGGTTTACCAATCTTATGAATAAATCTATCAAAACTGATCTAATACTGTCAAATTTGGAACACATTCACTTTTAAAAGTTGTTATTTGCAGTAGTATGAACCAAGACAAATAAAATAAAACTTTGAAGAAAACCCTTATCTTGGAATAGAGCTAGTGGTTCCCAGCAAAAAGGAATTTATAACCTTAGTTGTTAAACAGGAGAATGGTGAAGGCTTTGATTGATAAACAAGACTGGTAAAATTATCAGGTGGCCAATAACCTTGATTAAATGGTTTGAGAATTGTAATAAAACAATAGCATCTCTTGAGCAGAGCCAAATTGTAAAAAAAAGCAGGCCTGAGCGGAGCCGCTGAGCTCCTGTTTTGCACCACAATGGCAAAGCATGCCCAGTGTGGGGGTGGGGCGAGCATCAGGACATAGCATGGAGGGGTGGGCTGGGACTGCCCCCGGAAACGTGTAAGGCGGTGGCGACGATGGCGCATGGGGGAGGGAGGGGCTGGGACGGGGCATGGGGGAGGGGCTAGGAGGTGGCTCCAGGCAGCGTTTGAAGCTGCAACTGCTCATGGGGTGTGAGGATTAGAAAGCCAATTTAGGAACACAGCTGGGTTTTTATTAGCCTCCTGGACCCATTTTAAAAGTTTGTTGTAGTTAGTATGCTTGTCCTGCTCTGGCACAACTATAGGCCCAGGGTCATTATCAGTGGTATTTAACCTTATGTCTGTGGTCAGCTTTTTTTTGAGCTGCTTGCCACAGCTGATTTTGCTCTTGTGAGCTGAGAGTGGTATTTAGAATCACATAAACATCTCTAAAATGTAAATCATAATGATCAGTAATAAATGCAAATTGCCTGATATAATTCTGTGGGTCAACAGAGAAACTACCTAATTTATGGGTAATCTGAGATAGATCAGAAAGGGAAAAAGGCACATGGATTTTAACAAGTCCCTTGGAACCCGCTTGCTCCCAAAGTGGTAGCAGAGCCTGAGGAGAAGATTCTGGAGCAGAGGGCCATTGGACAGCCATCTGTCCAGTAGGCACATGTGAGCAATCATCTGTAGAGTGGCTACAGAGCTGCTGCCGGTCACCCTGGGAAATACAGGCAGATGGCGTCTCACTGTGTGCCTTGCAGCCAGAGGATTGCTGTCGGCAGCACAATGAAGCTTCATGTGCACTGCAACAGGGCGGCTGTTGCAGTTCACAAGAGTAGCCACAAGGGGGCTCCCATTGACAATGAGGCCCGTGTGAACATAGTGGTCCCCGGCCATGTGGCGGAGGGTTGTAACATGGCAATTCTTCCTGGAGCAAGCTGGAACAATCACGTGGCCTGCTGGAAGGACATAGCGACCGAGACCTAGTATGGTGGGCAGGTGGTGAGAATGCTGTAGGGGATAGAGAATTCTCAGGAGAATAAGAAGTCGGAGACTGGGAGGAAGCGCTAACAGAGGGATTAGAGCCACTGGGAGAGTTATGGGTCCCGGGAGACGGAGGGGAAGAGGATTGCACAGCGGGAGATAACTGCGACACAGAGGGATTAGAGCTACTGGGAGAGTTATGGGTCCCAGAAGGCGGAGGGGAAGACGATCCCACAGCGGGAGACAATGGCAAGGAACCATTTTGGGGGTAGGGAGGTAGCGGCAGGGAAAACACTGGAGGGCAGGACGGAAAAGTTTGCGGTGTGGTAGAGTTAGCTAAAAGTATCTCAGCGGGAGCACAAAACTTAATGAGAAATGGGCGTGTTCTCAGAATAAGAAAGGCCTGAATATAAGGGAGTTCTAGTAACTTGTCACCGGCCTGACAGAAATCATACAAGTTCCTGAGAATGCAGGGGTCAAATGTTCCTTCCTTGGGCCGCTTGCCAATAAGGTAGGTTGGCCAGACCTCCTGGAAGTAAAAAGTTAATTGTTTAGTTTTTATGGTACTTTTAATTATTAGAGTACGTAAATTGGAAATTAGGCATTGTAAAGGCGTCTTTTGGGAGTTAGAAAATATGTTTCCCATGACTGATTCAGGCAAGAAATAAGCCATGGTCCAGAACAAGCCGTCACTCATTTGTGGCACCACACGGTGGCTAAGGTTCCAAAAACTCATATATTCCAGTTGTCACTGAGAGATTTATGAGTGGAGCCCACGTGGGGTCAGTAACAGTTTTGCCTGTGAAAGTGCAAGGCTTTAAGGGAAGTGAGGGCCTTTCAGTGTGGGCGGTCCAAAAATCTCAAAAAGAACTTTAGAGTGTGGACACAGGTCTTCCCAGAACGAACCCTGCCCTGGGCTGTCCTAAGGACGTGAAAATGCCACAGAACCACACAAATGGGGAGAACAGTCCACTGGGGCTGCCCAGTGCCAAGAGTTCCCTGGAGAGTGCTCACCTGAAATCAATCTGGCCGACGGTGAGTGCAGGTGGCTGGCGACAAGGACGTCTCGGGAGAGGAAAAAGCGCAGAATTTTTTTTTTTTTTGGTCTTTTTTTGTTTTTATCGGTACCAGGGATCGAACTCACGACTGCCTGCTTGCAAGGCAGACGCTTATGCCGCTGAGCTAAATCCCCAGCCCCAAAAGCGCAGAATTAATCCAGGATGTTATCTGGTTTGTGAATCACCTGGGGACTCAACTGGGTGTGTCCCAGGAGTCAATCGCCTGCCGATCGAGTCACGGCACCAAATGATAGGATTATTTCCAAAAGATGAAAAATATTTCCAAAAGATGAGAAGAATAAAACAAAAAGCAGCCTTTATTCTGAGAACACAGAGAGTGATGGCTGGTACCCCCCACCGCTGGCGTCAGGCAATCTCTCCAGTGGACACGTGGCGTGGGGGTATATAAGTAGCCTCGGTTTGGGGTGGAACCTAAGGCAGGCATTAGGGATGCACAGGTAGCCCATTGGTCCTAGGTTTCCCGCCATAGGTAAATTCCCAGATGGCGTCACAGGTAAATTCCTAGGGGCGGGGGAGATAGGGGCTTCCTGCTTCTGGTTGAGGCTTTCCTGGCTACAGTGTCCTGTCTGGGCCAAAACCCTTTCATTATCCACCTTTTTTTCCATCGCTAAGACAAAATACCTAACATTTGAAGTTAAAGGAGGAAAAGTTTATTTGGCTCACAGCTTGTAGAAGTTTTAGTTCATAGTTGGCTGGCTCCAAGGCAGCATGACATGGCAGATGAGAAACAGTCCATGGCAAAGTGGGGCAGGCAGAAGGCAGCCAACGGCAAGCAACAAGTCGCAATCTTCTTTCAGTCCCTTATATTTCATCCAGGTACCCGTCCTTAGAGGTGAGTAGCCCGCACACCCAGTGTGGGGCACCCTTAATCCTACCAAGAACTATACCAAGTCAATTGGTGGACTAATTTAATAATCACACATCCTTGATCCCAGCATCACACACTTTAGATCCAGTCACCTCTGAGAAGCCCCACCTATGACTGCATGCGGCTTTGGGGGACATCTAGACACAAGCCATAACATGAGGGATTGAATTAAAGACCTTTACACTGAGCTACATCCCCAGCCCTTTCTATTTTTCATTTTGACACAGATTCTCACTACATTGCTAAATTGCCCAAGCTGGGTTTGAACTTTTGATCTCCTGGCTCAGACTCCCAGAGTTCTGGGATTACAGGTGTGAGCTACCACATCCATCAGTTTGAAAGTTGCTAATGTGATTTTGCTTTTGCCTGGCTGCTCTGAGACATACACTTGAATGAAAGGAAAGTGGGATTTACTGCAGAGAGAATCCAAAGAGAAAGAAAAGGTAATATAATTTTTTGGGAAAAAATTCCTTACGAGGTAGGCTGGTTTGTTGACTAATGATTGTTTGACTTAAGAGTTTTTTTCTTTTTACAACTGTGCAAAAGCACATCTACTCACCCATTCTATTTTCTGCATTCAGCACAGTATTCACTGAATTACATGAGGTATACAATGATAAGCTAGGTGTTGCGTTGGATGGTTTTGCCATACTGAAGGCTGATATAAGTGTGTAGAGCACCTTCAAGGCAGGCTAGAAGAAGCGGTGATATTCTGAAGTCAGTGCTATTAAATGCATTCCCAGTTTCTAATGGTTCAACTAACAATAGGCTTTTCTGGGTGAAATGTCATTGTGACCCAAGGAACATCTGCATTAGTCTTCTCCAATGCCCAGTATAATTAGATTGGATTCAGCTACTTTAATAAATACAAGAAATTAGTGGGCCAGGATGCTGGCTCATGCCTGGAGTTTCTGCCATGCAAGGTGTGGAGTGTGATGCTGGTGCCACTAGTGATAAAAAGAATTTACTGATAGGCTAAGGCTATAGAAAAGTTATTGATCGGAGAGCAGTGGGAGAGTCTGAGATGCCCATGTTGTCAGGGTGAGAGGATGAGATTTTTACATTCGATTTTACTGTGAGGAGGACATCTGTGGCCTGGAGTTGGGTATATTTGTGTGGTCACCTCATGTAGGTGATATAAGATGTGCATTCTATTGTTGGGATACCCATCTGGGGGGCTAGGTTAGACTCCCCACATATATCTGTGTTTGAAGTGAGATCTGCAGCCTAATAATGTCACTACTTCCTTGAGAATGGGCGTCTTTAGGAGGGAGGCTGACTTACAAGGGAAAGGCACAGGGACTCCATTTAATTTCCCTTGTCTCCTTTATACCTCTTTTCTATACTATCTGAGCTCTACTCCACAGTTTCAGATGGCTGCCACAGTCCTCACCATCACATCCTCATACCCATTGGGCAGGAAAAATGGAAAGCACGACTCAGACACAATCAGAATTGTACATGCTACTTCCCTTCTTATCTCATAAACCAGAACTTATTCTCATAGCTTTTCTGAGCTTTGTGGACTGCTGGCATGACAGCCACATAATCACCTAAAATGTGGGGTTTCTATATCCAAAAACAAGGAGAGGGAATCATTAGCAGTTCTGGGGAGCAGGCAAAGTCCGCTCACCTGCCTCCTGCCTGTGGCCCCCAGGGCACTGTGGGACTTGGAGTGGGAGGGGTAGAAGAAGGGAGAGGGAAAGGAAGAGGGAGAGGTCATAGTGGGACAAAGGCAGGAGGTAGAGGCCATGGCTGACAGGCAGTAAGGAGGTCACTGCAATAGGAAACCAGAGGCCCAGGTTGCTGGTGGCCCCAAGTGGTCAGGCAGGGAAGGTCCAAATGTAATCAGCAAGGCAAAATGGAATTTGAGACATTGGTTTTATTTCCTCTTCTACAAATGCCTTCTGCCTAGCATACAACCATAACTACCCTGCCCTCTTCTCCTCGACTTAAATAAATAAAAAAAAATGTGGAGATACTGTCCCGGGTGGTGGTGGGGGTCAGGGTCCTGGTGAGGTGAAATAAACCTGGTGTTCTACAGTCATCACATTGTATGCCTTCTGTCCTTTGCTACAAAAGTGCCTTGTACGCTTGGGCATAGGGAGATGGAAATTTGAGGCCAATGAGATCCTTTCATTTCCTTGGCGCAAGCCAAAGTCCTTTGAATGACTTTGCCCAACGAGAGTAAATATCCTCCTTTGGTTTGGTCAGCAGTGAGCAAATGGACCCATGTGGTTAGTTATGCCAAAGCTCAGCTGTCCAAAACCACCTGGTGTCCTGCCCTGGTTGTGGGCAGAGCCCAGGAGCAATTAGGAGTCCACCAGGACTTGGTTTTGTGGCAGGAGGAGTAGTGTAGATTCACAGGACTGACAGATTTACCCATTACATACACAGGATCCTAGTTCAGTCTGAATTTTAGATAAACAAGGAATACATTTTTTAGAGTAAGCATGTCTGCATTCCATTCATCATTTATTTGGAATTCAAATGGGACTGGGTGTTCTGTATTTTATCTGGAAATCCTACAAACCTGGGGTTGTTAGGGGCTCATCCAGGTCTCAGGGGAGTCTGGAGCTCCAGTAGGAACCAGTGCAAGCTCAAGGCAGACATAGGGACCTCCAGGCTTGGTCTGCTCCCCAGAGACACAAGGAGCCACAGGGACCATGCAGAGATCACAAAATCCCACTGTTCTCTGTGTAGGATGACCTTCCTTTTTCTGCTCCCCAAGACCCGAAGCCAGCTCTCTGGAAAGAAGCTGAGGAGACGGGAAATAAGGGAAGCCCAGTGTGTTTTCGCCGAAAGACTGAGCATTACTCAGGTAGCCTTTAGATTATACCTTGAACTGTGTTTCACCTGGGTAGAATGAAGGCAAGAAATCACTTCTTTTTACTGCTGAGCTATAGGTGAGGGCTCAGAAACTTCTAGTTCAATACAGAACAAATTACGACTGAGCACTTGAGATTGAGCACCTGGGACTGAGAAGGGTGACCCAGTTACCCTTTCACTGAAATTGTTCCAGGCCTGAAGTCCTACGAAGAGCCCCTGGGGTTTGGGGTCTGCGTCCTGTCAACTTTGCTCTCCCTGTGAGTCACCACCTCTTGCTCCCATCGTCTCTGCCTGACCAGCCGGGCTGCCCCAAATCTAGGCCAGTATTCAACCGTTTTAGTCATCCTCCCCACCCTAGACGTTTATGGAGGCTTGGGACCTCGTAAAGCTAGAGTCTGCAATGATAATAAACAGGTCAAGTTAGCTTGGCTTGGGGTAGGATTGTGGCCCAGCCTGGAAGCTGTCAGCACCAGGGGAGGCCCTTCTCTCCAATGTCCTCACAGCTCAGAACGAGGTGGCCGCATTCCTGGAGGTGCCCCCTGCACACTTAGCATGCAGGTGCTAGAAAGACTGTCAGTGGACAACTACCGCGCCACAAACAGATTCTTGGCTTCCCCTGTCCACAGCTGTCTGTGGGATGTAAGGAGCTGCGAGGTGTGGACCATCTCTTCTGTAGGGGACCTTCCTGGCCCAGCTCTGGGGAGCCTTCTCTACCTCCACTTACCTATTACTTTCCAGATTCTTCCATAGGTGGGACCCTTTTAAAAAGTCGTTTCTGAATTGGTTGTAACACCTGTCTTGTCCCTTTGCAGGTTAAGGAGTAGAATACAATCTAACGTTTGTTGGTATTTCTATGGGTATGAGAAGAAAAATTTGATCATTTTCTGAAAATTAACCTGATGGGGTTAGGAGGACTGGGTTAAAAATCTAATTTCTACCACATATTGACTTTCAGTCTGGCAGGTCACTTCACCGCTGCCTCAGCTTGCACCAACAGCGGAGACTTGAGACTATAACAAAAAACGGACAGCTCTGCAACCCCAGAGCCAAGGACCTAGGCCCGGCCTCAGGCCCGGCCCCAGTGCCTCTCTGGCAGCGTAAGCCCCGCCCCTCTCCGACCACGCCCCAATCATCTCCTGCCCCGCCACAATCTCCGCCCCTCTCCGGCCCCGCCCCAGCCCTGCTCTAGCTACATAATACCCGCCCGCATGCCAGTCGCAAATCAGAGTGGGGCTGCCTCATTGCGCGCTCCTTATTGGCTGCGCGCTCAGTGGGTCGGGCCCGGAGCTGTGATTGGTTGTCCGGGCCGGTGACGTATAACCCGAGTGGCCAGCGTGCTCTGGACGGTGATGGAGGACGCGGCGGTACTCACCCGAGCGGCTGCGCGGCGGCGGGGACTGGCAGCCAAGGAGTCTGGGGCACTAGAGAAGACGGGGCGGCGACTGAATCAGCGGCGGCCGCGGCGTAGGTGAGGACGTGAGGCGAGGGACGTGGGCGTGTCCTGGACCGGGGTTGCCAGCGGAGCGCCGGGTGCTCGCTTTCCGTGTGCCGTGCAGGGACAGTAGCTGGCTCCCCACGCCTGTCCGCCCGAATTCCGCTCACTGCAGCAAGCCAGCCAGGGGCCCTTCCCTGTTCTGAAGTGGGGCGGAACCCCGAGGTCCGGGATCGCCGTAGCCGTGGCATACGCGAGCTCGCAGCGAAGTATTTGACCCCTTTTCGAAGAGTGACCTCTGACCGCAGTCGGTAGGGAAGAGAACACCACCAGGTGGAGAACGAGAGGGTGGACATCCAGCTAGGAGGAGCAGAATGGGTACAAAGACCGAAAGGGACAGACGTGTCCTTGGACCCAAGCCTGTCCCCTTTGGGAGCATTTGCCACAGCAGGCTACGGGGGAACGTGGCAGCGCTAGGTTTGTTTCCAAATTCAAAGCAATGAGACTGGTTGGCCCTGCAGACTGCATGATGGTGAGCTGCTGATGGGGGACTGGTGTTCTGGGGTAGGAAGAATTGCCATGGCTCTTTCCCGCCTTCCGGAGGAATAACCTTTAGCGGCACAGGTGACCCGGTGTGGGCAGGATTGGTCTGAGAAAACCTTGGAGGGGCAAAGAAAAGAGTAAAGAAATTAGGAAGGAGTCTCAGGAAGAGGAGGGTGGGAGGATGAAAAGAAGCCTTTCTGTGGCATCTCCACTTCGCTCTGCCCTACTTCCCACCTACCCACTGTCTCCCTCTTTGGACCAGTTCGGGTTCCCAGTCTCCGAAGTGCTGGGGGATGGCAGACACTTCGGAGGAGCCCTGCCAGCATCCCTCTGTGGATTTGCAGAGCAGGCAGGTGGTACCCAGTTGGTAAAGAGCAGCCTGAGGTATTGGAAAACATAGAGAGACCTTGAGCTTTGATGCCTGTGGTCCCCAAGTGGCTCCAGCAGTGTCTTTTCACTGTTTTTAAAATAATTGCTTTTAAAGCCAGCTGTGGTGGCACAAGACTGTAATGCTAGCACTGTGGGAGGCTGATACAGGAGGACTGAGCGTTTGAGACCAGAGCTTGGAGAGATTGTGTTTCAAAAAATACATAAATAAACAAACAAAACAGCTGGGAAGAGCCAGGCATGGTGGCTCACACCTGTAATCCCAGCACTTGAGAGGCCGACACAAGAGGATCATTGTGAGTTTGAGACCAGCCTGGGCTACAAAGTGAGCTCAAGGCCAGCCTGAACTGCATAGAGACACTGTCTCAAGATAAAAAACAAAGCCAAAAAACAAGTAAACAAACAAAAAAGGGCTGGGAATGGAACTTGGTAAGAAGGCCTCAGATTCAATCCTCAGTACTGTCACCCTCCAGATAACGCTATGTGATTTAGAATTCTTCAGGATTTCCCAGCTTAATGCACTAAAGGTACTGTTTCCCCCTGTTACCTATCCATGAATACTGCAAGGCTAGTGTTTTGTGGTTATGTGTAGGGGAACATGGGCTGGAGAGGAAGTCTGGCCCATGTTTTTAGGACCTTACGTTTGTGGTTGTGAGTGCTTTGACTAGTCCATCTCTCCTGGTGAGAGCAAAACATGTGGGCTGTGAAGTACGCTTCTTTGTTTTGGGGCATGTGCTTGGGCTGTGTTGGGGCAGGAGTTTATCCTGAGTGCTGGAAGGGCATAAGGTAGGGCTGGTCACTAACACAGGGCACTGGAGTGACCCATGTTCCTGAGTTTCTCTGTTTCGATGCATGCTGCTGTAGTATCCTATAGGTAATACAAGCCATGTCTAGGTGGCTCCTACCTATTTGCTTCCAAGTGTATTTTATGCTCTTGTTTAATTTTTAAAAAAACTCTTTGCTTAGAATCAAAGAAGATGCAGAAGAAGAAGCAACAGTCTTTCGAGAAGTGGTCAATTTTAATCCAGATCCTTTGCCAGGTGAGAGGATGGGGGCTCCAAATACTGTTTGCACGTCCACTCTCAGGGTTCTGTGTAGAGCAGGCCTCTACCCCTTCTCAGTTCTATCGGTTGTTATCAAAGCATTTCTATGAATCCTGTAATTTCTACTAATTCCTCACTGTCTCCCTCCTTGGACCAGTTAGATATTATGATAAGGAGACCACCAAGCCTATCAGCTTCTACTTGTCTTCACTGGAGGAGCTTCTGGCCTGGACGCCCCTCATGGAGGACAGCTTCAATGTGGCCCTGCAGCCCTTAGAGTGTCGCCAACCCCCACTGAGCAGCCACAGGCCGAGGACCCTGCTGTGCCATGACATGATGGGTGGCTACCTGGAAGATAGGTGAGGACACGTCAGACATTGATCTCTTTGCTGGCTATCCTGGGGGGAACGAAGAGGAGACAGGACAGTGCCTGGTGATAGAAAGCTTCAAGTTGGCATCAGGAGACTGAGGATTCTTGACTGGGCTCTGCCACTGTCTGAGAGAGGGACTCAGGCTTTAATCTGGCTGCACCCATGAGGAGTGCAGAGTGGTCTCCATCTTAGCGCCAGGGTCACGGAGCTTGACATCTGCTTTGTTGGCCCTGACTCTGGTATACAGCGCCCTTAGAGACTCCCTTCCCCACCCAGCTCTGCACATTCCCTCCAAAGTGGCATTTTCTTTTTTAGATAGTACTGGGGATTGAACTCAGAACCTTTGCACTCACCTGCATTACCAGCTATACTTCATCTTGTGTTTTGAGTCAGGGTCTGTAAGCCTGGGCCACTAAGTTGCTAAGTGGCCCAGGCTGGGCCTGAACTTATGATCATCCTGGAGTCTTAACTGTCCATAAAACAACCTTGGTTGTGATTGATAGGAAGGCCGAGTCAGAGATGACCTACAAGGTTGGGGATGAGCTGGCCTGACAAAGAAGACTGTTAACTAAGGCTACCTTGGGACCACTGCTGCCTTCTGTGCAGAGTGGAAGCCAGAGTCCTGGGGCTGGCACACATGCCTGTCTGTCTCTGCCTTCTGTCAGAGCTCAGTGCATGCGGATGCAGCACAGATGCCTGCTGCTTGGGTGAACGTGGTTCCCTCCGGACCACTCAGGAGTGAGAGCCATAATTTGTGCCTCCTGTGCAGGGAACTGTACATGGCAGGTTCCTGGCTAGAATCCACTGAACAGAACAAAAAGGACCCTTCTCGGGCTCTGGGGCTGCTCTGTCTCGCGCAATCACTGTGTCCTTCTTCTGTCTCCTGGGCCTTGACCTTGTACTGTTTCCCCACCCAGGTTTATTCAGGGCTCAGCGGTGCAGAACCCTTACTCTTTCTACCACTGGCAGTACATCGACATCTTCGTGTATTTTAGCCACCACATGGTCACCATTCCTCCAGTGGGCTGGACCAACGCTGCCCACAGGCACGGGGTCTGCGTGCTTGGTAAGGAACTCTGCTCCTCAGTGAGTGGGATCCCACCTTGGGGCCATGCAGTTTCCTGGAGAGGACCCGATAGCAGATAATTTTCAGCGTTGTAGGCCATGGTCACTATGGTAATGCTTAACAGGAAAGGAACCATGATGACAGGTCAGTGATGACCAGGCAGTGTCCCAGTTAAGCATCACTCACACATGCAAGGTGGCTAGATTTGGTGACCTTAGGCCCTGGGTCTACTGACCCCTCCTGTGTCATCACAGTACCTCTCTAGGTCTGGCCTGAGTCCAGACTGTTTGTGGGCCTCCACGACCCCACTGCTGGGCCTGGGCTAGAGTGTCCGAGTCACCAGGTGTGTGGGGGCCAAGGCAAGGGTCAGGATGTGTAGCAAACTTCCTAGTGGCACTGATGCTGCCCATCCAATGGCCACACTTTGTAGGCCTCTAGGTTGGAGGCAGCACCAGCCAGGTGGCTGACCTCAGGCCCCACTGTCTTGCAGGGACATTCATCACGGAGTGGACCGATGGGGCAAAGCTGTGTGAAGCTTTCCTGGCTGGGGACTCACGCTCCTATCAGACAGTGGCCGATCAGCTGGTCCAGATTGCCCAGTTTTTTCATTTTGATGGCTGGCTGATCAATATCGAGAACTCTCTGAGTGTAAGCTTGCCTCTGTGCTGGTGTCTGCCCTCCCCCAGCCCGTTCACTCAGCCCGCTCCTGGGAAGAGCCAGCTGTGCCCCCTGGGTGACCTGGTAGCCAGGCGAGTCTTCCCTGCTGTTTCTGGAACTTGCTGGGCCACACTGTGCTTCGCTGCTGCTTCAGCATAACCACGCCTTTCCTCCTCCGCCTTGCTGCTTCCTGTCCACGGTCACCCTGTCCTTGCACTGCATTTTATCTTTTCCTGACTTCTTGTCCAACACAGGGGCAAGTTACACATCTCAGGGCTTAGGGTGAGGGGCACCGGGGACCAGGGTTCCTGTGGGCCTCACCTCGCCTCACCCTGCCCGAGGTCTGATTTTCCTCCGTCTCCCCCAGGCAGTCGCTGTACAGAACATGCCCGTTTTCCTGCGGTATCTGACTGCTCAGCTCCATCAGCGAGTCCCAGGGGGTCTGGTGCTCTGGTATGATAGTGTGACACAGAGCGGACAGCTCAAGTGGCAGGATGAACTCAATGAGCACAATCGGTGAGCCCTGGGTGCGACTAGGAGAGGTGCTGGCCGGACCCCCGGGGTGTCCCGTGTCAGCCTGCTTCAGGTAGAAAGTGGGGTCCGGGTGTCTTCCAGGGTCCTGATGGTCAGCAGTCCTAACAGTGCCTGGTCTCCCTGGCGGGGTGCTGAGGCTGCGGGTGACTCCTTATGGCTGGTCCCTGTTCTGGGAGCAAGCTGTAGCCCAGGGCCACTGCTGTCCTGAGCAGAGAGGGGCTGTGAGCAGTGAGAACCTCCGCTGTGGGTGGGCTCGCAGTCCTGCCACGCCTGGGCCTCAGCAGCTCCGTCACCTCTCAGGGTCTTCTTCGAGTCCTGTGATGGCTTCTTCACCAACTATAACTGGAAGGAGGAGCACCTGGAGCGGATGCTGGGGCAGGCCGGGGAGCGCCTGGTCGATGTGTATGTGGGCGTGGATGTGTTTGCTCGGGGGAACGTGGTCGGAGGCCGGTTTGACACAGACAAGGTAGGTTGGAACTTGCTGGGCTGCCTCCTTTCCTTGGTGATGATCTGTTCTCTGTGCCTCAAGGGAAAGAACTGTAGTAGCTGATTTTCCCAGAGTGGAGAAACTGAGGCACGGAGGGACATTTGTTTGAGACTAACGTGACCCCATGAAAGGCCTTTGACTGAGCTTCAGCCCTAGCTCTTTTTGCATTTTTTTATTTTGAGAGAAGTTCTCACTGAGTCATGTTGCCTAGGCTGAGTTTGAACTTGCAATCTTCCTGCTTCAGCCTCCCAGAGTTTTGAGATTAAGGTATGCACCACTGAGCATGGCTACAGATGAATGTTTTCATCTGGTGTTGGTAAACAGAAGTGGCCTGTTCCTGTGCCTGCCCTGAATTCTTGTCTGGACTGTGGAGCTTGAACTTACCTGCTGCACTCCAGGTAGATGTAGGGCCTGCAGGTGGGCCTGCGGTGCCTCTCCTGGCAGCCCAGGGCCAGGGCCAGAGGTAGAGTATCACAGCTGGAGACCTGTACCTGCAGTGATGAGTGCTGTTCCCGGATGAGGCAGTGAGGCTGGAGGCCACCAGGCAGTACCCCTGCGTGGGAACGGCAGGTGCTGTCCGCTGCCTGTCAGTGCCGCCCCTTCTGGGGCAGCAGGTGTGTGCTTAGTGAAAACACCAAGGAGATATATGCATCTATTTTATATATAATTTTATATATTTTGGCATTTTTTATATAAATTTTTTGGTGTCAGCTGGGGATTTAGTTCAGCTGCATAAGCACCTGCCCCCAAGCACGAGGTTGTGAATTTAATCTCTGGTACCAAAAAACAAAAAAAATTGGAAAACAAAATAAACTTGTTGGTATCTTTTTGGGTCCTTGGCACTGAGCTACATTCCCAGCAGCAGTACTCCCCTGTCTTTGTGAGATTCTGCTCACAATCTGCCCAGGCTGGGTTTGAATTCGAGATCCTCCTACCCCAGCCCCCCAGGATGCTGGGATTATAGGTGTGTAGCACCACACAGCTGGAGAATTTATCCCCTCTGATTCTTTTTTTTTTTTGTCTTTTTCTTTTTTATCGGTAGCGGGGGTCAAACTTACGACTGCCTGCTTGCAAGGCAGGCGCTTATGCCGCTGAGCTAAATCCCCAGCCCCCAGCCCCTCCGATTCTAATCTTGAGATGAGTGGTGTATGAGAGAGGGGGTGCGGAGCAGGAGAGCCACACTGTGCCGGTGCCCAGAGGCCTGCACCCTCTCCTGCAGGCCTTCCTCCTGCATCCTCTCTAGCACCCACCACTGGCTGGTGTGCTCCGAGACTGGCTGGGTGTAGACAGTCGGGTCAGCCTTGCTGATCTGGCTGAGAGGCTTGGCACGTGATCTGGCCATGTGCCATGCAGGGGGCCAGTGTGGCTGATGCCAGCATCTCCCTGACTTCTGTCCCCAGTCGCTGGAACTGATCCGAAAGCACGGCTTCTCTGCAGCTCTCTTTGCCCCTGGCTGGGTGTACGAGTGCCTGGAGAAGAGCAGCTTCTTCCAGAACCAGGACAAGTGAGTCCTGCAGCGTGCCGGTGGCTACGAGGATGAGGGTAGTGGTGGGCTACCTCAGCCGCTCCCAGCTGGGAGGAAGGAGCAGCTGGGGACTCGTCTGCAGTGGGAATGCCTGTCTCGGGAGTGCAGGAGAAGCTCCGGTTCCAGTTGTGGGCGTGAGCACGTTAAAGGCCACTTTACTATTGACTGAGCCATGACCTCCCTGTGTCCCTGGCAGGTTCTGGAATCTGCTGGAACGTTACCTGCCCACACACAGCATCTGTTCCCTGCCCTTCGTCACATCCTTCTGCCTGGGCATGGGCACGCGAAGGGTCTGCTATGGACAGGTGTGTGTGTGTGACCACTGTGCTGCATGGACAGGACAGGGCAGGGGAGGGGCTCTTTTCATGTCTGATGCCTGCCCTCAGCTGGGCTGGGTGGGAGGGAGCCATAGGGTGTGAGTAGGAGGGTCAGTGGCCTTTCCTGTCCCTATTTCTCACCTGCTCTGTTTGCCACCACAAAGGAGGCCTCACTCCTAACTGTCAGACTTTGTCCTCTCCTTCAGGAGCAGGCTGTGGGGCCTTGGTACCACCCGAGTGCCCAGGAAACACAGCCCCTGTTTGGAGAACACAAGCTGCCCGGTGACAACCGGGGCTGGGTGAAGGTGCACTGCTGCCTGGCAGACTCCTGGCATGGGGGCAGCTCGCTGCTGCTGGAGGGGGTGATCCCACCTGAGGTGGGCAACATAGCCGTGAGGTGCGTGAATGATGTGGCAGGGGCTGCCAGGGTCTCCCTTGTGGTCAGCCACAAAAAGGCAGTAGAGTAGAAGAGGACAGAAGTCGGAACCCAGGTTTTAAAAAATCATGGTAAAAAACACTTTGAAAGGGTTCTGAAGTGTGCAGGCAGCAGTACCAGCTGTGTGTGGTGTCATGCAGGAGGTCTCCAGAGCTTTGTCATTTCAAAACTAAAACCAGCCCTGAGCAACACCCCTGTTTCCAGTCCTGGAAGCACCCTTGTTTCTGTTTCTGAGAGTGATGCCCCAGACAGCGAGGAGGTGTGTCCGAACCACACCTCCGGCCTGCAGGAGAATCTGACCCCTGGGCAGTTGGGCCAATGTGGAGCTTTTGCCTCCAGACCTCCTGTCCCTGGCAGAGTAGGGTCGAGCTGCTTGCTTCAGAGCAGGCGCCAGTGTCTCTCCTGATCCTCCCTGGCCTCTCACAGGGTCTTCCTCCTCCAGGTTGTTTTCCTTACAGGTCCCATTACCACACAAAGTCTTCCTGTCCTTGGTATATAAGCTTGAAGGGCCCACAGATGTCATGGTCGCCTTGGAACTCACTACTGGGGATGCCAGCAGCTGTCACATTGGCAGCATCTCGTCGCTGAATGGTGAGGAGCTGGCTGTGGGCGGATCTCCAGGAAGGGAAGTCTAGAAAGAGGTGCAGGTGGGGAGGTGCAGGTGTAGGCGCATCCTGCCTTGGTGGGAGCTGTGGCAACCTGTGGTCCAGGCCTGGACATGGGACTCACTTGAGAGCCAGAACCTGTGTCCTCTGGGCCTGCTGGGCATCAGCAGCCTCCTAGGCAGACAGGATGTGGACTTCCTGCTGGCCAGGGCATTTTGAGGGACAGCCAGAGGGGAAGGGAGATAGCAAGTTGGGAAGAACTGGGTGAGTGAGCCTGGCCAAGCCCAGATCTGGGCCGCATTTATCTTCCTTCAAGCCCTTTCTGGTGACACCCGAGCATCTGCTCCAGGGTTTGACCTGGACCCCGGTTTTGTCTGTCAAGGACACATCCCAGTCCCCCTGCCCCTGGGGCCATATTTTTTTCTTTGTGGTCTCTTTTCTCAAGCCCATGTCTCCCCTTCTAGCAGAAACAGGTTCAAGGCACAGACCCCGACCCCTCCGGGTGCCCCCCACCAAACTGGCCAGATGGGCAGGCCGCTGTGGCCAGCAGCTCAGTGGGGGCTGGATCCAGCGGTGAGTGTCTCTACTTGTGCCGAGCCCAGGAGGGAGTAGCCATGCACAGGGGGTACTGAGGAAGTGTCCCCTGCCAAGAATCCCCAGGGCCAGAGGAATGGAGATGCTGTGGGCTGACCATCTAGGTTGGGGCAGCACTTGAGCAAGCCCAGGCCACTTCCTGGGGACACTCAGAATCCCTGTGGGGAACTTTCCAGGGTCCCTACAACCTGTAGTACACTGGGGCAGTCTTCCCTTTCACTGTGGCTGGGGACCTCTGGACTTGGTGCCTCTGTGCTGAGCCAGCCTGTGACCAGCTGTGTGCCTCTCCCAGGTGCTATGAGGTGAACATGCGTGGGTGCCTCCTACGAGACCTCTTTGTGAACTTGTCACGGCCACCAGGCAGTCAGGAGGCGGAGAGCTTCATTTGTCGCCTGGGAGAGATCCAGGTGTGCAGCTGGGAGGGGCAGCATCTCCTGTCGGAGGGAGCAGAGGGTCCCGAAGGAGTGGGGTGGTGGAGCTGGAGTGGTGGTGCAGGGTGGGGTGCCCTTAGCCTCCCCAAGTGTCAACTGTCCGGGCCTTCTCTCTTGCCAGGTGGTGGATGCCAATAGCCTGCTGGCCCCGCTGCCCCAAGTGCAGGGCGTCACTGTTACCCAGGTCCGCTGGCAGCAGCCCAGCTCTGAGGTGGAGGCGCCCTCGGGCCACCTGAGGCTCAGCTGTACCCTGCACTGGTCCTACCTCCTCCTCCAAGCCCGCTGCTTTAGAATATACTGCTCAGAAAGGAGGAGAGGCCGCTCTGCAAGCAGGGGACTGCCAGGGCCAGAGAAGCCCATGTTCCTGGGCCTGGCTTTTGTCAACCAGTACCGTGTGGTGGACTTGATGGTAGAGGCTGCTGGGCCCAGCCAAGAGGGCCACGTGGAGTTCCTGGTGGAGCCTGTCCCCAGGGAGGGCTTCCAGGTCCCACAGGCCGAGTGGGGCAGGGCAGCCCTGCTATACTCCGCACCTCCTTGAGCCAACACTCCTCGCCCGAGTCTCAGGTTGTCTCTCGGCCTCTCTGGGATCCTGCTAAGCAGTGCCAGGTGTCAAGAAGGCTGGGTCCCCAGGATGAAGGCAGTTTGCTGAATGATGGTCCCACGAGGCACACAGGCCTCGTGTCTGCATGTAACCCTCTCCACGGTGTGTGGTTCGGAGGGAAACGGAAACAGATGTGGGAGGTTTGGTCCAGAAGACTCCATAAAGGATATTTTCAAACAGGTTGAAAGATGTTGATGCTGAAATCCGTGACCTTCTATTCCTGTAGATCACACAGTTAGAGCTGAGTGTAAACCAGGGAGGAAGGCTTTGGGGTAGAGCTGGGGCCTTCAGAGCATCTCTGAGCACTGGGATGCAGTGGCCCTAAGGGCAGGCAGAACAGGGAGGGGGGCTGCCAGAGTGGCCGATGGTGCCTTGGAGCTCTGGAGGAGAGCTCTGGGCCAGGCTGGCACCACATCACACGCTCCTGAGCACTGTGGGTCTGGACCACGTCTGGTGCTTGCTGGCTCTGGCAGTTAACTGTCCCCATAGCTGACGTCCCCTTGTCTGCTGCAACTCAGGGTGCGGACTCACGGTGCAGCCTGCCCCTGTCGCAGCCTACTTGCCCTGCAGCCCCCTCGACAGTGCTGGGCAGGGGGAAGCTTGCCCAGGGGAAGGCCATGAGTTATGCTGCTACATTGTCCCTGCTCCCCCTTCACGGAGACGCAGCCACAGGGGGTCTATCACAGTCCTGCACAGGGTCAGAGGTTCTCGGGGTGTTTCACCCTCTGGCCCCATAGGATCAATGGTGGGGTGTACCCTGCTAACCTTTTCCTATGCTTTAGGTGTAGTGCTGAGGTCCAGGACACGGTGACACCAGTTGGAGGTCACACATAGGGGTCAGGATCTATGAATTTCACCCTGTAGTAAGGCAGGGCAGGGGCACCCATTTCTACAGTAGTCTGAGAGGTGAGGACAGGGTGGGTTGGGTCCCACTCAGCACAGGAAGTGGGTCCCTCCAGCTGGGCCTGAAGGGCCAAGGTGTCTTGCAGGGGATGAGTTCTGCCTGCCCCACCTCCCTGCTTTCCCAGGGCCTCCTCCGAGTGCAGGGAGTGCAGGGCTGAAGCCTGGGGCTGGGTTCCAAGCTCCTTCCTGATTGGGAACATTTTCCCATCTTACGCTAACAGATGAGCACCCAGCATCCAAGGTAGGGCTGTGACTCTGCTGAGCACTCTGAAGCTGAGACCACCAGGCCTTGGCACCTTCCCAAGGCCCTGGAGCTGCTCAGCAGGGGGTGAGGCAGGGCAGGTGGGGGCAGCAGGGAATGATAATTCCCTGAGCACCTAAGCCTCTCTCCTATTGGGAAGTGGGAAACCAGCTGGGTGGGAGGTGCTTGCCTCCTGGCCTTGCACGTGTCCCTGAGAGGCGGGAGTCCTGGGCTGCCTACCTGGCCTCTGCCCTTGTACCTCAATATTGGGCAGTGCACCACTAAAGCCAGCTTCCCATGTTTCTTGAGGTCTTTTTTTTTTTTTAAAGTTCCTTCAAATATTTTATGTAGAGAAGGAAAGAAAATTTATAGTGGCAATTATTTCCTCACAGTCTGGTGAGCAAGCAATTAGAAATAAGGGGGCTTAGCCGAGCGTGGCGCTTGGTAGAACCACACAAGGCCGCTCCCCTGGAGCACGGCCCCCGGGCCCCACAGCACGGGCTCCTGTGCGGGAAAATTAATCTGCCGGCATTTAAGCTGTGCCCCTCTGGTGGGTGTAATCACTCTGAAATAAATTATCTGACGTGGTGAAAAATGAGAGCTCCAGTGTGGGTGAGATCTGGCTCCTCGCCGGCTCTTAAGCTCTTTGGGTGTTCTCCATCCGTACCTTCCTTCCTCCTCCATCTCACCCCAGGAGCGGGGGCCTGAAAAGTGCATTTACCTTGAAGGGGTGCAGCTGCTGTTGTGGCCAGCCATGCTCGGGGCCAGGAGCTTCCTAAGTACCATCGAGCTCCAGCTGCAGACGCCTCTGCAGCAGCTCCCACCTCCCTGCCATCCTGCAGTCAGGTGACTGCTCCAGCTTTCTGGGGGTGCGGCCTGCCCTTGAAAGGTAATGCACTCAGCTGCCACATGGCAGAGGTGTCCATCCATCCATCCAGTCTGGAGAGGAGACTTTAAAGTCTTGCCCAGACACTTGGAAGGCTGAGGTGCAGGAGTATTGCTGTGAGTTCCAGGCCAGCCTGAGCTGTATAGTGAGACCCTGCCTCGGCCCAGAGAGTCTTCCTCTTCCCCAGAGCCACCCGGCGGGCCTAAGATGTCCTAGTCCAGGCCGCACATCTCACCTTATGCCCTCTACCCTTGGTCCTGGAGCTGCCAAATCAGAAAGAGCTGTCCTGGTTTGAAGAAAGAAATCTTTATTAATAATCTTAATAATAATAATACTGTTAATTTGAATGGTCACACCTTGGAAGCATACAGAATGGTAAGAAAGGAAGCCTGGGGCTCGGCTGCAGTCCTGGGGGGCAGGGGCCTGGGGCGAGTAGGGTCTGAGCTGCTGCAAGAAGAGGGTCCAAAACAGCAGAGGGCACGAGGCCCTGCAGAGGACGGAGCCGGAGGCAGGCACGGGGCTATGTACAACAGGAATAGAAAAGGAGGATTCGTTTCCAGAGCGTCAGTAGCTGATGCTGAATAGAAAGTGAGGTGTATTTTTTATTTTTGAAGTTTCATGAGACAGTGGAGCCACATCGGGAGCCCGTTAGTAAGTTTTTGCTGCTTCCCTTCTCCAGCTATCGCTGCCTCACCAGGAGCTCTGCCCTGCCACCTGCCGTCTGCTCCCTCCTCTGCCCATCTGCCTGCCCGGGGCCTATGCTGCCCTTGACTCCCACCACGTCTACACCTGCCTGGGAGTGGGGCCAGGCTGTGGTCCCACTGGTCCCCTCGTGGCAGGGCCAGCTCAGGCCTCCCCATCCCTCACACATCTTGCAGAACTGTTCTGGTTGGCACTGCCCCGGTCTGTAGCGCCGCCATGACTCCCAACTGGGAAGTGGAGCCCAGCTGGCCATCCCTTGTCCCTCTCTCCTTCCAGCAGGGAAGGCACGGGGCAGGTCAGATCCCAGCAGGCAGCATGAGGTTGGCCTCCTCCAGGAAGGGAGAGATGGCTGCTAAGTGCAAGTCCTCAGCTTCAGGGCCCCTGTCCATGCTCACATCCCCTTGGAGTGGCTCCTGGCCAGCTGGGCCTCCTTTCCTGTGCTCTGCAATCGGGAGCCTTCTTACTTGTGGGAAACAGGACCCAGGCACCCCTAGTTCTGGAGCCATGTCAGCCCTTTGCATTGGAGTTGGACCCCAGGGCAGCTGCTTGGACAGCCAGCCAGCGGCACAGGGGGCACTGCATAGCCCAAGGTGGTGGCTGCCCCTCCCCACCCCTGGCCCCTCCAGGCACAGCCCACCTGCCCTGGTCGCTCCTCCCAGAGGCCAGGCCTGCTCCACCTCTGTACCCCACTGCAGGGGTCAAGGGCCTGAAAGGAAGACTGGATAGACAACGGAGCCCCTGCTGGCCACACGTCCAGGCCCCTTCCCTCCAAATCTCCCCGGCGTGGCCAGCCCAGCAGGGCTGCTTTCTGTGCGCCCGGCGGGGCGTGCTCCCTCGGTGCGGGTGTGCGCCAGACGCGAACTTGGACTTGGTTGGATGCCTCTTGGTTTGGTTGGTTTTTTTGTTGCTTGGATCTTAACATCTTTTTTTGTTTTGTTTTTTGTTTTGTGATTTTTTTTTTGTTTTTTTGTTTTTTGCCCTTCATGGTCCAAGAAGGAAACGGTGGAAGGTTTCACTACAACAGAAACAGAAAGGCAGAACTTGCAGTTTCCCTGGAGTAGCCTCGGGCACGGGGCCCCACGACCCATGGCCTGGGCCCAGCTTCAAGTCCCAGCACCCCCTAATTCTGTCCTCAGCTTTGGGGACCCATTCTCCCTTGCAAGCTGAATCCAGGGCAGACCTACTTCATGGCCGGGTATGGGCGCACTGCATGGGGTAGGACAGAGTGACTGGCCCAAAACCGGCACGAAGCTGGCTAGTAGGAGTTACCTGTCACTCAGATGGGGCAAGTGAGGCTAGAGAACAGGGGACAAGGGGTGATGGAGAGGCTTGATGGGAGGAGAGGAGAGAGCAGGACACCCCTCCACAGCATCCAGAGACCGGGGCTGTGTCCCCGCCTGGTGTACAGACCTGTGTGCCCCAGGGCTGGTACTGACCAGACCTTGCCTGTTTTAGTGGGCTGCCCAGCTCCCTGGGTGTTAGACCTGACCTCAAGTTCCAGCCTGCATCCCTTCCAGGGCTCTGTACAGGGTGTCACCATGCTGGCAGGGGTTCCTGGGAGGACTTTCCCTTCTGAAATGGACCTGATGAAGAGGCATGTGAGTGCCTGGGGACCTCAGTGCTAAAGTTCCACCTATGAACTGGGGGCCCCCAGGGCCCAGGCTCTGCCAGGTGCTGGTGCCAGGTGCAGGGAGGACCTCTGTGCTGGGCAGGGTGGGGTGGCCTGGGGCATTTCTTTGGCAGTTTCTTTCCTCATGTGCACTTCTTGCACTAAGGGCTGGTGTGACCACGGTGGTGTGGCATGCTGAGCAATGTGCCTGTGACTACGCTGGCAAGAAACGTCATCAATAAAACTTAATTAAAATAAGAGTTTCAGCGAAAGGAGTGGGACAATGGAGGCGGCCACTCCTGTGATTATCAGATGTAGGTGACAGGTGCCCCACTGGGACTGTGGAAGCCCACTGGCCAGGGGGCCTGAGCCCCTCACTCCCTGCATCACTAAACTCTTGGGGCACCAGGCTGGGTAGGGGAGGCCTGGCGAGTGTTCCTACAGCTGTGTGCAGCCGGGTCACCAAGAGACAGAGATGTCATCCTCCTAAGGTGCTGATGCTTGTCTTCCCCAGCCTGGACCCCCCCTTTGTGCATACTGTACCTGAAACAGCTTGGGTAGTGCAACATCAACAAAGTCAAGATAGGAAACCACAGTTCAGACATACAGGAAAAACCAGGGTCAAAGACACACACACCATCATGGGTGGGGTGGGGAGACCAGCTGGCTGAAATAAAAATCTACGGATTTTAGAGTCGTAGAGGGTCAGCGGTGCATGGCGCTGACCGGGAGGGTGCACTGTCCTCCTGGTGGCTGTGCCTGGTGTTGGGGCTGTAGGGTTTGGTTTGGAATAGGCAGTGGTGTGAATGCTGTTAGGGGCGGGTCTCTTGCTAGTAGGGGGTGAAGCGGCTGTACCCTCCTCGGCAGAGGCTAGCCTGCAACATCAAAGATGAAAAACAGCCAATCAGTACCACCTTTTGTTAGGGAGGAAAAAGCCAAAAGAAAAAAAAATAAGGCAAAACAAAAAGAGAAATAGCTAAATCCCATTTTCTTTTGCCCTTATGGTTTTCCTCGGGAAAAGTGGATATCTGATTGTCATGGCAACAGGGGGTCAGGGGCCTCATTCCTGTGTGGCTGCGGTCTCGGTCAGGAGGGTGCTTCAGGGTCTTGTAAGCAGCCTCTGGGCCACTTGTCTGGGCTAGTCTGCCACACCCTGTCTGGCCTCAGGTGCCTGGAGGCCCTAGCATAAGCCCCACCTCCTTGTGCCCTGCAGGATGTCTGTGTGGGCCACTGGAGCCAGCTCCACCCTGAGGGGCACACCTAACTGGGTTCAGTTCCGGGGTCACTTGGGGCTTTCCCCCCTCTGGGTGCTTCCTGGGCTCTGTGTCTCGCTCTTGCACGCCCCTGGGTGGCCACCCACCAGTTTTGCCAGCAGAAGGAAGAGATGGCAAATGTCAGAGGTGAAAAGTAGTGAATCTTAAAAAAGGAAAACCTGAGAGAGAACCCTTATGAATTAATGAAAGCTTTTAGCTAGCAGCTGTGCTGAGGGCAGGCAGCCCTGGGGCTCCAAGCCTGTGAACCATGGTGTTTCGGCCTCTGCCAGGAGGGCTCCCTTGGCCCCGAGGAGCCTGTGCTCTGTAGCTGCTGCTGCACCCTTCAGAGACTGCTTGGGATGACTGAGGCTCACTCAAAGCCAAAAAGACAACATACCAATTGGGAGGGAATAAGCAAGACCAAGGGAGGTGGAAAAAAATTCACGTGGCCTCCTCCCTCCTGACTCCCCAAAGAGTGTTTTCATCTTTGATGCTGGATACCAAGCTAGCTAAAAACAAACATTAACACCTTTGGGGTGGGGTAGGCACAAGAGGTGGGTGTACACTGGAACAGAATCGGGTGCAGAGTGGGTGGGGCTGTATGTGTCCACAGCTGGCCACACACACACACACACACACACACACATACACACAGACATGCCGGCTGCACACCTCCTATAGCAGAGGTATGCCCCGCCCACCAAGCCACTGGGGGAGCCCTGGAGGAGTCTGGAAGGGGAGCTGGGTAAGGGACAGTAGTTGGCCTTCACTCCCCTTCCCATGTGAGAGGACCAGTGTGGGGCTTGGTGTCTATACAACCTTAGAGGGAAGGCCGAGCCATGACCCTTGGGAGCCTCTGCTGGGGAGGCAGGTGGTGCTCTTCAGGGCTAGGGTTTTGGGGCCCAGGAGAACAGGTCCCACTAGGGTGCTTTCCAGAGGACCTGATGTTAAAACAGGGCTGGCCACCTGATCAGACCTGTCTCCCCTCAATGACAGAGGGCACAAAGGGGCAAGCCCTCCCCCTCTCCTCCACTGAACTCAAGCCAAGAGTTACCAAAAGAGGCCCTGGCTAGAGGTCTTGGCCTGCTCCCCCCACCCCCATGGTGACATACCCCTCCACCCTTAGCTTGCTGGCACCCAGGGCTGGATGGGCCAGCTTGCTTACCATAGTTCCAATGCTATAGGTCGCTGCAGGGCCAATGGTGTGATGGTAAGGGTCAGCAGCTGCATAGACTCTGCCGTAACTGGGGGAAAAGCAGGGCGGGGGCAGTGTGTGGTGGGGGCCTGAGGGAGGGGCCACCGACCTCTCGCCTCCTTCCAGGCCCCTTTCCTCTGGTCCCAGCCACAAAGCCTCTCCGTTTCCCATGAGGCCCTCCTCACAGCCCATCCTCCCTGCCTGTCAGGAAGGAAGTCCCTGGGACCTGAGGGCCACTCTTTCATGGCATCCAGTGTGTGCAGTCCCTGATGAAGGACCGCACACCTACTCAGTGCCGTCGGAAGGAAAGGGACCCTTAGTGAACACGAGCTCAGAGAGAACAGGGACAGGGAGAAAGACCTAATAGAGAGGCCGGGAATGTCACCATCAAGGAGGTGGCACAGTGTCCCCAGATGACTTTCCTCTCACTCATCTGTGCAGTGACCCATCAGCTTCTTAGAGGACAGGGCTGGGCCCTGGGGCTTGTGTGCCATGCATACATGATGGGACAGAGCAAGAGGTTTGCAGGAAGGGTACAGACCCAGGGGTCTCTTTGCTACGGGGCCTCCAGGTCAGATGGACATGTGGACAAGAGGCACAGCCATCTGGCTGAACTGCCACTTCAGGGCCCAGTCAGGAACTCTGTGGTCACCAAGCCGATCATCCCAGGGGACGGTGCCTGGCTCAGCCACCTCACGGTGGGACACTTGTTCCTGATACCCCAGGCAAAGCAAGCTATCTAGGGTCTCTTTTCTGGGCCTGCTTGGAGCTAGGCACACAGAACTGCCCTGGTTTCATTCTGTCCAAAAGGGAGGTTTCTGATTAGCCTTCTTGCATGGGGCCTCAAGAGCTGGGGCATCAGACCCAGGGTTGGGGACAGAGAGGTTCTCGGCTCCCCTTCAGTCTTGCAAGCAGGAAGTGACTGATGTCAGAGGCTCACTGGCCACCCCTGAAACTGCTTTACTGTCCAGACCCAGGACCCACCAGGCCCTGACCTTTGGATCCAGCCCTTGGGGGACCCTGGGCTACCTTCTTCCAGGACAGCTGTCTGCCCCAGCCTCACCTGTCGCTGTAGGCTGCTGCTGCTGCTGCCGCTGCTGCTGGCTGAGTGTATCTGTAGGCTGCATAGCCTCCCTGCAGGATGGGTGGGAGGAAGAGACGGCAAATGGACTTAGTGGGGCTCATCTGGGAACCTGGGGCAGACACAGACTGCAGGGCTGGGCTCTTGAAAGGGGGTGTGGACCCTCCCAGTCCCTCACCTTCCCCCTTCACCTTGGCCTGGGGAAGTTTAGGTGGTGCCTGCCCTGGGCGGCTGGCTTATGCCTAAGGGAGGTCTGAAGACTGTCAGGTGGCCTGGATTCAGAAGAGGCAGGGCCACTGACCTATTCATTGGTTCTCAGCACATGGTAGTGGATATCGACTATACCTCTGGGTGTTTGCTGGCCCTTGGCAAAAAGTAGGTACCCACAGACCTGCCCACAGGCCAGCAACACCTTGGCTGGGCATGGGGAACCCCCCAGTGCCTCAGTGCTTTCCTGGGTCCTGGGAGGAGTCAGCAAGCCCAAGGAAGCACTGACCCAGACGATGTCTTAATCTCAGATGAGTGGGTGACTGACTGGGAGACTGCCCAGGACTGAGGCCCAGGACTGAGGTACCCTGGACTGTCTCAGAGGGGTGTGGGCCAGAGAGGAAGCAGGGCGCAGCCTCATGAAAAGGGAGAGAGAAGCCACAGGAACCGGTCCTGGCACCTGGGGGCCCTGCCTCCTGGTCTCTCTTAGGCTTCTGCACTGGGTAAGAGTGTCCCTGGGGGTTAACTCAATGACCCCAGTGTGGTCAGGGGGCAGGGAGAACCCCCCACTCCTGTCTTGCCAGGTGGACAGGTTGTCTCCAGCTTATAGAGCTGCAGCAGACCTACCAGCTCCTCTAATGAACAAGACAAACCCAGACTGGGCTAGGCTGGGGTCCCCCGGGATGCCACTCTCTGTGGACTGGCACCCTTGATCCTGATCCCAGGGACGGGAGGGGGCTGTGCGAGGCAGACAGACAGAAGGGCTGGCCCTGCCCTCCCCTCCAGAGGGCGCACTTACATAAATCTCAGCACCATAAAATCCATCCTGATACACGACCCTGGAAGCAAACGGACAAGAGAGTGGTGGGAACGCTGGAGAGGTGGGGTAGGCCGGCTCCGGAGTCTGCTGAGGAGGGAGGGGGCACGGTGCCAGCCCCGCCCACGGGACTGGCATTTTAACAAGCGTTTGCTCCAGTGCCCTGTTTGGTATAACAATAGAGTAACACCCTTGCTGGGCAGCTCCTTTCTCTCAAGACCCAGGGGGCCCGTGGGCCCATTCCAGCAGCCCTCCCTCCCCTCCCGCAGGCAGCTGTCCCCGCATTCAGCAGTGGGGGGCATAGGACCCCCGGAAATAGACCAGAAAGGGCTCCGAGAAGCCCCTCCTGGACCCGGGGGCCGAGGATGCCCCATTAAGGCATCCAGGTAAGGTGCTGGTGCTGACCGTCCTGCTAAACGCAGTGACCCATCCCTCGGTGGGGTGGGGGCACTGAGGCTGCAGGAGACTAGCGAGACCCTCGCCCCCCCACCTGGGGCCGCCCGCGCCCCTCCCCCGGGCCTCCCTCCAGCTCCCCCGCCAGGTACTCACGCTCCGTAAGTCGGGATGGGGGGTGGAGGCGGTGCAGCCCGAAACGTGTTATACACGGCCCGGCCCCGGCCCCGGAGGTGGGCGCCCCTGTAGGCAACAGCCGTGCCCGTGGTGGGGTAGGGGAAACCGGTCACTGCAGGAAAGGGCGGGAGAAGAGTGGGAGAGGGAAGGCGCGGGAGGGCGGGAGAGACCCCAGGCTGGTGCCGCTGCCCCCTCCCGTGGCCAAGCCCACCGGTCCCTGACTTTACCTGCATAGAATTCAGGCCCATAGACTGCACCTACCACGGGATTTAGCTTCCAACCTAGAACAGAAGCGGAGGCCACTCAGGCTCCGCCCAAGCAGACCTCACCACTCCTGGGACACCGGGGGTAGCAGGTTGACCTGCTGGCCTTTCCCGGCGCCCCTTAGGTGCTGCAGCCAGCAGGGACTGGAACCGCGGGGGCCATGTCCTCCGGAGCCTGCTCCTGGGCACCCCTCACCCCAAGTCACCAGTCCCTGAAGCTTAGAGGAAGTGGAAATGGGTCTCTAGACGCTGTGGTCACAGTTGGGATGAGGGGTTGTGTCAGGGGGCCTCTCCCACTTGTGTTCTGGCTCTCCTCTGTGTGAATAGTGCTCCCTGCTGTCTATTCTCACTGTTCACTCCTGGCTGCAGGCCGGGGAGAGAGGAAGGGCCATTGGCCTGGGGACAAGAATGATGAGCATTAAAGTTCCAGAGCACAAAACCTTTGGGATGATCACCACCAACAGGCAGGCATTGAACCCTCTCCATATTACAGACCCTGAAGTGGAGGCTTAGTTGGGATCCTGGGTCATAAAGGTGGGGAGGGCTGGGCCAGATGTGAGCCTGTAGCCTCAAGCCGTCCCCTCCCTGGGTGCCAGCAGGCGCTGGCACATTGCTTCTCCCTTCCTGTTGGTGGGCTGGTCTTCTCACCAGGGGATCCAGAGACAAAGGTCTGACTCTACCTGAAGCCCCCACGGGGTGGAAATCGGGTGGTTTTGAGTGGGCTTCTGCCTGGTATTCAGCAAGGTGGGTGGGAGGCTTCTCTCACCAGCCCAGCCTCCCCCATCAGCTGGCCTTTGGTCCTGTTTGTGCAGCATGGTCTACAGGCCAATTCCTTGTGCCTCTGCACTGTGTGAGGAGAAATGGGGGACTTGAGCCCACTGGCCAGCTGGCAGTTCTGCCCTGGAGAGGGTGGCCATGGGCATCGGAGGTGGATTCTGTGTGGGAATCCCAAACCCCGATGCCCTGCTGCAGAGTGGTGGGCTGGAGACGCCCAGGATGGTGCATCCAGGGGATGCAGGATGCTGCCTTCCTGCTCACTCTCCGCCCCTCTATGACAGTGAGCTGCTTTCTACCCCCATCCCACCATGGCTAGAACTCTGGTATCTCCCATAAACCTAAGGGCAGGAGGGTAGAAGCATTTCATCTGGGAAAATCCCCCACTCCAACAACGGAACTTTTCCTAGTAGAATTTCCATGATGGGGCAGAGCCTGGAGCTGACCCAGGCCACCTTCCCAGGCTCCATCCCAGGACCTCACTTGGGTCCACGCTGGGTCCCTGGGCCTGAAGGCTGAAAGTCTGCATCAGAAGCCCTGGGAATCCTCGTCTGTTAGTTGGGCTTCCTGGGGGCCCTACCTGTCCATTCCAGCTCTACCCATTGCTGCTGGCCCCACACGGATCTGGACTCTCACTGGTCACAGTGGCAGCCTGAGCCTCACCTGGAGAGCCCTTTGCTTCTACTGTACATAAGAACACCTGGGACCTGGCTTCCGCAGTAGGCGGTTCCTCCAGGCCCAGTGAATTCAAGTGCTCAGGCTTAAAGCACCATGGGCCCTTCTGGAGCAACCACAGGAACTCAACTACTTTCCTCTGCAGCTCGAGATTCTTGCCAGGGCCAGCAGTGGCATTTAAGTGAGACTGCTCTTATAGCACAGATAGGCAGAGACTCCTGCCTCACTCCAGCAGCCAGCAGTGTACCCCCACAGCACTCTGGTCCTGGCCAGAGTGCAGGAGGAGGGTGGTTTAGTAGTACTGGAGACTGAAGCCGCTTATTCTGATACTGAGCTATACCCCCAGCCCTCTTAATTTATTTAGATCAAGGTCTCACTAAATTACCTAGGCTGGGCTGAACTTGTAATCCTCCTGCT
The DNA here is from genome assembly GCF_034190915.1 of Cavia porcellus. NCBI lineage: Eukaryota > Metazoa > Chordata > Mammalia > Rodentia > Caviidae > Cavia > Cavia porcellus. The sequence continues at coordinate 27,774,216 of NW_026947515.1, forward strand.
TCAGCATTCTTAGTAGTTGGGATAACAGCCACCATGCCTGGCACTACGGGTGAGTGAAGAGTGGGCAGTGGTGCATTGTCCCCTAGTCACCCTAATCCTGTGGATATGTCTACCTCTATGTAACCAGTTAAACCAACTGGCTCTTTCCTTGTGGGCGGTGGGATGCAATGGCTGTAGGTAGCAGCCCCCTTGGCAGTTCATGCAGCTGTTGCTTGGATGGATTAAATTAAGGGACCTTGGAGACAGATGCCCACGTGCTGTTCTATTCTAGGCTTAGACAGCTATTTGATGTGGCTTTGGAAAGCCCAGGGCACAGTGACAGGCATTCACACTGACCAAGTCATCATAGCTATCCAGGTCATGTCCATCCACAAAGCTGCAGGACAGGAGCCCACACAAGGCCGAGATCAAGTTCTCTGCTGCTAGAAGTCCACATTTCAAAGAAGTGGGATTTTACCATGCATGTTTAATGCATGTGAATTTGAAGACATGAGAAACAGCCTTTTTGGGTGGCTGTGGGGTTAAATGCATTCTCGGTCATAGTCCTTTGGACAAACAGCAAGACTTCCATTCATGAAGGCTTCCCATCATGCCCACCTGGAAATCCTACTTCCTTTTTTTTTTCTACCTTAAAAAAAAAAAAATACTGCCAGAAGGCAGATAACAGAAGTTACAGCTAGGATGCACTCCATACTACAGCAGAGCTTGGATGCCCCAAGTTCCTAAAAACAATTTGAGATTTGGGTCCTTATTTAAGGATAGAGGACACAATATTTATCTCTAATCGGGTCTGGTCAGAGCCCTGTCCCTCTGTCCTGGGGGCCTGACCTGAGGTGAGATCAGATTGTGCTGCAGATCTGTCCATGTCCTGCCCCAGGCTTCCTGCCTGGCTAGTCACCTGATTCCAGGAGAGGCTGCGTGTGCCACGGTAAACTCTGTCCCCATACAGGGATAGCTTGCCAGTGGGGAGTCCTGTGCCATCTATTCCAGAAGCTGCTGCTCCACAATAGGTGGTAGGAACCAGAAAAGGCCCTGATGTGTCACCAGCTATGCTCAAAGCCGAACCCTTGCCTGATAGAGTAAGATGTTCTGTGGCCACCATCCCCTCCAGGTCTTAGCATCAGCAGATTAACTGTCAAGCAAAACTCCTCACTATAGCTGGGTACCACAATTTACCCATGTTATTGACCAGCAGGTCAACCTGGAGACCTCACCCATTTTAGAGGCTTCCAGAGCCCAAAGGATGTGGTTGCTTTCATCAGCATCAAAATATGGAGCACCGCCATCCCAGGCCCTAGGCCAGACCTGGAGATGCTGTCATTATTAACCCTGGCCAGTGAGTGGATGTCACCACCCACTTGATGAAGAACTGGAGCTGGGGAGCCTAGAAACTTGTCCAAGGCCCTCCAGTACCCTCCCCAATCTTTATGCGCATGTGCACACAAAAATCGGAGCAGCATGTCTGACCACAGAAATCTGCAGCAAGCATGAATCCCCAGGAGCGCAGAAGCAATCAGCTAGAAAGTCACCATGGCCGTGCTATACCAGAAATCTGTGTAATACTTGGCCTCCAAGTGCTGTCCATGTTTGGGAAAGCCCGGGGGCCCTGACGGTGGATGCCAGCTGTAAGGGTGGGGCAGCTTTGCTGCCTACACTGACCACCCGCTTCTCCTGGACAGAAGCACGACAGCTGGGACACCAGGAGAGGTGGGGAACCAAGCACCCAGGAAGGCTGCTCTGCAGTAGCCTCCAGCCCCAAGGGTCACCAACCCGGCCTTGGAGCTCTGGGTGTTCTGGGCCTCTTACCATTGGTGTAGGGGTTCCCGGTCTTCTTGTTGGTCATGACTCGGGCCGTGGCATTGTTGACCTGTCCAGAGAGGGGGAGATACAGGTAAGGGGTCTTGCCTGGCCTGCTCCTGCTTCCCCATGGCTGCCAGGGAGAGGGGGCTGGGGGCTGGGAGAAGGCCCTTGGGGGTCATCTAAGCTGCCATGCAGCCTGGCCCAAGGCCCCTGGCCCAGACCCACTGGCTTGTGCTTTTCCCAGAGTAGATCCAATAAACCCAGCACCGGTCCCTTGGGCAAACCAAGACCTGTGGAGAAGCTTGCTGTGGGCTGCCAGGCTGGCTCTGGAGATGTTCTCTCCTCCTGGAGCTGCCAAGGCCCTCCTAGGTGGGTGCCCAAGAGGGCCACTCCCTAGCCCTGTGGAAGCACCCCTTTCCTGGAAAGGACCCTTTGCTGCTCTGCAGCACTAGAAGCTTCCTGATTGGGTCTGTGCCCAATCCTGGGGGTAAGGTGCGTAGAGATTCTAGACAGACAGTGTCAAGGGGCCAGGTCCTCTAGGTAAATCCATCAGACCACCCAAGGGAACACAGAAAACAGGTGGCCTGTATGGGAAAAAGTAGGAACAGGGCAGGTGGAACCTGAGGAAGGGGTCTGGCCATTGGCCCTGGAGTCCACTGGGCACTGGACTAGGCCAGTAGCTTAGCTTCAGAACCCTCCCACCATGTACCCCCAGGGCTCTTCCTGAGCTGTGGACCCTCCCGCTTTCTCAGTGCTGCTGTCAGGGAATGAGCTCTGGGCACCAGAGCCACAACACCAGCATCACAAAATGGGGCAAGCGGGGTCAGGAGGCCTGGGGTCCTCTGCCTGCTGCCCTCCTGGCTGCTGCCTCTGCTTCCTCCGAGGGCTGGACTGCAGCAGAGGCCATCCCTGGGCAGTGGGGAGGGCAGGAGCTAGTCCTCCCTGGATGGGGGCAGACGGGCTGACCCTAGTCCTTGATGTGGCCAAGCCTCACGCACACAGGTTCTGGGGCTTCTGGGTGTCTCCTCCAGGAATGGGAAGGAGTGGGGAGAACAGAAGGACCCTTGGATGAGCCTGAAGTCTAAATCAAGCAGGCAGAAGCAATGGGCTCAGACAAGAGCCAGTCACGTGGTGGGTGGGGACAGGGTCTGGCCCTGATGTGACCCTTCCTCCCACACAGAGCACACTGGCTGGGCTCTCTGCAGGGCGGACAGCACTAGGCTGGAGGGGGACCCAGGGAGGGGGACGGGGCAGGTGTCCAGGACCTCCCTGCCACCGCACACTTATCTGAGCACCTCAATTTTCCGTCCCTCTACGATCGTCCCATTCAGCTTCTCCCGGGCTCGGTCAGCATCTGAGCTAGTTTCAAAAGTTACAAACCCAAAGCCCTGTGAGCAGAGGAGGACAGACATGGAGAGAAGACAGGATGAGAAAAAGGGGCAAAAGGAGGAGTTGGGGAGTTGGGGTGGGGGCAGGGCCAGAGGGAAAGGGAAGGAGAGAGAGAGGGAGAAAGAGAAAGGGCTGAGTCAGGGGGATCCAAGGAGAGGCTCCTTAGGCAGCCCAGAGGTTGTCTGGTGCCACCGGCAGGATGCACATGGGTGTGGGCTCCAGGGTGAGCAGCAGCTGGCCACCCGAGCCCAACCTGAGCTGACAGCCTGGCACCTCTGAGGGACAAATCAAAGGTACAGAGATGCTAACCTGCCCAGGGGCTGAGGCTGGGCTTCAGGAGTCCAGGGTAGACAGCCCCACCCACCTTCACCCTAGAAGCCCTGAGGGTTAGGGACTTGCTTTCCTGGAAGGGGAGCAGGGTCTGTCTTTGCCAGGCACTCTCCAGGCCGGCTCACCCTGCACCCCTCTCCAAAGCCTGCAGGCCAAGTCCAAGGGAAGCTGAGGGCCTGGGGGGTAAGTGGTTGGGTGGGGGGGGGGGTCCCAGGCCCAGACTGGGGCTCTGGGGTGCAAGAAAGAGGTCTTGGCAGCTTAGAGAGAAGAAGCAGCATGGTGGCAATGACACAGATGGCTGGGGCAGGGTGGGAGAGCGGGGAGTACAAGCACCCGTGTTCTCAAGGGTCCTCGGGCATGAAGCTCTCCAGGAAGGAACATGTCACACGTTAGCCTGGCAGGACCTACAGCCGGCGCGGAAACGGTGGCAGCCTCTGTGCGGCACCCACCTTGGAGCCCCGCTCGTTAAAAATGATCTCCACGTCTAAAATCTTTCCAAATTGCTGCAAAGACAGAGACAGAGAGGAGGGTAGGAGACAGGAAAGGTGTATGAGAAAGCGGCCCGTCTGTCCCCTGTGCTGGTCGCTAGATGCACCAGGCATGGGAACAGGAGCTCTGGGACCCCTCTACACCTGCCCTGAGCCCCTATGCAGAGAACCCTGGGTCTTCTTTCTTAAGGAGCATGTTTTGCTTGGACCCTGGTCACATCTGCTGGCCAGATGGGATTGGTTGTGTGACTGTATAATCAGGGTCTCCCCGGACCTCTAGCATAGCCACAGTGGGGATGGACTGTCACCCCATAGTCACAACAAAGGACAAGGTCTATGGAGGGGGTGGGGGTGGGAGAGGGAGAGGCATGAGCTAGGGCCAGGAAATGGGGATCTTCAGGCTTCCTTCAGAGGGAGGAGGAGAAAAACAGCTGGAGGAGGGGGAGACCCAGCAAGGAGAGGGTAGATGGGGGAGGGAGAAGGGAAAAGCAGGGTGATGAAGGGGCTGGGGAGGGCCTCACACCATCCCATGTGCTAGGTAGGGCCAAGTTGTGTGTGGGGTACAGGCTACAGTGTCCAGATTCCAGGCCCTGCCTGTTTGGGGTACACCGAGTAGTTTGCGTACCCCCTTCCTGCCCCAAAGGCAGGGAGAGGCCGTGAACCTGTGAGCCAGGTCCCTGAATACCACCCGTGAGGTCCTCAGAGGCCTGATCTGCAGCCTCTTGTGCCAGCCCCACCCCTGGAGGCAGGGGAAGTGGGGCTCGGGGCCTAGGGAGCCGGCAGCATCAATGTCTCAGTCTTCCAGGTTCTGAAAAGGGGGCCCTGCCTTCCCCATTCTATGACCCAGGACCTGGTGTAGAGCGGGGCCTGCCCCCGCCTCTTGACTTAGTGAACAGGGGCACATTGAGGCCTTAGGTTAGCACATACACCATGCTGGCACTACCGCAAGGGGAGCTGGGTCCAGGGAGATCTGGGGCACCTTAAGCCCCCAGGGCTGAGAGGAGGGACAGCCTTTCCCCCTGAAGACTCAACCATGCCAGCCTTGTGGTGAGTCTGAGCTCCAAACCCAACAAGGTCAAACCCCAGGATGGGGAGTGGACTTCTAGGGTCACCTAGATATGGGTATCAGACTGCCGCACCCTATTTCCCTGCCCAGTCCCAGCTGTGTGAGATGAGCCTGGGGGGCTGGCAGGGGCTTCAGGGTCAGAGCCACCCACTGTGTGGGAGAGGTGGAGGCAGGTCCAGCGGTAGGCAAGACGCACAGGCCAGGCTGCACCGTCCCTTGTGGCCAGGGCAGGGGGTGTCAGCACCTGCCAGGTGCTCCAGCCCATTGACAGGATGCAAGGGTAGCCCTGTGACTGCGGGAACCCATGGTGCAAAACTGAGAAACAGACAATAGATTCAGAGAGACAGTCCTCACTTCACACCAACGGTGCATTTTCAGGTCGCCTCACAGGGGACAAGGAGGACTCAGGCCTGGGCAGGAGTGTGACTGGTCCCCAGGCGCACAGAGGAGGTTAAGCTCTGTGTGTAGGCAGGAGGCTCCAATGCTCTCTGCTGGGGTCAGGAGTCAGAAAGCGTAACCATAGCCTGATAACCCAGTGGTCTCTAGGAAGTCCCTGAGGACAAGGGACCCTGCTGGTGGGGGATTTCTGGCCAGGGAACCGGGCTGTCACAATAGCCCTCCTGCCCTGCCCCATAGGGTCCCCAGGTGGGAAGGAGCTGCCCTGGTCCCTGGGCCATGGGGTAGGAGCAGGGATGGACCAGTCTGAGCATACTCACCCCGAACATTTGCCGCAGATCTGGGTCCCTGAACCGGAAGGGGATGTTGGAGACGTGCAGCCGCTTGGGCTGCTGCTTCTCTGTGGGATCGGAGGAGTGGAGTGGTTGGCTGTCTGTCTGTGCCGCCTCATCTGTCTGCTGTGGGGAGAGGACAGGCTGCAGAGGCCACCTCCTGATGGCCAGAGCCCACCCACAGGCCTCTCCTGCACGTGATTCAGGGCACAAAAAGCCCACAACCTCCGAGGCCTCAGCTCCAAGTTTTGCCCACGTGGCGCCAATGTGGCCACGTCCCTGCTGCTGCCCCGTACTAACTTCCATGGCGGAATTTGTTCTGAGTTCCCTCAGCTCCATCGACAGAGGTATCATGCCCAGTGACTACGATTGTGCTCAAGGAAGTTCTGGGGCCCAGGACCCTTCTGGCATCAGGGCCAGACAGACTTGGGGACGGGCCATGTGGGCACACATGTCTATGGGATGCCCACCCCATGGCCATCTGCAGCAGAGGGTCCTTATTTTAATCCCACTGCTGCCACTCCAGGCCCAGGGTGACCAAGGTCAGTCCTGTAAAGGTCGTTGTCATTTAGATCCCAAATGCTGGCTGGCAGAGGGGTCTTGAAGGACTTGGATTATAGGAAACAGAGCTTCCTTGTGTCGTTGCACCCTGCGCACGTCCTGGTGAGAAGGCTGGAGACAGCACGTGTGCAGCTCTGTCGGTGTGGATGTCTCCAGCAGCTGGGCCACGAGCTCACCAGGAGGCTGCCCTTCAACCTGGCTCAATCCTGGCAGCATGTGCAGCAGCAGAGGCAGAGTGGACAGGCCCTTTGTTGGCACTGGTGGGGAGAATGGATGGTGGACAAGGTGGCTGCTGAGTTGGACCCACAGGCTGAGGCCTCCACGTGCCTGTCATATTCCTGCACCCAGGCCACAGACCACCAGCCAGCTTGCATGCTTTCTCCTGCTGGGCAGCAGCATTGAACAGTGCCCAGAGAAATCTCCAGTACAGCAGAGAGTGCCTGTCCTAATTCCCATTGTGGGGCTCCAATTCAGGTGTCACTGTCCCCAGCTGCCCCAGTGGTCCTGAGCTCAGCTGCTGTAACACACTTTCTGGTGGCTTTGTTCCCTGCCTGCTCTGATTCCCTGTGGCCCTCCAGGCTGGAGAGAGAAACTTCCCAAAGCACTGCTCATGCTTGAACCCTTGATTTGGGTCTGTGTCTAGGGCAGGACAGCATCTGATGGCACTGGGAAGGAGGGTGATCTGGCTCCAGCTTTCTGAGGCAGTTAGGGGCCCTGGGGGTCTGTGTTGGAATTGAGACAAAGTGAGGTGCTGGTGGCTGTGGTCTCAGGACCTGTGTGGCCTCAGGAGCAGAGGCATTTGGTCCTAGTGTGAGGAAAAAAGCCAAGTTTGAAGACACAGTAACAATCCCCACGGTGTCCAAGAAAGGCTTGGTTTGCATAGTTCGTGTGTGTGTGTGTGTGTGTGTGTGTGTGTGTGTAGCAGAAGCAATGATGGATTCATGTCTCTCACAGTTGAGACAGTGATGTGGCAGCCGAGGTTACAGGGGCAGAGTCTCCCCCAGGCCACACTATGGCTAATGGGAGAATTTGGTCCCTGACTCCACTGGGAGTGGTTAACCAGCTCTCCTGACCTTTCTGGAAAGACAGGTCACCTCCTGTCAGGCTTCTGCTGCCCTCAGGTGCCCCTAGAAGCCACCACACCATGGGCTGCTGAAGACCTTGTGACAACCCAGGTGGTGAGATGGGTGTGGGACTGGGTGGCCTGCAGGGGTGTTGGGGCCTCCTGCTCAAACGACCTCAAGATGTAGCACTGCTTTTCTGTGCTGGGAGGTGGGCCCAGGGTGTTCTTGTGTCACCTAGAGCATGACGTGGTTGGTCCCCTCAAGATGGCCAACCTAAGCATGTCCGGCCAATTCTGACAAGTGTTCTTTAAGCCCTGCATGTTTGCAAACTGCCACCCGGGTAGCCCAGCAATGGAGAGTAGGCTCAGGTAGACACTGGTGGTAGATCAGCTGGCGGATCAGTTGTGCTCTGACCTGCATCATCCAATCCCCCTCTCTGCTGGGGAGTGTAGGGCAGCTTTCGGCTCTAGAGGACACAGCCAGGGCTCCTCCATCCACATCTGGGTGCCCAGAGATTCCCAGCGGCCTCCCAGTTCAGTTGCTGGCCTTGTAGTTCCCATCCCTCATTCTGGAAAGCTGGCCCGTGCTGGACTCCAGAGGGCTGACGTGCCTTTGCACCAAGTAAACCGCCCCAGCGCCATCTTTGAAAAGGTCTGAGCCTGGCCACGGCAAGCATAGCTCCTTTCTGTCCTGTGGAATCCATGCAGGATTCATTCCCTGTGCCCTCAGAGGCTCTTGGTTATAATGGAATCACTCTGGATTTGGGAATCAGGTCTGGTTTGGGGATGCAGTACAGGCTTTTGATCACCAGAGGGCAGCGGTCATCATAGCCAGGTACCCACCTGGAGGAACCCAGAGAGCCACGGCAGAGGGGGCCAACAAGAAGACAGCATGGGACACATTAATGAAGTTAGGGTGCCTGGAATTGAGGTGCTCATTTTCCCGCCTCAGAGACCCTGAAGGGGGTGCTGCCAAGGGCCTGGTGGAGAGGAAGGGGTGAGGAGCGTTCATGGGCTGAGCCACAAGGGGCCAGGATGCAGGAGGGAAGAGCTCCTGCTCCTCCTCTGCCCCCTGGCCCAGCGCTGGACACAGGCAGATAAATGGGTTCAGTGACTGTAAAATTGTAAGATGTGCCGAGAAACCCCAGAGCGAACCGCATGCCGCTGCCCCTGAGCTGAGACGCAGGCCTGCCCACCATTTATCACAGCAGTCCAGGCACCTCCGCTGCCTGTCGCCTTCCTTTTCCAAGGGGCTTTCTTTCCTTTATTTATTTATTAAAAAATAGAGAAAACCAATCTCTGCTTCTTCCAGATTTCAAATACAGAGAAAAAGGAAACGCCAACAGTGGAAACACCCCTCCCTCTCCACCAGTCTGGGAGCTCTGCTTTGGCGTGTCTGCCCGGCCATTACTGCCCTCATGCAGTCCTCCACCACTGAAGGTTGGGCACCAGCCCCTGGAGGCCTGGGCAAGTCTAGATGCCCAGGGCCATCTCCTACCCACAGAGGAGCCTGCGGCCCCTCGCACCCCAGGCCAGGCTCAGCACGGATAAGGGACGAGTCAGCTGGAGAAGGGGCCCTGGGTCCAGGTGGGCCACACGAAGCAGGCAGGACCCTGTGGGCTTGTGGCTGGGCTGGAGCCAAGCTTTGCTGGTGAGGCACAAGGTGAACTGGACTATCTCAGCATCCCCATCTCTGCTCATCCTGCCCCTCCAGGGACCACCCGATGCCCCTGCTGTCAGTTCTGGTGGCTGTGGTAGATCATCCCCGACCAGCAGTGAGTTGGCATCCAAGGAGGTCCCCTGACTCCCTCTGCTGGGAGTGTGTTCTCCAAAACCCAGTGCTCTGGTCAGCCCCTCTTTGGGTACATTTTGTGCTCCTGCTTGGACTGTGAGTGACAGGCATGCTACTCTGAGCATCTGGCTGGCCAGTGACCACACTTGAGGGGTCCAAGGCTGACCTGCTACACCATCAGCTCCACCCGTGCAGCCTGGGGCAGGCGAGTGACCTTGGTGTGGTTTGGGGCAACCTTGCCCTGAGGATTCGCCTGCTTACCCAACAGCATCTTTAGGCATTTTGCCCCTGTGGTGGGGGGTGTCAGGAGGGACCTTAAACTGACTGGAACAGGATTCCCCCCAATTATCAGCTGGGAATCCTCCTGAGGCAGGAGGACAAGAGGCCCAGTGGACCCAGAAATTCCAGGAAACCCCACCTTTTCTGAGCTGGAACCCAGTGTGTGTCTTTGGGGGTGCAGGCTTGGTGTGTGTGTGGGGGAACCATGTGTGGGCTGTGGGGCCACCACTCCCTCCCATCCATCAGTCTCAGGCCCAAGGCCAGGCCAGGCCACTGTTGTCTCCTTGGGCTGGGCAGGAGCAGCCTTGCAGAGGCCGACTGTGGTGCTACCAGTGGAGAGGCTGAGGGCAGAACTGAACTGGCTCTCTGAGTCCCCCTCTCCCCCCCGTGGACCCTGGCCACACTTCCTGCCAGGAGAGCAGAAGAAAATCCTCTGGAGGAGAGGGCAGGGAGGCCGGGCCTTCATGGCACGTGAGCTGTGGGAAGATAAGGGCTGTGTGTCCTGATTTGGTGTTACTAGCAGGTGCCCAAGGGATCCGTAAGGGGACTTACTGTGTGTGTATGGTGGGAGGAAGGGGCTGGGACAGTTGGTGGCTGCACCCTGGGAGCTCAGCAGAACCCTAACTCAGGGGGGAGAAGCCAGGTCTAGACCAGAGCTTAGAGTCCACCATGCCTGCCACCGTCCTGCTCCTAACTCTAGGCTGCTTGGAGAAGGAACAGGAGAAGGCTGAGTGAGCTGAAAGAGCCCTCCTAAGGGCTGCAAGGACGGGACGGTGATACCTGACCCAGCACAGGCAACCGGCTTTTGCAGTGCCGGGCAGCTGCTCTGGGAGGGAAGTGGCTCCAGGAATCTTAGAACACCCTCCTTCCCAGCTCCCTCCCAAGTGGCAGGCTCTGCCCAAACAGGTGCTCAAGGTCAGAGTGGCTGCTAGACGCACCAGGTCTTGCAGGGCGTCTTGCAGGGCAGTCTTGGGTCTTCAAGATTTCTTGCTAGCGCTGGCCCAGTATCTTCTACCTGAGGCACATGTTCAGCCCCGGGCTAACAAGAACAACTATTTCACTTCTGTACATGGCCCTGACCCCTGTGCAGGGCCTGAGGACCAGCCCGAGGCGAGGCTGCCAGTTCATCCGGGCTCTGGCGTCCTCTGGTCCAGGTGTCTCACGAGGTACACAGAGCCCTGAGTAGGGACTCACTCAAGATCTTCCCAGGCCACTCATCTGATGTTTCTATGGGAACCAGAGGGCAGAACTGGTCACTTCTCTGCACCCCAAGAGCTAATTTAGTGCCTGGCACCAAATGCAGTCGTACTCAACACATGTCTGGGTAGATGTAGAGATGTAGAGTGACAGAGGACTTTATGCAGGTCCTGGTGACTGTGTCTGTCTTGGGGCCTCAGGGTGTGCAGGGGCCTTGGTGTTCACTTCCCTTGCTCACTTACGAACCATCAGCCCTTCCCGTGTCTTTGGTGAATCTGACCATCTCATCTGTTTTCTTCCAAGCAAAGCCCCCTGGTTCAGCTTGAGAGACCCTCACTTGTTCATAAGGAGGCTGTCAGAAGTCTGACTAGCAAGGCCTCCTATGTCATAGTCTCTCAGAGGACATCCAGGCCACCTGGCTGTGACTTGCTCACGGTGAACTTCTCTGGCATCAGGGGCCGCATCTCTGTTTTTTCTGAGTGCACACAGGTTGTGAGTTTGATGAATCAGAGACAGGGCACCTGGGAAAGGTGGTTCGGCTCCCAGTTCTAGCGGCCGAAGGGGCTGGCCTTTGGCATCCATGGTTCCCCTGGAGGGGGTGCTTGGGAGACATCTGCACCATGATGCAGGTGAGAGGGATGGAAAGTTCTGACAGCTTCCAAGCAGACTCAGGCTGGCAGCACTTGATAGGACAGGAAAGGCACTGCTGGGCATCAGATGAGGCCAGGTGGGCTCTCCCCAGCTAGATCGGGTGATGTGTGTGTGTGGGGGGGTAACATCTGGATCCATCCTGGATTGGGAGTGGCTGAGGGAGCACAGCTGGGGGTCCATCGGGAGGTGCCAGGGTGGTGCTGATCCAGGAGTACAATGAGCTGGCCTCCTGCCTGGCCCCAAAAGGCAGCACAGCCAGCTGCTGGGACAGAGCCAGCAGGGATGGTGTGGATGAATGCGAAGTCCCAGAGCAGGGGCTGGGGCAGGCTGAGGGAGAAGGAGCAGGTGGAGGCCCTGGGCAGTGGGGTGGAGGCAGGGCTGGGCAGCAGCCCACTCTCACTCTGGTAAGGACTCTGGGGTGGGGGCTGCCTTCATGTGGAGCCCACCCAGGCAGAAGGCTGCTCCTCACCAGAGCGCTTCTCCATCAGGAAATCTGAGAAGTGCAGGGCTCAGCACTTTCGCCTCTGAGCTGCATTACAACCACATAATTGAAGCTATCTGATTGGAGGGCAGCCAAGCAGGTAGATTACAAGTGATTAAAAGTGATAGGAGGGTCTGCAACTTGAGACAGCTGGGCTGCCTCCCCCCTCCCCTTGGCTTGCCCTGGGGACCCCGCAGGCCCACGCCATGGCCTCAGCCAGCTCCTTTGCCTTCCATTAACAGGTCACCAGCCTGGCCACCGAGGACACTCCTCCACCTCCCAGATGAGGGCCGAGTCTGCCTGAAGCCAGGGACAACTAACACAGGCAGGGTCATGCCTCACGCCCTGGCACACCTGCTTCCCATGAGGATCTTTGGTGACTGGTGAGGAGGCATGCAAGGTTCCGGGTGCTGGGCGAAGACCCCTGGACCAGAGCAGCTCCCCAAAGGCAGAGGCCCTTCTGAGTTCCTCTGCCACGCCACCCCTTCTCCAGGGCTGCTCTGTCCTGTAGCAGGGGGACGGGGGGGGGGGGGGCTCCTTACCGGCACTGTCTGGGTCACGGCGATGGGCTGCGTGCTGGCCTCGGTGCCTGGCTGCTCGGGGTGCGTCTGTGCTGGTGTGTACAGGGTCATGCCGTGCTCTGGGGGTACGGGGTTCTGGCCGGAGTAGTCCTGTGTGGGGTGTGGTGGGGGTGGGGCGTACTCGGTGGGGATGCCGTTCTGAGGCGGAGGGGGGTACTGGGCAGGGGGATAGGGCTGGGCCATCGCCTCAGGCGGAGCCGTGGTGTCCTGATTGCCCTGCGGAGTGAGACAGCAAGGCCAGGTTAGAATCCTTCCCTTCCCAGGGCCTACTGGGTTGGTGCCTTCCATCCGGAAGCCTCCGTGCTAAGGACACAGTACTTTAGGGACATTTCCCAAGACCTCTCTTGGGGCTCTCCCAGAAGAAAACCAGTTCAGAGAAGGAGTGGGTACTGGGCTGGGCATCCAGGAACTTAGGTCCAGAGGGTGACCCCTGTGTGTGAGCCCGCTGGTGCTTTGGACCCGATTACTTCAGGTTATTTTTAACCCACCTAAGTTTTAGAAATTGACCACTTTAGATCATGCTAACGGTAGACCCACATGTAGTTTTGAGACACAGCAGTGCTCCTGCAAACTTTGCAGCTGGTGTCCGCCAACAGCCCCTAAAACCACTATCACCTGGACATCAGCACTGGTGATGTAGCCGCGGTGCCTCCTGGGGCCTTTATTCCAGTTCCCAGCCTCACTCAAGCCTTGGCTTTCCTGCCAAGAGCAGGGTGGGAGGTGTCACAGCCACCTGGGCTCCTAGGAGCTCACGGTATAGAAACGAAACAGCAGGGTCACGGGGCCAGGAGCCTCCTGTCCCTGTGTTAAGGCCTCCCAGAGACCCCTCCTCCTTCTCTCCAAGGCCTGTGCCCAGGGAGGGGCATTGCTGACCTCAGCTGCCCCCGGGGGCTTCTAGAGGCCAGGACCCTTGGTGCAGCCCCTATGCTGCATGAGGGCCCTGCTTCTTGGAGTGGAGTGCACTGATTCACTGTCCGCACACTGGGGAGTTATGCCAAGAGCTGGTGGAACAGATCCTCTGCCCTCGTTGGGCCTCCGGGGTGCTCATAGGGCCACTGACCTGGAGGCGCTGAGCTGTCCAGAAGACCCTGGCCACTCTTGCTGCCGTCAGTGAGCAGTGGGTGGAGGCTTGAGGGGTGCGCCTCCAGTTGTGTACCCCGTCCTCCCCTGTAGATGTGTGGTGGGGTGCAGGCCCCTCTGAGCAGTAAGCTGCACTCTCAGTGTGTGTGGTGAGAATCCCATCACCTGCCAGGTGCTGATGCCATTTCCCAGTGGAGCAGCCACCCATGGGAGAGGCCCTGGTCCAGATGTGGATGGGTCTGACACTTATGGTCAGGGGATATAGGCCAGAAACCATGTACTCACAGAGGGTGGATTTTCGAGGGAAGGACATCCTGGGACCAGCACATGGTCAGGGAGCACCTGCTAGCCTGGGACACAAAAGCAGGCTGTCCCTCCAGGATGGCTTCCTCCTGCTCCTCTCCACTCCTATCCCTCTGCCACCTCCACTCAGCACTGGGGTTGCAGGTAAAGTGGCTTCTCTGACAGTGGGGGACCTCTTGTGGACCCCGATGCTTCCCTCATGGACCAGCCCTACATACCTTAATGTGCCATCTCCTGGTCCACCTTTGCTCTCTGGCGAATACGCCTGACCCTGCTTTCCCCATGTCCTTTGCTTGGAAGAGAAGCAAATTTTCCTGGCAGATGTTTTTTGGGTGTCAGGTTGCAGCCAGGCTGTGCTGTGCTGGGAGCAAGGGACGGACTCCTGCCCCTGTGGAACTTGTATCTAGCAGGAGAGGAAAATCTAGACCGCAGCTGTCCAGATGCTGAAATACCCATGAAGGCCCCAAGTGCTCCGGGGCCCTGGCTGCCACAGGGCCCACAGGGCCGTGTGAGGGATTGGGGTCTGCCCAGATGCCTACGTCTGCCTGATCTCCACAGCCCCTGGGGCCCCTCATGCTGGGCTCTGCAGTGGGCCTATCTCAGGACCACTGCCAGAACAGACTCAAGTGGGGAGCTTCTGATGTGGGAGCTCTCTCTTCCTCTTCCTCCTTCCTCCTCCGCTACACAACTGCCAGTCTCTTCCTCTCTGCAGTGTGTCTGAAACTGGGGCATCACTTGGGGTGACGGGGACAGCTCCCTGCCTTGCTGGATGTCACTGGAACATAGCAGCCCAGAAAGCCACATCTCCCACTGTCAGCAGGCAGGCTGGGGTCCAGTAGGGGAAGGATAGACTTAGAGTGGGGAAGTGGGGGAGGGGAATGCTGGGGAAGGGTACTCAGCAGGGGTGGGGGAGAATCTGGCATCGGGGTGACCAAAGTGGAGGGATGAGGCACAGACACAGCATAGGGTGATGAGGGGCGGGCCTTGGCAGTCAGGGGAAAGATCAATTCTCTGATAAATATTTGATTAGAGCTCTCACTAACTTACAGCATCTTCCTAGCTCCCCTCTCCCAACTCCTGCAAGGCCTGAGAAAGGGTGGGCTCCCTGCCCATTTGCTTCCTTCTTGCCCAACTCCCAACCCTCCCCAGGGACCTCTCCCTGGTTCCCACTGGGGGCAGAGTGACAGCTACCAATCATACCAACTGTGGTGGTTCCCAGAAAGCCCAAAACTAAAGGGCACAGTCAGGGACCTGCAAGCAGTATGTGCCGGTTCTGAAGTGGCCTGGGGTAGGCAGGAGCATCTGTGACATCGGGCATTGCAATGAAGCAGCACCCTGGAGCACATAGTGCCCTTCGCTTTCACAGAGACTCATTTAACCCTCTGAAGTCCCACGAGGTGCACAGTGAGGTATGGGGTGTGGGGATCCTGGGACTCGGCAGACTGGTACAGGAGAGCCCAAGAGACCAGCGGAGGTGGCCTGGGAATCAAACCCATTTGGCTGCATTTCAGCACACACTGGCTCTTCCGGGAGGGCCTGTGATGGAAGAGAATGACACCTAGGCCCTAGAATGCACAGGCATGAGCCAACAGGTGGCTCTGGAAAGCATCTGTCCTCTCTGCAAAGGAGTCTCCATATGCGAGAGTCACAGCAATGTCCTGGCCAAAGGAATGCCGAGTATACCAAGCTAGTGTGGCTCAACACGTCCTGGGTGATCTGTGATGCCCGTGCCTGGCATTTCCTCCATGCCATGGTGGGGGGAGCTGAGGAAAGCCAGCCGCACCTCCCAGTGATGGATGAGCTTTAATAATGTGCCCTGCCTGGGCCCCGGCTGAGCAACTGAGGCCACCTGCAGCCCACACTGCCCGGGAGGTTCTGATATGCAGCCTTGGTAGACAGCCCTGGAGACTCCGCGGAAAGCTCAAGGGAGCACGAGTACCTGCCCCGCTGAGGGGGTGCAGCCACTGTTTGTCTCCTTCCTTTGCTTTCTTCTTCCTAAGTCTGCAGGAGTCAAGAGTCGGCAAGGATCTAGGGCTGCATGGCATCAGCTGAAGAGTCCCCTGCCAGGCGGTGGAGCTTCAGATGGCATCAAGTTGGAATAGCTCTTTAAAGTGTCTGGTTTTCCAAGGAACGGTGAATTCCCCAAACAGGGTCACCTCATTCAGCCTTTGTCTTCACATTTTTATGCTCAGCACAGTACCCTGTTGCACTTGGAGTAATCTCAGTGAATGAATAGATGAACACATGAATGGATGGATGGGTGAGCAGGCATTCTAGCTTGTATCTAGATGTCCCCCCAAAACCTCATGCAGCCATGGGTGGAGCTTTTCAGAGGTGCTGGATCTAGCGTGTATGATGCTGGGATCAAGGACGGATGCTGGCCTTGACTCATGGTGCAATGGTAGGATTAAGGCTGCCCCACCCTGCCTTAAGGGTAGGTAGCCTGGATAGGATGTTAGGACCGAAAGAGTGTTGTTGATTGTCCTTTGTTGCTTGTGGCTTCGCTTCCTCCCCACTTTGCTGTCTCCTGCCTGCCATGAACTGTCTCTCCTCTGCCTTGAAGCCAGTTGTGTATAGCCTGAAACCTCTACAAACTGTGAGTTAAATAAACCTTTCCTCCTTTAACTCTGAGTGCCTGATATTTTGTCTCAATGATGAGAAAAGACTGGGTGAGTAAATGGATGGGTATGGTTGGATGAATGGATAAATAGAAGAATGGACAGGCTGGTTGGACTAATGAATGGGTGGGTAGAAAGATGGAAGAATGGATGGGTGGACAGACAGATGATGAACAGATGAATGAGCTCAAAGACCACAATGAAGTCATTGCCCAAACTGGTAAGATCCAGCTTGACTTTCTCCACTCCATGGCCAACACTGAAGAAGAAAACCACCAAATCACCCTGGATCCCTGGCCACTCCCAGGAAGGACCCTTGGTGCTCTTCAACTTCCGCACTCTCAATGACCATTTCACTCTTCCTCATTCTACTACAGGTCCGATCTCATCCTCACTTTGGGCAGTGGCTTCATTTCCTGTCTTCTGCAGGGCACAGAGGAGAACATCTAGGTTTATCTTCTCTTCTCTACCTTCCCTCTCATTCCTGGGGAAAACTGCTCCCTGGTGCCAACGACCCCAGCTGCTTAGGGTTACAGCCTTCTCACTGATGTGTGCTCATGGCTCTGGCAATCAGCTCCCCGCATTCCAGGGTCTTTGGCAAGCAGATGGCCTGTAATCTCCCCCATGCAGTGGAAGAAAACCCTTCTGGGCCCCATAACTCCTTTCCCTACAAACCTGGCTCCTTTTTTTCCTGTGGAGTGTGGGCCGAAAGTGTAGTTGTCTACAGCTGCAGCCCCGGTTCCTTTGCCCCACTCTGTCTCAGGCCCACTTTTAATTCACTTTCTTTGGCACTGGTCCCTAAAGCCAGGGTTTGTCCGGTGCCATTTTCTACTATATTGAAAAGCCAGTGGTCAGTTTTTGGTCCAGTTCTGACAAGCCCCCCAGCAGCCCAGGACAGCTACTCTTTCAACAGATGGCTTCTTGTCCTGTCGGTGCTGCGTCACTCTATCTTGGTCCTACTGTACTGGAAGCCTCTTCCTGCCTGCTGTGTATCTCTCCAACCTTTTCACAGTGCTGGGCTCCGAGGCTGCCTTTTTCTCTGGCTCTATTTACTGTCTGAAGGTTTTCATTCAGTCTTAAAATTAAAATATCCTTTGACAGCCCCCATTCTATCTCCAACCTCACCTCTCCCCAGAAGTCCACATACCCAGCAGCAGTCTCCTCTCAGGTATCTACTACATAATTCAAGCCACACATGCCCCCAAGAGATCCTTCCTTTCCTCCCGTCATGCCCATCAAGCTGGCCTCTCCTGGAGTCTTCTGTACCCTGGGAAGCACATCCTTTTTCCCCTCCTCATGACAGTCCAGCACTCAGCACAAACCTCGGGGTCAATCATAACTCTGCTGTCTTGGGCCACACTCCACAAGCAATCCAGCAGCCAATGCCACCCTCTCCACCTCCCCTGTGTGCCCAGAGTCCACGCCTCTCTGCCGACTCTGTTCTCACTCACTGCTGCTCAATGGTGTCCACGCTCCTATCCCAGCCCCTCCAGGCTGTGCTCTGCAAAGTGGAACCCAGAGTCCTCATGCGGCCCCCTTGGCGCCTGTCTCCTGCATTTCTATCTGGCTTGTTCTGTTCCAGTCACAAAACCCCAGCAGTCCCTGGATAAGGCAGCTCCCACCTCAACAGACGTGCACTGGCCATTTCCTCTCCAGGCATCCAGTGTATTCTTATTCCTCAGGGAGGCCGTCTTGAATTGGGGTCTGTTAAGTTTAGATCTAAAATGTCCCCCAAATTCTCATGTGTGACAGGTCATTTCATGATGGAGTGCTACACTCATCACCAAAGTGTAGAGCTGAGGGTCTCTGAGGGTCCCTGCTCACACCACTGGCTCAGGACCTCCCTGTCCAACACGTGTGTTCTGCAGCCTGTGTGTGTGATGCTGGGCAGGGCAGGCCACTGGATGCAGTGTGGCGGAGGGGACAGGAAAGCTGGAAGTCTGGCAGTGCCTGAGCCTCTCCCTGCATGGCTTGGCCACTTTCCCCATGCGTGCGTGGTCCCTTCCTGGCTCTCTCTATTCTCAGGCCCTTCAGGATAATTAAGAAGCTAATTGCCTCTGGCTTCTCACCCCTGGAGAGAGGGTGCTGCCTGCCCCAGACCTGTAGGCCAAACTGCAGTGGGAAGCTGGGAGCCGGCCATCTCTTCCCACCTCTGGGCAAAGCCAGATTCCAGACAAGGGTGAGAAAGGGAGCCAGGAGAACAACAGCCAGAGGCCAAGCCAGCAGGTGTGCCTGGGCAGTGCCATTGGTGCAGGTCACTTTCCTGTCCCAAGAGGAAGCCCACCCTCCTTATGTGCCTGTCTGCTGAGGAGCGGGCCTCACCCTGCCAGCTGCCCCTACCCCGCCAATCCTCCTGCTGACCTGTAGAGGTGGATGATGAGGCCAGGAGCCATATGCTCAGCAAGTAGGGAAGCTCTGCACCTGGCCCAGAGTCCGAGATGCTCAGCCTTCCTGCTCCTCACCCTGTCATTTACTGTGTGAATGTGGGTGGTCCCAGAGGTGTGGAGCACTGATAAAGGGGCCACGGTACCAGGCTTTTGGGCTGTCAGCCACATACACCCTGTGATGGGGGCCAGGGAAGAACAAATGATGTCAGCTTCCTGAGCCCCAGACAGGCCGGGTCTGAGCAGTCTTATCCATGGGCTGCAGGAGGCAATCAGCAGGCAGGACAGGTCGGCCTGTCCTGAGCAAGTGTACCTCATCTGTGGGGCAGCTCTCCCCATCTCTTGTGGAACTCAGTGTCAGTGAGGAGGCCAGCTGCCCTGGGCCTGAGCTCTGGCTCGGGTCCTGACCCCCTAAGATTTAGTCAGATAACCTTGTTGCTCTGATCTCCGCTGCTGGAAGCAAGGTGGATCTGCCTGGTACACATGTGGGGCAGGGCCCATGTCTCTGGAGAACTGGGGCTCTGCACCCTCATTTCTGGCTGCAGTTTGAGTGAACCAAACACTTCTTCGATTCTCTCCTCTTAGAAGAGGAAGTGACCACAGGAGACTCAGCCCAGCCTGCCAGACACTCTCCCTGCAGGGCACCTTGTCACTGGCAGTAAGAAGGCTCCCTTGGTCATGCCACTCATGGAGGTGAAATCTGCCTCCTGGAAACTTCCAGCAGACCCCTGACTCGGCCCGGAGTCCATGGACTTGTCTTCAGCCTCTGTAGATCAAAGCATCTTTACCTATCTTGGCTGTTACTGACAAAAATCCAGGAAGTACGTCCTGTTCACCCCTAGTTTATAGATGCAGAATTGAAGGTGAACAGCTTTGGCAAATGCAGATCTGAGTACCTGTCAGCAGCAGTGTGCCCACATTGTGCTACTGTCCCTTCCTTGGGCTGACAGCACTTCCTGTCTTGGTGACCACCTGTAGAGAGGAGCCTGGCAGGCCACATCTGCTGGGCAGCCTATTTAAGTGGTTCCAGGAAGTCAGAGGGGCAGCGATCAAAGAATCACTGCCCAGAGATGTGAGGGCTGGGGAGGAGGCTGAACCTCAGAAAGAGAGAGCGTTGCATTATATTTTCTTGGAGGTGACTCTCCAACTTTTTTCAAAGTGCACATCATGGGACAGTGAAGTTTTTGGTATCCAGGGCAGAGGGCCCTGGGCAGGATGAGCACAGCTGAAGTATCTCCAAGGAGGGTGGAGCCAGCTGTGCCCACAGGAACCCCCCTGACCACTGATCCTAGGGTTCGAGCTGAAAAGGTTTCCAGAACATTCTCTCCACTTAATTAAGCAGGACTGGGCCTCCAGGGGGCTGCTTTGTGTGGTCACTTTGCTGATGGACACTGTGAGGCTGGTGTCCTTTGCATCTGGACCATCAGGAGAGTGAGCAGCAGTGTGTGTGAACTCGTTCACCAAACCTGCACCACGTGCCCGCCTAGCACCAGGTTCCTGCAGCAAGCAGAAGTCATCCTCAGCATGGCCTCCTGCAGAGGCCCTGAGCATTAATTAATTGGAGACGCATAGTCAGGTCAGGGGCCAGCCACTGGGGCTCTGCCATGCCTGGCTCTCGTCAGCACTGAACTTCTGAGTGGCCCAATGACAGTGGGATGCTGCGGCCTGGGCTAGGCTGTCCCAGGGAGAAGTGACTGAAGAGGGAAGAAGGGACCTGTCCAGCCACAGCCCACCCCCCTCACCAGGCTCCTGCTTCCTGACTCTGCTGCCTTTAGCAGAGGCAGGCCACGTCCACGGCTCATGGGCTCCTGACTGCAGTTTTGTGGCTTGGGCGGGACCGGAACGGTAAGTGTCCTTGACAGATAGCAGCATAGACTCCCAATAATCTGGGCCTCCGGCGAACGCCATTCTGTGGCCAGCAGGAAGGTGAGTGAGGGTAGGGAGGTATGGGGATAGTCCCCTGAAGCCCTGTCCCCTGAAGCCAAGATGTCCTGGTCCAGGACAAAATGTCCACTGCAGGATCATCATATACCTCTGTCTCAAGACTTCTTTGGTGGCATCCCAAGGGGCTGCTTGTGCAGAGGCCCTGCAGGCCAGTACTTTGGAGCCAAGGATGTGGGCACAGCCCCACTGGAGGAGCAGGCACTGAAGACACAGGGCAGAGTGGGTTGCCTTCATGGTGCGAGCAGGGCTGTCAGCCCTAATGCGCAGTACACACTGCAGAACCTCTCTGCAGAGGGCAGAGGCTCCAGACCAGGAGACCCTGAGCAAAAGGTGACTCTGCCACTGTGTCACCATGGTGAGCCATCTCAGGCTTGCAGCAGGTGCTCAAGATATGCAGAATGATGTTGATGATGGCATAACTGTGGTGCCAGCCACTGGTGGAGGACTGATGGGTGGGTGTTTAGTATTGGATCAAATAATAATAATAATACACAATTTCCTTTCAGCCTGGGGCTAACTCCTGAAAGAAGCTCAGGGGTGGTTTACCTGCCCAAGGACGCACAGCCGGTATGGGGCAACCTGGGATCTGCCCAGGAGACTCAGAGTCTCCTGATGCTGCCTGTAGTGTGCACTGCTGGCCACTTGGGTGTGAGCAGGAGGTGTGAGCAGAAGGTGTAAGCAGAGGGTGCGCCTCTCCCAGGTTGGGAAGAGATGGTTGGCATTAGCCTCTCTCAGTGTGGTCACGGATGCTCCTGGCCCCTAAAAAGGCTCTTCCCCAGCAAGGCAGCAGTGTGCCAGCAAATGCCAAGCAGCCAGCCCGGGGGAGCCCTGTGACTCAGGTGTTTGCCCACTTCCCTGGGGTATTTCCAGGACTACTGGTGAAAAGCCTCGCTGCTGTCAAAGCCAGCAGAGAGCTATGCAATGCAGAATGGGTGCCAGGGGAGGGCAGGGAGGCTTTGCCCTTGTAAGGGACTCTGGGGCACCTTTCTCAGCCCAGCAGAAGGAAGGAAGCCCAGGCCAGAGGCTCTCAGGGCAGGGCCTGCACCAGGCCAGGGAGAGACGAGGGGCCGGGAGCCAGGTGAGGAGCACTGGCCAGCGCAGCTGCTGCACAGGGCATAGGGGCACCAGGCTGGGGAGGGACCCACCTGAGCCAGCTGTTTCTTCTGTCCCCTCCAATCCATTCTGTCCCCTGACAGCCAGTTTAATATCTCTTATTAATTACGGCTGTTGGATGGACCGTCACACCGCATATTACTTCATTCAGGGACCATTAAGTGCCCACGTTCCACAGCCACCAGTTCTCTGGCCCCTCTCCTCCTTCCTTTCCATCTTCCCCACTAGGCTCTGGTGCCCAGGCAGCTCTGACATCCCAGAAGGACCAGTTTGTAAGAGGGTCCTGCCCCTTGGAGCTATGGATGATCTAGGCAGGGGCCAAGTAGGTGAACAGGGTCATTCAGCAAGTCAGGAATTGGCTGCCAAGGCCCATGTTCTTCCATTTGCTGTTGGTGAAGAGTGTGAGCCACGCTGGTGAATACGAGGCTAGTATGCTGGACTTGCCGGCCAGGCCTCCACGATGAGCTGCCCTCCCGCTGGACCCACATAGGGGCTTCTCTGACACGGCTCCCTGGAGAACCCCAGCTCCCCAGGCTTGGACAGGGTGGGGCTGCCACCCTCCAGCTCTCACCTCTGTGTCCCCACCCTGCCCTGCCACAAGCCTTTTTGCACTTGGTGCAGGTGCCTTAACTGCACTGTGGAAGCTGACGGTGCTGACCTGGCTTAGTTGCACTAGAACAAGATGCACCCGAATGAGCACAGTGCCTATGAGGTAGCATGTTCTATGTGCATGGTGTGTTCTGCGTGCTGTGTGCATCCCATGTGCTCCATGTACATGGCACACTCCATGTGTTCTGTGTGCATTCTGTTTGCTATATGTGCTACTGGGGACAGAATCCATGATGCCTGTTCTTTGAAGAGGATGATAACTCCATCTCCACTGTCACCCTCCCCCAGCTGATATGCTGGTACTACCACCACCACCACCACCTCCACCACCGTGCCTGTGGTCACAAGTCCTGGGCTGGGCATGATCCATGACCCACGACCAACAGAGAACATGTGGTCTTTGCTGGGATCCATGGCTACCCCAATTCCACACTGAAGCTGCCACGAGACCAACATTGGGCAAGGAGTCTTCTGCACTGGCCAAGAAGCCACAGTCTATAATGTCACACACATGTGATTTTTCTCTTTTGATAACTGCACTTCGATATAACTGGTTTCCTTGTTACTCTGCGTATTTTATCGTATGCATTAAGGCACTGTTGGGAGAAGCATCAGCAGCTAAGGGCCACCAACCAGAGCCCAGCCAGCCTGTCAGCATGGATACCCAGACTCAGCCCCTCCTGCTCTGGCGCAGTCTATGGGTGGAAGCTGAGACGCCCCCGGCCAGGGGTGGATTTTCAGACCCTTGGGCAGTAATTCTCTCTGAGTTTCCTGCACACCAATCACAGATGAGGAGGCTCTGTGAACTGTATTTCCTCCCTTAACTCCACCAGACTCCAACCTGCCAGAGGAAAGCAGTGACAGCAGATACCCAGCTGCTGGGGTCAAAGATGCGGGGCTGGGGCCTGTTGGGAATAGGGTTCACCCCTGATTGCCAGCCAGTCTAAAGCACTTTCAATGTGTCCCGCCTCCTGGGCCACTGCAGGGTGTGAGACTGCGGGGCTGCAAGAGTGGGGTCTGCCACAGCCACAGAGCATGGGTGGGGTCTCTTGGGGCAGACATGGTGTAAGTGCTGTATTTGGGGTTAGCAAGAAGTTGAGGGTGCTGGGCCAAGCAGTGACACGTGACCTTATTCCACACATGTCCCCTGGGCTGTGCTGTGGTCTGAATCCACAGCTTTGTGTGTATTCATGCATGTACACGCACATGTGCACCTATGCAGGCACTGTGAGTAATTGCACGCGTACTGGGAGGCTCCTCTTTGGGAAGAGGTGGGCCATGGTCGGCAGGCTCCAAGAGGTAAGGGGCAGCGCCCAGGAAAGCAACCGCCTCCACCATGTACAGACCAGCTGCCCATGGTGGGTGTGCACACGGGCTCCACAGGAGGCTCAGGGTTCTGCGCCCACTCACCATCATGAAACAGCTTCACAGGTGTGCAAGGAAAGCACAGCTCTGAGCTCAGCTCCTGGCCTCAGCCACACAGGTGGGGAAGTGGCCAAGCCTGGGGCTCATACCTCAGCGTGGGGGTAATCTCGGGCCTCTTCCCAGACTCAGCCTTCCTGCCTCTGCAGGGAAGCCTGATGCTCTGCCCTGCAGGCTGGACTCCACCAGCAAAGAAGAGGACCGAGCCCCTGTGAGACACCAGGGTTGGGGGGTCAGGGTGAGAAACCAGAGGGGAGCGTCCCTGATGAAGACTGGCCCTAGTCAATCATGGTCAACTCCCAACAACCCCCTACTTGGCACAACCCACACTGTCTCCTGCCTGCACCTTCCTGTCTGCTCAGGACTGTACCAAGCACCGACTGTCTGGCAGCACCGTATCACAGTGAAGAACACCAGGCCAGGGCTGTGTCCTATGCACACTCTGTGCAGAGACTCTGCGCTGTGATCCAGGCCTCCTCCTTCCTCCTACTCTCTGCCACATGGAGGAGGATGGCCACCTCCTCTGGGACACCTTCCAAGCTACCCTTCCCTAGCCAGGACCTCCGCTTTACTCCTCCTCCCTCCCTTCTCAAGATGCTGCTGCTGATGGCCGGGCAGGCGAGCACAGGCCGCATCCTGTGTACATGAGTTGTCCTGCTGCACCCGTAAGGGTGGACGAGTGGATGCCAGTCCTATCATGGGGATGGCAAGAATGCTGCCAATGCCAAAGCTCCCTCCCAGGGTGGCTTCTTGAGGGCAAAGTGAGGAGGCTGAGGCAAGGTGAGCCCACCCAGTTCCTGGTCCTGTCCAGGAATCCCTCTTCTCAGGGCCTCCTGGAAGATCCCTCTGCACCCCCAGGATAAGCTATCTGCCAGCCACCATGTTATCCTCATAGCTGATTCCTGCACATTCATTAAGAATATTAGCATTATTAATGGCCCATGGCCTTCATTTTGCAAATGGAACAGGATATTAAATGCTATGCCCTGCACACGAAGTGGGCCAGTGGGGTTGGATGGTGGCTGTGTGGGGTGGGAGACCTTAGGAGAGGCTAGGTAAGCAGGACCTATCTTGGTCGCAGCCCACAGTCTGCACCAGGCAGCTTCAGGTCCCAGTTGTGTGTCCCTCTTCTTCCCACGGTGCCCTCGGGCTCCTGGCAGCCACCTCCTAGTTGCACACTCAAATGAGAATTTGTGAAATGTAATTAGGAAGGTAAATTTCCCAGCAACGAAGATTACATAATGCACCCCACAGCCAAACACCCACCCGCTGGAATCTGGTTTGAAAACTGTGGATTCGTTCATCATTTAGGATAACTCTCCTGCTGGTCCTTCCTTTCAAGAGGACAGGTAGGACTTGGTGGCCTGCTGGGTGCCATTTCAGGAAGGGCATCCTCCAGGAGACAGAGCCTCTGCATGCTCACATGTGGTCACCTGTGTCTGCTTACAGGAGCCATCTGTAATCTCAGTCCTGCAGCAGGGATGCAGGAAGGTCCCGCTCACATGGGTGAGCTCAGATTTTGCAAGATGCAGAGGGGCAGCCTGAGGCCTAGCAGCATGGCACCTCCCAGGAGCTGTCAGAAACGCAAATTCTTGGTCACACCCCAATCTGCCCACTCTGAATCAGTGGCGCCAGGGAACTGCTGTTCTGCTTGTAAACTGCAGCCCCTCAGGGGCGAACAGAGCATTTTGTACCTGGAGCATGAGGGACTTCAGCACAGGGCTGAAGTGGAACAGAGATGGCACCTGCAGGAATCCCAGGGGACAGGCATCACTGGTAGATACTGGGATTTCCACCAGCTGTGCCAGGATAGAGAGTGGCCTCAAAGCCTTGAGGAAGAGCATAGGGGCTGCCTCTGAGTTCATGGGACAGTCACCTGGGCAACCCCAGTGCTGAGCAGGACTCGAGGGGCCCTGAGTGCCCCCAACACAAGAGGGACTCTGAGTGCCCGCTCTGAGGGTTAAAATGAGGCAGCTGACCCCAGCTGACCCCAGAGACCGTGAGGTTCAGGCCCTCAGCACATCAGATGAGGAAGAAAGGTCCCAGGCTAGTGGCACCATGCAGTCTAGAAGCTGGGGCCCCAGCAGGGAGCAGGAGGTGCTTGGCCCTTACTTGTATATCTCTGAACACTTGCTCTGCCCACTATCCAGCCCCAGCTCACACTAGCCTGGGACAGAAGCAAGCAGAGTCCAGCCTGGGGCTGGGACAGCCAAGAGGAGCATGGTGGGACCTCTAGGGAGAGACCCCAGGCTACCTGAAGTGCTGCCCCTTCCACAGGGAAGACTGCTGCCCTCCAGCAGGGATGTCCTGCCTTGAACTGCCCATGATGTCTGGGCGCATCTCTGAGGCAGCTCCATGGAAACTACCCAGCAGCAGTGGCCCAGGCGTCTCTGCAAGGGTTGGTCACCCGACCTGCTCTCAGATGCTCCTCAATGCAGTGCGAACTGGGGTGGTGGTGGGGGGAGCCCAATGTCTCACCTACATCTTAGCCCCAGCTGGGGTCACTGTGGGGCCATTAAGCATCACCCTGTCCCCAAGGGTTAGGAAATCATCTGCTTAAGCTCCTAAACTCCTCCAGTGGCCTGGTGTTTCAGAGCTTCACTCTCCATTGAGGACTTAGATGCCTGGGCTGGGGCATGGGAGGTGGCAGAGGAAACCCTCCACCTCCACATGGGACTGTGCCAGAGCCCTGCCAGCCTTCACCACTCATGGTGTGCAGGGTCACTGGGCCTGGTGTCAAACCCTGACCTTTGCTAATGATTTCGGTCAGATTTCTCCTGCTTTGTTCTGTTCCTCGCTGAGGTAGTGGTCTGGGCCTTCCTCCTGCAAGCCCAGCCACACCTCACCAGGATTATACTCTAGGCTGCAGAGGGGCTGCTCACACTTATTTGTGCCCTCCAGCAGTCTGACCCCAGGTAGGAGAGCAGAGCAGAGGCCCTTAGGAGCTAGAACCCAGCCGCACGGCTCTCATCTAGGTCCATTCTCCCCCAGGGGTCAGAAGCAAGCTCTTCCTGGGCTGGGAAAGTCACATTCCAGGATACACTTGCCATGGTGCAGAGGCCAGTGCTTTCCCAGTCTTAAACTTGAGTGAACAATTCTCCACTTATTGCTATAGTAGGGTCTTAAATGTCCCCCAAAGGCCATATGTTGGGTGCTTGGTTGCCAAGCTACGTTGCTACCAGGAAGTGGGGAACCTTTAGGACGTGGGGCCTGGCTGGAGGAAGTTAGGTCACTGGGGTGTGTCCTTGGAGAGAATATGGAGACGCTGGCCTCACTCTGCCTCCCAGGTGAGCAGCTTCACTCTTCACCATGACAATCTGCCTTGCTACAGACCAAGTGACTATGAACTAAAATCTTTTGATACTATGAACCTAAGCAACCCTTTATTTCTTTAAGCTGTTTATCTCAGATATTTTGATATAGAAGGTTGACACACACACAGAGAAAGATCTTTCCTGGTGGTGCATGGATTCAGCCACACTCCCCTGGGCCCTGTAACCTTGGCTGCTCCAGATCGAGCTGGGACACAGGCCCTCATTCCTCCAGTGGCCTTTGCTAAGTGTACTGGAAGCACCTTGTGCTCTGCTCTGCACCTCAACAAGGGGTCACAGGATGCGCCCCGAACAGGTGTGCACACATGCATCCTCTGCCCACAGGCTTGCACATGCCTTTTCCTACATGTGCACACATCCATTCTCTGTGTAGTCTCACACATAGCTCCACGCACACGCTAGATGCCAGCAGCAGCCCCTCAGTTGCGACAACTCAAAACCTCTCCAGATGTTGCCAGAAGTGCCCAGGCAAGGGTGGGAGTAGGCATCCCTCCCGCCATCCTGCCCGGCCCACTGCCTCGCCGCCAAGTGCACCGCATCATCCACACACTGCATCCAGACCCGGTCGGCCTGCCTGGCAGCACTGCCCTCCCGCCAGCCCGCTGTGCCAGGCGCAGCGCCTCCTTTCCTTACAGCCCTGCTGCCGGCGCCTGGCTAGTCTGGCCTACCCAGAAGGCAAGGGGGAGGTGACAGCTCTTTTCCCGGTAGGTGCCTGGCTCATACAAGAGGCGAGTGTGGATCTAATCTTCTGCTGATTAAATGTCCCTCATTAATGAGTTTCTTTAATTAATGAAGTTTTTGGGTCTGCTCCACTTGCTTTATTCC
The DNA here is from genome assembly GCF_034190915.1 of Cavia porcellus. Lineage (NCBI taxonomy): Eukaryota > Metazoa > Chordata > Mammalia > Rodentia > Caviidae > Cavia > Cavia porcellus. The sequence continues at coordinate 27,802,252 of NW_026947515.1, forward strand.
AGCCACACTCTGCCTCCTCAGCACAAAGCGGGGCCATTTCCTCCGGGTAATTGAGGGAGCCGCAGCCCTTCCTGCCGACGTTGCACTTTGCTGATTGCGCCTGTCAACTCCGGGCTGACAACTCCATTTTTAAACATTTTCTTCTCCAGAAGCCACGCGCACATGCACGCTCACACACACCGATGGGGCACAGCCTAGTCACCCCACCTCCGTGACACACGAGGCAGCACAGCCATGCACATGGCAGGTCTGTGCCACACACAGAGGTGTGCAGCCAGCGTCTCCTGCCTGAGCACATGCCCAGGGAAGCACATTTCCCTCCGTACTTCCAACAAGTGCAGATGACATGCCCTGAGAACAGCTTGTGCCCACGTCACCCTCCCGCACCTGTGTTCCTCACGTCCACACACACCTCTCGCACTGCACACGTGCTCCTCAGCACTCGTGCCCGTAATGTCAAACGTGTGCCCACGTGCATGTGTACCTCACCACAACGCATGCTATCACCCTTTACTCTCACTCCTGAACACATACGTATGCGACATCATAAGCACATGCGTGACATGCGTGTGCACTGGCACACACATAAGCATACCACACATCAGTCATAGTGCATGTTTTCACACTGCTCTCCCTCACTCCCAAACTCATGCACACACACACAGGTCACCCCCATGTCTGGACATGCGTCCACACACATGTACCATGCACACTCATCTGAGTGTACACACAGATGTGAACACTATCACACACCATCTGTGCTCAGGTAATCCGTGCACTTCTGCCTCACTCCCATGTACACGCACACAGCATGTGCTCTCCCAGTCCCGCCTGGCTTGTACCCAGGACTTCTTTACCTGTATTCCCCTGCAGCTTACGTGTCACATAAATAACACCCCTACCCCGACTCAAATGCACTGAGCCAGCCCAAGGCAGGGGAAGTGGCTGACATCAGGCCAGTGGAAGCAAGAGCGCACAGTGGACACCCAACACATCAAGTGACCCTGTCACCAAGTCCACCTGTTGTCCAAACAGCCCCACTTGGCTGCGCTTCAGCCCTGGTGGCTTCCCACCCTGCTGTGACTGGGTACCAGCTCTGGGCTGCCTGGAAGGACGATGCACTTTTTCTTCTTGGTCAGAGAGCTCTCTGTATTAAAAGCATCTATCTTCTCCTGCTGACGAGGACATTGGCTCCCTCCCTGTGGGGCTGGCTGGAGGCTAGGCAGTCAGGGTCACTGCTTAAGACCAGGGAAGCGGGCACGATGCCTGCCCAGCTCTCCTGCAGGTGGGCACACAGTGGCACTGGGGTGGGGACTGGAAAGGACAGTTATTTAAGACAGGGGCTGGCCTCTAACAACCAAGAGAAAGCAGCAGATCCTTCTGGAAGGCTGAAAAGGACCTGACACAAGAAATCAGCTGGGAGGGGCTACAGCCAGGCAGAATGACACCCTTGTGACAATGCGGGAGGGGCAGCCAGCTTGAGCTGCTGAGGACATCTACTTCATCCCCAACAGGTAAGGTGGACATCACTGTCCTCATGTTTCAACTGAGGCCAAGAGAAGCCAGTAAGTGTCAACGACCGCCTGGTGGCAAGTGGTAGGGATGGGCTCTGAGCTCAGTTCCACATGTTCCCTGGCTCATGCCTCTCTTCCCCTGTCCCTGCAGGCTGCTCCTCCCACCTCCAGACTCCTTGCCATAGCTGGAGGTACATGCCATCATCTCCATTTCACAGGTGGGGAAACTATGTGATTGCCAACATCTCACAGGGCCAGTTGGATGGCTCATATAGGTCAGGCCACAGCCTGTGTCCAGTGCTATTCCCTGTGTCTACACTGAGCCCAGGTTGGCTTACAGGCTACTGGGAGGTGAGCCCCAGTCCCAGGGTATCCTGAGCATGATGGCCCCTTCCCTTGGCAGCTGCAGAGACCCTCAGGGCCGAGATGGCATCTGCCTGCCAGACATCTGCCACACACCCGTCTCCAGATACTGTATGGACCAGACACAGTCACTGAGTGCTGACCTACTGCATGCTGGCACCTCTGGGGTGTGTCACATTTTTCGGTTTTGTAGATGGGGAAACTGAGGCTCAAAGAGAGAGGAGGGCCAGGCTAAGGACCACAGCTCGAAGGGGCCACTTGCTGCCCAAGCCTCTTCACCTGGACCAGCACTTCCTAGAGTGCATGCCATGGAACTGTGCTCTTCTGGGATGTTGCAGAGAAGTGCCAGGGGAAATGCCACCATGCTGTCCCCAGAAAATGCCCCAGGAGGGCCGCCATGGACTCACACTGTGCACGACCCTCATTCCCACCTGGCTCCACCCAGGACTGTTATTTTTCCCATCAGACACAGAAGTCTCTGAGAAATGGAACTAGATACCATGCTAGGTCCCCTCCAAGGACAGCTGTCCCATTGCTCACAGAGGTCCCCTTCTGAGCCATGCAGAGGGCCTTTACTACCAGCAAAAGGGTCCTGGCCCCTTGTTGGTGCCTCCCCCTGAGCTGAAGGCCACAACACAGCCAGGGGACAGACAGCATACACAGCTGACTTCTCGAGGCCTGTCCTTGACACTGAAGGGAGTGGCCACATCCTGAAGCCCCAGTGGGGACAGAGGTCTGGACTTGGGTGTGAGTGAGTGACCACAGCAGGGTGGTAGTTACAGTTGAACATGTACACAGGCAGAGGAGGACATGGGCCAGAGGGGTGTACTCCAGCAGCCCTGGAGAGTCCTCATGGCATGCAGTGGGGCTGGGGACAGGTCAAGATTCAAGGGCCTTTCTGTAACAGCAAGGACAGAGAGTGGATCTGTGACTGTAATTAGCTTAAAAAATAGACAAAACAAAACAAAAAACAAAAGAGCCCCCCCCCCAAAAAAAAAAAAAAAAACTGGGGAAGCTGGAACGAGAGAGTGAACACAGGGAAAGGATGCTATGGGCAGCCCGCTGGGGCCCCTCTGGGAATGCAAGTGACCCAGAAAGCTGTGAGGCTGCAGAGGGGGTGAGTGCAGAAGCCAAGGACCAGCCTGGGAGTCTGGGAGGGTGTCTTGGTCACACTGAGAAGCCGGGACTAGACTTTCTTTACACCGATGTTCACAGAGGAAGTGTAGGGGGCCTAAGTCACACAGCAAATTAAGCAGGGAGAGTCTGGTGGTTGGGATGGGGCCAGGTACTGGCACAGAGCCACTGCCTCTGGGCTGAAGGGGCCCTTGGCCTGAGTCCTGAGTGCTCAGGGGTCACTTGGGAAGACTCTAACCTCACCAAGCTCATTTCCTCACCTGCAAAGCAGGCGCCACAACAGACTCCACCTGGGTCATGTGATCACTCCAGGTCTTGATGCAGGTGAGCAGCACAGGTACCCCAAACCCAGCGATGCCAGCAGTCACATCGAAAACGGGTTTATCTGTAACAACCCTGCTGTCCAGACACCCAGGGGGCCTTGGAGAACCCACCTGACCCCCATGACCTCACAGGGAGGGAGAGAGGACAGGAAACAGACCCCAAGAATAAGAAGCAAGGTCTCTCCCATTGCCTGAGTTTGTGAGAGTTGAAAGGGTTTGTATTTTATGATGCTTTTGAAATACTGTCTGGGTCAAGGGAAATTAAATACTGCAGCTTTTAACTGGAGTCACACTGAAAACACACCCTCGCAGTAAATAAAAATATGATTTACCTCGGTGACACTTTCATTTAGCAACCCCTCGAGCAGCTCATTCGTAATTATCCCCCAACCTGTGAGGGCTTGGCCCTCGGGCCCTCCCCAACCACACTGGCCCTCCCCCCAGGTGGGGAGGTGGCAGGGGTTTCATGGGGGCCAGGTGAGAGCGGCACTGTCCGGGGAGGCAGGCTGGGTCTGTGTGTGGCTCATTATGATTGAGATTAAACTGAAAAATCAATTTTTAATTGAATGTATTCTTTGAACAGGCCCTGCTGCCCATGGCTGCACACTAATGGAATTCCCATTCTCAGCTCCCTCCATGACCCCTACCCAAACTGCTGACCTCGGAGTAGGGCTGACCAGGCCAGCAGATTGCCCCTCTTGGGCTGCCTAGAACTTGGGCAGGCAAAGGGCCAGAGACCAGCCTGGCATGCAGGCGGGGAGAGGGCTGGCAGGCACAAGGAAGGGTTCTTGATTGTGCAGGTCACTTTCCTCCACCTCCCCATGTGTCCCTGGGGTCCAGGCATGGGACTAGAAGTCTCAGGGAAGGCACCAGGATAGGAGGCTCCTAGAGCCAAGGGTTTGGGGCAGGAGAGCTGGCTTTACCCCCGCAGCTCTATGCCCACCTGGCAGGGGGTGCATAGGCTCATGGCAAGCACAGGGCCCTCTGATCTGTCTTCTAGGGGGGCCCTACACAGTGAAGCCTTGCACCCCACAGAAGTGTGGGCCCCATGGCCTGCATTCTGGATGGCCTCACTTCTGGGGGTGTGCCCACCCTGGACTTCTGAGGCAGCTCCACCTGCTCTCTGCCCATCAGCCTTCCTGCACAGGCCATGGGGGAGCTACCCAAAGCCACCCTGGGTATCCATGGATTTTGGCGTGTGATGTGCCCAGTCTGGAGAGACAGCAGGTGCCCTGTGGGGTGCACACATGGGACTCTTCCTGGGAATGGACAGTATGTGTGCTGCGCTGGTGGGAGCCTGCAGCTGTTCTCTCCCCTTGCCTTAGCTAAGTGGGGGAACCCCAACTACTGCTGCAGCGTTAGTGAGCAGCTTATGGTCTTGTTCTCAGGCCAGGGCCACTGAGTCCTGAAGAGTGGCCCGATCCTGTCCTCACCCTTTCACTGAAACACAGCGGACAGTATAGACAGGCATGGGAGGTGAGGGCGGGCAGGGCACCTCTCAGGTACCCTCTTCCCGCAGCTGGAAGGCACAGGTCAGGAGTCAAGGATAGGCTAGGGGGTGGAGGTATCTGGCAGAGGGACCTGTCCACTCTGCTTCCAGCTGTCCCCAAGCCCCAAGTTAAAAGGAGACAGGCCCATCGGTGCTCTCACATGTGTAGTCAGCTCTCACCTGAGGCCAGGGGGTGGGGACCAGAACTAATGCTCTCTGGGTTGCTCAGCAGGGAAGGGTCATGGAACCCCAGCCCAGGCCCAGGGCTGAGCATCTGCACTCAAACAGGCTCTGGGGTGTGGGTGCCCCCACCCACCCAATTTCAAATGTGGCCACATAATGAAATCAAGTGGGAAGATCCCACCCTCAAAGATCCAAGGTTGCCAGTCTGGGGCAAGGCCAAGGCCAGGGACTTTCAGAAGCTGTCCAGGCCGCCCTGAGCTAAGCAGGGCTCTGCAGCTCCCAGAGGGGAGAGCCTCGCCCCACTGACCCTGGCCTGCCTCTGGCTTGACTGCCCTGTGTGCCACAGTGCCAAGGAGGGTCTCCAAGGCTCATGGCACTCTGCATGAATCCTCCTGCTTCCTCTTGCAGGTGTAGTCTCTGTTCAGGCTTCTGTCATCAAGGCTGCCTGCTCTGTGCTCCTGGTACCTTGCTCAGAGGCCTACTGGCAGGGTTGGGTCATCCGCTGTGGTGAGCTGGCCTGGGCCCTGTGGGCGAGCAGCATTCCTGGCCTTCCCCACCTGGATGCCAGGGACACCCCCAACCTGGGCCAGATTACACTGTCTCAGGCACTGCCAGGTATCCCTGCTGAGAATCTGTTTTCACTCAGCCCTGGCCCACTGCCACGCGGCTCCGTGCTTGTGGATCCTGGGCACAGCAGGCAATGCTGCATGCTTCCGAGTCTGCCCAAGGCCTTCGTGAGGCGCACTTCCTTTATGATCTCGTGGGGCAGGGTAAATGGCTCAGTCTTCAGTGAGTGCCGCTGGGATGACAGTGTGGGATCCAGGCTGGACTTAGCCTCCTCCCTCCTATCCCTGAACCTCCAGCCTGTGTGCCAGCCTGCTTCCAGCTAGTATCTCCAGGGATTTCCAGGGCAGCCGACAGGCCTAGTGTCTGACTGGAGGGGTGTTTGCAGGACACATCGAGCTCAGAGCTGGGCACCTCGGCATGCAGACAGGGTGTGTGAAGCCCTCATCCCCACAGCTGAGGCGCCTGGAGAAGGCTGGCTGCCCCCTCAGCTTCAGAGCAGACCTCTGGGGGGGCCGAGAAAGTATGTCCCACTGGCCATGGGAGCCACTTGTTGGGAGCAGCCCCAGAAGCCGTGTAGGGAAGAAGGTGGTCTTCGCTTCAGGTTCAACCCACAGGGAAGGGGATGGGCAGCAATGCCCTCAGCAGAGTGGTCAGAGTGTCTCCTCTGGCTTCAGCGAAGGACAATCAGTACTGGTCTCTGTTGGGTCCCGGGCACACTAGGGCCAGATACTGCTTCTGATCTTACAGAGAACATAAAATCCTAAATGCGATGAATCAGTGTGAGGGGTCATCCTGGCCTCTGGCTGCACAGGGCCACTGCCAACCCCTTGTGCTTTGCCTGGACACCAGCAAGGCTCCGAGGTTGCTCCCTTGCCCTCCATCCATATTGTCCTGGGGGACAGGATGGCCCAAGGCAGCAGGAGGCTGTGGTCCCAGCCAGGAAGAGGGCAGCAGCTGGCTGCATCAATGGGTTTGGTGGAAATAGGGAAACTCTGGACACTGAGCATTGTCACTCAGAGACTTTCTGCAGGCACCTGGGAAGAACCCAGATCCACATCAGCCCTAGGCAGCCCATTTCACAGACACAGAAACCAAGGCACAGAGATCAAGTAACTCAGAAAAACAGAGCTGGGCTCTGAGCTCAAAGCCTGGAAAGGGCTGGAAAGGCAGCAGGGCTGGTCCCCACCTCAGCCTCCCCTACTCCACAGCCTTCTCTGTGCTGTACCCTGGGGGAGCCTGGGAGGCTTCCTGCTGTCCTGAGAGACAGGCTCTGGCCCCAGACCTAGAGGGACCTCCTGGGGAGGGTGGGGTTGCCTGTTCAGGAGAGAGGTTCCCAAGGACTCAGCTAAGCCTGTGGCAGGCTGGCTGGCAGACCCAGCAGGGCTGGGTGTGGGAGCCACTGTCAGCTGTCTACCCCCTCAGCCCCAGGCCTGCTCCCCACGCACGTCCACACCCCATGAGCCCAGAGCCCAGTCGGGACTCCAGTGACACAGGTCTCCTGCGACACAAGGGGATCTCATCCTAGCTCTGACAAATGCCTTCGATCCTGCCTTTCTCTCTCATGCTAATGACTGTCAACACGAAACAGAGGCTGTGAAGGGGAAGAAAATTACTCCCTGAAAAGGAATTGACTGATCCCCATCATTTCTCAGGGAATCACTGACCTGTGAATATTTCATTACCCAAAACGCTGCACCATCCATACCAAGCAGCCGCCACCACACCGCTGCCTGCGGCTGGGGTGAAGGTGGGTGTGGAGGGCAGCAGGTGTGGGGCAGGTGCGGTGTCTGCAGCTGGGGCCCGGGGCCCCACAGGTGCTGTAAGCACTTCCAGGTTCTGGCCTGACCAGGTACCTCTCCCTGAGGACTCAGAGGGACGTGTGCCTGATGGTTGGGACCATGCATCCAAGGAGCTGCACTACGTTTAGAGGTGGTACAGGCTAATACTCCCAGCTGTCCCCCACAGAGAATGGCCACACCAGCATCTCCCAGGCCCTGCAAGCAGAGATCCGGAATCATTTCCCAGGCTCTCTCTCAGAGCCTCGCAGCTGCCCATCGGGGCCTCCCTCAGAATTTTCCTACTCTTGGGTTGGTCCGAATTGAAACGGTTCTCGAAGCTCAGGCTGCCCAGCTGTGGCCTAGGTGACAAGGCAGGGTGGGGACAGTGTAAACTCCAAGGCTAGCATTCAAATCTCCCCTCAGCCCTGGCCAGCCGCCCTCCCATCCCTGCTTGGCTGCTGGACCTCTCTGGGCCTTTCCTTTCTAGACCCGCTCCTGGGCTAATTATCGGGCCACTGTACAGGCAGCTGAGGAGGATGTGAGCTCAGTGCCAGACAGGTGACAAGGCCTAGAAGTGAGGTATCTGCAGGGCAGATATCTTCAGACAGACCTGAAGGGCCGAGGATGCAGGGAGATAAGCTTGGCCAGGGGCCAGTGAAGGCCAAACTCCCAGAGGCCAGGCTGGGACCACCCTCCTGGATGTGTAATCAGCTGCTGAGTTTGTGAGGCCTTGGGGAGGTTGGCAGGGGACAGGCTGGTGCCTACTCCAGGAGCTTAAAGGGACAGGAACAACAAAAAAAGACATTCTAGAAGCACCAATAAGGAAATCTCCATGCTGTACTGGACTCTTGCCAGTGGCTTCCAAAACCTATCCTTTGGGTGTCACTAATCCATGACATGGAACCCTTGAGTTCAAGTCACCAAGAGAGATGTTTCAGGGCCAGAGCCCCCAGGGGAGACCCCCAGCCATACCCAGGGAAAGGCGCAGCCCTGTTATTGTTGCAGGTTACTCTGGGGATGGGGTTTGCAAACTAGCAAAGGCCTACAAAGGCAGTGTGCGTTCACTGGGGATCCGTAGTGTGTGGCGCGTGGGAGGTGTGTCTCATGACCCCCAACCTCCAGCTCAGTGCAGCAGTAGGGAGCCAGGATGTGGGGCTGGCTGGTGGAGGAGAGGAGGTGGGGGGCTCAGCTGCAGCCCCTAGTCCCTTCCTGGTGGCTCTCCCTGCCCTGGGGAAGAAGGGGGCCGCACAGGAGGACAAGGCCTTGGGCCGCAGTGGGAGGAACTCAGGCTGCTGCAGGAACAGCTCTGGGCAACGAGGCGTGTGAGATACTGGGAAGCGTGACTTGGGGGCGTCTGTGGAAAATTCCTCCCTCTGCTTGGCTCTGAAGCTTCTTTCCTGCATGCTCAGAAGATGCCACACATCCAGAGGCTGAGGTGGCCTGTGCCACCCTCCTCTTGCCCTGCTGGCTCCTGACCCCTGGCCCAGTCCTATCCCTGGGACAGTGGACCTGCAGACTAAGGGACCTGCAGCTTTGGAAATGGGGCAGGATGGTCGCTGTCCATCCCAGTGCACTAAGCTCTGGTTATTCAAAGGGACAGAGGTGAGCAATGGTCCCCTCCTCCCTAAGGACCAGGGAAGGGAAGGGACAGGCATCACAAGCACAGTGCCCATGTAAGGAACACAGACTGTCTGGATGGGCACAGGCAAGAGGTGGACTTGGCTGAGGGGGTCAAATGGGGCCCTGGGGGCTGGTGTACTTTGCAGAAGAACAGGATGAACCCAAGGCCTGGTGTGGGCCAGTGAGAGCAGCAGGTGTACCTGTCTCCAGGTGTGAGGTCTGCCAGGTTGGGATGTGGGTGTCAAGTGGCAGAGGGCACTGCTGCCTGCCCCTGCCTGGGTACCCTGCAGGCTGTGGCAGGGTGTGGTGGGAGATAGCAATACAGGTTGCAGGAAGACAGAGAGGGCAGAAGGCTGAGCTCCCTGGACATGGAGCGGGTGCTGAGCAGGTGCAGGGAAAGGGAGGGCCTGGGTGGTACAGGCGTGGCTCTGTTTGGTGGGCTCCTAGATGGCTGTCTCACATCAGCTCTGCTGCGCCCCTTCCTGGGGCCAGCTCCCCAGCGCAAATGCCTCCGTAGCACTCCATGTGTCCCTGTGTCCACAGGTGTCCATCCTTCAGGACAGGAGGCAGTTGACCCCTCCCTTCCAGGTGACCAGGCCAACCTACTCTAAGGACAGGGGGAGGGCAATGGAAGCGTCAGGGTCAACAGAACTGTCACTGGATTCAGGGATATCTGGCCACCTCTGTGGCAGACCTGGCAAGGGTCAGGGGCAATTGAGAATTCCTTCTCCAAATCTCCATCTTTCTAGCAATTACCATGCCAGCATCAGCAGCCTGTCCCTTGACTACCAGAGCAGTGGTGGGTGGGGACAGACATCTCCCAGGAAAGAGGAGTGCACAGGGGGGGCGGTCCTGACCCTCCGGGAACGGGAGAAGGAGCCTGGGCCGGCGTGTTCCCATGTACAAGTGGGGGACCTTTAGCCGGATCATGCCTTCCAATGCCCCCAGGGAGTCCTGACGTCTGGCTCACTGCTGGATGGTCCTGGTGGCCATTCTACTGCCCCATGGCGGGGCTACCTCTCAAGGCCACACAGATGTTCACCGCATACTCACACCTTGCCCCGCTGGACACAGGACCGCAGGTGGTGGGCAGCGATGGCCCTCTGAGTCTTGCGTGGGTGTGGACTTGATCCTCACACTGTTCTCCTCCCCACCACCCAGCATCTGAGCCCAGCTTCTACTCAATCCCTGCCCTGGGGAAGGGCAAGACAGGCACCCACAAAACAGTGACAAGGCTGGAAGCCCACTAGAAGGGCCGCCCCAGGAGAGCAAGAGCAGGAAAGACTCTGGGCAGAGGCTGTGCCATGCAGCATGAGCCTGTCAGTAAAGAGCCCTGGTGCAGGGGATCAGAGGTGAGGCCTACAGGACCTGGGTGGGCTCCTGCAGCCCTATACTCCAAGGGATACAGAGGCAGGGTGGCAGGAGAGACAGGAAATTCTGGGGGCCAGGGGACGCTGGCCCAAACTCGAGGCTTTCCCTTGAGCCAGCCTTGCTGGAGCTGGAAGAGTTGAAGGTGTACAGGGTGGCAGGGTTTTGGGGGGCTTGGACTGCAGGGGCCAAAGCTACACCCACGCAGCCACAGTGCTGCTGAGAATCGGCTGATTCGGGTCAGCAAATAGGGGCGCGGCCTTCCAGATAAATCACATGCTGTACCAGCTGCTGGCCAGTGAGAGAGAGGGAGTAGCGGCCCGGCACCCACGGGGGGCAACCTTCTCAGGGAGGCCACGGTTGGGGGTACTCTCCAGCTGACTCAGGGTCACCCGAACTTGGGACAGGGTGCACTACACACAGGGGGCCCTTGACCCCTAAACTAATCTGCAGGCTGCATGTAAGGGTCAATGCCTAGAGAGATGAGAGGCGGAGGGGGCCCAGGCTGGAAGGAAAGAGGAGGAAAGGGTTGGCCCTGGGCTCTCTCTACCCAGAGCTGGGTAGAGAGAGGGGCAGAAATAATGCTGTGGTGAGGAAGTGGGGCAGGGAGGACGGAGGCCAGGCCAGGAGATAGTGGCCTGCAACTGTGGGCTGGGCTTCCCGCCTCCCCCCACACCAGAGCTCTGGAGGGACCTCTCTGACCCCACGTGTCCAGGCTCAGGGCCGCCCAGTCTGCAGTCTATGGCTACATTAACAACTCACCCTTCTGTGATACCAGCCCACCTAGATCTGGCCCCTCCACTCGGCCCTATCCTGTGGCTCCCCCTTCGTGCTGCTGTCTGCTGAGAGAGGAGGGCTGAAGGGGTGCTGGACATGTGGCAGCTCTGTCCACCTCGACCAACATGTGTCCCTGCACTGGTACTGGCAGAGCTGTGCCGAGGGTGTGGCCAGCAGCCCAAGAGAACAGTCTCTTTCAGGATGTGCTGGGCAACTTCGCGCCTCACGGAAACCATTTCCAAGTGCTCTCTACCCCACTCCTCCATGGAAAGCTCATTTTGGGGGCAGTGGGTATATGGGGTGAGCCTAGTCAAACTACTGGGCTGGGGGTTCAGAATGACAGGAGCAGCCTAATTTTTTTTTTTTTTTTTTTGTCTTTTTCCTTTTTATCGGTACCAGGGATCGAACTCACGACTGCCTGTTGCAAGGTAGGCGCTTATGCCGCTGAGCTAAATCCCCAGCCCCAATAAGGGCCTTTCAAGTCAAGGTGGGTTGACCTTTCTCACTTAACAGGGCCCAGAGAGACAAGGGCCTCGCCCTTGACACACAGCAGGGCCAGGGCCAGGACTGCAGACTTCCCCTCCCCCTTCTCCTTTCCGGCCACGACCCAGTCACATACTGGAGCTCCAGTCCACTCCAAGTGCTCCAGTCGCTGTTATCCCATGACCACGGCAGCCCAGCTGTCCTGGAAGCCAGGAGCGAAGAAGCTGCTCTAGTACCCAGCGCAGCCAGGGAGAAGGAAGTTAAAGCAGCGCAGACTCTGTCCCCATCCACACACACTTCCTTGCCGTGAGTTCTCACTCTTTGGAGCAGATGTGGCCTTTGTCCCTGCTGTGCAAGGCGCTGCTCATGGCCTCCCTGTCTCCCTCTCTGTCGCTGCCACCAGGCCCTGTTCTATTCTCTGAACAGGCCAAGCTCCATCTGCCTCAAGACCTTTGTGCATGCTGTTTCTGGTGTCTCTCCTGCCATTTTCCATCTTTCCTTGCCTGGCTCCTTGAAAGCTGCCCCCTCAGAGACATGCTCCCTACCATCCTCCCTGACCTGGCCCAGCCTTAGCCCCTACCTTAGGGCCTTGTTGTGATCTGGGGTCAAATTGCAAACATTTTCTTAGCTTACTTCTCTGTGACCAGGGGACCTCATCTCTGTTGCTCTCTGCTGGCACCCAGTGGACACTCAGTACTGGGTGAGTGGGGTTGGGACAGTGGCAGGAGTGCTCAGGGCACATAGGGATGACAAGAAGGTGCCCGGCTGGTCCTGGCCCTCTCCCAAGGTGGGCTGCCTTGCCCAGGTGCCATGTGCCTGGGGGACCCAAGGAGAGGTCAGATCAGTGCCACAGCCAAGGCCTCAGCACTTGGGAGCTCTGGCACAATCTACCTACCAGTTTGTGCTTTGCTGAGGCAGGGGAGCCGTGGGCACCACTGTCAGATGCATGCACACACAGACGCACAGCTAGGCACACAACCAGCCCACCTCCCCCAGCTTCCTGCAGGTCCTGGGTCTGCCCCTCCAGGTACTCAGCCCATAGTGGTCCCTGGTACAGGAGCCTGGCCTCTGAGTTAGACGAAAGACAGGGCTGCCCTGTCGAGTATCCCAGAGCTGGTGAGGCAGGTGGCAGCTGGCAGGTGTGACCTGGTAGCCTCCCTGCCTGGGCGACTGGAGCTTTGCCTGGGACTCCTCAGGCAGCAGCAGCCATCCCTGCCCTGTGTCCCCTGCCCCACTCTGGGCTCTCTCTTGCACACACCACTCTGAATAGCCTGCAGACCGAGTGGGGGTGTAGCCGCCAGGGAGTGGCTCAGAGCTCACCCCAAGCCCCTGAGTGGTCCCCCAGCTCCCACCATGACTTCACGCTTGCCTCTTCTCCTCTTCTTTGGGTAGCCCCAGCCCAGCAGAAGGCCTGGGCACTAGCCACTGTTGGGCAGGACGCCAGTGGGCAGGAAAGGCCAGGGCAGCAGTCTCCACTCCATCAGACAGATACCTTGGAGTGCAGCCAGCATGAAATATTCATGCAGTAAATGGTGCAATTTTGTCTGCATTCAGCCAACTTCATGTATATTTCAGAGTATTAGGGAATGATAATGTTGTGCAACAGGGGCAGCCAGACCAGGAGGGCTAAGCACAGGGCAGGGGATCTCAGGGTGAAGAAGTGGGTGGGGAGGAGACTGTACCCCTTAGGAGCCCAGAGATGGGGACAATCACTTCTGAGCAGTACGAGCAAGACAATGTGGCCAGCTGTGGCACGGGGGAGTGGGGGAGGGCTCGCATGTGCACGGCAGTGCCATTACCCCTCCGCCCCTGGCAGGGGCTCCCTGGGTGCTGGCATCCCACTGTGGTGGGGGATGGCGCTGCCCCCATCTGCCCACCTGCTTCTGCTCTCCTGGCTGGCCGCAGGGCTCCGGTTTCAGGCCGAGGCCCTGGTGCCCAGTCAGCAGCTGCTGCTGTCTCCTCAATGGGTGCAGCGCAGCAGCAGGGCCTCTGGGGGATTTCTGGTGGGACCTGCCAGAAAGGCTGCAAAGATGGCCTTTCTCAGGACTCTGGGTTCGTATCATCAGGTGGAGACCTAGTCGTGCTCTGGCTTGGAAGCCTGATCTGGCCACTGCTCTGGGGCTAAAGTACTTGGGGGCTATAGTTGGACTTCTTGGGAGGGAGGTGCCTGGTTTGTACCCTGAGACTCTGGTGCCCGGTCCTGGGGATGCAGATGTAGTCCTTCAGAATGCACAGGCCACCAGTGAGAGAAACTGACACTCACATGCCTGTCTGTAAGGCCAGGACTCATGTTTGGGGGTTCTGCTGTGGTTGCCTCAATTCTCTCTTACTACCTCCATGAGATCCCCCACTGTGGCTTCTCTGGAGCATCCTCCCTGGCTCCCACACTGGGGGCCCTGGTTGGGGAGCCCCCTTTGGCAAGGTCCAGTGTTCCCTTATAGGGGTCTGGCAGGGAGCCCTCCTCTGGGCTGCCTGGGCTGGTGACCAGGTTTCCATAGCCACCCTCACCCATTTCCACATCTACAGGGCAGGCCAAGGGTCCCTACAGTCAGCTCGGCTGGGCGCAGGCAAACTGCGGCCTTGCTGGTGGAAGCAAAGCTTTATTGGAACCTGGCCACACTCACTGATCACCTGGGCCATGTTTGGAGCCAGAGCAGTGCTGCAGAGGAGCTGGGACAGAGGCTGTGTGGCCACAAAGCCCAGCTCATGACTTGTGGCACTTTAGGGAGCACAGTGCTGGCCACACAGGGCATGCACGCTTGCTGGAATTTTCACAGCTTCTGCAGATAGGAAGTGACCCTTCTTTGGCCACTTTGAAGGGAGCAGGGACTCCGTGGCCTTGGCTGGCCATGTCTGCCTCCACTGTGGTCACTGGGTGAGAATGAGTTTCACCCTTGGCAAACCACAGAGCCACACTGCTCTGCAGCCTCCCTGGCAAGGGTGGCAGCCCTCTGACCCTTCTGCCAGCGTGGTCAGGGAGGCAGGAGCTCCTTGGGGGTCCCCAGAGAGACCCAGTCTTATGCACAGATGCCTCCCTGCTCCCCCTGCTCGTATCCTGCCTTGGTTTCCTCTCCCGGCCTTTCCCCATGCTCTCTCTGTGCTTGCCCCATGCTGGTCAGTCTTAGAGTCAGCAGCATCTATCTGGCCCCTGTTCAGTCTGCAGCTGGAACCTGCAGTGTGAGTGCCTGGCTGACCACCATCCATCCCTTCTGCCACCCAGCCTACCCTTCTCCAGGCTATAGGAGGGGGCTCCCCCATACTGACTCGTCCTGCAAACACTGATTGTGACATTCCCCCAAACCTCTATGAGACCTAAATGCAGCTGCATTAGGGTCCCTGCATGGACAGAGGGTCTTGTTCCCTCTGGGGATACTGAATCCTACTCAGGGTGAGAACTGGTTTTGACCATTTGATGCTGCCCCTAAGGGGCTCTGTGTGATGGAATGTAAGGACCAAGACCCTCTGGGCTGGGCTCTCTGGGCCCTGAGCTTGCCCCTGCCCCAGCTCCAGCTCGATGTGCAGGGAGAGACACAGAACAGGACCCATGCCCTCCTATGACCACCCTGCCAGCCCTGGAGGCTGAGGGTAGCTGTGTTCTATCCAGTTGGGCATACAATAATGAGGTGACCAGAAGTGCTCTCTGGCCAGTCAGCCCCAGGTGGCTCTAACAGACACTGCTGTTTATGACAGCATCGTCCTTGGAGAGGCTGACCCTGAGAGGTCTCGATTTCAGGGGTAGGTGGGAAGGTGGGGACAGCCATGCCTGCCGTAAGTGTGATGTCCTCCAAATCCATCCATTAACATGCTAGCACCTGAAGATGAGACTGCATTTCAAGATAGAGTCTTGGCAGAGGCAAGGAAATCAAGTCAAACTGAGAGCACTAGCGTGACCCTAATCTAGTCCAACTGGATCCTTAGGAGAAGCAAACAAGACACAGACATAGGATGACACGGGCAAGAGACACCTCCTGTCTGCTGAGGAGACAGGCCTCAGGGGCAAC
Organism: Cavia porcellus; assembly: GCF_034190915.1. Lineage (NCBI taxonomy): Eukaryota > Metazoa > Chordata > Mammalia > Rodentia > Caviidae > Cavia > Cavia porcellus. The sequence goes on from NW_026947515.1 coordinate 27,817,852, forward strand.
CAGTTTTGCCCACATCCAGACCTGGGACTTTCATCCTCTGTGACCATGAGAGGACAAAACTCCTGTAGATGAAACTGCCAGCTGGTAGCAGACTTCGTTGGCTACCCCTGTACCACAGGCACCTTCACTGTAAGAGGGATGCGTCCCTCCCCAGGCTGCAGCAAGAAGAGTGAGTTAAAAGATGTGAAGGGTCCAAGAAGGTGGGCACCGGGCTCTGTGAACACACTGTCCTCACCACTACGCTCCCCAGGCTACCGAGGCCAGCGGAGCTGGCACAGTGCAGGTGATGCTCACACCTGAGGTCCCCATCAAGAGGACGGGCACAAGAGGGGACAAGTCCAGCAAGGCAGGGTGAGGTGGGTGGCCAGGCTCAGGGCTGTAGTTTCCTGGCAAGAATAATTAAACAGATGATAAAAGGCCCTGGGGTCGGGCACGGGCTGTGCTTCCTCGGCAGGAGCCCTTACATGGTAGGGCACCATTTATTCATGAGTTAGAGATCTGGATACAGATTTGGCCAGCCAATGATGGTCTCGGGGCCTCCACTGGGGGTCCTGGGCTGGGCACCACACCTTCTGAGATGGACACTGTGTGGGCATGTCTGATGGGGCAGTCTCTCTCCATCTGCCCAAAGGCAGTGGTCAGGGGTCTGTGACTCTGCATGAACTCACAGGGAAAACTCTCAGGGGACACCCAGGGGGAGTGGCGGGGTGGGGTGGTGGGGGATGCAGGAGTGAGAGGTGGTCCAGCTGGCCTGAGGAAAGGAGAGCAAAAGTCCCCATCCAGGGTCAGCTGGGTGACAGAGCACACCGCAGAGTGCAGTGTCTGAAATATTAGCCCAGCACTAATGTTCTCCAAAGCCACAGTCACCCCGCCCTCCACGGCTCAGGCACAGGGCTGGCTCTCTACTCTCAAACGTTCAGCCATCCTGCCTCTCAAGCTCAGCGGCTACTGGAACAACCAAGCTGCCACAGAAGCTGAGGGTGCCCAGGTGAACAGGAACACAGTCACACCCAGTCTTGTGTCCTCTGGTGGGACAGGTGGGGGCCTCTCTCGTCACCTATAAGCTGCTGATGAGCCTGTCCTCCCAACAGTACTGGACTCAAGGCCACGGCCACCTACGCACGGCACTGAACTGACTGCCGGCAGCAGAGCTGGGGATTCGAAGCGCCAGCGCTGTCCCAAGGTCTTCCAGGGACAAAAGAAGGACAGCACGTGGTGCAACACTGTGCTCCATGGTCGCTACCTGAGCACCTGCTGTGGGCTAAGTGTGATCTCACATGCTAAAGACAAACCTGAGGCCACACACAGCACATAGTATGGCAAGGTGACACAGCCAGAGGACACAGGTGGAGGGCCATGGGGTTGTTGAGCTGGCCTGGAGGTGCCCAGGGCATGTACTGAGGACAGCCCCAGGCAGAGGTAGGCTGGACAAGTCTCCCCATTCTTTGGTATGAGTGGAAACATCCCCATGGTCTGGGGTGACCAAGGGGGTCCAGGAAGAGATTGAGAGGCAGACCCGCTTCTCTGGGGGTATACACCAGCACGTGCCTAGGAGTCTCTCTCCTCCATGGTACGCAGGGACCAGCTCACACTGTCCCTTGAAGGGGCAGCTTCACACCTTGCACCTTGACTTATGTAAAGAGAATACCTGTGGGCAGGGAGCCAGTGGGACGTGGCACTCCTGCCTCCACACACCTGCAGTCCACCTGGGGTCACAGAGACAGCCACATGGAGACGGCCCCAGTACCACTTCCATGGCAGGGTGCACTCAGACCAGATGCACGCATGTGTGCACATGCCACGGCCACTCACACTCACTGCACACGCACTCACAGTCACCCTCCACACTCCCACAGGCTCACATCCATAGCTGAGGAGGGCCACACCCTGACAGGAGGCGTCCGAAGGTTGTGGCAGGATGGCATGTGTGTCCACAGGCATGTGCACTCTGTATGCATCCCGAAAGCCTCCACCCTCTCTAAAGATCTGAGAACGCAGACGGAGAAGGCGCCATCCCTGGTCCCAGGGCTGGCTTCAAGACTGGCTTTCCCCCCGAAATGCTGCAGCATTGAGAGTCTGGTCTGGGCCCTGGGGGAGTCTCCTGACACCCACACAGCGCAGAGCTGGGCATTCAAGACGCTGATACAGCTTCAGGCTGGGAGAAGGAAAAGTCCCAAGAGATGCCTCTCAGTCCTGGGGCGAGGGCGGCCGACTTCTCAAGATCCCAGCATCCCTAAAAGCTGGACCCAGGGCCACAGAGGAGTCGCACATTGGCCAGGGCGCTGGAATGTGCAGCAGGCTCTGCACATCCAGACTTGGCTCTGAGCCATAGGCAGAGCAGGACACACTCTGGGATCTGCAAGGGTGCCTGGCTGTCCTGAAAGGTCAGGGCCTTGATTCTACCCACTGGGCAGTCCCTGGGTACGCAGAGTAGGACGTAGGGTCTGTAGCAGCCCCTCTTGCCTTGTGTCTACCCCTACTCCCACTTATCCTAGAGCCAAGTCTGGGCACTTGGGATCCCTTGGATTCTCCTTGCTGCCAGTCACATGGACTCATGGGCCAGCAAACCCCCCAGGAGGTGAAAGGTGAGGAGGGCTAGGGTGTACCATTCGTTCGGTCATTCATTCCCTCATCAGGCAGGGCACCTGGTGCTGGTCCGTGCCTGGTTGATAAGATGCTGCCCTGGGAATCTGCAGGTCAGTTACAAATGGGGTCCTTCTATGGTGCTGTGGAGCTCTGGCAGGGAGGAGAACCCAGTCCAGTGTAACAGGGCCACCTAGTGGGGGCACTCAGGGGGCTCCCTGGAGGAGACGGGTCAGCTGGGGTCTGGAAGGGTGCATAGCAGTCCATCAAAGAAGGGGCAGACCAGGGACTGGTAGAATCAGATCACAGAGGCAAGATGCCCAAATGTTCCCAGAGCCCACAGAACAGGTCGGGTTAGAGGGGGCACCCTGAGCAGTCCCAAGAAGCCTGTCCTTTGCCATTAGCGAATCCCTCATGGGGCTCTGAATGAGGCTCGGGAGCACCCTAGCACAGACACATCTGGACCCAGGATGCACACCCAAGGCCTGTGTGATCGCTTTCAATGCACAAACCCTCGTGCAAGCCAACACCCTGGGGTGCCGGGGGTCCTGAAGCTGACCATTGAAGTCCTCTCCAAGCTACACCATGTTCAGGGCTTCCAGGCCCATCTGTGACATCCAAGCCTATAACTTTTGGAGGGACCTGTGGGGCCACAGTAAGACCAGGGGGGACAGAGATGGGGAGAGACCCTCAGGACTGGATGGATGCAAAAAGAAAGCCTCTCCCTTGTGGCCCATGCTGAGAACGGGGAGCCAGGCAAGGGCACAGCGTGCGGGCTGGTGCTCCCCTTCCCTGGTAACCTCTGGTCCCACAGAACTAGCCGCCAGCCCCAGCTGAGCCTCACAGAGCCAGACATAATGGGGCATTAGAACAGAATTGAATTTCCCCTTAATTACAATGGCCCACAGATATTGTTTAATTTGTAATCTGGAGTTAATGTGGTTTTCCCCTCTTGCAATCGCAGGGCTGCCTACACACACATGCATGTTCGTATCCACACAGACGGGGTGCGGCAGGCCCCCACGCAGTGATAGGCATCTCTGACCTCCCGGAGGTCAGCCCTGCCAGGAGCACCCGGCCCCGCCTCCCCGCCCCTCCTGCAAAGCCCACCACACAGACAGAGGATGACCGTGTGGCTGTCACATGTCATACAGCACACATGTGCACCGGCCATCGCAATAGGCAGGAGCATAATTTTTCCTCTAATTACACATTCAGCACTTCTGAGAAAATGAGATTTTAGTAATTCAATTGGACTGAGAAGCGGGGCTATAATAAAATGAAATTTGTAACAATCGTGCAGTTAAATTAGTTAAATGGAGAGGAAGGAGATGTGGAAAATTGACCCTCGATCTCCTAAGGACTAATCAGACATTTGAACCAAGTTGTGCTAACAGAGTCGTCTGGTGTTACGGGTGGTAAGGTCTGAGGCCACGGGACTTGGGCTGGGACTGCAGGTGGGATGAAGAGGAGGTGACAGGATGGGACAGACCTGTCGGGGCGATGCAGGTGGTGGCATGGGCGGATAGGGACAATGTCACCAACGTCTATGCTTGATGTCCACGTCGGGGATTGTCTGAGGAAGAGAGAGTACAGAAGCCCACACTGAGGGGTTCCTGAGCCATCTGACTCCAAAACAGACAGGTTCAAGCTGGGACAGGAAAAGGCAGCTCTTCCTGCATCGGAGTGAGGCTGCCTCCCTCTCACTGGGAGCACCTCGCCCTGGGCCCCCCCGCCCCCGCCATGTCCCTCTCATCTCTGCTGGCTCTTTCCTCACAGCCCACATGCACACAGTAGTAAACCAAGTCTCACAGAGACAGCACCCTGGGACTCAGGCCTCGCCATCAAGAGGGGAGGTGTAGATACCAAGCCCCAGGGGGAGGGCCCTGATGGCCAGAGTGGAGTGGCTATGGCTTCCTGATAGCCACTTCCTGACCCAGGGCTGAGCCCCATTTGCAGAAATGCCTCCTTCAGAGATAGCCTGCTCAGGAGACCCAGCCTCATAAGAAGTCCAGGAGCCCAAGATCTGGAGGACAGGCTTTGAACAGAAAAGGGGAGGCTGCGCAGGCCTACTTGGGGGCCTAGGTGGTCCCCTGCCATGAAGCACTGAGTCAAAGCTGACTGGTGGGAAGGCCTGGAGGGAAGGCCCCTGCCCACTTGCATTTTGGCTGATGCAGACAGGGTGCCCCACCTCCCCCAGCTCCTGCTGGGAAGGACTGCCATGTGCAGACCAGAACCCCTGCGCCGAGACCCGGCCTGCTCAGAGGCTGGGGGTGTCTCCAGGCCAGATGGTGTCCAGACAAGCCTGCTGGAGTCCACCCTACCTGTGCCTCTCCAGACCCTTGTGCTGAATTGTGCACACAGGATGGGGCTGATCTGGAGGCAGCCAAGCCGTGCCCCTTGCCCAGAGGCCTGAGCATATGGCACAAACTAGAAAGTCAGCAGAAGCAGGTTCCTGCTCTCCTCAGCTGGCAGAGCCCGCCTCCACCCCACAGCTCTGACTGAGACAGCGGGAAAATCGATACGGAAGCTGCAGGTGTTGGCGTCAGGAATCCTTCCATGTCAGGTCTGGGAAGAGCCAGACAGGGCTGGGGTTTGAGGTGGGCGAGGGAAAGAGCAGGCCAGGAAGCTCCAGATGTCCCAGGTCTGGTGGGGAAGAAACAGTTGTACCCTATGTGGGCAAAGCTGCAGTACAGAGGCACCCGGGGTCTGCAGAAGCGGGGGACTAGGGGTTTACAGGAGAGGCGAGGGGGTGGGGGCAGGAGTCTGGGGCAAACCGGGGCAGCAAACAGAACCAGGACTTCTTGCATGGGGCCACAGGCTGAGTTTGTGGATGTTCTTCCATTTAATCCTCAAGTCCCCCAGACACAGGTGCAGGACAGCAGCTATCCCTGCCAGTGAGATTACCCACCTCGTGATGGGGGCCATGTCACCTCTGCAGTCTTGTTGGTTGTATCATCATACTGCAGAATGAAGGCCTTGAGTGCCCTGTACCAACAGAAAAGGGGCTGGACATAGGGCTTCGATGGGACACCAGGCATTAGGTGGGGACACAGTGGCCTGCAGGACAGGGTGCCAGTCCTGGGCAGGGGTCCAGTGTGTCTCGCTCAGGAAGGGGGGTTGCCCCAACTCACTGGCTCAGAGGACACTCTGCTGAGTCTGGGCAGCGGTGAGAAGAGCCGGTGGGGTCAGCTTCAGTGGGCACAGGGGCAGTGCTGAGTGAAATGGAGGCATATTTCACCCCTAACTTCTCATCCCTCTGCTTCCTGCATCACAATCACCCAAGAGACCCAACATCTTAGTCATGTATCCACTCTTCCTGCCGGGAACAAACCAACGAAAGCTGAGAACATCATCTGCTAAATGAAATGCGGGACCACACCCTCGGGAGGCCAGAAGGGCGGGAGGCTTCGGACACACCCTCTAGCCAGCTGACCCGGGCCCGGAGCCGGGGAGCAGGCGACCAAGGCAGCTGGGCAGGGTTGTGTCCCTTGCACCCTCCACCCGCCAGAGCTTCCCCTGGCTGGGCCGGCTTCCATTGCCCCGGCTACAGCAAGCCATTCAAATATTTAGCCTTGTTTCAATTTCCAAAAGGGGAATGAAGAGAAAGCAATAGGAAGAGAGGGAGAGAGGAGGGGAAAATCCGAGTTTCTCATTTGAAAGTTAATTAGTCTAATTAGGTCTAATTAAGAGCCCCCCCAACACACAATGCGGCGCACAAATGAATTGCTGGTCCCCTCATTTCCTTTGCTTCTCATTTTAGGCTAAGAGCGGGGAAAGCCTGAGACAGAAGCTGGGGCGAAGGAGGTTGGGCAATGGGATCCCCCTCTGAGACGGGGCAGCTGGCTGGGGCGCCCACTGAGGCACAGGTGGCCACGTACTTATTTCAGAATCCCCCCCAGCCTCCTTCCCAGGACTTGGTGGGAAGCATTTGGGCATTCATTTTCAACCTGGTCCCCTTTCCTGCCTCTGGACCCCCTGGAAGGATTCTGGTTTCAAGAGTAGTGGTTCCTTGGCTCCCCTAGCTGGGGACACAGAATGTCTGAGCCCCACCCAGTGGCTTGGAGTTTTGGACGCCCCAGTCAGGCTGGGTCAGAAGGTCATGGTGTGAAGCCTCAATCTGGGGGCCCAATGCCCATCTGGACACCCCACGGGAGGGAGGCTGGTGGGCTGCCTGGTTACTCCAACGTGAGATAGAGTCAGTGGAGGTTGCAGAGCCATGGCCACCTGTGGGTCCCAGTGGCTGTGGGAACCCTCTGCTCAGTCCCTATGGGGCGGAACTGGGTGCATGAACACTGTGGGTCACTCTGTTGACCAGCCAGCTCAGCCCAGACCGTGCCACTGCACAGGGGCTGGAGTGAGGTCTTGCTGCTCCCCGTGTCCTGCTCAGGACACCTTCTTTTCCCCCAGCTGCAGTAGCCATGGCTCCCCAAGGAGCTGCAGGCCTAACGGGAGGTATCTTGCCTGTGGTAGATCTAGGAGCTGGTGACCAGGGCAGAGAGGGATGGCTGGGGTACTGGGCACCAGGCTTCCTAACGGGCACCCCCTCTTTACTGGTGGGCTCTGGGTCTGAAGATGGGAAACTAAAGCCTGGCGAAGGGGAATGTAAGGAACCCAGGTACCTGGGCTTTGCGTGCTCCTGCCCTCTGTTCCTCATGGAAACCTCGGGCCCAGACAAACCCAGAAGTCACAGGCAGACACGGGGAAGGACACCCACCCCAGCATGGCAGGCTCACAGCGGGGCAGCACTCAAGAAAGGAGGCCAGGGCAGGCGCCAGGGGAGCCCGCTGTGACCTGCTGGCAGCCCCAGACTCTGACTCAGGCAGCTGCAGCCAGAGCGGAGCAGCGGCAGGAATGGCTGGAGGGCCGACTTCTGAACCAAGATCAAAAGAATTAAGTAGGCTTAGCTCTGAGCCACGGATGAAGGGGGGCCCTACAGCCACCCACAGACAGCGGGGGCACAGGAAGGGAATGGGAGGGAGGCAGGGGTCCCAAAGGAGGACGGAGCCTTGGGGAAAGTAAAGGTTGAACACCAGGGCTCTGAGGTTGGTGGGGGAGCATTTATGGCCCACCCACCCTCCTGCCAGGGCCACCTAAGCCAGGTGTACAAGTAAATACCACCTTGAACACGGTGGGAGAACTGGGGGAAGGAAATCACGGAGAAGCTCTGGATGATGGGAGTTCTAGAATAGGTGTGTGGGGACAGGACAACCAGTCCCAGCACCGTATCCCTTCCTGGGGGTGAATTGTACAGTATGAAAAACAGAACTTAACAAAGCTGTTAAAAAATGATGAGGGGAAGCAACTACAGTCCAGGACTTCTGCAGGTGCCACCAGCTGGATCAGGAACCAGGCCTGGGTCAGCAGTGACTGTGTGGCCGAACCTGAGGCCACTAGCTGGCATCTCGGCTCCTGGCTGTGACCACTAAGCAAGATGCGCACGACACCCTCCACCCCCATCCGCCACAGTCTTGGTTCTTTTCTGTAAATGGGGAGAGAAGTCTCATTCTGAGCTCTAGGGAGCTCCATGACAGAGAGGACCCGGATGAAGTCCAGGCATGGGAAATGAGGTCTCCTCCATCTCCTCTCTGGGGGGTCTCCATCGGGCTGAAGGACAGTGGGTACCCACAAGTGTCATGGTTCACAGGGCTCTAGTGTGATGTGGAGGCCCCCTCCCATGGGCCGTGGTGCTCTCTGTGGCCAACTCAGGTACAGCAGGGACTCTGAGCCCCAGTTTAAAGATGAGGGATACTGGCCCTGCATCCTGGTCTCTGGGATCACTGTGAGGGCCATGGTCACGGGCACCCCCAGAGGAAGGGCTCCTGGGTGAGTCTCTCCTTCCCCAGCTTGCCATCTCCAGCACAGACTCCTGGGTCCAGACCTTCCATGTCAGCTCTGAGACCTGCTCAATGCTGAAGCCTAATCTCAGAGCCTGGAGGTGCAAAGGGCTCAGGAAGGGGCCCAAAGTCAGACCTGCAGGTCCCAGTGCTTCATGAGAAAGAAAAGAGAAGGCATTCGCCTGTCCAGGTAAAGTCCTTCCCTTCACCTCTCCGAAGGCTGGGGACCTGGCCAGAATGCAGCCAGCACCCTGAGGCAGCAAGCCAGGAGGCTGGTTCAGGCTTCACTTCTGGGAGTCAGATGCAGTTGGAGCCAGCAGAGACCCCAGATGTTCTCAAGGCTCAGGAGACCTAGGGCCAAGGGACACTGGTCACTCTGCTATCCCCACTCCCACCAGGAAAGAGGGGGTTTGCTGTGGGGCAGAAGCCACAAAGGGCAGGAAACGTCTTCAAGGTCTTTAATGGTACAGATTCAACGTTAAGTTAAAATAAATCTCTACTATCAACTTGTAACTAGCACAAGTTCATTGCTTTTGCTTGAGTGTGGGTTTAAATTGTTCATTTGCCAAATGGAAACATTTAAGACAAACTATACATTTTTGTGACCTGATTTTAGCAGTTTCTCCTTTTAATTTAATAGATCTGGAGCTAGAGATGACAGGAGAGACCTGACTCCACTCCGGCCTCTCTGGCCGCTCTGTCCTTTATCCCCTTCCCTCCCAACAAGACAGCACCCTTGTCCTTAGTGGCTCGGGATGGAGAAGTGAGGGGCCACCAGGCAGCTACACAGCAAGCCCAGGTGCCCAGGCTCTGGGCCCTGCTCTTTTCACCTGTTCCCTGGAGCATATGGAGGCGGGAGGCAGGGTGGCATAGGCCTATCGGAGCCCCACATCCCAGAAGCCTTTTTGGGGAGAGCTGCCCACTTCCAGCCCTAGGGATGCAGGCAGTGAAGGTGGCCCTGCAGACTCTCAGTCCATGGCCTCCTCCACCAGCCTCTGCTTGGATCACAGCCCATCTGCTAGTTCATCTTCCCAGCTCACCCTGTCCACCGCCGGGCTCACAGACCATGTTGGCACATCCTTCCTCGCTGCAGGCACGGCAGCCTGAGAGCAGACTGGACAACCCCAGTCCTGATCCCAGTCCCGGTATCTCAGCCTCAAAAAGGTGGCCCCAGACACTCTGCTAGAATCCACATGTGCCACCTTGGAAGACAAAACCACTGTACCCAACACACAGCCACTCTCAGGCTGACGTGGCTAGTCAGGCCCTGCCTAATGCCCAGGCTCCTGCCCAGCTTGCAGGGTGTGTGAAAAGAAAACCCCAGGCCTTTCTCTCTCTGGTGAGTATGGACAGTGGGTGCCCCCAGGGGAGCAGGCAACCATGGGAGGGTAGGAGGGAACAGAGCACAGCCAACTTGAGGGTGCCAATGGGTCTCAATTGCATGGTGCCTGTGTCTGTAGCATCTACCACACGCACAGTGCTGTCATGAGCCTGTGGAGAGAAGTGAGCAGGACAGACAGAAAGCCCCTCCTTTGTGTGTGGGGCAGCAAAGTGTGCCCTCTGTCAGATATGGGAAGACAGAGATGGGCATGGAGGTGGGGCCACCATGCTTCTGATGGTCTAGCAGCAGCCAGGAAAGGCCTCCTTAGGAAAGAATGCCACAAGCAAAGCTTGTAGGAACCCATACACAGGTCAGGTGGGCATCGGAGGAATGGCCTTCCCCTGCCCCTGATCAGGAGCAGCAGCTGCCTAGCAAGAATCCTACCCTACCACAGCTAAGCCATTCCTCCCATCTCTCCTGAGTACCTTGGCACCCTTTTCTCCACCTGGGCATAAGTTGGGGTCACCCTAGTCTTCCAGCCAAGAGGCCTTCCAAGGAGAGGCACAGGACATCTGGCAGTCCCTGCTCTTTGCTCCCAGGAGGCATGCATGATGACCACTGGGCCTGGCACCTGCCAGGGCACCTCCCTGGCAGGCTCTTGAAGGAGTGACCTGGGTCGTTGGTCACTCCCTGGGTGCATCGAGCCCTGCTTTCTCGGGAGTTGGGCACTGAGAACCCACACTCCAGCCCAGACACTCCCCAAGTGAGCTCGGGGGCAAGTCTTCCGTCCCTGGCAGGCGAGGGATGGTGGGGCCCAGAGCGGGCTGAGGCAGGGTGAGGACAGATGTCTGTGGAGGATGCCAGGTGCTGGTGGGGAGCTTGTAGGGTGCAGTCAGGTGTGTACAACTGGCGGGGCATTTGCTGTGGTCCAGCCAAAGAGACCAGAGAAGAGACTGGGAGGGGCAGTCCTGGCAGGTTCCCAACAAGGGCACAAAGGGAAGAGGAGGGAGGAGGAGAGGGGAGGAGAGGGGAGCGGAGGGAAAGGAGGCCTGCAGGCAGAAACCATGGATTCCACACTGACCCTCCTCCCCATGGCTGTCTGCTACAGGGACACCTGTGCTGCCACGTTTATCCCCTGGCCCCTCGTTGTCCCCCCTGCCCACCTCCAGATCAGCTTCTCAGCCCCTTCCCAAGCCTGGTCTGCAGCTTGGAGTCCCTCTCTTCTGTCCCGGATGATCTTCCTTCCCACAGATCTGCTCCATCACTTTCTGCTCAAAGACTTTCCAAGGCTCCCTCTCACTGACTGAAAAGAAGTCTTCATTTCACAACCTGGGCTCTAAAATATCCTAGTTGGTTTTCACATCCTCATGCCTCAGGACCCACTGAGCTGAGCTCTGTGTCCTGTCTGAGACTGTCCTGGGACCGACCAGCTCACAGACCCTTAGCCAAGCACAGCTCCTGAGACCCCTTTCCAGGTTCCCGTAGGAGCACAGCCTCACTGCTCTCCTAGGCCTGAAGGATGCTCTGTGGCAGCTACAGCCCACGTGGCTGCTGGAACTGGAAATGGGCGGTCCGTGAAAAAAGCAATGGATTTGGAAGATTTAGCATGGAAAGAGAATGCCAAATGTCTGGGCCTGTTTATGCTGATTTTTTGTTGCAGTGGCGATACTCAGGCTGGGGTTGAATAAAAAAACTCATGAAAACACGATTCCTTCGTTTCACTTTGCTTTTGTAGAGGCAGCTACTAAGCCATGCAGCACCAGGCGTGGCCCCATTCTATGGACGGCCTAGCCCAGGGCTCAGTTACCTTTCTCTGTAACGGCCTGGAGAGCAAATATTTTGGGCTTTGTGCCATGTGGTCTCTGCGGCAGCAACCTGAAAGCTCTGCACGTGGGGCATGAGCACACGAGTGTGACCTGTTCCAGGAAACCTGTGCTATGGAAACAGGATCTGGGGGGGACCAGCCATGCATCCCACTCCAGCTCGCTGACTTTCCAGGTTCGGGAATAACAGCAATGCGTAGTTTTAAAAGTGATGGGGAGAGAAACCAGGGAGTACTGTCAACCTTGTAGTTCCCTGAATAAGGATATTCAGAAAATGAACAACAGACATTGCTATCGCTTAACTAAATAGGCATTTCAGCCCCCAAAGTGACTTAACTCAACTTTTCAAAAAACACAATTATGTTATTGTTACTTTTCCCAAGTTGCCTTGGTGGGGTGGGGTAGGGTGGGGCTTCCTCACAGGGAGCAATGAGACCAGCCCAGAGTGTGACTTACAGTCACAGGGGAATCAGAGCCCACCAGGTTCTAGGACAGCACAGCTCTCCAGGGCTCCAGGTTCTAGAGAGGTGTGGGTCATGGCCTACTGGGGGTTCTTGTTCTAGAACAGCATGGTGCCAGGTCCCCAGGTTTCAGAGCAGCACGGCTCATGGCCTGCCAAGTCCCCAGGTTCTAGAATGCTGTGGTTCACTAGGGTCCCTGTTCCAATGTAGAAAGCTTGGGGGAATCCAGTGGCCTGCAAGTCAGGTAGTTTACTCTGTTCATCCAGAGACCACACCTTGAGTGTGGAGGCTCCGGAGTTGTACTCCCAACAGAATTCTGGGTTTGTCCAATGGCTTCACCTGAGCCTCACATGACAACAGGCAGCTCAAATGTGGCTTGGAGGACAGAAATGCTCTATTGGTGATTTTGAAGGTGGAATGCACACTTAATGGAAACCATCTCCTTAATAAGTCATCTTGTACCAGCACTTGGGGGTTTGCATTTGAGTTACACTGAGTTACCTAAATTGTCACTGGAACTCATGTCAGCTGCTGTTGTCCACCTCTGGACGTTTCCTTTCATCCTTCCCCATCCGCTTTCCCTTTCTCCCTTCTTCAGTCACTGAGCTACAGGCTGGCACCGTGTTTCTATCAGACAGCAACGCTACGCAGGAGCCTCAGACAGCGTTAACTGCGGTTGAATTCTGCTGCTGATGAGAAATTGCAGGCAACCAATGTTAGAGGGGATTATCATTAGAAACATTATTGGCAATTCTTTAAACCTACTCATGTTACCTTTGGGTCTGTCCTGCCCTGGGTAGCCAGGAAGTCTCTTGAAGACACTGAAGATAGCCAACTAAGGTCCTAGTTAATGTCCTGATGGCTTTGGTTGACTGTCAGAGCACCCTTCACCAACACACTGTGATTTGGCGTGTGGTGAGACAACTCATGACAAAACCAGACTCTCACGTGTACACTCATTGTTTCTGCCTCTCCGGGGGACTGGTGCATGGGCAGATTTGGGGGGCTCTGACTCTATCCTCTTTGCTCACTTAGTGACACAGGAAAGAGGTCCAAGAGAGTGGTAAGGGACAGAGCTGCTACCAGAGCTCAGATCTTCCTAATTTTAAACCCAGGAACCTCCTACCACATCCCACCACGCAGCTGAGACAGGACTTTTTATATCAGGCACTTTCTGTCCCTTCCCAGCTCTGGGTACAGAGCTCTGTGTACACTACGAAGTGAGACTGAACGGCCCACAGGACCCCTTCATGTGGAGGAGGCCATTGCCATTGCAGGGGTACCTCAGGTACTCATCCTTTCCGTGTGGCATCGCACAGGTTCCCCTTCATTTCATAGTGTAATTCCTTCTGAAGTCCCACCCAGCTCATCTGCGCTGGGGACAAACAGGAAGACGAGGAGTGGCCACACCCATACCCACAATTGCCAGCTCCGCGTTTGCCTGCACCCGCACTCAGGCACCCTCACACACTCATCTCTTTAGCACAGGGCCTGCCCCAGCAAGGTGCAGGTGACGTCTAACTACATGAGGTCACTCCAGGGACTGTAGATCTGAGTATCTGTCTGTCCTTTCCCCACCGCGGCTCCTCTACACCCTGCAGCAGCCATCATAGATCCCCATCTCCTGCCCTTCCCTGGCAAGTCTGTGTGCTCCCTGGGAACTTTCTGTATCTCCATCCCAGTAGCAGAAATGCTCCCCACTGGCAGAGATGCCACCTGACCAGGCCTAACACAGCTGGCCTGGCTGAGACCAAGCTGGCCAAATGCACTTTGACCTGAGTGACATCACCTAACCCTGAGCACCTGCCATATTCAGTGTTCTTGCTCTCCAGATAAGGACAGGAAGGCTCCAAATGGACCAGATGCACCATGTAGGCCACAAAGAGTCCAGGATAAGCCCTCTGCAGGCAGAATCTCACTGTCACAGAGTGGCTCTGGAAATGCTCACTGGGGCCTGGTCATTCTCCAGGTAGATGAGGAAGAAGCTCCAGTGCTAGCACTGCCTTGTGGAGAGGTGTGGCCGTGGGAGTCCTCTCCATGGGGGCTCCGGCTGCTGGACTGTGATGAAGCCACCTCCTTTCTATCTCAAGGTATATGGGGACCAGCAGGGCCAGTCTAAACTCCCCCCTTCCCACGCCCCCGGCTCCCTACTGCTCCCTTGGCCAAAGTCCCTGTGGCCGGATACTGGGAGTGGCTCCATCACATGGGTGACGTCCTACAGTGTTAAAAGGCTGGACCAGAAGTTAGGTCTAAGCAAGCAGTAGTCCTACTTGCCCCGACTCTCTGGAATAAAGATGTGAGACCCTGCTCTAAAGGCCTGGACACAGACATCCCTGCTTCCAAGGGATGGTGAGTGGGGTCCTCAGCCTCCAGTTGCGGGTGGACTCTGGACATGCCCTTGAAGGCTCCTGGAGCAGAGGTGGTGGGCTTCCAGCCCTTGGGACCCATTTCTGCTGCTGAGTTGTCTGTAAGCACCAAGAATGGCAGGATGTGTGCGTGTGTGTGCATGTATGTGTATGCATGTGCCTGTGTGAGTTACTGAGAATAAAATGCAGGGTCTTCACATTGAGCTATAGTCCCAGCCCTTTTTTATGTTGAGACAGGGTCTTGCTAAGTAGCTGAGTTGCCCAGGCGGGGCTCGAACCCCCTGCGTCCTGAAGTCCCACCTGTACCAGTGAGAAATGTGTTTGCCACTGTGCCCAGCATCAGGGCTTCTTTTATTCCTGACTCTAGACCTGGGACCTATTTAATTGATGGCATTCACAGCAGGTGGGTAAATCATGAAACACTGTCCACCCTGGGGGTAGTGACCCCTGTCACCTTTTTACCTTCTCACTATTCCCTGAGCAGCTCAGGACCCCCATCACCCTCTTCCGCTCCAGGGGTCAGGCCTTGCCTCTGTTCTTTCTCGTGCCTATTGGATTCAGCTCTGCTGCAGCTGCCAGGGACCCCACTGCCTACACATTAGGTGGGGTACAGCTATTGCCACAGCCCTCAGCCAGAAGTCCAGGCCCCCTGGTCAAGTCACATTCCTGGAGAGACCTCAGACACCCAGAGCCACATCCCAGGTATGCCGGAAACACAAAAGTCGAGTCAGTGTGGTGGGCATCAGTAAATGTCACCCGTGGTGCACATGCCATGCTAACCCACTGACCACTAGATGGGGTGGGGTGGAGAGCGGGCAGAGCCCATGAGTAAGGGAGGATATGGTGAAAGGAGAAGCAGAGAGAAAACGAATACAGAAGAGAAGAGAGAAATGAGACAGGGAAGGAAGAAAAGGAAGGAAGAGCAAAAAAACGAGAAGCATGGACAATGCTAGGAGTAGCACTGGACAGGAACGCAACAGTGGGGAGAATGGTCAGGGGGACCTGGCATCAGCACACTCACAGCCACAGTGGGACGGAGGCCCACTTTGCTGCAGGAAGGGAAGGAAAGGGAGAAAGAGACAGAGCCTGTGTCCTTCCCACCTAAGGCCCAGCCCTGCCCCTGGTAAGGGCGTAGAATTTACCAGCCTTCCTCAGACCACACACAGGACCTCTCACCTTGGCCAGGAGCCATGGACTCCCTCAAGGGATCGTCAGCTCACACCCCCAGTACCATGAATCCTGGCTGAGCTGCATGCTGGGGGTTGCAGGCACCTCTGCGGACCTGGCTGAGGCCACAGTCAGCCTCTCCTGTTCTAACATGTCCTGTGATTCCCCCCCCCCCCCCTCAGGAACCTGATACTCTGCACCTTTGGATTCACCCGCAGGACCAGAGGGCGGGAGGTAGAAGAGCACTGGACCTCCTCTATGGTGGTAGATGTGGACACCTCCCAGGCTGTATGGCCAGCATGCACCCCAGTGGTCTGGCAGACAGTGGGCATCCTGCCACGCCAGGCCAGAGAACAGAAGTTGTATGGCCACAGCATTCCTTTCTGCCCTCTGCTGACTTCCCAGCCTGCCAACTGACTGTTGGTTTGGCCCTCTCTAGTCCAGACCGCTTCTCTGACACATAACGGCCAGACAGCCAGAGGGGACATGGGCCCTGTCCACCAAACCCAGGTCCTCAGCTGGGACAGCCAGCCTCTTCCATATTTCCACCCTACTAACCCAGTGGGTTGGTGGGGGGGGGATCTTTGTCTCAGTCCTAATGGGTGCTGGTCTGGAGCTCATACTGGTGAAGGGACATTTCTCTAGTGATTCTAGAGAACCAGTCCATGATTCAAACCTTAGTTCACTCAGCCATAAGGCCGAGTTCTGGGGCCTCAATAACAGAACTGAGAAGCCTGAACATGCCCTGTCCTCTACGACCTCTCCACCCCAGCCACACTTGGACACACTGATGAGTGTCATTGGGCAAGGAGCACTGAGGAGACTGCTCCACCCGGACAGAGACAGAGACATCGTGGGGATACTGGCAGTCCTGGGGTCCTTGGCTCTGGCCACCTTCATATGGCTCCTCATCCTTAAAGCCCCATCTGAGCCCACGTGAGCTCTGCCTACAGCCACTGCTCGCTGCTCTGGTGTCCTCCTCTGCCTGCCGCATCCCTGCCCATGTTTAACCTGGCCGAGCCAACCTCCCTGCCCTGTGCTCACAGAAGCCCACTGACCTCGGAGGACAAGCCACCACACACAGCATTCCCCGATGGCCTACTTTCCCGTCCCCCAAACCGAAAGGAGTCTGTCTCCCTAGCATCCTCAGGGGTCGGGTGGGGCGGGGAGGTCCAGGTTGAGAGTTGCTGAAAAGCCAAGGAAGAGCTCTGTCACATAGAGGCTTCTGCAGGGACCCTTTCTTTTGTATCCTACTGAGGAAGTGGCTGGGAGGAGGAGGAAGGGCAGTCACACTCTTCTTTACGCATTAGGGTGTGACCTGAGCTGCTTGCCTGCTCTGGAATCCAAGTGCTGGTCTTCAGCGGCTTTATGACAGCATGTTCTGAGACCTCTTTGCCCCTCAGTGTCCCCAACTTTTCATGCACAGGGTTCACCCTCAACAGATTCTGGACAAAGGGGAGCAAGGTGTGAAAAGCTGAGAAGAACCCGCAGACCTGACCGGATCACGACAGCACTAATGGCATCAAGGTGGTTTGTCAATGCAGATGGCTGTGACGAGGCCGAGCACTCTCTGTCCTTTGTCCCTACGGGTTCCCAGGGGGCAAGGGCAGAGCCAGCAGGACTGGTTTAGAGTGACCTCAGCTGCTTGTTTGGTTACATTTTCCAGGTCACAGGGTGACATGGAGATGTGGGTCCAGCCAAGGGGCCAGATCTGGACAGCAATGTCCTGCAGGGACCGGGGTCAGGCGGCTGCTCTGTGCCTCCCCACACTGCTGGCTGTGGGACACTCACCAGTGGCCCATGCCGTCTCAATGTGAGTGCATCTCCAGCAAGGCTCCTGGAGCCACACCAAGCCCACAAGTGACACACCAACAGCTCAGGCAGCCGAGCCTAAACTCCGGGAGCTCTCGGAAGGTGTGAGAAGCAGTGTTATATCGGCTACAGTAATTAATCCTTATTAAAAATTGCTGTGATTAGCAGTGTTCCCACCTTAGGCAAAGAGGGAATGATTCTTAATATGAACAGAGGCTCCTAATGAATCTCAAAACAGACCCCAGAATCTCCTGGCCCTTCTGTGGAGCCTCTGGGCTTCACTGCCCCTGGGAACACACTCTTATGCACAGCTCCCCAAATCCCTGGCACCATGAGGCAGGGAGGAGCCGTTACTTCCTCCACGGTAGCTTCTGGGGGCTGATGATGTCTGCCACAGCCATGGGGGAGACCACCTGGGGTTTCACCTTGATTAAGTACACAGAGGCAGTAAAATCAACAGAACTTACAGTGAGTTCCCTTGGAAGACCCGGGTCCTTTGACTCCCCAGGGCTGTGCCACCTTTTAGCCAGCACCCACCCACCCTCTCCCTGTGTACCAATGCTTCCCTGTACCATTCTCAAGGCACTTACATCTTTCTCCCCTAGAGTGATTTACCAGCTTTGCAAGCGGATGGAGTGATAAGATTTTCTTTTATAGGACACTGCAGTTTAATAATAAAGTAATTACTGTGACAAAATCCCATTTTGTGAGCTGGGGTTTTTCCCCTCCCATTCTCTGAAATCTGCCTCCAACGCAGCCTAGACAGGCTATCCAGGACATCCTGCTGATGTTCTAGAGTGTCCTGTGAAGCCCTCCTTGCTCCAAAAGGTAGCTAGTGTCAGCCCTGCCTTCTGCTGGTGCAATGCACCAGGGGCAGAGGCCTCAGGGTCCCTAGCAGGGGCCAGATGGGTATTGGGGCCATACGCTGGAGGTGCCCTGCAGGGAGTCAGGTACTCCAGGGAAGGAGCACCTGTGGTGTCCTAAGTGGAGACACCGGTGGTCTCCTAAGGGAGACAGGCAGGAAAGTCAAGGCCAGGCCCACTTTCCATGAGCTCCTACCAAATGCCAGAGCCCAACAAAGCTGAATTTATCATGGTGTTGACCCAAAGTCATCCTATGAGTGGTTAGAACTCTGAAACATACCACCACTGCCAAGTGAGGCTAAGAGACCGATAAAAGACAACAGGTGCCTCTCATTGATTATACAGGACTATGTGTCTCAGAGGGACATAACCCACCCCCGGTCTACCTGCAGCCCAGCCTCCTGCAGCAGGAAACAACCACGCTGCAACGCCGAGAACGGAATTCCACTGGTTGAGGTTTATTTTTTAATTCCCAGTCTGAGGGACACACACGGGTTTAGGGAGCTTGCCTGTTTAAATGCTGCAATTTAATGCGCCTCCAACTACGTCTCTTGTCTTGCTTGATTTCACGTCTTCTGCTCCTGATATCAAACGTGCTATTAGATTGAATGCACAGCTCACGTATGGCACCGGCCCACACTCAGCAGCAGACCTAAAGCCCCCATGAGGGACAGGAAAGGTAAGCTCTCATTCTGGAGCCATAGCTGGTACACCCCTTGGTGTCATCCCACCTCATGTGACATCCCCTTCGGGGGATGCAGTAGATTGTCTCTTTCCAAATGTGGTTTGGGACAAGCAGAGCCCCCAAATAAATGTGTTATTTGTTTTGTAACAGCCCCAGACCACCAAAGCTGTGCGTGTGCCTATAAAAACATACACCCACACTAGCCAGACATGGCTGCCTTCTAGATTTACGTACTGACTGCGACTGGACACCCTGCAGAACCATGGCAGGGTGCAGAAAATGAGGTGCTTCCAAGCCTAGCACAACTGGCACGTACTGGCCTTCGTAGGGGCATTCTGTCCATGGCTGATGCCCACCCCAGGTGGGCACGGGTCACTGGAAGTAGTTCTGCCTTCCCAGTGCCCCCACTGACACCTCGAAACGTCACCAGCCAGGGACATGTCCCTAGTGCTGGGGAAATAAGGCTTGTCTACTCTACAGGTCTTGCTGGTGGATTCATCCCAACTCTGAGCATTGGTCTGACTCCATTAAGACTGCCATTTTCTGTCTGTCCATCATCTTAACGCAGCCTTTGCGCTCAGCCTAGGAGGGCTGCGTGTCTGAGGCGGACGCTATGGTCCAGCGTGGTAAAGTGACCTAGCTAAGACAATGCAACCAAGAAACCACAGGCTCGTGTTCAGGACTTTGTCTCCAAGCCCTGGGCTCTTCCCTCGGACCACCCAGCCTTGCTTTCAGCTTCCCTGAACATTTCTGCTTGTAAGACTGGCTGTGGGGCAGAGTCTTACTCCCAGGAGCTGGCGCTAAGAGGTCTGGGACTTGTTAGGAACTCATGTCCTTGGCCCCACCTCAGAGACCCCTGACTGATTCCTAAGCTCATGCGGATGCAGGAGGAAAGCTCACTTCTGAGACCCAGCCTGTCTCAGCGACGACAGGAAGTCAGCAGTGGCCTGGGCCCACACAACTTCTTGCCTGTGGGTCTGGGGGAATCCCAAAAGCTCTTGGGTCGTGTCCAGGAACCCCCGAATGTCACAGACAGTCTCAAAAAGGTGAAGCCAAGGGCTGAGGGCTCAGGGCTGCCAACCACTTCTGGTCACCCTTTGGTCCTGCCCATCGCATAGTCCTAGGAAGTCCCCCGACGTTTCCTCTGCAGTGGCGAGTATGTCTGGCAATTCTCACTGCAGGGACCCTGGTAAAGGGTCTCATAGAGCCCACCACCCAAGTCCAGCCCCACCTAGAGTCTCTCAGGGAATCCAAAAAGCACACTCACTCTCCATTCAGTCTCCAGGTGTCCATGGGGGTGGGGTAGGAGCAACTGTACTTTAGGGTCCATGCCTGGCCTGACCCTGTCCAGCTGCCTCGGGGTGGACACCCTGTATTTATGCTTTTCATCCCCATTCCCATCCCAGAATGCAAATATAGTCCTATGGGGGTCCCTCGCTGGGCCGAGCAGGCCCCAGGACAGCAGACTAAGCTTTTCACAGTCCCGCCAGGCCTCTCCAGGAGGCCACCTCCACCTTGCAGGCCCAGGAGACAGCAAGGGTGTGAACCCGGAGAAACCTAGTGGGTGGAAGAGCAGACTGGAGTTGTGGGCAGTCAGGGTGGGTGAGGCCAGGGTACTGCAGCCCCAAGCTGGCTCTGATCACACGGGCACCGGGAGTCCAGCAAGGAGGGCCTGAGTGAGGCGAGGGAGTCCTTCCTAGGTTCCAGTGCAGGCCTGGGACTGCACTGATTCCGCACTGGGTGGGAACGCAGGACCCCTGCCCCTGCGCCCTGACCGCTAGGAAGGCCGATGTAGAGACTCCGCCCCCCCCCCCCCCGAAGCATCTTGGAAACCTGGGGAGCAGAGTCGCTTTGTTTCCTGCCCCCTTTCCCCGCCAGCCCGAGCTTTCTGCGCAGCCCCGCAGACTGAAAAAGTCTGGCCCCAGCCCCCTCCGGGCCAGCGCTCCAGGGCCGCCCTCAGCAGTCCCACCAAGCCGGTGGCCTGACTCCCCCGAGGCCAGGCGCGCAGTCCGCGCTGCAGCAGAGCCCTGCGCCCCCGCTGTCGCCTCTGCGCGGGCCCCCTAGCTCTCCCAAAGCTGGCAAGGAGGGTGCCTGGCTCCCCGCCTCCGAGTCCCCCGCGGCCCGGCACGAAGTTCCCCTAAGTGACCCGGGCGCCGAGAACCCCCGCCCCCTCCCCTTGGGCTTCCCCCGAGACTCCGCCCGCCGCCCCCTCCCGCGCCTTCGGAAAAGTTGCAAGCGACGCCCCAAACTCCGGCCCCCCCGCCCGATGCCGCGCGCGCCCCGGGGGCCCCACGCTCTGGCGCCGCACAGGGGCGCAGTTCCCCCCACCCCAACCGGGCGCCATGACGCGGGGAGCGCAGCGGGGCCACCCGCGGCGACGCGGAGGCTGCCAAGTGCGGGGCGTGGGCGCGGCGCTGGACGCACGTGCGCAGGGCCGGGGGCTGCGGCCGGGCGGGCCGGGGGCCGCTTACCTGTTGGAGGTAGAGGAAGGCGGGCGGGCAGGGCACGGAGTGCGGGAGCATGCTGCCGGAGTTGGACAGCAGGAGGCAGCCCGAGTTCGCCATGGAGCACAGCATGGGGCGGCAGGGGGGCGCCCGGCGGCCGGCGGAGCTCTGCGCTCGCTGCGTCCCTCGGTGTGTGCGCGCGCCCTGCCTCCCGGGCGCCCTCCCGGTCTCTCCTCCTCCTCTTCCTCCTTGGGGCCTCCCCTCCCCCTCGTGGCGCTCTTTAGGAGGGAGGCATGGAAAGGCCAGCGGCACACCTCTGCCGGGTGCTCCCCCTGCCCAAGCGGGGAGGCTGGAGAGAGCGCGCGCGAGAATACGGCTGGAGAATCTGTGCGCGAGAGGATGGATGCAAGGGAACGAGGGGGAGTCTGCCACTTTGGAGCCACCCGAGCCCTGTCTGCAAAGAGTGGTGCGTGTGCGTGTGTGAGTGCGCGCGTGTGCGCGCGTGTGTAGCGGTGGGAGGGGGAGTCCCTGGCGTACTCCAACATCAAACAGAGCCCCGCGCTGAGGGGAGAGAACCCGGACGGCGGCACCACAGCTGATCCCACACTTAACCCCTTGCCTACTGGCCTGTTCCGGGCCGCCAGCCCCTGCGCTGCCCTCCTCTGCCTGCGTGCTCCCGATCGCGGGGCCTGGGACCTCCCTGGGCCCCGCTCAGTCTACTGACCGCGGCCGCTGCGGAGGAAAGGAGCGGCTCTGCGGCCCGCCCGACCGGAAGGCGCTTGGTCCTGCCTGCGTTCAGAGAAGCGCCTCTCCTAAGGGAGGCCGGCTCAGCGGCGGGGATGTCGGTGATGTAATGAGGGCTTCTACGCAGAGGCTTCCGCGCTGGGAAGGCTTCTCGGCTGCCCAGGGCTTGGGAACCCAGCTGGAGCCCCCTCCCCCCAGGAGTCTCTTCTGATCACCTGCTGGCCCTCAGGTCCCGTGTTCTCTACTCCAGTTCTCTCTGCCGCAGGCGCGTGGTCCTGTGCATACTTGATACGGGGGATACAGGCCACCGTGTGTCCTCCCTTCCCCACCCCCAAGTCCGCTGGACTTGGTGTGCACAGTCCAGCGGGCAGGGGTGCACAAGCACCCCCCTCCTGACCCCAGATCCATCCTGGCAGAAGCCTTCAGGAGCCCTTTACGCCACCTGCTGCATAAACCTGCAGCCTTTCTAGCTACATGCACACCAGCCAGTCCTGCGAATGCACACTTGCCAGGTGGCCCTGGGTCAGGCAATTTCCCAGCACCAGCTGCGGGTGAGCTTGGCTGTGAGCAGGACAGTCCGCTGGTGGTTGCTGTCAGAGGCAGAGCAGCACAACCAGCCTGAAGCCTTGCTTACACTGTCCCCAGGTTCGGGCAGACTCAGGACATCCACGGCCAGTGCTGGACTGGGCTCTCCTTCCTAAAGACACTTGGTGTCCTCTCCTCTCATCATGGACAGCAAATTCCCCTCTGGAAGGAGGTAGGCCCAGGACGACCTGGCACTGGAGGAATGATTGGTGTGGCAGTGTGTGTGTGTGTGTGTGTGTGTGTGTGTGTGTGTAGTAACTCAGTGTGTGATCTCAGAAAAACCTCTTGTCTTTTTTGGGCTTTGGGTTCCACATTTAACTGGAGAGATTGATTAGATATTTCACCCACTGCAGGCGCATCGAGGAAGGACCATGGAAGAGGACGGAATGGTAGGCATGGCCTTCCTCCATGAGTTCCCCAACGAGGAGGCAGATAGGCACATGACCTTTGGGTAGTCCCTCTCAAGGTGTGTCCTGCACCTGAGCAAAACAAAACAGACCAAAGCAGACTGCAATGGTCTCCCCTGAGAAGAAACCCTGAGTGAAAGTCCAGGAGGAAGGTTGACAGGGGAAGGGACAGGATCAAGGGGGCCTGGTTTTGTGACCCTGCTCTCCTGACTTTATCTGAAATCCTGCTCTGGGATCTCCCAAGGTAGCACTGGCATGGGACACTCTACAGAGTCTTGGTTATGGCCTGGCCAAGACCATCCCTGCTTTGGGGCAGGCCCAGGCTGTTAGCTTGGTTTCACAGGTCAGACACTGCTGGGTGGCCCAGTGCCAAGGTCTGACACCTGAAGGGCCAGAGCATGAGGCTGGGAATCATGGTGGCAGCAGCAGTGTGACCTGACAGGAGAATTCTCCCACGGGTATGGCACCCAGAGTGGTTCTGGCCTCACCAGAACAGGGTCCTGGACACCTCCTCCCCCAGTACTGCAGCTTCCATGTCCTCTTTCACAAGTATGTCTTCTCTCGGCCTCGGTCAGTCACCCTGCCTGGTGCTGTCTTCCCTGGACACTCAGGAATTAGGGCCAGCGACATAGCATTTTGCCTAAGTCCTGGGCTCCAAAAGCATGAATCCTTGCATCCTTCACTCACTAATTCACCATTGTTATCAAGTGTCCACTGTGAGGACTTCTAGAAAGGATTTGGGAGTGTGTCCTGCAGAGCGCCTGTTACACAGCCACTCCTGGAGGTAACTGGCCATCTTTTTCTTATTGAGAACGGAGAACGCATTGTCTGCAGACACTATGCAAGATGCTGGGGCTGCAGAAATAGTTCTCTGTCCTAGAGTGAGTGCACTGTCTGGTGGGGAAACCAAGACGGCAGTCCACTGTGTTGAGAGTATCCAGTTGGAGGGCATGTCTAGACACCTGCCTCCCTCAGCCATCGAGTCACACTTGGGCTCCAGTGTGAACACAGAGCTGCAGAACAGAAAGAAAAGAAAACCTCCAGCAAAAGGCATTGAATAATATGTACTTCTGGCGTATTCACTAGGACAGGGGTTGCATGCCTGCTGCCTTTCACACTGTGCTCTGGACTTGTGACTTCCAATAGGAGCTAATTACAGAATGCCACGGACCTCGTTCTGCTGTGATTATTTCTTAGTCTCATGCAGGCTCCACTGCAGACTTCCCCAGCCATGATCATGCCCTCCTCATCTTGTCCCTGTCGTGCACTAGACAATGAGGGTGCAAAGTTCCTCAGGCCTGAGACCTTTGGCTGCCCTTCTAAGCTCTGCACAGACCAGGGAGGGTGGCCCTGAGTGGTGGGTGGGGGAAGCCCATGCACCTGGCGGCTCTTCTGCCCCCGCTCCTCAGTTGAAGGGAGGCTGTGAGCTGGGAAGAAGAGCTGTCAATCCAGTGTGAATATTCACTACTTTAAAAAGAGCCAAGGAAAAAATATCCCATTCTCCCTGAATCTGAGAAGGGCCTTGTTAAGGAGGCAGGAACTGCGCTGTAATTATCTCTGTGCTCCTGGGCACCACTATAAATACCAGGTGAAGAGGCACCTCAGAAGTTTTGCCTGGTTCCCAGGCTCTGGAGCACCTTCCTGGCCCATCCTGTGTCATTTTCCCAGGAAGGAGCCCTTCAGGATGCAGGCACTGCCTCCCCCTTCAGTTGGTCAGGGCCTGCCTGTCCCAACTTTCTGGGCTACATCACCTAGCTAGACACCCTCTGTCTGTTTGGTGCCTACCTCTGCAAAATGGGAGAATGTTTGCCAAAGTGTCTGGTGGGATCCTTGCCCTTGAGGTGGTCTGTGTTTGTAACAAAGGTGAGCTGATGAGTTCTGAGTCAGGATTTGTGGGAGTCTTGCCTGTGACAGTGGCTCCCATCTCACACCGTCCTCTGGGAATTCCAAAAGTTGCCCATGGGCTCTGCCCAGCAGGAGAGTCCTAGCCCTCCGTTCCTAAAGGAAGAGTGAGCGGGGCACCAGCCACTCATTATCCTGCCCCCTCCCCTTCCCGAGAGGCCAGGCTGTCTTGAGGCTTCTCCTGTGCAGGGAGGACATCGTGGGGCTTGGCAGAGGCCACTCAGGACTAGGGCTGAGCTCATAGGCTCCGGTTACAGCAGGCCCATCATTGGGCCAACCACACTGTCTGCTGTGGTTCTGCAGAGCCAGCCCGTCCTGCCCCAGCCTGGGTTTCTTGGCACAGGTGGGGACATGAGCACTGAAGAGGCAGAGAAGTAGAACTGGACCTTCCGCTGGGGTGGGCAGGACTCGGGGATGAGGTATGGGATCAGCCAAGGAGCCTCTGCGATGTGATCTAACCAAAGTCCTGCATCCCTAACCAGACACTCTCTCAGGGGAGTTACTGTCTCAGTTTGGGAGCTGAGGGAACAGGGTTAAAGGTACAGTGGAGTTGTCAGCCCAGAGCTGCCCCACAGTACCCCCAGCAGACACCAATAGCAGACCTGTCCAGTGCAGGTCTGCTATTGACAAGGCCATGCTGGAGGTGTCCAGCAGGGGGCCCACTCACACCAGCTGAGAATCCCCTTCCCCTGCAAGCCTGTGAAAAGGGGCTGGGGTTTTGGGGCTTCCCATCCTTGGGTCCCTCTGCCAGGGGGTCCTGGAGCACACACAAGGAAAGCCAGGCCCAGGGCTGGCTGCCATGGCCAGCACCCATCTTCCAGCTTAGTGGGGTGCCCCACCTACGGTTGCTGTCCCTCTAGCCCCAGTGGAGACTGCAGCAAAAGTACAAATCGGCGTGCAAAGGAAGTTTATTTATCTGTTTAATTAAGAGGCGTTTTCCAGCCACATTCGGGTCCATTCGTCTCACTTACAACCATGTCCCAGCAAAATTAAACATAATAAATACAGGGAGACTGAAAGCAAAGGGCATACTCGAGATATATGGGCCAAGCCAGAAGTTGCACAGGGCTGCAGTTATCAGCACATCTTTCTTTTGCAAGTTTCTCTCCCCTCAGGGCCTGGGAGCCAGAGGACTGCTCTTGAGAAGGGGCTGTGGGTGCCATCTGACTGCGCTTCCCACTCAGCACTCTTGCCAAGCTTTATTTGTTTTAAATGAGCCCCCAGGACTTCTCCTCTCTTCTCATCTGTGAAAAGGGAGAGAGCTGAGCACAGAGCAAAAGGCACAGCTGGAAGCAGCTGCGCCTGTGATGTTCCACCTCTGGGCTGCTGGGAAGAGGCCTCGGCAGGCCGTTGAGGACTTGGGAAGCTCCTCATACCCGCCCACCCCCGTCTGGCCCCTGAGCGTCTAGCAAGGCAGAAGCATGGACAGAGTAGAGCCTTGGAGAAACAATCTCCAGTTCTCAGTGCCAGCTGTGACCAAGGTAACATCCAGGGCCTGGCCAAGCAGCCCGCAAAAGTCAGAAGAAAGCAGAAGCAATGCTTTCATTTGTATCTCTGAGCTGAAGGCTCAAGAACTTTGCTGTTTGCTCAAAACTCCCAGGATAATGAGCATGCAGAAGGGAAATGGTGATTTATTATCATTATTGATTGTTAACTGTAACAATACCTTGCCTTTGCTTCATTCTCTCCTAACCTTTTCAAAGTGCCTTACTGGAGCTCATCTCATTTGATCACTGCAAGTTAGGGAGTGAAGGTTTGCTATATGATGACACTTTTAAGATCACAGAGGTGGCCCAAGGTCGTGCAACAAGTTAGAGGCAGAGTCTGGGCTGCAAAACAAGACTCCTGACTCCTGGATCCATGGAGCCTCTTGTTCTCCCTTTGACTGCTCTGCTCGGCCCCTGCCTTCTGCAAGCATCCTCGTCATTAGCCCTTGGCTCTCTCTCCTAACAGGATCAACCCCAAACCAAGTCCGATAATGGAATAGTCATTTGCAATAGCTTGGGCATTTACTAATCACACCATTGCTCAGTCTACGTGGCAATTATCTTGAATTTCCTCATTCTCATTAGACAGGAGGTCGTGAGTACTCGGTGGGTGGCTGAACCCTATAATGAAGCCACGTGGACCCAGAGAGCCCTTTTGCAGGGTCTGCCGTGCAGTGCTCCATTTGCTGGTTCCTCCCCTGTGCTCTGAGCTTGACCCAGCCTCTAGACCCTTCTGGCCCAGCTAAGCCTGTGCACATCTGCTTCCTGGTGCCCTTGTGTAACACTGTGTGTGACCACAGAAGAGAGTTCTGCTCCTAGAACCATGAGAAGGTGTCCGTCGGCTTGGAGCTGGCGACTGTGGCTTGGGCTGGATCTCAAAGGAGATGGCCTTGGGCGATCGGATTCTTGGGTGTTTTGGACTTGTCAGTATCTAGTAGAGATTTTAGGTCTAAGCAGTCATATATACCTCACTGCTTCACACAGCCCAGACTGGTGACACTCAGGGCAATGCCCTTGGCAGTCCACTGCCCACACGGGCATTCAGCACCAGGGACAGAGCCAGCATCTCCTTTGGGGTCCCTGCTCCTTCCTGCTGCTGAAACAGACCCTTGAGGGGGAAAGGGAGCTCACAGGCCAGAAACAATAGGACTGAAAGGAAGTTGGGATCGTGGAGCTCAGTGCCTCCCTCTGTTGGCTGTCACCGAAGTCTGTCGGGACAGCTGCAGCCTGTTTGCTTGGCTTCCTGGAAGCCCTCCCGTCCCATTGGCTTTTTAGCTCCTGTTAGGAAAGCCTGACTTATATCTCATACAAACCATTCCCATCTTCATTGCATTCAAAGTGTGAAGGCCTTAGAGACAAGGGGGAGATTGCCCTGAAGCTGAAGCCACCATCACCTTCTCTAACTTCCAGGAGGCTTCAGGTCACCTCTCAGAGCTGGTAGAGAAAAGCTGCATGCCAAGGAAAGAGGCTGGGTGAATTCAGCACTTGCAGTGGCAAGCAGGGCCCTACCCGGGGGAGACTGTGCCTGGTATGGCCGCAGGTGGCAGCCCTCACTGCTGGGACCACTGTGCACAGATTCAATGAAAACCGAACTGACGATATCTGTGCAGTGGGGTCCAGGTTTGCTCTTTCATCAACAGAGGAGGGGTCTGAGCCAGCTCCGGGCAGAGGCAGCCAGGTCCCTTCCGTGCACAGGCTCCAGAGTGCAGACCTCAACTCAGTGGGCTCTCCACCTAGCCACTGGTTTTTAAAAATCTTATGTTAGAGAAACAAGCTACCCTTTCTTCAGCATGGGGAAAGAGAGGCCACAAGAGGACAGCCAGGCTCACAGCAGCAGAGAGAAAGAATGGTGGCCAGTGGCACCCTGGACTCAGCACTAGGAAGTTAAGTCCTTCAAATTGAGCATACCCTCAAGATTCTGGATAAAGCCTCTGCTGTAGCCCTGGCCCCGGCACTCAGTTAGTTAAATGGCAACCTCAAGGTCTCGGGAAGCAGAATGCAAGGGGCTGGCACCATGCTTTTCCTCTGCCCCTTTGTGACCCCTGAAGTCAAAGCATCAGCTCATTAAAAGCTCATTAGGAGCTTGCGGCACACAAAGGCCCAGGGAGGCCACACTGTCCTGGCAAAGCGCATGGGCCCAGGGAAGCCGGTACATTGTTGGGCAGAAGGTGCCAAGCTGCAGACAGGCGCTGGGAAGTAAGGCATCGAGGTGGCTGGCAGGAGGAGGTGGGGCTGGGTAACTGTTCCAGGGAAGCTTTTCTGAAGTTGAGTTCGCCTCTGGACTGAGAGGGGTGGGGACAATCCTGGCAGTTGGAAGCAAACTATCACAGATGCTAACCGCAGGCTCCTCTCTGTGAATGGGCCAAATATGGAACTCCTTTCTCAGGCTCTGAGCAGGTGAACAAGGGCAGAGAGGAGGAGGGTGCTAGGCAGGACCCTGGCTAGCTTTCGGTCTGCCTGGCAGCTGAAAACACACTGGGGAAGCTGTGTGACTTTCTACCTGGTGCAGGTGCACTGTGAACAGAGAAAGAGGCAGTAGCCGCTCTGTGTCCTCTAGCGGCCCTAAAGCTTGCCTGAGACCAGGGGAAATGGCTCATCTTTGCGTGGTGGGGAGTGTGCTTTGACTCAGGTGTGAGGCTATTACCAGCTGCCAGGCCCCCTTCCTGCTCCTGGTGATCCCAAGGCGAGAGAGTCCTCCTCTTCTCTGATCTACGCTCTGGGGTCCAGCCATGACTTGGCAACAACACAACTCTCCAGTTCCAGGGCATGAGGTTTCTGAGAAATCACTGGCAAGGAGGTTTGGGGAGAGCTGGCAGCCAGCGGAGGCCCCGTGCTGCTTTTAGCCCTCCCAGCCTTCTTTCCCCTGAGAGGTGCTGCATTAGGATGGCGGGGTGGGGGGCCTGTTCCTTTTTTGCTTCCCCAGGATGTGGTGACTTTTGATTCCTGCTTGATTAATATACAGCCAACAGACACTGTATTTAAGGCAGCTTCAATTCTCTCAGGTCACCAGACTCAGGAGCAGCAAAGCCGTGAGGAGCCAGCCCCGCAATAGATCAAACACTGGGACCTTCAAATCGCTCTGTGGCCCAATTTCTCATCCCTGCTGCTGCCTGATAACCCTCGCAGCCTGGAGCCAATCTCTGCCTTTTCTGGGGATAGGCTCAGGGGTTGAATGTGGATGTCCATGGCCGAAACCCTCTTGGCAGCTAGAAAGAGCTGGAAGGACTCAGCTCTCTGAGCCTGCAAGAAGGAGCCTGTCAGCACAAAGGACAATGTGGCCAGGCCCTGGGGCTCTGCCACCATCTGCACTCCTGCCTTCCTGGGCCACACAAGGAGGATGGCTGGCCAGGGGTTATGCTCATGGTCACTTCTTCCCAAAATATCCTGGCAGCCTGTGGGGGCATCCTGCGCCCCTTTAGGGACCCTCACAACCTTATCAGCTCAGTCTCCCTTTAGGACTTTTCTAGATCCAGCTTCTTCATCCCCTGACCCCAGCCAGGGACTTCCCCAAAAGAGAGGCTGCTGTCAGGAATACTGAGCAGCCCCATGCCTAAAGAAGCTTTCTGTGGGCTCAACAGTTTCCCTTCTGGTTCAGCCTCCTCCCCATCCCATATTCCTCCCTGGCATCTACTGAAAAGCAAGCTAATTTCCCTGCCTAACACCTGGACGGTGGCTTGCAGGGTAGGGGGCAGGGGTAGGAACATCTCTGTGGCTGCGTTTCCTCCTAAGCATCTTTTATAGACTTGGTCCATGTTGCAATTCAGAGGCTCTGTGGAGCAGCACAATGCAGGAAGATTACACTCAGAAGCTGGGCTTGTAAATTACCTTCCAAGGGGGGAGCAGGGACCTGGCAGCTCGCAGAGAATCTTGTGCACAAAACCATTCTCGTTTAAGAGCAGGATCTTCGTGGATCAGAGTCTGATCAATCCTTGTTGCTACCAAACCCTATAGATTGGCCAGAAATGTTTGCATCCAAGCTAAAGGATGTGCCTTCCCTATACCAGGATCCCCCGGGATTTACCCTCCCCACTCTGTCTCGATCCACTTAAAATATCATCTATAGATTTTCAAATTATTGCTACACTTTCTAAGAGAAAGATGCAGTGGTTAAAAATTAACGGCAAATTTATAGAAATTCTATATGGCAATTACAGAATTTTAACGAAGTGGCTGCCACTCGGCCGAATGTGGGTAATTGGAAATCCACGCTGGGAGCTGGGAATCTTTACAGTATTGGGATTGTGTTTCTGAGAATAAATGCTGTGGAGAGGGTCAGTGGACCCTCGAGCTGGCCAAGTTCCTCTCTAGAGGAAAGAGCCACTGGCTCGCTGGCTGTGCATAGGCAGAGAATCTCTGAGCTGCTACAGGAAGGTGGCCAGAAACCAAGGGGCCAGGCAGGGTAGCCCTGACAGTGCCCAGCTGGGACTAGAGCAAGCGCAGGGGACAGGAGGAAGGACAGCCACTACCACAGAGGGACAGAGGCCATGGAGGTTCCAGCGAGACAGCAGGGCCTGGCACTCTCTCCCCAGACATGAAGTCTTCTTGAAAAAAAAAAAAAAGACCTGGTGAAAACACAGAGGTGGCTTTATCAGAATCCACTTTCTGGTGCCACCTTCCCTGAGATGCCCACTGTGGCAGACCGAGGCTTTGGGTACGTCTTTCTCCTTGTGCCCCCGCGGGCCCCGCGGGCTGAGGTGGTTGTAGTGGGGCCCATATTAAGGGCACTGTGATTTTGGAAAAGTGAGTCCTGCTGGACAGACTTCTGCCTGCTTCCTCGAGAGTGCTACCTAGCCTTGGCGCTGTCCTGTACAGGAGCTGCTGCTCCCACGCGGTGGCTGAACACCAGCACAGGGCGAGTGTGTGTGTGTGTGTGTTTGTGTGTGTGTGTGTGTGTGTATGAAGCACATGTTGAAGTGTAAAGACTCAGCACAACTCAAAGACTGAAAAATGTGTATCGGTTAGATGCCAAAATGATACTGCTTTGCATACATTGAGTTACTTTAGGTACATTGCTAAAATGATGGCATGGGTCTGTAATCCCAGTGCTCAGGAGGCTGAGGCAGAAGGATTGCAACTTCAGAGCCAGCCTAGGCTACATAGCAAGACTGTCTCAAATAAAAAGCATAATTATCTAACACAGTTTCCCTTTCATGCGGCTGTCGGATGTTAAACCTACTTCTGTGTGGTGCCTCTCCCCGGGCAGCACTGGCCCATGAGTGGGCATGCTGTTCCCTGCTGACTTTCCTGTGCGCTGCCTGGCCATTGGGAGCCTTTCAAGAAGGGACTCAGACTGAGCACTGGCTATGCCTGTTCTTACCATGGGCCTTGGGCAGCAGAAATCTCACACTGATCTCCCACCCCAGCCACGGACACGCAGCAGAAGGGCTTGTTCTGTGTAATCTGCCTCTGTGGCTTGATTTCTGTTTTCTGTCATCGGTCCCAGTGTCCTACCCATACAGCAGCACAGGCATGCAGAGTGTCTGCTGAGGTCAGTAGAGGGTGGGTGGTCCCCCCCACCCAAACCTGGGGACAGAGGCAGGACCCAGCATTCTACTGATCGCTGGGCTTTGGGCTGAGCTCAGAGCAGACAGTGCTGCCTCTTGATCCATGCTGGGGACAAATGTCCCAGCAGCCAATTCCCCCAGGAGTCAGGCTCCTTTGCTTTGGGCTTTCCAGGAACTTGTTGATTTTCTTCTCTGTGGTAGCATGAGAGGCCTTGGAACTTCTACTCTGGTGCTCTAGGGCCTGGTGAAACTGCCACAGTCCCATAGTTTGGGGCACATTGGATCTCAGCTCTCCAAGCATCTGCAGACTCCTCCTGACCCCCACTGGAGATGGGATGTGAGTGTTTTCCTTTCCTTTTCCTGGATGGAGACACCAGAGTACAGAGCAGGGAGTGGTGTGTGTGTGGGCTGGGGTGAGAGTGAGGGTCAGGAGTGAGAGCCAGGACATGGGGTTGGTCACTGTCTCTTCTGCTTGAGGGACAGACACAGACCTGAGCCAGGATATGCTTCAGCTTGGAAGAAGACCAGAGTCACTCGCTGCTTGTCTTGTACAATATTGGCTTCACCCTTCCGGCACCCTCCACTGGCCTGCCTCTGTCCTCCTGTCACTCTGGGCCAGTGCTTCAGCAGCCTGAGCTTGTGTTTCTGTCCCTGCAAGGATGGGAGAGGGAGGCTTCCCTTCACACGAGTGCCCATCTCAGAGACAAAGGAGTCAGCACTCAGCCAGTGCTCAGTAACTCCTGTTAACTAATTCAACAAATATTTATGGAGTGCCTCCAAGTGCCAGACTTTGTTCTAGGTCCCTCCTTTCTGCAGTGGCCAGAGACACCAGAGAGGTCTCCCTTCCCTCCACTTGCGGGGACAGAATTTGCCCTATGTCTCCCAGGCTTTGGTATGGAAAGTACAGTTAACTCTCAATTATCTATGCAAATGGAGTGGAACGTTCCACTGATAATTCAGAAAGAGCAGAGAGTCCACAAATAATTCTTATTTGAATTGGGAATGCATTATGCTTATTTTTGCATCGGATTTACCTTCCTAATTACTGTTTGTTCTGGCTCATGCTCAAAATTGTTTGCTTTCTCAGAAGCCACGCGGGGAGGCGGAGAGGGGTGTGCCCTAGAAGCATGCAGACAGCCCCTCTCTGCAGCCCAGCTTGCCCTGGGGAGTGACAGCTGGCTGCAGATGCGGTGGTGCCCAGTGCTGGGGCTTCTCGAGCATGAGTGGCCTGAGTGGAAGACACACACTAGGTCCTGTGAGCTGTTTCTTCTGTCCCAGGGAGCAGAAGCAGAGAGGAGATGCTTCCTTTGAAGCCCTCACCGAGAGGTGTCCACCTCTTGCCCTTTGTCTCCCTCTGTCTGTCTGTCTCTGCCTCTGTCTCTGTCTCTCTTTCCCTGTCTTGTGCATGTCTGTGCCTCTGTTGCTCTTTCCTCTTGTCCCCTGGAGCACTTTTCTCCCGAGACACATTCCTTTCCACAGACCTATCTTGCATGCAGCCAAGGGTTGGCTGTGCTTCCTCCAGAGCGGTGAGCTTTGGTGGCCAAGGGTTTGTGTCTAGTTGGGCTACTCCTCCTCATGGCTGCCCCATTTCCTTTTGTAGGGCAAGGAGGGAAGGAAAAACATCATCAAGCCGACTTCCTTTCTTGTGGAACAGGGAGCCCGACATGCATCTATTGCTCCTCATGTCTCCTCCGCTTTCCCAGGGATCTCCAGGCAGGGGATGGGTCCTGCCCTAACACCAAGCAATGTCTATCCATGCCATACACATGTGCTTCTGTTTCTAAGGGGCCCAGGAGCTCACCCCGGACCGCTCCTCTGTCAGGAGACACAGGTGGGGCTGCACGCTGGGCCACAGCGCGGGCACACTTGGTCATTCACTACTTTAAGCAAGTCCAAGGGACTATGTGCTCCAAGTAGCCTCTGCCCTCTTGCCACACAAGGCCCAGGAGCAGACGGCAGACACCCCTCAGAGCCCTGGTGTCACAAGCTTGGAAGAGAAGGGACTTCCCAGGACAAACTGCCCAGGCCTCTGATCATTCTCAGTCAATTTTTAGGGAGCCTTGCCTTTGGGCTTTCAGATGCCTAATGTTCTACCATTTTCCAGAGATAAAGATTCAAATCTTCTCCAGTAAGATGCTGGGTACATGGAGCTGCATACGGTCAGCAGCCCTGTTGCTGGACTGTAGACCGAGCTGCTTGGTAGAAAGAGAGACCTGGCAGTCATGGAGAACAGTTTGGTCCATGGAGAGGACACCACGAAGGAAAGAGATGGCCATGGGGCAGGGAGGACCTGATGAGGGTCTTGCCAGCTCGCCTGGCCTTCTTTTCTGAAGGCAGAGGGAGGGTGGCAAGGGCATGCTAGACAAAGATCTCAGAGTCATCTGTGGTAGTTGAGCCTGACCCACTCTGGGGACCCCAGAGTGACCCCACACAACCCCTGGAGCCATTCTCTTGCTGTCCTCCCTGGATCTCCCTCTCATTTTTCCTTTCTGCCATCAGGTAGGGGAATCAGACTCAGAGAGAGAGCATGCCTGGCACTGCTTCCCCTCTGCCCATCGCCCTGGTGTGGGAGCTGCAGGCCGAGGCACTCTCTCCAGGGAGGATGATTAGCCCAGGTGGAATATTCTGGAGAAGACAAGAATAATCACGGGATCGCCTGAGCCTGAGAGTGGACTTTGATGACCTCTGTGGTGGAAGCAGGTGACCTTGAACAGGCTGGACTGATCCAAGTTCAGGAAGTGATTAATAGTACTTAAATAAGTATGTAAAACTTCAATTAAACTGAAATAAAGTACAGCTTCAGCCCCTCAGTTGTACTATGCAGGTGCCCAGTGCCTGATGGTCACGTGTGCACAGATGTGAAATGTCCCCACGGAGGGGAAAGTCCTGCTGAATGGTCCTGCTCCAAAGCTTCGATGTGTCCATCTCTATAAACTGAGGAGGAGAGAAGTCCCCTCTCTAACTGCCCCAAGGCCAGCGTGAGGACAGATGGCCAAAGCAGAGTGTGTGAACCAGAATGAAGCGGCTGAGAGGTTTCCATCCAAGCTACCAGTGTGTGGGGAATTAGGAGGCATCCACGTCCCTGGCAAAGTGATGAGGCCCTGTCATCAATGGCCCTCTGTGCATGGTCACTCCCATTGTGTCAGATGACAGGGTCCTGGGGGAGCCTGTCCCACTGGGAGGGATAGTGGACACATGTCACTTCTGGGCCCCACCGAGTGTAGGGACAAATGTGAAGAGAGGAAACGAGCTCCCCGGCTGCAAGACAGCGGAGCCTGGGAGAGCCTGGGAGAGCCAGGGGCTCCATGTCAGCCAGGCTCCTGCAGCCTGGGACCAGGGCCCCAGGGCAGGCGGTGGCAGGCCAGGCCTCGGGGTTTTACAGACCATGTCCGTGGGGCGTTGCTGAAGCCAAGAGAGCTTTGCTTGGCTGGCAGAAGCCCACATGTGAGCTCAAGCTTAAAGGAACAAAAAGGAACTTTGTACACAGGGCAGATATCATTGCTGGAGAAGGAGCCACAAACCCCAAATGGACTGGGATGGGTCTGAGACTCCTGCCTGAGATACAGACAAGTCATGAGGTTCCCTACGTGCACCCCAAGGCAAGAGAAATCTCCCAGATCCTACCCTTCCTGCTTTTTTTTTTTTTTTTTTTTTTTTTGAGACAAGGTCTCTCTATGCAGTTTAGGCTGGCCTTGAGCTCACGCTGTAGCCCAGGCTGGTCTCGAAGTCACAGTGATCCTCCTGCCTCAGCCTCTCGAGTGCTGGGATCACAGGCATGCTCCACCACACCTGGCTTCTTCCTGCATGTTGGCTGGACCCCATGTAAGGCTGGAGGCTGGGCCAGCCCTGCCCCTTCTGCTCCCTGACTGTGTTGCTCTCAGCCCTCTCATCCATCCCACACTCTCCTAGAGACCCTTTTCTTGCCTCCTCCTTGTCTGTGTTTTAAAAGAATGGTTTTCTCTTCCTCACATTCATACATAGAAACAAAAAGTAACATAAAATCATCTTAACATGTTTGTACTATAAACCAAGCAACGGCAGAGGCCCAGCTGTTACCCATAAAAACCATCCCTGCTCTGTCGTGTACTCCGAGCTGGAACAGATCTGCTCTTTTTGGCCCCAAGGCAACAAATGAGAGTGGGGATTCTGGACACTCTGAAAAGAGAGCCTGGAGGCTGTGTATGGGGTGGTGGAAGCAGAATGGGGAACTGGAGTATTTTTGTTTCCAGAACCCTGAGGTGGCAAAATGGATCGGGGGACAGAAGACTAAGCTTCCTGCCATCAGCACAGTGGGATTTGCAGAAGGTGGGGAGCCCAGTTTAGACAGCCCACCTCTGTCCCAGGACCTGGCCCTGCCTGACAGGGTGCCTGTGACTTCTGTCGCTCTCCTGAGGGAAAACTGCTCATATTTTCTTCATCTCCTCCTCCTCCATCTCCATCTCCATTTCTTTTTTTTGTCTTTTTCATTTTTATTGGTACCAGGGATCGAACTCACGACCGCCTGCTTGCAAGGCAGGTGCTTATGCCGCTGAGCTAAACCCCCAGCCCTTTCCATCTCCATTTCCATCTGTTTCTGCTTCCTGTTTCTCGCATTTGCTAGAATCTGTGAAGTGCTTCTGAGGAGCCTAGCATGTCAGAGGTGATTACTGCAAACTCCTCCTGCCCCACGAGCTGTGGGAAGTGGCCTGCTGCCCCCCCCAGGCTGCCCCACGCTGTGCACTTGCTGAGCCTTCCTACCGTCTCCTCACCCCTTCCCACGGGCTTCCTGTCCTCTGCACTCTCCTGACTCTTGGGGGTGGGATGGCGAGTGACAGAGAGCCTGGGGCACTCAGAAAACTTTGCTAAAAGTTGCCTTCAACTCCCAGGACTCCTCTCCATGCGTCTCCTTCCCTGCAGCAGACAACCCAGATTCTAGGTTGAAACTGACGCCACCTCCTCACTCACTACAGGGGCTGTCTCATCCTCCTTCTCCTGCCAGCTTCACTCAGAGCTGTCACAGTCCCTGAGTGATGACACACATCTCTGGAAGATCAGCAGTCATTACCAGGAGGATACCCTAGTCTCCTGGGTGCTCTCAGAGGCAGTGACAAGGCTTCCCTGCATGGGAGTGCAGCAGAGCCCGGACCGGGCCAGGGAGGAGACTGGGGGAACAAACTCAGGCCCTGGGGATGGTGCTCTCCTGGGTTTGAGATGGGCTGGCTCCTTCCTGCTGTGTAATCTACCAGGCTCTTCCTCCCCAGCCAAAGGGGGCACCTTGGTGACTGGAAGGCACATGGTCATAGAGGCAGTCCTGAAAGATCTTGGAGCTGCGTGTGGAGCACCACACTCACACCCAGTGGCATAAGGCCCTTCTGGGAGGGCACAGCTGTGCAGCTCACAGATTTTGCTAACACCACCTTGTAATTCTCACCATGAGCTTGCAGATGGTTCTTAGCTACCATCACACCCAGGTGGAGAGGTGTAGGCTAGGGACTCCCCCAGGGTCACCTTACTGGAGGCCCTGTGACAGGTGTCCCCTGTGCCCCATTCTGTGCCCTCTTCTCACTCCCCTTCACTGCAGTGATCAACACACACTCTTGGGTCCTGGGAGCACTGGACCTGAGCGCTGCTCACCTCTCACTTTCTACTCTGGAGCTCTTTTGCCACTGCCACATGAGCCACCAGCTCTCTTGGCCACACTGCCACACCCACAAATCTGGATGCCATGTGGAGCAACCATTGGCCAGATGGGGCGAGAATCAAGTGGATGGATCACACATGGGACATCCTAGGGCCCCTCGTGGGACAAAGTACCAGTGCCCATAGTGGCATCACTGTGCCCTGGGTTAGTCCTCTACCTTGCCCTGCTTTGTGCTCCCTGGGACCAGGGAACAGGAAGCTGGACTCCCTGTGCACATCCCAGAATGCAGCACCTGCATGCAGACACTGCTCTCAGGGGTGGCCTTCTGGGCAGAACCAAGGCTAAGATGGTTTGTTCCCAAAGTGGCTCAGAAAGCAGTCCCTTGAGATGGGCATCTGGAACAGGGTCTATCGCTGCAATGACAGGGGTAAGACCCCATGGCTGGTGACAAACAACACTGGGACAATCACTGATAGAGAGGAGCATTGCGATTACACAGGCTGGATGGTGGAGGACTGGGAAGGGGCTGGAGGATATAAACCCTTGGTTTCATAGCAGCAGCAGCAGCGGCCATGGTTTGGGACAGTGGTGATTTTAAGTATTGTGGAGCTGAGTTGCTTTTATTTGTGGGCTCAGAAGCCCTGAGAAAGGAAATTATAGTCTCAAGGGCCACGGGCCTCCATGTACATATGCAAATAGGCTCTTCTCTTCTAAGCCCCAGGATTTAGCTGTAAGGGCAACAGAGCCTGGACACACAGATATGACAGCTCCTTCTTCACTAGCGTCCGAGTCCCAGTAGGAAAGAGTGGGACTCTGGGTGGGAGCTTTCCTGTGGATGAACCTGAGACTCCCACAATCCCCGGTTCTTTGAGCCTTGGGGCTGGCAGAAGCAGCCTTACCCCTCTGCAGAAAAACACTGGCTTTTCTAATGAGGGGCCAGCAGAAATCGCGACTGAGATTTTCCCTAGGTGTCTCTTGTCCACATCAAGAGCTGCCCATCTTCCCTCCTTGCCAAGAGCGGTACTAGATAGGGTCAAGGCATAGCTCAGACAAGGGGATGGCCCAGCTCCAGGAGGAAATCAACCACACGCCCAGGTGGGACCAGGGAACAGTTCGGAGGATAAACTGGAGGAGATGATTCAGGGAAGACTGTAATCCCAGTCATCCAATGCAGTGGTGCATATCTGTAATCATAGGTACTAGGGAAACTGAGGCAGACGAGTCATAACTTTAGGCCAGCTTGGGCAACTCAGCGATGTAGTGAGGCCCCATCTCAAAAAACAAAAACAAAAGGCTTGAAGATACAGTTAGGGTCTGAAGGCAGGGTAGAGCGACCAGAGAATGCACAAATAACTCTGCTTCCCAGGAGGACCTCAGGGATGCCATCTGCACTAAGGCACAAGAAATTCCTCACTGAGGGGTACAGAGGTACCTGCAAAGCTTGCATGCTGTCTTCAGGCCAGGGCTGTCATCAGTAGATACCATCACTAACTGGGCTCCTCAGTATCAGTGAATCAGAGAGGACAAACAACAGAGGCCAGGGGGAGTTACATATAACTGTCAGCATCGTGACTGGGGTAAGTGTCATCGGGTCAGCAAGGTTTGGATGGCAGCCAGGGCACCTTGAGGAGCAGCATCTGTGGCTAACAGGCCATAGTGTCCCTGGGGATGAGATGGATAGATGGCAACTAGGATGCGACCTGACTGTATAACCTGGGGAAAATCAAGAGCCGGTGAGTGGAGATGGCTGTCAGTCATCTGCTGGGAATCTGCAGGGCATTACCCAGTTCCAGGTTCCACCAAGGTCTCAGACCAGGGTCAGTGGAAAGCCAGGGACATAGGACTTCTGGACCCAAGTCCATCTTGTAGCAGGCCCAGAGAATTTGTTGACTTGGCCTGATGTTTGTTCCCTGGTCTCTGAGTAGACAATTTGGATAAATATACTTAGCATAAGCCACGCAGAGGTTTCCAGACCTCAAAGGGCCATGGGGAAGCCCACGAGCCCTCCTCAACCCCTGGCTGAAATAGCAACTTAGAAAAGACAGCGTGCCCAAGACCCTTGCAACAACGGTATCAACCATGAACACTTAAAGGGATTAAGAATGAAGCTCTCTGTCATATTCCAGTTCAGTTCACCCCTAAGGATCCCGCAAAAGCCAACAAACCATAGTGGACGATGGTGGATTACTGTGGACCTGACCAAGCAGTAACTTCCAATCATGGATCACAGTGTTTTATTTACTAGAACAGATCAATACAACCTCTATTGCTAATATATGGCATGGAAAATATGCTCTTCCCCATCTGAGCAGTGTGGATTGTTAAATGCCGTTTGGCTCTGCACAGGAAGGGTAGCAATGCATAGGCACCATCTTGTTGAGGAGCTGAAGTCAGTGCCACGCTCCCTACTGCAACACAGTCTTCAGGGATCTGGTCACTGGCTGTCCAGAGAATATCACACTCACCCACTGTCTTGGGGAAATTGTGCTTGTAGGACCAGGTGGGAGGAAGACATAGGCATCCTATGGCCTGGTAGGCACAAATGTGGGTGAAATTCAAGTCTATCTAAAGGCATTTGCTTTTTACCAAGAAAGGTGCACAGAACTTGGTGGTCTCTTTGGGTGTTGGGGGGCAGCAGATACTTGGGATCTTGATCTGTCCTAGTGTCTCCAAAAGCTACCTGCTTTATGAAGATCCCAGTGCAAAAGAGAGCTCTGCTGTGGGTCCGTGACGCCCACAGACATCCCAATCTGTTAGTGTTGGGTGAAGGGGTGGGGAGGAGTCTCAGTACAGGAGACCCAGTGCTGACTCCTGAGGGTGGTGGAGGCACTAACAGGAAGTCTCCTCTCTGGATTGGGCTACATATCGGGGTACAGGAAGTGGGCAGATGCCTCTGCGGTCCCCTCACCTACTTACAGCTTTCCTTCCTTCCACAGCCTGTGTGAGATCCTCCGCTACCTACAGGGTCACCTGGCACAGCCCTGCCTGTTCTGGACCAGTGGGGCGCAGCAGGAGTAAGGACCCCTCTGTGTGTCAGCCCTCCAGCACAGGAGCCGACCTGGGTGTGCAAGGTCATGAGGTGAAATCCTGTCCAGCAGGCCACTGGGAGCCAGTGGATAAATATGCGGTCTGATAAGAAATATGTGAATGTTTAATTAGATAACCATACTACTAAGTTTTTGTTAGTTCATCAAACAGAATAGTTTGTACTGCCATTGTTTGAGTGTCCATTTTTATGCTTTGATTTTGTAACTTGAACAGCTACTTCAAAGATAACAATGTAATTTATCAACTAGTGGTTTCTCACTGTTATTTTTTTGACTAGTCATTTCTTACTGTTATTTCTTTTGAAATTTTGTATTATTTCTACCCTTTTTTCTGTTTTGATCTTTTTCTCTAAATAAAAAATAAAAATAAATTGATTACAGTAAAAGGCGCACCCCTCCAACACACCCCCACTCCCTCTAACACACCGACCCCATCCTTTTTGGTAGTTCTGCAGCAGCTCTGGAAGTGCTCTTTCATGAGTGTCTTCAGGGACTGCCTTGATGCACTCAAGTGACTTGGAAGATTTCTCTTTTGCAGTCATTTTGACTTTGAGGAAGAACTGGATGCTGCGTGGTTCCAGACCCAGTGGACGAGGTGGCCGTGCTGTTTTTAGGAGCCTGACTTTCCAGCATGTGGCACTCAGCAGCAGCATCACAATATATATTTTTTATGACAACCTGTAAAGTCACTTATGAAAGAGGACTTCCAGAAAGTGGCAAGACAATGGGATAAGTCTGTTCACAGCAGGTGGGATCATTCTGAGGGGGATTAATGGTCCCCCAGTGGTCCCCATGCTTGTCATCCTGTCACGTAGGGCAGTGACTTCCCTCCTTCCCTCCTCCTTCTCCCAGTTCCATTTCCTCTGGATCAGTCCCCAAAATAGACCTCTACACGCAAGCCTGTACCAAGCTCTTCTTTTGGGAGTGTGAGGGGTGGGGAGTCTAGGATTAACATGGCCAAGATTTGTAAGCCAAAGTTTCCCAACTGAGAAAAAGGAACTCCAGGAGCTGCTCCTTGTCTGCCTCCCTGACGGCCATCCTCATCCTCAGATGTTTACTCGATTGAGTGTCCTGCTGTTGAATATCAACACAGGCAGGCTCTGTTGAAGTTAGAAAGCAGGAAGGACTGAAGATCGGCACATGTGCTACAGAGATTTTGTGGGGTCGAGGCTCTTGCCTGTGCTCATGGGTCCACAGTGAACAGGATCACATGTTCCTTTCCTATGTCGTGGAGGCAGGTGCAGAGTAAGAACCTATGCCATGCTCCTCACTGCACCCGAAGCCTCGAATGTCCCTCTACTCACAGCCTGTGTAGGAGCTGGAGGCCAGCATCAGGAGCTCAGCCAGATGCCTGGATTATGGCCGTTCCCACATCACCCTGTCCAGGGAAGCCCCAGCTGTAGAAAGGACCAGAGTCCCTTGCAAACTCAGCTGGATTTCCCAGGCTGCTCCCTGTGACCAGGGTAGAGCAAGGCTTGGGTTGTTGGGTTGTGTGGTCATCCTGGTGGACACAGGGGCCTGGGCTGCTTTGGGATGATGTCTATGAGCAGGACACTCTGAAAGAGGCTGTCCTCTCATGGGTCTCCCTCTAGCCCCAGCTCCTAGACTAGTGTTCCATCTAGGAGGACATGGTGGCGCTGCCCAGTCCTTCTTGTAAGTTTTCCCTTGGCCACAGAAAAGCTCAGTGCACACTGGGGGCCCTCTGGGCACCCTATTTATACCCGTACATCCTCTTCGGCCTCCCTGTTTATCCTCAGTGCCTTCCACGGAGGAACAATCTCCTTTCCCTCAGCTCGCACCTTTCTTTTCTTTCCCGCCATTCCAGGGAAAGGCTCATTTCCGGTCTCTACAGAAATGCCCCCTCGTGCCTCCATGGGGATAAGGGTGACTCAGGGCACACAGCAGAGATGGTCACTGGCTGGCATTCACTATGCAGCCGTGTGCCCCCTGCGGTGAGGTCATCTCTGGCACACACACTGAGGCAGGCAGTGGCTGCGTGCTCTGGTATCCTGGAGACAGTAGGCCCTGAGGCTTCCTGGCAACCGGGGAGCAGAGTGGACAGGATAATAGGAAGGTAAGTTAAGGAAGAAAAGGGGCCCTTACTTCTCTGGCTGGGGTCTCCTCTTTGGACAGTTTCCGGCTTCCAGGCAACTCCCCCAGGCAATCTATTTGAAAAATGTTGGCCTTGTGGAAATGTGGGTTCCCGGAGGAGGCTGGAGCAGCCAGCCTCTGACGCAGCACAGGTGAGTGGAGACCCTCGGGTGGTGCTGGTGCCTGAACCTTCACACTGAATTATGTCCTTTGCCTTTTAAACAAAAACCTTTTTAGTTTTCAATGGAGTCTTGCTCAGTCACTAAGCTGCCCAGGCTGAAATTGAATTTGCAGTCCTCCTGCTTCAGCCTCCCAGAATGCGGGAATTACAAAAGCTCAGCCTCTGACCATGCTCCTCCCGGATGGGCTGCACAGGACGCTCCTCCATCTTGGCCTAAGCTGCCCTGGCCCTGTTCTCCCCAGGCCGCTTATCTGGAAGAGACACTGCTATGTGTACACACTGCCCTGTAACTGTGAGTGGCTCTTCGTGACCTCCTAAGGCCAGGCATGTGTCTACATTCTTCTTACGTCTCTGGGGCCAAGCAGGATGTGGGGTACAGAGCCACGCAGGCCATGCCTATTGAGCCAAACTGAGCTCCCACGCATCTTCCTGAAGCACCCCAGGATGCAGTGCTACCTCTCCAGCCCTCTACTCTGAGGCCCTCTTTGCTCACCAGTTGCCATGAGATGAGCAGCTTTCTTTTACTGCAGCCACAGACCTCAAGAAATGGAGTTGGCTGACCAGGAACTGAGGCTTCAGAAACCGTGAGCCAGTAAGCCTTTGCTTCAAGTTGGGTTTTAAAAATTCCCTCTGTAAGATGTTTTGCCACAGCAATGAAAAGCTGCCTCATATCTTCTTCCTCCAGACAGTAAGCAGCTCAGCACAGATGGATCTCTTTTGCATTCCCAGTAA
This sequence comes from Cavia porcellus, assembly GCF_034190915.1. Classification (NCBI taxonomy): domain Eukaryota; kingdom Metazoa; phylum Chordata; class Mammalia; order Rodentia; family Caviidae; genus Cavia; species Cavia porcellus. The sequence goes on from NW_026947515.1 coordinate 27,861,514, forward strand.
TTGGCCACGTCTCTGCACATAATAATTGCTCAGTAAAAACGAGCAGAAGAAAGTTGCCTGCAGAGGCATCAAGGGTGGAGGGTGCAGAGCTTGTATGTGCTAGAGAAAGACAGCACTTCCACCAACATGTGGGCTTCTGGAAGAGAGTGCCTCTGGGGCCCCTGATCTGGGGGTATGGGGGAAGGGGTGCAGGGCAGTGGGCATGAGCCTAGTGGCAGGAAGAAGATGATTCTTCTGCTAAGTTTTCTTTATTTGTCCTTCTTACATCTTTCTGAGTAGACCCCTGGCTCTCATCCTACTGCTGCCATCTCTGTTTCTCTGGCTTAATCGGATCTTTATCTTTATGTAATTACGGTCGTTACCTAGTCGTAATCAGGTGTCCTACTTTTCGACTTAATGATTTCAAAGGCACCTCCTGCCATATGGAGCCTTCCCGCCCATCCGGGCCAAAGGCCCTACTGTACCCCGTCCAGGTGCTGCCTGTGAATTCCCTTACCTGTTACCTGACAGGCTGGCAGGTGGGCTACTGCCAGTGGGGTTTCTGCTGCTGCTTTAAATATCTCAGTTCTCTAAGCCTTTTTCTCGTTTTGAATTATTTCCTGAGCTACAGTCCCAGGAGTGGGATTCTAGAGTCAAGGGGTTGGGATAGCTTTTGTGCCATTCTGCCAGGTCATCTTTGAAGGAGGTGGGGTGCATCTGTGCATGGTGATGGGGAGCCGTGGGTGCAGAGACTCTGGAGCTGTGGACAGATGGCCGAATACAGGCTGCCTGTGGAGCGGGGCACCGGGACCCAGGCTCTCTCCTGGTGGGGAGCTGTGACTGGCTGTGGGACCGGGCCTGAGTGTGCTTCTGGATTCAGCTTCAGCATGTGGCAGCCTCCACCTCTGGCCCTGCCAAGGCTCCCTGTTGCCTGCTCACCCTCTGGAACCATGAGCAGGGTCTTCCAAATCGGAGTTGCTGACAAGCTCCAGCTGGCAGGGAGATAACTGGAAGGGGCCTTAATCCCAACTTCCTTCAATAATCAAGTCTGCAGATCACCGTAAGCCAAATCCTCGGTTCAGCAGAGTGCCTGGGGCACGGTGGACAATGACATTCAGCCCTGGAGGTAGGGGGACATGTCCACCACCTGGCCAGGGCTATATTCCTCTAGGACCAGACCTTGAAGTGCAGCTGCGGCTCAAGATAAGAGCCTCTTGGCTTTGAGGCGTTGTACCTGTCTCTGCCTCTTTCCTGTTCCCAGGACTGCTTGACAGTGCTCGGTAGGGTTCTCCCAATCCCCTGGAAACTGCAGGCCGCTCCTTCGGGAAGTGTATTGCCTGGTCCTCTGCTTGGCCTGGGCCCCCCACTTGCTCCCTGCTTGGCACCTCTGCTGGGCACCCATGTTATACCAGGACTCCTGTAGGAAAGGGGTGCGGGGCGGGGGGCGGGGAACAAGGCAGCCAGGACCCGGCTCTCAGCCCCTCCTGTAGCCCCACTGCTACCTTGCTGGCCACAGGACAGTCAGATGTGATACACTGCAGCAAGCGCTTGTCCCTTAGGACCTCAGAGGACAACCTGCCAGGACTCCTTCTTCTTCCTGTCCTGCCTCAGTTAGGGAACAGACCAACACCAAGTGGCATGGCCCATCTTGGCTCCCCCAACAGCCCTAACACAGCAGAGCAAGGGCCAAAGTGGAGGCCTGGTGCCTCTGGGCTCTTCCCTAGGGACACTTGGAGGATCCAGGCACCTTCGAAGGAGGGCAGTGCAGAGTCCTACAGTGCCCCTTCTCTGCCTGCCCCAAGTGCCCTCCAGCTCCTCTTCACCCCCCTTCAGCTTGTGCCCCCCTTCCCACCTGGGCCTATCTTCTCTGGCCTGCAGGACCCAGTGAGGGCCCCTGCGTCTGGGGTCGGGTCTCTTCTCGCCACCTGGGAGTCCTCAGTCTCTGTTCCCTGTTTCATATTGCTCCTCGCTTCACCTTCGTTTCCCGACACCCCCAACCCCCATTCCTTCCAGGTGCCAGCTGACTGTAGCCGTGACTTTCCCTGATGCCTTGGAGTCACGGATGCCCCCTAAATTACCCAAATTCTGAGTTGTTTCCTCTTAGAGTGAAAAAAGTAGGGGAGCCTGGCAGGTGGGGGCTGTGAAAGGGAAGAATGTGACTCTGCCAGCAGGAGAGAGTCCCTCCCTCTTTAGGGGTCCCCGCCACTGTCTTGGAACCTGGACAACTATACTGCGGACAGAAAGTTTCAGTAAGAACGTAACAGGAGCGGAAGAAGAAAGGGCCAGACTGTTTCTGGTGTGGCCAGACTATGGGTGCAGGCACAGCGGGCCCTCACCTCCTGCAGAATGAGGCCCTCTCTGAGATCCTGTCTCCTGCTCCATGGGCAGCCTGGTCTTCAGTCGTCCCCAGGGGTGGCACATCCTGGAGACATTCACCTGCCCTTCCTGTCCGGGCCACTTCCACTGCCAGCCTGGTGGAATGACACAGGGACCCGGGACTCATCCCTGATTCCTCCCCACTGTCCTCCCTCTGCCTGTGTCCACACTTGGGCTGCTCCTCAGTCGTGCCAGTGACGCTCCAAGCCTTCGTGCCACTACTGATCACTGAGAGCACTTCCTCCCCACAGGATGAGTCCACCCAGCACGGCCACCTGACAGACCCAGATGGCCTGGTGGATAAAATCTTTGGGAACACTGGCCTCTAGAGCACTGGGGCTGGGCTCTTCCTTCCCAGGAGCCCAACTTTTTGAACAACTGCACCCCACACAGAAGCTGGGAGGTTCTCCCCAGCCAGTCTCTTTGGAGGCCCTGATGCGTCTGGGCATTGTGAGCAGGAAGGAAGCCAAGACACTGCATGTGTATGAAATACCAGGCCGAAGCCTATCAGATCTCTGCTGTTTTCAAAAGTGGCACTAGTGGCTGTCGGGTGGACACATTACTCAAGCCCTTTGACCAAAAATGCCCAGGGGGATCTGCACACAGCCGTGCCCAGGCCGGTGTGTACTGAGGGTAGACCGTGCCTCCCTGGAGCTTGTCAAACTGGACTCTGGCCCCTGATAAAGTCCCTGTGTCCGGTGATGCATGGCACTCATGTATGACGGAAAATGGCTACGTGTTTGCTGACGGCGCAAGGGAACACACTACTTAACAATTCTAAACGAAGTCCAGACATGGTTGTGCAGAAGTCTTGTGAAGGCCAGTGGCCATGCTGATAAGGTAAGTGCCCCTGTGGGGGAAAGCAGTTCACAGGTCCAAGGTGACAGGGGTGTGGCGAGCAGCTTTTGGCTTGAGAAAAGCCACATGGCAAAGAGAATGCTGCCCCCAGGGCCTGGCAGGCCCAGACGGGGGTGACCATGTGGGCCCAGGGCAGGGCTTGGGACTGGCCGCTGGTAGCCTAGGAAGAGGCAACCTGGCTGCAGCTGGGGTTGGTCTACACCCGGTGAAGTGTCTCTTCTGACCCAGGGGGCCACCTGAGATGCCCAGGAGAGAGGAGGCTGGAGATGTGGGGCCCAGGATGGGTGGGCGGCCCCAGGAAACAAATACTAAATCCTCATTATCAGGCTTTTTAAATGCACAGACAGGATATTAGCGTTTAAACAGCTTCTATTACTCCAGGGCAAACTTTAAAAAACATAATATTTATAGAAAACCTCATTCAGCGCGCCCTGCTTGCTCTTTATTTCTCCTGCAATTACTGCTAATTTGGAGACTTCGCTTTGCTTTGGCATCCCCGCCTGATGCCAGTCACTGGCGAACAGCCTGCTGGTAGCTGGCCCCTGTCCCGCCTGCCTCCATCTCCTGCCCCCTGGAAGGGGCTGCATGAGCTGCGGATGCCCCCTATTCCCTGTCCTTCCTGCTCAGGAGCCACCTCGGGGAGGTGCCCCTGCTCGTACCAGGCCACTGCCCACAGCCTGCTTCCTTTCTCCACGGGTTCTTTCCAGTCTCTCCTTTTCTAGGACACTGCTGTGAAGACAGCTCACAGAACCACCCTGACTGGGGTGCCAGGAGCACATGGAGACACACAGGACAGGGGGCAACTCCACTGGGCCCCAGGGATGCACAGGGTTAGACCTCAAGCGTGGCGGAGGGCAAGGGTGTGGGGAGGTGGCTGGGGGCAGAGGCAGGTGTGAGCATGCTCTTGGAGGTGGGTCTGGGTGCTGGGGTGCGTGATGGCTGTCCCCATCTTGGCTCTGGCAAAAATCGAGCAGCCCTGGGCCAGAAATGAGGTATCCAGGGTGTGTAGTGCTTAGTCAGCACGCAGGTGGCCCGTGATGGCCCTGCTGCTCTTGTCCAGGGCTCAGGAGTCACACTGGGGCCATGGACTGTGGTTTTGGGTGTCAGGACTTTGTTCTAAGGCTCCTGAGTGGAGGCCAGAGCTGGGTGCTGGCAGGTTTAATCCCACACTGTGGGAGCAGGGAGGCCAGGGAGGAGCCTGGGTGCGCAGCTGGAGGCAGAAATCTGGCCGGCGCTGTCACGGTCAGTGACCTGAGTATTCATCAGTTCCTGCGTGGTCCCTCTCCTGGGTGTTTGGCCACAGCTGTTTCTGGGCACCCCGTGGTGCGGTGTGTTCTTGGGGTCCATGAGGACAGGAGTCTACTTGAGGGGTGATGACAGACACCACAGAGGCTGCAGAGCAGGCGGGTGAGGTACAAGGCTGCGGCCACGGGAGAACCTGGGGTAGGAGAGGGTGGAGAGGCGGGGAACTGGGGCGCAGGAAGGCTGAGAGTGTAGAGGCAGGGCCAGCGCAAGTGGTCAGGACGGGAGAGGAGGGGGGGCGGAGAGCAGCCTGGGGCTGGGCTTGGTCCTCACAGAGCAGCTCCCAGGAGGACCCCACTCTGCAGGACCATCCCTTATCCCCAGGGGACAGCCAGACTCACCCAGCCTGGGAGCTGCCACTGTGATCCTGCTTCACAAATGACCCAGAGAAGGCTCCGGGGGTTTGGTGACTTGCCTGACATCATGCTTGCTGAATGGCCAGGCCTGAGGGCTGGGGAGCCCCTGCCCTTGGCATTGGGCCACTGCTCCAGAGGCCCTTCCACCCCCAGGCACCCTTGTCTGCTCTTATCCAGGTAGAAGGTCCAGAGACTGGGGTGCCCTCTTGGGCCTTCTGGGAACTTCTGCACCCTCCTCTGCCAAGAGGACCCCTGCAGCCAAGCAGCAAAGGTGGGCTGAGCGGGTCCCTCCAGTGTCAGCCCCAATGCTTCTCTGAACGGTTATGTCCAAACCATGAGGAGTCGCATGGTGGACAGGGTGGCCCTCAGCTGAGGTGCAGCTAGAGGCGGATGGAGCTGGACAAAGAGGAGGCTCGGGGAGCTGCAGCTCTGAGACGTCCTGGACAGGCCCCATCCTGCCTCTTGGAGCTTCCGCCCTCCCTCCCTCCCTTCTTCCCTCCTTTTTTCCTTCCTTCCTTCCTTCCTTCCTTCCTTCCTTCCTTCCTTCCTTCCTTCCTTCCTTCCTTCCTTCCTGTGTTCAATGCTCCTGGAGCCCAGCTAAGCACACACACAATGCTGAGTTGGGTACCCTGGGCCATGGGTGAGGGGACAGAGGAGAGAGTGAGACCCTCAGCTGAGAGCACAGTCCCAGAGCAGGGAATGAGGCTGGCATGCTGGGAGGTCAGGGAGGGCTTCCTGGAGGTGGCAGCATCTAAGCCGCCTTATACTGGTGCCTGCTGCTGCCCTCAGGTCTCTTGGTGTGGAGAGAAAGCAGGAGTCTGTCCAGATGGGGGACAGAGGGTGTTTCAGGAGGAGCATCCTGGGGAAGGGAGACCCCACAGACTTTTGGGTCAGCATTCGAGTTGAGTTCAGAAAGTTAGATTTGAGCCAGGCATGTGGTGCTGGTCTGTGTGAGGAGAGGGGAGAAGAGAAGTGGGCAGGCGCCTGCAGGCTGGGCAGGACTCAGGGTGCCTCTGAGGCTTCCTTCAAAGATGGGACCAGCCCTTTCCTGTGAGTGGTGGGGCACAAGAGACAGGGACAGCAGGGACACAGCCATGGAGGGGGCATGCTGACCTGGGAAAGCGTTAGGTGGGCAACAGGCAGCTGTGGTGCTTGGAGGGTTCAGCCAGAGACTGGCTTGTAGGTGACAGCAGGCGGGTGCCAGCAGAGCCACACTGGGGAAGAGGGGAGGGTTTGAGTCCCCTCCCACCCCATCCTAAGGTAGCCGGGAAGCTCCAGGAAGGGACACTCCAGTGTGCTGCCCAGGGCCTGGCTGTGTGCATGAAGGGCAGACAGAGTCCGGGTGGGGGGCAGGATGCCCAGGAGAGTCAGGGGAGCCCTCGAGGATGAGCACTTGGGCAGGACAGGCCTCTCTGCAGGAGCCTGGCCTTTCAGCAGGCCAGTCCTCAGCCTTTCCTGGCTCTGAGGGGGTCCCGGAGCATGGAGGGGCTATTTGCTGGTGCCTGGAGAAGGGCACAGGAGCAGAGTCCACTTGCCTGCAGGCCAGGGAGTGCTCCTGTGGGGTGGAGGCTGAGGCTGGCCTTCAGGACCAGGACGGGGGTGGAGGTGGGGGACAACAAGTCAGGGTGTTCTCCCCAGGGCCATCTGCCTTCCCAGAGGTGGGGACGTCTGGGTCGAGCTCTGTCCTGTGTGAGAGTAGCCAGTGAGACAGGGGGCTGCTGGATCCCTGGTGGCTGCCCACTGTAAGTCTGGCTCCCAGGGGTCCTGGGTCCCTCCCATGTGGCTATCATGGCCTCGTCACTCTCCCTGCTGCAGGGGCACCTGCTTTGGGGTCACCTGGGGAAGGATTTCCTAAGGTCAGGTGGGGGAGGTGCCCATAGAGGGCAGTGCAGCCCACCTGAGGCCCTGCTGACCCTCTGGACCTCTGCATCTGAGAGCCCTGAGGGAATCTAGAACCTCCGCAAGTGCTTCCTGTCTGGGATGCTTCTGACTCTTAACTCCGCACTGGCTGGGGGCCCTAGGGAAGCAGGCAGGGCTCATGGCGGGGCACGAGGGGGCACGTGCCCTGCTTTCTCAGTGCTTCAAATCTGCCTGGAGCTGAGATAGCCTTGTGCATACCCAAAAATACATAAGTATTTTGGAAATGCAGTTCGGGGTGGAGAGGAGCCAAAAAGAGGCTCCAGCATGGGAGCTGAGGGAGTTGCTGGTGGCGTTTGGGCAGGGCAGGGACGCTGTCCCCAGCTAGCATGCTGTTTAATGTCACTTGCACTGTCCCAGGATGTGCGGCTCTCCCTTGCCACCTCCTTGGTTCCCTCCATCTGAGTCTCAGCTGCCCTCTGCGCCTGCTCTGGGCCTGCCATCGAGGGGTCCTGCCTGGCTCTGCCCGTCCCAGTCACTCTGCTCTGCTCACAGTTGAGCCACAGCACTGTGATGCTCCAGCACCTGCCAAGCAGAGGAAGAGCAGGGCCCACAGAGCAGAGGGCATCTCAGGCTCCTGGCACTTAGCACGGACCAACCAGAGCTGAGCAGGGCGGAAGCTGCTGTGATGTTGGTGCAGAGGAGACAGTGCACAGGTCTGTCTCACATCTGCCCAGGTTCTGTCCCACTAGCAAGGGGATTGGCTGCCTTTCTGATTAGCCCTGGGGCCGGGGCTAAGAGGTGTGACCTTCCGGGGCCTGGGATTCCTTCTCAGTCCTGCAGAAGGATCAGGAGCTGGCTGCTCTTGTGCTCACTGTCCCAGGCCAGGCAAAACCCACAGGGACTCAGGTGCAGAACTAGGTGGGAGCCCCTCCACTAGACTGTCCTGGGGACGCTGCCCACTGCCGGCAGAGAACAAAGCAAGCCATTCTTTCAGTGGTTCTCATTTGTTTCAGTGAGGGAAGCAGGCTCAGGGGCCAGTGGCATGGTGGCTGCTGGGGTCACCAGGCCTCACTCTCTCCTGCAGAAGTGGCTGCAGGTGGTGGCCTCCTCTTTCACGCAGCTCCACATTTCCCTTCTCTGGAAGGGGACTGGGTGAGGTGGGTGGAAGCATACAGGCTGGTGCTCAGCTTTGGAGGGGCCGCCTGTCACCACCCCACCGTCCTGGCTCGGAGGAAGAGTTGAGGAGAATGAAGAGGTACAGTTTGGTGGGCACCCTGGGTCCCCACTAGGGCCACATTGGGAACACAATGGTCAGAGGTCCTAGGGAGCTGGGCTTTGGGCTGAGAAAACCTTCGGGGATGACAGCGGCCACTCTGTCCCCTCCTCCCTTCCGGCATACACCACAGGTCAGTTCGCACTGACAGCAAAGGAGAGTGCTCAATCACACAGCTGTGTCTGGGGCAGGCACCCTGGCTGGTGCCCAGCAGTGCCTATAAGGAGCAAACTTGCCTGCTGCTGAGCATGAGAAGGTCCACTTTACAGGGAGGGTGGGGTGCAGGGCTCCCCAGAGGAAGCAGCAGTTCCCCCTGTGGCCCAGGACTCTCCTGAGCCCAGTGTCCTGGGGACACAGTTCTGAAAGGCTCAAACGACAGGGATGGGCTTCACCTGCTGCTCCTCTGAGGGGTGCAGGTGGGGGTCCCTTCCCTGCCCACTCAGCCTGCTGCTCCCGGGTAAACTGTGCATCTGGGTGGCTGCACTTTCCCTGTTCCAGAAAATCCACCTTCCTAGTGGGGCTTCCTTCTCCAAGTACACACCTACGGCACATGCGCAAAGGACCCAGAGCTGCCTGCACACAAGTTCCTGCGCCAGTGCACCAGAATGGCCTGCACAGCAGCACAGGCACATGTACCCACACGCTGCTCACCCCATATGTGTGCTGCAGCAGTACACACAGTGACCCGCACAGGCAGGCCACGTCCACCGCAGCCACAGAAGTGGCAGGGGGACTAACCAGAGCCTTAGAGGAGTCCCAATCCTGCCCCTAGACCAAGCAATGGCATGTGTCACAAATTCAATCCACATCCTTTCAGGCTGGTAGCACCAGACCAGAGGAGGATGCCCCTTCATTTTGTATGTTGATAGTTACTAATAAACAAGGATTCAGGAGGTAGCAGGGGATGCTAGAGGATGCTCCTCCTTTGGGGGATTCTGGGTAGGCAGGCTCAGGCCTGTCGAGATCCCCTGGAGCCGTGACTTGCTCTGAGCTCGCTGCTCTGCTGCAGTGCCCCTCTAGCACAGCCATAAAGCAAACTGCTCTCAATAATTCAGCAGCAGGGAGGGCGCACAGAGAGAGGGGGATGCACCTCTGCAGAGCCTGGAGGGGCGGAAGGAGCAGAGGCAGAGGCAGGGGCAGGGGCAGGCCGGGGGCAGGCCGGGGGCAGGGAAGGCAGGCAGAGTCCCATCCTCTGACTCCTTTTGCATTGTCTGTCCTGATTTACGGTGGTGCAGGACAGGCTCGTCCTTCTTTCCTAAGCAGTGACATACAGTGGCCACTAAAGCATGATCTGCCTTCAGGAGCCTTTGGGAGTCCCCAGCCCCCTCCCTTCCAGGCCACAGGAGGTCCCTCTGTGGCCCCTGCCCGAGGGGATGTTAGGTGCCCACTCCTGGCTGGTCCGCTGTCCTCCCTCAGGCAGGCTGATGCCCATCCCCTCTGGCCTCACCCCTGATCTTAGCTCTGCACTGCTGTCTTCTGTAGTCAGCCCGGTAGTGCTTTCCTGCTCTGGGTACCTGGTACCAGTACCCAAGGCCATTCCCTTGGGAACCTCCACCCTGCCTGTCCCCTCAGCTTCGAGAACCCTGGCCCATACCAGGGACATCAGAGTAAACCCAAAGTTACCCGGTGGCTCTGAGCATGGCTGATGAGGCTCAAGCTTACCTTACCCTGCCAGGAAGGTGCTGAACTCAGCTTTCGAGGACAGCCGCTCATGTTCTGGGTGACCGTACCCTCGGCGCAGGTGGGACACTCCTGGTTTACACCTTCCTTACCACAGTGCTCTGGGCTGGATGAGTTCCCTGTTCACCCTAATGTACTGATCAAAGCCTCCAACCCTTCTGCTGTACTCACCAGAATAGTATTTTTGGACTGACAAGCGAGATTTCATATTTGTTCTTACTACATTTAGTTAAATTTCATCTCCAGCCCCAACCAGTAAACGAGGCAAACGATTAGTTATTCCTTTCAGCTTTAGATTGGCCAGAACCTGATCTCCATGCCTACAGATGCTTACATAAGTCACCGACACAGATCGTGACTCGAATAGGTGTGGGGACAGAGCCTGGCGCGCATCATCAGAAGCTCCTCAGCAGCCGGTGCTCTTGGGACACGGCCTTGCGAACCATTCTGAATGCTGTTCTAGTCTCTTCAGTGGACAGTCCTTATATAAAACAGCCTCTCAAGTCCACGCGGCAGCCTGAGTGTGGCCTTATCTGCTTTGGGCAGGTTCCCATGGGCAGGTTCATTGAAGAGGGATGCTGTGTTTAAAGTTCCCACACTGACCACCTCCCCATCAGTATTGCAGAGTGCACAGCTTGGGTGCATGGCTGCTGGACTGGCTCTAGGCCTCCTTGGGAGCCAAGAGGCCAGTTGGACAGCAGGTCAGTGCCTCTGGAACTGGCCAGGCCCAGCAGTTGAGGGGATGCTGGGTGGAACTGGATGCTTCGAGGTCCCTTCTGCATCAGTAGCCAGGGTGCATGCTTGTGGAGTGCCAGCCACAGGGTCGCTGGGGGGTGGGGTGATCAGCAAACACGGGACACAAGAAAGTGATCTCCAATGTTGGAAGCCACAGCGTGGATGGTGGAAAGAACAGAATGGGTCCTACCTGGCAGGAGGGGATCTGGGAGGTAGGGAAGGAGGAGTGGGGAGGAGACTGGGAAGGAAAAGGAGGAGTCTGTGAGGACAGAGAAAGGGCCTGAGAAGGAAGGGGAGTGGTCTGTGAGGGCAGGGGGCAGAGGCCTAGGAAGGAAGAGGAGGGGTTTGTGAGGGCAAGGGGAGGGGCCTGGGAAGAAAAGGAGGGGTCTGTGAGAATGGGGGAGAGACTTGGGTGTCATGGTTTGATGTGGGTGGCCCCCCAGGCCTCATACATTTGCATTATGCATTTGTGATTGGTTCATTGTTTAGTGCTTGGATTGGGGGTGTGAGTGCTACCCTGGCTTAGGGGTAGAGCCAGGGTAATGTAATGGCAGGAAGAAGGTGTGTCTTGCTCTTTGGCCTGTTTCCTCCTTGCCGTTTGCAGCCGCCATGAACTGCGGCCCAGCCATGTCACCCTGCCTTGGAGCCGAGTATGGGCTGAAACCTCCAAAAACTGTAAGAAATAAACCTTTCCTTCCCCAACTTTGGGCTTCAGGTATTTTGTCTCAGCAACAAGTAAGAAGTAACTAAAATACTGGGACAGAAGAGGTGGGATCTGTGATCACTAGAGAGGGCCTGACTGTAGTGCCAGGCCAGACTGAGTGAGTGAGGGAAGGAGCCCTCTGGTATTGGGGAGAAGTTTCCAGCACAGGGGTTCCAGGCCTTGGCCCTATCATGGGGAGGCATCTGGCTTTCAGGCAGTGGGCAAGGTCACCCAGTGGCTGAAGTAATGGGGCAAAGTGGGAACAGTGAGGGTGCAGGTCAGAAGAGTAATGGCATCAGATCATAAGAGGTTTCACATGGGAGGGTGTTGTGAAGATTTGGGCCTTTCTCCAAGAGAACTCCCAGTCACAGGAGGATTTGGAACAGAGAGGAGTCACCCTGCAGCTTGGGCTTTAAAATGTAAGGGATCACCAACACCGCCAGAAGCACATTCCTTCAAAAGAGGGGGGGTCGTGTCTAAAGATGGGCCTCATGACCCATGGGTTTCTCAAGACTGGGTGCCCAACGGGGAGTAGACCTGCTTCTTGGCTGATCAGCATGGTCAGGGATCACCCCTGCCAGGACCAAAAGGACAGCTGGTGTTGGGGACTGCAACAGGGGCAGGAGAGCCTGCTCAGTGTTGGCTCACCTTCTGACCCAGCTGCTGGCAGCTGGATGGCTGTGAGCAAATGACTTAACCTCTCTGAGCCTTGGTTTCTCTTTAGGTTAAGTAGGATTGCCACATTCCCTTCCTCGCAGCCCATCTGCCTTGCCCACCAGCTGGAAGACTGGACAGTGCCAAAGGAACATGGGGTGTCTCTTTGGTTTGGGGTGAGACCACCAGCTCCGTGTGCCAGAGAACATCACAGAGGCCTGCAGTCTGTGTGAATCTGAGGCTCGGCTTTTCTTCCCTGCTGGTGTCCTCTGTCCCACAGGCTGGGAAGAGATGATCACCAGATGTCAGAGATCCTGTGCACCTGCTGGAGGGGAGGGTGGCTGTCTGCTAGAGCGCCAGCACACTGGGCAGGGACCAGTTCTGTGTCACATGTCCAAGCATGTGGCGTGTGTTCACAGCACACAAGATGCACAGCCACCCATGCTGCCTTGACTCTCCCTTCGGGGAGGAGCAGCCATAGGCCCTGCTTGGTGTCTTGGGTAGGGGGATGGGCAGTGGCTACCTCCTTGTGATGCTTTTGCTCTCTAACTCACCCCAGACCACAGGAGTGATGCTGGGAGGGCAGAAACAAAGTGCCCAAGATAATCCTGACCAGCCCTCTAGGGACATAGGCAGTGGCCTTGCTGTCCAGATGAGGGTCAGGAGAACCCAGAAGCAGGGGCAGGCAGGTTCCTGGACTCTCAGTTATTACATCCCATCTGGTCATGCTAGGGCCAAGGAGGTCCCGAGTGATACCTGTCAGCTTGCCAGGGACCTTAGGTCACTCAGTGTTGAGTGCAGAGCTATACTTTTTAGCCACCCATAGGGACAGAGTGTCTGCTTTGAGGACCCGAGTGCCTTATGAAAGTCCTGTGGGGTCAGGAGCATTGGGGTGTGGGTGCCGGCTGCCTGGTGCTCCCATTTCCTATGCCTCCCTCCACTACCGAGGGATGGACAGCTTCGCCCACTGAGCTGCTCTGGGCTTTACTAGGGCTCTGTAGAGGCCATTGCCTCACCTCCTCCTGCCCAGCTCTGGCCTGCACTGTGGGCTGGCGGCATCTACTCCAAGCAGGTGGGCTGCTGTTCTCTGCACTGTGCGTGACCCGCCTCCCCGTTCGCAAAAAGCCAGTGATAAATTACTCTGGCCAGGTGGAACATGCCCAGACAAGCCTCCTCTCCAGTGGCAATTAATACTCTGGGGAAAACACAGACTCAGGATTTTGTGCTTTCACACACATGCACAAGCACGCATCACCTCCTCCCTGACTGCCTTCCAATCCCAGCCCTGGTGGCTAATGCCCCACTCCCTCCACGTACAGCACAACCATCCAGCCTGAGATGCATGGAATGCAGAAGAAGCACCAGGGACGCTCTGATGTTCTGCGATGCAGACTGTGAGGGCCTGGGAACTGCTTTTTCCAGCAGGCAGTGCCCATGTGGCATCCCTGGTGTGGGCCAACCAGCTTTGGCCTCAGTCAGAAATGGGCTCGAGTTTGTGTTAACCCTCTACTGTCCACAGTTGTGGGAACTGCACCGTTCCACACACACACCTGATGCTCTAGTCCGGACACGAACACGGATCCGCACCAAAGAGCTCCTGCCATCAGTGTCATTTCAAACACTCTACCGTAACAGGGGCCTTGGGGTCCCCAGACTTGGATAGCCAACGACATTGGCAGTAGATGTGTTCTCTTGTAGGCCCAGGACCTGGGCCAGCAGGAAGCCTGAGTCCCCTGGATCTCACGTTGGGCAGTGAGCTCCCTCTGTCTGATGGGAGGTGGCCCAGGAGGGGAGGGCTCAGAATCCAACCCAGGAAATGCCCACTCTCTTCTGAGGCTGTTCTCAGCCCTGGACAACCAGGGTGTGGGTGCCGGCTGCCTGGTGCTCCCATTTCCCAAGGCAGTCTTGCCTTGGCCACACACGATGTGAGCCTGGGTGTGTTCTGAGCCTCAGTTTCCTCATCTGTAGGACAGGGTGGCAGCGCTACTCCTGGTTGCTTTATAGCCTGGGGTGAGGACCAAATAGGGTGACAGTCCTTGTCATGCTGTGGCTGGATAAAGGACAAGAGTGGCCCAGCTGTGGTGAAGCAGGGAGCCTGTAATAAGAGGACGGACAGCTTTAGCCTCCAACATCCCTCCTCAGTGGCTCTCCCTGGGGACTAAGCTGGGGATGACCAGGACATATGGTGACATATTTAAGTGGTGGTGCCTGTCAGGGATGTGTGTGCGTGCACATGTGTTCCACCAGGCCCAGCTATCACCGCACGGACAGATCAGTGGAAAGAAAGAGAAGTTTCCTCTTTCCGTCAGGTTGGAGAAGCAGGGACTGCAACAGCCTCTTACCTGGGACAGTGACAACAGACCAAAGAGGAGCTGGCAGGGCCCTGGAGGTGAGGCACTGCAGAGAGGTTGGGGGATGACTCGGAGGAGCCCCCCCAACTCCACGGCTGACTATCTTGAGAAAGTTTTCTTTCTATTCTTTCTTCAGTTCGTTAATCACTGCTCTGCAGTGTTTAATCTGCCATGCCTGAAAGGTCCAGGACACACCCTGTTGAGATAAAGCTGGTGGCAGTGGGGGACCAAGATCCTTAAATTGCCAAATAGAGTCCTGAGGAAGACTGAGCTGCACAGAAGAGGGAATCTAGAGAGTCCTCACAGAGCACTCAGCTGGGTACTGTTCAGCACATGCACCGGAGGAAACTACAAACTACCACGGCCAAGGTGGAAACCACCTGCAAAGATTAGAGGAACCAGCGCCCAGCACCTGCATGGGACTGGTGACCGTCGTATCCAAACCAGTTACAGTGACACTGGCGTGCTTCACAATTCTTGGGGCTTGGGTAGACTATGCAGAGTTTCCTCTTAATAGTAGGAATGATCCGACTCAGAATAAACACAGCCCTAGGCCCAACTAAGAGCTTGAAAAGTCAGGACTGCAAGAATCAAACCTGTGCCAAGTAATTTAACTGCATCCCAGCACAAAGCTCAAGAATATTTACAGGTACGCAAAAGTACACAGCACCCAACAGGTAAAATCTACAATGTCCAACATCCAATCAAAGATTAGCAGGCATGCAAAGAGGCAGAGAAATGTAACACCAAATGAGAAATATCAATCATTTGAAACTGAACCATAACTGACACAGACAGAGTTAGCAGATGAAGATATTAAAACAATGATTATGTGTCTCATTCCATATGTTTAAAAGTTAAGTTGATCTAATATTATTTTTAAAAATCCCAAAATGAACTTGTAGAGATATAAACTATGTCTGAGATGGAAAATTTACATTTGATGGGATTAATGGCAGATTAAACACTGTGGGGCAATGATTAGTGAACTGGAGAAAAAATAGAAAACATTCCAAATGAAATACACAGAAAAAATGATTTATACAGTTGAAAAGGGCACCAGCAAACTGCGGGACAATTTCAAGTTAATATAGATGTATTTGGGAGTCTCTGAAAGGAGTGGAAGACGGAAGAAATATTTGAGGAAATAATGGATGAACATGTTACAAAATGTGATAAAAACTAAAAACCCACAGACCCAAGAAACTCAACAAGCCCAAACCCAACAAACTTGGAGCAAATGACACCTAAACAAATCACAATCAAACTGCTTAAAACCAGTAACAAAGAGAAAATCTTAACAGTAGGAAAGGCACGCCATGTACTGAGGCACAAAGATAAAAATGTGACAGGCACTGAAACCAGGCAAACTAAAAGATGCCACAGCAACACTTCTGAAGTACCGAAAGAAAACAGAGCGATCAACCTCAAATTCTATATCCAGCTAAAATGTCTTTCAAAACCAAAAGCTGCACGACAGACTTGAGCTGTGCAAAAGCTGAAGGAATTTACTACTAGCAGACTTGCACTATGAGGGTTATTAAAGCAGGCACTTCAGGTAGAAAGGTTTTGGCGATAGATATAAATGTGGATTGGTGCTAAGGAACACAGACCATTGAAATGCTAACTGTATTGGTAAATATGTCAACTTTTCTCTTTTTACTTAATTTCTTCATAACCAACTAAGCAAAAATAGTAACCACATACTGTAAAGTTTACAACATATAATTAAAACACATGATAAAGATAGCAATGGAAATATTCATATCATTTGAAGGGAGACTGTATTTGCTTATACTATAAACTTCAAAGTAATTATCAAAGTAACAGCAGAGAGCTCTAGTTTAAAGGTCAAGGATGAAGATAAAATGGAATAATTTGAGAAGGAATGCTAAAGATAGGAAAAGGAAAATAAAGAACAAGTAGAAAAAAATGAGACCACAGACTTAACTAATGATAGATTAAAGCCTGAAAGTCAACCAATGCAAATCATCAAATTAACATGCTGAAAAATCATAGGATCATTTCTATAGACACAGGAAAATTCTACATTCATTTTTTTTTTGTCCTTTTTTGAGACGGGGTCTCGTCATGCAGTTCAGGCTGGCCTTGAGCTCACTTTGTAGCCCAGGCTGGTCTTGAACTCGCAACGATCCTCCCACCTCAGCCTCCCGAGTGCTGGGATTATAGGCATGAGCCACCACACCCGGCTCTGACATCCATTCTTGATAAAAACTCTCACCAAACTTAATGTTAGACGGGAACATGGGATAGACGATGTCTACCAAAAAAACTACAGTTAACATCGTATGTAATAGCTAAAGATTTTAAAATCGAGAACAAAACTAGCATGTCTGCCCTCATTATTCTTATTTAATGCTGTGCTGGAAATTCCAGCCAGAGAAATGAGGCCAGGAAAAGAAATAGAGTACGTCTAGACTGGAAAGAAAGAAGTATAACTCTCTTTACTCACAGACGACATGGTCATTTATGCAGAAAATCTGACAGGAGCTACAAAAAGCTACTAGAACTAGTGAGCTTAGCAAAGTTGCACGATATAAGATCAATATACACAACAAAATCTATTTTATTTTTGTACAAAGCAGCAATCAGAAATTGAAAGAAAAGATTGTATAAGATAGAATTAACATATTAAATACTTATGAATAAATCTGACATACCCATACACTGAAAACTGCAAACCATTGAGAGAAATTAACAAAGTTGTAACAAATGCAAAGTCAGATCTTCTTATGAGTCCAAAGGCTTCAAAGGTTTTAAGATTTTTCAAAACTGATTTGTACATTCAATATGAACTTGGTCTAAAGTTCCAGGAGGCTTTTCCCTTCCCTTCCCTTCCTTTCCCTTCCCTTCCCTTCCCTTCCCTTCCCTTCCCTTCCCTTCCCTTCCCTTCCCTTCCCTTCCCTTCCCTTCCCTTCCCTTCCCTTCCCTTTCTCTTAGCAATAGTGAAATCACTGCAAATCTACATGCAGGAAATGAAATCAGTCCATATCCTATGCCATACACAAGGTTAACTCAAGGTAAATTTCAGATTTAAATGTAAAATCTAAAACTGTTCAAATGGCTGGAAGAAAGATTTAGACAATACACTCTTTGTGACCTTGGGTTGGGCTAAGATTTCTTAGATACAACATCAAAAGCATGATCCACAAAGTACAAGTTGATTAACTGGACTTTACCAAATTAAAAAGTTTTGCTTTGGAAATGATGCCATTATGACAATGAAGACAAACCAATGAGAAGAAAATATTTGCAAAGCACATATCTGACAAAGAACTTTTATCAAGGATGTGTAAAGAACTTCCCAAACTCAACAATAAACAAAAGAAACATTTCAATTTTAAAAACTGACATAACTTTCTTTGAACAGAGCACACTTCATCAAAGAAGTCCTAAGGATGTCAGGTAACTACAAGAACAGATTCTTAACATGATTAGTCATTGGAGAAATACAGTTTCCCACGACACATGTAGTAGTGTTACAGGCAGCTGAGATAGATAGAAATATTAGAGGCAGTCAGACAGGGCTTGCCCTCGAGGAAGCCAGTGCAGAAGACCAGATACTTTGCAACAGTAGGGGAGACAGACACCTTCTTCTGAGGGCCAGACCTCAAGACAAAAGATCAAACAAATATACCCACATCCTAAGGATTACTATTCTAATCTTTTTTTTTTTTTTTTTGTCTTTTTCCTTTTTATCAGTACTGAGGATTGAACTCATGACCACCTGCTTGCAAGGCAGGTGCTTATGCCGCTGAGCTAAATCCCCAGCCCCAAGGATTACTATTCTAAATAGGTCTCTGTTTAGAGAAAGCCAGGAGTCACCATCCCAAAGTCCTAGGGAAGAGTCACTGCTCTGTATGCGTGCTCACTTGCTATGTGACTGGCTTCCCCATTTGTCCCTGATTTAATCAACTTACCTGAGCAATTAATTTTATTGGTTGGCTATAGTTCCGTCCCACCTCATGCCCACCTTGCGAGTTCCCATGTTTTCCCCACCTTGGACCCGCCTCACTTTGTGGTTTTGTTCTATAAAGTCCCTGGAAAAGACAGAGTCCCTGGCAACCCACTTGGGACCCCTTCTGTCTGTCTCTCAGACAGAAGCTTTCTTTCTCTCAGTAAATATGTTCTGCTCTTAACCTCTGTTGTTCCTAAAATTCATTCTTCAATTTTAGAGAACACGAACTCGTACCGAACACCTAGTAGGCCGGGAGTTTCGTTCCCCGGTATCCAGAGGATGGCTGGAATTGTTAAGGCCAGCAGCTTGGAGCGCTGGTACAGGTAAATACACAACAGCTCCTCAAGCACGAGGCTGGTGGGAATTCGGAGGTAAGCACGTGCTTACCAGAAGCCCCAGCCGTGTTTCACTCCAAGAGGAGAGAAAGTTGTTACTCCACAGACTTGCACACAAGTATTCACGCAAGCTTTCCTTGTAATCGCCCCCAACTGGAAACCACCCAGACATCCTTCAAGGAGTAAACGGATCAACACGTTAGCACAGATTTGTGGCATGGAGCTCCATCAGCAGCAAGCAGGAGCCAGCTATTTATAGACACGGCACCATCAACAGAACTCAAAACCATGCTGCCAGTGAGAGAAGCCAAACAACGAAGAAAGTACATATGGCGTGATTCTATTTATATAAAACTGTAGAAAATACAGTGTATTTACAGTGAGCAGAGCAGGTGTGGGCTGGCTGCTCTGTGCTGAGGAGATGGTGGAGGAAGAGATTGTGAAGCAGGAGAGCCTGGAGGAGTGGTGGGTGCACTGTTATCATCACTGTGGCCATCTCCGCAACTGTATAGACGTGGACTCAATCTTATCAGATGGCACATGCCTGGTGGTTTTTTTTAGTCCACATAGTTTACTAAAACTGTTTAAATAATACAGGCACACAAGTCTGATAAATGTCTTCTCGGAGGACAAATGGTCCCTTTGTTCCATATGTGGGCTTGCCCCAAGGGTCTGTTGGGTGAAACAGGCCTGGTTTCAATACTTGATGAGAGTAGGAAGCCACCAGCAGCCAAACCCTCTGTCTCCTCCCATGGAAAACTATCCATCACTGATGGAATGGGTGGCCACTCTGGGATGACTGAGGCCACATGGAGAGGTCTCACTGGTCTCAGCTCTCTGTCTCCATCATGATGGAAAGCCAGTGTGCAGAGCCCAAGCCCAGGTTCCACCAAGAAGCAGGTGGAATAGGGCGCCCTGGGCTGGCGTCCTGCCTACAGACTGCCTGGGTGACCCTCCTGTGCATCCCAGGACAGGATCTCCCTGCACAACTCAACCTCCAGGCTATGTTGTCTGAACCAAGGGCAGCCTGAGCCAAACACAGCACCAGAGATCACCCGTGGAAACTTCCAGTGCTTGGCTAAGACATCCCGCTCCCCAACCCAGCAGATCCTCTCACTTCATGTTCGGGAAGCACTGTGCTGCCCTGCTCACACACCTGTCATGTGGAAGAACCCTCTGCAATGCCAGTTAAAACTTCATTGTGTTAGGAACTGTGATCAGAGCTGGTGAGGCCAGCAGGGCTGTACCCTCAGGGTGGGAGGATGTGCCCTTGTGAAAGCACAAGACTGGCCTCCCCTACTGTCCCTCCCTCCCCTACATGATGATGTCTTCGCAGGACACTCTCACTATGGTGCTGGACTTCCCGTGTTCCCATAACATCAAGTTTCTGTTCATCTTCAATCCCCCAGCTTTAATTATCGTACTGTAGCAGCGCAGATGGACCAGGACACTACCTATGGCCCAAAAGCTCTGCCAGGTAGAAACCAGCTGGGGCTGAGGATCACAATGTGTGTGTTCTGATTTTTTTCACAATAAATCTATGCTATTTGTATCATCAGCCCTCAAAATAAAACTGCAGGCAAATCCATAGAGGAGATGAGTTGCTGGTGGGCTATATGTATGTGTGTGTGTGTGGGGTGGGCTTCAAGGGACATTGTGATATATAAGCTCTGGTCAGCAATGTCCAGTACTCCCAGTAAGTCCACTCTGGGACCTGAGCTGATGGCATCAGTGTCCACTCAGAGGGGACCAGGCCATGTAGGGAGGGGAACAAATCTGGACCAGTGACCCCGGGGCTGCCTTTGAGGTCCTAAGACCCTGCTGTCTAGGAGATGGGCAACCATGCACCTAGTACCTGGGGATCGGCTGGTAGTGTGGAGAGGACTCAGGGAGGGGGCGGGGTGGACAGGAGCAGGAAGAAATCATTGCTGCTTCTGAAGCTATCTGGAGTTTCCTAAAACAAACTCCTTGTTCCCTGTGGCCCCCAGTCCTGCCTTCCCCAGCACATTTTGCACCTGTCCCCTAGGAAATGTGAGTGGCGATGCCACAGAAGTGTCCTGGAGGTGCTCAATGACACTTCCCTCCCATCTCCCAACCCTCTCTTCCCTCAGGTGCGGGGTGTATGTGTGTGTGTGTTACCCCAGGAACTCCTTGCATTCAATACAGCAGCTCTCAAGATGTTCAACATGCGCATATCTGTCAAAAACTATTCAGGAAAAAGAGAAAAAGTCTTTATACCTTTTATTCAGCCAATTTTCCCCGAGGCACTCTGGGCTCTCTAAGAAAAGAAAAGAGAAAAGAGAGAGAATCACAATCAGTTGCCATCTTGCATCTGGGTGCCTGAGCTGCTTCTGCTCACAGAGGGTCAGGGAGCCTGGCTGCAAAGTGCGCTGTCCTGAGGCCTGGCCAGAGAGGGTGCGCTGCCCTCACAGTGGCTGGGCATTGGAGTGTTGTCTACCAGGAAAAGGCAAAAGCAAAGGTGAACAGAACTGTGTGGGACCGGCCGTCCTTCTTCCCAAACTCATTTTCTCTGCAATCTCAGGATATTCCTTTTATTTTCTCCTGTTTTCCTGGCCCCAAACCCTGAGCATCCCCCTCCAACCCTCCTCACATCCCTGCCCTGCCTTGAGGGGACCCACAGATACACACTTTGTGGATTTTTGATGGAGAAGCTTAGTTGCAGACCAGGACCCTTCCTACCCCTCCCACTTGGCACCTAGGGAGTAGACACATCACTGTACCCTTGTGTGTAGTCATGACACATAAACTTATTTTAATATTATATTACAGAAAAGCAGGTGAATCCTAAATCACATCACATACATGCTCATAGAAGGAACCATGGTGTGCTGATGGAAATCAGGGGCTAAGGACACAGTGGCAGGACTCACGAGGTTTTCCAGGAGAGCTAGACAGCCAGAGAGCTTATGGTTCTTGCCCAAAGTCCCACAGTGAATTTGCAGTGGGTTGCAAGCCTCACAGCTGAGCCAGCACCTCTAACCCTGTCCCGGTCAGAAGATCGGTCCATCTCCGAGAGGAAGGGGTGTGCACACAGGCAAGAGGGCACACTGGGTACTTCACTTCTGTCACTCAGATGTTCCTTGTTTGTTTTAGTCTTGGCTCATAGTTTGCTTTGTACAATTCTTTGCATAATGTTTTAGAAACTGTGGTCAAAGACAGACTCTTGGAGTTTACCAGTTTAGCCATTTTTAAGTGCACGCTTCAGTGACAAAACTTTTGTTCACAGTGTGCCGCCATTGCTGCTATCTTATCCCCAAAGCCCCTTTGCAGCAGGCATGCATGGGTTTTAAACTTATTGTAAAAGAGAAAGCAAGCGAAGAGCTCCTGGAACCGAAAGGCCAGGCCTCTTGCTGAGATGGAGAAAAATCATCATTATCTTCATCCATCCACAGGTGGCTGGGGCTGGGGCTGGGGACAACGCTGAAGCCCTCCTTTAGCCTCACACCAGCTCCAGGGACAGGTGCTCCTTTTTCCAGCCTGTCTTTTCACCCAGAAAAGCTGAGGCCCAAATTGGTGAGGCACTTCCCTTAGCAGTGGCCAGCTCACTTGCTCAAGCAGGAGCTCCTTAATACACTCTACCACCTCAGGCAGGAAGATGTTCTGTTCTGTGGGGAGTGCAAATTAAAACAGAGCAGGAAGTTAGGCATAGCTGGTTTATGCCTGTAATCCCAGCACTCTAGGAGGCTGAGGCAGGAGGATTGCAAATTCAAGCCCAGCCTGGGAAATTAAGCAATTTAGCAAGACTTTGCCTGTCTCAAAATAAAAATTCAAAAAGGGGGCTAAGGAGTAGCTCAGTGCAAAGGCCCTTGGTTCAATCCCAAGCACTGCAAAGGAAAGAAGAAAGAAAGAAGAGAAAGAGAAGGAAGGAGGGGGAGGGACAGGACATGTAACCCTAACCTTCACCCCTAGCCCTAACCCCAGCCCTAATGCGCAGGTGCACTGCTGGTGTGTGCAAATTACTGTGGCAGTGTTTTTTTACTTCATAGGCAAACCTGCTCTGGCTGCGGCAGGGGCTGGTGGGGGATGGGGGATAGGGGATGGGCCGCTTTAACCAGCACCAGGCAGCTCATCCCCGAGGTAGCCACACTGCAGCCTCTGTCCCCTCCCCTGGGAAGGGTAGAAGCAGCTCCTGCCACCCCTAACTGTTAAGTACGCAGCTTCCAAAGCAACTGAGCAGAGGGAGATGCGACCGAGGTTTCTGCACGCAGAAGTCATTTCAAAATGGGACAGATTGAGCACGCAGTTTCCCCCAGCCGCAGCCTTCAACCCATCCCAGGGCCGTTCTTGTTGATTTTTCCTTGGTTTCCTTTCATAAAGCGAGTCGTCCTCCTGACTCAGTGGGATTCAGTTTCTCCCATCCACGCTCACTGAGCAAACACACAGCTGTGTGCAGGTCTGGAGCCAAGCACCAGGGGTGGGAAGGAGGGCAGCGAGGGCAGGCAGGGGTGCAGGAGTCACAGAGGGCTGGGGGTCATGGCTCCCTCCTCCCTGTCCTTACTATCCCATCCGTTTCCTCTACGCCCCATTCCTCCAGGCTCTGCCCAAGCCCCTGCAGTTCCTCTAAGCGAGAGGAATCCTTCCAGCCATGGAATCCTCAGGCACTGGGCAGCATCGGCACAGCTTAGTGGGGCGAAGCATCTTCGCATCCTCTTGCAGCCTCTGCTACCCTGTTCTGAGTCGTTCTGGACATTCCTTTAGTCTGATTGAAAGTTTCCATGACCTTTTATTTGGTCAAAGCAGAACAGATGGTACCTGGAGCACAGAAACACAAGGGGACTGAGGTCCAGGGCAGCATCAGGAGGCCCAGAGGCTGAGACCACTCTCAATCCCCCACGAGTCTCTATGCTTTGCAAATGCCTGACCTAGCAGATTGGAGAGGACATGAGCTAAATGCCCTGAGCCTCCTGGGTCCTTTGTCCTGGCACAGATCTCCATGGTAATGACGCTCTCCCCAGACCTCCCGGAGGACCCGCTACTGGGAAAGGAAGTGGCAGCCACGATGATGTGAGTCCAGTGAGCAGGGTCTTGCTCTGTAGTTCTGAGATGACCACTGACTTCTCCCTTCCTCTTCTGCATCCTCACCTTCCACTTCCCACCCCCACCTCCTCCCAGTCCCAGCTGCCCAATCTGGAGGAGGAAGGGAGAGACACCCTGGATTTATTGCCACCCAGCTGGCTCATGACAGCCCCTGGGTATGCTCCAGGGGTCATGGGATGTGGAGCAGATTCTCAGCTTTGCTGCTCTCAGCTGCTCAGCAGGACAATTTGTGTGTGTGTGTGTGTGTGTGTGTGTGTGTGTGTGTGTGTGTGTAGGGGGGACTGGGAATCGAACTCAGGACTTTGATATTGCCAGGCAGGTGCTGTGTCACTGAGCTGTATCCTCAGCCCCTTAACAAGATAATCTTTTATAATCACCTTTGTCTGCAGGAATCTGGCCCAGGGAGAAGCTTGGCCCATCAGGCCAGCAGTGATCTCCCCACGGCAATCATGGCGTCACTTTTGGTGAGGCCCACATGGTAAGTTGCACGTATCAGGCTCCAAGGCCTCCACAACTCAGCTCCCTACAGTCCCCTGCTTGCTGCCTCCAGGTGACCTGTGGGGGCTACAAATGCCCAGGTCTTCCTGGGGAGCCAAGCTGTTCAGTGAGTCCCCCAGAGGGAGCTTCTCTGCTTCTGAGTTTCCGGTCTGTCCTCTATTCTCTCATCTGCCTCCCTCACTGTACAGAAAATGCCCCACAGGAAGAGGCTACACCTCGGGAGAGAAGCACAATATAGGGCCATCTTATCTAACTCCACCCCAAGGACAGTGCTCCCACCTCCCAAAGCCCCCAGCCCTGCTCTCTTCTATCTGGAAAGCATCCTGCTCTTCAGAACTTAAGCTGGGACTGTGTGATCCTGGCATGAGGACACACCTATTAGCTAAACCCATTGTTAGTGTGGCCATGCAAAACCGTCCACCTGAAGAAACCCCTCCGTGTGGTAACCCAGACCACTTGGCTAGTACTCTGTGGCTCCTGAGGGTCATCCTCAATGGTGGTGGCTTGGACCTGCTCCTCCCAT
Source organism: Cavia porcellus (assembly GCF_034190915.1). Lineage (NCBI taxonomy): Eukaryota > Metazoa > Chordata > Mammalia > Rodentia > Caviidae > Cavia > Cavia porcellus. The sequence goes on from NW_026947515.1 coordinate 27,886,034, forward strand.
TCCAGGCAGGTGCCCAGGTTCCCCACTGCTGACGAGACTGGAGGACTGGCAGGGTCTCGGGCACTTTGCTGCTTATGGCATTACTGGGCACACTGGAGAGAACCTGGTCCGGCTAGTACCCTGCAGTCACCCCTCCTCAGCAGCTCTTTTCAATGTTTTTCTGCCAGTGCAGGAGGTTCTGGGGCTGGGATCCTGGGGAGGGTAGGAAGGGGCCTCTGTGGGGCTGTGCCAATTCCTGCAGGGGCTCACCAGAGCTGGGAAGGACCTGGGCCGCCCTCAGGCCCCACCATGGAGGCCTTACTCAGGGGGCCTCTCTCCTCCCCGTACCCCACCTGCTGAGAGGGGCAGGTGATAACATGCAGGTGAGAAGGGAGCTTTTCAAATCCACTGCTTTCTTGTTGTGTTACTTTGGATTTTATATGAGATCCATTTTTGCTCTTTCCCTAAAGGGAACTGGAGGCAAACGGTGCAATTTTACAAATAAAAATTAACTGTGGGTAGTTTCAGTGTGACTTTTGATGAGGGGATCATGACAGGAAAGCTGTGGCAATTTAAGTTTTTCTTCTTCTGAAGAGAGAAGGGGAAGAGAGGGGCCCTGACCTGTGGGCCTGAGCCAGCATCGGGGAGGCTTGGAAGCGATGGCAGGCTCTGGTCATCGAAAAGGCCACTGGGGTGACTTTGGGTGCTGTGCATAGGGCCTCACTCAGGTCCATGGGAGGGAATGGCCCTTCCTGGGCCCTGGGCAGCAGGGACGGAGTGAGTTTGCTCTGTTGCTCTGTCAGCCCACTCCCCTCTCTGGGGAAGTCCAGAATGGCTTGGCCACCACCTGCCCTGAGTCCTTTTTTGAGGTCCAGGTCCCTTGGTGTGCACAGGTGCCCCTGGAGTCCCCGTGACCAGAGCACCCACTACGCAGCCTGCCTGGCTGAATGTTGCCGAGCTGCTAGCTGGGGACTGTACCTTGGCGACGACAGGGCTGGGGCTTGGAGGAGTGAGGCAACTTATGGATTGAAGTACTGTTCACAGGGACCACTGGATGGTCACAGTGGAGCAGCATGCACAGCATCCAAGCCATGTCACAGACACTACTGTGTGTCCCCTTCATGCCCCTAAGGAGCAGGTGTGTCAACTGAAATTCAGCTCAGATGGGTCAAGGCCAAGACAAGAAGTTCAAGCACTACTTGGCTGATGGCACTAAGAATCAGAGACCTGGAAAGAGCTGGGGGGCCCAGAGAAGCGGGGGTGCTGGCTGTGCTGGTGGAAGAGTGTCCTCCCAAATTTATGTCCACCCAGAACCTTAAGGTGTGACCTTTTTTGGAAATATGACCTCTGAAGGTGTGGTTAGTTAGGATGAGTGAGTGAGGGCTGAAATCCAGTGATGAGAGTCTTTGTAAGGAGAGGACACAGGGGAAAGGCCATGTGAAGGCCTGGCAGAGGCTGGGGTGACATCCCACAGGCTAGGGAAGGCCAAGGATGCCAGCACTCCCCAGAGGATGGGAGAGCCATGGAAGATCTTCCACAGAGTTGTCAAGAAGAGCAGACCCTCTTGACACCTTGACTGTACATTTCTGGCTCCAGAACTGGGAAAGAATATGTTTTTGATCTTGCAGTACTGGGACTTGAACCAAGGGTCTTCATATTGAATTACATACCCCCAACTTCCACCTTTGTTTCTCAATTTTTGAGACACAGTCTTATTAATTCACTAAGTTTCTAGGCTGGGCTCTACCTTGTGATCCTCCTGCCTCAGCCTTCCAGAATGCTGGGAAGATAGGCATGCACCATCATGTCTGAGGTCCAGGAAAATCCTCGAGGAGCCCTTCCCAAAGGCCTCTGCTCACATTGGGGCAATCACCCCAAGGACAACAGCAGGGACAGCTAGGACATTTGTAACCACCCAACCTGGCCTTGCTGGGGCGATCCTCACACCACAGGGACCCTGTCACCACAGCCACTGCCCTCTACAGCCTTCTCTGTGAGGTTCTTCACCACCACACCACTCTTTGCCCTGCTCACCCTCCAGCGCTGGGCTTCCTGGTGGAAACCAGGGCAACAAGGTGAGTCCACCTGAGCCTTCTCCGCAGTGCCGTGTGCCAGCTGTCACACTGACCACGCACAGCTGGACCCGAAGGAATAACTAATCAAAAAGGCCCAGGAAAACTGATGCTCATGGGAGACATATTTGCAAGCCCCTTTTTTATGTTTGGGGTTGTTTCTGTTTGCATTTTTATTGAGGGATACTTATAAGAAAATTTACAGTCTTGACCATTTTTCAGCGCGCAGTTCTGGGATGTTAGGTGCGTTCACAGTGCCCTATGGTCAGTACCACCTCCTCCTCCAGGACTTCCTCATCCACACACACCGAGGCCCCTTCCTCACTGCAGTGTCCCCAGGCCCTGCCCACCCCCGTCCTCCTGTCTGTCTCTGACTTTGGTGACTCCAGGGACCTCCTGGCTCCTCTCACTGAGCCTTACACTCTCAAGGTCTGCTCCAGCCTGGCCTGTGTCAGCACTCTGTCCCCTTCCAAGGCAGAACCCTCCTCTGCTGTCCAGGCTGTGCTGGCCTTGTGTAGTCACTCATCTGCTGCTGGACATTTGGACCATAAGCCACTTTTTAAGATGATGAGAATCCTGTGCTTCTGGCCACGTTTCCTGTTTTGCTTTGGCCACTTGCAAATTCACTAAGAAAAACCATCGCTCAGCCTCGCTAATTGCAGTTAAAGGCTCCCCTTCTTTCTCTGTCCTGTCTTTTCCATCTTTTGATCTTGGCTTTCACCCACTGTCTTGTTTTCATCCTGTCTTATGTGGTCATGACAACCGAGGCACACCCTGTACAGAGAGATCAGAGCAGGAGGAACTGTGGTCTCCTGTGTCCCCCAGTAGCTGTGGACTCACCCTGGGGGACAGGTACATGGCCCCCTGCCTTGCGGCCCAGCACAGGGGCACAGCAGCGCGTAAGAGGGAGGAGCTCAGTACCAGCCGTGGAAGGCTTTAGGGCTGCAGCCAAGGGCTCTTTGAGACTCTCCTGCCATCTCTCACCTCTCTTCCCGTTATTCTCTTCCTGCCTGTGCTTTCTAATACAAAAGAAAGACACCTGAGCCACCTGAGCACCCCTCCACACGTGGAGCCAGTTCTGCATACCACATTCTCTCCAACACTCAGTTAAAGCACAGCTAGCTGGGCGGCCATCCAGCCTTACTTGGCAGGTGCATCTTGGCTTCTGTCCCTTTTGTTTCTTTAAAAATCAGCTATTCTTCTGCATGGAGAATCGGCCTGGGCTGTGTCTGCAGCTGCAGTTGGGAGGTCTCTCCTAGCTCAGCAAGCCCCTAAGATCTATCCAATGCCCTTTGCAGGATGCTCCCTGGAAACCTGAAGGTGTATCTGATATTCCCTGAGGGTGTACGTAAGCAGCCCCATTTGGGCCAGAGATGGTGGCAGGAGCTGAACTAATACACAGGACAGACAGCACCATTCGCACACAGACGATCAGGTTAGGGCAGCCTCTTAGACAAGCCTGTTTTGCTATCAATAATTGAGACATGTGCTTTCTCCTTTGGGAGACAGGCAAATCTCATTTCCTGAGCAAATCCCCTAAGAAACCAACCTGTTCATGCCTCTAAGATTTTCAGAAATCTCTTTCAACCAATCTACTATACAATGCAAGTAGATAATGGGCTGGGTGTTGGGAAAGCTACGCTCGGAGTCTGTGGGGACTGCTGGGTTCAGGGTACCAGCCCAGGACTGGTTGGGGGCACCTTAGCCAGCCCCAATCCTCCCACCTTCCTTCTTTGAGTGGCACTCAATTGGACACAAAGAACATTGTTGGGTGGTTTGAATTTGAGCAACAACTAGATGACTGCTTGTAGCATCAGAGAAAAGCCAGGCAGAAGTTCCACTTGGAAATAGCAGTGGTATCCAGAAGCATTGGTTTTTCCAGCTCCCAAAAAAGGAGAGTCAAGACAGGCCCAGCACATGCACCTGGGACTGGAATTGGCAGTTAACCCACGGTCTGCCAGGGCCTGAGCTGCTTGTTAAATTTTCAGAAGTTACTCAGCCTCTCATTACCTTGGTTGCTCACCCGTAGTGTCTGGTGATTGCAGAATCTGCCTCCAGGAGTGGTCATAAGGATTAAAGGTAACAATTCTGTAGCACAAGACCCAGCCCATCATGGGAAGGAAAGAGAGGCAAGAGGAGCAGCTCAGGGCTGGAATGATGGGAGGGCATATGCTGGTGGAGGGCTTCACCCAGAAAGACATGCTTTCATGATCCCAGGGTGCAGAGGTGGGGGGGGGGAGCCTGGAAGAAACCCTGGAACCACGCTCTTGGTTTTGCTGCCATAAAAAGGGTGGCAGCTCCGAACAGTGAGCTGGGTGCTGTCCCTGGCACAGTGGGGATCTTGGGGACTTTGGTGAGATCCATGTGCACCATGAATCCCTCTATGTGAGAGGAGACTCAAACATGAAAGGAGACAAACTGCGTCCCCTAACCTTAGCTTGGGTCTCTAAGAGCTGAGAGTTTATTAAACACAGGACCAAGAGCAACTGGGAGCACTGGGCTGCGGCTGCATCCTTTCGGTCTCTGTGGGACCCTTCGCACATTTATAGGCTCCTCTTCTAGCTCAGCCACATGGGTCTGTAGCTGTTAGGCACAGGGGAAAGAGCAGAGGTCTCCTCATCTGGCTGTTCCTATGGTGGCAGGTGGCCTTGGGTGCTGCTCCCTTTGGGGAGCAAGGCTGGGAGGAGCAGTGGTGGTGGTCTCAGGGCAGTTCAGAGTCCAGCCTTAATCCCGAGAGCTTGTTTTGCAGGGTGCACTCCCAGCCTGGAGCCCTACAGATTTGGTGTCTGTGTCTACTGGCTGTCTTGTGCTGGAGGGACCCTGCTCTCATGCCAAGCAGGGATCGTCCCAGCAGGCTGGGGTGGGGTCCTCCTGATGGCGTGACCAGGCCAGTCAGAGTCTAGCTGCCCTCCATGGCTCAGCATCATAGCACTCCATTTCCCTCTCTGCAGCTGACAAAGGCCTCCAGGGCCCATTAAACCACTTGAGCTCTGCAGAGCCATCTCTGAAACTGCTGTGACGCCTGGGGACTCAGGCAGTTTCTGCCGTTGCTGAGGTGCTGGCAGCCACGGTGTGCTCACATCTGCCTGCGCTTGGGCTGCAGATTCAAGCACAGAAGATGAAGAGCTGCAAACTCTGAGTCTACTCCTAACCACCTCCCTCTTGCCAGTGTGTCCTTGGTCACTGGGCTGTGATCCTGCTATGTCCACTATTCTTTAATATCTGTGTTAAAAATTTTTCCTTGTGGTATTGGTGATTTGGCCCAGGGTATTCACACTGAGCTTCATCCCCAGGGCTTTCTTATTTTTTACTTTAAGACAAGATCTCACTAAGTTACTGAATTGCTGGGTTCAAATTTGTGGTCTTCCTGCTCAGCTTCCCGGAATGCTAGGATTGTATTATTACATGAATATAACATTATTACGGTGCTTGCCGCCACATCTGACTATATGTTAGGATGCTTTGACTGCTTCCTGGAGGTCCCTGCCAGCTGTCTTGGGAGCACATTTTTCACAGGCACGACCCCTCAGCCCAGAGCCCAGGACCTCCCCAGCTCCGCCAAGCCACCACCACTCACTGCTAGTGCTTTAATCAGCTGCTCAGGGCTAAGGTGCAGAAGCCTAAGCCGCCCTTGCAGACCAGGACCCTCGTGGATGATTCAAACAACTGCCCAGTAATGTTTGCCCCTGTTTCTTCCTACAATAACCACAACAAAGATGTGGGTCCATGTCCCCCCATTCTATTTGCCTCCTGACTGAGCTCCGGACTCCCTGGGGATCCCTGGTAATGGCTACACCTCCTGATTCTAGGCATCTGTGAGTGGACAAATCCCTTCCACTGTGGCAGTCCATCTGTCTGTGCGCCTCATCACACACAGAAGCCCCTCTTGCCCCACTTTCTTTGCTGTATCTGTCAGCCCTCTGCTTGGGGTCCTGGCTTCTGAAAGAGGGGGTTAGTTTGAAGTTACACTGAGGGGTGACCCAGAGTACCTCAGGGGCAGAGAGTTAGTTAGACTTGGGTGCAGAGGGGAAGCCTCTGGCTTAAGCTGATTCGCCCCTGCCAGAGTCACCTCAAAAAGACCATTTGGCTCAGCCATAACCTTCAGAAGTAGCACAGCTCTGCTTGGGCTACCGAGGCCCAGGTCCCTACCAGAAAGTGCGCGGAAGTGGAAAGAAGCTTGGAGTTCTATCACACCGCATCAGGCGCAGGGCTGCCTCCTCCTAACCCGCATTGACAAGCTGCTAATTTGCGGGCTGTGTCTGTATTGACAGCTCGGTTTATTTAATAATAGATAGCTGCTGTCTTCCCCAGCTTCCATCCACATGCGAAGTCTTTGCGAGACGGAAAACAAGCTAAATTGTGAATGTGTTTATGCATGCATTCTGGGTCCCTGAGGGTAGTGGGCAGGATTCCGGATAACAGTAACTAGTTTCTTTTAGTTGTCATTTTGGAGGGATCCCTAACAAGGACGGTTAAATAAGCAGATTGCCAGGTGGTCAGAAGTGTAGCTGAGGGCTGTGAGGTCCGCCCGGCTTAATGGTTGGTCAATGTGGAGGTATTTAAATGCGTCTGGGTTAATGTGTCAGGGTGTTTCTTGGGCCTGCCTCACTGTGAGAACACCTGATCATACAAACAAGAAGACAGAGTGGACATTTCTCAGAAAGTGTCCCCCTTAAGCCTCCCCTAAAGCCCATCCTGCCTGAGCTCTCTCTGGGCTGCCAGTGCCCGCTCAGATCCCAGCTGAGCCTCCCTCTCCTTAACTCACTCCCCTTCTCCTCTTCCTAGTGACATGTGCTCTGGATGACCCTTTCTGTGCCTCTGGTTCTTCCCTCGCCATCCTTCATCGCTCCAGTCCAGAGTCCCTGCAAAGGACAACGGTGCGAGGGACCACTGGGTGGGGCAGAAGACAATGGTGACACACCCTACAGGGACTTCAAGCCCCCCCCCCCATCTGTCAGTGGTGCCAACCTCTGTCCAGCCCCGTGGAGCGAATGCTCCCCTGTCCTCGTCCCAGCGCCTGCCCAAGCTGTCCTCCCGCTTCCTTGGCACCTTCTCTGTCACCTTGTCACCCCCCACAGATCACTTAGTTCAGGCCCCTTCTCTCTCCAGAGCACTCCCCAGTCTGACCATGGTCCTGGCCTGGAAACTGCAGCCCCATCTACCACCAATTCAGCAGCCAGATGTGGGCGCTGCATGGCAGAGCCAACGCCACCATGCACCTTGACCGCTGTCCCGGGCTCAGGGGAGTTCAGAACCTCTCGCCTGGTGCTGAGGCTGCTCCTATCGGGTACCACTGCCTTCCAGCCCTGCTTCCTCTCAACTGCCTCATGGATCAGCTCTCAGGCCCACAACAGCATCTCCTGGTTCGCTGGTGTCCCTTCTCATGTCCCGAACTTTGCCTCCCCCTGCCTAAAATACCTACTCTTCCTGACACCCCAATAAATTCTGACCCAGTGGAATATTCAGGCAACATCAGTCAGCCCTTATCTGTCTTAGTCTCTCAGTGGAATATAAGCCTGGTGACCCGCCTGACCCTCTGTGTAGCAGTTTCCCTGGGGTGGTCTGATCTCCTTCCAGCCACCCCAGTCCTTCTCCAATCCCTCTGTAGCTCTTTCTGTGGCTCCATCTGGATGCTTGCATTCCCTTCCCTCTACCCACACAGTTTTCTCAATGTTTTGACATCAGCCCCACGACACATGCCCCTAATCCCAACTGGGCAACCCTGCTGGGTCCTGAAGCCAGAGCCCACCACCAGCCAATTCCATGCTGCTTGTGCTTGGGCATCTCCAGCTCCACACATCTAAGGTCATGCTCAGGGTTTTCTCCTGGAAACCTGGTCCTATCCCAGCCCAGAAAGCCATCATCCAGGCAAGCGAGCCAATCCCTCTGGATTCCCTGTCCCTCTTCCCCTCATCCCATATCCCAGTGCATCCTTGAGTCTGCCAATTTGACCTTTAGGGTGTTTCCAGGTCATGGTCCCCACTCTGAGCTTGGCAGCATCTCCTTCTGGGCCTGTCCTTGGGAGTCCCTGAGGCCAGGGACAGGATCCTACAGAGCTGTCCCTCCTTGGCCAGAGCACTTTGGTGACTGTTTGGCCTTTTGATCTGTTTTTCTCCTCTGCTAGGCCCAGCTCTGGGCAGCATCTGCCACGAGGCTTCTGCAGCCCCCTTGTCAAGCAGAGAGCGACACACGTGCGCCAGGAGAACCAGAGTGATTTCCTGTGCGGCCCCATGGCAGAGGGTCTCTTCCTTACCCTCTGCTCCCTATGGCTGTTAGAACACTAACAAGGGTCACCCCTTTCTGAGCGCCTTGTTTCTGGTTGGGGCACAAGGAGGGGTACAGATGACTCTTCTGTTTCTCCAAGGGGCTAGTGCTGTTTAAGGACTCTATCATGCATGGAGGGGCTTATAAGCCTTGGCTCAATTGAAGGCCACTCTTCCTTCTCAGGGGCATTGTTTCAGGGTCTCCTGGCCTCTGCTCCCAGAGATGCTCTTTCTTAGGGAGTCATCATGTGCCTCTCTTAGCCCCGATGCCTCCCCATCCCTCTCCCTAGGCTCTGGCCCCACATGGTGCCACTCAGAGATGCTTCCACATTAAAAACCTACAAGCCTTTGGGGATTGCTGCCTCTGGATGCCACACTCACCCCAGAGTGTCGAGGGGACACTCTGCTCAGATCCAGAGACCCAGGGTATCCTCTCATCTTGTCTGCAGCAATGTTATCCTCTCATCTGGCTCTTCTGCTCGGCCCTACTGGCTTAAAGAGACATTCCCAGTGGCCATGCATCTGGGGTCTATGATTATGACAACCTCCCTCCGATGAGAATGGACAGGCCCAACCCTGTGGAATAACTGCTGCCCCATGTCCTAAACCCCGGTCACTGACTATATTAGGTCACATAGGGATTCCGGCTGCAGATGGAATTCAGTTTGCTCATCAGCTGACCTCAGGCTAAGAAGATGGGCCTGGACCGTGCAGGTGTAATCTCAGGGTCTTTCAACGTGGAAGAGGCAGGCAGGAGAGGACATTGGTGGTAGGATGTGAGAACCAGCTGTCACTAGGTTTGAAGAGGAGGAAGGGGCTGAGAGCCAAAGAGTGGGGCTTCCAGAATCTGGAAGGATCACAAAGCAGATGGTCCCCTAGGGACTCTGCAAGGACACATCCCTGCTCATACCTGGAGTCCAGCTCAGTGAGACCCATTCCATAGCGGTGAGAGAAAATCTGCATTGTTTTAAGCTACTCTGTGTTTGTTACAACAGGCACCAGACAGTCTTCTTAGGAAACCACGTAATTGTGCCTCTGTCCACTTTTTCTTTCTCCTTTCTCCCATTCCTTCCTTTTAAGTTCTCATGTTCTTGCAGAAGGAGACGTGCACTTTCTTCTTCCGACTCGAGACCCAGAGAGACGTAAGAGTGAAGCAGGAAGACCTCAGACTCAGCCTGAGCCCTCCCTGCTCCATCTGTGGGAGCCCTAGGCGTGAGCCCCCCTCTCTCCCAGCCACATACCCACCTTCCCGCTGTCTGCCGCTCTCCTCTCTGCCTCTGGGATGCCCTGGCTCTACCTAGGACACAGCCTGGGCAGGGAGCAAGGGACAGGGACAGATGAGCTGGGAAGGGCTGTTTATGGGCTCCCTGCCTCCCAGCCTAGCCAGCACCTTCCAAGACCACCATGCTGCTCCACCCTGCACCCAGCGCTTCCCAAAGTAGGGGCTTCTGCCAGGGAGGTCGGTTTTCCCCTCCCTGCCACCTCCATTCAGACAAAAGCCGGGAGGATGTGAGTTAATTTCACTTTTAATTATACTCACTTAACAAGATTATTCAGTGGGGTAAAGAAAAATGTCTGCCTCCCCCTCCTCCAGATGAAAAGAGCCTTCTCTTTTATCTATTTATATCTGTATATACGTAACCAGAAACAAAGATTTTTTTTCTGGACCATTAAAGATTTAATGTTTAATTTATAGCCACTTTCTCTGGCGGGGTGTCCAGGCACAATGTCAACATTTTTAATTAAATGAAGGTTTTTTTAATCACAAAGAAATATATATATATATATATATATATATATATATATATATCTCCATATTTGAGTCTGTTAGCAACAGCCTGGAGCCTGCTGCTTAGGTTCCAGCCACAGGTTCTCCTGGAGTGGCTCCTCTGCGACAGTGACACCATGGCATGGCCCAACCCTAGAGGTGCCAGGCATTGTCTTGGGGGGTTTGCACAAGTACTCGTCTTTAATTCTCCCAGCTATAGACAGGGCGGGGTGGGATTATCACTGTGGAAGCTCTGAGAGGTTAGATACCCTGCCCAAGATCACACAGTCAGTAGTAAGGGGTTGGGAGTCCGCTTGGGGATCCAGGTAGGATCTCAGCCTGAGCTCTCCAGTCTCTCTGTGCAGCGACTGAGAAGGGACTCCAGAGGAGCCTGCTCCCCACTAAGCCTTGGGGCTACTGAGTCATCCGTGGCTCTGCCCTGGGGACCAGGGAGGTGAGTCACCCTGGTGGCTCTAACACCCAGGCCCAGAAGGCTCTCAGAAATCATCTGGCAAGTTTGAGGCTCATGAGGGTGAGGGAGACAGTGCACAAGAGCTTAGAAGTCTGGCTCTGAGCTCTGCTGAGGTCTGCAGGGAGCCAGCTGCTGCCCAGTGCTGCTCCCTGTCCCTTGGTGACAACAGGTGAGACACATTACTCACTCCCAGAGCCCCCCTGCCTCGAAGACAACACCCAGATTTGGAACCTGGCTGAAAACTGGATTCAGGCAGAGAAATGGATCTCCAGCTCTGTGAGCCCAGACCTGCCCTCTCTGAGGGCCTCAGGGTTAGAGCTGGGCTGGGCCCTACAGTTGGTGACCAGGGCCAGCTCTCAGGGACTCCCCTGATTATCGTCTGGGGCCACCAGAGACCACTTCTGAGTCCTCTGAGCAGCTCATAGATTTGTCCCTAAGAGTACTGGCTGGGGCTGGGGGCAAAGATGGACCAGCTTTGTCTATGTGATACTAACCATTCTTGTATGGCAGCCTCTTTGTATGCAGAGGGTCGCTGCATGGCTGGGCCCCTGAAGCCCAGGATGTGGTTGCTTTGGGTCATCTCAGCCCAGCCTTCTCGGGAGACGGGCTTGCAGGCTGATATGGAAGGGTGACTCCATGGTTGGCCCCATGTAGCACCTGGAAGCCAACCTGTGGCCTCAAGCTGATGTCTCAGCAGATGGTCTTCCCCTGGGACCTAACCCTGTCACGGTTTTGCTGTGTGACAACTTTCCTCAGTAATCCTGACCTCTGGCCAGGCTTTTTCTGTGGGTCTTGCCCAGGTCCATATCTCTCCAAGTCAATGTGGCCCTGTCCCAGGACAGGAGCAGGAAGTGGACAGCCAGGGGGCCATGTGATCACATGTGTGTCGGGAGTAGGGTGTGAGGAGAAGCACAGACCAGCCGAGAGAGTCTGGAGCCGCAGTACCACCCACCCGCCTTGTCCAGGCTCTAGTGGCCTGACGTTACTAACTCCAACCTCTGTTCTGCTACAGCTGTTCAAAGTAGCCTGACCGGGTGCAGCCCCAGAACTTGCTGCTGTGCTTGAGCTTGGGGAGAGGCCTCCTTGATTTGAACCAAGGGTAGAAGTGAGAGGCAGCCCAAGCTGAAGCCAGTCTGAGCCAGCAGCTTTGAGTGGGATGCTCCCTAGTCCTCTATTTCCCTAGGGAGATGCCAAGTCAGTAGCACTGGGTAGGGCTGGTGGACTTGGGCAACGGGGACCCCACAGGGCTTCCCAGGTTGCCATCTGGGGCTCATGCAGCGTTTCTGGCTCCCCCCCCCCCATCCTCACACTTCTATCCTCGTTCTCAGAGGATAGGAAGAGCTTCCTGGATAGGAAGAGCCTCCTAAACAACCCAGGGGCAGCCAGGGCCTTCCAATAGTGACCACCCTGCATGATCACAGTCCTCTAGGACTTCCTGATCTACCTGCCGATGCCATGAATTTCCACAGCGCGGAGGGAGGAGAAGCCCTGGCCCATCTGCACCCTCAGCAGCTTCCTGGGGGCCCCCATTTCCTCAGCCTTCATTAGCTCTTGAGGTCTTACTGCTCCAGCTCAGCGCGGCTCCTCCCCCGCGGGGAAGCAGGCGTGCTGTCTCTGGGGCTTTCGATTCCCATCAACCGACCCTTCATTTCTCATGTGAAGCCACTTTAATTACAAAGCTAAATAACGAGAAGGAAATATTAAAATTAAAAAAAAGTCCTTACACAAAGCAAATTTGCTTGTGCCGGCCACCAGCTCCAAGAGCCGAGGCAGGGAGAGGATGGCACCATGCCACTCACTAAAAGCATGTGTCACTAAATCAATAATTCATTTACTTTAATGAGATAAGTACTTTGAAAACTAATTGCAAACCTGCTCCATTTACTCCGACCCGTTACAGCCCTTAATGTGAATCGTAGAGCCGGTGCCGTGGGAAGGCGAGTTTAGGGGGAAGCCACGGTCCTGTTTTGCCTCCTTCTAAGAGAGGATCTCAATTGTGAGGGGAGGTGTGCAAGAATCTGGGGGACCTGTTTAGTGGTGGGGTCAGGGTTTTTCACGTCATGCTTGGCAAGTGGAGTCCCAAGGGTCCCAGGGGTTTCCCCGGTATCCACGCTGGGACCAGATAGACACTGCAGCCAGCAGGTGTGGCGTGGTGTCTGGGTGCTGTGAGCTGTGTGAAGGCTCCAAGTGCAGCCTCTTCCAGGAGCTGCTCACAGAAGCCCTGGTTCAGGACAAGACACCTGGTCCTACCCACTGTCCTTTGCATTTGTCACCAAGGTGCAGCTTGCAGGTTCTTTCTCTCTGCTTTCTCGCCTCATTGAAGTTGGATAACAATCTCTAAACAGAAATCCAACATTGCAGTTTGGAGGAAGAGCCTGCAGGGTTTGTAGATGACATCCCCAGTCATCCTGGAAACTGCAGAGGAGCCCACTTCTGCTTTGCTCCTAGATGATGGCCTGAGCCCCTCATGTTAACCTGCACAGGAAATGCCTCATCTATAGGTAAAGTAGAAGTTCTAAAGGGTGCCACAGATGCCAGCCACCGTGGGGAGGCATCTGATGTCGACTGCCCGGTCTCATGCCCCATTCACCACTCCTGTACTGATGAAACAGCAGAGATAAAATGTCCACCCACTCCCAAGCTGGCAGGTGTGTTGCTAAAGACCACGACAGAAGCTGCTGCTGTGATGACTCAGCCTTGACGGAGCTTGAGAATGCTCTAGAGAAGATGCACCCTTCTTACCAGGGTCACTGTTGAAATGCAACACATCTCTCTCAAGCTGGACGGAGCTGGGGCTACTAACGACACTTAGGGGTCAGAGCCTGAGCAGATTCAGAGGAGCTTTTGAGCCTCAGACCAAGGGAGGCGCGCCCAGGTGCTCGGCAAGTGCTTCTCAGTTGCACCCAGGAGATCAGAGCATTGGGCCTCAAGGCTACCGGGTGTTCAGGAAATCCCAGGGGAACCCTGGTCACCCACCCATGCTCTCCTGCGGGTCATAGAGGTGGGCCCCAGGCAGGTTTGACCAGGTTTTCCCAGTGCACCTGTCTCTTGGGGACTGCTGCTACTTGGGGCCATATTTGAGGACAGCATCCTCACGTGTGGGGTACAGGCTCTGAGCCATGTTTCTGGGGCCGAGCTGGAGCACTGCATCTCTGTAAGGCAACAGGTGGCTTTGCAGAGCTGATTACCATTCATAATTCCAGCTCAAATCCATTGCTCAAAACCAGAAAGGACTGATTCTCCCTCCCTGGTAAATCCCACACTTCAGGCCGAGCTCCTGCCGGAGCCAAGCAGGCGGTGGCCTGTGCCCAGCACTCTTGCTGTACTCTCACCTCCTTCTCCTGACTCGCTGACCCGCCACCTAGAGTGAGTCTGGTGCATCTGGGGACTTTGCCGGGGCCCATGCTGTCACGTAGAGGGTGCTGTGGGGAGGTGGCACAGCCTGGACCCCGAGCTGTGTCCGCTCTGCAGGACCTGCTATCTGTGCCTCCAGAGGGTACGCTGTGGGGCCACTCGGGTCCCTGGCTCCCAAAGCAACTGCCCAAACCCAGAAGCTAACGGGAAAGGCCAGGAGCTCAACGAGGGGCCACCCTCCAGGAAGAGAGTGCCCACCCTGTTTCCTAAGAAACGGACCTAGCAGCTGACATAGAAGCTGGGCTGGGGGCAGCAGGGAGGCACACATTAGCATGGCCCTATGTCCGCTTTGCACAGTGCAAGCTCTCTTTGACAAGGACAGGCCTGGCTTTGAGCCACGCAGGACCAGACGTGGTATACAGGGGCCAGGTGATCCTAGTGGAGGACCGGTGAGGTGTTCATGAGAGATATGACTCCAGAGCTCTGGGCTTTCTTCGAGGCTTTTCTTGAAACTGTCAGCTTTCTCTGTGGATACTACCACTGTCCCATGCTGCAGCCCGGGATCAACATGGCCCGTGGACTGAATGGGAGGGGACAGTAAACCTTCCAAGCAAGAATGCATGGGGACAACTCACAAGAACTTGGACCCATGGTCACTGGCTCCAAACGGCTTGGCAGGAGAAGGACCACCAGTCACCCAGGAAGCCCAGGGATCCCGTCAGACCTCAGCCCTGGCTGGACCGGGAACACTGGAGCCTGGACGTTGTGCAAGTAGGTGAGACAGGCCTTCACCTCACCATCCGGCCCTTTTCATTCTAACACAGTGACCCAGGCTGGGGGCACATGGCACTCCAGAGCAGGACTCAGAACCAGCCCCACTTTGTCTGCTGCTCGGCTCTGAGCAAGTGACCAAGCCTGACCAAGCCCCCCACCCAGGTCTGCGCAGCAGGGCTGACCGTGGCTGCAGGAGGCAGCACCACAGGGTCTATAGTCTGCTGCATTCTCTCTCATTCACACTTCCATTAGGTCTCAAGAGGCGTGTCTGAGCCTCACCCCCATTTGACAGATGAGAAAACTGAGGCTTGACAGTGTCAACTGTGAGTATAAGACAATGGGGACTCAGGCAGTGGTCTGGACCCTCGGCCCCTTCCTGTTTACTCTCCTTCTCTGGGTAGCCAACAACAATGGAGGCATCCCGGGTATGGAGCACCATGTGGATGTCCTGCCACACCTCTCACCCACAGAGCTTGACACACAGGCCACCAGGATTCATCATCTAGAGATGTGGGGAGCTGGCGTGGGAACCTGCCTTTGCAGCCAGGGTGCCCTTCCACTGCCCAGAGTTACTTGTGGGTGCCCCCCTGCTGCTGAGGCCCTATTTCCCTTGGGCCTTCCCCACAAACCAGTCCCCAGAGAGGGAAGGATGTGTGGTTTGAGAAGGGTGCCATCAGAGCTGTGGGTGCCACCAGTGGGTGCCACTAGAAACAGAGATACCTGTGACCACCTCCAACTTTGAGCCATCAGCTGCTGTGGCCAGGTCTGAGACCCAGATTCTGTGAGCCTCCCACCTGCAGGCCAAGCCAGGGGTGCAGAAAGGCTGGTCATATGGCTGCTTCCAATGCAGCTTCCCAGGCATTGGCTGATACTGAGGGTGTCCAGCACTTCCTCCCTGGGGAGGGGAAAAGTGGTCAGTGAGGAGGCCAGAAATGGACACAGGAGGGGAGTTTCAGTCCACACCACAGCTCAAACTTAGAGCAAACCTCGAAGTCCTTCCATAGCTGGGCACTCCCTACTCTGCTGGTCCACGGCCAGCCTGTGTACCCCCCTCACTCTTTCTGTGGGTGCCACACTGGACTCCTCGTGGGTCCTGGAACCCGCTGGACATGGCCTACCTCAGGGCCTTTGTACTGGCTCTTGCTTCGCCCCTGCCACAGCTGTCCCCTACTTCCCCAAGGCCCCTCTTGCACACTACATCCTGCCTGCATTAAAGTCAAAGCTTCCACCCTCCACACTGCCTAGTCCTCAGCTCCTGCGGGTGTGCACAGACTCCTTTGTCTGTCCCCTGGACTGTCCATCTTCATCACCACACCAGCTCCATGGTGTCCCGTTTATCTCCTGACATCGACACTTGTGGGCAGGAACTCTATGCTGAGTCAGTGGAGGAGGTGGAGGGGTCAGCACTTGGGAGGTCACCAGCAGTGTAGGTGCCACCCACCTCTACACTGTTTCTTTCTCCCTCTTTTTCCCCTCAAGCTTCATGAGCTGACTTTTGTGGACAGACAGTGACATCACCAAGGGCAGTGACCAGCACAGGCAGGACCCAGGAGGCGGTGAGCACAGTGCTCAGGCTGCCCCCCACACAGTGTCCCTGGCCGTGCAGAAGGACGGAGCCAGAGTGAGGAGGGAGGGCTCAGTGCTGCGCCCTGTGCATCCCAGTGGTGTGGACACTGTTGCAAGGAGTTCAGACCCAGGTGGGCAGCAGTGTCCTCTCCTGTTCCCCAGAGGCTGGAAAAAGGTGTCGAGCCCCAGCCCTCAGAGGCCCTATGTGGCATCTCCTCATGTTTCTGATTAGTTTCAGGTGACGCCTGAGCAGGGAAGCCCAAGATTGCATCTGAGGAGGTGTGGGTGTGGCTGGGGAGGAGGTGGGTGTGGCTGGAGTTAGCCTCCCTGGGGAGGAGACATTAGAACACATGAGACTTGGGGCTGGGGATTTAGCTCAGCGGCATAAGCGCCTGCCTTGCAAGCAGGAAGTCGATCCCCAGTACCGATAAAAAAGGAAAAAAGACAAAAAAAAAAAAAAAAAAAAAAAAAAGAACACATGAGACTTGTGCCTGGCACTGCTGGGGGGTGCCCGACCCCTTCCTGTACTCAAAAACTTCAGGTTGCCATGACACTCCTATTTGCCTGGGCTGAGGTCTAAACCAAAATATGGGGAAGGTCTCTCGTGGGCCACACGCATCCTCAGTCTGTGACTTAACAGCAGCCAGGTCAAGCCAGCAGCACTCCAGCCTCAGCCCCTCGAGAGCCCCCACCATTCTGGGTGTGATCCCTGCACCTCTGGGTATGAGTCATGCCAGTCACAGTGGCCACAGATGGGGGCTGTGGACAGAGACTAAAAAAGCAGGGGCCGCTGAAGACCCAGGTCCCCATGGAGGGCCTCTGTCCCTCTCCTTGGTCTCCCTGGGGAGGGTCCTGGCTTGGACTTGCATGTGTCTCCATGAATTTCATCTCATAGTCCCCTGGGGAACCATCACACAAGTTGACTAGGATCCTGTGTTAGGTCTGGGTCACCATTCATTCCAAGGGCGGGACCACTTCGCTATGTCCAGTCCTGAGAGCTGGAAGGAGGCCCAGGTATACGGAAGGTTCAGGATCCTCTGAGGGATGTGCAACTGCTAGGGGCACTAGGGGTTTGCTGGATCCCCGCGGCAAGTGCTGGAATCAGCTGGAGCACAGGCGTGGCCAGGCCTTGGCCCAGCAGGGCCAGTTCTCTCTGCTGGATATCCCTGTCTGTTCTCAGCCACAGGCAGGGGGTGAGCCAGGAGGCAGCAGGTTAGCAAGCCCTTCTTGCTTTTTGGCTGAGGGATGGCAGTCCTGCTTGCTTCCCCCTTTATGGCAGGCAGCTGGTTGCACAAGTGAGACCAGGGCAGATGTGCATCAGCCATCACCTGGGAGAATCTACCCTGGCCGTACTGCGTGAGCGCAGCTTGGCTGAGTGGGCTCAGGGCCTGCAGCTCAGGGCTAAAGAGGCATCCAGCCTTCCACCAAAGCACTCCTCATGGCCTGCGGGAGCTCTGTGAGATCCTCCCTCTCTGACCCACTGGGTGGTGGGCCACACCCTGGCTATGCTGGGGACACCCTGGCCTCCCCAACTTTGGAAGAAGGCTTACTGCTCTGCAAACTCAGGCTACAGCAGATCACCTTGAGGGTGAACTTTCTCCGGTTTCCTTCCCATCCCTCTCTCCCAGCCCAGCATTGGTAGAGGGTCAGCATACCTCAGGAGCAATGCAAGTGAATGTTGGTATTGTACAGGGACCCTCTCAATCCCATAGTACTTCAGATTTATGTGGTGTGTTGGGAACACTAAAAAGGTGCACAGAATTTCTCCTGATGCGGATGTCTTCTTCTCCCTGTTCAGGTTTCCACCTGCTGTGGCCTGGCTCTGTGGCTGGGCGGTCCGGAAGGGTCCTGCACTGCTATGAGCAGCTGCTGGAGATGGACAGGAAGCGGAAGGCTGCTCCTGCCTGTCATTACCATCTACACCCTCTGCTTCCCAGATGGCCAAGTCAGATTCAAGAGGCAAGCACACCATGGGGTCTGGACATGCTTGTCATTCACATCCTCATGCCTAGAGTGGTGCCCAGCACAAAACAGAACACAGTAAACACAAGTCTGGATGATGCATGTGGGGGGCTGAGTTGTATGTCCAGAAATACATGATCCTGGAATCGGTGAGCGTGAAATTTTTGAAATAAGGTCTTTGTAGTTATGACTCAGTTGAGGATCTTGAACTGAGATTGTTTGAGATTTAGGGTGGGCTTTAAGTCCAATGAGTGGTGTCCTTCTAGCACAGGGAGGGAGGCTTGAGACAGAGACACAGCAAAGAAGCTATGTGATGATGGAGGCAGAGATTGGATGGATGTGGCCTCGAGCCAAGGGACACCTGGACCATACAGAAGCTGGGAGAGGCAAGAAGGATGCTCCTCAGCCCCGACCAGACCTCAGTTTCAGATTTTCGCCTCCAGGCCTTGTGAGAGGATAAACCCTGCCATTTTAAACCCCCTCTTTGGTGGGATTCTGGTTTGAAGCTTTATTCTGGCAAGGGCAGCCTTTCCATGTCCATTGCCCAGCTTCCTCCTGTTTCTCTTTGATTGCTTTCCTGGACCCTTATCAAAGCCAGGCCAGGGTGCAGCCGGTAGCCGCCAAATCCCATGCAGGATGTAAGAGGGGACTGGTTCTGAGGACAGGCAGGCCTTGATCTCCACAATCTGGACTTTCTCCCTGGACCCCTGCCGCATCGGAAGTTCTGCCCAGGAGGATGACAAGCTAAACCTTAGTGGCCCAGTGGTCTCTGCTGCCCTAGGGCCCCAGTCCAGGGGAAGCAAGTTTGTGGCTGTTATCAGACCTGCACTGAATCTGTCTGGAAATCAGCCCTCAAAGCATCAGTGCCAAGCAAATTGGTGACCGCTGTCTCTATCGTGTGCCGGGTTCAGCACCAGACCAGTTTGGCAACAGGGCAGATGTGGTCCTGACCCACATTTCGAAAGACAAAAAGCAAGAAACAAACAGCTCCAAAGAATAAAACTCTCGCTGTCCTTTGCCTTGTAGGAATGTTCCCAAGCAAATCGGGTTGTTAGGTCTTTAAACGTAATGGCTGTTTCTTCTCCAAGGTCAGCCCTGGGATCCACAATTATTTTTTGTCCTTAGGCAAATGGAAGGGGACAGGTGACCACTAGGACCCTCTTGGCCACTCGCTTACCGAAGGCTTCCTCTGTGGCACCTGGCTGTCCCCTCGCCCTGATTTCTTTCCTCTCACAGCCTCATCAAAGCTGTTGATGGAGGGCCTCATCAGAAGCTTTTGAAACGCAGGTAAATTATGTTGACTGGGCGGCGGGCTGCCTGCCATTTTATTAACTTTTTAGAGCACTCTGGTGGTTAGAGCCCGATTTCCTCTCGGCTGCTGCGGTGGTCTGACCTTATTACCTCCAGGCCCAGGCCTGCAATTTCCAGGGTCTCCCTGGCTGGTGTTAGTGACTTTCCAATTTCCAGAAAGGGCTTAGTTTCCAAATGCCTTTCAAGATCACTGCTATTTTATACTTTCTAATTCTATTAGGTGAATCCTCTGCCATCCCAGAGATTTACTGGGCTGGGATTTTGCAGTTAAGCTTATAAACTGCTTCCCAAGAGCCTGTGGCTGGGAAAGCCAGTTGGCGCTAGGCGGGTCATGTCCACCTGAGACTCCAGGTAACCTTGGACGGTGACTCAGGACTGGATTGAGGTGGGACCCCCAGTAAGTCGAGAAGGCTCATGGCTCAGTGTCCAGATTGCTTAGGCAGCAGAAATTTAAATTTGTCATCCAGACATGGCATAAATCCACTCCCGCGGTAACAGCCATGCAGAGGTCACTTTTCCAAGAGGCTGGGATTCGATCTCTTCTTGCAGGTTTGAGCAGCTTTGGTGACTCCTGGCTTTCCTCCACTTCTCAAGGACTCTGGGGAGTGTCCCAGGCTTTCCTCTCTCCTCCTTCCCCTCTGATTCTGCTGCTGTGGGCTTCGGAGGAATTGGGCCAATGCCTCCCTCTATGGAGGAGTGCTGACCCCTCCTTGTTTCTGATCTGGGAGTGACTCCTGCTGCAGGTGTGCAGACCCCGTCCTCCATGCCCCACGGTACCACATCTCGAGGCTGATCTCCCACCCTCTCCCCAAAGCCAGCTTTGTCTTCTGGTCCCCATCAAAAGAGCTGACTTCCTCTCTGGAGTCCCCCCCCCCTTGTCCAGGTCTCTGAGCCCTGTCCTTTCCTGTTATGTCTCGTATTCTCCTCCCGTCTTTCCCTTTGCCTCTGGGCTGGGACGACAGCTGCCATTTCCGCCATTTGTCCCTTGCACCAAGTGTCTGCCATGCGCCATCTTTATCCCATTCTGCAGATAAATGAGGCACACAGGTTAAGACATTTGTCCAAGGTCACTCGATAAGATGTTAGTGCTGAAATTCAGACTCATTCCCCTGGAGATTCCAAAGATCAGGCAAACTACTTAATTTTCAGGGCTCAGCGCAAGAGGAAAATATATGATTTTTGGTACACATTCTTAAGTGACAAGACAGGACAGCAGAGCATTAGGTCAAGTGCAAGGCCCCTCTGAGCTTAGGGCTCAGGCCCTTTCATTCTCTGAAGATCTCCAGGGTGGGAGGGCTCCCTGCTCTGAGCGACCCTCTCTGAGGACAGAGGTAGTGTGGACCACTGAGATAGCCCTGGCCATTTTTATTTTTTATTTTGAGACAAGTTCTTGCTAAGCTGCCAAGGAGCTGACCCCGGGCTCCATGTCCCTGGCTTCCTGCAGACTTGTCTTGCAGTTCTCCTGCCTCAGCCTCCTGAATAGCTGGAGTCACAGGTGCGCACTGCTGTTCCCAGCTCCTGAGCTGTGTTTCCACCACCTGGATCCTTCTGTTCTGCCTCCACCCACTCCTCCCATCCCACCTGACACTCTGACCCCATGGCCACTTTGCTGGGTGGCCTGGGTAGATCCCTAAACCCTCTGGATCATATTTTCTTATTAAGGATGTGGGTCACAGGAAGGTACAGAGCCACTGAGGAAGGATAAGTTGAAGAAAAGGAAAGGATTCTCTGACAGCTCGGCGGCTGGTGCAGACCCAGGGTGCCTGGTGCTCTGAGCCAGTCCAGTTCAACTGGACA
This sequence comes from Cavia porcellus, assembly GCF_034190915.1. Taxonomy (NCBI): domain Eukaryota; kingdom Metazoa; phylum Chordata; class Mammalia; order Rodentia; family Caviidae; genus Cavia; species Cavia porcellus. The sequence goes on from NW_026947515.1 coordinate 27,907,352, forward strand.
CTGCAGAGGCCTCCAGCCATGGAGGGCTGACTGGGGCCCTGGCCTTTCTCAGGGGAACGCTGTCCTCAGAGCAGCCCCAGAGGGCCTGGGTAGGGTTGTGTTCCTTCTCCCAGGTGACAACACCAAGACGGAGAGGTGACAGGAGGTGCCAAGTCACTGCCAGTCAGTGAGGAGGCAGGATAGGAAGCGCAGGTTTTGGGGACACATAGGAGTCCCTGCTGGAGAGAGACAGTCTAGACGCAGCCTGCAAGAACAAACATGGAGAGATGGTGACAACCCGGACGTGTCCCTGGTGGTTAGTTGAACTGGACTAGCTTAGAGTTCCAGGCACCTGGGTCTGGGGCTTCTGTCCCTGGTGGCAGTCTGCATTGCTTGGCTGCCTTCAGACCTGGACTCAGCTGGTGACAGGCAGCAATGTCACTTACCTAGAATCCCAGGACAGAGGACAATCGTGAGGACAGTGCCCCTCAATCCCCTCAGGAGTTGACACCAAAGTCCAGGGATGCTCAGGGTCTCATGTAAAATAACCTGGTACTCGCGTATAACCTGCATACCTCCTCCTGAATACATAGAGTCACTTCTGCGTGACTTAAAATACCTAACACAATGTAAATACCATGTAAATAGCTCTTTTATTATCTTGTTTAGGGAACAATGAAAAGGAAAAAAAGCCTGAACATGTTCAGCACTGACGCTTTTTTTTTCCCCAAATACTTTTGATCCATGGTTGGTTTTGAGTCTATGCATGGGAAACTCTCAGAGATAGGGGGGCCAGCTGTATTTTCTCCTAAATGGCTATTGGGACACCATTTCCCTCTGGTCAGCGTGGTCCCCAGGTGCTGAGGATGATGGAGGTCCTATCTCCTCCACTCCCAAGCAAGGATTAATATAACTACTCCTCTGGTCCCCTGACTGGTGGCTCTGACTGTCCTGCACAGGGACTGCCTCTGGCACCACCGTTGTGAAATTGATTCAAGGGAGGATTTGCTCGACTGGGTTCTTTCAGCTGCAATGCATTTTGTCACCTGACTTGCTGCTTCGTGGAGTCAGTCCCCTGGGAGGCCCTGGATTAGGGAAATTGAGGTTTACATCCTGCCCCATTCTCTCCTGTCCCTCTGTCCTGTTTCCAACATCTTTCTCCCTGCATCCGGATGACTTGGGCATCTGCCCTTCTGCTGACCCCAAGCTCTTTTGCGGGCCACCCCCAGCTCCAGAAGCAGCCCCTGCTGCGGCTCAAGTCAACCTGCTGCAGCTTGCAAAGCCCCAGGGGTGATGCCTGGGGCCAAGGACTGAGAGCCTCTGTACTTTGGTCATTTTTAATTGCTGTGAGAACAGTACTGGCACCAGAAGTCTGTGTGCAGGTCACTTGGCCTGAACCCTGTGTCAGAAGAACTTTCTGGAATGCTTGGAATGTGCAAGCTCGGAGGGATGAGGCCACTTTGAGTGCAGGCTGGCTGGAGCCAAGCAGTTGGGGGACTGTGTGCAAATTCTTGCACTGGGAAAGCTGCTGGGGCCCCCAGTACCCACTGTTGCCTTAGGGGAAGCAGCAAGCCAGGCCCATCTTGGCTGACCTAGGGGTGTTAGCTACTGGGCTGCTAATGGGGGAAACATAGGGCCAGAACCATAAGCAGAACAGGATCTAGGGGCTGCAATCCTTGTACTGGGGGTAGCTTTGGAGCAGAAAGTGTTAAGGCCAGAAGACCGAAGTACCAGGCTGCAGGTGAGGGGGCAGGGCTTGAAGGGGAGGGGCACCTACACAGAGGAGCCTGACCTGGTCCAGCCAGCTGGGAGCTGACCCAGGGCTCCCTGTCCCTGGCTTCCTGCAGACTTGTCTTTTAAATTGGTGATTCAGCACATATGAGGCCCAGGTCAGCCTCTGATGTCACCAGAACCATGTGGAGAGATGGTCAAGTGTCACAGGATTGCTGTGCTGGGCTGAGTGAGTGCTGACCCTACACATGACACTGGAGGACCTCCTGCCCCAGTGCCCATCTGTCTGGACACTGCCACTCCTGTGAGGCTCTCAGGACACATCCCTGCCTTCTGGCTGGGATGGGCAGGAGACTCTGACTGTCAGATATTGGGGAGCTCACTGCCTGTGTGACGGGGTAAGATTCTGTTTCCTCATCTGTGACACAGAGATGACAGCACCTCTCAGCAGGGGTCTGTGCAGACTGAGTGAGTGATCATTTTTAATTACACAGTAAGGAGCTTGGCACACAGCAAGCACTCAGCATGCACTGGGGTGTTGTGGTGGACCCTGGAGGGAACTCTTCCCCCAGCTGGGAGACCGAGCTTCTGTGTCTGCAAGGGGAGTGGGTCTGACCTTTCTTTGACCACTTCCCTGCATGGAAGCCATTCCTGCTATGGGTCTAGCGAGCCCAGAAGCAGAGCTGCTGGTTGGTCCGGTGGTACCTGCCACCAGGTGACGACACAGGGACCTGGAGGGGCCTTGCTTTCCAACAGACTGGAGTACGGTTAACAGGTGTTCCTACCTGGCCTTCCCCCTCCCAGGAAATGGCCCCAGGTCCAGCGGGCTGCTTGGACCGTAGCCCAGGGCTCCTTCTCACTTCGCCTGTTTCCATCTCCACTCTCAAGCCCGCCACAGGAGCCCAAGGCTCGGAACCACCCCAAATCCCCTTTTCTCTGTGCCACGCCTCTGCTCTAGCTCAGGACAAGCCACCTCTCCAGGGCTTGCCCATGGCCTCTGTGCCCAACCCACTCACTCTCACCTCCAGATCCCCCACCCCTGGGGTGGGGTGGGGCTCTTCCCGCCTTGGGCTCAGCTTTGCTCAGGCCTTCTTGGGGCTGTCCTCCTCCCAGCTTGCTCCTGGCCTTGGGTTTTTCCACCTGTCCCCTGCCTGGTGTGCTCTGTTCCCCGGCCTGCTGGGTAGATATCTGGCTCCAACCTCAGATTTGAAGCTGTGCTCTACTCTCTGTATGGCACCCACACGTGCACCTTTTCCCTCTGGGACTTTTTCTTATGGACAACCATCTCCCTCCCCGGACTGTTTGCACCATGAGCTTAGGGACTATGTGTCTTCCTGTCACTCCGCTGTGTCTCTGGCACCTGTACCACGCCAACCACAGAGCAGGATTTCACTAGAGGGCTCTGACTATGAGCGACAGAGGGAAGGGTGAGCCCCGCTGTGCAGCTTTCCAGGCTCAGCACCATGGGTGTCCCTCACTGAGGGATGTGAGGGAACGTTGGGGAGGCTCCCATCCCTACACCCTGTCAGCACCATGTCACCAAGTGGCCCCCAAGTAGGCTCCAGAAGCAGATGGAAGACAGACAAGCTGGGGTGTGCAGGAACTAGGTGTCCTTGATGCGGGCTTGGGCCTAGGACTATCACAGCTGGGCTGCTACTACCACAGACCCACTCTTTCACCCAGGAGCTCTGCCCCACCTCCACCAGGGAGACTCACAGATACCCATCCGCATAGTGCCAGCTGCCACAGGGTCCACGACAGCTAGGAAGTGGGAACGACCCGGATGCTGTCACGGGAGGATGGATAGATGCTGTGGCCCAGCCATGCCATAGGCTCCTGCATGGACCTTGAGTGACAGAAGCCAGCAGGAAAGGTATGTGTGTTCATTCCTGCGGAATGTCAGGTACAGACAGACTTCGTGGGGGGCGGGGGAGGGGATTGGGGCTGGGGCCAAGGTGGTGAGTGCTAAGGGGTTCAGGACTTCTCCTGGGGCTCTAACACTGACTGTGGCAATGCTGGTACCACTCTGTGAATGCACTAAATGCCTTGAAGTTTTGCTGTAGGAGGGGGATTCCATGGTGTATGAATTATATCTTAATAAAGTTGCTACTTGGAAAGGAAGTGTTTCCCAAATTGCTGCTCTAAGCAATTCGTGTGTCTCCACTCACCCACCTTCCCCAGCTCCTGCACAGAGGAGAGCTGCGGAGTTCGCTGCCCAAGGTGGTGGGAGTCCATGCAGGACCCCAGGGCCCCAGATTCTGCAGCACACACACACCCTCCACTCCAACACAGAGCCAGGCATCAGGACACTGACCCACATAGGCCCACTGCTCAGGTTGGGTGGGGAGTGGACACAGGAGCTGAGCATTACCTTCCAGGGGACCACAGAGAGCCTTAAGGGCCCAGACTCACACTCCTGGGGGTGTACGCTGGGTCTAAGCCTGGTGGTGCCTTACCCTCCTGGCTCTGCCCAAACCTCTCAAAGCACTCCAGTGTGTGTGGGGGGAGCTAGTCCCTTACCTCATACTGTAAATACAGATGTAAGTATTATAATCGAGTTTAATATTTAATATAATCAGGTTACTGTTCATTCCAAACTCCATAAATAATCATTAGCTGAGGGTTCTAATTGTGCTGGTGGGATCTGACTTCATGACTAATTTAGAGACCAGAAGACATTCCTAAACTCAGCTCCTGAAACCCCGTAAATCAACCCACAGCCCAATCTGTGCAGTTAGATCTGAGGGCCCCGGGCCTCTCTACCCACCTCCCAAACCGTCTGTCTGCCAAGCTGGAGCTGACAGCTCAGGGGCGGACAAGGGCGAAGGTTGGCTGGCTGGAGGGGTGGGGAGTGGTAGAGAAGGGAGTTGTTTGCAGAGGCTTGAGGGGAAAAGTATGGGGACCCCCAAGCCCTGCCATGGCTGACATGGTGGCCCCTGGGCCTTGCTGCTGTGGACTGGGTGTTTACAGGGCAGGCGGGGCTCTTGGCAGAGTTTGTACAGGGTTTGTGTGGGGCTCCATCCAGGATTCTGTTCAGTCGAGCTCCTAAGAGCTTCGTAGCAGAGAGGTGTTGTTTTCCAAACCCCAAATGGAGGTGCATGTCTTAGTGAAAGGCCCTAACTCAGTGTGAGGAAGGAGCCTGGAAATCTGGCCTAGCCTGAAAATGTACATAGAATTCCAAGATTTCTGGAACGTGTGGTGAGAAGGAGCTGCCACCCTCAGAATTGAGATTCTCAGAGAAGCTAAGACACGGGTCTGTTGTAGCCCTGGTGTCCCTGCTCTAGTCCTGGGCAAGAGCAGTCCAGGGTCTCCATAGCCTCACTCCCCAGGCCCAGATGTGCATCCCAGCTGCAGAAACAGCACCTCAGGAAAGAGGAGTCTTTTTGCCCTCCTCAGAAAAGCTAATACCCCTGCTCTCGGTACCCACTGGCTTCACCCTGTCTGGTGGAACAGCTTGAGCGCGTGCCAATAATTTCTTCCTAGGAGGTGGGATCTGAAGCCCGACCTTCTGCCCTTCCATCCTGGTGGCTTCAGGCAGCAGCTGCCTCCTGCCCAGCTGGATGTTTCTGGTATGTCATCTGCCTAGCCGATGGGAGCAGACCACACCCTGACCTGTGCTGTAGGCCTTCCCCACTGCACCGGTGAGGCCTGGACTCAGCCTGGAGCTCAGTTCTGCTGACTGCAGCCCTCATAGCTCAGTGTCACTTGGCTCGCAGCCCTCACACCAAGGATGCCGCTGACTTAGCCCTCTGTCCCTGCCCAGGACGCAGACTGCAGCCATATGCCAGGAAGTGGCCCTATGTCCACTTAGCTGGAGTGGCCAGGGTCAAAAGACTGGAACAGAGACTCAGAGTCACCTGGCACAGCCTTCTGGTGACAGATGAGGGAATGAAAGTCAGGAGAGGGTAGGTCACGCTCTGAGTACAGGACCAGCATCCAGATTCTGTCTGGGTCCCGTCCTAGCTGAGTGCTTCTACGGGCCTGGTTACCTTCCCATGCACCATTTCGTCTATTTTCTTTTGTGTTCCTCTGACATCCCTCTCAGGTACTCTCCCATTTTACAGAGAAGGAAACTGAGGCTTCGAGAGCTCCAGGGAGCCAATTATTAAGTGGCATTCAGTGACTACCATCGTGGTCTGCCCAGCTATAAGGGGGAGGAGGGTAGGGCAGGGCAGGGAGTAGAAGGAAGTCACTGGTTCTTAGGAGCAAGTAGGACAACGAGACAACTCAGATAAGTGGGAACTGCATCTTTGCCCCTCTGGGTTGCATGTTATGGGGTGGGACCTGGTATTCAGTGGATGCTGACTGACAGACTGCCCCAAATCTTGGTTTGCACCTCCATCACATCTTCCCAACTCTTGGTGTCCTGGGGCCTCTCAGGAGAAGTCAGGATCCCTGGGGTGGAGTGTGCCTCCTTCTCACTGTGTGAAGGATGCTCAGTGATATCAGGTGATTGGGAGAGGAGGGTGCACAGGACCCTGTCCTGATAGGTTAAGGTGCTAGCCATGGTCACCGCTACTATTACCCTGATCTGCCCAGCCTGCATTTGCCAAATAAATGCACATGCCCCATGGATGCTGCCTGGCTCCCCACAGCCAGCAAGATGCAGCTACCACAGAAAGTGCATCCTGTCATGCTCGGGATGCAGACATCAACTTCGTCCTGTGGGGACTCTGAGTCCCACCAGCCTGCTCCAGCAGGGGAACAACTTCTCAGACAAGAGAGTGTTTGTTGTTGAGAAATGAGGAAAATGGGTCAGGGTTTTCTGGCAGAGTCTTTGGAGGGCCTCATTCCCCGCCCCCCTCCTCCCGGCATCAACAGTATGAGATGCTGGTCCGAGAGGCAGTGTGTATGTGCCGGGCGTGAGTCTGTGTCTGCATCTGTCTGTGTCCGTGTGACTATGTTCCTAGCATACTCCAGTGCGGTAGTGGGAAGTCCAGAGGAAAGATCAGGTGTTACCATGAAGAACGCCACCAGGCCGGTAGGAGAGACTGGAGTAACATCTAGGCATCTTGACAGAAGTCATGAGCTAACACATATGCACACATCTGTGGGTGCACACAGCTGTCTGATGAGACCATTGCTCCATCAAAACATAAACAACACCACCTTCTGGGTGCCTGTGTGAATACACTGGGACACAACATCCTGGAGGAGGAAACGCACAAGGATTCTGCCATCCATCATGTGTGACTTAAACATTCTAGCAAGAAGTTCCATGATTCTGAAGGAGCAGAGGGGAGCCAGCAAGCCACCCACGGGTGAGAGCAAGGGCTGCCAGAGAGGTGACCTCCCACCATCTCCAGCCTACATCTGCCACCTCCCCCGGCAGGTGGGTTCTGCAAGAGCTTGGTCGGACAGACGTGGGTCGCAGTCTTTGCACAGCCCAGTGCTGGGGAGCTTCATTGCCTCTTCAAGCCTAAGCTCCTTTCTTTGTCTGGCAAAAGTTGGCAGAATTAAGGGGAGGACTCAGAGCTTTGATGGGAACCATCTGCATGCCCAGGGCCTGACAGGAGCCGATGAGCACTATGGGGTAGTTATCCTGGACTGGTCCTGCTGCCCTTTGGATCCCTTATCTGTATTCCCGTCTGCATGGCCGTCATGTCCAGCTCAGCTGAGATCCTGTTCAGTGATCAGGTTGGAGGGCCTGGCTGGAATTCATGAGCGCTGGCGTGTATATTTAACTGCCTTCCTCAAGGGCTTTGCACACATCAGAAGGTGTTAAAATCAATAAGTAGCCTTGAAGGTGTTTCTTTTTTATAAGTAAATCTGTGCATAATGCTGCAACTGGTCAATCTTACCTGGGCAGGCACTGGGTGCTCAGGGACCCTGGTGAAGGCAGCCGTCACCAGGGAAATAAACAAGCCATTAGGCTGAAAACAGACGTGTCAACAGAGGCACGACCCATTAATTTGATCATCGTTGAGCTGGTCCACGGACTTTGCTGAGGCACATATATCTGGAAAGAAACTGCTGAGGGGAGTGGGGACGTGGGAGAGTGACATTAATTCAGAGATCGTGGGATGGGACCGAGGTTTTATTTGTTCCTTGAGATAATGCTGACCAAATGCCCTGCAGCTTATTACAGGCCACTCTGGAGGGGCTTGGCCAGCCAAGGATGGGGTTGGGCCTCAGGGAGGTGGGAGAGATGCTCCTGAAAAAGATCAGTGAGAAGGTTGATTGAGAATACCGTACAGGGAGGGGATGGGGAGAGGGAACCTCGCTGTGCTGGCTGAATAAAGTGCAGGGAAACTTCCATGTCAAAATGTTTTCCCCCTCAGGGACTCGCTGATGCATTTCCTTCTTAGAAAAGGGCTCTTTTCTGCTCTCGGGAGCTTAATTTCATTCGGAATGAAAAATGACGAGAGTGAATTGGACCTGCAGCTCGTACCCAGCCTAAACGGCTGGCTCAGTGTACTTCCCGTTTATTTACCTGAAAGCCTTATTGGGAAGCTGGTGCCTTCACCGAACCAGAGAGGAGAGCAGCATGGGGTGGGTGGAGAGGGTGGCTCCAGGTGCCGGGCTGACTACTGAGTTGAGGAGCTCAGGGGACAGCTGAGCAGCATGGGCCACCTTGCCCTAAGCCTGCCTGGCTGCACTGGGGGAGCATAAGGCCTCAGAGAGCAGCTCACCATTCTGGGAGCCTCTGGTGGGACAGGTGCCAGTGCTTCTTCCAAGCCCAGCATGAGTGAACAAGACCTGGTCCAAGGATTGAAGGCAGCTGGTGGGCAGGGCTGGGGTGATGGGCCTCCAGACAGCCAGGCTGACCTGCAGGAGCACCAGCTTCTTTGAACCTGTTTGAGTTTGAGCCGCCGGCCATGGGCTCTTCCCAGGCTTTACTTCCCAGGTGTGAAGAACAGGACCCAGTGGCAAGGAGAAGAAATCACTGGAATCTTAGGCCAACAGGCTGAGAGATTTTGCTCTCAAAGCTGGCCTGGAAAATTTTCATTTTCAGGAAAGAAATCAAACTTGCTAAGGTCACCAGTGCTGTGTCACCTGGAGGAGGTGTGGCACGGCGGGTAGGTTGGTTTCCTTCGTGCTTCTGTTCACAGCTTCCAGAACCGAAGAAATAGACGAGAGTTCCCCAGGTTAAGATAACAGTTCTGATCTCATGTGGCAACGTGGTCTGGGTTTGGAAGGTCACAGAATCAAGATGAGATATGTGGTGCGTGGCCTTCAGAGACCTGGAGTGGGAAGGGTACCTCACAAGCCCAGGACTGCATTTGGGGACCTGCTGTCCCTGAGAGTCCTTGCTGGTATTAGCCCAATCCCTGATGGGCATGAATGGTGGACAAGTGCAGTGGTGGGTGAGTTCATCTCCCGGAACTGTATGGCTACTATGGACCATGTTTCACGAGCATCAGCTGGAAGTAGACAGTCTGTCCCAAACAGAGACAGTTGCTCATGAAGTCGGCATGTTGTTTGGATTTAGGAAATATCTGAGGAGAATAAAGTCTGGGTTATAACATTTCACAGCTTCCTTAAGCCTCTATTATGCCAAACACCTTCATTTGTTCAAGAAACAGCAGCAATAACAAGAAGGTTGTTAGAATGAATGGGTGGGGCGTGTGCAGAGACTAGGTCTGGACAGCTCGAGAGGATGGAGGCTCGTAGCGGTTACCAAGAGGAGGCTGGAAGGTGACCTGGAGATAGAGACTCTGGCTCCCTGGTTGCTGTCTTCCAGGACACCAGGCTGCAGAGACTGGGAGGAGGGCCGTCCTCAGGCACTCAGAGCTTTGTAAACAGATGACCATGGATCTGAAATCCTGCCCAGATGTTTACCACCTGTGTGACACTGGCCACATGACTTGACTTGCTGAACCTTTGTTTTCTCACATGCAAAATGGGAGTGGTGTAAGCTGCCTGACAGAGGTGGTGGGCGGCTGGGGAGGTGATGCTAAAATCACCAGCTATGAAGGAGGCCCTGGGCAATGAGCAGTCAAACCCCCCGCTGCCTGGTGCCTAGGTCCGATACAGAGAGGCTAACGATGATCAGTTCTGCCTTCACTGTCCCAGCCAAGCAGACAGATAAAATATAATTAATATGCCCAGAAAAATTCCCATTGCCCTCTCTTGTTTTCAGGCCAAGGTCAGCTGGTAAAAAGTTGCACATGGATAAAAATGGTGTTTGTTTCCATGCTCACACCCCTGCTGATTTATGACAATCCCAGGGATGCTTCATCTTCATTTATGACCATCTTCGATTAGCGGTGGATTCTCATACTTTGGCACGCCAATTTTCTCCTGCCCCAAAGCCTCTCCATCGAGTAGGCAATGGTCTGTAAACAAATATCTAGCTGCACTAGAGAAGCTGGATCCTAGGTGTCCCACTGGTTGCCTGCATGGTTCCGAAGATCCATTGATCTGCCAAGAAACACCTGCTCCTTTGTCTGCCTTGAGATGCCTGCAGTTTTGCACAATGGGTCCCGTTCACATGGGCACACCTGATCTACACAGTAAGTTGATGGGCGGGGAGGTCACTGAGGCCAGATGATTCTACAGTGGCCTCCTGGAAGCTGAATGCTGATGTAGAAGTCCGTGGCTACTGTCGATAAACAGCCCTATCTGTGCATTTGCAGGGACCCGCAATTTGTGTACGGCTGACTTGGTTGGCTCCAGTGCCCTAATTGTCATGTGGAACTTTCTAGAACTTTCTGTCACTTAGGTGAGACTGGCAGCCTCAGGCTTCTCAGCTGAAGGACCTAAGACTCCATAGGGCGGAGCCCTGTTTCCTCATTCAGACACTACCCGTGTCGCCAGTGGCCATCCACAGTCCTGGGTCACTAGGAGAAGGGATGCTCTCCTGTCCTGACTACCACCCCATCTCACTTCCCCAGCTCCCCTCATCTTCTGCAGCTGTTCCCAAAGGCTAGCAAAGCCCCCTGAACAGCAGGAAAGCACCAGAAGGAAGGCCATGGACACTTGTGAGCTGTGCTGCTGGAGTCTCTACACCCCCAGGCCAGTTTTCCCTGCTGTGGGACAGAGCTTGTGAGCGGGATTAATCTTATACTAGGCAATTTCTACTTTTCGGTTCTTTTCTTTGGTGTTAGAAAAGTTATGGCAGGGCCATGCAGAGACAGATCTGGCCTGTGTGCTAACATGGAAGCCAAGAAGGAGGCCTAGCTCTGCTAGCAGGAACTGTGGGCAGGTGGAAGTGCCCAGAAGGAAGGTGCTCAGACATGGGTGGAAACCTGGTCTGGACTCCTCACGCCACCTGTGGGTACCTTCAATCTCTTCCAGGTGGGACTCTTCAGCCAGAGACCCTGAGGAAGCAACAGGGACAGGATCTGTCTGCCAGCGGTATATTCCCTGACTTCACAGGTGCCCGGTGCACCTCTGGCTCTAGATAAGTAGAGGGACCCATGGATCAGGACCACCTCTTGCTGGCAGATGGTGGATGATGGCCTGGAGGAGCAGGGATGGTGGGTGATGGCTGGAGGAGCAGGGATGCTTTCCTGTGAGTGTTGGTCATCTCTTGGCTTCCACTGCATGGTCATATCTAAGGTTCCTGCCCTCACTAGGGGAGAGGGACTTGCCTTTCTGTTCCCAGGAGTCAAAGAACGGGCAAGCAACACTTACACCTGGAAAGTACAGAGCCTCAAGTTCCCAGCATCTCCTGGCCCTCCTACTGTTGGACCCCAGCAAATGTCTGGAGAGAGAGAAGACTGGACTACATGGTTACATTTTTCCTCTAGTTAGGTCTGCACTGAGTGTGGCAGGTGAGAAGGAGGGACACCCAGTCAGGGAGTGAGAGGTTCCCCAGAGCTGGTTGCATTCCAGTGCAGGGCTCTGTGATATTCTTGGCAAACTTACTATGTGGGAACCTTCCACCCCCAGGTCCTTGGGTAGGACCGGTCTCGCCAACCAGAAACTGGGCAAGAGTAATCTCGGGGGCCCAAGCCTGGTCCCAAACCCCTCCCATCCTGTGAACTGGGGATTCCAAGTGGGTTCCAAGAGGGAAAGGAGGGGAAGCAGCAATGGAGCCCATAATCATGGTGGAAGGGCAGGCCGCCTGCTCACGTGCACTGCTCATGACCTTCTGCTCCTCGGAGCTACTGGCCATTGGGGTGAGCACTCTGACCTGGTCATCTGCTGCCCAACATCTGGCACCAGCCCCTCATTCTGGGCTTCTGTGAGTTCCCTGGGTGCCCTGTGTGGCAGACTGCTCTGATCCTTCTCCCTCCTAGGCTTCATTCAGGGGTTCATCCCTGCTCCTGAAGCCCTTCTTCCCGTGCCTTGGAGGCCTCTACACTCCAGCCCAATGTCTGGTAGCTTTCTCTGGATTCTCTCTTCCTGCTCCCCAGGCGTCTACCTTCGGCTCCCTTTTCTCATGGTCCAGACACAGACTGTTGGGATGAGCTGTGCTAAGACCCGTTAACTCAAGGGTCCCCCCCATCAGTACATCTGACCCACCACTGCCCCGGATCCTGAGGTTCAGCAGAGAGGCAGTGGGGAGAAACAGAGTATTCCAGGCAGAAAGAATCCCTGAGGAGGAGCACACGTCACTCGAGAGAGGAATTGGCTCCCACTGTAGGGTGTTGCGATGTTTAGTGTGGGTGAGTGGCAGGGAGTGAGGGGGGCTGAGAAGCAGGGATGGGGTGGTGGGTTACGCAGGCTACTGCAACACAGTGAACAAGTGAGGAAAGGCATCTTCCTGGAGACGACGGCATGGGACCCTCTAGCTCTAACCCTCTGCTGCGCGTTTCAACCTGAAAGACTTTCCTCCAGGGCAGAGACGGGCACCAGGCCTCTCGGATAGGTCTGGCAGCCTCTCTGCCCACCCTGAAGGCTCAGGCCAGATTGGCAGAGGTCACTGTAGAGGGGAGCTGTCCCAAGCCCTGGGCTTAGTGCCCTTAAGGCTGCAGTGCAGAAGCTGAGGGTCAGGTAAGTGCAGAGTATGTTCCCGAATCAGATTTGCTTCTTTCCCAGAGACCAGTGCTGATACACAGGATCAATTTTGTGGACCGTTGGGCACTGGGGCCAGGGACCTTGCTGGCCTTTGGCAGCTATAGAAGGAGCCAAATCCTCAACCTCCATCCAGAAGTGGCCTTTGTCCTCCACCATCCAAACCAAGACTTCCACGAAATATCTCTGCATATTCTGTCCACACAGCTCCCTGGCATCTCTCTCCTGTACTGGGGACAGCTAGATCTGTGCCTTCCGAAGGTGTAAATTCAGCCCAGCCCAGCTTCCTGGGGACAGATACCGGGGCTTCCCCCTCCGGAGTCACCCCTAACACAGCTTCCCGCACTCAAAGCCCCTCCTACCACTTGGCCTCCGGTTCCCAGCTTCCACCAGAATGTAGTGTATTTCATCTTTATGTGTCAGGATTTATATAAAAAGGGGATAGTTCAACTCTCAATGTAATGAGTTGGAAGAACAGCTCTCTGGTGGCTTCCTCTAGCAAACGCAGCATCAATAACATTGATTGCTAAAAATAACTAATAACACCGGGCTAGGGGTGGCAGGGACTGCTCCAGCCCTGCCTCTAACAGGAATGCAAGGGTGACAAGTGCTCACCCCTCAACACGCACCCTGCCACCAGGTGGGTCACAGAGGACTGAAGAGCAGGGTGCCAGGGTGGAGCAGGGCTCTCTAAGGCCCTGGAATCTTCTCAGTGGTGAGAAGGGGTGGGAGACAGGCTGGTGCCTCTGGGAAGCTGGTCACGTGCCCTGAAGCCCATGTGCCTGGCAGAGGAAAGTTTCAGGCTGGGGCCACCATGGAAGCATTTGGAAGAGAGTCTTTTGGGAGTATGGTGACTCTGGTAAAGGGACAGGAAAGTTGGGGCAGGGACACACAGGGCTAGGATTGCTCCCTCAGCTCCAGAGTGGGCCAGTGAGGCCCTTTTTGGCCTTCTCAAACCATTGAATCTCTGGGATTTTGCTTTCCTCTCCTAGTGATGGAGAGCCCTGCTTCCTCATGTCAGCATCATGGGCTTCTCAATTGAGGGGCTGCAGGACCCGGATGTGTGTGACATGGGGAGCGGTGTGCACATGCGTGCCATTGCAATGTATTCTCCATACATTCAGGGGAGGGGCTGGCTCCTGGAGCAAGCAGTTAGCAAGTAAAATCTGAGGTTCCGAGGTTGACGCAAATGGCCCTTGCTATGAGCCTCCAGAGGTCAGCCCCCAGGGAAATGAATAATATTGGGAGCTAAGACTTACCCAAACCAGAGTTTGGTCCCTTTTGACAAGGCAGATGGACAGGCATGAATTTTGTACATCTCATTGTATTTCTGGAGGTTCTCCTTTCCTTTCTGTATGATGAATGGAGGATTCAGAGGTACCCTTATATATACAAAACCAATTCTTCCACACTCCGAGCCCCAAGCCCTGGCCACTGTGCCCTAGACCGAGGTGGCTGTCTTCTCCCAGAAACAGAAATCTGTGCTGCAGGGAGGGGGCTTGGGAGGGCAGATCCCCCCTACCTGTGTGGCTCCTTACTTTTCTGGAAGGATTCTCTTGCCTAATTTCTCCTTGGACCTCTCATCTCTCTTTGGGACTTCAAGAGACAAAAAGCAAATTATAGATGAGGGGTGGAGGCTGTGGAGTAAAGGATCACAATAAAACCAGCTTGTAGTTAAATGAAGAGGCTTATTTAGCTGGCTCAGAAATGAGTCCATGTGTATAGAGGAGAAATAATGTGTCTTAAAATTAATAGCATAAATGTTAGCTCTGATGGCCAGGGCACAAACCCACATGGTCCCTCTGGACTCCTCTATGAGGTTATTTTCTCTCTCCCCAACCCCCCAGGTACAAGGAAAGAGCTGTGGCACTCTCTCTCCAGAGCGCCACACTTTGGATTCAAGGTAACTTCATCTGTGGGCTGGGGAGTGTAAGAGAGAAGCGAGGTGCGGCAGGGATGCACTCAGTTTGCTGGCCTGCGTGGGTCTGTAATGAAATAGAGTGGGTGTCTGCAGCACTTGGCTTCCTGTGGGGGAATTATTGAAGCACCTGGCAAAAGCTCTTGGTCGGGGATGCTCCTCCTCCAGGCAGGAAGAATGGGGTTGAGGATGCACCCAGAGCCCCGTGGCATCAGTCTACCTCCTTGAACCAAATGACCCCCTGGGGCATCAGTAACAGGCTCTGCAGAGCTGGAGAGGCGCACTGCCCAGGGAGGCAGGACCTCCTGCTGAAGGCTGCCTTGATCTCTGTTCTCAGGACCAGGCAGCCATGCGGGACAGTCCCTTATTCACGGAGCACAGCGAGATACAGTCCCTTTCCCCCCACCGATCCTATATGCTTTCTACATGGCCCCATGGGCTCATCTATGTTCTGGAGGAAAAAAGGGACTGTCTTTGTAAGTTGGATGTGAGAAACTGGGGCGCCATGTGACTTAACGTATTCCAGCACACTGTTGAACCTTGCATTTCACAACGCCCGAGTCTTAATGCTGGGCAGGAGACACAGATGTGACCACCACCAGCCTCTGCCACCTAGTGAGATGCTGTAACTTAGAACCCCCAAAGCCAGTCACGGAGCCCGTCACCGATTTCTCCAGCTCCCCCATTCCAAGGCTTTTCATTCGTGGTCAAAATTGGGGGGTTGTTCTAAACTATCATGAATCTTCCAATAATTATTCTAGAGGTAATAAAGAAGTCTAAAAACCAAATCATAAGCTCCCAAGATTTCAGGATACTTCAGGACAGGACAGACAGCGACCAGGGGATAAGGGGGCATTGTCACCAGTCCCCAACACCTAGAAAGTCCTCAATAAATACTGGCTGGAGACAGGAGCTAAAATTAGTCAGTCTGTAACATAACATATTTGCACTTGCACGTACACACGGCGCTGTACACACGCACTCCTCCCACTCACAGCCCCTGGAAGGGCTCGATGCTTCAGAGGATAACGCCGGGCGCTCTGGCTGTGTAATGAGAGAGCAGCAGGATGCCAAGTGCTTAGAAGAGATCCTTTTGCTTCCTTTCCTCCACTCAGTTCTGCCACCAGAGACCTCTGACTATCGTGTTCTGATTCCACCAACGCGAAACTACATTTTGGGGGAAAATCACTCGTTCCCTTTATATTAGGAAAGTAAGAAGAAAAAAGACTTCATTTTGGAATCTAGTCTTTCTTTTGGGAGTTGGTATAAAGGACAATTCCTCATGAAGGCTTTGCTTTGATTTTATTGGGTTTTATATCTGCCCCTGCCCTCCACCCCTCCCAAAAGGGGACCTTAAAGACTGGTTGGCTGAAACACTAGAGACAGAGGTTCATGAAGCATCTTTTCTTTTGCAATGTCATGGTCATCAATGGCTTGTATTTATATTCTATTTCACAGTTCTAAAAATGTCACTTAAAAGTATTTCCTTCTTGTGATCCCTGCAATAGCTCTGAAGATTGGCAGGGCAGGTTTCATTATCTCTAGCTAACAGGTGAGGAAATTATGAATTTGCATGGTAAAGTGACCTGCTCAAATCATGGAGGGGGGCGTCAGCTGGAGTTTCCCCAGTTTATCATCTAATGCTCACCCACCAAGCCACTCTTCCTCTCATTAACCTGCCACGTTAGGGGAGGATGGGATAACAGAGGAGCTGCCCTGAAGAGATGGATGATGCAACCCATAGGTGAGCTGGTATGGGGAGTGAAAGACAGGTTGCTGGGGCTCTCGCTGGTCACAGGCTGGGGAGTGGGATGGCCTGAGAAAGGGCCCTCTTTTGCAAGGGGATCTGCTAGAACTCGGGAAGCAATGATTTAGTCACTCATCAGACTCACACTGTGTGCTACTGAGTTCTCTGGCTGTGGCCATGTGGCTGAAATCCATGGTCAGAAGAGCCAGGCAAATTGAAGCTGGTTTTCCACTCCTCTCCAGCAAGGCACTGCTTTCTCTTAAGGTTCTCCATCTTTGAAAGCTCTCAGCAGAATTTTGGACCAGTACCCAGAGTCTATTAGACTAGACTAGGGACACTTTTCATTTCATCCTGCCATCAAGGCCCCCCTGATCTTCCCCAGTGGACAGAACCCGGGGCCCCTAAAGAATGCAGGCTAAGCAGGGGTCAGAACCCTGGACAGCGACCGGCAGCTGCCTCCTGAGTCCTGCCTGGGCTGGAAACATGGCCCCCTCGTTTATCACCAGAAAACAGCTGCCAGTGCTCATGGAAGCTCCTGCCACTGTGGATCTGCGTCCATTCAGTCCCAAGCATGATGGCTTGTCACCTCTGCTACCCCACCCCAACTGAGTAACTTCCTGAAGTTCCCAAAGAGGCTCACCTTTGGAGGGATCAGTAACCAATTACCTCATGGAAGGGATGATTTCATGGAAGGGAACAGTAACCAGTTCAGACAGCCTGGTGTCTTAGATTAACTAAGGACAATGCACTTTCCACAGAGCTTTTTTCTCTTCTTTCACGCTCGGCTCAGGTCAGAGACTCCGCGTGGGAGAAGCTGGCCACCATGGAACACGCTCAGATTTGGGGATCATCTCAGAGGCCATGGATTTAACTTGGCAGCAGTCTCTGGGCCCGTGAGCCGTGCAGTATGCAGATGCGTTCTGCCGAGTGTGTCCTCACTAAATCCACCGCGCTGGAAATGCATTTGGAAGCAATCCCGCCTGTCCACAGCAGATTTTCCAGATCCTGGCAATTGGAGCATGTTAAAGATGAGATACAGCTGCCAGGTCTGATTTCTTAAATCAAGATTTGTTTTGTGGGGAGGGCAAGAGGGGAAAGAAAAATGCGGAACCTCACAAGGTGAGGGAGGGAGAGATGTCTGCTGCCTCGGTGTGGTTCCGTCAGGAGCCAATTTCCTGCAGCCAGAGGCTTCCTATGGAATAAGCAATGCCTTACTCCAAACTCCAGATTTTGGGGACTCTGAGTGTGAATGAAGACAGGTGCCAGCTGGGGGACCAGAGCGCAGTGGTTTCTGTCCCATTCGTTTTTCCCTGAGCCCGTGGCCATCCTTGTCCTCACGCCAGAGTCGTGCCCTGCTCCCAGTCGCAGCCTCTCATGGTACAATGCCCATCCTGGAGAATGCCTGGGGTCAAGCCACTGCTGGGGCCCATCTTAGGGAGGCCTGGCACCTCCCTGCACCCTGCTGCAGAGTGGCAGTGTTTAAGGACGGTGTCTGTCTATGGCAGGGGACAATGCTTTGTGACAGTGGTGGGGAGTGGAAGTCCATCTGTCTAGGGCAAGGCATTGGGGAAGGTGGCTATTTGTAAATAATAGTTAATGAGGATTAAATAATAGATGAACCCGTGTCATTCACGGAAGTACTGATAAGCATCTTTCCTCCCACTTTTCAATTACTGCTTGAATGGAGGGTCTGGAGGCTGAGGAGATGTGAGAGGAACACAGAGGCAGCATTGAGTGAATTGGGGGGCTTTTGTGGTGTTTAATATCCATTCACTGAGACTGCTGACACAGCAGATTCCAAAGAATTTCTGGGGTTCCCCAAGGCCTGAAGGCAAAAATAATTTAAAAAAAATACAGAAAAGAACTTAGAAAAAGAACTACCATCAGCAAAAAATTAAATAAAAAGTTAATACTGCCTCTTTAAAAAGCCACAAACACATATAAACCACACAGGATGTGATTTGGATGTTCCTATTTGGTTTAGGGCACAGCCTCGCTATGTAATAACCATATCAGGTATTGTTGCTCCATTACTTTGGGAGCAGACCTGATATCACACATGCATGTAAACATGATGTGTATGGATGAGAATGTCAGGAAAAGTGTTGTGCTGAGTAAAAGACACAGTGCCCTGACTGCAGAAGAGGGGTTTTCTGTCTGTCCTTCCCAGGAAAGAGCTGGGCTCAGGAAGAGTGTGGTCCACACTGTACATGTGTCCTCGGAAGTCACCCACTAGGGGCTTTCCTTCTCTCTTCACTTCCTCCTCTTCTCCTTTCTCCCCTTTCCCCCTCCTCTTCCTTTCCTTTCCCTCCTCCAGCAGCTCTGGCTCTGACTTTCTGATCCTAGTTGATGTCCTGCTGGGTGTGTCCATTTCCTTACATGTCCTCCAAGGCCACTGCCTGCCTTACCTCTCCTCCTGAGTCAGCGTGAGTCGGAGGGCACAGAGTTCCAAAGGCAGACTCCACTGGCCAGTGAGGTCCCTGTAACCCTGCTATTGTGAGCTCCTGAGGCCATCCCTGAAGCATCATGGAGACCCTTTCTGATCTCTAGCAAACCCAGGGCCCTTGGGTCTGGCTGGGGTCTGGGCTCCATGTAGCGTAAACATGGAAACTGAGTGGGCTGTTATCTGGCCTGATACTGGCCACAGATCAGGGCAGTCCCAGGCCAGGGCAGTGCATGCTCACCCTGGGGATATAGAGGTCAGGCTACCCTGGTTCATCACAGTGAACACAATCAGCCACCCTGGCCAGTCCACACAGCCTTGGGGGTGGCCTTCAAGAGCTAAGTCATTGAAATTAGGGACTGCAGAAGCAGACCAGCCGATCCAGAGGCTCAGGTCTCTGGGTTAGAGAGAGTGTTATTTTCCCTAAATGAAGAAGAGGGTGGAGGTCTGTGGCATGGGCATCACTGTAACACAACACCATTGAGATACTGACCTTGGTGGCCTGGAAAGACAGAAGTAAACAGACTGTGCTGGTGGCACAAATCAATCGGGTAGGCACTGCATCTGAGCACCGGCAGCCTGCTGACTGCAAGGCTTGGGCAAGAGGGCAGAAGTCTGTAACGGGAGAGCTCTACTTTGATTCAGCACCGTCACAATACCCCTGGCAGTAAGAACTCAGAAGCAGAGGCAGTGTGGTTAAAGAGATGTTAGAGGAAGTGGAGTATGGGTCATTCTTGAAAGTAAACCCCATGATGGTGCCCAGCTTCCCTGGGCATGGCTCCCAGCAGTGTCAGTCACGGTCCCCAAAAGAACCACACACCGAAGTCCTAAACTCCTAGACTCCCAAAGTGACTGTTTGGAGGCAGGGTTAAAGAGGTGATTGAGTTAAAATGAGGTCATTACAGTCCTAATCCAAAGGGTGATGTCACAGAGAAGATTGGAGTACAGAACAGAGAACCACCATGTGAGGAAAGAGACGGCTACCTACTGCCCAAGAGAGAGGCCACCTCACCCTCTGCCCAGCCTCTCTGCTGAGCCAGCCACCTGGAGACTGCATGGTCTGTCATTTATCAGGCCTCGCATGGAACCCACCCTGCCGAGGTCTTGAACTCGGACTCCCAAAGAGAGGGAATACAGTGCTGCTGTTGGAGCAAGCCAGACTGGGGTACTCTGTTGGGGCAGCACAGGAAATGAATATGGACCCATCCACTCCTCAGGGCTCAGGAGGCACCAGCAATCCAAGAGACCCCTGGGGGTGGGGGGTGATCTTACTACATTGCAACCTGCATTTCTAACAAACATAGCTTTCATTTCTTAATAAGATGAACCCGCACCTTAGGGAAAACTCTCAGAGGAAGGGGAGAATCCCTGTGTAGGTAAAATAAACCTGAAACCCAGATGACAGAAGTTCTGCTAAGCAGAATCGATCCCAGAAGGGGCAGACCAAGATGCCCACAGCTGTGCTTCTCCTGCACTAATGCACAAGCTTTTCCAACGAAGATCATACCGTTGCTACAGTGATAGTTGTCTGCCTGTTGCAGTGAACTCTCAGGGTCTCCATTGTGTCTAAGATCAGGGAAAGGCCAAAGCTGAGAGCCAAAGAACTGTACCCGGAGTGGGCTGCTGCTCAGGGGTCCCACGAGCCTCCGACCCTGCTCATCCAGAGATTGTCAGCAGGATGGTTTCTGGGATTTCAGGTTTCTAAACAGATTCATACAAATGCCACCCACACATGGCAGTGGGTCCCCCAGCAATTAAAGGCTGTGGTAGCCCAGTGACTTCAACACGGTGTAATCTACATGCACAGGGGCACGTGATTCTGCCTTGGAAAGCAGGGAAGTTCACATAGCACAGACCATAACCCCAGGGACACTGATCTCGGTGAAACAAGCTGGATCCCAAGGCCGTATATACTGTAACATTACACTTACAAGAGGTCCCCAGTGTAGTCAGGCCCAAGGGACAGAGAGGAGGCAGAGGCTGCCCCAAGCTGGGAGGAGATAAAAAAGGAGCGGGGAAGGTGTTGTTCAGTAAGGACAGAGCCTGAGATTTGCAGGATGAAAGATCGCTGGAGCTGGGCAGAGGCGGTGATTGCATGGCAGTGTGAAAGTGTTTAAACCACTGAATTAAAAATAGGCAGATTACTTGTGTGATGTATAGCCTACCCACAGGTTAAAATAAGATTTATTTATTTATTTATTTATTTATTGGTACTGGGAATCGAACACACGACCTCACGCCTGTCAGGCAGGCGCCGTGCCACTGAGCTATATCCCTGGCAGAAATAAGATTTAAAAAGTGTGTACACACAACGAGCATTTGGGTCAGGTACTGACCTGACTTCCTGAGATACTATGAACACCCATTCTGTCCTGTTAGTGGCCTTCAGCGAACATGGGCAAGAGCCTGAGGGCTAGTGGCTGGACAGATTATCCAAGTCATTTTTTAAACAAGAGGCACTCCACTGTGTGCTGGAGGATGGCTTGGGGGAGGGGAAGGAGAAATGACCAATAGGTCCCCGGCTGCCTGCCCCGTGAGCTCGCTTGTCTGTAACATTTTTATTTTTAAGCGTAAATAGGAAAAGCTTGGTGGTAGTTGGGGCAACTTTTAAGACAAAAGGACTCTGAAGATTAAATTGAGATCTACCCAGGTAAGGTGGTTTACCAGGGAAGGTGGAAAAGCTCTCGAATGAGGCTGAGATGTGTGGGTACCCTAACTGCCTCCCCACCCACCACCTTAGAGGCTCATACAGATGTCAAATGTTTCTAAATGCATACACATGATGTTGAATATAAAGATACCAGAAATATGCCTGTGGGATGTTTGTATTTTCATGGCCACACACACACACACACACACACACACACACACACACACTGTTCCACCTGTGGGCCATGCTCTCCCCAGGCTGGATCCCTCCTCTTTTCTGCTGGTCCTGGGAAGTCCCTTTGGACCCTTCAGGGGCTCTTCCTAGGTGATGGATGCCACTTGATGGACAGACAGCAACACCACCAGCACCCACTACAGTTTATGAACACTAGCCTGAAGGCCTGGGGTCCGGGGTTTCTTTTAAACGTGGCTGCTTTCAAAGTTCCTAAGCATTGTCTCTTCCGAGGTCTGAATGCTGGTCTCGTTAAACAAGAAGTCCCATGGGTGGGGCCACTGACCTGGCCCACACCTCATCAACATCTGTTCCCCGTGATCTTTTAGAGAGAAATCACAGTTTATTCCTTGGGAATGGTTGCTAGGAGATCACCTGATAAGTAGAAGTGATTAATGAGGAATTAAATTAATGTCACCCTTCAGCTGACAACAGGGACATGCATCCACACATTGGGTGTTTGTGCACCAGTGCCTGTGTATGCCTGTGTGTGTGTTCATACAACTGTGGATGGTTACACGTGTGTGCTTTTGTGCTTGTGGACTCGGGCCTACAAATGCATGTGCCTGCCTGTCTATGTATACATGTGCGCATGTGTATGTGTACACATGTACACATGTCTTGTGGCCCCGGGAAAGACCTCCACAAAGGAGAGAAAGGAGTGGAAGACAGATGTGCCACCTTCTATGCAAAGGATGTGAACTGGAGCATTATACAGTGTTGACGCTTTCATGCTCTGGGGGCCCCATTTCTTAAAGAAGTTCTTTGGAATATGTTTGCAGACTGCTTTATGATATGAATAATCATTTCTTAATTCCCATTTGGCAAATTAATCTTCTGGCATTTCAAAGTGTGGCATAGAGTTTTGGAAACAGGTCAGCGTCTAATGTCTGGCTTAGCACTTGTAAACAGGCCTGAGTGGAATGGGTAGGTCAATCGTGGCCCTTCAGTAAAATATTATTCTATGGAAGCAAACATCAGCCTGGATGTTCCTGGAAATGTGGTTAAGCAGCAATGTCAACAAAAACAGGCTACAAAATGATATTCGTAGCATGATCTGGTTTTTGTGCAGTGAACTCTGCAAACCCTTCTGTGCAGAAGACACCTGGGGGACTGCACTCACCAGGTGTAAACCATGATGGCTTCTGACAATGGGCTGTGGGGGTGTTTGGTCCTTTCTGTTTTACATCTATCTTTTCTTTTCTTTTTGCAGTACTGAGTATTGACCTTGGAGTCTTTGCACTGAGCTCCATCTCCAGTCTCTTCTTATTTTTATTTTTATTCTGAGACAGGGACTTGTTAACCAGGCTGGGCTTGAAGCTGACATTCCCTGCCTCAGCCTCCCAGAGTGCTGAGATCATCGGGCAAGTGCCACCATATCCAGCTCCTGTCTATATTTTCCTATGAGGAACACCTGTAATTTGTGTAATAATAAAAAGGTTCAAAGAGGAAACTTTAACTTGAAAAGAAAAAAATCCACTTTACTCAGGGTCTCCAGATCCCCCAATGCCAGAGGAAGGTGGGGTCATCAGGAGAAGGGGAGGAGGAAGACAAGCCAAAGTGTCCACTATTCTTGTTCCTGACACTCAAACCCTCCAAAGGTGCTGGTGGCACTTGGGTGACAGCAAGGGGGGTCTGCTTCCCATGTGTCCTGGCCCTATCTATGGCAGAACCGAAGGAAATTCCTTCCTCACTTGGCGCCTCCCTCACCCTCTGTCCCGATGGGTCACAAGGTCACCTTCTCACGCATGTGTAGGGGACAGGTGAAGTCCCCAAGTGCTTCTGCCAGCAGATGATGCTGACAGCAAAGGCAGGACAGAAGCATCACTTTGGCTGTTGTCATCAATCATGTGCCCCCGTCTGATGGTGGCTTAGGTGGACGAAGCAAGGGCTGGTGAGGATTCAAGCCAGTGTGGGTCAGGGAGCCTCGGACTTCGATAGTTAAACTGGACAGTCCACTTGGTTGGCTTTGGGAGCACAATGCTGGCTGTGCCTGGGTGGTCATGGAGGTATGGCTCTGAGGTCCATATCTGGTCCCTTGTCTCTCCTCTCTGGCACTGTCCCACAGCTCTGCTTCCTGGCCACCATGAGCTGAATGTCCTCCTCTGCAAGTCCTCTCTCCAGGTTGCTCCTGCCTTGGTGCCTGCCTGAAACTTCTGAAACCCTAGCTGCAGAGACCTCTCCTCCTTTAAGCTGGGGTGTTGGGTGCTTTGTCCCTGGGACAGGAAGGCTGACAGACACAGGTGCGGTGCCTGACCGTCACAGGTATCATGGTGAAACACCATGGGTCCCATCTTTGAGTCATTTTTAAAAATCCCCATCTCACCCAGTTCTGTAAAAAAGGAAGCAGGTAAGAAACCCTGAATCTGCCCACAAAACCATCAGAAAACCCAAGGCACGGCAGAGCTATCTTGTGGGGCTGGCTCTCGGCTTCAGACAGATGGATCCCTGCCCCTGTTGCCTGAGAAGCTCAGGTCTTGCTCCTGATGGCTGGATAGCATGTGATGGAGATGGCCTTGGTGGCCCCCTCCACCAAGGTGGCCCTGAACTGAACCTCACAGGAAAGTATTCGGAGAAGCTACCTAGGACCCTTCTCTCATCTGGCCCCACTGCCCTTCCCACTCAGCCTGTGCAGGCTACAGAGGTCCAGGGTCACTGCACAGCTCTGAGCTAAACAAACTCCTGAAAGAGTAGGGGACCTGCAGTGGTTTGGCTCACTGAGTGAAACTTAAAAGACCTTTCTCAGTCCTTAAAAGACTGACCTGCTGTAGCATCCAGGGTGTAGCTGGGGGTAGTGGCTATATTCTGCCATCACTGGCTATGCTGCTAGAGCACAGCTCGGGTCCCCTTTCACAAAAACACCAACACACAGCCTTCCTTCATTTCCCACAGGAACAGGAGTAACCTAGACAGATCTGAACTGAGCGCCCCCACCCAGCCCCACCAGCAGAGAACCCTCTGCCACTAGGCAGTGCGCTGCCGTGACCAGGTAACCCAGATGCGAGTCTGGGCTCTGCCAGGCAGGCGCTGGGTGGCTGTCCCCTTGCCTGAGCCACTAGGAGTGTCCATGCATGCACTGTTACGAGAGGCAGTGTGACAGGGTTGCAGGACAGTCCCCAGAGGAACCATACCAGAGGAGCCTACATTGCCATGCTGAGCACCCTGGGTCCCCTGTATTCGACATTTTTGATATTCAGCTGACCATCTGAACCGGTGCACATGGGACAGGCATGGATGCACCTGTCTAGGAGAGCTCCCTGTCCCCAGCTCTGTTTCTGGAGTTCTGTTTTCTTCTGTCAGTGTTTAACTCAGCAGCTAAGGCCAAACTGTCCCTGCTGCAGGCCCAGGAGTAGGCAATGGATCAGAGGGGCTCTCACTTAGGGCCACTCCAGGACCACCTTCTGCACTGTCTTCTGAAGAAAGGCCATCAACAAGATGCATGGAGAAGGGATGCAGGCAGCAAGAAAGCAGGAGACAGCAGAGGATCCCCTGTCACTCAGATACCGGGTACACAGCATCCCTACCCCACCCCAGCTGGGAGGCACTTCTTCCTCCAGACCAGCTGCATGGAAACCTGTGCTCCAGCCCTGGCCTCCTCAGGATGAAAGCCTAGAGGCAGGGAACCCTCACCTTGCTGGGGCCCTGTCAGCCAGTACTCTTTCGGAGCCTGGGTGAGTCTGGCCCCAGGCCCTCTGACAGAGTTTTCTTTGATGTTTATTAACCCACTTTCTCTCTTGGCATTCAGAGCAAAGAGGAAACCTCGGCCAGAGCTATGAATAGGCTCAGGCGGTCTCCGGAGAGCAGAATGAGCTCATACCTCCAGCACAGGTGCCAAGTGCAATAAAGGTTCCTGGCTGGGCTGGGCCAGGCTGTGGCCACCTCGGGGAGTGGAGAGGGCACCCCGGCTGAGCCCAGTGCATCTTCTGTCTCGCTGCCCAGCCCGGCCACCTGGGCCCCAACTGGAAGCAGAGCTGGCAGTCACATGGTTATTCTGCCCTAGGTCAGACCTGACGGGAGCCACTGAGGGGGAGGCAGGGGAAGGATTGGCACAATGACACGGAATATAAATGACTCCTGTAAACAGAGAGTTTAATAAAAAGGCAGTAAGGGAATTTATGGGCAACCCAAGGATAATTAAAATTATTTATCTACTTACCTTGCTTGCAGGCTGATCAGTCTATTAATTATCTATTATATACCCACTGATTTGCATTTTAGTAAGGGGATTGGGTAAGGGCAGGTGAAAAACACAAAGGGTGGGGAACCGAACATTGAGGGTGGCTATGTGCACCCCCTGCTGACACCTATCCACACATCACTCCCCACACCATGAGCTGCCCCGAGACCCCAAGAGCCAGCTGGGGCCAAGCAGAAAGCGCTGCGCGAAGAGGTACACACCTGTGTGCAGGAGGAGCACTCCTGGAGGACAGGGTCCCACAGCGGGGCCTGCAGACCGGCTCTGGGGAAGGCCAGCAGGGTTTCCGCCGGCGGCTTTGACTTCACGCTGTATTTTAAAAAAAGAAAATAAGAGAACAAGATCATTTTCAATCTCTGAATATCTGGAATGCATCAGACACATGCCGTCCCTTGCTCTTGATTAAAAATATCACAGGACCGAGTGTCATGGGAACCGTATCTTTTGAATGCTGCAAACGAGAGAATGTTAGGCGGGGACTTTTAACAAGGTGGCTTTGTCTACTTCCAAGCATGTAAAGGATGCTCTGCACGGTAGCTCTGGATATTTAGGAGACATCTGAGGTGTCAGGTGCAGTGCTGGACCAGCGGAGTAGGGCCCTGGAGTACAAGAGGGTCAGCTGGCTAAAGTGGACCACAGGTGGGATGGCCCATGTTTCTGGCCCTAAGCCGGGCCAGCTCTTCCCTTGGACTCGTAGTGCCCTCTTAGGGCAGAATCTCTTGTGTCACCTTGATGCCAGTGCTGGCTCCTGTCCCAGGCCTCCATTCCAAGGAGCTGTCAGGTCTGTGGGGTTATTAGACCCTCAAGGTGCAGTTTAGTGGGCTGCCCACCCCCAAATCTGCCAGCATCGGCAGAGCCTCCTCTGCCCGGGGGTGCAGGGCAAGGTCAGGGAGGGACTGGCCTTTGCCTCTCAGCCACTCACTCTCTGGGGCTGTGTTGGCTGCAGGTGAAGATTGACAGTCTGTGTCCCCACAAATCTTGTGACAAAGCCCCAGATCTCCCTGGAACAGTGTTTGCAGATGGGCCCCAGGTCGTGATCGGCTCGAGACAGAATTGCTGCTTTTCTTAGAAGTTCCCCAGTTCCCTCCACGAGCGATGACATGAGATCCACTGGCACCCTGACTGGGGACTCCCTGGTCTCTGAGAACTATATATTCGTTGTGTAAGTCTCCCCGTGCATGGTGTCTGCGTCACCCCTTGTCATCCTTCCTCTTCTGTCCTTCCTTGTCATTCCATCAGGTCAGTCCCCAGCAGCTGCCCGTTCTCCCAGCTTCCACAGGTGGCTCTCCATGGGCGAAGCCAGTGTGGCAGTCACTGTGTGACACTAATGAGCCCCTCCCCCAAGTGCTACCTCAACTCCCATCCTACAGTCCACCAAAGAGCTAATGAAAGCGAGAGGCCGGTCATCAACAAGACACAGCACAACATGACACCTGTTTCAAGGAGTTCACTGCTACCTGGGCTTATCTGTTGAAATCTTGGCCTCTTGGGGCATTCCATGGTCCTTTTCTTGGTGTCCAATTGGCAAAGCCACAGTCCCTAGTGGTCCAGCCAGACAGGGATCTAGGTTTTGCCTTGATGGTATTTAGGAATTGGGTTTAACATTTAGAGTCGGGTCACGTTAGTAACAGTGAGCTCTACCCTGGTGATTGAGCCCCAACCCTTGCCTGAGGTTAGAGCCTGTGTCTGCCTTGTGGATGTCAGGCTTGGTAGCCCCTAGGATTGTGTGATCCAGGCCATAAAATCAGGCCATCTGTTCATCAGTTTATCGAGCTATCCATCTGCCTGTCCACCCATCTGTCTATCATCTATTTCTTCATCTGTCCATTCACTCATCTGTCCATCTGTCCATCATCCATCTGTTTATCTGGCTTATTGAGCCTGTTGAGTCTTCTTGGGCCTCTCCCAGATTAGACATCTGCAGTTCACCTTGTTCATCAACAGAACCCAAAACACCCCTCCTTCCCATTCAGTCCTGCACCCAGTTCTTGCTGGGAGTGGGAGGAGAGCCTCAGCAATGGCAGCAAAGTGGGGGGAGAAAGAGCCAGCAAGCTTAGCTGCAGATCTGCCTGGGGACAAGGACCGCAGAGGTACAAACCTGGAACCTGCTGGCTGTCCTGAGTCTGTGTGAATCAGGTGAGCTGCGCTGAGGATACCCCAGCCCCAGCTTCTGCTCAAGCCTCAAAACCCTTCCCCACCAGGCCTGGGCTGCCTGAGTCTGCAGGACTGTGGTGTCCAATCCCTTTCTCTGCCCCTGAAAGCCCCTCTTCCCCTTCCTGGCTATCGCTTCTCAATTCTGATGATGTATCAATAACTGCAAAGCAAAATGCCACAGTTAGCAGCGCCGCTGTACTGTAACTAATTGTTTTCTGAATCGATTCTCAAGGTTGTGTGTGTGCAGTGAGGTGGGGCCACGTCTCTGAGCTGCTGCAGCCACTGGGAATTAGGTACACCGGGGAAGTGTCAGAGACAAAGGAGAGGTTGGGGTGGAGCGGAGGGGCAAGGAAGGAGAAGGCTTTTTACAAAAGGGCCCACAGAGATTCTCCATCCCTCAGAGAATGAGAAGATGAGAGCCACTCTGGCTCAGCTTCCCACAGGGCATGGGTGGGCAGGGACTGGAGCCTGAGAGCCTTGGATAAGGACAGGATTAGTGAGCAGGGTTCCCACCCAGCCAGACCTATCTCCAGGACTGGGGCATGAGTCTGTGTCCATCTGAGTTAGGACACCAGGCTAGACAGCCCTGGGTTCTGAGATGGGGTCCCATAGACAGCACGATGCCATTCTGGGATAGGATGTGGGTACAGGGCAGACCTCTGCCCACCCACCTGTTTCCTGAATATGAAAGACACAGGTCCAGGAAAGTCCCAGACTCCTTCATGCACATCCAAAGACCTCAAATGTCTCTGGAGTTCGTGCACTTGAAATTTTATTGGCCCAATAAACTATGCTGCCGCTCTGGAGTCTTTCCTTGGGCCTCCTCGGAGCACACAGCTTGCCCAGCTGCAGAGCACGAACCCAAGCCCAGGGCATCTGGCTTGAGAGCTCAGCTTGTAATGGGCACACCGTCCTCAGTCTTAGCCTTGGCCAGCTGGTGACTCAGTTTTCTTCTCTGTCTCTCTTACAGCTGGCTTTGTCTTTTTCAGTACCTTTTGAGGTTTTACACAGCCCAGTGGGGGCAGGAATCATCAGGAGACAGGGCAGCAGGGCCCAGGCAGGTGGCCCCATCCCAGGGGCCTGCTTAGCAAAGAGCCAGAGGTGGGTCAGGAGCCTCTGCAATCATACTGTGGCACACAGGGGCCACACTTCCCTCCTTTACCTGCATGCCATCCTGCTCTGAGAATGTTCACCCCATGTCTTCCCATCTGGGTCCTCAGCCCAGCCTTTCAGGTAGGACCACTGGATAGACTGGGGCTTGCCTGTCTTGGTGTGTGGGAGGGGTCAGAGGGCCCCCCAAATCGCCAAAGGGTTCAAGAACACTCCGGAGACCGAGAAGAGGGACAAGGCCGGAACAGTCCTTTCTCTTATGGTGACCAGACCAGGCCAAGGTCTGCTGGTTCCACTGCTCACCCAGCACCTCTGCTTTCTACTGTGAACACCTGGAGACTCGGGCTCCAGCCTCTCCTCCGCAGCGTCTCTGCTCGCCTGGGACAGAGGGCTTGCTCCCACGTTCTGGAGCCCACCACACCCTCTCCAGTCTTGAGGCTCCCCCCGGCCTGTGCTCTGAGGAGTCCTTGTGTAGCTAAATGCAAGTCTAGTAGTCCCCAGGGACTGGTTCCAGAATCGCCGAAGATACCCTAATCTGCAAATGCTCAGTCCCAGATATAAAACGGTACGGTATTTGCACTGAGCCTCCACACATTCGCCATACAGTTGAAACCATCTCTCGATTAACATACAACACCGCGTGCCGTGTGGATGCTGGATAATGACAACAAGAAAGCCTGCATGTGTTCCACGCAGACGCTGTTATTTTTTCTGAATATCGGTTGAATCTGCAGACAAGCAGCCCACAGTGATGGAGGGCTGCTGTGTTTTCGTTTGGAGAAGATCTGCCTCCTCTCCCAGGAGCACTTGAGAGTGCTGAACCCAGGGACCCAGGTTGGACACCCTAGGAGGACAATCCCAATCCTAATCCTTTGTGAAGTTGTCACAGGGCATGGGACCTAACAAGAAAGGGAACAATTAGCAAACAGCCCAGGTGCAGGCTGCTCTCCTGTGTATGGGCAGGCCTGGGGCTATGCTGCTTTTTACTCTGCCTCCTCCTACCCACTCAGGAGAGCAGCCTGCACCTGGGCTGTTTGCTAATTGTTCCCTTTCTTGTTAGGTCCCATGCCCTGTGACAACTTCACAAAGGATTAGGATTGGGATTGTCCTCCTAGGGTGTCCAACAGATCAAAGGGAAAGATTGGAAACACACCCACCAGCTCAGGCAAGCCCCAGAGTGAGTCATCATGCCAAACACAAGAAGCAAGTCCCAGAAGATGTCACGCATGTGCGTGCGCTCAGAAGGGACATGGCACAGCTCCAGCCGTCGTTCTTGGTTACGTGAGTACAGATGTGTTTTTCCAAGGGACAAAATTAATAGCAACAACTGGTAATCAGAGCTGCTTCCGGGTGTGGGGGAGGGGAATCTGCTGGTGCACTCAGCGGGGGCCATAGCTCATTTGGTCCTTCATTCATCCCCTTCCCCCTTTTGCTTCTGCTTCTGCTTTGCTTCTTCTCCTTCATCTTATACTGAGGGCTGAACCCGGGATCCCCATACGGAGTCACATCTGCAGCCCTTTGAGACAGGATCTCACTAAGTTGCCTAGGCTGAGCTCACCCTTGTGATCCTCCTGCCTCAGACACCTGGAAGCCATCACATGCCACCTCGTCTGCTCTGCTTCATTCATCTTTAAGGCTCAATGCAACGTAAAGAAATATTTAAAAAGTATTAAGCTATGTTACCTACCTATACCAGCTCCCCACAATGAATGTGGTCATTATGTACTGGAAACATAAAAGATAACAATAAAAATAATAATAAAAGATAGATAATAATAAGTAACAGGGAGATAGAACAGAAAGGGGACCAAGAGTTGGAGGAATGGAGAAGGAGAGAAGGGAAAAGATGAAGAGGTGCACAGGTACTAATACCTCATGAACAATGCAATCATTACATGCTGCAAACCTGTACTAATAAAAATTAAAAGGTACAACGCCAGCCAGCCATTGGTAACTGCAGTAATATACATATTTATTACATTTTACCTTAATTATCAAATTCTTCCCTGACTGGCCTTGGTGGTGCACGCCTGCAGTCTTAGTTCTAGGGAGGCTCAAGTTGGAGGATTGTGGCGAGTTCAAGGCTAGCCAGGTTACATGGTGAGATGCTGTCTCAAAATTCTCCCCGATTTTTTTTTTTTTTTTTTTTTTTGAGGCATGCATGGTTAGAGCACAAGACCTTGGAGCAAGCAAGAGGCCTGAGCCACCCAGAGCCCAAATCAGGGTGTTTTGTGCCCTCAATAGGATGGCAGTGTGGGGTTGGGAGAGTGAGCACCCAGTGGATCCCGCTAGAGAGGCTCCCTCCTGGCCACTGGCTCTCTGCACTGCCCCACAGGCTGCCCGCATGTGGCTGGATGCCAGGAGACCTGCATCCTGGCCAGACACTCACTCAGCACGGTGGCTGTCTCCTGGGTGGCCTACTGCCAGGTCCTTCCTGCCTAGAGGTCCAGCTTTTGCTTTGACCTCACAAGACTAGACTTCCAGTGTTACAAGCTAACAAAAGCCGCGTGATCAGATTCCAGGTCATTACTCAAGAAAAGGGACCCCTCTGTGGTAGACAGTGGCAGTTTCAAACCAATTAAAATAAGCCCGTTGTTCCTGTGGGCTGCGCCTTGTCGCCACCCTGGAGGTCTCTGAGGGCCCATGCTCGCAATGAGCAAGATACACGAAATGTTAATGGAGACACTTAAATGGCGCACCAAGGGGATTCTGGTAAATAAGGCCACTCCAAGAGGCTGGGGGAGAAGTCTCCTGAGCTAACCCTGGAGGGAACTTCAATAAACACAAGATTGGATTGAAAACAATTCACACTGCAAGGGGTGGGTCTGTTGGCAGAGCTGGGAAGGGGGTTGGGGGGGGGAGGAAAGCTATTCCATTTCCTATTAGTTCCCCTTTGCAAGTGTTTGTGCCTCCTGCTGCTGGCCCTAGAACCTGCCAGGGCCTGAGAGTACTCACTGGGCAGGCTGGGAGGGTCAGGGTAGAATTTGCCAGGTTAAAAAATGGATGGGTAGGAGGAGGCTGAGCAGACCAGGGGAAGGGATGGAGGCTGAGGGCGGGAACAGATTGTCAGGAGACCCTGGGGCCGAACAGGCAGACAAAGCCTTGTGGAAGAAGGGGCCATGGTTTCCTGTCTGGCAGCTTGGAACTGTGTGGGATCCTGCTTAGAGCTGATCAAATGTGGTCCAGAAAACAAACAAATAAGGTTCAAGAGACTACTGTCCCTGCCTCGGTCAGTGGGAAGATAGGGCACCATTCAGTACAAACTCTGGGGCCACCCTACTCATAGGCGGTCCCTGGGCCAAGGCTGAGCCAGAATCCAGTCTGTCCACAGCTCACTGTGTCTCAGTGCCATTGAGGGCACTCCCGGCAGGACAAGTGGGGAGATCACCAGCTCAAATGGCTCAGTGGGGCTGAGAGCTCAGAGGGGCTGAGAGCTGAGCCAGTCCACAGGAGGCTCCCTCCACGCACACCCAACCCCAGGCACACCTAGCTTGACAGCAGAAATCAGGAGCCCTGTTCCAGCTGGGGTGTCCAGATTTAGCAAATAACCCTTCCAGATATCCAGGGTGAAACGTCAGACAAGCAATGATGCTCTGCTTGTGTTAGTCTGAGTGTGTACCCTGCAACATTTGGGCCACATTTAGGTTAACAATTAAAAATTGTTAACTTAAGTTGCCATAAGTTAACGTAAGTTAATCATTGTTTATTGTTTACCTGAAATTCAAATTTAATCAGGCATCTTGGTTTCTTTTGGAGCCCTAGCTTCTAGCTGTGACTGCCCTGCCTAGGTAAACACATACACTCTATGCACAGCCACATACATACACAGGGCAAGCATACTCACATGTGCACACCCCGCCACGTCCCTCCAAGGGAACAGTTAACACTTCACAAGGTCTGAGAGGGAGCCTGGCCCCCCATATTCTTGCTCACTGAACTCTCCCTGGCTCACCCCATGGCCACTTGTGTCATCATTCAGACCAAAGGACTTGGGCTCTAGACGGCCACTTGTTCAAGGCCACATAGTCAGCACATGGCCTGGCCAAAATTGCCGATCCAAGTCATTTGTGTTCCAATGTCTGCACTCTTTCCCCCAAACCAGACCCAATGCATCAAACTGGAGATGTTTCTTCCCAAACAGAATGATCACAGGAAGTCACTATTCTTTCAATAGGCAAAGCAATGCATAGGGCTCCGGTTGGCACATGGGGGGACCTTGGCACGACCATGCGGCTATGCCCAGTGCAGGCCCTGTTTTGGGGCTCCCTGGCCAGATCTGCTGAGCGGAAGGAACATGCCTGGCTTCCAGGCCTCTGCTCTGCTGCATCTTGCTGGCAGTCGAGTCCAGAGAACAATGCTGACACCCGTGGCAGAGCCTTCCAGCAGAGTATATTCTCTTGTGGGTGTCTGGGAGGGGACAAGAACTGGGCCTTCCTGGATTCTGGAAGTGGCATGGAGTCTTTAATCATCAGCTTCTCCTAATCAACTAGCTGCTCCCAGGTAGCCAGTAGGTAGTTTAAGTAGTGGGTGTGTAGTTAGAATCCTGCTCTCTGATGACCCGAGGGTGAATGCCAGGGTAGCACGATCGCCACAGATCCTGGGCCGTCTGCCAGGCAGGGAAAATGCCGAGATCTGATGACAAGTCCCTCTCTTAATATCTGCAACACAGCTGGCACAGCAGACACCCACTGCCACCTCTCTACCTGTCTGCTCCCTAGATTTTTCTAGGAATGGAAGTGAAGCGTACCGCTTAGTGATTTCTAGAAATGTCTTTTTTACACCCTCTTTTTAAGACAATCCCAGCCCATTGTGAGTCAGCCTCCTCTCCTGAGCCTCTTGCCAGCTGGTGGTAGTTTGCGAGGATTCCGAGCTGACAATCTGCCGTCAGCTGGAGCCCTCACAGCGACTGTGCCTAATTCCTATCATGAGTGAAATAAAAGCATTCTGAGCCTGAAGAGCTGGATGCTCCAGGTGTTATTTGCTTAACCAGCAGCCAAGAAGAAATCTGGCATGGGAAGAAAAAAAGCAAGGAGAGAAAGAAGGAGGCCAGCATGGATCATCAAAAATTCCAACACAGAGGATGCTGCTAATCAAACGTTAAAATCCAGGACACAAAATTGCTGAGGGCGAATGAGCCAGGGAGCACCACTAAATAAACGCAGCAAATTCCTTCCCTGTCCTCATAATCGTCACCTCCATACCATTCAGCTTCCTCTCTCAGTGATGCGAACCAGAGACAGTCAGCACCATAATGTGGTGATGTTTTCATTATTTAGCTAATGAGGTCAGACTGGAAAATTTTGTGCTAAGATTTTCGTCCTGAAACTTCACCGTGTATAGAGCGGAGGCGTTGGGGGCTTGGGCTGGGGAGGAAGCCGCCTCTGGATGGTGGCTTTTTTGAGACAGCCCACTGGAAGGAGCAGATTTAATTATAGACAAGTTGTTGCTTTTCAGGTGACCTACTTCCCAGATGGTTTTCCTGGCTTTTCTTTTCTAACACAAAGTTTTGACATTTTGGAGAGAGGAAGGAAGAAGTCACACTATGTCACCAAGGAAGTAGGGGGCTCAAGCCCTGTGATCTGAGGCAGAGAGGAAAAGGAGACCCTGAGTACGTCAGGAGGTGGAGAAGGAGAAGCAGGCAACGAACAGCAGGGGAAGCTGTTGTCTGTGGCTGAGATGAGACCTGTCCGGTCTAAGGTGGCAATGACCCAAGACACTGCTCAGGTTCGGCCACCAAGCTGCAAATCAGCTTGTCTTTGCTCAGCCCAAGGGTCCCTTGTGGATTCTCGCCAAGGGTGGCCTGGGCTGGCTGGTGCTGTCTTGTGACATGCTGGAACACAAAAGGAACTTGTCGCTCCTGAGATGTAAAGAACTTTCTGGAAGTCTGTGGTGGACTTGCTTCTGCCTACTGCTCATGGAATTCCCTTTTGCATGGAGTCCCTCTTGGTGCCACCACAGGGACCTCCTGGGGTGAGGAAGCCTGGGCCATTGCAAAGGCTGTAGTCATGAGCAGGGGCAGAGACCGCCCTCTTGGCTACTCAGCAGGATCCCAGCAATTCTTTGGAGAACAGCCATAAGATTCTCACTCCACCCATTTCCTGCCTTTAGGCATCGGCCTCTACCTGGTTTCGGTCGTGAGACCCAGTGTTATTTTTAATCCTGCTCAGGAAGAAGCTCTCGGTACTCTCCCTCCCTTGGCAAAACTTTTCCATATTTAACCAGTCTTTCGGTCAGAAAAGTGCTTCTTCTAATTTACCGCAAACCCTTCATGCTGAACCATGGGGTGGGGCCATCCCCACATGCTGCCCATAGTAGGTTTGGGAACAGCTGGTCAGGAGAGCCCTGACCATGCAGACAGGGTGTTTCGCAGCCAAGAGTCCTGCCTGCTTTTCTCCACCTGTGTTCATCTCTCTCCTCCAAGGCCTCAGGGGCCTTCCACTGCTTCAGGAGCCAGCTCAGGTCTGTGTCCAGCCTCACTCTCCTCCTCACTAACAGATAAGCACAAAGTGGGTTCTTCCATATCCCAAGAGGTCACCTACTGGGCATAGTCAAGGGATTGGCAGTCTGCCAGGGGGAACACTGGATGTTAGGTGTAACAGGTGGCACAGCTAGGGGCACTACACACAGATACCTGAAGGTCCCCGGGGGGAGCAGATTCTCCGCCCAGCAGTCCTGCAGCTAATGTCCACATGCCACACGACACAGCCCAGGGATTTGATTGACAGCTTGTGTTTTGCAGTTTTAAGTGGGCAGGGGGTACAGGTTGGTTTAAAACTTCATCGAACTCAGAGTACATGCAGAAGCCCAGGGTGTGTGGACACAAGGTCACATCGACAGATGTATGGCGGCCTTAAGGCCTCCAAACCAACGCCTTGAGATCAGGGTAAGGAAATGAGTGATCCTAGGATGCTCCTTTGCAGCTGTAGCAGGTCCAGGAGAGCCACAGCATCCAGAACTCCTGGGCCAAGCATCCTACCTGTGCCTCCCTGATCCTACTCAACGTGCTCCTGCTGGTTGAGAGGGATACTCAAGTACTTCAAAGCACAATGGAGAATCATCGCTCTCCAATTTCCCCATGGAGCACACAAAGTTCTCATCAGAGCTGAGGACGATGTGCAAGCTCTTCCTTAGACAGTGACCTGTTGGGAAATGGCGGAGACAGCAGAGGAAGAGAAGGAGGGACAGGAGAAGTGAGTAGCAGTTGCTTGGCTCCTGGAGCACAGAGAACTCTCATTGTACAGCACAGAATGCTGAAGACACAGGCCCATAGCCAGGGGCTTCCGGGAATCTACCTGCTAAAGCAGGAGCGAGCTCTCACATCCTTTGAACTGGTCTCAGTGTCACACGGAGCACTGCGATTATAAAATAAAATACAAAAGTTGTACAGAAAAATGTCAGAGAACAAGGAAAGAAGAGGTTCGTGTGGATGGAGAGATCTGAGGGGATACGCAGGCAAGGCGAGTGTGAGCTGCACTTTGAAAACAGCGAGGAACCCAGGGCAGGGAGGAGAGAGGGCAGCCTGAGACAGAGGGCGAGCGAGGGAAGGAGGAGGTCTGCCGAGCTGCTGAGGCAGGACAAGCTGTGTCTCATAAAGACCGTGCTTCTTCTGATGCATGAGAGTTCCAAGCCACTAAGTGAGATGGCACTGCAGACTGCCCAGGCAAGGCTCCAAGCACCGAGCCTGGCACCCAGAAAGCACTTAATAAAAACCAGCTCCCATCTTCTTTCTGTTGGCAGGGACTGACACAGGTTGGGGCAGTGGACTGAAGAGCTGAGGACCTGGCTGCTGAATGGTATTCCTGGGAATGATGGGGTGAGGACAGTGGGCAGGAGCCAGGTTGAAGTGGAGAGAAGTGGCCGATACCTAATCACACAGAAGAGGAGTCCTAGGCAGGGACTGAGGGCCAAGGGGTTCCCGCGGCCCTGGAAACCTCAGCCACACATGCGTACTTCTGGAGGGAGAGGCAGCTCTGGGTGTTCAAGGGCTCTGTGATGCTCCCGACCAGCAGTGTGGGGCCTCCTAAAGTCCCTTTCTGGAGGTCACCTCCTATCCCTGGCACTGATTGTATGCACAGTCCAGTTGCAAAGCAGCCAGGTGTGGCCGGCTGGCCCTGTACTCACTCACCACAGGCTTCAGTCTGAAAGAAGTATGCGGGGCCTCGTGCTGGAGGGAGGGAAGTGAGGGTGGACTTCTTGCCCCCGCACCCCTAGTGGTGGGCTCCTACTCAGGCTCTGTCACCTTACTGTCCCCATTGCTCTTCCAATCCCATTGTTGTGGTGATTGGAAATGCTGTGCGAGAAATAGACACAGCAGGTATGTGACAGGAGATTTGCCATCATTTCCCATGGTATCAAGACTTCAGTAAGATAAGGCGGGGGCATCTCAAAGCGGCCCCACAGGCTGGGAAACTAGTTCTCTGGAGTCACTTATTCTGCTCGTGTTTGCATTTAGCTGTTGCATAGTAGAGGTGAGGAGTGGGTACCTCAAGGTATCACACCCCAGGGTGGCTTCCCTGAAATGGAGATGTGAGAGCTGATTGCCAAGGTGCAGCCATGTCATAAACTGAGTTTTGAAGGCCTCTTTTCTGGCCCAGTACAACGGTATGAAGGTAACAAGTTTTGTAGCCAAGAGAACGACCTGCAATGGCAGCTGGGTACCACCAGTAGATGCTGGTACTGGGTGGGCCCACCTGCCGCCCACCTGGATACCCTCAAAAGCCCCTCTGCAGTGGAGTCACACTCCACACTTTATTCCTGCCCTAGATGCTGCTGGAATTGCTGAGCCACGGGGCAGCCTGCTCCAGGCAGGATGTCTGCTTGCAGAGTTGGCGAGAGAGGCATAATCTGCCCATGGCCAGCAGTGAGTGGAACAGCACATCAACTAACCCCACAGCACAGGGCACTGGCATTAGATGCGAGTGGGTGGTGTAAGGCTGTTTAGGCTGAACTCTGTGGAGCTGCAGAGGTGGGGAAAGAACCCAGGTCTTGCTTTGCCAGGCACTGTGCCGATCCTTAGGCGCCCTTCTCTAGGAGGCACTGTGGAGGCACTCATGGAGCCTCCTACCATGGGTGTTGCTGGTGCTCCACTGTGCATCCTTTGTGGATCAGGCCTGGGGACTGCGGATGCTCTAGTGCTTCCCTGTGGGAGGGGGCAGATGGAAAAGAAGGGAGGCACTCGGCATCGTGTGGGTGCCGGCTGTGGAGGCTGAAGTGATTGTCATCCCCAGGGACAGCATCAGTATCTTCTATCTGTTCCCAGAACAATCTTGTGTCAGCTTGTGTGGCTCTGGAGGTGGCTGACATCTGGCAGAAGAGTAGGGGACCCAGCCTCAGCTTCCAGAGCATCACTCTGTCTCCAGGAAGATCTGAGGGGAGCTCCATTTTCAGGATTAGTGAGGAGGATCCGTTAGTCCTGGCATCCATGGGGCAGTCCCCATTCTGAAGGCAGAGCATGGGGCTAGTCTCCCATTTCCCTGGGGCAGCCCCTTGCAGGAGGGCAGGCAGGTGTTTCTGCAGGTGTCAGCCTGTGCCTTCCACACTCCGCTGGGCTGAAAGCAGCAGCCCCAGCCTGGAGCTCCAAGGAGCTGGGTGCTGGGAGAGGGAGGGAGGCACTCAAGTGAAGTGCAGGAGAGGGTGGATGGACTTGCTGCTACAGTGCAGCTCCAAGACACTGCAACGATGGTCCCTGCACCTGCAAGAGGCTTTTTGTTCATTACTCTCCCTTCTGCCTTTGCTCTTTCTGGATGGGGGCAGAGAGCTAGAGGGTCATGAAATACTGCCCACAGCAACTATCCTGAGGTCTGTTATCTGCTGAGCTTCTGTACACACAGAAGGATGACCTGGCAGAGAAAACATCAGCCTATTGAAGAGGGAAGGCACAGGGAAAGGCAGGGTTTAGCCTCCCAGATGGAGCAAGAATGCTAAGGCCTGAGCTAGGTCTCCCCAGCCCCAGGCAGTGCCACCCCTGTTCCTGTTCCTGCTGCCTGCAGGCCCTGCCCACGGATGGATGGCCACAGGACACCTGCCCCTTACACATCCCCAGCCTCATGGGGGGCTTCTCAGGTGGTCAGGTTGCTTATTGGATCAGGCCTTCCCTGGAGATGAGGCTTTTATAGCTCCCTGGGCTGAAGGGTGGGAGAAGCCAGGAGGACAACTTGGGCCATCCCTTCAAGAGAAAGAGCTACCACCTTGAAGATGTAGCCAATGAGCCAGGAAGATGCGGGAACCTACTAATCCCAAATGTCTGTTACTGCTTATTTACATTTCCCCACATGGCCCCTCAACCCGAATCCTCCTTGGGATGAAACAGGGCCAAGAGAGAGCTGCCTAAAAGGGTCTCTGAGAGCTGTCCCTTTCCAGGGCCTTACCACGCGTACCCTGATGCATAAACGGCACACCAAAAATGTAAGTACAACTCAGCGGTGTCCCCTCTGCCCCCTCCCTCCATCCTCTCCCTCTGCCTCCCGCCTTGGAGCTCCAACCTCTGGGATATTTATTGTTCGTCCCCTCTTAAATCATTCCTGCCGGCTGGACTGCTCACACTCCATTACGGAGAGAGGCTGCGCTGAGGCCTCAGTTCCGTTGAGCTTGCAGAAAAAGGGAGTCTCAGAGGAAAAACCCGCCCGGGAGCTGTCCGGTGCTGAACTCTGGCATGATGGAAGATTATGGAGCATGTGCACTTTCAGAGGGGATAGATTTATGAGCAGGAGAGACAGCTAGAAGAGTGTCCATCGCCATAACTCACTGCCTTCTTCAGAGACATTCTAATCAGGCTCTGTTTCCTACAACTGAGAAGCCCAGGTTGAGAACCAGCAAGAGGGAAAATCAATTCCATCTTTCCAGGGTGGTTTTTTTTTCCTGCCCAGAGCATTGGCTGTCAGCAGTGTGGGGGTGAGGCCCTCAGGAGGTGGAGGTGGGGGCAGCTGATACAGGGACCCTCAGCCTGACCAAGCAGACTTCCTGTCAGTGTTCCCCTGTGTCGTCCTTGCACGGCAGCCCTTGATTTCCTGCAACCGGCATTGAGAAAATAGGAGGTGCCAGGATGCCTGCACAGATCCAGTTGAGGTTTACTGACAACCTGGAACCATGCAGAGGATGCAGTAGAAACACGTAGGGCTTCCTGGTAGCCTGTGCACTTCAGTATTTATGTGCACAGGGGAAGGGCAGGCGGTGGGTCTCGAGACGCCAGCCAGAGGCAGGGACTAGCTGACACTTCTGTGCCCTGCTGTCTACACCATCCCCTCTCTAATCTACAGGCTTGAGCAGCTGTGGGCATTCAAGCCAGGCCTGCCCAGCGCCCTCCAGCCCACCTGCTGCTCACGCACCTCCTTCAGCTGGACAACTCCTGGCCTTGCTCTGCAGATGCCAAGTCTGGTCTCTGGGGCCCCAGCCCCTGGAAAAGAACCCTTCAGAGAAGCAAATAAGCAATCAGACCCCAACAGGTCCACAGCACCTCAGGGATCTCAGAGTGTTTTAATACTTGCCTAAGCTGAGCAGAGCCCATCACAGTGGATTAAAAACAGGCACCTCTGTGACCATTTTAAAGATGAGGACTTTAAGGTCCAGAGAGGTTAAGTGGTTTCCTTGAGCTACCCAGCTAACCAGTGGCCAAACTGGGGTCATGTCCAAAACTCCTGGATCTGTATCCAGGGTTCCTCTGGCCTGTGTTCTTAGAGCATGGTGAATCCTTCCCAGGAGCCAGCCTGGGCTTGGTTCTCCCTTCTCCCTTCTACTCAGCTCTCTGGCTATGATTTCTAGCTGCTGAGCCAGGGCAGACGGCTGGATTTCTAGTCATGAAAGGGCCAGTCTGGTCCTCATTGTGAGGACCTCTTTGGTCCACATCCTCTGGCAAGGGACGTCATCCAGCTCACTGGATACTTACTCCAAGTTGCTAAGCAAAGACCCTGAATGTTAGCACCCTGCTTACTGCCAAGACCCTGTAGTTCTCAGAAATGGCAGGTCGGGGGGCCGGGGAAGGGTTCCACTCAGTGGCGGGCATCACCTGGTGGTTTGGAGCTGTCTCCACTGGGCGGGCCAAGCTGCAGCTGAGGCAGCAAGGCTGCTCGGCTGCTTTTCTCTCTTTGTGTAACCATAGTCCTACCTGCGCCTCACCTGTGCCATGTCCACAGCAACAGCCCTGTCTCTGCCAAGCCCCCTCCCTGTCACTTACTCTATCACCCACTTGTTCAAATGCACAATGAAGCCTGGACCCAACTCTGCCTTGGGGGTGGGAGGAGCAGCTCTCTCAGGTAGGGGCCTCCCTACAGACCCTCGCTCTTGGCCTCCACTTGAGGCATGAGCTGCTGCTGAGCTCATTGTGCAGACCCTGCCACCTGTCTGTCACTGTGGGTGTAACTATGGGCTGTCTCCTCCCGGGAAGTGGCATGTCCAGCAGATGGTGGGACTGTGGCAAAGATACCCAGTCCCATAGCACTGCTACATGTGAATTTCAAGCTCATGAGAGGTTTTTTTTGAGCCAGTCTGCCTGGGAAACAATTTATAATTGTGCTCCCCCTTTTTTTTCCGTTTAACCAAAATGGCTTG
This sequence comes from Cavia porcellus, assembly GCF_034190915.1. Lineage (NCBI taxonomy): Eukaryota > Metazoa > Chordata > Mammalia > Rodentia > Caviidae > Cavia > Cavia porcellus. The sequence continues at coordinate 27,948,958 of NW_026947515.1, forward strand.
GGGCTGGGAATTTAGCTCAGCGGCATAAGTGCCTGCCTTGCAAGCAGGCAGTTGTGAGTTCGATCCCTGGTACCGATAAAAAGGAAAAAGACAAAAAAAAAAAAATGGCTGCTCAGGCTTGTGGCCATCTGGAATAGCACAGCTTGGGACTACGGCAGCCACCCACAGCCTTAGGGTCTCGCACTATCTGAGCATCAGGTCTTGATGAGACCCTAGTGCTCCAGAACCCCGAGGCCCAGGCAAGTGGCAGCCACTGAGCGATGGAGGGAGTGCCACTCTGGTCCCAAGACTTAGGCTTCACCTGTGAAAGCAGCTTCGATGTGATGGATGGCAGCTCCAGCACTTTGAGAAATTAAATTCTCAGATTGTGCTAAGCAACATGGAGATAGCCATGGCTATCAAAGAACAGGGACAGGGCATCAGGAAGGTGCTTGGGTAGCCAAGCTCAGGTGTCCAGGTCCTCGCAGCTGCCCCTGTGGGCAGAAAGCCGCATCCACAGATGCCCACGCATGGGCTGAGCAGGGAAGGAGGGAGACACAGGAGGGAAGGAGCCAACTGCAAGGAGAGAAGAGGCTCTCAGGATAGACCTGCCTGGCCCACCCAGCTCAGCCCAGCTGCCAGCCGTCACTGCAGGTACGGGAGCTCTCCAGAGAGCCATCCCATCAACGCTGACCTTCCCAGGAGCAACTCCTGTCTCAGACACGGGAGAATTTATGGATCTCTATTATTTCCAGCCTAGCTCTGCTCACTCTCCATGGAAACAAATTCCCCTCCTGCTTCATTAGTATTGTATCTTCATTAGCGTGTGATACGACGCAGAGCTCGGTATAGCCCACCCAGGCACTGCTACAAAGAGTCCTTTCCCTCAAACCCACTCTTCGCCTCAGCAGAAGTGGTCCTGTCCACGGGGAAGGAGAGGCCATTCACCTGGCCCCCGTCTCCAGGGACAATGATTCCTGCTGAGGACATTTTATGGTCACATCATCAACTGAAATCACCTCGGAGAACTGAGAACTGCCTTCAGTAAACAGCCACTATAAAACCCAGGGACAATTCCAAACCCTGTGTCCTCTTCCTTCCCCTGAGAGGTGCTTTGCAGACCTTGTGGAGATTTGGACCTGTGCCACTGCCTGCCGAGGCCACCTGGCTACACACGCTCCCTCAGTGTATCTTAGGTGGAGAGAATCAGATGGAGTGTGGAGACCCCCAGCCACAGCCCACAGTGGTTCTGGATTTCCCCCTCATTCTCCCAGGGAGGCTCTGCCTGCCACCTCCTGTCCCGGTTCCTCTCCCAAATCTCTGCTTTAGTGAAGCAGTACCTCTTACATTTCAGGGATCTTTCCAGAGCCAGCTGCCCTGGCCTCTCTGCTGACCTGCCCAAGGTGGGAGAGGAACTGATTCCAATGGCATCCCTGTTTACACCGTGACCCAGAGCTGGAAACAGCCCCCATCCCCTGTGTCCTCCTGGGAGAGAGAGCAGGGTCCCGTTTTTCTGCTCTCCAGTTGCAGCTCAGTTGTCCTGGAAACTGACCATCACACTAGCCCCAGATACCAGTGTGTGTGTGTGTGTGTGTGTGTGTGTGTGTGTGTGTGTGTGTGTGTTGGCATGCACACAAGTAATATGGGTATGTGTATGTACGCATCTGTGTGGGGTCACGTGATTAAACATGTGGACTCGTGTGTGCCTGCAGTGCATGTTGGTATTAAACACTCCCACACTTGAGGTCAACTTTCCACTGGGTTCCAGCCACCTCTTCTCTTTTCCTGCCTGCCTGGCACCCAGTGCAGGGCCCAAGCAGTGAACCCTCACTGAGGTGAAGGTGATGAGGATTCTGGGTGTCAAACGCATTTGCTGCTGGCAGAGCCTCACCTCTGGCCCTGGGTGTCCTGGAACCGGCCCAGGACCACCAAGAAGGGCCCTGTGCTCTGCCCAACCTTCCCCACACAGACACCAGCCATCTGCCATCCCTCCCTGCACACAGCACTGCCTTCCAGGGCTTCTGTTTCACTCTAGAGGGTCTTGCATCCTTCCCAAGGGAATACATAGGTTCCTGCATGTCTCTATCTTTCATGGGTGGAAAGAGATGGCCTGAGGGTCGCCCCGCTCCTGTCTTTCCCATTCTCTGACCCATTTTGTCATGGGGAAAGCAGTCACCATGCAGGCTGCAAGGTCATGAGTCACGTGGCAGGTTGTGCCTGTGGGATCTCCTTGGGCCTGACAGTCCTTGGCCACCCCCTGCCAGGTCTTCTCTGACCCACTCAGCCAACATGGCCTTTGTTTCTAGCTTCCTGCCTCTTGGTCACCTTGGCTGACTGATTCCTGCTGTCCCTTGGGTCTACCACCACAGACCTCTAGTGCTGCTTTACTATTCCCACGAACATGGGCCTTGCCTTGTTATCTGACCTGTATCCCACACTGCAAAACACCAGCACCTTACAGCCACCACCTCAGGCATGAATGCCTCTTACCCACTGTCCCTTTGGACAGACTTCCTCTCCTTGACCCCAGCAAGGAGCAAGAGCTGTGTTTGTGACTCTTTCCTATCTTTGTGCAGGAGACCACTATGCATTGAATGCCCTGGGCTGCAAACCTGGCTGTCACTCAGGCTACTCCTGCAGGGTTCAGCTGGATGTCTTTGCTTTGCAGAGTTACTTTCCTGTCCATTATCACCAGCTTCCTTACAACTGGACCCTGGTCTCCACCATGGCCAGGATAGTCTTTCCTCCTCCTGTCCCTCCCTGCCTGTCTCTGGTGCCACTCTGTTCACACCACCTAGGATAGACAAGCCCCTGCCTGTTTCCAAAGCTTCTGCTGGCTTCACCCCATGGGCACCCATGGCTCCAAAGCAAGTATCTCCCTAATCCCAGAGACCATGTACCTCCCAGGTTCCCAGAGAAGCTCTCACCTCTTGTACCTTCCCTAGCCAATCAGAACTGTGATGAGACCTAACCATGATGTCTGAAAGCCACTGGAGATTCCAGGCAGGCAGCACGTCATGGTCCCCCTTGTCCTCTATGGCACCCACCTGGGCTGGGACAGGGCTGATGTCAGCAAGGTCTCTCTAAAGTGAGTTTATACTGCCTCTACCCTGCAGTGAGTGCAGCCTGTCTTCTCCCTGGACACCAAAACTATGGGTCAGCCAAGGGCCCCGGTGGGCACCACAAGGGATGGCAGAGATCTTGGTCCACTGAGGTCATTTTCCTCAAGTTCAATAGAAAGGAGAAGGACCAGAGAGCACTAGGCAATGGACTCTGCACAGTTACAGGTTCAGAACACCCTGGCCTGTCATGGTCTCTCGGCTAAGACCTCCTCTGCACACCGTGTTATTTCCCACTGCCCTGAACTGTGCTGTTTTTCCATCCCATCTCAAGTCTGGGCAACATGGACAGGCAGGGTTGTGGCTCTAATAAAGTTTTGGGAGAACACTCAGTGCTCCCCACTACCAGCCATCCCAGCCCACAGTCACCTGAAGCCGAGGGCTGCCACCACCTAGCACCCTTCAGGTGGCCACCTCTTTACCCTGTTCTGCTGCCTTGGGGACTCACTCTCTGTCTCCTATCTGAGACCACAGCAGGTACCAGGATTGGTACCGGAGCCCTAGGAGGGAAGGAGTCATGTGGGAGTCTCTTCTCCTCTCCTCTCCTCTCCTCTTCTATACTGCTGAGCAAAGCAACAACCAGCTGAACATGGCTAGCAGGGAAGCATTTTGTGATAAATCAACAAACTGCCTGGATAGATGGGTGGGTGGGTGGAGTAGAGACAGAAGGGCTGGAGTGGGAGCTCCAGGGTGCTGATGAGAGAGGTGGGTCTCAGTATGACCTGAGCATCTGAGCCAGTCAGGTGAGATGGGAGGAGAGGCCAGAGCAGGAAGGAGAGAAAGCAAATGGAGAAAGACAAAGAGATAGAGACAGAAATGGGGAGACAAAGGCATCAAGAGGCAGAGGTCAGAGACAGAGAGACTTGAGGGGAGAAAGGGAGAGACAGGTGTGTGTGTGTAGGTGTGTGTGTGTGTGTGTGTGTGTGTGTTGGGATTGTAACCCCTGTCAGGGAGGAGCACGACCCTCAGGATCCCTGTTAACACACAGCAGATCACTTCCCATCCTCGGGACAGGCTGTGTTCATCAAAGAATTGAGGAGCTGTCTTCTCCTAGAGTGTTTTCATTAAAGAAAGAGAAGTCGCCAGGCTGCTGTGCTGCCTCGGCTTCCCTGGGCACTGTGAACCGTAAGAATCTCACTTTCTTTGGTTCCAGAGACACATAGCTGTTTAATTCTCATGCCTTAAATCAATACCTGGTGTCAGGTCATCCAAAGCCGTTATTTTTACACCAGAAAAAAAAAAAAAAAAGGAGACTGAGTAGGGTATAAAGAAGAGAGAGAGGAGACAGAATTCATCACTCAGGGAACTTGAGGACCAGCCTGGCTCTGAACCGCCTCAACTCAGCATCCTGCAGAGGGCTCTGCCCAGCCCTGGCTCGAGCCAAAATTCCCACAGGGGGAGTAGGGCCAAGAAGAACAAAGACCTTCGGGGAGGAGCAGCCCATAGCCCAGACAGCCTGTCTCACAGTGGAGGAAGAGCTCCCCAAAGCCATGGTGAGGCCAGCCGGACAGAAGTGACGAGGAGCGGGTCTCCCTCCAATTCCCGGACCCTCCTCACATCCTGGCAGCTCGCCTCACCCACCACCCTCAGTCACCCAGAGCACGTGCTGCGGTGTCCCCGCTTCGCTGCAGCCCTCATCGTGAACCGAATGCGTTCAGGGCCTCACTTCTCCCTGGAAACATCCCACCCGGCACACCCATGGCCGTGACCGAAGACCACCTTCTGTCACTTCTCTCCTTTTCTATTACTTTCTACCTCTGAGTCCCAACAAGGCCTTTTCCCAGTGCCGCAGTGTTCTCTATGGCTGTCCCACATTCACGAACAGAATACGTGAGAACTCTATTTGGGGTACTTGTGTCGGAATGAGGGGACAACAGTGTGCAGTTCTTTTACCCAGGAGAGGAGGCTGTACACAGGTGTGCTCAGGCATGAGGTTCACCGTTCCCAATTCTGCTGCCCTGGGCCCTGGACAGGGGATTGTCTCTGTGCCATCTTCCTCCATCCTGCACACCCACCAGGTAGCAGGTGGAACTCACAGGGGAGGAGGCTGGAACTCAGAAAGGTAGGTGGAGTCCTTTCAAGTCAAAACTCCTCCAGCCCCTCGTGCTCAAATGCCAGGCCCGCCCCAGACACCTGTGTGTGGGGCTCTAGCCCCACTTTCTGCCTGGGCCTCTGCTCCTGGGAGCTCCTCTGCCTCAGCTTCTCCACCTCCTTGGCCCCTTTCCCTCTTTCCATGGAGTCTCGGGCTCCCAAAACTTGCCCTCAGCACCTCGGCTTCCCAGCCACCAGGCTGCTGCAGTGCGTCCCCGGACTCACCCGCTGCTGCCCAGGATAGGTGTTTGCTGGAAATCCCACCCTGCTTCCCTCTCCCTAGTAAATTTGCGACTTCTGGTACCTGTGGATTTGTCTGTGCCAGCAGTCTTTTCCACAGAGTTCACGAAGCTTCACACCCTGTCATTTTAACCCCCACCGTCCTGAATTGGACACCTGAGTCACCACAAAACCAAACTCCCCTTCCAGCTGCTCTCGGAGTCAGATAGGGCCAGATGCTCATGGGGCAGAATGCTGTGTGTCCCCAGGCGAGGACCAGCCCCTTCCTCTCCCTCTCACTCACGCCTTGGACTTGATCCTTGCGCGTGAAGGCAGCTCCAAGCCCACCACAGCCAGGATGACAAGGTGGCTTTGGGTGAAGAGATGTGTGGCTTGAATAACAATGGAGAGGCTTCAGCCCTCTGGGACTTTTACTGTGGCTGACAACCTCTAGGAGGCAATTAAAAAGGCACAGCCCAGAGAAGTGCTCATATTTCAACAGTCCCGGCTCTCATTGGGGAAGGGGAGATGAGCTCCATCCTCACAGCCTGCCAGACCCCAGGCTGGAGCTTCCCAAAGGAAAGATGGGGCTCGCTTGACAGAAAGAAAGTTGCAACCGGAATAGAGTCGGCAAGTCCACCCAGGGTGGCCTCTGCATCCTGCGCACTGTCCTCATCTCTGGGGCTGAGGCTTGGGGCTCAGCCCAGTCAACCACACTGGCACATCTGTGAGTGTGCACTGACATGTGGGCCACAGAAGGGGCAGTCACACACCAGACCACGGAAACGCAGCTGTCTCTTCTGCCTCTCATTTCTCTCCCTCATGCAATCTTTACTCCCAGCCGCCTCTAAAAGAAAGGAAAGGGGTGAGCCTCTGTCCTTCCTTGCTAGCTAGATTTCCACAGCGCTCTCCGGAGCTGCTGGCACGACTGTCCTGGCGCCCTCAGAGGTGAGAAGGAGAGCAGGTTGTCTCTGCTTCACAGACGCCTGCGGGGATGGGACAGGAACAGGGCAGTGTCTGTGGAGTTGTTTTCGGTGCTGTCGCAGGCAGAACACGGATTAGACAACGAAGCCACTGGTGACATTCTTATTACTGGAGCTCGGGAAATTTCTCTGCTTCCACGGAACTTCAGAGAAATGGTGAAATGAGGAGCAGCCAGGAGTGCATCTGTGTCCATCAAGACGCCTCCCTGGAGCCCCAACCCACTGGGTCACACTGGAGAACTTGATTTGTTGGGGAGCTGCCCTCTATTCATCTGGGCTTCCAGCACACTGCTCACTTGAGGTCAAGACACAGCACCTTGGAGCAGGACCTAGGAGTACCCCATTCACCATCCTCTCTGAAATTAAAATCGCTACACGCATTCCTAAGGGTTTCAATGGCCATCAAGGGAGAAGAGGAATGAGCAGCTAGCTCTTAGCTAGGCCCTGGAGGACCGCGCCCTGCCTGACCACTGCTTTTCCCTCTGCCCTGGAGACAAATGCAGGGCTCGCTGGAACTTGGGTCTCCCCGTTTCTGCTTTCCCTCTGCACAATCCTTAGGCTCTTTGCTTCTGGCTGTAGACTAACACATTCATGTCAGAATCACTAGTTAGGAAGAGGGGGGTTGTCCTATAAAAGCTGAGATTCAGAGAGGCCTCCCAGACCTGCGGAATCTAACTTCTGAGGAGAGAAGATTGGGAAATTCCTGCTCACAGTAAAGTTTGCAAAGCTACTGCTCTGGGGGTGGGAGCTGGGCAACACGTACCTCTCCCAGAAACTAAACCTTTTGTTTCTTCTTACATGAGGCAGGTTCACTGGGCTGCAGCCTGAGCTACCCAGCACTGTGACTACCAGCATCTGTGCAGCGGGACTGCAAGGAGCCCCCCATGCTCCTGAAAAGTGACCCTGTGTGGGGTGATTAAAAGTAAGCCCTCTGTTTTAATAAAGACGTGATTATCGCCTGCCCATGTCACAGGCCTGGCACTCAGGACCCTGATGGCGCAAGCACTTGGCAGTTTTCCGTGATGGCCTGACTTTATGTGATGAACATGAGAGGAAAAAATAAGGAAAAGAAAAAGATGAAAGCATCTGTAAGGAACATCTGGATTCTGTGGCAAACCATGAAGGCAAATTCCTGAGTCAGCATGCCAGAGAGGAAAGGGTGTATTATAAACAACTCCGAAGTCTAACGGGAAAAGTGCACCTCAGCACCCACAGCCTGTGTAAAAGGCTCTCAGAACGGCACAGCTCAGCGCCCAGTTCTGAGTCTGAGTGGCGGGGAGCCAGGTACACCTGCAGATCAGTGTGGCGCTCAGAAACACAGTGTCCAGCCTTTGGTACTGTTCCCCCAAAACAGTTGCTTGAAGGATCAAATGTATCTGAGTGTAGGTATGTGTGCAGTCATGAACAGGAGATGCAGCCACACAGAGGAGTACAGACACGTGCACACACAGTATAAGCTACACGTGCCAACACGTGTGTCACGTGTCCATGGTCACGTGCCTAGGGATGCAGGTGTGTGCATGTTTAGATTTCTAGGCACACACTTATGTGTCAGGCATGCATGTACGCATCCAAATGCAACCTCCCAGGTTTGCTGTTAGCTATTTTCAGCAGCTCTTCTTGTTCCCTTCCCCAGGTTGTGTAGTACTGAGCCCCACTGCACATCTCCCGACTGTTCAGGCCCCTGTCACCGAGGTCTGCTGCACCACATGAACTGAAGTGCATGAATAGGAGGTTGTTTCTGTGAGTTCAGCAGCTGGGACCAAGGGGTGGACGTGGGCAGTGGGGGGCTGAGTAGGGGCAGCGCAGATTTGCCCTGCTTCCAGCTGCTATGTTACATGCACAATAGCTGTGCTCCTGGGGATTCCTCAGGCCCCTGGCCCAGGAGGGGCTGGGGATTCGTGTCCCTGTGGGAGAAGCCGCAGTGGCCTTGTTGAATGCCTGAGGCATGGAGCCGGGCAGCTGCCTTCCTTGATCTTCTGAGTTCTGGGCTCTCGGCATACCGTCACAGTAGGACAAGGAGAGGCAGGCCTGTCTGCTCTCATAAGCAATGACCCTTAGCCGGCACCAACCCACCCCTGTGCCAGGGCCATGGGAAGAGCGATTTGCGGCCAGTGGCTCCTAATGCATGGGAAGATCTCTATCGGCAGGTGCAGGTGACATCCTAATGTGAAAAGAGATGAAAGTAATGGAATCCATTTGGAAAATTTCACTTCTGGGCCTGGCGCTTGGCCAGGAGGATGTCCTCTGTCCCTCCCCTCTCCCTCTGCACCCCCGTTCCCCACGTGAGTGGAGGTGGCCCTGCCAAACCTGTCACCCAGCATTAGAGACAATGAGAACCGAGCGCCTCCCCAGCCTCACGGTGCAGGCTGTGTTTGGGCCTTGCTTTATAAGTTTTTATTTCGCGTAATATTCATCACACTGGTTTATTTATGGGGCCCTCATTGGGAAGTTATTTTTCAGGCCTGGTGAATAAAACATCAGGCTTTGCGGCTTGTCAGGGCGAGTGCAGAGCCTCTGATGTCAGCCTGACAAACCGCCGTTTCTTTTTCCCAACGACTGCACTTTTAGAGAAATTTATTTGTATTTTGTTGGGCATTTGTTGTTTTTTTTCCTCCTTTGGCGGGTGGATGTTTGGCCATGTCGGAGGCTTTTCTCTTCTGATTAAATGCTGGAGCCCTCGCCTGCTGAGAAAGGTAATCTGCTAAGCAGCAGGCTGGGGGACCAAAGCCGGCAGTCCCGAGGAGCTGGCCCAGTCACCCGCTCTCCATACTGGACAGCACAGGACCTCTGCAAGAACAGCTGGCTCCCCCAGACTCCCCAGGGCTTCGTGGCGGGGGTAGAAGAGCGAAAGGGGACCTGGAGGAGCCACAGAGGACACTGATGGACTTTGTAGGTGATGGTGTGGGGTCTGGAACCCCAGTGATCATGACAGAGAAAAGAACCCAGATAAACCTGGGTCAAAGCCAGATGGAGAAACCGTGGTTTTAAGCAGACTCTAAACAAGAAACTCCATATTTAAAAAAACCAAGGTGAAGTGACTCACTTCACAAAGGGGAAATGATTCACTTTATGAAAAGGCCTGACATCTTTCTTCATAATTGTCAGTGCATTTAGAGTGCAGATTCTAAAGTTTCGAACTTTTATTAAATAAAAGAATGGAGAGAAAGAGAAACTAAGGAAGACAGAAAGCATCAAGTAAGAAAAGAAGTAAGTAAAACAGGATGGAGAAAAGGAAGGGAGAAAGAGTGACAGGAAGGGGACCGAGAAAGAAAGAGTCCTCCGCCAGCAGAGGGACGGATCAAGAGCACGTCAAGAAATATTTTTTGGCCAAAAAAGTGTGGCCCTGTCATTTGCTGCCGCATGGATGGAAGCAAGGGTGTTACTCTGAGTAAAGTAAGCCAGGACAGAAAGAAAAACCCTGCGCTTCTCCCTTGTAGGAGGAAGCTAAGCTGGATCCCACAGAAGTGGAGATAGAACAGAGGTTTCCAAAACCTGGACGGACGTGGGGAGACGGGAGGAGGAGAAGGCTGCTTAGGGGGGCGGTTGGATGGGAGGAATAACCTCTCCTACAAGTGGAGTAACAATGGTTCACAGCAATCAACTGAAAATTTCCAAGTAGCCAGTAGAGAGGATTTAAATGTTCCCAACACAGAAGATAAACGTCGGAGGTGATAGATATGCAAGCTGATCCCATCATTACAGATTGTAGCAGAATTGAAAGGTCACACTGTGCCCCATAAATATGGACAATTACACTGTGTCAATTAAAAATAAAAAGTATATTTTAAACAAAGAGATCAAATGGATGAGCATGGGAGGAGGCAATGGTGCATTCCAGATGGAAAAGTGGGTTTTAAGGAAAGGGCTTGAAAAGACTTCAAGCAATAAAAATCCAGCCAGCGGCTGGGGACTCCTGGTACCTTGTGCTTCAGCAAAGAGGCCCAGCCTATGGCCAGCAAGATCCCCACCAAGACCATCCTTGCCAGGAGCACGGAAATGCAGCAGTCCTTTAAACCTGGAGGAAGAAATTCGACTTGGTTTCCTGGGGAACTGCCCCACTGGATCTGCCCCTCCTTGGTTCCTCCACCGGATCCTGGGCCCCCTGAGTTTCCTAGACATTGATCCCTGACACCGCAGGCTGCTGCTCAGGGGGTGCATATGATCCCAGGCAGGGAATGGAAGGATGATTTCTTGAAACCGCCACAAAACAGTTACCGTCAGCCCAGCTACAGAGGAGGAAGCTGAGCTCAGCGAGGTTGAGGATTGGCTAGAGGATTCTGGGTGCAGGTTCTGGACACAGCCACACCCTTAGCTTCTCCCTGAGGCTTCCTGCTCCTGTGGAGTAACTCAGTCCCTTCCCGCCCCAAGACACCCACTTGGGGGGGGGGGGAATGCACTGACTCGCTATAGAGAGACCAGCACTCGTGCAACGGCAGGATGCATCCTCAAGAGAGCTGAAAACGTGATTTTGGACAGCTAGCTGGGCCACCACAGTCAGGCTCCCTGCTAGGGAAGGTAACAATCCTCTCTCAGAGGTCCAAGGGTCAGGGCCTAATTAATGTAGAAACATAAACACATGTTTAAAAGCACTTTGACTTCAGGGAGTTTTAGCTGGCTGACTGAGCCTGGAAATGAAACAATTCCAGAGAAGCAAGAGAAGCATCCTCAGAAGGACCCGCCATTGCCAGCAGCTTTCAAGCCTCGGGCTTGACTCGAATCACCAATAACACAAGGAGAAACAAAGGTCTCTCTGGACACCAGCACCTGCTGAAGTGGCTGCGCCCTCTACTCGTCCTCTCCAAGTTCAGTTCCTCAGTTTTTGCCTACGCAGGAAAGACTCATGCTGTTACCTGTTTGCTTTTGACCCACCCCAATCTGTCATACCGCTCTCTTGAAGCTCTCTTCTCAGTGTCACCTTGATCGCCTGACCCTGGAAATGTACAGATCACATGACTTGAGGGTCCTCAGACTCCACTTGACCTCTCCCCCGCTCCTGCTGGAATGGGCTTGGCCTCCAGGCTCTGTGACAGCAGTCAGCAGGCCTGCCACGAAGGCTGCTGCTGCTCGTGGCTAGCGCTGAAGCTGGGTCCCTCCCGGGGGACCCTGGGTGCCTTCTCCACTGCCCTGCACTCTTCCCTGGCAGTACATTCCTTCCAGTTGTTTCGTGTTTGTTTGTTTGTTTTTGGAACTGGCCTATTTGCTCGAGCTGTTGGATTGATGTGGGTGGTGATCCTTCATTATCCTGTCACAGCCACCGGGCCCGAGGCATAGCCCTTGTCTCCTGCTTGATATTAGCAATTTATGTCTTTCCTTTTTCTTCTCTCCTCTTTCTTTCTTTCTTTCATCTTGTCAGTCTTGTCAGAAGCTTAGCAGTGTTACTGTTCTGGCCAAAGATTCAGCTTCCATCTCCTCATTTTTCTGTATTGTTTCTTCGTTTCCAGTTTCATAGATTTATGCTGTCTCTGTCATTTCTTTGGTTCTGCTTGCTTTTGGCTTAATGTGTTCCTCTCTTTTAGCTTTGTATGGTAGAAACATGGATGATTCATTTGGCTTTTTTCTAATGTAAGCATTTAATGCCATGAATTTCCCTCTCAGCACTGCTTCCGCCAAATTTCGGTATGAGGTATTTTCATTTTCTTTCAGGTTTGTGTGTGTGTGTGTGTGTGTGTGTGTGTGTGTGTGTGTGTGTCTTTTTAGATAGGGTGTTGCATGCAATTCAGGCAGCCTTGAGCTCACTTTGTAATCCAGACTGGCCTTGAACTTGCAAGGACCCGCCTGCCTCAGCTTCCTGATTAGAGGCATCACCACCGTGCCTATCTTATTTTTAAATTTTCCTTTTTTGAGAATTTCCCTTTGATCCATGAATGGAAAAGTATATTTTCAAAACTTTCCAAGTGTTTGGAGATTTTCCTTTCACCTTTCACTTTCACTTTACTGTCCACTTTGATTCTACTGGACCCGAGAACATGCTCCGTGTGGCTGCCGCCTTTTGCTACTAGACACAGGCAAGCATTTCTCTTGAGTACACGTGGACCTAGCAGGAGAGATGCCAGGCGGTGAGCGGATGTCCGAGTTTAGGAGGTGAGGCCAAGCTTCTCCCCAGGGGTGAATTACTGCCGCTCTGAAATGAGCAAGAAACCTCCTGATTCTCATCACTCCCGATGCGTGGATTTGTGAGGCTTTTTAAGTTTCGCCAATGAAACAGAGGTTAAATGTTACCCGGTGTGACTCTGATTTGCACATTTCAGATTATCAGTCCTTTTAATATGTATTTGCTGGTCACATATTTCCTTTTATGTGAAATTCTTACCTGTCTTCCTCCTTTTATCTATTGGAAAAACGTGTGTTTTCTTCTCGCCTTTTAGGGGGTTCTTGAAATGTTCTTGGTAGTAGCTTTATTATAAAAGTCTTACTCATATTTTCTTTGCATTATAAGAAGTATTGTCACTTTTTTAGAACTTTTAATTCTTTTAAATATTTCAATATACTAACTTTTTAATGCTCTTAATTTTCCTTAATTTTAGTGTGCTCAAAACTGTCCATTTTTAAAGGGTGCCTTCTTTAAACCTTTTTTGGGGGTTTTTAACATGCATTCTTCCCACGGTGCCAACACTGGCCACAAACTTGCGATCCTCTCCCCTCAGCCTCTGGAGCAGCAAGAATTGCAGGCCCGCACCATGACTAATTTTGCTGCACAGATTTTTGACAATTTCTTCACCCAGCTAAGTTGATTGGCAAGATCTAGTGTGTGGTAGGGATCTGATATCACACTCTCACCTGGGTAACTATGCTGTTTTCCTCAGCCTACTTTGTTAAAGAGCTGCTCCTTTGTCCGTGATTTGGAATGACACTGTCATGACCCATCTTCCATGAGCACCCAGGACTATTTCCTGTACACTGATCAACTGTGCAGCCCTCGTGATAACAAACAGAACCCTAATTACATAGTTCTATAGCAACCCTGACGTCTCACAGCGAGAGTGACTTCCCTTCTCTTCCCTTCCTTTCCGAAGGGTCCTGGCTAGTTTTGGTCCTTGAATCCTTTGAAAAATCATTTTTCCAAGTTCCACGAAAAGCTACATCTGGACATTGCCCAGCATTGCTCTGGTGATAGTTCATATAGATCAGTGTGAAGAAATGAAAATCTTCCAATTCATTTGATAAAATTCTTCTTCTACTTATCCTCAATTAAGCTTAATACTTTTGCTTGCATATGACTTAAACACATTTAAATTAAATATATTTCTAGGTATTAAACATTTTCTGAGACTACTACAAATGATGTACTTTCTGTAATAGTATTTTTCTAGTTTTTACCACTGGTATATAGACTGTAATTGACTTTTATGTGTTCATCTAATATTAGCCAACTTGCTAAACTCTCCAGTTTGTGAAAGATGATTTTACACAAACGACCACTCTTGAAGATAATGCAATGTTTCTTTTTTCAATCTGTGTCTGTGTGTGTGTCTGTCTGTCTTTGTCTCTGTCTATTTCTGTCTCTGTCCTTCTCTCCCATTTGCACACTGCACTGCTTAGGACAGTGTGTGGGGGGACACTCACCATGCTTTCACAAGTAAATGACAACTTGGTTGCTTATATTATATGTTTCAGGTTCTTTTTTCTGTGCTTTGAATGTACTCCATTGCCTCCTCATATCTGCTGTAGCTGCTGAAAATCCCAAAGTGTACAACATTCTCATTCTTGGTACGAGTTCTTCTCTTCTCTGGAATTTTCCAGAATCTTATTTAGTTATTCTTAGATTTCACTAGAAGTGTGTGCATTCCACATCCCCCTTCTCTTTTCTGTATTGCAATGCAAGACGTTTTCTAATCCAAAACACTTCATCCTTTTTTTTTTTTTGATCCTAGAGATTTTTATCTCCACATTTTCTGCAAACGTACCCTCTTCCGTATCCTCATTTTCCGGTCTTTGTTGGACTTCTATTACCCAGCTGTTGGCACTTCATCTTCTCCCCTCCTCACACTCCAGCTTCTCTTTTATAGGTCCTTTGTCTTTGCACTTCCCTTCCTTTTCTTCTATCAAGATTTCAAGTTGGTTCCTCCAACTCACTCGTTCACTCCTGGGTGGGATTTGTTCCGGGTTTTAGCCCCGGCACTGCGGCCTTCTATTTTCAGAGGAGCCCTCGATGTGGCTCTTCTGTAACGTCCCTGCTTGTATCACACCGCTGGCTGTGTCCCTTAGCTCAGCTAGTGTGCTTATTAACCTAGTTTTAAAAATTAAAAATCTCTATTCTAGTGCTTCTGCTTCTGATAGAATATGGAATCTGTAGTCAAGTTGGTTGTCTTAAAAGAAAACAAAAACAACCTCTGCCTCTCAAATATGTTGAGGTCTGGCCTGTGAACTTACTTCTGCTGGGGGACGCCTGGCTCTCAGCTCTGCAGTGTATCCGAAGGGAGCCCCCCAGCTTCCCCTGGGGCTCGGGCACAAAAAGCACTGTGGGGGGGGCAGGCTGCAGGAAGCCAGATCTGACACCCCTCACACTGGCTCTTTCCTTGGGATGCAGCTCACTTTTCCATCCTGAGAGAAGCCCCACTCAGGGGGAACCCTCAGCCTGGGGCCTCCCAGTGACTTGCAGTGGGAAAGCAGGAAGTGGCCACTGATGTCAGGTGGCCCACATCTGTTTGCTTGGCTCCCCCATGAGTGTGGGGCTCTGAGCCACCCTGGTATTAGAACACCTGCCCCTGGGACTCTGCGTGGCCCTGATGGGGATGCAGCCTCAGGCGCGGGACATCCCAAGGTAATGGTGGCAGGAGCTGGACTAAGCAAGGACACCCCGCTTCATACGCATGCTCCTGCAGTTCTGCCAGCCGCCTCCTGTCTCCAGCCCAGGCCCCAGCCCAGCGCACACTGATGTGAACTCCTTCACCCCCCTGTGTCACTGTTTTCCCTTTTTTTCTGTTCCCTTGAGGGTGACTTTGGAATGACAGAGTGTTGAACACCAAGCCACCTCTCCAGATGCAATGGGTCCAGATCAGTTCCTTTGACCTCCCTCTCCAGGGGGCCCTCCATCCTGTCCTCTGCCTAGAAAAGCAGCACGTGCCACTTATTCCGAACCAGGGGCCAGTTCTGCTTCCCCCTCCCCACAACGTTCCCCTGCCTGTGGTTCCCCAGTAAGGCCAGGGACTCATCTCCAAAACGCTCCCGCCACTTGGCTCTCTGACCCTCAGCCCTTGCTGCCCTGCTGGCAGGAAGTTGCCCGCTGGAATCCCTCCCTTCTCAGGCCTTGCTTTTTGAGCAGCTGCCTGATCCCCGCCTGGCCTCTGCACAGCCCACAGCACTGTCCCACCCCTGGGACTGTCACTTGCTGCCCTCTGCTCTCTGTCATCCAACTATGGGCTCCTCCATGTGGAGCCCTTATACGGCTAAGTTCTTGTTTTCTTGGGTCTCCTGCAGCTGCTGCTTTCTCTGTCTCTCCCTCCAGCCCACTCACCCTTCAGTCCCCAGTACAGCTGCCCCTCTTAGAGAAGGCCGAGGGGCCCCATCTGAGCACATCCTCATGAGGCCCTGGACAGCCGGTCCTGTACTGACCACAGCCACCCCTCTCTGGTGTTTCTGTTCACTTCTATGACATTGCCCAGTGTGCCTCCTCCAAGCCAGGCACTGCTGGAGGACAAGGCCACTGCTTCTTTCTCGCCCTCTCCCTCCCCAGGCCAGCACTCTGGAGTGCATGGAGGACACTCAGCAGAGACATGCTATTTACATCAGCCTGAGCGGCAACTCCCACAGGGCCTCACCACCCAGGGATGCTGAGGCAGAAGCATCTGAAAAGGCTGGGATGAGAAGGCCCTGAGCTTAGAGTCAGGGCCCACATTTGCCTCAGCACCTCTGCCCCAGCCTACGGCTCCTCCAGTCCCTGGAGGGCCGCATCCTCCCCATCTGCACATTGGGAGCCTTGTCTGCAGCCTGGACCTCCAGGCTCTGGCAGCCTGTCTGTCTATCTGCTGACAGCCCTGTGGGTTGCTCCTGACTTCTGTCTGTGGAGGACAATGCCACTAGGGACATCAGCACACAGCAGATTAGCCAGCTGTGTTGGGTACGAGAGCAGGAGGGGTGGACATGGTCTCCGTCGGGGCTCCTGCTCCCCCAGCAGCACCCACTCCACTCACCTATGCAGCTCCTCTGTGGTGGCCAGCTCTGCGTCTGCATTGTCTGTCTGGTCCTCGGGGTTAGGGCCCCACTGCCCCTCAACTCCCCCATCCGTATCCCTGGGTCTCTGCATTAAATCCCCTCACTGAAGCCCGTGGTTGGGTCTCCCTTCTTCGGCAGCATCCCTGACTGATACAGCCCCTAATGCAGGTGAGCATTTTTCAGCTTACAAGGCTATTTTATTTCATGTAATATATTTATTGATAAGGTGACTGATTCATTGTGTTTTGTCTGGAGCTATGCTGATTTTGGTAATGAACATCCATGGCCTCCTGTGCTGGGCCTTGGGGACTCCATGGCCAGCAGACAGAGCCATCACTTCCACACCCCCCTCCCCTGCATGCCTCTGTCCCTGGGGAAGCAGGAATGCTCAGAATTCACACATCTGCAGGGGTGCTCATAGGACCCCGGTGGCTGGTATGGAGGGGGCTCCATCCCACCAGATCTCTGAGAAATGCCAGGGCCAGACAGGGTGAGCAAGAATGGTGTGAGGTGGTGCACCTCAGAGCGTGGGCCCCCCCACCCAGCTGTTCCCTGCCCTGGGTTCTCTCCCACCCCTCCAGGCTCCCACTGTGCCTCCTGAAACTTTGTGTCTCCTTAACTCCCTGCTCCTGAGTAAGTGCCATTTCACACTCTTCGAGTGTGACCATCCTAGGGTCCTCAGGTCAGAGGAACACACAGAATCTGCCCTTGTGTGTCCGGCTTCTTTCACCCAGCGTAACATCCTCAAGGTGTCCTGCATTGCAACACCGGTCCGCGTTTCCTCCTATGTTACGGCTGATCGTCACACTCTGCCCCTCCATCTCTCTGCTGATGAAACTCTGGGTCACTCTGAACTCTAGCCACTAAGAATAATGCTGCTGGGAACCCTGGAGCTGAAATATCTGTTTTGAGCTGCAGCATTCAGCTCTTTTGGGGTACGCATCCAGAAGGCGGATTTCCAGATAGCGCACAGTTCTATGTTCAGCCTTTTGAGGAGCTGCCAGGATATTCTGCAAAGTAACCTTACCGTCGCATCTCACTCCCACCAGCAGTGTGCGAGGGCTCTGGTCTCCCGTGTCCTCTTCCAGCCTCGCAGTCCTTCTTAGCCTTTGCAGCCATCCTGCTGGCGTCCCTGGGCAGTCACTGTTGCTCTGATTTACAGACCTCGATGATGAGTAATGAGAGCGTCTTTTCACGTGCTGTTGGTCATTTGGGAGTCTTCCATGGGAAACACCTATTTACAGTCTCTGCCATTTCTCAGATTGAGTTGTTTGCCTCTGCGTTGTGGAGCTGTAGAAGCCTTGTTTGTTCTGAATACTAAACTTGGTATGTGATTTGCAAATATTTTATTCCTTCTGTAGATTGCCTTTTTTCCTTCTTGATGGTGTCTTTTTAATTCTGATGAATGCCAATTTGTTTCTCTTGTGTTCTAGGGTCATATTCCTTTTCTTTCTTTCTTTCTTTCTTTCTTTCTTTCTTTCTTTCTTTCTTTCTTCCTTCCTTGCTTCCTTCCTTCCTTCCTTCCTTTCTTTTTTAAAAGACCTTGGCAGGAGTCTTCCTGAAGAGTCTTTCAAGGATTCCTGGTCCTTGTGGGAACAAATATGTGTCAGGAATCTAGGGGCCTATGAGCCCTGGCTTTTCTGGAAATATCAGTCCTCTGTGTCCCTTGAGGAGCTCATTCATTGGGATTACCAGCACGGCCTGGCTCCTGTGTCCTGGCTACTCCATTCAGGGGTAGCTCCCTGAGGGAGTGTACAGTCTTCATGTCCTGTCACTCACTGGTAAGGCACAGCTGCCAGCCAGATCTTGTGCGTAAACTGCTCCTCAAACATCAGCCCTGGCAGGGTGAGACCTCCATACAGCAGAATGGCTTTGGGTTTGCTGGTGTGGCCCATGCTTCAGAGTCCCTGTACCTCCGCAGAAAGTAAAGAAATGCAAAAACTGGAGCACAGGGAAGTACTGGTAGCAGCAGAGAGCCCTGCTGAGCACCCCTGACACCTCAAAATGTTAGTTCACTACAGTGCCCAGCGGGTGGTGAGGTCAGGGGCGGTTAGCTCACATCTATAGCCTGATCCTGTCCACCCTGGGAATGAATCCTCCCCTGGACACAGGGCACACTCCAGCTCTGTTCATTGGTGATGAGAGGCCAAACTTCGTGCTGCACTCTGAGGAGCACAGACTCCCTGTCGAATAGACAGACAAAAGCTTCTTTACCATCCTGAGGGTGCGGGGTAGGGGACACTCAGGTGGAGACTGTTTGAGGGCTTCATGCTGCAAGGAGGTCAGCATCCATGGACATTAAGTCCACAGGAGTCACAGTGGCCTGGACACTGCCATGCTGAAAGGCATATTAGGCTACTGTGAACAGTGCTGCTACAGATTTTGCTATACAGGTGTGTGTTTGACTCTGCCAACCCTGTGGCTCTCCTATGATTGAGAGCAAGTTTGCCCTTCTCCCTGTTAGGTGTCCAGCCTGGGTGATGAGCTCTGTTTAAGCAGAAAGAGATTTTTTTTTCTTGGTACTGGGGATCAAACTCATGACCTCACTCTTGCCAGGAAGGCGCTTACGCTGCTGGGCTACATCCCCAGCCCAGCAGAAAGAGATTTATTGACTAATCTTTGCTTAGAGCATCTCTGAGAGAATCAAAGAGTCAACCTCATACTCCCAACTAGGCAGGAACATTGCCTAGAAAAATACCTGCCACTCACAGAGGTACCCTTAAGGACTGAACATCAATGCCCGCTCAACTGCTGTAAAATTCCAGTGGCTGTGTGAACCTTCTACCCAGAAAGTCTCCTGTCCTGGGCATCTGATGTCCCCCTTGGCTCCCTGGACTCAGGTGTTATTTGCACATTGCGGAGCCTTTGGGGACACCAGCCTGAGGGAGGAGACTGAGCTGTGGGCCCCCAGGGGGTGAAGGTCCCATTGACCCACATTCCTTACTGGAGAGCCTGAGTGGTCCTGTCTTTCAGACAAGGTGTGCAGCAGGGCTGCCCATGGCATCTCACATCCAGCCCCGCCTGCTTGCCCGCTGGTAATCCTGTCTCCGCACTTCTCTTGGGTGATTTTTTTCTCTCTCCAGCCCATTCCTGGTTTTGCTTCTAATAGACTTATTTTTTAGAGCAGCTGTGGCTCACAGGGAAGCTGAGTGGAGGGCACACAGACTTTCCACATGCTCTGTGACCCCCTGTCATTATCACAGCTCAACAAAGTGGTCCCATGAGGATACACCTGTATCACCCTAAGTACATGTCTGACGTGAAGGGTCTGTCTGGGTGCTGGGCACTCTATAGGTGTGGGCAAATGTGCAATGACATAGACCCACTGTATCAGTCACTTTACTGTTGCTGCGACAAAAACTCAAAGGAGGAGAGCCTTATTCTGGCTCATAGTTTGAGATGCTTCAGTCCAAGGCTGACTGATTCCAAGGCAAAAACAACATGGCGGAAGGTTATGGCAGAGCAAAGCAACCAGCAAGCAGAGAGAGAGGAGTGGGGAGTTGGCAACAAGACTGTACACTTCCAGGTCACACTCCAGGGAACTACCTCCAGCCAGGCCCCGCCTCCTAATAGGATATCCGTTCACCAATAGATGAATTTATTAATGAGTATAACACCCCACCATCCAACCACCCGCCAAATGCTCCACCTCTGAACACAGGAGACTTTCAGGGAAATTTTAAATCTAAAGCATAACACCCACCGCTGGTGTCATGCAGAGCAGGTTCACTGCCCTCAGCATACTAAGAGTCCTGTATCCATGGATTTCTTCCCTAGTGCCTAGCAACCACTCATGCCCTTGTTGCCTTGTATTTTTTTTTTTTTTTTTTTTTTGGTCTTTTTCCTTTTTATCGGTACCGGGGATCGAACCCACGACTGCCTGCTTGTAAGGCAGGCGCTAATGCCGCTGAGCTAAATCCCCAGCCCCGCTGCCTTGTATTTTTACCTCCTTAGTCTTGCTGTTTCCAGAGTTCCTTGGGGGTGATCTTGTTCACAAGCCCTGGGGGTAGACTCCCTTCCACCACAGGATAGGGGCTGAAGGAGCAATTGGTGCGAGATGGCGTCAGGAAGGACCCCGAAAAGAAAGCAGGGAATCAGACAGAAACCTCAGCACCCAGCATGTCCTTGAGCACCTCCTTCAGCCGCACAGGGGTGGCCACCAAGACGGCATCTCTTCTCAGCAGTGGGGGAGACCTGGGTGCAGGTGCTCAAGTCTCTTATTCCCTACTATGGGGCTAATTTATATATTCTTTATTAATCATTAGTATAATTATTTTTAGTTCTATGCGACTGAAAGCAGTTGAACATGCTTTGCATTTTTGCAAGGGCTCCTTGATCCTTCGAAAGTAAAATTAAAGGATATAATTAGCTTGTTTCATAGAGAACCGCACTTGGTTCATTTCACCTAATGGCCTGCTCCCTCCCTGGCTGCAGGATTATTAATGGCTGTTGATGCTAATAGACCACCCCTTAAATGAGGGCTTTTCCTCGCCAGCCTCACCACTTTACATCCCCAAGTGGGCGCATTCTGTCTCCGGGATTCCACCTCTTTTTTACATGGCTCATGGCTGCACTGCGTAGCACCTCACGTGTCCAAGCGGAAATGCCCAGAAGTACTGTGAGGAGGGGACCCCAGCTTGGAGCTGGCTCTTCTAATGGAAGGATATCAGTGTTCGGCTTTGCACACATGTGTGCAATTCTGCAGCATGCACTGAGATCTTGGGGCAGACAGAGGTGTGCAAAACACGACGCACAGATCCTACAGATCTTGCCAGGCAAGCACTTCCTCTCTGTGGTGGGACACTCTTCCTCTTTTATATATTTGAAGAGAAGCCAAGCGGCCTTAGGCCCTGCAGTCAGTTCAAGGACACACGCTCTTCTCCTGCCACCTGATGTCCCACTGCCTGAGACTGCAACCTACTCCTGGATCTCTGAGTTCAACATGTGACACCAACTTTAAAGCGGATGGTGCTTCAAATTTGCTGATGCACTGTTTGCTTGGTTTTTAATTATGCTACTTGTGAGTACAAGGAAAATTCTAAATCTGCTAAATGTGTGACAGGAAACAGTGTGTCACTGTGGATTATGTGATGAAGGTGATTCCCACAGGCCTGGCATTCTTGCTCCCTCTCAACTAAACACATCACTGAGTCTTTATAGAACTTGGGTCTGGCTTTAGTCCCGGCTGTGGCCTGGATGCTGCAGGGGAGCTGCTGGGTATACTTAGTTATGGGCCATTGTGATCTCACCTCCCCGGACCCGCCCAGGGTGCTTCTCTGGTAGAATTGAACCCAAAGTCTTCGCACTGAGCTGCACTCATAGGCCTTTTTAAACTTTAGTTTTGAGGTGAGGTCTTGCTAAGTCTCTAAGAAGCCCAGGATGGGTCCAAATCTGTGACCCTCTTGCCTCAGTTTCCCAGAGTGCTGGGATTATAGGTGTGCACTACTATTACCAGTGGCTGCTTTTTCACTCTTAGGACCATTTTTAATTTTTCTAAGCCACAAAAAAGGACATAATTCAATGGTAGGTTTAAATGCTTTTTTGGAAAATGTCAATTTCTTGTCTGAAATGTGACCAAAGTGATAAAGATTATAAAATAGACCCAAGGTAAGAGATGATCAGGGCAGGAGAGTAAAAAGTGAGTCCCCTGGCTCCATTTCTACGGCAGCCCTGACCCTTCTCGGCCACTCCTGTCTGGCCAGGGCCCTGGCTCCTTGAGAGAGGACCTTGGCCACTCACTGAGAAGCTATTGAAGGTCTCCCTGGGTGCTCCTGCAGGGATGAGGTAATGACCTCTGAGCCCTGCAGGGGGCAGTCGCGCTGTGGTCCAGCCCTGCCTTGGCCCCTTGCCCTTCCACACCTGTTGGCCACAAACATCCTGCCCAGGTGCCGTGGCTCCTACTTGCCAAGACATCTGTGCACTTTTTCTAAAACACAGACCACTGACATGTGTACAGTGTGTGTGACAGTGTGTGTGTGTGTGTGTGTGTGTGTGTGTGTGTGTGTGCGCACCCATGCCCACCTCTGCACTGAGAGGGTCACTTATGAATTGCCCAAAATGCAACAATACTAGGTAGATGTTAGAGAAAAGCTTGATTCTGATGTTTAAAAAACTACTAACTCCACACATACAATGGAAAATCAAATGGGGCACTTCTGGTGAATTTTAAGAGAGAATGAATATTTTATTAACTCAACAATTTTAAAAAACCATGGTTTTCCAATCCAATAAAAAGTTTCTCAACTAACTTCATGTTTTAAATCACTAAATTGAGAATTTTTCTTTCTGTAGCTTAGTATATTTAAGTGCTAGATCTCAACAAAGCTACCTCCCCTCTGATTTCTTTTGTTTTGTTTTTGTTTGTTTTCGTTTTTGAGATAGGCCTCAGTAAGTCACCAAGTTGTTAAGACTAGGCTCAAATTCCAGATCCTCCAGCCTCAGCCCCTCAGAGTGCTTGGATTAAATTGTGTGTCTAACACACCCAGCTCCAAACAGCTTCTTTTAAATCCAGGATTAAAGCACAATTTGGGCAGTTCTGAGCTAGACATGCACCTCTGTCTCCACACCAGCTACCTTTCCTGAGACAGACAGACAGACAGACAGACAGACAGACAGACACACACACACACACACACACACACACACACACATGCTGTGGCCATTTAATGACACTCGTAAATTCTCACAACGACAGCCCTGCTGCCCTCCTGGTTCAAGAGCAAGGGGGGGACCCGGGAGAACTTGCCTTCCCCTGTTACACCAGAATCCCCAGGGAACTTGCACAGGATGGTCACCACAAGTGGTTGGTGGTGACCCAATGTCCACTGCACAGGGCGGCTTTCCTCTCCTGAACCCCTACCAGGGTCGGGGAGGGACTGAGCTGTGGAAACTCTCTCACAGATGGGCTCCCCTCTCCAGACCACATGAGGCAGGATGGCTCCACCTACTCCTCCTTTATTTTAGGAGTAAGAAACTTGAGATTCAGATGGGGGAGGTGAGTTTAGACCTAAACCCGTGGTATGAAGGGTCCCCGAGGCTGGGGCAGGAGGAGTGGCTTGGCCTCCGTTAGCCAAAATGCAGCCTGCACAGTTACATCTGAACTCTGGAGGACAGCAAATCATTTCTGTATAAGTCAATACTGAGTGTGGCAAGAGATACACTTCTGCTAAAAACAATTCATGCTTTATCTGAAAGTCGGTTTCACCAAAGGTCTGTATTTTATGTGGCAACCTGTTCTGCCTGTGCCCGGGCTCCTGGAGAGCAGATTTTGGAGGTGAGGAGGGACCCAGGGAGCATGCTGATTACCACGTCTGCTTCATGGCGGCTCCCAAGCTCCACTCACACGGCAGGGCAGCTGCAGCCATGCCTCTGGGTGCCACTCTATACAGGCAAAGGGAAAGCACCAGTCCCTTCACTGGGGCCAGAGCAGGCTGTCCTGCCAGGATGCCATCTCCCCCATCTGGAGATCTTTATTCCCCTATGTTTCATCCAGTATCCTCGTGACTGTGTGTTTTACCTTTTCCTTGTCTTTCTGATGTCAATACACCTTAATTAATAAAACATTTCAAGCACATGGACTGAAGAGCAGATAGAGCCAGCCCTCGGCATCCAGAGGATCCCTGGGGAGATCCAAATCTGAGGATGTTCAAGTCCCTTCTCCAGAGTGGTGTGATAGTTACATATGATCTACATACCTTCTCTTAGATATTATAAATCCCCTTTAGGTTACTCATAACACTAAATACAATGTGAGAGTCATCTGAGTAGTCATTAAGCGGTATTGTTTAGGAAAGGGTGATGTGAATAAAATCAGCAAGTTCTGTACAGATGCGTTTCTTTTCAAATTATTTCCCATCAGTGATCGCTTGCATTCATGGAAGTGGAACCCTGGATATGGAGGACCAGATATACGTAAGGATATTGGAGACTTCATTTCGAGAGCCCTAAGAACCATTTCAGTATTAGGAAAACAACCAACAAAACCCAAGCCAGGGTGCAGTAGGGAGCTATGAAGCTATGTGAGTGACCTCAGCCAGTAGGGACCCTCTGTCCTGCTGGTGCATGGATCAGACTGCACCCTGGATGCCCCCACAGCAGCCCTGCCCAGTGCTGAGCCCTGGAGTCCCACAGTTCTACCCCCAAAGGTGTCTGTACCAGCAGAGATGTGAACAGTCTTGGGTTTGCATTCTCATTGAGCTAAAATCCACAGAGGCAGCATCAGAGGTGACAGGACGGGACAAGCTCTCATCACTGCCAGGGGACAGACTCCTGGCTTGGACTCAAAACCCCTATTACAAAATCAAACCATTAAAAAACAGCAAGGAAGAAGCCAAGAAATTTCCCTCTACTGTCTGTTAATTTATAGGGTTATGGGTGTCAGCAGTTTAGGAGGAGTTCAATTATATCAGAGTTCCAACTCAGAACCCTGTCATGGATGTTCAGAAATGTAATCACAAATTTTAATCGAGAAAATTTGCTCTAGATCAAATTCCTTGATTTTTTTTTTTTTACAAAGAAGCTGATTAAATCATGTTGGGAGGAGGGAGTGGCAATATGAGTTTTAAATTAGTCGTAATAAAACGGAGGTATGATTGTAAACCAATTTGGACATTGTGAGTAATTACCAGGAGCGAGTTGCCTGTCCCAGCAGTTTCCACTGACACCTGCTCCTTGCGTGGGAAAAACATTTGCTTTGGGCAATGGATGCTCAGGCTCGGACAGGAAAGAAGTCCTCACGAGTCAGGAAAGACACACATGTGGCCCCTTAGAGGTTTGGAAGAGGATGACTGACAGCTGTCCCCTTCCTCATCTAAGCTCAAGCTGCTGTCACATCCACCCCCTGGACCTCCCTCCCTGAGATGTCCTGATCCCACCTGGTCTGAGGTTTGCCCCGTCTGCCCCACTAAACCCCCGTTGAAGGTGTCTGTCTGTCTGTGCATGGATAGGATTATGCTACCAACACTCATCAATGTGCTTGTCCAGCAGCCCAGCCAGGAAAGAGCTCTGGACATCTCCCAAGGTGCCTGGAAGACACCTCAGGGTGCCCCAGTTAATGGAGTCACTGTGATCCCCAGCGCCTTGCCAGAGCCCTGACCACCACCCCTGCTATGAGCCCACGGGGCTCCTTGTGCCTCTTTGAGCAGTGCACAGCCTTATCCAGTGCTTCTGTGAGGGACACTTGCCCAGGGTGGCCTCTCCTCTTCCTGTTCCCTCTTCTTCTTGCCTTGGAATGTACTTCCTGTCTCCCTGCTGGCCCCACTCTTTGGGCTAAGCCCTGCATGGGCGTGTGCGTGTGCATGTGTGCGTGCATGTGCGCGGCCCTATCCAGCCATAGCAGCCTACACTTATTAATGCATTGTGAGAAACAAGGGAAGCCGAGGTGCTTCTGGTTCTTGCCATTTCATCTTGATTTAGTCACTTTTATATGGCTCAAAAGGCATATGCAGATTTCTGTTTCTTTATTTGTTCATTAAAACTTCAATAAAAATGTCTTATTTTGGTAGTTAATTGCCATTTCCATTTTAATATGAAAGCGGTACTGCCCCCTCCTCCTAGGTCCTCCGAGTCTCTCTGTAAATAACCCAGCTGCCCAGACAAACGATGCCCCCTCTCCTGCACGCTGACTCAGAGGACCACAGTACGGTGCAGCCCTCCCTCCCAGCACAGGCCCACTTGCTGGGCCAGCCTGCTGCCTGCGGTGGATTTTCAACTCAAGGTGGGAAACCAGAGAAGTTTCTCTGGTTCTCTGGACCTTCTCTTGCCACTGGAAAAATGAACCGCTCTCTCTGTGTGCTTTCCTGAAGCCAGAACTGTCAGCTCAGCACCGCTCTAAACAAAACCCTGCAGGACTTGGCTGAGCTCCCGGCTTGGAGCCTGACTAGGTCGGCAGGGAGGCCAGAGCAGCATCTTCAGGAGCCAAAGAGGGGCCCTGGCTCCAAGGCACAGAAGTGGATGGCAACTGAGGGGCCATGCCAGGCAGGGGCGGGTGGGCACCCACTGCATGAGTTCAGAGTACAGCTTCAGAGACCAGCTGGGCTGGCTGGTATGCACAGCGGGACACGGGGTCTTTTATATCCTGCATGTGTGTGTGTGGCAGAGGTGGCACAGTGGCCTCTTTGCAAGGCCTGGAGTACCTGGCACTTGAGCCTGCTGGGCAACCTCATTCTGTTTCTGAGCTGTTCCTGGCACAACATGTCCACTAGATCACTAGCAGCATGGGAATTAACTTAGAGCCCTGACTTGCCCAGGACCACCAGAGCTGGGACCTGTTGCTGGCGCACCGTGGACGGAGGCTTGTGAAACCTTCAGGTCAGCATCAACTAGGCACTGCTTACTAGTGCAGTAACATGGGGGGACCCTTATCAGAACTCTGAGCCATAAATGAGGCTTAGATTGTCTGAGACTTCTTACACCTGCATCCTAGATGGTAGAGCATCCCTTCCTCATCGAGGACCCTCTGAGGACAGGAGCAAGGGTGCCCAGGGATGTCTCGGAGGCCAGAATGTCTTTCATGATGCAGGACACTGAGTCAGGTATGATGGAAACTCAGGGGTCTCTCGGAACAGGTGAGCTGCAGGTAGATGGTGTATGCTCACAGGAGCCCACTTCTGCCTCCAGGAGGCCCTGGCACCTCTGTAGTCCCCATGAGAGCGATGTGTACAGGAGGAACAAGCCCCTTGGTGGTATTTGGGGTGAGTGTGTGGAAGCAGTGAGGGGCTTGGTGCATGTAGCACTCATCTGAGGGGAGGCCAGGGATTCTCATGCTATTAGGAAAGGTGCTGTGTCTGCTCTGAAATGGGGCCTGTATTCAGACTCAAGTTTTTCTGCCCAGTCACCTCTGACTCCTCCCAGGAGCCCCATGGGCATTTTAAATACAGCATGCCTGTTGTAGTCAGGGGTTTTGAAGAGAACAATTAGAATCAGGACATGGAATTGATAATATTATTTTACAATGGTCACCCACAGTTAACACGAGAAAGTGCAGGAAATCTGTCTACAACACCACAGAATATTCAGCCAAGGGCCCGAATCCCACAGCAGTATACTGCATGAGTCCAGATGAAGATCCAGAACTCATGACAGTGCCTCCCACAAGTCCAACTGGAGATCTGGAGCCCACGAAAAGGACTCACACCAGTCCATTTTATGGATCCGTGGTGGAAAGGCCCAAAGGTCAGCAGTGGAAGCTAGAAAGTCTATGCCAGCAGGGGAAGGAGTTGTGCTGGTAGGCTGAGGATTCTCCACTGAAGCTGAGAAGTCATACGAACCAGGAATGCCCTGAAAAGCATCACAGCCATCCTCAGTGACACGGAGGCCCTGAGCTCCTCCGATGATAAGCACAGTTGAGAGCATTCCAGGAAGTCAGCATGATGAGTTTGTCCCGGAGATTAAGCGGCACACGTATTCCCCTCTGGAGCCAGGCAGTGATGCTTGATGTAAGGACCAGAGCTCCCCCAGGAGAACCAATGGCTCAAACGGCAACATTTAGTGAAATCCACAATGCCTCAATGCCTCAATACCTTTCTTCTTCTCCATGTCTCTATTTATGCTGGCAACTTTCCTCAGGTGAAACATCTATGCTTAGCACTATGGTGATTTAATTCTGCTGGCGTTAAGCTGACCACCAGTTTTTAATCTATAACAATACCCAAAGCAGGATTTGATTTCCCCATCAGGTTCCTACCCTGATGCCCTAGGCATCTCTACAAACAGCACCCACCCACCCAGCTGCTTAGCCCAAGATCTGGGAACATCGAATCCTGCTTCCCTCACTGCCAGCACCCAGACCACCAGCAGGATGGCAGGGCCATGAGACACCTGCAGGGCTCCTGGATCGGAGCTCTCATCCTGCCACCCCCCACAGCAGTCTGGGCCCATGTAAGAAGTAAACTGACTCATGCCTCTGCCCCTTTCAAATACTGCCCCCCTCCACTGGAGAAAACACAGCCACTCCAGTCCCCTTTGACTATGCAGAACACCAAGCTCAGAGGCTCCGCCCTGGATGCTCCCTCTACTTCCGCTGGTCCCCAGCTCAGACAACCTGACCCCCTAGCAAGGAGCTACCAGATACACAGCTTTCATTCACATTCATCTAAACAGCCCCATGCCCTGTCCTGCTTTGGTAGTCTCACCAGCGCACTCAGCCCTAGAAGGATGCAAGCCTGGAGGTTCTTCCTGGATGACAAGAGCTGAGGGAAACAAATCACACACATCCCCACTGGATGCTCAAGGATTGGGGTCTGCAAGGGAAAAACAATGCTGTCTGCAGTTGGGGACAGTGCAGCTTGGCCAGGCCACCCACCAGTCCAGGAGGTCAGCAGGCAATTAAGAAGCACATTGACCCAACCAACTCTATGCAAATCCCTGAGCCACAAAGATGGATGAGACAGGAGCCAGACATGAGAGATAAGGCTGGTTTGCAGGTGTGTGGGGGCCCGGTGTGAACATTTCTATGGTCTGTGGTTTGCTTTCTTACAGTTTGCCACCTGTGGCGAGCACCCTGGGATGGTACCTGTGGAACACATTATAGCTCACTCATGGAGGCTGCCCAAAGAGCGTGCAAGTCCCAGGAGGAGTTCCTGTCCACCTGGCTGCCCACCCACGGCCAGAGAGGCTACCCTGTGCTGGGGAGTGGCCACTCAGGAAGCACCCAGCCATGTCCCGGGGCAGCTGCTCACCCAGGCTCAGAAAGTGGGGAGGAGGGCAGGCCCCTGGCCCAAGTCTGGCCAGGAACCCGCAGTGCAGCCTGGAGGAGACATGGAGGGACTGAGAGTGGGAACAGGGTGATGAAAAACTGAAATAAAGCCAACAGGATTCTGCCAGTCTCGGCACAGTCAGTAAGTTTGCAGGTGCCGGGGAGACCCACCTCTTAGTTTTTACCCAGGACCTCGCTGACACGCCCTCCTTTGAGCGCAGTGATTATGCCCCGGGATAAGCATACACACAGTATTTCTAGGGGGAAACTCTAGCTCCTTGCTCTTTTTAACCTTTTCAAAAATCATTTGGGCTGCTTCTCCTTTTATTTGTTTATTTTTTGGTACTGGGAATCGAACTCACAACCTTGTGCTTGCCAGGCAGGTGCTGTGCTGCTGAGCTCCATCCCTGCTCTTTATATTTCATCAGAGCAAACTTGTCACTCCAGCAGAACCGGGGGGGGCTGTCACTCTGCGAGAGACAGCACCCCTTCTGATGTTAAGACAGACTACAGACTCCTAAAGGAAAATGTGCAGAGGAGGAATGAAACAGGAAGCTGCCTGGGAACCAAAAGTCGCAAAACGAAACTGTTAAGGACTGAAACTCATTAAGGGCCTGTGATAACACTTTATTTTAATGGTACATTTAATTCATACTTAATTCCAGCTTTGCGCTCGCAGAGGCCCGTGCTCCCACACGCACAGCAGATAAATGGATTACAGTGAGCGATTGAGGAGAGACCAGCACCCGCTGGAGCCAGCGCCACTCTGCAGCGGGTGAAAAATGTTTTAACAGAATATATTTCCCATGTATGAATCACTGGCACATTTGATAACACCTTCTACGGAAATAAAACTAAAGGTGTTCCCCACACTGACACCGCGGATTAAACGGTTCTACTCTGTCTCTGTGTATACCGCTGCTGGCGAAGTTAAAACTCATTCAGGTCACATAGTCAGGGACGGGGATGGGGGGGTAGGGGGGGTGTCAGAACCCACCAAGGCCTGGCCAGCCACAGGGAGGGGAGGGGCTGGAAAACACAAGGCAGCCACACCTCCAGGACCCTGTTGCCATGGAGATGACGACCCTTCCCAGAAAGGCCATGAGCTTCAATGAACAGCTGTGGAAGTTCTGCACGGATCAGGACAGTGTGTCCAGAGGAAGGCACCTGGGATGCCCATGCCAGTGCGCTGGAGGGGCTAGCCAAGCTGCCGCAGATTAGGAGCAAATTTTGAGGCTAGCAAGGTAACGTAACAGAGACGAAGCAGCCCAGCCAGCAGTAAAGCTAGTTGGATGCAGACAGACAGGCAGCCCTGTGGCAGGTCTGCAGCCAGAGCAATGACCAGGCATGGCGCTAGTCCTCCTGATGGACAGGACAGCCAGCCAGCCACCACTGCCAGAATAGTGCTTCCTGTGTAAGAAGAGCCCTGCCCAGCCAGCACTTCCCCTCCACAGCTATAGTCGTGGCTGTCTTTCTTTAGCTTTTTTAAAATTTAAAGTATTTATTTAATTTTAAAGGAATGGGTGGGCTCTGGTGGCTAGCGCCTGCTCTGAAAGTGAGTTGTTATTTTATAGTATATTGTGCTGCTGCCACGTCTCAATCTATCAAAGTCAGTGTCCCCAGAGCCCAAGAAATCAAAGCATTAAGAATAGTACCACTCTCCAGCTCCAAGCCATCTGTAGGGGGAGACGCTCCCCCTGCAGTGCAATGCTTCACTGACACATCCAGTGCAGGCAGTCGATGGTGACCAGCTTCACCACTGCCCAGCATCTGCTCAGCTGGAGACAAATGCAGGGACCTGCTGGCATGACAGAAGAAATGCACAAAGAACCAGATTTCGCCAGCTATGGGGCACAGCCCCTGGGGTGGCTCTTGCCCCTCCTAGTGCATGCCGTGGTGGGCCAGTCAAGGAGAGGCCTTGACAAGAGATAGTCTTGCCAACAATTCCACCAGATGGTAGCTCCTGGCCAACATCCTCCCTGGACGTTGTCCTCAGAGACAGTCATTTGCCTGTGATCCCTGAGGCAGCCACATCCCATGACAGGTGGGTACCCCTTTGGGCTCAAAGCGGGGAAGATTCAGAGGGCCCTGCATGCCCAATGAGACCTGTGTTGTGATTGCATTGCAGTTCATCGCTGCCCTCTGCCCAGTCCTTGCTGTCCTCACTTCTGCCAGCTGTTGACCCCAGGCGACTTCCTGCAGGCCTGATCTTGATCCTGCTCATGAGCTCCAAGCATCTTCACGAGGAACCAACCCCAGACCTCTACCCCATCTCTTCCTCCTAAGGTGCTCTGACCTTCTCTCACTGCTCAGCCAGCTGCCCAGACTCAGGCATTTGCCACCTAGCATGGAATGATAATCAAACAGGTGGTGCCTGGCGACAGGAGAGAAATGAGACAGGAGATTGAGTACCTTGAGTAGAGGAAACCCTCTGCCTGGCTTCAGAGCTCAGGTTGCCCTGGTACAATTTACTCAGTGTGGATAACTTGACAACATTCTTCCAGAGACCTGCCATGGGGTCCAGTGCAGGGTGAGAGGTGCCACTTCCCCACCATAGAGGCCAGGGAGGTCAGGCTGCTCCTCCAAGGGAGTCTGTGGCAGCCCAGATGTGGGCAGCACAAGGAGGAGCAGGGCTGGCCTGGTTCAGCCAGGCAGAAGCACACTCTAATTGCCTGCAGAATTAGGCCTGTGGTGAGCTCCGGACATCCACTGTGAGTACGCTTCTCCTGCCTCACACAGCTGGGACGCCAGGACACAGTGGTAGGCACACTCAGGGAGGAGGAAATTAACTTCAGCCTGGACAAGTGTGTGGGCTCTCAAAATGCTTACTGGAGAGTCTAGTCCCAGTGTGATTCGCTCTCCTTTCCTACTCATGAGATTAGGAGGTATGAGGACAAAAGCTCCCGTCCAGACTAATCTTTATCAGGCAGAGACCCTGTCTTTCTGCCCAGAACCCAGACACACATGGCTTTTTTCAGAGCTGCTCCTCCCCTCCACACACCCACCTCATTCTCCACCAGGGCAGACTCTTACATAACACAGAGAGAGCCATAAGCATTAAGAGGCGCCCAGCAAGGCCCCAATGCAACAGGAACTCCCTCTGCACCTGGGGCTTCATGTTGCTTGGTCCTGCTCTCCAGGATGGGGACCAAGGAGTCCCCAAGCTTTGGAGTTGCTTCACTCTGCTCTGAGTTTTCCTGTCTGAACCAGGCATGTTTCCAAATCAAACCAGCCCATGTTGGAAGTGGGCAGGAGAAAACACCATACCTAGGATCAAACTGAGGGAAGCCATCCTTTGGGGGTGATGCCAGGCATGGGAGGGCCTCAGCTCATCTCTCCTGCAGACAGATCCAGAAGCCCATGTGCTGGTCATCCAAGAAGTTGCCGGAACCAACCTGGCCCAGTTGCAAGCAGCAAATGACCACAAGATCCTTGCGCCCCGGCTGGGCTCCCTCTAGCCATTAACCAGGTCTGGCCTGGCCAAGGCCAGGGTCAAGTAGGGCCTCAGAGACATTATTATTTCTTTAAAATCACAAGAAAATCATTAACTTTTAGGACCACAGTACAGTCCTCCGTATATTCATTCTGTCATAAAATACACTTTCCATTGATTTTTTGATATAGGGAGGGGCTACACAGGGCCAGGAAAGCTGGACGCAGATCTGCCTTCAGCTGTGGTGGCCCTGGCAAGGCTCATCCTAGTGGCCCAGCTCATTTCCCAACTGCCCCTGGCCCCTGCCACACAGGGAGGGAGGTAGAGGACTACAGCCTCGTGCAGGAGCTAACACCCACCTGGGTTCAGCCCCCACGCTGGCCTGGGTGGCAGTGGCTATGGGGCTGGCTCACTATGCTGGGCATGGCCTCAGGCACCCCGAGGGGTGGTACCCATCGTTTCTGCACAAGACATTGGTGGCCTGAGAGGAGGAGGCCCCCTCAACCTGCAGCTGCTCCCTGCAACACCAGGGTTCTGATGTGATTCCTCCCAATTCCCCAGAGCAGAGCTGCCATCTGCTCCTCCCAGGGCCTGATGGGAGCTGACCAGTCCAGTGGCCTTGACCACCAACCCAGGCTGAAGCGCTGCCTTGCCCTCTGTCCACCTCCTGGAGCCTAGGGGTGGTCAGCGCTAGGTGGGGAGCCCCCTCCCCACACAGGGGCCTCCCCTGCTCCCTGCCTCAGTGCTGTGGCTGTGCATCTGGAGACACAGCAATGGTCCTCTAGTGAGTGTCGTGAGCTACTCCAGCTGCCACCATTGTCTTGTTCTCAGCAATGACTGTCAGAGCCGGATGTGTGTCACCAGATGACTGAAGACATAGCTGTATCCCCTCCACCTGAGAGGCCTCTGCTGCGAGGAATGCGTGAAACTGTCCCTGGCTTCACCCCTGAGCCCTCCCCTCCTGAGAACACTTGCATGGGGACAGAATGCTGACGATGTCACTAAAAGTTGCTGTCCTGGGCAAAGTCAGCTGGAGTACCAATGCTGGTCCCCTCTAGGACTGTGAGACATCCCCCCAAGAGCGACTTGGACTCGCAGGAGGATACTATGTCTGGGCCCTGGGCCCAAGAGCCAGGTTCCTGCTCTTGGAGTCCAACTCATGCCTGGCTTCATGAGCCTGGGGTCCACTTGCTGGTACCTGAGCACTGGCACTTATTCATGCACTTATTCACTCGAATACACTAGCACACACTCACATGTACTTGTACACCCATATACTCCTCTTAAAAGCATGTTTCCCTGCTCACTCATGCCATCCACACGCTCCTCTGGTCCCAGCTCACAGAACCAAGCACTTTCCGTGCAGAAACCACTGACCCGGCTTCAGAGGTGGTGGATGTGGGCTGGTCTCTGACACAGGAGTCCCCAGTGGGGAAGGTACTTTCTTCCCTGCCCCAGGAGTATGGCAGGGGACCCCATGGATGAAGGAGAAGCAGAGTGCGCTGCCTGGGCCAGCCTGACACCCATCCTCCTGTCTAGGTGACTTCCTGGGACCCATCCTCCCATCCTCTTGGACCACGTGCCTGGCACCAGTACCTGGGACTCCTGACTGCCTCCAGGACCCCCGGCAGTCCTGGTGGGGACCTGGTGAGGATAAGGAGCACTTCTCTACCTGGCATCTGGGTTTGGAAGACGCTGTTACATTCTGTTTAAGACAGGCATGTCCAGGGTGCTGTGAATAAATAACCCATTCCTTCAAACCAAATGAGGAAGTGGACCCAAGGTCAGATTCCAGGGATCCCAGCTTTCCAGGACCCTGCAAGCCTGGGTCTCCTCTCTGCCCTGCTTTCTCTGGGGTGGGGAACACATGGTTGGCAGGGCCGGGCCTGCTCCCTAAGCTCAGAGGTCCCCAGTGTCATCCACCGAGGACTTTGACTCTGGGAGGTGCAGCATTCCTGCTGCTCCAAGGACCACTCAATCCACAGAAAGCAAATGGCCTAGGAAACGCCTGGCCACTGAATGTGGGTGGAGGGATGCAGAGCCACCTCTGGCCTGCCCAATGTCCCCTGTGCACGTTCCTTTTCAGTGAATATGGGAACCACATGTCTGAGATGCTGGCTCCTGGTGTGGAAGAAGCCAGAGCTCAAGTCCTCACTGCAGTAGACACCCCACACTCAGCACATGGCAGGACATACACATCTGTGCCTCCCCACTGAGATCTGAGGATGCCAGTGCCCACAGAAAGCACTTCCTCCATTAATACAGAAAAGTGCTAATACAGTTATGTTCCCCAAGTGGGCCAAAGAGATACGCAGACCCACCAGATCCACAGGCAGAGCCAGGGAGATGTCCACAGAGCCATGCCACTCAGCACCAGGCACTGAAGACAGCTCTGTGTCAGTGATCATGCTAGACCCTAAAACTGCTATGTCCCCTCCAGCCATTGTTCTTACCCCATGTCTTAAAAGGCTCCGTCACTGGGTCCCACAATGTCTTGGGTCCTGTGACTTTGCTTCTGTGCACTAGATACTTTCTGTCCCTGGGCAGTCCTACCCACTACGTCCAGTCAGGAAGTATGGCCTGGTCTGCCCCAGCCTCCTCCAGATCTCCAAGATGGTATTGGAGTTTGAGCCCGGCTGTGCTCCCCACCCACAGAGGCAAGACAGGAAGGAGGTGACTAGGCAGAGGTGACCAAATGGGGTCCATGTCTCATGCTTGGCTGGGAGCATTCACCCTCTCTCAGGTGGGCATCAGGAGGGCACAATGGCAGCACTGGCGTGGAAGAAGCTAGAGCTCAAGTCCCCACTGCAGTAGATACCCCACACTCAGCACATGGCAGGGCATGTACATCTGTGCCTCCCCACTGAGATCTGGGGGTACCAGTGCACTCATGGGCATGCAGCAGAGACTGACATGAGGTGGGGCCCCAGCTTCTTTCTGGTGTCTGGATGTGGCTGTGAATCAATGCAGAGTGACACAGGGCAGGGACAGAGTAGGGCTGACTCGAAGGAGTGGAGGTCAGTGGGTGGGGAGAAGGCAGCCCAGAGCCCAGCCTTGGAGCTGAGCAGGGCAGCTGGCTCAGACCTTACCTCACTCATGGAGGTGAGGTGTGTGGACTCTCCCAGGGAGCCGGAGACCTGGTCTCCCAAGCTCTCTGGTCTAGTCACAGGATGGCCAAGGGGATCCAACATGTCCACTGGGCAGTCAGACTGTGGTCCCCATTGTGGCCCTGCCCTTGGATCTACGTATCCCTCGTATGCTCACTACCAGTCACTGGCCACCTCATTTCCATTTGGAGAAAAAGCATACAGGGAAGGGACTGGGCAGGGACCCCTTATCCCACCTGGCCCACTGCAGGCCCAGGAGTCTCCATGGGAAAGACTGGTAGCAGCACCAGGCTCTCCCTGCTGTGATTCCACTCAGAGCATGCTGGGGATGAGGACCTCAAAGTTCCCCACAGGACTGGTCGGAGGCCGGAAGGGTACCGACCCAATTGTGCACTGGGCTGTCCACACTCCATCCGGAATCTGCCTTCCAGGAAGATCTGGGGCACCAGCAATGACTGAGACACTGGGTTCACTTGGGCTGCTCCCCCAAACCAAGATCCCCAAGAGGAAGTAGGCCCACCACTTGCCCAGCAGGCATGGCCACCTGGCCGTCCTCCTGGCCGCCAGGGACCCAGTCTCACCTGCCACCTGCCTCATTTCCCTGCGGTTCTGTGTGAGGAGTTCCAAACTGGGGGCAGGAAGGGGTGCGGGAGTGTTCAGCTGGGGGGGGTGCAGTTTGTTCCGGGTCCGAGTGGAAAACTGCCGAGTGCCTCTCCCCTGAAAGTGACTGGATTTCCATGCAGAAACAGGGCTTTACAATGGATGAGACCTCAGAAAACTCATTAAGCTAATTGGTTGCTGCAGAAGACGCGGGCCAGCAAACACGAACTGGCAGGGAGGACTTTTCCATATTTGCTTTAACTCAGATTGAACCGCGGCAAGCAGGAATCCAGGGCTGCTGCACCCAGGTGCATGCGAGCTGGGGCTTGCACCCCCGTGCACACACTCACACACACTCACCCTCACAGCCCTGCTGCTGTGAGTGTGGCTTTTTCCGGCTTTCATCTACATAGGTGTGTCTTGCCGCAGGAACACTATGCACGCTCATGAGTTAAAAGACTGAGGCTTTGTGGGAAGCAAAGGGTCATTTTTGGAAAAGACCTCTGGCACAGTATCTTTGCAGTCTGCACCTCCCTGGTGTATTTAAAGTATGATTGGATTTAAAGACCCTCTATTTACGTACCACGTTCCAGAACCCTTTCACCTCCTCCATCCTGGCTTCCTTTCCTAGGGGCACTGAGCTGCCGGCTTTACCCGCTTCCCCTGCCCCAGCCATGGCAGTCCATGCCCCATGCTCCTTGCCAGTGCCCAGTGCCCAGCGCTCCCCCAGCCAGCACACCAACTCTGTGCCATCAAGAGTCACTTCATGTTCCCACAGTCCCTAGGAACCCGGGGACACAGCCCGCCTGCTCTGGTCACTGGGTCATGACAAGTTTTCCCCAGGAGATTCCAGAGACAGGTAGAAAAAAATCATAGCCCAGTCTGTCTGTCAACAAGCATTGATTATTGACTGATCCACTCTGCAGAGGCTTGTGGGAGGTGGACAGGGAGATTCGGCCCCTAATTCTGAGAAGCTGCAGGCCCTGTGGGATGACAGGAAGCACCCACACTTCAAAAAATAACACATGGGGATTCTGAAGTGCTTGGCGTGTCAGGGATACTCAGGGCCACCAGGGGGCCCCAGAAGAGGGTTGATGGACCCAAGGTATGTGGAAGGCTCTGGTGACCAGGCCAAGTAGGCTAAGGGACGGAGTGAAGGAGCTCGGGATACCCCCTTGGAAGCTGCAGGGATACAACTCTGTCCCCCAACTCTCAGATGACAACATTGCTCAGAAAGGGCTCACTGTGTTCCGGAGGAGGAGGCTCCTTCCTCTCGTCACCATGACAGGGCCAGCCTGATGGCTTCCGTCCCGGTACGGTCCGGGCTCTGCCCACACTGGCTGTGTGACCTCACCAGAATACTTCACCTCAGTGTGTCAGGGCTTCCTCGGGTTAAGAACTGTGCCTCCTGCCCAGCATGGTGGTGAAGCTGTTGTGAAGTCCTTTGTGAACAGCACTCAGACCTGGGAACAGAGCTAGAGGTGCATGGGCCTGGTCCATATGGTCATTACCCTGATTACCCTGGGTGTGGAGCCCAGCAGGGTGATGTGGGCTTCTTTATGCCAGCACCCTCTGAGTGGAGGGGTGGGGTGTTCACCTCTGTCTTTGTCTCTCTCCTAGTCCTCTGTACCCACTTTGTCCTGGCCACACTTGGGCAGGAGAGAAGGCCCAGGCTTCCCCCTGGAAGCTGCTTTCCTGAGGGTCGCTGCAGCACAGGAAGACTGGCGTGGTCCACAGAGTGGAGAGGTAGGGTGTGAGAGATTGGGATGCCAGGGAGAGGATAAGGGTCCCGACCAAGGGCCACATGGAGGACGTGCTCTCCAGCAGGCAGGAGGTAGAGGCTCAGATGGGGACAGGAGACTTTTCTTTCTTTTTCTGTTTCACACTGTTTCTGCACGTGGGGTCAGTCCAAGTACAAGGAAAGTGAGTTGCTGGTGGTGACTTTCCTTCCACTGCCACAGACAGCAAGCTGGGGGCCAGGTCCCCTTCCCTCTTACCCAAGACCCTCCCAGAGTCAGGCCGCTCGCTGCTACCCCTCCATGGCTTCTGTCTGAGTTTGGGCAGGCCTTGTGGTCTGCAAATAGTCAGGAAGGAATCTTTTAGGGAAATCCCTGGTCCTAGACAAGCTTCTGCTCCTCCCAAGGTCTTCCCTACTAGACCCCTTCTAGACTTGCACCCTGGGCTGGTCTTGCATGTGTATCCATAGGTATAGGGAGACACATTATGAAGACAGAAAGGCACACAGGGAGATACCCATGTGCTGAGGCACATGCTCACAGATGTGCATAGCCACCATCATACACACACATGCACCCCCACACCATGCTCACGCCACCACTTCTGCCCTTGGCACCTCTCATGCCAAGTCATTCCACAGCTGGGGGCCACCCTACTTGGTAAGGGACGTCAGGGAACTTGGAAAGCAGGGCTGTGGGTCTCAGATATGGGTCATCACTTTAACCTGCACCAACCAAATCAGGAAGCCTCGGCCCAGATGGCAAACATGGGGGAGGGGACTCCAGCTCCTAGGGGTTGGCACTGTCACCGCCCTGTCCCTCAAGAGGCTGCTGGGGAAGCCACATTCCCTGGCCGGTGCATCTTGGAAGGAGGCCCCTGCCCGGCCCCTCCACCTGAGCAGTGCTGCTAGGTGAGGGCACCCTTCCCCCAGCTCCCAGGGGAGCCCAAGGTCAAGGCCTTCCACCAGGCTTCTGCTTGGCACCTGGCTTCACGCTGTGACAGCCCCATCCTCCTATGGCAAGGTATGTCTTCTCCCTCTGGACCACCAACATGCTTTTGTTTCACTTAAAATCAGAGTACACGAACGAACGAGCCATTAGGATGACATCACGTTTTCATACATTACCTTAGTACGTTCAGCTCTGTTCTTACACAGGCCTGAGATTTTAATGTCTCCTACAGAGGAGGGAGACCCCAAGCACAGGAGTCCATGCTGGACATTCCACAGGCAGCCTGGCACACACCCTCTGCCTGGGCATGGGAGTCCACAGAAGCAGGAAAAGTCACTGTCTCCCAAGCGGCTCCGCCTCCACCCCCTATCCAGGGAAGGCCTATCTGAATCCTGAATCCTGAATCCCGCCTGCTCTATCTGCCACCCTACAGCACCCCTTTCCAAGCATGCCAGGCGTCGGGGCAGTGTAAATCCACTGGGGAGACCAAGCCTTGGTGAGGCAGGAGTGGGAGAGGCCTGTACCTTCCCTCCCTGCTGCAGGTGGATGATGTGTTAAAATAACCCCGAACATTTTGAGGCTGAGTTTGTCAGCGCGTTGGACTCCCCAGGGTAGCTCTGCAGTCACTCTGGGGAGACCCCCTTTCTCATCCCCTGGAAAGGTAACGTTGGCCAGGGCCTGGGTGGGGCCCTGGGAAGTCGCCTCCCTGAGCACCCCGCCATCCTTCAGCCCCCTTCAGTCCAGACTGCATGGTTGTGTTAATGTAGCTATTTTACACAGTTATCCTGAGTTTCCAGATCAGGCCTAATAGACAACATTTGCTAATTACAGCGTATTGATCTTGGCCTGCTGAGCGTGACCCTTCCCCTGCTGAAGTCCTGGAGGGGCTGGGCCTTCCTCTCCATAGCAGTGCAGCCTGGGGGGGGGGTCCAGTGGCCCTGACAGCTGTTACCCTTTGACTGGCACAGGCCCAGGGTGCCTGCACCTCGGGAGGAGCCCTGAGCGCCACTCCAGCCCAGTGTCGGCCCTGGCTGTGCCTAATCTGGGAGGGGACTTCCCACCTGAAGGCATCCATCCATCCCAAACCTGACCACTGGCCACCTCATCTGTCACGTCCAGCTGCCATTGTTGCCGGGACCATGTGACAACCACCCCGTGGTGGAAATGACCTGTCCATGATGTGATCTCCCGGTCTGAACAGGGAGGCTGAGGCTGCACCTCTGGATTCTGCCCTCATTGGTTCTGTTTTATTCTATCATGCCCTGAAATTCCCCTGAGGCAGCTGGGTGTCTCTTGTCTCCCCGCTGTCACAATGCTCGTGTTTCTTGCAGGAAGCACCATGCAAACTGTTCTAAGCTGCCGGGAACTGCTGGAGACATGAACCTTCAGCCTTGAGAGCCGTGGGAATGCAGGCACAAGGATGTGGCCTCCCCCGCTGGCCTTGTCTTCACTGCTGCCTGCCTTGTAGGTGGAAGCCCCATGGCTCAGCCCCCTCAAATTCCAACAGACCTGTGTGCCCCCAAGGTAGATTCTTCAGGCCACATTCCGGGCCTTGATCTCATCCCAGAGATTTCATGATTCCCAGGCCACCAGGAATCTCCCTGGCCCCCATATGCAATCCAAGTCCTCCTGCTACACCCACAGAGGAACCAGGATGGTCCTCAAGTCAGCACAGATCTGAGTGCAGCAGAGGCCCCCATCTTCCCCTGTCCTTTACCCCCAGCTCTGCCCCTCTGCCTCCCAATTCACATCCTGCCCCTCCTTGTGGTACTGGAGTTAACCTGCTGTTCTTCTGAAACCCCAATGCAGCTCCCTCCCCTGCTGGGCCACAGCCTCCAAGTCCTCTTGTCCACCCTTCCCCAGCCCGCAGCGTCTGTCTGCAGCGCTCTGGGCCTGCTGACCCCCATTCCCGATGCTCAGCCCTGCTCCCGTCTCCCCCACCTGCCAAGGCCTTCTCCGGCACGAGGGGCAGATCTTACAGCACAAGGATTTAATTGCATGTCAAAATTAAATCTCTTTTGATGAAGAACAATTCAACTACGGCTCTGCCTAATCAAATTAACAAAGTCTTTTTTGATTTTCAATTATCTTCTTCACGGGAACTCTTTATCCAAGGCTCCTGCGATGGCGCCCGACAGGCTTCGCATTCACAATGAGAGGCCCTGGGCTAGAGGTCCAGGTGCTGACCGGACCCAAGTGTCCACTCAGCCCCTAGCAAGGCTGCATGGAGGCACCCAGAAGCCCCTCCTTCCTTGGTGCCAGGCCGGGGTGGGGGTGAGGTGCTCTCAGCAGGGCGGCAAGTTCAGTGTGAGATTTTTCCATAGGTCGCCCCGATCCTGAGGCAGATCTCAGAGACTGAGCTAAAGGATAGAGTACTAATTGGGGAGCTTAGAAAGCTGGC
The DNA here is from genome assembly GCF_034190915.1 of Cavia porcellus. Classification (NCBI taxonomy): domain Eukaryota; kingdom Metazoa; phylum Chordata; class Mammalia; order Rodentia; family Caviidae; genus Cavia; species Cavia porcellus. The sequence goes on from NW_026947515.1 coordinate 27,990,426, forward strand.
CACTGGAGGGCCAGGGTGCTAGGGCAGAGCTAAAGCACCCATCTCAATTCCTACCACTGTGTCACTGCTCTCTGAGTTCCAGCCTCTGTCCCTGATGCCTGCGCCACTGGTTTCCCTCGCCTTTCCAAAAGACAAATCAGAGATGTACTGTAATACTTCCTGTAGTCATGTTGAAAAGGCACAAAGAAGCAGGTGACATTACTGTTGGTAAGTATCTCACCCAGCCCTGCGCACCTTCAACAAGCAATCGGCACAGAGCTGTGGGGGAGGGGTCTGCGGACCTTCTCCACGCTGAGCTTTGAGATCAGCACGCACAGCACACTTGCGGCCCTCACTGTTGTACTTCGAGGGTGCAGCAGCTGCCAGCTCCCAGCTGCTATGCTGGGTGGTAACTTCCAAACCAAGAACCCCTGTGGGTCCGGCAAGTGGAATGGCTTTTGGCTTCAGCATCCCCATTGGTGGTCTCAGGGACTGGGGTTCAGAAATGCTGTGTAGATGCTTGTTACATGGGCCAACAGCAGGATTCTCCTTCTTAGGGAAGTGTCCCACTCTTTTCTGCTTCTTAAACTGGGGTCCCCCACCAATGGGAATCTCCAAGGCAGGGCTTGTTGCCTTCCGTTCCCATTTCCAAACTTTAGATCTTTCTCCCTGGACTCAACAGCCTTGGGGAAGGTTACCTGGAAATGAGTCTCAGAAGAGACCACGGGGGCACCCAGGAAGGCAAACCAAACCCCATGTCACCCCGCTAAACACACAGAACTTGGCAAAATGCCTCCATGATGTCCATTTCTCTCCAGTGCTTCCTGATTCCAGCCCTACAGACATCTGGAGGGGACCAGAAAGAGTCAGCTCACACACAGGGGACCTAACAAAATCAGAGACCTTGTTGGGTCTTAAATATATGGCCCCAGTGGTCCAAACACCCATGGACACCTGGATTGGCTTCTTGGAGGCCACCATGCTCCTAGCAGTGGAAACAGATGGGGCAAATTCTGTGTGTCAGGCCATGGGCACCTGCTGTGGGCGGAAACCAGTCATCTAGGTGACAGCTGGCCTTTGACCCGGGATGACATGCTACACTGCCCAACCTCTCCTGTTTGTGGCTCAACAATCACGATACCAAAAGCCTCACTCTTGCGTGATAGTGGTAGAAGAGGTGCACTTTCCCAAAGCACGCATGTGGCGGTTACTGCGTGGTCACCACTCTGGGAGTGTCCTTGTGCAGGATCCCCAGCCTGGATGGCCAGAACACAAACAGAGGCTGCGCTAACTTGCATGAAGTGTTTGCTGGGGAGCCCAGAGCAGAGCACTGGGGTTAGCGCTGGTCTCCCTGACACTGTGCTCATTCCCGATGTACAGCAGGGCACAGGTCAGAACCGCGGTGGGAAGCACACTCGGGGACAACGTTTAGAATCCCTGAGACAGGCCCCAGGCCTTCACAAGCCACTCACTTTGCAGAGGGGCTGCCGGGTGGTAACTGCTGCCCACCTGCATGCTGCATCCCTTGGCTGCAGGAGATCTTCTCACCTCCAGGACACACAATACAGGCTCAGGCGACAGGAGTCCCGGGGATGTGCCCTCTCGTCCCCAGCCCACAACACACCCAAGGGCAGCCCCAGACTAACTCATGTGCGTGTACCCACTGCATGTATGGTACGGTGTGTGCACACTGTATAAACACTACAAGCATACCCTCATGTGTATTGTGTATGCACCATGCAGCATGTACACGTTTGCACGTTCACTCTGCATGCATGTGCACATGGCATGGCAATGCATACATAAGTGAAGTGCGCGAGCTGTGTGTGCATGGTACTGTGAGCACATGCACGCATGTGTATCTGTTGTGTGTGCACTGTACCGCAATGCATGTTTGCATGTACGTGCATGTTCACTGTATGTGCTGCGTGGCGTTTGTGTATGTGGGTGTGCCCGCAGGTGTTCTCCCCTCACAGGCTTCCCACTGCTGCTCCTGTACCCGGGTCCCCACACTGCACTCGAGCCGTGACCCAAGGGCTTTGTCACTGTCTGGGTTTGGCAGGAATGTCAGGACCAGGCCCAGAATGAGGTCTTTCCAGGGCCTCAGCAGCACCCAGTCATGGCCATGGCTATGGAAGGAATCAGAATTTACGGACACCCCTCCCCTGAGAGCTCTGTCCAGTATTGATCTCCCAACCCACAGAGCCTTTTCCTCTCTGCTCCAGCTGGGTCCAGATGCCCTGCACCCCCACACTCTCTTGGTCCCCAAAGCTCAGCATTTTTCGGGGGGGATACTGGGTATCGAACTCATAACCTTGTGCTTGCCAGGCAGGCGCTTATGTTGCTGCAAAGCTCGGCATTTTTAAAAGAGGAGACTTATTTTTAAAACCTTCTTTAAAAAAAAAAAAGTGGCATTTATGCTGACTCTGAGGGTTCCTGGCCCAGGCTGGCCACCAGGTTGGTCACCACCTGTTTGCTCCCCTTTGCAGCTTCACTGTCCCTAGCCCCATGCTGGGATGGCTCCAGCCAGGCCTCTTGGCAAAAGGTGGGGGGTGTCTCCTCCGAACCCCACATTTCCTTCTGCTAGGTGCCTCTGCGGCCACATGACCCTCCTGCCCCAGCATCATTTCTACAGGCAGGGACCCCCCCCACCCACACTCCAGTGCCACCCCCGTCCTTCCTCAGTTTCCCCAGGCCACAGAAGATGCTTCCTTGCTCTGTCCAGTCCCCAGGTCTTCCAGTTCTTCCTGACTGGCTGCACCCAGCTCTTTGCCTCTTGTAATACACATGGTAGGGAGCCCTACCTCAGGGCTACCCACCTCCCCTCCAACTCTGTACCTCCTTCATGGGGCAGCAGCGTGGAGGAAGGGAGCTTCCTGTGCACGAAATGCCTCTCCTCCCTTCTCAGTCTCTTCGTACTATTTGTGACAAAAAAAGAGAGGAAGCCTCAGACTGCCTGTGGGGTAGGAGAAGACAGGGACTGGTCTCCCAAGGGGAGGGCAAACTTCTCCAGGGAGGAGGGGGAGCGGACGTCTTCAGAGCTGGAGCCACCATCCGCAGGGTCATCACTCGTACCCGGGTTTCCCCAACAGTCCACAGGCAAGCCAGCCCCTCCGTCCCATGTCCTCCCCCACCAGCGTCCTCCTGCTGTTTCCAGCCACATGGAACTTTCTATTGTCAGTTTCGAGAACCACTTAGAGCTGAGCACTCTAGGCACCTGGGAGGCCAAGGCAGGAGGGTCACAAGTTCGAGTCCAGCCTGGGTAGTTTCGTGACTTTGTGAGACCCTGTGTCAAAATAAAAAGTGGAGGGGCTGGGGATACAGCTCAGGGCCACAGAGCCTGCCCAGCAAGCATGAGGTCCTGAGTTCGTTTTCCAGTACCAAATAAATAAATAAATTTTAAAAATGGAAAGAGAGCTAGGGATGTAGCTCAGTGCAAAAATCTTGAGTTCAATCCTCAGCTCCACCTTAAAAAAATTCTAGAAGGCTGAGGCAGGAGGATCACAAGTTCTAGCAAACCTGGGTAACTTAGTGACTTAGGTGAGACCCTGTCTCAAAATAAAAACAATGAAAAAGTTTGGGGCTACAGCTCAGTGCAAAAAGGCCCTAGGCTCAATTACCAGTACTGAAAAACAAAACAAAACAAAACACTTAGGCATCACCCTGTTAACACAGATGTCTCGCCATCAGCTTCTACAAGCTGGGCTGAGCAGGGGAGCAGAAGCTCCCAGATTCATCTGTCCGGCATAGGCAGAGGGGCTCACCCCAAGTTCCCCTGTGCTGGTTTCTCACAGGGACAGTGGTTGGAGCTGAATGTGGTGTCCTGGGGAGGACCTGAAACGTGGCTCCCCCTGCTGCTCCTCCGAGGCAGCACGGATGATAGGGTACCGGCCACATGATTCAGCTGGGGAGGGGGGGCAACCAGGGTCGGTATGTGACAAATGAGGAGCTCAGGCCAGGAGAGATGGAGCTGGGAGCCCCAGAGAGATGCCAGAGGGCAGTGGCTGGGGAGTCTGGAGCACGCCCCACCTACCCATGAGCCTGCGAGGCTCCAGCTGGGTGCCTCTGGCGCTGACCAGGGAACTGGCAAAAATACACATCCACCTCCATGCCTACCTCTGGCTCGGGGTCTCCTGAGTGTGTGGGGGCAGCTTCTCCAGGGCTGTCTGATCACACAGCTCAGGGGCATCTGATCCCACAGCTCTGTGCTAGGACAGAGGATTCGCATTTCTAGCAGCTGCTGGGGTGAGGCTACCCTACAGGTATGCAGACCATACGTGGTAACCCTTTAGTGGCCTGGTCTGGTTGGTTCAAAGGATGCCAGGAAAGGGCAGTAGAAAACTTAGGGGGCCAGGGGTTGGCTGTAGTCCTGCAGAACTAGAGATTCAAGTCGTCTATCTGTTCCCACAGCAGGGCCCCTGCAGCTTAGGGGAGGGAGGTCCCCCGTAGCCCTTAGAGCCCATGCATGTGTCTCCTAGGAGACCCGGCAAGGGAACAGCTGCTGTTGGGGGTCAGTGGGAGGGGAGCCAGGGCTTTCAGGGTCCATGGGCCTCCGGGATCCTGTGCAGACTTCCCAGAATGCCCAGAGGTTCCTCCCATATGTCCCTCTGGTCTGTGCGCCAGGGTCCTTGGGCAGGTAAAGGCCAGCATCCCTGCCGAGTTTCTTCAAACACCACCCACGGCTTGCTCTGGGCCTGGGCTTATCTCCTAACTGCCACTGTCTTCGCTGTGAGTATGTGGCTCCGGGTGGGGCTCAGTGCAAGGGTCCCAGGACCACTTACCCATGGTGGCTTCCCAGTGCCACCAGCTCAGACACCCCCCCCCCCACACACACACACAGCCCTCTCTAAATCTTCCAGAAGACAGTTCAGGGCAGGGGCTCATGTGGTGGGAAGCCAAGGGAGTGTGTGGTCCAGAGCCCTCAGGAGTGGGCGTTTTTCTGCCTGAGCCTCTGGGGTACCTGCCTCTTCTCCAATGCGCGTAAGGAGGACCTTTAGTCTTTGCGGCCCCTAGTGGCTCTGACCTGACCCCTGCATCCCTATGCCTCACTCCTCAGCCAATTCCAGTTGGTTCTCTCACCTTCCCTTTACAGGTTGTCCCTGAGACAATCTCAGCCTCCTGGCTTCATGTCACCTCTTGCCACCACAGTGAAACCAAAGCTCTCAGGGTAGCTGCGCCTCTCGCCCAACCTCATAACGACCATTTGGAGGTCAGGCTGGAGTAGGAGGTGTAAACTCAGCATGGCTAGGCCCCATGTGGGGAAAGTGGCAGGGAACTCAACTTCCCTGGGCTTCAGTTTCCTTATCTTAATTAAGGGCATCATGATAACGCCTTCCAGTGTCACTGGGGCAGATTTTGAGTTGACTCTTTTGCCCATGCAGTGCCATCAGGCAGCCTTTAATTTGACTCAAAACTGACCATGCAGGATATAGTCAATTGGGGAATGAGGCACGAATGCCCACACACATGTGTACCCACTCATGTGTATCTGTATGCATACATACATAACATGTATTTGCATGTGTGTGTACATGCATGCTTGCATTTGCATGGGAATTGAGGGGTACTCTGAAGACCCCAGGCCCCGTGTGTCAACCAGTAGGTATGTTTCTGAGCCTCGGTTTCTTTACTCGCAAAAGAAAGAGCCTGGTAGGACAACCTGCAGCCTTCCTTCCCGGATGCCGGCTGGCTGCGCTGTGGTTGCAGAGGATCTGTGCTGCCACCTGGTGGAAGGAGGTATGTACAGCAGTCTTCCCACCCGGGCAGTGCTGGGAAGGTTTCCTGGGGGTACATTTGGTACCCGCAGCGTGTGACCTCCGCCAGTTCCGGGGCTTCTCTGAGGCGCGCCATCCTGCCCTGTGGAGTGGAGCCAGACCTGCAGGTCCTCCGAGGCGGCGTGAGTGTGAACTGAGAAGCTACGAGCACAGCTCTGGGAGCGCTGCTGCCCTGCTTGCCCTCCACTGTGGGGTCGCTGATTGCCTCGGGCCCTGTGGATTGGTCCCCGCGGGCTTCTCCCATTTTGCTTTTCCTTACTCCTGTTTTTCCCTCCATCTAATAATTGCCCTCTTATTCGACAGTCGGAACGAGGGAGGGTCCCCAAGAGAGAGACGCGGAGACCACGGAGGCCTCCTGCCGGGTTCAGTTGTGCCATAGGCTCTTCCCGAGCGTCGGCGCAGCGGCAGGCGGCAGCAGCTCGGCGCGCAGCTCTGGGGGTTGCTGGGCTAGAAAGTCCCGCTCTACACTTACTGCCCGGGACCCTGAGCACGGGGGTAACCCTCCGGGCGTCGGTGAGTTGTGCGGATTCCAGCATCCTGAGCCTAGGCCGGCGTACAAACCTCCAGCTCCCTCTTCGCAGCAGGCTGGACTGCTCTTCCCACCCACTTGAAGTTAGGCAACGTCACGTGACTCGCTTTGACCAATGAGGTGGGAGTGGGCGTGTCGCCTCGGGCGGAGGTTGGGGGTGCCTATGGTGTAGTAGCCCGCCCGCAATTGCTCCAGGCGCTTGGACTGTGGACAGACACCACAGCAAGACAGACTGACCCAACAACCCACAATCCAGCCTGAGCCGAAAACAAATCTGATTCCCCCCCCAGTGTTGGCGTTCCCCCAGTCATTCCCCCAGGGGCTCCACACTGAGCTACATCTCCAGCTTCGGTCTGTGTTTTATTTGTGGCAGGTCCCCCTAACTTGGGTTTGAGTACTGCCTCAGCCTCGCAAGCGCTGGGATTACAGGTAGGCACACTCGCACCTACCTCCACAGCCCGGTATTTTTATGGAACTTTGACTGGAGGCTGTTCGTTACTGAGCACAATCCCTTGTGTGGAGCCAGACACGCCCTCCCCCTCCAGAGCACCTCTGCTTCTCATTCGTCTTCACTTACGAAACGAGCTGACAAGCACGCGCTTTCTTTCCCAAGTCTAGAAGACCAAGCAAGGGTGCCCGTAAAATTTACGATGCGGGCAAGAGATGAGACAAACGATCTCCCAGGTGTTCCCTGGGACCGAGTTGGGATTTCACGGCTCAGCCTGGGGATCCGCGCGCGGGCGCCCCTGCCAGCTGCAAAGCGGCAAAGGCCGAGGTCCCCTCTCTTTCCCTAGAGACGCCCCCACTCTCTGCACCCACTTCATCTGATTTGTGTGTTACGAGAGAGAAGGGCGAAGGTGTCCTTCCTCACGGAAGGGAAAGAGGAGAGCCAAGTGAGCGGCGTCTCAGAAAGGCTCTGCATGTGTGGTCCCTGGTGCCACCTAGTGGCGCTGGCCAGCACTGCTCCGAGCAGCCGGTCCTGCATCTCCTCCAGGCCTAGGACGCCAGTGGTGGACAGACTCCGCTCCGCGAAAGAGCAAATGAAGGAAAGGAAGTAAACCAACACACCCGTCGCCGCGGCACTCTGGGAGGCTGAGGCAGGAGGACCACAAGTTGAAACTGGGGAAACTTCGTGACTAAGCCTTGTCTCAGAATTGTAAAGGGCTGGGGATGGAGCTCAGTACAAAGGCTCTGAGATTGATTCCCAGTACCATTTTTTTTTTCCAAAAAAAAAAAAGGAGACAAACTGGAAATGTGCTGCTGGTACCCACAAGTGGCCCCATCTGGCCTGAGCAGCCCGGCCTGAGTGTTGTGGTCCAGGTGGACCGTGTTTCTCACTACATGACTGAGCATGTGTGTCTGCTGCCCAGACCCTGGGGCCCACCCTGTGCTCCACGGCCAGACTCCTGCCCTCTGCTAGCCGAGGCGAAGGACTGGGCTGTCTGCCGGTCTGTCATATTCTGAACCTTCATGCTGCCAAGACACCATCCGGTCCTCAGCTCCTCAGAGGCAGCTCATGGCCCATTCAGGAAGGTGGGCCACCTGTCCCCACTCAGTGTCACGACAGTGAGAGTCCCGGAGCCCAGCTCTTCCCTGTACCGCTCACAGCCTGCCCCGAGCAGCAGATGACACAGCCTTGAGGTGAGCACGTGCCTATTGAGAAGCAGCCCTGTCCCCGTAGCCCTCCTGAGTGGAAACCGTGCTGTCGGTTCACCTCTCCAAGAAGGAACGTTGCTCAGATTCTTGTTCCCTGGGTGTGGTGAGGACCTGCTGGGGCCGGAGGGGCCTGAGATGCTGGTGCCCAACAAGGTAAGGGGCTGACTCCGGGCGCCTGGCTCTCATTTGCCTTGGACTCCCGGACCGGGCAGGGTCACCCACAGAGTGGGTGCTTAGGGCACAAAGCGGTGACTGAAAGATGTGACAAATACTTAAATCTTCAAAAATTCATCACAGTAAAAAGACACGTGGCTATTATCTTCTTTTAAAGTCCTGTAATGTCTCCAATGTTTTGGTTTTATTCTTTACTGTTTTGTTCAATTTTATTATAACTGACGATATAGGCATATCTTTTTAAGATAGCAAGAGGCAGTATGGTAACCATTGTTGATCACCTTGTATTTTGTTTTTACATTATGTATTATGTCCATCCCTTTGATTTGACTGACTCTGTTCTGTTATGTCACATTTGGTTTTACTCTCTTCAAAAAAAAGTAGTAAGAACTGTGGGAGTAATAAAACCCAAAATGTGTAATTGTCATTATACAAAAGAAAGTGCTCTAAAGGGTATAACCGCATGTATATTTAAGTGTATAAGATAGATAGCCATATTACTGAGTTTTGTTGGATCATTGAACAGAACTGTTTGCAGTCTCATTGTTTGAATGTCCACTCTATATGCTTTAATTTTGTAACTTGAACAACTATTTCTAAGACAACAATATGTAATCTATTAACTAGTGATTTCTTACTGTTTATTTTTTTCTGAAATTCTGTATAACTTGTACCCTTTTTCTTTTTCTCCTTAAATAAAATTAAAAAGAAAAAAGATACGTGGCCAAGGAAGGTGGGATAAGTGTGTTCAAAACCTAAGGGGGGATATTTTGAGGGGGGTATTGGTAATGTGTCCTTTATCAGGACACATTTTTAAGTATAAACATTCACTGTAATTTATGATCGCCCTTCATTGATCAAACATTTCCAGCCATTTCATACAAATAAAAATATGATGTCCTGTCCTCATCCATACATTCACGGACTCTGGCATTATGTGACTTCTGGGTCTCCCCCAAAGTCAAAGCAACCACGGAAAGGAAGTGTCTTGAGTTGATTCAGGACATCCAGGCAGCCATGATGGCACAGCTAAAGACCAGGACAGAGGACTTCCCTGCAGGAAGTGGGAAGGAGGTAAGTGCATTCGAAGTGAGTGGACTATTTTGAGGATGATTCATGGCAATGTGTCTTTTACCATCATATATTTTTTAAAAAATGTAAACATTATATGCTTGGGGCCACAGATGCCCTTCCTCCCACCTCCTGGTTGCAGGACCTGGTTGCCAGAACCTCTGGCAGAAAGGAGTTGCCCACTGGCTGGAGAGATGGGCTGGCCGAGCTCAGACAGAGCAATGCACCATCCAAGCTCCCTGTCTATACACTGGGGGCCCCGGCCCCTCGCGGAGCTGCCCTGACTACACTCACGGCCCCTGTGCCCCCGGCTCACCGCCTTCCGGACCGTGGGTTTGGAAACCTCAAGTCCTATGGAAAAGGGCACCAAAAGGTTGGGTGTGACCAAACCCCCAGAACCATCAGGTGCAGCCAAGTTCCCGGGTCCCCAGCCGCCCTCCTGAATGGACAGGGCTCGCTCTCCACGGCACATCCATTTCCACCCACGTGAGTTGCTGTTCTCTTAGGGAGTTTGCCCCTGGGATGAGTTGAGAAAAGCCTGCTGAAATTCTGTGCACACAGTGCCTCCCCATTAAACTGTTCTGGGCGAAGCTGAGCTCCAGGCCAGGCCTGCTGGCCGTGAAGCCCAATATAGGGACTGATGGATACTTCACTGGCTTCTGCTCCCTTACAGATTGATCTGGCAGCTGAGAAGGGGCCACAGCCTCAAGGAAGATGGGGCAAGAATCTGTCCTTACAGGAGCTCCAGGGCTCCAGGAGCCTCAGCTGTCTGAATCCTGGGCACAGTGCAATGTCAGCGCAGGACAGCTCAGGGTGTGCTGGGCCAGCATGGGCCACATGGGCTGGGTGGTGGATTCTCCAGTCCCGGGGCCTCAGGACATCACGTCCTGGTTCTGTGTCCCCCAGAGCACTCCAGGCAGCAGATGGTATCACAGGGGTTCAGACATGAGGCCGAGCATCTAAGCAAGGTCCTTGGACTTTTGCAGGCCTACAGGCAGTGGATTTTTTGCAGCCAAGTAGTCAGCGAAATCTCTGTGAACAGAGGCAATGGGGGAGCACTGGGGGTGGCTGGGATCACGGGCGTGGCTGCCCTGGGAACCGCAGGAACCCTCCCTGTCACAGGCCTGGACCCTGGCATGGCCACACAGGAAAGGTGGAAGAGGCAGGATATGTACTGTGGCCACAGTGGGTGGAGAGACACCAGGATGTGTCCCGGGGAGGCCAAGGCGAAGGTGGGGTGGCAACACCAAAATTAAAAGTGCACGCACACAGGGCTTCTCTGCCATCCAGGGAACGCTGGGCAAGGTGAGCAGATGTGTTTGGTAGTCACTGCTGGGGATGGGCTCTGGGCAAAGCTGGGGAGGCTGCTGGGCACCAACACGGCACAGGAGTGTCCACAACAGATAACAGTCAGACCCACGCATTGGCAGGGCTGAGCTGGGAGCTACCCAGAGCATGTCACCACCCAGAGTAATAAGGACAGTCACACGGGGACACTTTGCAGTGTTCCCTAAGGGCTAGACAGAGTCTCAGGCACTTTTCCTGGGTGACCCCTCTTCCCTGGCCAGCAATAAGCAAGGTGAGGATTTTGCTCTGTGCCCCCCCCAAGATATGCTCAAGTCACAATCGCAGCTCCCTGTAGCTGTGAATGGGACCTTATTTGGAAATGGAGTCCTCTCGGATATGATCTAGTAAAGCTGAGGTCGCTGGGGTGGGCAGCAACCCGACACCACTGGTGTCCCTCTAAGGAGAAACAAATGGAGTCAAGACAGAGCTTCAAGAGGGAGGTGGCACGTGAGGCGGGGATCAGAGCTATGCGTCTAGAAGCCAACAGGCCACCAGAAGCCAGGGGGAAGGAGGGCAGGTCTCTCGAGGGTCTCAAGAGTAGTGTGGCCCAGCCAACCACTTCCCTGTGGACTTCCGGCCTGCAGAATTTGAGAGAGTAAATGCCTTGTTTAAGGTGCCCCATGTGGGATCCCCCATTACAGCAGCCGCAGGACCCTCACACCGTGGACGGTGTTACACCCCTACCCCCGCTCTTCCTGCCCCCGCGTCTAGGAAGGAGCACGGGAGCTCAGAGAGGACGCAGCTGGCAGCTCCTCAGCTCAGCCTCTGATGGCTCCATCTCGGATCACAGCGTGAGCTGGGTCTTCCCTTTCCTGCAGTGGCCAAGGAGGACCCAACCATGCAGGCGAGAAAAGCCCTCCCGGGGGCCCCAGCAGTCAGAGGAGCACGGAGGACTTTGCTACAGTGCCTGGGACTGGACACCGTTGGCCTCTGTGTCCTGAGAGCAGCTGCAGCTGCGGCTCCTGTGTCCTGGATAGACATCCCAGGACCGACTGTCACTGCTTCCTGGTACAGAGAACGTGACTTTTCCCCCTCCTGTCAAAATCCCCCTTTTTTCTCCAGCACACATCCATCTGACTCCTGCTTTGGGAACCCCAGGACAGCTCCAAAGGTGTCTGGAGACACCAGGCTTCCCAGGCCCATCTTGACCTCCAGACCTCCAGACCTCCTTTGAGAAGCCAGACAGGATGGAGCAGCCAGTGGGTTGGGCATCACCAGTGAGGTCAGGACTGGGGCAGGATTCCCGGAAGCAGAGTCCGGAGAGAGGGAAGGTTGTGACAGTAAAGGGATGAGCTGGAAAGCCCCAAGCCTCGGATGCACCGATCCAGGGGCTCCCCGGAACACACCATCGAGGGAACCCAGGACCGAGGATAGAGGACCTAGAGGCTCAGACGTGCCGGGCTGTGTCCTAGTGCACACCTGCCCTCCTCCCCCAGTGGCTGCTGCACAGGTGCTGCCTGGGAAGCCGGGGGCCATTGCCCCCTTACCTCTGAGGGCCTCTCATCAAAGCCAGCTCCCCTCTGATGCGCACCATCTCCCAAGCTGGGTGCCGTGTCCTGAAGCCATTCATGCGGTGGACATCCCTCTACCAGTGTCCACACCAAGAAACCCTGTTCCTCACAGACACGAGGCACTCAGGAAAACACACTATCACCAGGCACCTGCAGGATGAGAAGCTGAATCCACTGGAGGCTGAATCCACAGGCTGAGCGCTGAGTCCCGTCTGACGGGGAAGGCAGCACCGAGGAGGTGGGGGCTCTGGGACAATAGCCATGCGGCAGGGAAAACAAATTCAGGGGTAGGTGAGGGACTAGAAAGCCTCTGTTGTGCGTTCAGGTTCTGTGGGTTCAGGTCGCGTCCTGCAGCCGGCTTGCTCACTGGCTGCACATGTGCGCCCACTGGTGGTCAGATATGGGTACTGCCACTCACTACTAAGTCAACTTTTATCCAGCCCAGGACCGACCTAAGGAAAAAGCTGCTCAGTGGACCCCAAAAGACTCCTTCATGGACCACAGATGCGATGGTGGATCAGCCAACCAGCCAGCCGACGACGCGAGCTGGAGAGGGTGCTCAAACGCACCCCGCGAGGCCCGGGGTGGTGAGGGGCTCGTGCTCTGATGCAAAAGCTGCGGCAGAGGTGGGGAATGACCGATACTTTTGTTACCTTCGAAGAAGGAGGGCACCCTGACGTCCTTGACCCTAAGACAAGGGCCTTGCAGCCCCTGCCCTGCGGTGACATGTGCTGAGCCTGTCTGAGTTCCCACAGCACTGGCCCAGCAGACAGCGGCGGGGGCTGCTAGCCAGGCCTGACACACAGCCCGAGCCCAGGCGGCTGGCCTCCCTTCGCCTCGAGGGGTCTCCGAGAATGGCCAGCTGCTAGGGGTGGGGGAGAGTCCCTAGGACCCAGACATTCAGAGGAGGCCGCCTGGGGACACGGCTGCCTGCCATAAAGGCTCTGGCTTCCTCGTGAACTGTGAATTGTGCCCCTTGCTCTAAAGAAGAGAGGGCCGAGCCCTGGCCTCCCTCCCCGGGGGCCTGGGAATGGTGCCTTACGTTGGGGCAGGGTTCTGTAGAAGTACCCTAGACCCTTCTCCAAGACCCCCGTGGATGCCTGAGAGCCTGTATACACTGGGCTCACTTCTGTACCTCCATACCTACAATAAGGTTTAAGTACAAAAGAGGCACAGTGAGAGATCAACAACAAACAATAATAAAGTAGAATAATTATACCACTCTACTGTAATAAAAGTTAACTGGAATTTATGAATTATTTACTTCTGGAATTTTCCTCTCGCTATTTTTCAGCTGTGGGTAACAGAAACTGCAGAAAGCAGGAGCTGGGGTGAGGGGAGCTGCTAGGGTGAAGTCAGCGGTCTCAAGACTGGGGACTGGGGACAGGGACAGGGGAGAAGCTGGACTTGACACACACAGAGGGGCCCATGTGACAACAGAGGCAGATGCGGCAGAGATGAGTCAGGGAGCCCGAGGGATGCTGGGAGCCCGAGGGATGCTGGGAGCCCGAGGGATGCTGGGAGCCTGAGGGATGCTGGGAGCCGCCAAAGCTGGGACAGCTAAGGACAGGCTTCCCTGGGTCCGCTGCGAGACCTCAACCCACAGACACCTTGATGTTGGGATCTGGGCTCTGGAACTGAGCGACAATAAAAGGCTGTTGTTGTAAGTCTCCGATTTGCAGTCACCTGCCCCAGGACATTAACGTGGCTCTTCTGTGACAACCCTTCTGCCTTGCCTGGACAGTGGCCATAGAAGCTGCATTCCGAGGAAAAGCAGAAGTGGCGAATCCCTGCAGCCACCACCAGGAGCCGGGGCCAGGGACCTGCAGATGGTCTCGTGTCCTCAGAGCCACTGTCCTCAGGATGCTCAGGGAGAGGAGGGGCTCTGAAGGAGAGAAGGGACGGCCAAGGCCAGCCAAGGCGGGAAGGGGACTGCCTGGCAGCTGTTCAAATTTAGTTTGCACCTCATTTGCCAGTGCAGAGGAAAACAAACGACCTGCAAACTGAATGAAAAATGGTGATTCATTACCCCTGATGTGTGATGATGGCTTAATTATTTTTCTAACTGGGGAGAGACGCTTTCTGACAGCAGGTGCAAATGAATTCTCCACTGTTTTAAGGAGTGATTGGCCCAGGACAGGCGGAAAACTGGAAAGCTAATTAAATCGGGAGCCTTGTGAAATAAATGGAGTGGGGAGTGTGTTTGCTTGTGCTGACGGGTATTAACGATGATTCCCTGGTTCCCGAGGACCTAGTGTGTGCTGCAGGCCCAGGGGTGGGGGTGGAGGAGAGGCCACGCAAGGTGGCAGGGTTGTCAGTGAGCTTCATTGGCAGGGCTCTGGAATCTGGACACTGAACAAATCTGGGAGTGAGGAGGGGCAGGGCTGTTCCATCCCCAGCCCTGGGCTCTTCGTCTATAGAACGGGAGGACCGACAATCCGATGCCAGATGACAGCTTTGCCTGGTGGTGCAGTCTGACCTCGAGGTGGTCAGACAGGTGGTGGCTGGCTTTGACCTGGGTTTTGTTTGTGCCGCCTCAGTTTCCCTTTGTGTGTAATGGGCTGGTGAGCAGCTGCCCCACCACGAAGATATCATGAGCAGACCCTGCAGAGTTCTCACCAGCAGCTGACCATGCTGGACCTGCCCAGCAGAGAAACATCAGGGCTGGTTGGTCAGGACTGAATGGCAGCTAAGGCCTCCAGTCCACTCTGTTCTCTATAGGGTTGACCCTCCTGACAGGCTGTCCCTCTGTCCTCCAGTCTTCCTGTGGCTTTGCTGAGAGAGGACTACAGCTGGGGAAAAGAGTTGGACCCCTCTGGTCACCTGGTGCCCTGACCAGATCTGCTGGGCCAAGGGCAGCCTCACTGCTGTCTGGTGGGAACCGGGACTCTTGTCCCGTCTCCTAGGTTCACATTCTCCCGGAACTGGTGGCTGCCCCTTGGCCTGACAGACCATAGGATGCCCCAGGCTGGCAAGGCTCAAGCCACGGCCCTGCACTGTCCCTTCTGGGTGGAGCCACATCCCTGTCCTGGGCAATCAGGCCCCCAGGCAAATTAAGAAGCAAGCAGTCCCAGGGGCTCAGGCTGCCACCCGCACCCACAAACCCACCCCCAGCCCCCAGAGACTTGTCCTAGACTCCCAACCCCGAGTCCCCAGCACACAGAGCAGCCAGGCCCCTCCACCCCAAGTCCACAGGGAGGTGTGCCCCTCGTCACTCGGGAAGGTGCCCTTCCTACAGGTGTCATTGCTGCCATGGTCCCAGTTTTACGGTAACCATTTTCTAAGGTACGGAAGAGTCTCAGGGGACTTGACACCTGCATTCCCCAGGCTCCATCTGCCAGCTCTTTCCCCACTTGACCAGTCTGCTGTCACATCCCCACCCCTTGAGGTGCCCTTCGTCACTACTGTCATTTAGGCACACTTCCCGTGGTACGTCGGCTGGTGTATCCCCAACCCGGACTCCGTGGGCTTACACTTCCGTCTCCTGATGGGAAGTCTACACACGCTGGAATGCACCTTCACACAAGTCTCACTCTATAAATCAGGACCTTCCCGAATGAAGTCCCTCAAGCCCTTGCCGGTCATCTCCACCCCTGTGCAAGCAACCACATTTTCTGTTTCTGTCCATTGTGAATCCACAACAGGGTCTGCCTGTTCCCATGGGGCAGGTGGGTTTGTGCAGAATAGTGGAGGAAGGAGGTCAGAGGGGCAAGGTAAGAATTCACTGAGGGGAGGCCAAGCCCAGAAAGGGAGCCCCCCAAGGAGCTTGAGCAAGGGTCCCTGTGTTCCAGGTCTCCCTGGCTCAGAACAGGATGCCTTGTTCTTTGCCACACTCACTAGATGTGAACCCTGCCCTGTGCCAGGCCCTGGGTTAGGACTGGGACACCAGGACAGACAGTCATATCCCTCCAAGGGGCCACAGTCCAGCAGGAGACTCTACTGACTCGGTGGTCCATCTAGGGCCATCCAATCCTGTGTCCATCCCACCTGTTGGAGATCACAGTGAGTTCTGGGAATGACAAGAGCTGAGGACCTGGCACACCCGCCCAGGGGAGCACCATTGTGGCAGCAGTAGTGGCTGCCCACAGACCCTCTCTGCTTACAGTGAGCAGGGCCCACAGAGCACAGGCTCACCAGCAGGAAGACACGTATCTCTGTGCAGTGTTATGAACATGAGGAGGAATGGCAGGGACATTCACCCTACAAAGCTGGACAGTCCTGCTGTCCTGCAGGCCCCAGGGAAGCTGAACCTCACGCAGTACTAGGACAGGACGCAGGCGAGAGCTCCATGGCCCTACAAGCTGCCCAGCAGCCGGTGTAGACCACCTTGAGATTGCAGAGACAATGACTCATGCTAAGCAGGACTTTAGCGTAGAAGCAGGGACCAGGGAGGCGATACGTTTGTATCCCAAGCAGGTGGCCTGAGCCCCAAACTGACAGCTAGGGCTCTGGCATCCTGATGGGTGACAGGTGTGGGAGACCCCCTCCCTGGGTCTAGTGCCAGCCTGGGGCATGTGCCCTTCAGTAGGTGGCTGGCTGCAGGGGTGTCCCCGCTGCATGTCCTCACCACAGCACCCCAGGGCTCAGCCCTGAGGGTGGAGTTTCAGGCAGGAGCAGGGCGGTCCCCTGGCACCTCCTGCAGCTTCTTAGTGCAAACTACGGCTGCCTTGAGGCTTCTCTCAGGACAACAGGTCTTTCTTTCCTACCCCTCCCTGGGCCCTCCACTTTCACCTGCATGAGGAGCGGGCACTGGGGACACCAGAGGACCCCTTCTCCTGCTGGCTGCAACTTCCTTCCTATGCCTTCCTCTGGGCTCCCTCAGGCCCCAGAACTCCCCTCCTAGCCTCTCTCTGCGTGTGACCTCCTGCACCTGCCTGTGCCCCACACCCCATCCGGATGTGCACGTAGGATCAGAGTCCTGCAGGGTTCCACCCTTTCATTCATTCACCAACAAATAGTCACAGAATTCTGACTATGTGCCAGCCTGCAAGGAAGCCCCACTCTGGGGCTCCTGCAAGCACTTGGCATGTTTGTAGAAGGAATACACGCTCACACTTGAGCCAATGAGATGAGAAGAGTGGGTATGTGTGTGCTTGCGTGTATGTGCGTGGTGCATATGAATGTGTTGTGTGTGTGGTGTGTCCAGGCATGTGTACACATGCAAGTGTGTTGTGTGCAAGTGGCGTATGTGGTTTACATACGTGTGTATAAATGTGCATATGAATATGAACCAATGTGGCATATGTGCATTTGTTGTGTAAATCTGTATGTATGTGTGACTGTGTTGCGCATGCAAATGTGTCATGTGTGTGGTGACTGTGTGTGGTGTGTGCACGTGTGTGTGGTGTGGCCCCTGCAGATGACAGGAGGAGCCACACACCCCCCAGGCCCCAGGGGCTGGGCAGGGCAAAGGACACAAGAGGACCAGCTGCCCCGCCTCCCCTGACCTCGCCTGAGAATGGGGAAGCTGAGAGGTCCCTGCAAGGCTCTGCTGACACAGGTGCTGGAGGAGGAGCTGGCTGGAGTGCTACCTGCAGAAGGAACGGAAGGGGGACTTTATACAGAAGCCCAAACCTGCTGGGCCAGCCCGTGGGAGGGTGTGTGCATATGTGTGTGTGTGCGCGCATGTTGAGTGTGCCAGGCAGCAGAGCACCCCTCCTCGGCAGCCCAGCACACTTCTGTGTGAGGACCTCCCCTTGGTTACAAAGCTGTGCTCTCCTAGCTCTGTCGCCTTAGACCTCTAAGTACCCCCTGGGAAGGTGCTGACTCCGAGTGGCAGACAGCCAAAGGTTTTGTGAGCCAGCACATCTCTTTTGTGTACACACACATTCACGCACATGCACATGTGTCCACCATGCCTGCATGCAGCACGCATGTTCGCACGCACACGGCACACATACCCATGTCTCTCCAGTGTGGATGAATGGACCATGACAGGCATGCTGGGCGCCTCAGGTACACAGACGCAGGGCTCAGGTGTCTTGTGAGCTGCCGGGATCACCTGCTCCAACTGCAAGTTGGTGGCAGCACTTTCCTTCCCAGAGGGCGGATGGCACCTGGTGGCAGGTTCTTGCCTTTAGTGTATAACTCCAAAGCCAAAGCCCGGGAGACAGGCTCCAGGCACTGGCCACACACAGCACAGCCAGAAACCCTGCATGCATCCCTGCCTGTGTGATCGGCAGAGGGGAGGGTGCTGGCAGGCACGTGCCCACCCCGCCTGGGCCATCCTACCAGGCCTGGCCAGTGTCCAGGGGGCATTGGCTTCCATGGGGCAGACAGCTGCCATCCCATCTGTGCCTCAGCTGGCAGCCTGGGTTCTGTGCCCAGCCGCCCCCACCTGCCTGGCACAGGCAGGAGATGGGATGACACGGGCCTGCCCAGCTGCCCTGTGCAGGTGGCATGGGACTCTGGGGGCAGATACAGCAGGCACAGGGTGACCCAGTGCCATCCTTGCAGGGATGGGGACACAGCAGAGCAGACAGGGCGGGTTTGGGGTGCTGGAGGGAAGCCTCCGGTGCCCTTCGGGGCTCAGTCAAGCTGTTCTGCCAGGGGCTGGCTGAAGGCCCATGAAGGGCTCAGGCAGTGTCCTCAGAGCCCTCCCTGCATCCCCCAGAGAGTCCCAGCTCTGGTCCATATCAGGGACTTGTTGTCAGCATTTTCTAATAAAATGCAAATCAGCAATTGCCTTGCTATAGAAGAAAAAATCACTGTAAACAAAATCTCTGTCACCATGGAGACCATTAAAAATAGATTGCCCACCCTCCCTCTTCTTGCTGGTAATGTGCAGCTGAGTTCCTTCACACCACATTATTATTACTTTTTAATTATGAATAATTTCCTCCTTTCCATAGGAAGATGGATTAACACACGGAAGTTTCCAAAGAAAGCCCCTCAGGATGGATTTCAATCTGCAGACGCAGGTGGGCCCATGTTTATGCCACAAGGCGAAAGCCCAGAATGGAACCGGGTCTACCTGCTCGCCCTACACTGTCAGCTTCCTGAGATGTCTGTCTGCCTATTGGTCTATCTGTCTGCCTGTTGGTCTGTCTGTCTGTCTGCCTTTCTATCTGTCCGCCCGTTGCCCAGGTTCAGGCTATGATTCTGAGACCACAGAGACTGGCCTGGGAGACGGCCTTCCTGCAGTGCTGCGGAACTGCCTCTGGAGGAAGCAGGTCCCCCAACATGGGAAAGATGTGACCCCCGAGGGAGGCCCCCAGGAAGGGCCTGCACTGTGGTTCCCACCAGCTTGGGCAGAACAGACCCTGGCAAAATGATGGTGGGTTTGGTGGGTCCTTGTCGACACCTTCGGGGTGCTATCCAGCTCCAGCCTGGCAACAGGGCACTGGGCAGGCAGAGCTAGGGCCACAGGAGAGGCCATCACAGCCCAGCCTCTATGTCCCTTGAGTGCTCCGAACCATATGATCGAGCTGCGGTCACATGCGCCTATCAGCTGGGGACGTGCCTCCCTGCCACGGGACAGGAGAGAAGAAACCCCACGCTGCCCTCGCAGGCCATTCTCAGTGTGCCCGGGCCGCCTGGGGCTCAGTAGGCCCATGTTGCTGCACACATGATCAGCACTGAGGTGCCCTAGCTGGAGCCCGGCCAAGTGGATTTGGACCTGTGTTTTAAGTCCAGGCCTTCCAAACCACACTGTGGTTAACTAGGGTTACCAGGCTGGACAGCAGGACCGCCAGGAGGAGGGACAGTCCACAACAGGAGGTGGTTCCATGTGGACGGGGCCCATACAGAACAGTCCTCCAAGGGATGAGACCCAGGCTGGAATTTTCCCCATGCCCCATGTAACTCAACTTTAGTGGGGCAGAGAGCCAGGGCGAGGCAGAACACAGAGGTCATGGCTCCAAAGGTACCGTGCCTGTGCCAGTGGGGTGGGAAGAGGGACAGGGGCCACAGGGATCTCTTCAAGCATGTCCCTCAGGTACTAGTGTCCCCAGCTTCTGAATGCCTCTGTGGACCTGGAGTCCCAGGGTGTAGAAACTGCTGGCCTCTGTGCCCCGTTACCAGCCACAGGTCCTTCCAGTGCCTCTGTGGATGGCAGGGTAGTACAGCTCACAGGCACCTGGCCAGGCCAAAACTGCCACATGCAGGGCCAGGGCTCGATGCACGGAAGAGAAATCAAGAAGCAGCGTGGGTCCTGCCTGCAAGTAGCCATCTGCCGCATCTGCAACCCTCAGGCAGGAAATGGCGCCTGGGCGGGCCCTGCACTCATGGGCTCAGTGACTTTCGTGGGCAGCTGTGCCTTGTCTGGAGCTCTCACAAGCCACCCCTCCCTGCTTTGCCTTGACCACCACCACATCCACAGGCCTCGTCTTCCCCGACAGGCCCTCCATCCCTTCTGCCACTTTTAAGATGCAGCAGAAGCAGCATCATGGAAAGGCCCCCAGTCCCACTGCCCAGCCCCCACTTTCCATGCATTTGCACTAGTTTCGGACCCAGGAGAGCAGCGCAGCCTCACAAGAGACCCCAGGAAAAGTGATTCTGCCCCTTTTGGGAGCCTGGGCATCACTAGGGCCATTAGGAGCCATCTTGGAGGAGAGAGGACTCAGGCAAAGTGCAGCCTGTCCCCTGTCCACTCGGGAAGGGGCACAACTCAGATTTCGGAAGCCCCGGAACCTGTCGGCCGGATGCTGAGCCCTGGTGCAAACCAGCAGAGCTGTCTGAACTCACAGAAGCCCCTCACCATGGCAGTCTGGTGAGAAGGGCTGGGTCACAGGTCGTGCCGCCCTCCTTCGATCACGCCTGCCTGCCAGCTTACTGCACACCTGGCTGGCAGAACTCACCATCCTCACTAGCATGACATGAATCCCAAAGCTGCCTGGCAGGCCTCGGGCCCCTGGCATGGTGTTAGCATGGCTCCAGTGCAGGAGGGCTGCCACCTCCCCCGCCCCACCAGCCCTGCACGGCCACTGCTCTAGCGGTCATGTCCCTCCTGGAAGCACAGAAAGACTCCGCAGCTGCTTGGCCAAGAGGCAGGAGAGGGAAGAACGAGTGGAAATTCACCTGCGGGTGCCACCTGCACAGCTCCAGAGCAGAAGAAAAGGGGTGGGGGGGCAGATCCCACTCCAGAGCTGGGGGAGAGGCCTCCGGCTCCACCAGCCCTGGTCAGAGTAGAAGGAAGCCGGGCCCACCCAGGGCGCCTTGGCTGCCACTCTAGAAATGTGGCTCGGCTCCTAGGGGACATGGCAAGATACACCCAGCCTGGCAACGATCCCTTCCAGAGCCCTCTGGAGCCACCGTTGTTCTCAGGTGTGGAGGGCAGTCCCCAATCCTGTCTCAGGGGACCCTCCCATCCAGTGAGACAAAAGCCAGATCAAGCCATGCCATCTGGGTGGCTGCACCGGAACTAGGCCACATGATGAGTAGGGGAGGTGAGTGTGAGAGGAAATGGGAGCCCGGCACTGCTGCTCTGGGACCAACACAACAGTTCCTCAGGAAGCTGCATCAGAGCTGCCATGTGACCCAGCAGTCCATTTCTGAGTGCACACCTGGAGAGCCAACAGCAGGGACTTAAAGGGCTACATGCATTCACAGGAGCATGACTCACTACAGTGTTAAGGTGCAAACAGCCGTAGCATCCATTGACAGATGAGTAAGTCAGCAAAATGTGGTATGTCCATTCAGTGAAATACTACTCAGCCTTAAAAAAGGAAGGAAGCTTTGCTGGCTGCTACAGCACAAATACACCGAGAGGACATCACAGGGAGTGAAATAAGACACAAAAGGGCAAACACAGGAACCTCTCCTACGAGGTTCCTAAGAGGAGTCAACTCGTAGACACGGAAAGGGGCGTTCGGGTCACAGGCCCGGAGCAGGGCTGGGAGTTAGTGTACTAGTTTAGGAAGATGAGCAAGTCCTGAGTCGGATGGTGGTGCTGGCAGCGCAGCACTGCGCATGTGCTGGATGCTGAGTCCCCGCACCCACCCGCAGACACAGATACACATGCACATGCATGCGTACACATGTGTTTCATGTTGGATGTTGGCCAAGGTCTTTCCACAACCACGAGACCATCTCAGCAAACAAATAGCTGAATACTCCAAGCCAGGCTGGCTTCACAGCAGCATGCTGTCAGGCAGGAAAGCTACTGCCCAGTAAAATCAGTGACCAGCCCTGCGTATGTGAGCCACGGGTGGCCACCTCAGGCCACAGCACAAAGGACCCACACACAACCACCAGAGGTTGCTGGGATGGGGTTGGCGCCCACTGGCAGCTCACTGGGGATGCTCTCGGACCACGAGAACCAGGGAGAATCAGAGCGGAGCAGGCCACGGTCAAGGCAGGGCGAGGTGAACAAAGCCACCGAGTTTCCCAGATCCTTGGATCCAGGAGAGGAGCATGCTCTGCTCAAACCTGCCCTGAGGAGGAGGCCTGGGAGAGGCAGCCCTACCCCTACGGCACAGCTGGAGAGGTGGGGCAGCTGGGCACCAAGACCAGGCAGGCACCGGGGCTGGCGCTTCCACAGGGCCATGGCGCTATGTCCGAAGGAGACAGCCCGTTTCTCTGCGCTAACTTGGATCGAGTCACAACCTAACTACAAATGCATCCTTACTTAATTTAAAGCAATTATGCTCACATTCTGCTAGACAAATAGATTTTACAAGCCCTGGGTTAAATGTGGGTAATTATGGCTGCTGGTGTGGAGGGAGCGAATCAGCCAGCACCCACGAAGGATCGCACCCAAGTCTTCCCAATGCTGTAAATTAGCAGGGGACGTCCCCATGGCCACTGAGCAGTTACCCAGGGTTTCATCCTCTGTGCCAGCACACTGCTGTACACACGTGTGTGCACAGTTCTGACACAGGCTGCTGTGAACTGCGCACTTTAGCTGCCTGCTGAGATATCCCTCCCTGTGACAAACCTGTCCCCGGATCAAGACATGGCTCTGCCTGTGCCTCAAACCATCTGGATGAGGGGAGACACATGTACACCCCTCAAGCATGCGTTATGACCACCAGCCCTCACTGCCCCATCCTGTGCTGTCCTTTCTGACTGATCAGCGCATGGAACAGGATTTCTGAAAAGCCAAGACACACTGAAGCCCCAGAATGGCCCAGACCTGCATATTTGCAGAGGTTGGGAGGTCAGATTGGAGCTTCAGAAAGGCAGAGTGAGCAGGAAGTGCTGGCCAGCGTGAGCACGACTGCCCATGTGTATATGAACATGTGTGTATTCACGTAGGTGCACACAAGGGTGAAATCTGGAGGCACTCTAGGGTCACACCGCACACAAGTGCAGACAGCTCCCCCACTCTTAGGTGATGCACTTGGGGAAGCCCCCTAATCTCGAACTGGTGACGGGCAGTCACCGTGTCTCCATCTGCAGATAGGGAGGGGTGATTCTTCCCCTGCAGGTCCCTCAGCATCCACAGACAGGACCGAGTTCAGGAAGACACGGAGCCCCGAGGACATGCCTGGCGCTGCCGCTCTGTGGAGTCAGAAGGTGCGGCTTGGCTAACAGGTGTGTCTCTTTTTAAGCAATGTTGTTTAAAAAACACAAAGTGGCAGGTGAGTCACTTCCTGAAAGATCCCCTTCATGTGCAAGTGGGAAGTCTCAGCGTGCGGTTCACAGCTGCTGCCACTTACAGAGATGCTTATTTATCTGCCACTTTCTCAGATGCATGAGCAGTGGCCACCAGGGACCCCCAGGGTGCACACAGGAAGCGGACGGGCTGCAATTGAGGAAAGGGGTACAGCCCAATTCCCTGAGCAAAGGCCCAGGGAGACCCTGCCCTAACACTCCCTGAGCCCTGCCTGGGCCTCCTCCTTGGCTAACTGGCATCTTTCTCACTAATGAATCCAACGGCCTGCTAAGCTCTGTACCCTTTGATGAGTCACCAAACACCGGTGGCCCTGGACCCCTCTGAGCTGGAGGCTGTCAGAAGTGGGGTGGTCTCTCATGGGCAGCTTCCTGTGATGTTAAAGGAGGCCAAACCCACTCAACTGGCCAAGCCCCAGGGTACTCTACAAGGCCAGCTGCCCTGCACCACGATGTCACTTCCCAGCTCTCCCCTCTGAAGAAGCACATGGGAAACAGTCTAAGAAGGGAAGGAGGGGACAAGGTCTCACTGGACATAAAGCCACAGGCTCCAGCTACACAACACTGGCCTTGGGTGATAGGGCAGGACAGCCAGAAAGTTGGGGACACAGGAATGTGGCCCATCTCTCTAGCCCAGGGTCCCCCAAGGTCCATCCAAAGTGGCTCCCACAGGACCCAGTGAGACCAAATGGGCCCCAGCAAACCAGTGACCTCTCCTCTCATGAGGAAGGGCAGACAGAAAAGAGGCAGAGAAGACCTTAGACCCCTGGGCCAACAAGTCAGCCCCACCCAGCACCCCGTATTTCTCCTCTCAGGTGCTGGCAAGATGGCAGAGCCAGGAATGTGGAAACCTAAGTAAGCAGAGAGAGGGGCTCATTTCCCAACTTGCACCCCACAGCCTCCTGCCCACAGCTGGACCCCTCGGGGACGCAAGGCCTAGGGTCCAGCAGAGGCTGCCCTGAAACCCCTCCCTGCTGAGGCCTCCACCTTCATGGGCTTTGGGAAGGGAGCCAGTGTTGTATCCCAGCTCCTTGCCTGCCAAGGGCTGTGGCTATCGGTGCTGCAGAGGCCACAGCTACCTTTGGGTCTGCATAGCTGAGCTATGTCCAGAGGGCTCTAGGAATGAAAATCCAGATGGGTGAGGGGATGCTGCCCCTTTCCCAGATGCAGGACAGGGGTGCCCAGGTAGCGAGTCAGGGATGCGGAGATGGGAATGGGCCAGTTCATTCTGGGAGAGGAGCACTGGGGGCCAGGGAGATGCAGGTGGCTGGGAGGGAGGACAGCGGAGACCCCGCCGAGGAGCCTCTTTGCAGAGGAGGGGCGAGGTCGGTGGCAGGAAGCCACAGCAGCTGCCAGTCCGCCACTTGCCACTGCAGACTTATGAAGTCACTGACCCTCCATGCTGCCAACTGAGACTAAGAGCCTGACCCTTGGCCACCACCCCTTCCCACCCCTCTGGGCACAGCTCTCCGTCAGGCATGTGGTGCCGGCCCAGCAGGAACACGGCTGCCTCCAGGAAGCCCAGGACCTCTCACCTGCTTCCTTTATGGCTGGAGATGGCTGCCTGCCTCCTGTCCAGGGTTTCCTGGTTGGGGTGGGCAAAGAGCCCCCAGGGCCAGCAGAGACAGCCTGGACAACCCCACCCTGATATGTGGAGGCCCAAGCTGGGAACCCGGGGTTCTCCAAGCCTCGTCTCCCTTCAGCCTTACCTGGTTTGGACAGAATCACCCCCTACTCTATCCCCAGTTAATACAGTGAAGCCCTCAGCTTCTGGTGTGATGGTTGGAGATGGAGCCTCCAAGAAGTCATTGAGGTTAAATAGGTCATAAGGGTGGGGCTCTCATCCGAGGGCATTAGCGTCCCCTCTCCCTGCTCAGGGCACAGAGCAAGGCCATGTGGGAGAACAGCCAAGGGGTAACCATCTGCAAGCCAGACAGGATTTGCTAGCACCTTGACTTTGGGTGTAAGTGCTGTGAACTTCCCTTTTCTGCCTCCAGCTTGGGTCTTCCCACACACACCAGCATTGTGGGTCCAGCGGCTGACTGGCCATCCCCTCACAGGTTCCAGAGTCACATCCCAGGGTCACATGTCCCACACCAAGTTTCCCATCTCCTGTCTCTTTCCCACAGATACTGTCTGTTTTTTTTTTTTTTTTACACTTTTTTTTTCTTTTTATTGGTACCAGGGATCGAACTCACGACTGCCTGCTTGCAAGGCAGGTGCTTATGCCGCTGAGCTAAATCCCCAGTCCCTAATACTGTCTCTGTTTCTCAGGCGAAAGTTCTCAGCACTGTTCTTGATTTCTCGAATGTTCTCGCCCACGTGGCATCCATCAGGACATCCTGTTGGTCCTGCCTACAGTGCTTGTCCAGAATCCTCCGTGCTGCCCCCCTTCCTCAGCATCACCTCTCCCTTCCCAGGACAACCGTGTGTCTCTGCTCCCTGCACCGAGAGATGGACCAAGTCATTCATGCCATCCTGCACTCAGCACCTTCTGCATGTGGCTCTGCATGTGGCGGCCCCCTCGACAGGCCGTGGCCGCCTAGCAGAAGCGCAGCTCCAGCCCTCATTCTGCCTCACTCTTCCCAGGAACACCTGCTACCCTCTCACCCAGCAGCGTGGGCCTTGAGGGAGGGTGCAGCTCTGTCTTCTCCACGGGCACAGACACACCGGTCCAGCACTGATGTCTGAGGCCATGTTTGTTCCACAGATAGACAAAAGAGCAACTCCATCCATTAAGAAAGCCCCTGGGGCACTGCCCAGCTTCTCCAGCAGCTCAAATTCTCTTGGCACCTGATCCTGGGCAGCCGTGGCTCCCCCCTTCCTGTGCTCACCCTGCCACACTGAACCACAGTGCAGCCAGAGCACGATGTGGCCCCTTGGTCCCAGACCTTTGCACCTCCACCCGACAACCCTCATCCTGCCCTTAGGTGAGTTGCTGGCCCTTTTTGGACTTCCTGACCCACTGAGCCAGGGCATGAATCCTTCAGTGGCCCCTGGGGCCTCCTCATCCCATTACATGGCATTGTGCGGCCCTCTGGCCAGCCTCTCTGACCTCGCCAGAGGTCAGCGGTCAGCGCTTGTGGCTCACATGGAGCCCTCCACTGGTTCCACTTCTGATGAATGAATGAACAATGGGGCATTCCGAGGCAGGTGGCGAGGAAGCAGAGGCCACTAAGGCCTCGGCCTGATTCTGGGAAACACTTTCCTTCGCTGCACCCGCCCAGGGGTGGGAAAGGAAGGCTCAGTAGGAAAGAGCAACACCCACGCCACGGAGGAGGCCACCCCACACCCCCTCCTTGGGCTCCACATGCCTGGAAGCCACTGGCCTGCTGACCACGCTCTCCTCCAGAGCTGCCCAAGTCCCTTGTCCTGTCTGAGAACCCCGGTGAGCTCATAAAAGGCCACAGAGGGTGTGCGCGAGGCCTGCAGGGTTGCCATACTCAAGAGCTTCTCATGTTCAACGGCACAGCCCCTCTCAGCCCAGGGAAGGACATCCTTAGAAGGACCCCGGCAGGGAGCAGCCCCAGGGCTGCAGGTGTGGTGAGCAGCAAAGGGAGGTTCACAGCTCCCCCAGCTCCCTCAGGACACATCCACTCAAACACCCACTCAAACACTTCAACACACTGATACAAACAGGCACATACACACATAGGCATACATGCACGTGCACATACAAAGGCCCATGCTCACACACACACATGCATGGGCGCACACACATGCGTGTATGCACACAAACACCAACACATTTCCTTGAAGACGCTTTGCCTCCAACTGCTCTGCACGCACAGGCAGCTGCTGGCAGGAGGAAGGCCCCAGCAGATGGTGCTCAGCCTGCAGGTTCTGGCTGACACTTCACCCCGCTGTGGTTGCCATGAAATCATTGCCTCAGGCAGGGTCTCTAATGGCCTGCACCTCACCACCCCCTTCTCCTATGGGACTGGTGTCCAGTTCCTCTCCACTTAGCCCGGGAAAGCTGGCTGCAGGACAGCTACCAGGAACATATGCCTGCCTGCTGGGATGTGCTCCCTTCCTGTCCCTCCCTTCCTCTCTCCTCTTCTGTGATTTCTGGTGTCCTGCTTGGTGACTCTTCCTGCCTTCTCTGCCCAGCACAAACCCAGAGCCACACCTGGGAGCCACGAGGGCACCCCACACTTTATGAGCTGTGCGTGGGGAGGGGAGGTTGGGTGGAGGGCCACAGCCCGTTTTCCTGTGGGACTCACCCCACCCGCTGCAGCCACCCAGTGACAGCCTCACACCCAGGACTCAGCTGCAGGGCACAGATCAAGGACTCTCCAGACTAGGCTGTCTTCCCCTTGGCCCTGCGGGTGAGTGTCCTGCACATTGCACCACAACCATGCTGCCCCCAAGTGCCCACAAGACTTTTGCTTTCCTGCATCTGCCCGAGACTCACCTCCTCTTTAAAAGCCTTCTACCCAGGAAGCCTTTTCTGAAAGTCACTCACCAGAGACACTTTCTTTCCAGTACGTGTCACTCAAGTCCAGAGTACTACCACCATGACCCACAATGACACTACCTGTGACGAGTGATGTTCCCAACAGGGCAGGCAACATTCCCTCCCAACCCAGGGAATGGAGCAGCTGCAGCTCCTCTCCTAGAGCTCTCAGCCAGCCTTTCTGTCCCCTCCTGTCCCCTACCCCATGTCATCTGTGTCCCCTAGTGACTTGCCCTTACCACTGCTGATGCCCACAATGCCTCTGCCCAGAAGCCACAGGTCTGCATGCCCATTTACACATACAAGTGTACAAGCTCACATGTATACAGAAGCACAGCTGCTCACACATGATTTCTGGGTGTGAACTCTTAGCAGCTTCTGTCCCCTACCGAGGTGTGACCTACGCCTGTTGGGGTATACACATCATAAGCACCAGCCAGGCCTTCACCCCAGGTCTTCAGTCTCTGAGGCCCACAATCCTAGTGTTCTCCCTGTGACCCCATGCCTCAGGGAGCCTCCGAGTGTCAGGAGGAAGAGGACGGTTTAAAGATCAAACACAGGTTGTGTTCCACAGCCTCAGCTCTGCTCACCTCAAGGCCACGGCTGCTTGACCTTGACCTGGGAGCCTTGTCATCTGTAACTTCAGATTGGAGGTGGGGGACAAAGGCGGTAGCACACTTGATGGTCCAAACAGGAGGCTCCCCAAGGCATGGGACTGCAGGGCTTTCCCCCTGCCCTCCACGGTGCCAACCCAGCTCATGATGGTGGGCAGCGGCTCCCCCTGCACTGCACTCGGCAGAGCTGACCCTGGCTCTGTGATGGTTTCAGAGAGACAGCGTTTGATCTCAACAATAGCCCAGTCACCAGAGACATCTGTTTTCATAAGAGTAGGGATGGGCCTTGGCGAGGAAGCCTGTTTAAAACAACTTTAAAAAACTCAGGCAGAAAGAAGGTGTAAAATAAGGACACGGGCATATTGTGCCTTGAAATCCTTCAACACACCTCTCAATAGGAAAAGCACATCTACACTTTGAGTCATTCCAGCATATGGTTTATTTAACTGTCCTTTGCAGGGTCTCTTAATCAGAAAGGTGATTTCAAAATCAGATATGCTTTCAGAAGTACATTTGTTCCAAGAATAAAGCATAAATATGACAGACCCTGTTCTGAGCTCAACAAATATTATTTTCATCTGCCCACAGACTCTCACCAGATTAGTGGGTGTGATGTTGAGAGCCACATGCAACACCCAGGGAAAGCAGGCCGTTAGATCGCCACCTGTAGCCATCAGTCTGGGGACACGATGTCACTGGCAGTGGTGACAGGCACCGCAGACTGAAATCTGTGGAAAGTGCAGCCAGGAGACCCACTGGGGATGCCCTGGGGAGCAGCTTCCATTCTTCTGTTCTCCTCGGCTCTAAGGGACCTCAGATGAGTGAGCTGCAGCTTTTGATGGTTTCTGTCTAGTTTCTTGCACTGAGTATAACATCTTCAAGGTTCCTCTGTGTCATGCATGTGCCAGAATTTCTTTCCAGACTAATGTTCCACGGTAGGGACCAGTCACATCCTGCTCATCCAGTCATCAGTTCTCGGGCACCTGGGTGGCTCCCATGTTTTGGCTGTATTTCCACAGAGTGCAGCTGCTTCGGGGACCCTGTTCTCAGCCCTTTAGAGGGCAGACGTCTTATTTTCCTGCCCAGAAACCAGCATCTACACGGACCTTTACTTCTCCTCCCAGGCTATAGAAGCTGCTTGGCTCCCGGCTCCTGCAGGAGCTAATAATACACACATCAGACAGACGTCTGGGGTGGTGGGCAGTCTGGAAACGTCTGCGTGTTCATTGGAAGCCCATGTTCACTTTTTAATGGCCACTAATGGCCTTTTATTCATGAACAACCTGTTCCATTAAAAAAATTACCTTATTTCTTTGAAGTGGAAATAGAGGACAATTAATTAATTTGTTAATTATGTTTTCCTCCTTCCAGGGCCTGCTGGTATCAAAGGCCCTGCAAGGAACATGAAGGGAACAGGTTCCTTTAATGATGAGAAACCAGGAGATGCCCGAAGGCAAGGATGGGGAGGGCGCTGTGGTTCAAGCTTTTGAAAGGTAATCTACTTGGAAGGCTCCTCAGAAAGCCATGAATACCTCTTGCAAGCACAGTGAATCAGTGAACAAACACTGACAGGCGAGGCTGGGCCCTCAGACCGACTCTGCTGGACTCAGAAGTGCATCGCAAATGTCCTCCAGTGGAATGCTCAAAACATTCTTGCTTTCCCCCCTTCCTGTCTCGATCCCTGTACCCCAGTGTTAGTTAACTAGTCTGGTTCTCTCCCACCCAGCACAGACTCCACGGTGTCCACCCAGGACAGTCATCTTCGTCCTCCTGTGGTGGGTAGACCAGAAAGCTTGCCTGTGTGGATGGTGAGACAAGATGTTTCTGCACAGAGGCAGCTTTCTGTCACTGCGATAAAATAGCTACTATAACCAACTTGTAAGGAAGAAAGGCAAGTTTGGGCTCAAGGTCTCAGGGCTTAGTCGCTTGGCCCTGTTGCCTTGGGCCTGTGGTAGAGCAGTACATCAGGTAGGAGCATGTGGCCAGAGGAAGTGTTTTCACCTTGTGGCAGCTGAGAGGGAGAGAAAGATAGAGGGAGGGAGACCAGGTCCCAAGATCTCCTTCTAGGCTGCACCCCAGCAACCCCAGTGGCTTCACCTCCTCCCCGATTCCGCTTCCTAAAGGTTCTACTACCTCTCAGTAGTCCCAGGCTACGAAACAAGCCTTTAACACACAACCTTTGTCAGCTGAAGTCTAAACTACAGCAGACACTTGTCCCTGCCAGGGCTAGGGTACAGGGGCTTGGCACAATCAGAAAAGCTGTGGAATTACCCCCAATTTCACTTTCTGATTCTGGGATGCTGTTGAGAGCTCCTGCCCATGACTCTGAACAAGGATTCATCTGTCACATTCGGACCCCTGTCCCAGCACTCCAGGTTTTGGGTCCATTAGCCTGGAATGCGCAGGGGTGTGACCCCAACAGTCCCTCTTCTGTTATGAGACTTGGAAGCGCCTTCTCAGAGGCAGCAAGCATCCCTCTACCCCTCCACACTGGCTTGGCTGGACACTTACACCCACCAGTGAATGGATGATAGCAGAAAGTGGGGAGGAGACTCTAAATGCTTATGTGGGGGCCCGGCCTCCTCCTGTGCCTGTGCCCTGGGGGCTATTGCTCTTTTCCCAGCTATGAGAATCCCACATGAGCAGCCTGAGCCAGCCCCAAGCAAGGGGTCACAGTCAGCATTGTCTAAATCAGCCACCACCCTGCTGACCCATGGATTCACAAGCCAAATGGAGTCAGTCTCCTCATTCTCTCAGTTGTGGGATACAAAGTCACAGTGATGGCTGTTAGCAAATACTGAACCAAATGCTTCTAGGGAAATACAGGTAGATCCCAGGAGGCATGAGATTGTGGAGAGCTACCCTTCTTGTCCTCAGAGGTTTCCAGCTTCCTCCGTGTTGTCTAGACAACTAGCTGGGGAACTTGGTGGCTGGTCTCATGCATCTGCTCAACATGCTGTGCAGGGAGCGGGGAATCACACCAGCATCCCTGTTCCCTCCTCTCTCGGGGTCAGACCTGCCTGCAAAACACGAAAGTCTCCACATGGAGAGAGAAGCTGGGGAAAGCCTTCCCGCCACAAGAAATCAGACTGACCGCAAAACCGTGTTAATTTTCTGAGGATACATTATCAGACACACAATAAGCAGAACTGGCTTCAGGAGTGACCCAGGAGAGGGAAGCTGGAGGGCAGCGAAGGCTACAGCCTTGGGACCAGCTCTCGTGAAGCTGACAGTCACTCCAGCTTGGCACCGGCACCCCAGTCTGACATCCTTGGGAACGTTCAGGTCATGAAAATCAGGAACGGCCTGACAGACTGCAGGTGCCTCTAGCAGGTTTAGCTGACTGGTTCTGCACAGGCGGTTTGGTCAACAGGACAAAGAAGCCCATGATGATTCTCTGCTTCACTTAGGAAATCAGGGATTCAACTCCCACCGCTTCAGGTCCATGGGAATCTGGGTTTTCAGGAAAGCTCTATGTGACCAAGGTGTACTGACAGGGAAAGAGCTTATTCTTGGAGCCTGGTGTGGAGGATGTGGAAATGGGGATCAAGTAATGGCTGAGCCTGGCTGGGACCCAGAGAGAGCAGTCAAGGTTCCAGAGAATGACTGTCCACACTCCAGCCCTGCTTTTATCCAAGCAAGCAAGCCTAAGTCAAAAGGCGCATGTGTCTGTGTAAAAAATAAAATGCAAGTAACATCACCAGGCACTGAATTTCCCCTCTGCGAAACGAAGTGGACGCACTTAGTAACCCCACAAGTCTCCCCGAAGTTTTATTTGCTCTGGAACCCAGAAGCTGACCACACGGTACTTGGCGGGTACTGGTAGGTCCACCCTGCACAGGTGAGCGGCAAGTTGTATCCTGAGCTTTCAGCCTTGTCCCATGTCACCCGAGGACATAGATCTCAGTGCAGTGCAGAACCATGGTATCGGATGGTGGCCCACAGAGGGCTCAGGCTTGGGCTCCAGAAGCATGACTTCAGGGCGGTCACACGTCAGGTTTGTGACCTTGGGCCAGTGACTTCCTGCTCTGTGCCTAGTCCTCTCTGTAGCAGCTACCTCAAGGGTGTGGATTTGGACGAGACTGCACAACAGAAACACCCAGGACTTGGCAGGCATTGACAAGGCTGAGTTCCTGGGTCCCCTGGCCTGCTGGGCGGGTACCCCGCACAGGCTGTGCTGCTTTGTCTACAGGTGTCTGTGCAGTCGCGCCCTGTTACTGGCCTGTGGGTTAACCCTGGCAGCCTTTGGGCCCTCAAGCCTCCTCTCTGCACATCCCCATCACTTCCTCCTACAGCCCAGTGCTGTGTACTCAGGAAACGCAAAACAATTTTAACACTGTTCTAAGTTAAATGTAATTGGAAGGTAACCTGCAGCAACAACTAAACCCCAAAATGAATTCAAAGTCCAAGGAGCTTGCACAGGGGTGCACGGGCCTTGAATCTTGGACCTTTCAAGTGCCAGCCACGCTTCATCTTCCCTCACCTTCCCGCAGCCCAAGACCTACAGGAGAAGGCACTGCCTTCCCCGCAGCCCAGCCAGGCTCTTCATGCTAGGCGGATGCATGCGACAGATGGTGCTTCCCAAAGCACTGGCCACTACCCCCGATGCCAGTGGCACTTGAGCATCTGCCTTTGGGACCCTGAATCCAGCAGGCAGACACATGAGATAGGGGACTGCTTGCAGGACAATGAGCCTGAGAGGAAAGACGCATGGGGTAAGGAGCTGTGCTGAGACCCCAGCCCTGGGGCAGAGGCATGGGGCATGGGGCATGGGGCATGGTTTGCTCTCAGGATGCCCAGCTGTAGGGGAGGGCAGATTCTTGGGATGGGGACCACTTATAGGACACACATATAAGCGGTCCCCACGGACAACCGCTTTAAGGCAGTGGGACAGAATGGGGAAATGGGGTTCTTATTCAACGTGTACCGTATGCATATGCGCCTGTGTGCCCACACGTGTGAACACACAGGTAAGCACCTAGGCAGTCAGGAAAGGGAGGAGATCAGGCAGAAGTGCAGAGGCCTGGCAGCCCAGCCAGTATGACTAGAGCTGGGGTCACGTGGGGTAGGTCACCTCAAGGCAAGGCAGGCTTATTTTCACAGGCCCAAGGGTACCTGCCTGGCACTTAAAGATGACAGGAGAAAGCACAGGTAGCAGAGAGTGGTTTCCAGGTGTCTTCCACAGAGATGCCAGCCTACTGAAGTCTCAGTCCTGCACCGAGTCTTGCCAGCCTCTTACTCAGCACTGAAGGGTCATCCGGGAAGCGGGGAGACACCCTTTGCTCCCACCCTGCCCCATCCCTATTTGGTTCCTAGCGATGCTCTGACCTTCCTGGGGAGGGAGAGCCATGCAGGGGCCCAGACAGGGTCTCCTTTCCCTCCTGGGGAATAGGGACATCAGGCTGAGGTCCCAGCTAGAATCAGAAGTGAGGCTGACTTTGTATTTCTGAGGTAGCTTCTTGTGTGACACCAGCCCCGGGATGCCCAGGTCTTCCTTCATGAGCAGGGCTTGGGAAACCTCGTGGTTCCTCTGGGGATTTATCTTAGAAGCTTCTCGCTCCCCTCAGGAATCCCCAAGTGAACCCTGTGGCCACCTCTGGAGATCCAGTGTACTCCCTGATTAGAGGCCTCTTCTGTGTCCTTGGTGCCCAGAGGTCTGGCAGTGACCTGAATGGTACAGGCTCTCCTGCACTGATGGCTGCCTACCCCAAGCTCCATCTGGTAGACCTGATCCCTCCAGTCCAGCTACGCTTCTGTGGTGCCTCCAGAATCCTGAAGATGCGCTTTAAAAAGTCATGAGCACAGGTAGGAGAAAGCTTAGCAGCATTTTGCACTGACGCTGCCAAGTATGCCATCACCTGCCTGACCCTGGACTCTGGGATCCAGAACACTGGTCCCCAGCTGCCTTCTGGGCACCCCAGAGGGAAGAAACCCCGTTCCTGGTTTTTAAACACCCACTGTAAGCAGGCGCTGGGAAGTGCAGCTTTCAGGAGGCGTTCAGCTCTCGCCCGGTTGCTTCAGCCTTTGGGAGTCCAGGAAGTTGATCCAGTGTTCACTATGCCATCCTTCTCCATGCAGCGGACCAGAAAGACACACTTGGGCACACACATGCACAAGCACAAGCATCCACACACAGCCTCTCACCACAAGAGGCACAAATGGGGCAAAGTGAACTGGAGAACATTACGCTTAGAAGTACCCTCTTCCACGGTGCTAGACAGGGTCCCTGCAGGCTCCCCCTGCCCATTCCTATGGCTGGACACATGGTCCCAGCAGGGGGCAGCCCAAGCACTGAGAGTGGTATCTTATCTCCCTTTTGTCCCTCCCTAACTGACTGCTGCACAAAAATAAAGGACTAAATAAAAGCCATCCTGTTTTCCATGGGAAGCAGCAGAAGCCACTTTGTCCCCCCGCTCCAGGGCTACTGTTGAGCACAAAGCCCCCTCTCCGGCTCTGCTCACACAGAGCTGCCTTCTGCTTTCCAGGGCACTAAGAATGCACCCTGGCTCTCCTGGGTCAGGGGCACCCGCTAGTAAACTAACCCCGGGCACAGCTACAGCCAGGGCTGTATGTGGGTCTCTCTCCTTGGGGGTGCCCCCCCAGGAGGGCCTTTTCACGGGCAGGGTGGGGGCCCATAGCTCTTGCAAAGGCACCTGGGGAGGCCATCTGTCTGGCAGGACCTGCGATCAGGACCTGCGATGTGGCCCGGAACTCACTGCTCTGCCTTCGGTGCTCACTTCCTGTTTCCCTCCTCCTTTCCAGCCATGACTGTCACCTCTACTTCCTTTAGAAGAGACGATCCCTGCCCAGGAGCACGGGCAGAGGGGAGGAGACAGGTGATGTTCGGCAGGCGCTGCCTCAGAACTCATCCATGGCACGGCAGTAAGAGGAAATGAATTCCAGGCGTGAGGTCCCCCCGCTCCACATTTTGGTCTGTTCAAACGTGAGGCAGGGAGCTGGGGAAATCTCTTTCTTTCCCTCCTTCCCAAACCCCCAGCTTCTTTACAGATTCCCCTGTTTCCATGATTTTAATTTTATGGTTCACATTTTCTTCCAGCAGAATTCCAGGATGACAAGGTAGAAAGTCTGCCTTGATTAACTGTCCCTCTGGTGCTAAGGCAGGGCCCAGTGTGATAAATTGCAGGAATAAAACTGAGAGAGGCGTGTGGCAGGCAATCGGCAGGCCCAGCTGTAAATCCAGGCTCTGATGGGGCCCGAGATGAGCTGGTTATTTCACGGAGTGGAAAAGAGCTGGGGGCAGAGGCAGCTTTCAGAGCCCCCCCCCCAGCATGTTCCCCCCACTCCCATGCAGTGGATATTGTTTAAGTAAGATAGAGTGGAATCGTTCTATTGTGGCATTGATTTTTAATAAAAACAGGTAACATGCTGCAAATCTCACAGTTATTTCATTTCTCCTCTCCTTTGCCCAGATGTCTGGTAACTTCCCCCAAGGGCTCCATCCAGCAGATAGTGGCTGTGACTGGGGTGTCTGGCAGGGGCGGGTTCAGGGTTCTGCAGCTTTCCAAGAGGTCTGGGCTCTTTTCCTTCTGCACAAACAGGCATGTGCACACATGCATAAGCATGCAGTGTAGAGCACACACACACACAGGCACACTCGGCTGATACACGTACATTTGCTTGTGCATTTATACATGGTTAGTGTGCATCTACATGCATGTGAACACACATATGCACAGGTACACGTGTGCACACACATACACATGTGCATACTCATATGCTAGACTAGCCAGTGAGGAAGGACCAACGAGGCCTCCACTATCCTCTCTACTCAATCCCACTTTCTGCTGACCTTGAGCCTAGTTGGGATGAGTAAGCCAGAACATTCCAGCAGTAAGGAGCAGAAGATACAGTACAGCAACAGAGGGGACCCGAGGAAAGGCTCAGAGTCAGGGGTCAGTGCATCCTGTTGGATTCATCTAGATGGAGGGACCAGGAGGAACAGGCTGAGGGGCAGCAGGACACCAGCTACCAGGACAACCAGGCCCTCCTCAGGAAGTACACGCGGTTTGGCTGGATGTCACAGCACAGGTAATGCGCCACTCTTGCATGGCGGAGGCAGAGCCCTGCCCACCTGTTCCCGAGACTTAGCCTCACCTGAGCCGGGGAGCAATCCGACCCCCCCTCACACACACCATATAGACAAGCCACATCTCTGCGGCATCTCTGTGGGGTTTCACAAAGGGCACTTTCCTTAGCCATGTGTGCAGTGTCCCCTATGACCACAGAAAGGTAGATCCTGCCAGACCACCTTATGGACCAGTGGCCTGAGCCCTCCATCTATCACACCTGGAACTTACCACTTGACTCTCCAGAACCCTGGCCAGGCCAATAGCTTAGACAAACTCTCTACCAACTCCGACCTGAGCAGCTCCCTGGTTATGTGGACATCCTTGTGTGGAGATGAAGTCTAACAGGGAAGGCCTCTGCAGCTAAATCACATAGATCCCAGCCCATCCCATCCCTCCCACAGTGACTGCATGACCCAGGACACTGGTCTCTGCCCTGCTGCTCTAGTTCCCCCTGGCCCTCCGCAGGAGCCTCTTTACCCTGAATCCCATCCCCACCCCAAGCCCACCAGCACCAGGGCTGACACAGGTGAGCGGTTCAAGTCACCTGTGCCCTCACATGCCAATTCCACTTCCAGTATTGCTTACTGAGCCAGGTGTTCATAGGGCTTCTGGGCTCCCTGCTCCTTGGGGATTTTAAGAACTCTCTTCAGGCCCAGGACTCCAGATGTCCTGTTCTGAGCAGTTGGGACAGGCATCTTGGAAGCTCTCACACCCCAGAGACCTAGGAAGGGAGATGCTAACTGGTAAAGATGCCAGGAATGGGCATTGGCAGAGGAGGGGAACACAGAAGAGGAGGGACTGTGGGGAGAGAAAAACAGACAAAAGGCCCGTAGGTGGGGAAACTGAGGCCAGGAGTGGATCTCAGAGAGAGAAAGAAACAGGGAAGAGACTGACTGGGCCAGGCTCTAGGTCAGTGCCTGGTCAGCACTCAGACTGGGCTGAGGGCACAGGTGCAGCCCAGCCCTCTTAGAATGCCTGCCCAGAATTCACAGTGAGCCATCCTCATCTGCCTCCAAGCCTGATGAGGCCAGAATGGCTAGATGCCTGTCACCACAGGCTTGTAACAAGAAATCTGAGTTACCCTGAGCCCACATTCACTGCCCTCTGCACCTGCCCTCCATGTCCACTCACTCTGGGGCCCCCTGACTCCTTACAGTCCCCAGCACTGCCTGTCACCCTGTGCCTCCCTCTGCTCAGACCTGGCCTTCCATGAGCCCTGCACCTGGACTCCAAATCACTGGCCTTTGTTTGATCCCAGCTGAGTTACGGATCCCTCTTGGCGGGGCACAGCTGTGTACCCAGAACATCCAGAATCTGACAGCTCCAGCTAATTCCCCACCCCAAGAACCACCACTGCCACCAGCAGTCTCTGTCCCTCCCCTATCCAACCACCAATCCCCATTCCAATTCCATGGGGTTCTTTGTAGACATTTCAGGCAAATGGATCCACATAACATGTGACCTTGTGTGTCTGGCTTCTACTGAGCAAATCAAGGCTCATCTGTGTGGTACCAGGGATCTGACTTGGAACCAGGTATATAGTACCTCGCTGTATGGACAAACCATACCACTGTATTCGTTATCAGCTGATGGACATCGGGGGTGTCCCCCCTTTGGGGCTGCTGTGACTTGTGTTGTTCTGAATACAGGTGGCCATGTCTTTGGATGCATGTGTGCATGTGTGGTCTTGGTAAAGCATTTTCTAATAAGGAGTTCCCAGAGCCCTGAGGGTACAAACTTTGTTTCTAAATGATGGTGGTTTTGTACAGTAAGAGTCCTCTGAGGAACTCCAGAGCCTCCAGACTCTCAATTCTCCCTACCCTCCTCCCTGGCAGTGCCCTCCCCACCCATGTCCAGCCCAGAGTCCACAGAACATCACCCTGCACACTTCTCTCCATGGGGCCCAGCTTGCTACTGGCCTGGGGAAGGTTTCACAACACCAGGAGCTGTGTTTAGGGATAGCCTCTTCCCCTGTCTGATGAGGGCATGGCAGAGGTCCTCACCTGGGGTGGGATTTCCCCAGGTCATTTGCTGAAGGGGTGAGGGGTGCTACTGGCACCTAGTGGATGTAGGATAGGAATGCTGCTAATACCCCTGCAAAGCACTGGGAGGGACCCCGAAGCAAGAAGGGTCTGTCCCAAGTGAACCCTGGGATCCTCTAGGCCCCGAGAGTATAAAACCACTTGGTCAATCCTGGAGCACCGTGGCTCCCCAGGAGCCCGCAGGGCCCCATCTTACACCATCTCAGCTACTCCCTATGTCACTGAGTCCCATTTCTAGAAAGATCCAGGGGCTTCTCTGCCCAGCGCTAAGCCAGGTCTCATCTCCTCAGTGCCCCTCTAGGTGGCAGTGTGGCAGGTTGCTGTTCAGGCCACAGGGCTGGGTGCAAGTGGTGATGGGGTCACATTCAGGCCCATGAAAATCTCTACCCTAACACCCAGACACAGTCAAGCCCATCTGGGCTGGGCTCATTCAAGCTGGGACTCCTTTAATTAAAATAGCTCTGTGCAGCTGGGCATGGTGGTGCATGCGTGTAATTTCAGCACTCTGAGAGGCTGAGACAGGAGGATTGCAAGTTCCAGTCCCACATGAGCAGCTTAGTGACTTAGCAAAACTGTCTCAAGCAAACAAACAAACAAAAAAAAGGTAGAAAAACACTGAGGATGTAGCTCAGTGCAAAGGCCCTGGGTTCAATGTCCAGGACCACGAACAACAGCAAAACCGTCGTCAGCTCCAGCTCCAGTGCGAGTAGGGAGCATGTGTATTGGTTGGAAGTAAAATAAACATTTACCACAGATCCTCTCTGACCAGCCTTCTCTCTCTAGTCTGTTGGGAGCCTCTGAGAACTGATGGCGCCCAAGCCCCTGCCACCTGTGAGTGGCCTGGAGCAGTCTGGGGGCTCGAGTTTCAATCTGCATGAGGCATCTGGCTGCCTAGCTGTACCAGCACTGGCTGATTTTCAGGTTGTGTATTTCTGTCGCCTCATTGGGCGAGGCGGGTCCTGGCTCATGTTCCATTTTACAGAAGGGCCAATTGAGTGCAGAGAAGCCAGAAATCATCCAACATCCAACAGGAGCAAGGCCTAGCTCCTTACGGACTCTGTGCCAAGTTTGAAATGAATGTCATTGTAGATGTGTTTAAGGTAAGGGTCTTGGGCCGGGGTCCAGCTCAGCTGCATAAGCACCTGCCTAGCAAGCATAAAGTTCAATTCCTGGTACCAAACTAAATAAATAAGTTTTAAAGAGGAAGCTGGATGTGGTGGCACATGCCTGCAATCCCAGCACTGAGGCAGGAGGATCGTGGCAAGTTCGAGATCAGCTTTGGCTACAAAGTGAGCTCAAGGCCAGCCTGAACTGCATAGCAAGACCCTGTCTCAAAAAGAAAAAAAAGAAGAAAAAAAAAGCTAGGGGTCTCATCCTGGACTGGGGGAGGCCCTGAATGTGGTAACCAGTGTCCCCATCAGAAAGAGCAGATGCAGCATAAGGGAGAAGGCCATGTGAGAACAGATGCAGAGGCCAGAAGTAGGAAGATGCAGCGAAGGACCCTCCTCTGGGGCCAACGTCGGCAGCCAGGCTTCAGATCTGTTGTTGAATGCAGTAGTTTGTAGTCCTTGGTGCCTGCAGCCAAAGGAGACCCACAGGGACATGCAAAGCCCCCTCCCTAAGCAACTTTCAGGATGGTGGCAGTGCCAGGAACCTGCACCTGCTCCAGGCTGGAGAGAGGACAGGCCCACCTCTTCCACTGGATGCTAATCCCTGGCCAGGGAAAATCTTCTGAAAGTTCCAATAAAGAGAAGAGACCCAGAGAGATGCGGCTACATGCATTTGGCCTGCTAAGAGTCATTCTGCTTCCTATGCTATTGGCCTGGCTGGACTAGGGATTTGCGGGAGCCTGGGCCCCTCCCTGACTGACCTTGGATTCCCCTCTCGGTGAGAGGAGAAGAGAACACAAGAAATCCCCCCATGGTCCTGAGGTGGGAGGGCAGTGGGAGAGGCCTGGATCTGGGTCAGTTGTGTCACCAGAGTTCCTTTAGCTTGCATGATGGATATTAACATTTCATTACAGTGGGAGCTGGCCACTGAGATGCTGAAGCAGGCTAGGGACTTGTCCCTCTCCCCTTCTCCTAGTACGGAGAGTCCCCAAGCCTTCCCTCCCCAGCTCTGGATGCCTCTTTTGGCCTTCCCCAAAGCAAGTCTGCAAGAATTTCCCAAGCCCTTCCCAGCACTCCCCACACCCCCCAACCCAATTTACCCAGTGAAATCCATGCAGGAGCCTCAAGCATCTTCTATTCAAGAATACTTTTAAATTTTGCATCATTGCCAATTAAGATCAGTTCTCATTGTTGAATTATAAATAGTCCATGTGTTTATTCAGAATGTGCACACACAAACAATTTTTGAATCTGGCCATTCACAGACCCCACAGAGCTCGAGTCCAGCACGCAGGAGTCCCTGCTTGGCGACACTATGTGCCATGTATGCACGCGTGCAGATGTAACTCAGCACCACTGCACAGGTGATGGTGAGTGTGCTGGGCATGGTGGCCTCGAGGGCTCAGGTCGCCTTGTCTGCACCAGCGTGTGCTGTTGGCTGTCCCTCCTGGCCACCGTGCCACTGGTCAGCACATTGCAATTATCCAGCCAGCCTGCTTGTTAATTAATTACTCATTAGACTAATCACGGATATCGCATTTCCTACTGAGGGGGAAGATGTCAGCATCAAGACAGAGGAATGCCAAACCCAGTGCTGCTAACGGATCTGCAAGAAGGCACAGAGAGTGAGTGTGACACGTTGTGTCCTTTCTGATGCCCGACACTTTCACGCACATGCACATGCTACAGAGGGCACACATGTGTGAAACCCAATGGACACTATTGAGACTCCAGAGGCTCAGCATGGGTTATGCTCCGTCCTCCTGCAGGTGACAGTGGGTTAGGAGGAAACAGGCACCACCAATCTCTATTCCAATCTCTTCCCTTCTCAGGCTGTTAGTTGTGGCCTGGGCTTGGAACAGGATTTACTCGGAGTACAGGGAGGTTAAAGGAAAAGAAGAAAGTCCACAGGGACTAAAGGGAACATCTCTCTGCACACAAGATGAGGCAAACCCCAAGGTGTCAATGCAGACACCTCTCCTGGAAAGATACCAGGTTGGTGACACCAGGAAAATGAATCGCCTCCCAAATTCCAAGAGAAGTGACAAGGTCGTCTAAATCGCTGGCCCCGAAAAGAGGACTGGAAAGAGCAAGTAGCAATTCGTCAAGATCCAAGCCCTGTGCCACTGGAGAGCAGGACCTCGGGTCCAACACAAACATGGCGGAGCCCTGGGCCCACCTCCCAGGAGGCAGCCCTGCACACCAGGGTGCCCGCCTGCCCGTGTCCAGAAAGACAGATTCTGAGAGGAAAGGATGAGCAAATCCCTTGCCAGAGGAATGAATCGGAGTTAAACTCCTGTTAGGAAAGCACAGAATGGGCCTTGCTAAATCGGGGCTGGCAGCCTTCGATGGGAAGCTGGCGGGGAGGCCTCTCCCCACCACCAGCAGGACCCCCAGTTGCTCACCCAAGCCGCCCTCTCTCCCCAAGATACGCTAAACCCTCTCTGTTGCCTGCCTCCCTTTATTAGGATGATCTGCCTTCAAGATGTACAATTATTAGGGAACCTAATGACGTTTAGGGGTATCATTTGGAAGAAATTAAATCTAAACACCTGGGTAGTAAATGAGAAAGAAAAGACATCAGGAAATTTGGTTTTCCATGTTTTATGCTAATTTATTCAGCTAAGTCACGTGTAGTCAACCCCGCACCCCGGGGACTGTCAGCGTGGGTAACAATCACAGGCAGTGACGTGCTGGGAAGGAGTTGTCACCTTCACCACGCTCTGAGCCCAGGAGACGAGCACGTCAGTGTCACAGCGGCATCGTCTGGGGGACAGAGAGGAAGCTGGAGAAGTTTGTTCAAATCTTCCTGGAGACAAATCTTTTCACTTTGGCCGCAAGTCTGCTGCTTAACTGAAATCACGGGGTGCCGTGCAAACTCATGAGAGGGAAACCATGTAGTCTCAGATGCCGAGGGCTAGGAACCATCGCCCTGCTTCGTGACTCCCAAGAGGGACCTACGGAGTTCTCACTTGGGCAGAGCCAGCCCTCAGGTCAAGTTGTCACCCTGTCACTCCCTGGCACTGAGACCAGGGCAAGCCTTCCATTTCATCCTCAGAAAACCAGTGGCAATAACGGCAATGACATCGAAGGATTGCTGCAAGGTTGTGACGGAGCACTGATGTGTGTGTCCAGGTGCCACTCCTGGCAGGTGGTAGGCGTTTCACACTGGCAGCCACCACCATGGGCATCTCCCCCACACCCAGATTACACCACCATCCAGTACTGGCAGCATCAGCTCCCCCAAACACAGGGAGGTGAGCAGCCGGCCCTCCAGTGCCCTTCTCCATCCCACAGGACTCAGAGGGCTTCGTGCAGAGTCCCTTGCAGATACGGCAGCAGCTCATGGAGGGGGACCCAGCTGGCCTTGGGGAGGGGTAGGACACTGGGTGGAATGAAGGAGGCCACAGCGGGAGGGCAGTGGGCAAGCAGAAGTGTGGAGACAGGAGCCAGCTGCTGCTGTGTTGTAGCCGGGATGCAGAGATTGAGGGGAAAGAGGGGATTGAGGATGCTCGGCTGGAGACAGGCGCGCACTCCAGAAGAGCATGACAGCAAGTGGACTCACCTCCGCCTGCCCGTAGCCTTGGCTATCGAGGCTGAGGCGGATGGCGTGGAGCTGGGCTTTGCTTTGTACACACTCCTCTGACACCCAGTTGTGGTGGGCTGCTGGACACACTTGTGTCAGTGAACATGAAGGCTAGGAAGTGGACACAGGCTGGTCATCACTCAGGTAGAGGCCATGGACTCTGTCTTCTGGCACCAGAAAGGTCATCCACACACTTACCTCATGAATGAGTGGTGTCATTAAACAGGATGGAGAGAAGGGAGCAGACCCAAGAGCAGCTGGGGTGGGGTCCCGACTAGGATGAGTGGACAAGGGAAGTTAAGGCCACAGAGGGAGGGACAGGGAGCAGCCAGGGCTACAAAGGGAAGGCGGGAGAGAAGGAGGGAGGGAGAGAGGGTCTGCAAAGAAAGAGAACCAGGGCAGTGAAGAGACTGCAGGGGAGAAAGGGGGAGGCTTGACCTGATGCAGGGCTGCAGGAGAGGAGTGGACTGGCCGTGCTCATAGAGGGTACGGAGGGAGATGGGCCGAGGGGCACCACTGTGAAGGGCGCACTCGGCAGCTTCAGGGACTCGAGACCAGGAGGCCCCAAGGGAAGCCACGCATGGGCGCCTCCGGTACATGGGATCCCCTCGCCCAGATTATGGTGCACCTGCACGTGGCCTGAGAGTGTGCAGCTGTGAGCCAGGCTTCACCTCTCTGGGTGCCAAGTTTCCTCATTCACTGGCAGGGGGGCAACTTCATCTCACGTGTGACACACAGGGGTCCTTTGCCGGCTTGACATTGCCACCCTTGAACACCCTAGTGCACCTTATCCCAGGCCCACTGTGCTTCCCTTCCAAGCCTGCTCCTCCCACTCGGCTTTGCATTCAGCCTCATGCTCAAGCTGTCCCTGCCTGTCCTCTTCCCCGTGTCCCGGTTCAGCTCCTTCTGCTTCCCAAACTGTGCCCCCATTTCTCCTTCTCCCTGCAGAGCTCTCAGTCTCAGCACCACGACATCTGGGGCTGTGCCATGGCCCATGGTGGACTCCAGCCTCTCTCTCCTGGACCTGCCGTGAGTTCCTCGCCATCTCTCTGCCTCTGACCTACTTCCTTTCCATCGTGCACCAGAGCAGCCTTTAAAATATTAATCAGTGAATCTCAGGGATGCCATTGTTTTATAAAGATACAACCTCATGTAGGAATTGAAGCTGGATACACATTTGTACGAGCAGTGCCTCCTGAGCCGGAGCCCGTGCTCCTACCGCCAGGCACTTCCAGG
Source organism: Cavia porcellus (assembly GCF_034190915.1). Taxonomy (NCBI): domain Eukaryota; kingdom Metazoa; phylum Chordata; class Mammalia; order Rodentia; family Caviidae; genus Cavia; species Cavia porcellus. Next base: position 28,035,153 of record NW_026947515.1, read on the forward strand.
GAGTTCCCACAGCACCGCGATTGATCCGAAATCCTGCCTGTGGCCTCGATGGCCTACGGCTCTGCCCACCCCCAACCTGCCCAGTCCTGGGCTGCCCCCACCATCCTGTTACTCTTTATCACGGCCACTGTCTGTTCCCTTTAGAGCTTTCCCAAGATTCATAGCTCTGTGTGTGTGTGTGTGTGTGTGTGTGTGTGTGCATGCATGCACGTGCACACACACATGCACATATGTTTAGACAGAGGTCTTGGTCTGGGTCTAAATGGATAGATACAAATGCTACAGGCATAGACCATATCTTCAGGGATGGTTCCAGAACCTGCTCCCCCACACCCTATGATCACAACACCCTCAGTCGCTTTTCTAATGTTCCAAGTCCGTACATAAAACAATGTAGTATTTGCTCAGAAGCCACATGCATCTCTTGTACATTTTTAATCATCTCTCAATTACTTAAAATTCCTAATACAAAGTAGACCCTATCAGATACCTATTATGCTGTATTGTTTAGGGAATGACCATAAGAAAACATTTGTACCCAGATGCACCCTCCTTGTGTTTTCTATCTGTGATAGGCCTGGATATGGGGTGTGGAATCCATGGACACAGAGGCCACTGTATGTGTGGCACAGATGCAGTCAGACATGGACGCTGTCATGCTGGTCACCCTCCGCAACAGGTGAACAGCCTTCTGGGCATAGCCAGCCCTGCCTCTGGCTCCCCTGACCCCAGCCTCCAGCTCCATGTCAGCCTGGATCAGATGCTCATGGGTCCTCCAAGTAGTTGAGAAAGACCTACAGCCTCAGGTCCCAGGTGTAAAGGCCACCAGTGGAGTCAGCAGGGAATCAGTTGGCGGTGGCTTTAATCCAGCTCCCGAGAGAAGGGCAACATCCTAATCTCTGCAAAAGGCATCAACTTTCAGAAAGCCCTGAAGTTACCCAGCCGTGGCTGCTAGCCCTCCTCACGTATCTTTCTGACCCTTTTAAAATGTCAGTGGTCTCCTCCCACGCAGGGTGTGGGCAGCCCCTCCACAGAGCACCGGGCCTCATGTTTAGAGTCAGGTTCCTTCTTGCCATGTGCGGAGCTGTTGTCCTCTTTCCCAACAAGATGTACAGTGCACCTAGGGCTGGCCCCCTGTGACAGGGTGAGCCCCACGCCCCCTGGAGCCCCTGCACAGGACTGAGAGGCCCTACCCGGAGACAGTTGGGGTGTGGCAAATAGATCATGTTATGGCTTATGCATGATGTCCCTTCAAAAACTCATTCAGTCACAGGTGGACTTTTTCAGAAGTGGCTGGACCTAGTGTGTAACACTGGGGCGGATTCATGGTGCAATTCTAGGGTCAAGGGTATGAGGATTAAGAGCGTGAGTGCCACCCCACCCTAAGTAGCATGTACAAGATGTAAAGGATAGGAAGAGCCTGGTTGCTTTGCCGCCTTCTGCCTATCATGAACTGTTTCTCCTCTGTGATGCCTGTCTGCCATGCCATTCTGGCTTGGAGTCAGCTGATTACGGACTGAAGCCTCTACAAACTGTGAGCCAAATAAACCTTTCATTTTCGAGTGTTGGGTATTTTGTCTCGGCATTCAGTAAAGTGACTAACACAGAACACAATTCTAAGAGTGTGACAGTCAACAGAGAACCTGGGCCAGAGAGAAAGTGTGCTCACCAGACTCCTCTGCTTTGCTAGAGAAGAGAGGGTGGGCCACATGTCCACCTGGCCCAGAGCCACAAGGAGACCCCATACACCATGTCTCCACATTAATGCAGCAGGGTGTGGCTGCCTTTGTGATGCTGGGGTCCAGAGGAGCCAGGAGGTCCCCTGAGCTGTGTCTCCTGGATGTTCCAGAGCTTGGGGCTAGGCGGGGAAGGCAGGCAGGTCTGTCCTCAGGCCCAAATGCACGGGCAGAGAGCCTGGTGGGGGGGGGGGGGGTGGAGCCAGCAGAGGCTCCTCAGCCAGGTCATGTGCCTCCAGTTCAACCGAGCGCTGCTTCGCCTTCTCTTTCAACTTTTTCTTGTGAATAATAGATTCGGCAGAAGGTGCCGAGGTGAACAGGGAGGGCCTTGCTCTGCGTCGGTTCCCCTACTGTGGCTGTTGCGTCTGCCACAGTACAATGCCACACGGCACTGGGCTTGTGCCGAGTGACCAGTCCCAGACCTGTGCATGTGCATGGGCATGGGATGCAGTTCCGTGCCATTTTAACATGTGTGCCCCTTGTTTATAATTATTACCACCGAGACATAGAACTAGCACATCATGATGAAAGCCTTGGTTTTATTTTTATATTTTAATTTTTTTAAAAAGCCAAAGGCTAAGAGTTATCCCAGCTAGTAGGGAATGGGGAGCTAGACAATCCAATTCCTGAATGAAGGAGTGACTGGTTCGTGGGTGTCAGGACTCCAGAGGAAGGGAGGGCAGTCAGGATGGTCTCTCCCTTGGTGCCAACCTGGCTTCTTGGGCACTGTGTCCTCTCTCCGGCCCTTGGGTGGCCCTTGAATATGGCTGGGATCTAAGGAGAACCTTAGGAAGCTGGGGTGCCCCTCCTGTAGGGGACAGAGCAGGGGGTGAAGCCCCGTGCCTCCTGGAACTCCTCTTGCCCCTGCCCGGAGGGTCTCCCTGTCCCCCACACTGGCCAGCTTTGCAGCCCAGGCAGACACACTCCTTACCCTTGTTGTCTACACAGCTTATGCTGGGATTGGGATCCCGGGCCCATCTCTGGCCTGAGATCCAGACAGCTTTCAGAGCTCATGGGGACAGCAGCCATGCCACAGTGCTACCTCCACACTGCCCCAGGAGCTCATGTCAGGTTATGGAAGCCAGGAGGTGGTCGTGGCTGTGCAGGGTGCTGGGAGGGTAGAAGGCAGGTGGCAGGTGACAGTTGAGTGTCCCGGACACTGCCCTGCATGCACCCTCTAGCACCAAACCCAGTTCCTCTCTAACGAGCAGCGTCCTGGGGATTCCAGTGTGGCCAGATGGCACAGAGCTCAGCCAGCTGATGGCACCAGGCAGGGCCCTGCCTGGAGAGGAAAGGGATGCCAAGGAGCAGATGGCACTCAGGCTGGGGGAACCAGGCGAGAGATTGGGCAATCATGCCCAGTTCTGTTCCCAGGATATCACATCCGCTGCCCCCAGAAGGATCCTGGAGGCGTCCAGCCTGCCCTCAACACTGGTCACACATGTCCAGACTGAGAACCAGGTCCCCGCAGGTCATGTCAGGCCCTGGGACTCCTGATCCTCATGGTGGGGATGCGGAGACCTTAGTGTGGGGCCAGGAAAGGACTCAAGGGTGGCCATGAGGGGGTTTGGAGACACAATCTCATTTTCTCACTCAACAAACACAGTTAGAGAGGTAGAAGTCTTCCTCAGAAGGCAGCCCCTCATAACAGCCAGACACCCACCCAGGGAAAACAGAAGGGCACTGACCCCCCAAGGAGCACCCTTCAGTGGCGATGAGGAATGAGGGTCAGGTGCCTGTTTGATGCTCTGCGTAAGGCCAGATGTGACTCTATTTCCATGAAATCCCGGAAGAGGACAATCCCTGGAGAAGAAGGTGGGCTGAAGCAGGCCAGCGCTGGCAGAAGTGGGGGGGGGGGTCTCTGTGGGGGTGAAAAGCTGCAGAGTGGGGTCGGTGGCTGCACAGTCACACAGTCTAAACTGACTTACGGCTAATTTTATGTGAATTTTACATTAAGATTTTTTTTTTAAGTTGGTGCTTCTCTCTACCTCTCCTGCCCAACTGAGTAGAGTTCCGTCCTAGTCACCCAATTCCAAGCAACTAACTGAGAGGCTTCTGGTCTCTGGTCCACTCCACAGCCACCTTGGTCAGCTCCTGGAGAAGCTGCCTCACCTGACCAGTGCCCTTCCTCACCAGCAGGGCACAGGACCACCCACCTGCCCCATGTCCTCTGACAGCCAGCTCTGACCATTCTTATCTCTCCTGAAGGAGCTGTGTCCTTGTGGCCTGCTCACCCCCAAGCTTTTGTTCTCCATTCAGTCTCTTCCTCTCAGGGCACTCCTACACATCCTCCAAAACCCAGCTCCAAGGCCCTTCCCTTAGACCTTCCAAAGCATTGTCCTGCTCTATACAGTGCCACCCTTGCTTTGAAGGATGGATACGTTGAAACACGTGTGTCTCCTTCATAAAACAAGGTCCTCGAGGGAGGTTATGAACTGTGTTCATCTGAGATCTGCAGGACCCAGCATAGTGCCTAATAACAAATGGACAAGAGAGACTGAGCCACAAGCACTCTGCCTGCAGGGACGTCTGACTGCCACGGGGAAAGTCTCTCATTCAGATTCTCTCTGTCTGGATCCCAAATACAACCACTCAGTGCCCCTGCTCTCCTAGGGGTGGTGAGCTCAGTGGGCTAATGAAGGAAACGTGAAGACAGACAGTGGCCTCCCAGCTGCCTGACTGAGTTCTTTTTCGTGTTCCAATGCCATTTCTAGTTGGGACTATTCCATGCACCAATCATGGCTATGTGTCTGTCTGCCCTCTATCCCTGTGAAATGTCCCCAGCCCGCCGTGCGCTTGGCCTGCGTGTCCCTGCTCTACTGTTTCCTGGTGAGCATCACCTTCTGCCACGTGTAAACAGTCTCCTGTCTTGGTTTAGATTGAAAACGGTCCCCACACTCTTCTGTGTTCAGAGGTGGCGCTTCTGGAAACTGCCTGGATCACCCAAGCTCTGACGTCATCAGGGAGTTAATCCTAATTTGATGGCATTATTGGAAGGTGACAGCCACAGAAGGTGGGGTCTAGGTGAAGGCAGTGGACCATGGGGGTGTAACCTTGGGCACCATATCCTGTCCCCAGCCCCTTCCTCCCCAGCTTTCACACCTTCTCTGCTTCCTGGCTGCCATGAGGTGAGCCGTTCCCCTCTGCCAGACCCTTCCACCGTGATCCTTCTGTCTTGCTGCAAACCTAAAGCAGAGAAGCTGGCTCACCTTATCCTGAACCCTCAGAAACCGAGCCCAAGCAACCTCCCCTCCTTTATGTTGCCTTTCTCAGGGACTTGTTACACTGTCCTAACGAAGACTCATATACTCCCTCAGCTTATGTTTCTGTAGGGCCTTAGAACATGAACTGATTCGGAAATCAGGCCTTTGAAGAGGTGTTTGGTTAAGAATCTGGATCCAGGATGGACCCCAGCACCATTCCGAGTATCTTTGCTGAAGAAAAAACAGAGAGATGTGGACACACAGAGAAGGCGGCCATGGAAGGTGGAAGCAGGCATGGAAGCTTAGAAGCCAGAGACCAAGGGTTCCCAGAAGCTGCAAGCAGCCGGAAGGGGCCTCCCTCTGCACCTCCAGCTCTGAGGGGCCTTCATGTCCCACTTCCAGCTTCCAAGACCGTAAAGCTGTGCTGTTGTCAGGAGCTCAGGCTGTGGCAGCCCCAGCACGAATCTGCCTGCAGGGGCCCAGGAAGCTTTCTGCCTCTGTGCTACCTGCTGTCTCCTGAAGATCAGTGCCGTAGGGTAGGGCAAGGGTTTCTGCTGTTTCTTTCTCTGTCCCCCACAAATCCTAAGTACGTGATCCTTAGTTTCTAGCCAGATGAGTTGTGCAGCAATGACACCCAGGCTGCCTGGGAGCTGTGACCTCAGCAGATCCTCTGGTCTCTCAGGACCAACCTCAGGTTTGCTTCCTGTGGTTGAAATAAAACCAGGAGCAGCCTTGTGGAGTTACTGCCAGGACTGACCTCCCGTGAGGACTCCTGCAGTGTGGAAACGGCGACCACTGAGACCTTAGATGTTAGAAATAGAGTCAGCTGGGGACAAGCTTGCAGGGGCTCCAGTAGAGCAGTGTGGCCATCAGTGTGGTCTGAAGACATCACTGGTTGTCACAGTTTTTCTGGATGTGGCAGGAGGTTAGCTACGGACCTCCAGCAAGGAGAAGCCAGGGACACCACTTGACTGCAATGTCCCCCATTGGCAGTGATGAATCCAGCAGTGCCAAGGGTAGAAGCCTGGCAGCAAAGCAAAATTGAGTTTTTGCAGAGAAAAGAGCAAGACACCACCATAAAGGGAGTCACAGATACAGCTCTGAAGTGGGGAACGTGTGTACTCGAATCTCTGCTTCCGAACGCCGGGCTAAGACTCAAGCCCCGGGCAGCCACACTGACAGCTCCCAAGGTCTTTCTCCAGCCCAGATATCCAGTCTACCAACAACTACTTCTCTGAGGACACTAGGGCCATGCTGGTCCCTAGGTGAAGACAGAAAGACAGGGACAAGCCTCCTTTACTATGCAGCCACCTGCACGAGCTGCCAGGACAGTTTTCCTCGGGCTGCTCTGCCAAAGCTGGCTCCTCTGGGCCAAACCCAAAGCCCAGCAGCCACCAGCGATGTGGAGTTGACTGTTGCTTTGCTGGACACAGGCCAGGAAACCCAGATGGGAAGTGCAGAGCCCAGGGCCCCTCGAGTTGTGCAGCAAGGCCGCTAGAACATGCGGATGCATTATGAAACCTTCACACCCCCTTCACCACCAAGGGAACCGCAAATGTCATCTCCTCCAAGACACTTCCAATATGGCAGGCAACCTGCCAGCAAGACGCTTTAGGAAAAGGTAAGCGGTGGCCCGGAGAAGAAGGGGAAGGTTTGTCACAGAGGAGTCCCAGGCACCACGCTGTTGGAACTTCCAGCATAGGGAAGATGCCACTGGGACCAGGCATGGTCACAAACGTGCCACAGGGGCCTGGCAGAGCAGAGTACCTCAGCCCACAAAGCCCCCACCACGGCAGTGTGGGACATCTGTCAAGGTGGCTGGAGGACAGGCAGCAGAGTCCCCCACCTGACATCTGCCTGTGGAGAGGAAGGGGCTGAGGCAGACATGCTGGCGGGAGAAGGGTTAGGGGTACGAGTCGGTTGCTGCCGGACGAGGGGAAGGGAAGGAAGGATGGAGGGAGAGAATTCTTTTTATAGCAATCAAGCAAACAAACAGTTTTTCTTTAGGAAGCCAAAAAGGGAAAAAGAACAAGAATATGTCTGTGCTGGCTGCCGGGAGAGTAATGAGAGCCATCCTGATTGGCCAAAGGCAATGTGCCAACCCCTCTCCAGCCTGGCCTTCCACTCTCACCCTGTGGCCTGGGGACAGCTGGGACGGAGGCCAGCTCTGCCCTTGAGCACCAGCCCACAGGTGAAACTCGGAGACTCTGCTAGCTAGTGAGTGGGCGAGGGGTGGGAACCAGTCCCAAGCCTGGCCCACTGAGGACCAAAGGACCTCACACTCCTGAGCCAACCTTCCTGGGCATCAGGTAGGGACTGAGCACCACAAGCCTTGAGCCCACTGCCTCCTTTCTTCACCGCCAACCTCTCTCCCACAGCGTACCATCTTGGGCCTCAGACCCACGAGCCCCAGAACACCCACCATCCTGGCTCTCCAGACTGCCCCTGTCCTCCCGGCGCAGGGCAGACATTGTACATTCCAGTCAGATCCCCCTAGGTTCACACCACACAGCAACCAGGCTGCTAGTTAGAGACAAGCTCCATCCCATAATAAGCAGCATGAACTATTTATAACCCTGAAAACATCTTTATTATTATTTCTCTTCCCTCCAGAAACAATCTCACACAATCCTGTTAAGTACACACCACCAAGGACTGGAGGGCCACGGGCCGGGGCTGCTTTCCCCGGCCCTGCCCAGTCGAGCAGATGGCGGCGTGGGCGTTAGGTACCAGCCTCCTGGCAATCCGAACATCTGTTCCCGTTAGAAAATGCTAATTGCCATCAATCAGGACAGCACCTACCCACATTTACATGCAAACGCACATGCAAAAAAAAAAAAAATACATCTGAATTCCTCAGTGCGTGGCACTCACTGCATGCTAACGAGGCAGAGCTGCGCCTAGGTTGTCCAAGAAGCAGCTCTCAGGCCAGGTCCTGACCCCCAGGCCCCTGCAGGACCTGTCCCAGGTCCACTGCAAGGAGACAGTGCAGGAGTCACTTGGTAGACAGCTCCACGCAGGCCCCGTGGCCTCTCATGGTCCATTCCAGGGTGGACACAGGGTCACTGGTGCCAGCCAGTGCAGGTCACAGACAGAGCGCCTGGTGGGCTGGATGCTCCCACACCGCTCCTTCTGCATCCAGGGCCTTCATCAGGACCTTCTCTCCCTAAGCAAAGTTTAGGCATCCATCCTGTCGCCTGGGAACAATTCAGCCACATGTCAGCCCAGGTCTGCACCAAAGCCACATCAAAGGTCCAGAGTCACCGGCAGCCCTGTGTGCTCATGGGAGACTCGTGGCACCTCCATATCACAGCCCAGCCTCTTCTGGCTCCAATGCTCTCTACCTTGAGTTGGGGACATGACTTGCCCACCTGTCAGTGGGCGATGCCCTAGAACCATCCTCCACCCTCCGGCCCGGGGGCCCTTGGCTAGGCCTTTGCATCCTGCTCTGGTCTACTCTATGAGTCACAATTACTTAGCTTCACAGACCCTGGGTATCCAGACCGGTCTCCTTGGGGATGCAGGAACAGGCACCAGGCTGCCCGAAAGGTGGCAGGGCAGAGCCCTCCTTCCACTCTCGGCTGCCTGACTATGTGGTCCCATCCCTCCCCAAGAAGCACAGACCCGGCTACTCCATCAGACCAGAAGAGTCATCTGCATCCCTTGGTGACCCTCAGCCCCATGTGCAATCCAAGAGCCTCTGTGTTTCCAGAAAGGAGCATGAAAAACCAGCCTATTGTATAATGAAAAGCAATGATTTTTCTGAGTACCTCCCCCTACACACACCCTCCCCCAAAGAAAGCGATTTTGCTAATTTTTCTCCTGGGTGCCAGGCGCCGTTGCCAGCCTCAGTTGCTATGAGGCCCAGTGACTGGTTTGAGCTGTAAATGAAGGGGATTGGAGAAGAGGTTTCCATGGGGAGCCACTGCTCCTCACCTGTGTGCTGGGGACCAGGGGCTGGCAGGAGGGCCTCCAGGACTCAGGCCTGCCAGGTGACATCTCCACAGGTGTGAGTCATCCTGGCTGTGTGAGAAGAGGGCACTTTAATGGCAGCTTCACTGTCTGTGGGCACAGTACAGGGCTGCCGCACACACATGGATGGCACGGGTCACACATAGAAAGGGCGCACATCTGAGGAAGAGGCAGAGCCAGCATTATGGTGAGCTCACTGCCAAGCGGCTGGGCAGGGCTTGCAGCCAGCCTAGCCAGAGCTTCTCTTTCGAGTGTTTCTTCCTTTACGAAGAGCTTGGTGCAAGGGAAATATACATGGGTGTTGGGGACACAAGGCCACATTACATCCGTGGACCATGTCCCAGCTGTGTTTTTGTGGTCAGCACACCAGTCCCTATGCCTTACTTGTGTACCTGACACAGAGAGGCCTCAAACCCCACCAGAGTGGCTCCTTCAGGGGCCCCCTACCTGCAGGTCAGGGGGACAACCACCACCACTTTGTCTCACCCACCAGCCTGTTCCGGAGGCGTCAGTGCCTAGCAGAAACCTTCCCCGCACTGCTCCTTGCCAGGTCTCAGAAGCCAGTGCCTTCATTTCTGATGCTCTCCTTCACCTGGGATCATTCCTGTCTTTGTTCAGAATTCAAAGTGTTTCTCTCTGTGAAGAGCTTTTCAGTCCTTTCAGGTGGGGACCTTGAGCAAGGTCTGTTTTCATCAACTCTCTCCTCCTCCTCCTCTTCTTTTTCCTCCTCCTGCTCCTGCTCCTGCTCCTGCTCCTCCTCCTCCTCCTCCTCCTCCTCCTCCTCTGTCCCTTACTCTCTCAGCTTCTGGTCTCCCTAAAGTTCCCCACTGGGCCTCTGTACCACCAAGATGCCTGGATATGGGGACCTAGCACCAGGGCGGGTGACAAGCCTCCTGCTTGCCTCTCATATCCCTCTCCACAAATTGACAGCCCTGGGTGGAATAGATGGATAGAGATACACATGGATAGACAGATGCATAGATAGGTAAGAGGTACATGGATAGACACATAGGCAAATGGATACTGGATGTCTGTAGACATGCACATATAACTGATAAATAACAGATACATGCATAGATCATGATGCATGTGTACATGGGTGGATGACAGATACAACATAGATGAACATGGATGGATAGATGATAAATAGATGGATAGACAGACAACAGTTACATGGATGGATGGACCAATAGAGATGATGACAAATGACGGAGGAATTGATGGAGAGATATATGGATGATGGATGGATAGATGGATGGATGGATCATAGATGAAGAAAGAAAAAAGCGCCCTATTTCCCCCTTCCTTTATGGTTCATTTCAGAAAAGTCGGTCTGTTGGTGGCAGATACTCCAAGAATGAAAGCTGCACTGGGCATGAAGTGGCCTACATTGTTGGGCAGGCCCAAGTCCAGGTCTGTAACCATCTCCTCTTGGCAGTCACCATCGTCTTGGAAATCCCCTTGAGGTGCAGGTAGGACCCCTGGGATGTGTTTGGAGGTGAGTCACCTCCTCAGCATGTAAAGCTGCTGGTCCTGCTCCCCGGCCCTCCCTGCATCACTGTGTTCTTGTCTGTATGTCACAGTCTCATCCTGTGTTTGGCCACTTGTACTCAGACCTCTCTGATGGTGGACAGGCAGGGCAGCTGCTTAGGTCCAGGTCCTGTTGCACACCCAGCCTCATTGGCCTTCTGCCAGCCTGGTCTGATCACACTTAGGTGCTGCGCTGAGCCACAGCGCACAACAGGACACAGCATGTTCATTTCCAAGTCTCAACCCCTGCAGGTGGGTCCCCCTCATCCCACCAGGATGGGATGATCTGGCCCAAGAAATGACAGGGACCTGGGATCAGGGTAAAGGGAAGTCAGAGTGGAGTCAGGAGAACCGGCAGGAAGATTGTGCCCCCTGCAGCTTGCAGTGCACCTGGCGGCCTCAGCTCTTCACCCGGAAACACCTGCTGGGGGGTGTGGGAGCCCGGAGCCCGGAGTGTGGGAGAGTTGTACACATATGCCTCCTTCAGAACTGGGCTCCTCAGACCAGGGCCCATAGTGGGTCCATCTTTGCATCATTGTGTTTAATCCCAGGCCCCCAACACCACACCCAGTCTTTGCTCCTCAAGGCTCTGTAGATGCTAAAGAGGGAAGAGATGTGAACTGTGAGTTCACCCTGATTCAGGAGATTCCCAGCCTAAGATATTACCCTGCCCACAATGGCCAACAAGCAGGGGCCAACATGTCCCCACTGGACAGATGGGAAGTAGGGACTGTTACCGGCAATTGAGATGGAGCGGGGAGGGAACATTCGGGGTGTGACTGTCTTTACTCAGCAGCTCATCTCTGATGACCAATTCCCTTTGTGAAATGTCACAGCAACCTAACCAGTGTCTACAACGGCTTCCCAGGGAGATAACATTAAATTCATCTAGCGTAAAGTGCCCGTTAGCACACATCTGATGCTAGACTCCCCTCCCCTACAGCCCTACCTAGTGCTTCTCAAACTGAGGAACGCATGCCCACCTCTGATTGGTCCCCCAAGGATGTACAGCAGGAAGCAAAGCCAGCTGACCCTGCGGGCTGAGTATGTCATCTGTCTAAGCATCTGTTTTAGTCTAAGTACCGGGAGAAAATATTACTGTTATGTCACAGTCAGCAAAAGCATATTGTGGATTTGATGTAAGATGTGTGTGAATTTTAAAATAACAAATAAGACTTCAAAGAAATGTCATGCTTTCTCTGGCCCCCTTCTAGCAATAGGCACCGGGCTCCCCAGGGGTACAAGTTTAATATTCCTTCTCTCTGGGAGCCTTTGAGGAAAAACTGCATACCTCCAGTGCAATGCTGCATGCCTCTCTGTCATCCAAGACAAGCCACTGAACCCCCATGGCCTGTGTGCAGCCTGCTGCATGCAGTGTGTCCCAGCTCCACCATGCACCATCATGGTCAAATGAAATACAACGGCCAGTCCTCACCTTCTGCTCAGTGAGGGAGGAAAGTGCCACAGAATCGACTTCTTCATAGACAGATATGAGGGTTCTGCCCACCTCAGGAAAAATACTCAGCATCCCTATCTGCAGAGTGAAGGCAAATCGCAGGCCACAGCATCCTCTGTGCCGGAGGCAGACAGCAGGGAGCGTCTGGTGGGACGCTTCTCCCAGGATCAGCCTCCATGTCTCTGGGCTCAAGGGAGGTGGAGACCATCAGGAATGCTGGTCAGAGGGCCATGCTTGAGGTCTTTCCCACAAAATGAGAACAACATATTTTGCAGAGTGTTCTAGATTGGCAAAAACTCTTAGAAACTCAAAAATCACAAAGACCTGGCATTGGAAACTTTTTCAGCAACAGAATGATTAACCATGATGATCGCCATGATGGTCTGGCTCATGTGCAAGAGACAACATTCAAATGCCACCTCTGGCCTCGCCTGCTCCAGTGCTGAAGACATAGCTGGTTGCCTAGCACTGGCCATGCAGGTATCTGTAACCTTAGCTGCAAATGGCACGGGAGAAATGGGGACACACAAGCCTACAGTCTCACAGCATATCCTGCTATCTACAGGATCATCATCACCTGAAAATTCTTTGTACAACGACATGTTTTTGAGAAGAAATGTGTTTTGCAAATGCTGTTGGATGGGACCTGGCCCCCTAGCATGGGCAAAGAACTGAAGGTTTGTTGCTAAAGCCTTTGGAGAGATTTCTGCCATGTGTGCATGCGTGACCCATGACCAGCTGCTCCTCAGGGTCAAGAGAGACTTCAGGAAGGTACAAAAGCAGTGTCAAGGACACCTATCCAGATGATGCTTATGGAAACTGGCTGTGCACAAAAGTGGAGAAATGTAGAGCTCTGGGTCCCTAACATACCCCTCAGAGGAGCCCTGCAGAGGAACAGCCCAGGGACACCCCACCTTCCCTCTACCACAGGCACAGTGCTCAGAAGTCAGGAGGGACAGGTTCCAGGCCACACCCATTTGACCTCCAACCCAGGAAATAGAACTAATAAACCCAGGACCCATCACAGAGAAACCACCATGGCCATACTGAAGGGAAGACACTTTCTTTAAAAAAAATTCTTATTTTGAAATAATTTAAGTCTCACAAGAAGCTGCAAAAATAGAGATCTCTTTGTGCCCTTCTGTTATGAACTGAATTATGTTTTTAAAAACTCATACATTGAAGTCCTAACTCTCAATAAACCAGAATGTCGCTGTCTCCAGAGACAGGGTCTTCCAAGAAGTTAGCAAGGGGAAGTGAGGTCAGGATTCCTAATCTAGCAGGAGTAGGATCCTGAGAGAAGAGGAGAGCGGGACATAGACATGCACAGGGGGAAGAACATGTAAAGATACAAGGAGAAGACAACCGTCTACAAATGAACAGAGAAGCCTTAAAAGAAACCAGCCCTGAAGATGCCTTCATTTTGGACTTCTGGCCTCCAGAATTGCAAGAAAATTACTTTCTGTTGCTTAAGTCCCCCCCCCCCCCAAGTCTCTGATCCTTCCTATGGCAGTGATAGCAGACTCAGGCACCTTCCCACCCCTGAGCGAGGCCACCAGTCTATACTGTCAACGGGATGCTGTGCTGGACACATGCGCCAGCGACACAGCCGATGCCGGGGTTGCCAGCTTTGTGATCTGACTGTGCACTCCATGTACGAGTGTTTCTCAAACTAGCTGTGGTAGAAGAGGCATTGTTTTATTTCTAACTTGTTAGGGACCTACATTTTTGCTTAGGACAGGCCACAAAAAAGAATATAACTAGAAAAATGAAACAAAAAATACAAAGCTGGGTTTCCTAGTGGACCTAAAATTACCCTTCCAAATTGTCATAAAAGATTCTAGATATTCACTGCTCTAGTTTGGGGATGTCCCTGGGTGCATGTGATAGGGCGTCGGTCCTTAAAGGACACTGAGAGGTGTTGGGTAGGGCTGAATAGAAGCACCCCAGGTCACTGGGCCCGGACCTCAGAGAAGATTAACATAGTGCTCACAAAACACTGAGTTAGTTCTGAAATCCAAGCTGTTATAAAAGAGGCCCCCACACTGGCTTCTTTTCTAGACCCAAGATTGCTTCTCTTGCACACATTTCTGTCACTGTTATGCCACTTGCCAGGAGCCCTCGCTAGAGTCCAGCTCATGCCAGCACTGCACCCTTGAACTTCCAGAGCTATGAACTAAATAAGTATCTCATCTTTATAACATTACCTAGTCTCAGGCAATTTGTAGAACAGCGGAACACTGACTAACACAGTTAGTTGCTCTTCTCTTGGAGGAGCCAGCAACAACTGCTCACAGGGAGGCCCTGATCTGTGGTCCTCACTTTGCATAGCTTTGACTTGGGCCATCTGAGACACATCCTGAACAGGTGTCATGGCTGGAGAGTCATTATGGGCTCCAATTCTGCGTAGTCTCATGCTGACCATGTAACAGTGGCTCAGTTTTCTCACTGAATTCAGCTCAGAGTTGTTGTGAAGATTAATGGGGATGGTGGGCACATAACCTTGAGATCACAACTATCTCAGATAAGATGCCCTGTGCCCACGTGTCTTTCAGGAGGTCAGCTGGACAGATTTCCAGGCCTTCAGCAGCATTTGAGAGACTCCGGGCACACAGGTGTCTAGCACAGAATGCTACATTATTTGATCTTTATTGGACCTGATTGCTTCCAGGCCCTTCCATAATGTTGACATCCTGATTCACCCCCGCTGGTAGCTGCAGGTGGCCACACCCTGTGAGCTTCCTGAAATTCCAGCCATTACTCAGCAATGCTTATGACACAAGGTCACCATTGCACCATCTGTCTAAGCTCCTTCCCATTCCTGCTCCCTCCCTGAGGACACACACACACATATGTGTGCATGCACACACACACACACACACACACACACACACACACACACACACACAGAGGCTTGTCTTGACCCCTACTTCTAGATTAATTTCTCTTCCACGGGTGTTTGTCAACACGCCTTTTTCTGTTCTTTCCTCTGATAAACACAAATGTCTTGGAATGCATCACAGATACTGTACCCTTGCAAATGAGATTAAAACAAAATGAAACAATTTTCTTCCCATTGGTAGAAATCCTGGCTGGTCTATGACCCTTCAAGCGGGACGTGTGGTGGCCCCATGGAAGAGTGAACAGAGTGCCAGCACGTGACAGAATGAAGAGTCTGGAGCCAAATCAGGGCATCGGATGGCACTGTGTTGCCCTCTCAGATGATGCTGACTCAAGATTGCCACAAGCCTTGACAACAAACCATCTGAACCCAGAGTCAATGGGCTGTACAAACCCACTTAGAGCCAGCTCCTGCTTCTCTGTCCAGGCGTCTCTTATGTCACGAGCTCTGCCCAGGAACTGGGGCATGAGGCACCTGTTCAGATCGCGATGCCCATGTACACCAGCACAGCCTGATGCAACAAGATTGTCCCTCCCTCTCCACTGCAGACGGTGACAGTCACTTCTGGCTCTCCCAGAAGAGATAGCCGTATCGTCTTGTCATCCAAAGACAGGGGGTCCTATAGACACAGAGAAGACAGGAACAGTCTCCCAGTGCCACCTGGCCCACGTGAGCGTGGGTCCGTGTGTTTCTGGATGGCTTGACCCCTCCTGCTTCTGCCTTAATGCCCTCTCTCTCCCACCACCACTGTAGCTTTGCCTGGAGTCCTCGAGGGCCTCCCCCATTCAAGAGTCTCACCTCTACAGCCCCCTTTGCTTTTGTTCCCTGTGATGGCTTTTATCTAGCTGTCCCGCTCAAAGCCTCACAGGGTCACAGGTGGGGCTTTTTCAGAGGTGGCTGGATCTAGCGTGTGATGCTAGGGTTGATTCGTGGTGCACCGTAGGCTTACGGTGTGATAGCCTGAGTAGCCCGGATAAGATATAAGCCATAAAAAAGCGATAGTCATTTCTTGTTGCTTTGCTGCCTTCTGCCTGCCATGAACTGTTTCTCCTCTGTGATGCCCTCTGCCATGCCACCTTGTCTTGGAGCCAGCCTAGTAAGGACTGAAACCTTTACAAACTGTGACCAAATAAGGGTACTTTGTCTCCACGGTGAGAAAAGCAGCTAAGACACGCCCCAGACTAGGCGCCCTTCCCCTGCAGAGGCCGCCATCCCTGACTCCCAGAATGTATCTTTGCAGTCTGTGTGCCCCAATCCATCCCTCCTCATCCACACACCCAAATTTACCCCCACCCCAGGTCTCTTCCTGCCTCTGAATCCCAGCCCTGACTCCCTCCAGCCCGTTCCTTCCAAGCTTCAGAAGCTCCTGCACCACTGGCCAGCTCTAAAACCTCTCTGTCTCCGCCAATTGGAGCAAAACTGTTTTTTCCCTCTTGATACAGGTATATTTGGAACCTGCAGCACACACTGTTATTTTAGGGTTGGGTTCAGGCTTTAATTCCTCATTTGTTCTCAAGAGCATTTTTACCTTGGGGTGGTACGAAGTAGGGGAGACCCCGGATGCACCTCAGCCCATTAATACCAGAAACATTCTTGCCTCTTGGTCTGTGGAGGGGGGACGCTCTGACCTCAAGTTTTGGGGCTCTCAAGAAGTCATGGTCATGATTTAAACATGACCCTGAAAGTTTCTGTGTTGGAAAGTTGGTCCCCGTGCCACACATCAGTGTCACTCAGAAGTGAGGCCTTTTGCAGATGACTAGGAGAGATGAGGTCATGAGGAGGGCCTGTGGTGGTATTAGTGACTTTACAGGAGAACAGAGAGGCCTGAGCTAATGTACTCATGCTTGGATGAGTACTCTCACCTTGGATACCATCACCACGTTAAAATGCAGCTAGAAACCTTCATGGATTCTGGCACCTTGATCTTGGATTTCTCAGACTTCAGAACCATGAGCCAAATAAACTTGTCTTCCTTATAAATCAGCTGGTCTCAGGGAATTTTGTTACAGCACCATAAAATGAACCAACACACTTCCTCTTACTGCTCACTTCATCCTGTCCTTTACTGTGCTGAGTGGCAAATGGCATCTCCATATCTTCTGATTGTCATCTTAAAATCACCCAAGCAGCCAGCCTTCCCCGGAGTGTCCCAATGTCAGAAGAAGATCAGAGCTATGGCCCTGGAACAACACCTTGAGGTGAGCCGTGGAGGCCATATCAAAATCACAGCACTGGGGCTTACCTCCTGTGAAGAGCAGTGGAGACATGGTAGGTAGAATATGTCCCCCAAAAGAAGTATGTCTTAACCCCCAGAGTGAATTTATTGAGAAATAAATTAAGATGAGATCACACTGGACTGGGGTTGGCCCTGACGTAGTGACTGACGTCTCTGTAAAGTGAAGGAAATCGGGATCCGCTCACACACACATGCACACACATGCACAGAAACGTCACGTGAAGAATGAGATACACAGACACACGGGGAGACTGTCACATGATGGCAGAGACAGACACTGACATGTCGAAAGTCAAAGAGCACCAAGGAATGTCACAGCCACCAGGAGCCAGCAGGGAGCATGGGATGGTTTCCCCCTACTGACCTTGGGGTTGGGGATATCTGGTGTCCAGGATCTTGCGAGAACAAACAGTTATTTTCTTAAGCCGAGCCTCTGCCCCACAGCAGCCGCAGGACACAAAGACAGAGGTCTGAATTATGAGACCCATCTACCGGGATCATCAGCCTGGTGCCACGCCCCACGTCCTGGGCCCTGGAGACCAGGTTCCACCCTAGAGGCTGGTGGCCACGTCCAGCCTCTTCTCAGATGGCCACTCCCTTCCAGGCTCCAGCGATGGAGCTAGCTACGTCTGGAGGCCCTCTCACCCATAATTGTTCTTAATGCTGTAACACACGGTGACTAATGGACCCTAATTGGACAGCTTCAGCACCGAGGGTGGCCTGGGAAACTCTCTGACAGCATCCTCTGTGACCCATGGGGCCTCCTGGGGCTCACACACAGAGTACAAAGGTCCCCAGGATAACATATTGGCTCCTTTTTCTATTTTTTAAAAAAATATCACACAGCGCTGATAAGCAGTTTTATCCTTCACCTGACAAATACAGGACAAAGAAAAGGAGAGAGGAGAAACCGAAAGCAGATGGGAGAAAGCATCACGGATGCCACGAAGGTCTGTGGCATCTGTCTAGAGACAACCCAGGGAGCGCCTGGCACAAAGCCAGCACCAATTAGGGGAGGGCTCCAGAGAGCCGGGAAGATTCCAGCCCCGAATCCCCTTCCCGGGAAAGGAAGGAAGAGAGAGCAACTCCAGGGTGCCTCCTTGTCTCCTGCCTGCCCCATGGGCCCTGCGTGTGGCTGCACACAGCCCAGAACCACAGGGCATGAGAGGGCTGGGTGGGCAGGTGGGCCGAGGGAGGGTCTTGAAAAAGAAAGTGTGAAAAGCTGAAGGAATATATAATTCCTCAAGGGAAGAGAGGAGACAGAGACAGGGAAGCAGCTGGGAGTCCCAGGCCCTCGTTCCTGGTCCCTGTATCATGTCCCCAGAGCTGTTCCCATGGCGAATGTTCAGAGGGGATTACAGACTCTGAGTCCTGGACCCAACCTAAGCCCACTTCTACAGCTCTGTGTCATCAAAAGGGGAACTTCAAGTTTTTTTCAATGTACCCACACCCGCAAAGTTGGCTCAAGCTAAAGTCCTCAAGTTAAACTCAGATTGGAGAAGAAAAGCCATCACTAGAGAAACAGAGCCCCACGGAAGACCCCATGCGCAATGTCTGCGTAAGCATCAGAGAAATCAGCACCTCAGTTCGGTCCAAGGTGCCAGCACCCCTGTGATGGATTCTGGTTTAACAGCTTTTAAAAACAAGCGGATGGAGACAGGCCTGATGGATGAGTGCAGGTGTGCTCACCAGAGATGATTTATGGAAAGGTGCGCGCCATGCTCACGGGTGCACCTCCGCGAGGCACCAAAGACTGAGGCGGCCTCACCTGCTCACACAGAGCCCCGGCATGCACTACCCTGCTCCAGTCCCTGCTGTGCTGCGCACACGGCCAAAACTTGGTTCACCTCTGGGCTCCAGGACAGTGTGCTTCTGCCACTCACGCAAACACATTTGGGGAAGGGACATCCAGCTGTGCCTGCTGGCTCTGCTAAGTGACCCCAACAGTGCAGAGAGACGTAGTTTGGGAGATTCTGTCTCAGAGAGTGACAGGGGCAAGTGAAGAGGAAGGGAGGGGACAACACGCGACCTCCCTGTGGCTTTGGTCCTGGATACTGCGGGTGGAGGGCATCTCTTCCTGGAAAGCTACAGAGCCATCTGCCCGGGGACAAATCTCATTCTGTAGCAGACTAATTTCCACCCGTGTTTTTAATAAGGACTTGGAATTTACTATATGAGCGCATATGTGAAGGGATGAGCTTTAAAACGGGACCAAACGGATGGGGCCCTTTCTGGTCCAGGTGGGTGATTGCCCAGGAATCCGCTGCCTCCCTGCAAATCCCTTGGAACCCAAGATGCTTCTGCAGGGCTGGCACCACACTACATGGCCTTCAAAGTGAGGACATTCCTGAACCAGCGCCCCAGCCCCACCCAGGTTCCCATGGGCTTCTCAGGCTCTGCTTGTCCACCGGAGTGTGGAAGCCACTGGCAGGAGTGGGCCACTGCCCCTGGGCTAGTTGGGTATCTGCAGCAGGGTGGGTTGGGCAGCACTCTCTGGAGCCCATGTTGAGTTCACAAGAAGAGCTGGGGCACAGAGTGTGTGCAGAGGTCAGGAGCCTGGCACACCGGCCCACTGAGCCACATGCCTGTCTGTACTTCTGACTGCATCTGCCCTCCCCAGGCAGATTAAGAGACATCTGGGGAGGTGGGAGGGACCCAGCAGATTAAGAGGCATCTGGGATGCGTGAGTCAGCCCCAAACATGTCTCCAGAAGGTCCTCCTGAGCCTTCGTGTTCGGCAGAGTGAGGCAGTGCCCACAAACACACCCCAGCATGCTTTACGGCAACGCCAGGAGCTGTGTCACAGCAACAGGAGTCCTTTAAAACTTCGTCACAAACATGGCCCCAGAAATCCCACTGCTCTCATCCTGAGCCCAGGGCCCACCCAGCTGCCCTCCTGAGACAGGGCAGAAGCTCCCCAGCATCCCCTGCCCTGTCTGCTCCCACAGAGAAGACATCATCATCTCCATACAATGAAAATCACCCCTGCACAGGGATCCTAGGCAGCCCCACTGCCCTTAAGACAAAAACCTGCAAGGACACTCACCAACAGTCTCTTTCCTCTTTTTCCACTTCCTGCCTGGTTCCTCAACCCAGCCTTACAAAACTCCACCAGTCATGCTCTCCTCCTGCCAGACTTTCCCAATAGAAGTCACAAGCCATGGTGGTGATGTGTGAGCTGGAGACCCACACAGTGCACCCCGCCCCACGACTCCTCTGTGAAGTGAAATCACCTCAATTCCCACTCTCAAGCGCAAGCTCGGAGTGTGCATGACAGGTCGTTGGGGAACCTTACCTGGTGCCAGGGGGCGGAGAGAGTGGTGTCGCTGGGCAGAGAGACCCGAGGGAGGTTCTGGGGTACGATGTCACTGATATCACTAGAAGAGCAGGTACCAGGAGAAGGACTTAAATTCTCAGGGACAGGTTTTCAATCTGAAGGAAAAGAGAAACAAAGTTTCTGAGCAATGCCTTTGAACTGGTTGTCTTCATTTTTATCTGAACAAGCTCTAGTGCATTATTAATAAATGAGAGGGGAGAGAGAGAGAGAGAGAGAGAGAGAGAGAGAGAGAGAGAGAGAGAGAGAGAGAGAGCAGCACTGTTCAGGTTTGCCCCCAGGGACCAGCGTCCCAGAGAGTACTCTGGGTTTTCATGCCAAGGGAAGTGAAGGGAATCTGGAGGAAAACGAAGCATGGATCTCTGTTGCCAAAACGTCCCACATGGGTCATTCTGCTGCTGTGATCATGCTCTGGCTTCCCGCTTCCTCCGGCCCCCAGCCCAGGATGCTTGGATGCCACTAAGTTGCTCTGTCTTCTCTCAGGCCCTGTCCTGCTCGCACTTCTGGAAGCCTCCACTGTCAGCCCTCCGGCAGCCACCTGTCCGGCTCTTTGCAGGAGATTCGCCAGCTGACAGTATTGCCCTGACTACAACCCTCCCACGGTCCCACTTCATTCAGAGAAAACATGCACAGTTGTGGTAAAGCCAGCATTTGGGAGCCTGAGGTCTACAGGATTCTGAGGACTCGCGCTCTAAGAAAATAAGACAAGATGACGGATGTAAAGCTGAGATGCAGGGGCCTGAGGCAGGTCTATGCATTCACACAGCTGGGTCCCTCCCACCTCCCCTAGCCTCCCAGCTCCCCTCCAGGCAAGCTGCCTCCCCATCAGTCCCCTGGAATGCCCTCCCTACCTATTGTGAGGCTGGTTGCCCTGGTCTCCTCTCCCCAGTGACTCTGAACATAGTATGTCCCATTTAAGCCATCCCAGCCAGACGCCCTGCTCCCTTCCTATGGACGCCCCCCCCCCACTACTCATCTGATGTCACTGTAAGCTTTTGCACCCCTGCTGGGATGCGTGTGCCTGAGGAAGGCAGACCTCCGCAGCCAGCCGTGGGACTCACACTGAATCCCTGGCTAGTTCAGGTTAAGCAAGAAGGAAAGAATGCTCCTCTCACTCTTTCCCACTGATGCTCCTGGTTGTATTTAGAGCCGTGTCTCATCTTCTGGAGTTAGGCTCCAGGAAGTGGTGAGTCCTGTGGCCCCCAAAAGGGGCTGGGGGTGGGAG
Source organism: Cavia porcellus (assembly GCF_034190915.1). NCBI lineage: Eukaryota > Metazoa > Chordata > Mammalia > Rodentia > Caviidae > Cavia > Cavia porcellus. The sequence goes on from NW_026947515.1 coordinate 28,056,746, forward strand.
CGCCGGTGCACACCTTGGCCCTGGAAGACTTCTGTGTGCTCATCTATCCCACTCTGAATAGCGTGCCTGCTGCCAGGCTGGTAGAAGGCACACAGCTTGGGAGAGCAGCTCCATCAGCCTGCAGCCTGGCTCTGGGGCCGATGCGATCAGGCTGGGAGTCCCAGGGAGGAGTGGAGCTCCTCACCTTCCGCCCACCCATCACAGAGATCTCACGACAGGGCCTTAGAGGAAAAACACTGCTACTGTTAAAATTCCCTGCTTCTTTTCCTACAATGCAGTTACTTAAGGGAGCCCAGCCCCCAGCCTAATGGCAGGAGCAACTTCACAGAGAGTGCTGCCAGCCCCTGCCTTACCCACCAGTACCACACTCAGCGCAGGTAGGTGGCACAGGTTGTCGGACACAGGAAGGGGCAGTAACCCTGGCTCTGGGGTTACTGCATTCCTCCTCCACAGAAGTGGAGTGCCGTGTCCTTTCCGAAGTCTAAAGGCAGTGAGGGAGAAGTGGCGATGGGGGAGAAGACGGAGGTGGGACCCTCAGGTGGGGGGTGAAGCAGGGAGGGGAGCCGAGTTGACTGCAGGTGGGCAGTGCACCCTGGGGCCTCAGGGCTGGGTTCTCAGCAGCTGGCACAAAAGGCAAGGGGCGCATTCACTCTGCAACAGACCCTTCGGGGCGGGGGGTTCCAAGCAGGAGTTCCGAGCCTCCCCTGGACCTGAGGTCTGCACCTCAGGCTCCCCTGGTTCCAGCTGCGCTGAGAAGGAGCGGTTGCCATCCAGAGCTCCTCGTGCCTCCCAGAGGTTTCAGGGAGGTCCCCTGGGATGCCCTTTGGTCCCAGGACCCTGGGTATGACTCCCAAGAGCCTGCTTTGGTTCTTTCAGGTCGCATCTACACACACATTTCCCCTAGGCTGGATGGTCGCTGGCAGCTCGGCTCTGCTCTTCCCTCTCACCACCTCCAGTACCGAGAGGGCCTGGGCTGGGCTGGCCAGGCACACTGCCTGGCAAGGCCACCCTTCTGCCCTTGTTTATTCTGCTCTCTGGCCTTTGAGGCAGACAGAGCCACCTCCCAGTGCAGTAGGAGCAGCATGGGAAGGCACCAGGGGTGATGGGCATCCCACAAGGATGTGGGTACAGAAGCCCTTCCTGGGGACACCAGGCTGCTTTGTGGAATGGGTGGGGAGCCAGATGACCATATGAAAGCTGCTCGGCCAAGATGCCCACCCAGCATCCAGTACCTAAGTCCTATGAGGGCAGAAAAGAGGGCTGAAGACAGGAAGGGCAGGGGAGACAGATAAAGGCACTTGCTGTGTCCACGACCTTGGTCTTAATTGTAACTCCTGAACTCCATGCCCCTGATCCCAGGGACAACTTCCTTTGCATCTCCCCACCCAGAGCCAAGCCACACACGAACCCCAGAAGGAAGCACCCCTAGCATCCCACATCTCTCCACTCTGCACCGCCCCCCCAAGCCAGCTCCCCCGAGACATTATTTCACCTCAACACATCCTGCACAGCCCATCTGCACCCCTGGCTTAGAGGATGAAGACAGCGGCAGTTGGGGGTGGGGACCCATCATGGCACTGTCACCTGCCAGGCCAGCCTCCACCCGAGGGTCCAGGCCTGAGCAGCAGCCTGTGTCCTCTAAGCCCCTCCCAGCTGCCTCACCTGGCCCCACCAAAGCCCAGTCAGCCTGGTTTTGTTTTCCTAGACCAGATCCTTATGGGAGGTAATGGGACAGCCTGTCCTCTGTCTTTGCTTGTAAAGGCATATCTTTCCTGGCTTTGCAGAAGCACCTGCCACCCATTACCATGGCACAGAACATAGGACCACAGCCCACACATGCCCCTCATGGCCCCAGAAGCCCCAGCCATCAAAGTTTTGGGGTGCTGGGATGTCCTTGCCCCTAGCCTCCATGGTGCCCCTGCTCCAGGATGCCAGAGAGAACATAATGGGGCAGGGTAATGGGAGGCATGGCAGGTGACAATAAAGTGGCCACAAAGCTGGTCTCGAGGTTCTGATGGCGCTGAGCTTAGGCAGAGGTGGGGGAGTGGTAGGGCCTGCAAGGGTTGGGTGTCTGACTGGAATGGTGGAGTCAAAGGGAGTTCCCTAAATTTGCCCAGAGCCCCAGTGTCAAGAGCACAGTCTGCTCTCTCCCCCAACCCCCGCCCCAACTTGCCATTATCAGGGACAAGAGTCCAGTGTGTCTCTTTCGGGAGCAGGAGCTGCATCTTCCTTTCTCTGAAGCATGTTCATGGCAACCCACAGAGAGCAGAGTACAGTGCCAGGCCCCTACCATCCAGCCTTGGCAAGCACACTGCCCAATTCAGGAACACACGGGGCGCGTCCAACTGTTGACCTTCGTGCAGGAAGGTTGTCCCCAAGCTCCTCAGTTTTTCCCCACTATGGGGAAGTCGAATGAGGAACTCTGATCCCTCATCCCATCCTCTGCACACATGCACACACACACAGGTTGCACCTCTGGCTCCAGGACCCCAGGGATGGTACAGCACAGGGAGCACAAAGGTCACTAGTGACCGTGAGTTTTGAGTCCTTCTTGATCCTTCTACCTGCTTCTTCAAAATCCAGATTCTTTAATGATTAGGATCCCCCTTCAATAATGTGGGGCCCTAGGGATGCTCACATTTCTCAGAAAGACTGGACGTGGGCAGCGGGGACACAGAAAGCTGGAAAGTGTCAATTAAGTGTGAACCTGTCCAGGGATAGGGTTATGCCCTAGTGCTGGGCGGAAGGCTCAATGTCAGAGAAGAACTGTAGTGACCACCACCAGCAGCAGCTTCTCAGTGAGTCCCCATGCCCACTGTGTGTGTTGGCCACCCCTACTCCTGGCTGTTGAGTCAGGAGGGTCCTCGCTTTGTCCCAAGGTGGCAGGAGGCCTGGGGTGACCCTTGTGCTCCGACTGCAAAAGAATCTCCTGAGATTCTTGTTACTTGTTACTTGATAAAATGGGGAAAAGGAGCATCTTGACTTCTAAAAAGAATCTATGAAAAATAAGCCACACATGAAGGAGGAGGGAGGAGAAGGAAGGAAAAAGGAACAGATAGACAGAGAATGAAGGCGGGATGAGGAACCGCAGGAGACAAGACACATTCGTCCAGCCTGGACACAGAGCCCCAGGGGGGACAGGGCAGAGAGGGGTTGAAGTTATCACCGCCGTTGGAGCAGAAGCCACAGGCAGACGGGCCCCTGGGCAAGAAGAGAGAGGGACCAAAGGGCCCTGGGCCAGGACAGGCAAACGCGAAAATGGGACTGGGTCAGACTGCGCTGACCCAGACGGTCTTAGACGGATACACCGCCCTGGTCGGAAGCCCAGGTGTTTGCCCACAGAGTGAAGAGTGGTGAGTTAGCATTTACTAGAAAAAGAGGGGGCCAAGAGGAGGCCTGGAGAATGCACCCGAGCCATCAGCAGCATCTTCACCCACACATCCCCCCAAAAGGGCAAACCTTAAGGGCAGCAGGAAGGCAGAGCCCTGCTGTGTCTGCTCTTGGTCCTGTGAGCTGAAGGATGGAAAAAGAGGGAGAAGCCAGGCAGGGGGAGCGTGTGCGGGAAGCAACGCTCCTGGCTGCTTCTAGGTGACCAGAAAACAGGCAGGGATTAGACAAGGCCGCCGGCCACTTTGTTCACTCCAGGACGCCGACTCCCAGAAGTGGGGTGCAGCAGAATGACCTCCACGTTCTACATAGTAAAGCAATCTAAGCCCACCAGAGCACCCCAGGTTTCAAGACCCCTCGCATCCTCTGCTGCTCATGCAAACAGGGGCCCAACAACAAAACTTAAGTCAGGCTTCTCCCCATCCCAGAGAGAAAGGTACACTTGGACTCCAGGATCTGTGGGCAGGTTGGGGACATCACTGGTCCTTATGAACTAAGGATCACCTGGGGAAGTGGCTTTATTTATGAGATTCAAGATGAAAACAAAGGGCCCAAAGGGCCTGTGAACGCAGGAGCCCCTCATTTTACTGCCCAACCCCTGGTTTCCACCAGTTCGGCAGGGGGTGGGGGGCACACAGAGTACTGGACAAGGTGGCCCCTGAAGGCAGATGCAAGTGCAGGACTTGAGTTTAAGGTTCACAAACAATCCTTTGGTTCAAGTTCCTTGAACGGACCACTCTCTGTCCCATTATCTTTGAAAGCTTGGGTGACATTTTGGGGAGTTTGGGGCAGTGAGGTGGGAAGAACTTGGAACAGGGCTTGTAGGGCTCAGCATCCTCCTAGCCCACCCCTTCCTGGGCCTGTGACCTGGACAGCCTGAACAGGGGTTCAGGCCCCTCCCCACCAACTCATATGAGGCTCCTGCTCTGTACCAGATGCATCCCCAGCAGCCTGGTGTTCGACAAGCACAACGGCGACTTGGCTCCCATCTACCAGGCCTGCATGTCATTGCACTGGCCTCCCTGAGAGAGCCACAGAGAAAATAAACGGAGAGAGCTTTGCACTAAATCAAAGCAGCATTCTCTCCTAACACCCCAGCAGGCCATGCCTTTGCAGGACTGCTGACTCACGGGGCCTCTCTCTCTGTGAAGGTCAGAAATGCCCCAGGTAGGGGTGCTGGGGGGCAGGTGGGGCACAGGGGAGTCCAGAGAACAGGGCTCTCTGTGCCCATTATAGTGGTATCTCTGAGGAACCCTGAAATCTTCAGAAATCAAGTTTTATGTTTTCAGGGTATTTTGCACATTTGTTTGTTTTCAAAATGAAGATACAAATATCACCAGGAACACGCCTGAATTCCCGTCTGGCCTCCCAGTGGGATCAGAGACCTGGTGGCCAGAATCCCAGGGGACCAACTCTGTGTCTGAGAGGGCCCTTCTCCACCCCCACAACTCTGCCTGTTCATTTCATCCCAGGGGGGGAAATTTTAGCCTTCCATTTCTGTCTAGCAGAAAGGTAAAAGAAAAAAAAAAATCAGAGCCACGGCAAAGATTTAGAATTCATTTTTTAAAACCATTACAATATTCCAGGAAAGGAGCTGTTCATGGTACCCATGGTGGTGGTGTCTCCAAAGGACCCTGAAGTCAGAAACCAAGTTCTTAGGGTGCCAGTTCCTTAGGGTGCAGAACCCTTGTAGATGCTCCCAACCCACGGTGTGACCCTGCTCTGCGTCACCTCCCCTCCCGCTAGCTGCCCCCTCCCCAACCCTGCCCCCTCGTGGCCATCTTCCCTCATCCATCCTCTGTGGCAGCCTTCAGGGCTGCTGGCCTCCCTGTCATCCTGATTATTCCATGGTACATACTTCCCCCAAAACATAAGCTCAGCAGCAACAACAGGGTTTAAATTGAGCCTCAAACCTAGGAAGCAAAGCTTGCCACGCTCTTAACCAAGAGAAAAATAATGTGTGGCAGTGCATCTTCATAGTAAAGATGATGAGGAACCCACAATATTCCCAGTAAATGAACCTTCTTCTCCTCCTCCTCCTCCTGTTTTTAAGCCACGCTTGCAAAACCAGCCTCACTCTCTCGTCTCCCCTGATGCCTTATGAATCCTGTCTCCGGCAAAAAAAAATAATAATAATTTGGGTTTTATTATTCTGGCATCTGGTGGGAGTCTGTGACAGTGTTACTGTAGCTACTCTTCTTCCGTTTTAATGCCAGCCTATTTTAATAATACAGTGTACCTTTTGGTATTGTTGAAATGTTACATTATTCAACACATCCAGTAGGACTGGGAAGGGCCTCGTGTAATTTATGTGTCCTCTGCACTGTGTTTGAAGCTCCCAAAGTGGAAGGTGTAATTTGAGAAGTGATTTTTCCCAAGGTCACAGAGACAGTCTCCGGAGAGAAAGCTGGTGTCATCTGCCCCAAGCTCAGGCTGGGGCCTGAAACTCCCAGCCACGAGGCTGGGGAGGCAGCTGGGGAGAGAGACATGTCCTCCAAATACAAGAACGCTGGTCCAGCCGTGGCCCAACAGGCCCCTAGGTGTCAAGCAGCTCTTGCTGACATGGGGCTGTCCACTAACCTGTCCCCGCACTAGGCCTGGGCCCCACCTCCACACTCAAGGACGGAGACGAGGCAAGCAGATGGGACACTCTGCACATCTAGCTCTATTTCTGGCCCTTCCAGAAAGCAACATTGCTGTGCTGAGAATAGATGCGGGGGACACAGACAATGCTGCAGAAAACTGTCCCCACAGACTTGCTATGGAGCAATGGCAGGCAACCAACCATCCCACACAGCGGGGGACAAGGGAAGGCTCCTGCGGATGGCAGCTCCTCAAGGGGGAACCTTGTTTTGCTCCATGCCATGCCCAAGGTGCTGGGCACCCTGCCCAGTATATAGCAGGTGTGGAAACAATGTGTCTGAGTGAATAAATGACTTTCTGATGGGCAGGGACACCACACTCGTGGAGGGAGTGTTATGGCTCCTGAGTAATGGACCCTGGAATGAGTCAAACAGAGGAGGGGGAGTGGGAGGAGAGGCCAGGAGAGGAAGAAGAGGCAGCAGATCCTGGAGGAGGCCAGGGGGACGTCTTCTAGGGAACGTAAATAATGGAGCAGGTGGTTTGGGACTGGGTGTACCGAAGATGTGACTGGCCAATGTAAGTCAGGAGCCAGATCAAGAAGCACCTTGCATACCATCCGAGGACTTAAAAAGCCATTTGAAGAATTTTAAGCAGGAGACAATGCAGATTTGTGTTTTAGGAATCATGCTTTGGTGCCAGTGCAGACCTGGTGGACAGCGGAGTACAAACAAGGCAGGCATCTCAATCAGCAGCCACAGGTGAGTGGATGAGCACTGCAGACCTTCAGAAGGGCGGGAGGGGACCAATGAACGTTGTCACCAGGACTTGGTGATCGGTCCCACAGGCAGGGGAGAGGGCGGAGAATGGAAGCCACTGCTGAAGCTTCTGGTTTGCCCAGCTACTAGGTAGGGTGCTGGCTTGTAATAAGGTTGGAGCGGTGCTGGGAGGCTCATGCTGTTAGGAAAGTTTATAGCAGACTTCAGCAGGGCTGACAAGGTGGTTGATTATTACACACAGCTATGGTGCTATCCTGGACGCCTTTCTGGTGTTAAAAATGGCATAATACAATGTTTCACGGCTGCAGGTGGAGTTCAGACTGGACAGGTTGAACCGGAAGGGCCTGTGGTGGAGGGACAGAGAGATGCTTGGTAGGGGGCTGTGTGCTACGTTCTATGGCTTAGTGGTGTCCGCCTCGAGGCTGAGAGGAACAGTAGGAAGTAGTAGGGTTGTTCGGGGCAGTTGAGGTGCAGCAGGTCACTCTGGAGGAAGCCAGCCACCACGCCACGAGGACATCCAAGTCTCCAGTGGAAAAGCTGAGAGCACTGGAAGCTAGCGGCCCACAGGTGTAGACCCATCCCCAGCTCGACTCCACACGCCTGCAGCCCTGGTTGACTGATCCCTGACAGAGACCTTGCTAAGCTGCTCCCAGGTTCCTGAGTCCCAGAGACTAACAGCTAATAACTGATGGTTGTTTGTGACCCTAAGTTTTGGAGTAACCTCTCCCACAGCCATAGATAACTAACCAGAGATCATTGCACACAGTCGGAACTGCAGCTGCGTGCGTGGACAAGAAGCCCAAGGAGAAGATGAGATCAGAGTCATCAGCATCAGGGGTGATGACACTACATGGGGTGCATAAGAAAGGTTGTCTGAGAGGAACAAGATGAGGCCTCAAAGGGAGGAAGGCAAGGCTAAGAAACTCACAAAACCCAAAGAAAGAGTCTCCAGAGGAAGGTTTGGATGCTGCAAGGGCTCAATGGGATCTGGGCTTCTAGGAGCCAGGTCCTCCAACTGCATCCTAGAAGAAAATTTCTCATGTGCTACCTCTTTATCTGGCTCCTCTCATCTCTCAGAGCTCAAGTGGAAATCACACCTTAAAGGCAGACTCCCCTGACTATCCATGCTAAGGCCACCCCCCCCCGCACCCCAGCTCCCTGGTCACCCTCTGTCATAGCTTCCTGGAACTTGTTGCAAATTATTATATTTCATTATGCTCTGTTCTGCCATGATCTGAGAAGGCTGGGGAATCTATGTTTCATTCACCACCATAAACCTTGATGTTCCCAGTATTTGCTGGAGGGAGGGAAGGAGAAAAAGGGAAAGAGGAAGGGAGGAAAGAACAGAGCTCTGAGTTTCACTCAGTGTCCAGGCCAACAGGTGGACAAACCATTTCCCTGCCACCCCCACCACACTCATATCCCTGGAGGTGGCTCCTTGGCTGTGGAGGGAAACATATCTGGGATGGCACAGAATGTGGAGCAGAGAAACCCTGGAGGTGGGCCCAACAAGCTCCCCTCACATGAAAAGCAGGCCAAGGTCCACAGGACAGGACACCCCACCAATGCCTCACCACCTCCTGGTATCCAGCACATGTGGCCCACGCATGCTGTGCCATGTTAGATAGTGGAAACCAGGGAACATCAAATGCAGATCATCAGAGTCCAGAGTCTGGTGGAGCCGTGGGCAGCCAGACAAGGGCAGCATGACATCCAGTCTAAGAGAGGAGACCCAAAGCCCAGTGATGCCCTCCACCCCACCTCCCCTTCTGTGAGCCTCTCCAAGCACAGCTGCTTACCTGCAAGCAGGGCCCTTCCTACCACACAGGTGTGACAGCCCACCTTTGTTCCTCACCTGAAAGGCACCTGGCTGGGCTGAGGATGGGTCCATGTCCCATGACAAACAGGAGATTACAGTGCTCCAAGGTGCCAGCTACAGAGCAGGACACAGGGTGCGGGGATGGATGCAGAAGGGGAAAGAGCTGGGATGTAGGAGCAGGGATCAGCAAAGCTGCCACAAGCTGGGGTGAGTGAGCCGCCCTGTGCCATGACAAGCAGGCCTGAGCCCCGGCCAGCTGAGCAAATTGGTGGCAGAGGCAAGACCTAAGGAGCTAACTGAGGAGTCAGCCACATCCTCCACAGGGACCATCATCAGTCAGAAATAGGACCTCAGCTCAGCCTGATACAGGTCAGGCTGGGGGTGAGGGGCACACGAGGAGGCGGGAAGGGAATCTTCCCAGATAGGGTAAGTGGGAGAGAAGGGCACAGGGAGGCAGGGGAGGGGCAGGATGGGGACGGAGCAGATGAGGGACATGGAAAGCAGAGACACCTGGAGATGCCGGGCAGGTGATGGGCAAGGGGGAAAGGTGGGTGTGAGGGGTGGTGGCACAAAGGGTTCCTGGGGAGTTCAGAGTGGGGCCTTTTGGCTTGGGGGTCACAAAAGTCAATGGGTCTTGGTGGAGACTCATTCATTCTTGGCTTCCACTTGCAGGACTCCTCTTGCCTGCTCCCCTAGATCCCCTCTTTTGGGCCTGAGGTCACCTAGCTTGTCCTGAAACCCCATCTGTGCCTGCGGCCTTGCCCACAGCAGCATTCTCTCCTAGGTTGTCACCACACTCTCTGGAACACCCCTCATCCAGCCTGGGCATTGGGGAAATGACTCAAGACAGTCACATGCTTTTATAAAATTATCACCAGCAACAGTGAAACACTTGCTTTATCCATGCATTCCAAGAGAACTCCCCAGACAGCCCTGCTCTGGGAGAACTCCAGCCACGGGGAGAAAGCTGCCCAGGTCCCTGTGTGAATGCCAGGTCCTTGACCGTCCTCCATCTCCCCCAAGAACAGGAGGCAATGGGGACAGACTGTAGCCAGAGGGAGCTGAGGCAGACAGTGCACAGAAGGATTTCTGGGCAGCCCACGTAATTAAACATGCTCCTGGGAGAGAGTGTTATATAACCCTGGTGTTTACACCTGGCCACAGCGACGCTCACCTCTAGCCATCCATGCATCAGCTCAGGTGTTCACATGACCTGCAGGTGCATGCTGGGCCACCTGACTGTCTTCTTTGGGTCTGGGAACACCTGGGGACGTTGTCTGCTGCATGGAAATCTTTCTAGGTGACTTGAGTACACAGGTTTGGGGGAGGCAGAAAGCCCAGGAGCTTTCACAGCTCTTTCCTAGCTCGGGACTGGGCTCCAGGAAGGCTGCCCCCCTTGCTCCCTCTCCCAGGAAGCCTTTCAGCCTGCACAGCACCAGCTAACCCATTGTGAGAGGTCCTGAGCCACCAGCCCCTGCTGCTTCCCTTAGTCCTCCCCAGCCCACCAACTCCACTCCAACACAGAGGAGATGGGAAGGTTCTAAAACTCAATTTAGGTGATGGCTAGAGAGTTGTGTACATTTGTCAGAACTCTTCAGATTATAAGCCCTGTGCATTTCATAGTGTGTAAATTACTCTCTGTTTTCTAATTAAAGAAAAACTCGCCTCCTGGGCTGGAAACAGAGCTGGAGTCAAAGCGTGTCTTTCAGGCCCCTGAGGCACTGAAGGGCTGCGGAATCTTTCAGCGGGCAAAGGCAAAGCCAGAGCCTATATCAGTATATCCAGGAAAAGAGAGAATCAGTGTAATGATGCTGCAGTAGCCCACACTTGGGGCTGAGCTGTGCCTCTACTGCTTCCACCAGCAGTGGGAGGAGACCCACACCATGGTACACCACCCAGAGCCCAGAGCTTTGCTCACAAGCTCCTTTAGTGAGAGGAGAGGGAAGAAGTGCGGGGCAGGATGACACCCTCATGGTAGGCCCCCTGCTGACAACGGAGCACATGGAACAAGGATTGGGAAACACTCGTGGGAAGCACTTGGGTGAGGGATATTGATAGGGTCTCTCTGATGCACAGTCTTTGCAGCAGCCCAGTGGGGTATAGCAGCTCCCCTTTCCTTCGGGAGCCCAGTAGCTACCAAGAGATGCACACAGTGTGCCCAAGACCTCCCAGGTCAACAGAGGTGAATGACTGCAGGAGTCTGAAACCTCCCATCTGGCAGTAATAGGAACCTGAATTGAACTGGCTGCTCTGGAAGCAACAGATGTTTAGCAGATGTGCACAGGATAACAGAACAGCTGTGGATGATGAGGAACAGAAGGTAGAGGAGAGGCTCTCCACTCCCCTCCTACCTCTTCTCTGGAGTGTGGAGCCCAGACCAAGGTCCAGCAGGAAGGAAGCCTAGCTATTCAAACCCCCATCAACTCAGCGCCCACCTTGTCCTCCAGGATGCCTTCCCGAGGGATCTGGGCTCACCTTGGCATCTGCCTTCCTAGGAATTCTTTTCCTTCTGAGTTCCTTTGGGCAGTATTTTTACAACCCAGCGGATAACTCTTGGCTTGTGGAAAAGTACATGAGGAAAGGAAGACCTCTCTGGTGGACTGATAACTGGTGGTCATCTTGTAACACCAGCTGAACTGAATCAGCATGGTACCAAGCGTGGATGGCCCACCCAATGATTGTTGCCAAGAGAAAAAGGAAAATTGGAGAGGAAGAGTTTAGCGTTGTGGTTTTCCTTGGTGTGTTGTGTTGTGTGGTGCTATTGGTTCTCCTGTTGCCATGGGTTCTCCTGGGGGAGCTTGTCAAGTTTCTTTCCTGATATGAACTTGCCTATTCTCATCATCAGAGGAGCTCAGGGCCTCATTCCTGCTGAGAGCGGCTGTGGCTCACTCTGGGGGAGCTCTGGTCCTTATATTGAGCATTGTTTCCTGGCTCTGGAGGGGAAGATGGTGTGCTGCTCAATCTCCTTGAGAAGTTTGTCATTCTGGCCTCCTGATATGAACTTGGCTGTTCTTATTGTTGGAGGAGCTTGGGACCTCATTGTCGCTGAAGATAGCTATGGTACTTTTTGAGGGAGCTCTGCTTCTTACTTTGATTGTTGTTTCCTGGCTTCAGTATAGAACCCTCAGCCCACTGGCACAGATCCTTCATCTTGCTGGCATAGACTTTCTAGCTTCTACCGCAGACATTTGGGCCTTCTCAGTACAGGTACATGAAGTAGGCTTGCATGAGTCATTGTTGTTGGCTCTAGGTATTCAGCTGGACTCATGCGGGACATGGATGTGGGATCCAGGCCTTCAGCTGGATTCCTTGGGTCTTAGTGTGCATACTTGTTGTATTTAACTCTTTGGGTGACTATTATAAGATAATACTATAAATTACATGTCCCATATTAGACATTTTTCCTTGCAAACCTGACTACAATGGAATTTGGTATCAGAGAAGTGGGGTGATTGCTGGTACTACACTTGACTGTGTGGTTCAAGAGTTGTGGGAAGAGTCTGAAAAGGTTTAGAGATGTCGCCTAAAAGAGCAGAGCTGGAACACCTTAGGTTGTTCTGTATGAGAGATACTAGTCAGAGCTCAGAAGACCAGAAGGCTGATAGAAAACCTGCTGGTAAAGACCAGGCTCGGGAGGTTTCTTCTGGGAAGAAAGACTGAATTGGTTTTTGGAGTACAGATGATGTGTATTATAACTTGGCCAAAGCTTTGTCTTCATTTTGCTTGTGTCCAGAGACTTTGCCTGAGACTAAGATTAAGGGCGGCAGACTAATCTGGCAGAAGAAATCACAAGGCAGTCGAATACTAAGGCTGTGGCATGATTACTGTTAGGGGCTTTTACCCAGATTTATGTTGAAAACCAAGAGCTAAAAGTCCAGCAGGATGATTTAAAATGTTGTGAGTTTGTCCAGAAAGCAAGCTCCAGTAAAGCTGGGGACTTCAGAGACAGAGTTGAGGAGCTCTCGATTGTTGAAAAGGGACAGGAGAATAGAAAAGATGGCTTGAGGGCATTGCATGTAGCAGCAACTCTTCATCCTTTGCAGATTCAAAACTTTAAAAGTGAAAGACCTTGCTTTGAGGAGAAAGCAGTAGAGCCCCATGTTCCAGAATGATGGCAGCCGCACCAGATTCCAAAATGATGGTGTCACAGAGAATCTGTTCCTCTCAATCAGGTTCAGAGTGCTCAGCTATCTAGGCACTCAACCCCTACAGCCAAGAGAGAGAAAAGCCTGGCTACTGCTCCAGCTAGTAACAGACGTTGGCATGGTCCATATAATGCTGCTTTTAGGTGCATGCAGAACACAGGAGTTTTGAAGTTAAAACAGCTTTCACCTTGATTTTAGAAGAAAGCCTGGGAGGCCAGGCAGTGTGCCCCTGACAGGGCAGTGTATAGAACTGTGAGTGTGAAGCCAAAGGTACAGTGGGGATCCCAGAAGTTTAGAAAAGCCAGGAATGTGGACCATCTAAGGAAAGCTGCAAGGATTGAGCAGAGTGGGCCTAAGAGAAAAGCCATGGGGGCTACAACCACGAGAAGTGCCATAGGGGCAGTCACACAAAACCTTTTCAGCTCACAATTCCCACAGATTGCTTTGGATGTTCCACATAGAACTATAAGATTTAATGTTTGCCCTGCTGGATTTTGGGCTTGCTTTGGTCTCAATGCTTTTTATCTTCCTGTCTGTACCTTATGGAATGTTAATGTTTATCTTATGCCATTGAATGTTGAAAGTGTTTTTAACTTTGCATTTGTACAGGGGCTCACAGCTCAAAGTCTGCCTTAGGTCTTGGAGGAGACTTGGGACTTGAACTTTTCAGCAACACTGAAACTGTTAGGACTTTGGAAACTCTTGGAGATGGATTAAATATATTTTACATAAAGAATGTGTAAGAGTCTTTGGGGGACTGGGGCCAGAATGTTATGGCTTTTGTTTGGATATCCCCCAAATCTTCATACAGTAATGGCAGTGGGCTTCTAGAATTTGTAATTGATTCAAGGTCTAATGCTAGGATTATGGCTGTGCTATATGGTGGGTGTGGCCTATATACAATTAAAGGGACAGAAAGAGTCTTCTCTCTCATGCTCCTTCCTTTTGCTTTTGTTGCTTCTGGCATCTGCTGCCACCATGAACAGTTGCCCCTCTGCCACACCACCCTGCCTTCGAGCCAGCTGATTATAGACTGACACCTCCACAAACTATGAGCTAACTAAACACTTCCTTCCTTAATTTTGGGCATCAGGTATTTTGTCTCAGCAATGAGTGAAAAATACAACCTCCCAGGAGCAGCATGGTGCAGCAAAGCAGAGAACACACTTCAAGATGAGGCTGAGAGAGAGCTGCTAACCCCACACATCAATCCACCTACCCAACCATTCATCATTTATTAACCATATACCCACCTATCCGTCCATTCACTGACCCATTCATCCACTCTGTTTATCATCTGTGCAGATACCTATCTATCTACTCATACATCATCCATCTATGCACCTATGTATTCTCCCACTCACCATCCCCCTATTAATCCAACTGTCCACTTCCCAACTCATCTATCTACCATGCATTCATTCACCATCTACACAGCTGCCCTTCATTTATCCATTATGTTCATTCATCCATTCAGATACCCAATATTCCACGTATGTAGGTGTCCATCCACCCACACATTTATCTCCCACCCATCATCCATCCACCATCTTTTTACTCACCCACGTGTATACCCAACCTTCTATCCACCCATTTGTCCATCTGCTCATCCACAAAGTAAACCTTGTGAGAGGAGCAAACAGCCAAGGGTAGAAGCAGGAACTGGAGGGCAGCACTACAAAGACAAAGATAAGGCCTCTATAAATCTGGGCTCGCACATCAAATAAACCTGGATCGAAATTCTGACTCTACTCTCTCTATTTCTGGGAAAATTACCTAACCTTTCTCAACTTCCGGTTACTTGCTATAAAATAGAATAATTCCCTCATTGGGTTACTTTGAGAAACAGGATCAAGCACACAGTGTGTCTGGTTTAGTAATCAGTCTATGACAAGCACTCAGGGTGCAAGGTGACCTTCATCTCCATCATCAGGGTCAGACCACATTCCTGGGACTCCTTTCCTCCCCAGCCTCATGCACTTTGCCAGGGAACATTGCAGCCTTCCTCTTTAAAGTGAGAAGTCTCCTCTATCTTGTATAAATCTGGCCATGTGATTTGTTGAGCCAGGTAGAAGCAGCCTTGTATGTCTCCCCACTATTTTCTGTCATTGCAAGGGTTGAACCCTCGACCTTGGAGGAAGCTGAAAGGCACCAGTAACACAGCTATCTAGCTATGCCTGCTCTAGACCAGAGCCACAGATTTAACCCCAGATCCATAAAGGAGCCCAGCCAAGGTCAGCTGATCCCCAACATAGCTAAAGACTTGTGAACAATTTAAAAAAAAAAAAAGATTGCTGTTTTAAGTAGCTGGTCTTGGAGGCGGCATATTGTCTAGCAATACTGAACTAATATACTTGTTCCCCTCAACTGCCCTATCCCCCCTTCTTCCCCATATCAAACACATTGATTATGTAACTTCTCGTCCTGCCTCCCCTAGAAAAGACAGAAAAGGAAAGACATTTGTAAGCAAACAGTGTGGAGCCTCAGCTTCCCTGCCTGCAACCCCTATCTGTTTCCTAGAAACAGGAAGTGACGTCACTGCCTGGGAGGTGGAGTGATCTCAGAGGGAAGATTGGCAAAGCCTGGAAATGCAGATTCCAGCGCTGGAGATGTGTTTGCTTGTTTACCTGTCTTTCTCCTTATTTACTTTAATTCAAGGTAACCCAATTTTGAAAATCTCCAGGGAGCAGGCTCTCAGGTGGTGGGGAAAATAGGGGGATCTGCCGTGTAAATTGCTGCTAAGAGGAAATTAGGGCTGCACAGAGGTGCTGCAGCGTGGTCCTGCAGGCGCATTAGGGATTCCGCACAGCACACTTGCTGTAAATCACTTTCCATTCAGCCCTGCTGTCGAGGGGCTCAAAGGTCGATTTTCCACAGTTATGACAACAAAAACTAAAATTGGGTCAAACCTGAAAGGTATTATCTTTCTCCTAGCTCCTAAATACACACACGTGAGTAATGAGGTTGGTTAAGCAATGTGCCCTGGCCGAGTATGAGTCGCTCTGTGGACAGATGAACCAGCTAAGGGGGTGGGCTCAGCAACCCTGCAACACTCCACTCCCATCCCCTGTCCAACGGAAGGGCCGTGTCTTACTGACACTGGAAAACTCTGGCCATGGAGCTTGGGCATCAGAAGCTCTGTGGTCTTTCTTCCTCCCTGCAGAACACTCAGAGCTACCAGAGAGCAGAGATGTCCCACAGCCTGAGACCCCACAGGCATGGAGAAAAGGCCAGCCTTGCTCCTGAGTTCCTGGCCCCACCTGCTTCCCCTTATTGCCCACCACCCCAGCTACACGTTGAGATCTGTAAAGCTGAAGGGCTAAGCATGCACCCCAGCCCAGGCCCTCCTGCTAAATGTGTCTGGCCTTGTCCTGGGGAACATGTGGTCAGCACCTCAGCCCACACAACATGTCCTTCTCCTCATGCACCACTGCTGTGTACACTGCACACGTGGCCTGCCTGGGACTTGCCTTTAAAGCCTCACCATTAGCAGGCTTCAAACTGGATCCATCCCCTCAAGTCCCACAGCCTTCCTACTTGGACCTGTCCTGTCACATGGACTCATCCGTAGAAGGTGTCCACCTCATCTCAAGGGAAAGAGAAGGGGAGGGGGGCAGGTACAGAGTGAAGGGGGTGTTTTCCAGTGCAGACTGTATTTTTAAGTTAAATGACAATCATTACTACAGTGGAGGGGGGGCCCTGTTGGTTGGAGACATACCCCAGATTAAGCTGGCTGAGCCTGGGGATGAATCCAAGACCCTACTCACTGCTCTGGTCTCAGGCCAGGTCCTAGTGAGCCCCGATGTGAGCCCCAATGTCTTAAAGGTGGTCTGGGCCTGCTATGACCAGTTTGGTGAGTGGTGTGAGATTAGCCACGTGAAAAAGCCTTAAAACGTTAAACCATGTTGTGACACATGCACCGTGACATAGGTCAACCTCACGGACATCGTGGCAAATGAAAGAAGGCCACATGCTGAATGACAACTCCCTAGAGACAGAAGGCAGGCTGGGGGTGGGGAGGCACAGCGGAGTGAGTGTCTAAGGGTGACAGTGTCTCAGTTCAGGAAGAGGGCGAGGCCGCAGAGATGGACTAGAGTAACGGCTGCACAGCAGTGACCATCTAGTGGCACCAGACTATGAGCTGAAAAATGGTCGAGATGGTAAATTTTATGTTGTGTGTATTTTATCAGAGTAAAAACACAATATTTAACTATATGCTAATGCAAAGTGATGCCCTGGAGAAAGTTAGGGAGCATTTCACCCCCACTCCCCACCCCTTTGCCCTGAACCCTTTTTTGGGGTGGGGGGAGGCAGCTCAAAAAAAGCTTTGTAAGTGGAGAAAAATGAGATTCTGTCCCTAACTGCCACCTCCTCCACTCTTCCAGGCTGCTGAGATGCCAGGACTCCTGCTACTATGTGTGGAATCAGAGTGGGAAGCCAGGCTGGCCTGTGACTCCCCACACGGGCCAGGCGGGCTTTCAAGAAGTTCCCGGTCCCCCTGCCACCTTGCTGCCTCCCCCAGAGTTTCATGGTGATTCCTCTAAAGCTTCATGCCAATCAGCTCAGGCCACCAGAACAATGCCACAGGCTGGGAGCTTAATAACATTTATTTCTCACAGTGCTGAAGGCTGAGGTTCCAAAATCAAGGAGTCAGTATGGCCAGGTCTAGTGCAGGCTCTCTCCTGGCATGCAGACGGGCACCTGTGTTGTGTGCTCACATGAAGGAAAGACAAGGAGCAAGCTCTCTGCTGTCGCTCACAAGGGCACTCTGCCATCTTGGCATCATGACCTCTTCCAGCCCTCATCACCTCCCAAAGCCCCAGCTCTACACACAGTCACTGGAGGTGACATGAGTTTAGGGAGGGCATGGTTCAGTGCCCAGCAAGCACCTTCAGATACAGAGCACCCACCAGGACCTCACAAAAATGCCAGCCCACCTCAGCACTGCACTGTCCTGTGGAAACCTGTGAGACCAATGTCTCACGTTATGTTTTCTAGTAGCCACACTAAAAAATACCAATCAACAGTGACCTTTATGATATTTTTAGCACAACATATCCAAAATATCATTTTGACAGGTAATCAATCTAACGATCATCAAGAGACTTTATACTCTGTGCCTTGGGCTCGGTCTCTGAGGTCCAGTGTGTTGCACATCCCAGCCCAAATTCATCACTTTCCTGGAAGCTGCACAGGGCCCGTGGCCACCACAATGGATGGTTCAATAGAGAGGTCCTCCCTGTGCTGCAGCCTCAAGACAGAGGCAACCACTGGGAGGAGGTTGAGGATGAAAAGGGGAGTAAGCTCCTGGGATCTGACCAGTTCCTTCACTCTAGTCCTGGGCAGCAAGCCTGCCTGCTCTAGCCAACAGGATGCAGGTCCTTTGATGGACAGTGCTGACCATACAGATGCAGAGGAGTCAGGGCTCGACAAGGCACTCCTGGCCCAGGAAGAGAACACAGAGACCTGCTTCTGGATGTGGATTCCAGCGCAGCCCTATCCCTCATTTGGGCCCACACTTGTGATTCCAGTCAGTGAGAGGAGACAGGACTGGCTGGATGGGATGCTCAGGTCCCTCACCTGGAGCTCCTATGACCTCAGCCTCCCCTGCAGCCACTCAGGTCACAGCTTGATTTCTGGGGTTCTTACAGAACTCACATGACCCCCCCTCACTGCAATCTCTGTGGAGGGGAGCCAACTGCAGCAGAGCCATTGCCATATACTTAAAAATCACGGTTGCTCCCTGTCAGGATGCAGGGAAGTCTCTCACACCCAGTGCAGGCTTACCACTCTCCATTTTCCACGCTCTCTACTATTGCTACAATGGATGGTCACACTGGCAGGCTCAGAATAACACAAACATGCTCTCCCAGCGGGAGCAGGCTGACCAAAGCAGGTTTCACTGAACCACTGTAAAGATATGGGTAGGGTCTTGCTCCTTTCCAAGGACCAAGGGTTGGGTCTTTCCTGCGTCTTCCAGCTTCCGGGGGCTCTAGGTATTCTTTGGCTTGTAATGGCTTCCTTCCCCTGGAAGGAGAGCTGTAGTGTACCTCACCTCAGTAACCAAAAACTCAGACTCCAGATCGGGGCAGAAGAGCAGATGGGGCCAGAGGCCCTGTGGAGACCAGTGGCAACTGGCTGGGGTGACCCTGCCCATCTGCTCCATTCCTGTCCTGTTTGTTGTGGGGTGCAAGCTTGGGGATGGGGGTCAGGAACTGCAGTCCCGGATGGGGGCAGGACACAGCATCAGGTAAACAGAGGGGAAGCGGACCAAGATGACATGCAGGTACAGTGGCTGCTCCCCCACGGAATGTGGGCTCCGATGCTGCCAGCCAGAACGTGGGATCCTCTCCCATACTCTGGGATCCAGAAGACCAAATGGCCTAGAGATGGGTCTTCAACTCCAGAGAGGGCCTTCGTGGCTCTGTTCCTGGACTGGAGAAGTTAAGGATCCACCCAAGAAGAGGTTGGAGCCCTTTGGGGAAACTGGCCCCCTGGAAGATGCTCTTCCTGGCATCCCTGCCCTTGTCTAAGCCTGGAAAGCCCCTCATCTTCTACCATTCTTGGGGCTTTGAAAATGGTGGCAGTGCTGCCCCCAGGTAAGACCCTGGTCCTTCCTAGCCACAAAGGCCCAAGTGAGTCATGAAGATCTGTCCTCTGGTGCTGGTAAACCTTAACTTTGGCCAGTACTGAGGGGCCACCATAATGGAGCTCTGCCCTGGTACACCATGTTCTCAGTGAGAGTGTATGGGAGGGGGGATGGACAATCCCCTGGGCATCTCTCAGTCATCCAGTCCATCCCATGGTGAAATTAACCAGGACAAATGGACACTCGCCCTCCTCAGAGCTGGGAGGAGTACACCCAAATCGATGCCTCTCCTGGCCCTGAAATTACAGTGTGCTCTAAAAGACAGCTTCTTAGACAGCATGTGACACCTCTGATCACTACCCAGCTCAGCCTTTGAATACATACAAGTGCAGATGACAGTGTCCCATGGGGACGAGTGTAAGGCCACTGCCCTCAGGAGAAGCTGCATTCCCAAGAGATGCCCACAGGATAGCTTTCTTGGTATTGGGGTCCTTCAAGAAGGTTCTAGAGACTTCTCAGAGTCCACTCACTGAGGCAGTCTTCTCCCCCTTGGCAGATGGGAAAACAGACGCAGATAGCTAAGCGGATCGGGAAAGCCCAGCCCAGGGAAGCACGTGCTTCTAGACTGGGAATCCCACACAGTAACAGGGCTGCAGTGAAAGCCTCAGACCCAGTTCATCCACCAGAATCCTCTGCCAATCAGTTTGCACAAGTCCTCCTCACCGAAGGCCCAGAGCCATCCTCGGACCTCTGCACAGATGCCTTGGGAGAGAAGCTCTAGAAGAGTCTTCGAATTACCTGGTGACACAGGAAACAACAGCAGCCTTCAGAGTTCTGCAAAGCCAGCAGGAGAGATGCAATGGAAGCCAGATGGAAAAAAGAAGATAGTCCCTGACCTCTAGCCATTGGCAGGAATGAGGAGATGCACAATGCAGGGCCGGCAGGAGCAGCTGCCATTGCGGGTTCCAGCACTGGGAGGCTGGCAGGGGCATGTCACTTGCTGGTCTGTCCTGTGCAGGGACTGAAGGTGCTCTCCCCTTCCATGGGTTTCATACAGGTCAGAAGACCCCTGAGCTGTCCCCAGGTCAGCTGTCCCAGTATAGAGCTGTGTGTCACTGGTAAAAGGGGTCCCTGGAGGGAAATTACTTTTTCGGCACAGGACGAGGGACACAGACATGTGCTGGTGCCACCGCTTCCCACACTGGAGGTCTGCCCACACTCAGCGGCCTGGGTGCCACCTCTCTCTGCTTGCCTCTCTCATCTGTCCTGCGCTCCCTTGTCATCTGTCATTCTCCACCACACCTCAGCACTCCCTGCTGCCCCTGGCTCCCGCAGGCCACTGCAGTCCACTCTGCTCTGCAGGAGCTGACTGGGGTTTTAATGGCTGTCCAGGGCGTTACCATGGCCCTGTCCTCACAAGCCAGCCCAGACAGAATGATCCAGGAGCCCTTCCTGCATGTTCCGGGAAGGGACCTGTGACTGCCCTGCCAGTGCCACCAGTCCCTGCAGCACGTCACAGGCCCAGAACTTTCATAGCAGTCCAGGACACATCTCCTGGGTTGAAATCAACCCACTCACTCTTGCCACCCATAGGAGACATTAGGCCGCTTTGACATTCCCTATGTCTAGCCCCAGACCGACAGAGTGGCATCGGGACAGGGTGGGCACTGGTGTATTTAAAGCTCTCTCAGAGGAACTGAACAGCCCGGCCTGTGGGCCAGGCCAGAGCCAGATCAGACATCACAGCCACACAATTAGAGCCACTCTGGGTAAGCAGCTGGGCTCTGCAGCAAGAAGATAACACCACAGTGGCTGGGGATGATGGGACTCGATGTCTGAGGTCCAGGACAGGTGGCCTTCTCCACAAGCCCAGGAGGAAAGAAGAGGGCTCCCTGCAGACCCCAGAGTACACGGCCCAAGAAGGCCAAGGTCACAAGCAGAGGCAGAGAGTGTGGGGTTTGTGGTGACCGCACAGCCCCACCCCGGCACCCTCCTTCCTTCACTCTGATGGTTTCTGAGCAGTGTAGGCCCCAGCTCCACCTGTACCTTTGCCATCTACAGGACAGCACACTCAGGTGACGCTGTCATGCCTATGCTCAGTCAGCCCATCATATCCTGTAACCTTGGTATCTGGGGGCCGCTGGGCGGGGGCACTGTGTGTGTGCAGCCCCTCCTTCCGAGGCATCCATTAACATTCCCCGTGTAGAGTTGAGGCTGTAATTACAGCAAGTGATTAACAGGCCCGAGGTAGCCTGTCTCACAGGGAACAGATTAACAGCGAGCTGGGGATGCCTCCGCTCACCTCAAACCACTGGCGCATCTTAAACAGGGCCTAGCGCCCAACCAGCCTGTGATTAATGGAGGGAGCGGGAAGGAGGACATTTCCCTGGCACCCGTCACCAAACTTCTTCCTTTGCGCACTCACCTTGCCACCCGGAAGCAGGTGAGGGCAGGAGGAGACGACCGGCCTCGAGACGAGCACCTGGACGCCCCAGATGGAGCCACCATGGGCCTTGCTCAACCAACCCCCGGGCTGGCCGGGACCCTGGACAGCTGCTTCCAGAGCGGAGAGGCAGAGGACAGCCAAATCCTTGCGGCCAAGTGCACCCAGGGAGCCTGGCTGAGCCTCATCATTTTGATGTGCGTGATCCGCACCCTCCCCCACCCTCAATGCTCCTGGCTGTGCTAACAGGCAGACGTTCCTGCCAAGGCTGTCATCCCCCGTGCCAGGGCACTGGGGTCAAACTGAACATCTGCCCAGCTGGCAGAGGGAGCAGAGAGGCTGCCAGCTGGGTTACAACCCCTGAGGATGAAGGAAGTGGAAGGAGCCCTGGGGCAAAGTGGGACGTTTGCAAGTGTAAAAGGGTCTGAGAGCCACTTATGGAAGACAGTGGGGCGGCACACATGTGTGACCTGGTACCCATTTAGGTATGAATGCACCCTTATTGATACATGCCCGGGGCTGGAGACACAAAGACGATTCAGGGAGAGGCATCCGTGTGCCCAGGAGGAGCCTGACCTTGCCGAGCTGTGAAAGCGCAGGAGAGGCACAGGGCTGGACGCAGGATGCTGAGTGTTGAGGAATCCACTCCGCCCCTGTGGGTGGGGCTGGAAGGCTGTGATGAAGGAGCTGCCAGGATTCAGGTGAGGATTTACCTGCCAGGTGACATGACCTCATCAGGCACAGTCCAGGTGGCCATGCCCCAATTTCCATGGACCACATTCCTCCAGGAGGGGCTCTCCCAGTGAAACTCCATGGAAAGGTGTGAAGAGACCTCTTCCAGACTGCTTAGGTGCAAATTCCAGCTTAGCCATGGAACAGCTGCATGTTCCCACCTATATAGACCAGGCCAGGAATGCAGTACCAGACCTCAATACAGCAGCCCTAGGGCACCCAAAGACATCCACCTAGGTATGTGTTTTCTCTGTTATAACCCCAGGCTCCCGCCAACTCCTGAGATTGGTTTGCTGTAACTGACCCTGTTCATCTGGTAAGCAGCCTGCCCCTGGTTCTTCTAATTCTAACCTGGGGATTTTAGGGTACCATGGGCATTGGCCAGCCCTGCCAGGCCTCTAACATCTTGATTGGTCTAGGTAGGCATGTGGCTCCACCCTGCCAGTCCTCATAGCACTGTGATTGGTCCAAACATAGTCATGTGGCCTTAGTCAAAGCAATCAGTGTCCTTCCCTGGTATTTCCTTTACTGAAAGGCAATGAGGAGACGCTCTCCACCATCTAGACCAAGGAGGTGAGCACAGCTGTACCTAGACCTGCCTGGAAAGGCTGCCCACCTCCAACCTGAACAGTAAAAGAGAAGCTACAGGGAGAAGGAACTCAGTCACCAGACCCGGGAGCCCTGCATCCCCAGCCCTCTCCAGCCTTCCTGGATGAGCCCTCTGTGGTGGGCTGTACCCTGCTTTGCCATGGGGAGATTCTGAACTCCACACACACTCGTGCACATGCTCAGCTGTCACACCTGCCAGCACTCACTGGCCATGAATCGGTATAAGCAGAGGAGGACTGCCCTGCTGTGTCCTCATGACTCACTGGTGTGTTCCAGAGTCACCCTCTTCACAGAGGTCGCTACACTTTACAGCCACTGTATGTTACTTGTCCCTCACTGGAACAAAACACCTGCTGCCTACAATTTAAGGGAGAGGTGTATTCGGGTTCACAATTTCAGAGGGTTCACTCCATGGTTGTCTGGCTCCAAGGCAGAAGTGGCACAGCGGGGAAATCTGCTCACATCATGGAAATCAGGAGGCATAAAGAGAAGGGAGGACCCGGAAACAAGAATATACTTCCCAGGCAAAACCGAGTGACCTGCCCCCTATCATCAGCCTATACGTCTGCAGAGGAGACTTGTGGGAGATATTTTAGATCTAGGCCATATGGGTTGTGCCTCGTGGACTTGCATCTGCACAAACTTCAGCTGCCACTGGATATCAGGGAGGTCTGGTGATGTCCTGTGCCAGGTTGTGGCCTCTTCCCCACAGGCCCTGGGACTACAGGCCAAATTCCCTGGACAGGGCCGTGCGTACCACTCAGGAAAGCCACAGCCACCAAGTCCAGTGTTCTACGAGCCGATGGCTGTCACGAGCACCCCCAATGTTACATGATGAACTGCACCCTGCAGCTTTTCTGTTCCTAACACCGTGAATTGGGAGGCATGGAAGGGACTGCATCCTGGGGATTTGGGGAGCACAGAACAGGGGTCTTTTCAGAAAAACCAAGCAGGACCCCACCACCAATCAAATTTAGTATCACATATCACTGTCTGTGCTGGGGAACTTCTCCGGATTTTCCAGTAGACCTTAGGATGCCTGAAGCCCGGCACCCACGTCCTGCTGCTTGTCATAAGCCCTGGGTTGGGTCCTTCAGCCTAGGGGACCTGACAGCCCAAACCCACCTGGACCACTCTGACGGAGGTGGAAATCAGCAGACAGGACAGGTGGTCATTTTCAGGGTAGCCACACGGGAGCACAGGGCTGTACGAAGCAGAGATCTGTCCCCGGCAAAGTGCTCCCCCAGGCCCAGGTAAACCTAGGGCTGTGCAGAACATAGCTGGAAGCTCAGGATGCAGTGCACTACCAACGACCAAGAGAGACACATGCTTCCTCAGGAAACCCCCAAAAGCCTCTGCCTCACTGTGTCCCCTCAGATCTCTACCACTTACTGTGTCAGACTAATCCCTACCCTACCCCAAGGGTCAGCCTGCAGGGCAAAGCCCTGGCAACAGTGAACACAAGACGAATGCTGCCTACTCTGACCTGCCGATCATTCCGATTCTGCTCTTCCTTAGTCTAGAATGTTCTCCCTACCCTTCTCCACCAGGAAACCTGTTTGTTTTTCAGTTTCAACTCTGCCTCTCGCTCATCGCTGCTCAGCACCAGCCTCCCTCGTGGACCTATCTGCCTCCTCTTCCAGGCCTCCCTGCACCACTGGTAGGATTTGAGGCTCCTGGTAAAAGATGTAGCCACTGCAGAAACAGGTGCTGACCTCGCTCTGTGCACAGGGCCCCGGACGCTACCTGACACACTGTGGGCTTTGATCACTGCCAGGAGGACTGGCTAAGCCGGTCCCCTGTGAGACACACACTTTATCTTCCTCCTTCCAGAAACGCATTTTTAATTGAGGTGCTCACCTCCAGGTCTAAGTCAAGGTCTCCTCCACTTGACCAGTCCCGAGCCCAAGGTTCTGTATGCACAGCCAAGAACATTTCCTTGGGACAACAGATAAAGAGAGCGCACGCTGGCCAGCCAGGAGCACCAGCTGCTGCCTGATCCACCAACATTATAGGCACAACAGACTCTAAACACAACAAATGAAGAAAAATGAAGTATTTCCATGGCCTAGAATACTCCTGTCCCCCAGGGCTGGAGTAAATGTGAGAAGGGACAGATAGTGAGTTGGGAGTCCCTGGGGGAGCTGAGTTCCTTGTGATGCCCACCAGACAGCTCTGCCCTGCTCTGATGTCCTCCCCTACCTCACCCCACCTGTCTGCCACCCAGATGGGCGCTGCTCATGAGGTCAGTGAGGCACAAGCCCAAACCCTGGATGAAGAGTACCTACAGCTACCCCATAAGTATAGCGACATTCAGGCCAGAGTGACCTGGCTCACGGCACCAGGAAAAGCAGAGTTCTGCTCCAACATCCGAGGTTGAAGGTCACTCACAGAGAGGCCTCTTCCCCACAGCACTGCTGAGGTCAGTGCCAGGCAGCTCAGGCGAGAAGCTGCAGCAGCCAGCTGGGGCTAAGGTCCTCAGATGCTCCCAGATGTGTCCTCCAACCACACCGGAAGGGTTGGAGGGCACTCAGCAGGCTACAGTGAACCCCCTGAGTGTCCATTCCATAAGAAAGAAGTCAGCCATGGGAAGGGTGACGTCCTCCCCCTGCTGCAGCATGGATGCACCTGAAAGGACTTCTGCTGGGTGAAGGAAGCCAAGCACCAAGGTCATATCCAACATGACTCCACCTGCACGTGGTCCTGGAACAGGCACAAATCCAGAGATAAAAACTAGTGGGTGTCCAGGGCCTGGGCAGGTGGGACAGAGTCTGCGTTTGATGGGAACAGGGTTTCAGCTTGGAAAGCTGTAAAGATCCCAGAAATGGACAAGGGTGGCCACCAACACTGTATCGGTGTTGGGTGCTGTTGAACTGTGCTCTGAAAAATGATCACGGTGGCAAACTTTAGGTTAGGTGTATTTTACCATGATTTAAAAACAAAAAAAGGAAAAAGAAGAGAGGAAAGGAGGAGGGAAGAGGAAAGAAGGGAGTAAAGGAGGGAAGGAAAGAGAAAGGGAAGGAGGAAAAGAAACAAGAAAGCAAGCTAGCAGAGAGGAGGAGAAAGAGGCAGGAAGGGACGGACGTCCTGCGGCTAACTCCAAAGGGGTGGAGCAGCTGCTGGCCCCTCACCATCCCACAGCCGTGCTCAGCAGCAGGGGCTGTGTGAGCACAGCTCTGGTCTCTGGGGGTGCAGCAAAGCCCCCCAGACAACTGCAGCCTTCCCAGGGGAAAGGGCAGGAGGTCCACTGGTCCCTGACCAGCAGGTGGGAGAGTGGGGCGGTGCCAAGCTGGCAGCACCAACGCTAATGTCAGGACATCTCCCTCTGAGACAGCCCTGCACCTGCCTCCTCCCGGCAGCAGCAGCAGCTTCCAGAGCTGTCAGAGCAGCGGCCGAGGTCTGCCCTGCCACTGATCCTCAGAGCGTGGACCAGGCAGCCGGGAAGCCTGGCGAGACTCCATAATGACGCTAGATAAGCCCACCAGGTGCAATTAGACAAGATCCGCAGGCAGACCACTGGACGCAGCCTCGGTTTCTCCTCCCCTCCCTCCCTCTTTCCCCAGGACTACAAAATAAATTATCCGGTGAAGTCTGCAGAGGTTGAGCTATGGAAACAATTAAACAGAAATTAAATCTAATTCATTTATACTCTGAGCACAAAGTGGATAATGTAGGTTTCCTCCCCCCCTCCTCTTTTTGCCTTGGTGTTAGAGAGGACTATTATGGGAAATTAATCATGAAGCAAGGCAATGAAAGAGATCTATCATGAGTTAAAGCACACGGCCCGCTGTGGACCATCTATTATGGTAGCTAGAAAATGCAGAGGTGACACTGAGGGGGACAAGACCAGGCCATGCCTGAGGGGCTGACCCCAAGTCCATGCAGTCTCCGGAGTATCACGGTGGAAGGAGCCTCGAAGGCCTACGGGGTCGGGGAGCAGCTTGTACCTCACTTCTTTCCACTGCGGGAGAATGAGCCACAAGAATAACTCGACTTCAGCTACCGGAGCTATAAACTGGGGTGAAGTCCCTTCCTCCCCTTCTGGAAACACCCCTAAGGATGGAGGATCGAATGGGCAAAAAAACAGGAAAGCATTTAGGACTAGAAAGCACAGAGGAGCCACGAGGTTGGCTCCGGGCCCAGCGAGGCATGTTCCCAGATTCCTGCTTTCAAGAGAAACAATTTGGAAGATTGTTTTCCCGTCACGTGGAGGGAGGAGATGGCAGAAATGGAACATTTCCTGGGAGCATGGGAGAGCCCAGGCTGCCTGAGAACAGCGGCCGCAGCAGATGAATCAGGAGGAGAAAGTGGCCCCCTGGCCACTCAGGACACTGTGTCTAGGGAGCACCAGGAGGACCCCAGGGCTGTGGGGCCCTCCAAAAGCCCGGGGGCACCAAGTGCTTGAAACAGATGCTCTGGAGGTGGACTGAGGAGCCCAGGAGCTGGAAGCTGAGCTTTGAACTTAGCATAAAAATAGGAACAAAGGCGGTTTCTATTCCGCTCCCCCTGAAGGGCGGAGAGCCCTCCTGGCAGATGGGACTGTCCCCAGGAGCCCACATGCCCCCTGCTCCCGCAGGGCACATCCACTGTGCAGGTGCCAGGGGACAGAGAGCCGGATGGGAATGCTAAGCAAGAGACAGCCAGGACAGGGCAAGGGAGGCACGAGGCCGTGTCCTTGGTCGCTAGGACAGACAGGGCTGCCCATGACTCCACTGGAAGCTCCAGCTCGACTCTGCTGGCCCTGGCCCTGGCTCTGCCCCGGGGGAGTCATCTGGCTGCTTCACAATGATAAACTGACTACCTGCAAGTACTGTATAATGACTCTCAGAGTTCTGTGCGTCCTCCTAGCAGGTCATCAGACCTAGGGGTCATTTTGGGGGCCCCTAAATCACAACAATTCACAACATATCTTAGCACTCATCAGTTCCAAGTCTCCTGTGCAATCAAGGAACTGAGGCCCACAGCCAAGCACTGTGAGACATAGGGACCACTGTCTCTTCCTGGGGACAGGGTTGGCCCCTTTGAGCTTTGTCCCTGCCCCTCCCTGAAGAAAGGGGATCTGTGGTGACATGGCAGCAGGCATCCAGGTGGGCCAGGTGTCAAGGCAGCAGACTGAACAAGTGAGAGCAGGGATAGCAAAGGGCGTGGCAAAGTGCAGAGCAGCCCTTCTGTCTCCGGGGGCTGCAGCAAGATCAGGAAGGGGCTGAACAGGGAGCAGCCTGAAGCCACAGCAGATAAAGCACACGTTCCAAGGCCCCGGGGCAGGTGAAGGGGCACAGGACATTCACTGAGCCCACACTATTCCCACGTAGACGCACACATTCCCATACTCCCCTGCAGAGCCGCCTACTTCCTCTAGCCAGCCTACTTCCTTGTTGCAAGCACAGGGACTGGGGCCTGTGCAGATTCATGCCCTCTGCCCTGGAGCCTGGTAGTTCAGCCTGAGGGCCGCTGGCACCATGTCAATTGGGCTGGCCGGGAGGCAGGGTAGCCTTAGTGCCAGGTCCTCTCTGAGGCTGCAAGGAAAGAGTATGTGGGGTCCCCAGGACTGCTAAGCATATGCACAGCCTCCTGGCCAGGTCCTCTTCCAGACAAAGCTTCTACACAAAGTGTGACCCCATTGGGGAGGGGTCTCTACCAGGGTCAGGACAGTAACAGCAGGCGCAGAATGGAGTGGAAGTGGGTGGCTTTGGCTCGAACCCCGCCAGGGCAGCAGCAAAGCCCCTGCCAGGCAGAAGGCTTTCCGAGCGGGAATCAGTCCCTGTGCGGCTCTGCAAGGGCACATGGAAAGGTCAGCCTTGTCCCCACCCTTGATCCCCTCCAATTCCCTGTGAAATGGCTCCAGCAGTGCAGAGGGGGCCGGGCTATAACACACAGCTTGTCCTGCAATCCCACTGCCCCCCCAGCCCATGCCAACCTTTGAAATGGCATGTAGAGGCACACACACACACACACTCCCATGCACACGCGCCCTCAGTGCTTTGGACCACAGTCTTCCCCATGGGTTCCCCAGGAACCCAGCTCAAGTGACATCAAGGAAGGAGCCACTGTCCCAATAGGAGCCCAGAACAATTCCCAAAAGGCAGTGATAAATCAGCCCAGTTTTCATTCCACAGAACCAACCCAACGTTCTTGGAGCAAGAAGGCACCTAGTGACCAGCGGATCTAACCAATGCCTCTATTTGCAGGCAGCGGAGGAATCAGGAGCTCAGGGTGACTGGGGGGAGGAGAGTGCAGAGGCAGGAGAGTGCTCGGCCCTGGGCAGGACAGGACACTGCCCCTCTGCAGGCCCCCTGCCTCCCTGGGACCTCAGCCAAGGCCTTGCCCTGGAACCACATGCAATGTCCTTCGAGCCCAGCCCAAGGTGCCGACAAGCTCTTCTCCTGCAGGGCACATGGTGGGTCCAGGGCAGCACAGCTCAGGGTGGCCGAGCACAACAGGACTTTCTGCCTCAGACAATGCTATGTGACAACACCGCACATGCTTGCCTCCTCTGGCAGATACGTGGAAAACACCAGAAATTCTGGGTCCATGAAGGGCACAAGAGTGTACAGGCAGATGTCATCTCCTGCCTTCTGCAGCAAGGGTCATGCAACTAAGAAGAATTAAAGCCCCTGCCCGCCAGCTTTCAGGACATAATGAACAGTGCTGGTCCCAATGCAGAGTGGGCACAGGACAAACAGACAACATAGGAGGAGTCCCCAGTCACCCCTGGGTCAAGGCAGAAGAACCCCATACTCAATGTCTGATACATAAATAGTGTTGGTGCTTAGAGATCTGATTCTGAGCAGAGGCCCCCAAACTGACTAACCAACCTCAGTGGACTCTTACCCAGAGCTAAGGGTTTGGGAGAGGCTGGGCAGGATGGGGTACAGGAGATTGGCCTCCTAGGGCAGGGATGCTTTGTGAGTCACCTACCCTGTATCCTCCTCACCTAAAACAGTGCCCTGGGTACAGTAGGTGCTCAGTAAATAGCTGCTGAATAACACTGCGTTTTGAGGTGGCAGGATGGGGGATTTTTTTCTTATTTCAGATGCATATAATTTCCATTTTACATAGGCTTTATTGAGATCCTAATAGGAAAAGCAATACAAAAATAAAAGCATTAGCTGGCTATGGTGCTGTGCACCTGTGATCTCAGCCCTGTGGACAGCTGAGGCAGGAGCATGACAAGCTTGGACCCAGCCCGAGCAACTTAGTGACCAAGCAAGGCTGTGTCAAAATCAAAAGTAAATGAACAGAGGAGGGGAGCTGGGCTTCCCCTGTGGCCCATTGCTTAGCGGCTGCAAGGCCCCGGGCCCATAGGACACCGCTCTGGGCCTCACACACTTGACTGTGATTGACCCCACGCTTTCGTCTCTTTCTTCTTGGTCAGGGGAAGAAAATGAGTGGATGCACAGGGGTGCACATGGAGAGTGACAGTCCCCACTCCAAGCACAGGTCTGTTTCAGCACAGTGGGGAGGCCAAAAGCACGGGGAAGAAGTGAAGGTGACAGAGAACACCCCACATGGCAGGGCTCTGCAGAGACGCCCGACGCCCCTCCTGGAAGCCACTCTGACTCCCCAGCCCAGACAGAGGGGAGGCCAAGGGAGCTCCGGGACTAGGAGGGCGGGAGTGGGGGACCCCAGGACCCCCTCAGGGACCTAAGCCCCTTCTGCTTATGACCCCAAAGCCCCCCCACCCCTGCAGACACTGGCAGGGCAATGCACGAGGCCCAGGGCACCTGGTCCTGTCCTCTTGGAGTCTCCAGTGCCACCACCAGCCCTGTCCCCACACACAGGGCTCCTTTTTCCATTTTTTTTTTCCTACAGGGGTTGGGTTTCCTTTCCTGGCTGAAGATGACTCATGAATTACTTTTCTCCTAAAAATATTTAGTGACAAAGTGGATGTGAATGGCAAATAGAAAATAAACAAACTTTGAACACCAAAGATTCTGTGTTGTAGGACCCTGCACGTGTGAGGCGCCGGAGAGACAGGAAGCAGGTGAGGGGCTGCCGACCCCGCAGACACACGGGCTTGGGAAAGGGAAGGGACGGGGCTCCTGCTGGGACCCCAGGGTGATGAAAGGTTCTAAACTTCACCTTGGAAGATGGTTGTACAACTCCAGGAAGGCACTGAAAGTGGTTGAGTCCTGTGCTTTGAATGGGTGAATTATACAGGTGTATGCAAATTACCTCTCACTGAAGCCCTTACCAAAAACGTTTTTAGAAAAGACAGTCAAGCACATTAACACTGGAGGCAAGAGCAGGTACACGTGGCTGCTGTGAGTAGCTGTTGCCCCTGTCCCCTACTGCCACACACATAGGTGTCCCACTCTGGGCTCTGCCGCACAAGCTTCACCAGTCTTCCGTTGTGACAGCCCCTTTGCTGGCTAAGGCAGGGCCTTTGCACATCCTGCCACTCCGTCACTTTACATCTGGCTCCTCTTAGCTGTCCTACTCACCAGGTCGGCCCCGGGCGTGCTCCCGGCTACCAATCCCCACTGAGCTAGAGGGCCACAAGCTCTGGATTGCAGGTGTTCACCTACCTGATGTGGCCGCCACTGGACTGCAGGCCCTGCAGAACAGGCTTAGGACTCTTGCTCATGCTGTGTCCCCACTTCCAAGGCCCCAGAACAGAGGCTCCACTGAGACCCCAAGTGCCGGGTGGGAGGGCCCCCGGCCTTTCCATACTGGCCGTTGCATTCCCAGTGACCAGAGTGGTTTTAAATTCTGTGATGTTTAATTTGGTATGATAATCAATACGTCCGTCATTCTCAATGACAGTGTCACACAGCCCTCTGGTCTAGCCATTTCCCCACCTGTGAGCCATGGCAGGGGGCCCTTAGACTACTATCAGGGCATCCCAAGCACCCTGTGCTCATGTTCAGCCGCATCATGGCCCTGTACTTCCTGAAGCAGGATTATAGGATCAATGGGCATTATCTGCTCTGTAATTCATCACAGGCTGGCAGAGCCCCCGACAGAAAGCGACTTGAGCCAGGAGTGTTTTTACACGGTCCTACTGGGACTCTGTACTTATACATTCCTAGTGGTCTTTTCTGCTAATATAAATTAGCAAAATTTATGCGGGTTATGTGGGTCATTCAAAATCCTATGGAGTCTCACCTGTTACAGCGCAGCCTAACAAGCTCCCACTGACAGTATGTCTTGGGCTATGCTCACAGGGCCACCACGATTGGCCACGGGAGCTGGATGGATTCCAGAGGCCACAGGAAGAGGGCCCTGGATGAGCAAGGCCCACGGGAGGAAAGGTCCCGGGAGGTAAACGCCTGTCCTCATACACAAACACAAGCGGCAGGTGTAGGAGACCAAGTTAGCACTGCACCCAGCCCTGCGCCCCACTGTAGCATCAGGTTAAGCTGGGGCAGCATCTCTAGCTACCCTGGGCCACCCCTACAACCAGTGCAGACTCACCCTTTGCTCAAATCCATCCCTGGCAGCCATCAACCCAAACTCTGCCTCCAGACACAGCGAAGGGCTCCTAGCTCTCTCTCTCTCTCTCTCTCTCTCTCTCTCTCTCTCTCTCTCTCTCTCGTGTGTATGTTCTCTCTCTCTCTCTCTCTCTCTCTCTCTCTCTCTCTCTCTCTCTCTCTTGTGTGTACGTGTGTGTGTGTGCGCTACTGGGAATTGAACGTAGAGCCTTTACACTGACCGAAGTTTATTTTGAGACAGGATCTTGTTAAATTGTTAAGTTGCCCAGGCTGGGTTTGAACTTGCAACCTTCCTGTCTCAGCCTCCTAGAGTTCTAGGACTACATGTATTTGCCCCCTCTTATAAGCAGGAGGCAGCTTGAGGCCAGGAGGCCAGGAGCTATGGCTCACATAGTTCTGCACTGTCCTTGGCAGAGGCTTGGAGATGGCAAATGGGGTGAGCCTGCACCTTTCCACCTTCAGGCTGCAGAGGTTGGATGGCACCTCTGGCTTGTGTCTTGGGGACAGACAGAGCCCTGCCACCCCACAGCAAGGTGTGACCACTCAGCAAGCAGGAAGAGAAGGACACCTAGGGACTACCTCAGGTCAAGGCAGGAGTTGCGTCTCACAGGGTTGTGAGGTGGCAGGAGCTCTGTCTGCCCTGCACCTCCCCCGTACAAAATTGGCATTAACCAATTTCACACCGAGAACAAGCAACAGGAAGAAGCAGTTCAGTGCCGCAGTGTAGCTCAGGGGGAGACTGGGTGCTCAGCTTGTATGAGCTCCTGGGTTCCACCCTGAGCACCAAAAAAAAAAAAAAAAAAAAAAAATTAGACACTGTATCTGGCAATTCTTCTTCTGTGTATACACCTTAAAAACTGAAAGCAGAGCTGTGCGCCGCGGTGCACACTTGTACTCCCGGCACTCTGGCAAGCTTAGTCAAGAGAGCTGCGAATTCAAGCCCAATCTGGGCAACTTAGCAAAACCCATCTTGAAAATCAAAAATGGGCTGGTGATGTAACTCAACAGAAGAGCGTGCCTAGCACATGCAAAGCCCTGATTTCACATCCCAGCAAAACAAGAAGGGGAAAAAGATAAAGCCCAGGATCTCGGGGAGCTATTCCTCTGCACATGTTGACAGCAGCATCATTCACAAACAAACTGCTGCACAGATACATGGGTAAAATGTAGTCCACCCTACAGTGGAATATTACCTGACCTTGAAAAGAGTGGGAATTCTGACCCTGCACCGTGGAAGTACCTGATAACACTGCTAAGTGCTATATGCCAGCCAGAGAAGTCAGATACCCTCAAACAGGGCCCTCAGATTCACAGACACAGGAAGCAGAGTGGGGCTGCCAGCGCTGGGAGAGAGGGCTAACCTTTCCTGAGTGCCGCATTCCAGTTTGGGGAGATGGGAGAGTCCTGGACAGGGAGCCTGCATGTGCTCTGCACCACTGAAAAGCTGGCCAGGATGGTAACTGTCGTGTGGTCTGAATCACACCCCAGTCTCATACCCTGTTCCCAGGTATGAAGCTGAACTTGCCCACATGGCCGTGGGTACCATGCCCACACACGGCCTAAGGCCCCCAAGCCCACGGAGCTCCCCACGTTCCAAGGGCAGAAGTGGGCTGGGGGAAGGAGGATTGGCCTGTACTCCTGCAGACATCCCCTGTTCTCACATGAAGTCCCCATGAGCAGATCAAAGCAGTGTGACAGAGTCACCTGGAGTCCCCCAAGCCCACTGAGCCTAGGGGACCAAATGCCTACCATGCAATGAAGGACTGGGTGAGCTGCCTGCCCTTGGAACTGTTGCTGTCCTGGGAAAGATAGGCCAAGCCCCCAGGGGAACACAGCTTGATGAGGGGCAGAAGGACTGACTGTCACACCCTGCCCTACGCCACCATGCCAGGCGTCCCTCACTGAGAAGCTATCTACAAGGCCCAGTACCCAACTCTATCTACATAGTCTCAGCCTTCACCTCACCATCCCCTTGAGGTCTTGGTGACCCCCGTGTATACCGCTGGGCACACCCTGTGGGGGCTCAGGTCCTGTATCCCCAGGTGGAGAAGACTTTGTCCAGGTGGCTGAGGGTTTGGATCTGAATCTACTCTCTTCTCTATGGTGTTGCTTTTCCTTGCCGAGCCTCAGTTTACCTCTCATGAAAGCCAGGTGTTGGGTTAACTGAGCACTGAGATGCTATTTAGTCCACTTTCTGTGATCAGGAACCCTCCAGGCTTCCTCCAGAGAAGGATTCCCAGGATTCTGCAGGGGGCAGAGCTAGTGATTTGATCCCACTGCCATCTGGAAAGAAGACTCCGAGGACTTGCACTGCGGGGACACTGCCAGGACAGCAGACATTGCAGGTCCCAAGTTCTCTCCTATCCTGCACACATACTCTCCTGGGCATCCATGCGGGCCAACATCCTGGGTGTCTCTGACAAACGTTCATAGTTTCAAGAGGAAAAATGCGCTGTAGCATGGCCTTTGGGGCTGGCATCATGCCCGCCTGGGGTTTCACTGTCAGGTGGCTTCTTTGAGATGGGCAACAACCCCCAAGCTGGGGGGAGGAGAGGGCTGAGGTCTGCAGGCATGGGGAGATGCAGTGGGAGCAGAGCCTGTGCTTGAGCCGCTGGCCTGTCACCTGGAACAGCTCAGAAGCCATCCTGCCCGTACCCCCCCCCCCATCTGCACTGCCAGGTACCACAGGTTCTTGAGTTCGAGTCATCATCAGGCTGTGGAGAGAACCCTGACCACCCAGCTCTTGGGGCACCCCTGTAAATCAGCTGCCTCCATATCTGTGCTGGTGAAGCATGGGGCTAGAGCACGTGGGTGGGGGATCCCGGTTACTGAAGGAGCACCCCAGCCTCGGCTGTGATAACCAAATGAAAGCCCATCTTCCCCTGGGGGTGAGATCACCCAGGGGACAGCACTACCTTAAGTCTAATGCCACAGCTGCACAGGGGCAGGAGCTGCCAGTCCACTAAAACAAAGTCTGCCAGCAGGCAGACCTCCCTCTCCTGTGCCATGACTCAACCTCCCCAAGTCCCAAGTGAGTTTTCCAAAATGAGAGAAAGACTCCTATCCCTGCTCCTGGCCTCTAGGGAGGAGACGAGTCCCTGTGACATCAGCTGGACTCTGCACGGTCTTCTCCCTTAACTCACTGTAGAGTTTCCTGAGGCTGTGAAGTTTCCCGTGGTCACATTTGCTAAGCCAAAGTCATTCTACACTCAGTGGCACTCAGGCCCAAATGAGCATCGCTGGCACCCTGGGAAGCATTCACAACACCAAAAGTCACGATTTTTTTTTAAGCTTAGGCTTTTGCTGTGGGAAATCTCCTTCCTTATTTCAGTTGTTGATAAAATTCATGTGCAAATTTAAATTCAAATTTAAATACAAGGGGATGAAAACTCATTTCTACTTGGAAATTGGACCCAGTTTCTTGAGATCAAATGCTGGGGACATCCCCTACGTAGAGCAGAC
Organism: Cavia porcellus; assembly: GCF_034190915.1. Taxonomy (NCBI): domain Eukaryota; kingdom Metazoa; phylum Chordata; class Mammalia; order Rodentia; family Caviidae; genus Cavia; species Cavia porcellus. Next base: position 28,092,725 of record NW_026947515.1, read on the forward strand.
CCCTCTGACTGGCAGTCTCATTGGGAAAGCCCAAGGGAAGGGACAAGACAGCTAGACAAAGATTCATGGGATAAGCTAACTACCGAGGCAAGCCTCGGGCACCCCCACACCCCCTCAGCCTCAAAGGTGACCTCCAGCAAGGACTGGGGGCCCCAGCTGCTTCTAAGCAGGTTTCACCATCTTGTAGCTTCCTCTAGTCATAGCCCAGGGGATGGGAGCCAGGAGAGGAGGTTCACGCATCTGGTGCTCAGCTTCCCTGCCACAGGTGACAGTGACCAGGTCCATTCTCAGTCCATCAGGAAGGCCTCATGTGAGGTGATGGGGCTAGGTAGTGGGGCCCAGTGGCGCAGCCTCTTCCTACCCACAGCCAGGCACCAGGATGGGAGGATGACTCGGCAGAAAGAGCAACACCACAGCCCTGCCTGGGTGCCTCTGAGAGCACAGCACCCAGGTGGCACAGACACAGCCACATCTGTAAAACCGGACTGTGGCACTGAGCCCGACAACTTCCTTTCCAAAGAACAGCAAAACCTGGGGCTGTCAGCCATCCATCCTTCTCTCCAATACCAAGACCTAGGGAGCCGCCACGGGGCCTCATCTGCTCCCCTGACAGGAAGTGCAGGGTGTGATGGCAGGACAGTAATCCGGATACCCAGGGCGGTTGTGAAATGGGGAGACCCACATTCTACCAAGATGACAGTCAAAAACCCAAGGAGGAGGAGGGGCACTGTCAACCTGGCTAAACCAAATCCCAGCAGCCAGATAGAGAAGGGACACAGAACTCAGTTCGGCAGCGCTGGTGCATGTCACCTACAGGGCCACAGCAGAGGCACCATGCGTGTTTCACTTTCTGCAGGGGACATCATGCAGACCTATGTTCACCTGCTGACGTCCTCTTGCAGAGTGAACCAAGCATGTGACAATTAGAACAAAACCACACTACTCCAGACCAGCCCTTTCCTGCTGTGCTGTTAGCGCTGCAGCCCATGTGAGGTGATAGGACATAGAAGGACCCCACCCCCTGGTGGCTGGACACGCCCCCTCACCACCTCCCTCAGCCTGCTGCCCCCTCAGAGGAGGCACCTCGCTCCCCTGCAGGTACCCTTGTCTGCACCCTGTGCAGCAGAGAGCTCACACCAGCTGTCTCCTGCCCGCATCTTCCAAGCAACTTGCTGGCGACTACACTTCTCTTTTTCTTTCCCTTCTCTTTGCAATTGCCCTTCTGGGAGAAAAAAGAAAAACCAGGTCTTTCGGAAATGCCCGTCTCGCCCTCACACACACAATAAAATCCCAACACTAAGAAAGAAGCCGGGGAGCTTGGCTCCGCAGTTGTGCGGCTCAGCTTTGTACCTGTTCCCAGCCAACTCCCCCCAGTCCCCGCCCGGTCTCTCTCGTGTCTATTTTAGTGGCTGATCGGCGTGCCTCTGTTTCCCAACCACAGGCTTACGTATGTGTATTTCTATACATCATTCCCTCCACGGAGGCTGCTGAGCCATGGAAATGGCACCTTATGCAAATCAAGGACTCCTCCATCTGCTTCCGATATCCCCCACTTCCCCTTAATAACCTGTTTTAGGGGATGCGGTACATGCAGCAGATGATACCACTTTATTTTTGTAAACCCAGTTGGTCCTGGAGCGCTGGCAGCCACAATAATAGAAGAGTGCGCTGTGACCGCCTCACGGTGAGTCTGCGCCAGGCAGCAGCACCTCATTAAAGGGGCTGAGTGGGAGGGGCTCCCCGAGAGCGCGGGCCTGGTCCCAGTGGGCAGGCAGAGGCGTGAGGCCTGGCCCCCTCCTCCCTTAATCCTTCTCTCCCACCGCTTGGGCAGTGCTTGCTGTGGGTTGGACTACTCTCCTAAAAGGATGCGTTCAAGTACTCTCCTCTGGTGCCTCTGCCTATGGCCTTATTTGGAAATGTAATTAAAAGATGGGCATGGAGAGGCCTTAACCCTCTACACCTGCGCCCTTACAAGGAGCGAACACATGGAGACTTATGCAGGACAGAGGCTCTGTGACACACGAGATGAGACCAAAATGAAGTCTCTATGGCCGCAAAATGCTGGGAATGCTGGGAACTGCCAGAAGCTAGGAAGGAGGAGGAAGAGCTGCCCTCAGGATCTAAGAGGAAGTGCAGGGCCCAGCTGATGCCCTGTCCCTAGACCCTGTCCCCATCTGCAAAGGGCACGACTGTCCCCCAACCCCTTACAGGCTGTATGACGGATGTCATTGGTGGCAGAGCAAGGCAAGGGTGTTAAGTAACGGTTCTCAGGTAGCAGGTGAGCGGGCAGAGGCAGATAGGACAATAGCCCTTCATGCAGGCCCTGCTGTTCCTCCCAAGACCCCTGTCACATCCTAGGACATTTCTGCTGTTAGAAGCTTGCTCTGCCCTTAGGCACCCAGGGTTCCAAGTACGGTTTCTGCAACTTCCTGGGTGTCTACACTAAGCAGGCAGGGCTCATTTTCCTTCTGTGTTGAAATTCACTGCAGGCCCAACAAAGGTGTGGTCCTCTCCATTTGCCCCGGGCCCTCCTGCCACCCAAGACTTGCAGCCTGAGAGCCCAGAAAAACTGTGCTGTTCCTGGAAGGAAATGGAGAAGCCCTGTGGGGAGGGAGATGCTGCTTCAAATCTCAGGTTTTCACACAACCCACAGCCAACTGTACGGCTCACAGGGCATGAGGTCCAGGAGTAAGGCATGCAGAGAAGGGACGCAGATAAAGTGGACCTGGTGCCCAATGTGGAGGTGGCCAGTCCAGGTGACAAAAGGCAGGGGCCATCGGCTAGCCTGTGAAGGAGAAGCAGGGGCTTGTGTGAAGTCAGGGGGCTCTTGGCAGAAGATCAGAGTGAAGGGTGGCAGTCTTTGAAGGAGGGGGCCTTCTGTGAAAGGGTGGGGGTCTAGTGTCCAGAGGGGCAGTGCTGGCGTCAGGGCTATACCCAGGAAGGGAACTAAGGGCAAGTCATGCATAGAGGGAAGAAGCAAAAAGCAGGGGGCTCCTTGAAGCTTGTCACCCAAAGGTGGGCAACCATGGCACAGTCGTTTCTGAGCACCCTGGAGGCCTGAGGAACCCACTCACTGCCCACATCTACAAGAGTATGTCCCGGGATCACAGTCATGCCAGTCCGGTGCCCACTGTCCAGGCTTCCTGTGTGCCTCAAGGACAGAGCAAGGAGTATTTGCTGCCTGACCCTTTAGAGGAAAAGTCAGCAGAGCCCTCCTGCTTAGGACCTCTCCACTGCCAAGACATGGGTCCGACCCCTGCAAAGCCCAGACAGAAGGGACAAGATGGTGCCAAGCAATGCAAGACGAGGGGAGTAGGAAGCACTTTGGGGAGCCCATGCCAGCCAAGTTCCCCCCTTGGGTATCTTGATTTAAAGCTGTGTTTTCAGAAAAGGGAGAGTGCCTTGCAGGTAGGGGGAGAATCTTCTGAATGTGATTCAGAATCCAAAACCCAAATTCAGAAAATTCCAGAGTGCTTTGAAGACAAAGGAGAAATCTCAAGCTACTCAGGTTACTGGATAACAATAAGCCAGGGAGGCCCAAGGCTTTCAGGACCTGGGCCCATGGTCCCCATGCCCTGAGTGTGTGTACAGTCACCCTCAAATCCATGCTCCCTGAGTCTGCAGGAGCCACACATCCCTGGCTCCAGCTGCTTTTCCTCTGGTCTTGTGGTCCAGAAGGCCACAGTCCTCCCTGCTGCAGGGGAGAGGCCAGCTGCTGCTGTGTTTGGGGAAGAGCTGACTATTTCAGATGGCACTGCCCTCTCGATGCCCTCAGCACACATGAATAAGCATGCTGAGCATTCCCACACCCTGCACAATGGCTGTGCCCAGCCTCTTTCGGGAGCTGAGATGCACTCAGGCTAGATCACACCTTCCCCAGTCTGGGCCCAGCCCCTGCTCCTCCTGGGCTCACCGAGGCCTCTGGCTCATTGTGAGTTCTCCTGGAACCTATCCACAACATTCTGCATAGGGGGCAGCTCAGTCATTGCCCAAGGAGGAGGCCAGAGTGAAGGATGATCCGTTCATCCCTGGAGACCAGTCTGGGCCCTCAGATGTCCACAGTAGGGCTGGGGACCATGACACGGTCTTGAGAAGATGAGAAGGTTGCACCAGTGCAGGTCCCAGAGGATGGGGTCTCCTAGGGACCAACCCTTCGAGGCTGCAGCATTGTGACAGAGGGCCTGTGCAAGCTGAGGGTGCTCTGCAGCATGGTGAGGTTTTCTTGTCTGGATCTTCCTGGCCTGAGGCTCCTGGCCATTGCCCTGCACCCTAGCCACTGCCGTTCAGCCCCCACTGCTCCTTGGGGAAAGAACCAGCAGACCTGACCCAGAAGGTAAGGCAGACAAGCACCAATGTGTGCCCCAGGCCCCACGCATGAGGGGCGCAGGAGGATCTCTAGCCAGGTGCCCACCTTCCCCCAATGGCCACTGCTGGCTGGAGGCTGGAGCACAGGTGAGGCTGGGGATGGGCGGCTGCCAGCCTGGCCAGCTTCAGTGCTGTTCTCGGCATCGCAGGCAGCTGTGCCCGCGAGCAGCCTGCAAAGGACAGCCACCCTATAAATTTAGACTGTGTGCTGGCTGGCTGCTCTTGGTATTCAGCTCAGTGCATGGGGACAGAGGGACCCACACCGCACAGACACATCACAGCCCTCACCAGCGTCGACAGGAAGGACTCACCTTTCCCGGAAGGAAGAAGGCTACGGGGCCTCTCGGCCAGTCCCAACACCGGCCCAGGATGCCGCCCAAGGGTACCCCTCCCTTGCTCACATTTGACTAAAAATAAACCACTCTTGGCAGCAAATATCCTCAGTCTCCCCAGAACATAAGCTTCCTAGGCATCTAGAAAAGGGAACAGCCATCCCTCTAATCCAGCCCAGATGGGTTCCCAAAAATCTGGGTCCAGCCAGTCTTTATAAATCTCATCCTGTTCTCAGCTGTCCACTTGCCCCCTAGGGCTGCTCCACCAAAGGAGACCCTGGGATTGGTGACAACTGCCTGGATTTTGCTGTCAGGGCCCAGCCCTGTACCAAGTGATCGGGCAGAACTGAATACAAATGGCCCCGGCTGTGTGTTTTTGAGTAGGGTTCTTTCAAACCTCTGCTCAGTTTCTGGCAGGCGGGTAGCACCAGAATCGCCCTGGTACTGCTTACCTGACCTCCCCAGATAGCAAACATCCCAGAGCAGCGCAGCATACAGACAGACCTGGGTCTGGTGGGAAAGCTCCTTAGGAAAGAGCAAGGAGTCTGTGCTGCACGTCAGAGGAGATGTGGGGCTCCAACAGTCGGGCGCCCCCCCCACAAGACCACTCAGCCCTTAGAGGGAGGACAGTTGCTGGATCCCTGCCCACTAGCACCTGCCCAGGTTCATGCCACAGTCAGTGTCCTTGGTCCTCGTCATTCCAGCTCATTTTCACAAGGGCAGTGAGAAGTAGATGCCACCCCCACTCTCCAAGGAAGGAAGCTGGGGCTCAGAGAGGTTGCTAGGCACTGGCTGGTGGACAGCTGGGGTTTGAAAGCAGCAAAGCTATTTCTGCTCTGCTGTGCAGACTTCATCCTTCGCTCCCCTTTTAGGGCCATCCCAGGCCAGAAAACCGGGAGCAGACACCTTCCTCCTTGGGAAGGTGGGGAGCCGCCCAAGGCCATGCCCTGGCCATACACTGTGCTTGGCCATGTCCAGCACATCTGGCCATGCCCACCATGCCCACTGGTCTTGTCAGTGTCACAGAGTAGAGGCCTCTTCTTCCAAGGTGGAGAGAAACACATTCGTCTGCTCCCAACATGGTCGGAACCTGTCAGGCACCCTCTGGATTTCTATTGACCGTGTGTCTCTGGCCAGCCAGAGAGATTTCCCCCCAACTTCCACATGAAAACAAACTACTGTCTGCCCTGCCCAGCTCAGGGCATCCTGGACAGTCAGTGATGGGGGCAGGGGACATCTGGCTCCAGAGCACCCTGGGGGCAAAGGCAGCCTTACAGGAGGGACGGCCCAGGCCATCTCTGGTCAGGGAGTCCAAGCAGCATTTGGCAAGACCCATGGTTTCAATCTTTTCCTTATTATAATAGTTATACATATTCACTGCAGAAAATTTAGAAACTACACATATGCAAAAAGAAGAAAATAAAAATAACCCATAATCCCAGTAACCCAAAATAACGTGTGTTAACATTTTGAGCATATATACACTCCCAGACTTTCCTATGCATAGAATACATATTTTTGGTACCAAATGGGATCATACTGTACACTCCATTTTGTAACTTTTTTATTTAACTATATATCCCAGCAAATCATTAACTATTCTTCCGCAGTATCATTTTTTAATGGCAGAATTAGCCAAAGGATATAAAAGGACAGCTGATGACAGACAGTTGAGGACAATCTTACAACATAGAAAATTGCAATAAAGCATTAAATATGAAAATGCCCTTTAGAAACAAACTTCCTTTCTTTTGTCCAAATTCTACAATCTTGAGAGACCCAAGATGTCATCCGACTCAAGGACATATCACTCTAGGGAGCTGGCTCCTCTCGCCTGGCAGGACCCCAGTGGGAACAGCTTGCAGTCCCAAAGGGCCAGCCCCCTCATACTGGGGTAGACATGGCCAAGTCACTTTTGAAACATTAAGGTCACAGGTCTAAGCATCAGCTACTCCCCAGGGAGACTGTGAGTGGCACAGACTTGGGGTGTGAACCCAGAGAGGGTCCCACGGGTGCACATCTGCTCTGCCACGAACAAGGCACATCCCTCAAATGGGAGGTGGGATTCCTAGTGGGCTCCGCTGGATGCACCCAGCAGGCCGTACAGGGTCCCCCAGTGCCATCTCAGTCGGCCAGGGGCTGCATGTACCATCTGTCCCCAGGGCCTGGCTGGAAATCAGGAGCTCAGAATGAGCGGCCATAGGCAGTGCCAGCCTCGAGATCCACTGGGACCTTGTGGCAATGTCCCTGGGAGAAGGAATCTACACTTGTAAAACATCACTGCTGCTGAGCATCTATCTATCTCTTTCCAGGGTGTTTGACTTCATTTTCTCTTTGTGCTTTAGGGAAGGTCCCTCAGGAAAACGATAATCTGCCATGGATGGCACAAACAGTGGAGGATCTCTGCCTCCATAGAAGTCAGTGTGACAAGCGCCCCCAAGAGTGGACCGAGAGAGAACAGGATTTAGGGCCTCAGGGTGCTGGAAGAATTCTGGAGCCTGCAGGGGACATCTGTGTGGGCATCACAGGGCCCAGGGACTGACCTCCAGCCACCAGAAAGAGGCTCAGGGCCGATTCTACAGGCAGCAGGTCATGTGACAGTGCAGACCAGGTGGTCAATTCAGCACCAATCTGTGCTACCAGGACATGGGTTCTATTCCTGCGGGCTGTGCCACCCTGGCATTCACTTCGGCCTCCAGCTGGAAGCAAGATGGCCTGGGCCCCTCAGAGTAAAGAACTCTTCCCAGAAGCTGCCCCCTCCTCGCCTCCCCTCAGTGGGCTTCTTTTTTTTTTTTTTCTTTTTTGTCTCATTAGCCAGAATCAATCACTGCTACCTGGAGGTGACAGACGGCCCCAGGAGAGGGTCTCCCAGCAGTCCCCCTCCTATGAAGCTCTATCCCACCTGGTCTGTGGAGAGTAGCCTGTGGCCTCACTGTCCCTTTACTCCCTCCCATCACCCAAACATGCCAGACTCTCAGGTAACCTGAGCGTGATGGTGGCCCAACAATCCCACTGTGCTTCCTGAGCCAAAGAGTCCACTGCAGGGACCCAAGGCAAGACAGGAGAGCTGGCCCAGAAAGTCAGAGAGCACACCCTGGCCAGGCCAGGGCCATCCCCTAAGGACAGATGGCCTACCCTAGCAGGCACAGACCCAGGACAGGGGCATGTGCCAGGACCATGCTGGCCATGACTGCTTTGAGGAGCAGAATGGGGAGAGTTGGAGGAGCACAATCCCTGCTTCTGTCCTCTCTGGACCTGCTCCCCACACCCCACCAGAAGCTGGCTGGTGAAGGGCTGATCCCCTGCTGGGCCTTACAGCCGTTTGCTCCTCCCAGGTTACCCTGCTGAGCTCATCCCCAGTCCATCCTCCCTCTGCAACCTCCTTCCCTGTCCTCTCCACATGTCCATTCTGGCTAGAATTAAGTGGACCCTGCAGGGAGCCAGGAGAGAAAATTGCCATCCCAGGCCAGGCAGCATGGCCCCGGATACTCCCAACCTTCTAATCCTCAGCAATCAAGCTCTAGCCTTGCCCTGAACATGTCTGGTTATGGGCACTACAGAAAGACGCACTGTGAACCCTGAGTGGCCCGGGGACCTACAACTGGGCAGCCCTCCCTAATTATAGCTCAAAATACCCACACGCAGCCACAGCCACCCTGTCAAAGGTGATCCATCACCCTGATGGACAGGCAGACAAGCCCGTCTCTCCCTGACCCTCAGGCCACTTCCTGGGAAGCTAGGCCACCTTGGCCCCAGGGAAGAGAGTCTAGGAGGAGCCACCAGGGATGTCCGCAGCCCATCCAGCTTAGCCCTAAGGAACACGGGAGGTGGGGCACTGACTGAGGGTGTATTTGTGTCCTGTGGTTGCCACAACATCAAGCCATTGTGATGGAAGTAACCCAGATTCACAAATCTCCCAGCTCCAGAAGGCAGCCTCTGAAATCCAGGGGCAGGTGGAGCCGAGCTCCTCCAGTCCTTCCTGTCTCTTCCCCTCTCGTGTCAGCGGACAATCGAGTGTCCTTCACCAAGGGCTGTGCCACTTTCACCTCTGCCACTGTGGCTTTACCCTCACCTGCCTGGCATTTATTCTTTTTTTTTTTTTTTAAGTACTGGGGATTGAACCCAGGGCCCTCACAGAGCCGTATCCCCAGCCCATTTTATTTTTTATTTTGATACTGCATCTCACTAAATTGCCTAGGCTAGGCTGGAACTGGTGATTCTCCTGCCTCAGCCTCCTAGACACCTACCTTGGTGTCTCTTTGTATAAGGGCACTCAGTCTTTGGGTGTAGGGCCACCTTATTCAGGAAGTATTCATTGTAACCTGATTACATCCACAAACGGTTTCCAAGTAAGGTCCCTCCCTGGGGAGTTTAGGACTTGGACATGTGGGGCACAAAGGGACTGGAGAGGGGAGGGTCCTCATGCCTTCCAAACCACATTGGACATTGCAGTTCCTCAGCAGGAACCAAGCCCTGTCCCCCTAGAACTTCTGCCTCTAGTCACTGCTGTGTTTCGGGAAAGGACATTCCGCTTCCTCTTCCACATGGCCACCTTTGCAGACAGCATCCTGACAGGCCCAGCCCCCTACAGGTATCCCCTGCAGTCCCCGCTCCAGGGATGACCCCCAAGGCCTCGAGCCCCTCCCTGTAGTTGTAGGGAGGGTCACCACAGATGGTCTCTCTCCCTCCTAAAGCAAGCCACAGAACTGACCACAGTGCCCTAGAGGACCAGCCCGTGGGATAAGGGAGACCCGGATGTGTCCCTGAGCCCCAAGGAGACACTTCTCCTCAGACATGCATTGGGTGCTGTGGGCACAGGATGGGGATGGGGTGCTGGCAATGGTGGATGCGGGGCAAGGTGTCCAAGCTAGAATCTGCCTCCTGCTGAGGGGTCAGGCAGAGACACAGACAACCCCTCTCCAGGGCTCGTCATACCCCGCTATTCATCCAGGCTGCACGCACAAGCCTCCGGCGTAGGATATGGATGGGAGGTGCTGTCCCCATCCGGGGCTGCATGTGCCTCCTGGGTGTCACAGAAACAGCACAAAGCCCGGCTGAGTGGATGTGTGTGCACACGTCTGGCTGCGGTGGAGGGGTGCAGCTTTCTCCCTGCCCTCCTCAACTCATCGGCCACGGGCCACCCAAGGATTGAAGACTGAATCTGGAGAGGCAGGAGACCACAGTCAGGGCAGGGTACCCCCTGTGCCACCCTGCCAAGGCACTGTGGAAGACAGACGAGTCAGGTTGGCACATTTCAAGAGCCCACCAGAGTTCCGCAGGGCAGCGGCCACGAACCTGGGCTCTCGGGCCATACGCCGCTCCTTTCTCACCCAGGGATTTCAGGATGAGCTCAGAAAACAAACAGCACTGTGTGGACTCAGGGTGTCTGTGACTGCCGGGAGGCTCCTGAGAGAAGCTCGGGTGATGGTCTGGTCACACTAGTCCAGAAGCAACATGACAATCAAACCACAACGCATGCCAGGTAAAAGAGCACCCGAAGAGTAACAAAAAGGCCCTGTGGAAAAAATGGGTGAATAAGCACCTCATAGGAGCAAAAGTGCAACTGAGCAAGAAACAGAGGAGAGAGAGAAATGCCAGTTGTGATGATGAGGTGGTTTTACACTTAAGAAACAACTCCCAGTGCCAGGTGAGTGTAGGATGAAGGACCCTCGTAGTGTGGCAAGATCTGTAAATACTTGACTCTTTGTTGAATATTCCCAACGTGGTTTTAAATTAAAATTTAAGATATGCATGTGCTTTGCCCTACTAATTCTAATTTTGGGATGTTCTGAAGAGGCTGAAAGTGCCAGGCTAATACGTTGCGCATGATATACACATTCCTTAGTCACAGAAGAGGACAGGTCCGCTGTTAGCTGGCACCATGGTCTCCGGTCTCTGGAAAGCTGGTTTTGGGGGGAGCAAGAGAGGTTCTTCATTTCATGTCAGATGATTCTGTGTTATAAGAACTAATACGGTAAGTAATTACTTGCATAACTCATGTGACTGAACTTTCTTAATGACCATATAAGGGATTGGGAACAAAGTGTTTCTGACCCATTGCCATTAAAAAGGAGGGTCACTGGGTTTACCCAAATGCAGACACTGAATGCCCGGTTAGGCCAGCCTCAAGCTGTTCCTCAGGGTATGGCCATGAAATCTTCCACCCTGCCTCAAAAACTCATCACTGGCCTGAAATTCAGATCAACAGGGTGCCCTGTGTTGCAACTGGCGACTGTCATCACAGAGGAAGGTAGGGACCCACACGCTCCAGCCTGCAACGCTGGCTCACACCAGTCTCCCCCTTGTGTCCCACAAGCACCATGTATCTGCACAAGGTCCCCCTTTTCCTCCTGGTGTCACACTTCTGCTCACCCACCAGCCTCCAGACAGGCTCTGTATAAGACAGACTGAGCATTTCAGTGAAGCCAATGCCCCCCATAATGGATGCCCCAATTCGGGAGTGAGGATTCTCCCATCAAACCTGTGCTGCCAGGTCCTGAGGGCAGGAGGCACGAGGCTTCCGGACATTGAGCCTGACATGTCCCCCCACATGGAAGGCACTTGCTAACTGCAGAGAAATGACTCAGGGGAGCCCTGCACGCGTGTGAAAAGAGGATGGCACCGTCCTGTGAAGTCAGGTCGCATCCCTGTCAGTGCCCCGGACAGGGTTTCCCCAATTAGCTAGGAGCAGCATCTCGCTACCTCTCCTGGCTGCCAAGAGTCCCAGGTGATGCAGGGACCCTCACAAAAGGCCAGGGCAGGGTCACTCCACAGGTGGCTACATTGGCTTTTTTTTCCTCCCCACTGTAGGGAACTGAACCTGGGCCTTTCCACTGAGATCCATTTCCACATTCCCACACTCCTACCTCCAGCTCCCTTTTTATTGTTTTATTTTTCAGACAAAATCAGGGCTCAAATTCAGCTCTTCCTGCCTCAGCCTCCCACCGCTCTCCATTTACCCTGTACTTTCTCTACCACAGCACTCATCTGGCACTGCCACGAGCCAGAACCTGGGGAGAAAGGGAGCCCCCAGCTGGGCCTAGTGACCCTGACCAGACTGCAGCCACCCAGTCTCCCTAAATGCATAAAAGAAAAGCGGGGTGACATGTTCTTGAGAGGATCTCTAGGCACTTCTGAGAGTAGGATCAGGGGCGTCCTACCCAGCCCTCCCATCCAGTATGGGCCACTGGACCCCACTCCAGAGTGTTGGCTGGCAGCCGAATCTGTGCAAGTGACCACTGGCCATGGGAAGGCTCTCCCTGCTTGTCTCTCCAAGGCCAGCAGGGGAACTATGGGCCAGGCACCGTCCCCTGGAATTGCTGCTTAACCCGCAGGCTTGTGGAGTTGGGGAAGCCACAGACAAGACATTAGCATTACAACCCACACTGATCTTTGTCAATTATGCTCCAGTGTTTGAGCCCTAACCAGCTCTAAATTGAATCAGGACGAAATCAGCAGAATAAAAAGAACCCAAGCCACAGCCTTTCAATTCCAGCACTGGAAAAAAAAAAGTTATACATTTCATAATGGCCTTCTACCCCACAATGAACAGGAAAAATAAATTAGATTCCAAGCTAAGGGTGTATTTATGCAATTTCATTATGTGCCCATGAGCAAGCCTGGTTTTCACCAAGATAAAAATGAGCTCTCAGAAACACTCACACTAAATAAATGGAGTGATTTAACAGCTTAACAGGGAGCGTGGAAGAGGAACTGAAGGACAATGTCAAAAATGGAAAAATAAAAATAAGAGAGACTTAGAACGCACCGCTCAACACAGGGCCCAAAATGCCTGCTGCGCTTGGAGCCAGCCGGCCACGGGGAGGCCTCCCTGTCCCCCAGGGGGAGCACTCAGTCCCCAGCACAGGGGACACAAAGCCAAGAGCAGTGGCAGAGGGCACACGGGTTCCCCTGGACACATCAGCCCATGCACTGGTAACGCCACCGGAACTTTCTCTGCCCGCAATCAGTGTGACTTTGGCCCCACAGAGGCCACTGTGGACTCCGGGCGACCCAGCCCTTCTCTTCTTCCCATTTCTTCTTGGTTCCCTGTTTAGTTTTTGTCTTGGGCTACCTGACACTCAATGGTACCAGCTTCCGGAGCATCTGAGACCCTTCCTGCTGTCACCAGGTGGCCCCAGCACCCGGTATCTTCTGAGCCTCCACACTGGCCTCAGGTTTACAGAGGTAAACACATATGCTCTGCTGCCGTCAGCCTCTCTGTGAACACGAACTTTTTCTTTAATGTTCTGTTTATTATGCAATGTGCTGAGACCTCTATGTGAGAGGCGTTTTATAAGCTCGGGTGTTGTGAAGGTTGACAAAATAATAGATTTATTTTTATTTTTTTAATGGATATTTACAAAGCTGGAGGGTGTTTCCCCGAACTCCATGGTGTCGAACTGGGACAGACTCAGAGAGAAGCAGCTTGGGGGGAACCTCTCCCAGAGGACGCTCCCTGAAAGCCCTCTGCAAACAGTGCGGCTCCCTGATGCTAGAAATAACGCCAGGAAAAGGTCCTCAAGTCCTGGAATGGTGTCCTGGGGATTCCTCGGGGAACTCTCTCATTTTTCAGTAAGGAAATTAAGACTTGAGACTAGGAGGGAGCCTCAATAATGTGGGGGAGCCAGGCCTAGAACAGGCTGCCCAACAGAATTACCTTCTGGGGTACAGGGGCAACTTTAAATTTTCTAATAGCCATGTTTTCAAAAGTTGAAGAAAAAAAGTAAAGTTAATTTTAATAATGTTTTATTTAACCCAATGTATTCAAACTAATACCAGGACAATAGATAATTTATATAAGACATTACGACTGTATATTATACAAGCTTAGCCCTCCTCCCGGGTGTGGAGCTGCCACACCTCAGCTGCCCAGTCCTCCCACACAGCGGGTGACCACATTCTGGTCAAGGGAGGCACAGGATCCTTTGTGTATCAACAAACACAACCACAAGCCTAGAAGACAACCGTCCAGCCATGTGTCCCTGAGCACACAGCAGCTGAATGATCAAGGGAGCTGCGCTGGCCACTAACATGTGTCCTTCCCACTTTGGTGATCAGTGATTTTCCAGAACCACGGTGAGACTATCATAAAAATCACTTCCCCAGCCTTTCTGTGTCGGGAACCAAGAACATTACACGTGCTGCGCGGCTGGTTTCATTATCACTGAGACTCCCTGACAGACAGAGGCTCAGACAGGGCTGTGTCTGCTCGCGCACGGCAAGCCCGTGCTGAGCATATCCAAGATGGCACCACTGATCCAACATGACACCACCGAGGGCAGAATAGCTGCCCCTATGAGGAAACCCATGGGGCAATGCAGGTGCCAATGGCCCGCATCTCCCACTGGGCAGCCACTAGCTCTCGATATAGAGGAAAAATCAAGGCCTGTTTGCCAACTTCACATTCTCTCCTTTACCAGGGCCTCTGAGGAGAAGAAATAAACAAACACGCTGATAAATAAATACCAATCGATGAAGAGGAACTGTGAAGATGGAGCATTCTGAGCACGCGCCAGCAGCGTGGTCTTAAGTACAAAGCCTGGGAACTCATTAGTGCAGATGGTGCCGGATTCGACACTCAGTGTGATTCTTGGCTACTGCCCAGAGCACCTCCAGAGCTCCTGGTCGACCTGGAAAGGCACAGCCAGTGTGGGCAGAATAGGCCAAGAAAGGGTGTGGGGTGAGCCAGCAAAAATGGGGTGCCCCTGGCAGCCTGCAAAAAGCAGTCAGGGCAGCTGGCATGCCCAGAGCATGAAGCACGCTGCAGTCACCACGGGGCAGAGTGGCTCTGACACTCACAGCACAGCACAGAAATCACCTTGAGTGGCAAGGAGGCTCCCAGCACCCCAAATTCTCCTCACAGCAACCCAGCAACACTTCAGCACTGCCCTGCTCTGGTCCATGATGGACCTCGAGGACAGAATTTCTGATCTGCACAACGGAAAAGTACCAGACTCGGCCTTTTCATGTGCCATGAGACTGGGACAGCTGGTGCCACAGCCCCCTCATGGCGTGCTGTCTCTGTAGCCGCGTGACCGCCCAGGCTAGAGGAAGGAGGAATCGAGGAAACGTGGAGCATGGGGAGGCCTGTCTCCTCCGTGGCTGGGGAATTGATTTGGAGAAAGGATCGATAGACAAGCAGGGTGTGAAGAGGAGAGAGGAGGAAGAGCAGAGAAATGACGAGCCCTCCAGTAAGACTCCAGCAGCTTCCTCCTCCTGCGGGGACCACACCCTCGCCAGTCCCACGGACCCCCGACATCCTGACACCTCCATCCCACAACCACCAGGCCCCTGCAGACTGCACCTGGCAGCCTTCCTCAAGAACTCGGAGAGGAGCATTAGGCCGCACCACTGGGTTGTGTCCAAATCCCCCAGGCCCCTGTCCTTGCCCTCTCCATGTCCTCTCTCCTCCTCCCCATCCTCTTCCTCCTCCTCTTCCTCCTCCTAGATGCTCTTACATAACCAGGCCTGTCCTCACCCCCCACCTTCTAGACATGGGGGTGTAACATCTGCTCGTACTGTTCCTCTCCAAGACAGCACCTTCCCCCACACACCCGCACCCCAAATCCAAACACTGTCACCCTCCCCCAAAGCAGCAAGGGATGAAAAAAAACATAAAATAAAAACATGCTACACAGCCACCCACTACCTCATTAAGGGGGGAAAAGCTCCTACAAATAAAACTCTTTCCTTCTTGTTCTAGAAAAACAATAACGGATCTTAGGGGGCAGGAACACGGGGAGGGGGTGGACGAACACTGCCCTGCCTTTTCATCACCAGTGCTGATAGAGGCTTTGATATTTCTTGTTTTTAAAAAGAAAGAAAGACGTCCACTCCGAGCCACGTGCCAGCGCTCACGGGAACAGGGTATGGGAGTTCAGTTCCAGCAGAGGATGTCGGGGCGCCTGCTGCTGCCTTCTTTCTCTCCCCCTTTAAAGCACAATCGAACTGGAAAGGTGTCCGCAGTAGGCTTTTGGATGGAGGGGCCAGGGCCAGCCTCCCTGGAAAGCCCCCAGTCAGACAGGAGAAGAGCAGGAGCACACAGCCAGGAGACCTGCTGCCCCTCTGGCTCTGTGGGCCAGGAGTTGGGTAGGGGGTCCAAATCTTCCAGCCCAGTGACAGATGCTTGACCCCTCCCTCCCTTCCACCAGCCTGCCTCCCAACGCTTCCCCAAAACAGGAGGAAAGTCCCTAATTCCTTCCAAGGAGATGCCTAACCCACCACTTACTACCCAGGTGAGCGCCCAGCAAAGCTGGCAGTTCCTTTCCCACATGTCCCCAGATGACTGGAGCCCTGGCCACCCTGCATGGTCTCACAGCAGCCCTAGCACCACCATATTTGGTGGCCCAGGATACATGCCACTCTCTGGGCTGGCCCCTTAGCTTGCTCTCTACTTTGAGGGTACATGGAGGTAAACAGCTGATATCTCTGAGCAAACACAAACCCCGGGGATTTGCCTCCATGGGTGGGGAGGTGCAGTACCCTTTCCATGCAGCTCACTGGGCAGACTGTGTACACACACGTGTACTACAATGCAGAAGCCATTGGGTCCAGTGTGTGGACGAATTTTGCAGGGGATGCATGGGGATGCACTGACACACCCTCTATTGCATGGCTATCAGTGAACACATCAGGGTCCTGGGGACAGGAACCGTATACATCCCCGTCTGTCACCACCACCCAGTGAGAACCAGGCTGACTCATCTGGGATGTCAGAAAAAAGCTGACACCCAGCTGGCTTCCCCATCAACACGGAGAACCCCAGTTCTCTGCCCCAGAGAGGCAGCTCACATCTATGGGGCACTCGTTGTGTTTCCTAGGCTCCCCTTTCAGCTGCACAAGTGGCCATTCTCATCCTGCTGATGACCAACCTGGAGCTCCATCAGAAAAAATGTCCTCACCAAGTTCTCCCAGATCCTGAAGTGTGGCCTGGTGTAAGTGTGGCCCTGTATGTGCACTGAGCCTCATGTTCCAGGAACCCCGAAGAGCAGGACTTGTCTGACCAGACGTGAACAACGGCTAGGGTGCAGCCTCCTCCGTGGCCACCCACCTGGGTGTACCCAGGTACACCAAAAAGGTGACATCGTTAGGTTCCCTCCCACTGCTGGAGATCCAGGCCTCCCCTTTCTTGTTTTTAAGACCAGACATTTTGAGGCTGGATGAAAGTGGGTTGAACCCTAGCCTCCCACCCAGGGATGAACTTGAAGCCTGCAGGGAGATAGACAGGTGAACAATTACCCAGGGGAGCCACCAAAAACAATCAGAGAACAGAGACACCAGATCTTCCTGTGGCCCAGGCATGAGGGTCTTCCACGTCAACACCCTTGCTTCGTACTCTTCCTCTAAACATCTCCTGCCTAGAGGATGGGCCTGAGGACAAGTGGGGCTGGGACACCTCCACTGTCCCCTTGAGGGCCAACTCCCCTGCCAATGCCCCTGGTTCCCCTTCTCTCCACAGGGGCTGAGTCCATTTGCCAAAGCAGCCAAGCACCCCCCAGAACAGACAGGAATCACACGAGTCTCACTCCAGAGACATCTACTGGATGGGGGGAAGGGGATGACACCCACACTCCCACATTCAAGTGACCACAGAGAAAATCCAAGGGGAGTGGACAGGAGACTCTGGGGGGATAGGGGACAGCAGGCAAGGGCTCTGCCCAGCCCCTCCATGCTGCCCAGACACAGCATGGCTGCATGCACTCACGCATGGATTCAAAGCATCAGTGCCTCCGCCCCTGCAGCTCCAGGGAAGGATTCCTTCAGGATTCCGGCATGCCCGGCCTTCCTCTGGTAGCCTCCCACCATCCTCAGAGAGGGCCAGCTGCCCTCCCTGCACACTCCCTGCTGCAACTCAGAACATTCTTCTGCCTGTCTCCAACAGGCCCCGCAACCTGGTCCCCCCAGACCTGTCCTCCTGCAGGAACCTCTCAGGAGCACCTGAGACAGTGCCCAAACCAACAGCCTGTCTCAGGAGAGGCAGAGAGGCACCTCTCAGGAGTGTGTTCACTACTGGAGGAGAGTGGCCAAGCTTTCTTCATTTCTCTGTCCACTAGGGGATGCCAGCCTCCTCGGGCAGTGCACCCCTTTGTCCCTCCCAGGATGCCTACTCAGCTTGGAGACAGCTGCTGACACCTTCACATGGCTTCTCACATCTTCAGGCTTCCTTTCCATTCACTGTAGCCCCAGTGCCCAGCTCTGTGGGCCATGCAGTGGGCATCCCATAGATGCGTGCAGAACAGAGATACGGGGCTTCCTTGGGCCATTTCATTTTATCCTCATCAAACCCCATGAGCTACCTAGAACCTTCGTTAGCCTACTGGGGAGCATCTTAACTGCTGCAGTGACAAACACATGTCAACCATAAAAGCATCTGATGCATGATCTCATTCCCGCCTCCCTTCCGGGCTGGGAGTGGATGTGATCACTGTCACCATTCTGCAGGTGGACAGAGTGAGGCTGAGGATGTGGGGAAGCATGGCCCAAGGACTCTTTCTTGGCCCTAGAGCAGAGGACACCACCAGTTGAAGCCAGGCTGCCTCTGCCTGCCTCCCACAAAGGTGAGAGGCAGGGCTGAAGCAGGAGACAGACAAAAGCTTCCGGTTTCTACCAGTACTTCCGGGTCCTGCCAGGCCCAGGACTGCAGAGGGAGGTCCTGGAATGACTGGGCTCAGCATGCAGGTACAGGCATGCAGGTGCAGCTCAGGCCTCAGGTGGATGTAGCCACACACACCCCAGCAATAGGCAGATGGTTCCCCCTTTCTGCCAAAGCTGGAAAGCACAACGTGGAGGTCATCAAGCCGATGTTTCCGCAGAGTGGAGTGGGCCAGCCTGACACCAGGATTAGAGAACTGGAAATACAGGTGAGGGCCCTAACCAGGGCTGTGTCTGCATGGAGGCAGGGTGTGATTGCAGCCTTCAACTGAAGGAGGCTCTAGAGTTGTTCCTCAGCACAAGGGGTCTCAGCAGAAGCCCTAAGACTTTCCTAGGGGAGTTGGGTAAAAGCCCCAGAGAGACCAAAGGAGGCAAGCGCAGTGGAATCAGCCTATAGCAGCCTCACGCCTGGCCCTAAGCAAGGAGGGCAGAGGAGACATGGTTACCGCACAGCCACATGTAACAGCAAAGGCCCAGCAGGCATGGGCACTGGCCAGGGCCTGCCCAGAGCCACCTTGAAAGAGAAGAGGAAACACAGAGAGAAATGAAGCCTGCGCAGCCTTAGTGACAGATGGAGGAAGCACCTCATATGCTGGGAGCCCACAGGAAAAGATAGGAAAGCATCTTCCAGAGCGGAACATCAGAGCATCCCCACTGGACACCCCAAGAGCTCTCGCGTATTGTCACTGGGGTTGTGACCTATTCAGGACTTCGTTGTCTGTGCTAACACTGGGAAAATGAGTCAGGACAGGCCTCCCCTGCTTGGGCCCAGTGACATCTGGGACCTGAACACAGCTACTCACACACAGGATATGCCAGGCAGGACTAGGGGGTGAAGGGCACTGAAACTGGGGAAACAAGCGGGTAAGAGGGCACCCCACCCCAAGAGCATCACTGCAAAAGCTTGACCAACGGACAGTCCCTTCCTTTGGAGTCAGACTACTCCCCGAGGAGCTGGCTCATTAGTGCGCTCAGGCCAGAGGAAAAAATGGAAGAGATTACACAGCAAGGAAAGCTAAACTAAAAGAGGGAAATAGGGGCTAGGCATCAGGCTAGGAGTTTTTGGCAAGGAATTATGGCACACATGTGCCATGTGCCCACCTCAGATAAGGAGAGGTAGACCCTTCATTTGATGGCTTATTCAGTGATATTTACCCAAGTACCCACTACATGCCAGAATCATCTGTGGAACAGCAGACTCAGTGGGTGCATGAATGAATGGGTGGATGGATGAATGGATGGATGGATGGGTGGATGGGTGGATGGATAGGTGGATGGGTGGGTAGATGGGTGAATGGATGGATGGCTGGATGGATGATGGATGGATAGATAGATGGGTGGGTGGGTGAATGGATGGATGGGTGGGTGGATGGATGGATGGGTGAATGGATGGATGGGATGGGTGGTTGGATGGATGGATGGGTGACTGAGTATCTAGACAGACATGTAAATATACTCTGCTTAAGTAAAAGGAAACAAATGGGATCAGAACCTAGAGTATAAAGAATTTGATTATGCAATTCAAAAACCTTCAGAATCTAGTACCTGGATATTCCAGATCAAGGCTGCCCAAAGAACTTTCTAATGAGAAAAAGAATGTTCTGTACCTATGCCCCACCCAATATGGTAGCCACCAGCCACATGCATGCATTTATTGAGCATTGCAGTGTGATTATGTAACTAAACAACTGAGTCTCTAATTGTATTTATATCACTTTAATTTCCTTGGCATGTTAAGAACTGAACTCAAGGCCCCCATATGTGCTACAAAAGTGTTCTACTACTGAACTACACCCTGGTCCATTCCTAACTGTATTGGATCACTACACGCACAGCTAATGACTATCACTTTGAACGCAAAGTTGAAGAAGTCTTAAACTCCATGGAGGATATTTGGAACCTGGGCCACGCAAGGATACCCGAGGAAGATGACATCAGAGGAAGAGGATGCCAATGTGAACGGGGCAGTTCCTTTGTCTCCCAACCCCGATTTCTTCTTAGTAAGAAGGAAATGTACAAAAGCCAAGGACAAAAAGAAAATGCTTCTCAACTTTTATGTGCATACGGAACATCCAAAAATTGTGTTTAAAATGCAGATCTGACACCCGGCAGGTCTGGTAGGATGCAAACATCCGTATTTCTAACAAGTCCTCGGATGACGCAGACAGCGCTGGTCTGCGGAGGGGTTTTTGAATAATGTGTTTCGTAGGTTCTCATTCTAGGAAAGCAAAGTTTTGTGGGAAGACAGCATGGAAAGAGCCAGGTAGGCCAAGATGAAACACTGAAAATCTGGCAGGCTAAGCAAGTCAAGTCTTCAGTTTTGAAAGTGTGAGTAAGTTGACGCATTGAGCTCTTACAACAGACCTCAAAACACGCGAGCAGCACTGATGCCTGGACGTCTTTGCTCTGTAGGAGCTGATGCGGTTGGAGCAGTGATCCCAGATGGTCTGTACACATGTTTCTTAGGTATTTTACTTCATTTTTGTTGATATTTTAAATAGGAGTCTTTTCTATATGGTTATAAGATAGAGGGATAGGTAAATGATGACAGATAACTGGATTATCTTCTTGGTGGTACTGGTTTTCATGGACTGTCTTGAATTTTTCAAGCATACAATAACATCACTATGCAAGACTAATCTTTTCACCTTTTCCACTTCTTTCTCCTGTCTTCACCGGCCGATGCTTCTGAGACCTGTGCCACAGCAGCACTGAGAGACCAGAAGGTCTCCTTGCTTCATTCCCAAATTTAGTGCCTCTACATTAAGGAAAAGAATGGATTTGGGACATGGTGACCAACAGTCATGTCTAGAAAGTACCTGTCAAGCTTGGGGTGGTGGCCCACGCTTATAATTCCAGTACTCTCGGAGGGTGAGATGGGAGGATTGCAAATTCAAGCTCAGTCTGGGCTCAAAATAAAAATTTCATAAAAGGGTTGGGGCTGCAGCTCAGTGTGAAGACATTCATTCAATTCCCTGTACTGCAAGAGAAAAACAGGTACCTGTCAATTCCTTTTTACTGAGTGTGTATTAAGAACAGATTTGAACTTTTTCAAACACATTTTCAGTATCAAAGAGATAATCACATGGCAATTCCCCTCGTACAGACTGGTATGAGGGTTTACAAAGCCGACTTACAACACGAACCATCCTTGCTTTCCTGGGATAAACCCGCACAGACACTGGGTACCAGTATTTTAGAACAACACTTGGATACTATTTTACACTATTTTATTTAAACTTTTGCATCAATATTCATGAAGGAGGCCAGTCTGTCATTTCATTTCTGTATAATCATTGTCAAATTTTCAAAGACTCTTATTTTCACTTTATGAAAATTACAGAGCTATTTTTCTCTCCCTTTGCCGTGAAGCCGCGTAATCAGCACTAAAGGACCTCTCTTTAAAGGTGTTGTTCAGACTCCCCGTGGAGCCCATCCGGCCTCCCTCCCTGTGTCCGAGTAACTCAAAAACCCTCTCCCTTTAAGGAAATCAGTCAGTCCTGGCAAATTATATTCTGCCCTTTAAGGAAATCAGTCAGTCCTGGCAAATTATATTCTGCCCTTATTCCTCACGTTGCGCTTTCTGTACCTTCTCTTCTGGCCTCAATTGGATTAGCTCGTGGATCATCTATTGACTTTCTTTAAATAGCAACTTATTGTGTGCTGGCTCTGTTTTTCTATTTTATAGCTCATGTTTCTACTAACTTCATTGAGAGCTTCCTTCTGTGTATTTTTTTTTTTTTTTTTGGTCTTGTTTCTAACTTTTTGATTCTGGCTTCAATTCATTTGCTTTTATTCTTTTTTGTTGGCTGCATACTTCAGGCTACGACCTCCCGCACACACGCCAGCATCCATGATCCAGCTGGCCCTTGTACATGGCCTACATGCCCCTGGTGCCTGCATCTGTGGACAGTTTTCCTCTCCCATGGACTGATCACCCATGGAACCTGGGGCCTCTCACTCAGCTTGAGATGTCTAATGCTTACTGCAGAAGCAGACACACAGAAGGGTTTCAGTAATTGTCTGTGCAGCACTGTGGAGGTGATGTAACAGTACTGTGATACACATTCACCATAATTACAAACACAGTGCATATTTACTCTCCACCAGGCATGGCACTAGGTACTTGCTGCGTGTAAGTTTTCAATCCTCAGACAACCCAGCGGGTAGGTTTTGTTGCCCCTCTTTCACCATGTAGAAAAGCAAGGCTCAGAGAAGCCAAGGACTTCTCCAGTCACAGGGGGACAAGTGGCAGAACTCGGACGCATGACCCAAGACTCGACCCCTGGTAGACATGGGACATCTAAATGGCAGGGTCACAAAAGCAAAGGAGACTAGCCTGTGAGGAACAAAGAGGCCACGCCAGACAGTGACGGCACAGGCTTTGATGTCCGAATTGAGTTTGAATCCAGATCAACCAAGCCCAGGGCTAAGGCAGAGGACCGCTTTCCTGTACCCTGGTTGTCTCTGAAATGGGGAGAACATCCCCCATCCCCCAAGGACTAGTGCAGCAATGACTCCGGGTGGCACCTATGAAACAGCCAGCCCGAATGCATGGCCCTGGGCAGCTGCTGCTGGGGGGGGGGGGTTCAGTGGTGGTGATGGCAATTCTAAAGGCAGTGATGATGTGGAGGTGGCAAGGGTCATGAGCAGTGATGGTGGCAACGAAGGTAACGGTGGCAGTGGTGATAGGGATGGTAGTGATGGTGGTCAAGGTGATGGGACAGCAGAAGGCAGGTGGAGCAGCAGTGCTGTGGATGGCAGCAATGACAGTGACAACAACTGTTATCCCAGAACGCTATCTACCACAACGTCACCAAGTCCAACATCTCACCAAGAGCACAAGTCCCATTAAGAAGATAAGCGTCAGCCAGGGATATAGCCCAGAGGCACAGCACCTGCCTGGAAAACACAAAGTTGTGTGTTCGGTCCCTAGTACAAAAAAAAGAGAGAGAGATCCATAGAGCAAAAAGAAAATCACAGGGCATCAGAGACAGCAGGATGCTTGAGACCATGTGTTACATGTGGACCATCATCATCTGTCACAGGTGGGAAGGCCAAGACCAGAGTGGGGAGCACGTTCTGCTGCAGCTCTCAGCCCTGCTCGAGGCCAGGCTGCAGTGAGATTGGCCTTCCCTCTCCAAGCTGGTTCTGTTCCCCCGGTGACTCCGAGATGCCACGCCAGCAGTCACTCTGTGTGGAATACTCATGTGCGAGAGACACCAACACTAAGCCCAGCAGCAGCCCCAGCAGGCAGAGCAGAGAGGCAGGAGCCACCATCATAGCCCCAGGCCCTGCTCAGTGGGCCCAGAAGGGACGGTCTGTGCTGGACACCGAGGTGGCAGGAGGCAGAGGCTGGCACTGAGGAACTGCGTAAATTGATTTTAGTGAGCATGAGTGACGGGAGCAGGAACTATGAACAGTCACGAGGGGGTGGAGGAGGAAATCAAGTATGCTAATTAGGGATGATATGAAGTTAATGGCTACTTAAAAGACTTGTACTAATTTAACATCTTTGTAAGTAATGAAAAAATATGAGCTAGGAAAAAAAGCCTGGCAAAATATTTACTGACAAATACAGGAAAATATGTGAACAGAAGACAGCGCGGAGGTAAATGCCTGCGGAGCGCACTGGCTGCCGAGACGCACGCTCTTCTGCAGCGTGGAGTCAGCCACTGGGGACCTGTGGGGAGGCAAGGCCACCTCTTCAGGGAGTAAAAACAGGAAAGTGACCTGGGCCCAAGCAATGTCGCCTCAGCTCGGAATGAGCTCTCTGCCTCTGTTCACTCTGTCCCCTTCCGGGGGCCAGGACCAAGCCACCCCGAAACACTGAGCACACATAAGTGCCACCATGACATGCTGAAACATTTCCAGGGAGTCAGCGTCCAAGGGAGCACAGGAGTCAGGCAGGAAGGAGGCAAGGAGCAAATCACAGCTGCTGACCGTGAACCCACGTATGTGTGCCACTCTCCCAGTAGAGCAAACGAATCAAGATGCGTGATGCACAGGTCCCCACTCCCCGTGACGGATGTAATCTTTATACACTGCAAACTCAGACTAATAGAAATTCCAGAAAATGTACATAAAAGAGAAGGTTGCAAAGAGATTTTCTTCATGAAACTGGACTACTATAAACCAACTCACGGCAAAAGGCAAGCTTGAAACCAAAACAGAGGGCATCGAGGAGCAGGAGGTGGCCCTGCGCCTGGTCAGACCCTGGTCTTCTTTAAGTCCAAGCCAATGATCCAGAAGTTGACAAGTGCCAGGGTGGTGACCAGGCCCTGCCAGGAACACACGGGCAGAGCTGCAGGTGTTTGCTGGGATGATGGAGGGACAGAAATGACCCAGAGGGAAAAGAAGTGCTTTGAGATTTGGCTTGAAGAAAAATTACAAATGCTTGTATCTAAGAGAATTTTCAAAAAGCCAGCCAGAGGCAGCTATTTTATGAGCTAGAAAAAAAAAAAAAAAAAACAGGAAAGAAGGACACAGATCTAGCAGCCCTGAGTGGGCAGCCTTGTGATGCCACCAGGGCTACTAGGGAGTTATGTGTATCATCAGCCTGTAGCCATGAAGGACATGGCTTCAGATGGAGTGGGCACTCCTGTGGCCTGCCACAGATGTCCCCCTGGGAGCCACGCCCATGCAAAGGCCCTTGGGGACAGAGACATGTGACCAACTGGAGGGTGTGGAAAGAGGTGAACAGCACGGGAGAACCCGAGTTAGGTGCAAACTGACACCTGATGTTGGCGATGCGAGATAACAGCAGGGATGTCAGGGAAACCTGGAGGAAGGGCCCAGCAGTGGCCACCAAGGGCTGAGGATGGGGGCTGAGATATAGAGGAGACAGGGCCAGTCTTCCTAAGCCACAGCGCCAGCCCCACACAAGCTCCTGGGAACCCTGTTGGAGGTGACATGTCTTCCCCCAGCCCCTGAGAACACTAGAGTGAGCTGCCTGCAAGGTGCGTGCGTTGTACCAGAGGAAATGGAAGTCACCAGCCTCCTTGGAGATGGACTGATCTGGGAGCAGCTGCCCTAAGACCAAGAGAAAGGACAAGCAGACACGTTAGCTGTACTCTCACCACCAGCATGTTTGTGACCGGCTGAGAGAGGGCCCCAGGTTGGCTACATAGGACAGGCATGGGTGGACATAGGACAGGCATGGGTGGAGGAAGGGTCCACTGAGGCCAGGAGGCTGAGATGGTGCCACATAGGCTGTAAGCGTCATGCAGTGAGTACTCCTGGAGCATCTGCAGACCAAGCCTTTGCTTCCACAGATGAACAGCAGCTGCACCCTGGAAGTCTCTCACCTGGACACCCCAGGGAACACGTGAGGCTGCTCTTGGGCTTGGGGGCTCTAAGCATTATATCTCTGAATGGGCAATAGCACCCATTCAGGTTACTTCTGCCTCTAGAAAGTTACTGTTCTTACATAAAAGAGGGGGCTTCTTCATTGTAATTTCTCTGATGCCTAAAATAATATTTACTACTCATTATGTGCTCAGTAATTATTTGTAGAATATATGAATAGGTGGATGGTGAATGCTGGGTGTGTGGAAGAAGGATATATGGATGGATAGATGGATGGGTGGATGCATGGATGGCCGGATGGAAGGGAAGGTAGGTGGGTAGATGGAAAGATGGGCGGGCAGATGATGGATTGATGAGTGAATGGACAATAGATGGATGATGGATGGACACATAGAAGAACAAATGGATGAATGGAATTTGCCTCTCCTGTTGAATCTTCAGCAGAACATCAGTTCCAAAGAGATGGTCTCCCATGCTGGCCTCCCTCCCTAGTTCCAGCCTCAAGAGACCCAATAAAGAAATGACTAAGGCTGAGAGAGTCACTAGAAGGTCTCACAGGGAAATGACAGAGAGACCTTCTCTCCGAGGCTGAGAACGCTCAGGTCCACTCCTGCAAGGATTAAATGAAATCTGTCCATCTTAGTTACCTTTCTCATTGCTGGGACAAAATAACAAATACCCAAAGTGAAAAGGGAAAAGGTTTATGTAGCTCACAGTTTGTAGAGGTTTCAGTCCATCACTGGCGGGCCCCAAGGTAGGGTGTCATGGCAGAGAACAGTTCATGGCGCCCACGAGGCAGCAAAAGTGACAAGCGGGGGACAATGCTCCTTTTGCCCCTTATAGTGTAGGCAGGCTCCCTGCCCTAGGGCGGGTGCAGCACTCACACCCTTAATCCCAGCCAGAACTATGCCAAACCAATCAGTGAACCAGCTCACCAATCACACCCCCTTCATCCCAGCAGCACACACTCCAAATCCAGCCACCTCTGAAAAATCCCAGTGACTGCATGAGGCTCTGGGGGGAGGTCTGGACACAAACTGTAGCCACAGTTCCATTCCCAGTGACACCCCCATGGAGTGCTTGAGCAGGCTGCCATGCTACTTCTTTCCAGGTCTGGGCAGAAAGAATACACCAGAAGTGGTGGGTACACTATTTCGTTTATAAGGGACAGTAGATGACCAATGACAGCCACTGCCTCTTGGCCCTGTTGTATTCAGTACTGTCAAGAAATGGGCACTCCAGGAATATTCATCCCTTAGCACCAGTTATCTGGATCTGAAAGGCCACCCAGCCCCACTGTGGTATGACCTACCAGGGCTGGAACATGCTGGCACCAGCAGCACAGGCACTGCCATTCACAGGCCCTGGCTCCTCCCCTTCAGTGCTCCCAGCTCAACTTTGTGCAGGTGCAAGTTGCTAAGATGCCACGGAGTCGCGGTCTCAGCTGTTCTACAAGGTTAGAAGCACAACTGACTGGAACTGAATGCCCTGCCAGAGGCCCCGAGCCAGCACTGGGCCAAGATCCCCAGCATGCAAGGCAGGGGGTGCTCAGCTGTTCCCTCAAAGCGACTCCCCCTCAAAGGAGGATATCTCAACAATTCAAACAAGCACACCAAGGGCTGTGACAGGATCCCCAAAAGCAGTGTTCACAGTTGCTTCAGGGACATGGGACATGTGGTTAGGACCCCCTAAGGTGTCCACTTTGCAAAGACCTTTTGCCATTGAAATCATTACCTCTGTGGACCTCATTCTGAGCTGTCCTCATGGTACCTGGCATGCAGGGAGCAGAGCCAGACCAGGGCTGCTGACAGGATGTGGCATTGTCCCTGGGGAGAGAAACCAAATGGTCACCCTCTCCTTGTGGCTCCCAAGTCTGCACCCGCTTTCTGTCAGAGATCCCCAAAGAGTGAAGGGGAGAAGAGACTGCCACCGTGCATTTAGGTGAAAACAAGACACAGACCTCAGAGCCCAGGCCAGGAGAACAGGAACTCAGCCCTGTTCACCCCAACAGTGCTGCCGAAGGATGGAAAGCTGGGTCATCCATGACAGTGGGGTATGACCCACAGTGCACGAAGCCCACGGGACCCCCCCCCAGGATCATGCAGCAGATGTCCCCACAGCTGGCCAGCTCAGACCCCACTCAGCAGATGGGCCTCCAGGGACAGCCATCTCTTCTTCAGGGAGGTCATAGAGGGAGTAGGCAGGAGTGTCTCCAAGGATATATTCCCTGGTGTTGGCACTGGGGATCCATGCATGGTTTCCATGAGCCCCCAGAAAGATGGGCAGAGGGCAATGTAATTCATGGTGGGGGCCAGGCTAATTTTTTATTCCAAAATGCAAGCTGGCAGCCACTCAGCAGCCAGTGAGGGCCACTAAGAGCCAGACCAGTGAGTCCCTGTGACATGCATTAGCAAGTTCGTTCACGAGATTAATTCTCCCCAAACAGCTGAGATCCTGTTGAACAGACTTGTCCAGTGGTTTGTGGACTCCTTTTATTTTTGTCTCTGCTTCCTGCAGGAAAAGCATGAAGGTTCCTTGGAACCAAAAGTGGGGAGCCCCAAGGTCTGGTCCACATTCTCGGGTTTCCCCATCTGAAGAGGGTGCAGAGTATGCCCCAGCTGTTTTCAGTTCTCCCTTCCATCTTCTTCTCCTGAGATCTTGACTTTCCTTCCCCCCCCCCCGCCCTCTCCCCTTGAAAAATCAAGTAGGATGCATGTAGGGTTGAGCTGGATGCTAGAGATTAGATTGCATCTGTCTGGATATAAATAATTTACTGCTTGATGGTCAGAGGGAATTTAATTAGTTCTTGTTCTCCTGATAGAATCAGCCCACCATTGCTGAAACATTTCACTCCGAATTAGCCTGAAAGGGGCCAACAAGGCAATGCTAATTTCATACACATGACGTCCCCGGCAGCTTCTGAAAATATACTTGCTGCACGAGGCACCCTGAGGCTGCTGCCGCCGCCCTGATGTGTTTGGGCAGTGGATGAGTCCAAGGAGGGTGGGCCACAGGGCGGGGGCCAGACCTTCGGCCTTCCCTGCCTGACTGCTCTCCCGAGCCCCCGATCAAAGGCACAGGGAGCCAGACAAAGCCACGCTTGGGCAAGGCGCACGAAGGACCCAGGTGAGAGGCCTCCCCCAGCACTGGAGTCCACCAGGAAAGGCTCTGCAGATCTGCTCAGTTCTATTTTCCCCTTGCAGAGCCCAGCTCTGCTGGACGCTGCCACCCACCTGCCTGGGGAAATCACAGCTCAGATTGGAACCTGCAGATGCGGCCCGGAGCCAGCCAGCACCCGCCCACAGCTCCTTCTGGCCTGTGTACAGTGACAGAGGCCTGTCCTGTCCTGAAGTTCCCTTCAGGAATGCTTGAGAAGAAGCAGGTCTCAGAAAACAAGACGGCTGGATCAGCAGTGCATAGAAGCCACGGAGCAGAAAGATGCAGGCCTTTGAAAAAAGCCGAAGCCTTCCAAGAGTGTCCACTGGGAAGGAGGACAATGGGCAGAGCAGACATAGGGGCCTGTAGGTGGCAAGCGGAGTACTGTGCAGGACTCTCTGCCCACAGCCCATGCCCAGCATGTCGACCTCTGACCTCCAGGACAGGGGGTGTCAGGATGAGACTGACGGATGATCCCATTTCACTGAAACCTGGCAGTATCTTGTGCTCGAATTTTTAAGTCTCTGTTAGCCAGGCCTGGTGAAGGCCCTGAGTCTGATTCTCAGTAGCAAAAAAATTAAAGTCTTTAATAACAATTTGGAAAACCCTCATTTTGGCGATGGATTTGATCACTAGAGAGACCAGATCTCCTTCCACGTAGCACACAGAAGAGGAGAAGGTAAGTCTTATGTTGCTCATTTATTTTGGGGCAACTCTTCCTCCAGAGTCAAAGTTCCCATTCCCCAGTACCTGTGTGTGTCCCCGAAGCCCAGTGTCTGGGTTACAATGCATCGCTTCACTGTGCGCTCGTCAGATATACAATGAGCAGCCCATAAAGCTCCCCCAAAAGAGCTGTAACCCAGCAAACATCACCTGGGCAAAGCAGGGGGTGGACTTGGGGAGGCGAACTCTCACTCAGTTCACAAAGCAGCCTTTGCACAGGTGACAGATACCGGGATGATGTGGTTAAGTCATTCCTCTGACATCCACCACAAGGCAAGCACGGGCTGCTCCTGCCACGTGCCTCGCTCCTGAGCCTCGGTGAGGTCACAGTCACACAGCCCCGGGCTGGCTCCAGGCTCTCATCCTGGCCTCTTGGGCCGTTCTCTCCTGTCCTGAGCAGGCCTGCCCTGTGCACATCAGGCCAGCAGAGAAGACGCAGTCCCCGCCATCAGCAAACCCCAGGATGCCCCTAGTTCCAGGAGGGAAGGCACAGCGCAGTGTGGTGAGTGCCCTCGGCACTCCATCTGGAGTGAGTGGCACAGAGCACAGCCAGGGTGAGTCAGCTATTCCGTTCCAGTCATCAAGGAAAGGCAGGTGGGAATGGCTCAGCAGCATTTTCACCTGCTAAATCGGTGCAGAGGCTCCAGTGGATGGTGGCCAGCAGGCGGTGAGGCCAGGCCCACTGCTGGCCCCGCAGGAGGGCTGTGCCCCCCCCCCCAGCTCCCTGACCTTGCTGTGGGAGGGAGCAAGTCCAAGGACAACTGTGTTCCCTGACCCAGGAATTCTTCTAGGAATGGAGCCCAGGGAGCAATCAGGGATCCCAGACCGCTGCTCTGTCCAGGGGAGTTAATCACAGGACTGCTGATAACGTGGAAAGTACTACGAGGAGGAAGTGAAGTCTGAACTTGCAGGACATTGATTGCAAGGAGCCCTCGCAGTCACTGGAAATAGCGGGCCAGCGATGGCTTACAAACTCTGAGCAGCACCCACCATGCACTGCTGGGGAGAACAGGATACAGGCTATAAATAAAGATTATTCTAATTGTATTTTCAAGTATAGGTTCTTTGTAAAAGACCAATATGGAGAAAATACACCAAAGTGTTATCTCTGGGTGGGAAGATTAAGGTCATGGCTGATTTTTTTTTGTACCCATCTTTCCCTTTCCATGCTTTCTCTGCTTTTTACAACGGGCAAATATTTACCATAATCATTTTTTAAAAAGCCTCTAAGTAGCAAAGAATAAATTTAGCACATCTATTTTTTTTCATTCATTTTGGAGGCTTCCTGGGTCCTTTTTAAAGTGGGTCAGAAAGGATCCTGGTAGAGTTCTGTCTGAGAAAGGGCACAGCAGTCTGTTCCTTTCTTCCAGGAACAATACTTCTATTAACTGAACCTAAAGCCACCCTGGATTTAGCTCCCGCACTCTCTCACTGTCGGCTCACATTATGACTTGCTAACCCTTACACATGCATCGCCCTTGCATGTTTGCAGAACTCGGCTATTTACACCCAAATAAAGTACTTTAAATGTGTTCCCACTGAATCATATCTTGCTAGATTCAACCCATCGTGCTGACTGCTGCGATATATTTAGACCTCAAATCTGAAGCACACTGCTCCTCCCAGCTTCGTGTCACCCTCAGATTTAATAACTCTGCCACCTGTGTCCCCGTCTGAGTCATCAGCAAGCACATTGAGCAGGAAGAGGCTGATGATAGAGCCCTGCAGCGCATCTCCAGAAACCTGCACCCATGTTTCATCTACTTGTTAATCAGCTTCTGCTTGTTCCCCAGTCGTGCTCAGTGGACAAGCCCATGTTATTTGGAATGAGGACATTCCACAGGTCCATCTGAGTCTCTGTCACACTCACTGCTGTGCTCTGATCTCCAAGCCCAGCTAAATGACATGGCTGGAGTCCAAGGGTCTTCCTCCTCCACGCCGTATCTCCTGCAGCTCTGGGGACCACAGGTGCGCTCAGGAAACCAGGAAGGCCGGGGTCAGTCCTGCACCCCACCACCCATGGGCTGGCTTTTGGTGCTAGCAAGAGGCTGAGGCTCATCACAGACTCTAAGGCCAAACTCTGAACCGTGACCTTGCATTTTGTACTTGTAGCTACGATGCTGCTTGAAAGCTGTCACGAGGAGAAGTCTGCACCCATGCCCTGCCACAGAATCACTGCAACTTTCTTTGCTTCTTCCACAGCAAACAACCCAACTTCTCTGCACCTCAGTTCCCTTCTTTGCAATCTGAGGCCCCTCCGAGCCCACCACACTGGACTGTCTGAGTGGCTCTTGGACATGCTGTTTGCCCAGGCATTACTGGAGGGCTGTCCTCACCAGCACTCTTCTCCCAGGTCATGCCGTGGCAGAGCTGGCCAAGCGGAGTCCATAAAGAAAATCCTCTCTCCTTCCAACTTGACAAATTCAGAATTTGAAAATCAATTTGAAATTCATAGAAAGGAACTTGCCCGACCTTTACTTGGTACTCTCTATTAAGAGATGGTTTGCAGCCCAAATCAATAATGCAAAAGCCCCTGAAAGCTTCAGGGGTGTTCCCAGGACAGTGTGGGTGTCCACCCTCTGGTGACAGGCACACTGCTGTGTGGACCTCTGCTGCAACCTTGGTACTTTCCTGGGCAGTGGTCTGGCTGGGGCAGTGGCAGGCCTGTCTCCCACCATTGCAGCAGGTTGACTCTACCTGGTCTTGGACACTACTGGGCCCCACACTTGCCAGATGACACGAGAGACTCAGGGCAGCTCCCGCTGCCCCGCAGTGCTCACAGCACAGGCTGGCTTGATGCCCCTCTTTGCCGTGCAGCACCCACCAGTCCACACATCCCGAAGAGCAGTCAGCCCTCGGCTCCAGGGCTCTGCCCGCGTCTCCGCAGGCTCTCCTATCCGGGTTATTGTGCACCAGCCTATCACAGTACGACACGTGGCCTTTGAGCCTGGCTGCTTCTGCTTAGCATGACACGGTCCAGGTCCCGCCTTGTGGTAGCCCGTGTCTCCCCGAATCCTGCTCTCATTTTGCTGACACTCTGGCTGTTTCTCCACCCTTCCATAGGTGAGTATTGAGGTGCTTTCACCTTAGCTCCCAGGAGAGGCAACTTCTTGCCATGACGAGGACTGGCATCGCAGGTCAGAGTGCTGTGCTCGGTCCTTGTGCACACAGTGGCAGGCTCTTCTCCCAACCCACTCACCCCATTTGCTGTTACCGAGAGCCGTAGCATTGCACCACGCGCAGCGTTTCCTGGTGCCCAATCAGCTTAGGAAGGCATCTGGATGAACAGATGGACAGACAGGTGAACAGATACCCCACACACAACACTCCCCACTCCCAGCTGACCAACACGGCAGCAGTTGAGAACAGAAATCCCTGTTGGTCTCAGGACTCATCTGTGCCCAAGTTAAGTTCCTACCTACACCAACAGCAGCCCGTGGTCCCCAAGCCCACCTCAGCCTCAGAATACCCGACAGCAGTTCCACAATGGCCCCTGCAGGTCCCACCTCCAATGATCTTGATGTCACTTGCTAGAACGGTCCTGCAGTCAGAGGGGAGGACAGGCCTGTGCTGGGCTCTTCTAGTACCAGGCCCACTTGATGGCAACAGTGATGCACACAGCCTGCAATGGCTGTGCGTTGCCGTTTTTTTTTTTTTTGTTTGTTTGTTTTGTTACTAGAAATCAAACTCAGGACCTTTGCACTTGCCAGGCAGGCACTGTAGCACTGAGCTACATCCTCAGCCCTATATCTGCTTTTAAAGGGTGGAACATTACATTGTAGGACCCAGAGAGCTGGATGTCACCGGGAAGAGACCAACTGAAAGATGAGGTACAGCTCCAAACAAAGGAGTTTGTTTGTTCGTTTCTGTTCTGGGGATTGAACCCAGGGCCTCTGCACTGAGCTACATTCTCAGCATGTTTTAAAATTTTGAGACACAGTCTCATTAAATCATTAACTAAAGAGGCAGAGCTCAAACTTTCAGCCCTCCTGCCTCAGCCTCCAAGAGAGCTAGGATTATAGAGATTTTCCTAAAACAGTGGCAGGGAGAGGGGCCTCAGCCCAAATTGCTGTGACCAAGCTAGCCAGTGAACCAACGGCTACCACACCAGCTCCATGGTTCTTTACCTGTCCTGGCCCCACTTTGCTCCCTGGGAGGGCACTTCTTTCTCCTGGAATTCACCGTCCCCCATGACCAGGGCCATCAGGCAGCTGGGACTCTGAAGAACCCAAGGTCTCCTGACACCGCCAGTCTCTGAAGAAGTCAGCGCCATGACGCACTGAAGAGGGGAGCAGTGCAACCTGTCTCAGGACGCAAGGCTGCTTTGGGACCTGGCTACAAGCTCGCGCCTGGGCTAAGTCCTCACTCGTCCCCCTCAGGCTGGGGTGGGACATGCAGCACTCTCTGCAGCCCACCCATCTGTCCCTGGGAGGGATGAATCCTCTGTGACTATCACACCGCGACAAATGCTGGCAGGGGAGAGGCAGGCGTCCCTCCCCTCCTTTCCAGCTCCTCTACGCACTGTCTGTCTCTGAAACACAGATGGAAATTGAAGCAGATCTGAATAATTGTATCAGATTGCACGAAGCCTGGGGTCTTAAATTGTGATATACGGGATTAATTAAGTTCTAAGTCTCCAGTGCAGCCATCTCCCCTTCTCGCTGTACCGCACCAAGCAAGGGCGCTCGCAGGGCGCAGCAGACACGGTTGTGGACAGGCGTGCACAACCCAGCCGCTTGCCACTTCTGTTCCTCAGGGCCAGGTGAACCCACGAGTCCTGCAGGCTGGGCCTAGAGATTCTGAGCACTGGGCTGGCCCATCTCCCCTCTGGAGGGCAAGCAGCCTCTGTTCATCAGCCCCTTGCCTGCGCCCCAGATTCCACAGTGTATGAAGCCTCCAGACACACGCCTCCTCCTGCATGGAGGGCACCCATGGGAGCCTCCTTGTCTTGCCCTTGGTAGAGTCACAGGGACAAACACCCAGCAGTCCAGAGATGTGGCAACTGCAAGAGAAGCTGCAATGCAGGACGGCTCCTAAGGTGAAAGTGTGGGCAACAGGAACAAGACCAGGAGGTGAGGGAGAGCCGGGGAGTGCGTGCTACGATCTCCAGTCTTCGCCTGGTCACCCGCTGCCCCGCCCTCAGCATCAGTGCTTCTGTGATGGGAACAGGCTGACTGCTGGGTAGTATCTCGTTTAATGCTCAGCAGCCCTGAAGGACAAGTGCTCCTTATCATGATTCCTGTTTCATACATGAGGACTCTGAAATATCAGAATGCTGACTGCCAGTTCAGGACCTCACTCACACTATCGGGCCGAGACCCTGGTTGACCTCGGTCAGCTGGTGCCTGCACCATGGCGCTTTCCTGCCTGCTGTGTGACCACCTAGAAGCGGCTTTCTGCAACCTGCAATCCCAGAGAACCCCAAGCTGCTTTTCTTTGGCCAAGGCCCCTCTGTCTGGGATCCTGATGGGGTTCAGGGCCAATCCTCAACACCAGGCCCCACGTGGACCAGGTAGGAAGCAGCTCATTCTCATGCCCCTGACCCTGGCCCCTTTGGGCAGCCAGCTGTCTCCCCAGGTGGGGAGGGAGCAGGAGGTCTGTGGTCTCCCTGCCCAGGGACCTCCATGCCCTCCATGCCTGGTCCCAGGAGTGCTTTATGCAAGGATTAATGGAGGCGTCATCCTCCCATCTGACTGCAACTCTGTACCCGTAAGTGGTGGCCCCCATCCCTGCCTGCTGACCCCAGCCCTGTGTGCTCTCTGCTTCTCTTTAAGCCCAGCCCATCCAGACTCTGCCTCTGTGGGACTTGCACAGTCTCTGCCCCTCTGCATCTGGCTTAGCTCACCCCGGACTGAGCACACAGCAGGAGGGGCCTCCCCATATCCACCACGAATGCACTTGAATGAGCCCAGCTGCTAGTCGTTAGGGCTCCACAAGGATGGGAACAATGACCAGAAGCAGGAACACAGTGGCACCACCTGCACTCACTTATGTGCTTCCTGGGTCCCTGGACAGAGTCCCCCCTGCCTGCTGGCCACACGCAGAGCCTGGGTTTTCTTTTGAGGCCCAGTGCTCCAGGCACTTGGCCTCTTCCTCCCTCCCACCTCAACCACCTTGTTCCTTCTGTCCCCTCTTGCCTGAAGGAGCCTAGAGAGCAGGGTCCCAGCCAAACCTCTCTGTCCTGGCCACTGGTCCCAGAGCACTGTGCAGCGATCTGCATGCTGCAATGACAGCAGACAGAAAGGAAAACGAGGCCTGAGCACCAGGCAGGAGAGAGCTGTGGGAAGGCGGTACAGATATCTGCACTCTTCCAGGCAGGACTTTGGGGGGATCCCTGGCTGAGCACCCGGGCACCCGCACTTCCCTGGGCTGAAAGGGGGCTCAGGATGAGGACACAGGCCATTTGTGTGCCCTCCCCTGCTGAACAAACATAGGTACCTGTCCCTTCAATGGCCTCTCGATGCCACAGCTGTGGCCACTTGTCATGAATGACAACCCTAAGAGGCACATCTGGGATTCTCCACCTGGGCGATGATTCAAGCCCCAGTATGTTCAGACTCTCTTTGCCGAGCATTATTCCAGCCCTATTATCCTCTGAAATGTCCCCTCCCACCATGTTACCTGGTCCCCATCTCTGTCCCATGATGAGTTTTTCCTTGGGCATCTGCTGGCAGACAGCAGGCAGGAAGTGTACCCATTACAGAGCAAGGCTTCACCTTCTCCTACTAAGTCACAGAAGCAAAACCAGTCAGGGAAGAGGGACGCTGCGGCTTCTCCATCCTGAGGGGTGTGAGCCCTACAGAGCTGTGCAATAGACAGAGTAAACGATGAAACAGATCAACCAGTAAGGGAGGGTTTCAAAAATTCGGGGAACTGTTTGAAAGTTACTGGATGGTCATAGAACAACTGTGTTCACCGCTACTATATGAGTGCCACAAAGTGACATGCTAGGTCCCACCCTTGAGGGCGGGTCCCCCTAAGTGCTTCTTACACTGTCACATATCTCAGCTACCTGGGGACCTCGTTTGAGGGCCGAGTCCCTGAGTGTAGGTCTGGCTTCATCGCTAACTAGCCCTCAGGGGACACAGATGCCATGGGTCCAAGGACAGCGCTGAGCAGCATGGTGGCTCCCAGCTCACAACACAGAAGAAAATCACCTGGGAGTTTTCAGAGACTGGCCCCCGGGGCCCTCCCTGGTGATTCTAACCTGCAGCCTAGCAGGCGAGGTGGTAGCTAAAACAGTCCCCAGGTTCCTGGTTACTGAATTCCATGCCCTCCATGCCATAGGGAGCAGGAGCCTCTGAGGCAGGGGGTTGAGGAGGGCACAGGCACAAGGTGGGGCCCCAGAGCCACGATGTAAGGAATGAGAGGAGCAGGGGACCTGACATGACCCACAGGATCCCCTGAGGGGTTCAGGTGCAGGTCGTGCATCAACTTTAGCATGGGGACCAAGATGGAGGCAGAGGCGGAGGAAAAAGAAGGTCACTTGCCCAGACAGAAGTCTATAGGAGGCTGAAACCTGGAGGCCTAGGGCATCTCTGTCCTAACACAAGGATGGGTCCAATCACTGCCAGCTCCCAGAAAGGCAGCCAGCTATGCCTGAGGCAGATGTGCCGAGCAATCCCAAGCCCAAAGCCCAACCACACACACTGGGGTTAGTCTGCCCCCAACTCAGAGCACCCCCGGCCATGACCATGACTCTTACACTCGCCATCCTCCAAAACTGAATTAGCAAACACCTCCAACTAAGCCTCTTGGTGTACAGACAGGTGGACAGGTGGGCAGACAGACAGACAGACAGAACAGATCTGGCCATGGGGACAGCACCAAGGATGAGGATGAAGATGAAGACAGAAAGCATGCAGACAATGGAGGAAATGGAGATAGGAGTGGTCTCTCGGTTCTGTTCCTCCAGAGCCAAGGCTGTCCTGGGCTGATACAGATGCTCACAGCTCTGGCCACAGGCACATCTCACCCCTTCCCACCTGGTCTGACACGGTCGAGAGCAGTGATGGCGAACCTATGGCACGAGTGCCACGGTAGGCTGTTTGCATCACTGAAAGCGCTAAGAGGTTCACCATCACCCACCTCTCTACCACCAAAGTGACACCTCATGCCCCCGCCAGTGACACATGCTCTGGCTCCGATCAGAGCCTTTTCCTTGAAACCTGAGAAGTGATCTTGGCTTTGAAAAAGATGAATGGAGGAAGTGCAAAAAAAGAAAAGTCCATCTTCTCATCCCCAAGGCTTAAACTTCACATAAATTAGAGTTCCCAGCCATTCTGCAAGAACAGAAAAGCAGTGAGTGGGCCAGAGCCCAGGAGCTGGCCTAGTACCACAAATGGGCACCCTGAACCCTCTGCAGGGAGGTGGCATCCACCAGCAGCCTCAGTGATGTAGGGAAAATGCACCAAAAAGGACCGTGACCAGAAGGACCTGGACCTTGATTATGTAAATGTTTATCATTGAACTTGAATCTGTGACCGCAGAAGCCATTTTAAATGCTATCACACGGGGTGCAGAGGCCACCTGCAGAGTGGCCTGCTTGTCTATTGCCACCCTATAAGAGTAAGCACAATCCTAGAGGCGAAAGCACATACTTTGCCAGCTAAGGCCCCAAAGTGGGCACACAGATCCCATGGCTTCTTGCTTCTGTCCCCTCTCAGTGCTCAGCCCACCTCCCCATCAGAAAATGGGAGGAATAGGGGACCAGGGGCTGCAAGCAGGGGGCCAGTGGCATGAGACCTGAGCAGTGGTACTCTCTGGACCAGAGTGACATCGGGCCAAAGCACCTTGGCTGTGTCCTCTGGCACAGGGTGGCTCAAGGGCCCCTGCAGACCAAGAGTGGGCAGCAGTGTCCACAAGCTCCCCAAAATAAGCACTCAGAACCCTGCTGTCCCTCCACCTGGCCCCAATGTCCTCACTTCCTCAGACTGTGCTCTGGCTGCCTTCCCGGGTGGGCAGGTGTGGGGCCGGGCCAAGGTTAGAGGCAGGGGAGGGGTTTGGCCCAAATCGGTCCAGCAGGAAAGGCCATTTGCCATGCATCCTCACACAGGAGGGGCTCAGTACTACCAGAGGTGGCCACAAAATCTGGGTACACTGGAGGTCTTGCAATGACACCATCACAGTGGGGCTATGGGCATTCTCAAATAATGATCTTCAAATAGCACAGCCAATCAGAAAGGCAGAGCAGGCAGCCCTGGAACCTTTGCAGCCAGAGCCCTCGGGGGAGGTGGCTTGCACTCCCTGTGTGTGGCCACAGCGTCTTGGTACTGGCTTCCCAGGGCAGGTGGCCAAGGGAGAGCACACTGTCCATGCTACTAGCCAGGCTCGTCCCTGCTCTGGATATGCAAGCAGCCAGGAGCCCCTCTGTGCCCTTTCCACATCCTCTGCGGATCCTGTCTGATGCTGTGGGAATCTGAAACATCTGTGGAAAAGAATTCCCCGGCTCTACTTCAGAACAGAAATGAAATAATGAAATAAAAAACTTAAAACTCTGTGCAGCTTCTTCTAGAGAGCCAGAAGTGTTGGGGCTGGCGTAGGGTCTGCAGAGGGTATGGGGTTTAAACTACTGTACAAGATCCCCAGACCCTTCCATTGTCCCTGCCAGGGCCTGGGCCAATTGCACAGCTGCAGATCACGCTCTGCAGCTGCCTGGTCAGTGACATCCTCAGAGACGAAGAGGCGAGAGTGCAGCTCAGATCCGCCAGAAGCCGGCCGGATGTCTCCAGCATTGGGAGTGAGCTCGGGGCTCAGTATCCCCTGCACATTTCTATGCCATCTCCTCTGCTCCGTGTCCATCTTCGTGCCAGCTGCCAGTTGCTCCCTGGAACCCAGAATTCTCCCTCTTATCCCCTGTCCCTGCTACTTGCAAGCCATCTTCCCAGGAGGTCCAGGAAGACCATCTTGCAGACCACGTCCTCAAGACTCTGCCCCAGGTCCACTGTGTGTGGACACAGCAAGAGGGGCCCAGATTCACAGGGGGTGGCAGGGAGGGAAGCACCCATGTTTGGGAGTGACAAAAGGGACAGCCAGAGAGGAACCAGAGAGCTGGGGCTGGAGAACCCAGCTTGGAGAACCCAACACAAGCATCCTGGAGAGCAGGCTGCGTGGGACTCTGAGCCACCAGGACAAGCAGGGAGCGCGCTCCTCAGCCCCTGCTGCCCCTGGGGTTCAGAGCTGTGCTGGAGATGGCTGCTCCCTGCTAAGGAGGCCAGGGCACAGGACACTTAGCCCCTGGAGGGCAGTCCTGCTGCACCTGCCAAGCCTTCCTACCAGAGGTGGCCATTCTGCTTTGGGCTGCTTGACGGCCCCTGGGCTCAGCGCACCGCGACACCACCTTCATCCACCCTGAACTCGGCTGAATCGCAGCTGCCTCTTCCTCCTCTCTCTCCCCTCTTCCTCCTCCTGATCTTCCTCCTCCTCTTCTTGTCTTTCTCCTTCTCCTCCCTCCCTCCTATTCTTCCTTTTCTTTGTCCTTCTCTCCCTTTTCCCTTTCCTAGCTTGCCCTCCTCCTCTTCCTCTTCCTCCTCTTTTATTACCAATCCACAACCAAGGACTCTTTTGTTCCACCACTGAGTCACAGTGTTACGCTTCAGATTGAAGGACCACTCGCAGCCAGCCAGTCCATGTCAGGGGACGAGAAGTAAACCCAAGCTGCTCTCTAGGCCCACCCAGAAAGATGCTCCTATGCTGGACAGCTGCCAACAGCCACGGGATGAGCAGAGGTGCCCACATAAGGACAGGGACAGTCCTGCTGCTTTAACAAGCACCCTGACCATGGGCACTTACAACTGCAAAGCTTTCTGCTCCCGCTCCATTCCCAGCAACCCCACTGAGCTCCACACACCAGGTCCCAGGCCAAGCTCCTGACCTCTCGCTGTAACCCTACCAGAGCTCATGGCAGAGGAAAGAGGGCAGGGGCCACACACTCCATCTCAAACTTCCCACCTGAAGTAGAGAATATAGCTCTAGTCACAGACCAGGGACTGTGGTCACTGAGACGTGTGGGGAAAACCTAGCATCAGAAATGAGTCTGCCCCAGCAACACTCACCTAAGGCCAGTATGGACCAAACCACAGTGGACTTGGACACACTAGGCTTCCACAAGAAACCCAGAGACTCTGCCACCTTTCAGGCCTCCCTGACCTCTGTGTCCTCCCCAGGGAGGGGCAGCTGGGCCCGACTGCAAGAAGAGAAGAGGTGACACTAAGGAAGAGACAGCCAAGGCTGACCATGTCACACCTGTCCTGTCACGTCTGCGTGCAGCAAGCAGGAAAGACACCTACCTCCCGGTCCACCCGAGCCTTGCATGGCAGATGCTCCACCCTCTACATCAGACACGGGAGATGACTGCAGTAAGTGTCCTACTAGGAGAGGGCTCTCCTTTCCCCCAACCCTGGGCTCCAGACCCGGCAGGCAGCTCTCATTTCTGTTCCAATGTGGGGCCCACAGACAGCTGACTTGACCACAGGTGCTGCCATAGAACAGGGAGCTCTGCAGAGATGTCCACCAGAGGCCAGCAGCACCCCTGCTAGAGCCCCTCCACATGTCCATGTGCACTTGTGTACAAGCATTAGGTCTGCCTGTGTGCATGCATGTGTGTGTACATGCACGTGCATATGTGCACCTGTGAGTGTGCATCTCACCTTCCACTTGGAGCTCCCTGGCTACAACTCCCCAGCTTCCCTCTGTGCTTCACTGGTACCTGGGGAGGAGGACACCAACCCTATTCTCTTCTCACTACAACACTGCTCCAAAAGTAGTTCCTGGGGGGCTGAGTCGCCAACTGGACGCTCATCCCTGAGGCCTGGCCACTCTTCAGTCCTGCCTGGCTCCCGGGTGTAGCATTGTGCCACTTCCAGGCAGGCCTTGCAGAGATACACTGAATCACATGGCCGTCACGGGCCGTGTAGGGGACAGCAAGCCCACCCCTTAAATCCCAGTGGGTCCAAGAGCCAAACATAAGGAACAAATCACAATGCACCCCAGGTCAGTATGGGGCACCCTGGCTATTCTGGCCTTCGCCACTTGCCCCTGGCCCCTGAGCCCCCTGGTACCACAGGGGTCCCCATTCCCTGAATCAGCCACATGCTGCACTGTAAGAGGCAGGAGATGTGCTGGGTCCCTGCCCCCGAGGTGACTGAGACAGAATGGCCTTGTAGAAAGACAGACGTGCCACAGTGACTGCTTGCTGCCGGGGCCGGACTCCATGACAATATTCAAGGGGTGCAGAAACAGCTAACTGGGACCTTCAGGCTAGGACAGTTGTCATTAAGGGTGTGACACTGAGTTGAGCTCTGAAGCCTGGGGCAGGATTAATGACAAGGAAAATGGAGAGAGGACAGGGAGCCGGCCAGGCAGAAGAAACAGCCTGCACCGCGCCCTGGACGCCGAGGAGTGCAGCCTTTCTGAGGAACTAAGGCCCAGGAAGAAAGGCAGCCAGCTGTGGTAGCACATGCCTATAATCCTAGCAGTCCACTGGGAGGCTGAGGCCAGAGGGTCACCAGAGTCCAAGGCCGGCCTGGACTACGCAGTAAGTTCAAGATCAGCCTGGATGACATAGCAAGACCCTGTCTCAAAAAAAGAGGGAAGAAGGGAGGGAGGGAGAGGAGAGGGAGGGAGAAGGAGAGAGAAAGGGAGGACAGCTGCTGGGGCAGACAAAGAAGCCTCTAGAACTTCCCTCTTTATCCAGAGAACAATGGGCAGCACTGAAGCCATGAAACAAGGTAGTCACATCTGTGTCTCTGAAAAATGTTCCGCCCTCTACCCCACTCCCAGCCACCCCTACTTGGCAGCCAGAGCTCACAGGAGCTGGAAAGCTGGCCTCCGTAGACAAGGAGGGAAGTGAACAGAGCACAGGGTAGGAGCTGAGGGGGCCCAGGTGCATTGGTGGCTTGAACAAGAGGAGAGAAATCAGGAAGCAGATGACAGGGCCCTGCCCCGACCTTGGGAGGGGCAGGACGGGGACTGGTGAAGAAGCCCCCGGGCAGTGGCTGAAGCTCGTGTCCAGCCCAGGCAGAGCTGAAAGAATCCAACCCAAGGAGCCCCCAAAGGCCAAGGGTCAGCAAGAAAGATGAGGCCAGGGAGCAAGGGGAGCTGGAGGCCGGGAGAGAACAGGCACGTGCTGGGAGCCAAGGGGCTTGGCTAGACTCAGTGCTCTGTGGGTGAGGCCTCCACGCGTCTTGATAGCACAGATCCCCTGGACCAGCTGAAAACAGCAGACTAGCCTCCCACCCAGGCCACACGCTGCACAGCAGAG
Organism: Cavia porcellus; assembly: GCF_034190915.1. Taxonomy (NCBI): domain Eukaryota; kingdom Metazoa; phylum Chordata; class Mammalia; order Rodentia; family Caviidae; genus Cavia; species Cavia porcellus. The sequence goes on from NW_026947515.1 coordinate 28,135,523, forward strand.
GGACTCCCCAGCATGGGCGCACCCCTAAGTGTACCAGGTGTGGAAACACTCCCATGCAGCTCTCCCCACAAGGCGTGGGGCCAGTTTGCTCACTGCTGGCATCTGGATCAGCCTCCTGACTCCAAGATGCCCTGGGATGACACACACTAGCTCAAGCCAGGGCCTCAACATCCCTGGCTCAGTTCCAGTCTGTCAGGGACCCAGCCACCAACCTGCGAGCCAGCTGAGCTACCTGATGAAAAGCCGGCAAAGGCAAGAACCATCCAGTCCGGACAACTTCTGCCTACAACCATCTGGCCACAGGCACAGGAAGAAGTCCAGCCAAGACAGGCCAAGCACAGCCCAGATCAACAGCAGGGCCTGGGCGACCCACAACCTCACAGCAAGAATCAACAGCTGTTGTTCCAAGCTATGGAGTTGTTGGGCTAGTTTGTTACACAGTAGTGGCTAACAGATGTATACTCCATGCTCTGCAACTTCAGCCTGCTCCTTGTAGTAGCAGAACCCCATAGAGGCTTGCAGTTAGCTTCACCGTGTAGGGCTTATAATTGAGTTGCTTGGTGAGATTGTTGGTCTAATTTTTTTTCCTTTTAATACATTTTCAACCAGAAAGAGCAGAAGTTGTTCAAATTGCTCCTGTTGAGTTCTCAGAAGCGTCTTCCCTGGGCCTCTCCGGAGAGGCTCGTGTTGTCTGTTGAAGACATATCCTCACGAAGCTTTTCAGAAGCCGCATTCTTCTGTGACGCAGCCAGGACACTTAATTGTGTGAGAGATGGTGATGTGGTATCAGTTGCCTTTATGCCTCCGAATCTGCATCTGCATGAGGCCGGCAACTCTTATCTGAATTCCATGCACAGATAAAAGAAGCTTATTTAAAATAACTGGGAAAATTCCACGCTGGAGGCAGAGAAAAAGTTCCTTTGCTGCTCCAGACACAGAGCAGATCATTTGAGGAAGAGCATTTGAAATCGATCCAGCACCTGGCCACTTCCATGGCAGGAAGGACGGCGGGGGGTGTCCTGAGAACCACCTCCCACCTCCTATGGTGCACCTGCTTCCACAACCCCCTGCACCCCCAGAACAAGAGACAGCCCACACTGGGTCCCTCATGGTCCTAGCATCCCTCTGTGGGTCATGTAGGACCAGCAGGGTGTCTGCTCCAGGGTGGGGCTGCAAAGGTGGGAAGAGGTCACTCAGCAGGTGCTGGCGGTTGATCTCAATCAAGACCACCCCCTCGAAGCTGGGGTTCTGAGTGAGAGGTCCCAGTAGAGGCCATCATTCTGCCGCTGCAGCCTGAGCTTGGAACCATCCTTTGTGACAGCTGGCCCACTGCCACCTAGGAGAGTGAGGAGCAGATTGAAGTAGCCAGAAGGATGCCAGCAACCTCAACACACCCATGAGGGCTAGCCATCCAGGGAAGCAGGGCTCCCAGCCTGGGGCAGCAGGCCACCCAGAAGGCTCTGCCACACCAAGGACAAGTGCCTAGCACAGGAACTCACGGGAAGTTGGTGGGACATGCAGCTAGGGAAATACAGGGCCACCTGGAGGACAGGGGAAGCTGTGGGAAAACAGATGACGGAGTCCTTGGAGAAATCCGGCTATCACTTCATAGGAGGAGGGAATATGTGAGTTGGGTCTTGGAGCACATATAGGAGTTTCTAGGCAAGAAGGGATTTTTAGGGGTGGACCATCTAGAACTGGCTATCAAGCTCACAGTAATGTTGAGAAAAAAGTTCTTGAGCCCTTAACATGGGCACTTTTTCACCCACTTAACAATGGATCTATGCATTATATTCTCTCAGCTGCTCTGGATGGTAGGCAGTCTCAGCCTCATCCTGTTCCTAAGACCACGGTCCTCCTGAAGCCAGGCATGTCCACAAATCCTCCTGAGGCCATGCCTGGGGCCAAGGACAGGAAAATAAGTAGTTAGGTAAACTCTCCTTATCCACACTTCTGATTTCTTTGGTTTCAGCTATCCAATTACAGCCCAAAAGCATTACATGGAAAATTCCAGAAATCAACAACTCTTAAGTATTAAATTGCCAGCCATTCCAAGTACCAGGGCAAAACTGCATGCTGCCCACTCTGTCCCTCAGGGATGTGACTGACTCTTCCTTGTGTCCAGAGTATCCACACACTGTATGCCACCCGCCTGGAACTTAGAAGCATCGTGGCTACCAGGCCAACTGGGGTGCTTGTTTCCAAATCACCCTTCTTTTAATCATTGCACCAAAGTCAACAGTAGCAAGGGTGGCAATTTTATGAGACGATACTGTTATAACTGCTCTATTTTATTATTAGCTATTTAGTCTCTGACAGTGACCAATACATAAATTAGACTTTATCATAGGTAAGTACAGATAGGATAAAGCATAGTATATCAGTGCTCCTTGGGGTCTCAGGCACCTCGGGGGTCTCTGGGATGTGTTTCCCCTAGATAACAACGGACTGCTAGAAGTGACAGTCAGGGAAGGTCTGCAGGCTGGGTACTGTCTGACCCGGCACAGACACAGACACTCAGACACACACACACACACACACACACACACACACACACACACACACACCCTTGCTGTTTGTCAAGAAATGAGCAGAGCCCCATGGAACCGCACCTCAAGCACCATTCTCCTAGGAAGCTCTGTCCTGTGCTTAGACTGACCTGCGGGTTGGACAGGAGGAGTCATGTCCCAAACACAGGCAGTGCCTCTGCACGCAGTGTGGACCCTCACTCAGCGCACAGCCAGCCGTCTGGGTGGTGGCGTTGATGCTCCAGGGAAGGTCCTTCTGAGGCTGGGAAAGAAGCCATCCCAGGGCTCCCTCTACCTCCAGTCACTGCAGGCAAAGCCTGACTGGTCTTTGTCTGTGTCCATGTCACCCAGTGCCATGGACATCTTCTCCCTGTCCCCTTTCCCTCTGTGTGTCTCTGGGTCCTAAAGTCCCCTTTTGATAAGGATGCTGGGTCACGACCAGATCCCTGGGGAAGCTGTTAGCTCCATGGTGGATGTCGGCACTGGAGATGGAATCTGGCAGGGGATAGGTGATGTGGTGAGAGGTCTATGCAGATGTACAACATCCGGGGACGAAACCTTTGGCCCCAGTGAGAAAGAAGTGGGGCCCTGAGTGGAGGAGGCTCCTGTCTTCTGCTCCCTGCGGGGGCCCCAGGTGTGGACACACAGAGAGAAACGCAGGCTCAAGTGCTTCTTCATCATTTCATGCACCTCAGTTCACCCCAATCTGCCCCTCCATGGGGCGTCCAATCCCCAACACAGGGCCCATCACTCCTTCATTGCCCTGATGCTTTTAATTCCCAGGACCCCAAGGGGACGGGGAGACACCAGGATGGCACACTGGGGCTGACCAGCAGCGACTCTGAGATACCAGTATTACGGGATTTTCGAGGGGGTGGGGTGCCAGGGTGTCGAAAGAGACCCCAAGAAAGGGTCTCCTAGGGATCCTTCTAGGAAGCCACCGAGACTGAGAAGAGTTGCACGGAATTGTTCTATGTTTAGGGGGCACATGAATGTTCCTGCAGGGCTGGGTACTTGCTCTTCACACAAAGAAGCTTCCAAAAATTGCAATCTGCCTGCTGCCAAGTTTGGGGCTGTTATTTCCTTCCCAGCCCCCTCGGGTTTTTTTTTTTTTTAATTGGCCTGAAATGCAAACTGCTTTGCCTGATGGGTCCCTCTGTGGCAGGACACGTGCAGGGAATCCCACCTACCGCACAGCCTTGCAAAGGCCAGGAAGGAGACATCTCCTCTGAGAAACAAGGTGGAAGCTCAGGGACACTGGAGCACGCTCCCAGCTGAAAGAGGAGCGCGTGTAGGTCTGACTACCTGTCTCAGCCGGGGCAGGGACATCATCGCAGCCTTGGGGGATGTGTCCTCTCTGCCATAAGGCCATGCCATCAGGGAATGAAGTCAGCGAGGGCTAGGTGCACCCCACCCCAATCCTCAAACCGGCCTTCGAGGAACCTCCACAGGTAGGGCCTCTAGATGGCAGCAGATTCCCCTGGCGTCCCACGTGGCGTCCCATGTGGCGTCCCACGTGGAGAAGATGAGCAGCCTGGCCCATGGCCCCTACCTTAAGGGACAAGTCACTTCTGATAGCTGGGATGGTGTCCTCCAAGTGTCTTCCATGTGCTCAAGGCTCTGAAGAGCAAGACACTGCCCTCTGTCCCTTCCTCAACAGCCTACTCCCCATCTCAGCAGTAGGGACCCTGCAGAAGAGCCAGGATGGGAGGTGAAGGGTCCTGGTCCCCACCATGAAGAGCTGAGAGCCCTCAGAGCGCAGGGATCCCAATATCCACCACAATGAGGACACGAGTGGAGCCAGGGTGACCCCACCTTCTCTGGGGCCACATTCACCTTGCATCTGAGTGTCTGTGCCCATTACTCTACTGCTCTGTCACTGCAGACTGCTTGGAGACAGGCAACGCACCACGTCCATGACCAACTCTGGTGCCAAAAGCACAGCTCTGGGTCCGCAAACACCGCACACACCACACACCACAGGGAGAATCCACGTAATCACAGCCAGGCGACTGCTGCAATGATCCCAAAGTCGAAGGCAGTGGCCAGCCTGTAACCAGTCCCCTCTCCCTCAGGACTGCTCCATTTCTAGAACCCAGGAGCAGGGAAACGTGTGTCCTCCACCCCCAAGACATTCTCCTCCATGCCATGGGACCTTAGATTCCTCCACATCACAGGGAGCCAGGTACCCCAGCCCAGCACCCTGGGAGGCACAGCCGCAGCCTGGTTCCCAGTAGCAACTCCAGCTAAAAAGGGGGTAAAGGGCTGGAAATGGTGGCTCCCAGACAAGAGGTAGGTGCTTGTGGGTGTGGGTGACAGATGGGTGCGTAGCTGCTCCAGAGAGGAGTACAGGTACAGAACGGGGACCCTAGAGAAGAGACCTCAAATGTCCTCAGCCCTCCTTGATAGGCAGCCATTCCCTGGAAGTGACCCCCTCAGACAGGACAGGACACAACACACCTACTCCAGGGGCTCTGGTATCTCTCTCCTCTCACTCTTTTGTTCACACCAGGTCCCTATTGTTTCACAAGCACTGCTACACACGTGCACATCCACACATGCGTGTCGAGTTTATCCCAATCCTTAAATGAGGTCTTGGCTGAGAATCTACAATTCCCCAGTGGCCTCAATCTTGCAAAGATTGCTTTTTTAATGCTGTTAGGCCTTAATTCTAATAAGCTTCCTCTCTAGTACAGAACCGGGTCACTCTGCCCTGACATCACCAGAAATCTCGCCTGGGCTGGAGGGCGGGTGGGAATGGGGAGGGGCCCCTCAGGGAAGGCCCGGAGCCAGGGAGGCCCAGAGACGAATCCTCCCTTAATTCCTTGGAATTCCCAAATCATCTAATTTCTGGGAACCAGTGTGGCCTGACTGTTATGGCTAACTTTGAGATGTGACCGTGTCTCCTATAATGTCAGGAGTCTTGATTTTTAAATGACAGGAGGAAGAAAAGGAAGCACAGAGCCCTGGCCACACCTGGCACAGACACAGGGCCCGCCCTGGACAGACGGTCTCCAGCTCTGGCCTGGAGCCTCTGCCCCACGGAGCCCCAGTCCTGAGGCCAGGAGAGGAAATTGAGAGAGGATGGCATCAGCAGGCTCCAGGACAGGGACCAAGCCTGACCCAGGCAAGGCACAGAGCCCAGGGCTGGGCACCAGGACCGTCAATCCCACCCCGAACCCAGCTGAGGAGTGGTACAGTTCCAGACATGGAGGATGTGTGACGGGGAAAATCCGTCTCCATCTGTGTTCTCAGGACTGAAAAAAGAGCGCTCACGATACCTTAGGGCATTTATGAAGCACCCACTATGTGCAGAAAGGGGAGCAGTGACCCGTCCATCCCACTGTTGTGCCACACTAGAGATAGGAGGGGTCCCAGAGTCAGTGCCAGAATGTTCATTCCCTAAAACCCATGGGCAATGAAGGTGTGAGTCCTTCATTCCAGAAGGTTCTGAATTTAGCTGAGGAGAGGACTCTGAGTAGGTCACAGAGAATGAGGAGTCAGAGACAGCTCTTGCCTCCCAAAGCCCCTGGTTATAGGAGTGACCGAGAAAGGATAAACAGCCACCATCCTCCATCCTGTAGACCACGCCCTCGCCAGGGCCCACGGCTTCCCACCAGTCCCTGTGATGAGCTCTCATGTGGGTCAGCCAGGGTCTCCCAGGCCCCTGGTGCCTCCTGACCCTGGACACGAAAAACACTGGCCATGAAAAGCCAGTGCCCCAGGTTCTGGTCTCTGCCTGAGCTTGGAGGACTTGACAGTTCCTCTGGGATGGCAGTGGGACTAATATCAAGTTTTAAATACAAAAGTGTAGGTCACTATGGTATCCACAGTCAAGTACCACAGACACCAAAGACCATGTCTGAAGCAGGGCACCCCGCTGAGGGTCTATGTCATGAGGCAGGAGTGGACGCAGCTGGGAGGCCTTGTGGGCCACAGAAGAGGGGAGGATGCACCCCTGCCCCATCCTTGGCTCACCGCAGCTGTGGGCCTGAGAGCCCCAGCTCCGGACCCCTGGGATGTCCACATACTGTTCTGTCCCTTGGCTCATCCACAATAGGCCCGAGGATGAGATCTCCTGAGCACTTGAAAAGGACACTGCTGCAATATGCTGGTACATGTGGTAGCCGAGAGTTGTCCTGGAGGAGCCCTGGCAAAGGACAGATTCCAAGATGTGCCAACAACTCTCCCACACCACCCGGGAGGGACGGATGACTCCCAGTCCTGCTGTAGAATCACCAGCACTGAATAGAACCACCCTCTAGCCGCAAGGCCAGTCCAAGCCTCTGGTCCACCAGAAAGAAATTGGCACCATCACATAGATCCCAGAGCAGGCCCCACTCCCCTGGCCCAGGACCCTTCCATAAGCCTGGCACGGCCCAGCCCAGAGCCCAGCAGCACAATGAGCACCTACTGTGTGCCAGGCCCCCAGTCCAGTGCTGAGACAGCACGCATCTCCCCACTGTCTGGACGTTAAGACATCCTGGCTGGCGGGCACTCTTCCCTTTGCAAGTAAACGTGTTGCAGACATCTTCCACACCCACCCGCGGCAGCTGTCAGAACCCACTGCCTTCCACAGTGTACTAGCAGTGGGGCCCTCTGAGGAAGGGCTCCCCCCTGGGCAGCAAACAGCCCCCAAGCCACAGGAAGCCCTGTGTGTGTGAGAAACCCCCGAGAGAGGTGTTCTGCTGTTTGGTAGTCCACTCTGGTTCTAGGACGATTGTGTCCATGCCAAGGTTCACTTCCGCAGGTTGTGGGGAGGCCTGCTGAGCTGATAGAAAGCCCAGCACAGCCTACTGGGCACCACCTTGCTCCTGCCAGTGCCTGGGCAGAACCAAGGTCCATTTCCCCTCTGGCCTGGAAACCACAATGGCTTTCCTACCACTCAGGAGGACTCACAGTGCTGATCAGCAGGTAAGCGCTCTGGAAATGGGGTGGGGCAAGGCTGCACCCCCACCCACATGTCTCCCTTGGGGCCTCTAGAGCCTCAGAGCATGGAAGCCACCAGCTGTGCCCGAGGCCTGGTCAAGACAGAGCACCTGAGGCACAAGGGCCCACCCGGCTCTCAGCACACACACACACACACACACTCATACCCATATATTGACAGGAGCCTTCCAGATGTAAGGCTGGCTGAGCAGGAAGACTCGACCCTCGTGTGTCATCTTCTGGGCTCCCATATCTGTGCTGACCATAGCTTCCAGAAAAATATGAAAGACGAGGTGGGGCTGCAGAACGGCTTTGCAGGTCCTTCGTGCAACAGGCATGCACACACAGTCCCTGTGCCCCTGACTTAGATGCAGCCCTGGCCTTCTGTGCTCTGTGCAGTCTTCCGCAGGCCTGTGCCGTCACTAGGCCAGCCAAGGTACTGGGAAGCTCTGGGAGGAACCACCTCAGCCTCGCTCACACCCCCTGCACACCCGGAAGGGACCCAGGCAGCACTTCCTCAGCCCCACCTGTTTCCCCGCACTGCCCTGGCCCCACCACCACCGGCTCCCGCATTTGTCCAGAAGCCCACACGAGTCAGCACTCGCTGCCTAGCGCACTGTTCAAATGTCCCTGCCACAGCAAAACAAGCTGGCCTAGGGTGGGAATGTGGTTCTGGCACATTCTGGGCCAGCAGTGCCCAGGGACCTGAGGTCTGCATTTGGAATGAGTGAAGGCTGTCAGAGAGAAGGCAAGAAAACCTCGGTCCTCCTACAGACTTCCAGTGGCTTTTCCAACCCAGGCCCAGCTCTAGGGAAAAAGTAATAACCATAGCCACAAGGGCACACTCTGTCCTCACTGCTGCCACAGGGCTTTGAGGCCCGGCACCAGGGCTGGGGAGAGCTCATTCCCACAATAGGAAGAAGGGGTACCCTGGTGAGGAGGGGATATAGGAGCAGCAAGATTGTCGCCGAAGTCCCCAAACTGGACAGTACCCCTGGATTAATTCCTGTAGCCACCATCACCTGCTAAGCATCCACATAGGCCAGGAAGACAGCAAGGAGTGGACACATCCATGAGCTTTTGGCGCCACAGGGCCTCCAATGCTGAAACAGTCAGCCACTCTTCCTCAGGTGAAGTGGTGGTCACACCCCAAAAGTGGCACTCAGGTGCCCCTGGCCTCTTCTCTTTCTGGCTGTCCATTCTACCTGTGCACACAGTGGGTACCCTGAGGCTCCCTAAGAGGCTTTAGGCAGCCCAAAGGCCCCTGGTCCTGCTTTCCAAGCCACTCTCTTCTCACTGTCCCTCATTATCAATGTTCTCCAAAGGTGCCCTGCAGAAAGTCGCCATCAGGTAGCATCGCCTACACCCACCTCACATAGCTAGAGGCTGGCCAGTAGGGTAGGGAGGCTCAGGTGGCTGATGCCCCCATAGGAATAGCTGGGTGCCAAAGTGCACCCAGAGAAGAAGCCAGTGGCAACAGGCACACACCCACAATATGCATGCATGTGCACGCGCGTGCACACACGCACGCTCTGTGTTGTTAAGGACCTTAACTTAGAATGATGTATTCTCTGTTCTCCTGACTATAATTATTTCAGCGTGGGAGACCAATCCTGTCTCCAGTGTCTCAGAAGCTCGACATGAGAATCTCACATTCCAGGGCCCTGGAAAATCCCCACGGTCTTCAGTGCCTCCCTCCTGGAAGCAGAAGTACCACAGGGCTTTCAGACGAACGGCACCATCGAGAGGGTGCATCACCGGTTGGGTTTAATTCCCACTCCAAGAGCCTCTGCCTGGAGCCACAGAGACACAGGCACCGCGCATGCTTGGCAAGTAACCATGGCAACTTTGAGGAAGTTTCAAACAACCAGTTTGTGGATTGTTTTATGGCTATGCGGTGCTCCAAAGGGTCAGGTCATTGCCTCTCCTCTACAATACCAAGACCCTGAATGACACTGTTAGGCCACTGCAGGGCTGGTGTCCCAGAGCAGCCTCCACACTGCTGGCTACCTTTGCTCACGTCTCACCTCAGTCACAGTCCTGGTCTGTGATCATGCTGTGCCTGCTGGTGACCATGGGCCAGTGCACTCCTGTCTCCCCCCAGGTCCCACCCATCCAGAGAATTCTCAGTACCCAGGAGTCCCAGGAGGTGGCCTTGGAGAACTGCATGCACCTACCTACTCTGCAATCCAGACCCCATGGGATTTCTAGAATGGGTGGTCCCACACACAGCTCCCACAGTGGGGAGGCTGCTGGCTGCCCTGCATGTGCCCACGCGTGCACACACACACAGGAGCCTGTATGTGTGCACATGAAGTTACAGGGTGGCTCCAGCCCCACATGCAGGAGTCCGCAGGTCTCCTCAAAGGGCTGAAGAGGCCTCCATGGAGACAGATGGCAGCCCGTGGCCTTTGGCCACCAACCCCGTCTGTGTAGGGCACAGCAGGAGGCAGCTTTGGATGTCAAGGACAGCGTCGCAGGTATCGATCAATGGGTATGTGCTCACACGCACTCCCACACCTGTAAACATGCACACTGTCCTCTGCCGGTGGCCAAGCAGCAGCAGCAGACAGTGCCGCTGGCACTGCAGACTTTCGGGGCAGCTGCACCCCCACAGAGGCAGAACAGTGGTGGCCCAGGCCCACTGCCTACCTGAGCCCACGCAGCGTACTCGCCCCCTGCGGGTCAGAGTGGGAGTTCGGGACAGTGCCTGGCAGCCAGAAAGGCCCTGTGTCACAGCCGTGGTGGCAAAGGCTAGGCTACATGGCTGTGAAAAGAGGAATCATTTTTAAAGGAAAAAGAACCTTAAATGGTCCTTTCAGTCTACGGCGCACATAATTGTAGTATCCAAGCTAATGAAAGGCCTGGCGTGCTGGCTAGCTGAATGAGGGCTAATGCCACAGCCTGCAGCTCATGTGGCGAGGCTCCATCACCGGCATGGAAGACAGATCAGTTTAGGGAGGTGGACAAGGCGGGAAGGAGGTGGAAAAACAGGAAACAAAGGGCGCCTCTGGGAATGACACATCTCCCACTTGGGATCACATCACCCATTGCCGGCAGGCGGCCACGGAGTGCTGGCATCTCGTTTCTGCTCAGGCTAAGTTTCCTTCATGAAACAGTCTGGCTTTGCATGGAACTGAAATAATACCCAGAACGAATGAAGAAGGAGGCCTTGCTCCTAGAGGCCTGGCACGAGAGCTGCCAGGTACAGGGACATAAGGGAGCTTTTCTGGGTCCAAACAGCAAGCACAAGCCTGTGACACACACATGCACATACACACGGCACACAGGGGACACAAGCACTATGCAGGTGGTCACACGCAGAGTAGGAACACATTCGCATACGTACTCATGCACAGGGCAGGCATGTACATGCATCTGCACACCCTCACATGCACCTGTGTACACACACACACACACACACACACACACGACTGTGCACCCACACCCACATCATGCACACATACAGCCCCGAGCATTCAGCTCTATGGCTCTGCTGGCAGCCACACGCTAAGGGGACAAAAAGTCCTGCAAATGTGCTACCTGGAATTTCTCCCCTCCTTACAATATGAGCTCCATTCTTGAGGAGACCTGATGGTTTAGCTCTAGCTCTGAGCATGCAGACCCTTGCACAGTCCATTCCAGAGCCTTCTAACCCACGCCCAAGGGGGTTCCTGCCTTCAAGACCTGGGAACCAAGCCGGCTCCTCCATCTACGTGAAGGTGACTGATTTATTCTGACCATCCTGACTCTTAATGACACAGCTCTCCTCCAAGCCTGCGCAGCTGTAATTGTCCATCATGCAGGGAGGGCAGGCAGGGACTGTAAATCCTTCCTCCCAGCTGCGCAGAGCTCCATGCTGCCTGACCTCTGGCTACTGGCCCCTCATCGCCCTCCCACCATCACCAGCTTTCAAGGAGCAGGAGGGAAGCAGCGGAAAGGGGTGGCTGATGGAGCAGAATGCGGCAAGAGGTCAGGGCAGGTGCAGAGGGGGAGTGTGGCCTGCATCCTGCTGCGCAGACACCGAGGTGCTGCAGAGTGACTGCTGCCTGAGTCACAGCAGCTTTGAAGGGGGCACTCCTCCAGGGCTAGGCGCCACATAGTTCACCCTCTGGGTGCCACCAGGCAGCCAGGCCTTGGGAGCCACAGCATTCTCTGGACTGACATCCAAACACACAGACAACCTTCCAAGCGAGGCCTGGAGAGGAAGGAATGATGCTCATTCTCCTTGCAGTCTACACAGTCCTCCATGGCTCTTACTGGAGCCTGGGGACTTCTCTGGGGGGTGGAGGGTCGGCCGTGCGCCCACAGCAGCAGCAGCACGGGCTGTACCGCTTCAGAGGCTCAGCCACCTCCTCCAGGCTGGCCTCCTTCTCTGCAGAGGACTGGCCTTTTTCTGTGATTTTAGTGTACAATAACATTTCTCAAAGTGGCAGGCATTACACTTATGATTATTACCTAAAGACTTCCTTTATAGCCTTCATTTGCCAATGCTCATTACTTCCTGAAAAATTATCCTTGGGAACTGAAATTTTCCAAGACTGGTCTTGTGAGTTTTTTTAGGATCTGGGCAAAACATATTTGGGAAGGAGGTGAAATCAGTGCTCCTGAAGTCAGTCTCCTTGGTGACTTCTGACAGGAAAGAGAAACCTCTTAAAGGGGGTGGGGCTGAGTCTTTAACATGCAAATGAAGATTCCTTTATTTGGTTTTGTCTGTTGGAGGAGACAGCCCTATTTTTACAGTGAAAGCTCAACGGGGGAAGACCTCTACAGCACTCCTTTGGTAGCTGAAGCACGGACAAGTCAGGAAAGCAAATGCCAATTACTGGAATACTGTGGATGCACAAAAATAGCTAGACATGTATTTTCCAACGCAAGGGCAAACTTGCAGAAAGTCAGACGTTGGCAGATGCTGGCGGAGCAATAGAACGCAAGTTTTGTGTGCATCCTTCTCCCCTGCCCTAGGAAGAGGCCTGCTGTTGAGAAAGAAAAGGGTACACACAGGAAGATGGCCTTTCATCCTCCTAGAACGGTATCTCCACTCCCGTAGCCATAGCAGTCTGAATCAGAAGGGTAACAGGCTTCTCTCCTCCTTCCCCTTGGCTTTCAGCTAAAGGCACAAAGCTGTCAACATAGCAGACTCCTGCCCTGCAAAGCTCACTGTAATGCCGGCTGTCTGGGAGTGTTGATTATAATACTACACTGCTGACAACAATAATTCTCACCTTAAGTTTCTCCAGCACTTCTCCTTTCTGCTAAGATTCCAAAATACTTGCCTAATGTACCTGCGCAGAGCAACACTCTGAAGCCCACAGCAAGCACTACCAGCTGTGTTATGAGCTGCGTGAGAAAAGGCAGCCGGGAAGGGCATGGATGCTGCGTCCACCCGCAGTCTACAGAAGCCTGAGCAGGAACCCCTGGGCCCTGGCTTCTCCCTGCCTGTCCCTGCATTAGGCCCCGAGCCATCCTTAATGGCAACACATCGGTGAGTGGATATTCCAAAGAAGCAGGGCAGGCTTTCTGTGTGTTCCTAATGGGCCTCGCAAAGTGGCGCTCTGGTGTTTTGTGCACTGAGTCCCAAGACCCAGAAACATCCCCATGCTGAAAGCAGATGGGAGGGAGCCACTGGCCTGAGTGAGAAGGGCCAGAGCAGCCGCCCACGGGCACAGAGGGATCAGGAAGGGTGGGCGAAGGAGGCTCATGATTCTTATTCCTCTTCATCGTGGAAAATCAGCTGGCATCAGCCTGGTCCACCTCTCCTAACCCAAGACCACGTCCCCTGCAAAGGCACAGGCACTTGCTGCCAACCCCCTCACGCTGTGGGTCCCCGTCCCGCAGCAGAGGCAGCACGAGAGAGACAGTGGCCCCTAGGGACACACCACAGACTGGAAACCCACCGCTCCCTATATACCCGGCCAGGGTGACCCCGCGCCCACAGCTGCCCAGTCGGGACCTCACACCTTCCTGCTAGGCCACAGGGTGGTCTTGAGAATGGCAGGTGCTGGGCTGCCCCTTGGAGACCTTCCAGGTTCCCAGATTCATGAGGTTCCCTTGTTTCCCCATCTTGCTGCAGAGAAATGCAGCGGTCCACTGCAGGGACAGTGGTCTCCTAGCACTCTGGCCCAGCAGCTTCCCCTGGAGCCATCTGAAGTGACATTATCTACTTGCAGCCATGAAACAGTTCAGAGCCACCTCCCCAGGCCTGACCCTCACCCCACTGACAAGTGGCCACACCAAGGAAGGGGCACTGTCCCCACCATGCCAGGCACCTGGCTGTGGAGGGCACAGTCTCTGTGTCCCAGCGGAGCAAAGACAGGTCTCAGCACCCGCCCTGGATGACAGAGTTGGAAGGTCTGTGTCCCTTCTCCACCCCATGCCACAGGCAATCCTGCCACTCCCCAGAGCCTGGCCTCATGCTGGCCCTGCCCGGCCCACAAAAGTGGCTGGGTCCACTCATGGCACTGACAGGTAAAATGTCTATCCCTCTGGGAGCTCGTGAAAGGTAACTAAATGCTGAGCGTTGTTCAAAAGCTGTGTCCCATCTAAGTACGCATGTAAAAGTGGCTGTCCTGGGCGGGGTGGGGAGACGGTGGTTCTTAAAAGCCATCCATGGAGAGGCAGGGGGAAGGGCTGAGACACAATGTTAGGGAAGCTGCCCTTGACAGTCACCTCCCAAAGCTAACTAGGTGTCACGTCACATGGTTGGACATCAAGGCCAAATGGGTTGGTGTCTCGTGGAGGCCATCAAGAGCCTATCCATGCCCACCCTGCCAAAGCAAGGTTCAGAGTCTCCTTTTATCTCTGGGATGGAAAATCGAGGGGCACTCGGGGACACAAAGGTGCAGAAGCAGCAAGCTCAGATGTTCTGAAGTCATTTCAGTAGCTCCCTGCTGAAAACAGCCTCAAGCACTCACGGGCGGGCGGGGCTGTGCTACAGCTGCCTGCAGATGGTCCAGGTCACTATGGGTGTGGCCTGTAGCCCTTTCCCCTTGACTGCTATGAGGTGGGCAGCTTACCTACCACTGTGCCTCCCCCCTACACCATCCTGCTTTGGGGCCAGCTGAAAACGTAAGCCAAAATAAACCTCTCCTCCTGAGGCTGCAGGCGGCGGGTGTTTTGTCGTGGTGATGAGAACAGTGACTGAAACAGGTCAGACTGGGAAGAAGTCAGCACCAGAAGCTTTGATGCCAAGATGCCCAGCAGCTCTCACGGACACACCCCAGAGCTGTGCCCTGCACCTGATCCTCTGGACAAAGCTCCAGGAAGGACTGGTTATTTCCTACTTAGACCATTAAGGAAATGTTGCATTTGTATTCGGGAAGGATTTTGAGCTATTAATGTTTAGTGACAATTATCTAAACCGAGGTATGTACACCTCCTTAAAGCTCTGTCTACACTGAATCTTCCCGTTTGATGCAAGTACACTTCATGTCTTTGGGCTCCGACGGATGGTTTTATATAAAAAGCCTTCACTGCCGAGAACAGCCTGCTTCTCTGTGTTCTCATCATCTCTGCCTACAAGAAAACTCTTCTGCCATGTAAGGCCCAGCCCAGTAGCTATCAGATGCCTGGAGAATTTTGGGGAAGAGGAGCAGGAAAGGCACCTAGACTCAAGACACCATCTTCGTCCCTCCACCTCATTTGGGGTCACAGACAAGGGACCATGGGGAACAGGACTGCAGCCCTTGCTGATTTGTCTGTTCACAGCTGGAGATGTGGCTGTGCCCTAGGCTTGTGCAGTCCACAGCCTCTACCACTGTATCGGTGGCCCTACATGAAAGAATTTGATTTTGAGGGCCTGGGTCACATTTTGTTTGCATATTTGTTTTGGTGGAGGCAAAGTTTGAAGCAAGACAAGATGCCTTAGCCAATAAAGGCCCAGGCCATTCACCTCTCTTCGGTGCACACATTATATCCAGGAAACTGCAGAGTCTGGTGGCAGCAGATGCCTGGCCTAGGCAATTTCAGCATCTGAAACAGAACTGGTCTCTAAAAGGGCTAAATTAGGCAAACCTGACCATCAGCCTCCTCCCCAGGTTCCTGGGCACTGCCCCTCAGTGCCAGAAGGGTGGTCCAGCCTCTGATCAGGGAACAAGCATCCTGGGTGAGGGCTGGGATTGCATGGAGCCCTGGAAAGCAGGAGGGAGGGAGGAGGCAGCCAGGCTCTCTGCAGCTCTCCTGGAATCGTGGGAGAACCCTCTCAGTACAGCCCCTGAGCGAAGTGGTAAGTGGGTAAGTTCTGCTAAAAATATCCACTTTCCCCTCCTTCCTGCTCTTCTGGGACTGCGTGCCAGCCTTCAGTGATTGAACCTTAAAAGAAAACCTTTGATCATCTGGACCTCTCTGCTCTTTGTCCTCAGAGGAAACTGTGGACCCTGAAGACCCCAGTGTGGGGTGACACAAGTCACAAGCCCCCTCTTGGCCAGGGTCATCAGCAAGAGCTGGGCCCTGGCCACACAGGAGTGGAGATGAGGCTAGACACGGTGTTTCGTTTTAACTTCCAGAGATTCCCCAGAACTCACAGCTTGCTGCCCTGCTGGTGGGACCTTCCGCGGGCAGTCCACCTCCCTCGGGTTTGGCTGTCTCCTTCCTGATTCTTTCAGAGTGAGGCCTCCATTGCCAGTGTTTCGGGCAAAATGAGCTGGCTGGGTGGAGCAGTACAAGAAAAACGGAGGACAGGGAGGGTGCTCAGAGTTTGCTCACCAAGACCTAGAGAATGGGAACGTCCAGCTGACACACAGCAGTTAACCTGGTTCACACGGAGCACACAAAGGTCCAAGAACTAGAGAGGATGCCTAACTCTTCTTTGCTCCTGGAGAAGAAATATTCCCACCTCAGCCTCAGTAATCGTGGTAGTCAGTATGATCACAGGAGTCCTGTTCCGCAGGGCAGCACAGCTTGAGAACCCTAAGTCTCTGCTAAGGTCCACTGTCCTTCCCCAGGTCTTGAGCACCTGCCCACTGGTGGGCTCTCACGGAGGCGCCCTGGCTCCTGCAGGAAAGGTGCTCAGTCCTGCCCCTTCCCTCCAGACTCCCCACTACTTTGAAAAGAGCAATTTACAGTCTATGAGCCTGCCTGGGGCTGCCAGACAGAACACTTTTGAATAAAGTAACAGATTTTATGCTCTTTATTATCTCAAGCCACCTTCTTAAGGCTTGTTTTGATGCCAGCTTAAGTGTTGGAGAAACTGTAATAATAGCACACTAATTTACTAAGTGTGCTATACCAGAAAGGTGTGTCATTCACATCAGGACAGGCCACGAGGTTCTTTTTGTCTTTTGCAAGTTGTTTTTTTTTTTTCAGTCCTAGGAATTGAAGCTTTGCACTGAGCTACATCTGCAGTCCTTTTTATTTTTTTATTTTCAGACAGGGTCTCGTTAAGTCACTAAGTTGCCCAGATTGGGCTTAAATTTGCAATCCTCATGCCTCAGCCTCCCAAACTGTAGGATCAAAGGCACGTGCCACCACACCTGCCTCTGGAGGTGTTCTTTAAAACAGGGTGCTCATCCCCTGTGGATCCCCAAGATAGAGCAAGGGGCTCACTCCCTTCTAACTAACATCCACCTGGCAATCAAGGGCTGTCCTCTAGTCCCACAGGTACTATAGGAAATAGCACACGAATCCACAGAAGAAAGAGAGAGAGGTAGACGCTAAGAGGATGCGGAACCAAAATATCACAAATAAGAAAGAAACCACAATGACTCCAAAAGCCACCAACTCCAGAGAGGCAGCAGAAAATAAGATGTTTGGGCCGCCTGAATGTCCCAGGAGGCTGTGAAAACATAAAAGACAGGAGGAACTGCAGCTAGTCCAAAAGATTAGGTACAAATGGAACGTGTCCAGTCCCTGCCTCGGCCAGGAGCACAGCCTGTTGCAAGCGAGGATCTGGGGAGGGACAGGCTCCCTGGGAGCAGCATCTGCGTGGAAGGCGGAAACTTTCAAGATGGTTTTTCCCCTTCACTTGTTTAAAAATAAAAAATTCCTCACTGCATGTCAGCTGCGTGTCAGGTTCCATTTGTCTTTATAACAGAGTATAGAGCAGGAGTGAGGAAATAAATAAACACAGAGAGACAACCGACCACAGATTGCAGGCACGCGGATGGCTGGTGGAGGTGAGCCCCACGCCACGGTCACTGAGATACATTTCAATTCCACAAGCAGCATAATGGCCCTGTGTCCACGGAGACGTTCTCCTCCCCTTCACCGCCCCCACCACACGGCCTCCCCTGGCACCTCTGGGTGGGACGGGAGCACTACTGTGTACGCCACCCCTTCTGATCCCACAGGCGACTCAGACAATGCTCTCTTCTGGGGCAGGTGCAGGAAAGGGATCTAAATCAACCAGGATCCTGCCCATGGGAGCAGGGTACCTTCGAGTTCTACAGTCAGGGCAATGCTAGGCTGGGGAAGGCCAGGCAAGGGAGGCTTCAGGGGAGAAGAGGCAACGGCACGTTGAACCAGCGTGGCCAAGGTCAGGACCAAACCTGGGGATGGCACTTTCTCTGATCACACCCTTGTTAGCTCATCCCTACATAACAAGAACTCCATTTCTCTCTCCATCTCGCCGAATTCAGGGTTGAGAGTGGCAGGAGCAGGACAGAAGGCCTGCTTCCTCATGGGACCCAGGAGACCTCCTCGCTGTAATTACCTTTCTGCTGGCCCTGGGCTGCCTGCCTCTGGCTGTACCTCCAGCGCCCTGCCCTTCCCCCACCAGGACAAGAGTTTAGGTCTCTGGAGCGCGCTCCTGGCCCTGTCCTTGGTGCTGGCCGACTGCGCGCCAAGTGGCAGGCCCGTCTTTTTCCAGCCTGGCCTCTGGTCTCTGTAGAAGGACAGTGAAGACAGGAGCCCGCGACCGCTCTACCCTAGGTCATCGCACAGCGCGTTAGCAGCGAGGGCTCAGCAGCGTCGGAGCCAGAGCCTAAAGGGTCTTTCCCGGACTCTGGGTTTCTCCAGAGGCCCCTGAGGCCGCAGGGTCCCTGGGGAAGGTGGACCAGAGCAATTGTCTGTTCTCCTTCTACGTCGAGGGGTGTGTGTGTTTGGGGTGGGGGTGCTGTTAGAAACGGGAAACTCGGGCCAGGAAACCCTGGCGGCTCCAGCGCAAACAGCCCACGCGCCACTAGCAAGCCCTCTCCTGGCACGCAGTTGCCTGCTAAGCCAGACTGTCTCGGCGGGTTTTTTTTTCCCTCTGCTCCTTAACCTCTTTGGGGTTCCCTACCTCACCCACTCCCTCCCAGGAACACCCCAGCATTCCCAGACTCTCCCAGCCGAGAAATGAGGGGTTAAGCGTGGCTTCCAGGAGTGCGCAGAGAGTCCAGCGCCCACGCAGGGAGGCCTCCAGTCCCTCGGGAGGGGCGGGGGTGGCAGCCTCTGTTCTCCCTTCGCACGCACCCGCCGGAGGGAGCTCCTGGCTCACAGGGGCGGGGGCGGGGTAGGCGGTCCTCAGAAGGCGCCCCTCCACCCCATGCCTCCCCCGGACCCCACCTGCCAGCACCCAGCGGCCTCCTCGCGCCACCAGCCCCCAGCTCTCATCAGCCAGCGCCTTTTCTACAACTTTCTCCCCCTCTCGCGTCACAATTCTCGCTCACCTGGAGGGTCTGGTTTTAATTAGTGTAATATCCCCGTTAACGCAGCCTAATTAAGACATCCGCCCCAAGCCCGCGATTCACACTTAATGAGCACGCTTTGCCGCAATGTTTATACTTTTTTTTTTCATTATTTTTTGCAGACTAGTAAAACCAAAGCCGGCTTCTGGCTAAAAGACCTCATTACAGGAGACCCCACTCCATTCGCCCCGTAGCTGCTGGGCGCTAAGTGCCCTGGGCTCCCGGGTGCGCGCCTAGGGCGTCCCTACCAAGTCTGCGTTATAGGCAAGAAATTAACAACCTGGCGCTCCAGGGAAGTGACTTCACCTCGAGCTGCCGGAGGAAGGGACTCTCCCAGGGACGGATCCCTCCGCCCCAGCCCTTGGCCTGCACCGCCTGGTGTCTGGCGCCCCGGGGCTAGGGCCCAGCGGGAGTCCATTTAAAAGTAACCTTTAAATAACAGAACCTCCGGAAAGCAGGAGCAGACCGGGGTCAGCTCAGTCATCCAGGAGTTTTGACCCATCTCGCTGGGCCCCCGCCCCTGCCGGAATCCGGAAACATCCCACCCCCACTCCACGTGAGGTGCTGACTGTTTAGGACGATGGTGGCCACATCTCTGTCGCACACAGACTGGGTGAGGGCCCGGGTCGGCCGAGCACTGCGGAGCCACGCGCCAGGGGAGGCTCCGCGCCGCAGTGTAAGGTTGAGGCGACCCGAGCCCCAAAACGACCCCAGCCTCATGCCCTGAGACATCGCGGGAGACTGCCGTTCCGAGGGCAAGCTCGAGGCTTTCTGAGGCATCAGGGCAGAAAGTTTGGGCCAGGGGTGTGCCAACGCGCCCTGGCGTGGATTCCTGGACGGGCTACACCAGCATGGGGGCAGTCGAAGCTTGGGGAAGGCATCCTGGGCGCGCGCCGGAGCCTAGCTCAGCCACTCCCGGTCTCCGCGGCCGGGTGCACCCCTCCCCCGGCGCCCCACGGAGGGCGCTGCGCGAGACCGCCCCCGCCACTCTGCCCCCGCGCACTCCGCGGCGCCCGGGCCCTGGTCCTCCTGGAGGACCCGGAGACCCCATGCCTTCCCACAGCTCCTTAGAGCCTTCCACCTTTGCAGTGACTCTCCTAAAGGAGGACTCCTGTCAGGACTCCCCCGGGCCTGCCTGCAGCCTGGGCCGCCTCCCCGGACCCGACCCGCGGGCCGGGATCTCCTTGCGCCTTGGCCTCCCCCGCCGGGGAGTTCCCCGAGCCGGGCATTGTGCCTCCGCCGCTGCACACACGGTCACGCCGCGCGGGACTCCCCGGCGTCTCCATAGAGCCTGACCCCGGGCCTTTCCATTCACAAAATCGCCTCCCGGTCCCTTGCGGTGACACGCGCCCGGACCCCAGCCCCGGAGGAAACTGGAAAACCCCGCGCCAGAACCTCTGACCCCAAGGGCACCACCCTCCCAGCGCGACCTCTGCTCTATCCCGGTCCCAGGTCCCTGCCCGCCGTCTGCAGCCCCGCCTCCCGCCGCGGGGTCTTAAGCGCCCCTCCCGGGCCCGAGCCCCCACCATCGGCTCACGCGTCGCGATGGTGATGAGCGCCGCAGGGCGAGGCGCCCCGCAGGTCGGACTACTCACAGGCTCCACGCTCCCCGCGGTAGGTGATGGGGCACCGGCGGCCATGCCCCGGCTGCATTCCGGCCGCACTGGCGAGCCGGCGGCGAGGGGCGCGCGAGGCCGGGCTGGGGCGGCGGCCGCGGCGTCTCCAACACCACGCGAGCTGCCCGGGGCCGCGCCGCGCCGCTGTCCTGGGAGGCTCCGCGCTGCCGCCGCCTCTCCTCTCCGCTCCGCTCCGCTCCGCTCCTCTCCGCTCCTCCTCTCCTCGCCTCTCCTCTCGCGCTCTCGCTCCCCACCCCCCTTTCTCTCCCGTTCCTCTGGCTGGCTCGACTGGAGCGAGAAGGCAGCGGCAGCACGCGGCGGCTGGGGAGCGCAGCGCGTGCTGAGGGAGGGGTCTCCGGCGGCGGCGCCGGGGGTGGGGGAGGCTCGGGGGCGGGCCGAGTGGGGACACGCTCTGCAGGTTCCCTGTCAGTCCAGTGGAGCAAGGGCGTAAAGTGATGGGCAACACGCGCAGGGCACCCAGAGCCCAGTGCTGCCCGGTCAGCTCAAGCACCGCCCAGGGTCCCGCCTCTCCTCCCCGCCCCCACTCGGATGGCTCTTGGGACGAGCCAGTCCAGGCAGTCCTTAACAGTACCCCCTCCCCACTATACTCCTGCCTATCTCTGGGAAACATCTCGCCGCCACTCCCCCCCCCCCCCCCGCAAACGGGACTTCATCACAGAGCAAAAGGATGGATGTCCCTTCCCAGCTAACATTCATAGCCTCTTCTTTCAGTATCCACGTTAATGGTGTCTTCCTGCCCCTCCGAATGGAGTGACCAGGTCCACTCCAAGACCCGGCCACAGCATTGTCCAATTTGGTCAACCTGATCTCCCTCAGTGTTTCCACCCAGGTCGGCTCAGGATTTGCCTACAATCAGGAGCTCGGGGACGCCCTGTCCCAGTCCAGACTAAAGGATCCTGCTGTGGGGTCTCTAGGCTTGGGACAGGGTGCTGAGACTGGGAAGAAGACTAGGGGTGTTTTGGGCTGGCAGGATGAGACCCGGGAGGGGAGTGGACTCAGGCCTTGGTATTCAACACCAGAGGTGGACAAGGGACCTGGATCCCAAACAGGGTTGGGCAGGCCCCAGAGACTGTTCTAAAACTAGAGACATCACACTTGGGTGGCACCCTCTGAAGACCTTCCCGGCTCAGAACAAATGGAAAACCTGTCCCCAGGTGGCCCTGACTCCTGCGCTGCTTCTGGAACATCAGATGCCTCCGTGTACCTGACCGTACTGCTTTACAGCGTGAGGCAAAAAGAGAAGCTGGGGTTCAGGGCGAACCTGAGGGATTCAGAGCCCTAAGGCAAGGGGTTTGTGGTTCCGTGCTGCAGCCCCAGGCTACTGGCTGCCTTCCCTGCAGAGAAAGGAGAGGCAGTGCCCAAGACAAGTGGCTGCTGCCCACTCAGGAGCTTAATGCTTTTAATTTCTGGCCCTTGGGCCTGTGTGAGCCATTGATCTGTCGTGGCCCGTGGGAATCGTGCTCCGCAGTTCCAAGTCAGCTGCTTGGCTCTGCAGCTAAACACCAGATAAATGCCTTGTCTTCAAGGGAAGCAGCTGCTTGGTTGAATGAACTTTCCCCAGCCCCAGATTTGAAATGGCACATCCCTATTCAAAAAACCTAATTGCTCTCTCTGCCCTCTGCTGTCAGATGGTCCAGGCTTTCAGGGCCTGTGAGTAGTGGCTGAGCCCACCCACACCCCATCACTCACCTGTCTGCTGTGGCATGCCTCTTGCTTCTCTTTGCTGCAGTGCCTCCTCCCCGCCACCCCGTCCCCATCATCCATGGTCTTCCTGCCTGGGGGTCCTTTCTCTCTGTCCAGGTCTCCTTGCTCTGCAGAGCCAAAGAGAGAGGTCTCAAGCCACCCACGTGCTGCATGTGCTAGGAAGTGGCAGGACACGTGCATCTGATGCAGCTGCAAGCAGGTGCAAGAGGAGAGAATTATGTCTTGCGGGTCCCCATTATCACCCTCCAGGTCATTCTTTGAAGACAACACTATGTTCTGCCCATCCCATCCAGAGCAGGGCAGGGCATGGAGTCAGCCCTCGAGGACAGCAGATGGGAATTGAAGTTGGCACCTGCAGTAAAACCGCTGGGGCACCTGCCTACCCTTCGCAGGTGTTCACTGGGGACAGGCCCCAGGGGGCTTGCCCTTCAGGCCTAGCTGCTGTCCATAGGGCTCTGCCCAGAGGAGGCTGCTGAGGCCAGTCTGTGAACCCTCACACTGGGGCCAGCCAGGGTGCCTTCCCTTGGGGGTGCCACCTCCAAGAATCTTTGAAACCTCTAATTTGGAAACTTTATTTTTAAAGACATGACTGGCTAGGGCGGAACTGGAAATAGGCCTTTGCAGTACGTTTAGAAAAGAAACAAAGGGAGGTTTGCTCAGGCTGACAGCTGAGCGCACAGACCACTTTGCTGTCTGTGAAAACCTCACTAAAACTACAAAAAGAGATTTTTTTTTTAAGGTAAAAATCCCCGCATACTGGAAAGCAGAAGAAAAGACACCAATAAAGGGCTGTCAGCTGCATGAAACCCGAGGCTGGGGGTGCAGTCCATGGAGGTGACAAACAAAACCCTCGAAGGCTTAGAACCAGCAGGCCCGGCACCTGTGGAGAGGAAGCCAGAGGGCTGGACAGGGCTGGATGGCCCTGGGTGCTTTTTCTGGGGAGTCAAAGCAAGGAGAGAAGGGCACTTTGGCAGAGAGCCTTCTCCCTGCCCCACAGCACTGACACCTGGCCTTCACCCTCCAAACCAGCAGCCAGAGGAGTGTCCCCTGGGGAAAACTGCCCAGCACTAAGAGGAAATCTTAAAAAGACAGCTTTGCCATTTCTCAGCCAGGTCCTCAGTTGGTCTCTCCAGAGAGGACCTCCAGGCACGACCCTGCCCAGCCTGGAGCTGCCCTCCTCTGAGGCTCCTGGAGCCCTTCAGACAGCCCTGGGGAGGAAACCCAACAAGACAACCACCAGGGTGGGTCAGGTGGGTGGGGAGAGCTTTGAAGAAACAGACTTAGGCACGGAGGAAATATCAGAAATAGCCATATTTAATATCCTCGAAGAGATCAGAGGAGATATTGCATCCCAGAACCAAGAGCAGGATGCTATTTTAAGGAGAACATTTAGAGAACAAAAAGGGCTGGGAAATTAAAAGCATGAGAACCGAAACAAAAAGGAAAAAAAAGCCCTCAACAGACTGGTTGGAAGATAAAAGTACGCAAATGTCCCAGAAGGCACAGCAAAAAGACAAAGAGGAAAAAATAAGAAAGGAAGGAGGAAAAATTAGATGCCATGTTCATGAAAGTCTGCGTTCACACAAAGGAGTCCTCCATAGAGAGACAGACAGACAATCACAAATTATTTAATTCAAGAAGTTTTCCCAGGAATGAAAATGAATCTTCAAATTCTACACACAATGGGTGGAGATTGACCCACATCAAGGCACTCACTACAGAAACCTAAGCAAGCTCCCTCTGGTGTCCGAGTACCATGACAAAGAGCAGGGATGAGAACTCCTGAATTTTCAGCAGCTGCAGCAGGGCAAGCTAGCAAATGACAGAGACGCCTTCAAAACACCAACAGGGAGGGATGTCCAGCCTAGAATCTTCTACTTAACTAACATGGCAATAAAAAGTGAATTAAAATAAAGACATTTGAATAGGTAAGGTGTCAGAAACAATATCTCCTGTGTGCCATCTTCCAGCTACTGCAGGATGTGCTCCAACAAAACAATGAGGGAGAGCATGAAAGTGAGGGTAATGAGGAAGAGATGACCTCCGAGCCTCCGCTAAGAAAACAAGAAGCCAGGTGTGCAGGACAGAGAAGGCATTGGCAGGAGAGCAGCTGTACACTAGGCAAGAGGCCCTCGTCCAAAGTGGCGTGTGGAAGCCACACCGCCAGCTACCCAGTACACAGACACATTGAGGGCTGTCATCACTAAAATGTCCGAGACACGGTATGAACCTGGCCCAGGCTGAGATGGAGTTCCCACTCCCCTGTCTGCAGCACCACGGGATAAGCTAAACATGCATTTCAGCCCTTGGAATTATCTTACCTTACTCTAATCATAGAAAGGGAAGGAGCTCCCTGTGACTGGGAACTAAAAGACAGATCAGCTGCTCACTCCATCACCAGACTGGACACCCTGGCTGGGGTCTCTTTTCCCCAGGTCCCCTCATGCCCTGCTTACTCCCAAAAGGGATTCTTGAAAATTGCTAAGCAACTGAGGCCTGAGACTTTCCCCTTTGTCCCCTCCCAGGCCAGAAGGACACCGGAGGACCATTTCTGTGTCCATCACCTTGCACATTCACTCCTAGGGAAGTCAGTGGTGTATAGAAGTAGGATCTCCAGCAATATAGTGTTAAGGAAAACCCAATCTAAGGGGCATCTTTCCCATCATCAGCTTTCAAAGTTAGGGTCAGTAGTACTGCAGGCTACTGCAGAGTCGATGTTATACCTGGTACTCAGTTGGTTTATTTTGTTTGATTTGATTTGATTTGATTTTTGCAGTACTGGGGATTAAACACAGGACTATCTCACCTAGCTGTCTCTCCAAGCCCGTTTTGGTTTTGTTTTGTTTTGTTTTTGAGACAGGGTCTTACTATATTACTAGTTCCCCAGACTGAGCTCCAATTTGTGACCTGCCTGCTTCAGCCTCCCAGAGTGCTGGGATTACAAGCATGCACCCCTGTGCTAGGCTCTACTGGTGTTTTAATCCAACAGAGTGAATTATGTTTGCCTTATGCAGCCTAGACCTCCTGGTCACTCCGTCACACACACAGATTTGTATCGCTGCCCCTCCCCCAATCCAGGCTTACTGACATCATCACAGATGCCTCTCTCCTCTGGTCTGCCATCTGGGCACTAAGGACTCATGGAGACTTGTCGTGAGGGTTCCCACCTGTGCAAGACGCAGGCAACCTGATGGAATGGATTCCTGAGGCCTCCACTAATGTTCTGCGTAGAAGCTTTCACCCCTCAGGGCTTGTGGCATCCTGTGTCCCTCTGGGCCCCATGGAATATGCAGTGGGCCACCTTGGAACTCAGGCTGACAGACACTCCCCTTACAAGGTCTGGGCTGCCAGGCAGGAGCTCTAGCTATGCAGCAGCCAGGGAGGTGGAGAGGTGCACTCCTCCCTACACCCAGCTTCCTTCACCTCGGGGGACAGCTTTGTGCCCCAAGTCACCTGCCCCTGTCACCTATGCCTCCTCCTCCCTTGTCCTGATCTCCCCTCATGTCCTGAATCCTCCCAGCCTGGCCTCTTTTATTTCTCCTGTGCTTTCAGGACATCCCAAGTCCCTAGGCCACCTTCCCCTCCCTGTTCCCCAACGTAGATGCCAGTTTAGGGGAACAGGAGCAGCCCCACCTCCAAGCAGCCCAGCCCATGCTCCTTCGGTTCCCATGGGCAGGTGGCCCTGTGGCCAACTCCCCCTGTGGGACACTTTGCACAGCCTCCTCTGTGGCCCTCTGGGGCTCCTCTGGGGCCCTCTGTGGCTCCTCTGTCCTGAGCCTGCTGTCCAGACTCCTCCATCTGTCTCTCCCTGCTGCTCCCTGCATGACAGCTTGCCAGAGGCATGCACCAGGCCTCGTTCTGCTTGCTCCTCCTCTTCCTCCTCCTCCTCTTCTTCCTCCTCCTCCTCTTCCTCCTCCTCCTCCTCTTCCTCCTCCTCCTTCTCCTCTGTGATGTCATCTGCTCCTGTGGTTTCACTGTCAAAGGATTCGTCATAGCTGGGAGTAACTTCTGAGTCATTTCATGTGGTCTCCAACAGGACAGATGAGGAGACTGAGGCCCTAGCATGGAGGACTTGCTGGACACTCCAGACATGGCACTCAGCCTTGGACGCTGCCCCAGTCACTGGGCACATAGGGGAGCAGGCGGCATGTCTGCAAGGCCATGTGAATCCTCTTGGCTGGACAGCTTGTTTTATTTAAGAGACCATGAGCTGGGCGTGGTGGTGCACATCTGTCATCCCAGCACTCTGGGAGGCCAAGGCAGGAGGATAACAAGTTTTAGCACATCTTGGGCAAATTAGAATTAGCAAGACTTTGTCTCAAAATAAAAAATATAAAAAGAGCTGGGATAAAACTCAATGTGAAGGCACTGGATTCAATTCCCAGCACTGGAAAAAAAAAAAAGTGCTTAGTTCCGTATCAGTGCCAGTTGCCATCCATCCCCCACTGCCTTCTGGAGGGTGGACCATTTGCAAGTGGCCAGGTCCCTCTTGGCACACCAACGGGAATGTTGGAGGGGATGGCTGAGTGAGGTTTGCTGAGGAGACTCGGCCAGAACCCAGAACTCCCGGGACAGGTTCCGCAGCCCTGGGGGCAGCACATTCCTCTGCAACCTGGTAGATCCACTGTTGATTCCGAGTGCCCACCCAGTACACAAATTAAAAACAGAAAAACTCCACCTAAGCTATGGGTCTGCAGCAGCGGCCTGGTGGTGTCGGATTGCTAGGCAACCCCAGGCAATCCTGGGAGAAGAAAGTCGCGCAGAGCCAGCTCCACAGAGGCAGTGCTCCTGGTGCTTTTGTGCAAATGTGCTCGGCCACATCTGAGCAGAAGTCATAGGAGGACAGAGATGCAGGCTGCGTCCGCTGGCGGAGCACGCGTCCTTTGGACAAATGGATTTTCTGGAGGATGGAAAAGAGTGGGGTGCCCACGTGATGAGAAACATCTGGAAACACATTGGAAAATCAGTCTGATTCTCTGTTTCTCCAAGTCCAGGTGTTTAGAATCGTGCAGGCAAAACGTCTGAATTTTAATGGGTTCTTTCCCTGGGTTCCCGCATCACCTTCAGCAAGAAGCAAATGTAAACTGGGTTTAGGATCCTGGAGAGAGACAAGGAGGAGGAGAAATGAAAGAGACCCTGGGGGAGGGTGCAGGGACATTGAGCCGAAGATAATGAGGGCCCACGTCTGGCTCTGTGCTCCCGGGAGCGAGACAGAGGCAAGAAACGCACTGGCATCCTCCTTACAGCTCCGGCCAAGCCCTAATCTCATTAAAATGTGCACAGATGTTAAAATATGAGCATCAAATAGTTTTAAAAGAAAAAGGTGGGGATATAGCATTGTGAAAAACACAGCAGAAATTTCCCATTTCATTTGAAGTTCTGCAGAGGTGAGAGGGTAAAACCTAGAGAGCTTTGCATCTACAACCAGGCGCACAGACTGCCTGGGGCAGGGGCAGGAGAGTAGATCAGGGTCCTGTGACTGCCACAACAAAGCTTTGATGAAATTGATGGTTTAATCCCAGCACTCTGGGAGGCTGATGCAGGAGGATCTCAAATTCTAGCCCAGCTTGGGCAACTTAGTGAGTTAGCAATACCCTGTCTCAAAATTTTAAAGGGTTGGAGATATAGCCCGGTGCAAAGACTCTGAGTTCAATCCCCAGGACCATGAAGCAAAGAATCAAAACCCAGAAAGGTATTTCCTTGACGTCCTGGAGGTCAGAAGTCCAAAATGAAGGTGTCAGCAGGGCCAGGCTCCCTGCAAAGGTGGCCAGAGAGACCCTATCGCCTTCTTCCCCGCTAAGCTCCCAGTGCTGTGGCTCCCACCTTGGCCCCAGTCTTCATGTGGCCTCTGTCTGTGCACAGGGACATCAGCCACTGGGCAGTCCCCCTGCTCCCATGGGACTCCATCTTCACCACTTAGGCTTGCCCCAACCTTACTTCCAAATAAGGCCATATTTCGAGGTTCCAGGAACATGAATCGAGACACACAGTATTCCATCGCTGCAAGCATTTTTTTAATGGACACAGACAAGCTTCAGAACAGGGTGGCCTGGTGACCCTCTGGTCCTGCTCATCACTCCCAGCCACCTCCACAGAACATTGCCCAGGGTCTGCTCTAAAGGGAGACGTTTACTACCTCCCTTGGCAGCCCACTGTGGAGACCTGCATAGTTGGAAAGTGCCACCCCCCAGTGACTGGCCTGGTTCTGGCTTTTGGGGGGATGCAGGAGGAAGGAGAACAGGGGACCACGACTCCTTCTTGCACCACCAGGCTTCACTAAGCTCAGGCACACACACATACACATACCCACATTCTTGGCTATGCACAAACACACATACGAGTATGCACCGCACACGCAGTCCTGCAGGTGTCTCTCAGGCAACCCCTGCCAGCTCAGTGCCTCCTAAAATTGCATGAGCTCCTCGGAGGACCCCAGTGTGGCTGGGACAGGCCCAACAGCAACAGTGCCCTCCTTAATGCGCTTTCTGCTCACTGTCCTCCACCCCAGCCACCTGCAGCCTCATCTCTAGCTGCTGCTTCTGCACACATGTCCAGAGTGGGTGCAGGTGTGGGTGTGGGGCTCTTCTCCCTCTCCTGGGAAGTTTAAACCTGGAGCTTCTGTATTATGCTTAGGTTCTGCCATCTGACCCCTCACTGTGTCCTATAGCTGAGTCATTCCCTCACTGAAGAGCTTGACCTAAGCCTCGGGTTGAGCAGGATACAGCTGACCCTGCCTGTCAGAGACACCGAGCGGGCAGCCCCTGCAAACTCTCTCTTGTTTTAAGTTGCTAAGTATGCAGTGTCTGTGAGGGAAGCTCTGGGAGATGTCAAATGCCACTTCTACATGAAGTGTGATGCCTCAAGCATCCGACCATGGCTTCCCCCAGGGAGAGCAGAGACACCTCCCCTGTTTCCCTGGTGACCTTGACAGGTCACTGGGTCCAGTGACTGTAGACTTACCTGGCTGTCCAATTCTGGACTCACAGCAAGAGAGCTGGGAGAGTAAGCGCCCTGCTCTTCCAGCTCCTGTGAGGGAGGAGCTCTGTACCACACTGAAATGCATCCCGGGAGCCCCCCCACCAGGTGGCCAGGACATCCAAGGGTAGAGCATCATCTTGCAGAACCAACTGGGTTCTTGGCTACACCTGCCAGGAAAGTCCACCTAAATCTGAAACTCACCTGAAAGTGGACTTGTCCTAATACCTGGTATTAACTCAGTCTCCTATGTTCTCTTGTCTGCTACCAAGATTTCCACATGACCCACATTGTCTCAGACTCACTGTGCTTCAGATCATCTGGGAAGAGAAGGCCCATGGTGTACAGCTCACAGGGAGTTAGCAGGGGACATTCCCATCCTGAGAAGCATCCATGTGGTTGCATGCAGCAATGGTGTGTTCCTTTTTCATTGCCAAGCAATACTTCATTTGGAGTGTGCTATACTCTGGTTATCCCGATTGTACATTTGAGTTGTTTCCCATTACAAATCAGTGTGCTATACACACTCATATGGACATGTGTCTTTATTTCTTAAAATATCTGAATTGAGCAGAGACAGGCATCAGGCCTCCTCTTGCCCATTCCTCATCCATTCACCATCCCACATGTACGGGGACCATTGTGTTGTGGGGAGACGGGCTTTGGTGGGGAGTGAGAAGCTTGTTATACTCCTGAGGTTGCTCCAGGAGAAAGGCATGTTATGAACAGTTCGTGGAACATACCTCAATAGCATGACAGGAACAAGAGTGACAATCTTATGTCTTCATAGTTCGGGTGAGAGTAAAAAAGCCCAGGGAGTCAGGGGTAAAAGGACCACTGCCAGAGGTCAAATGGATGAGGACTTCCCTTCAGGAACTTGCCCCTTCTAACAGCCCACACACACTCCCCTCCCAGCCTGGACAATAGATACTTCCTGTCCAGTGCATAGTGCATGTTAGCAAATAACAGGAGGATGGCCTTCCTCCTGGAGTGTCCTCCCCACCCAGGACTGGACACTCAATATCCTTGCCCTGCTTAGGCTGACAAGCCTCATAAGCTTTTGCTCCTCTGCCAGGGAATTAGCAGGCCTCCAATGATGCTGCAGGTGTTTAATATTAAAGTCAACAACAACAGTGCAGACTAGGAACTTCTTCCCATTTGCAAGGGGTATGTTCCTAACCGCTGTATTCAGGCTCCTTTCTTGAATACTAATAAGACTCCCCAATTGTGAGCCTGGCATTTCATTGCCCAAGATTATACACAGCTTCCTTTGCAGCTAGGTTATGATCACATGATTCTGTTTGGTCAATAATACGAAAAGGGAAGTAACATCTACAAGCCCAGTTCATGTCTGCAGGGAAAGCAACTCAGACTTTCTTCCCCAGTGGCTTGGAACACAAGGAATCTTGAGTCATCTTGGACTAAAGATGTGAAGGCAGCACCTTAAGGGTGGGGAACACTGAGAGGGGAGGACCCTGTCCTCTGGAGGACCTTCTGGAGGTTGGCTCCCTGCCTCCAGTCACTTCAGGGAAAATTCATTTCTCACCCGCTGGACACCCCATTCTTAGTGTTGGCCGTGTGTTCAGCCGCATTTATATCCTTGCCAAAATGACTTTTCCACCTGGCTGCAGCTTGGAGGTGAGCTGAGTAGACGTTGCCTTTAACCTCTCACCAAGTGTCACATAAAGACAAAGTCCCACACCACCTTCGTGCACAACTTCACCTTTTACCCATGAAGGCAATGCTCACTTGGCATCTCCTTCATTCACAGATTCAGGAGTCACATGTGCAAGCCGATCCACCCTGCCCTCACCCACGGAAGGTGGCAGGGAAAGGCAGATGGGGAGACAGCTCGCTGACCATGCCACATGGCAAGCGCTCTAAGAAAAACACAAGGAAACACTCTGCCCACGGAGAAGCCTTGCCATCGTCTATCAATATTTTCATCCATAGGCCCACACAGTAACACGGCCATCGTCTCCTCCAACGCCATCTTTAAATACCAAAGATGGGCACATATGCTGAAAGGGACCAGCAGGCAGGGGCTTGAAGAGGCAACGTACACAAGAAGACTGAAAAATGACCTCGCTGCGGAAAAAGTGTAGCATCTTACCAGTCATAAAGCAATGTGAATCCAAACAAAAACCCTTCCATACTCTCCCCTCTCCCTTGCCAGTCTGGAAAACGCTGATTACCCTTGGGGAGTCATGGGTGGCTGAGAGGTGACCTCTCCCACACAGTGCTGGGGATCCAAAGTCACCCTCATCTATCTGGTGGGCGGACTGGTGCGCAGATCAAAAGCTTTCAAAATGTGTTTAACCTTTCACTCAGCAATTCCACTTGTAGGAATTTGCCCTAAGGAGATTGTTGGGAACATGTGAAGATTTATCTTGAAAGATTAATGTGCTAGAATATTTGCAACATTGCTTATAACATCAAAAGATTGAAAACAAACTAAACCGGCCAACTCTAGGGTACTCGGTAAATAATTTGTGCACTCATTAAAACCGCTATTGTAGAAGAATACGAATACTGTAGCAAGGAGCTTATAAAGTGTTAAATGAAATCCCAAATATACTCATAGGCCTCTCAACACGGCCGGAAGGACTTGCTCCCGGGGCCAGCAGCTATTGCCTCTGTGCCAGCGGACAACGGGTGATTTGGGTGTGTTCTTTTTTTAAATTTTATTGCATATTCTACATTTATTATGTTGGCTCCGAGTTGCATTTGTAATCAGGAAAAACATGAGAAAGTTTTGAAACATTTGATCAGAAACAGTACAGAGTCCCAAGGGAAGGAAGGGAAGGAGAAATAGAAGCTGGCTTCCAGCAAACATGGGGATCATCTACCCAGTAGGGTTTACGGGACTCAGAACGTGGGCGGGGCCTCGTGCCTACAACTGGGGAGCCCCAGAGCGCCTTAGAAAGAGGGGTCAGCAGAACACGGAGCCACTCCAATGCAGACTGGACCCAGTACTAATTATGAAAATTAATCACGGGGCTGGGGGTTTAGCTCAGCGGCATAAGCACCTGCCTTGAAAGCAGGCAGTCGTGAGTTCGATCCCTGGTACCGATAAAAAGGAAAAAGACAAAAAAAAAAAGAAAATGAATCACTGCCCATTCGGGAGCCCTCTTGTTGCTGCTGTGGTTTTTATTTGTCTCTCAGAGGCCAGAGTCAAACTGTGCTGCAAAGGAAAGGCTGAGAGACAGCTTTGCTCATACTAGGAGGAAACACCCATCACGTGTGGCCCCATCTGACCTCTTGACCACTTTCTTTCAGGTTGTTTTAAATTGCTTAGCTGGCCTTACCCAGCAAGGCACTTTCCCCACCCGGTGAGGATACGTGTCACCCTCCATCTGACTCTTTGAGGAGCCCCTACCCAGCAACTGTTATTTGAACCCAAGTTCTAGAAATTTCACTATTCTTAAATAAATGTTTTTAAAGGTTATGAATCAGGAGACAACTTGTCAGTGGTGTTTATTGGTGCCTTTTCTGAGCTGGGCACCTAATGGGTGTTTTCCCATTTAACTCTCAGAGTAATATTATGGGGTCAGCTTTCTTGTCCAAGGAAACTAAGTGTCCAAGATAAGCAATTCATGGGGCTTTCTGGGGAAAGAGGCCAGGATGGAGGCCACGGTCTTCTAACTGCGGTCTCTGCTGTTGCTGATATGTGTCGCCTGCATCCAGATTTACCTGGGAGATATCCAAAGTGGATGTCCAGACAGCAGCCAGCACCAAGCCCAGCTGCCCATCAGAATGGGACTCTGAGATCAGGACATGGAGCCTCCCCAGGGACGCCAGCATGCAGCTCCACTGGGCAGCTCCACTGCACGTGTGGAGAAGTAACTAACTCTCATGTCTTTGCATCACCACACATGCCCTGGACTTTTCAAGAAACAGTGTGGTATTTGTGGATCTAAAGAGTTCTGGAGCATCGCCTTGGGCATGAACATGATGTGGGCAGTGAAGAGACCCCGAGAAGAAAAGCAGTTGTTCTTCAGTGCTGTATGGATGGAGCCAACTTTGGAGGTGGCCAAGGATCCAGATTTGGACTTCCAGGCTGAGGTTGGGATCCGGGAGGGTGCATCACCCCTCAGTGCTTCACCTGCCCTTCCCAGCCCAGGACCTTCCAGCCCAGGGAGGCCAGGAATGGTTCTCAGTACCAGTCGGGGGCAGAAGACAGAGGAGGGACCAAAGGACCCAGGCAGCTAGGGAACCACGCTTTCTCTGAAGCTTTGTCCCATCACAGCAGTTCCTAGGAGTCACTGCACATGTCTGACAATGTTTGTGACCTCTCCAGTGAGCCACTGTGCACTCAGCAGGGAAACCAGCCCACCACAAGGCTGCTGCAGCTCCCAGAGCCTCAGACAGAGGGTGGAGAGAAGAATGCTGAATGGAGATTGATATCACAGCTCTCGTTACAGGACGTGGAGGGGTTACCCTCTCTTCTCCTGCCAGAGAGAGAATGGCAGCTTCCTGGAGTTCCAGGACTGTCCCTTATAACCTGCCCTTTGTTGGTACTCACTGGACCTCTCAGGTTTTCACTGCCCCTCATCCCAAGAATGCATGGACGACTTCAGAGCTCTATGTCCCTGCCCTCCTCCCCCAGGGCCCTGGACACTGGGCACCGGCAGCCATGGGAGGCAGTCCACCCCACACACCACCAGCACTCCGCCTCCTTCCCCATGAACACAACATTTCAGAAACCAAGAGACAACTCTATTGGGAGAACAAGAGCTAATTAAATTTACTGGGATCACTGAAGAGGAAATTATTTAATATTCTGAACAGAATTTAATATTTGAAAGCATGAACAGTCTGGATTCGTCATAGAGGAGTTCTCTACCACTCCAGGGGTCACATCTAGCAGGATCCACGTGCCAATCCAGGTGTGGGGGCTGCAAGAAGGGCTGGGTGTTCCTGGAACCACAGGAAAGTGACAGAGAAGCTTGGCCTGGGTGAGAGGTTGAGTCCCCCAGAACGCTGAACA
Organism: Cavia porcellus; assembly: GCF_034190915.1. Classification (NCBI taxonomy): domain Eukaryota; kingdom Metazoa; phylum Chordata; class Mammalia; order Rodentia; family Caviidae; genus Cavia; species Cavia porcellus. Next base: position 28,169,889 of record NW_026947515.1, read on the forward strand.
GTCCTCTGGGTCCCCAAGAGGGTTGGTTTCTCCAGTGAATATAAAGTCACTCCCTGTGGGGCCTCTGATCTCTGCCTTCATTGTTTGCTGCTGTATGTCTCCCAGGGCCACTGCTGGCCAAGTGAGCATCTGAATGAGAGACCAGAGGACCAGTGCCCTCCTTGGGATACATGCATCTAAACAGGCCTGGTTCTCAGGCAGAAACAGAAGAGAAGCAAGGTGTTTCCACCGAGAGCCTGGATGCCAAGTCGGGATCTGGTAGGGAGCTGCTCTCCAGAATCGTCCCTGAAGCAGCTGCCACGACCCTTCTTGCCACCTTTGTGTTGCCCACAGCTCACCACAGTGAGTTCCCCGGATGCTCTGGAAAGTCATAAGCCCAGCTCCCAGGGGAACAGCTGAGATGCAGCACTTGGGGACCCTGCTGACAGAGCAGCCTCTCCGGAGATCCCTGAGGAACCTACACCACAGTCACGTCAGCACTGTGGCTAGGCCACTACCACACAGGGATGTTCTGGGTGTGATGCCACAGGGTGAGCAGCTACAGAGGACACCAGTGTTCACCATGAGGAGGGCAGGGCTGGGCTGTCATCTGGGCTGGGGACTCAGACTCAGCCACCCAAGATGTGAGCTGTGCAGAGTCCTTCAGGGACAGGGAAGATGGTGTCCCACAGGGAGCCAGGTGGAGATCGGGTGTGCTTTAAGCTTATAGCTAAAGGCTAAGAAGGTGGGAGCCATATAGGTTCCCCTGACTTGGGGCATCTGGTCTGGGGGAAGGGGTTGAAATGGTAGCCTGGAATGCAGAAGATGGAGACCTCTCACATCTGACCCATGCCACCACTGGGCAGAAAAGACTGGGCATCCCCCTCACCTCGTCCCCATTCCCTGCCCATGCCAGTTCGTCTTAACTGTCAACTTGACTGAGAGACTTGCAGAAGTGACTGGATCATGAGGGTGATACACTCCCACATGAATGAATCCACTGACGTTCAAAGCAGAGTGTGCCATGGGGATGGGGCCCAGCTGGAGGAGGTGGTCACTGGGACCTGCTGTGGAGGTATGTCTCTCTTGAGAACACTTTCCCTGTACTCTGATTCCTGGCTGCCATGAATAATTTTGCTCCACCATGCCCTTCTACCATGATGTTTCTGCTTTGAAACCAGTTAGCTATGGACTGAACCCCCTGAAAAGGTAAGTCATTAAATCTCTCCTCCCTTAAATTGTTGGTGGCGTGTATTTTATCCCAGCTATGAAAAGCACCTCTTCACTCCCATTCCATCTCAGGGGACTCAAAAGCCTTCCACCCCACCGTTCAGCACAGACTCCACACATGTCCAAAGTGGACTTCCTGGGCCTCCTGCGAGGGACGGCGTTCAACCGTTGAATCCTGCTTGGTGCTCAGTTCTGCCCCAAGACCACAGAAACCCCCACAGCCATTCCAAAGGATCGCAAAGCTCCTACCTACTTTCAGCTCTTCTCTTCACCACTGGGCGCAGACACAGGTGGCACAGGCATCTCTGGGGAATCATCCAGGGCCACTGACTAGCTCTACCAGAAGCCAAAGAGGGGCTTGGGTAGTAGGGGAGGTTGGCTGCGTTCAACAAGACCTTCAGACTCCTAGACCTCCCGCCTACCTGTCACTGTCTGTGGTCTTGAACTTTACTTCTATTGCCTTGACTGTAAATTTTGCACAGACGCCTACAATCCATAAGGCTTCTCCTGACTCTAAAATTGTGTGCTGCTGTGATTCAGGGCTTAGCAGTGAGGATGGCTGAGGGGGGCCCAGAGGTTTGAGGGCCGGAGCAGAAGGGGAAGGCTTCTGCTCCCAGCGCTCAGTCTTCATGCTCAGCCCTAGCACGAGGGAGCATTTGTTTGGAAGTACCATGTGACAGCCCGACCTGCGTCTTCTAGAAACCTTGGAGCCTGGTTCCTGGGGGCTTGCCCGGCAAGTGCACCCGTTTGCTTCTGCATGCCCCCTAGCTAACTCCTGGATGCAAACTGTGAATCTCGGGAGACTAAGAAAGTCACTGTCACCAGGCAGTGATGCAGAATCCTTTACATTATATAACATTTAGACCAAAAAAGGAAAAGAATTTTGACATAAGCAAGCCCTTTGATATAAGGAAAAATACAAAGCAAACATACCATAAACAAAGTTAGTGAAAGATTTGTATCACACAGAACAAATGATGTGTTTCCTTCACAAACAAAAAGTTCTTGAAAATCAGTAAGTTAAAAAAAAAATTAATAGAAAACGAGCCACTCAGCCATTTGCAGACTGGGGAGAGGGAGAACAAGGCCACCCCAGCAAGCAAGCACCATCTGGGAACCAGCACCATGTGCGGGCCACTGCAAGACTGGGAGCAACGGACCCCAGTCCCTTCTGATGCAGGCTTCAAACAAGAAACACAATTTTCTACTGCCTACCCCCTACCTCATGAGCGATGGCTTATCAGGAGAAACACTAGCGGTGATGATAGCTGCGGAGGTAAAATGCGATTGGATGCCTATGGTGTTCGGTGTTTCACTGACCCGGCAGGGGTAGGGCCAGTGGTCTGATCCTGGGATAGAGGCTAGCAGTACACAGGGTGGCATCTAGGGGGACATCTCCTTCTGAGGGTTGCAACCACTGTTGACTCCCTATGGTCTTGTTTTAAGGTCTTGTATTGTTTCTATTGTTTTCTTGGATTGGATTTTATTCTCTTTTGTTTTGTTTGATTATGTTAAATCTGATGGCAGGAGCAGCTATTTCAAAGATAGTAAGCTATATTATGGTAGCAATTCTGAATTTACTACTGGCTTGTTTTGAAATCCTTTATTGCATTCATTGTTTTTATTGTTTCTATTCTATTCTGTTCTGTTTGATTTTACTGTGTCTGAGTATATCTGCAGCTATTTTGAAGACATCAGATGGTAACTATTGTTGATTTCATAATGTTTGGAAGTCCTATATCTCTTACACTGGTTTGTTTTGATTGATTTTATTCTCTATTTTAAAAAATAAAGGGAAAAAAGAAGAGCCACTTCATAGAAAAATACAAGTGACCATATACCAGGAAAAGATGTCACTCAATTATAGGGCTCTTAAATGGCAAGATAAAAGGACTAAGTCAGAATGTTCAGAGCTATCCAATAGAGGACAAGGTCTGAGCTAACTTTCCGCTGGACCTTCTGATTCAGTAGATGAGACTGTAAATTAGTAACACGTTTTTCTGAAGGAATATCTAATATTTTTTAACTTCTTAACAGTTTTACTTGTAGGGATCCCTCCCACCGAGTTATCCTCACAAAAAAGTCATGGTGTACATATAACATGTAGGTGCAGGTGTTTTTACAGTAGCAGGAAATACTCTATGGGAGGGGAGAGTTCACCAACCAGGAAGTGGGTTACAGGACATCATCTGAGGACACCGCGACTTAAAACAAGGCAGAGCTGTGTGTGCTGATTGGGTACTGTCCTGATCACTTTCCTCACTGCTGACACACAATACCTGACAGCCATCACTTAAGGAGGAAGCGGTGGATTTTGGCTCACAGTGTGTAGAGGTTTCAGTGTATGGGCAGCTGGCTGCAGGGCAAAAGGGACAGGATGGAAGGGCCTGGATGGAGAAGAGCTGCTGGTGGCAGGTGACCAGGAAGCTGAGGGAATGAAAGGAGCAGCAGAGGAGAGAGCTAGCCCCTCCAGGCCAGGTCCCCAGTGACCTGCCTCTTCCCACCTCCAAACAGCAGATCAGCTGTCAGCCAGGGAATCCAAGCACTCAGGAGGCTTTGGGGGAGCCTCAGGTGTAAACCAGAACAGACACCATGTCCACAACACAGTGTAAGTGAAAGAAAAGTCTAGAACAAGAGACACAAAATCCCATTTCTGAGGGCAGGGCAGAAATACATAATTATGTAATATAGGGTCAACCAAAACAATGTATACCTCAGGAAAATAAAACCTTGTATAAATATTTTAATGCTAAATTTATTGAGATATCTTGGGATTAATGCAACTTACCTGTGGCCTCTACAAGGACAAGAGGGGCTCAAAGTGGTGGAGTTCAGCTTCAGACATTTATCGTTTATTAGCACAGTGAGCTGCTGCAGTCTATATACATTTTTGGAGGAATATGTGTGTGTGTGTGTGTGTGTGTGTGTCCAGAAAAATCCTAAACAACTTTACCGCTGGACAGTGGGAATGGAGATTCAGGAAAGTGGGTCAGCCAGAGCTCTTGATTCCTGCTTTATAACTTTTTTTATTGCTCTGTTTTTGCCATGAGCAAATACTTTTTTTCATAGAAAAATGGCTTTAAGAGAGATTTCTGCTTTAAAGTAGCTTTATGAGTATAAGTGAAGAGTTTTGTATGTGATTGAAGACAAGTTATTATCAGGCTGGTATAACCTAAGATGTTATCATAACCATAACCACAAAGGAAAATCCTCAGGTAGGTACACAAAAGATAAAGAGCAAAGAATCAAGAACACTGTGACAGATGATGATCGAACCACAACAGAAGACAGTCAGAAGGGAAATGGCAAGGAACTGTGAGTGAATCAGAAAACAGTAACAAAACGGCAAGAGCCTTAGGTATTAAGGATTACTTTCAGTGTAAATGGATTACACTCCCCAGCAAAAGACAGGGTGGTTGAATGAATTTAAAAAGGAGCAACACCCAGTTAGGAATACTAGCATGTACCTGTGATTCCAGCACTCTGGGAGGCTAAGGCAGGAGCATCCCAAGTGTAACTCAGTGTGAAGATCCTGGTTTCAATTCCCAGTACTGCATGCGTGCACAGATGCACACACACACACACAGAGTCAAGACCGAACAATCTGCTGCCTGCTAGAGAGTCACTTTGGCTTTAAGGACACACAAAGGCTGAAAGTGGAGGCATGGAAAGATTCTCCACTCAAATGGAAACCAAGGGGGAGCAGAGGTGGTGATGTGTGTATCAAACAAGATAGATTTTAATCCCAAACTGTCACAAGAGATGATGATGGTCATTAATTATAAAGAAGTTAATTAAACAGGAGGATATAATAACTTTAAACATCCATACATCCAATAGCAAAACATCTAAATATATAAAGCGATTACTAGCAGATCCAAAATGAGAAGGACAGAAACACAACAGTAGTAGGAGATACTGATTCCCTTTTCTGTAAAAAGAACAGGCAGAAAATCAACAGAGGGGCAGCTGAGCTGAACCACCACAGGCCAAACAACCCCAGCAGACGTACATGGGTTCCCAGCGAACATGCATTCTTCTCAAGTGCACAGGAGACACGCCCCAACATGGCAATTATACACCAGCAACAAAAGGGCTAGAAAGCTCAAGAGCAAAATCCCCCACTAAGCAGTCCTGCCCTGTACCCAGCGCGTGCCCAGCAGCCATCAGGTAAAGCACAAGTACCAACCCAAACCAGCCTGAGGAAAGCCCCAGGAGAAGGGTCTTCTTCCAGCCCCAAGTAAGTGAAAGTTGCCAACTCACAACGTGAATGTCCAATGTTCGCTATAATATAGGTGTCCCTACAAGATTAAGAGGAACAGGCGCCCCAGAACTTGCACTTCTGAGGTGGCTACTCACCAACTCGGGCCCTCTCCCATGGCTTCAGTCCCTGATGAACCCCAACCTCTCCGACAAGCAGCTCCTCTCTGAAACTCTCCCACTGCTCTGCTTGGCAGAGTCCTCTAATCTAAATAAGCTCTTGTCTCAGTGACATAAGCACCTGCCTGGCAAGCACAGGGTCCTGAGTCTGATTCCTGGTCCAAAAATAAATAGATAAACGCTTGTCTTTCTATATTCCTGGACTGTTGGTAAAATTCTTTTACTTTCTGCATCCCCAGCCATGCAGGCACCATCTCACGAGGCACAGGACAGATGCTGGTACCAAAAAACATCATAGCAGATTCAAGAAAATCAAAATGACTCCAATTCCCTGTTTCAACCACAATCGAGTCAAACTAGGCATCAACAGTGCTAAGAAAACAAGAAACTTCACAAATACATTGAAACTAAGCAGCACACTCTCAAACAATCACTGGGCCACAGGAAAAATCACAAGGAAATTTTTCCTTATCTTAAAACAAATGAAAATATAAACAAAACTCAGGGGCAAAGCAAAAGCAGAGCTAAGAGAAACATTTACAGCAATAAATGATTACCTTAAAAAAGAAGAAACATCTCAAATGGCCTGACTTTACACCTCAAAGAACTACAAAAGGAAAAGTAAGCCTCAAGTTAACAGGGAAAAACAATAAAGATCAAAGCAAACGGAAATCAAATAGCAAATCAAAGATCAACAAAATAACTGTTTTTTAATAAAACAAGAAATTCTTAGCCAGACTAAAGAAGAAAACTCAAACAAAATCAAAATGAAAGAGTAGATATTACAATGAAGGCCTCTAAAATAAAAAGAATCATAAGAAATTACTGTGAATAATTGATGCCAGTGGATTTGGATGATATGAGAGGAATGCATAAATTTCTACAAATAACATACCAAGACTGAATCAAATAAAGAAGGAGATTGAATCAGTCATCGAAACCTCCCAAAATCCAGAACCAGATGATCCACAGATGATTTCTATCTGATATTATATGAGTTAGTACCAATACTCCTCAAACTCTTCCAAAAGATAGAAGAAGAAATAGTTCCAAACTTGCCTCATCTAGATACCAGAGCCAAACAAAAACACCAGGAGAAAAGAAAACTTAGGACTAATATCCCTGGTGAACAGTACCACACATAATTTAATAACACATTAAAAAATTGTGTGTACCATAACCAATGGAATTCTCCCTAGAAATCAAGGATGATCCAACCTACATAAATCCATCGATATGATAAACACATCGACAAAATGATTAGGCTCACACGTCAATGTAATAAAAACCTTGATCAAACTCAGAAAAAAACACTAGACAAAGTTCATCATCTACTCATGATCAGTAAGATGGTTATGGAAGGAGCTTAACAATAAGGCCACATATGAAAACCCACAGCTAACATCATAATCAGTGGAGAAGAGCTGGAAGCTTTTGTATAAGGCCAAGATATTCTTGCCAGATCCACTTAATATCCTCTACAAGCAATTAGAAATGAAGAAGTAGTAAAATAAAAAGGAAGAAGTAGCATCTCTGTCTTCAGGTGACGTGGTCACACATGTAGAAAAATCCTAAAACCTAACAACTATGAAAACCTGTTAGGATAAGCTACTTCTGCAAAGTTTAGAAATGAAGTCAACATAAAAAATTACTTGTGTTTCTATATGAAGATAACCAATCACCCAAAAAGTAAATTAAGAAGGGGATACCATTCACAGTAGCAACAAAAATTAAAATAAAAAATTAACCAAAGAAATGAAAGTCTTATATACCAAAAATTATAAAACACTAATCAAGAAAATTAAAGACATAAATATATTACCAAGATACAGTAGCCTAAACAGTATGGCACAAGCATAAAAACAAACATACATACAAAAGAACATTAAGAGCCCCTAAATAACCCCTTCTATCTACAGTTATTATGGCCTATATTGAGATATTGCCCCCCAAAACCTCATGCACTCATAGGCGGGGCTTTTTGGAGCTTGCTGGAACTGGAATAAAGGGTGTATGGTACTGGGTTGGTCCACTGATTGAAATTAGCATAGTTCTGGGTGTGGCAGAATGAATTTCCTGGAGACAGAATCCCCACCCTTGGTGTGAGTGGAGCCATCCCAAAGGCTCAGGGCCTGGAAGGGATAAAGGGAAAGTCCACGCGCTCGCTGCTGGCTGCCTTCTGCCTCCCTGCCATGGGCTGTTTCTCCCTGCCTTGGAGCCAGCTGACCATGAGTGAAACCTCGAGAAACCTTCCCTCCTTCAACTTGGTACTTTTGTCTCAGCAATGAGACAAGTAACTAAGACAACAGTCAACTGCTCTTTGCCAAGAGTGCCAGTGAGATGTGGTAAGGAAGGACTGGGAAACTGGGTGAAAACATGCAGAAATGGAACATAACTCACACCTATGCAAAAATCAACTCATGATGGCTAAGGACTCACATGTAAGACTTAAAACCATAGAACTGCCAGGAGAAAACTTCTTCACGGTGATCTGGGCAATAATTTTTTGGCCAGATTCTGGATTTATCAATAATTACACTAAGTATGAATGGACTATACCTTCCAGTTAAAAGAAGTTGTCAGCTACAAAGACAAATTGAAAGGGCAACCCACTCAGGACCTCATTTGTCTCTCTTAAACAGAAGCTTTCTTTCCCCAATAAATACAATTTAATTTCCCTTAATAAATATATCTGATTAAGAAAAAGTAAAAATTGATTAATGTGATACCATGCAAACAATAGCATTAATAACAGATAAACTAGATTTGAAGACAAAGAGTATTAACAGAAATAATGTCATCTCAAAATGACAGAATTGTGATAATTCTTAGAGAACACAAAATTCATAATATGTAGGACCTAATGATAGAATTTAAAAATATCTAAGGCAAAATTTGAATCACCTAAAACAAAAGATCCACAGTCATAGGTGGAAATACTAACACTTCTCTCAGGAAAATCAGTTAGAAAGTAGAAGGCCTGTGTAACAGCACTAACCAACTTGCCTTCCCTGACAGTCTCACAACCCTAATATAGTCACTACGTCAAGTAATTTTTAAAGAGCTTGACATATTTTGGGCTAGGGATTTAGCTCAGTGGCATAAGTGCCTGCCTGGAAAAGTGCGAGGTCATGAGTTCGATGCTCGGTTCCAAAAAAAAAAAGAGCTTGACATATTTTGGAAGTTGAGGTCTTACTGAATTTTTCTGATCAGATAGAAGTAAATTAAAAATTAAGATGTATAGGAAAAGATATAAGATATATAGAAAAAAACAGATTTGGGGGATTTAAACAATATATTTTCAAAGATTCTACAGGTCAAAGAAGAGATCACAAAGTTTACTCTAAAATGTTTCAAACACAATAATAATAATGAAGAAAAAATCTGTAGGATGTATCTAAGAAATGTTTACAGAAAAAAATGCATAGTTGCAACACTTCTATTGGAAAAGTCTCAAGTCAGTGAATTATGGCTCCTAAGAAACTTTAAAAAATAAGATTGATATAAACCCAGAGTAAATAAAAGCAAGGAATAATAAAAGTAACTGCAGGTACCAATGAAGTCAAAACAAACAGACTAAAGAGAAAATTTTGAAAGGCAAAAGATGGTTCTCTGAAAAGATCAAAAAGAGGCAGGACAAGAATGAAGTGATCTCCAGAGAAACTACAGATCTCAGAAAATTAGTAATGGAACATCAGGAGTAACTCTGCAACCAATGCATTCAACAACGTTGACATATTCGTTGAAAATACAACTAACATGAGCTAAAATAGAAATTAAATGAATTACCAAGAGCCTTCCTCAGAAGAAAATTTCAGGCCCCTATGGTTTTGCTAGTGAATTCCAGAAAACATGTAAGGAACAAATAATCTTACTGAAACTGAAAAAAATAGAGAGGACTGAACACACTCACCACCTTGATATCAAAACTGACAGACACACGACAGGGAACCTGGGATTGGTGACAGGGTGAGGTTCTGGGACAGTGTCAGGTCCCAGGACTGAAGCTCTATCCCCAGCCCTGCCCCACTGCAGACTCAATCACAAATCGAGGTCTTCAGGACTTCAGCCCCGCTTTAGGCTCTCGATTTTGCTGCAGCGCCTCCGAAAACCCAAGGAAACGAGCCAGTGGTGCATCACAAAGGGTATTTCAGAGGGCACAGTTACAGAGCCCATGACAAGCAGGGGCCAGCTGGTTTGGGAGGATCTCACACAGGGGCCTCACCCCCACGGGGCTGCCGCGAGTCACCTCCAGCAGGTGGGCGCGATCTGGTTCCATTCTTGTTCCCTTCTGGCGAATGGTTCCATTCTTGTTCTCTGCTGGCCTGCTGGCCCAAAGTCCCCGAGGCCTGTCCCAGGGCTCATGGAGAGCCGTTGCACAGGCACAACCCAAACATGGATGGCCGAGAGAAGTGGAACTGGACACAGAGGCTGTGGTGGGTGCAAGTAGACTGGGTGGGGACCCAGTGGGGCCATGTGTGCAGATTGCCCTCAGCCCCTCTGTGCAGCTCCTCCCTCTGGGGACAGGCAGGACCCTTTCAGAAATGAGGAGAGAGTTTCCTTGATGATTGACAACTAGGCAGAAAGGCATGTGTGATTAGGTTGTTTTTTAGTTTCTATGACCCGCCTTGGGAAAGAAAAATTCTGGTTTATATGGTTTCCTTAGAGAGGTAAAGGAACAGATAGAGGAGGGCAGAGAGGCAGAGACATGTTGTTTTCTAAGGCTGATAGTTCCCCAGTGTTATAACAGAAGGTGCGTTTACTGTTCTAGTCTTTTAGGAAAAAACAAGGACTGTGGGAGTCATGAGCCAGGATAAAAAGAATAGGTGAAGAGGAGAGGAGAGGAGAGGAGAGGAGAGGAAGGAGAGGAGAGAAGATGGACTATTACAGAGGTCCTTCTAGCGGATGTTCCAGACAGAAGAAGAAGCCATAGGGATGGGCTTGAGATGGCCCTGCAGCCAGTAGAGCTCAGCTGTGCTCCTCAGACCACAGGAATTGGGGTTGGCAGGCTGAGGAAGGGCCCAGGCTGGAGAGAGATCAACCAAGGCCTTATTGTACCCAAGTTGGCCGGACACCAGTCTTCAGAGGCTGTGCAAATGCAGCTCGGAGCAGGGGCTCAGAGGCTAGGGCGTGGGAGCAGTGATGGTGCCAAACGCTGGTGCTGGTGCACTGGAAATGCACTGGGGAGGGGGAGTGAGGGCAGGGAGCCAGCTGGGCAACAGCTCAGCCCAGGCGTGGAGGCAGAGGCAGCAGGGAGTTCCCTGCACGCAGACACCAAGGCGGGTGGACCAGTCCACAAGGCCACCCTCCCATCTGTCACCAATCTAGAGATGCCCCAAGCCACCCTCCAGTGCCGTGATGCCTTAGAAGGGTACATGGAACTCAGCAGGACATTGTCCCCAGGTCACGGAGGAAAGGTGTAAAGTCAGCAGAGGAGGAGGCCCAGAAGAGGAGGGGGCAGGGTGTCCCTTGGGCCTGTCCCAGTGGAGTTCAGACATCACTTTCCCAAGAGCAATGACGACAGCGGTCACAGAGCACTGCCAGCCAGGAACACATCTCGGTCTCAGTGCCCGAGTCTCTCCTTCCCACAGTGTGGAGGCTCAGCAGGCACCATGTGGCTGACCGCTCTCAGCACAGGGTCCTTGTCCTCACGCAGAGTGAAAGCGTTGTGCCTGCCAGCAGGGGTGCAGTGTTGGGGCAAGGACCTCACAAGACACAGGCCTCCAGGCCAAGCACTTTCCAGTAAAACTAGAGGACAGAAACCCCTGACATCACCACATCACAGAGACAAGCAAACAGACAGCAAAGTCACTTCCAAGCAATAGACCGAGCCACCCTTTCAAGCCAAATGTGCATTAGAGAAAGAAAGCTTTTTTACTGATCCACATTTGCACAAATATAGACAGGAGAAAACTAGATGGAAAATGGCCACAAATCGAGATAATGCATGTTAAACGTGACCTCCACACAGGGTGCATGCGGGGACTGGGAATCCCTGGGGAGTCCAGGGAGCCCAGTGCCGCTCACCACCACCATGGCCTCTGTGCCACACAGCCAAGGCCAGGCCTCAGCCCTCCAGGCTACCCCTTATCTCGGGTCCCTGCTTCCTGCCTGACATCTGCTGGGAGTCCCTCAGCACTCTGGCCCGAGGGCATCCCCTGACATCACTCGGCTCAACCTCCTATACCCAGGGACACAGGGCCCCCCCAGGAGGAAGGATGCCCTGGCCTGTGACAACAAGGCTCCACCCCAGGAGGGCAGTGGGGGGTCCACTGAGGGGCCCAGAATCCCACTGCCAAGTCAGTAGAGATGGATAGTGTGTGTGTGTGTCACATGAGCGTGCATCAGCCATGGGGCAGCTTGTAAGAAGCTCAAAGTGCATCTGCAGTAATTTACTATCCTTGAGAAACACTTTGTGTCTCCTAATAGCCACCTCCTTGAACCCAGAGTGCTCTCCCCCCCCCACTCCCTCCCCTTTCATGGCGAGGGGCTTTGACATCTCATCTCCCGCTATCACCCCAGCCACTCTTCCTGTTAAAAGAACTTCAGCTTGTCTGTCAGTGTTCAGAAGCACAATCTCGGTTCCGGTGAACCTCTTCTTCTGCCTGTGTCACGGATCTGAGACCGTGAAGCTCTGAGCAAAGCTTGCATAGCTGGTCCTGCTCAGATGTGAGCGCTCCGTGGAGGGCAGGCTGGCTGCTGCTGTTACTCACTTCGGGGGAGGTGTCAAACAGGAACTGTCTCACCTGATCTAAGGAAAGCCCAGAAACCGAGTCCAAGCAGAGGGCCAGGGGAGAAGACAATGCCTGCTGCAGATACAGGCAGCAGGGAGGTGGTGGAGGGGTGCCCATGGCAGACCAGTGGCACGCAGCAGGCCCAGCAGGAGCCCCACCCTGCATCTGGGCTCCTGCCTCAGGTCTTAAAAGGACCAGCAGGCTGTGCCCCACTGCAAGGACCCCAGGGGCCTCAGGACCAGGATCTTCCTGCCACCTCAAGCCCCTCCTCCTGGGTAAACACTGTGGGGAGAACAGGTCCTCCACATACTGGAGCAGCTACCGGGGGCCTGGTGCTTCCTTCTCTCCTCTAAGCAAAACCGGCAACTTCTTCCCGTCTACTCAAGATCTGCCTCCCATACCTGTCAGTTATACCTCAATTTAGAAAAGAGAAACAGAAAAAGAAAAATGAGTTTCCCACAGGCCAAACTGATCTACTTCTCTGCTGACCCCTCCCCACATATCTTCTCTTGGTGCAGGCTCCAGCCTGTCTTATCAGCCCTCACTCACTCCGCCCTGCCTAGCACCCAGCTGCCCCAGGACCTTCACACACACCAGCCCATCCACATGTTCTTCCCAGGATGTCTACACAGTCTATTCCCTGGCTGATGCAGTTCTTTGCAAAGTGTTGCCTTAGCAGAGGTGACCACACACACACACACACACACACACACAGTGTAAAAAGGAGTGACCCCAAGGTGTGGCTATGTCCAGATGTCTCTCCAGAGCCTTGCACAGTCAAAAGCAGGGCTTTTCAGAGATGGCTGGATCTAGGCTGTCTGAAGGTGGCTTAAGTGTGTGATCCTGGAAATGGATCAGTCCAATAATTGGTTTATCATAGTTCTGGGTATGGAAAATGGGAAGCCCCAATCTGGGTGTGAGTAGCACCACCCAAAAGGCTTGAGGCCTGGGTGGGATAAAAGGGAAAGGGAGGCGGCTGCTGCTTCCCGCCTCCTCTGCCATGGACCGTTCCTCCCTGCAGTGTCCCTCTGCCATGCCTCCCTGCCTCAAAGCCAGCAGATTGGGGGCTGAAACCTCCACAAACTGCAAGCCAAGTAAACCTGTTCTCCTTGGATGTCAGTTATCTTGTCTCAGCAATGAGAAAGTAACTAAGGCACCCACCCTACCAGCTGAGACCAGGAACAGACGGACCCTGATGCTTCTTATCAGCTTTGTGTCCCTCTGTGGCATTTTCATAAGCGTGTGTGTATATGTGCATGCCTGTGTGTGCATGTGTGTGTGTGCACCTGTGTGTGTGTACTTCTCTGCAAGTCTGACATCCTGAGCCAAACACAGCATCAGGAGTCTCGGGTAACCATTGTGAGCTGGGCTCCCTGCAGCCCTCGGGCGGCACCTGTCTGCCTGTGGCAATGGCTCTCAGGGACTGGCTCCTCTCAGCTGCAGCCACGCTGCCCTGCCTGACCGCAGCCCCAGGCCTCTGCACAGGAAAGCAACAACTGACCCAGGATGGAAGTGGCTGCCACTTCTGTCAGGGGTGCCTCTCGCTAACTTGCATGGCTGTTGGAAGGATGCCTTAATGCCTCTGCACAGCACAGAATCATTGTTTCTAAACACAGTTGCCTTGCCCCACACAGTCACCATCAGATGCCAGGAGATCTTAGCCACTTCCTCAGCCTCAGGAGCCCGGGACCACCTCACATCCCACGGGGCACCGAACAAGCACAAAGCAACACAGCCCTCTAATCTACCTGCTGCAAAGAGGAGGCTGTCACATGCCACCTAATCCAGGCCTGGGAGGTGCACCCCTGGGTCACCTTGGCCCACTTTCTCTCTCTAGAGCAGAGCAGCACCAGAAGCAGAGCTGACAGGCAGGGGACGTGCAGGGGTGGTCTGGGCGTGGTGCTGGGTGCAGGGATGGTCTCTGGTTTAGTGCTGAGTGCAGGTGTGGTCTGGAGGGACAAATGAAGTCTCTGAGTGAGGTTTCAGTGCATCAGCCACCACCCTGGCCACCTGCAGGGTCAGTCTCCCAGGTGGAGATCCCAGGATGCTTCTCTGGAGAGATTAGAAGGAAGCCCCCTGAGAACAGACATGCAGATAGGCCTCATGTGTAGGAAAAAGCAGAGGTTTGCCCTCCACCCTGTAGGGAGCCCATGGTCACTGTCAGGACCAGAGCCACCTCCGTGTCCTTCCACGAAAGTCTGCTCTGCCCTCTTGTGGCAGGTGGAGGGTCCAGGCATCCACACTGGACCTCAGGAAGCATAAACCCTCTAGCTTCCGCGCTACCACATCAGTAGAGTGATTCCAAGAGGCATGCTCTACACCATCCGTTCCTCACAGGACAGAGACCACCCATGCACAGGTGATTAAGGTTTCTTTCTTTCTTTCTTTCTTTCTTTCTTTCTTTCTTTCTTTCTTTCTTTCTTTCTTCTGTAGGACTGGGGACTGAATGCAGACCTTCACCCGAGCTACATCCCCAGGCTTTCTTTATGTTTCCATATTGACTTTAAACAGGGTCGGGAAGAAACTGAGGAGTCAGCCAGCATCTCACAAAGGTCACACAGCCCGCTTCCTTCAGCTTGGTGCACTCTGGAGAATAAGAGGAGAAGGACAGACAGATGGACATTGAGAGGAGCCTCCAGAGCAAACAACAAACTGGAAATTCAGAACCAGTACCACTTCCAGTTCTCATGCCCTGTGGGGACCGTCCCTGTGCTGTACAAATGACCAAAAGAATGTGGCAGAAGGTTAATCTGCTACCCCAAGATTAAGCTGTAAGAGACACTGCAGCCAGCATCTCTCTCTCTCTCTCTCTCTCTCTCTCTCTCTCTCTCTCTCTCTCTTCTCTCTCCTTTCCTCTCTCGCTCTCTCTCATCACTCACTCTGAGGGAAGCCAACCGCCATGTCAAGCAGCCATATGGTGAGTCTCACATGGCGAGGAGCTGACACTCTTGCCAACCACCAAGTGACTGAGCCTGGAGCTGATCCCTCTTCCCAGTGAAGCCTCACATGGCTCCAGGCCTCCCTGACATACTGGCTGCCGACATGAGCGCTCCTGAACCATAGCCACTCGGCAAAAGCACCCAGAATCCTGACCCTTAGAACCTGGGAGACAGGGACCATTTGTCCTTTAAGCCACTGCATTTGGAGGTAATTAGTGACAAAATAATAGATAGTTGGCCCAGGTACATACTTTGCAGAAAGGAAAACTTCAAAGAATCTGTCATTAATATCATCACAGAGATGAGAGCAGACAGAGCCTCTGTGAGACATGAAGAAATCATTAGAGAACAAGGATGCTTGGAAGTAAAATACGTATCAAAAATGCAAGTCAGTAGAAGCATTGGGGAAAAACCTTGATAGAGTCCCCAAAAGGCAGAACAACAATTCAGGCGAAGATATCTACCATCGGAGTTTGGGGTTTAATGGAAAGGGGTAGGTAATGAAGCCAGGAGGTCTAATATCTGACAAATAAGACTTCCAGAAAGAGCCCTGAGAAGACAAGGAAATAAGATTGTCAAAGGAACACCAGAAACTTCCCTTACGTGAAGGCCCACATCCTCACCTTGAAGGACACACCACGTGTCTAGACGGTGAACGGTAACAGCGTGTGACACACGTTCACCTGTTTCCCATTGCTTTAACAAAACACCAGAGCCCGGGCTCTTCGTAAGGAAAAGGAGTTTGTTTTGCTCAGTTTTGAAGGCTAAAAGCCCCGGGTTGGGAAGGCCCCCTGACTTGGCCTGTGCTGAGGGCTCCACCTGCTACACCGAGTCATGGCTGAGGACATCATGGTTGCATGTGAGCAAGAGGAGAGGTCACATGGTGGATGGGAAGCCAGAGAGCACCTCTGCCAGAGAGTCTCACATGACTGCCTAACCCTTTTGATAATGACACACCCCCAAACGCCATCACTTCCTGTCCATGTCTTAGCCTCCCCCACCTCCACATAACCACACAACCAAGACAGTTTGAATCACACCTGACATGTTGAGACACCAGGATAAGGGCTCCTGGAGAAAAAAAATCAGCTCATAGTAGAATCAAAATCAGAATGGCATCAAACTTCTCTATAGTAGGAAATGCCCTCACTGTTCTAGGTAAAAGTAGTTTCCAAGGCAAGATGCTATATTCAAGCAGGCTATGAGCTGAAAGTAAGACAGAATAAGGTACCAAAAGATGTTATGAGAGAACGTGCTCCACTGAGACTAAGTAACAGTAAACAAAACAAAACAAAAATCTCAAACTGCCCAGCCCAGAGAAGCGCATTGTAGCCCAGCAGGACATCCTGGCCCCGAGCCAGCAGCAGCCTGGGCTGCAGACTCCAGGTCCCGAGCACACATCCTGGGGCACCTGAGCAGCTGCTGCAGAGAGGAGAGAACGCTGTGAGGTTTGAGTGTGAGGAGAGCTGGATGGCGAGGCACGAGGAAGGCCTGACAAAACCTATGCCATTATAAACTCCAGGATAAACAAAAGGCATGTAACACAAGAGATAAAAGCTATGATTGTCAAAACAAGAAAATTCTTAATGCAGTTTAGCAAAAATTTAGACATCTATGTTTAGGTGAAAGTGAGCTAAGAGCCCGATCTGCCACAAAAGAAAAGAAAACAGTGTCGTCTAAAATTGATGAACTGTGAGGGTCCAGCGCATAGGCATTGTTTCGACATCCAGGAATAAATTCCAGAAGCCACAGAAGGGCAGAGGGACGGAGGCTCCTGGTGCTGGCTATGGAGGGCAATTTCACTCTGAAACAATTTTCATGTTATATCTTAATTTAGAAGTTAGGAAAGAGTCATGTCACCTCTTTTGAGGTTAAAGAGATGTTGGGGTAGCCATGAGGAAAAGTCTGACTGATTCCCGCCAGTCATATTTGAGTAAAGCCTGTGAGTAGTGTGAGGCTGACATAAATACTGGGGTTTTTTCCAGCTTCGCACTATCAGTAACGCAAAGCAGGAAACAGTTTTGCCAAAGGAGAAGCAAGGGCATGAAGGACAGATGGGGCTGTAGACCGGCAAAGACCTCTCAGGCTCCTGCCCAACACACACCCACTCCCGGCTGTGTAAATCAAGCCCCAGTGAGGCTGTCTGTGCTCACACCGGACTGTGTGTAACACCCCGTGCGACTGGGGCTCAACCGTGGGTGGACAGAACCTTGCAAAGCCAGAGCCCATGAGCTCTGTACAGCACCCTCAGGGTCCCACACACAATGGGAAGACGTGGCTAGCCCAGGCAGGGAAGGAAAGGAAGACACCAAGCAATTTATTCTTGGGTCACCTGAAGCAAACGACAGCTGCCCCTAAAGTCGTGTCGCAAATTTACAGGACTTTGCCCATATTCCTGATCCTCTGTCAAAGAACACAAAAACTTACAGATCAAAAAATATGAGGGTCAATCTAAGTTCAAGTCAGCATGAGGCCAGCCAGCCCTAGGTCGAGGTCCTCCAGGGCAGGGCAGGGGCAGGGGCAGGGGCAGGGGCAGGGCCAGGGTAGGTCCATCCCAGTACACGAATCTGACTTCAACAGTGACTTAATTTTCAAATGAAAAGAACTGGACTCATACATGTAGAGGAGCTTGGGCCTCCAGCACAGCTCTATCATCAGGGCTAAGGGGGGCTTTCTTTAATGCTATCTCTTTTAAACATCTGGATAAGTAGGCATGGTGGCCCATGCTTGTATCCCAACTAGTCAGGAGGCTGAAGCAGGAGGATCACAAGATTGCTAGCAATTGAGCAATTGAATGTGCCCTCTGGCCCAAAATAATATGTAAAAGGGACTGGGGTGGTAGGTCAGTGATCCGGTACTTCCTTGGCACGTGGAAGGAGCCATCCTCAGGGCTACAGTAGACAGCAGATAAGATAGATGATAGATAGACAGACCGACAGACAGACAGATAGACAGACAGACAGAATTTTTTAAAGTCTGGGGAGACTTCTTCAAGGGGAGTCCTCCAAAGCCAATTGCAAATGGCTCTTATAGCTTTATCAGTACCCACCTCAAAGCAGCATTACCTGACTGCCACGGCTGCTCCCACAAAACTAGCCTGGCCTCTAAGAATGCAGGTCTGGCCTCTTGTAACAATGGGGAAAGGACTAACTTCAGAACCAAATGGAATCCCGAAGCACTCTGGCAGGGGTGAGGCATGGGTCCAGGGTTCATCCCTCAAGGCTGACGGGCAGGGCTGGCCTAGGGAGTATGTGGCTGTGGGCTGAGCCAATGTCTGCAGGATGATGTCTCAGCACGACCCACACTGCCGAGCTCTGCCCAGGGTCCTGTGCTGATCCCAGGGCATCACAGGTGAAGGCCTGCGCCCTGCCAGAATGAAAGGGAGAAGATTACCTGGGGCTTCAGGATCAGGAGAAAAAGATGATGAGCCTGTGGCCAGGCCCTGGGTCACCCCTAGGGAGGGAGGGAGACTGCACATAGCGGTGCCTATCACCTAGGGCTGTGACGGAGGACATTCTAGAGCTTTCAGTGATACAAGCAACTCTCTGTGACACAGGTGCCGCAGGTTTGCCAACAGTGATCTAGAAGGTGCTTAACAAACGTGAGCAGACGGTGATGCACCAGGTCAGTGCCACAGACGTGGGATTTGAGCAGCTTCTGGAGACTATTGAAACCCAGAAACCACAAGCAAGGGCCCAGGGCAAATCTGGTTGCCACGTAGTCATGCCCGCAAAGTCCTATGGGAAGCCAGCAAACTCTTGAAGCCGGAGATATTAGCTCTCTGATCCTTCACAGAAAGTCTTTCCCAGCCTCTGTTTTAAGCAATTGATAGTGACAATAGGTAATATGTGAAAGTCACCATGAGCAACAGAACACTGCTTAAAGGCATATCACACGGCCACAGAAACGGACGTGGTGCTGACCCCACTACAACACGGATGAGCTGCTACCACGATGAATTCACGGAGCCAGTCACAAGAGACCACATGTGAGGGTCCATTCACTGGAATTGTTTCCAGTAGGGGAATCCAGAGAGACAGAAAGTAGAAGTTGCCAGCACTGGGTTGGGGAGGCTGCAGGGGCAGTACCTCAGAGTGACAGTTTCCCGTCAAAGTGACGAAAGCCTTTAAAACCCATGGCAGAGGCCACAGTTCCATGAAGATGCTGAAAGCCATAGACTTACAGGTTGTCACCAGGGATCGTGTGGGATCTTAATCCACCCAGCTGCTAGGACACCATGCCTTAGAATGTGGTTTATAAACTGCAGACGTGTTTCTACAGTTCTGGGGCTGGAAGTCCAGGATGAGATCTAGGTGCCATGGATTCAGGGCATGCAGAAGGGCACATGGAGGAGAGCAGGGAGGGCAGACCTTACCATCTTTCCCTTTAGATTCTATCTGGCTACAAGCCCATGGGTGGGTGCCACCCATGCCCAGGGAGAGGCCTCCCATTAGCCACACTAGGAAGGACGCTAAGCCACTCAGTGCACTGATCCAATGGTCACGCCTTTAGCCCACTCTCACATTCCCACAGGCCAGCCACTCCCAAAGGCCCACATATGAATGCATGAGGCTTTGGGGAGACATCTAGATGCACCCCATAACAACTTAGGTCTCAATAAAGCTGCTGTGGAAAAAAAGGGAAGAAACAGCTGGGAATCCGCAGAGTGGACTTGGCTTGGACTGCCCTGGGTGCAGGGCGGCCCCCACCTCTCCTGAGGCAGGTGGGGATGAGAAGGGCACCCATGTGCCTGGTGGGCCGTGGGCCTCAGAGACACAGGGCAATAAACACGCTCAAGCAGCCATGGTCGCCCCTCACAGGTCCTGGGGTGGGGGTGACCCCACAGCCTGGAAGGGCTGACAGAAGCAGGGAACAGGTCTTGAGGCCCACCTGGGGAGCTGTCCCTGCTGCCCCTGGGAAGAGAGACAGACTCCTGTCTCCCTCCCCTGGGAAGACAGACAGACGCCTGTCTCCCTCCACATCTCACTGAGGACCCCCAGGGGAACTGAGGAGTTTACTGTGGCTGCAGACACCAAAGAGGATTACTGTGGAGGTTCCAGGACAGGAGGTGGCCCCCCTCAAGACCAGACTCCCCACCAATACCCTGGCTTAGCCAGTGTCTCTCCCTGTCCCAATGCAGGTGATCTCAGAGGACAGCCTGGCCTTCCTGCTCCAGTCCCACCTGCGCCACTCTCAAGCCCCCGGGCCCTTTTTCTACCTTCTTAGAGGACAGAGAACAGCCACGCCTTCCACAGACACGGCCAGATGGCATCCCCTTGCTGCCTCACCTGTCCCCTAGTCCTGCTCCCTGGGGTCACCCTGGCTCAGCTTGACCATCAGCCTTTGCCAAGGCGGCTCTGAACCCAGGTCAGCAGACTTTCCACAAAGGTCCCACAGGGATGGCACACATTTCGGGCCACCCTGGCTTCATCTTGGTGGCAGCTCCTTAAGCTGCCCTTGTACCTCCAAAGCAGCTATCGATGGTGTGTAAACAAATAGTCACAGCTGTGTTCTGAGAAGACTGCGGTAACACAGGGTCACAGTGAGCCATACCTGCGCTGACCCCTGCTCCGGCCTCCCCTGTCTCCTGTGCTCTCTTCCAGCAGTCACCCACAAAGCAGATGAAGGGGGTTTCACTGCTGTTCCTGCTCTTGCTCTTGGTAAACTCCGAAGTTGCCCATGCTGGGCTCTAACTTGCAACCTCCCTGCCTCAACTGCCCAGAGTGCTGGGATTACAGGTGCCCCACCGAGCCCCTCTGAGGATTGTCTTTTCAAAGGATCGGTCTGATCAGGTCACTTCCAGTTCAGCACCGTTCAGTGGTTCCTCAGTGCGCCTGGATGAAGAGAAAGAAGAGTTGAGGGAAACAGGGAGAGAAGCAGGAGGTGGCCATGCAGCAGGTGGGAGCTTCTGCAGGGACAGGTCCTTCGCCCAGCGGGCAGGGAGCAGGAGGTCTTTAAATGCCCAAGTGCCCCCCCCACTCCCACACCCATGGTACATGATAAGGTCCCAGGACTCTGAAGGTGCGCATGGAACTGTCCTGCCAGCCACCATAAACCAGCCCCAGACTACACTTCGAGCTCGCAGGGCCAGAGTGAGCTCCCCAGCATCCACTGGCCAATAGCACGCCATGTCCCTGCTTTTTAAGGGCGTCTTCAGTGCCCCAGAATAGGCAGCAGCACAAGCCCCAGGAGAGGGGTCTGGGCCCAGGCTCCCCGAGGACCGGGGGTAACATGTGCTGGACAGAGATCCCAAGACCACAAGACCAAGGATGCCTTCCAAACTGGAGGCTAGGGTGCAAACACTCTGTCTTTTGTGAAGATGACGAACAGAGCCTGGGCCTTGGGCTCTGATCCAGGCAGTGCAGGACCTGCTTCCTGTGAGGCTTCTGAGGTCCAGGAGAACAAGCTGCCATACAAGGGAAGAAAGGCCACTCCATGCTCGTAGAAGGGAGTGAAGGGGAAGACTTGGTCTGTGCCCTGGCGCATGTGTAAGTGGTGCCCTCCTCCGGTCCTCCCTTTCTCCTCCTCCACCCCCTCTTCCTCTCAAGGAAACTCAGTCCATCTGTCTCCATCTCTCCTTGGATGTGTTCTACATACACCCCACCTGGCTAGTGCCCCCAGAGGCTGGCGAGGGCGCAGGTGGGAGCCCAGACACTGAATACAGGTGACAGATGAAACTGCGCTCACTGACAGTTTCCTATAACCAGCAAAAACTCTGCTGTGGTGCCCCGGTGGCCCCCAGAGTCCAGAAAAAAGGGCAATAACCTGCTGTGGTCCCAGCCTGGCTCCTGGCTGCAGGACCGACCAGGCAGCAGAGGAAGCTGTCTCAACATCTGGCCTGGAGCCAGCTTGGGCAGACGGGTGAGGGGCCACGGAGGTCCCCCTAGGCTCCTTCAGAGTGGCCGTGGGCAGCTCACTGGAAGTCAGGAGTGCACTCAGCTCTCAGCCCCCTACCACAATGGCTGTTTCCGAGTGTGCTGAAAACATAAATCACAAAGTGAACCATTTCAAAGTGAACACCAGGGATATTTAGCCTGTTCATAAACGTGTGCAACCTTTGCTTCCAAAGCATTCTCCTCCCCACGGAGGAACTCCCATCCTCCTCAGCGACCACTCCCACCCCACCCCGCCCCGCTCCCAGCCCACAATCAATGTTCTTGCAAACTTCCCACTCCTGGATGCTTCAGAGCACCAGGATCTTCTATCTGGTTGGCTGCTCCTTGCCATGGGGGGTCTCCTGGTCTTTCTACTGTCAGAGTCACACTGGCCCTGTGGGGAGTCCCTGTGGGGGGTCACATGTGCTCACTGTTCTTCTCTCTCACAATCATCAGGGTGCCTTCTGCTTCCCCAAAGCAATGGCAGGGTGAGAGAGGGTGCAAGGTGCCCCCAGGGAGTCAGGACAGCCCTGGGAGTGGAAAGAGAAGCAGGGCTCAGCTGGAAGTCGCTTCATGGGATCCTAGGAAGTCATCAGGCTGAGCCGGAGCCCACCAGCCAGTCAGGAGAAAGCCCTCGAGTCCCTCAGGGGCACACTTCTGCCCTCCCTGTGTGCCCCTGTCTGGCTGTACAACACCAAAAGGCTTGGTTGAATGAAATGTGAGTTTTGCCTCAATAACAAAGAAAAATATATATTTTAGTATCTTACTTTTTCTAATTATCTAATTATTTTGATAATTATTCTTCAATACTGTAACCCCAGGGAATTTCTTTTCTGACTTGAGGCCATTATTCTGAGAAGGCATCTGCTCACTTCACTTGATGCTCAAGGGGTCAGTGTGGTAAAACATCAGAGTCCCCGAGACTGGACTCCTCGCAGCCTGCTCTCTGAACCTGTCTCTACCTGCATAGGTGCAGTCAGAAATCCTGGTCCCTCCAGGTACACCCAGAACTGAGCAGAGAACCAGGGGCTTCATCTAAGAGGAAGCCAGGCTGCACCTAGGTGGACTGGGGGTGGGGTGGGGGTGGGGTAGGGTGCTGATTTCCTTGTTGAGAGGTCAGAAGTCCTTCCTGCTCGTCACTTAATAAGGACTGCTTCTGTAGCAGCAGAAGGAGACAAAATCCCAGGCATGCCCTCATCATGGAGCATTTACTATCTTCTCACTCAGTATGGAAATATCTCCAAGCATCTCCCGAAATGCAGATGTCCAGGACAGAGTGCAGCCCAGCAGCACAAGGGGATGGATATGCAGTCAGGTCAGGCTGGATTGGGTGGGAGCTAGCAGAAGCCAGAGAATGAGAGGATCTGGACACTTGCCAGTGTGACTGATGAGCCATGGTGGTCAGCATGTTCTGTGAACAGAAAGTGCCAAGCCCCTCCTCCCTCTCGCCTCCCGCTATCCTGCCCTACTGTCTGGCATCTACCCCTGGCCCCCCTCCAGTGAAAGTCCAGCCTCTTCCAGCCTTGGGACACCAAGCCCTGCTCTGAGCTTTGGGTTCCCTAAAATCTGCAACATGCACCTCTGATTCACACGTGTGTGCCCCTGTCTGGCTGTACACACCTAGAGAAATGAAAAGCCTCACCTGCCTCCGACTCACCCTGCACAGTGCCAGGTAGTTTACAAACATACTCTCATGCAAGTCTTGCTATGCTCCTGGGGAGTCAGAACTATTGATACGAGAAAAAAAGTACAGCACAGAAGGGGACCTGTTGTTTATGCTCCAGCCCACAGAACTTCATGCTCTCCATGGGACCGCTCCTCCTCCACTCACAGCGTGGTCTTGGGCTCTGTGACCCTTGGCTGTATTGCTTGTCGCTCTGTAGAATTTTACCGTGCTCCTGCTAAGTGCCGGGCGCTCACAGGCCCTGAGAATGCAGTTGTAACAGAGTTTGCCTTTAGACAAAGAGACAAAAAGAAAACTGCAAACAACTCATTCAAAAAGATAATCTCAGATTGTGATGAGGACTCCACTGGTCAGGAACACTGAAGTTCTGAGGCAGTAACAGATGACTTCTGGGAATCCAGTGGCTAACTGAAAGATGTACTTTTCATTTACATCAGAGTCCTGTGTGGTTTGTACAGCTCTTTTTGGCTTCCTGGATGCAATTCAGGCTCCTTATACGCTGGTCTTCTGTCTACCCAAATGGTTGCTAAACCGACAGAGAATTTGGAACGTCACTCAAGGTTCTGTAACGAGGTCTGGAAGTGCTGCGTATCATTTTCTGCTTGCAAATCACTGGGCCTAATTTAACTTGAAGAGAGTAGGAAATGTGGTCTTCCTTTAAACCTTCCGGGAGGAAAAAAAATGGAGGTGAAAATAGGGTGCTGTTTCTAGGATGGCAAAGAAAATCAACAGGTTAATACATCAGAATATCTAGAACAAAAAGCCCATTTTCAATAGATGAGCCAGGGGAGGTCACTTTCAGAGAGAGATGGCGGAGCCAGGAGACAGCAGCCCAAGCTCAGAGAACAGCAAATGTAAATATTAGGGCCAAAAAATACCCATCACATTCCAGGAAGAGAAAGTTATTAAGGGAAATGAGGGGCAAACAATAGTAGGACCCTGGAGCAGTAACCCTACACACATCAAATCACCGTCAGGTCACCAACTGAAAACCAGCCTACTGGGCCCTCCCCACTCCCTAGAGACTCTAACTCGATTATTCCGGATTAGTCCTGGGTTTTGCGTTTGGTATTGCTCTCTTCTTTAATTTAAGAAAATAACACCCATGCACAAAAATACACAAACCCTAAGGCTACACTCACTGATTAGTCACAAAGTGAGGACCCCATGCAACTCCCCACCTGGGACCAAGTAGGGCATGATTGGCCCTCAAAAGGCCCCACCTCACCATCACCATCCCAAAGGAAACTGTGCTCAAGATTTCCACTTTGCTGGCTCCTGAGCTCCATGTAAATGGAACACCTGGATTCTGGCTCCATATTGCCATGATGAGGTTCACTGTGTGTAGAAGTGTTGTTTCAGCCCAGAGTATGAATTCAGCACTGTTTATCTGGCTGTGGTACTATTGCTTGGTTTGAGTGGCTTCCAGATCGAAGCTGTGACAGAGTACTGCTGTGACCTCCTGGTGCACCGTGTCACTGCACCCCTATGAGTGTTTCTGGTGAGGGCCATCTTGGAATAGAGTAGCTTGGTCTTGGGCAGCCATCTGTCCAGATTTTGGAAGAGTCTGCTGAAGAGATTCCATCACAGTTATTCTCATTCTGGTAGTTCTGTGTTTTTCCAGCCCATGCCCTGGCTGACCCATTCATGTAGCTATTCTGGTGGGCATACAGCAGTGTCTCAGGTGATATTTCCTTGACAACTGATAACTGATACTTACTGAATATTCTCCGATTGTTCTAAGAGCCTTCTCTGCTTCTCACTCTGTGCTTGCCCTTCACTGTGCAGTTTGACGAGCAGAAGCTCAAGAGTCCAAGGGTCAACTGTCTTTTAAGGTTAGTGCCTTCTAACCTTAATCATGAAGATGTTCCAGATACTCTTCTGGGCTGTCTTCTAGAAAGTAAGATTGACACCTGTGTGTTGTAGTCAGGGGTTGTGCAGAGAACAATTAGAGTCAGGACATGGAGTTTATAATATTATTTCTTTATAACGGTACAGGGAGTTAACACAAGAAAATGCAGGAAATCTATCAACAACACCAAAAACATAGAATATTTAGTCAACAGCCTGGATCCCACAGCAATGTCCCACACAAGTCCAGATGAAGACCCAGAGCTCATGACGATACCTCCTACGAGTCCAGCTGGAGGTCCAGAGCCCACACCAGTTTCTTTTACAGATTCATGCTGGGAAGGCCCAAAGGTCAGCAGTGGAAGCCAGAAAGTCCATGCCAGCGGGGTGAAGGAGCTGTGCTGGTGGGATGAGGGGTCTACCCTCAGGACCAGGACTATCCTGAAAGGCACCACAGCCATCCTCAACGACACGGACGCCCTGAGCTCTGATGACAAGCACAGTCAGGTACATGCCAAGAAGCCAGTGTCACGAGTTCATCCTGCAGACCAAGTGGCACACATCTTCCCCTCCAGAGCCAGGAAGCAATGCTCAATGTGAGGACCAAAGCTTCTCCAGGAAAACCAACGGCTCAAACAGCAACTCATAGGAGAACCCACAGTGCCTCAATGCCTCAACATAACATCGCATTAACGCCCTCCTTCTCCTTCTCCACCTATTTATGCTAGCAAATTTCCTCAGGTGGAGCATCTACGCTCAGTGCCATGCTGATGTAATCCAGCTAGCATTAGGTTGACCACCAGTTCTTAATCCATAACACTGTGTATGGTATGAAGTAGGGATTGGGCTTCTTATTTATTCTCAGGTGGTTTTTCAGTAAACCCAGTACCATATATATATACACAAATCATGCCATCCTCATCAACAGCCTCATCCCTGTCATTTGTCAGTCATGCACTGTATGCCCACATGTACTGGGGTCTCTACCCCTTCATTGGTCTATTTATTCATCCCTGTGTCCGTCAGAATCTTTTTAACTCTCTTAGTGATTGATTCTACCATGCAGCCAGAGCCAAGAACCTCTGATCCAGGACCTTAAAGTTCATAGAAACAGGTTGATCTAAATGCAAAAGCAACGTGTGCGAAAATCCAATAAAGGACTCAAGAGGGAAAAAAAGGATTAAATTTGGGCATGGAGAACGCAATGGTAGAACTTTCGGGAAAGCTTCTGTGGCATGCACAGGGGCACAGAGACAAACTAGAAGTGGGAGACAGGGCGATCCACTCAGCCCCTGCTCTCTCTCTCTGACCCTCTCTAGACTTGGAGATCCTTCCCAAGCCACTGTGAAAAGAAGGACCAACAGACACTAGAAGGAAACCTTTCTGCTTAAGTAACCAGTCAAGCTGGGGAAATCTGATATCCCCTGCAGCCACATTTTATTCTCCGGTTGCCATGGCATTTCCTGTAATTAATGGCTAGGTTTTAATTAAACATTGATTAGCCACTAATTAGCCTAATGATCAGGGTTGGGGAGAAGACAGGGTTGTCAAACACCTCCAAGAAAAAAGGCAGATCGTGAAAGATTACGGCTTAGGGGAAATGCTGTTCGTACCTCCCTCCAGGCCAAATGTTTTCTATGATTTTGGTCCCTTATAAATGATGCTTTCAATGTGAATTTTCCTAATCGGTTTGAGTCTGATGAAGTCCCAGGTGACTGATGCAGGGAAGATTGAATCTCTTCACCTTTCATCAGATTTCAGCCTCTTACTGCATCTAAAGAGCCTCTTCCCACTTAGAGGAGAATGCGTTTCTCTCCCTGCGATGAAGTCATCCTGGCCAAGCCCGCTCTCCTCCTCTGACACTTTCCTGGGGGTCAGACCTTGCTTCCTAGTCATCTTCCAAGAGCAAGGCATAGCAGGTGGCCTCCCCAGCCCAGAGAAGATTTTCAAACCCCTAGGGCCCCGTGACCCCCATTCCTGATGCTTCACCCCTTCCCATCCTCCCAGCTCTGGTTTTATCTGAAAAGGGCACACTGCTCACATGTGACCAGCTCCCAGGGGAGGACATGTCACCCTCACCAATCCGCACCAAAAGCAAGGTCGAGCTACTCAACATGGACACGTGAACTACGAAGTCACCTTGGAGGCCAATCCACTGGAATTAATTAGGCAGCAAAGCCCGGGGAGGGAGGATGACGAGATATTACTTCATCATTCCCCTTGTATCTTTGTAAGTTTGAATTTACAGAGACTAATGCAGAATTCCCCTGGAGCTCCATGTTTATGCTGAGCCAAAGCAGAGGAAGAGAACAGAGGCGAGAAAACTGAAATCCAGCAAGTATTAGAACCAGGGGAAGAAACTTTCGTTACAAAGTGACACAGCCCCTGGTGAGCGAGACCTGCCTAAAGGAAAAGGACCTGGCCTTTGTCTTTGGGGGCTCTCAACACTGCTAGAAGCATCCCACCCCAGAGCAAGGCCAGAGAGAGTGTGGGAGGGCTCAGCAGTTGTGGGGGATATATACCTTCTCCTCTTTATGATTAGGGTGAAAGACAATGCATGATTCACCACTTCATCCTTCTGTTGCTATATGAGGGTTTTACTTCGTCTTTGCAGTGCTGAGGACTGAGCCCAAGGCTCGTGCGTGTTAGCTGAGAACTCACCACAGAGCCATGGTGCCCCCAGGTCCATCCTGGCCACTATTAAGTGTGCAGTTCAGTCGTGTCAAGTGTGTCCCTGTGGTTGTGAAGCTATTACCTCTGTCCACCCCAGAACCCTCTGCACCCTCCAGAACTGAGCTCTGCCCCATGAAACAACTCCTCAGCTCCTGGCAGCTCCTATTCTACTTTCTGTCTCCAAATTTAGTGACCTAGGGACTTCTTATAGGCAGGATCGTGCCCCTGGGACCTGTGAGAGTGTGTGTGTGTTGTGTGTGTGTGTGTGTGTGTGTGTGTGTGTGTGTTGCTTCACTCAGCGTAAGTCCGTGAGCTTGCACACGTCAAAAACTTCTTCCTTATAAACACTGAGCAATGTTCCACTGTCCGTCATCCTTCAGTGGACACTGGGCTGCCTCCTCCCATTTGTGAGGATCCTTATGCTTCTTGACCTGGCAGATTCTATTATCTGAGTCCTAAGGTGAAAACGATCAAGTTAATAGGGCCCTGTGTAATGCACCCCTCCAACATCGCATCCGTGCTCCACTTTCTAAATTGACAGGGATAAGATTTGTTCCAGACCCTGAGACTCTTAGAACTTTTATGTCCCTTTTACACCCCGTTTTATCTCTTTCACTTGTCATTTTCCAATAGCTTTTGCCAGCCAAACACACGGGACTCATTTACTACCAAGTTTTATCGTCTCACCTTGGCTGGGCAGTGCTGGACATGGCAGTCTCTGTGCTGGGGGGAGCTGGTGTGGGCTGCAGCCAGAAGGATGAGGGGCCTGAGTCTGGCCACCACTTTGCTGGGGGCCTGGGGAAGCCTTGGGCTCTGCGCCATCAATGACACATGGAACGTCACACTCATATTCTTCATGTGAGGCCTGGAGTCCTCCTGAGGCCAACAGTGGCCTGCGGGACTTTTCTGGCTTTTACCCTCCACATTCATAAGTCTTATTTAAAAAGCAGCTTGGGCCAAGGGTTTAGCTCAGTGGCATAAGCGCCTGCCTGGCAAGTGCGAGGTCCTGAGTTCAATCCCTGGTACGGCAAAAAATAAATAAATAAAATAAAAATAAAAAGCACCTATCTCTGGACTGGGCCTTCACATGCAGGGACAGTGACCACAGCTGTTACTGCTGTTTCTTCCAAGTCATGTCTCCATACACTTCCACCAACAGCAGGACCATCACAGCCAGGTGTCTATCCCCTGCCATTGCCCTGGTATCAGGTCATCCCCTGGTGAATTTCAGGGAACTGGGGGCACAGAGATGTCTCATAGTGTGCTAAGGCCACCAGTTGGTCCCAAAGCCCCAGGGCAGACATAGCAAGTTAGCCCCAGGGGTGGGGGTCCATCAGGGACCTCACTACCCACCCACGGCCACTCTGGATGTAAGGAATGAGGTTGGAAAGATGCAGTCACTGTCAGGAGAGGAAGTAGAGTCCCCATGCACTACCCTCATGTCCTCACCCCTGCTATGGAAGCCATGGAGCTCCTGCCTTACAGAAGACACTGTGACAAGACAGAGGGTGCTGGCCCAGTGTCCCCAGGGAAGGCAATGTAAAAGAGAGCAAGACGGCTATTTCCGGGGTCTGCTCACGCAGCGGCCAGCAAGACTGCAGGACAGTGAGTCCAGACCTCTATTCAGAGGAGGCCGCAGGGTGTGGGCCACTTTCACACGACCCTCACACACCACGTGGCCACATGCTCTGCAACATGATCCTGCTCAGCCTGTGCTGAAAGCCTCGGGTGCCAGAAGCTGGCAGTGCAGAGAGGAAGGGAACATAGACTTGGGCCTGGAGATGCTGCCCAGGTAAAGAGAGGCAGGAAAGGCACTGGTGACAGGAGAGGCCAAGGATGCCCAGCCAGACCTGAGCCTCACTATAGGCTATCAGGAAAGGGGTGCTCAGCATGGTCCTCAGTGACAGGCTCGAGCTGGCATTCCCTGGGCTCAGGGATACAGCAAGAGCTGGGGTACAGGGTAAGAGCACATGGGCTGGTCCCTGCAGTGTAGCAGGAGCAGACTACTGTCTGTCTGCTGAATAGGGCAGGTGACAGGGACTCAGGGGTCATAGCTGCCAGGTCACCCACACTGGTTACAAGCAGGAGAGAGGGACCAGCAGGTCCCCATCCAAAACATGCCACCTTAGCAGCAGCATGTGGCATGACCTGTGGTGAGGAGGATGAAGATGGAACCTAGAGGCCGTAGAGAAATGAACCCTGCACTCCTGCTAGTGATCCCCAAGTCCAGACAAGACAGAAGGTGCCCCCACTTCTGGAGAGCTGGCAGCAAGTACAGGCCCAGCAGCTGATGCCCAGACAGACCCAAACAATTTCTTCCAGCTACCGTGTGCCTGCCCACATGCGAAACTTCCCACCTGGGGTAGGGCCAGGTTTGGGGTTCCCACCTCAACCCTTTGCTCCGTACTGCCCTGCATCCTCTCGCAGGACTGTGGAGTATTGACTGCGGAGACTGGGGGAATCGGTATTTCAGGATACGGGGCAGGTAGCAGTCCTGCAACCCCAATGGCCCTGCTACAGCCTCCCATTCAGTAAGCGCCTGGGCAGCACACCCCCTTTACTGGCTTGCATTTTGAGGATAAAGAGGCAGCTGCCCCTTTTTCCAAAATGCATTTAGGGATCTGCAGCCCTTCATGAGGGAAAAGAGGTCGCTCCCAGCTGCAGTCCACGGTCCAGCCTGGCCTCAGATGGAGGGGAAGGTGGCAGCTGTGCTCGTCACCTCTAGTCACTTGCTTTTCAGTGCATCCAGCCATCTCTGCAAATTGAAAATTTCGAGGAGGTTCCTGAGACACAAATCAATAGTGACGAGACCTGAAACTGGAGCTGTGAGCCAAGAGAAAGCCAGGCGGCCGAGGAGTGGTCAAGGGCTGCCAGCCGGCGCAGCCCCACCTGCTCATCCAGCTGCCTGCCAGAGACCAGGAGGGTCCAGGCCAGCACGTACCACTGCAGCCCTGAGGCTCTGGGGCACACATACATGCATACACACACACACACACACATACACACCATTACCAACAGCCGCAGGTGAGGATGCGTGACGTGCTCTGGGCTGTTACACCTCCCAGCCACCAGGTTCCTTCCCTGTGCTCAGTGGCCACTGCCTCTGAGGTATTCCAGGAGGCAGAGAGGAAGCATCCCTAGCAGGAGCAGAAAGAAGAAAAGGTATTTTTTGCTCCGAGTCTCCCCTATAAGCTCCAGCTGGCCTGCTCCACAGTATTTGCCAGCATTTTTGGCCCACCCAGAGAGAGCAGAGGAGGTCAGCCCAGGCCACACCTCAGCTCGCTTCTCCAGGAAAGCCTGGGACCTTGTTCCCACACTCAGCCCCTCGGGAGCATGGCAGACACAATGACATGCTTCCCAAGTGGGTGGCTGCCTGCTCAGGACGCTGGACTTGCTTCTGTCTTTGTGGCATCTGGATGGCTTTTGAGAGTGGTAAAGAGAAAAACAGGAGAGTATACAAGAGGTGACATGGGCAGGAAGTTAGTGGCTGTGGGTTGTCAGAGACCTGAGCAGAGGACATTTGAGTTGACATCTCGATGATGAGAAGAATCTCCACAAGGGACCCCAGGAGATGACATGCAGACCCTCATGGTAGGAAACATGTGTGACAGTCCTTCTGTGTATGCCACCAGAACACTGCTGGGCAAAGAACCTGGAGTTTTGCTGGCTCAAGGAGTCCAGGTGTCCAGAAAGCAGTGACAAGAGGCAGGGCCCAAGAAGTGAGTGACTCTGGGCCCAGGAGGTCAGCGCTCAAGCTACCTGAGGGTCTGCAGATTGCAGGTGGGGTTGGATGAACTCCGGGCTGCTGTGCCCATCTTAGTGTGGTAAGATGGACACGGGTGGAGCCACCTTGGACCCAGGAAGAGGTGAGGGTGATGACGATGTGGACCAGGACTGATGCAGTGGAAAGGTGAGAATATCTGGCTCTGGAGAGTGGAGAGGAACAAACAGCTGCAGGATGGGGGAGGGGCTAGAAGGGTTAGGAATCCAGATGTCCCTGTGGCTCTCAGCCCAGGACATGGGTATGTCTACCTGGTCCAGGGAGGAGGAAGGGGAGGGAGAGCAGAAGTCATACCTCTCCTGTGCCCCAGAAAGCCACAGGTCTCAGATATACCTGAGAATATTATGAAAACCCATAATAAAAGGAGCCATTGCCTTCAGGAGGCAGGATGAAATGTCTCACAGGCAGAAGAGGGCCTGGGGATGACTCTTGCCCCATGGGGCTAGGGCTGTCTCTGGCACTGTCCAGGCTGATGGAGGCCAGGGCCATTCTGCTGGTCCATCACCCCTTCAGTCCATGCTGCCATAGTATCCTTCCCTCCATGGAACTGTGTCCCTAGAATGGTTCCAGGGCCCAGTGGAGGCCTGAGTGCAGTTCCCCTCTCTGCCCACCCACACTGCTGGGCCTCATGGAGCTCAGAGCTGAACCAGGCTCTGCTGTCAGTGACCTCAGTGGCTCTGCTCCTCATATGGGTTAAAACACTCACAAGGGGGTGCTTGGGTCTGTGACCTGGACTTCTCTAGAAGAACAGTCAGAAAATATGTCAGGGTGAAGCAGAGAAACCATCCCATCACTGAGGGTGTGATTGGGGATGCTTCAGGCAGAATCATGTCTGATCCCTCAGCAAGATGAGACTCCCTCAGGAGCAAAGACCCAGGAAATCAGAGATACAGACATTGAAAAATATGCACAAGGAGATAAAGCAATCCTGGAAATGCTATCCAAGGCTTGGGGTTTTTATTTTTATTTTTATTTTTTTTTTTGTCTTTTTCATTTTTATCGGTACAGGGATCGAACTCACAACCATCTGCTTGCAAGGCAGGTACTTATGCTGCTGAGCTAAATCCCCAGCCCCGGGGTTATTTTTTAATGCATAACAGATAAGGAAAAAACATAAATAAATATCCCAGAACTGAAAAATGTGCTGAATGAAACAGAGAATGCAATGGATGGGTTTTAAAGCTGATTGAGCATGACAGTAAACTGGAAGAGAGGTGAGAAGAGCAAATCCAGAGTGGAGTCCAGAGAAGCCAAGAGCTGAGGGGAAGGATAGACCAAAGAGGGACCTGGGGACTCTCAGATGAGCGGGGAGGGCAGTGAGGAGGGAGCTCAGGGACACGAGCAGCACTGCAAAGGCTTCAGCTATGAAAGACACCAAGCCGCACTCCCAGAAGCTAAACAAGCCACATGCAGCACAGACAAATAAACTCACATCAAAGCCCCAAATGGCAAAGCTGAAGAGGAGTCAGTGTCCCACCCCAAATCAATGCAGTGCCCCCAAGCCTGAGTCCAAACATGAAAAGGTATTTTACAGAAAAGTTGTCAGGGGAAGGGCGGAGGCCAGGTGCCTCCAAGGGGCTTGGCCATAACCAACCCTCAAAGGTGTGAGAGGAAGGGGCAGGAGGGGCTGGCACAGCGGCTCTGCCTTCCTGCCCCTCGTGAGCTGGACCTTACCAGGGCCCAGCACGGGAACATGGACTCTAGAGATGTCTTTTCAGTCTCGCTCCCTAGATATCTCCTCCACAGGGTCCGGGACAGAGGATTGACTGGCCACAGCTGAGCCGTTCCTACTGCCCCTGCCAGTGCCTCCCATCAACCCCCACACAAAGCCTTGGATGTGTTTATGTCTGACCCCAGGTGTTCAGGTTCTGGGGCTCACATCTGAGATCATGCGAGGACAGGGGCAAGTGTGTCCCCACTGAAAAGGCTTAGGGCAGTGGAGCAGCAGAATGAATTTGAGAGCCCACCTGGGCACGAAAGCAGACCCCGCTCCCTCCCAGATGTGGCACAGACTACACCTGGAACTTCCTCCCTGAGGCCAGGGCAGGGCTCAGGCTGCAAGGCTGTAGCAGCAGTGGGGCAGGGCTGGGAGGCCGAGGGCACAAGGCTGACCGTCAGTGGAGCAGACATCTCTTCTGAGCCTCCTCTCTGAAACCTGTTTGGCATACCCATCACTTCCAGTCCCAATCTCCCACCCTCACATCTCAGTCCACACCCCTGGAATCTGCTACCTGCGCTCCTCTTTACCAGGCAAAATCTGCCCTCCTCTCCTCAAACCCCAGGGCCAGCCTGGAGGGAATAGGCATTAATGCTCCAAGGGGGCAGCACTGAAAGACAGGTAGAGGCCAGCGCTCTAGTATTTGGCTCCATCACCCCTTCCAGACCACACAGGCATGGTGGCACACAGCAGCAATCCCAGTACTCTGGGAGGCTGAGGCAGGAAATCACAAGTTCAAATTCAACCTGGGCAATTTAGCAAAAACCTGACTCGAAATTTCAAAAATTGTAAAAGTGCTGGGAATTTAGCTCTGTAAAAGGCCCTGGATTTAGTCCCTACTAATGCAAGAGAAAAAAACCAGGTTGATATGAGAACATCTTAGTGCCCACAAGAACTGCCGCAGGGTTGGGTAATTGTGGAACACATGCCCCACTCCAGGAGCTGCCCCGACAGCTGCCCTGACAGCTGCCAGCCCTTCCCTGATGCTTGCCTCTCTCCCCTACCAATATGTTTTGTGCCCTTGAATAAACTTCACCCATTCTGATCCCTATCTTGTATCCAGTCCCAGAGGGTCCCTATCATCACACCACACATAGCCCCCTGCCAGGATGAGCTGGGAACAGGGGGGTCACCTCTTTATGGCTCCTGGGGAGATGTGGACTCTGTCACCCAGACTGAAGCCAGAGTAGCCATGGCATTGAGGAGTCTAGCAGTCTTAGGCAAAGTCAAGGATCAGGAACAAGCAAAGGGACCCAGGGGACTGGGGAGGGAGGCAGGGGAACTGAGATGAACAGAGGCCGGGCCAGGGTCAGTTCCAAAGATGACACACCAAAGCACAGTAAGCTGGTGTCAGGTGCCAGTGGCATCAACCCCTTTCCCCAGAAATGAGAAGCAACGTCACCACAGATGCCACAGCCCACCCATGAGGGTGGTCAGAGGGGAAAGCCAGAAACCAGCAAGTGCTGGTGAGGAAGTGGAGAATCTCGAATGCATGTTGGAAAACATCCCAGCTACTAAGGACAACAGCTCGACGCTTGCCATAAGCCAGAGAAAAGTACCATCGGATCCAGCCGCTGCGCTTCCAGGGTCTCACTCGCAAAGATCTGAGCCAATATTCAAGCAAAACTGTATGCACAGACACTGGAGCAGCCACTGGATAGATAAACCCCATGGCAGGTCCAGGCAACAGACATCACCAGGTCTGAAGAAGGAAGAGCGTGGCCACGGGTTGCAGGCTGGACCTCAACAACCTCATGCTAAGTGAGACTAACCCAGCACAAAGGCCACACGCTGTATGATTCCACTTGTGTGAAATGTTCAGCACGGAAAAATCCATGGAGACATATTAATGGTGGTCCGAGGCTGGCGGGGTGGGGTGGGGAAGGGAAGGAATGTGACTGCTGGGGTGTGTGTGCTTTCATTTGGGGAGGATGAGGAAGTTTCAGAAGCAGGCAGGGGTGGTGGTGTGCAATGCTGTGGATTCACTAAATACCACTGATTTGCTCACTTGAAATGGTTAATGGATCTTATGCAAATTTAATCGCATTTTAAAAATCATCAGTATCGTCGAATAGAAATGCATCTTTCTGGTAGCACCTGTTAAAGTTATTTTGTGATCTTTCTGCATTGTGAGAATGAGCCTCTCTTATTCTGGAAAAATAAAGTGAACTTCTGTCACACTGGGTCATTGGCGGGAGAGGAGCTGTCACAAACTACACAAAGAACCCCAGGCACGTGTCCCTTCTATAAGGGACACCAGAGGGACATTACTGGGGTGCTGACAGGCATGTTTGGGAGCTTTCGCAAGCACAAACTGCACAGGAGTGCCTTTTGTGGGCCCAGAAAGGGCCAAGCTGGGGATTCCAGATTGGTGGGATTTTTAAGGGCGGAAGGGAGAGGAGGGCAGGAGCGAGGGAACCAGTGTGCGCCGAGACAGGCTCACACAGTGTTCTAGCAGGACATGGCCTGGTCCCACACTAGACTCTGTCCCTCTAGGGCCCAGATTTTTGCACCTGCCATGCCTTCGCTGGTCACTGGCTGGTTAGGGCAGCTGGGGTCAGCTCTCTGGCCAGAATTCCTCACTGCTTCTCCTCCTACCCAGTGACCTAGAAATCCAGAGCACGGACTGTGGGAGACTGCAAACATCCTCTCCTTCACCTGAAACACAACGGGGAACCCGGCCCTGCCACGCCTGGGATCGGCATCCCTTGCAGACCAGTAGGTGAAAGCCATGGCCCAGCTGCCCAGAAGCCCGTGGGGCACCTTTGAAAATGACTGGGTTAATAGTATAAATAACCGTAATTAAAAGCAGCCAATCCAGGCTGTGTTGATTTCTCATTTTGTTTTGCTTTCAATGCAGTTAATCCATAGCTAATATTTAAAAGGGTTAGGGAGGAAGAAATTGCATCCTTTCCCCCTCTCACCTAGTGATGTCAGCTGGGCCTGTAGGGCCTGCAGCAGCCCCCCACTCCCATGGATTTTGTGCCACGATAGCGTTCCCCAAGACAGCTATGCACATAGACACCAGCACCCCAGGGTACCAACCACCAGGACCCACCTATAATAGGCAACTGGGCACCCCAACAGGCTGTGGCAGGTGCCAGCAGCAGCCTGGGAGTCCCAGCAGAAAGGTGCTCCTGCCACCCTCCTGGCCAACCGAGAGGTGACTGGGAGCCACCCTGTGGGCTTCACAGGACGTGTCCACAGTTCATGTAACGCTTGCAACGGGGAAGCACTGGATACACCTGGGAGCTTTTTGCCAGGCCAGTTGTGGCTTTTGCTAAATGAAGGATACTCAAGTGGGCTCATGAGTCTCAGGAACTGGTGATGGGCAAAGCTGTGCCCCTCCTGTTCTGATCTTGGTCTCATCCTCTCTGGTTACCATTGTCCTCTCCAGCCTTCTGCCCTCAGCTGACCTGTTGACCCCTTCTGTTCACGACTCTACAGTCCATGTCCAAGAGCCCCATATCTACCCCACGTTCCTTCCCCATTAATCCCAACTTCAGGGCTGCCCCTGCTCAGCCCTGTGGCCTGGGGACCCGGGAGGCAGCCACGACAAGGAAGCTCGAGGCTGGGTCACAGGAAGAAGCCTCCAGCCTGGCAACTGGGACCAAGCCACAGCACAGCAGCAGAAGTGGACTGAGGGACTCTGGGAGTCCCTCTGCCCTGGTACTGGGGCAGTCGTTTCCCCTGGAATCAGGTTCCAAAGGCCTTGCCAGACCTCTCTGACCTGCCTGCCACTCCCACACATACTCTCCTTCCTTCTTTGAACACACCAGCCTCAACCCCTCAAATACTCTCAGCTGTCTCCTCTACATCAACTTATCAATGCTGCCCACTTCTGTACCCAGTGTATCAGTCAGCTACCCTGACACAGTGCTGCGTAACATCACCGGCTGGGAGAGTATTCATCCTTATGCTGACGTGTCTGCAGGCAGGTTTCAGTTCTCCTGGCTAAAGAAGCCTCAACCAGGTAAGGTTGGGGGAGGGTATTGCAGGTGACCTGGATCCAGCTTGGCTGGGCTCAGGCCTGCTCCCTGCCCGCATGTTTATTCATCATTAGAGCCAGCTTGGGGCCTGCTCTCCTGACTCTAAATGTGTTCCTGTTAGCAGCCTCCAGGAGCCTGACTCAGTCAGTGTACATACTTGCCCTGTGGCCTCACTGGATTTCCAACTCCTGTTTAACCTGCACAACCCTTAGCCCATTTCTGGAACACAGTACTTCTTGGAGACATGTTTTATAAGTGAATAAATGAAGCCGTGCCTTTGAACCCAAGGCACACACATACAGCTTTCTCTGAGTTGTGCAGAAAGGCCAGATCTACCCCAGGACACTTACCCTGCCCCCTCGCTCAGCAAGAAACACTCCCGCTGGCTGAGGGCTCTGCAGTGCTGGCCTCACTGGATGCCATGAGATACAAAGGTACTGGTGATCTCACAGCCTCTGCAGAGGCTCCGCCTTCCTGTGGTTCCTGTGCTCCTACACACATGCGCACATGTGCACGCGCACACACACACACACACACACACACACACACACGCACGTGCGCTCGCACCAAAGCTCACTGCTGGCAAACTTTTCTCAGAGGGCAGCTGACTGTGCACTCTAAGAGGGACAAATGACCAAAATTAAACGTCCCGAGTAAGAGCCAAGAAGAGGGTGGCTGGCAGGCAAGAAGGTGGCGCTGCTTCTCCCCTGCAGGACAGCTGAGGTAGGGCGGGCTCTGCCTTTCTCAGAATAGGCAGAGGTTTTTCCCACACACGCTAGCCACAGGCTTTGAGGCGCTGGGAAGGAGAGGGATCGAGGCGCAGGAAGCAGGAAGGCAGGGCACACAGTTACCCACATGAGCATGTGGGGCACAGAGAAAGCTCTGACGAATGAATGAGCGAATGGGTGAATCACTGCTTTTAGGGCACGACAGCAAGTGGCCAGCCCTCCCTGTGCGTCCAGGACCAAGGGCTCTGTGAGATGCGAGATACTTCATGTTCTCATTGGGAAAGTCCCAGGAAAACTGGGACCTACTGGTTTCAAACACACACACACACACACACACACACACACACCCGCAGTACCTCTCCTGCACCAGGCCTGGGGTAGGAGATGGCAGAAAACAAAGCCCCATGTGCCCGACAGAGCCCCATGTGTGCCCAGCAGAGCCCCATGTGCCCGACAGAGCC
Organism: Cavia porcellus; assembly: GCF_034190915.1. Classification (NCBI taxonomy): domain Eukaryota; kingdom Metazoa; phylum Chordata; class Mammalia; order Rodentia; family Caviidae; genus Cavia; species Cavia porcellus. The sequence goes on from NW_026947515.1 coordinate 28,208,910, forward strand.
CCATGTGCCCGACAGAGCCCCCTGAGCCGCACAGAGCCGCTGTGGCTCAGCAAGCTACTCTTGCAGAATGCAGGCAAGCTGCGGTCAGCCTTGGAGACAGGCGCCGCTGACAGGGCAAAGAGTGGGGCTCAGGTGGGCTTCCTGCTTCCCGATGTCTGCCCCAGAGCAGGCAGGCTTCCTCCCCAGAGGGTAGAAAAGCAGAGGACAAGGGTCTGCCTCCCCTCCATGGCCTCTGACCAGCTAGTGCCTGGCAGCATGACTGTGACCCTCAGGAACCACAGACTAAGGTTTTCAGAGTCAGCCAGGCTTTGCTGAAACAGGAGACCTCTGGGGCCCTAGGGGCCATGACAGACACCCATGAGGGACTCAGTTCTCCCCAGTGATGCAGATCCAAAGGTAAATGGGGTTTGTCTCAGTCACTTTCCCATTTCCAGGGCAAAATACCCGACACCCATAACTTAGAAGGAGGAAAGGTTTATTCGGCTCAGAGGATTCAGCCCATGATTAGTCGGCCCCAAGGCAGAATCATCGCTGTGGGGGAGCCTGGCAGAGGGAAGCCGCTCCTCTTCTGGCAGCCAGGAGGCAGAGGGAGGGACGAGAGCCAGAGAGAAAGGGTCCAGGGACCAGATCCAGTCCCCAAGGTCACACCCCCAAGGCCTACCCTCACATATCCAGAAGACAGCTCTCCCAGGCCAGCCACACTGACAATCAAGATTAACTGTCAGAGCTGAAAGAGGCTTGCAGCATGTAAGTCAGAGGAGCACAGGAGAAAGACAGGGACAGGGAAAGGGGAGAGGGGAGGGAGAGGGAGAAGGAGAGAACAGAGGGAGGGAGGGAGCGCACACTGGAGGGGAGATTCCAGCAGCAAGAGGGAGGGACTGGAGGGGGCAGGAGAGAAGAGGACCATGAGTAAGGAGGAAAAGGAGGGAGATCGTGCTGAAGTGCCCATCACCAGGACACCGTGGTGAGCCGCAGGCCAGGCCCAGGCACCCTCTCAGCACCCTCTCACTGGCTCAGCCGACATAGGCCAATCACGGGCCCCAGAGCAGAGACAAGCACTGGCAAGGCCTCAGTAGCTCCAGGATGGGGGCTTGTCCCCAAAAGACCCTACTGTGAGTAGAGGGCTGAGACACCCTCCACCCCAGGAGGGGACAGGAGCCAGAGACTGAGACACCAGCCAACACCACTGATTCAGTGTTGTCCTACACAATGACACCACCATAGCCCCAGGGGTGGGCTTGGAGAATGACCAGGTGAGCAGACATGCACACCCCCAGGTCCTCCAAGAGGACTGTCATCTCGTGAACCTCCCTGTCCTCTGCTCACTGTGTCCTTCAGGACACACCAAGTGGAGCAGCTTCCCAAGGCCTGAGTCACTCCAGCAGACAGCCACAGCTAAAGAGCAAATGGGCGGGGAGTTAGCTCAGGGGCTCAAGCACTTTGCTGGTAAGTGCCGTGAGTTGGATCCCCGGTACCAAATAAAATTAAGTAAAATAAAGAGGAGATGATAGGGGCCAATGCTTGCTGGCCAACCAGAGGCAGTGACCCACACTTCCTATTGCCATGTGGGAGGGGCCCATCCCACAGGACCAAACCCTCCCCTGGCTCCCACACAACTCCAGGCAGAGGCTGGGGAATGGAGGCAGAGACACACAGCTGGTACTAGGGATCAAATTCTCTGTCATTTGGAAAGACGCAGCATGGGACAGCTGATGTCAGGAGGAAGAGACTCCCAGACGCTCAGCCGCCCAGCACCTCCAGTCGGGTTTGTATCCTACAGCTGCACTGCTGAATTCCCACCACCATCCATTGATGGTCCAGTGCTACGTCCTTGAATCCGAGGGCACCAGCCACTGGTCCTCTTCCCCAGAGAACGTCTCTCATCAGAGGGCCCAAGCCCATCCAGCCCTGAGGCTGATGGGCCTGGCCTGTCCCCACATGATTGTCCTTGCAAAGAAAAGCCCTCCTCTCACACAGTGAAGCCGTCAATGGCCCCAGACCCAGACCAGCGCCACCTCCACCTAAGCATAAACCTAAGCATGACCCCTGACCTTTGAACCCCAGTGCCCACAGGCTGGGGCTCAGGCACCTCATATGTTGCAGGAAACACCCACAGAGGACAGGGGCCCATGGGGTAGTCCCACCTTGAGGTCCCACATTCTGTCACCCTTACGCCCCTATGCTTCAGAATCTAGCTGGACCTCTAGCCGTGAGTCCCAATGCAGCCTGAGTGGGGCTGGGATGAGGCTCATGTGCTGGGTGTCGTGGAGTTTTGCACAAGTGCAGGAAGCAGGTGCAGCTCCGTGCTGCAGGGCTGTCTGCTGTGGGCCAGGCACTGAGACTGGAAGGGCAGGAGCTGCTGTTTCTGACCCAGGAACAGTGACAGGAGAGCAGGCCCAGGGAGAAGGTGGCTGCCCTACAGAAATCGGAGGAGCCCAGCCTTTCCCTGAGCCAGAGCCTGGGTCTCCATGCTTGAGGTCTGGGGGGGAGGAGGGTTCACACCCCAGCCAGATTTCATTCCTCCATGTCACTCCTGAGGTAAGAACCTCATTCCTGAGTCCCATGAGTCACCTACACACTGTTTAAGTGCTGCCACCTTCCTTCCGGCCTGGGCTCCCAAGGACCCAAATCCCTGCTGGGTTTCCAAGTTGGCCTTGACCTGGTCCCATAGCAGAGGCTTCAGAAACAGCACTGTCACAGCAGGGAGAAAGGTCCTCAGGCCCAGGCACCCAAGGCTGCAGGCCTTCAAGGAGCAGCTCCCTGCCCCACTGTTCTCCCGACCAAGGGTCCTGGCAGCCCTGCACAGGGTCTGCAGGGGCTGGCCAGGGCTCCGGGGAGTCTTCAGCTGCCAAGGCCTCCCTGGGTGTCCCCGGGGCCAAGCAGCCCCAAACTGGCAACTACCCCGCTGAAACAGACCATTTTAAGTAAGCATGGCCCTGCCGTTCCAGCCAACACACCATCAGCATTTATTTGCTGAACTTAAAGGGGAAAAATACCAAGAGGCAGGCGCAAAGCAAACCACATTCGCTCCCCATCAAGAGGCTGTTGGGGGCGGGCGCGTGGCCAGCGAGCCTCCTCGGGTTGGACCTCATCCCTTGCCCTAAATTTAGCCAGCTGGAAACCCTTTTTTAAGCTGCATCCTATTCAACCTTTTGAAGTAAAGATTTGCCTTCTAATGGGCAATCTGCTTCCCATTGTGGAGAAGGAGCTGGTGCTTGGCGAGGCTGTCCTGCTGGCCAACGGCCATGTGGGGCTGGCTGCAAACCCAGGGTGCTTGCCTGTGGGGGTGGGAAGATGGCGGACAGTCCAGGCCACTGTCCCTGGGCTGAGGGGACGTGCTGAGAGGACAGCCCATGGGCTTCCTTAGAGAAAGCAGGAAATTAAAAGCAGCAGCAAGGAGAAGATGCCTTGCCAGGAAGATAAATCAGTAGTTCTTCAGGTCCGGCCACACATGTCCACAGCCCCTGCCACAGGGCTGGGTTCGGGCCCCCACCCCCACCCCGCTCCCTCCCGGCTCAGGAGCTGCAGCTGCTCAGAGAACCTCCACATCTGTTTCCCCACCTGAAAATCTGGGTGACAATGGCCCCTGCTTCCAGGACACTGTACGGATTCAATGATGCAGAATGGAGGACATGCACTCCCCCAGTCACATGGGAGGTGGTGTCACTTGTGGAGAAACACTCCTTCGAGGTTTGGCTCTGTGACTCTGGTGTCAGCCTCCAAGGCTGCCTTCCCCCACACTGTATCCGTGTTCCACAGGCTGACCATGGGGATCCCAAAGTGGGGAGAGGTTATGGGAAACTCCCATTAGTGCAGCTCCGGGAGGAGCGATGGAAGTGACCTCAAGGGCTGAGAGGGCAGAGGGACCCAGCATGGACACAGCTGACACCCTGTGGCCAACACATTTAACACATGGGCTGTTGGTGATGGAACCTAGTGATATGGGTGATACGGGTACAGATGGAGGTGCCTGGCATAAGAGGAGCAGGAAGGAAAGTGGAGGGGACACCAGGCCAGGGACCCAGTTCCCCAAGCAGCACCTCCGGCCACCCAGTCCACTTCCCTTAGGTCCGGCCAGCGCCCTGTCCTCCTGCTTCTATTTTCAGGATGTGAAACAGTAACTGATGACCTTTCACACCAGGCTCTGCTTCATTGCAGCAGCTAATGGGTCTCTGGGCCATTGTGCCTCTCAGCTAGAGACATTTGCAGCCTCTCCACTTCATCCTGAGGAGGGGCTGTGTCCCATGTCTCCTCCTCCTTCTCCCCCTGGTGTCACCTGGACCCTAGTACTAGCCTCCAACTCAGCATCCAGGCTTTCTGGGAGTTGTGTGCAAAGTTGGGAGGACCAGTGAAGAACCCAGAAAGGAGCCACCTCCTCAGCTCAGACCTGTCAGGGTGAAGGTGGTCACCAGCTCCTGGCTAGACTCTGTGCAGAGCCCTACAGAGAAATGCAGAGTGAGTGAGCCCTAGACCAAGCCCCAAAGAGCCCTCTTGTTTCTGTGGAAAAGAAACAGGCACCCACAGCTAGGGCACAGGAGGGAGACAGTGAGGGAGAACAGCAGGGTGGAGGAATTAGAGGTCACAGCAATGAAATCCCTCAGGCACATCCTTTCTGAGGAAAGCTTCTCTCTAAAGTCTTTTGAGGACAGAGCATATCCAGCTGAGTGGTACCATGAAAAAGACTCATCCTAGCAAGTGCTGGTGAGAACTCAGAGCAGTGAACTCATTCTCAGCAGTGGGCAGAGGCACCTGCACCAAGGAGCACACTAAAGGGCCTGGCAGGGTGGGCTGGAACTGACATCCACTCCACCCAGTAGTCCTGCCCCCAGAAGCTCAGTGCTCCCTGCCACCCAGAAACACAGTAGGACTTTCACTGGCAGTGATGTTCACAGTAGCCACAATGTCTGGGAAGTCCCAAAGGTCTGTGATGTAAGCTAGAAAATCTGCACTAGCAGGATGAAGGATCTATGCCAGCAGGACCCATTATGGTGACATGCAAGATGGACCTCAGATGGTCACACAAAGGGACATCACACAGCCACCTAGATAAAGGACTCCTGCTCCAAGATAGTGTGGATGTGTCTCTCAGACATCATGCTGAGAAGAGAAGCCAGACCCCGAAGAAGACAGACCACGTGGTCCCATCTACAAGAGCTTCCCTCTACAGAGGGGTAGGACCAACCCAACATGCCACCCTGGACAAATCGTGTCTGCTGGACCTCCCTACAGAGATGATTTGATTTTCAAAAGCAGCACAGATTTCCCAGGCCCATATGTAGTGTGACAGCTCCTCCATGGGTGGGGAAGAAGACGACAGTCACATCTGCAAAGTTCTGGAACTCCTGGGTTGTCTGATGCCACATACAGGGGAGCAGGTCAGGCCAAGCCATGGGAAGCATCCCAGCAGGTCCCTAACCTGCAGAAGACAAAGGAGGTTTGAGAGAAGTCAGTCCAAGGTCAGGGCTGCCTGACCCATGGCATCTGTGGCGGACGAACTAATGGTCAGCGTGTAACACCCCACTGGACTGAGTCAGCCTGGTGCTGTGTGCAGGGCCTGCCTGAGGACTGCTTCCAGCAGCATAGAAAAGAGCTGGAGAGGACAAGAGAAGCCTGGAGAAGCCTGTCACACTGGCTTTCCCGATATGAACTTGGCTGTTCTTATTGTCAGAGGAGCTCAGGTCCTTGATGTCGCTGCGGATGGCTGCGGTCCCTTTCTGAGGAGCTCTGCTCCTTACTTTAAGCATCGTTTCCTGGCTCCAGTGCAGATCCCTCAGCCTGCTGGCACAGATCCTTCATCCTGCTGGCACACACTTTCTAGCTTCCACCACAGACCTTTGGGCCTTCCCAGCAAAGATCGTTGATACAGACTTACATGAGACAACGTCATGGGCTCCTGGCCTCCAGCTGGACTCATGCAGGACGTTGCCATGGGATCCAGGCCCTCAGCTGGATTCTCTGGGTCTCCATTGTGTGCACAGATCTCCTACACTCATCTGTATTTGACTCTTTGGGTGAGTTATAAATAATCCTATCAATTGTGTGTCCTGTGTTAAATCCTGTCCCTTGGGAACCCGACTACAGCAGCGTCTAACCACAGAGATGCTCAGGGAGAGAAACAAACCACAGTTACCTCTGCATAAGAGACAACACTGGGAGAACAGAGAGGGGCCTCTGGGATGCTGTGGGAAACTCGCCCAGCCAGACGTTCAGGGCATATGCTCAGCAGTGACACACACCAGTAATCCCAGCAGCCTGGGAGGCTGAGGCGGGGGGGATTGCGACTGAACACAGCATAAGCAATTTAGAGTTTTAGAAAAATTCTGACTCAAAATAGAAAGGGTGGGAGCTGGGGGTGTAGCTTGGTGAGAAAGCCCTGGTACAATCCCCAGTACTGTCAAAAATAATCAGGTGCTCTTCCCTGTAGGTGTGTTACCCCTGCTGAAATGTTCACTGGAATGGAAGGCTTGCATAATGACGTCAGGACGTGCATTGCTCAGCTGGAAAGATGAGGGTCTGGAGATGAGCCTTTGGGGTCCTCGGTTTCCTTAAGACCACGGGTGGGTGGAATGACCACCTGGAGACACCGCATCCTAAACTCAGACCCTGCTGCCTGTGCCGTGAGCCAAGCCTCTAACAGGGTTTGCGGATGAGACTCAGATGAGCTCCTTGAGGCGGGAATCTTCTGGCTAACTCGGGCAAGAGTCAGTGTAATCAGAGTCCATTGAAGTGGAAGAGCAAGCCAAGAGAGGGCAGAGTGGTGTCACAGGACAGAACTGGAGCAGTGCTGAGCGGTGTGGGTGGACACTGCCAGCTGGAAGGGGGGCAGGGTGGAGATTCTCCTGGTGCCTCCAGGAGGAGCCAGCCCAGGTGACACCTGGACACCCACCTGGAGGACCCGTGTCCAGCCTGTAGACCATGAGATCATACACATGTGTTGTTTTAAGCCCCTGAGTGTGTAGTGTTTTGATGGGGCAGCAACAGGAAACCAAGACGGACTCTGAAAATCAAGACACTCTTCAGGGGCTGCTCTCCCACCAGATAGGGAATGAGCAGGGGCCCGGAACGCTGTGGTCACGGGCCCCTCTGGGGACAGCTTGGGGAAGGGAGGTGACAGTGGCCCTGCTGGTGGGAAGCTGAATGCCAGTCAGAAAGCGCACAGCAGGTTATGCAGATTCATCCCCACACCCATGATTCGGGCTGCTGCCCAGCAGGCACCCCCACAACTACACATGCAGCCACACCGTGACGTGTGTGTGAACACCTGCAGGCACATGCAGGCACATGGACAGCTGCCCTTGTGTGCACTTCACTAATGCCAGCTTCCTCCACCATGGTCCCCTCAGGTGGTGGAGCATACTTCAGGCCTGGGACCGACCATAATATGCCTGCCCATGTCTGCCTGGGACCCAGGCCCTCAGCCCACCATGCTCAGGTCCCCTGCGCCCGAAGGATGATTAATCCAGCTGGTTCTAAGAAAGAGCTGTGCTGTGCTGTGGGCTGTGTTGGTGCCTTTGCCCACATGGATCTTGGCAACCAGCCAGGCGGTGCCACTGTCTGTGAGGAGCTAGTTGTGCACACATGTACATTCACGTAGCAGCACACATATACATGTGACAGGGACCAACAGGTCCTGAGTCTCCGGAAGCTGCACTGAGTCTCCAGGTCTTATCCCACATTGCTGTGCCTTCCCCACCAAGGCCCTGTCACCCTGGCACTTGGTACCCGGGTGTCCCTTAGGCAGCCCTTTTGGTGGCCTGGCTCCCTGCATCGGCCAGGAGGGACCCAGGAAGGACAGAGGCCAAGAGGCTTTCATTTCCATGACAACAGTGGAGGTCCAGGGCAGTGTGAACTGCAGCTGCTCGTGCATGGGAGAAAGTGAAATCTTGAGGGTGGGATCTGCCTGCAACTCCAAAGCCAGTGTCAGCCCCTGTGCTCGGGCCTGCATCACCTGTGTGTGCTCATGTGCGCTTGTGTGAGAGTGTGTGTGCACGTGTGTGTGCACGTGTGTGTGCAAATGTTTGTGTGCACCTCATTGGGGTCTATGCCTAGATTCCCAATCCCCAAATGGATGCAGGCGAAGGCTCAAAGGAATGAGACACACGGCATGGTCTTTAGGGCTGCAGGAGGAGTGAGACCCTTGGCAGAGCTTGTGACTCTGCTAGATGGCCAGCAGACTGACCCTGGCAGCCCATATTTAATCAGAACAAGTAAAGAGTTGAGTGGACAATGGAGGAAACCTGAGCAGGACCTTGGGAGTGGTTCAAGGACCCCTCAGAGCAACAGATGATGCTAATAAGAAAAACCATCCAGAAAGTCTCCAGGGTCCTCAGCTATGGCCTATCTTGCCCCCTGAGGCATCTCCTCATTCTTGGTCCAATCAGGCCTGGGCCATGCCACAGCCCTGCACGTGTATTCAACTTCCAAGGCTCCAACAAAGTCTGTGTCTGCATACATGTGAAAGTGACGCAGGGGGACAAAAACCCCAGCCTACTAGATGTCCAGTACGAGTTCATGTTCTCTAAAATCGAAGAATGAATTTTAGTACCAACAGAGATTAAGAGCAGAATATATTTATTGAGAGAAAGAAAGCTTCTGTCTGAGACAGACAGACAGAAGGGGTCCCGAGTGGGTTGCCAGGGACTCTGTCTTTTCCAGGGACTTTATAGAACAAAACCACAAAGTGAGGCGGGTCTAAGGTGGGGAAAACATGGGCACTTGGAAGGTGGCAGAAGGTGGGATAGAACTGTGCTCAACCAATAAGATTAATCGATCAGGTAAAATTGATTAAATCGGGGACAAATGGGAAAGCGAATCACATAGAAAGTGGGCATTCTTACAGAGCTATGACTCTTCCCTAGGGGTTTGGGATGGTGTCTCCTGGCTTCCTCAGGGTGATAGGGAACTATTTAGAATATCAATCTTTAGGATATGGGTGTATTTGTTTGATCTTTTGTCTTGAGGCCTGACCCACAGCGGGAGGTATCTGTCTCCCCAACATTTGCAAGGTGTCTGGGTTTCTGCACTGGCTCCTTCGAGGACCCAGCCCTGTCTATCTGCCTATAACAATTTCTATCTAACTCAGCTGTCTGTAACAAAAGTATGTGTGTGGAGGGCAGTTATGTGTGTGCAAGTGTTCTTGTGTGTGCTGCACATGCATGTGCTTGAAAGCACATGTGTATATACGTGTGCTCAGGACCAGGGAGAGATGGCCCCAAGGCTGACCAGTGAGGAAGGAGCCCTGGGCGAGGGCAACAGGACATGTTCTCTCTGCAGCCTTGGGCAGAGATGAGGTGCAGTGTGGGAAGGAGCAGGAGGAACCCCCTGAACTCAAGGAAAGTGGCTGAGTGGCCAGCTGGGCAGGAGGGGACCCGCAGTAATGAGGGTAAAGGAAGAGAATGAGCCAGCACAGGGGGATTCAAGGCCCCAGACAGACCTGCCCCTGTCCCCAAGCCCTGACAGGTAGTCTGGCCTCCCATGAGGTATGGACGGCTCCCAGCAGGACCCCATGGGGTGAGGCAGACCCTGGTCTCCAGTGCTCACCTTGAGGGTCGCACCCAGCAGTCTGGCCCCAGCACCTAACCTGGAGCCCTGTACGATGGCCTCAGGGAACCTTGTGCACCCAGGAACCCCAGGGTCTGCTTTACCAGGAGCTTTACCGCACTGTGGTCAGCTGCCCTCAGGCTCTCCTAAGTACTCCACAGTGCCCAGGGCTCAGAAATGAGGCACAGATACCGACACGCACAGATACCGACACGCACAGACATAGACACGCACAGACACACACGATGGAGCAGGAGCCCAAGGCCGAGCCCTGCCGTACCTCGGGTGGTGGCCCCCAGACCCCATCCATCCTGAGCTCTGCTCACCCCAACAGCTCCCAGAAACCCCATAACTGTGCTCAGGGGCCCAGAGCTGTGTCCACCAGACTCCAGGACAAACAGAGTGGACTTACAGTGACTCTGTCCTCTGGGGTTTGTGACAGTGGCAATGGTAAGTGCTCGTTCTCGGTGGTCTTAGAATTTCTGTTTTAAATTCCTGCGGACTTGGATGGTCTTCACTTTGTGTCTGTGTCTGACTCCTTGCAGTCAGGCCTGGTTCTGACCCCGGTGGAGGGTGGCACTAGGGGTTTAAGGCCCATTGTCCCCTAGGGACCCAGGTCTGTGGGACCAGAGAGTGGCCAGCACAATAGGGAAGATTCACTGCTAGAATGAGCTGGAGGACAACGGCGTCACTCCAGGGTGACGTGCTTGGCGAGAGCCCCGTAACCCCACAACCCGGACACCTGTCTGCACCCACCACGGCCAGCACTTGCTGAGTCCCCACAGGACCGATGGCCGGAGCCGTGTGCCGGGGCTCCCAACCCACTCACACCGCTGCCTCAGCTTGCCCCTCTCTCCTCCCGGACCCCTCGCCACTGTGACACAAGGGCAGCACAGCAGCTGTCGCCTAACACAGGAGGCTCTGCCAACAGGAAAGGGGGCTGTTGGCATCACCCCAGGACCCCCTCCTCACACTGTGTCAGCCTGATGGCAGAAGGAAGGGAGAAACCCTGTGCCTCCCAAAGTGCTGGGAAGTCAGGCATCTACCACCATGCCTGGTTTCAGAATGGATTTGAGTAAGAGAAACACAAGCACCTCTCAAAAGATAGGGCTAAAAGAGAGCCGAAGGGAAGAGCGCAGGAAAGAGATGGGAGGGTGCGGCGGCCTCCCCTGCCCGCCTCGCTCCTGCCCGCCCTCTCCTGCCCCCACCTCGCATACTGGCCCGGCATCATGAGACTCCAGAAGAGGCTGAGCCACGCGTGCCAGGAGCTCCACCACCTGCAGGTGCCCACACTCCCAACGTGAAGGCTGGGGCTGGCCTTCTGTATCAGGTTCTCCAGGGGCACAAGAGCCAGCGCGGGTGGAAGGCTCAGGGGAAGAGCCTGACTCATCGGCTGGTGGAGACTGAGAAGCCCCAGGATCTGCAAGCCGGTGTGCCTCAGCTGGGAGCAAAGGTGAGACCCAGCAGAGCCGGGGTACAAACCCCAGTCCAAAGGTAAGACGTCCCAGCTCAGCGGGCAGGCAGGAAATAGAAAGACAGAACCCTCCTGCCCCTGCGTCCTGCTCTTCTCAGAGCCCAGTGTTCCAGGAGGCCCACACTCTGCAGAAGCAGCTGCTTCACTGTGAGCCCAGGCCCAGCGCAGACTTCACCCAGAGACACCCAAAGAGGTGGGGCGAGGACCTGGTGCCGGCAGCCTGGTCTCATCCCACGGCCTCGCTTCCCTCTCTAGCCTGGGCACAGCTGCGGTTCAGGACTTGCCTCTGGGCCCTTAGGCAGACAGGATCCGCAGCTGAGCCCCAAATCTAGGCCCACAGTGCAGGGGTCACTGCAGGGGCAGAGCAGAGCACCCAGAGGGGAGACTCAGGCAGGGGACAGCAGAGACAGGAAGCTGCCCTACCCGCAGCCCCCCGCCAGAAGGAAGAGGGGTCCCGAGGTCTGGGGGTGAAATCCTCAGTGAGGGAACCCTGATTGTGGCACCCACCAAAAGATTTGTGGGACCCTTCAGCCCTCACCCGGTGCGTGCTCTGGCTTAGAAATGGGGATTTTGCAGAAGACGAGGTTGCGCTCGGGTAGAGAGAGGGCCTCAGCTCCAAAGGACAGCATCCATCCATGTAACCTGAGTGATTCAGCTGCAGGCTGAGACTGCCCGAAGCCCCCAGATGTGGAGCGAGCAGGAAAGGTCTCCAGTGCAGTCCCGGGAGCCTTCTCAGGCCTCAGGCTTCAGGCTTCCAGCCTCCAGAGCTGCGGAAGGGGGTCTCTGTTGCTTCAAGCCTTTCTGCTTGGGGTCCTTTGCTAGGGCAGACCAGAGTGTCAGGGCAACTGCCAGACCTGAGCCACCAGCCATACCCACTGTAATGACCACACTGGCCAAAGCCACATGGACAGAAAGGGCCTGAAGCACGAAAGGCCTGTCCTCCCTCCTGCAAGGCCATGCGCCAGTCCTTGGCTGTCCTGGGCCACTCTGTCACCCTGGTTCCAGAGTGTGTGCTTTGCTGGAGTGCGAAGTGGCACTCGGGGTGTCTCATTCCCAGGTCCAGGGAACCACGGAAGGAGAAACAACGCCACCCCAGGAACCGGGGCTGAACTCAGCCTTGCCCGGGGGATGGGGGGCAGGCATGAGGGACCTGCACAGAGGCAGGAGCATGACAGGAAGCCAGCAGGGATGGAGAGGGCACCCGGACGGTCTCCGTGTGCTCACTGACGAATGTCACCGAGTCTTCATGAGTGAGATCTAAAGGAAAGTGGGACAGCCTCAAAGAGGGGCCCAGCGTGCCAGGGAGCCTCTCTCCCCCACCTCCTCACCCCTTCGGCATCCTCTGGGTTCCCAGGGGTGAAATCCCCTGGGAGCAATGAAAAGCAGCACATGGAGCTCTTGGGCCCCCTGAGGGTTCCGGATGAGCCGGAGTGTCCTGCACCCCCCCTTGCCCACTTAAAGGGTGGTAGACGGTGGAGAAGGCGCCTCCAGGAGTCAGAGCCGCCTGGGGGCCAAGCCCCCGCTAAACCACCACTTCTCACTGACTTGCCCAAGTTTCAGCAGGGGTTCACTCCTGACTGAGGCTGCAGGGCAGGGTTCTGCTTAGGGCTTCTACTGCAAGGTGCAGCCCCAGCGCCCAAAGAGGCAGCCCCAGGGGAGGGAGCAGGACAGGTTCCCAAAGCCCCAGGAAGAAGGAAACATTTCAGCCCACATTACTGAAGTTTAAAGCAAGGACGCCTTTTTAAACATTGATCTCATTTCTGTTTCCAAAGGTGGCAGCAGCTTGCTCCTGAGGAGTACACAGGACACCCTGGAAATCTGATTTTAATCATCCATTCTCACAAACCCTGGGGCTGCCCACTGCCCTGGCCCCTCTACAAAGGCCAGCTCCTTCAGCTCTGCTGGCTGGATGTCCCCAGGAGGGGCCAAGCAGACAGGCAGCTTTTCACACTGGAACTGTCTGGCCGCATGGGATTTTGCTGTGTTATTTAACACCCGGCCGCCAGCATGTGCTTGGGGACCATCTACACTCCCAGCAGAGGGACCAGAGCTAAAGGGATATTTGTAAGAAACTGAGTTAGGTAAATAGTTTATGCCTTTGACTGCAGTGGTAGAATGACCGATGGGGGAGCCAGGGAGGGGTACGCTCTGTGCTGTGTGCCCAGGGTGGCTGAGGTCCCCACCTGTAAGGATCATCAGGAGGGGCCAGCCCTTGGGCATAAGCAGCAATCAAAGGCCTGATGTCAGCAGTTTAAAGCAAACCCTCGCAGAGCCGACTCCACACACTCAGCTAATGGAGTTCTCAATGTGGGGTCCCACCCTGGGCCAGGGACCTGACAATCTGAGACCTGGCGACCAAGTTGGGCCAGCCCCCCAGGAGAGTCCTTCCTGTAATTCCGAGGAAGACACACACACACACACACACACACACACACGCACACGCACACGCACACGCACACACACACACACACACACACATCTCTCCCCTAGATTTCAGCTTGTTAACAATGACATGGTGACCGTGGCAGAAAGGCTGCTGCCACTAGAGTGGATGTGGGGGGCCTCCCTTTCTCCACAGGGCTCCCACTCACTCCACACCCCAACCGCAGCTGCAGAGATGAGGAACTGGGAGCCTGCGCCCTGTCCTGGGCTTGCTGAACTCCTCCTGGTGTGTTTCAAAGCCAGGTCTTCCTGAAGCCACCAGGGCCACGCTGGCTCTCCAACCCAGGAGCCCCACCAAGCCTAGCTTGGCACTGTCCAGGGAGGCCTCAGGAAGCAGCAGAGGCCCTGGCCACTCACATTCCAAGTGGGACAGACCTCGGCTGTCCTAGGCAGGGAGGAGGCAGAGTCCGCAGATGAGCTGCGTCCATCCCAGCACTGCAGCCCCGGCCCCCTCCACCCAAGGCAGTTTCTTCCCATCCTACACAGGGCCCCATGGCAGGTTGTTCACGGGACAGGCCTCCCCCAGAGGGCCTGCCACTCCTTAGTGACAGCAGCATGACCTGCAGTCGGGGACGGGGATGCTGACCCACACTTGGCACTGGAAGTTTTGTGCTTCTGGAGAGATAGAGGCATGCACAGCAGCGAGAGGAGATGGGCAAGGAGAAGGCACAGGGGAGGGGGTAGGGGTAGGTATGGGAAGGGGCAGGCGGGGGGCAGCGTGGCACGGGGAGGGAGGTGCTGTGTCCCCACACACATCCAAGGTGAAGCCGTCACCACCAACCTGGACAGAGCCCATCGTGAAGGTGGCATCACAGGGCTGAAGAGGGCTCCCTTCCACACTCCTGCAGCAAGAAGCCCATCTGGGCATCAGACAGCAGCCCGACCCCACTGGAGACTTCTTGGCTTCCAGAGCTATGAGAGGATGAACGCCGTCCTCTCATCCCCCCCCGCCATCCCTTCAGCATGGCACAAAGGCCTGAGACAGGGGAGTGGGGTGAAGAGGGGAAGCAACTCGGGGGCATCATCGTGGCGATGAGGTGTGATAAGGAGGCCTTGATCAAGGTGCGCCCTTCCTGCAGATCAATGGCAGCAGAGCCATTAGCTGCAAAAATGAGACAGAAGCGAAGAGCCTAATCGGCAATCAATACTGGGTTAACCAGGACGGACAAGCAAGGGCCCGGCAGAGGACAGTGGGGCCTGGAGTTGACATCTCCACCAGCAGAGGCAGCAGGCAGCCCCTGTCACACACACTCCAGTCGAGGACCCGCTGCCACTGATGCTGCTGTGGGCCCTGGGCACCTGGGTCTCCTGGACTCAGTGTCCAGCAGAGCTGGATGTCCCGGGAGAGCCACCCAGCATGCAGCACCTGAGGAAGGCCGCTGGTGGGGCTCGCGCCTGGGCATCACAGGAGCCCTGGCTGCTGCAGCAGCGCTGACTGGTGTAAGCCAGGAGAGCAGGCGTAGAAAGGTGCTGCTTGTGAGATACAGAAAGGGACAAGGACAGAACAAAGAACGCAGGATACGGCGTGGGCCAGGCACGGGGCAGGCATGCCAAGGGCAGTGCTTGCCAGCCCCGCCCTGCTGCCCAGCCCACCTCCCCCAGTTTACCAATCAGAATCAGGGAGGGGAGGGGCCGAGCAGCCTCATCTTCAGTCCTCAGGGTCACAGACTCTTAGGCAGCCGTAGCCAGGAGACCTTGGGCCAGTGCCAAGCTCTCTCAGCCCAGTGCAACCCCTGTGAGAGTTAGGCGAGGTGACAGACACAGAGGGCGTGACCAAAGCCTACCACAGAGCACACACACATGTCTGCTACCATCTGATGTCCACGTGCGTGTGTGGTGCACTTCATATGTGTGTGCATGTGTGTGCGTGTGCATGTGTGCCCTGCCTGCACGTGTGCTGCACGAGTGTGTGCATGCATGTGTGTGCCTGTATCTGTATCCCCAGCCTGCATGTGTGAGTCTGTGTCTATACACACATGCTCCCGCTGCAGGCCGTGCTGGCTGGAGAGAGCTGCAGGAGCTCACTCTGCTTCCGTGCCTGCTGGTTCCACCCCATTCCCAGGAATCCAACGACCATGAAATTCGAGAGGAGCCTCTGAGGCAACCCGAGGGTCTCACTGAGAAAGAGGGGCCAACTGTGTTCCCACCAGGAACCAGCCCAGGAGGCAGGGGCTTGCACAGTATAGAAATGAGGCCAGGTCAGGCAGGGAGGCTGCCGAAGGTCGCCCATACCACTCCCTCTCCTCAGCGTGGCCTCTTTCCCTGCTCACCCCGTCCAAGCCTGAGGGGCTGCCTGGGCCCAGGAACCACACAGACCTGGGTCAGGAGCCATTGCAATCCCTGCAAGGACCTGGCCTGCCCAGAGCCACTCTGCTCTATGCTGGAGAAAGAGCCCATAGGTCACCATGGTCATTGTAACTGCAACCCTGGCACGAGACCAGAACCCAGGCCAGCTGGCCTTAAGCTGTCCCTGCCTGGACAGGGTCCAAAATGTCTTTTGAGCCTAAGGATCCCGGGCTCCTCCCACAAGAACCAGAAGTCAGGCTTCTCAGACCCCACAGCACCCACTGCCCAGGAGAGGAAGGCCTCGAGAAGCGGCAATCCGCACTGCCTGCAGCCCAGAGGGACCCCCACAGGACTGGAGTCACACTCGGGGGTTGTGGGCAAGGTTGGCAGAGTGGCAAGGAGGAGTCAGGACAGGAGGAGGGGAGAAGAGGAGGCCCACGTGGGCCAGCGCCTCCCTGACCAGCAGAGCCATGTTGCTCCTGCCCCGTGACAGCAGATGAGCTGCGTCCATCCCAGCACTGCAGCTCCGGCCCCCTCCACCCAAGGCAGAGCAGGAGTGCACCCAGGAAGAGGGCTCGGAGACCCCAGGACAAAGTCAGGGGCCAAAGCTTGCTGTGCCTCAGTTTCCTCATAACCAAAATGGGTACCGCTTCTGAGGCTGCAGAAGTGTGCAGCACGGGTGGTCGTGGAAAGGGCCTCGAAACAGGGGTCCAGATGCAGCTAAGGCCGGAGGCTGGGGGCCTCCCCTGGGGTGTGAGGCACGTCCTGAATCTGGACAACAGCCACCCCCTGTTCCACCTGCACCAAAGGCTGGCTAGCTCATCAGGCTGTACCCTGCAGGGTGCACCTCAAGGGGGGCACCCCATAAGACAGGAGCTCAGAGAGGGCAAGGACCGGAAGCACTCACTTCTCAAGAGTCCGGCACCTAGAGTCAAGGTGGAGGAGGGTTACAGGAGGAGGTGCCTGCAGGTGGGGCTGGCGTGGTGACAGCTGCTCCTGCATGTCCCTGCTTGAAGGCAACGTTCTGAGCCCCAGAACGGGTACTGGGAAGACACTGTGTGAGGGGGCCCTGGAGTGAACCCCAGGTGTCCACAGAGACCTCGCAGGACAGATACCTGGCCCCACGCCACCCGCAGGAAGCAGCGCCCTGGTCCAGACCCTGAACCCCAGCAAACAGGCACTGTTGAGGTCATTCTTTGAATCAGATCTTTAAGGGTATTTTGGAGATTTCCATTATCAGCACTGAAACTCAGAATGAGCCATTCTTCCAAGACAAACAGCAAACCCAAAAGACTCAGAACCCAACTTGGCTGGACCCAGGCTTTCCTGACATCCTCCCTGGCCCTTCCTTCCTCTTCCCCGGGACCCCTGTGGGCTCAAGGTCACCTCCTCCGAGAGGCAGTCAGAGCACCTCGATGCCCTGTCCCACATACGAGCTAGGGCCACACTACCCAGAGGGCCCCCAGAGGCAGCCACACGGCCCCTGCCCATTGCCGTTCACAAGGCCAGCTCTGCACCACACCCCCACCTGGACCCCAGGACACTTAGGGCCCTCCAGTGTAGCAAGCCCCAGGGCCAGTTAGCTGCCTGGAGGAGATAGGGTGGCAACACCCCAGGTGAGCACAGGGCAGAGCACACCCAGGGCTGAGCCTGGGGACAGAGGGTACCCAACAGGACCCAAGCAGCCTGGGCCACAGCCAGCCCTCAGCCTCATCCCAATTCAGCCCACAGTGGCTGGGAAAAGCCCCGCAGGGGCTGGAGCAGATGGGCGGCTCTGGACCCCGACCCTGCCGCCATCTGTTCTGACCATCGCCGAATGCCCGGCAGCCCCTCCTCCCAGCCACCATCTGCTGCCCTGCCAGGCCCCCTCCAGCTCCCGGGCCCAGGAGGGGGTGGGGTGGGAGCCAGAGCCAGAGCCGGACCAGGTGCCCAGGACAGGGCCCATCTGGCACCTCGGGAAGGGAAGGACCGGGGAGCAGCCAGGGCGCCCTGGGCCACGGATGGCTTCGCTGACTACCTTGGGACAGGATGAAGGGCCTGAGGGGTATTGGGAGCAGGGACAGGCTTTGCCAGGGAAGCCCCTGCAGCTTTGCCGGGCTAAGCTTACCCTGTCCGGCGCAGAGGAGGAGTTGCTGCCGTCACTGCCTGGGGAGTACCGGCGCAGATCGGGCAGGCCTGGGGGTGCTGGGCCCCCACACACGGCAGAAGGACACCAGGAACCCAGCTCACCTCAGGACCAGCAGTCAAACCCGGAAAGCAGTGTCTACAGGGCTGGGCCAACACTGGGATACACACCCCTCACTCCCTGGGCCTGGGGCACCTGCTGGGAGAGGCCTGGGAGCCCAAGCACTGGAGAGCCCAGACAGGAGGAGACATAGTGCAGAGGTCTGGAGGGCTCATCTGGGGTCACTTCGCTCCCGAAATCACCCAGCAGTTGCATCCCCCCACTCTGTGAGCCCAGAGCCCAGGGATGTGAATTCCACGGGGTAAGAGGGGGCAGCTCTGCCAAGCCTGTTCTCCACTGGGGGACATTCTGTTCTCTCTTGACCCGAGGCCCCAGGGCCTGGCCGGAGGCTGTGGGCAGCAGAAAAACAAAAGGACGATGTGTTGGACACCCCAACCAAGGGCCTTGTCAAAGCCAGAAAGCAAACCCTGACAGATTTGTGGCTGGACAGCGCCACCTGGCGGACGCATCAGAGATGACCAGAATCATTTTGTTTTGCGTTAAGGATTTTCAGTCCTGGGATTTCTACCCCTACCTCCACCAACGGCTGTCCTGTGGGGATCTGGGGCTATGGCAAGCCTCTGCTTCTCATGTGGCTCCGTGGTAGAGCCCTTTCCTAGCATGAACAAGGCCCTGGGTTCTGCCCCCAGTAGCAAGAAAGGAAGAAGGGAGGAAGGGAGGAAAATAAAACTCCTGCCCTTGTATTTTGCTAACCAGGATGATCTCCAGGTCCATCCATTCTGTTTTCCTTTAGATGAGTGAGTCTGTCCTTCTTCGTGACTGAGTAGTACTCCATTGTGTGTCTATTATGCACCCCTTTCTCTCTATCCATCTGAGGTTGGGCAGTTAGGCCGGCTCCATATCTCAGCTGCTGTGCACTGTGCTTCCATAGACATGAGTATCCAGGGATCCCGACAGTATGTTGACTTGACCTTCTTCAGCTATACACCAGTAAGTGGTACCATTCTGGTTTTAGTTTGTTGAGGGATCTCCTACTAATTTCCATGCTGGTTTTACTAGCTTACATCCCACAGTTCACTTCGGGTTGGTTTTTGTTTTTATATTCTCGGTGGTCGTCATTCTAACTGGAGTGAGATGGAATCCCAATGTACTTCCGGTTTACCCTTCCCTAAAGGGTAAGGTACTGAAAATTGTTTCATATATTTACTTACTGCCCATTTGTACTTATTCTTCTGAGTCTGCTCAGTGCATTCGTCTATTTATTGACCGGGCTTTTGATTTTTGGTGTTAAGTTTTGAGGGCTTTACATATTCTAGATATTAACTCTCTGCCAGGAGAGTGGCTGGCAAAGATTTCCTCCCCTGTGCCAGTCTCCCTTCACTCCAGTAGATGGTTCCCTGCTAGGCAGCAGTGTTTTGCAGTGATTGGATGTGGTTCCGTTTGCTGGTTCCTTTCCTGTGCTGTCGGAGTCCTCAGGAAGTCTCTGCCTCCGGCGTCACCTGTTTCCTCTGTTTTCTTTAGTAGTTTCAAAGTTTCAGTCTTCTACTGGCCTTTGGTCTGCTTTTAACAGACTTTTGGACAAGGTGAGAGATAGGGACCTAGTTTCGATCTCCTATTGAAGATACCATTTTCCCAGCACCATCTGTAAGAGAAGCTGTCTTTTCTATGCTTAGAGTTTTGGCTTCTTTGTCCAGAGTCAGATGGTTGTAGTCTTGTGGGTTTGTCTCTGCGTCCCCTATTCTGTTCTCTTGGGCCACACATCTATTCTTATGCCAGTAGCATGCTGTTTTTGTTACTATGGCTTTGTAATATAATTTGAAATCAGGCATTGTGACACCTCCAGCTTTACTTTCTGGGCTTAGGAGTAGTTCAGTAGGGCCTTGGTGCATGAACGTGGTTCTTTCCATGATGCTGGTCAGAAACTGGGTTGGACGAGAACCAAGTCCAGTTCAGTGTCTGGGCTCAGTGTAGACTAGGTGAGGGGATTTGATCTGGTTCTCATCCAGCCTGTGAGTGACCAGAGCCGTGGAGAGAATCAAGCTCATGGACCAAGGTCCCACTGTGTGTGTGCGGTATTCTGGCCTTCTGTGTTTGCACATGAATGGGGGGTTCTTTCCTAGTTCTGTGAAGAATGCTGATGGCACTTTGATAGGCATAGACTCTGCGCATAGACTCTGTGGATTGCTCTTGGGAATGCGGTTGTTTTAACGTTAATTCTGCCTCTCGGTGAGCACAGGAGGGCTTTCCATCTTCTAGCACCTTCTTTAGTTTCTCTCTCGCTGTTTCAATCTCCTGTAGGATTGTGGGGGCCTCTCCCTTCCTTGGTTAGATTGAGCCCTACAAATTATTTTGGAAGTTATCAGGAATTGACTTCTCCTGTTTCTTTTACAGCTATGGAATATTAATATTGATTTTGTTTCCTGAATATTCTCTCACATTTTACTGGCTTTCACTGTCGGAGGCGACCAGCCTGCACCCCAGACACGGGAGCGGGGTGTCTGATGCAGCAGGGAACCACTGCCATGCGTCAGGGGAAAAGTCAGAAACTGCTGGCCAGGCTTCCAGAGGACCAGCAGGTAAGCCTGACTGAGACACACTGAATATATAAAATACATAGCTCTATTTTAAAGAGAGAGAGAAGACCAGACAAAGTAAACTTGGATTGGAAATAACCCTGGCTCACAAATATATTTTGAAAATTGTCACTCAAACTAAAAAGGAATTAAGAATTTCCCTCTTTGAAATGTATGTGAGAGTAGCCGAGGAACTCTAGGTGATCAGGAGAGTTTGTTTGCTGGCTATTTGCTTGTTTGTAAACAGTACCGGGGATTGAACCCAGGACCTTCTCGATGAACTACATCCCCAGTCATTTTCCAGTTTTTATTTTGAAACAGAGCCCCGCTAAGTTGACTACCAGGCCTCAAACTTGCAGTCTCTTGCCTCAGCTTCCCGCAGAGCTGGCATGCAGGGTGCACCGCCATAGCTGGCTTGGTTGTCTGTTATTGGAAGCAGAAGATTCTAGCTGGTCATTGTGAAGGGATGATAGATACCATTCCAAAAAACCGTCATACTCAGCCAGCACAGCGGCACACCCCCAAACCCCAGTTACTCAGGAGGCTGAGGCAGGAGGATTACAGTAGCTCAGGAGTTTGAGGCCAGCCTGGGCAACATAGCAAAACCCTGTTTTAAAAAACAGAGAAAAAGGAAAATTGCCGTTTGGTAGCCTCTCATTAAATGATTATTTGAAAGGTCATTAATGGATAAGATGGTTAGATGAAAGAGTCACGGGGCATGACAGGGTGGGCTTGGGCTGTGATCCCACCCCCACTAAGGGTCCTGGGAGTAACAGGTGTGTCTCCATGGCAGCCACACAGCTCTCCCCTCACCTGGGGCTATTCTGGAAGTAGAGAGGAAGAGCCCAAAGCCAGTCATGCTTTGGGAGCTAAAGTTCCATTTCCAGGAAATCTGGCACACCTCCAGGGAGAGACCAAGGGCTCAGGGCATGAGGGGCATTTCATGGGGTGGCCAGGCTGCTCTCTGCACCGGGGTGCAGGTGGCGGGGGGTGGGGGGACTGGCCCTGGAGCCAGCGAGATACTTGGGGCCTGACCTGCAGCTCCGTCCCGTGTGGGCCCTGTTTGGAGCCCAGCTGAAACCAACCAACTGCAAAAAGATATTTTCAGACAATCAGAGAAAAGTGATCCTGAGTGGGGCTGGAGGGGATGCCGTGGAATTCAGGTTAACGCTGACATCGTCCTGGGGAGCTGTAATTCTTCCTCACCAAGCTCCGTGTGCAGCCAGCACGATGTCCTGACACACAGTGTGGGCTGCTGGGCTGGGAAGTACTTCTGCAAATCCAAGGACAGCGTGTGGACATGGCCTGGTCAGTGCCCACCAGGCCTGGCTGCACAGCGCCAGGGTTCAGTGCAAGCCTCCCTGGCTTGTCTGTAAGCATTCCGGAAGCTCTCGTTGTAAACACATAAGAAGAAGAGCATCCCATCTCCCCCGCACAGCACCCGGCGCCCTGGAGACCTGCCTGCGCCAGCGTGCTCACCCTGGCCCTCATGCCACCCTCTCTCCTCCTCAGAGCTGGCTGGGGGAGTCCCTGGTGCCCACACTGCTGCTTTCCAGCTCCTGTGACCTCCTGCCAGACGAGCTGCACCTGAGCACTCTCCCTGGTCCTCAGCAAGCTGGACACCGCTCGCCCTCTCCTGGGCTTTGAGGCCTCCTTGAAAATTGCACCAGAAGCTGGGGATTGAGCTCAGCAGCATAAGCACCTGCCTTGCAAGCAGGTAGTCATGAGTTCGATTCCCGGTGCCGATAAAAAAAAAAAGATTAAAAAAAAAAAAGAAAATTGCACCAGAAATGGGCTCTACCCAAGGCCCTCTGCCAAGACCCCAGCACGCCCTCTCTGTGCTGGGTGTAACCGCATCCTCCGAGAGGCACTCTACTCATCCCTGGAGCCAGGACCGTGGTGCCTGACAGGGCTGGCGAGGTTCAGGACCCTAAAATGGGAGCTCATCTTCCCAGGAGACAGGAGCTAAGGGGAGGGTGATGATGGGAAAAGGGTTGGAGAGAGGCATCGTGGTAGCTGGAGACCCCAGGCCTGGGAACGGAGTGATCACTGGAAGCTGGGGAAGCTGAGCAAACAGATCCTCCCCAAAACCTCCAGGGGGAAGCATCCTGGGTGAGACCTTGACTTTAGCTCAGTGAGACCTGTGGGACTTCGACCCCCAGAACTCTAATAAATTTGCAATTTTGTTTTTTTGAGACAGGGTCTCACCATGCAGTTTAGGCTGGACTTGAACTCACTATGTGGCTTAAGCTGGCCTTGAACTCGAATCGATCCTCCTGCCTCAGCCTCCCGAGGGCTGGAGTTACAGCTGTAATTTGCATTCTTTTCTTTTCAACTAGTAGGAGTGTGTCCATTTGCTACAGCAGCTACAGGGAGCTCCTGTGCCCTCTGAGGCCCTGAAAAAGCTCAGGGAAGTCAGAGGGGTCCAGAGAGTCACCTGGGCCTCGGGAGGCAAGAGTCACCTCCCTGTCCTCACAGTGAAGCCACCTCCGTGGGACAGGCAGCCCTCCTCTCCGCTAGGCGGAGCCCTTCTCATCCCCCTGGGGTGGTAACTTTTCTAGGCGCTCAGTATCCTGAAGGAAGATCTGAGTGTGATCCTCAGAAGTGGATAGGCAAGCACGCATTAGCAGAGTAGCCCTCTAGGGGCAGTGAAGCGCTCACACATGGACGAAGAAGCCAGGGGTCAGACTAGGTCGCTCACACACGGACGAAGAAGCCAGGGGTCAGACTAGGTCTTCGCAGGGAAGAGGGAGACCTTTAGGTTTTGGTTGTGGTTTTTGTTCTTGTTGGTTTGGTTTGGTTTGGTTTTTGGTTTTTGGTTTTTTGGTCTCTCAGTGTAACCCAGGCTGGCCTGGAACTCACTATGCAGCCCAGATTAGACTCAAACTCACGGCAATCCTCCTGCGTCAGCCTCCAGCGTGCTGGGATTACAGGCATACATCACTATACTAGCAGGAGTAGCTCTTTTAACAAATGCAGAGATTTGCCCCAATCAGGGGCAAGTCTCCTCCTTTCCCCCTAGGGGGACAGTTTCTGTGGTTACGTGGACCTCTGTGGAGCTGTCACAGTGCCCAAAGCAGTGGGGAGGTGGTGTCAAACGCACACTGCAAGTGAAATTGTAATTAATTGTAATTAACTTGGTCTCTGTCATCTCCCTGTCATCCCTGCTACTCCACAGGGACCTTGAGGCCTTTTCAAAAAGACAGGACCAGCTTCTCCCACCTCACCCTTCGCATGCCATATAGCCCCTCTCCCCACCCCCAAAGCAGAGAGGGGGAGCCCTAGCACCGCTCGGCACCCCAAGGTGCCTGCTTAGCATCAGCCTGAACTCTCCTCCTACACATCTGAGCTGGGTCCTGGGCCAACGGGAAACCTGTTTTCACCAATGCACCCAGGAAAATCTCTTTTGCAAAACTCCAGATCGAGCGCCCCAGAAGCCATGCCTGGAGTTAGATGTGGAGCCCAGCCAGCTAGCATCCCCAGAAGATAAGAGCAAAAAATACTTTAAATCAGAAGCAACTAGGGGTGAGGCAGAAGTGCGTCTCAGCAAGCTCCATGCAGAAAAGGAAATCCCCCCGCGGGCCCCGTACGTGTCTTTCTGTGCCTGGCTGGTTTTATTTAACACGGTGATATCCAGGTCTGTCCCTGTAACACAGGGCTGGATTGCATCCTTCATGGCTGGAGCGTGTCCCCTTGTGTACGTGTGCCCATGGCTCTGTCTGTGTCCTTCGGTGGGCACTCAGATTGTTTCCATGTCTTAGCTCCTGTGCAAAGTGCTGCCGTAAACATGAGCATATAGACATTTCTCGAACACACTGATTTAATTTCCTGTGGAGAGACCCCGGAAGGAGACTGTGGTCATGTAGCGCTTCTGGTTTTAATTTTGTGGGGAGCCTCCGCTCGTCCTCCTCATGTACTGGTAGCACTGGTGTACATCCCCACCCGTACCGCGCTTCTCCCCACATCCTGGCCAGCCCTTCCCTTCGGCCTGGAGTGAGCTCCGTCTACATTCGTGGTGTGGGCTGTTTCTCCTATGTTTGACATTCTCTGGTGTGTCTTCCTTTGAGGAATGCGGACTTTGGTCTATGCCCACTCTGTATCAGGTTATCTGGAAGATGCTTTGCTCTGCTCTGCTCTGTTCTGCTCTGCTTTGTCGCTGCAAGTGTGTGGTGCTCCTCGGTGTCCTGGGTCTCAGTCCCTCATCGGGTACGGTTTGCAAACCTTTTCTGCCCCTGTGCATTGTTCACCTTGTTGCTGGCTGTGTAGGTTTTCATCTTGTGCAGTCCCATCTGTCTATTTCTGCTTTCGCCTCCTGTGCTTTGGGATCTTTCCAAGGTACTGTTGCCCTTCCCAGTGTCCTGAAGCGTTTCCCCTGCTTCTCCCAGTGTTTCCATGGTTCGGGTCTGGCCAGTCTATAATCTCACCTGGGTTGATTTTTGTAACAACTTTGAGGCGGGAGTCTGGTTCCATTCTTCCACGTGTAGACACCCAGCTTCCCGGGCACCAGCCATCCCCAAACTTCCTTCTGGGTCTGTTCCACTGGTCACTGCATTGGTCCAGGCCCCACATCATGCTGCTCACATCATCTGGGATGTTTTGTGGGCCACACAAGCATCAGGGTAGTAGTTTTCTCTGGTTGTGTGAGGAAAGTCACTGGTGTTTTGCTAGGGGTCACGCTGATCCTACAGATGACTTTAGGAAATGGGACATTTCCACGTGCTGATTTCTCTCCCTCAGGAACACAAGATGCCTTTCCATTTTTTGTGTGTCCTCTTCAGTTTCTTTCATCCTTTTTTTTCTTAGTTTCCATTGTAAATTACTTTTAAATTATCTTCCAAATTATGTTTAAAAATTTTGTCCTTTCCATTTTTTTTTCAAAGGAAGGGGACAGAGGTTCTGTTGCTGGGGCTCAGCTCACGGACCTGCAAGGACAGGGAGTCGCTCGACACAGCGTGGTGCCACCCAGAGCTTCCCACGTGCAGGGAATTCGCTCCGCTCAGAAGAAGGAACTGGAATTTCATGGGGCAAAGTCGCCCCGGCACCTCACCATCTCCGAAAGACCAGGCCTGGGCTTGTTATTTCTTACCCCATCCGACAGCCAATGCCACCCCATCTCTGCCACTCTTTTCACCTTTGTGACAGGTGTATCTCACTCAGCTCAGTGTCCTCCAGGTGGCCCACGCTGCAGCAGTGGCAGAAATTTCCTTCCTTTCCAAAGCTGCACGGCTTTGGCATCGTACACAGATGATGCTTTGCCCGTGCAGCCATCCACACTGGGACACTTGATTGGTCCTGCACTTAGCTGCTGTGAATGATGAGGCCATGAACTTGGGGTGTCCGCGCCCCTCACACACCATTTCTGGTTCCTCCATGAAGTACTCAGAAGCGCTGGTGCATGATCCCTCGGAAATTCTGCTCAGCCATTTGAGGCACCCTCATGCTGCGTCCCCCCACCCCATGCCTGCAGCACCTGATGCCCCACTGAAGGTGCACAGGAGCCCCTGTCTGTCCCCATCAGCATCCACACTTCCTCTGTCCTGCCCTGGATGAGGTCAGCCTAGTGAGTGTGGTCCTGGAGCTCTGTCTATGGAAATGAACCTAAGGGGACAATAATGTGCTTGCCACAGGACATCGAGGGCAGTCTGACCACCCTCCGGGGTCCCCCAGCACAAGGCCCAAACCTTCGTACATTGGTCCAAGCCTGGAGAACATCCAGCCCCCAGAGGGAGCCCATGGACCCCACAGGACAGTGATGGGCTGAGGCAGGGTCCCCAGAGCTCTGGCGGGGATGTGGGTACCGAGGAAGTGGGTGCTGTGCACACGTGGGAGCGGGGTGATAGGAGCTCCAAGCCCTCCACTCAGCCTCCTTACATCCCTGAGTGTGAGAGAAAGAGGACGGCGAGACAGGCACCGGCAAGGCAGTGCTCAGACCCCACAGCACAGGGCCAGGCCTCCAAGCGCCCTGACGGTTGGGTGTGCCCCTCAGTGACCCTCCTGGGCTCCAGAGAGCATGACCCATGACAGAGGGCTTTCAGGATGCAGGACAGACAGGAAGGAGGGACAGATGGCCAGCAGGAGGACAGTTGCTGGGGTAGCTATGTGGTATAGGCTGAGCTTTTGGGATCCCCTGGCTCAAAATGGGAGAGATACACAGCCCACAGGGGCCTCTCGTGCCAGGAGACAGAAGCAGGAGGCGAGGATAGCAGGGGGGGAGGAGAGCAGGGAGGGAGAGGACACCTCAGGAAATGTGGCCGCCATCCCTCTCAGGCCCTGCCCAAACCAAATCTCCCCAACCCCCAACCCAGCCTGGCCCCACACCAGCCCACAGCTTCCTACATGGGCAGGAGATTGAGGCCAGAAGGCCCCGGAGGGAGGGAGGGGGCGCTTCCAGGCCCTTCCAGCCCCATGCCCTGAAGGGGAAACTGGCTCTCACAATCCTGTTAAATGTTAACCCTCTCTAAGCCAAGCTTCTCTGAGAGAAAGGCCCGAAAAAGTCCTACAAGGCAGCAGTGGTTGGCACAGTGGAGAAGCCTGCCACTGACACCTGCCTGGAGAAGATTGGCAAGACCTGGTAGCCGGAGAATGGCTGGCACTGGGCAGCCAGGCCACCTAGGGTAGTCGAGGAAGGGACAGGACCCGGAGAGCCGGCAGAAGTGGAGGTCCGTCAGTCACTCTGGGAGAGAGGAAAGAGGATCCATTCCCACAAGCCAGCAGGCCTTGGGGCTTTTGGGAAGGCATCTCCACTTCTTCTCCAACAGCATTGGGAGCCAACAGTCTCCAGAAGCTATGTGACAGTCTGCACGCAGGCCCAGTGCCCTCTGCTGCCCTCCACGCCCTGGGCTGTGGAAGTTCACACACACACAAAGGGCGGGCAGAGCCATCGTAGAGCCCATCTGTCTGAGCAGCCTCGGGGTCAGGTCCCCAAGTGAAATTTTTCAGTGTCCAGTGTCCTACGCATGGTACCTTCCAGCCAGCCAGCACACAGAGCCAGGCTGTTCTGTCTTCCACATCCCCAAGAGCAAGCAGCGAGTTTGGCAGCAACACCCCCACAAATGGTCTGCGCTGGGAGTCGGGAGACCCACCTCCAGCCATCGGTGCCCCTGCAGGCACCATAGGGAGTCAGGGGAGCAGGCTTGGGACTCCACAACTCTTTCAACAGAGGGCACACCCCACCCTGGGCATCCGCACTCCCTGGAACCCCCAGCCCAAGTCCACCACGTGCCCCACAAGGGCACCCGCACCGTGCTCCACAAAGTCAGTGGGCAGCAGGGTTGCAGCAGAGGGCACCTCTAGTGGCTACTAAATACCTACTGTGCACCAGCAATGGCCCTACACGAGGGTCTGCTGCCCACAGCCTCACAAGGGACACACATGTCTCCATTCACGGCAGGTGATGAAGACAGGTGTTGCTTGCACAGCTGCCACTGTGAGGAACAATGCCCTGTGTGTCTGCTGGACACCAGCAGAGCAGAGCTCCGGCCCAGGCTGGCCAGTCCTAGCCTAGAGATGGTTCTCTGCATCTCAACTCCATGCACAGCTGGCCGCACAGGGCAAGCCCCACCTGTACAGGTGACGATACTACCTGGTCCCCAGATAGAGGCCTCTGGGATCAGGTTCACAAAAGCAACCAGTGTTATGCATTCCTATACAGTACCCTCAGCAACAGCCCTCTGTCCGGGGGACGAGCTGCTCATACAGCTCCACCTGCCTGAGATCAGCCTCCTAATGAGCTGGGGAGCCCATCGGAAAGAGCAGCTTGGGGAGCTCTGGGTGGTGGTGCATGCTAATAACCCCAGCACTTAGGAGACTGAGGCAGGAGGATTGCGAGTTCCAGCTCAGCCTGGAACATATGAGACCTAACAAAAAGAACAATTGGGATGATAACTTTAAATATTTCTGTCTAGGACTTGCGGGAGAACATGGTGGATAGATAACAGCAGCTACGGAGGCTCTCTGAGATACCCAGCTTAGAATCCAGGAATGGTGCGGTGTGAGGAGTCCTAAGCAAGGGGAGATATACCCTGCTGACCCAGGAATGAACTAAGCTGAGAGAAACCAACTGGAAATGCAATCCCAGTGCTATAACTGGAACAGATAAAAATCTCAGTGAGAAAGCTGGAACTCGCGCCTCTGGAAGCTTCGATTTGAATTTCCCGCTGCCGCTGCTGCATCCAAATCAGCACAACAGCGAGAGAGACACACGAAAGCTCTGAGAGCGGGAATCGGCGAACGGAGTTAGGAGCGGGACTGGCGGGGAGCCCTGCATTGACCTGTGGTGAGTGAGAGGAACGGGGACCCTTCCATAGACTAGGAGGCTTCAACAGAGGACATTCTGGGACTGGGAAGACTAGCCAGAATAGGACGCTGAAGTGACTTTAGTCACATATTCCCCCTCAAGTGGGATTGGTGCGGAGTGCTTGGCCTGGGTGATGCCACGGATTAAGATCAGTAGGCTAGACCAAACCAGGACCCAGCGCCTGGCGGTGCACCTTAGCAGTGACGCCTTCAGTAGGTTGACCTGGAGGGGTGGGCCCAGCAGAGGCTGCCCAGGTCTGTGTCTCCCTAGCACACTGCAGTAGGCGGGAACACCTAGCTGGTGCAATTCAAACAAACTGCAACCGACAAAGGAAAAAACTGGGCCTCCTATATATGCTTGTATGGAAGGAACAAAAAGTATGGGAAGAGGAAGCAACAAGAAAGGGTCCTCAGTCCCCAATCCTGAGAACACTGATCCAGGAAAGGTAAATGCAAAGGAGAATGAGGACAGAAAACATGCAATATCAGACATGGCACCAATAGACATAAAGCGATATCTCCGGAGCCTCATAGACGAGTTCAAAAGTAGGGGGCTGGGGATTTAGCTCAGCGGCATAAGCACCTGCCTTGCAAGCAGGCAGTCGTGAGTTCGATCCCTGGTACCAATAAAAATGAAAAAGGCAAAAAAAAGACAAGTTCAAAAGTGAAGTATTTAATGAAATAAAGCAAGATATAAATAGAATAGTTAGAGAAATGCTAAGCACCGCCCAAGAAAAAACAGATGCTGGAATGGAAGAACAGAAAAATGGGGAGAATTGTTTGATGGAGAAAATAGAGAAAACATAGAATACGTGAAGCAGGTTCATAGAGATTACCAGGAAACTAAAAAGTCCATCGAAAGCTGGCATAACAGCTTGAAAGAAACTAAGGATAGATTATCAGAACTGGAGGTCAGGTTTGTAATATGGGAGCATGAGATGAAAAACTTCTTAAAAATAAGAAAACAAACAGCAATAATACAAAGGCTAGAAGATGATAAGAGGATCTATAACTTAAGAATTAAGAACATAAAAGAAGAAGTAGGGACACAAACAAATGAACTACAAAAGCTACTCACAGAAATAATCCAGGAGAATTTCCCTAACTTAGCAAAAGGTAAAGATACTCAGATGTATGAGGCATACAGGACCCCAGCCACCTACAACCCAAACAGAACTACACCCAGGCATATAATAATCAAAATTCCAGAAATCCAATATAAGAACAGAATATTAAAAGCCGTCAGAGACAAGAAACAGATCACTTACAGGGAACACCCATCAGAATTACAGCAGACTTCTCGGCACAAACCATCAAATCATGAAGAGCATGGGGGGAAATAATTCAAGCTTTGAAAGATAATAACCTCCAGCCAAGATGGGTATATCCTGCACAACTGTCCCTAGAAATTGATGGAAAAACAAGGTGCTTCCAGGATAAAGAGGAACTAGGGGAATTTGCAACCACCAATTCAACTCTACAGAGAATATGCAGGATATTCTAAAAAAGAAAAATACCAAGATTCCAGAAACAGTGGCAGAGAGGCCACAATGAATGGAGCAGAAAACAAAATGAAGAAGACAAACTGACAGCTAATGACAAAAAAAGAGCTCAACAGAAATGAGACAAGGGAAGGTTAGATGGTAGGAACAGCTATTTTGGAGAAAACAAGACGTCGTAATAGCTAGTACTGATTTAGTATCATCTTGCTTTGAAATCCCGTCAAGCTTTTATTCTTCTCTCTCCATCAGTCTTAACAGGTTGGATCTTATTGGGTTTTATTATATGTGATAATATAAACAAAAACTCCTTTTAACAAGGAGATTATACAGAAACCATTGTTCATTTTCTGATAGTTGGTTCTAAATACCCTGTAATACTGTCATTCTCTTGAATGGTTTTACATTGTCTTGATATGTTTGGTGCTACAGTATAGGAAGTTATACTCAAAGATTTCAAGGAAAGAGACACTATGGTAACTACTTTTATGTCAGGATATCTTGTGGTGAAGCACTATTTTGCTTAAATGGTTATGTTTTGACCTGCGCTGTTTTGTTGTAATGCCCTCTTTTATCTCAATCTCCTTTTTTTAATTATTTACTTTTTTATTTTTATCTTTTTAATTAAGGGAAAAATAAATAAAAATAACAGGATATATTATAGTAACCCACTTTGATTTCCTATTAACTTGATTGGAAACCCTGTATTGCCCTCACCATCTTGTTTTGACTGATTTTCCCCTATTCTGCTTTGCTTGATAGTACCAAGTTCAAAAGTATAGGCAGCAACTGTGAAGACGATAAGATTCATTATGACGCCCATTCTGGTTGACTATTATCTTCTTTTGAAGTCCTGTAATGTCTTGAATGTTTTGGTTTTACTCTTTACTGTTTTGTTCAATTTTACTATAACTGATGATATAGGCAATTATTTTTAAGATAGCAAGAGGCAGTATGGTAACCATTGCTGATCACCTTGTATTTTGTTTTTACATTATGTATTACGTCCATCCCTTTGATTTGACTGACTCTGTTCTGTTATGTCACATTTGGTTTTACTCTCTTCAAAAAAAAATAATAACTGTGGAAATAATAAAACCCAAAATGTGTAATTGTCATTGTACAAAAGAAAGTGCTCTAAAGGATATAACCGCATGTATATTTAAGTGTATAAGATAGATAACCATATTACTGAGTTTTGTTGGATC
This sequence comes from Cavia porcellus, assembly GCF_034190915.1. Taxonomy (NCBI): domain Eukaryota; kingdom Metazoa; phylum Chordata; class Mammalia; order Rodentia; family Caviidae; genus Cavia; species Cavia porcellus. The sequence goes on from NW_026947515.1 coordinate 28,240,412, forward strand.
ATTGAACAGAACTGTTTGCAGTCTCACTGTTTGAAAGTCCACTTTATATGCTTTAATTTTGTAACTTGAACAACTATTTCTAAGATGACAATATGTAATCCATTAACTAGTGATTTCCTACTGTTTATTTTTTCTGAAATTCTGTATAACTTGTACCCTTTTTCTGTTTTTTTTTCTTTTTCTCCTTAAATAAAATTTTTTTAAAAGCCAAAAAAACAAAAATAAAAAATAAAGGCCAAAAAAATGTTTCTGTCTACTCAATGGCAAAGAGAGAACTAGAGCTAGGCATAGTGGTACATGTCTGTTACCCCAGCACTCTGGAGGCTGAGGCAGGAGGATCATGAGTTTGAGCACATAGCAAATTCAGACCAGCCTGCACTACATATAAGACCCACCCTGTCTCAAAAAAAAAAGAAAGAAAGAAAGAAAGAAAGAAAGAAGAAAAAAAGATAGCTGGGCTAGTGTGACAATAACTTCCAACATTTCCAACAACCCAGGAAGGTGTAAGGTCCATTCCTGTGATCCCAGCAATCTCACAGGATGAGGCAGGAAGAGCACACATTTAAGCCCAGTGTGAGCAACTTGCTAACTTAACAAGTCTCTGTGTCATAATAAAAAACTTTGTAGCTCATTGTGAAGGCCCTGGTTCAGTTCCCAGGAGCAAACAAACAAACAAACAAAAAAAACCAGAGCAGGTCATATCTGACCTAGTCTAAATCTAGGACCCAGGCTGGAAACGTGTGGTGGGCTTGGGGCACCTCATAGTGATAGCGTGGCAGTGTTCAGCGCATGCGCGCGCACACACACACACACACACACACACACACACACACACACAAACACACACACACACACCAGCACTGCAGACGGGTACACACCTATACACAAGATGCACACCTATGCAGTCATGCACACACATACACACCAGATAGACACAGACATATATGTCCCGGCCTGCAGGAAAGTCCATGGAGACCCTAGAGGGGGAGTGGGCATTAAAAGGGACAAGAGATGTGAAGAATGAAGACAAGACAGAAGTCCGATCAGGTCTCGTTTATTCAAGGAAAGAGTAACAAATATATAGGGCATTGGGGAGGAGGGAGTTGGGCTCTGAGACGCTCTGAGACGTCAGCAGGTAACAGCAACAGTGGCAAGACCAACGGTTATAGGTTAAATCAAATTTTCAAATTTCCCGTGTGGGCTCATAAATATTCATAATCCCTGAATAGGCCAGGCCAAACAAGCTAGGCAAGGAGCTGCTTAACTACCAAACTTAACTCCTAGAGGGGGTTAAGGTGGTGTGGCCTGCAGATATAAGGTGGCAGCCAATTACAGGGCTTCCCACACAGATACATTCATGGACACACACAACATGCACAGACACACACACACACCACACACACAGCGTGTACACGGGTTGGGGGGGCACCTGTGACAAGGATATGAGAGCCAATGGGAAGAGCTCCTGGGGTCCAAAGAGGACACAGTTCAAGCAACACAGTGAGTAACACTGTTGTAATTCAAAGGGTCATGCACAAAGAAAGGATTAAATACACAAGGGGGGCAAAACCCCTGCTTCACAATTTTGTGCCACCCTCTCAGGGAGACAGGACACCCACTGCCGAGGGCTGAGGCCCTCAGGCTGCCTTCCTCCCTGGCCGTGGAGAAGGCGAGGTGGGATCACAGGGCATAGCAGGGCTGCAGTGCGAGTCCCAGGGGCTCTAGCACAGGCAGACAGGCAGGTGACTGTGGCTGTCCCCATGGCCAGACCCACTGACCACAGCCACCTCCATGTGACGTCATGAGAGGGCATCTTACCTCGGGGTACCACCCCCAAACCCACAACCTCAGCCCACATATGAGAAGATAGCAGGGAGCCCAGCTGAGGGTCACTCCACACAGTGCCTGGCCAGCGCTCCGGGTGCTGCTAACGAGAGGATCTGAGAGCCCGTAGGGCCAGGAGGAGAGGGGGAGGCAGAGGATGGAAGGTCCTGCTGGGCCCGAGAGGACCCAAGCCAAGAGAGAGGACTGGGTTTAAAAGGAAGCAACCTGTGAAGCTTGGATACACGCTGGTGCCAGCCCATCAGTGCAGCTGACAGGTCATGAACATGGCCACACTATGGGAGACACCGACGGGGACACCGCAACTGGAGCTCTGCAAGTGTGTGTGCATGCGCATCTGTGTGTATGTGCATGTGTGTATCTGTGTGCATATCTGTGTGCGTCTCTCTGTGTGTCTGTGTGCACATGTATGGTACTAGCATTTGAACCGGAGCCCTCTCACCAAGCTCCATGCCCACCTCTCTTTGAAACTTTTGAAACAGAATTAGCTGAACTGCTCAGTTCAAGCTTGTGACCCTCCTGCCTCGGTGTCCCAGAGTGCTGGGATTACAGATGGGCACCACTGCACCTGCCAGGTATCAGGCTCTCTGGACCACAATAGTGATTTCTCAGGACATGTAAAACTGCTGTGAAATGAGATGCCCTATTTTAAAAAAAAGTTCTGGAGCTGAGTGAGGTGTTACACACCCACTATTCCAGCACTTGAGAAGCTGAGGCAGGAGAATTGCTTCAAGTGTGAGACCAGCATGGACAAATGGTGAGTTCAGGGCCATCCTAGACTACATAGCAAGACCTGACTCAAAAAGGAAAAGAAAAAGAAAGTTCTGCCCATACCAGTTTAGTGGCACAGCCTTGGAATGAGGCAGGAGAGTCACAAATTTAAGTCCGGGTCGGGCAACTTAGCAAGTTTATGGGACTCTGTCTCAAAATTAAAACACAGAACAGTAAAGTAAAAGACTCTGGAATCCATTACAGTATCACTGAAAAAAAAATTTCCAAACCAGAAAGTATAATTAACAATAAATAACAGTGTAAGTTTTTCCCTTAACTTGATTTATTCATTCAACAACACTGTGCTGATCCTGTACCATGTGGGTCACCAGCAGTCCTTGGGGACACAGCCGTGACCAAGGCACCAGGCCCTGACCAGAGGAGCTCAGACTCTGCCATCCACCATGGCACTCTCAGCATCAGAGTGACAAGTGTAGATGACAAACGTTCACCAGGAAAAATTAGTGCAAGTCACAAACCTCAAAAACGAGGGCCACCAACTACATCGAGAACCGAGAACTGTGACACTACAGGGCCCGGTGCGGGAGGTGCCTACATCAATAAAGAGCCCGCCCTGGAGAGGCAGTGGCAGTGCCAACGTGGCAGGGCTCCCAGCTGCCCCAGCTCCACAGCCTCCAACGCCACAAACAGGAATCGTAGGAAAATAAAACTCAAGAAGAGCAGCCCCTCACTGGGAGCATCACCAGCTGCCTGAACCCTTGTTTCTGCTGTGGTGCTGGGCGTGGAACTCGGGACCTCACCCATGCTAGGGAGGGTGGTAAGGAAGGCTGTGAGAAGGCCTCGCACCTGGGGTTTTACAGCAGAGGAGAGCGCTCGCGCTCCGTCTGACTCCCACAAAGACCAGCTGTGCTACCCAGCCAAGGAACAGGGCGGGGCGGAAAAGGAAAAGTACTCAGAGGAAAAATCGAGACCAGGTGACTCTTACCAGAGCACTCCGCACAGGGAAGATCACCCCACAAGGAGATCAGGGATCAAAGTGAAGGATGGGGCAAGGATCTGATCGGACTCAGCGTTGCTGATCAGACGGAATCTCCAGATGTTTGCTAAATCCACATCACAAGATGCTTCCAGGCCTGGGAGACACAGGAGAGGCTGACCGCAGACAGTCCAGATCCCCGGTCCCCTGGCAGGAACAAGCAACCGTAAAGTCACTCATCAGTGCCCCTCCCTAAGACCTGCACCCCAAGGAAGTAGATGCAATGGAAGAGGAGGAAAGGAATAGGAAAGAAAGAAAGAAGTCAAGAATGGCCAGGCCCTCGCACTGCACTAAGGGACAGGCTGTCTGCAGCCCCAAAGCCCAGCAGCGTTCTAAGTGAACAAGGCTGGTAAACTGCACAGAAGCCGTTAGAGGAGGGCACTAAATGGGCTTCAAGCTGAGCTCCTCCATGCACTGAATGGCCTTAACCTCCGCTCTCTGCCTCACTTTCACTAGGAGAGTGAGGGTATTCCTAGTGCTTCAGTGGGATCCACGGCTGAGCCTGCTGCCTGGTCTGTAGGAAAAGGCCCCACTGACCATTGCACACTCTGACACAGGAAGGGAATGGAAGCCCACAGAATGAACCGAGGGGCTCCCGCACACATGTGAATGAAATGCAAAGCCGAAGCAAGGGACCAGCGGCCCCCGTGGCAGAGGTCCCCAGCACATCAGGAGCAGACTTGCATGCTAATCCCAGACAGGCAGGAGGGGACAACCCGGATGGGGCCAGCATGAAAAAGTGTGGAATGACCATAGGCACCCACACCTGCAACGGCCACCAGGGCCGCTCTCATTCCAAACCTGCTCCACTCGGCCGGACCTGGACCAGGGCCTCAGCTCCCAATGGCAGTGGCACGGCCTGTCCGGCCCCATCTTATACCCAGCAATGCCCCTAGCCCTGGGATTCTGCGGTCAGCCAGGTCATGGCCCCACGGGGAGGGTCAGCAAGCCCGCATGATGGGCAGGGAACTACAGCAGAGCTATGCTGACCTCTCCCAAGGCAAGCCTGGAGCCAAGCTGCCCGGGGCTGGCTGGGGATCGTGCTGTTCAGAAAGCCCTAGACCAAGCTCCCTTCAGTCACCCCTGCCATCCCAGGGAGCTCCAGGCAGCCCGGCATGTAGGCACCAAAGGAAGGAAGAATCAGAGAGCAAGGCAATACTCCATGGCAAAAGCCTGGTGTTGTCACATTTCTGCTGCCTACATCCCATTGGCCAGGACATGGTTACATGACCCAACCCTGCTGCACAGGATGCTGGAAAATGGAGTCTTCCTTCTGGTAGCCATCTTGCCATGAAGAGCAGACATTATAGACAATTTGCCATCTCTGCCCAGCATGAAACCCACACCCTTCCACAATCCATAAGTTCCTGGTAACCCTGCCCCCTCCCAGTCCTGGGTACCCCTTCATTTCCTGTCTGTCCCTTGCTTCCTACGATCAATGCATCCTGCAGGTGAAAGGATTTTGTGCCCTGGATGGGAAGCTGCAGCGGTGGGTACACGTATGCCCCCACACCACATGTAGGGTGGAGAGAATGCCAGACCCCAGAGGTCATGGAGTCTCTCTCCACATTCTTAAAATAAAGGCCACTTTTATTTCATACTTACCTTTTTAGCTGTGCCGAAAATTCTATCAGCAAGTCTTGTATGAATATTAGCCGCTCACAGGAGCTGTCTGGGTCCTCCAAGGCTGGTGATGATGGAGCGCCTGTGCCCTGTCCCCAGCAGCCTGCACATGGGTCCACGTGTGCTCAGCCCACACAAGGTAACCTCTGCACTGGGGCCTGTGGTGAGCCCTGCTGGAGGAGGGGCCCATTCCCTGGGGGTCCAGTACCGCAGCCTCAGCAGTGGGGGTCAGCCTGTCACGTGGCCCTCACCCTTCAGTGAACACAGCATTACCAAGGCCGGGTGCCCAACACAGATTTCTCCCCAGGGAATGTATTTCCATAGGCCTGGAGAGGGGGACCCACAATCTGTACCCCACATGACCTGCCTGGGCCACACAACCTTGGTTGTACCTCAGCAGCGGCATCTTGTGATGTCACACAAGTGCAGGGGTAAACACCCGAGACTGTGTCTGCTGCGTGGAAGTCGAATTAAAGGTGGGACGGCTGTTGCCTGGTTTGCAGTTCAAGATTTAAACTGCTGAGCTGGGCGTGGTTGCGGAAGTCTGTGATCCCAGCAGTTGGGAAACCAAGGCAGGAGGATTGCTGTGAGGGCAAATTCCACGCCAGCCTGAACTACATATCAAGAACATGTATCAAAAAAATGTAAACTGTGACATTTCCCTCCTTACACTACTACTCCATAAAACCCAGTGGCAAGTCCTTTTATCAAAACCTATGGAATCCACCTCAACTCCACCCCCATCCGTCCTCTGACAGCCACCACTCTGGTCTAGGCCACCACCACGTCTAGTTTGCACCCTCCTAGGAGCCCCAAACAGACCAAAGAGAGCAAGAAGGATCTAGCTTGGGATTCCACATGGACAAGGGGTCACCTGCCCTTCAGGCCCCTACTCAAGTAAGCCTGAAGCCCCAAAGGCCTCCTGGGGGATACAGTCCACCTGCCCCACCTAGGTCCTCTGGGGTCAAAGGGAGCTGAGGCACAGCCACCAGAAATTCTTCCCAGGCCAGAGCAGGGCACCACTGTCATGTGCTATGTACACCCTGTTGTGTTCTGGGCTCCTCATCTCCACGCTCCCTGGGGGACAGGGGAGAAATAAAGGAGGGGAGGAGCCCAGGGGACTCTGAGGGCACAAAAGGGGACACATGAGTTCACAGCACCCCACTCTCAAGAGCTGGGCCCCATGGCCAGGAGCGTCTTCCTGGAACCACCACATCCAGGAAGAGGCACGGGATAAGCAGTGCAGCTGCTCTGGGGATTCCGCCCTTCCCCCCCCCCCCCCCCGGGCGCAAGGGCGCCTGCCCTTGTGAGAGGCCACCACAACAGGCTCAGACGTCCTCCTCGCTGAGGCTCTCACCACCCTTCTGACTGCAGAGCCTGGCCTTCTGTTGGGAGCCGCGGCCGACACCGGTCGCTTTACTTGGCGGACGTGAGGCCTGTAGAAAAGAGCAAAGCCTGAGCTAAGTTACCCCTCCCATCGAGTGAGCCAAGTTGGCGCCTGCTTCCTGCCCCCTGATTGCGCTGGCGACTTAAACAACCCGCTCTGTAAGATAGTCTGCCTAGCAACAACTGATGTTAGCCAGTCAGCCCGCATCGCGCGCTTTGAACTGATTGGCCACTGTTACCCTATAAAAGTGAATGCCTCTCCCGCCACGAGAGAGAAGCACAGAGAGAAGCACAGAGAAAGATAGAGAAAGTCCACCGGCGAGAAAGGGCTGGTGGCAGAGCGGAGGCCTCGCGGGGCCCACGCGGAGACAAATAAAGACAAGGTTGCACACCGCCAGACTTTGTCGTGTGTCTTTCCTGCTGGCCGGGAGCGACACCGACAGCCTTCCACACAAAGGGCCCCCAAAATAAGCTGCTCCTCATGTTCAATGGCTTCCTCTGGGTGTGTGACCAGGATGTGGAAGCCATGGCTCAACATGGGCTCAAGATGGGGTGAAAGCTCACTACCTGACCCTGCTGTGGCTCCCTGGGCAGTGCCTGCCACTTCACACTGGTCACTAGCAAGCACTGGCCACGGGGTGGAGAAAGGGCAGCAGGTGCCGCAGTGAGGTCCCAGAACCTTACCCAGTTGCCCTGGGGACAAAGGTGACAAGGGCTCACTCCAAGAAGGGCCCCACAGTGCCAGGCAAGAGACCATAGAAATCCATTCTGCTGGTGGCATCCGATGGAGGGCAAAGAAAAACACCCAGGGGATTCATTCAACGAGGATCCTAGAGTGGGGTGAGCACTCCAGGACTCTGGGATGGCCAGCATGGGGCCCCTGCTCACTTCCCATCACCCTGCCATCTCTGCCCCACTCAGGCTGATGGGTGGAGAGTCACAGGTTGTGCCCACAACCTGCTCTACAATGTCACTGGCTGGCGAGGCTGCCCCACCCAGCGCACTTAGCTCCTGGTGCCAGTGCACAACAGCCCTTCTGAATTATGGCCCAGAGGCAGCTAAGGCAGCCCCCACCCCCAACAGACACCAGTGAGGGGGCAAGGGCACCCGGACACGCCGAGCCTGTGGCCTTGTAAGATCCAGGCTGGCACAGGAGGCCCACGGCTCCTGGCGCCCCAGCATGGAAGGCGTTAAGCAGAGTCTGAGGGTAGGGGCTCAGGGCTGAGGACTGGCTAAGGCCATAGCCATAGCTCTGCCTGGTGCTCTCGGGAGCTCCAAGATCATAGGCCATTGCTCTGCTGTCCCCAAGGGAGCCCTTCAACCCTGGGAGAAGGTCACTCAGAGAAGATGTTTTGGCTGAATCAATACAGTCAGCAGTGGATGCGTGCCTCACAGCCCCACGGTCTCCTGGGCCCGACAGCTGAATTGTCAGGGCCAAACTAACTAGGTGGTGGGCTGGTGCGTCAAGCTGGGAGCCCCAGCAATCTGGGATGCTCTGGAATCTTCTAGTTAACAAAGTCTGGTGGGAGACTTCAGTCCAAACCCTCCAATCCCTGCTCCTGCCTATGCAGCGGCCAGAACTCATTCCGTGGGCACTAGGGCAGAAAGGAGAATGCAGCACTGCCTGGTGCTCCAGCCACAGGAAAAGGGCCAGGAGTGGACAGGAAGATGGGCTGGTGGACAGAGGGCTGGAAGGGCAGACGGAGTCATAAAGGAAGCAGTGAGGGATTTACAGGAAGATGGGCGGCCAGGCTGGAGCAAGGCTGGAGGGGTGAGGTGAACAGCTGGACACACACATGGGGGAGGCCAGCTGTGGTCATGAGGGAGGGTTCTCTGGGCAGCCTGGCTTCCAGACAGGGACCCAGAGCCACAAGGACAGTGAGGACAAGGCATGTCGGGGGACACGGCATCTGTCATGTCACTCAGCGCTCGAGAGCTTGGGGTGTTTATCTCCTCCATAAATTGGTTCCGGCCCAGAGGACATGATAAAAGGGCTTCTTTAGCAAATAAACAGCTCTACAGCCAGGGCAGGAGCAGAGTAGAACAGGGATGGTTGGGGGCGGGCAGCACCAATGAGGGGGCACAGAACAGGCAGGCAGCCCCCTGGCTTTAAGCCCACCTTGCCCCGCAGGGGTAAAGACCAGATTCTTCTCCCCTGGAGGCAGCATCACCTACAAAGGGGAGGCCTTGACCCTGGGCCGGGAGGAAGGCTCTGACACAGCTAGAGGGATGAGCAGGAGGGGAGGGTGAGTGTCCACACCGTGCTGAGCTGGTTCACCAAGGGGGCCCGGCTTTGGTCCCTCTCTACTTCGGGGAGCCAGACTCCACTGCCACAGGTGTGGCCCTAAGTCCCCGTGGAGGAAGGAGGGGTGAGGCAGGTGGACCGGACCATGGGCTCCCTCCATGGCAGCACAGAACGCCACAGCCTCAGGGACAGCTGTGAACTTATTGTCACATCCGGCCAGGCAGGACAGGTGTCCACAGACAGCCAGCAACTTGGTGGAATTCCACAAGCTTCTTGACTTCCTTCCCAGGACAAGTTCACTGAGCCCTTGCCCTGTGCCAGCAACCCCAGGATCACCTCCCTAGGCTGTGTCGTCCATGGGGTGAGACTACTGGACACACAGGAAGCTGGGCTCACTTGAGGGGCCCTGGGGCTGCACTCACTTTTACTGAAAGATCCCATGTGTCTCAGAGTCCCGAGTTTGAGGAGTGTTGGCTCCCAAAGGGACACAAGCACCCCTGTGTGATCAGAGTCATGTGAGTGTGCACACATGTGTGTGTACTGAGGGTACAGTGTGGGACTCTAGCTGCAGAGGTGACGGGGACCTTGAGGACAGCAGGCGCGGGGCAGGACGCAGAGACCAGATCAGGAGAAGATAAAAGGATGAAGGAAAGTTGAGGCCACACAGCTGTGCGGTGCCCTGGCCTGGCCTGCCCAGCCTCCCTGGCCTTTTAGTACCTTAAGGTCGCCATTTACATGGGCAGCTGCTCACTGAGTTCTATCTCTGGGGTCTCAGGATTCAGACAAACTGAGTCTCAGAGCCCCTCCACCCACAGGAACGCAAAGCTACATACAACACTGTGGGGAACAGACAGGGGCTTCTTGGGCGCCCTGACCCTTGGTCCCTGGGCCCTCCCGGTAGAGATGAAGTGTCAGTTCAACTAACGTGAACACGCTTGGACCACAGAGTCATGGATGTAAAACCATCTTCCGGGCCGAGGGCCCCAGCTTCAAGGCAAACCCAAAGGTAGAGCCCTCCGAGAGCATCCATGTGTGCGAGCACCCGACACCCTGAGGTCCATGTTCCGATCAGGTGCGGGAGGTGCCCTCACTTGCCCAGACCAGAGGGTTCACAGCCTGTGTGCACCACAACACAGGGAGTGGAGGTGGCTGGGCACAGGGCCCCCCACCTCCCTCCCCTGACCCTGGCTCCCCCAAGTTCTGCTCTCCCACCGTGCAGACAGCCCCCCTCAGTGACCGTGCTGCTGGGAGCCCTGACTGTTCTAGTCAGGGTCAGTGTGGCTAAGCTCCCACTCAATCAGAATCAGGACTGGAAGAGGGGGTGGGCATGAACGGAGCTGCGGCCCCTTCTCCTTCCACAGACCCTGTGCTCCCTCAGCACCGGAGGAACAGCACAGGTTCTCAAGCCAGGTGGCGGGGCCACCTCGATGCTCTGTCCCATGCAGTCTCCGGTCTTGGCCAAAGCAGGGAGAGTCATGCATCACTCTAGAGATTTGAGGCAGGAGCCTGCTCAGAGCCAGTGAACAAGAGGGGCCAAGCCCCCCTGGGGAGGCATAACCTAGTGGACAGGGACAGCATCTACACCGGGCAGTAGACTTGGGGGTGGGCGCTGAGTGACAGAAGGAAAAGCCACACCCATACAGGGGGAGGAGACAGAGACTCCAGGCAGGAGGCTGGTGTTGCAGCCCAAGGGTCAGCCTGCTCCTGGAGGAGACAGAGGCAGGTGTCAGACAGTGAGAAGGATACCGTGGAACATGCATGGCCCCAGCAAGGCCACCCATGTGCAGCAGCAGCCCCAGAGGACATTGCGTGGCACAGCATGGCCCACTGTAGCCAGTCATCTGAAAGCCCTGCTGCGTGGCAGGAGCACAGAAATTTGAGCAGGTGGTAGCCCGTTAGAGGGTCACTGCAGTGGTTCAGGCAGGACATTCTGGTGGCAGAGATGGAGGTAACACCAAGGACCACTGAGGACACTTCGGGAGGCCCTGCATTCTAGGCTTATGGAGAGACTGAGTTTGGGGGAGTAAAGAGGAAAGATGAAGGGGCCCGAGGCAGGGCCCCAGGGCAAGCAGAGCTACTCTCAGAGATGCAACAGTGCTGGGGAGGGGGAGGCCCAAAATCCCAGTCTGCATCGGGGTTGACACCTTTCCCCTCACCCACGACGAAGCTGCATAGAGCTACGGCCTCGCAGCAGCTGGGCCTGGGGCGGGGACGTGGCCCCGGCGTGCATGTGGCTTGGCAGGCAGCTGGCGTGTGAGGCTTTCGTGAAGTACGCGAGCTCCACAGGGCACAAAATGGTAGCACTGCAGACCAGGGGCCAGGCATGAGGCCCGGCTGGAGGGCAGAGGACACGGAAAGGGGCAGCCTCTTCCCCCCGGAAGGCTGGCCAGGGCAGCAGTGAAGCAGATGGCAGAGACACAGGATGTGTTGGGGGGCAGGCCAGCAGGGCTTGGTGTCAAGCTGGAAGGGACCCCAAATACCCTTCTGCGCCAAACCCTACACAATGAGGATGTTGGAGCCCAGAGCCATTAGCTGACTGGGCCAAGGGCCCCTGAAAGGCTGCAAGCTGTGTGGAGAGGCTGCCTTTCCAGTCCACTCCCGAGCACTTCAGGCTGCAAGGGCGCCCCTCTGCCGGGCACACAGCACAGGGCTCCGCCTGCCGCGCTGAGCCCATGCAATTGGGGAGTGGGCTCAGCAGACAGGCACCAGCCTTCACAGCAAGGGCATTGAAGCTGATGGGGAGCCATAGGAGCCCCATCCCACCCTGCAAGTCCTCAGAAGACTTGGGGACAGGACTGTGGTGCGCAGGCAAACCCACTCTCCACAACAGAAGCGCCCTGATGGCAGCACTCCTGCAGTGTGAATTCCCCACCATGGCCAAGTGGAAGCTGCCAACCCGGAGCCACCAAACCAAGCACCAAGGGAGGTGACACACAGAAGTGGCTCTGCAGAGAACTGTGGCTACCCCACTCCCAGGCAGGGCCAGCCCAGCTGGCCATGCAGTTGAGGCCAGGGCTGCCACCTGGGGCCAGCTTCTTCCCCAAAGCCAGCATTTGAACACTGTGAGGGAAGGCGCTTTGCCAGGTAGCCTTTGCCTGGGCTGTCCCTAGCAGCGTCCTCCTGACCCACACAGAAGACTGTGCAGGCAGGAGGGTGTGAGGGTCCCCTTCCTCCCGAGGTCTTTGTTCTCAGAGCCTGGCCCCAGAGGGCCCTGAGCTTCACCAGCTGTGCCCACATGCGCCATCCTACCCAGCAGCCATCAGGAGTTCCCATGGGTGCACCACGGCCCATCCACCTGCTTCCCCTGCCCTCAGCCCCCTGCCTCAGCTTCCCAGAGTGCTGGGATTACAGGTGTGTGCCACTATACCCAGCTGCCTTATAGTTTTATGATTCCTTTCAATGTTTAGTTGATGTTATGGATTTACATCTGTTTTTAATTTTTTTCCCTTAGAATTCACTTCAGACTGGCCCTGAATCAAGGCCGGCAGCTTCCTGACGCTGTTGGCTTCAAGTAGGAACGTAAAGAGATGTCTTTCTATGGTCTGTTGGCCAGTTTAGAACTTGGGCAGTGAAATGGTCAGTTCATTAGAAACAGCTTGAAGCAACCCCCAACCCCTGGTGAGCATGGCAGGTTGCGGTGACCCAGGACAGGAGCCTGCACCATGCCGGGACCTGGAGCGCCGGGAAACCAAGCAGCCCCTCTCCTGTTTTGTTTTGTTGAACTTCAATATACATGAAAGTATGGTCAGCTATTTTGAAGAGAAAGAGAGACTCTATGACAGCCATTAGTGACTTCCCTACTGTCTGGTTTTGAAGACCTAAAACACCTTCCTCATTCTGTTCAGATCAGTTTTTTGGGGTTTTTTTTTTTTTTTTGTCTTTTTCATTTTTATCAGTACCAGGGATCGAACTCATGACTGCACACTTGCAAGGAAGGCGCTTATGCCGCGGAGCTAAATCCCCAGCCCCTCAGATCAGTTTTATACTATGTTGCTTTGTACAAATTCTCTGTATGCAAAGACATGGACAACTATTTGAAAGAAAATAAGAGACAATATGCTAGATAGTGAAGATCTCAGATCGTCTAGCTCTGAAATTTATATCTCTTACATTGCTTTCTTATGTCCTATTTTGTTCTGTTTTGTTGTGTTTAATTTTACCCCCTTTAAAATAAAAATTTAAAAATTTTTTTTAAATTTACTTCAGAGCAGTAGCCAGGAATGTGCTGCTGTAAGAACTGCTGACTAACCAGAGCGGCACAGCAAAGGAGCTCACCTGCAGGCCTGCTGTGGTCCCCTGGCTCCTGCTGCCCTCCGTCCCCACACACGTGCCCAGCCCCCCGGGTCCGGGGAAGCTGGCCCCCCATGGCGACCTCTGTGCCCACCCCCGTCACCACCCAAGGCTTCTGCAGGCCCCGGCAGATGCACTGTGCGCAGCCCAAATGCAGCCAGCCTGGGTGCTGGCAGTACCGCAGGGGACATCTGGGTCCTGATGTAGGCGTCCCTGCGCAGCAGGGTGGGCCTGAGGGGGGGGCACAGGAAGTCCACCTTGTCAGAGATTCCACCCCTTTAGAGATGGCACTTCATGCGGTCATCTCTAAATGGCGGCACCATTGGACTCCTCAACACACTTTGAAGACCTTCTGAAACAGCTTCTAATGTTTGCCATGAGAGCCTGGTGTGGTGGTGCTGGGAGGCTGAGGCAGGAGGGTCGCTGCAAGTTCAAGGCCAGCCTGAACTGCATAGGGAAACCTGGTAGAAAGAAAAAAAGAAAGAAGAGGAATTGTGACCTTCTGCTCTTCCTTGCAGCCCTTCCCTTTGCCTGTGCAGAGGGAGCCTGGGTGGGATCGAAGACCATTTAGAGTTTGCTCAAAACTTTTGGGACCAGGTCTTCGTTGGAACGCCAAAGGGGACATGTCCTGGAACCCTGCATTTAGCACAGGCCCTGACTCGGATGGTGGATAGAACTAGGCAGGCGCGTGGCCTCAGAACCCGCGTGTCTGGCCCATCCTAGGCCTGGGTACTGCGCTCTAGGATCCTGTGCCAGCTCAGCGTCATGAGTGCGTGAATGACAACCCAGGCGTTGCATGACCTCTGACCTCCGTGGTAAACGGTGAGAAGGCCGCAGCGCTTGGCCTGGGTCCAGGTGGCTGTGCAACGGGGCACAATACTTGCAAGCCCAGACCCAGGGCACTGGCCAGCCGTTCCCCAGCAGAGCTCCCCAGAGCAGGCCAGAGCAGACTCCACTGAAGAGTCTGTCCGGAACGCAGGGTACCCCACCCGTGCTCAGCTTGGAGGTGGGGGCGCGGGCCCAGGAAGAGCGCACTCAGATTCGCATCCCGGGCCTGCCCAGCCTTGCGCTGGTTCAGGCCTCCGCTCCCCACGCCCGTCAATGTGCAGCGCATTTGCCATCCTCGGCTCCCGCAAGCTGACTGCAGGGCCCGTGGCGCCCACCCTATGGCAAGCAGAGCAAAGCGCCCCGGGACTGGGCAGCAGGAGTGACTCCACCCCGCCCGCAGCCCCGAGGACCCGAGGGAGGCACTGGGTGCCCCACGCCGGCCACAGCGGGCAGCTGGACGGAGGAGAGTGGCGGGACGCAGGAGCGCATCCTGAAAGTGGCCTCCCCTCACCCACCCCCACCTGCGGCTCCGGGCTGCAGAGCATCTGTTGCCATGGTTACCGCGACTGGGTTCAGAGAGCCCAAGTCTCGACGCAGGAAGGACCTGGCACACGAGCTGCACACTAGCCTCACACGCGCACGCCATGCCAATGCCTTTCACCCATGCACACCGTGGGCACACACGCCAGCCTCACACACGCCCACACTGCGCACGCCACACACACCTGACACTAACCTGCACCCCGCCGCACACCCCTCCTTGCACGTGAGGTACACACACATCACACCGTAGGCACACTCACACCCTACACTCGAGATCCCAACGCCTGAGGACTTGCACTCAGCACAGGCACCTGGGTCTGGGATTCCACCTGGGACTCGCATGAGCAGCAAGAAGCCCCACACTGGGTCCAGTCCAGAGCCGAGGTCTCGAGCAAACCACCGGGTCACACGTCTTGTGCTGTTTGCAGCAACATCCCTGTGTGGCTTCCGGCTTTGATCCTGTCTTCAGCAAGCGGAGGATGGAGTACAGCGAAAGCCCACCGTGCCTGAATCTAAGCGAGGCTTCCCATAACCTCCACCAGTAAAACCGACAGGCAGACAGGTAGCTGCACCAGCCTGTGACCCTGCAAGTCTGAGCCCAGTGACTTAGTGAGAGCCTGAATAAATACATGCACACACACACATCATCACATCCATGCATAAGCAAACGGGGCTGTAGCTCAGAGCCAACGCCCTGGGTTCAGTCCACAAACAAAAACAAAACACAGAGATGAAATTTAAAACTCATAATCTTCACCCAGTGACACATGAACCATTTGAAAAATACGGTCCCATCTTTCTCACTCTAATTTTTAAAAACAATAAATTCCTTTATTTTAATGGACTTATGCTGATTCTAATTATTTTTTTTTAATACTGAGAGCCTAAGGTCCTAGGAACTGAAGAGTTTTAAGTTTAAATGGCATACACGTCTGTGTTGCAGAGACCTATGTCGGAGTGCTTGGGAATTCTCTCAAGCACACAAAGGGTTTTGCTGAAGAAATGAGACAGAAACCAGAGGTGGAGGAGAAAAGAACTAAAAATTTGTCCCCAGGCTGGGTATTCTGGGATTACATTACAGCATTGTCTGTCTTTCATTTGATACATACAAATAATTAGAAAAAATCAAAACTTAGAACACTAGAGAAAGGGGCATTTAGGAGAAGAAAATTTTCTTGCAAAGAGTGCAGAGGACTCAGGTTTTATGAAAATGTGGTCACCACCAAACATAAATGTCAGCAATTATTTAAACAAAAAAAAGTTATCAGCAGACTCAAGTGACCCAAGCCCTGTTCATCTGTCCTGGTCCTGCCAGTCCCTTAGCCAGGCTGTGGGATAGAAAGAGCTAGAACTCTCACCCAGCAACTCATTATCTGTGGTTTCTGATTTGGAATTCATCTCACATACGTGGGTGTGGCTTGCTTTTCAGTAAGGAACTTGCCTTGCTTGATGACACTGGAAGCAGGACAGTGTTGGGTTTTGCTTCTGCAGAGGAGCCCTTGCATTTTTAAAATGTCCACACTGACAGCACAGTGGGGGTCACAGACCCTTTGCCCTTGTTGACTTGGTGGTGCAAACAGTGCAGACCTCAACCTTCAGTGGTGCCGAGGGCCTGGGGGATTCACAAAGCTTTTTTAGGGCTTGGTAAGCCACTGACCTAGGCCAGCTTGGATAGAAGGGGGAAAGTGGCTTGGGCACGCTGCATGGTCAGTCAAGAGCAAGGCCAGAGGGGCTGGGGATTTAGCTCAGCAGCATAAGCACCTGCCTTGCAAGCAGGCAGTCGTGAGTTCGATCCTCAGTACCGATAAAAATGAAAAAGACAAAAAAAAAAAAAGAGCAAGGCCAAAAAGCCTGTGGAGCGGAAGATAGGTACTTGTCTTAGTGACCTTCTTGTTGCTGAGACACAAAGCCGGACAAATTAAAGGAGAAAAGATTTATTTTGGTTCTCAGTTTGTAGTTTTCAGTCCACAGTCAGTTGGCTCCAAGGCAGGGAGGCACATAGCAGAGGAGAAGGAACTCACGGCATGGCACACAGGAAGCGTGAGGGATCAAGGAGGGAGGAGGGTTACAGATAGATAGATAGATAGATAGATAGATAGATAGATAGATCACAGACAGATGACAGACATATAGAAGATAGACAGGTGATAGGTAGACAGACAGATGACAGAAGATAGACAGATGACAGATATGTAGACAGACAGACAGATGACAGACAGACAGACAGATTGACACTTTTCCAGGCCACTCCTACCAGGCTTTACCTCCCAACAACACACCCAGCTATAAACCCATCAGCAGGCTAATTCAGCATCACACACCCATGATCCAGTCACCTCCCAAAGCCCTGCCTAGGAGCACGAGGCTTTATCTCTACAAATCAACACTATAATGAATGGTACAAAGTGGCAAAAGTTACAAAACATTGTAACGTATGAAATCCCACTGCACTGTACACTCTCAGAAGATTAAAATGGCAAATTTTATGTTATGTGTATTTTGCCATCTCTTTAAAAAATCAGTTTCTGGAATCCCACACAAAATTTATCTGTAAAAGCAGAGGGGCCACATGATGGCCACACCTTGGGTCACAGGGTCTCAGTGCCAAGACTGGGCTTGCCCAGCTGGCCTTGTACAGAGCTGCTGGGGACACCAGGTTACAGGCTGGCTGACACAGCAGGTGGGAGCAGCCCGGCTGTGTCTCTACTCTTAGGAGGCTCCCAGGTCCCACTAGAACCCACGGGAGCCCCTGGGTCCTCAGCCAGCAGCAGAGAAGATGAGAGATGCCCAGGGCATGCTGGGAAATCTCTGGTGCTTTGGGAGAGACTTTCTGAAGAGCAGGTGACAGGAAGCAGCCTTTCTGGATGAAGCATCCCACAGGAAGCCCCAGAAGAGGTCCAGTGTCATAAACCCAAATCAGCTAAACAGGGTGGCCGCAGGTCACCTGCAAAGGTTTGGCCTGGCACAGGGAGGAACAGGCATCACCCAGGACAGGCCACTGCTTCCAAACCATGCATTCCTAAAGGAGGCCCCCCAAAGTTCTGCAGCTTCTTGGCCCCCCTACCCCTTCCTGTGACAGGGCCTCCAGCATGCTAGACAAGCACTCGGCCACTGAGACACCTCCCCAGTGCAATCCTGGCTATTTTTAAGACTATAGAAGAACTGATGTGTTGTTTACATCATTTTCTAAAGAATTTGGCTTCTCTCCTACAAAAGTTGGATGAAGTCAATTCTGTAATAAAACGCAAATGAGCCAGGCCTGATGAGATATGGAAGATTCTGCAAGGCTGATGCAGGAAGACTCCGAGTTCAAGCCCAGCGTGGGCAACTTAATGACTGAGACTCCATCTCCAAATTGACAAAAGGGCTGGGTACACAGGGAACACCAGCAAAGGCCTTCGGCTCAGTCTCTAGTAACCACCACACACAGTCACACACACCATGCAGAGGCCCCCACCTTCCTCCTGCTGGGCTCCCCCCCGAACAGTCCACTGAGCTATGAACTTATCTCAACTAGTGGGACTTCGGGAGACACTTCCCTTTTAAACCATGACAGGCCCTCCCTCCTAGCAGTGTCACACTGGGAATCTGGTGCACAATGAGTTTTGAGGGGAGGCACATCCTTCTTGGCAGGCCAGCCCTGGGGGGCTGTGGAAACATCAGCTTCCCTGCTCCTCTGGTTTACAGTGGCTGCTGGCACTAAGTGCCACGAACTGGGTGGCTTTAAATAGCCCCAAGGTGCTGACAGCCATGGGGGCAGAACCCCATCCCAGAGGCTTCACTCTCCAGATCTGCATCCCTTCTGGCTTCTCATGACGGTGGGTAGTTTCAGACTCAGCCTTCTACCTGCACGTTCGCCATGCTGGAGCACTCTCTCCCTGAACCTGGAGGTCATACCTCCAGTTTTTTTTTCACTTTCGATTGAGACACAGGTAATGGAACTCTGCCATTGTTGTAGCTTGGCATAACTGATGCCATCTTGTGCCCTGTGTTTGACTCATGCCCTGTGTTTGACCCAGAGGAGTGAAAAATTACTCAGGATACAAGTCATGAGAAAAGCAGAATGAGCTGTACCCACAAGAGAAAAATTAACCTGCTCAACAAAGAAGCAGAATACAGGTGTCAACCAAAATTAATGTAAGATTCTAGCTAAATTGTTTCTAACAGGATGTCTAGCCTTGCAGTCTTTTTCTTTGTCCTATAAGCCTCCAGTTCGAGGCCACTCATTTTGACTCTGAAACAGGGGTCTATTGGTGGTCGCTGAGCTCAGCTAATAAAATTCTAAAATTTATCAATTAGGTTGCCTGGATTCCTATAATGTTTATGAACCCACTTCACTTTGGGGCTCATCTAGGATCCATATTTAGGGATTTATAGGATTCAAGCCTCTCTTTGAGGCAATTATGCCTTAGGGGCACTGCTGAGAGATGTCCCTTATCCCTGAGGAATTTGTTTCAAAGAGAAACCAAAACCAAAACCCTGGATGCTAACTCAGAATGAGCCATCTAGATCCTTACCGGTGAGATTTAGTTTGTTGGGGTCACGTTGGGAGTCTTTGGAGACATCAGACACAACATTACATTCTCTGTAATTCATTCCCAAACCAAAACATTGGTTGGGACTTGTTGGCTGTAGGGTTGAACTAGTTCTTGATGTCAATGTGTTAGTCTCTGTCTTTGTCTTGTTAATCTTGTTTGTCAACGGTTTAGTGTTTGTTATGGGTCAGCCTGCTTCTGCTTCTTTGTGGCCTCTACAATGTGTTCTTTACCATTTTCAGGTATTTTGCCAGAGAGCCTCTTCATAGGCAAATCCGTTTACCAGGAAGACTCCACCCACTTTCTGGGTCTCTAACATCTTTGAGTCAACAGATCCATTAGATCATCTCTGGGATACCTGGACACTCTAACCAAGCTGTCTACATATAATCCTAGATTGACTTGGTTCTGGGCTCTCCTAAGTGGGTCCCCTCCTGCTACCCCAAATGCTGCACTATCATCACAGTCACAAAACCTGCCTCTCCCTTTCCTCCACTGGATTAAAAACAGCTCCACAGTGCTGCCACTGCCACCACCACTGCCGCTATAGGCACCCACCCAGCAAGTCCCCAAGCAAGAGGGGGTACTCGCCTCACTTGCAGGTCCCACACCTATTTCATGCCCCACACCCTGAAAACAGACAATAGCTCAGCACCCCCTACCTCCTCCCCATGCCCAAGCGAGGCCCCTGAACTGTTTCCTGCCATTTTGAGTGATCCACTGGGGCTGGTGGCAGGACGCACTTTGACTCTGGGTCCCTTGGGAAAAACCGAGGCCCAGATGTTTCCAGGCTCCCACTACAGATACAGAAAGTGGCCTGAGCTCAGAGTGGAGTCCGGCCTGGGCTCTGTGTGCCATTCTCCCCCAAAGCTCTCACACACCTGTAGCAGACACCTCTTTTCTGGGGCTTCCACCCCAGTTTTCTCCCCCGAAGAGCCCGCCAAAACCTTCTCCACACTGTATTCACTTCTAAGGAACAAGAACACATCCAGGTGGCAAACAGTAGAGAATTCAAGGCAAAATATTCCCCTCGAAGTGCGTAATATCATTTCATGGTGGGATGGGGAGAGGCTGAGGAGGGATGCAGGAAGCCACAGAACTGAAGGATATGTGAATCAACCGAGCCACCCCAAAGCGATAGAAGGGGAAATGTGGTAGCATTTTCAAATTACAATGCAAAGCCACCTGACAGCAGAGTGAGGAAGCCCCAGTGGCCAGGAAAACACTCAGCAGATACACTGCCTTAGAGATTCTCAACCTGAGATGCAAAGGGCTGTCAAAGCTTGTATTTTGCACCTGAGACCTGGCCAGCTCAGCTAAGCCTCAAAACAGTAACATCAAAGATTCTGGAGAAGCCAGATATGGTGGGGCTATTGTGCTTCCCCAAAAAGGCCCCTGAGATGAAAAATGGGGCAAGACCCCTGAAATGAAAAAAAAAAAAAAAAAACGGGGCAAAACCATGTCATAGTGCTTTGATTTTAGCTGGCCCAGTGACACAGCGACACAGTGCAGATGGAATTTGCAAAGCTGTGCGACTGAGTTAGAATTTTGACTGATTTTACAGTTCATTTATGATTAGCTCATTGATCACTGAGTACATAGTGATGAGAAACAGAAACAAGGTGGGCCTTTGTTCCCCTTTGCTTGAGGTCAGAGGCATTTCACAGTGGGTGGTTCGCCAATTCATAGCCCTTGGTCTGCCAATTCCAGGAACATTTGTCTCTCATAAAGGGAACAATGGTTGACGCAGCATCATTTTTCTCTTAACAAGGGGAACAAAGATTGACACAGCAAACAGGTTACTAAGGTGGGGGGGGGATAACGCATACAGAACAGCATGACAATGTGGTCAGTTAATTATAATAAATTTATAACAATGTGGTCAGTGCTCCAGGTACGTAGTTACTAGGACAATAAGCATAGAGCATTACAGGGGCAGACACACCTGTAATCCCAGCACTCTAAAAGGCTGAGGCAGGAGTATCGCAAGTTTGAAGCACAGCCTAGGCAACTTAGTGATCTAGTGAGACTTCATCTCAAGATAAATTATTTTTTTAAAAAGTCTGGGGATGCAGCAGGTGCTAAGACCTTGGGTTCAACCTCAGTACCAAGAAAACAGAGCTGTTTCCCCCTGTAGCCCAAGACCCCATCCTGTGGACCTGTCACCACTCACTCCTTAGTGCTAGGAAGGGCCTGATGTTGTCTTCAAATAACGTTTGGGGTAAAGAGCATAGGAAAGGACCACCCAAGGGCGAATGTTGTGTGATTCCTCTTATGTGAGGTCACTAGGGTTTCCTAATTCATAGGGACAGAGAGTAGAGTGGGGGTTTTCAAGTGCAGGGAAGGGGATGTCCAGCACAGATCCCTGGGTTCACAGCACCCTCCCTGCCCACCAGCCTCTTCTAGCTCTGCTGGCCATCAGCTGTTCAAAAAGAAAGAGCCACTGTCTTTTCCCTCAAGCTCCTTTCTCCTGCCCTTGGCTCCTCACACACTCCGCCAGCTGCCCACACCAGCCCTGCCATGAATCCATGCACCCGGTTAAGTTCAGGCAGTGGGAGACACCACACCACGCACACAGGGCTACGGCTCACACCAGCTCTGATCATTGTGGAGACCAAGTCAGGAAGGGTTCTGGGCCCCGTGTAAGCTGGGCAGCAAAGTGCCATAATCAGTTAGTGAAGATCCCCTGGAAGCCGTCAAAGACATGAGGGTACCACATGGCTATTCATTTCTTCTAAATCATTTACTAAAATCATTTTAGTTACTGTATTTAAATTTGGGTTTAAATTTACAGGCCTCTGGTTTGGACCTTTTAGATGTGCCCCAACCTGGTCAACTCGGCCTGGACGGTGTCTGTCCTACCAGTACAGGAAGCCCAGTGGGACTCCTGAGGCCCTGGTTTCCATGTTGCAAGGCACTGGGGAACACTGTGGCCGCTATGATGACCTGGCTCAGAGCTGGTGGGGCTGGACCTGTTGGTGTGAGCCCACAGCCACACTGGCCATGGTCAGAGTGATGTGGAGAGGCTGGTGGTGTGCGACTTCCAGGTCTGTGTCAGGGACATGCTGCCTCACAGGGTGCCAATGCAGAAGGGCTTCCCCAGCCGCCCATCTTGCTGTTGGGCCACTCCGTGGGCAGAGCCATCAGCATCCTCCTGGCCATGAGAGGCCCAACCACCTTGCCAGCATGGCCCTCATCTCACCTCTGGCCCTCAACAGTCCAGAAGCTGCAACCACTTTCAAGGTCTTTGAAATGAAAGTGCTCAAGCCGGTCTTGCCCAGCCCGGCCATGGGAGTGACTGACAGGTCTTGCCCAGCCCGGCCATGGGAGTGACGGACCCCAAGCTGCTCTCTCAGAAAGCGAACGTTGTGATTTATACCCTGGACCTACTGGTCTGCCACGCAGGATGACCAGGAACGGGGGATGTACAAGCTGACCCTGCCCCTCCTGCTGCTTCCAGGCTTGGAGACCCCCGGTGTGTTGGGAGCCACCACATTGCCGAGCCGCCGCATATAGCGATCATGCGGCCTGTGGTAAAGAGCAAAGCCTGAGTTAGATTACCCCTCCCATCGAGCACGTTAGTTTCCTGCTTACCGCGTAAACAACCCGCTCAATAATATGTTAGCCAATCAGCTTGCCTTGCTTACTTTAATATGATTGGACACTGTATCCATATATATACTGGTGCCACCCCTGGGGGGAAGTAGAAGCCCGGAAGGAGCTGCGGAGAGCGGACCGGTAGAGGCTTCGGAGCGAAGCCCGGAAGGAGCCGCGGAGAGCGGACCGGTAGAGGCTTCGGAGCGAAGCCCGGAAGGAGCCGCGGAGAGCGGACCGGTAGAGGCTTCGGAGCGAAGCACGGAAGGAGCCGCGGGGAGCGGACCAGAGGAGGCTTCGGCTGGGAGCGATCCCAGGGCAGGCTGTACGGAGAGAAAATAAAAGAAAAGGTTGTCCACTGCCAGACTTTGTCGTGTGTCCTTCCTGCCGGCCGGGAGCGACATCGACATTTGGAGGCCCGCACGGGGAACAACTGATCACCCCCGAGACGTGGTAGTGGACAACGTTCCTTGATACAGCACTGCGAGACAGGTGAGCAGGGGATAAACCTGGGCCCTGGGTGGCGCGCACCTACAGGGTTTTTAGACTCCCCTCAGGCTCACGCGTAAGTGGCGGATTTTTGGGCCTCACGCGGTGAGTAACATATTAAATATGGGTAACGTACCGAGTAACGACACCCAGCCCTTGGTACAGGTCCTCCGGAAGCTCTTAAAGTCCAGAGACCTCAAGGTGGGACGCAAAACGCTGGAGAGCTTTTTTGAGGAGATTGATAGTTTCGCTCCCTGGTTCTTGCCCACAGGGCACTTAAACCTGCCCTCGTGGGAGAAGTTGGGCAGGGATCTTTCTCTAGCGGAAAGGGAGGGCGGGGCTTCGGTCTTCGCTCGGCCACTGTGGGAAATGATATATGCATGCTTGAAGAGCGAGGGTGGTTGCAGGGAAGGTTCTCAAGAGCTCATTAAAGTGCGTAGGGCATTCGAACAGGCCCAGTCAGGGAGCTCCCGGGAGGGGTCCGTCAAAGGAGACAAAGATATAAAGGAGGAAGACAGGGCTCAGGCCTCGGAGTCGTCTGACTCCGAGAACGAGGAAGGCTTAGACAACGATGAGACCAAAGAGCCTAGATGCCAAGAGGATAGGCCGCTCGATAAGGAGTCGCAGGGTTCTTTCCCAGCGTTGCGCCGCGAATTGCGCTCCGCTCAACTTGGTCTGCGGAGGAGTAGAGAGCTCCTGAGCGCCCCCTGGCGCGAGAGGGAGGCGAAGCCTTCCGCCCCACCTTGGGGGCTGTTCCTGGAAGCGATCCCTCGCCACGAGGCGGCCGCGTGGGAGCTCCCTCCCCTTTCGCCAGAACAGGAAGTGATGCACGGGCCCCCATTTTCCGCCCAATCACGGCCGCCGTCTTATGCTCCGCCGCCGGCGGGTCGGTATTTTTACAGGCGGCTTTGGCAGGGGGGACGTTTGTCTCATGAGGTACATCCACCACCTGGGATAGATAGTGGCCCCTGCCTAAGGAGAAGCTATTAGCCTTGTCAGAAATAGTCAGTGCACAACTTAGATTAGGACACATTAAGCCGTCGACCTCCCCATGGAACACCCCCATTTTTATAATTAAGAAAAAGTCTGGCAAGTGGAGGCTGCTCCATGATCTAAGGGCGGTCAACGCGCAGATGCAGTCCCTGGGGGCGGTCCAGAGGGGGCTGCCAGCTCTCTCAGCCATCCCTCAGTCTTGGCCGATTTATGTTATAGATCTTAGAGACTGTTTCTTCTCAATCCCCCTGCATCCAGAGGACACCCATAGGTTCGCCTTTACTTTACCCACCATTAACCAAGAAAGCCCTGATCTCAGATACGAGTGGATAACGCTGCCCCAAGGTATGGCCAACAGTCCCACTATGTGTCAGATTTACCTTGATTCCCTACTGGCCCCCCTACGGAAATCCTTTCCCAAGATAAGATGTGTGCATTACATGGACGACCTTTTGCTCAGCGGCAGGGACCCAGACATGCTAAATAATATGCTCGGCCAGTTGGTCGAGGCCCTGAGACAAGCCAATCTGCATGTTGCCCCCGACAAGATTCAGGGAGGAGAAATGGTGACCTACTTAGGCGCGAGAATCTCCCCTATGCTAGTCTCTCCGCAGAAGGTCACCATTAGGACGGATGGCGTTAGGACCCTAAATGACATGCAAAAGCTATTGGGAGACATTAATTGGATTAGGCCATATTTACATATACCAAATTCAGATCTCAAACCCCTGTTCGACCTTCTGAAGGGAGACCCAGATATAGCCTCCCACAGGAGGCTCACTCCTGAGGCAAGAGCTGCCTTACAGAGAGTGGAGGAAGCCTTAGGTGGGGCTACCTTACACAGAATTGAACCAGGGCGACCCTTTGATGTCTGTTTGCTACAGACTAGTCTACAGCCCACAGCGGTGATTTGGCAGAAAGGACCACTACTGTGGATACACCCTAAGGTCTCACCTGCAAAAGTCATAGAGCATTACCCGGAGGCAGTCGCTTCATTGGCCCTTGAAGCGCATGATAGAGCTGTCCAACATTTTGGCTCAGGACCACAAGCCATCCGAGTACCCTATACCGCCAGCCAGATCAAGACCCTGGCTGCCTGCATAGATACTTGGGCCATTTTGAGATGTGTTTTCCATGGGGATATAAACAATCAATACCCTAAAGACCCTATCTTGTCATTTGTTACTCAGCACCCTGTAATTTTTCCAAAGGTTACTGCCTCTGAGCCATTAGTCCCAGCAATTACAATATATACAGATGGCTCCAAGACGGGGATAGGCGCCTATGTGATCCTAGGCAAGCCCCCGGTTACCATACAATTTGAACCTGATCAGCCTCAGGTGGTGGAACTGCAGATCGTTAAAATGATTCTTGAACGGTTCTCAGGAGCCATTAACATTGTCTCCGATTCTAGGTATGTGGTCAATGCTATGCAAGTGCTTGAGACTGCCGGTTTAATTAGATCCACTTCCACAGTGGCTGGGCTGTTCCTGTCTATCCAGACATTGCTCCAGAACAGACACCATAAGGTCTTCACCACCCACATAAGAGCACATACATCCCTGCCAGGGCCTATGGCACAGGGGAATGCGGCTGCTGACACTGCCACTCGCCCGTTATGGATTTTTACCTTACTAACACCAATCGAGCGAGCCCGTGCCTTCCATGATAAGTTTCATGTCAATGCCAGGACACTAGCAAACCATTTCCATGTTTCCAGAGCAGATGCACGAGATATCGTGCGACTATGTGGCTCCTGTGCCACATACAAACCTGCCATACCGATGGGAGTAAACCCTCGAGGTTTGATCCCTGGTGATGTTTGGCAGATGGACATCACACATATACAGGAGTTTGGGACTCTTAAATATGTTCATGTTTCCACAGACACCTGTTCTCACGTCATATTTGCAACAGCAGAAACAGGTGAAAAAGTGTCTAATGTGATCAATCATTGCCTGGCGGCTTGGGCCGCATGGGGCAAACCAAAAATATTAAAGACCGATAATGGACCAGCCTATATAGGCAAAGCCTTCGATGAGTTCTGCAAAATGATGGAGGTTCAGTTAAAACATGGTATCCCATACAATCCCCAAGGTCAAGGAATCATTGAAAGAGCCCATAGAAGTCTCAAAGCAATTCTAGCTAAACAAAAAGGGGGAGTAGGCCAAGGCCTGGCCACAAAGGCACGATTATCCATGGCACTATTCACACACAATTTTTTAAATTTAAATAATGATAATTGCTCCCCAGCCGTGGAGCACTGCAACCCTTCCCCCAACCATAAAGGGTGGGTGAAGTGGAAAGATGTCCTGACAGGACAATGGATGGGCCCGGATCCAGTGGTCAGCTGGAACCGAGGTGCGGTTTGTGTCTTCCCACAGGAATCGGGACGAGAACCACTGTGGGTACCGGAGAGACTGACACGGGCGACAAAGCCCTCGACTGAAGATCAGACCTGCCCTACCGGAGATCCATCACAGACCAACCAACAAGATGAATAGAAATAGCGGTAGCCCGAAATGGACAAGAAGATCCTCAGGCATATGCATGGCTCGCTCGCCTAGCCTACGACCGAGTCTAGGGACGGTGAGCTTCCCACACTCCTCCTCTAAAAAATTATGATATAGCAGGGTAGATGAGTCAATGACGGGTAAGAGCATGCCTCCCCAGCATGACTCAACCTAAGACAGGCCCTACCCCATACCGCACGAAAGCCGCTGAATTACTAGGTTCCGCCCGAACCAAATGTCGCCCCGGGGGGATCATGCGGAGCGACATGAGTGTATGCCTGTGTGCATCCAGGTTCCGTCCGGTTCCTTCCTGGCCCTGGAAAAAGGACGAGGGCCTCGGGGCCTCGGCAGACTCGGGGACGGCCAACCCGGGCCGACGCCGAGAGCCCTTGGTGGGCCTCCTATCAGGGCATAGGCCTCTACACTCAATTCAGGACGGGCTGCGATGCGTAGACTTATTTAAAATAAAAAAGGGGGAGATGTTGGGAGCCACCACATTGCCGAGCCGCCGCATATAGCGATCATGCGGCCTGTGGTAAAGAGCAAAGCCTGAGTTAGATTACCCCTCCCATCGAGCACGTTAGTTTCCTGCTTACCGCGTAAACAACCCGCTCAATAATATGTTAGCCAATCAGCTTGCCTTGCTTACTTTAATATGATTGGACACTGTATCCATATATATACTGGTGCCACCCCTGGGGGGAAGTAGAAGCCCGGAAGGAGCCGTGGAGAGCGGACCGGTAGAGGCTTCGGAGCGAAGCCCGGAAGGAGCCGCGGGGAGCGGACCAGAGGAGGCTTCGGCTGGGAGCGATCCCAGGGCAGGCTGTACGGAGAGAAAATAAAAGAAAAGGTTGTCCACTGCCAGACTTTGTCGTGTGTCCTTCCTGCCGGCCGGGAGCGACATCGACACCGGTGGACCCTGAGTAGACGGCCAAGAGCCACGCAAGGCACTTGAGACCTACGAAGGCACCTACCATGTGCTTCACAAGGTGCTGCCCACGGTGACCAACTCTGCCTTCCATGAGATACACGTGGCTCTCTCAAAAGGACAGCCGGGGCAGGAGGCAGGTGCCCGCCCTGAGCTTGTGGCCTGAGGGAGGCAGGCAGAGGAGGGCATGGCAAATAGGAAGCCAGGGACCAGAGGATTCCCACACGACCTACTTTAAACCAAAAAGAGACATTCTTGTCATATATAATGCCAGCAGTCACCAGACCTACCCTAAGGGGTGGACACTTTGACACTTTACGCAGGAGAAAGAGAAGGGGGGAGGCATTTCTCCCTGGTGGGACCATAGTGTGCACACACAGCCTCAGTCCACTTCCCCTAGCCACACAGGTGCCCCCAGACTCTGTGCCTGGGATGCCAGCCCGAGTTAATTGGAGGAGCCCCAGTGCCTCCTCTGACTGGCTGTAGCCCTTTGGCCCTTGCTCTGGCAGGTGAGGAGGTGGCTAATGTCCCCACCAAGATGGCCTATGATCCAGTCAGCCCCAGTGCAGTCGTGGCCAGGGCTGCAGAATGCACTTGCTATAGGCGTGGGCTGGACAGGGACCCTTCCCTCCACCCCAGCAATGAGCCTGGCCCACAGCTGCCTTTGCAAGACCGTTGCTTTCTGGTGCTGTGAGATAAGAGGGGACAAGAAGGGCCTGACACATGTGTCTCCACCAGCTTCTGGGTGTGCAGCAGGCAGGGGTCAGGGTGGCTGGGAGGGCTCTGGAGCTAAGCTACACCCCCAGGAGGATGGAGGACCCTGGTCCAGACAGCCTTCTCTTCCCTTGGACACCTAGCACCACCTGAAGTCAGAGCTGACCAGAGCCTCAGCTACCTCTGGTGGCAGTAGGAAGGAACCCGTCACCCATTCAGGGAAGAGACCAGCAAGCCACCCTTCTGGGACAAAGTCTGAGCCCAGCTGCCCTCTCAGGTGCCAATCCCAGCCTGGTCCTGCCCTGGTCTCACTTAGTGCCAACAGTAAGAGGGGCCCAGCCCACCCACCCTGGGCACCCTCATCTCAGGAGTACCCTGCAAGGCTGCCAGGACTCACAGGGCTCATCCCTTTCTGTGGAGTCCAAAGCAGGCCACCCTGCTGCAGGCAGTGATGGTCAGCTGCCCAGGACCACAGGTGTCCCTGCCCCAGGAGGTCAGCCTGCTCCATAAGCCCCCACCACCAGCAGCCTAGTGACGGTTTCTGCCATCTGTAACCTACCAGGTGCCCTGGACTCTGGTCTGTGATTCACTCAGAACTCATGTCCCTAGGCCTGGGCACTGTGGCCTCTCGCAGAGGAGAGGCAATGTCCTTCCCCAAGGAATGCGTCCATGTGACTTAGCCATGGTTCCCTAAGATGCAGAGATTTGTTATGTGGGCACTGACCCTGACACGTGTGGTCAGCTCTTACATGACAGGCTGCAGAGTCAGTCATGAGGTGGGGTGTGAAGTTGGGGCTGTCCTGAAAAATCGGGAAGGGGGGACAGGGTAGGAGGACATGCCACATCCATGGTTGTCTTGGGCGCCATCTGCGATCACCCACTGAGCCCCTCCAGAGCCTGGCGTCCCATCTTGCCTTCAGGAAGCTGGGTGGCTGTGACATCTGCCCACCATGCCAGGCCGTCGCAGGGAGTGAGGGAGGTTGGGTGACCAGATGGAGGAGGGCAGGATCGGGAGAGGCAGCAGTCCCTAGCTGGACTCTGGACCCCAGAGCCAGTGTGGACACCGCTCCTTCCATGCAGCACAGGGGTTATATGAGTCCTCTCTGGAAACAGGTTGCAAGTCTGAACCCTTTAGGAAAATAGGCCCCCTGCAGCACACAGCCCCCAGACCCCAGGACCTGGGCTCCGTGGACTCCAGGGCACACCGCATCCATCCGGCTCACGCAGCTTTTCTTTCTCTTGTCCACTGCTAACAAAAACCTATTAGGATCACAAAGGTTTTCCAATCTTATCATCACAGCTCGGCACGGATTGTATTCATGGGAAATGCGTGTACCACAGCTAATGCGTGTATGCCACAGCTAATCCTACCCAGAGGTTTTCAGTTTTAAAAAATGAGTATTTTTCTTTGACTGGATCTGTTTTTCCCTTATATTTTATTAGTGTTATCTTTCCCTCATTGGGTGTCCAGGGGCCTTAAGTTTTTCCTATCTTTTTCCCCTCTCATGGTTTATTTTCTCTCCTTTCCTCTTTTTTTTTTCTTTTGGTACCAGGGATGGAACTCACAACCTCACGCTTGCCAGGCAGGTGCCTTTGATCTAAATTCCCAGCCCCTCTCTTCCTTTTTCAACATTTCTCGTCTTTTATTTCCAATATTTCGCTGTTTTTCTTGTTTGTTCTTTCCTGCCATATTCT
The DNA here is from genome assembly GCF_034190915.1 of Cavia porcellus. Taxonomy (NCBI): domain Eukaryota; kingdom Metazoa; phylum Chordata; class Mammalia; order Rodentia; family Caviidae; genus Cavia; species Cavia porcellus. The sequence goes on from NW_026947515.1 coordinate 28,270,398, forward strand.
ATTAATTTCCTTTTGCTCCTCAATACAACTGTCGTTGATTAATTTCTCAAATTTTGCTCTTTCCATTCTTCCACCCCGTCCACCTTTACCAGTACAACTACCAGGCTGTCTGAATCTGCAGACAGCTAACTAACTTTATGCTCCTGCTGTTGAACACTTTTATTGCTACTAGAGGTAAAGTTATTCCATTTAGGAGATATTTGAGGAGTCATTCCACATAGGCCAGTCGTAGGTGGATATTTGCTTTCTATTAGTGTTCACAGTAAAATGACAGATTTCTTTTCTGTGGTTAAAGGTGCCATGGCTTGGACTTGTCAATACTGATTTTGTTTGACACTGTAATTGATGTTGATTTTACTACCATAACTAAAGTGATATACTTGTTGCTAGTCATTGGTTTTCTTGGGATGCCAAGATCTGGATTACCTTGGGTCGTTAACAATAATGTGCCCATCCTATCAGGGCCAAATACCCTGCCATGTCCCACCCCAAGTAAACAGAGTTGATTGGAACTTGGGACCGAGGCAAAGGACAATTTCAGGAGATACTGAAAACAGAAGTGAACTAAAGAGGTCTGCACACTCAACACAAAGCCTGACTTAGAAACCTGCAAGCCTCAACATGAAAACAAAAAGTGGAAACATAAGAAGACTTATTAACAAAATGCCTCCAAACACTCCCACCTCCAAGCTGATCCATGGTGGCTCAGGGGAGGAAACCAAATGCCATACACTTGGATGACTGGAAATTGTGTCACACGGGATAATAAAACATAAGGCTTTTGGCAAACTCTCAGAAGAGGTAAGTAAACAGATGTGAGGGGTATCAGCAACTCTATAGCAGACCCTAATAAAAAGCTAACCGAGCCAAACAAAACAACGCAAAACATGAGTGACCAGCATAGAAAAAATATCCAGAGTCCACAAAACAGCTTTGAAGAGAAATTCAGGAGTTTAAAAAACCTATCAAAGCTATGGGAAGAAGTGACCAATGTGATGACACCATGTCAGAACAAGACAGAGCTGTTGCTGGAGTTCAATTAACAGAGATACCTCAGAAACAAAGCATGAAAAATAGACCCCGTAGCTCCTAGGTGACACACAAAAAACACTAACCTAAGAGTAACCAGAACACCTGTCTGGCAAGTGTTGGCATGAGTTCGATCCCTAGTACTAAAAACAAAACAAAAAAAAGATTAACTAGAAATACTGAAAAGTCAAAGACAATACAAACATTAAAAATTTGTTTAGTGAAATGATAGCAGAAAAATTTCCAGGTAAGGAAAAAGAATTAACATATGATAGGTGAGACATATAGAACCCCAAATAAGCACAATCAGAAAAAAAACACGTCATAGTAGAAATCCCAGAAGTTCAACACAGGAACACAATCTTAAAAGCAGTTAAGAGAAAAGCAACGAATCACTTCTAAGGGTAGATTCACGGGAATTACAGCAGACTTCTCAACACAAACCTTAAAGGCCAGGAGAGGTTGGAGTGAAATGTTTCAAGCCCTAATAAAAAAATTCCAGCCCAGATTGATATAGCCCGCAAAATTACCTTTCAATTTTTTTTTTTATCTTTTTCTTTTTTATCGGTACCAGGGATTGAACTCACGACTGCCTGCTTGCAAGGCAGGCGCTTATGTCGCTGAGCTAAATCCCCAGCCCCTACCTTTCAAATTTGATAGAGAAATAAGACATTTTCATGATAAAGAAATTCATGACCACCAATCTAGCACTTAAAAAAATTCTCAAGAAAAAGAGAATGAAGAGAATGACAAAATGTCTAATAGAATGAATGCCCCAGGCAGAGCAAGCAGTCAAGTAGAAGGAAAAACAGGAAGTTGATAACGGAAAACAAGGTAGTGACACAAATGTTACCATCAATAATAGCCCTCTAAGTGGAGAGTCTTAACTTCCCAACACAAAAGCACAGACTGCGGTCAGAGATCCAGCTCAGTGGCGCAGCACTTCCTGGCTAGTGTGGGGTCATGAGTTTGATTCCCAGTACCAATAAAGACACAGACTTGCAGAATAGATCAAGAAACAAAATGTAACAGTATCTGTGTTGGAGACCACTATGAAGCGGCTCTAAGGATTTAAAATTAACTAATTGGCTTTCTGTGTTTACCTGTGAGTCTGTCCTAGGCCTCAGCCCCTTGCCTGGCGATGGGAGCTGATTCATAGGAAGTGAACCTCTATGAATCACTGGTCCTGGCTGAGGCCTGTAGTGAGGCCAGAAAAGCCTCAAAAGGCATGACAAGACCATAGCTGTGGATACTTGGCTCAAACACCAATTAAGTAGACAGAGACGGCAGCAGCAGGAATTACTCCTACAGTCTCACTCCTACCATGTCACCATGATAAGACAGTGCTACTGAATTGACATGATTTATTACTCGGAGATGTCCTTGAAGGGACTCCCAAGATCCTGCTCATTACCTGTGCTTTCCTCAGTGTCCCTGCCCTTTGTTTTGGACCTAATAAAAATGAGTGGGCCAGAGAAGTCTTTGTCTTAGCTTTGAGTTTCAAACTCAGCTAAAGGGATTTGACCCTCCTGGAGCCCTAAAATCATACCACTTGTCTCATTCCATTTACGCCTTCACTGTACACTCATTTAGGAGACCGGGTATCTAGGTCAGGACCAGATACATCTGTATAGAAGAAACATGTTTATGCAAAAAGCAACTCAGACTAAAATTCAAAGGATAGAAAACAATGTTCCATGCAATGGGAACTAGAAAAAAAAAAGCAACGGTAGCTATCCCACATTCAGACAAAGCGAAACCACAAGTGAGATGGGTCAAAAATGGCAAAGGTCAGTACATATTAATTACGGAAACAGACCAACAAGAAGAGATAACAATTATTAACACATACACACCAAACAACAATACACCCAAGTTCATAAAACAAGCACTACTGGATATGGATGGCAGATAAACACAAGCACAATTATAGTTAGGGACCTCAATACTAATCAACCAGACAAAAAATCAACAACGAAATATAAGACTTGAAGCAAAGCTTCAAACCAATGCACTTGAGAGATGTCTACAGTATTCCACCCAACAACAAAATATACATTCTTCTCAGCAGCCTGTGGAGCTTTCTCCAAATTAAATGTCCTAGTGCATAGTATGCATAGTGTGCAGGCTTACGCAAATGTAAAACAGTTGAAATTACACCATGCATATTATCAGATCATAGTACAATGGAACTAGAAATGAATGGGGAAAGGAAGTGCAGAGAGTATGAAAATGTGTGAAACTAACCCATATACTCTTTTTTTTTTTTTTGTCTTTTTCATTTTTTATCGGTACCAGGGATCGAACTCAGGACTGCCTGCTTGCAAGGCAGGTGCTTATGCCGCTGAGCTAAATCCCCAGCCCCCATATACTCTTATACTCCAGCCCCCATATACTCTTAAATGAGCAGTGGGTTATAGGAGAAGGCAAGGAAGAAATAAGGCATTTCTGGAGAACTAAATGATAATGCCATCCCAGCACCCACGGGACACAATGAAAGCAGTCCTAAAAAGGAGTTAACTGAATACCCACATCACAAAAACAGGATGAGAGCAAATAAACTAACAATGTACCTAGAAAAAGAGGACATCCAAATCCACTGCCAGTAAAAGGAAGGAATCTATACAGATTACAGAAGAAATCACTAAAATTGAAACAAAAAAGAATCAATGATTTGAAGAGTCATTCTAACTCAGGCATGGTGGCACATGTCTGTAATCTCAGCATTTAGGAGGCTGAGGCAGATGGATGGCTGTGAGTTCAAGGCGAGCCTGAACTCCACAGTGAGACCTTGTCTCAAAAAGACAAAAAAAAGTTGTTCTTCAAAAGCGTAAGTAAAATGGAAAAACCCTTAGCCAATCTATGCCAAAAGAGAGGGAAAAAACCAAATCAATGCAATTAGAAACAAAATGGTGAGATCCCAATAGACACTGCCACAATAAAACAAGGTTATTACACAATTACTTTACAAAGCTCTATACCAATAACTGGACAATATTCTGACTTCCATCTAGATGTCCCCCAAAAGGTTCATGTGCTTCTAACTGGAGCTTTTCAGAAGGGGTTGGGCTCTAGGGTGTATAAATCTGATTAAGGATGTGTGATACCTAAACTCCTTCTCTGATTGGTGTAGCATAGACATAATAGCTCTTAACAAAATCCAACATCCTTTCATGATAAAAAATTGACAAAAGTATTGAAGGACCATATCTCAATCTGATAAAAGCTGATTATGATAAACTTTCTTCTAACATAATATTAATAAACACTTTCCCTCTAAAAGCAGAAACAAGTGGAGGATATTCAGTATCAACAATCTTGTTAAAATGTATTGCTCAAAATGTCAGACCGGCCATGGTGGGACTCAGGCAGCTTATTTGCCCACCCTCTTGGTTAAGCGCCCCAGCGAGGGTCAGGAGGAGAACCATTGGCTCCTATGAGCCTACCAACACGGGGGCTATTACAAAGCTACGATGATAAAAATAGCATGGTACTTAGCACAAAAAACAGACATGAGGGTCAGTGGAACAGAACAGAGGATACAAAAATAACTCCTAGTACATCAACTATTGGATCATTGACAAAAAGGCCAAAAATGTACACTGGAAAAAAGATAGACACTCTAATAAATGGTGCTGGGAAAACTGGCTCCCACATGCAGTGGACTGGATCTAAACCCATATATCTCACTATGTACAAAACTAAAATCAAAATGGAGAGAACTAAATGTTAAAAGAGACACTTAACCTACTAGAATATAAATTAGATAAAACTCTTAAAGTCATACCAAGCAAGGAATTTCTGAGCAGAACCTCAGTAGCGTAAGAAATGGTACTGAGAATCAACAAATAGAATTATATCACATTTTAAAAGTTCAGCACAGAGGGGCTGGGGATTTAGCTCAGCGGCATAAGTGCCTGCCTTGCAAGCAGGCAGTCATGAGTTCGATCCCCGGTACCGATAAAAAGACAAAAAAAAAAAAAAGTTCAGCACAGTAAAAAAAAAAATCAAGAAAATGAAGAGACAGCTTGCAGAATCTGAATAAAGAAAAATTTGCCAGCAATGTCTCAGATAAAAGATTAACCTTAATGATATATAAATAAATGAAAAGATTACTCCCAAAATACAAGATGCAGTCAACAATCTGAGCAAACAAAATGAACAGATTCTTCCCAGAAGTCTGAATGACCAATAAATACATGCAGAAATGCTCAATATCATTGGCCAGTAGAGAAATGCAAATTAAAATATTAAGATTTCATTTTATTCAATCATCAAGAAATCAAATTAAGAAGCAGGGCATGGAGCCGCACACCTAAAATCCCAGCACTCAGAAGGCTGAAATAAGAGAGTCGCCTCAAGTTTGAGGTCAGCCTGAACTACAGAGCAAGACCTTGTCTCAAAAAAAAAAAAATCAAAGTAAATACTGCAAGGTTGAAGAGGAAAAGGAGCCCCTTCTACTGGGCTTGTGGGCATGTGAACTACTATAACCATAATGGAAGGAAAAATAGAGATTCCTAACAAAACTAAAACTAGGAATCCCATTTGACCCAGCTATTCCCCTTCAGGTATCTTCCCAAGAGTGAAGGACATCATATTACACTAATATGTGCATAGCCATGTTAATAGATGCACAGTTTACAACAGCTAAATCTTGAGAGCAGCCTATGTACCCATCAGTAGATGGATAAAGAAAATTATTTACAAACAATTGTTACTGTTACAGATAAGGATAAATCTCAGTCTGTAGAAAAATGGATGTGTCTTAAGACCATAATATAAGTGAAATAAATCAGACACACACGTTTACATACATGATTTTTCATGTATAAAAAAAATGCAAATTTCGTGAATAAAAAATAAAAGATAATCAGGGGTCATGGATACAGTTCAGTGGCATAGCACCTGCCTGGAAAGTGTGAGGTCTTGAGTTTGAACCAAATAATAATAATCAGGACTAGAGATTGGATCTTTCTCAAATGGGGAGGGGGCTGAGTGATGAAGAAAGGGAAGGGAAGGAGGGAAAGGAAAGGAGCACAAGGAACTGGGGTGTGTCACGAACCTGTTCCTCAAAGGGCATGTAATGTAAAGAAAAAAATACACTATACAACGGCACTTACTCGAGGCCCTAAAACATGCCACCAGCCCACAGTGCTAACAGTAAAAACAGGAGGTGACTTCTGGGAGCCTAGGGACCCTCCACTGTGGCATCCCTTATGTGAGCAGTCACAGAAATGAACACGTGTAGCCATGTTATGGCGGTGCACATGTGTAATCCCAGCAGGCCAGAGGCTGAGCAGGAGGTCTCAAAAGCAAACAGCTTCAACAACATAGGAACAAGCAAAACCAAAAGTAAGAAGATTGGGCATGGTGGTGCACGCCTGTCATCCCAGCGTGAGAGAGAGACTGGAGCAGGAGAACCACTGTGCCTTCAGACCCAGCCTGGGATACATAGTGAGCTCAAAGCCAGCCAAAACACTTAGATAGATAAGATGATAGATAGATAGATAGATAGATAGATAGATAGATAGATAGATAGAGATAGATAGATAGATAGATAGATAGATAGATAGATATGGATATAGTTCAGTGGAGATCCAATCTCCAGTACCACAAAATAAGTAGACATATGTGGAAATGCAGTGTCCATTTCCTTAAGTTCCAAGCTCTTTACTATACATAACTTATATTCAATTTCACAAACTATTTTATCATGAGCATATGTTATTTTTATCTATATTACATGTATGGAAAACACAATATATTTTTTAAAAAATGAAAAAGACAACCATGACTATTTTTTTACCATAAGTATGTATTACTTTTATATGTACCGAGCAAGTGATACATAAACATATTTTAAATATCAGATAGAAACATTAACATGAAAGACAATTTTGCTTTTATAGTGAGCACACATTGCTTTTGTATACATGGAAAACACAGTGCTGAGAAACAGCAGCCTTGAAATGGTAAACCCCCTACACCAGTGCACACACGTCTTTCTCCCTGGGACAGCCTGAGGGGCCCATCTGCCAGCCCCTTCCTGGTACTCAGCATCCTCAAGCCAGATGCCACGTGCAGCAGGAGGGCCTCTCAGTGAGGCAAAGGGCTAGGGCCAGAGTGCATGTGTGCAGCTTCTCCCCTTAAAAAGAACAGACATTCCAGCCTTGAGGAAAAAGACAGCTTGACAGAGGCTGCTTCCCTGGAAAATGCCAAAGCAGTAGTTTTAAGAGTAACTTTTTTGGTTCTGGCACTGGAACTTTTGTCCCAGATGCCAGTATCTTAGACTCTTGCCTCTGCTGTAGGTGAACCCTAAACATTTATCCCACACTGGAGTCTGTTGTCTTCTGCAGATTGATGAAGAATGCGCTATTCCACCCATTCGTGATGTGCTCAGGATTAGGCGGCGCTAATGTGCTGCCCCTGACACGAGACAGATGGGAAAAACAATTTCACAAAGATCACACCATGAATTGGAAACCATCACTGCCTTACACAGTTTGCGCTTCTACCCTATGGTTGTACTTGGTCATACTTGAGAAAGGAAAGAAATTCCAAGCTTTGATAAACTACAAGCTCAGCTGAAAGCTTGCAACTGCCCACTTGTCTTTTCAAGACCAAGACCATCTGCATTAGCTGTGTGCCTTCTCAGTTTGGAAGCAGAAACCTGAAAGTCCACTGAATACCTGAAAGTTCTCCTGCTAGGTAAAAACACTCCACAATTCCTGACTGTAGCTCTTATATTGGAGGGGGTTCATTTCTAGATGCCTAACTACAGAGAGCCCTTCCAAGACCTTGTCTTGGTCCAGGAAGTTTGTATCTGTAATCCCATGGAAACGTTATGGGGATTCTGGCAAAGTACTGTGGTTTGTTTAAATTACCCCCCCAACCCTCACACAGTCATGGAGGCAGCTGAGTCTAGCATTCCTGACTGGTTGGTTGTCTAGCTCTGGGATTGGTGGTGAGTGCTGTACCCGCCCAGGAGCAAGCGGCCAGAGAGGGAAGAAGGCATGCTTTTCCTGGTTTTGCCCTGTTCACTCTTGTCTCTTGTGTCTGCCATGAATGGCTGCCCCTTAGCCACGCCACCCTGACTTGGAGCCCACTGAGTAAGGACTGAAACCTCCAAAAGAATCTGTGAGCTAAATAAACCTTTCCTCCCTTCATTGGGTGTCAGATATTGTTCCAGCCTGTGGGTAAGTCCATGGAGACCCTAGAGGGGGAGTGGGGATGAAAAGGAAACGTGACGCAAAGAACGGAGACAAGACAGAAGTCTGATCAAGTCTCGTTTATTCAAGGAATGAGTATTAAATATATAGGGTATTGGGGAGGAGGGAGTTGGGTTCTGAGACGTCAGCAGGTAACTTAGCAACAATGGCAGGACTGAGGGTTATAGGTTAAATCAAATTTTCAAATTTCCCGTGTGGGCTCATAAATATTCATAATCCCTGAATAGGCCAGGCCAAACAAGCTAGGCAAGGTGCTGCTTAACTACCAAACTTAACTCCTAGAATGAGTTAAGGTGGTACAGCCTGCAGATATAAGGTGGAAGCCAATTACAGGGCTTCCCACAAGATATTTTGTCTCAACCATGACAAAAAATAACCAGAGTTAATTCCAATCTACCACTACCAGTACAACCCAAGGTGAGAATAGACACTACGACATATTTATAGTTACGGGGAGCCAAGCGGCCCTAAATCGAACCAGGATGAAGATTCATCAGAACAAAGGCCTCGACCCAAGACCCAGCCCAGATTTTATTAATTCGTGAAGAAGGGAGTGACTGGAGGCTGAGTGACTGTGAGAGTGGCAGGAAATATGTGAGTGCTGTGAGCTGGGCTGGCCAGGAGGCCTGAGAGCACCTGCACATGCAGGGAGAAAGGCGTGCAGAAAGCTCGATCTGCGAAACACAACTGGGGTAGCGTTTAATGTATAGGGGGCTGATGCTTCAGCTCTGAAGTGCAAGCTTTTCTAAATGTCCAGGCTTAATCCCAGCTGACGGCCCTGGAGCCCTGGTTCTTCCCCATGTTTTGGGAGTCACAGGATGGGGAAACAGTGACTGTCACCTAGCTTCAAAGGTTCCACATCCGCACCTCAGCTGGCCCCGTTTACACTGCCTTAGAACCAACTGAAGGGAGAAGGAAATGGCTCAGCCAGCTCTGTACCTGTCAGTACACAGAGACAGGGCCAGGTTTAGCCATAATGGAAGTAATTGCTCTTTGTTCAAGTCGGCAAGGTGGTGCTCCACACCTAACCAAATATTCTCCAGACAGTGAACACCAGACCTTAACAAGTTGGTTTGGAATTTCATGGCACCCACTCCAGAGCCTCAGCAGCAGTGACAACTGTGTTCCCCAGCTGCTGGCCCCTCGGAGAGGAGCTATTTGGATGGAAGTGAAAATGGGAACTCTCGGGGAGATGTATTTGGTGAAGAGAGTCTCCCCAGGTGTCCTCCCCTTGAACAGCAAAGAAGTAGAATAGCAAAGCTATAGACGTTTCATAGCATACATTAAAAATCAGCGAGTGACCTGTGACTGTGCTTATGCTGGTCACAAAGAACTGCTTGGCTCAGTCAGCCTGCACCGTCTGCGTCCAGCTGCTTCTCCTTCTGACAATGCGCTGGGTCAGCCTGACTGTATCCAGCTGTAATGTCTGCTTTCCTACCTAGAAACTGTATACAGTGTTTCCAACTTGATTGTCTGGGGACCCTACTTGCTCCATTCACACCCTCCTCCCATCTCCCTCCAGGATGTTCCTGCCTTATGATAAACAATTCCTTATACATAAATCTGCTTGGGGCTGGGGATTTAGCTCAGCGGCATAAGCACCTGCCTTGAAAGCAGGCAGTCGTGAGTTCGATCCCTGGTACTGATATAAACGAAAAAAAGCCCAAAAAAAAAATGTCTGCTTGAAGGCATATGACTCAATACATGTAACCAATCATGCAATTACCTGCAAGCAGCTTTGTACTTCCTTGCTAACTGTATTTAAACACAACTCCCACCAGCCTGCTAGCTTAATAACTCGTTGTCTTCCAGACTCCTCTGTGAGAAGAGTCTTTCTTTCTGCTCAGCATGGGGATGGTGCCACAGCCGGGACACAGACCCCAGGCTTTCCATTCCAGAGCTCTTGTCCTTTCCATGCCACAATGAAGAATGGGTTCCGGGACTCCAGCTGCCACCTGTCTGCCTCCATCTGCACGGGCTCTGCTTCTGGGCATCCTCTCTCCTCCCTCCACCGTCCATGTGTAGTGACCCATTTTCTGAATAAACCCCAGAATGGGCTACAGGATTCAGGCCTGGTGGCTTCTACATTGGATAACTCAGGATGGTGTCTGCCTCGTCTCCTCCCACCCCCTCCAATAGGAGCTGCCCTGGCACCCCAGCCCAGGGCCCTGACCTCACTGCAAAATGAGGACAACCTTGTGTCAGCCATGGGCAGACATTCCCTTCTCTGAGTGTGCAGGGGGACAGAAGTAAACCCCTCCTCCACTCTCAGCATTTGGACACTCCCTTGACCGGGAAAGGACCTTGTGTCCTAAACTTGTACCTACTTCTCCCTAAACCATCTAAGCTTTTGCTTACAATTTGATTTGGTTCCTTCTGGACTTACACAAATCAATAAGCAGGCCAAGACTGAGACATACTGTTTCAACAAATCGGTCTCATAGGGCAGGTGGAGCCAGTATGAGCTAATAATACATCAGCAACTGCAGGTGGAAGGTAAGACAGGCCCCTCAGTGCCCAACAGGAGTCAGCACTGTTCCCAGCAGCCCCTGCCAGCCTGCCAGTACCCAGAGGGATGTGCTGGTCCCCCCATGCTAACGCGGTGGAAAGTGGACAAATCCCCCTCCTTGCCAGTATGCCGTGGGCCTGGGCCTGAGAGGACCTATGTGGGCATCTTGGGTCCCAGGCCAAGCCTTCGGTTTCTACCCAATAAAGGAGCCAGACGCTGCCACCATGGCTACTGCCCTTCTGTCTTGGGGTGATGGCTGATTATGTCAACTTCATTAAGAAACATGCAACTACATTGGCTTGGCGTAGTTCTGGCTTCAGCAGAAGATTTGCTGTAATGCTATAGGGATTGCGATCCCTGGAACACTATGAAAGGGAAACAGCGATGGACGGCTCCGTTCTGTCTCCTTCAGAGGCGCTACATTCTTTACTTGTGCCTTGAACATCATCTCCTGGCTCCAGCACGGACTCCAGGTGCCCACAGCGACCCTGCAGCCTTCTGGTGAAGACCCTTCAGATTCCTGATACAGACTCGCACAGGACTCTACAGTGAGCTCCAGGCCTTCACCCAGGTCTTTCAGATCCTCAGGGTGCAGACAGCCCTTGTGCGCCCTCCCACACCCAACTCCGAGGGGCCACTATTAGCCAATCTTGTAAATTCTTACGTACGTGAATCTGGCCTTACATCTGTTTTCTCTAGTAAGCCAGCAGTGGGCATCCTTCTCTGGCTTCACTCTCAGACAATGTGGCTGTTTAAATCTCCTATTTGCAGTCGAAGACCCTACACCAAGAGAGGGTGGCTGACTGCAGAGGATGCTGCCAGTGGCTCTGAAGGGGTCCAGTGCTGACCCTGCTGGGTGCAACTGACTTACAGCAATGTCTAAAGGCTGGATCCAAGAAACAAAAGGGTCAAAAGATGGAGATGACACATTGGACAGAGGGGCAGCCACTGCTGCCCTGTTTCATTCCAGTAAGCTAGATGGGTCCCAGGTGCAGGACAGGCCAAGTCAGGCTCACGGGCATCCTGAGGGCTGCAGGCCTGCACTTCCTAGGCTCCTAGCCTTGGCCCAGGGGCTACTTGGCCCCTTTCTCCACAGCTCATTCCCAGCAGAAACCTGGCCTGGCAGAAGCAGCGAGTGATGGGCACTAACTCCATCTTCCTTGGGGGCCCTGCAGGTCCTGGGGATGATCCAACCCCACAAGACTACTGGTGGCAGCTCCTATACCCCCAAAATCATTTGCTATGCACCATGAATATAGGGGTAGGGGGAACCATGGTCAGACAGGCCAGGGCTGGGTATGTGCCTGCTGCCCTCAGCCACAAACTAGGCTGTAGGGATCCTGTTTCCAGGCCTTCCCTGGGGAACGCACACAGCAGGGCTCCTGCACACTACTGACAACCCTTCATGACCAGCCTAGCGTGGAGCCCTGTTGAGGGCTTTCCATATAAATTTTTAAAAACTACAAAAGGTGATAAAAATGTGTCTTACACAACATCCCCAGCATTTCCAGGAAGATGGAGTGGAGAACAGAAGATAAAGAGTCTCTCTGAGACACACAGTCCAGACGATGGAATACAGCAAGGCAGGGAAGAAGAGGGAAGCGGATTCCTTGGAAAGATCTGAAGTGAGAGTTGAAGCCCATGAGAACCAAAGAGAAAAGGTTCAACAACAAAGAAATAGGTAGCTAGTGGTACCTCTGCCCTGAGCCAGGACTCATTCTGTGGGCGAAGCAGTTCAGAGCAGTGACTGCTGGAGACTCTGGAGACCCTCATGGAAAGATGCAACAGGGCAGTATAGGATGGGACACTGTGCACTGCACAGTGAGTGAGTGGGTCACAGCTACAGTCCCATGGGAGAGTGCCATTGACCAGGAGCCATCTCCAGGGGCCAACTGAGCTCAGAAGCAGAACAATTACTGGATCTGGCTAACGGCTTCCCGCTGAATTTAAGCTGAAACAAGTTACACTGATGGCTGCAGGTCTGGTTCTAGCTCAGTCAGAAACCAACTTGAAGTTCAGCGGGTACAAAAGTGCAGGCTCCCTGAGATTATCCAGTATCCCACCACAAAGCCACTGTTGGCTTGCTGAGTTAAATCAACATGGACCTAGACTCTGTCTCCACACCTTGTCTACCAGGGACAGCGGGGACAAACCTTGAAGTGACCCTTTCTCTCTCTAACTCTGTCTCTGTCTCTGATTCTGTGTGTCTCTCTGGTATTATTTTTTCCCTTATTTCTTAATCTTGTTTTATGAGTGGTTTTATGTGTAGTTTCCAGTTTTTTTAGTGGTTGTTGCTCTGTTCTCTTCTTCCTTTTAATTCTTCCTTTTCTCTTTCCTTCCTGTCTTCTGCACCAATTTGTCTGATCCTCCTTTGTCCTCAGTCTTGCTTCTAATCTCCTTCTCTTCTTCCCTTTACTTTTCCCCTAACCCCTTTTAAATTTTCTTCCCTGATTATCCAGAAATCGCTGTCAGTCTGTAGATGCACCACCCTTCAGTCCACAGGGGCAAATAACTGGGCCAATTAAAAATCTATTAATGGGGCTGGGGATTTAGCTCAGCGGCATAAGCCCTTGCCTTGCAAGTGTTCGGTTGTGAGTTGGATCCCTGGTACCGATAAAAAAAAAAAAAAGAAAAAAAACTAAAAAAAAAAAAATCTATTAATGGACGCCTTAGGTCCCCGATGGGGTGATGTAGTATATTTTCTGTGCGGAGCCTTGTGCTTGGGGTGGATGTGAGTGAGCAGGGCCCAAGGGGAGGACCTGGTGAGGTGGGCCCAGCACAGCTGGGCAACGGGAGACACACCTGAGCCAGCTGCACCCTGGGCCTCTGAAAGGAGGCCGGGGCAGGAGCCTACTCAGGGTGTTTTCAAGAGAGGGCGGCAAAGTGCACTTTCATTTGAAAACGCCCACTTTTTAAACTTCACTTCCACTGAGAAACAACCATAGAGCTGCTGCCTGCACCAGGACAGTGAGAAAGGCAGAGGCAGCAAGGAGGCCCCTGGAGGGTGTGGGGAAACCCACCGAGCTTGGCTGATGGCTCAGCAGGTGCTGCTGCCCCAGAGCACAGTATGGGAAACTCCTGACAGCCACAAGGGAATCCCAGCGTCCAGCAATTCCATCCTGTGCCTGCCCAGGAGACTGGAAAACAGGTCAGGCACAGCCCTGGGCACGGATTGCATCACAGCCGAGAGTTCTTCATTCCAGGGCCAAGCACTCCAATCGCGCAGGTGCTGTAAGTCCCTAAGTGAACCTGGCTGACAAGGTCAAGGGCAGAAACCTGACCTTGCGGTGAAGATTGGAAGAGGCCAAAAAAGGTTTTAGGCAAAACATCGAGTCCCCATCTTACAGGGTACCTCCAGGACCACAGATCTTCCCCCCACCCAATCTGTAGGGATCTCTCCCCGAGACCACCACTCCTGGGGGTCGGCAGTGGCCAAGCTTTTGGAAAGCCACCTGTCACTTGGTATTGGGATGCCAAATTCTGGGCTGGGAGTGCGGCTCAGTGGGAAGCATTTGCCTCAAATGATCAAGGGCCAGGGCCAGTGGGGGAGGGGCCAGAGAGATTGTCCCCAAAGACAGCCCCATTCGGAGCCTGTTCTATGTCACCTTACATGGTGAGAGGGTTTGGGTGTGGGTTGAAAGGGAGCTGTGAGATTATGCCAGGTGCCCTGTGGAGGCCACCTGACTCCCCCAAGTGGCGCTGCCTGGGCTCGCCTGGTCCAGTCTTGTGCAGAGGGACACAGCTTTCCCAGGGCAGGGCCATAGCTGACGCTGACGCTGACACTCGGGTCAGTCCACAGCATGGCGGCCTCCTGAACAGTTTGTTTCCCTGTGTCTGGAACTGGTGTAAAACAAGTGAGAAATGCAGCAGATATTAAGGGCTCCATGACCACTGGCCAGTCCTCAGGATGTTTCTGGGCATGAACCTTATTTAAACCAGGTGGGTGGTGTTGCCCACCTGTAACCCCAGCTACTCTGAGGGCTGAGGCAGGAGGGTTGCAAAGGCAGCTCGGAGGCCAGCCTGGGCTAGGTAGCAAGGCCCTGCTTCACAATCTCAAGGGCTGCGTATGCAGCTCAGGGGCAGATCTCTCGCCAGGCTTGTGTGAGGCCCTGGGTTTGATCCTCAGCACTGAAAATGCTAAAAGGAATTTTATATACTGGGGGAAACGCTCATTATGTCATGGTAAGCCGAGAAAGAATGAAGATTCTTACTTTTAATCAGAAAAAAATGCATTTGCCTGTAACCCCAGCACTCTAGGAGGCTGACCCAGGACAGCCAAGATTGAGGCCAGCCTGAGCAATAAAATGCGGTATTTTTAAAAGTGCTGGGAATTTAGCTCAGTATGTTTCTCAAACGAGTCCCCCATCCCCTGCCCCCACAACCATCTCCGCACCCCCAGGCGCCCCCGAGCCTACTCCCCAGGTCGGCCCAGGCCCAGCGGGCTTCCTGCCTTTGTCTGTGGCTCCGCCCGCCCTGCTCCCCTGCTCCCGCGGCCTGAGCCCAACCCCGCGGGGCAGAGCTCCCGGGCGGGCCACCGCGCCGCGGTGTCGTCCGCCGACCCGGCCTCGGGCGATCGCGCAGGTGCCGGCCGGGAGCGCCCCGCCAGGCTCCAGGCCCTCCGGGGACAGAGCCGGCTGCACCCAGCGGCTTCCCGGAGGGCGCAGCAGGACGGTCACGAGTGGGAGCCTGCGTTGGGCTCAGCCCTTGACCCGAAGAGAAAGGGAGGAAGGAGAGCGCAGGGCGCTCCCGCAACGCTTCCGAGGCCCTCGCCCGCACCTTTGCAGCTCGGAGAGCCGGGAACAGAGCCCCACACGCGGCTGCCCGCCCGGGTACCCTCTGCGCAGACGCCCCGCCCGGCCCTGCGGGGAGGGGGGTCTCCACAAATGCCGCAGCAGCCGGCTGGGAGCAGCTCTGGTGTCTGATTTGCCTTTCCTGGACTGCGTTCATTCGTCACGTTAGCTGCTCTGTGCCCATCGGGTCTGTTTGCCGGTTCCTCCTCTTTACTTCTGTAAACACACCTTTTGTTTTCCTTTTGGCAAGCTGCACTTCATTTTCGTCCTAAAGGATCACTGAGTCCAACACCGATTCCACCTGACTGCACCTGGCAGGAATTAAGAGAACTCTCCCCACCGTGCACTGCTTCTGACTCCCCTCCCTCCTCAAGGAAGGACAGAAAGACCTGTGTGCTGGGCTGTGTTCTCCGCCACCTCCCTTTTTGTGTAGTTAGTTAGTTAGTTAGTTAGTTAGTTGAGGCAGGCTCTCACTAGTTCACTAAGTTGCCCAGACTGAGCTCAAACTTGCAACTCTCCTGCCTCAGCCTCCCAGAATATTAGGGTTACAAGCAGGTTTCACCACACACCAGCTCTGCCAGTGTCTGGCACCAAACACACTGCCAGCAGAGGCTCTTCCAGGTCATAAAATGCATTAAATGTGAAGTGTTATTGGCTGGGAAGTTAGGTGTGTATTGTCCCTAAATCTCACATGGAAACACCAGTGTGTGATTCACTTTGACTACTGGCTGACACTCAAGACTGTCCCCACTGCTTTTTTTTTTTTTTAACCAAATATTTTCAACTCATGAGCCTGTTGGACCTGAAAATTCTAGAACTTACTCACTTGCTTATATATTAATGATTGTAAGCAGGAAGCATTTTACAGTAATTTGAACATTTGGTGAACTTTGCAGCAGAAAATGGATCTCCATGGAATCCTCAAACAGTCATGATAGATTTGGAGTTAGGTGTAGTCGAAGCTTCTAAAAGTGAATTTTGAGATATTACCAACAAATTTGGTTTTTCTTTTTTCCACTCAGCCCAAAGCAAATTCGGACGAGTGAACTGGCCACATGGTTCAGTAAGACGGGAAGAGTACGGACATTAGCTTGAGAAGCGAAGCGTGTCCTCTTCCTGCGCAGGCATCCCTAGAAGCTGAAACCTCAGGAATCCAGAAGAGTGGTGGTGACCCTGCCTGAAGGAACCAGCTGCAGCGGGAACCAGTTAGGCAGTGATCACAGGCCAGGGAGGGGCAGAAGCAGGTGGGAGCCGGGAAGTGCGGGAAGGGTGCAGAGAATGGCACAGCCCCACATCCGCCCCTGCCCACACTCAGCAGAGAGCCAGGTCCAGGAAGGGAAAGGCCAGAACTGAGGACAGCGCACAGCCCAGAGATCCAAGTACACTCGTGAAAATCCACCAGTCACCTGTGCTGGAAATAGACTTTCACCTGTCAAATCTTCTTTTTATAAAATTTTTATTATTTGTTAACTTTCAAAGCGGAATCTGACTCAGGCAAAATTTTCTTTTTAAGAACTGGGAAGAGCACAGTCTGAGAGCACCAGTCTGGCATGCATGAGGTCCCGGGTTCAAGCCACAACAGTGGGGGGAAAGTTGCTTTTTTTGTTTTTTAGCATTTTTAGGTTTTCCACACTACTTGAAACAAATCTTCAGCGTTAACTTCGTCCTATGTATTCTATCTTACCATTTCCAGCACTAAAGATATATACTATATAGACTTTAGGAAAGTTCAAATTTGTTTCATCCTTTTCTTCTTTTCTCCGAATTTGACTCTGAGAAAGTCCATCACTGCCTTGGTCTTACATGTAAACACTGGCACCCCAGCAGTGGCTTTCCTCAGTGAGTGAGATGCTCCATACACTTGGATCCCAGCTCTTCGGGTGACTGTGTAGGTGACCACCTTTGTGGTGCTGGGGGTCTTGGGAGGAGGGTTGAATCCAAAGCCTGTGTGTGCTCAGTAAGCCACCGAGCAGCACCCAGGCTCCAACGGGGTCTTTGATCCGTGCCATCAAGACCTTCCCGGTCGAGGTGTTATACCAAAGGACTGTAGCCAAGTGTGGTACCCAGTTACCAGTCACGTGACATACGGGCCTGAAGTCTGCTTTTGGGAGCGAGATTGCTGGGGATGGGAACCAGGGCCTCTGCACTGAGCTGCGTCCCGTCTTTCATTTCTATTCTGAGACAGGGTCTCACTAAGTCACAGAAGTTGCCCAGACTGCTCTTGCACTTGAAACCCTCCTTCCTCAGCACCCCAAGTCTGGTAGTACAAGCCTCACTAGCCTGGCTTTTCCGTTTTTCTGTACAAAGTGGCCGATGGCGAAGTCACCATTGCCATGTTGTGTTTTCCCAGTAAGTCTCCCTTTAAACATGTATATAAGTATCTATAAAAGGATCTGTGGGCTGTGTTACCCTGATGCTACCTTCCTGTACTGATCCACAAAAAAGACTGGGGTGTGGCAAGAGGAAGGCACTCACCTAGCCCTGGGTTCAGCTCCCAGCACTGCAAAACAACCGTCCATGACTTTAAACCCTGATCAGCAGCTTGCTATTATTATACAAGAGGAAAGAAAGAAGCAGGAAGGCCGCATAAGAACCCAAGAACAGCCAGGGCCTGGCGACACATTCCTGTAGTCCCAGCACTCAGGGGCTGAGGCAGAAGGATCACTGTTGAGTTCGAGGCCATCCTGGGATACAAAGTGATTGTTCAAGACCAGCTTGAACTGAATAGTGACCCTCGGTCTCAAAAACAACAATAACAGCAAAAGCATAAGAGCAGGTCGGGGGGGGGGGATACAATTAAAATATAGGCACTGACACTCAAAAGTGTGAGAACAGCAAGGCGTGGTGACACATGCTAGAATTCCAGCATTTGGGAGGCTGAGGCAGGAGAACGGCTATGAATTTGAGGCCAGCCTGGACCATGTAAATGAGAACTTGTCTGAAAAAAAGAAAAGTAAAACTGGGAAGGGCAGGGCAAGGAACGAGGGGGTGAAAATGATAGAAAGACGCTATGTGTATACTAATCTGCCAGACTGAGCCTGACTGAGCTCCCTAACTGATACGCACTGGGAGGAAATGACAGGAATCACACAAAGAGTAGAGTCGTTTCCAAACTCTGGACCCTCAAACAAGGCGTTTTAGAAAGAAGTTTTCTAAATATTCCAAAAATAACTAGTTTTGGTAGCTGCACTGGGAAGGCTGAGGCAGGAGGATCACTGTAAGTTTGAGGCCAGCTTGAGCTACACAGTGAGTTCAAGGTCAGCCTGAATTACAGAGTGAGACCTTGCTTCAAAAAACATTTTTTAATTTTACTCTCACAGCAATAGAAACCATTTAGTATTTTTATAATGTCTTTCTATGGACATCCATATACTGTTTAATAATATTGGGAGCCCACTGTACGTATTTTCCTAAAACATCATTTGACAAATGAAGGTTTCTACCTCGTCTTTTAAAAGACCTAAAACTTGGGGCTGGGGATTTAGCTCAGTGGCATAAGCACCTGCCTTGCAAGCAGGTGGTCGTGAGTTCGATCCCCGGTACCGATAAAAATGAAAAAGACAAAAAATAAATAAATAAATAAAAGACCTAAAACTTGAGTTTCACAGGCTGTTGGGAACATCCTCAGAGCAGTTGTGCCGTCCTCTGACCCACCTCCCGCTGGACAGGACTTGTCCAACTCACTCGCAAGCCACCGCCACAAACTGGCACCTAAGTGAACACCTGCCTGCGTATGGCAGATTGTCTTCTAATTCCTTTTGATAGTCCCTGGGCATGGAGTGACCTAACAGAAGGGCCCGTGTTAAGGAGTCAGCATCATGCTGGCAAATGGCTTTCTGGAAACGCTGAAGCCACCTCTGTCCCCACCCAGCCCTGTCCCCTGGAGCCAGGAGCATTAGCAGAGGTGGGCACAGGGCCTGGCAAGGAAGCAGGTATGAGCCCACCTCCACAACACCCCCCTGTCTTCACCCACTGGCTTTTTTAGGGGAGGGGGTTCAAATTTATCCATAATTTGGGTTCCAGCAGTTCACCCCCCACCTTTGTAACAGGCCTCAGCGGGGACAGACAGGCAGGCCTTGTTCACAGGCCACTGGCACTGGGGGTGAGGACATTGCACTCAGGGTTCACTCAGACCAGCCCAACATTTAAGACAAGGACAGCCAAGTGTGAGGCCACCCCCTCCCAAGCTTCATGGAGCCCAGGCAAGGAATGCCCCAGGGCTCACCATGCCCCAGGGCTGCCCTACCTCCCAAAGTCTTGCAGGACCCTCTGTCACCTAGTGCCAGCCAGGATGCACAACACCGCCAGGCCAGCTGCTTTGGGGTCTCTGTGGGAGACCCCCAGGCTTGCTGTCCTCCAGCTCCTGAGGGCCACCAGCTACCCTCTCCAGGAGAGTGTCTGTGCCCCCCACCCTTCTTACATCGATGCCTGGCACCGGATTTAGGGACCTCACCTCCCAGTCCTACCTCAATCAATACTAATCTTGCAGTTGTATCAATTATGGTACAGTTTAGCAACAGTGTAACACAGCAGAAGGC
Source organism: Cavia porcellus (assembly GCF_034190915.1). Classification (NCBI taxonomy): domain Eukaryota; kingdom Metazoa; phylum Chordata; class Mammalia; order Rodentia; family Caviidae; genus Cavia; species Cavia porcellus. The sequence goes on from NW_026947515.1 coordinate 28,290,493, forward strand.
CAAAGCAGGCCTCTTACCCTGATGGCCTGCTTGGGCCCAAGTTGTTACTTTCTTTCCCATTTACAGGCAAAGAAAATTCCATTCAGTCCTTCATACCTCATCAATGCTCCCCATGATCCACTTCTCCACTTCGATGAGAGGTCGCGTAACCCTCTGCCCCCCTGTATCCAGTCAGAGGAGAACACCAAAGCCCTGTGGGTTCTGGGCTCTTCTCTTCTCTGCATCCTCAAATAAATGGCCACGCTCACTGTCTTCTTCCTTCTGCTCCTCTATTTTGCCAGAAAACTCTTAACAGCATCTATTTTTCATGTTGTTTTGGTTTTGTCTGTTTCTTGTTTGTTTGAGGTATTGGGCATTGAACCCAAGACCTTTGCACTGACCTACATGCCCAGCCTTCTTTTGAGACAGAGTCTCCTAAATTGCTAAATTGCCCAAGCTGGCCTCACAATGGAGAGCCTCCTGCCTCAGCCTCCCAGAGTGCTGGGACTATAGGCATGTGCCACCGTAACCAGCTACTTATTTTTTTCAGTGCTAGAAATGGAACCCTGGGCCTGGAACATGCCAGGCAAGAAGCCCCGTATTACTGAGCCAAAGCCCAGACCCTCGGCTACATCTGCAAAGACCCTTTCACCAAAGGCCCCTGCATAGGGTCTCAGAGGATGGTGCCTTTGGGGCCATCATGGTCAGCAGGACAGCTGTCACCCCAGATGCCCAGGAACTCTCAGTGAGGAGAGTAAGTAGGGCCAGTATTAAGGGTCCTCATCAGTAAGGGTGAAACCAAGGCATTTCACCTCAGCTTTGCCACCTCAAAATCTCATGAAGAGCAGTAACTCCAAAATAACACCCTGAGAATGGCGAGTAGACCGTGACCCCCCACACAGCGCAGGGGACCCCCAGCTGCCTCCCTGGGGAGGGGGAAGGGGCTGAGCCACACACATCGCGTTCCCGCCAGCCACGCCACTCCGCTGCTCAGGCTGCACAGCTTGGCGGAGCCGCAGGGTCCCTGCCAGCTGCCGCAGCGACCCAGCAGGAGCTCGGGGTGCCCCTGAGGGTCAGCAGGGTCGCGATCTTTCAGCAAACTTAGCCTTCTCTGATAATCGGCAGGACGGAACTGAGGAACTCACGTCTAACAGCACGGCCAGAGTCCTAAACATCCAGGCCAGGCCCTCGGGTGCCACACGTGTCACCTGGCGAGAGGCGTGGGGCAGCCGGACCGGCGGGCGCGATGACAGATGCGCGGCTCCTGGATCTGCAGAGGAGCAGCCCCACGGGCCAAGGCTTCCAGAGGAACCGGGGACAGCGCTCCTGGCCCCGTCCTTCAGCCCTCGGGGTTTTGAGGGCTGAGTCCTGGGCGTCCCCTCGTCAGCAGCAGACCTGAGGCTTGCCCCCATGGCCTGCGCCCCACACCAAGGACCACGGCCACCCGGGGAGCCCCGCCGCCATAGTCCCTCCGCGGGGCACTGCGCAGCCGTAACCGTGCAAATAAACGCTTGCTTCAAACAAACAAACATAAAAAATATCCTACAATCTTCATAGGATAAAGAATATCTTAAAAGCATAAAGAAGACACATGTGAGGGGAATAAGGTCCTATTCAGGGGTCAGCTGGAAAAGAACCCCGTCCCCATCTGCTAACAGCCTGAGGCTATCAGTATTTTTAATTAATTAACTTACTTATTTTTGTCTTATTGAAACAAGGTCTCGCTATATAGTTCAGGCTGGCCTTGAGCTCACTTTGTAACCTATGCTGGTTTCAAACTCGTAAAGATCCTCCTGCCTCAGCCTTTTCCCAGTGCTGGGATTGCAGGTGTGCACTACCACACCCAGCTCCACATCGAGGAACTTTTTAAAAAGAGAGAGAAAATAGAAAAAAAAAATTGGAAACAAAGCTGTTATAAATAAGGCAAGGAAACAGAGTTGAAGGGAGGGGAGGAAAATTGGAAAAAATGAATCAAGATCAAATTCCCTATGAGAAGGGGCTGGGGATTTAGCTCAGCGGCATAAGCAACTGCCTTGCAAGCAGGCATTGGTGAGTTCAATACCCAGTACCAATTAAAAAAAAAAAAAAAAGCCCTATGAGGGATGTGAACATTATGCACAACAAAAGTGTACCAGTAAAATTAATCTTTAAAAATTATACATAGCTTAAAATGGTAACTAGTCTAATACCTTGATTCTCAAAAGTAATCTAAACTAATTGCTACAATGAGTAAGTAAATGTAAGTGGGATTAATGGCCATGAACCTTCATAATGAATGGTCCTATTAAATGGGTTTTCACAAGACATTAACATAGAAATGCTTTGCATTTCTTTCTTCAGGAAGCTGCTAAGAGTTAAAGTCCTAATGGATAATCTTACAGGAAACTGAGTGGTATTTCTTTAGAAGCCCCTTAGGCCTTTGGAACTGTCTAAAAAGTTCTCTCTTGATTAAACAGACAGCTACCTGAATGTTCCCTAGTTAAACTTTAAAAGTTAGAGTTATTTTAATGCCTAAATTGATCAAGATTTTTGTTCAGATACTAAAATGCTCTTTGTTAAACACACAAACTAGGTTAAAAGTCAAGTTTTTGTGTTTTATCAAGGTAAATCTTGTGTTTGCTGCAGTTAGCCTGATTATTTAAGAAAAGACTAGGGGCTGGGGATTTAGCTCAGCGGCATAAGTGCCTGCCTTGTAAGCAGGCAGTCATGAGTTCGATTCCTGCTACCAATAAAAAGGAAAAAAGGCACACACACACAAAAAAAAAGACTAAAACTGAGTGTTAAGACTTAAAGTTTACTTAAATGTTGGCTTGTAAAGTCTTTTCAATCATCAGTTTATAACTGGTTAAATAAATATTATCTTAGGTTATAACATTCCATATATATATATATAGAACTAAAGAGGGCAACCCTCTGAGCTAAAGACAAAATACGCCTTGAGTTTCAGCTTTGTGTAATGTTAGAATGCTTATAGAGCCAAGATTAAATAAGTTTAATGCACATGAAGTAAAAAAGTTTTAAATTTTGATCATTAAAATATAATAAAACCATTGTAATTATTGAGTTTTGAGTGTACTTTCAGATTTATTTTTTGCTCTTTTAATTTTCACTTCTCTGAAATTGAGGCAGAATTACACAGAGTAACACAGACATCCTCAACCAATTCCAGCGGGTGCGTTTAGACCAAGGAAACCAAGATGACCCTAGCCGGGACCACCCCCGCCACCCTGCCCACTCTTCCGGCCCTCACTACTGAGCGTGCTGAAATTTCTCTTCCCAGCACACTTTGGGTTGGGCTAGGAGGTCACATATGTGGAATCAGAGGTCATATCACTGTTTCGTGTTTGCCTTCTTGTGCTGAGCAGGGTTCAGGCTCTGGGGTTCCACAGTGCTGGCTGCGGACAGAGCCCCGGGCCTGGCTGGTGCTGGGCAGGCCACTGCAGGTGTCCGGAGCCACCCCTGCTGGTCTGAGCCAAGCCCCCCTTTGGCAGAGACCACAAGTGCATGTCCATTTCGACACTGAAGGACATCTCAGCGTCCTCTAGCTTGGGGCTGTTCTGAATCAAAGCATCTCTGAGCATTGTGCAGCTTCCTTTGTAGAAATGTATTTTCTTTTCCTCTGGATGGAACTCGTAGCTCATTTGGTGGATGTGTGCTTAATTGTCTAAGAAACTGGCAAACTGATCACCAGGCATCTATGCCCCGTAGGCTCCCCCTGAAAGTGCACAGAGGTTTCAGTTGTCCCACAAGCTTGCCAGCCTACTTACCTCTGCCTGAGCACACACACGTGTGTATGTGTATGTGAGTGTTTTGTGTGTGAGTGTGTGTGCATATGTGTGTGGTGCCAAGGATGGAACAAGGTTTTCATCCATGCTAGGCAAACGCTCCACTGAGACAGGGTCTTACTAAATTACCCAGGCTAGATTCAAACTTGGAACTCTCCTGCCTCAGTCTCCTAGGATAACAGACATGAGCCACATTGCTCAGCTCAGTGATACATTCTGATGAGCACACACTTTGATTTTGATGAAGCCTAGTTTATTTACTTTTTTATTTTTTTATTTAAAGAGAAACAAAAAAATATGGAGAAAAAGGGTAGAAATAATACAGAATTACAGAAAAATAAACAGTAAGAAATCACCAGTTGATAAGTCACACATTGTCATCTTAGAGATAGTTGTTCAGGTTACAAAATTGAAGTATGTAAAGTGACATTCAAATAGTGACACTGCCAACAGTTCTGCTCAATGATCCAACAAAAACTTAGTAATATGGTTATCAGTCCTACACACTTGTTCTTTATCTTAAAGAGTGTAAGATAAACATATCAAAATAGAACAAAACAGTTCAAAAAGAAACAATTTAAAGAAATACAGATTTCAAAGCAAGTCCACTGGAGATCTTCACTGTCTATCTTATTATCTCCAGTCTTCTTCCAAGTAGTTGTCCCCATCTTCACACAGACTGATACATACTGCACATTATAGAACTAATCAAATCATTACAGGATGATGAAGGGTTTTTAGGTCTTCAAGATCTGACATTGGGGAAGACACTAATGACTAACATAGTGGTTCTCACTCTATTCGTAGTAGAGGTCTCCATCCCTACATATGCTGAAATTGAACCCAAGAGACCAGACCAACATCACTCTGGACAGTAAACAATAGTATTTCTAGATATTATATCATAATGCTACAGAATTAGCATTGGATTTCTTAGTGTCTCTTCTTCTTCAGAGTATCTGTTCATTACATCTTGCATTATATAATTGGTTCCTGTAAATAGTTTAAAAAATTCTTCCCATGTGTGAATTTCTACATGTATATCTATCCTGTCTGTATTATAGGGAAAAACAAATCATAACAAGACAGCAAAACAAATTCCTAGAAAAATATGCAATGAAAAAGACACATAAGACCACAATATTAGATGATCTACCGTAGTTACTATGCTTTCTCTTGTTATTTTCAATAGACTTGTCCACATCATCAGGCTTAATATAGTTAAGCATAGTATTACATAGCTATTTTTATAAAAACACAACTTTGAAAACATTGTAGGACTTGAGAGCTGTTAATAATCAAAACCGGTATGGGTATCTTTTACATCTTGTCATCTTCAGAGTAGTTGCCTCTACTTTTAGACTTGATACTATCAAGCATACCAAATTTGAATAAAATCAGCCAAGGCAAAACCGCAGTCTAACAAATCAGATCCAAATAAGATCAGTCATAGTAAGACAATGTAGGTAATACAGGGTTTCAGTTTAAGTTAATAGGAGATTAAGGATAGTTACCATGGTATAACCTGCTATTTTTGGGTTAGATGTCTGTGCCCTCAAACAGAGTTTAGTTTGAATATGACTACTGTGACTTTTAAATCCTGGTACACTATTAACAATGACCTCTGCCTTTTTTTATTTTAGTGTATCAAAGCTATCTATATTAAAGATTGTAGCTTACCATCTCTGCCTCATGTCTGCTACTCCACTTTTCTGCTATAATTTGTCCACCTTACTCCCTCATTCCACTGTCTGCCCCGTTTGTTGAGGCCTCTCTGCCACTGTTGCTAGAATCCTGGTATCCCTTCCTCTCTTTCTCTGGAATGTCCTTCAGCACTCTCTGTAGGGTTGGCTTGGTGGCCATGAACTCCCACAGTTCCTCCTTGTCTTGAAAACATCTTATTTCTCCATTAATTTTGAGAGAGAGTTTTTCTGGGTTTATCAGTCTTGGTTGCAAATTATTTTCTTTCAGGGCTGGGATAATTTCTCTCCAGGCCCTTCTCAATTTGAGAGTTTGTGTTGATAAGTCTGTTGTTATTTTGATAATCTTCCCATTGCAGGTAATCTGCTTCTTAACCCTGGCTGCTTTTAGTATTCTGTTCTTTTGGTGGATTACGGATATCTTGATTATTATATGTCTGGGAGATCTGTTTTGGTTGTAGGTGTCTGGAGTTCTTTATGCCTCATTTATCTGGATATCATTTCTTTTTCCTATGCTTGGGAAGTTTTCCTTTAATATATCTGTGAACATTCTTTGTAATTCATTTTGTAATTTTGGTTACTCCTGCTTCCTCGCTCACATACTTTATTCTTAAGTTATGAACTTTTGTGTCTTCTAGCCTTTGAATTGTTTCTTTCTGGTTCCTCGTTATTTTAAGAGGTCTTTTCTTTCATGATCATATATCATAAATCTCTCTTCAAGTTTCAAAAGGCTAACTTTAGTTTCTGTCAAGGTATTTTGCCAGTTTTCAATGGAGTTTTTAGTTTCCTGGTAATCTCTTTGGATCTGTTTCATGTATTCTAGGTAATGTTTAAATTCTTCATCAGAGGTTTCTCTTTTCTGAATTCCTCCATTCTTCCATCTGTGTTCTCTTGGGAGGGATTAATTAATCTCTTTATATCTTGCCTCACTTGGATCAGAAGTACAGTTTTAAATTCGTCTATGAGGTTGTGGAGGTATTTCTTTATATCAGCTGATGCTGTATCTAGTATTGGACAGTTACTGTGTTGGTTCTCTTCCATATTTACTTCTCCTGGACTTATTTTCCCAGGTTCAGCAGCTGGAGATTTTTTTTATTTCTACCTCTTGTCATGTTTCTGGTTTCTTTCAGACTGGTGTGTCCTGGAGGTCTCTGGCCCTCTCTGTATTGCTTAGGGTCTTTCTGAAGCGTGCTGACTGAAGTTTTTGCTGCCCTCTCCAATTTGTGGTTATCTGAGGTAGGCAGGGATGCAGAGATGGTGTAGGCTAGCCTCCAGCCTCTGTGTCTCTCAATCCGCAAGTTAGGCTGTACCTTGTGGACGTCACAGAGTTGTGACAATTTTGTATCTGCTTATTGGGTCCCAACCAGAGGCGTGGTTCAGCCCCAGCAGATCCTGCCAGTTCTCTCTGCACCAGAAGTGACTGACTGATGTCACCGCGGTGCCAGGTTCTGCCCAATTCCAAGATGTCCTCCAGCCAGCGACAGCAGCCAAGGGACCCAGTGCCTAGTACTCACCAGGACTCAATGCAGCTCTTTCTCTTGGGTCCACTGACACTGACACTGCACCACGTGTCTTCACTGAGTTCCCAGCACAGTCAGAAAACCGAGGTGTCCAGCTTCGGAGCCCCGGAGCCTCTTGCAGTCTCCTACAGTGCAGCCAGGTGGCTGTGGCTGCTTCTCAGGGCCCCAGGTCTCAATTTCCAGCAGTCGCTGAGAGCCAATACGAGTTTTCCCCTTCGATCCACTGCTTACTGTGCCATGTCCTCCCGTTAAGGGTCCGGGATTCGCAGACTCCCGTTATCAGCAGCCATGGTCTCAGCACGACCTTAGATCCTCTGGGCGTGCTGTCGGTGACTGGGCCTGGCCCTCATGGCTGCTTGGTACCGCTGCTCTATGCCCCAGTGCCTCAGTCACTACCGTCACCGTCGGGACTCCCCAGCAACCTCTTCTCTATTTACTCTTTTAAATAGTGCTTTTTAAAGTACCATCTGGAAAACCTTTGCCAGCATAAAGGTTGCATAGTTCTAGAACTTGTATCATTCTTACTTTTGCATTTAGATCTAAGTGAGTTAATTTTTGTCATTGTTTTTCTTTTTTTGAGGCAGGATCTTAGGGTTAGGGTCTTGCTGTGTAGTTTAGGCTGGCCTTGAACTTGCAGCAATCCTCCTGCCTCAGTCTCCTGAGTGCTGAGATTACAGGTGTGCATTACCACACTTGTTTAGATCAATTTTGATACCTCACATGAATTGTGGGATCCAGGATATTTGTCATCTGTATGAGTAATCAGCTGTCTGTCTACCACCACCTGTTAAAAGACTTTTTACATTTGTGGTGTCTTCTTTGGTACCTTTCTGACCATCAGATGACCATGTGTACATATTGGTCTATTCCTGGGCTCCCTTTCATGATTCATGAATAGTATGTGTCTGCTCTACACCAAGCCACACTGTACTGATTACGGAGCTCTATAGGAAGTTTGGGAATGAGGCCACATAAGTCCTCTCGGTTCTTTTTGGAGGTTGCTTTGATAATCCAGGTGCTTTGCTTTCTCCACATATTTTATAAACAGCTTGTCAGTTCCTTCCTTCTTTCTTTCCTTCCTTTGCCTGCCTTCCTTCCTTCCCTCCTTTCTTCTGCCTTTCCTCTATCCTTTATTTCCTTTCTTTTTAAAAAAATAGATGCCAGAAGCCATGAATAGTGGTGCACATCTATAACCCCAGAACTCTGGGGGAGGCTGATGCAGGAAGATCCTGTCTCAAAATAAAAAACAAAAAGAGATCTAGCTGTGTAGCCTAACGTAAACTCTTTGCATTCAATTTCCAGAACTGAAAGAAAAAAAAAGTGAATTTTGCTTAGGATTGGTTTAAATCCTTATACCCATTTGAGAGGAACTGACAAAATAAACATGGTCTTCCAAACTTAAATCTTCTTTCATTCCTCTCTGTCATAAAGAAATCAGACTGTCTTGGCAGAGGACACGAGGTCTGACTATTTCCCTTACAGACAAAATTATAATTTTTTTTCTGGTACCAGGAATCAAACTCAAGTCCTTAAGGAGCCAGTTAGCAATTTAGTGAGACTGACTCAAAATAAGCCAAGCAGGCACCTATGTTGCTGAGCTATATCCACAGTGAAAACTACACTTTTTTTTTAGTACCGGGGATCAAACTCATGACCTCATGTCTGCCAGGCAAGTGCTTACACCACTGAACTAAATTCCCAGCCCAAAAATTATACGTTTTTTAAAACTATGAAATAATATTGTAAAATATGCGTTATAATGTAAAGGAGATAGAATAATCTACAGTTACAAGTTATGTAATTGTGGGCTGGGGATTTAGCTCAGCGGCATAAGCACCTGCCTTGCAAGTATGAGGTCCTGAGTTTGATCCCCAGTACTGGAGAAAAAAAAAATCTAAATAATTGAGCAAATAGTACTTTATTTTTTTGAAGCACTAGAGATTGAACTCAGGGCATTTGCACTGAGCTACATCCTCAGCCTTTTTCTTCTTCTTCTTCTTCTTCTTCTTCTTCTTCTTCTTCTTCTTCTTCTTCTTCTTCTTCTTCTTCTTTGTCTTCTTTTTCTCCTTCTTCTTCTTCTTCTTCATCATCATCATCTTCTTCTTCATCTTCTTTTTCTTCCTCCTCTGTGTCTTCTTCCTCTTCTTCTTTTTGTCCAGCCCTTTTATTTTGAGTCAGAGTCTCACTAAATTGCTAAATGGCTCAGACTGGACTTGAACTTGTGATCCTCCTGACTCAGCTGCCCAGAGTACAGGGACTAGAGATGTGCACCCTTTTACCCTGCTAGGAAACAGTATGTTATATAATGTAAACATGCAAGATAAAAAGTATTAACTATTCCCAAAGCAATAAATGAATAAAACAGTTTTTGGTGGCCCCCAAAGCGGACGATTATTATGAGTATCCTGGACATCTTCTCCGAAGCTTTCTACCCACCTACCAGTCCCTTCCAGGGATACCTCAGAACTAAATAATGTCTGTATGTGGGAAGAGTGACTAGTACCCCCCAAGGAACGATATGTTCCTGTCCTGATCCCCTGTGCCCTTGACTGGGACCTCATTTGGAAACAGGGTCTGTTTCCCTGTGCAGTCGTAAGTTAGACCCAGGAAGAGGAGTGCACGGGGATTTTGGGTGAGTTCAGTAGCTGGAGTCTGCAAGAGCAAGGAGGGGGACAGCGAGACACAGAAACCACAGGCAGACAGGGGCAGGTGGCCAAGGACAAGAGCTGCAAGTGGCCACCTGCAGAAGCTGAATGAGGCAAGGAGGGCTCCCCCAGAGCTTCCTGAGGGGGTGTGGCCCTGCTCACACTTTAACTTCAGACTCCCGGCCTCCAGAACTTTAAGAGAGTGCATTTCTGTCCTTGTAAGCTACCCAATTTGTGGAAATTCGGTGTGGCCTTGGGGAACACAATATGGTTCCGCAATTGGCTTTTTTCATGTGATAATGTGGTAGCAAACACCCCTACCACGGTCTCAGTCACTTGAGGTCAGTGAAGACTTAAAAATATTGAATGGAAAATTCCAGAAGTAATCATTTCACAGGGAGAGTCAAGATGGCAGAGTAACAAACAGCGGCAAAGTCAGCCCCTCTGAGAGCCAGTGCTGTGGGGTTTTCATGCGGAGAGGAGGACACCAAGGCCGTGTCCCGGAAAGCAGCTTTATTTGCGCTGGCACTGAGTACTGAGCATGACACAGTTGCACCCTTTTGTAGAATTTTAGCTCCCTCACCTGAGCAGGTACTAACACTCTACACTCTGGCCGGGCATACATCAGCATCCTACTCTCCGATTGGGTATGATTTATGTCACGGTTACACCAGAACTATACCTGTTACACAAAAGTTGACATCACTACACTGTAAAAAGTTTCTGCCCAACTCAGGAGGGGCCTTACCACACCAGAATCCAAGTACTGGAAAATAATAACTTGAGGAAGGAAAAAAGTGGGGGAATCAGAGGGAACAAGAAAACTGCAAGCTACAGAGAAGTTTGAGAAATGGATCCCTATATAGAGAAGCCAACAAAACAGTGCAGGCTGTCTCCTGGTTCCCAGCTCATGACTCCTGGGGAGGGGAGCTGGCTCTGCAGAAGCAAGGTGAGTTCTGGGGACTCTGGGGAGAAAGTGTGGTGCACTGGGGCGGGGACAAAGGGAGAGCCCACAGCTGTAAGCTGTGAGGTTTCACTCCAAGGGGACTCCTTCCACATAGCAGGCAACAGGCAGACAGAGACCCCAGCACAGGCATCCACCATCCTGCCAGAGAGTACTTGGCCAGGTGCTGTCATGGGAATGGATGTACTGTTTGAATTTGGGGTGCAGAACAGCAAAGGGAGGAACTCACTTCAGGGTTCCCGGGGTTACCTTCCCACAGTGACTGGGTGAGAGCCAGCCAAGGAAGACAGCCACAGACAGGCAGCACTGGGAAGACGCCCAGGTCTGAGCATGGGCCAGGAAGGACACAAACCCCACCCCCGTGGTAGGAGGCCAGGTCCAGCTGGAGCGCACTGAATCTGAAAGTGCTGGCATTGGGTACCTGACTATTCACCTCCTGCTGCACCTCGTACAGACGTGGGCTCTGACTGCCTGCTTATCTTCTTGTTTGTCCTGTTATTTTTGTCTAATTCTATAAATACCCTTCTACTCCTTATCACAGTCGTTTGCCTCACTTTTCCTTCCCTCTTCTCATTTCCCATTGTTTTATTTTTCAAAACTTTCCTCTTACATTCTCCAATTCCCAGTTTTTCATATCTTTAATACTATAGCCATTAAGCCTTATTAATTTTTAGATAACTATATCTGTGTCATCACTGGTGAAGTCCTTTCTATCTTTAATGGAGGTATAGTTGCATTTAGTACATATTTGCTATACATCAATATCTGGATTGTCTTAGTGTTCACACTATAATTATGGTTTTCTGCTTTATAGTTAGGGGTGGTTTTAGTGGGTCTTCTAGTACATCAATATCTACTCTGTCCTGGACAATATTACTGTTGCTGATTTGCTTAATATTGCCAGGGTTGCATAATTGCTATTAATGGGTTATCTCTGTACGCAAATAATCCATCACCTTTGTGATATTAACAATACTGAGGACCCTTCCTGCAGAACAGGGTGCTGGGTCTCTTGTGCTATGTCTGTCCCTCCCAAATCAACGGAAGTGGTCAGATCCTGGGACTGACGAAAAAGACTATTTAGCCTCGCCCAGAGTGCATGACTGAAAAGCAGACTAAAGAGATCTCCACACTAGCAACAAAGTCTTCCAACTAATAATTTTCCCAAACCTAAACAAAACAAACAAAATAGAAAATAGGAATACAAGGTGCCACAATGCCTCTCAGTACTCTCAACTTCTCCAAAGCCTATCCTGGGGTCATGGAAGGAAAGGTAAGCAAAAGCCACAAACCTAAACTATTGGAAAGGATAATAGTTTTTAAAAAAGAGCAGTGAGGTGCTCAATGGGATCACAGAAGATATAACTAAACATAAAATTGAAATATTAAAATGTTCCAGGAGTTCACAGAAGACACTGATAAAAATAGAGAGGAGCTAAACAAAATGAAACAAAACATGAAAAACCAGGTTAGCAAAGAATTAGAGGACATAGAAGGTTCCAAATAGAAATCCAGGATGTTAAAAATCATACTCAAAGTGTAGGGAGCAAAAGCAACCAACGTGAGGACCAAATACCAGAGTTAGAAAAGGGGGAAGCTGTCAAAGACCAACTGCGCAGAGACACCTCAGCCACAAGAGAGCACGAAAAATCAGTCCAACATCTACTCTTTGATGCAAAAAAAGAAAAAGAAAAGAAAGAAAAAGAAAACATTAAGATTAATTGGGATAAGTGGGAGTTGGTAGTTGTACCCAGGCCACACTGGGGCTGGACCCAGGGTCGGCGGCCCAAAAAGAGTGCTGAGTTTTTGCTGCAGGTGCTTAAAAATGCAGCTAGTAATGCTGAGCTTAAGGGTTTAGATGCAGATTCTTGGGTCACTGAACACATCCAGGTGAGCAAAACACCCAAGGTGCACCTCACCCAAGGTGCAGGACTCACAGAGCTCAAGGCGGATTCACCCATACACAAGCTGCCTCCACCACAGGGAAAGGATCTTTACTGAAAAGGAACAAATAGTTCCTGAACCAGAGACAGAAGTTGCACAGAAGAAAAAGGTATCCCAGAAAAAACTACAGAAACAAAAATTTATGGCACGGAAAAAAATTAAGCATAATATAAATGCAAACAAAAGTAATGTTGTTGGCCAAAGACCTAAATCAATGCAATTGGAAATGAAAACGGAGAAATGCAATGGACTCTGCTGAAATCCAAAAGATTATTAGAAACTTCTTTGAGAACCTGTAGTATAATAAAATGAAGAATTCAGAAGAAATGGGTAGATAGTTTTAGAAAGATATACACTACCAATGCTGAACCAAGAAGATATAAAAACCCCAAACAATCCAATATTAGGCAATGAAATTAAAGAAATAATTTTAAAAGTTACCAACTAAAAAATGCTCAAGTCTTGACAGATTCACTGCCAAATTCTATAAGAACTTCAGAGATGTAATGCTAATATTTCTTAAACTTTTTAATAAGATTGAGAGGGATGAAATGCTGCAAACATCATTCCTGGAAGTTAGCATTAACCAGATTCCAAAACCAGACAAGAAGCCAACAAAAAGATGTGAACTACAGGCCGATCTACTTAATGAACATAGACACAAAAATCCTCAGCAAGATACTGGCAAACAGAATGCAACAAATCATCAAAAGGATTACACTTCATGGCCAAATAAGATTGATTCCAAGGATATGGAGATGGTTCAACATACACAAATCAATAAATGTAATAAACAGAAACAAAAACAAAAGCCACACAACTATCTCAACTGAAACAAAAACATCTTTCACAAAATCTAACATCCTTTCATGATAAAAACTTTGAAAAAAATAAGTATAGAAATTGACCTTGTCTCAATCTGTTAAAATATCATTTAAGGCAAACCAATGGCCAATATCATATTAAATAGAGAGAAGCTGAGCCAATTTTCTCTAAAGTCAGGAACAAGACAGCACTGTCTGCCATCATTACTCCAGTTCAACATAGTTCTTGAAATGGTCAGATCTGTCAGGCAAGAGGAAAAATCAAAAGGGATATGGATAGAAAAGGAACACAGCGCAATCATCTCCCAAAGGGCCAGGGATATCGCTCACCTGCACAGCACCTGTCTGGCAGGCGCAAGGTCCTGATTCAATTCCTGACACCAAAAATGTAGCAAATTAATAATAAAATTCAGTAATGTAGCAGGATAGAAAGTGAACATGCAAAAATCAGTAGTGCTTTGTATACCAATAATAAAGTCACTGCGAAAGAAACTAGGGAAACCATACTTCTCACAATTCCATTAAGAAAAATTAACTACTTAGAAATCAGCCTCACCAAAAAAAAAAAAAATTCAGCCTCACCAAGGTACTGAAAGACCTCTAAAATGAAGACTATAGGACTTTTTAAAAGGAGAATAAAGAGGGCCTCAGAAAATGGAAAGATATCCCTTATTCCAAGATAGGCAGAACCAACACAGTCAAAATGGCCATACTTCCAAAACTGATATACAGACTCAGTGCAATCCAAATCAAATCCAAGCAGCATTCCTCACTGAAATAGAGAAAGCAGGGACCGGTGATTTCGTTCAGCAGCATAACCACCTGCTTTGCAAGTATGCAGTCATGAGTTTGATCCCTGGTACAAAAAAAAAAAAAAAAAAATAGAGAAAGCCATCATAAAATCCATATGGAACCAGAAGAGCAAAAGCCATCCTTGGGGGAAGAAAAGCAGGGTAGGAGGCATCACAATCACAGACATTAAGTTATATTATAAGGCTACAATGAGATGACAGCATGGCATGAGGGGGGAAAGGTAGGCACATGGATCAATGGAACACAATAAAGAATGTAAAAACAACTCCAGGCACATTCAGCTACCTGATCTTTGACAAGGGGCACAAAAACTTACGGGGGGGGGGGGCTGGGGATTTAGCTCAGCGGCATAAGCGCCTGAAGGCAGGCAGTCATGAGTTCTATCCCCGGTACCGATAAAAAGGAAAAAGACAAAAAAAAAAAAAACTTACCTCAGGGGAAACATAGCATCTTAACAAACGATTCTGGGAAACCTGGCTATCTACATGCAGAAGACTAAGTCTTAGCCCATATCTTTACCATGAACTAAACTAAAGCCAAAATGCACCAAAGATCTAAATATTAAAACAGACCACTTAACCTGCTAGAAGACAAAATAGGTAAAACTCTTGAAGATATAGGTGTACACAGAGATTTTCTGAATCTAACCCAATTGCATAAGAAATACAGTAACAAGAACCACAGATAGGATCATATCAATTTGAAAGTTCTGCACAGCAAAGGAAACAACCAACGGAGTGAAGAGACAACCTACAGAATGGGAAAAAATTTCCTAGTTATTTGTCAGGCAGAGAACTCATATCTAAAATATATAAAGAGCTTTAAAAAAAACTAGACTCCCCCTGAAATGAAAGATCCAATCCAAAAAGGGTAACTAAAATGAACAGACACTTCTCAAATGAAGAAATACAAATGGCCAACATATACATAAAAAATGTTCAACGTCTCTGCCATTGGAGAAATGCAAATTAAAACACCACTGAGATTTCACCTTACCCCAAGAAGAATAGTCACCAACAAAATATGAAAAACAGGTCCCATGCTTAACCACCAAGTTACATTCTTGCGGCTGGGATGTTAAATCAATTGGCTGATAAATGAGAAACTGGACGCAGTGGGTAATTTCAAGACGTGGAGCAAAGAAACAGCAAAGACTGCTTCCACTTGCATAGCTCTAACATGCAGCACACGATGTGCGATGGAATAGAAAGCGACCGCACTGCACGGCATAGCACAATCAGCAAAATCACCACGTTGTACCGTGAGAGAAGCTTCCATAGGGACACACCGGCCCTCCCACTCCACCTCACAAGTCCAAGCACAGGGTGAAAGTCCGAGCAGCGGGACATTAGTCTAAACACCCTGTGTCAGGCATGTATCTGGACAGACAGGTGGGTCACTAAACAGGGCATATCTGTGACAGCGAATGTGGGTGAGGGTGTAGGGAAAAGAAACCCTCCTATATTGCTGGTAGGCAGGTAAACTAGTCCTACCACTATAGAAACCAGCAATCAGATTCCTCAGAGTAAAGCTAGAAATTCCTACGTGTCTTCCCCAGCAGTGTGTGTGTCACTGTGTTTGTGCCACCCTAGTTCACATTAACTAAAATTTGGAGGTAGACTATGTGCCCTCCAAGAGACGAATGGATAAAGAAGAGCTGGCATTTATACATAATAGAGTATTACTCTGCTATAAACCATAATGAGTCATCTACAGAAAAACAGATGCACCTCGACGATGTAATCTTAGAACCGGCAAGGGTATCAGATGGATTGCTGAGGCACTCCCGTGCTTGTGTGCTGGGAACACTGCTCCACTTAGCAAAGGCACCAAAGCCCAAAGATAATGCTGGCAATTTTTGTTCACTTGTATATTTAGTATTTTTACAGTTGCTATATTGTATGGTATGGTATGGTATTTCACATGTTTTACATCCTTGGATTAAACCAACCACACTGAAAATATTTAAAAAAAAAAAAAAAAAAAAAAAACTTAAGTTAGGTTAGGTGGTACTGTGTATGTCTGTAATCCCAACATCCCGGAGGTGAGGCAGGAGGATCACGTGTGAAAGCAACCCATGCAATTTAACAACTCTGCAAGATGCTATGTCAAAATAACAAATTAAGAGTTCGATCCCTGGTACTGATAAAAAGGAAAAAGACCAAAAAATAAAATAAAATAAAAATAACAAATTAAGGCAGGTATGGTAGTGTGCACCTGTAATCCCAGGAGAATCACTGTGAGTTCGAGGTCAATCTGGGCTACATACTAAACTCAAGATCAGCCTAAACCTCACAGAGAGGCTTTCTCTCAATAAATAAATACATAAATAAATCTTTTAAAAAATAACTTTAAGATGACAATGATCCCTCCCATTGCCTTTCGTATACTCTGCCAGGTATTTTTCCTCCTCTTCTGATCACCCCTTGACCAGAGCGTGCACCTCCTAGTCATGAAAGCTCCAGAACTTCTCTCATGTCTTTGCCCCTCAAGCCAGGGCCGCCGTCTTCCCATTGTCTTGCTGGCCTTCTGGCCATCATTTCAGGGAGGCAAACCTAGGGCCCTCTATCCAAACCTCCGGTTCCTCAGGAGACTGTGGAAAGAGACAGGTCCCAGGTAACCCAGGCTTGCTCCACAGCTCACTTGCATGGGACCCCGTGTCCCTGCCTGCTTCACGAGGCAGCATCGTCCTTTCCAAAGCTCCTGCTGAAACTGGGTCCCTGTCAGAGGTGACTCCAGACATGAGTCAGCATATGGGGTGGGGTCCTAAAACATTCTGTGCCATTGTACATAAAGAAATTGAGCCTGGGGCCCCTCACACCCTCACAACACCCTCTGTGGCCCCAGACCACAGGGCTAAGCCTTCATTAACCTGTCGGGCTCCTTTGTGCAGCTGCCCCGTCCCTGCAGCTCTCGGGTTCTAGCCCAGCACAACCAGGTCGGGAGCACTTCTCAGCCCAAAGTCACCATGGAAGCTCCTCTCTGGAGGAGTCCTCAGCTCCTGGTCCCATCCCCACTGTCCCTGGGTCTCAGTTCCCACTGCGATGCCACTCTGGGAGACATATATGCCCACCAGAGCATTCCAGCCAGTACAGCAGCAACCTCCGATAGGCAGTGACCAGACAGTGCAATGTATACCAATCCCAAAGGGACAGAAAGCAATGGTGCTGAAACAGTGCTTCCTGCTTAGGTAGGAACCTAAGAGGAATCTCCTGTAAGCATGCCCAAACCTCAGAGGTCACGCCAGCAAACCAGGACTAAACCCAGGTCCTTTGCACTGAGCTACAGCCTCTGCCCTTTCTGTAATTTTCTATTGTAACACAGGGTCTCTCTAAGTCACAAACTGTCCCTGTGCCAGTGTAATCCCAGCACCTGGAGACAGAAGCAAGAAGATCCCAGAGACAGCAGGACCCTGTTACAAAATGAAACAAAATAAAATAAAATGCCTAGGCTGGGTTCAACCTTGCAATCTTCCTGCCTCAGCCTCCAGAGTTCTGGGATTACAGATACACACCACCATACTCAGTTCATTTTTATTTGTGATTTTATTGTATTTAATACCTATTTATAGAATGCATGATTTCTGAATGCACACAAGTCCAGCAAGGACATGTCAGGCCAAAGGGCCCAGCTGCAAAGGACCTGCCTGCATGCTGTGACATCCTTAGCAGCATTTTGATCCATATACGCTTTTGCAGCTGCTGCAGACACTGATCTGGGTCTTCACAACCAGTAGCACTCATGGCAGTGAAACCTCCATCAAGCAGGACGCAGTGACAAGAGCCAGGACATAACCTGACCTGGGACAAGCATGCCCTGACTTTGAAGGAAATGACATGGATCCGTAAGCGTGACGGGCTGAGACCCCGGGGCCAATCATTAAAAGGAAAAGCAGAAGCCAGGCGCGGTGGCACATGCCTGTGATCCCAGTAC
The DNA here is from genome assembly GCF_034190915.1 of Cavia porcellus. Taxonomy (NCBI): domain Eukaryota; kingdom Metazoa; phylum Chordata; class Mammalia; order Rodentia; family Caviidae; genus Cavia; species Cavia porcellus. The sequence continues at coordinate 28,308,600 of NW_026947515.1, forward strand.
TCAAGCAGCTGAGGCAGGAGGATCTCAGCAAGTTCAAATTCAGTCTGGGGTAATGAGCTCTAGGCCAGACTGAACTATGTCATGAGACCCTGTGTCCAAAAACAGAGAAATATACAGATAAACAGACAGGCAAAGTGATACAGACAGAGTCCCACTCCCTGGGCCACCTTGTCCTCACCTACAAAGTGGGATTTTTCAGTCCCTTCTGGATCTAAATGTCCCTGATTCCAAATGCAGTCTTCTGGTCACTACTGAGATTTTTGCTGACCGGAAGCAGGGGAAAGGTGTTTTAATCTGAACAGGAATTTTTTCCCACACATCTCCAAACTGTCCCATTGACAACTGGCAGGTTCGACAATCTCTTTTTTTGTGTGACCTGAAGAGCATTTCTGCATTGTGTTGTCTCAGACAAGAAATCACCCCGCTGATGGGGGTGGAGGTGAGAGAGATTCAGAGGGGGCCCCCACAGCAGTTCTCAAATCCCTTACTCTCTGACACCAGGGGTTCATTGACAGTGGCCCAAGGATTGCAGAGGATGCTTGTGAACATCCCCAGCACAAAGGAAGGTCAGTTAGCAAACTCATGAACTGTGATTGGGGTACCGCTGTAAATCTCTATGAATCATTTGTTTTTAAGGGCTTCCCCTTATATTTGACTTCCTAATATAAGTCAATTTTCAAACTGTGAAAGTAATGCATTTCACACTGGAAAACTGCACTTGCAAAGCCAGTTTACACTGTAACAATTTTGCACTAGACAGTGGTCAGGAGACGGCAGTAGAGGGATTGGAAACGCTGAGATTAGTTTGTGTTCGGATGCCATAAGAGCAGCTCAGTGGCAAATGCTGCAGAAGTCTCCAAGGTTAATGCACAACTGCTGAGGCTGCTGAGCTGGGGGCAGAGGCACCCCATGACCTGGGGTGTGCGTGCAAATTAGCATAGACCCACAGGGAGCTCAAAAATAGATGCTCAAACTGGTGGTATCTTAACAGCAAGAAACCACAATCTGACTGCAAAACTAATAAATTCCACCCTTTCAAAGAAAACCCTCGTGCAACAGAGATGTTCTATTACAGAGGCTGCTCTGCCACATCACAGAACAGTTAACTGTCCCCCTAACCTCCCCCTGGCCACAGGATCTGGGGGACCCTGGTCTGGGCCAGTCTCTAGGGGCGCTATGATAGACTAGGCAGCCTGGGGAACAGGGCCAGGGGCGAGGGAACAATACAGCAGACAGGCTGCTGCTCCTGCCACGTTCAAGCTTGGAAGGCTGTCTCTGGGGTGTCCTAGGTCAGAATCCCAGGATAGGACCTGGGTTGATGTTTGGTTTGTGTCCCCAGGGGCTTTTAGGCAAACTGAAAGCTCCAGGACCTTGGCAAGTGCCTGACGGTGCTTATTTTTACTTGAGTTCTGATATGTAAACACCATGTGTCCAGTTTATATAACATCTATCCGTTACATACACAGAAACGGCACAATGACACCGAGAGCATATAGTCATACCGCGGTGTTGCAAATTTGGAGTGGAGCTGGGGGAAGGAATCAATTACGACATTAAATACCAAGTATCATGTGCTGTTTTATGTATCCTATCCTGAATCCAACCGGTGCAGATCTGTAGGGCAAAGGTCTGGTTACATTTTATCCAATGTTCTTGAGTTGCAGTAAAAAGAGGATTTTTTGATAGACTAAGCTAGGGTGAAAATGTTGGGCTTCTCCGCTGTTACAAAGTTTTAACGCCCCACTCAGGGGTGCTCATTGATCTCTGTCCCTGAAGTTTCTGTTGACTCCACAGTGACAGCAGCATGTCCTTCCTTGTCTCTGATGCTTCAGTTTCCAAGCCCGGGCATAGGGTAGACAGTCTTAGTCCTGCTTAGTCTTATTTCAGATACTACTGACAATACTTTCCCTAGCACGGTTGCTTACATGAAGTGATACTAAATAAAATATTTACTCCCTAGAAAAGAAGTATTTACTCTCCTTATTGCCTGTATTTCTGAGATTTTTTTTCGGAGATTTTTTTTTGCACGTTTTAAACATTCTGATATATAAGTAAGCATAAATACAAATGTAGGTAAACTATTCATGTTTCAGGATTCATTTATAGAATTGTACTATTACTTTAACTTAAAATATCCTTAAAGTAGATCCCGTGTAGTCCCATAGACCTGCATAAAGTCCAGTGTGGTGATCATGAGCCTCGAATGCTTGCTTCAATTTAAACTGCTTAGAATTAAAATTTTAAATTCAACAACTCAGTGGCACTAGCCATATTCCAAGTGCCCAGGAGCCACAAGGTAGGCAATGCCTCGACACCAAACGCAGTCCATGGGCACTGTTTGAACCGCTGTGGACTGTTACCGCCTCTAGCAATGCCCACATTATCAGAGATGCTGAGTAACTTCGTTGAATGCATAGTAAGATTAGTTTTAACTTGTCCTGCAATTCTTAAAATGTGAGTCAAAAAGACAAGACAGGTCTGTTTTAGTCCAAACCTACAATGTGACACCCTCAGATTAGCTGAAGTCGTTCCTCCTTTTGCTTGACACATTTTGGGTCATACCCTCATCAGATTTCTCTGAAGGTCTCATGCTAGTTCAGTCTGCTGTGTTTCTCCGAATGAATTGTCCAAACATAATTTCCCCAACTAGGTGTTTGAAGGTAGATAGAGGATGTACATACTAAACTTTCCAGGAATTGACTTGCTGTTCAATGTGTTAGCATCAAATCCCGAACTGATTTCTTAAAGAAAGAACTCCCTTTTTAAAAAGCTTTTTGCTCTTAAAAAATTAAGCAAGTATCTTGGCCCACTATGCATCAAACAGGAAACTAGAAACTTCCAACGCTAAATCGTACACATCCAAGATGAATTTCTGCAAAGACATGAGGTTTGAAAATGATCCAGTCCTTTGTAGGATTACAATAAACGCACCTTTGCCCCGGGCCCCACATTTTACTGCCCAGCTGCACAAATTAGGGACCAAAGCAGCTGGCACAAAGCACTCGTGCTCCTCACCTCTGCTCACTTTCTCACAAAACGGGAATCTTCCCCTAGAGCCCCTCTTAAGTAAATACATAAATTTTCTCCCTACACTTTTTGCAAATGGTACCTGAGTTTGCAACTTCTTTCCAGGACACCAAATAAATGTGACCAACTTAACCAAATAAACTGAATAATACCCCATAACTTGCAAGATGGGTTCCTACAGTTCATTTGCCACAACAGGCCTTTCTGTTAAAACAAACAAACTATATATATCCTCCAGCATCCTTCATAAATATGGTCTTAACGATTACAATTAAATGGAAACGGGCTCCTAAAAGAAATAGCTTTTTTGATTTGCTCAACAGACTGGGTACTTTACAGCTGCGTTCAAGGCAGAACTAAAATGAACTTCCAGTGAATTAGCGTATTAAGTGAGAACAAGGTTGAGACTAAGGTACACCGCCTCCGTTATATTTGATTTGCTGTGGTTCGAAATACAAAGAACTTAGTATGAGTCGCTTTACGGAATTCTTTCCTAACGGGGAAGTTTAGGGGATTGGGAGGCTGCCCACGATAGCCAGGGAAGACCAGTGGGAAGACCCACTCCCGCGCGGGTCTGGTGCCTTCTCTGCCGCGGGGGTCGGATCCGAGGGGGCCGCCCCCTGCCATCCCTGGCTGCCCGCGAACGTCTGAGTCTTTCGCGGGACCCAGCTCCGCAACCTGCTCCCTCCTGCTCACCTCACGCAACTAAAACCGCAAGAAATTAAGCAAGCTTAGAAGTGGTGGTTGATTTGCTCCCCGCGGGCCCTAAAATTCGGAGGTTGGATCCCACTTTTACAGCTCCTCAGTAAGCACCTGAGTCCAGCACTGGGCATTTCCAGCTAACCATCTGCCTCCCTCGCCTTTGTTTTCTGTGGGGAGAGGGGTTCTACTCCGTTTTAGTTGCCCCCTCCGCGGGCCTTCTACCCAGTCCTCGCCCTCTCCCCACGCCCTGTTACTCGCAGGCAAAATGGGACGCCCACCTCCACCCCAACCCCAACCCGGAGAATCCCGGGTCACAGCGGCAGAGGCGGGGGACGCGGGAGCAGCGCCACTCGGCGGCGAGGGCGCGAAGCGCGCCCGCCGACCTCCTCTCTCCCGGCCAGACAATGGTTTTCTGCCCGCAAAACGAAGTTAGGGGAAGTCGGGTGCTCCGGGGCCGGGCGGGACGCAGGCACGATCAGCAGATCCGAGGTGGCCGGGTGCCCCTGCCGCCACCCGGAGTGTGAGCCCGCCAGACCCGCTGCCACCCGGCCCGCACGGAGCCCAATCCAGATCCGGCCCCGGGACCCGCCGGCGAGCTCCGAGCCCCAAACACAAGCCCAGGCCCGGCCGGCGGCTGACAATGTGCGCCCCGCCCCACGCGCCCATTGGCCAGCGCGGTTTGGGCAGCGCGCGGAGCGGCGGGCGGTGGCGCGCGTGCGCGGGGCGGGGCGCGACCAGGGGCGGTGCTTTGTGTGCAGTAGCGGCGGCGGGCGCTCGGCACGGGGCGCGGGGCGCGGGGCTCGGGGCGCGGGGCGCGGGGCCGGGGTCTGGGCCGCGGGCGGGCGGCGGCATGGAGGAGCTGAGCAGCGTGGGCGAACAGGTCTTCGCCGCCGAGTGCATCCTGAGCAAGCGGCTCCGCAAGGTGCGTGCGCCTCCGTCCCCTGTGGCCGCCGCGCGCCAGCCCGTGGCTCACCCCGGCTCTTTTCTCCGCAGGGCAAGCTTGAGTACCTGGTCAAGTGGCGCGGCTGGTCCTCCAAGTGAGTCCGCGGCGTGCGGCCGGCCTTCCCGCGCGCGCCACCTCTCCGGGGACCGAGTCGGCCTGGGGACCCTCGGCCCGGCGTGCGATTGGGGCTCGGGGGCGTTCGCGGGCAGGGCGGGAAGTTCGCGGGATCCCCGGGCATTCCGCCGGCCCGGCCTGGGCTGCCCTTTGTTTACGAGCCCGCGGGGAGCAGGGCTTGGCTCCTCCCGCCCCGGAGCCCCGACGCGCCGCGCTCCTCCGCGCCCATTTGTTGCGTGCGTCCCCCGCGGCTCCCCACACCCGGCCCGGGGCCCCCTCCCCTGTCCAGGTTTCCTCGCTGTAACCTGAGCTTCGTATTGATGGATGTACTTTTTGCCCCTCTCCTCTGCTTGAGAGGGAGAGGACCTAGCGTCCCCGGAAGGGGCTCCGTGCGGAGCTGCTCGGCAGCCCTTCTTTCCCTGGACCCTCTCTCCCCTTTCTTTGCGCTCCCCCCTCTACCCCGGCTCGCGTCCCGCGCTCGCTGGGGCGCCAGCCACATTGTTCTGAGCTTTGAGCTGCGTCCACCCCCCTCGCGCCCCCACTTCCCCACTCCCAGCGCTCTGGACCTGCCTTCCCTTCCCTCTCTGGCTCCGGGCCAGAGTTTGGGGGATTCCCTCTGCAACTTTGTGTTTTATTGGGATTTGTTTTCCTCCGGGCCCCTGACTGTGCGAGTCCCCTAGTGGCCTGTTTTAATTGGGGACTTGAGGTGGCAGCTTCTCTGTGGGTTTGAAGTTGTGGCACAGGCTTAAGGGCCCTGAGGATCTGGGCCTCTGAGGATTGCCACCCTGCTGCGGTGCCTCTGCCCTGAGCGGGGCCGCGGGAGCCTCTGGTGCGATTTTGGTCTGATGTGTGATGGTGCCTTGCTCTTTGATTTTCCAGGCATAACAGCTGGGAGCCAGAGGAGAACATTCTGGACCCGAGGCTGCTCCTGGCCTTTCAGAAGAAGTGAGAAAGTTAACAGCGCATGCAGGAGAGGGGCTTTGTGGGGAAGGTGGACCCCTCCAGGATCCTTGGGCTGGAGTGGTAGGCTGAGGTCTATAACAAGACTGTTGCCAGGCCTGGCGATCAGGTGTCAGTGCCTTCTAGGTGGCTGGCTATGCAGGCCCCGGAGCCCTTCATTGGTCGGTGGTGCTGTGCTCATTCTCACAGCCAGACTTGGGAAAATGAACCTTCTGGGGTCTTTTGGGCAAGGACTCTGATTCCTGCTGGACATTTCTGTGGGACACTTTTTCAGGCAGTGCTGAGAGTCCTTGATGGCAGAATGCAGGCCCAGCCTCCTGCCCCTGTGTGAGTTTGCCTTAGGGCAAGAGAAAGCTCAGAGAGGGAGCTGGACCCCACAGCACAGAGTTGCACTTCTTTGTAAGGGGCATCACATTCATTTTGACCTAAGCTGTAAAACATTACTGAGGTAGGACCCCAGGGCAGCTAGCAGTTAGTACTGCATTTATTTCTGTAGTTGGAGGTGCTGTTTCTGCTTCTAGGTAGGAGAGTGGAGGAAGAGGTCAGTTGCTGTGAGGACGGGAGAGGAGTGGTAAGGGAGTGATGGCCTGAGCGGGTATAAAGAGCAAGATGCCAGGGGCAACATGAACACCTTCCTCCTTGTGGAGCTTGCATTGTCGTTAGAGGCAGATGAACTGGTTGCCTGGCTGAGGTCATTCTGGTGGGCTTGTTCTCTGTTACTCCAAGCTGTCCTCGCTTTTTCTCACAATGGCTGGGCCTTTTGGATCTTTGCAAAGGTGTTGGGACAGTGAAGGAAATACTTCTGGCCAAGCAGATACCAGTAAACTCATTCCCCTCCATTTGACTCATAGTTTGGTCCTATGTCTGCATTTAAGATAGCCTTCTCAGGCAGGGATATAGCTTAATGATATAAGCGCCTGCCTGGCAAATGCAAGGTCCAGAGTCCGATTCCTAGTGCTAAAATTAAAAAAAAAAAAAAAAATGTCCTCAGGCAAGGTGTCATGGCTTGCATTTAGAACCACTTGCATAGGAGGATTACTTGAACCCAGGGGTTCAAGGCCAGCCTAGGCACCATGGTAAGACCCCATCTCCCATAACAGACAAGAGTTCTAGAGTTGGGGGTATAGCTCGGGGCCAGAGCATTTGCCTAGCATGCACAGGGTCCTGGGTTACATCCTCAGTACTAAAAAGAAATAATACTATCACAGGTGACATGTCTTTGACCTAACTTTTTGTTAGAGTAGATGAGACCAAAACATCCAAATGACAGAAATTTAAAACCCATAGGATGGCTCCACTGTGGAAGAAAAACATCAGGAGGCTAGACGTTCTGCCTCCGCCCATCCAGCAAAGGGTCGGGTCTCTGTGGCAGTGGGGAGAAGAGCCCATGAGCGAGAAAGCCGCAAGTTCACAGCCCTCAAAGTATAGTAGAGGAGACCCAAGAGATACCTCTCATCCTTGTGGGAGGCTGCCAGTTGGAGAAGAGGCTGCTACAGCAGTTAGGCATTTGCCTAACTGTGAGGTCCCGAAGAGAGCACGTTAGCCTACTATAGTTACTGGGCATCTCCTCCACACAGGGCCCCTTCTTGCTATGGTGCCCTGAAACTCTAGCTTGCTCTAGGCATTGGGGGGTAGGGCCCTTGGCAGCACCTCCTGACCCCTGATGCATAGGGGCTGATGCAGGCTGCAGGCTTTGTACCCAGCCCCCTCCAAACTAGCATCTTGATAGAAGCATCAAAAATCTCTCAAGACAAAGTGAGAGGTGTTAGAGAAAAGGGGAAGTGGTGAGCCCTGGGGCCCTGGGGCCTGGGGTGAGGGCTCCCTGAGGGGCGATCTTTGTCACTGCCCTGCTGTGACTTCCTTCTGTTAAAGTGAGGAGGTTGGACTGTGTGGCTCTTAGACTGCTTCTCATTAGCCAAGCTGGGGTTGCCATAAAACAGCCCACCTGCAGAAAGTTGTCTGAAAAGAAAGTATACCTCTCTCTCAACTTTGCTCTCAGACCTTGCTTTGCCTCTAGCCAAATGCAGATGAGATGGAATGGGGTACAGGCCTGCTGTGGGCATTTGGTTGACGGAATATGTTTTTGCTGCAGGAATTGAGCTTCCACAGCCTGAGGTAGCAGGGAAGCGATGGGGTCCCCAGGTGGTAGAGGGGGGTGCAGGGCTTTTCCACGCTGACCCATGATGTGTCTTCAGGGAACACGAGAAGGAGGTACAGAATCGGAAGAAAGGCAAGAGACCCAGGGGCAGGCCAAGGAAACACACAGTGATGTCGTCCTGCAGCCGGCGCTCCAAGCTCAAGGTGCGTGCCTTGCGCCTTGCGTGCTGACCCTATTTGACTTCTTCCTTCCAGAGCAGCTCTGGGCAGGGGAAAGGTTTCAGGTGGACTTGGGCTAGGAGGCCAGCATTTGTGCAGTAGCCTTCCCCTGCTGCCTCTCCAAGCCTCTGCCAGCAGGGGGCACCAACAAGCCCACAGCCCCTGTTCTTCCCTCCACCCCAGCAAGGCCGGGCCATCTTCCCAAGGTGTTTCCATGTCTGTGGCTGCTCCTTCCTGTTGGGTAGCTGATCAGACTTAGCCACCATCCATAACTCTCCTCACCCCTCCAAAGGCTTATTAGGAACCAATAAATAAGCAGCATAACCAGGCATGGTAGCCAGTGACACTGTAATCCCAGCAGCATTCTAGGAAGCTGAGGCAGGAGGATCGAATGTTTGAGCCAAGCCTGGGTAAATTAAGGACTTAAAAAAATCCTGTCTCAAAAAAAAAAAAAAAAATCCTGTCTCAAAATAATAACTAAAAGGGCTGGTGACCGAGCTCAGCTTCAGCCCGCAGTACTGGGAAGGTTGGGGAACGGAAAGCGTGTATGTACTCTGTGTACTCAGGTTTGCTGCGTAGATGCGGGCTGTGGGACACATGTTTAAGTCCAGGACATCGGGCCACTCCAGGGCCCTCTCTGAGTGTACCGTAAATCCAGTGTCCGGTCAGTGCAGAGCTGGAGACTGGGAGGACTGAGAGTGGTAGGGCTTTGCTGGGACCAATGTCCAGTCTCTCTTCCCCCATGAGATGATGGGCAGTGAGGTGGACTCTTGCCCCACATCCAAAGATACACATGGCCAGGGCCCTGGCATCACCTCTGGCCCATGACAGATCAGAGACAGCAGGAGAAGAGGTTCGGGCCTTGGTTTTGGGTGTGTCCTGGATTCTGGGACACCTTGGCATGCAGTGGCCATGAGCTTAGTCATTTCCAAAGATTGTCCATCCTCAAGACTGGATTCCCTGCTTAGAATCTTGTTGACCAGTCTGTCCTGATTTCATTTGTCTTCTTCGAAATCTTCTCTGGTGCAGGCTGCAGAAATCCCACTGATGTGAGAAGTGATTTTGGGGGTACAGACCAGTGCCTGTCAAGGGGGCCTCGGCTTTCCAAGCCTAACAGAACCGCTCTGCCGTGGGAGGCTGGTGTTGGCTTCATCTCCCGAAGCCAACATCGTAGCCAGGCAACATGGGGACCCAGGAGGCTCGAAGACATCCTAGCTTAGCATTTGGAGTGACGGCCAGAGGAGAAGCGTTATGTGCTAGAAGACTGAGGGGTGGCAGTCGGGAGTGGGGAGGAGGAGGCAGAATGTGCCCGAGTTCCCACAGGGAGGCCCTGGGTCTGCTTCATTGAGCTCTTGGCCCTGAAGGGCAGGTGACCCCGGCTCTTCTCTAACTGTTTTAAATACGTGTCCCCCAGAGGCAGCGGTTATGCGGAATGTTGGGTGTGCTGTCACCTCACTGTGATGACTTCTTTTTACAAATACCCTATTTCTCTTTCCTATTCAACTTCAAATTTCACAGAAACTTATGAAAAGCTATTAATCGAGTCCCATCGGGAGCAGTGTGGTGGGAAATTGCTCCTCTCTGGCTCCTTCCCTGACCCAGAAGCCCCAGCAGCTGCTAGCTGCAAGGTACTTGGTATCTTCGGGGAAAGCCTGGCACCAGGCAGAAGAGATGTGATGCTTTCACCCTTGTCTTTCCAGGAATCCGACGCACCCTCCAAATCCAAATCCAGCAGTTCCTCTTCTTCTTCCACGTCGTCCTCCTCCTCCTCAGATGAAGAGGATGACAGTGACTTAGATGCTAAGAGGGGCCCCCGAGGCCGAGAGACCCACCCAGTGCCTCAGAAGAAGGCTCAGATCCTGGTGGCCAAGCCTGAGCTGAAGGATCCCATCCGTAAGAAGCGAGGACGCAAGCCTCTGCCCCCGGAGCAGAAGGCCGCCCGCAGACCTGTGAGCCTGGCCAAGGTGCTGAAGACGGCTCGCAAGGACTTGGGAGTCCCGGCCAGCAAGTTTCCCCCTCCACTCAGTGCACCTGTGGCAGGCCTAGCAGCCCTGAAGGCCCATGCTAAGGAGACCTGCAGCGGCCCTAGCACCATGGCCCCCCCAGAGAACCTGGCCAGCCTGATGAAGGGAATGGCGGGCAGCCCCAGCCGCGGCGGCATCAGCTGGCAGAGCTCCATTGTGCACTACATGAACCGCATGAGTCAGGGCCAGGCCCAGGCCGCCAGCAGATTGGCACTCAAGGCCCAGACCACTGGCAAGTGTGGGCTCGGGCTGGACCTGAAGGTGAGGACGCAGAAAGGGGAGCTGGGGGTGAGCCCCCAAGGAAGCAAAGTCCCAAAGGTCCCTGGGAGCGCTGGAGCTGTCGAGCAGAAAGGGGGCGGCGCAGTAGGGGGGGGCCATACCCATGGCAGTGGCAAAGTCCCCACCGGCTGCCCTGGTTCCCAGACACCGCCCACCCAGGAGCTGAGTCTACAAGTCTTGGATTTACAGAGTGTCAAGAATGGCATGCCTGGGGTGGGTCTGCTTGCCCGCCATGCCCCAGCCACCAAGGCTATCCCTGTCACCACCCCAGCTACAGGGAAGGGCACTGGGGGTGGCCACACTGGGGCAAGCGGGGCCAGTGTGCCCGTAGACGTGGGCAAAGGTGAGAAGGTCTCTAGGGCGGCAGCTCTGCCCACGCCTTCCAGCAAGAGGGAGAACACCAAGAGCAGTGCAGCCTCCAGTGGGCCGGAGGGCCACACGGCCTCGGGGGATGCTCGGAAGACGGCCGCCCTCTCAGAGATGAGCACAGGTGAGGAGAACAGCACTTCGGACTCAGACCCCGACTCGTCTTCCATGCCAGGGGCTAGACAGAGTCTGTCAGTTTCTATCCAGACCAGCCAGGACTGGAAGCCCACCCGCAGCCTCATCGAGCACGTTTTTGTCACTGATGTCACAGCCAACCTCATCACAGTCACTGTGAAAGAGTCCCCAACCAGCGTGGGCTTCTTCAGCCTGAGACATTACTGAGACCTCTGCCATCCTGGCCCCCCAGGTCTGCCTGCCTTCCTGTCTGGTTTTTCTCTGACACATGACACATAGCCCAGCCCTGAGAGGGCTGGGATGGGAGTGAGGTCTCCTTGGTAGGCAGGCTTGTTCTCACTCTGCCTTGTCCTAAGGACTTGGTAACAAACTGTCCTCTTGACTTGCTGGGGCCTGGCTTCCCCACTACCCTACCTCTCCAGGCCCCCGCCTCAGCCCATGTCTCCTCGGGACCCCTGGTGGCCCATGCCTCAAGCCCCCAGCTCAGCATGCGCCTGAGCCTCCTACCTGGCTCCAGGGAGACCAGGGCAGTGTCAGAGGTGCTTCTCATACAGCTGTTTCTCCCAAGGACTGGGGAGAAAAAAGGGAACTCTGCTGTTCCCTCTTCTTGGCAACACTTTCTAGAAAGTAGAGTGGGACAGGCAGGACCCTCCTTTATAGTGGTGCCTGAGCCTTTGATGATAAAGTAGGGATCCCGGCCCTTGGGCCTAAAGTAAAAGGACAGGTCCAGCACACAAGGTCTCGACCCAGCCCTGGTTCAGAGTAACATCTCCAGCCTTCAGGTATTTGCCTGAGAAAGTCCAGCTAACCTGGTGTACCCCAGGGCCCTCTAGGTTCAGGAGCAAGGCAATCTGGTCATGGCTGCCTCTTTACCAACCTGTACCCCAGTGGCAGGTGACCCTAGGCTTCCTAGAGTGCATCCTAGTTCCAAGTCTAAAGCCCTAGACTTGGGGTAGAAAATCAGGGAGTGGAGGAACTCGGTTGTGAGGTGGCCTTGGCATGTGAGCCTCTGTCAAGCTGGAATTTATCTTCTGATGACAAGGACCAACCTAGCTCTTGCATTACCCAAAACTGTCCCCACCAGCCACCAAAGGACTAGCAGGCATTTTGTTGCTTGGGAGCTGCTTTCCCTGACAATCCCCCCACACCTTTGGGGGTTCTGCGCCTTCCCAACTGAGAAGAGGCGGCTCCATACCATTTGAGGTTGGGCAGCCAAGGATTAAGGTCTTTAAGCCTTGGCCCCTGTGCCCTGTTCACCCCCTTCTGGGGAGACTCAAGATTTTGAGTCCTTTTTCACCTCTGTCCCACGTCAAAGTAATTGCACCGGTCCTGAGACTATTGGGCAGAGGTGACCAGGAGGTGGCAACCACTCCGGTCAATAAATGTAATGCCAAAAAGAAGTTGGAGGTGAGGGGTATCCCAAGCTGCTTCCCTTGGGCACTGCACAGATGTGGGATTCTTAACTCTGGGTGCCTTTGAGGGATTTGCTGCCCTTTCTAAAACTGGCCCCAACTGAGGGCATCTGGCTTTCGGGGACCTCCCAGGCTGCAGGGAAGAGAAGACCTTTGTGTACCCAAATTGACCTCAGTAGTGTGCCTTCGGGGACAACCCATGTCCACAACTACCCGAGGGACCCTCAGATAGCAGCCTCAGTGCCCACAGCAGGAAGCTGAGGAAGGACTGCTGTGCTGCTCTGGGACCCCTCACTGCCACCTCCCTGAGGGTCCAACAGCTTCCCCTACCAGGCACTGTGCAGCCTTAGGAGCTCCTCTAAGCCCTTTGTGGGGTGCCATGAGCTGTTGAAGTGGGGTGTGCAGCTGCCCAGCTTTGTCCCCAGCTGCCAGTTCTCTCCAAACCCAATTTGGTGCCTTTTTTACCAGCTACGTCAATCCCAAAGTTTGAGTGGCCACCTTACTCCTAGCCACTTTGCCTTGTTGCTGTGCTGTGTGTGCTGGCACTGTGACCCCGGCAGTTCGTGTTGAGGATGTGTGTGCCAGTGCAAGGGGCTGCAGAAGATGCTGGTTAGCCGTCTCATGTTTACCAACAAATAAAAGTAGTCCTGTTTGTATTTTTATTTGCTGCTATTTGGTGTGTGTGGGTATGTGTATAGCTAGGCCTTAGCCTTACTTCCTACTAAGATCTCTTGTTCATTTGTTGCCTGAGGGTCCTGGGTGAGCTGTACCACAGTGTTTGTGTCCTGAGTGAGTGGGTGTTGTAACCTCCAGTTTTTGTTTGCTTCTGTGTTGAGTGGGAAGAAGTGGCTAGTCTGACCTCTTCCATAGAGGGTTTGGCTTCTTTTTGTATTTTTGGTACCAAAAAGAGTGTTCCATGCTTGGGTTACACTCCAAAGTCTGACCCGACTAAAGAGCACTCCAGATCTGAGGTTTCATCCAGAAAACTCGGGGGAGAACCAGTGCCAATCACTGGCTTGATTTGTGTTTTTTAATTAAAAACAAAAAGCCAAATCATTCGTGTATGCCATTTTCAACTGCTTTAAATTATTCCTGTTTGTTCGCTTTCTTAAGAGCGAGTTTGGGTATGTTTCTGCCCTGGGAAAACTTGGGCTCTTTGTTAAAACAGGACAGCAGCCTAGCCCCCTATTTTTGATGGAGACCAGCCGGGTCAAGGAAGTTCCTTCCCCCAGGAAGCCCACAGTGGTTTGGGGGAAGAGGCTGTAGTAGGAGAAAGGTGGCACCTGGATGACCAGATTTTTACCCAAGTGCATTTGGTAATTCTGAGGTATTGTAGTATTTTCAGAAAACTAACACTAGCATAGGTTGCAGGGGTTTTTTATAGACTTATGCTAATTTATTTTGAAGGAGGAAGACCATAAATGTCAGAAGACTTGTCCTTTTTGTTAACTATTAGTATACCAATAAATATTTTTGTAAACCTTTCAATCTGGTGTATGTTGTGATGCCTAGAAACACAGTAACATTTCATTTTGTCCAAGTCAAGGTGAAATACAGAAGACAGACTGAATTGCTGAGGCAGGAAAAGTCAAAAGAACCATTTTAACGGGGAACAGGGGCAGATGTTTTGGGGAGCAAGGGATGGGGTCCAGCAGTCCACAGTGAAGCTTTGGTGGTTATGTAGAGGTGTGTGTGTGACAGGGTCCTACTGACATAGCTACTGTGTAGGGGTCTGGGCCCCTGCCATGTAACAATTCACTTTGAGACTATTCCCAGAAGTACATTAAAAATTAAGGGCATTCAAAGATGACACCGTGTCAAACTGCTGGGCTCCCTGGTGCATTTGTAACCCTAAAAGGACAGACCACTGTGAAATTCCAGGAAGTCACTATGCAACACAAGCATCCCCCAGTCTGGGGCCACTGTCCCTCCTAACCCATGGCTCACAACTGAAAAGCCTTCCCCGCCCCCTTACGCTCTGCGTTACCCTCCACATGAATTTATTCATAAAATCAGCCTCTCGGGAGAATCCAGCTTTCTTTGAAGACAGAACTTGGGCCTGGACGCTGGCCACCCCTGGCTGGGAGGCTGGCCGAAGTGCGGGCCGGAATGTTTGCCTCCAGGGAGGGGGTCCCCTCTGCAGATAGGAATGAAGCCAGCTCTAGACTCCAGAAAGGCCTTTTCTTTTGTTGCTTCCTGAGGCTCTATTTTGTTTTGGGAAAGGTGAGCAGGGAAGACCTCCGTGGGCGGTCCTGTCCTCTGGCTTTTGCTCTCAAAAGAGCAGAAAGAGGTTGCAAACGGCCAGAAAGGCGCAAACCGACCACGATGACAAGTCGAGTCAGGCTTTCATGAGAGCCGGTTTCTACAAGGGACTCGCCAGACGGAGCAGGGCTCTGGCCCACACTGGCCTTTGTTAGTTTCTGCCCTGCTGATCTGATCGCCTAATCCACCGCCTTCTCAGAAGAATGGACGGGGTTGCCAGGGGCCCGACCCGGCCCGAAGGCCCTGCCCTGCGCGCCGAGCCCCAACCAACCCCCAGGTCCCTGGAGGACAGGGCTCAGGCGGCCAGACACCGCCTTCCTCCCCTCTATCCTCGCGGCTGCAGAGGGGTTGTCCGGAGACCGAGTGCCCAGCACCGCCCTTGGGTGGATGGCGTTGCAGTTTGCGGAGCCAGAGAGGCACCGGCCCGGAGGCGGAGTGGGGAGCGAGCGTGGGGGCGGGGCGAGGAGGCTGATTCCGCCGCCCCTAGAGGGCGCGCGCGTCCCACGAAGTTTGGGCAGCCGGCGCCTCCGACGTGCGGGGACACCGCCACCCGCAGTTCCAGGTTGTCCCGAGCGCTTGCACGGCCTGAGCTTGGGCCGTTTCGAGAGACTCCCAGGCTCCAGGTGTCCGAGGTCCCAGCAGGAGAGCCCGGACTGTAGGCCACAGCCTCTCGCCACACCAGACCCACCTCGGGCTCCGGCCAAGGTCAAGGCACCCCTGAGCTCCAAGGACTTTTTGGTGAGAAGAGGGAGGCCCACAGGGGTATCTCTCCCGCGCACAACACAGATCTGGACCAGGACCTGTGCCCCGTAAGCATCGATGAAACAGAAAACTGCGGAGAGCTGTGAAGACTCCATTCAGCCCGCTCAGGCAGGTTTAGGCTCCGTGCTGGCGACGGCAACACTACGTGGCCCTATCCCAGGATGCAGGAGACCAGCCAGGGCCAACGCACCAACGCACGCGGGCTGCTTTCCCAGAGAATCTGCTCGGGAGAAAAACTTGGCAGGGAACTCCTGGTCAAAGCCAAGATGGATTGGTAGCCAGTAAGCCCAGAAAGGGGCAGGGTTGGCGCCCCTGTCTCCCTAAGCAGGATCCCACATCTAGAAAAGGTCACCAGAAGTAGCCTGGTGCGGCGGCGGGGTCACTGATGCCGAGATACTGGGACCCGGTCACCTAACAGCCTACCGCGTCCCCTGACGCCCACGGTCCTGCAGAAGTCCAGCCCAGCGCCCCCAGCCCAAGGAGAGGCAAGGCAGCCTCAGGCACAGATCACGGCGCTCACCGTCCGCGCTCAGGCTGCTCACGTCGGAAGGGCAGCGGAGCCCCGCGCCCTGCCGCCGCCACTTCAGGTGTGGGTGCGCCTTGCAACACGGAACCTCCGACGCCCACCCTAGAGCAGTGGAGGGGGGAAACAGGAGGGTAAGGGTGGAGCCATGAACTACACTGCCTGAGGCCGTAGGCTGGCGCCCCTCCCTGTGGTTTCTGCGGGTGTCCCCAGCCCACGGCTTCTCAGCGGGGGTCGATGGCTGAAGGAACCATGGATGTGGAACTGGATGCTAGGCTAGAACCTCTTTGAGCATCTGAAGGGTGGCTGTCCTGTGCGGGCGTCACGACCCCACCCCCAATGCTGCCAAGTCTGCTGCCTGCAGGGGCTGAGAACACGGTCCACCAGCATCCTCGCTTCCCTCCCTGGTCAGTCCCTTGCCCAGCAGTGGGGTATCTGCCCTCCAACAAGACCAGGGACAGAGAGGCTGTTGGGACTTGGGAGGGCGCGCGGGATTGCGGTGCTGAAGCTCCGGGTTCACTAATCACATCAGCGTGCTCTGCGCCGGCTCCGAGCAAGCAGTTGCCTAGCAATACTCGCGAATTCAATTCCTCAATCAATAGACGCGAGTCTCTCCATTTCGGGGAGCGCTGGAGAGTCTGGGTGGGTCTGGGGCAGGGGTACCTCGACAGCACAGAGAGCCAGGCCAGAAAAAACAATGAGCAGGCCACAGTTCCTGGCCTCGGAGACCAGCCACGTCCTGCCCAGGGACGGGTCGTGCGGGGGTGGGGAGAAACCCCGCCTAAGGAAAGGGGAATCGTGAAGTGCGGTGCATCTTCCCAGGGTCCCCAGATCTGCCAGGGTCCCAAAGAAGTGCAACTGTGAAATGAGAAAAGCCATGGCCTTGGAGGGAATGGGAGGGACCTAAGAGAGACAGTACCCGCTCCCTCCCCAGCCTATCTTTCCCCTGTCGGGGAAGGGCTTTTGCGGGCAATCAATCGGAGGAGTCCCAGGTGAAAGGGTGCCAGGGTGGGTCGTGGGGTGAGTAATGAGTGGAAGCACCGGTCCTCCCCGCCCTCCCGAACAGCCTCTTCCCCATATTCAAGGGCAAGTATGAATAAAGAGCAAAACCAAGACGTGTGTCTATTTACAAAGTATATATTTAAACACGTAAAAAGCGGTACTAGATACAGACATTCACGACCATAGAAGATAGGTACCAAAGCTTCACTCTTGAGCTGAGGTGGAGATCGATTCGAGATTTGTACAAATCTGAGAATTAAATACACCAGCAGACGCACATCCCGCGCTGCCGCAGACTCCCACCCACGAGGCCCCGGCCCCTGCTACCCACCCCGCGGTCAGCGTCTCAAGAGCTAGCGAGACATACACGACGGCCACGGACACACAGCAGGATGAGGGGTGGTGAGGCAGAACCACGCTGGTAGGGGTAAGGCCGGAGGGAAGGGTCCAAGTCTGCCCAGGCAGCTGGGAAGTGGAGTCAGGGAAGGACTGCAGAGAAGGGAGGGGGCAGCCAGGTAAAACTCGTGTCCCCGAGCCACTGTCCACTAGGTTACGGACTTGCCCCTTACGTGCTGGTTCATCTGAAAATAGCGACAGACACCCTCGGTCAACGGCGCTTCTTTATACAAAATCTAAAATAGCAGTTTTACAAATGTGAGCAGATAAAAATCCCCATTCCAGGGGCTTCTCCCTCGGTGCAACTTGATATTCAAAAAGAAACAAATATCCTGCAGCACACCACTTGGCTTTTTTCCTCTCTCTCTTTAAAGGCTAGAAAGTCTAGAGGGAAGAGAGGCTTGAGAAACTGAAGGTGGGGAGCCGGGCTGCGGAGGACCATCAGGGCCTTCCGCCTCCCCCCCCCCCGCGCGAATCTCCCCCAGCGCAGCCGGGGGACCCGGCCTCGCTCGCTTGCCGGAGTCTGTGCTTTGCTTAGCGCACAAAGCCCTGCGCCCCTCCCTCGACGAGCCCTGAAAGTTAGTTCTTCGCTGGCCCTTTAAGGGCGGGGAGGGTGAAGAGGCCGCAAAAAAGGAGCTGGAAGAGACTGGGAGTCCGGTGGGGGGGACCGATTTGTGCTTTTGAGTCGGAGAGGGGCGCTGGGCGCAGGGCGGTGCGGTGCGGAGTCTGCCCGGGCGGGGGCGTGGCGGGACCGGCGCCGCGCACCGCCTCCCCCACCGCGGCTGCCCGCACACCCGACGCGCTCCTCCTCCTCCCCCTCCGCGGGGTTTGGATGTCGAGTTCACAGAGAGAACACTCCTCGAACCGAAAAGGCCTATAAATTACAGCTTTTGCTTTTAAGGAGGGGGAGGAAAAAGCAGAAGTTCAGATGCGCATTCTTGGATGAAAACCCGCCTCCCTCCTTCTCTGTGCGCTGCTGCAGCCCCTGGGCCTGAGTCCCGTGCAGGCGGCCGGGCGAGCGGCGACCCCGGCCCGGGCCTCCCCGCCGCCAGGCGCACAGCTCTCTTTCGGCGTGCCCGCCGCCCGTCCCGCAGGACGGCCTGGCAGGCGTGTGTCCCTCGGAGTGCGGGCCCGCCCTCCCCGAGGGAGGGAAGCTGTCCAAGTCTTCCTGGGCGGTGGGGCCGCCGTCTCCTCTCCTGGCGAAGCTAGAGAACACGCAAAGGAAAAGTCCACCTGAACACTTTTCTTGTAAAACAACTGTCTGGAGCTCTGGGCACTGACACGCAATCCTCCCAATTTATCCTGGCATTTCGGGAATGTAAACAGATTTGCTGGATTTCTTTTCTCTCTGCGGAGTAAGGAAAGGAATGGAGGGACGGGGAGATTTCATCCACAAGACACACACGATCCGCGTGTACAGCACACACACCTCCCGTAAAGTGCATTTCCTGGTGTGGTCCTGGGGTGGGAAACGGCTCCCCACCCAACTTCGACTTTTTACCTTCAACCTCACACAGGAAAAGTTATTCAAGTTAATACTTTTTTCCCCTAATAGACTTCATAATCTTTACAAAGAAAAAAAAATAGAAAAACAGAAAGCCCAGACTGACCCCATCCCACCCCCTTTTTCTGATTGGGGAGCTAACCTTTTGTTGGCCTGCCTGGCCAATAGGAAGAGAGAGAAAACCCAGAGCCATCAGTCTGGCATTGGGAGTGTGAAGGAAGGAGGGGTGTGGTGGGCAGGCTGAGTCCCTCCAGAAACCCTCAGAAACCCGGTGCCCAGGTCCCAAGGGAGGACAGGACCCCTCTTGTCCCAACTCAGCCTGCCTGATCGCACTAAACCACACTGTCTCTCTCTCTCTCTCCTTAAATAAAACAACTTCAAGAGTTGAAATATATATATTTAGATATTTTTCTTAAATAACATATTTACATCTAATAGAAAATATAACTCTAGAGATAAATTTCCAACCAAAACTGAGGGGGTAAGAAGGAAGAATGAAAAAGGCTGACAGGGTGTGAAGTCAGGGGCAGGACCAGCCAGAGGCCGCATCCCACCTACAAATAAAAAGCACTATGCCAAGTCTGGCTCACTCTCGCCTGTTCTTGTCCTGGGCTCACCCACCCAGCAATTCATCTTTTCTCTTTAAAAAAACCTTGGTCCGTGTTACTTTCCTTAATGGTGACCGTTAAAAAGTTTGAGGTCACATCAGTGACCACCACCTTCTCCAGATTCGTCAGGGAGGGGCTCCAGGATTCCTCCTCTGGGTCCCCCAGGATTCTGGCCACTGGGATTCTGGCGATGAGGGAGGGCCTTCCCCCCTGGGCCCCCATGTCCCGATAGAGGTTCCCCATAGAACCTGGTGTGCCTGAGCCATGCCGGACCCGAGGGCCACTAGGGTCAAGAGCACCCTGGCCTTTGGCCTCCAGGAAGGCGGCCCTGTGCTTTATGACCCTGGCAGGGAAGGTGTCCACAGCCAGCTTGCCTGTGGCCTCAGCTGAGCTAGGGCTGGTCACACCACACTGCACCAGGTCCGAGTCCTGCCTTCGGGCCAGCTGGATCACACTGTGGCCAACTGGGAATTTTCCTGCTCCAGAAGGGATGTCATCCAGCTTCCTGCCCTTGAGGTAATCTCCAAGGCCATCACTGGGTTCTCCCAAGGGCCTCTGTGAAGGGTCCAGGAGATCCTTCCGGGGCTTGGGGCCTCGCTTCTTGGAGCTGTCCCCTGGTGAGCTGGGCTTATCATCCATGCGGCTGGCAGCCCTTTCTCTTTCTCGTTCTCTCTCTCGCTCTCGATCTCTTTCACGTTCTCGATCTCGATCCCGATCCCGATCCCGATCCCGGTCCCGGTCCCGGTCCCGAGGAGGCTCTGGTCGACAGGTGCTACTGGTGCTACTACTGCTTCCTGGTGGGGACAGACCCATGTTCCGAAGGCCCTCCCGGGCTCGAGAAGTGGAAGCTAGATCCTGGGGCGAGCGGCCTGGGTAGGGAATCCTGATGCCTCTAGCTGAGTCACTCCTAAATTCATAGGTTTTGGCCTTTGCCTTGGCCTGGGCCTGCATAGAGAAAACTAAGTTAGAAACAGAACACTGCCCTGCCCTCTGCCCTCCTCCAGCCTTGACCTCCAGACCTCACCTTCTGATGCCTGGAAATTCTAGAAAGTGAGAAGGTGGGGCTTAGAGGTGGTGATTATGGGCAAGGGCAGAGAACTTGTGTAGAAGCAGCCAATGCACTTGTATTCCATTATACATCCACTTCGGAGGCCTGAGATTGGGGGCACAAAGGTTTTCTAGTGTGTCTAAAACTCCTCCCCTCACACACCCCCAGGAGCCACTGACTTGGTGACTTGTCAGGAGACTCCCTCCCCTACATTTACACAGGCAGTAGCACACCCCCTTGGCCCAAGCCCTGGTGGTAACTTCTGCACTAAGTAACTTCATAATATCAGAGTTCACACTGCACAGTCATCCTACCTTGAGAAGGAAGGTTTTGGGTTTGGGTCCTCGTTTTTTGGGCCCATAGAGCTCCATCTCTCTTTCCCTAGAAAAAGGAGACAGGAAGAAGGGGGTGTGGGCAAAGTAATCAAGTGAGTCTCCAGTCCAGGTAGAATGGAACCCACCCCACACCTTTCCAAGTGAACAGCTGGGGCTCAGAAAGGTCTATACCTTTCCTCAAAGGCTGCAAGCAACCGAGCATCCAGGATGTTTTCCTCTGGCTCCCATGTGCTGTACCTAAGGAAATCAGGAAGAAGTGGGCATTAGTGCCGGTGCAGGGAGAGTGGAGAGTGCAAGGTGTGAGTGTGTGTAACTTCTTTCAGTACCTTGTATTGTATTTCAATGCAAGGGGGAATAAGAATAGAAAGAAACCTCCCGAATAACAGTCTGGGTTTAGAACTGCATATAACCTACTTACTTCTGCGACCAGCCCTTCCATTTCACGAGGTATTCCATGCGTCCCTGCAGATGCAAAGGAAGAAAACGTGTGTGTGTGTGTCTGTGCGTATGGGGAGAAATGCATGACGAGGACACAAGAAATACATATGAAAAATGCATGCACCAAATGAATGCTTGAAACCCCACCGCCTGCTGCATCACCCCTGCACGAAACGCTGCACAAAGTGCATGCACCGGCATTCATCTCCCACTCCACCCCCCACCCATGCAATCTGTGCATCGCTGCAAGTCTAAGGAGAGCGCTGGGGCTCAGAGCCGACGCCGCCGCCGCCACGGCCGCGGCCGCGGCTGGGACCTGGGGGAAGGGAAGCTGGCTGCAGCAGAGGGAGGGAACCTGGGCCGGAGGGGAGGGCCCGGCCGCGCCGAGGCCCGAGGCCCGGAGCACCTACTTTCCGTATGCGCCGCTTCAGGAGGGCTTCGGCCGCGAACACCCGCTCCCCCACCGCCGAAAGCTCCATATTGACTCGCCGCTTCCCCTCTTGGCCGCTTCCAGGAGCTGAAAAGCAGCAGCCAGCATACGACAGACCATAATACTCTCCCGCTGACGTCAGTTCTCCTCCCCTCCCCGCGCGCGCTCCCTCCCCGACCCCCCCCCCCCGCCCTCTTCGCTGTGCTCCGCTCCCACCTCCCTTGCCCCGCGCTTCCTCCCGCCCCACGTGTTGCTAACGACGTTGCTAAAGCCGAGCGGTCGAGTCTTGAACCCTGCGCGCTGATTGGGCGAGCTCCAGGCCACGCCCCCTCCCTTTCTCCCCCGCGTTGCTACGTGACCCGCGTTCCGATTGCCACGGGGCGGAGTCCGTGGGCACTCCAGAGACTCGGTACGCCGAGGAGGGCGCCGCCGCCGGAAGTGACGCAAGAGGAGGGCGGGCCCTACCGCTGTCAGTCTGTGGGGCTTGCTATGGGGGACAAGCTGCTCTGTGTGCTAGCCTGGGCCCCCTCCCCCGCCTCCAAGTTGTCCCTCCGGTGCTGGACGACCCCACTGCTCTGGTTGGGACCCCCGTGGCGATGTCAGCCGGGCCCCGCCTCCTCGGCAGACCCCGGCCCGCCCTACCCCCACTGCCTGGGACTTGTGCCGGCCCCTCCCCCGTCGTCCACGCCGCACAATGCACAATGCACAGGTGCTGGGGCGCTGTAGACCGCGCCCGAACCCCGACACCCCAAGCTGCGCCCCTAACCACTCTCGCTGCCGACCCTTTCCCCACACCCCACTGCACAGCCAACCCTCGGTCTCCATGGCAACGCTCTCCCCCCTCTGCCGTCCCCAGGCCCTGCTCTCTAACAAATCAATGTGCCTGCTCCTCGATCTCCGGTCGCGCAGCGCTGCCCTCGCCCACCCTGCGGGCCCAGCGAGCCTGACTGGCCAGAGCGCTCGCCTAGCACAGAAATCCAGCGCTACCCGAGTCCACTCGGCTGTTGTCGCACGAACACTGCCGGGGCTGGGAACCTGCGGGGACGTCGCATGCCCCATCCTGTTACCGATTGTTCCCTACCCCCAAAGCCACCTGTCCCTGCCCCTACCTCGGGATGCCAGCCCCCACCAGGCCCAAGTCTCCAGTGTTGTCAACCCTGCGCGCCTGTGTTGGGCCTGGATGTGTTAAGGGAATGGAAGACCATCAGGGCAGAGCCTAGACCTTGGCTAATTTTGGGGTGCGCGTCGGGGGGCACTTCGTTTCCTCTAGACCCCGGTGCCTGGCCCGCGCGCACTTCCTGTCCGTGGCCGTTCCTGTTGTGCGCAGCAGTCACCCGGCGAGAAACGACAGTGCGGAAGTTAGGGGGCGTTGTGGTGTCCACTACGGGCTTGGCGAGAGGGTGTCGCGAGCGAAGTTGGTGGGTCTCAGAAAGGGGCCAGAGCCAGAGCCGGGACGCAGATCTCTAGGCTCTGCGCACCTGCATGTGCATTCGCTGACCTCCCGCCTGCTCAGTTCTTGACCACTAGTGGCGGGGACAGCGGCGAGGACGGCAGCCGCAGTCTGGGCCCAGAGGGTCCTTCGCCCTTTTCTCTTACAGCTCAAGTTCCGGTCACAACGCCCCCTTCCTGGAACCTATGATTTGGTTAAAACACCGACGACCAACTTGACTGGAAGCTGTTTCTGAGCCAGGGATGGGGTGGGATGGATTGGATGAAAGGAAGGGATAGGAAAGACAGGAAGAGAAGAAGCGACCCAAGGAGTTTGGCGGCAACGGCGGGGAAACCCGCAGCTGTAAACTGGCCTCCCGGCTACAGCAACGTGCCACGCGGTCGCTGCGCGGTCCTCGGCTCGGGACAGGCGGCGCTGGGCACGCCCTCCCTAGAAGTCCTCTCTCCCATGGAAACACGGGTTCCTTGGCCTTGCTCCCAGATTTTACAAGGTGGGCGCTGGGCTGCAGTCCCACCTCTCCAACCCTCCCGACTTAACGAACAGCGTGCCTTGGACTCCCAGAGCGCCCCGGTGACCCACGCCCCGCCGCCTGCAAGAGGCCGCCGACGGCTGCATCCTTAATCATAAAAAGTCATTCCCGGTAACAAATAGTTTCGTCGGCCGGTGCCGGCGATACAGCTGTTTCTGTTTAAGCTTAAATACTTTCCAACAGTTTGGGCAGTAAAAATAAAGTCGGCCTCAGCCGCCTGTAAGTGTCTGGTTTCCCCGCCCAGAGAAAACCCACCCTGAGCCCTGGGCCTGGGTCGCTCTGCTTGCTTCGGCTGCCCCGTCTTGGAATCTGCTGCCCGCTCTGGGCGCCACTGCTGCCCACCCCGAGGCTCGGCTTGCTCTAGACACTTCTTCGCCCGACTGTAGAACAGGAGCTCCCCTCACCTAGAACAGGACGGGGGAAGCTTGCCGAGCAGCGGGCTGACTGGACACCCCCGGCCTGCCGGCCTCCCCTACCCTTGGACAGCTCGCCTGTGCCCCGGAAAGGCGGCGGTTTCCCTTCTGCGAGCCTTTCTGCAACCCAGTCCGAAGCAACTTTGTGCTAACCAACTGGGTCTTGCACTCGGTGCAAAGAGGTCGGTCGATTGTTTCAGTTTCACCATAGGGGGAAAAAAACTAGCTTTCCTCCTCCGCCGCCCAGTCTTCCTTCTTTTCTTTTTTCTCCCCTCCCCTCTGTATCCTTCTGCTTCTTGTCTCATTTTTCTTTCTTTGCCTAAGTACCTCTGCAGCTCCAGGGGCGAAAAGGAAGCCCCGGGCATTACCAGGCACAGCCCTTTCCTCTGCAGGAGTATTTGATGGTCGTTTCTTGTCCTCATCCTACTTTCCCACTGGTCTTTATGATGGATGCAATTCTTCCAGGATAGCTTGCTCTGAACAGAATTAGCACTTGAGGGTGTCTGAGTTTACAAATGTCATCGGGGATACCTGCAGAGTGCTGGGTAAAAGTGCTCCTGAATTAAGAGGGAAGGAGAAGTACAGATAACCTGACATCACTTGGAGGCTGGCTCCTGTCCGATGTAGAACTCCTCAGCCCTATGGAAGAAAACCCTGGCAGGGTGGAGCGGGGCGCCCTTACTCCACACCCCCATTCCCTGTTACTCATGGGATAGCAGGGTTGCAAAAAGTGTGGAAAAAAGGTCATTGGGTGGATTCACTCCGCCACCGTTAGAGACAAAGGGAGAGGAGCGAATCTGAGAAGGAAACCCATTTCTCCTACAGCGCTCAGAGCTGAGGTGTAATTTGGTGGGCTTGAGAAGATGTCCGTGTGTGCCAAGAGAGGGCGCTAGTATGTCCCAGGTGGTACTGTCATTGTGGCCCACTCTGGACAGGTCGCTTTGGGCCACTCAGCTGGTGGAGGGATCCCAGAAAAAACACAGAGAGGATCCCCGCTCTGGCTCTCTAATTGGACCCCCTCTTCAACAGATTCCATTCTCACCACTCCTTTCTTCCACACAATGGCTTTCCTTCTTCCAAGTTAGATAATTGCTTTTCCCACACCACCTGCACCTCCCTGGAGTAAATAAAGTTTCAAAGGACTGGACTCTGTGCTACCAAGCCCACTTCTCTCGAGGTCCCTCAAAGGCTACCAGGTTCCTGTGCGCTGCCTCTGCAGTAAATAAGGTAACTCCTTCCTATTACTTTAGCCCCATATGGCTGCAATTTGAGTGTCTTTGGAGACAGTGCGTGTGTTGGGGGGGGGGCAGGAGAGAGTGAAAGTGGAAATCAAATGCTCTTACATTGCATTTTTATGAAGGAAATTGTCGACGATTCTCTTAACTGCCTACCCCTTCCCAAGAAGAGCTGCCCAGTTTCTTTGTTTATGGAAATTCAGACTCCCACTGGCCTGGGGACACCTGCTTCCCCAATCCCTGTCTCTTGCCCTATTCTTCACTGGTGCTGGTGACCTGGGGCCCAGCCCTTGACTTTGCCTCAATACAAAGGGCCTCCAACCAGCTCCTGGGAGCCTGCCCAATCCTTGGGATGACTCGGGAGTCCCAACTGGCCTGTTGACCCTGCCCCCTAGGAATGCTAAGACCACCTGGGGACTGAGGCCCTCTTAGGGCTCCTTGTGCCTGCTGCCCACCGACCTATCAACACAGTCTCCTACAGCAAAGCCCAAAGCTGGTGAGGTCCTGGAGGCGGGAAGGCGGGCCCAGGCCAGGTGCTCACTGCCTCACTGCCAGGTCGAGGCCAGATCAGCAAGCCCCAGCATGCCCTCTCCCTTGAGGCTGAGGCCACACCTCAGCTAATTCTTTGGGAGCATTTCAACTTCGTGGCTTGGAGGGCATTAGACCTGCCCGGTCTTGGCTGCGAATTCAGGCAGCTTTGGTACCCAATGTATTGTGTCTGGGGGCAGGCAGAAGGCTGTGACTTGATCAAGGCAGCCTCTGAGGCATGGTAAGGCCCAGCCTGGCAGCCCAGATGCAGCAGGGGGTATCCAGCTGGCCTCACAGGACCCCAAGCCCCAGCCAAGCCCAAGCTGGTTGCTGGCCTATAAGAATTACCAGAGTCTGGTATGGGATGCAGCAGGAGTGACCCACATCCTGGACAGAGGTCAGAAGCCCTGGCCTGTACAGGCTGCCAGGTTCCTGGCTGAGGGTCCTCTAGTTGTTTCTGCAGCAAGAAGGACCCTGCTATCCTGTCCCACTTTCTTCTCTCTAGGGGACAGCAAGGTCCTTCTTGCTACAAAATGAGAAGGGGCCCTTTAGGCAGTTTCCCATGGGCCTATGCACACTAGAAGCCACATAACCTTTGACTTCTGCCCCCTTAAGCCACAGGAACAAGGTCAAGCTCCCTCCCTACCCCTCTAGGGGGGAAAATACCCTCCCTCAGTTAAGACATCTATTGAGCTGTCAGTGTTGGGCTAGTATCTGCCCTATTCCTGAGTCACAACCAGGGAAGAGCCACTCTACTGCCCCATGAGGCCTTTCTCATCTATAAGATGAGGGGAGCTCTGGGGGGAAAAGAGGTTATACAGCAGGGGTTCTGCCTGAGAAGCTCTAAGATCAGAGCTGTGATAACAGAGACTCAGCCCTCCTGAAACCTCAGTTCATCTGGGGTTTAAGGAAAGAATTCAAGTTAAAAAAGGGCTGGCCAACTTCCTGGGATGGACACAGCAGGGCCTCTAAGCACAGCCTTCTGACAAAAAAGATGGGGCTGCAGCAAAAATGAAGAGGGAGAGATATGGGAACCCCACCAACCAAGCTGAAGACTTCATGGGGATGGAAATCTTTGCTTTTCCGCTGGTAGAGCACAGTGGCTACACCTGTGGGTCTGGGGCCAGTGTGCTTGGGTTCAAACCCCTTGCTAAGTGTGTCCCCTTGCGTAAGATACCCTCTAAACTTCAGCTCCCAACGCTAGACTCAAAAATGGGGAATGAGCATCTTTCCCAAACAAGGTCCATGGGAGGGAGAGAGGATGTCAGTGAGCTATAGTGAAAGCACTGCCACCCTAGCAGGTACAAGCAGTGTCCACTAAATTATCACTGTGATGATTAATGCTATCACTGGCGTTCTGGGATCAAGACAGTCTAACTGGACTGGGTGGTTTTTGATTGGGATGGCTTTCTCTCCGGGGAACCCACGTCTGTCCAGGCTACCTCTACTTCTCAATGAAGGAACCCACTGTCCACAGGAAGCTGACTGTGTGCTTCTCAGGCGCAGCTTCGGCCTGACCCTTGAGTCGTCGCCTCCATAGGTTTGTGCCAGGTGGGCTTGCTCCGCGCTAACAGAGGGGGACCAGAGCGCAGCGGGTGCACGTGGGAGGAGCACGCGCACGGCGGCTGACCCGGCACGCATGCGCGCCGTGGGGCAGGGCCCCTTCCCCAAGCCTTCGCGGGAAAGCCTCCTGGGGTCGGTTGTGAAAGCTGGCCCCTGGATCCTCGAAGCGTTCTAGTGGCACAGGTGGAGATGGCTCAGAGCGGGGTGGGAGAGCCGCCTGCCCTCGTCCCGTCCTGAAAAGGGTGCGGGAGAGGTGGGCGCGGATGAGCGTGAGTATTCTGCTCCGGCTGCTGGCGAAGAAGAGGCTCAGACGAGGCGGAATTCACACGGCGGGGCGGGGGCGGGGAATGCCAGGGTGGCGGGATGTGGCGACGGCAGCCTGGGACAAGTGGGTGACCTAGGTCATTGCCTCGGAGCCCCACCCCAGTCAAGGGCATTATCGGAATGCTCCTCTTGACGCCTGGCTCCATGCTCCGCTGCTGCCTTGGCGCCAGACCCGACGGCCCAATCCGCCCCGCGGCTCTGGCCCGGGTGGAGAATCCGATCGCCAGTCTGTCTGCATCGAGAGAGGACTGACCCAGCGAGTATAGCCAGTGCCCGCCCCATTCCCACGGCGATCCTGTCCTTCGGGCAGGCAAGGAACACCCACCTCCTATGGGAAAACGCACGGCGGGGGTGGCTGAAGAGAGACCAGGGATGGTGGCAGCAGAGGCTGCGCCCAGCAAGGTTCCCCGGCTCCCTGGGTTCCCCTGAAGCCCAGCCCCCGCCCCCCTCCCGCCACCCAGGCCGCCAAGCTACTCTGGTCACTGTAGTCCTGGACAGCAAGCAGGCTGTCTCCAGCCCCAGGACAGCTCCGGGGAAGTCTCGGACTCTTTCTGCGTGTCACGTTCCTTTCTGCTTCCTACCCCGCCTCCCAGCGGAAGGAATCGACGTGATCCCCGCCCCCACCTCGGACGCCGGAGACCTCGGGTTTGTTCCAGACAGGTCTGTTATCTCCAGAGTTGGAGACGCACGCAAAGTGCAGTCTTCCCATTTGGAGGTCAGAACAACCGAGGTGCGGGAGCCTAAAGAGTCATTCTAGGGAGCAAGGTTGGCGGAAGCAAACTGGGTGGGGGGCAGAGGCGTGGCCCGCCCCACGCCAGCCGAGCGGCCAAACCGCGAGCCGCGGACTGCTCAGCACTGCGTTGTGCGAGTCTACGGAGAAAAATGCGACTAACGGAGCCGGACTTCTCGCCTTTGATGGCCTTGGCGAAGACCGGCGTCCGGCACTAGGTGGGCACCTAGTCGTGCAGCCCAGGGACGGGATTCGCAAGGCGTTCCCGGCTGCTGCCCGGCGAGAATGACTCCGTCGGGGACACACCAGGCAGGGCAGACGTCGAGAACCTGGAGCCGGTTTGCCACGGATCGGCGCACGCCCAGAAGCCGTGTTGTAGGTTCCGGGGCTGCGAGGAAGCTCCAAGCCGGCGGCCTCAGCCGGTCCTTGCGCAAGCGCCTCGCTGCCCTGGCAAGACCCCTGCTTTGTCCCGCCGCGGGCGACCGCGGAGTGGCGCAGCCCCGCAGGAGTGGGTACAAACGGCCACTTGGCGCCCGGAAGACCTGGTCGGGGAGCCGGGACACCTCTTCCCTTGGCAGGAGAAGCTAGGATTGCCTTCTCCGCCTTTTTTTTTTTTTTAATCAAATTCGGGGACCATGATACTGTGTTTATTCGCCCAACTTTCTCCCTTGACATTTTGCACTGCGCTCCCGAAGTTGGGGCAGGAGTAATTATGCAAACATCTGGGCTGTCCTGCTCCGCCACCAGCGCGGTTCTTATTCATCCTGAGAGCCCAATGCCCTCATTTGCATAATAATGGCTTATCTAGAATAACAGCAATCAGAGGCGAAATTAATTTTCTTTTCTTGGGCACATCCTTGAGATCCTGAAAACTGAGGCTTAAGGCAAGAAAAGCTGGTTTGGCAGCGGGTGTGGGGTTCTCCACCAGGGCTAAAGAGAAATGGAGTTTAGAGCAGTGGGAATGCGGTGCTCTCCCTGTGTTTCTGAATTTTTCTACTTTCAGCCTTAGATCTTAGCTACTTTTTGAACAAATCAGTGAAGCGCTTAACGGCTGTGGGACTCTGTACAAACACTGGCCCCTGCCTTCTTTATGGTGGGAAGTTTGGGAGTCCTGAAGAAGGGGTAACAGGAACCCTAGTTGGAAGTAGTAACCATGAACGCGGCTAGGTGAGGAAGTGTACACCTGAAGTCTATCCCGAGAGATCGAGGCAGTGTCCGGTGACCAGCTATCCAGACCTGGGTATGGGCCCTCCAGGGGCCCAAATCCCACCCTCTGGAGAGTGAAAAAGCAGAGCGCTTTCTGGCTCTAAGATGATCCCCTCACCCACTGGGGCAACAAAAGTGGATTCAAAGTAGCATAAAAGAGTGTGTGTGGGTGATGGTCGGGTCATTATGGGAGAAAACATCTTTTACACATTAAAACTCTTCTTGATCTTAATATGAAAAGGAGTGGGAGGGGGAAATCCACAAATAAATATGGTAAATGAATTTGGACCAGAATTACAATCCTGAAGCCACTCTCAGCGGATTCTGGGCTCCAGGGGGTTTTTGCTGCAAAACTTGTTCCCCCAAAAGCCATCACTCCTTGAAGGCGATAAATAGCGGGAGGGGACAGAAGGACTGGAGAGCTGTCCTGTCTTCCTGGATCCTCTGCAGACAACAAAGATGGAAGTTTTATGTTTCATTCCAGAGGTGGACACAGTTCAGGCTTCCAATCAAGAAGTCCAGTGTGGTTCTTCAGTTCCTTTTCAAATCATGGTGCAGTCGGAAACTGAGAAGCGGTTGGGAGGGGAATGGGCAGAGGGTCTTGCTCCCACCTGCAGGACTGCCTTTTGGGGAAGAAGGAAGAGGGCTCAGAGATGTAGAGGGCTCTGGAGAGTGCAGCCTCCTGGGTTTATTCTGTACTTTGGAGACAGTCTCCCTCATGACTTCTTTACCTCTTTTGACCCAGAGGTAATCTCTCCTCTCCTCCTCTCCAGCAGTCAGCTCCTCCAATGGGTGTGTGTGTGTTTGCCCGCTTGGGGAAAGGCATCGGGAATACCTAAGCAAAGACTCCAGCTGGCACCCCATCGTTCATAGCCAGAAAATTCCGGAGTTGTGATTCCAAGATTCCTAATTAGTCCGTATTTTAGCCTCAGTCTCTCCCTTTTGAAGTGTGTAGGACACAGGAAGAAAGGCAGAGAAAGTGGCAGCAAGCAGTCCTGAGGGAGTTGCCAATTCCGCTGCACCAGAAACTCCTTACTTAGGTCCACCAACTTGAGGTTTCAACAGCCTGCTTGGGAGCCCCAGTGGCCATCTAGGAAACTGTCCCACCAGCTGCATCCCAAACCCAGGGGCAGGGGTCAGCCCTTGCCTCCTAGGGCGTTCGCTATCTAATCTAGCAGGGCTGGAGCTACTAGTGCATTTGTCCCAGAGCCACGGCCAGTTGGTACCCAGTCCCAGGGGAATGCCCAAGAGCCCACGGAAAAGAGATGCTGCTGCACCACAGGAGGGATGCGGGTGGGGCGTGGGAATCCACTTTGCCTAAGAGTTTCCAGTGTAGCTCCTCAGTGAGGAGCAGTGGGCTTGGCACACTTTCCTCTAAGGAGCAGGGAACTTTCAAGAGCAAATTCTTGAAGGAGAACCCAGAAGTGTGTGTGGTGGTGGTGGTGGGGGTGCTTGGCACGGTGGAGGAGAGAGCAGAAATCAAAGGTATCTCAGTCTGGGGCGGTGGAGTGAGTTTAAGGGAGAAAGAGGATCACCCAGAAGTGGGTGTCCAGAAGGAAACTAGGAGCAACAAGACAAACCGGCTTTCTCTATCACTGTTCCTCAGGTGGCACCTCAGTGTCCCCCCAGCTGCCACTCTGAAGGCTGGCAGCCCCTGCTTCTTGTGAGTCAGGAGCTCAGGGAAATCTGGGAAACAGCTTGGTGCTTGCACCAAACGATCTCTAGGAAATCAGTGTTCTACCTCCTAAATGGGTGGGGTATCTTCCATGTCGCTGCAACAGATACCTGCCATGGATTGGTGCCTTGGGACCCAAAGAACACGGGATACCACAATACCTGTGCCCAAACACCTGCAGTCTTTTCAAGTTGAGGACTCCAGAGGGTGCTGGGCTCAGTGTCCTAGAGCAACTCAGTGGGGCAGTACTTCTGCCCAGGCTCCCCTCTCCCTGAAGGGAGAGTTTCCAGGCTATGCTACTATGACTCCGAAGATCCTCTGGGAAGTGAGCTGTGTGTGAAGGGCTCTAGAGTCCTGGACTGTTGCGAAGGGCAGAGACTAAAGGACTGAGGAAATCTGTGTAGCAGGAAAGCGGCTGGAGGTGACACCCACTGCCCAGTCCCCAGGGGAGCTCCCTGGAATACCAAATGCCTTTGACCACACTGGCTTCAGTGGACTCAGTGCTTTATTAGTCTTTGCATTCCTAGAACTTGGCACCCAACCTGGTATAAGAGGACTGAGGTGCCCCCCCCCCACTGAGGTCTCCCCAGTGGGCTGCTTTGTCCCCAGCTGGGTGCTTCTTGGACTCTTCTGTATTCCTTCCTCTTCACAGTCCTCCTCACAGTTCAAGGGAGGCTTATTAACAGCATAAAACTGAAAGCGGTCCAGTGTACTGATGGTAGCTCACACCTGTGATGCCAGTGCTCTAGAGGCTGATGCTGGAAGACCCTCACAAATTTGAGGCCAGCCTGGGCTACCTAGTGAGTTCAAAGCTAGTCTGAACTACATAGTGGAGTGCCATCTCTAAATAAATACACTGAAGAAAGAAGCTCAGAAAGTTAAGTAATTTG
Organism: Cavia porcellus; assembly: GCF_034190915.1. Classification (NCBI taxonomy): domain Eukaryota; kingdom Metazoa; phylum Chordata; class Mammalia; order Rodentia; family Caviidae; genus Cavia; species Cavia porcellus. Next base: position 28,340,729 of record NW_026947515.1, read on the forward strand.
CTGATGACCATGGTATGCTGTAGGGGACAGGACCTACATCAGTCACATAGGAGGTGAAGGGAAGTGTCAGGGTAGCTCGCCCTGGTGTGTACCAGGTAATTTCAGGAGCAGACATGGCTCTGCTGCTCCTAATCTGGGTTCAGCCTGCAGCAGGACCAAGAACTCAGGAGCTGGGGCCAAAACCCGCAGCATATCTTGCTTCTGTCCTCCTCTCCAAAGCTGCCCAAGACAGTGACTTTCTGGTCTATCTCAAGCACTGGACTAATAATGTGGCAGCCATTACAAGTCCCTAAGGTAGAGGTTGGGTTACTGGACAACAAACCACACCAACACAGAATGCTGTGCCCAAGATGTTGCTAAGATGCACAGCATCTTCCAGACCTAGGTTTGCTCTGCCCCAGCTTGTTGAGATGTCTTGGATAAGTCACTGTTTCTCCTGATCCATTTCTTGGTGAGCTAACATCTGAAGCAGGCAGTTTCAGGAGCCCTCTCTCTGTAGGGTCACTGTATCTGATGTGCAGGGTGGGGGTGGAGGTTTTGCCATCTGGCAATTTTATTGGGATTCCAGAACTTTTAAGAAAATATTTTTTGACCATTTGACTGCTGAACACTGGTGTAGGCACCTAAGACATGGAACCCTGTGGTTGTGGTTGCAGGCAACAGGAACAGCGGATTCTGATTTCTCCAGTGCCAGGTAATGGCCTCAGTTTCCCCAATGATGCCCACTCAAAGCTACCAAATGCCTAGCTAGGGGACCCCCACATCAAGAGGAAGAGTTAGGAAGGAATCCCCGGAGATGAGACTACCTCTTCAGGCCCAATCCAAACCCTGAGGATCCCATGCGAAGCATGATCCTCCCCCTCAGCTCCACACTGCCCGCAGCACAGCTGCAGCTCAGACTAATTCCAGGTACACTCTATAGGTGGCATCATGCTACTGGAAATGGCCTCCTTGGAGGGCAAGGCTATCTTAGCAGCATCTCCAGGCTCCCTTGCAGGGGAGTCTAGGCAATCCTGACACTGACTGACACAATACCCATCGCAGGTCTGCAAAGGGACACCTGAGGGGCCACAGTGGTGAGCTCTGGGAAGCAGGGCTCTGCATCTCCAGGCTCACTGGTCCAGGTGCATGAGCTTCTCTGGGCCATCCAGTGGAGCCCCAGATCCAGGAGTCTCTCCTGCCCACTGCCAAGACCACGGACAGAAGGGAAGGGACAGTCTCAGTCTGCAGTCTATCTGACAGGCAGGCTATTTTGGGATCTACAACAGCATTTCCCTGGAAGGAGTTCCTGTGCCCTGCACTGGTTGGAGAACTGGGCCAGCACAGCAAGCACCCCTGCCAGAGCCAGAGTCCCCTCCACCCAAACACAGTACCTGGCCATCCCAGCTGTGGACCATTTCCATGTCCAGACCCTTCTCCTAGGGTGGTCCAAACTCCTCTTCAGGTGGGCAGAGGGACCAACCAGGGAGAAAATAAGTGGCCCACCCTGATGGGGCAGGGCATGGGGGTCTTCGGGAAGGCAGGCACCAAGGTACAACCAAAGCCATGGAATGTCCAGAGGCCCCACCCTGGGCCAATTGCCTCTTGGTAAAGACCCTCTCCCTGATCCTGCCTCATCCCGCAGCAATCCCAGTCTTTCCCTGGCAGTCCAGTCCTGGAGCTGGGTGCAACCCAGGCCAAGCCTGTCACCAGGGGGAGACTGTCAGGAAGCAGGGTGAAGGATCCCAAGGGAAGACAGATGTGACTGAAACATCTTTCACCTCACCCTCCAGAGCCTGGTTGGTCCATGCTTGTGCCACTTGACCCAGAGACTGTTGGTTCTCAGGGCCATGACTCCTGTTCTCACCACAGCTTCACACGTAGCACCCACCCTTAGTGCCCTGGCCCACCTCGTGCCAAAAGGTCAGGAAATGGGGCTCTGGTTCTCGGATGATAGTCAGACCGGTCCTAGGAAGACTGCTGGGTGGGCTCTGAACCCACAAATCATAAAACAACTCTCCTCCCCCTCAGGCTTTGGGCTTGGTTTCCTTGGATCCTAGGCCTTCGGCGAAAACCCAACACAGATTCGCTCATATTTTTTTAAACAAAAGCAATTAGATTTCAATCCTGGTTCATTTGCATTTGCACCTCAGAAACGGTGGGGGGCGGGAAAGCAGGAGGGAAGGAGGGGGAGCTTGGCGGGTAGCACCTCCTGGGCGCCGCAGCTGGCGGAGCTGCCATTGAGTCGGCCACATCTGGCCGGGGTCAGCGGCCGCCGCAGCCCACTCCTAGCCGGCTCCCGGGGCCCTCGCGGTACAGCCGCTCGGCGGCGCGCTCATCGATCGTCGGGGCCGCTGCTCGGAGTGGAGAACAAGGTATAGCCTGTATTTAGGTTCCTGCCCTTATATGGTGATGTGCGCGAGCGCCCGCCGAGCGGCCGCACCATATAAGGACAAGCGGCAGGCACCGGGCTGAGCTGGTGCGCGCTCATTGGCTCGCGCGTCTCTCAGCAACGGCTCTCACGAGTGGAAAGGAGCCAGCCGCCCCCGCCCGCTCCCCGCCCCCTCCCTTTCTTTCTCCCCTACGGTCCCCGCCTCTCGCCTAGGCACCCCCTACGTGTCCTGTCCCCCCCCTTTTTTTTTTGCCTACACCCTTTCCCCAGGTTCTCTTTCCGAGGTCTCCTTCCCTCTCCCCTTCATTTTCCCTTGGCCTTGCGGCCGCTTGTCCTCGCTCTCGATGTGCACACTCCCATCTCACAACCCCCTCCTCAAACTCAGCGAGCATCGCCGAGGCGCGGGAAGGCCCGGATGCGGGAGGAGAACAGGTTGTGTGTGTCCGCGCGCGCGTGTGCGTGCGTGCGTGTGAGTGTGTGTGTGTGTGTTTATGTGTGTCTGCCGCACTGGCTGCTGCAGCATCACATCCACGCAAGCACGCACGTATGCACGCATGGGGCTCTGGGAACAGTCTGAGCACCCACCCTCCAGAAACTCACCCCCGCCCCTGCACGCGCGCGCACACACACACACACACACACACACACACACTCGCCAGTAATCAGAGCAATTAGCTTCTGAACAGATTCGTTTGTGGGGCTAGGAATGTGTGTAGCTACAGCAGCCCTGGGTACGCCTAAATTAGCATCTCCCAGGGTGTCCCTTCGGGCTGGATTTCTGAATGCAATCATGATAATGATAAATCGATGTCTCATTTAAAGGTTACTTTAAAAACCTGCCAGTTGTTGAGAGGGGGAAAAAAAAAAACCCCTCTGCTGGAAGGAAAACGCACTAGAAGAACCGCTCTCAGTTTCCAGGCAGAATTCAGTGGAGCGACGGATGCGGGAGGAAGGTCAGGTGCCCAGCGTTGGGCCCACCCACAGGATGGGAGCCAGTGGAGGGAGAAGGCAGCGCAATGTCGCTGTTTCTCTAGGGAGAAGACTCCTAGTCACAGCTACCTCCCACAGAAAACCCACCGCAGAGCCAGGGGCGCCTCGCCCCATCCCCCACGCGCAGAGGTGCGCGCACGCGCACGCACGCACGCACAGGTGTCCGGCTGACCGCTCCCGAGGCGGGCTAGTGTTCTGCTAGCGAAGCTTTGGGGTAAAGAGCCATCCTTTCAAGGATCCGCTCCTGTCCCGCAGGTGACAGATAAGACAATGGGCGCTCTAGCGCCCTGGGGACTTCCCAGTGACTGAGATAGCCTCTAGGCTGTAGCCTATTGGAGGCGCCCAGCGATGCCCCCTACTGGGCAGCCTGAGCTTGGAACGAGGCGCAGCTGGGGGTCATCCCGAAGGACCCACTACTGTGGGGGATGGGGAAAGGACTGATGACACGCTCTGCTCCTCAGGTCTCGGGCACCCGCCCCCACCCTAGCTTTTCTCTCCAAATCTGAAATTCCTCAACCTCGTCCTTCCAAAGAAAGGTGGCCGAAGCAGGCATTGCCGGGCAACGTGGGTGCGAAACTGGGGAGGACACTGTCGGCTGGTTTGAGTTAGCTCCAGCCGCCTCCGATGCTGCCTCCTCCTCCTCCTCCTCGCTGTTTCTGCGGAAGGAAGCGCTGTGGCCTCAGCAGCCTGTGATGCCGACACGCACACCTTCCTGACCTTGGCTGAGATTTGCTGTCTTGGTGTTTTGCCTCGCATAAAGCAGTGTCCCTCTTCATTGGGAACTGCAGGTGCGCTCAGGGACAAGAGGTTGTCCGGGGCTGCACCCCGCGCCAGATCTCTGTCTTGGAAAGGGTCTTCGAACCCTGGAAACCTGTCCCTGCCCCAGTACAGCCTCTCGGTGCGGGAGCACACAGCCCACCCCTGCCCCGCGTCTGCCCACACTCATTTAACGAGGTCATTTATAATATAGTGCCATCTCCAAGTTTCTGTGTGTGTTGGCACATGGATACCGTCCTCCAGTTGGGAAGAGAAATGTGGAACCCCAGATGCCTTAAGACTTCTCCCCGAACCGGGAGGTGTTTCCTTAAGCGAGCCTTTCCCTACTCTTAAACCCCAGCAGCTTCTCCCAAACCTGGAAACTCCTTTTCCTGACCTGTTGGCTCCAGGTCCCTGGCCTCTGCCCTTATTATTGGAATCTGAATTTTCCAGTTGCTGTCTGTGAAACAGCCAGAAAAAAGGTTGGCCGGAGGGGTGACCAAGAAACTTGCAGATAGGGAAAAATAAAGCCCCAACTCGGCAGACACACCTCTTCCCGGGCAGCTCGGAGTCTAGGTTCCTTGGAGCTGAGGGAGATGGAGGGCACAGAACTATGCGGCTATGCCAGGTGGTCCCAACTTCTGAGCCTAACCCCACCCACGGAACCTCTGTTTCCACTTTTCGTTTATTCCTTAGCACCTCAAGCCTGCAGCCCCCCGGGGCAATTTCCTCCTCCCTCGGGCTGCCCCCGGCCCTGTCCTGAGCCCGCACCCGTGTCCAGGTCTCCAGGTTGCTCCGCGCACCCCTCCGTGAGCCCTGGATTCCCCTGGGTGCCTGAGGAAGGGTGCTTGTGCGGGGGAGCGGCGGGCAACCCCTGGGCTCCGGCGGCCCTCAGGGAGGCGAGGCGGGTGTCGGAGCAGCTTCCCAAAGGCGGATTGGCGCTCGCACCTGCTGAGCTGCCGACAAGGCTGAGGTTTATGGCGCCTAGGATCCACCCGGATCTTCTCGGCAGAGTTCCGGGCTTGGGTCGTTCGATCGTGGGGCAGGCACACAGCCTTTATTTTATTTTATTTTTTTCTTTTTCCTGTGGGAGCATCGTAGCGGGCCATCCCCTCCCCAGCGCCAGAGAGGGGATAGTGATCTTCCGATTGTGGGGCTGCTTGCGGTCGCTGAGGTCAGCACCCCATTAGCGTCCCCCGCCCGGGCGCGCAGACCTGCGAGGCACCGGGCTTGCGATGGGGTCGGGTGGGGTGGGTGGGGGTGGGGCAGGCCCGTGCGCCCTTTCGGCGCGGCCCCTGTCGCCCCCACCCGTCGTCCGCGGCCAGCAGGTAGCCGCCCCTCCCCCTCCGCTCGCCCGCGCGGCGGACCCGCTCCCCGGGGCCCGCGGGGATCGGGCGGGCGGGGAGGCTCCGGCGGGGCCCGGCCGGGCCGGGCCGGGCCGGGCCGGGCCGGGCGCGCCCCCTCCCGTGGCGGCGTGGCGCTGGCGCGCTTGGCAGCCATTTTCTGCAGCTGCCGCGGTCCCGGCTCTGCGCAGCGAGGCGCGGGCGGCTGCCGCGGGGCGGGCAGGGGTGGCGGGCGCGGGTCTCCGGCCGGGGGGCGGCTGCGGCCGGCGGAGGGGGGCCGGGGCGTCGGTCCCCGTCCCGCGGGGGCGCAGGCAGAGTCGGCGGCTCCGCGTGGCGAGCGCCGCGATCCCACCCTGTCCCCGCCATCTTGTACCCCGGCTGGCGTCTTCCCAACGCGAAGCTGAGCAGACAAAGCCTCGCGGGCCGGCGGGACCCCTCCATCCCCCCGCCTGGCGCCCCGGGGCCCTGGGGCGCCCAACCCGCCCGCCGCTCCCGGAAGGCGGCGCGCCCACGCCCCAGGGTGGGCTTCGCGCGGCGGCCGCCCAGAGCCCGAGCGCAGGATCCCGGTCCCCACCGCTCGCGGGGCCGGACCCCACTCGTGCCCAGCCCGCAGTCCCCGCACAGAGGGGCTCCGCCAGCGCGGCAGAGACGCGGACGGACGCTCTGCTAGCCCAGGGTTCCTTCTTTTTGACAGGATTGCAGGTGTTCCCAGTTCCAGAACCCCTGCCTCCTCCTTGAAGTGCCAACCTCGCGTACCCCCATTTTCCCCCGAAGGAACCCCAGAACACCGCAGCATGAGCGGCTGTGGAGACCCTTCACTGCCCACCAGCCGCCACAGACCCGGGAAACTCCACATTCAATTTTCTGGATGGCGGTGCTGTCCCTCCGTCTCCCAGCCTGCCCAGCCCCTTCCTACGAGGTCCCTCAGACCTAGGTCCTATGGGGAGGCCGGTGAGCGAGGCACCCCTCCGCCCCAAAACACCTAAGCGCCTGGCGCTGCCAGCCTACACATCAAGTGCCAAGCTTCAAGCTTCTCCCTAGTACGGAATTTGCTCCCCAAGATTCCATTTTCCTATCTCCCAGCACCTGGCAGTGGGGTGGGAACGCCACTGAGTTTTCAACAGGGCTGCCTGAGGTGGGGAGAGGCAGGCCACCAGGTATGGCACCCACCTGCCCCAGGAGTCCAGCTCGCCTCCCAGGAGTGGCTGACTGCAAGGGACAGGGCAGGTGAGGAAACTGAATCTGGAAGAGGGAACACAGACACCTAGTGTAAGGTCACTTGCCAGGTTAAGGCAGCACTGTCTCTTTCCCACCGCAGCCCCATGACCCAGGTTCGTAGGGCCCAGAAGCTGCCTCCTCCAAATGCTCTTGCCAACGCCTTGGAGCGGCAGGGGAGAAACACCGGGCTCCTCCACACCTGAAAGCTGGCTTTTCACCACTCTAACCACCCCCCCCCCACACACACCAAGCTATCCCCTAACTGCTGGGGGTCGCCGGCGAGGGTCTGAAACAAAGCACCCCGGGGTGGCCTCTCCACCGCCGCCCGCGCGTTGTGCAGTCCGCACCGATGCCTGCCAGCCCGCGTGGATTCCGAGTCGGGCTCCGGAAACCAGTCTGACCACTTCGCGCATTTCCTAAGCCTCAGCCGGTTCCCAAGGTGGGGTGAGCCAGGCTCCACCGACTCCTGGCTGCCCCGCACCGCATGGAGTTGTCCAGAAGGCAGGTGTCAAGACGACGCGCCTGCGAGTACTGGGGGTCTCCCGACCAATCCCATCGGGTCACTCCATCACAAAACCGCGCGAAGCAGTCTCCTGCATTCTGCCCAATGCGCACCGCACCCGCAGGTGCTGGCTGCCCTGGGGGCGCTTACAGTCCGGTGGCACGTTGTGTTGTGCCGAGCTTGGAATCCAGTGGCAGGCCATTAGAAGAGGGTGGTGGAGGAGGCTGCGGGGTCACACAAAGTTGCTCCATGAAACTGACACTCCTTCCTGAAGCTTTGAGGGGACCTCGGGCTGGGAGGAGAGGAATAGGCGCAGGCATCTATGCCTGTGCTCTAGCTGCTGGGTGGAGTGGGAGGGTGTGTGGGGGGTCATCTCGAAGCACACTGGAGACTCTGTTGCAAACTCTGCATGAACAAGTCTCCAAGTAGCTACAAGAAAGCAGCCCTGTCCCCACATCAACCTCAGAACCCCTTTGGGGGAAACTCCTGGAGGATAGAGTCCACCTCAGTGGCTCAGGTCTTAGCCCTGCCTAGTGACCAGCTTGCAGTGTGGCCACCCAACTTGAGATGCTAGAGGATGGGGCATGGTGACCAGGCTGCTATGGGTCTCCACCAGTTGGGGGCTGGGGCTTAGTGAAGCTCTGCGTACAGCCAGGGTGAAGAGGGGAAATGGCCAGACACCTGCAGGTCTTGCTGGACTGGGCCAAGAAAGGGCAGGCAGGCATGCCCATCGGGAGGATGCCATTCTCGGGGCTCTGTTGGGCACTGGGATGATGCTGGGGGCCAGTCTTGGGGAATCATTAGGGCCAAGATGTAGCCAGAGCACTCCTCCTGGTAACCCCATCCCCTTGCCACACACATCTAGCTTTTTGGGGGGCAGAGAAAGGGAGTCAGCACTCCCAGGCAGTCCCGTGAGGGATAAACGGTATCCTCCTGGGCCAAGCTACTTGCTTCCCATCTATCCTGCTGTTATGGTTTCCCTTCCCCTTAACCTAGCGGGGAGGCACTAAGGCAAGCTGTGTGTACATCTGCTCCCCCCCACACACACACACCACACACACACACACACCACACACAACTGGCATAAACTGCTGGCTTATTCCTCCAAGGTAGGGTTTAAAGTCATAAAAAAGAAGATGGGGTGGGGTGAGGTAGAGAGACACACAAGGAAGGGCCACTGCTCATTTGTTCCACACTGGGCAGAGGCTACTCTCCCTCCCCGGGGCATTGTGGGAGTTGAATAGGAGCCCAGGGTAAAGCTACACATCAGGCCAAGGCAGAGTGAGGGCCAAAGGTCACTTCTGCCAAGGCTGAGTCAGCCACAGCCACCTGGTGAGCCTGGACCCCACCCAAGGGCACACTAGCTGAGGCTACTGGGGAAGTTGGATTCCAAGTGATGAAGGAGTAGTAGCCAACCACGAGGACCGTACCCGGGGCTGGAAGAGCCTCCCGGACCCTGGGGGACTCCCAGACCCATGAAGTCTGGTGAAATCTCCTCCGAGGGAACTGCTGCTCTGCTCAGGGAGAGGTTGACCTGAATACTCGGGGTCTCTGCCTCCTTGGAGGTTGCAGCTTTTTGGGGAACAAGCCAAAGGGAGCATGGCCCACACGTGGGTTTGTAGGCCAGCTCTGCAGGGCCTCCGTTTCTCCACACCTCATCCACCTTGTCTGCACAGCAAGACAATGGGACAGCGACAAGAGTGGAAGAAGGAGAGGCTTCCCAGGAGTGGCCATGTCCCATGGAGCTCTCTGTCTTCATGATTGTGAGAATGATTGGAGGCCCAACACTGAGGGTGTGAAGAAGGTCTCCATGTCACCAGCACAGAGGCAGCATGGTGGGGACACCTTTGTCCCTGAGAACGGACCACTACCCCACGTGTTCTGTTCCCTCCTTCTGTATCTGCCCATCAACCCATCCTCTGGCTCTTCACCCAGCAACCTTCCTGGGCACCCTGTCTGTGCTGTCCAACCGTGCACTCGGGCTAGTTAGGGGTATTGTGAATCAGAGACTTCGCTTCTGCCCCCATGGAGTCTGCAGCCCAGGTGTGAGAAAGAGGCTCACTAAGAACCACACACATTACGCATCTTAGGACCTGAAAGAGTCTCCAGGAGCCGAAGCTAGGGCTCAGGACACATAGGAGCTGTCTGACCCACTGGGCCTTCTGACTCTGGAATTTTGTTTCTTTTTCTAATAATGGAGATTAGCCCAGGGCCTTTGCACTGAGCTACATCTCCAGCCCTTATTTTTTAGTTTCAAGACAGGATCTCACTAAGTCCTTAGGTAGCCCAGCTGGGCTCAAACTTGTGATCCTCTTGCCTCAGCTTCCCACGGTGCTGGATGTACAGGCATGTGCCGCCATGAGTGGCTTGGCTGTGGGTTTACAGGGCTGGCAGCTCGGCTTGCAGGAATATGACCACAGCGGGAACATTAGTGGAATAGCCATGGAAACAAGGAGGACCATGAATGAAGTGAATAACTGTCCTCTCATCACCTGGTGACTCAGGGAGAAATCAAAGAAAATTGGGCAGAGGGCTAGGCATGCAGCGCATTGGAAGGATGCATGCTTAGCATCCACAGGGCCCTGGGTTTTATCCTAGCACCCTCACCCCCAAAATATTCAGGGGTTAGGAGAGGAAGTGAGTTGCCAAATTTGCTGAGCAGACAAGTGGTCCCCAGCCTTTCCTGGAGGCTGCCCTAAGGCCAGGAATACCTTGGGGCATCCCCAGGCAGGCAGCTGTGACAGTTGTCAGCCAGGACTGGAACAGATTCACCCCTGCCTAGATGGCCTCCCTCACCTGTCTGCATTGGGGTTGGACCCCAAAGCCAGCCTAGATTTCTGCTCTTCTTGGAGGCAGCAGCAGTTGGTCACTGAGAAGGGCATGGTCACCCATTTGATCTGCATGTGCCCCGGCATTCTGGATACTGTGCACTGGCAAGGGGAAGGATAGCAGAAAAAGCACCACTCTGGCCAGCAGGAGACAAGTTCCTTCAGTGGGGAGATGGGACAAGGCTCCCTGCAGAACATTCCAGAATCCTGGACACTATCTAGTCACTCGCTAGAAGCTCTTCACCCTCACTGGAGGTGAATTGGAGACCATGTGCTTCTCCACCCAAGTTAATTTCTGAGCAGTTTTGTAGCTACAGGGAGGGCCTCAGGATGGCTTGCACTACAGAAGGACTCTGTGGAATAGGCCTCAGGCTGGAGAAGAGGATTCCTTGTTCTGCACTTCTTAGAGATGGCAAAGACTTATCTTACTAGAGCCTCCAGGGGCCAAGGGAGCTAGGCACTCCAAGTTGGAGCAGAGGGAAATCAGCAGCTCACAGCTCCACCGGAAGTGTTTTGGAAGGCCCACTCTAGAAAGCAGTACTCACAGGTCTGACTCTTTGCCTACTATTTTCTTTCTTTCTTTTTTTCTTGTCTTTTTCCTTTTTATTGGTAGCGGGGATCGAACCCACAACTACCTGCTTGCAAGGCGGGTGCTTATGCCGCTGAGCTAAATCCCCAGCCCCCTACTATTTTCTTGAGGGCGGGAATCTGGGACACCAAGTCACAGGTTATTCTCTTCATCTATCAGCATCCCAAATTCAACAGCACGGGGCACAGGCCACAGAGAGAGATGGTTTCCCTGTGAGGGACCGGCTGGGCCCAGTGGCAGGCACTGTTTTATCTCTCTGCCGGCTGGTGATCCCACCAGCATTTGCAGTGTTAATCTGGCCCCCAATGCTGAGAGCCCAAGTCTGAGCAGGTGACTTGGTGATGTGTACACAACCCTGCCACACTCGCCAGGGTTTAGATTTGTCTGACAGCAGTCTTTCTACTCATCTTCTGAGTGACTGACTCCACAGCACGGGCTTCCAGGAATTTTTTCCCTTAGGGCATGATTGCATTAGGGAAGGGGCCAGATCCTATTGGGATGGGCCCTCCGGCAAGCTTGGCTTGTCGCATCTCCCCATGCCACATCCCAGGAAGACAAGGTCAGGACAGGGTTTCCAAAGTGCCGCGGGTACCCAGAGCCTGTAAGCCTCCACACGTTGAGGGCCAGTGGGTACCATTCGTCCTGTCTCTGGTCATGCTGCTAGCCCCCAAACTTTGTAGACCATTGTCTGTTGACCTTGCCTCTTCTCCTTTACAGGGAGGGGAGGCAGAGAGCAGGGAGGCATAATTCTCTAATGTGACCTAGAACCGGACAGTGCGGTCAGTGTGGAGAACAGAGCTCTGGGGCCCAGATGTGCTTTGGTTTTGGAATCTTCACCAGGAGCATGACTAAGACGTTCTGGGGCCCACACCATCATCTGGAGGTGGCCACGTACCTGGACTCATCACAACAGAATCATTCACCTCTTCTAATCTGTCCTTTCCAGAGAATCAGACTCACGGAGCAGTAATGAGCAAGCTATGACCTGGCATGGGGACAGAGCTGGGGTGGGCTCGTAGGCCGCAGTGCTCGCTGCCCCTCACTACTATTGCCTGCGTCCACCGGCCTCACGCGGCCCTGGGGAGTTCTCTGCCCATTCTGGGCAAATATCTGTGCCTCCATCCTACTGCTGAGAGGGGCAGGATATCCCTTCCTCCTCCTTCCTCCTTCCTCCTTCCTCCTTCCCTCCCTTTCACCCCTCCATAAATAGCTCTGGAGCCTCTGTCAGGTTCTAGTTGCTGAGAACAGTGTGATGGGCAGGACCTACAAGGGTGACAAGGACATACTCTCCTGGTGTTTACCTTCTCCCAGGGAGGCAGACGAGCAAACAAAATAATTTCAGATAAGCACACCTGCTCTAAAGAAGAAAAGCAGGGTAATAGCATGGAATCTACTTTAGGCTAATGGTTAGGGGCATCTCCTCTCAAGAGGTGGCATTTAGGAGACTCAAGGGCAAGTGAGAGCCAACCTAAGGAAGCACTGGAGCCCCAGCTGGCAGCCTCAGAGCAGAGCTGGTGAGGGCAGAACAGCTGGCACATGCAGCCAGGTTTGCTAATCCTTAGTGTTTCTGCCACATCCTGTTTGCTTCCTTGGCCAGAGTGAGGCTGGGCTCAGCTGTTTGGTGAGAGGGGTCAGGCTGAGTTGCAGGGGCTGGGACCTTCCTGGGACCCTCCTGGTGCAGGGTGGTCCCCAGTGGCCCCACCCTCATAGACCCTGGCTCATATATGCCCAGATCACCTGGTGAAGGACAGGAAAATGGATGTGTAGTCTTTAGGTCCCTGTGGGCTGCTGGCACTCCGTGATCCCTGCTTTGCCCACCAGGAGACCCTTAAGGTCCTCCCCAGCTGAGTCCACCATGCTTCAGGACCATCACTGACCTCTGGTCCCAAGTGGGCAGTTCCAAGGTCCTCTTTCACAGTCTCAGCCCAGTATTTTTACCAACTTGCAGAAAAGTTGTGCGATTTAGTAAAGAACTTCCAAATATTCTTTTTTTTTTTTTTGTCTTTTTTTTATTGGTACCAGGGATCAAACTCACGACCGCACACTTGCAAGGCAGGTGCTTATGCCACTGAGCTAAATCCCCAGCCCCAGAGCTTCCAAATATTCTTAAACTGAGTTCACTAGTTGAGTACATTTGTCCCGTTCTCTCCCTCCCTCCCTCTCTCTGTCTTTTGTTTTTTTACATTTTTCCCTCTTTTTTTTTTTCTGAGCTGAGAGTGAATTTGATATCTTGTGCCTTTTTGTGTCTCCATCCTTTAAAATAGAGCTGTTCCCAAGTACAAGGCCTCTTCTTTCTCAGCCACAGCCGTTACCAGAATTGGGGTGCTTACATCCATCCCCTTTATTGTCTTTCTTGAAGTTTGTGCTCAAATTTGGTCAATTTCGCAAAGTGCTTTGCAATTAGTTTGTTGATTTGGTTGTTTTGTTTTGTAAGAGCCAAACTAATATGGCAAACCACACTGGGCATTCTGTCTCTGTCTCTCCACACTGGGCAGGGCCTCCACCTCTCCCTGTGCTCCTGGACCTCAGCATAGGAACAACACAGTGTGCACACGTGAAGCTCTTCGTGGGCAGATTCACGCTGCACATCTGTGACAGTGACCCAGTGACACAGTGGCCTTCCTAGTGCTCGTCTCAGGAGGCCCGGAGACCAGCCAGTCTCTGCACTGGGAGATGTTTGCTCTGACCCCTTCTGACCTGGGTTTTTTTAAATCCCTTTCTTTCTCCCAGCTGTGGTTTGGCTCTTGTATTTCTGGCCCTTGTATTAAGAGACCGACTGTTTTGGTCCCTTGTTGCTTTTGCCTCTTGGTTCCACTCCTGGTCCCTGTTCCTCTGTCTCCTACTTACTGCTCTATGTCTCTGTATCTATCTATCTATCTCTCATCTTCTTTCTTTCTTTGCAGTACTGGAGATTGAACCCAAGGTCTTTATATTGAACTACATCCTCGGCCCTTCTTTCATTTTTATTTTAAGATAGGCTCTCATCATATTGCTAATTGCCCGGCTGAGGCTGGGCATCACCATGCCCATCACCATGCCCAGATACCTCCAATTGCGGCACTTGGGAGGCTGAGACAGGAGAACTGCTGCAAGTTGGAGGTCATTCTGGACTGCATAGTGAAACCCTATTTTTTTTTTTTAAGTTAAACTGGGTGTGGTGCACACGCCTGTAATCCCAGCACTCAGGAGGATAAAGCAGGAGGATTGCTGTGAGTTTGAGGCTAGCCAGAGCTGCATAGTGAGTTTAAGATTAGCCTGAATTACAGAGTGAGACCATGTCTCAAAAAGCAATAAATCAATAAATAGCCCAAGATGGGCTCAAATTTGCAACAATCCTGCCTTAGCCTCCCAGACAGCTGGGATTACAGGTGGGCACCACTGTGCCAGCTGCCAGATTGTTTTCCTCTTGGTTGCTGCCCTCTCCCTTTGTTTTTATCCTGTCTCACCTCTTGTGTGTCTCTCTAAAATGCTGATTTGCTCCCAGCACAAAAGCCACTTGGACAAACCACAGTTTAATCCACAGCTAGCCACCACCACAGATGTTCCCCTTTTTTGTGCTTTTTGCTAAGAAGAATTAAAGGGAAATAATCAGAAAGCCCTTTGAGGACAAGACCTTGGTAGGGTCACATCTACCCAAGACAGGGTCTTAGCCCTGTGAGCTCATCTGGTTCAGGGGGAAGACATACTGGACGAAAACTCCTCTCCCCACGCCCAGCACCCTTTGGCTCTTTCCCATGGAAGGGCACCCAGACCCCAAACTCCTTTAGTCTCAGGGCTGAGACTCACTGTGGTTTGGCCAGGGTTGAATAAATACTCTCTTTCTGTTAAGACTGAGCCAACGCAAAACTCTGAGGTTGGCAGGTTCCTTTCCACCTTGGAGAACCATAGGGCTCACTGTGGCCTTTGTCCACATTTGGTGGCCACTAGGTCGGAGAAAGCCAGGCCCACATGTCAGCTTTCCAGATTATGTCCCAAACCACAGTCGAGACCACCATACTCTACCAGCTGTGTGTGGCCATAGTCTCACAGCCAAGGTGTTGGACTCTGAATTATGTTTGCATTATTCCTATTAATCTAGGCAGTCATAGGGCTGGCAAATGGTAAACACTATTCCTGGGCACTTGTGCCTAGAGAGAATGATATCTCTTGCATGAAATCAGTAGTTCACTTTGAAAGGGCGGCTTTGATCTTTTGGGGCTCAGTTTCTCTATCTGTAGAGTGAGAGGCTTAGAAGAGAAACCCCATGACCTCCTTTTCTCTGTACCTCCAGGGGCCCATAGCACACCAACGATGGCTCAGGCCTTTCCCTCTGGACATGTAGGTTGATCATTCACCCTCTGTGTGTGTTCCTGCTCCAGCCTCAGTCCGTCATGATCGTGATGATTATGTAGCGTGTCTGTTTCTTTCTGGTCCAGCCCCAGAGACTTTCCACCCTTCTGGTTCCTCTGCTGACATCTATCTTCATTTTGGAATGAAACATCACCAAAGACCAGCATGAAGCAAAAGACAAAGAACATTCCTGGCCACCTGACTTGTTCCCCCTGCTAGGCCAGACCTGGGCAAGCATCTTCTGCCTGGAGCTCCAGAGCAGCAGAGTTGGCCAGGGGCTGGGTAAGGGGCCCCCAGGAATTCAAGGCCACCCCTCTGCTGTGCCTCTTTGGGTGACACAGACCCAGGGCATATCAGGGCCATGAAGGCCCAGGGAGCTCACATTGCATCTGGTGATGAGCAACCAAAAGCCCAGGCAGGGGACATAATGGCCAGAGCCGGTAGAACAGGGACTGAATCCCAAGGCTCATGGCTTCCACTTCGCTGCTTCCTTATCCATCTGCTCTGGACTCTCAGCTTGCAGGCTCAATAGCGCCCAACCCCAGATCTGCTGGTAGACACGAGGAACAACTCATGTGAGTCAAAAGCAATTTGCAAACATAAATAATTTTCAGTGCCAGGAGAGGAGATGGTGGGAAGATGCCTGGGAGCCTGAGGGGAGCACAGCTGGTCCAGAGACTCCCTGGCGCTGTCTGTCCTTCCTTTTCTCTCCTTGGTGCTGGTGGGCGGCTCAGGAACACCTTGAACAAAGAAGGGGAAAACGGCCACCAGGGCGCTCACTTCTGCTGTCCACAGGGGGGGCACTTCTGGTTCCAGGCTTTCCCTTCCCCACCCCCAACTTTCTGTTTTTTAAATTTAATTTAATCTAATTTAATTAGTTTGTCTTTTTGAGACAGGGTCGCACTGTGCAGTTCAGGCTGGCCTTGAGCTCACTTGGTATCCCAGGCTGGGCTAAACTATCAATGATCCTCCTGTCTCAGCCTCCAGAGTGCTTCGGATTACAGGCATGAGCCACCACAACTGGCTGTTTTTCTATGGGTTTGTATCCCACGGCCTCCAGAGGCTCAGGGAAGAAACGTGGTCCTCGGTTTGCTTTGGACAGCCCGGGCCTCCTCAGAATGGCCTGCTTTTCCTGTGTCCTGAAGCCTAACAGCACATATCCTAACAAAAAGTTGCTGACTTCCCCGATTTTTGTGACTATCACATCAGCCCTATGTCATATTCCAGAGGCCTCCACCAGTGATCCACTGTGGCCACTGCAGACAGAGGTGACCACCCAGGACTGCTCTCCAGCTGTGGTAGAGGCATCTGCCCATCTCCTCCGACAGCTTGGACAACCTCTTTTGAGTGGTTTTTGAGGACAGTGGTGGGAGTGAGTGTGGAGCCAGTGTCATTTTGGAAATCCCAGAGCATTAAACACACCTTTCCAAAGCCCACCCCAAGAGGCCCTCTGAAGCAGAGAGAAACAATGAGAAACCAGATACCATGGAATTAGTGAAGAATTTCTTAGATGAAACAGGAAAAGGAGGAAATCCAGGGGGGTTTACGTGACACCTGGCGCAGGTTGAAAGGATCTGGGGCCAGTTACTGGCAATATTAAACTGCAGGGTGTGTTTGTGAGGGTCTTCACCTGCCGGGCACTACCAAACACACACACATAAACACAGGCATGTGCATGCATCTGTGATGAGTGCCCCAACACAGATTTGGAAACTGCAGCAAATGGTTAAGAGAAATAACAACCAAAAAAAAAAAAAAAAAAAAAAAAAAAAGAGAGAGAGAGAGAAATAACCACCACAGGCAACGTTCAGTGAACTCCGATCATATGTGGGGACTTATTCACACAGCTCATGTGAAGATCAAATCAGAGAGTAAGAGTGTATGCCAATCTTGCCACCATCGTAAGGCGACATGAAAAGTATGCCCACAAGATGAGGTGGCTGCCCTGCTGTTGGGAAACATGCGACAGGCACCCCCTGGCTCACACAGAAATTAAACCGTGAGTCTTCCTATAATGTACCCCAGGATTTATCCTTGAGGTCTGTTTCCCTAAATTCAATTACTGCATAATTACTGAGTCCCCTGAAACATTCACAGATGGATCAGTGGAGTGCGAGGCGGCAGGACCCCAGAGCAGTTGAGCTGACTGTCCACTGGTGGCTCCTGGCAGGAAGATGGGAACTTCCCTGTGACTGTGGGGAGCCAAGTTGCTGAATGAGGGACTCCTGGGGCAATGCTGGGTCCTAGGCTTGTGGATTACAGTAGTGGCTTGCAGCACAGGAGGCAGAGCCACTGTCTCAGACCTCCCTCGGCTACACACACACATACTCTCTCTTTCACAGACATACACGAGGTATCAGATTCCAAGGTCTCCACTGAAGAACTAACTGCATGTGCCGTGGGAGTAGCCAGAAGCCTTCAGCATGCCTCCAACCTTCCAGAGGCCCAGGATGGTGCCTGGGGAGGATCAGAGAGCCACGCACACAAACACATGGCGTTGTGCACCTGACTGACAGTAAGCAGTGGGTGGAAGTCAGGGACAGTAGGCATACAGCAGACTGCTTGGTAGCCACACAGAACAGGGCTCCATAAAGGTTGGCCCAGCCTAAACAGACCTCAGAGCGCAGGAGTCTCTGAAGAGCCTTAGAACCCTGCAGACCAGCAGTGAGACTCCTGGAGAGGACAGCTGTGAATCTTGCCTTTTCCCCAGAAACTTGCTCTTCACCTGGAGCAGGTTAGCCACCAGCCCTTCATAATGTGGCTTGTAAAACAGAGACAGTAACAGGACCTACCTCCTAGAGAGGACAGAATTAAATGAGATAATCCCTCTAAGGTGCCTGGCATGGAATAGGCACCCAATTAATGTTAAACTGTTACCATTAACCAGGCAGGGAGGGAGGCGGTGAGGAGGAGGAAGGCTGGGGGAGGGGCGGATCTCTGCACTAGAGGTGGCAGGAAGCAGAGCCTTGTATCCAAGAATAACAGCCTTCAAGACGATTTCCTTCTCAGAGCCGCCACCTCCTCAGATGAGCAGCCAGCGTAACAGAGGATCATGTAATAGCTCATTTCCAAAAGTGTGACACTTCGGTTTTGTCCCAGCACAGGCCTGCTCATCTGTACTTTGTCCTCTCCCTTGTCCCAATGTCATTCTTGGCCTGCCAGGGTAAAATTGGAGAGGTCAAGTCTAAGGTCCTAAGGACATAAACAACCCACCCAGTGGCCACTGAGGCCCAAATGCCGAGGCTGCAGAGTGAGGAGGCAATCTAAGACAGGGATTCAGAGGTAAACATTCCTGTGTGCCATCCCTTGGTCAAGCTGAGGCTGCAGGCCAGAGCTGTTGGAGGACGTGTAGGTCTGACTTGGTATATTTAATGTTCTTTGGCAGAAAAAGTAACCTGTGTGTTTATCCAGGGGTTTTCCAGAAGTGCTGGAGGCTGTGTCCTGACCCAGTCCATCCTCCCTAGCTTGGCTTGGCTTTCAAGGTAACCAGGAAACACACAAGAAAGGTAAAGATCTGGGGATAAAGGGAGTGGACACAGCGACCAGATCTGCTGTCTTTCTTTTCTGACTTAGAATTTTGCTGTTGGGTGTGGGCAGGAAAGGGCAGAAGCCTCAATCCAGGACCCCAAAATGGGCCAAAAGACCAAGGGTCGTCAGCTGCTAATCTTTTCCTACTTCTGTGTTTCAGTGTCCCAGACCCAGAGCTCCCACCTCACCTAGTCCTCCTCTGTGTCACCCAGCAACCATTCTGTACTTCTTGCTAAGGCCATAATCATACAGGATTAGTGGTTCTCTGTTTTCTGTGCCTGTCTCTTTTGTTGGACTGAAGGTTCCTGTGGGCAGGGACTGACCTCACTAAAAGTTTCCAGGACACTGAACTAAATTTGAATTTCATCTCAATAATGCATTTTCTTTTCTTTTTTTTTTTTTTTTTGTTTAGTAGATGCAAGGCTCAAATATTTCTTGGAACATACATCTATTAAAAATTGTGCATCTGAAATTCAATTTTAACCAGGCACTTTAGGTTCAGTCTGCAACCCCAGACTCAAAGCACCCCAGATCTGTGAATTTCTATCATCTCCCTGGTGTCAACCAAGGATGGATAAGGCATGGAGGGGCTGAACTTGGCTCTTCTGAAAACCAGCTGGGAAGGGGACAAGCTGTGGTCTGGGGCTGGGCTGGGCTGGTGCTGATTTTGGAGGGAACATACAAGTGGTCCTCGATTTGTGTGGGGTCAGCTTCAGCCTCTATGCTGGAGGCTTAGCCTTACCAAAAAGGTTCTTATGGAGAAAACAACTTTCGGTTCTAGGATGCAGAGCCAAGATTCCGTTTTTCCCTTCTCAGCCTTGAATGTGCACTCAAAGATGGTTTATGATCCTTTGTTTGTGATATGCTGGGCAGAAGCTATAGGAACCCAGAAGAAGAGCTGGTGCTTTTGGACTCTACCTCAAAGGCGCCTCTATTTTGTGTCTCAGTCATGTCTTCCAAGGCCTGTGCCAAAGTCCCTGGGGATGAGTCCTGAGGTGGCTCTCTGTACCAGCCAGTTTGGTTCCAGAATCAGAACAGAACCATCCATGTGCCCTGGACAAGCTATCCAGCCAGGGGGACATCAGACTTGTCCCACAAGGAAGTTCTGTTCCTATGGGGACTGAATAGGACAAGATCTTCAGGTGGCCCCTGGCATGTTTTCAGATCTCAGCAAATGTCCCTCTTGGGACTCAGGGTGTCTTGATCATCAGATTCTGGCACCCCCATCCCACAGCTCCTGGGACCATGACCTCCTCCACATGGTCTTTCTTCTGACTTCAGGCTGTAGGTTCTGCCCAGGTCCATGCCCCAAAAGCCATGCTTCCAAGGCCCAGCCCTCAAGGTCTCAGGCCATCTGCAGGACATGCCTTTCTAGGAATGCTAGTGGACTCCCCTCCCCCTCTGCAGGGCCACACTCACACCTAAGTGGCCTGGTGTGCAGACCTGACCAGGGGCTTCCCTGTGCGTTCTGGACTTTTTGATTCTCCTCAACTAGAAAAACTGAGTGGAGGTACCTGCCTGGCATGGGCCTTTGTGTGCCAGCCACTGAAGGACGGGTCCAATTCTAATGCCAAGCAGGCGGCCTGCCAGCAGCCAGACAGCCTCCTCCACTCTGCCAGAGGCAGAGGACACTTTTACACCGAGGGGCTGGGTGTGCTGAACTCGCTCTGAAGGGAAGGCTAGGTGATGGGAGTGGAGGTAGGGACAATTCGCAATGCCAGGGTTAGAAACTCCTAAAGGCTTCTTAAAAGTGCTTCTTCCCTTCCCTTCCTTTCCCCTCTCCCGCAGGCCTCCCCTCCCCCACCCCAGCCGCTGGTGGCCTACAGCCAACACTGGCCACTCGGTGCGCGTCAGGCCCCCACCTCGCCTCCGGCCTTCCTCTGCATCTCCTCCTGCCTTCCTGACCCTACTCCTCCTGGTACCCCACCCTATCGGAACCAAGTCGGCCACTTCCGCCCTGGCGCCCCCCAGAGGAGGGCCTCCTAGCCCTAGGTCAGCAAAGGGGCGCTTTGCAGACCCGATGCAGCCTCGCGCGCGTCCCCCAGATCCCCAGCCCTGCTGGGTGACCCGGGCCAGGAGAAAAACCGCTGTGTCTGCAGAAAGCGGGTCACAGCCTCCTGGCTCAGGGAGTAGCACCCCTCACCCACTCGGGGCCTTTAACCCCTCCCTCGCCTGCTACACTAAGCGCCTGGGCCTTGCCACCACAAGGGAGGTCGGCAAACAGTGCCAGCTCGCCTGCGAGCTAAGGAGGCAGGAGTGGCAGGCCTTGTTCTCCGGCCTCCACCTTCACCCATGCGTCCCTCAGGAAGTCCCCCCACCTCGCCTCCACCGACCCGCGCTTGGTCGCAGCCAGCAGCCTGCAGCGCCTCTGGCCGTCCGGACAATTTCCGGGGAGAGCCTGGCAGGCAAAGCCTGGGCTGCTTCCTCGGAGGGGCGGGGCCGGGCGGGGCCGTTGCAGCCCGGGGGAAGGGGGTAACGCCTGAGAGAGCGGGGTTCCTCTCCGAGGAAGAGGGAGGTTCCCTACCTGTGGGAAATAGTAACATCGCACTGCCAGGGTCTGTGCCCCAGTGTGGCACCCCGTGTGAGGACAAAGGTCAGCAGCTGCCTGCTGCTCCGGCTTGGGGGGGTGGGGTGGGGTGGGAGACATCTCCAACCTCCTCTCTTGTCCTTACCCCCAAGTACTCCTCTGCTACTGGAGCCCTGTGGTTGCCAGCGTGGTGGGCACGGCAGGCCAGAAAGCCCAAGGTCCCGGGGTGGCTCGGTACGCCCCTCCCCCATAGGATTCACCCTTTCCAGTCCAGAGTCTTAACTCCCTCCCAGGGTGTCACCCTCGGGCCAGCACGGCTCCAGTCCGCTCAAAAAAGTCCTTTTCGAGTAGAATGCAGGGCACCCTGGGATTCCTCCCGGACACCAAGGCAGATGTGGGGTGGGAGAGAGGTCCCGGGTCAGGTCACCTTTCTCGACCCCCCCCCCCTCGCTCCCTCTGCGCTATTCTGGAACAGCAGAAGTGCACCTTCAACATCTCCATTTAATATTTACATTCAAGCAGGTAATAATTGGAAGCTTATAGTTTAGACATTTCTAGTAGCAGCAGGTTCTAGAGAGCTTGTTTAGCCTTTTAACAAACTTTTTTTTTTTGCACATAGAAACAACACATCCATGTGTACAGTATCAAAAAATATATACCAAGGTTACTGGTACTGCAGTTCCTGGAGGGGAGGAAATGAAAGAATCAACCGAAATACTGAAAGAAGGGGAAGAAAGGTCAACAGAAAATAGTTTGTTTGATATAGAATATAACGTAATCTAGCAGAAACTCCATAAATCTAGGTTTTTATATTTCAATATATAAATACCTACAAATAAATATATATATATCAGCCCGAATGGGGATGGTCGGGCCTTTTGAGCTCAAACAATACATTTCAATAACACCACGTACAAACGGGAGTAGAGTCAGCACTTGACAAGTTAGCACGGTTAAAATATAATACTATAACTCTGAGACCGCTGTGCGGCTGGCTGCCGGGGCTGCCGGGCCAATTCCGGAAGGGCAGTGGGGGTGGACCCCAGGCACCGAGTGGAAAGAGACAGGCCCTGGCGGGCACCTCCGCCGAGACTGGGTGGCCTCCTTGGCCAGAGCCTGGGCCACCACCCTGGGCTGTCTTGGCTCGCCCTGGGGCCACCACAGCTCCTGTGGGGGAGGGAGGAGTCCCCCAGGCTCCCGGGCTGCTCCCCACCCAAGGCCCTGGCGCGCAGGCTACACCATCACGTACTCCTTGAACGTGACGGTGAGGCAGTTTGCGGTGACGTCGGTGATAATTATATTTCCAAAGAAGGGCTTGAACTCGCTCAGCGGCTCTGTAGGCTCGTCCTGGGCCTCGGCTGGAGGCTTCTCTGCCGCTGTAACCGGCGCCAGCACCATGGCTGCTGTCGCAGGCACCTCCGGCTTCACCTGGAGGGAGCTGGGTGGCTCCCCGGCCTCACTGCGCGTCTTGACGCAGCGCAAGTCTATGGGCTCATCCAGGTCAGAGTCCAGTAGGATGACCTCAGGCTGAGGCAACGCAGCGGAAGGAACGGGTGGCAGGTCTGCTGCGGGGCGCTCCGCCGCGGGGCTGCCCCCTAGGCAGGTGGGCGTGCTGATGCTGCGCGCAGTCAGCCTCTTCTTGCAGGGCTCCCGCTCACCGTGTGTCTCCGAGAGGCAGCGCTTGCGCGCGTGGGAGAGGTTGAGGCCCGTGGTGTGGTGGTGGTGGTGATGGTGATGGTGGTGGTGGTGAGTGGGTGGGTGCGTGCTCCGAGCTGAGTCCCACGCCAGCAGGTCAGGCTTGGTGGTGAGCTGCAGTGGCTGCTCCGAGAATGCCTCCTTTGTTGGGGAGAGCTTTCGGGAGCTGGTGTCCTGGGGTTGGGGGTCCCCCAGGCCTGGTGCCTCCTCCTCCCTCCTCTTGCAGGGTGTTTCGGTCTTCTTCTCCTCGGAACTGCAACCGCTTGTAGTCTTTTTAAAAGTCCTGTCGGTTGGGGGGTGTCGCTCCTCGGGAGGGCGCTTCTTATGGCTGGGGGAGCGAGCTTCTCCATCCGCTGCCTCGCCCGACTTGATCTTCACCGCCTGCATGCCGTTCTCCATGTACTTGCTCATCACTATGACGATGCGGCCGTTCTTGTTCTTGTTCTTAACAATCTTCATCTTGCCCCCAATGCCATTGCCTGTCACCGCCTCTTTGGGGGCCGGTGTCATTCCGTTGGGGGGACCCTTCTCAGAGCCCTTGCCTGGAGCCCCTGCTGCTCCGGCCAGAGGCTTCACAGCCCCCAGGTATCCCTTGGCAGCTGTGCCATGGGCCCACTTGTCAGGCACGTGGCCCTTGGCGCCCAGGTCCGGGCAGGTGGGGCTCGGCGCCTCCTTGTGGCCGCCCTGGTACTGCAAGTCATACATCTTGGGGTCTGGCTGGTAGGGGTGGTGCTTCTTGCTGTTCAGCTGGTAGTAGTATTTGCCGCTCTTGCCTGGTGGTGGGGGCTTGCCTGCTCTCTCCTTGCTGTGCGGCTGGTACTGATGGTGCTTTTTGCTGTTGAGCTCATACTGGTGGCCCTGGCCCTTGCCCTGCGTGCCCAGCTCCAACTTGGAGCGATTATCAGCTGAGGAGTCCTGGAGCCCGGTCAGGACATTGGAGCGGCGGGCAAAGGTAGGTACCTGAGGGAGTGGGATGAGGAAGAAGGTCGGCCCCACCGAGCTCCAGAAGCACCAGCAGTCCCCATGGGGATCTGCAGCTGCTTCGTAGGGTATAGGGTTTGGGGGTCAGAGGAATTGGGAAAGGCTGGAGGGGGTCCCCAGGGCCGGCCACAAGTATTCACCTGCACCACCAGTGGCTTGGGCTTCGGCCCTCTCTTCCGATATCCCATCAGCTGCTCCTGCCGTTCCCTGAGGACAGAACAGAGGGCAACGCAGTCAGCGCGTTGTGGTCACCTCCCCAGTCATAGGTGAGGCCCCACCCTGATTTAAGGCAGCAGCCAGGCCAGCAGGATGTAGAGAGATGAAGAGGCAGAG
The DNA here is from genome assembly GCF_034190915.1 of Cavia porcellus. Lineage (NCBI taxonomy): Eukaryota > Metazoa > Chordata > Mammalia > Rodentia > Caviidae > Cavia > Cavia porcellus. Next base: position 28,364,719 of record NW_026947515.1, read on the forward strand.
GCAGCTGAGTGTCCTGTGCCACCCCCAGCTGCACCAGATCTCATTCACCTCTGTGAAGGGCTCCCCCCTTGGATGCATCCACCTCCTCACACCAGTCCACCTCTATGCCCAGGAGGCCTGCGCTCCAAGCCGGGTCAGGTTGAAGGGCGACCCCACTGTACCCCCTGGGGCTGGTGCCTCTGAGTGGAGTGGGCCCAGGGTCCAGGGAATAGGGGCAACCTGAGCCAACTCCCCATCAGAAGCAGGGGATGCTAAGGACCTCATTAAGATTCAGATAGAGCCACTGCTGCAGAAGAGGGCTGGTTTTCTTAAAGGCCAGCCACTGAACAGGGGGAGGGGTTGTCCCCTTGTTTACACAGTGGCAAATGAGCCAATTAGGGGCTGGAGGCCAGCCGCTATGGTCAGTCTGGCTAGGTTCTCAGCCACCTGGTAAACGGGCCCTGGCACCAGCACCGCCCTGGCTGAGCTGGTGGGCGGGGCGGGGGCGGCACCCAGAAGAACAGCCAGCTTGTTGGAATCTTGTTGGAGTAAGAACTGTACCTTCTTGATTTCCTAATTAATAAAGCCCATGAGTGGAGGTACCAGGTCACTACAGCCTCCAGGTCTCCACTTTCAGCCAAAGCATGACCTACCTAAGGGCTGACTGTCCCAGCACTGCTGAGTCCTCTGTAGGAGAGGGGAGTACCCATTTGGAGTGCCAAAACTGCACCCGTTCGCAGGCCAGGGATTCACTCTCTAGCAACCCTAGGCACCACCCCACCCCACTGCCCCTGCACTAACCCAGGAGAGTCTCGCCATGCCCTGGGGCCCGGGCAGGGGACTGACTCCAAAGTTGCGTGGCATTGCAACAGCCTGTGTTTTAATTCTTCAGGGACCCATTATGCAACATGGCATCAGCCGCTGACATGGTTACAGGGTGTTGAACTCCCAGGTGGTGCTGGTACAGGATCCCCGACCGGCGCCCCCCTGTGTCACAGGAGAGCAACTTCCCTGCCAGTGGTTACCTCCGAGGGTCTACTTTACTTTTAGCGCCAAACTTGCCACAGGAAATAATGCAAAATAAAAAGGGGATGAGGGAGGGAAGGCAGTGGGGTGGCAGAGCTCCCAGGGCTGCTACTGCTCCTCCCCCATATGCCCTGCCCCCTCTATCCTCTCCCAAACAGAACCACAGCCGCCACCAGTCAACCCAGTTGCAGCGTGACAAACGTCTGTACCCTAGAGAATGAATCCCCCTCCCCAAGAAGCCACCCTTCTATCACTGGGCAGCACCCACCTCACACCCTTGCGCCAAGCTCCCCCTGCCCTGATGGGGGCTCTGCCCCACGAAAGAGCCCGGGGGGGGGCATGAAGGGCACAGGACTTGAAACAGCAAGTATTCCCTGCCATCCCCAGCTCCCTAGAGGGGGCAAGGGTACAGGTTCAAGGCCTTGCCAACTCTTCTCCAGCCATCAACAGGTTAAATTCAGTTCCATGACGTCCTGGCGGTTTCACAATGCCAGCTCCTTTGGAGCTGCCCTGCTAGGTGCTAGTGCCAAGCGGCCAGTGGCTTCAGGAAAGCAACACCTAGGCACCAGGGGTGGGGCTCCACAGTTGTGGGGGGGATAAGTGGAACAGGCAAAGCCTTGAGCTCTCCGGGGCAGCTGCAGAGCCCCCAGACACTCTGTCCACACTTCCCCCCAAAACACAAGCCTTGCCTTCTAGAGCCCTTCCCTGCCCCCACTCCCAAGCTGCACTAACTGCCAAGGACACTGGTTAGAGGCCGAGGCTGCAGCCTTGGCTGTCCAGGCCCCACCGTGGGGGGAGGTTCCTACTGGTCCCGTTCCCTCTTTCCCCCTTTCCCACTGCTGTGGTGCCCCCTTTCCATTCCCATATACGGTCACAGAACGGATGGTGGCTGCAGGGGCGCACTCACCTGTTCTGGAAGGCGATCAGCAGCCTAGGATCCAGGATGTTCTCCTCTGGTTCCCACGTGTTATATCTTGCAAAGGAAAAGGGAGGGGGACATGGGTAAAAAAACACCGAGCTAGCTTTGCAGCCTCCGGGAGGGGAATGACATAAGGCCCTGTTCTGTCTTCATGAACCGAGAGCCATTTAGCTGTGGAGGTGGAGAGTAGATTTCTGCAGGCCTGACACAGTCCCTAATACACTGCCTCCCCCGAGTCAAAATAAACACACAAGGACAGGAAGAAAGGGGAGGGCTAAGGAAAATGAAACTAGCAGTTTATTTTGCAGTTGTCAAGAATTTTAAGCATGTTCCTGCGACATGTTCCAAAGCCACTTTGCTCATCAGGAGCCCTGCGTGCAAAGCAGCTGAAATGCAAAGTCGCAGTACCCCTCCTCCTCTCCCAGCCCGGAGTCTCGGCGAGGGCTACAGCCGTTCTGCATTTGACCCCTAATCCGATAACCGGCAGCCCAGCAGCAGCCCCCCCACCCTCCCGCCACCCAGGAGCCCGCTGTCACAGGCAAGCAACCCCCAAATACTCAGCAACACAAAAATATGTCTCTCTGTGTGTGAGTGTGTGTGTGCGTGTGCCTGCGCGTGTCTCCATCCGGTGCCTTCGCATTTCAAATTAAAGAAAAAAATTCCCTACCAAAAGCGCCGCAGTGACAGTTCCTAACATTTTCTGCCTCTTTTCGTCCCCTCTCTGCACCACTAGGAGGGAGAAGGCACACAATTGCATTTTGGTCGCTTTTTAATTTTTTTTTTTTTTTTGGTTTTGCAATATGGAGCCGTTCGGTGGAGGGAAGGGGGAAAGGAGCCATTTTCTGCTGCACATCAGTCAGTGCCTGCGCCCTCCCTCCCTCCGCCGGCCTCCCCGGCTCGGCCCCGCGTCTCTCTAGCTCCTCCGGCTCCTTTTAGTGCATAAATTAGTGATGGCATTTCCCGGAGAGCGGAGCACAACACAGGGCGCCGAGCTCGGGCTCGGCGGCTCGGCTTCCCAGTGCCTGCCACCGACTTCCCCACCCCCCCTCCTCCACCCCCCCTTCACCCCGCCTCCCGTCCGCTCCCCCACCACCCCACCAGCTCGGCGGGTCCGGCCACCCGGCGCCCCGCGCCGCGGCACCCGGCCGCCGCCCCCGCCGCCACTTACTTGGGAGACCAGCCTCTCCATTTCACCAGATACTCCACTCTGCCCTGGGGGGAAGAGACAGCACTCCATCAGCTTCCGCGGGATCCCCGGCTCCGGCCCGCAGCTTCCCCACCCCCTCCCCGCCTCTCGCGGGCTGCTCCGGCCGCAGCTCCCTCGCCGTCGCCCCTGCGCCACCCTACCTTGCGGATTCGCTTCTTCTCGATGCTCTCCACCGCGAAGACGTGCTCGCCAACAGCTGGTAGCTCCATGGCCGAGCCCGGGCGCGCCAGGGCGCGGGGGCCGGCACCGCTGCACACACCGTTGGCTCCCGCCGGTGCCCAGTCGCGAGCCGGGCGAGGCGCCCCGCCGCCCACCCCGCACAGCCCCGCACCGCCCCGCACCGCCCCTCCGGCCGCCGCTGCCCGCGCCCGCCCGGCTCCCGGCTCGCGCTCGCTCAGACAACTGAGCCCGGGCCGCGGCTGCACAAGAACTCATGCAAATCCCGGACGTCAGCGGGCGGGGCCTCGCAGGGCCAGCTCGGCGTCAGGGGGCGGGCCGCGGCGCGGATTGGCGCAGCCGGGCCTACCGGAGGCCCCGGGCCCTGGCAGCGGGGGAGGAGGCCCGGCGCGGGAGGGGGCCGGGCAGAGGCGGGGGCCCGGGAGGTACGGGGGAGGGATGGCGGGCCAGGAGAGGGAGCTGGGGAGGGAGCGGGGCCCGAGTGGGGAGGTGTGTCGGGCCTAGCCAGTTCGACGCCCGGGCCCCCCACCGCCCGCCGGCCTTTCCCAGTGTGCAGGGCCCGGGGACCCCTGCTGGGGGCCACAGAGGCTTTCGCGGCAGTTCGCGGTTGCTCGGAATTGCTTGGCAGGCGGCTCCAGAGGCTCTGGAAGCCGCCAGCAGGGGGCGGAATCGGAGAGGGGGCAACTGGCGCCCCCACCCTATAGGCCCTTTGCCCCGCCCCGCGAGGCTCTGGGCTTTTAGGCCAGCGGGGAAGGGCGCGGAAGAGGGTGGGGACGGAGACCAGCACAAGGTGTGAAGGAGTTGGTAGAGGCGAGGCAGGGGACGGGGAAAGGCCGGCCCCGGGCCACATCGACCTAGAGCCTCACCAGGAAAAGGCTCGGCTCCAAACTCACTGCCAGTCCTCAGTGGCTCCCGATTTATGCATGGCCGCGCGGGATGTCCGGTTTCCCGCGGGCCCAACGCCGAGCAGGACGTGAGGCGGGGAGGACAGAGCAGGGCTCTGGGGAATGTTCGAGTCTGCTTGGGGGCCTAGGTGTCTTCGTGGGGTCCTGGGAGGAACCTCCGAAGGGGGCAGAAAAGAAGCTGAGGCTGAGCAGTGGAAGAGCGGGCGGCGCGAACGGAAGGCGAATGGAGCGGCTGGAGAGCCCCAAGAGGCTCACATTCCTTAGGAATGCGCGTCCCCGGGACCCCAACAAGCAGCTCAGCCTCGGCCCTAGGCAGCGGCCGCAGGAGCCTCCTAGTGTGAAGTTTAGCACCTCCGGCGGCCGGCGAGACGGCGCATTCTGGCGTGCCGCTCCAGCGTCCGGCTGGGGGAGCTGCTGCGCCCCACGCGGCCTCCCGAGGGCGCCGGCGGCGACCCGCGAGCTCCACGGGGTCAAGGTGGGGGGACTTTGCGAGGGGCTAGACAGCCCAAATGGGAGGGGCGGGGGCACGTCTGGCCAGGGGTGCGTCCCGCCCCGGCCCAGGGCCCTTGAAGGACAAGGCAGCAGGAAGCTTGCGCAATCGCTTGGCTGAGCGTCCATAGAGAAAGAAAAAGCTCAAAAGCCGAGCAGGAGTGGAGCGAGCGAGGAGGGCGGGCAAAGAGCCATCCGGGTCTGCGCTCCTGCCTCGCCGGGAGTCCCAGAGTCCCTGGACCTCCGGGAAGGCGAGGAGGGGCGAAGTGCAAAAGCAGCTTTCAAAGACGACGGGTGTTCTGTCCTCCTGGGAACTCCAGAGCACCCTGCAGACTGTTTGTTTAGTACTCAACGCACACGATGACTCCACTGTGTCGCCTATGGCTTGCAGCTCCCGCGGCCACCTCTGCTTCTACTAAGGCTGCTGAGAACTGCGTGGCTCCCCTCGAAGTGCTGAGGTGGAGGTTGTCTTTTGGAGGCAGCAACGTGGGGGGAGCTTGGTGCTCAGCAGCCTGTCTCCTTGGAGTTTGAGGGGACAAACCTAAAATTCTCCAAAAAGAGGAGGGGGTAGCAAGGCAGGCCAAAGGCTGGTTGCAGTCCATCTGACCGTCGTGGCTTGTAGAGAGAGGCACAGGAAAAGAGTTTTCTCTTGTTATATCTGGCTTTTTTGGGACACTTGCCCACGGAGAAAAACTCTGGCGCGGGAAGGGACAGTCTCACGTCCACCATTCAGGCCTTCCACATTGCCGGTCCGTCCCGAGGTTTGTAGTGACCAAGTCTGGCAAGTCCCTTGTCCAGGAAAAGGTTGAGCTTTTAGATACTCTGCCTGCCCCTTACTCGAAAATCCCCCGGAAAACCTATTTACTAAGGGTGTTTCCGCGGCGTCCAGGTCGGGTGTGCCCGGGAAGGCAAGCGGCCGCTGCTGCCTTCCCGCCGCCAGGGGCGTTGGACTGCGCAGCGGTGGTTCGGCTCTCTGGGCTCAGGGCCCTGCGGACCCAAGTTGGGCCCTGCGGGGCTACTTGGCGGGACTCGATGCCCCGATGGCGATGTTGCGCCGGAGCCGGGCTGAGCTGAGAAAAAGCACCGCAGACCTTTTCTCTAGCTGCTAGTGAGGCAGTGCAAGGAGCCTCCAGGCTCCCCAACAGTGCGGGAGAGGTCACCCACAGGCAACTCAAAAGTCCAGAGCCAGCGTTGCCCCACAGCTCCCTTCCTCTTGGGCCTTCCAGGGGACGATTGGGAAAGTGGCCGAAACACAGACTCACCGGACAAACACAGCAACTAGCTTCCCCTCATGGCAGTGGGTACATAGGGAGTGAGGTGATTGCTGGACCCCTGTCCTAACCTCCGGGCGGGCCCAAGACCACCCCTCATCTTCCAGCAGCCATGGAGAGGAGCTTGGGTCCGCCCAACAATAATGGACAGCAGGGCAGAAGGGGGACCAAAATCCTGGAGCGGTCCTTGGCCCCCGCCCCACGGGCCCTTTCAACCCTTCTTGAAAAATCTCCCATGGAGCCTCCCTTACCACCTTAACCACCTGTTATCCCCAAATCCAGGATTCTCAGAGCCTAGAGCCCTCAGCTGGGGCTCCTGTCCCAGACCCCGGATGTGTGGCACCCCAGGAAAGGGGCTGTTGAGAGTTGCTAGTCCCTACATTTGATGCTGTCCCCTCCCAGGCAGGATCAGGTGGCACCCCAGCTCTGCAATGGGGCAGAAGTCTTATGGATGCCGACCTGGTCTGGGGCCCTCAGGGGCCTTCAGGGGCCCCAAGAGAGGAGCGGCACTCGTTGCCTGGCGGTACCATCGTACCTGAAAGGGAGAGGGCTGAGGAGCGAGCCCTGGAGAGGCAATAACTTCTCAGTGGCAGTGAACTGGAGAGTGCTTACTGAGAGTCCGGTCTCAGAAGAGGCAGGACCAGCGCCATCCAGAGACATAAACGACTTCTTAAAGGAACTGTCTCCCAGAATAGGATCTCTTGCCTAGGAGCTTGCCACTGCCCAACCAAGGCACCCAGCTCTGCTCAGAAGAGGCGGCCTGTGGCTTTCCGACCAGCAACCCCCAGGTGGATTTCAGACTGCCCAGGGGGAATTCACCAGTACTGATTACAGATCTGCCCCGGCTTTGGCAGGAGCTCATTCCTCTCCCCTCTTCCTGCTGCCGTTTGTAATTTTAGTGGCAGCTAAGAGGAGCTGACTTGGGAAGACTGCTGGAGTAGGGGACACCCTGCAAGAGTCCTGCGTTCCTCATTCTCCACCTGCAGGAGGAGAGGCTTTGTTCCTAAGGGCGCCCCTCCAAGCGTCGCGTCCCCACTCCCAGGTTTCTGCTCTTTGTCACGTTGCCCATCCACGAAGGGCTCAGTTTTCATTTGCGCGACGAAGCTCCTGACACCCCCGGGACCCACCCCAGAGGGCCGGGAGGGGATGCAGACTGGCTTGGCTGGGTGCGGGGGCGTGGACCAGGGCCACGAGCGCAGCACGGCTGTGGCCCTTTGCTAGGGCCCGGCACCCCTCGGGGCCACACTGGCGCCTGCAGGACCGCGCCTCTGCATTGCGGCACGCTGGGCTGGCGGGCGCCGAAGCGAAACGCGCGGTTGACGGCGACGCCGGTCTGCCCATCCTCTCGCAGCGTCAGGCAGCCGCCCCAGGCTGGGCCGGAGAAGCCCACCCGACCCCCGCCCCGCACACAGTCGCCAGGCTCCGCCGGCCTGGAGATCTGCGCCCCCGGGACCATATTTCAAATATGATCTTTGGAGCCGCTGCCGCCGCACGCCGCCGCCGCCACGGCCGCCGCCGCGCGCTCACAACGGCCTCGGCGTACTGTGTGGTTTTTATTTTGCTTTCGTTTGCCCATGGCCTCGCCGCGGGTCCCCTCTGTCCCAGAGGTGCGCCCCTCCACGCCAGCCCCTGCGTTTTGCTCTCGGGTGCCCCCGTTGCGCGCCTAAACCCAGTGGGGCCCACACACAGGGTAGATTTCTTTCTTCCTTTTTCCAACCAAGAGCTCACTGCTGCAGCAAGCCCGAGAATGAAATGAGAATCGCTTGGCGGACCCCGAAGTGGTCGTCAGCCGAAGCGCCACCGCCACCCCGCCCCCACTCTCCTCTTCCCTCCCCTCCCCTCCCCCGCCACGGCCCCGCGGCGCGTCGAGAGTTAAGGCGCGCGCCCGAGAGGGTATTTGGAACTGGGGGCGCGAGAAGAGGGGGCGCCGGGCGTGGCGGACATGGAAGCTGGGCTCGTGCGCGTCCCCTCTTCCCCACCCTGGGGCGGAGGGGCGGGTCTGATCGCGAGGGCCCGGTGCGTCTCCGCCTCCCGGGCTGGCGGGGAGCCTAGGCTGGCCGCGGCCCGGAACCGCGAGGACGCTGCTCGGAGGCCGCGTCCTGCGTAGCCCGAGCGGGGGAGGGGACGGAAGCTCAGAGCCGCGACCGCGCGTCGCCGCTCGCCTATCGATCCCCTGGGGCGCGAGCGCGGCGATCCCCGCTGGACACCGCTGTGTGTGTGGGGAGTCTCTGTAAGACCAAGGGCCGAACCAAGAGGGTGCCCAGCTATCCTGTGATCGTGGGATGGTGGCTATTCGGGTCGGGCCAGACCACAGCTCGGTCCCCACTGGGTATGGGCGGGAACGCCTCGAGCACCCACCTACCCCCAGTTCCATATTGTTTGTGTCGGGCCGGGATTTGGACACTTCCGGAGCTGTGTCTCACCGTGGTGCAACTTCGTCTCTCCCTGTCTAGGCCCCTGTCCCTGCCCCACCCCCCACCAGCGATGACGAGGTCGTGGGACATGGTCACCCAGTCCATCCCTTGGCCCCGCCCAAGCCATTCCTTGTCCCTTGACCATCCTGAACCTTGAAATGTGTGGAAGTCGTCGACCCCCACCTCTAGAGAGATAATCCAGGCTTGCCCAAGAAGTCCCCCTCCCCAGTTTCTTCCGAAAGGACGTTTCTCTGGATGGTCTCTGAAGACTCCGGGGCACTCCCTGGGCTCCTCACCTGCCAGCTCTGGGTGCCCAGGAGGGGCCCGGGCGAGAACGTGGAGGAGCCTGCATTGGCCGCGCCCTCCCCTAGGGGGCGGGCTCCCCTTGGGCTGGCTGGCGGCTGTGGGCCTGCCCTTGTGGTCCCACCGCGCCTCTCCCGCGGTGGAAAGGAGGTCTCGAGCTATGAGGCGAATCGGGGTCGGGTTGTTGCGGGTTGTGGGCGCAGGAACCCCGCGCTCCCTTTCCCCTGCACACCCCTCCCTTCGTCCCCTCCAGGTGACTGCAGTCTTTTCAACCAGAAACAGCCGGCTCCGGAGGGACTTTGAACCTTAGGAGCCCGGCACGCAGAAGACTGAAGTTACCCGTGGTGGAGACCATTGTTTTCCTAAAGGCGTCCCTTGCTCAATGCCCTTTCTCCCAGCGGAGCCGTGCTGGAGGGACAGGCTCGCGCGCGCCTGCACAGCCCTTTATATTGGAGGCCTCATCCAAGGGAAATCTCAGGTCCAGAGCATCACAAGGCCCCTTGGCTGAGATCAAAGGGCCAGTAAGAAGCAAGCTGGGACCACTGTGCAGGTTTCCCCAGGGAGCCGGCCAGCCTTGGGGTAGGCACTGGTGCCCTGGGTGGGGGGCCTAGAACTCAAGCCCCACCACCATTTCCCCTAAACTGGGGTTCACTAAAAACAGGTGGGCCTCCTCATGCCTCAAATCTGCTTCCTTTGGCTGTTGACTGAGGAGGGTGGAGTTCCAAGAGGTCCTGCAGGTAGGAGAAATGGACCTGGTGACCCGGCTCTCTGATGGAGTCGCTGACCTCCAGAGCGGCAGGGGCTGGCTCAGAGTGTGTTTGGGGATTATGTATCATTGCAGGCTGAAGTTCCACATACAATTTTGTATTTTTTTTCCCCTCACCCCAGTGCTTCCTGGTAGAGCCATTTTGTCACGTCCAGCCAGGCTCATTGCAGGCCCACCTTCACTTTTAGGGGCCCACGAAATGTTCTAATTTTTTTCTTCCATAATTGTGTTAAAAAGTGTGAGGATATGAGTTCAATCCCCAGCACAGAAAAATTGTGTAAAAATACATAAAACTTACCATTTTAGTCATTTTTCAGTGCACAGTTCAGTGGCATTAAGCACACTGGCGTAGCTGGGCAGCTGTCACTACCAGTCACCTCTAGAACTATTTGATGTTCCCATCCTAAACCCTTTCCTTATTAAGCCCCAAACTACCATTGCCCTGCCCAGCCCCAAAACCCTGCCTCTGCTCTTTGGCTGTGAAGTGACCCTTCAGAGGCTTCCCGGCAGTGGTGTTGCTGGAGTCTGTCCTCTCATGGCTGGGTTATTTCACTGAGCAGCATGTCCTCCCATCTCCCATGTTGTGGCAGGTGTCCGAATTTCCTTCCTGTAGAGGGCTGAATGATATTCCATTCTATGAAGATATCATTTCTTTTGAAATCAGAAGAAAAATAAAAAACCTTGTGTCAAAGAGAATATTTTCATCTGTAATATCAATGAACTCATTGATATAGTTATAAAGTGTAATTTTTAATGCATTTTTAATGAAAAAATACAATTTTATGGAGGCAGGGGCTTATGCAGGCTGCTGTGTCCAGGAAAATCAGAATGCTGCCCCGCTACTGGGAAGGGCTCACGATTGGCATCTCTAGGAAGGCTTGGGGATGCAGATCACCAGCTCTGCCTGTGCATGCCCAGTGGTGTCCACTGGTGGCCCTGGATCGATGGCCCTGGAAACAGAGGGTCCACCTGTGCATGTGGCCTAACTCTGGGCATCCTCAGGCCACTCCTTCCGGAAAGCTGGCTTCCGTTTGATGCCACAGACACAAAAGCCGTGGCAAGCACCAGGGAAGAATCACAGGCCTGCCTCTCTTTCCTTTAGAGTTCAGTTCTGCGGTGCTCCGAGCTGGCTCTGGCCCTGTGAATTTCTCCCGGATGTCCGTCTGGCCTGTGTCATTGAGTTGATCGCCCTGTGATTTGACAGTAATGATTTTAATGGGGTGATTTTTTTATTCTTCGACTCATTTGGATTGGAAGGTTCAGAGATGGACCTGTGTCCCTTCCCCCCTCTCCCCCTCGTCGAAACTGGTGCTTTCTTTCATTTGAGAGGAACGGCAGTGTCTGTGGAAGAAAATCCATACAGAGAAAAAGGCCCTTTGCTTTTTGAACCCACTGATGATTACTGGGTTTTATTTTTTCAACCTAGAGACCAAGAACGAGCACCATAGTGTCAAGAAATACCACACAAAGCTGCAGGACCTCTGCCGGAGAGAAGTCTTTCTGGAATTCTGAAGCACAGCTACAGCTGTTATGGACACTGACCTGCCTGAGGCTTGCTGTCTCCCACACTCTGCTGGTGGTGCTTTTTCATCTCCTTGGTTTCTTCCTGACAAAGACACGTTCCCATTTCCCCCCAACCTGACTTCTGCCTTGGTTCCCCCTAATATCCCTGGACAGACAGTGGACAGACAGACACATGTGAAGCTGTAGGTGTTCTGTGACTGAGCAGCGGGAGCTGGGCCTCTGGTCATTTCCCACTTAGTTCTCAGGCTGAGCCACCGGGAGCCACGCCTGCCTCCTTTTGACTGTCACGCATCCAAAGGATCCCTACAAATCCCTGGTCTGCTGTGGACCTGCCGCATCCTGCAGACTGTGTCCTGGCTCTGGGCAGCTCTGCTTTGTGGAGTGGGAGGCTGGTGCCTGTGGACGCAGCCTGTAGAACCGCCCGCTGCTGCTTCTGAGCAGCAGCGTTGATGAGGCCGCCCTCGTTTTTCATGTCGCTCATTAGAAGCCTGATTAGTAGCAACGCAGACCAGTGATTTCCTTGGCAAAGCAGCTCTTCTCTCCCGGCAGAGACACCGCCCCCCAAAGAAGGCTGCAGGGAAAGTGGAACATCCACCTCCTGCAGCCCTAGCCCCTGGGTAACAAGAGCTTTATTGTCAGATTCATGGGACTGGGGCACGGGGACACAAAGGGGAGTCTCTTGCCACAGAGCAGAAGAGTGACTGTGTGGGGGGCAGGGAGGGTCCCCCACTTTAAAGCCTCAGGTGCTCGGCCCTGTGCCCTCCCTTGGGTCCTGTGCTAGCGTAGTGGCTCTGGAAATGTGCCTTTAAGGCCAGAACAGCACCAGGAGATAGCAGTGCTGAGGAAGAGCAGGCTGCAGGTTACCAAGGCAAACCTGTCGATAGAGTATTGAACAGGCCAGTCCAATGGCCATAATTGTCTGTTTCAAGCGGTCAGCCCCTGCTACTCCCTCCATAGCCTGGAGGGTTGCAGGCTCCTAGCTGGGCCAATGTATTGGGGAAGATGAAGACCAGGTTCCCAGGAAAGGGAGCCCCCCCAGACCCCCATCCCTGAAAGGACACCTGCCTTGGGGACCCAGAAATTCCTTTCTTCCTCACGCCCATCCTTGCTTCTGACTTGATGTAACACAAAGAATATCCCAGCTCATGGGAATCTGCATCTTTATCCGGGGGACCTGCCCAGGAGGGACACACTGCTAGATTTTCCCACCTCCCTACCAGCCCCTGGCAAGTCTAGGGGGCTATGGGTTCACCTTGCAGTGTAAATTAAAACCAGGAAAGCCTTTATTCAAAGATTATGATGATTTTTTTTTTTTTTTTTTTTTGGTACCAAGGATCGAACTCATGACCTCGCATTTGCCAGGCAGGCGCATATGCCGCTGAGCTAAACCCCTGGCCCAATTCTGAATTTTAAGACGGCAAGCATGAAACCATTCTGATGTCGGCCCTCTGGGGCTGTCCTCCCATGCCCTTGAAATCTAGCTGTCCTTTGGCCTGGCAGCAGCTCACTGTCCCCTCTCTGCTACTTATTTCCAGACACGACTCGGCTCCTGTCTGGTCAGTGTTTCCCCTGGGCCTCTTGGCCTCCACCCTGGATAGATCAGCTCACGGGAGCTGAGTTCTCAGGGAAGGCTCGCCCCTTTAGTCTTGTCCTCCTTGTCGGGGAGGTCAGGTCCAGTCCTGGTTGGGGCAGAGGAGCCGGTGCAGGGCCTGGGGCAAGGCAGGCCTTTGAGGTGTGGTCTGGCCAGCCCCTAGCCTGCCGGGGCCTCCCTTCGAGGCGGAGGCACCCTTCCAGTTTCAGGAGCTCTTCCTTTTCCTCCACGGTGATGTCAGCCAGCCGCCCGAGTGGGGAAGAGATGCCCTTGTGGGGCCTGGCGAGGCGCAGGCATGTGAGACCTTCAGCCCACCTGCTCCCTACAGTGCTTGTCTTCAGCTCTGTCGTGGGGCTTCCCCACACCCAGGGTGCTGCCAGTGGGTGGAGTCTTAACGCCCCCTTACTGTCCCTGCTCACAGGTCCCCCACATCAAAGGTTCTGAGAGTCAGAGATTTCTGGCTGGACCATGACTGGACCCTCAGATGAGGGAGACAGGATGGGGCCGCTAACACTTTCTGGCTATCCCTCTGCCCTGCAGGGGCAGGAGGGCAAAGTGCATGGTTAAAGCCAGAGTGTCCTATGTGTCTCTTTGGCTTCCACCTGCTGCCTGTGTGAATCTGGGCCTCAGTTTGTTCATATGCAAAAAGGAAAGAAGATTTTGTTGGTTCAACACCCTACAGTCCTCCCAGACCCAGTGTGACCTCTTTCACTCTATGGCTTTCTCTCCTGCCATTTTATCCCTTTCATGCTCTACTATAGCCCTGTGTGACCCACACCTGAGCCTAAACATGCCCAGCATGTTGCTGCCTCAGTGCCTTTGCACTGGAGGTGGGTGCCACTAGGAATTTTCTTCTTTAGATATCTGCATAATTCTCTCCTATTTGTTCAAGCTTTTGCTCCAATGTCATGTTTTCCATGAGTTGGCCCTGAACCACTCGATTATCATGGCCTCTCCCTGCTGCTACCTACATTCCTGATCCCTCTGTCTGTCTCAGTTACTTTCTCATTGCTAGGATAAAATACCTGACACCCGCAAGTTAGAGGAGGAGGTGTTTATTTTTAGCTCACACTTTGTAGAGGTTTCAGTCCACTGTGGGCTGGCTCTAAGGCAGGGCAGCATGATGGAAAGGGGTGGCATGCAGGAAGCGAAGAGAGGGGAAGGGGGAAGACAGGTAGAAACCCTTCGGGACCACATCCACAGTGCCTGCCCTTTCCACCAGGCTTCACCTCCCAACATCTATAAACCCAACAGTGGGCCAATCCAGCATCACCCATGTCTAAACCCCTCCCAGAAGCCCTGCCTGTGATGACCCAGAAGTGAGCCCTAACACTGCCTCTGACCCCACAGCCCTCCCTCTGCCAGACACCATCAGCTGCACACCGAGCCTGCTTGGCATCCATCTCTCCCACCGGGGCGCCCACCCCCAGGCCAGGCTCGGCTCCCTTCCCTGATGCGTCTCCAGCATCTAGGATGGTGCCTGCCACATGGAAGATGCCCAGAGAGAACCTGTTGAGTGAACGTTACATGAGCAGAAGTTTGATGGGGCTCTGTGAGCTGCTGTGGACTCCGTCTGGGGGAATCTACACTGCTTGCCATGGCCCATGCTCCATGTTCAGAAGTTGTGAACCAGTTCTTAATGATTTCAATTTGCAATTAAATAAGTTGCAGTAAGAACAGAGGCAGTGAAGACTCATGTCTCATTCCTTCCTAGTCTTTGCAATGTGAGATCCTACTTTCCCGGTGGAGGTTATTTATGTCTGTTGTCTTTCCTTGACGTAAGAGGTGGATCTGTCTCCATAAGTTCATCGTGAAAATATACAAGATGAAAATACAGCTACTGTTCCTGGGCCATCAGCGGAGCTTACTGGAAAGGCCTAGAATGCTGGCCAGATCTTCAAATCCCATGAAGGCATTCGATGCAAAGTCTACTTGGTAATAAAATCCTTACATCACCCAGTTTACTGACTACTGCAGCTGAAGTGCCCTGCATAAAGACACGGGGGTCAAGTTGTGCAGGTACACTTGCCCGCCATCGTAGGCTGAAACCTGTAAGCCGAGGCTCTGAAACAGGGCCGCCATGTGCTTTGCCCAGTTCCACACTGGGAGGTTGAGACCAGCCATGAGAGAAGTTTTTATGCCACAGCAATCTAGGAACACTACAGCTCAGTGTGTGGTTTATGTTCTGTTGATTGCCTAGACTTAAGAAGGTGATAGAATTTTAAACAAAATGGTAAAAGAGGCCCAGAGCATGCCTATAATCCTAGCACTCTGGGAGGCTGAGGTAGGAGGATCACAAATTTGAGCCCAGCCTGGCCAGCTTAATGATTTAGCAAGACCTTGTCTCCAAATAAGAATTTTAAACAAGGCTGGGGATGCAGGTGAGCAAAGGCTCCGGATTCAATCCCTAGCACCGTTTCACACGAATGAAGTCATAGGATGCTGCTTCACAATGCAGGTCACTCTGAAAGGCACGTGGTGTCCACAGCTGACACCCTCCTGCGGCTGGAGACCTCCTGGTTCAGAGAAGTCCCTCATGCCCAGTCTCATGCAGTTCTTTGTCTTTTCATTTCATTCTGCCACTTATCTTGAAGAAAAATATTAGTGACCATTCACGTCAGAGCTCCATTCCTTTATCACTTGCAAGGGAGGCTGGCTTTTTTAGGGCGGCTGGCTTTTGAGGCAAGAGTTTGGTGGGAGACATCACCGGCGTTTTGTGACTCCGCGGCAGGTGGAGGTAGTGTTTGCAGGGAAGACCATGGTATATTTAGTTTTTGTCAGTTACATGTTACACATCCTGGGTATCAGTACAGTTAATAATAAGTCGACATATTTGTGGGTGTATTTTTTTCCTACAGAGAACCAGCGGTTAATTTACTAACACCCTGCACAGGGACTATGCCAGAGGAGACATTTAGCTTATCATAAATATATAGAATATATTTTATAAAATGAAGCTGAGGGGACTAATTGAGCTCCATAGTAACCAGCCCCCAAGAGGGCAATGAGATGAGAGACCTGGACCCATGGGTGGCCTGAGCCAGGTATCCAAGTAGGGGGCCACGGGTGGAATGGGGGGCTGTGGCAAATGGTGGAGCCCAGATCTGTGGATGGTAGAGCGAGCCTTCTGGAGACTCCTTCAGCTCTGAGTCCAAGGACATTGTTTGGTTGGCATTTTGGGGTTTTTGAGACACAGCCTAATCTCAAACTCTCTAGGTAGCTCTGA
Organism: Cavia porcellus; assembly: GCF_034190915.1. NCBI lineage: Eukaryota > Metazoa > Chordata > Mammalia > Rodentia > Caviidae > Cavia > Cavia porcellus. Next base: position 28,380,516 of record NW_026947515.1, read on the forward strand.
AGGCCCCCAACCTGTAATTCTCCTTCCTCGGCCTCCCAGGAGCTGGAATCACAGGTGTGTGACCCCATGTCTGGCTCCCAAGAGGTTCTGCTCCTTCCTGTGGGCTGCATGCAGTCCTAGGGGTCAGGCCTGGGGCACCATCCCAAAGGCAGCTGGCCCCAGGCCCTGTCCTCCCAGTGTCGGGAGCCCACATGGCTCAGAATCGAGCATGACTCTGCGGCCTCTGTATCTGCTGCACCCAAGGATGAGCTGGTCTAACCTCAGCCCTGACCTTTCTCTTGCTTTGGGAAAGAATTCTCTTTTGTGAGGCTTGATTTTTAAAAAATTGTATTTGTGCTATGCGTGCTTTAGACTGGGTGGACAGGGAAGGCTTTGCTGAGGAGGTTCTTCGCAATCTGTAGCCTGGTGGGGAGGAGCCACGTAATTATGGGGTGGGAGGTCATTCCCGGGAGTAGGGACCATAGGGGCAAAGGCCCCAGGCATGCCTGGGGATCAGAGGGAAGGCAGGGGAGGGAGTGGTGTGGGCTGGGGAGGCAGGGTAGTGGGCAGGTTGGAGGAGGAAAGCGGACGCCTGAGGGCTGTGAGTAGGCTTCCGACTAGATTGTCCTTACTCTGGAAAGCGGCTTGGAGGAAAATCCTGCAGCCTTAGTGCTTCTGGGGGCAGAGAACCAGGAGGCTATTGCCCTCTTTGGTGGCCTTTTTTCCTTCAACTTGTTATCATCCCAGAAACATTCCAGAAGTCAAATCTTTCCCAGCTCAGAGTGTGCGTTTGATGACAATTCCAGCAGCCAGGTTGCTGGGTCTGCATCCCAGCGGGCTCTTCATTCGCCTTGTAACCTGCAGCAATTGTCCTCTGTCTCCATGCCTCCATTTCCCATGCTGAAAACAAGAGCAAGGGTGAAACAGCCGATCAGCCCTTGAAGGTTAAGTGGATTGGCAAACGCAGCACAGCCCTGGCAGGAGGGGTGCGCATTAGGACTGCAGCGGTTTGGGTTTGGGTTTATCATTAAGGCAGGGAGCGCTGGATGTGGTAGTGTGACCTAGAATCCCAGCATTCTAGAAGGTAGAGGCAGAAGGGTTGGAAGCTCCAGGCCGGCCTGGGCAAGTTAGTAAGAGTTTCTCAAAAAGTAGCTGTTAGTTCAATAGTTCAGTCCTCAAGGTTGGAAAGAAAAAGCGGGGGGGGGGGGGGGGGACTAGAACTCATATCCAGGAAGCCAGTCCTTCCTCCCTGCTGGTCGGTGAGGAGGTGGGGTACCGGGGCCCAGACTTCCCTTAGGGGTAAATCCCAGCTTGGACCTGACTCCCCTGCTTTCCAGGCTGTCTGAGCTGCCTCTCCAGTGGAGTCCTGTGGGAAACAGCTCTGGAGCCAAGGAGTACCCCACAAGCCTATGCAGCCCCTGACACCCGCAGGCCTGGGGCCCAGCAGTAGACCTGTGAGTGTCACTTTGCTCCTCTGCCTGTGGCTGGCCCCAAGCACGGGGGCGGGGGGTGTCCTCTCTTAGGGTGACTCTCCCAGGATGTCCCCGGTGCAGGGGAGTGGGTGATCTGGGTCACAGTAACCCTGAGGGACTGAGGTCCGTGCTGGTGGGTGGGGCTTCTCGGAACAGTGGATCCTGGAACTGGTGTGTCTGCATCCTCAGCTGGACCTTCAGCTTGCTGTGTACACGGAGGCTGCGTTAGCACCTGGCCTGTACTGGCCTCAGACAGAGTGGACCTGACTTAGTGGCTCAGCGGCTCAGCTGTGCAGGTCAGCACAGAGCTAATATGCAGCTCAAACCAGGGTGGAGGAAGGGCTATGAGCTGCTGCCTGGCTCTGAGGGAGACACCTGCCAGCCTGCATGAGGACTGAAGCTGGTGGAGTCCTGAGCACCATGCTCTTAGCTCCTTTGAGAGCTGTGTCTTACCCCTGCCACCAAAGGGGGACACAGGCTCCACCTGGCTGTGCCAGGGCTGCTCAGGAGCCCTAGGCATTGCTGCAGTGTGGAGTGCTTAGACACAGGTCCCTGCTTTCCATAGCTTATGGTGCAGGAAGAGGCAGAGGAGCGGTTGGGCAGGAGTGGCTCATGGGTCCATCAAGCGTGGGCCGAGCACTTGGTGAATGTGCTCTTGTCCTGTCCTTGCTGCCTGAGACAGACATCACTACCCTCAGCCCTCTGGGGAGCACTGAGGCTCAGAGTGACATAACAGGGACACTATTTGGCACAGATCTTTGGTGGTGTAATGAAGGCGAGACTGTAGATGAGATCAACCTGGATTAGGGTGGGCCCCAAACCCACAAGTGGCCATTTAAGATGATGCAGAGTCACACAGGATGTGTCCCTTCTCTCTGCAGAAGGCCACCTCTGAGTGGTGTAGCCACGAGCTCAGGGACACTGAGGACCTCCAGGAAATGTAGTGGGCCAGGCAGGATGCGCTCCAGGAGGGCGGTGACTCCTGCATCTCTGGAATGTAAAAGAAGCCATTTCTCTTTTTGAGGCTCACTTGTTGTTTGGGTGTTGTTTGACCACTGGAGTCCTCCAGGCCTCGGTTCCTCTCACATTTAACTCTGGGAATTCCTTGTCTCAGCAAGCTGCCTGCTGAAATGAGCCATCCTGCGTGAGCAGGATGCCATGAGGGAGAGAGCAGGCCACTAAATGGATGCACAGCACAACATCATTCAAAACCCTGGAGCTTTGTCTACACACAAGGGAAAGGATGGCATCTCAGGCCCTGCCCTGCCTTTCCCAAGGCCCCTGCCCTGGGTCCTGTCCAAATGTCTGAATGCTCAAGAGAGAGCAAGTTGGGGGTCTGGCCTCTGCTTCACACTGTGAGTCCACTCAAATACCATCTCCTGCATCATCTGGTCCCTCTAGCACTCACAGTGGCAGCCTTGGCTCTGTCCCCCATGCTTGGAGGGGCCCCTTCTGAGCACTTTCTCCCTGGCTCCCCTTTTGAGCTCTGGTCCATTTAGGAAAGGGATGGACATTCAGGGACTTTCATGTGTACAGTAGCTCCTTCTGAGGGCTTTGGTGTTGTATAGATGAAGATCCAAGACTTAGATGTTGACTGAATGGTTTCACATAGTTGCCAAGGGTCAGAGGGGACTGCAAATGTCACCCCATCTCTACGGTCTGCACTTGTCACAGCCTCAGAGCCCTCCTGTGTGCTGACCCCACTGGTCAGCTGACCCTGCTGAGTCCAGTTCCTGCTCACCCCAGCCCCAGCTCTGCTGCCCCCTGCCTGAAGGGGAGATGCCATCCTGCCCCACCCTGCCACTCCCACACCTGCCACGCTGTTGTTGACACTTCATTGCACTGTGGGGGACGACCAAACCGTTTCACACCTGTGTACACGTGTGCCTTATCTCCCCCACTAGACTATAAATTCAAGGCTGGTGGGATGCACCTGCCACTGCTATGGTATCTCCTCATGTCCCCAGCTGGCGCTCAGGCACCCACCTGGCAGTTCTTGCAGGAAGGTATACAATGCGTGTCACACAGTGACTGGCCCCGCACTGTGCTCGCTCACTGGATGCCTCTGCTGGCTGTTGGGGCACCAGCAGCTCTCCACATCCCTGCTTGGGCCGAGTGCTGGGCCAGACAGGAGGACACTCTGTTTTGCAGGTAAGGCTCAGGGAAGTCAAGTGTCCTGCTTGACATCACTCAGCAAGTGGCAGGTCTGACTCCCCTTGGAGTGAGCAAGGAGGTGCATTTTGCTATTTATAGGGATGGTTCAGGGGAGCACTGTCCACAGGAGCATCACGGGGGATGCCTCTGTAATGAAGAGGACGAGGATGAGGATACAAATGATGATGACAATTATTTTGAGCCAAGATCATGGTATGTTTCCTAGGCTGGCCTCAAACTCCTGACTCAGCCTCTGGAGTCATTGAGACCATAGATGGTGCACCTGGCTCCATGTGTGATTTAAACTTTCTAGTACTCATGTTTAAAAGTGAAATGGATTGGACCTGGGGTTCTGCCTTGTCCGTACAACCACAAATAGACAGTGCTGCCTCCAGCTCCTCTCTGCAGGAAGCCCACCCAGGAGGACTTAGAAGATGAGATCAGAGGCAGGACAGGAGCTGACCTTCCTAGGCCCCCGTGGGGCTGTTGAGTCAGGTCCCCGGGCCTGGAAGTTCACATCAATAATGTGTCATCTGCTCACCCATGGAGGCAGCAATGTGTTGGCGGCCTCATGCTGGCTGACTGCGAGCACGGTCTGGCTCTTGGGTGTCCAGTGACAGTCACTTCCCAGCGCATGTCTGTCACGCTTCAGTTACAGGCAGCGGAGCGGAAGCTGCTGACGTCGGCACTCAGAGGTGTGGGTCTGCGGTGCCTCCCACCTCAGCTGGCTTATCACTGCCACGCACGCCAGTCTCTGGCCACTGAGGGTAATTATGGGGCTGCATCCTTGAGGACAGGTCTGTGCATGTGTCTTGTGGGGCTGGTGGCCCACTCCTCGGCTGCTCAGTGAAATGTAAGGGCTGGAACCCTGAGCAAGACCCAGAGGGCAGTGGCCTCGTAGGGCCATCCTGGGGGCCTGGCTTCCAACGCTAGCCACAGATGGGGCTGCAGCAGGTCTTCCATGTCTCTGTCTCTTCCCTCCTTCCTCCTCTTACTCTGCAAGCTCTTCTCAGCAGCACAGCATCTGCTGTAGTGTTTCTCCATGTCTGGGATGGGTCTAGGCTTCTCCTGCATGGCTCACAAAGTCTTCCTATTTCTTTGCTGGATCCACCCAATGCTGGGTGAATAGTGTTCCCTACCTAAAACTGTGCAGCCAGCTGCAGCCATGTGACTTTGGAAATGGGGTCTTTCCCGGTGTAACCAGGTTGTAAAGTGGATTGGTAGTGGATGAGGACAAGCCCTTCCTTTAGTGGAATGGGTGTCCTTGTGAAGGGGGAAATTTGGAACCAGGTACAGAAGAGAGACCTTGAGGAGGTGGAGGCACAGAGGGAAAGACAAAGCTGCAAGCCGGGAAGCACCAAGGAAAGGCAGGGTGGACAGATCTCTGGACAGATCCTGGGCCTGCTGACACCTTCACTTAGGACTTCTGAGCCCTAGAAGGGTAAGAGAAGACATGTCACCACCTCATTTGTTGATATTTGTTAGAAAAACTCCCAGCTGTATAACCAGGATTCCACCCTGGTTGGGATCCTGGGGGAACCCCCCAGATGATCCCTGCTCCCAGGCTACCACCAAGCCCCAGCAGGTCACAGCTAGAACCCAGCGCTGTCTGTGCAATCCCCAGGATAATGGTCTTCAGAATTCCAAAGGATTTATTTGAGCTCTCCAGACGCTGATCACAGCCAAGCCGTAACCCCATACTTGACAAGTGATGTGATCAGCGCTCCGCTATTGAGGGTGTGCTCTGGAGATTACTCAAGTGGCCGATGGTGTGGTGGACAAGAACAGGCAGCAGGGCAGGCTGGAGCCTTCACACCTGAGCAAGGGGACAATGGGCAAGAGGTGACTACTCTGGGCCACCCTGGGAGCGGAGGGTACTGATGAACCAGGGCTGGGCAGAATGACCACAGCTGGAGAAGGGGCAAAGGGGAAGGCCATGGCAGGGTGGTCAGGAGCCCTCTGAGCTGCAACCTGTGGTTGGGGTCCAGATCTCAAAGTCTTCTTCTGGGGCAGCCCAGCTCCTAGGGCCCAGGCATTAGCAGGGGCTGCAGCAGGATGCACCCTTGGGCTGTTAGATGTCGGCAACATCTGGAAGTTATAGATTGTATCACGCTGCAAAAAGCAGAGGGAAGAGGAGCAGATGGCCAGTGGCAGCCTTGGAGAGTGTCAGCAGGAAGGCAGTCCCAAGAGAGGGAGTACAGTAGAGACAGGATGGGGGAAAGGAAAGTTCGTGGGCACCCAGGGGGTGCACAAAGCAGGGCCCTGAGGATGGTGTAGGAGATCCTAAAGAGAATAACCTCAGCAGGCAGGGAGCTAAGGACAGACAAGTGCACACATGCATGCACACACATGCAGGTACACACATGTGCACAATGCATGTACACACACATGCACACATGTACAAACCCACAGCTGCAGACTAACAGTCCAGCACATCAGTGCAGATTGTCAGAGTGCAGAAGTGTAGGGGTGGGTTGGAGGGCAATAGGACCAAGTAAAGGTATTCATATGATGTCATCGATAGCGCGGGATGGGGTTGGAGTCAGTGGTTGGCAGATGCTGGGCACCCGGATGCTGGAAAGTCAGATGGAGCCCACTCTGGATGGCGTGGGACAGCTAGTCCAGGGACTGGAGAGGGGAGAGGGCAAGGCACCAGGCTCTGGGGCTGGGGGGTGGGAAATGGGAAGGTGCTCACTGTCTGTGATCTGTTCAGAAAAGCCAAAGACAAGGTTGGTATTGGGGTGCTTGGGCTACATTCGGGAGGCCAGGGCTACTCTCAGGGTCCTACTGAGGAGGGAGCTCCCTGACACAGATCCACAGAGCCAAGGCAGTACACCCCTAGACCACCCCCTGCAAAGACCCAAGGCTTGCCACTAGGAGACAAAAGGGCCAGCATCCAGGGCTGAGAGCCGATGTCCATCAGAGCAGCTGGAAGTGGCCCAACTTCCCTCTCTCTCTCCACCTATCTGGGATCCCAGGTTGCCTACAACTGAGAGATCTGAGCCAGGCGCGGAGGAGGTGCAACCATGGGGTGCCCGCCACTGTCAGCATTCCTGGGAAGAAAGTCTGCTGATTTTTATTTACCTCCTTGGTTCTTGGTATTTTTAAATTTGATTTGTAACTGCACACATTCCTTTTCCCCAAGCACAAAAGGTTCTCCATGGTTTTCTCCGGCACATGTGCCCGTTGCTTGGATGGAGCTGGAAGGAGAAACATGTCTGCCAGGCATTGGTGGCTCTGTACGCTGTTAGCAGCGGCCTCCCTTAGCCCTCACCTCTGTGCAGGTGACCTTGGAGGGCAGTTAGGTTGCAGAACGCAGCCACCCCAAACCTCCCAGCTGAGGTGTCCCAGGTGGGAACCCCACATCTACCTGCCCATTGGTTTGCTGCCTCTGCCAGCCTCACTGCCCATGGGTCACCCCTCTCCTAGCTCATGTGTGGACTTTGGCCTTTGCCTCTGTTCTGCCTGCATGAGCCCTGCCTCCCAGTCAAAGGCCCTTCTGTTCCCGAGCCATCATGCACTGGCTGGCCTGCTCCTGTCCCTGGGAATTGCTGTAGTGGTGATTCTCTTGGCTTCTCAGTAGCTGCATCTGGGCTGGGTGCTGGGGCCTGGGATTTGAGCAGAGCTCCATGGGAGAACCTCTTTGTAGCCAGGATGATCTTCCTAGCTCACAGCCCGACAGAGTTCACCTTCTGGCCCTAACCAGTGGCATGCTGGCACTGCATCTTCCTTGAGCTGAAGCTAGAACTCAGGGCTTTGCACATGCCAGGCAAGCCCTCTACACTGAAACCTGACTCCTGGTAAATGCGGAAGACTCAATTCTGGGGAATGTGAATAGAAGCCTTGGTTTGTACTCTGCCAATTACTGTGGTGTAAACACCTCCCCGGCGCCCCACCAGCTGTGATCAACCCACATGATATGTCCTGATGGGAAGTGCCTGGAAACTTTCCTGCCAGTAAGCCCCATCTATGGGGCAGCATCTCCCTGTGGCCATGATTCCTCTCTGAGCCACCCATGAGTCCCTCTGGATCGGGTCAGGCCAAGGATGAGGAGCATTTTTGGGGCCCACTGTGGATGGACAGACAGAAGATTTCCGCCAAGTAACCATTGGGCCAGGCGGGCCCTGGGCTCACCTCACTTTGCAGCATCACAGAGCACTTTGTCTGACAACCTGAGTGAATGCCCGGCATCACACAGTAGGCAGACTCCCACCTCATGCACCCTGCGTGCATCACTGGAGGGTGCTTCAGTAAGCTTTATCCTTGGGATAGACACCTGGCTCACAGCACCCCACCCCACCAAGAGCAGAAGTGGGACTGGCACTGCTCCGGCTGCCCTGCCCTCCAGGTGTCCTCTGAGTGGTCTTCCTGGCCTCCCAGCAGTGGGAGCTGCTGGCTGGCTCCAAGGGTGCTGGGGTGGGGGTGAGAGGCGCTCACATTCTGGCCAGTGTGAAAGCAGCAATGAGGTGGCCGCCACTCCTCTACCTGGTGGCCCTCAGCTTGTCCAGGTGTCCCGACCTGCCTTCCCAATGTGGTGGAGGAGTGACTTCTTGGTGGGAAGCTAGGAGTCCTTCTGGGGGTCAGGGGAGACCTGTGTACCCCGCCTTCCTGATGGTCTTGTAAGCCCCTGACTTCAGGCCTGCACAGGAGCCAGAGTGGTTCTCTTCCCTATCTGAACCAAACGATCCACCTTTATCGGTCACTTCAGATCCTTCTATCCTGTGGTCTTGCTCAGCGTGGAGCTTTGAGCCCCTTCTTTCCCATCCTAGACAGGCGTGGCTGTGTGTATCAAAAATGTGGGTGCTGCCCTGGGACGTAAACTCATCTCAGTGAGTTCACGGGTCTGGCAAGCCTTCTCTGGACCCTGCAACATTCCCCCAGCCACGCAGAGAGCCCAGAGGCTAGGAGAGGGACCTGTGTGCAGGGCGGGGACGGGCAGGTCCAGGAGGAGGCACTGAGGCTGGAGCAGGACTGCACTCCTCACGGCACGTCCTCTGGCCCTCTCCACAGGCCACTGCCACCAGGGGAGGAAGGAGAACGGAAGTGGGAAAGGCTGGCAGGGCCGCGGTGAGGAATGATAGCTACAGGCGAGGGAGGAAACTAGAAACAATAAAAAGAGGCTAAGTTGCAAGGCCCTGCCCAGCCTGGGGGGGAAGCTCCCCAGGCCCCCCACCCCCCACCCGGAGGCCACCGGGGCTCAGTCCTGCGGCTATGAGTACTCTGGGTGCACCCCACCCCGCTTCTCACCGGGTGTTCCAGAGGTTCCTGGGCGGGGCAGGAGTCCGCAACGAAATGTTTCTTTTATTCCATCTCTGCAGTGCAGCAGTCACATTGAGAAAAGGTTCTTCACATGATTGCTATAAAATGTATCTTTTACTGCATTGTCCTGCTTCACTAAGAAGCAGCAGAGGAAAGAAAAAAGAGGTGATGGAGGAAGAAAGGCACTGGGAGGGGAGGAAAGGGAGGGAGGGAAGCCAGGAGGGTGTCTCTCGCCATCTCTCCCACGGGTCTTGCACGGGTTTCTGCATCTGCGTTCCCTATGTAAATACACATTATTAAAAACCAGTAACAATGATGACGTATTTATAGATCTGTATGCTTCCTTTCACTTCTTAACTTTAGTGTTTTTTTTTAATTGCTCTTTCCCACCCATCCTGGGTGTCAACCCCAAACCTCAGTATCGTAACATCTTTCAGTTAAAGTCACCAGATTTGGCAAATAAAACATAGAACGTTGCCCATACACAGATTTGGGGCATACTCATGCTAAAATAGGATTTGCTGTGTATGCGATATTCAGCTTTAGGTGCGACCTGGGTTTTGTCTGATGACCGGACCTTCTGCATGCTGAAAGGGTGCAAGGTCAGAATGTGGAGCTTGGGTCATGCCATGCTAGGTGGGGACAGATGTGTCTTGCCACCTGCCAGAGGCCAGGCTGGGAGATTTATCATGGTCCCTTTGCCCTTCACAAGAGTTGCAATGCCATTTCTCAGGAAAAGAAGAGATTTTGAACCTAACTCTGCTGCGCGGGCTCCCCCTGGCTCCAGCTGAAAAGAATGAGACTAGAGCCCAGCTAGGCAGCCAGCAAACAATCTTTGGGGTGCAAGGCCACTTCCCCGGGGTGCAGCCTCCTCCAGATGGCAGACCTCCAGAGACAGGCCAGAGCCCACAACAGCTGGCCACAGAGCCACCAACTACACTTAGGAGCAGGACTTTGGAATGGCTGGCAACAATTTCTTCTGTGCCCTCAAGGGCTTATTTAAAAGCAGTTCAAGTGCTCAGTCCCTGGTGGGAGAGGTTAAGCAGCAGAGCCAAGGATCAAGTGCCAGCTTGGGGTGGGTGGAGCTTGGGAAGCCTCTGCAGCCCAGGCTCCCTGTCATCGCCCTGGGCTTCCCCGGGCCCACCAGGGCTGCGCTCAGGTCCCTGAAGGAGGGGTCCAGTCCCTCCCAGCACAAACCAGCCTGGGGCTGGGGTGCGAAGAGAGCAGAGGCCACTCCTCAGCACTCTCAGAGAGGTGCCCAGTCCTTCCTGGCTTCAGAGGTCTCAGGATGACGGGCCTCTGGATAAGCACCTCCCAAGGGAATCTCATGCTGGCAGTGCTTGGGGGCTGGGCCTTTTCTTCCTCCTCCTCCCCCTCCTCCTCAAGGAACCCCTGAAGGGGCAGGTGGAGGGGTCTACTCTGTTGCCTCTTGCACCCCAGTCAGAGGCTTCTAATCCAGGCTCTGGGGCTAGGATGGATCATTCTCTGGGGTGCTGCTGGGGCCAGGGAGCTGCCACTTTGGCTCACAGGTGAGCACTGGACTAGGACTCAGCAGCTGTAGAGGGACCCATTTCCAATTTGGGGTGGAGCAGTAAGAGGCAGAGCTCTTCTGAGCTGGGAGTAGAGGGCTTGGGCACTGGGGGTTGGGCGCTAGTCCAAGACTGGGACCAAGTCAGGATGCTCTGGGCAGGTAAGAACTTGCCACAATGCATTGGGACAGAGCAGGAGGGTTTGGGGCACTGAGACAAGGCCTCGCTTCCTGGATCACATGTTTCCAGCAGGCCTCAGGGGCATCCTTTGCTCTACAGAGATTCAGAGCCACAGCAGTGTACAGAGGTGGCCTGTCTGCAGATAGGGGCCACTGATTCCTGGTCCTCGAAGGACAGGGACTTCCACCAGCCTGGCAGGGCCGGACCCACAGCCTGCCCCTGCAGCGGGAAGTGTGTGGTAGTGGTGTAGCCCTCCACTGTCAATATTCTGAACATCTCAGTATGTTTTGAACGAGGCCCTTTCCTTTTGCTCAGTACTACAAATGGATGTGTCATCTTCTCTGTGTAGGGGAGGCTGAGTCAAGGGGGCTTATCTCTACCCTCCAAGCTCACCAGTCAGACCACCACTGGTGCCTTCTCCAGAGTGTTACCTGGGGGAAGGAAGGAACACTAGGGGTGTGGCACAGAGCTCAGAGGCCCGAGGCGGGGTTGGGACTGGGGTTGGGGTTGGGTAAGAGTTAGGCAAGCTGACCTTCTTACCCCTGCCCTCATTCTTCCAACTTCTGGGAAGAAGATTAGAGTTAGATTATTGTTTAGGTTATTGTTATCACCCCCATCTCACAGAGAGCAAAACAGAGCCTGGGAGTTTACAGCTGGGAATCCCCACCTAAGGAGCTGCCTAGCTGCCTGTGACACCTGGTGTGGCTTGATACAAAAGGCCAGGACTCTCCTTTCGGGGAGTCCCATGTACAGTAGGCCTGGAATGGGACCTGAGATTTATATTGGCAAAAACTGCAGCTTTGGGGAAGATGGTAGTGTTAGGATTTGAACTCAGGGTCTTAGCATAGCTGCCTTTGAGGCAGAGACTTTCCACAACACAGCGGCGAGGTGGGGAGACACAGAGTCTTGAGTCCCTGAATGGTGTCCCCCTCACTCCCTGCACCTCCATGGTGAGAAGTCTCATTGCCCCGTCTCACTACTGAGTACAGGGAGGCCTTGAGGAGGGCCCCATACCTTGCCTCATTTTGGGGCTCACACCTCTGTGACTCTGGAGGTTGGAAGGCTGAGCAGGAAGACCAGGGGAGCCTTAAAACAGAGCCATGCAGAGCTGGGGTACTCAGGGGTGCAGGGCAAGGGGAAAGAAAGAGAAAATGCCCTCCTAGGCCCTGGTCAGACTCTGCACCAGCATCCTGGGCTAGGCCTAATAAAATCACTCTGGCGCTCAGTCAGGGCAGAAAACACGAGTTAGATGAAGTTCTAAATGTCCTGCTGTGAAGCAGGGCACAGTGTGAGTGACTCCGAGTGACCCCCAGCCAGGTCTCACTGTTTCCTGAGGGCCCAGGGACACCAGGAGGGTGTGGTGGACCAAGGACCTCCGTCTAGAGTCACATTAGGCCGAGTCCCTGCCCTTCCTTTGTCTCAGGACCCATGGACTCAGCCAGCTCACGCCCCGGCTCCGGGTCACCACGTTCACAGCCTCCCTGAGCACTGGACCTTATGTTCTCGGGGCTGCGTGGTCCTCACAGATTCTGCTCCTGTCCACGCCAGTGTAGGTAGGAGCAAACTTCTCATGACTGTGCTGTGGCCCTGGGACAGAGTTCACACCGCATCGCTGGATCTGGGGCCGCAGCCTGGGCTGCCCCTCACACGAAGTCTCGGCAGTTCAGCTCTTCAGTGTGCGCCAGTTTGTCCACCTTGTGCTGGGCTCCACGGTCCCCAGAGCTCCAGGAGCTCCCTGGGCTGGGCTGCACTTGCACCCCTTCTGGCCAGGTGAATGGGACTTCTGGTTTCTCAGTAACTTTCAGGAGAGCAGGCAGGACATTTGAGTCACCCTCCAAAGCTCAGCAGCCCAGGCCCTTCCAGGCCAGAGGCTCACGGCATCTGGGGACAGGAGTGACTGCTTGGAGTGTGATCCAGCCTCTCTATGGGCATGAGAAATGTATGGGTGAGGGGGGCAGTGTCCCAGGGGCGGGCTTGGAAGCCAGAGAAGGACACGGGCTTTCCCTGGCATTTAAGGCCTGGCTTCTCCCATGTCCTATATGGGACCTCACATGTCACTCATGCTCAGGGGATCATCACTGTGGCATCAGCTAAGGCCCAGGGGACACATAATGGCCAAATGCATCTCTCCCCAGCTCCTGCCACGTGTTTTTGAGGCCCCCAGGGCTGGGCACCAGTTGCCATAGTGATGACAACTCCTCGAAGCATCCTCGTGCTGCTGGCTCAGCCCCTGGCTCCTTCCTCTCTCCAACCACCCATCCCTGCTCCTGGAATCACTTTTCCAAAGAAGCCACCTGCAGATAGGTGTTGCAGGCTGTGCTTTGGGGTGAATGCAGGTCAAGGTGGGACTTGGATTTAGTGACACTGGAACGGGATGGAGAGGAGCAACAGCACTGGCAGGTGGACACGGGTGGAGGTGGCAGCAGGGGTGGGGACAGACAGGTGGGGGAGCCGAAGGTCTGTGCCATCAGGATGGCGTGTGGCTTCATTTATTTTTAAAACTAATCGTGCATGCGTGCGTGCGTGCGTGCGTGCGTGCGTGTGTGTGTGTGTGTGTGTGTAAACACCTGTGAACTGAAGCAACTGTCGGAAGGAATGACACACAGCAATCCTTGCACACAGCAGCCTTTACAAAACCGGAGTCTGATAGGACCCTGACGATCTCGCTATTGATTCCAAGCTCTGCTCTTACTGCCATTTGCTGTTTCGCTGGCCCTTGCATGCGTGCATGCGTGAGTGTGTGTGTTTGTGTTTCATTTGCACGCATCTGTTCCTTCAGGGGAGATAGTGAATGCTCCCACACCGCAGGGCCTTTCTGCTGCTTTTTATAACCACAGTCTCCTCCCTTCCCTCCCTTCCCCCTCCATTAATCTCTTCTCCATTTCTACAATTTTGTTACTCTGAGAATATTTCCTAAATGGAATCATACACCGTGCGACCTCTTGGGACTGGCTCCCCGTCCCCACACTGAAGATTCCCTGGAGATTCATTCGAGTCCAGGTGTGAATCCTTAGCTGGCTCCTCCATCACAGCGCGGGCTGTGTGGTGTGCACCCATCCATCGTCCGTTTAACTGGCCAACTGTTGGAGGTCAGTGTGATTTCCAGGTTTGGGCTCTTGCAGATAAAGGCTGCTGTGGACGTTTGCATACAGGTTTTCATTTACCTGGGATAAATGTCCAAGGGCATTGGACATTCACTGGGTCTTACGGTCCTGATGTGTTTGGTTTTCTAGGAAGCAGCCAAACTGCTTTGCAGAGGGGTGGCTCCATGCAACACTCCCCGCAGCGCACGCTGCAAGCACTGCTGCCTCACTGGCTCGTCTTCGTTTTGTTTTCCCCTGAAGCTGCTCGGCTGAAATCGTGTCTTGTGCTTATTTGCCATCAACACATTCCTTTTCTGTGAAATGTCACTTCGGGTGTGGTCACTCTATGTTGCTGTGACCACATTCCTGAGAAAATGACTGGGGGGTGGTATTTATTCTGGGTTTCGGAGGTTTCAGCTCATCTTTAGCTGGCTCCAAGGTCATGGTGGGAGGATGTGGCGGAGGAAAACTGCTCTCCTCACAGCAGCCAGGAAGAAGAGAGAGACAGAGAGAGAGAGAGACAGACAGAGAGAGAGAGAGAGAGAGAGAGAGAGAGGGAGAGACTCAGACTCAGATTAGGTCCTCCTGCCTCTGCCTCCCTAATTCCTGGAATTACATGTGGATGCCACCACGCTAACTGTTTGCTCTCTGTTTATCTTTTCTTTCCTGTGTGGACTACTGGAGTATCAGGACTCCATCGAGGCCGCTTTCTACTGACTTTGCATGAGTCCCTCTCCCTTATTTCCTTTATGGTTGCTCTGGGTATTGCAGTGTACACTGGTGACGTTTTACCACCTGAGTGTGGAAGATTTGCTGCCATGGAGGTTTCTTGACCTTCCCATTTTCATTTTTTATTTTGAAATCATTATTATTATTGTTGTTGTTTTCGTTACTAGTTTGGTACTAGGGATTGAACTCATGACCTCACGCTTGCTAGGCAGGCACTTATGCTGCTGAGCTAAATCCCCAGACCAAATTATTACTGTTAAGAGGTGAGGCTCTTGTTCTGTTGCTCAGGTCGGACTTGATTGCCTGAGCTCAAACCATCCTCCTGCTTCAGCCTCCAGAGTAGCTGAAACCACACGTGTTCACCACCATGCCCAGCTCCACTTTTGAATGGCATTGTCTCGACCGTCAGGTGCTGGTGGAACTTTTGCATCAGTCATCGATATAATTCACAAAGCTCTGAGGAAGCATGGTTTATCATGTTCCCACATTTAACTCTTTAAAACAATCATTTTCTTCCGGTCTGAAGAACTTCCTTTGGCTGGTTACCAAAGGCAGACTGACCAGCGTGAAATTCCTTTTTTAAAAAAATTCTGTTAGAAAGAAACAATTTCTATTCTTTCATTTTTAGAGAACCTGTAATTTCTCATTGAAACATTGTTATGCTGCTTTCGCATCTGAGGAGGCCTTTATTTCCTTGTCATTCTTGAGTATTTTTACCGATGATTCACAAGTAACAATTCTTTCCTTTCAACACTGAGCACCTCCCCCTCCTCCGCCTCTGCAGTGATGTCACTGAGGTGGATTCTTCTGCCAGGAAGGTGACATTCCCTTCTGACTGCCTTCAAGGTTTTTTTCCCTTCAGCATTCAGAGGTCTCTGTGTGGGGTGTCTTGGCGTGGATTTCTTTGGGTTTATCTTATGAGGGAATTGCTTGACTTGAATCTGTAGATTTATGTCTTTTGCCAAATTTGGCAATTTCCAGCCTCTCCATTTTGTGTGCCACATAAACAATGGAGATTCTATGAGACTGTAGGACAGTTCAAACCTTCTTCTCCCTAGTGCTGTATGACTGTCACAATCGGAGAGAGACACCCATTACGCTCTTGTTTGTCCTATAAGAGTACAGCTATAGTTCCTAGTACTTGATAATGACAGTACATGAGCATGCTCCTGGGTTGCAGACTGGCTAGATGACACTTTCAGCTGTTGTTTTGTAGTGCGTGACTTCTTAGAATTGAGGTGGAAAAGTTTGCTATAAAAAAGCGTGCCCCGTCCCATCCTGATGGGAGCCCGATAGTCCCAGATGTATTGAGTCTCTCGATTGCATGGAAAAGCCACATGCATGATTGATCTGTGCCCTGCAGAACTGTGTGAGTGCACATGCCAGTTTCTGCAGGATGCAATCTCCTGGGAAGTGACACCATGACTGTGTTCCTTCAATTACTTTTTTTAAAAAAAAATTTAATTTAATTTTAAATTTTTTTTATTTTGAAGCAAATAACACCTAATGAGACAAAACAGAAAAGAGTCAATCAAACAAAAGGATCAACCTGGTACATGACTTAAAAAGAAAATACAAAGAGATCAATACTGACTATCATAATGCCTCTTATTGTCTTCAAAAGAATTGCCCATATCATCAGGCATAACAAAATTAAACAAAATAGTACAGAACAAAACCAATAAAAACAAAACATTGGAGACATTATAGGACTTCAAAAGAAGGTAATAGTCAAACCAAAATGGGTATTGTAGTGCATCTTATTGTCTTCAAAGTGGTTACCAATACCATCAGCCTTGATACTATCAAACAAAATAGAATAGAATAAAATCAGTCAAAACAAAACAGTGAAAGCAAGACAGGGCTTCAAATCAAGCTAATAGGAAATAAGAAATGGTTACCACAATATATCCTGCTGTCTTTGCAATAGCTGTCCATGCCATCAAATCTAATACAAGCAGACAAAGTAGAACAGAAAAAAATAAAAAGAACAGTGAAAACAATGTGGGTTTGAAATCATGATAACAGATTAACAAAGGCCACTGCCTTCCCTTTTTAGACAATTCCTTCCCTTTCACTTTCATAGGATGTATTGTATATTTTGGATCCCACTAACTCCCTTAGTTTTTGTATTAGGGAAGCAGCCCGCTATTCACCAAAGTATTTCTGAGCATGATCTCAAGTTGTATCCATTTGCCTACAAGAGCCTCAAGGTCTTCTTTCTTTGTAGCTGAGTAGTTTTCCATTGTATAAAATTGTCATGGCTTTCTAACCAATCTGCAGCTGATGGGCAACCCCCCCCCCCCCCACACACACTTTTTTCTGGTTCCCTGTCACGTAGAACATGGTTTTCTCCTTTTTGACTTTCAGTCTATAAATCCCCTTTCGGGTTAAAAGTATTTCTTATGTAAAGTATATTGATGGACCCTGTCTCCTGATCTACTCTGCCTGTGTTTCTTTTTATTGGTGTATCGAGGCCATCCACGTTAGCGACTATGGCCAACCGTCTCTGCCTCATCTCTGCCGTGCTATTTTTCTGCTATTGGCTGTCTACTTCTCCCCTTCACTCCACTGTCTGCCCTGTTCAGTGAGCCTCCTCTGTCACTGTTCCTGAAACCATGGTCTTTATTCTCTCTCTCTAGAATGTCCTTCAGTATTTTTTGTAGGGTTGGATTGGTGGTCACAAACTCCTCCAGTTCCTCTTTGTCATGGAAGCATCTTGTTTCTCTATTAATTTTGGGAGACAGTTTTGCAGGGTACATCAATCTGGGTTGAAGATTATTTTCTTTCAGTACTTGGAAGACTTTGCTCTTCTTGATTTGATGGTTTGTGTCGAGAAATCTGTCGTGATTCTGATGAGTTTTCCTTTATAGGTGATCTGTTTCTTTTCTCTGATAGCTTTTTCTTGTGTTGAATTTCTGGGATCTTGATTATTGTATGTCTGGGTATAGATTTATTTTGGTTATAGCTGGCTGGAGTTCTGTATGCCTTACTTATCTGAATATCACTTCCTTTTCCTATGCTTGGAAAGTTTTCTTTTATTATTTCTGTAAATAGCCTTTGTATTTCCTGTGTGTTTACCCCTGCTGCTTCTTCTTCTTTTTTTTTTATCGGTACTGGGCATGGAACTTACGACCACCTGCTTGCAAGGCAGGCGCTTATGCTGCTGAGCTAAATCCCCAGCCCCTACCCCTGCTTCTTCACTCACATTTTTTATTCTTCAGTTATGGATTCTTTTGTCATCTTCTAGCCTTTGTATTGTCACTTCCTGGTTCCTTGTTATTTTTAAGAGATCTTTCCTTTGGCAATTGCAAGCTGCAAACCTGTCTTCAAGGTTTGATAGTCTATCTTTAGTTTCTTTCAAGCAGTTTTGCCAGCTTTCAATGGAGTTTTTAATATCCTGGTAATCTCTTTGAATCTGTTTCATGCATTCTAAAGCTTTTTTATATTCTTCATCAGTTTTCCTCATTTTCCTGTGCTCCTCTATTCTTCCATCTGTGTCCTCTTTAGAGGTGCTTAGCAATTCTTTTATTATGTTTCTCATTTATTTTTTACCTGATAGTATTTCTGTTCTAAGTTCCTTTATAACATCTTGAAATTGTTTCTTTATTTCAGTTGCTGTAGCTTCAGCAACATCAGGTGTGACTCCCAATCTCTTCTGTGTTTACATCTCCTGGACCAGTACTGCTTGGGTGGAAGGCTGGAGACTGCCTTTGCTTCTTCCTCTTGTCATGTTCCTGGTTTCTTCCAGACAAGTGGGTGCTGGGGTCCCCGGCACTTCCTGGGTTGGCTATAATTTATTTGGAGTGTACTGGCTAGGGATATCTGATGGTGACCATTGAGTGTGCTGGTATAGCGCTATTGGTACAGAGCTGGTGGGTGCAAGCAGTGGCAGGCAGGCTGGCACCTCCCTCCAGGCTGGTTAACCGCAGGGAGCCCCCACCACGTAAAGTAGGCACAGGGCAGGCAGAGCTGGTTGGAGATAGCTTTAGGGAAACCTTAGTGGTGGCTGTTGGATTGTGCAAAAGGGTGGGACTCAGTCCAAGCAATTTCCACCAGTCTGCTCAGAGCTAGGAGTGGCTGAATGAAGCCGGCTGCAGTTCTGGCTCGGGGCTTGTCCTGCCCGACTCCAAGATGGCCTCTGGCCAAGCGTCCACTCCCGTGGGAGGACTGAGGCCCCCACACTCACCGCCAGCCAGTGCAGTTCTCTGATCTGCTGCTCCCCTCTTGCTCTGCAGTTCCCAGCAGAGGCCTTCAGGCTTGCCAGCCACCAGGTTCATTGTGACCGTGCATCTTCGGGTTTCAACAGTGCTTCTCAAATGGTGGTTCTGGCTCCAGGTGGAAGCACTGCTGGCTACTGCCTTTTTCTGTTTAAGTTTTTGATTTTTTTTATTCTCTCTGTGGGCTTCAATTCTAGTTTTTCCTGGGTTGAGGGGACCCACATCCTTCCTTCTTGTCTTCTCCAGAATGCTATGTTCTAGCATCTGGGTTGTTTCTCAGAGAGGCTGTTTACTCTGCTGCCTACTATTCCACCATCTTCCCAGGGTCTCTCCTTCAATCACTCTTTCGGCTGCATGCTGTTGTTCTAACTGTAACTCCAGTGATAGGAATGTTGGCCCTTTTTATAGCTCTGTAGACACCTGTAGCTCTGCTCAGCTCAGGTAAGTTCTCTTTCCCTTCTCCACTTCAATCGTTCTGGTACCCATCATCTTTGTTTTTCTACTCTGTTCATTTCTGTTATCAAACCTTTCTGCTCTATAATTTTATAACTATTGGTTTGCAGAGATTTTCTGTTCCTTCACTTGTTTCAAAAGGATTTGTGGTTGCTTGCTGAAGCATGCTTATGCTGCTTTGAAGTTTTCACTGGATCTTTTCTACCTCTGCCTCATCTTTATGTTGACATCAGCTGGTGTCTGCCTCCTTTGACTTGTGGCTTTCTTGCTTCTTGTATGATGGGTGATTTTTTTTAATTATAACTGGGCCACTTAATATGCTATATTAGGAGAGCCCAGTCCTCGAGATCCTTCGCTTCAGCAGGTAGTCGCCTAGCTGAGGTTTAGCATGTGGGTCCTGGACTCCCTTATGGGCTATGGTTCCCATGATAGTTTAATCTGCAGAACCTTTTCCTTCTAGTTTGGGCCTACCTGGTACCACTGAGGCCTCCACCAGCCCCTGCTGCTTCAGGGAATATAAGGAGTATGCCCAGGAGAAGCCAGAGTGGTGGCTGAGGGCAATCTCCTGCCTGGGGATCCCCATCTCGGGGTGGGAGAAGGGAGTTTGGGCCTGGAAGGGATGAGAAACTTCTCTAGGACACCCACTCTAGGTGTCCCACTGTGCCATCCCTTGGCCAGCACTGTGGGTAGGACTCACATTTAATACAGGGGAAGGACACACCTATGTGCCTTGCTTTCTTTTGCTAGATTAGGGCTCAGGAGACTCTGGGTTTGGGCCCCTCTGGAGTTCCCTCTGCTGGGAGGCAGACCCTGCAACCCTGGGCTGGGTCCTGGCTGAGCAGTGTGGGAGTAGGTTTGGAAGGTAGTGGGAAGGACCTGGTAAGGGTGCCTGGAGAAGATGCAGACAAAGGGAGAAACCCTGGGCTGGTACACTCTCTCCAGGGCTTGGTACAGATCCAGAGCTTGGAGACCACCTCCTGATGGAACTGATCATGAGTTTGTGGGTGGGGAGTCTTCCTTTGGGCGATGGGAGGTATGCACGAGGTGGCCAGGAAGGGGACAACAAGGGCCTCTTTACTGCAAACACACCATGACACTGCCGAAGACAAGGCAGTGAGGGCTGCGGTGTGGAGGTCTGCAAACATGAGGAGGTAAATGACAGCGAATGTCGGCACGTAGTGTCCCCCTCTTCTGTACCCTCACAGACCTCTCCTGGCTCAGTTCTGCCAGGCTCCGAGAGCTGACATCACTCGCACCTGCCAGGCTAAGACAAGCACTCAGCAACCCCAGAGCTTTCTGCAATTAAAATCTTAAGAGCAGAATCTCATAAGATGGGGTGGGGGGAGCAATTTCCCACTCAACATGTCAAAAGCTGCTCATCCAAAGTGCCCCTAAGAGACAGCAGGCAAGGAAGAAGTGTGTGCCAAGGCTCCCGGAGCAATGCTGTGTGGGGGTGGGGTGGGCAGGACTTAGTCTCCTTTCTGCAGAGGTGGGGGGAGGCGAGGAGAGGAGGCCAATGCACCGGGCCCAGGGTCTTACCGCTTGAGGGGCAGGAGGTAGGGAAGGCTTCACAGCAGGTTCCCTAAAGCCCCTCTAAGCTCGATGCTGGAGGCCCATCTGTCTGCTTTCTGCTAGACACCTGACCCCTCACCCTTGGATCTTCCTACTGGAAGGTCCCTGGCAAACACACATCCGTGTGTGCACCCATGTGTAATATAGTTATGTGTGTACATGCATGATGTGCTATGCACATAGATGCAATCAGCTGTGCTGTATGTGCACACATGTATGTAGGTGCAGTGCACATGTATGTGTGTGCACCTGGGGATCCATGTGTGTTGTGTTTCATTTCCTCATTAAACAAATAGCTCAGTGGGCTAGGGATGTCGGTGTGCAAGAGTACATGCTTAATGTTTGCAAACCCTGCATCCTGTCCCCAGCAGTATCACCTAATCAGAAAGAAAAACACTGACTAAATTTCCTAAGAAAGAGATCAGCAAGTCAACACAAAAATAGGAAACTGATATGAGGAAGTAATTCATAGAAAAGGAGGTTCATTCTGTCACATGTCAAACATGTGTAACCCAGTAAAACATTACCTTGTACAAAGGTTTCAATGCAATGAATGACCACTTTGGTCCTAGGGGGAAACAGAAAACAATGTTCAGTCTCACTGATACAAAAATGCAAATTAAGACAAGGAGTGATACACTGTTCACCTCGTATGAAGCTAAAGTTTAATCTGAATGCTAAAATGAAAGGGGGCAAGATGCGGGGCAATCGGCACCTGCTAGTACCTGATGGAAATGGGAGTGGGGATGAATTTCTGGGAAAATGATCTACTAAAAGTAGTATCTAGCCAGATGTGGTAGCACACCCTTGTAACTCCCGCACTAGGGAGGCTGAGGCGGGAGTATTACTGGGACTTTGAGGCCAGCCTGGACTGCAAAGTGAGTTCAAACCCAGCCTGAACTGCACAGGGAAACCCTGTTGCAAAAAGACCAAATAATAATAACAATAACAATAACAATAATAATAATATCTACTAAGAAGGATATAATATACATAAACTCTGGCCTATTGGGCCCGTTTTTGGTGACCTCTCCTAAAGAAATCAAAACAGTGTGTGTAAACAAATGTTAAAGATTGATGCATAGACCAAAGGAAAACAGAACCAAAGAAATGGGAGGCACATGGCTAGGGGAGTGATTCATAAATCACAGTATATCGTATCAGAAAAGAGTGGATAAAATCCGTGTGAATGGACACAGAAGGGAAAGGAATGTTCAAGTATTTTGTAAAGAAGGGAAAAAAGAAGGTGTAGGAGACAATGTTCAGTTTTGATAAAGTCGAGCACTAGTAACCCCTTGCACAAACCTCAGCACGCCACGGCATGGATGTGGGCAGCCTGAGTGGCCACAGGTGCTGCCCAACCTGCAGGGGGCTAGCGGGGAGTAAAGGGGCAACACGCTGGATGTGCCCTCATTTATCTTGGTGCTGTTTTCCTTTGGGGGTACTGGGGGCTC
Source organism: Cavia porcellus (assembly GCF_034190915.1). Taxonomy (NCBI): domain Eukaryota; kingdom Metazoa; phylum Chordata; class Mammalia; order Rodentia; family Caviidae; genus Cavia; species Cavia porcellus. The sequence continues at coordinate 28,402,600 of NW_026947515.1, forward strand.
AACCAAGTTCACTGTACTCAGTTAAAAATAATTTCTTTTTTTGGGGGGGGGATAGTTTTGCTAAATTGCTAAATTGCTCAGACTGGACTTGAATGTGCAGTGCTCCTGCCTCAGTCTCCCATAGTTCTGAGATTATAGGCAAGCGCCACCACGCCCAGCTTGGACTTTTCTCTCTTCTCTCTCTGCCTTTTGTCACTGTAAGCGAGTTTCAATTCTGCAGTTTGGTGTACAAGGAATCCCACGCAGTGTGTGTGTGTGTGTGTGTGTGTGTGTGTGTGTGTGCGCCTTGCATGTGCCTTTTACTCTGCTTCTTTTACTCAACACCATTATGTTGAGAATTTTGCAGAGTCATTCATGCTGTGACCTGTGTGAACAACTTGTTGGTTGGTTTCTTTGTGTTACAGAGTCGAGGAGAATAACCGGCCGTTGTATGGAAACAGCTAAGGGCTGCCTTTAGTTGTGGGTGTTGGAAGAAAGATGCCAGGAATAGGTGAAGTCCTCCTAGGACTTGGCTTTCACTTGACTGCCTAGCGGTGGAATCCTCATGGGGTCATCTCCGGCTTTCACACAGAGCGCCCGCCAAGCTTCTCCCGAGCAGTGCACCATCTCGCATCTGATCTGCGGGGTGGGAGAGTTCTAGATCCTCGCCCTCCCCAAACCCCATGCCTCCTGGTTTGCTGTTTTGTTTTAGGCGTTCTGATGGGCACACAGTCATGTCTGATTGTGGTTTTCATTTGCATTTCCCCAGTGACTGGTGATTTCCCATCTTTTCATGTGTTATTTGCCACCTCGCTGATGGTGTTCAAAGCCTATGCCCAATTCCGGGGTGCTGGGGAGTTTATTGCTTACTGGGTTTTGAGAGTTCTTTTTGTTAGTCTTTGTGTGCATGCGTCACTGGATATGCAAAGGTTTTCTCCTGGTTTGTCTCTGCAATGCTCTTCACAGTCTCTCTGTGTCTGTGTCTGTCTGTGTCTCTGTCTCTGTCTCTGTGTGTGTATCTATCTTTCTCTCCCCCTTTCCTGCGGTGTCCTTGATTGAACTCAGGGCCTTGTGCATGCTACATAAGTGCTCTACCACTGAGCCACATCCCCAGTCCAACCATGTCTTTAAAGATGAAGAGTTTTACTGTGAACTGTGGTACTGATGCTGTAATGAAGGGTGTGGCTCAGACTAGTTGGGAAGGCAGCTGTGACCTATCAATCGGGGACACGCGGGCACAACAGTCCTTAACGCCCTCTATGCGGACTTCTTGCGAAAACTCAAGCAGGCTTTGCTCGGAGGAGATGGACCTGATGCAGGCCTGGGAAATACAAAAGAGAGACTGTGGCCGCAAGCTTTCCTGATACCTCACTCTATGCTGTTGGGCTATTTTAAAATGTCCCCCATTTCTTCCTACTTTTTTACTTGGCTCAGACTCTGCAGGGCCTGTGTTTTTCCACCTTTAACAATGTGAAATGTTGTCACCGTTTATGCTTGTTTCAATCAGTTCTTTGTTTGAGCCCGAGAGAACCTAGAAATCGCCTATGGGAGACTCCAGCACGCCAAAGCTTAGTAACAACACCAGAGCCTGAACTGGGGGACTTCTGCATGCTGGGTAAGCACTCTATCATTGAGCTATGGTGTCAGGGCCCCCCAACCCACTTCTATTTTTATTTTTTATTTTTTTTCTTTTTCCTTTTTATCGGTACCAGGGATCGAACTCACGACTGCCTGCTTGCAAGGCAGATGCTTATGCCGCTGAGCTAAATCCCCAGCCCCTTATTTTTATTTATTTATGTATTTAATTTTTTTAGAAAGTGTCTTGCTGTGTAGCCCAGTCTGGCCTGGAACTCGTGACATCCTGCCTCAGCCTAGTGGTGGAATTACAAGCATGTGCTGCAGTGCCCAGCTCTTCCCTCCTTGTGTTTGCTGACACATGGGTGTGTGTTAACAAATGGGTGTTTGTGTATCTCCATGCACCCAGAGACTTTAATCCATATTAAGCGCCACATAAAACTTAATTTAAAATGTGTTTTGACACAAGATTTCACTGCATGGTTCAGGCTGGCCTTGAACTCATGGTGATCCTCCTGCCTCAGGCTTTTGAGTGCTTGGAGTACAGGTGTGCACCACCATGCCTGGTCTAACCTCAGCACTCACTGCATAGAGAATTCAAGGGCAGCCTGGACTATATGGTTAGGCCCTGTTTCAACAAGCAGAACAACAATGAAAAGTCTTATTTTATGTTGGAGACACAGTGTCACTATTGTGCCCAGGATGGCCTTTTACTTGGGATTCTCCTGGCTCATTCTCCCGAATGGCTGGAATTACAGGCATGCCCCCCGATGACCAGCTAAACTAATTTTTTCTTTTAGAAATTATAATACTGCTACTGAGATATAGTTCATATGCCACACAGTTCAGCTATTTCAGTGTGGAACTCAAAGCTTTTTCAGTAGATTCACAAATACACGGAAACAATCATGATAACTGATTTTTGAACATTAATTTTTGAACCCCATATTTGTTGGCCATTTCCCTGCACCCCAATCCACAGGCAAACACTAGTGAGGACTTTGGAATTTTAATGCATTTTAATACATCCTTCCTTGTCCTCTTCTTCTCCTCTTTCTTCCTCTTCCTCTTTTCCTCCTCTTCCTCTTTCTTCTTTGGATCGAAGTTTTGGTGTAGCTAGCACATTCTTGCCTAGGTCTAAGTCACAACAATTTCACGTATTTTCTTCCAGAAGTTTTATGGTTTTAGGTTTTTCACATTTGGGTTAATCAATGATTCATTTTAAATTAAGTTTTATGTGTTATGGGTTAAAGTCTCTGGGTCTGTGGAGATATACAAACACACACCCACTTGTTAAAATGGCTCTTCTCTCTCCACCAAATTACTCATTTTTGGTACCTTTGTAAAAAAGAAAAATCAGCTGTTCATGTGCATATAAGTCTGTTCTGTCCCATCTGTCTGTCTTTCCACTAATGTCACACTGTCGTGCTAATGTGTCTTTGTGATAAGATATAAGTAGGCTGTTAGTTTGTTTGTTTTTGTTTTTTTGAGACAGGGTCTCACTACCTAGTCCAGGCTGGCCTTGAACTCACTATGAGCCCAGACAGGCCTCAAACTCGCAGTGATCCTCCTGCCTCAGCCTCCGAAGGGCTGGAATTCGAGGTGTGTGCCATCATGCCTGTCTGTCATCTTAATAGTACTGAGTTCCCTAAGTTCTAGTCAGAGCACCTGCCTCTACCCATTGAGAGCCACTTTAATTTCTCCAAGCAATTGTTTACAGTTTCTAGTGCACAGGTCTTGATCATCTTTCGTCTGTTTTCCTTGCATTTCATATTTTTGGTGCTGTTGTAAATGATACTTAAAAATTCAAAAAATTTTAACAAAACGAATAAAATTGGCATTTTTGTGTGTGGCACTATGGGGTGAACAGAGACCCTTTACAACTCTAGCCTTTTTTTTGGAGACAAGTTCTCCCAAGTCACTAAGCTGCCCTGCTGGGTTTGAATTGTGATTCTCGTGCCTTGGCCCCTGTGAATGCTGGATCTGCAGGTGTGCTACCATGCCCGGCTAAAATCGGGTCTTATATGTGGATGGATAGCCTACAGACTCTCTAAACTCATTTATTAGTTGTAGCACTTTTTAAAAAACATTTTGTGGGATTTTGTACGTAGCAAATCGTGCTATCTACAGATAAAGCCAGTGTGCTTTTCCCCATCCTTGGGAGGTTTTTATTTGTTTTGGTTTTGCCAAAAATTTGTTTTTGCCTCTATTTTGAGTGAATCTTTCTTTTTCCTTTGTTTTCACCATGAACTATATCAACTGCTTTACACACGTGAGGTCAAACTTCATTTCTGAGACAAAACCCACATGGCCTGGATGTCCTGTACAATGTCAATGGGTTTGATATGTTAAAATTGAGACTTTCTACCACTAAGCTTGTCGTGCTGGTTGGTCATTTTCTTTTCCTGTAAGGCCTTTGTCTGAGTTGTCGAGCAGGGTAATGCAGGCAGAATCCATGGTCAGGTTCTGGATTTTTTTTTTTTTGTCTTTTTCGTTTTTATCGGTACCAGGGATCGAACTCACGACTGCCTGCTTGCAAGGCCAGGTTCTGGATTTTTGATCAGTCCTGCAGGAGAGTCGGTAGGAATGTTGATAAATTGGATGGGGGATGAAGCAAAGAGGCAGTCAAGGCTGCCGCAAGTTGCCTGTGCTGGAGCAGCTGGAACAATGGAGCGGTCAACTGCTAAGGTGGAGAGGACCGAGTGGGCAGGGGTAGGAAAGGCTGGGTGTCCTGTTCCTGCCTTGGGGAGTCCTGCTTCCTCCCTGACAGTCTAGCGGAAAGCTCATCCATCCATTGGAGTGCGGGAGAGCTTTGGCTGGAGGTAGAAACTGATGGCTAAAACATGCTCGGTCATGTGTGGGCCAGGCTGAGATCGCCACTTACATCTCCTCTTGCAATCCATGTGGAGACACCATTGGTTCTTGATGTAAAGGTTGAAGATCAAACCCAGGTCTGCTTCTGCCCTTTGCAGTGGAAGTGGCCCCGCCATCACAGCTCCCTGCTGCTTACCCACTGGGGACCTGCGTTACGCTCGTCTCTGGAGCCATGGAGGAACCGTGCTAGCATCTCCCAGCTGCCTCCACCCTGGGAAGCCGAGCTGTGGTGGTCTCCGCCCTGCCCTGCCTTTGGGAGCGCTCCTCCTCTGTACTTCTCCTCCCAGCCCCACCGCTCTGTGTCTGCGCTGACTGTTGAGACTGGGCCTGGTGGTTTGTGTTGTAACCGGTTGTAGTCTGTGCCTCCTTGGTAGGTTGGAACTAAGAGTGGAAGATCAATAAGGGCTGTAATGACAATTGATGCACAGCTGGGCTGCTTATCATGATTACGGCTTTGGTTTCCTCCTTGGGTCTCTGACTGTCACCCCCTTTGTTTACATGGCCTGCTACTGGCACATATTTTTGGGTTCTTCTGACCTGGTGACAACAGGCAGAGTCACCCCAGGATGAAAGGCCCCCGGGATGGCTGATCTGAGGTGTCCGCTAGCCTGGATCGGACACACCCAGTGCCGAGGTGCCTGCATAGAGAAGGGTGATTTGTGCCCATTACTAACACCTCTAGTACTGCAGCCAGGGTACTGGTACCACCACCTCCTACCCCACCTCCTTGGGTGCTACCATGGATCGATACTGTTTCCTCTAAGGCAGGTGAAACCCACACACCATACGATTACCCATCCTCAGTGGGCTCTCCTGCCAGCAGTTAGTATACTCACGATGTTGCTTGGCCCCACCTCTATCTACTTCAGGAACATTTTTATGGCCCCTTGAAAGTAGAAACAGTGTGTTCATTAAGTAATAATCTTCACTTCCTTACTTCCCCCAACCCTGGCAGCCCCCAGTTTGCTTCTCATTTATAGACTTGAATATCTTGGACAATCCACATAAGGGATCACAACTCTGTGCCCTATGTGTCTTGCTTCTCTCACTGAGCATGGCCTTTGGGTTTCATCCATGGTTGTAGCATGCATCAGAATTTCATTCTTTTTAATGGCCGAATAATACTCCACCGTGTGGATGTACACCTTTTGTTTACCCACTTGGCTATCCACGATATCTTGCTGTTTCCATCTTCGGGCTCTTGTGCCCAGTGTTGCTATGAATGTGTGCATATGTGTATTTGAGCCTTGTTTTCAGTTCTTTGGGGTCTACATCTGGAGGGGACCTGCTTGGCCCTATGGATATTTTATATGCTCTCTGTGTAGGAGGAAGCCATACTGTTTCCTGGTTTCCTGTCAGACCACCTCCAAAGTAGTTTTCTGAGAGGGGGGTGTGTGGGAGCTCAAGGGAGAGGGCTTGACACCTGTCTCTCATCATCAGAAGCAAAGGTTCTGACTATAAGAAAGTAGGCATGCTCATGGGGTGCCTGCGGGACCCTGCAGGATGCTGAGATGAGAGGGTGGGGAGATCAGCTTCCTGCCCCAAGCTCAGGGGGGTGCAGGCAGAACTGGAGTAGACTGTGCCCCCCCACAAAGCCCTGTGTCACTGCTCTGTGCCCAAGCACTGGGGCCCTGAGCAGGACCCAGACTCAGCCCCTCACTGACTGCCCAGACTCTGGGCAGAGGTTTTAGCTGGAGGGGTGGGAGGCCAGGATGGGCCAGCGCAAGGAACATCTAACCTGTGGTGGAGTCAGGGAAGTTTCCCAGGGGAGGTGGCTCTGGGGCTGCACATCTGGAGGACACTAAGTGGTCAGCCTGAATGGGGTGGGGTGTACAGGAGGCTGCTCCTTGATCAGTAGGGTTTGGGAGGGAGGGGATGGGCACTGGCTATTGCCATGGAAGCAGGCAGATAGGAAGGGCCCTCTGGGAAGGGCTTTGCTTGCCAGAGTCAGGTTTATGTTTTATCCTGAAGGTTGTGGGTGGCCCCAGGCAATTTTGAGCCGATAGCAGCAAGAGGTAGGAAATTCATTCTGGGTCAGTGGTGGGCTGACCTCAGTTTTGCAGGGCTGGCGTGCCCCCTGACAAGCCCCCATACAGGGCTCCAGGCTCCCCAACACCATGGAGACACCAGGGTAGGGCCTAATATTGCCAAGAAGCATGGGCTCCTCTCATTCTCCTCCTCAGTGGTCACTGTCATCTCGTGATCATCTCCCACACCCTGGGCCCCCACGCCCTGCCAGGGAGGAAGCCGCAGGGATCTTAGTCTGCCATTTTTGGGAACCCTGACAAGCACATTTCTGAAGCTCTGTTCCTTATACTCCTTTGCCCCAGTGTGGGGCCGCCCCAAATCCAGGAAAAGGGCAACTATGGGCAAAACCCAGCCAACAGAAAATAGCAAGTGTTCACCGGCAGAACTGGAGCCCCTGTGTGATGCAATAGGTCCTCTAGAAACTGCTCGCCTACCTGAAGTACTCCAGGTTCTTTCCTCCAGCAAAGAATGGATGAGACAAGCCAACAAGGATGCCAGGTTTGTTTGGAAAGTGCAGGACACCAGCAGCACCAGCATCTGGACCTTGGGCTTCCGGGGCTCCAGAACTGTAAGAAATAAATTTATCTTTTTTGTATATTAGCTGGCTTCAGGCATTTTGTTAGGGTATCACACACAGACTAAATATTTAAAAAAATTGAAAGCAGGGTCTTCACGAGCTCCCTGTACACCCGTGTGGGCAGATGTGTTCGTTATTCACAATGGGTAAAAGGCAAAAGCAACAGAAGGGCTTATCAATCAGTGGATAAACAGATGTGTGGACCATGGTATAGACATGCAGCAGGAAATTACTCAGCCTTAAAAGGGATGGGAACCTTGGAATCTATAATTTAGCGTGGATCTGCCTTAGGACAGTCACACACTCAGTGAAATGAGAGACACGGAGGACACACGCTGTGTGGTTCCATTCATAGGGATGTGGTTAGCGGAAACAGGCTCTCATATGGGCAGCTGTCCTTCCAGTCCTAGAGTGCTTGGCTAGCACGTGCAAGGACCTGGCTCAACTCCTAGCACTGCAAGACAGACAGACAGACAAACCCCCACAGAGACAGGAAGATGGGGAGGAGCAGCGAGCTGGCGCTTGGCGGAGGTGACTCCGGTTTTGTCCTGGAGCTGGACGGTGGTGATGAGCTCACTGAACGAGCTTCCCGCCGCTGACTGCACTTGAAGAATGGTTAAGACGGCAAAGTTTACATTACATGCATTTTTATCAAATAAAGAAATTGCAGGCGAAACAAAGGAATGTTACAATGGTGATGGGAGAGCAGGAAACCGACCGTGGACCCCTCCGAGCCAGGGACTTCACAGGGGATACAGTCGTGAGGCCAGCATCTTTTCAGAGAGTGACCAGTAATGAGGCCGGAAGGCAGGGGCTGGCAAAGGGGGGTGCGGGTGTAAGTGGGACCTGTTAATTACAAGGTGCTGGAACACACGTGCCAGATCACTTCTGAGGTCCTGTGGATGGAATCCTCGAGGGCTCCCAAGGGGTGCTGCGGAGGGTGCAGTACGCTGGCTTTCCTCCCAGTAACCTGCCCTGTGTCCCCCAGGGTGTACTTTTATTTTAATTTGATTTTTCCTGCCTTATCTGGCCCAAGCTGGCTCTGTAGGGCCAGTTTCTCCTTTACCTTTCACTTTTAATTTTTCAAATAAACTTTGTCACTGTTTTTGTTTCAGTCAATTGTCTGTTCGAGATGGAAAAACCTGGAAACCAAGCACCCTCCGAAAGCAGTATAGTCATCATTCCTGCTGTACCTTTTCAGACAGGCCATGTTTCATGGCTACACAGTGGCCAGGTCCAGCTGGGAGCTTTGCCCTGCTTCGTGTCCACAACCAGGGCTTGGCCTGGACTCCCCAACAGCTGCTGAGTGGCGGTGCATGGGCCTGATACCCATGAGGGTCTTTCTTATTTACAGTCCACAAAGTAAGCTGCTACGTCCCTTGGTGCTGCTGGTGTGCAGCAGACTTCAGAAAAATTCCTAGGCCTGCCGTTGCCGAGTCTAAGAATCATACCAAACCATTGCAATGTGGTGAAACAGTGAAAAAAAAAAAAAAAAAAAAAAGCTAAGAAAGTTGTACTACGCAGTTTATGCATATGAGGAATTTATTTACTCAACAATACATCCATAATCAAAGTTTCTGATCTTTGCCAAGTAAATAAATGAGAAACAGTATTTCCAAATAGTTTCCATTTGTTTTTGTGTTATTAAAAGTGGAGGTTTAGCCAGGCATGGAGGCGAACCTCTGTAAGTCCAGCACTTGAGAAGCTGAGGCAGAAGGATCATTGCAAGTTCGAGACCAGCTTGGGGTACAGAATGAGCTCAAGATCAGCCTGAACTGCAAAATGAAAGCCTGTCTTAAAGACAACAACAAAAAAGAAAAAAGAAAAAAAAAGTGGAGGTGGTAACTCCAAAGGTATGAACAAAAAGAGAAAAACAATTTGGCTTTCACCAAAATGAATATTCATGCATGGAAGAACATTATTGAAAATATTACCTATAGAATGGCAGGGAACATTATGTATCCCATGAGGGTCTGGGGTGCAGAATGTGTAAGGAGCTCTCAGGACAGACAGCAAAAGGACAAATAGCTCAGCTGAAATACGGGCAAAGAGCTCAAATAAACAGCTGTCTGCGGGGTGCAGCTGCTGGGGAACGCAGCCTGGCATTTCTTCCAGACTTGGAGCTACAAGTGCTCACCCAAAGCGCTGGAAGCAGGAACGCGAATCTGCAGCCACGCAACGCGTCTACCGCAGCGTGAGTCACGGTCACCAAAAGGGGAGGACGAGCCCGCGCCAGCGGCTGCTGAGGGGATAGACCACGTCCTTCCGTGCAGAGGTTTTGCAAACAGGAGCGGGGCTCTGATGTGTGGCTCCACGTGGGAGAACCGTAGAAAACACCGCGGGAAATAAACCCGCCTGGAGACGCACTTTTCCTAGGACTCTATTCGTACAAAGTGCCCTGAACGCATAAATCCACAGACAGACAGGTGGTCACCAGTGTCCCTGGGAGGGCAGGAGGGGGTGGGGGAGACCATTTAATAAAATGATGGGAATGTTTTGGAAATGGAGGTGGTGGTTTTTAATAAACGCCTCCGGGTGGCTCACTTTAAAATGATTAATTTAGTTATTTGAATTTCATTTCAACGGAAGAATGGAGCGTGCAGTATTTTAATGTGTCTGAGAGGCGTATGCATGCCTTTATCTGAGACCTGGTTCTTTTGTTTGAGTGTTTCCCTATTGAGTTATGGACTTTTAAAAATTGATCTGTAATTCTGTCTTCAAAGAAAATTATCTTTTGTGATAAATTGCAAATGTTTTTCTCAGTTTTTAATTTCTTCTGAATTTGCCTATGGTGATTTTTGCTCTGAAGATTTAAACATAATAATCATAACCAAATTTATATATTCTTTCTTACAGCATTGGGCCTTGGGAATAGAATTTAGAAGAATCATTTAAAAATTCCACACTTGGGGCTGGGGATTTAGCTCAGTGGTATAAATGCCTGCTTGGCAAACTTGAGGTTGTGAGTTCAATCCCCAGTACCAAAACAACAAGAACAACAACAACAAATTCCATGCTTGGGAGGCTGGGGGTATAGTTCAGCGGCACCAGGTACCTGCCTGGCAAGCACAAGGTCACAAGTTCGGTACCCAGTACCAAAAAAAAAAGTTCCATGCCTTTTTTTAAACTTGCTTTTCCAGGGCTATGGGGGTTGAACCTGAGGCTTTTATACTGAGCTACACTCACAGAAATTCCTGCTTTTTTTTTTTTTAGATAGAGTCTCACTAATTTGCTAAATTGCCCAGACTGAATTTGAACTTGTGATAACCCTCCCACAGTGCTGACATGATAGGTGTGCACACTACACCCAGGCTGCTGAGCTGCAGCCTCAGCTGCTCAGTGGGTTTTTGACTTTCGGATCCAGCTGGAGTTGACCGTACTCCACATGTGGCCTGGGCTGCCTTGGCACCATCTGTTCATTTCTGTCCTTTCTTCAGTGGGTCGAGGGACCCCTTCTGGACGGGGTCTCTGGGTCTGGCTCTGAGGCTTGGAGACCGAGGTGTGTTCTGGGGTGCACTCCCAGGAACCTCTGTAGTCACAGAAGGAAAAGCAGGTAGATAGGGCTGGGGCTCAGTGCAGGTGGCCCGTGTCAAGCTCTGCAGCTGGGATGCTCCCACAGAGCACCTGTGCGGTTGCCAGGCCTCTCTGACAGCAATGCCAGTCTAGGGGTGCTGGCTGCCAGGGCAGGAGCACCCCCTCAGTGGAGACAGTGCTGGTAGAGACTCCCTGTGCCCAAGTCCTGGAATAGGGCTCTGGGTAGTGCCCCTCAGTGTCCACTACTGTCCACCACCAACTACGGAACCCACCACCATCCACAATTTCTACCTTATCCATAGCACCTGTCATGGTCCACAGCACCCCCAGCATCCGTTCTCATCCACGGTGTCCACTGCTGTCCAGGCCTGTGCCAGTGGTATCCACGTACTTCAAGGAGCAAGTTCACCCCATAGTGAATAATGCAGGGTGCTGCTCAGCCCCGGACTCGCTTCCTAGCTGTGCTGCGGTGTGTAACCACAGCCTCGGGGGGTTCAAACAACAGAAATGGATGCTCTCCTCTGCAGCCAAAAGTCTGAAGGCATCAGCAGAGGCCCCAGGTGGGGAAGGGGACCCTGCCTGCTTCTCCCAGCCTCTGGTAGCTCCAGGTGCTCCACTGCTGTGACTGCAGTCCACTCGGGTGTTCGTCATTTCTCCTGTCTCTTACAGAGACTTGCCCTGGCTTTAGGATCCAGCTGGTTATCCAGAATGATCTCCTCCTAAAACCTTTAATTACATTTTGCGTAGATCTTCTTCCCCAGTAAAGTCATGCTGGTAGGTTTCAGGGTTAGGACTTGGACTTACCTTTTGAGGACCACTGTGCAACCCTCTCATCCCTGTTCCCGGGGAATCTCATGAAGGCTCCCAGTTCAACTGCTGGCTACCTCCTCTCTATCCGGTCTCGGGGCCAAAGAGACATCATCTTCCCCTGCACTGTGCACCCTCGACCCCTGCCCTCTCTAGCACCTTTGCTGGCTTAGGTGGTTCACCCTGTGGGGACCCAGACTCAAATTCCCAGAGGTCTTGATGCTGTGGCTACCACACCCTTTTCAAGCTATGGTCAGTGAAATTATGCATTGGTCCTAAAAATCAGGCACAGTAGTGGAGCTCAGTAGCACAGGCCGGTAACTGGAGAATTCTGGGAAGCTGAGGCAGCGGGACTACAGATCCAAGCCCAGTGTGGCAACTTGGAGACTTACTAAGAAGCTGTCTCAAGATAAAGGTGTGGGGATATGGTTTGGTGCGCACATCCTGGCTTAAGTTCCCAGTATAAACTGCAAACCAAACAGCTGGGCGAGAGGCAAAGGCCCTCCCACTTCCCTGGACTTACGGGGGCTGTTTCCAGGCTCCCCCGCCCCACAGTGTCCCTGCAGACCCTCCCCGGCAGCACGAGAACCCCTCTTGCTTGCTGGCCTTCGGCACAAGGTGTCCCAGGGCCCAGCCTATGGCTGCATTGTCTAGTTTGTTGGAATGCTTGATGGGAATCCAGTGGGAGGACTCTAGGTGTCAAGATGAGTGGAGGGTCTGGAAGGCAGACACTGCCTGTGGACACCAGAGGGACAGTGTGTGTGTGGCCCCTCCCTGCTCCTTCCACCCTCTTCTGGAACGTGAGCATTTCCCCTAAGTGGACACAGTACCCAGAAAACGGGTGCCGGTTCCAGGTGTGTTCTTCTGGAGACCTGGGTCATACCCTGGCTTCATCTCAACCACAGCTACAAGAGGCCACTCTGTCTGGCTCCAAGGCCAGTGGCCTCAGGGTGGTGACGTGTGTGACAGCCAGTGGGTCCCCTGGGGGAGGCTATTCCCACACAGCTTGGCTGTAAGTGAGTCTGTTGGTCCAATGCAGAGGTTTTGCTTTCTGCCCCCAGAACTCTATGCTTGGAGGGAACATCTGGGCAGCTATAGCCGGACGCCAGTCTGTCTCATGAGGGGTGGTTGCCAGGCCTGTCTTACATGTGTGACAGGTCTGACATGACCCAGCTCATGTCAGGCAGCTCTCTTTGCCTGCGCGGTGACGTTTTGTGGCCAGTGTCGCATCCCCAGGGTGGGCCAGGAACATGGCTGGAGCTGTTTTCCAGATAGCACAGAGGTCCCAGGGGCCGGTCTGCCTGTGACTTTCCGACTTGGGACTTACGGTCAGCAACACATGGTGTCACTTTCCTTGCATGGACGTCTCCATCTGCACCTGGAGGTAGGGACAGGGCAGTCCCTGCTGCTCAGCCCACTCCTGCTCGAGAGCGGCAGCCTGTCCAGTTTCCCGGCATGGACTGTGCACCTCCGAGTCAGGAGTGGCCCGGCACAGTCACTGCGGTGGGTCAGGTGCGAGGCACGCTCCCTGGCCCCTTTAGACCTTGCACTTTAGAGCAACATGGCCTACTCCCAGGACACACGTGTCTCTCCAAGGTTTCCACAGTACTCATAGCTTCTGGCTGAGGTCTGGCCCACTGAGACAGTGGACTCATGTGACATTCCCCCTGAAGGCCAGGGCCCTCTAGACTGTGGAGATGGAGGACACGGAAAGAAGGGAGGTCAGCGTGCCTTCGGTTAGACACGGATGCACACTGTGACCTGTTCTGTGAAAACCAAACTCCTGGCCCGCTCCGTGACGGGGATGGAGGACACACATTTGCTGGGTCAGTGGCCGAGGCCATGCCACTGTATTGGTGGTGGCATCAGGGGCTGCCATCAAGCTGGTCTTGCTGTGGCCCCAGTCTCCTCCAGGCCTGGTCTGTGCTTGTGAGACCACAGTCCCCAGTGTGGGCACCCTGGGAATCTCCGAGGGGATGCAGACCTCTGCCACTGCCCCCAGGTGACACACAGGGGCATCAGTTTCCTACGGCTGCTGTGACAAAGCATCATAAAGTTAGTGGCTTAAAATAACCCAGATTTATTATGCTATGGTTCCGAAGGTCAGAAGTCTAAAACAGGCTGCAAGGGGCTAAAATTAACTCCATGTTAGAGACCTCGTTTTTCTTGGGGGCCACACAGGAGGGTCACTGTGCAGCGCTGGCCACCCGCAGAGGCCGCCTACAAACTGTGTGTGGCTCTCACCCCTCCTCTGGCATCTTGGCCAGCAAGACGAGACTGGGAACTCATTGTTTTTTTCAAATCCATTTTATTTCAAGGAAAAAAGATGATGAAGAATAAAAAAAATTAAAACAAAATTTCAAAACATGTTAATCAGGGAGCAGTAATGGTACATTTACTGAAGATTGTCATCCCCAAATCAGTCACCCAGAGCTCATTCAATGGTCCACACGAGACCAGCACAAATCTTTCTCTTCAGTGGACTCAGAAACCAGTAGTATCACTATCTCAACTATTTACACACACATACACACACACATGCACACGTATGCACACACATACATGTTGTGCTTCTGACACCAGTGAGACAATGCGGTGTTCACACATGGGGCAGACTGAGCACTTTTTAAGAGCAAGCACTGCCACTGTTCCCTAGACATGTTCTCCTCTGTCCTTGACGAGGGACTTTGTGAAAAAAGGGTCCCCCCAGAGAATCCAGAACAATCTCACCCCTGAACCCAGTGGGTTAGCTTCTCTGTTACGTGAGAGGCACAGACGCAGGCCTTCAGCGGGGCTGTCCGTGTGCTGTGCTGCTGTTTGAAGCTCATGTAAAGAGCTGCTCCCACCAAGGGATGCTATTAGAGGTGGGGTCTGGAGAGCAGAGGGTGGTGACTTAGGCCTGTAATCCGAGCACTTTGGGAAACTGAGATCACAAGTCCAAGCCCAGCCTGGCCAACTTAGTGACTTAGTGAAAATCTGTCTCAAAATAAATTTTAAAAAACGCTTGGGATACAGCTTAGTGCAAAGGTCCTGGGGTTTAATCTTCAATACTGAAAAAAAAAAAAAAAAAAAAAAAGATGGGAACTGAAGGAGGTGGGGTCATATAGGATCCCAAGGGAGCTGCATCTCCTCTTCTACCTGGCAAGCACCAAGCACCAAGCACCAAGCAGGTGTCCCTCGGAGCCAAGGGATGACCCTTCTGAAGATTCTCACACCTGTGAGGGACTTCCCAGGTTCAGAACAGGAGTGACACACACCAGTTATTTACGAGCCGCTGAATTGATAGACTCACACCTGTCTACCAGAGGAGGTGAGCTCCCGGGGTCTCTCCAGTGTTCGTCACTACAGTGGCTCCTCCACTGACCCAGGGGCAGTCGTGGGCCATGACTGCACCATCACACGGTGGGTACCAGAAAGTGCCACAGTGTGGGCCTGGAGCCAGGGGCCAGGGTGCCCGCTGGGAGTCTTGAGGTATGAATAGGGTGTATCCATACTGCCCTCTCATGCTCAGGCTTCCACAGAGGACCATAACGGCACCTTGGATCTCCGAGAGCTAAGCCAGACACTGTGTGAATGAGTCCTTCCTGTCTCCAGTATGTGTGTATGTGTGTGTGTGGGGGAGTAGACTCAGTCCATGTCTGTCTGGGGAGGGTTGGGGCGCACGTATTCTCTGTGGGGTGGGGGGCGCCCCTGTGGAGGACTTGGCTGGTGCTTGTCACTGGGTTTGGGCCTGGGGATTGGTGGGGGTCTGAACACTGCACAGGGAGCATGAACAAGCTCCTGGGACACGCTTTTACTGCGTGGTGTTTTGTTTCATGGTTTTGGTTGCCCCACGGGACTCTTTGCAGCCATCTCCGGAGCTCTCCGAGGGTCGTATTCTTCCCGTCCCCACGTGCCGACTCACCCTGGCTGATTATTAGGGGACCTGCGCCCACGCGACTTGTGGGTGACGCCTCACCACCCCCATCTGTGTTAAGGCCATTCTGTTCCCACATCGCCTGGCAGCAGCCCCTCACTGCCTATTCCTTTGCTGGCAAGCAGGCAACTCCCAGGGTCCTGGCTCTCAGCCTCGGGGGCTCTTCTGGCACTGGCCTTGGGGGCTGGTGTGGTCCCTTCCCTTGTGCAGAAAAGCCCTCTGTCCAAACAGGGAGAACGTGCCACCAAATGAGCTCTTCCTTCCTGGGCTCGTCAAGATGTTCGTATTGGCTACTGCATGTCAGCCAAGGACAAATTTAAATTTTAAAATTTACATTGTTGGCATGCACTTCGCCACTGACCTTTATAGGGTGTGCTGATGATTTTAATAGCAAACCCGAGAGCGCGGAACTTGCAGGCAGAATGGCAGCAGCAGGGACGCAGCTCCTGCTCCGGAGCTCGCTTCTGGACGGGTCTTCTGCATTTAGCTGGGTGGCAGAGATGCCACGCACTGCCACTCTGATTTAAATCTCTGCCAGGAGGCGGGGCTGCAGCTCTGAGGCAGAGCCCGCGTCTGGCCCTGGCTTGGATCCCCAGTGACACAAAAGGAAAAAGAAATCCCTCACTTTTGCTAAACAGATGGGCAAAAATGCAGCTTTTCCTGTTGCTTAATTACCATTAGGTTGAGCACGTTGTCGGGTTTGCTGAGCTCTTTGCAGTTTGTCTCTTGTAAACTTTATGCCTTCACCCCGTGACGTGTGACGTGCCTTAGCTTTCTCTTTCCTTTTTTTTTTTTTGCTAAACTTTGAATGTTCAGGTAGTCTTAGACTTGCAGGAAAGCTCTGAGGATGGCACTGAGTGCTCCCATATACCCCGCACCCCATCCCTGCCACTAACATCCCTCCTCAGCGTGGGATGTTTGTCACATGAAACAGGGCAGGCAGTGTGGCTGGGTGGCCTTTGGGCTCCATGGCATGGCGAGCAGGGCCAAGAGTCCCTGGCGACCAGCCAGACCCAGGAAGGCCTATCTCTCATTTGGGTTTCCTCTGATCCTCCTAACGTCCCTTCTGTGTCCAGGATGCCACTTCACATCTGTCCTCACACCTCCTCTGGCCTGTGACAGTTTCTCAGACTTCACTTGGCTTCTGTGACCCTTGGCGGGTGTAAAGAGTGCAGCTCCGGGATCTGGTACAATGTCCTCACGGGGAGCTGCCTGCTGATTGTCACAGTATGTCAATTCCAGACTGTCAACCCTTGTGCCGTATTGGTGTGGCCATCAGTCACCTGGCTGAGGCAGAGTTTGTCAGGATTCTCCCCAGTACGGTGACTCTTTCCCATTTGTGGCTCTTTCTTCCTCTTTTGCCATTGCCCTGTCACTTTTTCTAACCTGGTGTACATATTTAAAAAATGTCTTTAAAGACTAACGTGGCACAGGGACCCTCTGCTGTGTCTTCTGCCCTTGCCTGTGGTGCCGGGATTGTCACACTGCTCCCATGCCTGCCAAGTTTTTAACCTTCAGCCTTGCCTCTGCCCAAGGATCACCGTGGGACCTGCCCTTGGTGCTGGTTGCAACTCGGGCCATCTTGGAAGAGTTCCTGGACAGTCCCTGAATCCCGGTGGTCATGGGAGCACAACCTCTGGCTGTCAAAGATGAGATGCATCTTCCCCAAGAATGGAGTCCTGAAGCCCTGACTCTCCCACATCCATTGATTGTCCCTACACACTTGCAGTTTGTTCCCTCCTCGCCTGTCACACTCTCTCCTAGAGGTCCCCAGAGGGCTCCTTATGGAGTGAGATCTTCAGGGCTAAGACATGGTCACTCCATCTTTGTCCTCTTCAGCGTCCCTCCAGCAAAGGCTCCATGACTGCCACAAGGCTGTTCTTTCTACAATTTAAATTCCTGCTTCTTTCTTTCCTGTTTGACTCCAAATCACCTTTGGGATGAAATCTGCTCACAGCCAGGCATGGGACCCTTCCCCCTCTGCCTCCCCTGGTGGGTCAAGGGCATCTCAGCATCAAATGTCATTTGGAGATGGCCTTGGATGGACCATGATATCTCCATGTCTTTGGACACTTCTCTGCTGAAACTGTATTGGTTTCACATGGTTGCTGTCACAAACTGCCATAAACTAGGTGGCTTGGAACCATAGAAATTTACAGTCTTACTGCTTTGGAGGCCAGAAATCCCAGCCCAGGATGTCACAGGGCTGCTTCTTCCCAGGGGAGCTTTGCTCTGTGCTCTTCCCCTGGCTCCTGGAGGTGTGGGCAGTTCTTGATGTCCCTTGATTTAAATTTTAGGCTTTAAATTGCATTCCAATGCCTGCCTATCTTCCTGGCAATCTGCCTGTATCCCTGTGTCTTCTATTTATCCTCCAAGGACACTATTGGTTAGTCTTAGGGTCATCCTAGGATGACCTCAACTCAGGGTCCTTAATTTATGCACCTGCAGAGCTCAATTTTCTCTTTTTTCTGAGGCCTGGTTGGATATGAATTTGTGGGGGACATTATTCAAGCGACTACAGATATCCCAGGGGCTGACTATGCTGCTGGGGAAACTGAGGTGGCATCCCTGCAGCACACTCCAAGGGAGGCCTAGTCAGGGTGGGGAGCACATAAGTCTTGGGGTCACACCTGAGAAGGGAACAGCAGGTAGGAGAAGCCAGCTGCCACTGTTCTGAGGAAACCTGTGCATGCTGGGGAGTACTGAGGTAGGGTGACCCCTTAGGCTGTCCTAAATTGGGGGATACAGTGGGTCTTTATACCCCTTCCTTGCTTGGTTCTCACTGCCCTGGCGGGGGTACCCTAAGCTGAGGCTGCTCTTCTATCAAAACCCCTCATCACAGGCCAGCTCAAGAAGCAGCTGATCTGGGAAACAGCCCCTTCTTCCAGGCCGGAGATTCCCATCAGCCATATTTCCTGGGGCCCCAGGACAGCTTCCTCGGAAACTCTTGACCCTCGTGGCCTTCCAGCCTTGGTTTGTCTGAGCAGGTCAGCGTGCTGCCCTCCATTCTGTCAGCTGCCCCCTGGACTCACACCCATGCCCACCAGGCTGTGGCCACGCCTACTCCGGTCTCTGGTCCTGGCCAGGCCACCCAGGTCCACAGCCATGGTTGTGGCAACAACCACAAGGCACACCTGAGGGCCAGCAGGAGGCCGTGACATCTCTGCAGATCAATTTTTTTGCGGAAGCTAGGACTTGCCTTCGCATTGACAGAGACCTGTGGCCAGTGAGAACAGCCTCAGCACCTTCTGACTCGTCGCCACACCTGGAAGGTCTCCTAGAGACACATAAAGGTCCAGCGGGATCGCCCGGCAGCAGGAGCCTCTCTCCTCTCTTCCCGCCTTCTAGGTAGTCCTTGTCCTTGTGGGTGAGGAAAGTTCCTGAGCCCAGGGAACGTCTAGACCCACTCCTTCAGGGATCTGTGCAGTGGGGTGCAGCCCAGCGGTGTCAGCATGTCCTCCTCTCCCTGGACAAGCCCCCATCACTCCTGGTCAGGCTCCCCATGCTGGCCTCTCTGCCTGAGTGAGAGCCCCACAGAGACTGCCCATTGTGTGACAAGGAGAAGCTTGGAGCAGAACCATCTTCCAAGGCCAGCACCTTGCTTCAAACTGGTCGGTCTGCGTCCAGCAGTTAAAGATTTCCTGTGGCCTTTGGGGCCCACGGCTGAGGGCTCGGGGTATCCTCAGCCAGATCTGATTTCCCAAGGACACCAGATTCTTGGTGGATGACAGCCCTGCTAAGTGCTGGTTCTTAGTGCTGGCCATCTCTGTCCCTTTTGGGAGGAATATACAAATAGATGGGGTGACCTCAGAGGCCAGCCCTGTCCCCCTCATCCTCACCCTCCCTGAGGCCCTCCTGTGAGCTGGGCCTTGCCAGGTGTAAGGCACTCAGTGTCCCTTCCGTGCCAGCCCTGCCCTGGCCCATTCTGAAAGCTGTCAAAGCAGGGGCCGAGGGAGTCATGACCCCAGAGCGAGGGAGCAAGTTAAAGGATGGAGGAGGTGGGTACAGAAAACCTGGCAGAGTCAATGCCAACATGGGGACCAAGCCTTGAGGATCCACGAGAAATCCCGGGGCCTGCCCTGTGCCACTTGGGGAAGTGGACAGAGGAAGCCCAGTGCTTGGGTGGCAGCCCGGATGGTGAATTTTGTCACCGATCAGTGGCATTAGAACTGCATAATCACGGTAATGATGATATTATCGGTTCTATGCTTAGCAGAAGGGGCTGGCAGGATGAGAGCTCCCACCACAGACTAAGCAGAGACCTGGCGCAGGGGCCTGGCAGATGCCCTTTCTCATGCTGTCCACTGCACAGCCCTAGGACTTCCGGGTTTTTAACCACACCTTGCAGGGAGGCACTGAAGGCTCAGAGAGGGCTGTCACTTACCTGAGGTCACACACTGGAAGGGCAGATTTTAACCCTGAGTTTTGGAGTCTGTCACTGTCTAGGGTGGCCTCTGCGCCCAGGCGGGCCCCATTCCCAGTCCCCTGTGAGCTCTTGGGCTCCCCTGGGCTCAGGAGGCAGCAGGGGCCTCACCTCACTCCTGGCCGCCTCCCCTCAGCCTGCCCTGGGCCAGTGGTGTGGTAATGCAGGTGCATTATTTGTTCCTTATTTGCAGGTACAGCCCGTGGCCTGTGGGGCTGGAGCTGAGCGGCCACATGGGCCAGTGAGCAGCATCAAGTCCTGGCCTTTGCATCTGTGCCTGTGGGAGTCCCCAGTTTGGAGACAGATCCCCAAGATGAAGCTCAGACCCCACCGGGCTGGCCTCAGCCTCCTGCCCCGAGCACTGTGTCTGGGAGGCCAGGCCCTCGACACCCTTCTATGCTCCCTCCTGGCTGCCTTCTCCACGAGGGCCCCACATAGAGTAGGAGCTGCTAGCCTTGCGCCCTCACTCCTCATGCTCAGGCCTCCCTGGCTCAGCGCCGTGCCCGCCTCGATGGCCTCCGTGGCCAGGAATAACCAACTGACTCAGGCAGTGCAGATGGCCGTGACCCTGCTCTAACGACACTTTCCCTTACAAGGCTACACCTGCCTCCTGGTAACAGGAGGTGACACTCGAGACCACTGTCCCATGTCATTCACTTGTCCCTGCGTTTGTCCACTATGCATTCATGCAGCCAGCTCCTCTGCACATGCATGTGTGCATGAGTGTGTGGGCATGCATGTGTGTGGCTGTTTAGGTGGATAGCTGGGGAGGTCACAGTGAAAAATGACCTCAGACAAGAGCCAGAAGGGGCCAGGCCGGGTACATCTGGAGGAGCAGAGCTGGAGGCCAGGGCTGCAGCCTGGAGGACAAAGTAGGCACCTGAGATGTGAGTGAGGTGCCCTGGAAGGAAGGCTGGTAGTGTTGGGGAGGAGAAAGAGCTGGGGTGGGTGGTGGAGGGCCTTATGCCTCTGGCAGGGCTCTGGCTTTCTCTCTGGGTGCACTTGGTGGTGCGGGGAGGGGCAGTGCAGGGCAGGGCAGAGGGCAGTTCGGTTTGGTTGAGAACTTGCTTGGGACCCAGATTGAAAGGCAGTCCAGGACTCATGCCAGCTCTCTGGCAGACTCTGTCCTGGGCCAGCCCCATCATGTGACCAGACCTAGAGGGTCACGAGTAACTATGCCAGGTCTGCTGCTGGGCAACACCACCAGGTTAGGCCAGGGCTCCAGAGTGACCTCCCTCCTCGGGAATGAAGGAGGGGTGCCAAGCCTGCCTAGTGGAATAATTACCCCTGGTCTCCTGCCTGCTTGCCTGGGGGAACCAGCCAGTACGGGGCTCCTGGCCAGCCTGCCCACTGCACCCACCGTGCCTGCCTGTCTGCCCACCCCGCCAGCTCTGCAGCATTCCTTCCCCAGTAAGGAGCTGACCCCAGGCTGCCAGAAGCCCCTGCCTGTGAGTCACCTGTCCGCCTGCTGCAGGGAGGGGCTGGTCCGGGGCTCGGCTGTAGGGTGGCAACCTCTCCTGGAACTTGGGAGGGATCCTGCTTGGAGAAGAAGAAAAACACTCTGGTTCCTTCACTCAAAGCCGTTGCTAGTGTGGGGTGTATTTCCTTCTCCTCCTTTTACTGCATTTACCTGTGTACATCGTTTTTATAATGATGAAGTCAGAGTGTACTCACCAATTCACAGCCTCAGTAATATTTCCCTTGGGTACATGAGATAGTTTACAGCTTCCCTGAGATACAGCTGATACAGCGCGAATTCTCCCACTGACAGCATAAAATTCAATGGTTTTTAATTTTTATTTAAAAAATTTTAAATTTTTAAATTTAAATTCTAAGTTGGAGACAGATCCCCAAGGTGAAGCTCAGACCACACCGGGCTGGCCTCAGCCTCCTGCCCCGAGCACTGTGTCTGGGAGGCCAGTCCCCTGACACCCTTCCGTGCTCCCTAAGTTGTGACACACCGTTGTCATCTAATTCCAGAGTAGTTTCAGTGTCCCTGAAAGAAATCCTGTGCCTGCCAGCATGGACACCCTTCCCTCCCTTGTCCCAGCCAAACCACCCATCTGCTTCTGGCGTCTACGGATTTGTGTGTTCTGAATACCGGTCTGCATGCCAGTAAGTCCATGCCAAGGTCTTTGGGGACCTCAACATTTTTTGGAATCTCATCTTCATTGGGTGACCATGATTGACGGATATGCCTTGCTTCCTTACTGGATATTTTGGTGGCTTTGGACAGTGAGCCCTAGTCTAAGGCCTGAAGCGGGGGTGATAAAGGCTGAGATGGGTCTGGAGGCCGCCCTCCACCTCCTCACATGGCGCATGCCCTGCAGTGACTTTTTCTCTCTTC
This sequence comes from Cavia porcellus, assembly GCF_034190915.1. Classification (NCBI taxonomy): domain Eukaryota; kingdom Metazoa; phylum Chordata; class Mammalia; order Rodentia; family Caviidae; genus Cavia; species Cavia porcellus. The sequence continues at coordinate 28,424,660 of NW_026947515.1, forward strand.
TTTGCTAACAAGGGTTTTCCTAGTGTGATCTCTGAGACTTGGCAGGCATTGGCAGGTGGTCACAGACCCTGGGCTGTCTCCCCTCTGGCAGATGTCACTTCGGCTCATTCCTCCTCCTGATCTCTGCAGATGTGGCTGAGACACCCTTCCTGGCGGGACACTGTCCTGAGGATGAGGAGCTGCTGAGTTTGGGTCAAAACATGAGGCCTTGTGCTTAGTGGGAAAATTTATTGCCCGATCACAGGCAAAACAGGACAAACTCTGATTAAGGTCACAAAGGAACAGGAATTCCCAAAATGTTCTCAGCCATGGTCAACCACTAAAGCCACTGTGGATTGTCCCCAAATGCCAGCTCTCTGGGGATTTTGTGGTTGGAGGAAGAGGAGGAATTCTGTGCTGAGGTGGAATCCATACAAACACACCCACAGACTGACACACCCAGGCACAGCAACACCCACAGTTGGGGACCATCTCCTCCATGGAAGCAGGGATGCAATTCCCCCAGCACTCCTGGTTTATCTTGGCAATCTTGGTTTTCCTGTTTCCCACGTGGCCTCTGCATGAGGGACAGATGCAGCCTGGAGTCGGTCCTTCTGTGAAGAGCCCCCGAAGAGCCCCAGAGGGCTGCCTGGCTTGCCTGACTCACCCTGCTGGCCCTGGCCAGACCTGCCAGTGAAGAGCAGAGTTCACCTGCTGCACAGTGGGGATCTTGCCGCCTTCCCTCTATGCGGGTTAGAAGATCCTTTTCCCCAGAGGGTGTTCAGGACGCCAGCCCCTCTGCCTCCACCGCTGTTCCTTATCAGCCAGGCAGCTACCTGGCCCCAGATTCCTCCCAGGCCCCACCCTCCAGGCCATGTGCTCAAGGCTCACAGCCAGGGTATGTGGTGAGTGGACACCCCCAGGGCAAACCCTGAGACACTCAGGGATGTCCCTGTCCACAACTGTGGCGCCAGGGAGATGATAGGACATCTAGGACGCACGTTATCTGGACTGGGGGTGACTGACTTCCTGTCAAAGCCCCTTTTAAAGTCAGAGAATCGCACCCCCCAGAGACGCCACCATAGCCCTTCCTTCTGAGAGTGACAAGACTTATTCTGCATTCTACAGCACTTTCAGAGGAATTTGCATTTTGTCACAGTAAAATCATGACAACTGAGGACTGCTGAATGAGTTTCTGATATACAGACCTTCATCCAGCACCCGTGGACAGGGGTCTTCCAGAGCCTTGCAGAATACAAAGGCAGGAACTCCCACAGGCAGAGAGACCCTCCCACACCAGCCCGGCAGGCTGTGCCAGCCCCAGCTCGGGGTCTGCACCTGATTATTGTGGAGGTGCCTGTCCTCAGCTCCAGCGTGAGTACAGCTTCCCTGCCAGTGCCCACTGCTAGCCAGAAGCCCTGTGAGAAAAACCTCCGTCCCGGAGTCCAGGGACCCAGGGGCCTCGTTCCACCCTCTTCCTGCAGCTGTCCCTGCTCCAGGGGAAGTGAAACAGCCGAGGCCCAGTGGAACAGGTCCGGCTGCACCTGGCAGCCTGTCCAAAAATGCCGCAGCACAGCCCTCCCTGCTGACCTCTGCACACCCTTCCCGGCGCCCTGCCAGGCCTTACTCACCACAGGCAGTGCCAGGGCCTCTCCCGGACACTGGGCGGGGCTGTGGCTCTTGGGCCCGCACCCAGCTGAGCTGTACCCAGGGCAGGCACTGCTCCCTGCTCAGAAGCTGCCTCTTTTACAGCTGGGAGATGCAGCCCAGACACGGAACAGTCCCTGCAGGTTCTCTCGGGGTGGCACTGAAGAGCAGCAGGGATGGGTGTCGAGCAGGTAGAGCAGTTCCATTCCAGTTCTACCGCTTTCCAGCAGTAAAACTTGTGCAAGTCACTGAGCTCCTCAGTGCCTCAGCTTACTGGGGTCCCTTGGAAGGTGCCGCTTGCTATGCCAGACCTTTGCAGGACAGGAACGTGTAGACTCACCTTAGCCTTCTGCCCTGAGTGTGGGTGGCCTCATTCAGTGAAGAGGAGCAGGGTGCAGACTGTGTGTGTGTGTGCACATGCCCATGGGAATGTATCCACTGGCAACCACAGCGTCGCCCAGCAACCTGCTGCCCCAGGCCCTTTGAGCCCTGGGGAGCCCTGAGGGGGTGGGGGTGCCCTGTGGCTAAGGAAACGGGGTGAGGAAGGTGGTGGGAAACACAGGGCAGCCCCAGCACCCCCTCCCCTCCCACAGTTGTTCTGACTGAACCTGCAGGGCCTCGTGGAGTAGTGAAGAAGGCAGAAAGCTTATAGGGGTGGGGAGCAGGGTGGCAGCTGCTTGCTGGCGTCCTGGTAACTCCCTTTCTTTCTGGAGAAATAGAGGCAGTGAGGTATGCAGGGCTCCTCCCTGGGCAGGGGTTGCAGGTAGAAGTCTGGGTGGTGCCGTAACCCAAAGTCTCCTGGCTAATGCCTAAATGTGGGGTAAATAGGTGTGGATATAGGTGTTGCAAGGTGTGGGAACCAGGGACCAGTCTTTTCCTGGAGCCTGGGGATGATCATCCCTGGAGCTTGAGCTGGGACTGCTAGCTCACATGCATACCCTAACTGCTCTGCCCAGGGTGCCTGTGTTTTAGGGATACAATGGTCATTGGAGCACCACCTGGTTTAGCATACAGACATTCTAACCAAAAAGTACAGGATTCCTAGTCTTTCTCCAGGAGTAGCAAATCTAGGGGTGTGGTCTAAGAACTCAGAGAAATAGCCCAGGTGGACTCTGGAGAAGAGGGGGACCTGGGTGGCTGAGGGGAGCAGGAAGAAACACAGTTTTGCTCTCGTGGGCCCCAACGGGCTCCAGCTCAGCAGCAGCCACCCGCTGCGGGCTCGGCTTGCTCAGGCAGGCCCCTGGGAGGAAAGGGGTAAGAAGTCGGCTCTGACTTGATAGCAGGGACCTTGGCGATGGTGATGTTTCTGCTTATCTGCAAACTGAAGGACACACCCCACCAGCCTCAGTAGCTGCTCAAGGCTGCCGGTGACACTGGGGCAGGCCCACCCTGGGACCCCCTGGCTAACTTTGGTGTCCTTGCCTGTAAAGTGGACACAAGAACACCCACACAAGGGTTCTGCTAGAGATAAAGGTGCCCTGGGTGCTGGGTCAGCCCCTGGGAACCTCGGGGCCTTGTAGCTGCTGGTGCTGTGGGAGTTGGGAGTGTAGGTGAGAGGGACTTTACTACATCCTGGTGAGGGAGCCTGGAGCAGTTCCTTGGCCTCCCAGAGCCTCGCTTCCTCATTCTGGAGAATGGGGACAAGAGTACAGCTTCGGGGACGTGACCTGGTCTCGATGCCCGCTCTCCAGGGCGCTCTTTTCTTCCGCCTCCTTCCTCTCCCGTTCCATCCTGCTTTGTCTCTTCTCTTCCCCTTTCACTATCGGTTTCTTTTCTCTGCCACCCACACACACTCAGGAGGCCCTGCTGGCCCTCAGCTCCCCCTGGCACCCAGGGCCACCCTGCTGCTGCCGAGGGGCCGGGCTGCTGTGCTGACATCATGGGGCGTTTATCCTCTGCTCCCTGCCTAACGCAAATTTCACCCTCGTTCTCTCTGAATCAATTTACTTTTATTGCCTCAGCTGCTCAAAAGCAATTTTTCAAGAACAAAAAGGTCAGCACGTCCAAGACTAATCAATTCTCAGAGAGCTCCTGCCGCCGCCAGGGGAGCTGGGGACGCGGCCCCCCTTCCCGCGAGCCCCCTCCCACCAGTCCCATCACTTTTATTGCTTCATGATGCCTGTCATTAGTGGTGTGTTTGAGACGCCCCGTGGTGTTCTTACAACATAAAATCTGGGCGACTTGCGGAGAGGGGGGCGCTGGGCACATTTACAGCCACTCGCCGGCTCCTGGCTGGCTCCGTACAGGAACAGCTGGGCTGATGGAAGGGCAGCGGGGTGGGGAGCATCCAGCCACTTGTGTAAAGCTTGGTAGTGAGTGGGATTCAGGCCCTGGAGTCTCCCCTGCAGCCCGGTCACATGGCTGTAGGCATCGTCAGGTGGTGCCCCTCTAGGAATCTTGCAAGGCTGCCCTGGTCCCCACTGCTGGGGGTGACACATACCTTCCAGGGAGCTCCATTCCTGCTGCCCGCTGTGGTGCTGGGCTCTCACCCTGCATGGCTGCCTGGGTTCCACGGGGAGGACACTGAGGAGCAGCAAGGGGCAGGTGGAGAAGTGGAATGATCACATGACCTGCCTGAAGTCACAGGTGTGGCTGTGCCTAGGGAGAAGCGGTTCACTATCCCAGGCTGGTTCTCCAGCTGTGTTTGTTCCAGGTCACCCTCACCCCAACACCACAGCACCATCAGCTGAAAGGCCCCAAGGCTCCCAGGGGCAGACACCATACTCACACCCCTTAATCCTTAGGACAACCCTCTTCTGGGTGGTCTTATGTCCATTTTACAGACAAGGAAACTGAGGCAGGTGGTGCCCATGTCCACATGGCTGGATGTATGCAATGGGGCTACAGCCCAGATGTCTGCTCTTTGTTCTTTTCTTCTCTCAAAAATGCCTTGGGATGAAGCGTCTGGAACAGGAAACCCACAGATCAGCGCAGGGATTGCAGATAGGTGGGGATGGGGGACACAGGGAGAGGCTGCTAAGGGGGTGGTGTCCCGGGAGATCAGAACACTGCAAGAGCTGGAGGTGACAGCTGCATGGCTTTGTGAATGTGCTGAGTGCTGTGGCACTGTGTCTTTCGGATGGCGAGTTTCATGTCACCTGGACTTGGATAGGTTATTCGGAAAAAAGAAAACCCCAAAAAGCAAACAGCTGAGGATTTCCTACCACCCGTTTGGCAAGAGGCTGGTGTCCAGCTGGCTCTGACGACCCTACAGAGACCGCCAGGCTGCCATCCTAGGGAAGCAGGGCTGGCAGAAGGGTGGCCACTCCCTGAAGTGTTTGGATGTCCCCACTAGCGCTGGCGGCCTCTCCCGGCCACCTTCTGCGAGTGCATGCCCTGAGCACCTGGCTGTGAGCTGTGGCGAGCGCTTGCCCTCTCTGCCTCCCTGCCTCCCGGAGGACTGCAGGACTGCGGGGCAAACTCCTGCCTCTTCGCACCTGGCCTGCGCTTTGGCTCCCTCGGCCCTCAGCCTCCCCTGCTCCCAGCCCCACTCCAAGGCCTGCGCTGAATTCTCCTGACCTCTGGCCTCTCCTTCAGGGCTTCCCCTGTGACCTGCTGAGCGAGGTCCCCAGTTCTCCCACACCATGAGGCTCCCAGAGCTCCCCAGGGTCCTTGCGATTCCAGGGCAGCTTCTGAGAGCCCCAGAGTGGAGGGCAAGCCTTGTTCCTGTCCCCAGGGCAGGGGCCTCTTGCCCCCAGCCCCTACCCTGTGGTTTCTGAGAGCCTCAGGCTGCTTTCTGCCCCAGGACACTGACTGGCCCTAGGGCTTCTCCAGGAGCTGTGAGTGGGCAGTCAGAGGGAAGGGCCACTCTCCAGGGTCCTCCAGGGTCACTTGTGCCTTTGGGTCATTGCTGTCCTAGGTGGGGTGTTTTTTGTCGCTGTTATCTTTAAATTGGGAATTGAACCCAGGACCTTCACATTGAGCCACAGCTCCAGCCAGCCCTTCATTTATTTTATTTTTTGTCCTTTTGAGATAGACTAGCTATGTAGTTCAGGCAGGCCTTGAGCTCACTTTGTAACCCAGACTGGTCTCGAACTCACAACAATCCTCCTGCCTCAGCCTCCTGAGAGCTGAGACTATAGGACTGTGACACCATGCCCGGTTATCAGCCCTTTATTTATTTATTTACTTATTCTTTTTTTATGTTGAGATAAGGTCTCACTAAGTGACTAAATTGCCCAGGCAAAATTTCAGTCCTCCTGCCTCAGCCTTCCAGAGCGCAGGGAATTCTTGTCATGCACTAGTACACCAGAAAAACAGGTTCCATCCACCTACCCCCAACCAGCCAGGAGGAGCGATATACACAAATAGGGTCATGGAGAGGCAGGCCCATTAAGTGGCAGGGACAGTATTCACATACCTGGCCCAGTGACCGTTCATTGTCCCCCCAGCACCCTGGCCTCCAGTCCTCTGAACTCAGCCAGCCTCCCTGCCCTGCCCTTGGGCCCCTGGCCAAGTCTCTCTAACTGCGCCACAACTGCTGAGCGTTCTGAGAAATTCCACCCCGGGGCTTTCTTGGGAAGCTGGGTGAGGCAGGAAGTCCCTGGGGCTGAGGAACCCTGGAGGCCGGTAGCAGGCATGGTGGGGGGCAGGGGTGCTGACCTGTAGGCCCAGCTAGCAGCTGAGGCTCAGTGACCCCTCCACGTGGGCTGGGCTCCCAGCCTTCCCTGTCTACAGAGCGGCCTGCCCAGCTGGGGGCCACAGGGCCCAGCTGCTGTGGTTTGTGGCCCCTGCTGCTGGCTCTGGGGGGCCTTCAGGTCACCATCAGACAGCCGGTGGCCCCTGCACATTGACCTCTATCCCACTTCAGTCTTGCTGGCCTGCCACGTGCAGGAGGTGAGAGTTTCCAACCTAATTTATTTCCTCCAAATTGAATAAAAATATGCATTGGCTTGACATATAAGAATGCATTTTCAAATCTCAACAGTCTGCAGTGCTGTCTCCAGGTGACACATGCAGAAGGGAAACCTGGACTGTCCCTGGGTTGTGGCCAGGGTGGCCTGAGTGGCCTCTGGTGTCTTCTCCTTCAACACCCTCCCCCAGTCCCACTGCTCTTTGGCTCCAGGGCCACGCTACCACATGAACAGACCAATCACAATGGAATCCATTATAGTTCCGAAGTGATCAAATTAAAAAGGGGGGTTAAGGAAGGGGGGGTTCAGGACTCTCGCTGCACCCAGGGGAGCAGTACAATCATCTATTGTGGTGTTAGAAGTCCCCTGCGATAAAGAGCGGTCTGGGAAGGCTGCCTCCCTGGCCGATTGCGAAATGGACTGGAAAGTTCAAGGCCAGGGGAGCCCAGAGCTGTGCTTGGGGACTGGCCCTTTCCAGCCCGGGGGCCTCTGAGCTGACAAACAGGCAGGCCAGGTCCCTGAGTGTCTTCTGAGGGCCCTGGGTGGGGGGCTAGGTCAGGGTCCCCTGCCTTGGCCCTCAGGTCCTGGGGCCTGAGTGCCAAGGTGGCCCTGCTTCTAAAGTAACTGCTGCTTGACAAGGGTACCATGCTCCCCGAGTGTTCCGGTAGAAGGTATCACCCTGCCTCCTCATATAGGCAGAGAAACTGAGGCACAGATGGGAGCGGCCATAGGTATGAGCTGTGGGCCCTGGGCTTTGTTTTATTCTACTGCTCCCGTTTATGCTGTGAGCAGTGTCCCGGGGGGAGAGGTCTGCAGGGAGGACTGACCCGGCATCCTCACCTGGGCACCACAGGACCTGGCCAGGCCACTGTGGGACTACGCTGCCTCCTTCTCCTATACTCCACCCTTTCCTTGCAGCCCCCCTTGCTCTGCTCTTCTGTAGGGACACCTGTCCTTGAGTGATTCAGCCGTCCCACTAGGGATGTAAATAACAGCTGCATGGCCTCAGCAGACCCTTTAACTACTGTATACCTCAGTTTCCTCATTGAGAAATGGGGAAAAAACAGTTGAGAGTGCTTGGCTGGGTCCCTGCTGAGTGCTAAGTGCCCAGCCCAAGCCCCTCACTGCATGTGGCCCAGAAACTGAGCCCCCACTGCCATTCTGCAGCTGGTGCTCTCGGGGCATCTTGGGGATCACTTTCCAAGGCTGGCTGGAGCATCCCATCCCTTCTCCTGCCAGCGCTGGCAACCAGCAAGGCCTACACCAGGTGCCTGGCTTTTCCCAGTGGATACAGCCACACACTGGGAACAGGTGGTAGCTGAGGTCCCCAAGCCAAATGCAACAGAAGCCACAGCCACGGGCTCAGGGGCCTCGGACCTAGACCCCTCAGCGAGTCACTGCGAGTTGTTTGGGGCAGAGAGGATATGTCAGCCTTCCCTCAGCACTGTAGCACCTTGTCTGCAGCCTCAGGGGGTCCTCAGGTCTCTCCAGGGTAGAGGCTTTGGCTCAGAATCCCTTGCCAGGGATGTGGCACCTTCCTGTAGCTGTGTCGCCTTCCCATGCATCTCCTCGTCCCTCCCTGGAGTCCTCTCCCCAGCCACCACTTCCCCAGCCCAGTGAAGCCACAGTCTTTAGCTTCAGTGCTTCTGTCCCTCAGCTGAAAAATAAAAACCAAAAACAGTGGAAGACACAACTCCCGTGACACCGTGCTGAGGCCCCATCCCACCTGGCCCGGGTGCCGAGTACATCTGACAGCGTCCAAAGGGGGTTCTGCTCTGGGATCTCTCACCTCATCCTGGCAGGGGCCCTGGGCCAGAGACAGTGCACCTGGGCCAGGAAGCCTGGGGTCACAGCCAGTGCAGTGGACACAGCCCAGGCTCCCCCTGCACTCACAGCGTCAGCTCAGGTAGAGTGACCGAGAGCTGGAGTCCTCTCCTCTGCTCTGGCCACACTTGGGCTGAGCCACCGTGGCTTGTTCCCAACTCTGTCCTCCCTGTTTGCTCATTCGAGGAGCAAGTTCAGGATCCACCTGTCAGTGCCATTGTCACTGCGTCCTGCTTATCACCACTCACTGGTCCTGGGACAGTCAGTGATCTGAGCCCACAGTGGGCAGCCCAGAGAGAGTGTGGGGATCTGGCCCTGTGTGCACCCGACACAGGAGCTCCTGTTTCTTAGTTCACGGTGACTCCTGCAGAGGGAGTGAGGGGTGGGTGCTGTGACCCCGGTCCCCACCTCACAGGCCAGCGGCTTGAGGCTCAGAGAGCGAGTCACTGCCTGAGGGGTCACAGCATGAGAGATGCTGTGCTCAGAACCCGAGGTCAGGGTGCACAGAAGGAGCCACGGAGACAGGTGCATCCTCGGATTCTGCTTCAAGCAGGAGGCTTCTCCTGCCTGCGCCCACCTTGGTGACCTGCTGAGCGGCCTCGGGGCTTGGGGCTAATCTTATCGGCCCATCGGCTCTCGCCAGGGCCTCTTTTATGATCTGTGTACATGAACATGTGTCCATATCAGCGGCGACGTTCCTGCATTCAGACAATATTTGCCGAGCATCCAGGAGGGGCCTGGTTTATTAATTTATTATCCAGCAGACACCTGAGAGGCTGCTGCAGGCCAGGCCCCGAGCTGGGGGTGGGGATGCCGGCCACGCAGACCCGACAGACGTGCTGCAGTGATGGTGTGGGCACAGGGTGGGCACTGCCGGGAACTGCATTGCCCATGGCAACACTCACTCTCAGAGAGGGTACTGAGTGTGCAGGGCCAGGCGGAGCACAGAGTTCCGGGTCCAAGTGCAGGCTTCCCCCCTCCATGGGTTACCCCTCTAGCCTCCTTTTCCTGAGGCCCAGGAAGGGCGAGGCCACCAGTGAGTTCAGCCCACATGGCTGGCCCCTCTCCGATGGGTCCCCACTGGGGACCCCACTGACTATAGCCCTATTCTATCTTGGGGTACTTGGTAAATTCTTCCAGTGCCCTGCCCACCTCGGGTGGACCCCACAGAGATGATGGGCTGGGCACAGGCTCAGCTCTACTCAGGAATAGGCACAGGCAGCTCTCAGCCTGGGGAGGGTTTACTGTCAGCACTGAAAAAGGGTTTTGGCACTGCCCCCCCAAAAAGAGGGGAAGGCACTAGTATCTAGTGCTCTTTGGAGGCCTGAGGGTTCCTTTTCTGTGACTCTGCATAAAGGGGCACAGTGTGTGTGTGTGTGTGTGTGTGTGTGTGTGTGTGTGTGTGTGTGTGAGAGAGAGAGAGAGAGAGAGAGAGAGAGAGAGAGAGAGAGAGAGAGACCAGGCTTTTGTAAGACAGAGGCACACAGACAGAAAGAAGACCGGTGAGCTGAGGGCCTGGAGCCAGGCAGGTGGAGGTGCCCTGGCTGGTGTTGGCTCTGGACCGGGGGACAGGGATGGGTGGCTGGGTGGTCTCTGAAAGGCTAGAGCCAGAGGCTTCGTTATGCCCTGCGGTGCAGCACTGGGGGGTCGGGGCAGTTGAGAACTTTCCCTTGGGAGCTGGGGCAGAGCAGGGGGGCCCAGGTCCCACTGGGGTTCGGTGACTTTTCCTGTTGTGCAGCTGCTGGCTTGCACAGCACCCTGGTAACTGGATTCCCCCAGATTCTACCAGCTATTGATATTTCCTGGTACATGGACCCCATTTCCCTGCGCACCTGAGGCCTGCAGTGGGCTGGCGGCTCCACACACCCATCCCTTCTCTCTTCCCGCTTTGCAGAGCAAGAGCAAGCGATCTCATTGCTCAATTCCCTGCTGATCTGTGACAGCCTCGATGGCGAGGCCGGCATTCTGGAGCACACAGGAACAGCAGCTGTCTCTGGAGACCCTGGGAGGCTTGGACTCCCCACCCCCACCCCACATAACACACCTCCATGTTCAGGTCAGTCTCCATGCTAAATGGCACCCTGTCCTGGTGGCTGCACCCTGGTCCAAGAGTTGAGGGTCCTTCTGCTCAGATTCAAATCTGCAGCATCCTGGAGGGAGTAGGCAACCATCCTGCAGCCACCATGTGGGCAGAGGCAAGGGGCACACTGAGAAGGGGAGGCTGCAGGCGGGGAGTAGGGAGACTTTCCTCTCCTGGTGGGTACCTGCAGAGACACCTGTGGCGGGCTCCTGCTCCCTCCTCCTTAACCACCCACCTGCCCAGCTCCTCAGCCATGCAGGCATCTTGCTCAGAAGCATCCAGCCTTCCCTGTGCAGCCCGAAGCTCTACCACCATGCTGTCCCAGGACAGCTGGTGCCACGTGCTGGAAGCTCACTCCCACTTGCTCACCTGGTACAGGAGGTCCTGAGCCTGTCAACAGAGACAAAGGATAGGGGTATGGACTCCCCTCTAAAGCAGTCATTCCACAGAGCATGGGCATCTGTCAGAAAGGCAGGAGGGTAAGGTTCCAGGGAAAGGAGAGCGAGTGTCTCTGGGTACCTACTTCCAGTTTGCAGGACAGGGAGGTGGGCACCAGAGCAGGGGAGGCTGAAATCCTGGATACTTCTTGGGAGCTGTCACTGAGGTTACTTGTCTGCTCCCTGCCCACCCGGAAACTCCAGTTGCTGTGGGGTTTTTGTCTTAGTCTGTTGAGCTTTTTGGTAGATTGGGACCTCCTTTCGCAGAGGGACACTGAGGGGATGGGGGAGGCTTCCCTTTAGAAGCCAAAATGCCCTTGCCAGTGTACTCAGTATGTGTGTGGTCGTGGGCTAGAGACCCTGTTAGCAGGGTCCCTGCTCAGGGTGAAGCCCACACCCAGAGCCTGCCCTCCAAATCCCAGACTTCTAGAAAGGAGTGGAGTGGCACCTCCTGATGGCAGCCCCTGGCAGACCCTTCCACAGCTAGCAGCACCTCTGCCCAGGTCTCCACTCCCAGAGGAGCAGCAAACAGCTAGCTGGCACCCTCTCCGTAGTTTACGGATGCTTGACATTTATCACCCAGTGGGCTTTGTTGTGAGGCCCATCACTGACCCTTCTGAAGGCTTTTCAATCACTCTCAGGGCCTTCTGCCTGTCCCCCTGTCACTGGCTGTGCCCCAGTGAGCCCAAGCAGAGCTCTGAACCTCTTTCTTGCCAGGACTTCCTGGCCCCCGCCTGCTGTCACATTCTACTGTTAGGTTTAAAAACTGCTGGACCATGTGCCCACTACCGTGGACGCTCTGTGCCATTTTCCAGTGCATTTATTCACCGCCAGGAAGCAACAAAGTTTACCAGAAAGCTTGTGTCTGGGCCTTGGTGGGTCCCGTGGTGGTCTCTTGTCGCTGGGAGCATTTCTGCTTCTTGTGGAGCTGGTCACTGCTCCCAGCCTGCCACACTCCCCCTCTTCATGCCCTCCTAGGTTCAGCCTCTTAGACACAGGCTCAGGGAATTCTGGAGCCATCACCTCCAGGGAGCAGGGATCTCAAACTGCTAAGTGGCCTTTTCTGTTCAGGTGGAAGAGCTGACCGTGTCGGGTGGTTGAGGCAGACTTACTCCTGTGCAGAGACCAAGTGCTGTATTTTCAGCTGCTTGTGTGAATGAGAAGCTGCTTAGCCAGGAGCCTAAAGCCTGGCCACTCTCCTGACACAGAGAGAGCGGACAGGGGTGCGCAGGGGGTGGGTCGAGGAGGTACCACCCCTCCTGGTGGGTAGAAATGCCGAAATCTGAAGGTCAAGTGCAAGGCCAGTAGTGCCTTCTGGGTGGCAGAGGACAGGGAAGGAGGCGCAGGTCCGGCCCCTCCTCAGGTGCACAGTTAGCTGAGAAAGGGGCAAATGTGAGGCTCTCCTGTTCCGGGGTGGGGAGGCTCCCCTCCTGGACGGGATGGAGCATATGTGCGGTGAGGGCAGGGTCAGGGCCCCCAAGCTGAAACAGAGCCAGGCTGCGCTGGCTTCTTTGGGTTTAAGCAAAAAGCATCTCAGTGACAGCCAGAGCGTGGGACAGACAGTGTGCAATTTTGCACAAGGACTTTCACCCTCTCTCAGCTGGTTGTGTCTAGAATGGAGTAGAGAGACACTGGCAACACTGCAATAGCCCTGGAGTGATAGGAGCTCACACTGGGTTTCAACCAGAGCAAGGGGAGAGGAGGTGAGGGGCATTTCTCGCTCACCTGCATCTCTGGAGCCGGTCACACCTGTGGCCGGGGCAGTCCAAAGCCACATGGAAACCAAGAATGCAGGGTTTGCGTAGGCAGAGGCTGGCAATGCACTTGGCCTTGCCCCACACATGGGCCAGCCCTGTATGCCCCATGCCAGTCCCTGGGGTGAGTCCAGGGCACAGTGGAATGGGTCCCCGGCCAGGGGAGAGTACGGCTGGGCACTTGCTACATGAATGCATTCGTGAGCAGTGGCCGGGTAGGGCTGTGGGCTGCGCTCTCTGCTGTGAGCAGAGCGGGCCCCCAGAGAGCTCATCCGAAGCAGCCTCCAACCCTGGCTGTGGGGTAAACACTGCTGTGCACACATGGCCCAGCTGTCCTGCAAATGATGTGCGCTTCTCAAGCGCAAGAGGAGCGGCCAGTCTTGGGACAGCAGGAAGTCTGGCTTTCCAGGTGGCTTGTCCCTGTGGCCTGGCATTGGTTCTGTTCACTACCAAAGGGACAGAGGTGTCCTTACACAATGCAGTGAACTGTCACTTCTGATGGCCTCTGAGAGGACCGGCTGGCACTTGGGACACTTCCTGGCACATAAGGGCATGGCACATGCTCAGATGTCTATGCCAATGCTGAGTAGGTGAGACTGACCCTTCAGCTGGAGAACCCCAGGGGTACAAACATCAGACCTCCTGACAGTCCTTCCCACAAGCACAAGGACAGACACACATGAAATCTAGGAAAAGCAGCTCAAGCCCTGACTCTATGCCCCAGTGGGCACCTGCCCACTGTCCCAATGCGCCCCAGGTCCATGTCCCCACAGGGCAGCAAGATGCAAGGTCCATGCCTTAGCTCCTGCCCATCAAAGTTGAGTTCTTTTTGTCTCCTTAAAAAATAAGTTCACAAATGCAAGATTCAGACTTTTCCTGAAATTGGAGCCTGGGAAGCTAACACTGAAAAAAAATACTGCTTATATTTTCAGACACTGGTCAGCTCAGGGACCAGCCAGCTTTCTGTAGCCATCCACTCATCTCCCTGTGCCAGGGTCTGGACGCCCTTCCTCCTAGTCAGCTCCCTGCAGGCCAAATACCAGTCCACCCATAGCTCAGGGTACGCCTTCCAGAGCAGCACTTGCAGGCCCAGCCCCCCCCCCCAGGGGCGCCCTGGGCTGCTCCCCTCCCCCACCTCAGAGCCACGGAGAACTGAGGCAGGCTGAAGGGACCACAGCCCTTTTTGGCTCCCCTCCTACTGAACCCTCTCTGCCCAGCACCTCTTCCAAGCCTATTGACATCCTCTACCCATCCTTCTTAGAGGCAGTGTACCAGGCACACTAGTTGTCAATATGATTTTATTTTCTCTGCAGTGGAATCTGTGAAAGCCAGGAGCACAGTCAGGGCCATGGCTTAAGGGGGTCGTGGTGCCAGCCCTGGGCCCAACTGGTGAGCAATTATAGTTAAAAAACAAAGCAGTCACCTGCTGCAGATGTTACCAATCTCTTGGGAATGGTGGAAATTTCAGAAGACTTCTCTTAAATAACTCTCCACCCGCAAAGCATCAGGACAAAGATGGTCACAGGGCCGAATCTCTCTTTGGGCTCAAAGTGCTACTTTCCGGCCTGGACACACAATAGCGCATAGAGAAGACTGGGTGGGGGCAGGCTGTTTGTGTTTTTCTCTGCTCTCTGCTCAGGGAGGCCCAGGCGTGTCCTGCTGCTGGTCCTAAGCTCCAACCCAGGAGGCTGGAGTCTGTAGCCTGTGAGATTTTCATGGACAAGGGGTCAGATCCGGAAGATGCATGACAGGCTCACTGAGAATGTTTTGTGGCTGATTTTTTCTTCACGGCAGGAATGAATGGCATGGAGTGAACTTTGCAGGGAAGCAGAGAGGTTTGCCCTTGGCAGAAGGTGGGTAGGCAGGAGGGACATGAGTTTGCCGACCCCAAACCACCTGGAGCATTTAGCTCCACGGGGGCAGCACAGCTTAAGCCTAACACCAGCAGTCTCTTCCCTGAGGGGCAGGTGAGGTCCTGAGCCATGGTAAAGCATCTGCACTGTGGCTTGGACACCTAGGGGCCCTGTGGCAGCCCTGAGAGACGGCCTGGGGGCACCTTCTTTTTGCTTCCAAGGAGAGGAACAGGCTGGGAGAGGAAGCAGATCATACATCAGGGAGGCCACATCCCAGACCCTGGGAAGAGCTCCTCCCCCTGCGCAGTACAGCCTCTCAGCTCTGGGGAGGACTTCTGGGGAAGCCGGCTTTCAGAGATGGACGCTTTTGCCCAGACTAGGAGCTGGAACCCTAGGCTTCACAGATCCTAGGGCCAGTTCCAGGGACGGGTAAACCCAGCTGGGCAGCCAGTCCCACCACTGTCCCGGGTCTGTACCCCCAAGTAGTGTGTGGTTTTCCCAGGGGACCTCTTCTCCCTCTTTCTGAGGCAGGGCAGCCTCCTGAGTCTTCTGCACAGATACACAGACAGTAACTCCTAACCTCTTCCCATGAGTCAAGGATGTCCCAGAGCCCTCCCTCCCTGCAGAGATCAGAGGAGGTTGGACCTTCCCAAGGCACAGCCCAAGCTAACCCCCACTTCCCTAAGGCTACCCTCTTCAAGCAGACAAGAGCCCTGAGGGACCTTACAGGAACTGGAGCCTCATCTACCATCCTCACCCCACTTCCTCAAGGCCAACCGCCCCTTTAGGACCACCTGTCAAAGGTAAGAGCTGGGTGCCCTCTGCCAGCCTCGGCCACTGTCCAAGGTAAAGGTGAGCTCCCACTTTAAAGCCCCCCTCCAGCAGTGTGTGACACGGGCTCTGAGGCTGGGGTCCTTGCTTCTGAGGTTTAATAGTTTCCCTCTTGCCAGAAGCTGGGTGGATCAGGAGGACACAGTATGGACAGTGCCCAGGCCCAGGGCTGCCCAGTGGACTCTGGACCCTGCTCCTCTGTAGGGGTGAGCTATACCATGACTAATGAGTCCTCCTGGCTGGGACTTGAGGTGGAATCTTCCAGAAGAGCACTGTGCCCCCCACACCCTGGGAAGACATCTTTCTGGCCTGGTCACAGAGCCCTGCCATTTCCTGGTGTGTCCCCCTTCTGAGCTCCTGGCACTGTCCTTTCTCCCTGGGAGATGGAGTGAGAAGTTGGTGGGGTCTCCCTGGGTGGCAGCAGACATCAAGCTTCACCAGTGCTCTACTAGTGCCTGCACGCACACATCAAAGGTGCCCTCTCATCCCAGAGGCCCCAGGTGACACTGCACAGCACTGTCAGCACAGACATTAGTGGTGGGGCTGAAGTGAGCGCCAACTTCTAAGTATGCGCACACACGTGCGCCCGCCAATAGCATTAAGTGTCATTTTAAAAAATGGGTTAAATAAGCAGCATCGCTGGAGATGGCAGTGCCGGGCTGATTACCCCCTATTTGCACATCCTGGCGGTGGGAAGGCTTGGAGTCTAATGACTGAATTATCACCCTAATGCCTTTTGCTGGCTGGGAATAATCCTGGGGTAACAGCTGCCGCAGGGGTTTTGGCTGGTTTCCTCTAATTGCATCCAGATTAAGGGAGCTGTGCGACTAGGGCTTCTCCGATGGATATCCCCCCTCCCCACTGCCTCCAGCACGGTTCCTCCACCGGACACTCCCTGTTCTGGCTGCCAAGACCCTGGCTGGCCCACAGGTGTAGCTGTCCCCCTGGACCTGTGTCACCCATGGCGGGTGGGGTGAGAGGAAGGGGTGGCACCCCGGGAGGATGCAGCTGGTGGGTCTGAGTCAGGTCCTGGGGGCTGCCAGGGAGGAACCCGGGGAGGCTGAGACAGGATGGGTGTCCTTCCACCTGCTCCCCTCCCCCACCCCATCCTGCAGATACAGCAGCCAGAAGGCACAAGGTGTCAGGCTGCAGGGAGGGGAGGTGAGGGCAGGGCAGGGCAGGGCAGGACGCTGCTCTTCTCTGGGGAGTGACGTGGGGCAGCAGCAAGACTTCCTGGCAAGGGCAGGAGATTGTAACAGCAATCCTCATTCCTCTTTTTTGTGAACTCAGCCTTTGCTTACCTGACCGTGCAGAGGGAACACCACAGGGAAGGGTCCATGCCCCATCCCAGGATGCCAATTTCGGCTATCTGATCGCTTTAACCACAGTGATGCCAGCAGGCAGGATGTCTGCAAGGCTAGGAAAGGCACGTGCCCAGCAAGGCTGGCCAGCAGGAGGGATGCAGGAGACCTACCCCTTCCTGGGGATTACCTCTCTGGGACCCCAGAGTCACTGGAACTTTAGGGCTGAGCAAGTCCAACCAAGACCAGAACTGCCCAGCCAGGACTGTAACCAGCAAATCTGCATGTGAGCTAAGTGAACATGGATTTAGGTCACCAAGCTTTGGGGTTATTGCTACAGTGTATTACGGTGGGAAGGGGCAGCTGACAGTATACCTGTCTCTGGAGTCCGGCTCCCAGAAGGTTGGAGCAGACAGGTGTGGTTAACTCTAGCTAATTCCCCAGGGCATCAGGAGCCAACAATCCTCTTCCTGCAAAGCAGATGAGGATCCAATCTCCCAGGGCCACCACTATCAGATCACATAAGTAGTGGCACAATGTATTGGCACAATGACAGGGCTCCTCTCCCCCATACGCCCCCGCTGGCCCAGGGCTCCTGGACAGAGGGACCCCCAGGAACTTGAAGGTTCCCATAGAGAGGACCAGGCTCACAAAGCACAGAGGGGGAGGGGCTGGTGACAGGGACTTCCCTCTTTCCTGCTGACAAACATCTTTGAAAAATGGCACTGTCCAGCAGTGCCTACTCTCCCACGACAGAGCTGAGCACGAGGAACCCCTGCCCCGGTGACACTGGGAGAAGGCTCTGAGCGCCCCACTCCTGCCACCTCAGATGGACTTTCCATTCGGGCTGAGGGAGCTCTCAGTGCAGATCTCAAGTCTGCTCTGTCCATCCCTCACTCCCAGAAGCAGTGAGTGACAGTCTTTTGGAGGACGATGTGTTGGAAGTCTCCCTCCCAGAAGCAGACAGCACTGTGTGCTGCGATGTGACAGTGGCCTTTTGTGCCCAGCCACCTGAGAAGACGCCTGACAGGAAGCCATGTTCAAGCAGAGGCTGCAGGTCCTGAAGCAGGTGGCTCCTCCTGCCCAGCCAGCTCAGGCATCTGTCTTTAGCTGGTCACTTAATATCCTGTACACACACACACACACACACACACACACACACACACGCACACACATGCATGCATACACATGCTTCAGTCCTTTCAGCTCCCGGTTGGCTGCTGTATTTGGTGGGGCCGATCTTGCATAGCACCTCAGATCCTTAGGTGAACGTCCTAACCAGGAGGATGCATCTGACGAGTGACGAGGCAGGCACTTCCTCTCCCCCACGGGCACGACCCCAACCCAGCCCTAACACTGACCCTGACCTCAGGAGGCCTCTCTTGGCTGCTCCCACATATGTCTTTCTGGAACGAGGAGGGAGTGTCTGTATTCCTGGAAGAGCATGGTGGGGCGTGTAAAGGCGCCTGGCTTGCAGGAAAGTCTCCGGCCTGCGCAGAGCACCCCATTTTTCCACCTCCTTTGGTGCTGGGGGTGGATAAGGCTTCCTTCTCCTGTTCCTGCGTTTCTCATTCCCTGGCATGGAAGAACTCCGGATCATGCGAAACTAACCGAAGGTGGCTGGCACGAGGGCCCCATGGCTGAGTTCCCGAAGCCAGCCTCTCACTGGGTGGACTCCTGCTGTCATTTCCTGACTGTCATTGCTATGCAGTGGTTCTCTTCATGCTGCCAGAAGGCACTCTCTTACACTTTTACCATCCCTGTCCCCTCCACGCCCGTCCCCACCCCTCCCACATGCTAGGACCTCTGGTGAGGCCCGACACCCCTTGTTCTGAGCAGGCAGCAGCTCCTATCTGCGGAAACCAAAGCCTTCCCGAGACATCTTTGTGCCCTTCTTGCCATCTCTCAGGGGTTTGAGTGCAGGCACCTCCATGGTGCCCCCATAGGGACAGCTCTCGGAGCCGGGGTGGTGGCCGGCACACTCCACGGCAGGCATATACCCGCTGTCCCACATGCCTGTCCCACAGAGTTTGCACAGGTCATGCAGGCCGCAGGGGATACGTGGCAGGAGGCGGAACTGATACAGCAGACTCCTGGCCTGCAAGGAGAGAGGGCAGGGTCAGGGCGAGAGTGTGATGGTCACATCTCCGGGGAGTAGCTGAAAAGCAGCAGCAGCAAGGGCCAATGCCAGGGCTCTTACTAAGGATGGCTCAGGGCAGGCGCCCTGATGGCGCCCACTCAGTGCCAGCGCAGAGGACCTAGGCCCTTGGCCTTCAGTGTCCGCTGTGAAGGACTATGAAGCCCTGAGGAGGCGTTCATAGGTGGCTCAAGGGGAGAAGCTCCCCAGAGCCCTTCATGCAGAAGCCCTCTGACTGGAGCTTCTTCACCTGCCCCAGGTGCCTGTCCTGTCCCACCAGCCACCTGGAGCTACTCTGGAGGTCTGGGATCCTGTGCAGAGAACCCCTCCTTACTGCCCCCGTAAGAGAGACCATAAGAGAGCTCTAAGGAGCAGCACTTCCAGCCCAGGTTTGGAAACTGGGGGGCCACAGACATTCAAGCCCCGTTGGTATCTTGGTTCCCCTAGCATGGGAAGCTGCGCCCACCCTCAGGCTAAGACTCCTGCTCAGTCTCTGCAGTTCTGGGCTGGGAGTGAGGAGCCGCAGGATAGGCACCAGCCCAAGAATTCATGGCTCTGGAAGCCCCAGAGTCAGGATGGGGACCATGGAAGGAGTGTAGGGTCAGCCTTTCCGGGACACATCAAATCCTGAGGCACTGCAGCAGGTGAGGACCCTGAGACTCAGATCACATCGGGGAGGGAAGGGTGCAGGGCCTGCATTTGGGGGTGGAGCTCTGTGTACATAGGGGGTGGGGTCTGTGTGCCTGGGGAGGGGCCTCTGGCCACGTAGTCCCTTTTACCTTCCTGAGCACCAGCTCCCCGTTCATGTGCATGGCCAGGTTTCCGAAGTGCAGGAGCATCTGGTCTGTGGCCAGCTGCTGCTCGATGACATCATCCCCATAGATGGCCACGATGGCCACACAGATGAAGAGGTGGAAGTAATCCGTCTGTGGAGAGAAGCAGAGCTCAGGCCAGCCTGACTTGTCCTGGCCCCGCCTGCAGGAGGGCAGAGGGGTGTGCAGGGATTTGGGGCTAGGCCCCAAGCTTGTGGAGCGGTGGTCCTGCGCAGCAGCAGTGGCCTTCATACGGAGGTCTCCATGGGCAGGCAGTGCTACACCCACTCCAGGCTGCTCTGAGTCCAGAACAGACAGTGCTGGGCGGTGCTGGTTGGATCTCTGGGTGGTCTGTGATAGGGCAAAGGTCACCTTCCCTCTACAGCCAGGCACGCACACTGTGTACACACTCCTGGGGTGTATGAGCCTGTGGCAGCCTGAATCTGCCCATCTGTCCTCCTGCCTGCAGGCTGAGACCCATGGCACACGCCCAGACTGTGGTCTGGCACCAGCACTTTGAAAAGCAGAGTCCAGCTAAGCTGCTCCCTCATGCCCTCTGGGAGGGCGGTCACGAGCTCTCCTCCACTGCCCTCCTCTAAGGCTGCCTTGCAGGACCCAGCTGAGCCTCAGGCGGCCCACACTGGGTCCAGGCTGTGACTACTCGGACACCTCCAGGCATACTGGCCTCTGGAGGCAGAGGAAGCATGGGGCCCAGAAAGTCTGCGTCTATCTCCTGCCATCCAAAACCCATCTGAGTCCCCAGCCAAGCCGGCAGAGTGCTCGCTTTGGGCAGAGGCTGGGGTGGTGGACTCCCCAGGCTGCCTTGCTGCACTCCCAGAACTGATCCAGAACGGTCTTGTTTTGGCTCAGCCTGGCCCCTGGGCAGTGGTAAGAACTCTGGCCAGGATGAGATGTCCAAGAAGTAGATGCCAGGCACCCCCTGGAAGAATGTGGGGAAGGGAAGCTGGGGGGCATTCTTCCTGACTGTCCATGTCCATGCCCCCAGTCAGGGGCACGAGGTGTGGCAGGCCGGAATGAATCATACGGGGCTTGCACTACACTGCTTCAAGATATAATGGCCCGTGACACTGCTCAGGGTGGGAAATGCCCATGTTCATTTGTGCGGTGGATGGGGTGGGTGTTTGAATCTCTGCAAGGTCCATCTGAAGGAGCTGCTGTGACCGTGTGCAGACGAGAGAGGTGTCCCCTGCAGAATGCATCCCTGCTATATTTTTTTAAAGGCTGATGGATTCAAAGAGATTTACCTATCCTCACTTACTGACAGTGGGTGCCTGATGTGGTGTTGGAGCCAGGCTAAGGGTCAGGAAGGGAAACAGTGGAGAGACACCGAGAACTGTGGACACTGAGCAGAAGCTGGCAGCACTGGCCAGCACTCTGTGCAGGGGCTTCTAGGGAGGGTGGCACTGGGCACTTTTCTGAAAAGGAGGAAGAGGGGCTGTGTTGGGCCTCAATGTACTGGAGTAGTCCCAGGGGTGCAGAGTGGGCAGGCTGGCCCCTGCACACGGGCACCATCGGCACGTCTGCCATGGCTGCACTTGGCCGGTGATGTCTCTCCTGCTGATTGGTCATGACAGGAGGGAGCTCAGCCCCAGAGTGTGGTAATGAGCACCGTCAGTGGGCAATCTGCATCGATTTCAGTGACTGGAGAGGCAAGGGCCGAAGCTGGCCACAGGGGACCGTACATCAGCTGCGGTGAGGCGTTGGCTGTTGGCATACGGCAGGGACAGGGTACCCCCAGAGGAAGTGTGGAGTGAGGCTGTTGTGGCCCCTTGCTCACCTGGTAGTGGGCCCAGCAGGCCTCCCAGATGCGCAGGGCCTCAGCCTCGGGGAACTCCCGCTTGAAGCACAGCAGGAGCCAGCGGTGGCAGAAAAGCATCTGCAGGCCGTCCTCGCCCAGTGACACCAGGTGCTGGTAGAAGCGCAGATGCGTCAGCCGTAGCAGCTCCCGCAGGTAGAGCTGGGGGAGGGCAGGACGGTCAGCCCACCTGCAAACCTGCCTGCCATGACCCAGGAGGCTCCTTCTTCACTCCAGCCACGAAACGCACACACAGGGAGTCTCTGCCCACTTATGTGTTCCACCCTGGGAGACTATGCTGATCTGGATACAAGCAGCCCCTCTTCTCAAATATTGGTGCATACACGGGGACACAAACTCAAGTCGGAGAGTAGCTGCCTCTATACGGGACCAACATTAAGCCATCACATCAAAGCTGTTGCTGGAGTTTTGTAAGGGCTTGTGGTATCTGATAGCGTACTGTCCCTGAGAGAGACTGCAAACTCTGGGATATAGCGTTGTATTTCTTTGCTTACCAATTTCTAAATTGTAGCTACAAAGAAATTAAAAATTGTATACTTTATTAAATAAATACAATAAATGAAAATTTGCAAGGTTGTCACCTTTTCCACATTTCTCCGCATACTAGCAATGAAGGTTTCCTTCGGATAGATGCAGCCTCCACTGTAAGTTTTCGGCCGAGACCTCCAGAGCAAGGCAGAGCATGGCACCAACTCTGTGCAGCTGGGAGGCTGACTACAGGGGATGCCATCAAGGGTCAGCCTGCATCTGGGGGCTATTTCTTTTTTATTTTCTTCTCTCTCTCTCTCTTTTTTTATACTGGGGATCGAACTAATGACCTTGCGCTTGCCAGGCAGGCGATTTGCCACTGAGCTAAATCCCTGGCTCCCACTGGGGGTTATTTCTAATCCCCACCTCTCCTGGCAAGGGGAGCAGATCATCCTGGGGAACCTGCCTGTCCCCCTTCATCTCCCTGCGTCTCCATAGGCTGATTGGGGCAGGGCGGGGATGGGGCTGAGCCCCAGGACGCTGGCTTCTCTCGCAAAAGGTCACTCCCCCTGTGACATGGGACAAGATCAAAGCTATTTTTGGGCGGGGCTGCTGACTTCACCAGTGCTGTTGGAAAATCAATCTCTGGCAGCTAATGAGTCACTGGGCCACGTGCAGCCTGGAGTCACTGGGGGCGAATGGTGTCAGGCCTTACGATTGCCTTCCGGTACCGTGGAAACCTGACGTCACACAGGCACGCAGGATGATGTGGAGTGGACACGGGGGCGGGCTGGCGAGAGGGGCAGATGCTCTTGAGATCAGAGCTGAGGGGTCTCAACAGCCTCGTGCCCCTCCCCACACAAGTGGCCCTTTGTTCCCTCGGAGACAGAGGCTAGGACTGCAGTGGCCAGGAAGCTGTATTCACTGTTCTTCCTGTCAGGCTGTGTTGGGGCTCTGTGGCTTAGGCAGGGTCAAGGCCACAAGGCCACGATGGCTGAACCCCCATGAGCCCTGTTAGACTCCTTCCTGCCTCGGCTCTGAGTCTTTTCTGCTGTGCTCTGCAACCCTATCTCCCCCTCGGCAGCCCCTGCCTGCAGAACAAGCTCCTCCTTGGCCCCTAGGTCTGCCTGAGCTTCACCAAGAGCGTCTAGCTCGAGACCAGGCGTTCAGCATGGCCGCCTGCACCCCTACTTAGCTAAGTCTCTGTGGTGCTGGGAGACACGTCCTGGGGTAGACATGGACCTCCTGCTGGCCTCCTGCATCTACATGACTCTATCACCTTTACCTGCAGGGGCCCAGCCCTGGCTCACACTGTTGGCTTCCAGGCCGAACCTTCCCCTGGACTGAGGGTGAGACCACATTCTAGGGCCTGACACTGGCCCCCAGCAGGTGAGAACAGAGAACAAGTGCCTTGGGCCTGCCGACCCAGGCTAGCCTGTCCTCTCCCCTACCATTTGGTGCTGCTTGGGTTATACAGGGCTCATGCTTTGAAGGTGGTGGCTGGGCCTCTGCTGTCTTTGGGGTAGGAACTTGAGAACTCCTCAAGGGCTCAGGGTGGCATTAGGAGTCTCAGCCCTGTTGGATCTGCAGCCCGGACCACCAAGAGCCCCTTCTGCACAGCACAGGTGTGATGGGGCCTTCCTGTCCTTGTCTTTCTGCACTGTACTGTCCCATGCATGAAGGTTGAAGGTCACCACAGGAGAGACCTACAGAGGCCAGGGGACCCCTCTCCTGGGACACTGTGGGGTGCCACTTCCTCCCAGGAGGCTAAATATATCCCATTAGCAACCTTATCCTGGCTTTCTGCTGCTGACTGGTGACAACACCACACATCACTATGGGGAGACCCCTGGCAACGGTGGTATGTCTGATCTCGGGATGCTGTCCAGCACGTGTGTGTGAGCGTGCCTATGCATGCACATGTGCTCATGCTGAGCCCCAGCGCTTACCAGCTGTTTCTCCATGTCCTCATCCCGGGGAGAGCTGACAAAGATCGTGTTCTGCATCAAGCCAACAAAGCACCAGAAGGTGTCAGACTCGTCCAGGACCTCGGCCAGGATGGGTGCCACGAGGTCTGACATGCCCTGGGAGTAGCCGATGGTTGGGTTGTACACGGCATAGTTCAGCAGGATCCTCCTGCGAGGTGGCAGGGAGAGCAGAGGAGGGCTGACTTGGCCACCTGGCTGCCCGCTCAGGCCTGCTGTCCAGGGTTGCTTTCTCCTCCATCTGGGGGAGGCAGCATCCGCTTGCAGGCCCTGGCAATTCTGTGACTGTCTCAAGACTCCAAGCTTTGGACCAAGACAAACGTGCCCTTGCTTCACTGAAGGTAATGGCCTGCAATTAGCTGCTCACGAGGCCCAGAGCCCTGCTCGGGATAAGGAGCAATGTGGGTCTGATTTTCTTAATGGTCGACTGCTTGTGACAAAGGGTGGGCTGGCAGGGACATTTTTATGGGCTGTTAATTTCATGCAATTATTTGCCAGCCTGCAGCAGAACGTCAAAGATGCCAGCCTTTGGCTCTGTGTGGCTTTATCACAGGAGTGACCACCTGTCAGGAGGTGGAGGGGGGCTTTGCTGGGACCATCGGATGGCACCCTGTGTCTGCCTTGGGAAGCAGTGGCTCAGAGAACCCTGCTGAGTTGATGACCCTCTGAGCTTGGAAGAAACCCTGCAGAAAGCTGCTGTTGGGCTGGTCCCTTTTCCAGAGGAACGGTGGAGATCCAGAAGCTCAAGAGAGGCTCACAGACACAGCGAGGAAGGCCTCAGGGAGCAGGGTACCTCATGCTCTCCACATTGGGATTGTCGTCCCCTCGGAAGAACTGGTTGCTCCGATCTGTGCGGACCACGTCCTTGTCCACAGTAAACTGCACGTTCCGCCAGAAGGCTCTGTGCTCCTCGGGAGACATGGTGAGCCTGGTGGGGAGAGGGCTGCCTTGAGGTCGGTCCAGTGTTCAGTGCTGGGGGTAAGTAGTGCGTGTGGGGGTGGGGAGTGCTAAGCTACTGCTCCTGCTGGTAGCAAACCCTCCAGCTCAAACCCGCAGCAAAGACTTCGGATCCAAGGTTGCCCTGTTAATTCAGCTTCCTGGTGCCCCAGCAGACTACACCCCAGTGTGAGGGAGGCGTCGAAAGGGGGTGCTAAGCACAGTCCCTGGGGAGCGACACCCAGGTGGGACACAAGTTCCATCCTTCCTTGGCCCCTCCCCTACTCCGAGCCCAGCCTGCAGCTGAGGGTGTCAATGCCTAGTTAAGCCTCTTGAAGAAGGGTTCTCAGACTGACATGTGAGCTGAGGAGCCCCTGCCGGGGCCCAGGCGTGTGGCATAATGACTGTACTTAGCCCACCCGATCGCTCACGCTCCTGGGAGACCCAGTCTCCAAAGAAGCCATGGGTCACAGAACATATTATCGCTGCTGAGCTGCACTTCCAATTGCCCTTTCAAGGCATTTTCCGTGGAGGTGCAGTGGGGTGGGCCGGCGCCGTACCTCTTCTGCTGGATCTCCTCGTATTCCCTTCGCTTCTGCACCCGCAGTGCCTCCCGCTCCTCCGATGTGGATTCGGGGCTGTAATAGCGCAGCAGGAAGGGCCAGACCTCCCCCCGGATTGACACGTCAATGCCACCAAAGAAAATGGCCTGGAGGAAGCGGCAAAAGTTGGGGAGGGGATAAAATAGGGCGGCTCAAAGAACCCCAAGTCCTTAGAGATGTGTTTTGGTGGCTTCGGAGCGCCTCGATTGAGACCCGGCAATTTGCACATGTTTACAAGGGGAAAGCACCGGCCCTCCATTCCCATACAGGACTCAAACCGGCTCATTTCAATGTCAAAGGCCCCCTGGGGCGGCGCTCCGATTAACGTGTCGTTCTCACGTCATGGCCTAATCCCCGGTTTTGGAAATGCTGCCCCACAGTTCTGTAGCCCCGTCTCTGCAGGCTGACTCAGGATCCCCAGCCCACTCTGGAGCTGTTTGCAAGGCAGCTGCTCTGATCACTTCATCAGTGCAGAGCCTCACACCAGGAACGAGACCCTCTCGAGCCAGCGGCCCCCGGGTGCCTGGCTCTCCTTCCTGCCAGCTGCCTGTGCCTGAGAGGCTTCCAGCGAGGCCAGCCAGCTGGGCCTGGCCTTACCTTTCGCAGTTTATACTCTTCCTCCACCTGGCCCAGCTCATTCAGGTGACTGAGCCAGGTGGACACGTCCAGTCTGCGGTAGGAGCTCTCCTCAGGGTGTGTCTCGGAGGATGGCAGCTTGGGCCGTCGGATGGAGAACTGCATGCACGTCCGTTCATCTGGGACCTGCTGGACGGGAGGGAAACTGGGCAAAGATGAGTGTGTCCGACGCCGGCCTCTGGCAGCCAGCGAGCCGTTCCCAGGATCTACAAGGCTCTCTCCCTTCAGAGAGGAGGGGTAAGCGCTGCCCCCTGCATACAAACCCTAAATGGCAAGTGTAATTAGACGCAATTAAAATGAAAATACCTCCATCCTAAAATCGCTTTCCCTTTGCTGCTCCCACTCTGAACACCACCCCCTGCTCTCTCTCCAAGCCCAGCCGCAGAAAACGGAATGAATGCCCCGGACGGCCTAACTTCCCTCTGCCAGGAGGGCCTGCAATAAATTACACGTGATTGGCCACATACAATGGGATCGCTGTTCTGCGAGTGGGGAGCCGGGCTGTCAGATTGTCTCTGCGAGCAGTCACGAATCCAGGGCAAGGCTGCAGCTGACATTTAATTCAGAAATCAAAGGTTGTTCAGCATAGCGGGGAGACGCCATGCTACTGTAATAAGGGAAGCCAGCAGGAGGCTCTGTGGGAAGGATGGGGCTTTAAAGTCAGCCCCGTTTCTAATAAGCACATACAGTATCTTAAACAGATAATTAAAGAGCTCTTATTACATTTGTATGTAGATTGAGCAAAATATGGCAGGAGGCCTTGTCAAAACATGATTTTTTAAGTGCAGAGCACTGACTTTCAAAAAACCACGGGCACATGTCTCCCACCCGGGGTGCTCTGCTGTCAGCCCCCCTCAGGCTGTAGACGGCCCACAGCCACAGGGGTCACCCTACAACCCATGGATGGGGCTGGGACCCCGGCACAGGCCCAGGAAGAGGACATGCTAGGAAGGCGCTGGCCCCATAGGGCTTGTGAGGGGGCAGCCACCTGGTGTCGTCCTGGGGCCTCCTGCAGCCTGACTGCAGGCTTGGGGTTCGGGTGAGTCAGGGTGAGGTCAGAGCTGGCAGGCTACCTGGTCTCGTAGGTGTGTCTCGGCACAGAACTTCCACTGCTGAAATACTTCACACAGCTTGTCCAGACCGCCGTGGTGGAAGTGGAAGACTTTGTACTGGCTCTCTCGACTGGCGACCACCAGCTGGCCACTGGTGCAGGCCTCATCGCTGAGGTCACGGGGGTAGGCAAGGAATATGCAAACACGACTGTTTACTTCCAAGTATGATCAGAATCTGCCGGAGTGGAGTGGAGTCGGCTACGGCTACGGCGGAGAGAGGCCAGACTCACGCCAGCAACACCTTGGTTTCAGAGCTCCCTCCTGCGGTCCCTCCTCTCCCAAGGCTGCCTGGAACTGCCGTCTCCCCACCACACCACTACCTGCCTGGCCATGTTACCCTTTCCTGTCCAAGGAGTGGAAACTGATCGGCTGCCAGAGTTGGATGAAAGTGGATTGGGAACCCGCTGAGGTGGGTACCAAGAGAAGCTCCTGGGTGCAGACTTGTGGTTGGTGGTGGGCAGACTAAGTAAGCTTCCATCAGAGAGTACCACCTGCTCCCCTGGCAGCCTTCTAACCCAAGGCTGGAACAGGGCTCTGGACTGGGAACACCCTACCCTCCAGGGACACGGCAGCCCTCAGGTCTTGGGGAGCCAGATCTCTGCAGCTGCAAAGGACAGCTTCCCCAGAAGGGGCGCAGACGTTCGGCAGCCAAG
Organism: Cavia porcellus; assembly: GCF_034190915.1. NCBI lineage: Eukaryota > Metazoa > Chordata > Mammalia > Rodentia > Caviidae > Cavia > Cavia porcellus. The sequence goes on from NW_026947515.1 coordinate 28,452,397, forward strand.
GGCTCAGCTCCCTCTGCTGCCATGGGCTGGGGAAGTGCCCCTAGTACTGACCCATGTCCAGGAACCACAGAATTTTGCTCTTACCTGAAGAAAAGGCGCAGGGAGCGCATGTGCCCCAGGTCCACACGGAACACGCCGCAGATCTGCTCGAGCGCGCAGCCCCGCTGTGACTCTTCCCAGCGTGGGGTCTGTAGGGGGCCGGTGCCCTCCGGAAACCTCAAGTTGGCATCGGAGCTGGAGGGGGAGCTGGCAGAGTAGGTCGTGTGAGGGCCACAAGTTTCCCTGCCCAGACCGGGGCTAGGCAATTCTCATGTGCTTTTATTGCATGTAATCCATCACCCCATTGCACAGAAGAGGAGATGGAGGCCTGGAGAGGTTAAGTGACTTTTCCCAAGGTTGAACAGCCAATGGATGGAGGAGTTGAGATCTGAGCCCATGCTTGGTCCTCAAAGCTTGCGACCTGAGCGTGGGTCCTTGCAGTCTACTAATGACAGCCTGAGTCGGAAGCACAGCCCACCTCCCCGCTTCACTTGCCAGAGAATTTGGTCACATTCCTGATGGCAAAGTGTTTTATTGCGTGGGTTCAGCCACACCACAGGTTAAATCCTATCTCCTGAGGTTTAATAGTAACACCCAGCAAACACCACAGTCAAGGTCAGTGCTGGCTTGGACCCCTCAAGGCTGCCTTCTCCTGAGCTTGCTCTTCAGCCAGAGCTTAGGACACAGAGGGGCCCTTTCGGGGGACCAGGTTGGCTTCCAGACAGGGCCCTGCATACTCAGCTGTCTGAACCCTTTGCTGCTCCATGAACAGCCTAGGGCCTGGTGAGGGGACATGCTCCCCCCACCCCCACACCTGTGGGAGAAAGCAGGTAAGCCAGGCCTACCCACTTCCGGGGGCGTTGGGGCTCTCCAAACAAGGACATGGAGCGCTGCTCTGCAAGGCAAGTGAGGTCTCCAGAGGCTGAGGTTTGCAGCATCTAACTCAGCAGCCCAGCAGTCACTGGCCAGGCTGTGCTGTGACATCACTGTTCACAGGACCAGGCAGGCGGCAGAAGTACCCTTTCCTCTCCCCAGCACAGCCCTCCTTAGCACCTTAGGAGGGAACGAGGAGGCTGAGGTGGCTTCCCTGCTCCGCCTGCCCTTCTCATTGTCATGCCCACACCCGACCCAGCCCTCCAGGGCCTGCTCACGCCATGGGACAGGCTGAAATTTCCAGAAAGCAGATGTCAGACAGGTTCACGGCGGAGAGTCCTGGGCAGGTCTTTGCTGGGCCCTGGAGGAGAAGGAGCTGATTCCTAGCCAGGAAAGGGTCCCAGAGAAAGGGACCGCCACATACCGATATCTCCCAGAAACTTGCCTCTGGGCAGAAGTCTGCTCAAACCCCTTCTCAGCTCCCTGGGGGAAAATTATTTGCATCAATTAATTGACTGATTCATTAGGCAGAGACTATGCTTGGGACCTACCACCAGGGCCCAGGGACTTGAACTGGAGTGGAGGGATGGAGGCTGTGTTCCCTGATCACGTGGTCATCTGAGCAGATGCCACCCATAGGGCACCAAGGCCTGTCCTCCAGGATGACTGCTGTGGGCCAGGGCCACCACCTCCATGGCTCCCAGCACTGGCTGGGCATACAGCACGCAACCATAGAGGCTCAGGCCTGGAATGAAGATGTAAGACTTCTGGGAATATAAAAGCCATAGGAAAAAAAACTTTAAAGGAAATAAAACCCAGGCACATTGAAAATTTTACATTTTAAAAATCTTCTGATGATTTTCTACAGATGTGAATTTGGTTTTAAGAATATTCATATGTGCTGCAAATTTAGTTGGTTCATAAAATTATTAAGTGCTATGCATTAAAATTAAAAGGATGGTTTATTCAGACAATAACTCCCAAGTTGCTAGTAAATTAAAAATATTTTATCCGGAGAACCTAAAGATGCTAAGTTTGAAGAAATGGCATTTCCCGGTTCCTATCATTTCCACCAAAATACAAGGTCACCAAGACACAAAAGAAAAATGAGGGGAGCCAACAGTATTACTGCAACACCCAGAGCAGGAGTCCTTTCTCCACCCAGAAAACTGCTGGTCAGCCAGCAGGCTGTGACCGAGAGATGCCTCATAACTCTCCCAGTCCCACCCAGAATGACATTTGTCTCCCACCCCTGAAATCTGGGCGGTCTTGCTTTGCCCAAGAGATTGTGGCAAAAGCGTTGCTGTGTCACTTCTGAATTCAGGGCCACAAGAGGCCTGGCAGCTTCTGCAGCAACCCCCTGGACAGTCCCCTGGACAGCCCAGACAGGAAAGACAAGAGATCAGCAGCAAGGGACACTTAGCTGCTGGGCAGCATTGGTATGTTGCCACATGTGAACAGGTACCATTTCAGACCCCAAGCCTGCGATCCCCCAAAGGTCATAGCTACCTGAGGTACCCCTGAGCGGCCCAGCAGAATAGCTGTGTGAGCCCGGCCCAATCAAAGAGCCATGAGGAAGGCCAAGGTGGCTTTTTAATGCTAAGTGAGGGTGGATTGTTATACATGCAGGAAGGGTCTGGTTTTAGGAAAAGCTGGAGAGGAGAAGAAGAAACTTCCAGGCACACTGACTGGGGTTTGACTCCCAAGGTCAAAGAGACACAGACCACGAGTTAGCATTCTTTAAACAGCTCAACCTCTAACTTTGCTCTTGCTTTTCTTTGGAGTCTGCTGAAGGAAAAATCAGTGAAGCCCGGCTGTAGACTCCAAGCATAGTGTCGGCTTAATGAATCAATTAATTGATGCCAATAATTCTCCCCCAAAGAATTGTGAACCGGTTTGGGCAGCCTTCTGCCTGGAGGCAAGCTGCTAGAGGAAGGGGTGTGGTGGCCTCTCTCTCTGGGACCCTTTCCTGGTTTGGAATCAGCCCTCTACCCAGGGAAGCCGCAGAGGCCTTCTGCCAGGGACTCCACAGTGAGCCTCTGTCCCCTATCTGGTTTCTAGGAAGCTCACATAGGGTAAGCAGGACGCTGTTCCAGAAGGGGTGCCCAGCTCTTAGAGGACTGTGCTAGTGGGTTTGATGTCCTGGGACAGGGAGGGGAGTCCTGGAAATAACCCCACCCTTTGGTGACCTCTCCTAGCAGTCCAAAGTCAGAAGCAACCAAGATGTCCTTTGGTAGGCAGTGGACAAGCGGTAAGTTGCTGTGCATCCAGACAATGGGATATTCCACCTTGCCCACAGGAGATGAACTTGTGCCATGAAAAGACATGGAGGAAGCGTGAGTACTGATCACTCAGTGAAGGAAGCAGCCGGAAAGGTTGCCTACTCTGTGGTTCCAGCTGGGTGTCATTCAGAAAAGGCAGACTGTGGGGAGAGCGGCAGTCAATAGTTGCAGAGTTTGAGGAAGGAAGCCATAGAAGGCAGAGCACGCAGGAGTTCCCAGGAGCCTGTGGGAAATCTCTGCTCTTTCCACTCAGATTTGTTACAAACCTAAAACTGCTCTAATAATGTCTGTTAAAATAACCAACAGTGGGGACCGAGGATCTAAAATAACCAACAGTTGGGGCACAGCACCTGCCTCCCAAGCATGAGGTCCTGAGTTCGATTCCTGGTACCAAAAAAACCCTGAAAACAAAACAAAACAAACATCCCCAAACTAACAAGACAAGGCAAGACAAGACAAAACAAAACCAAACAAAATTAAGAAAAAAAAGTTCAACAACTGGGACATACATTGCATACCATAAAGATGAATAACTTTGACATATTTAAAAAACATACAAATAATAATGAAAAAAAATGCCCAACAGAAAACTGGTAAAAGATAAAGAAAATAATTTATTAGAGAATAAATATAAATAGCCAGTAAAATGTTCATGTCCACAGCAATAAAATAAATGCAACTTGAAACATGATACCATCTCGGGAAATGTCTTTTTAAAGCTGGCAACACGTGAAAATTGTGAAATCTGGTATAGGCAAGGCTGTGAGGAAGCAGGCAGCACAGCTTGGGGAGAGATAAACCGGCTCAACCGCTCTGCATGAGTATTTGGAAATAGAAAGGAAAAGGCTTAAAAATTCGTATTCATTTGACCTTTGTTTCTATTTCTAGAAATGAATCCTAAGGAAACCCAGCGATGCCCATAAGAACCACATACATGAGTAGACGTAGAAAACACACAACATCTAATGTGTACTTATAATAAAAGTGAGGAACAGAAGGGAACCTTCTCTTATTGATAAAGAACACCTAAAGATGTTCTATGTTATCACTGTATTAAGTGGTAAAACACTGAATTGTTTTGGGTGCCTGGTTTCAGTGCTGAACTGGAAACCCTGACCTTGTACAAGGCCAGATGAGAGGAGACGACTCATAAGGTTTGGAAAAGAAGAAGTAAAACTATTTTCGCAGTTGATACGATTGTTCACATGAAAAAAAGTCCCAGGGAAATTATAAAACAACTTTTAGAACCAGTAAGTGAATTTAGCAAGATTATAGAATAAAAGGTTAAATGAAAGTTAATTTCATTCTTAAATTAACAATATACAAAGGGAAATGAAATCAATAAAACATTACATTTATAGTAGCAAAAACCCTCTCTGTATAATATTTAGGAATTAGTCTAACAAAAGCCATTTAAGGCCTCTACACTGAAAAACTCAAGGCTACCAAGAAAGCAAAGAAGACGGATCAATGAAGAGAAATACCATGTCCATGGATCAAGACCGCCAGCACAGTCTGGGGGCAATCCTGATCTCTACATTCAGTATAGATCCAGTAAAAATCCCTGCAGAAATTTCCGGTAGAAACCCGACAAAGCAACTGTCAAATTTTAAGGAAATATCAATGACCCAGACTAGCCACAGAGATCAGGAAAATGAAGACCAAGGTTGAAGAACTGGTCTGATTTTGTGACTTACGACAGTGCAGTAACATAGAATGTGACACAGGTGAAAAGACAGATACAGTGCAATGGCCAGTGATCAGAAGGAAAGACTAGAGTCCAGACAGAGACGAGGAAGAACTTACTGGCAAAAGGTACAATGGCGCTTTAACAAGAAAAAGGAGCTCCCAACAGACGACACACAGGCAGCTGGGTATCTGTATGAAGGAAGTCAGTATCGACCCTTTCCGGACGTCACACTGTAAAACTAGCTCACAATAGATCACAGATCTCAGTGTGAAACAGAAAGCTGTCAGGCTCCTAGAACAATCCATAAGAGAAGACCTTTAAGACCTTGGATCAGGGCTGGCTTTCCTGGGACACAACAGTCACAAGCCATAAAAGATTATAATTAATAAATTTTTAAAAGTAACATTTTTCTTCATAATACTCCACTAAAGGCAATGAAATGCAAGTTGCAGCCTGGGAAAAAAATGTCTACAAATCATATATCCAATAAAGGGCTTGCACTCCGAGTAAGTGTAAGGAATTCTTGAATGGCAATAATAGCCACATATTTTTTAGATATGACACCAAACGCAGAAAGAAAAGAAAAAGAAAGGTAAACTGAAGTTCATCAAAACGAAAAAACTTCAGCACTTTAAGGGACTCTTTAGAAATAAAAACACAAATCACAGACCCTGAAAAGACATTTCAGACATGAAGTATGATCAGAAAATATTAAGTTAACAAAATTTATTACAGTAAAAGACACCAGCATAAAGCTCCCTCAAAATGTTCCCCTTTGCTTCAAAACACTTATCCATTGTTCCCGCCACTTTCCGAAACAGAGCTCTTTCATGAGGGTCGTGGCTGCCTGGATGTCCTGAATCAATTCAAAATCTTTTCCTTTCAGGGTTATTGTGCCACTGAGAGCCAGAGGCTCACGGAACCGAATCTAGTGAACAAGGCGGACGCGGATACACTGTGCTGTTGTCACAAGCCTGTCCCTTCCTATTGCATGGTACCGGGAATAACCGTCACCGTATGCTTTTCTTTAACCACTTTACAAAGACTCTCATGAAAGAAAACTTCCAGAAGTGCTCAGACCAGGGTGAGAACGTCAGAATAAACGTGTTCAGTGGGAGGGGAGAATCTGGAGGCGACTGATGGTGATGTGCTGTAGAGGAATTTTTACACATTTAAGTATTCATTGTATATTTGTATACAATGTACATTTGTATACAATATTTGTATACATTGTATATCGATCATGCTGCATATGGTAAAGGTTTGTATGCAGAATATAAAAGAACTCTCAAAACTTAGCAATAAACAATTTTAAAGTGGCCAAAGGCAAAGACATTTTCCCTAAAAAGAACTCAGAAGGCAAATGAACAGGCAGGTGGAAAAGTATTCACCATGTTCACAATCACAGGAATGCAAATTGGAGCCACAGAGTCATATAAGGAACACAGGGTGATATGTACACACCTGTCACTGGCTAACCAAGAGCACAGCTGGAAAGAGAGGGTGGCCCGGGGCAGGACCGGAGGGACAGGATGGAAAGGCCTAACAGTGTCTTAGGAAGTCACACCCACACTTAGCATAGGACACGGCCATCCTATTCCAAGGGATTCACACAGGAGACTCAAAACGCATTTCCTCGAAAGTCTGGACTTGAAGATTTGCAGCAGTTTTATTCATAATTTCAAACACAAGAAACAACACCAATGCGTTGATAAATGGCTGAGACGCTGGGCAGTACAAGGAACTTCAGCTGTTAGGTGATGGAAGCCAGGCACAAAAGGCTACCCAGAAACACTCAGCACTCTCTGAAAGCCGTAGAATGGAGATTAAAACCACACCCGATGCTTCTGCACACCAATCAGAACAAGGCCCGTGAAACTCCCAGCAAAGCAAAGGTCAGTGAGGCCGGGAAGCACCTGAACGCTCACACCCAGCCAATCTGGAAAACAGCATGCTAATTTCTGCAAAATTAGACACACAGGGCCAGGGACATAGCTCAGCAGCACAAGCACCTGACTGGCAAAGTGCAAGGTCGTGAGTTCAATTCCTGACATCAAAAAAAAATTTTTTTTTGTCACTCCACTCCCAACTGTGGACCAGGATCAGTGAAAAATATCCGCTCACGGGCAAAGACAGGTACACAAAAGTTCCAAGCAGCTTTACTTTTAAGAGCTAAAAACTGAAACAACCCCAGGTTAATGCTCAGCAGAAACATAATGGGTACACACCCATTGCAGAGGACCAAGGGGTGCACACGTATACCTGTGACACCACAGATGCATCACAGCATTATACTCCCAAAGCTCCTGGTGCAATTTCACTTATATCTAATTCTATCTAAAGACAAATCAATCCATTGTGACAGAAAGCAACTAAGTCATTTTTTTCTTTTTCCAGTCTTTTTCTTGTGTTCATAAAAGTAAACACCTTAGCCAGTTTAAAGTGTAAAATTCAGTGGTATTAAGTATATTCACGATACCACGTAACCATTCCCATCTTCTGTATCCAGAATTCTTTTATCTTATATAACTGAACTTCTAGTAACAGTGCATACACCTGTAACCCTGTCCACTTGGAAGGCAGAAGCAAGAGAATCGTCAAGTTTGAGCCCAGTTTGGGCAACTTATCAAGACTCTCTCTCTCAAAAGAAAAAAGCAACAATTTTAGGCAAAAGAAAGCAATAAAAAGCATCCAAATTGGAAAAATAAGTAAATAGAGCAAAAAGAATGGGCAGTGTAGCTCAGTGGGAGGGCACTTGTGGGGCATGTGAGCGATTCTGGGTTTGATCTCCAGTACTGTAACAACCAGACCAAGTCCCCCGAATCTTGACTTATTAAACCCTAATTCCCCATTTCCCCTCCTCCCAGCCCCTGCTGACCACCCTGGGTCCATGAATTCTGCGACCTCAGTACCTCATAGAATGGGATCACACAGTACTTGTTTTTGGTGACCGGCTTATTTCACTTGGCAGGATGTCCTCAAGTGCCTCCTCTGTCGTAGCGTGTGTCTAAATGTCCTCCCTTCTAAAGCTGATGGCTATTCCACTGCGCAGACAGACCACGTTTGGTTTACCCGCTCATCTGTCAGAGGGTTCCCGTGTCAGCTACTGGGAATAATACTGTCATGATCACAGGTGACTGATTAAGTGTTCTCCGAGTTCCTGCCATCGACTCCTTTGGGTGTGTCCCCGAAAGTGGGATGGCCATCCCCATGGTAGCTATGCTAACTTTCTGAGGGCGCACCCGGCTGTTTTCCATGCAGCAGGACCATTTCACGCCTGCTGACAGTGACCGGTCTAGTTCCTCCCCATGTTTTCTAACGCTTGCTGTCTTTTGTCTGGTTTTTGCAGTCACCCTGCTGAGCATGAGGCTACTGCTCACTGTAGCTTTGACTTACATGTCCTGCATGATTAGTGGCCCTGTGCTTAATGACCACTTGCATATCTACTTTGGAGAAACATTTATTCAGGTCTTTCATCCATTTTTTGATTGGATTGCTTGTATTGCTGAGTTTAGGAGGTCTCTGTGTATCTTGGATATGAATCCTGCGTGAGACATGGATTTACAAATATTTTTCAGCCTTCTGTGGATTGCCTTTTTACTGCTGACAGTGGGACATACAGAACCTTTAACTGTTGTCCAATCTGGTTTTTTTTAACGTTGCAAGCAGTTTTGGGATTAAATCTAAGACGTCACTGCCGAAGTGCAGTTGAGTCACTTTGGGGACAGGGCTTGGCAGGCAGAATGGACCACAAAGAGATACAGAGACTTTGCAGGGATGAGTCTATGCATTACCTTGACCGAGGGGATGGTTCTAGGGGAACCGCAAGAGCTCAAACTGTAAGGGTAGAGTTTATTGTGTAATATTTATATGACATATGACCGAAAAAACGGTGACTGTTCACATTTTTTAAAAGATGGTTGCAATAATGGACACAGGACCGTTAATCCCTGCCGAGCAGGTGCCCTTAGTTTGAACACCTGCCTCTTTCAAGTCATTAGCTGCTCATTGTGGCTGCCTGGATGTCCCAAATTGATTCAAAGGTTTACCTTTTGTGGCTATTTTGACTTTGGGGAAGGGCTGGGAGCCACACAGAATGAAATCCGGTGGATAAGGTAGATGAGGGCCCACCACAGCGACTTTACGAAGCTACTTTTCTGTGGGATGGCCCTCAGTAGCAGCATTCACCATGTTTTTGATCAGACCTCATAAAGACACTCACAAAAGAGGACTTCCAGACTGCTTCAGAACGTGGCACGGATGATGAGGTAAGCGTGTTGGGAACAAAGCGGGCTATTTAGAGGGTTATTCATGGCAGTGTGTCTTTCACTGCAATAAATCCTTAAAATTTTCACCATCCAGTGTGCCTGTGATGGCATGGTTATAGTTTATTTTCACCTTGTTCTCTATTTTTTCAAATTTTCGAAAAAGATTAACGTACCCTTTTGACAAATAAGTGAATATTCCTTACGTTTACTTTTTTTTAAATCAGAAAAAAGTTATTTCCTTTGGCATTACAAAGCCAATGAGAATAATTTAGAAAAGGAAAAAGAGGAAAAGGAAGTTGCAGCGGAGTAACTCCTCCTTCTCATGCCGTGGTCTGGGCTTCCGGAGGACCAGGAGTCCCGCAAACTGCTCTAGAGGCAGGTCACCAGCAGCCCGGGTGAGCAAGCCTGAGCCCTGTCCCAACAAAGAGACTGAGAAACGTTCCAGATTTCACACATGCCAGCCAGCGCGTGCCTAGCTCCCGACTCTCGCTGTGTGACTTTCAGTGACAATGGCAGCGACTTAAGCACAGCACCTCTTAGAGACGGCCCCGGGGACATGTTTGTATTTTGGCTTTGCCCCGTGCTCCTGGCTCAGAAGTGACCATGGTCAGGCTCTGCTCGCCAGCAGCACTGGTCTTCAGCCTGGCGTCCGACATGCTCCATAGCTGCCTGGGTCAGCTGTCCTCATTTTCATGGAGCAGAATTCACAGTCCAGAAATAAATTCACACATTTATGGTCAACAGGTTTCTGACCAAAGTGTCCAAAAATTCAATGGGGAAGAGAATAGTCTTCAACAAATGGTACCAAGACACCTGGATTTTCCTATGCAAAAGAATGAAATGAGAGTACGACCTCACACTGCCTGAAGAAATATGCTCAAAGACCAAAGCAGAAGAGTTAAAACTACAAAACTGTTAGGAGAAAGCCTAGGCATAGATCTTCATGACCTTAAATGAGATACTTTTCTTCCAAATTACATAAAAAATACATGCAATCAAAGGAAAAGCTAGATAAATCTGAGTTTGTAAAAGTTAGAAACTTTTGGGCTTCAAAGAACACTAACAAGACTGTGAAAAGACACCCCGGGGTGGGGATATTCGCAGTTCACATGTCTGGTTCTAATACCTAGAAATGCATCCGTATCTAGCTACATCTACAGCTACGTCTATATCTATTTTAAGACAAGTCTCACTGTGCCCTGGTCTCACCTCAAATTCACAATGATCGCCCTGGCTCAGCCTCAAGTGTTGGGTTACAAGTGTGCGCCACCATAGCTGGCCCTAGAATACATACTTTAAAAAAAAAAAACCTTAAAATGCAAGAGTAGTAGGACAGGAAGTCAGGCGTGGTGACATAAGCCTGCAATCCAGCACTCTTGGTGGCTGAGGTAGAAAGATCGTAAGTTTGAGTCCAGGCTGTGCACCTTGGCAGGACTCTGTCTCAAAACAAATACATTTTCAAAGGTGAAGAACGTGGCTTAGAGTAAAGGCTTAAAGAGTTTAATCTCCAGAAATGCAAGTCAAAGCTCAGTGAGATACCGCGCCGACCTAGAAAGTGATGCTATCATTTAAAAAGATGAGAAATAATGAGTTGGTGAGGGTGTGGAGAAATGGGGACCCTCGTGCATTGCTACAGGGAATACAAAACGGAACATTATCCACTTCGGAAAGCAGGACACGGGGTTCCCACTTTGAGGTTTGCTCTCCTAGGTCCAAACACGCCCCTCCACGCAAGAACTTGTACAGAAGCATGCATAGCAGAGATGTGAGGTGCATATCCACCGACTGGTAGATACAAAATGTAGTGTATTCATGTAATGCAATATTGTTTAGTTATAAAAAGGAATAAAGTACTGATACACGCTAGATAGTATAGATGAACTCCAAAACCATTATCCTCAGGGAGAGAAGCCAGCCCCAAGAGATCACAGATTGTATGATTCCATTCATATGAAATACCCAGAATGAGTAAGTCCACAGGGACAGAAAGCAGACTTCTGGTGGCCAGGGGCCGAGGTAGGGTGGCACAGTGCCCTGCCGCTCTTGTGAATGACGAAAACATTCTGGAGTTAGATGATGTGGATGGCTGTGCCACATCCCGAATGTGCCATGTGCCACTCTATTGTACACCCACGCTGCGCAGCTATCTCAGTGAGACGTCACAGGTATGCACCCTCTCCTTCCTGATTCACCCTGTACTTCTCCTAGCAAAGGGCTTCGAAAAGCATGACCTAGGAGAATATCTGTCCCTTCAGCAGAATGTGCTAAAAGCTTTCCCTGACCTGGGGACAATGAGCTGTGGACCCCCAGGGGGCCTCATGCCAGGGGGTGTGAGGCAGCAGGCACTGGACTAGCACTTGTGTCATGCTGTGAGGGTTTGGAGGGGCTGGCAGTGGCCCTGGCCCTCCGGAGAGATGGTGCTTGGGGCCTCCGTGAGACACGGACGGCTTTTAGTTGTCCTGCTCTGGAAACAGTGCCAGCGTGAAGAACAGAAAGGTTGATTGCCCCTACATAGTTGATTTTAATTTTCCTCCTGGTGTGAGAATGAAAATGCTTTTATGCTGTAAACAATTGTACATTATAATATACCTCCTGTATTTTTAGTGGCTTTGCAACTAATACAGAAATTCTTTTTTGTCCTTAATTAAAAGAAAATACCATCAACTGCATCAGGAGCCCTGCTCCGCGCAGTCCAAGGAGACTCGTCTTCCAGCCCTGCTCGCGCGCTTACTAGGTGCAGGATTTCTTTCTGTGCTGTAGAGACCACTCTGGAAATCAGTCCCAGCGCCCACCATTCAGCATCTTTGGACTCAACCAACTACAGACTGAAAGTGATTTTAAAAAAAAAAAATGCATCTGTACTGAACACATAGAGAGGTTTCCAGGTCCTTATGACCTCAACAGTGCAGTTATAGCAACGATTTTCTTAACATTTACAATGAGTGGAGGATCGTAAGTAATCTAGAGGGGATTTAACACCTATGGGAGATGTGTGTAGGTTTCATGCAAATGCATCATTTTATATAAAGGACTGATAGGGGGTTTCTGGGGGTCCTGGGACTGATCCATGGCACCAGGGGACAGCTGTAATGGTGAAGGGGAAATTTTGCCAGAGTCGTCTTTAGTGTTGTGCTCAGCTGGCCTCACCACGGTGAGTCAATCTCCACTCACCACTGCAGTAGATCTCATGCATGGAAGACCTGAAGGTCTTCAGAGGTGCTGAGCTAGGGCAACGCTGGTTCTAACAGGAAGTGCTGGGAGCTGTGAGCAGGCACAGTGTAGGCAAGGAGCAACCCAAAGGGCAGGGGAGTGGCCTGTACAGGGGGCCTTTGTCTCCCAGGGGTGGTACTGTAGCTGCTGTGGGAGCTTTTGGGGAGAAGAAAGGGCCTGGTAGCTGTGGGGGAAGCTGGGGGGGGGTATTAGGAGGATAGAAGTGGGGTGCGCTCTGGGAAGATACCTGGTATAGATTTTTTTAAAAAGTTGCCCAAAGCACAGGGATCCAAACAGATATGTGCACACCCGTGTTCACGGCAGCACTGTTCACAATAGCCCAGAGCTGGAAACGCTTCAGGTGCTCATGGGGGACAAAGGGATAAACATTACCAATGGTGTGCACAGCCTTAGCAAGGAAGGACCAGGACAGCGCACTCCGCGGGATCTGGAGAGCAAGGTGCAAAGCGAAATCGGTCACCAAACAGCAAACATCAAGTGTGACTCCATTCGGCTGGACCCAAGCCACCCAGTCAGAGAAGGAAGGTCAGGGGGTGCCAAGGATCTGAGGGAAGAATGGGGAGTCAGCGCTTCTTAGGGACAGAGTTCAAATACGGGAGAGTGAAAAGCCCTGGAGATGGACGTGGTGACGCTGGCACCGCGTAAGTGTGCTCGATTCCCATGAGCTGTGTACTGAAACACAGCACCAAGGGTCACTTTTATGCTATGTGTATTTTATCACAATTTAAGAAAATGAGTCAATGCTTTAGGATTCCTTAGTTTCCTTTACCCCAAAACACATTCCCTCATCTTCCCTCCCCATTCCTGACCCTGATCGGGATGGGATCCAGTCTCCCTAACTACCCTGGACCCTGGAAAGGCCGCATGGATGGACAGGCCGGTCTGTCTCATCCATCACCCACAGTACTACCTAGGGTTACTCTGAGGATGATGAAGTGGATGGCGCAGGCTGACCATCGTGCTTTCAAGGTGACTCTGTGCCTCATCTCCACATCCACCTCCTTTTTTTTTTTTTTTTTTGGTCTTTTTCCTTTTTATCGGTACCCAGGATCAAACTCACGACTGCCTGCCTATAAGGCAGGTGCTTATGCCGCTGAGCTAAATCCCCAGCCCCCACATCCACCTCCTGATGTGGCCTCAGTTTCCCATCTGCCACCTGGGAAGCCTGTGGGAGAAGCTGGTGTGTCCCAGCACCTGGAAGCTATTCTATCACCATGTGGTGGATGTCACCTGCAAGGCCAGTGAGACCAGGAAAGCCCACGGGACAGAGTGGCACCCTCCTCAACCCCCGACCAGCAAGGATTTGGACAGCAAATTTTGCTTTTTTCTCATTTGGCAAACCCAGTGTCAAGAAAGCTGGAATGCAGGTTTTAAGGAGAACAAAACAACCCGATCTCCTGTCATCTGCCTGGCCGGGGACGCCTGGCACTGTGTGTCTGTCCCTGCCCACTGGAATTTCTGCCACAGCCGGGTCGCATTCACACACTGAGCCCCAGCTGGCCCCGAAGTTTTCTTGGAACTGAGGCCTCCCCTGTGGCCTGCTTAAAAGGCTGCTCTGAGCCAGCCAGGTGTTTTGTAAGCCCTGGTGAAGGGTCCTTGATCAGTGAGACAAAAGGCTGCTTAGAAAGAATGAGACCTGGGGCAATGGGAATGTCCTTGAGGCCCAGCCGCTGATTTCAAAGCATCCACAAAGGACTACGATGAGGTAGGGCTGGGGACCAGGAGCCACCACCCATGACAAGTCCACCCTGAAGAACCAGAGGGGCTTCACGACTCTGCATGTATGTGTGTGTGTGGTACTGGGGATTAAACTTGTGGCTTTTGCACTGAGCTACATCTCAGCCCTTTATAAAATTTCATTTTGAGACAGCGCCTTGCTAAGTCGCTAAATTGCCCAGGCTGATTTGAACTTGTGATCCTCCTGCTTCAGCCTCTCTGTGATGGGCTTATTCAGCACACCTAGCTCTGACATTACTTTTTACCTCAGTCTGCAGCCAACAGTCCTTGGCTTAGGGACCCCAGCCACCCCACACTGTCTGTAGCCCACAAACCATTCCTGGAGCTCTTGGTATAGACAGCATTCCAGGCAGGCCCACAGTGGGCTGTGTGGAGGCCTGAGAGGCCTGTGGAATGCAGAAGGGTGGCAGCAAAGGTGGCAGCCTGCCTGGCCCCAGGACAGGAAACTCTGCACCCTGTGCCAGGCCTGGGAGCCAGCCAGGGGATGGGTGGCCAGCATTTCTGAGCTTGGTCCTGACAAGCTGCCTGGATCATGTGTGTCCCCGTGTGATGCTGACCCTGCTGAGGCACTCTGGATGAAGCTGAGAGCAGGTGTCAGAGCAGTGGGGCCCTCCTGGCCGCACATGGCACCCCACTTGGCAGGTGGAGGACCATGCAGGTCCCGCTGTGCCATAGAGCGCTGGAGTTCCCCACTTCTGGCTTTTCCTGGCTTTTCCAGGTTTGGAGGTAGACAAGAAGCTGCTGAAAATGTTGGGGAAAGAATTGAAAAGAGGGGAGATGGGAAAGTTGGATTTGTGGCAGCACAGGGCATGTGCAGAATAATACTTGGAACACGAGGGGCTTTTCAGGCACAGCTGAGGTTCCCCCACATTCTCCCGACAGACTAGCCCTAAAGCATCAACAGAAAGTAGCCTAGGGAATTTCAGTGGAAACTGAGCTCCAAACAGCAGAACCCCAAGTCCTGCCCCATCAGTGTCCCGCTATGTGATCCCAGAGGTCTCTGGTGGACCTCTGTGAGGTCCGCTCCCTCACAGCACCTTTCCGTCTCTCTGAAGCGAACGCCAGTGGCTCCCTATGGAAGGACCCAGAACTGTGTGGAGGGCCACAGCCCTAAGCCATCACTCTTCATGTGCAAGAGCCCAGGGCAAGCATGCAGGGCCTCGGGAGGGGACACCTCCCAGCTTATCTACCCCAGAGACGGGACAAAAGTCCAGGCCCCTTGGGCAGGAGGAAAGGAGGAAGAAGACCTGGCACTGAACCCAAGTGATTCTGCCACCAGTGCATTACTGTACAAAGCCCATCTGGCACACACTCTGCCCTGACTGCACCATCTCGCTTTTTCCCATCAAGGACAGCCCAAGCTCAGAGCTTGCCTAATTCTGCTTCCTCTGTGACCCTTCCCTGGACTCAGCGTCGGCCCCCAGCTTCCTCCACGTGTAGATCTCTGTGTCCCAGAGAAGATGGGACCAGTGTGGAGCAGTGGCCTGGGACCTGTCCTATGAAGACGCCTCTCTTCCTGCCCGAGTCCTCTCTTGCATCTCTGACACCCCCGGATGTGTCCTGTTCCCCAAGCTAGCATGGCTATCCCAGCTAGTCTACCCCAGTGAGGGTCACTGTGACCCTCATCCCACAGGACGTGCATGGGGGAGGATGAGGATGAGAGGGGTGGATCTCTCTGTGAGGCACGGATGAGGGGGGCTGGGCTCTGTGACCTCTAAGGCTCCATTAGGCTTGAGGAGTTTCTAAGACACACACTAAGCCAACCGTTCCCAGGGAAACGGAAGAACACAGCTGTAACTAACACCAGACAGATACACAGGTACGCGCACACACGTGCACACACATGCAGTGGCACTGACCAGCCCATGTGCCAGGCTGGGCCCGGAGGCTCTACAGGGACACAGTGGCGGCGAGGGCCCTTACTCCGGGATTTGCCCCACCGGCCATGCTGGGGGATGATCAATGCTGCTTCCGGAGAGGCAGGTCAGAGCAATCAACCTTCCAGCTCCGAGGCTCCTGCTGCTGGGGGATGTGCAAGCTTCTCCAGAGCCTAACGAGGCAGAGTCCCATGGGAGGCTGGCTCCCACGGGATCGAGATGTCATTTCCGACACACATAGAGACAGGGGCGATCAGAGCAGGACTGGCTCTACTATACTTCAGCAGCCTGTGGTCCTGCCGGGAGGGTGACAGCCCACGTGGCTCCCCCAGCAGGGAGGCTCCCAGGCCACAGGGCAGGGAACAAACCAGGCGGTCCTACATCACAGCTTCTCACTGTGGGGTCGAGATGCAGGAGCTGGGTTGCTCAGGATTGGCAGGGCGACAGCCTCCCTCGGCTGATTAGCTCGACACGTGAGCACGCAACGGGCTAATTATGAAAGGTGTAAATCACAGGGAGGAAGGCAGCAGGCACATCTCTCAGGTTTATTACCAACACAGTTCAGGAAAAGATAGCCAAGCCGGACCCCTCCCTGCCCCCTCCCAGCCATGGGCGGGGCGAGGAGGCGCCACTGCAGAGGGAGCAGAGAACGCCCGTCTAATTCTTCTTGGCTTACATCAAGTGATCTCTCCAATTTCCTGGGAAAATGAAGAAAAATTTCACTAAAGAACCCCAACTGTTTCCACGTGCGTCTGAATCTGTGCATCCCATGCCTGTGTCACTGTCAGGCTTGTGTGCCGTACAGAGCTTTTCTACCTAACGCTATTACACCACATCATTCGTGGAGGGCTGGAGACTCCCAAGGCAGGAATCATTTGTTTTTCTTTTTCCCTTAAGGCATTTGCAAATATGCTTGGAGGCTAAGGGATGCTGGGTACATGTAATAAATAAAGCAAAATAATTAATAGCCTGTGTGGTCTGGAGACGGCCCCGGTGGCTTGCACACCAGACTGGTGAGGGAAGATTCTACCATTTCCATTCCTTCTGGCTTCATCTTTGCGATACAGTGAGCTGTTGAGAGGGTAAGCAACAGCTTTCTGAGATCAAAGGCGAAAGAAAAGCCAAGGGGAATGCTGGTTCCCCTAGATTTTACAGGAATTTAACCTGGGAGGCAAGCAGAACTCAGAATCGAGCTGCCCTCTCAGTCTGTGAACTCGGCCCTACATTCACCGTTATACCTGGGATTTTTTTTAAGTATTGGGAATTTTACCCAGGGCCTTTGCACTGAGCTATACCTCCAGCCCCTTTTCCATATTTTGTACTTTGAGACAGGGTCTTGCTAAATTGCCTAGGCTGGGTTTGAACTTGCAACCATCCTGTCTCAGTCTTCCAGAAGTGCTGGGATTACAGGCGTACACTCCTGCACTTAGGAAATTGAATACAACCTGGAAAAGATGGGGACAGTTCTGGCCAGTGCTGGTCCCTGAGTGAGGTAGGGCCAACATGACCCACAAAGCTAGTGCCCAGAGTTGTGCAGAAAACCCTGGAGGACATGCGCTTTACCATAAGGATCGTGGGTGCAGGCATCACCAGAGAAGCCACTGAGTGGCATTTCAACGAGAGCATGGAAGTGGCTGTAGAACCACCAGGACATAAATCAGCTAGCTGTCACCAGGGTGGAAAAGCCACTGAGAAGCCCACTGTAGGCCACTAGACCAAGCAGAGGTGGAGATCAGAGAATCCCCAAGAAGCCAGCACCAGACAGACCTTTGCCGGCCAGGGGCTGTGCTATGGGTGGGCTCTGATGACCCTTACTCTGGAAACCCTCAGCCTCACACCCTTCTCTGAAGTGGTCTCCTTCAGGCCATGGCCCAAATACCCTAGAACCAGAAGAGCAGCTCACCAGTGGCCTTCTGAGTTGTGGGGACCTCTGTGGCCTCCCAGCAGGTCCCGCTGCACTGCAAAACTGGAAAAATCACCACCCAGGCTGGTGGCTTTCCCACTTTTTTGTGATGTTCCCCTAGGCAATTTAAAAATGGAATGAATACTAATAATAATTTGACTAAATTTAGGTGATCCCCTTAGGCAGCTGATTAAATTTCATGAACTCTTTCTCAGGCGTTCAGCCCAAATTCCCCTTTTCTCTCTTCTCAGTGGTAGGAACTTCCGAACAGCCAGGCAGGGTCAGTGGATTCCACCTAGGGGCAGAAGCTGTCTTTCCCAGGGTGACAAGACAGTCAGAGAGGGCTGCGGGAATAGGCAGTGGGAGTCTGGGTTACCTTCACTGGTCGAGCGACCAAGATTTGTCCAGAAAAGGAGTTTGTGTTCATAGTATCTGCAGGTCCTTAAGGGCTTTGAAGGGCCTGAAGTTCCATCTACTTATTTCCCGATGAGGACTGAGGTACAGAGAGGACAGGGACCAGCTGAGAAACTCTGCTGGTGGGAGCCAGAACCAGCACCCAGGATTCTGAGCCCTTGGGTTTAGTGCCACAATATGTCCTGTCTTTCTACCAGTGCGGGCTCACCAGAGCCACTTGCAGACACCCTGAGGCCTGCATGGTTCTCTCAAACACACCTCCAACCATACTCTTAGAGTGATGCCCCAGGGACCCCAAAGTATGTGCTCCACCCAATGATGCGAGTCCCACTGAACTGAAGGGGCGCTATGCACTGATGCTGAGCCGACCCAGTGCTGCCTGGGGCAGGTGTGCCATGGTTGGACTCAGCAAGGTGACGATGGCCTTGAAGGGGGTGTGGGTTGCCCTCCATGCCTCCCAACCCAACATCTGCTGATGGGCACTGGCCATTCTTCATGTTCACTCCAATTCTACCCACTTGCCTGGCTCCAAGGGCTGACTCACCCTCACTCCTGTGCCCACTCACACCTCTCCCTCCCCAGGGCCTGCTCTCAGTGGGTCAGTAGCATCCTTGAGCACAGGCTCAGCACCAAGGACCAACCAGGACAAGGACCCTGGCTGACAGAATACTCTCAGAGCAAGATGGCGGCCCTACAGCCAGGTTGGTAGGTTCAGGAAGGCTGCTTCCTCCACCCTGCCTGGAAAGGTGGGCCAGAGCACCACATTGGACCCAGGCCTCCCCAATGTTGGGGCTCCTTAATGTTGGCTGCAGAGTAGATAGGACAGAGACATGAGAAGGGGGCAGCGGCAGGGAGACAGCATGTCCTCGCAATGCCCCTAGGAAAGCCATTCCACAATGGCATGGGGTGGGGGTGCTAAGGGTTCATGCCCTTTATTCTTGGTTGCTCCTCCCCAAAGACCTCAAGTGACTCAACGAGCAGGACAATAATATCCCAAACCCTCAGCTACAAAGAAGCACAAAGGAAAGTGATTTTTAGCTCACCCTATTGGCAATAAGTTCTTTCCTAAAGGACCAGGTTCGGGGGGCTCTGCAACCAAGCCAGAGCTTCCTGTGGTCACAGTGTGAGTGTCAGTCTCCTCTCCCCAGCTACGGCCACTCCTGCAGACCCTGCCTGACAAGTCTGTGGTTCCGTTGTCCCTGGCCTCGATGCCATTCCTGCAAAGCAACTCCAGGGACAGCTGACCTCTGTGGACGTCTGCACAAGTACACACAGCCTCAGTATGCTACGTGAACAGATGGATACAACCTTCACACAGGCAGGCATGAGAGTACGCAGCGAGCCTTTGTTCTGCACATGTGTATGCACGAGCCTGTGCGTGCCTGCACACCCACACAGCTGCGCTTCCCAGCACCTTAAATCTGTCCACAACCAGTGCTCAAACTGCTAAAGCAGCAACCAGGAAGCCGTTGGAGGCCGGAAGTTCTCTGTCCTGGATGTTGCTCTGGGATTCCATTGGAGCACAACATGCCCATGGGGGACTGGGATGGCCCTCGGAGCGCTGCGTGGAGTGAGGAGTGAGGGCCTTCCTTAAGACAGCATGTGTGGTGCTGGCAAAGCTAATGGAGCCTGGGCGGGGCATCACAGGGTACGGCTTGAGGTCAGGGTGCACACAGCCACACACACACACACACACACACACACACACACACACACACACACCCCGTGGAGCAATGGGCGCATCTGAAGACACTGGATACATCCCAGGGCCCCTGAGCGTGACTCAGGCTCCCCTGCATCAAAGATGCGTTGGAGAACTGTCACTATGGTGTTATTCAGAGAAAAGACTCCAAAACCTCTTCAATGGGGAGGGGGGCAAATTCAGATGCAGCCTAGAACATTCCATGGCAATCAGAGTAAAGGGGCCTGGAGCTTTGGGTGCAGCACGCTGGCCACGGGAGCATGATGGTTCTAGAAGGCTCCAGATCAGACAGAAACAAACAGTACACAAGTGAGAATCATACACAGGGGAGAACGGCAAGAGGCCGAGGAAATAACGTGCAGAACGTTTGGCAAATGGTTCCTCTCGGAGTTCTGGGAAAGCATGATGGGGAAGGTGCTGGGTAGCTGGTAGGCTCTAGTCCATACAGAGAGGGGCGGTGGGTCCCAGGGGCTTACTTTACCATATTTCGTGGGTATCACATACATTCCTGTGATGTATGAAGCATAACATTTTAAAAGTTAAAACAAGAAACTAGTCTTATATATAGCCTGTCTACTATGCTGTTAGACCACTTGGGCATCAGAAAAAAACTAAAAATAAATAAAAATGGACAAAAGGTACACAAAAGATGGCATATGGGAGCAATAGGCGTGGACGGTAGTTTACCTTTTATTTTTGCCCAATTTTGCAAAATTTCTTTAGTTAACATATGCTACTTTTAGAATTAAAAAAAAAAGCAAAAAAAAAAAAAAAAAAAACCCTCCAAAACATGGGAAATATCAAAGGCAAAAAAAAAAAAAAAAAAAGTCCCAACGCCTTCCATAAAACAAAAAGTGGCCCCACGCAATCAGCCCAGGACTGGGGAAGGGCACCAGGTGGTCAAGGGCTACACTCTTCTGAGATGGACGGACCTCCCAGCACCTTCCTGCACTACCCCAAGGCCTGGTATCCTCCTGACTGTAGGGCACAGTCCCCATGGGCCAACCCTGGGAATGACGCCAGGGTCACCAAAACAAAGTGACAACTCAGAGCCTGAGTTGATCTGAAACATCAGAGGCTGATTCTTCCCCAGCGCTCAAGGAGGAAAGTCCAAAAGTGAGGTTCGTGGAAGGACCCTCTCCGTTCGCTCCTCTGTGCAGCTGGCCTCTGCACACTCCAAGCCCAGGCTGCCTGGGGACATCTCATGACACCGTGTCTGGACAGTGGGCACCATTCCTTCCCCTTGCAGGGGTGCCACTGCTCTGCTCAGAGACAAGGGCCGAGCCCCCACAGGCTGGACTCACCTGGGCCATTTTTTGTGGGGCGCGATTTGCTTTTCCAGCACGCATTTCTCTTTGTAAACTGCTAAATGCTATTAAGTAGCTAATTAACTTTCCGTGTGAAGACCTCTCTAACTGCACACACTCTGCCCTCTGCCTGGGGCCTCTGGGGATGCCAAGCTGTCCTAAGGCATTGGTTCTGCCGGTTCCTATCTCTCAGGCACCACTTCCAGCTGACAACAAACTGTCAATCAAGGCCGGAGAGGTCAGGGGGGACCGAATTAGGAGCCCTCTGCCATTTCCAAACTTGCTTGGCGAAGCTCCATTTAAAGAAGAAAGCAAAAAGGTTATGAAAAATATCTTTTCCCCATGAAAGTCCCCAGCCTGACATCCGAAGGGGCCACGGCCTCTGCTCCTTGGGACGGCTGGTCTCTGTTCTGACCGGTTCCAACCAGAAACTGTTTCTATTTTGACCCCATTGGTGCCCACCATCCATCACCCAGGGAAATAATCAGAAAATAAAGGCGACTGTGTAGCACCTGCATAAATCACTGCAGTGCCAATCGCTACATGGTCCCATGAACAGCCAGAGGCAGCAACAGAGGTGGAGGTCTAGTTCTTGGCCACCCACTTGGGGGTAAAAGCCACCCTGGGTTTAACTACTGGTCTCGGACTCTGTTCCTCAAACAGTCAGTGACCAGGTAGGTCTACATGGCAGGTCAGTGTTCCCCTCCTAAACAGCAGGTGGTCTCTGGCCATGAAGAGCTGAATACAGAGGGCCAGCCCCAAGGGACATTTCCACCAGGCACAAATGTCATCTCAAGCCAGAGTTTAAGAGTAGTCCCTTGGCCCTGCATTATCAGCCTTATCACAGTAGACTCACGGCCCTGATATCCTCAGGGAGCCGTGCTGTGGCGGAGGGAGGGATTGAGGAACATCTCCCCGCCCCGAGACCTTCCATCAGAGATGATGACAGAGAGAGGAGATGAGGGCCAGCTGGTGCCAAAGCCAGTGACACGAGGCAGCTACTCCTTTCTCCTAAGGGTGAGTGGTAGGGGTCTGCATGGCAAGATGCTGGTGCCCACTCCGGGAGTCCTCGGAACCCAGCACCACAGCTGGGGCTTCCTTTCCCCGGGAAGGGCTGGGCAGCGGTGACCCCACTGAAAGGCCTGCTGGGGGGGTGGCTCCATGGTGAGGCCAACGGGAAGGAGTTGATGGAAGAGAAGCCCTGTTCAGGTCCTGCTGGTTCCACTGCTTGGGTGGAGTGGGGTGGGGAGGCAGGTACTGTCATTACTGCTGGGAGGAGCTGGGCCTTAGACAGCTGTCCCCTCTCTATGACTGATCTCCTGGTCTCCTACCCCAGATGGCCTTTGGGCAAATCCACCGGGGATCCATTTTGTTTCCACAGAGAGACTTTAAACATAGGAGGAGCCCGACTAACTCCTAGAACAGCCATGGTGAACCCATGGCCACATCCAGCTGTCACCACTGAAATCTAGAAGGTTAAAGCCAGGAAGGGACATGGCTGAGCCCAGTGGTGCTGCCAAAGGCAGAAGAATCGTGCTTCATTGGAGCAGGGAGCAGGGAGCAGGGTCTTCTTTCCCAGGCATTATCTCAAACCCAGCCAAAAAGAGGACACTTCCAGGGCACCTTGGTCTAGCCCTGGTGGGAAACAATCATATTTTTAAGGATGGTTATTATTATTATTTTGTCTTTTTGAGCCAGAGTCTCATTATGCAATTCATGCTGGTCTGGGGCTCACTTTGTAGGCCATGCTGGACTCAAACGTGCAGTGATCCTCCTGCCTCAGCCTCTTGAGTGCTGGGCAGGAGTGCACCACCATGCCCGGCTTGGATGGTTATTTTTAAAGCAGTGTAAACATGAATGGGAATTTACCCGGTCCAGGAGCTTGGAGCACAGTGCTTTGAACTTGGAAAAAAAAACACCAGGTTGCTCAGCAGTTCTGAATGTGGTTTATAAAAAAGCCAGAAAAAGAAAAAATTAAATGAACACAGGAGAATGATTTTAGGTATTTTCTCCCGATTCAAAGTTCTCCCTGAAACTTTGTGTGCATGTGCATGTGTGTGTGCTGTGTGTGTGCATGTGTATGTGTGTGTTGTGTGTGTGCAGGAAGCAGAGGGGTATGCCCTCCCAGAAATAATTTTATTTATTTATTTACTTTAAATGCTTTCTAGACACCTCCGGGGGGTGCCTGCCTGGCCACCAGCCCTGGGCTCCTGTCCCCTGAGCCGGCAGGGGTCTGCTGAGTCTTTTATGTACTCTCCAAGTCTCAGAGCTAAAACTGCATGCTGTGCAAACGCCTCTGCCCGAAAGCCACACCGGCACTGGTAGAGGGCAGGGCTGTGAACCAAGGCCGAACCCTGCAGGCTGCTCCGCATGGCCTATTCCCAAGGGGCTCAGCAGCAGGAACATACTGGACGCCTTCTGACCACGTGACAGTGGCTGAAGGAGACACAGCCTCATTCTTCCAGCGACACCAGTTCATGTTCCAAACCAAACTACCTGCCAGTACCTGCAGCAACCAAACAAATCATTGACAAAAGGAGGAGCAAAAGTGGGGTACAGTGGTCCTCTGGGAGGCTGAGGCAGGAGAATGAAACATTAGAGCCTAGCCTGGCAATTTACTGATTGTGCAAAAACTTTTCATTTCCAAAAATGAAAAAAAAGTGCTACATGCATGCTCATGTTTATGACAGCATAATTCTGTGGTCATGTCAGTGCTCACACACTATGATAGCACGATTCATAACAGCTAAATCTTGGAAGCAGTCTAGGCATCCAACAACAGGTGAATGGAAGAAAATCTGGTATTTATGCATAACATATACAGTAGAGTACTGCTTTGCCATAGAGAAGGATAAATTGGAGGTATTTGCAGAAAAATGAATGCACTTTGAGACTGTAATGTTACATGAAATAAATCAGGTCAAAGTTTAAATATCACATGGTTTCTCCTACATGCAAAACCCACATTATAAATAAAGAGCAAAATAAAATTTAAATATTAAGAAATAGGAAGATAGATCTTTTGCAAACGAGAAGGAGACCATGAGATGCAAAGGAGAGGGTAGGGGAAGGGAATGAAAAAAAATTAAGGTATGTTACCTCATGCACTGATTTCCCATGAGGGATAGGATCATTATGGACTGCAAATGCACGCTCATAAAAAATAAGAATGGGGGAAAATGTTTTAAAAGGGGCTGGTTATGTAGGTCCTCGGTTCAATCTCTAATAACTCAAAAAGAGAAAGAAAGAAAGAAAGAAAGAAAGAAAGAAAGAAAGAATGAATGAATGAAAGAGGAAAGACAGAAAGGGAGAATTAATTTTAGGAGCAAAAAGATCTTTTCCAGAAGGTTCTATGCACAAGATATGGGTCAGTCCATTGACAGCCCATTAGCCAGAAGCAAAGGCGCCCTCTTCAGGCAGAACCCCTCAAACCCAAAGTCTAGTTCTACCAGGGATAGTAATGTGCAGCCTGGAAAGATCTCAGCTGGCCTGGAGGGTCACACGCTGACCACTACACCTGCTGGCCGACCTAACAAGGCATCGATGCCAAATGACAAAAGAAGCCATTCCATGAGTGAACAAGAGAAGGGATTCCCCAAGGGAAGTTCCTTAAGTTGCGGAAGGGTGAGCAGGGACATTTCCTAGCCTATGACACACGGGAGCAGACTGGACACACACCCCAGGGGCGATAACCAGGGACAGCCAGCTTCGAGTTCTGTGAACGGAAGGGTGCCCTGGGGGGCCCACCTGCCACCCTCGTGCAGGCCCCACAGTAGAAGAAAATGCTGCCAGCATAGGAATGGGTTTTGCCCATGGAATTACTGGAGGAGAACCCCCAAATCAGGCCTCTCTCCTGATTCCCGGCCAACATTATTAAACCTTCACAGGGACCAAAGGCCCCAGGACCTCATCCCTTGGGGTCCCTGATTTTCTTCCTCCCCGAGAAAGTCCTAATTATATCAGTCAGTGACCTCTGCCTCTTCCCAACAGGCAGCGATGGCTGATGGCCCCCCACTTCTGGCTGCTATGGATGTGGGGTCAATATCAGGATCATTTCAAATACAGTCGTCCCTCTGCCTGATGGGGCACTGGCAGGGACCCTCAGGGGTGCACCAATCCTCAGATGGTCAGTCCTGAATATAACACACAGAGCCGTCACACAGGACGCCCCCCGCAGCTGCACCAGCGGGAATGCCCATGGGGCCGCTGTCAGGGACAAGTGCGGGAAAGTCTGTGCCTGCTCAGCACAGACACCACTTGCTTCTGCAGATATTTTCGACTGACTGATGGTTCATCCAAAGATACGGATCCCATGGGTACAGTAGCTGCCTCTCCTTATTATGGTGTGGGCCACTTTTATAGAGGAAGTCTCCACAGGCACTGTCCCCAGGAAGGCTCTGTGACAGCTGCATTGGTGGTGCGCTGAGTCAGCCAGTCTCAGGCTCCCAGATCAGTGACTCAGAGGCCCTTCTGGCCCTGGAGCCTTGCTGCCAGCCGGCCGGCCACACAGGCGGAACTCACAGGCCTCCTCACAGAGGTGCGAGCTAATCTTTGGCCCAGCACCCACCAAACCCAAAGGACACAGCTGTTATTCAACTATTCCAGGAGCCCTAGACCTCAGAGACATACAGGATGGGCCAAGTGTATCCGGTTCCCTTGGAGAGGGCAGGGATGCTGTCCAGGGTGGCCAGACATGAGCCCAGGGACTGCCGCAGCAATGGAGCCCCCAGCAGCCTCCCTGTGTGGCCACCTGGTGTGGCTGGTTAGGCGACAGCAACACACTTCGACTGCTGAGGTCCTACAGCCTTGGCCAGCTTCTCCAGCAGCCAGAGACCCTGACTGCCCTTAGCTGGCTGAAAGGCCGGGGTGCCAGAACCTTCATTTCAACACAAACCGGTCCTGAGGCCACAGGAAGAGGGACAGAGACATCAGGGACAGCTGTCCACGTCACTGGAGGACATTACTCAAAAATGACAGGAATGGGATTGTGAGGGCTCCCATGCGACTAAGGTCAGATCAGTCCCTTTTGGGTTCCGAGGATGGCCTAGGGGCTCTGCCCTCAGGGTGGCTGGGAGCCCTAAAGTCTGGCTTTGGTGAGCTGGAGCCCCAGACCCATGAGTCACCCCCTCCCCTGTGTCAGGCCTTGCATCCACACCAGAAACCTGGCCCAGATTCCCAGACAACGGGGAGAGTCTGATTTCCTAAGTTCACAGGAACCCTGGGAAAGTGTCATCCCAGCCTGACCTTGACTCAGCTCTGGAAACTTCTGCCCAGGACGCTCTGCCTTGCACAGTGGGGTCTGTTGGAAGGCCTGGCCTGGAGGACCAGCACCAAAGACACCGCCCCACCCAGAGGTGTCACTATGGCAAGGAGGACCTGCCCAAGATTGCTTCAGCTTAATTTCCCAAGTCCTGAAGCTTCAGACCAGTGGTCAGGCCAGGACAACCTCTGTGGGCCTACAGGACTCCCAGTGCTCTGGGGCACTGACTCCCGGGGGCATACCCCCATCCTCCGGTCTTCTTACTGTGCTAAAACACAAGTGACAAAAATTTATCTTTGTGGCCATCTTCATAGTGCAGTGTGGCCACCAACATTGCCATTCTGGAGCCTTACATCTCACAGAGCTGAACTCGGTCCCCGCTAAACCAAGGCTTCAGGCTCCCTGCTGCCCACCTCCAGCCCCAGAAACCCCTACGCTGGTGTCTGTCACTATGGGTCCAACAACTCTAGGGACCTTGTAGGAGTGGACAGGTGTAGGGCTTGCCCTTCTATGACTGCCTTACTTTACCAGGCTCCACACTGCCAAGGTTCAAGCATGTCACAGCACGTGCCAGAATCTGCTTCCTTTTTAATAGCAATAGTGCTATTTTCTCCCTGCATTCTTCCTTCCCTTCCTTTTTCCTCTCTCCCTTCCTTCCTACTTTTTTTTCTATTGCTGGGGATGGAACCCAGGGCCTCACACACACCAGGAAGGTGCTCACCACTGTGTTGCACTCCCAGCCCAATATTTCACCCCGGGATCCACCATTGTCCGTCCATTCATCCACGGGTGAGCACATGAGTTGTGTTCCCCTGTTGCTAGGACTCTGAGTCCTATTGCTTGGTCCTTCTCCGTATCTCTCCTCTTTATTTCTTATGCATCTATTTGGACTATCAATCATCTGTGTAATAATAACATTAAAAAAAAAAAAAGCAGGAGGTCTGCAAAGTAAGCTCCAGACAAGGCCATCGCCGAGGGTTGATGACCCATCCTGAGGCTGTGTGGCCACCCAGGGCCAGTGGAGAAGACAGGAAGCAGTCAGCTGGCCACGGCGCAGGAGGGACATCAGCCACGCACTCCTGCTTTGGGTCCAGAGGCCCAGCCTGTCTCGGAGCTGTGCAGTCTGCAAGGAGGTTGCTGTGGGCTCCAGACAGGGTGTGCTGGGCTCTGTCACCAGCCCCCAGAGGGAAGCAGAGATGGGTAGGGAGGGGGAGGGCCCTGGGCCTGCTCCCCAGCAATTAGCATGCAACCAGCTTCCAGGCACTTGCTATGATAGTCCCGTTCTGTGTCCTTTCTGTGTGCTTTCAGGAGCAGGCACAGGAGCAGGGAAGAGAGAGGGACGCCAGGCCGGCAGGTGGGGAGGGCCAGCACTGTAGAGCAAGAGCCAGGGGCGGGAGGAGGCCCAGCAAGCCCTGGCCCCTGCAGATTTGTGAGAAGCCTGCCATCTGCTGGGCACCCAGAGCTTCCCACCAGGCTGAGGTGCCACCACCACGTGACAGCGTCCCAGCAACAGCATCCGCCCCTCCTGGTCACAGGGCACCACCGGCAGCCAAAGTGGGTGTCAGAGCCTGGCGACCACCCTCGTCCGACTCTGAGCACCCTGTGCCAGGTCTGTCCCCACCTCCACCGCTGCCTCTCTGCAGGCTCCCTGCCAGCCCTGTGGCACAGTAACAAGCCCTTCCAGCCCTGGGGGCCTGATGGAGCAGGTGGCCTTCCAGAGTCCTCAGTTCTGACCCTCCAACTCACTGCTGTTCTTGACGGCTCGTGGAATTGTCCCTTTAATCTCCCAGCAGGGAGACTCATGGAAGCGGGACCCATGTTTATCACATTCTCACCACGAAGGGGACACGGAGGTCCCCCTCTCCACACCTCCCCAGAGGAGAACTGTAACCTAAATCAAGCAGTGGCCATAGGAACCGTGGACACTGGGGGTTGGGGTGTCACTTGACACTGGTCCCAGCAGCCAGCCTTGGAAAGAGATGAAGCTACCAAAAATAATCTTCCCTGTGTTTAAATATTTACACAGTGAGCCAGATCCTGAAGCCCGCCCTCGCATGTCTGTCCTGGCCTCGAGGCCTCTGCCTGCATCGCAGCCCTGGGAAGGCCTTGCTTCCCACCTGCCCCTTCAAAGGGGTCCCTGTACATTTAGCCGTCTCCTCCTGTGACCTACAAAATTTGAAACTTTCTCCGCTTCTAGAGCATTCCATGTTCAACCTCCCACTCTCCTGTCACCCTACCCACCCCAGGGCCTCTCTCCTGTGTGTTCTCTAGCTCGAGCCCCTCCGGTCTGCACCCCATTTTGGACACCATCAATCAGAATAGGACAGAAATAGCACTAGGGCATCCAGTTTCAAGTCCCCTTCTCCTGAGGACCTAAAGGTGGGCAGTGCCAAGACAAACATAGGAGCCACACGAGAGCCCTGAGATGTGACAGCCCAGGCTGATCCCAGGACCTGTGTTGGGAGCCCCTCCTCGGGGCAATGTCAGGGCGAGGTGCTGGTACCAGGTCCATTGTGCAGATGATGGAGGAGAAACTGAGACAAGGAAGGTCCTAACTTCCGGGACAGGGTGGGGATGCAGCCCGGGGGCTCTGGGTCTACGTAGGGACCACCTGCATCATCACCAATACCTAAGAAGGCCAGAGATTTGCTCCAGGCCACTGGCCAGCCCCATCCCTGCCACGGATCAGGGAGCTGTGACAGGTGTGGCCAGGAAACCACAGTCAGGGAACCCACATTTTCAGGTTCCCTCAACAGACTTCCCTGAAGTGAGGGCGCTCCTCCTGGATACAGACGGAAGGAGCCACCAGGGGCCCCTTGCCCCCTGCCTCTGCAGCCCACGTGCTCTGGGGATCTCAGCTGGGCAGGCTGGAACCCCATGTGAAAACAGCCAGTCTGTGTACTTTGCTATGAAGACAAACAATGGGATGGGGACAATTCCACCACAGGACAAACGCCACCTGCCCACGCCTTCCCTCCTTTCAGTAGAGTTGCATCAGGCATAGGGTTACATTGCGACAGCCAGGCTGGCTCCCCGAGGAGCAGCGTGAGCTCCCATGATGCCCCGGGAAACCTGCCACGTCACTGCCTCAGGGTGTCTGTGACCTCACGCTCGGGTCTCTCTCGGAAGCTCTCATGGGCTTCCAGTCCCGGGGGGCCAGCAGAGCTGCTGATGCAAGAGCTGGGCGTGAAGGAGTGGGGGTAGCAGGAGGCCCAGCCTGCTCCCCCGGCAGCTGTGCCCTGGAGCGGCTCTGCCCCTGAGTGTCCCCATCTCTGTGTAGGAGTCGCTGCCTGCCAGGCTGCTGTCAGGGGACAGGCTGGCCTTGGGTGGCCCTTCTACCATGAGCGTGGGCTGCTCTCCAGGGGCTGGAACTTCCTTCCCTCAGGCAGGCTCGGAAGCATGGATCATGTATTCTCTCCTGGTCCCAGCAACTTTCATAGGAAGGGGTCAGCTTTCAAACACCTGGAGGTGTCCAGTGGGCAGTCAACAACAGCGTGCCTTCAAGTCCAACCTGCCAAAGGCAGGGGCTCCGCAGGGCATCTCGAGTCTGACTCCCATGGGTGACACCTGTCAGCAACTTCTGGAATTCTCCTCACAGGGGTCAGGCTGCAGGAAACCTAGCATGAGACTGGAACCTTTGCTACCAGCAGCCCCCAGCCACGCAAGATAAAGCAAGAGAGAAGGTCTACACAGAAGGGCTGGCCAGAGAACAGTATGGGGGCCCCGCCTACATACTAGGGTCAGCCTACACAGGGGCCCTGGATGCTCACCACCTCAGCCCTGACGTGGGCAAGCCACCCTCAGGGGAATCCGGGTCCACGTACACACAGATGCTATACCAAGAAGGTAAGGGCCCCCTCATGGACATCTCGTATCGAGTATGGGACGCAGTGATGCTACTGTAGGTACCCTGGATAGTCACTGCAATTTGTTTACCTGCTTCTTTTTACTTTACAGAGGTGGCTATGAGAACCACACAGATATCTCTGAATTTGCACACAGGTGCACAAGTGATCTGTGGAGGCCTTTTCAAACAAAGAGTGCCAGACCACAGGACCCAAGGGAAAACACCTCATATCGTATCCCCACCTTAACTCCAAACGTGTCCCAAACATAACTGTAGGCACACAACTGTAAGACATTTAGGAAGACACCAGGATACCCTTAGGGCATAGGGCTAGGATCTCAAAAGCTGGATATGTTGGATGTCAACAAAATGAAGGGTTCTTTGCTTTGTGGAAGACCCTGAGGATGAAAAGGCAATGAGAGTCTGGCTGAAATATCTGCAAATCATATATTCCACAGAAGACTAGCTGCTAGAATATATTAAAAACCCTCCGAACTCAACATCAAAAATAAAACAGACAAAAGCCATCAGAACATGAACGTTTCTGTATGAACAGTTGGTGTACGAACACACTAAGTTACTCGGCATCAGAGATCTTCAAATGCAAGTTACACCACAGAAAGACCTGACTCCACACCTATGAGACTGACAACAGGAAACAAGAAAAAGAACACTCGAGCCAGGCTGTGTATCTGTGGTCCCAAATACTCAGGAGGCTGAGGCAGGAGGATTCTTGCATTTTCTGAGTTCCTCATCGGTCAGCTTGGGTAACATCTTAAGACTCCATCTCAGAACAAAACAAAATGAACCAGGCATGGTGGTGCATGCCTGTCGTTCCAGCACTCGGGAGGCTGAAGCAGAAGGATCACCACAAGTCTGAGGCCAGTCTGGGCTACACAGTGAGTTCGAGGCCAACATGAACTACATAGTGAGACCCTATATCTAAAACCAAACCAAACCAAACCAAACCAAAACAAAACAAAACAAAATGTTACACCATCAAATGGTGGTAAGGGTTCAGAGAATTGGATCACTCATGAAAACAGGCAATGTTTGTTTGTTCCTTTGTTTGTTTGGGTACTGGAGATTGGACCCAGGGTCTTCCCACTGAGCTACATTCCCAGTTATTTTTTATATCTTTAGACACAGTCTGGCTAAATCACAAAGTTACCCAGGTTCACTTGTGATTTTCCTGCCTCAACTTCCAAGAGTGCTGGGACTATAGGCATTTGCCACAATGCCTAGATATATATTTTTTTAAGTAACCAAACAAGCAGCACCATAGGACCCAGCAGTTGCATTCTTGGGAAGTTATCCCAGAGAGATGAAGGCTTCCTCCCAGACACAAAGCAGCACACGAACGCTCCCACCAGCTTTACCTGTAACAGCCCCAAACTAGGTACAATCCGTATCCTTGGGGGGTTGCTGGTGGTGGACATAAGGTCCACCCATGACAGGGGATGCATCCCAGCGGTGGAAGAAGTCTCACACATGTCACCGCGTCTTGGGTGGATCTTAACAGGATTACAGTAAACAGAAAAAAAGCTACCTCAGGGGTTCTGCAGTTTGTGATTCCACTTATACAGAACCCCTGCAGCAGTGCACATGGACGTGGCTGCTGGGGGTCAGAGGTGGGGACAAGGCGCCGGGATGACCACCCCAGGGTGGTATGAGTGTGCCCTGCCCTCTACATCATGATGTGGCATGGAGCAGATGCAGCCACGCATAACTATATGCACAGGACGTACGCAGACAGTGCCCGGGACCTCAGGGACCCGCAGGTCACGCCAGCCTTGCTCCTGTGTGCAGTGGCTTTGTGGAGGATATCACTGCAGGGAGTCTGGAGTAAACAGTGCCTGCTGTCTTACGGGGCATCTATAGTTACTTAGTGAACTATAGTAAACACCACTATCTGTCTGCTGGTGCCTAGCGTGTATACACCACCACAGTGCCACACTCACTTCCGCCGCCATATCCTGTGCCGCCCGCTCACCCTTTCTCCGCAGAACCTCTGGCTGCTGCTCATCTTTTTCCTGTCACCATGTCTCCATGGTTTGGGCCTTTCTAGAATGTTCCACAGCTGGAATCGCACTACATGGACACTTTCCTGGCTGGCTTCTTTCACTTAGCGATATACATGAAAGGCTTCTCCATCTTTCCTGGCTGGCTAGTTCATTCCTTTTTATGGATAAACAATATCCCCTTGCAGGGGTATACCACAGTTTTCCTATCCATTTGTTTGCTGAATGGCACGTTGGTTGCTTCCAACTTGCGACATTTATGAATAAAACTATCATAAACACACAAACATTCATGGGCCTGTTTCTGTGTGAAGAATAGCACTGAACATTTTTAAGTGTTGAAAAAAATCAAAAGAATGTTTCACGATGCATAAAAATTGTATGAAATAAGAATTTCAGTAACCATGGTAAAGTTCTGATGGAACACAGCCAAGCCTATTTCCATATTTTGGGTGGCAGATTTCACAATACAGGGGTGGATCTGAGAAAGGGCAGCAAAGGCTGTTTAGTTTGTAAAGAAAAACAAATTTTTTTTCTACAAGCCCTCTGGCCCGTCACCGATCCTAGGGGTAGACGGTTATAGTTTTCAACTTGGACAAGCCAGGAAGAAAAATAACCCAAGTGGGAACAGCAACGTTAGGAGGGATAGAGATCACAGACATCTTTGCCTTTCCACAAATTTCTAAAATGAACATACTACTCTAGGGCGTCACTCCTTATAGAGACTTCTACTCCTGAGGACCCAGAAAGTGAGTGACAGCTGAGCTTCAGCTGTCACTCATTTTAGTATTTAAATGTCCTCACTTTAGTATTTGGCTTTTTGCTTTTAACTTCAGAGGTGCTGTCTCCACCCTTGATTCAGTGAGCCGTGACTGTGTGCAAGTCACTTGAATTCTGCCCTCACCATCTCAAAAAAAGGACAACAGTGCTGGCCTTGCATCAGTCCCCACAACATGTGACAGACAATTCAGGTGGCCAAAGCCTGTGGTCACCCAGAACCTCCTGCCATAGGCTTTTATAGACATCGGGTCTTTGTGGTATAATGGAGCTTTGATGAGATGCACCAACCCAGTGACAAGTGTGCTTAAGAGGAGAGGACAGATTCGAGGGTGAGGCCATGTGAGGATGGGGCCAAAAGCCAAGGGAACTCCTGCAGCCACAGCACCTGACAGAGACAGGAAAGACTGTTCCTAGATCTCAGTTTTGGGCTTCTGGTCTCCAGGCTGGAAGAAGCCACGTTTCTGTTGTTTTAAGCCACTGGTATGTGGTCCTCGGTTACAGCTGCCCCAGCATACCCAGGGGAAGCACATAGGACAAGGGTGGCAGGCTGGCAGGCACCACCTAGTTTACCGCTGTGGTGAGGACTGCTATCTGTGCACGCTGCCTGAGGCCTCACACACGGCGGCATGTGAGCTCCCCACCTCCACCCACACAGCGGCCCCCTTTCACAGAGGTGGAGATGGAGGGGCTTCAGGTGGGCTTGGGTTCACAGCAGGGTGTCCAGACCCTGTGTCAGCCTCACAGCTGCCCAGAGTCACACGTCCAGGGCTGACATGGTGGAGACCAATCCCAAATTCCCCAGGGGTGACCCAGGGCTCTAGGAGCTGATGGCTTCTTCCCCTGCTAATGAGCCTGGAGCCGGGGACAGCCAGCGAGCCGGAAAGGGCTGCCTGCCTGAGTTTGGGAGACCGCCAGGCTTCCCAGCCCAGAGTGAGACCCGGGCGAGACTGTGGCCAGGTCCAGGGAGCAGCTGGGCACGGCCTCCTCCACAGGCCTGGGCCAGGGAGAAAGACACCACGCAGAGCCTGCCAAGTGCTGCAGAAACAGAAGATGAGATGCGTCTAACGCCACATAGAACAGATTGCAGGGTGTCGAGCGACGGGATGTTTTAAAGAAATAAATCTCAGCTCCCGGTGGCAAAAGCACAAACAAACCCAAACAACAGATCCTCAGGGGCTGCCAGCCTTCGAGACAGTCTGCCGCCGGGCCTGGAGCGGGTGGCACTGGGCACGGGGCTGGATGTCGTGGGCTGGGGGGTGTAGTGCCAGGCAGGGCACATGTGTCCTCTGGGTGCTTCTCTCACTGACTTTCTGGCATTTCATGGCCAAGGTCTCTGCAACCTGCTGGTCTCTCCTCCAGGCTAGCAGCAGCCGGTGGAGAAGCCCCCATCTGTGCCACCCGCTCATCCCTGGTCCTCACATGGCTGCAGCAGCCACCCTGTCCCTCACCCCATGCCGCACATGATGGGCCTGGCCAGCCTCCTTCCCTTCCTGCACCCTCAGCTGCCCCCTCCTCTTCACAGGGGGAAAGGATGGCAGAGCGGAGGCCTGACCACCCCTCATGTGGCCTGGCCGCATCCCTCCCCTCCCCCACGGCAGGGAGAGTCTGCTCACCCCAGCACCTGCTCATCACAGAGAGAGAGGGACCAAGGATAGGACAGACTGAGTCACACCCACCCCACTGGGGAGGCTTGGGTCCAGCAGCGACAAGCCTATGCTGCCTGGCACAGGTTCCTGGCCCACTGTTCCCATGGATCAGAACCTTCTGCAAGGCTGAGGTCCTCCCAAAGCCTCTTTCAATGCTCCCTGGCCAGCCTGGCTCCAGGGCCCACCCACTGCCCTGCATGGCCAGCACAGAAGCCCCACACAGTGAAATCTTCAGTTGTGGAAGGCAGGGAGATAGTGCTGGCTCACACACACAGGTAAGGCCCCAGGCAGCAGGTGCAGAGGCACACATGTCCCCTCCAGGAGGATCTGGGACAGTGCACACAAGGTAGGGGGGTGGGACTGGGCCATGTGAGGCGGTGGGGGGACACACCCTACAGCCACAGAGAGAGCTGCACGCCACAGGTGAGGCCGCAGGTTCCTGCAGAGCCAAAGCATCCTTCCCTGGGGCAGCAGCCTTGAGATTGGAACTGAGAATATAGACAGCAGATCCACGGGAGAGAAGAGGCAGTGCTCGTTTCCCAGGGAGGCGCAGGTGACAGGCGCTGGGAACGGGGGTGGCAGGTCATCAGCATGGACCCCAGCAAATATGCCTGACAGCAGGCTGAGAGTGCAGGGCTAGCAGTTTTCAAAAGTCCCCAGGTGTGGCGGCATACACCTGGAATCCCAGCACTCTGGAAGGCTGAGGCAGGAGGATCAGATGTTCAAGACTAGCCTAGGCAAATGAGCAGTTTAATGAGATCTTGCCTCAGGGCCGGGGATTTGGCTCAGCGGCATAAAAGCCTGCCTTGCAAGCACACGGTCGTGAGTTTGATCCCTGGTACTGGCAAAAAAAAAAAAAAAAAAAAAAAAAAGATGCCATCTTGCCTCAAAATGAAGAATTAAAAAGGGGCTGGGGATGTAGCTCAGTGCAAAGACTG
The DNA here is from genome assembly GCF_034190915.1 of Cavia porcellus. NCBI lineage: Eukaryota > Metazoa > Chordata > Mammalia > Rodentia > Caviidae > Cavia > Cavia porcellus. The sequence goes on from NW_026947515.1 coordinate 28,488,212, forward strand.
GAAAAAGCAAGAAAAAAAAATTAGTTTTCATCCTACAATTCATAGTAGTATAACCACAGAATGAAATGCCTAAAATTAAGAAAAGTCTCCTGTCAGGAGTGATGGTGCACACCTGTAATCCCAGCACTGGGAGGCTGAGGCAGGAGGATTGCTACAAGTTCGAGGCCAACCTGCAAGTCCAGCCTTCTCACTGCACTATGCTACCACACTGGCATATCTTTCTCCTGATCTGAATGTCCAGCAAGTGCCCGTAAAATGAATACGAACCGGTACTGTGTGAACACGAGCATTCGGCTGCTCAGCTGCGCTGGCTCCACTTCAGGGGTGCTCAAGCCACAGGAAGCAAGCGCTGCTGTGCTGGGCGCACAGACCTGGGCTCCCGGCCTCGCTGTACTGTGCACCTGCCTCGCCTCAGCTCGCATGCACCTTTGGTGCTGCCTATGTTTGAGCTGTGGGGGCTGCAGGCCCTCTGGGAAGGCAGATGGCGCCTCCTCTCCTCTTGAATGCACCCCAGAAGCTGTCCTCTAAGGGCTGGAAGCCAGAATTCCTCTAGATGTGGCTTGGTCAGCCCGCCGCCTGCTCTCTTGCTGAAGATGTTACTCCTGCCTGCTGTAAAGAACACCATGATGAACATCTCCATGCAGCTTTCAGTTTTTCTTCCTGTAACTTGGGTGCCTGCTTAGATGAGTTCCAGGAGAAGCATCTGGATTTAGGATATAGCATGGGTCTGCGGTTCACCCAGCTCACCAGCTTGTTCCCACATGCCACATGGGGTTCTGTGTGCCACGCTGTCTGCACTGGACAGAGACTGAGGATACAGACTCACTGATCCTCTGCACTCCAGCCCTGACCCTGGGTAAGGAAGGCACTAATAGCACCCAGAGGCCAGGCCCAGGGGACCCGCAGGGGCTTTGGGAGGAGATGCGTCCACAGTGACCATCCCCAGTGGGCCCAGAACGCTCCTCTGGTCGTGGATGGCCAGGTCGTTCATAGGCTGGGGCTGGGGTGTCAGGAAGCAGCTCTGGGCTTGGCAGAAGGCACATAGGTAGCCCACGAACGTGGAGACTCCAGGGGACCCTTCTGGGAACTACCTGCCAACTGAGACGCATCCCTGGGGCGGTCTTCCTCTCCCCACACCTGTAGTTCTTCACTTCTGCCACTAGAGAGGGCCCGTGCGCCGACCGACCTGCCCTGTCCTGCTGCCTTGGGCGGAGCCGTGGAGTCCAGGTAACCGGAAACCTGGACTCCAGAGGATTGGGGCACCGGGTGGTCCCCGGAGCCACGCCTGCCACCGGCGCCCAGCCCCGCAGATCTCAGCTTGATGCCCCTCCCCGCTCCGCCCACGAGGCCCCGCCCCCTTCAGGTCTTCCGCTGGGAGGGTTCTCAAGTCTGCAGCAGCCTTAAACCCAGGATGGCGAAGCTTAAAAGAGCCAGTGTCCGAGCTGCAATACAAAACCCCACTTATTTACTTTAAAGTGGCAACGTCGCGCAGTCATCAGAGGAAGCTCTGCCGCCATGGAGAAGCTAGAGCTACTTGACTCGCGTGCTGGCTGGGTGGGCTCTGCGTGCCCTCGGTGGCACTCGTGCTGTACGTTCGCCACCACCGCCCCAAGCCCTAGGAGAGTTCAAAGTACACGTTCTCTCTCCACCCCGCGACTCTGGTTTTGTAGGTCTGGGTGAGGCCCAGGAGGCGGGAGTTTTCAAAACTGCCCTGGAGGTTCAGAACAATCAGCCTTTCAGCCTTCCAGCGCAGCCTTGGGAAAGGTGTGCGGCAGAGGGCGGGGCAGAAGCAGCGAGCAACATCCGCCCTCCAGGCGACTAAGGCAGCACATGGGACACAGGGACACAGCCTGGGGAAAATGCAGGTTCCAGGGCCGGCTGCCTTCTTTGCCACATCAGCCCGCCCCCTTCTAGTGCTGGGGCTCCATCCCAGGGCTCACAGCATCTGCTTTTAAAATAAGTGTCTTCATAAAAATACACATATATCTCTTCAGCGGCCTGTCACCAGGATGGGTTTGTCACCACCTGACACCTGTCACTTCTGATGAGAAGACAGGCTTGTTCTGTCCCAATCATAGCTGCCTCAAAATTAAAAATTAAAAGGGGCGGGGGGGGGGCCTGGAAACACAGCCAGAGGCAAAGGTCTAGATTTAAGCCACAAAATTACAGAAACCAAAACCAAAACCAAAATGCCACAGCTGGCCCCTCCCTGTGCTCCTGCTCCGGGTGGCGGCTCAGCCCCTCCTGCCTGGCCCCCCAGATACTGTCTGCTGTGGAGCTCCCCTCTCTCGCCAGAGGCCAAGTCTATGCCATTATCCAACCTTGGACTTTTAGCTTTTAAAATTGTAAGCTAAAAAAGAAAAAACCAAAAAATCTGTTTTCCTTCTCAGTACTCAGCCACGGGTATTGTGTTAGAGCAACAGAAAATGGTCTAACGCACCAACCGAGTCCAGGGCAGCCCTGCTCCACTGCACTGGCAGAGTGTGAGGGACAAGGGTAACCCTAAGGTGGACAGGCAAAAGGGTAAGCAGCAGCCACGAAGCTGAGTGTGAGCAGGGACAGGAGGACGTGGCCATTGCCCAGCTCCTGGGCCAGGCCTGCAGACTGAGTGGCCCAGCCTGGAATGCAACCCTGATACCCACTACCTGCAGAAGATTCCAGGCCACCCTCCAGGCCATTCCTCCTGCAACAGGAGACACCTGAGGGCTGCTGTACACACGAGATCAGACAGCCGGACAGGTGAAGCCAGGGTTTGAAGCAGATCTGCCAGTGCTGAAGTTCACCCACAGCTGTAGCCAGGTGTATAGCCTGGTGTGACAGCCAGGACCCAGCAGGAGAACAGCGCAGCGCAGGGAAAGCATCCCCACCTTAGTCTTGAAAATCCAGACCAAGGGCCCCAGCAGGGCTGAATCTCACACTCTAGCTGGCTGGTGAGCCCAGATCGAAGGCTGGAGCTCTGGGGCCGCAGGAGGGAGGCTCCCCAGCAGCTACCAGAGCTGCTGGCAGCTGTCGTGACCTCCACGGAGGGTGCCAACAGCATCCCTGTCTGCTGTGACAAACTCATCTCCCCATGCCGCACATATCCCCTGGGGGCTGAGTCTGCCTTGGGTGAGAGTCACTGCTCTGGAAGCACCGCAGTCAGCTGGGCAGCAGGGCTGGGTACTCCATGAGGAGAGCCCAGGTGCAGCCAGGGTGGGGACTACCATGGAGGACATTGCTTCCCACGATGATCCCACAAAATGGGTAGCATTACCCCATATTATGGCAGGGAAACAGAAGCCCCAAGAAGCGAAGGAAGTCTCCCAGGTCTATGCCAACTAGGGGTGCCAGGACTCCATTAGCACACAGCTCCTGAATGGCCAGATTTGAGCCCCTGATGGGTAGGGCTGCAAGGCAGACAGTCAAGCAACCCAGCCTGTACTCCAGTTCTGCCACCCCCTCCTCAACCCGGAGACCAAGACCGGATTAGACTCAGCTACCACCTCTCTGGGGAGGGGAGAGGAACAGAAGCCAGGCACTGACCCCTACCAATCAGCCCGGGCCCCCAAGAGTGTCTGGAACCACTGCAGGGACCACCGCACTACCAGTGAGGCACCACCAGGAGGCGCTCTAGTGGACCCTGGCTGGGCCCAGAGAGGGCAAGACTTTCCCCACGGAGCCCCTGGGCAGGAACCTGTCAGGGCTCAGGGACCTTCAGGCCTCAGGGACTCTCCATGAGGACCTGGACTCCCCACTATGAGAACTGCTTCCTTCATCTGTGCTCTCAAACACAGGAGACAAGCGTTACTGGTTCAGCCTGGGCTTTAATGGAGCAGTCTAATTAGGGCATAAAATCAGGAAAGAATCCATCTTGGACCTCTTCCTGCCAGAGAGGAAAGCATGTATGTCTCTCAGCCCTGCCCTTTGCCACCTGGCTTCCATCAGCCCTGAGAGGCCGCTGGTGCCTGGCTGGTGGACCCAGCTGACTCCAAATCTGGGCGTGGCTTGTACCCTACCTGGTGACCTCCAGCAAATCGCTAACCTCTCCCAAGCCACCCTTTCCCCCTCCATACAAATCCCTAGTCTGCCACAGAGATGCCCAGTGCCCTAGTGGCTGCCCTGCACAAACCTGGCTTAGCCGTGAGTTCACATGACGAACAGCGTCTGCTGGTACTGCCCTTTTTACTAAATTGAGTGAGTACAGGACCACACCTTGAGCCCAGAAAGGGCGGGAACACCCACGTCCACACTGGGTTCCCCAAGTGCCTGGGTCTGCACACCCTGGCACATGCCACCTCCTGTGAGGCCCTGGAGACACCAGGAGATGGATGCAGTGACCACACTCCCCACTCAGTGGTCTCCTAGGACTCCAAAGTCCAGGGAAGCCACTGCAAAGTATGGAGGAACTCCTGCCCGCAACCCATAACCTGAGCTGTGAAGGCTACCGTCAGGGAGCCCACGCACTGCAGTGCCTCGTAATGCACGTCAGCGGCCAAACTGGGTGAATGCAGCCAACTTCCTGGCTCTAAGTGGCAGATGCCAGGAGTCCCCACCGACCAGGTCATGTGGCTGATGGGCTGGAGGGCTGAGCATGGGGCCTAGCTAGGGACTAAGCATTGAGGCAAAAATGACCTCAAGCCAGTACTGTAAGCCTTGTGGGGCCACTAGGCCTCTTAGGCGCTTGCTGACGGGAGAACCAACATCCCAGGCCTCCCCAGGAGTGCCAACCAGGATCCAGGCAGATCAGGCAGGGGTGGCCCAGTCCAGGGTGAGGCTCCCAGAGGGAAGAGGAGAGACAGGCATTGGGTCCGATGTGCATCCTGCACCATCGACCTTGCAGCAAATGATGGCACCCCAACTCCTGGCTTTCATCGTGTGGCCGCGGCACCCACGGGAACAGCAGGACCCATAGGCAGGTGGGCAGCTGCTGTGCTGCTGCAGGACCCCCACCTGGGGACTCACCTGCCCTCGCTCTCCAGGAATGCGGAGCTGCTGCCCTCCACCAGGGCCGCGCTGATGGGCGACAGGCAAAAAGGTGAGGAGAAGGCGTCTGAGTCTGAGTCAAAGGAGCTGTCCCTGCTCACGCCATCTGCCGACAGCTCCAGGGAGCCTTCCTCCTCCCCGGCCTCGGGCCGAGCCTCCCGGCCCTCCTCTGTCTCATCCTGGAAACTGACTGTAGACAGGATCCCAGAGTCACTGTGGGCAGGCTGCGAGGCAGAGAGGGTACTGTCCACCCCAGGGCCTTGGGCCAGCCTCTCCCCATCCTCGGGTGAAGGGCTGATGTGCACAGCATCCTGGACGCTCTGGCCCACCACCAGGATGTCCTTGTCTTTGGGGATCAATGTGGGCCTCGGCTCCGCGGGGGAGGCCTGGCAGGGGACACCGGTACTTAGGATGCGGTGGCGCCGAGGGCGTGGTGCCTTGCGAACCGGGGAGCTCTCGGGGGTGATGTAGCGCAGGGCTTCCTCGTCCTGCCGCTGGATGCGGGTGTTGGGGACCCACGCCAGGATGAGGGTGGTGCCCAGCAATTCATCCTTCTCCATGTACAAGCACAGGTACCCTGCGGGGAGTGGCAGGACAAGGTTAGAGAGACCATGGAGGCTGCCAGAGACTGTTCCCACAGAGGTCACCCCAGCACAGGACGCCCCATGCAGATGCCACATGCAGAGTGGCCTTGAGCTAAGTGGGTCCAGGCTGAGTCCAGTGCAGACCCTCACTATGGGCATTTTCCAAGCACAGCTCTGTGGCGGCTCTGGGGTAGTGGCCCGAGCAGCACACCCCCCAAGGGGTGTGCTCTTCCCCAAGGGAGCACTCTCCAGGTTTCAGGCCTCTGACTGTCTCCTCTCTCACCTGCCTGCCTGTTGTGTTGCCTTCATCTCTGTGTGAGGTCAGGCCAGTAGGGAAGCCCAGCAACCTCTGGAAACCAGCATCCCACAGGAGGGGCACATCGGGCTGGAGGTTTGATTGGGTCCAAGAGGGGTAGTGCACACGCCTTTCCAGACAGCCCCAGCAAGTGCAGTGTTGTGGGTGAAGGTGCCAGGTTCCGGGACTGCTGTGAGCACTGGAGTTACACACCCACTGCTGACCGAGATGACCAAGTTCACCAACACCGGCAGCGAGTTACTGGGTTTTAGGGGGAAAGTGCCATTTCCTGGTGCGTCCCAAGGGTGCCTCACAATATCTCAATCCCTGGGCTATGGCACCCTATGTCTCCACACCCCTATGCAGAGCCCCATCGGCAGAAGCCTGCACCTTTGACCACACCTTTTAGGACTTCAGGTCCAGTCAGCATCTCCTTGGTACCTCTCTGGCTTCCCAGAGAGGACAGGACACATGGGGCTGTCAGCCAGTGCACATGAGAGTGCCAGAAGGTGAGGCTGGATTTCCCACACCTGGCTTCTGGGAGGCAGACCAGAGCCTGAGACCTCCACCCATGCTGGCCCTGGCTGTCCACCGAATTGCAGCATGAATGCCCCATGGAACTCCCTGGGTGATGTCCTCAGTCCCCAAACTCAGAACCCAGAATGCCTGCCCTTTTGTTTCTCCTTGGGCTGAGACCACACAGGGTCAAATGACTGCTATGGTCCCCTCCATGGGTCCAGGACTCCAGTCTCCTGTTCATGGGAAGGGAGGTACCTGGGCCCAGGGCAGCCACAGGCCACAGGGGAGAAGGCATTGTGCATCCTGAAGCTGCTCAGCCTCTCTGAGCAGCTGTATCCTCATCTACCAGAGGTCTTCTGTGCTCCAGTGAGCTGGCCCTGGCACCCAGAGCCCATTCTGTGGTGACAGCTACTCATCCTGGAAAACGAAACACCTGTTTCCCTTTTTATGTGCTTTGAGTTGCGCCTTTTAGCACCCCAGCTCAGAGCACGGCCTGGCCCTGTCAAATGAAAAACAAAAGACACTGTCCTTCTCTGTGGCTGTGCTGGAGTTGGCAAAGGCACAAGAAAGAGTGTGCCAGTCCTGGAACCATGAGTGTTCCTGGAACGGCTGCAGATGACAAAGTCCCACCACAGAAAGCCTGGAAAGTTCCTCTCATCACCTTCACCCTGCAAAGCTCCTGGTCCCCAAATCTCATATGTGAGGGGAAAAAACACAGGGCCTATGGTTTCTGGGGAATTCCTGCTGACCAGCCTCCCCTCCCTGGACTTTTGACCTTGGGGTCTCCTCTCCTTTGTGCAATATCCTCAGGGGCTCCCCTCCTCAGGCCTCTAGCTCAGGCTGTCCCCTCCCCAGCTCTGTACTCTGGGGTCTTTCCTCCTTGGCTCACCTGGGTGATGCTCCCCCAGGCCCTGCAGCCCCTCGGGTGGGTGCACACAGACATTGTTCTTAGAGTAGATGATCTCTCCATCCAGGACAGAGGGGGATCCACCAGTGCCACTGGGGGTGAGGGTCAGGAAATCTGAGGCTTTGGAGGAGGCTCGGCGAAGCAGGCGGCCCAGAGACATTGCTGGGTGCGTGTTTCCATCCTCCGCACTCTTCAGCCCAGGCAGGGCTCGTCACGACTTGCCTGGGGGAGGGAGAGAGAGGAGATGCATGGATGACAAGGTCGTGAACAAACACCAAGCGTCCCCACAGCCATGCCCTGCCTTGTACCAGCAGACACCCCAGGGTGTTCACCACAGAACAGGCCTCGCCAGTGCAGCCCGGTGAGCGGGACGAGTGCCTCTGCCTCGGCTGGCTGCTTTGCTTCCCAGGCTGTCCTGTGAGCTGCAGAGTGCTGAGAGGCATCTGGGCTCAGTCCTCCATGTGGTGCTGGCCACTCCCTTCCCAACGGATAACTAAAAATGTCTCCAGACGTTACCAACAGCAACAGTCTCCACCTCTGAGACCGCTGGGCCAGAGGGACCCTACTGCCAAGGAGCCATCTCATTAAGCTTCCAAGATTCCTCTTCCTGGTTCTCACTGGCACCAGCAAGCTCTTTCTCCCTGGACTTACACCCTCCTCCTCCTCCTTCTCACCCTTCCCAACACCCAGTTCCCTACCCTGAGTCTTCCCTGGCATCCTGACGCCTATGGAGCCACAAATGTTTGAAAGACCCATACAATTCACACACACACACACACACACACACACACACACACACACACACGTGCACAAACATGCACACAAAACTAGAAATAAAATCAGTACCCAGAATACTTTATATAAGAAAGAGGATCAGTATGGAGACTATATGAAGAATTACTACGAAGTCATTGCAAAAAAGAGCCAAAATCTTAATAAAGAAAATGGACAGGTCACATAGACAGAAAACCGAGGAACTAACAAACATAGAAAGAGTGTCACTTTCAAACAAAAGTGTGATAGCCCACAGCCTGGCAAAAGGCCGTGCGAAATCTGAAGATCTGATCACTCAGGAGAGTACAGAGGAAAAGGTGCCCGCACGGGCTTTGCTCTGCTCCAGGTGGGGTGGGGTAGTGATTGGATCTGATAGGTCTGGTCTCCCGGAGAATTTCAGGAAATACCCTGGAATGATCTTTCATAGTGCAGGCTGCCATCCTCCCAGTGGTGGATGCCAAAATCAGTTCAGTGGGTCCAGATCAGCACGTGAGGGAAAAAGAAGAGGAAATGCACGGAGGTCTGGGCTGGGTCAGAAACTTCCTGCTTTAGGGGCTGGGGATTTAGCTCAGCGGCATAAGCGCCTGCCTTGCAAGCAGGCAGTCGTGAGTTCGATCCCTAGTACCGAAAAAGACGAATAAAAAAAAGAAACTTCCTGTTTTGTCAGTGTCCTGCATTCAGCAACCGGGGACGCACACGTAAGCCCGACTTCCAATACTTGACCTGCCATGGCTGATGTTGCAGAACTGCAAGAGCAGAATATACTCAGACTCTGAGTTTCAGTCTTTTCCCAGGCAGGACACTCTCTCAAGATGCTGGGCAGTAGCTGATGTTGGATAGGTAAGGTGGACTAGATGCACTCTGAATTTACAATATTTTCTTTTTTTAATTATTTTTTTTGGAGACAAGGTCTCATTACATCAGGTTGGCCTTGAAATCACTATGTAGCTCAAGCTATCCATAAACTCACAATGATCTTCCTGCCTCAGCCTCCTGAGTGCTGGGATTATACACATGTACTATCATGCCTGGAAATATTTAATTTACAAAGCCTGGTGAGTGCAAGGTCCTAAGTTTGATTCCTGATACCCTGCACGCGCGCGCGTGTGCACACACACACACACACACACACAAATAAAAGGATTTATTGTATGTGACCTCATCATCAATCATGGAGCATGTGTACTACTGCGTACATATCAAGTAATCTGGAAGAGTCTTGGGTAGAAACCCTATCCTTCTTTACAAGGAGCCAACCATAAGGATGTTTGAAAGCCAGTTTGCACCCAAGGAAGTCAGAAACAGCACAGATCTGGGCAATAGCTCTGAGAGCAAATCAGAGGTTCGCACTTGGATGGTTCTCACAAACACACACACCAAACCAAATCATGGGATGCCCAAGGCCTGAGGTTATCTTGCACATGAAGTGACAGGTATGCAGCTATACGGCATCCTGGCTGTCAGTTATGAATGTCTGGAACAGGTGCATGCGAGGCAGGTGGAGATCAACTAAAAGAATGCTCAGGAAAGCGGTGAGGGCAGAACTGCCCCACAAGGGGCTTCCGCTTTCCCTCTATGAAAGAAAAAATCTTCAAGCCAAAATAATATTATGGATTGTGAGTGGAAAAACCAATTGTGATATACGGATTAGTACTCAGCCTTAAACAAGAAAGACATTCTGACACACTATTATAGCTTACGTCTAGATGCCCCCCAAAATTTCATGTGCTCATCAGTGGGGCTTTTGAGAATGACTGGATCATGGGTATGTGACACTGGATCATTGCTGTATGACACTGGATTATGGGCATGTGGTGCTGGATCAGTCCTGATTGGTTTAGTATAGTTCTGTGTGCAGAAGATAGATTTACTGTAAAGGGAAGACCCAATCTGAGTGTAGGTGGCACCAACAAATAGGCTTGTGGCCTGAATGGAATGAAAAGGGAAAGAAGGAAATTCACTGAGTCCTGCCTGCTCTGCCACAGACTGCTTCTCTTCTGCCATGCCACCTTGCCTTAGAGCTGGCTGACTATGAACTGAAACCTCCACAAACTGTAAGCCAAAAAACTCTTTCCTCCTTTAACTTGTAGGTCTCAGGTATTTTGTCCTTAGCAACAAGAAAGTAACTAAGATATACATGGTACAATGTCAGTGGAGACCTCGGTGATACAGTCATGAGCCGCTTAACAGCAGGAATCCATTCTGAAAAACTTGTCACTAGGCAACTCAGTGGTTATGCAAACACCAGAGAGTCCTGACACCAACAAAGCCAGCTACGCCACCATAAGGTCAGACTCTTGTGGAACCACCAACAGATCAGTGCCCATCATTGATGGAAATGTAGAGGCAAAAGATGAATACAGTATTGTGTGACCCCATTTATACCAAGCCCCTATTACAGTCAGAGTCACAGACAGAGAGTGTGGAGATGATTGCCAGGGCTGGGCGGGGAGGCACAGGGGCTTAGGGCTCCTAGGTGTGGAGCTTGGGTCTGGGGAAGGTGAAAGTTCCTGGAGATGGCAGTGATGGTGGCACAGTGGTAAGATGGCACATCTCACATGTATTTTAAATAGCGTGACCTTGAGATGTTACTGACTGATGGGAAGTGTCTGAGGGGTATGTTACATTGTGCTTTGGACTGTCTGCGTTTCCAACACTTCTCCAAAAACCACTGCCATGCAAGGTGCTCCCCAGATCTGGTCTTCTTATTTCTGGCACCTGGATAGGCTCTGGGGGGAGGGAGGCAGGCAGTAGCTCAGCAGGACTGGCTCCACCCTGCAGGAAGCAGGGGGAAGGTCTCAGTGGGGACAGCCATTGTCCCAGCCCCAGGTGGCTCACTGCTTGATCGTCAGCCCCACCTGTCTCTCTGGGTGCCCATCCTCTGCCCCCTACTCCCTTGGCTCCCTCTGTGTGCTTCCTGTTGCCTCTGTGGTTATCAAACACAGCACGGCAGCAACTGCAGGCACCTTTCCACCGAGAGATTCACCGCTGCAGTCTCCCTTGCAGCTGAGGTCTCTAACATCAGTACCAGTGGGTACCTTTACAAATACAGCGGTACCCTGGTTCACGAACAGAAGCATTTTTCTTTGTGAACTCTGCATCAGGTGATGAACACAACCCCAGCTGGCCTTTCCAGAATCAAGGAATGAACTACATTCACAAATCAAGGTGCCATTACTCAGCTCTGGACCTCCCCCAGCACCCCCACTCACTTGCTCCCCACAATGCTGCCTCTCCTGGACCTCTCCTCAGCCTAATGCTCCCAGCATGGGCTGCACAGCTGACTTTGCCTCTTGGTCCAGTTGGCAGACTTACTCTGCAAAGGCTTCCAGCTGGTCAGGCTGGATGACAGCTCTGCTCCTGGGGACTGAGTGTCAAAGGACCAACGAAGCAAATGTGAAACATTGAAATTTTACAGGCACCGAGCTTAGCTTTCTTGTCAGCTTCACGTCCCAGCCAGCCTGCCTGAAAAGCCTTGTATCCGCTCCTGGTTGAGAGAGTGGTCTTCTCTCACCTTGGTCACTATGGTCCTTGTTGTTTAAAGACCTCATCACACTCCGTGATATATGACAAACAAGTTGTGAACTTTGTCAAAAAAAAAAAAAGAAAGAAAGAAAGAAAAAAGCATGAGTTCGATCCCTGGTACCGATAAAAACAAAAAAGACAAAAAAAAAAAAAAAATAAGAAGCAAGCCACACACTGAAACATATACATCGGAAAATATGTTTCCCATTAATTATCTGAAAAAGCTGCACCCTTATTCTAACTTTGTCATCCATAATATTTTCAGAATTGAACACCTCTTTTTTTTTTTTTTTTTTTTTTGGTACTAGGGATTGAACTCATGACCTTACGCTTGCCAGGCAGGCACTTAAGCCACTGAGCTAAATCTCCAGCCCCTAGAATTCAACACCTCTTGAGGAATGATCAGGTCAGATAATAATCCATACGAGAGACCAGAACCCTTTTCCTGAGAGGGCCATCCCTGATAAAAATTCAATGTGAGCCACAATTAAAAATTTTTCTAGCAGCCTCCATTTAAAAAGGAAACAGAAACAAGTGAAATTAATTTTAATAATATGGGATTTGAACCCAATATATTCAAGTTATTGTCCTTTCAGTGCATGTGCAACATGAAAAAATGATTAATGATAGATGTTAAATTCTCGAAGTCTTCAAAATCTGGTGGGTCACCAGTGACTATTCTCCTGCTCAGTGGCTGCCGAGGCACTGGCCATGGCCCTGGCCGTGGCTTCTGGTGTGACCAAGACATAGGAAGGGCCAGATGGTTCCTTTGAAGGCTCAAGTGGCCATAACTTAGTGTATCTTGGGTTCAGCTGCCAACAACTCTTAGCTGCTTCCAAAAATCAGTCATCTTTGGGGTTGGGGGTTAGCTCAGCCCCGTCTGGTAAGCCCAAGGTCGTGAGTTGGATCCCTGGTACGAAAGACAGAGAGAGAGAGACAGACAGACAGACAGACAGACAGAGAGACAGACAGAGAGAGAGAGAGAGAGAGAGAGACAGACAGACAGACAGACAGACACAGAGAAAGAGAAAGAGACAGAGAGAGAAGCAAGCCATCTTCAAGTGACAATGTGTTACCACATTGAGAATAACACCAAGAATGTGCTGGGATTTGGGGAGGGGATTCCAAAACACACTGTTCCCCTTCACACGCGAAGCCTCACTTGCCTCTGGAGGTGTGTCCTAGGAATGTAGTTCTGCACAAGAGGTAACAGGTTCCCCAGCGCCCCAGGCATTCAGGAGCAGCAAATCCCAGGACAGGGAGCCCCTTTCTCCTGGCGCAGCATTCTGGCTCCTCCTGGACCTGGGCACCTAGGTGCACAAGGGCATCCCCTCAGCTCCTGGACAGACCAAGCCAGGGAGAGTCCACTAAGCACTAGTCAGAGTTCTTTGCTCTTTTTGATAACTCTTACTTATCGGTACAATCTATTCGCTCTTTCGTGAGCCTCTTTCATCTAAAGTGTCTCAACCAAGCTCCAAGTATACCTTAAACCACATAATACAAAATATGTGCACATTTTCAACTATGTTGTATTCTATTAAAAATGACAAATGAATGAAAATTCATGCAGTACAGTTATATCACGGCTTGCTTTCAGTTACATGACAAACACATTTTACCCAGGTGTTAATGGTTGAAGCGTGTTCCCTAGAATTTCAAGCATGTTGAAATTGTCAGCTCCAGGATGTGACTGCATTTGAAGAAGTAACGAAGTTAAAATGAGGTCACTGTGATACGGGCTAACCCCGGATGCCTGGAGCCCTTATAAAAGGAGGAAGTTTCTGGACCAATCATTAACACAAGAGGGCCATGTGACCATGAAGACAGCCTCTTACCAGGCAAGCAGGGTGGCAGAAGAACCGGTCCTGCCACCACTTCTGCAACCACTTCGATCTGACCCTCTGGTTCCAGACATGAGAGAATACATGTCCATTATTTTGGTGGCCCAGCCTCTGTGCATTTGGTACAGCAGCCCTTTTTCCTATTTAGGTTGACATAGAAGACATGGACACAGCATTCCTGAGCCAACATTTGGGGGCCTTCAGTGTCCAGGGGGTGCTAACTCGTTAACTGCATTTGGTACAGCAGCCCCTTTTCCTATTTAGGTTGACATGGAAGACATGGACACAGCATTCCTGAGCCAACATTTGGGGGCCTTCAGTGTCCAGGGGGTGCTAACTCGTTAACATCTCCACACATAAATCATCATCTGCAGCCTCATTATTTCCAAAGGATACTTGTGGAGGACCAGCTGGACGATTCTCCTTGAACAATGAGCGATTACGTCCACTGTGGCTAGACCTGGCCCTGTCTCCATGTACTGATAGGTACAGAGCTGGCCGAGCCATTTCCTTTTCCTTTAACTGACTCTAAGCAATGTACATAGGGCTGCCTGAGGTGCTGATGCAGAATCTTTGAAGCTAGGTGACAGTCACCATTTCCCTGCGCTGTGACTCCCAAAAAACATGATTGAGCCACTGCTCCAGGGCTGTCAACTGAATTCAAGCCTTGCAATAAGAGGCTATGACTTCCCAGAGTAGAAAAATTTGCACATCAGAGCTGAAGAACTGCCCCTATACATTAAATGCTGTCTCAACTGTGTTACGCAGATCGGTCTCTCTGCATATCGCAGAGGGACTTTCAGACCTCCGCAGCCCAGCTCATAACACTCACATATTTCCCACCACTGACACTCACTCATCCTCAAACCACTCCTTCTCCATGAATTAATAAAACCCAGGTTAGGCCCCAGGTCAAGGCCTTTGTGCCAATGAACCTTCATCCTGGCTGGACTTAGGACCCTCTTTGCTCCCCATAACTGTAAATATGTCTTGGGGTCTTTATTCTCGCCATAGGTTGCTCTGGAAGTGGCAGATTGCGATTAACTTATAGGAACTTCAATAACTTTAAAATATAAACATCCCAGAACACAGCAAGGATGGAAAGGGCTCTCTATAGATACTTTCTGAGACTCCTGACTATTTCCCCAGGAGAATAAACAGAGAAGCCTAATGGATTTAGGCCAGAGTTACCAGGGATTTCGCTCTGCTAGCTGGGCAGCTGGAAAAGGGTGCTCTGATGCCCAGTTGAGCAGATGGTCTTACACAACTTAGCTGTCTTTCTTCTTCCTGTGGATTATCTATTGGTGCACTGTAGATGTCTCCAGTGGGTGCTGGAAGTCGTATTTCTATGGAAGAGCCCTTCTATAGGCTCAGCAAGTTACTACGTCTTTTCCTAATTTGTTGTTTTTCTTTTAATTGCATTATCCATTTGAAGAACTGAGTTTTAAATTGCTATACAAGTGATAGTCACTTTTCTGCAATGATTTCTTTTATTATTTCTTACACTACAGAGGCCAACCCAAGACAGAGATCCATTAAACATTGGTTTATATTTTATTTTTCTTTTCTTATGTTTTGATTTCCAATGAAGTACTTTTTGATACTTCAAAAAGCCCCATTTAAAGTGTGCATTTACCCAAAAAGGTCTTGAATGTCAACTAAAATATCAACCAGTTCAGTGGGTATCTATGTTTTTATTGCTGTTTCCTACTTTTAGTGTTTATTTGGTTATCTGTTTTTTGTTTTTGTTATGGGGAATCGAACTCACAACCTTGAGCTTGCCAGGCAGGCACTTGTGCAGTTGAGCTAAATCCCTGGTCCCTTGGTTTTCTGTTTGATAAAAACAGGGAAGTTGATTACAGCTTAATAGAATTATGGCTTCTGTAATGTAAACATTTTATGGAAAATGTTTTAAGGAGCCCTTAGAACTGGGCCTGATGAAATACGTACTTTGGGAGGCTGAGGCCGGAGGATTGCAAATTCAAGCCCAGCTAGGGCAACTGACAACTGAGCAAGACCTTGCCTCAAAATTTAAAAAAGAGCTGGGGACCAGGGAGTTAGTTCAGAGGTATAGTGCCTGCCTGGCACGCCCAAGGTCCTGAGTTCGAGTTCCTGTACAAAAATAAAGAAATAAAAATAGAAAATAACAAAGGCCTGGTGCTGTAGCTCAGTGTGAAGGGCTGGGTCCGATCCCCAGGACTGAAAACAGAAAAGTGTGAGCCCTTAGTTGTGGCCCAGAGAGCGGTGTGGTTTGGTTCACCCTCTCAGCTTCTCCTGCACCGCACAAAGGACACACACGTGGGTATTCACACATAACAGGAGTGTGCTCTAAGGAGAATAACTCACAAGAGGTCCAGCTCAGCCAGAGGCCAGGCAGTGTGGGGCGCTAACTCCTCCCTGGCCCTTGCACCCACTCCATGGAAGACATCAGGGAAAAACCACATGGGAGCTCATGGGCTTGTTCTTCACCCTCCCTGAGCTGGCAGCTCACAGGGCGCATGGTCTTTGCACGCATGGGATTCTCACGGCAACTTGGTGCCAGTGCCCCACCCCCTTGGAGGGCAGTTTGGGCTTGCACCCCCCAGCTCCCCAAGGCCTGAACGGCCTCCAGCAAACTCTAAAACACAGCCAGCTGCAGGCGTCCAGTCCCTGCAAGGACTCTACCCTCGAGCTGGTCCTGCGTGAGACACGGGCTGTGCAAGATGTGCCCAGTGCTACCAGGAACAAGGCCCACTCTCAGGTTCTCCCAGGGGGCTCCCTCCTCAGTCCAGGCTGGGACCTGGCAGGCCCATCATCACAGCTCCCTTGTATGGTGGCCACCACCCTGCCCACCACCTCTGAGACAGAACAGCTGTGGAACATATGAGTCCAGGAACACAGGTCTCCCAGCTGCAGGAACTGTGCTCCTGCTCCACATGCATGGTGTCCGAAGGATAGTGACAGTGTGTCAGGGTTCTCCAGCTGGGTTCCCCACCCCCATCAAGTTAGAAGAAAGCAAAGCTGCTGGCTGCTGTGGACCTGTATGGAGGGGCACAGTCGCCCATCAGTGTGGCTGCCCAGACCAGGCAGACCAAGCCAGACTGGCAGCAGGTCCTGGATCCCCAGCCCCACCCGCGGCTGCTTGTGCAGTGCATCACATACCCCACAAACACATATGCACACACACACTGTTTGCATGTTCACATGCCACATATATACCACATACATGCACATACAGTACACGCCACATACATGCACTCACTACACACACGCTGCACTCCATAGATGCCACATACCCCACAGATGTCACATCATATACCCACACACCACACACACATCATGCAGGCACACTACACACCATGCACAGTGCTACACACACACAATGCACACACACACATCACATATCACACACATCTTTTGAGCTAGTATCAGCCTTGTCTCTGTTCTCCCCTGCAGCTGACAGCTCATGGACCCTTCTGCACATATAAGGATGCATCCCAAGCTGGGGTGTCCTGTCCCCTGCCGGCCCCTGGACTGACCACAGGAGGACTGGGGTGCAAGGTGGCTCCAGAATGCAGAAACCTTCCCAGCCTTATGGTCACTTGTCTCAGGTCAGTAAATTTGGTTCCCAGCATCTGACATTGCAAGAGGGTGGCATGAGAGTGCCCATGTGGCATGGTCTTATAGCCCAGCTCTTGGGCTAGGGTGGCAGTGGCACACCTCAAATCCTGCTAGTTTCATTGCCCAGACATGCATCTGTACCCTAGTGCATCCTTCACCGAGGAAGGTGAAGACTGGCCCAAGGGTCGCAGGCTCCCACACAGCTGCAGGACAGGTACCCCGGCTCTCTGTGAGGACCCCAGAGCTGTCCAGCTGAGACCTCTTGGGAAGTGAGCTTAGGTCAGGCAGCCCCTAATGCAGAGGGCGCTCAGTAGGGCTGGCCTCCTGAGGATAGCAGCTCTGGGAGGGGATGAAGAAGGGGGTACTGGAGACGGGGAGGGGAGAGCAGCAGGCCCAGCAGGGATTGTGGGTGTTGCAGAGAACCATCGCTCTGCCCAGCCTCCCTAAGGGCACAGGGTCCTGTCCCAAACACAGCTGAAGCCCATCTCACACAAGCCTGGCATTCTCCATCAACCCGCAGGACCTCACGGGTACCCTCTGTGCCCACCTCTTACTCATCCTAACCCTACCGGACGCCACCAGGGTTACACAAGACAGAAAGGTGGGGGATCCTGGAGGGAAACTGGCTGGGCATCCGCCCTCTCCCTTCCCCATGCAGAACATGAGCCAGAGGCCCTGGGGGGAGCCCCGCAGGGGACAGGCAGGTCCCCAAGGACACAGCTGTATTTGTTCCTGGTGGGGGTGCAGGGTGGAGGGGCACCAGGCCACCAGCACAGAGGGTTCTGATTGCAGAGGGCGCTGTCAGGAGGGTGGATGGTGAGACAGGGTCTGGCCCTTGTGTTGAACAGATCGGGGAGCCACCCCCTAAAGCCGTCAGGAAGGAACCACGTCAGGGAGGCGCACAGGCTCCAGCTTGGGAGGAGAAAACACTGAGGAGATGCGTGGTAGCACCAGCAGTCAGCGTGACAGTCCCACAGCACTGTGAACCATGTACACATGAACATAACGTACCACCAAAAATGACAGAATGGGGCTGGGGCGTGTGTGTGCATGCCCAAGCATGCGTGCATGCGTGTAAGTGTGTATGTGTGTGCGTGCGTGTGTGTGTGTGTGTGTAGTTCTCTTTGTACTTTCTGCTCATTTTTCTGTCAAACTAAAACTATTCCTTAAAAAAAAATCAAAACAGAAATCTGCACTGGGATGTCTGCTGCAGACTTAGGGTTAGCTGCCAAAACTCGGAAGACCCCACAATGTCCTTTGACAGGCAGAGGGGTAAATAAGGGCTGCTCTATCCAAACCACTCTGCACTGAAGAGAAGCAGGCTGTCGCGTCACAGAAATACAGAGGAAAGTTAAGGGGTGCTGCAAAGAAGCCCAGCAGAAAGGGTTACCTACAGTGTGCTTCCAATCACAGCCTAAGCCTTCCTAAGCCTTCCTAAGTCTAAAATACAAAACTCCACATCCAAAGCTTCCTGAGGACAAAAGGATGCCACTAGAGGAAAAGTCCTCTCCTGACCCTTCGTGACGGTCACAGTCAAATTACAGGTGCACAGGGGCTGGGGATTTAGCTCAACGGCATAAGCGCCTGCCTTGCAAGCAGGCGGTCGTGAGTTCGATCCCCGGTACCAATAAAAATGAAAAAAAAATTATAGGTGCACTACAGTATGTGAAAGTCCCCTGGCCATTTGAATAGAAAGCGCATACAGGAAACAGAAACACATTTTGTGTTAGACATGGGATTTATATATATATATATATATATATATATATATATATATATATGCACACATGCACATGCACAAGTATTCCAAAATTCCAAAAAGTCCGAAATTCAAAATGCTCTGGTCCTAAGCATTTCAGATATGAGATACTCACTCAACCTTCATGAGATGTTCTGGAAAAGACAAAATGATGGAGATAGTAGGGGAAAGAAAAGACGGTGGTCTGGGTGTGGCATGCACACAAGCAATTCCAGCTACACAGGAGGCTGTGGCAGGGTATTGCAGGTTCAAGACCAGCCTGGGAAACTGAAAAGGACCCTGTCTTGAAATTTAAACAGAGGTTTTTTAAATAACGAAGGATGTAGTTTGGTGCTCCTTGGTTCAACTCCCAGTTTCCCAAGAGTTAGGAGAGAGGGACAGACAACCAGGCAAGGCACATGGAAGGAGGGAAATCACGCTGTGTGAGACTACAGTGGTGGGCATGCGTCATATATTTGTGCAAGCCACAGAATGCTCAGCCCCTGTGTTGCCCTAATGTAAATCGTGGCTTCCGGGTAGCAAGGCACATCCAGGCTATAGATGCACCAGGCTGGAAAGAGGGGTGACAGTGAGGGAACTGGGCATGTGGGAAGTTGGGTCACATGGGCAATCTATGTACTTCTGCTACAGCAAAGTCTTCTGGGAGGCTGAGGCAGGAGGGTCACAGGCTTGAGTCCCAGCCTGGACAACTTAGCAGCTTAGTGAGACTCTGTCTCTAAATTTAAAAAATAAACAAATAAAATAAAAAGAGCTGGGGGTATAGCTCAAAGGACCTGGGTTCCACGCTTAGTAGCAAACACATACATACAGGGAAGTCTTTAAGAAAAAGAAATATGAACTCCTCGGCTGGCGCTGTGGTGGGAGTGGCAATGATTAAAATCCAAGAATTATTTTTTAAATGAGGCCAAGATCAAATAACAGGACAAGGTGGTGCTTTGTGCATGGACACAAGAAATGGGCAGTTGCCAGAGGCAGGCAAAAGAAGCCAAGGTGTCAAAGAGAATATCCGGTCCCTGGGCCACAAGCCCAGGTGCCAGCAGCCTGAGGGGTCTGACAGGAAAGCCTCCCAGTGTCCTTGGATCCACAGATTCATGACCCTGAGAGGCCCCCATGCACAAGACTGCAGGGACCTGGTGTCCTTTGGGATTGAAAAGAGCAAAGGTGACCATGACCCCTGGCAAGCGAGGAACTTAGAAAGGCTTCCCAGACCGGAACTCAGAGTTTGGGGGAACACTCAGCTTTTCCTCCCACGGCTGAGGACAGAGACACCAGAGAGGCACAAATGTGCTAACAACAGAAGAAGCCAGCAGTGTGGACAGTTAACCAAGCTCTAAAAGGCACCTGGAGTTAATGGCATCCAACAAAGCACCCCTGTGACAACTGCGACAAACCCCGAGAGACGAAGGTGGCTAGAGAAGCAGCCAAAGGTGGCTCCACAACAATACGACCTCTGCGCAGCCTCTGGGACGCCGGGCTCACCACATGCCATGCTCGGAGAGTTTCAAATGCCTCTTTTGTTGATAGAGAGGACAGCCATGCCAGCTTGGCAGCTGGCATAAACAGTGCAGAGCTGGACTGAAGCCAAGATGTAGCCTGTGCATCAGCTCCGGCTTTGGAAAACAAGTTCTCAATCGATGATTTCGCAGGGTAAAAAGCAAAGACACAAGGCCGCCTTGAACACCTGGCAGAGCACACCACCCAGTGAAGCCCGTGCTGTTTCAGGTCATCGGCGACCTCTAGTTAGGGGAGACTTTTGCAAAACGGGGGTTCATGTAATTGAAAAACGACAAAACTACTCGGCCCATCCCCAGCCAAAGTGGGCGCACTCATAAAACAGAAAGCCCTCCGCAGAGAGCCATGCTTTCCCATTAACCTGTGACTTGGAGGATCAGGACTGTTTGAGGCCCATGGACTCCCAGCTGCAGCAGCTTCCAGGGGACAGACCTGGGGGGAAAGGCAGCTGAGGCTGCTTCAGGAGAGTCCCGAGGTGGCTGAAGTGTAGGGGTTATCTGCAGGGGAAAGACCCCAGGAACAGCAGGCACCCCACAAGGAGGGAGGAGAGGGGACTCGGACTGGGGCTGGGAGGGGTAGTGGTTTGCAAAGCACCCTTGGGGACAGGCCTCTGGTCCTGCTGCCTGGAGTCACCGACAGCCACACGAGCTGTGCAACAGCCGCTGCACACCGATGCTGGCCCAGAGGCAGCTGGAGCTTAGTAACTCACAGGGAAGTGGATGGGCTGGGGTCCCTTCCAACACCTACTGACAGAGCGTGAGATTTAAGATACTGCCCAGAATTCGCAGCCCAGGATCAAGCTATTTAGACACTAGCAAAGAATCCTCCTACATTTAGAGACGAGTAGTCACCAGGAAGCCAGAGGTGAACCAGGCAGTTAAGAGATGATATAACCGAGCCTGGGGTGGTGGTGCACATATGTGCCTGGCTGAGGCAGGAGGATCTCAAGGCCAAGGCCAGCAGGTTAGCAGGCCCTGTCTCAAAATAAACAAAAGAAAAGGGCTGAGAGTGAGTGAAATGTGGCCTGTAATCCTAGTACTCTGAAAGGCTAAGGCAAGAGGACCCCAATTTTGAGGCCAACCTGGGCAATTTATCAAGCCCTGTCACAAAAATGGGCAGGGGGCAGCGAATGCTGGGAATGAGTGGGCATGGTGGCACAGAACTGCAATTCCAGCATTCTGGGAGGCTGATACAGGAGGATCACCACTTCAGGTTCAGCCTGAAACCTTGTCTGTAGTTATAAAACAGAAAAGGAGATGAAAACAGAGCTCAGCGTAGAGGTCCTTGGCTCCAGTCTCTTTTGAAAGCATGGATCCCAGTGTGTATTAGCTTCATACAGTGGCTCCAACAGAGGTGTTTGCTCGGGAACCACTGCTCACTGTAATAGGGAGGGCAGCGGGTGGGCACAGGACACTGGGGAGCACGAGGCAGCAGATGACACCTAGGACTGATTATTCCCCTAGCCGGTCCCTGACAGCTCAGAAATAAAATGCCCTGAGCTTCTGTCCCCTGCCATGCAGCCAGCAGACAGCATTCATCTGCTTTGCCCTGGTCGTCCAGCAGGATGCTAAATATACGCAGAGACACAAAAGCAAGGGTTCTTTTCCTCCTGTGGAGCATCTTCTGGGACATAAGAGGCCCAGGCTTGCTCCATCCTCCTGCTTGCTTCCACCAACCCGAAGCACTACTGTCTCTGGGAACCCTGGCCTTGCAGGTCAAGGGGAGCTATTAATTCTGTGGGGACCAGATCATGACCCCAGTCCCAGGGCCATGAGGTCTGGCAATGCTTAATCCCCTAAGTCCTGTGATTCAGACAAGGCTCTGGAGGCCAATGTGTCTTGACCTCACGATTGCATTTTGATGGGGAAGAGAAACACATTGCTGCACAAGTCCCATGGGGGAAGAAGCCCCACTCAGGGGAGCGAACAGACAGGCAGCTGGCATTGAGTATGAAGGGACTGAGGCCGGGCACAAGGTTTGTGAGCCAATTCCCACAGGGGAAAGGACCTTTGCGACAAGGCCTGGCAGTCAAGGAGGCAAGGCTGGGTCCTGGTTAGTTAGCCAAAACTTTTCTCTTGCAACCATCCAGCTGTCATTCAGATTACTAACCACTTCCTGGAAAACTCCAAAGCCTGTGTGTCCAGGGAGCCACCATCTGCTCTTTTACCCTTGACCACAAATACAAACACCCCATATTCCCCCAAAGAGCTGATGGAGTTAGGCCAGGGAGGAGAAACTAAACTTGGAGATGAGCTTGGGTGGGACCCAGGAAGAAGGAAATCCAAAGGTGATACAAAGCCATGCAGCAACACAGGAACATCTGATGTGACCAGGCTGAGACCTAAAGATTCTGGCTGTCTGCCATAGTAGAAGCTGCTGCACAAAACAAAACTCAAAAGTGGGAGAAACCCATACTGACGACGCCTCCAAACCCAGCACAGCTGATTTGTTTACAGAATCACGCCAGTGAAATAATCCTGGTCCCGGGGGAGGTAAAAGTGTGTAGATGTGTTGCCACACCTGGCCCTCCGTCCAGTCTGCAGGGATCCCAGCTCCAATCAAATTACAAAGTTAAAACCATAAATAGGCCCAATGCTGAAGGCCACATCTGCTGAAGACCAGCTTTCCACCAGCAAATACACCTGGGTGGCCCAGGGACTCGGTGACAGCCTATCTCAGTGAAGCCCTTGCTTCAGTCCCCAGCACCGAAACAACAGTGACGACTACCACAACAAAATGTAACGTCTGTACCAGTCTAGCTAAAACCCAAATGGCGGCCATTCGTAATAATCCAAAATGAAAAATTACTTACCACATACCAGACATTCAGGGCTTTCCATACTCACGCAACAGGTGAGACAGGTAGGACCGTTCCCCCTCTACAGATGGGAAACTGAGGCACCAAGGAGTTAATGGAATGCAGCACTAGGTGGCAGGGTTTGTTCGAATGGAGGCCATGGCAGCTGCTATCCAGAGCAAGGCAGAGGGGCCAGCACAACCATCAGCACGTTTTGAGAACTCAGCAGTCACCTCTAGTGCCTTCATACGGGGCCTGAAAGGGTCTTCCCCGAGCAAAGTGCCACGGCACACGCCCTGCTTCCTGGTGTCCCTATGAATCACCAGGCTGAGTCCACCTGGTGGGTCTGTTTACAAGAGGGGAGGCCAGGGTTTTCTAGAGCCGGAGCACCTGTCCTGGGGCCAAGTTGGGTCACCCTGAGCTGCACAACTTGGGGAAGCAACTTTTCCAAGGCTCAGTGCTCCCACATAAAAAATGGGTAGACCGCAGTCCCAGCCATGAGTTTGTTTGGTGAGTTACGGTAATGGGGTGCTATTAACAGAACCACGATAATTGCTAGCGGGTTAAGTGATTTCAGTGATAACTTTCTTCAGCTGTAGTCTAAGATTCCGCTCACCATAAACAGTGCATAGGTGACAGTGGGGTTCAGGAAACACAAACCCCACCCCCTCAACCTTCCCCACAAAATTAGTGAACTCTGAGTTTCTTCATCTTAATCTCGTATTTGCAAAAGCTTTCAAGATTCTCAAAAGCATTTCATATTCACTGTTGATTAGCAAGTTAACCTTTCTAATAAGGATTTTCTAAAACTGACGTATCAACCGTTTTTTAAGGTTTTTTTAATGAGTTGGCGAGCTGGGTCATCACATGCCCCAGCCCCCAGGTCTTTGTACCCACAGGGATCCCTATGTGCTCCGGAGAAAGGGTCTCTTTCTCTCCAAATTAAAGAACAGGGTCAGGAGCAGAGTCGAGCCTTAGGGTCAGATTCCAGGGATCAGCCCATCAGCCCAGCTCTCCCTGTGAATTTGACTGTAAAGTAAGGCAAAGTTTACCTAGGAGAGTGACTTTCACCATTTCCTTTCTATTCCTTTCTATTTCTGGGCCGAATCTAAACTAGATCATGGTCAACATATGTCACCAACTTCCAAGAGTGGGAATAACAGGATTTGGGGATTCATAGCCTTCTGGCAAGGCTCCAAGGTTATTTTTAGCAATATTAAATTATCCTCTTTTCTTCCCCCCATTTTTCTATCCTCTTCCTTCCTTCCGTTCTTTCTTTTCTTCAAGATATAAAGAGAAGAGTCAGGTCAAAACGAAGTAAGGCTCCTACAGAAATCAAACTGCCCAGACCGCCCAGCCTACAGGCCACAAATGCTAAGCAAGCAGGTACCCTCGTAGCAGAAGGCACACTTTGGGGGCTCAGCGCCGGCATCTCACAAGTTCCCATGCGCGTTTTCCGACCACTCGGCCAGACAAAGACCGCAAGTTCCCCGGTCCATGGCTCCACACAGGCGGGGACCCAGGCTCCCCAAATTAGGCCCACTTCCATCCTAGGGCGCCTCGCACGCGCGGAGGAGTCCCTAGGTGTCCCTGGCGTGATCCCGGGTCCACCCGCAACGCCCCTGCCCCAGCTCGCGCCCCGGCTCCTGGGGCAGCGGCCGGACCCCGGGCCCTCCCCGGCCTGAGGCTGCAGGCCCACCCGCCCAGCGCGACCCCATCCCGGCTCAGCCGAAGGTGCGGCTCCGGCCCGAGTGGGCGCCGCGGAATCCGGCTCCGCGGCCCGAGCCGGGCTCTGATACCCACCCGGATCCCGCCGCCGGGGACCGGATTCGCGCCGGCTCCGGGAGCGGACAGCACCGCCGCGGTCGCCGCAGCCGCTGGCAGGAGGCGCGGCGGGGCGGGGCGGGGACACTCGCGAGGCCCGCCCCCGGGCCCTCCCCCATCCTCCCCGCCGCCCTCCCCCGAGGTCCCCGCGCTCCGGGCCACTGCCCAGTCCCTGGCCGCGCGCCCAAGCCTCCAGCCTCCGCCCCAGACCGGAGCGCCGCGCCCCAGGCGACCTCGGGGCTCTTAGTGCGCCCTCAGCCTCTCGGTGGCGCCCTCTGCGTTTACGTTTTTCGTGTTTGGGGGTGGAAGAAAGGACACCTGGAAGAAGGCCCTGGTGTCGCTTCTCCACCAGGGATTTCCTGCGGGACGCCTCGGGATACGACACCGAGCCACTCACGCCCCCCACGCTGCCTGCCACCCTCGGGCCCGTAGCAGTCTTGGGGGTCCCCAGGGTCACACAGTGCCAGACGCACGTAGTCACTGTTGTCTCCTTAATAGAAACTGAGACCAAGCGGGCGCAGCTCGGCCGCAAATAGCGATGGGAAAAGCACCGATGTGTGCTGAATCGTATTCACGGATTTCCCTGCTTTGCTCCACACGCACGGGAATAGCACAATGGCCGCGCGCCCGCCTGGGTCCCCACTGCCCGAAGTCCCCGCCCCTCCGGATGTTGACGGCGTCTCCTGGCAACGGGAGATGGCGCAGCAAGGCGACCCCGCTGGAGGGTAAGCCGGGACAAGGGGATAGTAGGTCTTGGGGCCGCCAGACCACGCTCTTCAGCCATCCGCGCCGAGATGACTAGAGCCATCGTCGTACCCTTCGCCTCCGTGACTCTTTCCTCCCGCTTTCTGGGACTTTTCAACCCCTTCCCGTCCACTGCCCCGCAACCCTCTCCCCTCTCCCCTCCTGTCCATTGGCCTTCCTCCCCCTCCCCCGTGCCATTCCCCTAGTCCAAAGGGCGCTTCTCCCACTAAGACCCCGGCTGACTGTCCCTGGGTAACCATGGCAAACGCGGAGCTTGGCTGTCCCAGCTGCAGAGCCGGCACAGGTCCGTGGGATGCTTCCCCGACCTTGCTCTGGCGACCCTGGACATTCGCAGGGTTCCGGATGCCCTAACCCTCCCCTTCCCAGCCTCCCTTTCCAGGCTTATGTGGCAGTGGTGGTGGTGGTGGTGGTGGTGGTGATAATGCCTAATGCCGGACACCGGCATGGCCAGCCCAGCAGCAGACACCCCAGGATGTACTTTTAAGTGCAGAGGTTGGCTAGTGAAGGATCCACGCCCCAGCTCGGGTTGGCTTTTTGCTTGTGTGAAAGGTAGAGAGGATTCTGAAGAATTTGATCTTTTTTTTTTTAATAACCCTAGACACTTCTATACTGTTTCATATTTTCTTTTAAAAAGGTAAGACTATAAGTACTGACAATGAAAGCAGACTTTACTCCAACTGTTACCCGCAAAGGTTGCCGGTCTTGGGAAGGAGAGGAGACTCACAGGGGTGATCCCTGCTGGTGTCACATGTATCTGTATTCCTTTGATGGGGGGGGTTAGCTTACATTTCGAATTTTTAAAAATACTGTAAATAACTTTCCCATACAGTGTAAGTAGTTGAGAAGTGTTGTAGTCAGGGATTGCAAAGAGAACAATTACATATAGGACAGGTAATTCACAGAAGAATTCTTTTATAATGATCACCCAAAGAGTCAAACACGAAGAGTGCAGGAATCTGTCCATACATTAAAGACCTAGAGAATCTAGCTGAGGGCCTAGATCCCATAGCAATGTCCTGCATGAGTCCAGCTGAAGACCTGGAGCCCATGACCGTGTCCCCATGAGTCTACCTGGAGGCCCAGAGCCCATGACAATGGCTCATGCAAGTCTGTTTCACCAATCTGCACTGGGAAGGCCCAAAGGTCAGCGGTGGAAGCTAGAAAGTCTGTGCCAGCGGAGTGAAGCATCTGTGCCAGCAGGCTGAGGGTTCTGCACTGGAGCCAGGAAGCGATGCTCAAAATAAGGATCAGAGCTTCCCAGAAAAGCGCCACAGCCATCCTCAGTGACAACAAGGTCCTGAGCTCCTCTGATGATGAGAACAGCTGAGTTCATGTCAGGGAAGAAGCTCAGCGAGCTCCCCCAGGAGAACCCACGGCAGCAGGAGAACCAACAGCACCAAACATCACCACTTAGGAGAATCCACTTCTCTTTTGATGCTGAAAGCAGCCCTCAGGTGGACCCTCTGCACTCAGCACGATGCTGACTCAGTTCACCTCAGTTTTTAACCCACCATAAGAAGCTAACGGAATCTCTGGAGCTTTGTCCTTGAGCTTCTTTCTTCTGTATTTCCTGTGCTCAGTTTTGTCCCAAATGCATTTTGGTTAAGATGACTTTTCTGGGATGATCTCATGGTGCTCTTCCCTTCATGTTTTGTTTTGTTTTTGTTTTTTAGATGTGTAGTTCAGGCTGGCTTTGGACTCACTACATAGTCCAGGCTGACCTCAAACTCAAAATGATCCTCCTGCCTCAGCCTCCCAAAGGCTAGGATTACAGGTGCGCATCACCACACTCACCTTTAATGTTTTAATAATTGTATTTTGATTCCTTCTTGGACTGAGCTTGTGACACCTGAGCCCCATGACAAGCACACTCTAGTGACAGGACAGAGACCTGCTGGCAAGGTCAAATCCTATCTAGTGATAGGACAAAGAATGAGTGAAAAGGGAATTCACAAGTGAACAAACTAGGGTGTAGAATTCTCGGGTAATGCACACTACTGTTCCCTCTGTGACTAGGCCTCCCCAGGAAGGCAGAGCGACTTTGGAAGGAGCAGAGGGGCCCAGCGATGAAGACCGTGCGGTAAGCCTCCCTAGAGGCAAGCGCTCTGGGCTTATGTTTGCAGGGAGGGGCAGGGGCGGGATTTGCTGGGCTCAGTTTCACAGTGACCAGCGTCAGGGATAGACAATGCCAGTGCCAAGAAACCTGTTTTCCTTCTGCCTCACTCCAAAGTGTGGGCAGTTAGTCAGGATATCAGGGAGAGCTACCTCAGCGCTCGGAGCTTCTTTCCTGCCACTGAGCATGGAAAGCATGATGCAGTCTCCTGCTGGGGATGAGAGAAGAGGTGCTTTTCCTACAATATCGCCCACTGCTAAGCGCAAAGCTCTCCTAACCCTTTTCCTTCGTGTGGACCCTGGGTCTTTTCTGCCCATTGTACAGGTGTCACCACTGGAGCACAGTGAGCGGAAGAGTGAAGAGGCCGTGGATGCCTCAGGCCCTTCTGCAAGAGAAATAGTGGGAGTAGAAGCAGAAGCAGCCCAGGATGGGGCCATTTTGGCTCCAGGGGAGGCTGCTGGTGAAGGGGACCCTGAATCCACCCAGAAGGAGGAAACCGAAGAATTTGGATCTGAGACAGACACTGTATCTCTTGAAGATCAAACAAGTTCAGAGCTCCTGCTTTCAGATGGTAGCCCTCAGGAAGTGCCAGGGGGTGACTCTGGCTCTGTGTCTCAGTACCAAGCTGGTGATGATTTCTCCCAAGAGGCCAGGCCACTGGAACCAAAAGTCTCTGGAGAACCACTGCAGTCCCTAGATCCAGATGCTTCAGGATCAACAGCAGACCCCTTGGTGAGTAGCCCTGGTTTCTGGGCAGGGCCCATATGATTCATTGCCTTCCATGGAGCTAACCCAAGTCCTCATCCCCACTCAGGATGTCTTAGCAGACATAAGCCTCAAAGTCTGCTCTGCAGTGTGGATAGGTCCTGCCCTCGCGCCATCTTCCCAGACCCAGGTCTGGTTGGTGGCATCATGTTGCCACCATCTGTGGAAGGGTCCTAGGTTACTTGTCTTGCAGAGCAGGTCAGCCCAGTCCAGTGGCACTGAGCCACCTGGAGTCACATGCTCATTTCAGGAATACTGGACATAAGGCTTTTGAGGAGAAGCTGAATTGTGAATTTTTTGAAAATTCATATAATTTATTTTAAATAGCCAGAGGTGACAAGTGTCCAATGTCCTGAGCAGTGCAGTTCTAGATCAAAATAGCGGGAGAAGAGTCAGGGTGATGGCATGTGCCTAAATTCCCAGGGGCTGGGAGGCCAAGGCAGGAGGGTGGCAGGTTTGAGGACTGTCTCAAAATAAAATCTTCAAAAAGGGCTGAGGATGGCTTGGTGGTGGAGCACTGCCTAGCATGTTGGATCTTAGCATCTGGATTCAATCTTCACACTACAAAAAAAAAGTAAAGTGTGTTGCTACATTACCAGCGAATGCAAGGGCTCCTTGATATTTCCCCAGATTTCCATTCATATAAACTGTTACAGTGATAGATCACATCTAGAGTCAGGCCTCTTTAGTCTCTCCTATTTCTCCTTGACTTTGCCCTTGACCCCTGTGAAGGTCACAGGCCAGTTTTTCTTGCTCTTGTGGTACTGAGGTTAAACCAAGGACTCAACGTGCTTTACCACTGAGGTACCCCCCCACCTCTCTTTGAGATAGGGTCTTGCTAAGCTACTCAGGCTGACCTTGAAATTCTGATCCTACTGCCTCAGCCCCCTGAATCGCTAGGATCACAAGTATGTGCCGCCATACCCAACCTGAGACCAGTGGTCTTGTAGAATGTCCCTTGCTTAGATTCCCCTGGTATTTCCCCTTGTGGTCCCCTGGTAGGCCCACCACAGAGGTGACGCAGAACCAACCCAGCCATGCAGGTTCCAGGGTGCCGCCCCTTTCCACATGGGTTTCCTTGCTCCAGTCTGAAGAGCTAGGCCTCCCCCTTGTGGAGTTCCTCTTTGCCTCTGTGTCCTTAGTGATGATTTCTTGGGAAGGTACATGTTTTTGTTTAAAAGGGGTAAGTGAAGGGGAGAATCTAAATGATCTAGTTTACATAATTTTAATCAATGAAAACTTTCTAGACACATGGAAAGAAGAAATAAGTAAGCATTATTCAGAATGAAAAAAATCCCAACAGATTACTACCGTTTATTTAGGTCTTCTTTCTATTTCGTAATGTCCACTGGTGCTAAGCATCTTTTGCCGGATTTGTCCCTATGTATAGCTCACTTTTTGATGCTGGTGTGAATGATTTCCAGTTCTCAGTTACTGGTTTACAGAAATGCAATAGTTTGTTATATTCTCCGGCACTACTAACCTCCTTTGTTAGTTAGGATAGCTGGCTTGGAGAATCCATGTGCTTTCTAATAAAAAATGATTGTTTCATCTAAAAAATAAAAAGATGATTAACTTGTTCCTTTCCAATCTGCAGCACTTTTTCTTTTTCCTGCCTGCTTACACTGGCTAGACCCTTGAGCACAAAGCTGAATAGAAAAATGAGGGGCGTGACAGCTTGTCTTGCTTATTTGTTTACATGTTTATATTAAGTATTTTATTTACTGGGCCCCCCAGCTGCATCAGCTCTCGAGGCAGCTCACAGTGGCAGGAGCGTGTGCAGGAGGAAGCAGGAAGGGGCAAGCTCGCCCCAGCAGAACTCAGGACTCAGGACTCAGACCCCTACTGACCAGAAAACCCCTCAAATTTTAAAGCTTCTGCCACATCTTGAAAGTGTCACCTGGGGGACCTGGCTCTACTCACAAGAGTTTTGGAGACCACAGTTAAGCCATATACAAACCACAGCAGCCCTCACCAATCAACCTCAGTTGTTCTTGCCACAGAGATCCCAGAGAAACTCACTGGAGAAAGCCTTTCCCGTGGACTTACAGCAAGGCTTCAGACTGGACCGAGGGAGCAGCATGGCGCCCTCAGATGAGGAAGAGCTCTCCCTGAGCCCACAGGAACCCTTTGAGCAAGGTACCTGCACACCTGTCCACCAGGGCAAGCCATTGTCACATCCCTTTCAGTGCAGGTGGGCTGCCCACTTGACACCTGCAGCCTTGTTAGCTTTAGGGCCTCATATTCCTCAGCTTTCCCACTGCTGGACACAATGCCCAACACCCGTAACTCAAAGGAGGTGTGGTTTAATTTAGCTTATAGTCTCAAAGGATTCAGTCCATGGTCACCTGTCTCCAAGGCAGGGCCATCATGGGGGAGGGCGTGGTGAGGCCCAGCTGCTTAGTTCACGGCAGCTGGAAGGCCCCACCAAAAGGAAGGGGTGGAGGACCGGACCCAGACCCAAAGCCAGGCCTCCACACTTCACCCAGTCACACCCGGGAGTGTGTCTGCCGTCCCCTGCAGAGCTCCCAAGACAGTCAAGTTGACAGTCAGGCTGCCCTGTGGTAGGCTGTGAGGCTAAAATGACAATGGATGCGATTTAGTCTCTTCTGCACCACTTCTACCCACAGTGAAGTAGAAGCCATTCTCCTCCATAAAGACGAGGGCCAGAGAGCCATGCATAACTTACCAAGCAAACAATCTTAGTCCTTTTTTCATGAGCCTCTCTTCCTTTCCCATCTACAGGAAGAATTTATAGGAAGAGTGTCTAAGGACACACTGGCTGGCTTCCTGTCTGCCTTTAAAATGTGATTCTTTCTATGGCATACACTGAAAGGCCCTACAGAGAGACCATAAAAAACTTCCAAGGCTGATTCCTTTTTTCCTGCAGTACTGTGGATGGAACCCACGGCCTTTGCACTGAGCTACATTCCCTCCCCTACCCTTTTTTTTGGACACGTGGTCTCCCTGAATTGCTTAGTTGTGCAGGGTGAGCTGAAACTTGCAACTGTCCTGCCTCAGTCTCCCAGAATACTGGGAGGCATCTGCCACCTTGCCTGGCAGCCTCCCTGTTTGGGTGACTTTTCTTTCTCTTTGTCCTCATGTGGCATGAGAGTGGGAGCACTTTTGCTGCCAGCTCCCCGGGGAGCCAGTGATCAGGTACTCTGCTAACTCCTCGGTGACATCTACTCTGTCCCTTTGGTGTCCTCAGAGGACTCTGAAGCCCACTCTCGGGAGGCAGTGTTGCTGGACCAGGCCCAAGAGTTAAGCCCTGAAGAAGGGACTTCGGTGGAGAGACTGGAGTCCGAGAGTGACGAGGCGGAGGATGAGGGATCCCAGCTGGTGGTTTTGGACCCAGACCACGTAAGACAGTGCTGCGTTCGCTACTCGGGCCCTTTTCTGCTCTCTGAACCCCCACACTGTGTTCCTGTCCACTGCCCACTGCATGTATGCCTCTTGTTTGTAAAGTGTATTCTTTTACGTTGAAACACCCTTTTACATTGCTCAACCTCAGCTTTGCTGACATTTGAGGCCAGATTAGTCTCTGGCAGGGCCATCCTAGACTTTGTAGGACACTGGGCAGCACCCATGGGCTCCACCCATGATATGCCTGTAGCAGCTTCTCCTTTGCAGTGACAACCACAGTTGTCTCCGAACCTTGTCAAATGTTGAGGGTGGATGGGGCCGCTGCCTTGAGTTACCAACCAGGCTGCAGTTTCTTGTCCTAGCCTTGGCAAGTAGCAAAGGCAGGTCTTGGTTGGAGCTGCCCGTTAGGAAAGCTGTGTGCTTCTGGTGGTATGGGAAGGAGCCCCAGCCACTGTTCTGGGTGCCTATTCGATGCCGACACCCCAGCCAGTGCTCACCACCACACTCAGAGCCCTGGTAAAATTCAGATACCCAACTAGTTCATGTCCTTTTGACAAACTATACACTTAGCTCTGCAGTGCCCGGGGTGATGGAACCTTGAGGTGCCTTGAATTGGTGCCTCAAAGAGGAGGCCTCTCGGGCAGAAGTAGGGAGCACCCAGTGTGGGCATTGCCTCTGCATCCCTTCACTCATGTGCCGCTGTACATGGGCTCGCCCCTAGGCAGGTCCGGAGTAACCACGTGGTTTTCTGTTGCTGTAGCCCCTGATGGTCAGATTCCAGGCGGCCCTGAAGAGCTTCCTGAACCGCCAGATAGACAAGCTGAAGCTGGAGCTTCAGGAGTTGGTGCGTATGGGCTCCATTGTCTCCCTACCAGCGTGGGCATAGTCTGTCCACTGAACCTGCTTCTCTCTCTCTGGTGCAGGAGGTGGCCAACAAGCAACGCCGAGCCCAGCGTCAGGAGCTGGGTGTGAATCTCTATGGGGTCCAGCAGCACCTGGCTCGCCTGCAGATGCAGCTAGGGAAGAGCCAGGACCAGCACTCCATCGTCGCCAGCGAGAGGCGACAGAAGGAAGAGGAGCTGCAGGAGGTGCGCGCGCTCTACAACAAGACCTGGACAGCCGCCAACGAGGAGCAGAAGAAACGTAAGAAAGCCAGCGACCCGGGCGTCGCTCCCTGCAGTGTGCAGCACCCCACTCCGTGTGTCCCTGTGCTGTTGTGGGTCACTGAGCAAAGCAAAATGTGTATCTGTCCTGGAAGGGTTCTGTTTTCTGGGAAAGGAAGTCCTGTAAATATCTTAAAATGCATTTACTTGGATAACACAGCAAATCCAAAACCCATCACAGTAACAGTCTGGTGTAGACACAAAACCCCGAGCGGGTGGCATGGAAGGTCTGAGCAAGTGCAAAGAGAGCACAGTGCAGGGTGTGCAGTGGTCTGGGGCAGCACAAGAGGCCACGCTGAGGCTCACAAAGGCTGGGCCCGAGGCCCCAGCCCAGCAGTGTCATGGGAAAGAGGTAGCTTGGGTGGGGAGGCTGAGGAGCTGCCCCACACTGTGAGCAGCAGCTTCACCGAAGCTGCCACATTGTTGGAGCCAGAGCACAGAGCAGTGTGGGGCTTGGGGGTGTTTCCTCCTGCGGCTGGCTTCCCGGAGATGTCAGGCCTGCTGTGTTTTGATGTTTCCTCATCGACTCTACTACCAACACCAGAGAAAAATACTCTAAAGCAACCTGGAAGCAAACAGAATCAGATGTGTATCCTGCTGTCCTGGAAAAGGGCACAGCCGACCCTGAGAAATGCAGCAGAAGGTTTGAATTTTTCTGGGTTCATTTTCTTGCTGCTGTAATCGAACATTACCGGGCCCTCAGAGATGAGCAGGAGTTTGTCCTGTGCATAGTCCCCACAGAGTGGGGAGTGTGTGGCAGCCTCTCATAGCTAAGGGCAAGAAGAGAGAGGTGGGGCTCACAGCCCGGAACCCTCTCCTAACTGGTGACTGCCTCCTAAAGGTGGACCCCAGTGGCCTGAGCACTGCTGTGTTAGAAAGTAAGTCTTCAGGACAGACTTTTTTCCCCAGGTGTGCACAGGATTGGGCAGGATTGGAAGCTGTCGGCCAGGGAGGGATGGTGGCAGTTAGCACTGAGTCTCCTTTCTCAGTTCCAAGGACCTCACTCATGGTCAGCACCCACCTTGGGGGCTGCTGCTACTGCCCTGTACCTTAGGTGACACCTGGCACTCCACCTCTCAAGAATGTCATGGTCACCTACCTCACCAGGAGGGAGGCAGAGCCTTGACATCAAAATGGGGGTTACCAGAGCGCCCTTGGGCTCCGCAGGCAGAGCAGCAGGCTTGAGTGGGGAATGCCAGTGGGTGTCTGCATGAGATCTCGGGGACACTGCCTTGTAAATGAGGACGACAGTGAGGAAGGACACCTGGAGTTAAAAACACAGTCTCCTCCCCCACCCTCCGAAGATGATAGAGCAGGCCAGTGAATACTGGTGAAGATGGGACTTGTGGCTGAAAAGCTGCAAGGAATCCTCAGAACAGCAACCCCCAAAAGATGGATGTTTTGTGAAGGAAATGGGGACGAGGCTATGAAGATCCTTGTCATCAGACAGCCTCCATAGGGAGGAGTGACATGTAAGGACATGGCAGGATGTCAGAAAGCACAGGCCTTAGGCTGGCAGGACTCATGGTGGGCAGCCAGAGTTTAAAGTGGGCACATGTGCACACAGCTGGTGAGGACTCCACATTCTGAGGGCAAAGGAAGACCCGCTGCAGGCTGTGGGCAGGAGGAGCCTCAGTGTGGCCAAGGCAGCAGATGCAGGCTGCGCTGAAACCTGGGCTCCACCGGCTGCCCTGAGGATATGAGCCAGTCTGGACCTCTGCTTCACCTGGAGAAGGCAAGGCACCCTTTGTTTTGGTTTGTTTTTGTCATGGTGCTTTTTCTGCAATCCTAACGTGTTGACTAGAACCAGAGTCTCATTAAAGATATGCGATCTCCCAGCTCATCTTCCAGGATCAACTAAAAAAACCTTGCATCTCATGGAATAACAACTTTTGCAATGAGATTTCAATATTTCAGCATAACATTGTGAACCATGACATTTTGGAATAAAATTATAGTCGGCATATATTAAATATTAATATTATCATTATGAGAGCCACAGAGAGATTGTTTGGGAAACAATTCTTGCAACATGAGTCTAAAATCTTGAGAATTGATGGTTATTGTGTGCAACTTGCTATCTTAAAATTGCATTAATAATACACAGGTGTGGCACACAGAGGTGAAAGACAGTGATGTGGGCAAAGGTCAGTGTCATAAGTGGTCTTTGCAGTACATGAAACAGTTTGCAAAGCACATTTGACCTCACTTTAAACAAGGAGGACTGTGTCTAGTGGTGTTGCGTTTCTGGTCTTTTTCTAGAATTCAAAGACATGAAACTAATGCTCAAAAAAAAAATGGGAAGGAAATTTTCTAATTCCTCTTTTTTTTTTAACACAGCAGCAAAGTTCTCTGTATTTACTGAAAGTATTCATGTTTGAATGGAATTAAGTACTGGTGATGTGGCTGGTCTCTGACTGAATATTGCATGTTGGCGTTGCTACATTTCCCCTTCTGGATCTGACCGCTGCTTCCTTTCTTTTCTTGTAAAGTCGTTGTGTAGATCTCTGCTGTACAAATCCAGGGATCAATGAGAACATTTACGTGGAGTCAGAAATTCTCAAATTGTTCTAAGCATTGAGCTTATCAGGAGCTTGATGCAAATGGACATTCTCGTTCCACGCCTCCGAAATTCTGACCCAGTAGGTCTAGAACAGCACGCTTTATCTTTTCCACGAGGCAGTGTTGATGTTGCTGACTCTTCTTTGAGAGCAGCTTTGAAGGCTCAGGCGGTTCTTGCTTTGTCCTGCCTGCCTCACCCTCTCCTGTTCAACTCCATCGCCTTCAGGTCCCACCTGGCTGGACAGTTCCAACTGGAAAGGTTCTCTGAGTCCCCAGAGCAGTTATTTATTTGATGAAACCTTTTGAATGTTGTGTATTATTAATATATTACAGTGCAATATTATTACATTTTAAATGAAACAACATAATCAGATATGCCTCCCTATGTTCTGTTGTTTGCTTCTTTTTTTTTTTTTTTTTTGCCTCGGTAATTTTTTTTAAAAACACTGATTTGTCATTTGGAAATATTGTGATTCAAAAATCTAAGTTTCAGAGCTGGGTGTGGTAGTGCACACCTATAATCCCAGCAGTCGGGAGGCTGAGGCAGGAGGATCATTGCAAGTTCAAGACCAGCCTGGGCTACAAAGTGAATTCTAGGCCAGCCTGAACTGCGTAGTGAAGAGACCTTGCCTCAAAAAGACAAAAGAAAAAAAATCTACTTTTCGGTTCAATTTATTTCAATACTGACTTTAGTAGTTGTTGTCCCTGGAAACATGTGGAATATCATAAGTTCAAGAGAATTATGTCCTGGAGGGCAGGCTTTTAGTAAAGTACGCTACCAATTTGGCAGTGCGATCCACCAACTTGGATAAAAGACTGCAGGCATTTTGTTGAAACTTCATAAAGTGTTTCCTGCTCTGACCAATCTATTCGCACAAGTTCATCATGAACATCTGCATTTTTTAAAAAACAGGTGACATATTCATGTATGCATATGTAATATATTCAGGAGCAAAAACAACACAGTCCCCCTGCGGCTTCCTTCTGGGTCACTGTTTCCATCTCCTCGGAGACGGCCAGTTCTTCCCCCGTGTGGGCATTTAGAG
This sequence comes from Cavia porcellus, assembly GCF_034190915.1. Classification (NCBI taxonomy): domain Eukaryota; kingdom Metazoa; phylum Chordata; class Mammalia; order Rodentia; family Caviidae; genus Cavia; species Cavia porcellus. The sequence goes on from NW_026947515.1 coordinate 28,524,891, forward strand.
CAGGTGTAAGCTGTTATCTTAGCACAGCACTGAGTGAGGAAGGATGTGCTTGTCCCGTGGCTCACTCCTCCACCTGTTCCACTAGCCTCTGCTTCATATTATGGCCGTAGTTACAACACTATGGGCCATGGGCCGAAGGACGTTCAGTACCGCTCCTCTTTCCTTGCACAATCCATTCAGTTCTTGTTTTTAAAGTCTCCAGCTGCTAGGAATGCAGGGAGCTTGTGCTGGTCTCGATACACAGCAGCAATCTGCTTGGGTCTGGCCTTTGGGAGGCTAAACAGCTGACCTCCTCTGTCCTAGCAGCTTTGGCCATCTTGCAGCTGTCCCTAATAATCATAATGGTTGTTTCCAGATAAACGTCAAATGTAGACAGCTTAACACCATTTGCAGTGTTATCAAGGCAAATGTGTTGGTTAAAGTCGTGCAACTAAAGTCATACTAACTGCGGAAGTAGAAGCTCCACATTTTGGAAGCTTAATATGACAGTTTATGTGATTCCTGCTGGGTAGCAATCTCTCATCATGGTCTCCAGTTCGACACAGGAGTCATTTCCTTCAGTTTATGAGCTTCCTATGGTTTCAGGATTGCATGTTTGGTGAAATGTCTTTCTTGTGCCTTCACACCCTGCAGTCTATTAAGGTTCCAAATTCGTAGGCCTTTTCTACAGCCAAGAATGCCTGTCAGAGGCACAAGTCACAGAGTATCTCCTTCAAATCCTCGTTGTCTAGGAAGGAAGGGTCTTCATCTAGCCAAAGTGGTTTTTTTGGTGTATCCTTAACTGGTGGGGAAAGGGGTATCAAGAGATGAAGGAAGCTGGGGATTTAGCTCAGTGGCATAAGCACCTGCCTGGCAAGCACAAGGTTACGAGTTCAATTCCCAGTACCAAAAAAAAAAAAAAAAAAAAAAGAGAGAGAGAGAGAGAGGTGGAAGAAGGGGAGGGAGATGGGGGATGAATAAAGGAGTTGGGGTGCGTTATGCACGTGTACCAAATTCCCGCAGAGAATATAAACAGTAAGCACTACACACATACACTACTAAACTAGAAGTTTCAACGTCCCATTGTGGATCTTGATTAGAATTGTACTAGATGTACTTTTAATTTGGAGAGAAATTATGCTTTTGTATGATGAACCTTCTGGTGCAGGCTGTTCTATTTATTTATATTTGTTCTGTGTCCTGATATGAGGTTAGATTGTTTTTCTCGATTGCTTCTTCCCAGGCTTGATCCTGTGAATCCTACAGCTGTTTTCTCAAGTTGTTACAGCAACTGTGGATGAGACTTTTTTAAAAATTACAATTCTTTTTTTTTTTTTTTGTCTTTTTCATTTTTATTGGTACCGGGGATCGAACTCACGACCACCTGCTTGCAAGGCAGGTGCTTATGCCGCTGAGCTAAATCCCCAGCCCCCAAAATTACAATTCTTAACCCGGCACTGTGCAGATAGAAAAAACTATAACCTGGTGTCCTGGTACTTCCCTGATTTCTTCTACAGGTATTTTTACCAGCTTCCAATTAGTTGTAATGGCTCTTCTAGGTGTCAGGCTTGGGCCCCTGGGGCCAGTGACAGCATCAACAGCTCATTTCCAAATCGACATTGTATTTGTGCTCCGTGTTTTCTCACTGGGTTGGGCTCTCAAATCCCGCTGGTTGCACCCTCATCCCTCCTGGATGTAGCTTTCCCAGATTGAGTTTCCTGTAGCTTCTGCCAGATGCCTGAAGAACTCGCCTTCCGCCTTGGTGTAGGCTGGATAGGTTTTATCAAACACCCATTTGGCTTCCACCTAGGAAGCTTTACCCCTGCTTTAATCTGTTAACATATATGTTAAATGTGTAGATCATTTATGGCCAATGATTCCAAAATTCCCGAAGTGAACCCTACTTGGCTTTGGTGTGTTTTTATTTTAGTTTAGTGCGTAATGAGAGATATGGATCTAGACTCAATGTTCTTTATGCAGATAGTTATCCCAGCACCATTTATTAGTGAGGTTATCTTTCCTCCAGTGTATGTTTTTAGCTCCTTTGTCAAAGATCAAATAGCTGTATATACCTGGGGTTGTTTCTACTTCTTTTGTTCCACTGATACACATGTTTGTTTTTATGCCAGTGCCATGCTTTTTTTTTTTTTTTTCTTTTTTTTTTTTTTGAGAGGGGTCTCGCTATGCAGTTCAGGCTGGCCTTGAGCTCACTTTGTAGCCCAGCCTGGTCTTGAACTTGCAACGATCCTCCCACCTCAACTTCCCAAGTGCTGCGATTACAGGCGTGAGCCACCACACCCAGCAAGTACCGTGCTTTTTTAATCACCATAACATTGTAATATAACTTCAAGTCTGGGTTTGTGATGCCATCTACTTTACTTTTGTTACCCAGGCTTGATTTTGCTATTCTAGAACCCTTCTGATTTCATATAAATTTTAGAATTTGTTTCTCTGGCTCTATGGAAAATGACATTAATATTTTGATTGGGATTGCATTAAATCTGTGTATCAGTTTTGGAGCTATAGCAAATTTGATTATGAACAAGATATATCTTTCTATTTTCTGATATCCTCCTCAATTTAGGTTACTGCCCTAGGGTTTAATGTTTCTTGGTGCTATTGTGAATGGTGTTTCTTTTTCAGTAGGTTCATTATTAATATACAACGACGCTATTGATTTTTAAAATTTTTTAAAGTTTTATTTTAAAGAGAATAAAACCAAGCAAAATAACACCATAAAGCAAATCAAAACAAGACAGTGTGAGTGACATAGGATTTCAAAACAAGATAGGAAATCAACGATGATTGCCATATTGCCTCTTATTGTCTCCAAAATAGCTGCCCATACTTTCAGACATAGGAAGATCAAACAAAACAGAACAGAATAGAACCAATAAAAACAATGAATGCAATACAGGAATTCAAAACAAGATAATAAATCTAAAATGGCTACCATAATATATCTTGTTATTTTTGAAATAGCTGCCCATGCCATCAGATATAATAAAACCAAACAAGATAAAACAGAATAAAACCCACCAAACAAAACAATGAGAATGATACAGGATTTTGAAATAAGGTAATAGGGAATTAACTATAGCCACTGCCTTCAGAAGGAGATCTCTCTCACATATACTACACTGTGTATTGTTATCCTCTTAATAGATGATTAGACTACCAGCTTTAGGCCTGCAAAGTCAGTGAAACACTACACACTACAAGCATTAAGTTGTGTTTTGCTCAGTAGCTAGCATCACAGCCTGTTTTTCCAGATCAGCTGATTGCTTATGGTGGAGAGCGGGGAGGAACGCTGGTTCCTTTTGTCTCCCTGCCAGTGCACCAAAAGGAGCTGGCATCTGGCTTTCTCCCAGTCACGTGCATGGCGCCGACTCACAGGAGAGCTTAGCTTCTTGTTGACTTTTTGTCCTCCTCACCCACAGTCTGCAAATGGTGCTGACTCTCAAGAGGAGGCTGGCCTCTGGCTCTCCCCTAGTCAGCCCAAACATGGGGCCGACTCACAGGAGGAGAATGCAATTGATTTTTGTATGTTTAATTTGCATCTTGAATGTAGTTATCAATTCTAAGAGTATTTTGGTAGTTTTTTGGGGTTTGTAAGTAAAAGGTCATGCCATTTGCAAATAATGACATTTTGATTTTCTGCTTTCCTGTACACATCTGTTTTATTTCTTTCTCTTGCTTGATTGCTCTTCCTAATGTTTCAAGGACCATGTTGAATGGGAGTGCTACTAGTGAATATCCTTGTAATGTTACTGATTTTAGAGGGAAAGTTTTCAGTTTTCCCCAGCTTAATGTGATATCAGCAGTAAGTTGGTCACAAATGGTTTTTAATCACACTGAGATAAAGATCTTCTATCCTTACTCTCTTCAGAGTTTTTATCAGGAATAAGTGTTGGATTTTGACAAAAGCTTCAGTGTCTATTGATACAGTCATGTGATTTTCTTTCTTTTTATGTGATAAATTACATTTATTGATTTGTATATATTGAACCATCCTTGTGTCCCTAGAATGAGACTTATTGGTCATGGTGTATGATCTTTCTGATGATTTATTGCATTCTGTTTACCAGTACCTTGTTAAGGATTTTTGCACCTACATTCATTAGAGAAATTGGCATATGGTTCTCTTTTTTGGTTAGATCCTAGTCTGGTTTTGGGATCAGGTTAATGTTATCTTCCAAGAATGAGCAAATAGTACTCATTCTTTCTCAATTTTATTAAAAAGTTTGAGGAGTATTGGCATTAGATCATCTCTGAAGTTCTTGTAAAAGTTGGCTGTGACGCTCTAAAGTCCTGGGATTTTCTTAATTGATAGTTTTTCTTTTTATTACTGCTTCCTTTTGATTACCTGTTATTGGATTGTTCAAGATTTTTGTCCTATTGGTTCAGTTTTGGCAATTCTTATGTATCTAGGAATCTCACCATTTCTTCTGAGTTCTCCAACTATTTGGTTGTATATGTTTGTGGAGCAGTAGCTAATAATTTTTACATTCTGGCAGTGCTCATTGTGATTTTACCTTTTTCATTTCTATTTGCATTAATTTATGTCTTTTTGGGGTAAGATTGGCTATGGGTTATTGATTTTGTTTATACTTTGAAAGAACAGCTCTTCAATTCACTGATTCTTCATAATTTTTTTGGTGTCTATCTTATTAATTTCTGATCCGATCTATGTGATTTTCTTCCTTGTGCAAGCTCTGTGTTTGGATCATTCTTGTTTTTCTCAGATCTTGAGGTGCATCACTAGTTATTTATTTAGACTTGCTCTATGTTTGTGATAGGAGCATTCGCTGCTATAAACTTCCTTCACAGGACTATTTCTGTTGTGTTCCACAAGTTCTGATATGTTGTACTTGCATTATCATTTAATTCTGGGGATGTTCTTATTTCTTCCCTAATTTTGTCTGTGACATTGATTATTTAGGAGTGTGTTGTTTGATTTCTGTGTGTTTGCATAGTCTTTGTTGCTATTGATTTTGTTTGGTTGCACTATGATCTGCTAATACACATGGTAAAACTTCAGTTCTTTTGCATTTATTAGCTAGTATGAGGTTTGTTTTGGTGAAAGTACCATGTCAGCCAAAAAGAATATGTATTCTGGTTTTTCTGTGAACACTCTGTATGTATCTATTAAATTCATTTGTTCAAAGATTTAGTTCAAGTTTGATATTTTTTGTAAAGTTGGTCTGTCTGTCTGTGATACAGAGGCACTGAAATTCCTAACTATAATTGTATTGATGTTTATCTGATCTTTTATGTTCATCAGAGTTTATCATTGGATTTTTTTTCTTTATACATTCTGTGTCTTTTGATTGGTGAATTGAGTACAATGACATTGATAGTTATAACTGGTAGGTATTGACTTATTCCTGTCATTGTACTAATTTCCTGGTGCTGTTTTGCTTTTATTCCCTTCTACTTAACTGCTAGCCCTACTTGATGTATGCATTTTATTAGACTTCTCGGCATTTTTAACTTCATTATCTCCTTCTGGGATAGACTGGAGAAGTTTTTGGATGTTGGTTTGGTATTCTTGAATTTCTTTAGATTTTCTTATCATGGAAATATCTTACCTCTCTAGTAATATTGAAAGATAGTTTTGTAGGATGTAACAGTCTGGATTGGAAGCTGTTTTCTCTAAGAATTTGAAACACTTCTCTCCATGCTCTCTTTGCCTTTAAGGTTTGTGCTGAGAAATCTGTTGTGATTTTGAGGGTTTTCCTTTATATGTGATTTGTTGCTTTTCTCTAAAGGCTTTAAAATTCTTTTCTTGTATTTTAATTATTGGTTTTTAAAATGTTTGTTTGGTTTTGAGACAGGATCTTGCTATGTAGCCCAGACTGCCTTTGGACTCAGAATGGTCCTCTTGCCTCTGCCTTGCCAGTTTTGGGATTACAGGCATGTGGTACCATGCCTGGCTGGTATCTTAAGTATTATATAGTGTGGAATGGTTGGTTGTGTGTGTGTGTGTGTTTTGATTGTGGCTATTTATGGTTGTATATACTTCACTTAAATTCTTTTTCCATGTCTGGAAAGTTTTCCGTTATTACTTGTGTAAGTAGGCTTTTAGGCCTCCTTGTCTTCTGAGTTTTCACTGATTTCAATTCCTCATGAGTCCCCTTTGAGTCCCCTAGGAGCTGTTGAACCCATCTTCCTGCTCCCTTGTTGTTTTTCACGTGTCCTTCATTAATGGATCATTGACCTCAGCCCTTTCCTCTTGAACTACCCAGACTTTCAATCATGTTTTAAATCTCTTGGGCTTCGTGTTTAAATCTCCTGGACTTCCCATGAACTCTGTTATGACTGGTATCTAGCTGTACCCCCAAGGCTCCATGCAGACATGGCAGGGGTTTCAAAACTGGTTACATAAGGATGTGTTAGTGTGTAGCAAGGGTATGATGTCGGGATAATGGGAAGCCCTGCCCTGGGTGTGGGTAGCATCAACCAACAGACTCACAGCCTGAATGGAATGTAAAGGGAGAGAGGGGTGGCATCTTGATTGCTGCTGCCTGTTCCTTGGCTTTCTCTTGACTGCTTGCCATGGACTGTTTTTCCTCTGCTGTGTCCCTCTGACATCCTACCTTTAAGCCAGCCAATTATAGACTGAAACTTCTACAAACTGTGAGCTACAATAAACCTTTCCTCCTTTAGCTATAGGCATCGGGTATTTTGTCTTAGCAATAAGCAAACTAACTAAGACAAATTGTTACTCTTTTCCGTGCTGGACACTTGTGTTTTGCATCCTTTCTGTAGCTCCACCAGCTACTTTTTAGTGTTTCCTCCAGACTTTCCGATCATTTGTTTCATAAGGTTATTATCTGATTAGTTATCTCTTCTTTAAATTTGCCAAGTTCAGGCTAGGGAGATAGTTCAGCAGTACAGTGCTTGCCTAGCACACATAAGGACCTGAGTTCAGTCCCCAGGACCACCACCACCACAAAAAAAAAAAAAAAAAAAAAAAAAAAAAAAAATTGCCAAGTTCTTTACTGAGCTAGACTTTCAGTGATATTCTTTTAGACCTATCTGTTGTGTGGCTTATGATTTCTTCCCCTTGATGCCTTCTTAGTTGTTTGTGAAGGAGGAGGAGTTGAGAGCTTTTGTGCATGTGTGTGTGTGTGTATGTGTGTGCGCGTGCGTGTGCATGTATGTGGGCTGGAACTTGCAAGTTCTTTGGCCCAATGCCTTGTTCTTTGGAAATGAGTCACAGTATTGTTTATGACCCCCAGGCAACCTAGACATTAGCCTAGAGAGAAAACCACTTGCAAGCCACTACTGTATCACATTGGCTGTCATGTAAATTCAGCCACAAAAGTGACGTCAAAGTTAACTGGTTATCGACAAACCCTAGGAACTACTCATGGGCACCCCTGTTTTAGTTACTTTTCTCATTGCTGAGACAAAATAGCCAATGCCCAAAGTTAAGAGAGAAAAGGTTTATTTCAGCTCCCAGTTTGTTGAGCCTTAGTCAATAGTAAGTTGGTTACAAAGCAGGGCAGGATGGCAGAGGGGCGTCATGGAGCGGAAACAATCCATGGCGGGACAGTGCAGGCAGAACGCAGTAAGCAGCAACAGGAGAAGCAGAGACGCCACTTCTTCCTTTTATCCCGCTAGGCCACCCACACCCAGGGCAGGCTCCATCATCCACACCCAGGACTGTGCTAATCAACCTGTGGACTAACTTAGTAATCACGACAGAATGCAGGCCTCATGGCTCTCCTGGTCTGAGCCCAGACCCCCCAGGGATCCCAGGAGATCCCTGTTTAGTTCTCACTCTCTACAAACCCATCTCCTAAGGTCGTCTCTGTGGTAGGGTATCACCTACCACTGAAGCAAACCTGTCCTCCTGGGGGTGGCTTTCTTTGATCAGGACAGTCTGTTGGTTGTCACCTCTGTTGCCCTATGACATGGAAAACACAGGTACACAGCTCTAGGTCCTCCTGGTTCAGCATGGGGCCAGAAGGACAGGGGTGCTAACTGGAGGCGGGGCATGGGGTACCCATGTCCTCTTGGCTTGGTGAGGGGCCCAGGTGGGCCCTGGCGTTGGCTTTATTTGATTTCCTGATGACGGCTATTCTTTCTGGAGTAAAATGGAATCTCAGTGTTGTTTTAATTTGCATTTCTTAACAGCCAAAAATGTTGAACATCTCTTCATGTTCTTACTGGCCACTTGTACTTCTTCTGAGAAGTGTCTATTCCTCTCAGCTGCCCACCTTTTTTATTTTGGAGGTTCTTCTGTTTTGAGTTCTTTGTGTATTTTAGATATGAGCATTCTGTCTGAGAAACTCATTCTGTCAGTTGTCATTTTACTCTGGTTGGCTGTTTCTTTTGCTGTACAAAAGCTTTTTAATTTGATATACTTCTTTTGTTGATATTGGAACTATTTCCTGTGGAACAGGGGCTGTGTTCCAAAAGTTCTTGCCGAAGCCTAGAGTTTTGTTTATTTCGTCTTCCTTTTGGTTATGTTTTCCTGATTTAACATTTAGTTCTTTAAGACATTTTAATTAAAGTTTAGTACGTGGTGAGAGATCTGGGTCTACCTTCAACTTTCTGCATGTGGGTAGTTTTCCCAAAACCACTTATTAGAGAGGCTATCTTTCCTCCAGTCTGTGTTTTTGGCTCCTTTGTCAAAGATCAAATTGTTGGACATACTTGGGGTTATTTCTGCGTCTTCTGTTCTTTTTCATTGATCCTCATGTCTGTTTTTGTGCTGGGACCATGCTGTTTTTATAACCCAAATCATTCACCCCGAGCACGAGGCTGTTTGCCAGTATCTTGCTGAGGACTTATGTATCCGTATTCATTAAAGAAGTGGTCTTTGATTCTCTGTTTTGCTTGGGTATTTGTCTGATTTTGGAATCAGGGTAATGGTAGTTTCCAGGAATGATTTTGGAGTACTTTCCTTTCAATTTCATTAAACAAACAAGCAAACTTGAGGAGTACTGGTGTTAGAACTTGCCTGAAATTTTTGCAGAATACAGCAGTGAACCTGTCTGGACCTGGGCTTTTCTTGATTAGTAGATTGTAATTGCTTCAATTTCATTGTCGAGCTCATTCATGTCATTGGCAGAACTCGGTCCCTTGTTCCTGCAGGGCCAGGCAGCACTCCCTCGCTGAAGGCCAGCAGGGCCTGAGCTCACTCACTCTTGGAGCCCACCTGTGTCCTCTAGAGGGTTTGTCCATGTCTATTCCCTTCCATCCTCAGAGACCGATTCTGTGGCAAGCTGGAGGGAACACACTGCTTTTGAAGGGCTCACCTGCAACTATGGTGACGCATTCCCAGCACTCTAGGAGGCTGAGGCAGGAGGACCAAAGTGAGACCATGTCTAAAAAGAGAAGAGGGGAAGGAGGAGGGAGAAAAAAAAGGATAAGGAGAAAACAAGGAGGAAGAGGACGAGAAGAGGAGGAGGAGGAGGCAGAAGGAGAGGAGGAAGGGCTCCCTTGCCAGGCCAATGATAATCTTCCCATTGCCACATGTACTGTGGTCACAGACTCCCACCAGGGGCAAAGTCACGGAAGCCATTTAAAAATTCTGCTTGCCATGTTTTTATTACACAAAGAGCTCTTAGGAGCAACTCGACCAAAGAACAGCCATGACTGTAATCCCAGCACTAGCAAGGCTGAGGCAGGAGGATCGTTTCAAGTTCAAGACCAGCCTGAGCTACAAAGTGAGCTCGAGGCCAGCCTGAACTGCATACCATGACCCTGACTCAAAAAAAAAAAAAAAAAAAAAAAAATCCCAGCAGGAAAAAGGAGAGTGGCCAAGGAGATGGGCAGGAAATTCAAAAAATGTAAGATCCCTGGAACCAAAGTCATGAAACAAAGGTTTATGTTTATTAATAGTTAAAAGGATAGCAACTTAAAAGAATATTGAAATATAATTTTCTAGTTACTCAACCAGCAAATAAGAGGGGTTGAACTCCTTGAGGAAGTGAGCAAATGAACCCTCTTGCATAATTAGGTGAGAGTGTGATCTAGTCTGTTTGGGCTGCTGCACAGGGGCTGGACAGCTGTAAACAACTGAACTGAACTTCATTTTCACAGAACCCTGGCGGCCAGAAGTATGAGATCAAGGAGTCAGCAGGGCTGGCTCCCCCAGGACCTCTGCCTGGTTGGTGGATAGTGTCCTCCATGGTCACCACTCTGCGTGTGTCTGTGCTCTGATCTCCTCTCTTTATGGGCCCTCTCTCATGACCTTAGTCACCTCTCTCAGGCCTGGTGTGCAAGTACAGTCCCATCCCCAGGTGCTGAGGGACAGGACTTTGGCGGCAGAGCAAATCGGCTGAGTCTCCTCACAGACCAATCAGCAGGCGCTTCCCGCAGAGCTAGAGGGCACACGCTTTCCCATAGTAGTCAGTGTGCCTGGGGGTAGGGGCTGTACGGTAGGGGCTGGAAACTGCCCAAAAGGAATCAGAGAGACCAGAGAGGGACAGCAGGTCCTTGGGAGCGCTGCTCCTCCGCATAGCCTCACGGCCAGGGATGGCAGAGACTGGGACCAGGATGGGCAGGGAGAACCAGGAGAACTATGGAAGTCCGGGTTGGAGAACTGTCATTGATCCTGGAAGCTCAACCCCAAGCACAAGACAAGGAGGAAAACTGCTCCAGACTTGTCCTAGTCAAACAGGCTCAAATCAAAAAAAAAGAGAGAAATCATAAAGCAGCCAGAGGAAGGGTCACGCTGTGTGTGCGGAGGAACAGACACCTCCACCCTTCTCCACTTCCTTGGTCCACGCAGCCCCACCCAGAACGCTTCCCAGTCTGCTGCTGGAAGCTGAGCAATGCCCCCGGTCTGGTCCTCAACACTGAAACAAACATCACTGCACAGCTTCCAACTGGCTCGATGTCTGATTTTTAGAAACATTTCCTTTAAATTTTTTTCATCTTGTGTATTTGTTTTGCGGTACTGGAAGTTGACCCCAGGGTCTCATGAATGCTAGGCAGAAGTTCCACCATTGAGCTATACCTTGGCACTTTCTTTTCTCTTTCTCAATTTTAGTATTCATTATTCATAGGAACAGCTTTACGAACATGATATCACTCAATTTCTTCAGCAGAAACTCATTTACAACTTTTATTTTGATACCAGGAATCAAACTCACCTCGCGTTTCCAGGCTGTTCCTGACCCTTACAACTAATTCTGAATAGCGCTCTGTTATATATTTTAAGTGACTCCCATTCCAGGGAGACTGATTCTCCTTTAAGAACATAGGGTATCTGGAAAATTAATGAATAGGAAGGACTTTTTACACATTGGAATTGTAGCAACCTCAGTTTACTAAAACTCTACTGATTTTATTTTCTATCTGGTCTTTTGTTGTTATGTAATCATTACTGTTCATATCAGAAAAGTCCCTAAAATGTTCAAAAGCACCCATATAATCCTGGGACCTGATACCCAACCACTGTCATTCCCTAGTTTCTTGCCAGCCCATGAGAGAGGCCCACAACTCATCAAAAAGGATGGACTGACTTTTTCTAACATTTTAAATGAATACAGTACAAATAGGTTTTTCTATTTTCTTTTTGGTTTTTTGAGATATAGTCTTGCCATGTGGTGCAGGCTGGCCCTGAACTCACCGTGGAGCCCAGGCTGGCCTTGAATCTACAGCAGTTTCCCCTACCCCAGTCTCCCCAGCGCTGGGACTACCTTGCACTTTTTTATTTTGAAACAAGCTCTTGTGAAATTGGCTAGGCTGGCTGTGATACATCAGTCTTGTGTGAGTTTTACCCTAAGGAATTCAGGGTTCGGTCTCTCCTGGGAACTGATGAAAATCCTGCTGCAGAGCTCTGAGCTGCCCCCGAAAGGCCCTTCCCTGGGTAGAGCCCTGTCCTTACGGGCCATGTCAGTGTGACTCAGTGTGCTTCCTGGGCTCTGAGCCCTTTAGCCGATAAGAAATCTGTAAAGTGGATATGAGGTTTATTGTCAGGCATTATCGGGGCATCCGTAAGCCGAGGCGGGGGCATCTCTGGTGCATGGTAGAAGGCAGGACAGATGTTGCAACAGTGGACATGGATCGCCTAGATTTTGGTCTCTATTCTCCGTCCAACAAGATGGTACATCCTTTGACGCCAGAGCCTGGGTCTTCATATATAAATTGGCTCCCAGTCCTGACCCCTGCTGATGGGAGGGCACTGGGCCGTGGGAGATGCACAGTGACCTTTCCCCCTCAGTGGTGGCCCTGCAGACAGAGATGGAGAACCTGGCCCTGCACCTCTTCTACATGCAGAACATTGACCAGGACCTGCGTGATGACATCTGCGTGATAAAGCAGGTGGTGAAGAAAGCTGAGATGGAGAAGATGCGGGCAGAGGTGGAGAAGAAGAAGCAGGTATTCTGCAAACCCGGTGCAAACCCAGTGCATGTTCATCACTGACACTGCTATGGGAGGTGGTGGTGGGGGCCTTGGTCCTGCTCCCTTGGGCCAAGGCTTGGTGTCTGTTGTCCAGACACGTCTCTTCTCATCCTGCTCCCCAGGACCTGTTCGTGGACCAGCTCACCACACGGGCCAACCAGATGGAAGACAACATCTCTTTATTGGAGGCTCAGTACATTGCCCAGGCTGAGGATACCCAGCTTCTAAGGAAAGTGGTGAGCGAGGTAAGGGCAGCCCTACAACTGGGAGGAGCAGAGGTCCCCATTTAGTGCATGTATGTGGATGAACTGGTAGGACCAGTTGTGTCCTCAGAAAAGCTCAAGTCTGAGTTCAGAGAGGGCCTTTCACACTGTGCTTCTTAAGCTTCTGTATCCCTCACCATCCCCCGGGGGGTCAGAGGACTCCAGGAGATTCCAGCTGATCGATGGTCACTGGATGGGCTGCAGGATCCTCTTGGAAGTGAAGGACTTCGCTCTCTCCAGCTCTTCTGGTACCAGCTTACTGGGGGTCCTAAACAAATTCCTTAGCCAACTGTAGGCCCCTGCCCCGCAGGACTGGAGTCTTCCTAGCTGCGCTCCGTCCCATGGGCAGCCAGGCAATGCCCACCTCTCCCCCAGCACCAGAGTCGCTTTAAAGAAGCCCACACTGTGACTCTTTTTTTAATTGTTTTGCTTTTAAATCTTGAGTCACTCTCTGCATTCACATGTGAAGGAGTAACGTGAAGGAAACAGACTTTTACTGAAAGAAGGAAAAGCACCTTTGACCAAGCGACAGCATTCTGGTCCAGGACAAAGGGACAAGAGAAGACTTCATAGCATGAAGTTACCTGTGTACAACAGCCTGGAAGTAAAATCGATCTGGAATGTGTTCCAGCAGATGGGGAGCAATTTTTAAATTAACACCAGTGATTTTTAATAGGCTCAGGATGTAGCTCAGGGGTAGAGCACTTGTTCTGCATATACAAGGCCTGTTCCATCCACAGCACTGGAGGGAAAAGGGGGGATTGAAGGATACAGTGGTTCTTGAGTTTATCTGAAAAATACATTACAGTGCTAGCCAAGAATTGTTTTGGAAGGGGAGATTCTGGTAGGTGACCAGCTGTCCCAGTTTTCCTGGGGCCAAAGGATTTTCTATAATGTGGGACTTTCCATGCAAACCAAGAAGAGTCCAGAGCTAACTGAGGTATGGGGCTCACCCTGGCACTTCTCTCCCAAATATTAAAATATCCCATAAATAAAGCTCTAGAAGCCAATTTTTTTTATACTGGGGATTGAGCTCATGATCTCGTGCTTGCCAGGCAAGCCCTTATGCTGCTGAGCTAAATCCCTAGCCCTAGAAGCCAAGTTAATGTGTTACTGGACTCAAGAAAAGGCAGGCAATGCACCGCAGCCCAGCAGAGCAAGCCAAGGCTGAAGGAGAATTCCGCAGGTTACAAATAAGCAGAGGAAACTGTCTCGAGACCTGGTCAGTCATTCAATCTTTTCCTCATAATAGACTAAAATAGATTCCAAATTTTAGGTGGGGAGAGAAGTACCAGAAAAACCCCAAAGGGAAACATTTGCCTACTCCTGGTGCTAAGAGCCCTTTCCACATGGCACAGCAAACATGGAAAGCACACAGGAAAAGACCCTGAAGTAGGCCTTCCTGTGACAAAACCTCCGTAATGGGAACACCATGACTAAAGTGAGGAGGGGGAGCCACCAGAAGAATACAGACTTAGAAGCGACAGCGAATGTGGGGGTCGCGTGTGTGTTTTCTGCTACTAATACGCAGTACCACAGGGCAGAGTACGTGGACCTCGAGCCAAGGACACGGCCCTGCCTGTGTGCAGATAAGGTGCTTTACAGTGGACACAGCAAAAAGAAAACAAGGAAGCTGACTGAGAAAACAATGCTGACCCACGTGTTATGCGTGTTAGAAGAGACGGTGTTAGTTGAACAAACAAGGATATGTGAGCAAAAAGTCAGTATTTGTTGACATGAAATTGCGCACGGTGTGTGAATTTTTCATAAGTTCCAAGACAGTGTGTAGAACGTGACCCCTGCACACAGGCATGTCGAAGGGTGTGAAAAGGTACTAGCAGCTACCTCTAAGGAGGGGGTGTGTATTGTTTGCAAATTCTAACCGCAAAAGGTACCTTGTTTCCTTTTTCTTAAACGGAGACTCAGTGCAGTATGATCTTAACATCCTGACTTGCACATTGGCAGCGTTGGGGAGCACCAAGGGAAAGGACCCCAAGGCTTGCCGTCATCACAGGCCCAGAAGGGGAGGAGCCTGGCCGAATTCGGGCCCCATCTCGCTGGCCTGCCAGTGCTTCTGTACAGTGCACACAGTGACACAGTGACACAGTGACAAAGAGCAGACACATTCGTTAGTAACTTACCCCTGCAAAAATGCCTCCTTAGCCATAGTGTGGCTAATTCATGCCATTCTATGCAGAGTAATAAGTAATGATGAATGAACGATTTTTAAAAAACCAATAAAACCCGTGGCTGAGAGGAGTAGCTTCCAGGGTGATCTGCTTTGCCTCCTGCCCATGTCTGTGTCCTCCCTGGGAATGCGCCGATCCACGGTGACCTCGAGATGGAGTGTCCTGATGGGCAGGCATTGTGCACAGTCACTGGAGTCACCAGCTCAGCACCACCGGCTCACTGAAGTCGTGATAATTGGATAGGAAGGCTCCATGAGGATGTTACCAGTGCCCTGCAAACTGAGCGCAAGGCTGGGCCAGGCATCGGCCCATCCAGCCCAAAAGCCACAAGAAGGAAGTGCCGCCACTGGACCCAGGGCACAGCTGGTGACATTGAAGCAACAGGAGCCAAAGTGTCCTGGCCAGAACATACTGTCATCGGTGGCATGCTGGGCTCACGTCACCCCTCAACCTCTGTGCCCCAAGAGGAGTCTCTGTTTCCTCGGAATAAATCCATAAATGCTGTTCCCTTCGGGCACGGGCTCTCCAAGGCTGGGGCTCAGGTGCTACATTCATGCTCAGCCTGTGTGACCTCAGCCCTGGTGATGACACCTGCCAGGTCTTGCCTTGGTGTCAGGTATGGGACAGGTGTTCCCTTGGTGCCAGCCAGCGTGTTCCTCCTCCTCCCCATCTTCCTCCTCTTCCTCCTCCTCCTCCTCTGTCCTCTGCACTGAGCACCACAGACCTTGTACTGAGCCACAGATGGAAGCACCAGGCTTCGTTGAATTTGCGTCGAGCTTCTGGTGGTCTCTCCATGGATGTGTAGTTAGGAGGAATGAGGGACAGTAAGGAAAGCATGGGCGGCAGCCTTCTCCACCCCATGTGCCCTCCCCACTGCAGGCCTCCACAGAAATTGACACCATCAACTTGGAGAAGAAGCGCATCCTGCAGCAGTGGGCCACCAGCCTGGCAGGCATGAAGTACCGTGACGAGGCGCACGGGGCCATCCTGGAGGCGCTCAGGTATAGCCCGTGCGGCTCTCCTCCAGGGATACCAGGATTGGGGTGATAGATGGCTGGGGGTGCGTGAGAACCAGGCAGTGTGCAGTAGGATCCCTGTTCTCCTGCCTGTCTCCCAGGGGCACGGGGTCCACACCCACCCAAAGCCCAGAAAACTCCTCATGGTGTGGAGGACTCAGCCTCCCGCAGCCTGGGCGCAGCACAGCCTGCAAGCTCAAATCTCCTGGCAGGACTAAGGAGAGGGAAGGAGAGAATGGTGTGCGTCCTTTGGAGCCACAGTTTTGCCATCTACGTGCAGAAGCTGCCTTTGCAGTTGTTGTGTCCAAGTGTGGCATTCTGGCCGGAGCTCTTTTTTGGTTCCCAGCGAGTAGGGAGGAGATGCCCACCTTGGGAGTCCTGTCAAGCCCAGCAATGAAGGGAGTCAGGGCTTGGGGCGCAGGGCAGCTTGATTCTCAAGACCACTCAGGTGTCAGGGTCTCACTGGGGGCCCAGAGAGCAACAGCAGGTTCTATTGGCCGCGGTGCTGGACTTTCACAGTGCTGTGTGCGCTCTCAACCTCGTGCTGAAGCCAGGGCCTGGTGCACCCAGGTGCGAGCTGTGATGAGGGGCATGCTTGGTGCCAGCAGCACAATTAGGAGAGACTTTTCCTTCTTAATCCTGGGCTTAAAAACAAACACTGAGGGGGCCGGGGATTTAGCTCAGCAGCACAAGCGCCTGTCTAGCAAATGTGAGGTTGTGAGTTCAATCCTGGGTACCCAAAAAATTAAAAAACATATATGATTGGGAGACTGAGGCCTAAACCCAGGATCTTCACACTGAGTTACATCCATCTCCACTCTCTTTTAACTGTATATTTTAAAACAAGCTCTCTCTAAATGTAACTGGGCTGCAATTTACAATCCTCCTGCCTCAGCTTCCCAGAGTGCTATGATCACAGTACATACAACCATACCCAGCTTTAATATTTTTTTGTCTTCTTTGAGTTTGTTTTGTTTCAAGATGAAGTCTCTCCATGTTTCCTGGCTTCAAACTCAGAATACTGTGACCTCGCCTCCCCAGTAGCAGGGTTACAGGTCCTGGCCACCATGCCCAGCTTGTGATTATTTTTAAGCAAGCCTCCCCACCCCCAGTACTGCTGGATTAGAAACTCCCATTTCTTTAGTCACTGAGAGAGGTCTAAAGGTTTGTATTCTCCTTAAGTCTGCAGTCTGGGAGCCTTGGCCTTCTGGGGTCCTCTCGTGCCCTCTATGCTCTGCCTGGGTTGCTGGTCGAGGCCTGCTGGGCCTGCAAACTAGGGACAGGAGACATGCAGCCCGTGGAGGAGGCAGCCTGGTCCTCCTGCCAGACTGGCACTCCGTGCCTGACTGTTTACACAGCTGGCCAGCTGTCAGCTTTGAGAAAGGCCAAGGCCAGGTTTGTTCCAGAGAGCCCAGCGTGGCTAGCTGTCCCAGGCTGACGGCCTCTGCCTCCTCTGGGCTCAAGGAAGGTCACTCCACCAGGACACTCCTCCTGTGGGCTTGCCATGCCTTCAGGACGTCACTGTACCCTCTCCACCAAGCATCCCTTTATTCACCCCACGTTCTCCTGGCCATACCCTCTTTACCTTGGAAATTAGTGAGTGGATAACATTGCACACAGGGAGGCCTCCCAGTCCCAGTGCCCTGACACTGGAGCCCATCCCCCAGCAGAGCTGTAAGTTTCCCGGTGGTCTCCCCAGCTTTCCAGACACCCGCAGGCCACACACGGCCCCCCAGCACATGCACACGTTCCTGGGTCATGGCACACGTCACTTCCTGCTCCACATCTCGCTTCCCTCCCTTAATGGTGAGCTGCATCTATTCCCCCAAATATTTTGCCTGCTGTTTCCTGGCCTCTGGGGCCCTGGGCAGTGCGGGAGCTTCCCGCCTACATGTCTCAGGTTCCACTCCTCTCCCAGGGGTTGCCATGTGTCACCGTGGCTAGGATTGTTTGCTGTGCTGAGTGCTGTATAATTTCATGACATTGTCCCCAGGCAGGGTCTGGAGAGGTCCTCCAAACAAGCCATGTGGACCTTACAACACACCCCATCTGCTGGGCAGTTTGTTAACTTCCAGCACAGAAAAAGAACTTTTCAAGAAGTATCAGGAAGAGGCAGGAAAAGGTTTGTGAGGCAGAATTTAAACATACACAACCAAAGTAAAATAATAAAGTACACAACCAGAATGGAGTGGGGCCTTCAAGTGATGTGGTCTGGAGTGGAGGGTTTTTCCGCGGTCTTGGGGTGGCCTCAGATGGGTGATCTAGGGTGTGTGCTCCTATCAGGGTGCCCATCCCGGGAGATGTGCAGGAATGCAAAACACCACCAAGCCAGTAAGTCACCGAGGTCAGTGGAAAGGTGAAAGACAGGTTGAGAACCCATGTAGAGGCTCTTCTGCCTCTGGAACCCTTTTGGGGAAGTTTCCAGTGAGTGAAATTTCCTAGAAGGGAAAAAGCTTGGCTAACTCATGTCTTGCACTTGTGGTTTTTCTTAAAAGTATGATTTTTAACTTACAGTTGTCCTTTCTACCTACTCTTCTCTCTTCTATCCTGCCTTGGAATTCTCCATCAAGCCTAGAGTTTCGGGCTTCCGTACATCTGCAGGTGTCACCAGAGAAGGCTGTGACAGGCACAGCCCCACCTGCGGGGTTTCAAACTCTCCACAGCTCAGCCCGTGATCACACGGTAGGGACCTGCCAGTTGGGCTGGCAAGAAAGGCAGACACCTTGTGTTTTAAGAAAAAGACCAGCACATTGAGTGAATATTTTAGCAACACACACACGCCAACGAGGGCCCTGATTCGACCTGCAGCGAAGGTGCCTACGCCCCGGTCAGTGAAGTCCATCTGCAGAGCACCTGGGCCGAGAAAGGCGCGGTAACAACGGTACTCTGTAAGCACAGAGAGGTCTGCAGAAGGAAATGGGAGACAGGTTTAGTAGAAGGTCAGGGTGTTGCAAAAATAAACTGTTTCCTCACTCAGCACTTCCAGGCCAGGCCTGCAGGGACCGTGCTAATCACCTGTGCACCCTGACTTGAGTGTGCTTGAATTCGCAGAGCATGTGCCCCTGGGTATGGCTGTGCGGGCTCACCATGGCCCAGCCCCTTCCTGCTCAGGGAGGCCAGATGACCAAGCTGACAGGGTGGCTGGCTCGTGCTGGACAGCTGGGTGCCAGGGCTCGTGTGCGGTTCCACCCATCCCCACTCCCCGTTAAGTGCAGTGCCACCTTTATCTCGGGACAGTGAAACGACCTGATTCAGGGGTACTCACTGTATCCCCAGGATTCCTTTATCCTCGGGACCCACTTTTAAGGTAACTTAGTGACTAATTTCTTAAAGACTGTTTTCTACCTATCCAGGAAGGTTTTGTTTGTTTTTTCAGTCCTGGCAGTTGAATCCAGAGACTTTGCACTGAGCTGCATTTTCGCTGTTGTTGTTGTTATTTGTTTGCGCCCATGTGCAGGATACTGCCCACTTCATGGTATCTGTGGCGCGGGTGAGGGTCCAGGTTCAGATTCTCCGCGTGTTTTCTTGGAGTTGTCCCAGTACCACTTGTCAAAAGATGATCCTTGGCCTCTTGAAATGCTGACTTCTTTGTCAAAACTGGTTCATCACATGTGTGTTGTGTCTGTTGCATGTCTGTTGTGCACGTGTGTGTGTGTGTCTGTGGTGCCGCTGTGTCCATCTGTCGCAGGACCCTGCTCTGTTCTGTCATCTGTGTGACTCCTTTTTCACCAAAACCACCCTGTGTTGATGACTCCAGCTGTGATAACCCTAGGGGGTGTTGACATCAGACAGCGTGAGTCCTCGTTATACTTTTGTAAAATTATTTTAGCCACTCTAGGTCTTTAGCATCCTCTATATAAAATTTTGGATTAATTTATCAGTTTCTGAGGGAAGTTGTCTTCCGAGATTATGACTGAAATCACGTGCAGTCTATAGTTCAGCCTGGGGGTGTCGAGAACTAACTGGTGTGAAATCACGGGCCTCATCAGCATGGTATGTCTCCCTGGTGTCCATTATTAATGCACTGATGATGTTAGAAAAAGACCAGAAAACTGGAAAGAGTCCCATCGTGTGTCACTGAGGGCAGTTACACTGCAGCACCTTCAGTAGTGAGGACCAGACCCCATGCATGAGGATAGTGAATTTCTCTACTCTGTAACACAGGAAAAATTCAAGTGCAAAGCAGAGTGCTGTAAGCTGTCGGTAGTAATTGTTTAAGTGGAGAGAAATACACACACACACACACACACACACACACACACACACATGCGTGAAGCCTACCTGCATAGGCATTGAAGAAATGCTCCTGAGCTGAGGGTGACGGCGTGGGCCTATAATCCTGGCACTCCAGGAGGCAGAAGCAGGGGAATCACAAGTTCAATCTCAGCTTAGGCAGTTTGGTGACTTAGGAAGACCTTGTCTCAAAATGAAAAAAGCCTGGGGTTGTAGCTCAGTGTGAAGGCTCTAGGTTCAGGACCCGGTGCCACAAAAAAAGGAAAGAAGGAAAAGGAGGAAGAGGAGGGGAAGGGAAGAGAGGGAAAGGAAGAGAAAGGGAGAGAAGCGGAGAGTCATTTGGGAAGAAGAATTAAAAGACTGATGTAAGAAAAATATGGAAGGTATACCATGGTACCTTGGTTCACAAATCTAATTCTTTCCATGGTTCCAGTTGCAAACGGAAAGGGTCACAAACCCAGCCAAATTTCCCCATAATGTCAATGTCACCCAATGCAGAGTTTGCAAATGGAAGCAAAATGCTGCCAAATGATTCTGTGGGCAAACCAAACTGTTCACGAACTGAAGCATTCGTGAACTGACGTGTCACTGTTCTAGTCTAAATAGAAAGTATATTTTGAAGAAGAACTTATTTGAAGGAGCAGATGCTATCCTTGGAGGAAGGAATGTTAGGTACAGTGGACTTCTCAGAGTACAGAGGTGACATGTGTCACACAGAAACAAAAAGTCAAACTCCATCATCTACTGTCATGTTTTAAGACTCGGTGTTTGTGAAGGTTATCTCCACAGCAGAATGCTGAGGGGAAGGAGTGACAGAGTTACAGTGAGTCCCATCTGATGTCCCCACCTGTGGCCAGTCTTTTAAAAGTCCTTAGCTTCAGGGTCCTCCCCCGTGGGACTCAGATGGTTTTGCTGTCTGGGATTAAGGAAGGTGTGCAGCTCAAACCCCCAGGGTACCCCTGACCTTCTTGTTACTTTCCCCGCTCCTCATAATCATGGCGTCAAAGAGTTTTAAATGGGCTTTCAGTGGGTAATGGTTCTGTTGACACATTCAAAAACAACCATCAGGATTAGGCCACTAGACCTGGGGATATGACTCAGTGTCAAAGGTGAGGGCTTGAGTTCAGTTCCTGGCACACACACACACACACACACACACACACACACACACACAAAGCCTGGGCTACCACTGAGTTGGTTTCCTAATTTACTTGTGTGTCAAGTCCACCTAATGAGTGTCTTGTTTATTTCCTCATCACTGAGACACAATACCCAACACCCACAAATTAAAGGGGGGAAGTTTATTTCAGCTCACAGTTTGTGGAGGTGTCAGTCCATGGTTGGCTTGCTCCAAGGCAGGGCAGCCTGGCAGAGGGGTCTGCAGACGAGGGTTCTCACGGTGTGGCAGATGTGAATCAAGGAGAGATTAGGGAAGAAGGAGAGAGACAGACCCTGCCAGGCCGTGCCCCTGTGCCCTACCCCCTCCACCACACTTACCTCTCAAAATCACACTGCAATACAAACTCATCAGTGGATCCATCCACCTCCCCATGACCCAGTCAGCTCCCTGAAGCCCCACCCATGAGTGCTGAGGCTTTGGGGGGACATCTAAGCATAAGCAACAACAAGAAGCTGCCTCTGAGTGGGGTCCTGCTGTCTTCTGGGGCCTCCGGGGTCTAGCCCATGACTAGCTTTGCCATCCCTGTCCCCGCAGGGAATGTGAGCACCAAGCCAAGTCCATCGATGGTGAGATAGAGGCCTATAAGAAGTCCATCCTAAAGGAGGAAGAGAAGAACGAGAAGCTGGCCAGCATCCTGAACCGGACCGAGACAGAAGCCAGCCTAATGCAGAAACTGACCACACAGTGCCTGGCCAAGCGGGAGGCCTTGCAGGAGGAGTTCAACACCTATCAGCTCACCTTGCAGAACACGGAAGACAACCTGAACAAGGGGCTCCACGTGCGTTACCGCTCCCATCCCCAGGCCTAGGCTGGCAGCTGGCCCTCGGGGGGCCCCAAGGGAACATCCTACCCATGGCTCTTCCTCCACAGGAGCACGCAATGGTCACGAGTGAATTGCAGATGGTCCGCCAGGCTGTCCACTCTGAGCAGGACCTGCGGCACAAGCTGGAAGCCTCCACCATTAGCAAGCTGCAGGAGCACACAACCTCCAACAAGATGACCAAGTACTTCCACAAGCTCCTCCTGAAGCTCCAGAAGGAGAAGACCAACATGGTAGGCTGGCCTCTGCTGGGGGATGGGCATATGATGGGCAAAAGATGTCCTTCCAGGGCTGGGGTTATAGCTCAGCAGTAGAAGCACCTGCCTGGCCAGTGCAAGGTCCTGAGTTCGATTCCCAGTACCAAAAAAAAAAAAGATGACCTACCAATGAGCATGTACTTCCAAAGCCAAGTGAGCTCAGCAAGCAGAGGCTGTCCACTGACACCCACGGAGTCTCCGGCAGTGCAAAGGGGTAGGAAGAGTGCAAGGCAGGACAGTCCCCTCTAACATGTGGCCATCTTTGTCTCCTTCCGGGCATCGTTCAACTGCACACAGTAATGTACACTTCTCACACATGTAGACATACGTGTGTCCAAGCACACATGCATGTACATCTTTGCCCATTTGCACATATGAGCAAATACAGATGCAAACATGCACTCATACATGCAAGCACATACACACTCAAACCCCTGGAGCCACACACTGCACACCTCAGACAACATCAGACTCTCATTTACACACCTGTTTATGGATCCATTGGAATCCATTTTTAAAAGTTTTACAGAGAGAAAAGTACCCAAGCAATGAGTGTGGGAGTCACTGGATTTTTCTCTCTTTAGGTGTTTTGTTTTGTGGTTCTGGAAATTCAACCCAGGCCCTTTACACTGAGCTGTATCCCAGCACTTAGTTATTTATTTGTTTATTTATTTGCTACGTTGTTAAATGACTCGGGCTGGGCTCCAACTTTGGATCGTCCTGCCTCAGCCTCAGAGTTCAGATTGTAGGTGCACACTACCATGCTCAGCTGTACATCGGTCTCAGGAGGTGGGTTAGATCTTGAGTGACCCTCCTCAGGCCCCCATGGTTGTGTATGTTAGCACAGCCACAGGGACATAGGTCCATGCTTGGTCAGCTGTACCAGAAGATTCCTCCTTCTGACTGCAGCCTGGTTTCAGCTGTCACACCGGTTAGAACATACCTGGCAGGTGTCAGAGGGTCACAGCTGCTGTCTGTGAAGAGGAACAGATGTCTGGGAGGAGGGGCTGAGGCAGGGCTCCCTAAATGCCACCACCTCCTGGTGCCTGCTGCTCTGGAGTTGGCTTGACTGGTGAGCCCACCTGGCCTCCCAGAGGGTGCTGCCTCACATCGAGGAACCGAGGGGCACAGAGCTGGAAGTGGTTCCTCTGAACTCATAGAGGTCCCAGCTGTCATTTCCATGGGAGGGGGCAGGGGAAAAGACCAGCAGGCAGCAAAGCAGATGGTCCCAGGTGCTTTGAAGGAGGCCAAGGAGCTTGCCTGGACTTCTGGCAGCACAACCCAGGCCTAATGCCAGGGCCTGTAGTTCCCTGCCTAGCTCCTTTCTGGGCAGCCATGCAGGTCAGGCTTGTATTACCAGCTCTGTCCGGCAGAGGACAATGAGGAGACTTAGACCAGCAAATTTGTCTATTGCCGTGGTTTTCCAACAAGTGTGAGCAAAGCTCTTAAAAGATACTGTCTGGGGCCGGGGAGTTCGATCCTTGGTACCAAAAAAAAAGACACTGTCTGAATGCGCAGCAGCTCTGTGTTGGGGAGAGAGCAGGCACAATTTGGGAAGAGGAGCAGAGGGTGGGCAATGGAATCACACACCTGGAGCTGGGGCCCAGAGTAGGGTAAATGGGGGTAGATTCAGGGACCAGGCAGCTAGGTCAGGGGTGGCGTGGCTGGCCTTTGGGAGGCAGTGTGTTCTGGCTGAGTCAGAGGAAGACAGGCACCAGGGAGGGGAGCCCCTAAGGGGGCTGAGCGTGGGGAGAGCAGGCAGTTTGTTCTTGCAGGAACCCTGGTGTGAGGGTGATCTTGGCAAAGCATGGACTGGGCAGCCAGTTGGCCTGCAGGGATCGGAGGGGTAGACAGTGCTCCTGGGGTAGAGGGAGCCTTGACTCCACATAGTGTCCGAGCTTTGCCAGCAGTCTGAGTGTGAGTGTCAGGCACAAGGCTGGCAGGTGTCATGGAGGATAAGCTGAGGTGGCTCCCTGGAGGCCAGGGTGTCAGAAGCCCTGGTTTGGAGGAGGGGGACAGCCGGGCACAGTGGGCAGCAAACAGCTGCAGCCACCTACAGAGCCATGCCCTACGGAAGAGGACTCCACGGCAGCCAGCAGCCCCTACCCAACCTAGAGCCTCCCCAGGTCCCCACTGTGAAGGGGGGGCATGCCCTCTCAGCAAACCCCACCAGCAAGAAGGGCACAGGGCGAACCCGTCTTCTGCCCCCAGCAGAGCCCCCAGAGGAGACAGGACGAGCCAGGGTGGCCAAGCCGAGGCTCCCAGTCCTGGCACTGGATTTCCACCCCACAGGGGTTCTCTTCTGTCCAGGACTGTATCCAGCTTTCCAAGACTAGGTAGGCAGGGAATGTTTATTACAGATGACAGACCCCCTGAGGCTGGGGTCTTGTTCTGTTTACCTACATGGCCAGCGGCCTGCAGCATCAGCCAGTAGCCTGTGAAGAGCCACTGAAAACAGGAGTGAACACCTAACGACTACGGTGGCTTTGTGTACTGTGTTAGAGACCCAGCAGACAGGGTACAGCCCTTAGAAATTATACAGCACAGAACCTAAGGCATGGCTTATCAAAGGTCACAGCCCCAGACCCTAACCCACAGTGTATGCTGCTGTCTTTTCTTCACTTTTTTTTTGTTGGTGATGCAGGTTAAAGAGCTTTATCTTGGCAGATTCACACATGTACATAACACACATTGACCATCTTTACCCTCCAGCTCTCTTGCCCTGCCCTCTGCTGCATTTCAGGGGGTTTTGTGTGTGTGTAGAGGGGCAGTCTGGATGGTAATGATGCCTTCTGATCATATGTGTCCCCCCATAACCCACCCTGACACTCCCTTCCCATCCCCCTTCTTCTTCTTAGCTAATAAAAAAATCTCCCTTCTACTTTCTTGTCCTCTGTATCAGATGCCACATTTTTAGGAGAACATGGGATGTTTGTCTTTCTGAGTTTGGCTTCTCTGCAGTGTCGTGGTCTCTAGATCCATTCATTTTCCTGCAGATGATGGAATTTTGTTCTCTATTGTGTGGCTGCACACTATGCGTACACTGAGTGTCATGTTTTCTTGATCCGAGCATCTATAGCTGAGCACCTAGGCTGTTTCCGTGTCTCGGCTATTGTGAATGGCACCACAGTGCACGTGGGTACGCGGTGGCTCTGCAGCAGGCTGGCTTTTGTTGCTTTCGGTGTGTGCCAAGGATTAGGCTAACTGGGTCATACGATAGCTATATTTTTAGGTCTTGGAGGAATCTCTGCACTGGTTTTCATGCTAGCTGTACTAGTTTATATTCCCCCAGCAAGTGTAAGAGGGTCCCTGTTCCCCACATTCTTGCCAGCAGGATGTGCGTTCTTGGGTATAGCCATTGAGACTGCAGTGAGATGGAATCTCAGGACAGTTTTGATTTGCATTCCCCTGATGGCTGAAAACGTTGAACACTTTTTCATATAGTTATTGTCCATTTGTACTTATTCTTTTGAAAATAGTCTTTTCAATTCACTTGTCCATTTATTGATTGGGTTGTTTGATTTTGGGTGTCAAGTTTTTGAGGTCTTTATGTATTCTAGATATTAATTCTCTGTCAGAAAAGTCACCGGCACCAGGGATTTAGGCCAGCAGTGCAGCATCTGCCTGGCAAGCGCGAGGTTGTGAGTTTGACCTCCAGTACCAAAAAAAAAAAAAGTGTTTAAAGAAAAGCAAAGACTTTCTTCTGTCACTTGTCCCCTCACTCTGTTAGACGTTTGCCTTGCTGTGCAGAAATGCTTCATGGTAATTTGATGTGGTCTCATTTGCCAATTCTTCCTGTTATTTCCTCTGCTGTTGGAGCTGTCTCCAGGAAGCTTCTGCCTCTGCCCTCAGCTTCAAGTGTTTGCTCGGTTTTCTTTAGCATTTTCAAAGTTCCAGGTCACCTACTGAGATCTTTAACCAGTTCTCAATTGATTTTTATGCAAGATATGAGAAAGGGATCTAGTTTTAGTCTCCTACCATTGGTGCCACTTTCCCAACACCATTTTCTGTCTTTTTTCACCACAGTTTTGGCTCCTCTGCCAAGAATTAGACAGCCCTAGTTGTGTGGAAACCATGACCTCTCTTCTGTCCCGTTGGCCTAGATGTGTATTTTTAATGCCACTACCATACTGTTTTCAGTACTATGGCTTTGTGGCATAGTTGGAAATCTGGTATGATGGTTCTTTAGCCTTCCTCTCTTATTCAGGTTTGCTTTGGCTATTTTGGAGCTTTTGTGTTTCCATATGACTTTTATGATTGTTGTTTCTGGTTCTGTGAAGAATATCATGGTTTTTTAAATTATCTGAAAAGTTTTTCTTAGTACTTGTTTGCTATATGTGATGTTTATACTCACCTTAGGGAGTGAGGTGCCTGTACTTAACATATATTGATTCTGTTTATTTCCCTTTCCCTTCCCCTCAGCACCCTTCTCCCTCTGCTATAGGTCCCCTTTCCCATTTTCATCATCGTTGTTGTTGCTGTTGTAGTTACTTAGTTCATGTTTGTGACATACAGTAATTATGTTCCCTGTGGGCAGTCGGTACCCGGACACGACACACATATGTTACGTTCCCCTCCTCTCTCCCATTCTCCACCTTTGGTCTCTTGGTCTCCTTTCCATTTGCATAAGGCCTATCTCCCTGCTCCCTTATAGCATTTTGCTCCTTACTTCTCACTTGGGATTACTCAAATGAGAGAAACCATGAAGTATTTTAGCTCCTGATTTATTTCACTAACATCATGTTTTTAGGTGCATCATATTTCTACAAATATCTCAAGTTTACTCTGTTTTATAGCTGAGTGTTTTTCCATTGTGTATGTGTGCTTCCTTTTATGCAGGCTGCCTCCAAGACTTAGCTACTATGAATTGTGCTGCTATAAACATTGGTATGCACGTATTGCTGTATGATGTCTTTAACTCTCCCAGGACTTTGTAAATTTTCTATGATTTCTTTTGTGATTGATTTCTAGTTTCAAAGCTCAGTGGTCTAATGGGGAGATTTAAGTTCTCTTGTACTTTTTAAAGCAGGTTGGTGACTAGCATATGAGCTATTTTGGAGAAAGTTCTGTGTTCTCCTGAGAAGAATGTATATTCTGTTGTACTGGATTAGAACACTTTCTATATAGCTATTAAGGCCATTGTTTGGAGGTGTAGTTCAGTTTCTAACACTTCTTTTTTGATTTCTTGTTTAGTTTATGTCTTTTTGTGGGGTATTGAGGTCACTCACTATAAGTGTGTTTTATGTTTATCCGTTATGTCTAGCAGTGTTTGTTTTATGAAGTTAGGTGATCCAGTATTTGGTGCATACATATTTACAAGTGTTATCTCATCTTGTTGGATTGTTCTTTTGGCTAGTATGTAGTGACCTTCTTTACCTCTTCTGATCACTTTTAGTTGAAGTTTACTCTGTCTGAGAGTAAAACCAATTGTTTTCCATCCATCATTTGATTTTTAGTTCATGAATCTCTTTTTGGATTAAATGAGTTTCTTGAGTGCAGTAGTCTACCTGGTTCTGTTCTTTGATCTGGTCTGCCAATCTGAGTCTTTTAATTGGGGGGATGAGGCCATTAACATTGAGAGGTATTACTGAAAACTATGATTTATTCCTGTCTTTCTGTCGATGACTTTCTAAATTATTCTTTCTTTCTTCTTTATCCATTTGCCTTGCTTGAGCTATACATTCCATCTGAATTTTTGACTTTGTTGACTTCATTGTCACTGTCTGGGATTTTCCTATTTTTTTGGAGTGTTGATTTGATATCCATGTGTCTCTTGAGTTGTTCTTTTTCATGGAATATCCTTTTTAATCTATTTTGAAAGTTTTGCAGGATACATTTTTAATTTTAAAGATACTACCCCCCCCCCAAAAAAAAAAAACCAGACTAAAGTCAATCAAAACAAAGCATTGGTACAGAACTGAAATTGGTACAGAACTTTGAAGTAGGATAATAGGAAAACAATAATGGTTACCATAGTAGATCTTGTTAGCTTCACAATCGTTGTCTATTCCATCAGATACAGCAAAATCAAACCAATCAAAAACAGAACATTGAATAAAGCAAAACAATTAATCGGAAGAAAACAGAACAATATTGGATTTCAAAAACAAGATAGAAGGAAGTCCTCCATATTTGTTATATTTCAATCTGTTATCCTTCCAATAGATGCTCAGTCTGCCAGCCCCAGGCCTGAAAAGTCAACCAAACAATACAAGCAGTCAATTGCTTTTTGTACCTCAGTGGCTATCAACTCAGCCTGTCCTCTGAAACAACCAGTTGCTTATGTGGAGGGAGGGGGCTGTTCTTGATTCTCAGCCTATACACTGGTAGGCTCCTGGGAGACACTGATGTCTCTTCCTGGGCCCCGCATGGCCTGCACAGCTTACCAGAAAGACTGGCTGGTTTATTTATGGTGGGTGCTCCCAGTGCCAGCATGTCCAGTTCCCAGGAAGTACTATCCACTGACTTTTGTCTTCCTGGTCCTGTCATGGCTTGCACTTTTGCAAGATATATTAATCTGGGTTGGAAGTTGTTTGCTTTTAGGGCTTGAAATACTTTGCTCCATGCTCTCTTAGCCTTTAAAGTCTGTGTTGAGAAGTCTTCTGTATTCCTAATGGTGTCTTTTATATGGGATGCATGGGTTTTCTCTGGCAGCTTTTAAGATTCTGTCTTTCTGTGGGACGTCTAGGAGCTTGACTAAGGTGTGTCATTAGTTGTTGTCTGCAAGCCATACCCGGAATGTTTTCTGTAAACGAGTTTTTATTCTATGTGTGCTGCCCCCCAGCTTCTCTTTACCCCAGTGAGCCTGAGGTTGCTCTTTTCACCGTGGTCTGGTACCTACTGGATGACTTTTCTTGTTCTCTAGTCATTGTTAAAGTTTCTCTGAATATTTCATCATAGTTTATCATTTTGTTCTTGATTTCAGAAACCCTTTCTTCATATTGGTCATTTCCACAATTTAAGAATTCTGTACAGTTTTTTATTTCCGGTATTTCTGCCTGACACCTTTTTGTGGAGTGTGTATCTTTGGTAAACTTGTTGTTCGTAGTTTGAACTATTTCTTTTCATTTTTATTTGTTTCTTCAATATCCACATTGGTCAGTTTGCAGGATAGTTCCATGAGATTGAGGGGCTTGTCCTCTTCAGACTTGCTGAGTTTCTTTACCTGTCCTTTAATTACCCACTGGATCTGACTTGGGAGGGTTGGGAGAACTTAGAGGCCTTCTGTTGCCTTGTTTTCCCGTGTGTGTGTGTGTGTGTGTGTGTGTGTGTGTGTGTGTGTGTGTGTGCGCGCGCGTGCGCGCGCGCGCGTGGGCTAGAAACTGAGGTCAAGGAAAGTGAGGAGAGGCTGTCACTGAAAGGAAGATCTTCTTAGTTATATCCTGCCTTCCAGTGATGTGTTCCTGGGTATGTTTATCAAAGACAGTGCTCACCTCTTAAGCTGCTTAATTTAAAAGGTTGGACTCTCTCACTATGCTGTGAGGAGAGAGTTACTACTGGGACAGCAGCATCAGCAGATCCAAAAACACATGCAGTGACACGCCCACCTTTCATCAGTACCCTTCACAACCTGTGTATATTGTTGCTGGCAGTGGTCCGCAGTGTGGGAGGGGAGAGGAAGGGAGGAGGTACAGGTGTGGGGAAGCAGCATGTGAGCTGGGGGAAGGGGAGGCGGATAGGAAAAAGAGATTTAGAAAATCAGACAGGGGTCAGCCTCTCTCTGTTGGATGCCTTTTAGAGTTGGAGTAAAGGATTAGTATCCAGGGCTTTAAGAAACTATCTGTAGGACAGGGTGAGACGACATAGGGGAGGCAGGTGTAATCTGGGACTGAGGAAAGCTTCCGGTTTTCAGAACCTATGGATAAATAAGATAAAAGGTAAAGAAGGGGCAGGAGAAGGCAAGGGGTAGCCAAAACAAACAACAGCAAGAAGCATGGGGCTCGGAGCACAGAAGGCTTGTAAGAGAAGACAGGAAACACTGCAGGGGAGTAGAATACCGCAAAAGAGCAGAAGGGAGAAACAGACAAAGACTAACAACAACAACAAATAGTTAACCCTACCGAGTAGGATTAGGATATGTGTAGGATTAACTATTTGTTGTTGTTATTTTTTTTCCTTTTATTTATTCACTTGTTTTGATATCATCCTTTTTTTTTTTTACCGGTACCAGGGATCAAACTCACGACCACGCACTTGCAAGGCAGATGCTTATGCCGCTGAGCTAAATCCCCAGCGCCTCATTCTTATTTTTCTTCCTCTTCTCACCTCCGTCTTCCTTTTCTTCAGCTCTACCCTCAGCACTGTTTTCCCCTTTGTCTGTTCCTCCGCTCTCCATGAACACAGGAGTTCTTTCCACCCTCTGGTGCTTTCCTCAATTTCTTTCTTCAGTGTTCTGTAATTTTCACCCTTAGTTAGACTGAGTCCTCGGTGTTTTATTCTATTTGAAGCTACTGTGAATGGAATTGTTTTTCCAAATTCTTTATCACCTAGTTCATTATTGGTGTTGAGTACAGCTACTGATTTTTAATGCTAATTTCATATCCTGTTACACTGCTGAATTCATTTAGAAGCTCTGGCCATCTTTTGATTGTTTTTAGGGTTTTCTAAGTGTTGGGATCATATCCACAAGAAAGGCTTTATCTTTTTAACAAGAAAAACCAGCAGTCACCATCCAGGATCCAGCCCACAGGCCAGGATCCCAGGAGCAGCATGGGTGTGAACCTTCTTGCTCAGGGTTCCTTAGGAATTTCTCTCCAGGAACACCCAGAGGGGTGAGGAAGTGCGACAGCAGGCTGACCTGGGTCCACCCAGGGAAGAACGTTGGCCTCCTCCCCTCCCCTCTTTCTACCTCAGGTGACACATCTTTCCAAAATTGATGGGGACATTGCGCAGACCACCCTGGACATTACCAACATCAGCTGCAGGCTGGACATGCATCAGAAGACCCTGGCAGAGCTGGACCAGGAGGTGAAGAAAGTCAACGACCTCATCACCAACAGTGAGAACGAGATCTCGCGACGCACCATCCTGATCGAGAGGAAGCAGGGCCTCATCAACTTCCTCAACAAGCAGCTGGAGCAAATGGTCTCTGAGCTGGGGGTGAGGCCTGTGGCGGGGGAGGCGACTAGGCTCACCCCGTGCCTGGTGAGAGCAGAGCCCCTTTTAGGATTGTTATGTTGTGCACATGCAACACAGCCAGCCTCCTTCCCCTTCCTGTTTGCAAGCGTGCAAACACTCCAGGCAGAGGTTCCCCCACTCAGGCTGGACACGAATGGTCATGGGCACCGTGGGCTTGACATCTTACACAGACTTTGCAGCGGGAAGGGAGCTTCTCACCTGGCCCTGAGCAGTCTTCTGCTTTTGATTTTGTTAATGGCTTGTGGGCCAAAGCGACAGACAGCAGTGGGCTGGGTCTCACCCACTTCCCTGAGCTAAGGAAATTGTTCTACTAAATCTCATGAGGCTCATTGTCCTGGGCATACACAGGTATCTGTAACTTAAGGACACCATGGGCTCATGGAAGGCAGCAAAGTGAGAGCTCACATAGGCCCCTACACTGGACAGTCCACTTTGACTCCAAAGCCATGCAACCCAGTGGCTTCTCAGGGAGCAAAGTGCCTGAGCCTTGAAGGCCTGCTAATGGCCAGCATTCTAATAGGGGAGGCAGAGGCCTCACTTGTGGGGCCTCAGACCAGGGAACCAACAGAGTCTCCTGGCCTTCCTGAGGTGGCAGAGCCACTCAGAGTAAATGCCTTGGTCTCTGCAGTCACTCAAAAGGAGACCGCTGAACCTTGAGGCTCACTCTGCTTTCTGGCTAACATCCCTCCTAGGGAGAAGAAGTAGGACCCCTGGAGCTAGAGATCAAAAGGCTGACCAAGGTGACCGAGGAGCACAGCGCCAAGGTGACTCAGGCCCAAGTGACCTGGCTCCGCCTACAGCAGGAGCTGGTCAAGGTCACGCAGGACCGTGAGGAGCAGCTGGTGTCCCTGGACGAGCTCAAGAAGGAGGTCCACGTCTTGGAGCAGAAGAAGCTCCGCATGGAGAGTAAGCCATGCTCTGTGCCCTCAGATCCACACTGCCTCCTGCAGCAAGTGGGGTGTCCTTTGGGGGAGAGGCCTGCAAGATGGATCCAGTGCTGGGTTTCCATGCAGCCTTAAAAGTGAGCAACAAGGGCTGGGGATTTAGATCAGTGGCACAAGTGCCTGCCCGTCAAGGGCGAGGTCCTGAGTTCAATCCTTGGTACAAAAAACAAACAAAGTGGGCAGCAGAAACGCTTGGGTCATTTGCTTCCTGAACGTCACCCTTGTCCAGCCACTGGCTTTGCAGCACTAGTGAAGGGGACAACATGGACTGAACCTGTCAGAGTTCATGGACCCTGGGCTCCCTAGAGAGAGGAGGATGGCACTGGTGCCTTGACAAACGGATGCTTAGGGGAAAGGGAAGTACTAATGTGAAGGCCGTGGAACTCACTGGCCGTCCCCCAGCTCAGGCCAGGCTACATCTGGCTCAGAAAAGTGGCTGGTCCCCAGGGCATCACCTCACCTACCCCTTCACCCCAGTCTACCCAAGGGCCAGGGTTCAAGGAGGAGGGCATGGCCTTCCTTGGCTACCGCCTACCGAACCCAGCTGCTGATATGTCCTGGGTCAGAGATCCAGGCAGGTCTGCCCTGCCTGGCCACTTCTCAGAGGCCCGAGTGCCCTCCTGCCTTGCGCTTGAGGTCCCCTGGCTAGCTCATTGGAGAGCATAAGGACACGAGACGCCCATGACTGTTGGTGCAGCACAGTCATAGGAAGGCAGCACTGGCTAAAGTACTGAGTGTGGATGTCGGGTGAGCTCAGTCAGGGTGAGGACAGCAGAGGAGCGTATGGGGGACCGAGTGCAGGGGTGGCCAAGGGTCTTCATGGTGGGAAGGTGCTGGGGAAGGCAGAGAACCCTGGAGCTGGACAGACTCCAGACATATAATTGTGTCCTTTTCCCTGCTTGATATCAAGAATACCTGTCATGTTGCACACTGCCTGGATCTTGGCTGCTGGCCTGGGCTGGGGTCAGGGTCTGCCTTTCCCAGACATGCCAGTTATAGAGAGCCCTTCCCGGACCTCGTCGCAATCCAGGAAGTTTATATTTGTAATCCCATAGAAAAGACATTGGAATTCCAGTGAGTTCACTCCTGCCTGTCACTTCCAGTGCAACTCATGGCAAGAATAAAGACAGTGAGACATAGTTATAGTTATGAGGAGCCAAGAGGTTGTAAGCCCAGCCTAGATAGTGGTTCGGTGGAACAAAGGCCTCAGCCCAGGGCCCAACTCGGATTTTATTAATTCATGAAGCAAGGAGTGACTGGAGGGTGAGCAACTGTGAGAGTGGTGGGCAATGCGTGAGTGTTATAAACTAGGCTGGCCAGGAGGCCTGAGAGCACCTCTACAGTGTGCAGAGAGAAGGGTGTGCAGAAAGACCGATCTGCGTGACACAACTGAGGTGGCATTTAATGTTTAGGGGGCAGTGCTTCAGTTCTGATGTGCAAACTTTTCTGCCCTGGGAGTCACAGCCCCTGATCTCCAGGGTCAATCCCTGAAGCAGTGTCTCTGTCATCTCGCCTAGCTCAGCCATGTTTTGGGAGTCACAGGGTGTGGAAACAGTGGCTGTCATCACTTAGCTTCAAAGATTCCACATCAGCAACTCTGCCTGTTTAAATTGCTTAGAGCCAGCTGAAGGGAGAAGGAAATGACTCAGCCAGCTCTGCACATATCAGTACACGGAGACACGGCCAGGTTTAGCCACAGTGGAGATAATTGCTTTTTGTTCAAGTCATCCAGGTGTCCTCCACAGGAGGTGTCTGAGTGATGCCCATGTCCCCACCTCAAGGAGGAGGCCAGATCTCCTGCCTCGAGCTCTCTCTCCCACACCCAGTGGGCCTTGGCCTGGGGTCCTTGAGGTTCTCTTAAAGGACCAGGCTTTGGGAGAGTAGCACCAGGAAGAGATCCCCACCCTGACCCCCAGCCCAGCAAGGCTGTGATTCAGGTAGGGGCCACAAGAAGGACCAGAGGGGAAAGGGAGAAGCCAGCCCTGACCCTTCTGAGGTGTTTCTGCCGCCTTAGCAAGGCCCCTACCCCTGTTCTCTGCACAGGGAAGATAGAGCAGGAGAGGAGAGAGCAGAAGGAGATTGACCAGCACATGAAGGACCTGGACCACGACCTGAAGAAGCTCAATGTGCTGCTGAGCAAAAACCGGTGCAGCTCGGAGGAGCTGCAGCACAGCAACATGGTGACTGAAACAGAGTTCGTTCGTGAGCTCAAGGTCAGCCCACCTTGCCTGCCCAGCCTGGGTCCCCTTGGCCACACATGTCCTTGATTCGGGTTGCAGCTCCTCCATGTCTTATGGGGCTTGGGTGCCACAGCCCAGTGCCTATGGCCCCCAGTTCTCCTGCTCTCCCCTGCAGGCTGCAGAGAGGGAGACCATTGAGATGCAGGATAAGCTGAACCAGCTCTGCGAAGAGAAGGCCACCCTCCTGAACGGCCTGGTGGAGGCA
This sequence comes from Cavia porcellus, assembly GCF_034190915.1. Taxonomy (NCBI): domain Eukaryota; kingdom Metazoa; phylum Chordata; class Mammalia; order Rodentia; family Caviidae; genus Cavia; species Cavia porcellus. The sequence goes on from NW_026947515.1 coordinate 28,559,724, forward strand.
GAGTGAGTCCTAGGCACTGCCCTGAGTCCCCTCCAAATGTCACCATCCCAGCAGTGCATCCATGGGTGTGGCCACCATTCACTAGGGCCACTAAGGGTGGCTCTGAGCCTGCCTTCAAAGATCCCAGAAGAACCACGGAAAGTCACCACAGATTTCTGGTCTACCACTCTTGGTGGCAGCCAGGGCTCCAGCCAGACCACTTACCACTGGAAATTGAGTGGCTTTCTTTGACATAAACTTTTAAAAATAGTACTATTTTATGATGCCTGATTATCAAATACCCAACCCTAAACATCTTAAACCATAATAGGGTGCAAAGGAGAAAGAGGAAAACGTGACTCCAATTTTCTTCCTTTCCTAGAAAGACCCTGTGTAGGTATATTTCCTTCTTGCTTTGTTTTTAGCAAAAAGTCTCCTTTGAAGCAGTTTTTATAGGTTTGTAGCTGTGTTCCCATGAAAACACATGAGGACCTGTAGTCCAGTTGGGATGGCTGCTAGGTCCACCCCTTGTGTTGCACTTCAATGTGTACAACACGTTCGGAGGGCGTGGATCCCAGAGGGATTGTCCCTTCCCGTAGCTGGACAGGCCATTCCATGTCTGGCACCATCTGGGACCAATGCTTTTGGGGTATGTGTCCTTGGTGACATTTTAACAAAGGAGTGAACAAAATATACAATTAATGTTTACATTTTTAAGTTTTATTACAGTAAATGACACACTGCCGTGACCCCCCTCACTTAAGATACACTTACCCCATCTTCCTTGCCACTTTTGGAAGCAGTTCTGGAAGTCCTCTTCCTGAGTGTCTTTACAAGCTGTGATCAGAACCACGGTGACAGCAGGTGCCCCTGCTAAGTGCCGTCCCCAGGAAGGCAGGCTCACAAAAACACCACGGCGTATTCCTCCCCGCTGATTTGCTGGGTATGCCATCCTGTGTCTCTGGCTCTCTTTCTGGACCAAAATGACCCCGAAAGGTAAACATCTTTAACTCAGAGGACATCAAGGCAGCCACAGCACCACCGAAGACACACAAAAGAGGGTTTCCAGAACCCGCTTCAGAAAGCGGCAAGCGCATGGGATCAGTGTGTTCAGAGTAAGCACCAGGGTTTTGAGGAGGATTATAAGAGATGTGGCTTACTGTAGTAAAGTTTTTTAAAATTTAAATTCACATCGTTTTATCACACCTCCTAGCCTTAGGCCATAGATCTATGCAGGCTTTTACTTCTAAGTCCATTTCCATCACTGTGTTTACTCTCCCAGGTCCTGAAGTTATATATCCATGTTTCCTCATTTCTCAATCTTTCTCTCAACCCTGTCCATCTCTTTTCCTTCTCCTCTTTTCCTTCCTCCTCCTCCTCTTCCTCACCTCCCTCCCTGCATGCCCGAGGTCCCCGTGCTTGAAGCACCGACAAAGCTTCCTTGCAAGGAGTCACAGAGTAAACTTTCAGCATCATGAGCTTCTCAGTCTCTGCCGCTCGGCTCAGGGTTGGGGAGGCCCTGGGAGACAGTGGGCGCCCCCACCTCTGGCACTACCTATGTCCCCTCTGCAGACACCAGATCATGCTTTGGGAGAAAAAAATCCAGCTGGCAAAAGAGATGCGTGCCTCGGTGGATTCCGATGCCAGCCAGATGGAAATCCACGCCATGAAGGCGGAAATCCACAGGATGAAGGTGAGCATGGGACAGCAGTGTGGACAGGGCCTGGAAGGGCCCCTTGTGGCTCAGGGACCAGGCTCCCTGGGCCACCTTGACCAGAGGGCAACAGATGAGAGTTCTGGGGACAGCCCCGCCCCCACACAGCCTGCGCTCCAGGCAAGCACAGGCCCCAGCCACTGTGCCCTCTGACCTGGCCCTTACCTCGGGGTATCTCTCTGTGCCTACAACATGGAAGTAATGACAGTGTCATAAGCCTCTTGGTCACGGGTCACACACATACCATTTCATAAAACACTGTTCAATCCTTAGGCAAGCAATCAAGGCACTCGGATGTCCTTTATGGCAGCTTGTGTGCTTCTTTATTATTAAACATAGAAGCAGTTTCCTATTTTTAAATAGATATTTAAATGACCTTATATAAAATAATTCACCACTTCCAAGTATAAAACACACTCGCCATTCATAAGCCAGTGCTTCCCATGGGCTTTCTCAGAGAAAGGACAGGACTCTGCACAGGGGTGGCTCTGGAGCTCCTTTCTCTGACATTTGAAAGCCTGGTGTGGTTGGCACACACTCGTAAGAGACTGGAACTGGAAGATCCAATTTCAAGCCCAGTCTGGGCAACTTGGAGAAACCGTGTCCCTAAATAAAAAGGGCGAAGGACACAACATTCATGAAAAACTGGACTTCATCCAAGGCATCACACAAAAGGCGCCTGGTACAATAACCGTTCAGAAAATGCCCCCGTCTTCTTGTCACTCGTGTAGAGAGACTTCGCGGGGTTCACCTGTCTCGCTGCTGCCTGAGACACAGTTCTGGCCAGGGGTCCCCACTATACCTAGTACAATCCTGGACCCATTTTCATGGTCTTTCCATCTCTGGGCAGCTTCTGCCCCAGTGGGTGGTTCTCATAGCTGGGATGGGCTTTTCCAGAGCAGTGAGGGTCCTCCAGAGAGACCCATGAGGACATGCACGTGGGCAATAAGAAATACATTAAAGTTTGCATTTTAAAATTTTACAGTACAAGACGCATTGCATTAATCACCCTTCAAAATCCTCCCCTCAATTCAAACACATTTACCCCATCCTTGCTGAAGCAGTTCCGAACCTCTTTTTTCCTGAGTGTCTGTACAAGGTGTGATCAAAAATACAGTGAACGTTGCTGCCAAGGACGATCGAGAAAGAGAGGCTTGTTACAAGCTTGATATTACCAGGCATCCCTAATCCACTCTAGGGCCTGGTGCAACTCCTGGTCCTTCCCCAAAGTCAGAGTGACCATGAAAGGCCACCACTTTGAATTCATTCAAAACAAGGCAACCACAGCAGCACAAATAAAGACATTCACGAAAGAGGACTTCCAGACCTGCTCCAGACTGGAATGGGGCAAGGATGCTGTGATAAAGGGGGTTCAAAGCAAGAGGGAGTATTCTGAAGGACATTCATGACCATGTGACTTTTACCCTGATAGACTTTTAAAAATTTAACCATGGGGCTGGGGATTTAGCTCAGCGGCATAAGCACCTGCCTTGCAAGCAGGCAGTCATGAGTTCGATCCCCGGTACCCATAAAAAAAATTTCAACACAACCATCATTTTTGATCACCCCTCGTATAGAGCCATCTGCCACCAACAGACACTGCGGTCAGCAGTGAGGGGGGTGCAGCTGTGGCTCCCTCGGATTACATGGCTGAAGCAAGTTGTCCTATTTTATAATGTGTCGCATTTCTCTGAACATGTCCCTGTCAGGAGGACCCAAGACTGCACATGGGATGGGAGTCTGCTCCTGCCCTGGAGGCTGGTGCTGTAACTCAGCCTGAGTCCAAAGAGGGTAAATGGAGACGGGTGAAGGGTATAACGCCCAGCCTAGGGTCCCTGTCCCAGAGGAGGAACAAGCTTACCCTCCCTTGTCCTTTGCTTTTCCCTCCCTATAGACTAGATTACCTAAAGTAGGGTGAAAGAGTATGTCAAGTGGACTGCAGTAGCCAAGCCCAAACTCCCGAATCTAAGCAGGTTCCACAGTCCCGTCTGTGATGGCTTTTTTCTGTCTCAGGATATACCCAGGTCACAGGGAGTGTTCCCATCTCTCCCTTTCCTCTCCTTGGCAGCCCTCTCTCACTTGAGGGTGTTTAGTTTCACTTTGTGTTGTACTAGGAAACTGAACCCAGAGCCTGCACACTGACCTATATCCCTATCACTTCTTATTTGAGGCAAGGCTCAGACTTGCAATCCTCCTGCCTCAGCCTCCCAGAGTGCTGTGATTACAGGTGTGCACCACCACACCTGGCTATTACCCGAGTTCTTTTGCACTCATTCCTACCAGTGCCTGCTGCCCACAGACTGTTCATGGCTCTCACAATGTCCTCGCCAGTCCTGTGGAAGGTGGCACCAGCAGGGGACAAGCTGTGGCAGGTGAGGCCCCAGCTTCCAGCACAGCTGGCGTCCTGGACCAGCCGGGTCTCTCGGTCCTGTGCCCCCAGGTCAAGCACGGGCAGCTGCTGAAGCAGCAGGAGAAGATGATCCGGGACATGGAGATGGTGGTGGCCCACAGAGAGACCATCATAACCCAGGCTGAAGGGCAGAGCAAGATAAGTAAGAAGGTGCTCACCCGGACTGACTTCCACCACCAGCAGATGGAGCTGCAGCGGAAAATCAAGGAAACCCACAAGGTGAGCGGCAGCGGGGAAAACATGGGACTTACACAGTCCTTTTCTACCTCCAGGACCCAGGAATATTCTAGAAAGTGCTCCTGGCCCAGCTCCATATCCACTCTTAGGAGTGGGCATTGCAGCATTCCTCCTGGCGTCGCTCTCCCTTTGTGGGTGACCACCATACCCCCCCGGGGGGGGGGGCTGAGAACCCTTCTTCCCCCTGGTCACCTGGGTCACACTCTGGCTCCTCCCATCCCGTGGCTGAGTCTTCTCTGCTCCTCATTCCTGTGGGATGCAGTCTGTGCTGCTGGGACATAGCTGTGAAAGTGCAGGGGCGAGAGGCCAGCTGTGGAACTGGGCAAGCCAAGATGTCCTGCCCGGGTGACAGAAGCCACTGCACCCTCTGGGCTGTGACCCCCAGGGGTCAAGGGATGCCTGACCAGTATGCTGGATCCTGCTGGATCCTGGTGGACATGTGGTGGCCTTCACTGTTGCCTGCCCTCAGCAGGGGCCTCGAGTAGCCCTTACCTGGCACCGTCCTGGGACTGTCCCCGGAAGTGTGTCTTGGGGCCTAGCATCGGTCCCCTGGGGCTGGAGGTAGTGGAGGGTTTGCTTTCTGTGGAATGGAAGTAGCCTCCCAGAAACATAGTGTGTGGGCGAGAGCGTGACTCCCGGCCTACTGGGAGTGCAGTGGGCACCACTAGAGCCTGCATCCCTGTCTGCCCAGTGTGGTGGCCATGGGGACATCACAGAACATGATCCCAGAGGCCCCCAGGCACTCATGTGGAGCCTCCTGTGTCCCCCACCAGGACCCCTCATACTCCCTGTCCCATTCCCCCACCAGGCGGTGTCCAAAACCTCCTGCCCCTGTGGGCCACTCCCGACATGAGCCCCATGCGTCCGCAAATGGGGCCTTTTCCTCACCCTGCCGGTCCCATCCCGAAGCTCTGTGTCCCTGCCTGGCCTGCAGAGCTTCATCTTCCTCTGGACCCGGCATCAGCTGCCGATCGCTGCTGCATCCTCCACTCTCAATAGCTCCACTGCCTTGCTGGCACCTGCGGCCTCCCTGCCTTCCCCTGCTGAGGCGCCATGGGTCCGAGACGCTGCAGGGGGGTCCAGTGCGTGCCCAGAAGACACCTGCAGGCCCCCAGTCTGTCTCTGTCTGCTCCAGGACTGGGGCTCAGGGAAAGTCTTGTGTATCTCCCAGGCCACTGAGCAGTGCAACAACACCATCTCGGACCTGGAAGAGGCTCAAAAACTGCTGAACAGCTCCCTCTTGGAAAAACAGGAAAAGCTGTCCGGGTTGCAGGTGGACACTGACAAGCTGGAAGCCGACATCAGGCGGCTCACAGCCCTCAAGCGACAGGTAAGAGTCCCAGGGGTTCCCTCGTTGAGGCTCCGGGGTGGGCAGATGCGACACATCCAGAAGTCCGAGTCTCCCAGACCATTGACGGCGCCCTCTAGTGTTCACATTTTTGTAACCTTGTAATTCCTTCACTCGGTTAGGACCTAGGTACCAATCCAAATGCTAGGACTACGGAAAAAATAAATCGGGAACTCCCCACCCTCGCAGGGGTCACGGTTCTGTGGGAAGGAGGGCGGGGGTAACACTCGATAAGGGAAAGGCAAGCTGCATTAAATGCCTTGAAGGAAAATAAACGGAGTAGGGCCGAGGGATTAGCTCAGCGGTGTAAGCGCCTGCCTGGCAAGTATAAGGTCATGAGTTCGAATCCTAATACCAAAAAAAAAAAAAAAAAAAAAAAAAGCAGAGAAACCATGCAGGGTGGGATGGGGAATTGGAATTTGAGTGTGGTGGCCAGGGAAGGCTGCGCTGAGAGGATGAGGGACTCAAAGGAAGCAAGGGAGAAGTGGCTTCAGGCAGAGAGGACAGAGGACAACGAGGGCCCTGCAGGACTGCAGTATCCACGGCAGGAGCATTGGCCTGACTTTGGCTTTCGCTGCAGGTGTTGCAGGGAGACAGCAGAGGCGGGGAGAGTGGAGGGTTGGGGGCCACAGGTGACCTGGGGTTCCACAGGGTGCCCTGGCTCCAGGGGAGTGAGGTTAAGGGCCCAGAGTGCACACAGGAGGCTGCGTGAAGCTCTGGTCTCCTCAGGAGAGTGGTGGACCTGGGCAGGCATGGCCACCGCTCTGCATGTATGTAATTCAGGACCCATCCCAGGTGGACTCCCACAGGCCTCGCTGTGTATGAGTGTAAGGGGATGGGGTCAGGTTAGGCCTGGTCAGCTGAGATAAGGACATGTGCCCAGCATCAGTCTTGACATACAGTAACATCAAAAATGTTTCCCTGCAGCCAGGCATGGTGGTGCATACCTGTAATCCCAGAGCTCTGGGAGGCTGAGGCAGGAGGATCTTAAATTTAAGCCTAGCCTGGGCAATTTAGCAAGACCCAGCCTGAAAATAAAAGGACTGGGGATGTAGCTCAGTGCAAAGGTCCTGAGTTCAATCCCCAGTAACACAAAGAAAGAAAGAAAGAAAGAAAGAAAGAAAGGAAAGAAAGAGAATCCCAAAGACAAGGGAATAATAGTAACTGAGATTACAAACTTCAATCTCCAGTACAAAAAAAAAGTCTCTCTGGGAGGGCTGAACAAGGCTCCCAGGCAATGGGACTCTGGCCTTCCCTGGGATCTGGAGACTCCTCCTGTCCCTCTGCAAGGTGTGCTGGGGGGAGGGGCTGGCGGTGTCCCCTCTGATTTGCACAGCCTGACACAGGGTGCCTCTCCTCTCCCACCCAAGAACCTTTCAGAGATCGTGGCCCTACAGACGCGCCTCAAGCACCTGCAGGCTGTGATGGACGGGAAGTACACGTTCCTGTTCCGCTCCCAGAAGTCCATGATGCTGGAGCACAAGCGCCTGGAGGGCCGGCTGGCTCTGCTGAGCACAATCTTGGCCCACATACAAGAGGAGCACCCCGAGTTTCAGGAGGCCCTGCATCCCATCAGCTTGAAGATCACCAGCAAGCTGGAGTCCCTGGGGCCGTCCTAGAAAACACCCAAATCCTCCCCAACCCCGCCACTTTCAGGACCCGACCCTGAAGAAGGCCACCAGAATTCCAAGAGGTCTCAGGGACTTGGGGTCTGTGTGCCCTTGGAAGGACACCACTTATGGGAAATCAACAGGCTGGCCCCGAGGAATTATTTCTCAGCCACTCAGTTTAAACCAAGTAGAGCCTGCCTGTCACCTTTCCATCCGTAGATCCGAACCTTCACACTTCCGCTGGGGTGGGGGGACAGACTGAGGACTTCTGCAAGTAAAATGCAGTGGGTGGTGCCTCCCCTGTGCCTCTTGTGGGCACAGGAGGCTGCTTGATTCGCAGCACTCTCCTAAGGACACCACTGAGGGCCCCAGCCAACTGTCAGGCACCCCATGTCCTCTCCCCCGCCCCCACTTGCCCAGAATGCAAGACCTCAGGGCTCCCCAGGAAGCTGAGGACTGTGCCTGTGCTGTACGCTGCTCCTGGAGGTTGTGACCCGCCTTCAGCAAGCTGGGGCCTTTCCCCGCCTGCCAGCCTCTCTCTCCTCCCACACGCTGGCTTCTTCCGGAGGCAGTTACCCCACGGCTTCTCCCAAGCTGAAAGATGAAATGTTTCACGAAAGAACTTCAGTGTCAAACTCTGGAGCAGAATAAATGCCTCTTCCTGAACGTGGCTTATTCTAAAATGACCACAGTACAGAACTACAAAGCAGGCAGAAAGCCTGAGCTTCCCGCGGGCGCCCAGGCTTTCCGTCTCATGCCTGTCGTGTGCTGTCTTTATGGAGCATTGATGAAAACATTCTCGTGTCACAGTCGCTGGCTGTCACGATGCCTGGCCTCCTCTCCCTGCAGGGAGTGTAAAGTGCCCCCAGATCTGGGCAGACTCAACCTTTCCCACGTGTCCCCGGGCTGCAGGTGCGGAACCCGCGCCCCGGCTTGGCGGGCTTAGCGGGGTCCCACTGCCCGCGGTAATGCGACCCGAGCTGTGCCCCTAAGTGTAGCGTCCACCTCTGTCCCCAAGGAACTGCAGCCGCAGCGGGACGCGCACCACCACGAGAGGGCGCAGCTGGGGGCTGCGGGCCTCCCTCGGGCGCCTGCGCGACGTGGGGGGTGCACGTGACACAGCGACCGGCCACGCCCTCCGGCCTCGTGACCGCAGGCGCCCTGCGGGGGTCAGCGCAGCGGCGGGGCGCGGGAGAGCGGCGGGTCGCACACGGGTGAGTGGCGGGCAGCACCGGGAGCAGGCAGAGGGGCCTGGGCGGGCCCGGGCCGCCCCTGGTGAACTGGGCTGGGCTGGGCTGGGCTGGGCTGGCGGCGTGCAGCTCTCTGCGGCTTCCTAATTGGGAGATTGAGCGGAACGGCGGGGGACAGTGACCTCGGGCACCTGACGGCAGGCAGTACCCGGACTCTTGCCCATCTCCGCGGTGCTCACGAGGAAGGCTCTGTTTGTGTTGTGTCTCACGGGAGAAACTGAGGCACCTGGAGGCTGAGAAACCAGAAAGCTGGCGTTTGAACACCTCCTGCCCCGGGGAGGACTGCGGGTCCAGCCGCTCCCCAGAACGCGGATTTGACTGTTTTAAGCTTTCCCCGTTTATCTCTGAACGGGGCGCTGAGCAAAACTGAGAGCCTTCCCCCAGGACTGGGGTCCCCCATTCGCTCCCCATTTCCAGGGCTCTTCCCCTTGGGGAGCGCACTGCTCTGGCGAGGCTGTGCCCAGAGCCGCCTTCCTGCTCCCCGAACGTTGCAGACCCTGCCGGGATGAGGGACTCCGACTGTGAACTCCTGCACTGTACCCAGAGTCTTGAGTTCCCTAGAGTCTGAATCAACTGTGAGGTACCACTAGTGTCTGCAGGAAGCGGACTCTGTAGCATAGGACAGAGCGACTGTTTGGTCTCTGAGCTTACTGCCTGGCACACAGCTCCCCAAACCCTTGGAAACTCCTGAGCGATGTCTTTGGAGTGCTAATGAGGTAGCTGGTGACCACTAGATAGCTTGGGAGAGGGACAAGAAAATCCAAGACTTGTTTAGACTGCTCACTCGCCCACCAAGAAAGGACTAAAGCGCCAGTCCATCACCAAAGGCCAATAATTAAGCAATGCCTACTTAATAGACCTCCCACCCACCCTCCCCCAAAAAACCAGAGGAGCAATAAGTGAAGCTCTGCCCACCTACACGCAACCTCATGGCTGTTCCTGAGTTGTATTTGTTTTAAAAAGGAAACAAAAACAAACATTAAATGTAAGTAAAGTGCCTTCCAGAGTACTGAGTGTGAGCTGTTCTAGTGAATTATGGAGCCTGGACAGGGGTCAGGGGAACCCCAAGTTGAGCAGAAGTACTGCAGAAGCCCTGGGACTTGCATCTGGCTGCTTGTGTGGCATGGTCTTGTGGGGTCGAGCCTTTAACCACGGGGTCCATGCTAACTCTGGTAGTCAGTGTCACAGTTGAATCGGATTGTGCGACAGCCAGCTGGTGTCTGGAAAGCTGCAGAATTGGTTGGTGGAAGAAAAACATCCCACAAGTTGATGTTACAGATGCTATGGGGGAAAAACTTCACACTCAGCCCAGAGAGCTGCGGTTCACGAATGGTCTTTGGTGTCCCCTGAGCACTGCTGCTGGCCAGCCCTTCTATGACATGGCCAGCCCTGTGTGTTGCCCCTGCTGGTGTGTGACTTTTCCCCCAATGTGTACGTTTACCAGCAGTTAAGAAGGTCACAGAGCCATGCTGTTGAGGGACCCAGTCGCCACACACTGAAATCTATCCCTGCTTTTGTTCCTGGGCTGCTCATGGAAGACCCCACCTTGATGGCCACTGCGGCACTACCATGGCCTTACTGCTGGGACACTGACTTGACCTCTTATTTCCCCTTCCCATGGGGTCCTGGCTCTCCCAGCCTTCTTGGCCCAGCCCCACTCTCTTTCAATGGGATAAAAAGACTCCTGTAGAAAACTTTTATCCCGTGTTGTTGGTGCCTCCTACTCCTGGAGGGGCTGGGCCAGGTTCCTCGTGCAGGGTTTGGAAAATGCAGTTTTCGGATAGAACCAAGCAGTCTCTTTTTCATCTCACCGCCAGACTCTTAGCCTTGTGTTCTCACTGTCTTTCCCGTGCAGCTCCAGATGCAATGTGTCCCCAAGCACGCCTCTCCCCATGTACTGCAGGAGGTCCCTACGGCTCCTGGCTGCAAAACCATCAGGGGTCAGGCCCTTGCAGTGTGGCCATCCCTAGGGTGTGGCCTTTGGCAGTGCCCAAGATTTCTTCCTGTGCTCTGAGGCAGGAAAGGAACGAAGAGGCGGGGCCCCAAGGGCAGCCTTCTGCGGACCTCTCTCCACTGACATTCAGCCTCCCGGGCCACTTCTTCCTAGAGTGGTGGGGCTCGTGTCGCATACTGTTGGACTTGCTCACTTCACCTCACCTGTCCCACTGAGCTCTTCCTGTCCATTTTTTTGTTTCTTTTTTGAAACAGGGTCTCATTATGTACCCCCAGGTTAGCCTCCAATTTGCAGTGATTCCTGCCACAGCCTCCTGAGTGCTGGGATTACAGCAGGAGCCACAGTGCCCTGCTCTTCCTGGACTTTTTATTTTTAGTGTTTTTGGTGGTTCTAGAGCTTGAATCCAGGACCCGACGCATACTGTGCATTCACCCTGCCGCTGAGCTATGATACCACCACTCTCATACTTTTTAAATGCATATTGTTCGTGACTTTTTAGAAGACTTAGCAAGTGCTGTCCCACAGGCCCCTTTTTGGGACATGTCTGTCTCTTCCCTTTGCCTTTCCTCATGTGTCACTCTGCACCATGCTCTGGCGCCCCATCTCTGCAGCACCCCATTTCTGCAGCATGGGTCCCCTGTAACACCTCAAGTTCACACCGCCCTGTCTGCAGTACATGTTCCCTGTAGCACCCACGTCGGCAGCACCCTTTGTCTGCTCCTCTGTCTGGCCTTGGCCAGTAGCTTTCCTTGTCCATTCCTGGGAGGAGGACCCCTGGCTGGCCTCTCTGTCCCCTGGGCACCGCTGGCCACTGGTCCAGTCACTTTGGTGGAATCCACCTGCGGCATCTGGCCGACCCTGCTCAGCTGTTCTCCTCTCTCAGCAGGCCTCCGGGAGCTGCTGCATTGTCCCAGACAGGCAGACTTCCACTATGGCTGTGCTGTGGCCACTCCGTTCCCGGCTGCTGGTGGGAGTCTGCACACTCATCTCTTTGGCCATCATTGCTCTCTTGGGGCACATCCTGCTTTGTGACTTCCCAGTGGTCCCCCGAGAGCTGCAAGACTTCCTCCAAGGGCTGGAAGAGACTGCCCAAGATCACCAGCCAGGAGCTGGTGGGCCAGCGCCCTGGCACACCTGGGAACACCCTGGCCAGCCTGGAGCAGCACCAGCACAGTGCAACATCCCTCCTAACAGCCGCTTTGACTGCGCCCCCGACAAGGCTGTCACCCAGGAGCAGTGTGAGGCCCGAGGCTGCTGCTATGTCCCAGCAGCGCAGGGCCCAAGGGGCCACCTGACAGGGCAGCCCTGGTGTTTCTTCCCCCCCAGCTATCCAAGCTACCGACTACAGAATCTCAGCTCCACAGAAATGGGCTACACAGCCACCCTGACCCGGGTTACCCCCACCTTCTTCCCCAAGGACATTCTGACCTTACGGCTGGACGTGTTGATGGAGACAGAGGACCGCCTCCACTTCACGGTGGGTGCGGCAGGGAAGGGGTGGGACCCGGCAGTGGTCGAGGCACACAGACAGACTCTTGTGCCAGCAGGGCAGGAGGACAGAGAGCACATGTGGACAGTCCTGCAGGTGTGCCTGTGGCCCTACTGTGTGCTGGGAGCTGGCTTGTGAGCAGAGTGGCCCCTTAGGAACAGTGACTGGTACTCCAGAAGGCAGGGTGCAGGACACAGATGGGCTCACACATCCTCCAGGGGGTGACATCTCGGCCTCCCCTAGGGAGGAGTCAGCACGGGCCTGGTCCCAGCAGAGGGACACCAGCCAGTGACCACCTGCCGTTGTAGCGACTTCCATCTGCCGTGTTCCCTGCTGCTCCCCCATCCCCTGCCCTGCAGAGGACTTTATGTTTCAGTGTGAGGGTGTCCCATGTGTTGTTTGCGCCATATTTAGATCTAAAACAATATTAGCAGTTCATCTCAAGTTCGGGTTTCCTGGGGGTCCTGCATTTGACCTGATAACCCATGATTCCCTTCTCACAAGGAGAGTGAGGGCCAGAGAGGTTGAACCAGGTACCTGTGCACACGCAGTGCCTGGCCTTGCCGGGACCTGAACTCCTCCTATGAGCCATGATTCCTATGGAAAGCGAGCGACAGTGGGGGAAGAGGACAGAAACCCCCAAGGGCCTTGAACACCACTGTCTCTTCTAGATCAAAGATCCTGCCAACAAGCGCTACGAGGTGCCCCTGGAAACCCCGAAAGCACGCAGCCGGGCGCTGTCCCCACTGTACAGCGTGGAGTTCTCCGAGGACCCTTTTGGGGTGGTTGTGCTCAGGAAGCTGGATGGCCGGGTGCTGTGAGTCCTGCCCCTGGGCCTTGTACCGCACCCTGTGTGGGCAGTGTCGGGGAGGCCCCCAGGCCCGTAGCCCCTTGGAATGACAGCACTGTGCTCCAGCTGTGGTCTGCTGTGGACCCTCCTAACAGCCCACATGAGCTCTTCCTTGTTGAGACGCCTGGCCACTCCTGGAACACCAGAGCCTGCGCCTGTGGAGGCCCACCCAGCATGCTCTCCAGAGCTTGACACAGTGCCCCATGGGACTTAGAGACCCCTCTGCCCAAAAGCCCTCCCTGCCACCTAGCCCGGGGCTCCCCAGTGAGGGCCAATTCCCTGGGTTGTCTGCAGAGTCTCTTTGCTGCATCAGGGTTGCCTCTGGCACTTAGTTGGGGGTGCTCCCCAGCACCCCACGGTGCCCAGCATAATCCACCACATAAGAGTGATTCGCTCAAGCACCAGAAGAGCTGAGGAGAGCCCTGGTCAGCCCTGGGTGGCTCCCCTCGCCCCTGGTGGCGTGTTCTTGCTCATCTTTTTTTTATTGATTTGTCGAATACTTGTCACTTGGCACATACCAGAACTAATTAACTCATTTAAGCTCCCTAAGCAACTCAGAAGACAGTGGTGCTGTTGGGGAAACTAAGGCACAGAGGTGTGGGGCATCACTGGCATGCAGTGGTGGAGCCAGGTGTCTGTAGTTTCTGCTGTTGGTCGCTATCTGTGCCTTGTGTCACTCTAGTGCCCGCGTGCCCTCGTGTGACTGTGTGTGTGTTTGTACTGCTGTTGCCCGCTCTGAACATGGCCCTTGCCCAGGCCCCCTCCGCCTACCTGCTGGAGGGGCTGTCCTGGGTATGGGTCCCAGGGAGCCTGGTCTCCCCACAGGCTGAACACCACTGTGGCACCCCTGATCTTCGCCGACCAGTTTCTGCAGCTGTCCACCTCCCTGCCCTCCCAATACATCACTGGCCTTGCCGAGCACCTCAGCCCCCTGATGCTCAAAACTGAATGGACCAGGGTCACGCTCTGGAACCGGGACTTGGCCCCCTCAGTAAGGAGGGGTGACTGGGTGGGAACATGGGGTCTGGGGTCCTGGGGCTAACGTGCTGCCTCTGCCCGTCCAGCCTGGCACCAACCTCTATGGCTCACACCCTTTCTATCTGGCCCTGGAGGACGGCGGCTTGGCCCATGGGGTCTTCCTGCTGAACAGCAATGCTATGGGTGAGTCCCTAGGCCGGCCTTTCAGCACCTTCTCTGCCCTTGGCCTGCCTCGGAGCTGGGAATCAGCTGAGGCCTCTTGTCTGGTGATGGAGCTGAGTGGCCAAGGCCTTCAATGCCCATGGTGGGGTGCTGGGCAGGTCCCCGCATCCAGTGCTCACTGCCCTTCCAGCCTTGCTGACGTGCGTGCAGGTGAGGTAGCCCCCACCTGCCAGGCTGTGCCCGGGTCCCCGTGTAGAGCCACACTCCAGTGGATTCCAGCCATCTGTGGGGAGCTGAGGCTCACAGCTGGGGTATCTATCACTGAGCCCAGGCGGTTTCCCCCAGATGTGGTCCTGCAACCCAGCCCAGCCCTCAGCTGGAGGTCAACAGGTGGAATCCTGGACGTGTATGTCTTCCTGGGACCACAGCCCAAAAACGTGGTGCAGCAGTACCTGGAAGTCGTGGGTAGGGCCTGCTCCCCATGCCCACCCTGCCCCTTCCCCTCCTGCCCCCACTCAACGGTACTGTTGGCCTGCAGGGTACCCCTTCATGCCGCCGTACTGGGCCCTGGGCTTTCACCTCTGCCGCTGGGGCTACTCCTCCACTGCTGTCCTCCGCCAGGTGGTGGAGAACATGACCAGGGCCCACTTCCCTCTGGTAAGTGAAGGCGGAACGGGCGGCCAGAAGCAGGGAAGTGCAGTTCCCAGATGCCAGCAGTAGCCCTTATGCTGCACTCCAGGACGTGCAGTGGAACGACCTGGACTACATGGACGCACGGAGGGACTTCACTTTCAACAGGGATGGCTTTGCAGACTTCCCGGCCACTGTGCATGAGCTCCACCAGGGCGGCCGGCGGTATGTGATGATTGTGGTGAGTGCCTGTCCCTTCCCTCCCTGCCCCCCCTCCCCTTCCCTTCCCTCCCCTCCCCTCCTTCCCCTTCAGGGCTCTGTGTGGGTCTGGAGTGCCGAGGCTCTTGCTCTTGCCTGATGTTGAGGGAATGTCAGAGAGGTTGTGGACCTTGTCTGCTGTCCAGGAACCTTCACCTTGACGGTCTCTGCAGACACCTGGTTCATACTTTGGATTCTGTGGTTTTGGTGTTACTTAAATTGTCTTAAAGCCAAAGGCAGGGGGTACAGTGAGCCGCTGTCACCCTACTGGGAAAGGCTGAGGGAGCTGACTAGGAACAGCAGGTGTCTCTCCTGCCCTGCTCATCCCTCCAGACAGATGTCTGCATGGGAAGAAGGTGACCAAGGGCAGGACTGGATGTCAAAGCGCAAAGGCCAGCCTGCCCTGGGCCTGTCCCTACAGAAGAAGGAACATAATTCAGGGCTGGTCTAGCCTGAATCTTACGCCTGGTTCTACCCAAAGGAGGCAAGAATTGGAAGCTGAAAAGATCAAACAGCCACCATCATGGAGGCCCCTCAGAAGAGCACATTGGTTTGCTGAGAGGTTTAGACTGAGTGGTCCGTACCCATATCTGTCATCAGTCCCCCCTGAGGGCATTCAGCAAAGAGGCCAAAGGGAGACCTTTTCACTTTTTGGGAGAAACAAAACCATAGAAGAAGTCCCTGTAGAATCCTAAAGAGTTTAGAGGAAAGAAGAAACCCACGTCTAGGCCCGCTCACCAGCCACACCCTTACCAACCACACCCTGCAGCAGCCGCTGCGGGTGCACCCATGGGCATGCTCCACCAAGTCCAGCTCCGTCCTGGTCTTGACCAGTTCCCATTTCCCCAGAGACTGGTGTCAGGAATTTGGGTCACATCTCTGTCATCCTGACTGGCTTCTGTCATCCCCAGGATCCTGCCATCAGCAGCTCAGGCCCTGCTGGCACTTACAGACCCTATGACGAGGGTGTGCGGAGGGGAGTTTTCATCACCAATGAGACTGGGCAGCCACTAATCGGAAAGGTAGGGTGGGGACCTGGAGCATCTGACCCATGCATGGGAACAGAGTGGCTGTTCAGGACACAGGATTTCAGAGATGCCATGTCCAGTGAGACACAGTGGGTGGGATGAGGCCGAGTTGCTGGCAGCAGGGGTTGATGGTGAGGAACATCCTGAAATTCTTCCAGCAGGGAGCCCCAAACTTCATGCTCAGGCGTGACCTCTGCATACTGAGCTCTTGGGGTCCTCCTGCGAGCTCCCCAGCCATCACATGGGGAGCTCAGGAGAGTCACCCAAGCTAACAGGAAGGGGGATCCCTCTTCAGAGAGGAGCCAGGCAATCCCCCACCTCCGCAGATGTGGGAGCCTTCGGGTGTGGGTCATACAGCAGCAGGCTGTCCCCACCGTGCTTCTCCCACACCCCAGTTCCTCGGTCTGTCTGCATGGATGTGTTGGAGTGGCCTGGGGCTCTCCCAGGTAGGCTCCTCAGGTCCCTGCATTGGGAGAGACCTGCTCACGACCCCTGGGCCTGAGTCTCTGGTTTGCCCGTTTAGACCTTGACCAGCAGTGAGGCTTCAGCCCTGCTGGAGGCTGAGACTTCACAGGGCCCTAGGGCAGACTCGGGCTGGAGCCAAGTCTCCCTCTCTGGCCTCTGACTGTCCAGGTGTGGCCCGGACCCACTGCCTTCCCGGACTTCACCAACCCCGAGGCCCTTGACTGGTGGCAGGATATGGTGTCCGAGTTCCATGCCCAGGTGCCCTTCGACGGCATGTGGATTGTAAGTGTGCCCCGCCTCCCCGTCCCCCCACCACCTGTGGGCACCAGCCCTGCCCTCTGCACCCTGGGCTGCTTCTCTTGCAGGACATGAATGAACCAGCCAACTTCGTGAAGGGCTCTGAGCATGGCTGCCCAGACAACGAGCTGGAAAACCCACCCTATGTGCCTGGTGAGCCCCCACCTGCCAGCCCCGGGGAGCCACTGGGGATTAACAGCTCACATCTGGGATCTATCTTCTCTTGATTGAGACTTGAAGCTCTTATTTCTAAGAAGCGATGGCAAGTAGTCACCTGAAGGGGAGGGATGGGAACCCCAGGCAGGAATGTGGTCCAGGTGACGTGACACAGCCTAGGACAGGCATGGTAACATGCAGCCAGGGCTTCAGGGGAGGGGACATTTGACGTGAGATGTGCAGGGGGTGGGCCTGCAAAGCCCAGTGTTCAGTATACATCTCATTCTGTCTTTGAGAGTGGAGACTGCAAATGGTCATATCTGGGCTCTGAGGGCCACTGCTGTGAGCAGGGCGAGCTCCACGCCCTACAGGAGACACAGGGAGGTTTTAGGGCACCATGCCTATGTAGCACCCTGCACTGCGGCCCCCAGAACAAGGGGGACAAGAAGGTGCCATGCGCCCCACCCCAGGCGAAGTCCATGGGAACCAGCCCCCTTTCTCCCAGGGGTGGTCGACGGGTCCCTGCAGGCGGCCACCATCTGTGCCTCCAGCCACCAGTTCCTGTCCACACACTACAACCTGCACAACCTGTACGGCCTAACTGAAGCCATTGCCTCCAGCAGGTGAGGCCTAGTGGGCGTGGAAGGCAGTGGGTCCGGGCCACCCTACCACCCAGAGCCACCTGGGGCCTGTGTGTTCCTGCCCCACAGCCCAGCCTGGAGCCTTTCATGCCAGCCCACCCTTGATATGGCTAGACAGGGAGGTCTGTGCCAACAAGAACCCTGTGACAGCTTCGAGGCTGGAGCAGAGTGGCTCACCTTAAAAGTCAGGGTGGCCGGGGCAGGGCTAATGCCCCGCACCAGCCTCCATCTGTCAGCTCCTTCTCTCAGCTCTGCTCTAGCTGGCATGAGAGGTTTCCAGGTGAGCCCCACTCTAGTTGTCTGTGTGTCCCTCTCCCACCCAGGGCCCTGGTGAAGGTTCGGGGAACACGCCCCTTTGTGATCTCCCGCTCAACCTTTGCTGGCCACGGCCAATATGCCGGACACTGGACGGGAGATGTGTGGAGCAACTGGGAGCAGCTGTCCTACTCTGTGGCTGGTGAGAGCCCCTGGCAGGAGACCCCTCCAAGGGGTCTCTGCCTGAGCTGGGTTCTGGGATCCTTGTGGTTCAAATGTTTCGGTGGTGGCTTGGGGGCCACTACCAAGTCCTATGCAAAGCTGTGCAAAGCTGACCTGTGTGGACAGCTCATCTTCAGCACCTCTCTTCTGGTGGCTGTGTCTCTAGACCACTCCAGCCACTGCCCAAAAAGCCACCGACCTTTCCTTTCCTAGTTGCCTTTCTGGTAACCATATCCTGGGCTGCAGGAAAGTGGGTGAGCTCTGCCCGCAAGATGCCCCCTGCCCTAGCCACCTCATGCCCAGCACCATCCTGCAAAGAGGAATTTGATTTCTGTTCCTAGGGCTTTAATGTGGTTGACTCATTAAACCCAGAAAATGGCCCAGACCCCTATAAAACAAGTTAGGGAATGAAGGGTGCCTGGAACACCATGGGAAACATAGAAGAGCTGTGCCAAGAGCCTGGTGGCCTCAGGAATGTTCTCAACATTAGAAACCTTGCTCCTGGGTGGTCTCTGCAGATCTAAGGACTGTGGGGGTTCAGCCTTGCTGAGCTCTCAGGAAAAGTGAGCCCCCGTTTAGAAGGTGCTGGCTGCTCTGCCCCAGCCAGTTCTCGCGCTGGGGCAGGTGTGGCAGACAAGGACAGCTTCCCAGGTCTTTGCTTTTAGCTCCCACTTGGCACTGAGTGCTGCTGAGCAAAGGCCACACAGTTCTCCAGATCAGTTGCAACTCCCCAGAGCCCCAGGCTGAACCCTGTCCTGCCACTGGCTCCTTATTCCTAAGGACACCCCGAGAAGACTGAGCCCAGATGCAGTAGGGGGAGCACCACTCTGGGCAAGAACCTTGAACCTGCCCACACCTTTGTAGCCAGGCAACTCACTGTCCCTTCTGGATTCCTTTGGTCCCCATAATGAACCACACGCTGAGACTTAAAACAGCCAGACCTATCTCTGCTGTATGGAGATCTCAGTCTGAGATAAGGTGTGAGCAGGTCATGCTCACTCCTTCTGCCAGCCCTGGAGCCCTTCCTTGCTTCTGGTGGTGGCCATGGTCCCTCTGTCGTCCTGGCTCCAAGCTTAGCCTCTGCCATTACCTGGAGGGTCCCTATATGTCTATCTCCACGTAGCAATTTCCTGTTCTAAGGACATCAGTTGTTGGATCGGTGCCAACCTGAAGGACCTCATCTCCACTGTTACATCTGCAAACACCCTGTTTCTAAGAAGGCCACCCTGTCATGTACTGGGTTAGGGACTTGATGTTTTGGGTGACACAGTTCAAAAATGGGGTCTAGCTTGCTTTGCCTGCCCCCACTGTCAGGAAGCAGCCCCCATGGCAGGATATCGTTGCTGGTCGAGCAGCAGATGGGTTAGCGTGGTCCTGACTAGTCAGAAGGAGCCACACCCCCAGCAGCTCTGCAAGCCTCTGTCCAGTTTCCTGGACTGAACTGTCTGCTGCAACAGCCTGAAGCCAGTCCCCTCTGTCCTCACAGAAGTCCTGCAGTTTAACCTGCTGGGGGTGCCCCTGGTCGGGGCAGACATCTGCGGCTTCCTGGGCAACACCTCAGAGGAGCTGTGTGTGCGCTGGACCCAGCTAGGAGCCTTCTACCCCTTCATGCGAAACCACAATGACCTGCACAGCCAGGTGTGGTGGGCAGTGGGGAGCAGGGAAGAACCTGGGGCCAAAGGGAGCCCCCCAGCCTGAGACCTGGCCCTGCCCTAGAAGCCCCACCCTATTGTCCTCCCTACTGGGTGACCAAGGAGCAACCAAGGCACCCACTGTATGGGACCAGGACCTCAGGTGCCCCCTTTCCCCTCTGGCCGCACAGCCCCAGGAACCATACAGGTTCAGCGAGCCCGCGCAGCAGGCCATGAGGAAGGCCTTCGCCCTGCGCTACGCACTGCTGCCCTATCTCTACACGCTGTTCCACGGCGCCCACGCCAGGGGCCAGACGGTCGCCCGACCCCTCTTCCTGGAGTGAGTGACCTAATCAGGAAATGATGCCCCAGAGGCACCCAGGGGTGCGGGAGCTGGCCAGGGCACCTTGCCCTACTGCGGGTTGTTTTCCTGATACTCGAGCAGATTGCAGCTGAATAAGGCCAAGGTGGCCCCAGCCTCACTGGATCACAGCTCAGGGCTGGGGCATCCACGATGTGGACAGCGGGATCAGGAACACTGGGTACCAACCCACCCGCCTCCATGGCGAGGCAGGGATAGGACAGTCCTGTGGGATCCTGTGGAGCTAAGGGAGAATGGCAGGAAGCTCAGGGGGTGACCCCACAGAGGACTGACTATGGTCCTTGGGTAGAAGACCGAGTCTCAGACTTGTTAGCTCTCCATAGATGCCATGGTGCCTTCTCCTCAAACCAAGTTCCAGAGGAATTAAACGGTTAGGTGTCAACAGTAAGCTGTAGAAAACACCATCGGTGATCATTGACCGCTTATCCATGCTCTGGAGTGGACAGCTTCCTGAGCATTGGAGCAAGAGGAAGGAGGCATAATTCAAAAAGAAAAGGACGGTTTCACTGAGCAGAAATGCAAAAATGTAATCTCTGGCTAGGAAAAAATTCAGACTGTTTAAAACAGAATGTAATGGTGAACAGGTTAGAAGGCATTGATAAAGTGGTTCCTGGCTCCACAGAGATGGGAATTCCAGCTCCCTGCAAGGCCAGTACCACAGACGAGCCATTAGCCCCAGCCCACATGCCCACTCCCCTCTTTGAAGGTTCCCCCAGGACCCCAGCACCTGGACTGTGGACCGCCAGCTCTTGTGGGGGGAGGCTTTGCTCATCACCCCAGTGCTCGAGCCCGGGAAGACCCAAGTCACTGGCTACTTTCCCTTGGGCACGTGGTATGACCTGCAGATGGTGAGTCAGGGGACCCTAAAACCTGGAAGGGGTGCTGTCCTGCTGACCCGGCTCGGTGACTCACTTGCGAGAGGTGCACCTGCTCATGACTCCTGGCAGCTTCTGGTCCCCCCACATCGACCTCTCAGTTCCTGGCAGTAACCACATTTTCTACAAGAGGAAATTGAGGCAGTGTGAGGAGCTCCCCAGGGCCCTTCAGCTGTTGCTGAGGCTGAGCCTAGGCATCCTCTGACTTCCTGACCCTGAGTCTAGACCTCTCAGGCTCCGTCCCACAAATGTCCTGTGGTCACACCCAGCATCTCTCAGGCTTCCACACATGTCCTGGGGACCAGGATGGGGGCTGCCTGGGCCCCTTCTAACTTGACTCCTCCCTCCAGGTACCAGTAGAGGCCCTGGGCAGCCTCCCACTTCCGCCCTCAGCATCCCCCAGCCCCGCCATCCACAGTGAAGGGCAGTGGGTGACACTTTCAGCCCCCCTGGACACCATCAACGTCCACCTGCGGGCTGGGTACATTGTGCCTCTGCAGGTACCTGGGCTGGACAGCGAGGTGGAGGTGTGGACAGCCCAGTGGGGCCCAGGGGACTCAGGAGGGCGTGCAGGTGGGGGAGGATACAGGGAGCCAGTGAGGGGAGGCCAGGGCACACTTCCCTGTCCCCTAGGAGGTCTGTGTCAGGGGCCCAGCTGCTTGAGGGATGGGCGGTGCTTGAAGTGGGGACAGACTCAGGTCCCCTAATCTTGGCCAGGATGTCACCCAGGCCTCCCTGCACACCTGTCTTCTTGCAGCCCATCCTGGAGGCTGTCACCAGGGTCAGGCCATGACGTGTCCACCTCCTTCCTAGGCCCCTGGCCTCACAACCACAGAGTCCCGCAAGCAGCCCATGGCCCTGGCTGTGGCCTTGACAGTGAGTGGCGAGGCCCATGGGGAGCTGTTCTGGGACGATGGGGACAGCCTCGGGGTGCTGGAAAGCGGGGCCTACACACAGGTCATCTTCCTGGCCAGAAATGTGAGTCCTGGGCATGTCCCTGAGGCCAGTGGGGAGGGAACTGCTGAGGGGCGAGGGATGCCAGGAGGGGTCCCAGCTGGCCACCATCCCCAGGCGGGCACTGTGCCAGACATCCTGGGGTTGCCCCAGGGTCAAGTGCCCTGTCTTTTCATGCCCACACAGAGTGGCTCCCTAACACTGGGAGTCCTTGCCCCTTCATATCTGTTCCTTCTGTACTCTCACTTTGTCTCTGTCTGGCCAGAACACCATCGTGAACCAGGTGGAGCGCCTGACCAGGGAGGGGGCCGACCTGCAGCTGGGGAAGGTGACTGTCCTGGGGGTGGCCCAAGCCCCCCGGCAGGTCCTGTCCAACAACATCCCTGTCTCCAACTTCACCTACAGCCCTGACACCAAGGCAAGAGGGGGAAACGGCATGGGTGGTGTCCCCAGGGTGGGTGCGGGAAGGTGTTTGGGATACCATGACCCAGTGCCACCAGCTTGCATTGAGTACAGAGAATGCCTGGACCCAGCGCTCCCCATGTGCACATCTGGGTGGCAGCGGGGTGAGTGTGGGGCTGTGGACCACATGGGAGAGTGGCAGAGAGCAGTAGCCAGTGGCAGCAGCCACGCACCGCCAGTGGACTCCACGTCCCCCTGTGGCAGGGAGCAGCCATCCAGGGCTCAGGTTTCCTTCTTCCTCCTCCAGATCTTGGCAGTCCCTGTTGCACTGTCCATGGGAGAGCAGTTCCGCATCAGCTGGTCCTAGTGGTGGCAGTGCCCATCTTCCTGAGGAGGTGCTACCTGGGTGGCAATGCAGAGCTGTGGCTCCTGATGGTCAGGGCCAGCAGCACCGAGCACAGATGGCCATTGGACACCTTGTCTGAGGGTCCACTGTGTGCACACATACACCATCAGTGCCCTCAGTCACTGTGTTAGGACATCATAGGGCAAGTCTGGCGTGCTCTGCCCTGTCACCATGTGTAGTAGCTGTGTCAGCTGCCACCACTGCCATCTGGCCCTGCCGCCAGGGAAAGTGGTACCCAGGACACAGACATTGCACCTGCGCCAAGGTGAAGCCATCTGGCTGCCACTGCTGTGAACACGGTAAAGGGACAGAGCTGGTGGCACTGTCCAGAGACCTGAGGGACTGCTGCCTGTGCAGTTATGTTCAATAAATGGGGCATTGAGAACTAGCGCCTGCCAGTTCTTCTGGGCCACCAAGGAGGCCCCAAACAGCCTGGTGTATCGCCGCCTGCCTGACCAGGAAGCACCCTGTGTCCTTCGTCTTCTGTCTCCGTGTCATCTTGTGTCTGCATGTGACCCTTCAGGTCCCATTTGCCTCGTCTTCACCTCACATGCTGTCCCCAAAGTCCCCTCATCACCTCATGTGCCCATGTCACCCCACCTCCCAGTACCCCTGTACCTGGGAGACCAGAAGCTGTCCAGCAGGTCCCAGGCCTGTGTGGACACAGGGACTTTGGAAGGGGCCGGAGGCTAGTGCTGCAGCTCCGTCCCCAGGGGAGGAAAGGATGCGCTGTGGCCCAGGTGCTCCCGGCAAGCCTCCAGGAGGAAGAAAGAAGCCCACTGTGCTGGGTCACAAGCTAGCCGGACCTGTCAGCACATCATCAGGATTGCTGGGGCCAGAGGCAAGCCTTCGCTTACCACTGAAGCCTATGGAAAACAGCATCAGAAGTGCCATGATTTGGGAACGCACACCTGACAGGTGTCCTCTGGTTATCCTGACAGCAGGCTCTGACCCATGGCTGGATTCTGAGCTCCACCTGCCATTGTGCACACCCTCAGCCATGTCACCTTGCCTGCACCCGGCTATGCGTAGCCAGGAGTGGTGACACGTGCCTATTAACTCAGAGGGAAAAGGAAAACACACATTTACAGTAAGGCCAAGTTACAGGTATTGCTATGATACAAACAAAGCTATTTTTGTGAAGAATGTACAATCTGATACAATCTAATGCAATTAACACAATTTGTGATGGGCCACCGGCTTCGGCGCGATAGTTAGGGGGGCTTAGGTTATAACAACCCTTTTGAGGGCCCAGCCTTTGCTGACTGCCTATAATATTTCTACCTAATTCAAGTGTCAATGATACCTTCCAGTGAAGCATAAATATTCCTTGTTCCAGGAAATAATGTGCCTGTCTCTCAAGGGCCCACCATATATTTCTTTTGAGTGTGTCCTTTTTGATTTCTGCTAACCCTTCCCAGAAAAATCTTTTCTGTGACAGGATTCAGTGAACCTGAAAATTTATTCTACAAGAAAGGTGAGTTAAATTCCTTATTTTAGCCTTGCGGACCTCCCTCCAGCCGTCTGGTGACATTTCCTCTTGGGGAGCCAACCAGGAGACAAAGAGACATCAGGAATATAAAACTCTGGTAAAACCAGTCAAAGGCTTCTTGGTGTTTTCTTCCCTAGGGCTCCCGACCCCGTGCCCTCTGGGGCATAATTTATCTCTCTTCTTTTCCTCATCCTTTCTCTTCCTGCAGCTATGGATTCAAACAGAGAAGGACTCTAGTAGTTTTTTTCTTCTTCTTCTCCTCCTCCTTTCTTCCTTAAGAAAGCTCCCATTCACTTTTGCTTACTCTTCCACTCAGGTTTCCTGTATCAGAAAACTTAAGTCCTTTAACTAGTTTGGTGTTAGTGATCAGGGAGAGGCTGGGAGCTTTCCACAGCCAAACTAAAGTCAGAGTAGACGTTGTTGATGAGTTATACAGCAACTATGATGTCACTCAAAACACAAACCATTGGCCCATAGTTGTGTCTTACTCGATCCTAACCATGTGCAGCAAAAATAGTTTGATAGTTTATAAAGGCAATAACAGGTGCAAAACACCATGCGGAAATTTTCTTAGAAGATTGGGACTGGAGCTCATAAGAGATCACTTATAGCAGAGGAAAAGCAAAATGCTTCTGCCCGAGGAACTATGCTAAAAAACTGTGGCGCACACTGGAGAGCTGACAGGTGAGCAGGCAGGGGCAGCATCACACAGACCTGCTGTGACAGCAGGCAAACCAAGAGGGTGCCAGCTGTGTCCTACAGGAAGGGACAGGAAAACAAAACATACGTGCTATCAGTTAAGTGATACTCGGGCATGGAATAAGCATTTCTCTGGTGCAAAGACTGCCTTAAGTGTGATAGGTGAAGCCAGGATTATTCCTGTGGTAGACTTTTGTATCTACTTTGTACATCACAAAGTTTTATTTCTGGTGCTACCTTTAGGTTTTGTAAGCATGTCGACAGCTGATGTGAAAATGTTGATGTCTATTCCAGTCACGTATTACATATTTGAAATTTTACTTTTTGATATCTTATTTTCCTGCTAAGTGTACACTGCACAATATAGCAGGAAGCTCCAACACAAGGGAGGTGACAAGAATGGCCTGCCACACAGGAAAGAAAGGCTAAGCACATGTCAGGGCAAGCAAGACGTGTGTGTGGAACATGCAGTTGTCCTGTGTGAGAACTGCCTGGGATGACAATTGAAGCAAATGTTCTTTATGTTATAGAGTTTTATTGGTATTTTCATTGTAGTTCATATTTATCTCCAATGTCATCACTTAGGTTTTGTAAGTAAGTACACAGCTGATGAGAAAATGTTAATATTTTAAATGTGTACTACTTATTAAGAATTAAATATTTTACTGATATCTAAAGCTCCTGTTAACTACACATTGTATAATATAAGAATATCTGGTCAAAATAGCAAGACTACTAAGATGTCAAGTATGTCCTACAGAAAGGCCAAGAAAGCAAAATACGCATGCTGTCAGTATAAGCAATCTATGTGTGTGAGATGTGTCACCATGTGTGAAAACCGCCTTATAGATTAAAAACTGGTGGTCAACTTAATGCCAGCTGAATTAAATCAGCAGGACGCTGAGCATAGATGTTCCACCTACCTTCTGCCCAGGGAAAGTTGCCAGCATAAATAGAGACGTGGAGAAAGAGAAAGCAGATGTTGAGGAGTTGAGGCATTGTGGCTTCTCCTACGACTTGCTGTTTGAGCCGTTAGGTCTCCTGGAAAAGCTCTGGTCCATACATCGAGTATTGCTCCCTGGCTCTGGAGAGGAAGACGTGTGCCGCTTGGTCTCCAGGATGAACTCTTCACACTGGCTTCCTGGCACGTACCTGACTGTGCTTGTCATCAGAGGAACTCGGGGCCTGTGTGTCACCGAGGATTGCTGTGGTGCTGTGGATAGATTTCCTGCATTTTTTGTGTTAACTCTGGGTGGCCATCATAAAAAATAATATTATAAACTTCATGTCCTGATTCTAATTGTTCTCCTCACAACCCCTGACTACAACAACGATAATTGAAGTATATTTTTTGTAGAGTTTTGCTGGTATTTTATTGCATCTCATATAGGTATTTATTTCTGTTGTTAATTTTTAGACTTTGGGGCTGGGGATTTAGCTCAGCAGCATAAGTGCCTGCTTAGCAAAAGTGAGTTTGATCCTCAGTACAGAAAAAAACCCTTTTTTTTAAGACTTTGTACATCAAAAAATTGTCAATGTTGAAAATTTTGATGCTTTTTATAAACATTCAATAAATATAAAAATTACATAGTTTTTTTTTTGTTGTCTTTTTCATTTTTATCGGTACCAGGGATTGAACTCACGACTGCCTGCTTGCAAGGCAGGCATTTATGCCGCTGAGCTAAATCCCCAGCCTCCATACTTTATATTTTTGATATTTTTCCTGTTAAGTGTTTATTGCTTAATATAATAAACTCATAAAATTAAAATAATTGACTCATCAGTAGAAATATCCTAAAGAATATACATTGGCATTATATACCTACAATACCGCACCTTTATGACAAAATTTGGTGTTATGCCTGGTGCTTAATAGGAGAACAAGTTTTTATAATAGCCTCAAGTGTGTCTAAGAGTATGGCCTTGAACTTGGTAGGTCATTGTCTTAATTACTTTTTACTTGTTGCTGAGACAAAATACCTGAAGCCCAAAGTTGGGAAAGGAAAGGTTTCTTACAGTTTTTGGAGGTTTCAGTCCACACTCAGTTGTCTCCAAGACAGGCAGGCATGGCTGGGCTGCAGTTCATGGCGGCCGCCAGCAGCAAACTCAAACCAGCAAAGAGAAAGAAACACCTTCTTCCTGCCATTACATCACATCCTGGCTCCACCCCTATGTGGGTGGAGCACTGACACAATCAATCCAAGCACTATACAATGAAGCATCACAAATGAACAATGCAAAGTCATGAGTCCTGGGGGACACAAACATAAACCATGACATTCCACCCCTGGCCCCCAGGACTCATGTACATCCTTTATACAAAAGACATTTAGTCCACCTCCAAGAGTTGCCAAAGTCCTAACAGCTTCAACATTGCTGAAAAGTCCAAGTCCCAAGTCTCCTCCAAGATCTATGGCAAACTCTTAACTCTAAGCCCCTGTACAAAAGAAACAAGGTTAAACATTTCTGAAATGCAAAGGCACAAGATAAACATTTCCATTCCAAAAATTACAAACAGGAGAATAGAAAGCATTCAAAACAAAGCAATTCCAACATCCAGCAGGGTAAACATTAAGTCCTAGAGTTCTACACTCAGCATCTGAAGCAATCTGGTTGCAAGTTCCAAAAGCCTTGGGTGATTCCATCCCCTGTGCAGTTCCAGCGATTTCAATTCCCGCAGCTTTTCTCTTAAATCCTCTTTGCTCGCTTTTTGCAGCTTTCCTTGGATCATCCACTTTCCTGGCTTTTCCAAACTTCTGGGGTCTCCACTGCACCTTCGGCTTCACCCTTACATCTTCACAAATTGCCCTCTCAGGGGCACACTGCATGGCCAGCTGGGCCCTTTGCAATCGAGGTGGAAGCCTTCTTAACCTCAGAATTTGTGCATTTTCCTTGCACCTAAAATCAGCATGTTGTGGATGCTGCCAAGGTTTGCTGCTAGCTGAAGTGGTAGCCAGGCTTTTCTCTCTCTTGGCTGTAGGGGTCAGTTGCCTGGATTGCAGGGCTCTGTTTATCTGATTGTGAGAAAAAGCTTCTCTGTGTTGCCGCCATTCTGGAACCTCACTTGGCCTCTGTCACCATTCTGGAGCATGGCACTCTGTAGCTTTTTCCTCTGAGCAAAATTTTTCATCTCTGCTGTGAGGCTGCACAGGGTGGGGACCTTCTTCCTGGGATACTCTGGGGCAATCTTTCTTATCTCTCTGTTTTTCCTCAGGAATCAAAATCTCAACTCTGTCTTTACAATCCACACCCTTCCTGGAATTTTCCTTCTGGCCAAACTCACAGCATTATAAATTATCCTGCTGGGTTCTCTGCTCCTGATTCGAAACATAAAGCTGGCTGAAAGCCACCAACAATAGCCAGGGCACAGCCTCAACATTTGGTTGTTTTTTTAATTTCTTTTTCAAGATTAATCAGTCCATTGCCCTTTGTCTCAGTCTCAGGCAAAGTCTCTGGGCAGGAGCAAAATGCAGACAAACTTTCTGCTAAGCCATAACACACATCATGTGGAGTCCAACGACCAATGCAGTCCTTCCCAGCAGAAACCTCCCAGGCCTGGTCTTTACCATCCGGCTTTCTATCAGCTTTCTGGTCTCCTGAGCTCTGACAAGAATCTCCTCTACAGAACAGCCTAAGCTGCTCCAGCTCTATGCATCCAGGCAACATGTCCAAACCTTTCCAAACTCCGCCCACAAGCCATTTCCAAAACCTCTTGAAAAACATGGCCAGGTATAGTCACAGCAAACGACCCCACTCTCCATACCAAATTCTGTCTTAGTTACTTTTTACTCATTGCTGAGACAAAATACCTGAAGCCCAAAGTTGGGAAAGGAAAGGTTTATTTCTTACAGTTTTTGGAGGTTTCAGTCCACACTCAGTTGTCTCCAAGACAGGCAGGCATGGCTGGGCTGCAGTTCATGGCGGCCGCCAGCAGCAAACTCAAACCAGCAAAGAGAAAGAAACACCTTCTTCCTGCCATTACATCACATCCTGGCTCCACCCCTATGTGGGTGGAGCACTGACACAATCAACCCAAGCACTATACAATGAAGCATCACAAATGAACAATGCAAAGTCATGAGTCCTGGGGGACACAAACATAAACCATGACAGTCATTTTCCTGTTAACCACAAGAAACCTTTTGTCTCCAGAACAGCCCTGACATGAGGAGTCAGGACTTGCAGTCTCTGCCCAAAGCTGACTTTCCAGCTTCATCTGTTAGTGCAGCTGTAGCTGCTGCTGCTCTGTAGCAGGGTGGATGTCGAGCAGCTACTCCACCTAACTTTTTTTGAAGAGTTTGTCATCAGGCAAACTTCTTACCCAAACCTTTGCGTCAAAACCCCTAAGATGACTCCTCACTTTTGTAGTACACAGAGAAAGAAGGGCTATTTTTCTTTTTATTTTAAAGAGGATAAAACCAAGGAGAATAAAGCCAATCAAAACAAATCAATGTAAGGAATACAGGACTTCAAAACAATACAAAATCAACAAAAGTTACCATAATGCCTCTTGTTGTCTTCAAAATAGCTGCAGATAGCTTCAGACTTAGTAGAAGAACAGAACAGAATAGAACCAATAAAAACAAAGGAATGTAAAAAGAGACTTCAAAACATGACAATAATAAATCCAAAATGGCTTTCATAATAGATCTTGCTATCTTTGAAATAGCTTCTCATGCCATTGAATATAACAAAACAAAACCAAACAGAACAAACTGCAGTCCAACAAGAAAATGAAAATGATACAGGACTTCAAAACAAGACAGTAGGGAATCAACAGTGGCTACCACCCTCAGAAGGAGATCTCCCTAGATGCCACACTGTGTTCTGCTATCCCCTGAATGGGTGATCAGACCACCGGCCCTAGACCTGCAAGGTCAGTGAAACACCAAACACCACAAGCGTCAGATTGCATTTCACCTCCATAGTTATCATCACAGCCTGTGTTTCTCTGGATCAGCTGGTTGCTTAAGGTGTGTATGTGTGTCTGCCATCTGGCTCTTCTTGCTTTGCCAGCATGCAGCCCCAAAGGGGCTTGGGTCTGGCTGTCCCCCTGCTGGCAGCGGCCTCACATGGCACTGGTTCACAGAGAGGGCTTGCTCCCTGGTGAATCCTGTTCTCCCTCCACTGCAATCCTCAAATGTTGCTGACTCACGCGGAAAGGCTTAGGTCTGGATGTCCCCCACTGCTGCTCTCCCATGCATGATGCTGGTTCTCAGGGAGGGCTTGCTTCTTGGTGAATCCTTGTCTGTCCCCCACAAAAGGGCGTTTTGAAGTCTAGTATCTCCATTGCTGGACCTGGAGTAAAGACATACTTTATTTCCCTAAAGGGATTGTCAGTCATTTATGCTCATTTTAGGGGCACAGACTCAGGGCCTTTGACAGCCTCATACAAAGGCTTTCCCATTGGTCCAAAATTAGGTAGTAAGATCCTACAAAAAGCTGGCATTCCCAGGAAGGGACAAAGCTGTTTCTTGGTAGCAGGAGACCTGTAACGGTTGATTCATTGACTTGAGAAGTTTTGACTTAACTAAGTGACTCATCAGTTCTGCATCCTAGGGTACAGAGGACTCACCCTAGGGTGGGTAGCCTGAATACGATATAAGGGAGCAAAAGAGGCTTGCTCTCCCCCCTCCCTTTTTTTCTCCTGTTGCTTTTCCTGTCTTCTGCCACTTTGAACTATTGTTCTTCACCATGGCATCCAGCCTTAGAGCCAGCTGATTATGGACTGAAACCTCCACAAACTGTGAGCTAAATAAACCTTTCCTTCCTTCATTTTGGGCATTGGGTATTTTCTCTCAGCAATGAAAGAAAAGAGACTAAGACAAGGCCCAAGATCACACATAGCCTGAATCGGGACCCTAAGTAGCTATTATTCCCCAGGTGTAAGACTATATCCCAAATATTGAATTTTTTGAAAGGCTATCTAAGCCTTTTTGTTTGAAAACTTTATCTTAACTCGAAAATTGAAAGTTTCTGAAGTGCTAATTCCTGAATGGATTTGCAAACTAGAATATCATCATCATACTGTAAGATGCTTCCTTGTTCTAGTTTTATACCCTTTCCTAGTGCCCATAAAGAGCTGAGCACTAGACCTCTGTTGGAGAACTGTTTGTGTGTATTGCTGCTGCTCTCCTTTTAAAATAGGTTTTTCCATTTAAAGGCAAACAGTCTGGGTATAGAGAGACAGAGAAAAATGCACTTTTTAAACATAAAACCGATAACTAATTAGTGTTCCCTGGGATTTGAGAGAGAACTGTATGTGGGTCTGACACTAGGTGATAGATTGAACTACAGCCTCATTAACGAGGCAGAGATCTCGTCCCATCCTGCATTCTCCCGAGGCCTTACTGCCAGGAGAACCAGAGTATTTCAGTGGGATTGATGAGGCTGCAGAAGGCTGTACTTGAGAAAGTTGTCTACGAGAGCCTGAAGACCTTCATGTGCCTCCTGCTTTATCAGCTAGGGGCTAGGAAATCATCTGGGGTCTTTTAGTCTTATAACTACTGGCACAGCTGAATTTGCCCTACCAGATCCATTATATCATGACAGAGGATTTGTCTGTTGAATAATTTGGTCAGGGAGGCCTGGTGTAGTCCCAGCAAGTAACCTTTTGTCTGCAGAATAGCTCTGAACTGATGGGGAGCCAGGACTTCTAGTCACTGTGCTAAAGCTAACTCTGTAATTTGTATCACTACTGCTGTAGCTGCTATTGCTCTAAGAAACCCTTGTTTCTTTGAAAAGTATGCCTGGGCAGGGATCCTGGGCAGGGATCTTGCCCTAGCATTTGTGTCAAGATCCCTAAGGTAATTCTTCCCTTTTCTGATACAAAAGAAAGAAGAGATTTTTTTTAAAGCCAGCTATTCCCAGTGCTGAGACTGATGGCTTTATTTTTTTTTAAATTTTATTTAAGGAGAAAAGACAAAACAGTGAAAGGGTACAAGTTATACAGATTTACAGAAAAAAAATGAACAGTAGGAAATCACTAGTTAATGGATTACATATTGCCATCTTAGAAATAATTGTTCAAGTCACAAAATTAAAGCTTGTAGACATTCCAACAATGATACTGCAAACAGTTCTGTTCAATGATCCAATAAAACTCTGTGATATCATTTTCTATCTTATACACTTAAATATACATGCAGTTATATAGTTTAGAGCACTTTCTTTTCCTCTCTTTTGTACAATGACTATTACACATTTTGGGTTTCATTGCTCCCACGGTTCTTATTGCTTTTTTGGAAGAGAGTAAAACCAAATGTGACATAACAGAACAGAATGGGTCAAGTCAAAAGGGTGGACATAATAGATAATGTAAAAACATAATACAAGGTGATCAACAATGGTTACCATAATGCCTCCCACTATCTCTAATAGAATTGCCTATATCATTAGTTATAATACAATTGAACAAAACAGTAAAGAACAAAACCGACAAAACCAAAACATTGGAGACATTGTAGGTCTTCAAAAGTAGATAAAAGTCAACGAGAATGGGCGTTATAATGAATCTCATTATCTTCACAGCTGATGCCTAAACTTTCGAACCTGATACTATTCAGCAAAACAGAATAGGGGAACATCAGTCAAAAACAAGATGGTGAGAGTAATACAGGGCTTCAAATCGAGATAATAGAAAGTCAAAGTCGGTTACTATAATATATCCTGCTATTTTTTCCCTTTAATTAAACGGATAAAAATAAAAAAGTAAATAATGGAGTGGAGAGTGAAGTAAAAGAGGGCATAACAGCGAAACAGCGCAGATCAAAACATAACCATTTAAGCAGAATAGTGTTTCACCACCAGATAATCCTGACCCAAAAGTAGTTACCATATTGACTCTTTCCTTGAAATCCTTGAGTATAACTTCGTATACTGTAGCATTAAGTATATCAAAACAATGTAAAACCATTTAAGAGAATGACAGCATTAGAGTATTTAGAATCGACTAACAAAAAATGAACAATGGTTTCTGTATAATCTCCTTGTCTTTAAAAGGTTTTTGCTTATACTATCGTACATAATAAAATCCAGTAAGATACAACCTATTTAGACCATTGGAGACAGAAGAACAAAAGCTAGATGAGACTTCAAAACAAGATGATACTAAATCAGTATTACCTATTAAGATGTAATTTTCTCCAAAATAGCTGTTCCTATCATCCAATCTTCTCTGTCTCATTTCTGTTGAGCCTTTTTTCTGTCAGTAGCTGTCAGTTTGTCTTCTTCATTTTGTTCTCTGCTCCATTCGTTGTGGCCTCCCTGCCACTATTTCTGGGTTCTTTGTATTTTTCTTTTTTTAGAATATCCTGCAATACTTTCTGTAGAGTTGAATTGCTGGTTCCAAATTCCCCCAGTTCCTCTTTATCCTGGAAGCACATTGTTTTTCCATCAATTTCCAGGGACAGTTGTGCAGGATATCTCAATCTTGGCTGGAGATTATTATCTTTCAAAGCTTGAATTATTTCCCCCCACACTCTTCATGATTTGATGGTTTGTGCAGAGAAATCTGCTGTAATTCTGATGGGTGTTCCCTTGTAAGTGGTTTGTTTCTTCTCTGACAGCTTTTAATATTCTGTTCTTGTATTGAATTTCTGGAATTTTTATTATTATATGCCTGGGTGTTGCTCTGTTTGGGTTGTAGGTAGCTGGGGTCCTGTATGCCTCATACTTCTGAGTATCTTTACCTTTTGCTAAATTAGGAAAATTCTCCTGGATTATTTCTGTGAGTAGCTTTTGTAGTTCACTTGTTTGTGACCCTACTTCTTTTTTTATGTTCTTAATCCTTAAATTATGGATCCTCTTATCATCTTCTTGTCTTTGTATTATTGCTGTTTGTTTCTTTGTTATTTTTAAGAAATTTTTCATTTCATTCTCCCATATTACAAGTCTGCCCTCCAGTTCAGATAGTCTGTCCTTAGTTTCTTTCAAGCTGTTATGCCAGTCTTGGATAGACTTCTTAGTTTCTTGGTTTCATGTACTCTATGCTTTCTCTGTTTTCTCCATCAAACAATTCTCCCCTCTTTTTCTGTTCTTCCATTCCACCATCTGTTTTTTCCTGGGTGGTGCTTAGCATTTCTCTAACTATTCTGCATACTTCTAGCTTCAGGTCGTTGATAACTTCATTCCTGAATTGGTCTATGAGGCTCTCTATATGCCACTTTATGTGTATTGGTGCGGTGTCCGCTATTGCCTGTTTCTCAGAATTGGGGGCCGAGGAGCCCTTCTTGTTGCTGCCTCTTCCCATATTCTCCGTTCCTTATATATGCAAGCTTACATAGGAGGCCCAGCTTCCCTCCCTGTCAGCCACAGCCTGATCAAATTGCCCCGGTTAGGTGTTTCCACCCACTGCAGCACACCAGGAAGTTGCAGATCAGGCAGCCTACGCGGGGTCCGCCCCTCTGGGCCACTGTCAGGCTCTGGGATCTGGGTTGGGCCAGCCTACGGAGTCCGCCAGCAGCGTCACACAGGCCAGGCACTTTTCACCAATCCCGTCCAAGAGGGGGATGTATGGCTGGAGTCACCATCACACCCTGCTCCTGCAGGACTGCCCCAGCCCACAAAGTCCTCCGCTGGAGTCAAACTGTGGTAGAGTGTCAGTTTCTCTCACTCACCTCACCACAAGTCAGTGTACGCCTCCCTGCCCGTCATGTTTTCGATTCCGTTTGCAGACTCCCATTCTCAGAGCTTCCGCGCATCTCTCTCCTTGCCGAGCTGATGTAGAGGCAGCCAGCCGCCTCGCGGCGGAAAACCCAAATCGCAGCTTCCAATGGCGCGGGGTCCAGCCTCCACACCGAGGCTTTTCTGTTCCTGTTTTAGCGCCGGGACTGCATTCCAAGTTGGTTTCTCTCAGCCCAGTTTGTTCCTGAGTCAGCAGAGCATATCTCCACTGGCTTATGTCTCCTTAGTCTGCACCATTCCTGACTTCTGAACCAAGCCTTTCAGAGAGCCTCCGTAGTATCTGCTATCTGTCCGCCATGTTCTTCCGGAAGTCGACTGATGGCTTTATTACACAGAGGATGAGGTATGGCAAGGGGACTAACAAGGCTGCGTTCGAGGATTCTGTGTGTGCTCTAGAGGTTGGAGGGTTTATGCTCCTCTTCCTTGCTTGGATCCTGCTTTCGATGGAGAGTATTTCAGTCTTATAATTACTGGCATAGCTGCATTTGTGCCTACTAGGAATTTCACTGTACTATGCGGCAGGATTTGCCTATTGGGTAATTTGATCCAGGAGACTTGGGTGTAGTCCTAGCAAGTAAAATTCATTTTGATCTTAGCTGGAATTTGAGAATTTTCCCCAATTTTGTTAATAAATTTCTTCTAAGCAAAGGAGTAGGACACTGTGGGGCAACTAGAATCTCATGGTTAAACATTTGCTCTTCAAAGTGACATGTCAGGTGCCCAGCCGCGCCTAGCCATCGGTGTGCAGAGGAGGAGCTGCACGGATCCGGAGCGCCTGCAGAAGCCCCTTCCTTTGTCTGGAGGAGGAGGGATCCCGGGTTCCTGAGGCACCTCGGCCTGTGCCCAGCCGCGCCTAGCCATCGGTGTGCAGAGGAGGAGCTGCGCTGATCCGGAGTGCCTGCAGAATCCCCTTCCTTTGTCTGGAGGAGGAGGGATCCCGGGTTCCTGAGGCACCTCGGCCTGTGCCAAGCCGCGCCTAGCCATCGGTGTGCAGAGGAGGAGCTGCGCGGATCCGGAGCGCCTGCAGAAGCCCCTTCCTTTGTCTGGAGGAGGAGGGATCCCGGGTTCCTGAGGCACCTCGGCCTGTGCCCAGCCGCGCCTAGCCATCGGTGTGCAGAGGAGGAGCTGCGCGGATCCGGAGTGCCTGCAGAAGCCCCTTCCTTTGTCTGGAGGAGGAGGGATCCCGGGTTCCTGAGGCACCTCGGCCTGTGCCCAGCCGCGCCTAGCCATCGGTGTGCAGAGGAGGAGCTGCGCGGATCCGGAGCGCCTGCAGAAGCCCCTTCCTTTGTCTGGAGGAGGAGGGATCCCAGGTTCCTGAGGCACCTTGGCCTGTGCCCAGCCGCGCATAGCCATCTGCGTGCAGAGGAGGAGCTGGGTGGATCCGGAGTGCCCGCAGGAGGCCCTTCCGTTGTCTGGAGGACTGTGGATATCTCTGCAAGCAGGGAGGGATCACAGGCTCCTGAGGCACTGTGGTCTGTGGTGAGTACCCTAACCCGGCTGCGATCCAAGAGCTGTGGGTCTACCAAGGGGCAGGTGGGCGCACAGTGTCCCTGAGGCCCAGCTTGTCTGGAACCATGGAGTTCTGAACAAGCAGAGGAGGGCCATTGGTTCTGCAGGCCCAATGGCCTGGGGTAGAGTGGTGCCAGAGTCTCAGTAGCTGCAAACATAGAAGGGGATTTTCAACAGATCCTGAGGAGGCTTTCAAATAACACTTGAAACACAGAAATATAGGAAAATGACAAAACGAAAGATCAAATTACAACCTCAAACCTCCAGCCCATCTCAGGAAACCCTAGGAGAAATGTATTTAGAAGAAAATATATCCCATCCTCCTCATATATCAGACACAATAGCTACTGAAGTTGACAAGCAACTCCAGGAAGCTTTAAAGAAATTCAAACTCGAAATAATATCCCAGATAAAAGAAGAAATGATAAAAGAAATGAAAGAGATTCTAAATATATCTAAAGAAAACACAGATAAAAAATTGGAGGAACTAAACAAAAAGATAGAATCCCTAGATGAGCAATATAAGAAACAAACAGAATACATAATGCAGATGCACAGAGATATACAGGAAATAAAAAACTCCACTGAAAGTTGTAAAAACCACCTTAATGAAAGTGAAGATAGAATTTCAGACCTTGAAGACAGGATTGCAGCTAGTGAACAGGAAAGGAAAGATCTTTTAAAAATAACAAGGAATCAGGAAACAACAATTCAACAACTGCAAGATGATGCAAAGAAGAATAACATAAGAATGATAGGGATTAATGAAAAAGAAGGAGACAACATAAAGGATATCAAGAGGATATTTAGAGAAGCAATAGCTGAAAACTTCCCAAGCATGAGATCAGAAACTGACATCAGGATCAGTGAAGCATATAGAACTCCAAATAGTCATAACCAAAATAAAACTACACCCAGACATATAATAATCACCATCCCAGAAATCCAACACAAGAATAGATTATTAAAAGCTGTCAGAGAGAAAAGACAGATCACTTATAAAGGAAAACCTATCAGAATCACAGCAGACTTCTCATCACAAACAATAAAGTCAAGAAGAGCATGGAGTGAAGTATTCCAGATCCTAAAGCAAAATGATTTCCAACCTAGACTGATATATCCTGCAAAACTACCATTTAAAATAGATGGTGAAATACGATACTTCCATGACAAAGAACAGCTGAAGAACTTCATGAACACCAAACCAACCCTGCAAAAAATATTGAAAGACAGTTTAGATACACAAAGGAAAAAACCACTAAGCAAAGCAAATAATTAAACAGAACAGAAAGATAAAGATGCAACAGCAGAGAGATAAGATTCCTACAATTAACCAACATTTAACAGTAATAACCATTAATGTAAATGGTCTCAATGCACCAATCAAAAGAAACAGACTAGCAGAATGGATCAAGAAACAAAATCCAACCATATGCTGTTTACAGGAAACCCATCTAACCCAGAAGGATACTCACAGACTGAAAGTCAAAGGATGGAAAACAATTCTTCATGCAGCAGGAATCCAAAAAAAGGCAGGAGTAGCCATTCTGTTTGCAGACAACGTGAACTTTAAACCAACAATGACCATAAAGGATAAAGAAGGTCACTACATACTCGTAAGGGGAAAACTCCAAGAGGAAGAGATAACTATCTTAAATATATACGCACCAAATTCCAGAGCGCCCAGTTATATAAAACAATTATTAACAGAAATGAAAACTCAAATTATCAGTAACACAATTGTAACAGGAGACCTTAATACACCATTGACACCAAGGGACAGATTGACCAGACAGAAAATGAGTAAAGAAATAACAGAACTGAATCATACCTGTGAACAAATGGGTTTGATAGACATATACAGAATGTTCCACCCAACAACATCAGAATACACATTCTTCTCAGCAGTACATGGATCATTTTCTAAAATAGACCATATATTAGCTCATAGAACATATTTAAACAAGTGCAAAAGAGCTGAAATCATCCCTTGCATGTTATCGGATCACAGCGCTCTGAAATTAGAAATTAACGATAAAAGATACTGCAAAAATCCCACAAACACATGGAAACTGAATAACATACTCTTGAGTAATCAGTGGGTCACAGAAGAAATTAAAGAAGATATCAAACAATACCTAAAAGAAAATGAAAATGCAGATACAACTTACCGGAATCTGTGGGATGCAATGAAAGCCGTCCTGAGAGGAAAATTTATTGCACCGAGTTCCCACATCAGGAAAACAGAACGAATACAAATAAATAACTTGATGCTACACCTCAAACAGCTAGAAAAAGAAGAGCAAGTCAAGCCCAAAGCCAAAAGAAGAGAGGAAATTATAAAAATCAGAGCAGAAATCAATGCAATAGAGACTAAGAAAACAATCCAAAGGATCAACAAATCAAAGAGTTGGTTCTTTGAAAGAATAAATAAAATCGATAAGCCCCTAGCCAACCTTATTTAAAAAAGGGAAGAAAAAGCTCAAATTCATGCAATAAGAAATGAAAAAGGAGAAGTCACTACAGACCCAATAGAAATACAGAAGATCATCAACACCTATTTCGAAAACCTCTACTCTCAAAAGTTTGATAACACAGAAGAAATAGACAGTTTCTTAGAAGCATATGAAGTGCCAAAGCTAGATCAAGAGGATGTAAAATTGTTGAATAACCCAATCTCGGTTACTGAAATTGAAAATGTAATTAAGTCCTTACCCACCAAGAAGAGCCCAGGCCCAGATGGATTCACTGCAGAATTCTACAAGAAATACAAAGAAGACCTAATGCCGACACTCCTCAAACTATTCAATGAAATTGAAAGGGAAGCAATCCTTCCTAAGTCATTCCTGGAAGCAAATATCACTCTAGTACCAAAACCTGAGAAAGACCCAACTAAAAAAGAGAACTATAGGCCGATCTCCCTAATGAACACAGATGCAAAAATCCTCAATAAAATATTGGCAAATAGGATCCAGCAAATCATCAAGAAGATTATACACCATGACCAAGTGGGATTCATCCCAGGAATGCAAGGATGGTTCAACATACGCAAATCAATAAATGTAATCCACCATATCAATAAAGCCAAAAATAAGAATCACATGATCATTTCTATAGATGCAGAAAAAGCCTTCGATAAGGTCCAACATTTATTCATGATAAAAACTCTACAGAAAATTGGAATAGATGGTCTTTACCTCGATATAATAAAGGCCATTTATGACAAACCAACAGCCAGCATCATACTAAATGGCCAAAAATTGAAAGCCTTTACTTTAAAATCAGGCACAAGACAAGGATGTCCTTTATCACCACTCCTATTTAATATAGTACTGGAAGTACTAGCCAGAGCAATTAGGCAAGAAAGAGAAATAAAAGGGGTAAAGATAGGAAAAGAAGAAGTTAAGTTGTCATTGTTTGCAGATGACATGATACTCTACATAGAAGACCCCCTAAGCTCCATTGAAAGACTCTTAGATACAATAAATAAATTCAGTAATGTGGCTGGATACGAAATCAATACTCAGAAATCAATAGCATTCCTATACACAAACAACAAAACCACAGAGAGGGAAATAAGGGAAACTGGACTATTCACATTAGCAAGCAAAAAAATGAAATATTTAGGAATTACTCTTACGAAAGAAGTGAAAGACTTATACAGTGAAAACTATATTACACTGAAAAAGGAAATTGAAGATGATCTCAGAAAATGGAAAGACATCCCTTGCTCATGGATAGGAAGAACAAACATTGTGAAGATGGCCATTCTCCCACAACTCTTATACAGATTCAATGCAATCCCAATAGAAATACCATCAACATACCTTATAGATCTAGAGAAATCACTCCTAAATTTCATCTGGAACCAGAAGAGACCTAGAATCGCAAAAGCAATTCTAGGCAGCAAAGACAAAGCAGGAGGCATCACAATCCCTGACTTGAAAATATACTACAAAGCAACAGTAGTAAAATCAACATGGTATTGGAATCAAAACAGAGCTGAAGATCAATGGAATAGATTAGAAGATACAAACACACTCAACCACCTTATCTTTGATAAAGGAGCCAAGCAGGTTCACTGGAAGAACGACAGTCTCTTTAATAAATGGTGCTGGAAAAACTGGCTCTCCATTTGCCGAAAACTAAAGCTAGACCCATGTCTATCACCATGTACTAAATTAAAATCTAAATGGGTCAAAGATCTGAATATTAAAACAGAAACACTAAATCTATTGGAAGACAAATTGGGTAGAAACCTTGGAGACATAGGAGTAGGTAGAGAATTCATGAATAGGACTCAAACTGCACGGGAAATACTTCCCAGAATCAATAACTGGGACCACTTCTTATTAAAAAGTTTTTGCATGTCAAAAGAAATCTCCAGCATAGTGAAAAGAAAACCCACAAACTGGGAAAAGATTTTAGTGAACTCTCTCTCAGACAAGGGACTCTTGTCTAAAACATATAAAGAATTAAAAAAACTCAGACCCCCAAAATTCAAAGATCCAATCCAAAAATGGGCATCTGAGATGAATACACAATTCTCAGATGAAGAAATGCAAATGGCAAATAAATACATGAAAAAATGCTCATCATCATTGGTCATTAGAGAAATGCAAATTAAAACCACACTGAGATACCATCTCACTCCTGAAAGAATGGCCAGGATCAAGAAAACCAACAACAACAAATGCTGGAGAGGCTGTGGGGAAAAAGGAACTCTCCTGCACTGTTGGTGGGAGTGTAGACTGGTACAGCCTTTGTGGAGGTCTGTCTGGAGGTTTCTCAAAAAGTTGGGATTGGAAATCCCATTTATTCCAGCTATTCCACTTCTAGGCATATTCCCAGAAGAACTGAAAGCATCATACCACAGGGATATATGTGCACCTATGTTTATAGCAGCACAATTTGTAATCGCCAGATCTTGGAAACAACCCAAGTGTCCATCAACTGAGGAATGGATAAAAAAGTTGTGGTATTTCTATACAATGGAGTATTATTCAGCTATAAAGAAGGATCGCATTGAGATATTTATCAATAAATGGGCGCAGCTTGAGACCATACTCATAAGTGAAATAAATCAATCTCGCATGTATGAATACCGAATAGTTTCCCTAATGTAAGTAATGATTCAAATATATAAAAATATGTGATAAACATGATTCCCCATTATGTGGCCTTGAAGCCTTATAAAATTTTCACTTATTAATTAGAAAGGCTTTATTCTGGGCTTTTTGATATGGAAATATTTGAAGCTATAGTATATGAAGTTTTATCCAAATATTTTAAGGAAAAAGACAGACACTATGGTAACTACTATTCTTTAAAAAAATTATTTAGCTATTTCTTATGTTTATTTTAATTAAGGGAAAAATTTAAAAAATTAGGATATATAGTAGTAACTCTTTTTGATCTCCTATTAACTTGTTTTGAAGTCCTGTAATACTCCCATGATCTTGTTTTGACTGATTAGACTCTGTTCCATTCTGTGCGATAGTAGCAAGTCTGAGGGTATAGGCAACTAATTTGAAGGCAATAAGATTCACAAAGATGCCCATTCTGGTTTGACTATTGTCTCCTGTGGAAGTCCTGTAATGTTCACAATGCCTAAGTTTTATTGGTCTTGTTCTCCGCTGTTTTGTCCAACTTTATAATATCTAATGAGATAGACAATTCCTTTTAAGGAAACAAGAGACAATGTTGATAACCATTGTTAATAACCTTGTACTCTGTTCTACATCATGTGCTATGTCTATCCTTGGTTTTGACTTACAGCTTTGTTTTGCCATATTTGACTTTATTCTCTCCCCCTCCCCAAAAAGTAATAAGAACTAAGGAGTAATAAAATCCAAAATGTGTAAATTTTGTTGTAAAAAAGAGAGGGAGGGAAAAAAAAAGAGCTCTAACGGATATAACAGCAAGTGTGTTTAGGGGTGTTAAATAGCTGACTATATTAATGTTTTTGGATCATTGAACACAGCTGTTTGCAGTCTCTCTGTTTGAATGTCTACTTTGTATTCTTTGATACTGTGATTTGAGCAACTATTTCCAAGATGATAATATGTAATCTATTAACAGGTGATTTCTTACTGTTATGTTTTTTTTTGTAGTTCTGTATTATGTGTAACCTTACACTGCTTTGTTTTGTTTTGTGTTTTTCTCTTTTTCCTCTTAAATAAAAAAAAAAAAAAAACAAAGTGACATGTCAGATGACGAGTTAGGAATCTCTGACTGGGGGTCCCTTTGACACTGACTATGACAGCAGACATTAGACTTAGAGGGTTTGCCCGAGAAGAAAGTAGAAACATAATGAGCTGCTCCTGTATCTATAATCATTTGAACTGGCTCACCCATCCAACAGCCCACATAAGAAAACATAAGGATTGTAGGCATGTATGAAATCTGTGTGGTTTACCTCCCCAAATCTGGATACTGGAAGTATTTGCAATACATTTGGCTGTGTGTCCTTTTCGTTGTTAATAGTAAGGAGGAGCTCATTTCCCAAAGATTTTTTGAAGGGGTCCAGGTCCTCTATTAATGATGGCCTGTGGCATGGGGGTGGGATGGGGGCTGAATCTGTGCCAGCGGGGTGAAGGAGCTGTGCTGATAGGTTGAGAGTTCTAGGCTGGAGCCGAGAAGTCACACTCAAAATAAGGACCAGGGCTGCCCTGAAAAGCGCCACATCCTCAGTGACATGGAGGCCCTGAGCTCCTCTAACAATGATGAGAACAATTGAGTACATTCCAGAAAGCCAGCGTGATGAGTTTCTCCTGGACATTAAACAGATCTGTGCTATGCTAATTGCCCCTCAGCATCAGAATACAAAACGGAGGTTTTTCTTTTACAGAAATTAGTGCACCGATGCCCACAGGCCATATGCTAGGCTGAGCGGGTTTTGTCTCTTCCTCTTAGCTTCCTGGGAGGGCCCCAATCTATAAATTCAAGTTGATTTCAGTAGATTTACCCCCCCCATATTCTACATAGAAGATTCACGGTGGAGACATAATCATAAGTGTCTCCCCAAGATATATTTAGTGTGCGTGGAGGAATGTCAGGTGTGGAGGAGTTGATCTAGTTCCCTGAGATGTTAATAGATGTCATTCCTAAAAATATTAGTTGTTTTCCCTAATGGGCCATCCAAACTGTAAGTAAGCAGGTAGGTAATAAACAGATTGTAAGGGCTTATGCTCAGCACATAAGGATGAAGCTAGAAAGTGTCATACAGGAATATAAAATACTCTTTTTAAAATATAAAAAGAGTAATATAGTGTTATGGATTAAAACTGGTGGTCAACGTAACATCACTTGAATTAAATCAGCACGGTGCTGAGCATAGACGGCCCACCTGAAGAAAGTTGCCAGCATAAATAGAGAGGTAGAGAAGAAGAGAGAGGCATTGTGGGTTTCTCTAAGTGTTGCTGTTTGAGCCCTTGGTTCTCCTGGAGGAGCTCGTCATGACTGGCTTCCCCAGTGTGAGTTTGACCATTTGACAATGGAGGAGCTCAGGACTTTGTTGGTGAGAGTGGCTGGGTTCACTTTGGGGGACCTCTGGTCCTCACATGGAGCATCACTTCATGGCTCCAGAGGGGAAGACAGTGTGCAGTTTAATGTTCCGGAGGCCGCCGTGCTTGGACTGACCCGAGTGTCAGCGTCAGTGTCAGCTACGGCCCTGCCCTGGGAAAGCTGTGTCCCGCTGCACAAGACTGGACCAGGCGAGCCCAGGCAGCGCCACTTGGGGGAATCAGGTGGCCTCCACAGGGCACCTGGCATAATCTCACAGAACCTTTCAATCCACACCCTAAACCCTCTCACCATGTAAGGTGACATAGAACAGGCTCCGAATGGGGCTGTCTTTGGGGACAATCTCTCTGCCCCCTCCCCTACTGGCCCTGGCCCTTGATCATTTGAGGCAAATGCTTCCCACTGAGCCACACTCCCAGCCCAGAATTTGGCATCCCAATACCAAGTTACAGGTGGCTTTCCAAAAGCTTGGCCACTGCCGACCCCCAGGAGTGGTGGTCTCGGGGAGAGACCCCTACAGATTGGGTGGGGGGAAGATCTGTGGTCCTGGACGTACCCTGTAATATGGGGACTCGATGTTTTGCCTAAAACCGTTTTGGCCTCTTCCAATCTTCACCGCAAGGTCAGGTTTCTGCCCTTGACCTTGTCAGCCAGGTTCACTTAGGGACTTACAGCACCTGCGCGATTGGAGCGCGTGGACCTGGAACGAAGAACTCTCGGCTGTGATGCAATCTGTGCCCAGGGCTGTGCCTGATCCCTGTTTTCCAGTCTCCTGGGCAGGCACGGGATGGAACTGCTGGTCACTGGTATTCCGTTGTGGCTGTCAGGAGTTTCCCATACTGTGCTCTGGGGCCAGCAGCACCTGCTGAGCCATCAGCCAAGCTCGGTGGGTTTCACCACACCCTGCAGGGGCCTCCTTGCTGCCTCTGCCTTTCTCACTGTCCTGGTGCAGGCAGCAGCTCTATGGTTGTTTCTCAGTGGACGTGAAGTTTAAAAAGGGGGCGTTTTCAAATAAAAGTGCACTTTGCTGCCCTCTCTTGAAAACACCCTGAGTGGGATCCTGCCCTTGCCT
Organism: Cavia porcellus; assembly: GCF_034190915.1. Taxonomy (NCBI): domain Eukaryota; kingdom Metazoa; phylum Chordata; class Mammalia; order Rodentia; family Caviidae; genus Cavia; species Cavia porcellus. Next base: position 28,604,287 of record NW_026947515.1, read on the forward strand.
CCTTTCAGAGGCCCAGGGTGCAGCTGGCTCAGGTGTGTGTCCCGTTGCCCAGCTGTGCTGGGCCCACCTCACCAGGTCCTCCCCTTGGGCCCTGCTTAGTCACATCCACCCCAAGCACAAGGCTCTGCACAGAAAACACACTACATCCACCCCATCGGGGACCTAAGGCGTCCAGTAATAGATTTTTTTTTTTTAGTTTTTTTTCTTTTTTTTTTATCGGTACCAGAGATTGAACTCATAACCGAACACTTGCAAGGCAAGGGCTTATGCCGCTGAGCTAAATCTCCAGCCCTCATTAATAGATTTTTAATTGGCCCAGTTATTTGCCCCTGTGGACTGAAGGATGGTGCATCTACAGACTGACAGCGATTTCTGGATAAGCACTACCGCGTCCTAAAACATCCAGGGGAAAAAGCTACCTTGTAGGATACCAGCCCGGCTTTGGTTTCCCTTCTGATGTGTCCAGCCTTACTTGAGGACTGTCCAGAGCTTCCGACTGCAGGAAGGTCCAGTGGGCTGCTGGGCAACCCAGTTTCCTTTCCAGAAGTAGTAAGGTGTGATTTGATATTTTTAGGACAACTCTAGGTCTGTGGCTGGGAATCGCTGCAAGATTATATGCCAAATACAAGAGCAACCTTCAGCTGATATTTTTATTCACGTTTAGCCTAAAGGCTGGGGCAAGAAAAAATTTTATTTACTCACTTATCACTGAGAAATACTTTTGGAACAACTGCTAGATGCCAGCATCTCCCAGAGTGAGAGAACAGCAGCTAATGGGTGCAGGGCCATATGGAGGACTCTTCCTTGAGAGAAGAGCAGTGGTCTCCAAAGCTGGCCCTGTTCCCACATCCTGATATGTAGAGAGCTGGCTGGGACTTTCCCTTATCCCCTCAACCTGCTCTCAGCATTGCAAATTGGTGTGGCTGAGGTGATGATGTGTAGTTTCTGAAGCAAGGTGTCAGGTCACTGTTACCCCGCTTCTGTAGCTCCCACAAAACATGTGTGAGTTGGACAGGAAGGAGAGCCAGGCTCCACACTGTCAGCTGGGACGGAGCCTTGAGAGGCTGTGACTTCCCAGGGCAGGAAAGACTACACAGCAGAGCAGAAGCCCCGACCCCTAAACATGAGGTACTACCTTGAATTATGGTACCAGATTGCTCTTTCTGCACACCCTTCTCTCTGCACAATGCAGAGGTGATTTCAGGCCTCCTACCTAGCCCAGCCCACAGCACTCAACACCTCCTGCACTCTCACAGTCGCTCATCCTCAAGCCATGCCCTGCTTGGGTTTGGTCCCGGGTGAGGCCTTTCTTCTGGTTAACCATCAGCCTAGCTAGACTTAGGACCCCTTGGCACCCCACAGCTATAGATATGCCTTAGTGTCTTTATTCTCCATGTGGGTTGCACTGGAAGTGCTAGATTGGAATTAATTTGCTAAAATTCCAGTAACTTGTCCACAGGATTACAAATACAAACTTCCTGGACCTTGGCGAGACCCAAAAGGGCTCTCTATACTCATGTTACTGACAGTCTGTGAGTTTTAGTTCTGAGGGACTTTTTTGGTGTTTTTAGTTCTGCTGTGGTTGCTGCCTCAGTGTTCTCAGTTGATTCGAAACATTTACCTTTGGGGAAGAGCAGAAATTGCACACCCTGGGAAGGGCTGGTAGAGTGGGAGGGGACCCAGCATACTGAGTTTGTGGCTGCCTTTCTGTTGGCAGGCAGATGCCTGGCAGGAGCATTTGTTGCATTAAGGCCACGAGAGAGAACCGCCAGAAGTGCTTCGAAAAGTGACAAGAAAATGGAATAAATCTTTGAAGCAAGGGGGCCTATTCTGAGGGCATGAGTGGCAATGTGGCTTTTACTGTAATAAATTAAATCAGCGTTCACTGTAATGTTTGATCACGCCTTGTATGTCCAAACTCGGCCATGTGCAGGCACGAAATGTGTCTCGCTTTCTGTTCAGTGTAACGCAGGAAAGCTAGAAGGGACACAGGTGGGAAGAAACGCGCACTCACACTTTTCAGCGCTACCTGGGTGTCTGTAATGCCGTGAAAACGGATTCAACAAGTTCCCATCAAAATTCTAGCTGCTTTTAGTGCCCAAACTGACACAGTGATCTTAAAATTCATATGCAAATGCGTAAGGCCAAACATAGAAACGTTACTGAAAAGCAGCAAGATGAGACGACTCACTTTTCCAGTTCATTTTCTGTGAAGTTACAGTGATGGAGACCCCAGGGAGCTGGAGAAGACAGACCGGGATCAACGGAACATACCAGGTCTAGAAAGAAACCCTCACCTCTGTGGTCAGTTGATTCTCACCAGGGCAGCAAAGCCATTCAGGGACATACAGCAGTCTTTTCCACGAACCATGTCGGGTTACTAGAAACCTAAATGCAGAGAGTGGAGGTGGCCTCTGTCTCACACCCAGTGCAAACAGTGAAACAGAAGAGCTAAACTATCAACCGGGGTAAAACAAACAGATAACCACCCCTGAGCTTTGTAATGGTGGCCTGGGCAGGGATTTCCTGGCCTGAAACAGCCCCGCTGAATCTATTACTGCGCCATCCTTTTCCCGTTCCCGATGCAGTTACTGGGAAAAGCCTCCATGGAGAGAACCGCTGACCTTTCCTGGTGAAGGAATTGGCGCAAATCATGATTGCCAGGGAAAATTTCGGGTGTCTGTACCCCTAGGTGCCCGGGCAGCCACCCGAGAGAGAGTAGAGTTTAGGGAGATGGATCACCTGTGGGAAACTCCCGGGACACTGTGGGAAAGTCATCGTGTTCAGATGAGGGGCTAGAGAAACCGGCACTGCACAGTGTTGGGGGGCATGGGTCCCCAGTGGCCTGAAGCCAAAGCCAGGTGTGTCTGGAAGCTTCTGCACCCGCCTGCCCAGCCTGCTTCTCAGCTTGCATTCAGCAATGTGGGCATGGCCACTGCACCTGCCTATTCTTTGTTGTGAGGCTAACAGAGGCAAATGTAGACAAAACCTGGAAAATTGACCAGTACTTCCTGAGTGACACAGTGCTTACGTGTCTGGAAGAAAGAGGAGGATGTGTGGCACTGGGACTCTGGAGGGGACTTAGGAAGACAAGGCCTGAGAGGCAGAGCCTCCCTTCTCCACCCTGGCGGGGCTGACAGCTCTCAGGCTTCCCCAGAAACCATGTCACCTCTGCTGGTGGAGCAGGGCCTGGGACTGCTGTTGTGTGGTCTGGGCACAGAGTTCAGAGAGAGAGGACGGGACTTGCCCAGAGCCACACCACTGAGCCAGGTGAACCTAAGGCAGGAAATGTAGTTGGTTTCTGGGGCTGAGAGCCCTAAACCCCTGCACCCCTTTTCCCAATTCCTCCTGTCCCAAAGTGGCTAAGGGCAACGCTGGGTAGAAGTGCTCACCCTAGATTATGGCCCAAATCCTGCCTCAACTCTTGCCTCTGCATTTCTATTTGAGACCCTGAGGCAATGCCTTTTCTCCAGACAAAGCCAGGCTGAAGACCCAGGGGATCCAAACTCCTCCTAGCACAGGACTGACCCCTGTGGTCATGTGACCATGCGGCCTAACTACCAACTGCCTCGTAACCCAGAACATTGTGGAACAACTGCCTACCAGACAGTGGTATAAATAGCTCCACTCAGCTGACAAACCTAGATGAGCAGAACAATTGACTGGGCACCAGGAAGGTGGCCCACTGGGCTTGGTATATGATCCGGCCCGCAGATTAATCTGCATGGGGTATACCAACAGGGGGAACCTGGAGGAATAGAAACAGGCGGGAGACAAAGAGATTGAAGCAAGTAGAGAGCATCCAATCAAGCCTCATTTATTCAGGAAGTGATCACATCTTTATAGGCCGAGGGCGGGCTGGTGGGACAGGAAGAGGCTACGGGGATGAATACAACAGGGTCATCATCATCACGTCCAGGTATGTGCCCTAAGCAGGAGAGGATTATGGTTAATGTAGGCAGACGCATTATGTGCCCATAGGAGAGAGAGACGGGGAGGCAGCAATGGGGCTATTGCGACACTCTGTACATGTGGCAAAGAATCCTGTTTCCCCAGGTGCCGTCTCCATCCTCCTGTTATCATCTGCCTCGGGAGCAGCTGCAAGTGGGCTGAGGCAAAGGGATGGCTCAGTGGGTATACCGCACATTGTGATAACCCAGAACATTCTGGAATAACTGCCTACCAGACAGTGGTATAAATAGCTCCACTCAGCTGACAAACCTAGATGAGCAGAACAATTGACTGGGGACCAGGAAGGTGGCCCGCTGGGCTTGGTATATGATCCGGCCCGCAGATTAATCTGCATGGGGTATACCAAGAGGGGGAACCTGGATTAATAGAAACAGTCGGGAGACAAAGAGAGATTGAAGCAAGTCGAGAGAATCCAATCAAGCCTCATTTATTCAGGAAGTGATCACATCTTTATAGGCCAAGGGCAGGCTGGTGGGACAGGAAGAGGCTACGGGGATGAATACAACAGGGTCATCATCATCACGTCCAGGTATTTGACGTAAGCAGGAGAGGATTATGGTTAGTGTAGGCAGACGCATTATGTGCCCATAGGAGAGAGAGAGACGGGGAGGCAGCAATGGGGCTGTCGCGCCGCTCCCTACATCTCCTTTTCTGTATTATTTAATCAGGAGTATGGCAGGCCCTGTGAGGACAGTGCCTGTCTTAGGTCAAGGAGCCTCATTACATGAACACAACTGGGCCTTACCCGTCATGGGCGTGCAGGACAGCAGTTGGTCCTGTGCCTGTCTTAGGCGGCCAATGGGGTCACATGTTTGTCCTAGTTGCCTGTCTCTGGCTGCCTGTCCATTGCCCCAGGGCAGTTAGGCCGCATCGTCATATGGGCCACTCATGGAAGTTTCTTCCCAGTAGGTTTGTTGATCTGCCATCTCCAGCTGGTGATAGTGTACCTGAATGGGCTTTGCCATAAATGCGTCTATCCGGTTATTAATGAGCATCATAATCCTCTGAAAAGCATAAGGACCCACAGAAAGGAGAAGCAACAGGGCAGCTAGGGGACCCAAAAGGGGCGCTAGGTAAGGGAAAAGTCCCCCCCACATCGAGGAGAAGGGGTTAGCAGCCATTTGTTGTCATCACTGTTGAAGCCGTTCTTCTATTTCTTGGAACTTGCCTCACACAACACCGGACTGATTGACACAGAAGCAACATTTTTCTGCAGTCTATTTGGCTGGTTTGTGTTCCTCCAGACTGAAAAGAGGCTCCTCCGCAGTCACAGGGGGTTCTGTGCATGGCTGTCAGCAGTTGTAGTCTGTTTGGTGGGGGTCTAAATCCACCTTGGATGTGGTACAGTCCGAGGAGAAGGCTGAGCAGGCAGCATAAGGCTCCGAGGAGTTGTGTCATCTGTAAAAGAGCACAGGGGGTTGTGCCTCAGGAAATGACATTATTCCTGGGCGTCGCATGGGGTCTTTGAATAACTGTCTACTTGTTTTACAAGGCGCTCAGGTAGCCATCTAGCCTCTCTGTCTTGTTGAGAGTAAACACATATTGAGCCTCGTCCCCAGATAAGGACTGGGTCGGGGTCATTCCACATATTGGTTAGTGGGTCCCTCGAGAAAACAGACGCAAATCGTGTTTGAGTTTGAGTATGCCAAAATCGAGATGCCGCGGAGCAGCCTGAAACATCCAGGGTCAGAAAATTTAAAATGAAGAGAGCATGTGAAAGGATATTTCTAGGGGACCCCCGGGCTGGGTACCATGCCCCCCCTTTTATTTTGTCTATGGTGAGTTTAAGGGAATGGTGTGCACGTTTAACAATGCCTTGTTCCTGAGGATTATAAGGTATACCTGTGGTTTGGAGGATATTAAGGCATTTGCAAAATTGGGCGAAGGAGGTACTGGTATAGCCAGGACCATTATCAGTCTTGAGCTGTTGAGGACATCCCAGAACTGAGAAGGCTGACAGCATATGGGCTATAACATGTCTGGCAGCTTCTCCAGTCTGGAGAGGGGCGAAAATGAAGCCACTGTATGTATCAACAATTACATGTATATATTTTAAGTTGCTGAACTCATTGAAATGAGTAACATCCATTTGCCACAGGCATTAGGGATTAAACCTTTAGGATTGACTCCCAGGTGATGAACAGGCAAGTGAATAGCACAAGTTTTTATTGTCTGTCTGGCTTGTTTTTTAGTGATCTTAATACAGAATTACAGAAAAACAAACGGTAAGAAATCACTAGTTAACAAGTTACACATTGTCATCCTAGAAATAGCTGTCCAGGCTACAAAACCAAAGTATGTAAAGTGACATTTAAACAGTGACACTGCCAACAGTTCTGCTCAATGATCCAACAAAAACTTATGTTTCAGTCCTACACACTTGTTTTTTATCTCAAAGAGGGCAAGACCAAACATATCAAAACAGAACAAAACACTTTTAAAAAAGATTTAAATAAATACAGATTTCAAAGCAAGTTCAATAGAGATCTTTACTGTTTATCTAATTGTCTCTAGTTTCCTTCAAACAGTTGTCCCCATCTTCACGCACATTAAAACACACTACATATTATAGAACTAATCAAATCATTATAGGATGATGAAGGCTCCTCAGGTCTCCAAGATCTGACATTGGGGAAGACAATAATAACTATCATAGTGTCTCTCATTTTTTTTTCAGCAGCTGTAAGGCCATATTGGGCAACCGCTGTCTTTAATTTTTTTAAAGCAGCCGCTGTGAATGGCATATGTGTGCTAATGACTTGTGCAGCTAGGGGTGCAGCGCTGTCTTGCGGCTGTGCAGCGCCATCTTGGGGAGGTACGTTTGTTTCCATCACTGGAAACCCCATTTCGGGGAGGGACCCACCCTGATGTGGCGGAAGCGAGGCAAGTGCCATTTTAGAGAGTTGTGGCGGGCCTCAGGTGGTAGGAGCTCGGATGGCGGTGGGCCCCCATCGTGGGGCTTCTAACAGGCCATCAGCCTCTGCATCTGAGAGGTCAGAGGCTTCAGATTTTTCTGAGGACAGTTTGGGGTAGAATTAGTGGAGTTGCGCGAGGCAACCTCACCTTGTGCGACTATCTGCTCAATCTGAGGATCTGCATGCTGCTGAGTCAGCAGCTCAGAGATTCAATTCCAATATGCAAAGCTGGTCACCAGAAACTTTTCCAGACTGATACCATATAATAATCTTTTAAAGCATCTCCCGCTCTTTTCCACCTCTTGGTATCTATAGAGCCCTCTAGGGGGAACTGAGGGCAAACCTTATGAATAAATTGAAAATACTCCAATAATTCTTTTGTTCTAACCCTTACCCCAAATGTCTTGCTAAGGCCTCCCACGAACAATTCATGTTTGCTCAATGCTTGACCCATGTCGGGGAAAGGGAATGGGTTGCCGTTCACTCACCGTGACTCAGGTGGCACACCGGGCGGTCCTCCACGCAGGCCTCAGTCCTTGATTCAATTTGCTTTCACTTTTAACCTCAGTCCTTGATTCAGTTTGCTTTTACTTCTAGCAGGCTTTCTCGTATGGCTCCCCGTTAACTCCCGCGTGCCAGGAGCCCCCACGCTGGGCGCCACTTGATCCGGCCTGTGGATCAATTCGTGGGGTGTACCTGGAGGGGGAATGGGGATGAGATAAAACAGAGGGGAGACAAAGAGATTGAAGCAAGTCGAGAGAATCTGATCAAGCCTCGTTTATTCAGGAGGTGATCACGTCTTTTGTAGGCCAGGGACGGGCTGGTGGGACAGGAAGAGGCTATGGGGATGAATACAACAGGGTCATTATCACGTCCGGGTATGTGACATAAGCAGGAGAGGATTATGGTTAATGTAGGCAGACACGTTATGTGCCCATAGGAGATAGAGACTGGGAGGCGGCAATGGGGCTGTCTCGCCACTCCCTACATGTGGCAAAGAATCCTGGTTCCCCATCCTCCTGTTATCATCTGCCTCGGGAGCAGCTGCAAGTGGGCTGAGGCAAAGGGATCGCTCAGTGGGTATACCCGACATTGTGATGAGGTTGGTGTAGGGGTGGCTGCAGCTCCACTGGGAGGAGGCAGCTAGTGCCCAACAGCCTGGCTGATGAACAGGGCTTGCTTCTTTGTCTTGTGCTGCACAGCTTTCTGTGGCAGGTGCAAAGTGCACCTGGGGGAAGCTGACAGGCCCTCCCAAGGACAGGTGTGCCCTCCAGTGTGCAGGGACGCAGGCCAGCTGTGAAGGGTGGCTGCTTCTAGCAGGCACATGTGAGTGACTTGGCTCCATTAATAAACTGTGGATGGGAGAAGGCCACTTGGCAGCCTACAGATGGCAGTGATCTTTCTAGCATAGCATTGGTGTGTGTGAGGCCCTACGCTCTCCATGTGAGGGGCTGGAGTGTGTCATTGTGCAGTCAGTTGAGTGTATCCCCCAGAGTGATGCTTCCCGAGACAGGAAATGCTGTTGGGTCGCTGGGGACAGAGACCCCTGAACCTGAGTCCTCTAGATCATGCTCTGGGTCCCCTTCCTCACTCCATCCCCAGCTTCCGTTATCTTCCTGAGGTTGTTTTGGGGAGAGTGTTCTCAGGAGGTGCGAGGGTGAGAGAAGGTTGTTTCACTCCTGGCTCAAAACTCCGTTTCCCTGAAAGGAATCCCTTGAAGGACTTTACTCACCCTAGAAATCAAACTGTGTTCTCTCTGTTGACGGTCCTGTGTTGGATCCCTGTGGGAGTTCTGTTGGGAGCCGCAGCCCCGAGCCCGGTCGCCTCACTTGGCGGACGTGAGGCCTGTAGTGAAGAGTAAAGCCTGAGGTAGATTACCCCTCCCATCGAGCACGTTAGTTTCCTGCTTACCGCGTAAGCAACCCGCTCAACAATATAGTCTGCCTGGCAACTGATGATGTTAGCCAATCAGCTTGCCTTGCTCACTTTAACATGATTGGACATTGTATCCGTATATATACTGGTGCCACCCCTGGGGGGGAAGAAGAAGCCCGGAAGTAGAAGCCCAGAAGGAGCCGCGGGGAGCGGACCAAAGGAGGCTTCGGCTGGGAGCGATCCCAGGGCAGGCTGTACGGAGAAGGAAAATAAAAGAAAAGGTTGTCCACTGCCAGACTTTGTCGTGTGTCCTTCCTGCCGGCCGGGAGCGGACATCGACATTTGGAGGCCCGCCCAGGGACTGATCACCCCCGAGACGTGACAGCGGACAACGCTCCAGTACAGAGCTGCGAGACAGGTGAGTTGGGGATAAGCCTGGGCTCTGGGTGGCACGCACCTACAGGGCTTTTAGACTCCCCTCAGGCTCACGCGTAAGTGGCGGATTCCTTGGGCCTCACGCGGTGAGTAACATATTAAAAAATGGGAAACATGCTAGGTAGTAACATTAAGAGCGAGGGTGGTTGTGGAGAAAGCTCTCAAGAGCTTACAAAAGTACGCAGGGTATTTGAGCAGGCCCAGTCAGGGAGCTCCCGAGAGGGGCCCGTCAAGGGGAACAAAGATGCTAAGGAGAAGGACGGGGCTCTAGCCTCGGAGTCGTCTGACTCCGAGGACGAGGGAAAGTTGAATGGCAAGGAGGCCAAAGAGACCAGCTGTCAGGAGCCTAAGTCGCTCGATAAGGAGTCGCAGGGTTCTTTCCCAGTAATTCAGGGTACCACAGAGCCATTTGTTGACTTTGTGGCCCGAATGCAAGATGCTGCCGATAAGATATTTTCTGATCCGGGAGTGGCTCGACCGCTGGTAAGGCAGCTGATTTTTGAGCAATGTACAAAGGAGTGCAAGGCAGCGATAGCTCCTCATAAGAACAAGGACCTCAACGCCTGGATTAGGATATGCAGAGAGATAGGGGGGCCGCTCTCCAACTCGGGAGTGGCTGCTCTCCTGGCCGCGGCTGTACAGCAGAGGGGACCTCGCGGGTTAGAAGGGGAATGTAAGGCTAAAGGGTGTTTTGCCTGCGGGGAGCCAGGACACATTAAACGTCATTGCCCAAACAATGCAGATGCTAGGCCTCGCCCTAGGAATGAAGAACCATATGTTTGTGGGCGATGCAAGAGGGGATCACACAAAGCTAAGGAGTGTAGGTCGGTCTTTGATGCTCAGGGCAACCGTATTTGTGGACGAGATGTTAGAGGGCCAAAAAACGGCCAGAGGGGGCCCCCTTCACAGGCGGGCCCCCGCCCCAGAGACAGGACAGCTCAGGATGGCAGCCTTCAACAAGGGCCACCCCTGGGTCAGCAGGTGTGGACCTCAGTGTCGCCTCCAGACTTATACAGAAGGTCACCATTAGGACGGATGGCGTTAGGACCCTAAATGACATGCAAAAACTATTGGGAGACATTAATTGGATTAGGCCATATTTACATATACCAAATTCAGATCTCAAACCCCTGTTCGACCTTCTGAAGGGAGACCCAGATATAGCCTCCCACAGGAGGCTCACTCCTGAGGCAAGAGCTGCCTTACAGAGAGTGGAAAAAGCCTTAGGTGGGGCTACCTTACACAGAATTGAACCAGGGCGACCCTTTGATGTCTGTTTGCTACAGACTAGTCTACAGCCCACAGCGGTGATTTGGCAGAAAGGACCATTACTGTGGATACACCCTAAGGTCTCACCTGCAAAAGTCATAGAGCATTACCCGGAGACAGTCGCTTCATTGGCCCTTGAAGCGCATGATAGAGCTGTCCAACATTTTGGCTCAGGACCACAAGCCATCCGAGTACCCTATACCGCCAGCCAGATCAAGACCCTGGCTGCCTGCATAGATACATGGGCCATTCTGAGATGTGTTTTCCATGGGGATATAAACAATCAATACCCTAAAGACCCTATCTTGTCATTTGTCACTCAGCACCCTATAATTTTTCCAAAGGTTACTGCCTCTGAGCCATTAGTCCCAGCAACTACAATATACACAGATGGCTCCAAGACGGGGATAGGCGCCTATGTGATCCTAGGCAAGCCCCCGGTTACCATACAATTTGAACCTGATCAGCCTCAGGTGGTAGAACTGCAGATCATTAAAATGATTCTTGAACGGTTCTCAGAAGCCATTAATATTGTCTCCGATTCTAGGTATGTGGTCAATGCTATGCAAGTGCTTGAGACTGCCGGTTTAATTAGATCCACTTCCACAGTGGCTGGGCTGTTTCTGTCTATCCAGACATTGCTTCAGAACAGACACCATAAGGTCTTCACCACCCACATAAGAGCACATACATCCCTGCCAGGGCCTATGGCACAGGGGAATGCGGCTGCTGATACTGCCACTCGCCCGTTATGGATTTTTACCTTACTAACACCAATCGAGCGAGCCCGTGCCTTCCATGATAAGTTTCATGTCAATGCCAGGACACTAGCAAACCATTTCCATGTTTCCAGAGCAGATGCACGAGATATCGTGCGACTATGTGACTCCTGTGCCACATACAAACCTGCCATACCGATGGGAGTAAACCCTCGAGGTTTGATCCCTGGTGATGTTTGGCAGATGGACATCACACATATACAGGAGTTTGGGACTCTTAAATATGTTCATGTTTCCACAGACACCTGTTCTCACGTCATATTTGCAACAGCAGAAACAGGTGAAAAAGTGTCTAATGTGATCAATCATTGCCTGGCGGCTTGGGCCGCATGGGGCAAACCAAAAATATTAAAAACTGATAATGGACCAGCCTATATAGGCAAAGCCTTCAATGAGTTCTGCAAAATGATGGAGGTTCAATTAAAACATGGTATCCCATACAATCCCCAAGGTCAAGGAATCATTGAGAGGGCTCATAGAAGCCTCAAAGAAATTTTACAAAAACAAAAAGGGGGAGTAGGCCAAGGCCTGGCCCCAAAGGCACGATTATCCATGGCACTATTCACACACAATTTTTTAAATTTAAATAATGATAATTGCTCCCCAGCCGTGGAGCACTGCAACCCTTCCCCCAACCATAAAGGGTGGGTGAAGTGGAAAGATGTCCTGACAGGACAATGGATGGGCCCGGATCCAGTGGTCAGCTGGAACCGAGGCGCGGTTTGTGTTTTCCCACAGGAATCGGGACGAGAACCACTGTGGGTACCGGAGAGACTGACACGGGCGACAAAGCCCTCGACTGAAGATCAGACCTGCCCTACCGGAGATCCATCACAGACCAACCAACAAGATGAATAAAAATAGCGGTAGCCCGAAATGGACAAGAAGATCCTCAGGCATATGCATGGCTCGCTCGCCTAGCCTACGACCGAGTCTAGGGACGGTGAGCTTCCCACACTCCTCCTCTAAAAAATTATGACATAGCTGGGTAGGAGAGTCAATGACGGGTAAGAGCGTACTCCCCCGGTGCGACTCAACCTAAGCCAGGCCCTACCCCATCCTGCACGTAAGCCACTGGACTGTTAGATGCTGCCCAGGTCTAAATTTCTCTCCGAGGGGATTTCTTTACGGAGAGGAAATGAGTGCAAGCTTGTGTGCATCCAGGTTCCGTCCAGTTTGTGCCTGGCCCTAGAAAAAGGACGAGGGCCTCAGGGCCTTGGCGGACCATGGGACGGCCGACCAGGGTCTAAGCCAAGGACCTACGGTGGGCCTACGCATAGGGCATAAGCCTCTGCACCCAGTCCAGAAAGGGCTACGATGCGCACATTCATAAAAAATAAAAAAGGGGGAGATGTTGGGAGCCGCAGCCCCGAGCCCGGTCGCCTCACTTGGCGGACGTGAGGCCTGTAGTAAAGAGTAAAGCCTGAGGTAGATTACCCCTCCCATCGAGCACGTTAGTTTCCTGCTTACCGCGTAAGCAACCCGCTCAACAATATAGTCTGCCTGGCAACTGATGATGTTAGCCAATCAGCTTGCCTTGCTCACTTTAACATGATTGGACATTGTATCCCTATATATACTGGTGCCACCCCTGGGGGGGAAGAAGAAGCCCGGAAGTAGAAGCCCAGAAGGAGCCGCGGGGAGCGGACCAAAGGAGGCTTCGGCTGGGAGCGATCCCAGGGCAGGCTGTACGGAGAAGAAAAATAAAAGAAAAGGTTGTCCACTGCCAGACTTTGTCGTGTGTCCTTCCTGCCGGCCGGGAGCGGACATCGACAGAGTTCCATGGCAGGAACCTGCAAGGACTCTGGTGAGGTTTGTGGTGGTGCGAACCCCACCTGGGACACTGGTTCGGAGTGCTGGTTGGGTGAACTCGGACCCTTGCAGCCTCTTCTTCCACCAGTGTGCCTTTGCCTAGCTATTTTCCAACACAGGCAGGATGGCAGGTTTGGCTGTGTGCTTTGGGCTCAGAATCGGGCAGCAATTGGGGAAGGACAGTTCCCACAAGTGTCTTGGAGCAGCTCTGGACAGCCTGGAAGGGAGGCCGCGCTGGAAGTGATGCCTGCTAGGCTCTAACGGGGGGCCCATGAGGACACCTGGGCTCCTATGCCAGGGGACCTTTTGTTTTGTCCCAAGGTTTTGGTGCTCATCTGGGTGGGCTCAGGCAGGAGCAGGTAGTCTCATTTCCCCAAAAGGCTGCTCCTGCCATCTGCCTGACCTCTTGCCTGCCCACCTCCCTATGTGGTGGCCTCTGAATAATGGTCTGGATATTCTCATCTCAGCAGTTCACAGGTGACAGGCAGGCTTGTCCTTACCCCCACCTGCCCCCCACCTCTGGATAGTGCCCCTGCCAGTGTGGACGTGTGAAGTAAAATGACTCTCTTCCCACTGACCAGCATGCTCTGGGCACCAGGGAGGGTTGTGGGGTGAACTGTGGCTGGACATGGCCAGACTCTCCTCCCTTCAAGGTGCACTGAGGGTGGATGTGGTTTCTGGGAGCAGTGGGGCCAGCTAGGTGCCAGGTGGCCCTCGACAGGGCTCCACTCTAGGCTGGTCATAAAGGGTTGTCAGTAGTGTGCAGGAGTCCTGCTGTGTCCGTTCCCCAGGGAAGCCTTGGGAACAGGATCAATACAGCCTAGTTTGTGGCTGAGGGCAGCAGGCACATACCCAGGCCTGGCCTGTCTGACCATGGTTCGCTTCCCCCTACCCCTATATTCATGGTGCATAGCAAATGATCCAGCCTTTAGACATTGCTGTAAGTCAGTTGCACCCAGCAGGGTCAGCACTGGACCCCTTCAGAGCCACTGGCAGCATCCTCTGCAGTCAGCCACCCTCTCTTGGTGTAGGGTCTTCGACTGCAAATAGGAGATTTAAACAGCCACATTGTCTGAGACTGAAGCCAGAGAAGGATGCCCACTGCTGGCTTACTAGAGAAAACAGATGTAAGGCCAGATTCACATATGTAAGAATTTACAAGATTGGCTAATAGTGGCCCCGCGGAGTTGGGTGTGGGAGGGCGCACAAGGGCTGTCTGCACCCTGAGGATCTGAAAGACCTGGGTGAAGGCCTGGAGCTCACTGTAGAGTCCTGTGCGAGTCTGTATCAGGAATCTGAAGGGTCTTCACCAGAAGGCTGCAGGGTCGCTGTGGGCACCTGGAGTCCGTGCTGGAAGCCAGGAGACGATGTCCAAGGCACAAGTGAAGAATGTAGCGCCTCTGAAGGAGACAGAAGGGAGCCGTCCGTCGCTGTTTCCCTTTCATAGTGTTCCAGGGATCGCAATCCCTATAGCATTACAGCAAAAGTTCTGCTGAAGCCAGAACTATGCCAAGCCAATGCAGTTGGATGTTTCTTAATGAAGTTGACATAATCAACCATCACCCCAAGACAGAAGGGCAGTAGCCATGATGGCGGCGTCTGGCTCCTTTATTGGGTAGAAACCGAAGGCTTGGCCTGGGACCCAAGCTGCCCACATAGGTCCTCTCAGGCCCAGGCCCACGGCATACTGGCAAGGGGGGGGCATTTATCCACTCTCCACCGAGTTAGCATGGGGGGACCAGCACATCCCTCTGGGTACTGGCAGGCTGGCAGGGGCTGCTGGGAACAGTGTTGACTCCTGTTGGGCACTGAGGGGCCTGTCTTACCTTCCCTGTAGTTGCTGATATATTATTAGCTCAAACTGGCTCCACCTGGCCTTATGAGACCGATTTGTTGAAGCAGTATGTCTCAGTCTGGCCTGCTTATTGATTTGCATAAGTCCAGAAGGAACCAAATCTAATTGTAAGCAAAAGCTTAGATGGTTTAGGGAGAAGTAGGTACAAGTTTAGGACACAAGGTCTTTTCCCCGTCAAGGGAGTGTCCAAATGCTGAGTGGAGGAAGGGTTTACTTCTGTCCCCCTGCACACTCAGAGAAGGGAATGTCTGCCCATGGCTGACAGAAGGTTGTCCTCATTTTGCAGTGAGGTCAGGGCCCTGGGCTGGGGTGCCAGGGCAGCTCCCACAGGAGGGGGTGGGAGGAGACGAGGCAGA
Source organism: Cavia porcellus (assembly GCF_034190915.1). Classification (NCBI taxonomy): domain Eukaryota; kingdom Metazoa; phylum Chordata; class Mammalia; order Rodentia; family Caviidae; genus Cavia; species Cavia porcellus. The sequence continues at coordinate 28,619,555 of NW_026947515.1, forward strand.
CACCATCCTGAGTTATACAGTGTAGAAGCCACCAGGCCTGAATCTTGTAGCCCATATTGGGGTTTATTCAGAAAATGGGTCACTCACTACACGTGGACCATGAGGGAGCAGAGAGGATGCCCAGAAGCAGAGCCCGTGTGCAGATGAGGCAGACAGGTGGCAGCTGGAGTCCCGGAACCCATTCTTCATTGTGGCATGGAAAGGACCAGAGCTGTGGAATGGAAAGCCTGAGGTCTGTGTCCCGGCTGTGGCACCATCCCCATGCTGAGCAGAAAGAAAGACTCTTCTCACAGAGGAGTCTGGAAGACAATGAGTTATTAAGCTAGCAGGCTGGTGGGAGTTGTGTTTAAATACAGTTATCAAGGAAGTACAAAGCTGCTTGCAGGTAATTGCATGATTGGTTACATGTATTGAGTCATATGCCTTCAAGCAGACATTTTTTTTTTTTGGCTTTTTTTCGTTTATATCAGTACCAGGGATCGAACTCACGACTGCCTGCTTTCAAGGCAGGTGCTTATGCCGCTGAGCTAAATCCCCAGCCCCAAGCAGATTTATGTATAAGGAATTGTTTATCATAAGGCAGGAACATCCTGGAGGGAGATGGGAGGAGGGTGTGAATGGAGCAAGTAGGGTCCCCAGACAGTCAAGTTGGAAACACTGTATACAGTTTCTAGGTAGGAAAGAAGACATTACAGCTGGACACAGTCAGGCTGACCCAGCGCATTGTCAGAAGGAGAAGCAGCCGGACGCAGACGGTGCAGGCTGACTGAGCCGAGCAGTTCTTTGTGACCAGCATAAGCACAGTCACAGGTCACTCGCTGATTTTTAATGTATGCTATGAAACGTCTATAGCTTTGCTATTCTACTTCTTTGCTGTTCAAGGGGAGGACACCTGGGGAGACTCTCTTCTCCAAACACATCTCCCCGAGAGTTCCCATTTTCACTTCCATCCAAATAGCTCCTCTCCAAGGGGCCAGCAGCTGGGGAACACAGTTGTCACTGCTGCTGAGGCTCTGGGGTGGGTGCCATGAAATCACCCAAACCAGTTTGTTAGGGTCTGGTGTGCACTGTCTGGAGAATATTTGGTTAGGTGTGGAGCACCACCTTGCCGACTTGAACAAAGAGCAATTACTTCCATTATGGCTAAACCTGGCCCTGTCTCTGTGTACTGATAGGTACAGAGCTGGCTGAGCCATTTCCTTCTCCCTTCAGTTGGTTCTAAGGCAGTGTAAACGGGGCCAGCTGAGGTGCTGATGTGGAACCTTTGAAGTTAGGTGACAGTCACCTATCCTGTGACTCCCAAAACATGGGGAAGAACCAGGGCTCCAGGGCCGTCAGCTGGGATTAAGCCTGGAGATTTAGAAAAGCTTGCACTTCAGAGCTGAAGCATCAGCCCCCTATACATTAAACGCTACCCCAGTTGTGTTTCGCAGATCGAGCTTTCTGCACACCTTTCTCTCGGCATGTACAGGTGCTCTCAGGCCTCCTGGCCAGCCCAGCTCACAGCACTCACATATTTCCTGCCACTCTCACAGTCACTCAGCCTCCAGTCACTCCCTTCTTCACGAATTAATAAAATCTGGGCTGGGTTCTGGGTCGAGGCCTTTGTTCTGATGAATCTTCATCCTGGTTGGATTTAGGGCCGCTTGGCTCCCCGTAACTAAATATGTAGTAGTGTCTATTCTCACTTTGGGTTGTACTGGTAGTGGTAGATTGGAATTAACTCTGGTTACTTTTTGTCATGGTTGAGACAATATCTTGTGGGAAGCCCTGTAACTGGCTTCCACCTTATATCTGCAGGCTGTACCACCTTAACTCATTCTAGGAGTTAAGTTTGGTAGTTAAGCAGCACCTTGCCTAGCTTGTTTGGCCTGGCCTATTCAGGGGTTATGCTCATGAGCCCACGCACGGGAAATTTGAAAATTTGATTTAACCTATAACCCTCAGTCTTGCCATTGTTGCTAAGTTACCTGCTGACGACTCAGAACCCAAATCCCTCCTCCCCAATACCCTATATATTTAATACTCATTCCTTGAATAAACGAGACTTGATCAGACTTCTGTCTTGTCTCCGTTCTTTGCGTCACGTTTCCTTTTCATCCCCACTCCCCCTCTAGGGTCTCCATGGACTTACCCACAGGCCGGGACAGTATCTGACACCCAATGAAGGGAGGAAAGGTTTATTTAGCTCATAGATTTTTTGGAGGTTTCAGTCCTTACTCAGTGGGCTCCAAGTCAGGGTGGTGTGGCTAAGGGGCAGCCATTCATGGCAGACACAAGTGACAAGAGTGAACAGGGCAAAACCAGGAAAAGCATGCCTTCTTCCCTCTCTGGCCGCTTGCTCCTGGGCGGGTACAGCACTCACCACCAATCCCAGAGCTAGACAACCAACCAGTCAGGAATGCTAGACTCAGCTGCCTCCATGACTGTGTGAGGGTTGGGGGGGTAATTTAAACAAACCACAGTACTTTGCCAGAATCCCCATAACGTTTCCATGGGATTACAGATACAAACTTCCCGGACCAAGACAAGGTCTTGGAAGGGCTCTCTGAAGTTAGGCATCTAGAAATGAACCCCCTCCAATATAAGAGCTACAGTCAGGAATTGTGGAGTGTTTTTACTAGCAGGAGAACTTTCAGGTATTCAGTGGACTTTCAGGTTTCTACTTCCAAACTGAGAAGGCACACAGGTAGTGCAGATGGTCTTGGTCTTGAAAAGACAAGTGGACAATTGCAAGCTTTCAGCTGAGCTTGTAGTTTATCAAAGCTTGGAATTTCTTTCCTTTCTCAAGTACAACCATAGGGTAGAAGCGCAAACTGTGTAAGGCAGTGATGGTTTCCAATTCATGGTGTGATCTTTGTGAAATTGTTTTTCCCATCTGTCTCGTGTCAGGGGCAGCACATTAGCGCCGCCTAATCCTGAGCACATCACGAATGGGTGGAATAGCGCATTCTTCGTCAATCTGCAGAAGACAACAGACTCCAGTGTGGGATAAATGTTTAGGGTTCACCTACAGCAGAGCCAAGAGTCTAAGATACTGGCATCTGGGACAAAAGTTTCAGTGCCAGAACCAAAAAAGTTACTCTTAAAACTACTGCTTTGGCATTTTCCAGGGAAGCAGCCTCTGTCAAGCTGAGTTTTTCTTCAAGGCTGGAATGTCTGTTCTTTTTAAGGGGAGAAGCTGCACACATGCACTCTGGCCCTAGCCCTTTGCCTCACCGAGAGGCCCTCCTGCTGCACGTGGCATCTGGCTTGAGGATGCTGAGTACCAGGAAGGGGCTGGCAGATGGGCCCCTCAGGCTGTCCCAGGGAGAAAGACGTGTGTGCACTGGTGTAGGGGGTTTACCATTTCAAGGCTGCTGTTTCTCGGCACTGTGTTTTCCATGTATACAAAAGTAATGTGTGCTCACTATAAAAGCAAAATTGTCTTTCATGTTAATGTTTCTATCTGACATTTAAAACATGTTTATGTATCACTTGCTCGGTAGGTATAAAAGTAATACATACTTATGGTAAAAAAATAGTCATGCTTGTCTCTTTCATTTTTAAAAAAATATATTGTGTTTTCCATACATGTAATATAGATAAAAGTAACATATGCTCATGGTAAAATAGTTTGTGAAATTGAATATAAGTTATGTATAGTAAAGAGCTTGGAACTTAAGGAAATGGACACTGCATTTCCACATATGTCTACTTATTTTGTGGTACTGGAGATTGGATCTCCACTGAACTATATCCATATCTATCTATCTATCTATCTATCTATCTATCTATCTATCTATCTCTATCTCTATCTATCTATCTATCTATCTATCTATCTATCTATCTATCTATCATCTTATCTATCTGTTTTGGCTGGCTTTGAGCTCACTATGTATCCCAGGCTGGGTCTGAAGGCACAGTGGTTCTCCTGCTCCAGTCTCTCTCTCACGCTGGGATGACAGGCGTGCACCACCATGCCCAATCTTCTTACTTTTGGTTTTGCTTGTTCCTATGTTGTTGAAGCTGTTTGCTTTTGAGACCTCCTGCTCAGCCTCTGGCCTGCTGGGATTACACATGTGCACCGCCATAACATGGCTACACGTGTTCATTTCTGTGACTGCTCACATAAGGGATGCCACAGTGGAGGGTCCCTAGGCTCCCAGAAGTCACCTCCTGTTTTTACTGTTAGCACTGTGGGCTGGTGGCATGTTTTAGGGCCTCGAATAAGTGCCGTTGTATAGTGTATTTTTTTCTTTACATTACATGCCCTTTGAGGAACAGGTTCGTGACACACCCCAGTTCCTTGTGCTCCTTTCCTTTCCCTCCTTCCCTTCCCTTTCTTCATCACTCAGCCCCCTCCCCATTTGAGAAAGATCCAATCTCTAGTCCTGATTATTATTATTTGATTCAAACTCAAGACCTCACACTTTCCAGGCAGGTGCTATGCCACTGAACTGTATCCATGACCCCTGATTATCTTTTATTTTTTATTCACGAAATTTGCATTTTTTTATACATGAAAAATCATGTATGTAAACGTGTGTGTCTGATTTATTTCACTTATATTATGGTCTTAAGACACATCCATTTTTCTACAGACTGAGATTTATCCTTATCTGTAACAGTAACAATTGTTTGTAAATAATTTTCTTTATCCATTTGCTGATGGGTATATAGGCTGCTCTCAAGATTTAGCTGTTGTAAACTGTGCATCTATTAACATGGCTATGCACATATTAGTGTAATATGATGTCCTTCACTCTTGGGAAGATACCTGAAGGGGAGTAGCCGGGTCAAATGGGATTCCTAGTTTTAGTTTTGTTAGGCATCTCTATTTTTCCTTCCATTATGGTTATAGTAGTTCACATGCCAACAAGCCCAGAAGAAGGGGCTCCTTTTCCCCTTCAACCTTGCAGTATTTAGTTTGATTTTTTTTGAGACAAGGTCTTGCTCTGTAGTTCAGGCTGACCTCAAACTTGAGGCGACTCTCTTATTTCAGCCTTCTGACTGCTGGGATTTTAGGTGTGCGGCTCCATGCCCTGCTTCTTAATTTGATTTCTTGATGATTGAGTAAAATGAAATCTTAGTATTTTAATTTGCATTTCTCTACTGGCCAAAGATATTGAGCATTTCTGCGTGTATTTGTTGGTCATTCAGACTTCTGGGAAGAATCTGTTCATTTTGTTTGCTCATAATATTGACTGCATCTTGTATTTTGGGGGTAATCTTTTCATTTATTTATATATCATTAAGGTTAATCTTTTATCTGCGACATTGCTGGCAAATTTTTTCTTTATTCAGATTCTGCAAGGTGTCTGTTTATTCTCTTGATTTTTTTTACTGTGCTGAACTTTTAAAATGTGATATAATTCTATTTGTTGATTCTCAGTACCATTTCATGTGCTACTGAGGTTCTGCTCAGAAATTCCTTGCTTATGTTATGACTTTAAGAGTTTTATCTAATTTATATTCTAGTAGGTTAAGTGTCTCTTTTAACATTTAGTTCTCTCCATTTTGATTTTAGTTTTGTACATAGTGAGATATATGGGTTTATATCCAGTCCACTGCATGTGGGAGCCAGTTTTCCCAGCACCATTTATTAGAGTGTCTATCTTTTTTCCAGTGTACATTTTTGGCTTTTTTGTCAATGATCCAATAGTTGATTTACTAGGAGTTATTTTCGCATCCTCTGTTCTGTTCCACTGACCCTCGTGTCTGTTTTTTGTGCTAAGTACCATGCTATTTTTATCATTGTAGCTTTGTAATAGCCCCCGTGTTGGTAGGCTCATAGGAGCCAATGGTTCTCCTCCTGAGCCTTGCTGGGGCGCTTAACCATGAGGGTGGGCAAATAAGCTGCCTGAGTCCCACCGTGGCCGGTCTGACATTTTGAGCAATACCTTTTAACAAGATTGTTGATACTGAATATCCTCGACTTGTTTCTGCTTTTAGAGGGAAAGTGTTTATTGATATTATGTTAGAAGGAAGTTTATCATAATCAGCTTTTATCAGATTGAGATATGGTCCTTCAATACTTTTGTCAATTTTTTATCATGAAAGGATATTGGATTTTGTTAAGAGCTATTATGTCTATGCTACACCAATCAGAGAAGGGGTTTAGGTATCACACATCCTTAATCAGATTTATATACCCTAGAGCCCAACCCCTTCTGAAAAGCTCCAGTTAGGAGCACATGAACCTTTTGGGGAACATCTAGATGGAAGTCAGGGGATCCATCTAGATGGAAGGCCCAGGGGATCCAAACTCCTCCTAGCCTAGGACTGACCCCTGTGGTCATGTGACCATGCTGCCTAACTGCCAACTTCATCATAACCCAGAACATTCTGGACCAACTGCCAACTGCCTCAGAACTCAGAACATTCTGGAACAATTGCCTACCAGACAGTGGTATAAATAGCTCCACTCAGCTGACAAATTGACTGGGGACCAGAAAGGTGGCCCTCAGGGTTGGGTGTGGACAGTTCAGTGCCAGTCTGTGGGGTATGGGTGATTCATCCACCATAATGGACAAGCCCTGGATACCTTCTTGTTCCATTTCATTTGCTTATTAGATAGGGCAGTGATTCTCTCCCAGGTGAGGTCCTCCTGCCCCTGGCTCTAGGATGTCTGGCTGTTCATTGCCTGTGTTTGATTCCTTACAGTTGTCCTTGGTGTTGGACATCTTCCTCTATTTCTTCCACCATTAAATGTGATATCTTGGACTCACAGCTGGCCCATCTCGGGGAGAGATGACAGTGAACTATGATGTCGGGTACAGGTGGCAGCCATGGCTCTCAGCAAGTGCATCCTGGCCCCAGGGGGGCATGAGGGAAATGGGGTGCAAACTTAGTGATGGTGAGCAGTGGAGGAAGGTGCTGGTGTCCTTCTCCGTGGTGTGGCTCTGCAGCTCTAGCAGACACTTGTGTACATCTTTCTCCTGGAAAGCACGAGTGAGCAGGGAATGCAGCCCCCTCACTACTGTCTTCTCGCCCTGCAGCTATATTTCAGCTGTTTTCCAGGGCTGGGGGATGGAGGTCAGTCAAGGGCCAGCGTCTGGCTAAGGATTCTAGGCCCACCTAAGGTCAACAAAATTAACTCCCTGGGGCACCAGCCACCTAGCCTGGTCCCATCCCACTATGAGTGGCGGCCCCTCCCTGGCATATGTGCATACACCCAGGGCCCTGCAACCACCTTTAGGGCCCCAGAGGCCACTCAGTCCATTTTGGTGGCCCACTCCAGCCTCCTTCCTCCTGCTCCTGCAGATACACTTCACAGAGGCTGTAGCAGTTCCTAGCAGCTACTGGAGGCTCTCCAGGTGCTGGGAAACTGTGGGTTCACCCCCTATGCTCTCCAAGCCCCTCTCCTGTTAGCTTCTTCTGCTTGTCTCCCAGGGCCATGATGCTGTCCCAGGCTGAGGTCCACTTTGGGCGGCCTTCAGATGTCTGTTTGGTCATTGTCTGAGTCCTTACTGTTGTTCTTGGTGTTGGACATCTTTCTCTACTCCTTCCACAATTTGAAAGTTAGATGTGATTTCTTGGACTCACAGCTGCCCCACCCCAGGGAGATACGAAATTGAGGTTTAATGGTTCTAACAGACTGATGTCATTATAATTTTGCTAAAATGTTATGCTGCCTTCAATCTCTAGTTTTCTCTGAAGACTATGGAATTATCGGTTGGCATTCTCCAGAGATTAAAATTCTAAGGAAATCATTAGTGAGTATCAGCCAGTGTTTTGCTAGAGAAAGAGACACAACACAAGATACACAAATGTATAAGAAATGACAGGACTGGCTCACGATGGTCAGCCACAGAGTGGATGAGGAAGCAGGCCAAGGGTGTCTGCACACTGGAGACGGAAGTCTTCACGCCAAGGTCTGGGGCTCAGCAGTGTCCTGCGCAAGTCTGTGTCAGGAGACCGATGGGTCCGCAGTGAAAGGCTGAAGAGTCTGCGCCAGATGCCAGGAGATGACATCCAAAGGACAGAAGCAGATCTGTCCTTCCTCGTTTCCCCTTGGTGACAGGCCAGTCTAGAATGAAGCTTCTGCGCCCCAGGTGTTGAGCCCATTTACTTGAGCTTCTCCTACTCAAGTTGGCACACTCAATCAATCGTCACATCTACTACTGTAACATGGTGTAGATTCGATACGGACTGGGAGGTGCAGAAGATGGGCTAGCAGTGCTGCTGTAACTGTATGACTTGTACAGTTCCAGCATTTCTGCTTACAGCATGAAGAGTGGAGTGAAATGCCGTATGTCCAGCTATTGTACCTCTCAAAGGAAGACTGGAGAACTGTGGCTTAGTGCAGGCCCTGAGGAAGACGAAGATAACCTGGGTGACCAGGTTCTAAGACCTCCGTTTGTCCCTCAGGAATCCTGGTCCTCCTGATCTATTTAGGGAGAATACCATACTAGAAAGTCTCCCAAACCTTCCACTTATAATCCTCAGATCAGGTCCATCTCCTCCAAAGGACCAGAGGACTCTGTCAGAGCCCAGTGCCCCAGAGGAGCCCAGTGTCCCTCAGCTCCCTTGGCAGCCTCCTCAGGCAGCCCCAAGTGCTGCTGGGACCACTCACACAGCTTTAAGCCACACAGGTCAGACCCAAAGTGGTGCTTCTTACTACTCTGGCTCACATTTGTCCGTGCCCTAAGTGAAGTCCCAAGGACAGAAGGAAATACTCAAATAGAGATTTCTTTTTTCAGTTTCAGAGGTCCAATTGTGCAACTGCCTGAGGACCTCAGTAAGTTTGCAGCTAGGTTCCATACTTTGATCTTTGCTTTTACCGTACTGTAAAAAGATGTCTGATATTTGGCCACTTGCTGTACTTCAGATGAAAGACAGAGAATCAATCCTACAAGAGGCTAGAATGCAGATGCACAATACACCTTAAAAAGAAAAAAACAGCGGAAACGGCTAATCTCCCTTTAGCAGAGCCAAACTGGGAATGTAATTAATGCTCAGCAGACCACAAATGGTGTCTAGTATGCTAGCTGTTCTTATCACAGTGAGGAAAATGTGTGTGAAAGTCTGTTAAATGTGACAAAGCGATGGCCCTGAATCAAGGCTGGCAGTTTTCTGAAGCTATTGGCTTCAATAGGGTCTAAAGTGGTATCTTTCTATGGTCTATTGACCATTTCAGGACTTTAAAACTCTATAACAACACACCCAGCCCTGAGCCCACTACCACAGACGTGGAAGAACAGAAGCTGTACCCCTCTTGGTGAAACGGAGGCCAAACACACACCCACACCCCGTGAACCCACTGCTGCTGTCCCAGAGGGGAGGAAGCTGCAGCCCGAGGCTCTGCTGCCATCTGGGGAAGGTCAATGAACAGCCACCCTGCACCTCTCTGCCACCTCGGGAACCTCAGGTCACCAGCCCACCCAGAACAAGTCCAAAAGACATAGACATGAAATAAATTACAAGTCACACACCTGAAATTTCTGAAATGAGAGCAACTGAAGTAAAGAGAACTTTTTGCTTGCTTTGCACACCTGTGTCTGGTGAGCTGAGCATGTTAGAGTGTAACAATGTGCATTACAGTAACTCTGGTTGATTTCCTACTGTCTTGTTTTTGAAATCCATTACTGTTCCCATTGTTTCATTTTGTTTTATTGTTCTGTTTTATTCTTTAAAATTAAAGAAAATGACAAAGTGAGGTCTTATAGGAAAGAAAACCTAGCTTTGTTTCATAACTGATTAATAGAGACTAATATAGATCCACTTTCCAGGAGGCAGAGGCACCAATGGAACAACATTTCATTGGTCAGTGATCCCCAGATATTTGGAATAAGCTTGCAAAAGCTTCAGATGGGGCTACGGAACCCTATGGCCCAATTGCTGGACACAGACTATTCTGGATCCAGAGGAGAGAGAAAAAGAAAAACTAATGATTATAGCTCTTGCAGTTGGTAATGATTAAACCCACCCAGGTCATCTAAGGAAAAGCCCAAGGACAACTGGGGAAAGTGCTGTTTCAAGTACAAAGGGGCTGGATGCTGGCATGAGACTGAGCCTCCATGTGGTCCTGCTCCGCATGACACAGCTGCTGTGCCTGACTTGGCACTGGAGGTCTGACTGCTCCCACTCCGATGGGGTTCTGCCAGCCAGAACCCTCATTCTGTTCTGATGACTGAACAGGCTCAGGGAAACCTGCAGGGTCCCTGACCATAGACATCACAATCTCAAAATGAGGGACACTGGGAAATCTTGTGTTAGGGACCAGGGGTTGTAAAGTAACATTTTGTTATGCTGGGGACCAGGCTACATGACTAAGTTCCTGTGATCTCCAGCCCAGTGTGACTTGCTGTAGACAGAAGGCGAAAGGCTGCATGCTTCCTGTTTGCATAAAGAAACCACAGTGCTCCTAAGGCAAGATCTGCTGAGGACAATCTGAAGAGTGCATGAATCTGGTTCTAGGGAAGGACTGTTCCCTTATTAGTTCCTTGTCTCCTGGAGTCACTGCTCTGTGAAAAGTACACTACCTCTTCCGTGCTTTTTGCTTGCTAATAAATGTGGGTCAACAGAAAGGTTGTTGAACCAGTTCACTAGAAGCAAGTTTTTCCATGTCCTCTTGTACATTAAATATTGCCTTTTCCTTTAATGCCTGCAATTCCTTCCACACATGTCTGAGGGTCTAGTCAGCCCCTGGCAACTGGCACATTCTTCACTTGTGCCATGGACATCATCTCCGGGCTTCCAGCACGGACTCCAGGTGCCCACAGCGACCCTGCAGCCTTCTGGTGAAGACCCTTCAGATTCCTGATACAGACCGCACAGGACTCTACAGTGAGCTCCAGGCCTTCACCCAGGTCTTTCAGATCCTCAGGGTGCAGACAGCCCTTGTGCGCCCTCCCACACCCAACTCCGCGGGGCCACTATTAGCCAATCTTGTAAATTCTTACATATGTGAATCTGGCCTTACATCTGTTTTCTCTAGTAAGCCAGCAGTGGGCATCCTTCTCTGGTTTCACTCTCAGACAATGTGGCTGTTTAAATCTCCTAATTGCAGTCGAAGACCCTACACCAAGAGAGGGTGGCTGACTGCAGAGGATGCTGGCAGTGGCTCTGAAGCAGTCCAGTGCTGACCCTGCTGGGTGCAACTGACTTACAGCAATGTCTAAAGGCTGGATCCAAGAAACAAAAGGGTCGAAAGATGGAGATGACACATTGGACAGAGGGGCAGCCACTGCTGCCCTGTTTCATTCCAGTAAGCTAGATGGGTCCCAGGTGCAGGACAGGCCAAGTCAGGCTCACGGGCATCCTGAGGGCTGCAGGCCTGCACTTCCCAGGCTCCTAGCCTTGGCCCGGGGGCTACTTGGCCCCTTTCTCCACAGCTCATTCCCAGCAGAAACCTGGCCTGGCAGAAGCAGTGAGTGGTGGGCACTAACTTGATCTTCCTTGGGGGCCCTGCAGGTCCTGGGGCTGATCCAACCCCACAAGGCTACTGGTGGCAGCTCCTATACCCCCAAAATCATTTGCTATGCACCATGAATATAGGGGTAGGGGGAACCATGGTCAGACAGGCCAGGGCTGGGTATGCGCCTGCTGCCCTCAGACACAAACTAGGCTGTAGGGATCCTGTTCCCAAGGCTTCCCTGGGGAACCCACGCAGCAGGACTCCTGCACACTACTGAAAACCCTTCATGACCAGCCTAGCGTGGAGCCCTGTCGAGGGCCACCTGGCACCTAGCTGGCCCCACTGCTCCCAGAAACCACATCCACCCTCAGTGCACCTTGAAGGGAAGAGAGTCTGGCCATGTCCAGCTACAGTTCACCCCACAATCCTCCCTGGTGCCCAGAGCATGCTGGTCAGTGGAAAGAGAGTCATTTTACTTCACACGTCCACACTGGCAGGGGCACTATCCAGAGGTGGGAGCAGGTGGGGGTAAGGACAAGCCTGCCTGTCACCTGTGAGCTGCTGAGATGAGAATATCCATTCCATTATTCAGAGGCCACCACATAGGGAGGTGGGCAGGCAAGAGGTCAGGCAGATGGCAGGAGCAGGCTTTTGGGGAAATGAGACTACCTGCTCCTACCTGAGCCCACCCAGATGAGCAACAAAACCTTGGGACAAAACAAAAGGTCCCCTGGCATAGGAGCCTAGGTGTCCTCATGGGCCACCAGTTAGAGCCTAGCAGGAATCCCTTCCTGTCGGTGTCGCTCCCGGCCGGCAGGAAGAACACGCAACAATATCTGGCGGTGGTCAGGCTTTTCTTTATTCTCTCCTTATACAGTCTGCCCCGAAGCCTCTACCGGTCCGCTCTCCGCGGCTCCTTCCATGCTTCTCTCTCGTGGCGGGAGAGGCACTCGCTTATATGCAGTCACAGCACCCAATCAAAGCGAAGCGGGTAATGCAAGCTAATTGGCTAACATCAATTGTTGCTAGGCAGATCATTCTGTGAGGCAGGCTGTTTACGCAGCAAGGACACCCAGGAAGCAAGACGCAGGCGCCATCTTGGCGCCCTCGATGGGAGGGGTAATCTAGCTCAGGCTTTGCTCTTTCCTACAGGCCCCATGGCTGTTATGCATGGTGGCCTAGCATAGCCGCGGCTCCCAGCATCTCCCCCTACTTTATATTAAATGAATGTGCGCATCGCAGCCCGTCCTGGATTGAGCGCAGAGGCCTATGCCCTGAACTGAGGCCCACTGCAGGCCCTTGGTTCAGACCCTGGTCGGCCACCCCTGGGTCCACCAAGGCCTTGAGGCCCTCGTCCTTTTTTCCAGGGCCAGGAGCGAACTGGACGGAACCTGGATGCACATAGGCATGCGCTCATGCCACTCCGTGTGATCCCCTCGGAGAGGCATCTAGACTCTGGGCAGAATCTAGCAATCCAGCGGCTTTCGTGCGATGTGGGGTAGGGCCTGGCTTAGGTCGAGTCATGCTGGGGTGGCATGCTCTTACCCGTCATTGACTCACCTACCCTGCTATATATTGTCACCTTAGGGAGGAGAATGAGGGATGCCCGCCATATCTAGACTCGGTCGTAGGCCAATCGAGCAAGCCATGCGTATGCCTGAGGGTCATTTTGTCCATTTTGGACCGCTGCCAGAGCCGCGTGGGCAACCAAGCGGACCTGTCGTCGGGCCGCCGCAAGGCGTCCATTAATAAACGATGTGACCCATCTGAGCAAGAATGGTCCTATGAGTAAAAGCAGAAGCAGGGAGCAGATAGCACTCCCAGTGTAGAGGGCAGCCCTTTTTTGGCTCATCTTGACTTTACGTCTACGGCTGGTCCCTGGTGGGGCAAGTCTGGTCTTCGGCCGATGGACTTGTCGCACGTGTCAGTCTCTCTGGGACCCACAGTGGTTCCCGTCCCGGTTCCTGCGGAAAAACACAAACCGCACCTCGGTTCCAGCTGATTACCGGGTCCGGGCCCATCCATTGTCCTGTTAGGACATCTTTCCATTTCACCCATCCCTTATTGCTAGGAGATGGACTAGAATGCTCCATAGCTGGTGAGCGGTTATTATTGTTTAAATTTAAAAAATTGTATGTGAACAGTGCCATAGATAACCGTGCCTTTGGAGGCAGGCCTTGGCTTACTCCCCCTTTTTGTTTATATAAAACTTCTTTGAGGCTTTTGTGAGCTCTCTCAATAATTCCTTGACCTTGAGGATTGTATGGGATACCATGTTTTAATTGTACTTCCATAGTTTTACAAAACTCATTGAAGGCTCTTCCTGTATAGGCTGGTCCATTGTCTGTCTTTAGTATTTTGGGTTTGCCCCATGCGGCCCAAGCCGCTAGGCAATGATTAATCACATTAGATACCTTTTCACCTGTCTCTGCAGTTGCAAATATGATATGAGAGCAGGTGTCTGTAGAGACATGGAAGTTCTCTAATCTGTTTTATTTCAAAGGGTTCCCATACATTACGTCCCTGGCCTAGGGCCATTTGTACAGGATATATCCCATGGGGCCGCTATCTATCCCTGGGAACGGGTGGTCTTCATTAGACACACGACCCCCACGCCACAGCTGTCTGTGGAAATAACGTCCCGCCGGTGGCGGAGCATCATAAGATGGCGGCCTGTGCGTTACTTCCTGTACTGACGGAAGAGGGGGGGAGTTCCCATGCGGCGGCCTCGCGGCGAGGGACCGCTTCCGGGAACGAGTTCCAGGGCGGAGCAGAAGGTTCTGTCTCCCTCCCCTGCCAGGGGGCGCTCAGAAGCTCTCTGCTTTTTCGTAAGCCTAGCTGAGCGGAGCGCAATTCACGGCGCAACTCAGCGAAAGAGCCTTGCGTCTCCCCATCAAGCGACTTAGCCTCCTGACAGCTGGTCTCTTTGGCCTCCTTGCCATTCAACTTTCCCTCATCCTCGGAGTCAGACGACTCCGAGGCTAGAGCCCCGTCCTCCTCCTTAGCATCCTTGTTCCCCTTGACGGACCCCTCTCGGGAGCTCCCCGACTGGGCCTGCTCAAATACCCTGCGTACTTCTGTAAGCTCTTGAGAGCTTTCCCCGCAACCACCCTCGCTCTTCAGGCACGCATGTATCTCCCACAATGGCCGAGCAGAGACCAAAGCTCTGCCCTCCCTCTCCGCTAGAGAAAGGTCTCTGCCCAACTTTTCCCAGGACGACAGGTTTAAGTGCCCTGTAGGCGAGAACCAGGGAGCGAAACTGTCAATCTCTTCAAGGAAGTTTTCTAGAGTTTTGCGTCCCACCGTGAGGTCCCTGGACTTTAAGAGCCTCCGGAGGACCTGTACCAGGGGCTGAGTGCCGCTACTTGGCATGTTTCCCATTTTTTAATATGTTACTCACCGCGTGAGGCCCAAGGAATCCGCCACTTACGCGTGAGCCTGAGAGGAGTCTACAAACCCTGTAGGTGCGCGCCACCCAGGGCCCAGGTTTATCCTCTACTCACCTGTCCTGCAGCACCGTACTGGAGAATGCAGTCCACCGCCGCGTCTCGGGGTTGATCAGTTCCACGTATGGGCCACCAGTTGTCGGTGTCGCTCCCGGCCGGCAGGAAGAACACGCAACAATATCTGGCGGTGGTCAGGCTTTTCTTTATTCTCTCCTTATACAGTCTGCCCCGAAGCCTCTACCGGTCCGCTCTCCGCGGCTCCTTCCGTGCTTCTCTCTCGTGGCGGGAGAGGCACTCGCTTATATGCAGTCACAGCACCCAATCAAAGCGAAGCGGGTAATGCAAGCTAATTGGCTAACATCAATTGTTGCTAGGCAGATCATTCTGTGAGGCAGGCTGTTTACGCGGCAAGGACACCCAGGAAGCAAGACGCAGGCGCCATCTTGGCGCCCTCGATGGGAGGGGTAATCTAGCTCAGGCTTTGCTCTTTCCTACAGGCCCCATGGCTGTTATGCATGGTGGCCTAGCATAGCCGCGGCTCCCAGCATCTCCCCCTACTTTATATTAAATGAATGTGCGCATCGCAGCCCGTCCTGGATTGAGCGCAGAGGCCTATGCCCTGAACTGAGGCCCACTGCAGGCCCTTGGTTCAGACCCTGGTCGGCCACCCCTGGGTCCACCAAGGCCTTGAGGCCCTCGTCCTTTTTTCCAGGGCCAGGAGCGAACTGGACGGAACCTGGATGCACATAGGCATGCGCTCATGCCACTCCGTGTGATCCCCTCGGAGAGGCATCTAGACTCTGGGCAGGATCTAGCAATCCAGCGGCTTTCGTGCGATGTGGAGTAGGGCCTGGCTTAGGTCGAGTCATGCTGGGGTGGCATGCTCTTACCCGTCATTGACTCACCTACCCTGCTATATATTGTCACCTTAGGGAGGAGAATGAGGGATGCCCGCCATATCTAGACTCGATCGTAGGCCAATCGAGCAAGCCATGCGTATGCCTGAGGGTCATTTTGTCCATTTTGGACCGCTGCCAGAGCCGCGTGGGCAACCAAGCGCCACAAGGCGTCCATTAATAAACGATGTGACCCATCTGAGCAAGAATGGTCCTATGAGTAAAAGCAGAAGCAGGGAGCAGATAGCACTCCCAGTGTAGAGGGCAGCCCTTTTTTGGCTCATCTTGACTTTACGTCTATGGCTGGTCCCTGGTGGGGCAAGTCCATGAAAAGCACTGTCAAGAAAGGGAGGCATGGGGCTGGGGATTTAGCTCAGCAGCATAAGCGCCTGCCTTGCAAGCAGGCAGTCGTGAGTTCGATCCCTGGTACCGATAAAAAGGAAAAAAGACAAAAGAAAAAAATTATTGTAGTATTTTCAATTTATACATAAGGTTTGCCCTTGGTTTCCCCTAGAGGGCTCTATAGATACCAAGAGGCAGAAAAGAGCGGAAGATGCTTGAAAAGATTATTATAGGGTTTCAGTCCGGAAAAGGTTCCAGTGATCAGCTTTGCATAATGGAATTGAATCTCTGAGCTGCTGACTCAGCAGCATGCAGATCCTCAGATTGAGCAGATAGTCGCACAAGGTGAGGCTGCCCTGCGCAACTCCACTAATTCTACCCCAAAACTGTCCTCAGAAAAATCTGAAGCCTCTGACCTCTCAGACGCAGAGGCTGATGGCCTGTTAGAAGCCCCACGATGGGGGCCCACCGCCATCCGAGCTCCTACCACCTGAGGCCCGCCACAACTCTCTAAAATGGCACTTGCCTCGCTTCCGCCACATCAGGGTGGGTCCCTCCCTGAAATGGGGTTTCCAGTGATGGAAACAAACGTACCTCCCCAAGATGGCGCTGCACAGCCGCAAGACAGCGCTGCACCCCTAGCTGCACAAGTCATTAGCACACATATGCCATTCACAGCGGCTGCTTTAAAAAATTTAAAGACAGCGGTTGCCCAATATGGCCTTACAGCTGCTGAAAAAAAAATGAGAGACACTATGATAGTTATTATTGTCTTCCCCAATGTCAGATCTTGGAGACCTGAGGAGCCTTCATCATCCTATAATGATTTGATTAGTTCTATAATATGTAGTGTGTTTTAATGTGCGTGAAGATGGGGACAACTGTTTGAAGGAAACTAGAGACAATTAGATAAACAGTAAAGATCTCCAGTGAACTTGCTTTGAAATCTGTATTTCTTTAAATCTTTTTAAAAAGTGTTTTGTACTGTTTTGATATGTTTGGTCTTGCCCTCTTTGAGATAAAAAACAAGTGTGTAGGACTGATAAACATATTACTAAGTTTTTGTTGGATCATTGAGCAGAACTGTTGGCAGTGTCACTGTTTAAATGTCACTTTACATACTTTGGTTTTGTAGCCTGGTCACCTATTTCTAGGATGACAATGTGTAACTTGTTAACTAGTGATTTCTTACCGTTTGTTTTCTGTAATTCTGTATTAAGATCACTAAAAAACAAGCCAGACAGACAATAAAAACTTGTGCTATTCACTTGCCTGTTCATCACCTGGGAGTCAATCCTAAAGGTTTAATCCCTAATGCCTGTGGCAAATGGATGTTACTCATTTCAATGAGTTTGGCAACTTAAAATATATACATGTAATTGTTGATACATACAGTGGCTTCATTTTCGCCCCTCTTCAGACTGGAGAAGCTGCCAGACATGTTATAGCCCATATGCTGTCAGCCTTCTCAGTTCTGGGATGTCCTCAACAGCTCAAGACCGATAATGGTCCTGGCTATACCAATACCTCCTTTGCCCAATTTTGCAAGTGCCTTAATATCCTCCAAACGACAGGTATACCTTATAATCCTCAGGAACAAGGCATTGTTAAACGCACACACCATTCCCTTAAACTCACCATAGACAAAATAAAAGGGGGGACATGGTACCCAGCCCTAGAAATACCCTTTCACATGCTCTCTTTATTTTAAATTTTCTGACCCTGGATGTTTCAGGCTGCTCCACGGCATCTTGATTTTGGCATACTCAAACGCAAACACGATTTGCGTCTGTTTTCTGGAGGGACCCACTAACCAATATGTGGAATGGCCCCAACCCAGTCCTTATCTGGGGACGAGGCTCAGTATGTGTTTACTCTCAACAAGACAGGGAGGCTAGATGGCTACCGGAGCCCCTTGTAAATCAAGTAGACAGTTATTCAGATCCCATGCGACGCCCAGGAATAATGTCATTTCCTGAGGCACATCCCCCTGTGCTCTTTTACAGATGACACAACTCCTCGGAGCCTTATGCTGCCTGCTCAGCCTTCTCCTCGGACTGTACCACATCCAAGGTGGATTTAGACCCCCACCAAACAGACTACAACTGCTGACAGCCATGCACAGAACCCCCTGTGACTGTGGAGGAGCCTCTTTTCAGTCTGGAGGAACACAAACCAGCCAAATAGACTGCAGAAAAATGTTGCTTCTGTGTCAATCAGTCCGGTGTTGTGTGAGGCAAGTTCCAAGAAATAGAAGAACGGCTTCAACAGTGATGACAACAAATGGCTGCTAACCCCTTCTCCTCGATGTGGGGGGGACTTTTCCCTTACCTAGTGCCCCTTTTAGGTCCCCTAGCTGCCCTGTTGCTTCTCCTTTCTGTGGGTCCTTATGCTTTTCAGAGGATTATGATGCTCATTAATAACCGGATAGACGCATTTATGGCAAAGCCCATTCAGGTACACTATCACCAGCTGGAGATGGCAGATCAACAAACCTACTGGGAAGAAACTTCCATGAGTGGCCCATATGACGATGCGGCCTAACTGCCCTGGGGCAATGGACAGGCAGCCAGAGACGGGCAACTAGGACAAACATGTGACCCCATCGGCCGCCTAAGACAGGCACAGGACCAACTGCTGTCCTGCACGCCCATGACGGGTAAGGCCCGGTTGCGTTCATGTAATGAGGCTCCTTGACCTAAGACAGGCACTGTCCTCACAGGGCCTGCCATACTCCTGATTAAATAATACAGAAAAGGAGATGTAGGGAGTGGTGCGACAGTCCCATTGCTGCCTCCCTGTCTCTATCTCCTAAGGGCACATAATGCATCTGCCTACATTAACCATAATCCTCTCCTGCTTACGTCACATACCTGGACGTGATGATGATGACCCTGTTGTATTCATCCCCATAGCCTCTTCCTGTCCCACCAGCCCGCCCTTGGCCTATAAAAGATGTGATCACTTCCTGAATAAATGAGGCTTGATTGGATTCTCTCGACTTGCTTCAATCTCTCTTTGTCTCACGCCTGTTTCTATTCGTCCAGGTTCCCCCTCTTGATATACCCCATGCAGATTAATCTGCGAGCCGGACCATATACCAAGCCCAGCGAGCCACCTTCCTGGTCCCCAGTCAATTGTTCTGCTCATCTAGGTTTGTCAGCTGAGTGGAGCTATTTATACCACTGTCTGGTAGGCAGTTGTTCCAGAATGTTCTGGGTTATGAGGCAGTTGGTAGTTAGGCCGCATGGTCACATGACCGACCACAGGGGTCAGTCCCGTGCTAGGAGGAGTTTGGATCCCCTGGGTCTTCAGCCTGGCTTTCTCTGGAGAAAAGGCATTGCCTCAGGGTCACAGATTGAAATGCAGAGGCAGGAGCTGAGGCAGGATTTGGGCCATAATCTAGGGTGAGCACTTCTACCCAGCGTTGCCCTTAGCCACTTTGGGACAGGAGGAATTGGGAAAAGGGGTGCAGGGGTTTAGGGCTCTCAGCCCCAGAAACCAACTACATTTCCTGCCTTAGGTTCACCTGGCTCAGTGGTGTGGCTCTGGGCAAGTCCTGTCCTCTCTCTCTGAACTCTGTGCCCAGAACACACAACAGCAGTCCCACGCCCTGCTCCAGGCAGAGGTGACGTGGTTTCTGGGGAAGCCTGAGAGCTGTCAGCCCAGCCAGGGTGGAGAAGGGAGGCCCGGCCTCCCCGGCCTTGTGTTCCTAAGTCCCCTCCAGCATCCCATTGCCACACGTCCTCTTCTTTCTTCCAGACACGTAAGCACTGTGTCACTCAGGAGGTACTGGTCAATTTTTCCAGGTTTTGTCCTCCACTGTCTGCATCTAGTAACCCCGACATGGTTCGTGGAAAAGACTGCTGTATGTCCCTGAATGGCTTTGCTGCCCTGGGTGAGAATCAACTGACCACAGAGGTGAGGGTTTCTTTCTAGACCTGGTCTGTTCCGTTGATCCCGGTCTGTCTTCTCCAGCTCCCTGGGGTCTCCATCACTGTAACTTCACAGAAAATGAACTGGAAAAGTGAGTCGTCTCAACTAGCTGCTTTTCAGTAATGTTTCTATGTTTGGCCTTACGCATTTCCATATGAATTTTAAGATCACTGTGTCAGTTTGGGCACTAAAAGCAGCTAGAATTTTGATGGGAACTTGTTGAATCCGTTTTCACGGCATTACAGACACCCAGGTAGCGCTGAAAAGTGTGAGTGCGCGTTTCTTCCCACCTGTGTCCCTTCTAGCTTTCCTGCGTTACACTGAACAGAAAGTGAGACACATTTCGTGCATGCACATGGACGAGTTTGGACATATCAGGGGTGATCAAACGTTACAGTGAACGCTGATTTAATTTATTACAGTAAAAGACACATTGCCACTCATGCCCTCAAAATAGGCCCCCTTGCTTCAAAGATTTATTCCATTTTCTTGTCACTTTTCTAAGCACTTCTGGCGGTTCTCTCTCGTGGCCTTAATGCAACAAATGCTCCTGCCAGGCATCTGCCTGCCAACAGAAAGGCAGCCACAAACTCAGTATGCTGGGTCCCCTCCCACTCTACCAGCCCTTCCCAGGGTGTGCAATTTCTGCTCTTCCCCAAAGGTAAATGTTTCGAATCAACTGAGAACACTGAGGCAGCAACCACAGCAGAACTAAAAACACCAAAAAAGCCTCTCAGAACTAAAACTCACAGACTGTCAGTAACATGAGTATAGAGAGCCCTTTCGGGTCTCGTCAAGGTCCAGGAAGTTTGTATTTATAATCCTGTTTAAAAGTTACTGGAATTTTAGCAAATTAATTCCAATCTAGCACTTCCAGTGCAACCCACATGGAGAATAAAGACACTAAGGCATATCTATAGCTGTGGGGTGCCAAGGGGTCCTAAGTCTAGCTAGGCTGATGGTTAACCAGAAGAAAGGCCTCACCCGGGACCAGACCCAAGCAGGGCATGGCTTGAGGGTGAGCGACTGTGAGAGTGCAGAAGGTGTTGAGTGCTGTGGGCTGGGCTAGGTAGGAGGCCTGAAATCAGCTCTGCATTGTGCAGAGAGAAGGGTGTGCAGAAAGAGCAATCTGGTAACATAATTCAAGGTAGTACCTCATGTTTAGGGGTCGGGGCTTCTGCTCTGCTGTGTAGTCTTTCCTGCCCTGGGAAGTCACAGCCTCTCAAGGCTCCGTCCCAGCTGACAGTGTGGAGCCTGGCTCTCCTTCCTGTCCAACTCACACATGTTTTGTGGGAGCTACAGAAGCGGGGTAACAGTGACCTGACACCTTGCTTCAGAAACTACACATCATCACCTCAGCCACACCAATTTGCAATGCTGAGAGCAGGTTGAGGGGATAAGGGAAAGTCCCAGCCAGCTCTCTACATATCAGGATGTGGGAACAGGGCCAGCTTTGGAGACCACTGCTCTTCTCTCAAGGAAGAGTCCTCCATATGGCCCTGCACCCATTAGCTGCTGTTCTCTCACTCTGGGAGATGCTGGCATCTAGCAGTTGTTCCAAAAGTATTTCTCAGTGATTAGTAAGTAAATAAAATTTTTTCTTGCCCCCACCTTTAGGCTAAACGTGAATAAAAATATCAGCTGAAGGTTGCTCTTATATTTGGCATATAATCTTGCACAGATTCCCAGCCACAGACCTAGAGTTGTCCTAAAAATATCAAATCACACCTTACTTCCTCTGGAAAGGAAACTGGATTGCCCAGCAGCCCACTGGACCTTCCTGCAGTCGGAAGCTCTGCACAGTCCCCAAGTAAGGCTGGACACATCAGAAGGGAAACCAAAGCCGGGCTGGTATCCTAAAGGTAGCTTTTTCCCCTGGATGTTTTAAGACGCAGTAATGCTTATCCAGAAATCGCTGTCAGTCTGTAGATGTGCCACCCTTCTGTCCACAGGGGCAAATAACTGGGCCAATTAAAAATCTATTAATGGCGGCTGGGCTTTTAGCTCAGCGGCATAAGCTCCTGCCTTGCAAGTGTTTGGTTGTGAGTTAGATCCCTGGTACCGATAAAAAAAAAAAAAAAAGAAAGAAAAAAAACTAAAAAAAAAAAATCTATTAATGGACGCCTTAGGTCCCCGATGGGGTGGATGTAGTATGTTTTCTGTGCGGAACTTTGTGCTTGGGGTGGATGTGAGTGAGCAGGGCCCAAGGGGAGGACCCGGTGGGGTGGGCCCAGCACAGCTGGGCAACGGGACACACACCTGAGCCAGCTGCACCCTGGGCCTCTGAAAGGAGGCAGGGGCAGGAGCCCACTCAGGGTGTTTTCAAGAGAGGGCGGCAAAGTGCACTTTTATTTGAAAACGCCCCCTTTTTAAACTTCACTTCCACTGAGAAACAACCATAGAGCTGCTGCCTGCACCAGGACAGTGAGAAAGGCAGAGGCAGCAAGGAGGCCCCTGCAGGGTGTGGGGAAACCCACCGAGCTTGGCTGATGGCTCAGCAGGTGCTGCTGGCCCCAGAGCACAGATTTCCACTGAAGTCTTACAGAGAGTTCATAAGTCTACTAACAGAGAAATAAGGATGATAGATAAGTGGAGATTTTCAGTGGTCATGAGCCAATGTCCACTGAGGAAGCTTTCGCTGTCCACCAGAGAGTCACCTGGCCAGGAACTTTCAGTTCTTCTCAGTTTCTATTGGCCCCGATAACCAGAGGCCAGACTCCAAAAAGCAATCCAGCTGTCTGTCTCTCAACATTCCATTGCCTCCACTGACCGATGGCTTCAATGGGGATTCACCAAGCAGAGACTGGGGAAACTGTCCTCTGCTTTTATGGTGGCGGCTGCTATAGAAGCGATTAATTAGCTGGCAGAGTGACCACTATTTGCCAAGGTTCTTTAAGGGATAGTTAAAAGCCTGATCGAGATCATTACCTAGTGCTCTATAAACTTACAATAAACGTTTAAGATCCACACTTGAAAGGTTGGAAAGCCTCCCTTAATCTAAATGCATTTAGGTCCCATAAATGTCCCACTTTTGGAGATAGATCCTGGTTTCACACAGAAGTCGGTTCTTTCTACTGTGTCTCAGATACAGTTTCTGGAGGAGACTGTTGCCCAGGACACTAAACTGGGACATGGCTATTTTGTGTGTTCTCCTGGATGGACAAAATTCAGATGTCTCATCTGACTCAGAGATGGGGTGTGTGTCCCTCATCTAAGATGACTTCACTGTCTTTGGCATTAGCAAATGCTCATTTTCTATGGGATTAACTTAAGAGAAAAAGGCTGGAGTAGTCTACAGTTCTGACTTCATGTGCCTCTATAAGGCAAGTACAAAGTGGAGAAATGAGTAGACGTAAAGCCAAAGAAAAGAAACTGAAGCAGAACAAGCTTGACTTTTCCTCTAGAGTAGAGGAGGATCCAGGCCAGTCCATCTCACTGAAACCTATCCTCCAAGGTTTTCAGGCCAGTGACCAGCCTAGTGCTGCTTAAATGGTGGAAGGAGTCCCAGTTTTACTGTAGGCATGTATATTTTCTTTCTTTCTTTTTTTTTTTTTTTTTTTTTTTTTGTCTTTTTCGTTTTTATCGGTACCAGGGATCCAACTCACGACTGCCTGCTTGCAATGCAGGCGCTTATGCTGCTGAGCTAAATCCCCAGCCGGGGCATGTATATTTTCTAAGTCTGAGATAGATTTAACATTTCCTAGGCATCTGCTAAGGTCCTTTTGTCAAAAGTTTGGTTCAGTTCTAGTGTTTCATTGTTGCTTCTTTATCTAGTTTATCTGCCTACTTGTGACAGTGGAATATTGAGACCCCCCCCCAATACAATTGTATTAGTGTTATTAGATTCTTCAGGTCTGTTAATGTTTGTTTTATATAGTTTGATGCACTGATATTTGTTGCATATATATTTATGTAGTTATCTCTTCCTCTTGGATTATTCTATTTATAAAGGTGTATGACCTCCTTTGTCTTTCTTAATCAATCTTGTTTTGAAATCTACTTTACAAAAAAATTAAGTACTTCTGCTTTTTTCTGAATTCCTATCTTGTGGAGTATTGTTTTCCATCCTTTGACTTTCAGTCTATGGATTTCTTTTTGAATTAAATGTGTTTCTTGTGTTTAGCCTATTGTTGGATCCTGTTTCTTGATTTATTCTGCCAGTCTGTTTCTTTTGATTGGAGAAATGAAGTCAGTAACTTTGATGTCATAACTGATATGTATTAATTTATTCTTGTTACATTATTTTCCTGTTTTTGGTTGTTTCTGCTTTTATCCTTTTAAACATTGTTTATTTTGCTTGGTGGATTCATTCTGTGGGGTTCATGAATGTGTAGTCCTTTTTATTTCTTTCTAGAATGCTCTTCAGAACATTTTGGAGTATTGGTTCAGTGTTCAATAATTTCCTCAGGTGTCCTTTGTCATGGAAGTATCTTATTTCTTCAATGATTTTGAAAGTTGGTTTTTGGGGTACATCAATCTTGTTTGGAGATTCTTTTCTTTAGGGCTTGAAAATATTCACTCCAAGTTCTGCCTGACTTGAGGGTTTGTGTTGAGAAGTTAGCTGTGATTCTGATGGGCTTTCCTTTATATTTGACATGTTTCTTTCCTCTAACAGCATTTCTTTATTTATTTTGCCAGAAATCAAACTCAGGACCTTGCATTTGCCAGGGAGGTGCTGTGCTGCTGAGCTATATCCTCAGCCGTCTAACAGGTTTAAATATCCTGTGCTTGTGTTGAATTTCTAAAATCTTGATGATTATATGTCTTGCTATAGTTTCTTTTTTTAAATCATAGCTATTGAAGTCTTTTTTTTTTTTTTTTTACATTTTTTCTTTTTCCTTTTTATCGGTACCGGGGATCGAACTCACGACCGCCTGCTTGCAAGGCAGGTGCTTATGCCTCTGAGCTAAATCCCCAGCCCCTCCTTTTGAAGTCTTATATGCCTCATTTATGTGTCAAATTCTTTTTCCCTGCCAGTGAAGTTTTCTACCATGACATCTGTTAACAGGTTTTTTAAATATCATTTCTCCTGCTTTTTCATTGACTCCAGGCAAACTTATGTCATTATATTTTGCATCATCTAGCAGCTGCTGAATTGATTTCTTGTGGTCCCTTACTATTTGTAAGAAATCTTTATTTTCATGATTGCTAACCACAAACCTGTCTTTTGAGATTCTGTCCTCACACTGTCAGATACTTTCAATGAAATTTTTAGTCTCCTAGATAACTGCTCGAATCTGTTCTATGCATTCCCTTTTAATATTGGCATTCTTGTTTTTCCTCATTTTTTAAAGTTCCTCTATTTTAAAAAAATCTGTATCTGCTCTAGAGTCACTAAGAATGTTTTTCATTGTGGCCACTGGCTCTGTAGTTGTCTGAGAAATTATTTCTGATTTGATTTTTTCCAGAACCTCATTCCTTTGCTTTGTTACTCTGACCTCAGAGAGACCAGATGGGGGGCGGTGCTTTCAGATCGCCCCACCTCACTTCACCCTGGGTTTGCCTTTGGTGAACGGGATGTCTGGTATTGCATCTTGTTTAAGTGTCTTCTCATTTTCTAATTATTTGTGTTTAATTCCTGGGCTGAGGCTTGTAAATTGCCTTTGGCGCATAGCTTTATTGCTTGTATTTAGAACCCTTAGGAAATGACTACTTCTCAGAGGTGTCTCCCAGGTGTAGCTGGTTTTGGGGTTTGGGTCTTTTGGAAGATCCCACCTCTTCAATTTGTTGGGAATGAGAAGTTGCTGCCTGCTTGGTCCAGCTCCTAGGCCTTTGGCACTGGCCCGAAGTTTTTACTATGACTCAGAGGCAATCTCAGTTTGGTATACCAGGAAGAACAGCTGCTTAGAACCATTATGTCACTGTGGCTAAAGTGGTAAAATCAGCAATAACAATAGCATCGAACACAGCCTAGAAAATGACAATCTCAGGTGACCATTAACTTGCCACCTTTAACTGCATGAACTGGATATGTGGTTATATAACAAAATCTAAAGCAAACCATAAAAATTGCATACAGTAAACAAGCCCTCAATATGCAATTTTCCCCTCAGGGAAGATAATTTAAAAGGGGTTATGGGAAAAATAAAGGGAAGAAGAGAAGGAGATTAGAAGCAAGACTGAGGACAAAGGAGGATCAGACAAACTGGTGCAGAAGACAGGAAGGAAAGAGAAAAGGAAGAATTAAAAGGAAGAAGAGAACAGAACAACAACCACAAAAAAACTGGAAACTACACATAAAACCACTCATAAAACAAGATTAAGAAATAAGGGAAAAAATAATACCAGAGAGACACACAGAATCAGAGACAGAGACAGAGATAGAGAGAGAAAGGTTCATTTCGAGGTTTGTCCCCGCTGTCGCTGGTAGACAAGGTGTGGAGACAGAGTCTAGATCCATGTTGATTTAACTCAGCAAGCCAACAGTGGCTTTGTGGTGGGATACTGGATAATCTCAGGGAGCCTGCACTTTTGTACCCGCTGAACTTCAAGTTGGTTTCTGACTGTGAGCTAGAACCAGACCTGCAGCCATCAGTGTAACTTCTTTCAGCTTAAATTCAGCGGGAAGCCGTTAGCCAGATCCAGTCATTGTTCTGCTTCTGAGCTCAGTTGGCCCCTGGAGATGGCTCCTGGTCAATGGCACTCTCCCATGGGACTGTAGCTGTGACCCACTCACTCACTGTGCAGTGCACAGTGTCCCATCCTATACTGCCCTGCTGCGTCTTTCCATGAGGGTCTCCAGAGTCTCCAGCAGTCACTGCTCTGAACTGCTTCGCCCACAGAATGAGTCCTGGCTCAGGGCAGAGGTACCACTAGCTACCTATTTCTTTGTTGTTGAACCTTTTCTCTTTGGTTCTCATGGGCTTCAACTCTCACTTCAGATCTTTCCAAGGAATCCGCTTCCCTCTTCTTCCCTGCCTTGCTGTATTCCAGCGTCTGGACTGTGTGTCTCAGAGAGACTCTTTATCTTCTGCTCTCCACTCCATCTGCCTGGAAATGCTGGGGATGTTGTGTAAGACACATTTTTATCACCTTTTGTAGTCTTTTAAAATTTATATGGAAAGGCTTCAACCCTGTTTGCAAAAGTATCTATCCAGACCCATAGGCCAAAGCTTCAGTGTTTCTGGACTAACTGGTGGGATGTCTGATTCCTGGATACTTTTCCTCAGCAGTCAGTCTAACTCCCGAGGGTCACATTTGCAATCAGGGTATGGCTCAGGGGGCTGTGGGTTGTGGCAGTGTTTATTGCAGTCACCCCTAAGGTGACCTGGCTTTCTGTAGTGGTAAACAGGTAAGTTTAGTCATTAAGCTCTTGTTTCACTCAGAAATCACCCAGAAATCAGAGTTGGGATCTATTGCTTTCAGGACCACAATTAAGGAAGCTAATTTCTCTTGGTCTCTTTGTTTTCTCTCCTTGGCCTCCTCTCAATCTTGATTACAAAATAATGAGGAGGCAATTCTTAATAAAATATTAAGAGACTATCTGGGGCGGGAATTTAGCTCAGCAGCACAAGCAACTGGCAATCATAAAGTCATGAGTTCGATCACTAGTGTGTGTGTGTGTGTGTGTGTGTGTGTGTGTGTGTGTGTGAGAGAGAGAGAGAGAGAGAGAGAGAGAAGTATCTGGAGAAAAGGCACCTTTTGTAGCTTTTTTTTTTTTTTTTTTTGTCTGTTTGAGATAGGGTTTCGCTGTGCAGTTCGGGTTGGCCTTGAGCTCACTTTGTAGCCCAGGCTGGTCTTGAACTCACAACCATCCTCCTGCCTCAGCCTCCTGAGTGCTGGGATCACAGGCGTGAGCCACCATGCCCGGCTTTTGTAGATTTCTTTATATTCCTGAGGATTACTGGATAATAAAACTTGTCTTTAAGAAAAATCTGTTCTATCAAATCAGGATGAGAGATGTATGTTTTATCAAGATGGTTTATAAATGATCTAAAACAGCCAAGGAGTTCACATCTTTCTCTTGATGAATATTGACAATTTAAAGTAATTGGAGGGCTTGGGTTCTCAACTTTCTTAGACCTTCAAGAATGCATGTCTGCAGTGTCTCCTAGCCCAGTCTTCCATCTGGCTGGGAGGGCAGCAGCAGGGATTTCTGTAGGCACTGCTTGGGCTCAGGTAGGAACTTGCTATTCCTACTTATCTTCTTATCTAGCTGCTTGTCTTCTGCACTCCTGGGTTAATCACCTCCAAATGGAACAGCAGTTGTAACACTGCTTGTCTGTCATCAGAAATCACTGTTTAAGAGTAAGGTTACACCTTTTCAGTGTAGCTCATAGGTCTGAGTCAGTCCCCTAAAGACCCCAGTGTACTTTTTCAGGGTCCTCTGAAAGCTTCCCCAGATCTTGTTTGATCAGCTTGGGGTCAGTGAGACAAGTGAGGGGACCTGAGGCTCAGTGACAGCAGATGCATCCGATTGTGCCTTCAGGGCCAGGTGTCATGGTTTTCTTGTGGCTCACATTTGCATTTGAGTGAAACACGCATGGAACTCACAGGTTGAAGCCTGTGCCCATCATTCAGCAGCCACAATGTACACTTTTGTGAAAGTACTCTCCTACACACCTCAGGGAGGAGCATCAGGCCCGGGAGTGGGGAGAGAGCCAGGAGTTTGGGAATTTTTCCATAAACTGAATGTGTTTGGGTTCCTTAAATATTGTGCTTAGCAAATAATTTCTTTTAGTCTCCACCCAGAAGTCAGTTCTTTTCACAGGGCCTCAGATTCAGTCTCCCAAGGGAGACTATTGTCCACAACCACATTTAAGCTGGGACATGGTTTTCATGTGTGTTCTCTTGGATGACAAAATCCTGATATCTCATCTGACTTCCCTGTCTTTGATATTAGCAAATGTCCACTTTTTACAGGCTCAAATCAAAGGTCCTTAGCTGTTGGCTAGGAGGAAAAGGTTGATCTTTAATACATACATTGTGCAAAAAACAAAGTACAAAGTAACAGGAAAAGATCTATGTCTTGAGAATCTTTGCCAATCCGTTGTCTTACTGGCAGATGAAGTTCCATGATTTATTGATAGGCATGTGTACTTCCTAAACTAGATTTCATAAAAAGACCCATTTTACAGCCTTTCATCAGTTCACATTTTGAAGTTTGGCATAGTGACACATGCCTCTAATGTCAGCACTCAAGAGACTGATGCAAGAAGATTGCTACAAGTTTGAGGCCAGCTTGGGTTACAAAGTGAAAACCTGTCTCCAAACATTAGTAAATGACTAAAGAATAAAGTCAAACTTTGGTTAGTAACAAAGTCCACTAGGAGACAATCTAACGTTTTCCTAGAGCTGTTGTCAAGTCAAACAGGTCAAGCAAAGAGCACCAATAAATTTAGCAACTGATAGGTCCAAATGCAGCACATATAAGACAGGAATGCAAAACTTTGCCTACAGAAATAAAATGTTCCATCAAAGAAACATTATCATCTTCCCATGTTCTCTATTTAACTTATCACCATTTTAACAAAAAACAATGCATAAAAGAGATTTAAAAGATGTAAAAACTTCAAAGCACAAGCAGTTGACACACATGTGACAATTTCTGATGACCTAAAACAATCACAATCTAAAATCCATGAAACATTGAAATTTTGTTTTAGCTTTATTTTTTCTTCTCTTTTTTCTTTTTCTCCTTGAAGTAAAGTGGATTTGGAAAAAAAGAATAAAAAATGGGCTACGGTTGCAAAACAAAATCCATGAAACAAAAGCAAGCGATTACCTCCTTCCAGTTATCTTGATAGGACTTTCCAATGATATTGTGATAGCTTGATTCCCGGAATAAAACCCAAGGAAGCAAGAAATTAAAATTTGGGGAGCAAAGGCTTTATTTTAGGCCAGGCCTGGCTTCACAGTCTCCAGGAGCCAATTTGGAGACTGTGCGCCTGACAGCTAAGAGTCAGGGCTTTTATCTTGTAAAAACCACAAACAGCTGCTGGTCTCACAATGCCAGGAGTGGGGCTGGGGCAGGAACACAGGGACTACATTGGGAAGAGCAAAGTTCAGATAAGGGTTGGGCTAACAAGCAAGTCTCCCTGCATACAAGCAAGTTTAGATTGGGCAAAAAACAGAAGAGAGCAACAATGGCTAACATATCAATTAGGTAAGATTTTACAATTTTTACAGAGGAGAACATTTCTTAAAGAACAGCACATTTTATTACAGAAAGCCGGATAAGAGGTAGGGGCTTTATGAGTGGCCTCTAGAATATCAGAAGTGTGAGCATCCAGACCAACTCCCCGCGATTTTAGGCAGCTTATTTTTATTAGCAGCTTGACTGGTTCCTCAATCACCAGAGTTTTCTGATCTTATCTTGCGGCCTGCCCCTATCAGACACATGTATAGGGGCCACCCTGCTCCAGCACACTGATTTATCAACCATGCTGAGACATGAGGCTTGGGCATACTTTGAACTTCCTATCACTGTCGGATTTGTCCACCAATCACCTTTAACTCTTTCAGCCCTTGTCCTCATAAGCTCAGCAGTGAAGTTTTTCTATCTATGCCTATACATTCCTGTACAGAGTCATAGCAGGAGAGATACATTTCTGAATACTAAGAACAATTCTGAGGGCATGGCCCTTGCTGGCTGCCTTTGTTAGGTATCACGTGGGGCTTTATCATTCACATCCACCTTTTAGTCAAATCCCCTGTAACTGAGGGTATAGCAACAAGGAATGTTAACTTGTCCCCACAATCTGTCCCAAGACTGTATGTATACAATTTATCATTTGCGTGGGAAGGATCTCGATCCTTGTTTCCTATTGTATGTATAATTCCCCCCCAGTTGGTGTCTTTACCTTTAGTAATGTAGCCCCCTCCAAAATCACAGGAGCTCCCACATAAAGATCTTAACAATTGTTCTTTGTTTACAGGGGACCAAAGCTGCCATGCAAGGTCGGCATCAATGTTATTAAAAATCAAAGCAAGCAAGCTAAAACAGTTCATGACTAGCATAATCTAACTATGCTTTAGTCAATTTTAACTTTAAGGGGTTACCAGTCTGCTGTGTAGTCCACTGAGTATGTCCTTCGTTGTCCGCTGTTTCCAGTGGCTTTATGTGAGTGTAGTGAATCCATGCAGTTTTTCCTGCTACCTTGATGGCAGTGGGGGTACTGAGCACCACGGTGAAAGGTCCTTCCCAGCGGGGTTCGAGGGAGTCACGGTGGTGACATCGAACCAAGACTGGAGTCCTTGGGGCCTTGAGAGGCGTCTCTGAAGGCAGGTCCAGGTGTTTTTGTCTAAACAGCTGGTGGATCGAGGCCAACACAGGTTGGAGTGTCTGCAGGGACTTAAGATCTTGACTAGTAATTTCAGCTAATTTGTCTTCTGACACTCTTGGAACCAATGGTGGGGGCCTCCCAAACATGGCTTCAAAGGGGGAAATTCTAGAAACATATGGGGTACATCTAGCTCTTAACAGTGCAAAGGGAAGAAGGCTCACCCAATTATCACCAGTTTTTGAAGACAGCTTAGCTAAAATGTCCTTGAGACTTTGGTTCATACGTTCTACTTTCCCAAAGCTTTGTGGCTGACAGGCACAGTGGAGTTTTGAGTTTCTCCCTTATGGGAGTCATATAGAGGCAAGCTTTTCAGTAAAATTTAGCCTACAGTATCCAACCGCCCCCAGAAACTCTCGTCTGTTTTTTAAAAATTTTCTCTTAAGGGGAATTCTAACACCTTAGTTATCTTTTTGTTGGTAGCTTCTTGTAAATTTTCTAGTTCTCAAAGACCTTTTGTGCTATCTCTATTAACTGGCTGAGGGGCATTCCCTCAAACCTCTCAAACCTTTGCAATTTTTGTCTAACATGTGGGGCCGACTGAGTCGCAAAGAGAACAACTGGCGATGCTGGGGAAACCTCCTTACCTCTGGATGTCCAATCGGGGTGGGACAAAAGGAGAACATGGTTTTGGCATTCCAGATCAGAGAGCCAGCTTCATCTGGATGGCACACCGCTTTTTGTCCAAGGGTGTCACGTGGCAGGCCATCATTTTACTGAAATTATATTCTTAACAAAAAGGGCTTTTTCATAGGTAACAAAATTGTGCTGCATAATCTCCCAGATGTTCACAGCATATGTAAGAACTTGTATCTTATCTCTAGTATCACCTATAATCTCATTTTAATGGAAACATTTTGCAGCAAAGTACAATCTTATGAATACTTCTACCAAAACTGATCTAATACTGTCAAAGTCTGAACACATTTACTTTTTGTCAAACCTATTATTTGCAGTACTATAAACCAAGACAAATAAAATTTACATCCTTTTGAGCTTTCTACAACTTTTAATATACCCCCCAAGTTAAGCTTTTATCTTTTTCCACTGGGCACAGCCAGACATTTTTTACTTGAAGACAAAACCACTTTTTGTCCCTCTTTTTACTATTACCAGTCAATTACCTTTCCTCTCACTTCTCAGACAACATCAAAACTCTCAACAAAACCCTTGAAGTCACCTTTTAGTAGTCTAAAACATAATTATTTTATGTCTTTTTACCACATAAAAATGCTGTATTTTAAAAACAAAACTGTAACCTTTTAACTGGCTCAAATATAGTATGACCTGGTTTTTACTTGGTAAAGTTGATATGATTCTTAAAAACCTAAGTATACATGTATATGTGCACATATGTTTACATTTTAACCAGAAAGAAATATACTTCTTTTAAAAGGCATGCCGAGGTTGCAAGCAATCAATTGAAGACTTACATATTAAACAAGGCACCACAATATTAAAGACACAAACAAAGGGTGCTTCGTGCACAGTTTGGTGAGCTAAAGGAAATAATTTTTCTTATTATGAACCTTGAATCTAATAAGCCATATGGATCCTGTAACAGAAATGGGCAACAAGCCCCTAAGTTAGCAACAAATTTAAACAGGCAAACAATTCTAAAGTACAAAAACTTTGAACATAAGTATCTAAATCCCTTAGTCCATTTTGGGCTCGTGGAAGGGGTTCCTATGAGAGAATGTTCTGTTAGATTTGGGGTAACCAAAAGGAGAACAATTAGAACAAATGGACACACAAACAGACATATAAGACAAGACAAGCTGCAGCAAAATGGCCTTTGCTCAAAAATTAGTCAAATTTTGGGATCTGGAGGAATTAACAAATTAACCAACGGAGCGGTTCCCCACCCGGGGCAGAGTCACAAATGGCAAAAACCAATTGACTCTGTCCTCGGGAGGTTTCATTCCCCAAATTAAGGGTGTCCCCTTCCTAATGGAGTGGTTCCCCACCAGGGGCAGAGTCACAGATGACCAGAATTTGTCCGAAAAACCAATCGACTCTGTCCTTGGGAGGTTCCCCACTGCCAAATTGAGGGTGTCCCCTCCAGATTACAAATTGACCATGGCCCAAACAAACCCTCCAGAGGACTTACTTTCAGATGTTCAGAAATGGGTCTGGGGTCTTGCTCCCATCCCGGACTGAGCCCCCAAATGTGATAACTTGGACCCCGCTATAGAATCCAAGGAAGCAAGAAATTAAAATTTGGGAAGCAAAGGCTTTATTTCCAGGCCTGGTGACGAGTCTCCAGGAGCCAATTTGGAGACTGTGTACCTGACAGCTAAAAGTCAGGGCTTTTATCTTGTAAATCCACAAACAGCTGCTGGTCACACAATGTAAGGAGGAGGAGGAGGGTGTGGCACACTACAGAAACAGATTACAGGTCTTGGGAAGGGCAAGATCAGGTAAGGGTTGTGCTAACAAGCAAGTCTTCCTGCATACAAGCAAGTTTAGATAAGAAGAAATCTTGTTTTTCTTAGCAAAGAATAGAGAAGTCTAACAGCAATTAACAACCTTAGTTACCTTACTTTAGCACCACAACTGTTATTTGTAGAGGGCAATAATGGTTAACATATCAATTAGGTAAGATTTTACAATTCTTTACAGAGGAGAGCATTGATTAACATATCAATCATTACCTCAGCATTCTGGGAGGCTGAAGCTGTATGACTGCAAATTCCAGCCCAACCTGGGCAACTTAGTGAGACTGTATTTCAAAAAAATGTAAAAAGCCTGGGAACAGAACTCAATGCAGAGGCCCTGAGTTCAGTTCCCAGTGCGAGGCGAAAGGTACCTTGAGAGGAAACAAAGTGGGGAAGGAGGGTGGCCCCTCCCTAGACAGCAGACCCAAAACTGCCAGGCAGCTGAGGATACCCACCCAACACTGCCAGGCTCCCAGAATGAGATGAGCAGGGAAGGTTGACAGTGCAGTGGTCTTCAAGCTGGACCGGCCATCCGTGTCCTCACCTCCTGTGCCATCACACAGCCCCAGAGGGTGACACTAAACCATGCCTTGCGGGCAGTGTGACTCAGCCTCTCTAGAGGCATCCCGGGGCCCCTGAAGTGAAGTCCAGTGCCCAGACCCAGTGAATGTTCCCATGCAGATCATCATGGACTTGGCTGGCCTGGCTTCCCAGGTACAGGACCCGTGGGCCCGCAGGACTCAGGCCTGGAGGTGGGATACTTTGCTGCCACCTGAAACCCTCAGTAACTCTCGCAAGGGTCCTGCAGGGTTCTCAAGTCTGCATGGGGCCCTGCAGGTGGCAAAGCTCCTTCTAGAAGCAGGAATTTGTCTTTCCTCCCACTGCCATTGGTACAAACTAATATAATGACCCCTTTCTCTCCTTGGCAAGTGAGGGATGGATGGGGAAGCTGGGACAGAAACCTTCTGAAGGGTCAAGGACACTTCAGGGTGCAGAGGCCTGTGTCCTGAACACATCCCCAAGCCCTGCACTCCCAGGAATCTGGGTGCCAGCGTCCCCAGGTTATCTCTGCTGCTCTGCAGGGGCCTTGGTGCACATCAAGCCATATCTCATGAGGTCACCTCCAGAGAAGCCCTCTAGTGGCCACTGTGGGACCCATGGCCCTTACTCCTATTTTCCCCTGGCCGGCTGGAGGCTCACAGAGGGAGCTAGAATGGTCCCCAGGCCCCTACTTTCAAAAGTGTACAGCTGCAGCCATGTTGGGTGGGAGCCACAGCAGGACGGCTGCTAAGAGGAGGTGATAGGAACCTAGGCTGCCCACACACCGGACAGGCCGCGCAACACAGCATGAATTAGCAGGCTGGGCCAGCCTCTGTGGCTTCCAGGGCCCTGGCTGCTGCGCGTGAGGCAGTATGGGAAGCCTAGGAGGGACAGCCGACCCGAGGCCTGCAGGAGGTGCACCTTTGGGTGCAGACAGTTCTTCTGTTGCTGTCCACCTTACAGCAGTAATCGGTGGACAGGGCCTGAACAGGTGTAGGAATCAAAATGGAGTTTCTCGTGACAACCCTGACAACCTAAAACCAGGCTGTGAAAAACGGCTGTCCCACAGGACTGCTGGGGCACCTATCACAAGAATCACTGTCAGAACACAACTTTTACAGAGGTCACTGCAACTCACACAGAAAAGACTTCCTTGTACTCAGGACTGAATCCAGGGCCTTGGCACTGAGCTACATCCCCAGATCTTCCTGAGACAGTCTGGCTAAGTCACTAAATTGCCCAGGCTGGGCTTGAATGTGGGATGCTCCAGCCTCAACCTCCTAGAATGCTGGGATTACCAGCACGCATTACACTTCTTTATTGTTCACGATACTAAGGCTCAAACTCTAGGTGTTGCACATGCTAAATACATGTTCCGCCACTTAGCTATATGCCTAGCACCCCTCTCTGGCCCCCACTTCAGACTGGTATCATGCTTATAACCAAGGATCACTGATTAAAGGAGCTTAGGAAATTTTTTGCCTTTTAAAACCTCCCTGCCTCAGCTTCTCTGAACACACCACAGCTGACTGTCTCACACTGTTCCCATTGTAAGCCCTACTGCATGAATTAGCATGACTGTCACATTCTTAGAGAATGCCTAGGCCAGTGGCGGTGAGCCTGTGGCATACATGTTTTTCTTTCAAGGCAAACAGTGTTACCATCGGAGCTTTTTCTAAACCTAAATCTGTGTTCAGGTTTGCTTGCTGTGTTGGCCCTTTGTGATGGGTGCGTTTGGGTTGCAGCTTGGGCCCTTGTCTCTAAAGGCCTGCCACCCCTGGCCTGAGATGATGCTCCAGCCATGTTTAAGGTATGACCTGGAAGCCAGGCATTAGGTCAGTGGCATAAGTGCCTGCTTGGCAAACATGAGGTCAAGAGTTTAATCCCCAGCACCGAAAAAGAAAAGAAACAAACTGTGGTATTTCTTTAAAAAAAGGTACAACCTGGGCCGCCACCTCTCCATGACACAGGCATTTTAAGTAGCGCATTGCCTGTTCCATCCAAAGAGCCCGGGCCCGTCTTCTCAGCTCATCAGCTGGTAACCAGTGGTCCGCTTTAGGAGTTTGCCTTGCTCTAGGTCACAGAAGTGGAACCCTTTTGTCTAACACCACTCACTGACCCGCGCTAGTGCCTGCCTTCAGCTTTCTGTAGATGCAGCATTACTGTAGCCTCCTCCAGTGGACATCAGATTCCCACTGGCCACTGTGGCTCCCCAGAAACCTGACGGGCAAACCTTTAATTACAGGCGTACCCGGAGTCCGCTCCACTCCCCCGGCTGATGACACCCCTGTGGCACCTACTCACCTGCCACCCACACACCTTTGAGAGAGTATGTTCGAATTTCTTGCCACCTGTGAGTTGGGCTTGTGTTAGAAGAGTACTTCTCTATTCTTGCCCTAACGCATCTGTCATTTAGGACCATAAAGTACAAACTTACTTGGTCATAGGCGGCCAGAAGTTTGGCAGCAGTCTCACCTATGGAGGCTAGAGCAGGTGGCAGGGAGGCTACTTTCCTCTCTGGAGCCTCCAGTCTGTCCTCCCTCACAGCAGACCTGCACTGCCCCTCGCTGTCAGCTGGGCCCTTCTGGAAGCCACCACACCCCTGTCCCCAGATCTCAGCTCACAGCCTCTTCCTAAACCTGGCGACTGATTCCTGAGACTGCCATCTCTCCTACTATACACCCTCAGACTGACTGACGTGAAGGAACAGTTCTGACTTCTAAGCATCCCCATGGGCAAGGTTCAGGTACCCGCCAGAGCGCGTGGCTGTGCTGTCGAGGCCGCCTGCCCACACTGCAAGCACAGCTAAGCACTGAGGCTGTAGTAAAACCTGAATCCCCACTGCCCCGCTGCTGGGGTGACGACTGAGCACCTGCTGCGGCACGTCACACGTCTGCTGCAACTGATCTGCAGGGCCTCCTCCTTTCTCAAAGCCCCAGCTGCATCACAGCCACTGCAAGGCGACAGGGCCACAGGACTCTCTGAGGACCACCGTCTTCCCTCCCACATAAAGACTTTACAGACCCTAAAGGAGGTTCCTGGTCAGATACTTGCTTTGCAAATACTGTACCTCCCTGACTTGTGGTCTTTTTTCTTTCATACCAGGGTCTGACGCAGAATAAAAACACATTTACTCTCCATGCGCTCACTTTGTAATTTTTTTTTTGTATTGGGAACCAAACTCAGGACCTCACTTACACTTAACAGGCAGGTGCTTGTGCCGCTGAGTTGTCCCTCCAGTGGTAATCATTTCTTACATCCTTTTAAAAAATTCTTTGCTAAGCCCAAAATGATGAGTTTTGTTTCCTTCATTCTGTCATTCTAGCTCCAGTATTCAAACATTCCAAGTTAGTTTTTGATGGAGACCACTATGAAGCCGCTCGAGCAGAATTTAGAATTAACTAATTGGCTTTCTATGTTTATGTCTGTCCTAGGCTTGGGCCCCTTGCCTGGCCATAGGAGCGGATTCACAGTAAGTGAACATCTGTGCATCCATCACTGGTCCTAGCTGAGGCCTCTAGTGGCCTGTGAGGCCAGAGACACCTCCAAGAACAAGGGCAGGCCACAGCTGCAGACACTTGGCTCCAACCCCACTTAAGCAGTTGGAGGCAGCGGCTGCAGGCATCTCACCTCACCGTGTCATCATGCAGCCGAGACAGTTCTCCTACACTGGCATGATGTGCTACTTGGAGAAGTCTTTGAAGTGACTCCCAAGGTGCCTCAGTTTCCACACTTTCCTCAGCATCTTCTCTTTGGAAACCTAATAAATATGGCCCACAGAAGCCCTTGGTCTGAGCCTCCAGTCTGGAACTCTGCAGAGGGTTTCCATCCTCCTTGAACCCTGAAATCCCACCACTTGTCTCAGTGATTTGAGCCTCCGCCATAGGCGCCTTTTGGGAGCCAGAGCTCTTGGCCAGTCCGTGGTAAGTTTTGGAATGCAACGTGAAGAAAGGTGGCGAATAGTCTGCCCAGGACAATACAGCCAGTTACTAGAAAAGCCAGCAGCACCACAGGAAATGGAAAGTCCAGGGTATGGGAAATGTTTCGAGTGTTTAATGAAAAACAGAGCAATGTATTATTTACACACGGGTAAGAAAGAAAGGACGACAGAACTGCCAGGTGATCTTCCTTGAGGGCTGAGAAGACTTCACAGAAACTCCCATTAAATAGGAGCTGCCCCTAAGTATTTCCACACAGGTGTACAAAACGGCGAGCACAAGCTCATCTTCAGGGCAGCAGCACCATCTTCAGATCAGATCAGCAACTGAAAGCAAAGGACAAAGCAGGTAAGAGATGGCACAAACACAATGAAGATTCAACCAAGGGCTCACAAAAGACCTTGCGACAAGAGTCTGCGAGTCCTCCCACATGAGCCCCTACCGTTCATGGGCATCTCGTCAATCTGCGTCGAGTAGTACTGCTCAATATCCCGAAGGATTCGGATGTCATCATTCTTCACGAAGTTGATGGCCACACCCTTCCGGCCATAGCGACCTGACCTCCCGATCCTGTAGGAACCAGGAGAGCCGGCACGGTCACCAAGGCCATCCTGACTGCGCAGCTGGGTTCCCGAGCGGGCAGGGAAGGCCGGCTCACCTGTGTATGTACAGCTCTCTGTTGTTGGGCAGGTCATAGTTGATGATGAGGGACACCTGTGGGACATCCAGGCCCCGGGCCCAGACGTCTGTAGAGATGAGCACTCGGCTGTGGAGGGAAGGGAAGGGCTGCAAAGGTGAGATGGGACAGCGTGATGCCTGGCCACAGCCCCACAATACCCTCTGGCCCCACCTCTGTGTGTGTGTGTGTGTGTGTGTGTGTGCCCCATGACAATACCCTCTGGCCCCAAAGGTGCTGGAGACAGCAGAGGGGGCTGCAGTGTGCGTGCGTGCGTGCGTGCGTGCGTGTGTGTGTGTGTGTGTGTGTGTGCTGGTCTAGCAGGTCCCTTAGGTATATGCTCTGACAAAAACCTTAATTATCTTTTAGTACAGCAATCTGTTTAAAGTAAATCCCACTCCAGTAATTGGGAAAAATACTTTGGTTTCGCCCAGCAAACATTTACAAGGAGCTTTACTGATTTGGATTCAGTGGTTATACTCTCTTCAAATGTGCACAGCATCTAACAGGCCAGGGCAGTGCCACCCACCAGTGGCCAGTGTCACACGTGCCCTGAGCACCTGAAAAGGGTGCTCGAAACTGAGATGTACTGCAAGTATAAAATGTACACGAGATTCTGCAAAGCAAACAGAAAGATGCAAAACATCTCATTTCTGTGTGTGCATGTATGTGATGTGTATGCATGGGCACTGGGACAGAACCTGTGCAATGAGCCACATCCCCAGCCTGTTTGAAATTAGCGACTCCTGCTTCTGTCTCCCAGAGTGCCTGGGGGATAGGCATGTCTCACCATCCCCAGCTACAAAACAATTTGAACACTGATTACGTGTTGAAAGGATGTATACTGAGTATTTTTAAGAACCAACTTCACTTACTTCTTTTTAACTATTTTAATACAGTTACTGGAAAATTTAAATGGCACATATGCAGAGACTTGACTTCTATTGGCCAAACCTGGCCTAGAGGCCTGGGAAGCATGACAGGACAGGTCAGAACAGAGAAGGCAAAGTCCCAGGGAGTTTAGCAGTGAATTCTCCCAACAGGAGGGCACCCTGGGGGAAGAGTAGGGGGCGGGGGAGCAGCAGGTGAGGGGAATGGCTAGGAGCCCCGGAACTCCACAGATGCCCACAGCAGGCAGAACAAAACTTGGCACCAACACAGGAGTGAAAACTGCTCAAGGAAACCCACCCACCTCAACCTGCAACAGACAGTTTAAAAGAAGAGCTGGGCTGACAGCTGACCACCTCAGAACAACTAGGGCCCAAAGCCAGTGGGTCACCTTACTGAAGGGTGGAAACTGG
Organism: Cavia porcellus; assembly: GCF_034190915.1. Classification (NCBI taxonomy): domain Eukaryota; kingdom Metazoa; phylum Chordata; class Mammalia; order Rodentia; family Caviidae; genus Cavia; species Cavia porcellus. The sequence continues at coordinate 28,659,691 of NW_026947515.1, forward strand.
GCGCCAGCCTAGAGCCCACCTCAGCCAGTCACCTGCCAATTACCAAAAAGATGCTTTCAGATCGACCAGAGCAGGATGCCCATAGCACACAACTACCCTGAGCGTTTTTGGGTGGGATACAGAGATGAAGGCACTATGAGGAGCAGCACACACATTTGTGTCTAAGAAACCCTTGTTACACCCAGGATAACCACACGGGACACAAAGAAATGGTCGCCTCAGCTAGGTGCAGTGGTGCACGCCTGGGACATCCAGGCAGGGGAGCTGCCAGGTCAGCCCAACCTGGCCAGCTCAGTGAGACTCTGTCTCAAAATAAAAAGGAAAAACAAGCCTGGGAACGTATCTGAGTGTGAAGGCCCCACGTTCAACTCCCAGTACCCCACATACACACAAAGAAAAGAAGACTCAGAAGAGATGGCAAAACACATATTTTAAAAAATAAGTAAATGACTAAGAACCCAAAACCAAACCATATGCTGTCTCCTGAAAAGCTGTCTGCAACATATAGACATGAAAAGGGTAGAAAAAGAGAAGAGGGACTCTCCAGAGGTCAGGACACAGCAAGGCAGCAGGCAGGCAGGTGCACCAGGTCCGTGACAGACAAGGGCACTGCAGACAATACTTCGAGTCCACATGCACCACCTCACATAAGCAAAGCCCACTGAGGCATCCACAGCACTCTGCTGTGGCAAAAATGGCAACAAAGGAACAAAAGGCCGTGGGCGAGCTGAGAAATACAACCAGCAGCTGAGGTCCAATGTCACACATCCTGTTCAAGGACACACAGAACTGCACAAAGGGACCAGAAGCAGTGCCACACAAAGCAAGTCTGAATGAATTTTGAAGGGCTGAACTCACCCCCGGCCTGCTCTCTCACCACCACGGAATCAAACTACAAGTCAGTTACAAGAAGGGAAACTGAAATCCCCAGTGACTTGGAAACAAACTTCCACCACACTTCCAATTACAGCAACCAGCCCTCTCCCTCCACCCACCACAGCGCTCCCCGTTCACCAGACCTCAGCCTAGGAGGGTGGTACCAACTCCTAGCAACTGGAGGCAGCGAGTTACCGCAACGCACATAAGGCACTCAGCACCCAGGACGCCTGGCCAGCCTGCCAGCAGCATGCGCAGACAAAGCCACCACCCACCTGGCGCCCGATCGGAACTCCTTCATGATGGACTCCCGCTCTTTCTGGGGCATGTCTCCATGCATCGAAGACACGGTAAAATTGGCTTCTCTCATTTTCTCTGTCAGCCAGTCAACCTGCAAACAAGTCAACAGAGGCTAGCAGTGACGTGCACCCTAGGTTTTACTTCCATTACCTGTAGGCCAAATGTAAACACTCACAAAGCGGCTTCCTCGGCGCCCAGGCAAACCCTGACTGGGAAGTACAGTGCACGCAGATTTACCCGGCACACCGGGGCTCAGCTGCAGAGGTCTTAACTCGTTTCCTCCATGGAGCAATTCACAAGGGGACGTGTCTGGCTGTCTCCACTTGGAATTTAAACTCTAGCAATGCAGTGCCGCTCCTTTTCCTCTAGCAGCTGCCAACAGTTCTCAACTCCGCCCAAATGTTACCAAATGCTATTTATAAAGCCGAGGTCACTCAAAGTTATTTAGACGAGTACTGTTAGAGCATCACCAGGGAACATTAGAGCTCACTGGAGAACATAAGGATACCTGAAGCCTTAGGGGCAGGCCCAGCATCAGTATCTTTTGCTTTTTCCTTTGAGCTGTGGCCTTGCTATGTTACCTGTACTGGCCTGGAATTCGTATGCTCAAATGATCCTCCTGTCTCAGCTTCCTGAGCACACACCAGTATACCCAGAATCAATACAGCGATGCCTGGGTTCATGAACTTAATTGGTTCTGCAATTTTACAAAGGATGGCCACATTTGTGTTTGTGTAGGAAACAGCCACAGTGTCACCTGATAGTCTGCAAACAGAAACACAATTTTGCCAAACGCTTCTGATTACAAATTGATTGCAAACAAAAGCATTCTCGAGCCAAGGCACCACCGTATTTTTGTCAGCTAGGCCCTTTGCTTATATAGCACAGCTGCTTCTGAAACCCACAAAGCCTGGAATGTGTGGTGCCCGCTCTCTCGCCCTTCACAGCCAAGCAGGGCTGAGCCCTGGAGGCACCCATGGCAGCACCCACAGCCACCACTGGCAGCCAGGCTGCGCACCTTCCTCTTGGTGTTGCAGAAGATGACCGCCTGAGTGATGGTCAGGGTGTCGTAGAGGTCACAGAGGGTGTCAAACTTCCACTCTTCTCTCTCCACCGCCACAAAAAACTGCTTGATGCCTTCCAGGGTCAACTCATCACTGGCAGACAAAGATGGATCCTGTTACACATTATGCTTCTGTCCAGAACACAGGCCAGGCTCTGGAACGTGGTCAGGGCCCATGTCACACCCCAGGAACCTGATCCCCTCAACCCTGCCCTGTCACCACTACCATCATGTGGGCCTGCATTTTGGATTCACTCAGGCATTTGGTAATTGTACCACATGGACTGTGGCTCCACAAAATGTACTGATAACAACTAAGTCCTGACAGCTCATTTTGAAATCTGGAATTAATGAGTCAAACAATATTATATAAGCTAAGTACCACAAAAGCTGGTTTTTCACAAAAGAAAATTAAGAGGATGCCCCTACCGTTTCACCAAGATGCGGATGGGGTCAGTCATGAACTTGTTGGTCATCTCCAGGATCTCATGGGGCAGCGTGGCACTAATGAGAACCACCTGTGTTGCTGGGGGCAGGTATCTGTACACGTCATAAATCTGCTCTTTGAAGCCTGGGAGAAGGACAAGACAGACAGTAGTTTTAAGGCTGCATGTAGGTTTCCCGTGAGCCAAGGGAGGCTGTGGGCCGGGAAAAGAACCAGGAAGTCAGCCTGCATTTCCCATTAGCCAGCTGGTGTGTGGGCTGGAAGACAAATCCTCCTGGCCCCTCTGTGCAGGTAACCAGCTGATTTGGAGGAACACAGGCTGGATGATGGCAATTAATGTACAAAAAAACTTAACTAAAAAAAAAAAAAAAAAAAAAACTTCATGATTAAATTGACTGATTGACCTTGCAGGCCTGGAACCTGCAGTCTGAGCATCTATTTAAGAGTGCAGCAACACACAATACAACAACGATACATAGTACAGCCCTCCATAGTTGCTGTACTTCCGTCTGGTTTTTGAAATTCAATATTGTCCCCATTGTTTTGCTTTGTTCTGTTTGTTTTATTCCCCTCAAAGTGAAAAAATAAAAATAAACTTAAGAATGCATACAGGGAACAGCTACAGTGCTCCCTGGTTAAATGTGTCTCTGAAAATTCTAGTTTTAGAACAAATTCACTAACACACATCAATGGCCTTTCCCTTTCTGATCAGTACAGGTACTTCTAGGAGCTGTACTCTAGATCCATTATGGCTGCTGCAGCTAACCCACTGGACACCAGCTGTGATCCCAGATCAGTCAGGTCTATGGTGCTGTTATCCTGCTTGTGATTTGTCTAAAAACCCTACCATAAAACTATGTAAGTAGGGAGTTTATGTTCGTAACTGTCCCCAAGATACAACTGTTTTCCACAAAGAAAACACTACCCATATTCAGAGTACTTTCATTAGTTACATATTTCAATTTTGCACTGTAAAAGTTTAAGAACTAGGTATTACGTCAGGAGAAAATTAATTCTTGTTACTCATACCTTTATTTAACATTTCATCGGCCTCGTCCAAAACCAACATCTTGATCGCTCGTGTCCTTAAACTTCTACGACGAATCATATCTACAAAATTGATTTTAAAATGATCACACCTGAGGCTCCAGGGTGTAAGCCACTCTAGTTGGTCCTCTTAGACTTTCGGAGCCCTCCTTGTTCTACCAACAAGCCAGGTGCCAAAGCCCCCAGCACACACCACCCAGGTGCCAAAGCCCCCAGCACACACCACCCAGGTGCCAAGACCACGGCACACAAAAATGAGCCATTCCCTTCAAGCGCTCCTCACAAACACTTTGTACAGACTACTCTCACCGACAAAAGTACTCACCAAAGACACGTCCTGGTGTGCCTGCAACAACATGCTGCCCGTAGTCCAGCTTCCTGATGTCTTCTCCCACATTGGTGCCCCCAATGCAGGCGTGGCACTGGACATTCATGTAGTCTCCCAGAGCGAGCAGACCCTGAAGCAAAACACAGGTTCATGTCCAGGGAGTGACAACGCCAGACCCATCCCAGCAGGGAGGTCACTTCTCTCCCAATTCAACATGGACCAAGTCATTATTTATACCACTGCTTATACCATGAAATCACTAATCTCTCCTCCTTTTACTCTTTCCAAAATGAAATTAATTTTGCTGGTTTCTTATTATAAAATGCATATTAACTACAGGAAATTATAATACATGCAAGTATAACAGTATTCACCCCAAACACCCAACATTAACATCCTAAGATAGAACCTTCCATTGATGCCTCTGAGCAGCAGGATAATGGTTAAGGTAGAGAAATGCTGGGGGTTATTTTGATTGTTTTTTGGATTTTGTTTTGTATTTTTGCTTTTTTAAACACTGTTCACATATTAACTTGATAAAAATTAAAAACAAAAAGATTTTGTCAGCTATGGTGGTGTATGCCTGTAATTCCAGCACTCTGGGGTGCTGAGACAGTAGGATTACAAGTTGAATCCCAAGCTGGGCAACTGAGTACCTTATAAAAACTGTTTCACAATTCTTTATTAATAATTTTTAAAGGGTTAGAAATGCAGCTCAATGTGAAGGGCCTGGGTTGAACTGCCTGTACCAAAATAAAATAATAATAAATTAGATTAAATATATATATCCTTCTAGCACATTTTTGTATAAAACAATTATTAAAATGGATTTTTGTTGAGAAACTTAACGTTTATAAGATTGTAAAAAAAACTACTGAAAGCACACAAGCTGCAGTAAAAATGCCTTAATGTAAACCAGTAAACTCATGGTGACCACAGTTTTGCAAAATGATAAAGTTTAGGAATTAAGGAAAACATTTTAGGGGACCAGAAAAACATCACATTAAATCACTCATTTGGTTCTTTACAACTAAACTGTCACAATGACTGGCAAATAGGACCCTGTTCTCTTTAAGCCTCTCACCTTCTGAATCTGTACAGCTAACTCTCTCGTCGGAGCCAAGATCAAAGCTTGGGTTTCTCGAACCTGGTAAATAATCATAAAAGGTATTTTCAAGGTGGACTGCAGTAATTCATTGTCAGATCTATTTTAAATATTAGCCTTATTAACTATACTTCTGATTTCTGATACATTTGAGAAAATCTTAGTGTTAGTTATACTCTCAATCCAGTGGAATAACATGACCCATTACTCAAGGCTCTCACGTGCAGACAAGAATTTCCCCTAACTTAAAAACCTTCCCAGTTTAAACAAAAAGGCATTTATGACAGCAGTTCGTTCAGACATTAGTATGCAATTAAGATATCCTCCAAAACGCTCAGTTAGCACAAGTACAGAACTCTGAACATTAAACTCTTTGAATACTCGCATTGCAGTAGAAAAAGCAAGTTCTCCCAGGACTGGAGAGCGCCTGTTTGATAAGGGGAAATCACCTGAATATCCAGACACTGCAGGACTGAAATGCTGAAGGTGGCCGTCTTGCCTGTGCCGGACTGAGACCTGTCCAAGAGAGCAGACAAGTGGGCCTGAGAGGAAGGGCGCGGGCACATTTCTCATTCGCGTGACCCACCACAGCAGCTCCAGGCAGGTTCCTTTAAGCAGACACCCTCCCTTACACCAACACCAACGAGGAAATAGGATTTAAACACAGGGCCCAACTTCCAAATCTCTACAGGTGATGAGGACAATCAATGTGGCTTCTGCACTGGACAACAGAAGTTCAGGTCTGTAACTCAACAGGTGCTTTATAGGGGACAGGAAAAGAGAAATTCGGCTGGGTATGATGGCGTACACCTGTAATCCCAGCACTCAGGAAGCTAAGGAGGGAAGATCACTGTGAGTTTCAGGGCAGCTTAAACTCCATAGTGAAGCCCTGTCTCAAAAAAAGAGAAATTTGCCTTCAAATAAAACAACTTTTCTGAGATTCTTAGACAAAAACTATCCTCCAGAAAATTTAATAGATAAAATTTTTAAACTATAAGGCAAATGGGGTTGGCCAGGCAGCTCAGTGGCAGAGTGCTTACCTAGTATATACAAGGCCCTGGGTTCCATGGCCAGCACAGCAAAAAAAAAAAAAAACAAAAAAAACAAAAAAAACAAAAAAAAAGAGGGGAAAAAAAGGGGGGCAAGAGGATATAAAGGAGAGGGAAGCATAGGGGTACACATCTGTAACTCCAGCACTTAGAGGGGCTGAGGCAGGATGATCACAAGCTTGAGTCCCATGTGTGAAACTCAGCAAGATGAACTCTCAACATGTAAAAAACTGGACAACTCACTGAGCCACACTGAGCAGTGACTCCCATCACTCACTCTCCGCTGGACACAAATCAACTTACTGTGCAATGACATCTCTGCCTTTAATGATCTGCTTGATAGCTCGCTGCTGGATTGCTGATGGTTTTTCAAAGCCTGCAAAGGACAAACAAGGAACTCTTACCACCATGACAGCCTTGAAACCCTGTGCCACAGGCTCCTCCGGGACACAGCTGGTCTAAGTGGCCAAGCTCTGCCAACTCACACTCCCAGCCTAACCCAATACTCAACACAGAAAGCACACAGGACACAAGAGCCCAGGGGACCTTTATTCTGGCTAGCATGAGACATCATCTGCAAAGACAAAATCTCTACAAAAGAAGCATCACGGTTAGAATACAGAGACTCTGGTTTTGTTTTAAAAAGAAAAAAGAATTAGGGGCATGCAGGGCCTGGAAGCACAGGGCACCAAAAATTTACTGGCGATTACTATTGGAGAGTCAGGTGACAAAAATAATCATGTTTTACTCTATTTCTTTGTCCTCTGACTACAATATGAACGGCTTAATCACTTTTTAAATTTAAAAAAGAAGATAAGCTGGGCGTGGTAGCACATGCCTATAATCCCAGCACTTGGGAGGGGGTTGTTATGAGTTCGAGACCAGCCTGCGCTACACAGTGAGTTCAAGGCCAGCCTAAATTGCATACCAAGACCCTCTTTCAAAATGACAATAAAAGAAAGACAGAAAGAAAATTAGTGGGGCTGGGGATTTAGCTCAGCGGCATAAGCGCCTGCCTTGTAAGCAGGCAGTCGTGAGTTCGATCCCTGGTACCGATAAAAATGAAAAAGACAAAAAAATGTAAAAAAAAAAAGAAAGAAAATTAGTATCACTACAGTCACCACTCTTTCCTGTCTAGCATTACAATGCTGGATTGTCCATGTCTACAAATATTCAACCTGCACAGGTCATGCTGCAGTCCAGCACTGCTCTCCCATCTGGAGGCACTGAGGATCAAACTCACGACCTCACACTTGCCAGCCAGGCACTTATGCTACTGAGCTAAATCCCCAGCTCTGGAGGCAACTATCTTAACCACAGTACCACATCTCCTGCCCAGCAATTACTACCAAAGGAGGAGGTTGTTCTGCAGGACTAAAAGTATTTTCCAAGTAGGCAAATAAAAGTTTATGTGTATGAACACATAGTATACCATGAACACATAGTGTATCGGTTTCATGAACAGATGAAAATCTTAAAATGTAGCACAATTTCCCATCCCAACACAAAAGCAAATCTAACAGATGACTTAAACTGATGAAGACAAATCTGTGGACAGGAACCTAATAATGTCACAAAGGGAGGCACTGGGTGTCAAGAAGGGCCTAGTTTTGAGGATTTCTTTTCTTTTAATCTCTCAGCAACTTTTTTCACTGGCTAAACTATCCTGACACCAAAAATTTATGCATAAGGGCTTTCCAGTCCCAGGCACTGAACAACCCCCAGACGCCAGAATTCCTTTCTATACATGTTACCATCGTCGCTGGGATCCACTTTAATAGACAGCTGTCTGCCATCGCCCAGATCTTCAAACAGACCAAGACAGAGCTTCCAACTGTACCTCCCTCTAGTGCTGCTACCTAAGCAGGTATCTGCAAGCACTGCCCACCAGATTACCCAAGGCACCCAAAATTCACACTCCAGTCCTTCTTCCTCCGGAAGGCTTCCATTCAGCCCATCAGCCAGCCCCGTGAGCTCTACCCGACTCCATCAGCACAGAATCATCCCTTCTCTGATCAGAGCAAAAGCCTCCTCTCCCGCCCTACCTCACCCTAAATCCACAGACAGAATAACCCTTGAACCTGCAAAACTGATCCTATCACTTTGATGCTTGAAACCCTTCACCGGTTTCCCACTGCACTTAGAAATCAATTTCAAAATCTTTTATCACTGTCTCACCAAACTGGCCACTGGGATCGCAGACGGAATTTCGCTCTGTTCCTGGAACACACTCAGTTGAAGGACCCAAGGCCCAAGCACCAGCTGTTTTCTACCCTTTGAATGCTCTACTCTCGTCTCATCGGCTCCTTGGGGAACCCCTTTCCTTTCTATTTTAGTTCTCTCCTCTCCCAACCCTATTCTATTGCTATAAGCAACCGCTTCACACCAACTGCCACTGCCTGAAACAGCCGCGGCTTCACACTGCCCCTGTCCCAAGTAAAGGCACGATCCTGACTAGTTTACGGCTACCCCACCAGGGCATCCCGCAAACACAGAACAGTTATCTGCTGAATGACTACAGAACAACTGCAAGGCCTCGCACACCGCGAACAACCGGACACAAAACACATGAGGGGACAGGGTTCTTTTTGCGGGGATCGCACGTCAACGGCGCCCCGAGCCTCAGCCCCCGACGCCGGGCCGGAGCAACGCCAGTCACCCTGCTGGATCCTCGCCCGCGCCCCCGACCCGCGGCCCGCGCCCCACGGCCCGCGCTCTCTGACCGTAGGCGTAAATGCCGCGTAGCAGGTCCTCCCGGAGCCCCATGGTGTCGAACGTGGGGGTCACGTCCACCTCCTCGCTGGTCTCGAACTCCACTTTGGTCATGTCCTCTTCTTTGAGCAACCGCTTCCGTGCCGAACCAGAGGTCGCCATCGTGGCCGTAGCCGCCATGATCCCTCCTCGGCAGAGAGCTAAAAGCGCGCCGCAGTCAGAAGCGGAAGTAGGCCCGCCACAGGTACCGCCTAGCGGAAGTGACGTAAACACGCACTAGCGTACAGCGAGCGGGCCTGCAAACCAGTGTGCGTCGGAGCCGCGCCTCCGGAGGGGCGGGGCGCTCCCAATCCTGTGCGACAGAGCAGGGTGGATGTTCTCGCAGCCGGTGGAGCTGTCGCGGGATTTCATAAGGGGCGGGCCCTCTCATACCCTTATATTGTTGTGGCGGAAGTGAGGCGCGGGTGAAAATGGTGAGGAGTAGTGTAGTGTGTTGTTTCTTGTTGATTCTTCTAGCTGGATTTGACCGGTCGCCGTTGGTGCACTGGGGTCCCCGGAAACCGGCGGAGGGCTAGTGACGGTGCCTCTGCCACACGTGGGGTCCGAAGCGCGCGAACGCCCCCGGCTATGTGTTCGGGTGTTAACTCGCCCTGCAGGCCGGCGAACTCGCGGAATCGACTTTCCGACGGCCACCCGGAGAAGGCGGAGTGGCCCCTCGCGGCCCTGGTAGCCTCGGCTGACCTTTGGAGTGTGCTGACCCCTAAGGCCTTGAATGCTGCGAAGCTGCGCGTGAACTTGGACTGGGTCGGCATGCCTTTGACTCATTTTCGACATCTTTGAAACGCAGTTCACATTGGAGACTCATGTTTTTAACCTTTGCGAAAGTTACGGTGGACAAAAGCCGGCTCGATGCATCGTTTTCCTTTCCTCCCTCCTTCCCTTCTCTCTTCCTGTGTGTATTTTGTTTGTTTTTTGTCTTTTCGACACAGGGTCTCCCTATACAGTTCAGACTGACCTTGAACTCACTATGTAGCCCAGGCTGGCCTCGAAGTCATAGCAGTCCTCCAAGTCATAGCAGTCCTCCTTCCTCAACTTCCAGAGTGCTGGGATTACAGTTGTGCTCCACCATACCCAGCTGTCTCTCTTTAAATATAGTGGCGCTTTCTCTTGCTGTGCAACTGTTTACCCCAGAGCCACACCTACAGATCTTTGATCGCTGACCTCTGTCCAGTAGTTTTTGAGAGTACTCGTTTTGGAAAGGTTGTAGTTAAAATGTGATCCACATTTTACAGAGAAATCTTGGGTTGCGGTATGCCTGGGTGAACAACCGAATGTCTTCAGAGAGCAGAGTTCCCATTCTGACTGCAGGATCTGTCCATACCAGGTAACTGTTGTGGTTAACTTGCCGGAAGAGGAGGCCACTGTTAGTCAAAATACCACGTAGTTAGCCAAGTGTGATGTGATGCGCCTGTAATCCCAGCTCTTGAGGGTGAAGCAGGAGAATCAAAAGTTCCAAGTTAAATTGTAAGTCGATAATAGGGCTGTGGGTGTAGCTCAGTATGAAACCACTGGGGTAAATCTCCATTACCACCGCCACTCAAAAAAGAAAAAAGATCTATATGATGCTCACTTCCTTAGACTAGGTTAAATGCAATGTAAATGCAGGTTCTTGTGTTGTTACTGTGCAAAGGATTGAGGGCATTCACAGTGTTTTGCAGTGTACCTGGATTTCTTTTTTTTTTTTTTTTTTTCCCTCCAAATCCATTTTATTTCAAGGATTAAAAAAAGAAACAATTTCAAAACACATCAATCTGGGCAATAATGGTACATACACTCCACATGGTCATCCTCAGCTCTTTCTCCCAGGGCACAAGACATTGGCCTTCAGTTGTCTGAACAATACTAGCACAAATCTTTCTGTTCAGTGAACTCAGAGAAATCAGTAGAATAACTGTTAACTATTATTTTAATATACATACACATGTTTTTCTTTGAGCTTCTCACACTAATGGAACAATATGATGTTTATATGTGTCTTATCTCACTAATGAGTATGTTCTCAAGATGCATCCATTTACCTATAAAAGTCTCCAGTTTGTCCTTTATGACTGAGTAGTACTTCACCGTATAAAAAGTACCACATCTTTTTTATCCATTCTTCAGTCATTGGGCCTTTAGGTGTTTCCAAGATCTGGCTGTTACAAACTGCTGCTGTAAACTTGGTTACATATACATCACTGTGATAATACATTTTTAATTCTTGTGAGATACCCAGAAGAGAAATGGCTGGGTTGAATGGAACCTCTAGTCTTAGTTTTTTGAGGACTCCACATTGATTTCCACAGTGGCCACCCCAGTCTGCATTCCCACCAAGAGTGGACAAGGCTTCCTTTTTCCTCACTGCCCCTCCAGCATTTGTTACTGCCTGATTTGATAGTCATCATTCTTTCTGGGGTGAGGTGGAATCTCAGTGTTGTTTTAATTTGCATCTCTAAAATGACTAGTGATGTTGAACATTTTTTAACATTAATTTTCTGTCTGTATTTCTTCATCTGAGAAGTGTGTACTCATCTCAGATGCCCAGTTTTGGATTGGGTCTTTAAATCTGGTAAGACTGATATTTTTTGAGTTCTCTATATGTTCTCAATAGTAATCCTTTGAGGAACAGCTGGAAAACATTTTCTCCCACGTTGTGGGCTGTCTCTTGACTTGGTTTCTCTTACTGTGCAAAAGCTTTCAGTAGGTAAGATCCCAGTTGTTGATTCTTTGTGCAATTGGAATTTCGTTCATAAAGTCTTTGCCTACACCAATGTCGTCAAGAGTTTTACTTACTCTCTTTTCCAGTAGATTTAATGTTTCTGTTTTAATATTAAGATCTTTGACTCATTCTGATTTTGGCTTAGTACATGGTGAAAGATATGGCTCCAGTTTTAATCTTTGGCATGTATGGAGCCAGTTTTTCCAACACGATTTACTATAGAGGCTGTCTTTCAGTGTTTGGCATTTTGGTCAAAGATAAGCTAGCTTAGTGTCTGGAATTGCTTCTGTAGCTTCTATTCTATTGATCTTCAGGGTCTGGTTTTTGTTTTTTTTTTTTTTTTTTTTTTTTTTTTTTGCCAGTACCACAGTTTTTATCACAGTAGCTTTACAGTTTAATTTCAAGTCAGGGATTGTGACCCCCTTTGTCATGTCTTTGTTGCCCAGAACTACCTTTGCTATTCTAGGTCTCATCTGGTTCCAAATGAATTTTAGGATTGATTTCTGTAATTCTCTGAGACACGCTATTCGAACTTTGATTGGGATTGCACTGAGTCTGTATAACAGTGTTGGCAGTATGGCCATTGTCACTATATTGGTTCTTCCTATCCAAGAACACAGGATATCTCTCCATTTTCTAATATCCTCTTCAATCTCCTTTTTCGGAGTACTATAGTTTTCAACGTAGAGGTCTTTTACATCCTTCATTAGATTGGTTCCTACATATTTCATTTTTTTGGATGCTATCATAAAAGGTATCGTTTCCCTGATTTTTCTTTCAGTGAATTTGTTATTTATGTACAGGAAGGCTGTTGATTTTTGAGTGTTGATTTTGTATCTAGCAACATTACTGAATTTGATGATTAAATCTAGAAGTCTTTTGGTAGAGTTTTTCAAGTCTTCTAAGTAGAGTATCATGTCATCTGCAATTACAGATACTTTAATTTCTTCCTTGCTGTGTTAATTCCTTTTCTTTCTTTCTCTTTTTTACTTTTTTTAAATTTTTGGTGCCAGGGCTTGAACTCACAACCTTGCCCTTGCCAGACAGGCGCTTATGCCACTGAGCTAAACCCCCAGCCCTCTTTCTTTCTCTTGTCTAATTGCTTCAGCTAAAGTTTTGAGAACTATGTTAAATAAGAGTGGAGACAGTGGATATCCTTGTCTCATTCCTGATTTTAGGGTGAAAGCTTTCAGTTTGTGTCCATTTAGTATGATGTTGGCTGTTGGTTTGTCATAGATGGTTTTTATCAGATTGAGACAAAGACTATCCCAATTTTTCTTAGGATTTTTATCATGAATGAGTGCTGGACTTTGTCAAACGCTTTTTCTGCTTCTATTGAGATAATCATAATATTTGTCCTTGACTCTGTTAGTATGATGCATTGTATTTATTTTACTTAACGTTGAACCATCCCTGCATCCCTGGGATGAATCCCACTTGATCATGGTGTGCAGTCTTCCTGGCAATTTGCTGCAGTCTGAGTGCCAGTATCTTATTGAGGATTTTTGCATCAGTGTTCATTAGGGCAACTGGTCTATAATTCTCTTTCTTAGTTGAGGAGTTCTCTGGTTTTGGTATCAGGATAATACTTGTTTCTAGGAATGAATTTGGGAGTATTGCTTCCCATCCAATTTCACTGAAGAATTTGAGAAGTAGTGGTGTTAGTTCTTCTCTAACTTTTTGTAGAATTCAGCAGTGAAGCCATCAGGGTCTGGGCCTTTCTTTGTTGATAGGTTTTTTATTACATCTTTGGTTTCATTTATTGATACTGAGTCATTTAGGATTTTTATATCCTCTTGATTCAGCTCTGGTAATTCATGTGTATCTAGGAATCTGTCCATTTCTTCTGTATTTTCCATCTTATTAGAATACAAGTTTTCAAGTTAGGTATAGATGATTTTTTGGATTTCTGTAGGGCCTGTTGTGATTCTGCCCTTTTCATTCCTAACTGTGTGGATTTGAGTCTTTCCTATAAAACCTGGATTTCAGTGATTTAATACGAGGACGTGGGCCTGAGGATGTAGTCCAGTGATGAGTGCCTGCCTTGTATGCTTGAGGTCCTGGGTTTCATCCCCAGCACTGCAAATGATGATGATCATAATCATGATTTTATATTAATTCCTAGCAGGCTAAGGCAGAAGGATTCCAAGGGTGAATCTAGCCTGAGAAACTTAGACCCTGTCAGAAAAGGACTGGGCATGTAGCTGAGTAACAGAGCACCTTCTTAGCATGTGCAAGACCTTTGATTCAATCCCTGGGGTCAAATAATTATGATGTATTGGTTATATTGAAATGATAATGTTTTAGAAGTAACAGGTTAAAAATTTAAATTTCATCTGTTTCTTTTTTTGAACTGTAGCTATTAGAGAAAAATGTTAATTATATTCTCATTAGAGCATGCTGGTTACGAAGTTTCGTAGACTGTCAGTATGATTAGCAGACCCTGGTTTTGTTGCTAGTAGTACTGCAGTTGTACTGCAGTCAGGGGGCTGCTGAGGACACATGTTAGCTACTTGCCCTGTTGGTTGACATATTTATTTTGTGTAGCTATGCTGCCTAGTGCAATAATTGACTGCCCAGCTCCAGGATCCACTGTTTACACTGCCACGTCAGTTCCAGTTTTCATCAGGTATCATCGTAACCTTGCAAAGGTGCAGGCATGCATTATCTGTGTAACTGATGCAAAAAATTAAAGTCATTCTGTTCAAGTGCCCCATAGCGAGGGGCTGGAATGGACCCCCTGGATTCCTGCTGCTTATCACTGCTAGGCTCTGCATTCCTGGGTCCCTCGCCATCTCAGAAGCCTGACACCAAGGTGGGCAGGGCTATCACCTTCCTTAGCACACTTGCTAGCACCCCACTTTCCGCAGTTTACATTTTGGGGAGGGGCCACATCTATTTCCTTCTGCAGGTTTTCTCTAGCATAGTAGGTGCCCAACAAGAGAGTTGTCATCAGCCTTATTTGCATGGGCATAGTAAGGACAAGAGGAGGAGATTCAAGACACGGTCCCCCCTGGGCAGGAGCAGTTGTGACCTGACATGACTACCGTCAGGGATATGGAACTGCTCTGCGGTCCACACCTCTCACCTGTCTTTCTCTACACCCACAGGGATACTGGAATCAGGGTGAGAAGGTCACGATGACTAATCTCACTGAGGAGTGAAGGAGGTGAGGGGGTACTACTTGGCTGGGCTGTACCTACGGGAGTCATCGCCATAGGAGTCAGTGTCCTAAAGTCCATGGAAAGGGCTGTCCCTACAGAACACTTCCTGCCTGAAATCTCCACCCACCATCAAGCATCAGAGTGAACTCTGTTCCTTTCTAGGTCTCTCCAGGCCCAAGTACGGGCCAGGTCACCTTACTAAGTGCCACTGACACCACCTCAGTGCCATTTGATTCCGGGACACTCACACTGGCCAGAGTCCAGCACCCAGGTGGCAGGTGCATGAGCTGTCTGAGTGATGGAGTCAGGAAGCATGGAGGTGACATCGCCCTCACAGAGTTCATGTTGCAGAAGAGGGCCAGCCCCTCAACACCTGTAAACAAGATCATCACCATGATGCAAATAGGCTGGGGGAAACAAGAGTTCCTGGGTTCTGATTTACCCTGTGGCAAGAGGAAGGTGTCAGCGGAGTTAAGAGGAAGCAGCTGCTGTAACGCCCAGCAGCGGGGTGTCCAAGAAGGGACAGTGCACACAAAGTTCTGACATGAGGGACAAGGCAGCTGGGCAGCACACTTGAGCGATGGGAAAGTCACATGGCAACAGGTCAGCAAAGCCAAGCAGTGTGCAAGCATTAGCCACACAAACCCAGTAGCCACCGATCATCCAGTGGAACAGCACAGGGCTATGAGTGGGGGTGCTGCATGGAGACCACTGGGAGGTGGAGGAACCTGGACGACAAGATGCTTGGTGAGAAGACGCAGACCCAGAAGGCTGCTAATGAGATGATTCCACTCAGATGTGCTGTGTGTGCCAGGGAGACTCCTGAGACATGGAGCAGACAGGCTTCCGGGAACAGACCCGGGGCCACTCCTGGGTATAGGGTGTCCCCTTTTGGAGTGAGATCGAGGTGGTGATCGTACAACACTATGAACATACTGAATGCCTCTGAATGACGTGCTTTAACATAGTTTCTGTCGTGCAGATTGCTCCGCAGTTTAGGAAAAGACACATCAGCAGGTGTGGCATGGCTGGCTACTTGGTGGCCCTCAGTGGTGTGGGAGGCAGCATCAGGGAACGGACCTGTTCTACCTGCTCCTGTGGAAAGAGCCGCTGCCCTCCTTCCCTGGCCCACTCCTGTGCTGGTGCTGCTGGAGGTGGACGGGGGACGGTGTCCACAACAGCCACCACAGCCTCTCCCCCAGCCGTGCCTGGAGGAGGCCTTCGGGGCGCCCATCACCAGTGATGACTATGGGCGGCTGTAGTCTGCTTGTGACACCCCACTCCTTCCTTGGCCACTTCTTCCTTCCCCAAGGTGCCTCCCCTCAACTCTGGCTTTGAGGTCCTTTCTTGCCCTGATTTTGCTCTTACAGGGGCTCTCTACCTCCCCACTAGTGCCTACCTCGTGATTTCAAGGCAAAGCCAGAAGCTTCCCTGCCCCTGTTTCCCCCACATTTGTTAGTAGTGCATATTAGTTGTAGAAATTCCTGAGCTTCATCCTGGCAGATTAGTACCCGTATGCCACATACTTTACTCAGTTCCCCTACCTTCCTCACCCCTCTTTGCCCCCTTCTGCGTGGCTTCACATTTAGCAGTGGCACAATGTCAATGATAAATTTTGATCATGCGCACGCCCACCACCCACCCTGTGCTCCCTCTCCTCCCTCCTCCTCCCTTCCTCTTGTCTAACAATAGTTTGCCATTGACTGTATCATCTTTACCATCAGCCCCAGGTGAAACGCTGCCCAGAAGAGCTCTGCTGAACGGGTCCAGCTCGCCTCAGTACCCTCCTGTTAGCAAAAGCTACCAGGTTACCAGGGTGTCACCAGCTGCCCGCAGCCCATCCCTTACCCTTGGATGTTTCTCCAGGCGACACACCAGCCTGTCCAAGAGATCACAAACCATTTTAATTGCCCCTGGCAGTGTGCACACAGTTGCATACTATGTAGTATGAACTCTCCCTTGGTCCTTCTGAGAACTCAATGGGAATCAAGGTTCTATTTTTGCCCTCCAAATGCTCAAGTTCCTTCTGGCATTAGGAGCTTCCTTACTTCTGTTTCTGCAGCTCGGTATTTCTGGAGAAACTGTTTTCTCAAGGGCTGAGAACTCAACCTTTAGTATACTCTGCTGGCTCCCTCCTTGACTTGGAGCTATGGTGTTTCTTTGCATTTTCCAGAACCATACAGAACTTTCTGTGCACGAGGCACAGTGAGATGTGCTTTCTCAGCACGAGGCAGAAACTGTTAACTACCCCTCTGGGGATGCAAAAAGGCACCCTGAAGAAAAAAAAAAAAAAAAAGCAGCCTGCCCAGGCGAGTACTACAGCTGATGCACAGTATGGCTCTGATTTGATTGGACAGCTACCTCCAACCTGTGACCTCTGGCTTGAACACAGAACTTGAGTCCCTCTGCCACAGTGGTGTTAGCCTCACTGCCTCATTCAGCAGGAAGAGGGATTTGAGGATGAAACAGCTGTGTGACCTTGGACACCTGCCTCCATCTGTCCAGAGGAAAATCCTTAAGTTCCTCCACTCACTTAATTCCCACAGAGGAAAACCAAATAGGACAAGATGGAAGGAAGGCCAGGTGACAAGCCTGCGACTTTAAGTAGAATAATCTGGGATGGTCTCTCTGGGAAAGTGGCCCCTGAGTACTGTCTAAAAGGGAGTAAAGAGTGTTTTGGGTAGAGGGAACAACAAGTGCAAAGGCCCTGAGGCTGAGCATGATTGAAACATCTAGACAGCAAGGAGCAGGGGAATGGCTGTAAGTCAGCAAGTATAGATGAGCAGGGCTCCTGGGCCATGCAGAAGACTGGCCTACACATCAAAAGGAGTGACCTAAGTAGACTCAGACCTCAACAGGCCCGGCCTGCCTGCTGTGTGCAAAACAGGCAGTGGGCACTGGAGGAAGAATTTAGGCGCCATTGCAGAGGACTGGTGGCAGCGATCAGGGCACCGCCATGCAGGTTGGAGGAAGCCGTTGAATTGGACCCTAAATGGCTCAACATTGAAGAACCACAAATTTATATAAGCCAAAATCATAGTGGTGAGATGCAGATTTTCAGTGAAGCTGCTGGGATTACCTAGATACTTTCCATAATGGATCATGGGCCAAGAAGGGCCCCAGGAGTTACCCTCTCCTTCAGCATTGTCCTCAGGGTAGAATTGGGGTGAACTGCGTTATCACTCACAAAGGAGAGGGAATCCCCACCCCTCTTGGAGTTCTCCCCCAGGCTCTGGTCTCCAGAAGGCCAAACCTAAGCGTGTAGTGGGACGCACAGCCCTGGCCCTGGCCCTGCTTCTATGGGCAGGGCCTAGACAGACGTGTGGAACCTGCTCGGCAGCTGCTCCAGCCCAGCCCAGTCCAGCCCAGTCCAGGCCAGCCCAGCCCAGCAGGACTGCGCCACAGTCCCTGCCACTGCCAGGGAGAGGAAGGCCAGTGGGAAGCGCGTTCTGTGAGTGGACAGCAGAGAAGCAATGGACAGGTCAGCATGGGTGCCAGAAGTCCTGGGGGCAAGAGAGGCTGGCTGCTTCCCTTTGGGACCAGGGGCAGCTTGTGGGAAAGAGGAGGGAACAGCTGCCCCTCGTGCCTGCCTGTGGTCTGGGCCACCCTCGGGCTGCTTAGTGCTGCTTCACGGTGATGGGCTATGTTTTGCCCCCCAGGGTAAGAGAGGAGGCAAGATCCCCAGCTCAGGTATACGGCAGCTAGCGAGGCAGACTGTGTCACCTGTGGGTTACGGGAGGGTGCAGCCAGGCTGTCCTGGCATGGTGGTGACAGCTGGCACCCCTCCCTTCTGTGCCGCACTTTCAGGGTTCATGCATTCCCTGACCTTTTCCTGACTCACTCCTCCCTCTGGAGTTCATCATGGAGCCAGTGTGTGTGTATTTGTGTGTGTGTGTGCATGTGTGTGTACCCCTGCTTCTTCCTCCTCTGCTTCCTAGTGAGAGTGGACTACATGGTTATTGTTCAAGCTGCACTGACCTATGCCCTGGCCCCAGCACAGCTTGGGGGTTGCAGAAGCTTGGAGCAGGGATGGGGGTTTGGAGAGCACACCGAACTTCTGATATTCCAAGTCCACTTTGGGGTTTGGCACAAGAGCAGTGGGTTAAGCCTTGCAGGGAGTCCTGTAGCCCTCTGGGCAGGTGGGGTCAGCAGGCAGGCTAATCAGGCCATGCATACACTGGCTATGGCCACTAGCACTGGGCTCAGGGACTTGTGGAAGAACAGGTGTCTGCAGCTCCTCACGACTCAGCCACAACGTGGGGTGCTACCTGTGGCATCTCAATGCAACGAAGCAAGGGCGATCTGGCTAGTGTATGATTTGCTGAGAACAAAAATTCGTGTTCTGTGAGCCCTGGGCCCGTGGCTCTTTGGCACCAATTTAATCACAGAGCCATTGACCCGAGTCAAAGATCACAATGTATTTGCCACCTGCTTCTGGAAGGGTGGGCTTGTTCTTAACCTCATGAGAGATTCAGCAGCAAATCTAAACCAATATAAAGATTTTATGAAGATGCTCACCCTCTTATGAGTAGACAGTCAAGGAACTCTGCCACAAAAGGAGGTCCAGGTCATCTTCCTGTCCCAGGCAGCTCGGGTCCTTTCTCTCTCCCTGGGGCTTTTCCAGCACTCTCCTCATGCAGCCAGCTGTCACTCCTACCCTCTCCCACCCTTTCCCGTGCACACCCAGGGGTGACCTTCCTCCTGAGGAGCAGGGAAAAGCAAGGAATAACGTGTTTACTCTGTCACCTGCCAGTCCCTTCCCCTTGGTGACTGTCACCTAAACCCAGTCACCTTAGAGAAGGGCACCCGTGATAATTACACTGGGATGAGAGCGTAGACAGGAGCCTCCCCAGACCCCTGAGATCCTGGGCATCTTCCAGGTGCTGGGTTCTTTGCCCCCAGCTGCACCCCCAGTGTCTAGGCTGAAGGCCATTTCCTTTTTTGACCACTGAGCTACTTCTACTGTTTGCCTTGATAATGACTTAATGACTTTTATTGAACCTGTATCTGCTCATTCTAAAAAGATTTAGCAATGCAGAAAGAAGAAGAAAGGAATAGCTTTTCTAGAATTCCACCATCATAAATAGCAAGCATCAGTACTGGGGAGCAGGATTCTGAAATCTCCCTGCATTCCAACTCTGTCTCTGTCTCTCTGTCTCTATCTCTGTCTCTGTGTTTCTGTTTCCCTTTTTTTCTGCCTCTCTCTCTCCCCCTCTCTCCTTCCCTCCCTCTCTCCTTGCCTCCCTCCACCTCCTCTCTCCCTCTGTCTCACACACACACACACACACATACACACACACACACCCTCAATTTATGTTAGGTTTTTGGCACAGCTGAGAGGCAAAGACAGAGATTGAAGAAAGCCTTTATTCCCAGGCTGGAGGACTGCTGGAGATTGTGAGGACCCTCAAAGGAGACAGAGCTGGGGAGTCGCTTTTATGGGATTGGAGTCGAGGCGAAGACCACGTGAATGGACAGGTCATCATGTTGGGAGAGGATGACTTTTTGACATAGCAGATGGAGACTTCCTGAGTAGATGGCGTAGGGAGAGAAGCTGGAGGACCTTTGGTGGCTCGTGATGGGAAGACAGAATGTTTATTATTTTGGGACCAGGAGATGAACTCGGGAGTTAGTGTGGGAGAGATGCGCTGTTGGTTTAGGGGTCGGTGCCATGTTGGGTGGGCGCTGTGCTGAGCCTGGCATAGTCTCACAGGAGCAAAACCCATCCGTTTACATTGATTTTGTGCTTTGAATTTGCCAAAAGCAGCCAATAGGGCTGTTGTTCTCCAAGAATGTGCGAGGGGAACCTCTGCTGCCTCTGCAGCACCCAGGCACATTCCTGGGAGGTCACCGGGAGGAACATTATTCCAGAATGAGGAAGCAAAGGGAGGGGCAGGAGGAGGTGGGCAGGCAACCTGTGGCCCTGCTCAGCCCTCTGAGGTGGCAGATAGGAGCTGGCAAGGAAAAAACCCAGCTCAAGTTGTGACACAGGACAGCTGGATGCCCAGCTGTGGTAGAGGCTGGGCCCAGGCAAGGAAGGGAAGAAGACATGGCTGGCATCCCGTACACTGCAGGCAGCCAGCACTGGCCTCAGGGTGGCCTGGGCAACCAGCCAGGTCCTTTGCACTGAGCTACATCCCTGGCCCTTGATTTGTAGTTGTTGTTTTTGTTTTTCAATTTTGAGATAGTTTCACTAAGTTACTAAATGGCCTAAGCTGGGCCCAAATTTGCTATCCTCCTGCCTCAGGCGCCAAGAGTTCCTTTTTTAAAAATAACTTTATTGACTACAGTTCACTTGCCTTATGATTCACCTGATTCAGATGTACAGGTCAATGTGTTTAGGATTCACAGACGTATGCTAATGGCAACACAGTCAACTTCAGGACATTTTCAAGACCTCTAACGGCGACCTTCCCATGCCCTTCAGCTGCTGCCTGGTGGATAGTAGGGTTCCAGAGACCCCTAGTAAATCTAAACAAGGCCAGCTTCCAGTGCACACCCAGGGTCCTGAGCTTGGTTGGCTGGCCTGTGGTCATTGCCTGGAGACTCAGGATATTTTGTTTAAACAAGAGTACTGTGTTTTTATTTCTCTCTGGGCCCTGCAGATTACATAATCAGTGCCAAACTGAGTAGAATGTTGCTTCGATTTGGGGGTCACACCTGACGACGGAGACACACAGGGCCCTCCACTGAGGTGCCCGTGGTCACACATCCTCGAGGACAGGCAGCATTCCAGGCTGTGGCCCATTTCCCACCCCCGTTCCCCTGTGTGTGTTATGCATTTCCTGCCACAATAAGTTACTGCAAGCTGGGTGGCTTCTGACTGGTTTGTTGAGAGTTCTGGGGGCCAGCAGCACCATGCTTTCTGGAAAAGTCCTAGGAGAGAGCTTTCTCATGCCTTTCTCAGAGCTTGTGTTGCTGACCATGTCCAGCAGTCCTTGGTGTATGTGAGCATCCACCACACACACTGCCATGTGCCTCTCTTGGGGCTGTGTCTCTCCTCCTCAGTAGGTGTCACTGGTCGGGGCTAAGGAGGTCCCATTCAAGAGGAGGTAGGGGTCTCAACATGGCCCAGGCAGGTTCTCAACTTCTCATCAGAGAAAAGCATTTCAGGAGCATGAGTGAGAGGCATAGACCCATGTGCTAGGTGGTTAGAAAATAAGAGAAAATAGGCATCAGCTTGAAGATCTGAGCAGACATGGTGCTGACAGAGAGGATCCGATGGCTCTGTTACTAAGGAGGGGGACAGACCGGGTTCTAGTTAACCATGATGTCAGTTCTGGTTTTGCATGGCGGCTCGCGGAAGCCCTTATTGCTTAGTCCAAAGTCTCTACTAAGTGCCTTTTCTGCAAGCTTAGTTTGAGTCTTGGGGAGGCTCCACTGGGACCCCAGTGACCACAGGTTTAGGCCAGCGAATGACTAGAGACTTCCTGGGGCTCATTGGTAGTTGAATGTTGTCTCTATGAGTCTTTTATCTTGGTATCTTCAGTCTTGAAGGGGGATGAGACAGGCTTATGTAAATTTAGGACTAATCAATCTTGTATCACCAGCTTTTTGACACATGTTCCCTAAATGACAAACACGCCTAAGTGTGGAGGTAGCAGGCATCTGACCCAGAGTTTCCGTGTGATGCGAGACAAAACGAAGGACAAGCTTTACTCTGCTTTTAGTAAAAGCATCTAAAGGCCCGAGCAAAGAGAAACTGTCGTTGTGGTGGTGGTGATGGTTGTGTTTTGTGTCATGTTATTGTTCTTTAGCAAAAGCAGCTTTCAAGTCCCTAATTACCTCAGAAGAACTCA
Organism: Cavia porcellus; assembly: GCF_034190915.1. Lineage (NCBI taxonomy): Eukaryota > Metazoa > Chordata > Mammalia > Rodentia > Caviidae > Cavia > Cavia porcellus. The sequence continues at coordinate 28,682,337 of NW_026947515.1, forward strand.
GATGATGCTCTTAATGAGTAACAGGTTTTACAGGCCTGGTCTGTTCTCTTCCCCTAGCGGGTCAGTGTTTCAGAAGGACTCTGGTCATTGGAGAAGGGCCTACCCTAGTGACCTCAACTCAATTCTGTCTGCATAGACCTGTTCCCAAGTAAAGTCTGGAGGTGGGGAGTTCAATACATCTTTTGGGGGGCATGGGCCCCAGCACCCTAGCTCAGATGCATCAATTCAGCATCCCCTGGAGGAGACCAGGAATGAGCTGGTGGGGAGCAGCAGCAGGTCGGAACTGCCTTGGACCCTTCCCTGGCACCTCCACCCCCTTTCCAGTGGTTCTTTCTTCTGTATGAGGAAACGGGAATGGTGGCTCTTGGTGTCTTTGAGTCATGACTGTGCTCTTGTTGGGTGCAGAGTTCAAAGCTCAGAATCAGTCTGGAAAATCTGCTTCAGGCACAAGGAGCACCCACAGTAGCTCAGGTCTCCTTTCCAGTGATTTCTGGTATAGGAGTCTCTCTCTCTTTCTTTCTTTCTCTCTTTCTTTCTTTCTTTCTTTCTTTCTTTCTTCCTTTCTTTGTGGCAATGCTAGGGGTTGAACCCATGGCTTCACACATGCTAGGCAGGTGCTCTACCACTGAGCCACACCTCAGCTTCATCTGTCTTTTTAATGGCCTATTTACATATGCACAGCATACTTTGACCCTTCCCCCCATATTTTTTTCTTTGCCACTTGTTGAGCCTTTGGTGCCTGAACTTCGATTTGCAGAGCTGGTCTTGTGGCTTGGAAGAATTGTCAGGTCTTCTTAGAACTAGTCTGACTTGTAGCCCTTCCTATCCAGCCCTGTCTCACTAGCAGCCTGCAGGGAACGGGGCTAGCAGCACCCTGGCTTGGGTGTACTGGAGCTTGGGCACAGTGAAGCCAGCCCACTGCTAGGTGCTTATGCAGAAGTGAGTGTGACCCTCTCCTGGCCAGTGGCTCCTGGGATGGACTGTGAAGCTGTTTGTGGAGACAGGACTCTCCAGCTATCGTTCTCTGTTTTTCAGATTACAAGGGTTGATTCGCTGTTTTCCAAACATTTTTAATGTACAGACTTCTTGAACTCTGCCTAGGCCAGCCTGTCATTCCAAACCCCAGGAACTCACAGGCTAATAAATGTCTCCACTTGCGCCCAGAGATGCCGAGGGTATCCACACAGCACTGTGTGTGGCACAGGACAACTAGAACCTGCCTCGTGTCCTTCCTCGGGAGGATCACTACACTGGTAGCGGTTCTCTCGGTTTAGAGGGGAACATGAGTGAATGGAACTGCAGGCGTCAGAGCAGTAAAACTTGGGGCTGGAATGCGGCTCAGTGGGGAGCGCTTGCCTGGCATTACGCCAGGGCCCTGGGTCCACTCTTCCCAGAAAAAAAAAGAAGAAAAAAAAAAGATAAAACTGCCAAAGCATGTATCACCTTGTATTTGTGTGAAGTGAGAGTTAACAGTAAAAATACTGTTTATATATAAAATTACCATGCAGTGATATGGGTTCATAAACAATATCTCTTTGTCCCTTCTCTTTAGGGGGACACACTATCAATTCCAAATTGATAATGGAATTTGGTTAGCTGAGCTCAGCAACCACGAGCATAGACCCCTGTTTCAGAGTCCCACTTAGTGTTTGAGAACTGAAGGGTCCTAAGGCATTTAGAGCAAAAACCCGCAAAGCAAGACGCCCTGCTGGAAAGCTAAAATCCTACATTAATTTTGGTGGGCACCTGTATCCTGCTTCTTTGTTGAGCAGGTTAATTTTTCTCTTGTGAGCGCAGCTCATTCTGATTTTCTCATGGGATTTGTACCCTGAGTAATTTTTCACTTCACTGGGTCAGACACAGGGCACAAGATGGAGTTAGTTATGCCAGGCTACAACATGCAGGAAAAGTATCATGCAAAACCATTGCTGATACATTCTGTTGCTAGCACATTCATAGGTAGGAAATGATTTTTAGAACAGCAGTTACCTCTGGGTGGAGCGGGAGGGAACAGGACAGAGGAGGACAATCAGGCACCAGCTGTCGGTCTCTGGTGCATTCCCTTCAAAGCAGGTCTGAAGAGCAAAGCGCAGATGGTGGACTCTGAGTGGTGGATACCTGGCTGTTCACTGCGTGGTTGGCAGGGTATTCCATATACCCCAACAGACCTAGTCGGAGATGGTCTTACAATATTTACATGGGTTAATGGGCTCCTGATCTAGGGCAGCATAGGGAGGGCAGAAAGTGTGGAGATGGCTCACCCACAAAGCTAGTCTGGGCGGGAGGCTGACAGGGAGCCTCTGAGCCCACCCCCGACACAGGGTCTCAGGTCTTAGGCCAGTCTGCATGTCAGCTGCAGGGCCACTTTCTGAGGCTTGCTGCTGTGCTTTGGCCCAACAAAGCCGGGCCTCTCCGTGTCCCTGTCCGCCGGGGCCTGTCCATCCTACTGTCTGCTGTTTCTCTGCCTTTTTAACCCACAGTGCCCACCACCTGCTGCCAGCGCCTTTACTGCAGTGCTGTCTCTTTTTAGTTTGGCAGGATTCTTAAGATACTTTTTTTAACTTTTTTTATTGGTACCAGGGATGGAACTCACAACTGCCTGCTTGCAAGGCAGGCGCTTATGCCGCTGAGCTAAACCTCCAGCCAAAGATACTTTTTACAAATGTCATTCCCCCAGCACTTTCCCGACACCCCCTACCCCCACCTAGGGGGCCTTCGGGCAGCAGACGCTCATGTTGTGCAGTTCTGGGAGCCGAAGTCCAGTGAAGGCCAGGCTCACAGGTCTGCAGGCTCCAGGAGGAGGAGTCCTGGCGCTCCCAGCTTCTGGGTCCGCTTTCTTGGCTGCAGCAGTACTCTCCCATCTCTGTCTCCCTTGTCACTTGGGCTTTTCCTCTATCTCTTTGTCCCTTCTCTTCTTAGGAGGACATCAGCTCCTGGTGTTGACGCTCTCTGTAATCCAGAGTGACCTCTCCTTACCCACTCCCATCTACACAGAGTCTGTTTACAAACCAGGTCACGTTCCGAAGTTCTGGAGGGCCACGCATTTGTGGGGCCCAGATCTGACTCACCCTCGCCCTTGTGTTAAGAAAGGTTAACTTGGGGCTGGGGGTTTAGCTCAGTGGCATAAGTACCTGCCTTGCAAGCAGGCGGTTGTGAGTTCAATCCTGATAAAAAGGAAAAAGACAAAAAAAAAAAAAAAAATGAAAGGTTACCTCAAAGGAGGCCTCCCTCTGAGAGCTTCAAGGGGCACTCCACACCCCTACCACCTCCCTTCCACCCACAAATAAGAGACCACGCCTTTTTTATTCAGAGAATTTCATTTTAGGAAAACCTATGAATGTTTCAAAACTACAGCCTGAGCCACGCCTTTCCTGTGCTCCCCACCCCTGCACCCTTCTCTCCTCTGTGTCTTTGGGACCTCCATGCCCTTCACTTAGCCATCCTTTCCTCTCCCCTCTGTCCATAGCTTCTGGGGTTCATGCTCCAGAGAAGCATGAGAAGACAACAGTAGGGCCTCCAGCATTCATGAATGAATGTAGAAAGCAGTAATTCCAGAACTCGGTGCCACTTGCATTATTTTAGATTAACTTTTCCAAAATATTTACTAATTATGTTTTTTTTTTTTTAGGTAAAGCTCCAGCTGACCCAGAAAGGTAAGACTTTGTGACTTTGTTTTTCTTAGAGTCAGATTAAATAGACGGTGTTTTGGGACCTAATGTGATGTAGACATAGAAACCAAAAATGACAAAATCTGTAGAGGCTGTTCTAAAATGACCGAAGAGAGGGACCTGCAGAAGCAGAAGGGTTCCTTCCAGCTCTCTGGACAGTCTGCAGACCAAGACAAAGCTGGCCTCTCTAAACCAGCCATCCAAAAGCTCTGTGGTGGGTGCAAACCTTGCCTTGGTACTGCCCTGAGGACCTCTCCTGCTTCATGGCTGGACTCAGATCTGGGCAGGTGCCCTCACCCCAGCAGGTGCTCAGTGATGTCACAGCCACCACAAGAAAGGACAGGAATATCTCCTGTCATAGCTTCTGACCAGGAAGGGCCCTCACAAAGTGCTGTTCCATCCATGCTGAAAAAATGACAAGAACTCACCACAGTGCTAAAAGCAGTGTGTATTACATACACACACATTTCACAACATGTCTCTTGACCCTGCTCCTCACCTGACTGCTACTGACCCCTGCCAGACAGCACCCACTTCCAGTAGACACAGGCAACACCTCTGACCGCTGGACTCAGTATGCAAATGCTCAGGTTTAGTCTTGACTTCCTTCTCCTCCTCCTTTTCCTCCCCCTTCTCCTCCTTCTCCTCCTCCTCTTCTCCTTCTTCTTCTTTCCCATTTTTTGCAATACTGAGGATGTAACCCAGGGCCTCCCACTAGTTAGGTGTATTAGTTAGTGTCCCAATACTGGTACAAAATTCCTGACACCTGGAGAGTGGAGAAATTGATTTGGCTCCTGGCTTCAGAGGGATCAGTCCAAGGTCATTTATGCCAAGGCAGAAACGTCATGGCAAAAGCAATTGACGAAATGAAGCTGCTCATTTCATGGCACCCAGGAAGCAGAGCACAGAAGAAGAGTGCCAGAGAGGAAAGGGCAGGGACCAGATGTATTCCCCAGAGTTACAGTGCCATGACCCACTCTCCATACCTTGAAGCATGCTCTGCTTATCTCCTGGGCATCTCTCAAGCCAATCAAATTGACAATCAAGCTTAACCATCACACTGCTGAGCCAAGCCATGGCAAGCCCCCTAACTTTGTTTCATTATCACTCCCTAGGGAACCCTTCCAGACATCTCTCCCTAACAGCCTCCCATGACATAGGGACATCGTAAATATGTGTGCCTCTGTTTAAGTGAATCTGTTCTTTGAAGAGCTCAAACCTGTGTCCCCAGACCACTGTCACCCATTGGGAGTTTCCTTAATACACCCTTGAATATGAATATTCTAGACCCTTCAGAAAAGTGATATATTTAGGGGGGTAGGAGATTTTTTTGGTGCTGGGATGAAACCCAGGGCGGCAAACATCCTAGGCAAGTGCTCCTGATCTGATTCTAAACATTGTGATCAGTGAAGTCCCTTACCAGCAAAAGGCCAGTCCAGGATGCTGACCCCGGGTGAAAACTACTTCCTCCCACAGTGCCTTTGCGAGGGGACTTGGCCTGATGCCTAAGCCAGGACTGGATTTGCCCTTTCCTGGTCGTGACACCAGGACCAGGGTGGAGGCAGGGTGGTGATTCTGGGTGTATCCGTCACCTCCCCAGAGTTGGCCGTTCCCTTCTCTTCTAGCAAACTGGGAAGTGGATCTGAATGCAAACCCAGCCCCCACGGTCATTCCCTCGGTGCCCTGTGCCCTTCCAGAGCCCGCCCTACACCAGCCATGGCAGAGCTGTGCCGCACGGATTCCACGCTCACAGCCCTGGACGAGGACGCACTGTGGGAGATGATGGAAAGCCACCGCTACAAGATCGTGCGCAGCATCCACCCCAGCCGCCTCACCCCCTACCTACGCCAGGCCAAGGTGCTGGGCCAGCTGGATGAGGAAGAGGTCCTGCATAGCCCCCGCTTCACCAACAGTGCCATGAGAGTCGGTGAGTCCCGCGGAGGTCCCCACGGCTCCTGCTAGGCAGGACTTCCTACGAAGGGGACAGAGGTCTGGGCTTTAGGAACATTGCGTTAGTCCTCCAGGGCAGCTCCAATGAATGATCGCAGCGAGATGCTTTAAAGCCAAAGCACAGGCGCTGCAGTGTCTGCCAGTGGCAGGGCATGCTTCTTGTGCAAGGTCCTAGGTTCCACTGACATCATCCAGTGGGGAGAAAATGCCACATAGCAATTTATTCTCCCGTCATGGCACTGGCACGCCTTCACTCCCTCCAGGGCCAGGGAGAGTCCTTCCTGCTTCTTCCAGCCCTGGGCACTTGAGGTCTTCCTTGGCTGGCGGCCATGCCCCAGCCTCTGCCTCCATTTCCATGTGGGTTTCTTCTCTGTCTTTTTCTCTTCAGTCACTTAAAGATACTTGTCACTGGATTTAGAGCCCACCTGGATATCCAAGATGATCTTATCTTGAGTTCTTAAGGTTTTTTAATTTCCAATTTTATTTCACTAACAACAGCATTCACACAACACACACACGAGGTTTTAGTCAGACACCCAGGACCCAGGTGGCCTGGAGTTGGACTCAGGGTACAACGGCATCGAGAAGGTTCTTAGAGGGAAGTTCTCAGCACAGCGAGGGAATAAGGCGAGGAAAGAACAGGTAAGGGCTTCAAAGGGGGCTGCACGACCTCATCACCTTCAGAGCCAAGGAAAGAGTCAAACCAAAAATCAGCAGACCTGAAGCCCGTCCAGCTTCGTCCCTGGGCACCTGCTCTGGGGTCTCCTGCATTACCCACCCTCTCCTCTTACCAAAGAGTACCACTCTTCAGTCATCAAGCTACCCAGGTCACCACTCACAATGTTTCAGCTCCAAAAGCATGGTCCTCACACTTTGAGCTGTCTGGTAAACTGAGCTAAGACACCACGGCATCTCTTGCTCCGAACATCAATCTTCCTTCCTCCCTTCCTTCCTTTCTTTCCTTTTCAAGAGTAAGGAAATTGAATTGGGGAAAAGGAAGGAAGAACAAGAATATCTCCCAAGAGACAAGAGGGGCCCCAGATGGGTTGTTTGAGATCTTTAATTTAATTACGTCCATGATGATCTATTTTCCAAGGAAATTTACATCTTTGGTAGGGCGTGGGGCAAGGGTGCTGTTCAGCCCACTGCAGAAGTCATTTTCCAGGCTCTTTCAGGCTGTTTATGCATTCATACCTGGGGTGCTCATGACAAGCCTGGACTGTGGAGCCCAGGCAGAAAGCAACAGCTCTTAACTTTATAATGCACAGGTATGTTGGGTCACGGCCCTCCAATATGGGACAGACTCATCCAGGCTTGATTGTAGCTGAGGAGGTGGGATTTGGGCCCAGTGCTGGAGATCTACCCAGGCTCCCTGGGGCCACCCGCTGGGTCCATGTGGGCTGCCACGTGCTATTTCCTCATGTCAGGACCTGTGTCTGTGCATGGTCTTCAGCCCGAGTTGCCCCAGAGTAGCTGCTCAGGAAATTCGAACTTGGTCTCCTAGAGCTGACTGAGTCACGTGATGGAATTAGAAGCACAAGAAGGGCCCAGGCTGGCCCGGAACCCCAGAGAAATGCTCCTGTCCCCATCCCCAGATGCATCTCCAGCCCGACCTCACTCATGAGAAGCCAGCCCAACCCTGCTGTGCTCACCGGCCCTGGCAGCTCACGAAGGCCCTCTCCCTTTTTCCTAAGGGCACCTGCTGGACTTGCTGAAGGCCCGAGGGAAGAACGGGGCCATTGCTTTCCTGGAGAGCCTGAAGTTCCACAACCCTGATATCTATACCCTGGTCACTGGCCTGCAGCCGGATGTGGACTTCAGCAACTTCAGTGGTGAGTGCTTGGCCTCCGAAGGACTGGGCAGCATCCTCCTGGAGTCCGGGGCCTTCCTTGCAGGTGCCCCTAGCTTCTCCTGCCTTCCTCCAGGCGGGGTGCTGGCCTGAGCCTGGTACTCCGCCATTCACCTCATGGGCTAAGCCAGAGAGGGAGCCCTGCCCTTAGGTTTTATAGAGTCCACCTTTACTCACCCAGCATCACAAGGACCCGCGGGGGCTGATCAAGAGATGCAGGCCAAGTTTTTACTTTGCTCAAGGCTGCAGTCCCAGCACCCCAGCTTTGGGAGACCGAGGCCCCCTCCCACAGGAAAGGGGGTGGGGCCTTCTGCACTTGGGCACCTCAGGCAAGTAAAGGTTATGCCTTCCTGGTAGACGATGAGGCTGTTTTTTGTTGAGTGATTTTAGACCTGGGAGGGGGGCGCTGTTGACAGATGTAAATAAAAAACAGGGCTCACAGTCTCAGAGCAGTGAGTGACACACCCTCTCTCCCTCCTTTGCCTTACACTACATGTTGTGAGAGAGTGTCGTTGCACGCATTTAGATCTGTTGTGCGTTATCCGGGGATGGCAGTGAAAACAGCTTTAACTATCCACGGCAGTTCGTACCTGTAATCCCAGCCATGGGGAAACCGAGGCAGGAAGATCAAAAATTAAAAACCAGCCTGCACAACTCAGCAAGACACCCTCTCAAAATTCAATAAAAATGGCTGAGGATGCAGCTTGGTGATAGAGCACTTGCCTATCATGTGGGAGGCCAGGGTTCAATCCCCAGTACCATGCAAAAATTTAAATAAGAAAGGAAAAAGAGAACAAGAAGAATGACTTAGTTTCAAGTGCACGTGAAATGTGAGGAAGGAGCTGGGTCTGGAAAGCCAGCTCTCATAGGCAGGGGACAGGAGCAATCACTGTGCAGAAGTCATGCCGTACTATTTTTTTTTTTTTTTTTTTGTCTTTTTCATTTTTATCGGTACCAGGGATCGAACTCACGACCGCACACTTGCAAGGCAGGCGCTTATGCTGCTGAGCTAAATCCCCAGCCCCATGCCATACTATTAATCAGAACACAAGGTCCAGTTGAGGCTGGGGGCGAACAGCTCGGGTCTGGGTGCAAGAGTCAAAGGCCCAGAGGCTGGAAATGTGCAAAGCAGCAGTGCCACAGCCCGGCCCCCGTTTCCCCTGCAGGCCTCATGGAGACGTCCAAGCTGACTGCATGCCTGGCTGGGGCCATTGGCAGCCTGCAGGAGGAGCTGGCCCAGGAGAAAGCCCAGAAGGAGATGCTGCTGCGGCAGTGCGCGCGGCTGCAGGAGAGCCTGGCCCGGGCAGAGGTGCACATCGAGGGCCTGCGCCAGCTGGAAGCTGACCACAGCCGCATGAAGTGTGAGGCCAGCGCCCACTTCCACGAGGTGCTGAAGCTAAAGGACGAGATGCTGAGCCTGTCCCTGCACTATAGCAACACCCTGCAGGAGAAGGAGCTGGCCACCACTCGCTGCCGCACCCTGCAGGAGGAGGTAGCCCTGCCAGGCCCTGCCTGATCCTGCTCTTGTACTTGTGCTGGTACAGCTGGCTGCCTCCCCCACAGCCAGCAGCCCTCTGCTACAGCCCTGCGGAGGCCCCTCTCCGCAGGTGGTCACCTCGGTTGCTCTGCACTGCCCTGTAATTGCCCATGAGTGCCAGTGGCCTGGCTAGTCAGAGTCTGGGCAAGGGCAGGCTCCTCTAAGCTCCTTATCACTGGGCCCACCTGTGAGCCACTGCCCCAGCAGTTCAGGGCCCAGGGACAGTCCCTCTTAGGGCCCACCTTTGTCTTCCTCAGACCAGGAGGACAAGAACATCATTGCACCAGGCTCTGCTCCCCTGCTTAGGTGTCCACTTGTTTCCTGCCAGGGTAATGAACTTCGTGTCCACTTCTAAGAGTTCTCTAAACTCGAAGACACCCATTCACATTTTGCCATGTGCTCTTTGCTTTTAATTATGCTATTTGTTCGCACTTACTTGTCATTTATCATTGTGCTAGGTTCTGAAGCCAGAGCTTTTGCACTGAGCTGCATCTGCAGCTCTTTTTGTTTTTATTTTGAGACAGTTTTGTTGAGTCATTAAGTTGCCCAGGCTGGGCTCAAATTTGAGATCTGCCTTCCTCAGCCTAGGGCTGCAGGCATGTACCTCCACACCTGGCTCTGTTGTTTGCTTTTGAATTTTAATTATTTATGAATAATTATGTATTTATTTTTAAAAATTAAAATAATACAAAGAATACCCACATACCCTTACTTTCACATTTACCTTGTCTCTGTCTCTTCACACATTAGCCCAGGCTGGTCTTAAACTTGCAACAATCCTCCTGCCTCAGCCTCTTGAGTGCTGGGATTATAGGAGTCCACCACCATGCTTGGCTTAATTTACAGTTTGTATTTCTGTTTTATCACTGACCTAAATCACGCCCTGGCCAGCTTTTTCCTCTCCAGTCCAGGGTCCCATGTTATTGTCATGCTTCCTCTTTACTCTCCTTCGATCTGAAACATTCCCATACTCTTTCTGTCTGTTACAAGATGAATGTTTTCGAAGGACACAGCCCTCTCCCCTTGTTTGTCAGTTTGTCTGAGACAGCACCTTGCTTTGTAAGTCAGGCTGGCCTTCAACTCGTGGCCTTCAACTCCTGCCTTAGGCTCCTAAATCCTGGAATTACAGGTGTGCCCATTGCACCAGTCCCTCTTTGTAAACCCCATTGGGGTTCATCTCATGCCTCCCCTGGGGTGGAGGCTTTGTGCCTTTGGCCTGGCCCTGCCTTCGGGGTGCTAGAGGCTCCTTTGCCCCGGGGGGTTGTCACTATAGCAATCTGCTCAAAGGGTACCCATTTCTGCACTGTGGAAGTGCTGGTAAGGGAAGTGCTTTGAGACTCCGAGCATCTACCGTTCACTGGCATTTCCCCCACACTTCACTGTGCTGCTCCTGGCCTGAACACCCTGCCTAGGCAGGCACAAATGCCCGTCTATGGAGCCCACTCCCTCCCACGTGTAGCTGGCTTCGGCTTCAGACAGGGACAGTGCTTCCCTTTCCCCACTGTGCCACCCACTGTCGGCACAGACCTGAGATCCCTATTTTCCAGCAGCCCATGATGAGTCTGTGCTTGAGTGATCACAGACCTGGCCGGTAGGAGCTCTCTCGGCTGCTCCAGGTCCTGTGTCACACCTGCCTCGTCTTCTAGCACTGACTTTTTTTCTAGCATCCAAGAAGTTCCCAGGTCATCTTGTCCCCACCCTGAGCCCGCTCTGGGGTCCATTAGAAAACAAGATCTAGGTACTCAGCCTGTTCAGTAAACAGTGGGAGACACATGTGCAAGCACACATCTGTGTCCACACACAGATAAATGCACACATGCAGGTGACCTCACACGGACACTGACATGCCACACATACACATGTGCACATCTGTGTATAAATGAACATGCACACTCAAGCACACAAATTCACATCCACGTGCACCTGCACATATCTGTACATAGAAATGTGCATGTGCACACATGCACACATGTAGAAGCATGTGTGTCCATGTGCACTGTGTGGACACTCATACATGTACGCATACACTTGTGCAGCACATGTTCATACTACCGTCATACATATGTACAATACATGTCCCACAGATGGCCACACGTGACTTCCCACCTGTCCCACACTCGGGTCTTCTGTCTTTCCCAGGGAACCAGTCCCAGCATCTTCTGCACATCACTCGCCCTCTCGGTCCTGCGGCACATCTAGAGCAGGTCCACAGTCACTCCACCCACGTCTGAATAGGTCCCCCTTCCGGCTGGCTTGACCCCTCCCTCATTTTTCTTACTGATTTTCATAAACCCTATTCCCTTTGTGTGATTAGAATGTGGGGAGGTTGTGACGCCAGGGAGTGTGCTGGCTGACATCACTGTCAGTTTGGCCAGAAAGATAGAGGAGCCCAGCCTCTGTTCCCAGGCACCTCACCAGGCGGTGCAACCACTACACCTCATCTACAAAACAAAACTGAAAGGTCTTCCCGTTCCTGAGAGGAACTGGGACTGTTCACTGGGTAAAAACAACCCTTGGGTGGATTTTTATTCATTTAATGTATTTCTCTAAAAATATTTATTTATTTTTGGAGTACCCAGGATAGAACCCAGGGTCTCAACGCTGAGCTGCTTGGCCAGTCTTTTGTTTCCCCCAGTCTTTTAAAAACTTATTTGAGCAAGTGTGAGGTCCTGAGTTCAATCCCCAATACCACAAAGAATAAAAACAAAAACAAAAACAACTTATTTTGAAACAAGGTCTCACTAACTTGCCCAGGCTCCGCTTGAACTTGCAATCCTCCTGCCTCAGCCTTCCAGAGAGCTGGGATTATAGGCCTGTGCTCCTACATCTGACATTTGTTCATAATTCGTCGGGTGGAATCCTATGTCTGAGCAGACCACATCAGAGGAGGATGGGGAGCCTACCTGGCTTCAGCTCTAGTGGAGAGACTCCTCCCCTTGTCTCCCTCTCTCCTCCTGAGACAGCTGTACCTGGCAAGGCAGGAGTTGCAGCGGGTGGACATGGTGTCTTCCTGCGAATGGGAATTCCGGGAGCGGTCCCTGAAGATGGCCTGCGACCTGGAGCCGGGGGACAAGGAGCTGAGCCGCCTGAAGGAAGAGAACCAGAAGCTCCGCTCGCTGACTTTCAGCCTGGTAGGTTGTGGGTCCCTCCGGCCTAGGCTCTAGCTGGGATTGACCTCACCGTCCCAAGTGGCTCCTGGGCCACTGTACTGCTGACAGGGGAATGCACGCCATTCCCTCCTCTTCCCCAACCCACTTGGTTAGTTCCCTGCTGCCATGATGTTTGGACAAGACTGAGCCAGCTATGAGGGACAGGATTAGGGGGAAGTAGCCATCCTGCCCAGAAGCCATTCTGCCCTCCTGCCCCGTCCTGAGCATTATTGGGAGTAGAGAGGAATTGGCAGCATTGCAGCCTAGAATGAGGCACTCCACTGATTGATTGATTGACTGACTGAATGATTGCTTTTTGTGACAGGGTCTTGCTATGTAGATCAAGCTGTCCTTGAACTCATTGTGCAACTGAGGTTGACCTCAAACTCACTGTGATCTTCCTGCTTTTAGCCTCCTGAGCGCTGAGATTCTAGGTGTGCACCACCACACCTAACTTGTAAAGTCTTTATTTATTTCTCCTTTTTGACTCCTATCAATAAATACCTGTCTAGCTAGTGAGAAATTCCATTCATGGACACTCACCAGGCACAGGGCCTGGCCCACCTGGAGCCTGGCTTGTGCCATCATTCCTATGCTCCTTCTGGGGTGTAAGCAGAGATGAGGAGGACCTGTCCCCTGGCTTTTCTCACTCGGCAGGTGCACTGCCAAAGGAGAAGGCTGAATTATCTTTTTTTCTTTCTTTTTTGAGATAGAGTCTTGCTTTGTGGTGCAGCTTGGCTTGAATTCACTATGTAGCCCAGGGTGACCTCAAACTCCCGGTGACCTCCAGTCTCAGCCTCCTGAGAGCTGGGATTACAGACATGTGCCACCAATTCCCAGCTAGAATGTCTTAAAGGAAGAATTGTCATCCCAAGATGTTTTCAGCTTCTCTTACATACCTCTCTTTAACTATAAGCGATCAGAACCCACACCTTTCTGTGGTCTTTTCATGCCTAGTTGATGTTACTGGGTGACACTATCCACCCTGGCCCGTGTCCTTGATGTCTCCTGTGCCAGGTGCTCAGGGCCTGTTCTCCCCAGGCCCAGGCATCTGTGGAGGGTGGGTTCTTGGCTGACCTCTTTCTGACCAGGTGGAGAAGGACATTCTGGAACAGGACCTGGATGAGGCCCTGGAGAGCAAGCAGGAGCTGGTAGCCCGTATCCACTCGCTGCGGGAGCAGGCGGCGGCCGCAGAGAGGCAGCGGAAGCAGGTGATGCTGTGGCTGCCACCCTGGGCCTGGTGACCCTTTGTCTCAGGGGCTGGGCTGTGCGCCAGGGAGGTAGAGCTCTCCGGTCCATTGAGATGAAATGACTTTCTTACATACTTACTGGTCTACTCACCCGTAGGGAGCACGAACTCATGATCAGACTAGAGGTCACAGTTAGGCAAAGGGATTGAAACTCAGGATGATTTTAAGGGGTGGGGAGCCCTGTGAAAGTCAGGGATTTAAATGAGAGGCAGCTGGAGACAAAGCAGGCAGTGGAAGAGAATAAGGCAGGTTGAGGGATGTTTTCTGTGTAACTGAGAACATTAAATAAAACGCCACTCTGTGTGCACCATACACGCATATTTCAGTGACTGAATGCAGTGCAATTTGCCTAGCAGTCCTCTAACTGCTCGGTAAACCTGGACCTGCAGGGAGGAGCAGGAATTTACCTTCCTCCACTTCTGGAGTCGTCCCTACCCCCCCCCCCCCCGTATGTGGAGCCCCTGACTCCACAGGCTGTGTCTCTTCTGTCCAGTACTGGGAGGAGAAGGAGCAGACCCTGCTGCAGTTCCGAAAGACACAGGTGGACTGCGAGCTATACAGGGAGAAGATGAGCACGCTTCAAGGCCAGGTGGCTGAGCTGCAGAAGGAACGTGACCAGGTGACCCTGGAAGGGAGGCTGGGCAGGGCTGGGAAGGACACATGGTGTCTTCCCCTACTGGGCTTCAGCTTGGGAAGTCCCTGCCCCATCCTGCATCTGCTGCTTTAGAGAAGTCTCAGGACTCCACCCGTCCTTGAAGGTCACTGGTTCCAGATTTCGGGGTCTCATTCCATGGTCCCCATTAGGGTTCTTTTTTGTGTGTGTGTGTGTGGTTTTTATTTTTATTGGTACCAGAGATTGAACTCACGACTTCCTGCTTGCAAGGCAGGTGCTTATGCCACTGAGCTAAATCCCCAGCCCCTCCCATTAGGGTTCTTAATTCCACCATCCTGTCCTCTAGCAACATGTTCTGCCACCCTCCCTGACTTACACCTGGCCGAGGACCTTGGGTAAGTCTGCCCCCCAGAGCCAGTTTTATTAAGACCACATGCAGCTGGGCGCAGTGGTAGCTGCCTGTAACCCCAGCACTTTTTTTTTTTTTTTTGTCTTTTTCCTTTTTATTGGTACCGGGGAGCGAACTCATGACTGCCTGCTTGCAAGGCAGGCACTTATGCCCTTGAGCTAAATCACCAGCCCCCAATCCCAGCACTTTTGAGGACGAGGCTGGAGGATAGTATTTTGAATATTACTCTAGGCAACTAACTTGGCAAGACCCTGTCTTCAAAAAGGCAGGAGCTTGGGATATAGCACAGTGGCAGAGAGCTGGGTCCAATCACAATCCTGGGACAACAAAAAAGCTTTATGACATTGGTCAATTAAAATGAATTGTAGGTTTGTATGTCTTAGCATGAGCTCTGTTAGCATGTGTTGGGTGAGTTCACGATAAACGGTGACCAGTAGTGGGATGCTTTCTCTAGCTCAGACTCCCTGGGCTCACTGTCTCCCTGTATTTGTTCTGTCTGTCTGTCCTGTTGGGGGCCACAGGCGTATGCCGCAAGGGACAGAGCCCAGATGGAGAGTTCCCAGAGCCTGCTGGAGAAGGACTCCCTCCGCAGGAAGGTGTTCGAGCTCACAGACCAGGTCTGTGAGCTGCGCACTCAGCTGCGCAAGCTCCAGGCGGAGTCCCCAGCCGGGGTGAGTGCTGCATGGCCCTGGGGAGGGCCATGGGGGACCCGCCCTTCCCACAGGGGTCACCTCGGCCTGGCCCTGCCTCCATACCCTCCACAGGTGGCTCCCATGTCAACTATACTTAGGGTCTTTATAGTGTGCATGGTGTGTGTGTGCGTGTGTGTGTGTCTACGTCTGTGTGTGTAACAAAGACAGGGAGGGCAGACACCGAAACAGCAAGCTGTGCCAGTTCTGAGTGTGGGATGATGGGTGAGTTTTATTTTCATTGGTTCTGTTTTCCCCGCTCACTTTTCTAGGTAGAGGCATATCTGTATACTATACAGTTAAGATGATTTTTATAACCAGCAAATAACAGTGAACATTTACTAAAAGAAATGAAGTGCTGTTTCTCAGGCCAAGGGCCTCCAGCTTCCTTGGTGCTTGGTTCTGTGCCCCTGGCATCCCCTGCTCTGGGGACAGGGACAGAACTATTTTATCTGGATGCTGATGAGAGGACGCTGACGAGGGCAAGGATGGCAGGGCAGGTGTGGCCTGGTGGGGAGCCCCCTGGTATTCCAGAGGGAACCTTTCCACCAACTCATCAGCCTGTCTGACACCTCTGGCAGTTCCAGCCAGAAGCCGAGGCTCGGGCGCCCTGCCCACGGGGGAAGCCGAGGCTGGTGCGGATGCATGCTGTGTGCCCTAGGGACAACAGTGACAGTAGCCTCCAGGGCTCCACTGAGGTACGTGGCTCCTGCCCACATGCCCCTTCCATGTGTGCCCATCCTCCTTCTGCCCTGGGCCTGGCAGGGCCCCAATGGCTTTAGAGGGCCCTGAGGGCTCTTCCTGCCTCTCCTTGCTCTGGCCGCTCCTCACAGTCCTCGGCTGTGGGCACATCCTCTGGTCTCCGCCACTCTCTTCATGCAATGCTCCTCCCTGTGTCTGTGCCTATATTTCTCTCCTCTTAGAGACTGCTAGGCTGGATGCAGGGGTGCACACCTGTGATCCCAGAACCCTGGGAGACTGAGGTAGGAAGATCATGAGTTTGTACTTAGTTTGAGCAACTTAGTGAGATCCTATCTCTAGATAAAAAGCTCTGAAAGGCCTGGGGATGTAGCTGGGGTCACAGGCACAAGCCCCCACACCCGGCATGTGACCCGTGCTGAACTCACCCAGCAGCCCACTGAGGCAGGTCAGCTGCCTTCGATCCTCTCCTCTCCTGACCTCTCCTCCTCACCGAGTTTTTAGTCTGGTCACTCTAGGAGCACCCTCTGGGTCTCTGCAGTGCCACCACTCTGTCTGGGACATGCCACACATATACCTGGCTCCTCCATGTCACTTATTCCAGGAAATCTGCCTGGCCTCCCCGCCCTGCCAGTGTCACCCACACCCCTGGTCCCAGCTCTGGTGTGACAGCTCTGGTAGTGGTCCCAGCTCCACTCACTGGTCTATGTGTGCCTGCTGGTCTCCCACCCTCGTGCCTGTCACGAGGGACATGTCCACACTGGCAAAGGCCTGGCACTCAGATTCAGTAGGTGGATTCGAATCTGCTTGTGGGCGCAGCCTCCCTCCGTGGGGCTCTTGCTCTACCCCGCACCTGTCAGTGGCTCTGCCTCTCTGGGCCCCATTTGCTTTACACAAGGTGGCACCATAAAACCCACATCACAGAGGTCTCCTAGGAGTCCACCATATTAAACAGGAAAGTAGCCTCGGAGCACCTGCACACAGTGGGTGCTCAGTGCCTGTGCTCTCGCTTCCCCTCCTGCTTGGCTTCCTCCGTGCGGCTGCCCTCCATCACCCTCCTCCAGTCCCAGCTCTGGTGGGACCTGAGCACCACGTCCAGCCGTGAGCCGGCCAACAGCTTCCGCTCTGCCAGCCCTGTGCCCCCGAGTCAGCAGTCCCTGTACAAGCGGATGGCAGAGGTCTTACAGGAAGACCCCGAGTCTTTAAGGTAGAGCGGGATGCAGCTCACTGGGGACACAAAGCCAAACCTCGGATAAAAAGGGTGTTGGATGCAGCTGCTCAGGGGGTGCTGGGAGCCCTAGGCCTCAGACATAGCAGCCCTGCAGCCTGAGCTGCTTCCTATGCTCTGCAGCAGCTTCCCAGAAATCCTGGAGGTGGACCCAGGCATCCCTCCAGGGACTAAAGTGGACCTGGACACAGACCTGGATTATGAGATCCTCGACAAGGCAGGTAGGCGCTCCTCAGCCCACACAAGCCTCCCTGGAGCAGGGAGTCCAAGGGCCAGAGTGTCTGGGTTGCGGTGAGACAGCCTGACAGGTGGAGGGGCCAGGACCCCTGCCCTGGGCCTTGACCTCAGCCCCTGGGACAACCAGAGCCTGGTGGCTCAATCCCAAGCTCGGTTCACTGTGATTTTGTTTTTGACTTAGAGGCCAAGGGAGCTATATTCATAGCCATGGCCAGCACGGCCCGCGAATTCAGATGTCTGCAGGCATTTCTGCCCCTGCCTGGTGCTCTGCTCTGTGGACACTTGGGCCTCCCAGCATATCCAAAGGCTATGGGCTTAGGAGACCAGAGGCTCCTAGCATCTATACTTGGCCCAGACTGACGTCCATGCTCCAGGAGCACCCCTCCTCTTGGACATTGGCCCCTGAGCCTCACACTTCCTGGGGTTTATTTCCTTGAACCAGTCCAGCAGCCCCTGGATGTGTCTTTTCACCTTTTCTATCACTACACATGGCTCCAGCTGACCTCCCTGCTGGAATCTCATTCTTGGCCACCAAAGGGCATGGGTACCTGACCCTGCTCTGTATGTACCCCTTACCTAGGGTGCAGGGAGGCAGTCAGGTGACAAGAAACCTTAACTCTTGCAGATCCATGCACATTTTTACTTGTAATAGTGACAAATTAAGAATGCCCACTCGAGGCAAAGTTAGCCTACGCCGGATGTGGTGGCACAGTGCACACCTGTCATGGTGGCACTTGGGAGGCTGAGGCAGGCAGACTGCTGAGAGTTGGAGGCCAACCTGGGCTACATAGTGAGTTCAAGGCCAGCCTGCACTGCAAAGCAAGATCCTGTCACCAAAAAAAAAAAAAAAAAAAAAAAAAGAAAAGAAAAAAAGAAAAAGCCAGCCCAGAAGTGAGATCATGAAGGAGGAGGGCTTGCTCCTCTTTATTTTTCTACTGTGGGATTCTGCAAGATGCCTTGGTTTCACTTTCTGACAGTGGAAAATGACCTCAAATATGTCTGGAGTGTGCAACCTTTTTTCTGGTACTGAACATTGAACCCAAAGCCTTCACACTAAGCTACCTCCCAGCCCTTTTTATTTTTTATTTTTAGGCAGGGTCTCTGTAAATTGCCCAGGTTAGCCTAGGACTTGCAGCCCTCCTGTCTCAGCCTCCCAGAATGCCGAGATCACAGGTGTGCATTCCACGCCTGGCTTGACTTTGAGTGGACTTTTGCCCGTGAGCCGGGCCCAGTCCGCCTGGTTCTCACAGGCAGTTTTCGGGTGAGAAGTACAGCCACCAGGCTGCCCCCTGCTCTGGGTCACAGCTGTGATTAACATCTACCCAGTGCCAGTGATCACTGCCATGCAGAAATGCAGGCCCCTGCAGGGGCACCGGCTCATGTCGGGTCAGATTTTATTTTTAAGTGAAACCCAGGTTGTAGGTGAAATTTTCCTATCTTTGAAGACATCAGCAGCTCATTCACAAAATGACACATGCGGCTCCACCTACTCTGACCTTAGGAAAGATGAAATCAGGATGCTACACACAGAGGGAAGGGGAGGGAGCAGGAAGAGAACAGCCAGCCTCAGCAAAGCAGATGGCCAGGCAAGGGGTGCTGGAGGCGGGGCACAGGTCTGAGGCTGTGTGAGTTAGTGGCAGTAGCCACGGCTGACCGCAAGGCCTGGCCGCTCCACTCCCAGTTTCTTCCCAGACCTCCCTGAGCCCGAGGGCAGCCTGCAGTGCTCTTCCAGAGACCTCAGCACCTCAGAAAGGTGAGAGTGGTGGGGGCCCGTCCACTGCTGGAGTCGGGAGGTGACGGAGCAAAGTGTGGCTGTGTCCTCCCACCACGGGAGGTGACAGCCTTTCCACCATGGGTCATGGTAGGGAGGAGAATTCCAGAGGTGAGGGCAGAGGGCACTGTGGGAATGGCTTTGCGCAGTACCTGCCTGAGCAGCCCTCAGCCATCATCTGCTCCTGTAACAGTGTCCCCGTGAGGCGGAGGCCAGCGCGTAAGATCCTGAGTCAGGTCACAGTGCTGGCATTCCAGGGGGCCGCACTGCTGGAACAGATTAGTGTCATCGGTGGGAACCTCACAGGCATCTTCATTCACCGGGTCACCCCGGGGTCAGCAGCAGATGAGATGGCCTTGCGCCCAGGCACCCAGATCATGATGGTGAGCAACCAAGGCCTCAGTAACCAGACTCTCTGGGTCCTGCGCTGTGCGTGCGTCCTCACCTGCTGTCCAGCTCTATCGATGGCTGATGGGAAGTGCTGCACTCCCTTCCGTGGAGGCTGGTGTGAGCTGGGTGTGGTAGTGCATGCCTGTAATCCCAGCACTCTGGGAAGCTGGGTTAAGAGTTTTGTCCCAAAATGTTAAAAAATATAAAAGAAAAGAACAAGTGCTAGGGTGTATTTCAGTGTGAAGACCCTGGGTGTGATCTCGGGAAAGCGATGGTTGTCGCAGGGAAGCTGTCCTGCATGGGGGAGGGAGAGCATGAGCCATAACTCTGGGGCAGAGGTGCGTGGTGGCCATCTGTGCAGCTTGCAGACGCTCCATACATGACCTGGCAGATGGCCTATGGCCAGGGCCCTCATCATGCTTCTGTGGTGGCCAGAGACAGCCAGGAGGTTTTGCAGTAGGGTCAGCTGCCCTGCCCCATCACACCATTCCCCGCCCCCCAGCATCCTAAATGCGTGCTGTGACCACAGAGTCCTGGTCACCAAGACCTCTACCCTCACACATTGCTCTAGGTGAACCATGAGGCATCAACACCCTCGTTCAAGGCCGCCCTGGAGAACACCACGCTGGAGCAGGCAGTCAGGCTCCTGGGCAGAGTGACTGGCTTCTGCTGCCTGACTGTGAAAGTCAACACTGAGGGTACAGGCGCCTCTTGTCCAGTGAATCTCAGTCTCTGTGTGTCACAAGCAGCCCACCATAGCCAGGAGCCGCACAACCAGGCTGTGCCTCATCCTGGAGCCCCCGAGGCAGCTATAAGCCCCCCACCTGCTAACTGCAGCACCACAGAGAGCTGCTGAGACATTGGGGGGCCCTTCCTTCCCTCTTGCATTCACCTTTCAGAACCTTCCCTGTGTGGCTTAGAGGTCTGTGCTCATTAGCCCTTCTTGTTTTTGTTTGTTTGTTTTAATCAGGTTATAAGAAGTTGGTCCAGGACCTGGAGGCCAAAGTGGCAACCTCAGGGGACTCATTCTACATCCGGGTCAACCTGGCCCTGCAGGGGCGAGCGGAGGGAGAACTGCAGGCATATTGCAATGATGTCCTACATGTCACTGACACCTTGTTCCAGAACCACAGCTGCTGGCATGCATACCGTGTCAACCCGTACACCATGAAGACAGCAGAGCATGGTGCCATCCCCAACTACTCACAGTAAGCAGCTTTCCCGAGCTCTGTGTGTCCCCAGGAGGCCCATATCTGCCAGGCCTGGCTGCACGGGACCCTTGGAGGCTTCTCTCCCTACAGCAAAGCCTCCTGCCCAAGAACGAAGTGTAGGAGGGGTGGATACCCCAGAGGAGAACTCCACCATGTCCACTGCTGCCGACCAGGTGCTTATGACAGTGCTCTGTCAAGAGCACCGACTCAGATCATTCCAGAGCATTCTAGAGAGACACTTCTCAGTGCCATTGGCATCTGGTGTTGTCCTGGGTACTGTAGGATGCTGGCAGTGTCCCTAGCCTTTATACTTACTAGGTGCCAGAAGCATCCCCCTCTCAGCTGTGATGGCCAAACGTGTCTCCATGCATTGCCAAGTGTCCCCTGGAGTGGAAAGACCAGTCCTGCTAGCTTTCCTAGGACTAAAAGCTCCGTGTCTGGGATAATTCCTTTGTCCTGGGCAGACCAAGCCCAGTGCCCAGACCCCAGGAGGGGACCTGCACTGAAGCATCATCCTGTGCAACCTGATGGGAACCTCAAAGGTTTGAATGCACAGAGAGGCCATGTACCCCAGCCCTCTACCTCTCCGTGATCTGATTAAAACAGGCGCTCCCTGAGGATCCAACTCATCAGGTCTAGCAGAGGCCATGTCCTGCACCTCCAATGCTGCTGCCAGCTCCCCATACTGCAAGGACCGAGGCTGCCAAGCAGGCCCTTGGCCCTGGCAGCTCAGCAGGGCCCCTGGGGCCCATTCCAAACAATTTGGCTAGCATCTGGGCTGAGGTTTTAGTGTCTTATTCAAGCTCCAGGGACTCTAGGGGCTGCCAGGATGGAGCACCCTTGCCAGGGGCCACTTCCCTCACTCAGTGCTCCTAGCTGAGGCAGGTCCAGCAGTGGGTTAGGGCCTCTCCTGTCCACACAGGGCTCAGCAGCGCCTCATTGCCCTCATCCAGGACATGACTCAGCAGCGCACTGTTACCCGCAAGGTGAGGCTCTCAGGGGAGGACCCCAGTTCCCTGAGGTGGGCTGGAAGGGAGCTGACCAGGGTCCCACATGAAAAGTGTGGTCTGTACCCCTTACCCAGCCTGCAGGTTGGGTCCTCCTCTCTGAGGCCACTGCTTCTGGGTTTTATGTCCCAGGCCACCCAATTCACCTGTTCTCCTCCCACTTCCCATTTCCTCAGAGGTCAGTCACCTGTGTTCTTGGAACAGGGCGCTCTGCAGGCTGCGAGTGCCCACCTCTCCCCGTGCTGGGCCTGTCCTCTGTGGAGCACAGTAGTGCTAGGCTGTGAGGTTCTATGCCACCCTCTGGCTTTTGTAGAGCCCTACTTGAGGCTGTCTCCTGAGGACCCTTTCCTGCCTCCTAACCCCTGCATGGGGCCTGGGCATTCTGGCTGACAGTGTGGGGACCACCACACTGATTTTCTTATGGGGTGATGCTGCTGATGACTTCAGTTCCCCTCTTTGTCCTCTCCCATGTCCCCTTGGCAGTCTTTGGGGGGCCCACAGAAGTTGGTGCGCATTGTGAGTGTGGACAAAGCCAACCCCCCAAGGTCGTCCTTTGACAAGAGCCAGCTGAACCCCAGCAGCCTGGAAGGTGAGGCCTGGTGAGTGGGCACTGAGGGTGCAGGCCCCCGTAGGTGAGGTCTGTGGCCTTTAGGAAGCACTGCTGGTGGTCACCTTTGTCAGGTGAGGCCTCTCCTACGGGTCAATTTTTGTTTCTAAGAATATAACTGACATCCATGTGCCTTTCCAGACAGCAACTGAGCACTTATCTTTGATGTCCTTTAAGCTGTCACTTATCTTTGATGTCCTTTAAGCTGTTTCTGTTTGTTTTGTTTTTGAGACAATGTCTCATTACATAGCCCAGGGTAGCCTTGAAATTGCAATCCTACTCCCTCAGTGTCCCAAGGGCTGGAATTACAAGCATGCACCACCATGCCTGGCTAAAATCCCCCCTTTATTTTTTTTCAAGTTTTATTAGTGCATGTTTGCAGTACATAATGATTACATTCCTCATGGGGTGTTGGCACATGGACAGAATACATCTTAATTCTCTTTTCACCACCTTCCCCTCTCTCACCCCTCCTTCCCTCTCTTCCTTCCTTCCTTCCTTCATCTCATCCCTGGCCTGATTCCCATCCTCCTACTGCTGTGCTAGGGATAGAACCCAGGGCCTGGCACTTGCTAGACAAGTGCTGTGCCACTGAGCTACATCCCCAGCTCTGACATGCCAGTTCCTATAAACTGTCCGAGTAAAAAGGTCCAGAAGTGATCCATGTGATTAGATCAACAGCAGACTTTCTGGACTAGTAAAACCTGACAACTGTGAAATGTCCAACATTACAAAAACCAGGGGACCCCTGGGATACTGAGTGGTCCATGTGTGCACAGGGAAGGCTAGAGGTTGCAGTAGCAGGGTCCTCAGCAACCGGGTAAAACTGCATAATGCAGAAGTTAATTTAGAGGCAGGCAGATCACTTTGACTTTATGTTCCCCTTTAAGTGTTTTTTTTTTGGTGCATAATATAAGATGGCTGTTGAAAACAGTAGACTGACATAAAGGCTCCAGAGAGGACTCAAAGGACCAGAAGAAGGGAAGCCGGGCCTGTACACTGTTGAGGACTCAGGAGAGGGCAGGGTTGAAGGGGATGGGGCTGTGCAGGGGGAGGAGCTGAGGATGGAAACGGTGGAGCCGAAGAGAGGGCTGGGAATGAGGTGGGCGGAGCTGATGAAATGGGCAAGGCTTAGGGAGGCTGGGGGCGTGGCTCTTGGTTTCTCTGGAAGGAAAAAATCTGCCACCTTCTATCCTTGTAAGCCAACCAAGGTTGAGCGGATAAACTGCAACCTGCAAAGCTGGACCTGAAAAGCCACGGAGCATTTAATGGACCAGTGTAAGGAAATCACCAGGCAGTGGGTGGGAGTGCGTGCTCACTCAGAAGTGTGCTCACTTAGAGCTCAGGGTGTCTGTTACTAGGTGCTCGGCCTCATCCGTCAGTAAACCTGGCCCCACTACCTGCTGCAGCCTGCAGCCTGACGGGTCTCTTTCCTCTCCCCCACAGACCACACCAGCACATGCTTCTGGGCAGAGAGCTGCTTCACCCTGGCGCCCTATAGCCTGGTGCACCCACACAAACCCAGCCAGCCCCGGCCTGTAATCTTCTTGCCCAGGATGGTCGGGAAGATCCTGAGCAGAAAACTGAGCCTTCGCCAAGGATTTAAGACGTGCCCAGCAGGTACGGTCTACCCTGTGAGAGAGGCATAGATGTGTACATGTGTATCCACATGCAGCTGTGTGCATGAGCGTGCACATGTGTGCTGTGAGTGGACACACAAGGATGTGGCTCTGCACGTGCATGTGTGCCCGTGTGCATATGTTGGGGTGTGGCACGTGGCATACGTGTGTGCAGTGGCCCAGCGAGGCTATGGAAAGGGCCTTTCAGAGGCCTCCTCGGTCTGCAGGGGAGCAGCACGAGGGTTACTCTGCATTTCCGAGGGCTGCTGTAGCAAAGACCACAGCCTGGAGGTGTAGAGACAGAGGAGGGCAGACATCCAGCATCGTGGGGCCAGCGGCACCCTGTTCTCTGGAGGCTCCAGTGCAGAGCCTCCTTGCCTCTCCCAGGGCACTTGGCGTCCTGCACCTGGCTGCATCCATCCATCCCAGCCTTGGCTATGTGGCCTTTCCTTCTTGTGTTCCTGAGTCATCACGTGGCCACCAGTGGATTTAGAGCCCTCCTTAACCCGCTATGACCTCATCTGGCCCTCTGTAAACACCCTTTTTTCTAGTAAGGCCCCCTGGAGACCTGAATAGACATGAGTGAGTGTGTTGCCCCTCCCCCAGCAGTCCTGTCGGCATACAGGCTTATCAGGCAGCAAGGTGCAGCAGAGTCTGCTCAGCAAGAAGGCCAAATTGGCAGGGGCTGGATTAGAGCTGGGGTGAAGAGGGCCCCTGGCCCACCCTGGACATCCACAGAGGAGCAGATGAGGCAAGTGAGTCCTCATCTGAACACCTACCACATGCATGGACTCCATGGGGCAGCTGAAGATCCTCAGCACAAGAAGCCCTCTCGAGTCCAGCAGCTCTTTAGAAGCTAAAGCCAGGTGAGATGGCACACACCTGTGATCTCAGCACTCTGGGAGGCCGAGGCAGGAGGCTCGAGAAAGTGTGAGTTCAGGCTGGGCAACTTAGCAAAACCCTGACTTAAAACAAAAATAAAAAATGAAATAAAGTGTTGGGGATATAACTTGATGTGAAACCCTTAGGTTCAATCCCCAGTACATGGTGAGGAGAGAAGTAGCTGCCTGAACACAGAGAGGAAGACAGGTGGGATGAGCCGACACAGACACACCTTGAGCTTTAAAATGGCCAGAAAGGGGCAAAGGATTCTGGGAGGTGCAAAGCTAAACTGGAATGGGGCAGACAGGTAGGGGTTGGTAAACAGACAAGTGGAGGAGGCAGTCTGGGCAGTCTCGGGCCATGTGCAGGCCAAGGCCCACAGCACAAGGGGCCCAGGCAGCTGCATTGGGTGGGTGTCCCTGGGTGGGGCTGGAATTGCTCAGAGCAGACAAGCGGCTTCATCTGATCCCCAGGGCATCAGTGGGAGCTTTAAAAATGAAAATAAACAGTCGGGCTGGGTCTATAAATGCTCCCCTCAAAGGCAGAATGAGGGTGGCTGAAAGAAGGGCCCAGCCAGGGGTCAGAGGATGAGCTCTGCCACTGGAACCTGGGGCTAGCTGAGGTGCTGGAAATGCCATTGTGGGGGAAGCGGTAGCCCCAAACTGTGTGCCAGCCGGCAGCCCCTGAATCAGTGCTTCTGGGTGGATAAGCAACTGGGATGAATGCAGGTCCAGAACCAGGAGAACCCACTCAGGAAAAGAGTAAAAGTGGAGAATCTCCAGAAGTTCTGTTTGGCGCAGGATCCTTAGTCTCACTGGAGGACCCCCACCCCCATCATTTATGACAACTGAAAATGCCTCTATGTTCTGCCAGACGTCCCCAGGGGCACAACTGCCCCTAGATGAAAGCAGTGACTTCAGGGCCCCCTTGGAGCTGGGCATGTGTCCACCCTACCCACTGTCACTTCCAGAGTACTTGAGCCAGGAGGAGTATGACGCCTGGAGCCAGAGAGGGGACATCATTCAGGAAGGAGAGCCATATGGTGGCCACTGCTGGGTGACCCGCCATGCTGTAGAGTCGCTCATGCACAAGGTACGGGGTGACCCCGGCTGCTCTGTGGACAGCAGCTTCAGGGCTGGGAGAGGATTCGCAGAAGAGTGTCTGGGGCCCAAACACCCCAGGGGGCTCAGTGGGAGGGACATAGAAAATGCAAGCCTTGCTTCTGCCATTTGGGATCCCAGTGATCTTGGTCCTTGAGCCTGTTTCCTCAATCAGGAGATGTTTAGTAAGTGTCTGCTGAAAAGGCTCAGGTATACAGAAAGATGTTAGCTCTGAACCGTAGCTTCATATTACTCACAGTGTGGGGAGCAGACCTAACCCTAACTCCTAACTCCCTCCCCATGGAGGATGACGACTGGGCTGGAGCTGTCAGATTCCTCAAATTTGTGCTCGGTGCAAAGTCTGCCTCAATCCTGCAGGCTTGCAATTCTGGGTCTTCATTTCAATGGGGAAATTTCAAACAACTGGAAACCCTTAGGGCCGCACAGCAAGCACACAGGAACATGGCATGGCAGTCACTCTTCCCCCTTTCCTCTAGTGACCCTGCCCCTGGGTCCTGTCCCAGCCTGGCCCACGCGGCCCCTCTTGCTCCCTCTGAGGCTGAAGCCCACGAGCTGGGCTCATTCCCTCTTCCTTCTTCCCCAAAGAACACACACGCCCTTCTGGATGTCTGGCTGGACAGTGTATGTGTCCTACACAGGATGGACATCTTCCCCATCATTGTCCACATCTCTATCAACGAGAAGACGGCAAAGAAGCTCAGGTAGGTGTCCGCCAGGGCTGGGCAGTGGAGTTCAGGTGGGTACCTGAGCTTGGTGGAGCTCAGCATGTTTCCAGTGTGCTAAGGGGCTTCTTCCAGATGGCACAGTGCTCCTGTCTTTGGAAGTGCTGAGGGTACTGCTGCCCTCCCCCAGGGGAGAACCTGCCCCCTGTCCTAAAGCCACTGAGGCCACGCAATTCTTGGTACTCGGTCTATCTGTGGGAGGACCCCAAATGCTGAAAACTCCCCCAGTACTTGGTTTCTGGCTCGGGACCAGCAGATATCCTCCCATCCCTTAGCCACTGGAGAGTGGAGCTCTCTCCAAGACAGCCTGTCCCCACCAGTGCAATGCCACTGGGAGCTGGGGCCCCAGCTTCTCCAAAAGGTCCCTTGATGCGGGGCCACTGTCACATCCAGGGGTTTTGGACAGGTGCTGGTGTACCTCCAGCCTAGGCTTGGACCTGGCCACCCTCACTTTCTCTGAGGCTGCACCATCTCTACCACACAGGAAAGGCCTGCAGAGGCTCAGTGTCTCAGAGGAGCAGCTCCTGGAGGCGGCCAGGCAGGAAGAGATGGACCTGGACAAAGTGCCCTGCCTGTACAGCAGCCTGGCCCCTGACAGCTGGAGTGACCTGGATGGGCTGCTGGGCTGTGTTCATCTGGCCATCTTGGACGAGCAGAAGAAGGTGGTGTGGACAGAGCAAAGGCCCTAGTGACGTGATGGCCTCCCTGGGGCTAAAGGATCTCTATGTGCCTGTTAATGCTGCTTCTCCTTTGAGCCAGGGCGTCAGGGAACAGCTGGGGCTGTTTGGCACACAAACCCAGCTCTCCCCTTCCTGAGGTTCTGTGTACCCTCAGCCCTTGTGGGTCAAGTCCTTGGACCCCCTCAGCCCCCTGTGAAAGCCATAGCCACTCTCTACCAGGGCTGGGTGTGGCCTTGCTGGGGGGGCCTGAGAACCTCACTGCAGTATGGGGCAGTGCTTCCCAAGCCCCCAGACCTCCTGGACCCCTGGACAAGTGCTTGTCTGGTTGTGGGGGCTGCTCTTCTTTTTGTATTCAAAGTGTCAAGAGATATCTTCTGAGCCAGCTGGAGCTGCCACCCCCACCCAGGACAGGCACAGGGTGACCCTGGCAGGCTTCTCTCCGCACTGTTGGGTCACAGATACCTGTGTAGCTGCTTGTGAACAGTACCTGTGGTGGCACAGTTGTCCCATGGTCTGTGCCTCCTGGCCTGCAACTCTGGCTCTGAGGATGCAGGAATGTGCTGAGAGCTGGGCACAAATGCCATTGGACAGGCCCAGCAATCTTCTTGGGTGTGAACTGCAGCCCACAGCCCTTGTCCAGGCCCAGGACAAGGCCCAGCCTTGTCCCACTGCCACTTGGCCAGGGAGCGAGCACAACTCAGCCTGGTTCCGGTGAGCATCCCACTTGCCGATGACTCCTGCCTCCCAGGACTATTGTACACTAAATGTCACTTGAACAGTGTCTCTGCATTGGGACATTATCCCACAATTCAAGTTGCTGTTATCATAAATGAATTCCGTAAATAAACTCACGTTTTATTAAAATAAAAAGATGTTTACAGTGCTGGGTCCTGTGGCTTCCTTCCCATCCCCAATATGGAGCTGGTAGGGGAGGAAAAGGGCTGAAGTCCCCCCAAAGAAGAAGACAGCCCACTTTCTAGGTTTCTCCAGGCCCAGCTTCTGCTCCCTCAGCAATGGCAGCAGGGTGGGTATGGAGCCAGATGCGGGTGTCACACAAGGAACCCAAGCCACTGGAGGCACACTGTCTCACCTTCATCCTCAGTCACTCTCAGAAAGGATGTGTGTTGAGTGGAAAGAACACAGGAGTAAACTTGTCACTTTCAAGAATCGGTGAGAATCCTGCTGAGCAGGTACCTATATCAGGAGGAGAAGCAGGACAGGTGAGCCTCAGGTGGTGTGAGACCTGCAGCAGACCCAGTGGCTAAAGGCCCATGTGGCACAGGAAGGCCCAGTCTCCTCAGAGTGAAGGACTCACAAACATCAGTTAGTTCCAAAGACTAAGAGTGTCTCGAACTCCCATTCCTGCCCTCCATCTGCAGATCCCCGCTCTGAAAACAGGCTGGGAGATCCCCACCCCCGGCTTTCCATCACAGGACACAGCTCAGAAGTGGGGCCAGCAGTGTTTCCTTGGGGCAGTACCTGGTGAAGGGCTGGATGTCCATATGTGTGTTTCCCCACCAGGAGAAGCAGGACTCCTGTATATCAAGGAGCCACCTCCGAAAGGAGTGTGGAGGAACGGAAGGGCCAGGTAGCTGCCCCAGGGAGGCATGACAGAGTCACAGTTCATTGTGGAGTGGCCGGCACTGTGGAGAAAGCTTTTCTTCCAGGACACCATCGGGGGCACACACCCAGGGATCGTGGGTCTCCCACTGCCACTTGGCCAGGCGGGTCTTCAGCATTGCCAGCACCTCTGCAAAGTGGGGGTCAGCGGCCAAGTTCTGGGTCTCCCAAGGGTCAAGATGGTCATCGTAGAGCTCCCAGCGCTCCCGATAGTAGTAGTGGTGTAGGTCTTTGTACCAGCCAGTAGGCTGGCCCGCTACAGTGCGGTTCAACAGGTCCTGAAAGGTAGGTGAGATGTAGAAGTCCTGGTCCACAGGAAACGGCATCCGGAAGCTGAGGTTGTGCACAAGGCGGAAGTTCCGGTGGTACACGGAGCGCATGGGGTAAGACATAGTGACTTCATGATGGCTCTGGCTGCCAAACACAGTAGCCCACGGGGGCTCTGTCTCCAGCGCAGGCAGGAGTGACCGGCCTGTAAGCTGAACGGTCTTTGAGCCAAAGATGGCATATGTGGGGTAGGGGATGGAGAACCAATCCAAGATGGTGGGCGTGAGATCTGGGAAGGAGACATGGCAGGGTCAGGGTCCCTGTGGGTCACTGGAACCTGCTCTGTAAGGGCCGAGTCTAAGCCACCCCTCACCCCCTCAAAGCTGACCATCCAGGAGCCCTGATCTGATGAGAACTAGGGTCCTCCTGGCCAGTGTCCCAGCCAGGAGAGGCCCTACTCACTCTGTGCTGTCATCACAGTGCTCCCCCAAGCTGGGGAGCCCCAAGCTGCGGGGAACCTACTGGTCTGAGCAGAACACAGTGGACAGGGCTTGCACTCCAGCCACGCTCACCCTACCTCTCAGTTTCCCATGTCTGTGGTCTGTCTGCTTGCTGGCATGCTGGTCTAGAAAACCCCAGGCCGTGTGGGGGATACACAGGGTCACAAGGGTCTATGGGTCCATGGGAAAGCATGACAGGGTAGTGGCCCAGGAGATGGAGTCCCAGGCCCAAAGCACCAGCACCATCTCGGAACCTGCTGGTCACCCTGGGGGCTGCGGTTCAGCTATTAACAAATCACCTAGATAACTCTAATCCTCAGCCCTAGGTCAGGTGGCTGTCCCTTCCTTGCCCACATGGCAGAAACTCCACTTGAGGTCACGGGTGCAGAGCGAGTGATGATAAATGGCAATCTGACCATGCCGCCCTCCACCCTTCCCATGTAACAGAACCATACCAAGGAGGCTCACGTAGGCCTCGCTGACCTGGCCCCAGCGCTTCGGGTGTTTCGGGGATGACACCAGCAAGGGCTCGGCAGTCCCTGGCCAGTACAGGTTGGTCCTGCCGCTAGGGAAGGGGATTCCATTGTCCGATGTGAAGATCACCAGTGTATCATTCAAGACGCCAGCTCCCCGAAGCTCCTGCAGCACAAGTCCAATCCCTGTGGGGTGGAAGGGCGAGGGATTTGGGCATGTGTTCTCACTTGCCACTATATCATCTGGCCACTGGGCTGTCACCTTCTAGACCTCAAAACACCAGCCCAACCTCCAGCCTAACTCATCCAGCTCCCTGACCTCAAGCAGGTGGCATCGGCCTCCAGGGACCTGATCATCCTCCAGTACTGGTCACACCCAGTCAGCTGAGACCACCCCAGAGCAGTTTCTTTGTTTCCTGGACTATCACTCCCATCCTGTGGAGCAGCGGGTCACCCTGGGCAGGGGCTGGAAGACAGGCTCTCCTCTACTCCTGCTTCCCAGCGCTCACTAACTACTGGTGCCAACAGAGATGTGGCAAAGATACCAATCTCCTGCAAGGGGCTGAATGGTGCCCCCTGCCCCATGTCAACCCAGGACCTGCGAATGTGGCCCATTTGGGTAAATGGACTCTGCAGAGGCAAGGTAAGCATTGTGGGATGAGATCATCTGAGCGTCCAAGTGGCCCCAAGTCCCATGGCCAGAGTCCTTAGGGGAAGTGACACCGACAAAAGAGGAAATGATATTCAGCAAAGAAGTCATGTGAGGATGGGCCCGAGACTGCAAGCTAAGAGACTCAAGGATTTCCAGCTCAGAAGCTGGGAGAGGCAGGGGAGGGCCCTCCATTCACAACTCGGAGCCTCCAGGACTAGGACAGAACAAAGGCTGTCCCAACGGGGCACACTGGTGTGGCAGCCATAAACATGAACCTCTTAACACACCTCCTGCATTCTGCATCTGCATAATCTACACAACCCCGAACCCCAAATCCGACCCAGATCCTTTTGCTGGAAGAGCACTTGGAGTCTTCACCCAAACTCTGGCCAGCCCAGGAGCAATTCTACAGCACCCAGCAGGGTAGGGCTGTCCATCCACACTGACCCTCTGTTATGGTTTAGGTCTAGAATGTCCCCAAGTCTTGTATTCAGAAGTAGGGTTTCCGGGAGGTCCCTGGGTAGGGGAGCTATACTGCTCATCAAAAGATTAGGGTACTGATGAGTTCACAGCTGACAGCTATTAGGGCTCGGGGCCCAGTGAGGAGACAGAATTCACTGAGGGTGTGACCTGGAAGGAAATATCTTCCTCAGCATCTTCCTTCTGTCTCTGCTTCCCAGCTGCCATGGGATGAGCAGATGTCCTTCGTCAGGCGTTCCCACCATGCTGCTTCTGCCGTGGGGCTGGCAGACCACGGCCTGCACCCACTGGAAACTATGAATCAAGTAAATCTCTCTTCCTTTCCATTGTGGGTGTTAGGTATTTTGTTGCAGTGATTAAAAAAAAAAAAAAGCTAATATACCCTAAGGGCTCACACCCTGTGGCAGGGGGACCCACCTAGGTTCGACCCAATCCAGCTGAGTTCCCCAAGGTGGGGACAGAAGCCGTGGTGCACCCCACAGTCATTTCCTGCAACTCACCTTGGTCCATCCGACCGATGGTGGTGTACTGAGCAGCCAGGTCAGCTCGGGCTGCCGGAGTGTCAGGGACAAAGTAAGGCACCTGGGAGGAGCACAGAGGTGGAAAGTCAGGCTCAGAACAGGTTGGGATGAGGGAAGAGAGATGTGCCCTTGAGCCAGGGTAGGAGGAGACCCTGGCCCTCTCCTTGGGTCTGCCACCATCTTCCTCTTACGAATGGCTCAGTCAGAGCAGCCCACCCTGGGTGCATCATTCTGAGCTTCCAGGGCTTCCTGTGACCCCAGAGAGAGGGATGTGAGCCATTTAGTTAGGAGGGATCTCCTCTAATACATCACATCATTTGGGGCAGGGCCGCCAAGCTCTGGGACTTGGTTTTGGGCTGGTCGGGGAGGGGGGGATCTTGGAAACACGGCAAGGGTCCCTCCTACCACCACATCCTGAGGGTTGTAGGTCTGGGGGGTCCAATCCGGGATACGTCCCATGCCGCTCTCCCCGTTCCCAAACTTCTCACAGAAGGCTCCATACTGGGGCTGGGAGTGTCCACAGCGGTGCGGGTCATGAAAGGCCACGTAGAGGAAGAAGGGCCTGGACATGGTGGGGGGTTCTGTTCAAGGTCAAGGTTAGCAAAGCTGACACCTCCCCCCACACACACCTGGCTCAGCCAGTGCCTTGATGTTTTCCTATCCTGGAATACCTCTTTATCTTTTTCTGGTTTTGGGATTGGACCCCGGCCCCACACACTGAGCTATATCCCTACTCCCTTTTTAAAAAATTTTAATTTTGAGATAGGTTCTCACTAAGTTGCCCAGGCTGAGCTCAAACCTACATTCCTCCTGCCTCAGCCTCCTAGAGTGCTGGGATTACAAGTGTGCACCTATCAGGCCCAGTTCAACCCTCTCGGTTTTGCCTGCTCTTATCAATCTACAAGTCTCTCTGTTACCCTCAGTGCCTCCATTTCCCTTTTTTCCTGACTACACCAATGTGAGTATCCATAATCTTCTCCCCCACGCACAGAATCCCCATGTACGCTGTGCATGGCCACGGGCAGTGAAGGGGCGGGGGGGGAACGCTGTACCTGCTGTCCTGAGTCTGCAGGAATTTCCGAACAAGCAGCTTGATTCTTGTGATGTTCCTCCCCACCTGGAGCACAGAGCCATTCTCCTCCGTGTAGGCAAAGTTGAACGGGTACACAGCTTCCGGCCCCACATGCTTCTTCCCGATGATCCCTGAGAGGGACACAAGTGTGGGCAGGAGAGGCCCCTGCAAAGTCCACCCTGCTCCTTCTCTACCCCCAAGTCCTAACTGCTGGGATTGTGGGAGGCAGCCTTGGACCCTGGCTCTCGTGAAGCCTCAGCCAAGCAGGGACATTCAGTCCAGGCCTGGAGACGAGTGTAGAGGGCCTCTGGGGACCTCTGGGGTCTGCAGCACACCCACCTCACCTGTGCGCACCCCGGCCTGGCTGAGCAGCAGCGGCAGGCTCCGCACCTTGTCGAAGGAGTTGAAGTGGTGCACGTCCTGATGCAGCCCGTACATGCCATTCTGGTGCTGCGGGTGAGGGCTGTGTGAGGCTGGGTGCACCTGCCGCCCTCCCGGCAAAGCAGGACCAGAGAAGGGAGGACAGAGCCCGAGGACTGGTGGCTTTAATGTCCTTCTCCAGGTGCACCTGCGCCTCCTGACTTCTCCATCACGAGCACACGTTGCACAGTGAGAAAGACAGCACAGTTTGGCTGCTACCTTTTGGTTCTCTAATCATTTTATATGATAAAGGAAATTGTCATACGTGTTGAACTCAGATGGAAGAGCCGCTTCCCAACACTGCAGCCCACTGCCTGGAAGCAGCCGCTCAGTGGGGCCTTCTCAAGCCCCCAGCATCTCCTGGGGTCTCTTGGAGACAGCGCATCCACTTACAGGAAGGAGAAAGACTCTGCACACCCACATGCCCGGCAGTGTTATTCACCATGGCCAGAGGCAGCAGGACAGAAGTGTGTGACACAGGTGCACGGAGAAGCCGAGGGCGGCTCGTCCCTGCACAGGATGTGAGTCAGCAGCAAAAAAGGAATTTCCAGGCACGCCAGTGTGGATGGACCCTGAGATCACAAGGCTCAGCAAAATAGCCAACCACACAGGGGAAAATGCAGTATCATCCTGCTACAGGAGGTCCCCAGAGTTGTCAAATCATAGACAGAAAGTAGAAGGCAGTCGCCAGGGCCCAAAGGAGGAGGACATAGTGCTTAAAGAGAACGGAGCTTGTCTGGGAAGATGAGAAGGTTCTGGAGGTGGACGCATGCTAGTATAAATGTGCTCTGTACCACAGAATGCTTGCTAAAAATGCCCAAGACGGCCAGTTTTGTGATGAGCCCCTCACCATAACAAGGGCTTTGACGCAGCAGTTCCCATCACCCCAGCAGCCTGCACACCCCACTGTGCTGTGGGTTTTTTTTTTCCTGTCTTTTTCCTTTTTATCAGTACCGAGGATCGGACTCATGACTGCCTGCTTGCAAGGCAGGCACTTGCGCCGCTGAGCTAAACCTCCAGCCCCCAGCTGTGGGGTTTTTACTTTTATAATTTTTTTGGTACTGGGAAGCAAACTCATGACTTCGCGTCTGCCAGGCAGGGGCTGATCTCCCCACCCACCTCCCATCCCCAAGGGCGCCCTCTATCTCCATCCCCAGAACTTTCCTGTGTGCTTTATGCACAAAGCCACGCTCAGCCAACTCCATGATGACCCTATGGGTGACATCTGACGTGCCTTCCATTTTACAGATGAGGAAACTGAGGCTCAGAAAGAGGAAGCTGGAGAGGCAGTGGCAGTGGAGCCAGTTCTGCTGATGGGTGGGGCGAAAGCACGAGAGTCCGCACTGGAGGTCATGCTTGGGGCTGCCCTTGGGGGTGGGAGGTCGGCGAGGCAGCACCCCCAGGGAGGTGTCCTCCTCCTCCCCGGCCCATCTCACCTGGGGCAGGCCCGTGAGCAGGCTGGCACGGCTGGGGGAGCAGCTGCTGACGGAGGTAAAGGCATTGCGGAAGACCAAGCTGCGGCGCGCCAGGGCATCCAGGTGAGGCGTGGCAATGGCACTGTTGTTATACACGCCACTCTCAAAGCCTCCATCATCCGCTGAGGAAGGGAACAGACAAGAGTCAGTGGGCTGGGGGTCAGAAGGGACAGCCTGTGGGGAAGCTGGGGTCCTACTGCAAAGGCTTGGGCCAGCACTACCCAGGAGACCAAGGCACAGGGCAGCCATAAGCCCTGAGTGGGCAGGACTCCAGGCGCTGTGACAGCGAGGCATGGGAGCAGGCTAGTGTGACACCCAGCAGACAGAATACTCAGGCAGCCTCGAGACACAAGTGGGCATTCCTAGCAAACACAACATGTGAGTGGGCCTGTCAGCCAGGAGAGATGTTGGCCACAGGCTGGGAGAGGGATGCTGGGGCCATATCCTCTGGTGGGGGTCCCTGCAACCCTAGAGGAAGGCTGCCCTGTCCAAACTGTCAGGAGTCTCAGTACTTGTTAAGGGTCCTGCTGCATACTGAAATCTGTCCACCCCAAGTTCCTAGGCTGAAGGCTCAACTCCAGTGTGTCTGTATCGGTTGATAAGGGATGGGCCTATGTGGGTGCACATGTTTGTGAGTCTATGTGTGAGTGTTTTGGGGGGTGCAGGCTGGGGAGTGTTGGCAGCACAGGAGACTGAACCCAGCCCAAGCTCTGGAACATACTACCCAAGCACACTACCGCTAGGCCTCAGCCCTAGTCCTTTTAAACTATGTTTAGAGAGATAGGGTCTTGTTATGTAGTCCAGGCTGCCCTCAAACTTACAATCCTCCAGCCTCAGCCTCCCAAGTGGCTGGGACTCCAGGTGTGCAAACCAAAACACCTGGTTTGTCAATGTTGAATTTCATGGAAGTTAAGTGAAACCTGTCATCAGGGTAGGGTCCAATCTAACAGGACTGTGCCCTCCCCTGCCTATGGGGATGCAGTAGGAAGTTGGCCCTCTGAAAGCCAGGAGAAGGTCCCTCCCTGTGCTGGCACCTGACTTGGACTTTCAGATTCCACAAGTGTGAGAAAAGAATTTCTGTGTGTAGGACAGCTGGGTTGTGGTACTTGGTTTCCAAGCTAACAGCAACCTAAGCTGGGGACTGCAGCTTCTGGGCTCTGGAAGGCTCCCTTCTAATAACAAATCCCAGCAGGATGGGGGGCCTGGGGCAGATTCTTCCTTAGTGCCTGGGAGGGGCCTGCCAGGCACCCGGAAGGTTGCTGTTTGTGTTACAATCAGCTGAAGGCTGCCCAGAGACCGCAAAGTTAATCAGAAACAGTGGGTCTGGCAAGGAGCCAGACCCCAGCAGGATTTGGGTTGTCACGGGCCTGGTCACCCAAACAGGAAGTCTTGTGAGCAGCAGGGTGTTGCAGGAACCTGGGGTTTCTGAGGGCAGCACAGGCTGGGTGAGAAGTGAGCAGGTAGTGTGGACCAGTGCACTTGGGCCACAGCCCTCTGGGGTCTGAAAAGGGAAAGTCAAGCCACAGAAGGTCAGGCCAGAGTATCCCAGCCGCACACCTTAGCCCCAGGAGCTCTGCAAAGCCGCTAGGCTCGCTAACATGGGGCTCACGGGCACGGCCCTGGCTGCTCTGGGGATGCCGAGGGGGGCCAAATCAGACCGGGGGGGGGGGCAAAGCGGGAGCTCTGAGCGCCGGGCTGGTCCCTACTGCTGCACAGCCTAAGGAGCCGGCAAAGAGAGTCTAGGGGAGAGTCTAGGGGCCATGGCGACGTGTGGCGAGTCTAGGGGCAGTGGGACCGCAAGCGCCGGGCACGCTGGGTCAGCACTGGCCACTGGTGGGGGACGAGGCCCAGGGCCTGATTTCGCTGCAGTAACCCGTGGCCACGGGAGGGCGGCGGCACTCACCGAGGATCAGCAGCGCGTTCCGGGGGCGCGCCCTGCAGAGCCCCAGGAGCAGCAGAAGCGCGCAGCAGACGGGCCCGGGGCGGCTCATGGCGGCCACCACCGAGTCGGCAGCCGCTCTGCGCCCCGCCCCTCCCCGGTCACGTGCCCGTCCCTTCTCTTCTCCCTCCCCTCAAGTTCCTGCGGCCCGGCCGGCGACGACTCCGAGTGACCCCGAGCACCCGGGGTGAGTCTGCACCGGTGGAATACCGGGCCCTGGCCCGGGCAGGGGGCGGCCACGGTGGACCCAGTGCGGGATTCGAGGGCGGCTCTGCAGCGGGGATCTCCGAGCCGCGTCCCGCCCCACGTTCCCGGCCCTCATCTCCCTCGGGGTGGGCGCGGGTGCTCACCCTGGGTCCCGGGCTGGGGGTCCCGCCGCATCGTGGGGGTGGAGAGGCTGGATTTTGTCCCGAGGGGCGCAGCAGGCGGGCTGGGGGTCGGCGGCCGGTTCTGCGCGCGGGATGGAGAGCCAGGGCTCAAGGATGCCGCTCACCCAGAATTAACGCGGGAGCCCCAGACGTTCTCCAGCACTCGGCTGCAATCCCCGGGGCTCCTTTAGACTTGTGAGTGCCACAGGTGGGGGGCTGGGTAAGATGTGGCCTCAGAAATTGTGGGTGGCTCCGGCCGTGGTTCGGACTTGGGATGGTTCGCTGTGGCGGTGGATCTCGGAGCCCTTGGGCCCCAGACTCCCCATCCTGTGCGTGTAGGCTCCGGTGGGTGGGTCCCGAAGACCCTCCTTCTCTCAGAGCTTGTTCCATTAGGTGCCCTGGAGAGGAAGAATAGATTCTGCTGGGAGGAGAAATTCTTTAGGGTTCTAATGCAGAAGTAGTTTGCCTGGTTCTTACCTGTGGGGTTGCTGGAGGGAGGGACACCGGGATTTGAGCCTGTGGGGTCCAGGATAGTGAATGTGGGCACAGGTTGGTGCCTTGCCCACTTTGTGGGCTTCTCTCATCCCATCTGGGGAACTTAGCCACTCTGGCTCACCACGCCTCCACGGTGCCTGCTCTTGGTGTCTGTGAACCCACCTGGCCTTGCTGGGTCCTCTGAAATTCAGCCCCTGATGGCTGCTGTTTCCCTCCCATAGGCCCTTGCTCCTGATGCCCTCCTCCCTGAAGGGCCTGGGGCAGGCCTGGCTCTCCAGCTCCAGCATGGCCCTCAGCGCCTGCTGCTCCGTCTCAGCCTGGCAGAAGCGGCTGCCTGTCCTGGCGTGGCTGCCTCGGTACTCACTGCAGTGGCTGAAGATGGACTTCATCGCTGGACTCTCAGTTGGCCTCACAGTCATTCCCCAGGCGCTGGCCTATGCAGAAGTGGCTGGACTGCCTCCCCAGGTGAGCTGTCTGACCCCACTGCCAGGCACCTCCTGTCCCCATGGCCTGACCCCACCTAGCGGCTGAACAGAAAGGCTTGTGCTTAGTATGGGCCCCAGACACCTTCACACGTCCTACCCCAGGGGCCCAAGGAACCCTGGATCTATAATTCATAGCATGTGACTGCTTTCAGGCCCTGAGCTGACTCTGTGTGTTTAGAGGGGTGATTCGTGGTGACCTTAGGAATACTTCCTGGGACTCCCAGACAAAGTTCCCTGGCCTTTGACCCTACCCCACTTCACCTGGTGTCAGCACCCTGAGGCCCCGCTTGGAGCTGGTAGAAAAACAGCCCCTGTTCACTGCAGGTCCACCATGGCAGCCAGTGGAGGGTAGGTGACTGGCCCTGCCTGCGTGTACAAGGTGTGCAAGTACACAGTTGGTACCTGCAGGTCCTTTGTCCACACATCCGTGGACAGCAGGGACAGGGGTGGACTGGCCTGGGCCTCCTGGGGCTCACTGCTGTCTCTCCCTGACAGTACGGCCTCTACTCTGCCTTCACGGGATGCTTTGTGTATGTCTTCCTGGGCACCTCCCGGGATGTGACTCTGGGCCCTACAGCCATCATGTCCCTCCTGGTATCCTTCTATACCTTCCATGAGCCTGCCTATGCTGTGCTGCTGACCTTCCTGTCAGGCTGCATCCAGCTAGCCATGGGGCTCCTGCATTTGGGTAAGACCTTGTCTTCCTGTGGTGGGCGGAGAGGCTTCAAGTTATGTGTGCTAAGGTGGGGAGGTACCCCAGTTCCAGGCCTGCTCCACTCTGCAGGGCCAGCACACTGGGAGAACTGCAGGGCCACAGACCCTAAGAACCGTCTAGTAGGGTGCATCACCCATTTTCCCAGCCTACACCCAGCCTACCCTCTAAAACCAAGGGAACTGGGGCCGGCCCTTCATTCCCTTCTGGCTGCCAGGGTTCCTGTTGGATTTCATCTCCTGCCCTGTCATTAAGGGGTTCACCTCCGCTGCTGCCATCATCATCGGCTTTGGACAGATCAAGGTAGGCACAGTGTCTACCACCGCTGCAAGGTGGCACAGGGGTTCCTGGGAGCAGGACCAAAGCAGCCCCGCACTTTGTGGCCAGTAAACACCTTGCTGCTTGGGATTTGTCTCCAACCTGGATTGAGGAGCACTGAGTCCTTCCCTCCAGGGAGAGATGTTACACAATGGTCAGATTTCACAGTAGGTAATTTGGGGCCCATAATTACACTCAGCTCTTGCCTGAGTTTTTGTGCCAGGGCGTTTGGTTGGCTTCACAAGATGGTTCTGTTCTGCCTTTATAACATGTTGTATCAGCAAACCTTGCAGATCATGGGCACCAGGGTTTTTACCAGCAAATCACTTCCCCTTGCTAGTTTACCTGGATAGCTCCTTGTGGCTTCTTCTGGATAGCTCTTTGTGGCTTCTTCTAGTTTCTATTTAAATGCCAGGATTTTATTCCTGTTTAAAATGCCTCTAAGAAGCCCTAGAGCCCATCTTCAGTTGTCCCAGGATGCAGCTCACTTCTGCTCACGTGCCTGGGTGTTTCTTACATTACTTGAGGCAAGCTTGACCATGGTGCCCACTGCTCTGGGTGGTGTGAAGTAGGTAGGGCCCTCTCCTCCGGGGCACGTATGCAATGGAACTGAACTCAGTTCTGTGGATGGGGTTCCTGATGGTGGATTCAGGGCCATTCCCTTGTCTCGTGGCTGTGTTTCTACACCCCAGCTCCACCAGGCCTGTGTCTCAAAGCCAGGGGCTGCTCCACTGGCCCGTGTCTCTGTGTAGGCAGAGCAGGAGCATTAAGGTTGGGAGACTCTTTTGCACCCTTTGTCTCAGGAGTGGGTCAGGCTTGCTGAGTCCTTCACTCTTAGCACACCATGGGAGGTAGGTTTATCATGGTGCCCACTTTAGAGAGGAGGAGATACACAGCAAGGTGTGGGAGAGTGGGATTTTACAGTATGTACACATGTCAGGGCGTGCTTGGCAGTGTCAAGAATGCTTTTTTTTTGTTTTGTTTTGTCTATTCTTTCTTGGATGTAGGAAATCGAAAAAAAAAGTCTTTTTCTTTCTGTGGCATTAGGTATTGAACCCACATCCTTTGTATTGAGCTGCATCTCTAGATGTTTTTAAAAAATTTTTGACACAAGGTCTTTCGAATTTACTACTTTGTACCAGCTGGGTTCAAACTTTGAATTCTCCTGCTTCAGCCTCCCAGAGTGCTAGGATAACAGGAAGGGGCCACCACACCCTGCTCTTTTATATGATTTTAATGCCACTGGAGGGTACCTTCTCGTCCGTACTCAGTAACCTTAACCCCACTCCCCAAATTTTAAAAACTTTGATTAGATCATACTGTGTGGCCATCGGACATCCCTAGGACTTGAGGCCCTCCCAATCCAAGAATCCATCAGTGTCTACC
This sequence comes from Cavia porcellus, assembly GCF_034190915.1. Lineage (NCBI taxonomy): Eukaryota > Metazoa > Chordata > Mammalia > Rodentia > Caviidae > Cavia > Cavia porcellus. The sequence goes on from NW_026947515.1 coordinate 28,722,808, forward strand.
TGTCCCATGTCCCCAGCCTCAGTGTTTGCAGTGATTGTGGGCTAGGAGGGTCCTAAGGTGTCCTGGTTAATCCACCTCCCATACATCCTGCTGGGTCTCAGGCAGGATGAAGTGCTGAAGCAGGGAATGAAGCCCCTTTTCCTTCCTGAAGACCCCAAGGGCTGTGGTCAGGGTGGGAGGCCCTGTCCTGACTGGGACCCCCACGCCTTTCCATCGAGCCCCTGAGGAGCAGCTAGTTCTGCCTGTCTTGGCCTGGGCATGAGTTTTCCTTCAAGCAGGGGCCAGGGTGGGGAGTAACAGAGCTCTCTGGCCAGTAGTGGTCAGAGGGAAGTGTGGGGAAGTGTGGCCGAGGTCCCCAGACAGCTCAGCTGCTTGGCTGTAGGTCCAGGTCTCCTGCTTTGTACTGCTGACCCATACACTAGGTGCTGGCTTCCCCAAGGTAACTTTATCTCCTGCCTTGGGGTCGCAGTGACCCCTGGGAGCCCCGAGTTAGCCCTGCAGGTCCAGACCCCCAGGTGGGGCCCTTCTCAGGCAAAAAGAAGGGATGGAGTGGAGGCAGAGGGGAGAGAGGGACAGGCATGGGCAGGTTCTAATGGATTCTGTTTGAACAGAACCTGCTGGGCCTGCACAACATCCCCCGGCAGTTCTTCCTGCAAGTATATCACACCTTCCTCAGCGTCGGGGAGACCAGGTACCCCGTTGGGTTCTTTTTCCCCCTGGATATGGCTGCTCTTCCTTCCAGGGCCCCTTCCCATGCCCTGCTTCCTTCTCCACCCCGGCTAGCGTTGAGCTGTCTTCTTGGGCCTTGTTGCTCGCACTGGTCCCCAGAGTGGCAAGGTCACATCACTGGGCAGGGGTTAGACAAGCAGATGCCAGGTCAGCCCAGACTGCTGAGAAAGGGTAGCATTGTTTCAGGAGCCCGGGGTGTCTGAGGATCCTCCACCAGGTTATCTGGGTCAGTAGGGGTAGGACAGACAGTCTCCTGTCCCGGAGTCCTCACATAGTAGTACCATGTCGCAGGCCCGGAGAGCTGATGCCCAGAATGTGTCTGCCCAAGGGCTGCTCTCTGCAGGTGGGGCCCCACCTGTGTCACTTCCTTGATGGTGTAAGTCTCTCTGATGAAGGGTCCCTCCCTCCTAGACCAGCTGGCGGAGAGCCAGGATATCCCCTGCTGTCCTGCCTGGACCAGAAGAGGGTTTGAGGAAAGTGGGTGGTGGCCTGGAGAGTAGACCAGGGCTCAGACTTCCTTTCTGCTTGGATCTTCTGCCACCTTGGTTCAGGGACTGTGTTGGGAGCCAGTGGGCCCTCTGCCTCTTGAGTAGGGGTCAGCCTCCTGGAGGTGGACACTGGCTCACAAACGAAGGGGCACAGGGCCTCACCTACTGAGTGTAGTCCAGATGTGCCATCTGTGATTGACAGGCCTGAATGCGTGGGGTTGCAGTCCCTCTCCAGTGGTGGTGGGGACTTCCTGACTCCTAGTCCTGTGCAGGGCTGGGTGCTTACTGAGCTGTGAACACAGTTTTGAAATCATCGAGGGCTGTGGATCACTTAGGAGAAGGCCAAAAGGTTGGGGACAGTGTTTCAGGAGCAGGTGTGCGTGGCTGCCTGGCTGGGTGGTGACCCGTCCTCTGCCCGCAGGCTGGGCGATGCCATTCTGGGCCTGGTCTGCATGGTGCTGCTGCTTGTGCTGAAGCTCATGCGGGACCGCATTCCTCCTGTCCACCCCGAGATGCCCCTCTGCGTGCGGCTCAGCTGTGGGCTGGTGTGGACCACTGCCACAGGTGAGGAGCCCCCTGGCTGAGGGGCATGGGTGAGGGGAGGCAGTCAGCAGGAGTTCCGAGCCCCAGCCCTTAGAGATGCTTTGGCCTGGGAGTGCCTTGTGCATTGTGATTACTGGTGGGTTTTTGGTTTGATTTGGTTCAGTTAGCTTTGGTCCAGTCCAGTTTGGTTTGGTACCAGTGATTAAACCTAGGACCTCCCATTGAGTTACGGCTCCAGCCCTTTTTTATTTTTATTTATTTTGTTTTACCTGGAATTGAACTTACGACCCTGCACTTGCCAGGAAGGTGCTTATGACACCGAGCTACACCCCCAGCCCCTTATTTTTCATTTTGAGACAGGCTTTCACTAAGTCATTAAGTTGTCAAGGCTGGGCTCAAACTTGGGATGCTCCTGCCTCAGCTTCCCAGAGTACTGGGGTCACAAGGTGTGCACCACCACGCCTGGATTATAGATGGTTCTGATCTGTCTCCAGTACTGGGAACCCTCATCTGCAGCAGTGGTTCCCAGGCAGAGGTGACTGGGCAAAGTTGGGAGTCATCTTTGGGTGATACCATCTGGGGAAGCTGTTGCTGGCATCTGGTGGGTGTCAGCGGCCCCCTGGTCTCCCCCAGTGGAGTCAGCTGGCCCAAAACATTGGCAGTGCCCAGGCTTGAGAAACCCCATCTGCGGGATCACTGGGTGAGAAGGCAAATTCCACACTACCCAGAGGCTGCGTTCTAGCCGGGCGCTTGCTGGGAGGGAGAGTTTAGCTCTGGGCATGGGGCGCGCGGGCTGAGTGAGTGACAGGGTCCATGGGAGCGGCTGAGGCCAGGGCCCTGCTGAGGGCCATTGCTGGGGAGGCTGGACGCTGGTTAGTGATACCCACAGAAGAAGGTACACGCAGGACAGCAGCGTCATCTCTGAACCTTACGAGGAGTGAAATGATCTGAATGTGGCCCAGCAGTTAGTGGGGGGCAGGCAGGAAATCAACAGCAATGAAACAGGGGAGCAGTGAAAAAGGTTTTTTGTTGTTTCCTAAAGTTAGGGGCTAAACCCAGGGCCTCCTGCACGCTGGGCAGAGGCTGTACTAGCCTCCCTCTTTCTTAAAAAGTACTGGATTTTCTTTTAACACAGTCTCACTAAGCTGCCCAGGCTGGCCTTGAACTTGAAACACTCCTGCATCAGCTTCCCAAATGACTGGGATCACAGATCCGCACCACCAAGCCTGGCCGAGAAAGGTTTCTTAGATGCTAGAACGCCAGCTGAGGGTGGTGGCGCACACGCAGCAGTCTGGACGCAGGAGGGTGCCAGCCCCTGCCCTGCCACTTTCCCATGTGTGTCAGGCCCGGGTCTCACCTGTGTTCCCTCTGTCCCAGCTCGTAATGCCCTAGTGGTCTCCTTCGCGGCCCTGGTTGCATATTCCTTTGAGGTGACTGGATACCAGCCCTTCATTCTAACTGGAGAGATAGCCAAGGGGCTGCCGCCTGTGCGAGTCCCTCCCTTCTCGGTGACCATGGCCAATGGGACTGTCTCCTTCACCCGGATGGTGCAGGTGAGAAGCAATGGAGCCGCCAGCGTGGCCGAGTCCCTGGGTCTGGCTCTGGGTCCCTGCTGCATCTGTCCGGTGACAGGAGTTTCCAGCCCGATGAAGGGGTCACAGTCCCTGTGGGCAGCAGTTAGGGAAGAGCCCCAGGTTGGACACAGCGGACCAGGCACTCCCTTGTGTTTTGGCCTCAGAGACCCCACAGTCCCCCTCCTTCAGACAGCGGCACGGGGGGTATCTGCAGGTTCTCCTTAATGTCTGGCCCCTTTCCCCATGAGGAGGTGCTCTTTGCCTCACATGCTCATACCCTTGCAGCTGCAAGCGCTGCACATGTCTCCTTTGTGGGTGCACTTGGGGGCGGGCCGATCATGCCTTGGTAGGGTGACCAGACCTGCCTGTCCCTTCCGGAGGGACAGGGATGCTGGAAGGCCCTCACCACCTCCCCTGTCTCTTCCCCCAGGACCTGGGGGCAGGGCTGGCAGTGGTGCCCCTGATCGGGCTGCTGGAGAGCATCGCAGTGGCCAAAGCCTTCGGTGAGACGCCCGCTGCCCGCACCTTTTCCTCCTCGGTGATGCACCCTGGCTGGGCTCACAGTTGCTCAGCTGCTGCTTTCTTGCTTGCATTTGGCTGCTGCCATTTATAAAATCAGAATTTTTTTTCTAAATGTTAATGTGATCATGTTTTAAAATGGAGTACATGTACACCAGGTGAGACATCCCTGATCTGAAAATCCAAAATCTGAAACCCTTGGTGCCAGTGTGACCTGATGGGTGCTCAACAGACAAAGGCTGAAGTATTCTTAACTGATAAAAGTCTAGGCACATATTCCAAACTCTGAAGATTTCTAAAGCTGGAAGCACTTTGGTTTCCAGCTGTTTTGGGTAAGGGACGCACACTGTGTGCAGTAAAACTGGATCTGTAACCAGAAACCCTGTCCCAGTGTGCCAGCCAGCATTCCTGTGTGTGGACACGAGAGACCCTGCTTTGGCCAGGAGTGGTGGTCCAGGGTTGCACCCACCTGTAACCTCAGCTCCTGGGGAAGCTGAGGCAGGAAGATTAACAGTACAGGGCCAGCCTGGGCAACTTAGTGAGACCCTGTCTTGAAACTTACAATGGAGCTGGAGATGTAGCTCAGGGCACCCTCGACTCAGTGTTCACTTCCAGAACAGACTAAGGCATCCCTAATGTGGAGCTGGGGTGCAGAGTTGGAACAAGCTGTGTGCGGGGTTCCTTTCTGTGTTGCTTGCTGTTGCTTGTGGTAGACACAGGTAACCTCATTGGTAATAGCGAGATGTCAAATGAAGAAGCCGTGAGTTGTTGTGTCTTTGTTTGTACTGTGATTTGTTTAAGCGGAAGTTGTAATTAGTTGATTTTTAATTCAGTTTAATTAAGCTGTGCTTAATAACTGGTTCACAAAAGTTCTAAAAATTCACAGCATCTGTCCTGCTGGCTCGGTACCCTGGAGGCTCCTCCCCTCCCTCTTTGGAAGCAGGGAGGTATAGGCGCCTATATCTGAGTGAGCATCTTTCAGCACTCTCCTTTGTAAGGTTAGGCTGTTAAAGTGTTGCCTTGTCACCTTTCCCACTGGGGTTGGCTGCACTTCCAACTCCGGATTGTCAGCTTGGATGACTCTTGCACCCCAATCTGTGATAACTGAGGCCTCCTTGCCTGCAGGTCCAGGTTAGTTCTGCAGGTGAAAGCCCAGGTCACGGCAGCTCAGCAGTAGAGCGCTTGCCCGGCACGCACAGGCACTGGGTCCCATTCCTAGCACCAGGAAGAAATTCACTGTGTGTATTGTCTGCCTCCCTGCCTGGTGTTTCCTGCCCAGCCCTAGGTATGCCAGGGTAGATTCCGCTCCAGCAGCCCAGTGCTTTGTCCCTCAGCCCCTTCAGAGATCCACTCAGAAGGGTTTCCAGATCCAGCAGTTGCTCAGAACCATTCCATGTCTCCATTAGTTCTGCGTACAGCTCTTGTCTTCCTTATTTAGTTTCTGTTTCTCTGATCATCTCTTTATGTTGCTGGAAATAAAACAGTATCTTCTCCAAATCTGCATCTTACAGCCTTTACTCTTGTCTGTTACCTAGACATTGCTTGTTTTGTTTTTCTATTTTGTTTTGTTTTAAGTACGGATTAAACCTTGGGGTTTTGCACTAAACTACATGCCCTGCTCATTTTTAAATTTTTTACTATGAGACAGGATATTGCGAAGTTACCCTGGCTTAGCACCAGAAAGGCTGAGGCAGAAGGATCACTGTGAGTTCAAGGCCAGCTTGTGCTGCATAGTGAGACCCTATCTGAAAACAGACAAACAAAAATATATAAAGATGTTGTAGAAAGTACAGAAGTAAAGAGGGTAAATCACCTGTCATCCCTCTTCCTTCTCCGTCTGACTGCAGTTAATGTGTTACTTCCGTCTGCTTTCTGATACACACGTGGAAAAATACCTGGGACCAGACATGTTTCTGATTTGAGAGGTTTTCACATGTTGAAATATTTTTAATAGCGTTTATTGGTTGAGCATCCTAATTCAAAAGTCCAAAACTTTTTATTTCTTTCTTTTTTTTCTTCTGGAACTGGGGGTTGAACCTACAGCCTTCACTCTGAACTACATCCTCACCTCTCTTTGAGACAGAGTCTTGCTAAACTGCTGAATTACCCAGGCTGAGCTTGAACTTGAACTTGTGACCTCCTGTCTCAGCCTCCCTGAGAGTATGGATTTCAGTCATGGGCCACCATGCCCAGCTGCAAAATGTTTTGGAGGTGATGTCAGTACCCAGAGAGTTTCGGTTTTGAAACATTTCAGATTCTGGATTTTCATATATGCAGAGCTCGGATAGTGCCATGCACGCAGAGAAGTGTGAACCAGTTCTTCGTCTCATAGGCACTTTCCCAGCAATGTCGTCGTATATCCAGTGACAGTGTGTTTGTCCCTCCCCTTTAGCATCTCAAAACGATTACCATGTGGATGCCAACCAGGAGCTGCTGGCCATCGGTAAGACCCCTTCCAGGCTGAGTGCCTGCATGTCCCACTGAGTTGTGCTGAGTGTGACAGTGGCTGTGATGAGCCAGTGGGCCTTGTAGACTCCTCCTCAAGGGCCCCGAAGCTTCTGTTCAACCCTTGGGCATAGGCAGCTCACAGGTGGTCCAGGTTTCCACTTACTGAGTACCTGCTGAGTGGACACCCTGACATCTGTGACCTCATGGACACCCTGGAGTGCCCAGCCTCCGAAAAGCAGTGTGAGGGCCAGCGGGCAAGGAGCAGAAGGGTGCTGCCAGGCCAGCCCCAAGCATGCCTGTCCCTGCCCTGTGGCCTCCCTCCAGCAGGAGTAGGGGGACCGATAAGGACCCAGGTGTCCTAGGCTGCCTGCCTGTGGCCAGGGCTGTATGCTGGGTTTGCCATTGTGAATTCCTTTGTCTTTGTGAGATGACTTTTCTAGTGTGTTTGGGGACCATGGCCTAAATCTTACATTTGGGTCCAGTCTAGTGCCAGTGTGTCATGGGCCTGCTCCTGCCTGTCCCCCTCCCACTATGGATGGGCGCAGTCAGCAAGCAGCACCTGGCAGCTTTGGGGTCAGGTCTGGACCTCGGCCACTTAACTTACAGTCAACAAACACCTGGGCCCCCATGTAGCACCCTTCTCTGAGGAGGTCCACGAACTCCCTGAAGAACCTACCAGTGAACCTTCCAACTATGATTTCTCAGAGCACCCCATTCCTATGACTTCAAAAATAGTACATCCATAGCAAGACGTGGTGGCACATGCCTGTAATCCCAGCACTAGGGCCGCTGAGGCAGGAGCATTGCAAATTCAAGGCTGGCCTGAGCTCCGTAGCAAGATCCTGCATGGAACACAATGAAACAAGTGGCTTGCAGCATCCCCACCAGCAGCAGCAGCAGCAGCAGCAGGAGAAGAATAACGTAGATCTGGCGGCACAGACAAAAGCAGACAGGCATATTGAATCCATGGGGCAAGGCTGGCTCCAGAATGACGATCAGAGCTAAATCAGGCCTGGGACTGTGGTTCTGTGGTAGACCGATGCCTGGTGTGCTCGAGGCCATGGATTCAAACCTCAGCACTATAAATGAAGCCCAACGCCAACTGGGCAGACGTGACAAGCTCGTGGCCTGTGTTTTCCTTCCCAAAGGCGTGCCCAAGGCTAACACAGGCGCCCGTCTTTCCCTGCATCTCTCCCTGACGGGCTCAATTTTCTGCCTCTGCCTGCCCAGTCTTTGGCCTGTGTGATTCCTCCTCCTTCACCCAGTAAACGTCTTGTCGTCTTCCCAGGCCTCACCAACATGCTGGGTTCCTTTGTGTCATCCTACCCGATCACAGGCAGCTTTGGGCGGTGAGTGCCCACACGCTTCCCTCCCTGCTGCGTGGGGTGGGCCCAGCTCCAGAATCGCCTCTTCCTTAGCTGGGCCCATTTGCCCATTTTCCACACCCTTCTTGTGGCAAAGCAGGAAGTGGGGGGCTACCCCTGCTCTCTGGAGCAGCATCTGGGTTCTCAGTGCCGCATTTCCATCTGGAAAGTTCCCAGCGTGTGGAAACAGTAAACCATATGTATTTAAGGAATAAGGGTATGGGCTGCACCCAGTGCTCTGCCCCCGCCCCCAGTCACTGCCTTGGCCCACCTGCCCCACCCCCCGCCTGGTCTCCTGGAAGGTCGCCTGCCTCTGCAGGCAGGCAGAAGCTTCCCCTGCTGTGCTGGGACCGCAGCACTCACAGGTCTCTCTTGCCTTTCCAGGACAGCTGTGAATGCCCAGTCTGGGGTGTGCACCCCTGCGGGAGGCCTGGTGACCGGTGAGCCCCCACTTTTCCTTATGCCCATGATGGTGAGGGAGAGACAGGCAGAAGCCTCCTAAAGGGCCATGCCTCCTTAGCAGGCTGTCAGGTCCACGGCTGTGTCCTCCTGGGATGGCACCTCCAAGGCCCCAGGTGACCCCTGCTGTCTACAGGTGCACTGGTGCTGCTGTCCCTAGACTACCTGACCTCGCTCTTCTACTACATTCCCAAGGCTGCACTGGCTGCTGTCATCATCATGGCTGTGGTGCCACTGTTTGACACCAAGATCTTCGGGATGCTGTGGCGAGTTAAGAGTGCGTATGTGCCGTTACCGGTAGGCATGTGCCCAGCAGAGGGCGCCGTGGCACGGAGTTTGGGGTTGCTGAGGGCATCCTTGAACCCCCTTCAGGCAGCCCAGCCCATACGAGGGCTGGGAGCTGCCCTCAAGTTCAGATGTCCCAAAGCCTTGAATAAGGCTGCCAAGAGAGTGGGACGTTGGTCTCCAGAGGACCAGGTTCCCCTGTGCAGGGACCCTGGAGGTGACCAGCGGGGCTTCTCTGCCTGAAATCCCCGTTTCCCTCAGCCGGCTGTCTCCCTGCCCACTCCCTTGGGTATCCTGAGCCTCAGAGTCTTGAATGGTGGAACTGTAAGGATTTGTGTAGCTTGGCTCCTTCCACTGTCTCCCCAGGGAGTCACCAACACAAGGCACAATCGATCATGTCATCGTGCAGCAGGACCTCTCTGTAGTGTGTGTCCCAGCCATGTACTCTGCCTGTGTGGAATGCAATAGATGCTCCTGAAGGAAACTGAGGCTTAGGGAAGGGGGAGATGGGTCTGACCCACTTGTGTCTGGAGCTGTCCCCAAACTCGTGGATTTTGCCCATCCCCCACTATCTCAGCCAAGTGTCCTGTGTGGTCTCCAAAGATCCCCTGATCCCTGCCACCCTTCTCAGGCTTTGTCCCTCCTTCATGGGCGCCCAGCAGGCCCTCACTGCTCTCTCTGAGCTTGGAGGCCTGGGGCCTGGCCCAGCAGGGTCAGTTAGTTGGCTTCCTGTGACCAGGACCTTCCTGTGATGAGCTGGGACTCACAGCTGCTGTCCTTGAGTCCCCAGAGCAGAGGCTGCCTGGGTCTGTGATCCCCGTTATCACCATGTAGGGAGCAGGAGCCCATCATCCTGCCTGGTGGGGCCCACCAGATGGGGCTGAGTTGTTCCCCTCCTCTCCTAGGGCTGGACCTCCTGCCTCTCTGTGCAACTTTCCTGCTGTGCTTCTGGGAGGTCCAGTATGGCATCCTGGCAGGGACCCTGGTGTCCACGCTGTTCCTGCTGCACTTCGTGGCCAGGCCTAAGACCCAGGTGCTGGCCAAGGGAGGCATGTGTGGATTCAGGGCTTCTCCTTTTTTCTTGAATTTATGGGTGACTGTGGTCTCCAGCACTGCCAGAGTTGACCCTCCTCTCATTAAAAGCCATAGTGCCTTGCTGCTGTGCCTGGTTCTTGCGGGGGGGGGGGGGGTGTCCCACCAGCCCTCACTCCTGCCCCACCCAGTGCACTGGGCTTGGCTTGTGGCTTCCTGCTTGGGATAGGCAAAGCCTCGTGGGAGCCGCCCTGTTTCCTCACCCTAAAGCTCACTCTTTCCTCCTCCCTTCCAAGGTGTCAGAGGGACCGGTCCTCATCCTGCAGCTGGCCAGTGGCCTGCACTTCCCTGCCATTGAGACCTTGCGGGACATTGTACTGAGTCGGGCGCTGGAAGGTATGTGATGGGCAGCGGTGGACTATAGTCAGCATGCATGCACCGACTTCCCCTCCACCATGGCTGTTTGAGGACTCCACAGCCCAGCCCCCACTGGCCTATGGGCCACCCCTCTGCTGTCAGGTCCATGAGGTGTTGAGCAGCTCTGAGTGGCATCCCCCGTGGGTAGGACAGTCCCCAGTGGGTGCTCAGCCCCAGGACTGCTTCTCTCCCTGCTTCAGCCCAGAGCTGATTGATGTTCAGGGCAGGCAAGGAGTCTCTTGGTCTTAGGAAGCAGCTACTGGTCTCACTGAAGAGCTGTTCCCTGAGCCACCCCGACCCTCACCAGTAGTCCTTGCTGGCCGCGCCCAGCAGTGTGACTACTTGGCCTGTGTTCCCAGTGACCTCGCCACGCCCTGCGGTTCTGGAGTGCTCCCACGTCTGCAGCATTGACTACACTGTGGTGCTGGGCCTGGCCGGGCTGCTGGAGGACTTCCGCAAGCAGGGTGTCTCCCTGGTTTTCTCTGGCCTGCAGGTAGGCAAGCCAGCCCCCACCCACAGGACCCGGGTTGGCAGCCCTCCCTCCTTCCCTGGGCCACTGTGACATTCTTGAGCCTTGATGCCAGCCATCCCAAGGACAGATGGCCCTGACCCTCCGTCTGCTGTGGCTCTGCTCTGACCTGGCAGGTTCTCAACCCACCTGACCTTCGTCTCCTTCCCTGGAATATGGGGGGCCGCAGCCCTGTCCTCAGAGCAGTTCTTGGCACAGCCTCAGGCTCCCTGGCCCTCGGCGCCAGGCCCATTGCTCACGCGCTGTCTTTAGTGCTGAGATTCTGGTCTCAGGCCGGCTGGCTCCATGGTTGCACTGTGGCTGTTGCTTCCTGTGCAGTTTGCAGTGGCCAGTTTGGTGGTCTTTGAAGGCCAGTCATATGGAAACCCCTCTGGCGGCAGCCCACTGGAGCCTCCCTCCCTCTCCGTTACCTGTGTGGCAAGGGTGCAGAATGTCCCAGAATATTCGGCGCCTCCACCACGCTGCCTGCTGTGCATCTGTCAGGGGCAGAGTCCTTTGCCCTGCACCAAAGCGTGTCTGTTCCACAGGCTCCTGTGCTCCATACCTTGCTGGCTGCAGACCTGAAGGGGTTCCAGAACTTTCCCACCCTGGAGAAGGCAGGTGGGCACTGGGGACATTCACCAGCATGTCCATCTCCCGGAGGTCAACAAAACAGGGCAGAACTGGGGGAGCAGGAAGAAAGGGGTGAAGGGCACGGAATACCTGGTCCCCAAGAGGGCGTAAGAGGTGTGGGTCCAGGCCCAGGTAGGGTCAGAGGTAAACCAAGGCCTTCTTTACCTGGGGCTTGTGTTGGGGTGTGTGTTAGAGGGAGTTTTAAGCACAGGTGAGCAGAGTGTCAGTGTCCTCCCAGTGTACCCACTGATCTGGGTAACATGTTTCTGTCACGCTAGAAAGGTCTCATGCCTCAGGGTCCATGTCCCTGAGGAACCAGGGTTCTGTTTTCGCCACCTTAAGCTGGCTGTGTGCCTGTTGTAGGTAGTGGGCGTGCGGGATTGTGAGGTTTCTGTGGCTGCTTCTTGGGCTGGGTCTGCCATCTGAGATGTGTCCGCATTGCTGCCAGAAGCAGCTGCAAGTGGCCCAGAAGGCCATGCCGTTCAGGGCACTCTGGAAGTCGTGGTGAGCCCAGAGAGGAGTGGCCTTCAGTACCCTGGGTGCTGGGCCCCAAGTGCCTGCCTCTTGGAGCCTGTTCCCCAAACTGACTGGTCTTCCTGTCCATTTTTTCAGTGCTTGTTATTTTTAACTGGCCTTAGAAGCACATACCTATAACCCCAGCACTCTGGAAGGCTGAGGCAAAAGGGTTGAAAGTTCAAGTGCAGCCTGGGTGATTTTGTTACGTAGCAGGACCATGTCTCAAAATAAAAATGGACTGTGAAGGCAGCTCGGCATGAGGGTGCTGGGTTCCATCTCCAGTACTGGATAAAAAAGAAACATTTTTTGCAGAGCAATACGTGAGGCAAGAGCTAGGCATGGAGCCCTACAACGTTTGTGAAGATTCTGTCCCAGAACATAAGGTCACCCTGCTGACAGCCTAACCGGGCCACTGGGGGCAGCTGGCGTAGTCTCCCAGAAGGTGCCTGTCTGTGTTTGACATCGGTCCTGCCTGAGAGACGTGCTGGCTACACAGAGGAACCCCTGGAGGGATTCTGCTGCCCTCTGCAGGCACCTGCCCGCTCCCCCCTGGGCGTGGACCTTGTTGGGAGAGTAGTTGGAGAGAGCTGCCACGGCTATAGCCCAGAGATGGCAGAAAGGAGCAGCAGCAGGCCGCCGTGGGGCAGGTACCTCAGAGGCGCATCCGTTGCCATGCAGTGGCTCTGCTGTGGCTTGAGAGAGGACCAGGGTGTGCCAAATCTCTCATCTCTTTTAAAACACTTCTGTGTTTTTTAAATTCAAGAGATAGCTTCGGTGTTTTGTAAAGATCGTAATTGCTTATTGTAAAAAGTAAAGGAAGCCATCCCCCGTCCTCTTTGATCAGGCCAGACCCCACCCAGTGCAGGCACCTGCCCGTGCGTGAGTGGGTTGGCGTCAATGGAATCACTTCCCATGTGCTGCTGTGCTGCCTGGGTTTCCATGCAGGCATTTGCCATCAATTATTTATTGTGATAATAAATGATCTACGTGGTTTTTAATGGCTTGATACTGTTTTATTCCAAGTCTATGGTAACAAGTCCTCTGTTCACCGTGTGTGGACTCTGGACTGAATTGTGTGCCCCAAAATCCATGGCATGAAGCCCTAACCCTCAGTGTAAGTATTTAGAGATGGAGCTATGGAAGTAATTTTTTTTTTTTTTTGAGACAGTCTCACTATGTAGCACAGGCTACTCTGGAGCTTACTGTGTATTGTAGTCCAGGCTGACCCTGAGCTCACAGCAGTTCTCCTGCCTCAGCCTCCCTAGTTCCTGGTTCATGGAAAGTAATTAACACATTCATGACAGGGCCTTAATTCCTGTGTCTCACTGCCAGGCAGTTTGAACAATTGGTGGCACATGTATGACTGTCCCACCATCAGTTTTTTGTTAATTTTATGAGTGAAAAGACTCCTGAGAGTGATTCATTAGATCTGTTTGTGCCACTTGATGGGGTAGTCATGCATGCACCACCAGCAGTGTTATGGTTAAGCAAAAGATCAACTCTTAGGGGAAACCAAGGAACCAGTTGATAAAGAAACAGTGAGTTTTTTGGGCTGATCAGAGCTGCAACTTGGACAAACCCAGGTTCAGGTGGTCTTTTCCCATTTATTACCAGAGAACACTGGTGCACACCTCTAACCCCAGGATTTAGGAGGCTGACGCAGGAAGGCCACTGTAAGTCCAAAGCCAGCCTGGTATATAGTAAGTTTAACTCAGCTTCTACTTCATGGCTCAACAAATGAAACCATTATGTATCCATGCGTTTCCACAGGATGGAAGACTGAGCCAAGGGCCTGCACACTGAGCTGTATCTTGAGCCCTTTTTTATTTTGACCTCTTATTTTTACTTTGAGCCCAATCTGTGCTCAAACCGGAATCCTTTTGCCTCAGCCTTCCACAGTGTTAGGATTACAAGTTTATAACACCATGCCCAAGTCACGGTTTTTTTGGTACTGGGGATTAAACTCATGACCATGTGCTTGCCAGGTAGGCACTGTGTCACTGAGTTAACTCCCCTCCCCAGGTCATGTTTTAAAAACAATAAATTGATTCCAACATTCAGGAGGCGGAGGCAAGAGAATCACTGCAAGTTGCAGGCCAGCCTGGGCTACATAGCAAGAACCTGTCTCAAAAAAAGAAAAAAAGAAACACTCCCTGTCAATAACGTAGGTCAGAGGCTACACACATCCAGGAGCTGATCCACGTGTGGTTTCTCTGGCCTCTGTGGGCAGGACAGCCCCTGTGGCAGTGTGGCACCTGCTTTAAGGACCAAAACCATTTAGGAGCCAAGCCAGAGCCTGTGACCTCTATCTCCACCCCACCAGGCCAGAGAGCATTTTAGCACCTCCCCCAGGGGCCAGCATCACGAAAAAATTGGGAACCTGCTGCACTCAGGAGCCCATCCCTAATTCACGAGCTAGACACAGAGGTATAGAGGCCCTTGTTCCCAGGAAGGATCTGAAGCGAGAATTGAAGCCCATGGGAAGAGCAAAGAGAGAAACTTCAACGGAGGAGGAGGAGGAGAAGGAAGAGGAGGAGGTGGCGGTAGCCCGTGGAGCTATCTCCTTGGGACGAGCCTAAAGCTGCAGAAGCAGATACTCAGTGACTGATGGCTGGCAACACCAGGGGCCTCCACAGAGAGATGCAGCAGAAGGGAGGGTGGATGTGAAAGACTGCCCTGGCTGCAGTACCTGCCAACCTGCAAGACAGGAAGAGTGGCCAGGAGCCATCTCCTGGAGGGCCCCTGCGCTCAGAACTCCGAACAGCGGCCCCCAGCTGAGTTTAAGCCAGCAGAGGATGCGCTGAGGGCTGCAGACTGAAGAGGACAATCCCAGCCTCATGGCCAGAAACCAACCTGAGCTTCAGGGGAAAAATGGGGCAGGTTCACTGAGATTATCCAGTAGCCCATGGTAAAGTGACTGCTGGCTTGCTGAGATACATCAGCACAGACCTGGACTCCACACCTTGTCTACCAGTGACAGCAGAGACAAACCTGGAAAGGGACATTTTTTCCCCTGCTCTTTTTCCTGTTTTTTCCTCATGGTTTGATCTTGTTTTTATATGACTTTGGATGTGGTCTCTAGATCGTGTGTGTGTGTGGTTGTTCTGTTCTTCCTTTTATTTTTTTTTTCTCTTTCTCTGTTACTTCCTTCTGCACCAGTCTCCTAAAGTTGTGTGTTCCCCTTTTGTCCTCTAGCCTTGCTTCTAAATTTCTTCCCCTTCTTATATTTCTCTACTTTTCCCTCTAACTCCTTTTAAATTTCCTCCCAAGGGTAAAATTGGAATAGCAAGAGCTTATTTAGTTATATGATTTTCTGGTTTGCTTTAGATTTTGTGGTATAACCACAAGTTGGGTTCATGCAGTTAAAGGTGGCAAATTAGGGGTCACCTCGGTCTGTCATTTTCTAGGCTGTGTTTGATGCTATTGTTATTGCTGACTTTACCACTTTAGCCAAAGTGACACAATGGTTCTAAGCAGCTGTCCTTCCTGGTATACCAACCCTGAGCTTGCCCAAAGGTCATAGAAAATACTATGGGCCAGTGCCAAGTGCTCAGGAGGTGGGCCAAGCAGGCAACAACTTTTCAACCCCAACAAATTGAAATAGTGGGATCTTCCAACCAACTCAAAACCCCAAATCAGCTACACCTGGGAGACACTTCTGAGACATAGTCATTTCCTGAGGGTTCTAAATACAAGCAATAGGAGGAGGAGGAAAGATGGTAGATAGGTAACAACTGGCTACAGAGGCTCCCTGAGGCAGTCAAGTTAGAATTCAACATAATACAGAGTGAGGAGCCCCAAACAGAGAGAGATGAATTCTGTCCTCCCAAGAAGAAATTAAGCAGGCAACTTGCCGACCATCCGAGGTCCTACCATGACTTGCCAATGTCCCACCACGACTTGCCAAGGTCCCACCGCGACATGCTGAGCCATCTGAGGTTCCGCCGCTTCGACTCACTGGAGGTGCAGTTACACTGAGTTCAGGGGTCGGTGAGCCAAACAGAGAGCTGAGTTGGCAGGGTGCCTACATCGACCTGTGGTGAGTGATGTGAGTGAAGCCATTCCATAAATAGGGGGGCTCCAGCAGATGACATTCTGGGACCAGGCAGGACTGGCAACTACAAAGGGAAGCAGTGACTTCAGTCAATTGTTCCCTTCCCAAACGGGATTGGTGGAGTGAGCTAGGCCTGGGTCACATGACCTGGCTGAGACCCAATAGGTTATCCGAAATCAAGTCCCTACAGTGGTGGTGCACACTAACCACATTAACCCAGTGAAGCCTCAGAAGTTTGACTGATCTGGAGGGGAGGTGATGCAAAGTATACAGTGCAGGCCACGGCAGCTTGAATAATCCGGAGGGGAGGAGCCAGCATACACTGTCCCTGTCTGCAACTCACTAGCACACGGCAGTGTGAAGGGTCATCTAGCCAGTGTGCTTCAGAAGAATTGTAACCAACAAAGAAAGAAACTGGGGCCTCCTAGAAGAAGCAAAAAAAGATGGGAAGAGGGAGCAACAACAAAAAGTCCCCAGGTCTCAATCCTGAGAACATGGACCCAGGACAGGTAAATACAAAGGAGAATGAGAACAACAAACATGCAATATCAGACACAGCGCCAGTGGACACAAAGAGATATATTCGGGACCTCATAGATGAGTTCAAAAGTGAAATCTTTAGCCAAATAAAGCAAGACATAAGATTAATAAAAGAGATACTAAGCACCCCTCAAGCAGACACAGACAGAAGAAGGGAGGAACTCAAAGGAGAGAACCATTTGGTGAAGAATATAAAAAACAAATATAGAATACATGAAGCAGATTCAGAGATCACCAGGAAATTAAAAACTCTATGGAAAGATGGCAAGTCAGCTTGAAAGAAACTCAGGATAGATTATCTAAACTGGAGAACAATTTTGCAATGTGGCAATATGAAAGGGAAAACTTATTTAAAAATAACAAAGAAACAAGCAGTAATAATACAAAGGCTAGAAGACAAAAGATCTATAACTTGAGAACTTGAGAATAAAAAATGTGAATGAAGAAGCTGGGCTACAAACAACGGAACTACAAAGGTTATTCACAGAAATAAATAAGGAAAACTACCCAAACATAGGAAAAGGAAATATTCTGATATATGAGGCATATAGAACTCCAGCCACCTACAACCAAAACAGAGCTACACCCAGGCATATAATAATAAAGATCCCAGAAAGTCAATATAAGAAAGGAATATTAAAAGCTGTTAAAGACAAGAAACAGATAACCTATAAAGGAAGGCCCGTCAGAATAACGGCAGACTTCTCGACACAAACCATCAAGTCAAGAAGAGCCTGGAGCAAAATATTCCAAGCCCTGAAAGAAAATAACCTCCATCCCAAATTGATGTACCCTGCTAAACTGTCTCTAGAAATTAATGGAGAAACAAGATGCTTCCAAGACAAAGAGGAACTTGGGAAATTTGCAACCACCAATCCAACTCTACATAGAATATTGCAGGGCATTCTAGAGAGAGAGAAAAGTACTAGGATTCCAGGAACTGTGGCAGAGAGTTCTCAATGAATGGAGCAGGAAACAGAATGAAGAAGATAAGCAGACAACTGATGGCAAAAAAAAAAAAAAGAGCGTAACAGAAATGAGGCAGAGAAGATTTTATTCAAAACTGATATGATTGATAGTATCAAGTCTGAGAGTATAGGCAACTACACTGAAGATGACAAGACTTTAAGATACACATTCTAGTTTGATAACTGCTGGTTTTTCAAGTTCTATACTATATATAAAGTTGTGTTTTATTTTTATTATTATTATTATTTTTGGTCTTTTTCCTTTTTATCGGTACCGGGGATCGAACTCACGACTGCCTGCTTGCAAGGCAGGCGCTTATGCCGCTAAGCTAAATCCCCAGCCCCAGTTGTGTTTTTATTAATACTGTTATGTACTGATATATTCAATTATACTATGTCTGATGATATACCCAATCCTATTGGAGAAAGCAAGAGACAACACAGGAACCATGGTAGAACTCTTAGTACAATGGTCTTAGATGTTTATTTCATTTCATGTGCTTATAGGAATATGTTTTGTTTTGTTTCTCCCTCTAATATAGAAAGAATAGAAATACATGTTAAGACTCATGCATGTGTAGAATCTATAAACAGTTTATGAGAACTGATCTTATGACACATGATCAAATGAACAGATACTTTGAAGAAAAAGAAACACTAAAATATCTAGTGATGATCTTGGAGTGTCATAATGTGAAACCCAGCAATAGTATTATTCTTTGTTCAGAGTGATATTAGTCTGCTTGGGTTTATTCAATCTCAACATAATTGAAGATATGGATAACTGCATGTATGTTTAAGTGTATAGGATTGATAACCATATTTCTAAGTTTTTGTTGGATAGTTGAACAGAACTGGTTGCAATCTCACTGTTTGAATCCCCACTTTATATGCTCCACTTTAGTATCTTGAATAACTATAAGAAGATAATCTGTAATCATCAACTAGTGATTTCTTATTATTTTTTTCTTTGAAATTGTCTTATATTGGCATGTGGAAATGCCTTCTCCTCATTCCTTTTGGAGTAGGAATATATCCATAACATGCTATATTAAAAAAAGGAGTTTTCAGGGCTGCCAACCTTACAGTAGAGGTTGAGTGGTAGTATATTTTTCCTACATTAAAGGAAAAAAAGAAATTATATCTTATTTCTACTTGTTTTCTGTTTTGTTTAGTCTTTCTTTAAATTAAATTTTAAAAAAAGACACTACAGTACCCAGTGTTGATCACGGAGTGTCATGATGTGAAATCCAGCAATACTATTGTTCTTTGTTCAGAATGATTTTAACCTGCTTTAGTTTGTTTAATCTAAACATAAATGAGGATATGTATAACTGAAAAAAATATAAGCAATAAAGCCATTCACCATAGGCAATTTACAAGCATCAGCCCAGGAAAGAAAGTAGAAAAAAAGAAAGAGAGGAACGGAGGGAGGGAGAGAAAAAGAAAAGACAGACAGAGAAAGAGAGTTTAGATTGATGTTGGTTGTGGTGGCACATACCTGTAATCTCAGCACTCCAGAGCCTGAGGCAGGAGAGTCACCACAAGTTCAAGGCCTGTCTGGGTTGCATAGTGAGTTCAAAGCAGCCTGCACTAGACAGTGGGACCTTGCTCAACAAGCAAATCAAAAAAGAACCACGAATGACCATTTTGGAAAAGAATTACAAAGTATGCTAGATGTGATGGTACATGATCATAAGTCTAGGACTTGGAAGGCTAAGACAAGAGGATGACTGTGAATTCATAAAAGTCAGTGCATCCTGATACTGCACTTTCATCTTGATTTTAACCAAATCTACAAGGTTCCGTTTTTCAAAGCCTCTGCACATATTTATTATCTTACAATTAAAATTATAACTAATTTTTAAATTATAAAAATCCTTGTTTGTAGTGTTGGTTTTGAACCCAGGGCCTTGCAAATGCCAGGCAAGTGTTCCACTGCTGACCTACCCACTAGCCCCAAAATTTATATTTAAAGTAAGAGTATGTAGCCGGGAATGGTGGCACATGCCTGTAGGGGGCCAGCACTTAGGAAGCTGAAGCCAGAGGGTCACCACAAGTTTGAGGCCAGCCTGGGCTGCATAGCCAGATCCTGTCTCAAAAAATCAAAATGAAGAATGAAAAACAAAAGTCAAGATATGAATTCAGCCCTGAAACCTTAGAATTTGGTGTTAGGAAATGTGGACAGGGGTCTGTCATCATCCCTGGTTAGCCGATTGAACTCTGTAGCCTTGTCCAACGAGGGTCACATGCGGCTGTGTGGCTAAGACCCTCCTCACCCAGCAGTGGGTACACAGCTCAGAGCAGACCTGCGAGGCCACATCACTCTGTGGCCCCCAGTACCACCGGCATCCATACCCCTGGGATCCTCGACACTGTATGTGACAGGTTGGATTGTGTCTCTCCATGCCAGATTCCCGTGTGGACTTCTAACTCCAGTATCTCAGAATAGAACCTTATTTCAGCTGATAATTAGCTTAATTAAAATTAGGCAATGGCAGGCAGGGGGGGGTCCTAATCTTATATGACTTGTGTTCTCACACAGAAGAGAAATTTGATCACAGACATGGAGGACGATGTGTGGACCTGAAGTCAGAGACCAAAGGACACTTCAGCAAGCCAGGGTGGGCTGAGGATGTAATGAAGATGGTGGCTTGCTGGGTCACTGGGTGGAGAGCCTCTCTGGGAAAAACAACTCAGATGCTGGAATTTGACAACATGGAGAGGGCCAGACGGGTGGAGAGGGATTTTCATGACCCTAGGAGGAAACTGAAGGAAAAAGAAAAATAGGAAGAGGAAGGAAAAACACAGGTGGAGGGCTGGAGCCAGATGCGCACACTGAGACTGGTCCACACTGTGCTCGGAGCGCCGTGGAGTCAGGTGACTCAAGTTTGCACTGAAGCTGTGGCCACTGATAATGGGAGCTGGTGAGTCTGGGGCCCTTGGCAGGAGGACGAGGCACAGCATGGAGTGGAGCCAAGGTGGAGAGCTGCATTAATTCTTGGTGAGTGCTGGAAATTGGGTCCTGTGGTGGGAGTGGCCAGCTGAAAGACATCTTGGAGTGGAGCAGAGTCTGGTGCTGCAGTGGCATCAGTCAGCCGCCCCTGGCCCAGAGAGGACTGGTGGGACCTGCTTGGGCTGAGTCATGCCCCCAGTCAGGACCCAATAGCCAGAGATGGAACTGTCCCGACCCTGTGACATCCGCCACAGCATAGCCTAAGTTGCTGAAGGCACTTGCTGGTTGACTGGCTCAGAGAAGAGTGGTTAGCCCACAGTACCTGCGTGCACCTCAGATAACAACAAACTGGAGAGGGCAGCAAAACCTCAGCCAGCACACGTCAGAAAAACCGTAAGCAATACAGAGAGGGCCTGAGACCTCCATCACACACTTGTCTGAAAGAAACCAGAAACATGACAAGAGATAGAAATAAGAAAAAACCTCCAGCCGCTGACCCTGGGAAATAAGCTCAGGAGAGGAAAATACAGAAGAGAACCAGTGCAGCAATCATGCAATATCAGACACAGCATCAGCAGACATAAATACCTTTGTGACTTCAGATGAACTTAAAACTGAAATTCTAATCCAAGTGAGGCAAGATAAAAAAAGATTAATTAAAGAAATGCTAAGCCCCTCTCAGGAAGACACAGGTGGAAGAATAGAGGAACCCAGGAAAGGAAGAGAAACCTTTGGTGAAGAATATAAACAAAATCTAGAATACATGAAACAGATCCAAAGAGATTAGCAGGAAACTAAAAACTCCATTGAAAGCTGGCAAAATGCCTTGACAGAAACTAAAGTTAGTCTTTAAAACTTGAAGAGAGATTTACAATGTGTGATTGTGAAAGAAAAGACCAAACAAAGAACCAGGAAGTAACAATTCAAAGGCTAGAAGATGACAAGAGGATCTATAACTTAAGAATAACAAACATTTTTTAAAAAGGAATAAAAAACGTGAGCGAAGAAGCAGGAGTAACCACAAATGAATTACAAAGGCTATTCACAGAAATAATTAAGGAAAACTTCCCAAGTATAGGAAAAAGAAATGATATCCAGAAAACGAAGCATACAGAACTCCAACCAACTACAACCAAAACAGGTACACCCAGACATACAATAGTCAAGATCCCAGAAATCCACCACAAGAACAGAATATTAAAAGTGGCCAGAGAAAAGAAGCAGATCACCTACAAAGGAAAAATCATCAAAATAATGACAGACATCAACACAAACTATCAAATCAAGAAGAGCCTGAGGGGAAATAGTCCAAGCCCTGAAAGAAAATAACCTCCAACCCAGATTGATGTACCCTGAAAAACTGTCTCTCAAAATTAATGGAGAAATAAGATGTTTCCAAGGAGGAACTGTGGGAGTTCATGGCCACCAATCTAACCCTATAAAAAATACTGAAGGACATTCGAGAGAGAGAGAGAGAGAAAAAAAACCAGGATTCCAGCAACAGTGGCAGAGTGATATTAGTCTAGTCTTTTATGTTCAATTTCAGTGTATATAAAGATAAGGACAGCTACTACGAAGAGAATGAGAGGCATTATGGCAGTCATTACTGACTTCCCCAATGTCATGTCTTGAAGACCTATAAAGCCTTCATCATCAATGTCTCCAATGTTTTTGTTTTATTCTTTACAGTTTTGTTCAATTTTATTATAACTGATGATATAAGCAATTCTTTTTAAGATAGCAAGAGGCAGTATGGTAACCATTGTTGATCACCTAGTATTTTGTTTTTACATTATCTATTATGTTCATCCTTCTGATTTGACTGACTTTGTTCTGTTATGTCACATTTGGTTTTACTCTCTTCAAAAAAAAGTAATAAGAACTGTGGGAGTAATAAAACCCAAAATGTGTAATTGTCATTGTACAAAAGAAAGGAAAAGAAAGTGCTCTAAAGAATATAACTGCATATATATTTAAGTGTATAAGATAGATAACCATATTACTGAGTTTTGTTGGATCATTGAACAAAACTGTTTCCAGTCTCACTGTTTGAAAGTCCACTTTATATGCTTTGAACAAAACTATTTCCAGTCTCACTGTTTGAAAGTCCACTTTATATGCTTTAATTTTGTAACTTGAACAACTATTTCTAAGATAACATGTAATCTATTAACTAGTGATTTCCTATTGTTTATTTTTTCTGAAATTCTGTATAACTTGTACCCTATTTGTGTTTTTTTTTTTTTCTTTTCCTCCTTAATAAAAAAATAATGGCGGGGGTGGAAGGCTAAGAAAAAAAAGCCTTTATCATCCTGTTCTGATTAGATTAGTTCTGTAATGTTCAGTATATATTCAATGCGTGTGAAGAGGGGACAACTATTTGGAAGAAAACTAGAGACAATAAGACAGACAGTGAAGATCTCCAGTGGACTTGCTTTGAAATCCATGTTTCTTAAAATTGTTTCCTTATGATCTGTTTTGTTCTGTTTAATCTCTTTAAAATAAAAAAAATTAAAACATTTTTAAAAAGCCAGGGTGTGCTGAGGATCACCAGGGAGACACAAGGAGTATGACCAAGGACCTGGGACAAATCCCCTTTGCAGCACAGAGGCGTCTCAACATTGCCAAGCCATTCATCTGGCACTTCTTACCTCTAGGTACTGTGGTTCTGTTGGTTTAGGTGGGGTCTCACTGTGTTGCCCAACCTTGTTTTGAACTCTGGGCTTGTTGTACTCTAAGAAAATAGCTTTGTTATATGTGTATTATAGCAAACCTGTAAAGTGGCTTACTATATGTGTTTGTTTTATCCTTTTTCCCTAACTGATATGTTAAGTGACCTAATTGATATGTTGAGCAACACTCTCCTCTGTAAAGAATTGCAAGAATCTCACTTAATTGATATGTTAACCATTGTTGCCCTCTACAAACTACAGAAGTTGTGCTAAAACAAGCTAACAAGGGTTGTTAATCACTGCTAGGCACCTCTATTCTCCGCTAAAGAAAACTAGAATGGCCCATTAATTTACATTTGTTTAAAGTAACCTGCTTGTGTGCAGAGAGATTTGCCTGTGAGTTTAACCCTTTACCTAACCTTGACACATAACCGCCGTTTTCTGTTCTGTATGGCGCCTTATTGCCTCCCTCTCCCCTCACCTATCTATCTAGGCCATAAAGAATTTGGGTTTCTGGTGACCTCTCCCCGACCTGGTGATGATCTGTCATAAAATGAGCCTGCCCCAATTTTAAGAACTGCTTAGCTTAAAGAAATTACCAGGTAATACTATGGCCCAAACCCCGATCGGTGCTTTCCTTTTGTTCTGTATGTATCAAATGAGTTAGATATCAGATCTTTGTAAAACTTAAGTTCCAGCATTTCATAACTCGTGACCCCTTCGCACTCACTAGCGAAGACGAGCTGTCCTGGAATAATTAACTTCCCCACTTTCTTCTCCAAACATTGCTGCAGATGTGCCACTCCGAGATAATGTCAGTCTGTAGGATGGGAGTAATTTGAGAAACACCAGGAACTCCCGAGATTGTCAGAGCTAAGTGGACAGCAATACAGTTTCCAGACTCGGGTCAACAAGTTTGATGGCTCTGCAGGTTTCTTTGTTTCTCCCCCCACCCTTTTCCTCCAGCCTCTTTTTAAAGTCCTCCCTTCAGTCTCTGGGGAACAGTCTCCAAATTGGCTCCAGGAGACTGGTCGCCAGGCCTGGAAATAAAGCCTTTGCCACCTAAATTTTCGGTCTCTTGCCTCCTTGGATTTTATACCGGGGCCCAAGTTATAACAGGCTCAAGTAGTCCTCCTACCTCAGCCTTCCAACTAGGGTAGCAAGGACTGTAGGTATGTGCCACTGCCACCAACTGAGACAATAAACTTTGGTTTAAACCATCCAGGTCACAGTACTAGCACAGCCCTAACCAATAACAGTTCACATTTAATGCATTTAGTAACCTGGCAGATGTGTGGTGAAACCTGCTTGTAACCCTAATATTCTGGGAGGCTGAGGCAGGAGAGTTGCAAGTTTGAGCTCAGCCTGGGCAACTTAGTGAACTAGTGAGAGCCGCCTCAACTAACTAACTAACTAACTAACTAACTAACTACACAAAAAGGGAGGTGGCGGAGAACACAGCCCAGCACACAGGTCTTTCTGTCCTTCCTTGAGGAGGGAGGGGAGTCAGAAGCAGTGCACGTGGGGAGAGTTCCCTTAATTCCTGCCAGGTGCAGTCAGGTGGAATCGGTGTTGGACTCAGTGATCCTTTAGGACAAAAATGAAGTGCAGCTTGCCAAAAGGAAAACAAAAGGTGTGTTTACAGAAGTAAAGAGGAGGAACAGGCACACAGACCCCATGGGGCACAGAGCAGCTAACGTGACGAATGAACGCAGTCCAGGAAAGGCAAATCAGACACCAGAGCTGATCCCAGCCGGCTGCTGCGGCATTTGTGGGGACCCCCTCCCCGCAGGGCCGGGCGGGGCGTCTGCACAGAGGGTACCCGGGCGCGGAGCTCGCCGGCCCGGGGGCGGGCAGCCTCGTGTGGGGCTCTCCGAGCTGCAAAGGTGCTGGCGAGGGCCTCGGAAGCGTTTCGGGAGCGCCCTGCGCTCTCCTTCCTCCCTTTCTCTTCGGGTCAAGGGCTGAGCCCAACGCAGGCTCCCACTCGTGACCGTCCTGCTGCGCCCTCCGGGAAGCCGCTGGGTGCAGCCGGCTCTGTCCCGCGAGGGCCTGGAGCCTGGCGGGGCGCTCCCGGCCGGCACCTGCGCGATCGCCCGAGGCCGGGTCGGCGGACGACACCGCGGCGCGGTGGCCCGCCCGGGAGCTCTGCCCCGCGGGGTTGGGCTCAGGCCGCGGGAGCAGGGGAGCAGGGCGGGCGGAGCCACAGACAAAGGCAGGAAGCCCGCTGGGCCTGGGCCGACCTGGGGAGTAGGCTCGGGGGCGCCTGGGGGTGCGGAGATGGTTGTGGGGGCAGGGGATGGGGGACTCGTTTGAGAAACATACTGAGCTAAATTCCCAGCACTTTTAAAAATACCGCATTTTATTGCTCAGGCTGGCCTCAATCTTGGCTGTCCTGCATCAGCCTCCTAGAGTGCTGGGGTTACAGGCAAATGCATTTTTTTTCTGATTAAAAGTAAGAATCTTCATTCTTTCTCGGCTTACCATGACATAATGAGCGTTTCCCCCAGTATATAAAATTCCTTTTAGTATTTTCAGTGCTGAGGATCAAACCCAGGGCCTCACACAAGCCTGGCGAGAGCTCTGCCCCTGAGCTGCATCCGCAGCCCTTGAGATTGTGAAGCAGGGCCTTGCTACCTAGCCCAGGCTGGCCTCCGAGCTAGCTGCCTTTGCAACCCTCCTGCCTCAGCCCTCAGAGTAGCTGGGATTACAGGTGGGCAACACCACCCGCCTGGTTTAAATAAGGTTCATGCCCAGAAACATCCTGAGGACTGGCCAGTGGTCATGGAGCCCTTAATATCTGCTGCATTTCTCACTTGTTTTACACCAGTTCCAGACACAGGGAAACAAACTGTTCAGGAGGCCACAGTGCTGTGGACTGGCCCAAGTGTCAGCCTCAGCATCAGCTAAGGCCCTGCCCTGGGAAAGCTGTGTCCCTCTGCACAAGACTGGACCACGCGAGCCCAGGCAGCGCCACCTGGGGGAGTCAGGTGGCCTCCACAGGGCACCTGGCATAATCTCACAGCTCCCTTTCAACCCACAACCCAAACCCTCTCACCATGTAAGTTCACATAGAACAGGCTCCGAATGGGGCTGTCTTTGGGGACAATCTCTCTGCCCCCTCCCCCACTGGCCCTGGCCCTTGATCATCTGAGGCAAATGCTTCCCATTGAGCCGCACTCCCAGCCCAGCATTTGGCATCCCAATACCAAGTGACAGGTGGCTTTCCAAAAGCTTGGCCACTGCCGACCCCCAGGAGTGGTGGTCTCGGGGAGAGACCCCTACAGATTGGGTGGGGGGAAGATCTGTGGTCCTGGAGGTACCCTGTAAGATGGGGACTCGATGATTTGCCTAAAACCTTTTTGGCCTCTTCCAATCTTCACCGCAAGGTCAGGTTTCTGCCCTTGACCTTGTCAGCCAGGTTCACTTAGGGACTTACAGCACCTGCGCCATTGGAGCGCGTGGACCTGGAATGAAGAACTCTCGGCTGTGATGCAATCCGTGCCCAGGGCTGTGCCTGATCCCTGTATTCCAGTCTCCTGGGCAGGCACGGGATGGAACTGCTGGACGCTGGGATTCCCTTGTGGCTGTCAGGAGTTTCCCATACTGCGCTCTGGTACCAGCAGCACCTGCTGAGCCATCAGCCAAGCTCGGTGGGTTTCCCCACACCCTGCAGGGGCCTCCTTGCTGCCTCTGCCTTTCTCACTGTCCTGGTGCAGGCAGCAGCTCTATGGTTGTTTCTCAGTGGACGTGAAGTTTAAAAAGTGGGCGTTTTCAAATAAAAGTGCACTTTGCTGCCCTCTCTTGAAAACACCCTGAGTGGGCTCCTGCCCCTGCCTCCTTTCAGAGGCCCAGGGTGCAGCTGGCTCAGGTGTGTGTCCCGTTGCCCAGCTGTGCTGGGCCCACCTCACCAGGTCCTCCCCTTGGGCCCTGCTTAGTCACATCCACCCCAAGCACAAGGCTCTGCACAGAAAACACACTACATCCACCCCATCGGGGACCTAAGGCGTCCACTAATAGATTTTTTTTTTTAGTTTTTTTTCTTTTTTTTTTATCCGTACCAGGGATCCCACTCACAACTTAACCTTGCAAGGCAAGGGTTTATGCCCCTGAGCTCCCCAGCCCTCATTGATAGATTTTTAATTGGCCCAGTTATTTGCCCCTGTGGACTGAAGGATGGTGCATCTACAGACTGACAGCGATTTCTGAATAAGCACTACCGCGTCCTAAAACATCCAGGGGAAAAAGCTACCTTGTAGGATACCAGCCCGGCTTTGGTTTCCCTTCTGATGTGTCCAGCCTTGCTTGGGGACTGTGCAGAGCTTCCGACTGCAGGAAGGTCCAGTGGGCCGCTGGGCAACCCAGTTTCCTTTCCAGAGGAAGTAAGGTGTGATTTGATATTTTTAGGGCAACTCTAGGTCTGTGGCTGGGAATCAGTGTGAGATTATATGCCAAATACAAGAGCAACCTTCAGCTGATATTTTTATTCACGTTTAGCCTAAAGGCTGGGGCAAGAAAAAATTTTATTTACTCACTTATCCCTGAGAAACACGTTTGGAACAACTGCTAGATGCCAGCATCTCCCAGAGTGAGAGAACAGCAGCTAATGGGTGCCGGGCCATATGGAGGACTCTTCCTTGAGAGAAGAGCAGTGGTCTCCAAAGCTGGCCCTGTTCCCACATCCTGATATGTAGAGAGCTGGCTGGGACTTTCCCTTATCCCCTCAACCTGCTCTCAGCATTGCAAATTGGTGTGGCTGAGGTGATGATGTGTAGTTTCTGAAGCAAGGTGTCAGGTCACTGTTACCCCGCTTCTGTAGCTCCCACAAAACATGTGTGAGTTGGACAGGAAGGACAGCCAGGCTCCACACTGTCAGCTGGGACGGAGCCTTGAGAGGCTATGACTTCCCAGGGCAGGAAAGACTACACAGCAGAGCAGAAGCCCCGACCCCTAAACATGAGGTACTACCTTGAATTATGTTACCAGATTGCTCTTTCTGCACACCCTTCTCTCTGCACAATGCAGAGGTGATTTCAGGCCTCCTACCTAGCCCAGCCCACAGCACTCAACACCTCCTGCACTCTCACAGTCGCTCATCCTCAAGCCATGCCCTGCTTGGGTTTGGTCCCGGGTGAGGCCTTTCTTCTGGTTAACCATCAGCCTAGCTAGACTTAGGACCCCTTGGCACCCCACAGCTATAGATATGCCTTAGTGTCTTTATTCTCCATGTGGGTTGCACTGGAAGTGCTAGATTGGAATTAATTTGCTAAAATTCCAGTAACTTTTCCACAGGATTACAAATTCAAACTTCTTGGACCTTGACGAGACCCGAAAGGGCTCTCTATACTCATGTTACTGACAGTCTGTGAGTTTTAGTTCTGAGAGACTTTTTTGGTGTTTTTAGTTCTGCTGTTGTTGCTGCCTCAGTGTTCTCAGTTGATTCGAAACATTTACCTCTGGGGAAGAGCAGAAATTGCACGCCCTGGGAAGGGCTGGTAGAGTGGGAGGGGACCCAGCATACTGAGTTTGTGGCTGCCTTTCTGCTGGCAGGCAGATGCCTGGCAGGAGCATTTGTTGCATTAAGGCCACGAGAGAGAACTGCCAGAAGTGCTTCGAAAAGTGACAAGAAAATGGAATAAATCTTTGAAGCAAGGGGGCCTATTTTGAGGGCATGAGTGGCAATGTGTCTTTTAGTGTAATAAATTAAATCAGCGTTCACTGTAATTTTTGATCACGCCTTGTATGTCCAAACTCGGCCATGTGCATGCACGAAATGTGTCTCACTTTCTGTTCAGTGTAACGCAGGAAAGCTAGAAGGGACACAGGTGGAAAGAAACGCGCACTCACACTTTTCAGCGCTACCTGGGTGTCTGTAATGCCGTGAAAACGGATTCAACAAGTTCCCATCAAAATTCTAGCTGCTTTTAGTGCCCAAACTGACACAGTGATCTTAAAATTCATATGGAAATGCGTAAGGCCAAACATAGAAACGTTACTGAAAAGCAGCAAGATGAGACGACTCACTTTTCCAGTTCATTTTCTGTGAAGTTACAGTGATGGAGACCCCAGGGAGCTGGAGAAGACAGACCGGGATCAACGGAACAGACCAGGTCTAGAAAGAAACCCTCACCTGTGTGGTCAGTTGATTCTCACCAGGGCAGCAAAGCCATTCAGGGACATACAGCAGTCTTTTCCACGAACCATGTCGGGTTACTAGAAACCTAAATGCAGAGAGTGGAGGTGGCCTCTGTCTCACACCCAGTGCAAACAGTGAAACAGAAGAGCTAAACTATCAACCGGGGGTAAAACAAACAGATAACCACCTCTGAGCTTTGTAATGGTGGCCTGGGCAGGGATTTCCTGGCCTGAAACAGCCCCGCTGAATCTATTACTGCGCCATCCTTTTCAGGTTCCCGATGCAGTTACTGGGAAAAGCCTCCATGGAGAGAACCGCTGACCTTTCCGGGTGAAGGAATGGGCGCAAATCATGATTGCCAGGGAAAACTTCGGGTGTCTGTACCCCTAGGTGCCTGGGCAGCCACCCGAGACAGAGTAGAGTTTAGGGAGTTACTATGTTAGAAGAAAGTTTATCATAATCAGCTTTTATCAGATTGAGATATGGTCCTTCAATACTTTTGTCAATTTTTTATCATGAAGGATGTTGGATTTTGTTAAGAGCTATTTGTCTATGCTACACCAATCAGAGAAGGGGTTTAGGTATCACACATCCTTAATCAGATTTATATACCGTAGAACCCAACCCCTTCTGAAAAGCTCCAGTTAGGAGCACATGAACCTTTTGGGGGACATCTAGATGGAAGTCAGGGGATCCATCTAGATGGAAGGCCCAGGGGATCCAAATTCCTCCTAGCCTAGGACTGACCCCTGTGGTCATGTGACCATGCTGCCTAACTGCCAACTTCATCATAACCCAGAACATTCTGGACCAACTGCCAACTGCCTCAGAACTCAGAATATTCTGGAACAATTGCCTACCAGACAGTGGTATAAATAGCTCCACTCAGCTGACAAATTGACTGGGGACCAGAAAGGTGGCCCTCAGGGTTGGGTGTGGACAGTTCAGTGCCAGTCTGTGGGGTATGGGTGATTCATCCACCATAATGGACAAGCCCTGGATATCTTCTTGTTCCATTTCATTTGCTTATTAGATAGGGCAGTGATTCTCTCCCAGGTGAGGTCCTCCTGCCCCTGGCTCTAGGATGTCTGGCTGTTCATTGCCTGTGTTTGATTCCTTACAGTTGTCCTTGGTGTTGGATATCTTCCTCTATTTCTTCCACCATTAAATGTGATATCTTGGACTCACAGCTGGCCCATCTCGGGGAGAGATGACAGTGAACTATGATGTCGGGTACAGGTGGCAGCCATGGCTCTCAGCAAGTGCCTCCTGGCCCCAGGGGGGCATGAGGGAAGTGGGGGTGCAAACTTAGCGATGGTGAGCAGTGGAGAAAGGTGTTGGTGTCCTTCTCCGTGGTGTGGCTCTGCAGCTCTAGCAGACACTTGTGTACATCTTTCTCCTGGAAAGCACGAGTGAGCAGGGAATGCAGCCCCCTCACTACTGTCTTCTCGCCCTGCAGCTATATTTCAGCTGTTTTCCAGGGCTGGGGGATGGAGGTCAGTCAAGGGCCAGGGTCTGGCTAACGATTCTAGGCCCACCTAAGGTCAACAAAATTAACTCCCTGGAGCACCAGCCACCTAGCCTGGTCCCATCCCACTATGAGTGGCGGCCCCTCCCTGGCATATGTGCATACACCCAGGGCCCTGCAACCACCTTTAGGGCCCCAGAGGCCACTCAGTCCATTTTGGTGGCCCACTCCAGCCTCCTTCCTCCTGCTCCTGCAGATACACTTCACAGAGGCTGTAGCAGTTCTTAGCAGCTACTGGAGGCTCTCCAGGTGCTGGGAACCTGTGGGTTCACCCCTATGCTCTCCAAGCCCCTCTCCTGTTCAGCTTCTTCTGCTTGTCTCCCAGGGCCATGATGCTGTCCCAGGCTGAGGTCCCCTTTGGGCGGCCTTCAGATGTCTGGTTGGTGATTGCCTGAGTCCTTACTGTTGTGCTTGGTGTTGGACATCTTTCTCTACTCCTTCCACAATTTGAAAGTTAGATGTGATTTCTTGGAATCACAGCTGCCCCACCCCAGGGAGATATGAAATTGAGGTTTGGGGGCTGGGGGTTTAGCTCAGTGGCATAAGCGCCTGCCCTGCAAGCAGGCAGTCGTGAGTTCGATCCCCGGTACCGATAAAAACAAAAAAGGCAAAAAAAAAAAAAAAAGAAATTGAGGTTTAATGGTTCTAACAGACTGATGTCATTATAATTTTGCTAAAATGTTATGCTGCCTTCAATCTCTAGTTTTCTCTGAAGACTATGGAATTATCGGTTGGCATTCTCCAGAGATTAAAATTCTAAGGAAATCATGATTAGTGAGTATCAGCCAGTGTTTTGCTAGAGAAAGAGACACAACACAAGATACACAAATGTATAAGAAATGACAGGACTGGCTCACGATGGTCAGCCACAGAGTGGATGAGGAAGCAGGCCAAGGGTGTCTGCACACTGGAGACGGAAGTCTTCATGCCAAGGTCTGGGACTCACTGAGTGTCCTGCGCAAATCTGTGTCAGGAGACCGATGGGCCGCAGTGAAAGGCTGAAGAGTCTGCGCCAGATGCCAGGAGATGACATCCAAAGGACAGAAGCAGATCTGTCCTTATTTCCCCTTGGTGACAGGCCAGTCTAGAATGAAGCTTCTGCGCCCCAGGTGCTGAGCCCATTTACATGAGCTTCTCTTACTCAAGTTGGCACATTCAATCAATCGTCACATCTACTACTGTAACATAGTGTAGATTCGATACGGACTGGGAGGTGCAGAAGATGGGCTAGCAGTGCTGCTGTAACTGTATGACTTGTACAGTTCCAGCATTTCTGCTTACAGCATGAAGGGTGGAGTGAAACGCCGTATGTCCAGCTATTGTAAGGGAAGACTAGAGAACTGTGGCTTAGTGCAGGCCCTGAAGAAAATGAAGATAACCTGGGTGACCAGGTTCTAAGACCTCCGTTTGTCTCTCAGGAATCCTGGTCCTGCTGATCTATTTAGGGAGAATACCATACTAGAAAGTCTCCCAAACCTTCCACTTATAATCCTCAGATCAGGTCCATCTCCTCCAAAGGACCAGAGGACTCTGTCAGAGCCCAGTGCCCCAGAGGAGCCCAGTGTCCCTCAGCTCCCTTGGCAGCCTCCTCAGGCAGCCCCAAGTGCTGCTGGGACCACTCACACAGCTCTAAGCCACACAGGTCAGGTGGAGGGGATAAGGGAAAGTCCCAGCCAGCTCTCTATATGTCACGATGTGGGAACAGGGCCAGCTTTGGAGACCACTGCTCTTCTCTCAAGGAAGAGTCCTCCATATGGAATTGGATAGTTTTTGGCTCTTGACCCATAACCACATATGCGCCTATGCCTGATTTGGAGCCATCCGTGAAGATTATTGGAGCTCCAGTTATGGGGTATGCGGATGTAACCTTGGGAAAAATCACAGGGTGTACTGTAATAAACTGAAGTAGTGGGTCTTTTGGGAATTGATTATCTATGGTCCCTTGAAACGTACACCGGAGAATCGCCCAGGAATCTAGACACGTTGTTAAGGTCTCAATTTGTTCTCTTGTGTATGGTACATGTAGGGAGGAAGGAGGCACCCCAAAGTGTTGTATGGCTCGTGAGATGCCCTCTAAAGACAGGGAAGCAACCGAGTCCGGATAATGATCAATAGCTTTAGCGGGTGACATTTTTGGATGGACCCAAAGCAAGGGTCCCTGCTGCCAAATGACAGCCGTGGGTTGTCTAGCTGTCTTGAGAACGCACAAGGCCAGCCCTGCTGAACCTGGGGTTGCCCGCCGCAAGGGACTTGGGGTGTTTGTGGTTGCTGGGGCTGGAGCTGAAGGAAGGTTTGGGCCAGAGGGGACCCCGCCTGCAGGAGGGGCCCCCGCTGGCCGTTTTTTGACTGATTGTCTGAGCGTCCCGAAAGCCTGTGACCATCTTTATCAAACACTGAGCGGCACTCAACTGCCGAATGATTGCCTTTTCGGCATCTTGGACATAATCCAGGGCCAAGAGCTCCTCCTTGCCTAATCTGTCTATTAGGACAATTACGTTTGACGTGTCCTGTTTGGCCACAGCCAAAACAAGAGGTGTTGTTTTTACTTTTATTGCCCTTTGCCGGGGGCTTGCCTCCGTTGGCGGCGCCTTGAAGGGCAGCGACCATGGCGGCGGCGAGCCCGTGATTAGTTACTGGGCCACCCAATTCACGGCACAGGCGTGTCCACTCTTCTAAGGACCTATTTTTGTTAGTTCTTAGGACATCACGGCACTCCTTAGTGCACTGTTCAAAAATCAATTGTTTTATGAGAGGGTGAGCCGCCTCAGCATCTGGAAAAATCCTGTTAGCGGCCTCAAGCATGCGGGCCACAAAGTCTGAAAATGGCTCTCCCTGCCCTTGTATAATTTTTGTAAGGTAACCCGTATGTTCTCCCTTTCCAGCCAGCCGTCTCCAGGCCTTGAGGCCACAGCGGCTAATTTGTTCATAAACCTGGCGAGGGTATGGAGTTTGATCTTCCTCAAAGGCTCCTCGCCCTAATAGCATATCCCTGTTCCACTCTCTCTGGTTATTTTCCCTGTTGGCTGCCGCCTGCTCTACACAGAATTCCTCATTCCAGGACTTCCAATCTAAATATTGTCCAGGGGAGAGGCAGGCGCGTGCCAGCTGGGTCCAATCTCCAGTAGTTAAAAGCAGACCTGCCAATGCCTCTAAAAGCGCCATGGTAAATGGCGCATTGGGCCCATAAGCTGAAACTGCGTCCTTGATAGCTTTAAGTTGTTTAATTTCTAAGGGCTCATAATATCCTCCTCCTCCCCTGCCTCCTACTTGTACCGGGAATGCATGGAGACCGGAACACTCAAAGGGAAGCGGTGACCATACCCTCTGGTGGAAGGAACGTCCTCCTCCCTCCCCAGATGGGGGCGCAGAAGGCAACCCAGGAAGTAGCTCTCCCTTTAACCAGGGCGGTGCCATAGGTTGTGGGCGCCCTCTGGCGGCCACGGGTGGAGGTGGCAGCCCAGGGAGCAACTCCTCTTCCGGCCACGGCGGTGCAGTGGGGCCTGGCGCCCTGAAGGGGGTGATCGTGGGTCGCGAACTTGCCAAAGGGCGGAAGGGCTTAAGCTCCTCCCGTAAGGCGGAGTAGCTCGAGCAGGGTGGTGTTTGGTTCCCCTTTTTATCTTCCCGAGCCCTGAATTCCTCTTTAAGCTGTGCAGGAGGGTCCTGTTTAGCGAAGACAACCTCCTCTTCTGAACCTTCCGAATCAGAATCAGAATTAGAGCCCTGAGGGTCCTCCGGAGACCCACAATCGGCAGTGGCTCCGGGCTCCTCTGAGCATTCCGATCGAGCTTTATCAAAAGCCTGTCGGGCTGTATGAAGTCCGGGGATCTGCTCATCCGTTAGGCAAGCTCTAATCATCTCCCATAGGGGTAGAACCATAGGGTCTAAGAGACCCCTCTCCTGGGCACATCTAAGGTCTCCTCCCAGCTTTTCCCACGATGGGAGAGTTAGTGAGCCCGTGGGCCAAAACCAGGGGGCAATATCATTGATATGGTCCAGGAACCTCGAGAAGGTGACCCGGTTCATGTAGATGCCTCGGGTCCGCAGTAAGACCCTTAGGGAATCGGCCCATATTAGTGAAGCGAAAGCAAAACAGATGCAAAGGGAAAAAAGAAAAAAAAAAAACCGGCATCCACTCGTGTGGCACTCAAAATCTGTTAGGTGCGTCCACCCAACCCAGGTGATCCAGTACTCACCTGTCCCGGGAACCGCTGTATCTCACGTAGCTGATCAGGGTGAAGAGAAGAGGCGCTCAGGGCCTTCCGTTGTTATTGGGCCAGGTCCTCCGTCGTACCGCAGGCGACAGCAATCGCACCTCCCGGCCGAAGAGGCACGTCGCTGAGCCTTTTGTCCCCGTACGGGCCACCAGATGACCAGAGCCGCGGGAGACAGGAGGCCAGACTCGAGCAGGATCAGCTCTCAAAGTTTATTGCGTACAGCGAACCGGACCTAACAAGGTCCGCCACCCTCAACGTTGGTTCCTCTTCTGCCCGTTAGGGGCAGGGTCAGTCTCTTATAAGGGAAAACAGCATCCAATCATAGCAAAGCAAGCCCAGCAAGCTAATAGGCTAGCGTCATCGGTAGCTGGGCAGACGTGGCAATTTGGCGGGCTTGTTCGGGCCGGGAAGAACCCGGAAGCAGGAAATGGGCGCCATCTTAGGGGACCGGTCAGGCGGCTCCCCACAGGTGCACTAATTTCTGTGGAAGAAAAACCTCCGTTTTGTATTCTGATGCTGAGGGGCAATTAGCATAGCACAGATCTGTTTAATGTCCAGGAGAAACTCATCACACTGGCTTTCTGGAATGTACTCAATTGTTCTCATCATTGTTAGAGGAGCTCAGGGCCTCCATGTCACTGAGGATGTGGCGCTTTTCAGGGCAGCCCTGGTCCTTATTTTGAGTGTGACTTCTTGGCTCCAGCCTAGAACTCTCAACCTATCAGCACAGCTCCTTCACCGCGCTGGCACAGATTCAGCCCCCATCCCACCCCCATGCCACAGGCCATCATTAATAGAGGACTTGGACCCCTTCAAAAAATCTTTGGGAAATGAGCTCCTCCTTACTATTAACAACGAAAATAACACACAGCCAAATGTATTGCAAATACTTCCAGTATCCAGATTTGGGGAGGTAAACCACACAGATTTCATACATGCCTACAATCCTTATGTTTTCTTATGTGGGCTGTTGGATGGGTGAGCCAGTTCAACTGATTATAGATACAGGAGCAGCTCATTATGTTTCTACTTTCTTTTCGGGCAAACCCTCTGAGTTTAATGTCTACTGTCATAGTCAGTGTCAAAGGGACCCCCAGTCAGAGATTCCCAACTCGTCATCTGACATGTCACATTGAAGACCAAATGTTTAACCATGAAATTCTAGTTGCTCCACAGTGTCCTACTCCTTTGCTTAGAAGAAATTTATTAACAAAATTGGGGGAAATTCTCAAATTCCAGCTAAGATCAAAATGAATTTTACTTGCTAGGACTACACCCAAGTCTCCTGAACCAAATTAGCCAATAGGCAAATCCTGCCGCATAGTACAGTGAAATTCCTAGTAGGCACAAATGCAGCTGTGCCAGTAATTATAAGACTGAAATACTCTTCATCGAAAGCACGATCCAAGCAAGGAAGAGGCGCATAAACCCTCCAACCTCTAGAGCACACACAGAATCCTCGAATACAGCCTTGTTAGTCCCCTTGCCATACCTCATCCTCTGTGTAATAAAGCCATCAGTCCCATCACTGGGAATAGCTGGCTTTAAAAAAAATCTCTTCTTTCTTTTGTATCAGAAAAGGGAAGAATTACCTTAGGGATCTTGACACAAATGCTAGGGCAAGATCCCTGCCCAGGATCCCTGCCCAGGCATACTTTTCAAAGAAACAAGGGTTTCTTAGAGCAATAGCAGCTACAGCTGTAGTGATACAAATTACAGAGTTAGCTTTAGCACAGAAACTAGAAGTCCTGGCTCCCCATCAGTTCAGAGCTATTCTGCAGACAAAAGGTTACTTGCTGGGACTACACCAGGCCTCCTTGACCAAATTATTCAACAGACAAATCCTCTGTCATGATATAATGGATCTGGTAGGGCAAATTCAGCTGTGCCAGTAGTTATAAGACTAAAAGACCCCAGATGATTTCCTAGCCCCTAGCTGATAAAGCAGGAGGCACATGAAGGTCTTCACTTCAGGCTCTCGTAGACAACTTTCTCAAGTACAGCCTTCTGCAGCCTCATCAATCCCACTGAAATACTCTGGTTCCTCTGGCAGTAAGGCCTCTGGAGAATGCAGGATGCGACGAGATCTCTGCCTCGTTAATGAGGCTGTAGTTCAATCTATCACCTAGTGTCAGACCCACATACAGTTCTCTCTCAAATCCCGGGGAACACTAATTAGTTATCGGTTTTATGTTTAAAAAGTGCATTTTTCTCTGTCTCTCTCTACCCAGACTGTTTGCCTTTAAATGGAAAAACCTATTTTAAAAGGAGAGCAGCAGCAATACACACAAACAGTTCTCCCACAGAGGTCTAGTGCTCAGCTCTTTATGGGCACTAGGAAAGGGTATAAAACTAGAACAAGGAAGCATCTTACAGTATGATGATGATATTCTAGTTTGCAACTCCATTCAGGAATTACCTAATCATAGCACTTCAGAAACTTTCAATTTTCAAGTTAAGATAAAGTTTTCAAACAAACAGGCTTAGATAGCCTTTCAAAAAATTCAATATTTGGAATATAGTCTTACACCTGGGGAATAATAGCTACTTAGGGTCCAGATTCAGGCTATGTGTGATCTTGGGCCTTGTCTTAGTTCTTTTCTCTCATTGCTTAGAGAAAATACCCAGTGCCCAAAATGAAGGAAGGAAAGGTTTGTTTAGCTCACAGTTTGTGGAGGTTTCAGTCCATAATCAGCTGGCTCTAAGGCTGGATGCCATGGTGAAGAACAATAGTTCAAAGTGGCAGAAGACAGGAAATGCAACATGTGAAAAAAAAAGGAGGGGGGAGAGCAAGCCTCTTTTGCTCCCGTATATCGTATTCAGGCTACCCACCCTAGGGTGAGTCCTCTGTACCCTAGGATGCAGAACTGATGAGTCAGTTAAGCCAAAACTTCTCAAGTCAATGAATCAACCATTACAGGTCTCCTGCTACCAAGAAACAGCTTTGTCCCTTCCTGGGAATGCCAGCTTTTTGTAGGATCTTACTACCTAATTTTGGACCAATGGGAAAGCCTTTGTATGAGGCTGTCAAAGGCCCTGAGTCTGTGCCCCTAAAATGAGCATAAATGACTGACAATCCCTTTAGGGAAATAAAGTATGCCTTTACTCCGGGTCCAGCAATGGAGATACTAGACTTCAAAACGCCCTTTTGTGGGGGACAGACAAGGATTCACCATGAAGCAAGCCCTCCCTGAGAACCAGCATCATGCATGGGACAGCAGCAGTGGGGGACAGCCAGACCTAAGCCTTTCCACATGAGTCAGCACATTTGAGGATTGCAGTGGAGAGAGAACAGGATTTACCAGGGAGCAAGCCCTCTCTGTGAACCAGTGCCATGTGAGGCCGCTGCCAGCAGGCGGACAGCCAGACCCAAGCCCCTTTGGGGCTGCATGCTGGCAAAGCAAGAAGAGCCAGATGGCAGACACACATACACACCTGAAGCAACCAGCTGATCCAGAGAAACACAGGCTGTGATGATAACTATGGAGGTGAAATGCAATCTGACGCTTGTGGTGTTTGGTGTTTCACTGACCTTGCAGGTCTAGGGCCGGTGGTCTGATCACCCATTCAGGGGATAGCAGAACACAGTGTGGCATCTAGGGAGATCTCCTTCTGAGGGTGGTAGCCACTGTTGATTCCCTACTGTCTTGTTTTGAAGCCCTGTATCATTTTCATTGTCTTGTTGGACTGCAGTTTGTTCTGTTTGGTTTGGTTTGGTTTGGTTTGGTTATATTCAATGGCATGAGAAGCTATTTCAAAGATAGCAAGATCTATTATGAAAGCCATTTTGGATTTATTATTGTCATGTTTTGAAGTCTCTTTTTACATTCCTTTGTTTTTATTGGTTC
The DNA here is from genome assembly GCF_034190915.1 of Cavia porcellus. NCBI lineage: Eukaryota > Metazoa > Chordata > Mammalia > Rodentia > Caviidae > Cavia > Cavia porcellus. Next base: position 28,761,236 of record NW_026947515.1, read on the forward strand.
TATTCTGTTCTGTTCTTCTACTAAGTCTGAAGCTATCTGCAGCTATTTTGAAGACAAGGCATTATGGTAACTTTTGTTGATTTTGTATTGTTTTGAAGTCCTGTATCCCTTACATTGGTTTGTTTTGATTGGCTTTATTCTCCTTGGTTTTATCCTCTTTAAAATTAAAAAAAAATAGCCCTTCTTTCTCTGTGTACTACAAAAGTGAGGAGTCATCTTAGGGGTTTTGATGCAAAGGTTTGGGTAAGAAGTTTGTCCAATGACAAACTCTTCAAAAAAAGTTAGGTGGAGTAGCTGCTCGACATCCACCCTGCCACAGAGCAGCAGCAGCTACAGCTGCACTAACAGATGAAGCTAGAAAGTCAGCTTTGGGACAGAGACTGCAAGTCCTGACTCCCCATGTCAGAGCTGTTCTGGAGACAAAAGGTTTCTTGTGGTTAATAGGAAAATGACCTACCAAGTTCAAGGCCATACTCTTAGACACACTTGAGGTTATTATAAAAACTTGCTCTCCTATTAAGCACCAGGCATAACACCAAATTTTGTCATAAAGGTGCGGTATTGTAGGTATATAATGCCAATGTATATTCTTTAGGATATTTCTACTGAAGAGTCAATTATTTTAATTTTATGAGTTTATTATATTAAGCAATAAACACTTAACAGGAAGAATATCAAAAATATAAAGTATGGAGGCTGGGGATTTAGCTCAGTGGCATAAATGCCTGCCTTGCAAACAGGCAGTCGTGAGTTCAATCCCTGGTACCGATAAAAACGAAAAAGACAACAAAAAAAAAGTATGTAATTTTTATATTTATTGAATGTTTATAAAAAGCATCAAAATTTTCAACATTGACAATTTTTTGATGTACAAAGTCTTTAAAAAATGGTTTTTTTCTGTACTGGGGATCACTTTTGCTAAGCAGGCACTTATGCTGCTGAGCTAAATCCCCAGCCCCAAAGTCTAAAAATTAACAACAGAAATAAATACCTATATGAGATGAAAATACCAGAAAAACTCTACAAAAAATAATACTTCAATTATCATTGTTGTAGTCAGGGGTTGTGAGGAGAACAATTAGAATCAGGACATGAATTTTATAACATTATTTTTTATGATGGCCACCCAGAGTTAACACAAAAAATGCAGGAAATCTATCCACAGCACCACAGCAATCGTCAGTGACACACAGGCCCCGAGTTCCTCTGATGACAAGCACAGTCAGGTACGTGCCAGGAAGCCAGTGTGAAGAGTTCATCCTGGAGACCAAGTGGCACACGTCTTCCTCTCCAGAGCCAGGGAGCAATACTCAATGTAAGGACCAGAGCTTTTCCAGGAGACCTAACGGCTCAAACAGCAAGTCGTAGGAGAAGCCACAATGCCTCAACTCCTCAACATCTGCTTTCTCTTTCTCCACGTCTCTATTTATGCTGGCAACTTTCCCTGGGCAGAAAGTAGGTGGCACATCTATGCTCAGCGTCCTGCTGATTTAATTCAGCTGGCATTAAGTTGACCACCAGTTTTTAATCTATAAGGCGGTTTTCACACATGGTGACACGTCTCACACACATAGATTGCTTATACTGACAGCATGCGTATTTTGCTTTCTTGGCCTTTCTGTAGGACATACTTGACATCTTAGTAGTCTTGTTATTTTGACCAGATATTCTTATATTATACAATGTGTAGTTAACAGGAGCTTTAGATATCAGTAAAATATTTAATTCTTAATAAGTAGTATACATTTAAAATATTAACATTTTCTCATCAGCTGTGTACTTACTTACAAAACCTAAGTGATGACATTGGAGATAAATATGAACTACAATGAAAATACCAATAAAACTCTATAACATAAAGAACATTTGCTTCAATTGTCATCCCAGGCAGTTCTCACACAGGACAACTGCATGTTCCACACACACGTCTTGCTTGCCCTGACATGTGCTTAGCCTTTCTTTCCTGTGTGGCAGGCCATTCTTGTCACCTCCCTTGTGTTGGGTCAGGAGCTTCCTGCTATATTGTGCAGTGTACACTTAGCAGGAAAATAAGATATCAAAAAGTAAAATTTCAAATATGTAATACGTGACTGGAATAGACATCAACATTTTCACATCAGCTGTCGACATGCTTACAAAACCTAAAGGTAGCACCAGAAATAAAACTTTGTGATGTACAAAGTAGATACAAAAGTCTACCACAGGAATAATCCTGGCTTCACCTATCACACTTAAGGCAGTCTTTGCACCAGAGAAATGCTTATTCCATGCCCGAGTATCACTTAACTGATAGCACGTATGTTTTGTTTTCCTGTCCCTTCCTGTAGGACACAGCTGGCACCCTCTTGGTTTGCCTGCTGTCACAGCAGGTCTGTGTGATGCTGCCCCTGCCTGCTCACCTGTCAGCTCTCCAGTGTGCGCCACAGTTTTTTAGCATAGTTCCTCGGGCAGAAGCATTTTGCTTTTCCTCTGCTATAAGTGATCTCTTATGAGCTCCAGTCCCAATCTTCTAAGAAAATTTCCGCATGGTGTTTTGCACCTGTTATTGCCTTTATAAGCTATCAAACTATTTTTGCTGCACATGGTTAGGATCGAGTAAGACACAACTATGGGCCAATGGTTTGTGTTTTGAGTGACATCATAGTTGCTGTATAACTCATCAACAACGTCTACTCTGACTTTAGTTTGGCTGTGGAAAGCTCCCAGCCTCTCCCTGATCACTAACACCAAACTAGTTAAAGGACTTAAGTTTTCTGATACAGGAAACCTGAGTGGAAGAGTAAGCAAAAGTGAATGGGAGCTTTCTTAAGGAAGAAAGGAGGAGGAGAAGAAGAAGAAAAAACTACTAGAGTCCTTCTCTGTTTGAATCCATAGCTGCAGGAAGAGAAAGGATGAGGAAAAGAAGAGAGATAAATTATGCCCCAGAGGGCACGGGGTCGGGAGCCCTAGGGAAGAAAACACCAAGAAGCCTTTGACTGGTTTTACCAGAGTTTTATATTCCTGATGTCCCTTTGTCTCCTGGTTGGCTCCCCAAGAGGAAATGTCACCAGACGGCTGGAGGGAGGTCCGCAAGGCTAAAATAAGGAATTTAACTCACCTTTCTTGTAGAATAAATTTTCAGGTTCACTGAATCCTGTCACAAAAAAGATTTTTCTGGGAAGGGTTAGCAGAAATCCAAAGGGACACACTCAAAGAAATATATGGTGGGCCCTTGAGGGACAGGCACATTATTTCCTGGAACAAGGAATGTTTATGCTTCACTGGAAGGTATCATTGACAGTTGAATTAGGTAGAAATATTATAGGCAGTCAGCAAAGGCTGGGCCCTCAAAAGGGTAAGTGCAGAAAATAAACCACCCATCACAGTTGTGGCTGGAAGTGCGTTCACTGAAGGTCAGGCCTTCAGGTAAAGATGACATTACAGGGCTCCGTACCTGGAGAGGTAAATACTGTATTATACCTGATATTCTAGATAAGCTTCAGTCTCCTGGCTGGGTGAGCAGGACCTCTTGAGTCATCTCGTCCGAAAGTGGTCTTTGTTCTTTCCATGGACAGTTGCTATGTGACTTGCGTCACCATTAGGCCAATATTAACTAAGCAAATGCACCTCTCATCTTACCAGTTGACCATTTGTCCCATGTTATACTCCATGATTTTGTACCCACCTCATGATTTTGCTCTATAAAACTTCCTTTGAGAATTGGTAATCATTTTCTGTGTCCCATCCAGTCTCTTTCAGGAGCTGTCTCTGTCTCTTTCTCTTTCTCTGTCTGTCTGTCTGTCTCTCTCTCTGTGTCACTCTCTGTCTCTCAAATTTCCTCCTCTTAATCTCTGTTGTTCCTTAAAATTCATCCTTCAATTTTGGGGAACACAAATTCGGCATATTAGACACCTAGTAGGATGATAGTTATATTTATTTCCCCCATGTCATTTAGAGATCTTATATTGTTATAACCTAGTTTTAACCATTGCGCCTCATTTTCTGTTCTGTATGTGTCTTACTGCCTCCCCCTCCCCCCTTCCCCTTCCTATCTATCTAGGTTAAGTTTCAATTTCCTGAAAGGCAATAAAAGCCTTAGGTTTCAGTTTCTGGTAACCCCCTCCCCTACCCCTTATCCGGCTATCTGTAATAAAATGTGCTGTTCTTTAAGAAATGTTCTCCTCTGTAAAAATTGTAAAATCTTACCTAATTGATATGCTAGCCACTGATGCTCTCTTCTGTTTTTTGCCCAATCTAAACTTGCTTGTATGCAGGGAGACTTGCTTGTTAGCCCAACCCTTATCTGAACTTTGCTCTTCCCAATGTAATCCCTGCGTTCCTGCCCCAGCCCCCCTCCTGGCATTGCAAGACCAGCAGCTGTTTGTGGTTTTTACAAGATAAAAGCCCTGACTTTTAGGTGTCAGGCGCACAGTCTCCAAATTGGCTCCTGGAGACTGTGAAGCCAGGCCTGTCCTAAAATAAAGCCTTTGCTCCCTAAATTTTAATTTCTTGCTTCCTTGGGTTTTATTCTTGGATCGAGCTATCACAATATCATTGGAAAGTCACAGCTACAGTCCCATGGGAGAGTGCCATTGACCAGGAGCATCTCCAGAGGCCAACTGAGCTCAGAACCAGAACAATACTGGATCTGGCTAACAGCTTCCCGCTGAATTTAAGCTGAAAGAAGTTACACTGATGGCTGCAGGTCTGGTTCTAGCTCACAGTCAGAAACCAACTTGAAGTTCAGCGGGTACAAAAGTGCAGGCTCCCTGAGATTATCCAGTATCCCACCACAAAGCCACTGTTGGCTTGCTGAGTTAAATCAACATGGATCTAGACTCTGTCTCCACACCTTGTCTACCAGGGACAGCGGGGACAAACCTCGAAATGAACCTTTCTCTCTCTATCTCTGTCTCTGTCTCTGATTCTGTGTGTCTCTCTGGTATTATTTTTTCCCTTATTTCTTAATCTTGTTTTATGAGTGGTTTTATGTGTAGTTTCCAGTTTTTTTGTGGTTGTTGTTCTGTTCTCTTCTTCCTTTTAATTCTTCCTTTTCTCTTTCCTTCCTGTCTTCTGCACCAGTTTGTCTGATCCTCCTTTGTTCTCAGTCTTGCTTCTAATCTCCTTCTCTTCTTCCCTTTATTTTTCCCCTAACCCCTTTTAAACTTTCTTCCCTGAGGGTAAAATTTGCATATTGAGGGCTTGTTTACTGCATACACTTTTTCTGGTTTGCTTTAGATTTTGTTATATAACCACATATCCAGTTCACGCAGTTAAAGGTGGCAAGTTAATGGTCACCTGAGACTGTCATTTTCTAGGCTGTGTTCGATGCTATTGTTATTGCTGATTTTACCACTTTAGCCACAGTGACATAATGGTTCTAAGCAGCTGTTCTTCCTGGTATACCAAACTGAGATTGCCTCTGAGTCATAGAAAAAACTTCGGGCCAGTGCCAAAGGCCTAGGAGCTGGACCAAGCAGGCAGCAACTTCTCATTCCCATCAAATTGAAGAGGTGGGATCTTCCAAAAGACCCAAACCCCAAAACCAGCTACACCTGGGAGACACCTCTGAGAAGTAGTCATTTCCCAAGGGTTCTAAATACAAGCAATAAAGCTATGCGCCAAAGGCAATTTACAAGCCTCAGCCCAGGAATTAAACAAAAATAATTAGAAAATGAGAAGACACTTAAACAAGATTCAACACCAGACATCCAGTTCACCAAAGGCAAACCCAGGGTGAAATGCGGTGGGCGATCTGAAAGCACCGCCCCCCATCTGGTCTCTCTGAGGTGGGAATAACAAAGCAAAGGAATGAGGTTCTGGAAAAAATCAAATCAGAAATAATTTCTCAGACAACTACAGAGCCAGTGGCCACAATGAAAAACATTCTTAGTGACTCTAGAGCAGATACAGATGTTTTTAAAATAGAGGAACTTTAAAAAATGAGGAAAAACAAGAATGCCAATATTAAAAGGGTTAGGGTTAGGATTAGGGTTAGCGCAGTTATCTAGGAGACTAAAAATTCCATTGAAGGTATCTGACAGTGTGAGGACAGAATCTCAAAAGACAGGTTTGTGGTTAGCAATCATGAAAATAAAGATTTCTTACAAATAGTAAGGGACCACAAGAAATCAATTCAGCAGCTGCTAGATGATGCAAAAAAATAATGACACAAGTTTGACTGGAGTCAATGAAAAAGCAGGACAAATGATATTTAAAAAACCTGTTAACAGATGTCATGGTAGAAAACTTCACTGGCAGGGAAAAAGAATTTGACACATAGATAAATGAGGCATATAAGACTTCAAAAGCAGGGGCTGGGGATTTAGCTCAGAGGCATAAGCACCTGCCTTGCAAGCAGGCGGTCGTGAGTTCGCTCTCCGGTACCGATAAAAAGAAAAAAGAAAAAAAACGTAAAAAAAAAAAAAAAAAAAAAGACTTCAATAGCTATGATTTAAAAAAAGAAACCATAGCAAGACATATAATCATCAAGATTTTAGAAATTCAACACAAGCACAGGTTATTTAAACCTGTTAGAGGGCTGAGGATATAGCTCAGCAGCACAGTACCTCCCTGGCAAATGCAAGGTCCTGAGTTTGATTTCTGGCAAAATAAATAAATAAATGCTGTTAGAGGAAAGAAACATGTCACATATAAAGGAAAGTCCATCAGAATCACAGCTGACTTCTCAACACAAACCCTCAAGTCAGGCAGAACTCGGAGTGAATATTTTCAAGCCCTAAAGAAAAGAATCTCCAAACAAGATTGATACACCCCAAATAACCAACTTTCAAAATCAATGAAGAAATAAGATACTTCCATGACAAAGGACACCTGAGGAAATTATTGAAAACTGAACCAATACTCCAAAATGTTCTGAAGAACATTCCAGAAAGAGATAAAAAGGGACTACACATTCATGAACCCCACAGAATGAATCCACCAAGCAAAATAAACAATGTTTAAAAGGATAAAAGCAGAAACAACCAAAAACAGGAAAATAATGTAACAAGAATAAATTAATACATATCAGTTATGACATCAATGTTACTGGCTTCATTTCTCCAATCAAAAGAAACAGACTGGCAGAATAAATCAAGAAACAGGATCCAACAATAGGCTAAACACAAGAAACACATTTAATTCAAAAAGAAATCCATAGACTGAAAGTCAAAGGATGGAAAACAATACTCCACAAGATAGGAATTCAGAAAAAAGCAGAAGTACTTAATTTTTTTGTAAAGTAGATTTCAAAACAAGATTGATTAAGAAAGACAAAGGAGGTCAATACACCTTTGTAAATAGAATAATCCAAGAGGAAGAGATAACTACACAAATATATATGCAACAAATATCAGTGCACCAAACTATATAAAACAAACATTAACAGACATGAAGAATCAAATAACATTAATACAATTGTATTGGGGGGGGTCTCAATATTCCACTGTCACAAGTAGGCAGATAAACTAGATAAAGAAGCAACAATGAAACACTAGAACTGAACCAAACTTTTGACAAAAGGACCTTAGTAGGTGCCTACGGAATGTTAAATCTATCTCAGACTTAGAAAATATACATTCCCAGGCTGGGGATTTAGCTCAGCGGCATAAGCGCCTGCATTGCAAGCAGGCAGTCGTGAGTGCGATCCCTGTACCGATAAAAACGAAAAAGACAAAAAAAAAAAAAAAAAGAAAGAAAAGAAAAGAAAAAAAGAAAATATACATGCCTACAGTAAAACTGGGACTCCTTCCACCATTTAAGCAGCACTAGGCTGGTCACTGGCCTGAAAACCTTGGAGGATAGGTTTCAGTGAGATGGACTGGCCTGGATCCTCCTCTACTCTAGAGGAAAAGTCAAGCTTGTTCTGCTTCAGTTTCTTTTCTTTGGCTTTACGTCTACTCATTTCTCCACTTTGTACTTGCCTTATAGAGGCACATGAAGTCAGAACTGTAGACTACTCCAACCTTTTTCTCTCAAGTTAATCCCATAGAAAATGAGCGTTTGCTAATGCCAAAGACAGTGAAGTCATCTTAGATGAGGGACACACACCCCATCTCTGAGTCAGATGAGACATCAGAATTTTGTCCATCCAGGAGAACACACGCTGTAGCCACGTCCCAGCTTAGTGTCCTGGGCAACAGTCTCCTGCAGAAACTGTACCTGAGACACAGTAGAAAGAACCGACTTCTGGGTGAAACGAGAAGGATCTATCTCCAAAAGTGGGACATTTATGGGACCTAAATGCATTTAGATTAAGGGAGGCTTTCCAGCCTTTCAAGTGTGGATCTTTAAACGTTTATTGTAAGTTTATAGAGCACTAGGTAATGATCTCGATCAGGCTTTTAACTATCCCTTAAAGAACCTTGGCAAATAGTGGTCACTCTGCCAGCTAATTAATCGCTTCTATAGCAGCCGCCACCATAAAAGCAGAGGACAGTTTCCCCAGCCTCTGCTTGGTGAATCCCCATTGAAGCCATCGGTCAGTGGAGGCAATGGAATGTTGAGAGACAGACAGCTGGATGCCTTTTTGGAGTCTGGCCTCTGGTTATCTGGGCCAATAGAAACTGAGAAGAACTGAAAGTTCCTGGCCAGGTGACTCTCTGGTGGACAGCAAAAGCTTCCTCAGTGGACATTGGCTCATGACCACTGAAAATCACAACTTATCTATCATCCTTATTTCTCTGTTAGTAGACTTATGAACTCTCTGTAAGACTTCAGTGGATTTTTAGATCACTTAGATTTCCCCTTCCCTCAGAGATTATCCTGAAGCAGTTTGCAACAGCTGTTAATATTTTATGCCTTACATATGTTAATTAAGAGTAAATAGACTTTTCTGTGTGCCTAGAAGACTGATGTGCCTTTACTAACTTAAAATGTGATTGCTAGATGATAATTTATAAATTTAACCTGTGAGCTTCAAAGATACAGAAATTTAATTAAAGTATAGTATGGTCTTATTGCTAAAAAAGGTTACCTAGGTAATTAGATGGAGGACACAAGTGTCTGGAGACTGCTTTACCCTAGGGCACAGGACAAAGCTCCTGCAGTCAATTTTTCTATCTGTCTCTAGTGGTGAGCTCCTTTATCACCTGAGAAGCGCTCCAACTACTCCCAACTCACATTTTTAGGTATGACCTCTTCCAATGAACAAAAGCAGGAGTTCATTACAAAGTGATGCTTCCTTCTTTAAACATTCCTGTCACAATAACTTATAAATGTCATATGGAAACAGAGTTCACAAGCTACTGGAGAAGATAAAATTGCATGCCAGCTCAAGGGTGGATAAACTGGTTGAATTTTGTCTTCTACTCTCTCCAGATGGTGACTATCTGCCCTAGAGTGGAATCAACCCAAAGGATGCCTTGAGGACATTATCAAATAGAATTAAGAAAGGGAAGCCTTAATTGTCTCCTGTTTTTGCATTGTACCTCAGTAAAGTCACCAAAATATATGTTGCTTAAACCATAATTGGGATAACTTTCTCTTCACTCATTCCTTTTAGTTATGCCTAAGAGCCTGACTTCAATCCTGGAGAGATTTTATCCTGTCTAAATGCATATATATATATATATATAACCAACTAATCAAAGTGATGCTGACTGGTTTTTAAAATACAGTACATATTGTTGCTCATATATAAAAACTTAAGAAGAGAGTTTTTCATTTGTCAAAATAATGTATTAATCTGATTCTCCTACATTATCAAAATTTAGAGATAATTATAACTAAAGCCAAAGTTTTATGACAAAATGTTAGACTCCATTAATAAAAGGACCTCACAAACTCTATAACTTAGAAACAGTTTCTAAACTTATCCATCAACTCTAATGCTAATGCTTTGATTATACATGCCTTTATGTACAAAGTTTGATTATACATGCTTTGATTAAAATTTGTTGTTGCCTAGAAGATGCCAAACCTCAAGGAATCAAGCCGATAAAATCAATAACAAATATGTTAAATTCCTTTCAGATTTTTTTTTCTGGGATCCACCAGATGTTGTCCTGAAAAAAGGTTAATGACACATGTTGAGGCCTTAACTAACTATTCTCAGTGGGCATTAAATGACATCACAGCTGATCTCTCTCATAAATAATAAAGGTAAATTAATAAGACAGGCCATCCTCCAAAATCAGATGGCATTAGGCATTCTAACAGCACAGGAGCTATATATGCAATTATGTAAACTAAATGTGTATACATTCCTGATCCTTCTGCTGCTATCTCAATTAACTGTTCAAGATATTAGATGACAAATCAATGACATGGCAGATTCTAAAATTTCCTGCACCTTATCCTTGTCCTCCTTATAGGAAGCTATCACTAGCTCCTCTTGGTAGAAATATTTAACTGTACTCATAATAACCCTGTTGATTCTATTATTTGGGCTATGCATTCCTATTTCTTTGCCTTTCTCTCCTCCAGACTTAAAGCTGTTTGCCTACCTAATGAAAATTCCTGTATCTACTGAGGGCCATTAGTTAGAACCTCAGCAGGGTATCCTTGATCACCATTCAATGATTGTGACCCTCTTCAGCCTGAAGGAGCCAGATCAGTCATCGCCCATTACTCCTTCATGGCAGATCAGGTTACTTTTTCAGAAGGGGAATGTTTTAGGCAGCTGAGTTAGAGACATATTATAGGCAGGCAGGCAAGGCTAGGCTCTTGCAGGAGCCAGCACAGAGGACCAGATGTCTGGTGACCTGGAAGGAGACAGACACCTGTTACAGTGGGTCAGATCTCAAGACAAAAGGCAAAACAAATGCAACCACACTCCAAGTATTGATATTCTAAATAGGTATCGATCACCTTAACAAAGCCAGGAGCCACCATCCCAACCCCACACTGCAAGAGTCACTCTTTGTAAGAACGCCCACTTGCTACATGACTCACTTCTCTATTTGTCCCTGATTTAATCAATTTTACCTGAGTAGTTAATCTTATTGGTTGACCATAGTTCTGCCCCACCTTATGCCCATCTTGTGAGTTTCCATTTTCCCTCCACCTCAGACCTGCCTTGCCTCATGGTTTTGCTCTATAAAATCCCTAGGAGAAAAGGGGTCCTTGGCAACCCACTCAGGACCCCTTCTGTCTCTCTCTCAGACAGAAGCCTTCTTTCTCTCAATAAATATATTCTGCTATTTGAAAGGGTTTTGGCCCAGACAGGACACTGTAGCCAGGAAAGCCTCAACCAGAAGCAGGAAGTCCCTATCTCCCCTGCCCCTAGCAATTTACCTGTGACGCCATCTTCCCACCCCTGGAAATTTACCTATGGCACCAAACCTAGGACCAATGGGCTACCTGTGCATCCTTAATGCCCCCTTTGGTTCCACCCCAAACCGAGGCTACTTATATACCCGCCATGCCACGTGTCTGCCGGAGAGATTGCTGGACTCCAGTGGTGGGGTGGTGTGGTCATCTCTCTCCGTGTTCTCAGAATAAAGGCTGTTTTGTTTTATTCTTATCATCTTTTGGAAATATTTTTCATCTTTTGGAAATAATCCTATCATTTGGTGCCGTGACTCGATCGGCAGGCGATTGACTCCTGGGACACACCCAGTTGAGTCCCCAGGCGATTCACAAATCAGATAACATCCTGGATTAATTCTGCGCTTTTTCCTCTCCCAAGACGTCCTTGTTGCCAGCCACCTACACTCACCATCGGCCAGATTGATTTCAGGTGAGCACTCCCCAGGGAACTCTTGGCACTGGGCAGCCCCAGTGGACTGTTTTCCCTGTTCGTGTGGGTCTGTGCATTTTCACGTCCTTAGGACAGCCCAGGGCAGGGTTATTTCTGGGCAAACCTGTGTCCACACTCTAAAATCTCTCACATTCTTTGGGTTCTGATAGCCCAAAGCAGAGATTTTTGGACCGCCCACACTGAAAGACCCTCACTTCCCTTAAAGCCTCGTGCTTTCACAGGCAAAACTGTTACTGACCCCACGTGAACTCCACTCGTAAATCTCTCAGTGACGACTGGAATATACGAGTTTTTAGAACCTTAGCCGCCGTATGCTGCCACAAACAAGTGACGGCTTATTCCAGACCACGGCTTATTTCTTGCCTGAATCAGTCATGGAAACGTATTTTCTAACTCCCAAAAGACGCCTTTACAATGCCTAATTTCCAACTTACGTACTCTAAAAATTAAAAGTACCATAAAAACTAAACAATTAACTTTTTACTGCCAGGAGGTCTGGCCAACCTACCTGCTTATCGGCAAGCGTTGGCCCAAGGAAAGAACATTTGACCCCTGCATTCTCAGAAACTTGTATGATTTCTGTCAGGCCAGTGACAAGTTATTAGAACTCCCTTATATTCAGGCCTTTCTTATTCTGAGAACACGCCCATCTCTCATTAAGTCTTGTGCTCCTGCTCAGATACTTTTAGCTAAATCTACCACACCACAAACTTCCGTCCTACCCTCCGGTGTTTTCCTGGCCGCTACCTCCCTACCCCCAAAATGGTTCCTCACCATTATCTCCCGCTGTGGGATCGTCTTCCCCTCCGCCTTCTGGGACCCATAACTCTCCCAGCAACTCTAGTCACTCTGTTAGCGCTTCCTCAAAGTCTCCGACTCTTTCTCCTGATAATTCTCTGATCTCTACAGCATTCTTGCCACCTGCCCACCATACCCAATCTTGGTCGTTGTGCCCTTCCGGCAAGCCGCACGATTGCCCCGGCTTGCACCAGGAACAGTCTCCATGTTGCAACCCTCCGCCATGTGGCCGGGCGCCGCCATGTTCGCACGGGTCTCACTGTCAATGGGCACCCCCTTGTGGCTCCTCTTGTGAACTGCAACAGCTGCCCTGTTGCAGTGCACATGACACTTCATTGTGCTGCTGACAACAATCCTCTGGCTGCAAGGCACACAGTGAGACACCATTTGCCTGTGTTTCCCAGGGTGACTGGCAGCAGCTCTGTAGCTGCTCTACAGATGATTGATCACATGCATCTACCGGACGGATAGCTGCTCAGTGGCCCTCTACTCCTCATTCTTCTCCTCAAGCTCTGCTACCACTTTGGGAGCAAGCTGGCCCCAAGGGACTTGTTAACATCCATGTGCCTTTTTCCCTTTCTGATCTATCTCAGATTACCCATAAATAAGGTAGCTTCTCTGTTGACCCACAGAATTATATCAGGCAATTTAAATTTATTACTAATTGTTATGATTTACATTTTAAGGATGTTTATGTGATTTTAAATACCACTCTCAGCTCACAAGAGCGAAATCAGCTGTGGCAAGCAGCTCAAAAAGAAGCTGATCACAGACATAAGGTAAACACCACTGATAATGACCCTGGGCCTATAGCTGTGCCAGAGCAGGACAAGCATACTAACTATAACAAACTTTTAAAACAGGTCCAGGAGGCCAATAAAAACCCAGCTGTGTTCCTAAATCAGCTTTCTAATCCTCGTGCCCCTCGAGCAGTTCCAGCTTTGCGTGCTGCATGGGGCCGCCTCCCAGCCCCTCCCCCATGTGCCATCCCAGCCCCTCCCTACCCTGTGCGCTGTCGTCACTGCCGCCTTACACCTTTCTGCCTGCCCCTGCATGCTAAGTCCTGACGCTTGCCCCACCCCCATGCTGGGCATGCTCTGCCGGCGTGGTGCAAAATAGCTGCTCAGCGGCTCCACTCAGGCATGCTTTTTTACAATTCGGCTCCGCTCAAGAGATGCTTTTTTATCACAATTCTCAAACCATTTAATCAAGGTTACTGGCCACCTGGTAATTTTACCAGCCTTGTTTATCAATCAAGGCCTTCACTAATCTCCTGTTTTAACAACTAAAATTAAAAGATATTTATCAATTCCTTTTGATGTAGACCACCACTACTGTTATATGTTGAGCTTATTGCCTGCATTATACCCTGTTGTTGCCAATCTGCTGTTTAGGTTTAAAAACAAATAAATGTGTTCAGAATTTGAAAATATTAGATCAGTTTTGGTAAAACTATTCATAAGATTGGTAAATCTTTACTGCTAAATGTTTCCATTAAGATGAGATTATACTCCAAAAGAGAGAGGGCAGACTGAAGCCTTTTTGGGCAGACTAAAGCCTTTTTTGTCAAGTATGTGTCTTAGTTACTTTTTACTCGTTGCTGAGACAAAATACCTGAAGCCCAAAGTTGGGAAAGGAAAGGTTTATTTCTTACAGTTTTTGGAGGTTTCAGTCCACACTCAGTTGGCTCCAAGACAGGCGGGCATGGCTGGACCGCCGTTCATGGCAGCTGCAAACAGCAAGCTCGAACCAGCAAAGAGAAAGACACACCTTCTTCCTGCCATTACATCACATCCTGCCTCCACCCCTATGTGGGTGGAGCACTGACACAATCAACCCAAGCACTAGACAATGAATGAATAACAAATGCACAATTCAAACTCTTGAGGGCTGGGGGACACAGACATAAACCATGACAGTATGTAATTTCAGTAAAACAATGGCCTGCCACATGGCACCCTGAAAAAAGCGGTACACCATCCAGATAAAGCCTGCTCTCTAATCTAAAATGCCAATATTAAATTCCTGCATACTTACTTAATTCTACTGTAGTCCAAATCCCAAACAAAAGGGCAAAACTTGACCTTCAAACCTTAGAGAGACCTTAATATGGTTTTTCATATTTTTAACACTTTTGACACTTGGAGTTCTGAGGCAGGCAAACCTACACAAGGTGAAGCTGCCTGGCCCCCTATGAACCACGCTCAAATGCAGCAGAAAACATTGGGCAACAAAATGCCCCATCCTGGTGTTCTTTGAGACCTTACTCCAGAGCTGCTGGACTGTCCTAGCCACCAGAGAGTGGGTAAGCCATCCTAACTTCTAGCCCTCACAGGAAATGTTGACACTGCCAGATTTATCGCCAACAAAAATTGTTGCCAAAGACTGAGAGGGGCTAAGGCCAACAACAGCCTCCTTTGTGGGTATCCATCTCAGAGTCCAAGTCACACTAAAGTCTCAGGTAAGACAATTCTCTATATTTGTGGACATAGAGGCCATATATACCGAGTTCTTCCTGAGTTTTCAGGCTGCTGTATTAAGTCCTCAATCTCTGATGGGGTATTGATGGTCAACCTATGCCATTTATAAACAGGGCCTATTTTGTGCAGGTCCCAGTCCTAAATCTTAAAATGCTTTCACTCCCTTGTGTTTATGCAGACTCACTTAGATACACTGAGGCCTTGGCAGCTTCCACCTGTTGTCACTGGTGGACCTCTCCTCAGTGATATAAGATCACCCCCTTCCTTTCTTATTCACCAATTTGTCAGACAACCCTGGTCAAGACTGACAGATAAATTTTGTCTTCTCACTTTGTTTATACTTTTTCAGGATACATAAAAGCCTTTCCCACAACCGGATAAACTGCTGATACACCCAGGTTACAGCGACCCATACCTAAATCAAAGTTGCTAGACTGCCATCCTGGTTTCACATCACTCAGGCTAAGAGGTGCCCTCCCAGCCTTAAATCTGATCATTCTGAGTGGTCATCTCATCTTCTGTCGCCCACCCGTCTCCGTCTCACAAAGGCCTCGCAGCCACAGTTAACAGGCTAAGTCATGTTTTGTTATCCACTTTGGTTCCTAATTCCTTACATTCTATTAATGATCATTTTTACAGAAGGACTCTTTAACAGTATTGCCTACAGACTCCAACGTCATGCATACCAGAGACAAGCCTTACCGACCTACCTCTTAACTTTTATGATTTCAGGTGGGAGTAATCACCTCTCATAACTTCACTCCTTCTAATCCCACATTTAATTTTCAGAATTCTGCCTTACCATGGAACATGTCTAAATCAAAGGCACATTTCCCTCTAACTGGGTCCTTAAATATGACAGTGCTATGCCTCCTCATAACATCTTGTCCCTTTGTTTTTCCAGTCTAACACATGCATTCACCAGTGAAGTTGTCCTGGCTAAAACACCTGGCACCAGCGTCTACCTGGGCATCAACCATCATCCCGTCGACTCCCCTAGGCTTCAGTACAGCACCCTCTGTCAGCAGGAAGTAGTTAAAGAGAGAAATCTTTGCCCCTTTTCATAATAATAATCATAAGATGGGATATGAAAGGGTTTGGGGCTAGACAAGACACTGTAGCCAGGAAAGCCTCAACCAGGAGCAGGAAGCCCCTATCTCCACCGCCCCTAGCAATTTACCTGTGATGCCATCTTCCTGCCCCTGGAAATTTACCTATGGCGCCAAACCTAGGACCAATGGGCTACCTGTGCATCCCTAATGCCCCCTTAGGTTCCACCCCAAACCAAGGCTACTTACATACCCCCCACGCCACGTGTCTGCTGGAGAGATTGCTGGACTCCAGTGGTGGGGGGTGTGGTCATCGCTCTCCGTGTTCTCAGAATAAAAGCCGCTTTTTTGTTTTATACTTCTCATCTTTTGGAAATAATCCTATCACTATTAACCTCCACTGTGTCTAAATTCATTCTTTGATTTTAGAGAACATGAACTGTACTGGACATCTAATAGGTTGGGAGTTTTGTTCCCTTATATCAGTAGGACATTTCAGGGAAAGTAGGAAAGTTTAAGTAAAAATCAGCTCTCCAGATCTTCAGGCATTTGCCCTTAGGACACCATCAACACCAGTCATGACACAGTTCTTACTGAAAGGGGTCCAGATTTGAGTAATGCAGAAAATGAAGCTTTATTGTCTAAAAGAAAATTAATTTTTAGGTACCACAGTAAGAGTTACGTGAGGCCCTTCCAAAGGGATACCCACTCTGTCCTGCAGGGCTTTCAGAAAGCTTGGGCATCTTTAATCTTCAGGGCAGACAAGATGGAAGCCAGTGGTTGCCATCCCTTTCGAGGCGAGGCAGTCTCCTTACCAGTGCTTTCCTCCCCGTGGAGGTGGCACCTACGAGAGACAGGGCATTGCCCACCACCTTACACCAATGTCCAGGTTCTCCACAGCACTGACAACTGTCTGGCTTCATAGTCTCTTCCTCTGCATCTGGAGTCTTCAGGTTTCTCTGAGCAGGCAGGGCTCATTCCTTAGCTAACAGTCCAGCAATTAATTGTACCTGCAGTTGTTTCCCTGGGCCCTGGAAGTTGATACCATTTTGGTCCTGTTGCTGGAGATCTCGAAGGTCAAATTTAACAGTTCATTAGTGCAGATCTAAGACCCCATAACCTATTTTGAAGCTTTCTACAAATGTCTGGGGCAGACAGGTTAAGAAGATGTATTCCCAGTAAAATTTATGCTGCCTGTGAGAATAAATACACATTAGTGATTGAGTATTTTTTGGCACTCAATCTAAAGCAGTGCAGGAGAGATAAGGTGACAAAGTATGAAGAGGCCTTTAATGAGGGGCACGGGAGAGACTGTGGAGGAATGCAGAGCCTCTCTTCCTAGACAAAGAGCAGAGGCTGCTTATAAAGACTCTCATTGGGTGGTGCTAAATTAGCTGGTGAGGGTGGAGCACGAGTGATGTTTTATCTAGGGATAGGTGTGTCTTTGGTGCAAGTAGGAAGGAAAGGCAAGAAGTCAATTTTGGGTCTGGAGCATCAGAGGAAGAAGACTGATGTCTTTTTTTTTTTTTTTTTTTTTTTTTGTTACTGGGGATTGAACTCCCAACCTTGCACTTGCCAAGCAGGTTTTTATGCTGCTGAACTAAATCCCCAGCCCTGATAAGGTGTCTTTCTATGATCTCCAATATGGTAATGTTGGAACTCTGCCATGATGACTGGCAGATTTATATGACTAAAAACCTGCCAATTAATACATCTGTGAAGGATTTTAGTTCAGTGTTCCAAAAATAAGGTAACACCACTTTTTGTCTTGAGTGATTTTATAACTGAATCCCTCAATAAGAAAAATAATTGTATCATCGCATGTACTATGACTCTAACATCCAATGTGATATTTACCAATCAGGAGCCTGGGTGGATACAGCCACATCTTAGCACTGTTCAGCACTCATCAGCCTTAGCTTGCGTTTTCGCCCATATGTGGGTTTTTTCACCAAGGGTGCAGCAGGTGGAACACGGTAGCATTTGTTTGGTTCAAGTTACATCATAAATTACAGTCAGAGTCTGGAACTTACCTATGAATCTGTGTCTTCCAAAGCACTTCTCCAATTCTTTGCTCTGTCCGGATCGTCGATGCAGAAGGGAACATCTCATAGCACCCTGTTCCCTTTTAGACCTCTCAAAGCAGACGTAAATTATGCAGTTTAGAGTCAATCCTATGACAAGCAGTGCCCATTCTTGTTATACCAGCTGGGCTGGATTCCTTTGGAAATGAGGGAGAGACAGATTGATAAAGAAGTGAGATGGGAGAAGAATCCCTGGGAGAAAATGGAACAGAAGAAGCCGCTGAACTAGATTCTGATCCTTCCTCCAAGTAATTGAAGCCTCTCCTGACATGCTACTGGTGCTGCAGGCCTCTGGGCTGCTAGGTGTGTGGCACTCGAGAGTTTACCTTCTTCGGGGCCTGGTTCTGTTCTCGTGGGTTTCATCTGCACGTGGCCACATAACAGGTGTACAAGTTCCACCTAATTTTGGGTCTTGGTTTAGGACCATAAAGACCTGGACATACAGGATGCCTGGCATTTTTCTCCTTCTTACAGAATAAATCAAGCTGGAATGTTGTGTTACCAAGTTCTGTTTGGAGGCCAGTCTCCCTCTTTGCTAAGGCTGTTGTTGTTTGTTTGTTTGTTTGTTTGTTTTCTAGGTGACTCCACTGGTCATAGAGAAATCTGTTGCTCATGCCCAGGGTAAGCATCCTTGCTCCTGATACATGGCTACTCCAACCTTTATCAATAAATCTGAAAGGCAGGAAAAGAAGCTACACACAACACCTGATTTTTATTCAGAAATTCAACTCACATATCATCACATCTAGGAGCTGGGACTGACGACACAAGCCTGTAGTCTCAGCGCTTAGAAGACTGGGGCAGGAAAATTGTACATGGTAAGACATGTAGTTCTTGGGGCTAGGGATTTAGCTCAGTGGCATAAATGCCTGCCTGACAAGTGCAAGGTCATGAGTTCAATCCCTGGTACAAAAAAAAAAAAATACATGCAGTTCTACATTCAATCTTCTGCATGTGGATATTCAATTTTCCCAGCACCATTTATCAACAGGCTATGTTTCCTCCAGGGTATTTTTTGGCCCTTTGTCAAAGATCAAATAGCTGTATGTTTTTTCTGCTACTTTTCTTCTGTTACACTGATCCACATGCCTGATTTTGTGCCATTTCCATGCTGTTTTAAGCACTATAGTTTTATAATGTAACTTCAAGTTTGAGGTTGTAATGTCATCTGGTTTGCTTTTGTTACCCACACTTGCTTTTGCTATTCTGGATCTCTTTTGATTCCATATAAGTCTTAGGATTGTTTTCTCTACCTCTGTGAGACATGAACTTGCATTAAATCTGTGTATAAATTTTGGAGATATAGCCATTTTGAATATGTTGGTTCTGTCCATCCATAAATAGGAAATATTTTCCTCCTTGATTTATTTTTTCAGAATGATGTAATTTTTACTACAGAGATCTTTCTGAGGTGGGTTTGTGAACAATATAGGAATCCAAGAAGCCAAACTGATAAATTTGGAATTTAATTAACTGAGCTCAGGACCAAATAAGTAGCACCAAACTGGAAAGTTACAGACTTTTAAAAATAGAGAACCACAAAAGACATCCTGTTGCATTCCTGAATGAAATTTTAGTAATGGTGTAGGATCTTCTTGATGATTTGTCACATTCAGTTTGCCAATATTTTTTTAAGGATTTTTGCATCTATGTACATTAGAGAAATTGTCCCATAGTTCTCTTTTTTTGGTGAGATCCTTGTCTGGTTTGTTTGTTTGTTGCTTTGTTTTTTTACTTTTTTGATACAATATTTGGTGTATAGTCCAGGCTGATTTTGAATGCACTATGTAGCCCAGGTTGACCTTTAACTCACAGCAATCCTGCTGCCCCAGCTTCCTGAGTGCTGCAATTAAAGGCATGTGCCACCACACCTGACTTTGTCTGGTTTGGGGATCAAGATAGCTATAGTTTCTGAGAAGGATTTTGGAAGTACTCCTTCCACCTCAATTTCATTAAAAAATCTTTTTTTTTTTTTTTTTTTTTTTTTTTTTTTTTGTCTTTTTCCTTTTTTATCGGTACTGGGGATCGAACTCACAACTGCCTGCTTGCAAGGCAGGCGCTTATGCCGCTGAGCTAAATCCCCAGCCCCCTCATTAAAAAATCTTGAAGAGTATTGGCAGTAGATCTCTCTGGCAGTTTTTGTACAATTCAACTGTGAATGTATCAGATCCAAGGTTTTTATTATTTGGCAGTTTTTTCTTCCTGCTTCTGTTTCATTGCCTGTCATTGTATTGCTTAATATTTTTATGTTTTCTGGATCAGGTTTGGCTCATCATACGTATCTAGGAATTTCTTCAGAGTTCCCCAATTGTTTGACATATATGTTTGTGAAGTCGTTACAAGCAATTTTCTCGATTTGGGGAGTATTTGTTGTGATTTCATATTTTTCATTTCTAATTGCATTATTTTGCATCTTTTCTTTCTTTTTTAAGTAAGATTAGCTAATTGTTTGTTTACTTCTTTTGTTAACAGTAATAGGTATCACAATATATTTCATTATCTTTACAATTATTCTTTCAATCACATATATCAAAATAAAATGAAATACAGAACATTATAGAACGTCTCAAAACAGAATATTAAATAGAGCAGTACCATTAATCAGAATAAAGCAAAGCAATAATAAAAATATTTGCCTTCAAAGAGATGGTAGAAGGAAATCTCCCTTATTTGCTATGGTCAGCATCCCAAGATTGCTCAGATTTCTGGTTCCCGTTTGCTAACAGGGGGACAAGGTAAGGGGGGTAAGGGAAGTGGCATGTTTGACTCTAGGCTGTGCACCAGTAGTTCACTGTTGCTTGGCAGGGAGGCAGGCTGGTTGCTCGGTTTCCCAGCGTCCTAATTTCCAACATGGTGTGGATCTAAGAAGACACTGGTGGTTCTTCCTGGGAAGAGCCGCAGTGTGCCACACTACAGCCGCTTACCAGGGAGGGGAGCTCTTGTTTACTTCTTTGAAAGAACCAGTTCTTTGATTTACTGATTCATTTTACTGGGCTTTTTTTCTCCATCGCAATAATTTCTGCTCTGATGTTTGTATTTTCATTGCCTATATAAGACTTGGATTTAGATTCTTCTTTTTTTTTTCAAGACATTTACATGCATCATTATGTTACTTGTTTGGACTCATTCTATTTTTCTGGGCATCCAGTGCTATACACTCCCCCCTAGGATTGCTTTAGATGTATCCTATAAGTTCTGGCACATTGCGTTGACTTTATCACTTAATTCTAAGTAATCTTATTTCTTCCTTGATTTCCTCTGTGACCCACTGATTATTCAAGAGTGTAGCATTTAATTTCCATATGTTTGTATTGTTTCTGGGATTTCCTTTTGTTCAGTTTCACTGTGATCTGATAATACGCATGATAAAATTTTGCATTTACTTACACATGTTTTGTTACCTGATATGTACTCTCATGTTGAGAAAGTACCGTGTGTGCTTCAAGAAAATGCAATCTGTTGTTGGGTGGAACACTGTATAAATCTATTAAATCTGTTTGCTTGAAAATTTGGTTCAATTCTGATATTTCCTTGACGTTTTTCTTGGTAAGTTGATCTGTCTATTTTTGATAGTGATTATTGAGATTCTCCCTGTAATCGTATTTATGTTTATCTGATCTCATCTGTTCACTAAAGTTTAGTTTATGAAGTTGGGTATACCATGGGTTTGGTGCATATAGGTTTGTAATTCTTATTTCTCCTGCTGAACAGTTCTGCTAACCAATATGTGGTATCTTTATTTGCCTCTTGATCAACTTTGCCTATTTTTTTCTTTGAGTGGTAGCTGCAGTTGAACTCACAGCCTTACACTTGCTAGGCAAGCACTGTGCTGCTGAACTGTATCCCTGGTGATCAGCTTCTCCTTGAAGTTCACTCTGTCGGAACATGGGATTTGTACTCCCACTTCTTTTCAGTTTCCAACTTTGTGTAATATTATTTCCCATCTTTTGATTTTTAGTCTATGGATTTCTTTTTGTATTTGATTTTGGGAGGTTTTGTGAGAGTTTTCTAGGTTTTGTTTTATTTTTTTGTTTTTTGCTTTTTAAATTTTTAAATTTTGTTTTTTGTTTTGTGTGTGTTTTGCTTTTTTTGAGAGTCTTCCTACGTAGTGCAGGATGGGCCTTGAACTCACTATGTAACCTAGGCTGGACTCTAATTTGAGGCAGTTTTCCTGTGCTGGGATTCCAGGTGTACACCACCCCACCTGGCTCTTTAATGTGTATTTTGTGTACAGAATATCATTAGATTTTCTTTCTTTATTTATTCTTCCAAAGTGTGTCTTTTGTTTGGTAAATTAAATGCCTACATATTGATAGATATAATTTTTTTTTGTCTTTTTCGTTTTTATCAGTACCAGGGATCGAACTCACGACTGCCTGCTTGCAAGGCAGGGGCTTATGCTGCTGAGCTAAATCCCCAGCCCCTGATGGATATAATTGATAGATGTTGATTTATTCCTGTCATATTAATTTCCTATTGTCATTTTGCTCTTTTTCCATTCTATTTCATTACTATCCTTACCAGATATATTCATTTCAGTAGATCTTTGACATTTTAGGATGTTATGGTTTGTGTCTGGCTGCCCCCCAAAGCTTCATGCAGTATTGGGGGCAGGCTTTGCTACACCTGGAGTTTGTAGCTGATTCGTGTCTGATGATGGGTGTGATGGATGTCTGATGATGGGTGTGAGTGCTACACCTGCCTAAGGCTGTTGGCCTACCCACAATATAAAGGGCAGAAAGAGGCTTGCTCTCCCTGTCCCTCAACAGCTTTTGTTGTCTTCTGCTGCCATGAATGTTACCCCTGCCACACTACACTACGTTGGACTCAGCCCATAATAAACTGAAACCTCTACAACCTGTGAGCTAAAGGAACCTTTCCCTTTTAATTTTGGTGACAAGTATTTTGTTTCAGCAATGAGAAAAATAAAGACTTAGGCTACCACTGATATTTTTGGTTTGTTTGGTAGTCATGAATTTCTTTAGGTTTTCTTTATCATGGAAGTATTTTATCTCTGTATCAATTTTTTTGTTTTGATTTTTGGCATCGGGGATCAAATTCACAACCTCATGCTTTCCAGGCAGGCACTTATGCCACTGAGCTAAATCCCCAGCCCCCTATTTATTAATTTTGAAAGATAATTTTACAGGATTTAACAATCTAGGCAAGATTTTTTTCAGAGCTTGAAATACTTTATTCTATGTTCTCCTTGCATTTACGATTTATGTTGAGAAATCTGTTGTAACTCTGATAGAATTTCCTTTGTAAGTGACTCCTTATTTCTCTTGAGAAACCTTTAAGATTCCGTTCTTGTGCTGTATTTCTGGTATTTAAATTATTATGGGAAATGGAGCATTTTTAAAAACTGATCATGGATATTTAGGGTTCTTTATGCTTACTTACCGACATGTAAAATTCTCTGCCCTTGCCTGCTATTACACATACAGTTAGTTTTTTATGTCCTTTGTGGTGTATTTGATTATTCACTAATTCCAATTACTTGCCCTTTGAGAAGTCTAGGAGCTGTTGGATCTATTTTTCACATCCTTTTGTTGTTCTCTTAAGGTATTTCTTATTAAGTGATCACTGACCCCAGGCCTGCCCTCCAGGTCTGACACTCTGTCTTTACCTTGGTTGCTTCTTTTACCCACACTTTCAATCATATTTTGTTCATTTGTTTTAGGTTTTTGAGTGCAGGCTGGTCCTAAACTCAGTATGTAGCCCACACTGGCCTTGAACTTGCAGCAATCCTCCTGCCTCTGCCTTCCGAGAGCTGAAATTACAGCGTATGCTACCATGCCCGGCTTCAGTCATATTTTTAATCTCCTGTATTTCTATTTTGAACTTTCTTATGAACTCTGATTCTTTTCTATGATGGATATTTATGCTTTGCATCTCTTGTCTTTAGCTCCACTAGCTGTTATTAGTGTGCTCTCTAGGCTTGCTGATCATTTGTTTTACTATGATCATTATGTGATTAGTGAAACCTTCTCCGAATGCCCCCAAGACCCTTGCAGAACTATTTTACTTCCACTGAAACTCTTCCAGACCTAACTGCTGTGCAGTTTGTGATTTCCTCCCCCTCACTGCCCACTGTACTGATCTGGAGCGAGGTGGGAGTTTTGGAGGCATTTGGTTGCCTTGTTTTTTAATGTTTCTGGGTTTTTTTGGTTTGGCTGTGTGTGTGCATGTGCTGAGGTTTGCAAATTCTTTGGCCGGGTTCCCCACTCTTTTATCTCTTGTCTAGCTTGATGTCATAGTTACTTTTTTCACTGCTGAGACAAAATATCTGACACCCAAATTTAAAGGGGGAAAGGTTTACATAGCTCACAGGCCCAGGGGTTTAGCTCAGTGGCATAAGCACCTGCCTGGCAAGCACAAGGTTGTAAGTTTGACCCCTGGTACCAAAAAAAAGTAACAGTTACATACCTTGCAGTCTGCAGTGGTTTCAGTCCATAGTCTAAGGTTCCTAAGGCAAGGCAAAGGAGAACTTTACAGAGGAAAATAGTTCATGGCACCCACAAGAGAGCAGAAGTAACAAAGGACCTTAACAGTGTTTTGTTTTGTTTTTGTTTTTGTTTTGTTTTGCTTTGTTTTTTTACCCTTTTTATCTTATCCAGACTACCTAGGGCAGGTAGTATCATAGACAGCTAAGCTAGGCAGAAATACTGTAGGCAATCAGATAGGCGGAGGTCCTCAAGAGAGCCAGGACTAAAGTGAAACATATGTCAACTGTGGCCCGAGTCACATCTGTTGGAGACCAGGTCTCAAGATAAAGATGAGACAGGGGCTGGGGATTTAGCTTAGTTGCATAAGTGCTTGCCTTGCAAGTGTGTGGTTGTGAGTTCGATCCCTGGTACCAATAAAAAAAAAAAGAAAGAAAAGATAAAGATGAGATGACGAGGCCTGTGTACTTCCTCTAGGAACAAACTCTAGGCCTAATGAAGCTTAGCTGGATAAGGGTCACCTTGGTGGGACCCTTGGACTCATCATCCCAGAAAAAGTCTTTGTTCCTTCTGTGCACCCTTGTTATGTGACTTGTTTCCCCACTAGGTCACTATTATCTAAGTGATTATGCTTGTATCCTTATTGGTTAATCATAGCTGTAACCCATGTTGTATCCATGCTGGTGTTGCTCTATAAAATTTCCTTGTAAAGTGGGGTTCCTGGCACCCCACTCAGGATCCACTTTGCCTCTCAGGAGCTCTCTCTCAATAAATATTTCCACTTTTAATTCCCGTGGCTCCTAGAATTCATTCTTTGAATTTCAGAGAACATGACCTCGGCATATTAGATATCTAACAAGTTGAGAGTTATAATATTTCTCTTATATCATCTTTGGAGACCCTGATATCACTCCTGTACAGTAGCACTCACACCTTTAATCCTAGTGCCCTTGAGCCTAGCACTGTGCCACGAATCAATCCCAGCCTCACACACTCAATCCAGCCACCTCTGAAAAAGCCCCACCTACAAGTTGCTTGAGGCCTTGGGGGGATATCCAGATATAGCCATAACACTTAGCAAGAGAAATGTAACTGGACAGGGTTCTAGAAGATCCCTCAAGCTGAGAGAAGGAATCTAACCCACCTTACCTATAGGTTTGAAGGTTTGCTAAATTCCCTCACAGAAAAAAGAACTCTCAAGAAGCACCAGTAAGAAACATAGGAAGAGTTTATTAGGCAGAAATTAAAGTGCAGTGCAGACATTCAGAGAAATAAAACATTATTTGTTGGAATGGTGTGCAAAACTGTGGCTCCGCCTTTCCTATCAAAATACATAAACATGAATGCTTCCATTTCAAATTCTAGTCAATCCTAGCTGACCCCATCCCTCATGGTGAAATTATAGGAAACATCTAAGTTTTAGGAACATATCTGTAGACCAAAGATAGCTTCTCAGCATGTTTGCATGTGGATGTTTTATCTTTTTAATAACAACTTTGGCTTATTTATTTATTTATTTTCTTTTTTCTTTTTGAGACAAGGTCTCACCAAATAGTTTAGGCCAACCTTAGACTCACTATGTAGCCCACACTGGCCTCAAACTGGCAGCAATCCTCTTGCCTCAGCCCCCTAATGCTGGCATATTACAGGTGTGCATCAGATATTTTTAGACTTTGAGGAATCTCTATATTGATTTCCATAGTAGTTGTACTAGTTTACCCTCCCACCAACAGTGTTTTTCTTCCAGCTCCTCACTCCTAAATCCTGAGTCTTAAGGACACAGTAAGTGTAAGTTAGGCCTGGGTTTTTCTTCCGATATTCTAAATCCGTAAATTCTAGATTTGTGTCCTTAAGAAAGGGACAGTTTGGCTAGAACAGGAGCTCACCAGAGTGTTTGCTTAGCACTATAAACCCTGGGTTTACCCTTCGCACTGCAAAAAATAAAAATAAAAAAGAAGGGAACAATCTGAATAGATGTAGAAAAGCAAAGAATAGGACTTAGTAGTCAAATGAACAGATCTTCACAGATGAAGAACACAGGCAGTGATCACATCACAGTCAGCAGGGAAATGCAAGTTAAAACCATCAGAGCCAGATATGGGGGTCGCACCCACAATCACAGCACTCTGGGAGACTGATAGGAGAAACGCAAGCTCAAGTCCAACCCAGGCAGCCTGGTAACTCCTCTGTGAGACTTATCTCCAAGTAAAAGGGCAGCTCAGAGTGATGGCCCTGGGTTGCATCCTCCACAATCCAGAGATTTAAAAGGGGTGGGGATCACCTGTCTCTCCTGGACCACTCTGCATTGTCCTGGTAACTCCCTGGGGTAAGCCCAGCCCAGCCCAGGCCTGCATCCAGGGCCTGCTTCTAGGTGTGTACTTGTGGAGCTGCTGTCACTGCTTCATCCAGCAGCTGCAGAAAGGACCATACTTGGTCTGGAACACAGTCCAACTGTGACTTTGCTCCAGTCTGTTCATCTGGATGGTTGGGTGCCCCCTTCAAAGTACTCAGCTGCAGAGCTGTTCCAGGACCTGTGAGGATGCCCTCTGCCAGTGCAGGACTGATGAGAGCAATTGGCAGTGTGTGGGATGGCAGTCGCTGAGAACAAGGCTGCCTTGTAAGGGGAAGCAAGCGGGAAGTGTGGGCGGACTCATGTTCACAATCTCAGCAGCCTCTGTGGTTTGGGCCCGTGGGGCTGTTGCCTCCCAGACCCAGTCACCTGAGAGCAAGCTGCGTGATAAGCCAAAGAGGAGCCAAATACTCACTTTACTCCTGAGCCATATAGTAAAAGCTGCCCAACCAGAAGGGCTTGGGATGCTGGGCATGGTGGTGCACACCTGTCATCCCAGCACTTGAGAGGCTGAGGCAGGAGGATCATCTTGAGTTCAAGGCCAGGGTGGGCTACATAGTGAGTTCACAACTAGCCTGAACTACACAGTGAGACTCTCCAAAACAACAAAACAGAGGACTTGTGGTTTTGGATTGATGCAGCTACTCACCAACCTGTCTGCAGATCCGTGGGCTCCTGGGTTCAGATGGGTTGATTGTAGCTTGGTTTGGTTGGTGGGCACCAGCTGTTTTGTGGAGCTGGATATTCCTGCATGGGGCTCTGTTCCTTTGACCCAGCAGAGTAACAACTGTCCCAGAGTCAAATGTTGCCTGGGTTAAATCAGGTCAGGTCCCAAAGGCCATGCACAGCCCTGAACACTTTAGCCCAGCAGGCTTCAGACCTGTACAGGTGTGGTACCGCTTGGAGTCTGATGGGGCTTCCTTCTCTGTTCTTGGTGTCTCAAAGAACTGAACAAACACATGGAAAAGACAGTTCTGAACATGTACATTTATTGAGGCTGAAATGAAATACATTGTGCAGAGTAAGAATGAGCAGTGCAGAGGCTCACAGCAGCCCCAAGCCTAAGGGAAATGCATCTTCGGCATCTAGAATCCCTGGGTTAGGCATTTGGAAAGTCATCCTATCAAATGCTCGCTGGGCCTCATGCCGTGTAGAGACTGCCCTGTCAAGAAAATCTTTGGCTTCCATTACATATAAATGCAGGATCAGGACTAGTATCTTTTGATAGGTTGTGTGCACATGAAAAAAGGCTTTTAAAAAGGATCTTTTGATTGGTCATGTGAACAGCACCAGATTCGAATGAAGGATTGAAAATAGCAAGCTTCTGATTGGTTCAAAACAGCCCTTTTCTGACTGGTTCTGTGCAGTGATAATGGCATGGGGAGATGGGAATTCCTGACCCTGTTGCCCTGTCTTGGATAGGCCCAGGCCAGGCCAGGTGCAGCTCTTGGGAAAGGTCTCATACCAGCACTTCTTTCCTGACCCCAGCTCTGAAACCATTTGGTACCCGGATGCTCCCTTTGCCTGCTTGTTTTGACTCAGTGTGGGCCTTGGTTTTTAAGGTTAAACTTAGCTTATTCCCTCCTTTAGTCTCTTCTCCAGCTTCAGCTCCTGGAACCATAACTCTTGGAGGAGAGAATACAGCACAATGAACTCTGTCTTTGTGGGGCTGGAGATTCAACTAGGTCTTTTGTTTCACTCCTGTCTTAGTCACTTTCTTGTGGCTGGGACACAACACCTGACATCTACAACCTAAAGGAGGAGAGGGTTCTTTCAGCACATGGCTTCTAGAGGGTTCAGTCCATAGTCTACTGGCTCCAAGGCAGGAAGGATGTAGACAAAGATTCTGGGGGAGAAAAGCTGCTCGAGGCACCATGGAGACCAGGAAGTAGAGTGAGGGGAGGATGGGAGGAACAAGGAACCTCCCAGGTCACACCCCCCACCTGCTAACAGCATATTTAGCTATGACCTCATCCTTGGCCCCATGATCCGGTCACCCTTTGAAAGCCCCACCTCTGATCACACGAGGGTGTGGGAGACATTTTACATCTAAACTATAACCCTTGTGTCCATTCCTTGTGAGAGCCTGTAGAACTGGTGACTTGCTAGAAAGCCACTGGGTGATTATCTTAGCTTGATGAAAAGAGTAGCCTCTAAATTAGGACTGTGGTTTGTCCTCTGAAGAGAGGCAGAAGGGGCAGTCTGAGAAGAAAGCAGATGAATGACTACAGCTTTAGGCCCTGAGAAAAGAGGCATGAGTGAGGAAGGGGCTGGGAAGCTGCAGGCACTTAGGAAAGTCATTTCTTCCCCCTGAAGGGCTGGGCCAGGGTCACGCTTGGTCCTGGCACCCACCTGTTGAATCTGGTTTATGAGCCTTTTATCCTCACCTTTTGCAGTTCTGGGTACTGAACCCAGGGCTTCTGCACTGAGTCCTGTCACCAGCCCTCCTTTATTTATTTTGAGGCTGGGTCTTAATAAATTCCCCAGGCCGGGCTTGAGTTTGTGATCCACCTTCCTCGGTCTCTCAGCACTGGGATTACATGCATGAGCTACCACATCTGGCCTGCTGTTCTAGGACCAGAGCCAAACTTTTGCCATCCACCCTATTTAATATCCTGACATCCCACCCAGAATAGCCTGGGACCACTTGACGGGGAGCCATCCGTATCACCTGGGCCAGTTTCCGCTGTGGTTAGCATTTGGTTAGAAAGCCACAGCATCCAGCCACTGCCTCTCCAAAGCTTTGCCCTCCTGCACCTCCGGTCACTTCCTTCCTCTGGGCTGGCTACCCTTGCTCTGTCCTTGGGGTGCACCTTTCTGCAGCAGCCTTGATCTCAGGATCTGCACCTGAGCTCTGGGAGCATTTGGCAAAAGGTCCCTGTGCTATAGGGGAAAGAAACTCTTTTTTTTTTTTTTTTTTTTTTTTTTTGTCTTTTTCTCTTTTTTTATTGGTACCGGGGATCGAACTCACGACTGCCTGCTTGCAAGGCAGGTGCTTATGCCGCCGAGCTAAATCCCCAGCCCCGGGAAAGAAACTCTTTACCTGCTAGAGGTCTGGTACAAGTTTCTGTTCTCTAACGTCAAAGAATGAATTTTAGGAATCATGGAGATTAAGAGCAGAATATATTTACTGGGGAAAGAAAGTTTCTGTCTGAGAGAAACAGGAGTTCCAAGTGGTTTGCTGAGGGACCTTGCCTTTTCTAGGGATTTTTTTTTTTTTTTTTTTTTTTGTCTTTTTCATTTTTATCGGTACCGGGGATCAAACTCATGACTGCCTGCTTGCAAGGCAGGCGCTTATGCCGCTGAGCCAAATCTCCAGCCCCCTCTAGGGATTTTTATAAAACAAAGCCACAAGGTGAGGCAGGTCTAGGGGCTGGAGATTTAGCTCAGCGGCATAAGTGCCTGCCTTGCAAGCAGGCAGTCGTGAGTTCGATCCCTGGTACCGATAAAAAAACGAAAAAGACAAAAAAAAAAAGGTGAGGCAGGTCCAAGGTGGGGAAATGTGGGAAATCACAAGGTGCACGTCAGGTGGGACAGAACTATGGTCAACCAATAAGATCATGAGTGTAATTGCTCAGGTAATGTTGATTGAGTGAGGATCAATTAGCAGGAAGGCATGAAACAGAACAGGGGGTTTCCCTGGAGGGGGTTGGGTCTGTGACTCTTCTGGACTTTCTCAAGGTGATCCATACTTATTTAGAATATCAATTCCTGCTGTTTATCCTTAGGCCAGTATGTGGGTGCATTTCTTTTGTCTTTTGTCCTGAGGTCTTGCCTTCAGCTGCATGTGTCTGTCTCCCCCACAGTTGCAGTGTATCCTGTCTCCTGCACTGGCTCCTTTGAGGGCCTACCCCTGTCTGACTGCTATAATATTTCTACTTCACTTAGCTGTCTATAACACGTGGGGCTTCACACCAAGTCCGCTTGGCTGATCCACTCCAGAGGGAAGTTCAGGAACAGCCAGAGGAATTGTTACATCCAGCCTTGGAACCCAAGATGAGGGCCCCCACTTCCTACAGTGCACTCCCGATTCAGTTCTTGATGCCAGGTAAATGAAGCTATAGCTGGGCTGCCCTGGGGTGGGCTACCTGGTCCAAGTGAGTACTTTGAAGAGGAAGCCTGTGGGGGATGAGGTGTCACTTTGTAGGCCCAACCCCCTCTAACCTGCAATTTACAATAGCCGCCCTGGTATGCGAGAAGGAGGTAGAATAGGAATGCCTGTTCTCAGTGAGCCCCTCACCCTCTGGAATCCATACTGTGAGCTGGCTTTGTTTTGCAGAAGTCTTGAGGAAGTGGCTGGCCACCCTTTGTGACACTAACAGCAGACAAATTAACAACATTCTTGAGCTAATGAATTTCTTCCTGGGCTAGAGAAGTTATGAGAACTGGTTGTGATTATTTACCTCACTTAGATAGCTTTAGAATAAACATTGTAGTCTGTCACGTTGTAGCTTGCCACAAAGAATGCCTTTTCACTACTCAATTATCTGGGCTCTGTGAATTGATCGGGTTTACTATATATGAATCCTAAAATAAAGATTGTGCGTGCAGTGCAGTGTAACGCGGTGCAGACAGCAAAGGTGTCTCTCCTGTCTTTCTTTTCCAAGCGCTGTACCCCCCGTGTCCCGACAAGGCGTGCGTGTGTGTTTACCTTGCCCGGAGTTCAGAGTGCCCTAGACACTCACGACAGAAGCCCATCTGGCATGACAGCAGCCACTTCCTACTTGCTGATGTGGAAAATTCCCAAGTCAAACTGAAGGGGAGACTCTGCACCGAGGAGGTAAGAAGGCAGCATCTAACTTTCTGCTGGCAGACTGTTGAAGGATGGGCCAGCAGACTGTTGCAGGACCGTTCCCAAAGGCAACAGCCCTGCATTTATAGAGTTTAGTTTATATAGCATTTAGAAGTGGGAAGCAAGTGACAAAGTTACGTAACTGGTCATGCCTTGAGTCATACGTTGACAGGAAGGCTAGTTTTAAACAGATTTGCTGAAACACAGGAATCATTTATCATAATATAGAAACATTCCGGGAACAGGGTGAGCACAGTCAAAGTCATGATAATATAGAAACATTCCAGGAAAAAAGGGAGGGGCCATTACAGGATGAGCGTAGATAAACTTACCCTTGAGTAGCCCACGGTGTTTAGGGTACTGACAGTTACTCTGACTCCGTGCATATCAGAGGTGTGCAGCTGGGCTTTGGACGCTGTACGGTCAGCTGAATTCAGCAGAAGTAGCAGAAAGCTGGTCAGAGCTTTCTGACCTCTAACTGCTCTCTAAGTTTGTCTGATGGAATACCTGTGAGCTTGCTATTTTATGAATGTGTCCTTACACTACGATCGTGCCCCGACTCTGGAATGTGGGTTCCATGTGTGCTCTACTGTGTATGGCCTGATCGGAGAGGGTTAGGCAGAGGCCTCGAGGTGTTCCAGGAAGGCAAAGGTGGGACCCCGTCTGCCTGACTCAGAGCCCTGACGGGGCAGTAAGGACAGTAGCTTATCAACAAGGCAGCCACGGAATACACCAGACATAAGTCAAAGGCACGGCGGGACAGCCTGTGCCCCTGTGATGAATGGGGGCACTGACAGGTGTGCAGTTAGTCATGTTTCTGTCTGTTTTTGTACTGCAGTGTTCTGAGGACTGAACTCAGGGAGTGCCAAGCTACATCCTTGCCCTCTGCTGCCTTGGAGACTAATTCTCCTATAATTCTCCTGCGCCAGCCTTCCTGGGAGCTGGGATTATACATGTGGGCCACACGGCCAGCTATCCCTGCAAATTTTTCTTTGACAGTCTTCCCTTATTGTAACCTCAGCTGGCCTTGAACTCACAATCCTCTGCCTCAGCCTTGCCAGTGCTGTGGGGTACAGGTGTAAACCACGACATCCGGTAGCGCATAATCTTTTAAAGTAAAAAATAGAATGACACATGTGTCACAGCAATGTACTGCATGATCTGACACAATTAGAAAAGGAGACAGAAGAAAACAAAATCCATAGACCATGGGAGGAGCACTCTATCACCAGCTAGCATGGTTCAGTGATAATGGGAATTAGGGTTAGAGCAGTTGGGCATGGTGGTGCATGCCTGTAATCCCAGCACTTGGAAGGGTGAGGCAGGAGGATCTCTGCAAGGGTGAGGCCAATCTGGACTACATAGTGAGTTCAAAGCCATCTTGGACTGCATAAGGAGACCCTGTCTCAAAATACAAACAAAATACATGCACACACACACCCCCCCACACACACGAACACAAGTATGGCACCAATCTACAGGGGGAAGAAAATTAATTGGAAAGTGCAATAGTTAACTGATTGTGTCAACTTGAGTAAGAAGAGTTTAACTAAATTGGCTCAGCACAGGGATTTCTGGGTGTGAGTGACAGCAGCAACGGATTTGCTGCCTAAATGGTGTAAAGAGGAAGAAGGAAGCCTTGCTTTCGTTTCTTCTTCAAAGGAGCTCCAGTCTTCACCCGGGCCTTGGCTGTCACTTCCTGGCTTCCAGTGCAGATCCTTCTGACAAAGGGAACACCTGGAGACGGGCTTACTGGGGAAGAGGCTGGATTGAATTTCATTTAGGTGCAGGCAGACTGAAAGTAGAGTGCTATCAGCAGCTGGTCTGGAGGAAAGAGGAAGGACTGAGTTAATATAGGGTTTGGGCAGGCTTGTAATCGAAAGGAATCTGAATGGAACTTTTGGGGTCAAAGTTCTTAGGACGCTTGGGTCAGTGCAGATGTGCAGACAGTGCTGGACATTCTGGCACCTAACAGATTGTATGCCCAATCCTAACTTTCTTTCTGGCCATCACTTCTGTTTGCTGAGGGCAGCATGGTCTTCCTAACAGATTCCTGCTGTTTGCATAGGGCAGCATGCTTTATTGTGAAGGTCTTTCTCAGGTCAGGTCTGACACCTTCAGCCTTCAATAGATGAAGACCCTTCGGCCTCCTGATACGAACTCACATGGGATGCTGCAGTGAGCTCCAGACCTTCAGCTGGACCCTTCAGATCCCCAGAGCACAGACCTGTACCTTCCCACACCTGACTCTGCAGGCAGCCGCTGTAAGCCAATTTTGTAAATTCTTATATATTTGTATATCTCACATTAAATTTGTTTTTCTACTACATGTTGAGGCATACAGAAAGAGAAAGTGGTAAAGAATCTTTTTTTGGGGCTGGGGATTTAGCTCAGCAGCATAAGTGCCTGCCTTGTAAGCAGGTAGTCCTGAGTTTGATCCCTGGTACCGATAAAAAAGAAAAAGACCAAAAAAAAAAAAAAAAAAAAGAATCTTTTTTTGAGGAGCTGGCAAAGATCAGGCTGGTCCTTAAGAAAGGAGAGTAAATCCAGGCATGGTGGTGCAACGCCTGTAATTCCAGCACTTGGGAGGCTGAGGCAGTAGGATCTTTGCGAGTTTGAGACCAGCCTGGGCTACATAGTGAGCTCAAGGCTAGCCTGAACTGCATAGTGAGACCCTGTCTCAAAAAGACTAAATAAATAAATAAATAATAAAAAAGCAGAGTAAGAGAAAATAGTAAAGGACTGCAGCTGGAGCCGCTGGCGGGGGCTCACTCTGGTGAAGGGTTTTAGGTTCACCCACGAAGGCAGGAGGCCAGCTTTCAGGGTTAGATGGGGGGCTGGGTTTGTCATTTTTCTCAGTCCTGGCTTTCTACTCTGGAGAAATCCTCCTGGCTTGAGGGGGTAGTCAAAACAATTATCTTAGCCCAGACTTTAATGCCAGCCCTCTGGGGAAGTTGAGGCAGAAGGATCTCAAGCTTGAACTCAGCCTGGGCTACTTTGCAATTTAGTAAGATCCTGTCTCAAAATAAAAAATTAAAAAATACACCAGGCATATAGCTCTGTGTAAAGGCTCCGAGTTTAATCCCTAGTACTGAAAAAGTAAAAATCACAACAAAATCCTAGAAACAAACCTAATATCCATTAGCAGGGCAACAGATCTATTCGATAGAGCCAGAGTCAATAAAAAATGATACCCAGGTTAAATCACTCATGTCACGGAGCTCAGACCAGGGGCTGCTAGGCTAGACTGTCATCTGGAGATGTATTAGGAAGGGCATGAGGGGAGGTTCGGGGGCAATGTGGTTACCCTGGATCTTAATTGGGTAGTTATATATGGGTCTATGCTTTTTTTTTGTCTTTTTGAGGCAGGGTCTTGCTATGTAGTTCAGGCTGGCCTTGGGCTCACTTTGTAGCCCAGGGGTCTCTGACTTGCAATGATCCTCCTGCCTCAGCATCCCAACTGCCTGGATTACAGGCATGTACTACCACACCCAGCAGAGGTCTATGCATTTCTCAAAACTCACTGAATTTGCACATAAAATGGATCTATGGGAGGGAGGGGATGGGAAGGAAAAAGCTAAAGACGCTTCTGTATACGGGCCAGCTCCCCAGGATGAGTATGTGTGCCCTTTATGCACTGCAGACATACATTATGATATAGTTAGAGACTATCAAAGAGACTATCAAAGCTCCTTCACTTCATTTAACTCCAAACAGCCTCCCAGGGTCATTCCTGCTTCTATTCTCCTAAAGTAGAAAATAAAAACCCAGGAGTCCTCTAGTGCTCTAGGCGAGAGCATTTGTGAGTTGGACCTCTGAGCCTGACCTTCAGTTACCTCACTCCACCTCATTACAGGTTCATAAACAGGTGTCACCTGTCATAAATTAAGAGCTGGGTATAGTGGCTCATGCCTGTAATCCTAGCACTTAGGAGGCTGAAGCAGAAGGATTGTTGCGAGTTCAAGACCAGCCTGAGCTACGAAGTGAGCTCAAGGCCAGCCTGAAATGCACAATGAGTCATTGTGTCAAAAAGGCCAAATAAAGAAATAGATAAATAAATTTAAGATCAGTGAATGCTGGGACAAGCAGGGATGCTGAGTCCCTAAGAAACTCAGCACACTGTCCATCATTCCTGTCAGTCACAGGTAGAGTCAGGGTTTAAGGACATGCACCAGGCTGAAGCGCATCTTCATAAACCCCAGCAGCCTGATTAACCCGTGGTCTGTTGCTGTGGTTACTTCTGTGTTCTTTGATTGTGCACAGTGCTTTTCTGTCCCCCTGTGTCTTGGTCAGTCTGTGTCTTATCATTTGTCGACACAGGTTTGCCCTGGGCACATGCTTCTGTGATCTTCCATAAATGTGGCTGCTTACTACTTTTGACAGGGTATACACTTGGCAATTCTTTCCTCATTGTGGGCATCATAGGCCTGGACTGTTCCACAGCAACACTGATAAAAATGGGAAAAAAATGTTTTTGAGACAGGGTCTTGCTGTGTGGTCCAGGCTGACTCTGAACTTATGGTGACATAGGAGAAAGAAACTCCCAACCTGCTAGAAGTCCGGTGTGAGTTTGGGTTCTCTAAAACTGAAGAATGAATTTTAGGAATAACGGAGGTTTAGAGCAGAATATGTTTATTGGGGAGAGAAAGCTTCTGTCTGAGAGAGAGACAGAAGTGGTCTCAAATGAGGCGGTGACAACCCTGTCTTTCCTAACGGGTTTTTATAGAGCAAAACCTCAAGTGAGGGGGCCCAAAATGGGGAAATATGAGAGATTACAAGGTGGGTAGGAGGTAAGACAAAACTATGGTCAACCAATATGGTCAGGTAACATTGATTAAATGGAAAAAATACTGGGGCTGGGGATTTAGCTCAGCGGCATAAGCGCCTGCCTTTGCAAGCAGGCAGTCGTGAGTTTGATCCCCAGTACCAATAAAAAGGAAAAAGACAAAACAAACAAACAAAAAAACAAACCAAATAAATGGAAAAAATATTGATTAAATGGGGATCAAGTGGGGAAGCTAGTCTCGCAGCAGCAAGTGAGCATGGAACGGAACAGCGGCTCTTCCTGGCTTTCCCAAGGTGATCCATGATGGAACTGTGTGGGACCGGCGGCAGCGGCTGAAAAGAAGTATGAAATATAAATGCCCTTTCTTTTAAGAATGCGGGGAGAGACACCCCCGATCCCCTGGCAGCATCTCCATCCTGGAATGAGGCGCATAAGTAGCCTCGGTTTGGGGTGGAACCTAAGGGGGCATCAGGGATGCACAGGTAGCCCACTGGTCTTTGTTTGGCGCCATAGGTAAATTCCTAGGGGATGGGGAGATAGGAGCTCCTTGGCTTTACCGGCTACAGTGTCCTGTCTGGGGCAAAACCCGTTCAATCCAACCTATGTAGAATCTCAGTCACTGTTGTGTCTTCTTAGGGGAAGTATGGTGGTGCACTGGCTTCATCTTTTGTCTCAAGGTCTGGCCCCCAGCGGGAGGGGTCTGTCTCCCCCACAGGTGCAGTGTATCATGTTTCCTGCACTGGCTCCTTTGAGGGCGCAGCCCTGTCTGACTGCCTGTAATACTTCTACCTAACTTAGCTGTCTGTAAGAATGGCAAGGCTCCTGCCTCGGCCTCCCCAGTGCTAGGATTACAGGCATGCACCACCACACATGGCTGAAAATTATAAATGTATGCGTTTTACTGAATACAGATTATGCATCAGTGAAGTTGATACTCCAAAGGCGTTAGAGGCAGGACCAAGAGCCTCATAAATGAGGAAACCGAGGCACAGAGGCGCAACGTGGTCGCAGGCTTGGGGTCTACTCCAACAGCAGTGCCACTGCCACTGTCCTTGAGGCTGTTTCATCCACTCCCAGCCTTGTCGTGGTGAGAGGCGACCTCCACTGTGTCCTGAAGCGGGCGGAGTGACCCTCCCGGCGGTAGGGCACACTATTCAAGGGGCGGCTCATCCACCGGGGAGGCTGGGGAGACCCGGTTGGGGCCCTGGTGCGGCAGCACCGGTGCTCAGTGGCAGAAGGCGACTCCGAGCGAGGAGGGCACAGTGGGAATCCAGTCCGCCTGCGCGGACTCCCAGAGCTGGAGGACCGGGGCGGCGCTGCGGGCCGCTGGGATTCGGGTCCCTTGGGTGCGAAAGGCCCCGAGGCAGGAGTGCAAGCCCGAGAGAGGGGTCCCCCCCGGGGCAGCAGGCTGCGGCTCACGGGTCCGGGTCGCGGGCGCGAGGGTTGGGGGGTCGGGGCCGTGGCAGGGGGAGGGGAGCGTGCGTCCCGAGGCCCAGGGGTCTGGCCGCCTCTTCTGGCCGGCACCGAGTTTCGCTTTCCCAGCTGGGTCCAGCCCTCCCTGGATCCGCTCTCCCGCGGCGGACGGCGGGCCCTGACCTTTCCAGGGGCACTGGTGACATCTGGGAAGGGTAGGGCTCCCTGCCCTCCGGCCGCGGGGCCAGCGCGATTCGGCCAGGACAGCTGGACCTGCGGCTGCGCCCCCTGGACCCCGAGCTCTCCCAGCCTTTGGGCGGCGCCAATTAGAAGAAAGGCGCTGCCGCCCGGAGCGGCAGCACGCGGAGCGCAGCTCTCGCAACTCCCAGGGCCAGAGGTTCGAGGCCAGGGTGGGCGCCCTTGGCTGTAGCGGCCTTAAAAGCGAGTGGGCATGAGCACCCGCGTACTGGGGCGGCGGGTGTCAAACGCACCGTTCTCCCTCCACTCTTCCCTTCTTTTTAAAATGGTCCTGGGCATTAAGCCTAGGGCCTTTGCACTGAGGTATATCCCCGCCCTTTTCTTATCTTTAGTTTTAGGAATTTGGCTACATGACTAAATTGCTCCGCCTGGGCTTCTAGTTAGTATCGCCCATTCTCAGCCTCTTAGAGGGCTGGCCTTCCAGTTCTGGGCCACCAAGGCCTGCCGGTCCAGGAATCCTCTGCTAAGAAAAATTTACATCCTTCTAGGAAATCTACATTAAGAAAAACAAAACCTCGGCACAGGCCCGGGTCACCTGAGGACCCACATCTGCATAACAACACTCGAGCTCTTCCGGAGCCGGGCTCCAGCTTTCACCCGCACACCCCCCACTTGCCGGCCACTGCGGGCCCCCAGCTGATTTCCTTCCCGCGGTCCTGGAGGCTGTGTAACCTTCAGCCAGCTGCCTGATCCCACTTCTGGATTTTGTGGGACTCCGGTGAGTGCATAAGTACCTAATTACATATATGTACTTTTCCCTCTTGTTAATCTGTTTCATGTTGTTTTCATTCATAGCCCAGCCGGAGAACCGGGAGCCATTTTTCACCCCCCAATTGTAGAAAGAAAAGGATCGGGGGTGACTGGAACCATTGAAGATGTTTGCGTGGGGGAGGGGCATACCCCTCCGTGCCCCTATCTGAGGCCTGGCCTAAAGAGTTGATAATCAAGTAGTGGAGATCGAGTCCTGGGAGAAGAGAAAGGAGCCAGGCGCCAGGGGGTATCCTGGAGCCCCCGGAGCCTCCCAGCAATGGGAGAAGCAGTCCTGGCCTCTGCTTTATGGTTCTCTGGTTCGAGGCCAGCGGAGATGGGTCTTCCAGTGCTCACCCAGGGCCTTGCTGTGCAGGCCCAGAGCTGAGGGGCTCCCTGTCTCCATTCTGCTGTGAGCGCCCCCTAATTTGACACCGTAGAAGGTACCAAGAGCCCTGGTCAGCGAGAAGAGGTGGCCTCCGCAGCTGTGGGCTCCCATCCACCTGCACAGGGCTCACCAAGGATGCTGACCGTACCAGCCGTTCCTACAGGATGACTCACTAATGCTCACCTGCCGCTGCTTGCGGTCAAGTATTTTGCCCACTTTCCTGGTGCAACCCGGAGACACCAGCCCTGCAGGCCGCCAAGTAGCCCCCCACGTCCTGTGTCAGGGTCCACACAGCTGCAGCTCTGCTCGTGTTCCCACCCCCTCCCCTTCGTCTGAGGCGTCACCCCGAAGTTTGGCCCACGATCTCTGCTGGACAGCTTGGGCCTTTTTGGCCCTGAATAGCAACAGGGACTTGGAAGGCAGCAGGAGGAAACCAGGAGGGTCGAGAGGGCAGTGAGTCCAGCCAGGGCAGAGAGAGACTTGGCATAGGGCAGTAGCCCGGAGCAGAGGACACACTGGGCCGGGTTTTAGATCGATTAGGGGAGCTGCTGGGACGGCATTTCTCAGAAAATGAAACCGATTGGGGCCGTGGTCACGTGACAGGAGGCGCGGCCTGCAGCGGGCAGCTGGAGCAACCCGCCCTTTCTCGCAAATCGGAAGAGCGCGGCTGGCCGTCAGCAGCTCCGCCAGGCATGCGGTGCCCTCAGTGCCGGCACGTCTCCAGCGAGCAAGACCCCAAGTTCTGCAGCCAATGTGGAAATCGGCTGCCCCCCGCGGCGCCTGCGGCAGGTGAGGTCCCGGCGCGCAGCGGCCCAGCCTGCTTCCCAGGAAGTTGGCCCCGCCCGTGGGTGCCCCGGGGGCTCCCGCAGCTGCCGAGCTCTGCGCAGAAGCACGGTCCTTGGTCATTTTGAGGGAGCTCTTTGCTAGCGGAGCCAGTCGTCTTTTTGAAGTTTCACTTTCGGTTCTTTGAAAGAACTGGGGCGGTGGGGTGGGCTCTGCTTTCCCTAGGATGCGTGGGGCGCCCCAGCAGAGCCGAGGGTCCTGGGAGGATCTCAGGACGTCGGGATGAGGACTCGGTGTTGGTCGGCAGGGTGACCGCAAGGGGTTGCCACAGCTCTCCCAGGCCCCTTCCCTTGCTGGTGGAAGGATGGAGGAGCTCTGGGGTAGGGTGGGGCGCTCTGAAGGCTCTCACCTGCCCACGAGGGCCACCAGACGGCCTGCTGCCCACTCCCTTTCCTCTCTGCCCCCTCCCACCGTCCCAGAGTCCTCTGGGACACCTTAGATGTGCCCCCATCGCAGGGCCTTTGACTACCTGCTCCCACGACCTGTTGCTCCCGGGTTGCAGAGCAGCGCCTGAGCCCTGACCCCCGCCCACTCTTTGCAATCCAGCGAGGCTGTCCTGAGCACCCACTTAAACCGTGATCCCTTCCCCCGGATTCCCTGGTGCCCTTAGCCAGCTCGGCCCTCCTGGCTCCGGGGCATCACTGTGCGGTTTCCAAGGAGGCATGGTCTCTGTGCTCTGGGCCTCTCACAGTGCTTAGTACTAGATCAGCACTCAGCATTTACTCCGCCCGGAAAACTGGCGCGATTGTTTCTGAACTTGCACCTCGTGCTGTGCACACACAGATCCTCCTAGGTCCTCGGAGGGAATTCCGCTGCACCTGGGCGCTGGGGGAAGGGTGGCTCCAGCCTGCTGTCTCTCTGCACTTGAATCTCACAAGAGCTTTATTGGGCCCAAGAGGTGTGAATGTGAGGAGGTTGCTGTTGGTTGTTGATTTTTGTCTCACTGATTTCCTGTGGGGGGAGGGGTGCTGGGATCAAACCCATGGGCACTTTATCACTGAGCTATATGCCCATCCCTTTTTATACTTTTAAGTTTTGAGAAAGGGCACCCAAAGTTGCCTAGATGGGACTCGAACTTGGCAATTCTCCTGCCTCAGCCTCCCTAGGATTTCCTTTTCTTCTTGACTCTTTGGAAAAGGGCTTTGGGTCATATTTTAAGGGTTCTGGTTTTTCTTTTGCATCTCCTGGGACTGGTTGGGTCACAGCAGCATGAGTGCATTTGGTGACCAACAGAGTGATTGGTGGACCTCTGGTACCTGGATCCCGTGGGACACCCCACCTGCTGGGGCTGTGCTGCCTGGACACTGGGAAGCCCATCTGCCCATGTAGGGCTGGGGAGGCGGAGGCTTGCAACTCTGGCCGTTAGAAAAGCCCGGGCTGCTCCCTGAGATTTGCCTGGCACTGGGCTGCATATGTAACTGATAAACCACAAATACTAGGAGTAAGGCACAGAGAGGTTAAGTAACTCAGCCAGCCACACAGGTGGCACCTGGTGGAGGCAGGATTTGAACCCTTTGGAGTCCAGGTCTTGGGAGGAACCTTGACTGAGGTCTTGCTGGCCTCAGCCTGAAGGGAAAACGCAGGTGCTGGTGAGATTTCCTTTGAGCAGGTACAATCCTGCTTTTACGGGTGTGGGGGAGCTAGGTAATTACTGAGATGGGTCAGAGCTGGTGGTCAGGCTCCTGAGTGTGGCCGGAAGGGGTGGTGGAGACAGCCCGAGTGGCTTTTCTAAGTCTCAGGCTCCCATGGGGAAATGGGTGACCAGTGGCCTTGCCCTGGCAGGGTCTGCTGGAAAGGTCACCCTCCTGGCCCTCCTTCATTCTGAGTGGGGCTTGGGCAAGGCTGCCAGGGTCACCATAGCTTCACCAACAGACGGAGAAACAGTGAAGGGCTGTCTGAGTGCTTGGGCGTGTGGTAGCTTTTGCCCAGATGTTGAGCAGTTTCCTCACAAGCAGCTGGAGTAGAAACTGAAACCAGGGCTCAGCGACTCACTGGAGCGGTGTGTGATCCCAG
Organism: Cavia porcellus; assembly: GCF_034190915.1. Classification (NCBI taxonomy): domain Eukaryota; kingdom Metazoa; phylum Chordata; class Mammalia; order Rodentia; family Caviidae; genus Cavia; species Cavia porcellus. The sequence continues at coordinate 28,803,366 of NW_026947515.1, forward strand.
CACAGTCCCCTTCCCCCTAGAAGAGAAGGAAAAGGAAACTGAAACCAGGGTAGCAACTTGGCCATGACTTACAGGCCGGTTACCGGCTGGCTGGCAAAAGGCTACAGCCTTTCCTTACTTACAGCCACTTGCAGTTCCTCCCCGGGGCCAGCAGGCCTGGGGGCTAGAGATGGGGATCCAGGGTCCCAGTTGCCAGCTCCAGGGGGCTGCTCTCCACCACTCAGGGCAGGGATCTGCTGGTCAACAGAGGCTGCACATTCCCTGCCCAGAGGCTCCCACGTGCCTGGGTCTTGGAGGACCTCATGGATAAAGACATAGGGAAGACTTAGGGTCCCTAGTGGAGGTGGGAGATAGTGGTGTGGCCAGGGTGAGGGCTTTGAATACTGTGAACTGGGGTTGCCTGTGTGTCTGCAGGGCATGAGGTATCCTGGGAGGTTCAAAGCATAAACTGCCAGCCCTGCCTGCCCAAGTTCCCAGGGGCTCCAGTGGACCTTACACCTCAAATGCTGGAAGGTTACTTTGAGGGGTGACACGCTGGGCATGTGTTTCCCTCTCATTTTCTAGGTTTGCAGGAAGGTTAGATGTTTTTATTATGAAGGAAAGATGACATGAGAATTGTCAGGCAGTAGGGACCATGAGCTCAGGAGTGACTCCTCAGGGGTTCAGCCCAGGCTCTGGTGGGGATGGGTGAGGTGCAGGCTAAGAGGAGGTGAAGAGTCCTCTTTGTGGTGATTCAGCTTCAAGGACAGCCTGAGGACCAGGGCCTGTGCCAGGGTTGGCGTGACGGATGGGGTAGGCAGGCTGGGGAGTGGCCCGCGCTGTGGGTATTGGGTTTCTGAGGTTTTTTTTTTGGGGGGGGGGGGTTCTGAGTTTTGCTCAGCTCTACCCCCTGGCTCCAACCCTGACACACAAGGCGAAGTGGCATTGTACTGTGTGCCTGTACGTTTTTCACTGGTGACAAAGCAGTCACATGATTTCACACAGATCCCCTTCCCGGTGTGGGGTCAGGGGCATCCAGGCCCTCGAGGGATTGTGCAGCTGCTGCCACCGTCCACCTCCAAAGCTCCTGCATCTTCCAGATGAAGCGCTGCCCCTGTCCCATATGGCTCCAGCCCCAGTCTGACACCCTCCTTGTGCTGTGTCTGGGGTCTGGCCATTCTGGGACCTTCAGCGCTGGCATCAGCAGTGCCCTCCTTTGGAGGGTTTCACTGCCCGCCCTTGGCACTGAGCCACTGCAGCCTAATGTGTTTTCATTGGGTTTTTGTTTCCTGGTACTTAGGGTCAAACCACGGCCTCATGACCAACATCTCCAGCCCCTTTATCTTTTATTTTGAGACAAGGTCTCACTGAGTCACTGAGTTGCCTGGGCTGAGCTTGACTTTGCAACCTTCCTGCTTCGGCCTCCCCGAGTCCTGGGGTTACAGGGGTGCGCCACCGTTCTCTGCTACAGTTTTGTTTTTCTCGTCTTCTTTTATTCAGTACCAGGAAGCTGCAGCTGTCTTACAAGTGCAATTTTAAAGTTAGGATTTGCTCATCTCCTTTCTGCCTGTCTTTTTTGTGTGTTTGTTTGTTTTCTTTTCTGTTTTTAAATTTAAAAACAATTTTTTTGAGACAGTCACACTATTTAGTTCAGGGTGGCCTTGAACCCACTGTGTAGCCCAGGCTTATGTCAAATGTCATCGATCTTCCTGCCTTAGCCTCTCTCCAGTGCTGGAATTGTAGGTGTGTGCCACCACACCTAGCCACCTGTCTTTATTTCTTCTAGCCCACCTCTCTGCTCATGCTGGGGGGCCAGGGCAGGTTCCTGAGCCTTTCTGTCCTTTTGTTCTTTTGCTTTCTGTATTTGGCTACTTCCCCTTGTGTCACTCTTTGCTATAGAAGTATGTACACAGCAGCCAGTGGTACACACCTGTAAACCCAGCAGGGAGGCTGAGGCAGAGGGATCGCTGTGCATTTGAGGCCAGTCTGGGCTACATAGTGAGTTCAAGGCCAGCCTACATTACAAACAGTTTTTTTTTTTTTTTTGCTTGCGAGTGGCAGACGACTTGCCTCAGAGGAGGACTGAGGTCTCCTGCAGCTCCTGTGGCCAGCGACCGGTCTCCAAGGGCTCCATTTCCGTGCATAGCCTCTCTAGTCTCCAGAGGGGCTGGTCCTGTCACCATGCTGGGGGATGGGTGGAAATGCCTTCTCATGGCTTCTGTTGTGATTTCTCTCATTGGCGGGGAAGCCAAGTGTCTTTTGGGAAGTTCAGAGACCACTCAAGTGTGTGTCTCTTTATCTTTTAACCACCTTGGCCTCTGCCTGGCCCCTCCCTAACTAGGGATTGAATCTGGAATCTTTGCACTAAGCTATGGCCTTAACCCCTTTTTTATTTTTTATTTTGAGACAGAGTCTTGCTAAATTGCCCAGTTGTGGAAACTGGGCACAAACCTGAGATCTTCCTACCTCAGCCTCTCAGAGTGTTGGAATTACAAGGAGGTGCCCCAAGGCCAGCTGAACACCTGACTTCAGTTGATTTTTATTTTTTGTTTTTAGTGTAGGGAAGGGGTGTGTGTGTGTGTGTTTGTGTATTACTGGGGATTGGACCCAAGGCTTTGTGAATGCTAGGCAAACACATTGCCATTGAGCTAAATGTAATCTAACTTTTTAAATCTTTTATTTTGCAACAAGGTCTTTTTGTTGCCTAGGTTAGCTTCGAGTTTGTAATCCTCCTGCCTCAGCCTCCTGAGTTGTATTGATGCTTAGTCCTTGGAGCTGTCCAGCTCCCCAGCTCCTGCTTGGAGGGTTTGGTTGTTCATAGGCCTCTGGCCCCCGCTTCCAGTCCTGGCCACGTTGCTGCCCTCCATGAGTCAGCTTGTCCTTGGGCTGCAGGGGGAATGGTGCTGCAGTTGCCAGCCTGCATCACACCTAGGAACTGTCAGTACCTCTGCCAGGAGTGGGGGAGGTATGGCCGTGTCAGGGACCCCCTCCTGTGAGCCCTGCAGCCTTCTTCACCTTGATTGGCTCAGGGAGATGCCAAGTCCTGAGTGGACGATGTTAGAGTTTTCTGCCATGATAGAAAGAAAGAAAGAAAGAAAAGAAAGTGGAAGTGGGCATTTATTTGAGGATGTGGAGAGAAGCCTGTAGCCCACGGGGATTTGGCTTTTTCCTCCGCCCGGATACAGAGGGTCAGAGAGTGACCTCTGATCGGAAGTGGCGCACAGTGGGGCGGGGCATTGATGATGTGGGAGGGACTGATTAGAATTTTCTTCCAGCAAAGAGGAAAGAAACAAGAAAGCAAATAACAGTTTGGGCTGAAAGGGAAGAAGGAGGGAGTGGCCGTCAGGGTATGAGGTCCACTTTGGCCTTCCACCATGTTAGACCATTGCCATAACTGTACTTTATTCTTAGAGCGAGGCCCTTTCACAGACAAGGCTGCCCAGGGCTCCCCAGGGGGAGGGAGGAAGCTCAGAGCCTCTGGTTTCTAATTCAGTGCTGGGGGTGCAAAGGGATGTGGCCCGGGGCTGTTTAAAGATCTTTTTCCAGCTTCTGCTCTGTGGCTGTACAGGAGTAAGTGCGGGCAAAGGCCTGCAGACATTTGGAGGCCTTGCTGTCCTTCTAAGTCCTTCCTGTGGCCAGGCATGGGCTCCACAGGGACCCAGGCCTTTGTGGTCCTGCTCTCAAGAGTGGGCAGAGTCTGTGGGGCGCAGCTAGGGGCAGACAGGGAGGTACAGCTAGGGGTGGGCAGATGGGAGGGCCTGGAGAGGAAGCACCCAGAGGAAGCTGTGCACTTGGAGCCAGCCTGGGAGAGGGGTCTCAGGAGGTCAGGGTAAGAGAAGGTTCTAGACAGAATGGGGAGAGCGCTGGAGTTACAGAGACCCAGGCATGAAAGTGGAGGCCCCTCGAAGTGGCCTGTTGGGCCCTGGCAGGTGGTTTTGAGTGACCGTATCACCAGGTAGATGGCTACTGTGGATAGGTATAGACTAGCAGGTGGACAGGTGGGTCAGAGCCAGGAATCCAGAGGCTTTGGAGGCCTCTGGGCCTCCATGGGAGGAGGAGCTCTCAGAAGGGGAGGAATGAGTGGGCACTGCTTTAGAAGTATGGAATTGAGGCACTGGAGAGGTGAATGTTCAGACTGTCCCTCTCTTTCTCTGACCTGCTCTGTACTACAGCTGGGGTCAGGGTCCTGCCTGGCCCCGGGGTAGCACCATGCTAATCTGCCTCAGCAAGGGGAGAGGACGGAGGGCTGGTGTCCCCTTCCTGGGCCCCTTGGTTTTCCCTGATCTTCCTTTATCTGCTTGTAGCTGTCAAGAACTCCTTGACGTGCTCAGCCCCCGAGGGAGAGCAGGAGCTTGGGAAACCTCTGAAGGAGGACAGGGACCTGCAGTCCATCCCAGACTCCGGCGACTGGCAGGAAAGTCCAGAGAACTCCATTTCTGACGCCTCGTGGACCGTAGTCCAGAAGGTGAGGGAGCTGCTTCTGCCTCTGCCTGTCTCCCCTGTCGTCACTTGTACCCACTTGCCCCCTTGCCCTCTTTTTTACCCAAAAGCTTTTCCTTGAGGTGGTTTAATTGGTGGTCAGCTCAGTCCACGTTGAGAGACCTTCACTGTCCCCATGTCCCTGTGGTGTCTTCTCTGGGGTAGCATTGCTAGAGACTGTCTAGCCAGCCCCCAGTGCTGTGTTGCCAGCCTGCAGAGCCCTGCTCCTTGGCAGTGACAGAGCTGTCCCATGTCTGCCTCCTCCATCACAGGGTCCCTGGATCACCTGTCCTCCTCCCTGACCTGACACTTGTGGGTGTGGGCCAAGTGTCTGTGGGTCCTGCTTTCCTCTGAGCCTCTCTGTCCTGGGATTGGTGGGCTCAAGGGTTCTAGGCAGGACTGGGAATACACAGGTAGGTGGGGATCCTTCGTCCAAGAGAAAGGCTTAGCCTATCTCTGTCCCCCATGGCTTCCAACAGAGCCCACAGCGTGTTAAACACCAGAAAGCATTTCTTCAGGCGGGACCTCATGCGAGTCCTGGGGAGGCTTCCCAAGGGAGCTACCTAGAAATGTTTGCTCCAGCCCGGGAAGGACCCCAGTGGCCACATCCAATGTCTGCTTCCTGCTGGGTTCAGGGGAGGGGAATTTGGCTTCTTAAAAATTATATTCATTCATTCACTCATTCATTTTTGTGCTGAGAATTGAACCCAGTGCCTCTGCTCTTTGAACTACATCCCCAGCCCCTTTAAATTTCTTTTTCACTTTGGCACAGGTCCAGCTAAGTTTTTAAGTAGCCTGGGCTGGGCTGAAGCTTGCAGTCCTCTGCTTTAGCCTCTTGGAGTGCTGGGATCACAGGCATGTGCCACCTCGTCCCACCGTGAAGTCGTCTCTCTGTGACTGGGATGGGCTGGTTTTCGGTGGTGTTCCTGGTGGGGGGAGCTTTGTGGGGCAGCAGCGGTGGGAGGGACACAGCGGGCCGCACTGCGCTCTGTGGTGGGTGTCTGCAGGGGAGCAGTGGGTGTTGGTGGTAGTATATGTGATGAGGGCCTGAGTGTGGGATGCGTGTGAGTTTATGATTTGTATTCAAGGCCAGCTTGAGCTGGTAGTGAGTTCAAAACCAGACAGAGCAAGAAGAGGTCTTCAAATCTTCAAAAGATTAGTGGCTTGTGCTGTAGAAGTGATTTCTCAAGTAGTGTAATGGCCAATTTTTCATCAGAAACCATGGAGTCCAGGAGATAGTAACACACTCAAGTGCTGAGTGATAAAACTGTTGGTGTAATTTTGTATCTAAAAAAATCCTTAAAACCTAGAGGTTATAAGATTTTAAGAGAATGTCATGGACAGTTGCAGGCCTAATGTCTAACAAGAGTTGCTTAAACGTGAAACCAAAGAAGCACAAGCAACAAAAGAAGAAAATACAACTTGGACTTTGTCAAAGTGAAAACTTGTATATTTAAAATAGAAAATGCAGCCCACAAAAAGGGAGAAAATATTTGTAAATCAGATATCGGATGGAGATTTAGTACCCATGATATACAGAAAACTCTTAGAACTTGACAATAAAACACAGTTCAACCTAGGTATGGGCAGAGCACTTGCTGGAGTATTTCTCCAGAGAAGATTTCCATGTGCTCAGCAAGCACGTGACACAGTGTGGACATCAGCAGTGACCAGGAAGCTGAGCTGGAGTCAGTAAGGGACCCTGTCTCACACACCAGGAGGGAACAGCTGGTGGCGAGGACGGGCAGGAATTAGAGCCGTGGCGTAGTACTGTGCCAGACTGTTCCTCGAAAAGTAGACATAAAATTGCCCTCTGACCCGGCAGTCCCTCCTCTGGGTACAGGTGTCAGGGCAATGGAAGCAGGTGTTCACACAACACCTTCCCCTCAAGTTCAGTACAGCATGATGTGGCCAGGTGGTGGCACATGACTGTACTATCAGTATTCTGAGAGGCTGAGGCAGGAGGGTTGTACATTGGAACCCAGCCTGTGCCAGTCTGTGTCTCAAAATAAAGAGCTGAAAAAAGGCTGTGGGGCTTGAAGCTGGGGATCCTGGGGTTCAATTTCCAGTACTAAAAACGGAAAAAAAGCAACCATGGTACATGTCCATGGCTGCATGAATGGATAAACCGAGACGTGTATACGCCGTGGACTGTTACTGGCTATGAAAAAGAAGGAGGCGTGTGTGTCCAAGCTGTGCCAGGGATGGACCTCGGAAGTATGCTGGGTGAAGGGAACCCATTGGTGTGGTCAGGGCGGAGTGCACACGTCCATGGAGAGAATATGGATCTGGCAGGAGAGAGAAGGAGTTACCATGTCATAGCAGGGGGTTTCCTTTGAGGACACCTGTTGGATAGAGGTGGTGATTAACAACTTTAGTTGGTGACTTTAGAAAAGTCATTAAAGCATTCATTTGAAGGTGGCCTGTTTGGGTCTGGGAATGTAGCATGGTGGTTAAACACTTGCCTGGGTTGCGTGAGTCCCTGGCTTGATCCCCAGCACCACAGATAAAGGAAAAAGCTCTAAATTTCATCTCAACAACAAAACATTATAGGTTGGGCATGGTGGTGCACATCTGTAATCCCAGGACTCTAGGAAGCTGAAGCAGGAGGATTACAAGTTCAAGCCCAACCTGGGCAACTTAATGAGACCCTGCCTCAAAAACACGAAAGAAAAAAACAGAGGAGCAGCAGACTCACGGGACGGGCAGCTCAGTGTGGAGGCAATTGGGATTCAATCTCTGGTACTTCAAAGAGGAAAAAAGAGAAAGAAAAGAAAACGCTATGTACAGTATCATCACTGAAGGAAACTTGTAAAAACAAAAGCCCGGTCCACAGGTGCCGTTCAGAGTGTGCTTGCAGCTGGTGGCCTTGTTCCTGGGAGCAGCTCATAGGGCTGTCCTGTGTCCCAGGCATGGTGTGTTCTTGCCGTTTTCAGCTGACAGTGGCCTGTGTAGTTCCAAGTGCAGCTGTGAGGCTCCCCCACTGGGTGGGGTGCAGGACGCTGGACATGGGAAGAGAGGACACGGGAGCCACGGGCCAGCCCACCGAGCGGCCCTGACCTTATTGAAGGTGGAGGTCATGGAGAATTTGCTGGAGCAGTGCATGGGGTAACCCTGCCCTGTCTGAAGGGGCTCGTGTTTCAACAGGGAGCTGCCCCAGAGGTTTTTGTTGGTGCTAATGAGCTAGAAGCTTCTTGTTACCCACCGAACAAGAGAAGGAAGCAGGACGCATGTTTGAGGTAGAGGACGCATGTTTTTCAGACTGTGAGCAGGTGTTTTGCATGCACAGCTGTTCTGATGCCTCTGTCTAGCCTTGCATGCCAACAGGCTGCCCTCATGTCTCAGTCCTCACCCCTTGAGGGGCAAAGTTTTGGCTCTTGGAAGGAGACATTTCACGGACACTTTTGTGTCCTTCCATCCTGTCTCCAGCTTTTATTTCTTATGAAACTTTCTTCTTTGACATCTGGAGAAATTTTCCCTGGGGCAAGCTCCACAGCAGCCAGGGCCCTTCTCACAGAGCAGAGCAGGATCCAGACTTCTGGGGTTGCAGGAACCCAACACCAGTGGGGAGTCTACTGGGGCTACACTGGTCCCCTGTCAGCATGTCATGGCATGGTCTCTGCCGTAGTGTGGACACCTGGCTGAACTTAGTGTCCGTCTCCAGAGGCTCAGTCCTGGGGCCCCTCATTCTCTGCAGCATTTGGGGGCATTATAGGGTTCCTTAACAACATAAGAAATGACACTTGCTGGGGGAGTGCATGCCTGTACTCCCATCACCCAGGCAGAGGAATTGCAGGTTTTAAGACATCACACAGAAAGACTTTGTCTCCGAAATGCAGAACTGGGTGCAGTGAAAGTGCTTTTGCTTAGGAGGAACAGGGTAACCTTGAGCACCAGCAGGTGATACTGTGAGGTTTAACTCTGGCCTTTCTGCAGAGGGTGCTGCCATCCTCTGAGTAAGGTCACCACACGTGCATACACGAGACCAGCGCCGGTCAGGGTGGAAGGCTGGGAGCCAGGTGTGTCCTTCCTGTGTGGCAGTGAGTGCTCTGTAGGGTCCGCTTTGCACAGCACACAGGGGTAGGCCCAGCTGAGGCTGTGAGGTTCTGGGTGCCATCGTTGGCACCCCCAAAAATGTAAAATAGAGGACTGATACGTGAGGGAAAAAGTCTGAGCCCATGAAGAATCGGACAAAGCTCTGTCCTTGCTCCAGACCTCTACCTTAAATGAAATGATTAACTACGTAGGAAAATAATACAGCTCTGAGAAGGATTCGCTTTCTTTGGAAGTCGGCAAAAAATATTCAAAAATCCACCTGAACTGTAAGTTGATGAGAAAACCTATAAAGGACAGAAAAAAGAAGACAAGGAATGAAGACTGATAGTAAAGCTCCCAAGCTGGTGATGGCAGTATTCCCTGTAGGTGCCGAGACAGGTGACAGGAGCGTCCCCAGGAAACAGTGAGAGTTGGCATCTTAGGCCAGCGCTGTCTGAACCCCAGGCTCACCATGTGGAAGAAGCCAGCTTCTCAGCTCAAGCTAACTCTAAAATATGTCCTGGTTGTTACATATTTTAATATAAGACAACTTCTTTAGAGTTCTAGAAAATAACGGGAATGCTGTATGTATCACATTGGCTTTTAAGGAACAGGGTGACTGACCCGCCCTAGGGGTCCTGCAGGGATCCGTGCCCTCTAAGTGCCAGTGTTCCTAAGCTTCATTAAAAACTGAATAGAACCTGCAACTATTGTTGTGCCTGGGGCCAGGCCAGGAGGTGTCCACACAAGGTCAGGGACAGCGACACTTCATAATTTCTCAGGGAGGACCAGTTATCCAGAATGGTGGGTCAAGGGTGCTAAAGGCAGCTTGGAGAGAGACACAGAGTGGCTGTCAGCACTTCAGAAGGGTGAGGGAGTGGCTTCCCTCAACTGGATGGCCTGTTTTGCCTCTCAGGGTTGGGTTTAATTTTATTAAAAGGGTGTTAGGAATGGAGTTGAGTGGCAGGGTGCTGGCCTAGCAGGCCCTGTGTCCTGGCTTTTGTCCCAGCACTGGAGAACAAGGACGGTGCATGAGTGGCAGCTGCTGTCCGAATGTAGCCAAAGTGGGCTGAACATGGCTAGGGCACACAGGCTGGGCCATTGCCTGGCCGCCATCTTGGCTCATCATGGAGCTGGGTTTAGTCCTTCAGAGTCTACCTGGGCCACCCCTGTATTTGCTATCATCCTCACAACCCCCATGTGATGCGGAGGGAACAAGAAGTCTCTCCTTTTGGCCCCCCTCTCCATACCCCTTGAGTCTTATGGAGATTTGTGCCCTCCAAATGCCACGAGCTTCTCCTCGAGGCTGAGTGCTTCCCTCCTTCTGAGCCACCTTCCCCAGGGAGGGCAGCTGGCAGCTGTCCCTAAGGTCTATACCTGAAGGACAGGTGCTAGGGATTGTACTTGGAACAGGTCCAGAGGGCCAGGGGCTGGTCACAGTGGGGCCCCAGTCAGTATCATGCTCTTGGAGCATTTGTGAGAGCTGATATCCACGCCATCAAGCAGTTAGAACATCGGTCACCTGGACTTATTTTCTACTCTTATAAGAAGGAAATGACCTTTTTTAAAGTGTATCATTTCTTTTTTTTTTTGTCTTTTTCCTTTTTATCGGTACCGGGGATTGAACTCATGACTGCCTGCTTGCAAGGCAGGCGCTTATGCCGCTGAGCTAAATCCCCAGCCCCAAAAGTTTATCATTTCATTGGGATTATTTGGTTGTGTATGGTGGTGCAGGCCTATAATCCCAGCACTCTGGGAGGCTGAGGCAAGAGGATTGAGAGTTCAAGCCTAGCCTGGGTGGTTTAGTGAGATTTGTCTCAAAATAAGAAACTGAAAAAGACTGAGGATGTAACTTAGAGTGCATCTGTATAGCCCTTCTTACCAGCCCTGCTGTGGGGGTGAACACCTGTTTGCTGGAGGGTATGGGTTTGGAGAGCACCCAGCACCCCCTTATCAGTTGTATTAGTCACTTTTCTGTTGCTGAAACAAAATAACTGACCCCCATAACTTAAAGGAAGGTAGTCAGTGGGTTCAGTCCACAATCAGCCAGTTCCAAGGCTAAATGGGTTCAGTGGAAGAATGTGGCCTGCTGGGCAGCCAGGAGGCAGAGAGAGGGTGGGAGCCAGGGCAGGAATACACCCTGCCAAGTTAGAGCCCAGGCCTCCAAGCACAAGTCAGCACGAAGTCATCAGTGCAGGATCCACTGGTGAGGGTGGCACCTGTGATCTGGTCAGCTTCCAAGCACAATACCTGGGGCCATTTGAGACCCATCTGCCTGCGCAAGGATTGGACTTCCCTCCAGCCCCGACCCTCTTGCCTCAGCCTCCCTCAGCTCTGGGATTACAAGTATGCATCACCACTCCTGGCCAGATCGAAGTTTTAAGTCTGGGTAAGCAGGAAGTCATGGGAGACAACAGAAACCCAAGGGTTTTTGTGGAGGAGGTGGAGCCCCTCTTTTAGGCTTTAGCCTCTTTTAGACCCAACCCTGTTCTGTGTCCCCCAGGAACCTTCTGAGGGAGGCCTCTCTGACCACCCCAGTGCCATCCTTGCTGGCCTTGACCCTTGCTTCCCATGTAACTATGTGTCGTATCAGCCCCACTATGTTGTCAGCTTTGTGGGATGAGGGCCCCTGGTGTCCTCCTGCAGAAGCTCACGTGGCTCAGGAGCTGGCTGTGCAAGTGAGGCTGCTTGTGTGACGCACCAGCGTGCGGAGAAGTGGGTACCTCGTCTGACTCAGTGAGACTCAGCAGCTGCCTGTTGGAAGCCGGCAGGAAGCTGATGGAGGTGGGACCTCCAGATGCACCGTGTCAAGAGTCACAGGGCATGGAGTGAGAAGGTGGGGTGTTTAGGTGTCCCTAAGGCACTGTGGGGCTGAGCCCCCTATTGCTACCCTGGTGTCACCCTCACATTGTGGCCCTGGAAGCCTATGCAGACACAGCCCTGGTGGCCAGCCATACAGGTGAGCCGTGCTGCATGACAACGAGGTCTGCACTCCTGACTTGTCGCCTTCCAAAGCTGGAGAAAGTTCTGTGTTAAACTTCATGTTCTCAAAAGCTTAGCAATGCTTGGGGAGCTGAGGATGCCCCGTGGTGTGCTGGCCACTGGGGCACAGCTGTTGGGGTCACTTAGGGTTCTGGGGTAGCTGCAGGCTGACCCACAAGGTGGCTGGCTGTATTATATGCAGATGAACCCACACTGTTTGTATCCCTTTCCCACCTGACTTAACCTCAGGAGTAGGGAGTTGGGGCAGCATGTGCTGGCTGCCTGTCAGTGTGGCAGGCCTAAGAATGATGTGACCAGATGAGCATTCCCTCAAGAATGCCACACCCATGGGGTCCCAGAGTCCCCACCCTGCTTCTCAGGCTCCAGTCCTGGCTCCTGAGGCAGGGAAGGTGCTTACGCTGGGTCCGATGTGCCTCTGGAGTACAGCCAGGAGCCCTCCGCTCCTGTGCATGCCCACTTCCTTCTCTTTATTCCATTCTGGGCTCCTAATGTGTGGTGCAGCTATGGAAAGGGCAGAACGCAAGTTACCCCTGCACTGCATCTTCCTCTGCCCTGCCTTTGTTTCTTTGTTCTGTTCTGTCAAACATAAACTACGTGGGTGTTTTGCTTCATACCTGTATTTCTGGGAGACTGAGGCAGGAGGATTGCAAGCTCAAGCCTTGTGTAGGCAATTTAATCACTTAGTGAGACCCTATCTTAAAGTAGAAAATAAAAAAAGGCTGGGGTACAGCTCAGTGCAAAGGCGCTGGCTTGGTTCCCAGTATCACAGCAATTGCTGATGGAACAGAGTTCGTGAGTGCGGTCTGCCAAGCTAAGCTTCAGGTGCCTGAGAAAGTGGAAAGAAACAGTGGGTAGCATATGAAAAATCTAAGAAGTAAAATCAGTGTCTTTTTTTTTTTTTTTTTTTTTTTAATGTTTAGAGTAAAAAGAAGAGAAGGAAGAAAAAAACTCAGAACCAGCATGACCCCTCGCACTCCAGTTCCTTGTCCCTGTCTCTTCCCGACTTGTCTAGTCTGAGTTTGCTCTCAAGCCCTGGCTCCCTGGATGTATCCATGTCCTACAGCCAAGCCCAACAGGGTGACCTGGCCAGCCAGCCTGGGCATCCTCTGGCCTCAGGGACACCACCGGTGGAGGAGGCTGTCTCCCTCGGCTCTGCTGTGCAAGCCCAGGATGGTGACAGCCCCATGGAGGATCAGCCTGCCGGAACTACTGGTGCAGCCCCAAGTGGCACCCAAGAGCCCCGGAGAGGGCAGGATTCCCATGCCCTGGTGGGCTCTGGAGACCAAAGTCCCTCTGGAGAACAATTGAGCCCAACTACCTCCACCTGTAAAGACCACCCTGGAGCTGCGAATGTCACTCAGCAGTCTGAGTCTCCAGGGGACAATTCAGAGCCCAAGGAGAAAGCACAGAAGCAAAGACAGCAGGTAGGGTTGGTTGCCAGCACCCCAGGTGAGTGTCGGGGAGGTGGCTGGCACAGTGCCACACGCTGGTTGCCTCACTGTGTCTGCAGGGGTGACATCACTCTGCTGCCTGAGACTTGCTCCCTGCAGCCAGGACAGGAAAAGGGCTGCTGGCCTCCTTCTCAGTTTACGGCCAGTACTGAGCCATGTGCCACCGAGTCCAAGTCTGTCCCTGTGTTCTGTCACCTGGACTCAGGGGCTAGGTCCTTTATTTCTTTCAGGGAACGGGTAAGACAGCTGAGCCACCTAACAAAGCAAACAAGTCCACCGAGGATATGAAGGACAAGACTCAGGCAGCCCAACAGCCACTGGAGAGCCCCCACACACCCCAGGGATCCTGCCAGGTAGAGGCCTGTGTTTCTTGTGTCCATCCCAGCTGTTCCTCTGCAGCCCTTCACACGCTCTGGGAACGTTTGTGGGGTGCTAGGGTACAGTGTGAGGGACCAAGGTGCTGTCTGCTGGAGCTCATTAGAGGGGTGCACAAGGAAAGCAGGTGCTGCCAGGACCCCAAGCAGGTGGCCCTGAGGGAAGGTCCGTCCTTTAGCTGGGTGGCCGGGCAAGGCCTTGTGATGTGCTGAGGAGCAGAGCCCAGTGGGAGTGAGGGGTGAGCATGGGCCACCTGGAAACCTGTCCTAACAGAAGGGTTGGTGCAGCCAGGGGCCCCTCGGTGGGGATTATGGTGGGCCTGTCCTCAGAGCCGAAGGCAGCTGGTGCCCCACGTGTGTGAGGGGAGAAGAGGCCAACCGCAAGGGTGGAGGGCTAGAGAAAGGGCTCCTTCGAGGACCTGGGAGTGGACCAGACTGGAGTCCTTAGGGCCACTGTGGCAGCTGTGCGACAGCTCAAGACCTGGTCTTCACAGTTGGGTTGGGCTGCTCTTTCCAGAAAGCGGAAGCCAAGGGCAAGTCGGCTGATGCTGGGGGGGAAACCAGTAAAAACGAACATGTGATGCTAGAAAACAGGAAGAAGGCAGAAGAGAGTGATAGAACTCAACCAGCGACTGTGAAAAATGAGAAGGAGCAGAGGAACCTGAGCGTCGTGGCCCAGGAGGTCACAGCGAGGTACGGCTGGGTGGCCTGAGCAAGGGGGGCCGCCCCAGCCACATCTCTGTTGAGCTCATCTTTGAGGGAACTGCTGGCTGGGGGGCCTGTTCCAAATTTTCCTTTCCTGATTGTCCCTGGGGTCCCAATATGGCCTTTCAGAACAGAAGGTCCCAGAATGCATCACAGCCCAGATTCCTTCCTGCACTGCCCCAGGTCCTTCCTGTAGCCCCTCAGCTACAGGCATGGGCTCCCTACTAAAGGCTTCCTGTGCGCCGTGTATGTGTGCTCTGGGCAGCACTGTCCGCTCGCTTGTGTTATTGCACAGTAGAAAAGCAGGGATGGTGCCTGTGTGTCTGTGTGTGTGCACACGCATGTCTGCAGGTGAACCAATGCATACAGAGGGGCAGACACGTGAGCTGTTACCCCCTGCCTGTCTGCTCTCCCCAGCATGCTGGGCCCCGGGGAAGGACTCACTGTGTACTTCCACGCCATCCTCTCCAAGGACTTCAAAGTTGACCCCAGCTGCCATCAAGTGTTTGTGCGAGGCGGCAAAGGACTTGGGAAGCCAGAGTGGACAAATGCTTGCAAGATGCATTTTGCCAAGTGAGTACACTGAGGGCTCGCCCAGGTGGGTGTAAGCGATTGGCATTTGGACTTGGATGACATTCTTAAACTTCTGAAAAATGAGTGTTTCAAACAAATCTTCCTTATGGTGCCTTTCTTTGTCGCATTAGCTCTTCCTCTAGGTCTGGCTGGTCACTGGCCTATTTTAGACATGTTCTGTGGGTTGGCATCTGTTGGTGTGGGCTGTGTCCACCTTGGTGGCTAGAGAACAGCTGACATTCCCAGGTTTTACTTTGTTGTTGTTGTTCTTGTTTGTAATAGGGTCTTATTATGCAGTTCAGGCTGGCCTTGAACTCATGACCATCCTCCTGCCTCAGCTTCCCAAGTGCTGGGATTACAGGCATGTGCCACCATGCCTGATGTGACTTTTGGATAATTTCCCAGTGTCCCGTTGATTCACAGACACTTACAGGAGACTGGGTATCTCATCGAGGGCAGCATGGTGATTCCCAAGGAGAGCATAGACTGCCCCATCCCATACAAGTACTTCATCTTCAAAGCCCAGAACTCCATGGAGTATGAATTCATCTACAAGAAACAGAAGAAAGATGAGCATGTCAACCGCTGTCTGCACATACCACCACAGCTGGAGGCTAATGGAGGTGAGCCTTCCTGACCATCCTCTTGGTCCTGCTTGGCCCCCGTCTCCCTCTGCTTTGCTGCTTCATGAGACAGTCTGTGGAGGCATGGCTTTGGCTGTGGAGAGGCGTTTGGACCCCACTCTGAGCTTGATTTGACTCGACCCAGGACCTTTGCACTGAGCTACCTTTCGATCCCTTTATTTTTTTGGTACAGGGGATGGAATTCAGGACCTTCTGCTTGCCCAACGGCTGCTTGTGCCACTGAACTAAACCCCCAGCCCATCGATCCCTTTTTAAGAAAACTATTTTTGTGATACAGTCTTGCCAACTTAACCTGGGCTGGACTCAAACTTACAGTCCAGCCAGTTCTTACAACAACCATGAATATGGCTCTCACCCCACAGCAGGCAGCAGTGCAGGGTTCTGTGCTGCCAGGGAAGCTACCCTGTCGTGGGGAGGCATCACTGTTCGTGGTACACACAGAGGAAGCCGCTCTTGCACCATGTCAGTCATCATCAGAATGGTGCTCACCGCTGGGGAGCCACAGAGTCATCATTGTGCAAAGTGTGTCACCTGCACGTGGTTGTATTTCAGGGGCACAAGTAGCAAGTTTGCAGAGCTGCATGGTCACACAGATCTGTGGCTTGAGTTTAAGGCTTTTTCCCATGAGCCATCTGGAATGACCGGCAAGGGGTGACTGATGGAGTTCCCCAGAATCTTTGGTTTTCCTTTCTTTGTTCCCTCTTTTGGCCATTCCCTACTGTCGCTGCCACCCAGGAGGGGCCTGAGTTCATGTGCTGTCATGGATTGGGTGTGACACTGTTCTTGCCATTATCCCAGAATGGCATCAGTATGATGACATCATTTGCAAGAAGCCTGGGGTGTTAAAGAAAGCCACGAATTGGTGGAACGACAACCTGAGGAAGGACCTGGTGGCTGGGAAGCACATGGCAGCTGAGATCATGCTGGACCGCATCTTCAGCATCTTACAGACCTGGAACCTCATCAACCTGAGGAACTTTTTTGCCCAGTTCATGCAGTTCCACTTTGTCATCCGAGAGCCTGTGGTTTATGAAGGGAAGAAGGAGATATGGAGTGATCTGCAGTACAAGGTGGAGGAGGTAGGGCTGCCCCTAGTGTACGTAGTGGGGCTGCCAGAGCCACCTGCTAGGAGCCATAGGGAGCCTTGACTGAGTGGCCGGACCCCGATGGGGACACAGGATGACTGTTCTGTCTCTTTCTCCCCTTTTCACCTCCTGGAACTTCTCTCCCTCTTCCATTCCTTCCTCCTGATTCCTGCCCACTTTGGTACCCAATTCTCACATGGTCTGGGACAGAGTGGAAAGAATGTGTAGGGCCTAGGTGACCTGGAGGTGTCCCTGCATTTGACAGTGGACTCTGTGAGCATCTAAGGCAGGACTCCAATGGGTGGTGGGAGTGGGGTGGGCTGGGGACTCCCCTAAACTCTCGGGCCCCTCCCAGCTATTATCCAGGCTCTGGGGCAGGTACTGTGTGGCTCATATGTGGTCTTTGTGTCCTGGGCACAGGTGAAGGAACACCTGTGGGAGTGTTTGAAGAAACAAATGGCCCCATTTCTGGAAGGCAAGAGTGGGGACCCTCTGCCTAAAGACTTGCCAGTGAAGAGCAAACTTCAGATGGGCCTGATTGTCCTTTTTATAGTGAACAAAATCCACATTTCCTTACCCAAATCTGACACCTCCCTGAGCTGCCTCCTGATCCCCAGTACCAGTTTGCCAGATGCTCTGCACAGCGACCTACGCCACTTCCGCAGCACCACTGAGAGGTATTCTGTCTGTTGTCAAGGGTGTAGAGCTGTTTGTTCTGATGGTTGTCTGATTACCAAGACGAGCCCTTGTTGCGGGATGGCTCAGAGCACGTGAAAGGAAGAAAAGCTGCCTGTCATTCTGCCACTCACCATTGCCATGTCAGTCTGTCCTGCCATGTGCATTATAATTCATGTTGCTATGTTCTGTGTTCTCATTCTCTTTTTTCTGGGTGGTGGTACCAGAGGTCAAACCTAGGGCCATGGGCATCCCAGCAAGTGCTCTGCTGTGGAGAGAGCCCAGCCTCTGTTTCTTTTGAATATCCTGCTTTTTATCCAGCTTCGTGAAGCCAGGCAGAGGGGTTGCAGAAAGAGGATCAGCTGAACCCAGGAGTTGGAGGCCAGCCTGGGCAGTGTATCAGAAGCCCTTTACCCAAACACAGAAAATGAAAATATCAAGAGGGCTTCCTGCTGCATCTCGTGCTGTGTCTGTGCGTCTTGTGCTATGGCTCCTTGCTTGCCTGCAGGCAACAATTTGGGGCCTCTGTGGCAGCCAAGGTGTGCGCTCCCCAGCTCTGCCTGTGCTGTAGGGTTTAGGAAGCATGAGGTCACTGCTGGGTATTGGAGGGCTTGGTGACAAGGCCATGGCCCTTTGCTTGGCAATTGAGACTAGGATGAGGGCTTTTCACTGTGTTGCCTGTGGCTGTGAACTAACTGCAAGCCGCACCAGACAGCCTTCCCCACACAGCTCTACCAGGGCACCTGCTTCGTTTGTCCCCAGGCCCCAGGAATCTTTGAATTTTGCAAAAGAGGAGAAACAGTGGTAAGAAAGCCTGGAACTGGTGCAGGGGTTTGAAATTTGTGACATGCTAATAAGACTATGGAACATGGGCTGAGACTACACTGCTCCAAGGCTTGCTCCTTGCATTGATGAAGTTGCTTTTTTGTATTTAGATTCATTATTGCCAGGCAACCTGAGTTCAAAACCCTTCTCTACCGAGACTTACCCTGAGGCCCCTGCATGGATCCTTAGTCAGTGTCCACACACCTCAGTCCATGTGGCAGAAATGATTACTAGGGGAGTCTGTTGTGAGGATTCAGAGAGCACCAGCATGAGGGTGGGGTCCAGCACCCTGTGTCTCCCTGTTCCCCGAATCTCCTGGGTTTGTAATGCCATCTAGCCATGTGGGGTATTCTTGTGCCCTGTGCAGGTGGCCGGTCACTTCCGTTCCAGGACATCAACCACCGTCGTGTCTGACACATTGTTTCTTGGTTTTCTCCTAGGTGGGGAGAGTACCTGGTGGAACTATGCAATTTGGGCATAGTGGAAGGAGGGACCTACCATTGGCTGGGCACCTTGCCAGTCCTGCACTACTGCATGCAGCTAACCCCTGCCAAGCACGAGCCATTGAACCAGTTGGAGGACACTTGGGCGGGCCTGGAAGGGATCCTCTTCTCAAAGTTTCGGGAGAGCGCGGCCAGTCAGTAAGTCAAGGCACCATCCTTAGAGCAGCGCAGTTGTGGAGTAGCAGTTCTGTGCTTCTGTGGCTCAGTACTCCCAGCTGAAAGACAGCGCAGCCACTGAATAATTCTGAAGCCCAGGGTGGAGGGCACTCCCAGCACGCTCATCTCTGCTTCTCGTGAGACAAGTAGCTTCATTTCTGTGTGCAACACAAAGGCACAGTGAAAAGTGCAAGGTGACCAACAAGCCCAGAGTTGCTTGTGGACACTGGTGTACATATCTCCGTGTTCTGTCGACACAGAGATATTTTGGGGTTTCATTTTAAGGCAATCTTGAGACAAGCAATATATTGTGGACACCTGAAATCGCAGCATTCTGGGAGGCTTAGACAGGAAGATTGCAGGTTTTGAGCTTGGCCTGGGAGATTTACCAAGAAACTTTGTCTGAAAATAAAAAGAGCAAAGGATGTAGCCCGGTGCAAAGGCCCTGAGTTTAAAGAAAGTAAAAAAATAAATAAATAAATAAATAAATAAATAAATAAATATATATATATATAATTTTAAAAATATATTTACATAGGTAGTAATTATTATTTTACAACCTAGTTTTTTCACCTAATCATTATGCACAGTGTGTGTGTGTGTGTGTGTGTGTGTGTGTGTGTGTGTGCGCGCGCATGCGTGTTCGCATGCCTTCGTGTGGTGCTGGGTGTGGAACTGGAGCCTCCATATAATAGGGCAGTGCTGTCCCCCTGGGCTACAGTGCTAGCCCCTGGGAACTCCCTAATATCAGTCCACGCACACCCACAGTGTCAGGTGATGACAGCTCAGGTCCCTCTTGGAGAATGTGCCACTTTCCCTTTACACAGCTCTCTGCTGTTAGCATTTGGTTATTTCTTTAGTTTTGTGAGATCGTTTTGATTTCCTGATGAACCCAGGACTTTCTCACTGAGCCACGTCCCCAGTCTTCAGACCCTTTTGTTGTTGTTGTTTTTCAAAGCAGGTTCTTACTGTAGTGCTGAGACTAAACTCAGTTTGTGATTCTCCTGCCTCGATCTCCCAAACTGTTCAAGTTCGAGGCTTGTGCCACGATCCCGGCTGTGAGAGGGGCTTTGATAAGCAGCCTCCTGTCTTCCCTGTTCTTCCCTCCAGTTGTTTTCTTGACATAAAAGCCTACAAGTAGAACTAACTGCTAGGTCAAAACTCGCCCATTGTAGGCACTGTGCTTCTCCTGCTGTTGTCCCTAGCAGAGGCATAATTGTTATGTGTATCCAAACAGAGGGAACCACCCATCCTCACAAGAAAGCGTTACCAGGCAAAGTATTGAGAAAACTTGGATATCTGGGCGTAGGGCTGTTTAGATAGTGTGTGTACTTATCCTTAATATTATTATTATTATTTTGTGTTGTCAGTGATCAAGCCCAGTGCCTTAGGGTGCCAACTGAACAAATGCTCTTCTGAACTAGATGGTAGCCCCTAAACATTTAGCTAACAAACTCAAGCATGTTTTAAAATGTCAGGAGAAATTCTAACAAAATCATATATTTATTTATTTGTTTAAGATAGAGTTTCTCTATCTTAAACAGTTCTTTAACAGTTCAGGCTGGCTGTGAGCTCATGTCACTCAGTCGACCCCATGCTCAATCTACTGTTATTGAGATCTTTTTTTTCACTCTGATGTTTTACCAAAGCAGTTCAGACTCTTCATCAGTGGAGGGGTTTTGGGGCAATGTGGTTGTGTTATCCAAACAGTAGTGGTTCATTTGGGCATGTTGAGAGCACCGAACCATTTTTCAAAGGCTGGTGTTCAAGGCTAATCCCTTTGCATGCTTGAGGATCTGGGGAAACACTCTGCTGTGCAGGGCTGGCACCGTGGGTCACATGCATTTCAGGAGAATGGCTCCGTTGTCCCTAGTCACTGTGTCCTTGCGTGGGGAGCCAGCAGGACACCCTCGGGGCAGGCTACCACTAAGACCTGCATAAGGAGACTGCTCCAGGTCCCTACATGTCTGAACCTCTGACAGGATTTAGAACACTAACCTAGAAGAAAATGCATTTTAGTCTAAAATGTACCTGGAGGTGGGCCTGGTGGCTCATGTCAGCAATCCAACTATTCAGGAGGCTGAGGCAGGAAGATCAAAAGTGCATGGGAAACTTGGTGAGACCCTGTGTTAGAATTCAGTGGAGGGATGGGGTATAGCTCGGTGGTAGAGGTGGCTTGGTGATAAAGCAGTTTGCCAACACACGCAAGGCCCTGAGTTCAATCGCTAGATCTACAAAACTATGCACTGGACATTCCAACAGGATGCCCTCATAGCCCTGCACCCTGGCAGCTGTGTTTTTAGAAAACAAACACACTTTCCCTTGAAGTGTAACTTCTGTAGAATACTGAGTGGTAGATTACTTAATAGAACAGAAATAAGGCCCATAGGTCTGAATAAAATAGACCGTACTAGTTTCAGCTTTGCAGTGGAACTTCTCTTAGTGGCACAAAAGGCTTGTGCACTCCTGTGTTCACAGAGCCCCTCAGTGGGCTCAGGCTCCGTGCTCCCTGGCCTGGCCCACAGAGAAGTGGCTGGAAGTGAGGTAGCCCCGAGGGCTGGGAAAGGACAGCTCAGGCTGCACAGTGTGGTGAGCAGCGCCCCTGGGGTCTTGGGGGGATAGGACAGTGAGCGATGACCATGGATGGAGCCTGGCAGCTGCAGTGTGAGGGGACTGTGGCTGTTCTGCGGCCACAGAGCCAGCAACAGAAAGGCCCTGCCAAAGCTCAGATGCCCTGTCCTGCTGCAGGAAGAAGGGAAGGGTCACCCCAGCCATCTCAGGTCCCGTCTTCTGCCAGGGGAACATGGTGGTCTCCCCTTTGTCCAGAGGATGCAGAGCAGTGCCAAACTGAGCCTCACCAAAGCCATGACCTCGCTCCAGTCCGTCTTCACCATTGCCTGCATCCCCAGCTGAAGAAGCAGCTGTGGGCAGTGCAGACAGCACAGGGCCACGCCAGAGTTGTCGGGGGCCCAGGAGTGGGTCATCTGTAAGCAGCGTGTTTAAAATAACTGAGCTGGCGTATGGCACACGGCTGTCATCCTTGTACTCTGGAAGGCCGAGGCAGGAGGATCTTGACCTCAGGTCCAGGCCAGGCACCTTAGTAACTTAGTGAGACACTGTCTCACCATATTAAAAAAAAAAAAAAAAAAAAAATTAAGGACTGGGAATGTAGTTCATTGAAGGTCCTGGACTCAGTCCCTCATATAGATTACAGAAGGAAATAAATTAATAAGGTGAAGGATCTGGAAGGAAGAGGGAATCTCATGCAGGAACAGGTAGGAAACCTCGAGAGAGAGGTGTAAACAGATGTGTGCATGTTTGTATTTACAGTCAGTCCCTGACCTATGGACATTTGAGTTATAAACGTTCACAGGTGTACTGTGTAAGACTCATTTTGCCTCCTTACAAATCCAATTTATGAACTGTTCTTCCGAAACAACTCATGTTTTAAAGCAAGATCAAAGGGAGAAGAGTCCTTGGGACCCACCCCATTCTTACCAGGAAATTCCACTGCCTCACCATGCCATCCAGCCACCAGGACCTCCACACCCAGTGGTGTCTGGTGTCCATTGCAAGCTGGAATGGTAGGGCTGGCTTTGGCCACTGTCCCCTGCTCCATCAGTGGCGTTGTAGTCAGCCATGGAAAGTTTTGGTGCACACTATGACCTGGACATACATGGAGGACATTCTCTGAAGGGAACCATAACAGACCACATACTGCATGGCTGCACTTAGGGAGGTTCCGGGAGTCATCGAATTCACAGAAATTGGCAGTGGAGTGGACCCTAGAGGATCCTAGAGGAAGAGAGTCAGTGTTTAAAGGGGACAGAGCTTCAGTTCATGAGAGACAGTGGGGTTTTGGTGTGGCAGATTTTTGCGTATGTTTACCACAATTTTAAAAGTTAAAAAACCAAACCACTGTTGTATCTGGAGGCCTTGGTCTCTCCCCTGTGGCACTGCTGAGGTTTGGGACTGAATTACTCCACATGATGAGACTCTTCTGGGTGTGGGAAGGTGTGTGGTTTTCGGGTGTTGTTGGAGATTGGTTTTGGTTTTTTGAGATAGGCTTGCTATGTAATTGAGGCTGACTTTGCGCTCACTATGTAGCCCAGTGTCACCTCAAACTTTAAATAGTCCTCCTGGGGCTGGGGATTTAGCTCAGCGGCATAAGCGCCTGCCTTGCAAGCAGACAGTCGTGAGCTCGATCCCTGGTACCGATAAAAAGGAAAAAGACCAAAATAAATAAATTAATTAATTAATTAAATAGTCCTCCTGTTTTAGCCTCCCATGTGCTAGGATTACAGGTGTGTGCTACCAAGCCTGGCTGGTAAGTTGGAGCCCTGGTGCCCAGCTACAAGATGCTGACCAACCTTCCCTAGGTATTAAAATCACCTATGTCTCTAGATGTTGCCTGGGTGGGGCACCAGGCGCCCCATACACACACACACACACACACACACACTCACACGCCCCTTCTGCTCTTTAGCATGAAGGAAAAACAACTCTTCAAGTGCAAAATTGAAAGTTAAATGAAAGGTAAAGTGGAAGCTACGAAATACACGTTTCACCAGTTGAAGGAGCAGGCTGGAATCACAGAGGACCGAGACAGATGTGCGTTAGACCTGGGGGAGGGGGAGGGAATAAAACCAAAGCCAGAAGTGAGGAGAGCAGCAGCCGGTGACACAGCTCTAGGCTGCACACTCCTCCCTAGTAAGGGACAGATCCATGGGATAGGTACAGAGGCGTGGGCACACTGCTGACCACACAGACCAGCTGGCTCCCAGGACCACTCTCTCCAACACTTACAGCCCCACGCACCTCTCGGATCCACGCAGGGCTGGCCTAGCTCCCTCACAGGGAAGAGGTTTAATTGAGCGAGGTTTAATTGAGTTCTTATTTCTTCTCTACTATCTGAAACCTCTGCAATTAAAGCCAACTCAAAATCATTTATGTAAGTGTGTATTTTCAATGTCCTTCAAAATGTAGACCATCTAGAAAAAATGTAACTGTTAACATTAAACAATGGCAGTTCGGGCTCTGCAGATCTGTCTTTGAGGTAAAAGTGACCGCTGGGTTAGGGGCTGGGCTGTGGCTCTGCGGTATAGCCCTTGCCTGGGATGAATGAGGCTGTGGGGGTCTATCCTTAGCACGGAAGTACACAGGCCTCAGTACGCGGTGAGCCTGCAACAGTGTCCTAACCTGCGTCACTTCCTTGCTTTGCTAATTTGCTGCCTGTCGATGTTTTGGGTCTCCAGTGCAGACCTGCAGAATCGGCATTGTTTACAGACTACGCTCCCCTGCTTGGTTTAACCTTGAACACTCCCGAATTCCTCCACAGATGCAGCTCCCGGTGAATTCTTTCTTTCTTTTTTTGTGCAGTGCGGGGGAAATGCCTCATGCATGGCTAAGCAAGCTTTCTACCTCGGAGCTACCCCTCAGCTTCAGTTCTTCTTTTTGAGATTCTGGTAAAACATACATCATCCAGTGTGTGAAGGTCTTTGAAGTGAGTGGCGCGTGGCATGAAACACATTGCATGGCTGTGTGGCCGCCCCACCCTCCATCTCCGGCCTCACTTGTGCCCTCACACTGAACTCTCCGCAATCCACGTGCCCTACCCTCCCACATTCTGAGGCTGCGAGTGTGTCCCTGAGGAACCCACAGTGCGTGTCCCGCCGGGGCAGCTGCTCCACCCCGGGTAGCATCCACGCAGTTCTCCCACAGTAGTGGTTTCTTCACCTGCTGCTGTTCACATTTCATTCCCATGTGACACTGAAATCATGTTTGAAGTTTGAACTTTATAAACTCCTGGCTTTGTGCTGCTTTATTCTGGGTCTGTTTAGGATCTCACCAAAGCCCTTCTCTCTGTTCCCATTTTCTTTTCTCAGAAATGAGTTGCTTCTGTTTATGGAAAAAAAGAAACATTTGCTCCATGTGGATGAGTACCTCTTCCGGTCCTGGTTTAGTTTGCTCCCACTGGGGTGCCTGGTTCACTACATGGACAACGCCACTGAGTTCCTGAACCATGCGCCTGCTTATGTGCTGGACTGTTTCAAGGGGACTTACTATCGGCTGGCAGAAGCTCACATCTCTTCCCAGAGTGTGGTGGTGGGTAGACGTCTGCAGGGGGTGGGTCCTTCCTGCAGGGTGCACCTGGCTGGGGGCAGCTCTAGACATAAGAGAACCAGGAGGGGGCCGTTGTAGTTTTAGGTCTAACATTTGTTTCACTAAATACAACTCAAGAAAATAATGGCCCTTTGTTATTCCCACTGGTGGGAGGCAGAACAGCAGGCACTGTGCTGTGACCCACTTCCTAGTTACAGCCTCTCCTTTGAGGAACTTTTGGCCATAGAAAGTGATGTAATCTTAAATCCTGAATTTTTGGGGGAATCAGGCAGTTAGTAAGAAGCAAAAAGCAATAATCTGACTATTCAGAGATATTTAGGATTTTTCAAAGCATTGCTGCCCCCAAGAGAGCATACGGTAATTAATCTGTCATTTCCTCTCCCTTCATGATCCTAGGATGTTGAGAAAATTTTTAAGAAGCTGTTGCAGCTCGTGGACACGTACGGTGGCGTGTAAGTAGAAAAGCCACCTGCAGCCTCCTCCCAGGCATGTCCCTGCTGCCCTGCTGATGGGCGGCTGCTCACACTCACTGCCAGGATGGAAGACCACAAGCCAGTGTCCACACCCACTGCTCCTCACCAGTGCCCCATCTGATCATTTAATTTTTTAGCAAAGAAGTGAGAGCTATCATCTGCTGAGATTTTATTTGCACCTGGTCTTTGTTTCCTATGTGGTTTTCATTTATTTTTAAATGATCATTATTGTTGTACATAATTATATTTGTGTTCTGCATATTTTAAATTGGGATTTGGCTTTTGCACTGAGCTCTATCTTCAGCCCCTTAAAAAATATTTTAGCCAGGCATGGTAGCACATACCTGTTTTCTAGCATGCAAAAGGTAGAGGCAAGAAGATTGCTGTGAGTTTGAGGCCAACCTGGACTACATAGTGATTAGACACTTTTAAAAAGAAAAATCAATATTTTTTTTTTTTTGTACTAGGGATTGAACTCATGACCTTGCTTGTGCTTGTCAGCCAGGCGCTTATGCCACTGAGCTAAATCCCAGCCCGAAAATCAATAATTTTTTAAAAATATATTTTAAGTTTTGAGATGACATCTCAATAAATTGTAAAGTTGCCCAGATGAAATTTAGACTTGTGCTGGGATTACAGGTGGGTGCTTCATGCTTTTTTTTTTTTTTTTGACACAGGGTCCCACTATGCAGTTCAGTCTGGCCTTGGGCTCACTTTGTAGCCCTGGCTGCTCTTGAACTTGCAAACTATTTTCCTGCCTCAGCCTCTCGAGTGCTGAGATAATAGTGTGCCACCGTGCCTGGCTTTGTGCTGCATTTTTTAACATTCAGTTTTGATATGTCTTTTGTAAATCAGATCCTTTAAAATGAAAATCTCAGGTGGTTTTGCATACCTACTGAAGTCGTTTATTCTGTCCCTTTGTGTGCCATCTATTGCCGGGAGGGACAGAATGCAGGAGAGAACTGTGTCTTGGTTTCAGGGGTTTGTGCCTCTCCTGGCGCTCCCAGCCCCTGGTTCCCGGTGTCCACGCAGCTTGAGTCAGCTATGCTGGGTGTGCCAGGGACACAGCTGCGCTGGTGGCTGCCGCATCACCACTCTCATCCTCTCACAGACCTCTGTTAGTACAAAGAAGTCAGGTCCATGAGGAGTGGGATGAAACTCCACACACATGTTGTTGTTTTTCTAGCATTTCTTGCTGTCTGCCTTCCCTGCCCGGAAGTAGGGCTGATTTTCAAATATATACAGCATTTCTATGAGTTACATAGACCCCTGGCTTTTTTTCAGAGTAAAGGGTTGAGTTTGTAGGTACTTTAACTTGCTTTTATTAGAACAGTTCATGCTGCAAAGGAAAAACAACTTCTTTCCCTTTTACTCTGATTCAGAAGTTCAGGGACAATTGAAATTTCCCAGGCGTGGGCCCTAGGACCTAGGCTGGATCAAGGCCCTTCTTGCAAGTCTTTCAGAGGGGAGGAGCTGAGCGTCGGTAATGGGCGTTGTTTGCCCATTTCTTCTGCGTGATGCTGATTTTTCTGCACTTTGGGCAGAATTCTGGAGGAGACCCTGGTACAGTGTTACCTGCCTCTGTGCCTCAAACTGCATGAAGCCGTCTGCAGCAGCACCCGGGACTGCCAGTTCTACGAGGTTCTGGCCTTGTCTGCAGAGCTTGTCGGCAGGTTTGTTAGACTTCAGCCAGGCCAGGTAAGTGGGATTAATATTTCTAATACTGTGCTCGGGGAGGTATGGGATCCCAGCAGCTTCTGTCTACAAGGACAATGCACCAGTTCTCTCTGGATGGCTGGGGTGAGGCAGATCCAGCTGTGGGTATGCGTTGGGTATTTGCTCAGCACTGAACCTGACAGAGGCAGCTCTGTAGCCAGGCAAGGTCTTACTGATAAGATGGCTTTTTATATTCCTTGATTTCTTTGTTCATGGAAAATGGAAGAATCTCGTTCCCCCCAAACATGCATGCTCTTTCTCCTCTGGAGCGCCTCTATGTTGCAGTACAGTACAGTAGCTTAGTCTGTCCTACTGGCCCAGTTCTGTGCACCCTGTGACTCTGTGTCTTCATCACTGTCTCTTCACTGGGACAGAATTACAGCACCTGCAGCGTAAAAGAGGCAAGCTTTATTTTGGCTCTCAGTTCAAGGCCACGGTCAGCTGGCTGCAAGACAGAAACAGTGTGGCCGAGGGCATGGAGGAGGAGGAGGAAAAGTTGCTCATGTGGCCACCAGGCAGCAGAGCAAGAAAGGGGGCGCCGGGAACTGGAATACTCGTTCAGGTCTCAGCCCTCCCCCAGCTGCACGCTGAGCTCTCAGTGCTGCCTCAGATGACCCCTCTGATGAGTGCAGTGGCCCATGATGCAGTCACCTTCAAAGCCGCACGCACTTTAGGTGACATTCTATACCTAAACTACGGGTGATCCCCAATACGGGGCCTCACCCTGCGGCTTCTTGAGGGTCACTCTCAGTGCCTGGCTTTCCCCTCTCACCTTTGCACTTTGGACTCATCCTTTGGGCCATAGCATCAGGGGCTTTTTCTTCATAGCGGTGATGTCACCCCATCTGAGTGTTCTGCCTTCTCTTTGAAAGTGATATAGGATTTTATACAGAGTCTGTTTCTCAACTTTAAATCAAAACTTGGGATTCAGTGGAAAGAGATCATTTAACCTTCTCACCATATCCCTTTCAGTTTTTCTTGATGACATATAAGAAACCCACTCCGATTTATTTTATTGGTAAAGGAAGCGCTCCTGAGTACATAACCCTTCATAGGCAGATCCCAGCTCCCAGGCACACGGTGTCTATGCAGTACTGCAGTTATATGGGGTGTATTTTTCTATGGCGATTGCTGTCTTCACTGGTTGACTGATTGGTTGAGATCTTGTGTTAGTCAAGTCTGTGGTGGCCTGGCAAGAGTGCTACCGGTGCCATAAAAACAGGGAGACTTTGTGTTACTGAAACGGAACATAACAGACTTGATGTGACAGGTGTCCGCTCTTTGGTTGGGTGGTGGACTGATGAGAGGCAGGTAGAGAAAGCAAAACCCCATCTGGGGGTCGCTGAGTGCAGCCTTGGGTGCTTCCTTTAGGCTGCTGCTTTTCTTTTTCAGTACTAGGATTAAACCTAGCTGTTTCTGGTTTTTTTTTTGTTTTTTTTTTGTTTTTTTTTTTTGTCTTTTTGTCGGTACCGGTGATTGAACTCACGACTCCCTGCTTGCAAGGCAGGCGCTTATGCCGCTGAGCTAAATCCCCAGCCCCTATCTGTTTCTGTTTTTTGAGAAGAGTCTTGCTAAATTGTCCAGCCTGGATTGCAAGCATGTGCCGCCATGCCAGTCCTACCTGTTTTGTTTTTTTCAATGTGTGATGGCGGAGGGTTGAAGGGGTGTGCTTGCAGTTCTGTTGGGTTTATCACCTTGTCTGGCTCTCAGTTTGCCTCTTGACCCCTTTACCCTGTCCTTGCTGGTGGCAAGGAAAGGAGGGCACTGCCTTTCCCGAGAGTACCTTGGAAGAGGGTTCGCTGACCTCTTGGACAGCAGATGAGCTGTTTTATCATGGATTGCGTGGCCTGGGCTTTGCAAGCTCTGGGTTTCACAGCGTGGACCTCTCATCTGGTCTGGAGGAGACAGGCCCTTTTATTGAGTGGACCCCACAGGACACAAGCACTGTGCCTTCTTTCCCTTCTTCCTGTGTTTTGGCAGAGCCCAGATCTGAGGGAGCAGAGTGCTCATCCAGTGGGCTTCAGACAAGGCCTTGGAGCACCAGCCGGGATGAGGGAGCAGCAGAATGGAGCCAGTAACCTCTCTCATGTCCCCACAGGACTCGGCAGGCCAAGAGGACGAAGCCAGCAAGAATGTGTTCTGGGGTGCTCTCTCTGCCACTCAAAACTGGCTCAAGAAAGTGTTTAAAAAGAGCATGCTGTGTGCATTTTCCCTGTTCTCCTACCCTGAGGAGATTAAGGTAAATTGTTGAAGGCACTAGGCGGGACATGTGCCACTGTGTCCATCACCATCTCCTGGCAGGGCCACAGCGAGGCTCTTGTGAGCTGCCCTGAGTCTCTGTGAGCCTCCCCAGGAGCGGGTGTCACTGCTTCCCCAGCTTCTGCATGACCCAAGACAGGACAGAACCTGTGGGCCTTGCTCCTGCACAGGCAGTGGCGAGAGTGCTGCCCTGAGGACACAAGGGGTCTGGGTTAGAACTGAGGCTTTCAGGTAGATGCACGGCTGTGGGAACAGAAGCCCAATGTGAAAGGAGCTGGTTGTGGGGAAACTGAGGAACACTGTGCTTGCATTGCATTTCTGAGTACCCAGATATAGGGAGGATCCCACAAGTGGGTCACCCCAGAGTAGTGTGAAAAGCTGTGGGGTTTGGTCTGCAGGTTTGGTTGCAGGGGGCTGCAGTCCTCTCGAAGATGGGTACAAAGCCTGGGCAGGTGAAGGCGGAAGCTCTGGCCACCCCCTCTACACAGCACAGCCTCTGTCTTCCAAACAGCAGATCGTCCCTTTGCAGTCAGCTTCCAGGTTAGGGAGCCAGGGGTTCCCCCTAGTGACCTGTGACCTCCTCCTCATCGACATAGCTCCCCACAGGTCCCCTGAGGGCTGAGTCAGTTGCCACATGAGATACTGTTCTCTCAATGACTGGAGCTGTGTCAGTCCCTGCAGAAAGCACAGCAGAGCTGCGACCAGCTCAGCCAGTGCAGTCCCTTCCTTAGCCACCCAGCTTAGCAGCAAGCACCTGTTCCCACCATGAGCTCCAGCCTGCCTTCAGTGATCTGTGGCCACCTCTGTGTTAGGCCGCTTCCCCTGAGGCAGGGATCGCTGCACCAGCCTGTAATTCATCAAGGAGCAGGTGATCCCGTCCCGACTGCTATCTGAAGTTTCAGACTAACACCCTGTCATGCCACTCCAATAAAACTGAAGTGTTCCCTGTTATTCTGCTACTTGAGAGGCTGAGGCAGGGCGGTTACAAGTTTGAGTCCAGTCTGAACAGCTTAGCAAGTCAGTGAGAACCGGTTTCAAAATAAAAAATGAGTGGGGGGCGGGTAAAAGTTTGGGAGATAGGTTATTGTGAAAGGCCTGGGTCTGCTCTCTCATCCTAAAAATGCAGCACCAAGACCTCCACCCTTGTGGTAACTGATTCAGGCAAGAATATCTAGGAGTGCAGAAACCAGTCCCATGAGCACATGACTATTCCAGTGCAGGATTTGTGTCATACTGTAAGAGAGTACTCTTATCGTGGACAAGTCCGACAGACACCCGTGTCACTGTCCCCCCCAGTTCCAGAGAGGACTCACCGGCTTAAGTCTAGCACCTGAGCTGTTTGTTGAGCGCCGAGGAATAGTCACACTCAGCCACGCCTGATGCTCCCAAAGTGTCTCCCGGGGCTTAGCTTGTAGTGTTCCTGTCCCGATTCTTAATTGCCAGAGAATGACCAGTAAGTCAGGCAGAGAAACAGCATAGGAAGTGGCCTGAGCACTTCATAAAGTCAGCTTCATAAAGATAAAATACCAGGGAGCCTTCTGGAATAGAGACCCGAGGTAGTGTGTGTCCCAGATGGACCCTGGGTCCAGTCAGCATGAGCAGACAGTGGAAGGCATGGGGCAGGCAGCTCATGCACCTCATGCCTTCATCTACTTGGGACACAGATGTGAGTTCTCCAGGGTATGGCAGCAGGACGCTGATGATGGGGAACATCACTGTCCTGCAAGTGGCTCCATAGCAAAGGGAGGAGGAATAGAGAGAGACAGAGAAATCCGCTGTGTTGAATACAGAAACCTCAGCAGCATAGTGCAGAGGACATGAGGGTCACTGCCGTCCTTGTCAATTTTTTTTTTTAAGTTTGAAAGTTTTCAAAATACAGTAGTGGCTCAAAATTCTTTCATACTCAAACCAGTTGTGGAGTGGAAGGACAGTGGTGGCTGCTGGTCCAGTAGGGCCCTGGGTTCACAGGCCACATGGGTGGCTTCTTAGTTACTGTTCTCTCATTGCTGAGACAAAATACCCGACATGCAAAGTTAAGTGGAAGGAAAGCTTTATTTTGCTCACAGTTTGTGGAGGTTTCTGTCCATAGTCAGCTTCCTCCAAGGAAGGGCGGCTCAACTGAAAGGCAAAGGTTTGTGGTGGCAGAAGACAGCAAAAGTAACAAGAGCAAAAGCAGAAGAAGAAGAGAACTGACTCCTGCCCCTCATATTGTGTATGGGCTACATCCCCACACTGAACAATGAATCATCCACCAACTCTAGATTCAGCCACTTTGAAGAGCACCCACTTGTAACTGCATGAGGCTTTGGGGTGACATTCAGATGCAACCATATCAGTGGCTTCACTCTGGTGTGCCACTCACAGCCCGTGAGTAATAGAAATGGCACCAGAGCAGGTATCTTGTGGTCCAGACTCCATCATACTTGGGGTTTTGTTTGTTTGTCATTTATTTGTTTCATTTTTTGAGATAGCTTCTCACTGTATAATTTCTGGCTGTTCTTGAACTCACTATGAAGCCCAGGCTCCTGCCTCAGCCACACAAGTACAGTGGGATTACAGGCATGCAGCCCCATGCACCCAGGGCACTGAACCTTGTTACCCATACCTTTTGAGACACGGTCTTGCTAAGTCACTCAAATTTGAGGTCCTCCTGCCTCAGGCTCCCCAAGGGCTAGGTTACAGGTATACACCACCACTCTCACAACTTGTCTGGCTTATTTTGAGCCCCGATAAAATGTATGTTATTTACACTAGGCTTGCATTCATGGGCTCAAGCAATCCTCCTGCATCAGCCTCCTGAACACCTCGGATTACACACCTGTGTCCCCTCACCTGGGTGCCTGTCCTTTCTGAAGGATTAGCCCATACAGGTGTCCTGGTGGCTGTTACTGACTTGTTTTGTAGGTCTGGCGACGGCTCGTGAACATAGACTTCCCTGAGACACCAATCTGGAAAAAATCGCTGCTGGGGCACATGGAAGGGAGGCTCAAGCAAGTACGGGACTTCAGGGGTGCTCTTGGGGGGAGTGGCTGCAGGGACGTCAGTGAAAGTAGAGCTTCAGAAGGACTGGTGGACGTGAGTGATATATGAGGATGGCCCGCCGGCCTGTGCAGAACCTAGGATGAACCATGGCTTTGTAGTTCTCTTTTTGATCTGGCTTCAGTTTGACCACAGAAAACGCTTTCCAGGTTCTATTGTGATATCCCTGGTGGCAGTACGGGAGCCTTCTACATACACGGGGCAGTCCTGCCCCAGGCAAGGGCTCCTACAGTCTGTGGTTGGCAGGAGCCGTAGTAAAACAAAACACGGTGACAATGGAGAGAACATAAAAAGTGCTCTTCATTTTGGATGCAGACATCCGACCCCAGGAAATCAGATTTTACGTTGTATGAAGGCTTCACAGGTGCCTGCCAAAGGGATCATTTTTAGGAAAATAGAAGCAAAGGGAAAAATGAATTCTTTGTCACAGTTTGCCTGTTTTCCGAGCTGCTGTTTTTGCAACTCGAGAGAAAAGACACTTGTTTTTCTTTTTGCTTCTGTGATGAGGGGCAGGGAGGATGTGCTTAGCATGGATCGAGGAGAACAGAGGCACAGGACTAGGTGGGGTGGGGATGGGTGTTACACCGCATGGTGCCTTAGCACGGCCTCCTAATGCTTCACGCCCCTCCATGTCCGCAGGCACCACCGCGCCTCCAGATCAATGCCTTCTGCAGCACTCAGTGGAACGTTACAGGCCCGGCTGACAGTGTGGCCCAGAGCTTCCAGGACTGTGTTATCGAAGCTGTGAGCTCCACCTGCCAGGTGACGTGTCTCTCCTGTTTGGATTCCCTGCAGCTGACGGCCATTCAGTGCTTGCTAGTTCTGAGAGGCTGGGCTGAGCAGTGGCTGTATCGTGGGTGTCCCTCTCCTTGTGTGTGGTGGTGAAACTGAAACCCAGTAACCGTCTCCCCACTTCCTACAGCTGAGGCTGTTTGTATTGGGGGGGGCCATGCTGCATGTGAGCATATCATGAGCACTGTAGTTCACTGGCTTCCTCCTCCACTGACATTTACCTGGCAGGTGTGCATGGAAAGACTCCCAAAAATCGAGAAAACATTTGTGGAAGAAAAAGGCATGAAACCGTAAAGTCTGTATTAGGGTTGCCGTGTAGCTGAATGGTAAAGCGGTTTGTTCGTGCACACAAGGCCCTGAGTTTGAGCCTCTGTAAAACAGAAAAAAACAAAACATGCCATCAATTCACTGAGGGATTTTTTTGTTTTTCATTTTTGCTGAGTGGAAAGAGATTGTCCCTCATGGGCCAGCAGGAAGTCTCCTCGGGACACCACATAGCCAGGCTCCCTGCTGACCCCAGAACCCCTGCTCCTGTTTCTACTGCAGGCCTTAGCTTCCCAGCTGGCCAGCAAGTAATTCTGGAAGTACAGCTTGTTGTCTTCCAGGGACCAAGGGTCCCTAAGGTTTGTCACCAGCTAATAACTTTTATGAGGCTTTCATTTCCGTACTTTATTCAAACCGTTATTCACCCACTGACAGTTACGCTTCAGTGGGTGTGAGTTATTCACAGAAGTATATAGCCACTGTCACAGATAATTGTGAACCAGTTTTCTCCCCGCAGAAGGAGACCCTACCCCCAGCATTAGCTGTCACCTCCCACCCTTGCAGCCACCTGTTCCCATCCTAGCACCTATAACCATGATAGATTTCCCTCCACACCGTTACAGGAATGAAATCATAGTGTGTGAGTACATATGTAGATACCACATTGTATAGAGTTTCTATTCCCTGAGTCCATTGATGAACATCTGTGTTGTTTTTGGCATTCTAAATACGCTGGCGTAAACATTCACGTACAGCTTTACATGTGGGTGTGTCTTTCTATGTGTCTTGGAGAAATTACATACCCAGCTGTGGAACTGCTGGGTTGTATGGTAAGTCTGTTAAACTGTTTGGAAAACTGTCAGACCAATTTCTAACTGAGCTGGACCTTTCGTGTTCCAGCCAACATCGTAGGAGGCTTCTGGGGTCTCCATACTGCTGCCGATCGTGCTCTCTAACTTGATGGTTTAGCTGTCCTGGGTGATGTGAGGGCGACTCTCATTATGGTTTTGATTCGCTGTTGAATAGTAACATCAAGCAACTTTTCATGTGTTTTTGGCTACAGCTAATCAGATCTTTGGCCTGTTTTTATTAGGTTGCGTTTTTATTTTGAGTGGTAAGAGTCCTTTATACTGTCCATATGTAAGTTTCCTGTCAGATATAAGACGTATTAACAGTCTCTTCCCTTCTGTGAATTCTATGGATTATCTTTTCTTGTGGTTTCTGCTCATGTTTTTAATTTTGATGAAGTCCAGTATGATGGTGATAGTTTGTGTGGATGTGTGCATGCACGTGTGTGTGTGTTTTGAGACTAAGACTCAGTATGTAGTCTAGGCTGGCTTCAAACTCACTGTGTAGCTCAAGCTGGTCTTGAACTCATAATCCTCCTGCCTCAGCTTCGTGAGTGTTGGGGTTATGGGTATACCTCAACACTCCGATTTGTTGCTTATGGTTTTGTTATCAGAGAATCTTTTATTAAATTCTATATCATGAAAAGTTAAGGCTGTGTTTCCCTCTATGAGTTGTCTATGTGTTTTGTTTTTTGTGCTAGAGATCTGGTATATGTGTTAAGTACGCGCTCTGCCACTGACCTGCTTCTTCTGAAAGTCTGCAGCCTCGGCCCTTCAAACTCAGCTTCTCAGTTTCCCCAGGGAAATGAGGCGGACAGGGATGGCACTGAGACTGTAGTCGGTTTGGGGGAAATTTTACTTTAATCACATCTGTGAGTGTGAAATGTCTTTCTGCTTATTTAGGTCATTAGTTTATTTTCGACAAGGTTTTGTTTTTAGAGCCTTAGCTTTACGTCTCTCTTGTGAAATTTATTTCTAAGTACCTTATTGTTTTGCGGTTGGAACTGAAATACTTTCTTAATTTATAGATCATTCATTGTGAGTGTATAAAAATATAGTTGCACCTTATTTTTTTTGTGTGGGTGTGTGTGGTACCAGGGATTGAACTCACAACCTCGTACTTGCCAGGCAGGCGCTTATGCCACTGAACTAAGTCCCCAGCAAAACTATATGTTCTTTTTTTTGGTACTAGGGATAGACTCACAACCTCGTGCTTGCCAGGTAGGCACGTAAGCCGCTGAGCCAGATTCCCAGCCCTGCACCTTGTTCTTGCACCCTGCAGCCTGGCTGGTATCATTCTGGGGCTCCAGTGGGGGTATCTATGGAGAGGGAGCACGCGTAAGGTTCCCCATACGGGCAATGTTGTTACCTGTTGCTTCTTCCTTTTTAGTCGGAATGCCTTTTATGTCTTTTTTTTTTTTTTCACCTGATTGCTCTGGTTAGAAATTTTAGTACTGCGATAAAAGCAGTGAAATGGAATCTTGGTTCCAATTTGGGAGTGTTGGATTTTGTCAAAAACTTTTCCTATATATAACAAAGTGATCAAAGTGGGTTTTTGCTGTTTGACACAATGTGTTATATTAATTTTTTGTATTAAATTAATCCCCCATAAATCCCACTTAGCCATTGTATATTATTCATTTCATACGTTTTTGAGTGTCTTATTTCATCCTTTTTTAAGAGAAAACAAAAAACACAGAAAAGGAAAAAAGCAAAAGAGACAAACAACAAACCCAAAACAGTAACAATATCGGCTTTCAAAACAAGATGATAGGAATTTAACAATGGTTATCTTATTTCATCCTTTTAAGTGGTGAGATGTAATGTTGTAAATTTACCCTCTCTTTAAAAAATATTTGCTGAAACTTTGAACTTAAAGAAGAAAAACATTTTGTTTCTTGGTAAAGAATCAGAAAGGGAATTAAGATGTTTGTGGTTTTTGCACATACTCTTTGAAAGGATTGTGGTTTAGGAACATAAGCAAATGATTCTTTACGGTTTCAATCACACTGATTTTGGTATTTTTCATGACACAAAGTGTAGGAGCCACAGAAAAGCTGGCGGCCAGCCAGAAGGGGAGCTTGACGTAGCCGGTGCGGGCGTGGCTGTGTTTTTGCTTCTTCCTATCTCTGGCACTGATCACTTAAGACAATGGTAGAGGGAAGTGGAAGCGGTCTAAAAAATACTAGCTGTTTTACTTTTGTGTTTGCATGTGTATACGTGTGGTGCTAAGGACTGACCCCATGTTGTGAGTCGTGCCTGGTAATAACTCGACATGTGCCACGCCCTCACCTCTATTTCAGGATTGTTTTGCAATCCTCCAAAAACACCTTCAGTAGTACTTCTGAACTGCTATTGGGTAACTTATTTCTGTTACTAAACAACAAACCAGGAAGAAAAGCTTCTAGACTTTCCTCTTTTTATTCATTTTCTTGTAGTCTCAGACCAGTATCCTTGAAGGACTCTCCTGTTATGATTACCAGAAACTTGGCATCCTCCTGTCTGCAGTGGTTACCAAGTCCTGGCCTCAGAGGAATGGGCAAGCCGTGAATGACCCAGACGAGATTCTGAAGTACCTGCTCACATGGCGGGACGTGGAGCAGTTCTTCAAGTTGTACGGTACAGCGGTGCCCCCGGGAAGGTCTCGTGTCATGGGTTCCCCCCCTGTGAGCCCTGCATGTATAAGTGTGCCTTTCTGCACCTCCATCTGCTGCTTCAGGGATCCAAAACCAGGTGATTCCTGCAGACCATAGTCTGAGAATCTGTCGTGTTAAGGGCACAGGCTATAAAACCCTGAGCAGTGTGGTCCTCCTGGCTTAACTTGGCTCTCATTGGAAACCTCTTCCCAGACATGGGAGCCATGTGGGAGACAAATTAGGATGAGAGATGAACCTCCAGAGCAGGAGCAGAATAGGGTAGAGTAACAGCAAATCTGGAAACCTTCTGCGTGGGAGTTGAGACAAACCCAGAGACCCTTGGGGGATGCCTGTGATATACGTGGGGAGGTAGAGTGGGGATGCGGGAATGCGCTGTTCTGAATGTATTCTTCCTCTGACCAGGAACCAATGAGAAAATTTTAGCCAATATTACAGAGGAAGGCCAGAAGCTGATGGCTATAGTCGACTCTGTGTTTACAGAAGTTGTCAGTGACCTCCAGGCTGGGACCATTTTAGTTGGACAGTTGGAGCTGATCCAGGAACACAGCACTCAGTTTCTGAGCATCTGTGACCTGAGTAAGTGGTGGGCGGAGGTGCGGGCTTCAGGCTGCTGAGGAATTCCTGAGAGCAGACCCTGTGTTTGCATGTGCATTTTCATAGTCCTTTTAATCAGTGTCTCTTCCCAGAAAGCTGAGAAGGACGGTTTATAACTCTCAAGGAAAAGCAGTGAAATAATGCCAAAGCACGAGTGCCTGCTCTTTTCATTCCGTGCTGCTGAGCCCATGGCTCCTCCTGGTCTCTTATCCTGGGAGCAAATGAAGAGGGAGGTGGGCGAAGGTGTTGCCATGGAAAGCGACCCATTTGTGTGGGCCATCTGGGTTACTTGGTTGTTGTTTCAGAGAGAAAATGTCCTTCAGTGCGAGAAGACCAGTGGAATGTGAAGAAAGTGCTGAACTGGAGAGGGAAGCAGCTGGAGATTCTAAAGACAGAGGCGACATGGGTTGACAGCCTCCTGAAGATGTGTGGGAAAACCAGACACCTGGTACCAGGTGGTTTCCTGCTTGGCGCCGTGTGGCAGAGGGGGGCCAGGGCCAGGGTTGGAGGAGGACATAGCAGAAATCAGTCACAAGAACAGAACTCATTTTGCAGAAACAAAAACAATTTTTAACCAAAAACAAGTTTTACATGAGTTTACCAGGAGAAGTCAGCTTTGCTGCTTAGATCCTTCTGATTTGGCCTTTACCATATCTGCAAAGCTCCCACTGATTTCCCCAGGGCCAGTGTCCTCTGTGGACTTGCCTGTGGTGGGAGAGGAGCACTTAGACCCCTATTTTCCAGGCTGTGCCCTGCATGTTTAGTTTGGGGCATGCTGGTATTCCCACGTGTGGGCCCTGAAGCGTACTGTGCTTATGCAGTTTTTTCTTGACAATGAGCCCAGGACCTCTACCCTGAACTACTTCCCCAACCCCTAGTTTTGTTTTTTGTTTTTTTTTTAAATTTTGCAACAGAGTCTTACTAAGTTGCCCAGGCTGGGCTTGATCTTGTGTCCCTCCTGTCTTAGCCTCTCAGAGTGTCAAAATCACAGATGTACCCCTTATCAGGATATGACTTTTGTGGTACTATAGTTTGAACCCCCCTTACTTCTCTACCCATGGTGCTGGGATTATAAGAAGCACCACTCTGCCCAGCATATAAAAACAACTTTCATTCTGTCCCTGGAGTGGGATTGGGAGGGAGGGAAAATAGATGGATGTTTCTAGCTACCCTTTTCGCCCAGAGCATTGCATGCTTCTTTACAATGAAAGTTGGTGAACAAGCCTCAGAAAACAGGGAGGAAACACCTACAGATCGGGTTCTCTTGAGTTTTCATAGAGAAGAAATTAGAGTAAATATAAGGGAAATAGCATAAAATGCTACCAGGATTAGCCGTTTGATATCCTACTTTTCCTCATGCTTTCCAAAGTGGATCTTGAAGAGATGGAGGCAAGACACTCTGAAGACCTCAGCAGCAAGAGACTAAACCAAGTCGTGGCTGTGAAACTGCCCACGTCCCTCGCCTCCCAGCATGTGACGCATTACAATCTGAGCCCTGAGGTCAGAGAAATGGCTAAGAAGATAGACGCGCTAAAAGACAGCCATGTCTTCCAGATTCTGTGGGAGCAGAGGGCAGAGTTGCTGAGCAGTCCTGAAGAGGAACTGGACGATAAGAGCCTGCAGCTTACAGACGTCTATGAAGACTTGTACCTTCCTTGTTATAAAATATTCACTGAACTTTATTACGACCTGAAATCGGGAAAGATCACCTTTGCCATAATTAATGACATCTTCAAGGACTTTATAGGTAAATATGAGGACTTGGATTCTGACTTCCAGGTCATGTGCCTTGTGAATCCTTCCGCCCAAAAGGACTGGATTCCTGAGCGCATCCAGCAGATCAGGGAGTACCACAGCCTGCACCTGGCCGTCAACTCTGCCAAGGTCATCCAACAAGTCAAGGAGAACTTTGAGCTGACTGGTGACTTCAGCGTTCTTCACACGTTACTAAACTTTGTAAGTTTTTGCTAGTGACTCTTGGGTTTGAGGTGTGACCTCCACTCCTGGGGAGCCGTGGGTTTCTGGTTTAAAAGCTGGGCCAGCCGATTTAGCAATTCTGCTGGAACTCTCATTCATTGTTTTTATTTTGTGGCTGGGAATCGAACCCAGAGCCTCACGTTTGCCAGGATGTGCCGCTGAGCTATATCCTTGAGCCCAGCAGCTCTCGTATATACTAAACTCAAGCTGGATGATACGAGGAGTTCCCTTCGTCCTTAGTTAGTTTGACTGCTCCTTGGCAATGAGTTTTCTTGGGTGTCTATGAGAAGCAAGAGTTCAGGAACAGGAGAACTACTGTCTTTACAGAAGAATGGGTTCTATTAGGTTATAGAAGCCCAAGAAGAAAATGCTATTTCAGCGGTCCGGTCTCCTCGCTCCTGCCAGGAAAAGCAAATGATAGTTTGCTGCTGTGAGAGTAAGACATGAGTCTTTTCTCACTGTTTTCTAGATGGGATTTATAAGGTATAGTGTGGCCTTGGTAGGAGAGGAAAGTGTCAGTGTGATTAAAATTTGGATTTATCCACACTTGACCTTGAACCCCCAACACTGTCCTTTTGTAAGTCACTGCTCTAGGCATGTGTCTTGATGGATAGCACAGAGAGAGCAGTAGCGTGGACCTGTAGGGTGACTGAGGAGCAGGCTTAGAGGCCATGTGACCTTCTTTGGAGGCTGGCGGATACTGGCAGCAGTAATGACTCTGGACCATCCAGGAGCAGCAGTGGGACTCATGCTGTCCTCCTGCATGTCCCTCTGTGTCCCCCTGTTGGCATAGTAGCTGCTCATTCTGAGTTGGGCAAGGCAATGGCCCTGCAGTGTCGCTGTAGCTATCTGCAGACCAGGTGTTCCAGCAGCCCTCGCCAGCCTCCAGCACAGCTTTGTCTTGTAGGGTGATAACTTCGAGAACTTTTGCCATGAGACACTGGACCAGATCAGCCCACAGCTCATCGGGGCCAAAAAGAAATTGCAGGACATCAGTGAGCCACGCCGCCGGTGTCTAGAAGAACTGTGCCTGCAGAAAGAGCTTGTCACCTGGCTCCATGAAGAAATGGAAGGTATAGCTGGTCCTCGGCACCTGCCATGGCTGCCAGGGACTCAGGTGGCTTCCTGTGTGGACTTCCTACGTTTTGCAAGATTCTCACCCAGCATCCCCATGTGTAGGATAGGAATGTTGCTTGCATTTTGAGGGGGATTTTGCTTTGTTTTTGTTTTGCAATACTAGAGATTGATCTCAGAGCTTTGCACTGAACTGCATTTTTAGCTCTTAATGTTATATTTTTATTTTGAGACAGGTTTTCATTAAATTGTCTAAACAAGCCTTGAATTTGGAATTCTTCTACCTTTGTTTCCCAGAGTTGCTAGGATTATAGGTGTGTACTTCCAGGCCAGACCTATCTGAATTCTTTAGGTTGTTGAGTGGTGCATACTTCATTACTGTGGGTGGAATTTACATGACATTTCTCAGGTCCTGGTGAAGAAAATCTTTCTTTTCCTCTGCTACTCTGTAGATGTTTGCTGTGAGGAGCTAAGGTTCATTTTCTTATAAATCCCTGATAGCTCTTTCATCTAGATGGTGTGTGTGTGTGCGTGCACGCATGTGTGCACGCACACACACATGTTTTTTTGTTGCTGTTGCTTTGTTTTGTTTTTGTTTTTCACTAAAACACAAGGAGAACTCTTGCCCATGGCGAGGTACTCAACCTGGCCGTGCTTATCTCTTCCAGCCAGGGCCCTGAGCAGCCTGTTTGGTTAGGCAGATTTGTGAAGGAGGTGGAAGAGGAAAGACAGCAGCATGGGTGTGCTGTGGGGACATGGATGTGGCCTTCCTGCTGCCAGCGCAGGCTGCACCGGTTCCAGCTTTTGCTAGCTTTGCTGTACACTCTGGGATCTACATCTTCGCTGATTACTGATTAGCTCCGGGAGAATTATCTTGATTTATTATACTTAATTATCAACATATTATTTATCAGTTGGGCTTCTATTCATTTCTGCATGACAAAATTGGGTAGACTAATGGGGATAAGGTGCATGCAGGCCTAATGGGGTATCTGGAACATTGGTTTTGGGGTGTACACTATATGTCTGGCAAAGTACCCAGATGTTTTTTGAATCTGGGAAGTGGTAAAGCCTTGAACATTGACTTAGTGTCCATTGATAAGTTCACTGTGATGGCCCAGACTGGACTGTCATGCCGTCGAGGTGTGGTGCCACACTGACCTCGTCTCTTGTCTCCCCCAGGCATTAATGAGCTCAAGGTGTTTGTAGACCTGGCCTCCATCTCAGCCGGGGAGAACGATATGGATGTGGACCGAGTAGCCTGCTTCCATGATGCTGTGCAGGGCTATGCCTGCCTGCTTTACGATCTGGATGGGACAGCAGGCTTCGAGGTGTTCATGGACCAGCTTGCGGAACTCTGGAAGGCTCTAGACAATGATGAGAACCTGCCGAATAAGCTGGTAAGTCTCATTCCTGGTGCCACGGCAGATCCAGGATAGGAAGGCAGCACTTAGAGGCCTCGGGGGAGTGGCTGTGTGCAGGGCAGCAGAACTGTGTGGTGGAGACATGGACAGCCATGCAAACTGGTGCTCAGAAACCATTTTCTTTCCACAGTGGAATGACTCCTCTGTCTTGTGTTAGGAAAGGAGGTAAAGAATTGCATGTCAGCAAGCCTCTACCCTATGGAACACAGAAGACCGAAGGGAAACATATTAAAATGTTTCCAGTAGTTTTCTTGAATGGTGGTTTTATTCCCTTACTTTTTAGTATCTTCTCAGTTGGTTTTTTGTTTGTTTGTTTGTTTGTTTGTTTGTTTTACCCCAGTATTGGTGCCGGAACCCAGGCTTCCGCCCCGAGTTATATTCCCACCCCTTTTAAAATTTGTTTTTAAATTTTGAGATAGGGTTTTGCTAAATTGTCTACACTGGGCTCAAACCTGTGACCTTTGTGCCTCGTCTCCCCAGGAAGGTGGCACTACTGGTATGCACCATCATGCGTGATCAGGAAAAGGTATTTAGTAGTCAAATATCCATGGCAGGGTCTGAGGTATCTTACACTCCATGCCTTGCCTGATCAGCAGATGTGTTTCCTGTAGCCTGAAGTGGCCTCAGGACAACTAGTTCTACATGTGGTTAGAGGAAGACATGGGGAGAAATGAACAGAAGTAGTGATTCACAATTTTCGTGTCTCAGGCTGCAGACATGAGTCTGGCTTGCAGTTTTTGTTTAGTTCCCCGGATTGTCATTGGGGTCCAGAAAAGGATACTGAATCTTAGCACAGCTCAGTAGCATCACTCCTTGGGAGGCTCTGTGCCTTGAGGACCAGGAGGATAGTGGCTCACAGAAGAGCAGTTTGTGGCTATCTGCTCAGGCATCAGTGGGACTGTGAATGATGGGCAGATAGCCTCCCTGTGTGACGTGCATGGGTCCTGAGGGACAGCAGTGGCACCTAATGCAGTCATGGGCTCTGAACCAATTGCAGTGCCCAGAGCTTTGGAGCAGGACAGGCAGTCTGCTGAGTCAGCACAGAGGCACAGGAAAGTGGAAGGGAAGCTGGTCTTACTCACTGTAACTCGTGTGCCTCTGCTTTTTCCTAACAGCGAGATTCTGCCAGAAACTTGGAGTGGTTGAAGACAGTGAAGGAAAGCCATGGGTCTGTAGAGCTGTCATCCCTGACCCTGGCCAAAGCAATCAACAGCAAGGGCATCTATGTGATCAGGGCACCCACAGATGGCCAGAAGGTGAGCTCCCCACCATCAGAACCCAGGCTGGCTTTGGTTCATGTGCTGCAGGTTTTGGGTTTCTGCCTTCAGAAGTTGACCTCTGAACATGTGGCATCTCCCAGCTTTCCCCAGATACTGTCCTGAGCCTGATCCTTCCTGAGAATCATGGTGGACTGGAGGAAGTGCGCAAGTACTCGCTGGAGGACCTGAAGGACCTTTTGAATAAGCTGATGCTGATGTCTGGCAAGAAAGACCACAACAATGAGGAAGTGGAGAGGTTTTCCGAGGTGAGGTTCTCCACCTGCCTGCCAAGCACGAGGGCGTGAGTTTGATCCCTGGTACAAAAGAAAAACAGAGGTGAGGTTTGAGCTTGTGCTGGCCCTCGGCAGGTACCATTGTCACCGTGGGGTAGGCTGGGAAATTTCCCCGCCATGCTGCCTGAGAAAGTTCAAGTTGGCATCTGATGGGCAGAATGACCTGGCTCAAGGTGCGTCCGCAAATGCTTTTAGACCCAAGTAACAGCCCCAGAGAGGGGCTTAGGCTCAGAAGACCCTTGGGGAAGCTGTTCCTCCTTGAGACTCTCTAAATGAATGTCTCCTCTGGTCATTAATCTACTGTGTTGGAAAGAAAATAGCCTAATGGGTAGTTCTTACAAAGAAATATAAATTGCTTCACTACTCTGCAAATTGGCAAAAACTCAAATACTTGGTGATTCTGATGAAAGTCCTTCATCCAAAGTGAAGGAACCACATGAGCACAGGGCTGTTGGCTTATGTGACAAGTCTCCCCCTTGTCTTGTGGGCTCTGCAGTCGGCATTCGTTGTCTTTCACCTTCTGCTTCCTTAAGAAAGGAGGCATGGCCTGATCACATTGGTGGGGG
This sequence comes from Cavia porcellus, assembly GCF_034190915.1. Lineage (NCBI taxonomy): Eukaryota > Metazoa > Chordata > Mammalia > Rodentia > Caviidae > Cavia > Cavia porcellus. The sequence continues at coordinate 28,847,211 of NW_026947515.1, forward strand.
ACGGAAGACCTACTCTTAAAGGCTGTGTGAGCTGGTGGATGTAAGTGAACCCTACCCCTGTGTGTGTCTAGACTAATGTGCTGCCTATTGTCTCCTCCTGACCGCTCCTCCCCAGGTATTCTCCGGCATGCAGCGGCTCCTGCAGGCCTTCCTCAACCTGTACACTGCCGGCAACATGCTCTTCAGGGCCTGGACGGTGAAGGTCTACTGCTGCCCCATGGAAGATATATCCATCTGCATGGATTTTGGCTTGGAGCTGGTGACTCAGCTGTCAGAGAGCGGGGATGTCACGGTATGCCTGGAGGCCCTGTGCAGGCAGATGGAGCATTTTCTGGACCTCTGGAAGAGATTTGTGACAGAGAAGCGTGCCAAGCACTTTTACCTCAACTTCTACACTGCCGAGCAGTTGGTCTACCTGAGCACTGAGCTCTGGAAGCACCACCCCAGCGAAGCTGCCCTGACCATGCTCTCCTTCATCAAAAGCAACTGCACCGCAGGTGACATCCTAGAGGCCATTGGAAAGTGCAACAGTGAGCTCTCCCCATACCGCATGAGTAGAGTGATGACGGCTCTAGCACAGCAGCTGGACTCTAAGGCCAGCCTGGAGAAGAAGCTGCAGTTCATCATGGAGCAGTTCCTAGAGTGTTCAAGTATCTTCCTGCCTGGCTGTCTTGACCTGGAGGCCCTCGGCCTCTGTCTGGCTCAGCTGGCTCGCATGGTCAGCATCACCGTGGAGCGGCCTTTCCCACACGGCCTACACGAGGGCCAGCCCAACCTGGTCTTGTGTGGCCACTCTGAGGTACTGCTAGCCGCCCTTGCCATCTACATGCAGGCCCCACAGGAGCCCCTGCCCACCTTTGACGAGGTGCTGCTGTGTACCCCAGAGACCATGTTTGAGGAAGTGGCACTGCTTCTCCGCCGCTGCCTCACCCCAGGTGCTCAGGGACACAAGATCTACAGCCTGCTGTTTGCTGACCAGCTGAGCTATGAAGTGGCCTGTCAGACGGAGGCGCTGTTCCACAGCCTGTGCACACAGCGCCACCGAGAGGACTACCGGCTGGTGGTGGTCTGTGATGCCACCCGGGAGCACTGTCGCCTCCCCTCCGCCTTCAGCCAGCACAAATCCCTCCTCACCCCACAGGAGCCCCTGCCCGACATCCAGGCCTACCTTGAGCACCACTACAGGATCCCAAAGCAGATGGTGTCAGCGGCTTCAGTGTTCAGAGACGGGATGTCTGTTGGGATTGTGACCTCGGAGAGAGCGGGTGTCGGTAATGAGCAGGTGGACCCTTGTCTGGGGCTGGGGGTTGCCAAGTGTGCTACCCTCTGTGGCTGTGGGTATCTCATAAAATTCCTCTGCAAGTGGAGAGTCCAGGACATGGGAAGGTCTGACTGCCTATTACCTGTCCTAACTAGGACATTCTTTTCTTCAGTTGCAAATTCAGCAGTGCCTGGGAACTCACTTCCTCCCCCAAGCAAAGTTCCCTGTTGTTTACTTTCCCCCCAAAACTGCAGCGGCCTCCGTGGGATCGATGTTGCCTGTGAGCAGAGCAGGCTAATACTCCGTTTCAGGCAGGGACAGATGCCCCTCTGCTCACACCATTGTGTTTCCGAGGAAGAAGTAGTGACTTTCATTCTGTTGATTTTATCTTTCCACCTGCCCCAAAGAGCAGGCCTCTCCTCTTGCTTGCATTGTACTTGGGCTGCTGTCAGTAGCAGGAGAAAGATAAGGGTCGGAGGAGGAGAGCAGCCAGGAGACTTTAGGACTCAGAGCACATTTATACATGGATGTTAGGTTGCATCAGGTTTGAATTTCACTCAAGAAGAGGTAACTTGTAATAGATCTGTGTGCATTCTTCCTCCATAATCTTGAGATCTGGTTTCTGTGTTTTAATGTCACAGGAAAGTCTCTCTACGTGAAGAGACTGCACGACAAACTGCAGAACAATTTTAGTGATACCAGGGTACCTTTGAAAGTTATTCGGCTGACCAACCCTCGTGTGGATGAGAACCAAGTCCTGAGCGCCCTCCTGCCTTACTTAAAAGCACAATACCAACAAATGCCTATGATTTTCCACTTGGATGTGACTGCTTCTGTAAGTTGCCTGGTGCTTCAGAGAGGAGTGGGTCAGGAAAGGCCTCCTGACCTCCCTCCACCCTGTATGAAGAGACTTCCCTCCTTGAATTCATGACCAGTGTCGCAGCCTCAGAGGACAACACAAGAAGGCCCTTAGGGCCAGGAGAATGGCTACCATCCTGTGTGTTTACAAACTTTTGTGTTTCTATCTTTAGGTACAGAGTGGAATTTGGGTCTTTCTTTTCAAGCTTCTCATTTTACAATACCTCATGGATATAAATGGGAAAATGTGGCTCCGGAACCCACGCCATTTATACATCATTGAAATCCTGGAAGGAAAGTCGGCACTGCCAGCCAGGCCTTCAAAATCGGTGTGTATTATAGAACATTTTTATGCGTCATGGGTGCCTTCAGTTCTGCAGCCCTCAAGACTAGGGGCTGGGGGTTTAGCTGAGCGGCATAAGCGCCTGCCTTGCAAGCAGACAGTCGTGAGTTCGATCCCTGGTACCGATAAAAAGGAAAAAGACAAAAAAAAAAAGACTGGAGGTGATAGGATTTTGTAGTTCCTCAACTTTTGCTGTAGGGAAGCAGCTGGATAAGGTACAGTGTTACTAAGGCTTTCATCTATCAATTTTTTCAATGTCTGGAATTAAAATACTCTTGTCAGAATTAGCAATACCTTAAATGTGTCTTGTTCCATTAGGAATTAGTAGATATGTCCAGGGTAAACCTCCATTGTGTTCTTAAAGCAGAGCATTTCATCAGTAGAGAGCAGTTCTCTCTCATTACTGGTTAAGATGTCAAGGAGACATTCCTTGTTGGAACTTGTTAGCTCAAGAGGGTTTTGTGTTCGCACATAACAATGCTCACGCATGCTCAGTGAGAAGTGGGGTCTCAGAAAGTTGGGTGAGAAAATGCAGCTCCCAGAATTCAGATTCCATGATACCTTGCAAGAGACACATGTAAGCATTCAAGTAAATTTCCTAAAGGTCCCGCCAGTTTAGACTATGTAGAGAGTTAAGACACAAAGATTGTCTCGGGATATCCAGTCCTAACCGTTTAATTTATGTCTCTCCTCTGCAGAGTGCACGTGCCCTGCAGTTCGGTTTTCTTGACATCTTCCCCAAAGTCACCTGCAGACCTCCTAAAGAAGTGATAGACATGGAGCTGTCTCCCAAGGGGAGCCACAGGGATCCTCAAATGGACAAGATACAGTTCCGCAGTGAGACTTTCCAGAGGCCTTTCCAATACTTAAGACGATTCCACCAAAAACAAAACCTGGACACATTCAAATACAAAGAAGGCTCTGTGGAGGGCACCCCAGAGGAGTGCATGCAGCACCTCCTGATTTACTGCGGGGTGGTAAACCCATCCTGGTCAGAGCTTCAGAACTTCGCTTGTTTCTTAAACTGTCAGCTCCGGGACTGTGAGGCCTCTGTCTTCTGCAACGCAAGGTTTATTGGGGACACGCTAAGGGGCTTCAAGAACTTCGTTGTGACCTTCATGATCTTCATGGCAAGAGACTTTGCCACACCAACACTGTATACCTCTGACCAAAGCCCAGGGAATTATGCGGTCACCTTGGACGGGGTTGAGGAAGAAGACCTCGCCCCCTTCTCTCTCCGAAAGAGGTGGGAATCAGAGCCCCATCCATATATTTTTTTCAATGGCGATCATGTGACTATGACCTTTATGGGCTTCTACCTCGAGCCCAATAACAATGGCAGCATTGATGCTATCAGTCACTTGGATGGGAGAGTAATCCAGAAAAATGTCATGACCTCAGAGCTGTATCATGGGCTGTTGCTTCAGAAGGTGCCTTTCAACATTGACTTTGATAAGCTGCCCAGACGCAGGAAACTTGAAAGGCTTTGCCGGGCACTAGGCATCCGGAGGGTCACTGACCCTGATGAAACCTACGAGCTCACAACAGACAATATGCTTAAGATCCTCGCCATTGAAATGCGATTCCGATGCGGGATCCCAGTTATCATCATGGGAGAAACTGGCTGTGGGAAGACCAGGCTCATTCGGTTCCTCAGTGACCTGCGGCGTTGTGGTGCCAATGCTGATACCATGAAGCTGGTCAAGGTCCATGGAGGAACAACTCCCAGTATGGTCTACTCCAGTGTCCAGGAGGCCGAGGACATCGCTTTTGTCAATAAGCACCGGCACCACTTGGACACCATCTTGTTCTTTGATGAAGCGAACACAACAGAAGCCATAAGCTGTATCAAAGAAGTTCTGTGTGACTGGACAGTGGACGGCCAGCCACTGAAGCACAACTCTGGCTTGCACATCATAGCCGCCTGCAACCCTTACCGAAAGCACTCTCAGGAGATGATCTGCCGCCTAGAGGCAGCTGGTTTGGGATACCGGGTCAGAGCTGAGGAGACAGCAGAGAAGCTGGGCTCCATCCCTCTGAGACAGCTGGTCTACCGCGTCCACGCTCTGCCACCAAGCTTGATTCCTCTGGTGTGGGACTTCGGACAACTGAATGACACTGCTGAGAAACTGTACATCCAGCAAATCGTCCAGAAACTAGTAGACTCCATGAACATAGATGATGACAAGAATCGGATGATTACAGAAGTGCTCTCTGCATCTCAGGGCTTCATGAGGCAGAGAGAGAATGAATGCAGTTTTGTCAGTCTCCGGGACGTGGAACGCTGCGTAAGAGTTTTCCATTGGTTCTACAAGCACAGCAATATGCTCTTGGGAAATCTTAATACCTTTCTTTCTAAGACCAGTGCCAACAAAAACAACTTCAAGAGAGATCCCATCCTCTGGTCCCTGGTGCTGGCCATTGGGGTCTGTTACCATGCCTCATTAGAAAAGAAAGAACCCTACCGGAGAGCCATTTGCAAATTCCTGCCAGAACCGTACAATGACAGTAAGGTTATCCTGGATGAGATCAGCCTGGCCCAGGATCTTTTCCTGAGTGGTGTACCCCTCAGGAAAACCATAGCCAAGAACTTGGCTTTGAAGGAGAATGTCTTCATGATGGTCGTCTGCATTGAGCTGAAGATCCCTCTCTTCCTGGTGGGGAAGCCCGGCAGCTCCAAATCTCTCGCCAAGACCATTGTGGCAGATGCCATGCAAGGCCAGGCTGCACACTCCAGTCTCTTCCGTGCCCTGAAACAAGTCCATCTGGTGTCTTTTCAGTGCAGCCCACATTCTACCCCCCAAGGTATCATTGGCATCTTTAGGCAGTGTGCCCGCTTCCAGCAGGGTAAAGACCTGCTGCAGTATGTCTCTGTGGTGGTGTTAGATGAGGTTGGACTGGCAGAAGACTCTCCCAAAATGCCCCTGAAGACACTGCACCCCCTGCTGGAAGACGGCTGCATTGACGACGACCCTGCAGCCTACAAAAAAGTTGGCTTCATAGGCATTTCCAATTGGGCCCTGGACCCTGCCAAGATGAACCGGGGCATTTTTGTGTCCCGTGGCAGTCCCAATGAGAAAGAGCTCATAGACAGCGCCAAGGGGATCTGCTCTTCTGATAACTTGCTTCTGGACAAAATCCATGGGTACTTTGGGCCCTTTGCCAAAGCGTACGAAACAGTGTGTGAGACACAGGATAAGGAATTTTTTGGGCTTCGTGATTACTACAGCCTCATCAAGATGGTTTTTGCAAAGGCTAGAACATCCAATAAGAAGCTTTCCCCACAGGACATTGCACAGGCTGTTCTGCGGAACTTCAGTGGCAAAGACGACATCCAAGCCTTAGACATTTTCACAGCCCATTTACCGGAGGCCAAGTGGAAGCAGGAGGTCAGCACTATTGAGCTGATCAAACAGAACATATTTGGGGACCCACAGAGAGCACCAGGCACCAAACCAGATGACACTGAATCCCGGTACTTACTGGTGTTGACCAAGAACTACGTGGCCCTGCAGATCCTGCAGCAGACCTTCTTTGGTGAGGACCAGCAGCCAGAGATCATTTTCGGGTCCAGCTTTCCGCAGGACCAAGAATACACACAGATCTGCTGCAACATCAACCGGGTGAAGATCTGCATGGAGACAGGCAAGATGGTGGTGCTGCTGAACCTACAGAACCTCTACGAGAGCCTGTACGACGCACTGAACCAATACTATGTCTACCTCGGGGGCCAGAAATATGTGGATCTCGGCCTGGGGACCCACCGTGTCAAGTGTCGGGTCCACTCAGACTTCCGCCTGATCGTCATCGAGGAGAAGGACGTCGTATACCAGCAGTTTCCTGTGCCCCTCATCAATCGGCTGGAGAAGCATTTCCTAGACATCCACACCATGCTGGAGCCCTGGCAGAAGAACATCGTTCGCCGGCTCACAGTTTGGGTGCAGGAGTTCACAGATGCGAAAACAGACTTCTGTGCGAATGCACACAAGTACAGCCCTGCCGAGGTCTTCATCGGCTACCACTCGGACGCCTGTGCTTCCGTGGTGCTGCAGGCCACAGAGAGGCAGGGACTGAGTCCCAGCTTGGAGGAGCTGGAATATAAGGTGATGGAGGCGGCCCAGCTGATCCTGCTGGACTGTGCCACACCTGACGCTGTGGTGCGGCTGAGCACCTCCAGACTGAGCTCATCTGCTTGGACACTGGCACAGGAGTACTACTTCCGGCAAGAGCACAGCTCCTTTGCAGGCTTCTTGCAGGCTCATCTTCCAGCTAAGGGCCTGGAGCACCACGCCGTCTTCACTGAGGTGACTGTCCTTCCCGGGTACCCAAGGCTCTGCCATCCAGGAGTTCCAACCCTAAGGGCCAGGATTCACATTCTCTTCACTCGAGTGCTCAGGGATATCTGTGGGCAGGTGGAGACTTGGGGTTCATGTAGGGAGAGTGAGTTCAGTTTAACCGAGTTCCTGAGCAGAGCTCTGGGCTGACAACAGCGAAAGGCATCAGCGTCTTTTCCTCTGTGGACCACAGTCATCAGAGATGTAGTGCGGGACATGCAGTGCTGTGCTGTCCTGGGATAAACTCTGCGGGCAGATGGCGGGAGAGGAAGTCAGATGCGAGTCTCCCTAAAGAGACCCCAGAACTGGCTGAGCAGGCTTGGGGGCCAAAGAGATTGAGGTGTGAGACACTGCCAGTGCCCAGAAGGGACCCTGACGGAGCTGGAAGCTCAGGGATGAGTGCTGGGTCGTGGGAGGAGACAGTCACAGACACCTCACAGGGGGCCTGAGGAACTTGGTCTTTTCTGGGTGGAGGAATGTGTACTTTGCTCACCCCATTCCTTGGGTGATGGTAAAACAGGGAGGTAAGGCTCTTACAGGGAAGATCAATAGGAAGCTGCTGAATTGGTACAGGGCAAGAAGAGAGATGGAATCAAAAATGGTTAGATGTGGGGGCAAATCCCTACAATCCCAGGACTGTGGGGAGGCTGAGGCAGAAAGATGGTAAGTTTGAGCCCAGTATGGGCAACTTAGCAAGACCCTGTTTTAAAAGGGCTGATGATGCAGATCAGTGTGAAGATGCCAGGTTCAATAACCAGTACAAAGCAAGAAGGAAGGAAGGAAGGAAGGAAGGAAGGAAGGAAGGAAGGAAGGAAGGAAGGAAGGATGACAGAGAGCGAGGGTTACTTCCTTTATAGAGAGGCGCTGGGCAGTGGAGGAGTCTGCAGGTGACCCAGGATTCTTCCTGAGCTCTTTGGGGAGCCAACAGTAAGGTCCATTTGAGATGAGTTTGGATGTCCGCCATGCAGTTAGATATAAGAATCAGAAGCTCATTGGTCCAGAGGGGGGGAATTTGGAGTAGAGATATCACATGCCTTAAAGAACATTGGAGTTTGCACTCTGGGGTGTAGTTACCATCTCTAATAGTGAGAGTTGCTAACTGCTAAGTGGGGGAAGAAGCAGCCAAGGCTGACTGCATGTGAGGGTACAGGAAGATGTGACATTCGTGTTGAGCCCGTAGCACCGGGAGAATCTCAGGCAGGGACCAAAGCAAGCAGTCTTCTCCTGATACCGCCTGATTCTGGAGGTCCCGCTCACCTGAACCCTGGCTTGTGTGCTAGGGCTCAGCTCTTTTGCTGGGGATTCTTTCCTGCCTGGGTCCTCACTGCTCAAGGCTGTGACCTGAGAAGACAAGTGAAGCCCCCATAGTGCCAGGTCTAACCCCACCCCCGTGCATCCTGGTGAGCAGTGCGTGTGCCTCTGTTTGCAGATCACTACTTTTTCCAGACTGCTGACGAGTCACGACTGTGAAATCCTAGCATCAGAGCTAGAGGGCCTGGCCCCAAAGCCCAGCATCCTGTCACTGCAGCAGTTTGACACCGAGCACTCGTTCCTCAAAGCAGTCCGGTGAGGGCCCCCACCACCTGCCACCCCCAGTCATCCCCCTAGTCTCCCCAGGTGGGATCTGCGAACATGGCCCTGTACCCCTCTGTCTCTGCTGCCACTTGGGGTCTGTCGTGAAGGGCCTTCTCCGCAGCCTTGTCCTTCTGCCTCAGGACACCTGCTCTGGCCTCTCCCTTCTGCAGTAGATGGCCTGCTCACCTCCTGGAGAAGAATCCAGCCGATTCCCTTTGGGGAATTTTCATAATAATTTTGGGAGATGGAGAACTCCTTGGGTAACTTCTTTTTTCTTTCAGAAACTGCTTAGCAAGTAGAGCCAGCTGTAAAATTCTTATCATCCAGACTGACTTCGACGATGGCCTTTACAGTGCGCAGCTGATTGCCTCCGCTAAGTAAGTTTTCAGAGTTATTCTCATAAATGGGGGGTGGGCAGGCCGGATGTGGTGCTGCTGCCTTGAATTCCCAGCAAGCAAGAGGATCACCATGAGTGCTGGGCTACATAGTGGGTTCAAGCCCAGCTTGAACTATGTAGCGAGACTGAAACAAAATAGAAAGAAGGAAAGAAAGAAAGAAAACAATGTGGCAAATTCACAGTTTATTCAGAACCTCCTAAAGAATTTCTCCCATGGAAACAGTACTGTATTACAACAAGTATAGAAATAAAAATAAGAAAGCTTTCTTTCCCTTCTCATTGCCCCAAACGTGGACTAGAGAAAATAAAGATAGATAAACCAAAAAGTTAATAAAATGTAAAGTACAAGACTTGTCAACCATGAAATATGGGCCAGGGATTTAGCTCAGTGGCATAAACACCTGCCTGGCAAGTGCAAGGTCGTGAGTTTGATCCCTGGTACCCCCCAAAATTATATGTGTGTGAATGTTCTATGTGTGTATAGTCATTTTTTGTTCATAATTTTGGGATTTTTCTTTTCATTTTGTTTTGTTTTGTGGTACTGGAAATTGAATTCAGGACCTTGCGCTTGTTAGGCGAGCATTGGGCTGCTGAGCTGTGTTTCCAGCCCTGGTTTGAGCCAAGGTCTCACTAGTGCAGGCTGGACTTGAACTTTCTTGCGTAACCCAGGCTGGCCTTAAACTCACAGTGATACTCCTGCCTCAGCCTCCCAAGTGTTGAGATTACAGGTGTGCGCCACCATGCCCAACTGCTCATAATTTCGAATCAGAATTTATTACAAATTCAAGTGCAGGAGCAGTATGTAAATACTGCTGTTTGTATGTCTCCAACATTTCTCTGTTCTGCATGGAGGAAATCTGCCTATAGATGGAACTGTGTTCTCTTATTACCGCGTGTCCAAGTGGGAAAGATTTCTGCACCGCTTGCAGCACTGGAAGCCGTGCTGCACTTCAGGGCTGAGTCCCACGCTCCTGGGAAACCGTCCTGGGCTTGGGTCCTGTGGGTGATACCGTACTGAGCTCAGAACTCTGGAAGAGGGAAGTCAGCGGGCCTCAGCTCTCGTCCCAGCAGGGCAGGCTCCTGAGCGCCTGGTCAGTGGAGAAAGGCCCCTTCCAAGCAAAAGGAGCAGGACCCGGTGTGAAATGAGCCCAGTAAGAGAGAAGTGAGGTCGTGAAGTTGACGAGAGCTTGTAAAACCCGGGCTTCCCATACTTGCTTCTGCTTTGCCAGCTTTCCCAGGGCTCCTCAGCTTCCTGTGTTTCCATTCTTGTTTCTTCCTAGGTATTCTGCTCTCAATGAGGTCAATAAGGTGCAAGGAAAGAACCACCGCATCTTTGTCTATTTCATCACTAAACTGTCCCGGATGGGAAGCGGGGCGTCCTATGTGGGCTTCCATGGAGGTAGGACCAAAACTTTGATGGCTATTTCCAGTTAGGTCATGGCTGGTGCTTTCCCTTGGGGTTCTAACTGGCACAAGTTTAAAACTAAAATTTTTTGCTAATTTCAATAAAGGGTTTTTTTATTGTTGTTTTTATTTTGTAGTGGTCTGTGTTTGTAGTCTGTAGTGATCACACTCCTTGTGTGGAGTTGTTACATGTATGCAATGCATCCCAAACATTGTTCCTTCTTTTTTCCCATTCACCCCTTTCTCTTAGTACCCCTCCCATCTGAAAAAGATCCACCACTCTCCTTCACATGGTATCCATCCTTTATTTTGTTCTCCATTTATATTTGGGGTTTCTAGTAGGAGAGGAGACATGCAGTTTTTAACCCTTGAATGCCTGATTTACTTCATGTGTCATGGTCTAAAGCTGTGTCTGTTTTTCCACAAATGCTTCGAGTTTTTCTTTATGACAGAGCAGTACTCCATTGTGTGTAAATCCCACATTTTTTATCCATTCATCTGATGCGTGTATAGGCCTGCAAGATTTAGTTATCATGAATTTTGCTGTTAGAAATGTGTATGTATGTGTCACTCTACTGTGATGTCTTTAACTCTTTTGGGAAGAGGAATGGCGGGGTGAAGTGGAATTTTTAGTTGCAGTTTTTTGAGGAATCTCCCTGCTGATTTCCATAGTTGTACTATGGTTGGAGAGTGTGAGGGGTTCCTTCCTCCCACAGTCTTGATAGATTTCTTAATGATAGCCATGCTTTCTGGAGTAAGGTGAAATCTCAGTGTTTCAATTTGCATTCTCTAATGGCCAGCAATGTTGAAGTTTTTATCTTGTTACAATTTCATTTGTTGACTCTTGGTACTATTTCTTGTATAACTGGGGTTCTATTCAGAAAATCCTTGCCTACCCATCTTGAAGAACTGTACCTGTTCATCTTCCAGCAGATTGTGTTGCAGATTTAAAATTTAGGCATTTAATCCATTTTTTTTTAGTTTAGTAACTGGCGAGAGATAACAGATCTAGACTCCAAACTTGCGCATGTAGGTACCCAGTTTTCCTAGCACTATTTACTAAAAGGGATAGCTTCCTTCCAGGTAACTTTTTGTGGCCTTTTGAGTCAAAGATCAAATAGCTGAATGTGAAACTAGAATTTTAATTCCAAAGACATTCTGTGCACGCACAGTTACGTTTCTCCAGGGTCACTGCTCACACCTGTCATCTTAGGACTCTTGCTGCAACTTCCTGTCTTCTCTACAGAGTGGGCGACACTGGGAGGGGTCCTCAGGCTCCTATCTGTCTTGGTGATGTGGATGATTCAGCAAAGACCCTCCTAGGGAAAATGCTGTCTTTAATTTATCTCCTTCCCTCCTCCTCCTCCTCCTCTGTGGAATGGTTTCCAGCTGTACTAGATATGATGGTTGATATTCTAGAAATGGGGGTTAATAGTTTACTGTAATAATTCCGTAGATATTGGAAAGAAAACTTCACCAGTGCTTTACACTTCTGCACAGATTATACTGCAGGAAATGCATCAAGACGTGTAAAGAATCACAGTGTTTATTCATCAATCTCTTGCATACCGGTTATTTGAGGCCTTAAATTGGATATGGACATTGTTGACATGCATAAAGTGGGTCCGATGGTTGCAGTTGTGTTCGAGGCTATACTTTGGGGTACCGTTCATTCCTCTAGCAGCAGTGTAATTAAAAGTCAGAGTGGTAGCACACCACTGCTTATGGCTGATGAAGAAGCTAGAGAAGATAAGAAAGAGACTGGTGACTTTGTTCTTCACAGGGCTGTGGCGGTCTGTACACATCGATGACCTCCGGAGATCCACGGTCATGGCCTCGGATGTGACCAAGCTGCAGGGCGTCACCATAAGCCAACTGTTCAGGCCAAGAGACAAACCTGAGCGTGAGTCTTGGTGTGGCAGTCTGGGGATCAGAGATGAGATGACAGGTGGAAGATGCCCAGTGTGGCCACTTCCTGGCCATTTTAGGGTGCTGGAGGCAGAGCCACCATACTCACAACACCTTCAAGTCCCCACACCTGCCTGTCTGCAGGAGCTCAGGGTATGTGTTGGACTACCTGGTCCACATGTAGAACACTGGGCAAGGGTAAGGCCATACAAGTGAGTGTCCACAGCACATGGCCTGCACCTGTGGTTCCTGGGCCAGCTCTCAGCCCTGGCTGTAGCACACTCCCATGGTGGGTTTGGGGCCAATCTGCATGACAGATGTCCCCTCAGTGGAAGCTCTGGACAGGAACCTAGCGAGTCTCAGCCTAGGCACTGACTCAGCTAGTGCTACCCTAAGCCATGACCTGATTGCATTTGCTTCCTGTGGAGCAGAGGGCAGCCAAGAGGAAGAGATGGAAGTCAAACCCAGCAGGTCAGGAGAAACAGCCGAGACCGAAGTGGAGATAAAAAGTCCCAAGGAGATGGAGACCGATCCCTGGGAACCAGAAGGTGGTGATGTGAGTTCCATCCCTGCGTCCTCCCTGTGGGCGAGGTCTCTCCCTTTTCACCAGAAACACAATGGCAAGGTCTAGCAGTCCCACTTCATGAGATGCTGTTGACTCCCTGACCGGCACTTAGCCTTTGCCCGCCCTGGACGTGGTAGGAGTACAGGACCTGTCTTCCCCTGCAGGTGCAGGTCCTGGACACCACCAGGTTGCTGCAAAGCTGCGTGCAGGGCGCTGTGGGGATGCTCGGGGACCAGGCCGACCACTGTGACCGCAACATGAGGAGAGTCATCATCCTCCTGAGACTCCTAAACGAGGATAATGAGTTTAACGGTAGGAGTCACACCTGTCCCCTGCCCACACCCCAGTGTGGAGAGGGAAACCTATGGGCATGGCTCAGGAGAAGCCTTGGACACAGCAGGAATGCAAAGGCATCTGTCACACCCTCCAGAGCTGGCCTGGCCAAGGAACCTACAAGCATGGCATTCATGGTGCTTGTGTGCCAGCCAACCATACGCTCCCTTTGCCTTTTTAACAGCCTCTTTCTTGCGGGCGTCCAAGAATCACCTCTACATGCTCCTAAAGAAGCAAGAAGAGAACCAGCCCTGCAGTTTGAAGGAGTGGGTGAGCAGGGAGGCCTCGGACCTGGAAGCCCTGCAGGAGGCGGGTACCTTCCGGTAGGAAGCAGAGGCAAGGCGGGCGGGGCAGGGATTTGCACTGCTTGGGGTGATTCTTTGTATACTTCAGCCGTTGGAAGCTACAGTGTTCCCCTACAAACCCAGATTGAATCTGGATGTGGTTGGGGGCAGGTGTTGGTGGATCCTTTTCTCTCCTTTTGTGTGTTTCAGTTTTTTCACACTAAAAGAACATTTAGGAACCTCAGAACATGTATCCTAGTAACAAGGCTGTGTGTACCAGCCTATCAAAAACCATGGCACAGGGGATCCGTTTAGGTAGTTAAAATGGTGCCAAGTGTGGTGGCAGGCACATGCCTGTCATCCCAAGGTATGCGGATGAGGAGTTTGAGGCCAGTCTGGGCCACAGTGAATTCAGCCCAGTCTGGACTACGTACTGAGACCTTGTCTCAAAAATGCAAACGAGCTCGAGCTGGTGACGTTCAGGGAGAAACTATTTCCCCAAGCCTGTGGCTTAAAGTAACCAGGTCTTAGTTTTTCTGCCCAGCTAAGGTCACAAAAATCGTTCCAGGTTGACCTGAGCTTTCTTTTTAACTTGATCTGGAACAGATGACTTCATTCCCCGTGTTCTTCGCTTTATTGTAGTATTTTATTTACAGCTGATGTTTCTTAAAGCCTTCTTTTTTTCTAAATGAACTTGATCATTATTTTCTTCGCTTATGGAACCAAGATGACTTGTTTTAGAAAAGCTGTTAGAAAATTAAGCAAATAGCTTCTTCACCTTCTCAGTAAACAGATTCATTTATGAGATGTCAAATGATTATTCCATTTCTGCCTCTAGTCTTAGACACGTCCATTTGTCTTCCTCTAGTCTCAGACACGTCCATTTGTCTTTGTCCCTTTGAGGGGAAATTGAACCCAGGGACTTTGCATGAAGCCATATCCCCATCCTTCTTGTTTGAGGCAGGGTCTCTAACTCACAGACTTGCCCAGACTGGCCTCAGCTTCCCACAGTGCCGGTATTCTCGGCCACACCACACCTGGCCTCTGTTCTCACACATACAGTGGTGACTGTTTCCTTGTGCTGTCCTGGCTACCACGTGGGTATTAGACTAGAAAGAAGTTTTGCCGATGTATTGCGAGGCCGGTAATATCCAGGCAGTCAGTGTCCCCTGTGGTGACTGTCTCCCAAATACAGGCACACCCTGTGGAAGCGGGTCCAAGGTGCTGTCACTCCTCTCCTGGCCAGCATGGTAGCACTCCTCGACAAAGATGCCAACCTGGAGCTGTTGTGCCAGCCGGACTTACAAGCCTGGGCACGAGACCTTTGGATGTTCATTTTCAGTGATGATAAGCTTCTGGACTTTCCGCTCCTGCATAGCATGAGGTGAGGGAAGACTTTTTTATTTATAGGAGGAGCAAGTGAGAGCCTGCAGCACCCTCTGTGTGTTTTCCCGACCTGGGTAACAGGCTGCTGCTCTCAGGACAAGGGGCGGGAGGTGGTAGGAGATGCCCAAGCCCTGGAGTCTTTGCTCTTCCCCGCTATCCTCACCACCCTGCGCCCTTCACACAGCCAGGAATGGTATGTCCCCTGTTCTCCGTGTGCAGAAGGATAAGTGCCAGCCAGAGCACCTGGTCCTGCCAGAGACTTTGGGCACTTCACTCAGTCCCTGCCACCTTGAGCAGTTTCTGTTTTGTCTGTAAACAAGGGTTCAGTAAGGAGCCTCTCTAGGTCTTTGAGGGCAGAACCCTGACCCGGGAGGCAGCCCAGCAGCTGTCTGCATGGCCCTCAGCACCTTGTCTTGTCTGACCCTGTGTGTGTGGTGCTGGAGCTGAAACACAGGGCCTCATTCGCCCTAGGCAAGCGCTCTCTACTGCAAGGCCCACGCCCAGCCCCAGCCTCGTCTCTGAGGACTGGTGGGGAAGTGGCTCCAGGGGTGCGTGTTGTGTGGTGTTTGAACCCATTACCGTTGAATGGGCCCGTGATCGTCCAGGGTCTTGTGCACACCCGGGGGAGGATGGCCAAGCACACACCCAGCAGTGAGCAATGAGTGGCAGCCTTTATTGATCACAAGAAGCTGTGGTCAGGGCCAGTCCTTGCCTTAAAAAAGTGTAACAGAGCATGAAGGGCGCCACAGAAGGGCACTGCACACAGGTCAAAGCAGCAACAGCAACAGAAAAAGTGGAGCTGACAACTTGGGTTTTAGACTTTAAAGCCAGGCACCCTCATTTTAGGTGCTTCCCACTGAGTCTCTAGGTGTGACTGACAGGGTGCTCAGCACACAGGCTTATTCCAGAACTTACTGATCTCAATTATATTTATGAGGTGTAGTGCACATTTACAAGCCTGCAATGAGGTTGACAAGGGGCAAGGTGACTAGAAGCTTAGGCTAAGAGTGGGTGCTCTTGCCTAAGGCATGCCAATGTCATATTTTCCACTGCCTCCCTTAGGACAATGGCAGAGTACAGTTTAGGATTAAATGTAGGGAAGGGAGTGGCGCTCAGCTCCAGTGTTTCTGACTGCACTGAAGGGACATCTCACCAACATATTCTTGGTCCTGGGCCTTGCTGCAGATCGAAGAGTGACACGCCCTCCATCCTGGTGCAGAACCACATGGCTCTCAATGCCTCCAACAGTGTCCCTTTTAGCTGGAGAATCAAGGACTACCTGGAGGACCTGTGCGTCCAGGCTCAGTACATCACAGATGCCCAAGGTGAGGTCTGCTATGGGGCAGTGAATCAGTCCTCACTTGCAGGTGTCCTGCTGCCGGCACCAGGGTGACTTCCAAGTTCCCTGCTGAAGCCCTTTGCAGGTGGGACAGCCTCAGGCTTTTGTCATTTCCTCATTTTAAAACTTGCTCTGCAGGACGGGCAGTCTCCAGCAAAGTCAGAAGCCACTTAGTCACACAGTGTGGGGGGTCCCCAAGCTGATGCTTTGCCAGGGTCCGGATGGACTGTGGTGCCTTCTGGCAGGGAGAGAGCTTATTACCTGTGCTTGTCTTCGGCCATTCCCATTCTGAGGCACCTGGACAACACAGGCAGCAAACTGACTGAGGCACTATGCCTGTTAAGCTTCCTCAGCAATTAGGGGCAGCTGGAATCCAGATGGCCCTGTGCTCTGCCTGGCTATCCCCTACCAAGGGGTCTGGCCATAGCATTCTAGAAAAACGGATGATAGTATGGTGTTTCAGGAAATGTCATCATTCATATGTGAAAGCACCTTCTCAATATTTATTCAGAGGACCTACTGGTCAGTCTGCTCAAGAGTGGCCTCATCCCTCAGGATCAGCATCCCGCCACTTTGTGAACCAGCATGACCCAGTTTGGCTCATGAGTAGTCATTTTCAGGGCAACACTTGTATGGACAGCATACCACCTGGAACCCACTCCCCGCTGTCCACCGTGAGGCAGATCTCTCTGGTCTGGGTCCCTGCTCGTACCTGAGCTGGGGTTCGGCAGGGCACCTCTGCTTCTCCTGCTTGGTGCTGTGAGCTCTTCCAAGAACTCACCTCTCTGTCTCATGTGTTCGTTGGCCTCCTCCCTGCAGGACTGCCACAGAAATTTGTGGAAATCTTCCAGCAGACGCCCTTGGGTCAGTTCTTTACCCAGCTCCCCGAAGGGCAGCAACTGGAACTCCTACACAGCTACTTGACAGACTTCCTGCTCCTCACCATGAAAGTGTCCAGCCAGGAGGAGCTAAAGGTAGAAACCCACTCCAGTCACACGTGGGGCTTGTCCAGGGTGGACCCCAGGTAGCACGGGAGTGCACCCTTGCCTCTTGAGAGCTACTACTATGTGAGTGAGGAAAAGAGAACCGTGCAGGACCGCAGGGCGTGAACCCAGGGGCAGGGCTTGCTAGAACACAACCTTGTGTTCCTACAAGAAATCTTTCAATTTAAATGTTTCGTTTCCTTGAAAAGTAGTAAGTTAAATATTGAACTGACCCTGTGTGGTAAGAATCATAAATGAGGTTCAGTGGAAAGATTGATACCTTGGACTGCCTGAAAACCTTCACAGTTCAGGACACAGGAAGGGAAAGAGACAGACCTGAGGGGAACAAATGCTGTAACCAATGTGACAAAAGGTCAATGAATGTGAATGTTAATGTAGAAGCAGTAAGAACATAGACTCACTTTTAAAAGTGGGTAAGAGATGTAAACCACCCGTTAGTAGAATAACCATACCAGCGTCTGGGAAATAACGCTACACGCACACTTGCTCACTTCACCATCAAGTCTGCAAGCACAGCTGGCTCTTGGATCCTTTCCACCTGTTCATTTGTAAAAATGGACTTTTAGGAAGGACAGTGGCCAGCGTGGCGAGGGAATCCAGGTGGCAGGTCTCATTGAGAGCTGTTGCGTCTGCCTGTACCATTGTCATCAGAGATGTGGACAGATACCCCCAGGAATGTTCTTTTCAGATTCCTGTCTAATACCAAAGACTCTGGAGCAATGTTAGCATCTAAAAATGAAGGCTGGGACAGATATGCCCATTTGCACAACCATTGTAAAGAATGTTTCCAGGTTGGGCAAGGTGTGCACCCATGATCCCAGGTACCGAGGAGGCTGAGGCAGAAAGACTGCAAGTTTGGATCTGCCTCGATGAACCTCTTAGGAACCTGCCTCAGAAAGCACGGGAGATGTAGCACAGTGATGATGGTTGTGTGTCCCTAATGTAATACCAAGTAAGGAAAGCCAGGATTACAGTGGTCTTAATTTGAGGATGATAGTGAGGAAAGGCATGGATATGAAAATGGCCCAAAGGCTTCACCAGAAAGACACAGGGAAGGGATAATAGGAAGCCTGATATTTACTTTTCTGCAATTTTTTTTTTGGGGGGTGGAGTCTTTTTGAGACAGGGTCTCTATGCGGTTCAGGCTGGCCTTGGGCTCACTTTGTAGCCCAGGCTGGTCTCAAACTTGCAACAGTCTGCCTGCCTCAGCCTCCCAAGTGCTGGGATTACAGGAGTGCTCTGCCACACCTGGCTGTTTCTGCAGTTTTTAAATAGTTCTGATTTTCTGTGGGAAAACGTATCTTTATACTCTAAAAGTACAGCTGAGAGCCTCTGTTGACCCCAGTTCCTGCAGATGGCCCTGTTGGCCTGCCTGAGTGAGCTTCAGATAGCGTCGGGAAGGTCCGAGGACAGCCCATCCTTGCCATGGGTACACTTGGCCTACCAGTCCTTCAGCACACGGCTACAGACCTTCTCCTGGATTGTGACCATCCATCCCTCGGTCTTGCACAGCCTCACCAGTGACTCACCAATGCACGACTTGGCCAGATGCGAGATGGTATGGGCCCTCCCTGTGCAGAGGGGCCTCTATTCTGGGAGCAGAAGGCGTGTGGGGCTGCATCCCAGAGGGGGACTTTGTGGACATGTAGGTCACATAGCTGAGAGTCATTTGAAACACATCTGAGTAAGGCTGCCTACACCCCAGGACACCACAGAGTAGGTGCCAAGCCTGGAATTGGGGAACTAGCTGGGCTAACCACCGGACTGTGGCCTGAGAATGCAGCAGCTAAACAATATGCAGTGTGGGACCCCTCCTTTCTCAAGACTTTTCTTTTCAGACACTGGATGCATTCGCAGCAATGGCTTGTGTGGAGAAGCTGACAAAAGACATCCTGATACCTAGCCCCCAGGCCTGGCTACAGCTAGTAAAGAACCTGTCCACGCCCCTGGAGCTCATCTGCTCAGAGGGATATCTGCAAGGCAGTGGGAACTGGACCAGACGTCTCATTGGGGAGATCAGGTGAGAACCTGGAGCCCTGCACCCTGTAGTAGCTGCCAAGTCCTGGTGCTGGCACATTTGTACCAGAGTGAGCAGGGACCCCGGCCAAGGGCAGGATTCTCACTTTGCACCCCACTTCATGTGCACTGAACCCTGGGAAGTGCCCAGCATCTCATTAGACACCAGAGGGAAGCTGCCAGAGCAAGGCTGCTGTGTCCTGGTGGCCAGGGGATGTTGGTTGCCCATGTTGTGATGCTCTCTAAAGGTCACTGTGACAACAGAAAGCAGTCAGAAAGGGCAGCAGGAATTCGAGGGCAGGTGGAGAGGGGACAGATCATCAGGCTGGACTTTAGAGTGAAGAGGGACTTTCCAGGTACAGGGCTAGCAAGCAGGACACTGTGGCACTAAACCTGGGACACAGAGCCTTGCATGAGTTGAGTATCAGTGACAATACGTAGCCAGGTGGATGCTCCTCCCTCTGGCCTCAGTGTCACATCCTCCTGCTGTCTCCTGCTCTCTGTTCCTCATGTCCTGGTCTCCCCTGTCAGCTGAGCAAGCGACTTTCATCTTTTGACAGAACCCAGTGGAATCGCATCTTCTCCATTTCCCTCTTTGTGGAGCACGTGCTCCTAGAGACCAAGAACCACATACCTTTGCTGAGCGATCGGGTGACTTCCTATGTCTTCTTGCTGAACAAGGTGACTGCTGGTCCTTTTTATTTTTTGAGACAGGGCTTCACTAAGTTGCCCAAGAGACCCTCAAAGTTGGTAATCCTCCTCCTTCAGTCTCCCAAGCAGCTGGAATCCAGGAATGCCTACTATGCCAAACTCCATTGTACATTTCTTTTTTTTTTTTTTTTTTTTTTTTTGTCTTTTTCATTTTTATCGGTACCAGGGATTGAACTCACGACTGCCTGCTTGAAGGCAGGCGCTTATGCCGCTAAGCTAAATCCCCAGCCCCTCCATTGTACATTTCTACCAGTAGTGTAGAAGGTTCCAGTTGCTTTACACTTGTTATTTCTATTTTTTTATGGCCATCCTAATGGATGTGAAAGAATATTTTACCATGGGTTTGGTTTGCATTTCCACAATGCCTGAGAATGCTGAGCTTCTTAGTAACTTATTTCATTGTTGAGAAAAAATACCCAACACCCAAAATTAAAGCAAGAGAAGTTTATTTTGGCTCATAGTTTGTAGATGTTTCAGTCCTCAGTCAGCTGGCTCCAAGACAAGGTGGCGTGGCAGAGGGCCATCACACAGGAGAAACAGTCCATGGTAGGTCAGGCAGGATGCAGCAACCTTTTTCTGTCCATTTAAATTCTACCCCAGCCACCCATACTCAGGGTGGGGTTCTCTCTAGCAAATCCGTTAGCCACACCCAGAAGTGCACTAATTCCAATCAGTGAAAGTAATTTAGTACCACACACCTTTAATACTAGCATCATACACTCTACATCCAGCCATCTCCAAATTCCACCTGAGAGCACCTGATACTCTGGGGGACCTCTAGATACAAGCTATAACACTGAGCATCTTTTCATGTGCTTTGGGGGCATTTATATCTCATCTTTGGAGTAACATCTAACTAAACCCTCTACCCATTGTTTGAATTGGATTAATGATTAACAAATGAAATTTACCCAGATATTAAACCACACACATCATTTCTAAATATGATATATTGTGGGGACTCAGGGAAAGCTTGAAATATTTAAATCTATGTGTTAATAGGCATATGATTTAAAACATAAATTTTATAAACAATCATTTCAAGATGTAGAGACAAAATATTGGATAAAATTAGTGATTCGGAAAAAAATATTCTTGGCAGATTAAGACTAGGGAGTTCTTTATACTTAATCTTATGCACAATAGAATATTTAACACGAAGCACCCATAAAGGCACCATGTGTACCCACAAACTTTCAGAAACATGATCATTAAACTTATTCCTTGTACTGTTAGAGATGGCTACTTCCTACCGGTCAGTGTTTCCATTTCTAGATATATCTGTAGAAATTCTCCGTTTTTCCTTTGTTTTTCAAAATTGTTGAGATTTCTTAAAGGTTATCCACAGACTCTTATAAGGTGATTTTATTACTATATAATAAATTACTATGTAGTTTGAAGTATCTCACAATGAAGATGGGGTAGAGCTAAAAAGAAAAGATCAGACAAAAAGTCAAAAGACATGGGTGGCATTTTTATAGTGTCCAAAATCAGCTGGGCATAGTGGCATACACCTGTAATCTCTGCTCTTGGAAGGCTCAGGCAGGCAGGTCACAATCGCCAGGCCAGCCCGCCAAACTCTGGGGTCCTCAGCCTGTCCCTCTGCTGCCGGGAGACACCCCTTACCTGGCCACCCTTCTGCCGCTGCTCTGCCCTGTATTCACACCTCCCTATCCCCGCCTTTCTCCCCAGTGTCTCCAGGAGAACTCGGACCTGAAGACGTACAAGCCTTTTGAAGCTGTAATGACCATACTTCGCCAATGCAAAGACCAAGCCAACAATGCCTTTTCCAGGTGAGACCTGTAGCCTGGGCCCTGAGGAGGCTAGAACACGAGGCTTCTAGGAATATCACTCCTGGCCAGCCTCTCTGCCTCTGGGATGACTGTTTTCCTGTTCCAGGTTTGGTATTCACCCGTGCCCCATCTGCCTGGGAGATACGTGGGAACCCGTGTGCCTGCCCTGTGACCATGTGTATTGCCTGGCCTGCCTCCGGACCTGGATGGACCCTGGACAGATGCTCTGTCCCTACTGCCGAACAGCCCTGCCAGATGACTTCTCTCCAACCATTTCTCAGGAGCACAGGTAAAGCTCCCTCTCAAAGCACTCCTCTTGTCTCATATATAACATTCAGAAATGTGATCACTGCTAGCAGTAGTTTGACAGTGAAACTCCCTGCAGAGGGCTTTGGAAGAGCCACTGGTAGCCACGTACTCTCCTTGAAGGTGTGTGGGCTCTTAGTCTGGCCCGGCTGCCTCTGTGATTACTTTTCCTTCCCTCCTCCCAACAGAGGGGTCTTTTGACGTGTTTTAGACGTACAAAGGTACTGCTGGTTGGGCCAAGTGACTTTAGCATTCCTAGGAAGGGATGAGGCCGATGCTGTCTGTTGTTACGTTGACAACCTATTCACCTATGTGTGATTTATTTAAACCTGCAGTGTTGCCCCGGTCTCTGACTACTCTGTGTGGAGAGATGTAGGGTCCTATGACACTGCCTCTCCTCTGTCCCCAGGGAGGCCGTGGAAAAGCATGCCCACTTCCGGCGCTTGTGCAACAGCTTTTTTGTGGACTTGGTTTCCACCATGTGCTTCAAGGACAATGCTCCCCCTGAGAAGAGCGTGATCGACAGCTTGCTGTCTTTGCTGTTCATACAGAAGGACACCCTGAGAGAGGTCCCGCAGAGTGAGTGGGTTTCTTCCTGTCCCCAGAGCTCAGTTCTTTTCCTGCCCCTTATGTGCAACTGAGCCGTGGCCCCCTCTTTCTGGCCACAGGACACCGTGAGCACACAAAATCTCTGTCCCCGTTTGATGACGTCGTGGACAAGACCCCCATCATCCGCTCCGTGGTGCTGAAGCTCCTGCTGAAGTACAGGTGGGTGTAGCTCACCAAGAGGCTGCCACAGGGCGTTAGTGTCATTTGTCCCCTCAGGCCTTTGTCCAGGCCACCAATTGTCCTTCCCAGGACGAGGAGCAGGGTACAGTTGGAGAGTGCGCTCCTGTGGTGGGAGGGAACCGGTGGTGTGGCTGGGCTCAGACATAGCTCCACACCGGGCCCAAAGAACCGTCCCTGAGCTCAGAACCGTCCCTGAGCTCCATTTTTAAAGTAACAGTGAGAACAGTATTTACCTTTTTCAACATGATGATATTCACAGTAGCATTCCCAAAGTGGAGGCCTGGGAGCACTGGCCTCAGCACAGAGGCAATGGTCGCAGCAGCAATTTGCACGCCTCTGTGCACATGGAGTCCTCCAGCGTGTTGGTTTCCCTTACTGAACCTTGACCCTTGATTTGAGTTCCTGTTGTTTGCGGAAATAGGAAATTCACACAGCAAACACCAGCTTAGTACCAGAGGACGATATCTATCTCAGAAAGTCACTCAAGATGAGGCCAAATAAACAATCTAAAAAAACAAAAATGAAGCCAAGCAACCTGTGCCTAAAATTAAACTATTAGAAAACTCTACCTTGAGCTGCGTTGCTTCCTCATACTTAGATTTTTTAGGTGATTTGTTGTGACATCAATGTTGTAGAATAAAAATGTGTCAACACTGAAAGATCTGCCTAGCACAGCAAACCCCAGAATTCCTCAAATGATCAATGCTTGGTCTCACAAAAGAAAAATCCAGGAGCCAGAGATGTAGGTTTAAGAGTTTGTCTAGCATGTGATAAGGCCCTGGGTTCACTCTTGGCACAGGGGAAAATGTCCATTTAAATTGCCAGGCTGACCATTTGGCTTTGATATAATCAACTGTGAAAACTGCTTTGATAACAGTGTCAGCTTCCAAAAGCAGCATTTAGAAATAGTCGCTTACCAAGTCTTGGTGCAGTGGGCCAGGATTTAGCTCAGCAGCATAAGCGCCTGCCTGGCAAGTGCGAGTTCATGGGTTCGATCACCAGTACCAAAAAAAAAAGTCTTGGTGCATCAAAGTAAAGTATCCATAATTAGCTGCCAAGAAAATTAGTGAATTTCTCCTTTTCTAACTATATCACATTAACGGCATCATGTGTAAGACCAGAATTTCTTCATATATTTCAGTATTGATATAATTGAGTATAGAGCTGACAGGAGTCAGGAGCAGGCATGGAAAATCAAATAACTTCTGTTAAGCCAGACATTAAATAAATGTGCAAAGCAAAATTCTAAAAATGTTATGAATTTAAATTATGTAACGTTTATTATTGTTCTCAAAAATAGTTAATTTTTTAAAGGTTTTTAGTTTTAATTTCTAATGCCATGAATATTGATAGATATAACCCATGTAAACAAAAATTCCTTGTGGTTATCAACAATTACTTAAAACAAACTGTTAAGCCTGTGAAAGGATCTTGAGGACAGCCAATTTAATATATGCGATTTTGTACTCCAGTAGCTGTGAATGTATTTTTACAGAATCATGTGATACAGGGCCCGCTGTTTAGTCGTCACACATAGTGTATGTTTACACATACCCAGGGGGATAGACTACAGACTGAGAGACAGGCGCTTTCCTTTGTGAGGCAAGTCCCACATCAGCAAACCAGGAACAGTATTTCCCTGTCTGCAGCTTTCGGGATGTGAAGAATTACATTCAGGACTACCTGTCCCTGCTGGCGAGCAAAGCGTACATACAGGAGGACAAGACTGAACTATACATGCTCTTCATCAACTGCCTGGAGGTGAGCTGGCTGTCACCTCCTGAGTCCCTTTAGCAAATTTCTTTACAGCATAGTTTACACCATGAAAAACCAAGAGTGTCCTGTTTCAGTCAGGGCAGTGATCAGGCGTCCCATTTTGAGGGGGTGGCATTCCTTCACTCTAAGAAATGATGTATGCAGTCATGAGCTTCTTAGTGGCATCTGGTCACCTGCTACCAACAGTGACACCTAGTGCCACCAAAGCTATCTTGTCTCGTGTGCGTGTGCGCTGGTGTCTGCACAGCCATCCCCTGGCCATGCCTTGCTCAGCAGCTGCCGTGGTTGTTGTGGGATGCAGGGGTAGGTGGACGTCCAGGAGCCTATGAGAAGGCAGCACTGAAGTGGACAGATTTGTCACCAGGCATCAAGACTGTGAATGCTTCCGATTGTCGGACATTGGGAAATCTTTTCTTTTTTTTTTTTGTCTTTTTATCGGTACCGGGGATCGAACTCACGACTGCCTGCTTGCAAGACAGGCGCTTATGCCGCTGAGCTAAATCCCCAGCTCCTATTGGGAAATCTTTATTCCCCAAATACTTACAGCACATAGGAAACAAACTGGATGATACAAAATTTTCTCTTTTCCTTTCCCCTAAATAGAAAGGGATATTAGTTTTTCCATGGTTAGAAAAATTTAAGTTCAGATCTACCATATTCTTTGTTTCTGTTATCTCTGTGGAAGCCTACTGTGTGATTCTAGAAAGGGGAGGGCTTGCCTGTTAGGAAAAATTCCATCCTTTGCTTTCTTGTTTTCTATTTGTTAGGATTCAATGCAAGAGAAGACCAGCTTCTGCTCCAGGAGCAGTGAGCCAAGCTACCTGAGGGAGGAAGCCAATTTCCTCCAGTCTTGCTCCCTTAAAAGGCCTGGCCAGGAACCTGCCCCTGTGGCCTCCGTCGAGTACCTGCAGGAATTGGCCAGGGTCCGCCTGTGTCTGGACAGGGCTTCTGACTTCCTCACTGAACTTTCTGAGGACTCAGGCATGTCTTCTCCTAACTTAGCTCAGAAGTATGGGGGCATACCTGTTTGAAGGCGATCTAGCTTCCCCGCGCCTTTTTCCTGGGTGTGTTCTGCACGGTGAGCCCCCATGTCACGCTTGCCCTTACCTTTCAGCACTGACTGGGGAGCAGCAGCGCTACCTGCAGACAGTGGAGAGGTTCTGTACCAACAGCGGGAACGACTGGTACCGCGTGTACCTCATGAGGAAGCTCACCAGCCAGCGCGGGCTGGATTTCCTGCAGTGCTTCTCCAGGCAGGGACACCCGTGCCGCTGGGTGTTTCCCAAGGAAGTCATCAAGGGCCAGGTGTGATGTGGGTCATGGGACATGGAGACTCTACTGGACGCCACGCTGTTGCCATGCTGTGGCTCCCCATTCCCGAATGGAGACTACATATGTATGTCTGATTTGTGCCCTGTACTTTGCACAGGTTTAGATATCTTGCCATATGGCAGGGAGAGGCCTGCATATGTGTATACACATGAGTGTGTGTGCTCCTGGTTTGCTGCTCTCTTGCAGAGTTCATGTAGGCATTAATTTTTCATCGAATTAGACACACAGTAAAAGGATTCTTTGTGCAGCCTTTGCTTTGAGCAAAGTGACAGTGACCCCACTTGCAGGGTGGTCATTGTAACCTCTGCCAGGTAGAAATGGGAGACCTGAGAAGTAAGAACCCATTACTGCACCAGTTTGGCTTTAGGCCCTCTCACCTTTCTTCTCCTGGTTCTCAGAAATTAGTGTGGTCTTACTGCCCTGGGGTTACAGAGTACCACCAAAAATTGTAGCATTTTTATGTTAACAATTGCAATTCAAAGGTGACACATATTGTGTCATCTGGTTTTGGCGTGGTGCTGTGAGTAGAGAAAGCCACCAATTAGAAAGTCAGCATTGGTGTCCCCTGGGCTCTTCCTCTTGTAGAGTCTGCTCTCCCCCGGTGAGCAGTGGCCTGCCCCACACTGGCACCAAGGAGCTCCCAGCTCAACCACCTCCCAGCCTATGGTCATTACTGAGCATCTTTAGTTCTTATGAAGTGTCCTTGCCTGTCCCCTCTGAGGCTAACCCCTGTCCTCCTGGGATTGCAGAAGGATCACCTAAACCAGATGGATGGATACCTGGTGTACGGTGAAGAATACAAGGCCATTCGTGATGCTGTGGGCCACGCCATGCTCCAGTGCAAGACTCCGGGCATCGGGACTGCCCTGACGGTAGGCTGGTCAGGTCCTCTTGCCAGGCTAGTGGCCCTCTTGGAGGCTGCCTCTTGCCTCCATTATGCACAGTGGTACAGGCTGATGCGCAGGAGCAGTGAGCAGAGCTGAGAGGGACACTGTTTGTCAAGAATTCCATTAGCTGGAACAGGGAGTGGGGACAGTTGTGTTGGGCTGATTGGTTACTTCCTCTGAAAATTCGTTTCTGATACAACAGATGCTCACTGAGTCCTGTGTACAATCACAATCTGTTTATTTTGATAAAGATGCAGGGTTTTTAGGATTCTTATCTTTAAATTGTTATGGTCTTCCATCTTCTTTGAGTCCCTGTTCACCCTGGCACTGGGGGGAAGGAGAAAAAAGAAAAGCCTGTTTCTGTTCAGGAAATGTTTCCAAGACCAGAGAAACAGCCTGGAAGGGAACAGATGCTGATCTCTGTTTCTTCTGTCATCACCTGTGTGGTCACCACACGCTGAGTTTGATCTGAGTGTGTGTGGTAACCCTTGCAGCCCGAGTTCTCTGCTGAGATGAAGATCCCTGAGGCACATGGTCCAGGAGTCCAGCGGTCTGGGCACTGACCTGCTCCTTGGTAGCTTAAAGGCTGAGTCCGTGTTCACATGCAAACCACACTGGGTCCTAGCCCTGGGGTATAGACTTGTAACTAGTGGTACTGACTACTGAACCCAGGGCCTTGACATTGAGCTGCATCTCCTGTCGTGGTCTCCCAGAGTGCTGAGATTACAGGTGTGCATTACCACATCCAGGCTGGTCCCTGCTGACTTGGTACCCATCCCTTTGCAGGCCTGTGGGAGCCCACGGTCCCAGCAAGCGGTCTACTTAGTGCTGGCTCTATATAGAGAGGTGGGGACTCTGTTCTACTCCCACAACGCAGACCTGCATCCCAAGCCAGAGGTGAGTGCCCCTTGTCAGGGCTTCCTCGAGGACCTTTCGATGGAGGGACTTTTTTTGTTTTTCAATTTTTTTTTTTTCTTTTTCTCTTTTTCTCGGTACCGGGGATCAAACTCACGACCGCCTGCTTTTAAGGCAGGTGCTTATGCCGCTGAGCTAAATCCCCAGCCCCTATGAGGGACTTTTTTTAATACAGTGAAAGTCACAAACACAAATTATGCTCCCTGTTTTTCAACTAGGGTAAAGGTTTTCGGCCTTGTTATATGCAAATACTATTTTATGTGTATCCCAAAGCATCATAAAAGTCAAGAACATAATATAATATTTACCAAAGTCCCATATGAAAAGTTGGGCTTGGTATGTGGTTATTGTTTCTGAATGAAAAATTCTTCTCTGAAAGATTTCCCCTCAGCTGATGGTAATTTAACCAACCATATTTATCTTAATATTTATTACATATTTGGTATCAAAATGTCACAGAGGGCAAATCTCAAATTCCCAGTCTTAACCTAATGCAAAAAACGTGTTCCTGACAGCACTGCGAAGCTATAAACGAATTCATAGAGGAAAGCAAACTCCTCTCTCCAGAGACCCAGCACTTTGCCACTCTCCTTGTGAACAATGCCCTGCCTCTGCTGCACACGGAGCCTGGCACCAGAAGCCTTGAAGGAACCGTGGTAGAAATGGCCATTCATGCTGCAGCCGTCCTTCTGTGTGGACAGAACCATGTCTTGAAGCCACTAAGGAATTTGGCCTTCTCACCAGCCAACATGCAGGTACTGGGCTCTGACTGCTGTGGCTGTCTTGCAAAAATTCAGTATTTTGTCACTGTAGAGACCACGCTTGCACCTTGAGAACTGTTGAATCTGTTTGCCTTCTGGCTTTTCTCTACCTTTCTTTTTCTGGGGAAGAGGGTGGTACTAGGATTCGAACTCAGAGCCTCATGTTTGTCAGGCGGGCGCTATGCCACTGATCTAAATCCCTGGCCTTTCTCTCTGCCTTTCTGCGCTGCTTTGCCTGAGGTGATGAGGACTTTCCTGCTGTGTCGCACACATCCTCCATGCGTTCTGCCTAAGTCACTGTGGAGGTGGAGAAGAAGTGAGAAGTTAGTTCACAGATGAGACCATGATGCTGAGAGAAGTCAGACACAGGAGACTGACTATCAGAAGGCTCTCTAACCCGAGAAGCCCAATGTGGCAGTCATTTAAAGGGCAAAATAATAGGGAGATGGCAGGAGACAGGGAGGTGGGCTCTGAGAATGGTAAGAGGGCCTAGGGGAAGAAGAAGAGAGCAGAGTGAGGGGCGAAGGGGAAGGCAAGGGATGCAGGTGCAATGTATATAACATAATCTCCAGATCCCCAGATGAATGCAGTTAGGATGTGCCATAAACATGTGAATAAAAATACTTTTAAAAAGTGAGTGGTGTGCTTCCTGTCTGTCAGCCTCCACAGTCAGGCAGGACGCCCACTCACCTGGCCTCTGCCTCTGGTTTTGCAGAACGCTTATCTTCCAACCATGCCTGAAGACCTGCTGGCCCAGGCCACGAGCTGGATGGCTCGGGAAAATGTCCAGTGGTACAGTAAGTATGGGGTAGAGGTGTGCACAGTCCTTGCAGCTTTGAAGAACAATGTGCAGCCACACTAGAGCCTGGATAGGGCCTGGGCTCCCCATGGTTCTGCCTGAAAATTCACAGTCACTTTTGCCCCTGCCTTTGGCAGCCTACAGAGTATGCATGGATCCACACTCCGCTGGGTAGACAGTTTGAATCTTTCCGCTTCTCCATCATGGGAAGGCAATCTGGGCCTGGCCTTCTGCTCTCTGCAGTATGCAGGCTGGGGAGAGGGGTGGGTTGCTACTCCAAGGCTCACTCAAAGGCCAGTCACAGTGCAACAGGTTTTGACCAAAAGGTGGTGCTCTCAAAGTGAAACTGAAGTCAGACATGGTGATGTATCCCTGTAATCCCAGCACTCGGAGAGGCTGACACGGGAGAACTCCAAAGTTGAGCCCAGCCTCAGCAATTTACTAAGATCCTAAATCAAAAAATAAGAAAGGGCTGGGAATGTAGCTCAGAGTGGAGGTGCTGGGCTCCATCCCCAGCATCACAAATGGAAGGAAGAGAGGGAGGGAAGGAAAGAAGGAAGGAGGGAGGGAAGAAATGGAAGATAAAATAATATGACCCATGACTTCATGTGAATTTTGTTGATGCATTGATTAAAATAGTTATTTGGAACTACTTTTTTTTGTTTGTTTTTATCGGTACCGGGGATCGAAGTCATGGCTACCTGCTTGCAAGGCAGGGGCTTATGCCGCTGAGCTAAATCCCCAGCCATGGAACTACTTTTTAAAGTTATGATAAAACATATTCAAGGAAAAGAAAAGCCAAAAGAATGGAAAGATGCAGTCAGACATGGTGGCACACGCCTGTAACCTTAGCTACTCAAGAGGCCCAGGCAGATGGATTGTAGGTTTGAGCCTGGCTTCAAAGTGAGCAAGACCCTGTCTCAAAAAATAAAAAGGGCTCCATGGTAGATAAATACACAATACTGTCTACAATGTCGCCCAGTGATCCCTGTCGTGAATCTGCAATCTGATTTGTCCCTGCACTTATAAAGTTAGATCAAAGCACTCTTCTCTAACATTTATCAAGCGCCGGGGTAAACGGCCGCGACTCACCTGGCAGCATGGTCCGAGGGTTCTGCTGAGGCACTGGTGTGCATCGTACTTGGGTCAGGATCAGAGAGCAGAGCACCAGCTTCTCTTCCTGTGTCAGAAGCCCCCGTTCAATGTGTGTCCCTTGTCTCTCAACAGCTTGTCCCAACGGTCATCCATGCGTCGTGGGAGAGGTGAGTCTTGGCATTGGAGGGAGGAGTGCAGAAAATGTGCATCCTTGTGGGTTGAGAGCAAGGTGGGGTGAGGGGCTCTCCCTCCTGGGGGCTCTGGCAGTGCTACCACTACACAGCTGCGGTGCTCCAGGTTTCAGCCCTGCGTTTCCACCTGGGTGCTGAGCACGGTCCCTTGCTACACCACCAGTGGCTGGCAGCACTCCTGACTCAGCCCACCAGGACGAGAGTAGCCCCTGCATGCAGGGGACATCAGGAATGTCTTCAGACCTTGCCAAAGGACCTCTGGGCCACAGAAGGATGCTGGCTGGGGTCAGTAGCATAGAATGGCCTCTCATCAGCTGGACTCTAGCCAGACAGGAGATGTGGCCTGGTACCAGAGAGAAGCACACACATTTAAGGAGGGTGAGCCATGGAGGAAGACACAGTCTTCCTCTGAATTCCAGAGCATGTCCCGCAGCCTCCATCTGCCATTGCTGAACAATGGGTTTTTCAGGGAACCAACTCCTGTTATTTGATAAGCTGGAGATCTGGAGGGAAATCCTGATATAAAGGCTTAGGCTTTCTGAGCTTGATTTCCTCCCTCAACTGTGAAATGAAATAGAAATAAATTCTTAACTGGTCATGGTGACACATACTCATAATTCCAGCACTCTGGGAGGCTGAGGTAGGAGGATTGCATGTTTAAACCCAGCCTGAGCAAGTTGGCATCTTAAAAATACCGTCTCAACAATTTTGGACCAGGGAATTAGTGGACAGCACCTGCCTGGCAAGCATAAGGTCCTGAGATCAATTCCCAGTACCAAAAAATAACTGACTAAATAAGTAAATAAATAAATTTTTTAAAAATTTTAAAGCTGGGGATTTAGCTCAGCAACTCAAGCACTTACCTCACAAGTGTGAGGTCATGAGTTTGATTCCCTAGTACCAAAAAATAAAACCTATTTTTAAAAAGAGCTGGGGGGGCTGGGGATTTAGCTCAGCGGCATAAGCGTCTGCCTTGCAAGTGCGTGGTCGTGAGTTCAATCCCTGGTACCGGTAAAAATACAAAAAAAGAAAAAAAGAGCTGGGTATGGGCTAGAGATTTAGCTTAGCAGCATAAGCACCTGCCTGGTAAGCACTAAGTCATGAGTTCAATCCCCAGTAACAAAAAAAAGAGCTGGGTCTATAGCTCAGTGCACAGGCCTGGATGTAATGGCTAGTCCCACCCACCCCCCAAAAAAGAAAGGTAAATTAATACATAGGTGGATGGATTCTTAGCTCTAAATCCATGCTCTGACAGGCAGTGTCTGTTGTGGGAGGGCGTTCACAGTACCCAGCAGGACACTATTAGACTGAAAAATGGGCCTTTGGTAGCAATAAATCTATGGTTGAGTTGTTTGTTGGTTTTGGTTTTGGTTTTTTTTTTTTATAAAATCCAGTGGATGTAAAGAAATCTGTTAGGAAGCTGTTTATATGGTTATACCTGGTATTACGTAATGAAGCACTGTGATGCATAGGAGAATGGAAAAAATCCATGACTAGGAGAAAAGAAAGTGGAATCGTGTATGTTTGTGTATAGAGTGCTTCTCTTTGCGGTTAAAACTTAGTCATGCTTAATCTTTAAAACATCATGATCTTTGTATTAGTGACTACCCTGTCCCCAAGGCTCTTGTGTCCCCTAAAGTCCGCCCGTCCCAGGAGAAGCCATCCCAAAGCAGGTGTCAATGCGTAGCAGCTCCCTCACTGACCTCCGTGTCTCGCTGTCCTCCCATTCCCCGCAGTGTGGCAAGCCGATGGAGGAGAGCTTCTGTGTGGACTGCAACGCTGTCGTTGGAGGCCTCAATCACACACCCAACACTGGCTTTCACATCATCCAGTACGTAAGCTCCTTTCCTTCCTGGGCCTCTCACTGTGGGCTCTGGGGCTGTTTCTGATCAGCTAAGAAGTCGGTGCCAGCTGTACATTTACAGGGCCACACTCACAGCTGTG
Source organism: Cavia porcellus (assembly GCF_034190915.1). Lineage (NCBI taxonomy): Eukaryota > Metazoa > Chordata > Mammalia > Rodentia > Caviidae > Cavia > Cavia porcellus. The sequence goes on from NW_026947515.1 coordinate 28,879,517, forward strand.
TTCTGCTGGGTCTTGGTGATAAGGTCCCTATGGTCAGCAGTGAGCTATGTCAGCTGTCATTGGCCTTGAATGCAAAACAGATGACATGTGCATTCTTGTTTAGGCCTTCCAGGTGGCCATGGCTCCCTCATGGAGAGACACTTGACATCTGATGCAGACTGGCATGTGGTCTGTAGAACCGAAACAAGGCGTCTGTTTACAGTGCCTTGGCTATATACTCTTCAATGTTCTCTTATTAATCTGAGGAGAGTGAAGGGCACATAATCAATCCCAGCAGGAAGCTTCGGTATCTGTGAGGTGTGGCTCCAGGACACCGCCCTCTCCCAAAACATCATGCTTATTGCACAAAGCGTCATACTATTTGCATACCTACGCATGTCTTCCCCTGTGCTTCAGGTTGTCCCCAGATCTTTAAGACCCTAACACGACATAAAAGCGGACCACATATTTGCTCGGCTGTGTTGTTTAGGGAATACAGACAAGAACAAAGCCTTTCTGTGCTCAGCACAGATGCAGGTTTTTCAGATATTTCTGACTCATTGTTGGTGGAATGTATGTCCTATCCATAGGAGGACCCTCAGTGCCAGCCTTAGGAATCTAGATGGAAATCACCTCCCGGCACCCTGCTTGCTCCTGCTATGGGTGTGGTACTGGGGTTCCTCTTAGATGGCTGGCAGGCCCTACCTGTGTCACCAAACCTCCAACTTCTGTGATACCAGCAAAGCTTAACATATCCCAGCCTTGCTGGGTATGGTGGTGCATGCTTGTAATCACAGCACCCTGGGAGACTAAGGCAGCCTGGGAGAAATAGGAACTTTGAGTCTCTGTCTCAATTTTTTTTTAAAGGTGAGGTATGTAGTTCATGAGAAAACCCTGAATTCCATTTCCAATACTGCAAAAAAAGAAAAATGCAGCCTGTTATCTCCATAAACTGTTAGGATTCCCTTGGATCACTAATATTTCTGTAGCTCCATGTGTCATACTGCATCACCTCTCTGCTCATGATACAATTTTGACGGTGTGGTGTTATATTTCTGTAATTCCAATGTTCGGGAGGCTGACGCAGGAGGATCAAGAGTTTGAGTCCAGCCTGGACTTTATAATAATATCTTGTCAAAAAGAAAGAAAAAGAGGGAAGAGAAGGTTTTGCCAGACCTTTTGACTTGTGAAGATGAGTGTGGACATCCCCCACGTGGATGCATATGTCCCCAACCCTAGCTGATCTGAGACAGGAGTAGGTATAGCTGACACACTGCCATCACCACCAGTCACCACTTTACACCAAGACCCTTTCAGAACCTGGTCAGCCAGAAAGGTGAGTCTAAAGAAGAGGACCCGTAGGCAGGCGGTCTAGAGATACAGAATAAGACGTGCTTTTTATATTGTTCCCTTCAGAACTGGAGACAGAATCTTTACATGTCTTCTCTCGTTTTTTCCAGACCAAACACTGACAGAACGCAGAGCGGCCACGTGCTGGGAAACCCACAGCCCAGGGATGCGGCCGTGGCCCCTGACCGTGCGCTGTCCCCAGCCATCTTCGTTCTCCTCCGGCTGCTCACCCACTTGGCGTTGCTCCTGGGAGCTGCCCAAGGTCCCCAGGTATCACTCCCAGAGCCCTGTGTTTCTGTAAGAACCTTCTATGCTTTTTGGCCCTTTGTCTAAAGGGTCCCAGTCACTGCCTTTGGATTTTGACTCTGTCTGTATACCTAATCCATAAATAACACAGCATTCCTATTTTCTAACTTTCTCCACAGTGGCGTGTGATGGAATGTGGGAGCTCCTTGTCAGATTACATAAAATTCACTTTATTTTTTAATTTTTGAAGTGTTTCATTTTTAAGTGACACAGACTGTTGCACATATTTATAGTGTGACATCTGAGTACATGCACACAGGTGCTGTGAACAGATCATAGAACCCACCTGGAGGATGCAGCACCGTAACCTAGGTGCACACTGGGTGTGGAGAAGTTGGTGGGGCCCAGTGTCCCCCACGCCTTCAAGGCCATAGGGGAAGAAGCAGGAGTGCACTGCATTGTCCCCACCTGAACACTAAGCCAAGGGTGAAACTTGGTTAACGGCAAAGCCAGCAGCAAGCCGGCAGCAGCTGCTGTTTATGGCATGGGTAGACCACTGCATGACCTCTACCATAAACCACACTTCAGCTCGGGGTCAGCGTGCACTTGTGGGGGTCTCTGCTGGGCTACCTTCTCATCCACGTATATTGCTTTGTTCGCTTGCCCCGCAGGCTCTAGGGAACATCATTAGGCCTCCAGTGAGTAACCCAATAGCTTTCCTGCACCAGCACATCCAAAGGAATCTGGAGCAGTTGACCAAGATGCTCGGGAAGAATGCGGACGAGACCAGCCTTGTGGTGCACCTGGTGCTGCGCAGGCTTCTCCAAGAGCAGAGGCCTCTCCCTGGCCAGAGTAAGGAAACCAGCAAGCTCCGGGCCGGCCGACAGTGGGCTGGGGCCACTTCTCATGGCTCCAGAGCAAGTCAGATCCATGGGCATGGGAAACCCGAGAGGACTCTCCTTGCGGAGGGTGGAGGGGCTGCTGTGTTCCTTTATGTGCCCAGCTACGACCTGCGGTATCGGGGCAAGGACACAGGGTTGGCCCACTGTACAGGGCACAAGCAGGCAGTGTGTGTCAGGACCCACTCTCTGCTTTCCTGAATACATCGTTGTTTTTGCTGATGGAATATGTTCACATGTCTGCAGTTTACTAAGTGAGAAAAATCCGGCTACAAAACGTTCCCTCAGCTGGTTTTTCTATTTTGAACATTTGAGTCCATGTAGAACAAAAAGGACTGCGAGATAACTTTGTAAATGGTTCTGAATGGTGGTGTTCAGAGAGATTTTCTTTAAGTCAGCACTGTAAGGACAATGATAAACCAGGCAGATGGTGTATGTCTATAATTCCAGCACTCTGGGAGGCTGAGGCAGGATGATTCCAGGTTCAAGCTAGACCTGGGCAATCTAGCAAGAACGTGTCTGAGAATTAAAAGTTGGGGGTGGTTGGGATCATAGCTCAAGGGGAAGGCCCTGATAATAAAGCAATAAAAAGTTTCGCTCAGGACCAGAGACTGTCTCCACTTCGGGGACTTCTTTGCCAGAAGCCATTATTAGTATGTAGTTTCCATTCCCAGAATGTGTAAGATTTTAGTGAAGGAGGTGATTTCCCACTTAGCTCTGGCAGGCTCATTGGGAAGGAGTTCCTGAGACTCCCACCTGCGGTGGATCCACATTGCTGCCACAGGTCCCCCAGGAGGCAGGCCAACAGCAAGAGGGCAGATGGTGTGGGTCACTGTCGCTGTCCTTGGTGATTCTGTTCTGAGTTGCTTTAAGATTATACCTAACATGGGCCGAAGGCCTCCTCCATAGGTTGTTGGTGTGATAGGAAGTCAGGCTGACTTTAGAACGTGTAACCACAAAGGGAGCAGTACTTTTACTGACATTTATTTACTGTTTCCTTTATGCAAACTGCTGTGGTTTTTATTCCTTGGGTAACCTGTATATTTCAGATTTCTTTGTAGGGACTTTAAATTTTGATGGGCAGTTATCAACCAAAGAGCAGAGAAACAACTGGGAAAAATACATGCAACTTCTTCTCTTGCCTGAGCTAGAGGTGAGTAACCTCGGTCTGGCTCCCCTCTCTCACATCTGCTAAGCTCTCTTGACCACAGGAAGCTTCTAGAGACCCACATAGGGTCACCTCACCTCCTGCTATTCTCAAGTGCTCCTCCTGTGGCTGGTCACAAATCAAGCCAAAGAACTGTCCAGGAATCCTTAAAGTATGAGAAGCAGTTTCCTTTCCTCTCTGTTAATTCTTTAGAAGATCACGTAGAGATGGAAACTGTCTTGTAGGAACCCGCAAGAGAAGCACTGAGATCAGATTCATTACTCCTAGACATCACTGGGATAACTAACCACAAACAAAAGAAAGGCAATGAAATACGGACCTCCAAGTGGAGAGGTCAATCATTTACAAACAAGGAACACTCAAATGATGACAAACTCGAAGATTCCATGGCCTGCAGGCAGACTGCAGGAGCGCGAGGTACCAGTCTGTAGCACCGACTCTCTTCAGACTGTTGTGTCTTTTTCTTCATCTAGTGTCTCGATAAAACCCTCTGCTCCGTGACTACTCTCATCAGCAAAGATGAACGCATCGCCTCCAGCCCTGTGGCCAGAGTCATATACAATGACCCGGCGACCTTCCTCTCCCACCTGCCCCAGCAGAGTGTGGTCCACTGCTCCAAGATCTGGAGCTGCAGGAAGAAGGTCACAGTTGAGTACCTCCAGCACGTTGTGGAGCAGAAGAATGGCCAAGAGACACTGCCCGTGCTCTGGCATTTCCTGCAGAGGGTACGTGGGCCTCCCTGTGCTCTTGCTCAGAACCATTTTTCCTAGGGGTAGAACTCTCACCGACCCTTCCATGGCCGGGTTCTGAAGAGCACACAGGTGGAAGAGACTCAGGGAGAGTGTGGCGGTTCTCAGACCCATCAAGCATAAAGTTACAGGTGGAGCATGCACGCATACCTGGTCAGCAGGTACTTGTAAAGAGCTCAATGGCCAGGAGGAAACTTCCTGGTCACGCTCAGCAAGGAAACAAAGCTCACAGCTCGTCCCCAGAGCTTAGCGCAGCTGGCCACCACCCATCTGCTGAGTGGCCGGAGTTCAGTGAGAAATGAGTAGCCAAAATCAGACCAAATCTCTTCCATGTTTCTACACCATCTTGGCAGTGCAGGCTGCAGATGAGAGAGAACGTGTGCTGGCTGCGAGGGGCAGTGGGGTGAGGGGCCATGGATTGTGGCAACCAAGGCTCTTCAGCCTGGAAATGCACACTGCTGACTTTCACTCGCGAAAACTCTTGATTGCCTGAGATAGATGTGCTCATTATTTCCCTTCATGGACCAGTATTTGCAGCTAGCAAGAAGCAAGACTGATGTGGTCATTTGTGGTACGCACAGTGGCCACTCACTGAGACGCCCAGTTCTATTCAGCTGAGGATGCTGAGATGCTAGGTCTCAGAGCAGTGTCCAACAATTATAGCAGTCACCACTACGTGACCTCTTGGAGTTCTCGCAGCTTCTTGCCACAGCCAGCCAGCCCCGTGGGCCCAAGATGCAATTTCTTCTTCTCTTTCTTCAAGTTCACTTTGCTGTTCATACACATCATGCATGTTATTGCAGCTCAGTGTGACAGCATGTACTAGTCAAATCCAACAACCCTCTACCACTCTGGCTCACTATCCTCATTTCAGACTGACTAAAAAAAAGTCATGAGACTGAACAGGTGGTATTTGTCTGTCTGTGTCTGGCTTATTTCACTTCACATAGTGTCTTCTGGTTCCATTAGGGGACCTCATCCTTTGTGACTAAACTGTGTGGCTGTGTGTTCTTTACCCATTCATCTATTTGTGAATGCCTCAGCTGGCCCCAAAGCTCACATCTATGGATGATGCCACAGTACTATGGCACGCATTGTCTATTGCGTGTGCTCAGTTCATGTGCTTTCCATGTATACATGGAGACACGTAGCCGTATCGTAGAGTAGGTTTGCTTGTTGTTTTTTGTTTGTTTTTAAGGACTCTCTCTATGTTCTCTCAAATAACTGTACTCATTTATATTCCTTTTTCTCTCCATCCTTCCTAGCATTTGTTTTTTCTGTTTTTGTTCCAATAGCCATTCCAGTGAGGATGAGATAGTGACTTACTATGGCTCTGATCTGCAGTTCCCTGAGAGCCTATTGATACTGAACATTCTTTTACGTACAGTTTTTTTTTTTTGGCCATGTGTATTTCTTCTTTTGAAAAGTATCTATTCAGACAATTTCCAGTTTTTATGAGATTACTTGTCATTTTGTTAAATTTTTAAAATTTCTTATGTATGTGGCTACTAATTCTCTGTCAGTTGGTGTGTGGGTAAATCTGTTCTCAATCTGTAGTTTGTCTCTTTTGTTTCCTGTTCTTTTGAAGTCCTGAGCAGAAAATCAGTGCCAGTACCACCATTCAAAGTACCTCCCCTATGTTTTCTTCCAACGAGTTCAAAGTTTCAGGACTTACACTGAGGTCTTTGGTCCCTCTTGAGTTGGTTTTTGTGCATGGGGAGAAATAGGGGTCAGGCTGTTGTCTCTCACTCTGGGTGTTGGTGCACACATTTGCATCACCAACTGCTGGAGGGCAGGACTTGACCCTAGGCATCCTGTATCCCTCAGGAGCGGCCAGTGTTTAACATACTGCAGGTTCCCCAGAATTACCTGTGAGAGGTGGGAGAATGACACTTTAACCTTGAGTGTGTCTTTCTGTAAAGTGGCCCACTGAGCGGACCAAACCACAGAGACAAATCCTCAGCCAGCTCCGAAGTCTCATATGTCCAATAACATTCCCAAAATGAATGGAGGACGTCTTACTGAGTGATCTTCCCTTCTCCAGGAGGCAGAACTGAGAATGGTGAAATTCTTGCCCAAGATTTTGGACCTGCAAAAGAGCCTAGTGAAACAATTCCAGAATGTTCCAGAAATTGAACCTGGCTCCATCAGGAAATTTATTAAAAGTCAGAGTTCAGGTATGTCTCTGCTCTCCGTTCCAACAAGAGATCAGAACCACCTGGTGCTTGGTGATTAGCCTCTGGTGAGGCTTGGGTGGGTGCTCGAGGCTCATAGGTGGTTCACATGCCAAGCTTTCAGGGTGCAGTGAGGGTCCCCTGGGTTCTAGAGACACACTAAAGGCTTCTGCTGCAGCTGGGAAGCCCCTCCTTCTCTCTAGTTCCTCCAGCTCAACCTCCTGCTTAGCAATCACAAGAGGAAGCAGAGCTGGGTTCCTGCTAGGGCCCACACTGTGTTGATTGCGCTCTGGCTGCCTCGTTATTTCTGTGGGTTCTTACCAAGCACTTTGTTCAACAGATAGACTGAGTAAGCTGTTCCAGGAGAGAATCACTGTTTTTCTGTCCACATGGAATGCACTGAGGCAATCGCTGGAGACCAATGGTGAGTGTCTTCCTCACCCTCGACACTGAGCCCCTGGACCTGCTCTTCTGCTGGCTCTGCCAGAAACATGCTCTCTATAAAACCCTGTCATTTTAAGGTGAGATCAAGCTCCCGAATGAGTACTGCAGCTCTGCCTTGGATCTGGACGCTGATTTTGAAGTCCTCCTCCCACGTCGGCGGGGCCTGGGCCTCTGCTCAACTGCCTTAGTCAGCTACTTGATTCGCCTGCACAATGAAGCTGTCTACATGGTGGAAAAGTTCTCCAAGGAAAATATCAGGTGTGCACAGGCAACAACACAGGGCAAGCCTGGCCCTGGGTTTCAGGCTCCTGCAGCAGACGCAGGCAGGCTGCAGCTCCGTCCCCACCAGACCCTCCCTGTTTTGCCTCCACAAAGCCCCAAATTTGTGGAATGGCCTTTAACTGTTCAGACTATGGTGGGCAGAGGGAGGTATAGGGTCCCTGTACCCCAAAGCTCCAGCTCCATACACCTGCCCTAGACATCCAGTACTGCGTCTTACGTCCCACAGCTATTCTGTGGATGCCTCCGAGATCAGTGACCTGCATGTCATCAATTACGATGTGGAGCGCGACCTGACTCCACTGATTCTGTCCAACTGCCAATATCAAGTGGTGCAAGGTGGGGAGACTTCACAGGAGTTCGATCTGGAAAAGATCCAGCAGCAGATCAGAGGGCGCCTCCTACAGGGCAAGCCCAAGCTGACAGTCAAGGTATGCTGAGCCTCCTACGAGGAGTGGGACTGTCCTAGGTCCAGTCAGATACTTTGTAATTGGGTGTGTTACTCCTTCTCATTGTCCACAATTAAGCTGTGAATTCTTTGTATCCAAAAATTTTTATTTTTCCAAACTGGAGGAATTTTAAACTCAGGGCCTTCCCTTGAGCAGTCCTTCTTTTTTTAAATTTGAGACTGGGTTTCACCAAGTTCCCAGGCTGGACTGGAATTTGTGCGCCTCCTGCTCAGCCTCCCAGAGTGCTGGGATCACAGGCATGCACCACCATGCCTGACTCCAAAGCCAATTTGGGGGGTGAGGGTTGTTGTTTGTTTTGTCTTTTTGAGTCAGGGTCTCACTATGCAGTTCAGGCTGGTCTTGAGCTCACTTTGTAGCCCAGGCTGATCTCAAACTCACACAATGGTCCTCCTGCCTCAGTCTCCCTGAGTGCTGGGATTACAGGTGTGCACCACACGCAGCTGTGGGTTTCTTTTGGTTTTGGTACCAGGAATCGAACCAAGAACGTTGCCCTTGCCAGGCAGGTGCTATGCTGCTGAAACATATCCCTGGCCCTCCAAAGCCAGTTTTAATGGCTTATGACAACTGAGTTGTTTAGTGGAGTGGCCTCTGCTAAGCAGTTGTTGAGTAGTTATATGAATATCATCATCCCATCCCTGTCTCCAGCACCACCTGGGATCCTAAGGGTACAATTTAGTCTCCATGGCGATATCTGCAGGGCCATTATGGCTGGGCTGGGTGCTTATCATATTACTGTTTCCTGGATTGTGGTTTAAACAGAGACTTAATGAGACGAGAGAGTCCGTGTGCTGCCCAGGAAGACTCTCCCATTCAGCTACTGCTCAAGGTGCACCTGTCATCTGCCAGGACTCCACTATGGATGTAACATCCAGATGTTTCCTTTTTCACTTTAGGGGATCCCCACGCTAGTGCACAGACATGACCGGAACTATGAGCGTCTCTTCATGGACATCAAGAAGAAGATGGCACAGGTGGTCATGACAAACCTGTCACTTGTAAGGTGGTTCCTTCCACATTTAGGTGGCTTCAGCCACTCCCTGGTATCTTTATGAGCACCAAGGTCTTGAGCTCCCTGAGGACCCTGGGAGCCTCCCTGATAATGCTCTTTGCAGAAAACAACCAGGACAGTGGGTCAGTTTTCTTGTTTGAGTATCATCTTAGTTACTTTTCTTGTTGCTGAGACAAATTACCAACACCCAAAGTTAAAGGAAGAAAGCTTTGTCTAGCTCATAGTTTGTAGAGCTTTTAGTCCATAGTTGGCTGGCCTGTAGGACAGGGTGGCGTGGCAGGGGACGTCACAGAGCAGAATAGTTCATGGTGGGCCAAAGTAGCAAGAAATCAGCAAGCTAGTCACAGAGCAGCCCTCTTTCTGTCCCTTATACATTTTGTGTGGTTAGCTTGCTAGTAATGACGTTTCAGGTGTCGGCTAAGCAAAAGATCCTAGAACTTAACCCTACTTTTCTGATACTGATGCTGGGAGATGAATATTCTTGCCTCATATCCACGCAGTGTTGTTCTGAGGCTTCAGTGAGCTCATAGATATTCTTGTCACGTGTCTGTAACGCTGCTGCTCTTAGCACTACGTGTCAACTGACACTGTGTCATTTGTGCCACCTATAGTTTAGGCAGTAACAGAGCTAAGCTCTTCCTAGGAGTGACAAGCAAGTATCCCAACATCCCAACCCATGGTCACTGTCCTGTGTTTTCTGTCCTAGGTCACCCTTCCGAGGGCAGCCATGGGCACCATCACTGGGCAGCTGCAGTCCTACAGTGATGCCTGTGAAGCCCTCTCTGTCATAGAGGTCGTCTTGGGCTTTCTGAGCACAGCTCATGAGAAAGTCGAAGTGCCGCTGAATGTGTACATCCAAAAAGTTCTGCAAATGGGCGACCAGACAGCTTCGGTTCTAAAGGTCGGTGTGGTGTGATGGCTGCTCAGGGAGATGGGCAGCCTCAGCCGAGCTTCCTGCTTCCTGTTAGAAATCCACCAGGCAGGGAGCAGCAACGCACACATCCCTTTTGGGAAAGAGGAGCCCAAAGGTAGCACCCCCCGGCCAGTGCACAGGATAGAAAGAGCCACTTAGGATGGTAGAGACAGACATACCACACATGTAATGTGGGCATCAACTGCTGTACACCGAGGGACTCTGAGCTGCTGCTGCAGGGCTGGGGGCTGTCGAGATGACGGGAGGACAAGGCAGGTTGGTTTGTGATGCAACAGAGATGGCCTCAGGACAAGGCGCGTGGAATTAGCACAGGGCATAAAGGGGGTGAGATGCTCACTTCTTACCAGGGCTCCGGTTCCTCCTTCAGGCCTTAAGCAGCTGTAAGTTAAAACACACCATCTCCCTCTGGCAGCTTCTCTCTGCGCATAAATCGGAACAGCTGCTACGCCTGAAGAAAGTAAGTCGGACCTCTGCCTCCCTGTATGCGGAGCTCAGCCCCCTCGCCCCAGCCTTTATGGGCCTCTTGCTGGTCTTGCATTGTAGGAACCATTTCGAGAAATCAGTCCACTGTACAAAGAGGACCTCAGCCCAGAACATGCCAAGCTCCTCAGCACTTTCCTGAACCACAGCAGCCTTGACACCTTCCTCCTGGAGCTCCACGAGATGATCATGCTAAAACTGAAGAGCACTTGGGCAGAGGACAGCTTCAAACATTACTGGAGGTAAGGACCCGCACATTGCTGCTGGGTGGGGTGGTGGGAGCCCTCTGCCACCCGAGGCCCCCCACAAACATTCGGACAGGCCCTTTCCATGCTGCTCCTCCACTAGCACAGTGCCTGAAGGCTGGCTTTCTACAAAAGCCATACGTTCCAACAAGTGGGTTTTCCATACCAAAGAGGCATGCATTGCCAATACTGCGGAGTTCCCCAAAGTGCTTCCCATTCACACGGGTGTCATCAAGGGTCAAGCAATGGGACCTGGCTGTCTCTTTACTTTCCTACTTAGTAGTATGGCCTGGCACATTCTCATACTCATTAGCTTCTAGTTTATTGTCCTCTGAATTACTTTTCTTTTTCCTCTTTTTTTTTTTTTTTTTTTTTTTTGCCTAATCTGAAGCAGCGGGCCCTGCAGTGGTTCAGGCTGACCTCCAACTCAAGGCAGGCTTGCCCCAGTTGCTGGGATTACAGGCATGGGCCGCTACACCCAACTGTTTATCTTTTCCTTAGTGACTTAGAAAAGCTCTTGGTCTCACAGAAATTACTCTTTTATCTAAATGTATTATTTTATTTTATATATATATATATATATATATATATATTTTTTTTTTTTTTTTTTTTTTTTTTTTTTTTTGGTCTTTGAGACAGGGTCTCACTGTGCAGTTCAAGCTGGCCTTGAGCTCACTTTGTAGCCCAGGCTGGTCTCGAAATGGCAACGGCCTCCCGAGTGCTGGAATTACAGATATATACCACCATGCCCAACCTAAATGTGCTACTACAAATGCTTTATCTCAGTCTTTAAATTTAAAAGGTCAAATCTGACAAGTGGCACACTGCCTTCCTGGCGAGCACAAAGTCCTGAGTTCAATTCTCAGTACAAAAAAAAAAAAAAAGCTACATTAAATCACTTGGGAAAATGTATCAGTAAAGGTCTTCCTTCTCGTATCCCAAGGCTAGAAACGTACTTATAATTTTTGTTTCGTTTTTGCTGTTTTTATGGTTCCATATTATATATTTTTTAGCGAGTTTATTTCTGTGTGTACTGTGAGATAGGGATTTAACTTTATTGTTCTTCTAAATAGTCGAACTAGTTTTCCACACCAGTGTATTTCATATTTGCTGTTTTTCTTCCATTGTGTCATGTGGCATATACCGATGTGCATTGTATTCTTTCAACTTAATAAGCCTTTACTATCTTGAATCTGCAAAACAAGAAAAATTTATGACCTTTATTTATATAAAATGTGAAAGGGGATACATGATTTTGTTTGTTTGAATAGCAAAGCTTTTTCATACAAACAAATCATGTTAGAGTGACATGAGCATTGACAAGGCCGGCACGAGCCAGAGGCAGGGTTGCACCCCACAGTGGGATGGGCCCAGGGTCCAGCTCAGCACTCAGCTGGCCTGGTGCTGACCTCCATTTCCGCCCTGGGTGAACATCCTGGTTCTGCAGAGGCCTCCTGTTCTTATAAAAAGTGTCTCTTGTTCTTGGTTTTACAGCCTGAGGGACACTCTTGTAAGTTACATGGAAACTAAGTACACCGACGTCCCTGTAGATTTGCATTCCCAGTTCCCGGAAGAGATCCTGCTGTCCAGCTGCGTCTCCGTGTGGAAAGCAGCAGCTGCGCGGAAACAGGACCGACAGTCGAAGTAGAAAGGCTCCTTCCACTCTGGCCTGGGAGCCGGGCGGCTCCACCCTTGCCCGCAGGATTGCACCAGCCACCCTCTTGAGTACTTAGAGGAAGTGGTGCCCCTTGCACTCAAGCCCGCCCGCACTGTTTGGCCAGCAGTGCCCTCGGAACTCATTGGGAGCTAAAAGCTGCGCTTCCCTGAGCTCGGAAGTCAGACCCACCTGTGCCTTCCAGGAGAGCCAGTAGTGTCCAAGTAACAGTCCTGTCCAATCTCGGTCTGTCTCAGGCCGGCCAGCCTCTTACTTTGATCTTCTGTCACCGGCTCCTTCGTCCTCCCATTACAACAGACAACAGGGGAATCTTTTTTCCTTTTTGCTGCTCTGTTCTCTGCTCTCTGAAGAGAATCTGGTTTTCTTCTTTTTCCCAGTCCCTTAAATTCTGAGTATTATACATACATTTCTTGGTTTCTGAAATGTACAGAAATGCCATACTCTTCATCTTCTTACAACACAAGGAATGCCAAAAGAAAGGGATCTACCCATGCCTTATGCCATGTGAACACAAGCTGACCCAGACCCTGTATGAGTCACTGCCAAGTTTCACAAGGTCAGGGCCAAACTGTGAAAAGCACTGGATAAGAGCTGAGGACTTTGTGGTCTCAGTTCCTTCATGAACAGAATAAACTGACAGACAAAGCTCCTCCCATGTCTCAAAATTTGAGATTCGCTACTTGAGTCAAGGTCTCACTGTATAGTTCAGGCTAGCCTCGAATTTGTGGTGATCCTCTTGCCTCGGCCTCCTGAGTGCTGGGATTACAGGTGTGCACCACCACATCCAGCTCTTAAGATTCTACGTGGAAGTCTACTCATGTGAAGCTGTGTTAGAGGCATATTTTTGGCCATTTTGATTGTCTGGCATTGTGCCACGAGTCCCTGCTTTGTGTGATCTCAGGTTCTTCAAGTGTGTGACTGTCTGGTCCATCTTTTATGTAAATGGAAATTAAAACTGAGACAACATTATGAATTTATAGGCAAAAGTTTTTATTGGAAATTTATTGTAGAAAAAAGAGGGGACAAGGAGTCTTATAGGCAACCCTGAAGAAGGACAGCAGTTGGCTTCTCCACAGTGATTGACCTCTGGACTCCTCTGGACTGAGAGAATCCACAAAAAAATGCCCTACTTTTTGGTAATAGCTCTTGTATGGGATCCCAAATGAATATCATCATGAGTTTTCCCAAAAGGGGAAGGGATGTCTCCATAGGGTAAACTTGTAAGTTTCCTGGTCAGGGAACCAAATGTTGCATCCTTTGGGGGACCTCAGAGGGAGGGGGACTAGGAGCCCACCATAATGACCCTTCATACTGTAAGTTTTTGCCATCTGTTAACTGCGACAGCCATAAGCAATGTTCAGGTAGTTACAACATACAAACTTGCAGTGACGAACAATCATTGTGAAGAAAACATTAACTCAAAGTGTCTAGTCAACTATGTGAAGTAACCAAAGGCTAGCAGTGCCCACCTGCACCAGTATGGGATGGGAAGCAACTCTGATTGGATACAGGAAGCGCTGTATGGGCTGAGCCTAGACAGTGGGCTCCAAGAGGCAGGAGGTGCCCATGGCCTTGCTGAGTACCAGACAATTCAAGTCTGCCATGACTAGCAGACGTTTCACATTCTGCATTTTTGTGATCAAGCTCACTGATGCCCAAGCATTCTTGTCTACTTGGCAAAACACGTAGCAAGACAGCAATTTTTCCTGAGAGCAAACACTGACAAAACACCTCTGTAGGATTTTCTGAGGATAGTGACCCTGCTTCCTTTTGAAGCCCAGGGAGTTTGAGGTGGCAAAAATAGGAGGGTGGGGCCCAGGTCATGCAGCAGCCCCTCCCTACTCTCAACACCACTCCTGCCCCGGAGCTGTATGGTCTGCAATCCATTGCCTTCCTCCCGGGTGGGATGCAGACCTACTCCTTCTAGATTGACAGCTGCTCCTGGAGCATACAAGGATGTCACCTTGGACAGCACCCTTCTCAGACCCCACTTCCTGTGCCCATCTGACAGGCCTGTCAAATGGCTCCCAACTACCAAATCCAATGGGCTCTTCATCCCACAGCTCTTTAACAACAGCCCAGATAAAGCTGCTTGGAGATCTTGGTCCTGTTTGCCAACTCCATGATCTGGGGCACGTCTTCCTGCCCCAAATGAGACAAGCACCAAACACCTCTTGGTGTACCAAAAAGCACCAAGAAGAAGTCATAAGCTTGGCACAAATCCTGGCACACAGGGATCACTGAGTAGATATTCACAAAATTGAGGAGCACTGGGTTAAAATCAATGCTGCAAGGCACAGGCCTGTAAACCGTGCACTGGATTGGGGTTGGGGGGCTGACACTGGAGGATCACTCGGTGCAAAGCCAGCCTGGGCTATATAGTAAGTTCAAGACCACCATGAACTACACTGTGAAACCCTATCTCAAAAAACAATGTTCCAAAGATGGCAGGCCATACTTTGCTAGATGAGGCTTTCTGCCCAGCAAGATGCAGCCCCTGTGTGTCCAATCGCGCCCAACACTGCACGGGACTGAACAGGGAACAGTTCTGCCCTCCAACCCTTTCCACAGCCACTGAACTGCCACCAAGGACCGCGTCGACGGCAAGCCTCGGAAGTGTTTGAGTTCGCTGCTGGACTGTCGTTACCCCTGGCGAGTGGCTTCGAAGTCTGGCAAAGGCAGATAGAGCAGGGGGTGGAGAGCCGAACTACCCTTTCCCAAAAGCAGAGCACCCTACGGTGCAGGAACAGCGCTAACGCTGGGATAACAGAGGGGAGGCCAAGCCACTGCGGGTACCAGAGAATCGTGCATGGGCACCCCGAAGAAGGATTCGAGGGTGTGCGGCCCCCGGGGCTTCCAGCCAGTCCACGAGTATCCGCGGATTCGGGCGCGAAACCCAGGTCGCTGAAAAGCGGCCCCTGGCGGCGGCGGGGTCCCCAGCAGTGCCAGTTCCAATGGCCAAGGGCAGTGACTACAAGGTAAAGAAGGAAGCGGCCGCGGCTGGCTCACCGGAAGTGACGTTGGCCGGAAGCGCGCCGGGGGATGAGTCATGGCCCAAAAGGCCGAGGGACAGCCGTCTGAAGAAATTTTGTTGCTCTGGAAACGGTAACGAGACGTTGCGCAGCAGCCAGGGGTTGGGATTTTGCACCTCTCTGCGGATCCGCTGACCTTGTAGCCCACGCTGTGAAGGCGCAGGGGCCGTTGCTCGAGCCACCGAGGTCGGGCGGGCCCAGCTTCCGGCGCGGACCAGAGGTCTCCGGGAGTTGTAGTCCACCCCGCTGGCTTCCCCGCGCCCTTCCCCGCTCGTGTGCCCACTTGACCCCGCGCCCCTCTGCCGCTCCCGGGGGCTGTGGCCTGACCAGCGCGTCCCTTGCCTTCCCCGCAAGGAGGATAAGCCATGGCAAGACTGGCTGTGTCCTGGACGCAAGGGAGGACGCTTCGAGGAGAGCGCGCGCCCGGACGAGCCGGCGCGGCGGTCTCGTGGGTTGAGGTGGAAGAGTCCGGTGTGGGGGCCGGGGCCAGCTGATGTTTCTCCCCTCTTAGGGAGCAAGCCCGGCTGAAGGCCCTCCTGGTAGACCGAGACACGGAGGCCTGGCAACAGGATCCCGACTTCTCAGGTCTGCAGAGAGTTGGGGGCGTTGATGTGTCCTTCGTGAAAGGGGACAGTGTCACTGCCTGTGCTTCCCTGGTGGTGCTCAGCTACCCCGAGCTCGAGGTAACCTGGGAGGGGCGCGGAACCAGGGTTCGCCTCAGCTGAGAGAACAGACCTGCAAGACAGAAAATAAATTCAGGGTAGAGAACAGCCTCGTCTTTTGTAGGATTCCTTTCTTCATTTATTTTATGCTCGGTGCTGAGAATGGAACCAGGACTTTGCACATACTAGGCAAACATTCCACTGCTGAATTAAACCCATAGGCCTCCTTTTGTAGAATTTTCTTTTCTTTTAAAGCCAATCAAATTTAGCAGTGGGGGGGGTGGTATACCACGTGACACTAATGTTAATAAGTTCTGATAACCCACTGTCATCGGACCAGCCCTTTTGTAGAATTTTCAGTAACAGGTTGAGAAGTCTTTAAAGGGAAAAAGAAAGCAAAAGTGGGAATTCTCTCTCTTCCTCTTGCTCATTTCGCCCTGCCCCTCTTGTTTCTGCCTCTTAAATCTTGCAGAATTCACTCCTTTGCCTGCCTCCTCTCATCTCTTTCTGTATCTGCTGACATCACCCATCAAGTAGCAGTGTTTTCCTGACCCTGTGCCTAAAGTGGTGCTGCTTGGTTTCTGCTAGGAGAGCAATTTTCTTAAAAAAGAAAATGCGATTATATCACCAGGAGTCTCTTGAAAACATGTCAGGGCTCTTCCTGGTATTGTGGTAAATAAAATTCACACTGATTGACGTGACTTCATGATCTGCTCCCTGCTTGACTATTGCTGTAGGATCAAACCTCAGCGTACCCTGCCCTCCGGAGGGCTTTGACTCTGAGACATGCCATGCTGTATTAGGCTGCATTGTCTTTGCAACCTACTTCCATCCCTGGTCAGCTCTGACTCCTCCTGGGGCTCAGTTGATACAGTACTTCTTCAGAGAGCCCCTTCATCCTCAGCACTCTTGTCTTAGTCCGTGTGGGCTGCTACTGATGAGGTGGCTTATAAACAGCAGAAATTTATTTCTCAGAGGCCAGAGAATAGAAGTCTAACTTCAGGATGCAGCATGACCAGGTCGGAGTTAGGCCTCTCTTCCCAGTTGCAGACAGCTGCCTTACTGTGCCCTCACATGGTGAAGTAATCTCCCAAAGACACCTCCTTTTAACACCATCACTGTGCGGCTTTGATCTTCATATGTATTGGGGGGCAGGGGACAAAGAGATCATAGCCAACCCTGAATTTCCTCTTTGTTACACTGGAATGGAGTGGAATTGGCCAGTTTCCTCTACCAGAAAGTAGACTCCATGGAAGCAAGAACCAGGTCGTCTTGCCCACCAGAGGTGGCCTCAGCACCTGGCTCAACATCTGGCAGATGCTCAGAGCCTTCCTCATCAGGTGGCATGCATGCGTGAGCAGTGAGCCTATGGTTTGTTTGCAGTCCCCAGTTCAGGAAGCCTTGGCTGCACCCCAGCTTCAGCATGACTCCTCTTCTTGCCCCCAAGGGAGCAGCAACATCTTCCTGCTTCCATGGCTTTGTGCTTCACCAGAAGGCCCTTTTTAGCCCCAGTTCAGCACAGAAGTGTTGAGTGCCCACTATGTGTGAGGACCCAGATCTGTGTGAGGAAGCCAAGGTCTCTGCCCTTACTGGTCCCTGATCACTCTGCGCAGCAGTGCACAGGGTAAAAGCACAGATGCTAGCGCCAGACTACTACTCTGGGCTCCAGCTGTGCCACTCCCCACAGCTCTTGGCCTCTGGTTTCTTTTTCTTGGTTGGGGCTGACGATGGTACTAATCCCAGTGCGCAGGTCATGTGTGGCAAGCAGGCAGCATAGTGTTTCTTCCCTCTGCAGCTCTCCTTGGCTCAGTCTCAGTCACCTCATCTGTGCCCCGGCCTCTGTTTACTCCACCTGCTGCCATCTAGCTCTTGCCCACACACAATTACATGATTGATTTTTCTTTTCCAAGATTTTTAATTTGAAAGTGTACAACCATGCTGAAAATTGGGGAATGATACATCAGATGCAGCCATACACCCTGTCTAGACTCTGCGGTTGCTGGTTATGTCATGCTTTCTTTGTGTGTTTACTGAGTGCTTAGAACATGTCCTAGAGGTTGTGGCAGCTTGTCTCTGAGTACGTGAGCAGTCCACCCTGCATGTAACGTACTGTGTAACAGCAGGCACGTTGGCCCTGAAAGACCACAATGATCCTGTGGCATTGCTCAAAACTGGACATAGTCACTCGTCCCCCTTACGTGTCTAAAAGCTGGTTTTACTTTGTTTTCTGATCTATAAATTTTTAACATTGCATCCTATTCAGTGCTGTGACAGGTGTATTATGTTTACAGTGGGATTTTTGTCCATTGTTGCCTGTTTTCTTTACTCTTTTTTCTACTGTCATGTGTCTCAAAGTACCTTCTGTTCAGTTCAGTTTCCCAGCTCACAGTTGACTCTTCAGGATGTGGGGTCAGATCCCCGTTTGTTTTTGGAGTGTTTCTCAGATTATAGTTTTCTGTTTTGTTGGAGCTTTTTTTTTTTTTTTTCCCCAGTCCTGGAGATTGAATCTAGGGCCTTTGGACTAAGCTACATCTGTAGCTCATTTTGTTTTGTTTGGTTTTGTTTTTTCAGTCAAGTTCTCCCTTAAGTTACCCAGGTGGGGCTCAAACTTGTGGCCCTTCTGCCTCAGCGTCCCAGGGTGCTGGGATTACAATTGTGAGCCACCACCCCCAGCTGGAGGGTAGTTTTAAACACAGACCTGCTAGTTGGGTTCCGTGGTTTCCCCTATGCAGTCCTATGGGTTTTGGATTTTCTTCACTGCGTTCTTTTTCCCTGTTTCTTTTAACCTCTTTCAGTATTTTGCTTCATTTCTGTCCTCAGTGGTGCTTGCTGAGCTATGAGCCTGAATCATTTTCCTTTGGTCACTTTGTAATTTAGTGCTTGCATCTGAGGTGACTTTGATCAGGACCCCGCCTCGCCCTGCCCCCCTCCACAGCCCCCTGCCCACCCAGCGCGCTGTCTGAGCTGTTCTGCAGCCTGTGCTTTCTTCCGCTCAGAAGCCCACAGTGGTGTTCATCAGTGTTTGCTTCTTAGGCCGTGACCACAGGAAATCAGGAGTGGGGTGGGTTTCCTGTTGATCTTGCCAGTTTGAGGAGCTTGTGTGCAAGTATTCTGATACATTCTGATATGTTCAGCCACCATCACGCTGTGGGTGCTTAAATTCCGCATGTGTCTTTGTGAAGTCATCTTACGTGAAGCTTCAGCAATCAGCCCTGCTGAGCTCACCTGGTGTCGTAGTCTCTTACCTGCCCAGAGTGGACCTGCCCCACTCTGAGTCACTGGCAGGTTTCATCCGTCTCCTGCTGACTTGTTGATTAAGATGTTGGGACCAAGCTTGGGCCCTCTGTGCCGACACAGACCTAGGTGCATTAGCTTATTGGTCCAGCCTCAAAAAGCAATAAAAATTGTGATTTGGAACCATCACCAAGAGAGTCAAGAGATTTAGTAACAGAGTGCAGGCAGAAAGAGGGCTCCGAAAAAAAAAAAAAGAAAGAAAGAGGGCACTGGAGAATGGGACGCTGTCTCCTCACTGGGCCAGGAGACTGACGGAAACCCACAGTTAGAACCCTCGCTGCCCTCAGGTGCTGTAAGCAGAGCCCTTGATGGCCAGTCAGGTTTTCAGAGGCTGCTTTCTTAGAGGGCTTCATGTCTTGCCTCTGCTGGAGAAGCCCTTGGAAGGTGGGTGTGCTTTACAAGCTTTCAGAGCTTGGTGTGGTCACACATGCCTGTAATCCCAGAACTCTGGGAGGCCAAGGCAGGAAAATTGGAAGCTTGAGCCCAGCCTAACCGAGACCCTATCTCACAGCAAAAAGGAGCCGGGAATATAGCTCAGGGCAAAGACCCTGGCTTTGATCCCTGGTACCTCAAAATAAAAGCACATCACATCACTCCAGTTGTCCCCAGCCATTCTGGAAAGCCCCTGACCATCTGTGGTCCTGTGTCCTCCTTGCCTCCTTGCATCTCATATATGGTCTGTTGTCCTGGGTGCCCCTTCCGGAAGCTCTGGAGTCAGTTACAGCCTCAGGTTTTCTTTCCAAGTGCTCAGATTGTCCAGCTCGTCCTGCCCTTCTCTCCTAAGACCTGAAATCCCTTCTCATGAAACCATTGCTGCTGCCTCTGAAGACCGGCCTCCTCCGCTCATTCCCAGTCCTCATACAGTGCTGCCTTGAGCCCCGGTGCTCTTCACCCTAGTACTGTCCTGTGCTTGGTCTCTGAGCCTCCAGCAGCTGTACAAAGTCTGGTGAGGAGACCCAGGGTGGGGGAGGCTGGCTCCAGCCTTCACCAGTCCCTGAGAGAGACCGGGTGGGCTGCACCTCACTTCACACCAGATCACAAGTAAGCACCTTAGAGATGACATCAAGGTGAAACCCCCACCCAGTAGCCCATAGTGGAAAAGAGGCTGACAGGGTGGTGGGAGGGAACACGGGCTGCTTGCTGATCTGCATGGCTGGTGGCAGGTGGTATACGAGGACAGCCGTGTGATCAGCCTGACAGCCCCCTACGTATCAGGCTTCCTGGCCTTCCGAGAGGCGCCCTTCCTAGTAGACGCGGTGCATCGGCTGCAAGAGAAGGAGCCAAGCCTCATGCCCCAGGCAGGTGCCATGTCCTTGGGCAAGAGACCATTGGATTCCTGGGGGAGGGGCAGGCCCCTGCAGCCCACCACCACCCTTAGCCTGAGAGGAACGGGATTTTCCAAAAGCTGTGCCCCAGTGACAAAGTCCACCCACCCCACCCCCACCCCCGCTTGCTGGGACAGCCAATTCAGCTGACTGTGACCTCCTGTGGCTCTAGGTCCTTCTTGTGGATGGAAATGGGGTGCTCCACCACCAAGGTAATCCTGCTCCCCGGACAGAGGGGTAGGAAAGATGGCAGAGGGCATCTCCTATGTCTGCCACCTCAAGCTCCATCACAGCTCCTGTCTGGGCTGATTTTCACCGTCATGATGGAGTGTCCCTCCCTCAGAAAAGAGCTCTGCCCTCTCCACGCCCACATCTTCCTGCTCCTGCAAGACACCCTGCACTAACCCACCTAAAGGCGCCACCATCCAGTGTGGACCTCAGCAGTGAGAAGGCACAGGGCCCCCACTTAGAGTGCCCCACCCAGTGCTCCCCCTGCTTCTGTGAGCACTGCCTCCCACAGGAGCGCTGCCTGCTTGGCCCAGGGAGGGGCTGAAGTTGATAGACTGTGTCACCCTCATCCAAACTGGCCGCAGGAAGCACTGGCCTCCTGGCAGCAGTATCACACACAAAGGGTGTGACCCTAGAGCAGGGGTGTGACCGAAGGAGATAGGATCTTGTCCCAGGTCAGCTTGGCCTCCCAGTCTGCCTCCCCAGCATCGTGCCAGTCTAGGCAGTTCCCGTTCTACCCCACCGCCTCAAGCTTGTTCTCCACTCCCCTGCAGGCTTTGGAGTAGCCTGCCACCTTGGCGTCCTCACAGGGCTACCCTGCATTGGGGTGGCCAAGAAACTCCTACAGGTGAAAGGGCTGGAGAACAATCCTGTGCACAAGGAGAAGGTAAGGACCTGTGGGCAGTGATGGCTGGGAGGCCCCGGGGTACCTGAGGCACTGGCCACCTCCTAGGACCGTGGCGATGAGCTTATGGCACATGTGCCCCAGTGGGTGGCTGGTAGCACTGAAAGCTCTCAAAGCTTTGCCATCACTGTCCTCGGGCATCTCTGCCCTGCCTGCAGGCAGGACCTGCTTCTCTCTGGGAGCCCCTTGTCCCCTGGCCCTGAGCACTACATCCTGGCAGCCCTCGAAACGTCTGTACCACACTTGCCTCACCTCTGTGCTGCAGGATTAGACCTCCAGCTCCTGGGAATAGGATGGGCTTCCATGTGCCTCTGTCCTCCTCGGCTGCCTGCCCCTTAAGAGTCCTGACAAAGCCCAGCCCTGGGCCATGCCCACAGTGTCTTCTGCCCCGTGGATACCCTCTCTGGCCAAAGCCTTTCCAGAGCTTCCATCCATGCCCTTCCTCACCATCTCCTCCTATAGGTCGCTGGGACTGGCACTAGGGTGTGATGTCCCATCCATAGGGAGCTAGTGATATCCACACCTCCTGGTGGACAGCACATTCCAAGAGCAGAGATTGTGTGTCTCTGCTAGAGTGGTTAGTTGCTCAGTATCTGCTTGTTAAATGGATAGGGTCCCCAACAGCTGGTTCAGCCCTGACCCACTCTGCCCACTTGAAAGAAAGTTTATTCACTTGACTCAAATGTGGCCTGATTCCTCGTAGGGGAGGAAGCAATAGTAAGGTAGTGATCCTGCTCAAGGCTGCTGCCCGGGGCAGCACCTGTGCGTCCATGTCCATGGCCTGTGCCTAACTGGTCCATGCTGTGGCCCTGGCGAGCTGTCACACCTTCTTTGAGCCTTTGTCATCAGGGTAGACAGGATCCTGCAGGCAGTACCCCCAACACAAGCCCTGGTCATGCTACTGCCCAGTGTACTCAGTACTGTCTCGGGGGCATGGCCTTGCCCCCACCTAAGACTGGCTTGCGACTCGATTTTAAAAATGAAGGGCTGGAGGGCCTGGGATGTAGCTCAGAAGCACAGCGCTTGCCTGGCAAGCGTGAGGCTCTGAGTTCAATTCTTGGTACCAAAAATAAAAAGGGGCTGGAAATTTAGCTCAGTGGCACAGATGCCTGCCTGGCAAGCATGAGGTTGAGAGTTCTATCCCCAGTCCAAAAACAAAAAAAGAAGCAGAAGCAGCATACTTTCAGTCCCTTCTGGTTTCTGCTTCTGTTGCCGTGCTGGGAATCAAAGCCAGGGCATCATCCATGCTGGATATATCAAGCATGTATCACCGAGCTTAGAGGATGTTTCTTTCCCATTTTCCAGATTCGGCTCCTGCAGGCTGGGGGAGATACATTTCCTCTGATGGGCAGCTCTGGGA
Organism: Cavia porcellus; assembly: GCF_034190915.1. Classification (NCBI taxonomy): domain Eukaryota; kingdom Metazoa; phylum Chordata; class Mammalia; order Rodentia; family Caviidae; genus Cavia; species Cavia porcellus. Next base: position 28,902,204 of record NW_026947515.1, read on the forward strand.
CTGTCTTGGGGATGGTGAGTGTCTGTCCTCCCCAGGCTCCAGCTCAGAGAGGAAGACAGCTGGGCAGTGGACTCCTGCACGCGCTCACATGTGTGCATCCAGGCCCACTCATCTCTGTGTCTCCCTGCCTCTGGCACCAGACAGGGAGGTGATGTGACACCTGTGTTTGTTTACTCCTCTGACCCCAGTGAAGCTGAGGGGACCTCAGGCACACTCATCCCACCCTGCCCAGGAGGGAAAGTAGGGAGGTACCTGGAGACTGGAGCACCGCACACCCCAGGCTACCGCCTGCCACCTGAGATGTCAGAGCCTGCAGCCCCAGGCCGGTGCTGACCACACAGGGATGCACCCTCACAGCACTCTGGCCTCACCTGTCCACAGGCCCTGAAGAGCCATGACCACAGTACCAAGCCCGTGTACATCTCCGTGGGCCATAAGATGAGCCTGGAGGCCGCCGTGCGCCTGACCCGTCGCTGCTGCAGATTCCGGATCCCGGAGCCCGTGCGCCAGGTGGGGCCACCTGTGGGTGGTGTCACTGCATGAGTTCCTCTCTGCTCCTTATCACTTGCTGCCTGTCAGCCCCAGTGGGATCATGGAACATCGGGGTGAGCTCAGGATGATCCTGGGCTGGGGCCAGGTCCAGGCTCCCTGCTGGCGAGCCAGTTGACTTCCCCAGGCTCTGGAGGCAGAGGAGGGGAGCAGAAGCTGCCTAGCCCAAGCCACCGCGCACTGCACTCAGGCAGCAGGGTGCCGCAGTCACCATTCTGCTCCCCTGCCCAGAGAGAGTGGCTCACACTCGGAGGCCCTTGCAAGGAGTGCCATGCTGAAGAAGCTTCATGCTGGCACCAGGAGCCCCAGCCAGTCTCCAGGGTGTAGCATTTAGGGCCCAGCTCAGTGAAACTGAGGACCCAGGGCCCAGGACCACTTTCCTGTGCTCCCCAGTCACCTGCCAGTGTGTGTTACAAAGCAGCACGTAGGCCAGAGATCCAGGAGAAGCCCCCAGAAGATGAGCAAAGGGCACACTGGAACAGCGTTCGGGAGCCCTTGGGTAGGAAGAGCTTGGTCAGGAGGCCTGGGATGGGTAGGAGTCAATTTACGTCCCAAGCCTGGCTCAGGGACAGGACACGGAGCCACAGAAGCAGTTGGGTCTTTGGGAGTTCCGGCCCAGCCTAGAGCCCTCTGGGCATGCTAAGTGCTGGGGAAAGAGCCCCAGCCTTCCCTGTTGTCTGCCTCTTCCCTGGCCCACTCTGGCCCCACAGCCACCGACAGAAGGCCACCTGCTAGATTCGGCTCAGCTATCCCTCTGCGCTCCCAGGGGAAACACCAGGCTCAGTGCCCCTGGACTCAGACTGATAACCGCCTCCACCTCCATCTTCCTCCCTGTCCCCTGCAGGCATGTAGAGTGGCCTCCAGGTGGTGCAGCAGCACACGCCAGTGCAGTACTCACATCACTGGGGTGGCAGTGCCCAGAGCTGGCTGCTGAGCAGCTTATAAGCACCCAGCAACGGCCCCCACAGTCTCATCCTCCTGGTCCAGGCTGCTGCCACAACTCTGGGTCCCCAGGCCAGTGAGTTGTGCCCTCAGCCCCAGGGGGCCTTTCCTCTTCCATCACTCGCCTGGGGTCTAATGAGAGGAGGCCCAAGAACCCTGGGTTGTGTGGCCCTCAACCTGCGGGCCTCTGGTCCCCCGACCTTGTAAGTGAGGGGCCAGCTGCCCGAGCTCATAGAAGTGGGGGCAGTCCTATGTCTGGTGCTGGGGAAGAGCCTTCCGGATCCTGCCCACACTGTGGAAACGGCGGCTGGTGTGAGATGCGGGCCACCTGGAGCCCACTTCTGTCTGCTGGTGGGGAAGGCAGCACTGGCAGCTTGGTCCACCTTCATCCTAGCCCCGCTCATCTCAGTATGACCCTCCCTGCTGCATATCTGGCAGTCCCTGGAGGACGGGGAGACGGGGCTAAGTGCTGCGCCCTCTCAGTGTGGCATCTGGCGCCTCTCCTGCTTCCGTGGGGCCCCTTGGTCACAAGTGCTGCTGTGCTCCTTGTGCCAGGTGCAGGCTCCACTGCAGGCTGGGCTCTACCCTGGGGAACCCCTGCTTACCCGCCCACAGCCCTGTGAGCTGCAGCAGAGGCTGTCTGGGGATTAGCTGTGGCTGTCACTGTGTCACAAAGCCCAAAGCTAAGCTAAACCCATCTGAGCTGGATCAGGGGGCTTCCTGAGGCCAGGCTGTCTGGGGGGGGTCCCACACAGTGTGACCCCATTCTGTGTCCTCCACTGTATCTGTCAAAGTCCCCATCTGTGACCCTTGAGCCCTTTTTTCTCAGTAATTTTGCAAGACTTTGGGAGACAGGCAGCAGTCACAGCTGACACTAGCCAGAGAGACAGAAAGGGACCCAGAGTGAGGTCTGGCCCGCATGAGTCCCCCCACTCAAAGCAGAACTCCCTGGAGGGAGGGGCTGTGAGCACAAGGGAAGCTGAGTAGCCCGGACACCCCCAGCCTCAGTGGCAGGTCCACAGCCCCTGAGGTCTTGGCACCCTGTCAGTCACACATGGATGAGCTGTAGGAGCTAAGGGGCCCCAAGCGGCTTCCCGTAAGGGGTACAAAGGCATTTCCCTGTCTGTTCAGCAGCCAGCCAAGGGCCTGCCACTGCTCACCTGCACTGTCTGTTCCTTCAGGCTGACATCCGCTCTCGAGAGTACATTCGCAGGACTCTGTGTTGCTCCGGGCCACCTGCACCAGGGCTGGAGAGGTAAGCTCCAGGGGCCATTAGGATGCCCACAGGCAGCCTCTTCCTGCTTGCAGTGTTGGGGCTCAGGACCCATGGAGCAGGGCCAGGCCTGGCTAGGAGAGGTCCCTGAGGGTGTAGGCTTCGAGCCTGGAGGGAGCTCTCCAGAAACAGCACCCTACGGCCATCGAGTCTGAGCCCCACCTCCCAACAGGGCTGCCCCACACCCTCTGTCTCTTTCTCTGCAAGGCAGGCAGAGTAACTTTTCCTTCCAGGTTCTAGGGTAGAGTGAGATGGTGTGGCAGATAGCCTCAGCTGACCTTGCAGGGCCTGGACCAGCTAGCCTGGAGTGGCCTTGCCTGGAGCAGCTACCCTGACCCTGCCTTGCAAATGAGGACCACGAAGTCAGGAGCATTGGCAGGTGGCAGACACGGTGTTGTGCATGGCGTGGGCTCCCAGCCCCGCCTCCTGGGCTCCTCGTCTCCAGGGTCCTGCCAAGGGGTGAATCGTTGAAGGCTGCGCTTCCCCGGCTCCTTTCCCTGGCAGCAAGCTGCTGTTCGCAGGCCTGGATAGGCTGCTTTGAGAACTGGGAGAGGGCACTGGAAACCCCCACTTCACAGTTGGACCCGCCAGGCTGGATCAAGGTGAACCTGTCCAGCTGGCCATCAAATTCTGCCCGGATTGCTAATCCGTGGTTGTCAGCAGCTCTTCCAGGGTCTCTTGGTTCCAGAACCCCTTTTGAGGCTGTGCCTTTCTCAATGTTATTGCAGGAGCCAGAAGAGACCAGGATCAAAGGCACATCCCAAAGGAGGCTCAGCAGGGCCAGCAGAAGAGGGCAGGTGCACTGAGGACCCCAGCAGAGACCTGGGACAGACCCAGAAACTATGCAACCAGGATGCCAGAAGCAGCAGGGCAAAGCCTGGCAGTCACCAGGAGCTGGGCACCATGAAGATGCCAACAGCTAGCCTCCCACTGCAACCTCAGGAAGTAACTATCCTGAGGAAAGGCCTCTCGGGATGCTAGCAACCTCCCCAAGTGGAAATGCTGACCAGAGCACCCAGCAGGACACCTCTTGCACTGTTGGCTGCCCTGCCTCCTCCAGCATTCGGTGATCTGGGTGGTCACTGGCCCAGGACAGATGTGCCCAAGGCGAGTGCCAGACCAGAACATTATGAGATCACCCACCCAGAGCACACAGAGGATTGGGGGTTCAGGTGCCCAGCAGGCCAGAGACTGACAGCCCACAGTGGGGTTGACAGGTGGCAGGTAGGTCCAGGTTCCCTAGTTCTGGGTCAGGATGGAGAGGAGAGGAAAGGAGGGTCTCGAGATGAAAGTGCCCATGTGCTGGATGTGCCAGGCTCTGCTGTGCCACACACACACATGCTGGCATCCAGCCCATCCAAAGGAGACAGCTGCCAGGCTCCCCACCCAGGCCCCAGCACCCCCTGAAGTAGAGTGCTCTGGCCCTGCCCAGAACCTGTCTTCTCATGGGGATGCCCTCTGCCTGCCTTCCTGGGGTTTACCCGAGACATGGAGGGAGGATGGGGTGCCTAGTAGTGGGGTCTCAGGGCATGGCCAGGCCCACACAGACTTCAGCACACTCCTGGGGCTCCCCCAAAAACCGCCTGAACCCAGGGCGGGGGCTCACAGCTGCCCCCACCGTCTGGCCTCCCAAGCCCCAGAGGACCAGTGGCTGCTCAGAAGTGCAGGGCTGAGGCTCAGCAGAGCTGTCTCCCTGGTGCTTTGGTAAAGCGCGTGGCAGGTGGGGATAATGCCTGTCCTCCCTCCTTGTGGCTGGGAGGTCCCATGAGGTGACATCCATAAGGGGCTTAGCATGAAGCCTGACACGTGGTGGTACCTGGGTAGAAAGAAGCTGTTAGTTTGGAGAAACGGGACCCACAGAGATCAGGCCTGATGGCCATGCTAACCAGATGACAAGAAACCAGGTAGGAGTTCTATTCTACCACCCAGCTATGGGTGGGGTAGCCCTGGCTTCAGCTCCCTCCGGCTGGGCAGGCAGGAGCGGCCTCCTGGGGTGGTGGCCTGTGCTCCCCGTCAGGAGCCCCTAGTTCCATCTGGAGGCTCAGAAGTGGTGGCCCCATGCAGAGGCAGCTTCAAGGGGGGACAGGCAGAGGTGGCCACGCCCCCTCCATGGGGCCTGAGTCTTCACAAGGGACACAGCCAGTACCCACAACAGGCCTGCCCAGCACACACACACACACTCATACACACTGCCTCCCAGTGAGGGGCGGCCAGAGCCCCAAGGAAAGTGTAGATAAACTGCAGTGCTGGGGGTTGGAGCCCAGTGCCTGCACACACGGGGCCAGCACCCTGCCCCCAAGTCTCACCTCCCCTGCAGACAGCTTTCGTGTGCCTAGTTTTTGTTTTGAAATTAAACTCACCGTGACTGGGGATTTAGCTCAGCAGCATAACTCCTGCCTTGCAAGCAGGCAGTCGTGAGTTCCATCCCTGGTACCGATGCAAAGGAAAAAGACAAAACAAGCAAACAAAAAACAAACAAACAAAAAAATCCACAACATGTGAAATTAAACTCACTGTTCCAGGGCTGGGAGTTTAGCTCAGTGGCATAAGTGTCTGCCTGACAAGCACTAAGGTCATGAGTTCGATCCCCGGTACCATAAAATTAAAATAAAATAAAATAAAAAATAAAATTCACAATTCTAGCCTTTTTGGAGTGTGCAGTCCTGGGCTTTTCCTAGCCAGGCACTTAGACGTGCACCTCTGGCCCCAGCCCCTTGGCTGAGATAGAAGGATGGCTTGAGCCTGAGATCAAGGCCAGCCTGGGCTATGTGGTGAGACCATGTCTGTGCAGCAGAAGTAAGAACATCCATGGTCTGTCTCCCTCTCCGTGGTCTAGTTCCAGAACATTCTCAGTCCCTAAAGGGAAACCCCATCTGTCAGCAGCCACCTGGCAGCCGTTGGTCACTTCCTGCCTCTGGACGTGCTCACTGGACCCTGACCCTCTTTGTGTCCAGTCCTCATGTCCAGTCTCCCACACTTCCAGGGTTCATCTGTGTCATACTGTGTGTCACTACAGTGCATCCCTGACTTACAAACAGTGGAGCTGGGAACTGGGGTGGGGGTGGGGGTATAAGGCTCCCCATGATCATGAGTGGATCCAGCTTCACAAATGTTCTCCCAAAGCGGGACTCATTCATGAACCATGGCCTTCCTCTACCTCGCTCCTTTCTGTGACTAAATCTGCTGTGAGGACCTGCCACATTTCAGCTCCACAAACCAGGTGGCAGGTATGTGGGCTGCTGCTGGTCGGGGGTGTTACAGGTGAGGCTGCCACAAGTGTTTGCCGCCTTTGCGCACCTAGGAGAGGAAGTGAGAAATTGCCAAGATGCCCCACACTGCGTCCCAGCCCTGCCAGCGCGGGCACACCTAGGCACCCAGGCTCCCGGGTCATCCTCAGCTTGTGGCCGGCTGTCCTTTGCATTCTAGCCATCCTGGGGACACAACGTGTCGCATTGAGAGTTGGGTTCAAGGGTCCCTTGTGACTGATGATGCCACGTACCTTTTCAGGTGCTGCTGGCCAGTCGTACACCTTGGGAAAACCATCTCCACATCCTCTACTTCCCACCTCTTATAATCGGGTTGTCTGTGTTTATTGCTGAGCTGCAAAATTCTTGTGTCCCAGATGCTCGGTGGTCGCAGGTTTGTGTGCTTGGAATTTGACCCCACACCTGATTCTGTGGTGTACATTTACTTGTTTGTGGTATTTTCTTTCTGTGTCTATGAGGTCTCTAGAAACAGTCCACCTTGATTCCTGCATTCGTAGCCTGTGTCCATCTGGTGCAGGTCTGAGGGGTGCCCCACAGTGACCTGACTCTTGCTGGTGCCCGGAGGTCAGGTCCCTGCGAAAGACCCACCTAACCCAGGATTCAGAGGCTGCAACCCACATCTGCCTGCGGCCTGCTCAGCTCTCCCCCAGCAGACAGCTGCCCGTCACCCGGCCTCAGGACCTAGCAGATGCAGAGCCAGCCTCCTCCAAAGTCTTTGGATGGGGCGAGACTCGGGCACAGGGCTGGCAGGGCACAGCTTCTCAGGAGCCTCTGCCACACGGCTAGGGTTTAATGAAGGGAGCCTTTAAACCTCCGAGGGGCTAAAGAGTTTAGCTGGAGGAGTGATGGGGCGCAGCACAGGGCCCACAGCATTGGAGGGGTGGAGGCATTGGGCTGCAAGCCCCTGGCCTCACTGCTAATGGTCACCTTAATACCAGGTCAGCAGGAGACAGTGAGGGCATCTCCTCAGCTCTGAGATTCCAGTCCTTCCCTCGGTGGTAGACAGTGACAACAGTCCAGAACCAGTGGGGCCTTTCCCCATCTGCCAAAGGGTGTTGGGCAGGCCCCAGAAGAAGGGTACGAGGGTCTGGGGTGCACAAAGAGGCACGTGGACAGGCCAGGGTTCCCTGGGGACAGTAAAGTGTGAGGCTGGGGCAGAGGGACCCTTGGGGGACCCTAAGTGCAGTGGTGTCTCAGCCGCTTCCCACAGAACCTTAAAAATAGAGCCTCAGTGAGAACCGCCTCAGCAGACCACAGCTTGCTGTCAATGGTAATATTCTTGAACCTCTTAATAATTCAGTGGGCTCCAAATAGATTTTCCAGTTCACCTGCTGCTCCAGGCCCCCTCCCAGCAGCCCCCTCCTGCCTGCAGCTGGGAGCGCAGGCTTTCAGGAGGTGGTTTGGCCTGGTACTGGGTCAGGCCCAAGTCCCCTACTGGGGGGCCCTGCTTGTCTGCCTTGCCCTCTCCTGCAGCTGTCAGGAAGGGGGCTGTGCCAGGACTGGACACTGATGTTCAGCACCTGCCTGGCAAGTGAAAGGTTGCCAGTTCAATCCCTGCTACAAAAATAAATAAATAAATAAATTTTTTAAATATCTGAAGAAAAAAAAAACAAACTGAGAACTAGCCAGGTGTGGTGGCTCACTCCTGTAATCTCAGCACTCAGGAGGCTGAGGCAGGAGGATTATTGCGAGTTCAAGACCAGCCTAGGCTACAAAATGAGCTCAAGGCCAGCCTGAACTGCATAGCCAGACCCTGTCTCAAAAAGACAAAAAAAAAAAAAAAAAAATCTGAACAAGGCAGGGCCAGGAGGGACCAGCTGTACCCACTGCGGGTTTAGTGTACCTGAACAGGTCACTTCATTCACAGCTGTGCCTCTCTCTCAGTGGGTGTGGGGTCAGCATCTCCAGAAAAAGCTGTGGTGTTTGGGGCACGTGGGACATCTGCACCAGCAGCCAGGCCCCGGCCTCCCTCCTCTCCCGGGGCTGTGGCTAAGCAGCAGGCAGCCCTCACCTGCCCTGTCAGCCCCTGGCTTGATCTTTCAGAGGAGAGGAAACTGGGGTGCTACCGGGTGGCAGGATGCCCAGCCTGCCTCACCCTCCCATAAGCAGCCTAGCCCAGCAGTCCAGCTGCACTGGCCTGGCCAGGTCCTGTGTTTTTATGAAACTTTAATTAAAGGCAAAGGCACACAGATGAATCCCATGCGGGATAGTCGGCGAGGGGTCGTGGGGAAGAAGGACGAGAGCGCCCCCGTTCATCTCCCTCCCTGCAGGCTGGAGGCTGAGACAGCTGCCCTCGGCTTCCTGGTGCCCTGGGTGGCCAGAGGGTGAGGTCGGGGGCCACACAGGCCCTGCCAGACACAGCTGGCTCCCTCCCCTTGGAACAGCCCCTGCTCCTTGTCCCATTCCTCCCCGCCCAGCATGGAGTATGCTGAGAAGGCAGGCAAGGGAAGCGGAGGCAGGCTAAGAGGGGGACAAGGCCTGAGACGCACAGAAGGACGGAATGACCTGGGACGGGCAAAGGGAAGGAGAAACAGGATTTCGGAGGGATGGTGCCCTGCCTTTCCAGGGGCAGCTCAGAGTCGGGGCAGCTCGGATAGTCAGAGTCTTACTTTCAGTTACTTCAGTTTCATTGTGTGTTTTTCTTTTTTGTCTTTTTCATTTTTATCGATACCGAGGATCGAACTCATGACCACCTGCTTGCAAGGCAGGTGCTTATGCCTCTGAGCTAAATCCCCAGCCCCCATTGTGTGTTTTTCTAACCAAAGTCATAATTGTGCATCGCTGGATAATCAAACAGTTCTGCGAGGCTTGCAGTGAAAACATAGCACCTCCTTGCTTTCCACCCCTCCTGACTCCTCCTCCTCGCAGGATGTAGCCCATCCTTCTGGTATTTATTTCTAAGCAGTGTGCTAATATTTCTGCTTTTTTTCAGATTTAGAAATTACACACTGGCTTCCTGCTTTGAGATGGAAAACTTCTCCAACAGCAGCCACACATAGGTATACACACACGTGTGTGCTCACACTCACACACCATCTCTCTTCCTGGGCCTCAGAGGCCAGCCCGCGTGTGGTAATTCCCTCCCATACACGTGTCACAGCTGAGCATGGGGCTGCAAGTGCTCTTCTTAGCCTCGTCCGTCCTGGCTTGGTGAGTGCCTCCACCAGGCAAGGGCTGTTTATCTTCTGCGCAGCCATCACTTATGTATCCCTGAGCCATGAGTGGAGTGAAGCGGATATAAATCTTCCTGTGTGTGTTGAAAACATCGGAGCGTCGGTGAGTTTGTGTTTTCTCGGAGCCTGTGGCAGTGGCCTTGGAGGCAGCCCCAGAAGAGCACCCATGTGGCCTGGCAGTGGTGTCCTGCAACCAGCAGAGGGTGGCAGGAGCTGTGCTGTGTCACCCCTGAGTCCAGGTTAAGGAACACCTTGTGGCTTTTGTCTTGTATTCTGTCTCCCTCTCTTTCTTTTCTCTTGTTGAGAGTGAGTGTATGTGTGTGTTTTACTGGGATTGGAACATGGCCTTGTACTGAGCTGCCATCCCCACCGCTTTTCAATTTTTTTTTAAATCAGTACTGGGGATCAAACTCACAACCACGTGCTTGCAAGGAAGGCGCTTATGCCGCTGAGCTAAATCCCCAGCCCCAATTTTTCTTTTTTTTGAGACAGGTTCTCACTAAATCACTAAGTTGCCCAAGGTGGGTTCAGAGTCACCCTCCTCCTGTCTCAGCCTCGCAGAGTGCTGGGATCACAGGTGTGCACCACCACACCTGGTTTCATTTTGACACAAGTCAGCTGCAGGTCATCAGCAGCTTTGCGGAGAGGTCAGCCTGATGGCGAGGGCACCCTGCCCTTAACCAGGGGAGGGCACCATTTTAGAAGTGGCTGTTCCAGCCCTGGTCAGATGCAAGAGGACTGTGGTCCTGGATAGCATCTCCCCCACCCACTCCAATCCCCAGTACTGGGGGTTGAACCCAGGTACTGTAGAGTCACATCCCCAGCCCTTTAAATTTTATTTGGAGACAGAATCTGGCTAGGGTACCCAAGCTGGCCTTCAACTTGGAATCCTCCTGCCTCAGCCTCCCAAGGGCTGGGATTACAGGCTTGCACAACCTTTTTTTTTTTTTTTTTTTTTTTTTTACTGGTACCAGGAATTGAACTCACGACCACAGGCTAGCAAGGCAGGCGCTTATGCCGCTGAGCTAAATCCCCAGCCCCTTGCACAACCATTGACTGCAACCTCCTGAGACCCTGACTCCAAGCTAGTCTGCTTCCAAATTTGTGACCCTCAGAAACTGTGAGAATAAGGCTTTGTCCTGGGGTGGCTGGTGGACACAGCCCTCCTTCTGCCTACTCCACCGGCCCTGGCGGCCGCCATACGTGCTGCGACTTGTCTGCCACCAGGACTTCAGCCAGCCTGGGGCTGCCCCTCCTCCTACTCCTCCATCAAGCTCCTTCCTTCCCACGTCCTGCGTCTTCTGCTTTGGATGCTCCCCATTTTAAGGCGGTGGGACAAGCAAAGATGAGGGTTCTGAGCCCACCTCCACCCTCCCTCTGAAGTGCCCACTTCAGCAGGAAGATCTGAGAATGGCTTTGGGCATCATCAACAGCCTCAGGGGCAATCCCAAGGCCACATGCTGCCCACTCCCTGGAGGACCTGCTGTCCCCTGCCCTGGGCCCACAGTGCTGAAACAGCCTTGCGAGCTTTCTCTTACTGTGACAACACACATGGCCGAGTTACCTTAAACAGAGGACAGGCCTGGCCTCTATCACCGAGTCTTCTCCTCAAAGGCTCTCTGACAGGACACAGGACACAGGACCCCTCTGTGCTCTGGCTGCTCTGAGAGCTGGGCCCTCCGACCACCAGCTGCACCCTCACAGAGCTCACTGGTGACGGCAGCTCTGACTCAGGGCCTCCCCCATCCAGTGATCTTTCTGTCCCGCAGCGCCAGGGGGTGCCCCCAGCTAGGTCCTGAGCCTTCCCTACGCAAACGCTGCTCTGGCTTCGGCAAGGGGGGGGACACCAAAAGCCAGAACTGGGGCTGGGGTCAGCCTCAGTAACGTGGTGGGGAAGGCGACTTCTTAGAGGGAAATCAAAGCACTACTGCTGAATCAGATCGGTTATGCCTCAGTGAAGAGACCAAGGCCTGCAGAAGAGCTTCTGCAGAAGAGGCAAAGGCTTTGGGGTCCCACAAAGCTTCATCCCCAAGGCCCTAGGAAGGTGTTCTCTCCTCCCACCAGCACCCCATGCAGTCCCCCAGTAATTCTCTCCCAAACCCAGCAGGGAACGTTGTGATTAAGACTCCATTATTAACTTGCCAATCTTATTTCTGGGGCACAGATGCTAACAGCTTAGGGGACCCACTTGGCATATAACGAGGTCTCCATGACAAATTACTTGGGTATCAATTAACTATCTGGGGAAATGTCAGGCAGGATCCGTCCTGCTGGCAGGGAGAGAGAGCCAATTAACCTGGAGTGGTCAGCCAGCTCCAGTTTGGGCCTCCAGCAGAGCCGGGAATGAGGGAACCTGGGGGGCCTGGAGCAAGGTGGAACCTCCCCCAAGAGCTACTGCTGCTTCCGACAAGAGCCTCAGCGCCCTGTCCTGGCCCTGCGGCTCTGTCCACTCATTCTCGCCACAGTCACCTGCCTGACAGGGACAGGGATAGGGCCACAAGAAATCTGTGCAGCCACGTGTCTGTGTCCTGGTGCGAGTGGCTCTGTAGGAGTCAAGGGTCCTTGAGGGAGGAGGCAGGATAGGCAAGAGCACATCACATTGCCAGGAGGCAAGGGCACAGCTGGGCACTGCTAGGCCCAGGCAGGGGACCCCAAGCAGCACCCGGCCCTGCACTGCTGAGCTGTGAGACTTCTGGACAGCCTCTGAAACCCTGTCATCTCTAACATGGGGTGGAGCAGCGCAGGTTCCCACTGTGAGAGTGAACAGCAGCCTGCTGCAGCTGCTGCTGAATTTGGCCCCTGTACTCTCACACCCAGGTGCAGGTAGGGCCCCCACCATCTGGGGGAGGCCTGGATGGAACACACCCAGGGTGGAGTCCAGAGCTACACAGACGTCCTGCAGAGGCTGAGGCCCATCAGCTGGCACTTAGGTGGCAACAACAGAGAGCAAGCTCTGACCTCTCAAAGCCACTGACCTCAGAGCCTATGTGAGTCTTGTTTTGCTTTCAGAAAAGGCCCTCTAGATGCCTGAGAGGTGTCCATACCCTGGGGACCATGCCCTGTCCCCAGCCCCATGACTTTGCTCATGGCCCCCCACCCCTATAGCAGATGCCCCACCCTACTACCAGCCAGTGATTGGCAGTTGCCACTTCCCAGCCCCCCAGCCACGTGCCTATTCATGACACTGACATATGGCACCTCCGAGGGGGGTCGGGGAGCTGCCAGTCGGCAGTGCAGCACGTCCCCATCTGAGCCCTGCTGAAGCAAACAAAGGCAAGATGCGCTGGGAGCAGAGGCGGGCTGGAGAAGAGTGTGTGTGTGTGTGTGTGTGTGTGTGTGTGTGTGTGTGTGTGCACGCGCCTGCACGCGCGTGCTGGGAGGGAGGCTCTGGGGTTTGAGAGCTGGTCTGTGCTCTCAGAGGCTTCTGGAGCTCAGCAGACAGGGTCCTTGGCATCTGGCCGTTTGTCCTTCGCCCAGATTTCAGCTGGCTCAAAGACCCTCCCCCGCTTGCCTCTCTCACTGAATGCCCAGCAGACCCCCACAAGTGGGTCCTAGCAATGCTGAATTCTCTCTGCATCCAGGACATTCTGCCTAATGTCAGGCCACATCCCCAGGCTCTGGGCTCAGCCAGCACCTGCATTTTACTGAGGATAGCGAGCCCCATATCGGTGTGGGGCTGCCACAGCCCACCATTGCTTTCCCCTCAGACCATGCCCCAGGCTGGAGACTCACAGGCACCAGCCCTGCTCCTGGGGCTGGGGAGGGCAGAGCTGAACAAAGGCCTGCTCTGGGGTCCTTGCAAGGCCCCATCTCCTGACCCAGGGCTGAAGGCTGCTGCTATGGAAACCAGGCCTCTTAATACCTGGCCATGCACATCCTGGGGTGGGTCAGGAGCAGTGACCTGCTGTCCCCAGATGTGGCAGGACAGGTGGGAGATGGAGAAGGGCTGCAGAGCATGGCCTGAGTGTGAAAGGCCAGGCCCACAGCCTGCCCAGGGAGACGCTCTGCCTGGGGGCCAGCTCTGCTGGCCTCCACTCGCACTCTGTGCAGTATGGCCCTGTGGGCTGTCTGAGAGGCCATGAGTCCCCATCTTGGGCAGAGGTGTTGCTGGGTGGGGGAGAAGCTCTGCTACACTGTGGGCTTGTCCCGGGCATCAGGGAGCTGCACAGTCTCGCACCCAAAAGGGTGGCTTGTTGGAGAGGAGCCCCCATCTACTCTCCCACGCCAGCAGAGTATGAGAAGAGAATACTGCACTGACTGCGGCCCTGCCGTCACCCTGGCCCTCGCCTGGCAGGCCGTCCGGGTGAGCTGACCCAGCTGACCTGACTGTGGATGCGGCACCTCAGCCTCAGCACAGTGCCCTTCCCGGGTTGGCAGCACTCACTTAGGCTGCAGGCGCTGGGCCGGCCCTGCTTCAGGCACCGCTGTGCATCAAGGCATCTGCTGCTCCATCTTGGGGCAGATGGCTGCCAGTGAGCTAAGTGTGTGCGGGGGAAGGGGTGCCATAGGAACCCCTTCCTGCTGGGAGCGCGGGGGTGGGAGAGGCAGGCACCAAAGCATGCAGGGACTGCCTGGGGAGCGGGGGGAATCACGTGGCTCTGGGGTTGGGGTGAAACCCAAGGAACCACTTTTTGGGGCTGAGGGAGTCTGGGTCACTTTGGAGGGGACACAGCATCTGGAGGCACAGATCAAGGCTGGCATGCCTGGCATAGCCAGCCAGGTGGTCTTGGGTGAGACCCTTTCCTCCCAGGTTCCCAGGTCCTGAAGGAAAGTTTGGACATCTTCGGGTGCCTTGAGCCCTAGCTTCTCAGCCTCGGTGCGTCCTCTGTACACAGATGCCTGCCATCTGCAGAGGCCTCCTGCCAAGGAGGAGACCAGTAGCACACCATGCCAGGCCCATCCCCAGGGCACATGAGCAGTGCCTCCACCCCTGGCTCTGAGGTCGCAGCTCCTGGAGAGACGGGTGGTGCTGGTGTTAGCTAAGGTCACTCTGCAGAGCAGGATTCCTCAGCAGCTTCTCCTAGTGTCCAGGAGTGCAGCAGAATGGGGAGGGACTTACCAGGCCATCAGGCTAGGCTGTGGGGAAGGTGCTGGCTGAGGTAGGAGACCCTGTCCTGCCTTGGCTGACCCCAAAGCCCAGCCCACTGGACCCAGGACCTCTCAGGGACCCATGGAAGGAAAAGATACAAAGTGTCACCAAGGAAACACCCACAGGGACCAGCAGTCTCAGAAGCCCACTGGTGGGCATGGAGAAGCCCCAATGCTCAGTCGTGGCACAGTGCTCAGCTCTCCTGTGACAGCCCTTGTCCTATTATACTGAAAGGAGACTGTGCTGCTGTGTGTGTGCCCTGGTCAGCTCCAGGGCAGCCTGCAGCGTGTGCACCTGGAACACCCAGCTGGAAGGGCCCATGTCCTCCGGAGAGGCTGCCTGATACCTGCAGCTGTCCAGGAGAGCATAGCAGGTGGCCCCTCTGTCCCTCTCCTGCCCCTCCAATCCTAAAGAGGCCCCACCCCCACCCTAAGTCTATTAGCCAGCTGCCTGCACCACCACTGTGACTCAGCCTGCCGCTCCTCAGCCTCGCCACCCTTGGCTGGTAGTTGCCTTTTTTTTTTTCTCTCCCATTTTCCATTTCCAAAGTGGGACATTGTCCCTGCATTGTGGCAGATGACTCCTGAGGCTCTGGCCTCTGCCCAGAGTGGTTGCACTTGTACCAGTCACGAGAGCCAACAACCAGACACTGGGCACGGCACCCTCAGCCTCTGGCCCTGAGCAGACACTGTCACCCCAAGGGCAGACACAGTCCACACCCCAGTCCAGATGACTTGGGCATGGTGCTAGGAGGCCTCTCCAAAGTCACCCTCTCAAGGTAACAGTGTACCCTTGACATTGCAGACTGAGCGTGGAGAGGTCAAAAATCCTCCAGGGAGGGCAGAACCCAGAGTTCCCTTTCCTTCAAGTGCACCCCGATGTTAAGGATCTGGAGGTGAGCCATGCGTGACAGCACATGCCTGCGATCCCAGCTTTTCAGGAGGCTGAGGCAGGAGGGTTGTGGTTTAACAAGACTCTCCCTCAAACATTTTTTATGAAAGATGGGGAAGGATGGAGATGTAGGTCAGTGACAAGTGCGAGGCCTTTGGTTCGCTCACAAGATGAGAAACGAGAAAGGAAAGGGAGATTTGAGGCCAACACTCAGGGGGAAGCCATAAGAAGACAGGTAAATGTGGGGATGATGGTCCCCAGGGCAAAGACACCAAGGGTTGCCAGCTTTGGAAGCTGAAGAGAAGCCTGCTAAGATTCTGAAGGACCCAGTTCTGCCAGGGTCTTTTTTTTTTTTTTCTGGTTACCATAGCTGTGAGAGAATAAATTCCTGTGATTTGAGGCAGGCAGTTGGTGTGACCTGTTGCAACAGCCCTAGGAAGTTTACAGCTTCCTTCCCTTCCTTTATCCCAGTTTAGGCCTGGTGGCTCAGCCTGCAGAGCAGAGGGCAGAGCTCAGGGGACACAGAGGTAGGACACAGTTTTAAGGGTCCTCAGAGCCTGAGGCTGTACCCTCCTGGGGCCACAGCTCCTCCCCATCACCACCTCAGCCCCAGGACCTCTCACCTCAGGCCTTGTGAGTATATGTCTCCACCTGTGTCCTCAGCATGGCTGGTCTTGCTACCCTTCTGACCTGTAGTGGTCATAAATGCCTTCCACTTTGCATCGGAGCCCAGCCAGGAACAGTCCTCGAGCCCAAAGGCTGCAGAGGACTTTTGTTAGAAAAATCCTTCATGAACAAAAGTAGTGCCAAGTGGCTGATATCTGGAAACCACCGTTTCCAGGCAGGATGGAACCCTGGCTCCCCACCTCCCTTGCAGCTAGGTATAGGCAACTGACCTGCTTTGCTGCTCAGTGCCCAACACCAGGACTCAATCCCCAGAATGCTTCTCCATCAAAGAGGTGGCCAAGGGCCTTGTCCTTGACAACATATGTGGGCCTCTGGGGGCCCCTGCCTTGTGGTGGAGGTTGTGTGTTAGAGGTGTGGCTCTAGACATGTGGCCACCAAGACCCTCACTGCAAGATAAGGAATGTCCTGGGGAACCACCCTCAGTTCTGCCCCTGGACAGGCAGAAGGCAGGGAGGGTGTGTCCTGAGACAAGCTCCTGAGGGCCCTTCTCCTCCTAACCTGGCCAGGGAGAAAGACTTGTGGGAGTGTCGCTGGCCACAAGGTTTAGGGTCAGCCTGGGCTGGCCACACCCTGGGCTGGCCACACCCTGGGTCATGAAGAGCTGTGAAACTCCCCAGCTGAAGGGGCCTCCGCTTCTTCCAGCTCCCGCCCTTGCTCTTTTTGCCCCTGCTGGGCCCATGGGCCTCCCTTTGTCCACCCTCCTCTCTGCTACTCCCTTCATGGAAATGAAGTCATCTAGAAAAATAATCCAAAAATAAAAAGGGAAAAAAACCTAAGAAAACAGGATTTTCCTCCCTTCAAACATTTGGTGAGACACCTCCCACACAGATGAGTGTCCACCGGGGGGCCATTTTGGTCCAAGGGAGACTGAGTCTTGGCTCCCCGGTGCCCACCATAGGGGTCTGCCAGAGCTTCCCTTCTGCAGTCAGCACCCCCAGGAGCCCAGGTACCCAGGAGCCTGAGCTCTGACTGGTGCCCACTGCAGGTGGACCACCCAGTCCAGAGGAGGTGGGGTGGGTGCAGGGCCTGATGCACGCCAGGCCACGGACGGCCTTCGCTCCTAAGTGGGTCCCGCCTAGTGTCTCTCCCCTCTTCCCAACAGCCCACGCCCTGCGGCAGAGTTCTCGTTTGTTTATTTATAATTTATACTCAGCCTGCTTCCAAGAACACTCGGAGCTGAAAAGTGGCTTTCTGGAGCTCAGCTCTGCTCCTATCAGCCTTGGGCTCAAAGCCCATCACCCTCCTCCAGCTCTCTTGGTGCAGACCACTCAGCCTGGCTTCCAGAGCTCTTGGAGTGGACCCCTAATCCAGTCTTCCTTGCCCCCCATGGACCTTGCCTTGTGGACCAGCTTGCTCAGAAGACCCCCAAAACGTAGAATGCATCTTTTCTCCTGGGATGGACCCTTCCTGGATCCTTCTGTGGCCCCAGGATAGGAGGGACCCCCTGGCACCTCTCTTCCACCCCTCCTTTCTGCTCTGCATGGCTGAGCTGACACAGCCTGCTGCCTCCTGCGCCACCCTGTAGGACAGTGACAACACTGTTGATGACAGTGATAATGGAGATATTTGGGGCTCCCCCTGTGCTGGATTGGCATTGCCATGCAGGAGGGAAGGGCCTGCCAGGGGCTTGAGCAGAAGGGAGGCTAAGAGCACTGTACAACCTCGCCTGAACCCCATGCAGTTGGGGTCTCGAGTTGGGGCCGAGGGTGGTGTTTTCACGCATGCTTCTTCAGGACCTTACTGTCCAAGTGACCAGGAAGGGGTGGGAGCCCAGCACAGCAAGGATGCACCTGGGCATTTGGCACTCACAGAGTCACAGCCTTGGGCTCAGGGAGGGGGCCTCTCATAGGGACATCTGAACCAGCTCCCCAGGGGTTCGAAGGAACGATGCTTGTTTTTTTGTTTTTGTTTTTGTCTTTTTCATTTTTATCGGTACTGGGGATCAAACTCACGACCGCCTGCTTGCAAGGCAGGTGCTTATGCCGCTGAGCTAAATCCCCAGCCCCCAAACGATGCTTGTTTTAAGCCACCAAGCTTTTCTGTAACTTGTTACATAGTCAAAGCGATTTGATGCCCCCAGGAATGGCACACTGTCCCCTCCATCCGGGCATGGAGAGAGTGTCTCTGTGAAGCCCTTGGCCTCCTGGGGCCATTCCTGTGGCCATTGTCCACAGGGTAGGGGCATGGAGGGCTCCAGGGAAGGGGCTGCGCTGATCACATGGGGTCATGGCTCCAGGTGACCTCACATTTAGAAGACAAATCTTTTACCTAAGACAGCCTGCCTGGGAAGAGAAGCTTCCCAGACACGTGGGCTATTCCCATGGCAGCGACACTGGAGCCAGGCCGGGCCTCCACTTCCCAGCCCACCTGCTGCCTCAGGGCTTTTTCCCCAGCTGGCTCACTTTCCTAGGATGGGACAGAAGAAACAACTACAGACAGCAAGTGGCCCCAGGACCTAGCGATGGCTTCAGCCAAGGCCAGAACACTGGCTTAACCAGGAGGATGCCGGAGCTCGGGTTCCTCTGAGCCCTGCTTGCTCCTTTGGAAAATGGAGCAGACACAGCACCCTTTGACCTAGTGCTGAGCAAACTGGACAAATTCCACAGAGCACAGAGCCACACCATCCCCCTTCCATAGCCTCAGTTTCCCCTCTGTAGAACACTGCCGTTTCCAGCTTCTTCCCCAGCCAACTCAAACTCCCATTTCTGCAGAACAAGGGCAGCGTCGCTGCCAGTCACCAGCCACACCACAGCCCGGAGGTGGAGGATGTTCCCTTCCTCCACCAGCAGTGGGTCTAGAGCCCAAAGGCTTGGCACCATCAGTAGTCACTGAACCCCAGTCCTTCCTCCTTCAGCTTGAGCTGACACCACCCGGCAGATGGGCAACCCTGGAATGGCAGAGCCTTGGGGGTCACCCTTGGGAAGCCTCAGGCAAGAGCAGATGCCAGCTAGGCTATGTCAGGGATATGCTGCCACTCTCAGGCACACTGCAGAGCATGGCCTTTCCTAGTGCCACTCTCCTTGCCACCAACTTCCCGAGGGCCACAGATGTCCTGACCGTGGGGGTTGAGGCAGACCAGATGTCTGTTCCCGGCCACAATGCTCCATGCCAGAAGGACAGAGCCAGCATGGTCCCTTGCTGACACAGGCCTGGAACCCCTGATTTTGGAACTGAGAGGGAAGCAGGGATGTGTGAGGGGAGAGAAGCCAGGCATTTTTCCAGAAGGAAATGCCTTTAAGAGCATTTAAGGCCAGAGGAGCCCACACCATGCCCTGAGAGGTTGGCTCACATATGGCTGCCCTGGCCGGCCCAAACCACATGCCTGCAAAGTGCTCCTCTCCCGATGCCAGGCCCACAGGGAAGCCAGTCATCCACACATTTTGATGCTACCCTGGGCAGCCCCAAGGCCTGACTGGCTTCCTGCCTGGGAAGCAGCCCAGTGCCCTGGAAGAGCAGGCAGTGTGAGCATGCTGAAATCCTGGACTGGGCACACACCAGCACTGGACCCCATCAGGGGCCACCCTTCTAAGCCCACTTCCTTGTGTGGAAAAGGTTCATCTCATAAATATGAGGTCATTTAGAGCCATATCAAGAACTGTGATAGGGGCGGGTTTTTCTTTCCCTCTTGTGCACAGAACATGCTGTGCCAACTGCCACAGACAAAGTGGCCTCTAGGAGAACCCAGGGGACTTCCAAAGACCCCACCCAGAACCAGTCTCCCCTGCTTCTGCCTTGTGCCTTGCACACACCTGTTCTTAGTGTCCCCTCTGTATGGCTGAGACCACTCTTCCCCCTCACCCTCTCCCACTAGACCAAGGTGGTCTCTGCGGTGACACTAGGTCTCCTCCAGCCAACTCTACCCGGAGTGGTGCCAGGCACATGGGATCAAAGACCTCTTTAGGCCCAGAGACCCTGACCTCCAAGGAACCAGTTCTCCAAGACCTTGGCAAATGACCCATGCTGGCTCCCCTTCCCCTAGAATTACCAAGGGGAGCCCACCCATCCCTGCCAGCACCGCAGCAGTCTTTAATCCAGCTCCTCAGGGAATGGTGTCCCCTGGCCCTCCGGGGAAGATAAGGAGGTGTACACGGTTTACTGAGTACCTGCTGTCATCTGAACAAGACAATCTCTGCGTTCACAGAGCTTCTCCAACAAACGTGTACCAGCTATGTTGTGGTAAGACCTAAGCAGGAAAGAACAGTGCGGAGTATGAGGAGCAAGGGGTAAGCTCAAACAGCTGTTCACTTCCCCAAGGAGCTGGCGTTGGAGAGATGCCTTGAAAAGAGGATGAGGGTGGGCTGTTCTAGGCAGTGAAAAAGCAAAAGCAAAAGCCCTGTGGCAGGATGGCACTGGGAGAGCAGAAGGTAGAGAGGTAGGTAAGGACCCTGTTGAAGAGACTAGGAGTGGGACAGAGCGCAAGGGTGATCTTGGCTAGCAGATGGCTCTGCGACTGGGCCATGAAGATAGTAGAGAGGTGGGAACCGGTCAACCGTGGGATATGTAGGAGGCGCAGGTGACAGGATGGACGGGCCTTGGAGCCCAGGCAGCGGCTGGGGGCAAGGAGCTGCGGTGGCCCGGCGGCTCCTGGCTATGCACTCCGAGTCCTCGGGGTGCCATTTCACCGGCCACCCTGCCCGGGGGTACCGCCGGGGACGGGAACCCCCATCGCAACCTGGCCAGGCGGAGGGGGACGCGAGCAGGGACCCCGGGAAGTTCGGGACAGCCGGAGGCCCCACCCGCAGGGGCTCGTACCGGCGGAAGCCTGCAAAGAGAACTCTCGCGAGATGACTGAAACCCCATCCCTCCGAGGCTTCGCAAATCGGTAAGCGGCTGAATGCGTTGCCATGACAACCCGGACTGCGTGGCTGCCGCCTCTGTGGCTGTGGTGGCCTCGGCGTCCTGTGTGTGAGGCCATCCTGTGTCGCAGGCGTCCTTCTGCCCAGAGCTCCGTCCTCGGGAGTTTGAAGATGGGCAGAAAGGTGAGGCTGCGACCTAGCCAAGCAGCATCTCGACGTCCCCGTGCGGGTGTAGAGAAGCCACCACAGCTCTTTCCGGGGCGATCGGCCCCGCGGCCGCCCGTTCCCACCACTTCAGCCTGCCGGATACCCGCGTCCTTCCGGTCCCCGGCCCCTCGCCTGACCTCCCTTTCAGCCCTGGTCGGAGGTCCTGGAGTATCCCTAGAGGGGCGCTGCAGACCCCTGCCTCGCTCCGAGGCTGGTCAGGCTTGGGGCAGCGAGAAGGGAAGGACTGGAGGTTGGGCCGCCCACGGTCCGCAGGCCACTGAAGTCAGTTACAGCCCCTCCAGGTCCAGACCTCGGCCCATCCAGAGGGAGGTGGGAGGAAGCCGCAAGCCCGTTGGCGGGCCAGGGCACCACTGTCGCTCCAGCCCCAGTGCTGGACCCCGCAGACCCCGCAGAGCCGGCCCAGCGTGTCAGTATCTAGTGGAGAAAAAATGACAACGTGAACGTGATGTAATGTGAGCTTTGGGGCGGGGGTGGGGGAGAAGCTTGTTGCTTGACTTCACCCAGGAATGTGGCTGGACGGAAAGTTACTGCAACTGGAGAAAGGCACAGTTGGCTGGAGTTTGGTTTAAAAATAAATAAATAAGATTTAAATTATATAACTAACACGTGTTCAGTGTAGAAAACTTAGGAAAACACATGAAAGCATAAAAATCCTTCATCCCACAATCACATAGAACCACCGCTGACATTTGGGATGTTTTCTTCCAGTCTCTCTCTCTTTTTTTTATGAGACAGGGTCTCACCATATAGCCCAGGGTGACCTCAAACTCTCAATCCTCCCTCAGTTTCCTAAGTGCAGGAACTGCAGGTGTGTGGCACCTGTCTTCCTAACGCATTTACAGTAGATGTGTTCCCAGCCCACAGGCTCCGCTGTGCATTAGTTCCCTTTCCTTGTTGATGCTCCATCCCAGCCTGGCTGCCCCCACACACAGAGGGAAGCAGCTGTCTGAGATGCACCGATGCACCTGACTGGTGGGCCCGTTCCCCGTTCCCCGGGCGGCAGCTTCCACTGTAGGGGTTTCTGGGAGCTTGGTAGTTGCTCCATGATGGGGAAAGGGATAGCAGTGAGGCTTGAGGAAACCCGTCAGGCCAAGCACCAGAGCACTCCATCCTCCGAGTGCACAGGAGCCCATGGGTAGCAGATCAAAGAGCAGAGGCAGCAAGAGGCTCAGCTGACACTTTGCCTCTGCACTGCCGGGGACACGGGACACTCCAGGACCGGTAATCAAAGGAGGATAGGTGACCACTTGGTGTCATCCTCGCAGGGCAATGAAGCACCCTGGAAGGAGTCCCGGCCTGGGGAAGCCACCCCACCCCCACCCCACTGCCCAAGGGAGAAGCAGCATGAGTATGTCCCAGGCCCCTACTTTCCCAGCTGTCAGTGATCCACGTGCCTGGCCCCTCAGCCCTCCCCTCAGAGCACACAGTGCACTGCCACTCTTCTCCAGAGTCATGGGGATGGTCACCTTCCTCTGGGAAGCCTGGCATCTGTGGGGGTAGCCCCATGTGCCTCGGTGTTTGAGTACTCTCGAGGCCCCTATTGATTCTGTCTTTTCCCAAGGTCTCAGTTTTAAAGAATGTCTTGGTTTAAAAAAAAAAAAAGAATGTCTTGGTTTGTTGACCCTTCTGCTGAGAGGGGAAGATTACAGGGGATGATGGCAGCCCCTCTGTCCCCTCCTCTACTGGGATGCTTATCTTCCAAGTGTGCGTGGGGCCAAGCCCAAGAGTCCTGCTGCTGGTGTTCTTTCTGAAGTCCCTGGAGAGCAGTTCTGGGTGCTCCACAATAGCTGCATGTCCCTGTCTTTTAGTGCTGGCCTGCCCTGCAGGGATGCCACAGGGAAACTGCTCCGGATGCCTCTGCCCCCACCTCCAGACAGAGCCCCTGAGACTCTCGCTTCCTGGGAGTGTTCCTCTCCAAAGTCACTTCCCATTTTTCCTCCGCTGAAAATCACCCAGTGGCTCCCCATCTTGCTTGGTGGAACCCAATGTTCTTTCCAGTGAACAAAGTGTCCAATCCAGCCAAAGCCCTGGGGAACGCACTGCAGTGGGGCCAAGTCACCTTGCTGTCTGGGGGCAACCAGTGAGGCCGCAGGCTGCAGGGAATTGCACCATCTCAGGGCACTGGGAAGACCGACTGGCCCGGGCTTGAGTTGTGAGAACTTGGGATGAAGTCCAAGGAGTCAGGCTGGACTGGAGGCTGCCAGGAAGCTGGCGTGATGCTGTGACGGGTGCCTTACTCATTGAGGGGAAAGCAGGAAGAAGAGCGCACAGTGGATGCTGAGCTGAGTGGGCAGCAGCGGTCACTCCTTAGCCAGGAGTGGGTGCGGTCGGGCCTCAGGTGTACACAGTGCTCACATTCTGTGTCCAGACCAGATTCTGGCAGGTCTTGTCTGTCCCCATCCAGCTTGGTCAAGTGGCCCTCTGATGCTGGTGCCAGGCCAGCGACAAACAGGAGCCGGGCCAGTGATGTACTTCAAGAGGCTCGTGACCTGACCGCAGCTGCCCTCCACCCCTGGCCCCTTGCTCATGCTACTCTTGCCCAGTCACTTCCTGGTCACACGAGTTTCCCTTTTCCTGTAGCTGGGTGCCTGGCCCCAGGGACCGCATGGCTGACTCCTAGCTTGTGTTCCCTCTGCTCTCTCTCCCTGCTTGCCTGCATGCTCTTCCTCATGGTCTTGCCACAGAGCCGTTGCATGATGGAACCCTACATCCTCAGGCCTCCCTCACCCTACCCCACCACAGAGTCTGGGTGACCCATCTGAGTTTCACCACCCCAGGACAAGTGGCCTGCATGCAGCTCGCGCCCTGCCATCTGCCAGTGACCCTGCTCTCGGTCACCCCCTGCTGCAGGACAGACAGACCAGAGCTGGCTGTGGCTGGGACCATATGCATTTGTGAGATAGACTCTCAGCCTCACCCTCCACTGTCACACCCCAAGGGCCAGCAGCATGGTGACACCAGGGCCCTGGAAAGCAGAGAAGCTGAAGAGCTCAGGCCCTGCCCCTTGCCCTGCCCAAAATAGGTCTAGCTGCTTCTCTCATCAGGGGAACAAGGATCATGGCCATCCCTGGTCAGTCTTTCTACCCTTTGCTATTAAAATGGAAGTATCTTACTCCCTAGTTTTAAAAATTTGTAGCATAGGGGACTGATCCCAGGACCTTTGCAGTCAACTACACCCCCTGCCCTTTTTAAATTTTCAATTTTTTTATTTTGAAACAGGTTCTTCCTAAGATGCCCAAGCTGAGCTCAAATTTGTGATTCTCCTACCTCAACCTCCCTAAGTACTGGGACCACAGGTGTGTGTGCTACTCCAGCTGATTGACCTCAGCCCCTTTTATCAGTACTCTAAACTGCCACAAGTGGGGTAGCTTAAAATGATGGGCATTTATTTTCTCCAAGATCTGGAAGCTCAGAATCCCACATCAAGATGGCAGCATGGTTGGTCCTTCTGGAATCTGCCCTGTAACCTCTCTCTCAGCTGGCTGCCATCAGTCCTTGGTATCTTTATAGATGCCTCACTCCCACCTCCTTCTCCGAGTTCATCTGGTGTGCCTCATCAGATTCTAAGCATCCTCTTCCTCTGCCTCCTCATCTTTTTTTCTTTCTTTCTTTCTTTTTTTTTTTTTTTTTTTTGTACTGGGGATCAAATTCATGACCTCGTGCTTGCCAGGCAGGTGCTTATGCCGCTGAGCTAAATTCCCAGCCCTCTTCTTTTGTTGTTTGAAACAACACACTACGTGTCCCGGGGTGACTTTGAACTCACAGCAGTCTTCTTGCCTCAGCCTCCCGAGTGCTGGGATTACAAGTGTGTGCCACCACGCCTAACTCTTCCCTTCTCCAAAGACCCTCTTTCTGAATCAAGCCCCATCTAGAGGCCTGGGTGGGTGTGAACTTGAGGGGACACCATTTAACCCAGTGAGGCTGTGCCCTCACACAGTGGATGTACAGCATCCCGGGCTGATGCCATGTCTGTTCTCCCTGCCTCAGTGTTGACTGCTTGTGCTGTACCTCGATAGCCTGTGCAAGACACTGTCTGACCCCTTCATCTATGCAGATCCCTGTCCTGAGAGTCACTGGGGCAGCAGGCATAGAAAACTGTTCGGTGAGCTTCCCGGCCAGGCCCACCCTACCCCAGCACCTGGGACTTTGCCCTCCCTCTCCCTCACTGGCTCTCGGCCTCCAGGCCCCCACCCCAGGATGTCCGGGAAACTGCAGTCCCTTGCCTGTTTTGTGCAAGTGACTCTGCACTCTCCTAACCTTTTCCTTCCAGCCTGGAGCCTGGAGGTGACGGAAGGGTGGCTCCCAGGCACTGTCAGGCTCTCTAGTATGGAAAAGCACTCAGTTCTTGTTCAGAGAGCTTTTCTGCCCCCCCCCCTTCTGTATCTGTGCTAACATTCTGTGATTCTTAGAGAACCAGAAGCCTAGAGCCAAGAATGTTCAAGCCAGAAGGGATTTCTAAGAGGAACAAAACAGACAGGGCCTCTGCCCACAGAGTTCCCAGGCTGGGGTGGGGTGGGGGGCCCAACGCCTGCCTGAGGCCACTGAGCACGGCTCACACTGGAAGGGGAGCCAGAGTGAAGGAACAGAAAGGTGAGAGGGTTCACAGCAGCAGGCAGCATCCAGCATTGGGTTGGCGCCACTGGGATTGAATGGAGCAATTGGTTTCCTGGGTAGACACCCAAAGACAGGCAATCAAAGAAAATGTAGATAGGGACACCCTGAAAACACAGAGCTTCTGTGTATCTAAGGACACTATGGAAAAGCGGAAAGGCAGCCTGCAGCAGGGGAGAAACCATCGGCAAATCACACACCTGACTGGGGTAGCACAGGAATATGTACCATACTTCCGTGGGCTGCTGGCAACCAGAAAAAAAAACACGCAATTCAAAAAAAATGGGCAAAGGATCTGAATAAATAGTTCTCACAAAGAGATTCAGAAATGGCCAGCAAACACGTGAAAGGGTGTTCAGTGTCACTAACCCGAGGGGAGCCCAAACCAGAGCTGCAAGAAAAGCCCACCTTGACTCATGAGAATGCCTCCCTCCAAAGCCCCAGAATGACAGCCACCTGGGAGGTGTGGACAGATCAGGACCTTGTGCGCTGCTGGTGGGAACAGGACATGGGGGCAGCTGCTGTGGAAAACCATCTGGCAGTCCCCCAAAAAGCTAACTATAGAATTATCACATGATCCAGTCGTTCTAAGTGTGTACCCCCAAAGAATCAGAAGTAGAGGTTCAAACGATCCACGTACACCACGCTGTGACCAACATTACTCACAGTGGCCAAAAGGTGGAAGCAGCCCAGGTGTCCATGGCGCGTGAACGGACCAGCGGAAATGAGAGCCACATACCAACAAGGGAAGTGTCCTTAGCCACAGAAGGGAGGGAGACACAAGGTGTTTCCCAGTGCAGATGCACCAAGAATGCACCGTGGAGAGAGAGGAAGCCAGCCTCAGGAGGACCCTCAATGTGTGGTTCCCATCCTGTGGGGTCCCTAGAGCAGGCAGATGCAGAGATGAGAGCAGATTCAAGGTTTCCAGGGACTGGGGTTGGTCACGGGTCAGAGAGCTTCCTCTTAGTGGGTATGGAATCTGCAGGAACAAGAAAGCTTTGAAAATAGCTAGTGGCGGTCACAGAGCATCGTAAATGTAATTAGTACCACTGAAGCGCACTTCAAAATGGTAAATTTTATGTGATATGTATTTATCACAATCTTTTTAAAAAGTCCTTCACCAAAGTCATCGAACTGTACAGTTTACATAGAACTTCGTGGTTTGTGAGTGATGTCTCATTAAGTGTTAAAGAGAGACAGAGAGGAGCAGTCCCTTCCAAAACCTCTGAGAAGAGGGCGATGCTGGGGCCTTGTAAAGGTGCCACGGGGAGGAGGACAGGAGGGCGGAACCAGGCACCTCTCCTGCCCACACCGCCTCCGGCTCACTGTGTGCTGAGCACAGCCTCCCTCGGAAGCCAATTTTCCGCACAGTGAAAATGTTTTCCTTGTGCCCGCTTGAGCAGATGGCCCCCCACCTTGGCCTGAGTTGAGAAGCACAGAAATCCAGCCAGGCACAGACGGCCTCCTTGGCAGCGTTGCCTGTGCGCGCACACCCCCTCCTCCGCCAGCGAGTTTCCTCATTCCCGCATGCTGG
Organism: Cavia porcellus; assembly: GCF_034190915.1. Classification (NCBI taxonomy): domain Eukaryota; kingdom Metazoa; phylum Chordata; class Mammalia; order Rodentia; family Caviidae; genus Cavia; species Cavia porcellus. The sequence goes on from NW_026947515.1 coordinate 28,929,243, forward strand.
AGCTGGGCCTCTGGAGACCTGGCCCAGCCCGCCTGGGCTCCTCGACCTCTCTGGCCCCTGGCGGGTGCTCAGACACAGCACCTGGGTGAACAGGGAGCAAGCAAGCTGCTGGGGCCTTTGGTCCCGGCCCTGCCCCCTTCCTGAGAGAAGGCTCAGCATGGGTTGGGAGGAAGGTGGAGAAGAGGCGTGACCTGTCTAGGGGAGGACTGAAGAGACCCCAAGGGGAAGATCTCCACCGTGGGAAAGTCTCACTGCGGGGGGGGGGGGGGGGAGGGAGGGGGCACTGGTGAGTGGCAGAAGTCAGAGTTCCGGAAGCAGGGAGGTGTAGGCTTGCAGCAGGAGGGACACGCCTGGTCCTTGCAGGATAGACAGGCTGATCCTCAGGCTCCAGAAGAGCCTGCAGGGGCCACACTGATCACTCAGACTGTCCCTGTCACTCTAAACTGGGGAGGTTGGGAAGGCCACCACCCACCTTCCCAAGGGATCCTGTAAACCACAGGAAGTGTGTATGTCCTTCCTGGAGGAGCTAGGAGACAAATGATTTCCAGGGTTCAAGAGTGTCACTCTTAGTAGCATTCCCTTGGGCGTCAATGTGAAGAGAGATGCATTGCCAGCATGCTCAATGGGAGCCTGTGGCGACTCCTGTCCAAGCTACTGGACCCGCCCTGACTGACTGGGTGATGTTTTAAGCAGCTGAGGCCATGGTGACTGCTGAGTGTGACCATTCACCCCTCCAAGCCTTGCTCCTTGGGGATCAGCATGGAGTGGGACACTGGGGACAAGCCTATCTGGTCGCCTTGCAGAAGGGGACATAGGACCCAGTAGGTCAGGACCCCATGGTGTAGCCTGCTCCTGCCCAGGGGCCACGCTTTCCTGCTTCCTGGAGCACGAAGGCCTAGCATGGGATGGAGTGGGGTGGAGCTGCTACCTAGAGCAGGAGGCAAAGAAAAATGTGATGTGGGCTGGCGAGGGCTTGGGCTCCAGCCACACTCGGCCCCCAGGGCTTAGTCTCCCCTGCTCTGTTGTTCATTGGAAGAGATGGGGACAAACCCCAGAGCCAGTAGGCAGGTGGTGAAGGAGAGGCCAGAGACAGAGTTCCTGATGTCCTGTGTGTCAGTAAAAAAGGAATAGGCCCTTTCAAGATGGTCAGGGGCTGAGGGTGGGTTGAGCTGACCCTAACCCAATTCAGATTATATATATTTTTTTATTTATTTATTTTTGGCGGTACCAGGGGTTGAACTCACAACCTCAAGCTTGCCAGGCAGGCGCTTATGCCACTGAGCTAAATCCCCAGCCCCAACCCTAACTCAATTCCCTGGGGACACTGGAGTCCAGGTTTATCCCATGGCCCAGCCTCAAGGAGACACCCTGAAGTGGACTGTCTTCTGCTACAAAAACAAAACCTCAGAAGGCTGACTTAATAAGAAAAGGAGCTTTGTTTAGCTGATAGTTTAAGAGATCAAAAGTTCCACATAGGGCAAGCCTGTGAGTTCTGGCCTTGGTGGGTATGTGGTGGCAGATGGCTGGAGTTCACAGGAGAGGAAACTGTGTGGCCTGAAAAGAACCAGACAGAGAGCAGGAACCCCACAGTCACCTCCCTCCAGGGCCATGCTGCAGTCCAGCTTCTAGCCCATGTACTCACAGGGGCACGCTCAACCCACACCACAGCCAGAGCAGCTTCCAACCTGACCACGTCTCCTGCTCTTCTGGGGGCTTTGGCACCGCGGGAGGGGCCTGTCACAGCGAGGGACAGTGTGCAGTCCAGCTCTCTGCAGGATACGAGAAGGAGCCTTAACAACATAATGTGGAGGAGGGGTCTCATTCTGGCAGGAAGGGGAGTAGAGAGCCGACCCCATGTGTGTCTGCCCATACTGGACCTGGATGCATCCCCACCCCTCAGACCCTCTCGAGCCTGCAAGGTGAGCACTACCAGCCGTTACCCATGGGGACTGCACCAGTGAGCCGGGAATGGCGAGACCACTGGGCTGAGATCAGAAATTCAGATTCAGCAGAGTCAAGCTGTGCAACTCTGAACAAGCCCATCAGTGTCTCTGGGCCTCAATCATCTGAAAGTCAGGAGCTGAGCTCAAAAAGGGAAGGCCCCCTCCACATGAGGAGCGTTGGAGGCGCCCCAAGGTCGGACAGGTCATCCTGGCACAGTGGGGTGTGGTGAGGCTGGCCATGTGGCCACAGGGTTATGAAACCCCGGGAAGACACAGTGCTGTCTTCAAGAGGGGAACAGATGGGTGGAAGCTGTGGCTGAAGGTAAGGAATCAAGTGCAGAATAGGAGAAGAGTAAAAGAAACACAAGAGAAAACTTCACAACAGAGCTGTCTGAAGATGGGACAGTCTGTCTCCACGGGGTAGTGAGTCCCCCATCATTGGAAGTATGCAAGCCAAGAGGAGCTTCATGTTTCAACAAGCTTCTAGACACTTTTGGTTTTGAAGCCCAGAGTCCAGTCCATCTGTGCCGACTCCTGCCTAGGTCAGAGCAGCTGCCCTACTCAGCCCATCTTTAGCTCCATGAGCTACTGGGATCAGTCACTGATGTGCTGAGATCAGCTGTGAGACGTGCAGAAAGCCATTCACTTCTATGAGTTAAACTACCCACATTTTGCATGAGCTTTTATAAAGAAATTAGAAATGTAAGCATAGGGGCTGGGGATTTAGCTCAGCGGCATAAGCACCTGCCTTGCAAGCAGGCAGTTGTGAGTTCGATCCCTGGTACCGATAAAAAAGAAAAAGACCAAAAAAAATTTTAAAAAAAGAAATGTAAGCATAAACTGTCACACACTAACTATGCACTTTCTTGAGCGAAGGCAGAAGTAGAGGTAGCCCAGAACCCTGTTCTGCACACTGCAGGAGAACCCCACCTCACCCCAAGAGCTTAACCCAGCAGGCTGTTCCCCACCCCAGGCTCTACAGGGAAGGACAGCTCAACCCCCACCAAACACCGGCTCCTCAGTCCTATCCAGGGAACACCAGGGCATCGGGCAGGAAATCCCTGGGCAATGCCAACAGGAAGCCGGAGGGACTGGTTCCTTCCACTAGCCATGTGTGTGCCTGTGTGTCTCAACCTGTCAAGCTATCCTGGCTGTGTTCCCCGACCTCACACTGTGAGTGTCCTGAGATCTCTAAAACCAGGGAACTCTTCCCTTGGAAGAGAGCAGCTTGTATGCTTCACGCACAGAGAGAGCAGAACTTGCTTAGGGAAGCATGATCTTCCCCAGCTCAGGACCCCAGTCAGTCACTCATGCCCTTTGCTACCTGGGCACGGAGATAGGGGTGCAAGGGATTCCTTGGCAGGATGTAGCTTGGGAACCCCAAGCCCAGGCTCTGGGGCCTAGCACTCATCCATCCTGGAGGGCATGAGGTGGGGGGACCAGGAGTTACTGTGCACCCTGGTGAAGAATTCGAGAAATCGCTTCTCCCGTAGGTGTCTCAGCTGCCCATGGGAGATGAGGAGCCCACTCTAGTCCCAGGGCTCTGTGGGGCCGCCAAGGGGCACAGTGCAGCAAAGCACACAGCATGTGTCCCCCAGCAGGCAAGGTCGAGAAAGTGAGGGGGTACAGCCGGGCCAGCTGAAGACATCATCCAGTTTCGGAAAACAAAGAACAGTTCAAGGAGCCCAAGTCTTTCTTCACTCTTTACTGTGTAAAAATAAACTCAACAATTCATGTCATTTCAGCAAGAAAATGAAAAAAGAAAGAAAGCAAGAATACCAGTAGAAATAGTGCATTTCCAGAATTGCAGATGGGAGGTGGCAGGTCCTATGGTTTTGACCCATTTGATCCCCAAAAGGCTGCAGATTGTATGAAAAATGTACAGCTTTGGTTAGCAAATAATGAAAAAGTAAGATACATCGATTCTCTTTCATATTTTACAGTATATACATTATAACAATATCAACTTTAGGGGGCTTGCTTTTTTTTGGCAAATAAGACAGAATTGGGACTCTAAGTATTGGGCTTCATTTCTCCTCAATGACGTTCCCTTTAAACAAACCGTTCTTCAGTCCATGTGCAAGGAGCCATGCTCTCCCCATCGCTGGCAGGATACACTTACGCACTGTGTTTAAAGAGATGAAACAATGACTCCATCAAGCCACATGCTGGTGGCTGTAAGATCACGAAGGCCTCGGTCCTCTTAGCCTTGATGCTTCTATACAGGTTGGAATGGACGCTCAAATCCTCAACCCATTCCACTTCACCGGTCGGCTCCCAGACAGAGGGCCCACCCCGAGTGGCCTCTTTGGCCTCCTGTCCCCAACACAGCTTCACCACAGGCGGCCCCTCACTGGACCGACTGCAAACCTCCTGTGAGCCTCTCCCCTCCCCCTCGCTACCCACAAGACACCCCCTCGGCCTCAGTCCCAGGGCTGGTGACAGAGTGATCTTTGCGGTCTTAGAAAATAAATTGGGAATCTACAAAAGGAAAAGAAAGCATACAAAATGTATCTTTTTCTTCCAAAATACAAGCTTTCAGTCCTATGGTTTGGTGGAGCCTGAAAGTGTTTTCAAGGGAGATATAGGTTGAGATAATTTATAGGTTTGTCTTATTCTTTCATAAAAATACTCTTGTTTGGTAATAAACTTTTTCTTCTACAGTAAGAGAAATAATACTGTTATCAAAAGCAAGAAGGCTTTACGATTCAAGTGGGCTCTAGGCCCCCCAAGGCCTGGGGAGCCTCCGTGGCAGCTATCCCACCCGGACCCCCAGGGAGCTGTCGGACACCAGCTCGGCAGAAGCAAACACTGTCTCAACAGTGCTTTTTTTTTTTATCTTCTTATTTTATAAAATGGCTTACCTGAGAGAGGCATGTATTATTCAGTGCAAGAGGGAACATCAATCAGATTAAGGAGTCAATGGGAACGGTGTGGATAGATTTGCTGCTGTCATCTACCTTTCTCGGGGCCAGCACAGTGCCAAGTATGAACACAGTGAGGGAGTCGGGGGCTTGGCACAGACTCCGGTTGGGGTGGGGCGGGAGCTAAATGTCAGCTTCTGTCCCGGGCACCACGGGTGCATCAGGGGGCAGCAAAAGGAAAGGGAGGGGCCCAGGAAGCTGGAGGGTCAGGGTCATAGGCATAAGCATCCGGTATGTGCTCCGTCCTCTAGCTAGGGCGGAGGATGGCTTGTGGTCCTGAACGGACAGCTCCCACCTTGCCACTTGGCAGTGGTGGTCTGGGGTCCGTATCGGCAGGGGCAGGGGCTGGTGGCAGGTGCCAGCAGGAGTGCACTGGGCACAGACGCTCTGGGCCGAGCCAAGGATGGCTCCCAGGTGGCTGGAGTGAGGGTGGGGCTCGACCCAGTCTGGAAAGGTGATTCCAAGCTCTCTCTCCCAACCGTGGTATCATTGGGGCTTGTTCTCAACCTACATGTTCGAGATGCTTCTTGGTGTGTTTGGGGAGTGGGGAGGAGGAGAAGGACACTGGCCTCTCTCTCAACCCCCTCCAACACCCCTGGCTTGCTTACCCAGACATTTTCAGTAGTTACATGGGTGGTCACAGAACACTGGGTGGCACTCAGCACACAACACAGAACTGGGAAAGTCCATGCAGGCAGGGGAACACACATCGGACCGAGGGAGCAAAGAACACGCCACCCCGAGGAACATGCAAACAGAGAAGATCCCTGCAGAGCCAAGGATGCCACAACCCGACGGCACTGAGGAAGCACAATTATCTAAGAAAAAGCCACTGTTGAACAATGACACGCAGCATGGTGCCACATCCGCACCCTCTCTGAAGAGTGATGCATTGCAGAGTGGCGACCTGTACCGTGCAGACACCCACAAGTACAGTGACACAGAGACACCAACACAGACACACACGGATGCACTAGGTTTCCGACACGCGGTGGACCAGCGCCGGAGGAGGCAGGTGCCCCGGAGGGAGTGCCGGGCACGCACCCACCTCTGAGGAGGTGTCTGCAGCTGCAGACGAGCCAGGCAGCACAGAGGACTTCTGGAAAGGCTCACCAGCCTTTCCTGAGTTAGACTCCTGGACAGGGGTCCTGAGGGTCCTCAGTGTGCCTGGCAGATCCAGGACAAAGCAGGGGCTCGCCTTATCCTGGGCACAACCTCTGGAGTGTTCACTCTCTCACACACACACACAGGCACGCACGCTCACACACACACACATACATGCACAGCTTTTTCTCCCCTCTTCAGAAATACTAGAAGGAAATATTCATGCTGTTTTTCATGGGGGAAAAAGAAGCCAAAGATTCTGGACACAAGTCCGTGTTGTGGGCCAGCAGCAGGTTATGGGCGGCTTCCAGGCAGAAGGCCCATGAGCCAGAGGAGGGGCTTCAGCCTTGCCCTGGCCACGCGTGGCTCTGCAGGAGGGGTCTTCCAGCTCCAGCCACCTAGGGTCTGGGGATGCGTGGAGGAATATGGCTGTCAGCAGTGCCATGGGGACCTCCTTCCCATGGAATGGCTGGGTGAAGCTCTCCAGGGCCTTTGGGGCTGGGTTTCAATCAGCAGGTGGGTCTCTCATCCAGTGGCCTCTATTGGAAGCCTCTGGTTTCCCACTGCCAGAGGCAGCACCAGTGGCTAAAAGTGTATGACAGGTCCCAGCCCTGAAGGGTGCAAAGAGGTGAGAAGGCAAGGGACAGAGCCACTGAGAACACCTGCAGGCCTTCCTTGGTCCCAACTGCCTCTGCTGTAGCAGACACATGGCAGCTAGCAGGGGTTGTATCCCAGGACAGTTAGCCTCGGCCTTCAGAGCATGCACCCCTAGTTCCAAATGAAAACCCTCTGTGGAAAGGCCCACCCAGTCCTAGCAAACCACTGAAAGACATTGCGATGTCAGGAGGGAGCTTTCCGCAAGGTGTCTGCAAAGGAAGACAATGGCTGTGCTGGAGAAGCTGCACACAGGCAGATGCTGGAGTGGGCAAACAGACTTCTGACCCATTCTGAGACTTCCCACAGCCACAAAGGAGGAGGAAATGAAACACCTCACTCTAAAAGCTTCCCCCAGCCACACCTCCAGGTACACACACTCATGTGCACAAGCGTCTTCTCTCTGTCTCTCTCCTATTCCAGTACCCACTCAGCTGCAGTCTCAGGGCAGGCCTGGGGAACAGCAGGACTTCTAGGGAGAAGTGGGGTGTCCTCGGGGACAGAGGAGAACCAGGACTGCTTCCTGTGCACAAGGAGGTCAAAACACACAAGGAGGCTGTGTGCGTGTGCGTGCATGTGTGTGTGTGTGCAGGGGCCGAGGCCTTGATTCATTCCTGGGGGAAGGGAAAGAAGAGACGATGGATCATCACCGCACAAGCAGGGTGGGCGGGTGCGGGACCTGGGGCTCAGCCCTGGCCGGAAGCTGTCAGTTGATCTGGCGACAGGCCTCGAAAGTCCACTTGGTGGCTCCGCCGTAGATCTCAATTTGGGACTCTGCCCAGGCAATGACATTGCCAGAGAGGGCCTTGGCGCTGCAGGTGGCTAGGTTGGACACTTCCCCTGGGGTCAGCTTGCGGTCCCAGATGTTGAAGTGGGCCAGCTCGCCCACAAACGCCTGGGTGGCATCAAATCCACCACCCAGAGTGTCCTTTGGAGAAGAGCAAGGGATGAGGGTAAAGGGGCTTGCTGGGTGGTCTTTGAGCCTGGCAGAGGGAGTGTGTCTCCCCACAGGAGGTCCCCAATCTACTCTGGTACCAGCTTGTTTCCTGTCCCTGTGTCTTCAGCCAGACATCTGTCCCTCCCTGAGAGGAGCCCAGAAAAAGCACCAGTGCCAGCCTCCTGTGCTTTAGATTCAGAACTTCCCCTGGGGCCTCTGAACTCTGCTCCTCCTGCAGCCAGTCCCTTGGCCAGCAAGGGGTCAGCAGGGCTGTGGACAACCATGACAGCAGGCCTGGGGCCCCAATCAGATACCCCTCTGCCAGGTGCAGTCAACTACATCCCAACAGGAATAAAAGGCCTGGCTTCTCTGGGCCTTCATCTCCCTCCCAAGTACCTGATGGATGAACCATTTCATCAGAACTAAATTATTCATCACTAAAAGCAAAATTGGCCCTTCCACAGTGAACAGAGTGGGGCAGTCACTGAGAGCACTGGTCCCCAAGTTCACTTCTGCCTGAATTCCTGAAGCAGCTCACCCAGAGCAAGGGTTTTGCCCTTGCTGCCCTCAGCTGCTTCTCAGTCCATCTTCACCCCACGCCCAGCTCCCACCAGCTCCCCTTCTCCTGCCCAGGCCTCTGCTCTGGTACCAGATGCCTCCCGCACCCAGAGCTAGTACCTGTTCCTGGCCCAGCACCAGCACACCCTGCGGCTTGATGGGGTGGTAGGGAGCCAGGTTCTCGCCGTTGCCACCTTGGGTGCCATCCTGGTAGGCTTCCCAGACCCCATCCCTGGTGGTCCAGGTGACGCAGATGTGGTGCCACTTCCCATCATTAATCACAAAGGGCAGCTTGGCCACCTGGGACGAGAACAAATGACTCCGTCATGGGTTTGGGAGCGCCACCCCGCTTCAACGGTGCTTCCTCTCCCGCCACTTTAACAATGAACACTGGGAACCATCCTGAATTCCCAAGGCAGCTTCCTTGCAGTGGTTACCGTCCATCAGCCCTGCCTGCGGTGGGTCATGGAATCCTACAGGAAATCCATTGCCTGGCCAAGAGTGCCTCTGATAGCCATCTGGGCACACGACTGTCTCACTCCTATTCATCCTCTTTGCCCTCAGCTGGCCTGCAAGACAAGCCCTGGGATGACAGTGTTTGTGGGGACTGTGCTCACCACTGCCTGCAGGGCTTCTCCTCCCTTCCAACTCTCCACACCTCCAATTGGGCCCCACAGTCTCTGATCTCTGCAGAGAATCAGCATGGGAGGACGGTGCCAGCCTCTAAACTCTCACACCGGCCTTGGGCCTGGAACTGTACTGCCCTTTCCACCCCAAGCAGGCGGAACAGTGCAGCGGAACACAGACCCTCACACACTTTCTACTTGAGAAAACGGGGCCCCAAAGCACATCCTTCCAGGGGCACAGCTTCAAGAACAAGGGCTTGGAATCCAACTTCCAGCCTGGTTTTTAGCCATGTACTGCCACAAGGCAGGAAGATAAAGGGGTTTGAAAGCTGGCAGCAAATTCCAAGGCAGGAATGGAGAAGAGCTCACGAGAGGGAAAGGGGTGCTCTCCGCCCCTCTCCCAAGGTGTCAGGTGGCCCTGGCCCTATGAGTTGGGGGCTTCATGGGAGTAGATCCAGACTGGGGAAGTATCTCTTGGGGCATTTTTGCCTTCTTACTCAGAGCATCTGTGATCCTCCAAACAAGGAGCAGGGGTAATCTGAGGCCATCGAGGAGGAGCCCAGGTCACATCAGCAGGAGGGACCAGAGATGGCGAGTCTTTCAGAGACCAAAGACCCAAAGTGCAACTCAAAACTCATTGATTGCAAAGTGATGACAGGGCAATTAAACCTGAACACTGGTTTAATTTAGATGATTCACATGACTTGTGATGTCAACACAGAGAGGGCTCTGCTCGCTTGCTGTGGCCCCTGTGTGATAGGGCTCATCATCACGGGGGCCACATGGTCCCTGTGATCCTCAGTCACTCCTGCATCCCAGAGCCTGTGGGGAAGGTCCCAGCTCTCCGTACTCTCCAAAGGGGGCAGGTGAGGGCGCACTCCCCACTCTGGTCTTCCACAGACAGACACCTCCCTTAGCTCTCTCCAGGAGGCCACCATGGCCCTACCTGCCTGCCAGACCCTGGGGCGGGGTCTTACCTTGTCATTAATGAGGATTTCCATTGGGTTGTTGCCCCACTCGATGAGGACCAGCTCGTTGGCCTGGCCGGGCACAGCGTAGGAGAAGGGCGTGCCCACGCCCGGTGCTGCGCTGGACTTGAGCCACATGCACACGGTGAAGGCGTACATTTCCGGCAGGCTCTTCCGCACCTTGGCATACATGTAGTTGGTTCGCAGTGGGAATGTGAGCTGGAACTTGTCTCCTGGGCGGTTGTCTTTCTGACCTGGAGAGGACAGACCCCAGATCCCGACACCTGCACTTTGCTATCTGAGTCATGTTTGGTCCCCACCAAACCCTGTGATAGAAACAGGGCCTTTGGCCAGCTGGCAAAAGCACTGAGCCACAGTCTCCAGCAGGATTTCACCCCTGCACAGTGCCATTCCTGAGAAGGCAGAGCAAGACATGATACAGGCTGGGGCTGTGGGCACCTGACTTTGGGCATGGCCAGGGGAGGGGAGTCAGCACACATGGTCAACTACTGAAAAGGTGTGGCTCCAGGGGAAGGATGAACCAGGCCAGCTCCCCTCAGAGTGGTCCCTTTGGGAGCCGACCTGATTCTGAGGCTGTGATGGTGCTCACGATCCCTCACTGCTCCTCTTGGGCTCTCCTGATCTTCAGCAGGACAACCAGGCTGCTGGTGCCTGCCACGCAGGCCGGCATGCACAATTCCCTCCCCCAGGCTTTTCCAAGAATTCTGCTGAGAGGGTAGGACAGTAGGGGCCACCTTGGTTGAAGGCACAAGGTGTCAGACAGCTTCCTGAAAAGGGAGGCTCCTGGCCTGGTGGTCTCCCTGTTATATATGGCCACCAGCTTCTGGTCTGCCAGCCAGTGTCTCCAGAGAATGTTCAAACCCCCACCCACCCCACGCATGCCTGGTGTGACTGGCTCCTGCAGAAACACCACATAGAGTAGTGGGCACCTGCCCTGAGCCCAGGAGCACACAACGGGCCAGCTCCTGTGTACACACCTGTTCCCCTACCCTATGTCCATGAGGAAGCCACCCCCTAGGCCAAAAGTGACTTCCTGACCAGCCAGCAACCTCTTCCTCCTCAAAGCCAGGTGTCAACAGGGCTGGCCTTCGGTGCAGTGCTCCCCCACATTCTTGCTCTGGAGTAAGGGCTGAGGGGACCCAGCCCCTGGTATCTCTCTAGAGTGTTTCGTTTTCTGCATCTCCCCTTCCTCCCTCCCCCTCCTTGCTGAGGTCCCTCTTTCCCCTGTTCTGTTTTTCAGTTACATAACGCGCCTTAAGATGGCACTGTTTAAATCCATCCGGCACATTTTGCAGTCCGAGCTGGGTCACATGGCCCTGCTCCTCGACACCCCCTCCCCCCTTTTACAACCTTGTTTGATTTTTGGTACTTCAAGGCAGAGCTCATCAGTGCACCCGCCTCTGTGCTCAGGGCCAGTCTGAGTTGGCAGGAGCAGGGGCACTGTGGGGATGTGTAAGATACTCAAGCTTGGGGTCACTCAGAAAAGAAAACCAGGGAGGGGTATGGGATGGAGAGATTTGGGGTGAGGTGGGGGAGAACCTGGCGATCCCAAGAGGATACCAGGACCTTGGAGAATCTGGAAGCAAACGTGCCCAAGGGCTGAAGTGGGCTGATGTCCAGTTCTCTGCTGGTGAGAGGCTAGCTAGGCTCTGCTAATGGGGAGGGTTTGGGCCAACAACCGCTACTGTGCAAAGTTACTGATGATTAAACAAATCAGACTTGAAAAATCTTGTGAGGGTGTGTGTGTCTGGATGCGGGTGCACCATGCAATACTGCTCCTGCCCTGTTTCTTTTTCCTGGAGAGGTCTCTAGCCAGTGGACACCCAGCTCTGTGAGGAACAGCACCTGGGAAGGGGTCTGAGGGTACAGAGACTCCGAGGTGCGCTGGCCAGAACTGGACTGCACAGCAAGTCTGGCCCAGGTGGTGTTCCAGAGGAAACCTCAGTGGACAGCATGCCCTACCCCCAGCCCTTACCTTTCTCCAGCTCGCTGATACGCTGGTGCAAGGAGGTCAGCGCACTCTCGATCTTGATCCTCTCCTCCGTATCGTTCTTGGGGCCCCCCTTGCCCTCCTCCAGCGTATTCACCCGAGACAGCACCTGCCGCTCCAGGTCATCGATCTTGCTCTGCAGCAGATCTTTGAGGCTGTTGGTCTGGCTGGATGAATTGAGGCGGCTATACTGCTGCGGGGCACAAGGGCAAGGGAAAGCCACACCGTTACTGTAGTCGTAGGAAGGGATGGAGCCAGGAGGCGCGCGGCGCGGTCCCCCGGGGCGACAGCTGGAGGGGGGGGGGCGCTGGCGGGGAGCTCAGGGCAAGTGGCCGCCTGCGGGGCCCCACAGGCTTGGGCGGCAGCAGCGTGCGGATAAGGCAGGGGTTGGGGGATGCCAGGACCGCTTGGGTTCAGGGCAGGAAAGGGCGCAAGGGTGCATCACCCCAAGGGGAAACCGCGGCTCACGCAGACCTCGAGGTTCTCCAGGCGGGTTTTGAGCGACTGCAAAGTTTGCCCGAGTTGGCTGAGTGTCTCTGCGGCCGGCGTCCGGGACAGGTCGCCCATGGTGTTCTTGCCGGAGCCGAGCTGCTTGCGGCCGCCGCCCGCCCTGGCTTCGCCGGGACCCGCGTCCAGCACGCCTTGACTCTCGCAGCGGCCCAGCTTGGTGGTCAGCTCGCGGATGGTCTCCTTCTGGCTCAGGATGGTCTCCTTCTGCTGCAGCACGGTCTCGCGGAGCTGCAGCACATTGCTCCGGAGCTCCTCCGCGCCGCCCGCGGCCACAGAAGCTGCGCACATGTCGGCGTCCACGGGCACTGAGGTGCAGATGAAGCGCGTCGGCCCGAAATCCTGGGCCCCGGTGCCCAGGAGGCAGAGGGCAAGGAGCGCACAGGTGCGCGCGGCGCGGCTGGCCGGCATGGCTGCGGGCACCTGGCGCGCCGGCCCGGCTCGGCGCGGCTCGGCTCGGGTGGGGCTCGGCTCGGGCTGGGACTGGGCTCGGCTGTGGCTCCGCGGGCGGCCCGCGCTTGGGCGCCGCGCTCCTCGGCCGCGCGGTGCACGCCGGCGCGCTGCCTGGCCCCCACTGCCGCCTGCGCTGCGGAGCCCGCGCCTTTTATGCTGCCGCGGGAGGGGGGGCTCGGCGCCGACGTCAGCGGGGGAGGAATCCCGCTTTAATTGTCTGCGGCCCGGACCGTGCGCGGCGGGGGTCGCGCCGGAGCTCTGCCCGGGCTGCCTAGGCCCGACCCTCCCCGCAGCCTTCGTCCGCCCGCCCCCGCCCAAGCAGCGCCGCTCCCCCGAAGGCTCCGAGCCCGGGGCCTGGGCTCAGGGAGGGGCCATCTGCGCCGCGACCCCAACGCTCTCACCGTTCTGGGTTCGGGGTTCGGGAATCGGGTGGGGGGAAGAGGTCCGACGAGGCCAAGAGGCAGGACGCGGTTCAGCCCGCCAGGCTCCGCCAAGCACCCGCAGGATCCAGAGCCGGGACGAGCCCACGACCTCAGATAGTCTATGCGATTGTCCATGCCCGCCAGGCAGCGCCGCGGAGCGGGCGTCGCGGGGCTGCTCCACGCCTCTTAGATGTCCGTGTGGGTTTAGAAGCAATGGAATACTGGGGTGTGGGGACTTCCCAGGACCCAGCTCCCGGCTCTGCCGAGCTCTCCCCCCGAGGCTCCCACCCCGCGTGATCAGGGAGCCGGGGATTTCTCAGAAGCCGCCCTCGCCAATGGAGCGGTCCCTGCCACCCGAGTGGGCCCGGTTCCGGACGGAACGCGCCTCGGGGGCTGCAGGCGCTTCCCAGACGGCTGTCTGTGCCGTGTGCTGCATTTTCTGTTCCCGGTGCGCCCCAGCTTGTCTCACCTTCCGGACAGCGCGAGGTGGGGGTGGGGAAGGTCCGGGAGGTGGGCAGGGGCGTCGCACCTGTCGAGGTCCGCGCGCTGGCACTGTACTCGCAGAGCTCACCCAGCCGCCCACACGCAAGCCTACTTTCTGGTTAAGCGGCTCTGCCGGGCTTGGCTCCCTGGATTCCCCACCGGATTCTGATGCTGGGCTCGGTCCCGGGGCCGCTGTCCCGGCCCGCGGAGATCAGAGCCCAAAGCGCCTCAGAAATTTATTCGCCCAAGTTCGCAGCGTACAGAGGAACGGAGGCTGGAGATTCCAAACTGGTGTGGGGTGACAGCGCGAGTACGGGCCACACCACGCTCCTGTTGGCCCGGCTGACCGCCCCTCCCCCACTTCTTTATTCCCGTTCGTTTCCTGGACTCCGGCCAGACCGGGTCCCTCCCTGGGGCTGTCAGCTCCGGGGGGGCTCAAAGGCAGCTCCGTGTGCGGCCACTGGGCCGGGAGGGGAGCAGAAGCAAGCTGGAAGGAGGCCACGGCCTCTTGCAGCTGCCAGCGCCGGGGCACCCCCTGCCTGCGTCTGGGTCTCAGTCTCGAGCCGCCCCCGGTCCCAGGCTGCAGCCGCCAAGGCCCCTGCACGTTCCGCCGCTTCCGGGCGCCAGAGGGACCCCGCGGCCAGCACGCGGCTGTCCCAGCTCCGTGTGGGGCGGGGGCCGTGCGGGTTTCCCGCCCTCGGGCTCGAGCACCCGTCACGCAGGGCTCCCCACGCGGGGGCACGCCTTGAGCGCTTCGGGCCGCTTTACCCTGCGCTGTCCCGCGACTTCTGCCCCCGCCTGGCGCGCTGCCGGATCGGCAGAGGGAAGCCCGCCGGCCCCCGGGCCCAGGCCTCCCCCGCGCCTAACTGGACGCCGCTGTCCGCCGGGCCCTGGGGCGAGAACACGCTGCGTGGGCGGGCCAGGCGCCCTCCGCCGGGCCTCGCGTCCGGAGCCCACGAGCGGCTGCCGCTTCGGACCGGCGAGGGGTGCCCGGGCCTGGCGCCTCGCCACCGGGGCTCCCGGGGCGCTTAGCCCTCCGCGGCGGACGAGGGAGGCGGCGCGCTGCAAGGAATCCAGGCTCCGCGGGAGTGCGGCGGGCTGGGGCACAGGGGTCTCGGGGGAAGAGGGACCCGGGTCGGCTCTCCGCCGCTGTGAAGTGCTCTGTCTGTCCGCCAGGAGGCGCTGTGCGGGACTCCTGCTGACCCTGCCGGGCCACGAGAGGGCCACGCTGGGCCTTCCTCTACCTTCTAGGTCCATTACTGCAGGGCTCCAGGCCGTGGGCAACCGGGGGCTCATCCCAGGCGTGTTTAGGGTTCCCTCCGCTACCGACGGTCCAGAAGTGTCTGGGAGCCGCGTGAGTCCCTGCCCAAACCCATCGGCCTGGTGCAGAGGGCTGCGCGTGGGCAGAACCGCGTGTGTACAGGGTTCTGAGTGCCTGTCTGGGTCCCATCCCCCAGGCCCAGGAGCTGAGGCACGCGAAGAAGGCCTGTAATCCACCACCCACCCACCCCCGCCGCCCCTGGACCGGTGTGAGTTACCTAGGAACATGACCTAATGAACACTCGGGAAACAGGGCACATGTGGAACACTGCTGTGCCCATCATTCCCATGCAGCCAACTTAAATAACTTTAAAAGCTTAGATAACAGTAAAATGTATGCAATAACTAGGAAGTGATGTGTTTTGACTATTATCTTAGCATTTAATTTTTTAAGTGCACATTTATATACTTTAAACTTTGGGGGGATCTGTACCATGGAGGATGGAAGGTCTCTTACATCGTAGGCAAGGGCTCTACCATGAAGCTACACCCAGCTCTTTTTATTTTTATATTTTTGAGTCAGAGGCTCACTCCATTACCTAAGCAGATCTCGAGCTTTCAGTCCTCCCGCCTCAGCTTCCGAGTAGCAGGGATGTGCCACGGGGCTTAGCTGCAACTGATGGCTGTGTTTATTAATCAGCTTGCAAAATTCCTGAACCCCCAATGGTTCAAGGCACCCCTGGTGAAGAGCTGTGGGAGGGAAACCTTTTCATCTGTGGAAGGCAGGTGAGGGGAGCAGCCTGATAGTGGGAAAGCTGAAAATGGGAGAGCTGTGCAGTACTGTGAGGCTCCAGTGCCTACCCAGAGTGTTTGCTCAGTGGACAGCAGGAGCCCATGCAGGGGTGCATCCTGGCCTGGTCCTGCAGCATCTTTGAGGCTGCCCTCTTTCCAGGGACAAGGCTGTGAGCTGGTCTAGACTCACTGCTGTGAGCAGCATAGAGCCCCTATAGGTGCTTGTCTTAATTCCTTGTTGCTGGGACAAAAAAAATCCCAAGTTAAGGGGAGGGGGGAGATTTATGCAGCTCAGTTTGTAGAAGTTTCAGTCCATCATTGGCTGGCTCCAAGGTAGGGTGTCTTGGCAGAGAACAGTTCATGGCGCCCACAAGGCAGCAAAAGTGACAAGCGGGAGACAATGCTCCTTTTGTCCCTTATATTGTAGGCAGGCTCCCTGCCCTAGGGCGGGTGCAGCACTCACACCCTTAATCCCAGCCAGAACTATGCTAAACCAATCAGCAAACCAACTCACCAATCACACCCGCTTTGTCCCAGGAGCACACACTCCAAATCCAGCCACCTCTGAAAAATCCCAGTGACTGCATGAAGCTCTGGGGGGACTTCTGGACACAAACTGTAACAGCAGCAGTGGGTGCTCAGCAGGGGTGATCACCCCTGCTCTGTGCCTATCCAGTGAGAGGACCTGGTGTATCTTTTGCAATAGCTATCTCTGCATAGATGAACCAGAGAGACATGGGGTGCATGAGGAGAGGCCTGGTGTCTTTTTTTTTTTTTTTTAGTTACTTTTCTCTCATTGCTGAGACAAAATATCTGACATCCAAAATTAAGGAAGGAAAGATTTATTTAGCTCACAGTTTGTAGAGGTTTGAGTCTGTAATCAGGTGGTTCCGAGGCAGGGTGGCATGGCACAGGGGCAACAGTTCATGGCAACAAAGACAGCAAAGCCATGAGAGCAACAGGGGAAAAAGGGAGGAGTGTCGATGTCGCTCCCGGCCGGCAGGAAGGACACACGACAAAGTCTGGCAGTGGACAACCTTTTCTTTTATTTTCCTTCTCCGTACAGCCTGCCCTGGGATCGCTCCCAGCCGAAGCCTCCTTTGGTCCGCTCCCCGCGGCTCCTTCTGGGCTTCTACTTCCGGGCTTCTTCTTCCCCCCCAGGGGTGGCACCAGTATATATACGGATACAGTGTCCAATCATGTTAAAGTAAGCAAGGCAAGCTGATTGGCTAACATCATCAGTTGCCAGGCAGACTATATTGTTGAGCGGGTTGCTTACGCGGTAAGCAGGAAACTAACGTGCTCGATGGGAGGGGTAATCTACCTCAGGCTTTACTCTTTACTACAGGCCTCACGTCCGACAAGTGAGGCGACCGGGCTCGGGGCTGCGGCTCCCAACATCTCCCCCTTTTTTATTTTTTATGAATGTGCGCATCGTAGCCCTTCCTGGACTGGGTGCAGAGGCTTATGCCCTATGCGTAGGCCCACCGTAGGTCCTTGGCTTAGACCCTGGTCGGCCGTCCCATGGTCTGCCAAGGCCCTGAGGCCCTCGTCCTTTTTTTTAGGGCCAGGCACAAACTGGACGGAACCTGGATGCACACAAGCTTGCACTCATTTTCTCTCCGTAAAGAAATCCCCTCGGAGAGAAATTTAGACCTGGGCAGCATCTAACAGTCCAGCGGCTTACGTGCAGGATGGGGTAGGGCCTGGCTTAGGTTGAGTAGCACCGGGGGAGTACGCTCTTACCCGTCATTGACTCTCCTACCCAGCTATGTCATAATTTTTTAGAGGAGGAGTGTGGGAAGCTCACCACCCCTAGACTCGGTCGTAGGCTAGGCGAGCGAGCCATGCATATGCCTGAGGATCTTCTTGTCCATTTCGGGCTACCGCTATTTCTATTCATCTTGTTGGTTGGTCTGTGATGGATCTCCAGTAGGGCAGGTCTGATCTTCAGTCGAGGGCTTTGTCGCCCGTGTCAGTCTCTCCGGTACCCACAGTGGTTCTCGTCCCGATTCCTGTGGGAAAACACAAACCGCGCCTCGGTTCCAGCTGACCACTGGATCCGGGCCCATCCATTGTCCTGTCAGGACATCTTTCCACTTCACCCACCCTTTATGGTTGGGGGAAGGGTTGCAGTGCTCCACGGCTGGGGAGCAATTATCATTATTTAAATTTAAAAAATTGTGTGTGAATAGTGCCATGGATAATCGTGCCTTTGGGGCCAGGCCTTGGCCTACTCCCCCTTTTCGTTTTTGTAAAATTTCTTTGAGGCTTCTATGAGCCCTCTCAATGATTCCTTGACCTTGGGGATTGTATGGGATACCATGTTTTAATTGAACCTCCATCATTTTGCAGAACTCATTGAAGGCTTTGCCTATATAGGCTGGTCCATTATCAGTTTTTAATATTTTTGGTTTGCCCCATGCGGCCCAAGCCGCCAGGCAATGATTGATCACATTAGACACTTTTTCACCTGTTTCTGCTGTTGCGAATATGACGTGAGAACAGGTGTCTGTGGAAACATGAACATATTTAAGAGTCCCAAACTCCTGTATATGTGTGATGTCCATCTGCCAAACATCACCAGGGATCAAACCTCGAGGGTTTACTCCCATCGGTATGGCGGGTTTGTATGTGGCACAGGAGTCACATAGTCGCACGATATCTCGTGCATCTGCTCTGGAAACATGGAAATGGTTTGCTAGTGTCCTGGCATTGACATGAAACTTATCATGGAAGGCACGGGCTCGCTCGATTGGTGTTAGTAAGGTAAAAATCCATAACGGGCGAGTGGCAGTATCAGCAGCCGCATTCCCCTGTGCCATGGGCCCCGGCAGGGATGTATGTGCTCTTATGTGGGTGGTGAAGACCTTATGGTGTCTGTTCTGAAGCAATGTCTGGATAGACAGGAACAGCCCAGCCACTGTGGAAGTGGATCTAATTAAACCGGCAGTCTCAAGCACTTGCATAGCATTGACCACATACCTAGAATCGGAGACAATATTAATGGCTTCTGAGAACCGTTCAAGAATCATTTTAACGATCTGCAGTTCCACCACCTGAGGCTGATCAGGTTCAAATTGTATGGTAACCGGGGGCTTGCCTAGGATCACATAGGCGCCTATCCCCGTCTTGGAGCCATCTGTGTATATTGTAGTTGCTGGGACTAATGGCTCAGAGGCAGTAACCTTTGGAAAAATTATAGGGTGCTGAGTGACAAATGACAAGATAGGGTCTTTAGGGTATTGATTGTTTATATCCCCATGGAAAACACATCTCAGAATGGCCCACGTATCTATGCAGGCAGCCAGGGTCTTGATCTGGCTGGCGGTATAGGGTACTCGGATGGCTTGTGGTCCTGAGCCAAAATGTTGGACAGCTCTATCATGCGCTTCAAGGGCCAATGAAGCGACTGCCTCCGGGTAATGCTCTATGACTTTTGCAGGTGAGACCTTAGGGTGTATCCACAGTAATGGTCCTTTCTGCCAAATCACCGCTGTGGGCTGTAGACTAGTCTGTAGCAAACAGACATCAAAGGGTCGCCCTGGTTCAATTCTGTGTAAGGTAGCCCCACCTAAGGCTTTTTCCACTCTCTGTAAGGCAGCTCTTGCCTCAGGAGTGAGCCTCCTGTGGGAGGCTATATCTGGGTCTCCCTTTAGAAGGTCGAACAGGGGTTTGAGATCTGAATTTGGTATATGTAAATATGGCCTAATCCAATTAATGTCTCCCAATAGCTTTTGCATGTCATTTAGGGTCCTAACGCCATCCGTCCTAATGGTGACCTTCTGTGGAGAGACTAGCATAGGGGAGATTTTCGCGCCTAAGTAGGTCACCATTTCTCCTCCCTGAATCTTGTCGGGGGCAACATGCAGATTAGCTTGTCTCAGGGCCTCGACCAACTGGCCGAGCATATTATTTAGCATGTCTGGGTCCCTGCCGCTGAGTAAAAGGTCGTCCATGTAATGCACACATCTTATCTTGGGAAAGGATTTCCGTAGGGGGGCCAGTAGGGAATCAAGGTAAATCTGACACATAGTGGGACTGTTGGCCATACCTTGGGGCAGCGTTATCCACTCGTATCTGAGATCAGGGCTTTCTTGGTTAATGGTGGGTAAAGTAAAGGCGAACCTATGAGTGTCCTCTGGATGCAGGGCGATTGAGAAGAAACAGTCTCTAAGATCTATAACATAAACTGGCCAGGACTGAGGGATGGCTGAGAGAGCTGGCAGCCCCCTCTGGACCGCCCCCAGGGACTGCATCTGCGCGTTGACCGCCCTTAGATCATGGAGCAGCCTCCACTTGCCAGACTTTTTCTTAATTATAAAAATGGGGGTGTTCCATGGGGAGGTTGACGGCTTAATGTGTCCTAATCTAAGTTGTGTACTGACTATTTCCGACAAGGCTAATAGCTTCTCCTTAGGCAGGGGCCACTGAGGTACCCAAACCGGATCATTTGACCTCCAGGTGATTTTGATCGAAGTGGGTAGGAGAGCTTCTTCAGCGGCCCCTAAGAAAAACCCAGCCCTTGCCTACCTTTTTTGTTCTCTACTGGTATTGGGGATGTCCGACCCTGTAGGGCATTGCCCAAGCCTTTGCCGGGGGTATATCCCTGGTTCCTGAGTATATCCTTAGCCTGGGGGGAGCAGTTTGACGTAAGCGTGACATCCATCTGAGTGAGGATGTCCCTTCCCCATAGAGACACTGGCAACTGCAACACAAATGGTTGGAAATGGCCCTGATGACCCTCCTCATCACACCAGAGCAGGGTTGAAGCACTAACCTGAGGAGCTGACACCATCCCCAGGCCCTGCAGCGTGTTATCTGCAGTGTTGGTGGGCCAGTTGGAGGGCCAATCCTTTCTAGAGATAATGGAACGGTCAGCTCCTGTGTCTAGGAGCCCTGTTATATTCTTGCCATTGACCTTAAGTGAGAGCATGGGCCTTTTATCAAGTATTATATGGAGTCCCTCGAAGACTTCCCCTGAGGAACCGAAACCTTGACTTTCTCTAATTTTCTGCTTTGAGGGGAATCTCTTGTGGAGACTGGGGAGCAGCAAGAGCTGCGCTATCTTGTCTCCTTTATTGATTACCATAGTACCCACAAGAGATTGAACCATAATTTTAATGTGTCCTGTGTAGTCTGAGTCTATGACCCCCGGGACTACTATGAGACCCCGAAGGGCCGTGGAGGATCTCCCGATCACCAGACCCACGGAATTTTCGGGTAACGGTCCCTTAAAGGTGGTTTCAACCACTTGAACACCCATATCAGGCACTAATATAAGTCTGGAGGCGACACTGAGGTCCACACCTGCTGACCCAGGGGTGGCCCTTGTTGAAGGCTGCCATCCTGAGCTGTCCTGTCTCTGGGGCGGGGGCCCGCCTGTGAAGGGGGCCCCCTCTGGCCGTTTTTTGGCTCTCTAGCATCTCGTCCACAAATACGGTTGCCCTGAGCGTCAAAGACCGACCTACACTCCTCAGCTTTGTGTGATCCCCTCTTGCATCGCCCACAAACATATGGTTCTTCATTCCTAGGGCGAGGCCTAGCATCTGCATT
Source organism: Cavia porcellus (assembly GCF_034190915.1). Taxonomy (NCBI): domain Eukaryota; kingdom Metazoa; phylum Chordata; class Mammalia; order Rodentia; family Caviidae; genus Cavia; species Cavia porcellus. Next base: position 28,950,441 of record NW_026947515.1, read on the forward strand.
GTTTGGGCAATGACGTTTAATGTGTCCTGGCTCCCCGCAGGCAAAACACCCTCTAGCCTTACATTCCCCTTCTAACCCGCGAGGTCCCCTCTGCTGTACAGCCGCGGCCAGAAGAGCAGCCACTCCCGAGTTGGAGAGCGGCCCCCCTATCTCTCTGCATATCCTAATCCAGGCGTTGAGGTCCTTGTTCTTATGAGGAGCTATCGCTGCCTTGCACTCCTTTGTACATTGCTCAAAAATCAGCTGCCTTACCAGCGGTCGAGCCACTCCCGGATCAGAAAATATCTTATCGGCAGCATCTTGCATTCGGGCCACAAAGTCAACAAATGGCTCTGTGGTACCCTGAATTATTTTTGAAAGACACAAGGAGGCTGTTCCGGCACCACTTACCTGCTTCCAGGCGCGGAGCCCTATGGCATTGATTTGTTCATAGACAGCGCCGGGGAACTGAGTCTGATCATCAGCGTGCCGACCTTCTCCCATAAGCATTTCCTTGTTCCACCCCCGGTTTCCCCAATTGGCGTTTCTCTCAGCCTGCTCTGCAGAGAACTCTGCGTACCAGGCTCGCCAATCCAGGTAACTACCCGAGGGCAGACACGCCTTTGCCAGCTGAACCCAGTCCGCGGGGGTGAGGGGCCCAGAAGACAGGTTCTCCAGCATGGCAATGGTGTAAGGCGCAGTCGGCCCAAAGGTTGTAACTGCATTTTTAAGTTCTCTAATCTGCTTTATCTCAAAAGGCTCCCATGCATTACGTCCCTGGCCCATAGCTACTTGTACAGGAAATATCCCGTAGGGGCCACTATCTATCCCAGGTGGTGGATGTACCTCATGAGACAAACGTCCCCCCTGCCATAGCCGCCTGTAAAAATACCGACCCGCCGGCGGGGGAGCATAAGACGGCGGCCATGATTGGGCGGAAAATGGGGGCCCGTGCATCACTTCCTGTTCTGGCGAAGGGGAAGGGAGCTCCCGGGCGGCCGCCCCGCGGCGAGGGATCGCCTCCGGGAACAGCCCCCAAGGTGGGGCAGAAGGCTTCGCCTCCCTCTCGCGCCGGGGAGCGCTCAGGAGCTCTCTACTCCTCCGCAGACCAAGTTGAGCGGAGCGCAATTCGCGGCGCAACGCTGGGAAAGAACCCTGCGACTCCTTATCGAGCGACTTAGGCTCCTGACAGCTGGTCTCTTTGGCCTCCTTGCCATTCAACTTTCCCTCGTCCTCGGAGTCAGATGACTCCGAGGCTAGAGCCCCGTCCTTCTCCTTAGCATCTTTGTTCCCCTTAACGGGCCCCTCTCGGGAGCTCCCTGACTGGGCCTGCTCAAATACCCTGCGTACTTTTGTAAGCTCTTGAGAGCTTTCTCCACAACCACCCTCGCTCTTAGTGTTGCTACCTAGCATGTTTCCCATCTTTTAATATGTTACTCACCGCGTGAGGCCCAAGGAATCCGCCACTTACGCGTGAGCCTGAGGGGAGTCTAAAAGCCCTGTAGGTGCGCGCCACCCAGAGCCCAGGCTTATCCCCAACTCACCTGTCTCGCAGCTCTGTACTGGAGCGTTGTCCGCTGTCACGTCTCGGGGGTGATCAGTCCCCGTGCGGGCCACCAAATGTCGATGTTGCTCCCGGCCGGCAGGAAGGACACACGACAAAGTCTGGCAGTGGACAACCTTTTCTTTTATTTTCCTTCTCCGTACAGCCTGCCCTGGGATCGCTCCCAGCCGAAGCCTCCTTTGGTCCGCTCCCCGCGGCTCCTTCTGGGCTTCTACTTCCGGGCTTCTTCTTCCCCCCCAGGGGTGGCACCAGTATATATACGGATACAGTGTCCAATCATGTTAAAGTAAGCAAGGCAAGCTGATTGGCTAACATCATCAGTTGCCAGGCAGACTATATTGTTGAGCGGGTTGCTTACGCGGTAAGCAGGAAACTAACGTGCTCGATGGGAGGGGTAATCTACCTCAGGCTTTACTCTTTACTACAGGCCTCACGTCCGCCAAGTGAGGCGACCGGGCTCGGGGCTGCGGCTCCCAACAGAGGAGCAAGCTCTTTTCCTCCCTCATTTTGTACGCAAGTTTCCTGCCCCAGCACAGTGCAGCACCCACACCACCAATCCCAGCATTAGACAATGAACCAGTCACAAACTCTAGATTCAGCTGCCTCTAAAAATCCCGGCCCCTCATGACTGCGTGAGGCTTTGAGGGGACACCGAGACACAAACCACGACATCCGGGTCCCCGCTGGTCATAGCTGTGTTACACAGTGCACTCAGCACTGTGGAGGACCCACAGAGCACCACTCTTAGTTGTGCTGGTGGCTCCTCTGGAGCGGGCAACACTGGACAGTGAAGTGGCGAGTGTTTTCATTTCCCTGGGGTGTTCTACAATTGTTTTGCAATCTGATTTCAGCAGCTCCTGCTTGCTAGCCATGCTCACCTTCCCCACCTGTGTGCTGATCTCACAGCGGCGTTCACTTTGTTTACTGGGATGCCCATGTACCACTTGCACATTCCTGTATGGTTATCTCCCTCACACCAGGAGTATGGGGACAGTGCCCATAGGCTGTCCCTACAGCAGGGCACAGGACTCCTGGATGCCACCAGGGAAGAGTCTGTAAGACATCTGGCAGCTGAGCCTTAGGACACAGCCAGGTTGTGCCCCTCCCCCAGGTGCGGCACCCCTGAGGCCAATAGGTGGGGGGCTGCTCTGACAGTAAGGAGTCTCACAGGGCCTCTGAGTCACAGCGGCAGCCCACCTGTGTCTCAGTCACACTCCTGACATTGCACCCACCAGCTCTGTGTGACAGCACAGGAGGCTGCTACTCAGCTCTCCCCATCCCTGCCCCCAGGATCAAACTCATGCCCTCGAGTTTGCCAGGCAGGCGCTTATGCCGCTGAACTATATCCCCAGCCCTGCTACTCAGCTCTTAGAAGGAGGCACCCCACTGTAGCCTTCCCTTATGCCCTTTTCATGGACACCCCAGAATCATCACCATGTCTTACAAACAAGCAGTTGTCTTTTCTCATATACGCTCCGTCCCACACTGGGGATTGAACTGAAGGCCTTGACACTGAGCTACATCCCAGTCCATTTTATTTTATTTTATTTTATTTTGAGACAAGGTCTTGCTAAATTGCTCAGGTTGGGCTTAAACTTTTGATCTCCCCTGCCTCAGCCTCCCAGAGGGCAGGGATTACAGCTATGCGCCACCATGCCCAACTTTCCCAGGCTTTTTTTCCAGCTGTTCAGTGGACTTTGTAAGGCATGGCTAGGCCCTTGCACCCACTTGAGGGAGTCCCAAGGTCACACAAGGGTCCAGGGAAGGCACGGAAGAGGTGCAAGTGGCTGTGCACTCTCCCTTGCAAGAAGCCCCTGCCAGCAAGACAGGAAGCTGGACAGGCAGCCCCTGCCGCACAGATCAGGCTCCAGAGTATCACCTGCCCTGGTAGAGAGGAGAGATCAGCCCTGTCGCGCCACAGGCATAAAATCATATCCACGAGGGAGCCTCCTGCCACTGCAGTGGGGACTGTATGGCCACGGGCTCTCCCCAGAAAGTTCTGCCTCCCTCCAAAGCCACCTGGGGCAGCTGCTGGCACAGAGACCTGGACCATCTCTTGCCTTCTCCAGGGCTGGGCCCAGCACTTGTGTCAGGGGTAGGGAACAGAGGCTCTTGTGCTGGCAACTTAGTCCTAAACCAGCAGTTTGCTGGAGAAATTGAGCAGGCTGACCTAACTTTTCTCCAAGCAGGGATTTCATGGCATTGGGCAGGACCTTGGGCAGTGCGTACAGTGTAAATATTTATAAGGTTTACTCTCAGGTCAGCAAATATGTCCAGAGAATCTGTTGTGGGGTAGGTCAGGTGCTGGGGCCAGTGATGAATAAAACACTGTCTCCCATCCCTGAGAGCTCAGTCATCTGGGGCTAGACAGATGTTGACAAACCTTCAACACAATGCACTGATGCATAGGGCCACTGACCAGCAGGGAACTGGGGTTGAGCAGGTGCAAGCCCAGGATGGGGGTGTTCCTGATTGAAGGGATTCAGAAGGGGCTAGAACTGGGGGATACAGGGGGCTGGTACGCACTGTGCAGGTGTGATGAGGAGCTTGCAGGGTTGGGGAGTCAGTGTCAATGGGATATAGTGAGTAGAGGGTGGGGGGCATCCTGGGAGCCTGAGAGTTAAACTATGAGTGACTGCTCCTGGCCCTGGGAACAGCCAGTGTTCAGGAGCCCAGCAGGGCAGACTCTGAAGATCATGCTTTGCAGAGCAGGATGGCAAAGGCCCTGCTGCAGGTACAACACTGTGGTACAGCAAGGGCACAGGACCCTCTGAGGACCACTTGGGGGATTCAGTGGACTTCTGGCAGTGCCCAGATGGGGAAGCAAAGGACAGGCAGGGAGTTGGGGAAACCTGGGCCTGCTTCCATGTGAAGTGAAGGGGTGCTGCTGCCTGCAGAAAGGGGAGCCAGGAGCTGGAAGGTTTGGAGGGAACGATGCACTGGCCACAGGAGCTTGCACTGGCCGTACTGAGTTTGAAGTATCTATCTGACATCTGGAGACTACTGTAAAGTCCCAGTCCTCACCCAGAGCTCGGCACTCAGTAGGCACAGTATTGTACCACAAGAGGACTATCCTGGGCCAAGCCCAGCCTGAGAGTCTGGAGGGCCTGCAGGGTGATTTGCTGACCCTGGAGCCCTGAGCCTTGGGTTTAGGGGTGATGGAGTACTACCCAGGGAGGTGAGGGTGTGATAAGAGAAGAGGGTTGAGAACCAATACTCCAGGGATGATTAAGATTTCTACTCTACTTGAGAGACTGACACAGGGGAATTGCAAGTTTGAGGCCAGCATAGAGAAGTTAGGAAGACTTTGCTTCGGTAAAATTACAATAGATAGACAAATAAATAAACGTTAGCCTATGGCTCTGCTCAGTGGGGAGTGTAGCTTGCCTAGCATGTGTGAGACTCTGGTTCGGTTTCTAGGAGGAAGAGGAGGAGTATTTCTGGTCCCTGCTGTATTCAACAGCAGTGCCGATAGCAGATTAACTCCTGAGCATTTGTATGGTGTTTTCTGGACTTCGAAATGTTTAGTTACTCATCTTCCCTGTCTTCCTGACACGAGCCCCGCCCTGAGAGCACCCGCTTGCAGCAATTCGGTGCCTGAGACAGAATGCTCCTTCAAGCTAATGGCATCTGGCTGGCACAGTGGGTGCAAGGGGGCCACCAGCTCTCCGTGTCCTTGCGTATCAATTTTACCATCTGCCAAATGCCAGGAGAGGGCATATAAAATATAAAATAAGTGGAGGCATAAATGTGTTTTGAAATAAAAATGGTGTGCGCTGGCAGGGGATTACAGTTATTACAAAGCCTGTGCACGGCGCCATCACTCACAGCTTCGAAGGGAAGACACGGTTGTCGTCCAGGGGGAGTGGCAGTGCTCACATTTCCTCATCTGAGGACAGACCAGTCACTCAGAGGGTGTGGTGGACAGGCTGTAGAGTGCCAGGTGCTGAGGTGGTAGCATGGCTGTAACCTCCAGGAGCTACCGTGGCCGGAACAGGAAAGATGCCCACAGGTCCAGATGTGGGCATCGTGCAGGGGTTCCTCAGCACAGAGTGGCCATGAGGTGTCCACGCCTTCACCCTCCCCATCTGAGAATTTAGTGACCCTGGGAGGCAGGCTCATGGTGGTGCTCTTTTATTGCTTTATTTTTCTTTCTTTTTCCCAATATGCAGATAGGACAGTCAAGGCTCCTTGACATTTTAGTTCCCCAGCGGGCACAGCACAGTTCCAGGAATCGAGACCTTTGGAGCTTCATTCAGGCATTTTCCTTTGGGTGACTATGCTTTCAGGGCCTGTGATGTGCCAGGACCCTCCCAGACGCTGGGGACAAAGAGAGGTTTCCAGTTAATGTTTTTAAAAATTGATGAGTAGACTTTTCTTGGTTTTAAGTTTCTCTTTCATGCACTTCTCTTAAAACATTGGCACCTGCTGCCCGGAACTGTATTAATATTCCTCTAAGACAAAAGCATTCTGGGTCCACGGTTCACTAGGGCAGAAAGCTCCATGGCACAGTTACTGTCCTGCGTCACCATGTCAAGAGCAACGCTATGGACACCTCTGGCTCACAGAGAGGAAACAGGAGGAGGGACAGTGGCTCCAGGTGCCAACTCTGGGGCTCAGCCCTGGCTCCACCAAGTACAGCAGTGAGAGTGGGAGATCACAAGGGTCACATCGAACGGGCATCACTGTTACTGTTGCATGATGTGTACCTCGAAAGACTAAGCCAGCACAGGCAGGTTCTCACCACCAGGGCCAGGCAGGAGGAAGCAGGGGCACTGGGCTGCCTGTCTGAGCCTGGGGCTGAGTCCATGTCCAATGTCCAGTGTCCCAAGGTGCGTGGTCCCCTCCTTTCCTCCTGGGATGTCATGTGGGGACAGTGGGGGTCCTGAGACAGGGGCCTCCTTGAATACTGTGTGTGTGTGTATGTGTATGTGTGTGTGTGTGTGTGTGTGTGTGTGTGTGTGTCAGACAGGCAGACAGAGACAAGGAGAAACAGCAGAGACATAAAAATAGTGAGAGAGGAGGAATCTGGGAGGAACTGGAGGTTGGCTGTCTTGGATTCAGATGTCTCCAAGCCCTTTCTTGGAGTGCTCCATTCTCTGCCCTGGGTAAGGGCAGTCCAGTGTCTCCTGTAGAAGGAAACCATGAGCGCCTGGTGACAAGCCAGTCCCCCTGCTCAGGCTGCCCCATCAGGTGACCGTCCTGGGTTCTCAGTCAGGTCCCTCGAGCCGGGGACCAGGTGCAATCATAGCTCATAGCTGGGCTTCAGTGACTGCTCTGAGGCCCTGAGAGGGCCACATATACCTGCAGGCTCCAGAAGGGCCCTGCCAGCTTTGTGAACAGCGGCTATGCTGACCTCCAAGGCCTTCCCCTGCCCCACAGCTACCCTGTGCCTTCTCGAGGTAGGGGACTACCCAGTGCGGCCTGTGGGCCACAGCAGGATGCCACTGTCCTCCTCACCCCCAGAGGGACAGAGACTTGAATGAGGGAAGATAGCAATGTGTGGGGCTGTCTGGGGGCTCATCCCCCCGTATGCTCCCTCACTGCCACCCGGGCTTCTGCTTCTAGTGTGGAGCCTCTCTGTCTTCCACAATGCCAGTTATGCCAGGTAGTCCTCCCTACTGCTTTTGAGGGGACCCACCCACAGGAGGGACATCTGTTGGGGAGCACACTGAAGGCCCTGATCTAGTCTGGGTCCCCACCAAAACACCACTTTAGTGGACTCTGAATTGGGAGCTGGTGTTACACATGCAAAGAAATCATGTGCAAAGGCCCTGGGACTGGCAGGGTGTTGAGAGCACCCACTGTACAGAGTAGGATGGCTGAGAAGGTGGGTGTGGCAGTCATCAGGCCTTCTCCGCAAGCCACTTAGGAGCGTTCAGACCATAGTAGGGCAAAGGGAGGCAGAGGAGGGTTTGGAATGCAGTGTTGGAGGGAGGGAGGCCATGAGATGGGATGTTAGGAACAAAGGAGCTGGGGATTTAGCTCAGCGGCATAAGCACCTGCCTTATAAGTAGGCAGTCGTGAGTTCGATCCCTGGTACTGATAAAAAGGAAAAAAAAAAAAAAGAAACAAAGATAGAGGTGGGAAAGAAGTCTAAAAGGACCCAACAGGGGGTCTCCCCTCCACCATCCTTTAGCTCCTCCGTCATCCTTTAGCCATTGCCATCCTTTAGCCATGTTCTCTGGCCCTGCCCTCTGTCCTGTTTCCAAAATACATTTCAGACACTCACGACTTTGAGTCTCAGCCCATGCAGTGCCTTAGGGTCTGAGCTGGGGACCACAGTGCAGCTTGCTCATCTCCAACCTTAGACAAGTCCCTCTGCCTCCCAGTCTTGGCTCGAAGTTTAGGAATAGGTACTTTCTCCATCTCCCAGGAACAAGAACACCCAGAAACCCAGGGAGTTACGGTGGAGACACCAGAGCGAGAAGGGGTGCTCCCTGCCTTTTGCTACCCTGGCTGCAGCTCCTGTCCAGGTTCCTCCCCAGCCTGTTCTGTTCCTGTGTGACCACGCACCCAGGGCGGTAGCCCCTCTGTGAGCTTGGAGAGGTAGTGCTGCCTGGTCCCAGATATGCCTCCCCTTCCTGGGCAGGTCGTGGGGCATCCCACATTAGGAACCTGTGACAGAGCTGGAGCCGGGTGCTGCAGGGAGAGTGACCCACAGGACAGAAGGGTCACTGGGCAACTCAGCATCTGATGGCCTGGCTCAGGGCACCTCACACAGAGAACAAAGGGAGCTCGTGGGGGCTGCACCCCCAGTAGGAAAGTTCCATGGAGGGATCTCCCAGCTGGCTGCAACCACCAATATACCTCACATTCCCTCTGATTGAGGGGTTGCCTCGGAGTGTGGGCAGGAGGCCAGAGCAGAGCCCCAGGTGACCAGGAAGAAATCTGCTGCATTTTGCTGCAGTATCTGCTGGGAGGTTTAAGTGCTCCCTAGCAAGGAGGTTTGAGTGCTGCTGCTAGGTTAAAGCGCTCCATCCCCTCCCTCTCTCATCAGCACACAAATTCTGTCCCTCACGCCCTCCCTCTAAGTCTCTCTCACATTCTCCCCCTTCCTCTGCTCTAGTATTCCAGTCTGTGAAGTCACCGCCTCCTTCCTGCCATGGCCCTCATAGCTGACAACAATGAAAAGCCCCGTTTAGTGCTCACAGGGCCCCAGCAGCACCACAGAGACAGGAACCCTTTGATGCAAATAATTAATTTGGTCCCATATTGCATAACATCCTAAAAAGCTTTCCTGGGCAAGCGCCGGCCGGTGGACACTGCGATCTCATCAATATTGCATCGCGGCGGGCACTACTCTTCCGTGGTTTCATTAAAATGTAATTTGTGGTTTAAATCTGCAGTGTTTCCTTTGAAAGGATGAGGGGCACAGTAAACCGAGGGACAGGGCTTCCTCGGGCTGGAGGGGGGAGCAGGGAAGAGGAGGGGAATCCCGTCCCCCAGGGAGGGAGGGGGTCCCCCTTCATTGGCTGCTGGGCTGAAGCTGCTGCCGCTGCTGCTGCTGTGGGAGGAGGCTGGGCCATTCATAGAAAACGGTCCTCCATTTCTCCTCCGGAGCTCAAGCTCATTCTGGTTTTCCAGGAGGGGCTGCTCCTGGAAACACAGGTGTGGGAGGAGGGCCAAGGGCAGGGGTGGGGTCTTTCTCTGGATGCTCCCGCGCTGTGCCCTCCAGAAGCAAAGTCCAGAGCTGCAACCCTGCCTCTGCCCTCTCGGCTATGTGGCCTGGAGCCACGGGACTTGCCGTGTCTGAGCACAGGGCACCCCACTACCATGTGATACCCTGCATCCGATGTGACTGGTGCTGGCCTGGGGTGGCTGTGGGGCAGGCATGGGGAACCAGAGCAGAAGAGCCCTGCAGGGGAAGTGCTGGCTGCCTTGTCTCTGAGGGGGCTTCAGACCCCTCCCTAGGCTTTCTTATCCAGTGGGTGGGGGCCTGCTGTTTCCAGGCCAGGACCCCAGGGGAGCGCTCAGGGTCTGGTGGGAAGAGGGGAGACCAGTAGGCACAGAGCAGGGACACTTGGGGTCTTCAGGGCTGTCCACTGCTTTGCCCCAGGGACTCTCCAGCCCCCACCCCCCCACCCCCCGCAGGCCGGGCCAGGCTGTAATGGTTTCCTTGTGGAGCGGGCGCAAGGATTTGTGTATCCTGACTCTCTTTTGACGTTGTTCCACAGTGATTAAGTTAAGCCTCCTGGGCCCGCTGGAGAGAGAGGACAAATTGCTTTGGAGAATTGATTTGCTGCCGAAGCATTTATCGCTCTCCCTTGGCTGCGCCCCAGTGTGAGGCCGCTGCCCTGCGTGGGCGTCCTCCCACTCCCCGCCTTGCCCCACGCCCCACGCCCCACGCTTAGGCTCTCACTTGGCACCTGCGTCTGCCGTCACACAGCCCCAGGGCACTGCTCTCCTCCCGATGGCGCATTCAACGCCCCTGATCACAGCCCCCAGCTTCCACTGCACAGAAACAGCTGAGGGCCGATGGGGAAAGGACAGGGGGAGAGAGGTGAGGGCCACCTGGAGACGCAAAGAGCAGGAGCCAAGGCAGCCCTGGGTACAGGTTGCCTTGGCCCCTGACTGGAGAAACAGGACAGGGAGGGGGCAGCCCTTGTCCACAGTGGGTCCTTGGAAATGATGGAATAACCGGGTCAGGCCTTGAACAACAAATGCACTGGGGCTGGGGAAAGAGGGTATGTGACCAAGTGGATCCTGCCAGATGGAAGTGTGTGGCTGGGCATCGCCATCTGCATATAAAAAGGACTAAGTTGCAAAAAAAAAAAAAAAAAAAAAAGGACTAAGTTGCTTTGTGGCGGGTCCTAACTGGGGGACAGCTTGGCCTTACTGAGGCTCTGAGACAGGTACAGTTCAGGCCATGGGGCTGCTGGTGTGTGGCCTGCTTCTGCTTGAGTGCGGACCTTGAGACCCCTCTAGGCCTGACCGCACCGTGCAGGGAGACTCAGGCAGTGTGCCAGTGACTGTGCGCCTGGGCATCTCCCCTGGGCTCAGCCAGCTCAGCTGCTCAGGTGCTGAGTGCCTTGGCCAGGTGACTTCAGCCCTGCCCTGTGGTGGAGGTAGAGTAGATAAGGCACGCAAAGCTGACAGCTGCACTAGCTGGTAGACAGTGACGCAGTTGGGAGGTGCTCACCTGGGTCCTGTTAACCTCCCTCTTCCTCAGGGCTCTGAAACTGGCAACAAAGAGGGGAGGTGGGGGCTACACCTGTGGGGCTCCCAGGAAGGGAACCTGGTAGGGCTCAGCCCTGGAAAGAAGTGAGGGGGTCTCCGAACAGCCTGCCAGGTTGGTCCCTTGTATACAGCCCCCCTTTTTAACTTAAAACTGCACGTAGCATAAAATCTGCCATGTTAACCACACGTAAGTGCACAGTGAGCAGCTGTGAGCTTCTTAGGAGTGTTGTGCGGTCCCCTGCCGCCTCCCATGCTGACACTCTGTCCGCTGTGCTCCCCAGCCCCTGGCAATCCCTCTAGAATCTCGATTACTCCAGGGACCTCCACGAGCTCCCTGAATTGTCACGCTCTTCCCTTCTGCTGCTGTGGACACAGGTGACCTTTCTTTACCACCTCTGCCCCTTTCACGAATGCAGATGCTGAGGCTGCCCTGGGGCCCAGAGCTTTCCCAGTTCTGGCCTCCCTGGGGAGCAGAACCCCAGCTTGCCCTGGTTCAGCTGCACTCCTCTGCCCCTCCACAGGCCTTTCTGGGGGCTCTTGGAAGGGGTGCCCCACCCCACAGCTGGGGGGTACCACTCTCCTGGGTCTTTGGTTTAATTCTGAGGTCACCCATACCTTCCTAAAGCTTCCGATTGTGGACAACTCAACTCCTAGGTAGATTCTGCACTGATAGCCTGGCCTACTACCAACTGGGAGATGGACTGAAACTCAGGGACACAGTGAGGCCGGGGGACGTGGCTGTGTGTGCACGGGGGAGCACTCAGGGACTTTCCCACCAGTAAACCAGGTAGTCTGATGGCTCACGGAGCAGCCTTCCCTTCAACTGCACCCCAAGCCTGGCACACTGATTCCCAGCTGTCAGTCCTAAGCTCTCTGATCACCAGTGAGCACATCTGGAATGTGGTGACAGGGCACAGGACTGCTGGGAAACTGGCCAGGGAGAAAGGATGCACAGTGCCCGGTCCACACCGTTTCTCAGCTCACCCTGATACCTTCCACCCTGGGCCAGGTTCTCCTCCTTGGCACCATCTGCGCAGCCTCCTCCCCCTGCTGGTCACCCCCTGGAGGGCAGTGCTGTAGCACTGAGCACCAGCTGTGGGATCTCAGTCTCTGGCCTCCACGACTCCTGTGGTTGGGATCCAGGTTTCTCTCGATTGTTTTTAAAGTGTTTTGCTGCTAGTAAGCTTCAAGCCCCTCACAGAGGGACATAAGTAGAGGCAATAACTTGGCCATTAGACCACATCTTCTGGTGTTTCCTCCCTAGTGCCCCAGCGTGCTTCAGGGTGGTCCTTGTCCTGACCAAGACAGGCAGTGCGAGAACCCTCTGCCGCAGTCAGCCCTGTTCTCTGTGCCCCCCTTGTGCCAGGGAGGAATGGCACAGGTGACCTCTGGAACGGGTGGCAATCTGGGAGCCAGGTAAGAGGAGAGGCTGCTGGCTGCTTGTCTCCGTGTCGTACCCCACCCCCAAAGCCAGACAGGGTTATACAGAAGGGACGCCCAGTTAGAGGGGCATGGGCTTTGGAAGCAGTGGCAGGACGAGGTGCTTGGGCAGCTGAGGGTGAGGGATGTGCTAGGGTCTGGCAGCTATCAGGGTAAATTAGATCCGGCAGGTCTCAGGGTGCCTGGGCTATTTTCCAGCTGCTGCCCACATGGCTCTGGGCCTCTGTCTTCCTTTAAGAATGTCTAAGACACTCTCTCCTTACTTTTATACTTAGTAACAGTTTTGTTTTGGTTTGGTTTGATTTTTGGTTTTCTTTTGAGACAGGGTCTTACTAATTAGTCCAGGATAGCTTTGAACTCACTGTATAGCCCAGGCTGCTTGAACTCACAGTAATCCTCCTGCCTCAGCCTTCTGAGTGCTGGGATTATAGGCTACCATGCCCAGCTCAGCTCTTTTTTTTTAAACCAGAAAATTCATGCCCATGATGCACAATCAAAGCTGTACAGACATTTACTGAGGCAGGGTAACATTTTTTGGGGTATCTTCTGGGCACCCTGAAGAGCTGCTGAGCCTGGGAACAGGACTGGAAACCCAGCAGGGGCTGTGGAGAGGGAAGGAAGCAGAAGGCTGAGATGGATTAGAAGATGGCGCAGGGAATAGGAAAGAACTGGCAAGGGAGGGTGCCAGAGCCCTCCAGGGACAAGGGTGGGGGGGTATTGCCTGTAGCTTAATATTAGCATAAGAGGGAGATATTCCTGGTGTCTGTGACTTTGCACCTGAGAAAATCAAGGCTTAAGGAGGAGCCCAGCATGTCCCTAGAGCAGGACAAGTATCCCTATCCACCCTGGCAGTGCTGAGACTCAAGGTTCTGTACCCTCTTTCCCCTCCTGCCTTTCTTTCTTTTTTTTTTTATACTTTTTTTTTTTAATCAGTACCGGGGATCAAACTCATGACCACCTGCTTGCAAGGCAGGTGCTTATGCTGCTGAGCTAAATCCCCAGCCCCCCTCCTGCCTTTCTGTGGAGTTGGGACCCCCAGAGTCTGTGGCCGGCTGTCTGAAGAACTGAGCCCCAAGTGCCAGGATGCAGCCAGGGTGAACAGAACCTGCCAGACCAGAGCCACTATGACCCAACCACCTTCCCTGGGGCCTGAGGATGCTGGGCTCTCCTGAAGCAGCGTGTCTAATTAGGTTTTCCACGGGCTGCAGGCATTGACCTGCACACCTCAGTCCCTGTTACCCTTGGCTCCATCTTTAACCTCTAGGCCTCACACCTCCTTCCAGTCCAGCCCAATGCACCACCCAGATTCCAACAGGCAGGGTCAGTGCCAGGGAGTCATGGGTGCTCCAGCCCGCTGTCCTCCACGTACAGCTCCCATTTGCCCCACCTCCAGAATAGGGATGGGCGCCCCAAGTCAGTGAGACCCGAGAGGGCACCCAGGATGCTGAGCCATTCCCAGGAGCCAGAGCCTAACTGAGCATTAACCCAGGCAGGGCCTCCTCCCTGACACTGTGCCTCTGAGTAAGGGAGGAGCAGGGTCTTGGGGATTGACCCCTGCTCTGCAGGAGGCAACAACAAACAGTACAAAATGCAGGGGCATGCGGGGTGTTCTATGAATAGCGTGTGTCTGTCCATCTCCTGCTTCTCGTTGTCACCTCCTGGTGTACTGTCTAGACACGCAGGTGGAGGTGCTGTCCTGGGTGGGCCTGGGATCTAGATTCGGTCTGCCTGACCCTGAGGCCCCTCCTCCGCTTCTCAGTGTGTAGACTGCTCCAGGTGACCAAGTGGTCCGCAGCTTTGTTCCCAAAGATTTGGGGGGGGGCATAACAGAGGGTGTCCCAACCTTGTCCCTCAGCCACCCATCTCTCGCCTCAGTGGGTGACTCTCTGTGCCCTTGTTTGTGTTCTGACAGGTGGCAGCCTGTTTTCTGAGGCCTTGTCAGCAGAGCCTTCAGGTGCCTGAGTTTAATAGCACGGTTTGTCCCAGCTCCCCAAAGGGGTCATGTCTGGAGGCTTCCTGCATGGTCAAGCCCATCTGTCTGGAAGACAAAACTCAAAAGGGTTGACAGGGAGTGCAGTTGACTTTGTTTTTAAAACGAAGCATAAGTTTTTACCATATCTCAAAGGCAGAGTGACCTGATCAGGGAGGTAAGGCTGAAATCAGGCCAGGACCTCAGGTGCACTCCCACCCCTCCTGCCGGGTGTCCTCCCTCCCCACCCTCTAGGGCCCTGGCCTCTGATTTCAGATTCCCCTCCGCACTTCTCCACATTTCCTGCAAGCAGACAAGCTTGAAGCCTGCCCTCCAAGGCTGCATGAATAATAGAACTGAAATCATCCCTAGTTAAAAATAGATATTCTTCTTAATAAATATTTTACATTCTGTCTTTAGGATACACAGAACACCTGACCTAAGAGTTAAAGCAGGCCGTGTTACCGAGCCCAGAGAACCAGGCAAAGCTCAGCCTGTGGCCACGGCTCCTGCCTCAAATCCGCCCACTCGGCAGCGACGTCCACGTAGGCAGCCACGCACTTGCCGCTGCAGCAGCAGCGGGACTGGAGGCCGGGAGCAGCTTGGGAATTCGTGGGCATATTAGTCACCTGTGCGTTCTAGGGAAGCGAATCAATTATAAAATGCCCTTGGTCAGTGAGGCTCAGAGTTGAAAAAAGCCAAAGGCAAGTTCTCCTATTTCTGCTATGCAGTGAGACCGTCCCTGTGAGCAGAAGCCAGGTATCTAGGGGCTATGGTGGGCAGGGAGAGAAAGTTCTGGGCAGGGAGGCGTGACAGCTGGGGCACAAAGCACTGGCCTGTTTCTTGAAACTTGCAAACACAGAGCTATCTTGAAGGTCTGCATTAGTTAGGACATGGCATGATCCATATACGGCAAATGAATTTGAATAATCTGTAGAAATGTCTCCAACCCCTGAGCACCCGCTCCCCATGGGTTTCCCCGGGAGGATAGGCAGGCCAGAAGCACTGAGAGCTGCACACAGGCCACTCAAAATGGCCCTCATCATCCAACCCCAGGGATAGGCTGGAAAGTGGACACTGGGGAGCAGAGCACGCTGTTTGGGAACAACAGGCCCAGGTTCCACTTTGGTCCCTCTGCCTGGAACAACAGCCCCATACTCCATCTGAGGGCCAGCTGCCCTAGACAGGACAGTCTCCTTCTGTGACTAGCATTCCTTAAACACACGCGGGCTTAGCACTCTGGACGGCACATAGGTACCAGTCTTGTCTCCTCTCCAGAGAATGAGCTCACTGAATCCCTGACTTAGAGTGTGGCCTGGTATATGGATGGATGGATGGATGGATGGATGGATGGATGAATAGATGCATAAATGGGTAGGTAGGTGGATGGTGGGCAGAGGTGGGAAAGTGAATGAGTGAAAAGGTAGATGGCTGATGGGTGGATGGGTAAATGGATGCATGGGTGGATGGGTGAGAGGGTGGATAGACACGCAGATGCCTGCACGAATGGTGAAAAAGGTGTATTATATTAGACTCCCAAAGGGAGAACTAACTGCAGAATAAAAGGAATAATGTGCTCAACCCTTACCTCTCCTGCTGCCGTGTACCCCAGTTCCTAAATTACTCTGGAAAGGCAGGACTTTTAGAGAGCAAGAAGGAGAAGGTGGGTCCCAGGTTTATGGAAGGCAGACAGGGAGAGGCCATGGAGGCGGGTGGCCCTCACTCACTAGGCCGTCCCAGAGGCTTCGAGGATGGCTCTCCTGCTGTCTCCGGAAGCCCAGGACCCTGTAGGACACTGAGATCCTCTCGATGACCTGGAGCAAAGCTGGGCACTGCACTGCTGCCCGCAGAACTCAGTGTCTGGTGGGTAGAGAGAAGAAAAGAAGTTAAAATGTAAAAAATGAAGATGTCTAATTATTTTAATTGGATTTTTAAAAAAACATATCTGTTCTCATTTTAGGGTTTTTTTTTTTTTCTTATTTTGGAAGATTTGTAAGGGAAATAATTATAAAATGTTTTCCTTTCTCTGTGATTGAACAAACTCTTAAAATATTAAACTATTATTTAATAATTGATTAAAACTGATCTCGGTGGGAGCCAATCACCCATTTGGCAGGAGCTCTTTAAACTTTTAGGGGCTTTTAGCTCCCCTTGGCTCCTAACCTTTCTCTGGTCTCTTTCAGGGCTCAGAAGACAGGCTGCCTCTGTGGCTTCATGATGTCACCTCGCCTCTGCTGAGCTGCAGGACAGTGGAATGGAGCTAGTCTGAAACAGAAAAGTCCCGGGGGTGCTGTCTGAGGGCAGGAAAGAGCAGGTCATGAGCATTTGCGACTCAGCACAGGAAATACCCAGCAACCCTTGTCTGACTTGAGATTTTCCACACAAGGATAGTGTCATGCTTGCCTCTCCTCTTGTCCTAGGCCACTAAAACTATAGAGCAAAGTGGCTCAGAGCATGGGCTCAGCATCTGAGTGCCTGAGTTTCAAGATCTGGCCAGCAAGTTACTATGTGACTTCAGCCTTCTTAAACCTCAGTTTCCTAGTTTGTAAAATGGGTCTAGTGACCAAGACTCCTCATGGGCAAGTTTGAGCTCTCTCTCTCTCTCTGTTGTTTTGTCTTTTTGAGACAGGGTTTTGCTATGCAGTTTGGCTGGCCTTGGACTTACTCTGTAGCCTAGGCTGGCCTTGAACTCAGAGTGATCTTCCTGCCTCAGCCTCCCAAGTGCTGGGATTACAGTGTGTGACACTCGGCATCAGCCAGGCTTCCGTGAGGGCTCAGTAGGCATTTGACTGTGCTTGTTGAGAGCTCAGAGGAGACTTGGACCTGAGCTTTGGGAGCTGAAGTGGAGCTTGGTGGCAGAGCTCGGGTGCAGCACATGTGGGGCCCTGGGTTCTGTTGGACCACCATGAAAAACAAACAAAAATATTTACTTACAATTCCATGAGACAAAGGGTGATTATGGAAGCAGCAGAAATAACCAGAGCTATGCCCAGCCCAGGAGAGATAATTGCATACCCAAATTCACAACAGTGCCGTGCATGATAGCTAAAAGTCACAAACAGGTAAATGTCCCTCCACAGACAGATGGAAAACCAGAGTGTGACCTGGCCCTACCACAGGGTCATTCAGCTGAAGGAAAGAGTGACAGTCTGTCATCCGCTACAATATCGGTGGGCCTAAGACACCATGGAAGGTGACACAGATCAGACACAAAAGGACAGATCCTGGACTGTATGATTCTATGCAAGAGGTCCCTAGGCTGTCAGATTCAGAGATCCAGAAAGTGGAATGGGGTCACCAGGGGCTGTGGGCGGGGATTGGGGGTGACATTTGGTGGGGACCAAGTTTCAGTTTGGGAAGATGAAGTGCAGGAAGAAGATGGTGGAGATGGTTATGCCATGATGTGAATGTGCCAAGCCGCAGAGCCTGTTTCAAAATGACAAAAGACGCCAGGGATGTAGCTCAGCAGAAAGGCCTTGGGTTCAGTGCCCAGGTCCAAAATCTAAAAAACAAATAAAATAACTATGGAAAATGATAGTGTAGCTACTTAATGTGCACTTAAAATGGTTAAGGGGCGCATACCATTGTTATGAATATTTTGCCACAATTAAGAGTAATAATTTGTTAAGACTAAGCAAAACCTCCCAAATGTAAGCACACCAACCTCTCTCCTGGAGCAAATCTCCAGGGATTAGGACCAGATTCCGGATATCCCTGCAGCAGTGGCCTTCCTGGCTCAGCACACTGACATAGGGTCCCTGTGGGAGCTCGATAGGGACCGCACTGAGGGTCACACTGTGTGTGCAGCCCAGGCAGCTGGAAGCCAGGCATACCCGCAATCCCAGTGGTTTAGGAGGGCAACACAGGATCGCAAGTTTGAGTCCAGCCTGAGCAATTTAGTAATTGTCTCAAAACAATAAAAAAAAGCTGGATACTGAAAAAGAAAAAAGATGATAATGGCTGCTTAATAGAATATCAGAATATCACCAGAAAGATAAGTCCTTTTTTTTTTTTTTTGTCTTTTTGTTTTGTTTTGTTTTGTTTTTATTGGTACCAGGGATCGAACTCACGACTGCCTGCTTGCAAGGCAGGCGCTTATGCTGCTGAGCTAAATCCCCAGCCCCGATAAGTTCTTTTAACAGCTACTGTTTGCACTATCAGGGATTGAACCCAAGGCCTTCACATCCCCAGCCCTTGTACGATACGTATTATTTTTTGAGACAGGGTCTACTATATTGCTAACTTGCCTAGACTGCGCTCCAATTTGTGATCTTCCTGCCTCAGCCTCCCAGAGTGCTGGGTATACAGCTGTATCCTGGCTACTTTTTCACCTTTATGAAGAACTTTCTTTCTTTTTTCTTTTTTTTTTTTTTGGTACCGGGGCCTGAACTCATGACCACGCGTTTGCAAGGCAGGTGCTTATGCACTGCTGAGCTAAATCCCCAGCCCGAAGAACTTTCAATGATATGGAAATAGCATGTTCAGTAGCAGAGTTCCACATTGTGCTTTGTGGATGTGATCGCATTCACACCAAACCACACAGAGAATAATATTCTGGGCTGAGAACGCTGCACTGCAATGATGCAGGACTGGCCCACATGGATGGGACCCTCAGCTCCATCCCCAGCACTGCACAGCAAAACTAAACAAAACAAAGCAGAAACTTTATGCATAGTGAAAAGATCAGAAAGAAGTTCATCAAAATGTGGGACAGCATGGGGGACTTTTTCCCTTCTCCTTAAAAAAAAATTCCAAAATCTTCTGTGATGAACAGTGAGCTGACTGCAAAGCCTTGCACTCAGGGACTCTGCCCCTGGCACCACCTTGGAGTGAGTTAGGCGCTTAGGATGGGAAAACTCCGGCACACATGATTTAATGAAAAACATTAACTTTTTGTGGCCCTTGAGGTTGGAGGGACCCAGGGGAGCGACTCTGTGATCTCTTAGGTGGTCTGCAGTGCTCTCCCTGGGATTCCAGCCCCCAACCCCATGGGGAAGATAAAGAACTCCTTCAGCCCTCTCCCGACTGCCCCAGTCCCTGGGTATCTGTGCTTTGGAGTAAAGCTGTGCCCCGAGCTTTCTGAACAAACACCTCCAGCACAGTCTGACTACAAAACTTGAGCCAGAAATTCACCCTGGAACCTTCCCAGTGTGTAGATTTTGTCACGGCCCTGAACAATACAGTTTTACTGATCAATAACAGCCTTTGAGCCTGTTTGGAAGATGCAGGGTGAAGAGTGAAAGCCAGAGTTTTCCAGGGGCTGCTGGTTTCCAGAAGGCCTGCAGCAAGTGGGCAGCTGGTCAGCTCTGAAGGGAACCAGATGGCCAATCAGCTTACAGACAGTGTCTTGTCTCCATGCTGGACCCTTCCAGATGTACTGCCTGAAGGGGAAGCTTCTAATGTCCAGTCACGGAATTTTAATGCAGGGTCATCTTTCATCTTGTTCCTTAATTTTAGAGGCAGAAAAAAAAGAGACAAGCCAAATGTAGTGGCACACACTTGTAATTCCGACCCTCTGGGAGGCTGAGGCAGTAGCATTGCAACTTTGAGGCTAGCCTTGGTAACTTGCAATTTATCAAAACGCTGTCTCAAAAATAAAATAAAATGGGCTAGGGCTACAGCTACAGCTAAGTATAAAGGCCCTGGGTTTAAACCCCAGTACTAGCCAGGCATAGCGGCACACACCTGTAATCCTAGCACTTGGGAAGCTGAGGTAGGAGGATTGCTCTGCGTTGGAGCCCAGCCTGGCTACATAGTGAGACCCTGCCTCAAATATTAATGTCATCTAGAAAACCCATCGTAGAAACATCTAAATGAATGTTTGGCCCAACAGCTGGGCACTGTAGTGTGGCCAAGCTGATGAGCAAAACTGACTGCCTGCTCACAGTGAAGCAGCTGGCACCTCTGCTGTGTCACTGGTGTCTTCAGTTGTGTGACAACCCAAGACAAGACTCTGCCCCAATCTGAATGGCTCCTAGTGGGTGGGAGGCTTTGGGGGAAGGGATAGGAAACCCAGAAGTCAGGAAAACCCCGTGCTCTGCCCATCTTCTTGTCCCTCGACTTAACTGTCCTGCCTGTCTCGTTCTCCTCTGGCCTGACTTCTCTGATGACCCGTCTGTGGGTCTTGGCTCTGGCCACCTCTGATGAGCAGCCACAGTAATGGGTTTGGCACCTGGCCCAGGAATCAGAGATTCTGTAATAATTAGAGCTCATTTGGGGTCCAGCTCCGGGAGCCCTGTGAGGCTGAACAGAGCTGTCCTGTTGTACTCCTGAAGTGTGTGACTGCGGTGTTAGCAGCGGGATGCTGCTGCTGTGCCCCTCCTGACCCTCGGCTCCTGCCCTTTCTAAAGGATGATATGTGCAACTCAGCCTTGGGGACAATGACGTGGGACCTGTGTTTTAACCCTTGATATTTACCCACTTGGGTCAGTTCACCAATCTCCAGTCTCAGATTTGCAAAGTAAATGCTATGCCCTTTTCACAGAGCTGTCATGCATAAAATCTGTCACTGTGTCCCCTGGCTCCTGTCCCCAGTGAGCCCTGCAGTGGGGGCTGCTGGCATGTGGAGTGGCGCTGTGCTGCAAGGACATGCTTGTGCTTGCAGTGACAGTCACACTCCTTCTCTTCTGGTTCCAGAGCCCAGGCCTGGTACACATGCGACAGAAAGAAGCTGGCACTCTGCCTACCCTGGTGGGCAGTGGCCTCTGCTGACACTGCCCAATGACTGCAATGGGGAGAAAGAGGACAGAGCAGAGGGGTCCCCATCTTCTGCTCCTGCCTCCAGCTCACACCTGGCCCCCATTCAAGTGGGGAGAGGAGGCACAAAAAGAAGAGGAGGGGGCAACCATCCCAAAGGCCTGCTTCAAGCGCTAGCATGTGATCAGGTTTAGGCCCCGATCACCACCTCCTGGTCATCTGTGGTCCGGGGAATATTTTCATCCACGAGTCACTGTGCAGAGCTCTCTATGTAAACCTGGAGGGCGAATCACAGCCCCAGCCCCCTCCCTGTTCCCTTCTCACGACCATGAAAACCCATCGTCCGTCTTAAAGTTCAGTTCTAAAGCCAGGCATGGTGGTGCACTCCTGTAACTCTAGCACTCTGGGAGGCTGAGGCAGGATTTCAAGGGTAAGCCCAGCCAGGGCGAGTTAGTAATTTAGGGGGACCCTGACTCAAAATAAAAAAATAACAAAGGACTGGGGATATAGTTCAGTGTAAAGACTCTGGCTTCAATCCCTGGCAGGGCCTGCTCTTCCCCTCCTACCCCCTTGTAGATGCTATAAGTAAAACACTGCTTCCAATGACAATCTCAAGTTTTCCAGTGTTATGGTTTTATTTTCGTTTTTATGCAGTTCAGGCTGTTCTTGAACTTACTTAGCCCAGGTTGGCCTCGAACTTGCTGTGGTCCTCCTGCCTCAGCTTCCTGAGTGTTGAGATTGCAGGTGCGCACCACCACACCCAGCCTCGGAAGTGCTGAAAGAATCAGTACAAAGTTGGCGTTTCACACTGTTGTTTCTCCATTGTTGTCTTTCTATAAAGTTGTATGGCAACAATAAATTTTATTTATTTTTGTGGCACTGGGGATTTAACCCAGAGCCTCCAAATCAAGCTGTATCCCCAGCCCTTTTTTAAATTTATAGTTTTCAGACAGGGTCTCACTAAGTCAGTAACCAGCCCAGGCAGACTCAAACTCGAAATCCTCCTGCTTTAGCCTCCTGGGATTACGTGTGTATGCTCCCATGCCCAGCTTGATTTGGTCATTTTATCAAAGCCTCAGAACATGCCTCTGTGTGAGGAGGGTGTAGTGTGTTGCAAGAGGCCCCAGAAGTGATTACATGGATTCCCTGGAAGTGTTTCTGAGTTTAGACCTAAGAGGACATTCTCTCCCTCTCTCTCTCTCTCTCTCTCTCTCTCTCTCTCTCTCTCTCTGGTACCAGGAGCTGAGCTAAATTCCCCTGCCCCTCTCTCTCTCTCTCTCTTTTTTTTTTTTTTTGGTACCAGGGATCGAACTCATGACCTCACGCTTGATCCCTGGCTGGAGCCCCTCTCTTTTGTATACTTTCTTTCACCAGTGTAATTCAGCTTTGGTACCTAAAGAACTTTGGCTTATGTCATCTACTTTTAGTCTCACCTTATGGAGTGAGTTAAAAAATAAATGTCCTTGTTCCCCATTTAACAAAAGTGGTTATAAGCTTGGAGAGGTATAGATTCTGGGCAAAATGTTTTGGCCCAAAATTAACTCACTCATTCATCCATGTATCTACTCTGCTCATCACCCACCCGAATGCCCTTCTGCACCCCCATGCCCTTACTGGTCCCCGTCCTTAAGCATCCCTCGGAGTGCTCCGGTGCTGGAGGGCAGAGGGGGCCCTTGCTTCAGGGAAGTTCTAGTAGGGGGCCGTTTGGAGGTTGCAGGTTATGGGGACAGCTCATTTTTTCTTCATAACACATGATCGGCTTCTTCCCCCAGTTGCAGTCTATGCAAAGCAGAACCCGGAACACTGGTGACAAACCCACTGGGCTGGGTCTGGGGCCATGGTGTGGCTGCAAACGATGAGGTTCCAGGAAGGACACTGATATCCCTGACCCCCCAGAGGGCCGTGAGGTGCTTCGGAGGTGCTGGAGCCTCCAGGGAACCTGGGAGAAGATTTGGGGTGCGGGGCAGGGTTTCACTATGTAGCCCAGACTGCCTTTGACCTTCAGCAATCCTCTTGCCCCAGCATCCCGGTGCTGGGATTACAAACTGCGCCACCACACCAAGCCGGGAGAGGATTTCTTGTCTGTCCTCCAATGCTAACAGTTAGCAAATCTTTTCCTGAAGGTCTGCTGGATCTTGGTGTCACAAGGGTGCCTGGTTTACAGTTGGCCTTCTCTGTCCTCTCCACCCTGACAAACTCTTATAGCTGGTTTTTTTTTTTTCATTTTGTTTTTTTTCTTCAATGCTAGGGATTGGACCCAAGGACTTCTCACTGAGCTACGTACATCTACAGCCCTACAGCTTATTTTTATTTTCTTCACTTGAGACAGGGTCTCACAAAACCACTAAAGTTCCCAGGCTGGGCTCAAATTTGTGATCCACCTGCCTCAGCCTCCCAGCATGCCGAGATTACAAGCGTGTACCCACTATGTCTGGCTTGAGCTAAGTTCTTGGGTAGTAAATTCAAATGAAAGTTGTTATTTTATTTTACTTTTTTAAAAATAGTACTGGGAATGGAACCCAGGGCCTCATGCATGTTAGGTAAGCATCTACCCCTGAGCATCTCCTGCCCGCAGGTTATTATTTTAAAGCAAGAGGACATTGTGACAATTCAAGAATGTTGTGAAGGACAAGCCAGAGCAGTGCCCAACAGCTCAGAGGAGGGTCAGCGTGGGGTGACAGTTCATGCAGCTCAAGCTCTGGGAAACCAACTCATGATAAGCCATCTCCCAAGAGACGAGCAATGACCCTGAATAGCGATGTGCTTCTTCCCAACGGAAGGGATGATCAGAGAGGCATAACTGGGCAGAGTCCTTGGGCTACAGACGATTGTTCTCCTGGGTCTAAGTTGGAAAAAGGAAACTTTCCCATTTATTGCATCTAACAAGAGACCCCTAAAAGGACGAGACAGGTAGGAAGTATCCAGAAGTGGCCCAGCTTGGAAGGGCAGAGACCCACTGAAGCCTTGGCACATAAAGATTCAAACTTAGCTGTAAATGCTAGAGTACTCTGGCGCAATAGAGAAGCAAAAGTATAAAATGAACAGGTTTATTGAGCTGAGGACGTGGGAAGGAGCACACAACCCATGGCGGCTGGGCTGTCTCCTTCCACTGGAATATAGGGAGTGTGACATGTGTAACCTTTAAGTGGGGGTGGTGCTTAGGGCGGGTGTTGATGACACTAGAGGAGCTGATTGGAATTTTCCTCTGCACACTGGGAAAGGAAAAGGAAGTTGTAATAGGGGAAGGAGGAAGTGACCTCAGGGTAAACATCCCTGATTGTTGGGCTTTCCATCGCCATAATGTCCTGCAGTTTATTCTGGGGCAAAACTTAAGACCCTCAAGGTCATTGAACCCAGTCTCTCCCCAGAGACCAGATTATAGCCCAGGAGCAGAGATCCAGGTGCACAGCCACAGCAGAGGCTGCTGCACACACACGTAAACCACGGAGCCAGGGATGCATTTCTGTCCCTGAGCTGCCAGGAAGGTGAGGGGCCAAGGTTCTGGGAGTGAAAAGAGACTGGAAGCCCAGGGAGAATGGTGCTGCTGGTGGACGTCTACAGTGTTCAGGCAGCTCAAGGGCAGTTCTGCTTACAGCACAGAGATGGCAGGATAGTGACAATGCGAGAGTGAGGAGGGGAGGGCAGGAGAGAGTGACACAGAGCAGGGGTGCTGGGGAGGGCTAAGAGCCAGCCCAGGGAGTTGGTGAGTGATCAGAGGGTTCTCCATAAGGGAGTGAGGGAGAGAGAAAGAGACAGACAAACAGACAGACAGACAGACAGAGACAGAGAGAGAAAGTCAGGTCCTGTCTGGGTGGAAACAATCAACCACTGTGTTGTCACCTGTTGCGGTGTGACAAACCCTAAAATCAGTGACTCAAAACAAAGTCAGGCTGAGAGCCTGGCTCAGTGGTAGGGAGCTTGCCCCGCTCTGCAAAAACAAATGACCGTGATTTCCATTCCCCACACCGTAAAAACAAAGACCACCAAACAAAAGACACCATTTCAGTGGTCATCATGCCTTTCCTGGGTCAGAACCCGGGTGTGATGGCAGCCTCTGGCTCTGAGTCCCTCAAGAAGTTGTGGGCAAATCTGGATCCTTTGGAAAGGGCTCTTCCTCTGAGACCACTCAGAGTGCTGTCAGTAGGACCCCGCTCCTCTGGGATTTGGACCAAGGTTCTGTGGGTTCTGCCACTTAGGATGCTCGACAGAGGATGTCATGACCGCAGCTCTGTCAGATGCCAGGCTGCTCTCCTCAAAGCTAGCAGAGGCTCAGAGCAGATAGGGAGGCAGAAGCGGCGGAAGGCAGAGGACAGGGAAGGGAGAGGGCAGAGGGAGGAGGTAGCGGGACCGGGATTCTTCCAGGCCTGGCAGCTCTGCCTGATCTTCCCACTTTCTTTCCCTCTTAGCTGTCAGTTGTTCTCATGTCCTTCTCCACCCAAACAAATCCTGCCTGCTCACGTTCCACTACCACGTGCTGTGTATCCTCCACACACAGTACTTCTGTCTGTAGCAGGTACCAGAATTGCCTTTTCCACCCTAGCCACCTTGCACAGCCCACAGCTGCTATTCTGTAGAGAACAGGGCATTGGGTCACACTCTCCTGCTTCCTCTCTCACCTGTGCTCAGGGCACCACTGGCAATCCCTTCATATGAGTTAAAACCGTGAGGAGCTGCAGAATCCCACCAACCCCAGAGGGCTGGCGCACGGAGCAGGGAGCAGGACCTTTCCCATGCACACCCGCGGCTCTGAGTCACTGTTTTGCCAACAGCCAGCTAAGATCTGGGTTCACAAAGTTGGAGCATGGACAGGTCTTATTTTAGAAACATAGATAAATACATGCCATGTAAAATTTACTGTGTAACAGCACATGATTTCTGTCATTTTGCGATGTACAGCTCCATGGCACTCAGCATGCTCACTCAGCTGTGCGGCTGTCATTGTCCGCCCTTCGAGCTTTCATCTTACCCCTCGGAAGTGCTGTCCTCACTAAATGACTCCTCAGCCCCTGGCAATCTCCTACTTTCTGCCTCCAGGAATTTGACAACTCTAAGAATCTTCAGCAAGTGAACCCTGAACTGCTGGTCCTTTTGCGTCTGGCTTCTTTCACTGAGCAGTGTCCTCAGAGCCACCCATGTGGTAGCAGGTGCCAGAATTGCCTTTTATTCCCCCCTGGGCATGGATCCCGAGGCCTCACTCATGGCAGGTGAGTCTTCTACCACTGTGCTACATTTTGTCATGGCTAGACAGTGTTCTCAGGTATGGACAGCCACATCTCATGTATCCACTCATCCATGGATGGACACCTGGCTGCCCCACTGGGCTCTGGTGACCATGCTTCTGTGAACATGGGAAAGAGGATGTCTGTGCAGAACTGGTCACCTAGGAGAGAGATCAAGAAAGGAAGGATGCAGATGGTAGGGCCATTAGGAGGGGATCCTGGAGTGGGAGTGGTCAGGAGGAAACTCCCTGCTGATATGGGGCCACAGGGCTAGGGGGCTTGGCCCACCCTGCAGTGTCCCTCACCTGGCCCTCAGTGGCTATCACCCCCCAACCTTCTTGGCATACATTGTCCCCTTAGCTGGACCTCCCCTGTGTACCATGGTAATAAGCAGATTCAGGGAGACTGTGTCACAAAGATGGCTCCCGGGGAGCTGAATCCAGAACTGACTCTGGGTTTTTTCAGAGTTGGGCCACCCAAGTCCTGCCAGGAAGGAGGCACACACCAGAAGCACAGAGAAGTCACCATGTCAAAGGGAGTAGGATGGAGGGACTGGGGGCCTGGGAAGCAGAGTGTCCCTCTCAGGTTCTGTGTGCCAGGCAGTGGGCACTCAGGAGCCACCACAAACAACTTAGCCCGTTTCTGGTTTGTCCACTGCAGCACCATAATGGCCATCGCAAGCCAGACCCAAACTCACCAGTGTCCTGCGGCACATCCATTCCCATGAGTGTGGTGCTCGGTGGGGCAGCTCTCCTTCACACAGCAGCGGGGGTTGGTGCTCGCCTGTAATCCCAGCTGTTGAGGAGATTGAGGCAGGAGGATCACAAGGTTGAGGTCAGTCTGGGTTAATTTAGGGAGACCCTGTCTAAAAAAGGAAAAAGACTGAGGATGTAGCTCAGTGGTAGAGGGCTTGCCTGGCACATGTAAGGTCCTGGGTTCAATCAATAATAAAGTGGGGGGAACTGTATTTACAGTCAGGGTGAGGGTGAGCATGTTCCACCTCCATGAAAAGCCCTGCAGGACACACAGGAGGAGGACACAGAGAGGAGCAAAAAGATTGCAGCAAACGTGGATGCTCCAGAGGAAACTGGGTGGCTGCTTCTCCTGCCCAGGAAGGGAGGTTTGTTTTTCTCATGATCTGTCACTCTGATCCCAAGTCCAAGATTCGCTTCCTTCATCAATGCTTGGTGAACCATGCTTGAGCAAATGAAACTCAGTCTATGCCGAGGGGATCCCGAGGGGCTCAGATGTGTTGTTTACTCCTAAATCCCTTACAAATTCATCTTTCTTTCCCCCAGGCTTACTAGGAAATACAACCCCCTGTCTGAGTCTGATGTGTCTGAGCAGAGAGAGCTCCAAGGGGTTTGCGTAGAAACTTGGAATGTTTGTGGATCTGAGTTGTGCTGGATTGGCAGGGCTGGAGGAATAAGCACGCCACTGAAACTGTGCCCAAGTTGTGGCTGTCAGCTGCCTGGACTGTCAGACTCACTCTTTTTGGATGTATGTATTTTTTATGGATTGTACGGTAAGATTTCCTTGGTCTTGGGTTTTCCAGGAAGGGCCCGGGTTACCAAAGAAAATCTAGCTTATGTGTCCCAGGGCAAAGCAGGTCTGGCTCTCTGACCTTTAGATGCTTCACAAACCTCTTGAGGTTTTCTCCCAAGGAGGATTTATGTCTCCCCAGATGTCAGATGTGAAATGAGAGGCTGGTGGAGAGCCTGCGGACGGTGGTGAGAGCCAGGATGGCTTGCCATGTGCTTCACGTGCATTTCAGAAGGCAGAGGATTTTTTCATATCATTTAGAAAGAAAGTTATTGTTTGGCCATATGAAAATCTGCCCTAATTTCTTTTTCTTTTGGTACTGGTGATTGAGCCCCAGCCTCTGCACTGAGCTACATCCCTTGCCTTTTTTAATTTTTAGTTTGTAGATAGGGTTTTCCTAAGTTCCAAGGCCAGGCACAAACTGTCCTGCCTCAGGCTCCCAGCGCCTGCCCTGATATCATTGTGGTCCTGACATGAAATGCACACAGCTGTAACTGTGTGACTGGCCACGCCCTGCTGGAGACGTAGTCCCTTTGCAGAGAGCTTGGATCTTCTTACATGATGTGCAGAGTGGGATTCTAATGAAGCTGGACAAAGCACATGGCGAAGTCTGGAGATGTTTTTGGTTGTGATCAGAGAGAGGGAGATGCTATTGACCACTCCTGGGCAGAACACACCGTGAGTCCAGGACAGCTCCGTTGCAAAGAATCATTTCCTCAAAGTATTATTGAGCCCTGAAAGGAGGAAGATTCTGACACATGCTTGCTATGGTTTGACTGTAGCCTTTCTAAAGTTCAGGTGTTAGGGGCCTGGGGATACAGCTCAGTGGCCAAATGCCTCCCTGGCAAGCACAAGGTCCTGAGTTCGATTCCCAGGACCAAAAAACAAAGACGTAAAAACAAAGTTCAGGAGTTAGAACTTAAGAGCTGTTGTGATAGCACTAAGAAGTGAGCCTTAGGAAGATAACGAGGACACGGCACTCCTCCACAGAAGGAATAGTGCTCCAGGTACTGCGCTGGAAGCAGAGGACAACCTTCACCAGACCAGAAACCTGTGTGTGGCACCTCCATCTTGGACCTCTGGCTTCCAGCACCATGAGGAGAGATTTCTGTGTTTTATAGGTGACCCAGTCTGTAGAGAACAACAGCACAAAATAGGGGAGGACAATGCGGGACCGCGGAAGAAACTGGGAAATAGGTAGCACGAGCCAAAGGATGCGCATTGCCCCAATCCACCCCCCTGAGAGCCCAGAGTGGTCGGATTCAGAGGCAGTGGCTGAGGAGCAGGCGGGAGGATCCGTCTCCTGTGGACGGAGTCCAGCCTGGGAGGATGCCGGAGTCTGCGGACACAGCACAGGGATGTGCAACAGTGAGAGGGAACAAACTTTAAGCCTGTGCTCTAAAGATGGTTAAAAATGGTAAATTTCATGCTACATATATTTTACCAAATTTCAAAAAGTGCTAAAGTTAAAAAATTTTTAAAAAGAATTATTTGCTCAAAATGTCAGCAGTGCTGAGGCTGAGAATGGTGGCACCAGCTGCGTGTGACAGGTGGTGTCTTTGGCCCATTGGTGCCGAGGTTGGGTAGGGTGTAAAGAACAAAAATCTATTTTTCATAGTTTTGAGTCTGGTGTCCAGGATCAAGGTGCTGCAGGTTTGGGGTCCAGTGAGCATCTGCATCCAAGATAGTACTTTGCTATTCTGGGGGCTGGCGCTCAAATGGAGAAGAGCCAGAGGGGCAAAGCTTCTCCTCACCCTGTAGCCCTCTGTCAGGGTCTTTTTTTTTTTAATCTGGAAAACTACACTGCCTATTCTCCCCATGCTGTCATGCTACAATCAACACAGAGGACTTTGTGGCCCTCAAACGTGTGGGGCTCCTCCCCACCAGCAAGCAAGCCATCAGCTCAGGGTGGTAGATGCTGGGAATTCTCGACCCAATTCAGCGATGATGCTACCAGCCTGGAGACAGCGCCAACTGCACAGGTGGAGACTCACGCCCCAGGAGTGCCATCCCCAGATGCCAGCCAGCCAGTCGCAGGTGACTGATTTCATTGTGCTTCTGGCCAATTTGGTAGAGTATTACTGCAGTATATGGTGAATATTTAAATTAACAGATTTGTTATAGTAAAAGATACATTGCTCTTAATACTCTCGAAATCCTGCCTCTTGCTTTGAACATGCATATCCCATAGTGCTGGAAGTTTGCTTTCATGAGTGTCTTGAGACAATCTATTATGGCTGCCCTGAGTCATTCAAAACACTTCCCTGTCGTGGTCATTCTACTTTGGGGAAGAAGCAGAGTCCCATGGTGCCAGAGCTCTGAATAAGGTGGATGAGGACCCACTAGATAGTTTTTTAAAAGGCCTATATACCTAGACATTTATATATGACTTTTTTCTAAAAGATTAGGTATCTTGAGAAACAGTTTCATAATCAGTTCTAACTTTACCCTTTCAGAGCTGTGTTATAACTTTATTTAACAACTAGAATGTTTATCACAAGCCTGTCTTTCCATTAAAATGGCACTCAGGACACCATTTACCACCTTTTTTTTTATCACATCTCATAAAGACACCAAAGATTTTCAGAACTGTGACAGAAAGTGACAAGAACAACTGTATACATGTGTTCAAAATGAGGAAGAAAAAATTTTTTAAGTTTATTACTTTATTTGTTAATATTAAGAAAAAAAGGTAAAACAAATTTTCACAACAAAATAATGAAAAAGTAACAATTGTTGATAAATTACACAACATTATCTTTAGTCACTCAAGTACAAAATATGGGCATAAAAATTACTTCAATCAATATTAGCACAACCTTTCCTATTCAGTGAACTAAGTGACACTAATGGTATAACTAACTTGCAATTTTTTTTTCTTTTCCCTTCTTTTCCAGTGCAGGTTGAGGGGGTGGAGGGGATAAAAAGAGTTTTTTCTCTCTTTTTTCCTCTCTCCATCCCTCTTTCTCTCCATCCCTCCTTCTCTCCCTCCCTCCTTACCTCCTCTTCAAGGGCCCACTTCTTGATACTGTCATGCTGGTGATTAAATTCTGACATGAATTTTGGAGGGAACAATGTCCTTCCAACTGTAGCACAGCTGTTGGCTTGGTGTGCACGGTGAGCGGTCACCTCCCTGCACCTGTCACGCGAGCCTCACAACCCACCCAGCAGCAGTTTCTCCTCGTCTCCCTCCTGCCTCCAGTTCCTGGAGCAAACTCCATTTGTGCAGTAGCATCCCCAGACAGACAGATTAAGAATGGTACATTCTGCTTAGTAGTGGAATCATGCAATATGGGGGTGAGAAGCCCACAGCAGGCAGTCTGCAGGCAGAGGCCTTGAGATGGCCGCAGAGCCCCTGAGCATAAGTCCAAAGACACTGGAAGCAGGGAAGTTGACAGTGTGGCTCCTACCCTGAGGACGAAGACCTAGGAAACCCTGGATTGCTGGTACAAGCCCTGGAGTCCCAAGGCCAGAGAGCCTGGAGTTCTGTCCACAGGGAAACGTGGTATGGAAGCTCTAGACAGAGAAAGGAAGTCCTTCCAGGGCCTCTTTCTTCTCTGCAGGATCCCACTGAATAGATGTGCCGCTTGCATGGGTGTCTCTTCTGCCCCGAGCCCCCCAACTCATGCCAGTTTCCTGGAGATGCCCTCCCAGACACCCCCAGAAGTGCAGCTCCACCTGTCCTTGAGGTGTGGCCTAATCCAGCCAAGCGGACACCTAAGGTAAACTATCACGACTTGGGTGCCCCCTGTTCCCAGCGAGCCTCTTACCAATTTGAGGTGATCAGGGGAGGTCCTTGTCACTCCTCCAGCCTCTGCAGCTTGACTCCCTGCTTTGGGTACCGTCCAAGGAACAGTTGCTGCTTCAGGGACCCTCAAAGGGCAGCCAGTGGCTGTGACCTGTGCTTCCTTAGTCCCCGTCAAGCAGCCCCTTAAAACTGTGCCCTGCTTTGTCACCTGGTCCCAAACTGGCCTTGCTTTTTCCCAGGTCCCTCAGACCCAGCTCTGCCAGCAGAGCCCACCCCCTCTATCTACCCATTCTCAGCTCGAACAGTTAGGAGCTCAGGCTGCCTCTCTGTCCTCTCTGTGTCCACTCTCCCAGCCAAATCTCTTCCTTCTTCCTTGGCCAAAAACTAATACAGCTGTGGGCCCCAGCTCCTCATGAGAGGCACACGTGCACCAAACACATTGGTCAGTGCAGTTCTACAAGTTTCTTTTAAGGCATTTGTCTCTGTGACTTGATTTTCTTTTCTTTTCTTTTCCAAATCCATTTTATTTCAAAGAGAAGAAACCCCACAAAATTTCAAAACACAACAATCAGGAGTGTGACTTGATTTTCTCTTGTGACAAGACTACAGCAGGCCAGGATGTACCAAGTTCCTGCCCTTACTGGCTTGCTTTTCAGAACACATATGGTAAATAGGAGATGTATCAAGTGGCCGTGAAGGCAGTAAGGCGAAACAGTGCAGGATGAGGGGGTGGAGGGGATAAAAAGAGTTTTTCTCTCTTCTTCCCTCTCTCCATCCCTCTTTCTCTCCATCCCTCCTTCTCTCCCTCCCTCCTTCCCTCCCTTCTTTCCTTTTCTTTCTTTTTTTTTTTTTTCAAATACTGAAGATTGAAACTAGAGCTGCAGGAATGCTAGGCAGATGTTCTGTCACCAGTCTATACCCTAGGCCTTTTCATGTGATTTGAGATGAAGCCTCACTAAATTACATAGACCTCATAGACATCCTCCTGCCTCAGCCTCCCCAGCAGCTGGGATT
The DNA here is from genome assembly GCF_034190915.1 of Cavia porcellus. Taxonomy (NCBI): domain Eukaryota; kingdom Metazoa; phylum Chordata; class Mammalia; order Rodentia; family Caviidae; genus Cavia; species Cavia porcellus. The sequence goes on from NW_026947515.1 coordinate 28,982,792, forward strand.
TTAGTCGTGTGCCACCATGCCTGGTTGCCAAAGTGATTCTTTGTGGGATGGTCAGGGAAGGTTTCTCTAGTGGTGACATGAGCAGTGACCTCAAGAAGGTGAGAGAATGGGTGTGTGGAAGCCTGGGCGAAGCTCATTCCAGGCAGTGGGAACAGCGATTACCAAGGTTTGGGGTGGGAGGGATCTGGACTTGGAGGACACAGAGCTCTGCATGGCTATAGATTAAGTGGGGTCAATGGACAAACATCAGGTGAGAGAGGTAACAAGGTCAGATCCTGCAGGCTTTGGGGGAGATGGTAAGACCCCCCAGGGTGATCCTGAGTGAGATGGAAGGTCTTGAGCCCCAAGGATCCATAATCTGATTCAAACTTTAAAAAAATCACTTAGCAAAATTCTCCCTGTGCACTGCCTCCCTGCATTCTCACCAACAAATGCCAAGGGCCATCACTTACAGGTGGGAAAACCTAAGTGCACAGGGAGGTAAAATTAAATTGCCAGCTGTGCAGGACCTCACGGCAGCAGGCTTGGTCTCCTTCAGAGGCCCCCTGGCCCTCCCTCCCACAGGCCACAACCAGCATGGGGTCAGGTACAAAGGGGGCAGTAAGGTCCACCTTGTCTTTTTTTCTATACCAGGAATTGAACTCACGACCTTGTGCTTGCCAGGCAAGTGCTTGTGCCCCTGAGCTAAATCCCTGGGCCCTCACCTTGTCTTTTGAAGGGTGATTTGGCTCCTGAGAAGCTCAATCTTCCGACTGACCTAGTGACATTGAGACAGGCCCAGCACTATAGGAACTGCTCTGTGCACTATGTAGTCATCTTAAAACACTAAGGAAAGAGGAGGCTCAGGGCTGTCCTCTGAGCAGGGAGCGTAATGCCATCAGCATTAGGTTTTAGGTCCATGATGCTGCCTCTGCTTCTGGAAGCTTCCGAGTCCTCCTAGAACGCAGCTCCTCTCTGCCATCAGAAAGACCCTGAGGGGCTGGGGTGTGGCTCAGTGGTGGAGCACCTGCCCAGTGTACATGAGACCCTGAGTTCCATCACCAACAGTGCAAAACAAAATCAACCTCTAGTCCAGCTGAACTCAGCTTGGTCCCTAGGTGCTTTTTTTCCTTGTTTCTATTTCATGCTCTTTCTATAATTTTGTTTGGATTACAGGTAGGGTTCTTTGAGCCCCTCGGAAAGCCTTGTTCAACCTTACTTCAGAGGGGGAGAGGGTGGGGATGCTTTGTACGCTTCATAGGAGCAGAATGGTGACTGTCTCTCTGGGGATTTCTGTGGTTCTCATGTTCCCTGCACCCCAGCACTCTCACAACTCATGTATTGGAAACTTAATTGCCACAATCCTCTGTTAATGGTATTTGCAGGTGGGGCCTTTGGGAGGTTAGAGGAGGCCTTGAGGCTGGGCCTCCACCCACCCACTTGAGGGTGGTGACGCTAGTGGCTTTAATGAGAGCAGGAAAAGACCCCGAGTTAGTCTCACCAAATGGTGCCCTGGCCCGCTTAGGGTCTCTGCAGAATCCTACCAGCAGCAACAACCTCTCCTGGAGTAGCTATCCCACTTTGACCTTCCAGCATCAGAACCAGGAGTTGGGTAAACCTGTATCATTTATGAGCTGCCTGGGCAGGGGCAGTTGGTGATGGCGGTGGGAGAGGAAGGCAGGGATGTACAGGCGCTGGGGTGCTGCCACGGAGGAAAGAGCCTTCATCTTCCTGCTATTCCTTCTCGCCTCTTTCAGGAGCAGGAGAAGAAAGAGGCATAAAAATTCAAACTGTACTCAAAATGAATGAAAGGAATAGGTTGATATGAAAGGAGATAACCGTAGCAATCCCTTTCACTCGGAGGTAATAACAATAAGTATTGTGAGCACAAACTCTGGCTGTGAGGCTGCATCCTGGCCACCCCCATCAGCACGAGGGAGCTCATTCTTAGGGAGGAAGGCAGGACTTTGAGTTCACTCTTGACAGCTCCCTCTGATTAAAAACTGGAGGAGGAAAAATACGGGACGAAGACGGAGAGTTATGGGGGAAAAATAACGACCACACTATGACAACAATTGAGAATACAAATTACACTTACAGATTCCTCCCCAGCTGACAGATACCCACTTAGAACGGATGGTGCGGGGTAAAGCAGCTGATGGGCATAATTCACAGGAGTGGGGATCAGGCCTGAGCACCGGCAATCTGAACGCACTGGTGCTTGGCAGCCATGACCTGGTGCTCCCTGGACAGATTCTTGGGTGCCAGCTGGCATGCTCATCACTTGAGGCCATCAGTCCCAACCTGCCACGTTTGACAGGCAAACCAGACACAACTCAGCCTTGGCAGCTGGGCTGTCTGCAGAAAGCCAATGGCCTCCTGCTTGCTAGAAGCATCAATTTTAGGGGAATATGTGGAAATTTTTGTGCTCTTTACTTTTGTTCTTTTTCTTTTCAGATATTTGCCTTCTACAAGAGGAAAACTGTGATCCAGGTATCTAATTACTGCTAATCCACTGTCCCTAAGCTCCTGCTCATGGTGTCCTGTGATGGCCATTTGTTGCCAAAAACACCCCCCAGCTGCTGGAAGGTTTGGCACACACCTCCCCTGTGCTCCACCCCTAGCCCTTTGTCCAGGCTTCACCTTCCTTTAGCCATGACAGGTGATGTGAGTCCTGAGCTCTTTGTGCATATTCTGAGTCTTTTTCCTGAGGAATGTATCTGTAACAACAACAACAACAACAACAACAACAAAAAACCCCAAGATGCTATTATTCCTTTATCTAGTTTGTAAAAATCCAGATACTAAAACTAAGAAAGAAATTAAAATACCAGAGTGGGGAAGGTGGGTAACACTGGACTGTCACACTGGTTGGCTTGAAATTGAAATGATCTTCTAGGAAAGCATCTAGTTCCTGGAGGTATCTCAGGAACCACTGAAAAGGGGCTGGGGGAGTAGCTTGGTGACAGAGCACTTACCTAGCATGCACACGGACCTGGTTTCACCCCCAGCATACTTCAGCCTTGTACCCTACCCCCTGCAAACACCAAAAACAACCCATAGCATTTATTTGCTATGAGTCAGATCATTGCTCCCAGAAACATAGCCCAAGCCCTAAGCCCTGGTACCTGTGAATATGATCTTATTTGGAAATCAGGTCTTTGTAGATATAAATAAGTTAAGATGGATGATTAAGGATGGTCTTTAATTCAGTGTGAGTGGTGGTGGTGGTGGTGTGTGTGTATGGTACTGGGAATTGAACTCAGGGCCCTGACCATACTAGGCAAGTACTTGATCACTGAGCTACACTTCACCTCTTATTAAGAGTGCTGAGTCAACATTTTACAGAGTCTCATGGCAAAATAGTAGAGTGAGAATTTGTACTTAGTCCTGGGGCTGGAGAGCAGCTCATTGATGAGTGTTTACTAGTGAGCTCAATGCCCTGGGTTCCATCCTCAGTCCTACAAAACAACCCACCCTCCCCCTCCAAAAAACCCCAAACCCTAGGACTCATGACTCCCAGCTGGAGCAGACATATCCAAGCTCCCAGCTGCCATTCTTAGGCCTGTGGCAATGCTTTCACTGTGCTGCCCACCGCAGGCCTGTGTGTCTCACATTAGGTTTCTTTGATTGGAGACTGTCCATCCCTGACCAGTAGATAGAAAATCATTTAAGAAAATCACTGTGCATATTCTGAGTCTTTTTCCTGAGGAATGTATCTGTAACAACAACAACAACAAAAAAAAACCAAGATGCTATTATTCCTTTATCTAGTTTGTAATGACACATTTGAGAAAATCATTTAAAAGCCAGGAGTGATGGTACACGCTTGCAATCCAGCACTCCAGAGACTGAGGCAGGTGAGTCTGAGCTCATCCTGGGCAATTTTGTAAGATTCTGTCTCAAAAAAAAAAAAAAAGTTAATCTTTCTGTGTTTCAAGTTCCTTACTGATAAAATAAACCTAAAATGGGAGCTGCCCCATGGTTCTTGGGATAGAACTCGGAGTCTTACAAATGCTGGGTGTTATGGCTTGGGTCTGATGTCCCCTCCAAAGCCTCATGCAGTCACGGAGGCAGGCTTCTAGAGTTTGTGAATAACTCATGGCTCAATGCTGAGATTATGGGAGTGAGTGCTACACCCAAGTGGGTGTGGCCTACATACAGTATAAGGAACAGAAAGAGTCTTCTCTCCATGCTCCTCTCCTTTTGCTCTGGTTTCTGGTGCTGTTTTCCACCCCCATGAACTGGTGCCCCCTGCCCTGTGCCACTCTGCCTTGGAGCCAGCTGATTAAAGTCTGAAACCCCCACAAACTGTGAGCTAAATAAACGTTTCCTTGCCTAACTTTGGTATCAGGTATTTTGTCCAGCAACAAGAGAAAAGTAACCAAGACACTGGGCAAGCACCCCACCTCTCAGCTATGCCCAAAGCTCCTTAAAATTGGAGCTTTTACATGGGGTTTTTGTGACAAATTAAATGAGTTAATTCTCATTAAAGGAACTTGGTTCGCTACATACATTCACTAATTATTATTAGTGTTATTTTGAATTTGATGGTACTTGGTTTCTTCATTCCCAGCCCTTTAGAATTTTTTTTTTTTAATTTTGACACAAGGTCTCCCTAAATCACTAAATTGCCCAAGCTGGATTTGAACTTGTGATCCTCCTGCCTCAGTTCCCTGTCTCAGTAGCTGGGATTTATAGTTAAGTTGCCACCATGCCCAGCTCAGGGTGAGTATTTTACTTAAAGGCATATTTTTCTAGCCTCCCTGTAAATGGCAAAAGCAACTGTTGGGTGAGCTTTGCCCCAGGACCTCATGTTCTGCACTGAGCCTGAGAATCACTGTGTAAATATTATGTAAAATAGCAGATGACGAGTTTGAAAGGAGACAGATGATTATTTTATTTGTATTTTCATAAAAGCATAATTCTAGGCAATATTATTGAAATAAAAGGTTATAAAAATTCAGTTTTGATGGTTTTTTTAAAATTTAATTTAATTTTTGGATGTTTTTATTGAATAGCAAATTTCTTCAATATAATCTCAATCATAAAACCTTCTCCTTTTCATTAACACTGTGTCTGCGAAGAACACAGACCCTGTCTCTGTATCTCCAGGGTCCTTGGGGAGGGAGGAACTTGCAACTGCCTTTGTCATTTCTCACCAAGAATTCCTCAGGGGCCTGGAGAGTGGTGTCTGGTCTAGAAATGTCTTGGAGATGAGACTCCTAGAGCTGATCAGTATGCCCAAGATGGAACCCAGATCTAGGGGACTGGGCCTGGGGCACCTTCTCTTGCAGCTCCTTGCTCTAAGCTCACAGGTCCCGGGAGAGCCTCCTCCCTCCTTCAATGACACCTCAGGGGGAAAGAATCCCCAGGGGAAGGCGGAATGCAGAGTGCCAGTTCAGTTTTTGCTAAGGATTCTCTTCTGTCCCTTGCCTTTCTGCAGGTTCCTTCTTGGCTGTGTCTTGTCCGAGCTCTTTGAAATGGGGACTATGAAAAAATATTCAATTCTAAGGAAGAAATGTGGGTAGTGGGTGAAGTTTATCCAACACGAAGCACTTTTCACTATGGTCCCCATGCTATATAGTGGGCAGCTCCCTTTTAAAAAAGGGAATGACATTACTCCTGCCTGTTCACCTCCACACACTCATGGTAAAATGAACTAGGAAGGCACACTCAGGAAGGTGGAAATGAGGTACATGAATGTCACTATATTTTTAGAGGGATGAGAAGAGAGGGAGGCAGACTTGCCACTCTCAGCAGCCTCCAGGGAAGGTGAGGCTGAGGCACCACATCCCGCCCCCCCTTCTCACTTTGCAGTCAACAAATATCATCTGACCTGGGTTGGGGGAGAGTATGGCTTGGATTTTGCTAAAAACAGAGTAATAATGCTCAGACAAAAGCAAAGTACTTTGTATCTATTTTGGTTTCTTTTAAGCTAAGCAGAGATTTCTCTGGGAGGGAGGGGAGCTGGCTGCTCTCCCTGCATGGAAAACAATAGCTCAGCGAAGCTCCTGTTGTCTCGACTTCCCTGACCTCCGCTCATTCCTGATACTTGATGACAAAACATATTCTGTGCCCTTGATTGATTTAACAGAGAACATGCAATATTAGAGGATGGACTGGAGCCCATCCCAGCTGCAGCGCTTCCCTGTGACATCTGTCTTGATGTCACTGGCAAGGAGCTGAAGCTGAGCTGGGGCTGGGCATGTTCCGACTGACTCCTTTGTTCTTCCTGGTGAAAGGCTGCTTACAGGAGCCATTCATCCAGACCTTCCTCCTGGCCCGGTTTCCCCCCTGCTTCTCTCCCTGACTTCTGTTCAGGGTATGTGCTGAACACCCTGCTTTGCCACCTGCCCTTGATTTATAGCCCTGCAGCACGGGCCAGTGCAGGCAAAGGCTGGCCTTGCACTCAGTGTGTAACCCAGGCTGGCCTGGAACTCTTCATCCTCCTGCTCCAGCCTGTCAAGTACTGGGTTACAGGTGTGTGCCATCACACCTGGCTTCAGGTTCTTGTATTTGTTCTCTTGCTTTGCTGTATCTTTGGCTTCTGCTTGCCAAGCAGCCTGAGTTTTAGGGCTGGAAGCTGTCATGTAATATACAGCCCTACAGTAAGGATGAAGCTCCCTCCCCGAGTCAGACAGATCGAGGGTCATTCTGCTAGTTTGAATCAGATTGCATCTGGAAGCCCCTTCTCATTTCCAGCCTTAAATCTATAGCCAGCTGTTGCCCATCAGCCAGTTGTTTTAGGGGTGCTCAGCTTACAAACACCTCCACATTCACCTCCTGGTAGGTGACTATAAGAGACTCAGGGGACAGTTTATCACAAATACCTTATCCCGTATTCATAACTTCAATCAGATATGCTTTCCTGCATTTTATAGCACTTGTTTTCAAGATTAAATTAATCCCAGCATTTAGAGCTGTTGTGGAAAGCTAATGTCCTTGCTTGTGAAGAGTTGGGGACACTGAAAATTAGAACTGTAGGCCTAAATGGCAAGTTGATTACATGGTGAAAAATATTTCTCCTTGAATTTTCCAGACTCACATTGGTCAAAGAGGCTTTCTGCCTTTCAATGGCTCCTCTCAGTGCTTGTCTGGGCCATGAACAAGAATCCAGGGCAGGCTGAGTGGCGGTTTCATTCAAGTGTCATGATGTCGTGAAATGAGCTAAGTCTGTTGTGAACCTTCAGGTTGTGGGTTGGCCTGTGACATCCCCCCAACTTTTTTTACACAAGTTTTGCACCTGAACTACTCTTAGACATTTACCTTCTTCAAGTTCACAGTTGTGAGACTTCAAGTGTCACAGTTGTGGAGACTGAGGGCAGAAAAGAGCAGAGGCTTTGAGGCCTACAGGAATTGGTGTGGGCTGGGGATGTGTGTGTGTGTGTGTGTGTGTGTGTGTGTAGTGTGTCCCTGTCCTTAGTCCAAAACACAGGCCCACGTGCCCTTTTGGTTCTGGGTCACATTTGTGCAATAGCAAAGGGTAGCTTTGGTCTGCAGTTCTGGGAGAAGGTAAAGTTGTCTTATTCTGTTAGATGGAAGTTTGGAGAGTTGCTTCATAGCATTTATTTATTCAGTGAAAATGTTTATGGAGGTCCCACTGTGAGGCTGGAAATGAATCACTGCTTAGGTTGTTGGACAGACTGTAGTTTCCTGTTCCCAAATCTAACCGGTTTTATGTAATCATCAGGATTACTTTAGTAAAGACACAGACCCTGAACCTCTCGTCTTCCTGCTCCCTCTGATTCAGCAGGTCTAGGCTGGAATCTGGGTATCTCTATTTTTAAATAGTCTTATTTAAAAAAACAGTTTTCTGGCTGATTCTGACCGTCTGCTGAGTTTGAATTTCAGCGAACTCACTTATTATCTTTTACTTAGACCATTCTATGAAGTAAGTGGAATCCCCAAGGTCACATGCTTTTACAAAACAGAGAAATAAAGATGAGCTGGCCTTGGTGGTACGTGCCTGTAATCCCAGTACTCAGGAGGTGGAGGCAGGAGGATTGTCATGAGTTTTAGGTCACCCTGGGCTACATAAGTGAGTTCAAGACCAGCTGCCCTACATAGTGAGAACCTGTCTCAAAAAAACAAAAACAGAAACAAAAACAAAACAACAAAAAAGAGAGTATATAGAGATGAAATGGGTTTTCCAAGTCATAGAGCTGGTCAGGGATAAAAAGGCTTAATGCTGCTGCTTTTCTGTAGCTGTGGTTTCCTGCAAGAGTGCCTGGAGCAGAGCTATGTGGAGCCCAGGGTTGGAAGAGGACCTTTGCCTGCACTGGTGCCTGCTTCAGGGCTATGAGAGAAGGGCAAGTGACAAAGCAGACACAGGAGTTATTTTGATGCCATTAGGTGAAAATGGGGTATTCTTGATTCTATGCAGCCTCGAAGCCTCTGCTGGTCACCACGGGTCTATTCTCTGCCAACAGAGAGCTAGGAAAGAAAAGGTTAAATCTCTTTAGTGTTCTGTTGCCTTGCCCTGAATTTTAGTGGGAGGATGATTGTATAAAACCAGCCATATCTATATTCTCTCCAAAGTCCCTTCCAGTGATTCAGTTCCAGCCACATGGTGGACCGATCACTCCACAAACTTAGTGGGATATAATAGCCTTATGGATATTTAGGATGATAATTGACCCAACAACTTCTACTAAACACTTGCTAAGTGGCAGGTGAGGAAGATCTGGAAATGCTACATCTGGTCTCAGGCTGAAAGGAACACTGATGACACCATTTGGATATGGACTAACACATGGTGTCCAAATCTAGGAAAACAATCTGGAGGGACAGTATCTAGTGGGGACCAATCGGAGGACTTAGATCAATGAGGCACATGGATGCTAGACTGCAGTAGTCCAAGATCTGTTGATGCTAATGTTCAGTGAACACATTGAGAACTAGGCACCTTCACAAGTTAATTTTATTCTTCCAAATGAGCATATTATCCAAATATTATAGTTTCGGAAACTGAGATTGTCCAAGATGACAGAGGTGGAAAATAATACAGCCAAGACTCCATTGGCATCAGAGCCTGAAGGCACGGAAGGCAGAAAAGCCTAGATTTGTCTGCTTTTGTTCCCTTTAATGGCTAGGCGTGTGTTTTACTGGCAGGCACTGTATGCCACATTCAGATCTTGCTCCCTTTCCTGAGTTTTGTGTGCGTATGTGTGTGTGGGTCCATCCCAGGGGCTCATCTATGCTTGCAACAGCTCTACCACTGTACTAACTAAGTAATCCACATATCACCAGTAGGCAAAATTTAGTGAATTGAAATAGACAAATGAAGTTAATGCAGGCTTGCCTCCATTATAGAAACTATAACTTTAATTATTTGCACAGGAAGCTTTATTAATATAAGAAACTGATCAGAAAATAAAATGGATTAAACAAAAAATTATAATCGAGTTTTTTCTCACTTGGTTTTCTACGGAAACATTACAAAGAAAATCTACTTGACACTGTGGAGGATACTATGTACCTTCCCAAAGCCGATCAAAATCCCCAAAACCCTCAATCTTTTGTGATATAATCAACGATTCTTTCTAAAGTTTTTGCAGCCTTTTCAAAACCTGGAGGAAACAATGTGGTCTCTTTAATTCAGAAGTATGTAGCTCCATTTGTAGTAGCAAAAATCTTTTTAAAAGAAATAACTAAGTGGACATAGTTTCAGCCTCTGATTAACTTTTGTAACGAGAAGCTGCTTGAAAGAAAGGCAGTATAGATAGAAAACCAAACCGCGGTCACCAGGGCAACGGAGGCGGGGACTTCTCTAGCTCCCCTATAGCCTGGGAAACTCGGTGAAAACGCTAGAAAAGATTTGGGTTGTTGGCCGCACCGTAGGTCGCGGAGCATGCTGGGCCTTGGCAATATGGCGTCCTCCTTGGTGTGCTGATGAGAGGAGTTTCACTGTAGCTCCAAACCAAAGGGCAAAACTCCCCTAACCCAGTAAGACTACATTACCCGTTTTATCCGCACGTCCGTGTCGCCAGTTCTTCGAGGCTCATTTTCAGGCAGAAAGGAGCTACGGGCCGAAGGCCAGGGCCAGCGAGGCCGCGCGGACCCGGGGCTGAGGAACCGGCTGCGGGCGAGCACGATGGGCTGGTCCTGGCTCTGGTTGCAGCACCTGAGGCGAGTGCGGGACCCGCAGGGCTGAGGGTGGCCCGACGTGACCGAGGCGCTCTGACTCTGTTCCCTTTGGCCGGAGACCTCAGTCCAGTCGGCGCAAGCGGCGAATCGGCACCGGAGCGGGCGGCCTGACCGTCCTTGGATCTGCTCAGGCGTTGGAGGCCGAGAGCCGGGTCATCGCGAGGCCCGAAGTCGCTCACGCCTTTGACAACTCCGCTGGCAGTCCCACTGAGAAAGGACAGCCTCAGAAGCAGCCCGAGGCTGGGGATCTGGGTGTGCGTGTTTCTGTGCTGAGCTCCCTGGGCTGCCCCGTTTCCCATCCGCTTTTACCACTCTTCTCCGACTTCCCGCGCAGAGTTAAGACATAAGGGTCTCCGAACACTACTTTACGGCTCCCCTTCTTTCTATATTTTATTTTAATTCTAGTATACGCTAGATTTTAAGGCTGGAGGTTCTCGAGCGTTTACTGCCAAGGACTCCCCCACCTCCTCCCCCGCTGATGGAGTCGGAGATGCTGCAGTCGCCCCTTTTGGGACTCGGGGAGGAAGATGAGGCCGACCTTACAGACTGGAATTTGCCTTTGGCTTTTATGAAAAAGCGACACTGTGAGAAAATTGAAGGCTCCAAATCCCTAGCTCAGAGCTGGAGAATGAAGGATCGGGTAAGTGGATTCCCACGGCGTCCCTTGGACTTGATTTTCCAACGAAGAAAGTTCAAAACCAGAAGAGTGTCCTTGGGAAAGCGGCAGTATTATCGCTCGGCCACATGTTGTTAATCGGCTAAAAAGCAAACACCATTTTCAGACTCCAGTTTTTGGTTGAAAGTGGCAAAAACTGTTCTGGGTAGTCCTTAGTCACTGGGTACTGTTACTTCTTTTTCTTATTCTTTTTTTTTTTTTTTCCTTTTTTCTTTTTGGTCTGTTTCCTTTTTATCGGTACTGGGGATCGAACTCACGACTGCCTGCTTGCAAGGCAGGCGCTTATGCCGCTGAGCTAAATCCCCAGCCCCTGGGTACTGTTACTTCAAATGAAGTTTTAATTGAGCCCAAAGTTAAGCAGATTCAAAAAATATAGCATTGCAAGTGTTAATATGCTCTTTGATATACTGTGTACTGTTAACACTTGCAGAAAAGACACCCTTGGGGAATAATACTTGTAGCTATGTGGTTAGTCGACTTTTGTGGTTAGTGTAGATTTTGGTTTGTTTTAAAAATAGAGTGAAGTGCAGAAGTCTGATATACTACTCTGGGAAACAAGATTACTGGAAAATGTTCAGCTAGTAACAAATTAGAGCAAAGTTATTTTAAAGTTACAGTGAGCTTCATTCTAGTCTTCTGGGCAGTTTGTCTCAAAGCCAGACTTCCTTTAATGTGGTTTCTTGTTCTGCAATTTGGATACAGAATTTCTTTAACGAAAATTAGGGAGTATTGGGCATGATGGATTGGAACTTGGTCCAGGTGTTTTGGCGAGAATATCTCATGGTGTTGGAATTTGGACAGTGACTCCTAAGCAACGGATAGGGAAGAAAATGGCCAATTTTGTTGACTGTTTGTCAACAATAGCCATTTCCTGGTCTCCAAAGCACATATGCATATTAATGTCTTAATACGGTTTGTTCTCTCCTTCCAGGCTGCTTTTATTTGTGTGAGTGATATAAAAGAGGAAATTGATGTTACAGTGTTTGATTATGTGTATGCCTGTAGAAGATTATTTTGTTTTTAGTACCTGATGACTTACGATAATGCTAGCCAGTTGGTCGCTAGTAACCAATACTTCAGTTGTTCATTTGGTTTATTAAAGGTTAAGAAGATTTGTATCATCTAAAAATTTAAGCAGTAAAATTGGTCATTGGGACCAATTTTGGCAGCACATGTACTAAAAATGGTAATGTTTATATAGTTAAAAAGCCTTTGTAATTGCCACACATAAGAAAAGAAAGGTATTTTAGAGCTCCAGGGATTTAGCTCAGTGGTGTAAGTGCCTGCTTGGTAAACAGGAGATGGTGAGTTCAATTCCTGGTACCAAAAAAAAAAAAAAAAAAAAAAAAAAAAAGAAATGTATTTTAGAACAATGCCATGTAATTTTTTTCCATTCTATTTGATGGGCTTTTTTTGTTGTTGTTGTACTGGGAATTGAACCCAGAGCCGTATCCCCAGTCCTTTTGAACTTTTTAAAAGTTTGAGACAAGGTCTTAAGTCATTAAATTGCTCAAGATGGGTTTGAATTTGCAGTCTTCTTGCCTCAGCCTCTTAAAGTGCTGGGATTACAGGTGTGTGCCATCAGGTCCAGTTTAGGTTGTTCTTTTGAAATGTGGTTCCTTCTGCTACCTTAAATCTATTATCAAACTGTTTGAAACAGGACTGGGGATATGGCTCAGCAGCACAGCATTGAGGTCATCAGTTCAATTCCCAGCACCAAAACCAAAAAAACAACACAAAACAAAATAAAAAACCAAAAAAACCAAACCAAGCCAAACACTGTTCAAAACAGATTAATGGAGTGTGTGTGTGTGTGTGTGTGTGTTGACAGTGCTGAGCATCAAACCAGGGCCTTGCACATGCTACGCTAGCAGTCTTATCACTGAGTTTTATCTGTAGCCCATTAGATAAATATTTGGCTTTTTAACTTAAAACATTAATTTATGAACGATCAACGTCCTCAAATAAGCTCTTCTCAGGTTAGTAACAACAACAAAACTCTATGAATCTTTGTACTATTGAGATTGATGTTTAGAAAAGGAAAAGGGAAAAAGTTTGCTTTTTCTGACCTTTGCAAGTTGTTCAATGAAGAACATCAGCAGCTAACATTTTCACTATGATCTTTATTGTCTTTACTGTGTAACTATGTTACTCTGTTTGAGACTGTCTTTGATGTGGCCATTGCTTGTTGCTAAATCTAAAGGCCCCTTATTTGTCCTTAACCTGTTTGACCTCTCATTTGACCACTGTAGTCTTTTTTCTAGGTAGACCATTAGGGGACCTCAACATACCGTACTCGATAATAGTTGCAAATTCAAATGATAGAGAATTGAAAGGTAGCAGGAATAAATGAAACAGGCCAGACTTAACAAGAGACTGCACAGATTCAAAGGCAAATAGCAGCAGACATATGACTTAGATTTTCTGGAGGGGACAGCGGGACTTTGGAATGTATATGCTACAGCTACAGAGATAGCTAGGTCTTGCTTGGTCTTTGCTTTTTTGAGAAGCAGAAAACTATTTTTTTTAAACCATAAAGTTGTCCAGTTTTAAAACTTTGGTACTAATTCAGGTACTGTAAAATAGAAAGCAGTCCAACATTCCAAGTAAAACGTGAAACAGTTTTGGGCCAGCAGGTTATCCTTTTGGTCTGCCATTGCAGTGATAGGTCTGCTCCAGCACTGGTCTTGAGCAGTCGAGTGTTCTGGCCAGCCTGTCCCACTGTGCTGGGTGTGGGAACCTGATGCAGCAGTATTTTTGTAAAGCAGCGTCTGTGGACCTGACTGCTGTATGAGGAGCCAAACCCACCAGTTCCTGGGGGTCACTCACTACCCTGTGTGCGAACTCAGTTCTTGCTTCTCCCAGAGAGTGCTGTGTAATTCCATATACTTTTATTTTATATGTATGAAGTTCCTTATTTGGTATTTTATTTAGTGGCCTTGCTACAGATTCCTAAAACCAATTTTTTCACCAAAGCTGACTTGCAATTCCAGGATGCTTTTCTGTCTCGCAGTGTTTGCCATCCTTTTGGTTACAGCACTTTGCCCACTCTCAGTTGGGATTTGTTTTGAATTAGTTTAGTTTTCAAATTGTGGATGGCACCATTAGCACATTTTAATTACTCTTACATTTCAATAACTTTGTGTAATATTGTTATTGTCAGGTAAGTTTATTGTTTGGTTAATTCTTTGTATCATGAATGATGCATACATGTATTAATAGTATTTTTGGTTTATAATTTTCAAATAGCTAGATACATATATATATATTACAATTAAAAATGAATCATTCATGGATTTATCCCTAAACACATATGTCTATGTCTCTCCCATTTGTGGTTTACTATGATACTTTACAGTTATTACAGAGTTCTTTTCCCATTGGAAAGTGAGCATGTGGAGATAGTTGATTTCAGATAGATTTCTTGCCTGGAGTGTGTGGGATGGAGGCAGGTGATGCTCTGAGACCATTGCTCTGACAGAAACCATTAACAGATTCAGTATATCTCATGTGTGTAGGTCCATCAATAAATATCCTCCCTAGACGTGTTTAAGGGCCATTCTCAGACATCTTATATGTGCACATTTAGCATCTTGGAAGACACCCACTGGCTACATGTGTGTAGGAAATGTAACTGTTAAATGAGGAAGCCTGACTCTTGGATCAGTCTCTAGGTTCTGTGCATTCCTTTGTAGACATACTTGTTTGAATAAGTTGGGGAGAAAGAGGGTAGATGTATTAAACTAAGACGTGGACAGTAAAATGTTCAGGGTATCTTTTGAACCAGGTTAGATAATGACATTTACAGTTTTTTACTGTCCCCTCTGCTTCCTTACCTTGCATCTTCTTGGTTACTCCAGTTAGACCCCAAGTCTCTGGAGATTGTCTTTGATGTGGCCATTGTCTTGTTGCTAAATCTAAAGGCCCCTTGTTTGTCCATAACCTATTTGACCTCTCGTAGCATTCCACAAGATGACCATTCTGTCTTTCCTCACTTGCCTCTGTGTTTACATTGAATCTGGATTTTCTTCTTGGTCTCTGGTGGCACTTCCTCAGACCCCTTTACGTTTTGGCACCGAACTGGGAGGTGCCTGCGGATCTGTTCTGCTGAGCTGATCTCTTCAAGGCCCATGGTTTCAAATGCTGTCAGTGTGCCAGTGATGAGCACCTTGGTCTTTAGTCCTGACTTCTTGAAGCTCCTGTCCCAGGAGCCTTGGTTCTGCTTTGCCTTGTTTTCCCCATCACAGTGTACCACAACCGCCATCCACCCAATTATTGAAGCTGCAAACCCAGAGTTTATCCATAATTCTTTCTTCTCCTTGTTTCCCCATTCAGTTTCCCAAGTAGAGCCTATCAACTTTACCTCCAAAACATACATTTTATTGGATGGCTTAATTTTGCTCTGGCACTGAGATTCCAATCTAGGCAGCCTCCGTCTCTTGTTTGGATGACTGTGACCATACAGCTGTGTCCTGACTGGTCTCCCTATCTCCACATTTTTTTTTTTTTTTTTTTTTTTTGAGACAGTTTTGCTATGCAGTTCAGGCTGGCCTTGAACTTTGTACTGAGCTGGCCTCAAACTTACAGCAATCCTGTCTCAGCCTCTCAAGTGCTGGGATTACAGGCATGCACCACCATGCCGGTCCCTACATCCACTCTTGACTTACAACTGATTACTCACATGATGGTCAGGGGATATTTTAAAGGTGTAAATCAGACTCTGTTACAGTGGTGCTCTCCACTGGCTTCCTAGGGCTTGGAATAGAGTGCAAACTCCTCTCCAGGCTTACAGTGGCTTCATGATCTGGTGTCTGCTTGCTTTTTCTGTTGCTTAGATAGTAACGTGTGGAACATACTTCTCTCTTGATTTTTGCATATCTGATTCCTCCTCATCACACTCAAGTCTTAGTCACTTTCTGAGACTTCCCTGGTCACTCATCTGAGGTAGCTACCCAGGTAGTCAGGACCACTTGTAATCACTCTGTTTCTTTGATACTCTTTTCCATATTCCATTGCCCAGATAAAAGCAAGCTTTTTTTTTTTCTTCATAAAGTGGGGATTTAATTATGCTAGTTCATAGCACTGTGTTTGGCACATGCTAAGAATTAAGAACGTACTGATAAAAAAAAAAGTGAATTGTTTACAGAGGACTCCTACATAGATTACGTCTCTTTTGGCTCACTTAGTGTGATAAATTGCTTAGGAGTCTGAAATCAAGTTCTTTTTTTTTGGTACTGGGGATTGAACTCTCGACCTTGTGCTTGCAAGGCAGGCACTTATGCCACTGAGCTAAATCCCCAGCCCTTGCTTAGGGACTTGATGGATAAACTGAGGCTTTAATTGGCTTGCCTGAAGTCATATAAGTTATGGGTTAACAATGAGAAGGAGACAAAGCCTTTTTTTTTTGTACTGAGAATCGAACTCCTGACCTTGTACTTTCCAGGTACCACTGAGCTATGTCCTTGGCCCAGGAAGCCTATTTGTTTAAAAAGCAACAAAGAAAAAAAAAGGAACAAAGCTAAATGTATCACGATGCCTCAGCTGAAATAGTTGTACTGAGAGATCATGGGTCTGAAACACAATACATTGAAAGTATGCCTGGGTGGTGATGGTGATTTGAAAGTGACAGTAAACCAGCGTTAAGCAGACTGAGATCAGTAGCTGGAGGTATGGACTAGTTCAGTCTGAACAGCTACTCCTTCTACTCGTGGGGTTCCTCCAGGCCCATTTAGGGATTCCTGAAGTCTGAACTATCTCTCAGTGTAATAGAAGACATTATTGGCTTTTCCCCCTCTGTGGATGCAGGCATCAATGCTGTAGAAGTAGTGGGTAGAACTGTGGTCTATTAGCATGAATGCAGACATTGGTGGCAAACTGTATTAGGAGATACTGTTTTCTTTGCTGTTCACCTGCATTAAAAAAAAATTGCAGGGGCTGGGGATTTAGCTCAGCGGCATAAGCGCCTGCCTTGGAAGCAGGCAGTTGTGAGTTTGATTCCTGGTACCGATAAAAAGGAAAAAGACAAAAAAAAAAAAAAAAAAAAAAAAAAAAAAAAAGAAAGAAAAAGAAAAAAAATTGCAGTCACTGAGAATGTCTTTGATAAAGTGGTGAAAGTGTTTAGTTTTACTGCATTTCAGCTTCTGAACCCAGGTTTTTTCAGTACCTGGGATGGTGACCTTTCCCACCGCACCTGAGCGCTGTGGCTGTATGGAGGAGGAGTCAGAGCAACAGACCCATGAGCTGCTGCTTCCCTGGAAGCAGCCTGCCTCAGGAAGCCTGCAGGTTGCCCTTGGGCCTCAGGCTGCAGTAGCACTGGTGGGCATTTGCTGAAAATGAACTGTGTGAGCTGCCACTGTATGGAAAGCAATTGACAGTATTTATTGCCAGTGAGGAAATTTGAGTTTCAATTGAAAATTAGGGTTTTAGAAATCTCGTATCTCCCTATGAGCTTGACAGCACCCTGATACTTAAAGGCTCTTCTGATGAAAATATGAGTGACATTAATGAGTATGACTTTTTGACTGCTACAGAAGGAAATGTGTCCATATTTGAAACATCTTCATACTTCTTTTTTTTTTTTTGCTTTTTTTAAAGACATGATCTTGCTATTTAATAGTTCAAACTTTTTTAAATGCCCCTAGAATGAATTTAATTTTTTTTAAAGAGAATAAAACCAAACAAAATAAAACAGAATAGAACTAATCAAAACAAAACAGTGAAAGTGCTACAGGACTTCAAAACAGAATAATAGGAAATTAACCATTGCTCCCATAATGTCTCTTAATATCTTTGATATTGCTGCCCATACCATCTGACATAATAAAATCAAGCAAAACAGAACATAATAAAACCAATCAAAACATTGAATAAAACAAAATAATAAAGCATAGCAACACAAAACAGAACAGTGTTGAATTTCAAAAACAAGACAGAAGGAAATCCCCCACACTTGCTAAATTGCGTATTGTTATCCTCTAAAGAGATGCTCAGACTACTGGCTAGGCCTGCAAAGTTAATCAGACAATACAAGCATTAAGTTGTTTTTGTACCTCAGTTGCTATCAACTTAGTCTGTGTTCCTCTGAATCAGCCAGTTGCTTGAAGGGTGGGGGTAATGGCCCAGCTCTTCTTGTCTCCCAGTCTGCTGCTGGCTGGCTCATGGGAAGGGTGAATTGGCTTCCTGTTTCTTCTCCCTCCTGGGCCATGGCTGCCCTCAAACTGATCTTGAACTCACTATGTAGCCCAGGCTGGCCTTTAGGTGATGATCCTCTTGCCTCAGTCTCCTAAGAGCTGGTATTATAGGCATGCAGCACTATGCTTGGCTGGTGAGCCAATATCTCCAAATGACTGACACATGATAATGCAAAATCACCCATGGGCAGGTGACACATTCAAAGTCATACCAGGGTCTTACTCTTCATTTATGTGTTTTCATATTGATAGATGTTCTGTTTTGTTTTACATTTGGATAGAGTGCAGCAAAACTTTGAGATAAACTACCGCTTAACTGAGTTTTGATGTAATATCAAAGAATACTCCTTATTTGTATATTTTGGCACTTCTGTAGTTTCCAGCTGTGTATCTTTGTGAGTTCAAATTTTCCTATACATCAACCACAACTATAATCAAAACAGAGTGACTGTGGAAGCAAGTTACTAGAATCTGGCTGTCTTTTGTAAAGCTAGGTAGTAAAGAGATTCCAAGAAAGTAAAACAGTACCACTTGTCTCACTAGCAATTTTTGAAAATAGTTATTTTTTTATAGAAATATTTTATTTGAATATATAATGAGTTTATAATTACTTTTAAATGAATTCATAGATATATTAATTTTTCTTGTTTTAACTGCTAATATGGAAAATGTTGATAAATGTAGCTCATTTTAAAAAAGCTCTTTGGGGATCTCCAAGAATCTTTTAAGAATCCAAAGGAGCTGCTATCAGACATTTGAGAATTGTGAGTATAATTAAAATAATATGGGCATCAAACTGAAATCAGGGAGTAGGGAGGGCTCAGGGGTGGGCCTCCATGTCAAGCAGTGACTTGAACATTAGGGAGGAGGCTAGAAGACTGGAAGACCTAGTTACGGTGCTCTTCCGTTCTGTAGACTTGGAGCTACGTGGTGTTTGTGAAGAGCCTGTGTGGTTAGCGAGGCATTGCTGGACATGTGGCCTTGACAGCCACTGTCAGGGTCTCCACTGGGTCCAGGCTTTAGTGTGTGTGTGGAGGAAGTCACACCAGCACTTCATTACTCAGCAGGACCTTGTTTTGTGAGTAGAGGAAAACGGACCCAGTCTGGCAAGGAGGTGGCTCGAAGTCTTTAATTCGGTTCCTCAAAGGCTGATTGTTCCTAGGAGGACAACAGATACCAGTTCCTAATTGTAATGCAGTGATATGAGTGTCAGTCATGTGTTTACAGGTGAGAATAACACTACTTACTGATTTTGTGTTAAACAAGTATATATGGAGCGACATTTATGACTGCGCGCACTGTTCGTGTTGCACAGAATTAACCTCAGAGACCAGTGACTTAATGTGGTTGGTGGTGGGGAGTTACTTCTGAATTTAGCTTCTGTTCTGAAGATCTCAGTGTGTGTGGAGGGTTGGGGAGAGGTGGTAAGTGGAGACCACAGGGGCCAGAAAGAGGCAGACACAGTAAGGGTGAAGGATAAGATGTGGATTTTGCAGATGTGGAGATGGTTAGAACTCTGATCGGAATGTGGAGTTGGTGAGTGGGCAAAACTTAAGAGCTAGTGTCAACTGTCTGGTGGTTCAGTCACTCTGTTTTCCTTATGCTTGAGGTGTATGTGTCTCATGTGAGTCCTACAGAACCATCCACCTTGATTTTAAAAAATCTGTTTTAAAAAAATGTGCCATGTTCCATTTTGAACAACACGCTGTGAGAGTCTTGAAATGGATATGAACATTTCCTTCTCATTAGCACCTTGTAGAATTCTCAAGCTAGAGTCTTAACAAGATGGCGTGTAGATTATATATAGATGATGTTCTCCAGGTTTCCAGCTCTATCATTTTATCTCAAAGATGTTAAAAAGGTACTTTGGTCATCTACAAGGCTTGTTTCAGTAGAGCTGAAGTTTGACACCTCTTTCTTTTAAGTCTAATTAAAAATGTAGAAAATGCTATTCTGGTAAATGTTGGCCTCATATATTAATGCTATAACATGTTCTTCAACCTTGAACTTGTCAGGCACTGGGAAGTGTGATTCTGCAGAGAATTTTCATGCCTTTGGAGGCAGAACAGGAAACAGCTCAAGAGGAAACAGTCATTGATAACAAGTTTTAATTTTATCCAACTGTCAGTACTTTTTTTAGGATGTGTCTTTTGTTCTTCACTAGTACTACTTTGTATTTTTAGATTTTGGTATAATTTTAAATTTATAGAAAAACTGAAGAATAGGATAATTAACTCCCATATACTCAGATTCAACACATGTTTAGGTCTTGCTTCATTTGATTTATGAGTCTCTGTTTTTATATGTAGATACATACAATTTTTCCTGAACATTTGAAAAGTTAGTTGGAGATGTGTTTTCACTCCTGGATGTGTGTGTGTCTCCACTCAAGAGTTAGTTGGAGACCAACTCCCCATTTGCTCACTAGCATGCGTGCTTGTGTGCATGTGTATCTAAATCTAAGAAGGGGGCATTTGCTGGGAAACTGTAGCACAGTTATAAAAACTAGGGCGTTGGTCATTGATATCTAATACTATTGCTAACCACAGTTCATGTTATAATGTTGCTTTTGTCCCTAAAATGACACTTTAGTAGCAGTTTTTGCTTGTTCCTTCCAGGATTCCTCATGAGTAGGATAATTCCGGATTACATTACGCTGTGCATATGCTTGAATCTAGAGGAATTTCTCAGCCTTTCTTAGAATTTTTGTGACTTTTATTTTTTAAATAAATTTTACTTGTTTATTTTTATTTGATTTTAAAGGGAATAAAACAGAGCAATAAAATGAATCAACAGTGATAAGATGGTAGGAAATTACAATAGTTACTATATTGCATATTGTTGTCCTCTAAATAGTTGCTTGACTTTAGGCTTGCAGAGTCAATATGTTTCCTCCAAATCAGCCAGCTGGCTTTCAGGCAAGGGCTTAGCCTCCTTCCTTGTTCTCTCCAGTCTATACTCTGAATGTGACTTTGATTTTTTCTTTAACAGTGGTAAAATAAACCATCTTAGCTATCTTTAAGTGTGTAGTTCAGTGGTATTAAGTACACTGACGTTGTCTGTGATTGGTCATCTCTCTGTTACTGTAACAAATACCTGAGATAATCAGCTTACAAAGAGAAGAGAGTTTATTTTGACTCAAGGTTTCAGCTGTTCTAGTCTGTCATCATTTGACCTCATTACTTTAGGCCTGTGACAAGAGAGCACGTCACGGCAGGATTATGCAGTGGAGGAAACTGCTCCCTTCATGGTGGGAAGCAAAGGAGAGAGGATGGGGCTGGGGTCTCACCACCCCATTCAAGGGTCCACCCCAGTTACAGAAGTGCTCTCATTAGGCTACCCCCTAATGCATAGCACCTCCCGATAGCGCCAAGCTCCCATGGGCCTGTGAGGCCACTTAAGATCTAAGCTGTAGTAACACTGTGCAACCATCACCTCTCCCCATGTCTGGAACTTTTTCATTTTTCCATTGTGAAACTCTGTGCTCCTTAAACCGTTTTTTTTTTTTTTTTTTTTTTTTTTTTTTTGTCTTTTTGAGGCAGGGTCTTACTATGCAGTTCAGGCTGGCCTTGAGCTCACTTTGTGGCCCAGGCTGGGCTCAAACTTGCCACTATCTGCCTGCCTCAGCCTCCTGAGTGCTGGGATTACAGGAGTGGGCCACCACACCCGGCATGCTCCTTAAACTTTAGTCTCTTGTTTTCTCCTCTCCCAGCCTGTGGTAACCACCACTTTTGTATCACCCCCAGTCTAACCCCTTGCCTTTTTATAGTGTTGGGGTTTGAAGGTTAAGTAGCCTACCCTGAGCTGCATTTCCCAGACCTTTTTTCTTTTGTTTCCTTCTTTTGAGACAGGGTGCTGGCTTTGAACTTGCTTGTGTAGCCCAGGCTGGCCTTGAACTCACGGTGATCCTCCTACCTCTGCCTCCCAAGTGTTGGGATTACAGCTCTGCACCACCATGCCTGGTCTCTTTTTTTGAATTGAGAGTTTTGCTATGTTTCCCAGGCTGGGCTCAAATTTATGGGTTCAAGTGATTCTCTTGCCGCAGTCTCCCGAGAAGCAGGGACTACAAGCACATGCCACAGTGCCTGGCTTCACTGCTGCACTTTCTGTCTATAAATTTGTTGGCCTTGACACTTCTAAAGAGAATATTTTGTAGTGTGTCTTTAGTGTCTTTCTCATATTCATATATCGGATTGAGATTATGTCACTTTTTTCAAGTTGCTTTGTCCCAGTATTCTTACCTTTACTCTTTTGATCCCTTGCTGTTATGAAGAATTTTCTTGCCTTTTCATGGTTTCTCCTTTGCGCCTATCACATGACAGTGCTGAGCACCTTCTTACATTCCTGCACAGCAGGAAGTTCTAGGCTCACACTGTCAACTCCCTGCGTGGTCCTGGAGGCCGCCATTGCCCCAGGAGCCCTGGTTTCTGTTGTGAGAGTGGAATTTAGTTTATGTGCTGCCGAAGTGAGCATGTGAGAATGGAATTTAGAAGCTAGGAAGTGGGCATTAGATCCACTCACTGCCACTGGTGGCGCATCACTGGGAGGCCCTTTTAGCAAGAAAGATTTGCATGCAGAGGTTGGTTCCTGTTGATTTTTATTTCATGTGAACACCAAGAAAGCACAGACATGGCTTCAGAGCTCTCATTACCGCTGGCTGCCTCTGCTCTGCTTTTCCCACTTGCCACTCCTTCCCCCCAGCAAGAAGCTGGCTCCATGGTCCGCATTTAACCGTTTGCCCCAGCCAGGAGTGCAGAGGGAGTCCCGGAATTGTGAACTCCTACTACCTGGGAGTTCATTTACTTTCAGTGTTTGAGGTAAAACTCTACATACAGTGCACTGTACAAACACGAACTGTTGTCTTTTGCTATTAAAATCATATTTCAGGGGCGGAGTTTTAGTTCAAGGGCACAAGCACCTGCCTGGCAAGTGTGAAATCAAGTTTGTAAATTGATCCCTGGTACCAAAACAAACAAACAAACAAACAAAAAATGGAACAGAACAAAGCAAAAAAGTAGATTTTAGCTGGGAGTGTTGGTATATACCTGTAATCTAACACTTGGGAGGCTGAAGCAAGACTGTTAAAGTTTGCGACCATTCTTAACTACATAGCAGAGTTCAAGGCCAGCCTGGCTAAGTTGGATCTTATCTCAGTAACAACCAACCAAACAAACACAAATGGGCAAACAAAAGATTATCAGGGTTTGTTAATGTTTTGTGTGGAAATTGTTGTTTTAGTAAACATTTAATACCATTTATATGAACATTCTGTCACTGAGTTTGGGGTGACACATCATACGGGACATAAAGGACATACGGCCTGACTGTGAGTCTTCAGGAACTTATTTAAAAAATGATGTCCTTACAAAAAAATCAAGGAGAGGCTGGATGTGGTGGTGCATGCCTGTAGTCCCAGCCTTGGGAGTCTGAGGCAGGAAGATTGCTGAGAGTTTGAGGCCAGCCTACGTATCAAGACTCTGTCTCAAAAACAAAAACAAAAACAACCCTTCAAAACAAACAAAAAAAAGTCCAAGTACAGTGTGGTAAATACCCATCTGCACTTGCAGGCATTCTGCCCCTTGGACGTTCTATAGTCTGTGTGGTGTCTCTTGTGCTTGAGGCACTTGCCTGAGACCTGGGCTGGTGGAGGAGGGAATCTGCATGGTTAGATAAAGATCTCTGTGTTTTGGGCTGGGGTCTTAGCCATGTGAGTGCCTTCCTAGCAAATGAGAGCTTGTGAGTTTGATATCCACTACCAAAAAAAAAAAAAAAAAACCCAAACAAAACAAAACAAAACATGACCCCCAATCAACCAAACAAATAAAATCTGTATGCCTTGGTAGGATGGTTGAGGGTACAAAGCAGGAAAAGGGCAGTTAATTCTCAAATAATTGATTTATAGACTTTAGTAATTGAGATAATACTTGTTGAGAACCTTCTGTGTGTTGGGCACCATGCTGAGTGTTGGAAATACATTGACAAGAATCTGATGGTTTTCCTTGGTACTGGGGATTATAATCTGGGCTTCACACATGCTAGGCACAGCTCAGCCACTGAGTCTCACCCCAAGCCTGTAAGTTCTGCTTTTAAGGCATTTAGCAATGACTGGGGAAGGTAAATTGCCACACCAGGAGGCAGGGGATGTGTGTGCATACCCAAGCAGCTGGCTGCAGGGATAGAGAACAGCCCCCAGGAAGTGGAATTCTGAGCCGGTACTAAAGCTGAATAGAAAGAGCTGGGCTGGGAATGGAGAGGATGGGAGGGTCAGGGGGCCAAAGCACTGGGGGAAATGGCGAACTTCTCCCCTGGAGTCTCTTAGGCTTTCTTCCCTCTGTTCAAGGTGGCATTCCTGCCACCTTGTCACCCCTGTCATTCTGTCTCTCTGTGCTCTGTCTGAGCTTTGTTTCCTGTCCTCACACCACCACTACCTCAACACTTGGTCTTACATTTGTTATATATAACGAGTGATGTGTAGGAAACTGGGGCTTGGCGCTGTGCCTGCTGTGTCCCCAGCTGCTTGCAGAGTGACTGGCAGGGAGTGGGTGATCAATAACCATTGAAAAGGGCAGAGGCATACTACTAGATCTGTGAGCTTGGGAGGGACATAGGCTGGCTGGCTTTTTAAGACTTTAAGAATCTGGGTTTTACCTGACAAGTTAAGAGTTTTTAAAGCAGAATAGTGACATGATGAGCATTCTGTTTCAGAAAGATTCCTCTTGCTGCAGAGTGGGGTATGAATGTGAAGATATGGATGACTTTATGTGTGAGTATGAACCATATCTATGCACAGTGTATGTGTATGAGTGGCTACGTATGAACAGGTATTGTACGTGTGTATATGAGAATGTATACATGAACGTTAAATGTTGTTGGATATGTAAGTGAAAGTGTGTATGTGTAAGAATATGTATGGGCATATAGGCACGTGTATATGTTTGTGTGTGAGCCTATACCCTGTGTTTATTGTCTGAGTGTTATGTGTATTATGTATGAGGATGTATGTGTATATGTGTGAGTAGGTATGTGTGTTTATGTGCATATATATTATCTCCGTATATGTGTGAGTGTAGGTGCATTTATGTGTGGGCGTATGGTTATGTGTGTGAACGTGTGTGTTTGTGTATGTGAGTGGGGTAGATCAGGAGCGTCCTTGAGGAAGAGAGACCTGGTGGCAACTTGGGGTAGAGGGGAGCCAGTGAGGCATGGTGGCTCCTTTCTCCCTGAACCAGGACTGATGGCGCTTAGCGACTGGGGTGATGGCAGCCCTCTGGCTGGATGTGGGGTGAACAAGTCAGTGGGCCTGCATGGCTGGAAGGAGAGAGTATGTTTGCTTGTGGATACTGGGAAAGGTTTTTCCTTAGAGAGTATTTTGGTGGGGCTTGCTGGAGGTGTTGCCTAAGATGATGGAGGAGCCTCACCCCCTCCTCTGGCCTTTACCCATTCTTCTGTCCCTGTTGTGTGTGTTGTAGGGGCCATCACAGTGTCTCATGAACAGCATTCAGTTCAGGCTTTTATTTTCTCTTCCTCTTCCTCCTCTTCTTTCCCCTTCCACAGCCCTTCCTCTCCCACCTTCTTCTTCTCCTTCTCCTTCTCCTCCTCTTCCTCCTCCCCTCTCTCCTCCCCTTCTTTCCTTCCTTCCTTCTTATTCCTTTTGGCACTGGGCCATGTAGTCCAGGCTGCCTTTAAACTTCTTATTTCCCTGCCTTAGCCTCCCGGGTACCTGTGGTTATAGGCTTGGGCCACCGTGTCTGCTGTAATAGAACGTTATAGCTAAACTTTAGTACTTTTTATTTTTAAAATCTTTTTCTTCAGATTAAAAAATAATATTATAAAATATTTGGAAAATATAAAAGTATAATGAAAATAAATATATATATAAAATCCTGTTATGACACTGTTAATATTTTGGTGTATTTTCCTTTTCTCTGTCTTCTCTTTTCTTTTAATTTTAAAGAGGATGAAGCCAAGGAAAATAAAGCAAAATAAAACCAATAAAAAATCAATATAAGTGATACAGGACTTCAAAACCTTACAAAATCAGCAATAGTTACCATAGTACTTTTTGTTGTCTTTAAAATAGTTGCAGATACCTTCAGAGATTGTAAAAATTGAACAGAACAGAACAGAATAGAACAGAAACAATAAAAACAAAATAATGAGTGCAAGAAAGGACTTCAGAATAAGCGAATAGTAAACCCAAAGTGGCCACCATAACGTGCCTTGCCATCTTTCAAATAGCTGCTCCTCCCCTCAGATTTCACATAATCAAACACAACAAAAGAGAATAAAACCCAACCCAAGAAAAATGAAAATGATACGGCTTCCAGGCGGGCACCACCTCCTGGTGAGGCCTGGTTCTCTCCCTCCACAATTTGTGAATAGCCTGTCTTCTCTCATCCCCACTCCCTACACCTGGATTATCCTTTCTGTGTGAGTTACTGTTCTGCATTGCAGATAACAGATAGCAGTCAGCCTTCAGTATCTGTGAGGGGCTGATTCTAGGAATCTGC
This sequence comes from Cavia porcellus, assembly GCF_034190915.1. NCBI lineage: Eukaryota > Metazoa > Chordata > Mammalia > Rodentia > Caviidae > Cavia > Cavia porcellus. The sequence continues at coordinate 29,009,296 of NW_026947515.1, forward strand.
TTGTAGATTATTTTTGATACCAAATGCAGTAATATTTGCTATTGAATAATTGCTCTACTGCATTGTTTAGGGCATAATGGCAAGAAAAAAGTCTCTACATCTTTAGAAGAGCTACTTTCTTATTTTTATTTTTGAAGTTTTCTGTTTGATTGAGTTGGTTGAAACGAAACTAGAGGATCCAAAGGGCTAATTGAATATATTTATGATAGCCTTTTCCTCCTCTGGCACTAGGGATTGAACACAGGCCCTGTGCATGCTAAGTAAGTGCTTTACCCCGAGCTAGTCCTCTGACCTTTTTGATTGTATATATTTTTGATACCTTTACCCTTGTAAGATCTGAGATCTGATAATAAGATGCATACCCGGAAGCCACCACCACCTCATTGGAGAACCACTCATGTGGCTGTCGACTCTTAACATTTTCCTGCCTCTGGAAATGACAGTAAGCATAGTTTTTTTTTTTTTTTTTTTTTTTTTGTCTTTTTCCTTTTTATCGGTACCAGGGATCGAACTCACGACTGCCTGTTTGCAAGGCAGGCGCTTATGCCGCTGAGCTAAATCCCCAGCCCCCATAGTTTCATTTTAAGTAGTACTTATAGTGTATTAGGCATTGATCAGACTTTCCATAGGAACAGTCCATTTAGTTTCCGTAACAAGTGTTATCAACTTATTTTATGATTGAGGAAACTGAGTCAAAAGAGGTTAAATTATTAGCCAGAGGTTACCTGGCTCACGGGTGGTGTAGACTGAATCCAGTTGTCTTCATGAATCTACATTATCTGATTCTGGAAGAATACCAGTGTTAATGGCTGGTAGAATTCCACCAGCTCTTTAGACATGCAGTGTGTGTTCCTGTTTGCCACTAGTTTACTCATTTCCACGCACATGCCCTCTGCTGTACCAACTCCTGTGGGAATGGACAAGGTGTAGACCAGTGATGAACCTTTTGCAGCTTCCAGTGATGCACACAGGCTGCTGTTTGTGCCATAGGTTTGCCGCCACCGGGATAGAACTGTAACCATGGGAAGAATTGTAAAATGTACCTGCAGACTTGTGTAGTAGATGCAGTACATGATCTTGAGATACACATATAGTTGTTCAGGACTGTGTCCTACTGAGCCCAGCAGGGTTTTCAGAAGAGTAGAGTGAGGAGACAAGAGGTGAGGTGGGTCCAGAGAGACTGGAGACGTTTGACTGGCTGCAGTGTAGAGAGAAGGACCTGCCTCTTGCAGTTCGGTGGTGGAGTGCTTTCTGAAGCACAGTGGGGGCCCTTATCTTTGTTCCACTTCAATGAAATTTATTTTAAAAAGTAAACATTATAAAGGAGATAATTAATGTTAATGTTTTCTGGGTCAAAATATTTGTCTTGGTTAGGTCTTTTAGGTGTACAGTTTCTAGCTGCAGATGGAGGTGGGCTGGGAGCAGCTATTCTCAGAGGTGCTGTGAAAGCAGAGCCATCTCCCTCTGCACTTTGTATTCCTTTATAATATGCATAAAAAGCCATGAATATTTCTCTCTAATCCTGCCAGCAGCCCTAGAAAGCATATTGTGTTACAGCTGAATAAGCTGAGGCTGTTTGGAGAGGGCAGCCATATGATTTCTTTGTCTGTTAAGCAGCAGAGTCAGGAATCCAAGCCTTGTGCTCTGACAGCTTGTAAGGGGTGATTAAAATGTTTGGTGAGTGTTTAAATTTATTACAGTAAAGGACATATTGCCACTGATGTCTCTCGAATTACTCCCCTACTTTGAATATACTTATCTTTGTTCTTGCCCTTTCTGAAACAGTTCTGGAGGTCCTCTATGGTGAATGTCTTTGGTTGGACTGTTGTGGCTGCCTCAGTGTCCTAAATTGATTCACAGTGTTTACTTTTCATGGCCATTTTGTTGCAAAGAGCCACATGGTGCAAGGCCCTGGTGAATAAGGTGGATGAGGATGCGCTGAAACTGTTTGTGAGCCTTTCTGTGGGATGGCAGTGCAGCAGCAGCGTCCACGGGTCACACTTCAGAAAGGTATGAAAGAGGACTTCCAGAACTGCTCTGAACATGGAGGGTGGATGGCACAGTGTGTTTGAAATGAGAGGCATATTTTGAGGGTGGATTCTTTCGCTGAGGGAAAAACAAAACAAACAAAAAACCCCAAACTCATTCACTGTATTTTTCAGTCGCACTTTATAGAAGTGCTGGTGTCTGTAGTCTTCTTGCTGACGTTCAGGATGCAGCCTTGTTGATGTTTCTCATCGTCTAAAGTCCCTTATTACCTAGAGTCAGACATTCTTGACGGATTTTTGTTTGTCCTGACAATTGAGAGCTTTGTAATCTAAGAGAATGAATTGTGATATCTAACTGACCTTCATCCGAATTGTTTCCACAGGTTTCTAGCTGTCTGTTTTTGGTCTTAGAGTTTGCACCTGTGAAGTGTGTCTCAAACTACCTACCTCATACTGCAGTTGTAGGAAATCCATGGGAATCCATGGGACTGCTTGATGCATGTGTAGTTAAGGGGCCAAAACTGTTAAGTCCCTGACTGATGAGCATTTGTAAGTCTAACAAAGTGAGTCTTACACTTTTGATACAAATGTACAATGTAAAGCATTAAAAAACCAAATACACAAATACTGTAAATGAACACAGCAGACACACCAGCTACTTCTGCAATTTGTTTGCATCTGTGAATGTTCATAATGTGAGGTCTGTATTCTGAAAGTTCGTAGCTTTTGAATGTTTGTTAGTTGGAGATTTACTTTAAATGTTTGTCCTTAGTGTTTTGAGAGGCACTGGCTTGAACTTCTTTGTGCAGTATTTTTGTTCACATATTCGTTGTGGCCAAGCTAGTCAGCTCCATCCTATTTTTGTGTAGTGGCTTAGATATTGCAAATGAACGAGTATGTGGAGAATTTTGAACAGAAACCATCCCCTGTTGAAACAGCAGGTTGTGCCTAGAATTTTCATCAGTTGTTGAGGAATAGAAGTGATTTAGCAATCACTGCCTTGGTAGGAGCTACAAACTAGGCAACTTGAGTTTCTTCCCTCTCTCCCTCTCGACTTCTTTCCCTTCCTTTCATAGTAATGACTGTGCCCTTTTCTAGCCCAGGACAGCAGCCCTCCTGAGATTTGCACTGTACATAACCATGTTGAATGACTTTCTGGTAAATGTTATAGATATATCAAAAACTAGACTTCATGACACATTTTCCATAAATCAGTGTTTATGAGCACTCTACAGAAAATGAACTGGAGTTTTGTAAGCCATCATGGCAAGTATTAAGTATTCAATAATAGCTTTCACATTTTCTTTAGAGGTCAAATTTACTTCATTCAAAACGAGTATTCCCTTTAAAACAATTCTGCGAATCTATCAGATCTGAGTAGGATCGAGAGATCGTTATTTTCTCTTTCTTCTGATGAAGATACTACAAAGATGAAACCTGCTATTCTTGTGCTCTGTGGTCTGTGAGAAATTTTCTGTACATGCCCTTCTAAAAGCCCTTTTCTGCTGTTGGTGCAGCTCCAATTCTTCTGCTCTAGGTTAGTCCCTGCAGGTTAGACACAGGCAGTGTCCATGGGCCCCAGTAAGTTTTGAGGAGGAAGTCCTTCAGCTGTCATGTGGAGTGAGGTGTGGGGTGACCAGAAGTTGGGGACTGGCACTGGATTTTGGGATTGGAGCTGAAACCGCATTTCCCGCAGCCTGGGTTTAGGTGTTTGTCTTCTCATCCTGCTTGCCCGCCTCCTCCTTTACTCTGTCTAGTGTCCGCCTTCTCTGATAACTAACGCTGGGAGTGTGTTGTGTTCCAGGATTTGAATTTTCTCTCTGAGTTCTAGTTCTGATTAATTATTCTGAGTTTCTGTTTGGTGCACGTGCTTGGCTCTGATGAAAGGTATCAAGTGATGGCCACTGAGTGGTTCTGGGCTTTAGATGCTGTCAGGGAGTGCAGGTGTCAGCAGGGCACCTGAAGGCCAAGGTGGACTTGGAGCTGGCTTAGTTCTTTTGGCCCTCTTCCCTGAGACTCATCTGGCGCCATGAATAGGATTGGACGTTAGCTCCTTGCTCTGCCCTTGTTATGGTCAACTCTAGTGTTCATGGCAGAGATACTAGTGCCATGTTAGTGTTTTACATTGCTCTTCTTACTATATGGATCCTAACTTAGAATCTATTTTATTACCACTTTAGAGGTATTTCTACTGTAGTTTTCACTTAACCATATAAATCTGAGAAATAATGCTCAGATTATTCCTGCTGGAGATGAATTTTCTCGTGAAGTATTTTGTGCTGAGTAGATTATTGCTGATTATGTAGATGGTCTTTTGCTGTTTGTGGCTTACAGATGTGGTTTGAAAGTAGTCTGAAAAACTTTTAAAAAAAAGTAGTCTGAGCATTTTAAAAAATGAAATGACTTTATGCAGTTGTCTTTATTCAGTTATGAACCTATTTTTAAAATCTGGGAATAATAAATCCAAGCAAATACAAAAACTGTCTTTGTCCTAATTTTCTGTAAGAATGTTTATTGCAGTGTCCATTCACTACTCACTTTATATTTACTGAATGCAAATCACCTGCAGATAACCCCCTGCCCATCAGCAGAAAAAGCTGTGGTGCGTCATATAATAGATTTCAATGCCGCCAGTAAACACAGTGGAATTATAGTCTAGATGTGCTGATACGGGAGGTTCTAAGGTGTATTTTTAATTGAAAACATACAGGATACAGAACAAACAATATGGTATGATCCTGTTTGTGTGTATTTTCAAAAATAAATGCATGCAAAGTATTTGTTCATTTATATAAAAATTTACAGAAAGATACACATTTGTAGACATGGGTGGGAGATAGAGGCGATAGAATTATATTTGTAAAAATGTATGTTTCCTGTACTGGAGGTTTTTTTTTCCCCCCTGCAGTAAAAAATATTTATTTATTTAGTTTTGCTTTGAGATGGTGTCACTAAGTTTCTGAGTTGCCCAGGCTGAGTTTGAACTTGCTATCCTAACAGCCTCCCAGAGTGCTGAGGTTATGGGTGTATCCACCATGCCTGGATATAATTCTGAAAACCTGAATGATTATTTTAATGTTAGTTTAAAAAGGTAACTCTATGATAGGTCCTTTGTTGCTTAATAGATGTTCTTTAATTTTTTGGTAGTTTACAATATTATATCTTTAACTTATTATAGCCCACCTGCTAAGAATGTCACACCGCATCTTCTGTGATGTGAGAACCATGCGTTTCTAGCTTTGATTACTTTGCGTAGCTTTGAGTGAGAATGTGAGTATTCCTTCAACCTGAAGCACTGCAGCATTTTTCCCAGTACCGGCCTAGGGGCGCCATGTTTTCTCAGCTTTTATTTGTTGAGGATGTCTTTACATCTTGTTAATTCCAAAGAGGATTTTTACTGAATGTGGAATTCTAGGCTAGCAGCTTTACTTCTAGAGCTTTAAAGACATGGCTCCAGCTTGCTTCGTGCTCAGGAGGGGGGTCACCTGTCACTCTTGTCTTTGCTCCCCAGTGTATAATTGTTTTGCCCTCCTCCCTGGCTGCTTCTTGAGTGCTTTTTGTTATTACTGGCAATCAGTGCTTTGGCACAGTATTGTCATTAGCCTGCTTGTGGCTTGTTGAGCTTCTTAGGCCTGTAGAATTAAAGTTTCCACCAAAAGTTTGGAAAATGTATTGCCATTGCAGCTTTTTTTCTATTCCTCCTCTTGCACCTTCTCATCTTCCAGTTACATTTTCTTTAGGGGGTTGTGTTGCCCCCCAGTGACCTCCTTGCCTGTGCACTTCAGCTTGTCACCTACCTGTGGTGTTGTCTTCACGCTTCTGCTGCAGTACCCATGCGGTCTTCTAGCTCATCCCATGTACTCTTCATTTCAGCTACCATATTTTTCCTCTCAAGAAATGCCATCTGGATCTTTATAGTTCATATTCTTTTCTTTATGTTTACGTTGTCCTGTGAAAGTCCTCTTACATATTCATTGTGCTATCTTAAAGCTGTCATTTGCTATTTCATCTTCTGGCTGTTTCCAGTTCTGTTTTTGTTGATTGAATTTCTTTTGGTTATGGATCATATTTTTGGTACCAGGGATCAAACACATGACCTTGTGCTTGCTAGGTAGATGCTTATGCCGCTGAGCTAAATCCTCACCTCTGCTTTTGTTTTTATTTTTCAAATCCATTTTATTCAAGGATAAAAAGAAAAAAAAGGAAGGAAAAAAAACCTAACAATTTCAAAACACATCAATCAGGAGGCAACAATGGTACATACATTGCATACTGTCATCCCCAAATCATTCACCCAGAGCACAAGACATCTGCATTCAGTTGTTTAAACAAGACCAGCACAAATCTTTCTCTTCAGCAAACTCAGAGAAATCAATAGTACAACTATCATATATATATATAGACATATGCATGTTTTTTCTTTCAGCTTGTCACACTAATAAACAACATATTTACACATATGTGTCTTATTTCACTAATGAGTATGTTCTCAAGTTGCATCCATTCACCCATAAAAGTGTCCAGTTTATCCTTCTTTATGGCTGAGTAGTACTCCATTATATAAAAATACCACATCTTTTTTTCCATTCCTCAGCAGGTGGGCATATAGGTTGTTTTTAAGGTCTGGCCATTATAAACTGTGGTGCTATAAACATGAGTGTACATATATCACTGTGGTATGATGTTTTTAATCTTTTGGGAAGATAACCAGAAGGGGAATACCTGGGTTGAATGGGACCTTTAGTCCTAAATTTTTGAGGAATCTCCACATTGATTTCCACAGTGTACCAGTGTGCAGTCCCACTAACAGTAGAGGAGGGTTCCTTTTCCCCCACAGCCCCTGTAGAATTTGTTATTGGCTGATTTCTTGATAGTAGCCATTCTTTCTGGGGTGAGATGGAATCTTAGTGTTGTTTTAATTTGCATCCCTTGGATGACCAATGATGTTGAACATTTTTCACATATTTGCTGTTTATATTTCTTCATCTGAGAAGTATGCATTCATCTCAGATGCCCATTTTGGATTGGGTCTTTAAATCTGGGAAGACTGTCTTTTTTTTTTTTTTTTTTTTTTTTTTTTTTTGAGTTCTTTATGTGTTCTCAATAGTAAATCTTTGTCTGAGGAACAGCTGGCAAACATTTTCTCCCACATTGTGGGCTGTCTCTTCACGCTGTTTATGGTTTCTCTTGCTGTGCAAAAGCTTTTCAATAGAGTAAGATCCTAATTGTTGATTCTTTGTGATAGTTGCTGTGTAGTCAGGCTTTTGTTCATGAAATCTTCGCCTACACTAATGTCTTCAAGAGTTTTACCTACTGTCTCTTCTAGCAGATTTAATGTTTCTGTTTTAACATTAAGATCTTTGATCTATTCTGATTTTAGTTTAGTACATGGTGAAAGATGAGGGTCCATTTTTAATCTTCAGCATGTATAAGAGCCTGTTTTCTTAGCATCATTTATTAAAGAGGCTATCTTTCTTCCAGTGAATGTGTTCGACACCTTTGTCAAAGATTAGATGGCTGAGTATGTCTGGAGTTGTTTCTGCATCTTCTAATCTATTACAGCGATCTTTGAGTCTGTTTTTTTTTTTTTTTTTTTTTTTTTGTGGTCAGTATTACAAGTTTTCTCTCTCTCTCTTTTTTTTTTTTATTGGTACCGGGGATCAAACTCATGACCACCTGCTTGCAAGGCAGATTCTTATGCCGCTGAGCTAAATCCCCAGCCCCTACACTTTTTTTTTTTAAAATCACAGTAGCTTTATAGTATAATTTCAAGTTAGGGATTGTGATACCCCTGTCCTGTCTTTGTTGTCCAGGATTGTCGTTAGTATTCTAGTCTCTTCTGGTTTCAGATGAATTTTAGGATTGTTTTCTTTAATTCTGTGAGATATGCTGTTGAAATTTTGATTGGGATTGTATTGAATCTGTGTAACAGTTTTGGAAGTATGACCATTTTCACAATATTGGTTTTTCCGACCCAAGAGCATGGGATATCTCCCCATTTTCTAATATCTTCTTCACTGTCCTTTGTCAGAGTACTGTAGTTTTCAATGTAGAGGTCTTTTACCTCCTTTGTTAGATTGATTCCTAGGTATCTCATTTTTGGGGATGCTATTGTAAAAGGTATTGATTCCCTGATTTTTCTCTCAGTGAAATTGTTATTCGTGTGTAGGAAGGGTATTGATTTTTGAAAGCTGATTTTGTAACCAGCTACGTTACTGAATTTGCTTATTAAATCTAGAAGTCTTTTGGTGGAGTTTTTCGAGTCTTCTAAGTAAGAGTGTCAAGTCATCCACAAATAATGATAGTTTAACTTCTTTCCTATGTTAATTCCTTTTATTTCTTTTTCTTGTCTAGCTCCAGCTCAAGTTTCCAGGACTATGTTGAATAAGAGTAGAGACAGTGGACATCCTTGTCTCATTTCTGATTTTAGAATGAAAGCTTTCAGTTTTTGTCCACTTAGTATGGTATTGGCTGTTATGATAGCTTTTATCAGGTTGAGATATTCCAATGTTTTGTCATGAATGGATGCTGGACTTTGTCAAAAGCTTTTTCTGTGTCTATTGAGATGATCCTATGATTTTTGTCCTTGGCTCTGTTAATATAGTGTGTTACATGTATGGATTTATGTATGTTGAGCCATTCCTGCATCCCTGGGATGATGGTGTACAGTCTTCTTGATGATTTGCTGCAGTCTGTTTCTCCTTATCTTATTGAGGATTTTTGCGTCAATGTTCATTAGGAGGATTGGCCTGTAATTTTTTTAGTTGGGTCCTTCTTTGGTTTTGGTATCAGGTAATACTTGCTTCCAGAAATGAATTTGGGAAGTATTGCTTCCGTTTAATTTCATTAAAGAGTTTGAGAAGTAGTGGTGTTAGGTCTTCTCTAAATTTCTTATAGAATTCATCAGTGAATCCTTCAGGGCCTGAGCTTTTCTTTGTTGATAGGTTTTTTTTTTGTCTTTTTCCTTTTTATCGGTACCGGGGATCAAACTCATGACTGCGTGCTTGCAAGGCAGGCGCTTATGCCGCTGAGCTAAATCCCCAGCCCCTGTTGATAGGTTTTTAATTATATCTTTGATTTCATTTATTGATAGTGGGTTATTTAGAATTTTTATATCTTCTTGATTGAGTTTTGGTATTTCATATGTATCTAGGAGTCTGTACATTTCTTCTGTATTTTCCATCTTGTTAGAATACAAGTTTTCCAAGTAGGTGTAGGTGATTTTTCTGGATTTCTGCAGGGTCTCTTGTGATTTCACCCATTTCATTCCTAATTGTGTGGGTTTGAGTAGTTTGTTTCCTATTTTGCATAAGGTTTGCTAAGGGTGTGTTAATTTTATTTAATCTTTCAAAGAACCAACTCTTTGATTCAGTGATTCTTTGTATTTTTTTAGTCTCTAGTGTGTTAGTTTCTTCTCTGATCTTTATAATTTCTTCCCTATTATGACCTTCTGGTTTAGCCTGCATTAGTTTTTCTATAAGTTTGAGGTTCAATATTAAGTTGTTTATATGTGCTTGCTCTGTTTCCCTAATATGGCTATTTACTGCTGTAAATTTCCCTATTAAGACTGCTTTCATTGTGTCCCACAAGTTCTGGTATGTTGTATTGTCACTATTCAACTGTAAAAACTGTCTAATTTGTTGTTTAATTTCACCTGTGACCCATTGGTTGTTCAGTAGGGTGCTATTTAATTTCCATGTTTGTGAAGTTCTTGTGTTTTCCTTTGGCATCAATTTCCAATTTTATTGCACTGTGGTCTGATAGTATGCATGGGGTAATTTCAGTTCCCTTTCATTTACTTAACCATGTTCTCTGAGCCAGTATATGGTCTATTTTGGAGAATGTTCCATGTGCAGCTGAGAAAAATGTGCTTTAATGTTGTGAGTAGAACACTATAGACATCTATTAGTTCCATTTGTTCAAATTTTGATTTAGTTTTAATATTTCATTATTGATTTTTTTTGTTTAGTTGATCTGTGTGTTTTTGTTTTGTTTGGTGACAGTGGGTATTGAGATCTCCCAATCATGTCCATTAGTAATTGCTTTACATAGTTGGATGAACTGGTATTCATTGCATACATATTTATGATTATCTCTTCCTCTTGGATTGTTGCTTTTACAAGGATGTAGTGACCATCTTTATCTCTCTTAATCAGTCTTGGTTTGAAATTCACTTTGTCTGCCAATAAAATAGCTACCCCTGCTTTTTTCTGAGTTCTTTTTGCATGGAGTATTTTTTTTCCCATCCTTTGACTTTCAGTCTATGAATTTCTTCTTGAATTAAATGTTTCTTGTATGCAGAGTATTGTTGAATCTTGCTTCTTGATCCATTCTTCCAGTCTGTGTCTCTTGACTGGTGAGTTGAGACCATTAACATTGATGATTATAACTGATATGTATTGCTTTATCTTTGTCATGTTATTTTCCTGTTGTTGGCTCTCCTGTTTTTTTCCCTTCCTTCTAATTGTCTGCTGTCCCTGATGGATTCCTGCTTTTGAGGTTCATGAAGCTGTAGTCCTTTATATCTTTGTCTAGAGTATCCATCGAAACCTTTTTGGAGTGCTGGTTTGGTGGTCATAGATTTTCTCATATGTTCTTTGTCGTGGAAGTATCTTATTTCTCCCATCAATTTTGAAAGAGTGTTTTGTGGGATACATCAATTTGTGGGTTGATAGCTATTTTCCTTTAGAGTTTCGAGTACTTCACCCCAAGCTCTCCTTGATTTGAGAGTTTGTGCTGAGAAGTCAGCTGGGGTTATGATGGGCTTTGCTTTATAGGTGATTTATTTGTTTTTCCTAATAGCTTTTAAGATTCTATCCTTGTGTTGAGTTTCTAGAATCTCGACTATGATATGCCTTGCTGTAGATATTTTTGATCATTCCTAATTGTAGGTCTAGGTGCCTCACTTATTGTATATCAAATTCTTTTTCTCTATCAGAAAATTTTTCTTGTCATAATGCCTGTGAACATTTTTTTAATGTCACTTGTAGTGTCTCCTTGTTCATTGATTCCAGTTAATCTTGTTAGTCTTTTTTGTCTCATCTAGCAGCTACTGGATTGATTTCTAGTGATCCCTTGTTATTTTTGAGAAATCTTTCTTTTCCTAGTTGCTAACTGCAAGCCTGTCTTCAATATCTGTAAGGATTGTCCTCACATTGGCCTAATCTGCTTCAAATATTTTCAGTGGAATTTTTATTCTCCTGGATATCTGCTTGAATCTGCGTTATTGATTCTTTTTCTTTTCTGTGCTGTGCTTCCATAATTTACTGAAGCTCGTGGTTTTTTTTTTTTTTTTTTTTTTTGGTCTGTGTCTGCTCTAATGTTGCTAAGTATGGTGTGTATTTTGGTAATTTCTGCATTTTTTGGGAGATTATTTCTGATTTCATTTTTTCCAGAACCTTGTTCAATTGCTTTGTTGTTTCCACTTCAGAGGGATCTGGTGGGGGTCTTTTGGATTGTCCCACCTCATTGTCCCCTGGGTTTGCCTTTGGTGAACTGGATATAGGGGGTTGCATCTTTTTAAAGTGTCTTCTCATTTCTTTCTTTTTTTTAAAGTTTAATTCCTGGGATGATGCTTATAAGTTGCCTTTGGTGGGTTGCTTATTTGTAGTATTTACGATCCTTAGGTGATGATTACTTCTCTGAGGATTATCAAGACCAACAGCTATTTAGAACAATTATTTTAGCTTTAGCGGTACTAATAGCATCAAACATAGCCTATAAAACAACAAACTGAGCTAACCCTTAATTTGCAACTCTTATCCATATGAACTAGATTTGTGATTATATAACAAAATGTAAAACAAGGCAGATAATTATGTGCAATATGTAAGTCTGTAATGTATCAGTGTTGCCCTTGGGTCTCCTTAAAATGAATTAAGGAGAAAATAGAGAAGTGGAAGAAGAGAAAGAGATTATAAATAAGGTTGGAGGACAAAGGTAAATCATGCCAACTTGGGGAAACTGGTGCAGAAGACTGAAAAGAAAAGAGGGATGGAGAGATAAAAGGAAGAGCAGAACAGAAACACAATCACAAAGAGGTTAGGAAACCCTCTCATATTCATACAAAAAAACAGTGAAGGGGAAAGAGAAAGGAAAAAACAAAACAAACAAACCAAAAAGAAAAACAAACAGTCCACTTCCAGGATTCTCTCTGGGTCCACCAGTAGACAGCTTGTGGAGACACAGTCCTGAATTGTGCTGCTCTATCCCAGCAAGGCAGCAGTTGCTTTATGATAGAGTAGGAGATAACCTCAGCTGGCCTGCCCTGAGACCACTCACTGGGCTTGCAGACCCATCTCCAAAATGGCTCCAGGCTAATTGCTCTCTCTTTGTGGGAGGGCTGAGTCCTCTGCACTCACTGCCAGCCAGTGCAGTCCTCCTCTCTGCTCCTTTCTGCTGCTGCATTTGTCTGCAGAGGCCTCTGGAGTTGTCAGCTGTCACCATTACCATGACCGTGAGTCCCCAGGTTTGAGTAGTTCCTCATGTGCAGTGAGTCGCATCTCAGGTATAGCTAGTTTTTGGGTTTGGAGTCTGTTGGAAGATCTGACCTCTTCAAGTTTGTTGAGATGAGAAGTTGTTGCTTGTTTGGACTAGTCCTGGTTCTCTGGTACTGTGCCACCGTATTTTCTGTAACCCTTACTTAAATTCAGTCATGGATTATATCTGGATGTTGACTCTCAGGCTGTTTTCTCTGCTGCTTTCCGCTCTGCTATCTTCCTAGAAGCCTCTGCTTTTATATTTGTCTAGTAATTTTGCTTGGATGATAGACAATGGTGATAGTCTAGTGGATGTTACATTGTTGAGCGTCTGGCTTTCCTTGTCTTGATTTAAATAGCACCATCCAGTTTTGTCTTTACAGGAAGTTCCTGTACTTCTTAATAAGCTTCATTCTTTCAGGGATTGCTTTCTATCTTTTAGGAAGCAGGTCTTGGTCAAAGATTGACAAATGGTGGCTTGCTGGCCAAATGTAACCCTCGCTGATTTTTGTAAAGTCTTTCAGAACACAGCCTTGTTTGTGTGTCATCTGTGGTACTTTCATGCTGCAAGAGCAAAGCTGGATCATGGACTATATGTCCATGAAGCTTAGAATATTTACTCTGTCCTTTGTAGAGAAATTTTAGGACTCTTACCTAAAGAAACCTATACTCTTGATCTAGGTTAGCCCTGAGCTTAGCTGAGGTCTGTGGTCTTCGGTAGATATGCTAGGTATTCATCAACCTCATTCTCTTCAATTCTGACTTCTTGGAACCTGTGTTTTCCTCCTGCTCATCTCCCTCTTCCCAGCAGCTGTCGTTTGCTGGCTTTCCTCATGGGTGCTTTGATCACCGATTTCAGTTGTCCAGCTGTTCCGTGAATGCTGGCCTCTGTCTCCTTAGCTCAGGGCCTTTCTGTCCTCTGCCTAGGCCCTGTCTTCCCTTGCAGAAAGCGACAGTGACCATGGGGTTCATTTCATATGTTTTTCTTCTCAGGGACCACATTCCAGGATGGCATATCCTCTGATGTCTGAAAAGTATCTTACATATTCAGTTTTCTAGGCATATCTGGCAGGAAAGCTAGTACTACTTATTCTGTTTTCCTTTGAAATGGTGGTCAGTCTAGTGTGATATTGCAGAGCTGGGTCCACGTCTTATTAAGTAGTTGACAATTCATTCTTTAATTAACAGGTTGTTACATTTTTTTTTTTTTAATCGGTACCAGGGATCGAACTCACGACTGCCTGCTTGCAAGGCAGGCGCTTATGCTGCTGAGCTAAATCCCCAGCCCCTGTTACATAGTATTGAACTGGTTCTTTTGTTGGACCTAACTTTTCTTTCAGTGAAGTTTTATTTTCTAACCTATACTGTGCTGGCATCAAAGTTTAAGATTACTTGGTGTACAAATTAGCAGTGCAGATGAAAATCTGGAGGAGCTCGATTGTTGAGCTCCCCAGACAGGCAACTTGCTGGTCTAGAGTTCAGTAGATTCCTTCTCTCCACAGAGCATTTGCCTCTCATTTGGGTTTTGTAAAGCCAGAAAGGTCAGAGGTGAAACTGAAAAGGCTATTAAATATGCAGGAGGATTTAAGTTTTAAGAATCAAATCCTCTCCTGGTTGGTGTTACACGTCTACCTTGGGCTCTTTGTCACGCAGCCTTCTGAGTTCTGGATTTGACTTGCACTTTGAGGGCTTAGTTAATTACACAAAATCCTTTTCTGGCGCCAGCAGCCCTTAGAGCCCTGTGAGGAACTGCCCAACGGTACTTTTCACTTACCGCCATTATTTAGGAAGAGCTTTTCTTGCTTACATTTTTTCTTGATTAAGATTATGAAACGTGTCTACAGTTCCATTGGTATTTATAGAGAACATTTCAGTGCCTGTGGTCAGGAAAGGGGGCAGGGCAGCACCTTGAAGTCCTTGTGGTGTCCCATCCTCCTCACTGCCATTGTTTCCCTCCAACAGGCAGATACTTCTCTTTAATTTTTCAGTACTAATTATCTCCTGTTTCTTTTCTCCCTCTCGTAATTCCTTCCTTCCTTTTCTATTTTTGTTTTGGCAGTACTGGAGATTGAATCCAAAGCCTTTATACCGAGGACTTTTTAAAAAAATTTTTTTTTAATTTAAGGAGAAAAAGAAAAAAATAGAAAAAGGGTACAAGTAATACAAAATTTAAAAAAAAAACAGTAAGAAATCACTAGTTAATAGAATACATATTCTCATCTTAGAAATCGTTGTTCAAGTTACAAAATTAAAGCATATAAAGTGGACTTTCAAACAGTGAGAGTGCACACAGTTTTGTTCAATGATCCAAAAAAGCTCAGTAATATGGTTATCTTATACACTTAAACATATATGCAGTTATAACCTTTAGAGCACTTTTTTTCTTTTCTTTTGTACAATGACAATTACACATTTTGGGTTTTATTACTCCCACAGTTCTTATTACTTTTTTTGAAGAGAGTAAAACCAAATGCGACATATCAGAACAGAGTCAGTCAAATCAAAAGGATGGACATAATAGATAATGTAAAAACAAAATACAAGGTGATCAACAATGGTTACCATACTGCCTCTTGCTATTTTAAGAAGAATTGCCAGTTATAATAAAGTTGAACAAAACAGTAAAGAATAAAATCAAAGCATTGGAGACATTACAGGACTTTAAAAGAAGATAATAGTCAACCAGAATGAGTGTCATAATGAATCTTATTGTCTTCACAGTTGTTCCCTATACTTTCGAACTTGGTACTATCAAGCAAAGCAGAATAGAGGAAAACCAGTCAAAACAAGATGGTGAGGGCAATACAGGATTTCAAATCAAGTTAATAGGAAATCAAAGTAGGTTACTATAATGTATCCTATTTTTTATTTATTTTTCCCTTAATTAAAAAGATAAAAATAAAAGTAAATAATTTAAAAAAAGGGGGGATTGAGATTAAGAGAGAGCATAACAACAGAACAGCACAGGGCAAAACATAACCATTTAAGCAAAATAGTGTTTCATCACAAGATATCCTGACATAAAAATAGTTACCATAGTGTCTCTTTCCTTGAAATCTTTGAGTATAACTTCGTATACTGTAGCACCAAACATATCAAAACACTATAAAACCATTCAAGAGAATGACATTATTACAGGGTATTTAGAACCAATTAACAGAAGATGAACAATGGTTTCTGTATAATCTTGTCTATAAAAGTTTCTGCTTATATTATCATATATAATAAAATCCAATAAGATATAATCTTTTAAGACCGATGGAGGCAGAATACAAGTTTGATGGGACTTCAAAACCAAATGATACTAAATCAGCACTAGCTATTATGATGTCTTGTTTTCTCCAAAGTAGCTGTTCCTACCATCCGATCTTCTCTGCCTCATTTCTGTTGAGCTCTTTTTCTGTCGGTTTGTTGTCAGTTTGTCTTCTTCATTTTGCTTTCTGCTCCATTCATTGTGGCCTCTCTGCCACTATTTCTGGAATCTTGGTATTTTCCTTTTTTAGAATATCCTGCAGTATTCTCTGTAGAGTTGAATTGGTGTTTGCAAATTCCCCTAGTTCCTCTTTATCCTGGAAGCACCTTGATTTTCCATCAATTTCTAGGGAGAGTTGTGCAGGATATACCAATCTTGGCTGGAGGTTATTATCTTTCAAAGCTTGAATTATTTCCCCCCACGCTCTTTGTGATTTGATGGTTTGTGCCAAGAAGTCTGCTGTAATTCTGATGGCTGTTCCCTTGTAAGTGATCCGTTTCTTGTCTCTGATGGCTTTTAATATTTTGTTCTTATACTGGATTTCTGGAATTTTGATTATTATCATAGCTCCATTTGGGTTGTAGGTGGCTAGAGTCCTGTATGCCTCATACATCTGAGTATCTTTACCATTTGGTAATTAGGGAAATTCTCTTGGATTATTTCTGTGAATAGCTTCTGTAGTCCATTTGTTTGTGTCCCTACTTCTTCTTTTATGTTCTTAATTCTTAAGTTATAGATCCTCTTATCATCTTCTAGCCTTTTATATGTTGCTGTTTGTTTTTTTTATTATTTTTAAGAAGTTTTTCATTTCATACTCCCATATTACAAATCTGCCCTCCAGTTCAGATAATCTATCCTTAGTTTCTTTCAAGCTGTTATGCCAGTTTTCGATAGCGTTTTTAGTTTCCTGGTAATCTCTATGAACCTGCTTCATGTATTCTATATTTTCTGTATTTTCTCCATCAAACAATTCTCCCCTTTTTTTCTGCTCTTCCATTCTACCATCTAGTTTTTCTTGGGCAGTGCTTAGCATTTCTCTAACTATTCTACTTATATCTTGCTTCAGGTCGTTAATAACTTCATTCCTGAACTCGTCTATGAGGCTCTGGAGATAGCGCTTTATGTCTGTTGGTGCCGTGTCTGATATTGCATGTTTCTCAGGACTGGGGGCCGAGGACCCTTTCTTGTTGCTCCCTCTTCCCATATTTTTTGTTCCTTTTATACAAGCGTATATAGGAGGCCCAGTATCTTTCTTTGTTGGTTACAGTTTGTTTGAATTGTGCCAGCTAGGTGTTCCTGCCCACTGCAGTGTACTAGGGAGACACAGACCTGGGCAGCCTATGCTGGGCCCGCCGAAGGCTTCACTGCTAGGGTGCACCTCCAGGCGCTGGGACCTGGTTTGGCCTAGCTTACTGGGTCTTTGTCGGCGGCGTCACTCCAGCCAGGCACTCCCCACCAATCCTGCTTGAGAGGGGAATATGTGACTGAAGTCACTGTAACATCCTGTTCCAGCTAGTCTGCCGGGTCCCAGTATGTCCTTTGCTGGAGCCTCCTACTCTATGGAAAGGTCCCCAATCCACTCACTCACCACAGGTCGATGCAGGGCTCCCAGCCAGTCCTGCTCTCAACTCCATTTACCGCTTAACACTCTCAGAGCTTTTGCGCTTCTCTCCTTGCGGTGCTGAATGGGACACAGCAGCGGCTGCAGGAAATTTAAATCACGGCTTCCAGTGGCACGGGCCCCAGCTTCCATGCTGAGACCTTATCTGTTCCTGTTATATCACCGGGATTGTGTTTCCAGTTGGTTTCTCTTAGTTTAGTTTGTTCCTGGGTCGGCAAAGTATATCTCCCCTTGCTTAGGACTTCTCGTCCGGCACCATTCCTGGATTTTAAGTGTGGTTTCTCAGAGAGCCTCCGAAGCTGCTGCTATCTATCTGCCATGTTCTCCCGGAAGTTGACTTTTTAAATTTTTATTTTGGTACCAGAGATCTAATTCACAAGCTTGTGCTTGCTGGGCAGGCACTGTGCTGCTGAGCTTTTTTTTTTTTTTTAAATTTTGAGACAAGATCTTGCTAAATTGCTAATTTGTCCAGGCTGGGCTCAGACTTGTTATCCTCCTGCCTCAGCCTCCCAGAGTGTTGGAATTACAGATATATCCTGACTGTTTTTTCACTTTTAATGCTTTTTGTACCTACGTATGCATCTCTAAAAACTGTACTTAGTTTTACCTACTTTGAAGTTTGTATAAATGATAGACTGCATTTAATTTTTGTGTTGCTCATTTATTTAATACTATGTTTATAGGATTTACCCAAGATGTTGCATATATGTGTAATTAATTCATTTTCACTTCTGTGTAAGATCTCATTGCATCTGTGTATCACTATACTTCGATTACTGCACAGTGTTGAAATGAGTATTTTTTTAAATATATTTTGGTGCATAAGACTAGACATAGGGTACAGGGTAATTGTATGTTTTCTTTTAAAGAAAAAAATGCCTACTCAGGTCTTTTAACCTATTTTTCTGTTGAGTTGTCTTTTGCCTACTGATTTTAAGGACTTTTATTATATTTTGGAGGTGAATACCTTTCCACTGTGAGGGTTACTTTTTCATGGTCTTTTTACATTTCAGTTTTAATGTGGTCACATTTGTCAGTTTTTCCCTTAATAAATAAAGGTTAGTGCTTTTCTGCTTTTTGTTTAAGAATTATTTCCTTACCTTAAAGAGTGTGAAGGTCATTTCCTGTGTTATCTGTAACGGCTGTATACTTTTCCTGTCCTGTAGAAGTTACTTTATGTATTTAGTGCATATAAACAAGGTTGGTCTCTAATCTCCCTTTTTTCCCATGTGGATACCATGTTTTGTTAATAAATTTTGCAGAATAGCTCATCCTTTTCGCATATTTCAGTGTTCTGCTGTGCGTTTTCTCCTTGTTCTGCTGGTGTGTCTTAATTACTGGGCTTTATAGAAAATTGTGCAACGGCAATCCTCACAGTTGTCTTCTTTGAGAATGTCTTCGCTATTGTTCCTTTGAACTTCCTATGAGTTTAAGAAGTATCTTGTCAAGTACAAAGAAACCAAAGCTGTTGGATATTTGATTGAGATTGCATTGAACCTGTACATCAATTGGGGAGAACTGGCCTGGCATCTTTACAATGCTGAGGCTTTCAGCTCACAAGCGTGGCATCTGTCTTATGTATCGGGCTAGGTGGATCTTTCTTATTCCCATGAATAAAGTCAAATGCTTTGCTATGCAGAGGGGCTGCCTGTCTTTTGAGGAAATTCTTTTTAGATATTTCTTGATATTTCTTGATATTTCTTTGATGCTTTCCTAAATGGTACCTTTTGCTGTTTGGTTGCTATGAGTGTACAATTTGTTTTTTATGTTTTATGTACAGTTTTCATAACGTCTCCATCTCATGGAGAGCCCAGCTCCTTGCACATTGAGCATGCAAGGCTCTAGGGGATGCCAGTAGTAGGTGAGTGAATGTAGGCACCACACTACAGTAGTGTTCCCCACCTCCATGGTGAGCCCCATTCTACTTTCCATTTCTCTGGGATGTGTTTCCAGGGAATCAGATCCGTGAGAAATCAGCACTAGGGTTTGTTTTTCCCACAGCTTAGCCTCAGGCAGCTTCCAGTTTCCTGTTAGCAGTTCAGTGGCTATTAGGTAGCACTCAGAGTTGAACTGATCAGCTTCAGGAGTGCCAAAGTTAGGTAACCCTAAAGAGTTCTTACAAAAAATGTAAAAACTTGTGATTTAGGCATTTATTTTATTTGTTTATTGATACTGGGAATTGAACTGAGAACCTTGTGCTTGTGAGGCAGGTGCTATGCTACTGAGCTATATCACCTGCCAGATTCAGGCTTTTTTTTTTGGTCTTTTTGAGACAGGGTCTCATTATGTAGTTCAGGCTGGCCTTGAACTCATTTTGTAGCCCTGGCTGGTCTTGAACTTCAGTGATCCTCCTAAATGCTGGGGTTATGCATGTGCCACCCCACTTGGCTCTGAATTTAGGCTTTTTTTTTTTTCTTTTTGAAACAGGTCTCGCTATGCAGTTCAGGCTGGCCTTAAGCTCACTTTTTTAGCCCCAAGCTGGTCTTGAACTTGCAACAATCCTCCTGCCTCAGCCTCCTGAGTGCTGGGATTACAGGCATGAGCCACCACGCCTGGCTTCAATTTAGGCTTTTAAAGTGACTTTTTCTTTTTTCAGTGAGTTCTGGTAAGTTACACTTTTAGATAACTTCGTTCATTTCATCAGGGTTTCAAGTGTAGGGTTATAAAGTTGTACATGATACGTAAGTCTCTAGGATCATAATGATGCCCCCATTTCCTCCTTTACTTGGGAGGATTTGTGCTGTCATCCTGTTTTTCCTCAGTTTTGCTGGAGGTTTGCCCATTTATTAGTCTTCAAATCAATGTTTGCATTCCTGATGCTCTAAAGTAGTATAGGCAAACCTATGGCACCCATATTATTTACTTTACCTTTGTTTTTTTTTTTTTTTTTTTTTTTTTCGGTACTGGGGATTGAACTCAATGACCTCCCACTTTCCAGGCAGGTGCTTATGCTGCTGAGCTAAATCTCCAGCCCCATGCTTTTCTTTTAAGATGAAAGATGTTAATATATAAGGTTTATTCTAAATTAAAACCTCATCATTCAAGTTCTGTTGCAGTGTTGACACTTGGTGATAAATCAGTGGGTTTTGGGTTGCTGTTGGACACTTGTCTCTAAAAGAGTCACCATCACTGCTGTATAGTATGTTCATTAACTGATTTTTAGCCTGATAAGTTCCTTCTTTAGCATATCCTTGCCTCTCTGCCCATTATTTTTCCCAAGTGCTGGGATTATGAGCATGCCCTACCATGCCTGTCTTGAGGTCTTGAGGAAGAAATTTTTGAGATGGATACATACTTACCCTTTTAGTCTTTAGCCACTTGCTTTTCCTAATATACGTATTTAGTTCTAGAAATTAATGCTTAGCTGCGTTCAACACATTTTGATATGTAGCATTTTTGTTTTCATTTTGGATTACTTTCCATCTTCACTTTTTAACTTCATTAATTTGCTAGTCTGAAATGTTTTGTAATATTTAAGCACAGAAAAATCATTGTAGGATTTAATTTTGATTTCATAATTGTATCTGGTTAGAGAACATCTGTGATTTTAGCGACACAGTAACACAAGCAGTGCCCTTCTAGGGGAAGACATTGATGATATTGTCACATGCGAATGGTGCCCCCTAGTGTTGAAGGTACTGCTCTGTGTGTGTGTGTGTGTGTGTGTGTGTGTGTGTGTGTGTGTGTGCACGCGTATATGCATACATGTTGAATTAGCATTATGTTTATCTACCCTTGCTAGATACCACATTCAGTATGGGTTCTTTAAGTCAAATGTTGTATCTGTGGTATACAAAATAGCTCTGCCTTTACTGATTTTTGTGTTAGAACTCCTCATTCTGATTGTACATGTCTGATTCTCTGTACAGTTCTATTTGTGCTGTGTTTATATTTTGAGGCTATATTATCATGTCCTTCAAATTCAAAACTATTGGATATTTTTGGCAAACTGGAATCTGTTGGGGAATGACTCCTTAATGATGCCTTTTGCTTAAAATAAGTCTCTTTGGTTTTGTTAATATGCTTAGGCCAGTTTTCTCACGCCTAGTGTTTGCACTGTTTATTTATCTAGCCCTTATGTAGGTCAGCCTTTCTGTATCCTTGTGTTTCATTTGTCTCTTGTAAACAGATTGTAGTTGGATTAAAAAAATTTAGCCTGATTTTTACCTTTTAAGTGGAACAGTTTGTTTACATGTATTAGTGACTGAACTTGCCACCTTTATTTTGTGCTTTTTGCCCTACCAGTGCTACTTTTTACTGATTGAAAATATTTCATTTTTCCCCTTCAACTAATTTTGAAATAATGTTGTTTTTCTCTTGTTTTAATAGTTCCATAGAAATTATGGTAGTACTGCTAAAATAAAAAATAAGGTTAATCAAGACCTTTGTCCTCCTGGACAATGTGAAATTTTGGAAATCATCTGATTCTTTTGTGTCTTATATGCTGGTATTGTTGACCTTTTATTTCTATTTTCCAGCACCACATGTCCTGGTCACTCTCATTTTATACAGTTAGTATTACTTCAACCCAAAGCACATATTTATGATTCTTCCCTCTTAATTCTTTTTGCATCTCAGAACTTTCAGATAGGATCACTCATTTTGGTGGAAAGGTTTTAGAATTTCCTCTTATGAGGCCTTACTGCTGCTAAATTCTCTTTGTTAACCTGAGAATGCCTTCTTTCAGCCCTAATTCTTGAAGGATATTTCCCCTACAGGTTTCTAGACTTGACTGACATTTTCTTTCAGTACTCAGAGATGTCATCACTGCCCAGCTGCTATTGCTGTTCACAAAAAATTGCTCCCTGGTTGGCTGCTCCTAGTCAGTTGACCTGGCTTCCTCACCCTGGCGCCCCCCCACCCCCCTTTAAAGACTTTCCCTGCCTTTCTCAGGGTAAATTGGATTTCTGCTTATTTTTCCTTTGAATTTGTTTGGCTTCCTGAGTTTGTGAATTAGTACCTTTCATAAGTTATACAAAAATCTTCAGCTACTTTTATTTCAAGTATTATCTCCTTTTCATTCTGAAAACTGCTTTTGCAAACCTAACTTACAAAATGTTCACTCTTCTCTTTGTTTTTCTTCACATTTTCAGCCTTTTTGGCCTTTTGTGCTACATTGTAGATGGATGTTCCTTTTCTTCATTGAGTTTGCAAAGTCTCTTTTTCAGTCATGTGCAAGCTGCTGTTAGTGCTTTGCTGGAGTCTGATCCAAGTTTTCTATGCTATTCAGTTCTCTCAATTCACTGAATTTTTAATCTTAATTTTTTTTCTTCTGGAACCGGGATTGAATTCATGACCTCGCATTTGCCGGGCAAACATTTATGCTGCTGAGCTGTTTTTATTTTTTATTTCCAGGTGTTATTTGGTTTATTTCTAGGTTATTTACATTTTCCTGTTTTCTGCAGTTGTCTTCAGTTTGCCCTTTTAGTTCATTTGAAGGTTTATTATTTGGCAATTCCAATGTTGAATTTTTGTGTCTTCTGTTTGTTGTGGATGCTAATCATTGCCCCATGGTGTGTTTATTTATGTGCTTTGTTATTTCTTATTATTCACTATTTTTCCCCTTAGGAATGGCGTGTGTGTGTGCCCATGCCCAAAGCCTGGAATAAAAAGCCCTCCAGGGAGGACTTTTGCCTGGCCTGGGTTCAAATGTGCAGTCTTCTGCCTCAGCCTCTCAAGAGTCTGGGATTACAAGCATGAGCCACTATACTAAGTGAGGGCACATTCTGTTTTGTTTTGTTGTGTTTTGGAGGGAAGATTCTAGTTTGCTTCTGCCAGACAGTTAGTCTTAGTCTGGGATGACTTAAAATGAGTTCATAGCTTGGGGTCCTTTGGGCCATCTAGAGATGGGAACTTGGCTTGCAAAAATGCATGGAGGTAGAAGCCGGCATAGCGTATGATTCATGTGTTGTGTGCAGCGGGTGAAGTGCACGGAAGTGGAGAAGGACTTCAAATAAGTACAGCATTTTTTTGGAGAAAGTGATGGAAATCTAAAATAAGATTATGGTGATGGTAATAAAACACTCTACTCTAAAATCACCTAGTTGTAAACTTAAAACAGATGCCTTTTATTGCATGTAAGGTATAACTCAGTAAAGTGGTTAAAAATACACGAAGGCCACCTGTGACATTAAGTCCTCAGAACTGTAATTTTGTCTCTTGGGTTTTTGTCATTGCCAAGTTCTCAGGAGGTAGTGGCCTGGTTTACTTTTCCTGCCCTATAGGGAGAGCCTGGGGGCCCCAGCTTGGTTTCTTGCTTTGGGCTGCCTGGACTCCTTTCACCTTGCCGGAAAATTTTCCCAGGTCTGCTGCTGCCTCACTGGCTCTATCTGAGGTTTTGACTTTGTAGTTTTGTAGCATCAGGAAGCTTCTCTTGCTTTTAAAGAGATTACAGCTCACCCCCTCCTTTCCCCCACTGTCGCTGTTTCCCAACACAGAAGGACAGGGTCAGCCTCCCAGCACACGGGAGGCTGAGGTGCGAGGAATCGTTTCGAGTTCGAGACCAGCCTGGGCTACAAAAGTGAGCTCAAGGCCAGCCTGAACTGCATAGCGAGACCCTGTCTCAAAAAAGACAAAGACAAAAAAAAAAAAAAAAAAAAAAAGAAGGACAGGGTCACAGAACCTGGTTATCATTCCTGGGCCTTGAAGCCCTTTGTTCTCTGTATTCCATGCTCTGGGTACACATTTTCTGGGTTTGGGACACTTTCTCTAGGACTCTTTTTAGCAGAACAAGTGGTACAGTAAAGTGGCCATTATTATGGGGGCTGGGAGAGGTGGGGCAGAGGCACCTACTGATTCTGACCTTCCTTAGTCTGAATGTCATTTTTACCCAGTTTTAGAAGTTTGGTTGATTTTAGGGGTTGCAGCAGTGCATTGCATTGCTGTCATCAGTGTCTCTATACAATTCTGTTGTGCACTTGCTTGTTTACCTCTTCCGTATTACAGACTATTCTTTTAATGATACTTTTGTTAACCCAGATTTTAACTGCTTGCCTCTTATTGAATATTCAGTTTTCTTCTTGTTTGTTCTTGACACCATTGTGTTGTAGATTATTTCATTATTATAGATTTCTGGGAACAATGGGGCAAGAAATGAGAGTTTTGGCGAGAAAGAGGACAGAGGGGGCCACCTCCCAACCCTTGTGCCTGTCCTAAAGTACTTGTTACCTTTGCTTCAGATTTCTGTTTCTCTTGCTCTCTCTTCCTGAAGTAAGTCCTAACACTGATCTCATTAACAGCACCCTTCACCCCCAGTCAAGGATGGAGTCCAAGGGCTTGTACATGCCTGGTGGGTGCTCTACTACTGAGCTACCTCCCTAGCATCCTACTAGTACACTTTTTGAAAACCCTTTTTTCCCTGCAGAGGTGGCATCTATGCCGGAAGTCTCAGA
This sequence comes from Cavia porcellus, assembly GCF_034190915.1. Taxonomy (NCBI): domain Eukaryota; kingdom Metazoa; phylum Chordata; class Mammalia; order Rodentia; family Caviidae; genus Cavia; species Cavia porcellus. The sequence goes on from NW_026947515.1 coordinate 29,034,027, forward strand.
GCAAAGTATCGAGTTTCCTTTTCAGATGGAGACTGTTTAATTTGTGGACTCACATAACTAACTGAAGGTGCTATAAGTCAGTTTTTTAAAGAGCCACCCTGCAGTTGTACAAATAGGAGTGTGAAGGAGGGGTAGTGTTTGTCCTGTGGACTGAAGAAGTGAAAAAATAAACTTGAATTTGTTGCGAATAACTATGGACTTCTGTGTTTTCTCACTTGTTAGTATGTATTCATTTATCATCAGAATTGTCATGAAATGTATTTCGAGGTCACTTGCAAAGTACAGTGAGGATGATACTCAGGCCACCTCTTGATTGCTGTAGAGCCAAAGGTCACTACCATTGTCTGAGTTCTCTGGGTGTGAATGTCTTGCTGACAGCAGCCAAAGTGTACACACTTGCTGAGGTAGGGGCACATTGCGTTGGTTCTTGCTGTGCTCTCTGTCGTCATGTAAGATATGCTCAGTTATTGCAGAGCCATGCCTTTTCTGCCCTTTATGCACGAACAGTTGGGTTCAGGTTGGCGCAGTCTGGTATTTAATCTTAAGCTTTATTTTACTAGATTTAGTTGCATTTGTTAGATTTTTTTGGAGTCTTTATTATTTAGGAACTCACAACCTTTTGCACTTACATTGTTCACTGGTTGACACCTTTGACCAAGTAACTGATAAAATGTAGCATCATCACATCCATGGTGTCCTGTGCCTGGAACAGCCATCTCCAGACTGTGTCATCCATGCCGAGTGTCAGCAACTTGCCTGTCTCCAGAGTCATTTTCCCAGAGCTTTTCTTACAGACAGGGAATAGCTGAAATGCAGAATGGGTTTCCTGCATAATCAGAAAGCCTGCATTTAATGAAGGTGTAGCTTGGATACCTTTCATGCTTATGAAAACACATTAGGGAAAAAAGGATAGCACATTTAGGTATTTTAGTTGATTGAAGGCACAATATGACCTAGCACTGTGATATATTGCCAAAACAAACAGATCAACCTTGGCTGTCAGCTTCTGGCTGCAGTAATAGAACATGGTATCCAGAATTCAGAGGAGATTGTCTTCTTTCTGTGAATTGATTTTTTTTTAAAGCACTGTCTTTTAAAAAACTGTACCTTAAGTTGGAATTTATTCAAGGTGTGTGGCTGAGATAGTGAAAGGATTCAAAGGCCTATTTTCTAAGAAGGTTCAGTCAAGCAATTGAATTACTTAACTTGGAGCACTGAATATTCTTTCAAGGGTGAATGTGGAATGTGAATGATGCAGTCATAGTGAACCTTTTAGAGCTGTCACTGAACAAACATCTGGCTGCGGCATGCCCGCCATAGGTTTGCCACCACAGCACCAGAGGTAAACAGTCCTATGATATTGGTACTGCTTTTACCCCTGGCTTACAGAGGAAGAAACGGAAGATTTAATAGGTTAAATAATTGGAGCTCAAGCTTCACAGCATGGATTGGGGAAAGATAGGGGCGCCTGCCTTTGGGGTTTGTGATCAGCACAACCCAATCAATTCTCCAGCATCATATAGCAGCACGATGCACATCATCGTTCTGTGCATCCTCCGCTGCTTTAGATCCTGTGCATCTCTTCCCTTTGAGTTGAAGCGTCAGAAGCAATCTCAGTCAGGATGTGGAGAGGAGACTGAGAACCTACTGAGCACCTCAGCAGAGGCAGTAGGTAGGGAGTTGGTTTTATGGGAGTTAGAAGAGGCTGGGAAAGGGCAGAAAGGAAAGCTTGAAATGATGGAAGGTAACTGCAGGAGGCAGCCACCACCCCCTAGGGCTGAGGGAGAAAGACAGGTTAGAGAAGGGGACTGCCTGGCAAGCCGGGGCAGAGGTAGGGTCACAGCCTGGAGCTTTGGTATCTCTACTGGGTGTGAGATGGGTTCTGGGAATATAGCAGGTCAGAAAAAGAGAGGGTACTGTTCTTTTGCTTGACAGCACCCCCCCCCCCCAAAAAAAAAGAAAAAAAAAACCCACAAGAGAAAGTTCTCTGGAGCAGAGGCAGGAGCCGCCCTGTTTTAGTACCAGCATCTCCAGCAGACTGAGAGGAGCATTTGGGCCAGGACAGGAAGGCAGTGTCTGTTGGTCCCTTCTGTACCTACTTGAACTTGTGCAAAGCAACAGTGTTAGCATTTTGCTATGTGCATTTGTACACAGTAAAATGCAGTGGGTTTCCTGCGGTACCTGGGTTATTAGTCCTTGCATCGTCATCGTGAGCTCTGATCCTTGCTTGTGAGGGCCTTGAGGATGCTGTAGATGCTTTGTGGTCTTTTTGACCAGATGTCTTACAGCACTTCACACATATGACCTGGGCCCAGGAAGCTAATGGTCACGGTGGGCCAGGTCAGGATCTTTTCTTTCCTCCCTCCAAGAGGTGGGGATGAGAGCTCTACCATGTTCTCCTCAGTGATGACCACACATCCAGGGCATCCACAGTGAGCCTGCTACTCTTGCCTAAGAATTATTCTTTTAAAGCAGAAGAGTGGTTTGAGGTGTTTCAGACAGATCCATGATCATGTGAGAAATGTTCAACCATTCTTATGAACTGTGCTCTTCATAAACATCTGGGTTATGGGGTAGTGAAGCACCATTTGTAGAACTGAGATTCAGTACAGTTGTTTGAGCTTCTTAGATTAGGTTTTATTCTATTCATAGTTTCTATGCCAAGGATTATGGGAACAGGAACCACAGTCTTGCATCTATAACTGACTGCTTTGCTTCTGAAGTCTAGAAAGTCAATGGGAATTTTGAAATAGTTAACTTGCAGCAGTTCAGAAAAGCAAGGGCTGGTCACCAGGCCCATGGTGACCAGGTGCTTCCTGGGCCTGGGTCATATGTGTGAAGCACTGGTAAGGTGAAAACTTCTGGTCATGTGTAATCATGGTGGCTTCCTTTTGGCCAGGCTGTTTCCTGATCTCCTCTTCAGGAGAATTCTTTGGAAATCAAGATAATTATTCTTGGGGTATGCCTATAATGTATGTAACCATGTTTGTACTATTAGATATGTAGACTGTTTATGATTTTCTACTATTAAAATGTTATACTAAGACTTTTTGTTCAGATTCTTGGTTTTCTCAGGGTAATTCCTAGAAGCAACATAAAAAACTGGATACAAACACCAGGGTGAGGATTGTGTGCACAGTTGCTCTTCAGGAACACTGTGCCATTTTCCTTGTCCTTTGGTGTCCTCTGAGTTTCCCTTCCAGACTGCTGCCAACCTTGAGCACTGCTGTTTAAAAGAGTCTTTGCAATTAAGTTCATACTTAATCATTTCTTTCTTCTTTTCCTTTTTTTTTTTTTTTTTTTTTTGAGATTAGGTCTCTCCATGTAGTTCAGGAGGCTGACCTTAAACTCACTGTGTAGCCCAAGCTGGCTACCAACTTGCAGTGAATCCTCCTGCCTCAGTTTCTTGAGTGCCGGGATTACATGTCCAGTGGTTGTTTCATTGTTTTAATTATGCTTTTCAATTATTAGTATGGCTGCACATTGCATTAGTTTATGGGTCACTTTTATTGGCCCTTTTTTATTTGTTTGTGTTGTTTGCCCAATTCTGAGTACAGCAGTGGAAGACGAACTGCGCAGTACTACTACTCAGTGCTTCTGCAGCCACCTGTGCTGAGAACTGTTTTGCTACTCTGTGGCCTAGAGGGAGGCCACTGGGAAGTGTGGCCCTGGTTTAGGACTGATCCTTCCTGCAGTGCCTCAGGTAAGAATTTGGAAGTGTGCTGATTAAATTGACTGATGGTGTAGAATTGGGAAGGACGAGTAATGTAGATGAGTGAATCATGATTATTGTGGTCCTGAAAGAATCAAATGCTAGTAGAATGTGGCACAATCTAAGAGGGATATTTTGAGAACTTTGTCTTTTCTTGCCTCCCTCCTTCCTGTTTCCCTTCTCTTCATCTTCCATTTTTTCCTCCCTGCCTTTTCTTTTTTTGCTTCCTACCTATTACATAAATGGAAACACTGAACAATTTCATGTGCAGAGCCCTGGGGAATACAAAGCTGAGTGTGCCTGCCTGGCAGATTTCCATTCTTGGCCTGTGCACCCCTCTTTTACTGTGTGGAGTTGAGTTTGCAGATAGACCCTCTTACTTTGTTCAGGACTTTGCATTTTGATCAGCATTCACAGAACTGACCTGATACAAGGTACTCTCGAGAGATCTGGAAGTGCCCTTGTGTCCCTGAGTGTGTGGCAGAGAGTGAGGGATGTTGAGAGAGGAGAAGACTGTAGAAGAACTGGTGACCTCTTACCAGGCCAGGCAGGTCAGCCACTGGGCATTTAGGGAGTTTCACTTGTGCCTTCTAAACACCACTGTCCCTGAATGGGACAGATCTCTCTATTATTGGAACTTTTCAGAAGGAACTAAATGGTTACCTTCTGAAGATGCAGGATTTCTATATTGCTAGGAGGATGCTTGATAGATCTTCATTTGTTTATTTTGAATGCTGAGTGCTTCTCAGTTGTGAAGGCTGATCAGCATCCTGATTGCACTTTGATGAAGTTTACTTCTTGTTTGCTGGGATTTTACTGAGAGCTACAGAAGAACTACTCATTTGGGGGTTTCAGAGGAGGGTTGTGATGTGTGAAGTTTTTCTTTGAGCTTTTAAGGTTAAAACTCAGGGGAGCTTAAAAAAATGTAAGAAAAAATTTAAACTTTATGGGGTGACTCATAAATAATGAACTGCCTTTCAAGATGAGCAAATTCATTTGGGAAAAAGCCCTGTGGAACTTTTGCTGCTCATGTAGAAGAAAAAAGCCACTCATTATTACAGAACCTGTGTAGACACAGTCTGTAGATGGAGAGGGTTATCTGGTCATCCTTCATGAGTGATTGTTTGCTCTGTCCCGGTGAAATGAAAAAGAAAATCCTTTGCCATGATTTTTCCTCACATGACTCTCGATTTTTTCCCAATATCTGAGGGTAGTTGGTTGCAAAATTTGTTGTCTAATCTGTCATACTGGAAAATGGATGCTATTAATGTGTTATGATATACATACATACATTTATTTACTTATTTATTTGAGACAGGGTTTCGCTATGTAGTACAGGCTGGCTTTGAACTCACTATGTAGCCCATGGTAGGATCTAACACAGCAATCATTCTGCCTCAGCACCATGAGTGTGCTGGGGTTTTAGGAATACATCAACATGCCTGGCAATCTTTTATTTTTGTCATGAGAAAGCTGGAACTATGTTTTGAACTTTGAATTAAATCAAGACTTTGGAAGCTGACATATCATAAACTTTATTAAAATAAATGATCTCAGACATGTTGAGTATTTACTGACAAGATGTTAGTAGAGTTCAGACATTTAAAATGAGCCACGCATTATCTATATGGACTCATAAAGTACAGGGAAAGTGCAAGCTGGTTGCCACTGGGTTCTGCGTCTTTCCAGCCTCTACTGCACTTTGCCAGAGGGCTGCGAGATGTTTTTATGTGAACAGGTCAGAAAGCTGGAGAAGGGTGTGAGTCGGAAGTGGAATTGAGCCTTGATTATGAAAGAATGTTCTTAGTTTTATAGCACGCTTTTGGGTGGTTTGATTGGCATTCTCTTTGTGTTCTGAAGCACATGGAGCTTCCGTGTCTGTGGGGGCGGGCTGTGAGCTGTGTAGCTTGGGTGCCATTTACCTTCTCCACATCAGGGCAGGCCTGAGGTGCTGTTCTTGGTGCCTAGGTTTATGTGCTGTCGCAAGTTACATGGGTTAGGGTCAGTTGTGTTTCTCAAAGGGGACTCTACCTAGGGCTATTCTCATGTAGATTAGCAGTGAGTCACTTTATAATGTGTAATTATAAAGAAGAATCTGGAGGTAAACTTTGGCTAGACATGTATCATTTTTGATTCGGGTTTTAAATAATTTGAATGTTAAAACAAATTCTGTAGTGACTAGATTACAAAATTTGTAGTGTTTCTGAAAAATACTCATTCCGAATCTGCTTACCTTTTTTTTTTTTTTTTTTTTTTTTTTTTGTCTTTTTCCTTTTTATCGGTACCGGGGATCGAACTCACGACTGCCTGCTTGCAAGGCAGGCGCTTATGCCGCTGAGCTAAATCCCCAGCCCCAATCTGCTTACCTTTGTAATCCAGTCGTATACAGTCTGCGTGGAATTCATCATGTAGTGCATTAAGTATTGTTCTGAGGCTTCTGAGCCCAGTGTTCGGCTGTGGCTGTGAACTAACATTTCCAGCATAGATCATAATGCAGTTTGCAGTTTGTCAGAAGGCACTCTGCACTCAGGCAGATGGAGAGGCCGAGGCAGGATGTTGAGAATCTGCAAGAGCATCAATCCATGGTTCCTGGCACAGATTTAATTGTTCGGTTCGACAGGGAAGCCATACGTTAAGTTCTGCTTCAGCCCCGCCTGATTTCTCTACAGATGCTGGCTTTATATGGGCTTATTTTTCTCTGAAATTGAGCCAGAGAGACAAAAATCCACCTTGGAAATGTCATCCATTTCACTGAATTGAGGCTTGTTGAACTGACGGGTGCTTTCCACTTGCCCAGGTGATCCCTTATATGGCAAGCACGTCCTGATCACAGGGACAGTTACATTTGAAGATTGGGTATCTTTTTAGGGGGTTATCTTTATCATTCTACTTTTTGTACCAAAATCCAGCACTTAAGTTTCCTTTTTGAGAAAATAACAATAAATAATTAAATTTTGCTGTGGTCCAGTGATAACTGTACTGGATCAGCTTGCACCTTGTCTTCTGCCTCTGAACCTCACTGAATGGGAACCAGAGGAAACAGAAGGGCAGCCTCCAGGGCACTTGTGCCTCCTCTCACACGCGCCTTTCACGCTCACTGTCTCAGGGCCACTAGGGCCCTGTCCCTTGCTCTGCAGGATGTCTCATTTCAGATGCTGTCTTTCCCTTGGGGTCTGGCTCAAGAGTCTGATTTTCCCTCTGCTGAGTGTTGTGTTTCTCAGGTCTTTGTCACATTTTGTCATGTACCATAATTGTCCATGTTCCTTTGACCAAATTTTAGCAGTCTTGGTGGTGAGAATGCTTAAGGGAACTGTCCTTAGAAGCTGTCTGTTGAATGAAAACATGGAGCAGTCGTGGACTGCTTCATCTGTTTCTGTAACCTTTGTAAATTTAAAAAAATGTGCTGTATATATAGCAAGGCACATGAAATAAATACATGGTGAAATGAATGCTCAGAGAGCAGCACTGGGTACTTGCTGCTAGAGCCACCTGGCAGCACCCCCTCTCCTCCGCAGCATATCCCCACTCCCTGATTTGTGTAACACTCATGCCCTTGCCCTTTTTTCTTCTTACAGGTTTTCCAACTGTGCGTCCATCTCCTTAAATAATATAGCTCTGCCCGATTGTTTTTTTTTTTTTTTTTTTTGGTCTCTTTCCTTTTTATCGGTACCAGTGATTGAACTAACGACTGCCTGCTTGTAAGGCAGGTGCTTATGCCGCTGAGCTAAATCCCCAGCTCTGCCCGATTTTGAATTTCATATAAACTGTGTGTGTTCGTTGTTATCTCATAAATACCTGTGGCAAATCCATATTCTGTGCAGCATGATCCCTCACTCTCCCTGTTGCAGTGTGCCAGTGGACACACACACCATGGTGTTGTCATTTGTTTAAGGTGCTGGGTTATTTGGGTTGCCTACTTTCTGTGTATTATGAAAAGTGGCCTTATAAAGTTTTTGTTGTTTTGGTACTGGGAATTAAATTCGGGGGCACTTCACCACTGAGCTATACCTTCTGTCCCCAGTTATTTTTTATTTTAAGACAAGGTCTCACTAAGTTACTCAGGCTGGCCTTGAATTGTCAGTCTCCCAAGTAGCTGAGATTACAGATGTGACTACCACACACAGCTATAAACTTTTTTCTTTTGGTTTTTGAAACAGGATCTCACTGTTTCTACTCCAGACTAGCCTTGAGCTCACTATGTAGCTGGCCTCAGACTTTCCATCCTCCTGCCTCAGCGGTTAAGTACTAGGATGTAGGCATGTACCACCACATCTGATTTACGAGCATTTCATGTGTGACTTCTGCTTAGTGTACGTAGACGTCTGTGCCAGGGAATGGAGTTGCAGAGCAGTAGGGGTCAGTTTAGAAGACACTGCCAAATGACTTTTCAAACAGTTGTTATGCTTCCATCAGCAGTGTGTTCTGTTCTGGTTGCTCTGTATCCTGGCCAGCACTGTTATTTTCATTTTAGTCATTCTTACGGTTATGTGTGGCATTGTGTTTTTAATTTTCTTAAGTTTTTTTCCTTCCTGGGGTTGTATTTACTTACAAGGTGTGATTGAAAATTACTTTGAATGTTTAAATTTTGAAAAAATTTAACACAGTAAAAGACTCATTGCCATTAATTCCCCTCAAAATACTCATCCTTGTTTTGAACACTTAACTCATTGATCTTGCAGTTCTGAAAGTCTTCTTTTGTGAGTGTCTTTAGTTGTACTGTATTATGGTTTATATCTAGATGACCCCCAAAACCTCATGGACTCACAAATGGGACTTTTGGAAGGTGACTGGCTCATGGGGTGATGGTCATCAGAGAATTAGTCCTCTGATGATGAATGTTGAGAGGTAGAGCCTAGTCGGAGGAGGTGGGCCACTGGGGGTGTGGCTAAATACATGTGTTTCTCCCTTCCCACTCTACTCTTTACTCCCTCTGCTTCCTGTCCATCATTCCATGAGTAAGCGGTTCCTCTGCCATGCCTCTCTGCCATGCTGTCCTTCCATGGGGCCACCTGACTAGGGACTATGCTTCTATAAACTGGGAGCCATATAAACTCTTCCTTTAATTTATGGGTGTTCGATAGTGACAGAAGAGTGCGTAAGACACACTATTATGGCTGCCTTGATGTCCTTAACTGATTAAAAATGTTTACTGTTCGTGGTCATTTTGGTTTGAAGGGTGAGCCACGTGTTTCTTTTTTTAATTTTTAATTTTTATTTTTTTTAACGCCAAGTACATTTATTAGAAAAGAAGAAAGTTGTGAAGTATCCTCATATCTTTCCTTAAGAAATTAGAAATAAAAGAATAAAACTAAAATAGAAAACAATAAAGATCAGAAAACACAATCCCTTATCAAAATGCCAACATCATTTTTCATAAAAATTAACATTTTGATTCTTACATTTCTGTAGAAATACAAAAGACTCAGAATAGTCTAAAGATAAAGGAGCTTTGATAAAGGAACAAAATTAGAGCTCCAACCCTCCCCAATCCCACTACTTATTATAAAGTTACACCAATCATGACAAAATGGCATTGATACCAAGATGGACAAACCACCAGGGTACCAATACAATTCCAAAATAGATACCCACATAACAGTTAATATCTGGCAAAGATGCAAAAGCAATTAAGTAGAGAAAGGATTGTACCTTGAATAAATATATTGGAACAACTGCAAAAAAACCAAACCTTACAGCACATCCGAAATTTCTTAAGACATCCAAAAGTCAACTCAGAAGGCTCATAGTGGGTTAAAAGTAGGGGCTGGGGATTTAGCTCAGTGGCATAAGCACCTGCCTTGCAAGCAGGCGGTCGTGAGTTTGATCCCTGGTACCGATAAAAATGAAAAAGACCAAAAAAAAAAAAAAATGTAATAAAAGTAGTTGTGACCTGTGCCGTTGCTTTGGCTGAGGTCATTCTCTCTGGGCCAAAAAGACTAAGACAAAGTATAGAAGAAAAGGGGGAGACCACAGAGGTGTTCAGTGAAAGGAGGCACTGAATTTGCTTCTGAACAGGCCATATGGATGACAGAGGAGGCCATTATACTTTTTTTTAACTATCTTAACTATTTTTTATATACATATACACATATGCATGCCTTTTCTTTCAGCTTGTCTCACTAATGAAACAATACAATGTTTACACAAGAGCCAAATGTTATATAGTGCCAAATGGGTGAAAAAGGTGGACAGGGAGAGAATCCTGCCTTTCTGTTGCTTAGTACTTGGCAGTACCGCTCACCATATTTTTCATCATACCTTGTCAAGACATGAAGGAGGACTTCCAGCAGTGTTTCAGAAATTAGTGAGGATGATGATCAGTGTGTTCAAGTGAGGCAGAGTACTTTCTTTTTTTTTTTTTTGCGGTACTGCGGATTGAACTCACGATCTTACACTTGCTAGGCAGGCACTTACGCCACAGAGCTAAATCCCTGGCGAGGCAGAGTATTTTGAGGAGGATTAGTGGTAATACTTTTTACTGTAATAAAAATTTAAAATTATAAACATTTACTGTTCCTTTGATCTCCCCTTGTATGGGGACCAATGTGATGGTGTGTTGTTTTGATATTTTTTTAATATATATACACACATTTGCACATATTATCAGATGATTAAATTAAGCTAATTCACATATTCACGTGATGAGAACTTTTTTCAATTTTAAAAAATGTTTCTAATAGATTTATTATGGGGGACTTGGTACATATTGCATTTTAATTCTTTTTACTTCCTAAATCCCCAGATCCCCTTTCCATCCTTTCAAAGAAGCAATTCTTTGGTTCATTGGTCCTTTGTATTCTTTTTTGTTGTTGTTTGGTATCAGGAATTGAACTCATCACCTTGCACTTGCAGGCAGGCGCTGTGCCACTGAGCTACATCCTCAGACTAGTTCTTTGTATTCTTTTAGTTTCAGTTTCCTTAATTTCTGTTCTTTTCTGTATATGTAATTTCTTTCCTTCTGTTAGTTTCAGATTTGATTTTTTCATGTCTTTATAGGACCTTGAGATGGATCATTAGGTTATCTATTTGGGATTGTTCTATTTTTATGTGTGCATTTAAAATTACAAACTTTGCTCTTGAAATATGCTTTCATTGTGTCCCATAGGTTTTGATATGTTCTGCTTCATTGTCATTTGATTCTAGGAACTTTTTAAAATTTCTTCCCTGATTTCATCTATGATCCATTGATTATTCAGTAATCTCCATGTGCTTGTGTAGTTTCTGTTGCTTCTGTTGCTATTGATTTTTATCTTTATATACTGTTATCAAATGGTGCACAGGGGATTATTTCAATTCTTTTACATTTATTTAAGCATGCTTTATGTCCTAAGATACGATCTATTTTAGAAAATATTCCATGTGCTTCGTGAGAAAAGTTGTTGGATGAAACACTCTGTAGATAACTGTTAAGTCCATTTGTTCAATGGCATGGTTTAACTCTGATATTTCTTTTTTGCGGGGAGGGTCTGGTCAAGCTATCTAATTGTGAGAGGGGATATTGAAGTCTCCCACTATGATTGTATTGGTGCCTGTCATTTTAAGTCCAAAATTTTTGTTTTATGAAGTTGGGTTTGCTGATGTTCAGATTCAGTGTATGGATATTTACAATTATTTTTTCCTATCAAAATTTTCCTTTTACTAGTATACAGTGGCCACTTTTGTCTCTTCTGATTAATTTTGGCTAGGAGTTTGTTTTCCCCGAAAGTAAGACAGCTACTCCTGCTTTGTTTTGGGCTCCAGTTGAATTATATATTTTTTCATTTTCAGTCTGTGTATCTCCTTTTGAATGAGATGCATCTCCTGTGAGCAATACATGGTTGCAGTTTATTTTTTTTTAAATCCTTTATCTGTATCTTTTGATTGGGGAGTTCAGACCATTGATATTGAGAATAATTACTGTAACAAGTTTATTGAATCCTGTCATTACATTGTTTTTTCAGTGCTGATTCCTTTCCTTTTTTTCCCCTTTTGTTTAACTCTCTTCCCAGTTAGATGTATACTTTCCTTTGAATTCTTTGGTGCTTGGTGGCTTCCCTGTCTTTGTTTGGAGTTGAAAACAAACGTTACTGACAAACCATAAGAGCAAATAACTATAGGTATATCATTCTTAACAAGAGGAAAGAGATCTGCAGTAATAATTTAGACCCAAAGACAAACCACATATTGACACAGTAAATATCTACTAAAAGCAACAGTTATACCACCATTAATAATAGAAGAGTTAAACTATAGTAACACAAAGTCAATCAACTAGCTAAAAATACAGCTTAATAGTAATAATTATTAAAATGGAGGAAATAGGGGAAGGAAAAATGAAAGGAGTAAAATTTGGAAAAGAAGGAAAATAAGGAGAGAAAAATGAGATAAAAATTTGACTAAAGAATAAAAGAAAAGGGGCTTGGAATGTAGCTCAGTGGCACAACACCTGCCTGGTAAGCATGAAATCGTGAGTTTTATTTCCCTATCCCCCACCACCCAAAAAAGGAAAGGAAAAGAGAAAAGAAAAAGAATGTAAGAAAATTAAATTAACAGAATTAGGTAACAACAGCAAATAAAGATAACCAGGCAAAAGACAAGGAAAAAGAATAAATACAAAGAGTGAAAGATAGAAGCAAGACAAAAACGAAGAAAAATACATGAATCCAAAAAATTCCCCAAGTGTTTGAATGAGTGATTTCTTTCCAGTACTTGTGGTACTAGAATCTACCGTATATGACTGGGAGAGGATAATGAGCCACAACTGTGGCCTATTTTGTTTCCACACTCACGTTTTTGCCATGGGAATGCCTAGTCTTGCCATGGGCTGGTCATTCCATGATGTGGTGCTTAACTTAAGGCTGTATTCTTCTGCGGCTCCTGGAGTTTGTGCCCTTCGGTGGACCCTAAGTCACTGCTCTCTCAGACTAGTATTATGGGATGTGGGCTTGTGAGGTGCCCTCCTTGCTCTAGAGGCCCTTCTGGCTGTGCATCCCAGGACGTGTCACCTGGCGAAGCCAAGACCTATCCCTGATCTTGTTGGCTGAGAGAAGCAGATTCCTGAGCTCTGTGCTGGAAGTTGGTAGTGAGGGTATCCAGGCAGTCTGCTTAGTTTATTGGCAGCACTTTCAGACCCAGCCGTCTCAGAAACCATGTGAGTGGCCTGACTTTTTACTACCGGGAATGGGACCATATTCTTTACAACCTGAACTTGCAGGCACCTAAACTTCTTGGATCTGCTACTAGCTCACCTCTTCTCTGTGTGTCTCCTGTGGCCATCTCCTGCCCAGTCACTGTAACAGGGTGATCCCAGAGACGCAGAAGTGTAGTCTGTGACTTCTGATTGCCAGAGTAGCTAGCAGATCAGTCTTAATAAATACCTTCCCAGATATGGCAGATGCTGCAAGTGGGTTTCATCTCCAGCTTTAACCTTGCCATGTGGAAAGAGTCACTTTCAGAGCAGAACCCCATGCTATATTTGCAGCTTACTGTAACCTGGTCTTTTCTTGTGGCTAGCATGTCTGTCCTTTGTTTCTCCCTGGGGCTTCCTACCTTCTCCGGGTTTACTTTGTGTTTGTGGAAACAGTGTCAACAGTCAGGATCTGGGGGTCCCTGAAGCTGTAATAAAGAACTTTATTCACCTTTTTGTAGAAAAAGTTAGTGAGTTCATGTTGCAGAAAAATGTTTTCAGGACATGTCATAAGAGGCAGGAGAAAGGTTTATTAGACATTTGGGATGCCCTTGAGCAGAGTGTGGGTGCTCAGAGAATGAGGTACACTGTATTGTAGCTGGGAACTGAGAATCCTTTTTGTGTTTTGAGTGGTGAAAATCTGTGTAGTTTCATAATCTATTGTCTTGGACTTGTCTGGTGGATGGTAATGCTGTAATGGTCCATTCATAGAGGACATAAAAAGATAGCTTGTTCACAGGTGAGAAGAGGACCTTTTGTGAGTGAAAAGGGAGTGGGAAAATCCATTTGTAGGTGCAAAGGGGTTGCTCAGATTTACTGTGTTCTGGGAGAAGAGAAAGAAGAAAACCACACACACCACACCACACCACACACACCACACCACAGCTTGTGTCCTCAAGCTAAAGTTCTTCTTAAAAGTACAAATTTTAAAATACTGATTTCCTGGTCTTCTTTCTACTTAGTTTTTACTTTTTCTATCCTGCCACAACAGGACCTCCTCCCTGGCAGCCAGGGTTGGTGTTCCAGACTGTTGCATTTTCTCTGCATTGTCTTTAACTTTTCAGTTTCTCTGTGGATTTTTAATTATCACATTGTCTTTTTCTTGATTCTTGGAGCTCTACAACTCTTTCTCCAGGTGTTTATATTCCAGGTATCGGAGGGACTGTATCTTGTTGTTGGTCTTTACTCTGCCATTTTAATCTCTTGGTGAGAGCATTTAAAATCTATTTTCTTGGGTTGAGCTGTAACTCATGGTAGAGTACTTTTCTAGTATGGGCAAGGTGCTGGAGTCCATTCCTAACACCATACCCCCGATTTTTTCTTAGCAATTTTCAAAAAAATGCAATATATTACTATTTATTATTACTATTATTAAATGTTATTAACTATAGTTACCATGCTGTGCAGTATATCTCTGAACTTATTTCTCATGTCTAACTGGAACTTTGTCCCTTTGGCCAACGGCTCCCCTACTTTCCTGACACCCAGCCTGTGGTATCTACCATTCTACTCAACTTTTATAGTTTGACCTTTTTTCTTGCCACATGCAATTGAGGTCGTGTGTCTGGCTTGTTTCACTTAGCATGATGTCCTCCAGGTTCATCTATGGTATTGCAAATGGTGGAATTTCCTTCTTATTTATGGATAAATGGTATTTCATGGTGTATGTCTACCATAGTTCCTCTACCTGCTTACCCGTGGTGTGTGCTTAGGTTGATTCTATCTAGTGAACATGGGAATGCAGATACATATTTGACATGATGTTTTCATTTCCTTTGCCTGTACAGTATACTTAGCTGAGTCATATGGAAGTCATATTTTTTAATGGCACTAGAATTAAACTTTTGATCTCATGCATCCTCTCCTTTAATTCGCTAATGTGATGAAGTGTGCACAGAAACACACAGCATGCTAAGTGGTTGAACCTGGCTGGGATTTCATGTACAATCCAACTTGGACCTTGTGTCTTAAACTTTCTCTCTGTCATTAGGTTGGTTTATTTAAGATTCTGGTATTTCTGTTATTAATGAGAGTGACCGAGTGACTTTTGATATAGTTTTTGTTGGATTTTAATCGTAATTTATAGAAATAGAAATTTGTGCATGTTTTATGTTTTTGATTTTTCTACCCTCAGGCTTCTAAGCATATTTATAAAAGTTGTCATCTATGCCTTGAATTTTCTCTGTTGAATGATTTTTTTAAATGGTTATAGGAGTTTGTTGTCTGTCACTTTGTCAGTTTTGGTAGTTGTGCTTTTCTAGAAGTTTATCTTTTTAAATCTTAATTAAAAATTTAGTAGCCTAAAGTTCTTTAAAGTGTTCTCTCTTCTGAGTGTAGCTTTTCCCTTTTGGCATTTTTCATGGTGGTTATTTGTGCCTTTCTCTCCTTGCTTGCTAGTCTTATTACAGGCTCATTCTCTAGGTGGCTGCTGATCTAAGAGTCAAAATTACTCGAGGGTGAGAGAAGTGAAAAAAAGTCTTGGCTGTGTGAGTAAAACACAGATATACTGTGTGTCTGTTTGTGCACTGTAGGAAAAGATTTGTAGGGTGACAAGTAAGGTTGAGAAACCCTGCCCTAGAGATTAGCCTTTTCCAGAGAACCATCTGTGGCTTTGTTAATATTCTCTCTGGTTGGTTTGTGTTTTGCTTAATCCGTTTCTAATTTTTTTCCCTTGTCATTCCTTTCTTTGGGTTTATCTTCTTATGATGGCTGTTGACTAATTTTTAGCTTTTCTTATATTTGTATTTATGACTATGCCTTTCCCGCCCCATCCAGTTTTGCTTTGTTCCATGATGTTTTATTTATCCATCTGTGTACCATGCAAAGGCCCTCAAACTCAAACTATAGCTGCAAGTGATAGAGAGTACCCTGGGCTAAATTCTGGGAGGCTTGTGGAGTGTGGTATGGAGTGTGTTAAGGAGTGTGTTGTCTGTCCTCTGTGGGTTTGAGCATGGGTATTGCAATCTGATTTGAGTTGCAGAGGTAGATAATGGGGTTGCAGGGGTAGAAGAGGAAGGGAGAAACATTCAGAGTCTGCCCTTGAAGTGCAGAAGATGCTGGCTGGGTTCTTGCTGTGGAAGAGGGACTAGACCATGTGCACCTGAGCAGAGTTGTGAGCCACTCACTGAGTGTCACCTGCAGGCCACTAGTTCTCAGTAAGCATAGCTTTGTAATTTTCACTTACCTCTTGATTGCTTGGTGTCTTACGAAGCAGAGATTTATTTGGATGGTGTTCTGGGAACATTGACATCGAAGTATTTCTTCAATGCTTGTCATAAACACAAAGTTTGGTGCAGAAGTTTTTGTATTCATGTATGTTCATTGTATTTAGTTCTCCAAGTCTCTTGACAGACACCTGGGATTTTTAGGACTCTTTGGTCCCTGGAGGTAGTTTCTTTTTTTGTATTGGCATTGACATTGTACACAAGCAACAACTGCAAAGATATGGACATCTCCAAACCACCTTAAGGACTCTGTTCTTCATAGCTTCACACGTGCAATGAAAATGGGTTAATTTTTGTTAACTCTTGACTATGTATTTATTTATTCATTGTGGTATGAAATTGAACCCAGGAACTTCACAGTGACCTATGTCCACAGCCTTTTTTATTTTTTATTTTGAGACAGGCTGAGCTTGAACCTGTGATCTTTATGTCTCAGCTTCTGAGAGTGCTAGAATTACAGGCTTGTGCTACTGTGCCTGGCATAATCTCATATTCCGTTTGTGAGTTTTAAGGTGTCTCTATACCTGTGCCACAAATTAATTTCATCGTTGTTCAAGGACAGGCCCTATTAGAAAGATATTTGGTGGTATTTGTTGCCAGTGATAAAATCTGAGCTTCCAAGTGAAAATCAGAATTTTGAAAAACTTGTATCTGTCACTGACTTCTCTGCTCCCAACGCCTGCAGCCTTTTCTGATGAGACACTGATGAGTGTGCTTGTCATTCTAGATGGGTGTAGCATCAACATTTGGCATCATTTTGTGTGACTTGAGCCAGTCTTTTCCAAGTGACCAGTGCATGATGCCCAATGGGTGTGGTAGATACATGTAATCCCACCACCTGAGAAGGTTGTGGCAGGATTGCCACACGTTCAAGGCCTGGACTACTAGACAGTTCAAGGCCAGCAACACCCTGTCTCAAAACAACAAATCATTAGTCTGTTATGCTGGCTCAGACCTATAATCCCAATACTCTGAGAGATTTAGGAGGAGGATAATAAGATCTAGCCTAGCCTAAGCAATTTAATAGGACCCTATCTCAAAGCAAAAAATTAAAATGAATTTGAGAATTAGTTCAGTGCAACGGACCTGGCTTTAATTTCTACTACTGTAAAAACAAACAAACAAGCATACAAAGTGTGGTAAAAGAGCCAAGTGTAGTGCAAGTTATTCTAGCACTTGGGAGGCTGAGGCAGGATGATTGCCATGAGTTCAAGGCCAGCCTGAACTATGTAGCAAGACCTTATCCAAGAAAAAAAAAAAAAAAAAAAAAAAAAAAAAGAAACTACCACTGTTGAGTTTTGATGTAGTATCAAAAAAATATTGACAGATACTTGAAAAGACTACCTGTAAAACTGCAGCTACATGTGTGGAGATGAATTTTCTTCAACTGAAACAACAGATTGAATACAAACACAATTTTGAGAATCCTGATGGCTTCTATTAAGCCAGATAATAGAGAGATTGGCAAAATTTGCAAAAAACATAGCCACTCCTCATTAAAATTTTTCAAGGAAGATTTCTCTAAAAATATTTAAAATGACATGTTAATATATAACAGTTTTTTATTGCTAATTTAACTGAATTAATGAAAATGAAAAAAACCTGTTTTTAATGTTTAAAATGGTGAATACTGGTAATTGGCAAAAGCTTTTAGAGATCCTCCAAAATTGTGAGGAGTAGAAAGGGGTCTTGAGACTGAAAAGCCTGAGAATTGCTGGTTTGTAAAGAAAATATTTAATAGTCTCACAGTTCTTTGTAAACTTCTGCTTTTTTGGTGTGACAGCATTTCTGCCATCAAAGGCAGATTTCTTTCTGTGCTAGTGTTCTTGGGCTGTAGTGTTTGCAGGACATGCTTGCTTTGGGGCAGAATCATGGCCTTCACCCAGGAAATCACACAGGAGCAGCACTGCGGCAGCAGTTTCCTTCTGTTTAAATCAGAAACTCACAGGCTTCTCTGTGGGAAAGAAGGGCTATCTGTGCATTGTGAGTACTGCACAAGACTAAAGCCTTTAAATATCAGCAGAGAGAACGAGCCATTACTGACAGCTGAACATTTTAATTAAAAGTATCCATCACCCAGTGACTCTTCCTTTCTTTTATTTCTCAAGTGTGGCAAATGCTTATAAACAGTGGTTGCACTCTGGTTCTATTGCCTGTTGGTGAGTGGGGTTTCTCCTCTGTAACAAATATCCCTTTTTTATTTTGGCTTATGTATATTTCAGAAGTTATAGTTAGGCGCTTATGAGAATCTTCAGCAAGTGCTCAGGAAATTTTAGGCTGTCGAATGTGCCTAAGAAGGAGAGAGCTAGAGGTGGGAAAGGAGCAGAAGAACAGGGAGGAGGAAGGGAAGTGGGGCACAGAGAAAGCAGGCAACCAACACCCGCGTCACTGGTTACTTGTCTACTCACTTTGATTTTTACCTGGATTAGCTGGTGGATGGACTGCCTGGTTGTGTGGGAAGTGCCTGGAGTTGTGTAGAAGTGCTCAGTTCTATACTATAGTCCATACAATCTATGGGACTCTTATTCAAAAGAATAGCAGCCTCCCCCAAACGTATTTTATTGGAATAGACAAAAGGCTTGAATGTAATGATTTCTTGTTCTTCTCCTGTTTATATGTTTGTTTTGTTTTTAATGGAATAAGATAGAAGCTGGGTTTGGCTTTTTGGCTTTTGTAGTCATTGTAGCTTACACGTTACTCAGGTTAGGGTGGGAGTGCTGGACTTAAATACATTTTCATGCCTATTAAGTGGGCTTTTTTTTTTTTTTAAAGAGACAGGGTCTCTCTGTGTGGTTCAGGCTGGCCTTAGGCTCACTTTGTAGCCCAGGCTGGTCTTGAACTTGCCATAATCCACCTGCCTCAATCTCCTGAGTGCTGGGATTACAGAAGTGTGCCACCACGCCCGGCTTTAAGTGGACTGGTTTTTAGAGTTTCTGCTGTAGTGTAGCAGTAGAGACGTAGATGGATATTTTGATTATGCGGAAAGTTGACCTTTATACTAGCCGCCAACTTTTTTCACACACATCCAATTTTATTTGGTAGAAATAAAGCTGAAACCCCACAAGTGGAAGTCTAAACCTGAGCCGAACCTTAGAGCACCTGTCTGTTTCTGATTACGCACATTGTTTCTGGGGTCTGCCGGATTGGAGGATTGGACAGCAGCACCTGGGCAGGGGTTTTTACAAATGTGAACAATCTCTGCTTTTAAGGGTGATGGGTATCATTTTAGTTTCTACATCCTAACCAATATTACCAAGCTACTTTGAGTTTTCTTACAAGAATTCATATATATATATATATATGAATATATATATGGAGAGAGAGAGAGAGAGATCCCCTCTCCCTCCTTGATTCTTATGTGCGCTCTGGTTGTATCTAGGAACCCACTAATACACAAACTAATTAACAGGTTAAGTATAAAAGTTTGGGTAACTTTTCTTTTTTTGTGGTTTGGGAAGTGAACTCACGACCTCACACTTGCCAGTCAGGCGCTTATGCCCCTGAGCTAAATCCCCAGCTCCAAGTTTCATTAACTTGACATATATACAGAGATCTTTGTAAGGGTGAAGTCAAACAAAGTAAATGAAGGGTGATGCTCATAGAATTTTTAGACAGAAAACAATAAATCTGTGAAGGAATGACAGGAAAAGTGTCTGACGGGACTAGTGGAGTAAAATGCTAGACATGGTGGCTCATGCCTGTAATGCCCGCTCTTAGGAGGCTGGAACAGGAGGACTGCTGAGTGGGAGTTTGAGGCCAGCCTGGGCTACATAGTGAGTTCAAGGCAGTCTAAATGGTATAGTGAGTGCCTGTCTCAAACAAACCAAACCAAACCAAACCAAACATTGACTAGGGCAGTAAAATTCTAGGGATGTTCCTAAGAGATACATAGAGGCAGTGTAGGGGTTCATGGAGACAAGGGCTGCTTCACAGTTTTGTTAGTTTGGGTTTATGGCAGCCCAACTGCCAGTTGCTGGTGAGGGAGATTCTTTTCTGGTGTTGGTGTGAGGAGGACACTGTTCCCAGAGGATCTTTATGGCTTGCTGCATGGAGGCAAGGTCAGACCAAATGACTCTTACAACCACCATGTGCCTTCTCCTTGAAAGATTCTGTAGGCCATGTGGCCTGTTTTAGCTGAACACCCTCACCACTTACCAGCTTCCCTGTGTTTGGCATGCAGTGTAGAGATCATGCTGTGGACTTCGTATAGTGTAAGTGAAATATTTTTCTGTCCTTTGGACAAATAACAAATTCAAGTCTTGATAACTTTTCTGTTACTATTGTTTTCTTTTTATTATGTGAAACTGAAGGTCTGGGAGATGAGCTTGTTTGTTAGTCTGTGCCTGCTAGGCTGGAGTGGACGTGCTGTGAAGAAAAGCACACTCAACTAACTCTAGGGTCAGTGCATGCAGGGTAGCTGTTTTGTTTACATTGTCTGTTAATATTTACATTTTAGTTTAAAGAGACGAGTTTATTCCTGCCATGTTCTCATCCTCACATTTTCCTATTTGGGATTGAGTAGAAGAATGTCTTTTACTTTGTTTTAAATAGAGAATTGACCTGTCCACATCTTGCAAATGTTTGAAGCCTGAGTTAAAAAAAAAGAGTGTTTATCTTTTCAGTTAAATCTTTTATAACATTCTGTTCTTGAATTTTCCCTGTCTGCTATCTTGTTCTAATTCTTCAAAGGCTGGCAGGCACTGTTAATCTCCAGTTTTTGGTTTCAAGTGTTTTCCTTAATAGCCTCAGTATTGTGGGCCTCAGCAGGTGTGTGATTTGCAGGGTCATGGTGGTGATGATGGTGCCATCAGGAGCAGTTCTCCGTGACAAGGGTTCCCTGGCTTATATTTCATTTATTTCTGAGATTGTATAGCTTTTTCCTTTTATTCCTTTATCCTTGATGATGGTGTTGGTATTTAGGAACTTCCATTTAGAAAGCATTTTGGAGAAAGGCCCCTGCAGTTTTAATCCTGATGGTATTGATACCTTTGTCTCGTATTAAATGGACTCAAACTGAGGTTGGCCTGGGAGTGGTGGAGTGCAGCAGGGACTTAGCCCATATCATAGGTTTACCAAAGCAGAATGCAATTTACTCTTCAAAGATTAAGGTTTAAGTAGCAGTTGTCTTTAGGCCTAGAGGCTTTCCTGTTCTTCCTCTGGAGAGGCAGTGCTGGGCAGTCATTCATTCATTCAGCAGATGTTTATCTAGCACTGATGGCTGTTTGACACTAGAGGAGGTTTACAAGAAGGTTAAAACATGGCCTCATACTCTGGCAATCCATCTGTAGGACTGACAGATTTCAGAAGTAAGCAGAAGACAGTCTGGCTGTTGTGAACAGACAGCAGAACCTGCAGTGTAGACATTAAAACCAAGGCATTTGGCAAGAGGAGAAATGCACAGTGCTTTTTAGAGGGGATGGAACTTACCTGAGGAGGCTTGGAGGAAGGGGAAGAGGATTCTGGTGTGGGCAGGACAATCATTCCATGGCTGAGAGCAGTTGGAGTGTGACTTTTTCATTAGGCTAGGTAAAGGTCAGACGGTTAGGGCAGGGGTTGGTGAGAGTTGTTTCCTAGAGATTCATCTGCCTAGTATATATCTAAGGAAGTGGAATCAGTAGATTTCATTGGTCAAAGCATGCCAGATCAAGATGGTGCCATTTGACATAGAAGACTGAAAATGGAAGTAAAGCTAAAGACACTAAAGGAGAGAGGCATTTAGAAAAGAAGTGAAAGGTTTTGACACTTGCAGAAGTGTTGGGCTATGGGGAGCTCAAGATCATGAATGTTTTAAATATTTTTGGAGGTAATGCATGGAGGAAGGAAAAATAAAGTCAGGTTTTTGGGTTGAACTCATTTTTTTTTACTGTATTTTTTAGTGAGAAAGTGATTTCTTTCATATTCGGGGTTTGTGTTTCCCTTGTGTGGAGCAGTGAGTGTGGTACTGGAAGTGATGAGAGTGACAGTAGGGACCCAAGAAAGCCACTCAGAGCAATAATCCTTCATGTTTGAAAAGTTTGCATTCTTGTTGACTTTGAATGTTGTTTAGAAGATGTTCTCATTGAATAATTAATGAACAATGAGTCATATAATGTGTAGATTTACTTGTAATGAAATTCCTTTGGTTCAAGTATGGGCTTACAAGTGAAAAACAAGGCAACAGAAAATAATCCAAATGTGCTTTCAGCAGATTTTATTTTGTTCGTAGCCACACCTGAACTCTTCTCACTGTACGCATTACACTTCTCCTGTTGTCTCCGTTCCTGCTCAGTCTGGGCCCAGGCAACCACGCGCCAGGCCATAAAAGGCCTCTGTAGCCTTGCCAAGGCACAGGGCACAGGGCGTGACACAGGAAGGTGAGTGACTTGCTGATGCTGCCATCTTCCAACCATTCATTATAGATGTTTGTCTTCTTAAGGCTGCTGGACAAATGGTGCAGAGATAGCATCTTCTCTGTACCTTTTCTTCATTGTGTGTGTGTTTCCAAGCCTTTTTTATTATTATTTTTAAATTTTGAGACAGTGTCTCACTAAGTTTCCCATTGTGGCCTCAAACTTGTGGTCTTTCTTCCTCAGCCTCTCAAGTGGTTGGGATTATAGTCAGGTACCAGCACAATGGGCTTCTTTATCCTGATGTTTGAAGATTGTGGGCCTTGCAGAATGATTATCTTACCTCGCCTAGCAAGGGGATGCTCGCCAAACACAAAAATAGCTTGACCCCATGCTTTGGGGTTACCTGGGAAGGTGGAAGCAGGTGCTGCCGTAATGAAATCCTGAGGCCCGCAGCATGGTTTTGGGACAGTGATCTGATTGAGAGCTGTAGGCCTTATAGATAATATTTCTGGATGCTTGAAGGGCCTTTCAGAAGCTCTGAGTCAGGTGACTGTGTCAGCTTGGGGGTTGGCTTGTGATGTCTGTCCCCCACTACTTTATAGGGTACATGGACACAGGAACAAAGCTGGCCCTCGGCAAGTAGACTTGTCCAGTTGACTGCATCTTACCCAAGCTCGGAAGGAAAGTAGAGGGCATGTTGCTTCTCACTGGAGGAAAGGGGTCCTTATTAGGAGTGGCAGAAAATCTGGTATTGTTGCTGTGGTGAAGAGGAAAATATACAACACATGCTTAATGAATTCTGTAATTTAGTTCAAGAGATATACATGCAGAAGATATGAAGTAACTGGTTTGTACTTGATGTAAAGAAAGAGAGTTGATGGACTAAAAAATAAAACTCATCCCCACTCTTTTCCAGGCATAGGGTCCCTCCAGTGAAGAATCAGCACAGGACAGAGTAGATCTAGGCTGGTTGGGGATGCTTTGCCAAAACCTCAGAGCTGTGATCTCAATGAAATGGCAGCCTGTGCCATGAAGGGAAGCTTGCAGAGCCCACCCGGAGACGGATGGCTCCCATTTGATAAAGGTTGTCCCTCCTGGCCTTCAAGGGAACAGGGTAGAAAATGAATTTGTCTAGTGCAATGAGTTATAAATTGATAAACAAAAAGCTCATGAATTTGTCTAGTGCAATGAGTTATAAATTGATAAACAAAAAGGTCACAATGTTTTAAAGGAAATTATGTATCTGCTTGGACTGAGGGGAACAAAAACAATACAAAATGAAAAGAGGTCTTCTGACCCTTAGTCTTCTAAGAGCAGGAAGTAGATAGAGAAAACCACCCAGATGCAAATGTGGGCTGCTTGTTAAGGAAAATGAGGCCACAGAGCCCAGAGCCTGCAGTGCTGAGCCCCACAGTCCTGGTGCTGGTGTGTGTGCTTATCCAGAGGTGATTGTGGCTGGTCGGTTCTTTGTGGGATATGGGTGTATCCAGGTCAGAGATCTTTAGAGCCCAATAGGGAAAGCTGGGCTTGAGGAACTGCATGCTGCTGTGTGAACGGCTTCTCACTGACTGAGATGAAGTGGTAGTCACGTGGCCTTGTGCAGAGTTCCAGTGCACGGTATATGTGGGCAGACATGGGAGGGTACACTGTGGGAGGGTTATTTTCCAGAGATGACCAGACAGTGTCTCCCAGCCTGCACACTCCCATGCAGCATTGAGAAGCAAGTCAGGCCATGACTGGTAGAAATGGTGTTTTGTGGCTTGGGGCTCAGGATGATAAGTACCCCTTCTGCATGATTCTTTTGGAATACTCATTCAGCTTGTGAACCTAACTACATGGTATGAGGTAGTGTAGACCAGTCCTACTGGCATGCCTGTGTGAAAAGGCCATGTGTTATTCCCATTGACTGCAGGGTTGAGACAGCCACAGCTACTGTCAACTAAGAACATAAGTGTACAAGCAAAGAAACGTCTGGAAGGGTTCAGTGCCAACAGCAGAGTCATCACTTGCCTTTGTGCCTTGTTAGCTGAGGCTGAGGTACTGTGGAGCAGAGAGGGGCTTTCCCCTCTGTTCCCTTTGTGCATTCCTGACCCATTGACACTGAGAACAATGAAACGGATTGTTTTATACCACCGAGTGCTGGGCAGTTTATTGTGCAGCTTATTGTGCAGCCATAGCATGTGGAACTGGCTTTGCCTTTGGCACCGCAGCACTCTGCTGTGGTACTGGAGATGGCACCAAGGTGCTGAGCCAAGATGTGTTCATCTCATTCACTCCTGTTGTTGCGAGGCTTTGCCAAGCAGCTCACTCCACTTTCGGCTGCCATGGCAGAGCAGTGCTGTTTCCTGGGCCAACTGCTTCATGGCTATCCTATGTGCACACCTTGCACTACTGTTCACATTTGTGTCTGAGGCTCCCTGATGGGTGGTGAAAAGCACTGAGAAACTTGGGTTTACCACCTGCCTCCCTCATCACACTGTTCGTGTCTTGAAAACATCTCATGCAGTAAGGATGGTCTCACTTTTACCTATGTAGTCTGATCTGTGGACTTTGTATTATCCTTTTTCTTTTCTTTTTTCTTTCTTTTTTTTCGTCTTTTTGAGACAGGGTTTGCTATGTAGTTCAATCTGGCCTTGAATGCTGTGTAGCCCAGGTTGGCCTTGAACTTGGAGCAATCCTCTTGCCTCAGTATCCTGAGTCCTGGGATTACAGGCATGTGCCACCGTACCTGGCCAAATCTATGGACTTTTTTGAGTAAAATAAAAATTATTTTATTTTATTTTTAATTTAAATTTTTTTTATTTTAAAGAGAATAAAACAAAATAGAACAGAACACAGAAAATCAGAACAGAATAATGTAAGCAACACAGCACTTCACAACAAGACCAGACATCAACAGTAGCTACCATAACATCTCTTTTCTTTGAAATAGTTGAGCATACCTTCACAAACAATAATATCAAACATAACAAGATAATATAAAACCATTCAAAAGAATGAAAGCATTACAGGACTTCAAAACCAAATAACAGGAAATGAACAGTAGCTACTATAATATCTCATTTTCCTCAAAAAATTTGTCTATACCATCACACATAATAAAATCAAATAAAACACAACAGGATATAACCAATCAAAACAGAAGAACAAAAGCATGGTAGGACTTCAAAACAAGATGATAGTAAATCAGCAGTGGCTACCATAATGTCTTGTTTAGTTCAGAATAGCTGTTCATACCATCACACATAAGAAAATCAAATAAAACAGAATAAAACCAATCAAACAAATGAATGAAAGCATTATAAGACTTCAAATTGATATAGTAGGAAACCATGATTACCATATTATATACCACTGTATTCAAAATAGCTGCCCCTACCATCTGATAGCATAAAATCTAACAAGACAGAACAAAGCCAAACCTAACAAAATTGTGTAAATAATGCAAGAGTTTAAGATAAGACATCAAGCAGTTGACAGTGGTTTCCACCTTTCCTTCCCAGGTATTTCCTCCCCTTTGCTCTTACATTTACTGTTTTGCTTTTGGATCCCATTAACTCCTTCTGTTTCTTATGCTAGGGTTCACGCATATGAGTTCAAACTGTTTCGGCCATGAACATGAGTCAATTTACCTACAGGAACCTTGAGATTATTCTACTTTCTAGCTGAGTAGCTTTCACTCTATGAAAATACTGTATGTTTCTTACCATTCTGCAGTTGATGGGCAAGTTACTCTTGCTTTTTTGGGGGGGGGGTCTTTTGTCATATGGAACAATTGTTTTCTCTCCTTTGATTTTCAGTCTGTGAATTTTCTTTCCAGTTAAATGTGTTTCTTGTATACAGTGCATTGATGGATCTTGTTTCTTGATCCACTCTTCCTGTCTTTCTTTTTAGTGCTGACCTGAGGCCATCTACATTAATGGTTACAACCAGCATACATTGGTTTGCCTCTGCCCTGCTGTCCTCCTGTTGTTGGCCCTCCACTTTTCCCCTTCGTTCAATTGCCTGTCTTGTTTGATGATCTTCCTCTGCTGGTGTTCTTGGAACTATGATCATCTTTATCTCTAGAATATCTTTAGCACTCTCTGTAGGTTTGGTTTGGTATTCATGAGATTTCAGGTGTGTGACTTCTGTTTTCTTCCACGACTGTATCTCCCAGACTTATTCTGTGTGGGCTAGAGGTCTTAGCTTGCCTTTTGCTCCTTCGTCTTGACATTCTCCTGGGTTCTTCCCAACAAGCTTGTTTGTGGGGCCTCAGGCACTTCCCATGTTGGCTGCCACTAGGCAGTGTAGAGGGATGCGACAGGCATCTGAGTTCCTCTAATTCCAGATTTACAGGGAGATAGCAGGGCGTGGAGCCAGCTTCTCCAGACCTATGCAGCTACACGGTGGCTTCGCTGATGATCAGGGGTTGCTTGGAGGTGGGGCTGCTTCTCTCAGCCTATGTGTCTACACTGGGACTTGAAGGATGGTGACATACACAGGTGTGTTTGTCTGATTCTGCTAATGGGTGATGGCTGTCTGAGGGAACCAAGGGCCTACAGATGCACACGGCTTACCTGGCTGTGTGTCCCTGCTCCTGCTGGCTGCCTGCAGGAAGGACCCTTCTGGTGGCAGCACCCTCAAGGTGAAGGCAGATCTGCTGGTTCTCTCCGTCCATGCTGGCCACCTGCAGGATGTGACCTTTTGGTGGCAGTGCACAGCAGGCAAATGTGGATCTGTCTGTCTCCCTTGACCCGCACTGGGCATATGGAAGAAAGGGCTTTCTGGTGCAGGGCGCAGACAGAGGCAGATCTTCTGGTTCTGTCAGCCCATGCTGGGAGTGCAGAGGAAAGGGGCTTTTGGTGGTGGCACCCAATAGGCAGAGACAGATCTAGTTCTCTCGGCCCGTACTCCAAAAAATAATTTTAAATCTAACCTACCTTGTTGTCAAGCCAAGAAGCCTATCAAGAAACTCCTAAGTAATGAGAGCTCTGGATGAAATTTGGCGTAGGTAGTTATCCAAGAGCTTCTGATCTAGTTAGTAGAAGGCATGGTTTATAATTGAGTACTGACACATACTAAATATCAGGGGCCAGAGAAGGGGTATATTCTGAAGCAGCACTTTTTGTAGGACAGCTTATCATTGTGGGGGTTTGTATTTCTTTGGAAGGATTAAGTGATGATGGAGAGAGTTGATTATTATTTGAGTGTCCCCAGGACCACACCCTGCTTTTATGGGTCATTTGGAGGATGTATAGAACTCAGCAAATAGTACTCACAGCCCAGAGAACAGGGGTTAGGAGTGAGGCCTGTGGGGAGCCATCCATGAGCTTCCGAGAGTCTCTCCTGCTGGCTCTGCGTGGAATAGGCGTGATTTCCCTAGGAATGACTTAGGACAACACATGTGGCAAACTGAAGAGGACCCTAAAGACTTAGCCCTAGTGTTTTTGTTAGATGCTTGTCATGTGGGCAGCTTCTGCCTGGATAGTACCAAAAGTCAAGCCCCCCAAAGTTTTTGTGAATTGTTTGTATAAACAGTTGAGGCCCAGCAAGCCACTTACCTTTAAAATGGTGGGAAATACCCAGAAGTCCTCCTTCCAAACCCCAGCCAACGGCCACGCCTGTGAGTAGCCTTTACAGGGGGTGGGTTAAATCTGCATGTGGCTCTTCTTAGCATAGGTGCTGATTTACTGACTTCCCTCTGGATTGATTTTGCTAACACAGAGAATAAAAGAGTTTTAAAAAAGCGAACATCAGCATATATATCACCACTCGCAACCAGCCATTTTCAGCCTAACACTGAAACCAGCTGCTGTCATAGTCAGCAAGGAGAAGTAGTGGATATGTTGGGAGAAGAAAAGACTTACTTCTTCAGACTTTTATATTAAGCACTGGTTGTTAACTGAACTTTCCTAGGGTTATGTTCTGTGCAAATACTGAGTGCTGGCACAGAGTTGTTTTTGTGAGAACATCAGTGAATTGTAATTAAATATTAAGTACTTATGAAATATATTTATATTACAAAAGTGGTTAAAGTAATTTTCTCAGTCTTCATAAATTTAGATAATATCATTAAAGAAAATAATGAGCTAGTCTTTGAATGAAAGAGGCAAAGAATGAGAAAATTATCCCAGGGGCAGAATTGCTAACGTGCTTGCTATTTTTCCTGTATTTCCAGAAAGTGAAACCCTGTGGTGTGGCCACCTGTGCCTTTCTGCCCATAGCCAACACAAACATCTGTGTACCTGACAAGTGCTGGAAGGAGGGCGGCTCTCAGGCTCTCCTGTGCAGGACCAGAGGGCTTTCAGGTCTGCTTCTAATAATAGTGGGTGTGCTTTGGTATGAGGGCTAGGAGAGACACTTTTTTTTAGGCTTAAAAAAAAAACAGATTTGAAAACTGGGCATGGGGTGCATTCCTGTATTGCTAGCACTCTGGGAGGCTGAGGCAGGAAGATTGCAAGCTTAAACCCAGCCTGAGCAACAGTGATTTAGTGAGACCTTGTCTCAAAATAAAAAAATAGAAAAGGGCTAGGGATGATGCTGAAGGCAAAGATTCTAGATTCAGTCTCCAGTGTTTGTCTCTGTCTCTCCATCTCTGTCTCTCTGTCTCTGTCTCTCTGTCTCTGTCTCTCTCTGTCTCTCTCTCTCTCTCTCTTTCTCTGTCTCTCTGTCTCTCTCTCTCTCTCTCTCTCTCTCTCTCTCTCTCACACACACACACACACACACACACACACTATTTGATTGAAATATGGCAGGGAATTGTTGATACAGTCTGTGTCTTGTGGCATGTCTTACCACATATGTTGTCATATGTTCTGAGGCTGGGGTGGGGCATAGCTCAAGATTTAAGTTTTCAGTTAGGCAAGGAGGAAAGAGACTGAATACTTTTCGGTTTTAGATTAAACTTTTTCTTTTAAGATAATTGTAGATTCATACACATTTTAATGAATAATGGAGACCCTTTGTACTTTCTTCCGGTTTCTCCCAGCGGTAACGTTGTGCAGACTGTGCTGTGGTATCGTAGCCTAGGATGCTGACGTTGAATTGGAGTGTTTCCACGCAGAATCCTTCCCTACCCTTTCTCCCTAACCCCTTGGCAACCACAGACAGTTCTGTTTCTATAATTTTGTGTTTCAAGAGTGTTCTATAAATGGACCCACATAGTATATTACTTTTGGGGACTGGCTTTTTTTCAGCCAGCATAATTCTCTGGAGACTCTTCCAAATTGTTCCTTGTCTCAGTTGTTTGTTTCATTTTTTTTTCTGTGGTGGATGGACTGTGGTTGTCTAACCACTCACTCATTGAAGGACATCTGGGATGGCTCTGTTATGAATCAGGCTGCTGTGAACATTTATGTACAGGTTTTTTCCTCAATATGAGTTTTCATTTTTCTAAGAATAAGCACCCGGGAGTACAATTGCTGGATCGTGTAGTTGCATGTTTATTTTTCTGAGAATCTGCCAGACTGTTTTTCAGAGCAGCTGTACTTTTACTGTGGTGTTTTCTCTCAGCAGAGAGCCTGGCTTTTCATGGAATTGAGTTGGAGGTGTGTAGATTCTTCAAGCTCTCAGGTTTGCCAGAATTCTCTTTAAAGAGGTCATTACTGTTGGTGCCTCATGCCCAGGAGAGGTGGAGGGTCCTGTTTACCCACAGCCTTGTAAATATTATCCATGATGAGGACTTGACAGTTTTTCTAGTCTTGGGATGTGAAAGGCTATCTCATTCATGTTTTCCTGAGGAAGAGTGAACTTAGCTGATTTTTCGTGTGTATGATGGCAATTTGATTTTTTTTTCTTTTGGAAATTGTATGCTCATTTTTTTCTTATTGCTTTTGATTTTTTCTTAGTTTTTCCCCCCTTTTAAAGACAAAATGGTTGCTAATACCTTCAGTATGTATGTGATACACATCTTCTCAAACGAAATGCAGTATGTGTTGTATGCTTTAGTTTTATGAGAGACTTTAGATTTCAGTATGGCCAATTTTATTGTCTTTTTGGGTAGCAGGTAGACTGCTTTCAGAAAGCTGGTTAGGTGGGGGTACTCTCAGGCTCTCAGAATTCTGTATTGTGAGCAGAATAAGACATGAAGAACATTTTGGAAACGGTATGCTTTGTCTAGAAATTGCAGTGAATGTTCTACATTTAATGGTCTTTCTTCAGGGGAAGGTGAGTTTCCAGGAGGATGATACTAGATGTCATGACTGCCAGTGGCTGGAAGCTTCCAGATGAAGCTCAATTAGTGTTTAAGCATAAATCAATATGAGGTGTTTTAAGGAAGTTTATGGTTAATTTTTGGAAAGAGTGTTCTTATAGGCCAATGTACTGGTAGACTTTTAAAGGATGAAATAGGTACCTTAGTGACACATAGCTAGTGAAAAGCAGAGGTTACCTAGAGCATGTTCTGCTGCTGCACTGGCCTGTGACTTGGGAGGGAGCCCTCCAGTAAGGTGCCACACCTCACCCAGGATGGTCGTGGTTGTGAAGGTCCCAGGGCAAGGTATGTGGGGAGAGAATGGGGCTTTCTCAACTGGGACTTTTGGACTTAGGCTCATAGAATTGCTTTTCTCCTCATTTATTTGCTGACTGCACTTCTTCATTTTCCTCTGTGTCTTCTTCCATTGTCTGTTGACTTTTAGTTCACCACCACCTCTCTGTGGTCTCTGCTTCCTCTTCTGGTCTTTCCTCTTGTTCCAACTCCTCCTCTTCCCTCTTTCCTCTTTCCCAACCCCTCAACTCCCATCCCATTTCTTCCTTCTCCTCTTGTTTGCTCAATTTTATCATATTCATGTGTTATACACTCAGCCAAACAAAATGTGGACTATTTCACTTCATGTCATGGCTTATGCAGTAAAAGCTCAATTGTGAACATAGCAATGGTATAGGCAGAAAACTTTTCTGAATTTGGTTCACGTCATGTTTTACCTTTCCATTGTTGCCATTAAAATGAGCAAGTTGTAAGCAGGAAGGGTACAGTGAGTGGTTTTTGTGTGTGTGACTAGTAATAAGGCCATAGTGAGGGATGGTGCCACTTGCCATCTCAGGTCAGTCATGGTGCCATGAGGAAGTGTATTCACTTGCTGTGTGTGGAGGGCTTCTGGACAGGTCGGGCTTGAAGCTAGCAGTGAGACTCCTGGTTGAGGTGAGTGCGCAGGGGTCTCCCAGGCAGAGCTGAGTACGTAGGGCTCTTGATGGAGCCTAAGTGTGATTCCTACAGTGGGACGCTGAGAAAGAAGGTGCTGGAAGTAGTACTTCCACTAACTTGTTAGTGCTCTTCTCCTGGAGCAGAGAGCCTGGAGAGCAGACTGCTAGCAGGCCCTGTCTCACTGCCTGTCAGTTTAGCAAGAGCCTTTGCATATTGCTGGCCCCTGGTTTAACTGGGTTGGAGAGTGCTGCAGATGCATGTGCACTCTGCTGAGTATAATGGTTTCTAGAACTGTCCTTTCTTGGAAATGAAAGTGCTTTTCATTTCCTTGAAACTAGTTTCAAGCAACAGAATGGATTTTACTTGGATTCTTATTATTTTGTTTTTGTGGATTGCTTCCCAGTCTTTCTTCTAAAAAATGTTTTTACAACTGGAAGAGTGGAAAGAACAGTGCTATGAACACCTTCCAACTTCTTCTTAGACCCAAGAGTTGTGTACATTTTGCCCAATTTTCTCTTTCTCTCACATTTTATGTTGTTTGGTTTTGAATTATGTGAAAGTCTGTAGTGTGCATCCCGACTTTCTCCCTGTGTTATCTATGCATCTGCTAGGAGTGAAGCCACCCTTTGCTGTGGGGCTGTGATACCAGCATTGCTCACAGGAAAACTGGCAGTAGTTCTATAGTATCACTCATATCTAGTCTCTTTTCAGATATCCTAGTGCACTAATAATATTTTCTATAGCTTTGTTTAAAAAAAATGAAGCAAAACCTTTTTTAGTCTTTTCTAAATTGAAAACTTGCTTTTTAAATGACATTTGCTTTTTTTTTTCTTTCTTTTTTGGTACTGGGGATCAAACTCAGGACCTTGCGCTTGCCAAGCAGGCACTGGTGCCACTTAGCCAAACCCGTGCTCTCCCCTCACCTTTTTTGACATTGACTTCTTAAAGGTGTTCAGGGTGGTTATGCTGGGGAAAGTCCTGCTTAGGGCTGTTGAGGGTTTCCCCACAATGTTATTTGACTTGTTTCTTTGTTGCCTGGCTGTCTTACTTTTCTGTCATTGTTGAGACAAAACACCCGACACCCAAAGTTAAAGGAGGAGAGGTTTATGTAGCTCACAGTTTGTGGAGGTTTCAGTCCATAATTAGCTGGCTGTAAGGCAGGGTAGCACATGGCAGAGGGGAAACAGTTCATGATGGTAGAAGACACTAAAAACAACAATGAAGAGAGAGGAATCAATTTTATTTCTGTCTCTTATATGTAGGCCACCCACCCTAGTGTAGGTATTGCACTCACACCCTTAATCTCAGCATTGAACCGAGAGTTAATCACAAATTGTGATTAGGTACCTTTGAAAAGCTCCCCATTCCCCATGACTGCATGAGACTTTGAGGGGACATGTAGACACTGCCTTTTCTACAAACTGGGAATTCAGTTTAGAGATGTGATTAGAACAAGTTAAGCCTTTTTGGCAAGAGTACTCTGAAGTGTTGTTGATTACTTCCTTTGCACCAGGAGTAGATTAATTTTCAATTTAGAAGACTTTATCATCATTCCAAAACAGGGCAGTTTAAAACATTTTTAGTTTTACTCAGTTTTCACACTTACCTAATTGGGTATCTAGTTTGCTTAACTTCTGGTATAGAGCTATCTATCTGAAGCCATTCTGGTCTTCCCAGACTTTCTCCTTGTGGCTGTATTAATTCAGCTTTGCCTTACTCTAATGAAATATTTGAGACAGCTTGCAGAGGCAAAAGGTTTATTTAACTCACCACTCTGGAGGTTCCCATCCACGACCAAGCAACACTATGGCAGGGAGCATGTGTTAGAGCCAAACACTTGTATCACAAGCCAGGAAAAGAGAGAGAGAGAGAGAGAGAGAGAGAGAGAGAGAGAGAGAGAGAGAGAGAGAGAAGAGAGAGAGATCTTAATGTAAGACCATAATATGAGCAGAAATTTTAAGGGGAGTAATATATGTGAGTATGAGTGTATATGTATTTATACAAAGCATCTTGGAGGTCACTGTCCATTACCGTCAGCATAGGGGCAGAACTAGCACCCTCTGTGGATAATTCCCTCTATAGTGTGTTCCCTCCTTGGCATGGAGGGTGGGCAGCCTTCTCATCACCCACTTTTCTCTGGGAATCTAGTCACTCTCTTCACTCTGTGTGGAGCATCCCCGCTGTGCCTCTGCTCCTGGCACTGTGCGCTTATCACTTTTGGTGTATCTGTGAATTCTCTCTCTTGATTCAAATGTCTCTTCTCCTTGCAGTGTTCCCCAGTTCTGCCAGACAGTATTACTTCTGAGCCAGTTCTGGGGGCTCTGTGAAACTTTGCCTGTTTCTGGAAGGATGACATCTACCATGTGTGTCCTTCCTTGGAGTGGATTGGACAGCACCTTGTTTATCATGGTGTTTTCAGGACTAGTGCCCATCTTGATGTGGCCATAGGCGTTAATGAAGACATTTGAAATGAGTACCCAGTATCGGTGTCTCTTGTGACTTGTCTTTTAATGTTCATATTTCATATGCAATAGCATTCATGTACAGACACTGCAGAGAGCTCATATCTGGGCTGGGGAGAGGCTGGTCGATGGGTACTGTGTTAGGGTTTGGTAGGAGCAGGGAGTTCTGTGCTGCTGCGCACTAGAGGGACAACAGATGGTGAGTGTGTGCTGTATATTCCACAAAGAAGAAAGGAACTTGAGAGTCTGCACTATAAAAAAGGTCAGTGTTTGAAGAAATGGGTAATGTTGGGGCTGGGGATTTAGCTCAGTGGCATAAGCACCTGCCTTGCAAGCAGGCGGTTGTGAGTTCAATCCCCGGTACTGATTAAAAAAGAAAAAAAAAAAAAAAAAAAAAAAGAAATCTGTAATGTTTATCCCAGTTTGAAGAGCATGGAATAAATGCTTATGTTCACATAGCAAAAGTCACCTCATTAATATGCAAAATTTTTTGTTTTTATGTCAGTTAAGAAATACTTTTGGGGGAGCAGTACTGGGATTTGAGCCTTAGTCCTTTTTAAATTTTTTATTTTGAGTCAAGATCTTGCTAAGTTGCTTAGTTGCCCTAGCTAGACTTGAATTTATAATCCTCTTACTTCAGCCTCCCACAATGCTGGGATTATAAGCGTGTGGCACCGTGTCCAGCAAGAAATACATTTAATGATAATTTTAAAAAACTAATATGGATTCAGGGGTTCTCTGTGGTTTAACATTGGACAGTAGTTTTGAGGTGGTGTGATTTTGGGGACCCTGTGACCATGCAAAGGATGAAGTGTACACCTTGGCCCTCTTCAGGTGCCAAGTCACTACATATGACTGCATGAATGAACTCCTCGTCCTAGAACTCTGGAGGAACATGGGGTTTCTTCCCAGTTTTGTGGAATGTCTCTCCCTTCCACAGATATCTGACACTCTCCCTGTCTGTGAGAGCCCCAGGTGCTGGAGGTCTAAAGACAAGCTAGGCCTGATAGATCTGCCCCTGGTTGGAGAGAGCCCAGCCCCAAGTAATATTGGCCACACCAGGGCTGCAGCCTGACAGCGTGCCCAGGCTGCCTAGTGGGAACTAAGCAGTGGCCTCCCTGATGACAAGTTGCTGTCAGTGTTTCAGAGGCCCTGCCTTATTCCTACTTGCTTCTTAAAATGTTTCCTGAAGAATATCATTTTTGAAGTGGTTTTCTTTTTTGAAGAAAAGATAACCAGTCTAAACATCAAAAGATACTTTTGAGGCTGCTTGGATTTTCTTTTAAAAATTTAATGTATCAAGAAAAAAAATTTTTTTTAAAAAAACATTATTGTTGTGGCTCCTTTAGGAATAGTTGATTCTCATGCTTGGTAGACCTTTCAGAAAACCCCGAGCAAGGTGCAGGTCCTGTGTACAGATGAGGGACCTACGTGTTGATGTGTGGCCATTTGCATTCCATGTGTCATGCATGTTTCCACATTTTCTGAGATCCAACCAGATAGAGAAATGTTAAAGAATATTTGGGGCATGTCAAGAAGAAAATATAGTGAAGAGCAGCTCTACCTCTCTACTCACATCTTAAAAATTGCAACCAAGGAAAGAATTGTGGCAGCTGATGAAAATGTGCAGTCTGTGCCTGTTAAATTCTGGGCCACAGACTTGATTCTTAGATCCAGGTTTGCTGTTAGCTGGGTTTAGTGGTCGATAATCCCCAAAGGATATTCGTGTGTGCTGTCGGCTTTATCCCCAGGACTTTGGAAGAAATTGAAATGTCACGTTTGGTTATTTCTTGTTTATAATCCTTTTCACCTTTGGCCCTGTCCTGTGGTAATTTCTCACTTAGAATTCCTTGGAGTAGTTCAGTCATGGGAGTGCTTTTGAACATTTCTTTACTAAGGTAAGGTTTGGTAGCCATCATTTTTATGTAGGTGGCAAAGCCATTCAGGCAAAAAACAAACAGACAAATACACAGAAAAACAATACCCTGAAAATCTGCTCCAGTTAGATTAAGCAGAAGAAGTTTGTCCAAGAATCTCTGTAGGACCCAAAAGCCAGACCCTGAAGCTATGGTGCTGCACTCCTGAGACTTGGGGAGGAATTAGGGAAGCTGCCGCCGCCTCCCAAAGAACCAGTAGACATTCATGCACTTGGGCCAGTGTCCTGGCACTGAGGGCACAGACTCTGATTCTTGGTCTTGCATCATGGGTTGTAGGGATCTGTTTACGTGCAGTGCTTAGTGAAAAGTATAGACATAGTTGTCTTTATTTCTGCTTTATGGAGTGGCCAAGCTGTGGGAAGTGGTCATGTATGCCAGGTGTTAGAAGGATGATGAGCATGACAGAAGCTGGAGTCTGCCGTGGTTCCTCTGCGGTGTTTTGTTCCTGGGGTCAGCCATTTAAGACCTTTATTTATCTGTCATTCATCTCTGATGCCCACTTACTGCACTGCTATCACCTGCTCTGTATAGGAATCCTTATCTTTCTTGTCCCTTTCCATTCTTGCCTCACCTTGCTTAGGCCTTCCTGTTTCACCTTAATGGCCTCATGGCTAATTTTCTTCCTCTATTCTCTTCCTGGCCTTGTCATCAGTGCTCGTTGTCTTCCCCAAAACATCCAGTTTTGCCATGTTTCTGCTTGGCAGCTGTGGTGGGCCACTGGCCAGCTGCTGTGAGAAGCCTTTCTTTAAGGCCCCTGTTGGCAGAATCCTTCCCATTCCTTCCACATGAGTGCCAGGGCCTTGGGATGCCTTCATAAGTTACGATGGTCCAACCAGGAGGCTGGTGTGGAAACAGAGCAAAGCTCCCTTGGTTTTCACAACTTTGTGTTGTAAAGTCCCATAAGCTTGTGTCTTTAGCCTGTCTGGGGCTTCGCATCTCTGTTGCCTTCTTGGGGTTACTATCTTGAAATTTGCCCTATGAATGAAGAGGGAAGGGACATTTATTCTAATGAATGAGTCAGTCCCATGATGATGTTACTAATTTTAATTTATTTTAGGAGTAGTAAAGCTGCAGTTGAACATTTTGTCAAAAGTAATCTTGAAGCCTTGGAACCAATTGGAAAGACTTAGTCTCTTGAAACACATTTAACAGAGGGTTTTATCTTGTGTTCTGAGCTGGGAAGGAGTGGAGAAAATCTGTATTACAGCCTTTCACTGTATTTGCTTTACCATGACCCACTGTTTGTTAACTGCAGGACTAGAGTTCTCAGGAATAAGTGACAACAGCACTTCATCTCTGAGAGTGCTATCTAGGCCTACATGACAGTCCTCGAAGCTGTCTCAGCTTGCTCGTTACTACAGATACGCATCTGAGTTCAGTGTGTATATGTACCTGCACTTGTGAGAAAAAGTCTTGAGTATGCTGGTAAAATCATTTTAATGATTCCTACCTAGATGCTGGGGATTTAGTCCAGTGGCATAAACGCCTTCCTGGCAAGCAGGAGGTCATGAGTTTGATCCCCAGTACCCAAAACTTTCTTTCCCAGTACCAAAAACTTTCTTCTGCTTACAGAAGAAAGCTACATTTATGATAGGAAGTTTAAAAGATCATACATAGAAGGGCCATGTGCTAAGAGGGCTCATCCACATTTTCCCCTCCCTAGAGATCCAAACTACTCCTGATATTGTTTTTATTTAGTGAATTTTGCATGACTCTGCACATTTGAATAATACAGATAGAGTCTTTTACCTTCTCTTTACTCCATTTTGTTTGAACTGTCTCATGCCCCTTTAATGTTCTTTAAAACATGTCTTAACATCTTTTTTTGAGACATAATTCATATACTACCGAGTCTGCCCATTTGCTTCCAGAGTTTACTGCCTGAGTTGTGTGTTTATTTTATTACTGGAGGTTGAGTCCAGGGCCTAATATATATTATACAAGCACTCTACCATGGGGTTCCTTTTTATGGCTGTCTAATTTTCTGTCATATAATGCTACATTTAACACATGCTCCGTAGTGTGTCACATATGTCCTAAATGCCACATGTTTTAAATTAAGCCCTATATGGTGTTATAAGAGAAGGGAAAGAGGGGTTCCTAGTTACTTGTTTACCCTCTTGAGTGTGGATTGGCAGCCCATGGGGCTCTCAGGGTGGAGATGATTCATTTAAAGCCCTGTGGACACACTATGTCACAGATGTGGACCAGAGCTGGCCATTTCTCATGAAGGAGCCAAAGAGTATATTTGGTATAGAAGTCATTTTATTTTATTTATGTTTGAGATAGGGTTTTGCTATGTAGTTCAGACTGGCCTTAAACTCACTATGTAGTCCAGGCTGTGATCCTCCAATGCTGGGATTATAGGCCTGTGTCACCATGCTTGGCCTAGAAACCTGTTTAAAAAAGTATTTATTTTGGTTCATTCATTCATTTATTTGAGACAGGGGCTCACGAAGTAGTTGAATTGGGCCTTGAACTCACTGTGTAGCCCAAGATGGTCTCAAACTTGAGTCAATCCTCCTGCCTCAACCTTCTGTCCCACCATGCCCAGCCTGTATCTTTAAATTAAGCTAAAATGACTCTCTTTTTTTGGGGTTTATTTTTATATAGTTCCCTGTTTTGATTCTTAGGAATGTAAATTTCTCAAGGATATTGGAACCAGACTCACCCCAAGTCTCGTGAGTGATTTATGTCATACAAGTAGGTACGAGCCACACGAGGGCCATGGCATTTGGCATACACGTCTGAGGTGGGAGCAGTGGACAGAAGTTCCTAACTCTGATGTTTAGATCTATCTCTTGGGCTGGACAAGTACCTCAGTGGTAGAGTACTTTCCTACCCTGCACAAAGCCTCAAGTTCCATCCCTACCACTGTGAGTGAGGGAGGGAGAGAGGGAGGAGAAGGGGGGGTGGGGAGGGAGGGAGGGAGGGAGAGAGAGAGAGAGAGAGAGAGAGAGAGAGAGAGAAACAATGACTTGAGTATTGGGCTGTTTTATAAGAGTAGAGTTGGTTTTTGTTTTTGTTTTTGTTTTTTTGAGACAGGGTCTTGCTCTGCAGTTCAACCTTACTGTGTAGCCCAGGCGGGCATCATGGTGATCCTCTTACCTCAGCCTCCCAAGTGCTAGGATTACAGGTGTGTGTCACCACACTCAGCAAGACAGAGAAATTTTTAAAGCAGTGAAATATAGACTATATTTGGCCTTTAAAAAAAAAAAAAGAAGCACACTTAAACCTAAATTAGCTTTCTGACTCAAGAACACACACTTAGTGCCTAAGTTCCGGAACCTCTGTTCTCATTTTTAGCTCCCATTGAAAGGAACAGAGGCATATTAGAAACAAAGTTAGGAGCTCTCCCAAGCCACGCAGTTGCCACTGGCAGTCGTGGTCTTGTTCTGTGTGACAGTCTTTAGCTGTGGGAGTTCAGCTGGATGTGTTTCTTGCTATTGTTTGTCTCCAGCATCTTTGGGGTGGGAGTTGGGGGAAGCTGGTGTTTCCTTCTCTTGAACAAGCTGATCACCCATC
The DNA here is from genome assembly GCF_034190915.1 of Cavia porcellus. Classification (NCBI taxonomy): domain Eukaryota; kingdom Metazoa; phylum Chordata; class Mammalia; order Rodentia; family Caviidae; genus Cavia; species Cavia porcellus. The sequence goes on from NW_026947515.1 coordinate 29,073,506, forward strand.
TCTCTCTTTCCTCCACTCTTTGCTGTATGTTCTAGTTTCTGACTTTCTTTATAAATTATACATTTGTGTAGCCTCAGCTCTGCTCTGAGTTTTTCTTGATGCACCGAGTCCTAATGAGGGCTCCTGGGATGGGTGGCTCTGTCCTCAGACAAGCAGGGGAATAATGTGCATTATGGCATCAGTGGTGAACCTTCAGTGCGCTCGCCTGTCTGTGCTTCATGCACCTATTTGTTTATGTATGAGCTCCACTCAGCACAGGGTGATGGCAGTGGCCGGGCAGCCTAACCTACATCGTTTCTTCGTTCTGCACATAGTGGCTTAGATGTTGGGCATGTCAACATAGGGATTCAGATTGTAGTTGGTCCCACCACCTAATCCCTGTGTCTTTAAAAAAAAAATAGATGGCTTTTGTAAAATCCATTAAGTAGAAAGATGCCAATAAAGAAATCCTCCGTGATTTGATTTGAACTCTTTGGAAAGTGACAATCACGGGAGTGGTGTGTGCGTGAACAGGTCTGCAGATCGTTATGTGCAATTCTGAGCCACAGATCTCCAGCCCTGGAATGTTGCCACATCACATCTGGGCAGAACTTGGTCTGAACTTGGATGAGGCATCTACAGTCTTTATTTATTCAGTGAAGGTTGAACTTGGTGTATTTCATTGTGAAAATGCTAGTACATGTGAATACAAGTGTTCCTCCAGATCGTCTCACATGAGACATGGTCTGGGGACTAGGTTCTGAGTTTTCCTTTCCTTAAATCAAAAACTATTGTAACTATTTGAATAAACATAGATTTTGTACATGAACAAATGTAGATTGTTGTACATGAAAAATATTAGGCATCCCCTGAAAGTAAGCCATACAGTCTTTTGGAACAAAAATTGATTTAAGACCTGGTCTTATTTTGGAGGGAATACATTAAGTGCCTGACTTAAGGATATTTAGTAGTCATCTTTTGCCTAATTTTGGAATTAAGTTGCCTGCTGGATATTGAACCAATACTCAGGTCTACGACTGTATTCTTGAGTTTTTTCCTTTTCTTCAGGAGTACAGTGCAGGCTTTTGGGTTAGGTATGTACTGTGTAAGCAAAGATGAATCAAATGGATTTCTTCCATGTCTCCATCCTAGTAGCATAGCTGTCTTTACTCTTTCTGTGTGAGGACCAGGCTGCTTACTTTTACTGCACTGAAGAAGAAATTGTTTCTGTACCATTTGGTGAATTTGAGGATGCACAGTTGGCAGGCATCCTAAAGTGAGGCCCTTTAGCATCTGACCTTTGTCTACAGAGCTTGGAATTTACTGAGAATTTTTTACTTGAATCAGGGATATTGGGGATGCTACATGAATACTGTACTCTCTCTGTGACAGGGAAGAAGCAGGCACACCCCCACAGAGCTTGTCCTAAGATCAGCCCCTCTGCTCACCTCCTTGATCCTTCCCTAAGTTGTGGACTCCATTACCCCATCATGGCCCTTTAGTGAGGATTAATGGGGATCATGCTCTCAGGCTGCAGGGCACAGTGGCTGTTAGGGTTGGGCACTTAATAAATGGAAGCTATTACTACTCAGATATGCTGAGAATGGAGCCCAGAACCCGGATGTGAACTTCCTGACAAATTACTGAGCAAGTTCCAGCCCCAAAAAGTGTTCTGCCCCTCCCTCCAGAGTCCATAAGGCTGTGAATATTGAGAGAGAATGTGCTGCCCCAAGAAGTGGCCAGCAGAGTTTGCCCAGGGAGTGGCAGATAGCTGTAGTCCTTTAGTTGTGCCACAGACAGTTTCCTCATCTGAAACCATGAAAAGAGCATGATGTCATTGTAGGGATGTTCACTGCAGATTAAGGACAAAATGGGAAATCAGAGTGGAAAAGTTCTGCTGTGGTGAAGCAGATGGTCTGCTTTATCCATGGGACTGTGTTCCAAGATCACTGTCAGTGTCTGAAACTGTGGGTCGTACTGAGCCCTGGACAGCCTGTGTTTTTGTTCCTGTACATATATACTTATGATAAGATTTAATTTGTAAATTAGGCACACTAAGAGATTAACCATAATAATGTGGTAAGAGAAGAATTATAACAATTCACTTTAATAAAAATTACATGAATGTGGCCTGTCAATATGTTATTACACTTTGACTCTTCATTTATAAAAGCAGTTTATGGTCTCTTCTTGGCAAACTTAATTGCCAGCATCTCTACTATTGCATTTTAGGTCAGTATCAAGTAAAATAAGGACCCAAGTACAAACTCAGTCGCTGCTCTAAAAACTGAGGTGCTACTATGTGGCTACTGGGTGGGTAGCGTATACAGGCTGGGTACACATCCTGATTCACAGGATGGAATTTTTATTACGCTTCTCAGAGTGTTATGCAAGTTAGAATTCATGAGTTGCTTATCCCTGAGATTTTCCATGTACGGTTCGCTGACCCATTTGGCTTAAAGCTGAGGAAAGGGAAGCTGTGGGCAAAGAGAATGCCTGTAGTTTAAACACGCTGTGTGGGTTGCCTTCTTCATGGAGTTCGCCTGTGAGGACTTCAACCAAAGCCTGCATTTCCCTCAGGAAGACGCTTGGGACTTGCTGCAGGGTGGACGCGGTGCCTTGCTTGAGACCTATGGTTCTGTGCTGCAAATGAGCAAGACACACGTGGGCTTGAAACTGTACTAAGCACATGTTAGCACTTGTCCATTGGGACTTTGGGGGGGGGGGTCACAATAAGGTTCCCGTAGAGCTTCTTGTTTTTCACAGCTAGTTTGTCTTCAAAGGCTGAGGGAAAAAAATCAGTCTTTATCATGTGTCATATACCAGCATAACATCTGGACGGATGTTGTGTTAACCGGTCAAATACAAACGGCAGGTGACTGACAAATGCAGTCACTTTTATTTTGTGTTCCGGCTGCATTTCATTCCTTTCTCCAGATGAGACAAGGGACCATGTGTCTTCAGGTTCCCTCAGCAAGAGGATTCTGGTACATATCTGAGGAACATGCTCTTCCCGTCAGGATGTTACTGAGGAAGGGGTGCAGTTCCTGTAGATAGAGAGTATTGGGAGAGGATGGGCTGAAATCCTTCTTTTTCTCTACAGAGCTTTACATTCTGTGCTGAACAGGGAAACTTTACTTTGATGTGATAAAGATTATACTTAAAAGCAGCAGCTGTCATCATTTTCAGTGATGAAACATGACAATCTCATTAAAATCAAGCACAGAGATCTCCCCTGTCATCCTTTCATAATTTTTAATAGCATTATTTTAGAAGTTCTGAGTAATACAAGAAGATCTAACATAGGAAAAAGAGGAATGGCCTGTTGGAAAGAATGGGGCAGACTATCATTCTTCATAGTGTAATAGTGTCATGGTGTGTATAAAATCTGAAGAGACCCACCAGAGGGTTATATGTCACTGAGAATTTAGTGAAGTGACTAGAGATTGGCATTCCACATGAGCGGGTATCAATAGGTAACCGGTAGAGACAAGTATGTGTATTTCCCAGACTCTCATGAAATGTTTAGGGGTAATTTTAAGATATGTATGGGAATTCTGAGGAAGACTACTACAAAACACTGACAGAGTTAAAAGGAGATTTGAATAAAAATTAAAAGATTTGACACATTCTAACGTGAAGAATGTTGTGAAGGTGTTACTTATCAAATTTGACTAAATGTTTGATTTAAATAAGTGCAGCTTCATTCCAAATCCCAGTGGGATTAAAATTGAATAAGTGATTAATTTTGGAAAAATAGATGAAGATAAAATAGCTAAGTAAGCTTTAAAATTTTTTGTTGAGGAAGAAAAACTGGCGCTTGCAAGTATTATGGAAGGTAAAGTTAAATTGTTTAAATCAGCACAACACTAGAGGAGTTATTGGTTGATGAACTAATTACCCAGGTCTGTGGGAGAATTAACATAAACTGAAGGGGCCCTGAAACTTGTGAGTTGGGTTGGGAGGGACAGACAATCTAACAAGACACCTAACGTTGAAACTAGTTTCCTGAAAGAAAAAAATCAATCCTCAACATGTATCCTATACCAACATAACATCCAAATGGATTAAAGGCCACTTGTAAAACAAAAATTATACACTAGCTGGGGGTGTGGTTCCCTGCAGCACAAAAAATAAGTAAATTAAAAAAAAAAAAAAGAAAAGAAAACTAGGTCAGAATGTTCATGTTCACTCCTTGAGCAGCTGGTCTGTGCCATGTTTGTGTTCTGACACAGTGGTGGGACCATGCATTTGGGAAGACACCCAAGGCTCTGCCTGAAGGGGCGAAATGTGATACAGGAGGTGTTCAGGAAGGGTCTGAGAAATGGATGTTTATCCTGAGGCCTGAGGAGAGCTGTCTGGAGGTTGGAAAGTGCCAGGCAGAGGGAGTGAGGTCAGGAGTGAGGGTCCCGTGGCTATGCTGATTGTCCTGAAGGATACAGAGCGACTGATGGGAAGCTGGGGTTTAATGGTGTATTCTGCAGCTCTCCAATAGTTCTGGAACTTATGTAAACAGAGCAGTGAGCTACTATGTTTACAGCCTGGTCTGCAACAGTTGCAGCCTTTGTTGAGGAGATAAGGGTGTAGGTGTGTGTGCACAGTCACATACATGTGCAGTGGAACTGGAGCCCAGGCAGAGCTGGTGGTGATTTGAAAGGTGCTTAATCAGGAGACAGTAATGAGGATGAGGAGAATGCAGTGATGCACTGAATATGGAGTGCTGGTGGCTGGAAGGAGGAAGGACCGGTGTCTGTCTCTCAGGCTGTCTGTGCTCTGAATGGCATCTCCAGCCCTTTCCCTGTGGAGGTTTATTGCTTTTATTTATTGATATACCCCTAGCACCCGCAAATAGTGGCTGGCACCTAGCAGGTGCTCAGTGTTTTTTGACAGAGTGAGTGGGTGAAGGATGCCTTTCAAATTTTTTCTGGTTTGAACAACTGGTAGGTAGGGCTGTTTCCTAATATGTGAGTACCAGAAGGGAGCAAGTGTGGAGGCAGGCACAGGAGGTGACAGCCAAGTATGTCAGTGTGTCAGGAAGCAATCAGATGGCAAACACCAAACAAGGAAATATTTCCAAATGTAAGGTAATCACCATCTTTGGTATGTAAAGAATGCATGAAAGTTGCTTGGAAAATGTCACTTATAGTGGCATGAATATGAATGGACAGTTCACAAAATATGCACCAGATGTGCAGATGTGCCTGGGGCAGTGTCCAGCCTGCCTGCTACTGCAGAGCACAGCCTAGATGGGCAGAGCAGTTTTCCTTATGAAAGCTGATAAGCATGGAGTAGACTGCTTGAACGGATTTGTGTAATTTTGCCAAGGAACTTAGCAGACTGCATCAGGTGCTTTAAAATGTTTGTATCTTTTGAATGGATAACTGTTTCTGGAGTTAATGATGATGCCTGAGAAAAGCCACTCCTACCATGCACCCGTCCCCACATGCCCAACTTATTCTGTAGCATGACATTCAGAGACATAGTAAGCTGGGGCACAGGTAACAATGTTGAGAGGGTGGCTGGAGGGTGGGGGCGTGGTGTTGAGTGTCGGGGGTCGATTGTGGGCTGGGAAATGTACCTATGAATCTGTGCTGAGTTTTACAGTTTACAGTTTTCTATTGTGCTTCTAGATGAAGACTGTCAGTGTGGCCTTAGTCCTGTGCCTGAACGTCGGTGTGGATCCCCCAGACGTGGTGAAGACCACACCCTGTGCACGCTTGGAATGTTGGATTGGTAAGTGCCAACTCTCTCTGTGGCCTGCTGGTGTAAATCTGAGGATTTTATTTCTTCTTGGAGTTATGTCAACCTTTAAATAATTTTAGATATATTCATCTGTATTTTGTGGAAGAGAATGTGATTTAAGGAAAGTTAATAAAGTATTGGTCATGAGTTCTATGATTTTTTCCTTTTAAATTTTCTCCGTGTCTGGCTCACAGTCATAGCTACACACACCTTAAAAATAGAATGACTGGTAGCTGCTGCAAGTGTTTATTGCAAAGGTGAGTCAAGGCATTTCTGGTAGAGTCTTGAATGATACTTGGTAGAATGCAGTGGCCAGTGACTGTTGAGTGCTCACAGTGTGTCAGACACTCTTTGTAGCACCTGACTTATTAACTCATCTGTCTCCGAGATGACTCTGCGGCAGGCTCTGGTACCAACCTGCATTTTAGAGGGTAGGGAGTGGTATAGCTGTGATCTGAACCTATGCAAAGTCTAGAGACCATGCTATTTTTTAAAAATGAAATTGTGGTGTGAAATAGGGTTAGCATGTTGAAATATACTGTCAGTGGCATTGAGCACATTCACACTGTTGTGCAGCTGTCACTACGTCATTCAACACCCCAGCTGCACCTCTGTGCACACTGCACCACTCTACACTCTCATCCCCAGCCCTTAAAGCTCCCTTCACCTCTTGTCTCCATGAATTTGTAAGGATCGCATATAATTGTCAGAGCACAACATTTGGCTTTTGTTGTCTGGCTTACTTTGCTTTGCAGGACCCTAAAAGGTCATCTAGGTTGTGGCACGTGTCAGAACCTCTTGCCTTTCTGAGGGTGAATGATACTTTGTTGTATGGATGGCGCACTTTTTGTTTATGCATTCAATACTGCTGGACATTCGAGATGTTTTCATCTTTTAGCAATAGTGAACAGACACCAGTATGCAAGTGCCTATCTGAGACACTACTTTCAATTCTGTGTATATATCAGGAAGTGGAATTGCTCTGTCACATAATAAGTGTAGTTTTAAATTTTGAGTAACCACTCCACTGTTTTCCACAGTACCATCTGATGTCTCTGCCAGCAGTGCACAAGGGTCCTAATTTCTCCACATCTTTGCTGCTTATTGTTTTGGTTTTTTTGATAGTAGCCATCCTAATGGATGTGAGGTAATATCTTGTGGCTCTGATTTGCATTTTCTGAAAGATTGGTGATGATGAGTATTCTTGTTGGACCCTAGCCCATTTTTGAAGTGGGCTGTTTGTTTTGTTGTTGAGTGTAGTAAATATATAAACATATAAATTCTGGATATTAATCCCAGCTGTGTGACTTGAAACTATGTCCTCCCATCTGAGCTGTGTTCTTTGGGATGATACACTGTATCAGGTTGGGATGTAGTTGATAAGCAGTGCCACTCACTTTTTTGGCTGTAACATATTTCTTTGAACTTTGACAAAACATACAGTACATTTGTGCCATAGATACCACCAATGTGCAGATTATTTTTGTTGTAGTACCAAGAGAGCTCCCTTGTTCACCTTTGTGGTCAGTCCCTTTCCTTTCCTTCATTCTTGGCGACACTGATGTAACTTTTGTTCCAGACAGACAGCAGGTGAGGGGAATTACATCATCTGTTGTTTTGTGTCTTGTGTCTTCCTCTGGGCAGAGTGGATGTGAGAGCCATCCATGAAGTGGCATGCATTGGCACCTGCTTCTGCTTATGTCATTTTTGTGCATGTACCATAGTTGTTTACCCACTTACCTATTGATGGAGCTTTGGCTTATTTCCAGTTTTTGACAAGTATGAAGTTTCTGCAAGTACTTGGTCTTTTGTGGATGTATTTTCTTTTGGATAGATATTTAGGACTAAGATTGCTAGAATGTATATTAAGGATATGTTCAATTTCTTTTTTAAAATAGTTTTAATTGGATTTCTTTTTTTGTCCTACAATCCAGTAGTTTCATTCCATAAAAAAGAGAAAATGTTATTATGTTCAGGGTTTTTTTTAAGCTGGTGTCTCACTGTGTAGCTCAGGTTGGCCTCAGACTTGCAGCAGCAGTCTTCCTGCCTCAGCCTCCTGAGTGCTGAGATTATGGGTGTGCACCACTGCATGCAGGCGGGGACTGTTCTTTCATGTGAATGGGTCTCATTTTTCTTTGGTGTCATAGTCATTCTGTTGGAAGCCTTCTTTTCACATTGCTTGCATTGGTGGTCTGCAGGCATTGAATTGCCCCAGATTTTTGTTTGAAGAATTGTCTTTTTTATGAGAAGGTTTTTCTCGTTTGTCGAATTTTACGCTGATGTGTTTCTTTCCATGTTTTGGTACAGTCCTGTGCTTTCTGGCTTAGTTTTTGATGGGAAGTTTGCTGTAATTCTTACCTTTGTGTCTCTGTATGTGTTTTCTCTCTTTTGGTTGTCTTCAAGATTCTCTTTTAATGTTTGAATTTTTAGTAATTGTTCTGTGATGTAACTGCTTTTTTTCCTCCCCTGTTTAGGTTTGGGGTTTATTTTTCTTGAGGTTCTTTGAGATTCTTGGAGGTGTAGTGTGATGTCTTCATTTTGGCCCTGGGGATTAGACCCTATGTTTTCTCTGTGGTGCCCAGCCTCTGTTGGGTCATCAGTATAGAATTCTGTGCCCAAGGCCTTTTCTGACCCCTTCTCTAGCGTGGACCTTTTTGCCTCTTCTCTCACAGCTTTCCTCGTTATCTTTACCTGAGTCTTGGAGTTTCCTGTACCCAACCTGAACAACAGTCTTGTCTCCATTTTTCTTCTGGAGTACACAGAGTCCAAGCCTGTGTTGTGGGTCTCCTAATTTGCTTTTTTAGAACTCTGGCTTTTGCTGCCTGGGGAGGGAGGTGGGGCCAAGGTGGGGGGAGTGTTCCTCTGCCTGATTCTATGCCTGGAGGGGTGTTGACTGCACTGTGGAATTGTACTCTGCAAAGGCTGGCCTATCGGGAACAGCACCTGTCCTGCCTCCACCACAACCCAGTGCCCTCTTCCACATTTTCTTACAACGGCCTTTGTCTGTTTATGCTGCGATAACAGAGTACCCGAGGAGGGGTACTTTATCAGTAATATCGTCACTTACAATTCAGGAGGCTGGGAAGCACAAGATCAGGTGGCTTGGTGCCTGGTACCCATGTCCTGAGGAGCTGGACTTACTGAGTAGAGATGGGGTGTCATGCGCTTTCCTGCACTTGGGGCTCTGACACAGCCAACAGTCGTGTTCTCTCCTACCTCACCCCTGTTTCTTACCCCCTCTGGCTGTTGGAGGATGATGTTTTCCTTCCTGGAAATGACTTTTTAAATTTTTTTTCCAGAGAAACAGGGGAGAGGCTGTTTTGTTTTATGGCCTGACATTAAATGCTATAGCAGTAATACAAAACACAATTCCACTGAACAATGAAATGTGCCTGTTTTTGTGGGGAATACTGTCTGTGTTTCAGAGTATAAAAAAGCTGAATGCTGAACAGGAAGAAGTGTAATTTAGCTAAAAATTTTTTTATGTGCTAGCTAGTGATAGCCATGTATCAGGAAAGATAAGAATGCCAGAGGTTTGTACAGTACATGGAGGTTCTCTCATTCTAAGGAATTATTTGGGTGGCACTTTGTTGTCTCTGTGTCTATCTGTCTGTCTGTCTATATGTCTCCTCCTCTCCCTTCTCTTCTCCTGTCTTATCCCCTCTCCCCTCTCTTTTCTCCAGGGTCTCATGCAGGCTAGTCAAGTCTTCTACCACTGACCTATACCCCCAACCCTCTTTTTTCTCTTACTTCTGAGAGGAAAGCATTCTTTTTGCCTTAATTCACAAGTGGGCGTTAAGAGAGCTGTGTCAATGGGCTAAAGTAAGGATCTCTTCCCATCCTCCCCTGCCCTCCCCTGCCCTGCCCTCCCCTCTTTCCTTCCTTCCCTTTCTTTCCCATCTCTGGGGTACTAGGGATTGAGCCCAGAGCCCCTGTACTCCTTCCTCTCTCCTTTTGAGACAGGGTCGCTAAATTGAAGTCACTAAGTTTTCCTGTACTGTGCTTAAACTTGCAATCCTTTTGCCTCAGCCTCCCATAGTGCTGAGATTACAGATGTGTGCTGTCCCATCTAGCTAATAATGATGGCTGCCTCCTGTATAGCTCTGGTGATTATAGAAAACTTACACAGACTCTGTTGTTGACCAGCACACAGGAAATCACTCAGGTTGGTGTACAGATGCTCAGTGGAGATCACATTTTAATAAGCATGGAGGTGAATACAGAAGAGCTATGAGTAGTGCTCAGGGTTTAGCTGGGAAGATCAGACTGGCACCAGAGGACTGTGGGAGATCAACATCAAGGGGTCTGGGGCTCAGAGGGTGCTATGGGAGGAGCGCCAAGTGGGCTAGCAGGGAGGCGAGAGCAAAGCTTGGAGCAGCAGACTGAGCCCACCTCTGGAGGGGCTGAGGTAACAGCCCTGTTGGGCACCCAGTGTATGGGGGTTGCTGGTCCGCATTAGCTGTGGTCACTGGCTGCCTGTGCCTTCCTGGCACAGCTGTGGACCACAGTAAGCACAGCTGAAACTTCTGCTCTTTGGGACTTGCCATTCAAAACCCTCTTCGTTTGTGAAGTTGCACTAGTCTTAGGTTCGTATCTCCATTTACTTCTCTGAGACAGGATGGCATAGTTGTTTAGAGCCTCCTCCCTTGTTCCTTTCAATTTGAGCCTTGTAGCAACCATGAGGCTGTTTTTTAAAATGAGGTACTTCAGTCATCCCTGCAAATCTGTTGGGAATCTCTCAGGCTCTTGGTTCTGTGTAACAGCTGTAAAGAACACAGTAATGTAGTTTATTTTGTAGCCACACGGGAAGTAAGAATTCAGTGGTAGGACACATCCAGCTAATAAAGACTGCTCCTGTAGAATTTCAGTCCCTGCCCCAGGACTCTAGACACTTGAGTGCTGCAGGTCTTGCCACTACCAGAGCAGTCCTTTCTGGTCCTTTGCAGCCGCAGGCTCCTGGCTTTGTCCTGGAGCTCTGTGAGGAGACAGGCCCCTCACTCTGCATGCTTTGTGTATTACTTGCACAACACAGAAAGGAGGCCCCATGACTAGTAAAGTGTGGGCATTAAAACCAGGCCTAATTTTGGATTTTTTTTTTTGGTCTTTTTGAGACAGTTTTGCTGTGCAGTTTAGGTTGGCCTAGAACTTATGTTATAGCCCCACGTGCCTTGAACACACAGTGATCCTCCTGCCTCAGCATCCTGAGTGCTGGGATTACAGGCATGCTCTACCACATCTGGCACATGTCCTAATTTCAAACTAACCCTTTTGCCATTATATATTTTCTCAATCAACAATTAGTCATTCAGAGTTACAGCACTAATTAGCAGTAGAGTCCTTGAAAACCATACAGAGAAATTTACACTTGATCCAGCAGGCATACTCAGTAAGTCAATTAGCAAATGTTTATTAACTGTCTACTCGATACAAGGTACAAAAAAGTACAAAGATTCTTTGAGCAGTAAGCTCTCTATGTGATCTTTGAATTTTAAATTTTTATTGATTTTTAATCTACCTATAGAAGAGTGCACCTAACTCAAGTGTAAAATTTGGTAAATTTTCCCACACTCATCCAAGAAATCCAGCCCAAGAACAGTGTTAACAGTAGCCCAGAAACCCAGATGTGTCACCTTCCTTTGGTCAGCCATCTCCACCATTTATCTGCACCTAATCTGAGTGGGAATGCTCAGCAGCCCCTTTTTGGTCAGAGCTTAGCCTGTCCTGGCTAGGTGGCACTGCCGCTGACTGTCCTTTTTAAGCTCAGGACCAGGTTCAGGATCCCTGAGGAGTAGGTGTCTCTCAGGGACGAGGCCGAGTGCAGTGTAGGAAGGGCCTTGTGGCCAGCAGGAAGTAGAAAGGAAGAATGCTGTATCTTTCCTCTGCCCAGATGTCATCTGTGCCCCCAACACCTCGGGCTATGTTATGGGAGAGCTGAGACTTTAGCTTCTCTTGTGTTAGGAGAGTCAGACTCACATCTTTTGATCTAAAGTTGTAAAATACTGAAAAGTTACGCTGAAAATCTTGCTGGTGGAGGAGAACGTAGGGAAATTTGTAAAAAGAAAAACATTTTATATAAATGCTAATTGTCACTTACTTTCCTACCAACCCACTTATTTACAGTTTCACTGGCACACTTACTTGCTGTTGAGTTTATCAGTTCCTTCCCAGGTTTCCCTAAAGAGAAATCCAGGACAGCATTGGAAGACAAGTGTTTATTAAGACAAAACTGCAGTTTTAGATCAGTGTTCTCTTCACTTCACCTCACATCAGACTGATAGGGTGGTCAGGAATGTCCACCCAGGAATTTAATTTTAGTGTATTTAAATGATAGTTCCTTTAATGTTAAAAACATCATTTTAGTTTTCCTTAGTCTTTGCTGTATTCCTTCTCTTTTTTCTCCTCACTAGTCACTGTCGTATTCTGGAGGGGAACACAGTCGACTGACTACAGAGATTCCGAGTAGATGAGTGGTGACAGCCCATTTAGCTGGTCCTGGCCTGATTCTAGGCCTGGGAGGCAACACTGAGGCCCCTGTCAGGCTGTCTCTGCTAATGAGGCCTCAGCATCTCTGCTGGGTGCTGTGAGGTACACCACAAAGGGCGGCCCACAGCCCGCCCTGGGCCAAGTTGCTGTGGGTGATGAGCTTCTGTCTCCCCGGGGGGAAGGTCAAGCCTCAGGAACTCTCCTGCTGCGGTGCAGGATGTGAGAGCCATGTGCACGTGGTACCAAGTGCTGGTCCAGATGAGGTGCAGTGGACCTGTCTTTCCATAGAGAAGCTGCTTCTGCTCTTCTGACCACTGGAACCGGCGCTGCACAGTCAGCTGTGTGCTGACTGCATCAGAGACCTGCCCTGGCCTCATGCGCAGCTGTTACTGTTTGTCACGGTGCTTTCTGCTTCCTTGGTGCATGTGCTTAGGCGGCCCTCGTCTTTACTTTTCAAATCCTCGTCCTTCCCATACTAGCCCTGTGGTTCAGGTTACTGTTGACCTGATGGGGTTGCTACACTTACTTTGAGACCTTACAGCTTTGTTCCTGTAGAACAGAGAGAAATGAAGGTGCACATGTTATTTATTTATTTATTTTGGTATTGGGAATCAAACTCATGACCTTGTACTTGCCAAGCAGGCGCTGCCAGGGAGCTGCATCCCCTTCCCAACATGTCATTTATTGTGGTTGATTGTAACACATTTACCACACATCTTCTAGAGATCTTAGTGAGGATCTGGTTTCCATCAAGTCATCCTTAGCCAGAGCTGCTCATGGGGCACCAGCCAGCCACGTAGGGAGCTACGGCTAGTTTCCAGAAGGAGAGGGCCTGGATTTTCTCTTTGGAAAAGTCTGTGACAACTGACATATTCATGGGTGCAGATGCCTCCCAGGTATAGAATCCTATTGCTTAGTGTTAGGTTTTTTTACTTTTCATCAAAATAATGCTGGAGCATAGCTAGAGCAGTCAGATGGTTTTAATAGTTGTATTAAGAAAAAGCTGTCCTCACCTCCCTTGGTGTCTTGGATTAGTTTTTTTTTTTTTTTTTTTTTCTTGTCCATGTATGCTTTTTCCCTCCTGTAGTCACAAATTTTCTATTTCTAAGTTTTTTGTGAAACTGTAGTGAATTTAATTTTTACATGTATTACAGATCTGTTAATTATTTCAGTGCTGAAATAGCATATTACTTTTTTGTTTTGTTTTTTGCAGTGCTAGGGTTTGAACCCAGGGCAGTCACTCTACTGCTGAGCTACTACTACATCATCCCTAGTCCTTTTTATTTTTATATCTTATTTTGAGACAGGATCTCATTCTGTTTCCCAGGCTGACTTTGAACTTGGCTCCTCTTGCCTCAACCTCTCAAGTAGCTGGGAGGATTTTATACAAGGGTGCATTTTTGTTTTTGCTTTTTTTAAAAACACATACCTCTTCCTGCAGTTCATTCCTTGGTCTCTAGACCTGTATGTGGAACTTTCTCCTCTTTTGCTTTCCTTACTTCCTTTCCCTCCCTTCTCACCTTTTCCTCCTTTCCCTTCCCTTCTCCTTATTTCTTGGATCCTTTATTATTTTCTTTGTTTCCCAAGAAAAAGAGCACAAGATACAGATTTTGTACATGTTTGTGGGTCAAGAAGGACTATTTTGTTTCCTTGAAGTTGAATATTAGACTGAAATTATCTTCATAGGAACTTTTGAAAGAATCACTCTGTTTTGTCGGTTTTCAGTGTTGTTAGGGAGCCTGGAGCTTCCCTAATTCCAGATCCTTTGTATGTGATCTGATTTTTCTCTGAGGGTTTTCTTTGCCTTTAAATTTTAATAGTATGATTATGATTGTCTAGATGGAGATTTCTTTGGGCTTCCCTTGTTTGTAGTTCCTGAACTTGTATCTATTTTTGTCTTTTGACAAATGTGGGGAGTTTTCATATTACAGTCACCAGTCTGGGAATTTGATGATAGAATGCAGTCCTTTTATCATTGCCTATAAGTCTCTTTTCCTGGGAGCCGTTAACTTTCTACAAGATGGGACCTTGCATTCTTCTGTGAAAGTGGGGTTTCCAGGGAGCAGCCAAGTGAATGGGAAAGACCGGCAGATGAATGTGTGGGAAGTAATGCTTGGATCTGTTGAGGCAGAATTCTGTTAGGTACATGGAAAATAAGAAGACTAGGAAACAATCTAGGAAGCCCAGAAGTAAACACTACCTAAAAGGTATAGTTTTGATATATTCATTGGCTCAACATTGAATGTTTCCATGAATATATCTTAAAACACAAAATATTAATTTAGTAAAATGTGATGTAGCTGTGTTGGGAGTAGGGCAGGGAGTAGGGTAGTGCTGAGAATAGAAGAGAGAAAAATGCTAAGTACCATGGAAGGGGGTTGCTGATAATGTCTGATAAGAAAAATCAGGAAATAACAATCTAAGCATAGATGTCTAGGGAATGGGAGAAAATGTCACAAGTGCCAGCCAGTCAAGTTGGAAGGGGTTGCTTCTGAAGCCGTGACAGCTGCTTTTTGGTTCAAAGCCTTGTCGTGTTCCCTGACTTCCTAAGTGAAGCATGTGTGCATAATTAAGCCTGGAAGCCCATGGAAAGTCTCCACTTCCCAGGAGCAGTTGGACATATGAGAGGGTGGGGTGCTTAATGCTTCACACAGACCTTGGTGAAAAACAAGTTTCCACAGGCAGGAGCAGTCTAATTTCTTCCATGTATTCTAATTCTGTCAAAGGCAATGCTTACTACTATTCTCACATTGGGGTATGTGGGTCCTGAGGAGCTCCTGAGGTTGCTCTGTTTTTGTAATACTATCAAGATGTCATTTGGTATTGACAGATTTTATTCAAAACTGTTATGATTGATATTATCAAGTTTGAGAGTATAGGCAACTACACTGAAGATGACAAAATTCACTAGAATACCCATTCTGGTTTTACTAGTACCTGCTTTTGAAGTTTTACAGTATCTACAATGTTTTATTTTTATTAATATTGTTATGTACTGCTATATTCAGTTATACTATGCCTGATGATATAGACAATTCTATTGAAGATAACAAGATACTACACAGTAACCATTGTAGAACACCTTGTACTGTGGTTTTACATGACTTTTTCATTTCATGTGTTTGTAGGAATATGTTTTGTTTTGTCTTGCTTTGTTTTGTTTCACCCTCTAATATAGAAAGGATAGAAATACATGTAGAGACTCATGCACGCAGTTTATGAGAACTGATCTTAAAACACATGATGAAATGAACAACTGCTTTGAAGAAAGAGACACTACAGTATCCAGTGCTGATCCCGTAGTATCATGATGTGAAATCCAGCAATACTATTATTCTTTGTTCAGAGTGATTTTAGCCTGCTTTGGTTTGTTTAATCTTAACATACATGAAGATATGGATAACTACATGCATGTTTAAGTGTATAGGGTTGTTAACCATATTACTAGGTTTTTGTTGGATAGTTGAACAGAACTGTTTGCAGTCTTGCTGAATGTCCACTTTGTATGCTTCACTTTTGTAACTTGAACAACTATTGTAAGAGGACAATATGTAATTATCAACTAGTGATTTCTTACTGTTTATTTTTTCTTTGAAATTATGTATTATTTCTACCCTTTTTGTTTATTCTTTCTTTAAATTAAAAAAAAAAAAAAGATGCCATTTGCCCTTTCCCCCATGTTGACACCTTCGTTGATGGTGGGAAAGCAACTTAAGGCAAAGAAACTTCTTCTGAAGCCTTAGGGAGAATCAAGGGAGTCACTGTGAGTTTTGTGTTGCTGGTCATTTGCATTTGAAAAAAAGAACCTGATTCGTAAGAGTTTGCCCTTGATAGGACAGGAGAATGTATTAATTTCCTTAAATTTCAACTACTGAATGCACGTTTTTAAAGATTTCTGTGTGATGAATGGGATGTTCATGTGCTGTTGCTTAGTGGTAGAGCTGCTGGCTGGAGGGCGGGTGACCAGCTCCTCCGCTGTGGGTGCAGCTGTCGGGGAGCAGTAGGGGTGGGAGACAGTGCTTCAGCAGGTGCATCTGGCTGACTGCAGGGCTGGTCTGGGTGAGGCAACCCCTCTGCCGCAGGTGCGATAGGAGCTGGGCTCATGCTGTTTTCACCACACACATTTTTTTTTCACACGAAGGAATAACACAGATCTGGATGTTTGGTGAGGAAATAAACAAAGTGAGCCTGTCATGTTGCCAGTGGTAAAATATGAGATTTCAAATAAAAAAATTAGGATTTGGAAGACTTTTCTGATGAGATCATGGTGATATTATTGGTATTATTATTTTTAATAGGGAAGGTCAGCAAAACTCATTGAACTAATGATGGTCAGTGCCCAGTGTTACAAAGCCCATCTGTGAGTGAGGTAGCCATTTAAGGTTCCACAAGACCAGTCCCCATTCATTGACATGGCTTTACCTACTACATTGCGAGTAATCTCAAAGGAGCTACTGGTTGTTGAGTTTTGATGTAGTATCAAAGGAAACACCCTGACTAGCTATTCCTTCACTTAAATACCCCTTTCTTTATTAGTGATAAATATTTGTGTGAAGGGAGATTTTCCTGACAGGTCTTAACTGAAATCCCACAGTGCAACAGATGAATGCAGAAAAAGATAGGAGGGTCTGGGCATCTCCTAAACCTAATACTAAAGAAGGTTGCAAAAGCATCAGCAGTGTTACTATTCTTACTAAATGTGAGGAACGTACTTATATTTCAGTATAATTATTCATGTTAAAATACAGTGGGTTAGAGCTGGGCATGGTGGCTCATGCCTGTAATCCCAGCACTCTGGAGGCTGAGGCGGGAGGATCATTGCAAGTTCGAGACCAGCCTGGGCTACAAAGTGAGCTCAAGGCCAGCCTGAAACTGCATAAAGAGATCCTGTTTCAAAAAGGGAAAAAAAAAAAAAAAAAAAAAAAAAACCAACAAAATACAGTGGGTTTATTACTTTTTAATGAGTGAGTAAAAACATTAAAAGTTTTGTTCACCTTAATTTCTAATGTGTCAAATACCAACAGATAACCTTTGCATAAATAAAAACATGTTGGGTTTCTCAATCATTTTAAAGAGTAGAAAGGGAGCCTAACACTGGGCAAATCTGAGAACTTTTGGCTTTGAGTTGTTGTCACTAAAAGCCATACCAGAAGCTGCAAACCACGGGTATATATGTATATTTGTAAAACTAATTTTTTTCTTGGTGGGAGAATGTAGGGTATAAATGAAAATTATTAAAATGTGTCATTCGTGGTCCCTTCCTTTTTTTTTTTCCCCCCCTGCCGTTGCATCCAGGATCCTGTGTGATCCCTACAGGGGTCCCTGTGTTAAGGTTTCTATCTTGAAAGAGCAACAACTAATCCTTCCCTTGAACATGGCACTGGAGTAGAAATAAAGGTTCAGAAGAGTGGTAGGTGCTGAAATTTAAGCAAACTTGATTAGAAGGGAAACAATTCTGGTGGCAGTGGTTTTAATAAAACCATTTTGTAGCCATTAGTAGGTCCATATGAGGTTTAAGGCAGCGAAACCTGAAGTCACATTGGTGACATTGAAGTGAGTATGGAAGAGGAATCTGCTAGAAAGAGAACTTTGGCAGTGGAGGAAGCACGTGTGTAAAGAACTGTTTCGTTTTCAATTCTTCTGCAGATCCTCTGTCAATGGGTCCTCAGAAAGCCCTGGAAACCATCGGTGCAAATTTACAGAAGCAGTACGAGAACTGGCAGCCAAGGGTAAGCTTGGTTATTCCTTTTCTTTCTTGCAGGGAAGCTTCAGTTTCTTGGTCACAGACTCTTTGAGTTCAAGCTAGAATTCTCCGTAGATTCTCACCTCATATTTCCAAGGCTCGTATGGTCCTTGCACGTCTGCATGCCATCTCCTAGCCTGTTGGTGTATACACACATTGTTTGTAGTGACAGCTCATGCATTACAGTGAGCCATGCAGCAGGTAGTCTTGTGTCATGAATTTTCCTTACAGAATCTTTTGAAAACAGGTCTTTCATGTTATTCTTAAATGGTGGGTTTTATTTTGCACAGGAAGTATATTTTCAGTACCTCTTCTGTAACCCCAGCCAGGTAGAGCTATATCCTTCTTGTCGTCTGTTTTTAGGTAGCAGAGAAAAAAGTACCCAGTGTTCAAAGGATGACACCTATTATGCACTTAGACTTTGATTCAGAAGGTAGATTTCTTTTTAGGGAATTGGTTACCAATTAGTGTTTTTTTGTTGTTGTTGCTTATATCTTATTGCCAGCTTGCTTGCTTCCCTCTTTTTCTTTTTCTTTTCTTTTCTCCCCCACTTCTTTCCCACCCCTTTCCTTCCTTCCTTTTATAAAAATGGCAGAGAATATAACTGTCATGTTGCCCTTAAAATCTAGGTATTTGTAAACTACCCAAAGACCTATTTCCTTTATCCCTTTTTATAAACCAGCTTGATGACCTATTGTTTAATAGAAATTTAGACATCTGGCATGTTTACAGAGGTGCTTCTGTTACATCCAGCTTTGTGTGACTACCTGATTCTGAAATTATCTGTACTGAAATTATCTGTTAGGGAGAAAGCAAGTTAGGCAGGTGCTTTGCCTGGGCATCTCCTCTCTTTCTGGCTATAAACCTTATGGAAACAAATGACTTATGGGACCTACTTAATACTTGCCTTCTTGGGTATTTGATTTGTGGATCATTTATCCAAACGATCTGAAATTTAGGGATTTTTTGTATATTATTTACATTCCTCGAGTAAGAGGATAGTCAGAAATGAATTTGTTCTTGCCTTTAATGGTGCCCTTAGGTAATTTCTGTTGGAGCTCCTGGCAGTGAGGATACATCTCTCTGTCTTTGTGGTTTGCATTTATAACTTGTCAAGTCAATAATAATAGGCCTTTGTTCTTCGGAAGGTAGTTTCTCAGTGGTTATTTGATAAATTCCTAAAGGCATTGCTTTTCCCTCTCAGAGTCTGTTGCCTCTTGATGGTTTATATAAAAATTCAGTGCCTTTTCTTGAGAGAGCAATGCATTTAGGGTTGGGTTAGAACTGGAGCAGTATTTTGATTGTGTATCCCTTTAAGAATAGTTGAGATGTATAGTGTTTCACAGAAAAATAGCTTCTGTGAGGGCTTTGAAGATACCCAGGATCTCAGCAAGGTGAGACGGCACTTAAGGGAGAGTGGGGCAGAGTGACAGTACTGGGAGATGCGATGTTGCTATCAGCACTGTCCTGATTTAAAGAAGTGCCTTTCTGACTCAGCTGCTCTGACTTCTCCTGAGTTTGACTTGCTTTTGCTTTTTGTTGGATATTTTAAGATAGTAGGGAAAAAAAAGATAGTATGTAGGTTCAGGTCTTTTGATTGTGTACATAGAATAAAACCAGATACCTTTGGATCTTGGGGTACTTTATAGAAAGAACCTATACTGTTTTAATTGCTTTCTTCTTTTTAAAGAAGTACACAATAAGAAAAAAATATTTAATATTTTAGGACATTACACATTTATTCTATTTAACATGACTTACAATTTTTTTGAGTGTTAAGTGATTATTTACTGCTTGTTTTATTATTAGTTTGATGTGGCAGATGCCATCCAGTTCACACTAGCTGTCTGTAAAAGGAATCTTCTAAAGCCCTACTATACTTTTTAATCTAAATTTCTTTTGTGTGTGTGTTTTTTTTTG
Source organism: Cavia porcellus (assembly GCF_034190915.1). Lineage (NCBI taxonomy): Eukaryota > Metazoa > Chordata > Mammalia > Rodentia > Caviidae > Cavia > Cavia porcellus. Next base: position 29,093,373 of record NW_026947515.1, read on the forward strand.
TTTGTTTGTTTTTTCCTTTTTATCGGTACCGGGGATCGAACTCATGACTGCCTGCTTGCAAGGCAGGCGCTTATGCCGCTGAGCTAAATCCCCAGCCCCTTATTCTAAATTTCTAACAGCAGATGTCTTCTGTGGTATCTGTAAGGGGCATTTTGGGGTAGGCAGGCAACATTTGCATGCAGATAAATGGTCCCAGACACAAAGACAGCAGTGTGGAGCATGTAGGAGGAGATCATTGCTTGGCCATCCTGGGGTGGCTACTGCAGATCTAGAGGATGCAGCCCTCAGGTGATTGATTGTATATAGCCTAGGAAACTGACTGTAGTCTTTGAAATTCAAGAACAGATCTGTGAAATAGTTTTCTATAAAAGAGACTTTTAAGAGCTGGTGACATGGAGAGTGTTTAAAGATTATAGGATGCTTAGGAAGTGTAGGAAGTGTACCTTTACAGTGTACCAGTATGTGTGGGATTCCATCTGGATTCCTAAAGTAGATTCTGGAATTAAGTATCATCTTTCACCTAGTAAGAATCTGTTCATGCAGAATGGGGTCTTCTCCTGCATTCAGGAAGCCAAGCTACAGCAATGAATATTTCATTATTTTCTTTTTGAATCCCAAGACTATTGGATTCATTTCTACATATGCTAAAAATGTTCTTAGATTTCCTGCTACAGCCCATTACAGGGACTTCTGTATTTCAGAAACAAGCCTATGTAATGGATGTGGTAGGATAGCTCCACCTGGTTCACGGATGTCAAATGCAGGGTTGTTCTGTAAGTTCTTGGTGATAATAGCACATGCCCCTGTACATGTAGTATTTCAAGTGAATTCCAGGAGAGAGCCAGAGGCTTGGCAGTACTTCTCAGTGGGTGGCTGGCCTCAGGCTGCCTTCCAGAATTTGCACAAAACATGAAATGATTACTAAGCTCAGATGCGTGGCGCAAGGTGCCTGATCCCCGAGTGTAAGTCAGGGTGCCTTGAAACATCGCAGAGATAAACATGCATTATTTTATTGCATTCTGCAGGGCTCTCCAGTTTCTGCAATAATAAAGAGAGGTTGATTGTGCCACCTGCAACAAAACAATGGTGTTGTTATTAAATTTCCTAACCCTTTGATATATTTTCTAGTTTTCTCTGTATCGTTTATTGCAAGACTAAGGTCAGGCAATTTTCAGTAAGGTCATTTTCATGAATGCTAGCTGAAATCAGTGCCTGCCTTTGTGTTGCTGTGGGTGGGAACAGATGAAGGATGCCATTAGGAGCAGCAGCTGCCATCGAGGAGGTGTGGAAGATTCACCACCAATTTACCAAGCCGCGGGGGTGCCTTATGGACCGATGGCTTCCTTACTGGCACAGAATTTCTCAGGCTTTCCTCCTGACTTTCTTAGCTATGACTGCTCGAGACTGAATATTTTGTAAAGATGACCCTGATTCTAGGGGAATGTAGAGAAGCTATAATGATTGTGTTTGTTTCTGAAGGCTGCCAGACTCTTTCTGGCCCATCTACCTTACCCAGCGGATTGAGCCCATTTTTAAATAATGTATTGGTTTGCTATTGGTGAAATATTTCTTCTGGCTAAATTTACGACTGCATTATTACCTTTAGGTACATAAATTTGTGTTCTCCACAAGATGGAAGGAAAGATGCCAGCTGTTGTTTTGGCTGGAAATTCTGCAGTGAAATGTCCTTCTCCCTACCCCTTAAACATGCTTTCTTTTGTCCTGAGCCTCAAGCAAAAGTTTTATTGAAAGCTGGTAGTAGGAACTTACAAAACTGGGAGTGTATAGTGAAAAATGTATCCTTTTAAGACTGTGTCTAGATTGGCAATTCAGTGTAGGATGTTAAGCCAGGAGTTGGAGCTAACAGTAAAAGCCAGGAGGGTGAGTCTCCCTCCTCAAAGGATCCCTCCCAAGGGATCTTCTTTCCCCAAAACCAGAAACAGAAAGGTCCACACTGTGCTCAGATGAGTGTAAGTTTTTTCAGCGACTTAGCTACAATTTACTAAGGAGGGTGAAGAGATTGATAGAAATTCCACAGTTGGCAGGTATCTGAGGTGGCTGCTGGTCGAGTCCATTTTTCCAGTGTATGTATCCTGCAGAGAGGCTGTCCATGCTCTTACTTGTCAATGTACTTTGCTATAGGAGCCCATTTCCATCCCGATCAGCTGCATGTAGCACAGACAGCAGGTCCTGGGTATAGGGGCAGAGGCTGTAGATCCTCCCAGGCACTGAATGGTCAGTAGGACTCCACTTAGAGATGCTGGACAGTTCTTAGGTATCATGCAGTGATGTCTTGTGGGTTACACTGAGCAGCTTTTCAATTTTAGCTTCTGTTCAGGTCATCATTCTTTTTGGGTCTGTCAGTTGATTTCTGATTAAGGAATGGAAGTTAGTTTTTCCTGTTAAATAATTGCTTTTTAAACAGAATTTCATGCCAACTAGTGTGTATTTAGAAAGAGAAGTTTCCCTCAAACAAAGCAAGTTTCCACAACCTGTTACATAAGCTGAATAGAACTCATTGCTGCATTTAGTTTAACCCACAGTCACTCCTCCCTTGGTGTTGACACTAGAGTTGTTTGCATGCCTCTTGAGCTGCTTGGAATGAATCAAAGCTGTTGAGAAAGGGATTGGGCAGGCCAGGGACCAACCCTTCAGTTTTGTTTTCAGTGTTTACAGGTACAGGTGGTATTTATAGAAACGAATGTTTATGTGTAATTCACTGTTTTATGGGGATTATGGTTAGGACAGCTGGAGTCCAGGCTGCATCACCTCTTCCCTGAAGTGAACCAATTGCTAGACCTGTCTACCCTGCAGGAAGAACTGAATAGCATGACAGACTATTATGGGCACCCATCAGAGCCAGCATTAGGGAAGGTAGACACTAACTCAAGACTGATTGGGCTCTTGGTTCCTGTTAACCTCTTTTCCTTGAACTGATTATAATCTTCTTGTAATCCAGAGATCCTAGATGCTCCAAAATAGGGGCAACAGGAGGGAAAAAGTGATCGATATCAGTACTTTTAGCTCTGCTGCCTGACCTAATCCCAGTGTTCTGAAATCTTATGCAGTGATGCCGAAAAGAGCAATAAATGACGTCTGCCTTGCCTAGACTTTTCTGAGTCAGTTGTGGATCGTCTAGGAAGAAACTAAGGTGTAAAGCACTGGGAGATGCCCTTGAGATCTTTGTGGAAAAGGTAATGTGGACTCTTACTCTGCAGTTACTACTATTTGGGGAGTCACATTTAGGCATTTGTCCCAAACCCACAGTACAGTTGAGCTGGTGAACATGGTCATATAATTATGTAATGTCATTCCTGGGGTGCCACCCTGATGCCATTACTATTCTGACCTCCTGCCTAGCTGGCTTCCTCTCTCTGCCAACTTTGCCTCTACTCACCTTCACCAACCTGATTTTCCATCCCTCTGGGCCTTAAGGTAGGACCTTATCTTCCTCTTTGTGTTTTTGTGACAAGTTACAAATGAAGACTTCTAGCCAAAGGTAGACTTGTAGATGGATGGCTCACAGTTGACATAATTCAGAGTGGTGTGTGAAGTGCTTGGCATCCTGCACTCTTTAAATTTGCATCATGGCGTATACAGTGTCTTCTTCTTATCTTGGGGTTCACTGTTATGCTTTGACTGTTTCCCTTAGCTGCCTCCTACCCAGATGTTAAGAATTGTACCTGTGACAAATATTTTATATTTTAGCCTTGGCCTTAATCATGCTCCTTTCTTCTTTCCTCTTTTTCTATCCCATCTTGCCTGACAGCTTTTTCATGTACTGTATTCAGGAGAATTCTGACTTAATGCTCTTCAGCAGAAGGGCTTGTTAGTCAGCCCAGCCTACACACTTCCTGTCTCACCTTGGTCCCCAAAGGCCGTGTTGTTGGAAATGGTCCCCTGGCAGTCTGAAGACCGGTTTATAGCAGACCATGTGTGAATCTCATTGGCCATTGTACTTCATAAGAGCATCTGAGTTTCCTCATCTCTCTCAGAGCAACTGAGTGTCACAAAGCATTCATGCTTTAAAAACACACCAAATAAGGTTTAAAAAGGAAGAAGAAAAGAAGGAATTATTTTGCATCGTCTGGAGAATGGATACCATGCAATTAGGACATTTTTGGGATTTTGGTCCTTTAGAATTGGTCTAGGAGGGGGCAGTCATTTGCCTTCCCTGTGTAGAATGCTGCTGTCTCAAGGTCCTGTTAGGATCAGCCTGTGCAGTTTCGAGTGGTACACCAGCAGAAGGCCTGTCACTGTGTCCGTTATTGCTCGGAAGTAGGGAGTCAGGCTTTAGCGTCTCTCGCTCCCACTCCCATAGCCATGTTAGACTAGGGACACTGGGGAAGACTTTCATCTTGTGCCTTACTAGCATGTACATTTGGCTGCTGTGCAGAGCACCCTAGGATGGGATCTCATCTCTACCATTGCACTACTAGGGAAGGGTGGGTAATAATAGGTCAGTAATTATGCGAGGAACATGTGCGCATTGACTTTCATCTTTGCCACTTCTGAGAAATGTCACTACTGTTTGACCTTCTAAGATTTACAAATGTATGCCAACTGTGGTGGCAGTTATCTGTAATTCCCACAGTTTGGGAATCTGAGGCCGAAGGATTGCAAGTTCCAGGCTTACCTGGAGAACTTAGTGTGAGACCTTGTCTCAAGACAAAGCATGAAGAAAGGATGGGGAATGTAGCTCAGTACTAGTTCAGTCCTGGCACTGCCCCCTAAAAATTAATAAATGTGAAAGGAGGGTTAACAAGAAAATGAATCCACTAACATTGGCCTGAAAGTATTCATATAAGGAGACACAGTGACTCCAGGAAATTCTCACCTCTTTTCTCTGTCCCTGGGCTTATGCCTTCTTATGCTTTTGTGGCCTCTCGTCTCCAGTTTCTTGCCTGGGTAGATCCTTCCTTACTCTCCTCCGTTAATTGACCTATTGGAAGCATAATATTTTTAGAGACAAATAAGGGCTTAATTCTGTTCTTAACAAGCCTCTCAAGAATATTATCTCTTTTTCATCCTTTTAATAAGGAGTTGTTTCTGTGTATGTGTCAAATTAGGAATGAGCACCCTGCACTTTTTGAGGACTGAAACTGTAGCCCAGCCTCTTGGTGGCCACACACCTCACGTGGTGGGAGGGCATCCAGCGTGAACCTGGGAGCAATGGTAAATTGACCCTGAAGGACAGAAAGTGTCATGGCAAGGGCTAGAAGTGCTTACTATCACAAAACAGCGCATAGCAACCTAGAGAATGGAAGACTAAATATGTGGCACCATGTGCCATTGAAAGGAGTCGTAAAATTACACCCTGGCAGGTGAGAAAGTACTGATGGGTGGTGGTGGTAGGAAGTACTCCAGTGCAGATTGGTGGGGACTTAAGAGTTTCTGTGGTACCTGGTTCCCTTTTACAGGGGACCTGTGTGCCACAGTGGTGCCTGCACCTCTAGGCGGTTACCACGGCTTATGGGTGATGCTGTCTGAAATATCAAGGGTTACTGTATTTGTAACACATAATGGGAACTTTTATTTTTGGTCTTTTTGAGACAGGGTCTTGCTATGCAGTTCAGGCTGGCCTTGTGCTCATGTTGTAGCCCAGATTGGTCTTGAACTTGCTATGATCCTCCTGCCTCAGCCTCCCAAATGCTGGGATTACAGATGTGGACCACCACACCCGGCTTCATAATGGGAACTTTTTAAAAAATTGCAATAATATCACATAAAATCTATCATTTTAAGTTTATAATTCAGTGACTTTTAGCGTGTTTACATTGTTTTGCAACTACTGCTACTACCCAGTTCCAGAATATCATGATTACCCCTCAAAAGAGACCATGTTTTTTCAGCAGTCACTCTCTAGCCCCTATCCCACAAGAAACTGGAAGTGACTCCTCTACTGTCTGCTTCTAGGTCTCTTCCTATTCTGGATATTTCATATAAGTGGAGTTGTATGCTCTATGGCCTTTTATGCCTGGCTTCTTTGACTTAGCATATTTTTTTCAAGATTCATCTTGTTATTGCATGTGTCATATCAGTAAAGTCTTTCTTATAATGAAATAATACTATATTACATGAGTATTTTACATTTTTATCCATTTACGTGTTGGGCAATTGTAGTACTTTTGATTGTTATAAAGAATACCTTTATGAACATTTATGTTCAAGTTTTTGCAAAAATAGTTGTTTTTAATTATCTTGGTATACACATACCTAATAGTGAAATTGCTAGGTCTTGTTCTTTCGAACTCACGACCACACAGGCTTGGAACACAGGCACTTAACGCTGCTGAGCTAAATCCCTGGCCCTGGGGTCATGTCCTTTTTAAAGCACATCCATTGTCTTTTCCATAATGGCTGTACCATTTTTCCATTCTTACTGGAAATGTTATGAAGGTTCCAGTTTCTTCACACACTCACCAACATTTGTTATTTTCTCTTTTTGAAGATTATTATTATTTTATCCCTTTATGTATCTTCTTTGCATATATGGATGTGAATGGTTGGGTAGGGGGGTGGTTTGGTGGGCAGGTAGGTGGATGGATGTATAGTAGATGATAGGCGGCTGGGTGGATGGGTGGATGAATGGATGCATGGATGGAAGGAAGGCAGGCAGGCAGGACAGAAGGAGGGATGGATAAGTAGTAGAATCGGTAGACAGAGCAGTAGCTTGGTCTGCCCAGCTTTCCATTCCCTTAGGTGCCCTACAGTGATTGTATGAGGTGAGATGAACCTATGGCTTCCTTAGTCTGCTGTTTGTGCTTGCCTCCTGGTATCTTGCTATGCTGATTAATTTTAATATTTAAAGGGGTATAGTGTGCCCAGATCTTTTTCATATCTTCTATTCTGCCATCAGAGTCTGACCCTTGAGTAGCTGGATTGATTCAGCTGTGGTGTGGTCCCTCTTGTCTGGGGAGACAGCAGTCCCACAAGTGAAATAGTGCACAGAACATTTATCTTGGGGAAGCAAGACTTTTATTTTAACACTAAGCCCTTCTGTGTTTGCATTTAAAAATCATGCTTATATTTTACTTAAATAATAACCAATTTGAAATATCTATCTCCCAGTGTCACCTTTGAGAAGAAAGGAGGTATTACAAGGAAGAAGCCACTTGTGACTTTTACCTCTGGGTTTTGACACCATAGTTTGGCTTCCCACCTCTGCTGTTTCTCTTGTCTTTGTGCCATGCACATGACATGATGCACCTGGGCAGGCCTTCCTTCCATCACAGGGCAGCCTCACTCTCCAGGCCATAAAACTGCAGTGAAAAGTTCATGGTAATTCATTCAGGCATGGCTGGTTCTTTCTCCTGTAAGACTTGTCCTGACGCAAGAGAGCCTATGGGACCCAGCAAGAGGCCTCTGCACAGGGTCCTGCTCCCTTTGACTTAGTTTACCAATCAGGATTAAAGCAGCCAAGCTTCTCATGGCTCTTTAATCCAAGTTCTCTGTTTCTGTCATTTTGAAGGTTGTAAGCCCCTTTCTTTGTGCAAGTCTGTGGCTGCTTGAGTACGTTTCTACTGATATGGTGAGCTGATATGAACTCTACCTTTTGCATAAATGGATAGAGAAAGGGGAAGAGGGTTGACCAGGGACCCTTGTGTGGTTTTACCAGGCTTTTCTTGGACTTTTGTTGAGACGTGATTTGGACTGGTGGCTTTTGTTTGTATGAAAATGTTGTTATTTTACCTTTATTTCCTTTTTGAAGGATATTTTTGCTGTGTGTAGAGCTCTTTATCAGTCTTTATTTTTTCCAGTGTGAAGGTGATTGCCCCTCATCTTCAACCTCTGTCCCTTCTGATGAAACTGACTGAGCCTACCCCTGGCCCCAGGAGTAAGTCCTAGGCTTGTCCTTTGAAGGTGCTCTGCCTTCCACCTCACCAGCTGAGTTCAAAGTTTTCCCTTGCTTTTCTTTTATCATTTTACCAGCTATTCTGAGATGTGATTTATTCCTCACTTACCTTTTCCATTGTTTTCTGAGCCTGGGGCTTGGTGTTTTCATGAGTATTGCTTCAAATACTGGTTTTGATACATTGGGTATCTTCCATCTTTCTGGAACCCCAGTTAGAGCAAGATTTTAACACTAAGTAAGTCTGTTCTGTTCTCAGCTTTGTATAGCCCTTGTCTCTTTAAGACTTTCTTCCCATGCTACATGTATCTCTCACAGCCAATTCAGTATACTTTCTTTCTGTCCAAATAGTTTCTACCGAGCTGTCCTATAATTCATTACACCCCTTTCTGTATTCTCCAGTGGGCTATTCAACCAGCCCACCAATATATTTTCCTATTCCATAATTTCCATTAGAGTCTTTATCAGTTCTAGGTCTTCCTTTAAATTTTTTATCTTCTTATCTCTTCTCTTGACTACACTAGCTCCTCATTCCAATTCGCTTCCCAGGGACACTGCAGAGGTTGGGTGTGTGTTACAGTTGGTTTGACCCTTACTGAGGTTCTGCAGTTGCTGACTTTGCTTGTGCAGTGTGAACTTGTGGTATGAGGGTCACCTGGCGAGGGCCCTATGAAGGGGCATCTGTGATCTGGAAGAGCCTTCAGAGACCACCCTAGAGCATACCACACCACTCACATTCATTACACATGGTGACTCTGATTGACATGGCACACCCACTGGCTCTGAGAGGGAAATGACTCTGGAAAGTGAGTTCACTTCTGAATGTGAGGGAAAAACAGTGCTAGGAAGAGCTTAGCCAACCTCAGTTGCTTATTTTACCTTTACAAATATGAAGAATGAAAGCAGTAAGTACATTGAACAAATTTTATAGTATCCCTTTTACTAAGTACCAGTTAAATGGCCCAACAAAGGAGAAAACATTTGGCAGCATTTTCTCCTTAGTGATACACAAAATAGTGATATAGCTTATGGTCTCTGGTACCTTATACACTCTGAAAAAGCATCTACAAAGAAGTTAAAGTCACACTTTTAAAGGAGCAGAGTTGGGACAGTATGGAGCTCCACAAGTTGTAGAATAATACCAATAAAAGCTCATGTAGATCTTCCCAAAATTTTCTTTTGTGTTTCGTGGCCAATCCTGACTCAACTTCCATTTCCTTTCTTCTGCCCCAAGTGCCACTTTAGATTAATCTTCCTGGAGTACCATTGTGGTTCTTTTCCTGACCTGCTGAAAATAAGTAAAACAGGATCAAGTTCAACCTCCAACCCAGCCACTGCTCTAGTCTGGCAGTGTCCCCAGCTCTAGGCCACGCAGGGATGTGTTTTCCTGCCTCTTACCTCTCCATTTCTCCCCTTCTGCCTCCCCACCTATTCTCTGTGTTCTCTTGCTCATCTTCTGCACTCTTGTTTCTTGGTTGATCTACCACTCAGTGCTTACCCCCTTCATGTGTGTTAGCCCAGGGCCCACCCAGCAGGAGGAGTGGAGATGGTGTGTGGTCAGGTGTGGCCCACTTGGTCTGATGCTATGATTTAGAGATTGGAAGTGACCTGCTCTCATAGTCAGTACTGATCATTATTGGATTGGGGGGAGGTGGGAGTAATTCTGAGTTGCAACAGCAGATGTAACTGAGGGCACTCACAGCCCCTTTGTCCCAGTGAGAGCTGGAGGCCAGTAAACTCTCTCAGATCCTTAGCAGAACCACTGGAGCCTCAGCTTGCCCCATGCTCCTGACAAACCCCACTCATAGCTGCTGCTTCGTAGGTACACCCAGTTTTTGATTGAGGAGTTACCCAGTTGTAGACTGATTTGAGAACTGTGTTGCTGCCATGGTAGGACATACATTGTTGTGTGTTTTGTCCTCAGGAAGGCCTAAGAATTTCTATGGGGTCCTGTGTGTTTCTGGTCAAGTTCCTCTTTAGAAACCCTACTGCTGATTGCCCTTGTATTTTTTGATGGAGTTTAGAACGTTGCTTGAGCTGCTGTTGGTGTCACACACCAGTTGTATGTTAGCCTGAAGTTCTCTAGTTCCCCCAACTTCTTGTATTCTGTGGTTCTAGGGTGTTGGCTGTGATTGGTGGCATTATCGAGTACCTCAGCTTCCTTGGCCTGTGTTCTGTGCCTTCGAACTCACAGTCCCACACTACAGGACTTCAGTAACCCACAAGAGTGGAGGTGGACAGTAAGTCTGTTCTGTTCTCAGCTTTGTATAGCCCTTGTCTCTTTAAGTTTCTTAAGTTTGGGACATCCCTTTTCATATGCCATTCTACACACTTTTTCCAAGCAATTTTTTAGATGTCATTTACATGCAGTGAAATGCACAGATCTTAAGTATTTAGTTTGAAGAGTTTTGACAGGTTACTGTCACACTTCTGCTCAATCACCACAAAACAAGGTGGAGAAACAATTGATCCCCAGGAAGTTCCCGAGTTCCCCTTTCTCATCAGTTTCTTGTAGCTAGGAGCACCCATCTTCCACCTGCTGTCACTGTGGACTGGCTTTGCCTATTCCTTACCCTGCATTCTTTTATGGTTTGGCTTCTCTTGCATCGTACTTCTGAGCTCTCGCCATGTATTTGCCCATGTCAGTGGATCCTTCCTCATTGCTTCTGGATGTGTCCCATTTTGCAGGTGAACAGACTTTGTTTATCCATTCTCCTGTGGATACACATTCGGGTTAGTTTCAATTTTTGGCTGTGAGGAATAAAACTACCAGCATCATTCATGTAAAAACCTGTGTGGACATGTGTTTTGTTTTCTTTTTATTAAATTCCTGGGTTTGGGTACTCAGGTTATGGGTCACTATGTGTTTGTAATTGTATTTCGTAAGTAGCTCTTAATTGACAAAAATGACAAAAATCACCTATTTTGCTTTGTAAAGTCAAGATCCACTGGAAATCTTTTTACATTGTTCCTCATACCTTGGAGATGTAAAAACATAGGCATCAGGGACACTTACTTGTCTTTGGGTACGTTCTTAGATGATCAACATTATTTTCCCCTCAAAATCATACACATTCTTTAATGCAGGGGATGGGAAACAGAGGCCATGGTCATCTCTGTACATAGTGTGGGAGTGTGTTTGCAACTGTGAGTTCAGGAAGTAACTATATCGATTTCTTTTGCTCATTAAGGAATAGAAATGACTTGTGCCTTTGAAACCCCTTTAGGCCTCCCTGGTCACAGCCACCTCTATCCCTGAGGTGACCTGTGGCTGGGCCTTCCCTGGCTTTTAGTCAGTGTATGTGTGGTGGGGAGCTGTGATCACCTACTGTTGGAGTTCATCTAGCTGCTTTAGACTCCTCAGGTTCTCTGACTTCGCTGCTTCTGTGTGAGATTCCCTGGTGGCAACAGAGTGGAGTGACTGTATGGGCTGACTGTCATCCCAGACACCTAAGGAACGGGGCTCCATATGTCTGTGGTACACAGTGGTGGGCTCCTTTGAGCAAAGTCTGAGCATGGTGGCATCTGAAAAGCATAAGGCTCCCTATCCTACCTAGTCACCAACACGAGGAACCTCAGTGTACCCCAAATACCAGCAAGAACACGTAAGCTGTTTCTTTGTTTAAATAGCAGCAAAGAAGCTAAGGAAAAACTTGGTTTCCAGTACTGAACATTGACCCCGGGGACTCACACATGATAGAACTTAGCCACATCACCTGCCCTTGTTGTTTTTATTTCGAGACACAGTCTTGCTAAGTTGGCCAGGCCTGGCTCAAACTTGTGTTCTTTCTGCCTCAGCGTCCTGAGAAGCTCAGAGGACAGGCATGCACCATTGCACCTGCCTGAGCAAGTAAGTTTTATACCTTGTACTGGCTTTCTGCCCCAGGTACTGGGGCACCACCCAGGGGCTAGCGCCCCGCTACCTCTCCGTCCTACCTGTTCCTCCGTCCTCTTCTGCGCCTTTCTCCAACTATTCTGCTGTCTCTCCTCCAGCTCCCCCAAGAAGCTCTTAGTATGCACTAGAATCCTCAGCCGCAGAGTACTCATTAGTGTAGAGCGGTTCTGTAAAAGAGATGTGGCCGCTGGAAGCCAGTGCAATTAGAAAGTGAGGTGTTTATAATAATGCGGGTGTTAACTGCCGAGTGCCTGAGATGAGTGTGTAGGTTTAGGGTTAGCTTCAGAAGAACCTAGAACTTTTCTTATAGAAGTAAAATATACTTTTATAAATTTTGAGTCCAGAATACTGATATCCTTTTAAATGGCACTACTCCTCAAAGGAACAAAAAAATTTTTTTCCCTGAGCTGTGGAGACCTGCATTTTCCCCCTCCTTCTCCTTCTGTATTTCCCTATGTGTATCTTTTTTTTCTCTGTCGATAATGATGTTTGAAAAGAAGCTACTGAAATAGATGATATCTACTTTTTGCTATTATTGACCCAGAGCCCAGTGGCTCACTTTCTCTGTCTCTGATTTGGGTTTGGGCTTGTTCTGGGCTGCTTGTCATCTTAATTAAGAAACCTGCTGGCTGCTCCACATCAAAGGCCAGGAAGTTTCATAGGGAGCCACAGGAAGGCAGATGACTGGGCTGCCTAATTACTGGGGTACATCTTAACCATCTTGTTTAAAACGATACAGAATAGTAAAAGATGTAGGAAAAATCTTTGTAGCAAATACAGAAGAAGACGTATTGCTTGTCTGTTCACCCTTCCCACCCTTGGTTACCTTTCTGGCTTTGTCCCTGTGCAGTTTGTCCCATGACTGGAACCAGTGTGGAGAAGAGGGAGGACATGCTTCTTACTTCCAATAACCCTTTCGAGAGAGCTATCTTTTCTGTGTCTTTCAGTGTGAAATATTGAAAATCTTCCCATTTGATACTACCTTAAAAACCACCTTTCTCCGGAGTTGGTTGTGAAAATGAATTATATTTATTATTCTCTTTTTTCCCCCCTGCCAAATTGGAGAAGGCTGTTCCCTCCCATCTCTCCTGCCTATTGGAGACATAAAAAATGGAGATTACAAGACAGATGACTGATACTTTTGAGAAAAATTGAGGTCTCAGAGGTTTCATGAGCATTAGTTAGTGTTTAAGCAAGGCTGCCGTAGTGTGATCTTAGCCCAGGTCAAAGCGTAGGTGAGGCAGAAGAAAGTTGTTATCACCTGGTTCAGTGTACCAAAATAGTATAGATTTTTTTCCCCAAAAAAAGGTGGCATTCTGCTAGTTGCCACGTATATAAATATAAGAGCTACTTCCTCCAGGTAAAGAATCTCAAGTCTAATTGGGAAAACAGACACTCATTCCTATAACTATAACTCATTCACCAAATGTGTATCAAGATTATACTATGCTTCTGCCTTGGAGAAAAACCAGATGTGATCTGTGTCACCAAGAAACACAGTCTTTTGGGGTGACAGCAGAATAGTCGGAACGAGAGGAGCACAGTCCATTAGTGCAGACGACTGGAAGTCACTCAGAATACTGAGTGACTCCTGCACTCTGAGAGAAGATTGCACAGCCCAGCCTGGAACACGGGCCATCTGCTCAGCAGAGCATAGGGGCAGTGGGTGCCATTTTCTGAATGTACCCTCTCCTTCGGGCTGTGATTAATTGGGCAGGATTTCCCCACGACCCCAAGGAGGAAAGTGTTAGCAGCATCAAGGCCAACACCAAGAGAACCTGGTGCCCTCCCCAGATGCAGGATGATCCTCCAGTAGGACTCATTGTTTTCCCTGGTGTGTGAGAGGCAGCAAGGCCACAGCAAGCTGGACCTTACTGGTCCTGAAGAGGCTGGAGGGGAAGTAGCTGTGGGAGACTTCCTGTCTGCGCAGGGAGGGAAGGAACCAGTTGGAGGAGGTGCAGTGAGGCACACCAGGAAGGCCTAGACAGCCCTCAGGCTCCTGCGCACCCTCTGCCCCTCTGAACAATGCCTGGGTAGATATTAATGCGGACTGAGTTGCCCCTCACTGATAAGTGCATCACATGCTCATAGCGTTCTCAGAGTTTATTTCTCAACACTGTTGACTGTTGACCAGTGAACAAAGCTAATGTCACAATAGAATTGTTTATCTTCTCATTTTTCTGTGGGAAGGCAGAGTGACATTCAGATGGGAACCAGAATCATGGGGCTTCAGTGCCAGCGTATGTCATGGACGTCCTGATCCCCATGGAACCTTTAACCTGTTGTGTCCTTCCATGCCGGTGTCAAGTCCCAGGCTGTACAACAGTTCACTGTCTCCCTGGGCCTAGCACCTGGGGATATCTGAGGATCTACCCAATGCCATTATTTCTACTGGTGGCCAGCCTGTATAGTGTCTAGAATTTGATTTTCGCTTATATAAGCTGCAAGGGCCAGGTTGTCATTATCACCTAAATTCATAGGCAAGACATACTCATTAGAAGTCTTTGGGTTTTTTTGTTTTTTTTTTTTTTTTTTGGAAGGGGGTTGTTTTTCTTTCTTTTTTTTTAATTTTTATTTTTTATTTATTTTTATTTGTTTGTTTGTTTGTTTTTCTTTTTTACCTTCCCAGTACTGGAGATTATGCCCAGGCCCTTGCACAGGCTAAGGCAAATGCTGTACCCACTGAGCTATATTACCAGCTTTTATTTTGAGACAGGCTCTTGCTGAGATCTTTAGACTGGCTTCAAACTTGTAATCCTCTTCCCTGAGTTCCTCAAGTAGTTGGGATTACAGGAGTTTGCTGCCATGTCCAGCTCAGGAAACTTGGCAGGGAATGACCAGGAATATGTGTTCCTGGTCAGGCTGAGCTTGGTCATTCTTCCAACTGCTGCAGGAAGCACTTGTGCACAGCAAAATAGGTGATGACCAATATCAAGAAAGACAACACCCTTTTGTGTGCATATCTAGCTAGGCTAGCCTCTGCTTTATGCCTTATACTTTTGAAAATGAATAGTAGTAAGCCATAGAGGTTACTCGCGTTGTAATGATCTTTTTATATTGTCAGAGTTTATAAGGGGTTTCATAGAGCCCTCCTTCCCCTCATTTATTTTGAAAGAAAAAAACCTGAAAATACTGCTTCCTTTTTCCATTTTACATTTATCTTCTGTCTAGTTCCCTGGTAGTTGTTACCTCTCACCATTTACTTTTCTAGACCTTTTATTCATGTTGTGGAAGCATAGTAGCTACGTGAGGGTACGTGAGCGGAGTAGGTCCTGTTGCAGCCTGATCTGAGCTCAGGACTTCACTTGGGCCACGGGCTTGAAGATTCTCTTTCCCTTTAATCTCTGTGTTAGTCAGTTATTCCTCACTGTGACAGAATGACTGATAAAAACAACTTGAAGGAGGAAAGGTGTATTTTGGCTCAAAGGTTTCAGTCTGTGATCACTAGGGTCCATTGTTGTGGGCCCGATATAAGGCAGAAACATGGTGGAAGGGCCAATAAAACAAAGATGTGTACCAATTTGAAGTCAGGAAGCAGAGAAAGGGCCAGAGAAGGGGCCAGGCTCAACACATTGCACTGTGAATGCACCAGTATATTAGTCTGCTAATGAGATTGGTGCCTCCATGGTCCGGTCATCCTTTGAAAGCCCTACCTCTGAACCCAAGAGTCATTTTAGAACATCTTTGATCCAAGCCATAATAGTTTTGGAGAAGAATAACCATCTTAGATGTCTGATCTCACACCTGGTCTAGTGATTTGTAGGGAATAGTTCCATATGGCTAGAACAGAGAAGTCCATGGTTCTGGCAGTGCTATGTCTTGGCTGGCATCTGTCCAGCTGTGCCCAGTGGCTCCCTGTGGCCACATCCTGCTACTCTACTGTGCATGTGGCAGGTGTGTCTGTATAGCAGACCTGCAGCATGTGAGCTGCTTGTCCTGCTTGCTCACCCAGAGCCAGCTGGCCCATGGCCTGTGGCCTTTGGTTGTCCTACACTCTACCCCCTTATGTTTCCTAGGAAGCTAAGCTGCAGAACCCATGGTATTGTCTGTGGTCCCTTCTATGCAGCTGCCCCAGTGGTTTCTGCTGAATCCCGGTCCTCATCCTGTTGCATCCTAAAGTGCCCAGTTGTATGTTTCTCTCCTACCTGCCTCCTACCCCAGACCATTCCAGAAAGGGCAAGTGCCATGGTCCCTCTGGCATCCACCAGCCAGACTGTTCCCGCATACTGGCAGAACTGCTCCTTGGTCCGGCTACCCTTTGCCTTCCTCTGTCTTTGACACTTTCTCAATGAGTTGATCTTTTTCCTCTCAATCATTTTTCTGGGGGGTAGTTTGAGACAGGGTTTCACTGTGTATTTCAGGCTGGACTTCAACTTATTATGTAGTCCATCCAGGCTGGCCTCAAACTTGTGGTGATCCTCCTTATAGCTGTGCCCCACCACACCCTAAATTCCTCTCAGACCTGGCCTCTGTTGTATACCCAAGTTGTGTCTTTGTGACAGCCTACAACATCTTCCTGCAGATTCCTTCCTTGTATGTGAGTATGGCTTGCTCAGGGACACTGCCTGAGGTCTGGGGTCCAGGCTGTTTGGTTCCTATTTATGGTGAGGTGTTTTCCCAAGGCCACTTTCTTGTCACAACTACTTCATTTCGTACCATGGTGCATAAAACATCACCTTTGTGACGTTACCTACATGGTCAGCTAGACCTCCTTTCTGTGTCTGTGGAATTTGTTCTTCCTCTGCATCCTGCCCTTGATCCAACTCTGGGTCGGAACACTTAAAGACCCAGTTTCTTGCCTTTTCTGCCTGTAGATTTTCCTGCTTCTAGTCTTGAAACCTTTTCCACCAGGAACACAGCAGCAACGGTCAGTGTTGCCCCAGAGTGTGACGGTTTCCTGTACCTTGCTCTGTTTGATCCCTCTTCTCTAGTACTCAGCTTCCAACATAGGTTACAGCTTTTGTACTGATTATGTTTAGTGATTCTCCCATCTGACGGTGCCTCTAGGAGGCAGGAATTGTTATCTGTTTGCTTACAGATGTGTCCTTAGCTCCTGGGTGGGCCTGAAAGTTATCTATAATAACTAGTGCACATGCCATAGGGTGACGGGTGGCTTTGTCTGAAGCACAGCCTCCTAGGCAGCCACAGGGTCTCTTCTGTGAGGGGGCAGGCTCTATCCCAGAGAACACATGCTCTGTCTTCCTCTCTTTTTGATGGAGAGTTGGCTGTGCATTTGGATTTTTCTGACTCCATGGACCCTGCTACTTCCATGTTGAGCTGGTGGACCTCAGACCCATGGGCCATTCCCCTCTTGCTCTGCCCTCTCTTGCATTTCTCCCCGTTACTCATATCCATCCCACACCCTGCTGTCCGCAGACCAGCGGTGTCTTCTGTGACTTGGTACTTGCCCCCTGCCTCTCACCGTAGTAGTCTGTCTGTCCTCTACACCCAAGCCCCTCCTCTCCCCACCTCTCATTTGCAGAGCATTTCCTGGTAATCAGGTTCATAACTGAGGGAGGGTGCACTCCTGTGGGGCACCTTAGGCAGTCAGAATACTCTCTAAGCACTGGTCTCTTTCCTGCTTCCTCATCACTCCAGGGTCTACTTACATGCCAATATTTACTGCCTGTGAGCAGTGCTGTAGAGGAGACTGAACCTCCAAGTGGTGCTTGTAGTGGTTTTAAAGTCTAGGGTTCCTCTGAAAAGGAATTTAAAAAGTAGGTGGCAAGGGGACTGCTTATGTGCTGAGGGTATTTTTCGAGGCTCTAGGTAGCCTAGAGGAGGAGCAGTTCCTCCTGGTCTCGGGGAGGTAAGGCTGGCCCAGTGGGCAGCGCCCTTTCCAGCTTGCTCTCGACAGTCTTCATTTCCTGCCAGGATCACCATGATATTCTCCCCATCTTTGGCCATCCCATATGCCTGTTTCCCTCTCATGTTTGGATTAAGTGTAGACAACAGAGAAGAGAACTGTGGCGTGCGTGGCATACTTTATATACAAAAGGACCCTGGTATTTATGGAGAAGGCAGTTAAAGCCTTGCTTAATACTCAGTGGTGGGCTTAATTTCTAAGTAGCTGCTGGTGGCATTAAATACCCTTGGCTAAGGTTCAATCATTACTTCTATTTGTATGTTAAATCTATTGCTTTGTTTTAAAATGTGATCATTAGTAGGTTGATTTATTTTATTTTACCACAAAATAAGTTTTTGAGCAGAAATTCTGATACTGAAGAGGAAAATTGACCCTGGCTTCTCCTTCTGTGATTATCATGCTAAGATCTCTTTTTGTTCACTTTACAAGGTTGAAGTTTGGCTTAAGAGTTATTAGAGAAAATAACAGTAGTGTAAATAAAATTGAAGTTTGTTGACTCACATGGAGATTGTCTGAAAGTAGTTGTTTCAGGACAATATGTTGCGTGCTTTAGAATAACTGCTCCCTGATTCCTGTCGTGTATACTTTCTTGCTGACGGAGTCTATTATTTTGGTCACTTCATGGTCCACTGTGTCTGATAGAGCTCCAGGCTTGCAGATAGCACTCTACCTTGCAGGAAGGAAGAAGCAGAGAAGAAGACCCCTTCCTTTTCCTTGTCAAGATGTTTTGTGACACTGTGTGCCTTGACTTGATTTTTAAAATTAAAAAAAAAAAAAGCATTTCTTTTATTCAGGCAAAGGGTGAGTGGATACTGGGGAAAATTAGATACCATCCCAAGTGATGTGGAATTCTTCCTTTTCTGCTCAAGCCTAGCTAAGATCTTGCTGTCGTGCCATGATGAGAATGAGTTTGCTTTGGAATTTTCTTTAAATCCTTCTGAATTGCTTTTAAACACAGTGTCTTGGGATCTCATCAAATGTACACCAAGGCGATGATCATGAATTATCTTGATGGTAAGTGTCCTGGAATCTAGGAGCAGGGTAGTACTTAAGTGACTAGTTTCACTGTGAATGAGGGGAGTCTCACTGCAGCAGGTATGGGGGTTTTGGGGTGATTAACTGCAGTCTCTGTCAGGACGCAGATATGGTGCCTTTGTGGAAGGCACCACTGCTGTCTTAGCTGCTGAGGGCACTGAAGGAACCGTTCTTTTACATTTTTCTGATTTATCTACCTACAAGTTTTTACTGCCTATCGACATTTTTTATTATATTGCAAATTTGGGGAAATTACCATCAGCCTTGTCTTTATCTATCTATTTGCATTTCTGAGGCTAATTTTAATGCAGGAAGATTGCTCTGAGGCTCATAGACTGTTTCTAGATTAGATGCATAAATACTAGACTTTCTCAGATGAATGACCATATCACTTACATGATAAAGCACCTGGCACAGAGCAGTACTTCAACGGTTTTCTTGGAGTAAAAGAAAATTTTTCTCATTGTGAGCGTCCAGAGTAGTGATGAACAGTCTGTGTCCAAGCCTTCCCCCATACCTCGGTGCGAATGTCTGTGCAGTAAGGGTGGTGAAGCGCTCACCGCAGGGGACATCAGTGGGCCAGGTACGTGTAACACACACCCGCTGATACCATATTTCATGTGTTAGAGATCCCAATTTTTTTTTTCATGTAAATTTGTTCAGTGCTGAGTATAATAGTACACACTGTGATCCTTGCACATGAGAAGCTGAGGCAGTAGGATCACAAGTCCAAGCCCAGCCTAGTCTATTTTGTGAGACCCTAGGTCAGACACAAAGTACATTTAATGATACATAAAACAAAAATTGCATATACTTTTGTTTATTTACCACTACTATCTTTCTGAGGTTTAGAACACACAGGCCCCCGGGGTGGGGCTGTGGGGTTCTCTTGCCTTCCCAGTGCAGCACTCAGCCTGCTCTTAAAATGTGCATTTCACATCTTGTGCCTTGTCTTGGCTTTACCTTGAGAGGCTTGTGAAGAGAGTAATCCAACAACGGGAGGAGATCCAGGTAGGGTATATCTGTGTCTTATTCAGAGGCAGCTGTGAGCCAACTACCTTCTCCTCCATTTAGGAAAAGAAGGAAGAGTCCTTTTTAAAAAAAAAATAAATAAATTTATGTTTTAGGGTTGTTTGCTTTTGGCTTTGTTGGCCTTTTCTTGGTTCCTTTGTTGTTATTAGGTACCATGATTCTGGGGCTCGTAATAAATAGTAATTCTAAAGTCAGGTTCACCTAGAGATTGACAGTAATTCTGGAAATTTGCAGGTTAATGAACCTTATTTTGGAGTGAGGGAAAGCAGTTTTCAATGTCAGTGCAAACCTGTAATGTCCTTGTTCTACTTTTTGTTCATGCAGAGAATTCTAGAAGATAAGAAGTGGGTAAGTAAAGGTGAGTGGGAAATGGAACTTGGTTAAAAAGTGATGTTTCTGAAGGCGTGAGTCATTGCCCATGAGGTTACTTCCACTAGGAACAGTATCAAAAGAAAGGCAAAAGCTAGACATGGTACATGCTTGTGTACCCAGCACTCTGGGAGGCTGAGGCAGGAGGATAGCAAGCTTGAGCTCAGCGTGGGCAACTTAGTGAGACCCTGTCTCAAAATAAAATACAGAGAGCTCAGGATATAGCTAAGTGTAAGTCACCCTGGGTTCGGTGCCCAGTATCATGAACAAATAAATAAATAAGTAAGAGAATTGTTTTTTAAAAGAAAGAAAGAATGAGTAAAAGAAAGGAAAGAAAGAAAGAGAAACCAGTAGATGGACGAGGACCTGTAGCACTCCTGGTTGGTGAGAAAGCACTCCTGGCCTCAGACGCTGCTGGCTGTCAGTGTGGGCCTTGAATGGAAGATCACGGGGGAGGTTGCCTGCAGGTCTTGCTCTGGTCTGATCGCTGGATGGTACATGGTGGTCACTGGGAAGGTCAGTAGGATGGCCGAGACACTTTGCATGGAGGTGAATCAGGGTAGAACGATACCTGAGGCTGTGGAGCATTCAGTCTTTGGTTACCTGCATGTCACAAACTAGAGTCCTTCACACAGACCTGCCTTGTTGTTCTGGCTATGTTCTCCTGTGCTTATTGTACAGACCAGAGGCCCAGGAAAGCCCAGGGAGGTGCAGGGTCTCAGCTCTTATTAGGCAGATCAGGAACTGGGTATTTTGATTATGATATGGTAGTCTTGGCTTCAAGCTGCCTTATTCTGATGTGATGAGTCAGCTCTGCATGGAGAGGCTTTCCTGATTAATGGCTTAAGACAGATCTTGGAAGCCCAAGGGTGGCAGGGCTTTAGCTCAAGTGATAATCTGTGGTGCATGGCCAGTGCACCTTCGTGGTGGCCCCTTAGTCAGGGTGAGAGCACGTGGAAGATGATGAGCATTTCCTTATTCTGAGCAATAAATGTATCACTCCTTCTTAACTGTCATTTTTATGTTTTGCCTTTTACATTGTGCTCTTAAAAATACTTAGAAATTCTGTGCCTTTCAAACTGTCATAACTTTTCTCTACATTTGTGAAGTGCAATAAAGGAAGCATAACCCTAAAACTGTGCATTAATTCCCAAGCTTGGCACTCATCCTCCACTCTGGGGACACTATAGGTTTTATTTTTCACAGGATTCTTGGCCTGTTTAAACCTTTTTAATGGCTTTTCATGGGCTCCAGTACAAAGTCTGCTCTCTTCTATTGTGCCAAAAAAAAAATCACTTTTGATCTGGTCCCTGCTCTCTGCACCTGCCTCAGGCCTCCTCCCCTGCAAGATTCAGGCTGACTTTCAGTGTTTCAGGATTCTCAACCTTTCTTCCAGTTTGCATGGCTAGCCTCTCTTCCTTGGCCCCTGGGCCTCTGTTCACACTTTAAGTCTCATCTTTGATGTCATTGTTTTTTGGAAGCTGTTCCTGAATCCATAATCTTATCATCTTAAAAAGGAATACTGCCAAAATAAACCCTTGGGAAGATACCTATTCCTGTATTTTCCCACAGAATGTTACTCTTATTCTAGAAGATATATTACACTATAAGATATGTCGATAGTATTGGTATTAGTATTGATCCCGGTCTCTAGGCTTCAAGAAAGTAAGGGTTAGAGTCTTCTAGGTCCTATGAAATGGGGTGCCTTATGTTTCAAATGTTCCCTCCACAAAAACATAGGACAAAAGAAGAGAAATTTCTGCAAAGCCTTGCCCTTTGGAATGGGCATGTAGCCCAGTGATATAGCAAGCCAAGGAAAATTTTAGGGGAGTGAGGAGACAGCTGGGTACAGGACCTGAGAAAGCCTAGACCATCTTAGGTTGAAAGCTGTGAAGTAACTCTCCAGGCAGAGCTGCATATGGGTTAGGTGGCAGACTTGAGGGCAGACAGAGTTAGGGCTTAGGAGAAACACACAGAAGGAGTGAGGTGTGAGGACAGGGAAGAAGAGGTCAGAAATTAGGTTAGATGACTTGTGGGAATGGCCCCTGGAGACCTGAGGGCCCCTTCCTTGCCTTTGTTACAAGTAAAGTTTGTTTAGAGCATGACCACACCCATCTATGTATGTTGTCTGTGGCTGCTTTAGCACTACAACAGAATTGTCAAAATAAATTCCAAGCAAAATGTGCAAAACCATGTGAATTAAACGTTAAAGCACTCTGAGAAACACAGATGTTTACTTGAACAAATGGAAGATGCCCCTGTTCTTGATGAGTGTGACTTGACTTCATAAAGATTTCTGTCTCCCCTAAGCCTTAATGAACTCTATGTGGTCCCAGTAAGAGTACCAACACTTTAAAAAATGGAGCCATAGAAACAGACTCTGTCATCTGTGGGAAAACATACTTAAAGAATAATGGGAAATCACTGAGAAATGAAAGCCAGGAGAGGTGACAAGCCTTACCAAGCACTGATTACGTCCACTAGTGCTGTATGGGAATAGTTAAATTCCTAGAAGATGGGTCTGGATTCAAGGATGTTTGGATTATCATACATGTAGCAGCTCAATGAAGGCAAAAGTGAGTTTTTAAATAAATGAGGCCAAGATAGATTAACTTGGAAAAAGTTAATCATATCACACAGAAGAGTAAACTACCGATGATTAGGAAGGTGAAAAGCAAAACCAGAACTTCCAGGGGAGGACATGTGCAGGTCCCTCCCTAAGCTTGACATAAGAGGGTCATTGCTGCACTATGGGAAGAGGTGTGGTACTGTAGAGGGCATGGGCACAGGGCTCAGAGCCCCAGTAGACAAATGGCTGCTAAAAATTGAAGAATGAGAAAGTGATAGAAAATAGGAAGACGTTTGAATGGACTGTGTATTCACAAAAAATATGAATGTGGGCCTTCAAGTATGAAAAAAGGTTAAGGCCCATGATTAGAGAAATGCAAAATAGAAAAACACTGAGATGTCGCCCTTCCCTTTTTAGATGACAAGAAGTAGGTGTCAGCGGGGCCTGTTGGCCAACTGGTAGGTCCACATTGGCACCTCGATTTCTTGGGCTTGCAAGCCAAACGTGGTGACTCATGTTCTCCTTCCTTTGAAGATGATACACTCACAAAATTCAAGAGACCATGCACAAAGTTGTTCCTGGTGGCCTTGTTGGCTACGGTCACTGGAATTAATCCAGAAGGAATATTGAAAAGCGGTACAGTTGAATGCATAGTTTTAAAGTTTTCTGAAGATGTTTTATTAGTTACCAAGAGAGAAATGGTAGCTCTTCAGGGTAGAGACCTGGATTGCTCCACCTTAGTCAACTGTTTAAAATGATGATCGCTGGTAACAGAGGAGGACCCAGAGATGTTACATCCATAGCTTTCCCATCAGAACTTTGTCAGGCCAGTCTAATGAGATTAACATCAAGGATACAAACTGAAGAACAGTCCATAGAATAACACACAGTTGGGAAGCTCATGAATAGCAAAGGCTGTGGTGGGTCTGTCACAGATTGGGGACACAGCTCATGACTGTTAGGCAGGGAAGGCACAGAGCCACAGGAAGCTCATGTAAGTGAGATATGAGACATCTTGTTTTCACATGCAGACACAGTTAACCAGTGTGACTATGTATTTGGTAAGCTCAATGTACTATTCTTTTCTACCTCCTTGCTAATAAAAAGCTGCCCACAGGGAGCTACCACTGCACTTCAGCCTGGACACTAGCAGGGAGTTTAGATTGCTTCTGGAAAGAAAATGGATACTCTGCATACTGCCAGTTGGTTTGTCTATTTATAGTCATTACTCACATGTAAAGCAAAGGTGATTGCACACCGAATGCTCTGAGGGCCGAGGTAGGGTGCTTCCACAGTGCCGGTGGAACTCGCCTCTTTAGTGTACCTTTCCACCGCAAAGAGCACTGTCACATTGTGGGGTTGTGTGCCTGCAGCCCAGCATTTAGGAGCCTACAACTGGAGGAGCTTAAGCTCAAGGCTGGCCTGGGCTACGTAGTGCGTTGAAGGCCAGCTTGGACTGTGAAGTGAGACCCTACTTCAAATAAACAAGAAGGGAGATCTTTTGCCCATCCTGTTTAACTGTTTATCACTGACGCCTCTCTTTATAGTTTCACCCTGAACCATTTGAGGGGGAGTTGCAAACATCATGTTCCTTTATCGATAAATACACTATGTAGTGTTCAGGGTAGGGGCTATTGTGTGATGACTTGAGAAATGAGTATGGGCTCAGTCCTCTGGTCCAGGTACTTCCTTGCTTTCTGGCTCTAGGCAAATCCCCACCTCATGGTGCTGTCCTGCTGAGTCCTGTGGCCAGCAGTCCCTGAAGAGTCCTACCCTCCTTTTGTTAGGAGATTGGGACCGGGCAGCAGCTTACTCCTGTTATGCATATAGTAGACTCGGATTGCTATTCCCCTCCATGATGGAAGACAGACTTTCTGACGTGACTCACTCTCTGTTTATGGGCATTTTCCACCTGTGGACCGAGACGTGCAGTCAGAGTGCAGTGTTCACAAGCTTCTTGGCTTTGTTTCTTTCCCTGCCTTCAGTGCCCTTATGTTAGTTGTTTGCAAGACACAGATGTCATTCATTTTTGTTCGTATTCTGACGTATTTTGTTCGTTTATAACTCCCCAGTCCTTCTTTATTTTTTATTTTATGTTTTGAATGTGTAAAGTATTGACAGGGGTCCACAAGTCAAAACTGAGTAAAAAGGTTATATCAGACTGGTGTCATTCTTCACCCATTTCCTTCTATCTCATGTTCCATGACTGTAGATCTTGGTTTTTTTTTTTTTTTTAATGTGGTACAGTTCATTTTCTTATTTTTGCACAAAAGATAGCACACCCCTTTGTATTTTGTCCTCCCCTCCCCATAACATAGTGGAAATCAATCTAATACTTCTGGGAATCTTTCTCATTCTTTTTTTTAGAGCTGCATGGCAGTCCAGTATCCATTGATCTTCTGTAAATGCCATTATAATTGTTTGCATATATTTTGTAATTATAAGTAATATTGTATTGAATAGCATTATTTAGGTGTGGTTTTATTGTTCAAGGTGTGTCAAAGTAAATTTGTGGTATCACAGAATAAAATGTATATGTAGTTTTTTGATTATTGTTGATTTCTCTCCCATGAAAAGGATTGTGTACCATTATCTATTTCCTGTGACTACACTTAGCCCCCTATCCAAAGTATCCTTGTATGTGTGTCAGTGTGGTAGATTTATTAGTGAGAAATGTTCTGTGTGCTTTAACTTATGTTCTTTTTATTATAAGTAAAAGTGACTTTTTTTTTTTTTAAATCGGTACCAGGGATTGAGGCAGGCACTTATGCTGCTGAGCTAAATCCCCAGCCCCTAGTTTTTTTTTTTTGGTTTGGTTAAGGGCCACTTCTATATTTTGTGTTTTGAGGTGTCTTTTGGCCAGTTGTCTTTGAGTAATTGTTTCTGTGACTTCTAAACTCATGAATGATACACTCTGCCCCCCAGCTGCCTCTGACTGTGGATCCCCTTCGGAAGTCAACATAAGTTAAACTTACAGACTCCTGGAGAGTCTCAGGAGTCCACATCATAGGGCCATGCTGTGCCCAGAGGGATATGAACATGTTTGTGCATTTACCTGAAGGATTTGAACCTGTGTGCCCCTGCATGCCAGCGGACCCAAGCTGTCCTCTGTAGTTCTGAGACCACTGTGTTAGAGATAAAGAGCTGGATGTGGGCTGGGGGTGGCTTACTGCAGTGACCTCACTGAGTGCCTCCTGCAGCCAGGGGTGGGGCTCAGTGCCCTGCACTGTGATACTGACCCAACCCTTCAGCCTGGGTGAGCCCCAGTTTGTGAATTACATAGCCGAGACTTGAGCTCCTCTGTTGCCAGTGTGGTGCACCCTTATGGGATTGGGGCTGTGTTTCAGAGCTGTGAAATGAAGAGAGTAAGAGTGCTGCTCATTGGTATTCTTTCCCAGACCACTTCTTACTGCATAATCCAGATTTCTCGGCAGAGGATCTGTCTTTTGGAAAGTGTACTTCCTGGGTGATAGGATTATTTCCAAAAGATATGAAGTATAAAACAAAAGCTTAGGGTAGTGCCCTAGGGCCATTAGAGATGCACAGGTATCTCATTGGCACACGTTTGGCGCCAGGGGCAGATTCCTAAGGGTGGGGAGAGATAAGAGTCACAGGTAAATCTCTAGGGGTGGGGGAGGTTCTGGTTGAGGCTTTCCTGGCTACAGTGTCCGTCTGGGCCAAAACCCTTTCGTATCCCGTCTTATGATTATTATGAAAAGGGGTGAAGATTTCTCTCTTTAACTACTTCCTGCTGGCAGGGGGCCCTGTACTGGAGTCTAGGGAAGTCGATGGGATGACGGTTGATGCCCAGGTAAACGCTGGTGCCAGGTGTTTTAGCCAGGACAACTTCACTGGTGAATGCACATATGTTAGACTGGAAAAACAAAGAGACATGCTGTTATGAGGAGACATGGCACTGTCATATTTAAGGACCCAGGTGAGGTAGAGGGAAAGGTAGAATTCTGAAAAATAAGTGTGAGGTTAGGAGGAGTGATGTTATGAGAGGTGATTACTCCCCCATCTGAAAGCATAAAAGTTAAGAGGGTAGGTGTGTAAAACTTGTCTCCAGTCCAGGAGTTGAACTGGAAAAAATAGGAGGAGTAGGGAAGGCAGTGGCTGTAACCAGTATAGGGAAGGTAAGGCTTAGGCTTTCAGGGATGTCACATTTAACCAGACAGCTGAGGGTAAAAGAACTATGACAGTCATCACATAGAACATTATGAAGATGATCTTACGCATGATGTGAGAGTCTTTAGGAAAGACTGTCAAGAGTACTGCTGTAAAAATGATCATTAATAGAACGTAAGAAATTAGGAACCAAAGTGAATAACAAAACATGACTTAGCCTGTTAACTGTGGCTGCGAGGCCTTTGTGAAACGGAGATGGGTGGGCGACAGAAGATGAGATGACTCAGAATGATCAGATTTAGGGCTGGGAGGGCACCTCTTAGCCTAAGTGATGTGAAACCGGGATGGGAGTCCAGCAACTTTGACCGCTGTAGGGGTACCCAAGTAGACCAGATAGGGGCCTCTCCACCTTGGTTGTAGTCCTGTGGATTTAGAACATTTGAGATAAATTAGATCTCCTGGGGATATGGGAGGATCTGATTTGGCCTCTCCAGAGGGTTGTGGAAGGCAGAGATCAGCATGTTGTCGCAACAGGTGTCGGAGGAAGGAGAGGACTGGGACATAGTCAGAAAGCGGAGGGAGATTTTGGAGGGTAGGAAGATTGTGGAGTAAGAATGGCCTGCCATACAGAAGTTCAAAAGGACTTAAGAAAGTAGGAGCCCGGGGAAGTGCCCTGAGCTTGGCTAAGGCTAAGGGCAAGAGTTGAAGCTAAGGTTGATGTAGTTCTAAAGTGAGTTTTGTAAGGTGTGTCTTTATGAGGCCATTTACCTTTTCTACTTTTCCTGAGGTTTGTGGATGGTATGGGATGTGTAAGATGCTAGGTGATGTGTAAGCTCAAGGATACCTGTTGAGTGATCCGAGAAATAAAGGCGGGACCAATTATCTGACTGAATACTCTGAGGTAGACCAAACTTTGGAATGATTTCTTGTTATATATCTTTGGTAACTACATCAGCAGTTTCCCTGGTTGTGGAAAAGGCTTCTGTCCATCCTAAAAAGGTACAAACAAAGGTGAGAAGATATTTGAGAGTCTTGTGGCGGGGCATGTGTGTGAAATCTATCTGCCAGTCCTGACCAGGAGTGTGTCCTCGAAACTGATGGGTAGGACAGGAAGGGGGTGCCATACATCCCTGAGGAGAGGTCCTGGCACAGAGATCACAAGTGTGAGTAATCTTAATAGCTTTTAGAGAAGGGTGTGTGACTACTGGGGCTAAGAGTTTGTATAGGGCCTGTGATCCTATATGAAAACAGTTGTATAAGTCAGTGATGATGTTTGAGGCCTGTTGATGTGGGAGAGTAAGTTTAGATCCCTGAAAAATCCATCCCTGAGTGTTTTGTGTGTAACCTGGTTTATGAAGTAGCTGTAACTGCTCTGGTGAATAATTAGGCTGAGGTAGACTGGGACTAGCGGGAGAAGATGAGAAGGGCAGGGCCCTTGTGCAGCTAACTTGGCTTGTGAATCTGCAAAGGCATTGCCTTGAGCAATAGGATCTGTAGAGTTTGGGTGTCCTCTACAATGAATAACTGCTGCCTGCTTTGGAAGTTGGGCTGCCTCTAGAAGTTTAAGGATAAGGGGAGCATTAATGATGGGGGTTCCCTGAGTGGTAATAAAACCCTGTTCTTGCCAGATAGAGGCATGAGAGTGTAAAATGCTAAATGTATACTTTGAGTCAGTATATATATTTATAATCTTGTCTTTTGCTAGTGTAAGAGCCCTTGAAAGGGCAATAAGTTCTTCCCTCTGCGACAAGGTGCCAGGTGGCAGTGGATTTGCCTCTATAACTTTTGATTGGTTAACTATTGCATATCTTGCCTTCTTTTGGTTGTCTGTGTTTGTTGAACTGCCATCTATGAACCATGTGTCAAAGGCTAAAGAGAGAGGTGTGCTACTGATATGAGGGAAAGGGGTGGGAGTCATCTGTAAAAACTCAATACAGTCATGGTGAGGATGGCCCTCTGAGGTGGGAAGTAAGGTTGCCACATTAAGAGGAACACTAGTTGCAATAGAGATGCAAGGGTCTTGAGAGAGAGCTAAGTGTACCTGTTGAAGGTGAGAAGGGGTCATCAGGGCAGGGAGCACCTTATGTGAGATAAGCTCATGTAGGTGATGAGGTGAGTGTACTGTAATATAGATTGCCCTAATGTAAACTTTTTAGCTTCCTGTGTCAGGAGGGCTGCAGCTCGGAGACAAGGAGCCCATCCTTTTACTGTGTGATCTAACTGTTTTGACAAGTAAGCTATTGCTTAAAAAGAAGGTCCCTTTTTGTGTCCTAGTACACCTATAGCATTGTGGCCCTAACAGGTAGTGTATAGGATGAAAGGTTGGGTGGCATCAGGAAGGGTAAGAGCTGGAGCTTTTAGGAGAGCCTCTTTTAATTTATGAAAGGAGGCATGCATGGGCCTAGTACGGTCCAGGGGTTCTGATAAGGGACCCTTAGCGGCCTTGTAGAGGGGTTGAGCTAGGGCTGCAAAGTTAGGAATCCAGAGATGAAAGAAATTAGCTAAACCTAGGAAAGATGTAACCTGCTGTTTAGTTGTGGGCACCTGGAGATCACGAAGAATTGCCTTATGATCTGAGGTGATGGAGCGAGTGGTGGGGGTGACAGTGAGACCTAGGTATTTTACTTTTGGGGAGGCTATCTGGGCTTTAGTAGGAGAGACCCTGTATCCACCACAAACAAGGAAATTAAGAAGACTGGCTGAATGGTGTATGGCTAACATATGGGATGGAGAACATAATAGAATGTCATCTATGTATTGAAGAAGAACACTAGGTTTGAGATCAAGTTCTGTGAGGTCAAGTAGCGAGAGCTTGACTAAAGAAGTGGGGACTATCTCTGAACCCTTGGGGGAGCACTGTCCAAGTAAGTTATTGAGACCTGAGAGTGTCTGGGTCAGTCCATGTAAACGCAAAGAGGTTTTGGCAGTCAGGGTGTAGGGGGATAGTGAAGAAGGCATCTTTAAGATCTGTAACTGTAAAGTGAGTGGTGGAGGGAGGGATATGAGAGAGCATGGTATAGGGATTTGGCAACACTGG
The DNA here is from genome assembly GCF_034190915.1 of Cavia porcellus. Lineage (NCBI taxonomy): Eukaryota > Metazoa > Chordata > Mammalia > Rodentia > Caviidae > Cavia > Cavia porcellus. The sequence continues at coordinate 29,123,156 of NW_026947515.1, forward strand.
GTGAGTGGGGGTAATAGCACTGTTAATTACTCTAAGGTCCTGTACCAGGCGATAAGACCCATCAGTCTTGAGTACCAGAAGAATGGGAGTATTGTGGGGTGAATGGGTAGGTTTAAGGAAACCATTGTCTAAAAGCTGCTTAATTATGGGTTTAAGTCCCCTTAAATGTTGGGGAGCTATGGGGTATTGGGGAACACAGGGAAAAATTGAGGGATCCTTGAGATGGATTAAAACAGGCATGGCATGTGTAGCCAGAGTGGGATTGGATGTGTCCCAAACCATGGGGTCAACCAGAGAAGGAGGAAGGGGAGGAAATGGCTTTGCGACACATTGTGAGGCTGTTTGGAAGATTAGGGCTGTGGGAAGAGAGAAAGTGAAGGAAAAATTAAGCTTTTGAAGAAGGTCTCTACCTAAAAGGGGTGTGGGATATGTTGGGATTACTAGGAAGCTATGAGTAAAGAAAAGAGTCTGGAATCTACATGGGACAGGCCCAGTCTGCAAAGGTTGATTCGGCTGGCCATCACCACCCACAACAGAAATCAAGGACTTGCTACAAGGTCCTGAAAATTCAGGAAGTACACTATAAGTCGCCCCCGTATCCACAAGCAGAGATATTATCTTAACTGAGACCTCCAGTGAGACTTGGGGCTCTGACAGGGTTACCTTCCACAGCAAGTCCAAGCAGGTCAGTCCGTGATGAATCTGGCATTGACGAGTCTGCTTTGAGGCCGAGGGATTAGAGGATGGCTTACCTGCTCGCTGGCGGCTAGGAAGGTTGCTTTTCCAATGCCTTTTAAGGTTGTAGTATGGACAGGGTCCTAGAGGAATGCCAGGGTTAGGGCAATCTTTTGCCCAGTGTCCTTGTTTGCTGCATTTGAAGCACAATGTGGGCAGGACTCGGGCAGCCACACCTTGTTGTGGATTTCTTGTCTTGGGAGCTCCAAGTGTCACAGCTAAAAGGTCAGACTGATATTTAGCAAACTTTAATTTTTGAGCTTGTTTTTCCTCTTTTTGAATCTTATCTCTGTTGTTGAAGACACGGAAAGCTAATTTAAGTAGATCCCCTTGTGCAGTTTGAGGGCCATGTTCAACCTTTTGTAATTTTGCACGAATATCAGGAGCAGACTGGGAAATAAAATAAGAGTTAACAACAATCATCCCTTCATGAGAGTCTGGGTTTACATTAGTATACTTAATTAAGGTTTCCCAAAGCCGATTTAGGAACACAGCTGGGTTTTCATTAGCCTCCTGGACCTGTTCTAAAAGTTTGTTGTAGTTAGTATGTTTGTGAGCAATATTATTAAGGTCCACAATCAGACACTCCATCATCTTATGTAATTTTGTTGAACCTTGTCCATTCTGATAGTTCCAGTTAGGATCTTGTTCTGGCACAGCTACAGGCCCAGGGTCATTATCAGTGGTGTTTGCCTTATGTCTGCGGTTGGAGTGTGCTCACCTGAAATGAATTGGGTGGTGTTGAGTGCAGGTGGGCAGCGACAGGTTAAGCAGATCCCAGGAGAGGAAAGTGACAGGATGTAATCCGGTTCTCGAATTCGCTGCGGACTCCACTGGGACTTGAAATGGGTGTGTCAGGAGTCATTTGCCTGCCCACCGAATCACAGCACCAAATGATAGGATTATTTCCAAAAGATGTGAAGTATAAAACAAAAGAGGCCTTTATTCTGAGAACACGGAGAGAGATAACCGACACTCCCCAACTGCTGGAGTCCTGCTTTCTCTCTGGCGGACACATGGCATGGGGGGGTATATAAGTAGCCTAAGCTTAGGATAGTGCACTAGGGCCATTAGAGATGCACAGGTATCTCATTGGCACACATTTGGCACCAGAGGCAGATTCCTAAGGGTGGGGGGAGATAGATCACAGGTAAATCTCTAGGGGCGGGGGAGGTTCTGGTTGAGGCTTTCCTGGCTACAGTGTCCCGTCTGGGCCAAAACCCTTTCACTGGGGAGATTGGGAAGAAAGACCCTTGCCTAGTGAAACCAGGTGCTTTGAGCAGTTCACTGAGAATTGGCGCTTAGTCAGCTTTTGCCGAATCAGATTTGTGAGAAGATAAGTGGTTAGGGCCCTTGACCTACTCATATACCTCCCAAGCTGCTACAGTCTGGACTTAGGCTGTTCTGCTTTGGATCCTTAAATGTAATTTATTTTAAGTCTTGAGTGAAATTTATTGTAACAGGAAGCCTTAAAAGCAGGGGCTATGAGGGCTAAAATCACACAGCTTATTGAACCTGTCAATTCCAGTTAGAGCTGATGACCTGCTCCTTTGTTCTTTCAATTCAGTAACCAGAATAAAATCTGCTTATCTGTGCCACCATGGCCCAATTGCATCTCCATAGGCCCTGCTCCCCTGATCTGCTTTTCCCCAGGGCCAGCTCTGATTCCTCAGGTGGGGGCTGGGCAGTCAAGCGCACAGGGGCAGTGTCTCTGGCTGACCTCCCCCTGGTGTCCTCTCACACCTTGGGTGATCCACAGTTCAGCCTTCATTCAGGTTAACCACTGTCACTGTGGGGCCCACTTAGATGTGTTTCCTCTCCCCACAGCCCCTCCTGTAGACTGCAGGATGTTTTCTCAGGCTGGGATCCACGTGGAGCAAGCTCTTCACACCAAACTGCAACTTTATCTGAGTGCCTTTCTGCACTACCACACTGCTCAAGCTGTGTTCTTTTGTGCAAAGCTTGTTTCCTGTGTCAGGGAGGGCTGTCACTGTGGTGGGTTCCTGCTGCCACCCCCTCTTGTCCCTAGGTCTGTGCTATTGTATGTGTTCCTATTGTTATCATTAGAGTAAAGTCAAGAAAACAGAGGAGCTCAGCCAGAATCCCAACAATACCAACCATTTAAATGTCCAGTCCTGTAACTCTTTGTGAAGGTGATACCTCTGTCAAGCCTATCTGGGTGCCACAGCATAGCCACTGAACTACTGTTGGTTTAGAGAAAAGGACACAAAGAGGGTCCCTGTGGTTTGTGTTGACTGTGACTGTCCCTGTGTCAGAGCATCCCCTCCCAGAATGAAGGAGAGCTCCACCTTACAGTGCTAAAACTTTTAACAGCTGGCAAAAAGTGAAAGTTGGGGCCAGTTGTGGCAATGCCAGAGGTTGGGTGTTGGCCTGGTGGCCTGGTCTGGGTCTGAACTGTCTCCTGTGCTGTGATGACTTGTTCCCCACTGCCCTTGCCTGGGACTTTCATTCACCAGGACCCAGCTGCCAGTCCTATGCAGAAACCCAGTGCCCAGTTCTCTAAGTGTAAGGGCTTAGTAAGTACAAGGTTAGCCTTCATTATATTCTCATTTCTTACTATACTTTTGGCTCTAAACAGCTTGCATCTTTGAATATTTTAATTTTATGGAGAATTATAGATTTATTTGGGTTTTACTGACATACAGTGAGTAGCATTCATAGCATTCCTTTTCCCCCATGTGTGTATGGAGTGACACTTAGAATGTGTGAGTCTGTGTCTCCAGTGCCATAAGAAAGGCAAAGAAATCAGAAGTCAAGAGGATGCCCTGTTTAGAGGCAACAGCTGGCTGTTAGAATTAGTGCTAGTTGCATGCAGGGCAGATGACTTGGAACACAAGATGGGGGCTTCAGACAGGTCAGGACTGCAGGAAGGACACCTGAGGAGGCGCAGGCCTGTGTAGGGAGGAAACAGCTGCTGGTGGGATGCTCTCACTAACAAGGAGTGGTGCCTGTGCTCGTCAGCACTTCCTGGCCAGCCTAGTCAGGGCTCGCTGTGTGCAGCCACTGCTTGAAGTAATTGTTGTATATTAACTCATTAATTCCGAAGAAACTGTATGACAACTCTCTCCTGTCTTTCATTTTACACATGAAGAAATGCATGTACAGAGGTACAGAGAAATACAATAATTTGTCAGGATCACAAAATGTTGTGAGCTAGGGTTTTGTCTGTCCCCAAATTTTATGCTCTTAACCATAACTTTATCTGTCTCAGGATCTGCAGTTTAAAAGGCTTATCATGAAGTCCAAGGGAAATGGTTACAGGACTGGTTATTTAAATGGTTGGTATTGTCTGCATTCTGGGTACGCTCCTCTATTCTCTTGACGTTTCTCTAACAATGACAGGATGGCTGCTGTGGGTCCAAATGTCACATCCTGACAGTTGTGCTTGGAGGGAAAAGCAGGATGAACTGTCATCCTTATTTTGTTGGGGAGAACCTTGTTTCAGAAGCCTTGCAACTTGGTTACCACGACTCTCACTGGGCAGGGAATGTTAAATCTCTTTGGAGCTGGGCTGGTTGGGAAGAGGGGGTTCAGGAAGGCAACAGGATCCTTCTTTTCTCTGTCAGTTTTACTGTCCTGTTTTTGAGCCCGGTAGTGGTGTCTCTAGGCGCGTGGCAGAACTGATTTTGTGCAGGATCCTCGGCCAACATGGGCTTTGCTCTCCAGTGGGCCTGGCCAGAGCCAGGGTGGGCACAGCCCTGTGGTGACCTTTTCTGACAAACTGCAGCTGGCTCTTTGCAGGTCTGATGGATTGTAGGATAATTAGGTACTAAAAGTGACGCTTTGAGTGTTTTCAGCATGACAGAATGACCTTAAGATGTCAGTAAGTACTGTTTTGTCCCCAGAGAACTAGAGGAGCTGGTCACCAGGTGAGCATAATCACTTTTATGACACCTCTATTCTTAGAGAAGTTACATGTGCCTCTCTGAATCTGTGATAAATGCTTTATTTCTTACAGGGACTATAAAGTCTCACATGGAAAAGGACTCATTAGAGCAGGGGTCAGGATCAACTGTTCCCCATCTTGGCTTTCCTGAGCCACTGGGGCCTCAGCCTGGTGTTAGCAGGGTCCTTGTAGGGGGCAGTGTGACCAGAAATGCTTGTAAGCACCCTTTGTGGAGAGTACCATACTGCCAGCACCTGGATCCCAAGGCTGCTGGATGTTAGCTGGGAGGTTCGGGAACACCTGCCTGTTGCTTTGCAGCGAAAACCAAAGATGTTTCCTTGTTGGTAATTGACAATTCCAATTGAAAGTATAATTGTTATACTTTCCTGTGTAGAAGTGAAGAGGGTTATCTGGGGTATGTGAGTATCAGTGTATGTTTATAAAATTTTTCTCAGATAGCACATCTGGATCCTCAGATAACAATTGTCTGGATTATTGATGTGTGTACCTATACTTAAAACACATTTAAGATTTTTACCTTTCTAGACACCTTTGGCTATACCTTGGGAAAAGGATTCATACATTTCAATTAAAACAGTATGTTTTGCTTTTACCATGGACCTCTGTATAAAAGTATTATAGGGGCATTTCTTAAATCATAGAAACCTTTTGAAATGCTGTCTGCTCATTTACTTCTTTATTTGTTTTATGGCTTAATTTGTTTTAAAATCCTTTATTATGGAAAATCTCATTGTATACCTATTGCCTGTCTTCAATTGTCAGTAGCTTATTCCTCATCTACCTTTATCCACACTATCATCCACTCCTCAGACTTATTTGGAAGCAGATTCTAGACAGCATATAATTTCATCTGCAAATATTTCCATGTGTTTCTAAAGATAAGTATTGGTGTAGTTTCATACACACACACACACACACACACACACACACACACACACAGAATTTATTTGAATGAGGGTACAGGTAAGGTGAATGCATTATGGTTTAGTTATCTGCTCTTTTAACCCTAGACTTAATTTAAAAATCAGTCCCCACTTCTGCCTAAGGCCATGTGTCTGTCTAGAGAGATTCTGGGAAAGTGGACCGTGTTTCAGCATCAGTGTCACAATCTTCCTTCCCTTGCACAGAACCTCTGGATGTCTTCTCCTTGTGATATAAATGGCTAGTTTCATAGTTTCATTTTGTTTTTTTGTTTTTTTAAGACAAGATCTCACTAAATAATTCAGGCTGGCCTCAAATTCATAGTGATCCTCCTGTCTCAGTGTCCTGAGTGCTGGCATTACAGGTGTGTCCCACCACGCCTATCTGTAAGCAGCTATTGATAAGCACCACCAGGTTGCATTCATGAGAGAGCACAGAATGGTGGCATGATTATGACTCTATCATTCCTCCTTGTTTGCTAACTGGATTGTCTCTGGAGAAAGACACTTCTTCTCATAAGTTAAAAATCTGCCTCACTTGAGGTACAGTTGAAATAGGAAAGCCAGAATTAGTACTTACTGCCCTTTATTTACCAGTTTTAAACTGATAAGTGATCTTCTCAAGAGGTAACCAGTAAGGTGTCTTGTGGGGGGGGGGGGCTGCCCGTCCTCTTTAACGTGCAGAACCCATCTTGTTTAATTGTTAATGCTCATGGTGTTGTGCTGTTGGCAAATGTGAGCCTTGTGATGTTGGCTCCTGAGCTTTTTGATAGAGAGTCAGAAGTGTTTGGTTGCTTCTTTTCTGTCTAGCAAGACAAGTGAGGATGTTCTATGTTCATTTTGTACATGTCCTGCCCCAGGCCTGAAATCAGCCCAGTCTCCGAGGTCTCCCTGTTTCCACTGGTGCGAAGTGGTTTTTAGAGAGTTTACTCCAGGCTCCTGGCATGCGCATTGCTCACACTCAGTCTTTCTCATTTTGTGTGTCTAGGAGATGAAATCCGGTATGCACTCTTGCCGACTCCGGTTCAAGACTACAAGCCTTTTCTCCGATCACTTGGGTCTTACAGCTTTATCTCCCTCCTTCCGTGCTGGTGGTCCACGTAGTTCATGGGCACCGGCACTGATGCTCAGTTTTCTGTCCTGCCCTTTCTTAGCAGTTCTGGAAAGCACAGTCACTGTTAGCTGCTCCTGAAGGGCTCTGGCCCCTTCCTCACAACACTGGCTCAGAATTAGGGCACATTCCTTTGCTTTAAGGGCCCTCTAAAGAGGTTTTATTTGTTCTGCTTTGCTGAGTACTTACTTGGATATGTGGTTTGTTTATGATTCTTAAGGATTGCATTTTAAAAATTAGACATGTTTGTAGAACATAATGTTTACGTTCCTTGTGGGGAGTTGGTACCTGTATATAAAACATCTTAATTCCCTTTTTCATTCCTTTTTCCCTCTCCTCCTTCAAAGATTGCTTTTTTGAAATTCAATTTTGTTTTGTAGTTGTGTAAAATATTTTATGACTCCAAAGTTAAATACACAAGCAAGGTATCTCCACAGAAGCCTGACTGTTCTTCCTATCCATTCCAGCAGCTTCCTCCTTCCTTCTGTAGGTAACCATTTAAACACTTCAATACCATTTGCATATATAAATAAAAAATTAATCTAGGCATGTCTATGCACACACATATCTACATTTGTTTCTTTCCTTCTTAAATGAATAATAGTGTAATTCACATTTTTCTACTGCTTTTTTCTGCTGGATTAAATGATGATGGTGATTTTGATGATTTTTTTTGTACCGGAAATCTAACTCATAACCTCATGCTTGCCAGAGGCACTGTGCCGTTAACTGCAACCCTGGCCTGTGTCAGGTTAGAATCCATGTATGCTTGTTAAAATCAAAACTCCATTCATTCTTCTAAAGTGATTTGTTAAACTCAGCCATTTTAGTTGCCATTTTAGTCCAGTAATTTGTTGTGGTGGTAACCATGCCCTTGCATGTTGTAGGGTTAGTTGTAGGTTGCTTAGCAGGTCCCTGGCCTTTATCCATCAAATGGCAGTAGGACCCTCCATTCCAGACTTGTCTGTAGATGTTGCAAGGCCTGTAGGGCAGAAGTGTCCCACAGGAGGACAGCATTTGGGTGCTAGCTCAGGACATTTTCTGAGCAGTTCTAAAGAGGTACCATGAGCTCTACTTCACAGTGCTTTTAGCCTCATCTAGGAGCTGTGGCATCTGTTTTTGGATTTTGAGCTGTAAACGGACTATGCTAGTTCTTTTCTGTGTTTTTTGCAAATTAAAGAGGAAATTTTATTTATTTATTTATTTACTGGGAATCAAGCTTAGGACCTTGTGCTTGCCAGGCAGGCACTTATGTCACTGATCTATATCCCTGGCCTGAGCAATTCTTATTGAATATCACATGAAGGAGAGACAATGATCTTACAATTTTCATATAAAGCTACTCTATCTAGAAAGATAGGCATTCAAATATGAGGCATTACCTTGGCCTTGTGCTCCTCCCCTCAGTGTCCTTGTTATCATTTTTTGCCTGCAAGTGCATGGTACAAGTCCCATGTGTCCTCCTGCATGTTGTAGGTACGTGAGCTTCTTCCTCACAGTGGAGATCCAGGTGGTTCTCCTGGGGAACGCAGAAAGAAATCCTGGCATCTCTCAAGTGCCAGTGAGAGGACACCAGCTCATGTACCAGAGAACATGTAGCAGAACTGGTAAGCACAGCCTGGACCAAGGATCCCTGGAACACTAAATGTGGAGGCTAGGTAGCAACTGGAGAGTTCTCTGTGGTCCTTGGAGCTGTGGCCTGAACTAGCAGCTCATTGTACCGAGTTTTGCCCAAATTTCTGGTGCTCTGTGTAGGTTTACATTTGACAGGGGTTCATTGTGAGCTCAAATAGAAATCTGATAAAAATTAGAAATTTTCTTGTGAGGCAAATAAATCGTGATCAAGAATGCTTCCATGAAAGTTGGTAATTTGAGTTGACAAATACAGACCAAATGATGACAGGTCCTAAAATTTTGGCTTTCCTCTTAGTTGCTGTTGTTCTCTTATATATTTTATTTAGAATAAATGTAAGGGGCTGGGGGTTTAGCTCAGCGGCATAAGCACCTGCCTTGGAAGCAGGCGGTCATGAGTTTGATCCCCGGTACCGATAAAAAGTTAAAAGTTAGAATAAATGCAGCTGGCAGAAGATAGAAGGTAGGTACCTCTTTCTCCACATGTTCCTTTGACATGTAGGTTTCTTTGAGTGACCCCTTGAAGCTTGTTTTCAGGTGATGGTGCAGAGAGCATGGCCATGGAGACTGCTCTGCAGGCCTGGTTTAACAAATACCCATTTCCCACGCAGTGTGGGGCCTTGGGCTAGGGATTATCATTTTGTTCCTGTCGTAGATGGCAGGTCTTCAGCAAGCTTGCAGTTGCTCACATGGTACATGGTAATGTGTACTGTGTCTAAATGAGAGCTGTCTTTGGGGTTCTCTGTGAGCTGTGGCAGTGGCACAGGACGAGGTTGTAGATCTGAGCACATGTCCTATGAGGGTGCTAGGCTGGTAACCAGGGTTCCTCCCCTTCTCACATGGCCTTTTGGGTTCCTGGTGTTCTATTCTTTTCCTTGACTGAAAGGTTAGTAGATACCCTTTCAGTCTTGCTGGCAGTGATCCACATTCACTAACTAACTGGAGAAGGCAAGCATGGCTTTTTCCAAGACAGTGTGGTGTGATTTGGAGTAGTTTGGCCAGGTTGGGAGCAGTGAATGATTCAGGTTGTTGTGATCTGCTCTCTCCATCAGAGCTGTGTGGCCCTCCAGACAGTTCCTGGCATCTCTGTATTGGATCCTGGGGAGTCTATCAGATATGGCTATCATCATCAGTGCTAAGTCAGAGTCACAGTGCTGAGCCAGAGACACAGAGCAAAGGGACCAGCTGCGGGGGAGGGAGCTGGGCCCTAAGGACCATGGGGCTGCCTGGTAGAGAGCTCTTGTAGTCTGTTGCTCTTGCTTGTTTCCAGTTTACACACATAGAAGATGCTTCACAGTCTCCACGAGTAGCATGAGGGTGGTGAGCAGTAAACAGCAAGCCTGCCTGGCTTTGCAGTGAGCCCTGCCACGTGCCATCTGTGTGCACCTGTGGGGTTTCCTCCCCCTCTGTGCTTTAGCTTCCTGTGTGTAATGCAGGAGTGATGGCAGTGTCAGCTTTGTGTGGTGGTGGTGAGGGAAAGGTGACTGCATAGGAAGTGAGTGCTCAGAACAGCAGAAGCTAGAGATGCTGCTGGTTGTCTGCCTGGGAGAACACTCTGCCATTCTTCTCCTGCCACCCTCACAAACAGGAAGGATCTTGCTAGTTTATTTGTCGCAAGGGAGGAAAATAAAGCTTTCTGTGACATTCTAGGTCAAATGCCTGGTGAGTCCTGATGCTGGAGCTGCTCGCCTGTGCACACACATCTGCCGTACTTCTCTTCAGCTCACTCTGCCATGAGGGACATGGTAGAAACTGTAGGCAAGGGGAACCTGGAGCAAGAGCCATCACATAGAAGAGGGAGCATAAAGGAATACCCGCAGTCTGTGAGCTGGTTCCTGCCAAGCAGGCATTTGAGGTGAAGCACCATGGGACATGTGGGCTGGCACCAGTTGAAAAGTAGCTTGTGGCCTCCATGATGTAGACCTCTGAAGGCCATGTTGTTTATTTCTCAGAAGCCAGTTAACCCTGGCTGTCTCTGCTCAGAATGGTAAGTACTTAGACTGCAGAGATGCCAGGTCAGGACAGGTACAAAATGAGGGGAGATGGGCTGGACATTGCATGACCAAGGATGCTGCATCTCCTCTGCCTAGACTAGGTCTGGCTATTCTGTTTGGTGCTGATTTTGATCTGTTTAGGAGCCAACTCTCTGTGACAGGTCAGCAAAGGATTCTGGTTTCATTCAGATGGAGCTGCCTGGTTTTTTTTGTGCGACTCAGAGCCAGCACGGTGGCCTCTGGCTACAGGTCCCTTTAGGACAGGATGATTCTCAAGGCAGCACACAGACAGATGTGCAAGCTTCCCTTCACATTACTGAGACTCAAGAGTTCTATTTAAACATATGAGTAGGGTTTTTTTTTTCTTTCTTTTTTTTAATAAGGGCTTGGGGAGAAGAACCAGTTTTATAATGGTAACATCAGGAAAAAACCACACAGAACAGCACCTTTAGGAGAAAACACAATATGTGAACAATGAAGCATAGAATATAGACTGTGTAACATCTTCCCTACATTCTTTCTGATATAAACTTAACCCCAAGGTTTGGGTCAGGACAAAGCTATAGAGGTAGCATGGGTTAGTTAGAGGTAAACACTTAGTAAATACAGTTTGGGTGCTTGAGAGAGATCTGTGTTTAGGACTGTGAACTTGGAGGACTAGGTTGGCTGTGAGAGGACTGTGGTCTGAGCCTTATTGTAGAGTGGGTCTGTGGAGGGGACAAAAGCAGCCACACTAGTGCTGGTGCAGACTAGAGCTAATTCCAGGCAGAAATATCCAACCACCAGAGCACAGGGCCCTGGGGTTGTGGAGAGGGTCCGGATGAGCAGAAAGCATGTTGATGTCACATGTTGGGGCAGTCAGGGGCCATTTTGGGGGATGACAGTTCATCTTGGAGGCAGTGCTGTTGCTGGGTTTGTTTTTAAAGAACAGGGGGTCTGGTCAGTGGACTCTGACAGAGTAGTAGGGACTGAGAGGTGGCTTAGACTGGAGCCCTGAAGATAGGGTGGTTGGCCTTGCTGAAGACAGAGATGGTAGAGCTATGTTTGAGGGACATGTCCTGGACCTGTTGGCTGAAGGAGGAAGGAAGACAGGGAGCAAAGGAAAGCCTGAGATTTCTGGGTTCTGGTTTAGAAAGCTGAGTCCAAGGCAAAGCGGGGCTCTCAGCAGTAGACCTGCTCCTGAAGGTTCACACAGGAGAGGCATGTAGCACGAGAAGATCAAGGCTGTGTGATAGTCAGGTGTGAGGACTGAAGGGGAGCACGGACAGAGATGAAGGGTAGCATTCGGAGTGTGTGAGAGTGGCGAGAGCCCAGCCAAGGTAGTATAAAGGGGTACCTCCCCATCACACACACTTTTATATGGTACTGGGGGTTGAACTCAGGGTCTCATGCATACTAGGCAAGCACTCTTATCACTGAGCTACATGCCCAGCCCTTGGTGGGGGTGTTGAGCGATGGCCAGCCTGTCACTTGGGGAACCAAGACTCGCCTCTTGCTTGGTGACAGAGGGTTCTAACAGGGACAGGCTAAGTGTGGCAATGCCCTATTGAAGCAGCATGAAGAACGGGGAGGCAAGAGCAGAGGACACACAGTGCTGCTGTTTGCAGTGACCACTGCACTATTATACTTAGCACCGGGCGCATGTGCTCCGTTTGGGGTGCTACGCGCAGGCACTGGTTCTCCAGCCCAAACACAGAACCGCCAGCATCTCCTACAGCAATTCAGCCCCTTGAACCTTGGCTGGACATGTTCTGCTGCCATGGGCACATGGGGGGATGTCCAGAAGTCATCGTTCCTGTGTTCCTAGTTGAATGGGACACCAGAGCTATGCCCAAGCTGTTCTCATGCTAGACTCCTGTTCAGAGAGGCCACACACAGCGAGGCCCTCCGGCTGTAGCTGAAGGACCTGTTGGCTGACCTCCCCAGAGTGGTCCTGGTTGACCCTCAGACACATTGGTAGTGTCACTGGCATTTGAGGAGAGAGCCCAGACTGCCAACCATCCCACCATTTGCAAAGCCCTCCTCCACGCAGCTCTCCAGTCCCTGAAGCCTGTCTTTGTGCGAGGAGGAGCTGTAGAGCAGTGAAGCTGTGTGTACATATAGACTGCAAAATTGGATTGCAGGCATGCTTCCCAGGTTTTATTAGTGTCTGAGGTCACCCAATGTGGCAGGAGTGGGAGACCATCAGGAGACTGACTGTCCCTGAGCAGAAATGGACTCAGAGCTGCCTTTCCTTCATTAAACTCAAAGAGGGCTTTCTTTGTGTCTTCTTCAGTTACTCATTTTTAAATTCTCTTCCTCTACTTCAGGTTCCACAATTCCCACGTGTGTATTTTATTGCATCTCAAGATATGGTTTTTCAGGAGCAACTAACACAATAGGCAGTATTTTAGAGACTTGCTTTGTCGTTTTGTACGCCCAGTGAAAATGGCCATAAATCCTCCAAATGACTAGATATTTCATCTGCCACTCTTGTCTCTCACACCATGGAGCCATTATCCAGGCATTCTCGTTTTAAAACAAAACCTTACCGTGGCATGGTGACATTTAATTTAGTGTTTCTCATTTCAAAGCCCTTAAAATAGTAATTAATTCCTGTCAAACCCCAGGAGGCATATTATTAATATCCGGAGTGCCTTTCATGCTGGTCTATTAATGTGTCCTCTTGGCAAAATAGGTAAGAAAATGAGGCTGAATCATTTTTTTTTTTTTTTTGGAACCCCATAAGACACGATCTAGCTGGAGCCAAGGTCAGAAATAACAAATCCCTAATTTTATTGATGTTTCTGAGTGATTTCAGCTGTGGCCTTATGTATGGTTTGCAAGAACAACACTCCTTGTTAGGTGTAATCTCAGGAGACAGTGAATGATTTTTTTCAGTGGAGCTGTGACTTCACAGATTCTAGTTCAATAGCTGTGCAGAAGAGATCAGAATTGAGAAAACTGTGCAATAGCAGCAGAGTAGAAAGTGGGATGTAGACCTCGAGCAGGGAATCTTTGACATTTCCACTTGGAAATCACCCAGCGATTTGTGGAACTCCAAGTAAGCCCTGACACTGCAGAGCAGATGTGCCAGTTCTGGGAAGACTGACATGCAGATTAGCAGTCTTCTCAGTTTGGGTGTCTCATCTTTGAGTGACTTCTCTTTTCTCCACTTCTCATGAGTATTGCTGTAGCCTGAAAGCAGGTTTCAGGATGGGAACAGGAAGTTGGGAGACTATTAATGACTTGGGTTTAATTTCAGTACCTTCCCTTTCTTACTGCTTTGCTGTCTGGCAAGTTCTGCACATTTTTTTTCTAGTTGTGTTTGCAGCATATCATTTCAGAAGTTTTCTGACTCAGAAAAAATGTGTTCTTTGTTCACAGACAGTGTTAATGTACACAAGGAGAGGCTGGGTTGGAAAACTAGAATCACGTGACGTTCCTGAGAATCATGCACTGAGGTGACCTGTCTCCTCTGTAAGCTGTGAACATTTGGCCTCAGTATCTCTGGCTTCTGTGTGTGAGGCTACAGTGCTTGTGAGCACATCCTAAGATACTGTCACGGGCCGTGCATGAATCAGCACTGCTGTGGTAGTGATTGTAAGCTAGGTAGTAATAAAGGTAGTAATAGCCATGATAGTTAGCTATACTTTGTACTGTCACACACAGCAGGAAATTTCAGAAAGTTTGCATGTGTGGGGAATAAACATGTACAAAGATGTATTTGCTGTTTTCTTCATATTGTCTGATAAAACCCCCAGTGGCCCGAGGAGCTGCTGGCGAAAGGGCGTTTCCTCACCATGGTCTTTTCTGCTTGCCGAGCAGAGGCTACGTTCTCTGGCACTTTCTCCACCATTCCTGCTCCAGTCATCCCAGGATTGGGAGGAGGGGAGAAAGGGCCCAGATACAAGGCTTTTGGCTTCCAGGCCCAAGTGCTATATAGTGCATGGTGGGGAGGTTCCCTTCTAGCACTTCTTGGTAAATTTATTTGTTCTTAGTTGAGAGGCATTCTCACCTGGCCAGTTGTCATCCCACGGGTATACACATGCTGCCCCAGACAGCTGGAGCCAGGCTACAGTGGAGAGCTGACAACCAGGCCCACCTTGCAAGGGCAGCCAGAGACAGTCAAAAACCACTGAACTTGTTCAAATGCAACTCGTCTCTTCATATGATTTTCCTGTTCGTTTTGGTAGAAATAAAAATGCTTTCGGTTTTTGTTTTATTTTGTTTTTGTTTTTAGTGTCCCAGAAAAATAAATAACAAATTGAGACCATTTTTTTAGTACTTATTGAAAAGATGTTTTTGAGACTTATGTCTTAGTCTTTGCTGTCCCTGTAAGAATCTCTGCAGGTAGAAACAGGTATGATGTTTGCCAGCACCTTCCCATCTGTTCCCTGGGAAGTCTTGAGAGTAGCCCTGGGCCCTTCTGCCCTCAGGCTGTCAGCTAGTTTTTTGTGCTGAAATTTAACTTGCCTTATTTCTATCTATTCAGCTTGGGTGCATCTTTAAACGAACTTAATGTAGGTATTTATTTTGATTTATATAAGGTCCAGTGCAAAACCTCTATCATAGTCTGATGTGGTTTGCTGTCTGGTTTAGCCATAATAGCACCTGGATTCAGAGAAAACTCCAAGCTCTGGGTTTATGCGGATCATATCACAGTAGTCTGAGAGTGTTTTAACTGGGTTCTTTGCGTGTTTGAAGTTCTTGTTTGGAGATGGGCGAAGTACTGGCAAAAGGAGGTGCTTGCTGCTGTGTGGATTTGAAGCAGTCTCCACCACTGAAAGGCTTCTTGTGACTGTCATTTGAAGATAATGTCTAGCCATCTCTACTTATAATTTATCTTCTAACTTCAAAATGTACTGATTTCTGTGGGTATCAGTGTGGAGGACACATAACCCAGGTCATGACATCTGAATAAAATTTTTCCTTCATTGTCCTTAGAAATGTGTTTCCATTTATCGACTACTCTCATCTTGGTTTAGGGGATTAAACAAAATTCAAGTGTTTAGAACATTAAGACTGAGCCTCTTTGTGGCTTCACCCAGAGCAAAAGTAAGCAGTGTATCAGTGATGAATCAGGGTGCCTCTGTCATTTTCTTCCTTTTTACATAAAATTTAGTAAGGGCCAGGAGCTTTTTAACCTAGAGATTTAAGCACCTCCCCTGGCAAATGTGAGGTTGTGAGTTCAATCCCTGATATCAAAAAAAGAACAAAACACTTTCCAACATACTCAGAATATTATCAATTCAATATGATACACACACACATGCAGAAATACTTTAGAATTTTTATTTTTGTGGTGCTAGGGATTGAACCCAGGGTCTTGATCATGATAGGCAAGTATCCTACCCTGAGCTACACTCCCACCCCAAGATAAAAATTACTAACTTTGAAAGTCTTCAAGATTCAGGTTATATTTTATACTTATAGCATATCTCATTTTGGTTTTGTCTTTTGAGATTTTGTTTTGTTTTTGTAGTATCTTCAGCCCTTTTTTTATTTTTTGTTGGCAACAGGGTCTCACAGAGTCACTGAATTGCCTAGGCTAGGCTTGAATTTAGGACATTCCTGCATCAGCCTCCCAAACTGCTGGGATTACATGTGTGTTCCACTGTGCCCAAGAGCATATTTGATTGTGGACTGGCCATACTTCAGCTACATGTGGCTGGTGGCTACTGCTTTGGTCTGAGCAGCTCTGTGATATCTGGAAGAGCAGGTATGGGGTTTATGGGGTTCAGAGCACCAACTCAGGGGCTGGGGAAAAATCTTACACTAGTGCCAGTTACTGGAGAAACTGTCTTTTATAGGCCATTGGTGGCCCTCAGGAACCCTGTGAGTGCTGAGGGTATGGTCCTTAGAGGTTCCTTCCACTTTTGGACTTCCCTCTCATACTATCCCTGTGACCTTTTGGGAACCAGATTCTGTCAGTGGAGAGTTGAACCTTGCCTGTCATTTTTTCAACTCCTTTGCACAAAATTTTTTCATGCTGGACATCAAATCCAGGACTTGGTACATGCTGAATATTCAGTCTGTCACAGAGCCACATGTTCTTTAGCCCCTCTTCATTCATGTTATGATTTAGATCTAAAATGGTTTAGACCCAGAAGTCTCCTCTATTCAGAGGGGGGCTTTGGGGAGGTGACTGGACCATGACAGTGTTACGGTTATCCATTATGTTTTGCTTACATATGATGAGTTTATGGCTAATTGTGCTGTTGGCAGGTGAGACTTGGTTGCAGGTAGGTCCCTGTGGGCATGACTGTGTATTCTTGTCCCTCCTGCTCTCTTCTCTCTCCACCATAGAGTGAGAAGCTTTCCTCCCCCATGCTCCTCTGCCGTGCTGCTTCTGCCTTGGAGCCAGTCAACCATGCCTGCACTGAACCCATTGAAACTCAACAGGTACACCTTCGTCTCCCTTAAGGTGCAAGTGTTGGGCATTTTGTATACCAAGTTTCAGAGAGCAAAGCATTTGAAAAGCTTGATGGATACTTACTTCACTATTGAGCACTTAAATCCCACTCTTCTCCCATACATTGACATTAACTTCAGTGTCAGATAGAATTTGATCACTTCATTTCTTTACTAATTATAATAAATGCCATTAGCAGCCCAGTTGTCAGCAATAACTGTATAACAGTTGGTAATAACTGTATATGTTGTAAAGCTGTGGAAAGTCTGTAAAAACAGTGCCCAATAGTAAATTTTAAGGGTGTCTTCCCAATCCAAATGGAATTTAGACAATCCTACATGTGTGAGTGAGCAACATAAGTTAGTTGGGAGAGAGAAAAGAATATTTCCTGCCTAAAGGGTTCAGCACAGAATTTTGTGAAAAGGCCAGCCTCTTGGGTCATGTGAACTGGATGTCATTTCGGGTCTCCTGGGCAGTGGTGACCAGTATCTCTCTCCTGATCCTCTTTCCCTTTCTGAGCCCCACTTCTTCTTTGTGCACTCTGCTCTCTGATGGCCGGCCAGCCAGCTGCGTTCTGGTAGAGTCCCAGTACAGATAGCGCATCACCACACATCACTTGATGGATGAAAATGAAGTCAGAAACCTGGCACTATGAGTTAATGTTTTGTCTCCTCTGTGGTCCTACTTTATTGTGCCAGTAGCATTCTGCTTCTGAGGGAGGAAGCACTGCGGGTTCCACTACCACAGGCCAGGCCCCAAAACTATTCTGTGGGCTGCAGTTGCTGGATATTGTGGTCTCTGATAGGCTTTGCTTAGAGGTATGAAGAGTCTAGAGAACCTGGAAAAGCCACTCTACAGCTTCCACATTCATCTAAAGCTGCTAACTCAAGTGTGAAGTGTGGTAAGTTATTGAGACGTTTACATTGGTATAGTACATTATTGAGAATTTTATGTTGTCTTAAGTCGTAGTTATAACATGTATAATTAATGAAGCCAACCTTTTGTATCAATGCAGAGGAGCCAGCAATGTAAACCTTTTCTACACCAAGGCCAGGAAACCTGAAACCCAGCCTTTCACCTCACCCAGCTGTCACTCTGCTCTTGCCCTTTCTCTGAGTATCAGAAAGTGCTTACCGAGACTGGCCTGGGGCTCAGCTTCCTCTGAGGTCTACAGTGGGCCCAGGTGGTCCCTTGCAGCCGCTTGCGCTCCCAAACCCTTGCTGCATTTTCTCTCAAGCTATTTCGTGGCATGGGCTTTATTTATTTTATCTCTTTTTAAAAATAAAGTTTACACAGTCCATCAAAATGACTAACATACACATTACTATTTTTTTAGTTTGCGCAAATTTATTAAAATTGACGTGTGTAATCTCCTCTTCAGTGAACATCTAGAGCATAATGCCGATACACAGGTGAATCTTGGTCACAGATTTTTTGAAGAATATGTTTGTGCTGTGTGGTGTTGATTTATCAGTTTGAAATAGTTTTGTTGACTTCCTGATCTCTCCCACTCTTCTTTATTGGAGATTTATCGTTAAAATTCTTTGTAGCCAAACAAAGAGAAATAAAGTAGAGACCCTCATCCTCCTTGCTGGCTTGGTGTCTTGTCACAAGGCCAGAGTTGTCTGCACTGGCCTATTCTTGACTCCTATCTACAACTCAGCACAACCTTTAACCAAAGCAGTGCTCAGAACGTTGTGCTGCTCATGTAATGTAAATGCTACACTTGAGAACCCAAGGTGAGTGCGAGGCTCTGACTCCAGACTCTGTTTCAGTTCCCTGTGCATGGTCTCTTTCCCCCCTCGCTTCTTACTGAGAGGCACTGGTAGAGGTTGTTCCCCTTAGGCTTTCTTTTTTTGTGTTTTCCTGGATATTCTTGCATGCCCCCCCCACCACCACCACCACCACATGGACTAAAGTAGCAGCTTGTATAATTCTATAGAACAGCTCATTGGGAAACTGACTGGGACAGCATCGGATGTGTGACTGAGCCTGGGGAAGCCTGGCATCTTCAGAATGTTGAGTGTCCTACCCTGGCAGGAACACTTTTCTGTTTGTTCAAGTGTTTTATGTTTTCCAGGAGAGTGTTGACAAGTTCTCACTACATTTTGTACATTTCTTCTTAAGCTTATTCCTACATATTTAATCTTTCTGTTGCTTTATTAATGTGGTTTCCTTTGCCACAATATCCTCCTTTTATAGATTGTATATATAAAGATTCCTGAGTTTTGTATGTAATTTCAGGTCTTGGTAATTTGGTGCTTCCTGAACTCTGGTCAATGAAAGTCCAGTTGAGGAATAGGGTGTTTTGAGCAGATGAGGGCAGGAATCTCCTTCCTAGCTCTGCCTCTGCTGCTGTGTGTGCTACAGGTCCCATCGGATTGCTTGTCTCTGTCTTGTGTTCCAGAAATGTGTCCAGAGGGATTTCCTACTTCTGAGAAATACCCAGTATCAGCATGGCAGCTGCCTTGGACCTGGACTGCTGCACAGCAGGCCTTTGGTCTTTGTCATGGTTCACAGTAAATATGTGTTGAGTGGGTGAGGAGCAGGCTCTCAGCATGGTCCCGTGAGGTAGCTCTGTTCACTTCCCTACGTGCAGAAGCTTGGGGTCACATGTGCAGAGCCAGCTGCTAACTAAAGACTTGGGGTGCAGGAGGAGGATGCCTTCTAGCTGTTCCGTGCCCATGACATGCATCTCATTTCTTCTTCTACCACAGGCCCGGTATAAGCAGAGCCTGGACCCTACTGTGGATGAAGTCAAGAAACTGTGCACATCACTGCGCCGGAACGCCAAGGAGGAACGTGTCCTTTTCCACTACAATGGCCATGGGGTGCCCAGGCCCACAGTGAACGGCGAGGTCTGGGTCTTCAACAAGGTGGGCCCACCTTCAGCATCCCACTCTGCTCCTGCCCGTAGGCCACTCAGCTGGGTGCTCAGCTGAGACACAGCTCACCTGTAGCTCCACTAAACCTCGAATATTTCATTCATTCAGCAGCCCAGAGAGCAGGAAGGTAGCCTGGGATGCAGAGTCAGTTTTCTGCTGAAAGTTAGTGAGACCAACCTTTGTGTTGGTGATACAAGCTGAGAAATAATCAGGCACGGAGGCCAGTTTTGGAGGACGCACTGTCAAAAGGTCCAAACCACAGCATGAGTAGATGGCAGTGTGCTCTGAGTATGAGGATCTGTTGGTAGATCTCTGAGTAGAGGCCTTGAGAGTACCTACCTCCAGTCAATAAACAGTTTTGTTAGATGCTTTTCTTCAGTGATCTTAGAAAACAAGATACTCTGGGTATTCTAAAGAGCTCAGTCCTGGCCACTCTGCAGAGAAGCTGCAGCCTTTTCAGAGGCCAAATGGCCAGCCAGAGACAAGACCTTGCTGCAATGTTGGCTAGTAGAGACCTGGAGGAAGCTTCCAGGGCCATGCAGACTCAGTGAGCAGGGTAATTTTGAGGGCAGTAGTCCCAGCCTTCTCTTAGAGCGGGACCATTTCACCTATAGATGTCTAGGAGCTAACTCTTTTGTAATTAAATATTAAGTAAATTTAAAACTATTATTATGACAAAAAGTAGAATTTAAAGAAACAGGACATGAGGAATGGCCACCGATCTGCCGCCATTTCAGGAAGAGAAGTGTCCCAAAGTCTTTGCATGCCTCCGTGGCCTCCTTTCCTCTATGACTGTCCAGAGAATCTGGACCTTCTTGTCACTGTGTTCTCCCTGATAGATCCTTACACGTGTTTGGAATGCATAGACCATGGGTCTGGGTGCCTCTGTGGGTGAAAGGGACTACCATTCACCAGCGGGCAGAAATTCTGTGTGTGTTTGTTTCATCCGGTCTTCTGTACACTCACCCCTTGTCACATGGCAGCTGGATGACTTCGTCCTGCAGTGTGTGGGCCCTGGCATACCTGTACCCTCTCAATGCCTTCTGTGCAGGGGGACATTGATGGGTACCATATTTGTACTGTTCCAAGTGGCACAAGTGTTTCAGATGCCATCTTCCTCACTGAGTACTGCTAGAAATTGTTTTCTATTTTTACCAGTTGGTGAGCATAGCAAAGATAGATTATATTGAAATCTATCTTGTTGAAGATGAGCACATTTTGATTTACATGCTGGCCGCATAGGCTTCCTCTTCTGCAAAGCACCCAGGCCCTATTGTGTCCCCCCCATCCCCATGGTGCTGAGGATCCTGTTTGTTTTCCATTGGACTGTTTGCCTTTTTCTTACCCATTTGAGGAGATTTTTTATATTTTGGACAGTAACTCAGCATTCTTATGAATTGTGCATGTCTTCTCTCTGTATTTATGACCTGTTTAGTTTTTTCCTATTATTTTTATGATGTCCCTTGATGTACAGAACTTTGTTTATTCTGAAATGGTCACAATTATCACTCTCTCAGTGATGGTGCAAACTTCTTATTCCTTATTTAAAATGACTTTCTGTGGAGGTTATAGAAATATTTTGCTGCAAGTTCTCCTAATGTTTTCTTTTATTTAGATTTTTTAAATTTCTTGAAACTGATTGTTTATATATAGAGTGAGAGATAGGAGGTTCAAATTCAGGGTTGTAAGTTAACTTATTCCATTACCATTATTGTCAGCTTTGAACTAAATCCTGCACCCATATTGTGTGTTGTGTTTCTGAGCTTTCTGTTCAGCATCAGCATGAGGAGTCTGGGTTTTCAATACTCTTGGTTTTAGGGAAGGTGAGCAACCCTCTGTTCTCTTGATGGTGGTTTGGCTAGTCTTGGCCCTTTAATCTGTGAAAATATTGAATCCATTATGTTCAGTTCCATGAGAATACCTTTTAGAACTGTATGCATCAGTAATTATTGTAAGAGAGTAAACATTACAGTGTTGTCTTCCAAACCATTGTGTTGCCTAAGCTAGTCTCAAATTCACTCTAGTGATCCTCCCATCTCAGAGTCTTGAGAAGCAGGGACTACAGGCATGTTACTGCCATGCCCAGAAAACCATGTTTTTAAAAATGTTTGTCAATATAGTTTTATAATTTTCTTCATAATGTTTATATTTCTGACTTTCTCAATGGAGTATATGTAAAGATAAATGACTTTTATACACATATGTTATATATACCAGTATCACCAACCTCTCTTATTGATTCTAATAACTTAACAGTGCATATTCTTGGATTTTCTTAATAATCGGATAGTGAGTGTTTCACTTCTTCCTTTCCAGTTTGTGCCTTTGTCTTCCTGCCCTCTCCAGAGACTGAGGGGGCATCTGGGTGCATCTGTGTTTCCTTTGTCATTTTTGACTAGAGCTTTGTATTTTATTACATGGTGTTCTTGTAGGCTGTTTGTTTTTTTTGTCTTTTTCGGTTTTTATCGGTACCAGGGATCGAACTCATGACCAGCTGCTTGCAAGGCAGATGCTTATGCCACTGAGCTAAATCCCCAGCCCCTCATGTAGGCTGTTTTGAGAGGGCAAATCACTCTTTATCGAATTAAGAAAGTGCTATTCCTACTTTTGATTTCTCTCCCCCCCCCCACTTTGATTTCTTTCATTTTGTTTTGTTTTGGTTTTGTTTTTTGAGACAAGGTCTTGCTGTGTAGTTCAGACTGGTTTTGAACTCACTATGCAGTCCAGGCTGGCCTCAAACTTGTAACAGTCCTGCCTCAGCCTCCCAAGTGTTAGAATTACAGTAGTGTACCACTGCATCTGGCTTGATTTCTTTCTCTTTCTTTTCTTTTTCCTTTCTTTCTCTTTCTCTCTTGTCTTTCTTTCACTTCAGCTGCTGTTTATTAACACACAAATGGGCTGTATAGCAATGGTGGGCTGAGTGTGCAAGTGGACACAGGTCCTGGGGAGACCAAGGTGATGGGAGGAGGAGTGTGGCCAGGGATCAGTTAGGGTCAAGGCCAGAGTCTGGCACTCAGGATCCACTGTCCCATGTCCTCAGCCCCATGCTGGCTGCCACAGCTGGGTTCTCTGGAAACTGCTTCCCACAGGAACTGAAGAGGACACACCAAGAAGACAAAGTTGCTGCCTACCTGCAGCCAGCTCTGGGGCCTTTTTTCTCGAAGTCCCTTGCTGGTGCAGGAACAAATCCCAGGCTGCTAGCCCTAGTCCACTGCACTAGAGGAGGTGCCAATCACAGAGACACAATCGTCCCACATGTCCCAGCCCACCAGTGCAGCACTATGGGCGTTGCCAGCCTAATGGATGGGTGGGAGGAAGCAGTCAGGGAAGGGATCAGAGAGGAGCTCCAGAGCCTTCGTGGCACAGGCACCACATGCATAATATTGGTGAAACTGGAGCCGGGGTGCCACCCAGTCAGCACAGTGACCACATCTTCCATCTTGAGGAAGCCTCAAGCCTGGCTGATGTGCATGGCCAAGTTCACGCAGGTCCACATCTTCAGCCCCTGCCTGCTGAATGCTGTCCTTGCATAGCATGGGGAAGGTGCCAGGTGGACCTGGCGCACTGATGCTGGGGGTCCAGGACGGTACTGCGCCACCTGGTGGGCAAACCTGCCAGACTCTGTGAACACCGTAATGGCCCCACTGTAGCACTTGCTGGCTTGGACTCTTAAAATCTGAGTATTGGTTTTTCAGAAGCCATTATTTTTGTGTATGTTAAGCTGGGCTTAACTGGTAATGTGTCAGATGATCACCATGTACACCTTCTATTGTTGGAACAACTTTTTGTCACATGTTTGACCCATGGTTTAATTCACTTTGGCGATATTTGTTTGGTGTTTTAAATCTATGTTCATGTGTGAGATTTGTCAGGAATTTTCCTTTCTTTTTCTGTGTTTCCCTGGTCTGAGTAATAACCAGTCTTAGAAAATAAGTTAGAAATGGTTCTTCTTTCCATAACCACTGGAGTAGCTGCTGAAGGCTTTGATGTACTTGCTGTGTGTGATGGGTGGAGCCTGCAGGTGAGGCTGAGTGTGGTTATACGGAGGGAGGTTTTCTCGCAGTTTGGTGCTTCCGTCTCTTCTCATGTCAGGAGTTTGTTTACTGAGCTAAGCTTGGAAATTTGTTGATATTTATTGCTCATGATATCCCTTTATTAACTTGTCAGTGTCGGGGGTGCCTTGTAGTGATGTGGCATTTATCATTTTGGTATTGATTATGTATGCTTTCTCTTACCAGCTTTGTCAAAGAAGCAGCTTTGAGGTTTGATCCTGCAGGAATTGAAACAGCTGCAGAAGAGAAATCACTGCTTTTTCTCTTCTGGCCAGCAGGCGTGACTGCCTGGTTTGCTGTATCTCTTCCCACAGGCCACTATTTTTTCCTGAACCACTTGAAAGATGTGGGCATCATGACATTGAGAGTGAGGATGTCCTTCTACCTAAATACAGCCAGTTCTGTGGTATTAATTCTATTCTGCAATGACACTTAATGTAGAGTCCATGTTCATACTTTCCCAGCTGTCCCAAAGATGTACATTAACAAGCATTTTCCACTTGTTCATTCTGTTTTCTATCCAGGCCTGCCAGGGTTCACATGCTGCACTCACCCCTGAGGCTTGCAGAGTGGCCTTGATGTAGATCAGTCTGCTTGTCTTTGTTTTCTTTCTCAGCATGCACATTTTTTAAAAGTGAAATTTCACTTTATTGTTTTCATTTGCTAAGTTACATATTGTTTTTTTAAAAACTTGGTTTTTAAAGCATTTTTAGTTTTACAGAAAAATTGAACAGCCCACAGAATTCACACAGGTCTCTGGTTTTCTTCTATTAGGAATGTCATGCTTGTTTGTTTTACATTTGTTACAATCGATGAACCATTATTGATACATTGTTATTCACTTTGTTCATGATGTATGCTAAGGCTCCTTCTTGGTGTTGAATATCCTGCGGGTTTTGCCACATATGTGGTGTTGTGAATCTGGCATTATAATACCATGTGGAGTTGTTTCATGGCTCTAGACATCTTCTGTGTGTCACCTTTCCACTATTGTCTCCCTATCTCCTTCTTCTTTAGACTTGTCTTTTCCAGAATGTACCATAGTTACAGCCATAATGCATATAGCTTTTCAGACTGGCTTCTTTTATTTAACAGTGTGCATTTAGGGTTTCTCCATGTCTTTCATGGCTTGACAGATCATTTCTTTTTATTATCACATAATGTTCTGTTATGTAGCTGTCCCACAGCTTATCTACTCATGCACCTTATGAAGATTGTCTCAGTTTTCTCTGTGAAGCAATTATGAGTAAGGCTGTTATAAACGTCTGTATGCAGGTTTTTGCATGGATATCCGTTTTCATCTCATTTGGGTAGTTTTATAGGGTATGATTGGCGGATCACATGGTAAGAGTTTACTTAGCTTTGTAAAAATGCCAGACTTTCTTACGCCGTTTGAATACTCACCAGCGTTGAATGGCAGCTGCTGTTGCTCCACACCCTCACTGACAGTGGTGCTGTCTGTATTTGGATATTAGCCATTCTTTTGGGTATGTAGGGACTTCTTATTATTGAATTTGTAATTGTAATTAATCAATTTGTGACAACATGACGTTGAACTCTTATATGCTTACATGCCATCTGTGTGCTTTCCTTGGTAAAGTATCTGTTCAGATCATGGCCTTTTTTGCTGTGCTAGATGGAACCCAAGGACTTGTCCATACTAGGTAAATGGTCCTATCCCTGAGCTATACCTCTGGACCTGCCCATTTTAAAGATCAGGTTGTATGCCTTCTAGTCATTGTTTCAAGAATTCTTTCTACATTTCATTTGTTTACTTTTAAGCTGTTTTTGTTTGCTTGTTTTTGTATCAGGGATCAAACTCATGGCCTTGCACTTGCCAGGCAGGCACTTGTGCCACTGAGCTAAATCCCCAGCTCTTTTAAGTCTTCATATTACTAAATGATGATCACACTCATCATGGGGAGTTGGTACATGCACATAACATATCTTAATTCTTTCTACTTCTGCTCCCTTCCCTCTCCCCTCCCTCCATATCTGGTCCTCTCCCATTTGCAAAAGATCTTTGCACATTTTAGATGTCAGTCTTTTATAAGATAGGTGCTTTGTAAGTATTTTCTCCTGGCTTATGGCTATTTTCATTTACTAACAGTAGACTTTTGTACTCGTGATTTGCAAGGGAAAGGAATTAATACAGGAAACATAATTTATAGGATTATTTTATAATATTCACCACAAGAATGAAGTGCAAAAGAGTACAGATTTGTCTGTACACACTAAAGACCCAAAGAATCCAACTGAGGGCCTGAATCCTACAGCAGTGTTCTGAGTGAGTCCACCTGAAGACCTACAGCCCATGGTAATGTCCTGCCTGCTTCCAGCTGGAGG
Source organism: Cavia porcellus (assembly GCF_034190915.1). Lineage (NCBI taxonomy): Eukaryota > Metazoa > Chordata > Mammalia > Rodentia > Caviidae > Cavia > Cavia porcellus. The sequence goes on from NW_026947515.1 coordinate 29,149,153, forward strand.
CCTAGAGCTCACAACAATGTCTCATGCAAGTCTGTTTCAAGAATCTATGCTGGGAAGGCCCAAAGATCAGTGGTGGAAGCTAAAAAGTCTGTGCCAGTGAGATGAAAACTCTGTGCCAGCAAGCTGAGAGATCTGCACTGGAGCCAGGAAGCAACACTCAAAGACAGAGCTCCATGGGAGAGAACCGCAGTCATCCTCCACAATGAGGTCCTGAGCCCTGTGATACGAACAGTCAAGTTCGTATCAGGATAGCCAGCATGACAAGGGTGCCAGGAGAATCAACAGCACACCTTCTTCCCTGCAGTTCTCTTCTTATGCTGTCCTCAGGGGAGCCTTCCACACCAGCACCATGCTGACTTGGGTCAGCTGGTGTGGCATGTTGACCACCAATTGTCAGTCCATTGCAAAGGTTTGAACCAGTTATTTTCTGTACTGTTCACAGTTCTGGTTCACATTCTTTGTTTCTTTATGAATTTGTGTCAGACTAGATCAAAAAGCCTGATAAAGCTTTTGTTATCCACATGAGTGTCCTATAAGTACAGACATAGGAAGACTGAACATGAAGGGGAAAGGTCTGATACCCCTATAGCTCAGAGAAGGCTGGCGTGACAAGCACCCTTCAGGCTGGCAAGCTCTGCTGGGGACGAAGGGGGCACTTCCCGGTGAGCAGCAGAACAGTCTGTCCGGAGCACACAGTCCATCCTGTGTGCGCACACTTAGTATCAGAGTTTACCACACAGCAGAATGGCCAGGATCAAAGAGGTGAGTAAAGACATCCGTAAGTTCAGCAGAAAATCTGAACATGCTTCTCACAGTAATCAGTAAGTCAGAACTGATAAGGAAAATTATTGTTAAAAACTTCCATACAAAAAAGACCTTAGGCATGGTGTAAATTTTTTTACTCTTTTCCCTAAACAAGTCATATTAGCGGGGAAAACCTGAATATTATTAGTCACCCTGACTTAATGTTTATATGACACTTCACCCAACAGCTGTAGAATTCATGTTCTAAAGTGTATTGTTCATCACATGGTGGGCATAATCTCAAGTTGGAAGGCATGAGACCATAGAAAATATTCTCAGTCTATGAAATTCGAAGTTATGGGCCATCTGGAGAAGTCCCACATATTTGAATATAAAACAGCACATAAGTCAGAGAAGAATCATAAGGAAAAATAAAAAAGAATTCAAACTAAATAATAATGAAAATGTGACATCAAAATTTGTATAATGCAGTTAAAACTACTTTATATGGAAACAGAGTATGAAATTCTTTTGTGAAAAAGCTTTAAAAATGAAATCTGAGCCAGGCATAGTGGTGCATGCCTGTATTCCCAGCACTCAGGAAGCTGAGGCAGGAGGATCACTGTGAGTTCAAGGCCCCAGCTGAACTGCACTGCAAAACCCTATCTCAAAAAGAACCACCCATCTGATTTTTTACCTTAACATAGAAAATGAAAACAAAGTAAATTTAAAATAAATAGAAAGAACAAATTAAATAAAGAGCAGAAATCATGATATAGAGAGCTGGTGACAGAGACAGGTAACATTGCTGATAGATCTCCAGCTGTGTGGGTCCAGGCAGGGCAAAAGAGGACAGATCTGTTAGTGTCAGGAATGGGAGAGGGGCATCACTGCAGAACCTGCAAGATACTGAGTCAGTGGGAGGGGAGGCTGCTAATTTCTTTCCAGTAAATCTATTGCCTCAAGTTAGTGGGCAGGTGCCTTAAAAAGAAGCTTACCAAAACTGCCCCACAACAAAAAGCAAACTCTAACTAGCCCTGTGTCTGTCAACAGAAGTGAATTCATGGGTTAAAACATTCTCACCAGGTGCATTCCAGACATTCATTCCTTCGGGTGCAGGAGCTATGTCTTCCATTTCTGACTGCATTCCCAGCTCCTGTCCACAAAGTGGGAGGCATGGGTGTTCTTATTTCAGCATCCTCTTACCTGCCAAGTGCTTCCTGATCCCAAGAACCACGAACCCCCCTCTCCTTTTTAAAATCCTCCTGGTGTGGCTGCTGCTTCTCTGTACCTTCCCTGTGGTGCTAGTTGGGTTGTCTCTGTCTCCCCATGCAGATATGAGCTCAGTAGTAGCAGACCTTTGCCTTCTGAACTGCTGGATCCTGGTTCCTAAGACTGAGTGCTTGGGGCGTGTTGAATGGCCAGTCAGTGTTTGTCATGTCCAGGAAGGGTCATCCAAGCAGTAGGTTTATCTCTGTGGCCTAGATCCTTGTCTAGGTTTTTGTCTAAATTAGTATTATGTTATTCTGTTAGGTCATACTTTCAGATATTTCTCTTTTCACATGATCTGCCACCAGAGATAGCCTAGTATTTTTCTATGCAATCCTGTACCAATACTAAGCCTTTCTACGTTGGAACCTACTCCACCTATCAAAATGAAGCAAGTGTTATAAATAATACATTATAAGGAGAAAAAAAGATTTAAAAGCATTTGAGCACATTAGTCTTTAAGTGTTTACTTTTCTTCTTGTAAGGTAGAAAGCCACAGTCCAGAACTAACCACATCTTGGCTCAGATCGCCTCCTTACCTCCTCCACTTCCCTCTCTGTGTTTTAGGCAGTTAGGACTGGCAGCTGTAGCCATTAAGATTTCACACAGCAGAACTTTACCAACGGAACAGGATTCATTCACCACTCAGATACCCAGATTAACTTTTATACCCTCTCCTTTTTCACTAAGGAAAAGGATTTTTCCCACTCAATACATTTTTTTGTCTGGTGTATAAGTTGTATTACAACAGAAATGTGCATGAAACCCTGTAGCTTTTCGGTCTGCCTTAAGCTGGCACTCATCTAGAAGGATGGGCTGCTCCCCTGCTCGCTTCCTTCTGTTTGATTTACTGAACATAAAGCTGGAGTTTTACGTACTTTTGCATTTTGGTTTAAGATAATGTTTCATTCTTTGGCAGTCTCTGGTATTTATACTCTGACCTGATAATACTACCTTCTGTCTTGCTGTGCCTGATGGCTTCTGGACGTTAACTGGAATAAAAGGGCTGTCAGCATGGGGAACACAGGTAGAAAGCAGAAACTGTCCATGGCACACACTTGTTTGTTAAGTCCAGGTTAGAAGAAAGACTGATGGTTGCATTATGGTATGGACCCTGTAGGGGGGCGCTGTGCTGGATGGGGTCTGGACAGTGTGTATATGTGTGGCAGAGGGGCTGTGGGGACTGCTCAGGGGGCTGGAGGGCAGGCACTGTGGGGGTTGCGGGTAGGGCTGGGGCTGTGCCTCACTGTGCTTCAGGATGCAGGTGGGGAGGAGCTACGGTGGGCTACAGGAGTAGGGGGGCAGCTGACACCCTAGGTGCTTGTGGATGTCACTGCCCAGTGGTGGGAAGGCCCTGGGGACTGTGAGTGTGAAGGTGAGAAGAGGGACAGAGGTGCTGTTTAGGAACCTCCACTGACTAGAACTAAAGGCAGCAGATGACGGGGTGAGATCCAGGGATGGAAGAGGATCCAGGGAGGCCGCAGGGGTGTGGTTTGAATAATCCCTAAATTCACATGTTGACGATATATGAAGGGGAGAAGTTTGGAAGGTAATTATGATTAGATGAGATTGTGAAGGTGGGTCCCGTGATGGCAGTAGTGGTTTCATGAGAAGAGAGACCCGAGCAGGTTTGCTGTGTGTTGCCCTGTGATGCTGTTGCCACATTATGCTACTCCAAACAGGCCTCATCAGATATCAGCACCTTGGTACTGGACTGCCAGCCTCCAGAGCTGTAAGGAATAAATTTCTGTTCTTTATAATTGCTTACTCTGTGACATTCTATCATAGCAGCAGAAAACAGACTAAGACAGGAGAATCAGGGAGAAGCGCAGGAAGGGGCAGCCTTTGGGCAGGAAGAAGTTAACCCAGCAGATACAGATGAGACTCAAAGGAGTTTGGCCTGTAGCTAAAAGAGCACCGAGTTTTACAGGGAAAGCAGCCCAGCTCTAAAGAAACAACTCCTCACTTCTGAGAAATTCTAAGTACATCTCCTGCTCAGAATATGAATCAGAGTTCTTAGTGATTTTGAAATGGCATCCTCTCGAGAACTGGTTCCTGTCAAGCACCTTACACAGACCAGAACTATAGTCTCATCTGGATTTGTTACCCAGCCTCCCTCAGCCATGGGCATATTTGTGTGCACTATTCTTAGAGGATAATGGAGATTTGTCTCCCTTCTGAAGTGTGTTCTGTGGATGCTCAACACCTGCAGTGGGAAGTGATGGCCCAGAATGTTAGGTGTTTATAACCAGATGTGACCACTCATAACTTGTGGAGTAGGGTCACAAGTGAGCTTCAGGGCCTTGAAATTCCTAAGGCTGGAGGGTTGCATTAGTTCCTTTTAAAAAAAAAATACTGTGTTGGCTACTTATTATATTTGAGTAATTATTTACTCCATGAGCAACTTAAATGAATGTTAGTTAATTAATAGGGATTCTTGGTTTTTAATGGCATTGTCATTAGCAAGTAGATGCCTCTTATTCTTGAGTAGTATACAGTTAATTACTGCTTCTGTTGAAAGATGGGTCTAAATTTAAGTTTTTAAATGTGCAGTTATCTGAAGTTATATTAGTGATTTTTAAAAAGCAGTATTTATGCCACACCACATCTATCATTTGTTAAAACTGCTACTTTATTTATACTGAGAATTCCATAAAGTCCAAGAAAAAAAGCTGATAATTTTGTTGTAAACTTGATAATTTTGTTATAAACTTGACCCCTCTTTTCTGTGAATTTCTGGCATTTTGTGTTTGTTTCCAATTGTAGAAAGCCATCAGCAAAGAATATTATTTCTTTGGGGAAAATGCTAGAAAATTCTCTTTATAAGACCTTAAAAGTTTGGGTTTTTTTTTTTTTAAAAATCATTATTCATCCTAGGAGCTACAGAACATGGAGTGTCTCTTACCTGATTCCTCTGATGTATCCTATATTTTAAAGCCCAACAGAGAGACACAGATCTCGAGCTTGCTGTGCCTCGCTCACCGCCTGGCTGTCCCAGCCTCACAGGTCTCTGGTGGAACCTGGCCATCTGCCTTCACCTACGCCTTCCAGGGGAAGGAGCGTGCTGCCGGCCAGGTTGGGGTCTGGCACTGCAGACTGATGCACAGGTGACGTGAAGGTCAGTGGGATGGGTGTGAAGAGCTCTGAGAGAGGGCCTTTCAGGTGGCCTTGAACTAGAGCTAAGAACCCTGCAGGTGAAAGTTTCAAAACTGAGGTTCTGGGCACAACAAACAGTCCTTCTGACTCAGGTGACACTGGGAAGCAAGTGACCTGGTTTCTGTGCAGTGTGCGCAGCAGTAGGGCTTGAGCTGCATAGTTCAGCCAGCTGTGGCTGTCGAAGCCCCTCAGCAGTGTGAATGCCACCATAGGAAGAGATGAGGCAGGGTTCGTAAGGGGAGAGGGTAAATGAGATCGCAGGAGTCGTCCCTTCCTCACCCCCGGCCTTGTGCGCCTGGCACGCCAGCATCGAGGCTGTGCTGTTCTTTCTGTTGTGCAGCTTGGGCTGTTCTCCCTGACCTGGAAGGGACCAAAATGGCTGCCAGGAGCTGGGGTCTTGCAGGGAGCTGCTTTAGCCTTTCCTGCACAGTAATGTGGGAAGCATCTTTCAGGGACCTGGCTTATTCTGGTGACCATTCTGTGTGTGAGGAACACTCTAGAGAGGAGGATTAAGCGCTTTGCTTACTCCATTGGAAAGGTGAGTGATGGAGACCACACCCAGGTTCACTTTATTTCCAGGCTTAGGAAAGAGAAAGAAGGAAATTACTGCTAGGGTATTACTGAGACGGAGCAAGGCCCATGGTTACCTTCTTATATTTGAGATTTTTATTATGCCAAGGGCCGAGGACCTGGCACTTCCCTTATGCCTGGTAAATGGTTCATGCCATTCACAGGAAACTTCATCTTTAAAGTTCACAGGGACAGACCTGAGGTGACTCACCTGGGAGCACAGTTCAAATACTTAAAGACAAAGCTCTTAAGGTTTTCTTTAATTGTCATTATAAAAACCATTACTTTAAAAATGCATAAGGAAGTATAAAGTGACTACAAAAGTTCTTCCTTTGTCTGCACTCCAGACTCCTGTCCTATCCCTAGTGGTGACTTCTGATGTGTACTGAGAGAACAGATTGAGGGTTAACTTCTTTCCCTTTGCGATGGTGGGAATTGAGCCCAGGACCTGTGCATGTTAGGCAAACACTTCACCCCTGAGCTGAATCCCTGGCCCTGAAAGATAGCAGCAGATAGGTCCCGCAGGACCTTCCATTTTAAAACCGAATTTATTTGGCTAAATCTTTTATATTATTTATTCTGTATATAATATTTGAATTTAAAAATTACATATACCAGACAAAACTTACTAAGCTCTCCTGGTTTCCAAGGTTTTGCTTTTGTAAACAGTCCTGCATTGATAATCTTAGTACTTATCTCTGTATATGTTTTTGAGTACAATGGGGAATTGAGTGTATTCCTAGAAGTGGAGTCCCAGGATCAAAGCCACACCCCCTATTAAGGTTGTGTCCATGTATGGTTGCACCGATGGTGTTTAAAACTGGGCATCTCCCTGCTTCTCGAGTATTTAGTGTTGCTGTTTGTGTTTTGAGACAGGGCCTTGCTGTACAGTTCAAGCTGGCCTTAGTATTTAGTGTTAACTTCACTTCCCTTGGGTAGGTTTATCATTTATCAATTTTTATCATTTTTTATTGTTTTGCTCATGAGTTAAACCAAGTCCTGTTCTGACCATTTATATTTTCAGTCTTTAAATTCTTGCTTTTGCTATCTGTTGTTTCTGAGGTGATTTATAATAGTTGCCTGTCTGTTAGTCTACTGAATATGTTGCAGATATTTCCCCTGCTTATTGTTTAACTTTATTTATTTTTTTTCAGTATAGAGGTTTACAATTTTGTGCAATCAATTTATCAATATCTTTTCATGCAGATTTTGGGTTTGTGAAATGCTTAAAACGGTTTCATCTTGCCAAGATTATTTTTAAAATACATACCTGTAGATTCTTCTAAAACTTTATTACTCTTTTGTTGTTTAGCATTTGTAAATGTATGCATTTGTCACCTTTCCGTCTTAAAAATTACATTATGTACAGAGTTGGTCCCATCTGCTCCCTCAGGGCTCTGTCTTCTGCCCTTTCTGCCAGGGGCAGTGGCTGGCTGGAGTAAGGGGTTATCGTTACCAGTGTTTGTATTTTTTTTAATCTATACATATGTAATTTTAAATAGTATTGAGTAATCATGTGCATCACTTAAAATTTTTAATGAATGATATCTCTCTGCATAGTTTACAGTTTGCTTTTTGTATTCTAAATTGTGTTTGTGAATGCAGCGTCCTGATTCAGGTAGCTCCAGTGTACCTACTTTTCCTGTTCAATGCACTTTGTATCCATTTGGTATAGAGTCCATTTTGGTTCACTTTCTATCAGTGTGGCTCCTACCCATGCCTCATTCTTCCGGTGTGCAGCGTATCTGCGGTGCAGGACGGGCTGGGGACAGCTGTCTCAGGGCGTTGAGCTCCTTGGCTTCCAAAGTGTGGGTAGTGATTGATGAGTCATGGGGCAGGAGTTTAAATGCTGTATTGCAATTACGTGCTTCATTTAAGTAGTATATTTACTTAGAGGTACTTATTTTGTAATATATTTATGGTAGTATTTACTTTTATTCTAGGAATTACTTGATATCCAGTAAGAAATAGACACTGGCGAAATGGAAAAAGTTGAAATGACATGGCTGTTACTTTGGTTCCCTGAGAATGGCTGCAGCCTGCACAGTGTACACAGTTTTAGCGTATGTGCTGCCAAAGGGAGCACTCTGTAGCCAGTTTTAAAGAATGTGGTCCCTGGCTGTGTACTCATGTGGGTATAATGTATTAACTGTATAATATATTAACTTAAATGTATTAACTATAAGTTAATACATTAACTTAAATTTATTAACTGTAAGTTATTGTGTCAGTTTTTTATCAATGTAACAAAAACCCTGAGCTACTTTAAAAAGAAGAAGAGTTAGCCAGGTGTAGTATTGCACACTATAATTTTAGTACTCTGGGAGTCTGAGGCAGGAGAATCATGAGTTAAGTTCAGCCTGGCCAACAACTTAGAGCCTATCTTTAAAAAATTACAAAATGGGGCTGGGGATTTAGCTCAGCGGCATAAGCGCCTGCCTTGCAAACAGGCAGTCGTGAGTTAGATCCCTGGTACCGATAAAAAGGAAAAAGACAAAAAAAAAAATTACAAAATAAAAGGGACTGGGGATCACACACACACACACACAGTGGGGGTGTATTTTGATTCCTTGTTTGACTTGGCCCTGTTGCTCTGGGGCTGTAGCGCCTCAGTACATTATAGTGGAAGCCCGTGGCCAGAAAGGTACTTTCCAGCAAGGCACATCCCCAGTGACCTGAAACATCCCACAAGGCCCACCTTTTAAACGTCCCAGCACCTCCTCAAAGCCTTTCTACCCTGGCAGCAACCCTTTGCTACAGGGCTCTCTGGGAACCTTTCAGATTGAACTGCAGCAGTCATGAACCTGGTGGTCCAGATACCCATCGCTGGAATTCAGCAGTTAGTTCTGCTGAAGGGACTTTGCCTGACGATAGTCTCATTTCCTGAACAAACCTTCCATTCAAAACTGCAGTCTTTAATTTTGTGCTTTTGAAAAACAATTTTGCATGTACTGCTTGGTTTTGCTTGTTCTTGAGTATTATATAATTGTTATCAAATGTAGTGCAGCTAATTTGTTCAAATTAACTTCTGTGTTTCTAAAATTGATCCGCACTTTTACAGTACCTTAATTAGTTCACTGTTAGGTTAATATTCTAGTTGGAAATGTTCTGCATTTATCGATCTGTTCATTTTTTGGTGGATATTGGGATTCTTTTTTATTTCTATTAAAACATCCCTCTGTGAACACTTCTGCACTAAAATGTAGACCAAAAAAGAGACAGGAGGACGAACAGAGAAGTGCTTGTGGTCTGTGACTGTACCAAGAATCCCAGTGGTTGTGCTAAGCGTGCAGGAGTCGGCAGAGTCACCAGCTGAACTAGCCTTGGGCACGCATCTCTCAAGTCAGCTGCATTTACTTCAGCTAATTGGCCTTGAACTATTTGTAGGCTGGCTGAGCTCATGCAGCAAAGAGACTCTACTTCCAAACAGAATGCAGAATGGTCAGCCCAGAGCACGGAGGTCGTAGGCCCCAGTGCATCCATTGGTATACTGCTTTGAAACCAAAGCCATTTTAAAGTCTGTGGAATTTTATTTAAGCATCCAAAGTTTGTGTGTTTGAGAACATCTTAAGCATTTTTCTTATTTATTTATTTAAAGAAAGAAAAAAAAACAAAATAGAAAAAACAGTAGTAGAATTTAAAAAAATTAACACTAAGAAATCGCTAGTTGATACGTTACAAATTGTCATCTTAGAAATAGTTGTTAAATTTACAAAATCAAAGCATAAGCATTTGTCTTTGACATTAGCAGTCATCATTTTCAGAAGGAATTTATCATTTTTCAGCCTTAAAAATTATATGCAAAACAGCCATTGTTGTGTAAGATTGACAGTCATGGATGTGAGCCTCAGCTTCTGTCTGGTGTGGTTTTTGCTTGTATAGATTGTGGAGGACATGCGTTTCACTCCACAGTCAGCCTTCCCTCAGTTGCTTTATGACAATTCCCTGTCTTGTTTTGTCAAAAATCTCTAAAATTGTAATTATCCCAGGTTCGAGGCCACCGCAATGGCATTTGCTCTAGAAACTCCTAGTCTTGCAGTTATATTGTCATAAATTGAAAGCAAAGGGTATAATGGATGAGTTCCTGCCATTCTCTGGCTTTTTGGCTGCTAAGAAGTTGGGTCTCCATGTCCCTTTGCTGTACAAGTAAGGATAGGACAACCTCTGGAATGTAAAGTGCTGCCTGTACTGCCTTTAGCTCACGGTTAGGACCTCTAGAGATCAGCTAGGAAGTGGACCGCTAGTGAGATGAGGATCTTTTGTGTGCAGCATCAGAGAAGTAAATGTGTGAAACTTTCATGGGAGAAGGAACTCCCCAAAGAGTAAAATTCTGTCATTTACCACAGTGTGGATGGAACCAGAGGCCATTATGTTTGACTGAAATAACTCAGGCACAGAAAGACAGATACCGCCTGTTCCACTCAAGTGGAAGCTGAAGGTTGATCTCTTAGAATAAAAAAGGAGTGGTGGCCAGCCTGGTGTGTCCAGGGTGTGTCCAGCTAGGTTGGAGGAGTGGAGAAAAGATGATTAATAGGGGTAGGGGAGCAACTGGATAGGAGAAATAGCCTCTAATGTTCTGTGTAACACAGTAGGGTTACTGTGGTTAACAACAGCTATTTGAATATTTCAAAATAACTAGTATAGAGACTGTTAAATATTTCCAGAGTGGAGGTGGTAAATGTCTAAAATGATAGATATGCCAGTTTTCCTAATCTTATTATTATGCATTGTATACATGTATTGAAGTGTCACACTGTGCCCTGTAAATATGTATAATTACCATGTGTCAATCAAAAATAAAAATACATTTAAAAGATAAAGTTTAACCAAAGAAAGCACAAACCCAATCAGTTCTAAAAGTTCAGGGCACATAGGAACTAGTAAGAATAAGAGTATGTTTAGTAATGTCACTCACAGACTCTAACAATGGGAGGAGTTTTGGAAGCTCCTTGTTGCAACTGAGGACTCCTGCGTGTTTCTCAAAACTGCTTAGGCATCACCCCAGATCACCTTCCTTCCCTGGCCTTTTGTGCCTTGACATCTTGAAGAGTATTGTGCAGGTGTTCTGTAGAATGCCCTTTGGTTCAGGGCCCTGATAGATGCTTGTGATTAGACTAAAGCTGAACAGTTTTTGGAGAGTAGTACTGATGGGATACGCTCTTCCTGGTTTGGGGTACATTGAGTAGATGAGTCTCATTGTTGATGATACACTTTCGTTGCTTGGCTAAAGCAGTGCTGCATCTACGATAAAGTTACTGTTTTCTCTTCTGTACTCAGTAGGTATCTAGGGGAGATGCCTTGAGATGAGGCACATGGCTGGTGTCTTCTTGAACAGAGGTCTCAGTACAACACTCACTCTGCTCTTCTGGGGGTGGGTGCTCTCTTTCCTCTGTGCTTCCATGGTTATTAACTGGAATCCTTTGCTACAGAACGGTTGTTTCTCCTCTTGTTTATATATTCCCTTATTTACCTGTTTGTTAATATTAGTATGGGTTTAGGAGTATTTACTTATTCTTAGTGTTATAAATGAGTGTTACCTTTTTTTGTTACTTGAATTGTGCCAACTTGGACCTACTGATTGGTTTTTTCTGGTATCTTTTTGATACAGATAATTATTTTAATTTTTTTCTTTAATTTTAAGGTAACAAGGGAGTCTCTAGAGGCCAGCATGTGTGTCCTTTTGATATGTCCTTGTCATTCTTTGAATAATTTCTTTCTATTACTATATGATGCTCCAGGCTCTTCTAGTCTTTTTTTCTGGAATTGGCCTTGGCATCAGACATTTCCCTCAGGATCCTTGATTCCTTTAAAAATAGTGCTTAGAAACCAAGATGTGGGCTCTAGCTGCACTCATTTTATGGTTATGTCCAATAAAGACCAAAGAAGAAAGAACAGAAGTCAGTGGAGTGAAGTATGAGAAATAGGAAAGTATGCAAAGATCAGTTCAGGATAGAGAAGGCATTCTGCTTGGCAAACTGGGGGCAACCCAGCCTTTTCTCAGATGGAGGAGTGAGGGAAACGGGAGGGCAAGGAAGAAGGAAGGAGGTAAAACTGTAAGTGCTGCAGTGGTGGCAGCTGGCCACACGCAAGGCTCCCTGACCCAGGCCAAGGCCAGCCTGTGCCTTGAGTGCCACGGGAGACAAAAGACCTGGCAGTTCCCTACTCTTCTCCCACAGTAACCACCTCTGACATACTTGATGTTTTGATTGATTGTGGTACTAGGGATTGAACCCAGGACCTTCACACGGATCCACATCCCCAGACCTTCTCCCTGTATACTCTTTTAAAATATCTTTTATTTTTGGGTTGTATGGGTTGGGATTGAAATTGTGATCCTTCTGCCTCAGCCTTCCAGAGTGCTGGGATAATAGGGCTGTATCATCACATCTAGCAAATATTTTATTTGTGCCGAAGAAAATGTTGCCATAGTGTAATTAGTAGGCACTGAAAATGTCGGTTTGTATCAAGCAGGATGGTATTTTTGTGAGATTAACAAAATGACCAGATGAAGCTTAGGTGAGGCCACCTAGAGACCCATGTCATCAGCCAATAGCAGTCTTCTCCTGCAGCCCAAATACTACAGGTGTGCTTGTGAGTTTTCCCATGCTGCCAGCAGTGGTTCTGGGAATCTGCAGGCCATTGGTGTCTATGTGGCCAGCCCTCCTGGGGACTAGAGTGCCCCTGACCAGTGTCTGAGCTGCTGCACACACCTGTGTTCAGTTTGCCTGTCAGAGGCATGGTGTGGGAGAACCTGTGTGTGGTCCAGGCCTTCTTGCCTGTGAAACACATGACTTCGTGAAGCCAGGTTTTACTCATCTTGTCCATTGCAGTGTTGTGCCTGTCCTCTCTGCAGGATGGCTTATCACCCTCAAGCAGGCTGGACCCTTCTTCTGTTGCCATCTTTTTGGCAGAGCCAGGCATGTAAATAAAGCCTTTTACATTATCTCTTGGTCTGTAGTTAAATGGATAAAACTCCTCCATTTCGTTTATTAAGCCAGAACACAGCATACTCTCCCACCAGGGATCCAGGGACTGTGGCCTGTCCTGCAGTTCCCTGGACCCGAGAGATATAGGTGTTGCCCAGTTTGTGGGGAGAGGCATCCCCCTCCGCCTGAGGGAGTGGGCCTCTCTCTGGCTCTGGCTGCCCTGTTAGCTGACAAAGGTCTGTAATGAGTCTGATGAGGCTACTGAACTGATTTTCCCCAGGTGGTTAATATAATCTGAAAGATAGAGTAGATTTTAATGAATAAATTATCTAAAAGCCATCTCTCTTTGTTTGAAATGAATACATGGCCTTGAATATGCTTTTCTGAGGGAAAGGAAAGATACTTGGATTAGGAATTCTTTGTACTCTTTAGTTTTGGTTGTAGGCAGAACCAGCCTTCCTAAGGCCCGCGGTGTTTCAGGTGACCTTCAGTGTATCCAGGGGTTTGGGATGCACCTACGTGTCTGAGTTGGCACCTCCCATCTGCTGTAGGAGTATTCCAGGGACAGAGGACAGTGCACCTTGGATGTGGTCTCTGCAGACTTGCTCCCACGGTGCGAAGGCTATAATTTGCTGCTGCCCTTTGCCAATTTACAGGCTGTAATTTTGGCCTGGGGCTTAACAACCTGTGCAGGATCTCTTTGAGATGGGAAGTGAGAACTACATGCTCAAAGGATGAGCTCCCAAAGGTCATTTTCCTCACAGTGGTTTAATAGAGTTGATTTTATACTCTCTAAGGGATACAGACTTCCAAATTGTTGCAATCTTACTAAATTTAACATACACAGCTAACATTTTAAATGAAATTGTCTCTTCCAACTAGGGGCATTTGGCAGAGCCTGGAGACTTTTTTTTTTTTAAAGGTACTAAGGATTAAACCCAGGACACTGCCATTATGCTCTTGAACTTGGAGTCTTCTGTCTTTTGCATAGCTGGCGGTATATCCCATTGTTCCAGCTTGGAGCTTTTTGGATTGTCATACCTAGGCAGGGATAAGTGTTCTGTGGGGTAGTGGGTAGAGCTGGACATGTACAACACAAAACAGCCCACACAGAGTGATCTGGCTCCAAATGCCCACAGCATCAAGGCAGAGAGGTGCCACTCAGACAGGCATTTGCTCTTATGCTTTTCTCTGTAAAGGGCTTCCTGAGGTATTGTGCGTGATGAGAGTCCTTTCTAATTAAAGTCATGAGGCCAAGACCAAATATTTTGCCTCATTGCCTCTTGGTGGGTACCATCAGATGGAGAAGATGATAGCCGTGGGTCACCTAGTGGCAGGATCACTTGGAATCCTAGCCTTAGCTGCCAACAATCATAGAGGCTGGAAGCAAAAGTCATTAATGTTTTCTCAATATATGAGTACTTCATTATTTTAATGAATTACCACTAATTAACTTTGTGCCTCAGAAATTTAAGCATAATTTTTGATTTTTGCAAATGTGGAAAAGATTGTATTTTGTACCCTTTTACTGCCTGTAGGCCCTGCTGACTTGGTCTAGGGATGGTCACATGGGGCACAGGATCGTCCTTATTGATGCAAGTGACATGCAGCCCTGCATGCTGAAGACCAGGAAGAACCTTTGCCTCCCTCTGAACAGTCTGCATGTACTCTGCCTTTTTAAATAGAAGTAATTTCTACTATGAAAGATAACTGCAACACAGAAACATAAAGGAGTAGCTGTGACATGCCCTCCACATCTTAACTTCCCTGAGAAAACAACTGTAGCGGTTTGTACTTACTCTTTCAGCACTATTCAAGTGATTGGTTCATTCATCAGAACTGTTACTGCATTTCGTGATGTGTGAAGTGGTGCCCAGGTGGTAGGGCATAACACTTTACATTCATAGCTCATCTTTCTGTACACAAAATGGGGCCATATAATTAATGATGTTCTAAAATTTATATTTAAAAAACCACAATAAGCCCCTTACATCTTCCTATATGAGTGCTTATAAAGTAGCTTCATTCTGAAGGAGAATACCAGTGTGCTTCCCATGCGTGCCTTGAACTCCTTGATTCAAGCTGTCCTCCCTGCTCAGCTTCTTGAGTAGCTGGGACCACAGGCATAGAGCACACATGCAGTCTGCCTGTTGCTTCCTCTATGTTGGATGTATTAGGGTCTAGGATGGCTTTAGGTTAAGCTACTGTTTTTTGGAATTGGATTGCCAGTTGGACCTAGGCACCTTCCTTCTTCAAACTCTGAGGTACCTCAGCTGTCATCCTCAGCACTGTCAGAGATATTTACCACATCTGTGACCCCCCAGATGGGCACTGCGGACAACATCTGTAATGGGAACACATCGCTTCTGCTCATGTCCCATTGGCCAGAATTCGGCCACAGGGTGGAACTTAGATGCAAAGGAAATTGAGCAGTGTGTTCAGTGAGGAGTCTGCTCGGTAGGGAAGAGGGAGAAGATACATATAGATGAGTAGTCTTTGTGTAGTAGTGTCCAGATAGCTCACGGTTTCTTGTTAAACTAGTGCTAGTATCTTTGTGTGCAAAGTAACCCTAAACTGTGGGCACCTAGAAGTAGTTAAAATGAATGTATATTTTAAAGTTTTATCAATGCTGCCACCTTGTCCTCTGAAAAAACTTCATCAATTTCCATAAACCATTGAATGAGTGCCCTGTTAATGACAAGTCCACACATCTTTGTCAACATGGGATATTATCCATCCTTTATCTTTCCAGTTTGCTGGATGAAAACATAATAGGATGAGTGGGTGGGTGGGTGGGTGGATGGATGGATATATAAACTAGAGTTCTCATAATTTACATTTCCATCATCAGTTGAGAGTGTAGAACTTAGTTTATAATCACTACTCATTCACATTTGCTCTGTGGATTGACTGCTTGGATCTTTTGCCATGTGTTTATTATTTTTGTTGTTGTTTTAGTCTTTGTTGCAGAAGATTATAACCTTCCAAATCTAAATTCCATCACTGTGTTTGTTTGTTTGTTTTTTCCTTTTTGAGACGGGATCATACTCTGTAATTCAGGCTGGTCTTAAACTTACTACATAACCCAGGCTAGGTGCAAACTCAAGGTGACCCTCTTGCTTTAACCTCCTGAGTGCAGGGTTATAGGTGTGCACCACCATGCCTGGCTGCTGTGCATTTTTATATCACTGTATCTGTTGGTCCATTCTGCAAGACTTCTAGGATTTTTGACTTACAAAGACTCTTCTTAGCCCCGAATAAAACTCTTTTATTGTTTTACATTTTAGGTTTTAGTCCACCCTGTTTCTTTTATGGAATCTGATATGGCAGTATCAAATAACTTTAGATTCTGCAACATCACTTATTATATTGTGCGTTCCTTTTTTACTGATTTAAAATGCCACTGTCACTATAGTTATGTATATGGGTCTATTCTGGGCTTTCTGTTCTATTGATTGGTTTGTCTCACTCTTACTGATGCTGGTCTGTAATTACCATAAATTTAATATTTGTAGTATTGAGTCTGTACTCATTATTCCTTATTAAAATTTTTTCTAATTTTGTGTATTTCGTTTTTATACTCACTTTAGAATCAACTTGTCAGATTCCATTAAAGGAAAACTCCTGCGGGCATTCTGATTTTGGTTGCTTTGACAGTACAAATTCAGTAGGGGAGAATTGACATCTTTTTTTTTTTTTTTTTCCTTTTTCCTTTTTATCGGTACTGGGGATCGAACTCACGACTGCCTGCTTGCAAGGCAGGCGTTTACGCCGCTGAGCTAAATCCCCAGCCCGGAGAATTGACATCTTTAGAATCCTTCAGGGAGCATTTACTTAGGGAGCATGTCCAGGTGTTCCCTCACAAGACTGTGGTGATTATAAACAATACACCAAACAAGGACAGTGCCACAAAACAAGATAGCAGAGTGTGCACAGAGTGGCCCTCATCCTGCTACAGATGTCTGCACACCTCTGCTGGTGGCACATTGCATTGTCCTGTGTGGGAGGTCACTTAGGGCCAGTGCTTTGCTGTGCGTATTGAGCAGGCTTCTGTGGGCCACTCTGCCACATTTCCCCAGGTCTTGCTTGACCTTCTTAACTTTCTGCTGAGCTGTAACCATCCAGACACAATACCAGAGGCAGTGTTCGGCCTTTAATCTAAATGTGCAAAAATTTGATTTCCGTCAGTTTTTCCACTTACATTATTGATGTCCAAGGAAAGGTAAGTGAAGGTATTCTGTGAAGAACTGCTTTGAAATACTGTTTGAATGAGCATTTTAGGCATTTTTCTTATAAGAACATCCCTGCTGTGCTTACAGGTAATCACTGGAATCTTTTCAGAATAGAACTGAATGTCTGGAGAAACATCTCTCATAGTAGGTTAATGTTAATATTTTACTGTTTTGTGACTTGAAAAAAAATTGCAAGGCCAATCCCATTTGTGTTTCTGTGTGTGATTTTTAAAAAATCATCTAGCAAATAAAATACTTGTGGACATCTCTGAAATCATGCATATTTGAGGACTTGATAAATTCTTCAAAACTCATCTGTGTAAATGAGGCACTGTGTCTTAGAACCACAGGACTGCTACGGAGAGATGGCATTAATGACACACATATACCTTATGGTAATAAGTGACAGCTGGGCATGAGATCAGCTTGTGAGAGTACTGTGAGCTGCAAAACTCAGGCACCTGCAAAGCAGCTCTGGGCTGCAGAATGAACAGGAGAACCATCCAGCTGTTGGCATTGCTGGTGTAAGTGCCATATGAGAAGGTACGGAGACATCTGGCTTACCGTCACATATAGTTTTGCAGGAATTAAACCAAAGAGCATCTGTCCAATGATGAGTTGCAATATGTTATTCCTCCTTTATCATGCCTCATGCTAATCAACAACCTAGTTCTTTTTTTCACAACCTCACACTCTCCGGGCAGCTGCTTACAGCACTGAGCTAAATCCCTGGCCCAGCATCCTACTTCTTGAGATGTTCTTGTAACCCATGTCTTCTCTGTTTGTTTTCCAGAACTATACTCAGTATATCCCTCTGTCCATCTATGACCTACAGACGTGGATGGGCAGCCCATCTATCTTCGTCTATGACTGCTCCAATGCTGGCCTGATTGTCAAGTCTTTCAAGCAGTTTGCACTGCAGAGGGAGCAGGAACTAGAGGCAAGTATGGCTGGGTTTCCATTTCATTCTCCTGGGGTGAGGATCAGGTGAGAGTTGGGGTGCTGGACACTGTAGAATGAGGAAGGCCTCTGTGTTCTGAGGGTGAGGCAGCACATTGGATGGGCTCTGGGGAAATCTCAGTGCAAGCTGATGAATCAGTTTTACATCCCATGGTCCGTGGTGTCACTTTAATCTGAACATTAACTGATACCATTAACAGAGTTGGTTTGCACTTAATTGGTCTCTGCCTGTAGGATGGTGTTAAAAAACACACACACATTTACTTTAGAAGAAATAGAACCATTTCCTTAATGCTAGTCTTCATTTTCATTAGCATGTTTGTTACTTCTTTTCTTTTGAGTTTTTTAACCAAAACTTCCAAACTAAATGGTTAAAACCAAAAACAGCTGCCACTGGTAGCTCCTGTGTAAGGAATCAGAGAGCCTGAGTGGTGCTCGGATAATGAGGTGATATTTTGCCTGGTTGTTTTAATTAATATTTGATGCTTGAATTAAACGGTGAATTCTAAAGAGAAATTGAGGAGGCCGTTTCAATTAAGAGGGTTTCATCCTGTAGCTTGCACAGGAGTGTCAGAATAAAATATTCTGTAGCCTCCAGGGGGCCATGAATTCTGATTGGTTGCAAGGCAGGAAATTCTCAATCCAGGAACAAAAAATATTCTTCAGTATGTTTCCTCAAACCTTTTTGGGGCTATTCAATTTTAATGTATTGTTTTGTTTTTCATATTTCATCAGAGGATAATGCTGAAAGAGTCAGTAACAAAATTTGAAATTCTATTTGGTAGAATTTACAGTTAGCATGTTTACAGTTTAATATTTATTATGTGTGAATTAAGTCCTTTCGAGGAACACTGCATAAGAATGACTGATAAATACAATGCCCTTTATCCTTAGGAATGGCACTGAGAGCCACAGGTTTGTTTGCTGTGTCTATGTTTTGCATTCTGTAATAAGAGAAAGCAAAGCTCAAATTTTGTATCACCAAAATATTAACTTCTTCTCAGACATTTCATCTGGGTTTACCCAATGGTAGGTTGTCTAATGAACACTAAAAAAAACCCTAAAGCACCAAGAAGTAATTTATGTTTCTTCCATCAAGCAATAAACATTGAAAAGAATTTTTTTATATTTAAAATATTTCAGTAAAAAGGCTGAAGACTCCTGCCTGATTTTTTATTCAGTTTCTGAGGCAAGAGAAGAAGTTAAAGAAAAGACTAGTCCATTAGTCTTAGTTAAAACATTTTGTTAATGAAAATAAAATATTTGAATATTTGTGTTCAAAATATTTTAACTAGCCCTCTTCCCTTGTAGGCAGAGGTTCACCTTTTTAGCTCATGAATCCTTTTAAACTATTCTTGCCAGCGCTGGGGGTGTGTGCTCCTTCAGGACTGTGTGTGTTCTCTGTATTGCCGCAAGGATTAATCAGCCCAAGATGCTGTTCATTTCAGTAACTGGGGAAAAAAGTTTACATGCATCTTTAAGAAACAATATTTAATTGACTCATTCCTCATGAAGAGGAAACAGTGCAGGGTTATAGCGTATGTTTTATAATTAGCTCTGATTTTTATCTTCATTCTTCTTATAATTACAGTGTAGATCAGCCCTGCATTTCTCTATCATACCTACTATTATTGGCTATTTTTCAGTCAGTCTCTTGCATAAGCAACAGAAGTTGAAATGTTAAAATTGGCTCCTGGCTAATATTTTAATGTACACTCTAGTCATTTACTCTTTGCTCCAGAAATAGACATCCTAAGTGGTCTGTTAGGTTTATACTTTTAAAATATTTCTTCTTCTCCAGCTAGCCAACTTTTTTGTAAATTTGCCATATATTTTAATACTTTTGGTCATGTAACATGTGGTGTGAGGGAAACTGGTAGGTAAGTGGTTTGTACAAATGTTTAAAAAATGAGGAAAGTCTTGCCATTATCTATTCGGTTGACCCTGGGATAGGGAGAGCAAATCCCTGTGCTTCCTATAGGTCTTTGTGGCACCTGCTTGAATTTGGAATCGTATCAGTAGGAAAAGAAGTGAATAAAAATGATTAAGCTATAGTGCTGGAACATGGTTAGCTGGAACATAAAAACCTTGAGATAATAAGACAAACACAAATGTAAGTGACATAAATTTTCAGAGCTGATCATCAACTTTCATGTTCTTCGTTGGCATAGTGCTATTCTGGCGCTAGAGGTTTGTCATGTGCGTCTTTCTCTGGAGGCAAAATAGAAGATGACTCCATAAAAGCACAGCATAATTTATTGCATGCAATTGAAATTTCGTTATAGTCAGAGAAATGTATGCCTGTCATTCAGGAATCTGCCTTATATTTTTCATTATGTCGTATTATTTTGTAATTTAAAAATTAAAGAAAATCTTTAAGTCTCTCTGCTGTCAATGTTTTTTTTTTTTAAGAAATATTTTTATTTTACCAAATTAGTGTGTCCTGTAGTTTAAAGAATTAAAGCATGCAAAGGGTTTCTTTGTAATGAATCAAATACCCCTGGCCCTGACTTCCCAAGCTGGAGCTCTGTGCAAAAGCATCTCTTTGAGTCTTCCCTCCTTACCTACAGATCACACACAGATGGTCGTGTTTCTAGGTTCTCCCATCATGGACTGTCTGCTGTGATCCAGAATCAAGGTGATACTTCCACTAATGAGTCCTCTATAAGAGAGAAATAAGATGAAAGATTGATAGTGATAAATATGTGGTAGTATAATTAATGTGTGTTTGTATTTGAGAGTGGGTTCTAAAGAGAAAGTCCTGTTGAAGAAGACTAGCTACCCTTCCTGCTTGTCATTAGCTACTCTTTCTGATTTTCCACTGCCATTCTAGGTAACACTCTGGTTTCTGTGTATGTTGTAAACTTTAGCATATTGAATAATATCTATGTTTTTATGTTTAGTTTTATCAATAATAGTTAAGGTCTTCTGTTTTTAAAACTCTTAGTTTCCTTCTACTTTTTTCCTCTTATCTTTCTAACTCTGTCTCTGCATTTTTAGTCCTGTAGTTATCTTACACATATCCTCTGTGCTGGGTATATGGAGAGTCTGTAAGATGATAAACATTGAATTCTATTGCCTGATCATGACTGCGTAAACTTGTCCCTTGAGTGGCTGGATAGGATACTGTGTTCCATGGTTGTGGTATTTGTTTGCTCTTTCTGTAGTCCTTTTTTCTTCTTGAATTCTACATTGATCTTTAATAAATGCTCAATGTTATGGTTTAAATACGAAGCATCCCTCAAATGCTCATGTATTGGGGACACTAATCTCATCAATGAGTTAACTTGCTGATGAGTTCATTAGCTGAATGGGCTGTTAAGACATGGGGCTTAGAAACTAAAGAAGGTAGATTCCTGGGCCAGGCCTTTGCAGGGCGTATCTCTTCTCTGGAGCTTCACCCTCGTTCTGTTTCCTGATTGCCGTGAAGTGAGGAGCTTTTTTCTGCTCTACTCTTTTGCCATGATGTGTCAGTCCTCTAACCAGCTGACCATGGACTGAAACCTCAAACTGTGAACCAAAATACGTCTTTTTGCCTTCGAGCTATGTAGTCAGGAATTTTGTTCCAGTGATAAAAAGCTGACAGATACACTCAGACTCCAGATTCTCAGTGTCAGAGTGTGTCCTTCCTCAAGGACCCTTGTTCCAGGGCCTTTACCGCCTCTTTTCTCCCTCCCCGCCTCTCTCACCTGCTGTCCACTCCCCTGGGTGCACCCTTGTGTTCTAGGCCCACCTGTTCAGCTTTTTGATGCCTTCTTATTCTACCACAGCACATCCTCAAGTACCTAGCCAGAGAGATCTTCCCAGGCCATATCTGCATTTACAGTCTTCAGTTGTAAACAGAGGAAAGCTCAGTGTGGTTTTTAAAAGAAAAAACAGTTTGTTTCTTTTACTAATAAGACCACTGAGGCAAATCATTTATTTCTTGAGCATTGCTGTTAGCATCCTCCTTTCTGGCATCCCTCATTCTCTGGTGCTTTATCCTCATGGCTGCCACTTGCCCACCACAGCTTAAGGCATTTCATCTGTTTCTGCAGCAGGATGCAGTGGGCAAGGGTCAGACCTGGGCACATCAGTTTTCCTTATTAGACAGTAATGCAGACTACGTCACATTGGTGACAGTTGGGCCGTAAAGCCAGCCCAGATACAGAGCATGGTGGTGGGAAGAGGAAATGGAGTTGGGAGTGGCCCCTGGATTATCTGCTGAGGAGTGGCAGTCACAGTGTGCTGTGTGTGGAATTCATAGTGTGCCTGTGGAATTTTAAGTCACTTTCACCCTTAAAGCAGTCTTGCTCTTACTACCAAAAATACAAAGGTACAACTATTACTATCCAGATAAAAGCCATTAAGGGGATATACATCATGATATACTTCATATATGTTGAATGAATTGGAAAAAAGAAAAAGCATTCAAATACTTTCTCAGCAACTTTTGCTCAGACATTTAATCCCTGGTCTGTAGCTGAAAAGGAAGGCCAAATTGTAAATAAATTAGTTCTCTTTGAAGTTGTCAGATTTGACCACCAGGTTCTGCTGGTTTCTAGTGGCTGCTTCCCAAAGGTAGTTAGAACTCTCGTCTCCACCAAGACAGCAGTATTGTAGAATCAGATCTAGCCAAGGTGTTCTTGGAAACAGAAGCCTTTATGGGCTCAACTCTGTCCCAGTAATACCAGCACCTGAATGTCACCGTCTTCCTTTGATTCAGTACTGGCTTCCTTTGATTGAGTACTGGACAGCTTGTCCGTAGTAACCTGACAGGAGCAGAAAGGTGCCTTCCTGGGATTGGGTTGCCATTCTTTAGGAAGCATCTTTGATTGACCTTGGGCCTGTCAGTCGCCCTTTTCTCCTGCCACTTGTTGACATTTTGCAAGGCATCACCTAAGTTGGCTCCATGCACATTGTATTCCTGTCTGACACATTGTGGGGTCTGCTCCTGCAGCATAGACCCTTGTCTGAGTCACTCACTTCCCAGCAGACATAGTCCAGATGCTATGGCCTTGCTTAACGCAATCACCCCTTCTCCTTGTGAACATTCTGAGGTGAACCAAGCCAGGATGCACTCTCCTGTGTGTCATTCGCTATCAATCACTGCAGCTGGTCATTCTAACCAAGATATCCATATTGTTGGGTTTTCGCAAGAAGTGTTAAGACTATATCCCACAGAGCTAAGGAGTTCATATTTTAAAATATTATCCTCCCTTCCTACTATTGTAGTCAAGTCTACTACGTGGCTTTTGGAGTTCTCCACAAAGGCAGTGCTCTGTTTTCACAAGTTAATTTGAGGTATTACAAGGTCTACTTATGATTTATGAACGTAACAGCTTCCTCCTTAAGTTACCTGTTGAAAGACCTGTTTCTTCGTTGCCATTTTCTCTGTGGACTTGCCATGGTCATGGCATTCATGATGCTTTGGGATGAGATCCACAGTGCTCATGCTACAACTCATGCCTGGCTTGTTTCTGTTTTATGGTTCATGTTCTTTCTCCTCTGCTTTAATCACTTGTAGGCAGGGAGACGAGCAAGCATCTATTTTTTTTTTTTTTTACTTTCTTTAGTCTTTAAGTGATATTAATTTGTGGGCTTTGTAAAAATACTCTCCAGTGTTCTGTATTATCTGTTTCCTCCAGTATAATGTCTGTCATTTGGTTTATCTTTATTTTTCTCTTCCATACTGGGGCTTCGGATGATTTGTTGTTCTCATATTGATGAACAAAGCAGAATGAGCCTGCTATTGCTGTGTGTCCCGGGCTGACTGACTGGTAGGAGGCAGGTGGCTTGGTTGCTGCCTGGAACTCAGGTGCCCCACACAGTATACACTGAGGGCTGGGAGCAAGAAGTAGCACATGGTTCAGCATAGTCCCCAGCCTATGGTCAACACTTAACTAATGTCCACTGACGTAATGAACAAGTGGAGTAGCGATCTGGCCATGTAGATACTCACCAGGTGCTGGGTAGGGCTGGAAGTAGGGAGAAGTCAGGTGGCCTTGGCAGTCAATGGTATGGCAGCCGAGCAGGGCCCATGGTGGAAGAAGAGCAGTATGCTTGTGGTAGTAAAAGAAAGATGTCCACAGCATTTTGGTACAGGTAGAATGGAACAGCTATTTCCTGAACTAGGAGGACTATGAGGTTAAGACTGGTTGAGGGTGTGGAGCTATGTGGAGTTTGAGGTCCCTTTAGAGACCCCATCCCAGGGAGCGCCATGCGGAGGCATCCCTGGATAGACTGACTGAAACCTGGAGGCGTGAGTGGCTGGGGAACAGAGCGGGGCCTGCACTACAGGGCTTTGCAAGGCCCGGTGAACAGGAGAAAATGAGGAAAACCTAGAGCAGTGTGCTCTGGATGGGGGGTGGGAGGAAGTGTCCCGGTCTGCAGGTGAGTGTGCTGCCGAGAAGATATGCAGTGAAGACTGTGGACAGACCTGGGTCCACCGTAAGGGCATTGGTGGCTCTGCACAGCATTTCAGTGTGGATGCTGCACACTCATAAATGACTTTAACCTCCCTGAAGAGCAAATGAGGAAACATACAAGTGGAGAAACCCAGGACCCACACCTCTTCAGGAGAGCAGAGAGATGGCAGGGAAGCTGCAGGGAGGTGTGACATTAAGGGAGCCAACCTTTGTTTGCTCTTTTTTTCCCTTGTATTATTCTTTGTCTCTCTCTCTCTGTTTTAATGCAGGCATTTTTTGAGTTTGTGTGTTGTCTTAATTACTTTTCTTGTTGCTGAGAGAAAATACCTGATGCCCAAAATTAAGGGAGGAAAGATTTATCTAGCTCACAGTTTGTAGAGGTTTCAATCCATAATTGGCTGACTGTAAGGCAGGGTGGCATGGCAGAGAACAGTTCATGATGGGCAGATGTAGCAAAGCAACAAGAGACCTTAACAGCATCTGCCTACCCCCTTTTATATTGTATGTAGGCTGCCAGCATTAGGGCAGTGCCACACCAGTCAGTGGACTGACTTAGTAACCACATACCCTTAATCCCAGCATTACGCACTCTAGATCCAGCCACCTCTGAAAGAGCCCCCACTCTGACCTCATGAGGCTCTGTGGGAACATCTAGAACCGAACCATTACATGTGTGTACTAAGGGGGATATCCAGCAGTTTCTGAGGGTGGCCCTTAAGTAGTGGTGAGAGGGAACAGGACTCAGCAGAGGCAAGCAGGGATACCATGGAGGGGCATGGATAGTGGTCTCAGGAGGGGCCAGCAGAGGCGGAAGCTGAGTTGGGGTAAGATGGAAACATATTGCCCAAACCAGTGTAGGGAGAACAGGTATGCACACATACAAACATGTATATACACATGTATACCCATACACATGTACAAAACATGTACATAGGGCTGGAGATGTAGCTCAGCGGCATAAGTGCCTGCCTTGCAAGCTGACAGTCGTGAGTTCGATCCCGATAAAAACGAAAAAGACCAAAAAAAAAAAACATGTACATAGATACACACAATTACCCACATTCACACACACATGTACATATGCAGACATGCACATGTATGCACATAACGCATAAACATATACATGTATATACCTAACATGCACTTTTATACATGCACACATATATGTGCACGTGTAGTTTTTGTGCCTGCCATGCCTACCAGTTTTGTAGCTATGTTCCTTTCATAGAAAGGTGGAGTTAGCTATAGAAGGTGAAACACAAGTGCAGTATGTGAGTCAGTCATGCAGGATGGGCTGAGGATGGGGGAGCGTGCGTGTTTATTCTGAGCTGTTGCTGCTTCCCCAGCTTTCCTCTCTCTCAGGGAAACAAAAGCTTCCTGTGCTCCTGTCACTGAAGGAGCCGGGACTCTGATGACTCAGTTCATTACAGTTAACTTGGCAGAGATGCAGTGGGTGTTGATGGACAGCAAGTGTCCAAGTGGTTTAAACAAGATATTTAGTTCATCAGTGTAAGAAGTGAACTCTTCTGTGCTTGACTATGAAGAACAGGACCCCAAGGGAAGTAGCTGTGGCCTCTGCCCCAAGGTGGCTTGTGCCTGGTGGGATGAAAGCCCCACAATTTAGGATGCAGGAGAAAGTACTTTGGACAGAGGTGACCAGGGCTGTTTCATAACACACAGATGAAAAAGCTGTGAGGACTGGGACTGTGACGGAGAATAACAGCTGCCCTGAGCCTTAGAACATGGAAGTGGCCCAGGTATGGAAGGGTAGGAAGAACGTTTGATGAGAAGGAATGTGGGGTCAGGCCAAGACTTGGGAACAACTTGAAGCTTTAGAAGACTGTATGAGAAGCTTAAGTGCTCAGTCAGTACTTGTTAAAAGCATCCATGCAGCCTTGGATACAGAATCTTGGAGCAGGTCACCATCAGCGCTGAAATCCAGATCCTCTTCTGTGATGCAGAGCTTGTTTCCTTTCTAATAAATGCTGGCTGCTGTTGGAGGTGCAGAATTGGCTGGTGGCTCCATGGGCAAGGCAGTTGTGAATTGTGGCTCTCAAATCTGTAAGCATGCCATGTGGAGCACTGCTGCTCCTTCCAGGGGAGAGACAGATTGTGCTGCTGAGTGCCTCCCTGTGACAGCAAGTGTGGGTGCAGCTCTTGGTCACAGCCTCTGTATTTAGGCTGCTCAGTGAGCACTAGGACAGGACACTGCTTTCCTCCAGTGTCTGGGAGCTCATCATGTGGGAGATCAAGGCCTTCCCTCTTCCTGAGGTACAAGGTTGCAGAATTTTAAGTGTTTTCTTTTCTCTAGTTGTTGATTCAATCTAAGAGCAACTGGAGAGTGGAATTTTGTTATAATTTCTAATTAACTATCTTCACTGAATCGTTGAACGGTTTTGGAACATTTAGAATCTGCTGAGTTGCCAGTAGCTAAATGGGCTTCAAATAATGGTAAACTCAGGAAAACTGTGGTAAACACTGCTAAAGGCAGCTATAGCTGGCCTGTGAAGCACAGTCCTGAGTTGTCACCTACCAAAGTGACATCACTATACTCTGTGCAATTCAGTAAGCCCCTGAATTAACAAGCGAGTTCTGTTCCAGGGGAGCATTTGTAAGTCAGATTCATTTCTCAGTTTGACAAAGTGAGTCTTAGACACCTTTGAAACAGATATATAGTATAAAACATTAAAAATCACACACAAAACTTCTGTAAAAAAAACTTTTTACTTTTACAGTTAAAGTAGTGGTATAGTACTTCTGTGATTTGTTCACATAATGCAAGATCCATTCATATCTGTGAAAGGCGCAACTCGAATGCTCTTGAATCACAGGCTCACTGTATTTCCGAGCTCCCAGCAATTGGTGCCACCTGGTTTTTTAAGTTATTTAATTCTCTCTCTCTCTCTCTCTCTCTCTCTCTATATATATATATATATATATATATATACACACACACACACACACACACACACATAATTATTTGAGTTACGTATTTAAAATACTACTTGAGCTTGGATCTGCTCTTTTGGTTATAGTGATTGTCAGGTGCTAGGTCTTTAACTGTTGATAGAGTTGGACAAGTAGTGGGAGCTTCACTTTGAGAGTTCATCTTCCACTGAACTTTGCAGCAGTGTCTTTTCTAGTTAGGTGTCATTGGATTAAGAATTAAAGTTGATTTATGGCAGAACTTAAATGTATTGTTAAGGAGATGGTACTCTCAAAATTCACTCCTTAAGGGTGCCTCTGAAATATTGGTGTTCTGGTCTTCTCATGAGAATGTCTTTTATGCATGTTTGAGAAGGGACAGAAGCAGCTTACTGTCAGTCTGATTTGGAAAAGAAAGGCAGATGCTGCCCTGGGCTAGCAACAGTATGTCTGAAGCGAGCCACAGGCCTGGGGACTGCCACGCTGCCGAGCACCTCAGTCCCATGTGGCCTGCATGTGAGAAGATGCAGCAGATGTCATTTTTGGAGCTGGGGCTGAGAATTAAATCTGAGGATTTTCTGAACCTGTGCCAAGCCCTCCACAAGGCTATGAGGAGCCCCCCAGTTCCTAGGATAAACACTTGTATGCAGGTGCTGCTGCACTGGGCCCTTGCTGCATAGAAGCTGGAGTGTCATACTGGCTGCCTTCACAGTCCTGCAATTAATGAGAGCCTCATGTGCAGCCCTGCTTCCACAGAATAATTCCAGTTAAAGAGTCAATATCTCAGATGGATATGTAGCTAAAACAGCGTATAGGCAGTAACTCATCTGATAAGACGGATTTTTTATTCTTGGGTCAGCAAGCCTGAAAATAATGTTCATTGACAGAATACTTTGCCTCAGCTGTAAGAATTGTGTTTTTAACGCCTGCCACAGTGACACACACCTGTAATCCCAGCCTTTGGGAGGCTGAAACAGGAGGATCCCTGTGAGCTAGAGGCCAGCCTGGGCTACCACATGAGCTCAAGGCCAGCCTGCACTGCGCAGCAAAACCTAGTCTCAAAAAGACCCCCCCCCCCAAAATATATATATATATATATATATATATATATGAATAGCCATTTCTTCCTACTTAGCACTGATTCCTTTTTAATCACCTGTCAGCCATCCTTATATTTCCATGCCCAGTGGTAGTTAGTGGTGCTTATTAAAATAGTGTCAGTCTGCCAGCAACTCCAGACAGGTATCTCCAAGGCTATGTCTCACACTTCATTACTCTGCTTCATTCTGCTGAGGAGCACCTAGCCTTCCTGGCACCCACATTGGTATAGATGTCCACTCTATTCCATCCCAGCCATCCTCCCGCCAGCCTGGTCATCAGGGACACTTCTGTGCAGGCCTTCCCACCCCCCTCAACAGTGCCACGTTGTGGGCTTGTGCTGTGCTCAGATGCCTCTGCAGCCCACGGATTCCTTGCCTGGCCCCGTGTGACTCATGACTGATGAGCTGTAGCCTAAATCATGCCCAGACCAGTCATCTGGCGTGGGAGGGTCGATGCCGTGGACCTGGAAACTAATTTCCTGTGCAGAGCTGTTGCTCTGCTGATCTGTGTTAGTTTATACAGCCAGAGTCCAGGAAATTATTTTAAATATGATTTTGCTGTTCCTTTTTACAAGTCCTTATGTTATTGGTGGTTGCACAGTAGCCTGGATGTCCTCAGTGCTGCTGAGCCCTTAACCTGCATCTAAAATAGGCAGCACAGGGCTAAGAGTATAGCTCAGTGATAGAATAGTTACCTGGCTTATGTGAGGCCCTGGGATTGATTCCCCAGTGTTGGAGTCAATTAATAGATAGCTAATATGGCAAATTTTCTGTTACATATAATTTACTATAATAAAAACACCCATTTTCTAGAAATTGCTATTTGTAATTAAAAGGTTTATATTTTATTATTCTGCATACATGTATTTGACTTGTACTTTTGGTTTAATGTTCTTTTATCAGAAGGGATTATTGATAAAACACAAAGCCTTTAGTACCTTGCATTTGAGAAATTCAAGATGTTAAGATAGAGTTTATGGGTACTACAAGATCACATTTGTTATGGTATGTATCTGGGTGTCTCCCCAAAGCCTCATGAGGTCATGGAGGAGCTGGAATTTTTAGAGGCAGCTGAATCTAGAGTTTGTGACTGGTTCATTGTCTAGGACTGGGATTGGCGGTGTGAGTGCTATACCCTCACGGGGGCAGGAAGCCTGTGTACATTGGAGGGAAAGAGCTTTGCTCATCTCTTTTGCCTCCTTTGGCTCTTGTTGCTTTTGTATCTTCTACTGCCAGAAACTGTGGCCCCGTGCCACACCGCCCTGCCTTAGAAGCAGTGGAGTATTGACTTATACCTCCACGAAGTATGAGCAAAATAAACCTTTTTTCCTTCCTTAATTTTGGACTTCAGGTATTTTGTCTCAGCAATGAGAGAAAAGTAACTAAGACAACACTGTACACTATCATCAGTAAGCTGCTCCCCAGGAGCCAATATAGCTTTCTGTGGATTTGATTTAAAAGGTGCTGAGTGTGCTGCATGGAACATTGGTGTTGCAGATGCCCGGCAGAGGCTGGAGTGAAAAGTGGCCTAAAAGCAGAAGTACCTTGTTGGCACTTGAGCCTTGTCCTCAGCTGGCAGCTGAAGAGTTATGTTGCTTCTCGAGGCCTCTGCTTCCTTGTTGCTGAAGACCTTTGAAAATGGAGATGAAAGCTACCTACCTCATCAGGATGTTGTCAAAAGCATATGCAGTGGTACACATGAAAGAGCTTTGAGAAATATTAAGAACTGTGCAACCAGAAAGAATTATTAGTAAGGAGCAAAAATAGTGATACATAAACGTACTTTGCAAGACATGAAATGTTAGTGGCCCTTGGTGGTGAAGCGTGGTGCTGCTGGACTCAGTCCACCTTCCTCGCTGCTCCTGGGGATTGCAGATGTGTGGCACTTTCACTTCTCAGAGATCTGCTGTTGTCAGAGTCAAAAGAAATGTCATCATGCCCATGTGGTATTTATGAAATAAGCCCAAGAAATGGCTTAAATAACAAATACTTTAAAAGCTCTAGAGGCGGAAGGATCAGCATTCTGTAACATAATTCTCCAGATCTTTGTTGCTGAGTGGCCTGATAAATGAATAAAACTGCATTAGAAGGTGGTTCTTCCTGGCATTAAACTTTATTTTATCAGGCTCTAGGCGGAGCTATATTACCCAGTACCCCTAACCTAAGGGAGCTGGATTAAATTTGGGCTTGTGGTAGATCGCTGTCATCATGGGAAATAATGGGTACTCCCAGGCTAGTGAGTGATGGCATTCTGAAAGTTGTGCCTACCTGTACGATCGATATTTTCTGAATTTGATTTTATTATTTTAAATATTATGTCAGGGCTGGGGATTTAGCTCAGCGGCATAAACACCTGTCTTGCAGGTGGTCATGAGTTCGATCCCTGGTACCCATAAAAAAGAAAAAAATTATGTTCAGGCACTATAATCCAGGCCAGCAGAAAAAATGCAAGCATTTTTCTAGCAGCCTGTGCTTTCGTCAGGTTTTTTTTTTTTCATTTCCTTCAACCCTGTATTTGACCCTTGCAGTGCTGCCGACGGGACTTGGGAGCTCACACTATTCTTATGCACCCAGAGCTTCCCATGCCTTTTGAGGATCATCCCAAGACAACTGCTGTGCACTGCCTTTCTGCGCCTGAGCTGAAGTGCTTCCTGTGGTGAAATGGTCCTGACATTGTTCTTCACTATTATTTTCAGGAGCAGGCAGAGCAATGTATGTGCACAGCCCCTTGTGCATTTCACTTAAATTTTACTGCCCCAAATCCTGTGCATTCTTGTGAACGTCATTATTTCTGACAATGGCAGCAAAACCTATGGTAGACTTAACTCTTGTCACACACATGTACCTTTTGAAGCAGAGAAGAGAAAACAAAATGCACATGCTAGAATAGCTGTGTTTGGCGTATAGGGTTTTGTTTTCAGTTGAATACTGTTCTTTGCTGGTTCTCTGGGAGCCCATCACATGTGGCCATGTGATAGGTTAAGATCAGTCAGTCCTATAATTTTTTTAACATTTAACTGTGTCTTACAAGTACTTTCTCTCATTGCTGAGACAAAATACTTGCATCCAAAATGAAAAAAGGAAAGATTTATTTAGTTTACAGCTTTTGGAAGTTTCAGTCCATATTCAGCAGGTTCCAAAACAGGGTGCCATGGCCAAGGGGCAACTGTTTATGGTGGCTGCAAGTAACAAGACCAAAAAGGGCAAAAGCATGCCTTCTTCCCTCCCTTACATAGTGTGCCTGCCACCTGCAGGTGCAGCATTCACACCACCAATCCCAGTGCTAGACAATGAACCAATCGCAAATGCTAGAATCAGCTGCCTTCAAAAGGCCTGCTTCCCATGACTGTAGGAGGCTTTGGGGAGACAGTTAAACAGAAACTACAACAGGCTGCATTGCATAGCTTATAAAATTTACACTTTTAATTATATTTTATTAAGTCAGAAGAAAATTTTGTGTGCATTCTCATAGTGCACAGTAATCATCTTGGAGACTGTCCTGCTGTCTTGGTGTGGTATCACCCTTGTGTCTTGGGGTCTTTGCCTCATGACTGAAGTAAAAATCAGACAGGTGTCACTACCTGCCTTCAATGGAGATTACATTTTTAGTTTTAAAATACAAATACTTTCCTCTCTGATTTCAAAATCAGTGCACATCTGTTTGTAGAACATTTAGAGAAATGTAAAGATAGACAAAAATTAAAAATTCACTTTGAACCACCCCTCTGCTTCTGCTACTAAGTCTGCTACCAGAAGGACTTGGGAATGAGTTAATTATCAACCTGGAGGGGAGAATTCAACCATCAGCCTTTCCCAGAAGGGCTCAGTGGTGAAAAACCACAGCTTGAGGCCTTCGTTGAGTCTCCTTTCCTTCTCATTCCAGTGCAGCTCATCCTCCAGCTAAGCCAGCATCTTCTGTGTTCTCCCCGTAGGTTGCAGCAATCAACCCAAATCACCCACTTGCCCAGATGCCCTTGCCCCCATCGATGAAGAACTGCATCCAGCTGGCGGCCTGTGAGGCTAACGAGCTCCTGCCCATGATCCCTGACCTCCCAGCTGACCTGTTCACATCCTGTCTCACCACTCCCATCAAGATCGCCCTGCGGTGGTGAGTGCCCTTGTGGGCTGGGATTCGAATGCAGGGGTCTAAGTTGGCTGCTGGAGTTTTCAGAGCCCAAGTTGCAGTGAGGGCGTGCCTTGTCTTCTCTTGGTGTCATAGAACTCTAGGTGGATACCGGGACTTATCTGAGAGTAACAGGTTCTTCCTCCTGAATCAGGTCCTGTGCTGTTTCCTGCTTTGTGGTTTGCAGGAATACCATGTGCACATCCTTGCTAATTGTGGAAGCGTTGTTACATAGTACCAGTATTGATCATACAGATAACTGACTTTCCTAGGTAGGGCTATTATAACAGAAGAAGTTGCTTATGTCCTGTTTCCTGCCACCATTCTGTTCGAGCTGAGCACTGGGAAATTGCTGAAGAAGTGTGTTTGAGTATCCAAACAGGAAAACCTGCCTTTAAGACCCACATCACTGGCAGTCTTTGCCACAGGATTTGTGGATGTATTCAGCTTCCTCCCAGGCCACCCTGCCACTCTTTAGTGTCTTCTTTTTCATTTTATGTATTGGTGAGAAGCTTGCATATAGTAGTGGGTCCCCAGTAAATCGGTAGAGTCTCTCTAGTGGGGTCAGTAAGAGCCACACAGCAATCCTGTGCACTGAACTGTCAGTAGGATGCCTGCTTTTGATTCTGTCCAGACAGCCCAGCAGCAGAAACTTAGTCTCTTGGTCTCATGCCCACATCTTGGAGACACTATGGAGGAGTTAACCAGGAGCTAATGATGACAACAGAGGGATTAGCCCTGGGGAGACCCTTCTGGGTGACCATGCCTGGGGCAGGGGTGGCAACAGGTTGCTGAGCTGCTGTGTTGAGGAACTGGCCTTCTTGCTTTTCCTGTGCAGCCAAGCCTGTATAGGAGGTCATATGAATGAGGCTGACTGAACCACAGCCCCTGCTACCTGTCTTCCTTCTCCACTCCCAAAACTCAGTCTTGGTGGTACGTTGGTACGGGGGTTCCTTCCTATATTTCTTGTCTCCAAGAAGTTAGGGATGAGGAGGAGAGGGGCTGGCATACCACAGCAGGCATAGCTGTGTCTCTGCTATCTGAACTTTCCCTACCATGTCTGCCAGCAAAGTCCAGGTCTCTGCATGGTACAGCCTGTTATGGCAAACTAGATACCCAAGGAGTATGGCCACCACGTGGAGGTGATCACAAGTTACATGAGGTGGCATAACTGTAAACACAAGTGTAATTTACATAATGGAGGAGACATGGTGGGTACCAGTAACAAAAAGTGTCAGAAATAGTATAAGAAAGGACTAAGGCTGAGAGTATTAGAGGACCTCACCAGAGAGCATGTGGGGACAGTGGGCTGGCAAGGAGGCAGAGGGTACAGGAGCACACTTGAGGACACAAGAAGAAAATAGGGTACCAGCCCACAGGGAAGATTCCTTCTGAGAGAAACAAAACATGGCTGCAGGGAAGCTGCCCAGAACTGGGAAAGATCGAAGCTGTCAGACCAAAGGGGCTCAAGCCAGCAGCATCCAGGGGGTAACTCACCTCAGCAGGAGGTGAGAAGATACAGGGAAGACAGCCTTACTGGAAGCCTTGTTGCTTTTGCGCATTCTGGGCCCTTACTCCTTTTTGCATTGTTGAAGGTCTCTATGTGTCAGTTTCTGGGAGCCTTGTTCCTTTTACCTGCTGGTACTGTGTGTTGATCACTGGATAGTTCATGGGTGAGTCCCCATGAACCATCACCACATGGAGAGCCCTGGTCTCCATGACCCAGGGGTTTGTGCACTTGGTCCATTGTCCAAGTTACTAAGTTTTGGCTGCTACTGAGTGAGCCACACTAGCACCAGAGTGTGCATACAGTGAGCACCTAAGGCAGGTCTTTGGACCTCATCTTTCAGGTGAAGAGATGATATCTCCTGAAAGTTTTTCTCTCTCAGTGGATACCTTATGTAAAGCCACAAACCCCTGAATATTCCAGGGTGATACATGACCAAACACTGAATAAAATGTATGACATTGAGGCAGCAGTGTTCTCAGGGGACAGTGAAATCCTTAAGGGCTATGGGGTCCTAAGAACTAGCAAGAGCTAAAAGTGGAAGCTGAGTGTCACCTATGGCAAGGTGCGTACAGAAGCAGAGAGGGCGTGCAGACAGGTGTACATGGCGTGAGCAGTGCTAGGAGAGCAAAGTTAGGCTCATTAGACAGGGAAATTTCTGAGGAGCAGATCAGGTAAGATCAGAAGGTAGACCTGGTCAGATTGTGGGGTGTTGTATAATAGCATTGCCTGGGATTCTGCAGGGAACCCCCAATGGTTCTGCTTGGGGAAATAAGAATCATGGTCTAGAAGGATGCTCCAGCTAGCACTAGGGAGTTGTCCACTCTATTTAGACCGTTATCGTATCAGCAGTTATGATCAGGTGAAGGAATAAAGCCAAAAGGTGGAAAGTGACAGTGCCACCTGTAGGCAGGAGGGGCTGCAGGTGTATGCTGGGTCCACCACAGAGCTGGCCACTCATTTTCCCACCTCTCCCTTTAGATTCTGTCATTACTGCTTCAGTGTACGCCAATTCCAAGTTGGATACAGCACACTGCTCTCCTGGGCTGGGTGCTAGGGGAATGGATATGCAGGGACAGAGGGAGGAGAGAGATAAAGCACCAGTGGAGCCCATGTCTGCCCACACTTCCCTGCCACACCACTCCAAGCGGCCTATTGCCAGGCCCAGAGTATTTCACAGAGTGGGTAGGTTTCTCTCTGCTACTGTGTTCTCTCATTGGGAGAGGACAAGGACTGCCTTTACCATGTACTGCTGTGTACTCCTAAAGAGGTATGCTTCCTTACAGAGGCTAGTCACCCTTGGAGTTTGCCAGGCAGGCCCCTGCCCTCTGATTAGGCAGTTGACTTTTTACCAAGACAGTGACACATTATTGACTGCCTGAAGTCCTTTTTGGAGTGAGGGCATAATTAAAATTTTTTAAAAGTGAGCATTGAATAGGAAGTACAGTGAAAGATAAATTGGATTAATACAGTGGCCATAACATGGACTTTGAAATCAGTAGACAACAGTTGTGGATGATGGTACCGAGATTATCATGGCCTTGAATACACAGTCAAAGGGCTTCTCAGGCAGGCAGATCTTTTACAGTGACCACTTTTTGCTGTACATTACTGAGGTGTTGAAATTAGATAAAATGAGACAATTTGTAGTATGTCCTTTGCTTTGAATGGTAGCAGAAGAAATGGGCACTTCTATATAGCAGCTGATTAAAAAGCACATTTTTTTTTCAAATGGAGAAGGGATTATGGCTTGTCAGACAATATTTATGCATGTTTTTTAGAAAGTTTTATTGTTTAACTTAAACATTAATTTTATATTTTCTACTTAAAATGGAATATACTGTACATTCCTTGTAGAAAATTTACTGAAAGGAAAAAATAAAAAAGAATAAAATCATCCAAGATTTTGCCATCAAAGGACAATGAGTTTTAACTTTTTGTTTACTGCCTATTAACCATTTTTTCTGTATATGTACACTCCAACATTGGTAATTAGATGAAATTTACCATTTCATATACTTAATCCTTAACATTATCATAAAGTTTCTTAAGTTAGAATCATCAGAAACTCTGAAGTGATCATCTTACCAGCTCACTATATTGATGCTCTGTGTTTTGTTTAGCCAGCGGGAGCTAAGGACAAAATATAAGTAGATGACACAGGTGTGTTCCAATAAAATTTCATTTACAGAAAAAAACTTTGGCCCAGATTTGGCCTTTGGGCTGTGGTTTGCCAGCTCTTGCTTTAGAAAAGGGAACCAGGTCCTAGCTGCATTCAGTAACTCGTGTACCAAAAAGTTACTGTGTCACATAAAGACAGTGACCAGGAAGCACTTACTGGCGCACGTGCACTCTTCTCTCTCTCTCTCTCTCTCTCTCTCTCTCTCTCTCTCTCTCTCTCTCTCTGTCTCTGTCTCTGTCTCTCTCTCTCTGTCTCTCTCTCTCTCTCTCTCTCTCTCTGTCTCTCTCTCTCTGTCTCTCTCTCTCTCTCTCTCTCTCTCTCTCTCTCTGGCTTGCTCACTGTTGCTCTCTCTCACCCGTGATGGTTTTGAAAGTCAGTGTAAACTCACTGATTGATTATCTGGGACATGGTGCCTACACAATGTTATGTGCTTTGTAAACAACACAGCTTTGTGTGTATAGAGTGTGTGTGTGTGTGTGTGTGTGTGTGTGTGTGGTGGCAGCAGCTTGTGGGGTTTTTTTTTTTTTTTTTTTTTTTTTTTTTTTGGTCTTTTTCCTTTTTATCGGTACCAGGGATCGAACTCACGACTGCCTGCTTGCAAGGCAGGCACTTATGCCACTGAGCTAAATCTCTTGCCTCGGCTTGTGTTTTTATAAATCTCATTTGATGAAGTAATTGTTGGAAGGTAGCACTTTCTGATTTTTTTCCATTCTTGCTTCAGTCTTATTTTCAGAAACTGATTTCAATAATTGTGAAATGAACGATTGCATTGGTTTCTGTATAAGTAATTACCTTACCGAACATATATATTAACATAGTATAAGGATCTAAAATATATTTTCTCCTTTGCCTGTTTTCTCTTTCTCTGATTGAGTGCTATAATACCATTTTAAATTTATTACGGGTATATTTGTGCACTCCTGAAAATTATGACTCAATGTGGTTATTCACTGTGAGACTTGCTAGGAAGTAGATTGAGGCTTGTTGCCTTGCGCAGCATGCAGTCATGTTGTCTGTTAATGAAAATGATGGTTGCTATTTTTGATTGACTAGAGGTCAAAAAACTTATTTCCTTCCTTACAGTTAAGTTGAGGAATATCAGAGAGTTTAAATGGTAATAGCACAGTGTTGGTGTATTTCAAAGTGTAGAAAGTTTTGCTGCCACACTTACCTAGGAAGAGATTGCAAGTGTGCACAAGTTCTAACGTGGGTAGGATGTGAAGCTTGCTGTGTGTTGTTTTATCTGGTGAGACTGAGCAAAGTGCATTGCTCCCCTCACTTCAGATACTGCTGTGACATTTGCTTCATATTTTTTCTTGATGATTCAGCCAAGAATCAGCAAAAGTTGACTTTAGACATATAAGTTGTTGCAGTTTTGCTTGATAAGGTTAACAATTTGCTCTCTGAGGAGTCTTTTACAATCCAGGTTGTTTGCTGGAGATCAGACTTCCTGCCCACTTGTTCAATATCTCATGTGTTATGATCTTATCGAGCCCCCTTTTAAAAAAAAATGAAGGCCTTTGCCCCTCTGGTGCTTTGGAAGGGTGAGAAATCTGTTGTCGATCCTGCCTAGAGCATGCCTTGCTTTGTTCCTCAGACCTTGGTGGAAGAGGAGTTGGATTTGGAATCTTGTTTGTGGACAAATGTTTTCTCGTTTGGAGACCTTCACCTAGGGAGTCAGCCATCCTCTCCTTCTGTGCAAACCCTGCTGCAGCACCCAGGTTACGTAATTTATTAGAGTACTACCTTGAGGACATCAAACTCTCACTGCCTCAGCGTCTTCCAAGTACACTCAGTTAAGATGAACATAATCATGTATGAAGATAGAGCTTGCTTTTAAAAAGTTGACATGTAGATATCTGATTTCTGCTAGCCTGAAAGACAATGAACACACCCCCTGCCAGTCCCTTCACTGAGGCCCATGCTAGAGTGCTGATGGGTCCTGGGGTGACTCCACTCGGGAAAAAAAGCAGGCGTGGAGAAATAACTCTTGGAGGGTCTCCCCAAGGGTGAGGTGCAGCAGGTAGACATTGGCACAGTAAGGTCCTCCAGGTGCAGCTGAGGCAAACCAAAGAGGGCTCCTGTTTGTGTATTTGGCTCTTCTCCCCTAGCCCTGGATGCTGCCACTGCTTTGCTGTGTGTGAGCCCAAAGAGGACAGGGAATGTTAGAAGAAGGAAGAGTAAATGGGCAATTAGGAGGAACAGCCAGCCGAATATATGGAGTGTGTGAAAACACCAAGTATAGTTGAAAAGATAAGCTAAGAAGTGGCTGATAGATGTAACCAGAGAACAAATCAGAGAGCTAGGAGGATGGTCAGGGCCTTCTCACTAAGATAGTGTTGGAAAGAACAAGAGGACCGCAAAAACCAAAGAAAACCGAATTGCTGATCCTAAAACCCAAAAATCTTAGCGTGTTACAAATGCCCACCAAAAGGATGAAAATAGAAAGTATATAATTTTCACATGAGGAAAGAAAAGTATCTTATCACCAAAAGAAGGGAGAAAAGAGTGCAAGTGGAAAATATGAAGTAAGATAACTGAAAGAGGTTTGAGATAAAAATGGTTACCTGTAAATGAGTTGAATTCATTCCTCAAAGGACAAAGACCCTTATGATACAGCACTCTCTAGGATACACATTAAAAATAAAATACTTAAATAGTTGAAAATCAAAGGAAGAAAAGAGAAATATAAACAGACAAAAAGCTAGAATGGTAATTTTAATGCAAGTCAGAGCAGAATCCGAGATAAAAGTTAGTGAAAGACTTCACTGCCCCGTGTATTTGCTTTTGGTGAACTGAATGTCTGGGGTTGCCTTTTGCTTAAGTGTTTTCCTTTGTCCTCCAGTCTTGCTTGTAATGTCTGGACCAAGTCTGACACAAGAAGAAAGAGAAAATGTGGATAGGCTTAGCATACAGAAGGTCCTGGGCTCAACCCTCAGGACAGGAGAAGAGGAACACTCACAAAGAAAACTCTTGTTCCAGACATATATTCTGAAAAGTTCCATAGAACATTTAAGAAGGAAAACACCATCCTCATACAAACTTTTCAGAAAGTAGAGGAAAGGAGGCATTTCGCATCTCTTTCTAAAAGGTGGGCTGTACTCTAAAATCCAAATCAGACAAGGACTTTGCGAGGAGAGAAAAAAGGACCTACAGATGAATGTGCCTTATGAACAAGAGTATTAAAATTCTTCACACAATATTAATAAAGCCAATAATATTTAGTAAAGATAATGTGTTAACATTATACAAGTAAGTTTTGTCTCAGAAACTTAAGACTTGTTTGACATTTGAAGATCAGTAAATGCAATTCATTGTAGTAATGTAATAAAGAAGATCATTGATAATCTCAGAAATGCAAGAAAAACATTTGACTAATGCTGAATCCACTTGCACCAGACCTGTTGCACACACTGGAAGAAAAGGAAATGGAATTGTCCCCAGCTTCTCCAAGCAAAGAGGTAGCATTTCTTGCTGGCACTGTCTTGAATGGTGCAAAAAAGCTGCACATTCCCCCAGAGAAAAGAAACCAGAAGAGGTTCACTTTCACTTTTGCTGTTCTACCACAAGTGGAAGTCCTGGTCCTGCAGGACAGCTGGAAACAGTAATGGGCAGACAGACTGCCAGCAGAAGTAAACTTCACTTTTTTTTTAATAGACAGCCTGGTTATATACACAGAAAACCATGAGAAGTAACAGAAAGTCACTGGACTAAGAGTTCATTTTAGCAAAGTTCTAGGACACAAAGATAATTCTCCAAAAATCAGTTGAAATCAATTTATTTTAAAAATTATAATTACTATGACATAAAAATTCTGAAATACTTGTATACAAGATGAGTACACAAGAGCTAACAACACATCACTGAAAAAAATGAAAGAAAACCTCAATAAATGGAGGACTATTTTGTACTGCAAGATTGAAACCATAGAATTTAAAAATATTAATTCTTCTCAGCTTCATCTGCAGATTCAGTGCAATCCCAAAATCAAAATCTTGGCATTAAAAGAAAGAAATTCAAGTTGGTTTTAAAACTTAAATAGAAATGTAAAGGTCCTGGCCAGGACACTTTTGAAAATATGCACATGGTGCATCTCCAGTGTGAGTGTCAACCAAGACAGCGTGATGCTGGCGGCAGGACACCAGTGCCAATGGCTGCTGCAGGGCTCACAAGTAGACCCCACATGTCCACTGTTTCTTTTGGGGAAAGATACTCAGGTAACCCAGTGGGGAGGGACTGTTTTCCAATGTGTGTGGTGGAATAACTGGCCGTACCCACAGTGAAAAACTAAAAGACAAAAAGAGCTTTAATCTGCATTTTATACCATGTAGAAAAGCTATTACCTGTATGAATTACTACATCGATACTACTGAAAGATTAAAACTAAATGAAAACATAGAAGAAAATTTTTGTTCAGTATAGTTAGTAATGGTAAAAGCTAAGAAATGATGCTAAATTATTGCTAAATTAGGCACTTAAGACCTTTAAAAAATCAAAGGTAAGAAAAGTATTAAGTGAATGGGAGGGGTCTTGTTATGTCATTCAGACTGGCCTTGAACTCACTATGGAGCCTCAAACTCAGGGCCTCAGCCTCCTGAGTGCTGGGATTACAGTGTATACCACCATACCCAGATGAACTAAGTGAATCTTTTTTTCAAAGGCATCTTGGATCATGTTGGGGAACAATGTATCTTTTAGTAATTTTCTGTTGGTTCACAGATTTTCTTATGTGTTGAGCTAAATTGAGAGCCATGAAGCACATTATCTTTGATTCCCCCTTGGTAGGCAGTCGCGTGGACTCAGGAGTCCTTTGTGAGAGTTGAATACATCAATACATAATGTACGTAGGTGACTCAGGGGTGGCAGGTGTATACAGAATATGCTTTCAGCATAAAAAGTGGTCAGAAGAGAATTAAGATTATATGCAGTTTAGCTCACAATTAGGCTTGCAAAAACCATCAGGTTATTAATGCAGTTGGAAGAAATAACTGAGTAAAATGATAGGAACAATGGTGAGCCCCAGTCTCATTCCCTCTCCCAGTCCTCCTGAATCCTGGCTAATGGGAGGAGAGTCCTGTGCTATCTTTGTGTAATGCCATCATCACTATGTTCTAAATTAGCATCAGTTCTTGTTGGAAGTCATATGCATCACACCACATTTAGAGAACCATTGTTTGTTTGTTTGCCTGTTTGAATCTTCCCACTGAATTTTTGGGTATTTTAATGGTAGTTTGACTTCTTATCTGATTTATGTACAGAACTCTGCACATACTTATAGCTTTAATCAGCAGTATTGTCATGTTGCACTTAAAAATAGTTGATGTATAAAACTGCATATTTAATAATGGATGTTCATGACCTTTGTGAAAATAAAAAAGCAATTGCTTGGTTCATGCTGCTTTAGGCATGTGTTGCAAAATGGACTTTCCTTCTTGTTTTGCTCATGCTGAAAGTGAACTGATATGCCTCTTAGATCTTTAGGGTGACAGAATCATATTGTCGTGTGTGACCTGCACAGGTGGTAGGTAACAAGCATTTCCAGCATTATTTTAAAGTGGTGGGAATTAATCCAAGGCATATCAGCCTCTGAGTTCTTGTTACTTGTATTCCCCAATGTTCCATATACTTGCTGCAGAGTAGTTTAAATAAGATTCAGAAGCCACTTGCATATACTCTGGGTCTCCATTTAACTCGACTTTCATGTTCAGTATTGTCACCATCACTTTTAGAACAGCCTGATGTTTGCTCATTCTGAGACAGAATCAGCAAATCCTTGTGAATACCTGTTCTGGTCCAGGAACAGACTTGTAAGTGCTTACATAGCAAAGACTTTGAGACCAAGTTGCTGTCTGCTAGGAAGAGTAGTTTAAAGGTGAGGCGCACAGTTTGATCAGTCTGCTCCTAAAGAGAGAGCTGAAGAGGAGAGTGCCCTGCAACTCCACCGGGGCAACATCTCCAACCTCCTGTAACGGGTTCGAGTGTACTGGAGAAGGAGGAGAGGGGACATTCTGCATATACTCCTCTCTTGGCCATGTTCAGGGCATGGCAGATAGCCCAGTGGAACAGGACTCTAGAGTATCTAAGGGCAGGCACAGTGACCAGGACCCAAGAAAGAGGGCGAGGCTCCTGAGTGTGAAGCTGTATGTAGCACTGGCTTTGTGACAGAAACTATGCCAGGCCTAGATCTGTCTCCAGAACCAGTGACACTGATCCCTACCCTTATTGTCTTGGCCGCTAGCATAGAATACCTGAGACTGGGTAACTTCCAGGAACTTATACCTGCCGTTCTAGAGGCTGAAGGATAGGCAGGTATCCTGCGGATAGAAGGAATGAGGAAAGGAAGCTATGGAAGAGCTCAGATCATGGGCGCTTTGCCTCTGAGAGAATGCAAGCAAGCTGGAGAGGGAAGGAGTCTTGCCACTGACCTGGAGGGGCTGGGCAGCAGGGAGAGTCTCTGAATTTGGAAAGCAGATAGCTACAGTTATATAAAGTGCTGAAAGGGAGCGCAAACAGAATAAACATACAAACCCAGACACCAGATGCAAGTATTCAGGTTGCTCTGGTGATAGGGCCACGTCGGTCAGAGGTAGGAAGCTGTGCATTCTGGCGAGATGTCATTGCACTGCTGAGGGTATTCTGGCCACAGTTGGTGGGGGGAGGTGAGCCACAGAGGCCAGTTGGTTCAGAAACCAGGAGAAACCAAAGACTAAAGTTAAGGCCAAGACAATAGGTCTTGGGCAAGAAAGTTGCACCAAGAAAGCTCCAATGGGGTAAAGTATGCCCGGTCAGGGCATGGTGTTTGTTGCTCAGCTTGAACAGAACACTCCCAGGCAACCTGTTTGCATGGTTCTGCTGAGCTGGACGATGGTGTGTGAGGGCACCATTGGCCATAGGGGCACCTCTGCCCCAGGGGTGAGGGAATGAGCTAAAGGTACCTTGGGACGCTTGTGGAGAGGCTAACAATGAGGTCTGTGAGAGAGCTGTGGTGCAAGTACTGGGCAGGTCAGCAGGATGAGCAGGCTTGCCCAGTGGAGGTCCAGCATGCATTGTGCGCTCTCTCTCAGTGGTCTTCACACGTGGATTTGTAACTCTTCACCAGTACATGTTTTGGTGCCCATAATTAATTTTGCTATAATAATTATAAAATGAGAGATCTTTGTCTTTTTCCCAGCTGTCACTCTTCTTTGCAGGTAATGTCATCAGCTTGAAAATCTTTCAGGCAGCCATGGTGCAATGAAGACTTGACCCAGAATGGTTGGAGCTCTGGTGGCCAGAGCCCGCTCAATTTCCAAAGGCCATTCACTACCAAGAGAAGTTAGAAATGGAGGAACCATCTCAATTGCAGTTTTAAGTAATAAAGATCAGAGAGAGTATCACACAGGGTGTCCAGCATGTAAACATGCTGATTAACACATTCCCTTCCTTTCTGTTGCTCCAGCCTTCTAAAAATAGAATGAAAATAGAGAAATGAAGCCCTTGGGATCTGGGTGGGTGGCAGCAGGTGGCACGTGAATGATCACACCTGTGACTGCAGCACCAGACTTCCCACTAGAGCTGGAGGCTGACGTGGGAGGCTTCTCTGTAGAATCTATGGAACACTCCCAGGCTGTTTGGGGGACATCCCTGGCCACTTAGACTTCCCTGCAGAATCCGTGGTCATTCTTCCTGGTTGGTGGGGAAGAAGAGCTTGGTGTAGTGACAGAGAGAGGAGCAGGGTTCCCAGGGCCCCACCTCATTCATCTCAGAGCACAATGTGCAAGATCTCTAGTAGATGGCTAGATGGGTCCTAACCCTGTGAGGCAGCCCGGGCAGTGCCATGGGTCCAACTCTTACGGTGCTGCTGATAGCAGCTGTTCTGAGCCCCTGCCCGGTGGTCATTAAGATCTATGCGATGCTGCCTTCTCTGTGTGCTCCTCTCTTCTTTATGGCTTCAGAGTCCATGGTGCCCATCAGAGATTCAAGAGCTTATGTTAGTCACCTGGATACAGAAATAGGGAACCTTTTAGAGTCTTCAGTAAGAGCTCACTGTGCCACACGTGCCACTGGTTTACCACCACTGTGATGGTGTCATCCATTTGTGACTGAAAATACTTTTCTTAAGGGGGAGCAAGCTAATGTATATTTAATTTTTATTGTATACCAGGCATAATTAAAACTTTTGGTTCTTTTTAATCTCAGTAATTCTGTTTTTGTTGGTCTATTATCCTCATTTTGTAACTGAAAACAGCTAAACCCCAAGAAGTTAATCCACCAGGGACCTATAGTCATTAGGTGGCAAAACTGAGATTTG
Source organism: Cavia porcellus (assembly GCF_034190915.1). NCBI lineage: Eukaryota > Metazoa > Chordata > Mammalia > Rodentia > Caviidae > Cavia > Cavia porcellus. The sequence goes on from NW_026947515.1 coordinate 29,193,544, forward strand.
AACCCAGGACTCTCGAACCTGAACTTTCTGTTTTTGACCAGCATTCTACCTTGTGATAATTACCATTAATGCAGCTTAATGAATGCAGGTCTTTTAATGTTAGATTTTCTCAGCCCTCACAGCGGAGTGTTGGCAGGCCCGAGTGGCCCTTCCTATCAGTGAAAGCCAGCATTTCGCCCAGGCTGCTTACTTGTTCCTGATGTTGCTGTTTCCCTTGCTCCCTAGTGTGTCCCTAAGGGTACTCTGCTTGAGGCAGGCTGGTGTGATTCTGCTTGCTAAATACTGCACAGGCATTCAAGGTGCCGCAGCTGCAGCTAAATCATGCTTGGTGAGCGGTGTCCCCAGTGAGTTTTAATACCCTCATTAGCATTGAGCAGTCTGTTCTGGCAGTGTGCAGGAAAGCGTCATTTAAGATGCCTCTTCCTTTTGTGGGTCAGTTTCTCCTACTCACACTCTCACTCCCGAGCCAGTTGTTAGACTGGAAGTGTGTTGGAAGGACCTCTCTTTGTTTTGATTTATGCCTGTGCTTTGCTCCAAGACAGCCCGCTGGGGGCACATTTCATACCACGGACTGGGCTGGAGCCTTTAACTGCTGCCTGTCTGGAGTGTTTTGTACACAGAGCGAGGCTGCAGCTTTATGTGTGCCAGGTGGCTGCTAGACATTGCTTGGTTTGCTTCCTCTGGCACAGGGCCCTTCTATGCGTGGGCGCTCTGAGCAGCTGACAGCCTGATGTGTAGCCTTGTCAGGGACATGTTGTCGTGGAGCTGTTGCCAGTAAATTGTTCTTCTGGAAGACAAGTGGGGTGCTATGCCACACTCACAGTATTGGTCGTACTGTGAAGCTCCCAGCCGGCTACCCGCTCCAGGTCCCCAGCAGACAGCTCCTGGTGGACAGGTACGAGCCATCCTCGTGCAGTGCTATGGCACAGGACCTCTTCTGAGACAAACCAGGAAGGATGCTGCCCAGGGATGGAGGCTCTTTACTACAGTCGACATACTCTTGTGTGTTTCCGCCTTTCCTGAGGGGAACACTGTTTGGAGTGTCTGTTAGAAACCCCTAGTGTCAAGCCAAGCATGGTGGTGCACATCTGTAATCCAGCACTCTGGGAGGCTAAAGCAAGAGGATCAACAACAATAACAGCAAAATAGAAATAATAAAGGGCTGGAGAGTAACTCAGTTTGAAGGCCCTGGGTTCAATTACCGGCACCAAAAAAGAAGAAAAAAGGATACACTCTAGTGATACGTGCTGTGTGGGCCATAACAGTCCCCCTAAGAGGCAGGAGCCTGTGTGTGGTCTAGTCTTTTCCACACCCCCCACCTCACCCCCATCCCAGCTTTAGGAAGCCACATCCCTCTCCAGTTGTGGGTTTTCCCCATAACACGTATATGATAATGATGTCCTGCCTCCCAGCAATTGAGGTAACAAGTGTAAGTAGCCAGGGTTTTTTGCAGGAGTGGAAACTGCAATGTAAATGCAAGCCTTCATGTATTAATTGTATAATGCTCAGTAATTTACAAAGCATTTTCCCATATGGTTGCACATTTGCTTTTGCTAATAACCCAGGAGTAGTGATAGCAGATGTAATGCAGGAAGCATCAGTGTATGATTGATAAGCAACCAGCCTCTCAGTGTATAACTGCCTGATATTATAGCCGATTTCCAGCAGAGCCCAATGGGAGGGTGGACCGTGATCTCAGACCTATGTCCTCTTCCCCATGGCTGCTGCTGCCTTCTCTAGTGCTGGTGTTCTTACAGGCTGCTAGACGTAGCCCTTGGTGCAGGCAGAGCTGGGCACTGTGATGTGGCTTGTCCTGAGGACTCCTTGTTTACAGGGTTCCAGAAGGTGCCTCCCAAGGTCAGGAGCCAGTGCAGCCTCTGTCCTCAGGACAATATTTAGCCTTCTTTTCTGGCTTGGAAAGATAGCAAGTAATGAAGTTGGTTTCTTAAAGTCTGTCCTTCTTCACCTGCACTATTGGTTCATTGTCAGCCTCCCTCCAGGCTCTGCACCTATCCACGTGGTCACTCCTGGCCTCCTGTCCAGATCTCCCTTCCCTTTCTTCCTGTCATTGCCCCTTGCAATGTGGTCAGTTTAGTTGCAAGCCTGGGCCCCCCGTTAAGCAGGAGTGCCTGCCCTAGCTGCAGGACGTTGCAACCAGACACTGGGGTCCGTAAGGTGAGGTACCTTTTCTGTCACGCAGGGCTCAGAAGAGCCTTTGGCAAGCCTCTACCCTTCTCATCTCCAGCCAGTTTTTCTCCCTTCTTGTTGTTTCATCCTTGGCTTTCCCCTTGGGCTTGTTCTTAGTCTAGATATTTTTACCTTGATTTTAGGCTCCTTCAGTTGTTTTCTTCTTCTCAGACTTTTCAGGGGGTACTTGAGAATAAGGAAGACAGCTGAAGAGCAGCAATTCAAGGGCGTGGAGTGGGCTCTGCTTCTACCCCAGCAGCACTCAGTTGGCACAGTAAGCTGAACAGGTGCGGGCAGAACCCTCATGTTTGGAGACAGAAAAGCTCGGCCCATGTGGCCCCATCCTGTGCACATTGCCAGGGCCCCCGGGCAAGCCTTTCTTCTCACTTACTGCATAGACCGCATTAACACAGCAGGCAGTGCAAAGGGAGATGTGGAAGAAAAAGTACCCAGAGCCCCAGCTATTTATCCTTCATCCTTTCTGTCCATACGTACATAATTTTACGCAGTTGAATTTATATCTAGTTAGTATTTGTTTCAAAAATTCAACAATTATTTAAGATTATTATTTTATATCACTATTCAGTGTTTTATTTTCCAACTTAATGTTCCATCATATTTATAGGCTGTATTACTTAAATATTTCCCTAACATCATAAAATTACAGTGTCTGTGAGACAAGACTTCTGTTCGTCTCTACAGAGCATAGAGCTTTTCATTTTGCATTATTTCTCCAAAAAACATTTCCAGGGAGGGGGTGAGTAGTTCAGTATGTTCAGTTTTACGGAGTTTTGGACTATGTATTAGCTCCAAACATACATGTACATCAGTGTTATTTTCAACACTATCTTATCTTTTTTTTTTTAGGAAGAAAAAGTACCTTACTTTGCATGTTGCAAAGGAACGGCCCTATTCTGTAGAGTTGGCCAGGCAATGTAAGAAGAAGTGGCACTGTGCGGTCAGAGTGAGATGGTTCCAGGTGACTGGCAAACACCAGTGCTGGGCTGCTGATTGGAATGACAGGGCAACTGCCTCCAACAGGGCGAGTCATACAGGAACAGTGGGACTTCCTTAGCTCCCTCTTGTTCTTCAGCATTAGAGTATATGTCAGTTTCTGGGCACTTCCAGATTTCCTGGTAAATATTTGTAACACATATTTGAACACTCAAGTATACAAGCAGGACTAGGACCAAGGTGCCTTTCTGAGGCCTGTCAGTCCTGCCACAGTAGTCCTCATGCATGTGCCCTGGTACCTCATCAGGTACCCCTCGTGACTAATGATGGTGGGTTTCTTTTCATGGGCCTCTTGTCCATTCACATAGCTTCTTGCAGAAATGTCTGTTCTGGTTCTTTGCCCATTTCCTCACTGGACTTTTCCATTTGGACTCATAAGAGATCTTCATATATTCAAATACGTGACTTAAAGACATTCTTCCTACTCTATGATTGTCTTTTCACTCCCTTGATAGTGTCCTTTGATGCAGAAAAGTTTCAAATTTTAAATAGGCATAAATTACCTATATTTTCTTTTGTTGGTTATTCTTTTAGTGTCATATTTAAGAAGCTACTACATAATCAAGCCAAAATCATGAAATTTTACACTTAAGATTTCACAAGTAAAAGTTTTATAGTTTTAGCAATTACATTTAGGGTTTTATTTTATTTTTTTTCTACTTTGACTACATTTTTTGTAAATCATATGATGAAGCCTTAAATATGCATACCTTGGACTTACGGTCTGTTTTTCACTTTGAGAAGGTTTCAAAGAAATAACAGATGTGTTGCTGCAATGACTTTGGGATTATGTTAAAGGAAAGATTAATTTCTGAGGTCAAAGAGGGGAAGATCTATGTGGGGCAGCATTCAACAGATAGTGGATGAGGTTAGTCTATTTTATGGAGCTTAAAATGCAGATGCATTATGTAGTTTATGAAAACAGGAACAGAAAATAAGAAGATTTGTATATATTCCACAAATGTTTGTAATTTTAATATGCGCATGAAAACTGTAAGAACATTTTATCTTTTATGGATTAATCAAGCTCTCAACATAATTTTTTTTCTTTTCTGCTTTTTTGCTGTACTGGGGATGAAACCCAGGACCTCCCACATGCCCAGCAAATACTCTACATTGAGCTGAACTCCCAGCCCCTAATAGAGCATTAAGACCACCCAGGTTTACACTTTTTTCCATGCCACCAGGTGTCAGGGCAGCTACCACTTGGATCCTGAATTTAATGGCAGGTGAGAATTGGTGTTAGAAAAGAAATCAGTCTTCTCTGAGCTGTGTGAAACTGTGTCCCCTATTCATTTTTCCCAGGAAGGAGGATTATCCCAGCTTTTCATATGCTTGGACCTCTTGGGAATGGTGATGACCCATCTCATTTGAAAATAGTATGAAAATTGCAATGAAATCTTTATTTCAATTTTTTTCCCATTTTGATGATGCTGGGGTTTTTTTATATATGTTTGTCAGGTACTTAAAATTATTGAAAGAATGTTCTTTAGAAATTGAGGTGATAAAACCACATTTCAGAAAAGGACAAAATAAGTCCAATCAAGAGGGTCTCTTGGCTGGTGAGGCCAGCATGTGGAGCTAGACAGGACCCATGGTTTGGACCAAGCAGATCAGCTTATACCCACCATTGTCATTGGGAAAGCAAAGTTGTAAGTTCATGCAGAAAGTGCAGAGACAACATGGGATGCACATCCAAGCCCATGCCCGTCCCCAGCCTCTTCACAAAGTACAAGCTGAGGATGTTTGCAGGACTAAGCATGAGAACTCTTGTTTGCAAGTGCTCGCTGCAATAAACTGGTTTTCCATTCATGGATACAGACATCTCCCTATTAAAAGATCAGAATTGTTCATAAAAGTAAGTGAAAATACGCTTTCTGGTTTTTTGGTGCCTTGTTGAGGGCTCTGGCCAGGATGTGAGACGTATTGTATGTCTTATGACAAAGCAGCAAATACAGGGGGACATGTGTAAAACAGGCAGAGGTGTGGGCTCAAAGAAGAACTCAGCAGAGAAAGAAGCATTGCTTACTCATCCTTCAACGCTCATGTTGCTTGTATAATAGAATCAGTTCCATTACGCTGGGCATAGTGGCACACACTGGTAGTCGCAACACTCAGGGAAAGGAGGATCCCTGCTAGTTCAAGGCCAGTCTGGGACACATAGTGAGTTCAAGGTTAGCCTGAACTAAAGTGACACTCTGCCTAGATTAGATTCAATTAGATAGATTCTATTGCAATCAGGATTTTCCCGTGTGAACAAAGAAATCTGAAATGCCATGGGCCCAGAGGCTGCTACTCCTGACTGCAGGCTGAACTGCATCTGGAAGCCTTAATTGGCTTGGATTGGTCAGCTCAGTAGAGTCATTTTGTGAGGCAGCTGTATCCACATCTAGACCAGGATCTAGTAGATAAAATCAGCGAGTGACAAAATAAGCATGCTTATTTTTGTTTAGGCAGTTAAGGATAATTGTGTATCAAACTCGTTAAAGGACACAGTTGACATTTAAATTTAATTGAGAAACTAATGTAACCTCTTATTTGCTCCCAAAATGCCAGGAATGAGCTGCTTCTCCAAGCAGTCTTATGGCTCACCCAGAAAGAGATTTTATCCTGCTTCTCATACCTATGAGAGCATGGAGAAGCCAGAGGCTATATCTGAATCTCCTTTCCTTCGCCCAGCTGGCCTTTGCTGCAGGCCTCGCCTGCAGAGAAATTTGCTCTTCTAGTAGAAGGTTTTCATGCCTCTGGCTGGAATTCCCTACAAAATCCTCAAACCAATAATGTTACCACCATGTCCAGCTGCTTCTATTAAGTTAATGTGCTCATGATCATAAAGCAGCTGAAATGTGTAGTACTTATCAAACTGTAATTGATAAATGTTTCAGGCACAAGAGTTGAAAATCATGTTGGCACTGTTAATGTTCAGAAGCATTCTGGGTGCATTATTTTTCCTAAGTGTAATCGGAGCCATCAACGGAAAGAAGCCCATGGGGAGACCTTAGGTGTTGGAAGGGGACCAGAAAAAACGGGTGGGGGCAAATTGTATAACTTCAGGCTCAGAAACCAAGAAGGTTTGATCCTAAGGGTAACAGCTGAGGGACAGCAGTTCATTTCTGGCCCAGACACTAAACTTGTCCAGCCTGACAGGTGGCCATTTACAGGAGCCAGCATACCCAAGGGATCCAGGCTAGCAAGAGGCTGGGTGGGTGTTGCCCCAGCAACACCCATGAAACTTTATGAAAATGTGTGTTATCCCCTCTGACCTGCGGGCCTGAGATTCACAAGCTTTTCCCCTCCTTATGCTGTTTCTATGTCTGTTTCACATGTTAGGAAGGAACGGTGCACACCTCCTGTAAATAGAGATCACATGTGCATTCTTCCCTGTGCCAGTCACTGCAGGGGTCACTTCTGTCACAAGGGTCCCATATATCCACCGACTTTCCCCTTTCGTCTCCTGCATTCATCTTGCCACTTGCTCATCTTCTCTTCCTCTTGATGAGTTTCAGATGATGGATTGTGTTTCCTGTACTAGTGAAAGGTATGTGCTACTGAGTTGACTAAAATGTGCTGAGTCATGCCATCTCAACCCATCTTGGCCTTCAGGCAGAGAGGTCCTTGTTCTTGGCCCCTTGACTGGCCAAGTTGCTGTGGGTAGTTTTGGACCCATCTGAACTACTGTTTTCACCCCTTAGGGCCCAAACAGTAACAAATGGAAACTTCCTGGCCACAGAAGACACCTGATAAGTGATTTTGTTGGCCTCACCTGAATCTTTTTTCAGAATCCATGGGCTCTAGGGTCTTTGATCTCACAAGAAAGGCAGATAGAGGTGTTTTGGGGTTAATTTGGGGGTTTAATTAAATTTTAATTTGACAAGTAGAAATGTTTTAAATGAATTCATTTAATTGGCAAATAAAAATACTACATTTTATCTTTGACCGTATAGTCTGGCCTCAGCCCCCAACTTCCACTCTACTACAAGTACTCTTTCCCATGTTTCTGTGTGACTCACTGCTCTAGAGTTACTAGAAGCTCAACTTGTTCCAACCAAAGAACAACTGGAAGAATTTTAACAGAGGGCTGGGAGTGTAACTCAATAGTAGAACACTTGCCTAGCATGTGCCAAGGCCCTGGGTTCATGCCCACTGTCACAATGGAAAAAAATAATAGGAAGACCTATTTGAAATGTTTTCAAAAAAGGCCTCTTCTTGTGAATGATTTAAGGTGAGATTTTGCAGTACTATCTAGGGTGGGAACTCTGGGCACCTGAGATGCTTTCCCCAAGTGAAACCTTACCTGATGTTAAACATACTGGGCTTTTAAATTATACCCCAACTCAACCTTCCTGAGTCATGAGAAAGAGAGAGAGACAGACAGACAGACAGAGAAAGACCTTAGCAAGGAAGTAGAGAAAAACCGAGATCTGTTACTTCATTAGAACTTCCGTCCTGCACTGGAGGCCTCTAATCTGTGTCTGGATCGAAGAGGGAGCTGTGCTTGGCCCATTTAGTCTCTACACCTGTTTAAAAGATGACAGTAGATGAGTGCTTCACCACTACATGCAGAAACACCAGGTACACTTTGTGGGAAGTGTTTTACCTTTTTAGCACTAGTTTCTTCTGATAGTGTAGTACCTTGTTTCTCAAGCACTCGTGGCCTGAGCCAGCCCTGTAGCCATTTCTTAGCACTGCCGTCATAAAGGCTTGTCCTAAATTAGAGTGTGCTACTACTGGGACTCCTGAGGGACACTAGCAAAGAGACAGTTCTGTGTGCAGGCCCTGTGTGGCTGTCCCTCTGCCTGGCTTTGCATGGCTTCCTCCAGGTGCCTTAGTATTTATTCACTTCTAGTCTTTGTCACTAGTGTAAACATAGTCCTTGTTATTTTAGTTCATTATGTGAAAATACAGTGAGAATTGAATCAGGCTGAGAAACATAGAGATTTTGAAGCTGTTCCAAATGAGCTGAATTCTAAAGGCAGGAGGTGGCATGGGTCATACTCTGAAGAGAGCACCACTGACATTCAGGGGGGCTGTCTGTGTCCTGACAGTTGTACCTGTGAAGAGACTTGCCTTGTAACAAAACTCCGTTAGTTCTCTGCTTCAGTTGGTGGCCTCAGGAACAATGGGGGTGAAAGAAGCTAAGAGCCTGCCTTAAATCTTGGCATCCTTCATAATACAAGTTTTGAAACATTAGCTAGCACCCTTAGGTGTTTCCTGACAATGGCTCATCCGTTAGAGGGTCTGTACTGAATGTGTTCACTTTATCGGTTTGTGTGTCTATGTCTCTATTGATCTCTTCTTTATATCGCAGTTTTTAATCATTCTAAACAACACTGATAGAATAAAAAGAACCCCCATATATAATTTTCACATGTTATTTGCTCTGCCGTTCGGTTTTTTGAGTATTTTTAGTAAAGGACAGACTTATCATGCCACCCTCCCCATACTTCAGTATACAGTTAGTGTCATTGCCAGCCAGGAGCTTCTGTTGCCAGCTGGCCCTGCACACTGCAGGTATAAAGTGCCCTTCCACTGTTCCCTGCCAGGCCTCAGGCCCTGGCACAAGGCTACAGCACAGTCCTGTGCTTTTTCTTTGCCTTTGCCCCAAGTGCAGGCTACAACCTAGATGAGGGCAGCAGGGAAGGGGACTCCTACCCTCAGAGGAAACGGAAAGTATGGCACATTGCCAGCGCTCCTCCTCGTGCTCATTCTGCAACCCAGAAGCTCTGGAACTGCTTTTCTCTAGAATCTTTATATAGCTAAGATTCTACAGCGAGAAACTCCTTGCCCTATGGCCATGGTCCAGGTAGGACTGAAAATTGCACCCCACTATTGATTTAGTGAACTCTCCGTAGCCCACCCCTATCCTAAACCATGTGGAGATGCCCCACCCAGTCGCCTCTTTAGTGTAACTCAGGTGGTGTCAAAAGGGACCTGACACAAATAATCAGAGGCACTCATATAAGTCAGGAAATTGTAAGGACTCTGAGAGAAACCAAGGATGAAGAACAAATAACATGTTAGTCATACCACCATAGGGGAAAAGGAAAACACGCTGTAATAAGTGGGGTTTATCCCTAGACTGCAAGGCTGATTCAGCATTCAGATTTGTAAGTCATAAGCATTCACCATATTAACACAGTAATGTTAAATACAAACTTACAATAATTCCAGTGAAGAGAAAAAGTGACAGTTTCAAGATCTGTGTCTAAAACTCAGCAAAGCAGAAATATAAGGAAATTTCTCAGCCTTATGGATGATGTATATAAAAATTTTACCCTAATCCTTCCAAATTTGAATGTAGACAACAACAAAAAAAATTTTACCCTAATACTAACCCTAACCCTAATGTGAATACTGCTGTTGGCCTTGATGCTGTAAGACTCACCATTTCAGAAAGGCAAGGAGGTGCTCACTTCAGCAGGAAAGAGGCAAAGGAAAGGCAAGGAAAGAGATGAAAGGTCCACATAATAAGAAGAAAGAGATAAGACCATCTTTATTTAAAGACAATTAATTGTAAAAAATCCTACAGAACCTGCAGAAGCAATTTTAGAACTGATAAGTGACTAGTGAGCTTGTAGGACAGACCAATAAATAAATCGGTTATATTTCAAACACTTGCAGTTGACAGAGGCCCAAATTTTAGAAACAGTACCGTTTTGTCACACCATAGCAGCCAGGATGATCCAGTTTCCCATGTAATTGGAAACTCTTTAATCTCTAGGATTACATTTCCCTCAGGAGGGGCCAATCCTTTTATCTTTTAATCAGATTACAAGCAAAATGAGGCAGATAGCTTCCAAATGAATCAGTTTATTGTAGTGTATACAAAAGCAGAATAAGCAAAAGAAATATATGAAAATATAGGGGAAAATAGCTAAAAGGAAATTACACGGTGTGCTAGTACAATAGTCCAAATGACCAGTTCCTTCAAGGTGGCAGGCCTGTGGTGTCATCCAGTGTTCAAAGAAGTCACAGGGCTGTTCACTTAGCACCGTCCACGGTGCCAGTGCCTCATTAGAATGAGGTGTAAGCTCAGATGGCAGTCTGAGATGGTGGTGTTTATCCTCCCAAAAGGGGCCATGTCTCAGCTTCCAGGTGCATATTGGAACACAGGTGTCAGTGTGACTGTCTAAAGCCAATAGTCAAGGGATTGTCACCAACCCACTGCAGTTTATGTTACAAGAGAAAGCTCAAAAGGGTTTGCACTGCCAATATAAAGTCATCTTAATCATGATTAAGACAGCAGCTTCTTAGATCCACAAGTCATGGCGTGGCAGAACATACATGGCAACATATCTGTAATATTACAAAAATTACAAAATATTTTTGTAATATATACAAATATATATATATATATATGCCCAGCAAGTGTCTATAGTATTAAAAAGTAAAGCTTACTTTTAAAAAGCCATGAGTGCAGGAAAGGACAGTATTGCTATAGATGTTCCTGGAATAATAAGACATCTGCATCCAATAAAATAAACCTTGTCTGTGACAAGCACCTTATACCAAGTGTGATGCAGGCTGTTATAACCTAAGTATAAAACTCAAGATGATCTTTGAGATTTTAGAAGAGTAACATTGTTTTTGTTTGTTTCTTATTAGGGGATAAAAAGAACATGATAGGAAACCTTTCTATTAGGAGTTCTTAGGTATGACTCCAGAAATAATTTCCTTTTTTTTTTTAAATTTAAAGATAGTAAAAGCCAACAAAATAAAACAGAACATAGCCAATCAAAACAAAGCAGCAAAATTCGTACAGAACTTCAAAGCAGGATACTAGGAAAACAACAACTACCATAGTATATCTTGTTATCTTCACAATAGTTGTCCATTCCATCAGGTATAGCAAAATCAAACCAAAAACAAAACAGAATATTGAATAAAGCAAAACAGTCAGAACAAAGTGAAAATAATGTTGGATTTCAAAATCAAGACAGAAGGAAATCCTCCATATTTGGTATATTACATACTGTCCTCCTCCTAAGAGATGCTCAGATTGCTGGCCCCAGGCCTGCAAAATCAACCAAACAATACAAGCATTCAGTTGCTTTATGCACCTTAGTTGCTATCAACTCAGCCTATGCTCAGAAGCAGCAGGTTGCTTGTGGGGGTGGAAGGTTGACTCAGCTTGCACGCCAGTAGGCTCACAGGAGACACTGACTTTTCTCCTCTTGGGAACCACGCAGCTTGCAAGACTTACCAGAAGGCCTGGCTGGTTGACTTCTTATTGGATCCTCCCAGTCCCCCACCCAGAAATATATTTCATAGAAGAAAAAGATAATAAATCAGACATTGCCACAACCCTTGCTTGGCCACACAGAGAAACTACTGTCACTGGCCAGAGGACTTGTGCTGGAGCAGAGGAGGAGCCCTTAAAACTTGATAAAAACCAGAAACATTTTTTAAATGGGCAAAAGACTTGAGAGGACACTTCAGCAAAGAAAATGGCAAATGAAGTGAAATATCTGCCATCATGCAAGGAGGCTCTGCAAAGGAAAGTCACAGAGAGACTTAGTGCACAACTATTGGAGTCACTGTTTCCGCGTGTGGGCTATAGCAAGTGCTGACAAGTGTGGAACACCCTTGCCCCCAGATAATTGCCACCTTGTCTATTTGTACTATCTACTCCTTCACCCACCCCTGAAACAATCTCCTTATAAAACACACCCAGAAAACCTCAGATGCCTCTCAACTGACCTGGGAGAATACAGATGGCCCCAAAAGAGCCACTGGGCATCTTATCCTGCCCTTTGTAGTCACTTTCAGTCAGGACCAGTCTGCAAATAGAAGGAGCAAGCCAGTGACTGAGGGCACCATTGACTCCAGCAGCCAGGTTTGTGACCTTCAGAGCCTGGCAATGGCTGACATTCTGTGACACTGCGGAAGAGTAGCCCCTGCTGATGCGATGCACTACAGCCCCCTACAGGGAGAGGCCAGTCAAGTGCACCTCTCAGATCCCACCTGCCTCCAAAGAGACAGGCAGTATTGTGGCTTCTCCACTTCAGAGTCGAGGTAGGGAAGGAAGTGGAGTGGGTGAGACTTGAGAAGCATTTAGAATGGCTGTGGTACAAGGGATCCATCAGTATTCCCATAACCCCTGTGTGGTGTGATAAAAATAAATAGTATTTAGTCTTTGTCCCCAGCTCCTGGCCCATTGAAAGCCGCCAGATATGAGTGTCTTTGGTGTCTAACAAGATGGTTGGGAGCCCCAGTGACACCATCAGAGGAGGGTTGATCACCAGAAAAACCTAGGCAAGAACCAAAAACTGGGCCAGGGATGGGGGGCTATGGATTGAGTAGCCAGGGATTAGTGATTCATACCTAGGTAATGAAGCCTACATTAAAGCTTGTTAAACAAAGGGGCTTTGCAGCTTCCAGATTGGCAGTGCCTGGAGAGTGGCGGGCTGGAGCATCAGAGAAGCTCTGAACCTGGGCTTTCCTTCTGTCAGGCTATGCCTGAGTTGTATCCTTTATGATAAACCACTCGGTGTAAGTCGAGGGCCTTCCAGCGTGCTGTGAGTTGTTCAGGTGCTTTGTTGAACCCCTGTTGATAGCCGCTCGGTCAGACTGTACAAGTGGGGCAAGACTTGTGATTGGCATCTTAAACCGAGTCATCCATAGGACTCAGCCTTCCACTGTGGCCCTTCCCTCGCTCTGAGTAGTGTCAGAGCTGAGCTGAGTCCAAGGACGGGCAATTGTTGAGTCGCAGTTGTGTTGGAACACGGCACAGGTTGGGCCAGGTCTGAGAAGGATGGCCTTGTAGGGCAGGCATGGTGGCACATACCCGTAATCTCAAGAGGCTGAGGCAGAAGGATCACTGTGAGTTTGAGGCCACCGTGGGCTACAAAGTGAGTTGGAGGCCAGCCTGCACTGCATATGAGACATAATGTCAAAAAGACAAAGAAAAAAAAAAACTGGCACTGTAACACCAGTGAGATGACCCAAAGAAAGAGAAACATGGCTGGCTATGACTCAGAGGTAGAGCAACATGATGTCCTGATTCCATCCCTAGCACAAAAATAGAACAATAAATATTAAGGGAAAACATCAGGGTTGGAAGTGCCACAAATTGGGAAGCATTTCTTATTTATTTATTTGTTTGTTTGTTTATTAATTTTTTGAGACAGAGTCTCACTGTATAGTGCAGGCTGGCCTTGAACTTACCGTATGAAGCCCATGCTGACCTTGAACTCACAGCAATCCCTCTGCCTCAGCCTCCTGAGTGCTGAGATTACAGGTGTGCACCACCACATCAGCGTATGAAGTATTTCTGCTATGTACAGGACACATAGGACCAGATGAAGCAGCCATCCACTGATACTGTTCCTCATCTAACAGGTCCAAGGGGAAAATATTTGATAAAAATGGGTTTAATCAAAACCTGTAGGAGAACAGCAGTGAAATACTTCTTTTGCTGAAGATAGATGTCTCCTCTGCCAGCAGCCACCCTCTGCTCTCATCCACACAGGAAGAGCACCTTGTGTTTAGGACTTTCATTCACACTCTGTTCTGAAAACACTATTTGATGTAACAATTAGATAGGGAAACAAAGTGGAAAGCACATCTAACTTTAAGTTAATTGGTACAATTTAGGTAAACATTATGACCACACTCATAGGGAATTTGTGTCTGTACATGATGTAACATGATTCCTCTTCCTTTTTCTCTCATTCCCTTCTTTTCAAACCCTATTCACAAAGCTTGGTTTTCTTTTTATCCTTCTTTTCTCATTTTTTTTCTTTCCCTTCCTTCCTTCTCCCTGCCACCACTCTATTTCCTTTTTCCCTTTCAAACAGTTTCTTCCTGTTTCACACTATCTGTTGTACATTTGGTTCCATTTTCAATTTCTCAAACCAGAGAGAACAGTTACATGTGTGTCCAGTTTATTTCACTTATGACTATGGTCTCAAGGTCTATCCATTTAGCTATAAATGTCTCAATTGTATCTTTCTTAAGGGCTGAGTAATACTCCAATATATATATTTTTTAAAATCATATCTTTCTTATCCATTCATTGGTTGATGGGTATTTGGATTGCTTCCAAGATTTATCTGTTGTGAACTGAAGGCACATTCTAAGGAGAAGGCGAATTTGTATTATTTACATATGATGCAAATTTCAACTGTGGAAAAAAAACAATAAAATCAGGTAAAAAAGTATATGAACAGCAGCCTAAGTGTTCTGCAAAGTGGCTGATTCCTAAATGAATCCACCCATGAAAATCAGTGTCACAAAAGCAGAATGGCTTTCTCTGGAGAGGGCAGGAGTAGTGCTATGGAGAGGACAATTGAGGTCTTACGGTTTTGGTGATGTCCCGTTTCTTAATGTGGTGCTGGCTTTAGCTTCTTTCCTTTATTATCCCTTATACTCGGCTATCTTATATGGTCCTTAGATATGGTAAACTTTAAAGTTTGAGTTCTCTGTTACCAAAAGCTTTGTGACTGTTACAGATTAAACAGAGACATGCCTAAATAACCATTTTTAATGACCTGGAACGCAAAAAAGAAAAGTATAGTGATCAAATCTTTGCAGAGTCATGTGGAAAGCCTCTAGGTAACCAGCCTTCTATAAATGCAGACCACTGGTTGTGAGGAAGGGTGTAGAGCCTCAGATTAATACTAATTTTTACTTCACACTCATCATTAGTCTGTATTTGGTCTGATCTTACATGTCTAGTGAATTGTCCTGTAGTGTATATAATAAGTACTTCAAGCCCACCACCGAGCCAAAATTTGGACCTTAGCCGTAGTCTCTTAGTGTCCAGCCTAGCACTTTCCTGCTGTCCCTACCACATGTCCACTACCCTGTGTTCTGAGTTCATCATTTCTTTGGTGCCCTTTTTTTAAGCATTAAGATTCCTGCTTTTCTCAGATTTTAAATATATTGATGACTGAATGATTCTGAGGGACATTTTTCACTTAATATTATATTGTTAGTATTCATTTATATCAATGTATGTCTTCCCATTCCCTTCATTTTAACCATCTATATCAGTGATGGTGAATTTTTTAGAGCTTTCAGCTGAGCATGTGTGCCATAAGTTAACTCCTGGGTATCATTCTGTCTATAGATGTCCCAGTCTGTGTACCTCATGTTCTCTTTGATTGTTGAGCTGCTCCCTTGTTTGGTTGCTTTGAAGTGTTGCCTTGTACTTCAGCCATTGTAAGCGATAATCCCATGTGTTCTGTTAAATATTATGCAAGGATTTCATTTATACTGAAAAATAGTTGTGAGATAATAGTTTATGGGAATGTTCAATTTTAGGAGATAGTACTTGTGTTTTCTGAGATGGTTGTGCCATCTCATACTCCTGGAGTAGTGTTTAAGATATCCATACCCCACCAACCCCCTGCAGCACATGGGCTGGCAAACAAGAAGAGCCAGTACCTACCTCCCCCCACCCCCTATAAGTGACCAGCTGTTCCAGAGAAACACAAGCTGCAATGATAGCTATGGAGATGAAATGCAATCTGATGCTTGTGGAGTTTGGTGTTTCACTGACCTTGCAGGTATAGGGCTGGCATTCATTCAAAGGATGGCGTTATGCAGTGTGGCATCTAGGGAGATCTCCTTCTGAGGGTGGTAGCCATTGTTAATTCCCTATGGTCTTGTTTTAAAGTCCTGTATCATTTTCATTGTTTTGTTAGGTTGGGTTTTATTCTCTTTTGTTTTGTTTGATTTTGTTATATCCCATGGCAAGAGCAGCTGTTTCAAAGGCTGACAAAACATATTATGGTAGCCATTTTGGATTTACTATTGTCTTGTTTCAAATTCATTGTTTGGTTTTTGTTAGTTCTATTCTGTTCTGTTCCATTTGATTTTCACCATATCTGAGAGAATCTGCAGCTATTTGGAGGACAGCAAGAGGCATTATGGTGACTATTGTTGGTTTCATATTGTTTTGAAATCCTGTGTCACACTGATTTGTTTTTGTTTGTTTGTTTTATTGTTTTATTTTCCTTGGTTTTATCCTTTAAAAAAAAAAACATATCCACACCCTTTCTAGTACTTGACACTGTCTTGCTCTTTCATTTTTGCTAACTGAATGAGTGTAGAATGATGTTTGTGTGTGCTTTTCGTTTTGAAGTGATGGAAATGGAATCCAGGGTTTTGTGCATGGTATGCGGACGCTCTCCACTGCACTGTAATGCCAGCCCTTTTTACTTTGAGATAGAGTCTTGCTAAGTTGGCCAGGCTGTCTCAAATTTGTGAACCTCTGCCACAGCCTCTTGAGCTAGAATTAAAAATGTGTCACTGCACCCAGTTTTCAGGTGGTCTTGATTTGCATATCTCTGACCTCTAATGACAATGAACATCTCGCATGTTTAGTGGCTATATATTTCCTTGTTATTGAGATTCCTGCTCATATCCCTCATTCATTTTTCATTAGATTTTTTTTGTGTTCACATTAATTGTAGGAGCTCTTGACACTGTTGTATCTGGTGGGGTGATGCCTCCAAGGAGAGGGGCCAAGAGTCCCCTGTAATGACCATCTGCCTCTCCTCAGGTCCTTGCCCTCACTCCAACAAAGAATGAAGAAGTGGAGCTCTTAGCTTAAAATGGGGCAGGGTGTCAAGACAGTGCAGAGCAAAGGTTTATTTAAAGTGTGGCAAAGAGAAAGCAGAAGAGAATCGAGCTTGGCAGCAGAGTGCTGTTACAAGACACTTGGAATGCCCAGTGACTATGAAGTGTGGCCGTACTTACGGGACAGACTGTTTTGCTGATAGGTATGGGCTAGTCCAATCAGGGTTTTAGCCTTTGTTTCTGGACAGGGGTCAAGGTCAGCTGGGGATGTCTTAGGCACAGTACATTTTTTTCAAGCACTGGTACATAGATAAGCATGAGTTGATTCTATCCTCCTTAGCCATCTCAATCTTGCCTTAAGTTTTTTATGTCTCTCTAATCTGCCCTTACAACATATTTTTGATAACAGTGGTCCTTTGATGGGTGGTATCCTCCCACCCTGTCACATATTTTTTAGGTTTTCAGTTTGGAGATACTATCTTTCAGCATCTCAGATTTCTCCTCCAATTTAAGTGTTTTGTCCAAAATGGACGTCCTCATCTTTAGTTTTGTGTATATGTGTGTGTGTTTGTTTGGTTGTTTTTTTGTAACAGGGTCTCACTACATAGTTCAAGGTTTACCTTGAACTCGAAGCTATCCTGCTTCAGCATCTTGAGTGCTGGGATATTAGGTGTGTGGCACAATACCTGGCTTCCTCATCTTTTAGTGGCAAACGTTGAGAAGCTGTATGTATCTGAGCATATTTTTGTTTTGTTCTCACATTTGGATGTGAGTTCAGCTGAACATAAAATTCTAGATTTGAAGTTCTTTTTCAGTAGATTACAAATACCATTCCAGTGTGTCCTTAAACTCTATGTTATTCTGATTCTTATTTCTTAGAAAGGAATCTCTTTTGTCTTTTTGAAAGGTTTTCATGTCTTTTGGTTGAATTTAGTAATTCTTTGAGATGTGATTTTTTATTTTGTTTTTATTTTTGTTTTCCCTGGGACAGATGTTAATCTTGATTATCAGTTGATCTGCCTTAAGAGATAGCTGGGAAATGAGTAGCACAGTTCCAGGTGTGTCTGGTTAGATGCCCTGGTGTGACCTTGGGGAGTGTGTCTGTTCCCAGCCCCTTCCTCTCTGACTCATCCGTGCTTTTCTAGCTGTGATGAGTTTGGCAGCTTTTCTTGCCCATGGCCTTTTGCTCATGACGCTGCTTCAGAGCCAGCCAGTCATCAACTACAACTGTGAGCTAGAATAACCCTTCTCCTTGAAGTTGTGTACGACTGGCTTTTAGAGCATCAAAGATGCTGACATGGAATCTCACTGTGTTGGCCAGGCTGCCATTGAGCTCAGGCTCACACAATCCCCCTGCCTCAGCCTCCTGAGTAAGTGGGACCACAGAAATGCCTCTATATCTAGCTGTCTTTATTATTCCTAAAGTTAATCGCTATGATGTTCCTAATTTACAGATGTTGTTAATCTATAAAATGGTCACTGATTCCTAATAAAATATTGTGACAGTTAAACAATCTGAGTAAAGCATATAAAACAAATGCCAAATAGTAAAGATAAGTACCAGTTACTTTTTGCATTATTAAAATTACTTATTCTAGTTTTGTGAATTTTTGAGCCATTTTTATTACTTCTGCTTTTGCCCAGTCTTTCTTTTCTTTGTCCAATAATGTCATTCAGAGGACAAAACCAAAGGAAACATCTTAGCAATTGTGGTGCAAGAGAAGAGTGGTGTTATCAGCAGAAGTGAGATTACAGACTTCAGTGACTGATTTATCCATGCTATACTTGTTCTAATAACCGTAGCATCAATATGCATAGTTGTGTGATGTCTTTGTTTAATTTCCTATCTAAGAGAAGTTTGTATTTCCAGTTCTTATAACAGTATTTGTTTCTTAGTCCATAATCAAGTTACTTTTTTATAAATTTATAATTCTCTTTCTGCTCATTCCAAATCTGTTTGTCTTGACGACTTTTTGTTGTTGCTGTTGTCTTTTGACAACACTGTACAGTTCACTGCACAGTTCAGGCTGGCCTTGGACTCACTTTGATGAGTTGGCCCAAGTTGCCCTTCAACTCACCATGATCCTCCTGCCTCAACCTCCCATGCACCACTGTGTCTGGCCCTGTCTTGACTGTTTTATCCCCTAGTTTTAGATAGCTTACTGTCTCTTTTGGGGTGGGTACTACAAAGACCCAGGTTCTGTTGTCCTCTAAACAATGTGTAGCTCTGCTCCTGCAGGAGGACCTGGTGACCTTATAGAGCCCGAGGTTGCAGGACTGATCTCTTTCCCTTTGCTCTTAATTCCAAGCTGTGGCCCGTAATCCTGTGATATAACTTGTAACTAAGGCATGCTCCCTCAGGGTGACCCTGGAGAGACCCAAGTTTTATCAAGCCGTCTAATTTGTCTGGACTTGACCTCCTCCCTGTCTTCTTAGTGGTGAGAGTACTGAGCCTGAGGTGTGCTCCACTGGGATCATGTCATGTTCTGCATGTCTCGCACGTCAGCCAAGGACTGGGGGAAATGCATGCAGAATGTGGCTCCTTCCTTTAGTTATGCACTGCGACTTCCTGGTAGTCTTGGCTGCGGATCTCTGACTCCTGAGCCGAGTGAGCCTGCTGCTCCCGAGCTCTGTGCCCTTGTGCTGTGTGGCTCATCTAGAGTGGGCCCCTCATGTTCAGTGTCATAGCCCTTCTAGTTTCTGCATTTACTTCTAGTTTCTACATTTATTTCTTCATTGGCATTTCCATTTTTAAAAAATCTTCTCCACAGTTTTTCATTGTTATTGGCAAAAGGATTAGTTGGATACAAACGAGTTTGTCATTACTGGAATGCAGAAATCCCAGTCAGTATGGACATTGTGAGTGAAAAGACACAGCAAAGCTGCCTGGTTTGCATATGACTCATAATTAGACCCAGAAATGCATTATCTGCAGATTACAGTCAGCCACCAAGAGATCTTAACATAAAACTAACATCAGAGCCATGTGTGTCTATACTGGCTCTGAGGTCACAGAGGTTCCTAGAAGCGATCCCAGCAGGATCTTCTCAGAACAAAACTACCAGCTGGCCAGAGGAAACGCTAAGGCAGAGGCCCATGGTAGAAGGACTGCTGTGTATCCTCAGGAAAACATGGCCCTTGTGTTTATTCCTTTTGCTCTTTGAATAATAAAACAGCAGCTACTGCAACCATAAACAAAAACATAACTTCCCCTCTGCTGGCAGAGCTAGGCCTTACTTCTTACAGCAGTGAGCACAGCTGGGCAGTTGTACACACAGGTACTGGGGCTAGCTCCACTCTGCCTTACCCTGGCTGCAGAGGGGAGGAGCCACTGGCAAAATAGATGTGCATAGCCATGTCTTACCTTTCTGCTTCTGGACCTTTATGTTCCTCTTTGTCTCTCTCACCCTCTTAGCACACTGCTGTCTATACCCTGCCAATTGTCCCACCCTCATAAATTAGTCACTGCCAACCAGGTTTGGTGGCAAATGCCAGCACTATAGGGGGCAAAGGCAGAAAGTAGCAACTTTGAGCCCAGACTGGGTGACTTACTGACTTAATGAGACCCTATCTTAGAAGCCTGGTGAGGTGAGAGTGAAGAGGATGATATAGAGTTCGGTATGAAGGCCTAGGATCAGCCCAAAATGGAAACACATGGCCAGTTCACTTCCGTTTCTTTCCTGATTGTGGCCTTGTCTTCATCCTCATCTCCTCTCCTGGATATACTGGTTACTGTTCACCAGCAGTATTTTTTTTTTTTTTTTTTTTGCCTTTTTCCTTTTTATCGGTACCGGGGATTGAACTCATGACTGCCTGCTTGCAAGGCAGGCGCTCATGCCGCTGAGCTAAATCCCCAGCCCCATCACCAGCAGTATTTAAACATGTATTTTTTAAATATCTCAAAGACTCCATTGCATATTCTAAACATTGCAAGTAGAAAATGACCTGTGAAACATACTTTGGCCGTGCTGTCCAAACCCCTACTAGAGTATGAGTTGTCTCCTCTTGTGGTTG
This sequence comes from Cavia porcellus, assembly GCF_034190915.1. Taxonomy (NCBI): domain Eukaryota; kingdom Metazoa; phylum Chordata; class Mammalia; order Rodentia; family Caviidae; genus Cavia; species Cavia porcellus. The sequence continues at coordinate 29,214,286 of NW_026947515.1, forward strand.
GGTGGTTTACTGGGAGCTGCAGCTGACTGTATTATAAGTCACTATTGAACTTAGTATCACTAGGCTGAAAAGAGTTCGGAATTCAAGCATAGTTTCTACTGAGTTTGTTGCCTTCACACCACTGCAGAGTTGAATAATTATAAGTTGAACCATTGTTAAGTCTGGGTTCATCTGTATTTGTTGTGTACCTTCTGCTATTGTTGAAGGGTGTACTTGTTCTTAATTTTCAGCCTAGATGAATCAAGATTTCATGTGCTTCTGCTAAAAGCATGTGGTTGCCATTTTATGCAAGGTTGCCAATTGATTCTGCCCCACCAGTGGCCTTGACAGGAGAAAAAAAGGTGGTTCCTGCCTTCTGTCATTACACTCGAATTAAATGAAGCTTGCTGCTTCTCCTGTAGCTCTTGAGAATGGATTTGTCTGCAGATGTGAACTCTCTCGATTCCCACTCCTTTGGTTCATGATGATTATGTGATATGATTGAATTTGTCTTTCTTTGTCTTCTGCAGTCTGTTCTATGTGCCTTCTGATTATTCTCCTTAGCTTGCTTTCTAAAGAAGGAAATGAAATTCCAGTCCACTCCAGCAGTAGTTAGTGTAGACGCGTCCATTTCCATCTCAGTGGCTCTTCAGAGCTGCTCTCTGGGGAAAGCTGCACGCCAGCTCTTTCTCTCCACTGACAGCTCCAATTGTGACTCAGGAGTCTGGCACCTGTGACAGATTGGCAATGGGAGTTTCTTCTCAAGTCTGAACACTCCAGATTTAATGACACCTGGGTTTACTTGGTTAGCATGAGAGTTCCCATCCCCCTATTCCACTTTTCTGCTGGACAGTCACATTTTCCTTACTGTTCCATTCCTGCCATTCACGCTCTTTCCTTTCTCTGCAGGTTTTGTATGCAGAAATGTGTTAGTCTGGTGCCTGGAGTCACACTGGATTTGATAGAAAAGTAAGTAAAATTGTGAAACCCTTGTGGCTTTCCAGATCTAAAGATTTCTTTTCCTTTTCTCACTCTTGGTTCTCAGCAGTGCTTTCTGTCAAAGTGGGGACATTCCCTTTCATGAGGCTGTTCTTTTGTTCTCTGATTAAGGTTATTTTGTGCTGGTTACATTAGTGCTTAGGTGCAGCTAAATGTGGGGCTGTATTAAAAGAATAACAAAAAGCTGAGTTCTTTTGAACATTCTAGACTCTTAAGCCAAGCCCATGCACAGCACTACAGATGCAGACCATCGCTGTTTTCCTTGGCTGAAACAACCACCTCCTAGTGACACTTTGTATTTCCTCAAACTTGAACTTACTCTTAAGTGATTTGTAACTTCCACTCATCCCCAGCACTAGATGTTTTACTATCTGAGGTCAAGAAGTTCCAGAAGCTACCCCCACCCCGGGCATCCATGCTCACTGAGCACAGTGTCTGTATCTTTTTGGGTTTGAGATGGCATTGCTGACTCTAATCTTGTTTAGGCTTATTTGTTTATATGTACATTTGACTCCTTGACTCATCTTGATGCATCTCAACAGTGTGGAAAAACCTAGTTATGTGAAACTTTGTGCTTTGAATTCGTGTCCTGTAGAATTAACATAGGACATGATTATTTTCCAAGTCCTGATGCACAGAATCATATGTTAAACTAGTCAAGGTATGAATTTACTGTAGAAAGTTAGATGAGCGAAGAGCATCTACTGAGGTTCTCCGTAGAACAGAACTTGTGTGTAAGGAGAACTGTACAGGAGTGTTTCATCAGGGTGATCAGTCATGGTACACGCTCACAGTGAAGCACCCACAGCACCACCAGTTGGAAGAACACTGGCCACAATGTGTGCTATCCCAGCTTTTGGCCACTTGTCACGCCAATCCACATGCAGGACAGTGTCCCAACCTCATTGTCACAGTCATGATTACTGCAAGCCGGATTCTGCTTTTGTTTATTAAGTTGGTTAGTCAGACCCTCATATTTTACTGAAAAGGACCTGTCCCTTGTTTTAGTTTAGAATTTCCAGCACCCAACTTTAGTCTTCCTACAACCCCAGACTCTTTCCACAATCAAGACCTTGGTCTTAGGACAGCTAGCTGCCATCCCAGTCTTTCTCAGACATATACCAGGCCCAGCAACACAGTCTTCAAAGCTTAATCCACACAAGGAGGAACTGGCAGCTTTATCTAAGCATTCACTCTCTCAAAGACACAGCTAATAAGATGTAAAGATAAGCTACAGATGATGAGGAAATAATATTTGCAAGTCACAAATCTGACAAAGAATACTTGTAGCTAGAATATATGTGAAAATATCTAGAACTCAAAAACTAAAGCTCAACTAAAAACTAGATAAAAGTTATGGAGAGACACTTTCCAAAGGAGGATGTAGGTTGGCAAATAAACATCTGAAGGGATGCTCAAACTCACTAACCATTGGGCAAGTGGAAATTAAGATAACTGCATACCTGTAAAATGGCTAACTTTAGGACTGACGGTGCACAGTGCTGGGAAGGCTGAGCAACACTGGAACTGCTGCACGCCCCTAGGAAGGCGTGGTAAACAGCCACACGGGAAGATTGGCAGTTGCTTTTTCATTTAAGTGTGCATATCCTGCTTCCCAGCAGCCCTACTCCTGGGTATATACCCTACAGGAATGCAAACTTAGGTGCACAGGCAAATCTCTGATTCGTTGTCGTTCTAGTCATCACCACCCAGACCAGAAAAAACAAACATCTCTTCTCCACAGAGATTGCAAATGAATAACAAAACTGTTTGATGCATAACTGGGATATGCAGTCCAATTTATCCCAGAAGTCCTAAAGGGAGGAGCACAAGCCAATTTCCAAGGGTGACTGTTCCTCAGCTTTCCCTCTCTGTAACAGAATGCCTGAGAATAGCAACTCAAAGGAGAAAGAGGTTATTTAAGCTCACAGTTTCAGAAGTTTCCGTCCATGGTTACTTGGCTTTGTTGCTTCTAGGCCCATGGTGAGGCAAAATATGGCAGAGAGCACGTGGCAGGGCAAAGCTGCTCGTGGTGGTAATCAGAAAGCAGAGAGACAGCAAGGGGCCAGAAGGTACGCCCTTCACAGACAGACCCCACCTGGCCCCGTTTCCTAGCAGCCTTCAGCCATGAACTCATCGGTGAAGCCAGCAGCCTCTACCACTAGCCTCTGAGCATTGTGGCATTAGGAATCAAGCCTTCAACTCTTGAGTCTTTGGAAAACATTTTGAATTTAAACCACAGCAGCAATCTGTGGTCCAGTATCATTTCTGTGACATTCTGGAAAAGACAGAACTGTGAGGTCAGAGAGCAGGAATGTGGCAGGTGTGACTTGAGGGGTTACTGGGGGAAGGCATACGATCCATGGCTCACAGAGCTCTGCATATGTTAAAGCTATGGAACTTAGCCAAACTAGTCAGTTGGCTGTGGTAACTGAAAAAAAAATAAATAAATAATGTAGGGAGCAAATTTGTAAGAGAGTGTAGGTTCTTCCTCCTTTTTCCTGTGCCCAAGTGGTGCCACAAACATGACTGAATGTTAAAAGTTTGACCTTTTTTAGTATAAAAAAGGTAAACATAATAAATTGTCATTAATAGTAGACAGTTTCAAAATGTACCCCAGTCGGGGAGAGGATGTGTTTGAAGAATGAGGACCCTGGAGTCAGAATGGCTCAGGTCCTGCCCTCGTGATCCCCTGATGAGCTCATGTTTAACTCTGCTCTCGGGCCACAAGAGCAGCCCCAAACAGGTCTGTTGCACGTCCCCTTCCCCACAGTCATGTCCTCACTCTCCACACTTTGCAGACACTACACTGCACAACTTGTAGTATAACCTTATAGTTCTGAAGCCCTTTAGATTTCAGGTAAAACCAGAGGAGGAGCATGGTCCTCATATCCATACCTGTTCCCTGCACTGGCAGATGAGTGTCACCACATTACTTTTGGAAAATTACATATCCATGTTCAGTTGTGAAAGGAAGAAGCAGTAATTCTGGTTTCAGAGAGGCTTTTATCTTAAAAAGATTATTGTCAAGAGTAACCTATTTAACAAACTGTTTCTGAACTTCAGTCTTCACTGCGAATAACCTTTCCGGTTGTGTGGGTCTGAGTCACTATCCTCTGAATACAGTTCAGCCAGAGGACCCACTGTTGTAGTTAAATTCATTTGAAAGACATACAAATCAGCATTTGCAGTTTGAAGTACCATATTGCTACTCTCCCTTGTGGCTTGACAAAGGTTAAATTGGATGTGAGTGGTTGAATTACATTTATCATTTTATGCCAGGACAAATTTCAAACTTGAGAATTATACCACACTAGTAGAAACCCCGGAGGCCACCCAGCCACAACTGCTAGCTCAGTTTCTGAGAAGATACATGCTTTTCTCTTTTACAGCTCACCTGAGAGATGACTCCACTTAAAGGAAAAGGCTATGGTTGCATTATTATAAACTTACAGAATTTTTACCCATTTATGTTTAAAGTCTCATAAGAAGAAAGTTTCTTAGCAAGTTTACTATGATTTTGCAGGGGAAAACTGGGCTCCAAATGTAGCATGTCTGTTTGATAGGGTCAACTGATTATGGTTTTTGTAGTCAGAAAACACTCCCTAAAAAACTCCTCATTATTTTTACTTTTCAGAGTGTGTTCGCTTGGGTCTGGGGTACTTAGAAGCTTGCAGCCTGCTGGATAGTGCTTAACTGTCAACTTCTCCATTCCCTACCTTGGGGCCTCTACCTCCCGTTCTGCACTCAGAGCACCATCAGGGCATGTCGACCCTGCGATGCTGACTTACTCATCAGAGCCCACAGACTCGCTCAGAGAGTTGCCATGTACTGTTGTTTCAAATCAAACATATTTTTGACCTCTGCAGCTCCACAGATTATTTATGTAATTGCTGCTCTCCAGGTGGCTGAGCCTCAAGTCACCCTTTGTTACACATTTGTGCCTTCTGTTCATCTAGGTTTCCTGCCTCTGTACAGGTCTCCCTGTCCGCCTGCCCCTGGAGAGGAGATGACTGAACACTTTGATTCTAGTGGTGCTTTTGTGTGTTTTAGAGGCTTTACCTACAGCGTCAATGCACCCCTCCACAGTCATGGGTTTCTCTGATGTACTCACCTCTGCTACAAATGCAGACAAAGCTGAATTGTCCACAGCTGTGTACCTGAAATCAACAGAGCAGACCTAGCCTTTTGTTTTGTGTCCTTGTATTTTAATTCAAATACAAGTTTAAATTCTGTATTCATCTTATTTTCTTGTCAGTAACACAGTACTGCTGACTAGATAAGTTATAAAGATAAGAGGTTTATTTGGCTTATGATTCTGGAGATGCAAGCTTGGCAGTGAATTTGGTGGCAGGGTCCCACGGTGATGCAGAGCAATCCATGGCTGGAGATGGAGAACATGAGGATATAAGCATGTAACTCTCCCTCTTCTCATAAAAGCACCAAGGTTTAATCATGGAACCCCACCTACTTTATCTGATTCCTGACACACCACAATTGTACTGAGTTTCTACCCCCTTAATACCTCACAGTGAGGATTAGGTTCCAACCCAGAAAGCCCATGGGGACACACTCAAACGGCACCCAAACCACAGACATCCTTTCACCAAGATGTGAACAAGGACAGGAAATGGAACCCAAAAGATGGTGGGTAGGCAGAAACATGAGCCTCCTCATATGGTCAAGCTACAGCTAGCTACCCTCTGCAGCTGCACCTGGGTGCAGTGGTTCAGATAGAAATATTTGTACGTGGTCATTGTGGAAGCCACAGCCAACTGGGCTCCCATGTACAATGTCCACATCTCCATCCTGCTTGCATCCCATCTCCCAACTGTACAGGCCTGTGGGTCCTACCTTATCCTGGGGTTCTGGGGCCACTGCACTGAGAATGAGTCTCCTCAGCACACTCCAGCAGCATGTGCTCCTAGATGACAGTCCTCCTTGACACAGAGGCCTAGGGATCCTTTTCTGAAAGCTGGACCCAGGTGTGCTGTTTTTAAGGGTCACGATCATGAACATTGTGTGCAGAACCTTCTCCAGACACCTCCATGTCCTTGTTCATACTGTGTGGAAGGGCATATTAGGTCAAGTTCCCACATGCCGCAGCACAGGCCAGCTCCCAGGGACAAATCTGACACAAGAAAAGTCATCATTTGCTTCTCCTCAGATAGGTCAGCCCCAAAGGCGGATTCAGTATAACTGCTTCCAGACTCAAAGGTTTACATCTGGAGTGTCCCAGACAGTCCCTGCTCCAGAATCAGCTGAGGCTTAGCTTCCTTCAGAGCTGCTTCCCCCCTTGAGCTGTCCCTGGGTAAGGGTCATAGTCTGTAAAGCAGCATCCAGAGATGGTTCACCCAATTGCCTTCCTAGCCACAGCACAGAATGAGCCAGGAACAGAGGCACCACCTACCTGCCCAAGTGGCACTTAAATTTTTTTCTTTTTAAAAATTTATAAGTAGATGAACTATAGACTATTTCAAAATATGTAAATTTTTGAATAGTTGAGAGATTTTAATAAAAAATGTTTGTATGGTATTGACAAAGCTGTCAGAGTAGCTGCCTGGTGAGGTTAGTGTAACTGGCTGGGTTACATTGCTGGGTTAATATTGCTTATTATGGCTGTTCTCCTTCCTAAAAGAGATGGAGCCTGATTCTCTGTACCACATCTACTTGAAAACTGGCAGAGGGCACCCATAATTATGGCTCAGGATCAGTGTTAGCTCCTGGGATGGTCATGTTGCTGTCCCTCCCCCTAGGCTTTCCTAGGCACACTGGGTTCTTTGTGTGCCAAACCTGCAAGCTTGTGCGGGCATTGACTGAGCTCACTGGATGAGCTGGTCTTGGAACTAAATTAAGGGGTGGGATGCACCATCTATGATTATAGTTACAAGAGCAATCAGAAATTGGCTCTTTTGCATAATTTCTTGGCCTCATTTATTTTTTAGAAGCTCATTATTTTGAACATAATCCTGAGCTCTGCAGATTGGTGATGGGACTGGAGAGGAACTTCCTGAGCAACAAACTCCGGGGAAAACCTTGTGTGATCACTAGAGAATGAAGATGTGAAGAGAGAGTTATGAACAGATTCTGGGAGTAGATGGAAGTTAAGAAATTTCTTTCAGTACATAAGCATAAAATTAACTGGGCTGCAACTTCTCTGTCTGATTTTTACTAGCTTTTTAAGGTTTCTGAACACTCAGTTTTGGATAGTATTATTCTTTCAGCTCACTGTGTGAAAAGTTCTCCATGAGGATACCTGTGTCACACGAAGCAAGAGGGTCATTTTCCTTGTCCTGCCTGGCCGGTGTGACAAGCTGTACTGAGCAGAAGAAATAGAAACAGACCTGTGTGGCTGCATTTCAGCTTAAGGGCCTGCTGAAGGGAATGTGGTGCCTTTCCCCTTGGGCCATCTACACTTTTCTGGACCCTTATTCTGTGTGTGTGTGTGGAGGGATAGATCCAGGTGCTGGGGATCCAACACAGGGCCTCCTGCATCCTCAGCAAGCCTTCTGCCATGAAGCATACCCCAGCCCCAGGAGATGGCCCTAGTGACTCAGCGTCCACTGCATCTTCAGGACATTTGGGTGCCATAGCACTTCTTGCTGCCAAATAGTCACAGACCAGTCAGAGACACGTGGCCATCTCTCTCTTCCTGTCACCAGAGAAATGCAAGCACACTGTGCTTCACCCTTGCCAAGCCATGATTCAGCTGGACTGTGGTCTGTTTCTTGTCTGCACCTGCTCCCTGTAAACGTTCCTCAGGATGCAGATGTGAGCCCTTCTTAGGTCTTGCCACCATTGTCAGAGAAGCCAGTGTGTCACAGTAGGCCCCAGCTGCAGAGGAGAGAAGATGCAGCAGTGGGAAGGGGGGGAGATTAGCTAGCAGTCTTTAAAGCTAGGGAAGGCATCTGTTTTCTCATTAAGCCGCTGTGTCTGGGAGGAAGTCAGGGCAAGTGTTCTTCAAGCACCCCACCCCCATTTCTAATTATCTGCTCTCACCTAGCTGCCTGATGAATAAGCTTGTTGCTGCTGCAGAGCATATTTATATTCTGAGTCCTTGGAGAGAGTGGCAATCAGATCCATGCTTGGAAATTAAGGGACATTTTTCAGCCCTGAAACAAAGTAATGAAACACTTAAACAGTGTTAGAAATATTAGAGTATTCGGAAAGCTCCAGAGAATCTGATGAATGCTGAACCTATTCCATGAGGCTGTTCGTTAGTATTCTGGTCACTGGAGGTTCAAAGCGTACAAAACATTACTCATGATTAACACTGATTGTGTAAACACATTCTAAAGGGCGAACCGTCCAGTGCCTGGAGCAGCACACTGCTGCTTCAGACACCAGCAGGAACAACATCCCTGCTTTGAGCTGGGCTTGATCTGGCTCTGAAATGGTTGTGTTTGTATAACAAATACTGCGCACCTACTATGTGTTAGACATATGTTACTCCTTCATGCCTTATGAGGGCCCTTCAAAAGAAGTGAAATTGCCATCTACCTTCTAAAAGCCGAGCAGCCAGGGTACAGAGCTGGTGAGCAGCCTCTTCTGTCAGTCAGGACAGACTGGAGCCTGCCAGAGCCATGCTCTGCCCTCCTCTCGATATGTATCCTGGAAAGGCATCTGGCACAGAGGGGAGGCTGCGTGCCTCACAGGCACAGGCCGTGGTTAGAGTTGACTTCACTGTCAGGCTAGAGTCATGACATGAATTAGTTTGGCAAGGAAAACTATCAAAAGTTTTGATTCAAAGTGCACCTTCATTTTCAAGCGTGAGTGTAGGATAGCAGCTGTAGTGCCTTAGCGTGTGTCAGTCACTGATGAGATGGGCAGCAGTGCGCCGGAAGCCAGTGTAGAGGTGAAATGGGGAAAATGATCCCCAAGAGGTTACCCAGCGACAGCACCCAAGTCACTGTCAAAGTGCAGACACTGTGCTTAGCAGAACAGTAGATCTCCCTGTCCACCCAGACAGGGTGGACAGAGCTGTCGTCCCTCAGGGTATCTCTGGTGGCAAGTGGTCCTGGCATAGGATATCCCTTCCCCCAGTACCTCTCACTCAAACACTCGTATCAGTAGGGAAGATGAGAAGTACTAGGTTCTGTCTGTCTTGGGCTCATCCCAGGAGGCCTTTGAAGTCTGTCTTGCCAAGTGAGCTGGCAGACAACAGCTCAGCCCAGGGAGGAGCATGTAGATGCATCACAGAGAGGGGACATGCAAGCTTTAGAAGCCACTACAGGTGAGCTTGCACGCAGCACAGGGACCTTCCATTACCTCACAGCAGGACCGAAACACTGGCCTTTGTTGTCCAAACAGGGGCCTGCACAGCACAGCATGGTGCATCTCGGCAGCTGTGGCACTATTTCCTCCTCTCCAGCACAGTGCCCTAGTCTCCTTCCATCCTGAAGAAAACACTCTGTCTGGGAAAGTACAGTGGCTGCCCTCGCCTGCCCACGGAGAGATAGGCTGAGGAATACTTGAGGTTGCCTGTCTTAGCAGAAGCCAGGCTCCTGGGGAATAGGAAGGTGGAGGCCTCGGGGAGGCTGTGTGGGTGTGGACTGCCCTTCTTGAAGGAACATTTTCTCTGCACAGCAGTCATCTCCCGGGTATCACTGGCTGAGGGCCTGTAGCTCCGGCCATCATTCCACATGCTCTTTCAGAAAACACTCTCCCTTTCTAATGTGTCATCTCTTGATCTAGAAGCCACTAAATCACATAGGAGACACCAACTTGTAAGGGGGCATCCATGTTCTAAGATAAATGTACTTACAAACCCTGCATTCGTGGCCTGGACACTGAACAAATGTTTGTTGAGGACATGCTGTATGCCAGGTTTTATGCAAGGTTCTAGGCAGTAACATCAGTCTCAATCCTTGCTTTCATTAACTTAGATTCCAGTTGGGGAAAAGAAGGATCAAACCATATATGTAAAGTTAGGAGTCTATACAGTGACATAAAATAGTGGCTGTGTGCTTCTTTGGTTGAACAGCCACGCAAGGTCCATCTTAAAGGAAATGCTTAACCTGAGATCACTGGCCAAGAACTTGTCAACTCAGGTGGACACCAGCTTGGGCTGGACTTCAGTTGTGGTCTTCCAAAGAAGCTGCAGATTCTTTTTGTGGAGATGACCCAAACAGGTCTGGCATGGCTGTGCATCATGTCTTACTGCTGTCGTGGGGGGCCAGTCATGCCTCCCAAAACAGCAAGGACTGTTGAGCTAGAAATCATCAGGAAAACACTGGCCTCTCTCTGCCCAAAAGCAAGATGCAGATTTGCAGAGTCAAAAGGTGTCCTGCCTTCCCCTCAACCAGGGAGAGCAAAAGTGAGCCTCTGAGGACAGAGGCTTCTTGGTAAGGCCTGGAGACCTTAGAGCCAAGACCCCTCGGCAAGCGTGGCCTCTGTCTGCCCTCTGTTGGCCTCACCCACCTTGCCGTCCCAGGAGGCTCACAATCCTGTCTCATCACCTGCATAAAAACTCACTGCTGTTTGAAAAAGATGCTATAGAAGCTGAGACCCTTGTGTCCTCTAGTGTCTCCCATGCACATATAGGACATACACAGTGCTGATCTTCTGTTCCTTTTTCTCTTGTTAGTCTGTCATTTGTAATAACAATCTGTTCCAGCTGAGGACCTGTGAGGGCTATCACTTCCTCAGGACGGTATGGTTTACATTGCCATTCCAATGATACAAGTTAGTGATTTAGTACAACTGTCACGATAAATCACTCTTTTTTGGAGGGATGGTGGTATCAGGTATTGAACCCAGTGCCTTCACCCTGAGCTACATTCCCCAGCCCCTTTTTGTTTTTTAAGATAGAGTCTCATGAAGTCACTTAATTGACGGCTGGGCATAAACTTGAGATTATCCTGCCTTAGACTCCCAGAGGGCTGAAATTATAGCTGTGTGCCACCATACCTGGCTGCAAGCCACATTTAAAACAGATATATCTGTCTAGTAAGACCTTCGTTCCCATTTATTGCCAGTCCCATTCCTACCACAGCCTGCAGGCATCTATAATCTCTACTTTGTAGATGTGTACCATATTCCATGCTTATCAACAGTGTGCCCAGTGTCCCCACACCCTCACACACATGGCTCTCAGGTACAGCCTGATGGGTGTAAAGTGGATTTCTAGGTTTTGTATGGGGTTTGCTCATGGCCAACAGTGTCATACAACTTACGTGTCCTTATTTCTTTTTCTGGTGTCACTAGTGAAGTGTCTGTTAAGACCTTTCACTCATTCATTCATTTGGGTTGTCCTATTACTGATTTGTAAGTGTTTGTATATTTTGAAATTAAGTTCTTCATCAGATATATGAGTTGCAAATATTTTTTCTTAGGCCAGTTTTTAGCTTGCAAACGTGGAAATGTGCTATGTGTGACTTAGATTGTTCATAAGATTATTATGTTATATTAAATTTAGGAGTTCAGTTTATTTGATCAATTTCAACATTTCTGATTTAATTTACTTTAATATCTATGGAGCTTTTGTAACAAATGAGTTGAGACAGCTGTATTGACTGAGCCCTTACTGTGTTCCAGGTTCTGTGCTAAGATCATTACATGTTACCACATTCCACGTTTCTGCCTCCATGTGGGGTTCAGTGATATTTTCTTCATCTTATAGATGAAGTGATTGAGTCTTGGGAGGTTAAGTAACCTGCCCAGCATGACACAGCCAGGAGAGGCAGGCCAGAGGACCAAGTCCAGGTCTGTGCAATACTACCCCCACCTCTGTACAGGGGATGGGGGGAGAATGCAGCATTCTTCATATCTGTGTGCCATGGATTTGGACCTTCACGGGGAACAAAGGTTATTTGTGGCTGAGGGTACATCTGGAAAGGTGCTATGAAGGAGAGAAGATGCACTTGCGCATTCAGGTGTCTGTTCTCAAGATTTGATGGATGTGGTAAATGAGGAATCCCTGGCTGACAGGAGACAGCTCCTGCATTTAATGCATAGCTGCGAGAAAACCCAGAGGAAAGATTAACCTGAAGAGCAAGAACAGCAACAGCACTGGACTGCACCGGGAATCTCTTTCTGTGGTTCTGACAGGCATGAAGAGACTGAGGGGTCTCTTATGCTGGCGGTGCCTTAGACTCTCAGGAAGCAGGCAGATAGGTGAGCAGGTGGGAGCTGAGCCCCTGAAATGGGCCTGTGAGAAGGAAGTAGCTGAGACACCACCCTCTACAGACCCCACTCTGCCAGGAAGCAGGAGACCCCCGGAGGCCCAACATAGGGTGGCAAGTGCCAGAGGTGGGATCTCCTTTGGGGTTTCCCTGCGTTCCTTCCTCTCCCCTTTGTTTAGAAGCTGCTTTCCAGCATACCAGGCTTCTCAAAAGCTACCTAAAAAGCTGTTTGAGAGAGACTTCTGTGTAGCTTTCTGTGCCCACACCTCTCATGAAAGGATCTGCCTGACATCCATGTCAACATGGGAGCCCCAGAAAACGTGTTTTGCAGTCAGCCTTCAAAAATAAACTTGAACTCAGAGCTTCTCTTAGAGTTTAGGAATTTGCACTACTTTTTTAAAAAGGTCTGTTTCTCAGCATATGTATGACACAGTACAAGCAAACAGGAAATTGTTCCTTGCCTTTTTGACTGGTTCCTCCTCTGATTCTTGTTTGAAGCATCCAGTGGGACTAGACCTATAGCCTATAGTTGTTGGCTGACTCCCAGGATGGGCAGTGAGTTATCATTTTATAATAAGCTCAGCAAAAGGTGAATTTGCTCCAGCATTAACTCTTGCTGAGTCCCAGAACCACCATCCCTTTCCTCCAGGTTTTACACTGCATTTTCCTACAGGGTTAGGGCAAATACTCGTAGAATCTTGCTAATTCTTACTTCTGTAAGTATAAACTGTTTGATTTAGCAACTCCAAGACCAGGTTTTTAAATCATCAGGAAACAGCCTGCCTTATGGTTGTTTAAAAATTGCCCAAATAAACCGGACATGGTAGTGCATGCCTATAATCCCTGCTACCTTAAGAGGCTAAGACAGAAGGGTCTCAAATTGGAGACCAGCCTGGACAACATAGCAAGACCCTGTGTCAAAGTTTAAAAAATAAATAAGCTTTTAAAAATGGTATAGTGCTTGCCTAGCACACATGAGGCTCTGGGTTCAATTCCCAGTACATACACACACCTGACAATGAGGCAGAATTACGTGATTTTCTAATTTCCATTGGCTCTCATGTATTGCGATCACCATCAATTTTGATAACCCCAAGCCAACATGTCCTCCAGGAGAAACTAACCAGTCATGTGTATGTGTGTATGTTCTTTTAAGTCTTGTGTTTCATTTTACAAATAACAAATTATTTATTTTGCAGTGCTGGGGACTGAACCCAGGGCCTTTGCAAATGCCAGGCAGTTGCTCTGTCACTGAACCACACTCCCAGTCTAGTCCATGTATTTTAAACCTGAAAAATGGCCTGAAAAGCCGTGGTTTATTAGTGGCTATAAAACCAACTTGGTGAGTCACAGCAAGCATTTTTAAGAGGAAATGTCCTGTCTTTGGCTTTACGCTTGAATGCATGCATTGGTATGTGACTATGTCTGTGTTAAGGAGGGCACCATATAAAAGGTGTGTGTTCACTGGAATTTATGATCAAGAGTCTGAAAACTGCTTTTTTGTTGTTGTTTTGGCTTTTTGTTTATTTATTTTGTCTTTTTGAGACAAAAACAAGGGTTTCACATATAGTTCAGGCTGGTCTTGAACTTACTTTATTGCTTTTAGCCTTCCAAGTTCTAGGAATGCAAGCATTGCCACCACACTCAGTAAAAACTGCCTGTTTAAATGAGTGCTGGTCTCCTGTCCATCAGGGACAATGCTGACGCCCTGATTGTCTCTCCTGAGTTCCATGGTGCTGCTAATGTTTAACTAGTCCTTTTATTTTGTAGTCTAGAATCCATAGCCATCAGCTAACAACCTGTTTCTACTTCCTGTAAGCTGTCCAGCCCATTTCTAATTAGAGACATGGATAGCACATATCTCACCTGCTACCTCTTTGCTTTTGTTGAAGAGAGTTTTGATAAGTTCTACCCTTTCACTCTATTAAAAGCCCTCCTCTGACCACATGCTCTGACCTTTAGAGCCACAGAAAGGTGATGATTGATGACTGGCCCCTTCTGGTGGGATGAAGAAATGTCACTTTGTCTTGGGTAATTTCTGGGACCATATGGTCCATTGTTGGGGATAGCTTCAGGCTGTCTTTGGGTTAGTGTCTGCAAAATGTATCTTTATCCTTATAAAGGTTTAAGATACATCTCTTTTTAACAAGATATTGTTAGCCTTTTTAAGCTTTATTTTAAAATCTAGGTTATTGTTAGTTTTAATTGAAATATTTAGTCTACTTACATTTAATGTAATTGACATTTTTGAGTTTAAGTATGCCTAATTGCTTTCTTATTTTTCCTTCTATTCTTTTTTCCAGCATCCTTTGTCTGTTCTCCTCCATTGCTATATTTTAAGCTGTTTTAACAATTTGATTACTCCTTAACAATTTGATTACTCCTTTGTCTTTCTCTGTTGGTTTGTTAATTTTACTTTTTTCTCAGTTATGCTTTGGTTATTCCACAACAACTGTTTTCCCCCCTGTTATTGGCCAAACCCTCTGTCAGCCTAAGTCTTTGTGGACTACATAGGGTCTCTGTCCAATTCTGAGGAAAACCTTTTTGTTACAACCCTTTGAAAATATAAAAACTATTCCTGGCCTAAACTATGCTGCTGGAGTGTGATAACTCGGACCCCGGTATGAAATTCAAGGAAGCAAGAAATTAAAATTTGGGAAGCAAAGGCTTTATTTCCAGTACTGGTTACACAGTCTCTCTTGGGTCAACCCAAAGACTGCGCACCTCACAGCTAAAAGTCAGGACTTTTTATCTTGTAAATCCACAAACAGCTGCTGGTGACACAATATAAGGAAGGGGATGGGGGTTTGACGCAGTACAAAGCAGAAATGGCAATTGCAAGCCTCCCTGCATACTAGCAAGTTTAGATAAGAAATCTTGTTTTTCTTAGCAAAGAATAGAGAAGTCTAACAGCAATTAACAACCTTAGTTACCTTACTTTAGCAACACAACTGTTATAAGAGGGCAACAATGGTTAACATATCAATTAGGTAAGATTTTACAATTCTTTACAGAGGAGAGCATTGATTAACATATCAGTCCTTTACTCAGAGGGAAAAGGAAAACACATATACCATAAGGCCAAGTTATAGGTATTGCTATGATATAAATATAATGAAGCTATTTTTGTGAAGAATAGTACAATCTAATACAATCTAATGCAATTAACACAATTTGTGACGGGCTACCAGGTAGGGAAGGGGTTGTCAGGAGCTATTACCTCAGGCCTTTGTTTTATGGCCTTTTAGGAAGTTAAAACTTAACCTAGTTAGATGGGAAGGGGGAAGGGGAGGGGAAGCAGCAGGTGACGCTTATACAGAACAGACTTCACGGCGTGAGAGTTAGGGGGCCTTAGGTTATTACAGGAGCACTGGCTCTCAGACCATAATTTGGTGTCCTCTGCCTGAGAGTCCACAACATGTACTTTGTGGCATCCAGTATGGTTAGCACTTTGTGCTGCCCAGGCAACTCAAGGAGCTTGGTACTCTTAATTCCATGTACTCGCCTTCTGACTGCTGTGTAATTATTCACACATATTTTAGTTACCTGTAGTTTCACTTCTATAAATGTTGGTACTACTTTACAGAGTTAGTACTCACATTTACCAACACATTTATGTCTTCTGTGGTTCTTCATTTCTTTTTGCACCTCAGAACTCCCATGTGCAGTCATTTTCCTCTAATTTTATTACAGGTCTCCTGGTTAAAAAAAAAATTGTGTCGTTTAAAAATGCCATAATTTCCCCTTTGCTTTAATGAGCATTGTCAAGAGGCATTCAATAAAACTCTGTAGTTGGGTGACCCTTGACAGGTTGACATCCCCAGTGTTCTTTGTCCCCAACCTAACTCATCCCTCTCCTTAACCCCAGGCCAGGCATTTCTCACTATATGGCAAATTTGGTTCTTCCAGAACTTCATGTTAATTAAAAAAAAAAAAAAATGCTGGACTTGCTTACTTGCATCTGGCTTCTTTTGCTCTGAGTTTGTGTCCGTTGGGTATCTGCACTTTATTCCTTTCTTTGGCAGACAAGTCACATTCCAGTCTCTGTGTCACAGTTTCTTGTTGATGGGCATGTGGTCGTTTGGGCTGTTGTGAACACAGCTGCTACAGACAGTCGCATACAAGTCACTGTGTAGACATACATACTCACTTCACCTAGATGGGTGCTTATGCATGGAATCACTGGCTCATGTGGTAGTTGTGCAGTGAATTTTATTTTAAAATCTCCCAACTGCTCTCCAAAGTGGTACACCAGCTTATATTCCTACCAGTGGATTAGCATGCCCATTATTCTCCATGCGTGTCAGCTTTGGGGATTCTTTTAATTGAGCTATTCCAACAGATACATACTATAATATCATTATGACTTTAATTTATGTTCACCTAATGACTCATGATGCTAAACAGCTTTTTATGTCCTACTGGCCATTAATTTATATTTAATAAAGTGCATATTCAAGTCTCTTGCCAATTTTTAAATTATGTTGTATATCCTCAAGACTGTGAATTTTGGAGTCAATCTTAGTCAGATCTATGTATTGTGAGCATTTTTGTCCAGTCTCTGCTTTATGTTTTCGTTTTCAAAGCAATTCTTTGAAAACTGAAGTTTCTCATTTTGATAAAATTGACTTAGTGTTTTTCTTTTATGATCATGCTTTCTAGGTCCCAATTTAAAAAACTTGGCCTACTCTAGCCAGGGTTATAAAGACTTTTCCTATTTTTTCCCTGAGACTCTAAGACTGTTATCTTTAATGTTTAGGTTTGTGATCCATTTGAAGTTAGTGTTATAGATATATATGGTATGCAGTAAAGGTTAAAGTTGTGCTCCCTATAAGTACAAGATTGTTCTAACACCGCAGCACCATGTGTGGAAATGACTTTTTTTCACTGAATTGTTATTTTGGAAAATCATCTGTTTAGGGTTACACAGTTCTATTGATTGTTGTCTTTTAGTGACTGTGTCTCTACTTGTGCCAGTACCTCATTGTCTTGATCACTGTAGCTACGGTATAAGTCTGTTCCTTTTGAAATGGTGTTAGCTATCCTAGCTCTAGCATCTCATAGAAGTCTAAGAAAGCGTATCAGCTGTAATACAAGCTTGGTGAGATTTTGGTTAGGATTGCATCCAATCTTTAAATCAATTTGAAGAGAATTGCCATCTTACTAGTACTGAATTTTCTTATCTGTGAACATATATTTAAATTTGTAAAATTTTACTTTTGTCTTATAAACTTAAAAAATATCAGGCATCTCCAGCTGTAATTGTCTTGGTATAAAGCAATGAACTACTCTTTTGGGAGGAGTGTTGAAGTGTTCAAATGGGTTCCAAAGGAATACATACTGTAAGTGGAAGGAAGTCAAAGACAAGTGTTTGGAGATTATTGTGTGAGAGTGAGGGGGACCCTGAGGGCTCTTTGCCTAGTGCTCATCCAGGGTGTAGCCAGTGACACAGGGACTTGGAGCCCAGAAGAGAGGCTCATATTGAAGTTTGAACCATGTCACTTATGGCCTTGAACACAGTCTTCCCTTTTCGCTGCTGACTGTTGCATTCAGTTCCTAGAGTTGTAGGTGCCGAGACATGTTGCTGAGGCTGCAGGTGTCTGCTGGATGGAGGCATCTGGAGTGTGTGCACCTTCCTAACTAACCACTCTTGCTCTAGCCCACTGTGTGTCCTCTTTCCGGCATCTGAAAGCCTGAGCGTACACCTGCTCGAGCTACTGCAGTGTGTCAACAGTTGTGCTTTATGCACATCATCTCAGTTAGCTTGCCAAATGCAGTAGGTCCTTACTGACATCCACAGGTGAAGCAGTTAAGCACCAAAGAAGTTGAATAATATAAATAATGAAAGTCTCAGAGCCACGTCCCAGCCTTAGTTCTAGGAGTTGTGTGTTTAGCTAGGGTGTAGTCCTACCTGCTCTGAGTCTTAGGGTACCCATGTGATTTATGTATTTGTTCACTATGATTCCTTTAGTGCTGAACAGGTCTGTCTTCTATAATCATTGGCATGTGGTCTTTGATTTTCTTAGTGCTATTTAGTTTCAACTGTGTGCATCTCACAAACATTTTGTTAAATTGATTTCAAGGTTTTTATTATTTAATAGTAACATATAAAATAGAATTGATTTTTTTGTATTGAGGATCAAACTCATGACCTTATGCTTGCCAGGCAGGCGCCTATGCCACTGAGCTAAATCCCCAGCCCTAGCACTGATTTTTGTATGGCTTCATTTCTTCTGAATTTGCTAACCTTATCAGTCCTGATAGCTGTTTTGTAAATTCTTTGTCTATGTAATTGTATCATCTGCATGTACATAGTTTTACTTTTTTCTTTCCAAACTTTTATGTTTTTCTTTGTCTTGCTTTATTATACCACATAACGCTCCCAGTATATGTAAAGTAGGAGCAATAAAACTGGGCACCCATGCCTTTCCCAAAGGTCAGTTAAGGAAGAAATACTTTATGGTACACTACTACATACACTTTATGCTAAGAACTTTTTCTGGATACCCACTGTCAACTGAGAAAGCTCCTTTGTACACTAAGTTTTCAAGCAAACTGGTACTAAAATTTGTGAAAATAGTTTCCCTGTATCTGCTGAGATAATGGCGTGCTTGCTTTCCTCTCTTCCATGTGTTGCAGTCTGTTGTTGATGTTCAAAGATTGCAGGACTCACCCTGGTGTCACCTTATGTTACACAGCCTCATTCCACTTGCCAGTGTTCACAGGAGCTGACAGCTGCCCTTTGCCTTCACCCTTGCAGGCCACAGCCACGCCTCCGTATTTCCCTCAGCCTGGCCCAGACCTGTTCCATGAGAGACCTGTTGGTGTGCTCCTGCCGAGGGGGAAGCTGCTCCCCCCACCACTCTGTTTACCGTATTGATCTTGGTCTTTTTAAACTCTCTCCTGACCAGATCTATACTAGTACTTGGTACTAGTAAGGATTATGTCTATTTTTTCTCTCTCCATTTTTAAGAGTTTCTCTTTTTGGCCTTTGGCAGGTGTGTCTTGATGTGCCTACATGGACATTCTGTGTGTGTGTGTGTGTGTGTGTGTGTGTGTGTGATACTGGGAATGAGCCCAGGGGTTTCCCACTGAGCCATATTCCTAGACCTTTTATTTTTTATTTTGAGACAGGATCTCACTGAGTATGTTGCCTAAGCTGGCCTGGAATGTGCAGTCCTCCTGCCTCTGCCTCCCATAGTGTTGGGATTACAGGCATGTACTACCACGCCTGACTGTATATGCAGATTTTTAAATCTGTCATTTCTTGGTCTGTATGCTGTGGACTGAACTACCCCCAAAATCATGTTTAATCCCCATAGCACTAGTATGTAGACATGGGGCACTTGGGAGATAATTAGTTTTAGGTGAAGTATTGAGAGTAAGACTCTCATGGTAATTAGTGCCTTATAAGTAGAGAAAAAAACACCAGCATAGAGGGGGGAGAGAGAGAGAGAGAGAGAGAGAGAGAGAGAGAGAGAGAGAGTGTGTGTGTGTGTGTGTGTGTGTTTACATGTTAAAAATAGCCTTTTCTCTAACTGTTGACTCTGGTGTTTTTTATAGTGGTGGGAAGAAATACATCCCCCAGCATACACACAGCTTTTCTAGTTGTTCTGCAGGCAAGAATGATCTGAATCATCAAATTCCCTTACCAGCTATCATCAGAACCCCAAGAGACACACAGGAGCACATGCTCTGGACTTGCATGTCGTGTGGGGCCTCACTGACTCAGTTAGATGGCATCATGGGGACTCCAGTTGTATGTGACAGCATTGAATATCAAAGCTTCACATCTGGGGCCCCTCTGTGGTATGGAAAGGTGACTGTGTCCACTCTGTTTCTCACTGGGCTTTCTTGTTTCTCTCTCCTGCTGACTCCTCAGACATGCCTTGGCCCAGTGGGAAGAGAGATTCTTTCCTGGCTTTAAAATTGCACACTGTTCAGGCTCATCTCATGTGTTATGATTTATGACCCACCAGTCTCCCACTCAGAAGAACCATGACTGTGATCACTGGCATCCGTCAGGGGCTGAATACTAGCCCAGTGTAAAGAGTTTAGACAGTGTTGAAGATGCTTAAATTGTTCCCCATTTTAAATAAAGAGATATTTTAAGTGAAAAGGTATTGGGAAAGACTATCATACATATATGTCATAATTTAGCACAAAGGAATGTTAGTGCATCAAGAGATATTTTCTAGAGTTTCACAAAAATTCAGTCTAGTGCATTAGTTCTGCTCTTCAAGAGTTTTTTTCCCATAGATCTGCATTTTTATGATGATTAGGAATATATATATATATTATATATATAATGTCTGTCTTATACATCTATGTGTATAGTTTCAACATAGTATTCATTGATGGGAGCAAATGTATATATTCATACATATCACTGCATGTGTGTACATATCCATGCATCTCTGTCCATAGTCTATGCGCTTCTTCCTTATCCCCAGTCCGGAGACCTGGTGCAGAACTTTCACCTTACCTAAGAGCTCACCATTGGGCACTCACCTGGATTTTCAAAAGAACTGTTTTCAGAGAAAGTCACCAGCCTCACCGCCCCATGACCTTTATCAGGGAACGTTTCTAAGTGATGAATCATTAGTGTGGTAATGTTTTCACTAGTTTCTCCACACCATCTTTTCTTGATAGTCACTTAAATTAAAACCAAGGTGTATCCTACACTCGGATTGAACTTAATCTGTGCTATATATTTGTAAAACATTTTAAAATATTTTCTCGAATTTTCAGAAATATTTACTTTAGCTTCCCTCTTATTAAAAGGGAGAAAAAAATTAATTTTTTTCATTATGTTGTGCAAAGACCATGGTTTTAGCACATGTACTATTATTGCATACAGAAAAGCAGAAAAAATTAAAAATCATCCATGATCTCTGCCCTGCCAGGATAATCATTTTAATACTTTGCTGCTTACCCTCCCACGCTATTTACTAAGTGTTTGTGAGGGCTTTGGTTATTTGTTGGTTTCTGTTTTTGTTTTCAGTACAGGAAATTAAACTTCAGCTCTTTTTAGGTTTTATTTTGAGACAGGATCTCACTAAGTTGCCCGGGCTGGGCTCCAGCTTAGTATCCTCCTACCTCACAGAGGGCTGGGTTACAGGTGTGTACCATAGCTGGCTTATTTATGGGTATTGGTAACAAAAATGCAAGCATTCCTATTCATAGAGCATTATTCTACATTTCAAATTTTTGGTTTCTGTGCATAAAGAGATACCTAGAGGCATGATAAACAAAAATATTTGTAATGGTTTTTAGGTGATGAAATTCAGACCATTATATTATATTCTCTGTTACTTTTTAAAAATCTCATCTGAGTATTTTTAATGATGCTGCAACATTCTCTTAGACTGCTTACACACAGTATTGTGAAGGGGTTCCAGCATGCATTAGCAGCCATCTACACATCCAAGGTCCTCACTGTTAGAGTTCCCAGGTGAAAATGCAGCATTTAAGGCGAATACGCCCACAGCATTCTGTGGGGCAGCAAATTCTGAACATCAGCCCCAGGACAGGATGGGGGAGGCATGGAGAGTGCCTTCAAAGTGTGGGTTTGTTTTGTTTTTTTTTTTTTTTTTTTATCGGTTCCTGGGATCGAACTCACAACTGACTGCTTACAAGACAGGTGCTTATGCCGCTGAGCTAAATCCCCAGCCCCAAGTGCCTTCAAAGTGAAGGGGAATGGAGCTGGGGCATGCGGGGTTCAGCTGGGCCCAGACCAGGAAGACAGGGGAGCAGTGTGCACAAATCTGAGAGCACGTGGATGTCCTAATGACAGTGATGCTGCTAGAAAGCTAAATATTTGATGAAAGAGAAAGCTGGAGATGTTAGAAAGTAATATAAGAAGGTGAGCATGAATGTGTGGATTACTAAATCTCCTATGTACCACCTGTGCCATCAGCTGTTCTGGGGAACAGGCACTGAACAGTAGGGGTGCAGAGGTTTATTGGGCAGCAGCACCTGCCAGGGCTAGGAAGAAAGCTGGATCCTGGGTCAGTCAGCCAGCTGGACCCTGGGAGTGGCCAATCCTGCATCTCTGCTGTGCTCGGGCTTTGGCTGGGGCTCCCCAGAGAGGAGTAAGGCCTTGCCTGAGAGCCAGCCCAGACCCTGGGCATGCACACACCCACATTACCTCATGGCACTCTTCCCTCCAAGAGTCTATGCAGTGTCCACAGCAGCCACTCATCCACACAGAGTCAGGATTCTATCCACAGAATGACAGAGAGCTATCAGCATGAGTGGGAGCAGTTGTTTTTAAAGTAGAAGTAACATGACTCAGACTTGTGGGCTGTTGCAATTATGCAGTGTGCTTAGAACTCTGCCAAAAACTGTAAGGAGATTGATACATATCGAGGAAAGAAAGGCATTGTCCATAGGAATTTATTATCCAGATACCCACAAAGAAAACTAACATATGTGGAACAATGGTGAGTGATAAAAGACTACAGAGAAGCGTACAGTGCCCAGGAGGGTCAGGAGAATGTGGCTTCTTGTCAGGTCCAGTTCAATAGGAATCTGAGATTAAAAGGCATTTAGCAGACACTGATTAAACGCTCCCCATGCCAGGGTCCCGGTGGAGGAGGTGATAGTGTAACAGGGCCGTTGTAACAGCTGAGTACAGCAGAGACTTTGCAGGGCTAGGGTAGACAGCCATCTTGAATGACTGCACAGATGGTAATGAAGACATCAGGGAGGGTAAAGGAGGGAGAGGATGGCCCAAGAGGAAAAGTGCCAGAAGAAAAGCTGGCGGAGGCTCAGGTACTGGGGATCAGGTTATTAAAGAACTTGTTATGCAGCAGCAGCACTGGAGATGCCAGCGATGGCCAGCAAGTTGAAGTCAAGGAAAATGAATCCTGGCAAGAAACTGGAAGCTGCAGGGCTGCCCTAATGTCTAGGAGAAGATGGAAATAAGTCCTCTGGGTGACAGCCTACAGGGGTACTGGGTGCCCTTGTAGTGGAGGTGTCGCTGCCTAGTTGCTGTGTCTGCATTTGGCATACAACCCATTTTATTTTAGTCTCCAAGTTGCACATACGGTTAGCTTTCGTGACTCAGAGCAGAGAGGCAGGATACAGAAGTCACCCTTCCACAGCACAGCTGGGACTAAAATTTGGCTTTTCTCATCTTGCAATTCAATGATCTGTTCCCAAACCATGGCTTCTCACACTTTCACATACAGATTCATCCTTGATTAACATGGATTTAAACTTTTAAAATGCCACCTTGATTGCTGATGAAATTCTCTGGGGAACAGAGAAGCTTTTGGAGTGAAATACGGTCTTAAATGTGACACTCCAAATGCCTAGATCCTTCTGGGTCCTGCAACAGCACTTAATAATCCAGGCAGCCTCCAGGGCTTCTGTGTGTAATATTCTTCCAGGTCAGATCCTGTAGATAGAAAAACCAAAACAATGTCTGAAAAGACTTAATTCAGATTGACAGGAGGAGCAAGGGAGGGGAACTCATTTCCACCTTCATCATCCCAAGAAGGACCTGGCTGTGAACAGACAGAACCCATGCAAATGGAGCCCTCATTAAAGGTAGATCCTTCTCTGGAGGCTTTGATGAATGGTGTAACCTGGTGTTTTATTTGAGTGTTTCTTCTCATGTGTGCTTGCTGCTCAAAGGAGGTTGAGTTTGTTCCCATTTTAAACTTCTTGTTGGAAGAGCTGTGTGCACACTGTGGGTGCTCACCCTGTCATGTGTTTCTGGTATTTTCTTGTCTGGTGGGTGGCTGTTCTGGTCCTGCTGGCTTTGTGCCCAGAACTCTTTGTAGACTGAAAAGGCCGACATCTAGCTGGGAAAGGTTTGCTTTGGTGCTAAGTAGACAAATGAGTAGGTAGTGCAGAATTTGGCCATGCCCAAAGAAAAAAATCTGGCCTTTGACCCCAGCTTCTACAAGACCACATATGTCAGATCAGAGAGGCGTATCTTTGTGGAGGCCAGGGCCAGCCATACCCAGCATCCTGGGTAGACTGTCTACAGCAGGAAGACCAACCTGTGGCCTAAATTTTGAGTCCTATTGCAGTCAACTGGTGGCTGAAATCAGCCCATCAGTCAGCCATACCTATGCAGGGGAGCTGGGCCTTGCTGGTTGGCAGTATTGCCGCTGTGCAGTGTGCTTAGCGCCCTGCCAAAAACTGTGAGGAGACTGATACACATTGAGGAAAGGAAGGCATTGTCCGTAGGAATTTATTTCTGTTATATCCATCCTGGGAGGGTAGCATGCCCAGGCTCTAGCGAGAAGACACTCAAAGTCCCCACTTGAAGCTTCCCGATCTGTGTCTGTGGTCTGACCACTGACCTGTGTTTCTCTGCAGTGGATGGGAACTAAGAGCATAATAAGCATGTTCAGGGCATCCTAGTGAAGTACTGGAACTAAGGGGCTGGGCACCCTTCACTTGTGGATGGCATCAGTAGCTGGAGCTGTCTGGAAGAACTTCAAAAAGAGAGACCTGCTGGAGGAACTAGCAGGAGAGAGAACCCAGACAAGTGTTTGGGACAAGCAACTGTTATCCTTACTCCCTGCACACTGTGGCACTTGTGTGTTTGTTAATACTAGGCACAAGGGATCAAACTGGTGACCAGGTACTCTTTAGCCAGGCCCTGGATCTAGGCACAGAGGGAAAGTGCGGTATATATGGTGGAGCCATGGGGGGGGGGGGGGAGATAATGGAGAATTGTAGGTGGTAGTTTAGAACACTCTACAACTGGGGCCACACAGCTAAACTCAGGGTCCACTCTGCCCACCCTGCAGACGTAGAGTCATCTTTTCCCAGCTAGGTTTAACCCCTCCATCCAGGTTACTTGAAGAAACTCCATATCTATGTGTGAATGTGGAAGGGGAGAAAGGGGAAGTTGAAGGCTGAGCTCCTAAGGAATGGCCCGTATTAGTCACAGTCTTGTTAGCTCTTTAATAGAAAGGATTTTCAGCGAGTATATTTCTCATCTGGAGACTCAAGACAAGAGTGAATGTCTCAGAGCTCCATCTTCACCCTGGGATAACCGTAACACCCCTGTCTCTCCCTTTCCCAGGGCCATGTGCCTTCCAGGTAGCTGACCCTGTATACCCTGGTACTTGAGAGCCACCTGTAGATGTCTGGTAAAGTGACTTCCTGGGCTTTGTCTTGAAGTCCTATGGAAACATCTCCCTGGGAGATGTTTCTGCGCTCACTTAGCCTGTGGACAAAGCCCTGTTGTTTGCTGGAGCAGGCAGTCTTGTGACCTGGCCCTGTACTCACTGAAGTGAGAGTTCACCTAACAGTCGTAGTCTTTCCTTCATAGTGGGTCCTGATGATGTCCCACTGCTGGACAGAGTTGCTTTGCAGCCTTGCAACCAGACCTGGGGCTATGTGTGCAAACCTCTTTGTTCAGATCTAGTGACTCCTTGTGAAGTAGACATTCTTTCTTGAATTTAGAAAGCTTTTCTTTTAGATTTATAATATCACTACTTCAGAGAATTACCCTGATTTCTTGATCTTATGTTTCTTGTCCCATCACTACAGGAAGTATTTTTCCTCCTACATAAAAAGGCAGGAAGAGAGCACAGGTGGGGCAGAACTATGTGAGACTCAGTCTGGCCCTGTGCCCCATCCTGAGGTGCAGCTTCTGAATGTTGCTGAGACAGTGGAATTATTAGAGCCACAGACAGTGCCTCAAACGGTTGACTGCAGTGGGAATTATTATCTGTTCAATCTTAATAAATAGTAGGGATCACACTCTAGACTCTAAACCAAATTGCTATGAACATTTTCCTTCTGGGAGAAAAAGTCTCTCAGTCAGATGTAATTAAGCTTGCTACCTGGTGGATAAATTAAGCTTGCTGTGGAGCAGGAAGAAACATGCCCATACCTCAGGGTTTGTGCATGCGGTTGCAACTGCACATACACCCTTCCTGCTCTAGCACCATGACCACTCACTCCTGACCTGTGTCCCATACAGCCATCCTTCACTACCCTTTCTAAACTGGCAGCACCTTGGCCACCTCTTCTCTCACCCTCTACATGCCCTGCCTGCTGCATTTGTCCTCCCCACATACACGTTTATTGCCCACTCAACCATAAGCTGCACAGTTGTGACCTTGGTGAGTCATCTCCATGAACAGCCTTTGCTAGTACTCTGATTTATCTGTTGAATGTATGGAAGATAACCAGACTTCATAGGGAGCCCTTGCTCGGCTTGCTGGGGTTGAGAGCACATATCTCCAGTGTGGGAGCCTCAGGGAGGGGTCATAATGGAGAGTGGTGGAGCATGGTGTGGACTGCTCTACAGCCAGAGCCAGGCAGCTATCCCCAGGGTCCAGACTGGCCCATGCTGCAGACGCGGAGCTCTGTTCCTAGCTGGGTTTGATCCTCCACCTCGGGTACTTCAGCTGTCTATGAGTGAACTTGGAGCGGGAGAAAGAGGAAGAAGGAAGCTGAGCTTCTAAGGAGTGGCCTGTGGAGATGAGAAGGAACTGTGTAGAAACGGTGAAAATCATAGGGGAGACCGGAGGGTCTCCCTGGCTCAACGCTCTGCTTACCCGCCCGCCGGTCTGAGGCTTCATCTCCCTGCCCGCCTTTGTCTCCTGCCTGCCTCCACTAGCTGCTGTAATAGCCAGATGGCACTAACAGAATACACATGATGTTTTGTAGGATTCCTGGCCGGCTGAATGACCGGAGGACTCCTCTGGGTGAGCTGAATTGGATCTTCACAGCAATCACAGACACCATCGCGTGGAATGTGCTCCCCCGGGGTGAGGCTACAGGCTGGCTGCCTGCCTGGGGGGACTGCCCATCCTTGGTAGGGAAGTAGTTGAAGGGGATCAGTGCATTCTCCAGTGAGGGAAATTGATGGGAGCAGGAGGAGGGCGTGGAAAGGACAGAGCCAGGTCCTAAGAAGATTTCTGGGAGGAGGAAGGGGTGCCCACGTGCTATACACAGGGAACAGTAATGCACAGTGAGCTCAGCTTTAGCCCTGTGCTAGCGCTAGACTGTCCTTCCCTGGCTGGGCTCAGGGTTTGGCTTTCTTCATTGGTTTTCTTGCTGGCCTTATTCTCTGAAACCAGAATTTCTATTCTAAGACTTACTTGTATTTTTCTGTTTCTTTGTTGCTCCTTTGTATATAAGCTTTCATGTGGATGTGTGTATGCCCCTGTATGCTTAAGTGCATTTATGTGTTGTGTGTGTTTATGTTTATAGCGGAAATGTATATTAATTCCACTGTGTTAATAGTAATTGTGAGTGAATATAAATTTGTATATTTGCCTTTAAGTGCTGGGTACCAGTCTATTAAGACTTTTTTTACCTTTTACCTATCCTCAGATCTTTTCCAAAAGCTCTTCAGACAAGACCTGCTGGTGGCAAGTCTATTTCGAAATTTTTTACTAGCAGAAAGGATCATGAGATCATACAACTGCACCCCTGTCAGCAGCCCCCGACTCCCACCAACTTACATGCACGCGATGTGGTAAGTGTACTGGCAGATGGCACTGCCAGTAATAGGTTTGATGGTGTGCATGCTCTCTTAATTACTTCCTTCTCGTTGCTGAGTCAAAATGCCTGATGCCCAAAGTTAAAGGGGAAAAGTTTTATTTAGCTCACAGTTTGTAGAAGTTTCTGTCCCTAATCTGCTGGCTCCAAGGCAGGGTGAGTTGGTAGACAAGCATTGCAGAGGAGAAACAGCTCATAGCAGCAGAAGGGAGCAAAGCAACAAGGGACAAGACAAGCCTCTTTCTGTCCCTGTATTGTATCCAAGGTACTGGGATTAGGGCAGTGCCAAACTGATCAGTGGATTGCTTTAGTAATCACCACCCTTATTCCTAGCATTGCACCATGAATCAGTCACACACTCTAGATTCGGTTTCCACTGAAAAAGTCCCACCTGTGGCCACATGAGGCTTTGAGGGGACATCTAGACATAAGCCATACACACACCTTACTGTGGCTCTGTGCCCACAGTATGGAGGTTGTTCCCAGACTGAGACAGAGGTGAATACAATGGGAGGATCTCCAGAAGTAAGGGGCCACCAAGAAAGAGCAATTCTATATCATTGGTTCAGTGACGTCAGATACCACAGTTTAGAGTGCAGCAGTAGGCATAGAACTGCTAGCCATGTACAGACATGGATTAAGGAAAACAAATTGCTGCTGGGTCTGTGAGGTACATCCAGGCTTGCTCTGAGTTAAAACGACCAGGCTCATGAGCAATTAATTCATGTGCTTATGTGTAGCACACATTTTACCCTTTTATGGCTGTTGATCGTAATTTTCTCCCACTGCTGGATGCCTACTATGTCTCTATACTAGTAATAATCATAACAATAATTATATAATTTTGTTTTAACCTATACATCGCTGAAGTAATGGTTTCTTCCTTTTTATTATTCTCTGTGTCAGCTTTGTGTTACTGTACAGAATACCTGAGGTAATCAACTTATAAGGAGGAAAGCTTTACTTTGACTCATGGTTTCAGAGGTTTCAGTTCATGGATTTTGGGCCCTTGCCTTTGAGGTTGTGGTGAGGCCATGTGCCGTGGTCGGTTGCATGGTGGAGAAACTGCTTACTTCGTGGCAGCTAGAAAGCAAAGAAAGGAAAAGATACACAGTCTCAGTGTCCTCTTGAGGGACACACGTCCAGTTACCTAACTTCGTCCTATCCATCCTCACTTCCCAAAAGCTTCACACGTTCCATAACGCACAGACTGGAGACCAAGCCTGTAATACATGGGCCTTTGGGAGCACTCCACATCAAAACAGTAGCACTTTCGTAACACAGGTTTAGGCAGACTCAAAAGTGGGATAACAAAGGGAAGTCTTTGGTGCATCTGTAGGACATTATAATACAAAAATTAAAAGAGCAGTTCACCTGCATTTAACCTTAAAATCCCTAAGTGGCAGCTTCCCCCAGCACTGGATACTCAAAGATGTAAGGAATTTGTAAACTCCCTGCCTCCTCATCCACTCAAAGACAATTACAAACTCAGTTATTTATATGACATAAACCAAAACTGCACTGTGCCCAGCACACTTGGAATGTCAACAGCACACGATCTGAATACCTTGTAGGAGAGCTGGGTTAAACAGAGAGCACTGGTGGGCAGCAGCAGGAAGTTGAAGTAGACCACGTAGAAGATGCCTGACAACAGCTCGAGCACCGCGCAGATAGGACGGACGCACAGCATGACAGATTCCGTTCTAAGATACCCTAAGTGACAGCTGACAGAAGACTCACTGTAGTACACTGATCAAATCATTAGGCTTTGTGACGTGCTTAGAGGAAGCATTTTTGTGAGAATATATCATCAAAACAACCTTTCTCACTGGCGTGGTGGCACACACCTGGGATCCCAGTGCTCTGAGAGGCTGAAGCAGGAGACACACAGTTTATTCTTCTTGGGCAATTTAGTGAGATCCTGTCAAGGAAAAAAAAAAGAGGATAGCAGGCAAGCTAGCTTTAGTCCCTTAAGAAAAGTAATGCCTTACATCCTTTTTCTTCTCATGCAGGTTTTTAAAATTTTTATTATAAAAAAGATAAGTAAAAGAAAACAAAAGGGCCGAAGGGTCAGTTGTAGCCTCAGTCACAGATTGACAGCCAGCTCAGTGCTAGGAGCACAGCGCCCTGCCCGCTGGGGTGCCCACCTGGAGAGGGAGAAGCCACCTACTCGTCTTGCCTTGCGTCACCTGACTGCCTTAGCAATAAACCCCTGGAAACGTGCTCCCTTTTAGTATCTTTTTTACGGGTATAAAAATCCCTCCTGTGTGATATATTTGGCTGTACAGAGTTAAAAAAAAAATGGAAGCTGAGCATAGTGTTACCAAAAAAAAAAAGCAGCTGAGCATGGTGTTACATGTATATAATCCCACCTACTTGGGAAGCTGAGACAGGAGGATTGCAAGTTGAGGCCACCCTGGGCAACCTAGTGAGACCTTGTCTCATAATGAAAAGGTCATTTGCTAGAGTTCAGTAATAGAGCTCTTGTTTGGCATGTCCAAAGTCCGGGGCTAAATTACCAGTGCTACCAAAAGGAAAAAAAGAAAAAAATTGCATTGCACTGGAATGGAGACTAAAAGGCCTGAGCAGAAAACAGCAGGAACAATAAAGTCTGATGGGGCCAGGAGGAGGAACACTCAGAAGGGCCAGTGCAGGACAGCTACATCTGACCCCATCATGCCAGAGCTTGGTTTGCTTTTGAGGGCTTTTTGCTGCTATACTTCTAAACTACTTCCAGACTGGAGTTGGTCCATGCACTGTGTCCGTACAAGTCCAGGCTGAGGGAAATGTGATCCTGCCACTAGCAACTCTCAGCTCTGCCCTGGAGCCTGGGGGTAAGGCCCTTTCCCTGTGAGCTTTCTAAAGCTGGTCCCCATTAGTGTTCACTGTGCCAGAAGCATGAGGTGCTGTGTCAGGCCACAGAGGTGCAAAGAGGCCAGGGGTACCTATCCCCCTGGGTCCCCAGGCCTGTGGAAGGAGTGGCTTCTCGTGTCATGTGTGTGCACTCGCCTCTTTCCCTCTTTTAATTCTGACCTCCTGAGCATCACAGGAGTTTTTCAGGGTAACGTGCCTTGAAGACTTGAGGGCCACCTGGTGACTGGGCCTTTGTGGTCTCTCACCCTGCAGGGCACCGCTGTGACCTCATGTCCTCCCTTTCCCTTTTGGGGCTAATTCCGAAACCACTGTCCTGCAGGGTCCCTATCCTGGCACACAGGTCAGTTTCTTATATAAGAAAAAATATAACACCTCCGAAACCCATTTCAGTAGGTCCTTTGGGGATCAGAAGGCAAGCATAGAGTTTCTCTCCTGCACAAGCTCAGTGCTCTGGCTCTCCCCCAACTTGTTCCAAGAAGCACATTTCCTCTTCTCACCCAAAGAGTAACTCATTTCCAAAGAGTTTTACACAGCCTGTCACCAGGCCCTATGTAGGTCCATTGCAGTGACTGTAGGGCTGGATCCAATAAGGCATCCTGCTGAGGAGTCCCCAGTGCTGCCCAGCACCCAGCATGTTCAGTGGGGGAATCCCATTAACTTGTCCTCCTGGGCTTGGGGCAAAGATGCCTTTCCCTGTAGCAGGGTGTCACCAGCAGGAAGGGAAGAGACAGCAAGGTCCCTTCTGCTCCCGCCACCTCGTGCATGTCTGACTATGTCCTGATAATTGGATATGATGGGCAGTTCAGGTGACAGACTGGAAACGACAAATTGAGGACCAGACGTGGTATGTTTGAGCTGTGTTATTCTCTCAGTAGCCAGGGGCTGGGATGCTCCTCTCTGAGTCCATTGGGGACAGGCTTTGGTTTGGGGCTTTTAACCTCATGGGGCCAAAGGTACATCCTGTGCCTTACATTTTTGCTTCTTTTTTCTCATTTATTCCAGGCCTTAACCATTTGTCTTATAAACTATTCTGGCCTCTGACATAGACTTGTAGACACTGCTTAATCAGTTGGCCTCTCCAAAAGGAACAGCTAAATATGGAAAACGTATGGCAACCTAGACTCCCTAAAAGAACAGTGAATTTCAAGGCCCTAGGGAACAAATGTGCTGAAAGAAAACAAGTCTAATTTACAACTTACATACAAACTGTAGATGGACGTGCTGCTCTAGTAATAGGAAATCCCTCCAAGCATCACAACATGGAAAATGGAAATTTTGGAGTCTGAAAAGCACTCAGGCAAGTAATTGTTATCTACTGCTATAAAACAATGCTGCCATAAGCTCAGTGGCTCAGTGCCACATGCTCCCATGTCACAGTTTCCAGTGGGGGGCAGGTCCTCCACACAGGGTCCCACCAGGCTCAAGACTACCATAGGCTTCCACCATAGGCTACCACAGGAATCACCTTAGGCTGCCTCCCTCGCACCACCAGCAAGCGAGGTGAAGGTTCCAGCCTTGTGGAGTCGCAGGCAGCTGGCTGCCTGTACTGCATGCTGCTGTCAGCAGAAGTCATGGGCCTTGGCCACATCAACAGGAGACAGGGTCATCTCTTCACCTAAGGAGCAGCTTGGAAGGGTGGCACGTTTAGGAACTGCTGAAGGCACACATTTGGAGAGGCTGTAGGTGACTGGGCTGTGTGCAGAGGCAAGAAAGAAACAGCAGGGGCTGGGCAGTGACCTGCCATAGCCCTCAGTAGGGCAGGCAAGTCACTGCCTGGGATCCAGTGCTATATGTTCTAGATGCCTACTGTCTGTGAGCGTGTGCTAAACCCCTTTGTGGGTAGAGCTACTCCCCCTGGCAGTGCAGTGATGCAGGCGTTGGGAGGCTGCCTGGTTCATAGTTGAGAATTAATGCTCAGGCTACGTGTTATAGCTGACTCAGTGGTGCATGTGCACACCCATCTTCAGAAGGCGATGCGTGTTTAGACATGTCTTGGATGAGGGCTCACTTGGGCAGGGGCAGCTCTGAGCCAGGGAGCAAGCCAGGTCGGCTGCCAGCCACCTTCTGCTCCAGCGGCTGTCGGGCGGGTAGACCACAGCATTGCTGTCACATATAACAGATCTTTCTAGGCATCAGAAGCTAGGTGATCAGGGAGCCACATTGCCATCTGGCCTGGTGACCTGGAATCTCTAGGAGGGCCAGCGTCCCTCCCCTCAAACTCCTATTCCTACAAGTTTCCAGTACCCATTGCAGTCAGTTCTCATGTAGGACAGGGACCTAGGTTCTTCCCTCTGGCTGGACATGGAAGTAACCTGACAGTTACACTACTTGCTCTGGAATTTGATTATCTTGGCATTTCTGTTGCCTGTGACCTTGCTGTGCACAGGTGCTTTGCTCTTGACTGGTACCATGAGCAGCTCATTTACAGGCCCTGGTGCCAGACCTCAGCCTATGCCACTTCACTGTGCAGCACCTTGTGGCCCCTGCATACCCCTGCCCCTCTCCACCCTATCCACTTTGCCCTGCAGCTGGCTATAACCAACAGTAACACAATCACTAGGTCTAAAGAAAAGCCAAAGAAGATGACCCATGTAGCATTCTGAAAGACTGAAAAATACAACCATTTATCAGACCATTTGCTACAAGATGGGAAAATTGGAAATAACCAACCCTAGGACCTAAAGGGATAAGGATGTAAAAGTCTGTACACTTCAGACAAATGTAAAAAAGTTCAAAATTCTGTCCATTACTATTAAAATATATGCTAAATGACAAAAACTGAATATTAAATGACCTTAGCAGTACCATGCTGCAGTCTGCATTCTGTAGAAAAGGCCAATGAGAATCCTGGCGGGTGTTGAGACTGGGGTGACAGCGCTCTGTGGTAAAAGCTGGCAAAGACCCTTTTGTAATTACGTCCTACCTGTAGATTTCCTGAGTCTTTGGACACTAGGAGCTATTTTTAAAAATGGAATCATCAGGATTAAGGCATTATTTGTCATAAATACAAAACTGGAAACAGAAGAAATTGAATATTTCCTTACATGAGAAAAATGTAGTAAGTAGAATTCCCTAAGGTCTGGGAATTGGACTTGATCTTAGTGGATATTTTTTTCTTTTTCAAAGACAAGGTTGTACTGTGTACCCCAGGCTAGCCTCAAACTCACAGCAGTCCTCTTGCCTTAGCCTCTCTAGTGCTCTGGGATTATCAGCATGTGCCACTACATGTGGCTATCATTTGATATTTTTAAATAATGCATAAAGAGCTCATTAAAATTCCAAGGTGAAAGAATTCATTAGGGCCAGGGATTTAGCTCAGTGGCATAAGCATTTGCCTGGCAAGGGCAAGTCGTGAATTCAATCCCTGGCACAGAAAAGAAAAAAGAGAAAAGAAAAGAGAAGAGAAGAGAAGAGAAGAGAAGAGAAGAGAAGAGAAGAGAAGAGAAGAGAAGAGAAGAGAAGAGAAGAGAAAAGAAAAGAAAAATAATTCATATAAAACACCACATAGCCAGTGGGACTATTATTGAGATACTCGATCACAGAAGACCTTGAGCTGGATGGGCGTGCAGAGGAACTGAAAAGCCAGATGATATTAGAAAAGTGTCATGGTCACTGACCCTGTGTTTGAGTGTCTGGTTAAGGACACTCTGCCTCATGAACTTTAGACTCTGTTGAGAGGTGCTTTTAAAGCCATTGGCCCCTACAGACAGGACTGCTCTCTGGGTCTGGCCTGTATGACCAGAAGTTGGGTACCCATTGACCACTGGGCCCCAGCCTACAGGCTTGCTGCTCAGGTTCTTAGAGCTGCTGCTCAGATTGGCCTTGGAGCTTGATAAAGTTTATAACCCTGCTTCATAGCCCTACCTCTCCTGCAGATTCTGTCCTATGCAAGAAAACCTTGCAGCTGGACATCATCAAATGGAATTATACCAGGAGCAAACTAGGACACAGTCTGAGATCTCCATGAGCTTTCCCTGAGCTTGGTAGTGAGCAAATCAGGGTCCTCCCTCATCATCCTCCCCCTGCCTGTGTATTGCTGATCCCTGAGTCCCCATAGGACTCAGCTTTCTGTCTAGGTTTTCCCCAGCCCTAGGCTAAGGTACAGTGGACCCCGATGGGCAGGTGCTGCTGTGTGCTGGTTCAGGTGGCACACAAAGAATCCACACTGCGGTCTTTGCTCTCAAAGGGTATGGAGCAGGGAATTGTACACAGTTTATAGTGACGGATTAGCAGGAGTAAGGGTTGGAGTAACAGTGTCTGTGACTTCAGAGTCAGGGATGATTCTCCAAAAGATGAAAACCAGGAAAGTAGACTGTGGAGAGCTCTCTCTTAGTTAGAGATATAAGAAACAGAGTCCTGCGGGTCTCTGGGGAAAGAGAGATATGGCTGGAGCATCTGCAGCTGCGAGTGGTGAGGGAAGGCCTATTCTACCCTGAAGCCAGCCCAAGAGGAAGAACTGGAGAGTAGACCAGGAGGAGTGGCCTGCAGGAAGCAATGGCTGGGGACTAACTGAAGATGAGAGTTGTGTGCCCTCGCTGCAGCTATGAGAGTCCAGATTTTGAGATACTTCCTCTTAGCACTGGCAGAGTTTGGAGACAGATTAAATCCTGGGTCTAGAAAAGGCTGGAAGTCAGGACAGCTAGAAAGCTGAGTGGTCTGGAGGAGTCTGCCAGGCAGGTGGGAGTATAGAAATGAACTTGAGGAAAAGCCAGCAGACAGGGAGACTGCATCTGGGTTTGAAGGAGTCGAAGATGCTGCTCTCTGGAGCTGGCGCTGAAGTGAGTGCGGGTAGATGGCTGCACCAGGCCCTCTCTCTGATGTCTAGACATATGGTCTTACTGACCCTACCACACTTCCCTGCGCAGACGTCATGTTTCTCACTTTGCACATGAGGAATGGAGGGTCAGTGGCTTTGGACACCATGACCATCTGGCTGAGAGCACAGTTCAGGTGCCAGCTTGCATACTACACAGCCTGTGCTCTGTTCTGCCTGGAATGAGAATACCACCAGAAGAGAGGGACATGGGAAGCAAGTTAGTGTCCATACAGCTGTTAAGAGAAAGGTCTGTGTCTGTCCAGCAGCTGCTGGTGGGAAGAGCTTATCACACACACACACTCTTTGGAGGGGTAGGGCATAAAAGAATGGCTTTTCAAAACACAGGCAGTGATGCGGAACAACCTGTCTCCATGAGCATGTGAACTCTCCAGGAAGAACTAAGTATCTGCAGCACAGCAGCTCACAGGCAGCAGTGCACCCCTCCATCTGCCATTCAGCCCTGTGGTGAATCTGCATGTCCAGCTGTGGGAGGGAGGATGTAGGCACACGTGGTGCAGTCTGCCCTAGGACCTAGAAGAAAGGAAGAGGGTAGGAGGGCTGGCTTACAGCTTCAGAGAGCAGCTTAGCAGGCCTGGGGAAGCACAGGGGCCCAAGACACAGGCGTGTGCTGGGCTGTCCTCACTGAGCTTAGCAAGTGGCCTGACCTGCCAGGGAGGGCGTGGCCCTGGGGAGGGAAGAGCAGCCCAGCCCACGGCTTCACACATAACTTTAGCCCCCAAAGGCCTAGTTATCCAATTTCTAAAGAGCAGCCAAAAACTCATATTTTTGTTTAGAATTATCTGTTTTTAGATGTTCATACCTAATACAGTATTTTTTAAAACATTATGAGAGCCAAACCTAACACAGTTGTGAACTATCTGCAGCCTGCTGACTGCCTGTAGTAAGTCAGGCCAGAAGTTTCAGCCGTAGCTCCTCGGTGCCCATGTTCCTGGCACAGCAGCAACCAAGCACACTTGGGGCAGGAGGCCAGAGTGTGCAGTGGCTCTCACCAGTCTTGCCCACAGAGTTGCCAAGGCTCCCTTTTCCTGAGCCTGTGCTATCTCACTGATAGATCCTAAATTTTGCCTCCACCGGGGATCTTTCCCTGTGAGGCCCAACATCCTGGCTTCTGTCTATGAGCTGGGAGACACCAGAGAAGGAACACTGAAGGGTTCTCTTCACAGAAATCCTGAGTGATGTGATTTCAAGGAGAAACATGCATTTGACACATGTTCTTCCTTAAAGAATGTTTCTTTAAGGACAATGCCAGCATGAATCTGGAGAAAACATTCCTCAGACCCATTAAATGTTGAAAATTACACCCTGAAGCTGCTGTCATCACAAATTGAATATACCAACCAGGCTTAATAGTTCAAAGAGCAGTCTGCTCTAGGTCAGAGAAAAGCTGGATGAGAGAGCAGGATGGGGCCAAGACACATCGAAGCCCTCTCTTTTGCATCTCGGTGGCCTCCTCTTAGTTTCCTGAGGTCAGGGTAGTTTGGGGCCTAGAAAACCTGACCTGAGACTGGAGCTGCCACACTGGCCTCACTGCACGCTGTGGCCCATCCAGCTCCTTTCACTGTCACCAAAACACATGTGGAAAAATAATGAGTTTCTCACCCTGTATAACTTCACTGTTGCAGAAACGCAAAGGAACTAGTTTAATGGTCAGTTTGCTCTCCCTGAGTTAAGAGTCCTTAGTGGGTTTCAGCACTGCTCCTGAGTTGTCTGTCAGCTGTCACAAAACGCTGATCCCCTTGCTTTGGGTGGCTCTGTACCACTGGCTTCTTTGCTGGACCGCCTTGGGCAAGTGCTTTGTCACCCATGGCTCTCCTGTCACGTCTCTCCCTCCTTCTTCACACCATCTTCCAGGGCCTTCCAAGGCACCCAGCCTTGAGCCCCATTTTGGAGAGGCCCTTGGCTTCCTGCGGGAGCATCCACAGACCCAATACTGGCCCAGCACACGCGCCCCAGCCCTCCGGGAGAGGTGCTGTGTAGAGATGGGAGAGGGCACCGAGGGCCCACTCACACCTGTCCACTCCCTTCCTGGAACTGGGGTTCATGTGCACTTCACTGCTTCCTCCCCAGGCCCTGTATTTGGTGATAACTATCAGTGGGTGTGGAGTCATGGAGTCCCCTGTGCTCTCTGCGAGGAGCTTTCTTTTGCTGGTATAATTCTAACTTAAGATTTCCCACAGTCCTTACCACAGGGGGATCTAAGTTTCTAGAACCAAGAGAGAATATTCTGGAATGGAAGACCCCAAGTCTTCTTATCCATGAGCAATTGTGGGGGTTTATGATGGCTCAATACAGCAGAATAAGATCCCCCCAAATGACCTAGAGTTGAACCTGTGTGTAGGAACTCTCTGCAGAAGAACAACCTTTCCTACACTCCCCTGTGCTGTTCCAGACTGGCTGGAACAAGAAGCTCCTCTAGTCAGACATGATACCCTGCTGTATATCTAGGGAGGAACCAGCACTCGGACTTGGCAGTGACCATTATTATTTATAAAATTATTCACAGCATTTATCTGATAAGTGAGCAGAGATAGACATTGCCCCCCATATAACCTCCTGAGTCTGCTAGACTTCCCTTTTCTGTTGCCACTTGGTCAGTGGAAATGCTCTGCTAAATGTTTGCCTCCTGCTCTGGAAGGAGTTGGGTATCACCTGGGAAACATTAGTTAGTTGTAACCCAGAATCCAGCACCTTTACAAACAGCCCTTCCCATTTTCTCTAAACACTGCCAGCACAAGCTGGACAGTTCATGATGTCAGAGACCCAGCTGTGCTCTCCTGCAGATCCCCCCAACATGTGGTGGCTTCCCCCTCAACCCTTCAACCTCCTGAACCACATTCCCGGGAGCAGCAAGGCCACCTAGAGCAGGCAAGAGCTGCACAGGCTCTGTAGGGCAGGCTCACAGCCACCCTGACCTTTGGAAACATCTTACGTCATCTAAGGAGGATGGGAATGTCACCCCACTCAGCGTCCATGCCACAACCCAGGTTCCTTCTGCTTAAAGGAGGGAGATGGTGGCAGCAATATCCTTGGAGCTATAGAAGGTAGAACATCAGGCCCAGGGACAGAACCAAGTTGGTACCTAGAGACCAACCACTGTGGAGGCCAGGTGTCATTCTCCCTCAGGGTGAGTCCCTCACCACTGAACAATGACCACTGATCTTTTGGCAGGGCTGTATGTCACTCTGGGTAATAAAATGCCTTAAACGCTGTTCAGGGTCCCTTCTCCCTCATAGATAGACCACAGTATGCACATCCCCAGAGAACATACAGGAAGGTAGGCAGAAAAGAGCATTTGGAGTAAATAATTTAAAATCTAGTTATTATATCCTTGGGTGGTGATGGAGAGGCTGAATTTTTAGCAGGGGAAAAGGAACAAAGCCTAACAAAAATTGAGGTTAAAGCATAAAGTAATGTACATTTACACTTTGCTTCAGGCGGGGGAGCAAGTGATGAAATACACACAGCCCAGTTCCTGTTTAATTTTTGATGCGAAGTCATTGGGGAGTCATTCTCTTTCACTCACAATTTCAAGGGTCCTGAAATCTTACATTTCTCTGCAGTAATAACCTGTGCTTCCCGCTCTGATTGATCAGTGCAGATGGAGACCGCACTGACTCAGGAGGCTTTCTGCATGCAGCCCACTACTTGGGTACTTGCCATCCTTCCTAGGCCTGTTTCCTGAAAACCCAGGCTGGTGACTCATTGGAGCAGCCAGCAGCTTAGAAAGTCCCTTCTCCACAAACTGGGGGAGGGGTCTTGTGCAGATCCACTGGGCACAGCTCTTCCAGCCTCCCCCAGCCTGTTCCTGAATACCCCAGCTCTGTCTGCCTGCCCTCCACTGTGGGAGGTGCTGATGCAGACATCTCTGGCTTGCTCCTCGTAACTTCTCCTCCTCCTGGGTGCCAAACTCGGAGCACCCACCGCTGTAGTCTCAGGTTTTTATAGGACTTGCTTTCCCACTTGTCCATAGCTGAGAATCCCAAATTAAGATGCAAGTTTGATTGGGTTGTATTCAAGAAAATACAGCCAGTTTTAATCTACCCATTTTATATTCATCAGAAAGAATAATAGTTCTACTGTAAAGAGGATTATCACAGGAACAAAGGGGAGGTCTATAATCCAGCCCGAGAAGGTCCCAGCTGGCCGAGCACACGCCATTTGGCGCAAGCTGGAGAGCTGAGTAGGGTGGTGTGTGCTTGTTTGTCATAAGGCTCCGATTTGTTGTTCAACCTTTCTCCTTCTTTGAGCAGGACTTTTGCTTCTCTGCTTTCCTCTGGATCACAGCCCCACAGAGCTGCTCCATGCCATCCCAGTGACCAAACCCTGCTCCTGTACTTTGTCCCATTTCAGCAGTCCCACCAAGCTTTTACACAAAAGAAAACAAAACTGTCTGGAGCTACGTTTCTGTGTCAGAAATGTGTGGCACATTCACCCCATCCATAGATGAGCCCAGGGAGGCCTCTGCCCTTCAAGAGCGGTCCTGCCATACAGGATCAGATGTGTGGGAAATGCAGTGCGGTCTAGGACTCAGAACACTGCTGGGACCTAATTCATGGCTGGTAGTTCTTTTTACCTTATGGTTTCAATGACAAGCAGGCCCTTGAGCTCTGAGCTGCAAGGGAATACATAGATATTGCTGCCTTGTCACACGGTTCTAAAGGTGCCAGGCCTGGGGCGTGACTGTCATGAGACTGTGTGAGTTGGAAGTTGGTCTTGGCAGCCAGCTGCCTGGACACACTCTGCCCACTTCTTATCCCCACCTCCGCCTAACTTGTCCACTTATTTCTAACTCCTGAAATTGAAACTTTTCATTTGATTAACTTCAAGGCATCTTTATGGAGTTTAATTGCAATAATTGACTTTGCTTCTATCTCAACAAAGAGTAGATACCTCCCTCGACACTGCTGAGCACCCGTTTGCAGTCTGGGGGTTTATTGAGCATATGGGAGCTATTTATTGCCCATACTTGGAACCACTTTTGATTATCTCCTGATTGCCTCTTAATCCTGTTAGCAGAGAGGGGCCTACTATGCAGGGGATCAGTGGGGAGGTGAGACACATTTTAGACGGAAAACAAAAAGCAGCTCTTTAGACCATTTGTCTATCTTAAATTTTTACTCCTCTTCTGCATTTAGAATTATTTTCCATTCTTGTTTTGGTCCTTATTAAGACATAGAATGTGCCCTTTACCTGTCAACACACAGTCTCATTAGTCTAAATAAAGATAACATGAAATCAGATTTTTATAGGACTTGCTATAGTCTCCCAGGAAATTATCTGGGAGAAGAGAATGCTATTCCAGAAATGGAATCCATTGTCCTGGGCATGATTTCATTTCCATAGGAACATATTTCTCTAGGAAGGGAGAGCAAGGCTGGGAAAATCGTTGCACCCATGGGCACCAGCACTCCTTGGTCTATGGCCATAGACTGCAAGGGGGCCATTTCTTGCAGATCGGAATTAATGTGGATTACCATGTTGTCTCTGACTGGCCTCACCATGTGTGTACAGCTCACCCATGGTCTTTGCCTCCTCTCAGAGTCTTGAAAAGACCTCGTGGCAGAGTTGCTGCATTACTCACGTCACCGATGGTGGAGCTCTGGTAAGATGGAGGCACGAGCCAGCCTTCAAGCCAGGCTGCAGCCCTATTCCTGCTGAAGGGCTGTGGGACGTCTAGTAAGCAGCCACCATGCAGGCCCTCATCCTGCACATCACAAGGAAGGGAGCAGAGCAAGTGCCCCCATGCCAGCCAGAGCTGCTGGTGGCAGAGCAGGCACAGGGCCAGGTTTTCAGCATGTAGTCGGTTGGTTCTCATTACTTTGACTGCTTCAGGAGAGAGGTCTCTTTGACTTTGCTTCACTCTCACTTAAGTGTTTCTTGAGGGCCTGCCATGTGCCAGGTACCAATGGCTGGCTGAGGACCTCAAAGCTGGAGAAGTTGGAAGGCACTAGGGCTTCACATAAGCTGCCCTCATGAAGGCAGAGAGTAGCACAATGGCTTTTAGTATTTTCAGGGCTCCAGAAAAGGCAGGTAAAAGTAGGTAGGAAGCCCATGAGCTGAAGCTGCCTGATAGCCCCCAAGCTTTGCAGTGATGGGCCAGAGAGTGGGAAGACAGGCTGGGCAGTGATCCTAGGTGGCTGGCAAGGCTGTGGTGGAGCCCAGGACTCAGGAGCTGTCTCAGAAGCATTCAGTGCAGTCCAGATGTGCCACTGCTCTTGCAGTGGAATCTGCAGGTATCTGGGTCCACCAATAGAGGTGAAATCAGTTTTGAATGGACTTGAGGGTGTCAGTGAGCAGCTGTTGCTTGGCACTCCACACAGGGAGGACACAGAAAAGGGAGAACAGCACATTGACACCAGCAGCACCCACATTTAAAGACTAAGTTACCGAAGACTGGGAGAGAAAGTTACTCAGCATGTTCACCGCAATGAGAACGGACCCTTGTGAAATCCAAGAGGAATAGAGGATCTGCCATGTCACATTGTCAAGGGTTCAACAACAGGAAGCCCCATCACCCATATGGCTTAAGGAGACATTGTGAGATTGTGGGGGGCAGCTCCTACAACAACTGAGATCTGTGGCCGATTGTGCAGGGTACAGGGCAGGCAAGACAAAGGAAGCAATGTAGAAACCCAGGCATCCTAGAAGCATAGCAGGTACTAGAATAAGATTTCATGCACCTGAAGAAACACGCAGTTGATCCTTTGGGGGGCCTGCTGTCTCACTCCAGCACCGAGCCATCCTGAGATGCTTTTTTATCTCAGGCCAGTGTAGCACTCTGGCCATCACCCCTGGTCATTGTGTGCTCGGCTCCTTTGTTCCTCAACTGGGGCTTCCTGCCTCCTGCTACCAGCCTCTGACTCTGCTTCTACCCTTTGCCCTCAGGTTCCACACAGCAGCACCATCCTCATAGACTTAGATGAGGTCTTGCTGTCTAATCTTGTACACATGGGTTAGACCACAGGCAAGGAAGAGAGCAATCCAATAGGATGGCTTCTGCCAGTGCCCCAGAGAGCCATGGGCTGATGCTGAGACCAGAGGGCTTGTGGGCATGATGAGCAGCAAAGGAGAACGCACTGCCCTACTCCTTCATCCTCTATACCACTAGGCCTATAGCTAGCTTCATTATGAGTCAGAGTTAAGTACCTCTTAGCTTGGACCATTATTTCTGCTCCTGCCATCTTACCACTACAGCCACAGAGGGTTGGCAGCAGGGAGGGAAAGGGCTATGGCAGGAAGTGAGCTGGACAGGCCTGCAGCAGGCTTCTACCTCTGCAGCCAGCAGTGGGCAGGTGCTTGGCAGAGGACGCTGGGTGCCTTGCCATGTGCTAGGACAAATATTTAGCTCAGTGAATCCCCAGCAAGTTGGGGGAGGGGGCAATGGAGATGGTGCAGGGTGCCTATCATCCCTGTGTCTCCTTGTAAGTCACCTAGGCAGCACAGCATCTGTGCAGAGGCTACAAGTCATCCCATAGTATGAGCTTGCCTTCTAAAGAGGTAGTAATAGGGCTGCCCTCAGTGTCACAGATACACGCATCCAGTGTCTACCTGTGCAACACCTGGTCTGGTCATTTCTACAAAGCAGCCAAGCCAAGGCCAATATCAGGGCTCCCAAGCCCTCACTGGTACCCTTTGGCCGACATGTCCTCAACCCAAACCTGCCCTGTGCCTCAGTTTATTTTCTAGGAAACAAAACTCAAAACTGTGGTTTTGACAACTCAAGAAAGTGGGAATAGAAAGGAAGTGTCAAGTTTTGTAGGATCCCTGTAGGATCCTCAGCTAGGTGCAGCTGGGTGTAGGTTGAAGGGATATCCACCCGCTCACAGTGGGGAGGCCTCCCACAGGTCCTGTGTTAGACCACTCTAGGTAATAAGCAAGTTTTCAATGAGAAAGGGCAACTAGGATGTAGACTCAGGCCCATGTACCATGCTAGGCTAGAGGATCTG
Source organism: Cavia porcellus (assembly GCF_034190915.1). NCBI lineage: Eukaryota > Metazoa > Chordata > Mammalia > Rodentia > Caviidae > Cavia > Cavia porcellus. The sequence continues at coordinate 29,257,530 of NW_026947515.1, forward strand.
GTGCCCACACCTAGAGCCCAGTGATGGCATTATGCAGCACACAGTGCTGGGCCCCTCCCCAACTTGCCCTCTGACCTTGGGTAGCACCCTTCCCAAAGCATCATCAGGAAGATGGGCACAAATCATCCCACTACAGAGCCATTCTTTATGGAAGTATTGGTTAGGCCATTGTGATTTCCTTGCAAGTCAAAAAAAATTATAAGAAATCAATGGTTTCGTTTAAGTTATATACCTACATCAAGATCAGAAACCTTTCTAAACCCTGGCCTGTGGCTGCAACTCTGAGCTCCACTGTTCTCCTGTTCCTGGGTCCTTCAGAAGCTGTGCCTGGCAGATAGTCTTATGTAAGAGCAACCAGTCTGCTCCCAGACACCGAGTCTCTGTCCCCCAGTTATGTAAGAAGATGTGTTGGTGAAGCCATATACATCATCCTGTACTGGGCTTATATGCCAGAGCCACAGAACTGTTTCAGAATGGAGCTCAGAGGGCTGTTTTAAAGCTGGAGTAGGAGTGGGTGCCTGTCTGGCAGGGGGTCCTGGGCTGTGTTCTCCCAGAAGTGTGTTACCCAGGGCTGTGTTACCACTGTAACCTGTGTCCCAGTGACACGACAACCTGATGCGTGTGCCCGGGTCCACCAGCCAGAATAAGTTCCCCTTCCACTCATTGTACCTACTGTTTGGTCCTTAAAAGCTGCCAGCATTCCCCTGGGCTTCCATAGCCCTGGCCCAACCACTCAGGCAAGAGGCTGCTGGGGCCTGACTGTGCTGGTGATGGCAGGGAGCCTCCTATGACTGCACAGGATATGGGGCATGTCGACAACACCTAACCTCCAGGGTCTCCAGCTGGGCCACCTGCCTCTGGCCCATAGGCCTGCTCCCAGTAAAACACTTTGTCCTGCCCATCAGCCACCACAGAACCCCCACTGCTTGGGGAAAAGCAAGCTGCCTGCTATAGAGGGTCACGTCAGATTCAGGAACCACCCCAGAGGGGGCGAGAGTTCTGCGATTTTTCTGAGCCTTTTTCTGGCTCCATTTTAAAGAGAAGAAATGTGACACACCAAATGGTTGGCGTGTGCTGCCAGCACCACTGGCCCTGGTGCTGTGTCGTCGCGTGAGCCCTTCTTGGGTGACGTCTGCAGCCTGGGTCAACTCAGGACAACTCCAGCATACTGACCTGAGCTCCAGGCTCCCTCAGACCATTGCTATGTGGCTCACGCAGCTCCTCCTTTCCCTGTGATACCCCTCACCCTAGAAGCCATGCGCTAATGCAGGATGCTCCCTCTGTTTTCTCCCCAGGCAGGCCTGGGACCTCGCTGTGGACATATGTCTCTCTCAGCTGCCGACGATCATCGAGGAGGGCACTGCCTTTAGGGTGAGTCTCTCCATGCATCCTTTATAACCTAACATCCTTTGCAGACCACTGTGTTTCAGAACTCTAGAGGGAGCTCATGCGATTTCCTTTTGGGTCCTGCCAGTGTTTTTGGCACCCACTAGTGAAAGGCCTGCCCACCTCCTCTCTCAACTCTTGAGGCTGGGACATGGTCCCCTTCATACTCACAAACCTTAGTAGAGAACAATGGCTGGTCCATGCAGGCTGCCACTGCACCCACTTGTATCCTTTGCCTTGATGTTAACCAGAGCAGCCCCATGGGCCTGAGCTCTCCATAAAGCACAGGGCCTAGCACTGGAAACAGATGTCTGAAAAATCACATAATTGGGTTTTTGTAGTCCGAGCATGGTTTCACTCTGTACTTTCAGGAGATCAGAACTCTGCTTTTCTTTACATAAGACAGTTTCTGATTGTATGTGTGTTCCCTCTAGATGGAACACTTCCATTTCAATGCAAGGTATCTTTGCCAAGGATCTTTTCAAGGATCTTACTACACATCATTTCTAAGCCACTAGAATCAGTGTTCTGCATTTGGGAATGATTATGCTGACTCAAGATGTCAAGAGAGGAAAGCATCTGATGTAGATTGTGCACTAGCTTTTAAATTTTTAACCTTCCTGGTGGTATAACATACATAGAGAAAATTGTGTGTACTGTAAACATACAGCCTGATGAATTTCTATCCCTTGGACATACTTGTGTAACCATATCCAAATCAGGTAGCAGTGCATGGGTGGTGGGGTGGTATCTGGTCCCCACTGTGGCCTCTCCAGGGGACTGGTAGCATGGGCTGTCATGCCCAGCAGCCAGTCCCCGAGCCCACTCCCACAGCCAGGCTCCTCGTATGCCCTCACTCCCTTTGCCTCCCACCTGCTCTGTGCCCACTCAGCTAAGCTCATGGTCTGGAGAGCCCAGACCCAGGCAGCATCGCCTGCTGTGACCTGCTTTGTGATCACCCTGTCAAGCAGGACATAGAGGCGCTGAGAGAAATTTTGCCACCCCTCCTCCCTCCCTCTTCTGTCTGTTCTGCACCTGCCCTTTTTTCCAAGGGCTTTACATTCCCACTTTCCCTGAGGAACAGAAAAATAGAAAGAGAAGCCCTGAGGTGCCCACCATCAGCACTCACTGCCCACACAAAGGCTACCTGTTCCACTTTCCTCCTGCCCTGGCAGCCCACCCTCCAGCTCTGCCCTGCCGGGCCCAGCTTTGCTCCTCTGTTCTCGTCTGGATCTTCCTCATTAGCTCATATGCATGCCCTTGTTCTCCCCTCTATATACTGTATTCAGATCCACTTTCTCCTGGGGCTACCACCCTGCTCTTTTAACTGAATTCCTTCAGAAAACTATCTACACTTGAGACTCTTCCGTCCCTTTTCCTCTATTCTGGTTCACTCCATTTCTACAGATACCCAACCCCAGGCTGTTCTTAATGGCCACTGCTGCCAACACAGTCAATGGTTTTGCACAGTCCAACCCCAGTATTTGATGCTGCCGGACAGGTCATCCTCCCTGGCTTTCAGGGCACCACACCCTCCTTCTCTCCCTCCAGGCTGTGACTGTCATAGTATCCTGGCCGGTTCCACCTCATCTCCTTGGCCCCTAAGTATTATAACCCCAGGATCCATCCTGGGCTCCTTTTATCTCTCTAAAATGCTGTGTGCCAGTGACTTGATGTTACACCTGGCCAGACCTTTCCCAAATGATAGACCACATGGCCAGTGCCTGTGTGTGTTCAAATGGATTCCTGATAGACATCATGAGCACAAAGTGTGTGCCCTGGGATGAGGTCCAGTGTCTCCTTCCAACTGTTCCTCTCCTCTCATTGATACTCATCAATCAGGGCCAAAGCTGCCGAGCCCCTCCTCACCCCCTGTCCTGCCCACATCCAGGCTGTGCACAGGTCCCACCACTCTGCCTTGTCATGGGGCCAGGGCAAGCAGGCGCTGCATAGACCTGACCAGCTCCTCTGCTTCTCCCACAGCACAGCCCATTCTTTGCAGAGCAGCTGACCGCGTTCCAGGTATGGCTCACAATGGGTGTGGAGAACCGGAGCCCCCCTGAGCAGCTGCCCATTGTTCTGCAGGTGAGTTGCTTCAGACAGACAGAAGCCAAAGTTCAGAGTCCCCAAGGGGCTCATTTACCCGTGACAACCTGCGCATGTGTGTGCTTGCATGCATGCATATGAAGGTTTGGAGCATCACCCCTCCTTTGCCACGCTGTGTTCTGGACTAGATGTTAAATAAATTACATGGCTCCAATCAGAAGTCAAGGGAGCCTACTCTTACCTAATGGACTTTCCTGGTGAAGTCATTGGATTCCCTTCCTCTGCTCCCAGTTAAATATATTTGTTTGTGATGAAGTTTCTCTTCCCCCGCCATGACCCCCCGTTTGCACTTTAGAAAGTCATGAAATACTATTGTCAAGAGCTCCATTTTGACACAGGCTCTTGGCATCATGGCCTGCCTTTTGGAAAGACACAGGATGTAAGTTAGTCCTGTGAGGAAAAGAAGTGCTCTGCACGGCTATGAATGGCCCGAGTGGGCTTTCTGACCGAGCCACTGTGTTAGCTAACAAGGCGGTCAGTATGTCAACCCAGAACCATCAGCCTTCCTTTGCAACTGGAGCTTGTCCACACACTGCTCTCAGAAGAGGACGTGCCATTCCAAGGCCAGTCATTCACCCGGCCTGTGTCACATCATGACCCCATTTGGATCAGGTTTGTGTATTCCCCTAGCTGATCCATTGATTAGCAAGATGGGACAGGCGTACTAAGTTATAGCCCAGGTAATAAGATGAGGAGGATTCCAGTGGGTGTGTATTTGCTAGGGTGACTGTGGGCTGGATTGTGATGTAAAAAAAGCTGTTTTACTCTGGGACAGCATCCAGTGAGTTTTAAAAGTACTGAGCAGTGTTCATGCCAGATCTAATAACATATTTTAGAAGCTGGAAAACACTTGTGCAATGAGGGCAGAGACTGTTGAACTGAGGCCAGAATCTGTATAGTCAAGCACAGGGGAAGTAGGAAGGCCCCGCCCACATCCTCGAATAAATCTGGTTGGGCAGCTGGGGACTTAGGGAAAACAGTGCCCCTGGTGGGGAGACCGAGTGTCTAGAGGCAGCCCATAAGGTCTTCACTACCCAAGCACCAGTCATGTTATTCTGCATCCCTCAAATGAGGACATAAGTTTCATCACTACCTGTCCAAGGCCATCTGCCTCACTTCCTTCCAAGAAGGGCTTGTACTTTCTTATTAAGGCTGCTAACGGCATTGTGATGGACAGCACCATCCATCTTCTCTGTATCAAACATTCACCGAGTGGTTCCACTTCTGTGAGACCATTTGGGAAACAGAGGTGCAGTTTATCTCTGTCTCACCATTGAACATGGCAGCCCTCCCTTCTCCGTGTGAGTGTGCTCTGCCTTGTGCCAGCCAGCCTTGCAGGTTTGGGAGATTATTCACCTGCCATAGAACTGAGATTTCTCTGTCTAGGACTCTGCTCAAGAATCCCAACCTGGTAGGGGCTGGGGATTTAGCTCAGCGGCATAAGCGCCTGCCTTGCAAGCAGGCAGTCGTGAGTTCGATCCCTGGTACCGATAAAAATGAAAAAGACAAAAAAAAAAAAAAAGAATCCCAACCTGGGCTGGGGATGTAGCTCAGCAGCACAGCGTCTGCTTGGCAAGTGCAAGGCCATGAATTCAATTGCTGATATCAAAAAGGGAAAAAAAAAAAAAGAATCCCAGCCAGCAAAAAGGCGAGAAGGAAGAGAGCATGTAAATGTAAACTGTGACAATAGCCTGTTCCTGCTGGCATCACTAATCAGGTGGGCAAGAAAGAATAACTTTGTGCCACATTTCACTGTAGATATTTTTGGTACTTTTTGTATACTGTTGCTGCTTCTTGTCTGACATTATAAAAAGAATGTAAAAATGGTTACTGTTCTCCTTATATGCTTCTAGATTTGTTTAAGACGATCCTGGGATTACAAAGTGAACTGTAGACAACAACAAAAATATACAACAATAACAAATGCAAGAAGGAAGCTGAGTGTTAAAGTGCAGGTCAGGAGCAGACTAAGAGTGGCCATTCTCTACAGTCCCTCTCAGTCTACCTGTGTCAGCAGTGTCACTGATAATTTTCATTCAGCGGTGCAGCAGAGTGGAGTTGGTCCTCCCCAAAGCTGGGGCATAGTGCCAGGCATTAATGTTCCATTTACAATCCACACTCCCTTGCAGAAAGAGAAGGGCTCTAGAGTCACCTTTGGATGCCAAAATAAAAAGAAATAAGCATGAAAAGAACTGAGGCATTTTCTAAGTGTGACCTTTCAGGCAAATTCAAGCAGCAAGCTCTTCATCGCATGGAAGATCTGTCTCCCAGCTATTCCCCACCTGGGTTGGTGGATGAACCTTTATTGAAAAGACTGGGGATTTAGCTTAGCAGTGTAAGCACCTGCCTGGCAAGCACAAGATCGTGAGTTTGATCCCTGGTACCAAAAAAAGAAAAAAGAAAAGAAAAGAGTACAGAAATGTGCCATCCTTACTGGCATGGCCTATAGCCAGCCTCTTACCTTTCAGTTACTTCCCCAGGCTTTGTTTTAAGAACCTTTATTATTGCCAAAGCCTGTACCCTGTTATCCATACATTATCCTCTACTGTCTTGGCAAGGGAAGAAATGTTCCTTAAGGGAAGAAGCATCTTAATAAAGACTTTGTAGACTTTTGCAGACTTTCCCTACTAGCCAGAGTGACTTTTCTCTTTTTTTCTTTTTATCGGTACCAGGGATCGAACTCACGACCGCCTGCTTGCAAGGCAGGTGCTTATGCCACTGAGCTAAATCCCCAACCCCTCAGAGTGACTTTTCTCTACCATCAGCACTAAAGAAACATTAGCCTCAAACTCAAGAAACATGTAGCCTAGGGGCTGGGGATTTAGCTCAGTGGCATAAGTGCCTGCCTTGCAAGCAGGCAGTCGTGAGTTCAATCCCTGGTACCGATAAAAAAAAAAAAAAGAAAGAAAGAAATATTAGCCTGTGACCACATCTGGGGGCCAGTGTGAGGCTTCCTCAGCTCTGCTGGGTTCTAATCCCTCAGATAAATATAAACATGCAAGTTTACCTCTCCCAAGCAACTCTGTGTCCTTTCTTGCCTTTTGAAAATGCAAGTCAACAGAAGGAATAGGAAGGAAACGACAAGTCTTTGCAGTTGGCTAGCAACTGCTTCTGAGGAGTTATCCATCTCCTTACGCAGAACTCCTGAGTCTTACAGCCTTGTGGCAACCGTCTGGCTCTGTGCAGTTCTCGCTAGGACTTTCTTCCCTGTCTGCCTCCTCTTGTGGTAGTACGTAAGCAGAGATGGCCCAGGTTAAAGAATGAAGAAGGTTGACACTATAGAAAAGCAAGGGAAGAATTACTTCATAGGGTAAAATTTTAGTACCTTTACACAGATCTTACAAGTCAGTATGATACAAAAACCCCATTTGCTCTCAGGGCACTTTTTTATTTTCAAGTAAATGTGGGTTCTGAAAGTGTAGGGTTATTTCCAGGAGGCAGCAGAATAATGACCCAGAGTGACCTTATTATATGTATGCATATATGTTGTCTACACTGGTATCAGATGCTGTGATGGTGCTGCTCCTCAGGGTTTCTGAGTACCTTGGCCTGCAGATACAACCTGGGGCTAGACCTCAAGGATCAGCTTTGCACGAAGCAGCTCTACTGGCAAGCCTCAAGCCAGGAGTCTGAATACTGTCTTGTGCGGTGGGCAGATAGAGCTGACTTGCCTTAGCAACTCTGGGGTTCCTGCAGCCACACTTAATCATTAGTCTGACGTGGCACCCATGAAAAGAAACCACAGTGGCTCACTTAGATCACTGCCATTGATTTCCATAATTCCCATGCACCCTGGGGTAGTCTAAAATAGGAACTTAGAGGGTTTTAGAGGAGGAGATTGTTTTTGTCTTGATTTTTGATTGTCTGGTTTATTGTTTTCCATGCTGGGGGCACAACCCAGGTCCTTGTGAACACCAGCAAGAACTTGTCACTGAGCTACATTCCAAGCCTAATCATATTTTTATTTTTTAAAGTACAGATACAACCCCCACGCCCAAAAAAACCAATCTATGTTTTTAAAATAATTTAAATTTATATTGGGCTTCAGTTTCTTAGAAGTATGAACCAACATACCCTTAGCCCTCCAGGAGGATGAGGCTGAAGAATGGCAAGTTCAAGTCCATCGTGGGCAGCTTAGAAGCAAAACATTGTCTCACAGTAGTTCAAAAGTGGGCTGGGGCCTGAGGGTGCAGCTCGGCGGGAAGCCTCTGGCTTGGATTCCCAATCCTAGGGGTGGAGGAGGGAATATATATGTCAACAGAAATAGGAAAACTGTTCTGTTTGTAAGAACCACTTTTTGATATTTTCCCTAGTACTCTTTATTGACAAAGATATTAAAAGTAGATACTAATAATCATAGCATAAAATCCTGTGTCACTTAGAGTCTTGGATTGCCATCTCTCACAGTGAGTGGTGGCAGCACTGAGGTGTGTCTCACTCGCCATGGACAGTTAACTGTGTGAAGCTGCAGAATCAAGAGGGTCAGTCATAGGAGTTTCCCCTAACCCATGGATGCCCCAGGCAGACCAGCCACCTGCCCTTTCCTCCTTCTCTCATAATACAGTAATCCCCACAAGTCCGCCTTCAGGATCTGGCTGCTTGGCTGCATCCTGTGCATCTTCTCAGCAGAGACAGTACCCCTTTCTAGCCCCAACCAGGTCAGAGATTTGGCTTGTGGGTCTTCTGGCACTGCCCATCATCACCGTGCAGATGAGCACATATCCCTGGTCACTCCCTCAGGACCCAGCAAAGGCTCCAGGACAAAGCAAGGCTCTGGAAATACCTATGAAGATGCGACAGTGGGTAGAAAAGGCCCAGGTCAAAGAGACTGGATATGCATGACCTGCAATGTAGATGTCGACATAAATGACTCCAAAAATGCAATTTTGTCCTTTTTTCCCAGGTGCTGCTAAGCCAGGTGCACCGGCTGAGAGCCTTGGACTTGCTGGGAAGGTTTCTGGACTTGGGTCCCTGGGCAGTGAGCCTGGTGCGTGCCTTCTCCTTACCTTGGGGGTCAGGACTGGGGAGAGCAGAGAGCAGACTGTGTGTGACAGTCTGGGGCTTATGTAATGGTCTAGATGCAGCCACCCTGTGTGGTCTGGGATGACCCTCTGCCCGGGAATTGTCCACATGCCTGCGTGGCACTCTCCGGGCAGAGTGCTGGGGCTACTGTTTTCTCTTTACCCTCTTTCCATCTGATGTTGGACTTGGCCTTTGCAAGAAACAAAGCGCAGCTGGTGGGTTGCTTCTTATGCAGCGGCTCGGCCCTATGCCTGGGAGCCCTGAGCAGCGAGTCCCGCCACTTAATGAGGTGTTTTTCTCTCAGGAGGACTCTGCAGCCCCATCCACTATCCCTTCACTATTATTGAGACACAGTTCTGAAATACTTCTTTCATTACGCATTTTCTAGAAGAGTAGCAGTGCCATTTTAGACAGAAAAGAGTGGCCAACACTGAACCAGGAAATGATCCATTTTTTCAACAAATAAATCACAAAAGAAATAAAAGAGAAATTGAGGGAAAATCTATAGATGTAAGAAGGTTCAAGAGACCCGTCTTCCAATTGCAATATATAGACCTTCTTTGTTTTTGTTTACAAATAAATGTATGAAAACTGAAGTCTTTTTAACTTTGTTTTTTATTAGTACATATTGATCACATTCATCATAGAGAATTTGTACCCATGCATAATGTATCTTATTGTTTTACTTGTTTTATTTCCCATTCCCTTTGCCTCCCCATTTACTGAAAACTGAAGTTTGAAAAATCAGTGTTCACAGAACACAGCCAGGTATGGTGGTGCACACCTGTAATGGGGAGGCTAAGGCAGGAGGTTCCTGAGTTCAAGTCTAATCTTCACTACATATGGAGACCCTGTCTTAAAGTAAACAAAAACAAAAATTAGTGTTCACAACAATGAGAAATTGTATACAAACTGCACATTATGGAAGAATGATTGTTCATGGTAAGTGATGTGCACTACAAGTGAAGTTTCGTGGCACTCATTTGCTGCAGAGAGCGCAGAGGAGGAGCAAGCAGGCCAGGAGAGGGACTGTGTGGCCAGGGGCTGCCCATGAGCATGCAGAAGTCACCAAGTAGTCTCTCTGCTAATGTTTAACATTTTTCACTAATTAGATAATGGTAACAAAGAGTGATCATGGATAAGGCAACATTGAAGGAGAAGAACTTTAGAAAATCTAAAATTAGGAAGAATAATTAACACTAAAGGAGGGAGGAAAATCTAAAACTGGGAAGAATGCTTGTGTGCTTCTTCCCCCAGCATGTTCCTCCATGAGGAAAAGCTCCCACCAACTCAGGACAAGCCAGGGCAGGCAGTTCTGGCAGCTGCTCAGCATAAAGCCAGAGAGGCGCACATCTTCAGGAAGCCCTCCTCCTTTTCAGCAAGGTACATTTGTTCCTGTCTCATTTCCCACACATATTGAAGGGAGCAGCCACCCTTGTGCCAGAGCTGCATGGACAGTCGTCAGTGCCACCTTGCTCTCTGGCGGGCAAATGTAGGACTGGGACAGGCCATGCTAATGCTGTTTCTCCCCACAGGCCCTGTCTGTGGGCATCTTTCCCTATGTGCTGAAGCTGCTCCAGAGCTCAGCCCGTGAGCTGCGGCCGCTCCTCGTCTTCATCTGGGCCAAGATCTTGGCGGTGGACAGTGTGAGTAATTCCATCTGTCTTCTTAAGAGTAGGAAACTATGCTCTGTACCCCACCCTGGGCTTCTCCACTTCTCATGACAGGGACAATGAGTGTGGGGTGAGACCAGCTCCTCCTCTAGCCTGTTCCCCAGCCTGACACCTGTAGGTACTGTTGCCTGCCCCTTGTCTTCCAGGACAAGGTGCTGCCCTAGAAGCTATCTCTGGGTGATGGGAGGCTCTTCATAGACTCCCGTCATTGTCCCCACTCTTCCCTTAGTGGCTTCCTCCTTGCTCCGTTCACTACATCACACTGATCACTAGGACCTGCCTGTGCTCCCCTGTATCTGCCTCACCCCACCTGTTCTTGTGGGCATCATTCAGCTGTATTTGCTGGGGCCTATTGTCCAACTGCTGGTCATGCTAGGCTGACCTGTCCTCTGCACTGTGCTCTTATCCAAAGATAGGGGCTGCTACCGACACATCCCAACTAATAAATGCATGGACTCAAGTCCAGCCCAGACCTTGGTTCCTTGACCTGACCTCTCATAGGTTCCCTGGGCACTTGCTCAGCCCCACCCATGCCGATCTGGCCATGTCTCTCCTTTCACCTGGGCACTGCTCTCCTGGACAGCCATCTCCCCACACCATAAGTACTCATTCAGCTTTAGTACAAGGGGGACAAAACCTGCTAACCACTGTGGAGGACGTGCAGATGGCTTTTCCTAAGTGTATCACCTCCGATTGCTTCTCTTGTGAGTGCTGTCTTCCTTATGTGTTCTTCCACTTTGTGTTGAGGACCTGTATCAGTGTTTGTGCATTGATCTTGTTCAGCAGCCTTTTTCAGTTCTTATTAGTTCAAGTGGTTTCCCCAGTAGAGTGTCTTGGACATTCTATGTAGACCATCATTACAGTGGCAAACAAGAACAACCTGTTACCTCTCAGCCAGTTTTTAAGTCTCTTTTTTTTCTGGCTAAGGGTATCTACTAGGACTTTAGTCCATTGTTACCTGATTGCAGTACTGGAAATACCCAGGTAATTTCCTGATTTGCATGGTCTTGCTGATGCTAGGAACTGCGCCCTCTCTACCTTCAACTGCTACTTCAAATTTGACCATCACCTTGTGCTCAGCTTTGACTCTTGCTGAGTCTTGTGTTCTGCACCTGGAATCCAACCAGTGATTTCTTCTGTTGATTGTTCTGTAATGACCAGATAGTTATATATTTTAACAAAATATTTACCTTCCTGCCCATTAAGCTAACTTCTAATAAGCAGTTACTACTTAAAAGATTGGTAACTTTACCAGATTTAAGAATTAAAGGGCTGAACTTGAATCCATTTCCTCATTTATCCCAGCAAGCCATCCTCACTCCCATGCATCACCGGCTTCTGTGAGTCACCGTGATGGTGCTTGGGCCGCCACCTCCAACAGGGAGGTTCAGCATCAGGACAGCAGCAAAGCACATCTCATACACATACTGCCTGTCTCTGTTACACTAAGACTTGTTCTTCCATGCTGAAAGTTTGGTCTTGTGATTCAGAAAGCAATCCTTGTTTGTCATTTCCATTTTACCCTTCAAATTCATTGAAGAACCACATTATGTAACAGAAGGACTTTTCTCAGAAAGTCATCTCAGAACTGTTTCTCTTCTATCCCATTGTCTTTGGCATTTGTGCCAGAACATTTAGAAATTTACTGACACTGTTATTTGGTGCTTGGCCATGGTACCATATGGAAGGGCTCTTGGGTACACAAAACAGATCTGCTATGAAACAAAGCACAAGTTGAGGGAGCAGAGAGCAGAAAAGGCACCCACAGGACAGAAAAGGCAACAGGTAAGCAAGCACAGGCAATGAGCAGCAGGTCTGGAACCTGGAGCAGTGAGCAGTGCGACTGTGATTAAGCACACTGGAGTTTACACCCCCAGCCTCACCTAGCCCTTCCTGCATGAACTGCATGAACACGTTTAAGCCAGCTTTGATTCTCACAATGGTCTGTCCTTGTAGTGCCTTTAGTACCTGGGCGTAGGTCTTATCTTTATTAGTCATTTTAGGAGAGGCTATATCTGTCTCTACCTTCAGAGCTGATCACTGCACTATGGCATGTAGGGAACAGGGTTTATATCCTCCTCTTGTTCCTATTCTCTCCCAGGGCCACATGGTTTCTCATGCTCACCCTGGGGAGGGGCAGCCCTCAGTACACTGTGCCTGATGCCAAAAGAGCTGTTTGTCACACTGCATGATGCACAGTTCCACAGCCCAGCTGGAAATGCCCTTTGCTGTAATGTTCTCGTAAATACCCACAGGCGCTGGGGACCATCCTGTGAATTAATTTCTTACCCAGCTTGCTGTACCTATTTATTTAACAACAATCATCCCATGGAGGGATATTTTGAAACCTTTCCCGTTGAAATCAAGCCTTATTTACCTCATCCTTCCTTTCATAATTACCCTGGCCGTAACTCCCCAAGATTACAGCTCTATCTGCGTTTAAGCAGTCATCCCTCCTCTCCTAACATCTGGCTACACTGGGTAGCCAGCCTCCCCGCATCTCCTGAACTGTGCCCTCACTGAGCTCAGTCCTCCAGGTGACTCCTTGAGTGTGCCCTTGTGGGTTTGCAGGGCAGGGTACACTGTGAGGATAATGAGACTGTCCAGACTCTTTTCTCTTATCAGGAGCCTGTCAGCCCCCTAGGACCTTCCTGCTAGCCCCACTGTGAGTTGGAAAATGGTGGGCTCACTCTGGCTGGGTGCAGCATAGGGCACATTGGGACCCGTTTTCTCTCCCATTCAGCTTTTGGGCATCACTATGTACTGTTTTGCTAGAGGCTTCTGGAAGACTCAGGAATTAACCAGATTCTCAAAAGGATGGCTTTGTGTGGGCAAAAGAAGAGATCGCGAGGGTAGAGTAAGGTACAAATGAATCATCTGATCATTTGTCCTTTTTTTTTTTTTTTTTTTGGTACTGGGAATTGAACTCCCCTGCACTTGCTAGGCTGGCGCTGTGCCACAGAACTATATTTCTGACCCAATGCACTTGTCCTTTAACTAAGGGACTTCATACATTGTGAGGTCACTGACCATACAGGTGGCCTTGCTTGGGACAAGGAGCATTTTTAGAGTCCTGACACACTCAAAGTAATCTGACCCAGAACATCTCTTGTAAATCACTCCTTGCACAATGTCACTCTTCCCTCACTTCACCATCAAATTACCAGGCAGATGAAAAATCAAGAAATAAGATCTATCATGAGGTTAAAAAAAAGACAATCTAACCGTTGAAACTCATTTGGACATGCACAGATGTTAGAATTGAAAGACAAGGACATTAAAACAGTATGAGAAGTCTGTTCTATGTATTTAAGCTTTGGAGATATAAAAAGCACCCAGTCAAACTTCTGTAGATGACAGTGACAATCTGTGACATGAAAAAGACTCTGAATAGGATGAACATCTGATTAAACATTATAGAAGAAAAGGGAATGGATACTATCCAAAAGGAAAACACAAGACAAGAAAATTTTTAAAAATTCAAGGACTGTCATTGAACTATCCAGCAGTTGCAACAGATATAACGTGGTGTCTGGAGCTCCTGAGGGATAGGCACAGAGGATGTTTGAAGAACTAATGGCTAAAGATTTTCCAAATTTGATGAAAACTAGGAAGCCACAGAGGAAATTCAGCAAGCCCCAAGACAAGTGAACAAAGACAAGGGCAGCAGCACCTTTCTTACCAAAATCAGGGAAAAATTACCACTGTAAAGCAACATTGTTTTTGTTTTGTTTTGTCTTTTTTTTATTATTTTTTATTGGTACCGGGGATCAAACTCACGACTGCCTGCTTGCAAGGCAGGTGCTTATGCCTCTGAGCTAAATCCCTAGCCCCTTTTACTTATTTATTTATTTATTTATTTATTTATTTTTGGTTTTTTTTTTTTTTGTAAAGCAACATTTTTAAAACAATGGGAGAAAAATCTATGAGCCTAAGCCAAGAACTGGGGCACATACCTGTAATCCCAGTGACTCTGGAGGCAGAAGCATGAGTTCAAGGCTATTCTGAAAAATTTAGGGAATCGGTGTTTTTGAATGAATGAATGAATGAAGAGACTTGGGTGTGCAGCTCAGTCATAGAACTGGTGTGTTAGTTCTTCGTTGCTGTGACAAAATACCTAAGAATAATGTAAAGGGAGAAAGGCTTAGCTTGGCTCATAGTTTCAGAGATTTCAGTCCACGCTCAGCTGCCTACCACATTTGGGCCTGTAGCAAGGCAACATTATGGCAGAGAAAAGCTGCTCACTACGTGACCTCCAGGAAGCAAAGGGTTCCAGTGACCTGCTTCCTGTAATCAGGCCTGAGCTCCTAAAGCCCATTCATCCATAGATTATTTCATTGATGATATGAGCACCCTCATGATCCAGTCACCTCTCAGCCCTATCTCTGAACACAGCTACTGTGGTTATCAAGCCTTCAATACATGCGTTTTGGAGGGATACTTCCATGTAGCATAAATGAGACCTTGGGCTCAATACCATACCAACACCACAACAAAAAAAACCATCAAACTAAAATTCTTCACCCAGAGTGTCTTTCACAAGTAGAGGCCCCAAAAAAGACATTTAAAGACATAAAAGCCTTTATCACCAGAAGACTCCTACTATGGGAATGGATGTTGGCAAAAATCCTTTAAATTGTAGAACATTAAAATCAGAAGTGAACATTAATGTACAAGAAGGAATGAGAACTCCAGAGAGAACTGTTTTTTAATCTCTTTAAAAGGTAATTGATAACAGTAAGAACAGCACACTATGGAGTTTATGATGTATCAACAGAGTACATAATGATAACAGCAAAAAGGTTGGGAGAGGCAAAATGAAATTCTATTTTCTGATTCTTATACTTTATTTGAAGTGGTCTAATACTACCTGGAAGTAAACTATGAGAGGTAAAGATGTCATCCAGGCCTAGGACAACTCAGTGGTAGAGCACTTGCCTAGAATGCATAAGGCTAGATTCTTTCCTCAACATACAAAAAAGAAAAGAAAGATGTAGTTTGCAACTCTTAACTACTACTAGAATTAAAGAAGAATTAGAATTAACCAACAAAGGAGAAAATACGAAGTAGTTCATACATACAACTGTATAAAAGGAAAGAAAAGGAACAAAGACTAGATGAGACCCCTAAAAAAAAAAAAATAAGATGATAGAGTTAAACCTAACCATATCAGTAGTCATATGTAGTCTGAATTCCACAATTAGAGAGACATGTTGCCTATAAAAAGTGCATTTTCAATAAAAAGACAACAGTAGGTTAAGGTAAAAGGATAGAAGACATATACCATGCTACCACTAAGCAAAAGAAGATTGGAGTATCAGGTGACACCATCCAGGTTGTTACCAGGGAAAGAAGGTCTTCATGGGCTCAAGGAGTCTGATCTTCCAAAAGGCACAGTTGTTATGGTTTGAGTCTGAATGGCCCCCAAAAGCATGTGCCACTCTGCCTTGAAGCCAGCTGATTATAGACTGAAACCTCCACAAAATGGGAGCTAAATAAACCTTCCCTTCCTTCACTTTGGGTGTCAGGTATTTTGTCCAAGCAATGAGAGAAAAAAAAAAAAAAAAACCAAGACAGAATTTTGTATAGTGGAGTGGGGTTATGCCATGACTATACCTGACCATGTGGTTCAAGAGCCTTTGGGGAATGCCTCTGAACCTTGGAAAGGTTCAGAGATACTACCTGAAAGTAGCCCTGGAACTGCTTTGGCTGTTTTGTATGGGAGATTCTAGTCAGAGCTCAAATCAGAAAACCTCTAAAGCCCAGATTCGGGAAGTTTCAGCTGGGAAGGACCAAATTGGTCCACATTTTTGGGCTCCATCCAGATGGTGTATCTTATAGGTTGGCAGAAAATTCATCTGCATTTTGCTTGTGTCCAAAGACTTTGACTGAGACTGAAATTAAGGGCAATGAACTAATTAATTTGGCAGCAGAAATTTCAAGGCAGTCAAATGAGATGGCATGGCTATTGTTGGGGGCTTTTTGTCAGATTTGTGTTACAAATCAATAGCAAAGAGCCCAGAAGGATGATTTAAAACATTGAGAGTTTGGCTAAAAAGAAAGCTACAGTAAAGCTGTGGACTACAAAGAGCTGATATCTCAGTTGCTAAGAAAGAACAAAAGAATGGGACATCATGGAAAGCAGTGGGTCACCATCCTTTGCAGCCTTAGAACTGCAAAAGTGAAAAACTTTGCTTTAAGGAGAAAGCCACGGAACACCATGTTCCAGAATGGAGCACCACACACACACACCAAATTTCAAAATGGTGGCGGCCTTACCCAGTTCCAGAATGGCAGTGACATAGAGAATTTGCTCCTCACAGTCAGGTTCAGAGTGCGAGCGATCCAGGCACTCAACCCCTACAGCCAAGAGAGAGGAAAGCCTGGCTACTGCTCCAGCTGGCAGTAGACCTCAGCATCATCACGTTGTACTGGTTTTAAGCACAGGCAGAATGCACAAGTTCTGAGGTTAAAAAGGCTTCCACCATGATTTCAGAAGGCCTGAGAGGAGGGCAGTGTGTGAAGCTGTGAGTGTGAAGCCAAAGGTATAATGGAGAACCCAAAAGTTTGGAAAAGCCAGGAGCATAGATCATCTAAGGAAAGCTGCAAGGAGGGAGCAAAGCCAACCCAAGAGAGACGTGAGAGCTACAATGCTGGAAGTGCTGTAGGAGTGGAGTCACTCAAGCCCTTTGGAGTTCACAACCAGATTGCTTTGGATATTGCATACGGAACTACAGGACTTAAATGTTTGTCCTGCTGGATTTTGGACTTGCTTTGGTCCCAATCCTTTGTATCCCCCTGTTTGTACCTTTTGGAATGGAAATCTTGTGCCTTTGAATGCTGGAAGTATTTCCGTTTCTTTTTGTTTGTACAAGGTCTCACAGCTAAGAGTTTGCCTTAAATCTCAGAGGAGACTTTGGACTTGGGCCTTTCATCAGTGCTGAAACTGTTAGGACTTTAGCAGCTCTTGGAGATAGACTAAACGTCATTTGTATAAAGGATGTGCAAGAGTCTTTGGAGGGCTAGGGGCAGAATGTTATGGTTTGAGGCTAGATGTTCTCCCAAAGCCTCATGCCGTCACAGAGGCAGGCTTCTAGAGTTTGTGAATAACTCATGGTCCAATGCTGGGATTATGGGTGTGAGTGCTACACCCAAGTGGGTGTGGCCTATACACAGTATAAGGGACAGAAGGAGTCTTCTCTCCATGTTCCTCCCCTTTTGGTCTTGTTGCTCTTGCTGTTTCCCACCACTGTGAACAGTTGCCCCTTAGCCTTGCCACTCTGCCTTGGAACTAGCTGAGTATAGACTGAGGCCTCCACAAACTGAGCTAAATCGTTCCTTCCCTCATTTTGAGTATTGGGTATTAAGACAACAATACTTATTCACTCAAAAACATGCAACAGGACCTTATAAACTGCAGAGACGTAACTAAATCCACAATTACACTTAGAGATTTTGATTTTCTGTCTCCGTCGTGGACAGAACAAGTAGGGAAATCAGCAAGGAGAGAGCAATGAATGACCTTACCAGCCCACCACCACTAGAGATTGCTGTTCTCCACAACCTCAGACTGTGTGCTTTTCAAGTGACAGACCACATCCCGGCTAAAACCACAGCTCAGCTCATTTAAGGGTATGCAAATGTGCACAGTGGGTTCTGAAACCTTAGCAGAGTCAAGTGCACTCTTGTAGTTAATCAAGGAAGTCGTAGAACACTTGAGGACCAAACAGTATACTTCTCAGTAAACAAATGTTTTAAGTTATAAGGTGTAAATTTTAAATAAGAATAAAACATAAATATGTGACATTAAAGTTTTAAATGTATTATAATTAAATACTGACCTATTTCAAATAAGTATTATATAAGTGTAATTTAATATAATGGTCAAGAAATATAAACCTTTATATTAAGATGTAAAATGAAATTTTAATAAGAGCTTTCAAAGAGGGAATCTTGAGGAAAATAAATATTTTGTTCTTAGTGGAAATAAAAGTACAACATAACAAAATTTGTGGGACACTGCTAGGCAGTGCTAAAGGGACTATATAACATTAATTGCACACAGGAAGAGAAGCAGGGAAGTGAGATCAGTGGCCACAACTTCCTCCCTAAGATATTAGTAAAAGTAAAAGTAAACCCAAAGCAGGAGGAGAAAGAATAATAAAAACCAGAGTGAAAAATCAGTGTAAAAGAAAACCGTGAAACAGTATTGAAAACAAAGCTGGCCTAAATCAATAAAATTGATAAACCAATCTCAGATCAATAAGGAAGCAGAGAATACACACTTCCCAATGTCTGGAATGGCAGCAGCAACGTCTTTCTGGAGCATTAAGAGGATGACAGGCAAATACTGCAAACAGCTCAGAGAATATTCATGCAATGGGCATGTTCCCGGATGACATAGTCTGCTCACTGAAGGACAGAGCTGAGTATGGTGTCATACATACCTATCATCTCAGCACTCTTGAAGCCCAAGGCAGGAGAATCACAAATTTGAGCCCAACCTGGGCAATTTAACAAGACTTTGTTTCTAAAAGAAAAGACTGGAGATGTAACTCAGAGCAAAGGTCCTGAATTTGGTCCCTAGGAGAAAGAGACAGAGACAGTATGAACAAATATGTGAATAGTACTATATCTATTAAATTAAAATTATAGCCTAAAACCATCCTACAAAGAAAACTCTTTAAGTCCAGATGGTTTCCCTGGCAAATTCTCCCAACATTAAGGGAAAAACATATGGGTAGCAAGAAGTCTCTTTCCGTAGCATTCTCTGAGGCTAGCATTTCCCTGGTACCAAAACCAGACAAACACATTATAAGAAAAGAAAACTAAGGGCCAATATGCTGCTTGTGAACATAAATACAAAGATTCTAAACAAAATTTTCTCAAATCAAATTTAACAATATATAAAAACAATACAGACCTAGTGGGATTTCTTTCTGGATTATAAGATGTTTTAACAAGTAAAATATAACGTGAGGACCACGTTAAAGAAAAACTGCCTGACCATCTCAGTTCACTCAGAGAAAGCATTTAACAATATCTTAAGGTTCATTTCTAATTAAGAAATAAGTAAATTCTCAACAAATTGTTTGTCACACTGAGAGAACCTTTGTAATCTGACATACAATGTCTACAAGAAACGTACAGCTAATGTCACACAAATAGTGAGAGACCAATGCTGGCATCGAGAACCCACCCCCACACCTGCCCTCAGTATTATGCTGGGAGTTCCAGGTGGCACAGTGAGACAAGGGAAAAAGATGCCCAGGTCGGAAAGGAAGTATAACTACATTTATTTTTAAATAACGTGATTGCCTGTTTAAAAATGCCATCACATCTATTAAAAGTGCTACCAGCTCTAAGAAGTAGGATTAGTAAGTTTGCCAGTTATAAGATTATTATACAAAAATCAATTGATAGCTAGCTGTGGTGGCACTCATGCCTGTAATTCCACCACTCTGAGAAGGCTGAGGGCAGAGAATTGCAAGTTCAAGCCCAGTCTGGGTAATTTGGAGAGACTTGGTCTCAAAGTTTTAAAAAATTGAAAGGACATAGCTTAATGTAAAGACTCTGAGTTCAATCCATAATACTGCAGGAAAAAAATCAATTTATGTGACATTTACAGTGGCATCAAAAATATGAAATAACTTAAAGATAACTTTTAACAAAAAATACCCAACATCTGTACACTGAAAGTGTAAGTCATTGCTAAGAGGAATTAAACAAGACCTGAATATGAACAGATAGTCTACTGCATGAGTCCTGATTCTAAAATCTATAGAAAATGCGAAGGACTAGAATGGCCAATGCAATTTTGAAAAAGAGCCAAAGTGGAGGGACTTCAACACTTACTGTGAATCCCTAGTGCTTAGGACCTGAGAAGGCTTTAAAATAGGTAACGGGGGCCAGAAAGTGAGTAAGAGACCACCCAAACCATGGCAGGGTAACCATTCTGTAAGCCCACTTACTTGAGAGGCTGAGGCAGGAGAATGGCTTAAGCCCAATTGTTCAAGGCTAGCCTGACAATATAATAATCCCTAGCTCAAGTAAAGGAAAATATACTCGTCCAGGAGGTTGACTGTAGGTTTTCAATAAAGGTTTAAAGACAAGTCAATTCAGTGGAGAAAAGATAATATTTTCAACATGTTGTACTAGGACAGTCCGACAGCCATATGCAAAAGCAAAAAACTACAATACAAGGGCTGGGGATTTAGCTCAGCGGCATAAGCACCTGCCTTGCAAGCAGGCCGTCATGAATTCGATCCCCAGTACCAATAAAAAGGAAAAAGGCAAAAAAAAAAAAAAAAAAAAAAAAAAAAAAAACCCAAACTATAATACATGCCTTCAGCTGCATTAAAATTAACTCAAAGTGGATCAGACTAAATGAAAAAGTTAAAACTATAAGACCTATAGAAGAAGACATAAGAGAAAACCTTTATGACTACTGGGTTAAGCAAAGATTTCTCACAGTCCATAAAGAACAAATTAATGAATTGAACTTTATCAATATAAAAACCTCTACTCTCTAAAGACATCATTATGTGAATTACCAGACAAACCACAGACTGAAAAATTATTTGCAAATTATTTATGTTTTAAAAACTTGTATCATGAATGCATAAGAACTCCCAAAACTGGATTTGGAAACAAATGCATGCAAATACAGAAAAGTAGGCAAAAAGTTTCAGCAGGGCCAGGGATTTAGCTCAGCAGCCTAAGTGCCTGCCTTGCAAGGGCTCAGTCGTGAGTTTGATCCCCAGTACCAAAAAAAAAAAATTTTGAGCAGACATTTCACTGAAGAAGGATGCTTGGCAAACAAGCAACAAAAAGATACAACATCTTTAGTATGTAAAATGCAAATCAAAATCACAATCAGTTATCATTGCATACCTAGTAGAACAGCTGAGACTGGTGATAGCAAGCAGTGGCCAGGCTATGGAGGGTCAGGAACTCTCATATGTTGCTGAAGAGACTACAAAATGAATCAATCACTTTTGAAAATGACTTCCATTTGACATACATATTTATGGATGTTTGTTGTAGTCAGGGTTTATAAGGGAAAAGATTTAATGCATGACATGTAATTTATAAGATTATTTTATAATATTCACCCAAAAGTGAAATGCAAAAGAGTACAGATCTGTCCACCCAAAGAATCCAGCTGAGAGCCTGAACCCCACAGCATGATTCCAGCTGAAGACGTAAAGCCCATGGCAATGCCCTCCAATCTTTCAACCAGAGGCCTAGAGCCCACAACAATGTCTCTTGCAACTCAGTATCAAGGACCCACACTGAGAGACCCAAAAGTCAGTGGTGGAAGTTAGAAAGTCTGCTCTAGTAGGATTAAGATTCAGTGCAGGAGCTGGGGATTTAGCTCAGCGGCAGAAGCACCTGCCTTGCAAGCAGGCAGTCGTGAGTTCAATCCCCGGTACCGATAAAAAGGAAAAAGACAAAAAAAAAAAAAAAAAAAAGATTCAGTGCCAGCAGGCTGAGGGGTATGCACTGGAGCCAGGAGGCAACACTCAAGGTAAGGACCTACGCTCCCCAGAAGAGAACCATAGCCATCCTCAGCAACAGTGAGGACCCGAGCTCCTCCGATGATAGGAACAACTGAGTTCACATCCGGATAACCAGCGTGACAGCAAATCATCTTCCCCTAAGTTCACTTTCATGCTGTTGGCAACAATCCCCAGGTGGGCCTTCTATACCAGCACCAGGCTGGCTTAGTTCAGCTGGGCGTTACAAGTGGTAACCCATCACGATGTTCCAGTCACATCACCGCTGAGTGTCACTCACCCAAAAAAATGGGAGCACATGGACCACTCACATGAATCTCAGGTTTATTTATATTACCCAGCAGCTAGGAATAGCTCAGATGTACATAGACAAGTGAATGACTAACAAACTGTGACTTGTCCCTACAAGAGGATCCCATTCTGCGAAGTAAAATGAAACCCAATCTCAGTATTATTTTGCTGAGTTAAAGAAGCTAGTAGTGGATGTGTATTGTATGGTTCCATTTACATAAAATTCTAGAAAATGCAAATATATCCAGAGTCACAGGAAGCAGATTAGTGGCTGCCTGTGGGCAGGTGAGTGTGGGCGAAGGATGACCAAAGGAATGGAAAAGGACTTTCCAAGAGCTCCTCATTACCTTGTAGTAATGGCTTCACAGATGTGTACATAAGGCACAATCACCCAGCTGTGCATTCTCAGTCTGGGTGACACCTTATGTATCACTTATATGTCAGTGGATCTGTTTAAAATTTCAAATTGCCAAATAGTCAACAAGGAACTATGCTGAATTTTCAATTCAGGAAAGACCAAAACAAAAAGTTTGTGTATAAAAACTGTGGCACAGTTGTTCTCAGTTAGCATCAATGCTGCTCTGCTGAGTGCAGTGGCATGCACCTGTATCCTAAGACTGAGGCAGGAGAATCGCAAGTTCAGAGCCAGCCTGGGCGACTTAGTGAAACCCTGTCTCAAAATAAAAATAGTAAAAAAGAGTTGGGGATGTAGGTTAGTGACAGAGCACTTGCTTAGTTCTACAAAGGCTGGGTTCTGTCTTCCCATCTCACCAACATGTAAATCAATGGTGCATAGTAATTGAGTACAATTCCTGACTGAAGCCTCGACCAGATCTAGAGGCTGTGGACATATGGGAGGAATCTGTTTATGGGCTCAGTGTCAGTAGTAGTGCTGCATCACTGTTCCATTTCTTGAGAGTGATAATAGCTTTGTGGTTATGGAAGCAAAAGTCCTCTGCCTTGGAATATTTTGGTGCAAAGCATCGTATTATAGACGTCTTTAAAAGGTGCCGAAGAGTACAGGGGAAGGAAAGGGAGAAAGCCGATGTGATGGAATTTTTTTGTTTTTAGTTTTTCTGAAGGGCAGATGTTTGAATCAGAGGTCAAGAGAATATAACCTGTGCATGAGTAATGCAGAAATAAAGAGGTCTACATTGTCTGCCACTTAGGTGTGGAGAGCCTGGCCGTGGTAGTAGATTTCTAAGTTCCTGAAGTCTGTTGTTATCATTTGTCTCTCTGCTAATTAACAGGGTTAAGGGAGGGGAAGCAGTTAATTAAGGATTCCTGTAAGCTGGGTTTCACTTAGTTGAGACTTTTTCCTAGGCGTAATTAATATGCAACTCAGGCAGACATTCCAAGTTACACTTAATAAAGTTTTATTTATAGTACCCCCAGGGAACACCAAGGGCACAATGTCAGTGAATTTGAAAACACACTCTGAGTTAGTATTTAGAAAGTGCATGCAGTTTGAGGGTATAGAAAGGCTTGGCCATGCCTGGTCCTGAAAAGGAGCTATTCCATGAGTGCAGCCCTACTTCTGAGCTTTCCTCTCAGCCAGGACTGACTCGGCTTCCCCTGCAGAGAAGCTCCCTTCCCACCTCTCCAAATTCCTTTTCTCCTCCCTCCTCATACAGATTCCATTCAAAAGGTTTGCTCGTTTTCATCTGCTCATGTCCTGAACTCCTTGTTTCCTATGCTTTCTGTCTTAATAAACTTTATTTTTTAGAATAGTTTTAGGTTTACAGAAAACTTGAGGAGACAGTACCTCACACCAAGCTCCCTTTATTGCCATCTTACATCACAAATGACTCTGGGTTAGTACCTTCTTTCTGCCCAGGATCTCACATGATCTTTAGTTGTCCTGTCTCCTTGGGCTCCTCTAGGCTACACTGGCCTGGGAGTTTCTTAGTTTTCCCTTGGCTGTTTGTTTTTGCTTTGTTTGTTTGTTTGTTTGCTTTGGATACTGGGGATCAAAACCACAGGGCATTCTACCACTAAGCTAAACCATGTCTTCAGCCCTTTTTATTATGATATCTCACTGAGTTGCCCAGGCGAAGCTTACACTTGTAACCCTTCTGCCTCAGCCTCTCAGGTTGCTGGAAGTAGCTGGCATTCCAGGCTCGCACCGCTATGCCTGGGCCCCTGTTTTTGGTGATCTTGATATGAAGCGCATTGGTTGGGTTTTGCAAATGGCGCCACTCCCGGGACTTGCCTGATGATTTTCCATCTAGACTTGTGATGGTTTGGGGAGGACCACAGAGGTAAAGTGCTGTATTAGCACACTGTCCCCAGGACATTTCTCTGTGGGTGCCTCTCTGTGGCTGAGGCTTTATGCTCCGCGCCTTACTGTGCTGTTACTGTTGTCTCCACCCCTCCGCACTGTGACCTGGTGGAGATCGCTGGGATGTCGGGGGTTTGTTTTGTAAGCTGCTTCATGTCTTTGGCTGAATTTTATGCAGGTCCATTGTTTTTTCAGGTTCTGAATATAGTTCTCTTCACTTCTTTTCCATTTTTAATTAAGCTTATTTTATACAGTTCATAATGGGACTGCTATATTTTTGTTCTTCTGACTTTTTCTGGTATCACCTCTTCCCCGCCCCCGCCTCTTTACTGAACCAGCTTTTCCTGTTTTGCCATCCTCCAGCTATCCATGAACAGACAGCACAGGAAAAATGTTAACCTTCTCTAACATTGGTCTGTTTGCTAATCACAGGCCGGTGGGTGGGACTCAAGAACGTGAAAGCCTCCACCCAAACCTAATGAGTCCTGAGTGCTTGGGGAATGTTACCCATTCTTCCTGCTCCCTTATTTTAACATAAATAATGTAATTGCTTTGATGGTCCGTGTATAAAATAAGCTATAATTTGTAATACACAGAAAATAATAGAGCAGCAGTATAGAAAAAATGTTTGCCAATGTGCAGTTGGCAAGGATGTGTCATGCAGAGAGCTTGCTTTTTAGGAGCCCTTCAGAGTGGCTCTCAGTCCCTGGGGAGATTTAAAGACACCCTCATGCTATCCCTGGCAAACTGGTCTCAGTGAGCAGCAGTGCTGCCTCTCTGTACAGAAGCACAGTCCACCTGTCCCAGCAGTGGGTCAGGCCTCTGAAGACTACCTGCCCAGGATAAGACCAAGCCCAAGCAGACATGCACATTGTTGAGGGACCAGGCTTCAGCCGAATGTGGTCTGTGCCCGCATAGAGAAACTTTCTCCTCATGGAGAAACTAGGCATGTCTAGCAGGATGGAGGCAGTTGAATCAAATCATCTGGGTTGCCAAGAACAAAGTGAAATGTAAAAGGATTAGCTAAGAGGGGCTGCCTGCCCCCAGCTGCTCATGCCAGGCCACTGGGCTACACTTCAGCCATATTGGAGTGGGTGCTGGAATGAGGGTTAACAAGGTACCCTTTGCACAGTGAGCAGACAGAGAAGTGCGTGCTGGGGGAGGTGATGTGAGCCCCAAGAGTCTACAGAAGCTGTTTCTCTCTGTGGGCACTGAAGGGCTGTGAGATTGATTGGCAGGCCACTCTGTATCACCAGCTCAGTTGCCTGACTCCATGCAGGGGTGAGGAGGGGTCCCCCAGGCACATGGCTCTCATCTGCAGTGCAGTGGTACAGGGCTCCATGGAAGAAGCCCATGTGGGGCACCTGGCTGTGATTTGAATGCATTTCCTTTTCCTGACCAAAATATGAACACCCACCTTCTCCCTGCTCTTGGTGAGCTACTTTTCTCTTACCTCTCATGCCCAGATCCATCCTCTTAACTCTTGAGTTTGATGAAAAGGGCAACCACAGTTTGGCTATGAGGGATGTGAGATCATCCAGGTTACTTGTGTGGTACAGAAAGTTCCAGTTTCCCAGGGCTTACTGTGATGTGCCCTGCACTGGGTAGAGTCTAGGTGTCCTTACAGTGCTTCTTTTTTCACACAAAGATAAATTGACTCTTCTAACCTCGGTGGAATTACCAGATTAGCAATTGTGATATCTCACCCCAGTGCAAACGTTCACAGATGCATTCATAGCAGCCATGTATATTGGCTCGGCTTTCTCCTGGGACTTGACAGAGCATTCAGAGGCTAGCAGAGGAGTCAGAAATACACCTAGCCACCTCCAGCACAGAGACACCAATGAGCTCCACCAGAGCCTGTGCACAGCCTAGGCCAGCCTGACAGGCAGAGCCTGCCAGATATCTTGAGCAGGCAGGAGAAAAAGAAAGAGTATGAAGGCTCCAAGAAGCTGGAAAGAAGACTGAGTAGGCTGAAGACTGAGTATTCAGAGAGATGTTTGGTTGGTGGTTGGTTGGATGGTTTTGAGACTGTCTCACTATAGGTCAGTCTGGCCTTGAATTCATGACAATCCTCCTGCCTCAGCCTCCCAACTGCTGGGACTTCAGATGTATGCCACCCATGCCTGAACTCAGAGACATCTTGAGGACAACTGTTGTCACACTGACTTATGTCACACACAAATCCTTGACCATTGGCACCAAGCAGTGAAGGACACCTCAAGGACAGTGTCAGGCCTGGCTAGGACAATTAGGTCTGCACTACGGAAATAACTGAGTTCCATTGGGAAGCAAATTTCCAGATGAAATTTGTGCCAGAGACCTTGTCCGCTCAGCTTAGAGCCAAGCAAGGAGCAAGGGAGGAAATACACGCGTAAGTGACGGATTATTCCCAGAGGCTTGACAGGAGAAAATCCAGAAATGACAGGAGAGGAAAAGCTGGAAAGAAGATATTCTAAATCCTAAGGTTACTTTGCATATTTCTATGTAAATACATTAAAGACTTGAATAAAGAAAACTTGCGGAGTCAGAAGGTTCACAGGTTTGATGAAACTGTATCTCAAAATAAAATTTAAAAGACTAAGGTACAACATGAGCAAAGTGTACACAAGTCCTTAGGTTCAATCCTCATTACTACAAAAAAAACTGGAGAAGAAACTAAAGGCTTTACTAGACTAAATTCCATAGAAGAAATACAGGAAGTTGTTTTAAAAAGAAAACCTATCCCCTATTCCAAAGAAATCACTAGGTTTCCTTTCATATAGGAATAATCCATAGAGAGCAGTTAATTCTGCTGTTGTTTAAACACTTGTAGAGCTTTTTTTTTTAAATGGAGGGAAAAGTGCTGGGGGGATTTAGCTCAGTGGCGTAAGCGCTCGCCTAATAAGCACGAGGTAGTGAGTTCGATCCCTGGTACCAAAAAAAGGGGAGGGGGAATATGTTAAAAATTTTTGTGTGTGAAATGGGCAGAATCTACAATGGAAATAAATACTACTCACCTATTCACTTGAAAATGTTAAATTTCAGGCCAGGGTTATAGCTCAGCAGCACAAACCACCTGCCTGGCAAGCATGAGGTTGTGAGTTCAATCCTCAGTACCAAAAAAAAAAAAAAAGAATAAATGGTAAATTTCAAGTGGGCATGGTGGTACACATCCCTTATCCCAGCACTTGGAAGACTGAGGCAGGAAGATCACTGTGAGTTTAAGACCAGTCTGAGCTGAATAGTGAAACCCTATTAAAATAAAAATAAGTAAATTTATGTTATATAATCTTAGCACAATTTTCTAAAATCTTTAGTTTACACCAAAAAAGCAAAACTATATTATATTCACAGTTATAAACATTTAGAAATAAGATAGCAAAATATTGAACAGGTAACACACTATGACTGAATGAGGTTTCTCTCAAGAATGCAAGATAGCCGGGCATGGTGGCTCACGCCTGTAATCCCAGCCCTCAGGAGGCTGAGGCAGGAGGATCGTTGCAAGTTTGAGACCAGCCTGGGCTACAAAGTGAGCTCAAGGCCAGCCTGAACTACATAGAGAGACCCTGTCTCAAAAAAGACAAAAAAAAAAAAAAAAAAAAATGCAAAGATGATTCAAAACTAAGAAAGCTATTACGGTAACACATTAGCAAACAGAAGAATGCTAACATGTGTCTTCTCAAAAACAAGAAAGATATTAACACTGGCATCAGTAGCTGCTTCCCCATACTTAGTCAGGCAAAGCAGCATTTCCACCAAAACAGGAACAGTATCAGAGGCCTGCTGACATCAACCACACAGTTAGAAAAAAGAAAGAAAGAAACAAAGGAAGGTAGGTCTACTGTTTGCAAGTTATAGGACTTCACACCTAAAAAACTCAGTGGGATCAGTTAAATACTAAGAAAACTTACTAAGGAGAAAGTTTAAAACTACAACACAGAAATCAAAAGTAACAACTAGATAAAAGAGCACACCTTTTGTACTGAAGTCATAAGTGTGGGCATAATCTTAATCTGAGACAAGAAAAGCCACCATGAAGTAAACCTTAAAACATTCCTGGGAGACACAAAAGTCAACTTGAACAGGTAAAAACATACTCTGTTCTTTTACAGAAAGATTCCACATCATAAATAGGTCAGTGTTCTCTGGGTTAATTTATAAATTTAATGTAATCCCAATAAAATTACCAGCAGGCTTTTTTTTTTTTTTTTGAACTAGACAAACCTATTCTCAACTTGAAGTAGAGAAATAAACAAGCAGGAAAATTCTGACTAGGAAGTATAAGGATGGAGAACTAGTCCTGTCAGATACCAAGTTAACCATGAAGACTCAATAATAAGGGCCGGGGATTTAGTTCACAGGCATAAGCACCTGCCTGGCAAGCACAAGGTCATGAGTTTGATTCCCGGTACCAACAAAAAGATAAAAAAAAGACTCAATAATAAGATAAAAAGATAAAAAAAAAGACTCAATAATAAAGAACAGTGTGGAATGTGACACTGGATCACAGTAGACAAATAGACCAAAAGCGCATCACAGAGACCTATGGACACCTCAGATTGTAGATAGTAGCTTAAGTCAGTGGAGCCACATGACCAAGCCTTTAATTTGTGATGTTAGAGTAAGTAAGAGGCTGCTATAGTTAGAGTCTTGAATGTCTCCCCAGAGTGCAAGTCCCCTCGGTCCTCAGGATGACATTATTGAGAGGAGTTCAAATCTTGAAGGGGCAGGGCCTCCTATGAGGCCTTACAGCATCGGGGATGCCCTTGAAGGGACCATAAAGTGAGCAGTTTGCTCCACTACATGTTGTTACCATGATGTGCTGCCTCGCCACTGTCCCAGAGGCAATGGGACCAATGGGTGTGGACTGAAACCATGAGTCAAAAATAAAACTTTCCTCCTTACACATTGGTTATCTCTGGTATTATGTCACAGTAATGACAAGCTAACAGAGGGAAGCTGCACATCTTGAACACCGGAATTAACTTTAGCAATATTAAATGTAAGGAATAAAACCATTAAAGCAGTAGAAATAGCTCTGGCAAATTCTGCTTAACCTTCAAGTAATCTAAAAGTCTTACAAAAATAATAAACTTGACTGCATACAAATAAAAAATTCAAGTGGGAAAATATTTAAAACTATATTACAAGATGGACATGGTGGCACACGCGTGTAATCCCAGCACTCAGGAGGCTAACGCAGGAGGATCACCATGAGTTCAGGGCCAGCCTGAACCTCATAGTGAAGCCTTGTCTCAAAAACACTCCCCCCCTTTGCAAGTCCTATAACTTGCAAAAATATATATATATGATAAAAGAGTGATATACAAAGAGCTCCTAGAAAACAAGAAACAAAATCAACAATCCAATAGAGAAATGGCCATAGGACATAAGCCAACAACAGTTCATAGAAAAATAAGCAAATGGTTAATTCTATTAAAATGCTTCATTTTTTCATAAGTATAAAGTGAAGCTGCACTTGAAATACCATTTTTTTCTTATCAAACTGGCAAAAGTTCAGACATTTACAACATGCTGTGCTTTATAAAAGCACCAAGAAGTGTATACTTCAAAACTACTAGCGCCTTTATCTCTGATCTAGCAGTCTGCCTTCTGGGAATCCACACTACAGCTTTACCTGCTTATGTAGGAAATAATTTGAATAGAAATTTGTGCATTGCAGCATCACTTGTAATTATAAAAGATATAGTTCAACAGAAGGGTCTAGGCATCTGTAAGAGACGGGATAAATCAACACCGGCCTGCAGGAATGTCACACAGGTGCTGTGCAGAGTGCAGGGAGGCTCTTACGAGCAGACACCGCACCTTCTCCAGGAGGGATGCACTTTTCAACTAAGAAAACAAGGTCACACCTATCAGATTATCACCTTATACTCTTAAATATGTGTAATTATTATGTACTGTTTAAAAATTGTAAAAGGAAAAACAAGTGAGTGTTTTGTTTAAGAAGAGGATAACTGGGTGTATGTACTCATATGTTTCTATAAACAGGAGGGAGCCCTGACTGAGGCTGTAAAGAAGAACCATCAGAGGAATAAGTAAGAAAGAATTCTAGTCACACACAGTGGCAGAGAGGAGAGAAGAAATGGAAATCCAAGCATCTGTGCTGTTAATGTCCTGTCTGACACAGCGAGTTGTGCTCAGGGTTAAAAGCACAAGGGGAGGCATGCGTCTTCAACTTTCCAATAGATATGCTTGAATTTGTGAGGGACAGTGAACTCTTGTGACCTATGAGCAGAATCCCTGCTTGAGTATTACATTTCCAGGCAGTGCTGGTGTTAAAGAGCTGGGTATATATATAAACACCCCTGCCTCCGCCGTCTGTCTTCACGCAGGCTGTGTGGCAGCGTCCTGCTAGGATGCTGATCACCCGCCAGGGGCTTACCCCGGGGCACTGTTCATTGGAAACGTCCTTACCTTTTGTGTGCGGCCGTCCTTCCTCATGACAAGGTATAGACACCCAGGAGTCAGCCCCTGGACCTGCATCCACAGGACTCTCCGTGTGGTTCACCTATCCCCTTGCAACCTGGTCTGCCTAGCATGATGACCTGTTTGTGTCCCAATCCTGTATTCCTGCTTCCCGATAACATAGACTTCACCTTCTGTAGGCAGGGTCTCTCTTCACACACTGTGCCGGAGCATTCAGAGGTGGGGACTCCCTCTGGCTCACAGACTGGCCCCTGCGGAAGGAAGCCTGAGCCTCGGTCAGGGCTCCCTTCTGTTCTGCTCCCTTGGAGCTGTTAGCAAGCCACATCTGTAGTTACTGCAGCCACAAATCATATGCTCATATCTTTCTTTCTCCTTGCTATGCTTCTCTTCCTCCCCTCCTTTTTCTGTGTCCTGAGTCCCTGATCCTGACACACAGATGACATGAATTACAGTGGGTTCCAGTGAGTGGGGGAGAGGTAGCCATTTCATTTTCCTGCTTTGCTGTCTCTGCCATCCTTTTCTTTTTGCTCTGGCCTTAATATGTCACATCTGTGCCTGATCTGGGGCAAGCAGCAGATAACACAGGAAAGCCCTTAGGGAGCCTCTGCTTTGGCAAATTCTTGGCTGCCAACACCTGGTCTTTGTTGGCATCCCCAGGTCTCTTCTCTACTAAGCCTGTGTTTTTCCCAAGTGTGTCACCTGATGGTGGCTCTCTGGCCCTTGTATTTTGAAGTTTTGCTTTGTTCAGTGTAATGAGGCCCTGGCCTGAGCCTTCATAACTGGGAAGAGTGCAGGGGGTAAAAATCTTACAGTGATACCTGCTGAGCACTAACAATGAGATCACATTATGAAGAGGTACCATTACCATTTAGCAAAACAGATCTTTTAATAGATGCCTAATAATTGCCAGACTCCTAGTTTAACGGCACAATAAAGTTACTACTTTAAATATTCTGACTTTAGAGATTTAGATACAGCATTAGTAGGATATGAATTAGTGACACTTTATTCTTTAGTGAGATCGATTTAAGGAGTTTCCCTTGAATGTGTGGGCTTAGATTTGACTTGTGGAACCTCTAGTTTGAAAACAAAGAAAGGTGACTTTATGCCCAGAAGACACTCCCACTACCGGTTCAGCATCCACCCTGCTGGCCTTAGGGGCTGAGTCTTTATAGGGAAGACTGCTCTGCGCCTTTTAGTCAGCAGCCTCAGCTAAGGCAAGGAACCGCTGAAGTGTGTTTCTTAAAAGTTGGCAGGCTTAATTGGCTTCTGCAGCTGGGGTTAGAAGGCTACAACCTGAACCAGTGTCCCCTCTCCGTCTTGTCTAATTCCCATTTCAACCGAGCAAAGACCTGTGTTTTCAGTTTATTGATGTGAGGAGGGAACTCCTCTTTGCAAGAGCACCCCTCAAGAGTGGGGCCAGCCACTATGGCTCCTCTGCTTTTGCAAGCCTGTGTCGCCATGCAGTGAGGTGTGGTTACCCTATCTCTCAAGGACGAACCAGTGTCCTCTGTGGATGGCCTCAGACCTGTGTGACGCACAGCAGTCACACAAAGTGTCTTCACCAGGGCAGGGTGATTCGAGGAGCTGGGAAGAGTAGAATCCTGGATCTCCCTTGACATGTTACACCTCCCACCCAGGAGCTCTCCTTGTGTTAGGGACTTGGCCTCTAGAGGATACCTGGGAGGTAAAACTTAAAGACTCCTAAATGTCGTATTCACACAGATAACTGTTTTCAACTATTTTCTAAGGTCAAATCCTCTATAAAGCTTCAGTAGGGACCCAGGCTTTGGAAATAGGGGTGGTGTTGGATGGTGCTTGTAGTTGAGCCTGGGGTTGGGCTTGGGGTCGGGCTTGGCAGAGGCTGTGAGCTCAATGCAGCTCCCATACCAGCCAGCCCACAGCCAGGAGGCCAAAAGGTGTTTCAGAGACCATTATGGGGCGTTTTCCCTCTGAGAATATGGGAGACCTGGCCCTGTGTCCTCAGCCCAGAAGTGTCTGAGCAGCAGCCGTTGTTTTGTCAAATGCAAACCAAACTTCCGAGAGCAGTGACGGATGAAGCCCCCACCTACTCATTGTTCCTACTTCACAAGAAGCCTCGAAAGCCCCCTGCAGGTGTCCAACCTTATGACTGTTCCTGTGTCTGCTTTCTCCCTCCAGTCGTGTCAAGCTGACCTCGTGAAGGACAACGGTCACAAGTACTTCCTCTCTGTCTTGGCAGACCCGTACATGCCAGTAAGGAGCAAACCTTGTTTTTCTTTGGGTGGGCCCAAGATCTTCTATCTTTGTTCATAAGTGTTGCTTTGCAATTCCTCTCACAAGAGGCAAGGTGGCTCCTGATTGCTCGCTCACTGGAGAGGTCTCTGCAGAGGACACCAGCTGTAGACTCCGACTGGGGTGGAGGTGGGGCTGCTCCCTTGTCCAGGCCGTACTCTGCTGCATGCCGTGCCCCACGTAACTGGCTTACTTCACCCGTGTGCTCCGGGGTGGGCCAGCTTGGTTTGCATCTAGCAGCCTTCACTGCACACTGAACTAGACGGATGAGTGAGTGCACGTACACCCATGATACAGTAACTGCAGTGCCTCCAAGGGCCCTGGGCGTGACAAACCCAGCACTGCAGTGGAAAAAGGGGGAAGAAGGAAGGGAAGAATAAATCATTTGAAAGTTTAAGTTTTAAATACTTTTTATTTTATCAAATTATTTAAAAATTAGATGAAATAAGCCATAAGAAGCTTATATACTACTTTCTTATAATGCTTTATAGTTAATTTCTTTATTCTCTAACTCCAGTTCCTAGCATAGTGAGGACAAAATAGATGTCCTAAATAATTTAATAATATAACTTAATATTGCTATAATATTTAAGTATAGCATAGCTTTAGGTGACTGGGGTTATAGAAAGAACTTTTGTGTATAATTGTACCCTCTAGTTGTCTTTCTAAACTAAATGATAAAAAAATCAGGAATAGGATAAACACTACTGGTGTATGAAAATAAATAATACTTATGTGCTTATGTGATGTTCTTAAACCCTATTGTAGGTAGTTTTAATAGACTTTATATGAGGTTTGGAGATAACCACTTCCCTGTTCTCCAGGGTAAATAAGAATACTGTACAAATCAAACAAGAGATAATGAGCACTAAGCTGCAGTTTACAGCAAAACAATGAGCTTAGCTGACATGAAGAACCCTTTCAGCTACTCCAACTGGGAGGACACAGCCAAATTTGAATGAAAGGGAATTCTTGAATGCCAGAGACTGACAGATCCATGGAGAGCCCTGGTAGGCAGCAGAGGCACCACGCTGGCAACTCCGAGGGTGGCAATGTCCATGCAGACCTTCAGTCTTCAAAGGCTGCAAGGCCCAGTGCAGGCAGTGCTCCTGAGTGACAGCTCTGCCACACCAGGTGCCTGCAAGGCGTGCCCTGACCCTCGTAATAGAGGACAAACAGAGGGACTACTTGTTTCTACCTGGTGGAAAAGAAAAATTCCACGAAGAGACACTGAAACTTCAGAACTGTTCCATTCACAATGCAAGCTCTGAGTTTCCTTTGCCCACACGTTAGAACCACAACAAGAAATCATCATGAAAACCACATGCAGATCCTTAAAGTCTCTGGGGTCACACAGGATCCACACTCGAAGCCTTCCTAGGGGACACCTACAGACCCTGGCAGGGTAGCAGAGTAGGGTGCTCCCCCAGGATGGGAACACACAGAGTAAAAGAGTGGGATTGGCACCCAGAGCAGAGCTCACAGGGCTCCAGGCAAAGAGGGATCAGCATGAATAAGCACGATTAGAACAACTGAGTAAGACAGTTTAACTGTGCCGAACATTAAGCCCTGTGTTCTCCGGAAACAGTCAGATGTCTGTATTAGAAAACAGTATTTTGGGGCTGGGGATTTAGCTCAGCGGCATAAGCGCCTGCCTTGTAAGTAGGCAGTCATGAGTTTGATCCCCGGTACCAATAAAAAGGAAAAAGACAAAAAAAAAAAAAACAGTATTTTGTGCTTCCTACTCATCCTCAGAAATAATGTGTAGTAAGAGAGTCAGAGAAGGTCCCTCCTGGGTGTGAAAGGGTAAGGGACACTGGTGAAAGAGTTCACTGTCACTCACATCATTCAGAAAGGCAGAGAAGCAGCATTCAAACAGGTGATGGCTGAGGACTTTCCACATTGGAAGAAAGAAATGAGTGTTTCAATTTTAAAGGCAAAGTGACTCCCCGAGAAGTTAAATGAAAACATCCACATTGGCACGTCAGAATGAAAATGATGACTATCAAAGGCTCATACCATGAAAGCAACCAGCGCACACAGGGAGGTTCCCTGCAAGGGCTGGGCAGCACCGCACAAGTAGTACAGTCTCACCGCAGCCCAGCTTGAGAACATAGGGTGGCCTCTGCAGTGCTGAAGAGATGACTGCCTGCTGAACTTCCCTACCCAGCTGTGCCGCGCTGGGGAGGCTAAGGAAGGTAAAGCACCGTTAAAAAGTCAAAAGTAGGCTAATTTCCAAATGGGTATGGCACAAAGAAGAAGAAGGACATTTGATCAATCCAATAGAGCCCAGAAAAGAGAAGGAAAAAAAATTAGAATGTTACTTTCATTCATTTTGCTACCCCTGTTTCCTGAGCAGCACAAATACTCTCACAAAAAAGCAGAGGGGAGGGGCAAGCTGGTCAGCATTCATACCAGTGAACTCTACTGATGGCCTTCTAATAGAGGACACAAGCTGACCTTGGACCATGCTGTGGCATTAACCATTGAAAAAGTGGTCACCTTAAAAATGCTGCTCTTTTTTTGTGGAATGAAATTAAACAGCAAGAAGGCTGGCTATTGTGACTTTAGTTAGGTGCCTGCCTTGTCCTAAAGACTCAAAAAGATGACATCACTCTGCTCAGGGAACCATTCATCCCTGCCATGGCTGGTTCTTGTTTTGCAGGCTGAACACAGAACCATGACGGCTTTCATTCTCGCTGTGATTGTCAACAGCTATACCACAGGGCAGGTGAGTGCCACAGCAGCCGCAGCCACCCCAAGTCACTCACCCCCTGGCATTGCAGGGGGGCAGAGGTACATCCCAAGCCACTGTGTTTATAGAGGCGACTGCTGTTTTGGCAGTCTGACAGCCAGTCACCTCAGAAAGTGGGGCCACCCAAGCATACCAGCAGCTGACAATACCACAGGAGAGCTATCAGGGTAGAATTAAGTCTGTGGGGTTTAAAGTAAGGAAAACTGAGCAAATCTTGCAATGCAGTTGAGCAAGGCTTTCCTGAGAAACCACAGTAGTTGCAACCCCACGTAGTCCTCTTCTCCTGGGCCCTGGGTCCCAGAGTGGAAGACCACTTGTCTATCACGCTGCCCCGTCCAGGAAGCCTGCCTCCAGGGGAACCTGATTGCCATCTGCCTGGAGCAGCTCAGCGACCCGCACCCCCTGCTGCGCCAGTGGGTGGCCATCTGTCTGGGAAGGATTTGGCAGAACTTCGATTCAGCACGATGGTGCGGGGTAAGGGACAGCGCCCACGAGAAGCTCTACAGCCTCCTCTCCGACCCCATCCCTGAGGTGAGTCATCCTCAAGGGGTGGTTCCAAACCAGGTCTGGGTGTTAGGTCTGCAGGTCCCCTTGGGATGCCTTTCGTGACAAGATCCCAGGAGCAGCACACAGAGCCCACTCAAATCCAGCACAACTTTACATCTGCAAAGTTCAGGGCTGCACACAGTTCACAGGAATGGGACACGGGGACCTCGTGCTTAATGACTTCTCATGCAGATGGAGTGCCAGTGCTCATAATCTGTGGAGAGCTGCAAGCTTCCATGGGCCCTGGGGCACATCATCTTTGCTGTACTGAAGGGGAACAAGGCCAGGCCAGTACCTCAGCCTCCTCCTTGCTTCTGAGAGGTTACAGATGCTGGGCAGTGTTTGCCCTGCAGGCGAGGTGCCAGCTTCCAACCCTGCGCAGGAGCTCAGTGGGCTCCTCAGCTAGCTGGTAGGGGAGCAGTCTGCCCCCAGGACCCTCCACCCACCTCCTTTCCCAGTAGAGCAGCTCAGAGAGGCTCTATGAGGTCCCCTACCCCAGGTGAAGCTGAACCCTGTCACCTGCATTCCCTCCAGCTTCCCTGAGTCAGCTGCCAGGGGCCAGCAACACTGCAGGCCACTTGCCTTCATGCCCTCTGGGGACCAGGACATAGTCAGGCCCTTTGAAAGTGAGAGTTCTTCATGAAAAGATTTCCTCAGGGAAATAGATTAATTATTTTATAGCTTGTTCTCAAAAGGGCTGAAGGCATCAACCAAAAATACAGAAGCTGCGTGGTGGCCCGTGCCTTCCTGTCAGGAGACACAGACAGGAAGATGGCTGCAAAGCCTGGGCCAAAGAGTGAATTCACGGCCAGCCTGAACTGCATTGTGAAACCTTGCCTCAAAAAAACCAAAAGAAAAACAAACAAACAAAAAAAGACATTATACTGAAGATGTGAGTAGCAGATTAGGAACTAGAGGGAGTTAGGACATAAACAAGATGTCTCCTCAGGACTAAGGCCAGCTAGAGAAGCAGCATAGGTGCCTGTTCACCCAAAGTGGCACAGAGTTGGTCCAAGTATCCTCACAGCCCAAGAAGGCAAAGCCAGTGTCCCTGAGGTAACCGAGGATTGGTCAGAGGAAACGCACTCAACCTGAGGCCAAGCAGGACAACCTGGGCTGGCCTTGAAGCTTGGCCCTGTCACACTGGCTGCACGTAATACCACACGCCAGTCTCCTCTTTGCCCTCACCTCAGCTGCATGTGGACTCAACACAGATAGGAAACCAGTTTCCCTAAACCATGTAAACATGGGGTAGAGTGAAAACCGGGATTTGAAATGAAAAGAACAAACGTGGCTCTGAAAAATGAGGTACCATTTGGAAAGTGCTTAAGAAATCTGCCAGGCTCAGAAGAGCTGGCAGGAATGGTTGTGTCTACCTGCCTTAGGATAGGGCTGGGCAGAGCTCACTGGGATCAGGTTGGCGTTTTCATGCAGACCCAGGCTTATAGGTTGGATACTGCAGACAGGGAGTTAGAGAAGAAATGATTAGATAGGCTTGTTTAGCAAGAAAATGGAGGTTTTCCTGTGGTTAAGCATGCACTTGCTATGATGTCTTCACAGCTTCCTCACCCATGCCACATGGTGACTAGTAACCACAGTGGACATAAATAGCCTCCCAGGGTAAACCTGGGCCCTTTGATCATTAAACTTTTCTAGTACCTGTTAGTATTAATGCTATGGCTGGGCCAGCCGTGAGTGTTGGAGTAGCACAGTACATCAATCCTGTGCTCTTGATAGGGAAACAAGTGGCCATGGCATTAGAAGTGTACATTAGAGTAAGAGAATCTGGGGACACAGAGGCCTCATAGGCTGCTAACAGTGGCTTGAGGAATAGCTGAGTTTGGGCTCCTCTGGGAGGCAGGGAGCCTCAAGGGATAGGGCCAGGAGAGGGTCACCTTGTTCATGGGCAGCATGAACCTTGGCCTCACCTCCAAGAAAATGCAGGGAAAGGTGGACAGAGGGCCTCTGATGACATGCAGGTTGGCTAGGGAGAGATGCCCAAGCTTTGAGTCTTCAAACAGGGTTTTCTGGAACATAAGACCCTTATGCTTTTCCTGCTGCCACGCTCATTCATGCTGTTCATCATGGTGCTGAGGATCTGGGCTCTTGCCTATCCCCAAGTTGGGGAAATACACAGCGCTTGGTCCCTCCTCTCCTGCGTGCTTGAGGTCTGGCCCCTGACTGAGAACAGGTATATATCACCAGTAGTGTCTGGGCAGTTCTGTAAGGCAAAACCCTTCCTGGAGGCCTTCTTCTTAAGGAGTGATAGCCTGGTTTCCTCGCCCTCCCACGCTCTGCTCCTTCATCAGGCTCAGCCCCTGCGGGGTCCACATGTAAACTAAAAGGAACACGTGGTACACAGGTTCAGGAGCAGCCACCCTGGACTGGAGTGCTGGGCCCAGGCACTCCTGCTACCTCCTGTGTGCAGAGTGGAAATCTCAGGGCCGAAGCCTGCTGTCCATGACATGGACCCCAGGTGACAGATGCTCATAGTGTGGGAGTGAAGGGCCTCCAGGCTTCCCATCCTAAATCACTGACTCTGAATCCATCCAAGTGTGTGAGCTCACTAACTGTTCCACAGGGCAAAGTCTTAGTACCATTTATTGAAATTCTGGGATTCTTGTACATTATTTCCTTGCATCTTCCCACAGCCTCATGCAGGATAGGTTGTGGTGCTCCTGTTAGAGATAAGGAAACAGAAGGTCCGACTAACTTCTCCCCCAGCCCCACTCCAGGATCACAACCTTGGAGGCGAGGGCTGACAAGGCTAGGGCTTGTGTTACTCGCTCACTCCCTCTCAGGCCTCAGGGGCTTGGCCCACTCTAGATCTCCACTCTGACTGTCTCTGTCTCCAAGGCCCATGCCTTCACCACTTGCTTTTTCCACTTTTCCATGACCAGCCTAGCCTTCTCCTCAGAACACCTGTCTTTCAGCCACAAATCCTGTAGTACTTGGCTGGCCCATCAATTCCAGAAGAAATGCAGTTCCTGCTTCAGCTCCCTGACTCTCAGCTCATAAACTGGAGCCTTGATGACACCTACTTTGGTTCCCCCAGGCTTCCTCTCCTGTATCTGCTCCATCAATACAAGTATAGCTCTGGGTTCAGAGTGCTATTCAATAGTACTTGTAGAATTGAGTTGAGCTGCGTTTATCTGAACTGAATTGAATTAACTCGTAGGCAGTCTCATTAGAAATGCAGACATAGACACCCCAGCCGTGGGCATGTCTGTGATTGTCTGTCCTCTGTCGTGCAGGTCCGCTGTGCAGCCGTCTTTGCACTTGGCACATTTGTGGGCAACTCTGCTGAAAGGACAGACCACTCCACCACCATTGACCACAATGTAGCCATGATGCTGGCCCAGCTGATCAATGACGGGAGCCCTATGGTCCGGAAGGTATGTGGCCCCAGCTCTTGAACCAGCTGCAGGTATCCTGCATCACCAGGGCCAAGCCAGCACTGTCCTGTCGGAAGCAGCAAATGCACACTTTCCCTCTGTGTGCAGCATGCAAATGTAGATCGTGAGGCACAGATTCTCCAGTGTGTTTCATCACCAGACACTCATGTGCCTGCTTCGCCTGGAGGTGGTTAGCAGGCTGTGCTTTGTGTGGCTCATATGACTGCCCCCTTCCTGCCTAGGTCACATACAAATGTCTCATACCCCTAAACAGCAGTGGCCCCCACAGATGGCAGCAGGTTTATACAATATATCCTATAACTTGTCTTTGCCAGTGATGGCATGAAGCAGTTTTGTACACTTAAAAACTCTTACTCATTTGGACATAGAAGTATCACGGATTATTGTCCATGTTTCAACCTCTGTAAGAAGCTTATTCCACATGAACTGAATTTCCTACTCCTGTCCCAGATAGAAAAGTGTGTTGGGGAGAAACACTGATTTTCTGGTGGTCTCATGGCAAACCCAGAGGGTACTTCTGAGCAGAGCATGTTTTTTGGGGTGGGGAAGCAAAACGGCCCATAGAAAACCACAGATTTATGTATCACTAGCTTCCTTGTCAGTGATTCTGAGCAGTTATACTCGGCTTCCTCAGGGTTGTGGCTCTAGGGTTGTCCTTTTGGGGAGCAGGCCACCAGACTGACTTGGGAGGGACATGTCTGAGCACATCGCTGCCCCCAGGCTCACAAAGGGAGGATGCATTATATCTTGTGTCCTCTTCTGAAATCAGCTCAGGTCCTTATGCCAGATTTTGTAATGAGATTTTTAAAATGGACAGTCAGGTCCCAGCGGCCCCGCCCCAGGACTCTGGTGTCTTTGAGTTCTGTGGTTAGCTGCATCTCTAGACCTGGCTCCCTTCAGCTTGTGCCCAGTGACTCCTCGTCCCATATCAGGTTGCCTCAAGTGGACATCACTGAAAAATGCAGCAGATTGGTATTTTTATCGGCAGTAAAAACTCTTTTTTAAGTAAGGACAGGCTTTTGTCTTCTTTCCAAAAACAATTTAAAAATAGGATGGTAATTGAAGTGCCCCTCTAAGTGTCCAGTATCAAGCGAGTGGTCCCTCAGGAACCCATGTCAGGTGCAAGCCTTCCAGTGCATCCAAGCACCTTCACATGGCCCTATATGCACTATTCATCATTACCCTTGAACAGTTTAATAAAATGAAAACATTTTAAAAATTTAAACTTTCAAATCATCTGTTCTTTTTCTGCTTGTGATTGCTGCTGTCCCTTTGAAAAGTGCAGGTCCTGGCATATTCAAGGATAGCTCACAACTCCACCCTGGGCAGCTCGGTGTGGCCAGCCCTCAGAGCCTCCGGCCATGACACTGTTGGCTGTGAGAGCAGTTAGGCCTTAGAGCTGCTGCTGACCCAGAGGTAGCCGTCTGTAGTCCACTGGGAAGGACCCTTGTCTGTACTTGTTCACTCATTCTGAGCTTCACACTTGAGCTCCGCATATACTGGGCTTCAGAATGCAGAGGTGGACAGTAGCCTCATCTTCTAGGAACACAAAACCTACTAATAGGCAGCCTTTATAGCTTGGTAGTACAGCCTCCCACAATGAGCAGGCTGTCTCTCTGGCAGTGAGCTACACTCTTATCCTTCTCTGGAACAATGGGCTTTCTCTCCCTCCATGGCCTTTGCAGCCAATGGGCTGAGACCTCAGTGTGCACTAATTTCTTTTAGGGCCAACACTAGGTTTTCTTGCTTTATATCCAAGTGAGGGAGATCAGAGCTTTCCTGACTTAGGTACAGTCTCCCCTTACCAGGAGGAATCCTGTGGGTGTTCCTTTATTCAGGGGTCCACTGGGCAACATCATACTCCTTTGCACAAGGCAAGTGGGGTGGGACCTGATGATCACCAGGGAGTCTGCAGCATAGACTGGAAAGTTAGAGGCAAGCATTAGCTATGCAGTATTGGTAGAGGCTGTGGAGACGTGGCAGATGCCCCAGAGCAGTCAGCCTCAACCACGATGCTGGTGGGTATAATGCCATAGTCTAACCTATGTGATAAGATTTATGCTTCCCTGGACAATCAAGAGGTGGCCGGTAAGTGTGAATGGAAAACACAGGTATCAGCAGATTACTGGGCAGGATGAGTCTGGGGCTCAGATGGAGCCTCTGAGCCTCCAGGTTGGAAGGCCAACCTGGAGCCAGAGGAGAGAAGGGGTGGGATGGGGTTAAGTTATAAAGTCATCGAAAATGTGACAGGTGGAAGCCAAGGACTCATGAAGCTGAGATAGGAGAGAACATCAAGGAGAGGAAAAGAGAGGAGAGGAGAGGGGAGGACAGGGCAGGAGAGGAGAGGAGCCACAAAGGGATCCAAGGGTGCCTGTCCAAAGCCCATTTTGTCTGGTTCCCTGGGAGACCTGACTACTTCAGCAGAGCTCTCTCAGCCTTGTCCTAGATACTGAATTTCTACTAATCTGTCTTTAAAGAGGGGTGAGTTAAAGCTACATGAATAGCATTAGGGAAAAGTATTCACTTTTTTTATGGTCCTGGGAATTGAACACACAACCTCGCTCTTGCCAGACAGGGCTCTGTGTTGCTGAGCTATAATCCATCCCCAAAGTATTCGCTGATAAACCTGCATTCAGATTTTATCTCCCTAAAGGTTTTTCAGACATCCAAGAGCTCATGTTGTAGCACTGAATCTCCTAAAAGAAATGCAAATCTCCTAAGAGTGATGCCCGTTTCCTTGGACTGGACCATTTAGGCCTAAAGATCATGTTTTTGTTCTAGGATTTTTTCTCATTTCCTCTTAAGGTCATGGTTTAGCTATGATCATTTTGCCCTTAATGAAAAGAGCCTGCTTGCATTTCTCAGATATGTCCTCTTCTAGTCTGGCTCACTGGACTGTTGGGTCAATTTGAGAGATATATTTTCCAGCCCAGGGTTGCAGGACTAATTGTAAACAAGAGGCCATGAAATCTCATACCTCACCCACTCTGGAGATGCCTCAAAAATTCTCAGGTTGGGTCATTCCTCCTTAGCAGTGAATAAGCAGGTTCTGGCAGGTGTGCAGGACACTCCTGGGAGGCCCTTCAGAGGCTACTGGCCAGCAGCCTTGACAACACCGCTTGTTCCAAAGCTGCATCTATGCTGGTTTCTGATGCCAGGGCCAGAGTCTTCCTCTTCCTGTTTGCAATTCAACACTGGGCTTAGCTTGTGGGTCTCCTGTCCAGTCCATTCCCAGCCGCTGTAACTGTGCCTTCTTTTTTTGGCAGGAGCTAGTAGTGGCTCTCAGTCATCTGGTGGTTCAGTATGAGAGCAATTTCTGCACAGTAGCCCTACAGTTCATGGAAGAGGAAAAGAACTACCCCCTGCCTTCTCCAGCAGCCACAGGTACCTCAGGTCTTGAGAGCCAAAGACCCTCCCCAGACTTTGCCAGAACCGTCAGCAGTTATGGTCAGGCCAAGGCCGAGCGTGGGTTCCTTGGCACCTTGCTCTGGATGATCTCCAACATTCCCATTGTCTTGGACATTTAGAAAAATACAAAGGACCGGAAAAGAGGCCACCCTGACCCTCTCACTCTTTTCGTTTATCTTTACCCATTTTGGAAATGAAATTTGTGGAAAGCCTGAAGGATAGTAAACTTTCTTCAATAGTAGTTTACAGAAAAGAACATTAGCCATCTTCCTGTGATGAGCAATTGAATCAGTATCGTACATGTTTCAGTGAGTCATGTTAGGAAGCTCCTCTGCTCACATTTGTCCTTTTCACAGGAAGATCCAGTCATCTTTTACACTTATATTTCATCACCTGTGCACTGTCCCACCCTCCAGATCACAATGAGGGCTTCTGATGGATAACCAAGCATTCCTGCTTTTAGG
The DNA here is from genome assembly GCF_034190915.1 of Cavia porcellus. Lineage (NCBI taxonomy): Eukaryota > Metazoa > Chordata > Mammalia > Rodentia > Caviidae > Cavia > Cavia porcellus. The sequence continues at coordinate 29,301,106 of NW_026947515.1, forward strand.
CAGTGGGTGGGGGAGGTGAGGAATAAACTTGTGGAAGAAAGCCCTAGTGGAATGGAAGTGGGTAGGGCTGCCGCTGAGGGTCCTGCTGGTGTCTAGCAGTGGAACCAGGCATTGCTGTGCTGTTGCTGCCAGGGGAGTGGCCCTGCACCACTGAGCGCCTCACGTAGACTTACGGAGCAGTTGCTGTACTATCCTGTGTCATCTCTTGTAACTTAGTAATAGGACTATAGACTGTCGGTTCTCTGTCCGAGGGATCTCAGGCTCATGTCAGGTTCTCACTGAGAGAGATGCCCTTCCTGTCTTCCATGCTTGGCCTTGTAGCCCTTGCAGCAGCCTCAGGGGAGGCAACATCCTCCCACCCTGAAGTCTCTCACTAATTCTTTTCCTTCTTCCTCTTTTTTAGAGGGGGGGAGTTTGACCCCAGTGCGAGATAGTCCATGCACCCCCAAACTTCGTTCTGTGAGCTCCTATGGAAACATTCGAGCTGTCACCACAGCAAGGAGCCTGAACAAGTCTCTGCAAAATCTGAGTTTGACAGAAGAATGTAAGACCCTGGAAACTGGGTGCTTGGGTTGGAAGGGTTTGAGGTGTAGCTTTATGAAGCTTTTATCTAAGCAAGGCCACTCTGCCTCTGTCCCTACTATAAACTGGTGATTGGCCAGCTGTTCTTGGGTCTCAACTCTTCCTCATAGACATAGGTGTAGCATAGGTATAGTTCTGAACCCAGAATGTGCAGGTGCAACTCCAGGCTTGTAGAAAGAAGCCCAAGCACAGCTGGCTTCCCTTAGCTCTGCTGGGAGTACAGTTGCTGAGATCAGGATGTGGTGTAACTGTGTGTACACATGCACCTCTGCATCTGTGTAGGCATGTATGTCTGTGTGCACAAGAACATGTGTCTTCTCAGAAGACACCTTTCAATCAGTTGACCCTTAACTGTGTGATAGGAAGAAGGCTCTGGCACCATGCAGACACTGTCCCTGTCATTTCCGATAGCGGGTGGTGCAGTGGCCTTCTCTCCCGGGAACCTCAGCACTAGCAGCAGCGCTAGCAGCACCCTGGGCAGTCCAGAGAATGAGGAATACATCCTGTCCTTCGAGACCATCGACAAAATGCGCCGTGTGAGCTCCTACTCTGCACTCAACTCCCTTATTGGTAAGTCGGGTCATGTGAATGGCCTGATCGATTTTATTTGGACAGAAAAGAATGTATTAACTAGGACATACAGAAGCAAGAAGCATGTCTAACCGTGAAACTGGCTTGTAGGCCAGTCTAAGGGTGCATAAGCCAGGCCACGTGTCCTGCAGGAGGGCTGCCAGAACATCCATCTATCTTTGTTGGATGTGTCCCAAACCCCCAGGAGTGTGGAATGGTGGTTCTGGCTGGTGGTTCCCAGTACTCATGCTGGCTGTCACGTGGGAACAGAATTGGGCACTGCTGGCACCAAGTGGCTGGAGGCTAGGGACCATGCCCTGCAGTGCCCAGAAGGCCCTACAGAATCAACCTGAGAGATTAATAGCCTGTTGCAGAGGCAGAGCAGGTTCCCCAGGGAGAAGGCCCTTCTTTGAAGGCCCTTGGCACTCCCTCCACACACCCCACCTCCACCATTCCAGCATTTGACTCTCACTGCTCAGAAGTGTCTGACCCCTTGGGTGCTGTCATCAGATGGAGGAATGGGAGTTCACTGTGTTTCCTCATCACGTGACTGTGTTCATCTTCAGATTGCTGCAAAATATTTAGGACTTAACCGGGAAGCCTCCTTTCCCCTTATTCTAACCCCTGGTTTTTAGGATTCATTGGAATTTTTAAATTAAGAAATAATTTGGACATATAAATATGACAGAGATTAAAGTTTAAAAAAAAAAAAAAACACCTGTGTGTGCTATTTCCAACATAGAAAATTAGAAAGTGGCAGCCCCATCCCACTCCCTCCTTCTGTCCTTCAATCCCAGGATCGCTGGCTAGCACCAGGGCCCCTTGGAGGCCTTCAGTTTTGCTTTAATGCCACTGTATGACATGTGACCTCAGCCTGTGTCTTTATTCCACTTTGGTGTTTGTATTTACCCCTGGGTGTCATCTCAGTTTTGTTCAGCCACCTTCAGTTTTTGCCACAATTTAATTATTTGCTCACCTGTTGAGGGGCACCAAGGCTAGTTCTGATTTTCTCTTTTTCTCTCTTGGTTTTATAAGCAAACTTGGGGCTAGGCGTGGTGGCTCATGCTTATAATCCCAGCATGTGAGAGGCTAAGGCAGGAGGATCCTTGTGAGTTTGAGACCAACCTGGGCTACAGAGTGAGCTCAATGCCAGCCTGAAGTGCAGAATGAGACCCTGCCTGTCTCGAAAAGACGACAATAAATAAATAAATCTAAATTGTAAGCAAGCTTGGGATTTGATCTCCAATACCTCTCCCCCTTCTCTACCACCTGCCCTGTCAGGCTCCTAAGCCCTGGACTATCTTCTGCCTCCATCCTTCCTGGCCCCTGCAAGGAACCTGACTGCTCTTTGGTCCCCCAGAATCCTGTCACTTGGCTTGTCCATAGAAACCTCCCAGCCACATGCCAGCGTAGACTTGCTTTCTGACTCTGTCTGTTTTCCTGCTGTGTTTTTCTCCTAAGAACTCTACCACCAGATTTTTCCTGTACCTACCATGTATTTGGTCCAGTTCTGTCTCTAGCCATGCCCACATTTAGTTAACACATATTAGGCGGTCAGTATATGTAGAGGGAGTATGCTGGAGTAATTCATATTTCCGCTGGTTGAAGTGAGGCAAGGCCTGTGGATGGGCCTGTGTGTCTCCACTTCTGCAAACTGTGCTAAATGCTTTCAGATGTTGCCTTGTGTTACTGGTCTTTCACTAATTTGTAGGCGTCCACTATAGCTCTGGGTTCTGATTCGTGATTGAGTATACCATTAAATACGTCTCCTCATCTGTGACTTTTTGATGTTTGTAGTACCAAAGAACTTTTACACTTTTTTCCTCTTTTAGCTTGTGCCTTTTGTCTCTTGAATTTGTTCTTTCTTTGATGTCTTGATATTTTGAAATTTTTAATTTTCTTCTTTTTTTTTTTTTTTTTTTTTTTTTTTTTTGGCTTTTTCGGTTTTTATTGGTACCAGGGATCGAACTCACGACTGCCTGTTTGCAAGGCAGGCGCTTATGCCGCTGAGCTAAATCCCCAGCCCCTAATTTTCTTTTTTATGCTAATGGTTACACAGACTTGGAGAGGGAAGCCTTATCCCTGCTTCTCCCCACAGGCCTCGCTAGTTGTCTCCATGTTCTTCACAACCTCCAAGGAATGTTTGGCATTGTGTCCTCCTATTAAGCTCCCATGCTGTAGGGAACTGGTCCTGTGTGCCCCAGTGGTTTTGCAGTCTAAATAGAGAGCCCCGAGTTGAGTGGAGACAGATACTGAAACAAGGCTCACTTTGTTCCTCCACACTTTCTTGATGATTCTTAATGCTTTGCTCTGCTATATAAACTTCGCAGTGAGCTTTTCTGTCTCCACAACTCCGTGATCAGAGTGTTGTTTGGAAGTGCTTTGAGTTGATGAGCCACCTGGGAGGACTCATGTCTTTGCAACATTGCATCGCGCAGCCCAGCCCAGGTGTCTTTTTCTTCATTTAAATCTCCCTTAGTGACCTTTAAGACAGTTTATAACTTTCTGTATGAAAGTTACAGTCAATTTATTCATGGTACCTTAGTTAGTTTGTTTCTTTGTATTGAGAGAGGGACCTGCTAAGTTGCCCAGGCTGACTTCAAATGATCCTCCAGCCTCAGCCTCCTGAGTAGGGAGCACTGCAAGATGTGTGCTGCTGCGCCCTGCTAGGGTGTTTGTAATTTTAAGCAGTACCTTTTTTTTCTCATTTAACTCTTGTTGCTAGCCCCCCCACGAAAATTCAAGTGTCTTTGTTTTATCCCTAAAAGAAGAGGAAAGATAGGGGCTGGGGATTTAGCTCAGCGGCATAAGCACCTGCCTTGCAAGCAGGTAGTCTGAGTTCAATCTCTGGTACTGATAAAAAGGAAAAAGACAAAAAAAAAAAAAAAAAAAAAAGAGGAAAGATTAACTATATAGCTTCCTGCATTTTTTTTTCAGTTGCTTGGTTGCTGGAGACACAACCCAAGGCCTCATACACCTAAGGCAAATATTCTACCTCTGAGCTCCAACCCCAGCCGCTTTCACCTTTAACAGCAATGTTTGCTGTATGTGCTTTGGGTAGATACATTATCCATGTCTAGAAATGCCCGTCTACTCTCACTGGTCAAAACTTCTATATGTGGAAATTCCCATTTATTCTAATTAGTTTAAAAGATTTTTTTTTTCACAAGTGAAACAAATCTCATAGAAGTTTTTTCTATGTGTTTTGACTTTGTCCTATGTTTTTGACTCTATTAATGTGGCAAATTACATAATTAGGGGGTCTTGTTAAACCATCCATGTGTTTCTGTCTGAACCCACCTTGGTTAATTTTAACACAGATGAATTTAAGTTTGTCAGTATTTTATTTAGAGCATTCCCTGTCTATACTAGGAGTGAATTTGAGCTATAACCTTTCTGTCATCTACTACCCTTGTCTGGTTTAGATATCACATTCATACTAGCCTCGTAAAGGAGCACACCCTAATTTTCTGTTTCTGGAACAATTTGTTGCTCTTTGGGTACCTGAGTAGAATTCATTTCTATCACTGATGAGGCTTTGTGGGATTCTGTGTATTAAGTTTTAATTCCCGGTTTCATTTATTTCTTTGCTGATGAAATTGTGTGCCTTACCTGTCTTTTCCTGAATTAGCTGCAGGAAGCTGTCTCACTGGGTGCTGATCACTTGTCCCCTTGAAGTACACAGAGCACGCTTACCTTCTCTCATCTCCTTTATCTCTGGTCGACCCCCTTTGTACTCCTCTGTTTATTTGCTTTTCTCCTTTCTCTTGATTAATCTCATAAGGCATTTCTTCACTTGTTTAGTATCTTCAAGTTCTAGCTTGTGCTTTGTTGGTTTTCTTCATTCTTGTATATTTTATGTTCTACTGTGTGTTTATCTTTATTTTTATTTTCTTAGGTTTACTTTCCTGTTGTTTCTATTTCAGTGTCTGTATCTTAGAATTTAATCTCCCTCTTGCATCACGAATTAGCATGAGATCTCTCTAACACATTGGTGGCATGAGCTAGAAGAGGAACAGCCCTGATGCTCACCTACATGTGAGCCCAAGAGAGGGTAGTTGCGGTATCCAGTAAGGTGTGTCCGGTTGTCCTGCAGGGCTCTGGCCTGCTCCTTACCCAGGGGCCCTTTAGGTGGTTTGGGGATCTAGAGCTGCCAGCACACCCTCTGATGAGAGTTGTGCTGTCTACACATAGTTACACATCCATATACAGCTATTCAGCACAGAAAGACCAACATGGGATTCATGTTGCATCCGTCTCCCATATGGGAGTTCTCACTGGTGCTGGTGGGGGCCACAGAAGGCCAAGGCCCTGGTGTTCCCAAGTGGTTTACCTGCTGAGGCCATGCAAGATGTGTCCAGCACACACCAAGAGCCTGGATGCTTCCCAGGCCTGAGGGCCAAGAGGCAGGCCCTTGGCAAGCAGAACAGCCCATTCCAAATCCTGATTCCTGCCAAGAGCTTGGTTATTGCTATAATGAATAAAGATGATATCTGTCTTCCATACTGGCCTTGGCAGTGTGAGGGTTAAGGAAGCCTGTTTCTTCTAAGGGCCATAGTACAGTGCTACAGCTGGTGTTATATCTCTGGGTTTTCCTCCTCTGCCTGTCCTCCTTTGTCAGTCCTTTTCTGGGAGGTCAAGATATGCATCGCTGATACTTCCACAGTCTAATTCTGGAGCTTTTTGCCAGGGAAATTTAATTATATCTGTGTATCATTCAAATCTTAGAAAACTTGAAGTGGAAAGTTTCCAAATGCGTGGTGCTAAGAAAGGAAAGGTAAGGCTCCTCGAAGTCAGCCTCATTCCTATTCAGTGAGGTGATGCTTACATCCCCCTGGAGACCACAGTGCTTTACCTCAGTGTTTAAAATTCATAACTCTCAGAATCCCATTATCAGTACCACTTGCCTGTCTAAAGCCAATTTCTTCTTTCATTTCACCCAAAGAACAGCAGTTTCTTCAGCCCTGAATACTTTGCAAAAGAGGTTTTCAAAACCATGGCAACCTATAACATCCACATATTTACACCATAAAACGATAAAACCAGCTTCCTTCTAGAAGCCAACTCCAAGGGCCCCACTGCTACTCTGATTTCCCTGCTGACCTGACCTGCTGAAGGTGTCAGTCATCTGCATGCAGCAGAGCCTGGCCCATACTGGGATATCCTGTTTGAGCTGGAGCCTGTGTCTCTGCACTAGCTCACTTTCTGAAATCTTCTTTGAGCTCTCTACTCTTCTTGCTTCTTAGTCATAGCCTGACAACCATGTGGATCCCCTAATCAATCTTTCTCATTCCCAGGTCCCTCCCCAGCCCAGTCTTGCTCTCTGCAGGCCACAGGCAAGTGTTCCCACACCAGCCCTGCACTTGTCTTGCTAATAAAGGTGTTTCCCTTGGCAGCCCTGGTCCTTAGCAGGGAAGCTTCACAGCGGCCCAGGGTGGCCACCAGGGCCTGTGTGCCTGGACATCACCTCTGCTGTGCTCCCAGCGCTGTAGCTGGCTCTGCATGCAATGTTCAGCCCAGTAGGTATGTCATTTGACCCAGTGATGCTCTTGAAATTTTTATTGCCAGATTCCTGTACAGGTATTTCTTGCTGACGTGTAGCAAATATCCATTCCTTTCTTGTCCCTCAAGCTTGTCCTGTCCCTCATTCCTGATTTCGCCAGTGTGCCAGTGGGGAAGCTTGGGGTAGACAGAGGTTGATGAATCAGTCTGCAGCCTGTGTTCAGACATGTGGGGCCCAGCTGTGCTAACTCTGCTGACCCCATGGCCAAGTAATTACTGTGTGCATAGTTCCTGCATCCTCCTCTATAAGGACCCTGCTCCCCGTCAGAATGCCAGGCTCAGGAGGGCTATGTCACCATGTGCTATTGTCTTTTCACTCGTCACTCTGTCTCAGCTGTAGTCTAGCCACCCCCGGTTGAGAAAGCATGGTGGGACTGAATCTCTGTTTGGGGGCCTGAAGAGAAAAGGTATGGCAGCCTGTGAATGTGCTGTCTGGTTGCAGGAATCTCATCCCAAAAGGTACTGACTGGCTAGGGTATAGCTCAGAGGCCAGGACCAGAGGTTTACAACTCTGTGAAGCAGTGACATTTTATATCATATTGAGAATGTGTCACCATAGCAACGAATCTGAGGTAGAACTGATGCTGGCAGAAGGGACAACAGCAGCCAGATCTAGCCTTACCGTCTCCCTGTGGGTCCTAGCCCTCACCTCAAACCTGCCAAGAGGAAGAGCCGCTGGGAGTCATAATCTGTCTTCACCACATTCTCATTGCTTAAGCAGGGAGCCAGGGAAGAGCCACATTCAAATCCAGGCCTTTTGTTTTTACTCAGAGTCTACGATGCAGAGCAACTGCTGGAAGGAAAGAGCTCAGAGCCCCAATCTGAGGCCACCAGGTCCGAGGCCTCTGTGACAGTATTAACAGAATAGCCCTCAGCTACCTCCTGGATCCCTCCTCTTTCCTGCTTTTGTTGCCAGCGTGTCCGGAATCTCTAGCGGAGAGGCCTTCCAGGCCTTCACAGAGGCCCATGGCCCAGAGCAGTATGTCTGGGGAGACCTGCATCTGCATCTCAGGATAGAGGGAATCAGTTTCTGCCTCTGCTCATAGACAGCCCAATGCTTGATCCACAAAAAGAAAGCTAAGCAGGGTCATGGCCAGAGAGCTGCACACATTCTCATCAAAGGTGCCATGGATTTCATTCTTCCTGCTTAAAAAGGTAGTAAGAGTGGGGTGTGGTGGTTCATGCCTGAAATCCCAGAACTTAGGAGGATGCAGTAGGAGGATTGTTGTGAGTTCAAGGCCAGCCTGACCCACATGGTGAGACCCTGTCTCAAAGAAACAACAAAACAAACATAGTAGTAATAAAATAAATGGCATTGTTTCCAAAGCCATGAGATTGATTAACTGTATTTGTAGAACCAAAGCCTTTGATTAAAGACAATCATTGAGTGTATCATTTAGGGAAACTGAAGAACACTGCTGAAAAGATTGTCAGATGCACCCGCTGCCTGTACCAGGACATGCCTTTTCCCTCCTGGAGACAAGTGAGGTCACAGTTCCAGCCTGCACAGGAAGAAGAGAGGTCAGAGGAGTGGTCAGCATGGTCACCTGCAGGGTGTTGTTTGCAGGTACAGCCCATGACAACCCTGGAGTGGAGTCCACTCCATGACCACCCAGGAGTCCCCAGAGACAGAAAGGCATCCCAGGAAGAAACAAATGCAAAACCCCAGGAACCATCTCCTGAGGACAGAAGGCTCTCAGCCGTGCACATCCCAGGGGACAGAGCCCGCAGCTTTCCACTAGCCAGGCTTCCTTCCCCAGCCACTCTGCCAGCAGGACCCTCGCTTGGGCCTGTGCTCAGAGCTCTGAGAAGTGCCCTGCAGCATGTGCTCTACGGGAAGTTGTGGCCATTGCTCTGAAAATAAGTCGTACGCCATTCATTTGATCTTTTATTACTTCTAGTCTAGACACGACATAGACGTGGCACTTACAGGAGTGTGGCAAGTGGCGGACACAGGCCGTTCCCGGCTCCTCCCTCCCTGTGAGGGGAGGATGTGGGTGTCTCTGCCTCCGTCCCAGTGGACTCATCCGTGGAGGTGGCTGCATTCTGACTTGGGGACAGCAGACTTAAGAGCTGAGCAGTCTGTATAATAGTCACCCTGGGAGAATCATTGTTGTGAACAAACAGTGATTGTGAGGGAAAAGGTAGCGATTCTGTATCATAGTTTTATGCTTTTTACTGGTAATTATACGAAGAGACTGGAAAAAAATTAGATTTTTTAAGGTTCTCTACAGAGTCATAGTGTTACATCAAAGTCAAGGTCTGCAAGAAAATCAACACAGTAGTAAAAAGTAAAATGAAAAAGATAAATCATAATGGCCAATATATACCCCCCTTCCTCTTTCCCCTGCACAGGGTCATACCTTTCTACTGGTGCTCCACTGAGCTCCTGATTCCAGAGCACTTTCCCATGAGGGGTGTGTACCTGTCACCCCACCTGATACCTGATGCCTTGGTCCATGGCTCCCAAGGGAGGAATGGGAGTGCCCTAGGCATCTGCCTGCCCCACATGCGTGCCCAAGCTCCCATTCCATTCGGGAGCTCCTCTGCTTTGCCTGTGCACAGGGTTATTAGATGGATGTGGGCCCTGATGGGAAGGGGCCTCCTAGAGTGTGTGCCCCAACTCCCATCCCATTCAGGAGCTCCTCTGCTTTGCCTATGCACAGAATTATTAGATGGATGTGGGCCCTGCTGAGAAGGGGCCTCCTAGAGTTGCTCCCGCACCATTCCCCTCTTCCCGTCTCCTCCTCCCCACTCATCCTGTGATGAGGGCTCAGCATCTGAGTCAAACTGAGATGTGCTACAGCATCACAGCACTCTCACACTCAGCGTCACCACAACCGAGCTTCTGAGGAAGCTGCTTGCAATGAGTCACTGGGCCAGATTCACCTGTGAGCCCAAAAATAATGAGAGAAAATGATGTTCTCAGGGCCCCTGAGAGCTTCCTGTGGGGTGGTGGGGAGGAAGCTCCAGCTTCACTGAGGGGCTGCTTCTCCCCTTCTTGCTGAGTGAGGCTACTTAGAGAAACTTGGCTCACTTTCTCCTTCCCTCTTGTTGCTTGTGAATCAGGAGCCTGTCACAAGTGTATTGGAAGCCACTTCCTCCTGCCTGCCGGTCCCCATAACGTAGAGCACAGTTACTATGAACAGGCATCTGCCAGGGCAGGAATAAATTAGATTGGAGGACATTTTTCCACAGAGATTCTGCTCTGATTTTACCAGTTTATGTATACATCTGTCATAAATCTAGACAGCTACTTAGAGCTACAGACTGTGAGTCGAGTGGTTTCTGCTCTGTTTGGGGGTTGCAGCCATCCAGAGATAGCTGGAAATGGCCGCAGTTCCCACCATGGTTGTCCACACTGCCGCAGGGCCTCCTCCATGCTGGCAAGGGCCTGTGTAGCCTTCATCCCACCCGAGTCCAGATTTATTTACCATGGGCCTTGGTCTCCCAATATGTGCTCCACCAGGCTCCTACAGGTGAGGCACGGCTGTGCGAGACTGTGGCACACAGAAGGGCCTCGACGCTGCTGAGCATGCCTGAAGGGGGCACACATTCCCTTGCAGGAACATTATATCGACCACGAGCTGCCATCCTAGAGAAATACCCTTCTTAGGTCTCATGTTCTGGGTAATCAGCAGTGACAACAGGCAGCTGTGTCTCAGGAGAGGCCAAGGGGATGAGCTACTCAAAGGACAGCACCTATTGATTCCCATTCAGCAGAATGATGAAATAGCAGGAGGACTTTTGTAAACACACATCAGAATGTGTCTTCTTCCTACTGACCTTGTGGGGAGGCCATGTGCTGTGAGCCCGAGGGACGGCCCTCTTGGCCCTGCATTCATGTCTTCCAGTGAAGAGGCAAGTAACATGAAGATACGCATCCACGTGAAGCTCGTGCACCTAGCTGACTTTAAGTCTTTGTCCAGTCTGTGTGTGTGTGTGGACCTGACTGTTTCACATGAAACATGTTCTACTATAGTTTTGCTCATCCCGAGGCACTCTGTCCTCTGGCAGCATGCCACAAGTGGCCAAGAAAGGGGCACAGATTTGTGACTCTAGTCTCTGTGTTGAACAAGCAAAGGCTTTTCAATACGTTGCCCAGCTTTCCCCAAAAATAAAAAGGCTGGAGCTCTATGTAGCTATCTCCACCTGACCCCAAGCAGGTCGTCCCTACCTCCCCTTGTGAAGCTTCCAGTGGTCTACATCTTGAGCAAGCACTCCGCTGGTGCCTTTTCTGCTTTTCCATATACGGCTCCTCTCATCTTCTGAGCAGCCTTTGCTCAAACCACATCCTCTTCTAGAGTCACTTCATCCCTTTGTTTGCCTCATATCCAGTGTAGTTTGGCCCCCAGATCTGCACCCTCTGCTCTTTGCAGCTTCCTCTCTGGCTTCAATCAATATAACCCACGTCTGGGAGCCACATCCCTCTTTTAGGTTTCTAAGTGTGCTACTCGCGCACTCCTTGATTGGCTCTTGGGTTTTAGTCATGGTTCTCTAGAGGCTCCAGGTGCCTCTGTCACCTCCAGGTTTCAGATCTTGCTTGTGCTGCCAGCCTTGTTCCCTCCACTCCTTCTCCTCTAGAGGAACAGTCCTGAATCCCCTTTATAGCCTACCCCCCTTTAAGCTTCCTCCATCTGTCTTCCTGGCCTTCACCTCCTAGCCCTGCTCCTGGCACAAGGAACCTCTCCTGCCTATGTCAGTATTTCCCTGGGCAGTACTATGTCCTGGAAATGCCTGACTACCTTGAAAGTCAGACAGACATGTTCACATCCTTCACTTGGAGCCTCAGCAGAAGCGCTCATTGAGCTTCACCTCTTCCTTTCATGCCAGGGCAATTCCTGCTTTCAGGATTATTGCAGAATTTAAAAGGACTGAGCAGCCTTCAGTGAGGCCCTTGGCAAGTGTCTCTTTTCTTTCCCTCCTATGTGTACTGTGATGTGCTGATGTCTGAGCCCCTTCTCTGTTACCTGCCTCTGCATCTGGACATGAGCGTAAGCTCTTGTGTCAAGTATACTTTTAGTCATGCTTGGGATGAGTTACGAGCTCTTGGAGGCAGTGGTCCTATCATATACACCTCTTGACTTCCTGGAACTTGAGAACAGTGCCAGCGTATGGAACGGGCAAAAGAGTCCTAGCAAGTCATAGCACACGTGGCATGCACTGAGTGTCGAGTGGGCTGCAGACAGAATTGCAATCCCCCATAGATCACATACCATAGGCCGTGGTGGGACTGGGAATCTAGAACATAAAATCAAATGCTCCGTGGTAACTATAATCCTCTCCAATCAACTAGAGCATCCCAAGTGCAAATTCTATACTTTTCTATCCCAGTTTTCCTTTTAGAAAGATGTAGCCTCATAGATGAGACCAATGTAATCAAGCCTGAGAATACTGCCAGGATTCCTGAATGTGGGAACCGCTTTCAAGAATAACAAACCAGGGGATTTAGCTCAGCAGCATAAGCGCCTGCCTTGCAAGCAGGCAGTCGTGAGTTCGATCCCTGGTACCGATAAAAACGAAAAAGACAAAAACAAAAAAAAAAAAGAATAACAAACCAAGGATCTTGCTTTAACTCCATATCTTTAAAACCCCGCTTCTTGCTCCTATGATTAGGTTTGCATGAACTTGAGCTACTCCAGAAGCTGCACATATATGCAGCAGCAGCTATTTGCTACTGAAACATCTTCCATTTCTTTTTTTCTAGGAGTTTCTTTTAATAGTGTTTACACTCAAATTTGGAGAGTTTTATTGCATCTGGCTGCCGATCCCTACCCAGATGTTTCTGATTTGGCCATGAAAGTGCTCAACAGCATCGCCTACAAGGTAGGTGTGATGAGATGTTTTTGTTGAAGCTCTTAAGTTTCTGATATTCAATCATGAATATTCAAGCAAAAGTCTCCAGGTCTACACCATGTTTTTAAAAATCCATAAATAAGATGAGCTTTCACAAACATTTTAAATCTAAATATTAACCATATACCTAGAAATGTATGTATGTGTAGCTGTAGTTGTCAGTTTTGTTATTTTTCACAATCTTCTTCATGTCTGTATGATCTGTGATGATGCCCCTGCCTCCTTGTCTGACACTAATGTTGACATCTTCTCTCACTCTTGACTCTTCTGGCCAATAGAGACTCAGAGAATCACCTTTGATTTCACTGGACTTCCTCTCTGTTTTTAAATTTTTCATTTTGTTGACAGCTGCTTTTACCTTTTTTACGTCCTTTTCCTTCTGCTTACTTTGAGTTTCATTTGTTCCTCTTACCCTAATTTCTAGATACAAGTATAAGTCTTTTCTCTGGGGATTGTAAGATCTTCACGGTCCTTTCTGTGAGCTCTAGGAATTTGGCCTAATGCGCTCTTAATTCTTTACCCAGCTTCATGTGTATTGTTCCCCACCTATGAACAGAAAAGAGTCAATCAGAGACATGTGGGACATCCCTTGAAGACTTGGGGAGCTTTCTTCTCCCCACACTCCACCCTGCAGTTCCCAGCCCCTTGGCCTCCGTGGAGCTGACTGTGTCTGCTCTGCTAGAGGGTGCCAGCTTTATCTGGGTTCTGCTCCTCTGAGCTATAGCCAGGGACTACCTGCAGGCTATAGCCTAGGTCAGTTGTTTATTTCTATCTCTCAGGGTTTCTAGTCCTGAGTACTCAACATCTATTGTCTGAAAACATTTGCTTCATATGTTTTTTTCTGGTTTTCTAGTTGTTTAGCAAAGTGGTACAATTTATCTTTATAGTCAGCTTTTATTAATGGAACTAGAAAATTTGCAGCTTGCCAGAAGGTTTGAGAAGCATATCACCATAGCTTACATTTGCCTGGCAGAGGCATTCCTGGCTTTCCCTCTGACTCCATCATGCTCAGCAGTTGTCCACCACAGCTGAAGGGGCCAGGCTCTGTGGCCTTCCATCCCAGTCCCTTGTTTTTTCCCCACTGAGTTATTCAGCCCTATTCTAGTGCTCTCTCATTGGCTGGCTCTGGCCTCTTATTGAGCCCAAGGTCCCTACAGCAGTCCCTGTCTGGTGACATCCTTTCTGTGTGATGTTCAGTCCCTTCACTGGAATTATTTTGTGTTAGTCTGATTATGTTTCTTCCATGACTGATTGAAATCACCTCATTGACTATGGATGTTACTTCCTCAGTCCTGGTAGTATCACAATAGAGTGACAAAGCCTCTTTATTCCCTTAGTTTTTAAATGCTACCGCAGTCAGACTCACCTTTCTCTTTAAAGTACAAAAGAATAATGGAATAAGTTCTGAATTTTAAACTTGAGATGTCATGTGTATGGCACACTGTCCTAGAAGCATAGACTTATTGGTCCAGAGATATTTCCCTGCCCTCCATGCCCAATAAAATATCCAGCTTAACAGTAAAATGTTGGGCTTACTGTTGACAGTTTGGGACAATGTGGGGTATCCAGTCCTGCCCTGACTTCATCCCACAGTGGACTGCTCGGCTTCCCCACTGAACTCATGATGGTGTGAGTGGCTGCAGAGACATCTGAAAGATGCCCATTCTTACTGCAGGGCAGCACTGAGTTTGCTTTCATGTGTTACTGGCCTATAAAAAACAACCAGTCAAGTTAATGTTTTCATTGTTCGATAGAAAATTCCTGTGTTTAATCCCCAGTACTGCCTCCTGCCATTTTCCAGTGCCCTTTCAGGCTATCACTAGTTTCTTCCATTTTTGGTTCAAAGTTTCAAAGTTGAGTTTTTTTGTTTTTGTTTTTGATTTTAATTTTGATGTCAGGAATCAAACTCAGGACCTGATGCTTTCCAGGCTGGCCCTTATGCCACCACGCTATATCCCTGTCCCAATGCTGGATTTTAAAGAATCGCTTGTACTTCAGTCATTTTCACTAAAAACATCTCCACTATTTGTGTGGACATTAATGAGTGGTTTAAACTTCTAGAATTTATTTTCAAAGACAGCAGAAACTGGCCAGTTTCCGTCCCTGTCATGGGGCTCTGACACACTAAGGTGTCTGGTGGCCTCTTCTTTGCTGTGAGAGGTACAGGACAGGACAGCCTCTGCCCCTCGCACAGCTGGAGGCCCACAGTTAATTCAGCTTCCTGAGTAGCTCAGTCATGGCAAATCAGGATCCAGCTATTTGGGCTTATTTTGCAGTAGCTTTTATATATTTACCCTTACTAAACTCCACTTGAATTATTTAACACTGGAGTCCTGGTGCCTAATACTAATTCCAGTAGCTCTAAGTTCATTGCCATAGATCCAACCTTGGGTGTTAAATAGTTACTCTTAGGAATCTCTCTGTGCTGTGACGGGCAAAACCATTTCTCCCTGCTCTGTAAAAGAGATGCCAGCCCCAGCCTGTCAGCACTGGAGCCTTTTGGACTGTGCATTGTGTGTCCCTGTGAGCTAGCAAAGCCCAGGCCCACCCCCACTTTAAGAAACTCGGTCCCCTGTGTGGGACCTGCCACATTAGCAAATACAACCCCTGAGATGATGGCCTCACTTACTGTGGGGACGGTGCATTCTGAATGAGCCCCAGAACCCTCGAAAAGGTGCATGTGGTCTACTGATCTGTGACACACACCCCGTCACACAGCCATCAGTGACAGACCAGGTTGGGCCACCTCTAGAGACCTACAGTTAGCACAGCACTGCCTCTGTGTGTGTGTGTGTGTGTGTAAGAGTAAACACTGCTAGTGAAAGATTTGGGAGCATAAACAGTAAGGAAATCCTTTCTTGTCCTCGTTTTAATTTCAAGAAATGCCTTTGTGCTCTATGAATTAAAGAGATCATATTTCATTGTATACAGAAATGAGCCTATTTTAGGTTAGCTCTGAAGCCAGATTTGTTCATCAGAGTCAAAAGCAGCCTGATTATTATGGAACACTCTTTAGAATCCTCCATTCAGATACCATACAGGAGGTACTGCCAGTTGTGGAAGAGAACCCATACACCCAACAGCTATGGCCTAATATCGTGTTTCTGAACCCTTGGCATCTGCATTGTGCTGTTAGGTTCCACTCTGGTTCATCTCAAGCTACACAGACCTGTGGGAGGAAGAGAATAATGACCAGGAAGTACATGCGACCTCAGCAGCTCTCGCCACACATCTCCTACTGCTGAGCTTTTATAGGACCATGCACAGGATTGAGTTTTCAAGGCACAAGTGTTCTCTTGTCAGAGTTCCAGTCATTTCTTCTTTTAGTAGTTATGAGGAAAAGTTATGAGAAAATCTAAATGCACAGACACGTAAACTCACCTCTGGATCCCTTCAGTGTCGTATCTGCAATGCACATTGGAAAGTACACAGTACTGTTTTGGAGTTTTAGGGGTTTTTGTTTTTGCTTGTTTGTTGTTGTTTGGTACTGGGGATCGAACTCATAACCTCGAGCTTGCCAAGCAGGCGCATATACCACTTAGCTAAATCCCTGGCTGTTTTTTGTTGTTGTTGTTGTTGTTTGTTTGTTTGTTTTGTTTTGTTTTTGAGATGGGGTCTCACTACAGACTACAAGCTGGCTTTGAACTTGCTACTTAGCCCAGGCTGGCCTTGAGCTCACAGAGACTCTCCTGCCTCAGCCTCCCAAGTACTAGGATCACAGGCATGTGTCACGATACCCAGCAACACTACTGTTCTTAACCACCGGAGAAATGTTCCAAGGCCTGAGTGGCCAATGCAATAAAGATTGAGATACTCAGAAAAGCATAGTCAGTGGTTCCATGTAACCAGTCGTTAATACCCAGCTCTCCACCATCCCAGGACAAGTTTTGTTTTGTTTTGTTTAATCATGTCAAGTGAGATTTCCATGCAGAAGCCTCTGCTGGAGAAACCATCCAGACAGATGCCCAGGCTGCCCCTTGGGATCTGCCCTGTAGCTCTGGAGCAGCAGCCAAGAAGTTGTTCCCACCAGGACTCTGTGTGCTTCTGCTTCCCTGACAAGGGATTTTTCTGGATTTCCTAAATAAATACTGCAAATATTTGTTTTGGAAATGTAAGTTGTAGGTATTAGTTGTCTCTTCTCAGTGATCATGCCATAGTGGACCTCTCAGTGATTAGGCAACAATGCCACTCCTCACATGTAGTTCTACAGCCCTGATACAAAATTAACAAGCACGTTTCCAGAATGCACTGCCACACCCAAACAGGTAGCCAATGGCCTGTGAAGGAGGCTCCTCCTGAGGCTACTTCCTAGAGCTCCCTACCCTGGGCAGGATTCCAGGTCCTTTGAAGGTCTGTCTGGAGAGCCAGAAGTGTGCACACCACAGCCAAAGGTCCTGGAGACCTCCAAGTGTGAGTGAAAGGTCCATGCTTTGTGCACCTACCTGTCTCCTCCATCTGCAAGGAGCTTTGTGTTCACACTGAGCTAAATGTCTTGCCAGAAATTCTACTTCAGCAAAGCCATGCCTGCCACCATGAGGAGCTGGCCTGATACCGTGTCCTCACTCTTCCTGCTGCCCTTGCTCCTGAAGGCTTGAACCCCCCAGAAGGGGATGTCCATTGGACCTTTCTGGGGGGATGTGTAGTGGTGAGCCAGTCTTGTGTGTCCAGTGATTCTGTGCATGCTCTGTGCTAGGTGATAGGTATGGATCATCGTGATCAAGAAGGGTTTGGGTAGTGTCCCCAGCTCTGTGCACTGGGCTGTCCTTCTCAGTCTATGTCCCAACCCAGCCTCTATATGAGTGTTGTTTTGAACTTGTCCAGAAATTACTTGCTACGTGACAGGGACCATGCAGGAAGGCCTATCCTTGAGCCAACTCCAACTCCCTGTCCAGTACCCCCAGTCCTCATAGTGACCCCAGCTCTTCATGATCCCCTCCCTGAATGCTGCTGTGCTCAGGCTCACCACGAGCCTTACCCTACAGCCACCTCTGGGGAGGTGCCAACAGACTGAGCTGAGCCCACACTCATGACTGCCTCCCTGCCCATACAGGTCCAGACCTGTCAGAATTTCTGAGAATAAGCAAAGTAACTCTTGTGGTGGCAGCCAGGATGTAAACTGCATCTCAGAGTCAGGCAGGCTGTGCAGCAGTTTCCCCAAGGAGCTTCTGTGGATCACGGCAGTGGGCAGTGGCTCTAGCAGTGGCTGGCAGGGGACACCTGAGGCTGTGAGATGCTGGCTCTTGGGTTGCTGCTGCAGCACAAGTCCTATACCCTGAGCATGAGAGAGGGGGTGGGTTGTGTAGAGGTCTGCGTTTCAACCCCTACAACTTTCTGATGACTTCCCCATCATCTCCCATTGTTTCTCCAGAAGTTTTGAGAAATCATATATTAAACTTACAGTTTAAATTTCTTTTTCTTTTAAACTTAAGGAATCGTGGTTTTTCATTTTGTGAGAGATTTGTGCTTATAGAATTGGCTGAATATTTTAAATACCAAAGCAAAAGCAAGTTCATCAAGAATATGTATTTCCCTTGTAATTAAAAAATAAGAGATGTTGTTTGAAAGCCAGTTTGGCTCCTTTTTCTTACCCTTCCCAGTCTGAAGCCAGGGGTTGCATGGGCAGCACTGATGCTGTGTGCATAAGTGAAGACTTCCATGCTGGTCTGTTTGACTTTCTGTCTGGTGGCTGAATTACAGGGGATAGTATTCCTGACTAATTATTCATGAATAATTTAAGAACATGAGGCCGGGGCAGGTTCTCCAGAACAGAAGCTCCCCAAGGCTGAGGTCTCTGGTACATGAGCTTCTCCGACTTCTAGAAGGCAGCCTCATGGCCTGTCCATAGTGGAGGAGTCAGCAGCCATTAAGCATAGAGGGCCACTGTTTGATCATCCTGATGTAGAGGAAGACTTCACTCAGCCCCACCTGGCCCCCTCTTACTGCACAGCCTCAGATATCCAGAACCAGAGACCCTGCCAGCCCTTCCATGTGCTGGGAGCGGAACACCAAGGGCCATGCGGGTGCACAACTATTGCTGACCATCACACAGCAAGTGCTCCTGTTTGCTTATCATTTTCTCATTGTTTATTATCCCAGTAGACAGCTGGTTTCCAGAGCTGTATAGAATCCTATTAAAAATCAAAAGAAACCACCCCCATCCTGGATGTGGAGTCTTGGTGCAAATCTATCCTTAGAAAGATTTCGAACCCCACTAGTGTTTGTTGTAGGGCTCTTACAGCACAACAAATAGCTTTTATTTATTTATTTATTTATTTTGGTCTTTTGTGAGGCAGGGTTTCACTATATGATTCAGGCTAATCTTGAATTCACTTTGTAGCCCAGGCTGGCTCTGAACTCGTGGTGATCCTCCTGCTTCAGCCTCCTGCATGCTGGGATTACAGGCATGTGCCAGCACGCCCAGCCACAAACAACTCTTCATCCACCTTGCTACAATTTAAGGAGCAGTGTTAAGCAGCTCCTGAGCATAAGCAATGAGAACAGAAACCAGAGGTCTGCAAGGGCAGGGGTTGTCACCCAACCTACCCCTTCACAGGCCAGGGCTGGTTTTCAGTCATCCCTGCCTGGAGATAAACCATCCACATTCCCAGGGCACAGCCAGCACCCTCCTGTGCTACACATGGGGCTGGAACCAAGGCCCTTCCTGGTGCTAAGCATGAGACTGACCTGTGAGCTGTTCCCAGCCCCTCAGGGAGGGTGGTTTGAAGGTGATTATACTTTTCTCAGTCCAGGACAGGAGAGCTCGTTCCCTGCAGGAGAGAACTCAAATCTCACATGTCCTTTTCCCCTCAGCTTCCATCCCCTCCTGTCTTTGTCTCCAGTTTTCACAGGCCGTTCCAGAGCCAAACATGATTACACAGCAGTGTTCTGGTGACTTGCCATCCAGTGACCCCATGGTTCAGCACCTCCTGGCCCTCCGCAGCCAAGCCTCCCAGTAAGAGGGGAGGGAGAGCAGTCTAGGATCCAACACAGTGTGGGATCAGCATGTGAAGGACGAGGGGCTGCCCAGGGAGCAGCCTCTTTGAAAGGAAAGAAGAAGTAGTGGCCTTGGGCCATTCAGAAAGCATCTTGAGAGCCACATGCGGGGATCTGTTTCCAGCTCTGGGCATTAAAGTCTGGCCTAGGAAATCATTCCTGAGAGAGTAAACCACACCTCTCATTGGTATTTGAGATTTCCTTAGCTAAGGCCTATTCTACCACTTTGCAGCTATGCAGAAGCAGTCATCAGCTTCTTGATTCTGTGGCCTGACCTCCCGTGTCACTTGTTCTTTGCCCTTTTAGGCCACAGTGAATGCCCGTCCTCAGCGTATCCTGGATACCTCTTCTCTGACGCAGTCAGCCCCAGCCAGCCCAACCAACAAGGGCATGCACATCCACCAGGTGGGGTAAGTGTGCATCCACCTGTGGGGTGAGTGACCTGGCACGAGCCTCCTGCAGTAGTCTCCCGTGGACTGCCGCCTCCTCCCATTGCTGCTCAGTTCCCTGCAATCTGTCTTCCCCCTTGTTGTCTTGTTTTCCCTCTCTGTTTCTTCCCTCCTCGCCTGCCCGCCCGGCTTTCTGTTTCTGTGTCCGCTTTCGTCCACACCCCCCCCCATATATGTCTGATCTGAGGCCTTCCAAGAATCCTCCACTGTCTCAGAAACCATCATTTGCACATGGTGTGATAGCAAAAGCTGAACTCAGCCCAGTTTGTGAGGTTAGCCCAAATACCCTTACTCTTCTCTTGGTGACCACAGGGTAGGTTTTGCAGGGTCACATCAGGTCCACACTTCACCCGAATGTGAGTGTGCATCCTCAGCCCAGGCTCCCCTCACATCTGCCCTGGGCCCTGTTAGTCCTCGTCACCTCCTGGGATTTGAGCTGAGGGTAGGATGCTTCTCAGGGCCTGCCAGGGATGGCTAGGGTGGTCTGCACTCAGAAGTCCTGTTAACGCATCAGGTGGTTGAAGATACTCCTGGATCTGCTAGCACCACCTGTGGAAGGAAGCTTAGTGTCTCATTTTCTAGTGGGGACCCACAGTAAGGCCTGCTGTCTGCCTTTCTCCCCATAGAGGATCCCCTCCGGCATCCAGCACCAGCAGCTGCAGTCTGACCAATGACATGGCAAAGCAGCCGGTCAACCGAGACCTGCCTCCTGGCCGCCCGGGCACCACAGGCCCCACGGGAGCACAGTACACCCCTCACTCCCACCAGTTCCCCCGGACGCGGAAGATGTTCGACAAAGGCCCAGATCAGGTACACAGATGCAGCCCCTCGTGTGCCCCTCACAACCTGTGAGCACTAAAGGCAGTGGTTGGCGCTGAGGGCTTGGCTTCTTCCATGTTTGGGTCCTCAGGTTTCCTTGGCCCAACCTGATGACTACCTTTGTTGACCCTAGAGGGTGGTGGTCCCTCGGTCCACTGCCTTGCCTACCCACATCACAAGTGCCTCTCATCCTGTAACCTCCCCCCATTCGCTGGTCTTGGCAATGCCATGTGACAAAATGATCACGTCAAGTCAATTTGGTTTTTCCTTTTCTTGGGTAAAGAGCATTTTACATTAGCTTGAGGTAGCAGCTGCTCCAGAGTGTTTATTCTAAATGGATTGTTTGTTTTTTCCCATAAACATTCAATTAGTCCACACAAATAAGCACTCTTTCTTTGCCTTTAGATAAATGGGAAAAGAAATCCCAGGAGAGAGAGAAAGAGCTGTGTTCTCTCTCTAGGGTTTGAGAGCCTGGGTAGATACCCTGACCCCAGGACCTCCTGTTTTATCTGGTTAGGGGCCTGAGATCAGAAGAAGCTTGTTAGCTGTGTTAGGGCATCTGGCTGCCTGTCCCTGAGGAGGAGCAGTACTCCTGGTTCACTTGGTCACCAGTGATCACAGTGGCATTCCAGCACCTTGGGAGTTAGCTCCATGCATAGTTTGCCATGTGGGTGATCAGCAGGGCCCACACAATGCACTAGGGCAAGCCCCCATGTGCTAATCAGCTCTGAGCCATTTTGAGGCCCTTGATGACCAATAAGCTCCAAGTACAGTACCTGGGCTGTGAGTGGGGGAGTTGCTGGGATAAAGGGGCCATGGTCTAGGGGAACAGCACTGGCATAGATGTGAGTGATCCCCACATCCCTGCAGAGCCCAAGCTGTGACCTCCAGTGGGAGATGAACCCCTCTCTTATCCTCTGGGTAATAGAGAAGCCCCTCACTGGCAAGAGTTGGTGCGAGGAATACCTTCAGCCCACCTCTAAGTACTTGCCATGGGGACTTCTGGAGTCCAGCTGTGTGGAACAAGGCAAACACCAGCTCTGGCACTCCAGGGCCACCCAAGGGCCGATGGTGTCCACAGAGCAGCTTCCAGCACTTTAAGCAGTTAAGCCCAGGTGACCTGCTCTTGGTTATACACCCAGCTGGTATCTGTATGGCTGTCAGAGGGGCAGCCTGTGCCAGCAGCAGGGGCATACAAGATTGAGGCACTCTCCCAGGGCTCTCCCAGCACTTGGTATAGAGGGGGACAGAAGCTGTGCTGGCCAGGCCACACTGGGCTAGCCCTAAGGGTAATTGCCACTCAACCCATGTCCAGATGTGCAGAGCCTCTTGGTCACTTTGATACCCAGGTGAGGAGCAGACTTCAACACCAGCATAGTTCCCCATCAGGAACCCTTTTAATCACACAGAGAAGGGGAAATTAAGGCTTGGTTTCTTTCTTTTCTTCTGACCCCCCACCTTCTACCCACCTGGAAGACTACAGATGATGCGGACGATACTGCAGGACATAAAAGCTTCATCTGTGCCACCATGCAGACAGGGTTCTGTGACTGGAGTGCCCGGTACTTTGCCCAGCCCGTCATGAAGGTATGTCCTGAAGTGGACTCAGTGGGACCCAGTGAGGTGGACCAGCACCCAGGGTCCACAGCCTCAATCTCAGCTCTTCCCTTCTTCCCCATGAGTCCCTAACATTGGCCTCGTGCTGACCCCTCTATTCCTCGCATTTACCACTTGTCCTCTGTCTCACTGGAGGCTCCATTAGCTCAGGTGGAGGCTGTGGCCCAAGCTGATGATCAGCACTTTGGAGAGACTTCTGTGGCCCTGTTAGCTTTATCTTTGGGTTCTATACTCCCATCATGTGGCATCAGTGGCTGCTGGAGGGTGGCACCAAGTTGCTGTCATGATGGTGAAACTGAGGAAAGCTGCCTCTCCAGGGCTCCTCACATTTATCACTTGGCCCTCATCAGCAGGGTCTCTTGACTTCCCTGAAGGTGGGTACCAGGCCTGGATTCAGGGCTGTACTTGGTGGCCCAGCACTCTGGGCTGGCGCCGCACACTCGGGCTTGTTCAGCAACGCTGCCTTTGGGTCTCATCTGCCACAGCCATAGCCTGGTGTGTGTCCTAGGGACACAACAGCTCTGTGGCTGCAGATTCGAGACAGGCTCTCCCTGTGCAGTTCAGGCTGGTTGTGAGCACACTTTGTAGCCCAGGTTGGTCTTGAACATGAAACAATGCTCCTGCCTCAGCCTTCCTGAGTGCCGGGATTATAGGCATGCACCACCATACCCAGCTGCTTAATTGTGTATTAGACTGAATGACTAAGAACTTCTGTGGAGAGTATTTAGATTCTATCTTACAACTTCCTCTTGATTTCTTCTTTCCCCATAGTAAACACAGATTTTTCTCAGTAAAAATGCAAGATAATCATTGGCAGTACCCAAGGCCAATAATAATACTCTGATTTATTGTCTGCCCCTGTGCCAACAAGGGACAGGAGATCACGTCTTTGTTTCTTAGATGGCTCTAAGAGTATAAAATGTTCTGACTTTTCTGTGAAGCCCTTTGACAATAAGTATCTAAAGCCATAAGCAGCTGCTCCCTTTGGCCCAGTAACTGATTTGCTAAGATAGTCTCTACGTTATTTATAATAGTGAAAATTGGGATCCACTTAAGTGGCCAACTGAGGTCAAATAGTTAAAAAGTTATGAAATGTTCAGTTTAGTATTAATTGAAGCTATTTAAAAATTAAGCTTTGGGCTGGGGATTTGGTTCAGTGGTTCAAGTGCTTGCCTGGTAAGTGCAAGGTCCTGAGTTCAATCCCTGGTACCAAAAATAAATAAATAAATACAAACTAAAAAAATAAATAAATAAAAATTAAGATTTAAGTTACTCAAGAGGCTGAGACAAGAGGATCACAAAGTTCAAGGCCAGCCTGGAAAACTTGGCAAGACCTGTCTCCATAAACTTTTACAAAGTACTGGGTATGTAGCTCAGTACTGAGACACTTGCTGGTGTGCATCATGCCATGGGCTCTATTCTCAATACTGTGAAAAAGAAAGAACTTCAGTTTAAAATTAATTAGTGGCAGAAGGAAATACAGTGAAAGCCTGGCCCACCCGAACCTGGACATGCAGAATGGCGGTGGCTGCAATGTGCCACACACAGCCCCAGCATCCCTTAGGCTTGTGGCTCAGCTGTGGTCAGCAGGAGAGGATCTCAGAAGTCGGGCTCGCCTCGCTTACCTTCAGGTGCATTGTCACCATGCAGAGGGAGGAAAGTGCCCTTTTCTGATCATTGAGACCTTCTGGTTAAGAGAAGAAAGAGACAAATTCTGGAATTACTATGCTGTAAGCAAAAGCTACCCATATAACTGAGCATCACTGGGAGGCGGTGAGACCCTGGGGAAGGAGATAGACCTGTCCTATAGAACTGTGGTATGGCCCATTTAGAAGTGAACTGAAGTTTAATATTAACAGACATTTAATTCCTGAGTCTGTCTTATACTCATGAAATCAGATGACTGAGAAATCTGATGGCCACAGTGATGGGTAGTAGTGGTGATTTCTTAGAATGCTAATGAGCAGCTTCTCTTGAAGTTCTTCAAACTGGCCCGCTCTTCTACATGTGATGAAATGGAATAACCACCAGATGATCCAAAGCACATCTGTCTTAAACTTAAAAGTGATACGCAACTGTAATCTCAGCACTCTGGGAGTCTAAGACAGGAGAATCACAAATTCAGCCCAGCATGGGCAATTCAGCAACTTAGCAAGACCGATACCAAATTAAAGGTAGGTCCTGGGTTGAATCCCCAGTACCACCAAAAAAAAAAAAAAACAAAAACAAAAAAAGATCTGGGGCTTTCCCAGAGGATTAGCTTCCCTTCCCAGGCATTTGCTGAGCCAGCCTTCCAGGCACAGGAAGGTGCAGTGAGAAAGCTCTCTGAGGAGTCTGCTGGCTTGGCTTGGTCCTAGCGCCACACCTGCCACTCCCAGGTCAGCACAGACTCTGGTCCTGTATGTTCCTCTATGGGTTCCTCTGTGGCCTGGGAGGGCCCTGTAGAGCCTCCCACCACATAGCGGTAGGCAGGCAGAAAGCCGTTCAGTAGTGAATCGTTGTTTTCCTCTGACCCCACCAGGTCAGTGGAAACAGACTCGTATGTGCAGCTCGAAGTGACAGACTGTTGATGCCATGGTTGAAAGCAAGCTCCTTCACATCTGTGTTGCTATAACACTTGGTAGCAGCCCCAGCCTTAGGACTTAGGGACGTGTAGGGCTTTATCCTTTACATTGATTAGATCTTTATCAAAGCATGGTGGTACATGTATAATCCCGGCTATTCAGGAGGTTGAGGCAGAAGATTGCAAAATTCAAGGCCAGCCTGGGAAACTTAGCAAGACCTGTCTCTGGTTAAAATTTAAAAGGGCTGGGGATCCAGCTCAGTGGTGAAGCCCTTACTTGACATCCAGAGGTTCTGTGTTAAATCTTTGATGCCTCAGTCAGAGACAGAGAGACAGGGAAAGATGTTTTCTAAACTATAGAAGGAAGGGACCATGTTTTATCATGTATTCCTACTTTTCCAAATGGTAGTTATAAGGATGTTTTTATTAAATTGTTTGTGTAATAAAATGCACTAGGAACTTTTTCCAAGTCTCCTTAACAAGTAAACTGAAAGTAGTTACAAAGTGAAGACTGGACTTCAAATAGTACATAGAACCCCAAACTCTTAACTGCTTCAAAGATGCATTAAAAAACTGAAACGTTTACCAGATAACAAAAGTATAGCCAGTACACCTATCAGTTGGTAAGACTGAGTACCCAAAAATACAACTGTCATGAGTTTGACTAGCTTTATCAATTGGTGATCAGCAGTCTTACAGGTCAGTAGACTAGTCTTACTGAATTGCTCAAAGTTGAGATCCACTTGCCTCAGCCTCTCAGGTTCTGGGATTATGGGTGTGGGCTACCACACTAGGCATCTAAGGGATAGATTCTTACAACCTCAAGTACACGTGTAAATGATACATAGCTAAAGGTGTTCATTACTTTTTTTTTTTTTTTTTTAAACATGGTTCTGGGGATTGAGCTCAGGGCTTTCCCATTGAGGTGCATCCCACCTTTTTTTTTTTTTTTTTTTTTCCCCTCCCAGAGTGTCACTAAATCATTAAGTTGCTCAAGTTTGGGGTTGAATTTGTAATCTGCCTGCCTCAGCCTCCCAGAGTGCTGGAAATACAGGTGTGCACACCCTCACCTGGCTACAACATTGTTTTTAATAGCAAAAAGTTAAAAACCGAAAAAGGGCATTAGTAGACCATTAAAATTATACCTCCATGTAATAGAATACTACAAAGCCGCTTGGACATTGAGCTGCACCTGTCTGTGTGGACGTGGCAGGGATTCCGAGACACAGTCTGTGTGGTAAGCAGACTGCAGATTGCTCTCCCAGGCTCTGTGACTCCCTGAAACCCTGTGAGTCCAGCACTTGCTCGAAGGATGACCCAAGTCATCCACCCAGAGACTTAGGGACTCAAGGCTTCTGCATTGTGTACTTCTGGGTAGTTTGACTATTTTTAGGAAGAACAATGATTAGTTTTGTAATTTAAAACAGATTAAAATATAATTCTAATTACACAAAGAGCTTTAACAGAGCAGGTAAGATGTTCCCATAGCACCATAGGCAGTGGGGGGAGGTCAGGGCAGTGGAGCCCAGCCCTAAAGCTGTTGGGCTGTCCTCCTGGGGCCAATCTAGGAAAGCATGGGCCTTGCACCCCGACTTGGGCCTTGGCAGACTGCCCTTCACTGAGTCTGCACATCTCTGAGCTGCTTTTTAAATGCATTGTCAAAAGCTCAGGAAACAGAATCACACAGATAATTGAGGTCACACGCAGTACACATATGTGTGCATACTGGTGCTGTTTCCTCTCCATTGTTGGGATTTTTCCACATGTACAGTTCGGTCGCCTTTTTCACTTTATGCTGAACACCAAGCATTTTCTCATAGCCTCAAATGTCCTTCCACAGACGTGACTTTCCCAGGCAGTTTTCCCCTGAAAATGACACTGATGTGACACTCTACTCTTGCTCCCAAAGCATTGTCCAATCCCCACCCCAAATGTCCCTTTCTTCTCTTATCAATGTGGCCCCACCTTGCAGGAGCTCAGGGCAGCAGTAGGTGTCACCAACCAGCAGCTGCTGGTTAGGTGGAGGTGGACACTTCACCTCATTCTCTAACTTATTTCTACCTGACGGCTGGCAGGAGAACCACAGTGCTTTCACTCACTGACATTGGGATCACATGCTCCCACTGTTGATACAGTAATTGCAAGAGGTCACACTGCTTGTCTCCTGAAGTGTGTGGCAATAGCACTGTTTTTGCTTGAAAGTCCCCTGCTAGATTTTAAACAGAGATTAAGAGCTCACTGACTGAATTAGATGTGTTCCCTTCTTCAAAAGGACTTCATTGTGACTGCGTAGTGTCATACGAACCACAACAAATCTAATGCTCTGTCCTAAGGGAGCTTGTCCTCATTCTGCTGGGCTGTGTGGGCCAAGGTTCCTGTGCCCTGATATGTAGGGTTCCGACTCCTTGGCCACTGGCTGCCTCCACCTCCATCTGGGACACTGAGGCTGGAAGAGCATCGCTCTGGCCAAGGAAGTGAGAAAAGATGCAAGAAAATCCTGCCTTGTCTGGAATCCTTCAGAAGTGGAGGCTACAGAGGAACCAAGCTGCCCAAAGTGAAGGGGAGGCAGCTGCCCTAAAAAACCAAGCCTTGAGCACAGCATGCTGTGACAGAGTAGGAGGTGAC
Source organism: Cavia porcellus (assembly GCF_034190915.1). Lineage (NCBI taxonomy): Eukaryota > Metazoa > Chordata > Mammalia > Rodentia > Caviidae > Cavia > Cavia porcellus. The sequence goes on from NW_026947515.1 coordinate 29,328,742, forward strand.
ATGACCGGGAGAAGAGTCCCCCAACAGGGTCAGTGGGTCACCAAGTATGTACCAGTAAAAGGTCAGTCCCCTTGGAGCTGAGCTTCACAGGCTGGACTCTGTGCTCCCCTCACCCCCACCAGCAAGAGCCTAGAAAAGCCATCCTCCGTTATTCAGAACTGCAGAAAGGGACAGCCTCACCTCCAGCCATTGTCCCCACAGAACACAGCCCACACCCTCTGAGGGAATCACCAGAGCCACCACAACTCACAGAAGAGTCAAAAAAAAAAACTCCCATCTCCGAAGGACCAAGAACTTTTCCTGCAGGCTACACCACTAGGCAGAGGAGTTAGGATCTCGAGAAGACCTTTACTGGGAGCCAGAGACTGAGGGCCTGCTCGTGACCAGGAGAGCCCTTCCTGACTTGCTGCCCAGCCTTAGGAGAGTGGAAACAGGCCCTTCAGCATAGGCAGAGCCACAACAAGAAGCAAGAGAGAGTACTAGGAGGGGCAGCAGCAATCATAGCAGCAGCAAAGGGCTGTCAGCTCCCTAACTGAAGACTATACCTGTCTCCAGGCACAAAACCAAATCTGCTTAGCTTGCTTTCTGCGGTTCTGCCTGTTAAGTCGAATTCATTTAAAAACCAGCATGTGCCTGCATGTGATAGGAGCACATTCCCTGTCAGGCGAAAGCAGGAACTAGACTCAGAGACAAACCAGGTACTGGAAGTAACACAGATGGAATATAAAATAACTAGGACTAATATGATGAAAGAACATTGATGGGAAATACAGAGAGCATACATGAGCAGAGGAGGTTCAACAAAGATGGAAGCCAAGAAAGAATCAAGTGGATAACTACACACTGTATATAAGCCCATCCACTAGTGAGGCTGAGGCAGGAGGATCACAAGTTTAAGCCCAGCCTGGGTAACTTATAAAGAACCTGTCTCACAGTAAAATAAAAATTTTAAAATGGCTGGGAATGGCTGGGGATTTGGCTCAGTGGCATAAGCACCTGCCTGGCAAGCACGAGGTCATAAGTACGATGCCTGGTACAAAAAAAAAAAATTCCTGGGAAACTGGGCATGGTGATGCACACCTGTCGTCCCTGCACTCAGGCAGCTGAGCAGGAGTATCACCCTGATTTCAAGGCTACCCTGGCCTACATAGTGAGTTCAAACCTGCAACACAAAGTGAGACCTTAGCTAAAAACAAAAGGTGTGAATTTGATTCTGTGATAGGTCTCAGAGCTCTGTCTTGCCAGCATGCACAAAGTCCTGGGTTTAGTCCTCAGTACCAAAAGAATATATAAATAAAAGAAAGAAAGAATCAAATGGAAATGTTAAAAATAAAATAAAAAACAGAGTAGAAAAGATAGATTGCCTTTGAGATTTTTATCTGTAATCTCAGTCAAGGAAAAAATAAACAATGAATTTAAAGATAATTTGATAGAAATTACCCAAAATAAAACCAAAGGTTAAAAAATGAGGAGGAGGGGACTGGGGATTTAGCTCACAGCATAAGCACCTGCCTTGCAAGCAGGCAGTTGTGAGTTCAATCCCTGGTACCAATTTTTAAAAAAATGAAGAACAGGAGCTTTGGGACAATATAAAGCAGTCCAACATACATGTAATTGGAAGCCAAGGAGGAAAAGTAGGAACAGGCATATTTAAAGAGATAATAGCCAGGAATTGCCCAAAAATAATTTTTAAAAAAGCATTAAAGTACAGATCTAGCAAAGAGATCTCAAAGAAAGATATATAACCACATGCCTGTGCACGAACACACACGTGCACTCACACCCCTAGAGAAATTCTACTTAAACTGCTGAACACCAAACATAAAGAGAAATCTTGAAGAGCATCAAAAGAAAAGAACACATTGCATACAGGAAAACAAAGATGAGAATTACTCCAGACTTCTCCTCAGAACCCATGTAGGGTTGAAAAGAACACAATAACATGGTTAAGCACCAGAAGAAACACTTAACAGCCTAGAATTCCATATACTGTGAAAATGTTTTTTGAAAGAAAAGTAGCAAGACAAATGTTTCCTTTTCTTGCCACTTCTGCTCAACACTGTACCGAAAATTATAGCCAGAGAAGAAATAAAGACATCATATTGGAAGGAAAAATAAATTTACCTCTGTTCACAGAAACATAAGCTTGAAAATTATAAGAAAACCACCAATAAATTATTGAAACTAAAAAAACAAGTACAGCTTGGTTGTAGCGTATAAGCTCAATATACAAACACTGTTGGCATCTCTACATACTTGCAATAACAGTCCAAAAATGCCATTTTAAAATATTTTTTTACAGTATCAAGAACAATAAAATACTGTATTTACCATAGAAATAAACTTAGCAAAAGAATCTAAGGCTTCTACACTGAACTATAAAACATTATTGAAATATGTAGAAGACCTACTTAAATGGAAACAAATCACATGTCCAGAGATCAGAGGACATAATACTGAAATGGCTGTACTCGTCATTTAGCTGTACAGATTCAACACGACCCTAAAAATTTCCAGCTGTATTTTTTGCAAAAATTGACATGGTGTTATTAAAATTTGTGTGTAAATGCTAGGGGTCCAGAGTAGTACAAAAGAAAATGTCAAAGAAATAGAACAATTCATACTTTTTTACTTTAAAACTTACTGCACAGTTGCACTAAGATAGTACGGTACCAGCATGAAGACAGTACCAGCACATTAGAACTGGGCATCAAGCCAGGTGTGGTGGCACCCGCCTGTAATCCCAGCACTCAGGAGGCTGAGGCAGGAGGATGGCCACAAGTCCCAAGGCCAGGCTGGGCCACATAGTGAGTTGAAAACCAACCTGAACAGCACAGCAAAACCCTGTCTCAAAACCAACAAAAGAAAAATAATAAGTAGGTAACTTAGCAGGGAGGGGGACCTTTCAACAAGAAACCTCTAGACTCAAGTGGTTGTACTGGCAATTCTACCAAACCTTTAAGGACAAAGTAACTCTAGTTCTACACAAATAAAAAGAGCAAAGGCTTCACATGTTGCACAAACATAGCATTAGCAAAACTAAACAAAGCCATCGTAAGGACAGAAAACTACAAAACAGTATCTTCCATGAACCTGAGCCTATAATTCTGGCAGAGTGTTGACAAATCAAGAGTAGCAAAACATATACTAGTGACCCCACAGATGCTGTCCCAGGAACACAGAGCTGACTCGTGCCGAAATCAGTCACATAGCTGCACACACCACAGGCTGAAGGAAACCAGATGGTCATCTCAGTTGCTTTGGGAGGTGCATCTGACAGAATTTAATAGTCATTCATGACAAAAACTTAGCAAACTAGGACCAGAAGGAAAGAATACCTACAGAAAACCTGCACTCAGCATCATTCTGCTCACTAAAAGATGAGATTCTTTTTTTCTAAAGTCAGGAGCAAGGGAAGAAGGTCTGATCTCACTATCTGACATCCTGCCAGAAGTTCTGTGCAATTCAGTGAGATAAGAAAAGAAAAATAAATGTACACAGGTGAAAAAGATGAAACTATATCCATTATCAGACAGCATTATTTTTTTTGTTTTGGTTTGAGGTTTTTTAGGGATTTTTTTTTTGTGTGTGGGGGGGGTTGAGACAGGATCTTACTAATTAGTTCAGGCTGACCTCAAACTCATAGCAATACTCCTGCCTCAGCCTCCTGAGTGCTGGTATTATAGGTATGCAACACTATACCCGGCTCAGATAACATTTGTTGTTATGTATATACAGGGAAACATATGCACATAACATGTGTATAACAACAAATGATCTGCAAAATGCTGTTATTGGTTAAGTGAGTTTTGTGCATATGTAGGATACAGAGTCATTGTACAAAAATCAGTTGATGTCTATGGCAAACAATTGGAAGTTTAAACTTAGTATCAGTACCATTTACAATAGCATCAAAACAATAATACTTAGGCATTTAAAAGAAACCTGTAGACTGAAAATTACAAAACACTGGTGAGGGAAATCAGAGAAGACCTAAATAAGTGGAAACCATGTTCATTGATTGAAAGATTCAGCAATGTGAAGATGTCTGTTCCCTAAACTGGAATATAAATCAGTGTGAGCCCAACTGAAACCCCAGTAGTCTTTTAATCAGTAAGCTTGTTATGAGATCAGAGGGGGAAAGCAAAGAAACTAAAATAAGAAAATAATGTTGAAATACTATGACACTATGAAAGGGGACTCAGCCATGGCTTCAAGTCTCGCTGTAAAGCTAAGGTCACGAGGACAAGTGTGGAATTGGGAAAAGGACGGGTGCGTGCAGATCAATGGGATAGAGTACAGAGCCCCAAAATAGAACCACACAAACGTTCAGGTGGTTCACAACTAAGGTGTGAGGCCAATCCAATTCAACAGAGAAAACTTTTCAACAAGTGGTGTCATAGGACAATTAACTCAATGTGAGTCAGCCTCTAAATGTGTATCCCCAGACTATAAAACTTCTAGAAGAAACAAAAGAAAATCTTCTTGACTTCGAATTACACAGAGACTCTTTTAGTAAACTGCTAAAAGGCACAAACCGTACAAGATGAAAATGACAAATTAGACTTCATCACAATTTGAAACTGCTCATTGAAATAGTGCCATTAAGAAAATGAAAATATATGCCACAAAGCTAAAAGAAAGCTGTAAAACATACACTTGACAAAGATCTCACATGTGATGTACTTTAAAAAGTCTCAAAATTCCATAAGGAAGAGAGGAACATAATTTTAAAACCATCAGAAGATGTGCACCGACCATTCACTGAGAGAGGTATAAGCAGCAAACAAGCACAAGAAACGAGGCTCATCACGAGCCAGTTATGAGGGAAGCACAGATTGCCACAGCGCGTCCCAGTATGCCTCCACCAGAACAGTGAATTCTGGGAAGCTGTCCATAACAAACACTAGCAAAGGATATGGAGCCACCAAAGCACTCACACCTGATCATACACATGCACAATACTGTAGATACTTTTGGAAAGTCTTATAAAGTTGTCTTGTAAAGTTAGACATCCGCCTTGAGGGCACAAGTCCCAGCAGTCCTGCTCCTGGATATCCATGCAGAGGAGTGAGCACCAATGAGTGTCTCCAGTAGCTTATTTATAGTCACCCCAACTGGAAGCAACGAGGATATCTTCCACTGATGGACCGATAAACCATGATAGAGTGAGAGAAAAATAATGAACTGACATAATAAATCACACGTGTACCTCGCTAAGTGGAAGAAGACACTGAGTGTGTGGCCCATTTACACAATGCTACGGGGCAGGCAGAACTGTTGGGGCAGGAAACAGATGAGTGGTGCCAGGCCTGGGGCAGCAGGGAAGGCTGCTCCACTGGGCCCCTAAACGTGCTTAAGTGCCAAGACTGCTCTCTGTCATGATTTGTATAATCACGTAACTGTAGCTTTTCATTTTGGGTTGGTATTGCTCTTGTGAGACGGGATCTTGGCATACAGCTCAAGGTGGCCTTGAGCTCGCTCTGTAGCACAGGGCAGCCTTGAGCTTGTGGCCGTCCTCCAGCCTCAGCTTCGTGAATGCTGCATCACTGTGCCTGGCTAGGTGACTAAGGTTTTGCCAAACCAGAACTGTTCCTAAGCGATTGAAACTTGCCATTCATAATAAATTGTATCTCGGGGCTGGGGATTTAGCTCAGCGGCATAAGCGCCTGCCTTGCAAGCAGGCAGTCGTGAGTTCAATCCCTGGTACTGATAAAAACGAAAAAAAAAAGACAAAAAAAAAAAAAAAGATTAAATTATATCTCAATTAACCTAACTTTAGGGGGAAAGAACTTTTCCCTCTTGTGACAAAGTCTTACTTAAGGAAAAAGTGTAGTAAGATAATGCAAGTGCTCTTGCGTGGGTGTGAGTAGATGTCTCGAGCTCTGGTGGTCACTTCAGAGCTCACCATGGCCTGATGATTCACACTCAGAAAGGTGCTCCAGCGAGGGAGGTGCTGGCTCAACCAGCACGGGACTCTTCATGGCCTAGCACACTGCTGCTCTGTTTGGAGTGTGGTCATGTGCGTGCATGCGTGCGTGCGTGCATGCGTGTGTGTGTGTGTGTGTGTGTGTGTGTGTGTGTGTGTGTGTGTGTAAAGGTGGAAATAATAAGCATCAAGGTGAGACGCAAGTGACGGAGCACTTGTCCTTGCTCCATGTGGAGGAGCACACTCTAGGAGGTAGAAGCGGAGGCGTGGGTTCCTCCTCCCTTACCCTTCACCCAGACCTTTCCAATTTTGATGGTCACATTCCTGCTCTGAATTTGATGCAACACACCTTGAAGCTTTTTTTAATTCAGAGTGATGGAAAATAAGACTCCAGATTCTCAGCTTCTCCTACAAGGCCTTACTCCCTATGAAATGCTCCCTATTAGCCTCTTGGGAACCCTTAATTCTTCCTTTGTTCCCAAGCCCCAGGTTTCTCTTTGTGACCGGAAAGGAGTGAACCTCATTAGTTTGCAACCCTCATGCCTCTGTGGGAGGCCACAGGACTATAATTGGTTTCTGCTGAGGAGGAGCCAAGAGGCACAGAAATCATGCCTGTCCCGTGATCTTCATCATGCAACACTTACGCGTGGCTCACGGCTTCCGGGAGCTGTGTCAGCTTGTTTACCAAAAAAGCTTTTATTCAGCCAGGAGAGAAATGGCTGCAGGGCAGCACGGTGGTTGCATGGGAAGGATGTTTAAGAGTCTCCTAGAAGGGGAAATAATCATTGGCCAACAGGCCCCTCTGTTCTGCCGGGCCCTGGTCAGGTCCCCAGAGCTCCCTGCCTAGCACCTTCTCTTGGCACCCTCCGCCCTCTCCTGTCTCTCCATCCCCCATTGCCTCCGCTGTACCTTCTCTCCTTCCTACCTCTGGCCAGCCTGTGGGCCTGGTGATCAGAGCTAACTGTGACTAGGAGGACCCTTGGGTACTTGGGGTTACAGCATTAGGATCCCAGGCCCAGCCCTCTCAAGAGCTCAGCAGAGGCCTCTTCTGAGAGATCCAAAACAACCAGCAGCCTTGCTGAAAGGCAGAGGCCTGGGCCCAAGTCCGTGGTGCTGTTGGTTGATGCCCCTCTGAGACCTACCAGGCATCCCGTGTGCAGGCTGCCTTGGTCCTTACTGTCATTGTTGTCTTGAGCAGTGGACTCTGGGCAGGGACACAGAGAACTGGCCAAGAACCTGGAATTCTGTCCCCTCAGTCCATCCCCCTCCCTGCTCAAAACACCTTTTACATCTGTTCCTCTAGCACACTCCCAGAGAAACTGGAGTCTCATTAAAGTGTAATATCTCCTTCCTACACAGGCTTTGAGTTTTTCCCTTAATATTGCTCTACATTATTGGTCATTTGTCATTTCTTTTCTAATAAGCTCTGGATTGTCATAAAATGAAGCCAGTTGTTATGAATCCACAGTCTGTCCCATGAGCTGTTGCAGGGTTGTTTCTAAACCAATAAGCATTTCAAGGGAGGCATTTGACAGCTTTTCCTGGCACTTCTGGGTTTGGGTGTCCTCTGTTCCTCTTGTTGCTTTTCTTCCAGGTATGAGTTTTTACAATTTTTAAGAAGAAAGAGAAAAGGCATTGCATATGTTTTTACATGTGCAAGATAGATAACCATACTACTAATTCTGTTAGTGCATCAAAAAGAATAGTTTGTGCTGTCATTGTTTGTCTGTTCATTTTTTTATGCTTTGATTTTATAACCTGAGCAACTACTTCTAAGATAACAAAATGTAATATATTAACATGTTGATTTCTTACTGTTTTTTTTTAAATTCTGTATTATTTATACCTTTTTCTGTCTTGCTTTTTTAAAATAAATAAAAAATAATATGCTAGAAGACACACTGCAGGTGACCTGTGAGAACAGTGGGAAAGAGGGTTTGCATTGGCTGTTAGAGGTGATGCCTAGCATTCATGGGGACACAGGAGTATTCTGTGAGCGTATGTGGGTGAGGGCTGCTCAGAGCTCCCTGTGTGTGGAGGCTCCCTGGTTCCCGTCACAAGTATACTCGCAGCACAGCCTGGCCGGTCTGCTCAGGGTCCATTAGCCCGGGCTTTCTTTACCAGAGGAAGCAACTTTTTAAATGACAAATATGGGTTCTCTTTGCCTTGCATTGTCATCCTTGTTGACCCTGAGGCTGGTCATAGGAACTCCTCTGTGCACTATCAGCCAGGAAGAAGTAACATTTTATCTTGTTTGATATCTGCTATATTTTGGGACTTTATAACTAACTCTTATCTTTCTAGCCAGGAGTCAGAATCAGCCAGATTTGCCTACTGGGTGCAAAATGAAGGAAACACAAACAAGGGTTAGTGTCAAATCCGGGAGTAGGCAGAGCCCAGCCCTCAGGGTCTGGAAGGCAGTGCCTAGGTCTCTGCTCGCATCCCCGTTTGTCTCCCGAGGAGTCTCAGCATCCCAGGCCCAGGGCATGGGGTAGAGAGGTGCTGCCCTGTGAGCTCTGCAGCTGATGGGAGTGTTCAGATTGGCCAGGAACACTGTTCTGTGCCTAACTGTGGAGTAGCTGAGCACAGGGCTAGATGACCCTGAAGCATAGAAAGCTTTTTACTACTTTTTAGTTGCTGAGAGTAATGGGTGTTTTGTCATTGAAGATCCCTGAAGAACATGACCTGGAGAGCCAGATCCGAAAGGAGCGGGAGTGGCGATTCCTGCGAAACACCCGCGTCCGGAGGCAGGCACAGCAGGTCATCCAGAAAGGTAAGGCCTCCGAGCGCAGTCTGCCCAGGAGAGAGGCTGGGCTGGGAAGGACAGCCCGGCCCTGTGAGCAGACCATCTGCTCACAGGACCACATCTGCCAGGCCCCTGGACCTTGCCCTACCTCCTGCCAGCCCAGGGTACCCCTGCACCTCCCTTGCAGGTAAGCACAAGCTGGTGGAGATGAGGTCATTTGAGGTCAAACAGCAGCTGGAGCTGGGGGCAGGGAAAGGGCAGACTGCAGAAAAGGGCTGCCTCAGGGAGGGGACCATGCTGCCCTGGGCACTGTCAGCTGCTGGCATCCTCTCCAAGGACCAGCACTTCTGTTCTTTGAGGTTCCCAAAGCGGGAAGGCCCAAGCCCTCTGGGGCTCTGGTGAAACGTGTCTCACCTGGCAGGGTCTTTCCCAGGAATGTAAAACAGGACTAGGCCTGGTCCTGTTCAGCTGGTCTCCACACGTCCCTGGGGTTATTGCCAACTCTGTCACCCAGACTGTAGTGCAGTCAAATCTTCACCAAGCCTTTCTCAGCCTTGCCAGCAGACACCAGAAGTGCCCTGTTGCATGCACTCCCAGCCTTTCCTGGAGAATGGGCAGTGAGCCACTAAGGACAGCAGGTGTGCACCACTGCTGGGGCCAGCGAGGGTGAGCACCTGCGAGCAGGTCTGGGCTTCGCCCCCTCACCTGCTTGAAGGCTGTGCAGGAAGTAGGGAGCCCGAGGGTGCACAGGGATGTGAGCCAGGCAACCTCTCCCAGGGCCGCACCCGCAGTTCTGAGCACCTCACGAATCAGCCATGGCTGGAGACCTCCTGTTGCCCAGCACAGCATGGCCAGTCTGCAGGGTCTGCCCCTGCTCTGTAGATTCACACAACCTCACCTCTCTGCCTGTGGGATTTGTGATGAGGATGCATTACCTCCTGGGTTGAGATTGTACCCCACAAGACTGACCGTTTCCCTTTCCCACGCCTAGGCAGGGACCTCACAGTTTCTGGCCTGGCCTGGCTGCAGATGCAGGATGGCATCTGTCTCTATCAAGTGACTCCCACACATCCTGCTCCATTGAGCACCGGAGCTACCACCACTGGCCCTAGGCTAACCGTGTCACAGAAGCACTCTCCCACATGCTTGTCCTACATCTGCGTGCTCTCCCCAAGTGGTGCTAAGAACTGACCTGGCTGCAGACCTTTCTCCTTCCCTCCACAAGGCACTGACAGGCCACATTCAAAGCACTCAGTATCTTGGAGTGCAACATGTGCTGTCCTGGCAGCATATGCAGCCGTGGACCACTCACACCATGGGCACAGGAGGCGACTGTCTGGGAGGGTCTGATTCTTTAGGCCCCCAGCCTGCCGGCACAGTTAGCTGCCCATGGCTCAGAGGCTGGAAAGAGCTGTCCCCTGCAGGAAGGGCTGCACTGAGCCAGGCACGCGAGAAACAGAAGTGGGTTTTTTAGACAAAAATAAAAAAAAATATCTTTGTAAATCAGAATAAATCACTCTAAATAGAGCACACAAAAACACAAATGCTAGTGAACTTCCAGGAACATCAGCAGGTGAGACTGGGAGATGCTGACAGACTCGATGCTGGGAACAAGGGTACAGAGTGCAGCCAGGGTGTCGCCAGTCACCACCAGGCTTGGCATTGGGTTGCAGTGCACACTTTTATTTTACAGCCAGCTATGTATTAGGAAAACAGTGGAAGAGTAGATGCCTGTAGACTGAACAAAATTAAGTGGAGCCAGAAGCTGGGCAAGTCCATGTGGGTGCTCTGCTGTCCCTGAGCCATCTGTCAGTAATCCCTGAAGACATTCCTGACCTAGGCTGTCACCCCTGACACTTGCTTACATGCACAGCACATCCAGTGACAGGATGTTTATCTTTTTGTGCTCAAAAGTATGACCACTTTTGGCTTCATTTAAAAAACCTTAACCAAAAGTGAAGGTGCCCCAGGCTAGAGCCTGTGTTGCTACTTAAACCTGTGGGGTTGTTTTCCTCGATTAGTGTATCCCCTTTGCTCACAAAGCAGTTGTGATCTCCTGGCCGCTGCCACTGATATTTACCTCTTGAGAAAGAGAGGCTGGGGGATCAGGAGGTTGCAACACAGCTGAACTGCTGAGTGCTGAGCATGTCAGCCGTCCCACCAACTAGCCCTGGCACTACAGGCCTGGTTCCACCTGAATAGCACACACAGCTCACAGCACGCAGAAGTCAGGTGGGTGCAGGGGGAGTAGGGAGATGCTTACATGGAGCCCAAAGCAATGCCCAGCTCAGAGTCACCCATACACAGGGACCTGGTGCCAAGCATCCGGCCACCACTTCCAACACAAAGACCTGAGGACCACCCCTGGACCAGACCAGAAGTACAGCAGCCTGTGCCATGAGTGTGTGGCTGCCTGGGGTAAACCTTGTCACTCGCCAGAAGCACATCCAAACCCACTTAGCCTCTTCAGGGCTCCTTCTCCAGGACGCTGTGACAAAGCCACGAGAGTGACCTGAGGAGGAAACTCACATCCCCTTTCTGTGAGCCTTGTGACCCTTAGGTCACATGACTTCCTGGCCAGCCTCTTCGTGGACAGCAGACCCAGCACCTTGGCTGGGACTCAAGTAGTGATGGCCATGCCCATGTTTCAGCTTCGAGTCTGTGAGTCAGAGCTCTGCCGGGCTTCATTTCTAGTCCATGACGCTGTTTCCATGCACTCCTCACCAGTGGAGTTTGCCCGATACGATGCATATCGACTGAATGCTTGCTAAGCATCTAGCTCTGTGCCAGGAGTTCTGAGCAAAGGCACGTTTGGGGACACACTCTGAGGACCAGTGAGCTGACATCACCCCACCCACACATTGATGGCAGCCTCCCTAGTATAGGCCCTGAGTGTTGCTGGGCACCCACGCCTCCCTCTGTGTGCTTCCTTTGCAGGCATCACCAGGCTAGACGACCAGATATTCCTGAACAGGAACCCTGGCGTCCCCTCTGTGGTAAAATTCCACCCCTTCACACCATGCGTGGCGGTGGCAGACAAGGACAGCATCTGGTAAGCACCGCCCCCTGCAGACTTCCTTCCTGGGGAGCAGTCACCCAGTGCCTTAAACCCACATCTCGCTGCTGTCCTTCACCAAGCAGACAGCTGTCCCTTCTCACCTCTGACGCCTGACCTGCCCTTGCCTCTTTGTGGCTGCAGGACAGAGTTCTGACTGCAGGTCACACACAAGGCCAGGAGCTTCGAAACTGCTTCTGTAATAGAGAAGCTGGTGTGTGGGGGTCTCCCTAATTACCTCTCTTGAAAGCACAGTGTACAACTGAAAATCAGTGATCAAAAGATACCCTGTGTCCCAAAGAGAAGTCCGAGTTTAATTTAGAAAAAGTCTCACCCTTGTGTGGAGGCCAGAATGCCTGCTTGAGAGGGAGGAGTGTGAAGGGACTTCTCTAGCTTGTAAAATGCCTGCACTTTTCACCACTCTTTCTTACTCTTCTCTGTCTTTTAATTGTGTTAAAACTCACTCTTAGTCATGTTTAAGTGCACGGTCAGGCCACTAAGCACAGTTATAGTGGTAAACGAATTGAACTCAGGAGCACTCCTATCAGTGAGCTCCCTCTCTAGCAATTTTAATTTTTTATTTTGAAATACAATCTTGCTAAGTTTCCCAGGCTGGCCTCAGACTTGCAGTTCTCCTGCCTCAGCCTTATGAGTAGCTAGGATTACAGGTGTGTCCCACCACGCCCAGCTCAGGACTCTTTCATCTACCCAGACTAAAGCTCTGTTGCCGTTAAACAGTCCCTCCTCATTCTCCTTCCCTGCCCCTGACAGCGCCCACTCTACTGCTGCTGATTTTGACAACACCAGGGAACTCAGATGAGTGAAACTGTGCAGGATTTGTCCTTTGTCTGGCTTCTTTCACATAGCGTGTTCATCTGTGTTCTGGCATACACCAGAAGTCCGCTTCTTGTAACAGCTAGATCATGTCACACCCTCAGATGGACCCCATTTTGTTCATTCATTTATCTGTCACTGGCACTTGGGTTATTGAGTGTTGGGAGCAGTGGCTCTCGGCTCCCCTGAACAGTGCTGCTGTGAACGTGGATGTACAGACGCCTGTCTGCTCAGGGCTCTGCTTCCAGTTCTCTGACTGACTGGACTATGTGGGCTTGTTTGCTTTCTCTGAGGAAACGCATTACTGTTTCCACAGCGGGGGCCTCTTGTGTACCCTGCCGTACCCGCAGCAGAGCACAGGGCCTGTGGTTACTCTGCGTTCTCAGCCATGCTTGTTATTTTCTGCTTTTTGATAGCAGCCATCCTGGGGGTATGAGGTGGGGTCTCACTGTAGCTTGGGTTTGCACTTCCTTAATGACTAGTCTTATTCCTCTTCTTCTCTCAAGTTTTTGGGACTGGGAGAAAGGGGAGAAGCTGGATTACTTCCACAATGGAAACCCGCGGTACACCAGGGTGACTGCCATGGAGTACTTGAATGGCCAGGACTGTTCTCTGCTGCTCACAGCCACAGGTGAGTGGCCTGGCCAGCTGAACCCAAGCCAGGTACAGGGTGGAGGTAGGACAAATGGGAGGCCCCAAGACTCATGAAACACATTGGTTCAGTTTGTCACCTTGCAAAGGGCACTGCTCCTAATGAGGGCCACCGCTGTTCAGAAGTGGGGTTTATGAGGGACAGGGTGTGGGCACAGGCAGGAGCATAGAGGAGACTGGGACTGCCTTCTCAGCTCTGGTCCCCAGGCTTCTGCCTCAGGAGGATGCCCGGTCAGCCTCTGCCCTCTTTGTCAAAGATGCAGATGGCCATAGGTAACACCCAGGAATGAGGGAGGAAGCTGGCGCCCGCATAGCCTGTAGCCTCCTGGTGCCTCCAGCTGGTTCCCACTTGTGGCTGGTCCTCAGCACATGTTCCTGCAGGACAGCCCGTCCGGAGTGTCTCAGCAGTGGAGTGAATCGCATTCTGGGTTCGTGTCAGGGCTGCTTTCCCCCTTAGCTCTGAGACATCTTAATTTCGTGCTCATGTTGCCTGAAACAGTTTTCCAAGCCAGTTACCCTGGGCAGCAGCGGTTTTCCTTCAGCACTTTAAAGCCACGGTTCTGTGGACAGCCCCAGCACACAAGAAGCACCAGTGGTAGAGCTGCACGGGTAGAAAAGCCAAGCAAGAGGACAGGGAGACGGGAGCATCCTGTCATCCACCCTGGGCCCGCTGTCCTGTCCTGTCCTTCTTCTGTTCTGGACTTGGGCATCTGAGCCAGCCATGCTGGTGACTGTGACTGCCAGCATGACTCTACCTTCTCTTTCTCTCCCTTTCTTTGTTTTTTCTTTGTGGTTCTGACTGAAACGAGGGCCTTTACACTGAGCTGCATCCCCAACCGTTTTTGTGGGTTGCTTACTTTGTTTGTTTGTTTGTTTGTTTGTTTGTTTGTTTGTTTTTGAAACAGTCTTGCTAAGTCACTGAGTTGCCCATCTGGGTTAAACTCCAGATCCTCCTGCCTCAAAGTGCTGGGCTACAGCTATATTCCACCACTACAGGCCCTAGCTCCTCCCTCAAAGCATTGGCTCCCTCTTCCCTGTGTGATCATGAGGAATGACAGTCATCCTTCCAAGCATGGCATCTCAGGCCCAAGTAGGGTGAAACCCTTATCCAGAGCCGCCTCCCCACTGTGGGCATTGGACAGCTGAGACGAGACCATGTTTAGTAGGTACCAGCAAGGCCAAGCCAGATTAGGACAGGTCAGACAAGAGAACCTTTGAGCACCAAGGCTTGGGGGCATTGAACAGGGGCCTCAGAAGGCTCCAGCTCCCAGGCAGGGACCGTCACTGGCAGGTAGACATAAGGAGCAGGCCCTCATGTGGGGTAAAGGCTTGGCTTCGGCTCAGCTTCATGGGTCAGTAAGGCCAGAGTGGGGTCCTCAGGACAGAAACACCACACACAGATCCACATCCCTGCCTAGGCACTAGAGGATCCCTTGGAGCCTGACAAAGCGGGGAGGAGGGCTCCCTTCCCGCTCCCGGTCTGGAGGTTCCCTCAAATGCTCAGACTGGCATGTGCCGATCACCACAGGGAGTGGGGATGGAGGTGGACGGGGTGAAGCCCCTGAAGGTTGTGTCCTCTGTGACTACAAGATGAGAAACAAGGGGCTTGGAGACCAGGGAACCAGACGCGGCTGGGCTTCAGCTTCAACCAAGCCCTCCTCACCACTAGAGAGGGAAGCTTAGTAATAAGGCTCAGGGGAAGAGCTGCCCAGCTGGCCAGGTCATGCTCTGCAGCTTGCAGATGGCCAAAAGGTCATCTGCCTTTGGTGCCAGAGTGGTAGGAATGGGCATGCAGAACACTGTGCTGCATCCTGGGGGTTGTGCTCCAAAACATGAGCATGACCTGCAGGGCGGGGTCTGACCCCGTGCTAAGCCAAGCCAGGCCGACCCAGGGCATGGAGCCATGTCCCACCCTCTCTCTTCCTCAGATGACGGGGCCATCAGGGTCTGGAAGAATTTTGCTGACTTGGAAAAGAACCCAGAGATGGTGACTGCATGGCAGGGGCTCTCAGACATGCTGCCAACAACACGAGGTGGGTCTGTGGGCTCTGAGGAAGCCCAGAGTGTGTCTGAGACCCACGTTCTCCCTCATCCAGGAGTGCAGGAGATGCGGTTCCAGTGCCTCTTGGCTGGTTCCCCCAGTCACTCTAGAGCGCCTGAAATCCTCACCTAGCAGCCTCCCTGACAGCCACAAGAGTATGTAAGCCTCAGGGATCCCAGTACTCTGCTCAATCTCAGGGGTACCCCCAAATTGGGGCTGGCACCTGTAGGTAAGGCTGTCCTCAGCCAGGTGTGACTTGGAAAGGTCTTGTCACTGGTTGGGCCTGTGTGGCCAGCATCATGTGCTCCCTGTGGCATGTCCTAGGGAGTGGAAACCTGGACGGGGCCGAGGAGGCCAGTGGGCTTAGGGGCTTTACATGTCGCCTGCGGCACCCCATAGCTCAGGAGGAAAGAAGCACCCCTCGGTCAGGGGGGCCTCTGCAGGAGTCCAGAGAGCCACCACGTCAGACCTTTGGCCAGTGTGTTCCCAGAGCCTCCCAGCCCAAGTGTTTGTACTGTGTGGCCACTGCCCTCCAGCATGACACCCATGCCCTGCTGACACTAGGTGAAGAGTAATGGTGGCCCTGTGGTGGCTGTCTCTATACCAGTGAGTTGGGTCCTAGTCTAAATTCTGCTGGACGTGGCCTTCCTCCTCCCAGTCAGTGTCCCTGTGAGGCCTGCCCCAGATCTCATGGTTCCATATCTGCCCTTCTGTTCTGGGGAAAGATCAAGGCTTGGCTAGTTCCTTCTGGCTTGGATAGTCCAGGGCAGACATGTCCTCATACTGTTTGTTTTCAATTTGTCCAGTTTTGTTTAAGGGAACCTCATGTTTGCCTTCCCCCAACATAGCCGCATCTACCTCCCCTGGGCTCCTGGGAGTATCCAGGTACTCAGCATAGCACCTGCCATCTGTGTCTTGCCATTCCCCATATTGCCTGCCTTGCTGCACCGCAGGCCTCCACTGCCCTGTGCAGACCTGCTGATGGCAGCTCTGTAGCTGACAGGTGCCTGCAGCAGCCCTGACCATGGGGTATTCGCAGCTTCTCTCCATCAGGGTTGCTCTGCAGGAGACCTTGCAGATGCTTTGGCTTGCCTGCTTAGGTCTGGCTCCTCAAGACATTGCCAGCTTCCCACACAGGGATAGCAGGGCCTGGTCGGAGGCAGAGCTGGGCAAGGGCAAGGTCACAGTGGCTCCTCCTGGACCTGTTGGGCACCCCCATGCACTGGCAGTGTCAGTGGGTGGCTCTCTGAGACGCAGAGAAGAGTCTGCTCATGATCTTGCCCTTGCTTTTCTCAAGGAAAAGCATAGTAAGGAAGCAGCAGAGGGATGGGGAGAATGGGTGCCTGTCACCTGCCTGGAGCAGCCATCCTGGCCCTCCGCTGCCTTCCACTCACCTCGCAGTCCCAGAGGCCCCAGCCTCACCTGCTGTGTGGACATTTCCTGGCTGCAGGTGCCCACTGGCACCTGGACCCTCCCTTCTCTTCAGAATGGGTATCTTACGCCTACCTTCCTCTGTACCCTTCCAGCCCTGTCTGGATTCTCCAGTACGAGATGCTGGGTGACAGCTGGGGGTACTGCCAGGGAAGTGAAGTTGGCCCCAGGGCTGTGGACCTCTTGTCCAGCTCTGAGCCCCATATTGAGAAACAGAATCAGTGTACTCATGATGTAAGGTGGCAGACACTGTTCGTGGGCCTGCAAGCCTCCCTGGCCACTCTCCACCCCTACTTATTCTTACGCCTCCAAGCAGGAGCTAGGCTGACTTCTGAATCTGGCTCCAAAGCTTCTGCCTAGACAGAGGCACTGTCCTCTGCTGTTCTGGTCAGTGGCCCTGGCTCTGCTCCACAGCTACCCATACTCTCCTGGACCCCTCAGAGCCACTGAGGCAGCTCTGGTCAGTTTGGATGGATGCACTGAATGCGTTTCTAGCTCCAAATCCCCAACTGCGCCTTCTCCCACTCAAAGGTCCATCTCACCTGTCCACAGGAACTTTAGCTGCAGTCATGGAAGCTGAAACGCTTAAGCTCCAGTGTCTTCAAGGCAGCCCCTCTGGTTTCCCATATGGAGAGATGCGCTTTTTTAGGCAGAAATGCTGGTAACTGGGTGATTGTATCTGCCCAGCAGATGTCTTCCTCATCCTCAGCTGGGTGCCCCCGTGGTGCTAGGCCTTTTGTCACTTTCTCTCTTCCTTCCCTGTCTATGCCAGTTAGTCTTCTATCCTAGGTTGGTGTAACCTTGCTTAATTTTACCTTGACTCATCAATTTACTTGTTCCACCCCTTGTATTGTCCCTTCCTTTTGTCACCCACTGCTAAGATAACGTCAGCCTGTGATCATGTGCATTCACTGGGCAGGTCAGTTGCCTTTGGAAGCACCTGACAAGAGGGACTCAGGATGTTTCTTCAAAGCCAGACGGCTGTGGTTACCCCACTTGGGCTCCTCATCCCCCAAGGCAGATGTGAACCCCTTCCTCCTCCCATCCTCCTGCCTTGTCTCACGGTGACCACAGAGGTTCTGAGTCACCTCACACTGACCTGGGAACAAGAGATAACCCTGGAACAGGCCTTCTGAAGCAGGGAGTCACTGAAGCCTCCTCAGATTCCTGGCACAGTGCACTCCCCAGTGAGTCTCACCCACAGGACCTGCCCAAGGAAGTTGGTCCAGAATAAAATTTGTTCCCCATCTAAGCTTTCAAAAAAGATCCTGTCGGGCTGGGGATTTAGCTCAGTGGCATAAGCACCTGCCTAGCAAGCAGGCAGTCGTGAGTTCGATCCCCGGTACCAATAAAAAGAAAAAAGAAAAAAAAAAAAAGTATAAAAGAGATCCTGTCTTTTTCAGAATTTAATGCAAAGTCTCTGGAAGCATCTGTTGCCATAGAAGCATGGCATAGAAGTTTAGTATATCTCCAATGCCTGCAGATACACAGCATCAAAGGCAGGCTAGCAAGACCCCAAGAGCTAAAACTAGCTCTTTCTCTGGGCGTGCTGTTGAGGCAAGTTCTAAAAGAATGAGCCTCACTCGTCTGGCACAGATATACTTCTGGAGCTGATCTGCAGAATCCACGTTTCACAGGGTGACCACTTTCCATGGGCCTCCCGTTTCCTAGCCTCTCTTTCAGTGGCTCCTCAGGATTGTCACAGAGTCACAGCTGCCTTAGCACAAGCTGCAGGTGCTGGGTGATGTCAGATTGATAGGTATGGAGGTGGATCATGTCCCATGGACCTTTTGGACTCACATTTTAATACTTTGTGAAGAATTTTTATATTAAAAGTTCAAAGGAA
This sequence comes from Cavia porcellus, assembly GCF_034190915.1. Classification (NCBI taxonomy): domain Eukaryota; kingdom Metazoa; phylum Chordata; class Mammalia; order Rodentia; family Caviidae; genus Cavia; species Cavia porcellus. Next base: position 29,347,275 of record NW_026947515.1, read on the forward strand.
AGAAAGACTGTTAAGGAAACTCGAGATTGACTCCATCTCTGTAAGTTTTTAAGAGGAAACTTAAAACCCAAGCAAAACCAACTGAGGGTACAATAGGAAAGATGTGGCAAAACTACTTCCTCTGAGATCCTAAAGAAAGACCAGAGGACCCCTGCTTATGGGGTCTGGGATGGGCAGGAGCTGGCAGCCTCACTTTGTCTTTCTAGTAGTTGGTCATACCGTCAGGTGTCCAGAGCTGGTACCCAGAACATAGCAGTGGGCCCACTCAGCCAAGCTTTTGGACATGAGCAGAACAGCACCATCCTCCAAATGCCACTGTCAGAGCCAGGCATATTTCCATTTCCAGGGTGGAGCTGAGGCAGCCAGAATGACACAGGAGCAGGGGTGTCACTGCAGTGTCCCCAGAGAGCAGTGAGACAGGCCAGCCCCAGACTGCGAATGCTGACTTATGTCTGGGGCTTTGGTGAGTTACTAATAGTCATTAAGTGCGCAGACAGGAAGCAAGCAGAGAGAGGACCCCAAGGCATGGGTGCTGTGACCAGGCAGAGAGAACCCATGAGTCGAGGGCCACAACTCCCCAGGGCCTCGAGTGGGAGTGCTGCAGACCTTGGAGGTTGCTCTGGACTAGTGGCTGGGTCCAGGCTGCTCATAGTCTGGTGAGGACAGAGATGGAGAACAAGCTCCAAAGCCTCATGCTAAGGGAGGAAAAGAGGCTATTGCACTGTCCACCACTGCACAGCCTCTCCTTCCTTGTCCTGAGGTTGACACAACATGGCTCGTCAAAAGGGTTCAGGAGGCCACCTGGACTTTGATCCATGCAGAGGCTGGGCCAGGGAGGGGCACCGCCTTCAGTCCTGATAGCATGGTACTGCTCTGAGGTCCCTTCTAGGGCAGCAGACCCTTGGGATGGTGGGTCTTGCAAAGGTCGCATATAGCTGAGGAAGTGCCCTTGAGGTTCCCAGAGTGCACCCGCATTCTTCATTTCCAACCAGAACCTGCCAAAGAGGCTGCTCTAAGAGGCAGCATAGCAGAGTCAGCGTGCAGAGCGCAGCTGGCAGGCAGCTTCTGCAGTTGGTTACATTCACCCAGAAGCCCTGGGTGCTCACTGTCCTGGTCTGGGACTGGGCTGCCTCAGTGACGTATCCCTCTTCTAGAGTCTGACATGGCTCCTCTGGGATAAGCCTAAACCCCTATCTGGGGTCCTAGTCCCCATCCAGCCCATATTTTCTCCCAAAAGAAATACCAGGGACTAAATATGTCCCCCAATTTCATATGTTGAAACCCTAACTGCCAGTGAAATGGAGATGGGGGCTCCAGGAGGTAACAGGATGACTGAGGAATAAGCACCACACAATCTACAGTATTTCTTTATGGCAGCCTGGGCTGGCTAAGAGCAGGGAGAAGCCCAGGGCTCCTATGTGACTTGAGCTTCCCATACCTGGTGAGCAGGATGTCAGCATATCTGTCTCAGGATGCCAGGGTCTTTTCATTGGTGGTCTTCACGTTGCTGCCACCATCTATAGGTCAGTCCTGGTCCTGGAGAGGGCTTGGCACTGCTGAGAAATCTGGATCAACTGCTCCAGCAGACAGTGCCGAGGGCTATCAGCCTGCATGAAACCAGCAGTCCTCCTAAAGAACAGCCCCAGGGATACTTGCTGAGGCTGCCCTGAACCACGCTCCAAGGAGTCCTCCCCCAGTGTGGTGGTGCAGCTGCCATAACTCCTTGCCCTGGTGGGGACCTGGGGCCAGAAGGGCCAGTGTACACTTGTGGACCATCCATGGCCCCAGCTTGGTGGCTTCTGCTCAGTGAGCTTACACTCCCTGTGTGGAAGTACCCAGCCTCCCTTTCTGACCTGGCCTCTGTCCTTTCCACCACAAGGCTTCAGTGTCCTGTGCTTTGCTGTCTGACAGCAAACATACCCCCAGGATTTAGGGGCTTGTGAAGTCACCTATCCTCTGTTGGACAACAGGCAGACACACATTAGCACCATATGGAGGATCGTTCTTTGTGTTCCACCCAACTGAGGCTCAAGTTGCAAACTTGCTTCTAGACTTTAGGCCTGTGACCTTGCATAAAGTACCATCAAGCCATACCTTCTTCCCCATTACAAGTGGTCAATGTCATGACCCATGGCTTCCCTTTGGGAACAATTTCCAGAAGCAGTAACTCATCTATTCTTAGGCCCAGGCCCCCAGTGATGCTAAGGTTTCTTGAAAAAGCAGTATTGAGGCTTTTGGAAAAGCAGTGCCAAGCTCCTTGGACTCTGGGTTTTCTTCCAGGTTTTCTTTCTGCAGAGGTTATCCCTGAAAACTTTTAAGATTCTCTTACAGAAAAAGAGAAGGTGGCCAGAGCCCGGGCCTGAAGAGACAATAGGGTCTTGGTTAGGAAGAGGCAGCAAGACCTGCCTGGAGCCGCAGTAGCCAGACAGGTGGGAAGGGGAAGTGATCCCGGGAGACAAGCGGAGCAGAGTCTGCGAGAATCAGTTTCTAGCTGATTCAAACGAAGGATGGCTCATCTATTCTTGGGGTCCCCCCCCCCAACAGGTACCAGAGCCCAATCCCAAGAGACTGCAGGGCATCCCATCCGTTCCAGAGCCTGCTCAGTTTCCCCACAGGCCACAGTGCTGGACTTCAGCCTGTCTGTCCTCAAGGGTGGCTGTATGGGCTAGGAACCCAAAGTCCAGAGATGCATGGACACTTCCTTTTCCTTTTCTTTTCCCCTTTTGTTTTCCTTGTTGAACTGGTCATACCTGGAAAGACTGGACACCTGCAGCTCACATGGCCTGCAGTTCCCTTTCCAGGGACTTCATCTTACTGCACACAGGCACATGAGGACATTGCTGGTTGTGCTTTGGTTTCCAGAGTTGGCACAGCTGAAAGATTGTGTACTGGAAAGTGATGTGATTTACATGAATTAAGTGGGTCTGTTTGTACTGAGTTGAACACATCCTTGAAGCAAGTTGCTAGAAAATGTTTTGCCGCTAGTGATGGTGGGAGGCATGTCTTACAGCTGATGGTCATGCAGGCCAAGTTCAAGCTCCCAGGCAGCTCCCTTGGCCCATGGGACTCATCTGGGGCAGAGGGCACACCTGATGCTTTCACTGCATCTGAAACTACTTTCTGAGCTGGGGTACAGCTCAGCAGTAGAATGATTGCCTACCACGCACAAAACCCTGGATTCCATCTCCTACTCCCAGAAAGAAAAAACAATTTTTTTGAGACAGCCTCACTGTGTAGCTCAGGCTGGACTTGGGCTCACTGTGTAAACCAGGCTGGGTTCAAGCTCACAGTGATCCTCCTGCCTCCAGCCTCCCAAATGTTGGAATTACAGATGTGCACCACCATACCTGCAAAGAAAAAATTTTTTAAAGAAAATAACAGTTCTTTTTTTTTTTCTTCAAAAAATATGGCAAAATCTTAGCAACTATTAGGTTATAGGTATAGGGATTTATTTCTTTTTGTTTGTTTGTTTGTTTTTGTCTCTTTTTTGGGACGGGATCTCGCTATGCAGTTCAGACTGGCCTTGAGCTCACTTTGTAGTCCGGGCTGGTCTCGAACTCTCAAGGATCCTCCCACCTCAGCCTCCCTGAGTGCTGGGATTACAGGCATGAGCCACCACACCCGGCTTGGGATTTATTTCTTTTGTGTTCTTTCATATATTCTTAAAATATGTAGAACCACATTTAAGTCTTGTCAGCTGGGGGTGTAGCTCAGTGATGGAGCACTTGGTCTTGCATGTGTAAGGCCATGGTTTGAGCCCCCAGCACCTCAACAGAATAGTTTCCAATAGAGTCCATTATGTGAGCATGCAGGTCACTCCCATCCAGTCCTAAGGCACTCTTGCTTTCTTTCTTTATTTAGTTAGTTAGTTTTTGAGATGGAATGGTATGTTTTACTGTATTGCCCAGACTGACCTCAAACTCCTGGCCTTAAACAATCCTCCAACTTCAGATCCTACACAGCTGTGACTACAGGTGTACACTGCTGTGCCCTGCTGGGCAGCCTTATTTCATTCTGGCTCTCCACCAGCATCCCCAACCTTGTATTCAGCCCCCTCTTTAGAATGCTTGCAGGTACAACTGCCCCATGGCCTGTGCAGGGTTCCCTCTTTTCTTTTCTTTTTTTTTTTTTTTTTTTGTCTTTTTCATTTTTATCGGTACCAGGGATTGAACTCACGACTGCCTGCTTGTAAGGCAGGTGCTTATGCCGCTGAGCTAAATCCCCAGCCCCTTCCCTCTTTTCTTAAATTAGGATTCCAGAGCTTTGATGTGACCAGGAAAAGGCTTATTTTCATGCCATGTAGCCATTTTCTGTCTTTTTCCTTTTTATTGGTACCGGGGATGGAACTCACGACTGCCTGCTTCCAAGACAGGCGCTTATGCCGCTGAGCTAAACCTCCAGCCCCAGGACTTGTGATCTTACTCTTCCTCTAGCAGCTGCTTTGTTGTAGCTAGGTTTTGAGGAGGCTCAGGATTCCAGCCTTGGAACTGCGCTGACCTAGACTCAGGACAAGTTTACATGGAGCACATGGACACCTCTGATGGGTTAAGGGCTGGCAGATGCTCTTGGAACACCGGCACACTAACTGTTTACTGTGTCTCCCAGGAGCTGGGATGGTGGTAGACTGGGAACAAGAGACTGGCCTGCTCATGAGTTCAGGGGATGTGCGGATCGTCCGGATCTGGGACACAGACCGTGAGACGAAGGTGCAGGTAACCATGGTGGGCCTGGCAAGTGCCTGACATTGTGCAGGTCCCTGGCCCTAACTTCTTCCCCCTCCTCTCACTGTAGATAGCCCTGACCCATAGTCTCTAGGGCAAGTGCAGTCCATGTTTGCCTCTTGCTGACCTGGGGAGGTGGGTGGACAGCAGTGTGCCTTGCTGTCAGGAGAGAGTAAAGCTCCTCAGCCTTGGAAACTTAATTACCTCTGGATATACATTAATCATCGCACTTTGACCCTGCATTGCAGTGTAATTAAGCCTATGCTAATCCTAATTATTTTCAAATATTGTTTTATCTGTGCAAATAGGGAATACCAGAAATCAGTAGGGTGAAATATTTTAAATTAGAGTGATTATTTCAATGTGAGCTTCCTAAAGCAATCTTTTTGATGCTGGGGATTGAACCCAGGGCTTCAAGCATGCTAAGCACACATTCTACCACTGAGCTGGACCCCAGCCCCTAAAGTATCTTTTATCTTCAGTTTAAATAAAGAGGGAAGAGTGTACTGGTTTTGCCCAGACACCTGGGAAGGCAGCAGGCCAGGCCGCTGTCCACTAGAATCCAACTAAGCACACCTCTTTTGGAGCACAGGAGGCCCAGAGACACTGCAGGGTAGTACCTGAGGGGCTTTAGTTTGAGAGCATCCTTCCTCCTGATCCCCAAAGAGGTGCAGACCAACCCAGCCTCTCCACCCTGCCCATGTGGAGGCATATGCCGTGTGCAGCAGGAAAGCTGCTCTGCAGAGCTGAGGCCTCTAACCCACCGCTGTCGGATGTTGCTATGGCTCCTCTGGGCGGTGCTGCAGCCAAGGTCACTCCATCCCCTGGTTGCCGTGGGTCTGTTTGGATTGTCCTCTGTCCTATTTGGAAATAAATCTTGATAAAGTTTCCCACTTCTGGACAGTACAGGGTGAAAATACAAATGCTCAAGGATTGTTTCCCAAGACAGCATGCAGACCTCAGTGATGGCTCCCAAAAAGTGGCCTCTCTGGCTGACCTGCAGGCTTATATCTCACACCCTCTGAGCTACTGCCTTTACAGGGTTGCCATGAGACAGCCTCTTAGGGTGTGTTGCTTCGAGGTGCCTGGGACTCATTTAGAGCCTCCTCCTCCCACCCGGACAGGGCTCTTTTATGTATTCCTGGGTTTCCTTTCAGGTGTTGCTGATGTAATTGGTGAACCACTTTATTCCCTCCTGAGGCCCATTTTTTATCTCCTCTCTCCTGCCAAGCGTTCATCACTGCTTCTGTCCTTTTGCAGTGTTTATGGGCGCCAAGGGGAACAGGGGAGCTGCTGCTCAGCTCTTCCCCCAACTAATTAGGAGATTTGAAAGGGAGCTGATGAGGGTTCTTCCCTGCCAAGATATTCTTCGTCGTTCTTTTCAGGAAGGAGGGAGGCGTGTTGGAAAGTTTAATTTGCACCCAAGCTGGGTGTCCCCAGAGCTGCCTGCAGGCTGTCACTGGCTCTTGGGCCCTGTCCGTCCCAGCTGGTGGGCAGAGCTGCAGGGCAGACTGATCCGATGATCGGGGCTGGACTGAGTCTGTGGGAGCCCCTTGCAGAGGAGACAAAGGCAGGAGGGTGATAGATGGGTCCAAGCAGGTGCTGCAGGCCAGCTAGATACCTCATCTTCACTGCCCTCTGCCTGGGCCTAGGACATCCCCACTGGTGCTGACAGCTGTGTGACAAGTCTGTCCTGTGATTCCCACCGCTCACTCATCGTGGCTGGCCTTGGCGATGGCTCCATCCGAGTCTATGACCGGAGGATGGCACTCAGTGAATGGTAGGTGCCTGCCTCCCTTCCCAGTGCTGTAGGGTCCTTTCACACAGGGCAGCCACCTCACTGCTGGTGTGTGGTCCACACTGCCTGGTGGGATGTGACTCTTCTCCAGGAGCTACAGTGGAACACAGGGCCAGCTGGGTGGCTCCAGTCAGGCATGTCCTTCACAGGCCGGTACCTACGGCCAGGGTGGGACTTATGCTTGTGACCTGGAATGAGGCTAGCAAGACGGAGTCCTGGCAGGACATTGCCATCTCAGCTCCAGGGCCTCCAGTGAATACCACACCTCCTCCTGGGCGTGTGTGTCCAGAGTGGCTAAGAGCACAAGTGGGCACAGCTTGGCACTAACCCATGTGGCTGCTGTGGTGGGCCCTGCCCAAGCAGCTCTATAGGACTGGTACCATTGCCTCCTTGCCAAAGGGCTGGACTGAGGTCCAGGACCCAAGGATGGGAGATGATAGAGCCAACACCAGTCCTGCATCCTGGGGAGTGACTGGTGCAGACCCTGGTCAGGGGAGCAGCCACGTGGCAGTAGCTATGGGAACTGAGGAAGCCTCAGGAGAAAGAATCAAGCCAGGACATCACCTTAGACGGTGATGGGCCTGGGGTCACCTGCTCCTGAGGATGGGGGAAATGTCTACCTGAGGCCTGGTTGGCCAGAGCAGCTGCAGGCCCCATGTGTCCTCTACCACAGGCAGCTCTGGTCATGTGGCCCCCTCTTTTGGGGGTAAAAGTGTGGATTTTATACCATGTCTACACTGTCTTTCAACTGCCTCCCCTCTCCAGAAAAAGCTCCTAAGGCTATAAGTAAACTTGGGAATTGACTCCACAAAGGCTGAAGAGTCCTGGGCCCTCACCCAGTGGGAAGGACCTTCTCCCACCAGGGACTGCCTGCCTTCACTGTCCACTCTCCCGAGGGTACACCTTTGCTGTGATCAGTACTGGGACTCGGGACATGTAGTCATACCAAAGGTCTCCCAGACAGGGGCTTCCTAAGCTGACCAACAGAGACAGGGCTGCCTGGCTGCTGAGCTGCTCTGGGGTTAATGGTGGCCTCGTCATATAGCGCAGGGCTCACCCAAGTGCCAGGCCAGGGGGGTACAATAGTGCCCACTGGAGCAGACCTGGGAGAGGCCACACGTGGGAGATAGAGGCCTGAAGACCCCACATTACAGGTGACCTGGGTGCTCTCAGCAAACCTTTTTCCCCGCCTTGGTATAAGGCCACATGGAGTGGCCTGTGAGACCTGTCACCCACAGGTATGATGGAGCCACTCCATGACTTGGGAAAGTTACCCAACCAGCTGCCCAGCCCTTCCCTGACGGTGCCTTCCTCCCCTGCAGCCGCATCATGACCTACCGGGAGCACACAGCCTGGGTGGTGAAGGCCTACCTGCAGAAGCACCCCGAGGGCCACATCGTGAGTGTGAGGTAACCACAGTGTGAGCCCTGTTGGGCTATAAAAATGCTATTCCCCTCCATTTAAAGTGTCCCTAGTGTTTAAACAGCTGGGAAGTGCTATTTAAATTTTGAGTTAGTAACTGACTCCTGCTAGGGGACTGGTCAGAAAGGTCAGGGTGTGGCTGGGGGCAGTACAGATGCCTGCCAGCTGCAAGCAATAGAAGCCGCAGGCAGACAGGTTCCCACAAGCAGTAGGAGGTGGGGGCTCAGGGCTCAGGTGGTCGCAGGCATGGTGCCAAGCAGGATTGTCGCGTTGTCGAGTTGAGCCATTTTCTGCACATAAATTCAGTTCTGCTGCTCGGTAAATACTGTGCTGAGAGCAGAAAATATTTATTTGCCTGTTAACAGGACAGCAAAATGTAATTTATGGTCACAAAGCCACCATCTCTTCAAAGAGATGCTCTTTTCTCCTTTGTGATATGAAAACAAACCGTAACTCTTGGGACGGACTGTGGGAGGTGGAAGGCAGGGATGGGGGCCTGAAGAGACTTGGCACACTCAGGTCTGTCACTGGAAATGGTGCCTCTTGCCTCACGTGCTGCTGTTGCGCACACCTTCTCTCCAGATCTGGCTGGAACATTCAACCCCTGGTCTACTCAGTGCCTTTTTCTGGCTCTGGGGAGGCTGGGCAGGCCAACCAGCAGCCAACATTGGGGTCCAGATGGGCTCAGCTTCAAGCAGTGCATGTACAAAAGGGCATCAGAGTCCACTGTTCCCCCAGTCAGGTCCCAGCCAGGGGCTGTAGGGTGTTCCCAGGGTCCTTCCCGTGGGTGTCACTGTGGCCCTCTCCTGCAGCGTCAATGGAGATGTTCGCTTCTTCGATCCCCGCATGCCTGAGTCTGTGAATGTGCTGCAGATCGTAAAGGGGCTGACAGCCCTAGACATCCATCCTCAGGCAAACCTGATCGCATGGTAAGGTGCCCCACCGCCCTGTGCTGGGGTTCTCTGCCCTCGTGCCTTCTGGAGGGCAAGCTGGAGGACTGGATTAAGCTGCACATTAGGAAGTGAAAGTGTTCCCTGCTGCATCCCTCTCCCAGAGCAAACCCCTGGGACCCTGTGAGGCATTTCTATGAGGACCCCTGAGTCGTTATGTGAAAGCAACAAGAAGCAAGTTGCTATTGCCTGAGTCAAGGGCTCTACCTGCCATGCCAGCCCTGTCCCTGTCCCTTTGGTCTTCTGCCTCTGGGCCCATCCTTTGTCCCACCCTAAAATGAGCAGAGGCTTGACATCCTGAGCCTCTGTACCACCTCCCTGCAGCGGCTCCATGAACCAGTTCACTGCCATCTACAATGGAAACGGCGAGCTGATCAACAACATCAAGTACTACGATGGTTTCATGGGCCAGCGCGTCGGAGCCATCAGCTGCTTGGCCTTCCACCCGCACTGGGTCTGTGCTCCTGCCAATGTTGAGCGGAGATGGGGTGTGGGCGAGTGGAGTGCTTGCAGAAGTCAAGGGGCCACCTTAGTGACTTCTGTGACCTGGGCCCCTCTCTCAGGAAAGAGTGGGCGGCACAAGAGGCGGCGTAGGGGTATCCTTGGGCCCTGAGCCCCTGCCTTTGGGGCCTCTTGGGTTAGAGCACAGGCTCCCTCTGCCCATGAGGGTCACCAGGCCATGGACTGTGCTGTGTGTTTAGATTTGGATGCCCGCTTTCCCTCCATGGCATCCTGCATGCAGCTCTCGGCTGAAGTACACGTTGGATTCCCAGAGCTACCTGGCTAGGGGGCAGTCGTGGAGAGCAGCTGTGGGGAACTGTGGAGGGTATGCAGATGGCCCACCATGGAGTGGGGCAGTGCATTGTCGCTGCTCAGAGCTGGCGGAGAGCAGGCCCATAGCTTATGAGCCCGTCTTGAGTTCAAGGCGAGGGGTCACAGGGCACCTGGGTGGGGTTCAGGCCTGCACTCCCAGCAGCCCTGCTCATGCCTCGTTCCTTTTTCCTCTCACAGCCTCATCTGGCCGTGGGCAGCAATGACTACTACATCTCTGTGTACTCAGTGGAGAAGCGAGTCAGATAGCAGCACCCCAGGACTCCCGCCAGGCCACCGCCGCGTGTACATAGTGAACCCACTCACTCCAGGTGTAGCGCCCCACCACCAGCGCCGGCTCCTGACAGCCGCTGCCAGTGGAGGAGGGTCCTTGTGCTTACTTCCTTTCTGTCTTCGCTGTAATATCCAGAAAGCCCAGGGCAGGGAGGGCCTTGGCTTGGCATCGCTTCTTGTCTCCAGCCCAGCACCCAGGCACCTGGCACTCATGGTGCATCATAGCACATCGTGGGCTCTTCCTGACCTGTATTCTTCTGAGGTTTCAAGGAGGACATACTTGTTTTATTTTCCATGTGACTAGAGCATTAGCTACCGAAAAAAAAATGGACCGCTGGTGAAGTGTCCTTAGGGCCTAAGGAAGCCATCCACCTCTAGCTGGCCAGCCACACTGTCCTCTCAGTGTGTAAGCCCAGAACCACTCTGAGCAGGCTGGATGCTCAAGAGGAGGGGGAGGGAAAGCAGGGTAACTGCAGCCGGCCAGTGTGACGGGAAGAGTGTGCCTGGCCCTCTCAGGACCCAGGCGCTCAACCTAGCAGCCTCCCTGTCCTGTCTGTGTCTCGGGACTGAGGAAAGACCCCTGCACAGCCAGACCCTTGGCTCAGCTAGCAGGCCAGGCTGCTGCACACAGAGCTGCTCCAAGACGGGACTGTGTGTGACTGGACAGATGGGTTGGGCTCCTTGCGGCAGTGGTTCCGCCCCAGTTCACCAATGCACCCACAGTGCTGCTGCTCCCTGGAGCAGTACCATGTCCTGGGGCCAGTCCCTCCCCCTGTGCCTGCACACAGGCGCTCAGGCACCGTGGGACTATGGGTAGAGCGACAGCCCCTACGATGGTGTGACCACAGCTCACCCCCTGCAGGCTGCGATGCAGAAGCCCCTTGGTGGCTCTTTGTGTGTCTGGCATGTGTGCACATGTGTGGGCACATGTGCGAGTTGGGGGAAGCTGTGTGGACGATTTAGTCCTGAGAAGGAGCACAGAAAATTGCTGAGCAATTGCACACAATACAACCATAATGATGGTGTTTCCGAAAGGATTTTTTCCATTTTCCTTGGGAATCAGGATCTTCCAGAGATGGAGGCGTGAGGTGGCTCAGTTGGTTCTGCCAGGAAGACGGGGAGCATGCGTCAGCACCAGGACAGAGGGCCAGGCCCCTCATGCTGTGGACAGTGGCTCACTTTTGGCTAAAAGCATCTTATGGGTACATGGAGCCCTGCAGGCAGCACTGGGCCAGCCTGGAGCAGGACAGGATCCGACAAGGCAGGGCAGAGGAGGAAGCCTGCTGCTGCCCCCATGAACACTCACTGCCCCAGGAGAAGGCTCCAGACGAAGTCACTTCCCCTCCTGGGGGTGAACAAGCAGCCTGGAGTCAGGAAAGCCCTAGCAGGTTAGGACCGAGTCCCACAAGCCCACCCACACGCTCTGCGGGTGGGGTGACACACTGGAAACTTCCAGGGGAGCTCTGCCCACGGACGCCAAGCAGATGGCCCCTGTGCTGACTCAGGTGGGTCAGCTCCACTCCAGCCTCACTTGCATTCTGTTTGTACTGAGACAAAAACCACACTGATAAGTGCAGATGACTCTGGAGGTGACAAGACCTTCCCTCCCCGTCCCCCAGAGCCCGTGGCATGGCCAGAAGCTACCACATGGGCTGGGTCCTCACAGGCTGGATGCAAAAATTCAATCATGAAGTTAACCAAGGCTTGAGAGAACAGTGACCTAGAGTTCCTTTATCTCTATTTATTTTACCAAAATGAGAATCGAAAAAGACTTTGACAGAACATGGAATTGTAAAATGTGAAACTATGAGCAGTGACAAACAATAAGCAGTTACACAATAAAGAAGTGCTGGACTGGCTGGCCGTGTGTGTCGTCCCTCGGGGCAGCAGTGTGCCCCCTTGTTGGTGATACCACCATGTGCTGAGGGTGGCAGCTGGGGCAGGGCCACCTGGCTGGCTGGCTGTCAAGGAGAAGGCTTGCTTCCAGGCCACTGTACCTTGTAGGGCCCTAGTCCTGCTTCCTGGTCACCTCCAGCTGGTAGTCTTCCTCATTGCCCCTCCTGCGCTCCCATCTCCCCCTTCTGCTTCAGGGGACACTGCCTGGCCTGGGCGATCCTACAGGCAGCTGGTCAGCACAGCTACCCCCTTTGCCAGGTAACGAGACATGGCTGTGTCCCAGTGGTAAGCTGTGAATGCCTGGTGGGCGTCATTATGCATACAGTCCCTGGCTACCCCAAACACGCAGGAAATCCTCAGCCCCGGCTGCCAGTGCTGGGGAGGGCTGGGCTCTAGTATGCCATGGCGTTGTCTTCCAGCATGGCTGGGTTGGTTCTGGCTATTGTGTGCCAGGCATCTCTTTGGCCTAGGGGCTGCCTGCAGCAAACCTGGGGCCATGGTGTGGCGAGCAAGGGCAGACTGTACATAAACAAATTTCCTGAGACATGTCCACAGTTCTGGGCCCTGGCCAGGACAGTGGAGAGGCAGTGGTTGCTATGGAAACCTGGAGGCACTGGGCTGGGATGCCTGGATCACTCAGGCAGTGCCGTAGCTCTGCCTGAAGAGCAATGATTTTCCTGTTACCATCGGGTTTCCTGTCAGCAGGACCTGAGTACAAATTGAGTTTTCACAAGAAAGGGTGGGCCAATCCAGCAGGGTGGCAAAGGCCACACTAGACCTCTCCAGCTGCTGCAAGGCCACATGGCCACAGTGAAGAGCCAGGGACAGCTGCTGGGACAGGAGTGTGGGTACGTGTTCCCCCAGAGAGCCAGTTTCCTCTGGAGCTGCCTCTATTAGGTGGGGCCTCAGGCACCTGCCACATGGGGCGATCACTGCCTCCCACCCGTCCATATGTCTGTGTCCCCTTCCTGGAGTTTGAGCAGACACTCCCAGGGGAGTGGTCAGAAGGGCTGGCCTCTCAGGTCACTATGAGTCAGTCACTGGCTTGGTCAGGAACCCACAAGGCCCCAAAAGTTGGACACCGTCTCCGTGTCAGTCAGGTAAGGCCACAGAGAGACCCTCAGAAGCAGGCGACAAGTGAAAGAAAAGAGGGATGGGGCAGCAGGACTGGTGGCTAAGTGGTAGCCCCCAGCATGGCCTTTAAAGAGATCAGCTGGGTCCTAATTCGAACTGGCATTCAAATGAAAAGGAGACAAAAATATGGGGTCTGCAAGCCCAGGAGAGAGACCAGTGCAGCCCAGCCCACCTCACCTGGAGTGAGGGCACAACCTTATCCTTTAAGCTACTGGTCAGTGGTGCCTGACCACACGACCTGGGACACTGTGTCCACTGGCACCTTGGAGCCACACCTAGACGCAAGACGCACCCTCAGGCTGGCAGCTGGGCAGTGTCTCCTCTTCCAATGGATACAGTGACCATAGGGACTTAAGTGCTCGGGGCCAAAGCCGCTGGAAGAGCACAGGCACTAGAGAAGGGTCTGGTGGAGGCCGTGGTCACCAGAGGCCTTCAGAGCCAGGGAGGGCACTATCTTGGAACCAGATCTGTGGCTCCTTAGCTGAAGGAAGGACATGCCTTAGCTCCCCACCACTGACCAGTGGCTTAAAGGGTAGGAGCTGGTCTCCTCACAGTCTAGGGAAGGTGGGTGGGACATGCCTCTAATGTGGCCCCTTGGACAACTGCAGGCCCAGCTCTGCCACCTCCTATACTCACCCACCTGCCCAGGTACCACCCTGCGCCCTCACCCCACTGGTCTAATCAGAGCCTCCACTTGGCTCAGGCTGAGCCTCACCTGCTTGAGGCCTGGCACCTCCTGCCCCAGCCCCTCCTCGCCCCATGGTCCTGAGACCCACAGCTACGTACAGGAGTGGCTGCATCCAGGCTCCATCTGCTGCTGTGTGGCCCCAGAGGAGTATATGGGCTCCTCTGACCCTGCCCAAGGCCCTGCCTCAACTCAACAGGAGGATGAGGAAGCACCTGAGACTGCCACACATACCTTGGGGTGCTTCGACATCTGGGAGCCAGAGCCACAGGGGACTCCCTCCTGTGGCTCCACCGCCCTCTGGCATGGGTAAGTGGGCATTCTCAAGCCAGGGGTGCTGGGAGGGGCCTCATGCTCCTGGGCCTGGAGACATGGTCACAGCCATCATCCACACCCTCTGTGTGACACCAGAGGCAAGATCAGGGGCCCCAAGAGCATGGGGGCAGGGCTGCCATGCTTGGGACTTGGGACGGGGAGGAAAGTGGCATCCTGGCCAGCAGTGATGCTCATGGGATCTTCTCATCCTCAGCCACGGGGCAGCCACCCCGGACGTGCTCCTGGGGACACAGCCTCTGGCCCCACTGGTGGGCCAGGCTCCCGTCCCCAGAATAGGGAAGCAGCTGAGTGCTCCACTGTCCCTCTGTCTGTCCCCTGGCCCTGAGTTATGATGAGCCTAGGAGCCAAGGGTGCGAGCAAGGTACTTCCCACTACCCTGCAAGACTGGCCCTTCTCTCCCTGGAACTGTGCCGCTTCCTCTGAACACCCAAGGCCTCACAGTTAGCTTCCAGGGCCAAGGAAGTCACCGGCCATTCATCGTACCAGGCCACTCCTAAAGAGGAAAGACTTGTCCAGCAGTGATGGCCACTAAGGCCATGCTGCCACCCAGGCCTCCGAGTCCTGGGGTCTCCATCACATGGAGCAGGTATGACCCAGATACCCTCAGATGAAAAGACAAGCCCTGCCATGTCTACAGGAGGAGATGGGTGTCTCAAAACTGCAAACTTGTCTGCCCCCACAGCCCCTGAGACAAGGTGGACGGGTGCAGGAGGCTGTGCCTGAGGACCTGATCCCCAGAGGCCCAGGGAAGGCTGATCGTGGAGGCAGGATATATATAGCCTCTGACCGAGGACATCAGGGGCAAGGGACTGAGAGCTCTGGGTCCTAGACAAGGACCCAGAGACCTGTCAGCATCCCCCAACTGGAAGCCCAGGTGGGGTTCCTCCAGCAACCCAGGGGGCTATGAGAGCCCCAACCATCTGCAAGACCCCTACCCTGTGGCCTAGGAAAGGAGCTGGTGATGCCCCCGGCACTACAGAGAATTGACAGGCCAGTGACAACCACAACCAACGGCAACATGGAACCCACAATGGTTTGTATCTGTTTATTTATTTTGCTATTTAACAGAATGTTTTAGGAATAAAACAAATGATATAGCAGCACTGAACAAGCTGAAAAGTAAAATAAGAAATGAATTACCTGGGAAGGAACAAGATGCCTACCGGCAAACTTAACAAGGAAAGCAGAAGATACGCCCACTGAGACGCCTATTTTCCTGAAAATGAAACCAGGTCTAACATTAATTTTTGTTCCAAAAGACACAATAAAGCTTATTTTCAGGGGAAGTTTTGTTTTCTTTTGTTATGAACAAAAATCTATGTTTATTCAAATATAGTCATGTCATCATCTTCTGTGACAGCATCGTATCTCCCCAAACCCAAATTCCGGCCTGAACTTGCTGCGACTCCATCTCCCTTAAAACCACTGGCCTCCACCTCCTTTGTCCAGCAGCAGCGCTGTCTTCCTGTCCACGCAGCCTGCTCCTAGTGCACTGGCCACACAGCTGCCAGTGATCTTTACCCCACAAATTTTTCACCTAAGCACGACCTCTGGCAGGCTGGGTTGCACAAAGTGTCCATAAATCAAGTGTTAATTGAACACTTAGAAGTTAGCAGTAACAGCAGAAATGATGGCAGTTAAGAGTGATGCTCCGCACAAAAGTGACAAAAAGTTCCTGGCACCACAATTTAGCAGTCTTCATTTCACAGGAGCGCATTAAGTATATCGGATTGAACACATGACGACGAACTGAATTACGAAGATTCATGTTAGACACAGCCACACTCACTCGTTTAAGCACACAGTTGGGCTCTAGCTGGTCACTCAGCAACGTTTCAAGTTCATCTGTTTACATAAGCATTTACCTTGCATCCAAAGGCACCTACTTGTGTATTTTATATTACCATGTATTTAAGTTTTGTCAATATTATTTACTTATACTTACTATGTTAATTTTTGTTTTGCTTTTTTTTCATTTTGAGACAGTGTCTTGCTGTGTAGCCCAGCCCTGCCTTGAACTCCTAGTGATCCTCCTGCCTCAGCTTTCTGAGTCCTGGGATTACGGCGTGTGTCAGCATGCCTGCTGTTAGTATTATTTTATAATCCAGTCCATTCGTTGAGTGTTGCAATGGACATACTAAATGCATCCATCCAAAGATCTTATCTGGGGCTTATGTTGGGGGTCAGGTTTATTTTCAGGGAAATACAGTACAAAACAGGAGTGAAAGTTAGAAGACCGAAATAGATAGAAACACATCCCAAGTTCATGGGTCAGAGGAACTAATACTACTGGGAAGGCGGCCATACTCCCCTCAGTGACCCAACAGTCTCACATCCCTATCAAAACCCCAGCACCCATTAAGCAAAAAACAGGAAACCAACCCTCTGACCCATACAAAGCTGCAAGGCTTCCAGAAAGGCTTCCCATGGCGTAGTGGTACCAGCGTCTGGGGAGGCAGGAGAAGAGTGACCGCCCACCCAGATGGGCACGGGGGTGACGAGAACGTGGTAGAGGTGAAGGTGGCACAACTCTGTGGGCAGCAAGGCCCCTCCAAGTTGTATACTTTTAAATGGTTAATTGTGTGCTACATGACTCTCAGCTCAATTTTTAAAAAATGGCAGCCCAGGACAGGCAGGCAAACTGTTGGCGGAGCCCCTGTCCAGAGCACATCCCGGTCATTAGCGTCTAGCCCAGTTTCACCCCTCAGTTGGTGCAGGTCCAGAAGGAGGCAGGGGGTGACTTTAAAGTCCGAATGCCTGCTATCTCTGCCAAAATTCACACTGCAAGTCTCCTAAGAGGGGCCTTTACCAGTGACAGGAGCAGGGCCCCCCCAAGTAAGCTGGACAGAAGACCTTGCAGGAGGGACCCCTACCTATCTCCTCCTGCCTCCATTACATGAGGACACAGCCTGAAAGGCTTCAACCAAAGCCAGAGCACAGCCCCCAGCAGACGCTAACCTGCTGAAGCCCTGATCTGGACCTGGCCTCCGGAGTGGTGAAAACTGCATTTCTGGTATATAAATCATGCTCGAGTACTTTTTATAGCGGCACACAGGTCCCATGGCTGCAGTGCCTCCCACCCTGGCCTCCGTGGCCCACCACTAGCTTCTTGGACTCAGCTCCCTGCGGTGTATGTGCAGGAGACACACAGAGCAGGAGCCTCACCCTCCGTCCCAGCTTGGGGACAGCACAGCCACGCAGCTGTTCCGCGTCTGTCTGTCCTGCAGCGCCACCGGGTGGTCACCTCGGCGTCGTGGTTGTCCACCCCAGCCAGACCAGCCTAGTGAGATAAGGTGCAAGAGGGAGGCCCACACCTGTGGTCCTCCCTGCCCTGTACCCCTCCTGCTCATATGCTCCAAAGTTGCACCCTCACTCCGGACTCCGCAGATCCCGAGAGTTACCAGCAAGCGGCTCCCCGTTCCTGCCTGGGCCTCCTTGCCAGGGGCGCAGCCATTCCCACCACGTCCTGGGCCCAGCGGGCCACTCACAGGCTGCACAGTGCTGTGTCCCAGCCAGCATGCAGAGTAAGCCTGTCCCTTCAGCACCCTCACTGTCCCGCATCTGCACTGCTGAAGCTGAACCAAAGCCTGGAAGTTTGTTGATTCCTTTGATTTATTCCAGAATGTTCCTCGGACTTACTTGTTCCTCTTTCTCTCCTACCTGTGTTTCCACCTTCTTAGTGTAATCTAAGACCCCACCAGGACCACTGGACACTGGAGCCTTCCCTGAACACTGCATAGCTCATGGCATCCCACCTGTACCCCACTTTCACCCCACCTACATCCCCCTAACTCTGCCCGCATCCCACCCACACCCTTCCAGCACCCGGCATGCACCGCACTCATAACCCTCCTGCCTCCTTCCTGCACTGTTTGTATCCCACCCACATTCAACCACCCAGCACACACGTGACCTGCAGATGGGCTCCCATTTCAAGTTCCCTCAGGTCTCTTGGCATCAGCACACGCCCCAAGCATGCCACACAGGTGAGGGGGCCGGGACAGAGAAGGGCCTGTCTGAGAGGCCCTCACGCCTTCCCCCCAGCTTCCTGCACTTTGGCTGGAAACCACCTGCTCTCCTTGACTGCAGATCAGTTCAGGCGTGGGCAGGACTCCCACTGACCACTGACTGGTCTGGCAGTGCCTCTGAGGCCTGCACTGCCCTCTCTCTACCAGCAAAAGAGCTTTCCTGAGAGATGGGGGCCACAGCAAGTGCAGGTCAGGTGTCAGTCAGCTGCTGCACCCAGGAGGCCCAGTCACCTGCGTGGAGGCTGCTGGCACCTCCCTACCTTCCTGAGCCCAGCAGGTCTTAGGCTGGAGGCACCGATGAAAGAAGGTACCCCGGTGTCTAGGGCTGCCCCTCACAGGGACCACACTTTCTGTTTGCCTCTTTGTCTGGGTGTCATCCACAGGCCACCCAAATACCACTTCCTGGTTGAAACTTGCAGCATGACCCTGACCTTCCCACATGGGCTGCAGTCTGTGGGCAGCTCAGCTCTGCACCAGCCCCTGCTGCCCCCCTTCCATAACTGGAGGCTGTCAGCGGGGTCCTGACTGCCTCCACCTGAAGTGGGAAGGGGCTGGAGAGCGACGTCCCTACTGCTGTCCCCTGGCAGTGGTGAGTGCACAGTGGGCCCTGGCAGGCCAGTGATTACACCTCGGTCTCACACATTGTTCCCCAGCACTGGAGGCAGCTGTGACCCTCATGCTGATTTTCCTGCTGTTCCTCCAGTCTCTGAAAGCCACCAGGAATGAGATTCCCAACCATCCTTCCTCATGGTCTTCTGGTTCTCTGTATAAACACAGCCCTGCTGGAGAGAGCCCAGGGAGTTCCCTGTTTTTCTGAGCAACCTCGAATTACAGAGTACTGAGTACCAAAAGCTACTTCCAAAAACAGATCCTGGAGGAATCAGACAGAGTGATGAGTTTCTCAGTCTCTGAAAGCCACCAGGATGGGTGAGCTGTGTCCCCCTAAAATTCCTGTTGAGACCCTGGTCTCTGTTACGTCAGAATGGGACCGTGTTTGGAAATAGGGTAATTAGGACAGCACCATCCTGGAGCAGGGTGGACCCTAATCCAAGATGACCAGTGTCCTTCTGAAAAGGGAAGATTTGGCTCTAACAGGATGGCTGTCATCTGAAGGTGGAGGCAGAGACTGGGCAGTGCTTCTGCAAACCAAGGAGCCAAGGACTGGCAGCAACTGCCAGGCTCTGAGAGCCTAGAACAGCTCTCACTCCGAACCTCTGGGGAGCCTGCCCTGCCCATACCTCGATCTCAGCCTTTTGTCTCCTGTGCCATGCAGCAGGTCGTCCCCATGATGTGGCAGACACTCTTCCACCATCGCTGCCTGTGGACTCCCTCTGGAAAGCCAGACCTGGGAGACCAAGAAGCAGCTCCAAGCAGCAGCATCCTGTTATGGGAATCAGGACAGCGAGGGCTGCAGGATGGGCTGCTGATTTTCACCAGCCCTGGCAAGATTCAATTTTTAAAATAACATATGAGGGGCTTTACATTCTCAGCTCAAGGCAGGGTGAGAAAAGCAGGAAATATATGGGACTACTAGAAAAGAAAATCGAGTTTCTTGTAGCGGGACTGTTGTATCTGAAAATCATTCCCCAGGCTTTACCCTGCTGGTTGTAGAATTACAAGGTAAATTGAATTCTCAGCCTCCCCAGGTCACTGATGTGAAGAACACAGAATGGGAAAGAGCTGGGATGGAGAGAGTAGAGGGGACCAACCTTGTCCCCTCCCCAAACTGCCCCACCTGGTAGTTCCCCTGGCCTGCAGACCACAGGTGTGACAGGGACTCCAAACAGCTGAGCCGAGTCCAGGGAAATCAGTAAACATCTGACACACGACCCACCCCCTCAGCATGCTGAGTTTTTGCTAATTCCAGCAGGAGCACGGAGGGGAAACAGGCGCAGAGCCACGGGATGGAATGGAGCAATGAAACACGGGCTGAGCTGAGTTTATGGATTTATGGATCTGGCTTGAGCCCTGGAGGCCTGGATTCCAGAGTTTGCCCTCGTGAGAAGCCCACAGCTTACCACATCCAGTAAGGAAACCCAGGCTCACAGGGGCTCAGCTGAGACACTGCTGGACCTGGCCCAGCAAAGAGACTTGGCTTCTCTTCCTTCACTCAGGGAGGGAGGAATGCTGACACCAAGTGGCCAGTAGCAGCGCACTTTCCACGGTCTCTCCCACTGTCCTCAAACCACAAGTCCTCCACAAAATCCCCTGGGAGCTTGTCGGTGAGGCGCCAGCAGGCTAAGGATAAAGGTAGGAGATGCTGCTGCCAAAAACAGGTCGCCTGAGGTCTCAGAGGCACAGAGTGCCACAGGCTGAGAGGCGGAGGCGGGCTAGGCATGGTCGCCAAGCAGCAGGCAGAGTGGATGATGCTGCCAGGGGCTTTGGTCTTGGCTGGTTAGGTAAGTGTGCGTAGGACTAAAAAGGATGGATTGTCTAGAAAAGCCTAAATTAATCATTAAAAAGCAAAATCTGAGGCAGCCATGGTGGTGCACACCTATAATCCCAACTCCTCGGGAGGCCGAAGCTGGAGGATCACAGTTTGAGGCCAGCATGGGCAATTCAGCAAGACCGTATCTCAAAAAGGGCTGGGATGCAACTCAGTGGTCATCTTTGCTTGGTGCACTTGAGAGTGGACACAAAATACCTTACCAGAGAGTCACGAGTTCTTACCTCATCCCCAGGAAGGCACCAGGATAGGAGTGGCTCCTGACGGTCAGGGTTTGGGGATCCTCTGCAGAAAGCCCAGGCCGCATGTACCCACACATTTCACTGTGAGACACCAAGCCACCTGCACCACCATTCTAGCTATCAACGCTTTGTGACACATCACCCCCAAAGAGCCCCTCCCAGCAGCTCACTTAGCTCACAGCTCTCCAGCGTTGGCAGTGCTCATTGGGGAAGGCTCACGTCTGCCCCAGGGATGGCAGCCAGGGCAGCTTGGCAGATGGGGACAGGAACACTCCTTCCAGTGTAGCTCTCAACCATGGTGTCCAATAGGCTCCTTCCCTGCAGACCTCCCTCCAGCTGCTTGGCTCCTCCTGACTTGGTGGCTGCGTTCCAAGGATGAGCAGCCTGAGGTGCTGGAAGGAACCATCTCACCCTTGTGACCCAAGCTGGGAAGCTTCGTGGCTCCACCACGGCCACAGATGAGGGCCTATTGTGACAGGGCTCTCCGGCCTCAGCTCAGCTCAGCTCATCGTCCACTCTGTGTGGACACGGGTCGGACCTGTGGGGCTTCGCCGTTCACCCAGAGTGAGTCGGTGCCACAGAGGGTGTCAGAGCTGCAGGGAGGCCTCGAGAGAAAGGGGCTGCCCTTCCTGTTCAGTTTGTCTGTGGAGCTGGGCAGGAAATTCAGGGTCCTCTGTGTTCTGTGCTAGAGTACAACCACTGAGCCACACCCTGGTCCCAGGGGCTTCCCTTTCTGGGTTCACTGCCCTCTGCTTTCTCCCCATAGTGCAACTGTTGCACCCAACACTCTGTGGTGACCCCCCTCAGCCATCCGCAGGATACTTCTACAGCCTTCTCCACTGTGTGGGAGCTCCTAGCCATGCACACCCCTTTGTGACACACAGGTCCAGCTGGCTGCCTCTCCCACATGGCCCTGGATGGCCCCTGTTGGCAGCTGGAGTCACCTGCCACAGCCACAATCTCCCACAAAGTCCAGCCTGCGCCAGCAAGCTTCCACCAAGCTTGCAGCCTTTTCCCGGTGTGCACTCTGCCCTAGAAATTGTAGCTGCTATTCTTGGATTCCTCAGAGTTCTGTACCCTTTTAATAGTTAAACGACTTTTGCTAGTTAACAACTCTTCAAACCATATTTTCCTGTTCAGATGACCAGCACCATTTCTGTCTCCCGACTAGAATCAGATGACTGAAACATCATCCCTGGAGTGGTCCCCAAGACAGATCCTCCAGGACAGGATTTGGAGGTTGTTCTGGGCATGATGCTGGGCTTGAACACATTGCTGAGCTTCTTGCCCACAGAAAATGGATGCTCCTGGGCTGCAGGGCGTGTTGGCATCATCATGGGGAGCCAGTCATGATAAAATGCATCCTGACGCTTTTGCCCCAGAGCTTGAATCACAACAGGGATAACAAGTCTGTGAGGTGAGGCCCCCTAAACACGCTAGGGCCTTCACAGAGGTCAAAAAGCCAGATGGGCTCCTCAGCCTTCACCTTGGAGGAGCAGAGAATATCCATACTAGCTTGGGGCCCCTTGAATTGCCCAGACTGGCCTTGAGTTTGTGATCTTCCTGCTTCAGCCTCTCAGAGCATTAGAATTACAGGCATCTGCCACCATGCCCAGCAAGGATCTCATTTCTTATAACCATATGGCCCATACTGCTGAAGCTCAAACACCAAAGCCAAGTGCACACATGGGATCACAACATCAGATGAACGCCAACCCTTGCCAGCCTCCTCACTTGAAAGTTAGGGCCTTGGAAGGAAGACCACAACCATGAACTCAGGAGACTTAAGACCTTGAAACCCCAGGTCACTCAGAGCCTTTCCCACTGGCAAGAATGGCTGTGGCCAAACAGACAGCACCCTACATTTAGGGCCTCTCTCCTGAGCCACCTGCAGCAGATCCCCCAGGGTTCCCTCCTTGGATGCCTCCACAGCCACCTCCTCTGCTGTGAGATCAGTGGTAGGTGTCAATCTGGGGGCTGGATAAAGAGTGTGACACAGCAGGAAACAGCTCATAGCAGAGACTGGGGAGTTTTTTTTTGTAAAAGACCAAAGAAGATACATTTTAGACTGTAAGACACCAAAGGCCTCCTCCAACTTTTTCCTATTCTTTTTCAGTATTTTCATTGCATGTATGTGCTTGTGTGTCTGTGTGCGTGTTTCACAACTCAAGAAGTATAAAGATCATTCTTAGCTCATGGGCTGTACAAAAAATAGGCTGTGGGCCGAATCTGGCTCACAGGTTGTAGCTTGCCAAATCATGGATTATAGACTACAAGAACTGAGATTTTTTAACTATATGTTGGCAGAGCCTGGGAATATGTGTGGAAGTGGATTCTAGGGTGTTAGACGAGGAGGCTGAAATAGAACCTAGATGGGATGCAATATACTGCTCCAACCCTTCCCAGGCTCCCTCATGCAGCTGGAGCCACAGCCCACGCTTTCCTTGATGGGCTGAATCTCAGAAGTAACGGTCTGCGGGACGGTCTGCAAGGCCACAACCCAACCATGCACCCTGAACACATGACTTTCACTAGGGCACAGGAATCAGACAAGTGTGGGGACCACATGTCCTGGAAGGTTTTGTGGCTGCCGTTCTTGGTAAGTGGGACTGACAGTGGGGGATGGGGCTTCCTGATTGCCTGGGGCAGTGGGAGCCCAGAGCAGCAGAAGCCAAGAGGTAATAGCTAATACTGATGCCAAGGTGAGCTGAGCCCTGAAGCAGGTAACTGGACATGCTAGAGCTCACCGTGCCCTGGCCTTTGGGAGTCCTGCTAATTGGATCATCTGTGGGATTAACTAAGTAAGCAGCCCATTAGAACACTGCTTGTCATGAAACAGAATTCCAGGTCCATTGATCAAAACCTCACCACAATGGACTTGACTCATGGCCTCTCATCCCATTCCAAGTGGAGTCAAGTCACAGACCTGGAGTGTTGCACCTGCTTACAGTAACTGTGACAGAAGGGAAGGAAACAACGAACAGCTTAGGAATCACAGGCACTGGCTTTTAATGGATGCTTATTCCTGGGGACAAAGACAGCATAGTCAGTGGAGGATTTACAAGGGCAAGATGACATTTCAGTTTTGGCTCAAGTTTGACTCAGTGGGGCCAATAGCCCATAGACCCTTCTTATGGCTCATGCTTCAGTTTTGGAATGAATAACTGAACTAGAAGATACAGCAATCAGCATAATTGCTGTATTGCCTCTCACAGGGGAAGTGGGCTGGGAGAAGCCCAAGGATTCCCCTCTCTGTGGAGACAGTAAACTCAGGGCCACACAGCATCCCCCTGCATCTGCTCAGATTAATGTCACCAGCACACACTGGAAAGCCACGGTGTGGGGTGTCTATCACATTCCCCTCTAATTCACCCCGGGGTCTAGAAGCCTAGTGACCTCCAACAACCCCTGGGTATGACTGCAAATTTAATCAGCTAAGACAATCCCAGCGGCTGATGTCCCACAAGGTAGTGGGGTGATTCCTCCTTTGTGACCCCTGATGCCCCAGAAAAGTTTCTGATCCTCCGAAGGAGAAGCAAGGCTTGTGCCAGGGAGCAGCCACGATTCTGCCAACAGCTGACTGTCCCCCTGCTCCAGGCGTAACCAAAACCAGGAGAACCGGAGAACAAAGAAGGGACAGTGGTGAACTTGACATCACGTATAGATGCGTCTAGACATCCCACCAGTGCGCAGAGCCCGCCGAGAGCCTGAATCGAAGCCTGCAGAGTGCATCCATTTAGGGGAACAGAGTTTTGCTCTTCACCCATACCGGCAGGGTGCGCACACGAAGTATCTTTGTGACACCACCCAGCTGCTTTCCCAGGGGTAAAAGGAGGCTCTGAGGGAAGCGAAGCCGGAAGAGAAGTTAGGGCGTGTGGGCAGTTCGCGTTCTGCGGCGCTCGGCCCTTCGCGGCCGCCGTAGGGTGGGGGGGCGAGTACGGTGGCCGCAGAGTTAGTGACTGTGGGGCGGCCGGCTGCGGGTCCGCCATGGGCAACCTGTTCGGCCGCAAGAAGCAGAGCCGGGTCACCGAGCAAGACAAGGCCATCCTGGTGAGGAGCTAGCAATGAGCTGGGAGGGTCCGGAGTTTCGGGGTGGCAGGGCCCAGAGCCTCGGTCGCATGCTCCGGGGAGGCGGGGTACGGGCAAGGGCAGCGCGCCGGCATCCTGCGGTGGGCGTCTGCTGGGGGCTGCCCAGAACGCCTGGGCCGGGTCTCTGGAGTCCGCAGCAGGCTGGCAAGTCGGTGGCGCTAGTCGGGCCAGGCCATCCTGCCTCGGGCGTTTCTCACCCTCTGGCCGCACACCCGTGTGCAGGGCTAGTCTGGCCCCTCGGCGCCCCCGGTGCCCTCGCTTTACCCGCGGACCGTGACCTGGGCTTTGCCAAGCTTGCCTGCGCCCGTGGGACTGGTGTCCCCGCCCCGGTGGGCAGGACCGTGTTCCTAACTGCAGCCTCAGGCTCTTCCTGGTGTTCGGGGCAGTTAAAAGTCCAGGAAAAGAACCAAATGTTGTAACAGGGAAATGTGCAGAATGCTCCTTTTTCGGAATAGGAAAATGTGTCAGGAAGGTCTCCCGGACTTGAGCAGAGTTGGCCTTTTCTGATGTTTCCCTTAGTTTTTCCCAAGAACGACAACAACAACAAAGATTACTCTTGTATTAACAGAGAAAGGAATAAAATGGAAAATGATTTTTCTTGGCTTCCCAGCTCATGTTATAAAGTTATTGCCAAATTCCCCTGGATGAAGAAGAAATGATGGACATGGCTGTCATTAAAACGGCCACAACATTGGGTACTTACGTGGAAGTTGGCGCAAAAACATTGTGGTTTAGGGCTTGCCTAGGTTTCCAGCCTCCACTGTCTGCTGCTCCTGGCTAAAGCAGGACACCTGAGGCCTCTCTTTAAGGATTCATCCTCCGTTTTTTCTCCAAATAGTTTTCTGTCTGTCAGGGGTTCACCTTGGTGGATTCTACAGGCAAGGCAGCCTTCCATCTATTCCTCCACAGAGTTTCAAATGCTCAGAACTGCTTTATATGTTCTTGGGATCACTGGAGTAAGGAAGTCCAGCCCTGCCTGCTGTCTGTGATCCTCTGCTCAGACCTGTTGCTCTACAAAGAGGCACCCAATCCTCTTGGGTTCCTTTCTAATCTCTTCCCATGCCCGGACTTGTAGTTTTTTATTCAGTTGTATGGGTAATAACGTAGAATGCTTTGTTGCTGCATCTGGGGAGGAAGTGCATAGACTGTATAGTGTATAGTGGTCACCTCGTAACCAAGGGAGGACTGGCCTCTGGCACTGCCACTCTGTAAAGGGCATTCAGTGGAGAAAGAGGACTAGAGACAGCCTTAGAGATTCTGTGTGTATGTGTCAGGGGGAGTGGTTTCTCACTAGCTGAGTTTTAAAAGGTGTGCCTCTACCTTGATTTAATTCACTTACAGTGATCTACCCCAAAGAGATCATCCTGGGTGTGAGAAGTACCCTGGGTCTAAACCCAGCATCCAAAAATCATCTGAAATTATAGCATTGGGAAAAATTAGAAATGACCTAAATTAGGAAGGATTGGCAAAGCTGGTAAACACTGATGCATCCTTTTTTGTTGTTGTTGTTGTTTATGGTTTTTGTTTGGCTAATTTTGTTTTTTGTTTTTGTTTTTGTGTTTTGAGACAAAGTCTTATTTTATAATTCAGGCTGGTTTTAGGCCAGGCATGGTGGCACAAGCCTGTAATCCCAGCACTGAGGCAGGATAATTGCTGTGAGATTGAGGGAAGCCTGGCTACAAAAAAGCAAAATAAAATTAAATTAAATTTTAAAATTCCAAAAAAATTTAAAAATTCAGACTGGTCTTAAACTCACTGGGTAGTCCACGCTGGCCTCAAACTCACAGGAGTCTCCTGCCTCAGCTTCCCAAAGAGTGCTGAGATTACAGGTGTATGCTATTGTGCCCAGCTGGTGTATAGTTTTGAGGGGTGTAGAAAGGTGGGTAGTGACGCACACAGACCATCCAGCACGTTTCTTGGTGGATATTAATGTAAGAGGAAACTAAGCAAGAATTCAAAATGTGCAGGACATCCCAGATAGGCACAGGCACAGGTGCTAGTCACCTGCTTGCCTATGCTCTGATGTGCATGAATCTACCAGAAGCTGGTGGCTGCTTCCCCACCCAACCTCAGAGTACTCCTGCTGCTCCCTGAAGTTATAGGGGGATGGATGCCGGGAGCACCCCAGTTACCTGGTAGAAGTATTTCCCAGTCCTGCTGCACATGCTCTGGAGGGCAGATATTCCTCCTAACTGGAGGACATTGCATCAGAGGTTGCCTGGCCTCCTTCGTGAGCTCTCAGCCCCACAGACTGCTGCAGGACAGCCTGCAAGGACTCAGCCAAGTGGGCACTGATGCCAAGTCACTCTCTTGGCAGCAACTGAAACAGCAGCGGGACAAGCTGAGGCAGTACCAGAAGAGGGTCACACAGCAGCTGGAGCGTGAGCGGGCACTGGCCAGGCAGTTGCTGCGGGACGGCAGGAAGGAGTGAGTGGGGCCCATGAGGTGGGCCTGTGGGCTGGAGTGGGTGGGCAGGTCCAGCAGGGGCCACCGCGCTAATTGTGGCTTCCTTTGCAGACGGGCCAAGCTGCTGCTCAAGAAGAAGCGGTACCGGGAGCAGCTCCTGGACCGGACAGAGAACCAGATCAGCAGCCTGGAGGCCATGGTGAGTGAGGGAGTGGCCCTGAGGCCTAGGGGGTGGGACAGGCTGGCCCCCCCAGGGTAAAGCTGGATCACTCCTAGGTGGTAGAGGAGTCGATACAGACATCCCCGGTGACAATCTCGATGCCTTCTCTGTCTTCTGAAATGCGGAGTAATGGGAGAAGGCAGGGAGTGGGCACAGAAGCCATCCTAACCCCTAGCAGACGCTGGCCCACAGCACTGTCCCCTGAGCACCGGCCTGGTCTTTTGCAGGTTCAGAGCATTGAGTTCACCCAGATTGAGATGAAGGTGATGGAGGGGCTTCAGGTGGGGAACGAGTGTCTGAACAAGATGCATCAGGTGGGTCCTTGTCGGGCAGGTGGGTGAGCTTGGGCTTTCTGTTCAGTGTCTGGGGCCACTTCTGTGCTAAGCGCTTGACCCAGAAGAGGCTGTGGCAGGTCCAGCTGGGCTGGGATATTCACAGTGACTGGCAGGTGGTTCAAGGCCATGGGGACCTGAGAACAGCACCACACAGTGGCGTGCTGGGTCCAGAAGGCAGTAGGCTGGGGAGCATCGAGAAGAGCTAACCCCCAAGGCTCCCTGGAGATGGTGTTGGGAAGCAGGGTAGAATGGTCCTGAGAGGAGCTGAGGGTCAGCACAGGTCATGCTCAGAAACATGGTCAGCCAGCAGGCGGGTCAGAGAGCTGGGGCTCGGCCAGAGATCATGTTCCTCTTGAACTCTCATTGGCGCTAGATGGCTTGGGCACCAGCCTAGCAAGGGCGCTGCTTTGAACTTGCCACTCAAAGGAAATCAAGTCCCTAACCCAGAGAACAGTATCCACTTTTGACTTACTTTACCCATGACTGTCGAAGTTGGCACAGGCTGGGGAACGGCCTGGTAGTGCCATCCAGCCCTCTGAAGCCAGGTCTGAGAGCCCCATGACATAGTGCCAGAATGGCAGGGCCGTCACTCAAAGAGAGCTTCAAACCTCACCCTCTCCAGGTGATGTCCATCGAGGAAGTGGAGAGGATCCTGGACGAGACACAGGAGGCTGTGGAATACCAGAGGGTAGGTGCTTCCAGGCCTGCCCCTCACCAGCTGGCTAGTGCCATCACCAGCTTGGTGACCCTGTGACCAGCTGCCCTTGAGGGCCAGACCATTCCGCTCCTCAGTGCCCTGCGCTGTATCCTTCATGAGGCGCTGCCTTTCCCGGGCCCTGCCTGGCACATGTTCACTGCCACTCTCCCTACAGCAAATCGACGAGCTGCTGGCTGGAAGCTTCACGCAGGAGGATGAAGATGCCATCTTGGAGGAGCTGAATGCCATTACTCAGGTAGCGGGACCCCGAGCTCCCCAGGCAGGCCTCTCTGTGACGAGCGCCACTGATCTGTTTGAGCACTCAGGGTGCTTGTTCGGCCCCCCTGCTCTCCTTCCTAAAATAGCTTGCGTTTGTACTAAGCTAGTGCCTTTTGGGCTGATGTGGGTTTAGGGGGTTGACATCAGGGCCTGTCTCGGCAGTTGTGACCCTGTACCTGCATGGAGCGGAGGCACTGAGCCTTCCTGGCCTGCTCAGCCCCTTTCCTTCCCATGTGGGACTTTTAGGTTTTGTTTCCTTTTGGTGTCCCTGATTCTTCTGTGCACGTTGAGGTTTCTAATGTATCCTGCCCCGCCTCCACACCCAGGCCCCGAGCTCTGTGATGGCCCCAGCACAGGGCTTCTCGACCTGTGGGCCCTGCCAGTTTGCCAAGGCCACCCTGTGCCCTTTGAGCCTCCCACTGTCCTCAGCCCAGTGGGAAACCTAAGTGGGAGGTTGCCATGACTTCCTGCTGCTGGAGCTTGAGAGCCTGGTGCCCTGGCAGGCTCCCTGCTGCTCACTGGGACAGCACTGCACAGACTCCCAATGGCTGCAGTGACTTCCTTGACCTGTGGGCACCAGGGTCTCTGTTTAAAACCTGTGATCTTGGCGTGGCCCCAACCTTCTGAAACAGGGTCTCGGGATACCCTGAGAGTGGGCCATCATGACCCCCTCAGGATCCCACTGGAAACCCAGGGTGATCTGAGTGTCTGAAGACGGCTGGTAGAGGTCTTCTGAATGGGAGGGGTTCTCTTTCTGTTTCCCAGTTGGTCCCCCAAGAGCTAGGTGTGCAGGGCCGGTGCCTCGTGGCCCTCTAAGAGCAGGGCATAGCCAGGCTGGGGCTGACCTGCCGACCGGCCGTCTCATGGCCTCGCCTTTGCTTCTCACAGGAACAGTTAGAGCTCCCAGAGGTCCCTTCGGAGCCCCTTCCTGAGACACATCCAGGTACCCCGCTTTCTCCTTTCACCCTAATTGGGGTCCTCAGAGTGGTGAGTCCCAGGGGGAGCACTGCGAGACCAAACACCTTCCCCAGAGAGTGTGGCCACGTGGCCTTCCTTGGAGCCTGGTTTCCCAGGAGTGGGGCAACCTCATTCCCACTGGCAAAGGCACATCCGGATGTTAGAATTGGCCAGAGGCTTTTTCAGGGTCAGCCTGCATCTGCTGCCTGGCTGTGCAGTGCTCACTTCTGGTTCTCAGGAAAGGTCCCCAGGACCTGGCCTTCTCAGCAGCCCATGCAAGTTGCCTTCCAGTCCCCTGTGGCCTGCAGGGGCTGCTGGTCGGCCTTCACGAGCCCAGCTGACTGCACCCTTCCCAGAGTGGCCTGCACCCGATGTCCTCTGCGGCCTCACCCTCTGGAAAGGTCTGCTCTGGTCTCTGGATGTCATGAACCTGTCTTTTTTCCTCCACAGAAAAAGCTCCTGTCAAGGTCAGGCCCAGACAGGCAGACCTGGTGGCAGCCTCCTAACGTGGCCCTGGCAGGACTTGAAGGACACCCCGAGATTGGCCTACAGAGTCTGGGTGTGGCGGCCAGCATGGAGCATGCAGCTGGGTGGGGCCATGGCTCCACGAGGCTTGGGCGGCTCCAGACGGTCCCCTCGCTGTTCGGTCTGAACTGCTGGCCTCGCCGTCTTGCTCCTGCTTCTGGATTAAAGGACAACGTGCAATCCTCAGCCCGGCCCGGCTCGGAGAGGCCATGGTTCCGCAGTGGCCGTGGCCTGGCCCTGTGTCCTGGTGCTGTTCACTGCTGCCCGGCTCCAGTGGCCTGTGCTCTCCCCGGGGGAAGCTGCCAGCTGGCCTTGGGGTCCCTGTGCTTCTTTTTCACTTCTTTGTTGCTCCCTTTAGCTGGTGAAGGGCTTCACTGAAAGGGCCCTGTCTCACCTGGCATTAGTTTCCCTGTGTGTCAGGACCAGAATGCCTGGGAACCAGCACTGCCGACCGTCCCAGCACCCAGACTCAAGCCTCTGTCGCTCAGTGGAGGCGGGCCGTGGTCCGGCACTGCTGGATGGAGGACCACAGGAGTCCCAACTTCACCCTGTGTCTGCAGGCCTGTGCACCCTGGCCCGGCCCTGCTGAGGAAGGACACCTGAAGGTGGTGGTGAGATCCAGCTCCATCAGGTGTGGCCCCGCCGTGTACCTTGGGAATGCCACACCCTTGTCACCAGCTCCTGAGCCAACAACAGCCAGGGCAGGAGGCACAGAGCCTGGAAGCAATGCCTCATGTGTGACCCTTGTTTGCTCGCTGGACAATCTCACTGGTGTCTTGCTGACCTGTGAGCAGCATGAGGGCAGTGGCCAAAGAGAGCTCTCAGCACCTCCCGGGCAACCAGGAGCAGAGGGGAAACTCTTGCTCTCCCAGACAGGTCAGCCTGTATATTAAAGTTGACCCCTGTGTGGCCTGTGCCTCCTGGACTGGGCGTTTCTATGTCCCGAGGTGGCTCCGGCTACACAGGCAGCTTGGGATGAAGCCCTGACTGGGCACAGGTGGGGACATAGGCAAGGACCACATGTCCAGCGGAGGTACAGCTTCTGGGCTCTTCTGCTGGTGGACAGAAGGCAGGCCAGTTCTTGGCAGCTGAGCCTGACAGTCACTCTGAACGGTGCCTCCTTGCAGGCAGGGTGGTGCTCTGGCCACTCTGAGAAGATACCTGGCTGCCTTTCAGGGGTCAGTGGTTTCCAGTGGTCCCCGTGGCTGAAGGTGTGGTCTGAGATTTTTTGCCATGAGGGTGGGCAACTGGTTCAGAGTCCTGATGCCTGGTGGGACCCAGGAGCCCGGGAAGCAACCCCACTCCCATACTGCAGCACCATGGGGTGCTGGCCATATTCCCAGGGCTCCTGGTTTCTCAGAAGCTGAGACCTAGGTGTCCAGGGGAGGGACACCTGCTGGGGACCCAGAGGGAACTAGGCGCCGCCCTATGGTCACTCATGTCTGCGTCTGCCAGGAGGGCACTCATGTCTCTGCCTGCCAGCCTCAAGGAGATTCTGCAGAAAATGCTTGGGCTCTACTCTGCTTGTAGTACCCTAAGGGTAGTCAGTGAGGCCTGGGCCAGGCCCACAGCCTGCCCCTCTGCAAGTCCCAGGCATATGTGGAGGAGGCTGAGGGCCCAGGCTTATAGACAGGAGCACAGCTGGACAGGCCACAGCGGATGTCCAGGCATTGTCACAGCCTCACCAGATCCCTCTCTAGGGTGGACCCTTTTCCTGCCTCTCTCCTGCAGGAGCATGGCCGATGTCACAGGATAGGCTGGCTGCTGGTGGCATTTTTCACTGTGGACTGCCTTCAGCCCAAGCAAGCTGCTGTCCACGGTGCCCTGGCGTGAGCCACATGGGTACAGCTGGGAGCAGCAAGAAGAGGACAGGAGAACCACATCCCCTCCCCAGGTTGTCAGTCTTTTAATCTCCTCGCAGCCTAGACCACCCTTGAGCAGATTCCCTGACTGCTCAGTGTGCCTGCTTTACAGCTTCTTGTTTGGTCCTGGGGCTGGTGGCAGCTCCTGCCAACCAGCAGGAACCCAGCACCAGCCAGGGCCTGGCCTGCCTGCCTTCCAGTGTGGGTGGGTACATGGCCCTGACAGTCACAAGTCAAAATTAAGTGCACCGACCAAGGCAGCGCTGGAATCCTGCCTGAGAGACTCCCTGAGGTGTGGGTAGATGAGGAAGAGGGGTACCCTGTGGGTACCTGATGGCATGCTTGGCAGCAGCACCCATGCCAGGAAGGTGCAGAGGGGCAGGAGAGACCCCTGGAGCCACAAGAGGCAGCAGCTTTAAGGATGCCGGGGAAGCCCTAGCTATGGTGGCTCCTGCAAAAGCGCACCACAGCCCTGGCTCAGGTGGGGACAGTGAGAAGTGACCCAGGTCTCCAAGGTTCCCATGGGTAGCATGGAAAGGAGAATAGCGTGGGCTGGAGGGGAGGGAAGGGCAGGCGCAGGGTGTCCTGGTGGACCAAGGAGGGACAGATTGTGATCCTGACTTTGGTCCTGCATGAGGTTGGGGGGTGCTGTCGGCATCCATCCTTGCCTCCCCTCAGTTGCTCCACCTGTGACAGGCATGTGCCCGGCAGTGTGGACTCACTGTGCGCTCTCAGGGACTCAAGCTCTGTGCTGCTGTGGACACCTGCATACACAGCGCTGTGAGCAGGGTCCTGCTGGCTCTGCAGGCCTAGAACCCACAGTATGGGCGTCCTGCCTGGCCTTCAAGTTTTGTCACCAATGGGGCAAGGAGAAGGCAAGGGTGCCCCTTTGTGAGGGCATCTCCTGATCTGAGAGCCAGGCCTCTTGGCCTTTCAAGTTCTGAAAGTCCCAACCTTGGCTCAGCCTGCTGGTGCTCGCCTGTAATCGGCACTCTGGAGGCTGAGGCAGGACAATTAAAGTTCTAGGCATTTGAGCAACCTGGTGAGCCCTGCCTCAGAATGTAGAAGGGCTGAGTGTGTGGTTCGATGGCAGGCTGTGTTCAGCCCGCAGTGCTGGCAGGGGAAGGTTCCAACCTTTAACTGCCGTCAGGACAGCCAGCAGAAAATGTGCAGAGAATGACCTTCAGAGCCTGTGGACAGCTGCCCGGGCACCTCCATGGGTGCAGAACAATCGAAACAACCTTGGTTAAATGTTGGGAGCCGCAGCCCCGAGCCCGGTCGCCTCACTTGGCGGACGTGAGGCCTGTAGTAAAGAGTGAGGCCTGAGGTAGATTACCCCTCCCATCGAATATGCTAGTTTCCTGCTTACCGCGTAAACAACCCGCTCAACAATATAGTCTGCCTGGCAACTGATGATGTTAGCCAATCAGCTTGCCTTGCTTACTTTAACATGATTGGACACTGTACCCGTATATATACTGGTGCCACCCCTGGGAGGAAGTAGAAGCCAGGTAGAAGCCCGGAAGTAGAAGCCCAGAAGGAGCCGCAGAGAGCGGACCGATAGAGGCTTCGGGGCAGACTGAAGCACAAGAGGAGCCGCGGAGAGCGGACCAAAGGAGGCTTCAGCTGGGAGAACCCAGGGCAGGCTGTACGGAGAAGAAGAATAAAAAGAAAAGGTTGTCCACTACCAGACTGTGTCGTGTGTCCTTCCTGCCGGCCGGGAGCGGACATCGACATTTGGAGGCCCGCCCGGGGACTGATCACCCCCGAGACGTGACAGTGGACAACGCTCCAGTACAGAGCTGCGAGACAGGTGAGTTGGGGATAAGCCTGGGCTCTGGGTGGCGCGCACCTACAGGGCTTTTAGACTCCCCTCAGGCTCACGCGTAAGTGGCGGATTCCTTGGGCCTCACGCGGTGAGTAACATATTAAAAAATGGGAAACATGCTAGGTAGCGGCACTAAGAGCGAGGGTGGTTGTGGAGAAAGCTCTCAAGAGCTTACAAAAGTATGCAGGGTATCTGAGCAGGCCCAGTCAGGGAGCTCCCGAGAGGGGTCCGTCAAGGGGAACAAGGATGCTAAGGAGGAGGACGGGGCTCTAGCCTCGGAGTCGTCTGACTCCGAGGACGAGGGAAAGTTGAATGGCAAGGAGGCCAAAGAGACCAGCTGTCAGGAGCCTAAGTCGCTCAATAAGGAGTCGCAGGGTTCTTTTCCAGCGTTGCCCCGCGAATTGCGCTCTGCTCAACCTGGTCTGCGGAGGAGTAGAGAGCTCCTGAGTGCGCCCCGGCGCGAGAGGGAGGCGAAGCCTTCCGCCCCACCTTGGGGGCCGTTTCCGGAGGCGATCCCTCGCCGCGGGGCGGCCGCCCGGGAGCTCCCTTCCTCTTCGCCAGAACAGGAAGTGATGCACGGGCCCCCATTTTCCGCCCAATCACGGCCGTTGTTTTATGCTCCGCCGCCGGCGGATCGGTATTTTCACAGGTGGCTTTGGCAGGGGAGACGCTTGTTTCATGAGGTACATCCACCACCTGGGATGGATAGTGACCCCTATGGGATATTTCCTGTACAAGTGGCTATAGGCCAGGGACGCAATGTACGGGAGCCTTTTGAGATAAAGCAGATTAGAGAACTTAAAAATGCAGTTACAACTTTTGGGCCGACTGCGCCTTACACCATTGCCATGCTGGAGAACCTGTCTTCTGGGCCCCTCACCCCCGCGGACTGGATTCAGCTGGCGGGGGCGTGTCTGCCCTCGGGTGGTTACCTGGATTGGCGAGCCTGGTATGCAGAGTCCTCTGCAGAGCAGGCTGAGAGAAACGCCAATCGGGGAGACCGGGGGTGGAACAAGAGAATGCTTGTGGGAGAGGGTCGGCGCGCTGATGGTCAGACTCGGTTCCCCGGCGCTCTCTGGCGGGGAGGAGATAGAGAGCCATCCGCTCCGCCCTGGAGCTCTTTTCTAAAAGCGGCTCCCCGCCGAGAGGCCGCCACAGGAAACCCTCCCTTCCCTCAGCCGGCACAGGAAGTGACGCCCCGTTTCACTCTGTCGCGACCGCAGTCTTATGACGTCGCGCCGCTGGGCAGACGGTATTTTCATGGGCGGCTACTCTGCCGAGCAGGCTGAGAAAAACGCCGGTCGAGGAAAAAGGGGCTGGGGATTTAGCTCAGCGGCTTAAGCGCCTGCCTTGCAAGTGTGCAGTTGTTAGTTCGATCCCTGGTACCAATAAAAAAAAAAAAAAAAAAAAAAAAAAAAAAAAAAAAACGAAAAAGATAAAAATAAAAAATAAAAAATAAAAAACAAAAAGGGGGAGTAAACCCTCGAGGTTTGATCCCTGGTGATGTTTGGCAGATGGACATCACACATATACAGGAGTTTGGGACTCTTAAATATGTTCATGTTTCCACAGACACCTGTTCTCGCGTCATATTTGCAACAGCAGAAACAGGTGAAAAAGTGTCTAATGTGATCAATCATTGCCTGGCGGCTTGGGCCGCATGGGGCAAACCAAAAATATTAAAAACTGATAATGGACCAGCCTATATAGGCAAAGCTTTCAATGAGTTCTGCAAAATGATGGAGGTTCAATTAAAACATGGTATCCCATACAATCCCCAAGGTCAAGGAATCATTGAGAGGGCTCATAGAAGCCTCAAAGAAATTTTACAAAAACAAAAAGGGGGAGTAGGCCAAGGCCTGGCCCCAAAGGCACGATTATCCATGGCACTATTCACACACAATTTTTTAAATTTAAATAATGATAATCGCTCCCCAGCTGTGGAGCACTGCAACCCTTCCCCCAACCATAAAGGGTGGGTGAAGTGGAAAGATGTCCTGACAGGACAATGGATGGGCCCGGATCCAGTGGTCAGCTGGAACCGAGGCGCGGTTTGTGTTTTCCCACAGGAACTGGGACGAGAACCACTGTGGATACCGGAGAGACTGACACGGGCAACAAAGCCCTCGACTGAAGATCAGACCTGCCCTACTGGAGATCCATCACAGACCAACCAACAAGATGAATAGAAATAGCGGTAGCCCGAAATGGACAAAAAGATCCTCAGGCATATGCATGGCTTGCTCGATTGGCCCACGACCGAGTCTAGATATGGCGGGCATCCTTCATTCTCCTCCATAAGGTGACAATACACAGCAGGGTAGATGAGTCAATGACGGGTAAGAGCGTGCCTCCCCAGCACGACTCGACCTAAGCCAGGCCCTACCCCATCCTGCACGTAAGCCGCTGGACTGTTAGATGCTGCCCAGGTCTAAATTTCTCTCCAAGGGGATTTCTTTACGGAGAGGAAATGAGTGCAAGCTTGTGTGCATCCAGGTTCCGTCCAGTTTGTGCCTGGCCCTAGAAAAAGGACGAGGGCCTCAGGGCCTTGGCAGACCATGGGACGGCCGACCAGGGTCTAAGCCAAGGACCTACGGTGGGCCTACGCATAGGGCATAAGCCTCTGCACCCAGTCCAGGAAGGGCTACGATGCGCACATTCATAAAAAATAAAAAAGGGGGAGATGTTGGGAGCTGCAGCCCCGAGCCCGGTCGCCTCACTTGGCGGACGTGAGGCCTGTAGTAAAGAGTGAGGCCTGAGGTAGATTACCCCTCCCATCGAATATGCTAGTTTCCTGCTTACCGCGTAAACAACCCGCTCAACAATATAGTCTGCCTGGCAACTGATGATGTTAGCCAATCAGCTTGCCTTGCTTACTTTAACATGATTGGACACTGTACCCGTATATATACTGGTGCCACCCCTGGGAGGAAGTAGAAGCCAGGTAGAAGCCCGGAAGTAGAAGCCCAGAAGGAGCCGCAGAGAGCGGACCGATAGAGGCTTCGGGGCAGACTGAAGCACAAGAGGAGCCGCGGAGAGCGGACCAAAGGAGGCTTCAGCTGGGAGAACCCAGGGCAGGCTGTACGGAGAAGAAGAATAAAAAGAAAAGGTTGTCCACTACCAGACTGTGTCGTGTGTCCTTCCTGCCGGCCGGGAGCGGACATCGACAGTTAAATCTTACATCCACTACAGAGCTGGCTGTGGTGCTTCCTTCTCTCTAGGTTGGCTCAAATGATGCACATGAGGCCAGCTGACGGACTGGTATGTAATCTTTAAGGCCAGTCTGACAGTCTCCTGCACGGCGCTCTCTGTAAAAGATGAAAGTGCAGAGGGATGGCAAGCCAGTCAGCTCCAGGAATGTCAGCTGGATGCGAGCTTCCAAGTAAGAGGCTGTGAGTCCCCAGGGCACCAAGTTTCCATATCAGAAACTGAAGCAATGGCCTCCTAAATCCACTCATCTGCTATCCCAGTCTAGTTATGCAGACTGGTCCCTCTGATGCTTTTTTCCCCACTGGCTAGCCAGCGCAGGTCACTCTCACAGTTCCTGCGAGCTTCCCTGTCACTCACCTCGAGCCACCCCCTCTTCACAAGATAATAAATTCCGGGAGAGGCCTAGGATCAGGGCCTTTGTCTGCACATCCTACTGGAATCAGGCCTAGGACCCCTTGGCTGCCCTTAACTTGGAATATGTCTTGGTGTCATTACTCTTGCTGTGGGTCGCACTGGAGGGCATAGATTGGAATTAACATGATGGGATTCCAGTAATGTCTCAGTGGGATTATAAACAGAACTTTCTGGGTTGTGAGGAAGATTAAAGGGATTACAATGTCGAGATTACGGTACTCAATATTTGTATTACAGAATGAAGAAAAGCAGTGCAACGAAGTAGGGTGACATTGGTACAAAAAGCTCTAGGTGGCTCCCCTTCACACCATCTTATAGAAAAGATGCCGCCCAGCAGAGCAGCAGGCAGCGAGGGGTTCAGGTGGCACCAGGAGACTGCAGAGGTGGGGGTTATGCTTCAGTTCCTGTTGCTCTGTTTGCAGCACTGAGGATTGAGCCCAGTGCCCCTGCATGCTAGCAAATGCTCTACCGCTGCAGCTTGGCCTTGTGTCATTATCTTGAGAGAGGGTCTCACTAAGTTCCCTAAGTAGCTCCCAACTTGTGATGCTCCTGCCCCAGCCTCCCAAGTAGCCATTGTGGGTATGCACCCTGTGCCTGCTGGTGGCTTCTAGAAACTCAATGTAGGACCTCGTGCTGAGCTGTACCCCAGCCCCATTGCTTTAGTCTCACCAGGAAAGGGGTTTACTTCCCTGTGTGATTCAGGGGGTTTCATACACGGAGACCCTGACAGCCATGCTGTAGTGAGGCCACAGAGCAGGGGAGGAGGGCGAGGCTGGGAGTTTGCGGAGCCACACAGATCCCAGCCCACAGACGCCTCTGGAAGGAGATGGGCAGTGGGGCCTGATAGAACTGTGGGGGACCGGCGGCGGCTGAAAAGATAAGAAGTATGAAATATAAATGACCTTTATTTTGGGAATGTGGGGAGAGACACCCCCGGTCCCCTGGGACACGGCATCTCCACCCCAGGGTCGGCGATCTCTCTGGAGAACACGTGGAGTGGAGACATACATGTAGCTTAGGTTAGGGGTGGTGCCTGAGGGGCATTAGGGATGCACAGGCAGCCCATTGGCACTAGTTTGGCACCAGAGGTAAATTCCTAGGGCTGGGGAGATAGAGCCATAGGTAAACTCCTAGGAGTGAGGAAGATGGGGCTCCTTGGTTCCGCCTCCTAAGGCTTCACCGGCTACAGTGTCCAGCCTGAGCCAAAACTCTTTCAGGGCCCACACAACCCCAAACCTAGCAGCGCCCCCCCAAAGCAGGGACATGGGGAGGCTGCCTGCCTGTGTGAGGCTAGAGCTTGTCCACTGTGCAGTGGGCACATGACAGGCAGGAAGGGGCTGCCATCCCATGGCTGCTGGGCCTCTCCCCAGTAATCCGTGTCCCCCAGCTTTCCCCAGGGTCTGTCACCAACACAGCAGGGGAGCCAGATGTCACTGGGCCTCTGTCATGTTACTGTAGGTGTCTCGGAGCCATCCATACTCCATAGCAGCATGCTCAGGGACAAGAAGAAACCAGGGCCACCAGCAGGGCACTGGGCTGCCCGTGCTGAGCATGACTGCAGGCTACAGTGCGTGGCTCAAAGTGTGTTCACAGACGCAAGCAGCAGGCACTCTCAGAACACTTCCATGACCTCAAAACAAGCCCAGATCCTTTAGTGGTCACTCCCACCACCACCTCATTCCCTGTTCTAGGCGTCCACTACCGTGGCTGAGTCCCCTGCCCTGGACCTTCATCCAAGTGGAATCATGCAACCTGCAGCTTCTTAGCACATTTGCAAGGTTTATCTGTGTGCTAGCATGCATCAGTACCTTACTGCCACAGAATACTCCATCTGTTGACAGCATTTCACGTGTCCATCAGTTTGAGGGGCAGATGGATTCGTGCAAATAACACTGATGGAAATGTCTGCACACTGTGTCTGGTGGGCGCAGGCTTTCATTCCTCTTGGGCGCACACCTGGGTGTGGAAGCCCTGGGGCTTCGCGCATCTGTGTTTGCCGGGCTGCTCCCTGCAGTAACACTTTTATGTCTCACTCTTGTTTCTCCACATCCTCACCAACACTTCCTTCCTGTCTTCGATCGTCCTCATGGGTGCGTGCTGTCACTAGATTTTGATTCCCGCTTCTCGGCTAACACTGTTGGACATCTCATATGTTACAGTCCTTTGTGTAGCTCCTTAGCAATATGACCCCCAGGTTGTCTTTCCATTTTAATTTGGTTGTCTTTCTATCATGAGTTATAAAAATCTATATATCATCTGAATATTAGACCCTTATTCTTATCTAACCCAAGGTTATAGAGATTTCTTCTTAATATTTTTATTTGTCTTACCTGTAGGTCTTCGAAGTAACCTGTATGCGGTGTGAGCCTGGGTGAATCTGGCCTCATCCTTTTATGTTTAGACACCCTGTTATCCCAGCACCGTTTTTTAAAAACAGTTCCCCATTAAATCATTTTTACATTTTTATCGAAAGTCAGCTGGCCATAAATGCACACTCAGTTTTCTCTCATTGGTCTGTTCATCCACCCTCATATCTGCACTGTAGCTCTGTAGTACTTTTTGAGATTGGGAAGTGTAAGTTCCCCAAATTCATCTTTTTCAAGGCTGTTTTGGTTGTTGTTATGGGTTAAAAATGGTGGTCAGCTGAACACCAGCTGAATTAAATCAGCAAGGTGCTGAGCGTAGACGGCCCACCTGAGGAAAGTTGCCGGCATAAATAGAGACGTGGAGAAAACAAGTGAGGTGTTGTGGGTTTCTCTACGTGTTGCTGTTTGAGCCCTTGGTTCTCCTGGAGGAGCTCATTTCCCCAGTGTGAGTTTGACCATCGTCACCAGAGGAGCTCGGGACCTGGTTGGTGAGAGTGGCTGTGGTGCACTTTGGGGGAGCTCTGGTCCTCACATCGAGCATTGCTTCCTAGCTCCGGAGGGCAAGACGTGTGCTGTTTAATCTCCACGAGAAGCTTGTCATGCTGGCTTTCTGGCAGGTACTCGACTGTTCTTATTGTCAGGGGAACTCGGGACCTCCTTGTCGCTGAGGATGGCTGTGGTGCTCTTTAGGGAAGCCCTGGTTCTTATTTTGAGTATGACTTCTCGGCTCCAGTGTAGAACCCTCAACCTACCAGCACAGCTCCTTCACCTGCTGGCTTCTACTGCTGACCTTTGGGCCTTCCCAGCAGATCCATAAAACAGGCTGGTGTGTGTCCTTGCCAGGGGCTCTAGACCTCCAGTTAGACTCATGGGAGGCACTGTCATGGGCCGTAGGTCTTCATCTGGACTCATGCAGGACACTGATGTGGGATCCAGGCCCTTGGCTGAATATTCTGGGTCTTTAGTGTTGTAAACAGTTTCCCTGCACTTTTTGTGTTTAACTCTGGGTGACCATCATGAATAATATTA
Source organism: Cavia porcellus (assembly GCF_034190915.1). Lineage (NCBI taxonomy): Eukaryota > Metazoa > Chordata > Mammalia > Rodentia > Caviidae > Cavia > Cavia porcellus. The sequence goes on from NW_026947515.1 coordinate 29,388,254, forward strand.
TGAATTCTGTGTCCTGATTATAATTGCTCTCACAACCCCTGACTATAGCAAGTTATTCTGGGCCTTTAAATTTCCATATAAATTTTGATATAAGCTTTTTAAAATTTGTGCAAAGAAACCAGATGGGGCTTTGACAGAAATTACATTAAGTCTGCAGATCATATTCAAAATGCCAGGCATGATGGCACAGGCCTGTAATCCCAGCGCTCAGGAGGCTGAGACAAGTGGGTCATTACAAGTTTGAGACCAGCCTGGACTACCTTCTGAGATTAAAGCCAGCCTAAACAATATAGTGAGAGCCCAAAAAACCAAGTCTCAAGAAACCAAGATAAATAAATATAAAAGTACTGCTGTCTAAGCAATATTCTTCAGAGCCAGAAAACAAAGTGATTTTTTTATGAGTCTTAATTTCTTTCAACGGTTTTATATTTTTCAAAATATAAATGTTATACTTTTGTTCAGTTTATTACTATTTTTGATGGTATTATAAGTGAAATTGTTTTTTAATTTTATTTCAGATTATTCATTGCAAGTCTGTAGAAATACAGTTGATTTTTGTGTACTGATATCCTGCAGCCTTGCTGAATTTATAAGGTCTAGAATTTTTAATTAAATCCTTAGGATTTTCTATATAAAAGATAATTTGGGTGTGGTGGCACGGCCTATAATCCCAGCACTCTGGGAGGCTGAGGCAGGAGGATTGTGAGTATGAGGCCAGCCTGAGCAGTTCAGCAAGGAGCCATAAAAGACTGGCAAATAGATTTCACCAACAGTGAGACCCTGTCTTAAAATTGAAAAACTAAACTAAGATAGGGGCTGGGGATTTAGCTCAGCGGCATAAGCGCCTGGCTTCCAAGTGTGCAGTTGTGAGTTGGATCCCTGGTACCGATAAAAAACGAAAAAGACCAAAAAACAAAAAACAAAACAAAACAAAACAAAAAAAACCCCACCTAAACTAAAATAGAAGGGAAGAACTGGGGATGGAGTGCAGGCCCAGGGTTCGTCTCCGGCACCACACACGTGACATCTGCAAATGGAGATAACTTAACCCCTCCACTGCCACCTGAATGGCTCCTGTTTTCTCCCCTCACCTCCCTGACCATGACGCGGAGTCCAGCGGCCACCTCTGCTTTGCCGCGTTCGGCTCCGCCTCACAGTTGGAGAAAAGAAGAGGACGCGAATGGCCAGCAACAAGGGTTCAGCCTGAGATTCGGATCCAGAGCCTGGAAAATAACAAACTCGGGAGAAAGAGGGAGAAGCAGGCCCCAGGAACCAGGAGGGTCCGACAGGAGAATCTGACCTGCAGACAGAAGGTGGCACGAGGAGGAAGCGCCGGGCTGCGCGGCCTCGCGGGCTCCGGCGCACGGTAGACAGAGCCCCGAGGCACCGGGAGCAGCGCGGCCGTGCCCACCGAGCCCTTCCGCCAGCAGCCGGAGAGCGGGGAGGCCGAGTGCCCCCCCTCCGCCCCGGGCGTGGTCAGGTGCCGTCCTGGGCTCGGGCAGCCACGCCAGGCTTCCCCCGGACCGAGCAGCCGCAGCAGAGCCTGGGAAGCCCAAGGCCCGCCCGCCGAGCTGCTGGATTGAGGCCGTGGCGTCGGCGCCCTGTCTGCGCCTGCTGCCCGCCGGTGCCCACGCCTCACACCTCCCGGCCAGCGTGTGCTGGACGCGTCCTGGCTCGGCCTCTGCCCCAGCACGGCCTCCCTGAACAAAGCCACGCGCTGGAGGTCACCGGGAATCACTTTTCTTTTTCCTCCTTTTTTCCTCTTCTTCACTAGTTTACTGGGGAATTTTCTTTGTCCTTTTTCTTTCTTTTTCCTCTCCTTTTAATTTTCCCCCTTTAACTTTTTCTCTCTTATTTTTACTCCCCATATAATTTCTCTTGCCAGGGCTGGGGATTTAGCTCAGCGGCATAAGCGCCTGCCTTGCAAGCAGGCAGTTGTGAGTTCAATCCCTGGTACCGATAAAAAGGAAAAAGAAAAAAAAAAAATTCTTTTGCCCCCCACCTCTTTTTTATCTTGTATTTCTCATCAGTTTTTTCCTTTCCATTTACCTTTTTTTTTTTTATTGTAAAGAGAATAAAACAACAAAACAATGCAAGCAACACAGGACTTCAAAACAAGACAGCAGGAAATCAACAGTGGCTACCACAATCCTCTGCCTAATCTGTAAACTGCCTTCTGTGCCACAGGATTCTACATCCCACTTCTCTCTCACAGCACACAGTCGAAAGTTTCACGTATTTCCTCTTGCATTCTCACATTTCCAGACCCCAAATCTTTAGCAGTACAACCATAAAGCTGTGTTAATCTTCAGATAGTTAACTCTATATAAGTACTGTTGAATTATTTCCTACCATTAGCAGAAACATAGCTGTCTCATTTAGCACATATTAGCTGTAAACTGGTTGTTTCAGTGTTTACAGCAGAATCGTGGATTCCTTCTCTAAGGTTAAGAGAGGTATTTACTGATTCTCATGGAGTATTAATATCCAGTTTGTCTTGGTTGATGCTACTGCAGCTGAGTTGCTTAATGTTACCAGTGTCACTGGTAACTGTTGCAATGGACGGCTTTCCTTGTGAACCAACATCCAGATCATTTGTTTGTGACCCTCACAACACTCAAGTACATGCCCAAAGAATTCAGTGCTAGCCCAGAAAACTCAGTCCTGGCCCAGGGACCCTGCATCCTCCTCTCCCAGGTTATCTGAAGTGGTGGATCGTGGGACTTGGCCACACCCAAAGTACAGGAAAAGGGCTTGACGGAAGAGGTCTCTGTGCGGGGGTACTGGCAGCAAACTCTTTGCACTACAAGCATCCACAAATTTTAGCATCAAAACAAAAACAAAAACATCCATAGTAGAACATAAGGCAACAAAATGCCTCCAAAACCAAGCCCTGGAGCTGCAAACCTAGATGACTTGAAAGGTTAAGGCAGGCACCAAAAAACAAAACAAAACAAAACAAAAACGACAAGTGAACATGGAGAACGGATCTAGCAGCTACTGACAGTAATTGGAATAAGTGAAAAATCAGAAGACAGCACAAATGCTATTAAAAAATCTGGTCAACAGAAATAATGGCAGAAAACTTCACTATTCTAAAAAACAAACATACAGACCCCAATAGCCATGGCCACAGTATACTTAAGAAGCCCATCATAGTAACAGAAGCTTAAAAGCAATTAGAGAAAGGCAGTGGATCACACATAAAGGTAAATCCACCAGGATTACAGCAGAATTCTCAACTCACACACTAAAGGCCAGGAGGGCTTGGAGTGAAGTGTTCCAATCCCTAAAAAAATAACAACTTCCAACCCTAACTTGTGTATCCTGAAAAACTTTCTTTTAAAACTGACAGAAAAATACAGTATTTTCATGAGAAGGGCCTCAAGATATTGATGACCACCAATCCAGTATTACAAAAACTTCTCAAGGGTATCCTAGAAAGAGGCAGTGAAGCCAACCAAACCCAGAAATCAAAAAGAATGACCACACCTGGCAGGATGAGCAGTGAAGCCAAAGAGGGGAAAAAGAAATCAGTGAAAGAAAGCATGTAATGCTAATGTAATGACAGCAATAGGCCAATACTTCTAGATAGTAAGTCTCCGGGGGTGGTCTCGGTCCCCCAATCAAAAGACACAGAGCAGAAGAACCGATCAAGAAATAAAGCTCCATGATATATGGTACTAAGAAACTAATTTAAAAATCAGATTAAAAATCAAAGTCTGGGAAATAACATTCCATACAATAAGAACCTAGAAAAAAGCAGAAACTGCTGTCCTAATTTCAGAAAAAGTGGATTTTAAGCCATGACTGATCAAAAATCAAAAAGATCAATATACATTGGTTAAGGGAGAAATTCAACAGGAAGAGATAACAAAAATAAACATACACCCAAGTATGAGCTACCCAACTTCATAAAACAAACACTACAGATCAACTAGACAAAAAAAAAAAAAAATCAACAAAGACCAGAACTGAACCAAAGCTTAAAACAAATGAATTTAATAGATACCTACAGAGTGTTCCACACAACAGAATGCTCATTTTTTTCTTGGAAGCATAAGAGACTTTCTCCAAAATAGACCATATACTAGTCCATAAAGGATGCTTAAGTAAATGCAAAAGAATCAAAATGATTTCGTGCATATTATCAAGTCATTGTCCAAAGAAACTAGAAATCAGTGGCAAAAGAAACCACAGAAATTATGAAAAGACATGGAAATTAAACAATGCCCTCTTGATTAATTAGTGGTTCGCAGATGGAATTAAGGCGTAGGCCTAAGTACTGTGGACCCATCCTTTATTTTTCTGCTGTAAATTTGTATTTTAACATTATAGTGGCTGTGTGTTTTAGTGCCTTTCCCTAAGGGACACTCTAGGTGTTTACCCACTTGCTGTGATGAATGCCAAGGAAGGTGTACATGTATAAAGTGGCAAAATGGAATCTGGACTCACACTTTTTCTTTGTAGAACAGTTTTTGTGTGTGTTTACCTGAGCATCACAGTGGGTCCAGGAGACCCAACCACTCCAGGATTTGTTTTAAAAAGCCTTTGAGTTTTCTGGTAGATGTAGCCCAGTTCAGTACAATAGCGCATGAAGAACCAGACTGGCAAGTTTTAGAGGAAGTCAAAAGTGAATCATCGGATTACTCATGCATATATGATGCAGATGATCCATTGTGTTCAAATCCATGCTTTCAGAGCAGAAGAGTGCCGTGAGTGGATGATGAGGATGATGACAATGACTTTGACAATTGCCACGTGAGCCAGAGTTCCTGTGGCAGTGAATGGAGTAAGAACTGACTGATACAGACATGGAGAATGCAGACCTTCTCTATTCAGATGACAAAGAAAAGAGCAATGTGAATACATAGTTGACTGGTCAGAATGTAGGGACCTGGCCATGCACCCAAATGGGATCATCCAGTGTTAGAACCAGGTCCAGAAATACAGTGAAGGTCTCGGCAGGGATGAACCGTATTGGACAGAATGCCAGCACTGCCATTCAGGGTTGGAGACTATGACAGACAAGATGTTACAAGATGCTGTGAAACACACAAAGGCTAAAACGTAAGTAAACCATTCTCTGTGCATCAAGAGCCATATTCAGAAATGTATTTACTGTGACATGTCTGTCACTTGCTGACCACAACGCATGCATAGGTCTGCTGTACTCAGCACAGATGTCTCATGGTGATCGCAGGAATGTGAAAGACTTGTGGGAAATCAGTGAGTCAAAACATGCATAAAAATGTACACCTCTGTAGATCTTATGAAGACTTACTATGTGTTTGCTCCAGAATTATCCTGGAACTCAGACATCGGGTTCTTATTCGCACAGCAACAAACCAAGTGATGTGAACAGACTTGTTGCTCTTCTCACCCAAAGTTATCCAAATGTTTCAATTTTTTTTTATCGGTACCAGGGATCAAACTCATGACCGCACGCTTGCAAGGCAGGCACTTATGCCACTGAGCTAAATCCCCAGCCCCAGCTTATCCGAATGTGACATTTGACAACTGATCTACTGGTTTCTAATTGATGTTACATTTGCTAACAGGGCACAAGGTTACTAGTGCAGGAACTGTGCACAGAAGCAAAGCAGAAATTCTAAATACAACTTCAAATTAGAGATTTGAATAGATCAATCTTTGAATTTCAGAAAGATGTAACACTGACCTGGTAGATGGCAAAGAAAAGCAAACTGGCGCTGCTGATGCCAACATTTCTCCAGTATTAATGGGAAAACCTTGACGAAACAGAAGCCTGAGATGGAAACATTCGCTAACAAAACCAAAGGCAGAGAAGATGCTGGTGAGTTCCGCAGCAACTGTGATGTCACTTGAAACACAAAGCTCTGGGCAACGGCTGTGTCTTACTCGGTCCTACACACATGTGGCACAAACAGTTTGACGGTTTACAAAGAAAGCAACAGGCGCAAAATATCACAGAGAAATGTTCTTAGACGATTGGGACTGGAGCTCCTAAGACATCATTTACAGCAGAGGAAAAGCAAATGCTTCTGCCCAGGGAACCATGCAAAAAACATCATGAGGCACGCTGCAGAGCTGACAGGTGACAGGCTTCGGAGAGACCACTACGACGACAGGCAAAGACGCCAGCGTGCAGCGCAGCAGCACTTGTGCACTGGACACGCACTTGTGTGTGCAGCCTGCCTTGGGGGCGACAGTTGAAGCCAAGTTTATTTCTGTGATAGACTTTCATTTGTGTTTAAACTGTAGTTCACATGCTTTTTATTTTTGATGTTATCTTTTAGGTTATTGTTTCTTTTTTCTTTTTTTTCAAATCCATTTTATTCAAGGATAAAAAGAAAGAAAAGAAAAAATTACAACAAAATTTTAAAACGCATCAATCAGGAGGCAACAATGGTACACACATTGCATACTGTCACCCCCAAATCATTCACCCAGAGCACAAGACAGCTGCATTCAGTTGTCCGAACAACACCAGTACAAATCTTTCTCTTCAGTGAACTCAGAGAAATCAGTAGTACTATCTTAACTTTTTATACATACACTACACGTTTTTTCTTTCAGCCTGTCACACTGATAAAACAATATGATGTTTACACATGTGTCTTATTTATCCCACGAATATGTTCTGAAGTTACAGCCATTTACCTATAAAAGTGTCTAGTTTATCCTTCTTTATGACTGAGTAGTACTCTGTTGTATAAAAATACTACATCTTTGGGGCTGGAGATTTAGTTCATGGCAAAGCACTTGCCTTGCAAGCAGCCAGTCGTGAGTTCAATCCCCGGTACCGATAAAAAGTTTTTTTAAAAAAGTTAAAAAAAAATTAAAAAATACTACATCATTTTTCTCCACCCCTCAGTTGATGGGCATTTAGGTTGTTTCCAAGATCTGGCTATTACAAACTGTGCTGCTATACACATGGATGTACGTATATCACTGTGGTAATGTTTTTCATTCTTTTGAGAAGATACCCAAAAGAGGAATAGCTGGGTTGAATGGGTTTCAACCCATTGAATGGATTCTAGTCAATGGATTTCTAGTCCTAGTTTTTTGAGGAATCTCCACACTGATTTCCACAGTGGTTGCACCAGTCTGCATTCCCATCAACAGTGGAGGAGGTTCCTTTTCCCCCACAGCCCCTCCAGCATTTGTTATTGGTTGACTTCTTGATATAACCATTCTTTCCAGGGTGAGGTGGAATCTCAGTGTTGTTTTAATTTGCATCTCTCAAATGACCAGTGATGTTGAGCATTTTTTCACATATTTATTTGCTGTCTGTATTTCTTCATCTGAGAGGTATGCATTCATCTCAGATGCCCATTTTTGAATTGAGTCTTAAAATCTGGCAAGACTGATTTTTTGAGTTCTTTATATGTTCTCGATAATAATCCTTTGTCTGAGGAAGAGCTGGCAAACATTTTCTCCCACATAGTGGGCTGTCTCTTCACTCTGGTGATGGTTTCTCTTGCTGTGCAAAAGCTTTTCAGTATGGAGAAATCCAAGTTGTTGATTCTTTGTGATAGTTCCTGTGCAGTTAGGGTTTTATTCATAAAGCTTTTGCCTACAGCAATGTCTTCAGGAGTTTTACCTACTCTTTAATGTTTCTACTTTAATATTAAGATCTTTGACTCATTCTGATTTTAGCTTAGTACATGGTGAATGATGTGGGTCCAGTTTTAATCTTCAGCATGTGTAGGGCCAGTTTCCCCAACACCATTTATTAAAGAGGTTATCTTTCTTGCAGTGAATGTGTTTGGCACCTTTGTCAAAGATAAGCTGGTTTAGTGTGTCTGGAGTTGCTTCTGCATCTTCTAATCCATTCTATTGATCTTCAAGTCTGTTTTTTTTTTGCCAGTACCACAGTTTTTATCACAGTAGTTTTATAGTATAATTTCAAGTCAGGGATTGTGATGCCCCTGTCCTGTCTTTGTTGTCCAGGATTGTCTTTGGTATTCTAGTCTCTTCTGGTTTCAGATGAATTTTAGGATTGTTTTCTCTAATTCTGTGAGATATGCTGTTGGAATTTTGATTGGGATTGCATTGAATCTGTGTAACAGTTTTGCAAGTATGGCCATTTTCACTATATTGGTTCTTTTTTTACCCAAGAGTACAGGATATCTATCCATTTTCTAATATCCTCTTCAATATCTTTTCATAGTACTGTAATTTTCAATGTAAAGATTTTTTACTTCCTTCATTAGATTGATTCCTAGGTGTTTCATTTTTTTTTTTTTTGGAAGCTATTGTGAAAGGTAACATTTCCTTGATTTCTCTCTGTTAGTTTGTTTTTCATGTACAGGAAGACTATTGATTTTTGAGAGTTGACTTTGTAACCAGCTGTGTTACTGAAATTGCTTATAAATCTAGAAGTCTTTTGGTGCAGTTTTTGGGGTCTTCTAAGTATACTATCATGTCATCTGCAAATAATGATAGTTTAACTTCTTTCTTTCCTATGTTAATTCCTTCTATTTCTTTTCTTGTCTAATTGCTCTGGCTAAAGTTTCTAGGACTATGTTGAATAAGAGTGGAGACAATGGACATCCTTGTCTTGTTCCTGATTTTAGAGTGAAAGCTTTCAGTTTTTGTCCATTTAGTATGATGTTGGCTGTTGGTTTGTCATAGATGGATTTTATCAGATTGAGATAAAGACCATCTACTCCAATTTTTTGTAGGATTTTTATCATGAAAGGGTGCTGGACTTTGTTAAAAGCTTTTTCTGTGTCTATGGAGATGATCATATGATTTTTGTTCTTGGCTTTGTTGATATGGTGTATTACATTTATTGATTTATGGATATTGAACCATCCCTGAATCCCTAGGATGAATTCTACTTAATCATGGTGTATAATCTTGATGATTTACTGCATTCTATTTGCCAGTATCTTATTGAGAATTTTTGCAACTATGTTCCTTACGATTGCCTTGCAATTCTCTTTCTTAGTTGGGTCCTTCTCCTGTTACCGTATCAGGGTAGTGCTTGCTTCCAGGAGTAAATTTGGAAATATTGCTTCCCTTTCAATTTCATTAAAGAGTTTGAGAAGTAGTGATGTTAAGGTTTTCTCTAAATTTCTTATAGAATTCAACAGAGAATCTGTCAGAGCCTAGGCTTTTCTTTGTTGATAAGGTTGTGGGGTTTATTTATTTATTTATTTATTTTGTCTTTTTGAGATGAGGTCACTCTATGCAGTTCAGGCCTTGAGCTCACTTTGCAGCCTAGGCTGGTCTCAAACTTGCAACGATCCTCCTGCCTCAGCCTCCCAAGTGCTGGGATTACAGGTATGAGCCACCATGCCTGGAATGTTGATAGGTTATTAATTACATCTTCAATTTCACTGATTAATATTGGCTTATTTAGGATTTTTATATTCTTTTCATTCAGCTTTGGTAATTCATATATATCTAGGAATCAGTCCATTTCTTCTGTATTTTTCATTTTATTAGAATACAAGTTTTCAAAGTAGTTATAGATGATTTTCTGGGTTTCTGCAGGATCTATTGTGACTTTGCCCTTTTCATTCCTAATCACATGAATTTGAGTCTTTTCTTACCTCTTTTTGATAAGGTTGGTTAAGGGTCTGTCAGTTTTATTTAACCTTTCAAAGAACCAAGTCTTCAACTCAGTGATTCTCTGTATTCTTTTTAGTGTCCAGAGTGTTAATTTCTGCTCTGATCTTTATAATTTCCACCCTCCTATGAGCTTTTGGTTTAGCCTGCTCTTCTCTTTCTAGAAGTTGAAGTTTACTATTATATTGTTTTCCTGATGTGGGTGTTCACTGCTATAAATTTCCCTCTAGGATTGCTTTCATGTGTCCCATAAGTTCTGGTGTGTTGTATTGTTATTACCATTTAATTGTAGAAACTGTCTAATTTCTTCTTTAGTTTCATCTGTGACCCCTTGGTTGTTCAGGATAGTGCTATTTAATTTCCATGTATTTATGAAGTTCTTGTGGTTTCTTTTGCCACTGTTTCCAATTTAATTGCACTGTGGTCTGATAGTATGCATGGGATCGTTTCAGTTCCTTTGCATTAGTGAAGCATGTGCGATCAGCTAGTATGGTCTGTTTTAGAGAATGTCCCGTGTGCAGCTGAGAAGAATGTGTATTCTGATGTGAGGAGAAACACTCTATGGACATCTACTAAGCACATTTGTTTAAAAGTTTGGTTTAGTTCTGGTATTTCTTTGATAGTTTTTTTGTAATGTTGATCTGTCTGTTTATGATGGTTGGGTTTGAGATTCCCCCATTACAATTGTATGAATGGTTACTTGGCTTTTTATGTCCATTAATATTTGTTTTATTTATTTTTTTATCGGTACCCCAGCCTAATATCTGTTTTACATAAGTGGGCATGCCAATATTTGCTGCATATATATTTATGACTGTTATCTCTTTCTCTTGTATTGTTACATTTACAGAGATACAGTGGCCTTCTCTGTCTCTCTCAATCAATCTTGACTTGAAATCCATTTTGTCAGGGCTGGGGATTTAGCTCAGTGGCGTAAGTGCCTGCCTTCCAAGCAGGCAGTTGTGAGTTCGATCCCCAGTACCGATAAAAAGGAAAAAGACAAAAAAAAAAAAAAAAAAAAAAAAGACATCCATTTTGTCTGCAAATAGAATAGCTACCCCTGCTTTTTTCTGGGTTGCTGTCACATGTATTGTTTTCCATCCTTTGATTTTGTCTATGAATTTATTTTTAAATTAAATGTATTTCTTGTATGCAGTATGATCTTCTTGTTTGATCTTGCTTCTTGACGTATTCTGCCAGACTGTTTGTTTTTCTTGGTGAATTGAGGCCATTGACATGATGGTTATAACAGACGTATGATGATTTTATCTTTGTCTTGTTTATTTTCTCTTGTTGGTTGCCTTCTCCCCCAACCCATAATTGCTTGCCTTGCATGGTGGACTCATTCTAGTGGGGTTCATGGAGCTGTAGTCCTTCTTTTCTCTTTCTAGGATGTCCTTCAGAACATTTTGGAGTGCTGATTGAGTGGCCCTGAATTTCCTCAGATGTTTTTTGTCATGCAAGTATCTTAATTTCTCCATCAATTTTGAAAAATAGTTTTGCAGGATACATCAATCTGGTCTGGAGGTTAATTTATTCCAGGGCTTGGAAATACTGCACCCTAGTTCTGCTTGACTTGAGGGTTTATGTTAAGAAGTCTGCTGGTATTCTGATGGGCTTTCCCTGATAGGTGATTTATTTCATTTCTCTAACTACTTTTAATATTCTGTTCTTGTGCTGAATTTCTGAAATCTTAACTATTATGTGCCTTGATGTAGATTTCTTTTTCTGATCATGGTTAACTGGAGTTCTATATGCCTCCTTTATCTCTATGACAAAATCTTTTCCTATGCTTGGGAAGTCTTTTGCCATCACTGATGTGAACAGAGTTTTTTTATGTCATTTGCACCTCCTGCTTTTTCACAGACTCCAGTCAATCTTCTGCTATTCTTGTTTGCATAATCTAGCACCTGCCAGATCGATATCTTGCTATCCTTTGCTACTGTTAAGAAATCTTTGTGTTCATGATTGCTAACCACAATCCTGTCATTTAGATTTGATATTCTGTCTTCACATTGGCTTATTCTGCTTTTTTTTCCTAGCGCCTCATTCATCTGCTGTGTTACTTCCACTGTTACCAGGTCAGAGAGTCCAGATGGGAGGCTTTCAGACTGTCCCCCTTCATTGCCCCCTGGATTGGCCTTTGGGGAGCTGGAAGTCTGAGGTTGCATCTTGCGTAAGTGTCTTTTCATTTTCTTTTTTTTTCTTAGTTTCATTCCTTGGTTGATGCTTGTAAGCTGTGTATGGTGAGTAGGTTTTTTGTTGTTGTTGTTTTGTTTTGTTTTTTGCTAGTATTTAGAATCGTTAGGGAATGACTACTCCTCAGAGGTGTCTTCCAGGGTGCTGGTTTTGGATGCTGAGTCAGTTGCAATGTCCTCTCTCTTCTATTTATTGGGGATGAAACATTACTGCCTATTTGACCCTGGCTCTTTGGCCTACCCAATAGAAGTTTTTTGTCCCTTAGGCAGTCTGTCTTGGTATGCCAGGAAGAACAACTGATTAGAACAGTTATGTCGCTTTGAATAAAATAGTACCATCAGCAATAACAATAACATCAAACAACCTAGAAAATGACAAACTGTGAAACTGTTAATATGCTACCTTTGATTGTTTCAACTAGATTCATGGTTCTATAACAAAATGTAAAACAAACCAGAAAATTCCAGCAGAGAGAGCAACAGCCTTCCTGAGAGCTGGTGTTACAGCACATGAAGAACAGAAGAAGGAAGGGTCTGAACTGAGAACTGAAGCCCATGGGGAGAACAAAGAGACAGGACCCACAGAAGAAGCAGGAGGTGGCGAGTGACACTGTCTTCCCGTGCCCAGACCCGCCGTGTGAGAGGGGCAGCTTGAACCTGCGGACACACAGTGATCTCCACAGAGAACTCACCAGTGTCACGGAGCAGTAAACACGGCAGGCCGTGTTCCGGTTCAGACGTCCCCCAGGAGAGTGACTGGCCAGCGGCCACCTGAACTCAGAACTCACAACAGCTGTGGGTCGGGCTGCTGAGTTCCAGTCAGCAGGAGCACATGGACAAATCTGGTTCCAGCCTCAAAGCCACAAGCCAGCCTGATCCTCACTGGGACTCAAGGTGTGATTTTGCAGGGATTCTCCACCAGCCTGCCAGAAAAGTGTAGCTGGCTTGCTGGCATTCGTCACCCAGACCTGGATTCTGTCTGCCCCACTCTCTGCCAGGGACAGCAGGACACAGCTCAAATTGGGGGTGTCTTTTTTTTTTTTAACTTTTTATCAGTACCGAGGATCGAACTCACGACTGCCTGTTTGCAAGGCAGGTGCTTATGCCGCTGAGCTAAGTCCCCAGCCCCTCAAATTGGGACATAAATCTAACAAAGGAAGCCAAAGATCTGAAAACTATAGTATTCTAAAAAGGAGGTTGAAGAAGCTATTGGAAAATGGAAAGATATCCCTTACTCATGAGTAGGAGAACCGACATATGGAAAATGGCCATACTCCCAAAACTGTTATACAGCTTTAATGAAATACCAATCAAAATGCCATTAGCACAATTCATAGGACTGGAGAAAACATTCCTAAAATTTATTTGGAAAAACAAGACACCTAGAATAGCAAAGGCAATCCTGGGCAACAAAGGCAAGGCAGGGGCATCACAGTCTCTGACTTGAAACTATACTACAAAGCTACTGTGATAAAGTCAGCATGGTACTAGCAAAAAAACAGACCTGAGGATCAGTGGAACAGATTAGAAGATGCAGATACAACTACAAACATACTCAGTCCTCTTCTCTTTGACAAAGGGGCCAAACATGTTCGCTGGAAGAAAGACAGACTCTTTAATAATGGTGCTGGAAAAACTGGCTCCACACATGCCAAACACTAGACCCATGTCTATCACCATGCATGAAATTAAAGTAAAAATGGATCAAAAATCTAAATATTAAAACAGAAGCATTTAAATCTACCAGAAAAGAAAGTAGGTGGAAATCTTGAAAATGTAAGTGTAGACAAAGAGTTCATGAACAAAACCCAGTCTCTCTTTTCTTGTTTCTTCAATATTTTTATTGTTTGTTCTGTTTTTCATGAGTGTGAACATGGTTTGCAGTCCTTTATTGTGGTTGTTCTGTTCTGCTCTTGTTTTTATTGATTTCTTCTCTCTTTCTGTTCTGTCTTCTTTACCACAAATTTTCCAAAGTTTGTGGATCTTCCTTTGTCCTCCAGTCTGATCTCTTCCCCTTCTTCTATTTCTCTATTTTTTTCCACTAACCCTTTTTAAACTTTCTACCCTGAGAGTAAAATCCCCACATTCAAGGTTTGTTTGCTGCATACAATTTTCTGGTTCATTTTAGATTTTGTTATACAGCCACAATGCTAGTTCATATGGTTAAAGGCGGCACATTAATGGGCCCACTCTGTCATTTTCTAGGCTGTGGGTTGTTTTTATTATTACTGCTGATGGTACTACTTTATCCACGGTGACATAATTGTTCTCCTCAGAACACACATTCATTTTCCACCTCTAGGATCAGTAATAGAGCCAAGGAAGATCTTTAAATCAAACCACTGAGTTCATGGGAGCGGCAGCACACACCTTTAATCCCAGCAACCCTGAGGTTGAAGCAGAAACATCTCAAGTTCAAGGCAAGCCTGAGAAATCACTCTGTTTCAAAATAAAAATACACGGCAAAAGTGCCTACCTGGCAAGCACAAGGTCCTGTGTTCGATTCCTGGTACCAAAATAAGTAAATAAAAATAAAGATGCAAAGGATTGTGGCCATAGCTCAGCAGTGCTGTGTTTTCCTGGCATGCCAGAGGCCCCCAACTGAGCCAATAAACACCAACAACAACAACAATGAAGGAAACCTGGCTGAAATTTTCCCCACTCTGTGGGTTGTCTTTTCAAAGCTTTATAACAGGATGAGATCCGGGTTGTTGGTTCTTTGTATATTTCCGATGTGATCAAGGTTTCATGAAATCTTTGCTTACAGCTCATGTCTCCGAGAGTTCCGTCTTTTATTTGAAGCAAGGTTTGCTCTGTTGCTCAGGCCAAACGTGAACCTGCAGTCCGACTGGGCCTCCCGAAGTGCGGGGTGACAGCAGGCACCACCACATCAGGCTGCCAACCTGCAGGGGAGGACGAGCTTCTCCTTGAGGAGAGCAAATGCCTGCACACCGATTCTGTGAGGACTCGAGCAGGGAAAAGTGGCGCTCGTGTGGCTTCTACCCCTCGCAGTGCACACGGCAGGGCTTGGACGGGGTGGAAAAGGTCTCAAGTGATGAGGTTCGGAGCTGTCGAGGGACACAGGCACCCACCGGGCTCCTGGGGCTTGGTGCTCCCCACACCTGAGCGAGGACTGCTATGAAAGGAACCCCCACATTTACCGGAAGGAGATGGCTATTAAAGACCCTACAGGGGACATCACACCTAGCAGTGAAGGGGAAGAAGGCAAGAAAGTGTGTCCACTGTCACCAGTTCTGTGCAGGGCCATGTCAGAGGCCATGGCCAATGTGGTAAGGAAGAAAAAAAAAAAAGAAAAGAAAATGCATACGTTTGGGAAGGGAGAAATAAAACCTTCCATAATCTCTGCACAGAAAATCCCACAGGCCTGAGAAGTGCAGTAGAACTCATCAGAAGGCTGAGCAGGGTCACAGAACACCAGGTCAGTGTTTAGAGCTCTGTGGCTATTTCTACTGACCAGCAGTGAGGGATGGGAAACAGAGACTGAAATTGTAGACACAGGAAACAGACTTCCACTTCCACCTAGGATGCAGTAGTTTACGGCAGACAGATCAGTGCTCCCACGAAGACTAGAAAAGCCAGACAGAAATATCAAAGCATCTCTCCAAAGGCATCAGAAACCACAGATGCAGCCCAGGCTGCGGGGTCACGTGGGCAGAGCGGGGAGGCCGGTGAGAAGAGCAGGCCGCGTGGCAGCGGCAGCGCCTGCCAAGTGCACCTTCCTGCAGTGTGTAGTGACAACCGAGATCTGAGGGTGACTGATCCTGACAAGTGTGGGGACCGAGAGCTGACCTCCCCCAGGGCCTGACAAGTTTCCAAGCGGCAAGAGGACGTGGAGGAGCGCGCGGGGAGCTTCAGAAAGCAGGGCTGCTCTGTGACTCTCTGGGCCCAGGACACAGAGCCCCGAGGGAGGCCACCGGGCACTGTCTCGGGAGTCTGGATGGACAGAAGACAGAGACACAGCCCACCTGCCGCACAGCCCGGCCAGAGGG
Source organism: Cavia porcellus (assembly GCF_034190915.1). NCBI lineage: Eukaryota > Metazoa > Chordata > Mammalia > Rodentia > Caviidae > Cavia > Cavia porcellus. The sequence continues at coordinate 29,404,023 of NW_026947515.1, forward strand.
GAGCGAGGCCATCATCCTCCCTGGGAAGCCCGCCCCACACTGGAATCCAGTGTCCACAGCGGGCCTTGCCTATCTCCAGAGCCAGCGAGCAGAGTGTTTAGAAGGGAGGTCTCGGTCTGCTGACCAGTACCTTCATGAGTGGTGGCTGCACAGCCAGTGTGAGGACAGTTGGGCAGGGCGGGACTCCTGTGGGGCTGGCCCGGGCCACTGTCTGTAATCCGGGACATCCTGCATTCTATTGGAGGCCACAGAGTGGAAACAGAGGACAAGCAGGCAATTGGGACAGATTCGAAGACATGCAGACCGGGGAGGTGCCGATACAACTTCCAAATCCCTGTGAGGAGCTTGGTTTTTGTTTTTGGGGTTTTGTTTGTTTGTTTGTCTTTTTGAGACAAGTTCTTGCTATGTAGTTCAGTCTGGCCTTGAGCTTACTTTGTAACCAGGCTGCTCTTGATCTTACAGAGATCCTCCTGCCTCAGCCTCCCAAGTGCTGGGATTACAAGAGTGTGCACCACTATGCCCAGCTGAGCAGCTTGTTTTTCAGTAGAGGAAACAGTGAGGAAAATACATTAAATGATGGAGGAATTCTACAGAGAATTAAAATTTGCATCTCATAAACATTTAGGAATCTCTGCAAACCACAAGTAGGCCTGGGTATGAGGCTGGGAAGAGGGGGATTTAATGCTATTCGAGGACTGGGCATGGTGGCCAGGCCTGGACCTTTGCCTGTAGTTCCAACATATGGGAGACAGGCAGGAGGATCTTTGTAAATTTAAGGCCAGCCTGGGCTATGCAGTGAAACCCTGTCTCAAACAAACAAATCCTAGGTGTGTCAGGCAGTGCCAGCTATCATGCTGCTGATCAGCTACTGCTTTGAAGCTGCTGTCGATACCTAAAAATGCTGGGAGACTGGGTGTGGTGCATGCCTATAATCCCAGCACTCAGGAGGCCAGGCAGGAAGATCATCATGACTTCAAGGCCAGCTTGAGCTGCATAGCAAGACCCAGTCTCAAAAAAAAAAAAAAAAAAAAAAAAAGGATGGGCCCTGGGGCCAGCTGGGAGGAGAGCAGGAGGACAAGAGGAGGCCACTTGGGCTAGGCCTGTCCTGAGCAGCTCACAGGGCTCTCTTTGTTGCTCCTGGGTACCTACCTAGGGACTCTGCTAGCAGCTGGGGTGGGGCTGTGGAAGTTATTGGACTCAGGATGGAGTCTTGTGCCAGCCCTGTAAGAACAAATAAATAAAGCTGGGAGGTTGCGAAGAAAAGGTCTTCACATGTGACTGCCTGATGGTAACTGTCACAAAGGTCGCTGCCAGAACCACACAGAGGCCACCGCAACCCTGGGCAAAGCATCTCTGTCCAGCCACTGTCCGGCTCAGCTGGTGATCAAGCCCAGAAAGCTTTCTAGGACTCTCGAAGCCTCCACTACCTGAGAAATAAGTGGTAGGGCCCCGGAGTGAGTCTGTGTAACAGGACCTCAGCTGTGGTGGAGGACAGGGAGCCCCAGAACAAGGCGCCCCGCCTCACTTCCCTACTGGACACTGCTGCTCATGCAGTTGGGTATAGTTCGATTCACATTGCACCCGCTTGTGATTTTGCTCCACAAAATATTCTTGGAAAAGCAGCCTCTGCAACAACCCTGTCAGGACCCTCGCGTTTCTCAGGAGCTGCCTCTCAATAAGCATTTCCTCCACATTCTCAATCTTCAGGGTACACAGACTGTGCGCTCTGACACCTAGCCAGGTGGATGTCATTTTACCCCGGCACACTACAAACCCACTATTCCCTGTGCCTCTCCTGCCCGAGACCCACCAGCAGCCTGTGCCTTCCCCACGCCCTCCACGCCTGCCCCACCGACTGTGTCCACCAGGGGGCGCGAAGGATTCCCGATGTCCAGTTCATCACCTCTCTTGAAGTCCGGGCCTTGGGGTGGAGGCGGGAACTGAAAGAGCTCCTAGCCCCTTGCCAGGAAAAAGGCTGCGAGGCTGTGGCCACCAGTGCCACACGGCAAAGCCCACTGCATACCCCACAGGCCTCTGGTCCTAAGTCCAGCGTGCAAGCTGCACCCGGGGGACAGGTCTTCCCAGCATCTCCCTGGTCGCAAAGGCAGCGCCAGAGCCAGGCAGGCCTTGGAAAGCAGGAACCACCAGTTCACTTCCCTTGAAAGAGGAGCTGAGTAGGGAGCCGAGTACCGGCGGTAGTCTTCACGTCCACGTGTTTTTTTTTTTTGTTTGTTTGTTTGTTTGTTTTTTTGTCTTTTTCCTTTTTATCGGTACCAGGGATGGAACTCACGACTGCCTACTTGCAAGTTAGGTGCTTATGCCGCTGAGCTAAGTCCCCAGCCCCAGGTCCACGTTTTTTGATGAAAATCCAGGGCTCAGGGTTCTCCCAGAGGGACCTCTAGGAGCCAAAGAGGGTGGGAAATTACAACTAAATGCAGCAGCCCCAGCTCTGGGGCTCTGAAAACTGAGTCCTGAGGCTGCACAAAGGACTCTGTTGGCTCCCAAGGCTGCAAGGAAAAATCTCCAAATCTGGGTGAGAATTAATAGCAGATTCCAGGGAGGCGAGCTGCCAGATCTCAGCGGGATCCTCATTTCTGCTGGCAGAGAGGCGACATTCACAAAGGTCACATCAGGCCGACCTCTGGTTGTACTGGGGGTAAAATGTCACCCAAATTTGTGCAAAGCAATTGTCTTCCCAGGGGATGGAATATTCTTTTCATCTGGACAGCTAGCAGAGAGCTAAAGTTTTCCACGAATCTCAACAAAGATCTCTGTGTCTTCCAACTCTGTGAGAAGAAAGCAAGCTTGCTGGGAGAAACGCGTTCTAAAACTTAACGCTCAGTTCTTCTGGCCAGCATATTACTTTCTGACCAGATGTGCCAGGGACACCACCACAACACTGCTTTTTAAGAGCACAGCAACCCTGGCAGGAATCCGAGCCTGGAGGGAACCTGCTCCACTCCCGGGAAATGGCACCCCTCCCTGGCCTCCTGTAGCTCTGGCGTGAGTTTGACTGGAGACTGGCAGAGCATCTGTGCAGGGACTTGGCCAGCACCTCGGGCAGTGCTCAGGCAGCTGTCCCAGCTGTGCCCACTCTGCAAGTCCCTAGCTCCAGCTCCTTGTCTGGCTGCCCTGTAGAGCCTTGGGCATCACAGTTCCACAGTGAGCCTCCAGTCCTCTGCCTCCTTAGCACCAGGTCGGGTACACACACCCTTTTCTCCCGAGGTGCCCACCCCCTCGAATTCCTGGCAGCTGGTCTGTGTCTCCCCTGTCCAGTTCCCTAAGATCTCCCCCTTTCATGCAAGGAGATCGAGTCTCCATGGCCTGAGTCTGACCTTGAGCAAATAAACACTGGGCGTGTGATGCCTTTTCCTGTGGAGCAATCCACAGAAAAGCCTATGGTTAACTCACTGGCCCGCTGGATGTGCACCGCATACTAGGTTCTAATCCGTGACTCTTTGGTGGCCTGGATTTCCTGGTAGAGAAGAAGAAACTGGCATGGCTCAGGTAGGTGAGGGAAGGGTGGCGTGCCAGGCAACAAGACAGGGGACTCAGCTCAGTAAGTGGCTGCTATCAACCACTTCCAGGAGGCCCTGCAGCAGGGTGAGTGGGACAGGACTGATGCCAGGGAAGCTCTTTCCGTCGCCACAGCCAGCACCAGCCATGGTGCTCCTGCCCCAACAGAAACGACCATAGCGTCTCCCTCTGTATCTGGAAACACGGGGTGCCCTGTGCTGAGGGTTGAGGGCTGCTCTAAGGGGACCCAGGCCAGTTCTCCAGATGTTTATCACCTGTCCTTCAGTGGGGCAGCTGGACCTCTGTCCTCAAAGTCCTTTCCCTGCTGGGGCCCTAGGTGGGATTTTGGCATCTGTGGCAAGAAGAAAAAGTCAGATTTTAGGACTGAAGACAACATTTCAAAATCTGGCTTTAAATAAACATGGAATTGAAAAAAGAGAGGGAGTATGCGGAGCCTCCAGGAGCTGAAATTAGAAGCAGCCAGCCCTGGGCAGGGAAGCCATCTGCGAGCCTGCGAAGCTGAGCGTCAACGTCAACGTCTGGGCTTCTGACTGTAGGCAGAGCTGGGATTGCAGCTCTGCCATCTCTGGTGTGCACCATGGGACCTGAGGGACTGGCTCAGGCCTGGCTTCCAGAGTGTCCTCTCACTTCGGATTCCGAACGGGTTCCCTCCACCCCAGCCAACAGCACCCCCTGCCTTTGAAGGCCGTGTAAGTCAGGGAGGGGGCAGAGTGGGCGGAAAACCAGGAGAAGCCTTCCTGTTGAACCACGAAATGAGCCACTGTACCAAGTGTGACGCCGTTTGTCTTTCAGCTTTGCGGGCAAGGGGCTGAGTGACCAGAGAGCCCCAGCCTCAGGGGGAACCAATGTACAGGGCAGCCCCTAGCGGCTTCAGGCATTGGCTGCTCTCTGTGCCACACCCTTGAGGCACTGATGTCACTCACCTCCTGCCGTCCAGTCGCCATGATCTCCCACCTCAAGGCAAGTTGACCCATCCCCAGACACTCCCCTCACTGCCCAGGCAGGACGGTACCATATTGTGGGCACCCGCACCCCTCAACCCAAACTCAGCCCAGCCCCCAAGGTGCCCGGTGCAGTGAGCCTGGGTTGCTCACCTGACCCCGACCTGTGCCCTCCCCACCCACTGCCCGGCTCCAGGCACCCAAAGCAGGCAGTGGCTCTGGTCCTCAGGCACTCAGGTCCTTCTTCTGGACCCAGGTCCCCCACCTTACACAGGGGGCGTGGTGGGTGCAGAGGGCTCCTGGCCTGTCACCTGCTGGAGCACAGTCTGCACTGTCAGTTAACGCAGTCCAACAGGTAAATGGGTGACCAGCTGGCAGACAGATGACGACACTGGTATGAGCGAGGAGAGGCAGCTGAGGAAACTCCCTGGCCCGTTCTCGCCCCTGCACGCACCCCCATGCTGCCTCCCACGGGGACCTGGAGTCACACTGATTCAAAGTGCAGGTTACATGAGGGGGCCAGTTCCTGGGGAACCCTCCCCACTCCCCAGAGGAAAGGTCTCCTATCCTCTCAACCCTCAGCAGAAAGGTCCCCATTTCTGCATGCCTGGCCTGGTGCGCGTGGTAGTGGGGGGCTAGGGATGGAATTTTCTAGACCACCTCTGAGAGCGTGGAGGCTGGACCAGAGCAGCCACCCTGTCCCCCTGGCCTCAGCTTCATAGTGTGGCCATGGCCACAGCAGGAGCTTAACCAGCTTCCTGGACTGGTCCCTCTGCAAAGAGCCAGGCTGTACCAGACTAAAAAGGGCTGGGGCTCCACATGGGCAGGGCGGGCAGAGAGGGGATGCAAGGTCTGACTCGTTCCAGGCTGGGACACAGGCACTCACTTTCAGGCCGCTGCAGGCCGATGCCACGGCCACTGCCCTCTTTAATGCACTTAACTCCAGGACAATTTCAGGTTTATACAAAGAGTGACTGTGGGAATTCACACACCCAAGTAGGGCATGCCGATACACATCAGTAATCCCAGCACTGAAGAGGCTGAGACAGGAAGATCACTCTGAGTTCATGGCCAGCCTGCACTACAGAGTCACCCAGGTGCAAAAAACAAACAATTCACACACCCTAGAGGGATGTGGTGCATCTGTCACAGTTAACTTAAAAACGACACAGTGTTACTAAGACTGCAGTTTATTCAGACCTCTCTAGGGTTGCACCCAGGTCCCACACAGCCTCCCACATGACCTTTAGCTGTCCTTTCTCCTCTTGTTGCCAGTGTCTCAGACTTCTTTCTTCAATGATCTGGACAGTTGTGATATTTTTCTCACAATTAGCCTGGGGTTTAGGGTTCTGGAGAGGAAGATCAAAGAAGTGAAGCGCCCACAGATTCCATTGGGGCCAGTGTCTCTGTGCCTCTCACTGGTGCTGGACTTGGCCACCAAGTGAACAGTGCTGAGGGTCCTCTCTAGGACGCTGCTGTCCCTGCTCGGGATCGTGTACTCCGGAAGGGTGCAGCCTCTGCACAGCCCACAGGGAAGGAGGCAGGGGCCTCGGACACCTCTCTGGGCGGCAGCGCTTGGGAGCTCTCTGGAGATATCCCACCCAACCTAACCACCCTCTAAGACACACTGGGGGCGTGGTGTGTGCCAGGTCAGGGGCTCTGAGGACCTTTACCCCAGCTTACCCTCCATTCTCAGGCATTCAGAGAGGCTGTGAAAAAAACACAAAGAGACAGACAAACAGGCTGTGAAACCCACCCAGCAGCCCCATCCTGCCCATGCAGGAGCAGAAGCAGCCAGCTCCCAGAACTGACCCCCTACAACTTTCCCCTCAAGTTACACCCTCCCAAGTCAGACCTGACCCTCTCCTCAGGTGACAGCTTGCAGTGTAACCGTGGTCCTGCTCTACAAAGCAGGACCACTGGACAAAGTGGCTGAGATGGCTCATGTGCAGGAAGGGAGCAGGACTCCCAAATGGGCAGGTCCCAGGGCACAAAGCAGGCGGCAAGCCATTTAGAATCCAGGAAACGGGAAAGCAGTGTCCACGCGATGTGGACGGATTCCTCCCAGAGACCAGAATTGCTAGAGGGAAGCAGGCAGCCAGGGCAGGGCCAGCAGAGGACAGACCCGGCCCTGCTGGCCCTGCCTCAGAAACCCATGAGAACCCTGCTCTTGTGCCTTCCACTGTCTGCTCAGCGACTTTCTGGCTACAAGAGCATCACTCCAGGACCGGCAAAGAGGAGAGAGGAGTTCTGCCTGGGTGGCTCCTCCCCTTGGAGACCCTGAAACTGCCAAGGGAGGGATGCAGCAAGTTCCCTGAACAGACACAGACTGTCCTGGGTTCCCAGACCAAGGGCCACCTTCTCAGACCAGGTCAGCCAGAGCAGGTGAGTCGACAGGAGAGAGAGGGGGACAGGGGTGAAAACGAGTTTAAGTTTTGCTGGATGGACTGCCTGTGTTGAGGGAAAACTCCCAATCCTTGAGCCTGCCTTGCCAGGAGAACAGCTTGCTTGAAAGGCAAAGGCTGTCATCCTGTAATTAAATCTGAGACCCCCCTTCCTACGTGACGTTGAGATGAAGCCACTTACATAATGCAACTAAAAATAAGCTGCTGGAGACATTGCACGCTGGTGCTCCTGCCCCCCGCCTGTCTCCCACGCTGCCCACTGGTGCTGCCAACCTGGGGTCAGCATCAGAGCTCTGGGGGTCAGGTCTAGGTATGAGGTCATTCCTGTCCCTGGCCCCAGCTCACTAGTCTGTGTGCAGAGGGCCTGATGCTGGAACAAGGCGCAGTGGACCCTCCGGTTCAGAGCTGGGGAGCGGCAGATCTCCATGGCTACGTCCCCCTTGCCCAACGCAGTGCCCTGCCAAGGAAGGACAGTCTCAAGGCAGAGCGAAAGCTGGAGCATATGGATTCCCGTGTGTCTCTGCACTCAGTGATTTCCGAGGAGCTGCTCACTTGCAGAAACCAGCTCCAACCCCCACCTGGGAACTTGGACTTGAAAACTCCACCCCTGTCCCCAGCAGAGTGGAAGAGGAGGGTCTACCAGGGAGCGGGGAGAAGCAGAAGGCCCAGAAGGGTGTGGGGGCTGGCAGTCTAGCAGGAGAGGTGAGGGCGAGGTCCCTGTCATGCTGACTACCCAGCCATCAGGAGTCAGGGAGGCAGGAATGCGGGTACGTCTGCAGAGGGCTTGATGCCTCCAAAACTCACAGGATCTGGGCCAGAGTACCCTCCAGATGCCACCACAAGCTGGGGTCAGGCCGGTCTGTGGACACGCTACCCTCCAGCCTGCCTGACCACTCTGAGGCCCTGAGCTCCTATCCTTGGTAACCACACTATTAAAAAGAGTCACTGCTTAATTCAGAAAAGCCTCAGTGGTGCCTGGTCAAGTCTCCCCTGGGGCCAGAACCTCTCCTTTCAAGAGCTGAAAAGGCAAGCACTTGTTCCTGGAGGTGCAAGGCAAGAACAGGCAGGCCCATGTGCACCCCCTTGCTCCCCATTCCTAGGCAGTCCTGCCCAGGCCTGCCATCAACCACAGTGCCTTTTCTCAGTACTAGGTCATACATGGGATGTGTGTTGGTTTTCACAGAGCCGGGTATTCTGATGGTCTTCTCCCCATGGGCTTTTATTCTGGCTGCCTGGCTAGCTGCAGGCCAAAGCTTCAGTCTGCTGGAAGGCTGCTGGACTCTTGAGTCTTTCAGGTCACCATGGGCAAGTGTGCCCCCTGAGACATGCACAGGACAATCATTTGCAGGGCAACCCAGGAAAGTCCGCAGGAAACTTCTCAGAACAGGCCAGGATAAGAAAGCTCTTTTGAATGGGCTCCCCTGACCTTTCCTTAGGTCTTGTGGCTGCAGGGAAGAGCACCAAGGTCTGGAGGACAATTCTCCTCAGGCCAATTCCCCTATCCCAGTGAGAAGCCTTCAGTTTTCACCGTCAGCCTCCCATCATTTGGATTCCAGATACCACAGCCTTTACGCAAGCAAAGGCTGACCTCCTGCGCCCACCAGCTCCAGGTTGGCTCAGGTCAGGATTAATCCAAAGACCAGAATGTTAGGCCAGGGATGTTACTCAGCAGCACAAGTGCTTGCCTGGCAAGTGCAAGGTCCTGAGGTTGATTCCCAGTACCAAAAAGGAAAAAAAAAAAAAAAAAGCCAGTATGTTAAGTGGCCCAGCGGAGTGTGCACTGGACCATGTTGACCCTGAAAAGGAGAAAGACAGACCTTGAGACTTACTAGACTCTCGAGTTAATAATTCCCTCATTTGGAAGAGCCAGACTGAGCTGGCTTTCTGTCACTTGTGACCAAAAGAATCACAGAAGAGAAATGCACAAGAATGTACTTTAAGACACTGAGGGGCAAGAAAGAAATGGAGGAGGCCAATGTCGGCAACTAGAAGGAAAGGAAGCCAGGCAGAGTAGGCAAGCTGCTGCCTGCGCTCCTTCCTGGATCCCACTTCCCTTTTCTTTCGTCCACGTGAGTCGGAGCCCATGAGAGTTGCCCGTTTCCTGCTGTCTGTCTGGGGATCTGACAGCCGCCCTGTGGGATCTGTGTTCTCTGGAAGCCTGCTGTTGATGGAATAAACGGAGTGGCTGGCTGTCCAGGAACAGGATGCTGGTGGAGAGCGTCAGGTTTAATTAAACATTCAGATCTCGTGTTTTACAACGTAAAGCAAATAATTCTTCCGTGTTCGTCTAATTTATGTAAATATTTCTCCTAAGGTACTGTATTGGCACCCCATGTGCCACTCCGGTCATCTCTCTCAGCAGAGCGGCTGAGGACCTTCCTTAACACCAGGCGGCTCTGGTCGCGCTCCTCCTCCTCGGCTCCAAGCACCGCCCTCCCCACGCCATCCCTCCTGGCTCCTATGAGGCTCTTCCCCTCTAGTGTCCTCTCCCTCTCCAGGTCCCCCTCTTTGCGGAAGAATGCTGTACCCAACCCCCACTCTCCCGATTCCCCTCTCCCAGGGTCCTCTTCCCTACCAGAATCCTGGGTCCAAGTGCCCCCCAACCCGCGCGCCTGCCCACCTCCTGGCGCCGCCAGAGGGCCCATCTGCCTGGGGCAGGACCCTACCCGGCCCCTGCCGCGGTTCTCCTGGCTCCCCGAAGGCCCGCTGGGTAGCCGCCCGCCTCGCGGACTTACCTGCGACTAACTTGCCCGTCCGCCTTCCAGGCCGGACACCCGGACCCTCCGCAGCGCCAGGCCGCGAGCCCAGTGGGCTGGCCGTCGGGCTACGGCCCCGCAGAGTGCGGCCTCCACGCGCGCTCGCGCGGGCGGTACCCCGCTGCCTCCCCCTACCTTCTGCTTCTTCTTCCTGCGCCACCCCGCCCCCGCTCCCCGCCCCCAGCCCGGCTGTCGCGGGGGGCCCCCTCAGTCAGCTCCGGCCCCAGCCCACGCCGCGCCTCCGCCTGCTTTCCGGGATCGACAGCGCCGCCGGCCAATCGCCGCCGGGAGCTGATCTCCGGGCCACGCCCTTGAGCCCACCCTCCGCCCCGCGCCCCCGGAATTCACCAATGGGAAAGGCGGCGCTGTAGCGGGCCTGGCGGTTGCCTAGCAGCGGCGGGGCTGGGCGGGGGCGGGCAACCGGGGGCGGTGATCCGGGCGCGACGGGGGCGGGGAGAGGGGAGGAGCCCGTGGAGGGCGGGGCCTACCGCGACTATAAAGTTGGCTGCCGCCCGGCGCCTTGCTCTGTAGTTCGGGTCCGCGCGTCTTTACTTCCCTTTGCTGCTGCCTCCTCCGCTGGCCGTTGCCTCGCCCTGGTCTGTGGTACAGCCGGGACCCAAGGCCATGTCGCTGTCACGCTCAGAGGAGATGCACCGGCTCACGGAAAATGTCTACAAGGTGAGCGCCAGCGCCCGGCTAAGTCTGCCCCCGTGGCCCGGTCCTAACCGGGCTGCCCCAGCGGCCGGCGCCCTCGCAGAATTTTCCTGCCCAGCCTCTGAGTGCGGACGTGGAGAGCCCGGCGCCGGCCAGTCACAGGTGGCCGCGCCCGCCCGAGCCCCCTCCGCCCGTCGCGGTTCTGACGGGCGCCCCCACTCCGACGGCGCCACGCGGCCCCCGCGCGCCCCTCTGCGCGCCCATCCTGGGAGGCGTCTAGGGAACCGAGCCGCACCCGGTCCGGTCGTGGAGCCCTCGGGTCCCTTCCGAGCCGCGGGGGACCTGAGTGGAGCGGTCTGTGGGGGGGGGTCGTGGGGGCGGCAGGTCGTCGCCCGTTGCCCTGAGCCCGGTTGGCACCGTGGCACCGTGGGGTTCTTCCACGCGCAGTTACGCCAGCCTTTAGGCACTTTCTTTGCAACAGGCTTTCGCTTTCCGTAACTCTCTCCCCGTGTAAAGGACGTGGTCCAAGGTGGGAGGTCGAGGTCGAGCACGGGCAGGTTGGATGGGTGGACAGATAATCCATCATCTTATGTAACCGCGGAGGGAGAAGACTAATTGTGTAGGAGGCTGACGCGCCTGCCTTTGCTACAGATATGTGTTAGGAGTCGCATTCACGTCCTCATCTGTGAAATGACAGTTTCTCTTGGAACAACCGCAGAACCCCTGGAAGCCAATTCTCTGCTCCCTGCCGGGCATGCCTGTGCCTTGTGTACGGACGGACAGGCCCTGGGTGTTCTATTCTCCAGCTTCCCTTCTCACAGTCCAGACCCCTAGCCCCAGCCACACAGCCGCGTTCCGGGTGGCACCAGGCAGGCTGCAGCTCCCCAGGGCATTTTCTCAAGAGAGAAAACCTTGCCCTGGCCGGTCCATGGCGTCCTTCTACAAAGATACGCTTTCTTTCACAACTGTCTGAAGGTTAAGTGAAACACTGACGATTAGAGTAGCTGGTATTCACACGGATTTGCTGGTTCATGGCCGCTGAATGGGCTTGCGACCCGTTCTCAGAGCAACAGTTTCTAATTGTGTTAACCAGCCATGGCTGTACCTTGTTAGCCAGTGGCCTGTGAAACCTCTTAACTGGCTCCCTCAGGCTGCCACCAGCCAGATGGAAGCTTCCGGGGTGGCCCGTTTGGTTTCAGCTGGAGTCCAGGGAGCAGATTATATACTTTAATACAGCTTTGAATCAGAGCTTTAAAGTTGCAGCCAGTGGATCTGGAGGAATCCCGAAGGCGGGAGGGGGGTGCTAAGAAGGCTCTGAAGCCATGTTGGTGCTGCTGGTAAACAGAGCTGGGAACAGCCTTCAGGGCTTTATGTTGAGTATCCTGTAGAATCTGTGGCGTCTGTGTACAGCACTGATTTTGTGACTCTGTGGAAGCACATGCTGCCAAGGGAGGGAGGTTTATTAAATTATTAGTCATTAGTTCCATTTCAGTTTGCTCATTATTGTGGAGTGTGGAAGAGAAGTGGTCACAGTCTTTTTTCCTCCCATTTTTCCTGTTTCTGCATTGAAACCATGAAACAGGAACTTTCACAGCGAGGCTCACGAGGGATGTGTGCAGTGGCTTCACCCTGGGGAATTCTTTGGGCACCCTTAAGGACTGTGGTGTACCATCGGTCAGCCCTGCAGTTACCGCGCTGCAGCTTCCCCCAACTGTCCTCAACCTGGATGGCTAAAGGGAGACTCATTGTGGTGGCAGAAAAACTGCCCAGATCAGGGTGCCTGGGCCCTTTTAGCCCCTCTGGCCGCAGTCTGGCAGGCTTGAGGTTTACACTAACTACACAGGTTCTACATTTTGTTCTGGTGTGCAGATGAGACCTTGATGGGGTTGCTTTCAGGTTTGTACACAAGCAGGCTGAAAGTGGCGAGCTGAGTCCTGTGCTCGGTTACCTTCTTGCGTGTTGTCACTGGAAAGCTCACTGCATTGTACAGGTGGGGACCCCAAAATCCTGCTACTGACCACAGACCACAGAGAGAGCTTTGGCACATTGACTGGGCAGAAACACAGCCTCCACAGAGGCACAGTCAGGAAACAGCCCAGGTCATCTGTGTGCAGATCTGGGCTGATCCAGCCGGTCCAGGCACTGCCTTGCTCTGTCTTCTCTCGGGCCCACACTGCCTGAGAGTCCTTGCTATGGGCTATTCCTGTGCCCAGGTTGGCACTTGCAGAAGTGCTGGCATCACCTCTTGGAAAGGCTGGGATATGGCCCTGCTCAGTGTCACCCCGCGATGCGGCTCAGCTGTTTGCTTTGGCCCTGGCATCGCCTCAACTGCAGTTCTGAGTGGTGTTTGCCTTGGCAAAGAAGGATGCTTGTCCTTGGCCCTGCCGATTAAAAATTCAAGAATAAAACGTTCAGTTTTGATTTTCCTCCTGGAAGAATCCGTAACACAGACTTTGACCTCTTTCCTGGTGGCTCAGTTCCCTTGGGAGCTATGTCCGCTGGGGAATTTCATGGAAGATGAAGGGGAAGAAAAATAGGACAGCTTCATGATATTCCCTGGGAATTCACCCTTAGTCCCTCAGGCTTTGCAGGGGAGGACAGGGAGGAGAGGATCCAGGGACAAGGACTGGGTTAAGGTCTACTGCACATTCAGAACTAAGACAGCCCAAAACTGAAGGGGGCTCTGAGCTGTCCTCCAAGTGTTCCTGCATGGAGAAGGGGGCCTCTTGAGCAGCTGGCCGTGGCTTCCTGTGGTCATGGTCTTGTGTCCTAAGAGAATAAGGAGCCAGCCTTCAGATGACCTGTGACACTTGGGGGTGGCAGTTTCAACGCCTTCTTTAGGAATAGTAGTATTGGCATCCCTGAATGTAGCAGGGTAGGAGAGCTTCCTGGCAGGACAGGGCCTTGTGCAGCTGTTCATGGTGTTGTAGTCCAGGCCTTGGGCAGTGTGGTCAGGCTGGGGTCAGCATAGGTCATGTGATAGTCTTCTTCACCACCCAGCTGTTGGCAGGAAGTTGGCTTGGCCTTGGTGCAGCTGTCCCGTGAAGGTGGCAGGTGCCAGAGGGTTCCTGGAGCCAGTTGGGTTTGCCGTATCTGGTATGATTGGTCAAGGCTGCCAGAGTGTGGGCATTGGACTCTGGGCACAGGCCACTCCTCATCCCTGCCATATCCCATAACGCACTTCTCAAGATGGGTTTCCAGAATTTTTCAAAATGTGGGGGTCCCAAAATCCTGCTGCTGACCGCAGACCACAGTGAGACGTTCTCCCTTTTTAATTTAATGTGTTTTTGTTATTCGTCATACGGAGAGTTGGACCCAGGATCGTAGGACTTTGCTACAAATCCCTAGCCCTTTTTTAACCTTATTGAAACAGGCTTCCTAAGTTGCTACATTAGCCAGGCTGGGCTCAAGCTTGAGCCTCTTGTCTCCCAGAGTGCTGAGATTACGGATGCCACCACATCCAGTGGTCCTGGCTTTTTAGGTAGTTGAGCCTGTATAGAGGTAAACGAAGTGGGGTCCCTGATGGAGACTGACTTGGCAGTGGAGCTATCTACCTGAAGGGCAGCACACCAGGAACCCCACTGCTGGGGAGAATGGCTAGGGTTGGCTCTTATGCACTGTTTTCACGTAAGATGACAGGGTGGACCTTCCTGTATTTGTCTTCTATCCCATGCGGCCTGCCTTTGCCCACCATCAGCATTTTGGTGGCAGCCATTCAGATTTCGTCTGCCTGGGAGGGGCAGACTGTCTCCATCACACTGACCTCTGAGCTTACCACTGTATGCAGACCTTCTCCTCCGGCCGTATCCTGTAGCTTGTTGACTCTTCTGTTGGCTCCTGAGATGCCTGGTGCCTGGTGCAGGTTGTATCGGGTCAGTGATTGGTGGTAGGTTGTGACTGGCTGTTTCCCGGTGTAACTGGGCCTTGGGCACATGGCTCTCTACAGTGTCTGGCCTGGATTGGGAGTGTGCATGCCTGTGCATGGTGTCTCTGTGGCTCTCGGGTGTGTGCCTCTTAGGGAGCTCAGCTTGACCGGTGAGGCCAACCAGAATGATGGCCAGCACTGCTTCCCACCCTTGAGGGCCACTGCTAGGGGGAGGAGAGGGGAGATAAGTACTGCTGGGAGCTGTGTTCTTACTGCTCTTGTGTTTGGGGTCTGAGCTTCCACAGATCTAGGCTGTAGGGTGGGGCCCGGGCCTTGTCCACAGGTAGTTCAGTCTTGGGGGGGGTGCACTGGCAGGTGGCCTGGCTGCTGCCCAGGAGAGTGGCATCAAGGAAACAGGCAAAGGTCTGCCCCTGTTCTCACAGGTGGTAGGTCTGGGCCCTACTTCAGAGCTGGAGGACTGGGAGGGAGGGAGGGAGGGCTGCCCCTACTACATTTCTCCATTTGGCCATCGCTCCACTGGCTGCTCTAGAGTGCACTGTCCGTGGCTGTCATTGTTGAAATATCCAATCTGTGAATTAGTGTGGGGTTGGCCTGGGCTGCTGCTGGCTAGGGTTGTTCCATTCCTCTTCCTGGGCCCCTTGTGCAGAACCAGTCCTGTCCCTTGCTGTCTTCTCTTCCCTCAATCCAGAGATTTACCTTGAAGTCTCATGATGGGGACGCCTGTACCCCCGGAAGCCCTGTGCTTAGGGTGGCGGGGTTTGCTGCCAGCCTCCCCGGTCCATCGCTGCACTGTGATCCGCTGCCTGTGCCGGGGTAATTACAGGCAGGCGTGGATGGAGCTGGCACCTTCCTCCACCCTCCTGCCACCCCCAGCTCTGACTCATGCCAGGCCCCTGATTGTGCCTGTACAGCTGCAGGATGACTTGGGGGCCCTCAGTCGGGGTGGGGGACAGCTCTGCCCCTGAACCACACCCCAGGCAGCTCCAGCCAGCAGGTCCTCAAGGAGATTTGCCTAGTTGTCCTGGGCTTCCTGTAAATAAAAATTCTTCTTCCCCAAGAGGCAAGTTTGGGAATTCAAGCCCCATCTGGCTCCATGACTGGGGATATACTGCTTACTAATTAATGTATTCTAGGGCCTGCAATGGCAGCCACACTGTGACAGGGGCCGCCAGACTGGGAAGTGGGGTGTGAGTTTGTGGACTTGACAGAGATCACACTAGGATTGATGCCCTCCCTTTGCGGTGCTGCTGCTTTGGGCAGGGGAAATGCTTTGGCCTACTGTGTCCTTGGGGCTCTTGAGGCTGGTCTCTTAGCAGGGGACCAGAAAGCCCCAAGGGGACAGAGTGGCCAGGTAGCTAAGGACAATACGGAGGTGGGTCCGTGTCCATTCTGGCTTTCACAGCATGAGCTCATGGCTTCCAAGAGGTTGACTTGGGAACCTGGGGTAGACTGAGGTCTCCACCTGTGTGCTCCAGCTACCTCCCTGCATTAGCCTTGCGCCTCCTTCCCACCTGTACTGCAGCATTCTCCTCTGTGGTTCCAGCTTGGGCTGGAGCCTCATTTTGGAAAATCCTGTTGGGTCTTAGAATTCCTGTGGGGGCTGCTGGACGAAACCTTGTTGCCTTTTCTTTCCTGCACTCTGGCTAGGCGACCTTGCTTGAGTCTGACCTTGCTTGAGTCTCTTTCCTCGAACCAGAGACAGAACGAAAGGGATGATTCCAGGGCCCCTAGAGGCTAACATCCCCAGCTGAAAGGCCAGAGCCTGGGCCTTACCTCCTTCTGTGGGGAGTAGGTTTGACAAGTTCTGCATGTCATGTCTGTGGCTCCAGATGCAGGAGCTAGGAGATGTTACAGACTTCGCTGGGAGTTTGTACAGCCGTGAGGCTACCAGCTAGAGTGCTTTCTTCTTGGTTAGGGTTCTTAGTTTGTACTTGTTTGGAACGTAGAGGGGTTCAGTGCTTGTATAGGACTCCATTTCCAGTACTGCAAATACACGAATAAGTACATAAACATTATTTTAATCTTTAAAAAATGAGTAGGGTTTTCCCAAAGCTTCTTTTTATTTGGATTCAGACCCTTCTGCACTGCATTTCAGCTCAGAGCTGCTCCCATCTAGGGGGTCTCCAGTACTTCCCCTCAGCCTTCCCAGGTTGTGCTGATATGTTCCTAGAAGTGTCTTGGCCCCAGACATTTGTGCCATTTTTGTTACTGACAGTTTCTTTTTTTTTTTTTTTGTACTGAGGATTGAACTCACAACTGCCTGCTTGCAAGGCAGGAGCTTATGCCACTGAGCTAAATCCCCAGCCCCAACTGACAGTTTCTTGATGATCACAAAGTTTTCAGATGACAGATGGGTCACTTCTACTCTTTTTTTAGTGGTTTGTGGATGGAAGCATCTGTTGTGCCAGGGACAGTTGTCAGGTGGGCCAGTGCTAGGTGACCACAGGTATGTTGTAGCTGCTGGTGGTGCTGGGATGGAGACGCAGACTCTGTGAAATGCAGGTGTCCGTGCATTGAGAGGAGTCCCCACCTCGATCTTCAGAGTGGGTGGTGGAGGGGAGCTTCCTTATTTATGGGAGTTGGTATTCTGTCCAGGGGAGTTTGTCTCAGGGAGCCATGTTTGGTGAGGGCGACACCTATTTGTGGCAGGCAGGGTGGTCTTGCTGCTTCCAGGTGGGGCTTTTATATCACAGAACGATGGCAGAGACAGAGCTGGAATGGCCTTGGCTTCCCTCTGCACACTATGCCCCGCTGAGCCTGTGGCAGGGGCTGGTTGAGCCACCTCTGCCCTGGGTGACAAGAAGCTAACTGTCCACTGTTCCATCTTTCATCCATGGAAAGGCCCATCTGGTCCTTGGGCTGGAAATCCAGGTCCTTGATGGCCTGGAGGGATGGGCAGATGGGAACCCTAGGCTCTGGTCAGGCCAGTGACCAGAGCCCCATTTCCTTGGGGGAAGGGCTGGACAGTGTCACCACTCTTTCTCTGGCTGTGTGCTGGGGGAGGTGGAGTGTCGGCTGTGGAGGCCGGGAATTTGTAGCCTCCTTTCATCTTTGGTAGATTTCACACTAATCCCACCAGGCATGGTGCAAGAATTCTGTGGACCTGATACCATTTCACCCTCAAGCTGGCTTTGAGGAGCTCTTGGGGAGCCTCTGGCTGAAGGAGCATATCCATCAGCAGATAACAGATGCCCTTGTCAAGACAGGGACAAGCCCCGACTTCCCAGGTGCCATTTCTGTCCTGTCGTGCAGGAATCCCTGGGATTTCAGACAGGATCTGTAACTCCTTGGTCACTGTTTCTCATCAAAAATTCAGTGAGAGGCTGGGAATTTAGCTCGTGGCATAAGCTCCTCCCCATCTTGCAAGTGCTAGGTCATGAGTTCGATCCCCAGTACCACAAAAATAAAAGAAAAAAAACTAATAATAATTCAGTGAGATGATAGAGTATTTCCTAGCCCATAAAGTATTAGGTCAGTGGTGACCAGGATGACTATTACATGGGACTGAAGTTTCTTTGGAGAACAGGAGTCAGGGACACTTAGGCTCTTCCTGGTTGTGGAGGGTCCGGTGTTCCTGCTCGTGGCAACACCCTGGGATTAGCACATCATCCTTACAAGAGCCAGGGTCACTGGCCAGAGAGACAGGCCCAGGGCATTCCAAGGCTGCCTCCCAGCTTGCTCATCACTGGTTTCTCCCGAAGTGGGCCTGGCCAGTGCTCTTGCAGGGAGGAGTTTGGCTTGGTGAGTGCCTTGACTGGGGTTAGGGCCCGAGTCAGCAGAACCTTTTGTAATCAGTGAGGGAACTGACGACTGGCCTCTCTCTGCTGGCTGCAGTAATCCGGCATCAGTCAGCTCAGGCTGTGACATAGCACCCCAAATTGATGGTTAAATTGATGTTTACCCTCTCACAGTGCCGGAGGCCAGGAATCTGTGATCAGAGTCTGAGCAGGGTTGGTCCATCTGAGGCTACTGTGCTTGCAGTCAGATCTTTCCTCCCTGTGTCCCCATGTGCTCTTTCTCTTGTATGTCCTGAGCTCCTTTCCCATAAGACACCTGTCAGGTGCAGATTGGCTCAGAGCCCACCTTTGTGACCCCATTTCACAGAATGGCCTTCCCCTGCCCCACCTTTTTTTTTTTTTTTTTTTTTTTTTGTAGTGCTGAGGATTGCAACCAGGGCCTTTACGCTGAGCCAAATCCCCTAGCTTTTTAAAAAAATTTCTTATTTTGTGACAGATTTCATTGTATTGCTCACGCTGAGTTTGAATTCGGGGTCCTCCTGCTCCTGCCTCCCAGAATTCTGGCCACAGATCCAACTCCCTAACAGCCTCTTTAAAGACCCCATCTCCAGGTCCAGTCACTAAGGTCTTGGTGGGGGGAGCTGCAGTGTGTCATCCCCTGCCCTGTGGTTAGCAGGCTGTGACCTACCAGGGAGGACTGTCCTGGGTGCTGTCTTGGATGTCGACCATCCATTTCTAGGTCAATTGTGCTTTGAGTCCCTTCCAGCTTCCCTCAGATTGCAGCCCTCAGCCTATGACAGCGGGGACCCAGGGGCCACACTGTGATGTCCTTAAACAGTGGTTGGCTCGGAAGTGTTGCTTCAGCTCAGTGCTATCCATGGAAGACGGCAGTTTAAATGGGCAGCTCCTCCACACAGAACCGAGTTTAAATGGGCAGCTCCTCCACAGGGACCGGATGCCAGACAGTACCATCTGTGAGCTGGGCCAATGTAACCAATCTGGGGAGGCGCCTGCGGGGCCTGTTGGGGAGCATGTCCCCTGGAGTGAGGGTGGGTGGGACATGCCGCTCAGACAGGAAGAACGGCCAGGCTGTTATGTCCTGTGTCCGGCCCTTGCTGTCCAGGGCTCCTGGGCTGACGGGTGATGTCTGGTTCCTGTTGGGGTGGCTCTCACAGTGGTGCCCCGTAGCCAAGCCCTTCAAGCATGTCCCCACGTGGATGTGGGCCTTGTGTGGCCAGATGTCTGTAATGCTGGCCGCAGGTGTAGCTTCTGCCCTGGGGGACCTCTGCCCCTGGGGAACCTCATGCAGGGAATGTCAGATTTGGCATCTGATTGATGCAGACACCTGGAAAGAGCCAGGCTGGGGTGCAGAAGTTGAAAGCTTCCGAAAGCAGAATAGATGCCAGGAAGTCTGGGAAACCTGTGCATTGGAACTCAGTATGAAGGCCACAGTGACCAGGTGAACTGAATGGCCACAGCAGTATCTTTTGTGGCATTGTTTTCATCTAAGGCTCCACTGTGGCCTCTGAGGGTGCCCTGCTTGGTGGGGGGCAGGCAGGGGTGAGAGGGAGGAGGACCTTCCTCTCTGGCTCTCCTGATAGGAGGCCGCTGGGTGCCCTGCTGTCATGTCTGGGCGCCCCGCCAAAGACACAGGGAGTCGCCTTATTAGTGTTGGCAGCTTCTTGGGGGAGAAGTGGGAACCAGCACTGTTGCAATTCTGGTCTCTCCCCGGGTCTGGTGGGACCTGTCTCTACTGCTCTCCAGGTCCCCCTCAGGCTCCACTTCCCCACCGTCCCACTCCCCTGCTACCCTCTGAGCCTGCTGGCCACTCCCTCCCTTGGGCAGGGACTCTGGCCCTCCGAGTTGGGGCAGGCCAGCTCTTCCTGCCCCCACAGGGATTTTGGGGCCTAGTTCCTGACGCTGGTGCATGCTTCAGGAGGCGTGTCGTCCTGCCCTGGCCTGGGAGGGTACGGGACAAGAAGTTGAGCTGTGCTTCGGTTGCTCCCTGCTTGTGCTCCCCATGGTGGCTTCCACTAGCTTTTGTGCTTCTCCCTTATCCCCAAGGACTGTTCCCTCATTCACTTACCTTGTACACCAATGCAAACTTGTTCCCCTCCTCCATGACTCTAACCAGGTTAGAAGCAGCTCAGCGTTCAGCACTCCCAAGCACTGCTCCCGCCACTCACTGAGTTTCTGGAGTGGACTTACCCTTTCAAGAATGCTCTCCCAGTTTTTAGAGGAGAACAAAATCTCAAGCCAAGCCCTGGTGCTCTTTGTGGGAAGGCTACTGCCAATGCTCCCCCTGTGGGAAGCTGCAGAGGGGGTGTTTCCTACAGCCTCAGGCCAGCCAGCTACCAAGACAACCAGCCAGCTACTGAGACAACCCATGCTACCAAGGTCTCTGTCCCTTCCCACATCTGGCACCCTGCCTATCCTGGGAACTGGTGTCTTGGACAGGTCTCACCTGGTGAACCTGGAGCAGAGCCATGGGACACTGGGTTCTGTGTCTGTATACAGCCCTCTCACCTGGGCAGTGCCATTTGGGGGTTGGGGAGGCTTCCAGCCCAAAAGCCAGGTCTGTCTTCTCCTGCTGAGTCCTAGCACTAGTGGGAAGAGAGGGGAGGGAAGCAGCAGGAGGGGCAGGTGGGTGCCTCTGGGCCCCGGAAACTGGCAGGAGGTGGTGGTGTGCAGAACCAAGAGGGGCACGCTAGGGCCCTTGCTGGGCAGGAGCTGTCCTGAGCTGTGACCTCCACAAAAGTCTTAAACTGCAGTAGGGTGCCTTACTCTTCTGATGTTGTTGGAGGGATGGCAGTGTGAGGGAGGTTGAGTGTGGTCGTTTGGTTGGCCTGGAGCTGAAGCCAGGACTTGATTCCACCAGTCAAGTAGGCTGGCTCCCTAAGCCCCTGAGCCCCTTGTTGTCCATCTGTAAAACAGATTGAGGTACTTAGAGCACCAGGTGCTCAGGGAAACTCCTAGAGTCCTCTGTTGCTGAGTGTCATGAGGATAGAGAAGTTTGGCCTAGCCTGCTGCACATGCAGGTAGCACAGGTGTGTGCCCTTATGAACACATGCATGCACAGGGATGTGGCCAGACACACCCATCCTGTTCTTTGCTAGGAGGGGCTTGGCAGGAGCCAGGACTAAGGACAGACAGGATTGTGAGCTGGCAGTATGCAGGGGCAGGAGGAGTAAAGGCCCTTGGTGGGCCTCTTTTCAATAAATACTTGGCTTTCTTCTTTGCTCCCTCAGGCAGGGGATGGGGTGAGGATAGCCGTTCTGTTGACATTTGTCCTACTAGCCTGGCAGACCATCAGCCCAGGGTATCTGGGAATAGCCATGCAGAAGAGACACCCAGGGCTTCTCAGTGTCTTGCTGGTGACAGCCGCTAATACTGGTAGGCTCAGCCTCTCCCATCACCCCCTACCCTGTTATGGTTTGAGTCAGGATGTTCCCCAAAGCTCATGCAGTCTTGAAGATGGGCTTCTAGGACTGAAACCTCCACAAGCTGTGAGCTAAATAAACCCTTTTTTCCCTAACTTTGGGTGTCAGGTATTTTGTGTCAGCAATGAGAGAAAAGTGACCAATACACCTCTACAGAACTGACCCCAGGTTCCTGCCATGACGGTGCCATTTGGCCTAGATTCCTCATGGCTCCAGGGCTGCAGGGTGTCCTGTTTTGTTAGGGTCCTGCAGGGAGGGCAACTGTCAACTGCTTAAACTGAGTAGCAGTGCTACTTAGGGCCCACTTCCTCCCATAGCCCTCTTGGACGTGTGTTCTATGGGAGTGAAGTCCCTGTGTCACGTCCACAGCCCCCAGCACCTCACTTGGTGTGCAGAGGTGTTCTCCAGTATATTGCATGAACAAGTGAATAAGTGGAAGGATGCGTGTGCTAAATATAGTTCTTGGTCCTGACAGCTATTGAGGAACAACTCACAGACCCAGCATGCAGCAGCAGGATTCGAGCAGGTCGGGGTTTCCTTACACAACACAGGTATCATCACAATTGGAGGCGGTGTGGCCCTTGGTCATCTACTGGGATTGTGTCCCCACAGGGTGATATGGTCTGGGCACCCAGGGCCCCTGAGTTTCACTATGGGCTTAAGTAAGATGGCAGTCAGGCTCAGGGGCCCTCTTTGTAGACACTTGGCCTAGACCGAATTTATTTCCTCAAGGTCAGAATTCTTGCCTGCCCCTTTCATTTTATTTTGGCTTCCTTTGGGGTCGTTCAGGACAGGCATTCCCTTCTTCTTTAAAGGTGACACCCATCCCTCCAGCTGTTAGTGCAGCTCCCGTTGGTAGATTTCTGCAGAAATATACTTTTGTTTTCTTGCCTGAGAAGATGAGGCTGGTGACCCCTCTGAAGCATCTGCCACCCAGGGATGAATGGTGTTGACATTCTTTGCTGGGGGAGGAGGAGGTTCCTAAAACAGAAGCTGTGTCTGCTGTCAGGGGCTTCCGTGGTCCCTCCTGGGACCCAGGTACATTCTTTTTCTTTTTTTTTTTTAACATACCTTTTTATGTTTATTTATTTATTTATGTCTTTTTGAGACAGGGTCTCACTATGCAGTTCAGGCTGGCCTTGAGCTCACCTTGTGGCCCAGGCTGGTCTTGAACTCACAACGATCCTCCTGCCTCAGCCTCTCGAGTGCTGGGATTACAGGCATGAGCTACCATGCCTGGCTCAAAACCTTTTTATTTTTGTTGTTGTTGTTTTTGTTTTTGCTTTTTGACTATTTTCATTTCATCTCTTTTCTTTTAATCGGTACCAGGGATCAAACTCACAACTGCATGCTTGCAAGGCAGGTGCTTATGCCACTGAGCTAAATCCCCCGCCCTACCCAGATACATTCTAAAGCCCCTGCCCACCACAGGTACTCTCAGAGGCTGCACCGACATGGCTGGGAGCTGGCCAGGGTAGGCAGGCCTGGAACGTGCTCATATCACGGTGGCTGTCAGGTAAGAGGCAGGAGCCTCTATCTAGGCCCTCTGTATGTGGATCTGGGACCATCTGAGTTTTCTCATGGGGACAGCATGGCCACTGTGTGAGCCCCAGAATGATGGGTGGATTTATGAGCTCTGCATAACCCTTCCTCACAGAGATGGATTCCCCACCGCAGCCATCCGTCATGGCTGCTGGGAAATGGACTGACTCGGAGAAGGGTCTGTGACGTTCACCAGGACACTAAGGCTGGCTCTCCAGAAGGCCTGCTCTTCTCCTAGGATCAGGTGTGATCCACAGAGCTGGGAGGAGGGACCGGCCCTTCCCCAGTAAGCAGAAGCTTCCATGCTGTCAGCTTGGTGGCATCCACACCTCTGCCACCACCTCCACACTGAGACAGCGGCACCTGTGTGTCCTGGCGGGCTGGCCACTTGGGCCAGATGGAGGCTGTGGCTGTGCCCAGGTGGCCTGTCTGGCACTTCAGCACCCACGCTGCCTTGTCTGCTTGTTCCCACATTCCTTGCATGTGAGCTCAGCAGTGACACTGAGGAAATGAAACCTCACGGCTGTCCCTGAGTATCACCCTGAGAGAAAAGCGAGGACCTTTGTGACCCACCTTGCTTGGCCCTGGGTGGTTTCTGACATTTTCTCCTGTCACTCGGGACATGAATGGAGCTTGGAGGACTGGTCCCAGGTAGACCTACAGCCCAGCTCTCCAGGGTCCCGTGAACAGGGTTCCCTCACTGCCACCTTCCCTGGGCCTGTGTTGTAGACCAACGTCAGTCACCAACGGCGAGAACAGGTCTGATACCACTCTGCTCACAGCTCACACACAGATGTGCAGAGCACACGTGAACGTGCACAGATACATGAACAGATGCCTGATCATGCCCACATGTGCACATGTACTCAGATACCTGCACATCACAAGCACTTGTGCACACACAAACATTTTCACACACTAGTTTTAACACTAGGCTCAGTTGCACTTGGCCTTGCTGCATCTGCCCTCCACTTCTATTCTCTCTCTTTACAGCAGTCCCCCTGCCCCACCTCTGCCTGCCACTCCTGAACCTGGGGACAGGGAGGGGAGCGCCGCTGCTCAGAGCCGTCTCCCTCACATCCTGAGCCAAGATTCTCCCGAGTGCAGAGCGGGCTCATCCCGCTGTCCAGAGGCATCTCTGCCCCAGTCCTAGGCATTCCATGTGTTGTACCTGTCCAGATCCCTGGCTCTCGGGCCTGTGTGCAGCCTGCTTCTCCTCAGTGTCCTGTCCCCAGACCAGAGACCTGTGAGTGCCTGCTCTCCCTCCCTTTCATGTCTTGCTGCCTGGTGTACAGAGCTGGAGGCATCCAGGCCTGGCTGGAGCTGCCTTCCTGTTCTTTGGAGCACTGAGCAGCTTCGTGGGATTTTCCTACGGTCTACCTGGGCCTGTGGCTAAAATCTCAGCAGCCAGAGGGACATTTTAGTATTCTTACTAGTATACGTTCGTGGTATGTAGTACGTACGTCATTGTGAGGAATTGGTGCATATACTGTATGAGGTATCCTAGGAATTTTAAATGTGGCTGGCATTGCTCTGCTCAGACTCGAGTGCCCGCCGTGAGCGCCTGGAAGAATAACCACACTCAGTTCTCCTGGTCTTACCTCCTGTCACAGCATGGCCCTGGGCCAGGGCCTTTGAACTTCTGTGGCCCACCTGCTGATGTTGTCCTGAACTATGACAGCCACTTCCCTCCCTGCCTTCCATGCTGCAGTTGGGCTCACCCTTCCCATCTGGTGTCTTCCCTTAGCTCTGTGGGATTGTGGCTGGATGGGTTCCCACATTAGTGCTGTGTCCAGGAAGGCAGGACCATCCGCATGGGGACTTGGCCCATCTGCACTCTTGTCCACAGTTCCCAGCCTGCGGGCACCTGGTGTGGCATCCAGGGGTCAGTGAGTACAGGCCCACATGCCGGTGGTTGGCAGCTCAGAGCTCAAGCCCTCATCCAGCAAGAAGACCAGGCTCAGTCTCGGTGTGGGCATCCTGCCATACCTCAGGGTGAGTGCCTGGAGCATGTGACAGGTGGCAGGTTTCCTAGAGCCAGGCCCCACACCAGGGTACGGCTTGGTGTCCTCATCTACTGTGCTTGTCCTGCTACCTGGGACAGGAGCTGGACACGGTTTCCTCATCCGGACCGGCAGCTGGGGACTGGTGTAGGGCTGCACAGCCTTCTGCGCGCCTGCAGAGTCAGCCGATCCCCCTTCCTGTTGTCTTCAGGGAGGCTCAGGCTCGTGATGTGACACTGCGGGAAGGCTTAGGATGCAGCCCAGACGGGGCTTCCTCTCAGAGTCCCTCCCCAGGCCCTCCTGGCTGGGGTTGGCTGTTGACAGTCAATACGTATTTTGACGGTAGAACTCTCATATGGCTGCTGTTTGTGTGTGCCTGTTTTGACGCTGTATAATTAAAACATTTATTTGGCCTTCGCCGTGAAAATCTAATTTCTTGAGTCTAAGAACTGCCGATATTGGCAGGGAGACTGCAGTCCGTCAGGCGAACAGATCTGGAGCCTGTTGGATTATTCATAGCATGGTATTTGCAAACCAGGCTGTGGCTCGCTCTAATCAGAGCTGATGTTTGTAATTGATGTGTTGAGTTAGGATTTTAGCGTGGGGGGTGTCACTGAGCATTTGTGTGTGGCCGGCAGGCGGCCTTCTGGGGCTGACTCAGCCCTGCCAGCCGGGTAGTGGAGCCTCTGCAGCCACGTGTTGGGGCTGGCTGTGTGTCGCCTGGCCCGGAGAGGCTCCCTCCTTACTCTGCAGAGCCCCTGCAGCCAGGTCTGTGTGTGTGCCTCTAGAGTATGGATGTGAACTAGAGCCCCAAGGTCACCTGGTCAAGGGCATCTGGCCTCCGCCAGAGCTGGGGTTTGAACTTTGAGACCGGGGTATCGTCTAGCCTGAGTTTGCTCTCACAGGGCCCTCCCAGAGTCCTGGGGTGGACACAGCAATGACACACTCTCTCTCTGCTTTCTTCCAGACCATCATGGAGCAGTTCAACCCCAGCCTGCGCACCTTCATTGCCATGGGGAAGAACTACGAGAAGGCTCTGGCAGGTAGTGCTGGCGCCCTGAGCAGATGGACTCTGGCTCAGCCCCTAGAGCCTGGGTGGAAGCCACAGGCCCTTTCCTCTAGAAGCAGAAGCCGACAGGCTGCCTGAGGGTGTGCATGCCATCAGAGTGACTGAGTGTCCTCACCTGTGGGTCTTCTCCCAGGGCTGTGGTGGCTCTCAGGGTATCTAAAAATGGGTATAATTGTCTGCCCTTCAGAACTGCCTGAAAACTGAGGGTTAGATGTACAGGCAGCCGTTGGTATCATAGCAGCAGTGTGTCCGGGTCCCATCCCTGCTGAGGAACCAGGACAAAGTGTGAGTGGCTGGAATGGCGGGCAGGGTCCTGGGCCGGGTAGGACCCGGGTCTGGCTGAGTTGGGTGCTGTTTGGAAACTAGCTCTTTCTGGCCTGACCCTGTTTTTCCTTGTACCCTTGACTGCAGCTGTCCAGTAGCTGTGGCGTCTTTATTGGTGACACCTTGCTCCCCAGCTTGGAAGGTCATGTGTGTTTGCAATAGGCTCCATCTCTGCCTCCTCCAAGTGGGCCGAGGCCCTGGCTCAGTGCAGGAAAAGGAGAGGACTCCACGCTTGTTCTCTTCTTGGCACCTTTACCCCTTGGTCACTTGGGACAAAACAGCCTTACCAAGCAACAGCAAATGGGCTTGTCCCTGGCCAAAGCCTCCTTGTCCACCACTGTCATGCGTGCCCCACATGTAGTGTGGGGACACTTTCCAGTCACAGAGAGCATTCTGTCATGTAGGATCCCACGGAAGGGGAGCGGCAGCAGTGTCTTGCACAGGCTGAGAGGTTACTGAGGCCGTGCCAGGAGGAGCCTTTCCTGCAACGTTCCACCATTCCCAGCCTGTGGGGGCCCATGGCACTGACCAGCAGCCCCTGGGAGTGGCCTCTGTGGGAGTGAAGAGATCAGGGCTTCCCTCTGACTGCCCTCTGCTTAGGTACACAGAAGTGGTTCAGCAGCCAGCGTGTGTCAGGGTCCCCGTGGCCATCCTGGGCTGGCCTCCCTGAGCCCCACCTTTCCCTGTGCAGCCCTGAACCAGGTAATATAGTCCCAGGGACCTGTGAGTCACAGAGCCCAGGACACCACTGGCTTATGTATGTGCATTGTGTCCATTAGAACTGTCGCAAGGAGCTGTAGAGAACCAGTGTGCAGGGTCTTTGCGACATCACAGGTCCCCAGGCTGTGGCAGAAGGAGCTCCGGGCTGGGTGTGGGCTCACAGCCACTTCTGTGCCCCGGCAGAAGCTGAGTCTGGTTCACTCCCCTCCCACTGTACGGTGCCTGCTCACCGTGCCGCTGACCTGTCCTCATGAGAGTAGACTTGGCGTGTCTGAGTGTTGACCCAAGAACAGACTCCTGAGGTGGCAGGAAGGGGAGGGGTCGCAGAGGCTGGCAGAGACTTCCTGTTACAAGTACTGCACGCCATGGTCAGATTATCCAAACGAGGCTCGTTTCTAGGCTCTGAGCACCACCACTTCTCACTTCCCAGCAGTCTCCTTTTCCGTGTGCTTGTGCTTCGTGGCTGTGAGCCTCAGAATGCGTGGGACGGCTCCTCAGGGGGCAGGGAGTGAGCCGTGCAAGTTTCAGTGACGTCATCTTTTCCCAAAGCCATGCTCTGTGATGTGCTGAGTGACCTAAACTGCCGGGGACTCTCTCTACCTCCTGTGGCTCTCCCTGGGGTGGCGGAATTCGATTCTCAGGTGTCCCGAGGCAGGGAGAGGCAGGGCGTGGCTGTGACGCACTTCCAGGGGCTGACCTGGAGGCCCGGGCTATGGCTGCCTCCTCTTTGATGCTGGGCGCCAGTTTCCTTCCGGCTGTTCTGCCTCCCCCTTGGGTTCCTCCCAGGGTTATCCCAGCTGCGTGCACAATCTGGAGGTGACTTCCTCTTCCTGTTTTCCCTGATTGTTTCGTGGGACACGCTCAGTCTGGGCCCTACACCACTTTGGCCACACCCAGCCTCTTGCCGCCTCATTCCTTTGGTTCATTTTAAGAAGCCCACCTGTCCTGGCAGCAGAAGCACTCCCACCCCCAGAGACGGGATCTTGTGCTGCAAAGCAAATTATGTGTGCTTAATTGAAAACTATATAAATAAAATTTGATCAAGTGCCTAGTTATAAGCCCCTGAGTGGGTTCTGCAGAAAACGGATTAGAAATTGTAATTATGCCAGTGGTAGCTGCTCCCTGGCCTTGTTCTCCAGGGCCAGTGTCTCAGCGTTCATGCAGCCCGAAGGGCAGAATGGGTGAGGCCTCTTCTCAGGTGCAGGAGTTTGCCAGGAACCCTAGATGGAGCTCAGGAGGGTCCCAAGCTACCTGGATGGAAGCCAAGACCTACTGGCTCCTTGTGAACTTGCCCCAGCTAGGCAGGAGTTGGGATGGGGGTGCAATCAGCTCCCCTCTACTCTACTGGTCAGG
The DNA here is from genome assembly GCF_034190915.1 of Cavia porcellus. Classification (NCBI taxonomy): domain Eukaryota; kingdom Metazoa; phylum Chordata; class Mammalia; order Rodentia; family Caviidae; genus Cavia; species Cavia porcellus. Next base: position 29,432,390 of record NW_026947515.1, read on the forward strand.
CCAGGGTTACCTGAGTCAAAGTGAGCCCCCTGGCTGCAGCAATGCCAGCCGCTGCCTTCAGCCATGTGGGCCTTGGGAGATTTACCTGTTTGTGTGTTGAAGGTTGAACTAGGGGTGTCCCACATGCTAGGCAAGTACTTTACCACTGAGCTGTACCCCAGCCCTTTTTATTCTGAGACAGAGCCTCTCCAAGTTGCCCAGACTAGATTGACATGGGTGATCCTCCTGTGTAGCTAGGATTTCAGGGGTAGCCCTGAGCGCATGGCTCTGCGGCCTGCCTTCAACAGTGACGTTCGCTCCCCATTAGGTCCTATTTTGAGACAGGACACAGAGGAGTGGCTGTCCCTTTGGGTTTGGTTCAGGATCCAAGGGTGGAGCAGTGTCCTCTGTCCTTCGTCTGCTGTCCCTTCCCTATCAGCGTTGTCTCGAGGAATGTACTTAACACTGGCTCCCTCCCCCACATCGGTGACACAGCACGTGACAAGGTGCAGCCCTCTGTAGGTGACTTGAATCACTCCAGATCTGGACTGCACACAGTGTTCTTGCTGCCAAAGGGTTGGAGTGAGGTAGGGACATCTGGAGGCCGGGTGTGGTGGTGCAGTAATCCCGGCACACAAGGACTGAGGCCGGAGGCTCACTTCAAGTTTGAGACCAGCCTGGGCTACATAATGAGACCCTGTCTCAAAGTGCCTCCTGCAAAAACAAAAACAAGAAATCAACACAGGATGAGGTGACTCCAGCCCAGAAGTCAGGTGTGGTGTATTCACTTGTCCAGTCAGGCCGGGCTGCAGGCAGTGTGTTTTGGCCGTGGGTCTCTTCTGGGCATTGTGAAGGAAGTAACCGCCTTCTCTCCTCTACAGGTGTGACCTTCGCTGCTAAAGGCTATTTTGATGCCCTAGTGAAGATGGGGGAACTGGCCAGTGAGAGCCAGGGTTCCAAGGAACTCGGTAAGAACCCAGACTGTGGAGCCTAGGGTCCCTGGTTGCCACGTGCCAAGCAGCTCTGGGGGCTTCTTCCATTCTGACCCTGCTTCAAGTAGGGCTTACCTGTCAAACAAGAAAAGATGTTTTAAAATGGTGCACAGCCCCAGAGTTGGTGAGGAGCCCCAGGTGGGCACCCATGCTCTCCCTGGAGGGCTCATCTCCCACGGGGGCACGGCCCAGGGCTGAAGAGAGGCCGTCGGAGCTGCAAAACCTGAACAACCAGCCTAGGGGCCATGTGTGGGAAACGAGTCTCAGCTGCCGGGGTCTGCGGATGCGCAGAATCCCTGCCGGGGTGAAGAGTGGTGGGAGGGGTGCAGGCCCGCGAGTGGGATGGAGATGAAGTGTCAGCAGGTGGAATTCCTGGGTACACTGTTTTCTTCATGCTTTTCTGTGTTTCGGGAATGTTCTGTGAGAAGTCTATGTTGCTCGTGAAATCAAGGCGGTCTTGGGCTGCCTGTGGTATCATCTCAAGCGTGGCTTCGGGTGTCAGTGCCACTGAGGCACCCGAGGTCTCCCTCCCTCCTGGGGATGCCACACTGTGGGGTGGGCCTGGGGTGGCCTGGCCTGTGTCCTCTGCAGCGCTTCAGTGGGCTGCAGCCACAGGCTGACTGAACAGTGGAAGCACCACCCTGGGAGTGCCTCCCAGCCTGTGAGCGTGGAGGGCAGGCAGTGCCCGTGCAGCTGCCTTAACCATGGGGTCTCCTTACAGCCACCGTTCTGGGAGGCGGCCCCTGTGTCTGGCCAGCAAGGGCAGCAGGTGGAGATGCTCAGGCCAAAGCGGATGGTTCAGTGTGACAGGGTGGTCAGGCCAACACGCTCTGTCCTCTGTTTGGTCCCTTGTGGGGGCCAGTAGCTCCCTTGACTGATGCAAGGCCCAAGTCGTGTTGGAAGGTGGGGTGCTGGGTTGCCTTGGCATCGGGGAATTCCAGCTGCTGCATGGGCCTTGGTCTCTGATGTGTAGTGGGCCTCAGCCATGAGCCCCGTGCCCACCCTTCTGCACAGACAGCCGTCACCCTTGTGGGTGGCAGGCTTTGCAATCACCTCTGCCACTCCCTCACATGAGATCACGGGCCTGCTGTGCATCCCATGGGTCTCGGGGTTCCTGCAGCCTCCACAGTCCATGAGGTGCTGCTGTGCTGATGGATTGCAACTGGGGACTGGCCTAGAGTGAGGGGGACAAAGCCCAGCTTAGCGGGACCATGGGGATGAGTCCACGCTGTCCCCCAGCTCTGACACTTTAGCTTGCCTGAGCCACTGTGAGTGGCAGGAATTGTCTGGGGCCACACTAGAATACATGAGATAGTGGAAGCGTATGAGAAGCATGCCTTCCTGTATTTCTTAATATTTTCACTTACTAAATTATTTTATAAAACAACAGCCTCGAGGCTAACAAGGAAACTGAAATGTCTACGTGCTGTCAGTAACCACCTGTCTTCACAGACACCCACACGCGTGCCAGGTCAAATGCTCTCGCCCGGAATCACTGCATTTTAACTTGCCGAGTTGCACCGGGTTGGGATGTCAGCTGCAGGAGGGTCTCCGTCCCCGTGTGGCGACTTGGGAGGCAGAGTGACCCCGCACACCTGCTCCCTTATCTGCCCGGGCTTTCTGTGGTCGCTGGTGTGGATCAGTGTCTGAGCACCACGCAGTTAAGCCTGAGAAATGTCACTGAAAATCACATCGTGTGAACCCGTTCTGAGTGTTTCCTAGAACAGAATCACACAGGCTGCAACCTTGCGTGTCTGGCTGCTTTCCCAGCCATGGTTTTGCTATTCACAGCATGCTGTGTGTCAGTTCCTTCCTGTTCGTGGCCATATAGTATTCCAGTGTGTGTGGGGCCATCTGATCATTGCTTGATGAGTTGGGTTGCTTCCACGTTTTGGTGGCCGTGAACATGGGTGTGCATGTTTGCGTGAATGTATGTTTTCTTTTCTTCTGGACAAGTGCCTGAGAGTAAAACTGCTGGTCAAATAATTGGAAGTTGGATTTTTATTAAAGCATTTGCTTTAAAAATAAGTTGGTTCTTTTGCCAGCCCCCTCCTGCCCACGCCGCGCTTCTCAGAGGCAGCTGCCTCCAGCGCCTGTGCCATTTTCTCCTGTGTGTCTGAATGATAGGTTAACGTTGTTTCTTCTTCTTTTTAATTTTAGATGTTACCTAATGACTTCTTATGATGGGAGATTTGGATTAAACCTGCCTGCCTTCCTTCCTTCCTCTCTATCTCTGTCTCTGTGTCTCTGTCTCTGTTGCTATCTCTGTCTGTCTGTCTCTCTTTCTGAGAGAGGGTCTCCCTGTATACTGTGTAGTTCAAGCCGGCCTTGAGCTCACTATGTAGCCAGGATGGCCTCAAACTGGAATCCCCAGCGTGTGCCACCACACCCAGCTGGATTTCGAGTTTTTCATCTTGTCCCCTTGCCCCACCCCAGTTTAGGGATCATAGTTTCTGCTGAAGTCAGTGCCCACTGTGTCGTTGGGTGTGGCCCATGCCCCTAGTCCCAGCACTTGGGAGGCAGGTAGGCTTGCTGAGAGTGCTGGGCCCACCTGGGCTGCTCGAAACTAGTCTGAACGACAGTCAGACCCTGTCTCAAAACAGACAAACCAGTCCGCGATGCTTATAGGAGAAGACAGAGCCCTGTCATCGCCAGACACAGTGGGTCATGATGACTTGGGTTTGCCGTGTGTGTGGCATCACGGAAGCACAGTAAACTGCACTGATTTGCATGTATAGCATGAAGAGTCCTGATGTGCACCCTGTGACCAGAGTGACAGTGGTGGTGGACTTGTCCCTGCCCACCTCTGCCCGTCTCCAGGTGGTCCTGCATCCTGCCTCCGCTGGAACTGTTTTCCGGCTGGGACATGAGAGGACTCATGAGGCTGCTCTGTTCTCTGGTCGCGCCCTCTGGTCTGCCTGCGGGTCATCTGGGGGGCTGTGCCTTGGTGGTCTTTCACTGTCTCATAGCCGTGTTATGGTGGACACGGCTTTTGTCTGTACAGGGACCTCTGGGTTTCTAGCCAGGGTGTTTCCAAACTCACGTTTCTCTGGTGGCGAGGGCCATCTTCTTATGTGCTTATTTACCCGTTGTTTAAGCTCACTTTGTAGCCCTGGTTGGTCTCGATCTCACAACACTCCTCCTGCCTCAGCCTCCCCAGTGCTGGGATTACAGGCATGCGCCACCACGCCCGGCCCTAGTTGTCGATGTGTCCATGTGTAGTGAATTGTTATTTCAAATCTTTACCCGTTTAGTTGGGTGTCTGTCTTACTGACTTGGGAGTTCTCCACATGTACGATATCTCTAGGTACAAGTCCTGCTTGTTAGTAGGGTATTTTGCAAATACTTTCTCTCAAGCTGGTCGGCTTTTCATTTTATAACAAGGTTTTTTCCTCCTTGGTGCTGGGGCTGGAACCCAGAGGCTGGCATGAGGTAGGCAAGGCCTCTCCCACAGGTTCACGCTCCCCCTCGCCTGAGTTTTCAGAAGAACAAGAATGTTCAGCTTCAGCAGAGCCCCCTGGCTGCTTTGGTTTTCTGATGAGGGCTTCTGTGGCGTCTCCCGCCCGGCTGGCCGGCCGTCTCCTGTGGACTTGGTAGCTACTCCTGCCTGCGTTTGCTGCTTCTTCGCGTTGGTTTGTTCCAAGCCACAGACCTCACTGCCGCACACATTTTGCTGTCTGTAGCCTGGGTCCCTCTGCCTGTGTCTCCTGGGTCCCCCGATCCCCTCGCTCCCTCCTGTACCTGGGGACATCTGTTTAGGCAGGCACCGGGGCCCCCTGGGGTGCCGCCCCCACTCTTTCATTCTCCCAGCATTAGGAGAATCGTCTCGGCTTCCTTTAAGGTTCCAGAGGGGGAAACGGGAACTAGTTTTTGGGTTGGTTTGTTTGTTTTTTAAAGAGAAAAAAAATTCAAAACAAGATAAGAGCAACAGTGATTAATTCGTTCTGTATTATCTTTAAATTGGTTCCACAGAGTGCAAGATACAGGCCTTTGATTGTCTGAACAATGTTAGCACAAACCTGTCTTCTCAGTGAACTGAGAGAAATTAGTAGAATAACTGTGTTAACTATACATGTGTTCCATGCACATGTATCCTATGTACGTGTATATTGCTTTCCCTCCCTGTCTCCCATCCTAGTTTCTCTTTCCTTTTCAACAGTTTCTGTAAGTTTCTCAGTATTTGTTGTACATTTTGGATCTTATTTACTCTTTCAGCTTCTCACACTGGTGAGACAATATGCACATGTGCATCTGGTTTGTTTCACTTATGAGTGTGGTCTCAAGTTGCATCTGTTTACCTATAGAAGCCTCCAGTTTATCCTTCTTTATGGCTAAGTAGTACTCCATTGTATAAAAAAAGACCACATCTTTTTTGTTCATTCCTCAGTTGATGGGCATTTAGGTTGTTTCCATGATCTGACTATTATAATCTGTGCTGCTATAAACATGGGTACGTGTATATCACTGTGGTATGATATTTTTAATTCTTTTGAGAAGATACCCAAAAGGGGAATAGCTGATTGGAATGGGACTTCTACTCCTAGTTTTTTGAGGGGTCTCCACACTGATTTCCACAGCGGTCACACCAGTTTGAATTCCTATCAGCAGTGGAGAAGGGCTCCCCTTTCCCTACAACCCCTCCAGCATTTGTTACTGGTTGATTTCTTGATAGTGGCCATTCTTTCTGGGGTGAGGTGGAATCTCAGTGTTGTTGTAGTTTGACTCTCTCGAATGACCAATGATGTTGAACATTATTTCACATATTATTTGTTTGTATTTCTTCATCTAAGAAGTATATATTCATCTCAGATGCCCGTATTTTTTTTTCACGTCACATGGGTAATGTGCCGAGGTCGTAACAAGGTTCAAAGGAGGCACATGTCATGCATGGAGCATGAACACCCAATCATCACGCTTATGAGCCTGAGGATCTCAGATGCCGTATTTTGATTGGGTCATTAAATGTGGGAAGTCTGATACTTTTGAGTTCTTTATGTGTTCTCCATAGTAATCCTTGTCTGAGGGACAGTTGGCAAACATTGTCTTCCATGTCGTGGGTTGTCTCTTCACTCTGTTGGTGGTGTCTCTTGCTGTGCAGAAGCTTTTTAATAAGATGAGATCCCAGTTGTTGATTCTTCAAGATAATTGTGCAATCGGGATTTTGTTCATAAAGTCTTTGCCCGTACCAGTGTCTTCAAGAGTTTTACCTGCACTGTGTTCCAGCAGATTTAATGTGTACGTTTCAGTATTTAGATTTTTGATCCATTTTGAATTTAGTGTAGTTCATTGTGAAGGACATGGGTCCAGTTCTAGTCTTCGGCATGTGGAAGCCAGTTTTCTAGCACCCCTTATTAAAGAGGCTGTCTTCCTTCCAGTGAAGGTGAAGGTGGCTTAATGTATTGGGGTTGCCTCTGCATCTCCTAATCTGTTCCACTGATCCGGGGGTCTGCTTTTTGCCAGTGTCACGGTGTTTTTATCAGAGTAGCTTTATAGTATAATTTTTTTTTTTTTTAAAAATTACCAGGGATCGAACTCATGACCACGCGCTTGCAAGGCAGGCACTTATGCCGCTGAGCTAAATCCCCAGCCCCAATAGTATAATTTCAAATCAAGGATTGTGATGCCCCCTGATAGGAGCTGTTTTTGAGCTGTGTGTGTCTACAGATGTTTTCTTGCCTGGCTCTGGTCACTTTAGCTGGTGTAATTCTAGGCAGGAAGTGATTTTCACTTGGAGTTTGAGGATAACACATTTCCATCTTAACTCCTGGGGCTGTAACGATCAATGCCCTTTGGTGTGATTTTCTTTTAAATGTGAGTTCTCGTGGTTTCTGCTCCCTATATACTTTTTTTTTCTTCTAAATGTAACCCAGAGATTTTACACTAAACTATATCCCCAACAGCCCCCTTTCTTTTCTTTAAGGAACAGTCTGGCTGAGTTGCCCAGATTGGGCTCAAACTTGTGCTTCTCCTGCCTCAGCCTCCCAGAATGCTGGAAGTACAGCACTACCTGTTATATGCAGACACCCCAACCAGTGACATATTCCTGTTAAACTGGACATGATCACTCTAAGCTGATCTTCTCTGGACCAGTTGGACTAAGCTTTATCTCTTTTGCTTGATACCAAGCTTGGTTTTCTCATCATCTTCCTGAGTAGAGCATTGTTGATTTCTTATTACTTTCTCTGATGTTTGTCCTTCTTGCTCCAGTGTGGGAGGGGTGAAACGTGGTCTCTGCTATCTTGGAGGTTAAGCCAGAGCCCACCCTGGGCAGTGGAACTCAGGTCTAGGAGGAGTGATGGGCACCCTGCCCAGACCAGCCCTCGATTGGGCCCCTGATTTAATCTTGAGTCGGTCTTCAAGTCCTGGCTCTGGACATCTCCTGCCGGAACCTCCTGAGTCCGGGACTACAGGCGCGTGCCATTGTGCCTAGCTCTGGTGCTTTAAGAGCTAGGCTTTAAGAGCTGGGCCCCTTTGTGTAGCCAGCAGTTCCCAGTAACTGCCCAGGGGAGCTGCCCCAGCGAAGCCACTTCTTAGCCTTCTCCACCTGACCCCTGCCTGTCCTGTCTGTGCAAGCAGGAAGAAGTTTGCTGTGGCTGCTGCCCTATTCCCTGAGCCTGTAGTCACGTTGGGATGGTGCAGGCTTGGCTACGCTGACCTTCGCCTAGTGACTGCTAACACGTCTGCCTCCCCCTTAGACCCCTCTTCCCTCTGGCTCCCAAGCCTGAATCTGAAGGTGGGAGCTGCACTCACCCTGCTACATGTGGGCCTCCTGGAGGCTGTGCAGCCATGCAAACCCAGGGAGTCACTTGTGCTTCAGATGAGGCCGCACCGCCCCTTGGTTCCCTTAGCCTCCTAAATGAGGGGGGCCAGGCAGCGTCTGTCTTTGGTCCACTTGGTCCGCCTGGCCTCACAGTGTGGAGGTGGCCTCGGCCTGCACACACTAGAGCACTCAGCCAGGTCCTCTGATCTGCAGTGGAGCGCGTTCCCCCTGCAGTGAGAAAGTCTCTGCAGTTGACTCTCAGGGCTCTGCTTTGATGCAGTAGGCTGCTTAGTCGAGAGTAAGGCTCGCAGTCCTTCTCATCCCCCAGCCAGCAGCCACCCACACGCCCGTCTGCGGTTGTCTCCAGTCCCCTCCCCACCCTTGTGTCTGTCGAGGTCTCAGTGCCAGCTCCCGCAGAGGCAAAAGCAAAAGCAAAAAAAGAGGCAAAATCTGCTGCTTTCCCTTTGCTCCTTGTGTGCTTGGATGTGACTGCTGCCTTCTCTAAGGTTTTGGTGCTCGCTGGGGCTGACGGAGCAGCAGTTCAGGGTCCTGAGTGGTGGCAGAAGTCATGCTGTGCGCACCGTCCCAGGTCTCTGCAGGGGCTCACATTCCTCAGCCAATAGACTCGCAGATAGGGATTCTCTGACATGTGACAGTAGCATCTCTGCCTTCTGCTCCTCCCTTTGTCCCCTGCCCACTGGGGTGGCTGGCACTGGGGGGCCATCTCCGAGGCTGCAGGGCAGAGGGTGGGCAGGCAGCTGGCCCTGCTGCTGGGGCCTCGGATGCACACTGTGGGTGTGCTCTTGGTTCTTTGCTTGGGGGAAGGACTGCGATCCGTCTGCCTTGCTGCTGTTCTCATGCCTCTCCTGGGGGGCTCCCTGCTGAGCACATCCTGACTCCTGGGCGGCTTCCAGCCTCCTGGGCCTGGGACTCTTCCCCGGCACCTTGGGTGACAGGATCTGACTGACCCCAAGCCCCCACGGGAAGATGGGCAGAGTGGAAGACCAGAGTCCCGATGTTCCTGCTGCAGCTCACGCACCTGGGTGGGTGTGAAGTAGAGCCACCAGAGCAGGAGCAGGGAACAACCTGTCCCAATAGGGCAGGGTTTCCTTGGGGCCATTTCAGTGCCAGGCCTTGGCGTGCATGAACTTCCCATGTGCACGGGCCATGCGAGGGCCTGGTCCCCACGGGCTGTTCAGTTAAGCTGCCTGTCTCTGGAGGCCTCCACTATGGTCCTGGCCTTTGAAGGGATGCTTTGTACCTGCCGGTGCCTGCAGCACCCTTGTTTGTGATCACAGGGCATGTGTGTGCTTGCTGGCTGTCGCAGGCCCTGCCTTTTGCTTTGACACCGCTGGGCACCCCGGAGTTAGTAGGAGCTCTGTGCCTTTGAATGCGGATGCTTGCAGGCAGGTGGCTGCCACCCTACCCGAAACTGTGGGCTGGCCTTTGGTCACTGAGTCACTGAATTGAGATGTGGCCTGGACAGCTCCCACAGGCTTTGGCTGCCGTCTGCCTCTCATGCGGAGACAGGCACCAAGGCCGCGTTCCAGCCACCTAGCTAGGCCCCCACCCTGGGCTGTGAGTTGAGCCTCAGTGTTTTCCCATGTCAGCGTCTACCTCAGAGGCTGAGGATGACCCATCTCTGCATGTGGCATCTCTGGAATGTTAGGGGCTAGGTAGGAGAGAATGTCCTTGGGCTGTGACCCCAGGAGCCCTCAAGGTTGTCCTCTCAGTGGCTCCTATTGGCCAAGGCGGCTCAGAGCTGCTGCCCATGCTGTGCTGTGGCTGGACTCTGTGTTCTCAGGGAGGTCGGGATGGGAATGCCACCTGGCCATATCTGCTTCTTGGGTTGTGAAGAGCCATCCATATCTGGCCAAGGAGCCCTGTGTGTCCCCGGCTGAATTTTGGGCATCCCCATTAGTATGTGACAGCTGGGTCTTGGATATATCTCATGCTGTCAGATCTAACTGTGGGGACCTGCCTTGGAGACTACTAATTCTCCTGACAGACACCTTCAGAGCCTTAATTAGATCCACCCAGCAGGGGCTGTGTCAGTGTCACATCCCTGAGGACCTGGCTGGTCCCTGGCCTCCGTGGCAACTGCTGCCTGGCAACAAAAGGGGGAGGGGGGAGCCACTCCCAGCCCCATAGGCTTCCCTTCCAATCGAGGAGACGGGTGGGGGGGTACTCCAAAGCTGGGCTGGCTGATTGCAGTGCAATGGGTCCTGGAGGCTGGGGGTGGGCAGCCAAGGGAGGTCCCGGCTTAGGTGGCCTGGGCTCCTGTTGGGGTGGGCCTCCAGCTCCGGCTGCCCTGCTGAAAGCTTTGTAGGGCTGGGGAGCCTCTGTCGGGAGAGATTAATAACTGCCTTAATTGGATTTGCCGTGGCCGGGGAAGTGGCTCTGTGGTAACAGGAGGTGGCACCGTGTGTGTCCGTGTTTCCCAGTGTTGGGTCTGCTCTGTGGCAGGAATATTAATACAGCAGCACCACCAGGGCAGGTGACTGTGGTGCCTCCATTCCAGTGACCAGTGGATTCTGACCAGGAGCAGATAAGGAGGCACCAGCAGCTGAATTCCATCCAGCCTGTTCCCCAGAGGTGAAAGTCGTTGCTCAGCGACAAGGCAGGTGGAACCAGAGCGGAGCATGGTGCCTTAGAGAATGGTTGGTGGCCCCTGCCAGCTCTGCTCCTGCTCTGAGGGGAGGCTCAGTCCTGTCCCGCCCAGTGTCCTAGTGTTGTTACCAAGGCAGGAGGCACGAAGCCTTTTAAGCCCCTTCCTCTGGAGCCACACAGACCCTGGAGGGGTTTGCTGAGCATTATCACCTAAGTCTGAGACCTTAGCCACCTGCCTTAGGATAGCCAGCCTGTGCCTTAGGTGCCAGGGGTACAAGAGGGCTCTTCAGGGCCCCAGGGAGCCCCAGGGAGCCCCAGGGTCCATCTGTCCCCCAGCTGAGGTGCTCCAGACTTGGCCTGCTGTGTCTTGGTAGCAGCTCTAGCTTCCACGTGAGGGCAGAGGAGGCAAGAGTGCCCAGCTGGCTGGGGATGGTGGTGCGTTCCTGTATCCCAGCATTCTGGGACGCTGCGGAGGGGTAGCATTATCAGAATGGAAGCAATCCGTGGTCATTACCAGTGTCACATGCAGGTAGGCCTGTTGCCTAGGCTGCCTCCTGGGCAGAGACCTAAGCAGCCAGAGTATGCACATAGGCACAGATAGTCCCCACCAGCAGTGTGACACCATCTCTGAAGTGCTGGGGGCAGTAGTGCTGGCTGGAGAAGTGACAGGATATTGACACTGGTGGCCAGAGAGGCTAGTAGTCCTTCCATGGGGCAGTGGTCCTCTAGGACTTACAGTGCTCATCTGCTCCCAACAGTGGTACTTTTGTCCGTTGTGAGGCTAGCTGGGTTCCCAGATCATATTCAGCGATATTCAGCAGGAACTTGGCATCTTCTGCCTGTGCGACAGCCTCTTTCCTATGGAATGCACAGGTCCCCCTGCCTGGGCCCTGGCAAAAGAGCTGGCACTGGGTCCCTGTCCATGGTGGCTGGCTCTACCCTATGAGGGATTGTCCTATTGCCTTTCATTGTCCTGAGCATGGCCACTGGCCCACACGTTCTAGGTGACTTCAGCCCACCTCCCTTCTCCACCCGTCGGGCAGCACAAGCTGGGGCCTGAGAAGCAGTGTTCTGATGAGAAGTAAATTTGCCCACCCATGCTGAGTGCGCGCTCAGGCCCAGATTGGTCACCATGCCTGGAGAGAGCAGGGAAGGACGTGAGGACATAGGAGAGTCCTTCTGCCCCTTCAGACCCTGCATCCAGCTTTTGCAGGTGTCAGACAGAGAAGACAGATGTGACTGAGGGGACAGTGAGGGCTACTGGGGATGAGTGTCCAGCAGTGCTGGGCAGGGAGAGCCCCACATGGGCCTGGTTCGTACTGTGGAGCTGGGCCGAGGCCTTGCTGTGCAGCTAAGGTGGGGAGGGCATCAGATCATATCAGATCAGTCCAGGGCCCTGTCTCCACTGCTGTGCATGGCCAGGCCCTTGGCAGCAGCCACCCTGTCCCCCCCCACAGACACATGAGCCTGAAGCGTGTCCTGCCATTCTAGGGTGGATGAGTCTGTGGGCTGTGACCACCCAAGTCTGTCCTGAGGTTCTGAGATGGGAACAGACGCCCAGGTGACAGTGGTCCTGGGAGCTGAGCTCAGGGCAGGGGAGGGGAGGTAGCAGTGGCTTGGGAGGTGGGGGTGGGCAGTGGAGTAGAGGAGCCTGTCCAGAGCCCCACGGAGTCCCATGGTCTGATTGTTGACACAACATTGACATCCAGGTGGCTCTTTGGACTTGTTTTGTTTCAGAACAACATGACCATAAGCATCACTATCTGCTGTCATCACCATGGCAACGCAGCCATTGATTTTCTGTTGGTTTCCCCAGGCCACATTCCAATCCAGCCTTTTTGTTGGCAGAGGAACCCACTTCTCCCAAGGAAGCACGGAGGCCCAGGAGAGCAGGGCTGGTGGTCTCCAAATAGGGTTCCTCTTCTTGTCTCAGCTCCAGACCCCTCTCTGTGGGTCCAGCAGCACGATGTCCTGCAGCCCCCTCACTATCTGTCTTTCCTAATGAGAACTTCTTATTCGTGCCTCACTCAGGCGTATGCTAATTAGCTCTCCGAGGTGCCTTTTCGCTCGGGGAAGCCACCAGAATAATTGAGCATTATGGATATTTGCTTCAGAAGGCTCCAGAAGGTGATGAGTGCTCGCAGCCAAGTTTGAGCAGCTGACCCTTTGGCTCAGAGCCACCTCTGCCACCAGCAGAGAGTGTGATAGCGCTGTCATCTCCCAAAATGACAGGGATGCCTGAGGAAGGAGTCCATTGCTGACACTCCACGGTGCAGGCACCCTGCTCAACCGCCTCCTTGCCCTGCCCTGGGGAGTTCACTGGGGCCAGACACCCAGGGCTCTAGACCAAGACTTCCTGAGGGGTCAAGAGTCCCCTCTCTGTACCCTCTAGCACGATCTGGGGCTGGGAGCCCTTCCATCACTCTCTGCCGTCTGAGGACCTGTATGGAGTGGCAGAGTCTCTGCCACCTCCATCACAGCACATGCTGGTGCCAGCATCGGGGCCTCAGAGTCATGACTGGGCCAGTCCTGTCTCCCTTCCCAGCTGCTCCCGGGTGCTGAGCCAGGGCAAGTTCCCGCGTTCCCAGTCGCTCCTGGCTCTTGGTGCCAGAACCTTGGGAGAGCCAGCCAACTCCTCACATTCTCCTGCCAGGGTGACATGCTCTTCTCCCAGCCTGGGCAGCCAGGGCAGAGTTGAAGAGGCAGGGGCCAGCTCAGCCCACAGGCCCCGGCCCCTGCCACATCCCCATCCCTTGACTCCCTCATACTCCAGGACCCTTTCAGGCTTCTCCAAGGGGTGCAGAGTAGCCCTGGCTCGGCTTGACCCTGAGAGCCATGTGAGCACCTCTCCGCGTCCACTCAGAGTTCCTGCTGCTTTGAGGCCCGTTGTGTCCATCTGACCTTGGCACCTAAACCTTGGCGGACGGTGGGGTCTTCTCTGCCAGCCTCTTGGGTCTGGGGCTGGAGGAGCTGGGACAGAAGGTAGCCACGTGGGGGGCCTGCTCCTGAGCAGCCTGCGGCTGGAGGTTCTTACCTGTTTGCCTGTTTCCTCCTCATAGCATACCCTTCTTGCACAGAGGAGGCTGTGCTAGGAGAGACACGGGTGGCCAGAGCCATACCTTGTGATCGAGGCAGTGTCTGGTCCCTGTCTTCTGCCTGGTCCCCATCCGCACGTTGATCTGCTGCTAGGCACCAGGTGGTGTCCGGTTAGCCATGAGGATGTGGGTGTCCTCCACTTCTGTCTGTGGTGTCCAGTCCTACAGTCCTCCCCCAACAGACCCTGCAGTGTGTCACTCTGCATGGGGACATCCTCAGCAGGCAGACAAATGGTGGACAGAGGTCCCTACTGCTGGGAGCAGGATCCTGTGTGGTGGCAGTGGGTTCTGGTTCTTGGATTGGCTGTTGTGTATGGTGTCGTGCTTGCCCTCCCCGCCCAGGCCAGGCAGCTGGACTGCGCAGCTGAGAGATGGAAACTGTTGCCCCACCCTGGTATTCCTGGCTTCTTCACTCTTTCTTGGGTTAAGCAGGCGCTGGAATTTTCAACACAGGTTGCCTTTTGGACACTGATTCTGTTGACCCAAGGCGCTCTCCCTGTTGGGGCCCAAGCCCAGGGCTGGCAGCGAGTCCTGAAACTTGCACTCTACCAGTTGTTGAGTGGTTGCTTCCCTGGCCCAGGGCCTTGGTCTTCCGTGGCCCTGGCAGCCAGCAGGACCCCCGCCACAGCCCAGCTTTACCACTGAGCCTCCTCAACCCCTGGCTGCCTTCACAGATCTGTGCTGCCCTAGAGATGGTGGAGGTGATTTCTCTTTTAAACTTAAGAGAATTGACTCCGATCTGTATGAGATGCCTTCCTGGCTCTGCTTAGGGTCAGGTGTCTCATTTTTCTCTGGAGAAGCCTCAGGTGGGGTCTGGCCTTCCCAGGCCTTTACAGACGAAGGCAAGAGGCTGCACAGATCTCCCCGAGGGACCCATGAGGGGCTGCACCCCAGCCCACTCTCCACTCCCCTCCCTGCCTTCTTCACAGTCTCCCAGATTCACACTCCCGCTCAGCCCCTTGTCATCTGAGGATTAGAAGAACATGTTGTATTTTCTGGGAAAAGAAAAAAGGCCTGAACATTTTAAAATGCCACTGGTATGAAAAACAGGAGGCAAGGGGCTGTTCCTAGATTAAAGGGACCAAAGCTCCCAGCACGGGAGCAAAGGTGAGAATCCTGGTGTGCTGGAAGTTCCGCTAATTCCCCCCAGCCCATACCTTGGCAGGCCAGATGCGTTTGTGTTGGTTTCAGGTGTTTATGGAGCAGTCTGAGTAAATGGAGCATTGCTGGTGAGAGAAAGAGACTGAGGGGATGTGCACCCAAGTGAGTGTGCATGTGATGGTGGCAGGGGCCATTCGGGGACACAGGTGTGTACTGGGTGTCATGGCCAACTTGCTGCACATCAAACAAGTGCTTGCTTTGGGATACAGCCAAGCTGATGGGGGCATGTCCCATTGTCTGCATCTGGATCTGAGGTGGCTTTGGAAATACATATGTACACATCTCTGTGTGCACTGTTGTGCCTTCCCGTGTGTGCCTGTGTGTGCACCAGCATGAGAGCAGCTTTTGTGCTCCCATGTGTATTCGAGAGCTATACAGATGTGGCCAGCACTATCATCCGGGGCACCATGGAGGAGGCGAACGGTGTCTGCTGTCCTCTTCTTGCAAGTTGCTCACAGGTTCCAGAGGTCGGGCTGCGGAGAACATGTTCTGAGCCACAAGTAGGATGGGCACAGTAAAGCTATGACATATGCCTTTTTAGTCTCTGGTGATTTCCTACTTTGTTGTTGACCCAGGGACATTCCTGGACAGCCTGGGTGTGGTTGTGATACCAGCCTGACTCACCGGCAGCTGTCTCCAGCAGTGGTGGATCCCCCAGAGACTGCTGCTCCAGCGGGAGGCAAGCCCTGCACCTGTGCTGTGCATGGGGCTAGGAGGTGTCTTGTTCCTGTCCCTCTGTTCCCTGCCTGCACAAGTCAGCAGCCACCCCCAGCCAGACTTGGGAGCCTGATTTCAGGTTTGCCCCCTCCTGGTGTCATCCCTGATTGCCACCCTCCATTCTTTCCAGTCTCAGTGGTCTTCACAGTGTTCCCTGAGCATTCCAGGTGATGTCACCAGATGTCAGATGTTACCAGTGTGGCCTTAAGTCCTTGACCTGGGGTAGAGCCAACTAAAGGCACCGCAGATTTTCCTCTTCGAGCAGCTTCTCACTGTGTTCTTTCTGGATGTTTTAAAACATGCAGGGGCCTGGGACTGCCACTCAGTGGTACAGAGTTTGCCTGGCATGCACCAGGCCAGGGTTCCATCCCCAGTACCAAGGCCCAGGGATATAGCTCTGTGGCACAGTGCCTGCCTGGTAAGTGCAAAGTCATGAGTTTGATTGCCAATACAAGAAAGAAAGAAAACAAGATAGCAAGGAACCATCCACCCATCCCTGGTACCATCAAAAAATAAAGTTGCCAAATACCGAAGGCAGCCGGGGATGAGTGCTCCTCCTCCCGCTGCCATCTGCTCTGTGGCTCGGCAGGGGCACTGCCTGTCCTGCCATCCTCACCTCGGGGCCTTGGGGAGATTTCACTGCACACTCATCCCTTGGGACCTTCCCTAGCCTTGTCCTGCCCAGGCTTGTGCGCTGAGCATTTGCCCACCTGTGTCCCTGATGCCAGGCCCTCCTCACCATCCCTTCTCACTGCTTTTTAAATTCTGAGTGCCTCTCCAGCCCCTGGGCCCAAAGGTCTCTGCTTTCTTCTCTTCTCTCTACATTGGGCTCACTTGTGAGCGTGTGCTCTTCTTGTCCTCACTGATGCCTTCTCTCGTTGGGTACTTTGAGCCCCCAGGCACTGTCCAGTTCTTGCCTTCACTGGTCCTGGACTCTGCAGGGCCACTCTGTTCATGGTACTGAGATTCTTGGATCTGATTTTATTTTTAGACAGGGTGCATTTTGCTTTGCTGTCCAGACTGGTCTTGAACTCCTGAGCTCGAGCAGTCCTCCTGCCTCATCCTCACAAGTAGCTAAGATGATGGGCATGCACCACTGTACTCAGTTTGTATGTATATTTGGGGGTTAAGAATTATTTTTGTAGTAGCAGTGAAATAAAATGAATCAGAAAGAGAAGACACCATGACAAAGCCCTGGAGATCCATTTTCATCCGGATCCCAAGAATTGGCTGAAGCCAGCTCTTGCCATGGCAGAGGCTGGCAAAGATAGAGGCCCTGGGAGTGCACCTGAGTGGCCAGCCTGCCTGGGAAGGAGACTGACCTGCCCAGTCCTTGGACGAGTCCTTCACCTCCTTGGAGACTTGATCCCTGTTAGCAGCTGTGGCTTCATTTGCTGCATTCATTCCTCCTTTATCTCCCCAGTGGACAGGGACTAGCCCCAGGGCAGGAGAGAAACTAGCTGTGGTAGAAAGGCAAGCAGACACCTGGGAGCCCAGATCCTCCTCCAGGAACCCTGAGAGCAAGGCTCTGGCCTCCCCAGGTGGGCACCTATGCTGCCCGTCTGCTCCCCTGGGCCACCCACTCATGGATTTCTTGTTTCTAAGCAGGTGAGAGATCTTTAAGAAAGTGTATCAGGGCTGGGGATTTAGCTCAGTGGCATAAGCACCTACCTTGCAAGCGTGTGGTCATGAGTTCGATCCCTGGTACCAATAAAAAAAAAGTGTATCAAGAGACTAATGATGCACAGGTAGAATTTAGGAAGACAAAAGAGAAGATGCTGTGCCATTTGTAATATCCCCAACATGGAAGCACCTGGAATATCACTGATGCATCTGTGGGTAACACTGTGGCCTCTTCATAAGTGGAGTCTTACTTAGCTGTGGAGGAGGAGGAACTTCTGAATCCTGCTGCAACACAGATGAGCCTTGTGCACGTCGGGCTCAGTGAAAGAAGCCACGTACCGCATGGTTCCACTTGTGTGAGATGCCCAGGGTAGGAGGACCTGTAGAGAGAGACCAGAGTCTGGTGGTTCCAAGAACCGGGGAGATCTGGGGAGAGGGCGTGGCTGCTAAGGGTGGTCAGGGTATTTGGGGATGGTAAAGATGGCCTAGGATTTTGTGTGTGTGTGGGAGGGGTTATGTGGCATTGTGATGTACTAGATGCCCTGCAGTTGTTCACTGTCAGACTGCGAAATGCACAGTCAGAGGTGGTGGCACCCTCCTGTCATCACAGCACTGCCATGGCTGAGGCAGGAGAGCCATGACTTCGAGGCCAGCCTGGGCTGCACAGTGAGTTTGCGTTCAGCCTGAACTATATACAGTGTTGCTGCCCTGTCTCAAAAACCAAAAAAAAAATGAAAGAAAAGAAAATATTAAGTGGCTAATTACTAAACAGCAGAGCTGGCTCCTGAGAGGGCAGACTCGGGTCATACAGAGATCACAAGTGTGGACATGTGGGGGAGGAGCCCCACACCTAACCCAGAAGGTCTCAGGATGCTCATATATAGGCATCTTGAATAAGTGCAGCCAGAGAGTTCCCTCTTTCCTGTCCCTCAGGCTGGCTACAAGTCCCAAGGGTGCAGGCCCTCGAGGCCCTTGTGGCTCCTGAACCTTGAGGCTTGTGACCTGTTGCCTTCCTGGCCTAGTGTTCCAGCCTAGGACTGGGGTGGAGGATACTAGCACAGGGCTGTCGGTCCCTCTCCTGTCAAGTGGGGTCCACCCAGGACTGGAGTACATGCCTTTGGGATCTGACAGTGGTCAGTGGGGGTCAGTGAGTGCTGATTACGGAAGACCTCTGAGGAAGGATAGAGAAACAGGGCAGCGGCTGGGTCAGGTGCTTGGCAGTGAGGCTTGGGGTTAGCCCCACACCCCACTGCCCTGGGCGCTCATGGCTAGTATTGAGTGGGAGTCAGGCTGTGTGTGCCCTGGAGCGACCATGGCTGCCTTCAGGGTGAGGCTTCCTCACGGTCCTGCCAGGCCCTGCTGCAGTTCCAGAGGAGCTTGGGCTGAGTGCGTGGAATGGACGCGATCCAGCCAGGGATGAGGTGCCTGTTGGGCCGTGGGCACCCTGGCTCAGTCCAGCCTCACCTAGCTCTAGTCTCCCTGCAGGAGCTGAGGAGTTGAGTCTCATTGCCAGATTAGGGGAGCAAGAGGCGGTGAGGAAAGAGTGGGTGACCACGCACGCACAGGTGGCCGCGTCGGCTGGATGTTCCTCGTGTTTCACCCACTCTGCGAATTACAGCATTCACAGCTGTGGCTATGTGTACATCTGTGGCTGTGTGTGTGTGTGTGCCTGTGTGTTACGTGTGTACCTGTGTGTGCATAGACATGCTGTGTATGTGTCCATGTGTACATGTTTGTGTGCTGTGAACACGCACATGCGCATGTGTATGTGCGCATATATGGTCCGTGCATGTTACGTCCTGGCTGGACCTGGCGCTCCCAGCCGAGCTGTCTCCGTTGGGGAGTGGAGCAGTTTCCATGTGGACTGGTTTTTTACTTCGAAGCTCCAGATGTCTCTGCTCAGGGTTGCATGGAGTATTGAAATCCTCAGAGATGGGGCCTGGCGGGGAGCACACACTGACTCACCTGCAGGGGCTGACCTTTTGACAGCCTGACTGTGCTGCCTATGACACCCACATGTCCCTGGGGCTCCTCTCTGCTCCCAGACTCCAAAATGCTCTGGTGGCTGAACGCTCCAGCTGCAAGCTCCAGCAGAGCATCCTGGGCCCTATGTCACTCCCAGGGTCCTGCCCAACCTTGGTGGCAGGGCTGCGGCTGACTCACCACTCAGGGCAGCCGGGGTGTCCTCCCCCTCCCTGCTGTCCCAGGCAGTGCTCTGGGGTGGGGCTGCCTGCTGCTGGTTGCCCTGTTGACACTCGCAGTGCCCTGGCAGTGCATCAGAGGACAGCGCTCCTTGGGTCGCTTGCTGTTTGCTTTGGCTCAGCCGCACCTTACCTCCCCATTCGAACCCGGTTTTTCAAGTTTTCGACCCACCTGTGCTGTGGCCCCAGGCACCGAGTCCTATAGGTTGGCTGTGTGCGTCACATGAGGCCAGTTATCCATGCAGCCCTCAGCAGCATGGGCCTGGTGGGGTGGGGGCAGAGGCCTCACAGTCCACTGATGAACCCTGCCTGGAGTCTCCAGCACCCCACCCTTCCCTGCCAGCCCATATCCCAGGACCTGGTTCTCACCTGGCAAAAGCCACTACCCCTGGCTAGTGATTCTTCACCCTGCCACTGGGATACTTGGCACCGGAGGCTTAGGGGTGCCACCTCTCCTGCCAGCACAACGTGTGTGGCACTGCAGGGGTTAAGAGCTGTGGCTGTGCTCATGATGCTGGTGCACATGGCTTCCTGCAGCTGCTTGTAAAATGCAGCTCACAAATTCAGTGTGTGGGCTAATTCTGCACAGCACCAGCTTGGGGATCAGGGCTGTGTACGCGCCTGTTTCTGTGCAACTTTGCCTCTGTGTCCCCCATGTGTGCTCCTACCACATGGTATGGGGCTCTGGGGACAGACCAGTAGGCTCGGGTCTGGATCTGACTGGAATGGCCCATCTAGAATGGTGATGACTGTCCCCATTGGGCCTCTGACACCTGTCCCCAGAATCCTGACAGAAGCTTCCTAAATCATTGCAAGTTTTCTTTTCTCTTTCTTTTTTTTTTTTTTTATCGGTACCAGGGATTGAACTCACGACTGCCTGCTTGCAAGGCAGACACTTATGCCGCTGAGCTAAATACCCAGCCCCTATTGCAAGTTTTCTGAAGGATTTGCTTTTGACAAATTTTCCAAATCATGTTTCCCTCCCCAGTACTGAGGAGTGAGCCTAGGATTTTGCCACTAAGAAGCACTCCAATACCCACTCATTTTGTTTGTTTCTGTTCTGCTGGGGAGCAAGGTAGGATCTTGCTAAATTGCCCGGGCCTGGCCAGACTTGCAATCTTCTGACACCTACATGGTTCAATTGGTTCTTCTTGAATGTTCTTTTTGAATTGGTATTCAAGGGGATGTGTGTGTTCTATTTGATCTCAGTGTGTGTAATTCCAGGGCCTAAAGAATGTGGTGAGACCCATAGGTACTGCCCAGTAGAGAGACATGTGTAGTTTGTCACAAAGTCATCATGGTCCCTTGCTTCACCTTTGGATGGTCCTCTCTCAAGGGGGGACAGAGCAGCAGCCTCGGAAAAGCTGGGTGCGGGTGGCATCCCAGGGGGGAAGGTCAGGGCCAGCAGGGCTGAGGAGTGGAGCAGGTTCCCTGACCAGGCCAGATCTTGTGCCCATTAGGGTCACCTGGTGCCCTTCTGGCCTTGGTTGAAGCCAGTTCGTGGATTTGTGTGGGGCTCTGAGAGGCAGCAGGTGGGTCCCAGACCTTCCAGTCACAGGAGCACAGCAGACCATAAACATAGAGTGTGCTTCTCTCTGTGCTTCCTGGCCTCAAGGTTAGTGGAAAGTTGTCCTAGAGAGTTGACAGATTCAGGGAGACCAACAGACATCGGGGTTCGCCAGGGTGGCCGTGTATGTTCTAGCAGCCACGCCGCCCCCCATCCGTGTCTCCATCATGTCATTACCACCCATTACCACCTTCGCCCCAGCCCCTGCGCTGGTCTGTGGTCCCCAGGTTTCCTTTCCACCTGGTAGATGAAGACCAGGCTCTGCCATGCTATGTTTTGTGCCATTGTCCCTGGTTCCTTTCCTGAGGACCACGAAACCCAAGTTGGAGATAGGGTCACAGTCTGACTCGTGGCCTCTCCTACCTTAGGCTCACGTGCCACCTTCAGCCTGTGATTCACAGCCACCAAGCATTTCCAATCGTGTTGGTACAGCTCCTGGGGGCACAGCACCTGTCACTCCAAGTCGCTAGCCCAATGGCAACATTCAGCCTGGGAGCCGAGCAAGCAGGGGCCTGTGGCACAGAGACGCAGGCGTGTTGTGGAGTGGGAGAGGTGTGTGTGGTAGTTAGGCTGTGTGTGCTTCCCTCCAGGCAGCTGACACTGAGGGGTCCCCGCCAGGAGAGTTGGGCCAGCTGGGTGGAACCCAGGCCAGCAGTGGAGACTGAGCAGGGCTGAGTCCTGGCTGTGGGCCCTGGGCAGCTCTGCCTGCTTACTGTGGGGGGAGGGCGCTGGTACACCTGGCTGGTTGTGCTAATTAAGAAAGATGGCAAAAAAAAAAAGCTGGGCATGATGGTGTATGCCTCTAATCCCAGCACTTGAGAGGCTGAGGCAGGAAGGTCATTGTGAGTTTGAGACCAGTCTGGGCTACAAAGTAAGCTCAAGGCCAGCCTGAACTGCATAGTGAAACCCGGTCTCAAAAATACAAAAAAAAAAAAAAAAAAAAAGACCTCAGGGCAGGGATGTAGCTCAGTGGCACAGCGCCTGCCTGGGAAGTGTAAGGTCCTGAGTTTGACTCACAGTACAAAACACAAACACACACAAAGAAAGATGTCAGTCAAGTGCCTGGTCCTTGGTCATTGCTCAGTGTCCTATAGCCATTGTAGCTGAGACAGTCCTGAAGGATCTGGCCTTCCTGGAACCCAAACAGGAGGGATGGAGATACCTGGGGCTAGCTGCATTCCTGGAGGAACTCACGTAGATAAGGCTTCCTCCTGGGCTCTAGAGAACTTGTTCCGGTTTCTGTGGACCTCTGTGGCACCAGAGGCTCCTCGGTAGCTGCCCTGCCTGCTTAAGCCCTGGGCCACATCACCCTGGGGTGTCTAGGTAGGAGCAGAGAGAAAAGTCCTTCAGGCAGGACGCAGGGCAGGGCTTACTAGAACATGGCCAACACCCGAGACAGGGACGGGCACTCCTGCTGTTTATGTCCACATCACGTGCTCAGGGCTGGGTCCCCAAAACGGCCACTCAGTACACACTGGCCTGGACTCCTGAGCTCTTGCCCCACTGTCTGCAGACAAGGACGTGAGGCCATTTCCCTAAAAGGGGCGGGACCCTGAGGGTCTCAGGGACAGAGCAGGTGCACACTCCCTGCTGGGAGCCTCAGTTTCACCGGCACTGATTTTGAGCTGACTCACTGTCCAGCTGCAGAGGAGGAAGTGTGGTCAGTCTCTTCTCCCTGAGGCCTGTGTCCCTTGCCTTGGCTGGAGTGGAAGTGAGAGAAACGGTGCGGGCCCACCTAGGGTGTGTGGTCGTTGGCACCTGCATGCATGCACCTGAGATGCTGCCTGGGAGGAAGTGTGTACGTAGCTCTGTGTCTCGCCTGGGTCCTGAACATCTGCTTCATGCAGACACTCAAGGTCTCCCAAAGATGCCAGGTGGTCTGACCTGAGACCCTTTGTATTCTAGAATTTTGTTCACCAGATTCCTTCCCACACCACTTCTGTTTGGCCGTGGCCCCTGGGAGCTACACTGCCTGGGGTCACAGGCAGCCAATAAGAGCTTGCTGAGTGGAACCTCCTGTCACACACAGCCCACAGGCCCCCGAATGGCCTGCTGGTGTCTTACTCAGCCCCAGGGTGGTGGGCAGGTGGCAGTTTGGTGTGTGTAAGCTATTTCTTCATGTCCTGCCCTCCTAGGGGACGTTCTCTTCCAAATGGCTGAAGTCCACCGGCAGATACAGAACCAGCTGGAAGAGATGGTGAGTCCAGGACCCACTCTTTTAGTGGGGAAGAACAAATGCAGGGTGCCTGGGCATCAGATCTGGCTGAGTGCTTCGAAATTGAACCCGCATGCGGCTACTTCACAGTCCTGTGGCCACAGTGGCAGAGACACACTCTGGACTCCGGAAAGGGGTCACATGGCATGCTGTGCAGCTTGGGGTCCCCAAGTATAGGAAGGCCTAGGTGGAGAGAGCACGGGTCAAACCAGGGTTTCAGTCTCAACTGGCCTGAACTAGGCAGGGTGTGTGAGCACCAATCCCAGAGAAATCCTGGCAGCAGCCCCCGTGAGGACCCAGCATCCACCACTGGTGAGCTGGAAAGTCGGATTTCCTGTGGACCTCAACTGTGTAGACAGGCCAGCAAATACGATATCCCTGAACCAGTACAGTGAGGGAAGACCAGCCGGCAGTGTCCCATGTATGGCAGGGAGCCGCAGGCAGCCGTGGAGATCTTTCCAATTCCCTTCAGCTCAGCTCCATCAGCCTTGGCCTAAGTGACCCCAGTGTAGGGTGGCAAAAGGATGGGGAAGAAGTGGGACCTCTGGGACATTGGACTCCCCAGATTAATCAGCATTTGGGACGTTAGGCCCTTTTGCTTGCTGGAGGCCAGGGCTCCTGCTCCCAGGCGGTGTACTGGAGCTCAGTGGTGCTCTGTTTTCTCTCCGTGTCTAGCTGAAGTCTTTTCACAATGAGCTGCTTACCCAGCTGGAGCAGAAGGTGGAACTGGACTCCCGGTACCTGAGTGTAAGCACACCCTGCAGCTCACCTCCTGGGCTCCTATGGGCTCAGACCCTCCCTCTGCCTGTGTCCGCACCCTGTCTTTGCCTCCCACCCAGGCAGGGGCCTTGGCCTGAGTGTTCCTGGTGCCCATCTATGACCCTGTGCAGTTACCCCAACTCTCAGTCACTTGTAAAGCTCATGACATGGCCTAGCTGCCCTCCGGAGCCCTCACAGGCACTCTGGCTTGTTGTATTTCGCTGTCCATTACCGTGAGCCGGGGGAAATCATGGGCCCCCACTCCTGGCTGTGTATTCCACACCGAGTTTACAAGTTACCGCAGGTATTTACTGTACTTCACAAGGGAGTAGAGCCAGGCTCCTTCCCCAGGTCTGCGGGAAGCAAGGCCTGTGTGGCCTCGCAAGGCTGAGGTCTTTGGCTGGGACCCCTGCTCTGATTGCTGCTGAGCACTTCCTGCGGTCCTGCGCCAGGGCCTGCTGTGGCCCAGGGACAGCCGAGGATGGTGGAGGAAGGGAGCTGCTGCTCAGCGGCTTCGGTGAGTCTCACGGACCTGTTTTGTTGTGGACCTGCAGGCTGCACTGAAGAAATACCAGACAGAACAGAGAAGCAAAGGAGATGCCTTGGACAAGTGTCAGGCCGAGCTGAAGAAGCTTCGCAAGAAGAGCCAGGGCAGCAAAAACCCACAGAAGTACTCGGACAAGGAGCTGCAGGTAGGATTGCCCGGCGCCAGGTGCCCTCCGTTGCTCCCCACCTGGGGCCTCTTCTCCGTTTGGGGCTGCATGGCCCTGTAGTGACAGGTGAAGGGAGAGCCCTCACGTGCCCACCAGCCATCAAGCCAACTCAGTCAAGCCCTGGGCCTACTCTGCTGGGAGATCTGGAGTGAACCTCTGGTTCCCAGCTGTTGGGAAGGCCGGCTTCTTCGCCCCCTGCCTCGATGTTAGCAAAGGCTTCTGGGAGTTTCTTGGCTACCGGAGAAAAAAATCCAGATTAAATCCTCCCTATGTGCCCCTGGTTGGCACCAGGAACCAAACCCCAGACCGATAGTAATCCCAGCCAGCCTGTCAAGGGCAACCATGGCACGTGGCCTTGGGGGCTTTTTGGGTTTCTCTTGCCAACCTGCCAGTACCACATGCTAGACAGGCCAGAGTTAGGTTATGCCCTCCAGTCCTATCACACGCCACTGTCTTTACACGGAGCAGCCCAGGACGCACTTTGCCACTCTTGAGGTCAATCTTGTTTGTAAAGGAGACAGCAACCTCGGCTGTCCTGGCTTCTGTAAGAGCCCTTGAGCAGGACTGGGTGTGGCTCTGCAATTAGCATCTGGCCTGCAGTCCACCCTTCTAGGTGGCAGTGAGTGCCTCTGGCCTTTCCCCAGGACCAGGAGGACAAGTTCTGTGTCCACCCCTGGCTCTGGCCAGCAGGAGGCAGCCCTGCGGGGGACACTTGGAAGAGCTGGGCTGTGCCAAAGGGGAGGACAGGGCCAGCCAAGTAGCCCTGAATGAGAATGAGGACCCCATGTCCCGAATAAGAAACAGCAGGAGCGGGAGGTATGGACCCGGCTCCACTGCTGCTGCTGGGCTCTGCACGTACGACCCTGCAGTGTGGCAGTAATGTTCCTGCCACCACCATGTGAAGCGTGTGTTTGTGTGTCCAGGGTCTTTGGCTCTGTGGCTTTGTTTTGTTTCCGTCCACACCCACGGCAGCTCTGAGGGCAGAGAGCCTTTTCCGTGACTGGGCTCTTCCTGGGGCCCTGTGGGGTTGAGGAGCACAGCACGGATGTGTCAGTGTTTGTCTTTTTCTCTTTTCTCTGACCTTTGCTGTCTTGGGACACTGGGGCCAGCCACCTCTGGTAGGCTGGGGCCTGCCCCTGTCCTTGAGGCCCACCTTTGTTTTTTTAAAACCTGGGAGCATCCTGATTGCAATGCAGTTTACATGCTATACAATCTGCCATGTAAAGTGTGCAGTTCAGTGGTTTTGAGTATTTTCATGGAGTTGTGAAACCATCACCCTAATTTGGAGCATTTTTTATCACCCTAAAAACCTCATACTCATCCAGAGTCACCTCTACTTTCCCTGTGCCCCCTCCGTGCCAGCTCGATCCTGTCCTCTGAGAGTTTCCTGTCCTATGCATTATCTGTGGTGGGTGTCACGCGTATAGTGTGGCACAGTCAACCTGTTCTGAGTTTTGTCTACACTGTGGCGCATGGGCAGTCCCATGCTTTTATCCTGGCATATCGATGCCTGCCATCTACAGCTCAGCAGCCATGGGTCACATGACTGTGTGAGGCTCTTCTCGCTCAGGATGAGGCCCTTGGTCCATGCACTGGCCTGTACTGTGGCCAGCTCACCAGGATCCATCGTGGGAGTGTCCAGTTGGGCTGATTATGACTTACCCAGTCCAGAAATGCCCATCTTCCCTCAGTTCATCTCCAACCTGCTTTCCTTCTTGTTAATTCCAGCCCTGAAGCTATCCCTTGTCCATGATGCTAGCCAGTCTCTTCAGGAAGTGTTGACCATACCCCTGTCTCCAACTGCCACAACCCCTCTTTTGGGCCCTGTGGACTGGAGGTGGGATTTGCCCCTGCAGCTGCCCCGTCTCCATGCACATAGGTAGGGCTGTCTCTCCGATGGTCTCCCAGGCCTGCCAGGGCCATGGGACCATGCAGCTCCCTCCTTCCCCTCGGGGTTACTTTGATCACTTCATGGTCTCAGACTGACCTGGGCCTGGGTATGGAGGCCATTTGAGAAGTGTCCAGTTCTGCTTCCATCACTGTGGGCTTTGTGCCTTGGGCAAGGCAGGGTCCTTCGCTTCCCTCACCTGCCCCAGTGACTACCTGTGAGGGCACAGTGGGCACTACACTGAAAGTGCTGAGTATGGAACTGAAGGGGTTGGTGGCAGGGCTATTCAGATAGCCTGTAGGTGTCCCTCCCACTGTAAACCTGGCACCCTTAACTGAGACTCTCCATGCTTGGAGAACTGAAGCACCAGCTGTAGCTGATGTGAAGCCAGGTTCCTGCAGCTCAGGAAGGTCAGGGCTTTGGATGTGGCATGGGAGTGGCCTGCCTCATCCCAACAGTGGGCAGGTGTATTGATCCTCACGAGTCTGATGGGATGGGAACAGAAGCTGGGCTCTGGGGCCTGATTGACTGGCTGTTCAGTGATGCCTGTCCAGCTGAGGTCCTGGTCCTCCCAGCTCCTGGGTCCTGGGCTTGAGGGAAGTGTGGGGGGACTGTGGTAAGCAGGAGTAGGAGGGGTGGGTGGTAACTAGTGTGGGGTGCAGCAGTGTCCAGGTGTGGGTGCCTCTGGCTGGAGATGCCTGAGACCAGCTGGCCCTGACCACTCTTCCCAGCACCTTAGCCTTCTGGCTTCCTGGCTTTTCCTTGCCCACATCTGATGCTGACTTTTCTTTCTGGGTCTGGGGCTTCTTTTGTGCCTTGTCATTAGTGGTCAACCTTGTCTCTATCTCCACCACCTGGCTCTCACTGAGTTGCCCCTGGCTCAAGAACACACAATACTTCTTAGCCTCAGTTTCCCTGACTGTGAAGGTTCCTCACCTGACCAGACAGAGCTGAGCAGCGCTTGGCATAGCGCAGCCCATGCACAGCAAGGTGGGCATCCTGGGTGTGTGAAAGTCCATGACTGGCACCGTGTCCTACCTTGGGATCACTACTAAAGTCCATGCCCCAGTGTTGACCACCTTTGCTGCCACCATTAGAGGAAGAGATGCATGAGGCTGCCCCATCCTGGTCTTCTCAGGCATAGCTCAGTGGGCTGGAAAGGAGGGCTTCGAGATGTAATCATCAGACTTGGGTCCCATGCACCCCACCCACAAGGTGAATGGTTTATCTTGCAAATTAGTGACTGCCATCACTGGTGTATTTGGAACCCAACACAGCTGCGGTCCCTGTCAACCTTCTGGACCCTGTGTCCTGGGGGTTTCTGGACAGGAGCTCGTCAGGGACATCCTGTGGCCATGACCCATCGCGGGGAACCCATGACACTTGTGGGGTTAACCCTGTGCCCTGAGGCACCTGCCTGGCAGAGGGCCCCCAGCACATGCCGCCCTCCCCGGTGTCCCCTCTGCCATTAGGCCTTGCCAAAAGTGAGTCCATGTGTGACAGTGTTCAGGCCTGTGTCCCACACTGCACTGAGGACAGTTGCTACCCACACGTGTGGCAGGGAGTGAGATACAGCTGCTAGGGTTGTGGGGAGAGTGAGGCTACCCAGAGCCTGCCGGGAGAGAGAAAGGGATGAGATCGTCATCCTGGGTCTTCATGACAGCCACTCAGGCTTGGGACTGTCCTGAGCCTGCCCAGGCTGTGGGCTGCAATTTCCATAGAAAGAACTAATTTAATTATAGGTCAGGGAACAGGAACATAGAAGCATTGGGGCCACTAACTGGGACAAAGAGTTTTATATAAAAGGAGGGATGTACCCAAGGGCACCCTCATGACCCGAGGGCTGCACCCTCCCCCCACCAGCGTTCAGTCCCCATTCAGTCACCGTCCAGGCACCAGGGAGGAGCCTGTCTCCACGGAACCTGCAGGACCCTTCTGTAGGAACACAGTGGCGTCTCTGTGCCCAGCTCCAGAGCAAAGGGGCCACTTCAGCCTCGAATGCACCCAGCCTGTATCCTTCTCGCGGGGACAGGCATTTGCCTGCATGCACTTGGAGTCCAGGTGGGAGGCAGAGAGGACCGTGATTTAACAGCCACCCCGTTCCTTTTTCCTCAGCAGCTCTGCCCACAGGAGGCAGCCACATGGCTGTGTGGCCACCCAGGGATGGAGGCATTGCACTGAGCTGCCCACTGTGGGATGAGGCAGGCCACTCCCATGCCACGGTGTTTCTTCCTCCTGCTGCACGGCTTTGGTGCCTGCCAGAGCTGCTTCCTCACCTGGCTAGGCTTTCCTCCTCTCAGGGTTTCCTTGCCCACATCTGCTGCTGACTGTCCCAGTAGCTGGGCTGTCCCAGTACTGTGTTCTGAGTCCTGGGTGATTCTAACCAAAGTCTTCCCTGGCCAGCTGGTGTCCCAGGGCTCCTAGCTAAGGGTCAGGGCAGGCAGAAGGTTCCTTATGCCTAGCACTCAGAGCCCTGCTGGGAGAAGCCAAGTGAGTTGTAGACACTATTCCCCTCTGCAAGTCCTTGGGGCTGGATTTCTCCTGGTTTCATTTTTGTCCCATTTGACCCCTCTCCCAGCCTTAGTCTCAGGAGACCGAGCACAGGTAGGAGGCCTTCCCGAGCGTGACAGTCCTGTGCCACGTGAGACCTGCTTTTCTGCTCCTGTTCTGTGACTCTGTGACACCATGCTCCCTGGCTCTGGCCCTTGCTCTCCTCTCTGGAGTAGAGCAGCCTGGATTGTACCAGGCCAAGAGGCCACATGCCCATAGGAACCCGCTATCCATGCTGTGCTTGGCAGTGTGTGCTGCTGAGAGGTGGGTTGGAGTCAGGGGAAGCAGTTTGTCTTTCTTGACCTGTGTGCAGACTCCAGGAAGAGCAAGTGAGATCTCAGTGTTGGGACACCAAAGGCCTTGGGAGAGCCTGGAGAGAAACAGCTGGAGGCAGACAGGCAGCCCCACCCCACTCAGAATCTTGCTGGGCAGAGGTGGGGCCTGCTAGCCCTAGAGCAGATTGCAGAGAGGCCCAGAATGGCTCTGCCTAGCCTACCAGGCATCTGGGCAGCCCAGCCCATGTGTCCACTGACCTTTCCATGGGCCTGCTGCAGGGACACAGGCCTGTACCTCCCCCACCCCGAGGCCTCCCTGGATCAAGACTGAAAAGATACTGGATGCTACAGGGAGAGCCAGGGTCCCTGCCCGCTATCTGCACCTGTCTCCTCAGAGAGGAAGGACATAGGTGCTGGTGTGGGGAGAGGGAGCCCTTCTGTGTCCTAGGCAGGTGCCTGTTCTAGAGGACTTCGGGAAGAGGTGCTCCTGTGCTGGGAAACGACTCCACTTCCCTGGTCACTGTGACAGAGGTGGTCAGATGGCCTTGGCCCCTCCAGGGTCTTCAGTGAGCTCATTACCCCTCTGTGTTCTCAGCCCAAACACCCAGACTATGGTCTGAGAGGGGAGAGATTGATTCTATTTAAGGGGCTGTATAATTAACAAAGCAAAGATGAAATAGCCATAGTTTAGATCCTCAGAGAAGATAATAGCAGAGGCTGGGAGCCTTGTCTCTGAGTGTGAGGAGCTGCAGGCTGCCGAGCCAGCCTTGGCTTGGGCAGAGCTCTCCCTGTCAGCGTGGACAGACCCTGGGAACCAGGCAGACCCCACCTTCTTCTTGGCTGAAAGCCAGGAGGCCTCGCCAAGAAGGAGCGGGAGTACAAGCTGCCAGAGACCAAGTCCTCGCAGACGTTTGGACCTCTGCATGCCCAGGCAGCTGGATGACTGGGGACAGGGTGCTGTGCCCTGTGCCCCAGGGCTGGGCCAATCAGAATCAGAGCCTCCACCTCACTTAGCCATTGGGACCGGCTTGGTCCTTGGGGCTTCAGCCTTTACTGGATGGTAAGTCCCCTGGGGTGGACAGAAGTGGCCTAGCTTCCTTTCATGCCTTTGGGCTTGTGGAAATCTGGGGTATGGGGGCTTCAGGACATGTGCTGGGCAGGATGTGGGGCTTTTAGAACCTGTTGCTCGGAGCTACCCCTTGCCAATCTGATGCAAACTCTGAGGCCTTCCCCAAGTACATGGGGACCCAGGACGTGAGGATCCCTGCAGCCTGCTAGAGGATGCTCTCTGCCTAAGGATGTTGCTGTAACACATTTGCCTTAGAACATTTCCTGTTGCTGTAGCTAAACACCTGAGATGGGGTTGTTTTTAAAGGATGGAGGTTTATTTAGTTCTTGAGCCAGTTCTGGAGGCTTAGAGTCCAAGTGCCTGGTGCTTGTACCTGATGAGGGCTTCTCAACAGTGTCATCTGGCAGAGCAAGCCAGTGTGCTACCTTGGGTCCCTCTTCTTACAAAGCCACTGAATCCTCCTTGGGTCCCACCCTCATCACCTATCTAACTTGAATACCTCCCAAAGGCACTCCTTGGCCCATGCCACCAAAGATCATTGGCAGAAGATTTGGGGGATTAACTTTCAGCACAGGACCTTCTAGGAATACCGAGATTCCTCTTGGGGCAAGGAGGCTGGCTGGCTCCTCTGCACTGCCCTGGCCCCGCACTTGCCTGAGCTCTTGTATTTGGGAGATTTAAAGGGCTTGTGATCCTCTGGCCCGGAGGCCCCAGGCTGTGTGGGTTCTCGGGCCTACCATACCAGGCGGCCTGGGCAGCAGGCCTCAGGGAAGCGCATGGGCGCAGTGGGCCGGCAGTTCTCAGTGGCTCCGGGCAACACAGGCGACCAGCTTTTGTTTCCACTTGCACACAGCCCGGCTAATGGGGTCTAAGCTGTCCCCCAGGGAGCCCTTGTTCCCAGGGATGGCAGAGAGTGAGATTTCTAGCTGCAGGGGAGCTCCAGGAGCAGCCCAAGCATCTGAGAAACAGGGAAAGCTGAAGCGTTGTGGGACAAGGTGAACTGCAGTGGCTTCGGATTTTTCTAGAACACCTCTCCCTGCTCTGAGTCACACCTTGCTGGGGGAGAAGAGGAAACACACGCTTGCTCTCCTCTCCACAATCACTTCTGTCTTCTCGGATTACAGGGCTGTGCAGCCCAGGGTGACTAAGTGGAGCATTTTTGTGGGTCTTAAATGCTTTCAGCTGGGTGTTTCTATAGTGCCGTCACCATAGCACCCAGCTAAGCAAGGAGCTGAGGCAGCGCGGGCGGCGACAAGCTCAGTGCCATTTCGGCTGGCTTGTTCCATGCTGTCAAGGTGTAGGGCTCACGTTGTGCTCTGCATTCTTCAGAAAGCTCAGACACCCCTGCCCTCATGGGCACCCCTGTCTACCCAGCACCCACGGGGTTGGCCGACACCTCCTTACTCTGTGTCCCTTACTGTCCCCTTCATGGGGTGACATGTCTCACTTGGCACAGATTTCCAGGACCTGCCCGGAGAAATTGTGACCTTTCTCTGTGAGGAGTCAGCAACCTGCTAAGGGAGTCAGGATGGTCAGCTCTTGTTCCTGGACAATGTGGCAGTCTCATGTCACCAGAAGACTTGGCAGGCAGGGAAGCCCAGGGCCACTGAGACACTCAGGGCCTGGAGGCTCTGTCCTGGTTCTCATGACCCCTGCCTGGACTGGCTGTCCAGTGGTGGCTCAGAGAACGGACACCTTCAGAAGTTGGGGCACCTGCAGTCAGGCTGTCTGCTCTCCCTTCACTGGGCTCTGGGGTGCGACCTGCGGGGTTCTCAACCTTTCTGGCTCCTAAGGAGAAACCTTAAATACCACTCTCTCCTTGCCCTAGAGGCTGCCAGACCTTGCTAATGAGGCCAGTGCCAAGTGCAGTGCACTGCACTCCAGGGAACAGTGGCTCGATGTGAAGGTGCGTCGCAGCCTATAAACCCAGAAACCAGCGGGCAGGTGGGCAGCACCGACTCCAAGGCCTCAGTGCAGGAGGCACTGTTCTCAGGGCAAGAGAACTCAGGGGACCTCGTGTCCTGGTTTATGCTGCTGTCCTGGGGTAACTGAATGTTCCAAGTAGTGCCTTCTCTTCTCCAAAGTTCTGTGAAAGAATAGCTTGCGTGGAGACTGTGGGGCTGGCATCTCTGCCCACTTCTGTTTCCTAGTAGCTCAGCCAAGCAAAGAGAAACTCTGGGCAGCTGCAGTCCAGGGCTGGGTGTGGCTTTGGGCCTCTCTATGGGCACAAGCTCACCCTCTCCATGAGCCTTGCCATGCCCCACCCAGGCCCTCCCTCCTGGAAGCTTTGGAAAGGAGCCCAGACCAGACCCAGGGCACAGTGCGCGGGTACCCCTCCTCCATTGCTTCTGGGCGTCCTTCCTGCCATAGCCTGAGAGGTGCTGTGAATCTGAATGACTGCTTCCCACTAACCAGAGTAGGAGCTTCTGCGAGGAGGAGGTTCTGGGAGCAGGAGAGGGAGGCCCTGGTAGGCACATGTTATGTAACTAGAGGAAGCGTACTTGCAGCAGTGGGGAGGGGCAGGGGGTAGGGGGAGGGGGAGGAAGAGATGGTGGCTGTGCCATCACTGCAGGGAACAGAGCTGCTGGAGAGCGTCTTAGGGATGCCTGGAGCCTTTGACTTGGTGCTTAGACTTCTCTCTCCTGAGTGCCATCCTGGATTCCATCAGGCAGGCCCTGTGGCCACTATTCCTGGTGGTTCCAGCTAGCATGTAGAGATAAGGGTAGTAACCCTGCTATTTTGAGACCCACTTAAGTTACTCTCCCAGAGGTAATGAATGCAGCTCAGTGTGGAAGCTGGGGGGCTGGCTGCGGGAACGTAGGGAACAGAGTCTGTGTGCCATGACAGGGCTGAGCAGGCTCTGTGGGACAATCTGGCTCACTTGCACTGACTGGTAGGCAGACATGGTAGGCTGGTGGCCACACTGGGGACCAGCCCACACCAGCTGGCTCCTCCCTGCTATCCAGCTGAGCCCTGCATGGAGAGGCCCCCAGAGAACAGCCTGCTGCTCACGCCCCCACCGCCCACACTCCACCGCCCACCCACGCTGAGTCAGAGCTGCAGGCAGCGTGAGTCAGATGGTAGACGTCCTTGCAGGCAGGCCTGCTCCTGCAGGAAGACAGCCTTTTCAGGAAGCAGTTCTGCAGGAGCTCCCCCCAGCCAGGGATGGGGGCACCCTCTGCTGCAGGCCAGAGGGAGTTCAGTCTGAGTAAGGTATGTCAGAGGCCAGGAGGGTCAGGCTCCTGAAGTGTGCTGGAGAGGTGGTCCTGTGGCTTTGCAGATTTGGGTGGTCATTCATATCCTTGCTGACGGTTTGAACCCACGGCACCTTCAAGGGCCACGCGGCTTCCAAAGCCACTGCGTTTGGCCACATATTTACCCCAGCCCTAACCTTGGAGGCTCCATGGCAGAGCGCTGAGGGTCAGGGTCACTTTTTAGTCTTGGCTCAGTGAGGGCTACTCCCCCACGTGCATCCTGTTCACTCCAGTGTGACCCCCACACGTGTCTCCAGGAAGGGGCCTGCCCCACTCCCACTCGGTGCCATATCTTCCTCTCAACCTTTTAAGCACTCAACTGACCGGGGAGAGATGCAGTCTCCTGAAGGACAGTCCCCAAGGGGCTTTCCCTGCCTAGCAAAGAAACACCAAGACAGTCTCGGGCTTTTCTATGGCAGGAGCATCCCCTCAGTCAGCGTCCCCAGCTGTCGCTGCCCTGTGTCTCATGCTCAAACTGAGGCTCAGAAGCTGAGAGCCCATCACGTGTCACAGGAAGACCAGCAAGGTCCCTCATAAACGGCACTGCGATGGGGCTGCAGATTTAGCTCAGCGGCATAAGCGCCTGCCTTGCAAGTAGGCAATTGTGAGTTCGATCCCTGGTACTGATAAAAACAAAAAAGACCAAAAAAAAAAAAAATTTGCACTGTGAGACCTCATAGAAGGGCTGGCCTGGTCTCTGGGCACCTTCTATCCTCCCTTCTCGGAGGAGCCCCAGAGCCTGACCCTCAGCCTAAACCCCAGCAGGAAGCAAACCCTAGCCACCATGGTCAGCACTGTCAGGCACATGGGCGTGGCCACTAGAGACCTGGTCCTCAGGCGTCTCCTGAGCAGCCCAGACACCATTCCATCTCCAGTCTCCACTTGGTGAGAGTGGATACCTGTCATCTACATCCTCAGGGTGGCCCAGAGCCCCTGTGTATCCTCCTAGCGTTCATCCCAAATATCCTTCCTCCCCAGTACATTGACGCCATCAGCAACAAGCAGGGCGAGCTGGAGAACTACGTGTCAGACGGCTATAAGACCGCACTCACCGAGGAGCGCAGGAGGTTCTGCTTCCTGGTGGAGAAGCAGTGTGCCGTGGCCAAGAACTCTGCTGCCTACCACTCCAAGGTAAGGCGGTTCCTGGGCTGCTACTGCTGCTACGCTGGGCCACTGGGGGACGCATGAGGGGCAGAGCCCACCCTCCACCAGTGTGGCAGCAATGAGGAAGCAGGGGTGAAAACCTCTGCACTCCAGCCCCTGGAAGACTGCAGGGGCTGAGGCTTTGTCAGGAGATCTGGTAGATCTCAGGAACAAGGGTTCTAAAGAGCCATATCAGGAACTTCCAGGGCTCTTTTTTTTTTTTTTTTTTTTTTTTGGTCTTTTTCGTTTTTATCGGTACCAGGGATCGAACTCATGACTGCTTGCTTGCAAAGCAGACACTTATGCCGCTGAGCTAAATCCCCAGCCCCACTTCTGGGGCTCTTTGTGCTATGTGCCTGCTGGGGAGGTCCTGAGGGTAGGTTCCGAGACCACCACCATCACTCAGGTCTTGGTGAGACCGGGGCTGGCGCAGGCTGGGAAGCGGCACATGGTGCTCCTCACTGGGCACAGGGTTTCCAGCAGTGCCGACTCCATGCCTTCACTCTTTCTTTCTGACAGTCCCTCCATGAGGTCCCCCATGGGGTCCCCTGGGCCTCTGCTTTCCTGCCATGCCAAAGGCTTCTAGCCCCCAGCCAGGGACCCTATCATCCAAGACAAGGCCATGTCATCAGCTGCCACAGCTAGCTGTGTCTGGGGGAACCGGCCACCTCAGCCCTCTCAGCCTGCCCTTGTCCTTCGCTTATGTGTTCTGGCTTTCTGAGATGGCTCCTTCCCACATGGCCCTGCGAGTCTCCCTGGGTGAAATGTACACCTCTGCATCCTCAAACCACTGACTCTGTGGGGAATTCTGTCCTGGGAGGCTCCATGTCCCAGTGTCCGGCTGTCTTGCTGAGCGGTGGTCACAGTTCCCCATGAGGTGAGCTCCTCGGCAGAGGCCCTGCTGGGCTTCCCCTTTGGGAGCCTAGAGTCAAGAGGCCTAGAATGGTAGATGGCTGGAGTGGGCGCCCAGACCACAGGCTTCCTGCTATAAGCAGGTGGCGTGGGGCCCCTGTTCAATCGTAGTCCATACACTGGACCTGAGCTGGGGTCAGACTGTGTCCCTGGAACATTTCCAAAACTTAGAAGATGTGGTTTGGCAGCTGAGCTGGCCAAGAAGGCCCTGGTTGTATCCTTTCCAAATGAAGATCAGGAATCAGCAGGGTGCTCGTGGACACGGCCCTCCCCCCACTCACAGGTGTGCTCCTGCGTGCACACACAGGACTGAAACTACTGCTCTGGTACCTGTAGCCTGGGGCACCAAAGAGACACATGCCCGCCTCCCCACAGCCTTTCACTTTCATAGGCCTGCTCTGGCTATGGGCAGGAGCAGAACCAGGACAAGATGGCAATGGTGTCTGTACCTGGTGGGGGCATTACTGATCACGCCTTCTCTCCCTCTGTACCTTTGAAGTCCCTGCTGGGTGAACTGCTGTCCTACAGCTAGCTCAGAGCAGGCCTCCTGCCTGCACACATGGCCTCCACTCTGTAGCTAACAGCAGGTGGCTGTGCCCTCTAGTGGTGGCTAGGCCCAGTGATGCAGTCTGGGAGGAGAGCGCAGACCTGGTGTGGTGGCAGCAGCTGGCTGAGAGTCGTGCCCTTGGCCTGCAGCCACAGCCACCTGAGGAAGGGTAGGGGGAGCTGCAGATTCTCCACCACAGTGTAGCCCTTATAGTCCACTTGGCCTGATAGCCAGGGCTGGGGGCTTTCTGCTGGTGCCCAGGTCCCAAGCACAGCTACCCCTGGAGCACCCTACAGTAGGCGTCATTGCCACACTGTGGCTTCCTCATCCTTTGTCCATTGTCTCTGCTCGAGTATAGCCTGACTGTCTCAGGCAGGCTCCCAATCTCTGTGGTTGGACAGGACCAGTGGCCTTGACTTTGTCGTCTGCCAATGGCCATCTTCCCCAGCGTGACTTCCTCTCCTAGCCCCCTGGTGGCTCTGCCTTACTGTGGTGTGGCTTGCCCACAGAGGGGTTTCCCATCGTGTCTGACTGTGGGAGTCTCAGGGTGACCTCACCCTATGTGAGACAGCATAGCACCATACACTGTGCCTTTTGTGGGTGGGTCAGGGGCTCACAGATGGGCTGCTTCGCTGCAGTTGCCCCGTGAAGAGTAGCTCTGCCATGCACAGAGCACACACACAAGGCAACTGTGTTGGGGAGGCTGGACTCCGCTCGCTCACTACAGGAATGCTTCAGACACCCCTAACTCCCACTTTCCTGCTCCTCCTTTCCTGCAGGGCAAAGAACTGCTGGCCCAGAAGCTGCCATTGTGGCAGCAGGCCTGTGCCGACCCCAACAAGATCCCAGACCGTGCTGTTCAGCTCATGCAGCAGGTGGCCAGCAGCAATGGCTCCATCCTCCCCAGCTCCCTGTCAGCTTCCAAGTCCAACCTGGTCATCTCGGACCCCATTCCTGGAGCCAAGCCCCTGCCAGTTCCCCCTGAGCTGGCACCATTTGTAGGGGTGAGTCCTGGGCCTCCAGAAGCTCATGGGTATGGGAGTGACCCCATTTGGTGGGAGGTGGTATGTCCAGCCGCTTGTTCTCCCAGGGCCAGCCCAGTGTGCCAAGCCCAGGGCCCCCCTGGAGTGTTCTCTCCCAAGCCGGCCCCCCAGCGACGCCCTGCCCCTGCCTCCTCTTCTCTCCAGCGGATGTCTGCTCAGGAGAATGTGCCCATGATGAATGGCGTCGCAGGCCCGGACAGCGAGGACTACAACCCCTGGGCTGACCGCAAGGCTGCCCAGCCCAAATCCCTGTCTCCCCCGCAGTCTCAGAGCAAGCTGAGTGACTCCTATTCCAACACTCTCCCCGTGCGCAAGAGCGTGACCCCGAAGAACAGCTACGCCACCAGTAAGGGCCTGTGGGTGTTGGACTTGGTCCCCTCCATCCTACGCCTCCCCAGGCCTCTCATACTGCCTCACTCCTATGTAGAGGCCTGGGAGAGCCTTGGGCTTGGGAAAGCTTGTATGTCTAGTGCTTGGGGATGTTATGTGTATGGACAGCATGCACAGTTACATGTGCAACTGTGCTCATGCAGGTGCATTTGTGGGGGTATCATGCACACTTGTGTGCTGTGTGGGTTATGCATTTGCATGTTTACTGTGCATGTCTGCCTGTGTGTGTTTGCACGCATGGGTGGGCATGGTGTCATTGGGCTGCAGATGCAACGTGGTGAGTGACCTGACTGCTCACAGGCTGGCTCAAGCTATGACCAGGGCAGACTGATAGGCATGGGAGGGTTGCAGCTAACTATGAGCCAGTGCTTCCTATCCTGCCCGGGGTCCAGTCTGGGGTGCCATCACCATTTGCATCCAGGCTCCCTGCCTCTACTCTGGGTCCCATCTGCCCACCACCCATCCCCTCAAGCCCACCCCTGTTGTCCCAGCAGCAGAGAACAAGACTTTGCCACGCTCAAGCTCCATGGCAGCTGGCCTGGAGCGGAACGGCCGCATGAGGGTGAAGGCCATTTTCTCCCACGCGGCTGGCGACAACAGCACCCTGTTGAGTTTTAAGGAGGGCGACCTCATCACCCTGCTGGTACCAGAGGCCCGGGACGGCTGGCACTATGGAGAGAGTGAGAAGACCAAGATGTGAGTATCAGTCAGAGGGGTGCGGGTCCTGGGTCCCAGCCTGTTACTGGGCTTGCAGGGGCAGTGGCACTCAGATGCTCGATCCACGCTGGGTTCATTTGCCTGATGACCAGGTTATAGCTTCTCCTAGGATGAGCGTGACCCATGCCACTGTGGCCTTGCTGCACCCCTTGCTTTGACACAGTGTGGCAGCCCAACTGCTTATGTGCCGTAAAGACCTGGCCACTTCCCCGTGAACAGGTCCTTGACTTCCCAGGTGGTAGATGGCAGTGTTGGATTCGGCCTGACGGACACTGTAGCCTTCGTGTACCTCATCCCTCCTGTGGGTCTGACTGGCTCTCAGTTTCATTACCAAGTCACAGGGCCATGCCTGTCACACACAGGCTGTGCCAGGATCTTGTCTCTGCTGCATCTGGGGCTTCCTCTTCTCAGAAAGTTTTTTTGTCCATGTGTCTTTGGGCAAGAGAAGAAAGAAACAGTGTCCTTGGGGGAAGATAAACAAGAGCCGGGGCCTAGACCAGTGGTGGCAAACCTGTGGCATACATATCGCAGCTGACTTTTTATCATCATTCAATGCTCTAAAAGGTTCACCATCACTGCTCTAAGCCATACTTGCGCTGGCTCAATGCCCAGTGGTAGCTACAGGTCAGGGAGGGCCCTAAAATTAGAGGCCCCCACCCACTTCCAGTGGCCCTTCTAGTTTCGGAGCCACAACTCAAAGGGGTCAGGGGTGCATGGCAGGTAGTGCATAGCTCTGCCTGGGCCCCACCTTACGGTGGAAGTAATCACAGCCACAGCTTCAGCGGGCAGGGCTAGTCTGTGTCCACTTGGCTCAGCTCCCTGGTTTCCCCAGAGCAGGGCACCTGTCCCTCCACAGGTGGGTGCAGCCAGGCTGCAGAACTGGAAGGACTTGGGTCTGGGGGTGGGGACAGGATGCCACCCACTTGTCTGCCTGGGCCTATGGGTGGAGTGGTGACCTGGAGCTTCTCTTCCAGGAGAGGCTGGTTTCCTTTCTCCTACACCCGGGTCCTGGACAGTGACGGCAGTGACAGGTTGCACATGAGGTGAGTGGGATGTGTTTCCAGGTTCCTCCTCTGCCCAGCTGCACAGTTGAGGTCAGAGGGCTGCTGTGGCATCCAGAGGAGCTCTGGAGGTCAGTGCTGTGTGTAGTGGCCTGTTGTGGCAGGGTACACCTCTGCTGCCTGTCTCCTGGGAATAGGGTGTATGGGGACACAGCCCTCTCATATAGATCTTGAGGTCATCTGGCACTTGGGGACTCAGCTGGTCCTAGTGGGAGTGAGTGAACCCAGGCAGGTTGGGAAGTCACTGCAGGACTCAGTCCCTCCTCTACCATCTATGGGCACCATGGGTGCCTGGACCTGGTGGAGGCACAGAGGCCAGAAAGCCTATGGGCTATCTGGTCAGCCCCTGAGCCCCACGTCCCCATAGCCTACAGCAGGGCAAGAGCAGCAGCACAGGCAACCTCTTGGACAAGGACGACCTGGCCATTCCACCTCCTGACTACAGCACATCCTCCCGGGCCTTCTCCAACCAGACAGCTGGCACCTTCAAGCAGAGGCCCTACAGTGTGGCCGTGCCTGCCTTCTCCCAGGTGAGTTCTGGGCTCTTAGCAGGGACCCTGAGTGGAGACGGTTGTCCTGCCAGACGGGCCTGGGAGAAGGGTTTAGTTTGGGACTTGGGCCACATGAATGCCTGTGGGTCAGTGTTGAGTCCCTGTCCCCCCACAGTGGCCCATGCCAGCCTTGGTCTGCTCGCTACCTCTAAGGTGTGACAGCAGGGCTGGGGCACAGCTGGCCTAGAGGTTGTCCTTGTGTACCCATCACTGCTTGTAAGGAGCCTGGGGGTCAGGGAATTGGTTTCTAGAGGCTCCTTCCCTGCCAGCTGTGGGCCTCCGGCACGTGAGTTCCAGCTGCCCAGCACCATCTAGTCAGTGTGACATGGGGGCCTGGCCATCTCATCCGGCAGGCCAGAGGCAACTGGTGGAGGCGTGTTCCTCAGCCTCAGCATAGGTCCTCGGGTGCCCTGCATCTCTGTCTGGACTGGGTAGGGTTTGAGTTTTGGAGTGCAGTTCACACAGTCCCACCCGGCTCTGTCCAGAGAGGCCCCTGCCATTCTGGGGCTCTTGTGCCAGATGTTGTGGTTGGAGGAAGTAAGTCTACCAGGGCCTGCAGGTCAGGTGTAGGAAGATGGTTTTTCTCTGGGTGCAGTCCTTGGGCGAGGCTAGGGTTTGAGAAGGAACCACCCGTTACCAAGTCTTAGGCATTCTGGGGGTGCCATCATTATGTCCCAATGCCTGCGGAACCTCAGCGACAGGACTTGAGGCTCTGCAGGAAGTTACACTGGAGGTACGAGGTGCCTTTCAGGCTGTGGCCCCATTCCTCTGTGGAGAGTGTGGCAGTCGGAATGAGTGGTAGGAGGCAGGTGTGGAGGGGGATCCTGATGGTGCTGGCGTAGCCACCCCTTGGTGAGAACCTTGTGGAGCTCGGAACATGTTCGCAGCAGAGGGAGGTCCATCCCCTTGGGTGGAACCAGGAACTGGCCTAGGCCAGTTACTGGGCTGGGAGGTCCCTCTCACTCACTGCGGTATCTGGCTCCGGTTCAAGGCAGGGAGAGCCGGGAGATGTGAACCTCAGTGCCCTGGGGCCAGCCAGGCTGGTGGAGGATTCGGTGGAGGATCTGGCCTAGAAGCTGCAGCAGGCTCTGGGGGTTAGGAGAACTTGGGGCCCGGGGCTGGCCCAGGCTTATGTGAGGCAGGCCTGTAGTAGTCAGCCTCCTGCAGCCTCCTCCATGCCCCGCCCCCCTGCTGCCTGTCTGTGTAAGGTCCTGGCCCAAGGCTGGCATCCTCCGCCTGCCGAGGCCGTCCTTCCTTTTTCACCCCGTGTGAGTGGAGGGTGCCCTGCAGACCTCAGCTCTTGAGGAGCCCCACAGCATGGGAGGTGTGTGCTAACGGGTGATGAGGTGACCTGGAGCTCACATCATCCACTCAGCTACTGGCTAGATGCCAGTGGCCCAGTCAATTTGGGGTCACCATGGGGAATCAGGGCTTCTGGAGAGCCCCCAATTGCTGTGGCCAGAGGAGAAGTGAAGAAGCTGGGGGAGCCTGTCTGAACTCCAGGGTTATCCCTGTGGAGGGTACAAGGACACAGGGTGGGGGTACAGGTCCCTTGGGTCCCAGCCTGACTTCTGCACCCTCATTCTAGGGTCTGGAGGACTACGGAGCACGGTCTGTGAGCAGGTAAGGGACTTTGGATTCATCTTTGGGACCGTGGGCTGGGGTACCAGGGACTTGGTTGGGGTAGCGCCTATCTTGGGGCCGAGAAGACAGATGGTAGTTCTTCCTCCTGGGGCTCCATTCTTTCTTGCTGTGCTCAGAAACCCACTTGGCCGTGGTGCTCTTTTCTGGCATTCTGGCCACTTGTCCACCTGCACTGGCAAGGACAGGGTTGGGGAGGGCTGCTCACTGCCTCTGGGTCTTGCCTACCTAGAGCCGGGTAGGGCCACTGCTGTCCATGTCCCAGCCTGGACCCTGCCCTGGCTTCTCCATCCCCCTGCTCGAGGCCAGGCAGCCCGCGGCTGGCCAAGGGCACCTGGCAGCTGTCCTGTGCTTTGTTTCACAGCGGCAGTGGCACACTGGTGTCCACAGTGTGAGGACGCTGACCGCCGCGGCTGCTCTGAAGAGCTCCCCATTTCCCTCCTCAGCTCTCGTTGGGTTTGTTCTTGGATTGTTTTCTTCCCTCCCTGCCCCTGCCTTTTGGTTGGTGACCCCAGACTCTGTGATCCCCCAGGGTCCATGGTGCTGCTCCCTGCGCCCCCTGTGCTCACCCCCCCCCCCGCCCCCATGTGTCCCCAGCCTCAAACAGAAAGTGCCAGGTGGGGCCTGCCAGGCTCTGCCCCGGCCCGAGGTATTTGCGACGCACACCCCTTTTCTAAGGCTCCCTGTGGGCCAGGTTTAGAGTTTGAAGAAAAAAAAAAATCTTAAAAAAAAAAAAAAAGTCAAAAACAGGAAAAGGACTTTTTCCTGAAAAACAAAAACAGATATGCATGGACTCTGGTGTACGTACTGTTACTCTGCATCTGACCCCGGCACCCTCACGTCTTCTAGGACGGAAGCGGGTCAGACCCCTTCCAAGGGCCACGTGGAGAAAAAGGGGCTCATGACAAGCCCCGGGGGGCCTCCCGAGGAAGCTGGCCACTCCTGTGAGGGAGGCTGCAGCCCATGCCTGGGCCTACTTGGCCCACTGGGCCGGGCCCTGGGCCGCTTTCCTCGGTGACACTGCTGGACAGGTGTACATAGGGCGGGAGTGGTGTTACCTCA
The DNA here is from genome assembly GCF_034190915.1 of Cavia porcellus. Classification (NCBI taxonomy): domain Eukaryota; kingdom Metazoa; phylum Chordata; class Mammalia; order Rodentia; family Caviidae; genus Cavia; species Cavia porcellus. The sequence continues at coordinate 29,474,885 of NW_026947515.1, forward strand.
CAAGTGCGCTGGCAGGCGGGGGTCGGGAGCAGCCCTGCCCGGCCACACGCGGACATTCCAAAGACCTCCAGAGACCACCCCACCCCCACGTTTTGGAAATCATTTCTTTAACCAGCCTTGCAAGGAAGTTGTGACTGCCCGTGGCTGCTGGGCCACAGGGGCAGGGTGCCCCAGCCTAGCTGGGCTGGCCCCACGCCTCCCCCCGGGGGGCAGGCAGGCCTGGCCCGGGTTCTCCCAAACGCTCTCGTCTTTCTGTGTGTCTTGGTGACTGTAGAAACAAGCACACTGGACTCAGTGGCTACTGGCTTTGTCTCTTCACCCTGAATTCTGGGCAGCTGGGCTGGGGCGCAGCCGGGGAGGCCTGCGGCCAGTGGAGCCCTCACGAAGCTATGGATGTGCCTCTGCTACGGTTTAGCGCACGCTTGCGCGCCTGCCTGCCGAGAACCGGGACGCGGCCTGGTAGCGTGGTGAGCGGTGGCTCGGGCACAGACCGACCGTTTTATATTTAAGGAAATCATAGCCAGAGCCTGGACCTGTGTAAAGAACCTTCTGTGTGTTCTCACTTTGCTAAACAGATTTCAAATCCAGGGGATCCCATGCGCAATGGATGAATGTAGACACAAAGCAGCGAAACGCGTATGAAGATGTAGTGCCGAAAATACTTTTTTCCTTTCTCCTTGCCTTTTTCTTTTTTTCTTTTTTAAACCTGAATTGTGCCCTGTACTGCAGTTAACTGTTTGAATAAAAGTTTTATTTATTGCATCCAGCTGGGTCGGGAGCCTCCTTCCAGTTCCCAGTGTAGGCCGGGGCTGAGTGAAAGGCGGATCCCTGTGCTCCCCAACTGCGGCCCACGCTCAGTTTCCCCAGGGCCCTCAGGCTGCTTGCAGAGCTCCGGAGCGTGGCCGGCCCGACCTGGACTTGCAGGCCGTGTGGGCCCACCTGTCTCCACCTTGCTTGCAGATAACACCAGGGGGGTCCCGCACCGAAGCAGTGGCCCAGGACACCGTGCTCCGGGTCCCGGTTGGCAGCCTGCTGACCTAGCCTCCCTGCAGAGTACTGACTCTCTCCCCCAAGCCCGGCTCCACCAACCAGCCTTGTGTTTCCTTGCAGTGCCAGTGTGGAAGTGGCCCGATTTTGAGCCGCCTTGACTAGTTAGTAAGTTGCCCTGGTCTTCCCATGCCCATTCGCATCTGCAGTGGCTCTGGACAGAACCTGGCCTTCTGGTCCTTGCTTTGGGCCTTCTTAACAGCCGTTCCCTCCTTGGGCTCATGGGTCTCCTTCCTTCAGCCTGGAGTCTGTGGTTCTGCTTGTCTGACCCGTCACTGCCCTTGCTTCTGGGTGTGGGGTTGGCCTGGCCTCTGCCTGTCTTCTGCCCCTGTTGCTTTGGCTACAATCAAAGGGTGACACTGGCAAGCAGCTGGGGACGGGCCTACCACCCAACTGCAGCATCAGTGCGGGTGGTCCGCTGGTTGTGCAGTGGCCCGGTGAGTATCAGAGTTGGGGGGATAAGGCTGGGCTCAGGATCAGGGTCCTGGGTGGTGGACCAGGTCCTGTTACCTTCTGACCTTACCTGGTCTGCTGCCCACGGTCTGATACGCTGTCTCAGCGATTCAGGAGTGCCCTGCTGCTATACATAGGACACCTGCTGAGGGAGAGTCTCTTCTCTGGTGACAGCTGCCCTTCCCTCAGTGCTGGGCCAGGGAAGGGCCAGCGCCCACAGACACACCCATGCTCCCACCCCCAGGCCAAACAGGCATCTGTCATGCTGGGGTGGGGGGCTTCCCACTGTCCCCCAACGCTCCGAAGGCAGCCTGGGAAGCCAGGATCTACATCCCTGACTGAAGACCTTGGTCACCACGTCTGTGCAGGCTGTCCAGCTCAGACCAGTCCTTGACCGCGGCTTCTCTGTCCCTACCTTCTATGGGAGCTGTAGCGTGAATGGCAGGAAGCTCTGTAGGAAGATGCTCCTGAAGTCTGAGGACCGGATGTTAGTGCCCCTGGCTGGCCCTGGGCAGGGTGGCTTGTACCACCCCCAGCTCCTGCACACAGGCTGCTTGCTGAGAGCGGACATGCCAGCTCCTCCCAGAGTCCTCCATTGTGCTGCCCTTACATCCCTTTGAGCCAGCTGGGACCATGCTGTCCTCACCTGCAAGGCTGAGGAGGACTGAAAGTTCTAGAAGTCTCCGTTGGGCTGAAAAACATGAGAGCGGTAGTCGGTACTGCTGGCAGACAATCTGGCACCGTGCCTCGGTGCCTCAAACTGTTTCCTGACCACACAGGCAGCTGGCCTTAGCAGGTGGTCAGAAGCTACTTGTGATTGCTTTACAGGTGCCCCCCCTCCACTGTCTAGCTTCACCCCAAGTGTAGGGCCTTGGGAGAAGGACTGGTACCAGTCCACCACTCACACTGCTGGTCAACAGAGGCCCACAGCACACCTGAGCCTAGAGGGCCCTGCTCCGAGGATGCCAGAAGCCACTTTTGCAAAGAAAATGGGCAGCAGCCTGATTCTGACCTAGAGTCCCCCAAAGGTTCAGACATTCGTGGTGATCTTTGTTCTCAGAGTCACCCTGCTTCTCATTCAAGTGGTTGATCAGAAAATGATGCTGTAAAGCCTGCGACGTCCTTAGTTTCTGTGAGCCTGGGAGACAAGCTGGAGCGGCTCCAGGGAATCCAGCTCTCCTAGGTTCTGGTCAGTGACCCCCATGGACTGCTGCCCACAGGGCTGAGGTCTTCCTCCCTCATCTTTCTTTGCTCTGAGCAGGCACAAGGGTCGCCCAACTTGCTTCTGCCCCGGCAACATCCCCAACCTGCCCTCTGAGTCACATCCGGCCCAGAGCCCCACAGTCCTATGTCCTGTGGCCAGCTCACCCAGCCTTCTCAACTGTCCTGACTCCGAGCAGGCCATCTCTGGGTCCTCCCGCTCTTGAATACTTCTTAGTGACACTCCTCTGCCAGGCACAGCATGTGCTGGTCCTGTCCCCAGAGATTTGTTGTTGCTTGTCTGCTGGACGGCACGTTCAGAAGAAAATGTGTCCTCCAGAGGGGGCAGACATGCCTGGCAGGCACACACATAGAGGCTTTGAAGTGACTTCAGGCTTCAAATCTGGTCCTTCTGCCATCTCAGGGCTGGGCCCTAACCTCTACAGAGTCACACAGGCCAGCTCAGGGCCACTCACAGGCACCTGCCCTCACACTGTTCCAGGAGTGGTGGCTGCACCTGGCGCTTTCTGGCCGTGTGCAGAGCAGAGGTCTTGCTGCCACCATCTCTTCAGACTGGCTTGACCACATTTTGGGTGCCAGGCCCCCATTGGTCCCCACCATGTTGGGGGGGGGGGTGGAGAAAAGAACATGTGGGTCAGAGAGGAGTGGGACTCCTGGAAGTCTCTCGGGGGAACTCAGCAGGCCTGCACCTCTGCGCTGGCCTGGGCTGGCAGTGCATGTCTGTCAGGGAGAGTTGGGGTATGAGTTGAGGCTGGGGCAGAAGTCAGGTATGTCCCCCAGGATACTTGGCCATTCTGCCCTGGCCACTGGTCGAATTGGCTTCCTGCTCTGGTATCTAGGCAGGTCTACTGTCTCCTCTGCTGTCCCAGACTACGGGGGATACCTGTCCCCACAGACCTGCCTAAGCCTGGGCCCGAGAGCAGTCTAGGAGCCAGATTGGGCTGGCCTGGCCCCTGCCCTGGGCCAATAGCTGGTGGTCCTTGCTGATGACAGCAGGATCCCAGCCTGTGAGCCCTGGCATCCCTTACCCAGACCGCAGGTAAAGGCCTGAGGCTTACCTGTACAGACCAGAGCCACACAGGATGTCGCAGACCCCGATGCTGTGGGCAGAGTCCTCAGTGGCCTTTAATCCTGAATGCTATAGCCCAGGCGTGGCCAGCCGTGAAGCCACAAAATGTGCAGACAGCATTCTAGGGGGGAAACTGCACGGACCTGTCAGTCTATTTTTAGTGTCTTCTCCTTTTCAAACTTCACAGTCGAAGTGTTTCAGATTTTTAGAAAATACAAGGTCCTCAAAACCATGGGGCAATGCCCCTGCCCATGTGGGTCTTCTGGGGCATGCTGGATGGAGTGCCCGTCACTGACCCACCGGGCTCAAGGACCCAGCTGGGCCTGAGGTAACCAGCCCTTCCAGGTAATAGCTCCAGCGCCAAGCCTGCGTCCCCCGGAGTGTGGTCTTGTGCCTCAAGCCCCTGTGTCCACACACCATCCGTGCTGTCCCTCATGGAGCTGCCTGATGTCCCCGCCTACTTCCCTGCATTGTCCCCATGCCCAGCAGGGCCTACGAGGGGGAGGCTGTGTGAGGACAAGGCCAGTGCTGCCCCATCTGTGCTCATCTCGTTCCATTTCCACTTCTTGTCTCTGGAGTCCTGTCCATGTATCAGCTGTGGCAGGGTAGGGTGTGGCTTTCCTGGGAGGAGGAGGCACTGTGTCCTCCACAGGGAAACTGCCCTGTGGTCAGCCCTCCACAGGGGCCACAGGGGCCACCCCCAGCCTGCGTGTGTACCTTGTCTGTTGTGTCTGCGTGTCTGGGCACCCTGCATGCCTGGGCTGCCTCGTACTGTCTGCTGAGCCATGTCCTATTTTTTTGAGAGGCCATCAGCCCCTCTGTCCTCAGGGCTGGGCCTGGTGGGGTGTTCACCAAACTGATGTGGACCCTCCTCAAGGCTGTCCAAGTCTTCCCTCTGCCCAGGACAGACATCTGACCTGAGCTGGGAGGGGTTCAGCTGGACCCCACTAATCCCCAGGTGCAGGTGAAGGGTACTCTGCCTGCCCAGAGCATGCGGGGTGAGCAGAGGGGCCACACTGGGGGCCAGCAGGTCTTGCAGATGGCACCTGGCCCAGCTCCCTCATCTCCTACCCTAGGCTGGGCCCCATTAAGGGTCCCAGGACAGCCCCAGTGGTGCAGCCTGTCCACAGCACTGTCCCGACCTGAAACTGCTCTTCTCTCCTCAGGAACCCCTTTGCCAATGTGCAGCTGAAGCCAACAGTGACCAACGACAGGTCTGCCCCACTCCTTGGCTGATGGCCATGTCTATGTCACCACCCTCTGGGCCCATCTGCAGAACTAACACTGTCACCACCTGTGTGTCCCTGGTTAGAGGATGAATGTCTGGTGCCCACTTCCTGGCGTCACTCTGCACGTCGGCCTGCCCTGGGCTGGATTCCAACTGCTCCAAGGAGCCTATCCAAAAACCCAAGTCACTGGCTGTGTCACCCCAGCAAAGACGCGGCTCCCTGAGGCCAGGGACCTTGGTCCTGGTCTGCGAAGCCTTGAGCACAAGGAAGGTACTCCCTTCATCCAGTGGCTAGAAGGGAGCTCACTCCCAAGCTGCTTCCAGCGCCCATGTCTCATCAATAAACATTTGTGCAAAGCATGATCTGTGGCCTGAGGAGTGGGCAGCGCCCGAACCTTCACTGGAGGAGTATCAGAAGCACCGGACTTCCTGCCAGCTCTGCTGCTGTGCCGAGGTCAAGCCTGGGCCTGCCCAGTGCACCCCTGGGCTCCTGCCACTCCTGCCTCTCAGCAGACACCATTACTTCCCTGCCTGAGCACCACTCCCACAGAACTGCCATGGGGCCTCCTGGTGTCCTCCTTGCCCCCAGATCTGTGGCCTGGGTTACTGATCCTGGGCCTGCCGGCCAGCGGGGAACCTGCTGCTGGACTCTGCCTCTGGCTCTTGGGGATTCCCCGAAGGCTGTTTCCTGCAGGCACTGGGCCACTGCTCAAATACAAGACTTTAACATTTTTATTTCTGAATCTGTACTTTGTGCCGCCTTTGAATGCAATACCATGTGGTGACCTCAGCTGGTGACAGCAGTCTTTGTCTGTAGAGGTCCAGGCAAAGCTTGCTGCTCACAGACCCTCCCCCAAGGGCTCCAGACCCCAAACTCCCTGCCCACACCCTACTCAGATGGCTGAGGGCACAGAGCTCTGGTGGGGACACACAGCTGGACACAGGGCCTGGACAGTAGAGAGCACAAACGACCCACTTCCCCGAGTCTCTCCCCATGCTGGGCTGAAAGACAGGCAGTGGCCTGGGAAGGTCCAGCTTCTAGGGAGTTGCCTGTGGGGTACATGCCTACACCTACCCTCCTCACCCTACCCTGGGTAGGGCCAGCCTTTGGAAGAGAAAGAGGGATCTCAGGCATCTCCCTGCCCAGGCACAGCGGTGGCAGGTCGCCAGCTGTGGCAGGTTGCTAGCTGTGGCAGGCCAGGAGGAAGAGCTAGAGTCCCTCTTGTCCCCAGGCAGTACTGGCAACTGGATCCCACCCAAGCCTTGGACTGCTCCCTCCAACGCAGGACTTTATATTGACCCCAAAACAAAACATGCTGAGTACAAGAACTTTTTCATAGCTTGGTTTCTCTTAAAAAATGAACGAACAAACAAAAAAATCATTGCACCAGCGTCCTAAGCCTCAAACTAACAAAAAAACACAAACCAAAATCTAGTACTCCCCCCACCCCCAGAGCAACAATAAACTTTACATCTCTTTGGCAACAATAACTTAGAATCACCCCATTATTATTCATTCCAGCAATAGCTGTTACAAAAATAGTCCCTGTGCTACCCAGCCCCCTAGCGCCACCCTTCCCTGTACCCCATCATCCCCAAAGGCAGGAGGAGCCCCAATGATAACGGGTGCAGCCTCCACCCTCCTTCAGTGCCAGGCACAGGACAGGGCACTGCCCTGCCAGGGACACCTCGAAAACAGGGCCAGGGTCAGGGACGCAGCCTAGAAGTCCTCTGGGTGCCTGCAGGTGCCACAGCTCATCAGAACCCCTGCGGGAGCAGCCAGGCCCTGTGCAGGGGCTTGCAGGGAAGGCAGTGAAGGGATATCAGCCAGACTCTGATGAGGGCGGGGGACACCAGCCCAGGTGCCCATCCTGGACCTGTGTAAACCCAGACCCAGGGTGGGGGCAGCTCTGACAGCTACCTCAGGGCCTGTGCCCTGTCCAACCAAGTGACCAAGTGTCCCTGTGAACAGATGGAGGGGGCCAGCCAGGCACTGCATGCAGGCCCATGGCCCAGGGCAGGCATCTCAGCGTGGACCGAGCAGTCCAGCAGCAGCAGCCAGAGTGGAAAGGCAGCTGCAGGGTTGGGGCCAGCCACGCCCAGGGATGTAGGATGTGGGGCCCTTTTTAAGTGTCTATGTTTGTGTATCCAGACACCCACAGCCCTCGGGCCAGGCCATCCTGGGGGTCTGGCAGCGAACCCTAGTGTCCAGGACACATTCTTTCCCCAGGGTGCCAACAGGCAGTGTGCACAATCTACTGTCCATGGCTGGCCGGGGGGCCTTCTGTCCACCTGCTTCTCCAGGATGCTGCATGGGGCGCCATGACCCTGGATCTGCTGTCACCAGGACTGTGGTCCCCACTCATTGCAATCATGCTGCTTCCAGGGACAGGACAGCAGGGGCTCCACTGACACCAGTCTCTGCAGAACGGAGTGTCTGCGCCTCAAGCCTCTGTGGACTCGATTCCGGTGCTTGCTGTAGGTTCTGGCAAAGAGAGAGTGCGACATGAGCCTATGGGGACCCATTTGCCCTGCCCAGATGCTCACACGGTTACCAGCGTTCCTCTCCCCTGCCTGTCCACCGTCTAGACGATGAGTTGGTTGTCCCACAGCTCCACCCTGACCAAGCCCTTTTATATGTGGGGAAACAGAGGCCTGAAGAGCAAGAGGCTGGTCAGAGTCGTGCAATTATTTCCTGGTCACTGGCCTGTCTGTGGCAGAGTGAGGTTAACAGACCCTTCCCGCCAGGGTGCAGGCACAAGCCCAGGGCAGGTGGAGAACCAGATCTATCTTGAGCAGGGTAAAAGGCAGGTAGGTTCCCTGGAAGAAGCCGGTTTTCAGGGCCACCTAGCAGGATCCTAATGAATTTGTGCATGGGTCTAGGGAGAGCTCTCACCAACCTGCCAAGAGCCAGGTGTGGACCTGGGCACAGCAGGCAGTGGGGGAATCGCAGCAGTGCCCACCTGAGCACTAAGGGCTTTGCTGCTGCCAGCCCTGTGTGCAGCGGCTTCTGGCACACGCACCAGCAGAAGGCTAGAAGTGGGGGTTCTGGGGATGAGGCTGGGCAGGAGGGGGGACAGCCAGCGGGAGGCCCAGGACGGTGGGGGGTGGGGCAGGCGACTGGACACTGCATCTGCCCAGAAGACGTGGGGCGGCCAGGCCACTGCTCCAGGGACAAGGACAGACAGGCCAGAGCAGGCGTGCGACCCCTGGCAAGGGACCTGACCTCGCCAGCCTGTTTCCCCACTCCCCTTTGCGATGTCCCCTGCCGCTCCCCTTACCTGTGCCTTACCTTCCACGGACTGGGCGTCTAGGTCCGACACGTGCGAGATGGAGAAGCGGGACACGGGCGCGGGCGACACGGTGAAGCGCGAGGTGGGCGCAGTCGCGGCCGGTGTGGGGGTCACGGCAGGGGCGGGCGCGACCGGACCCACGGTGGTCACCAAAGCCCCTTTAGCCGGCGCCCGAAGGAAGTCGCCATCCCACTCGAACCCGCCACCTGAAACCGGGCCGGGCTACCGGGTCACTCGCGTCTGCTGAGGCCGCGCCCCGACGTCACTATGTCACACTCCCCAATGTCACTCCCCTCACGGTCCGCCATGCATCACCGCCCCTCTCTGACGTTATGCCACGTCCCCACTCACCCTCTTCCGTAGCAGAGCCGTCCGGAATGCGGGTACCCCGCCGTGGCCGGCTGGGGGCGCTGGGCGAGCCAGGGCTGCCCGGCAGGTACGCAGGGGGCGTCTCCTTCGCACCGGGGAGAGGCTCCCCGAGCTCCCGGGTGGGGCTGTCCTGCGGGGATCACAGCACGCCTTGCTCGGCCACCGCCCCGCCACGCCCACACCGAGCGCACCCCGCGGAAGCTGCGCGCTCACCTGGTCAAAGAGGTAGACGGTGACGTCGTCGAAGAAGGACACAGCCTTCTTCTTGCGGTCCAGGTCCTCGCAGAACGCCTCCGACAGCAAACTGGGCATTTTGAGCAGGCTGCGCAGGTTGCGTGCGCTCTGGCTTTCGGCCACCACCACAGGCACCGCGGGCGACTCCTCCTCGCTGTCCTCGCTGGGCTCCTGGATGCTGTAGCAGCGGAGCTCCTCATCAGACTCGTCACTGTCCTCACTGTCGTCCTCTTCCTCTTCTGGCCGGCCCTCCAAAGCCCCAGGGCACCCAGGAAGGGCCAGGCAGAGCGGAGCTCTGGGGGTACCTGGGTTCCCCGTCCGCCCCGACGACAGTTCTGGAGGGCCCTGAAGCTCTGCACCATCACCATCAGGACTCCCTGGGACAGGGGTTAGTAGGAAGAACTTGGAGGAGCAGAAGCTGGGCACAGGCTGCCCCTCAGCTGAGCCTAGGGACGCAGGAGGCTCTGGCCTGGGGATAGAGGGACAGGCCCGTGGCTCTGAAGGAGACTCTTGAGGCCCCAGTGTGGGTGACAACACCTCCCTGTGAGGAGCGCTGGGTGCCTCCCCCAGAACCCCAAAGACAGGAGAGGTCTGCGCAAACTGTGGCCCAGGGTTCTGGTCAGAGGTTTGAACTGGGCTGCTGCTCTCAGGTCCCAAAGGGGGCTCAGGCTCAGTGTCCAGGTCTGAGAAGTAGGCAGAGTCTCGGTAGGGGTTCTTCTCACTGAGGCCCCCCAGGGAGGCTGAGCGCTGGGTCTCAGGCCCTGGACTGTCTCCCTCTGCAGCCAGCTCCCTGGGCTCACTGGCTTCATGGGCCTCCTTGAGCACAAACTCAGGAGACTCATTGTTCTCTGTGTCATAGCCACTGTCCAATGCACGGGGTTGCCCAGCAGGGGGGCCAGCAGCGGAGGGGCTGCAGACTTCACAGTCACCATCACTGGCCGAGGATGGGATGTCCAAGGAGTTCAGGGAGTCAGGTGTCAACACCTGCTTTTGCAAAGCATATAAGGCTGTCACTACGTTGGGTTTCTCATCCTGGGGGCCATCACTGGACACATCAGTGAGGACACCTGAAGTGGCCTCTGTTGTATCTTCATCCTCACTGCCGGGTTCCTCTACTTCTGGAACGCTGGTGCTGCTGCCAGGAGTCAGGACCAACTCTGGCACTGCCACCTGGCTGCTAGCAGCAGGCGTGGGGGAAGCTGGAAGGGTGTCAGGAGCACTAGCCTCCTCAGAGGGAAGAGGGGCTCCCTCATGGGAAGGAGAAGGGATGGAAGGAAGGGACAGCGGGGGTCCAGCAGAGCCCTCAGCTTCCTGGGCAAGCCTGGGTTCTGCTTGGAGGTTGTCACCCCCACTTAGAGCTGCCCCAGTCCAGGGGGCTATGACCTGGCAGGGAGCAGGTGCCAGGCCCTGGGCAGAGCCAAGATGGGGAAGGGTGAGGCAGGGGCCTGAATCAGGACCAAGGGAGACTGACTGTGGCCCAAGCAGAGGCTCTCTGGGGCCCACCTCCGGGGAGGCCCATGGGGTCTCCACTGGGCTGGGGCAGTCATCCATGTAGCTGTCAGGATAGCTGCCCACATAGCCGAGGTCCCAGGACTCAGGATCGCGACTGGCACTGTTGTTGTTGGCAGACATGTTGGAGCTCCAGTGTCCATGCTGGGTGGCCCTCTGTGCCTTGACCTCCCCCAGCTCCTCCTTGCCCGTGGTCAGCAAAGCCCCTGCGCACGAAGAAGGGGACGCGCCCAAGGGGTCCTCAAAAAAGGGTGGGCAGAAGGCGGCCTCTCCCCAGTCCATGTCCTCCGCTGTGGGTGAAGGTGAGCGGGAGGGGCAGGGTGAGTCCCGGGGGCGCAGATGGTGCTGGCGGAGTCCCCAGGGGCTGTCGGCTGGCGCTGCGTGGCCCAGCAGGGGCTCCATGGCCAGCGAGGCGGAGGCGCTGCCGTCTGAGTCTTCGTCCTCATCCTCATCCTGGTCGGCGGCGGCGTGGGGGCTGGGGGCGCAACCAGCGCAGTCAGGGTCGTGGCCTGCGGTGGGTGCGGCCTCCTCCAGGCGGATGAAGTATTCGCTGCCGAGCGAGGGGCTGTGTGCGCTGAGCACGGGCACCACGCCCAGCGGCGCCCCGTCCAGGGCACACAGCTCCTGCAGGCGTGCGGTGCGCCCTGGGCTGGGTGGAAAGGCTTCGGCGGCGCCACGGCCTGCCTCCCACTTGTACTCGAAGTTGAGGCCTCGGCTTGTCTCAGTCACCGTCAGCACGTCGTCCCCATCGCTGTGGAAGCTGTCACCGGTGAACTGCTCCAGCAGTGGGAAGGATGAGGCTGCTGCCAACTCGGCCGCCACGCCCAGCGGAGGACCCGATGCCCCCTGCCCGGCACCCGTGCTGTCCCGGCCTGGCCGCAGTGAGCGCCAGCGCTGCTCAAACTCCTCCTCCACCTCGGTGGCGCCCTTGGCACACAGGTAGGACAGCAGCAGGTGAACCTCTTCCGCCGTGGGCCGCTGCTCGGGCTGCAGCCAGCAGAACTGCATCACTTCGTACCTGCCGGGAGGTTCCTATGGGTGGTCCAGCCCCCACTCAGAGGCGGGCTGGCCAGGAACCCGGGAAAGTGGAACACCGACTTCCACATGGGAGCTCCCCTGGACCCCAGGTGCCTCCAAGGCTGCTGGGAGAATCTCTCACTTCCTCAACACCCTGAACCTCCTGAGGCCCCAGGAGCCTGGGAGCAGAGGTGAGGGAAGGGGGTACTGCCTTGGAGCCTCTCCCTGATTAGAGGAAGCAGGAAGAGAGGACAGCTGGAACCCCAGGCAGTCACACTGAATCACTTGTCCCTGGAGACTTGGGGTACCCTCCCCCAGGGTCAGCATTCCTGCCCTAGTATGGTGGGGTCCTCACCAGCGATCAGACAAGGTCAGCTGTAGCTGGGGCTTGGGCAGCTTGAGCTGCTGCTCCCGGACGGCGTAGGCCAGCACCTGTCGGTCCGAGTGTTGAGGGTAGGGCTGAACACCCAGCTCAAAGAGCTCCCAGATGGTCACACCCAGGGACCTGCAGGGGTGATTACCATGAAACAGACAGGCTTGGGCAGTACCATACAAGACACCATCGTGCCATCTACTCTGGGCCCAGAGCTCAGTACACACCAGCTGTCCCTCCCCAAGGACAGACTGCCAGGCCCGAGCTCAGTACAGAGGTAGGCCTGGCAAAGTAAGGCCAGTCTGGCCTTGCACAGTCATAGCATTGGTCTGTCCACTCATTCATTCACTGGTCACACGGAGGATGCCACACCAGGTGTGGGAGCAGCCAATGAAACTGAAAGGAAGCCTGGAACCAGACAGGGCTGGTCTAAGAGGCTGAAGCAGGAGCAGACTGGACACCCTCAGCGATTGGGTAAGGCTAGGGTGGCAGGCAGGGGTGCCTAGAGTATGTAGGGCTGCGAGAAAACAGCTGGGGGTCCCTTTCAGGGCATGGTGGCTTCCCTTGGTTCCCTTGACCCTGGGAAGTAGGACAGGGTTGATTTGGCATTGGAGAAGTCACTGTGACCCTGGTGGCCAAAGTCCTGCAATGAGGACCCCAGCCAGGGTTCTGAGGATGAGTGTGCCAAGAAGGGGGGGGTTGGTGGGGTTCAAAAGCAGGTGACGGAGTGTGTGTGACAGGGCATAGTTAAGGGACTTAGAGGAGCGCCCCCTGCATGCATACAGCTGTCAAGGAGTGGGAGGGAGCAGAGACCCAGAGGCTGCTCCAACCAGGAGGGGGCACCCTTCCCCCAGGAGACACACCCAACACCTGTGCAAGCCCCAGGGCAGCTCAGCCCCACCCCTCTGAAGGCTGCAGGGCCAGGTCAGAAAGAAGGGTTGCTCAGTACCCAGCTCAGTGCTGGGGCTCGGGATGGAGGCATCCAGGCTGCAACTCTGGAGGTTCTAGCATCTCCATTTGCTCCTCCATCCACAACCTGCGCTCTCTCAAGGGCAGCAGAGAGCCCCCCAGGGCTCTCCAGAGCTACAGATGGAGTGAAGGCCCCAGGCCCCATAAGGACACACAACCCCCTGCTGCTTGTGAAGCATTTTGGAACCTAAATATGTGCTTTAGCCTGCTTGACATTGCTGGTGTCTGCAGGGTCCTGGGATACCTGATACCCTGGCTGTCCAGGCAGTCCTTCCACCAGCTCGGGGTACAGGTACAGGTGACACCAGAAGCCCACAACCTTATGAGGCCACAGCGTGGCAGACGCAAGCACATCAGGGCACACGTGGCCTTTCCCTGAGTGGAAAGGGTAGGGTAGCGGCCTGGCAGTGCCCTGGCCCCTGCTGGCACCGCCCTCTGTTGCGGCCCCATGCTCACCACACATTGCTGCTCTTGGTCTGGTCCACCACCAGCAGGTTCCCATGTACCTCATCCACTAGCTCGGGCGCAATCCAACGTAGCGGCACCCACAGCTGGTCAGCAGTCACGAAGTAGTCTTCCTGCGGGCACACAGGGCAGGGTCGGCCCCCACGTGCAGCAGCCCACCCCACAAGCCTGAGCCACCTGACTTACCCTGTATTTGCAGTGGGACAGGCCATAGTCGCCGATCTTCACCGTCAGGTCAGCAGTCAGCAGGCAGTTCCGCAGGGCCAGGTCGCTGCAGGGAAGGAGGCAGGGTCAGCTGAGGCTTTGGTGCATGACAGAGTGGCTCATCCCTGAGGGCATCCTGGGCTTAGGCCATCAGGCACACAGGAAGCAGAGAGGCTGCTCCACACTGGGCACTTTGGAAGGCCTGGGTAGACATGGCCTCAAAGGTGACGGTGAAGATGGGGGAAGTGAGGCCCATGGGCTGCCAGTGAAGACACTGCCCAGCTGCCACCCTTCTCCTGGGACAGCGGTCTGCTGACCTACCCAGGGAGCGCTCGGGCCAGGAACAGCCCCACCCCGTGTGTCTACAGTCTTCATGACCGTCTCCCCTCCTCCAAACACCCTGAGAGGAAGCAATCAATGGGTAAACTGAGGCCTGGAGTGTACCAGGGGGTCCTGTCCACAGCTAGAGCCCATGGTCCAGGGCCTTGTCCTGCCCCACCAGGTAGGGGTGGGGCTGAGGCCCCAAGGTATGGTAGGCATGGAGCATCAGCAGGCAGGCCATTCGGGGTGGCCTGGAGCCACCTCTACCCAGCAGCCGGCCCTGGTGCTGGGTCTAACCCTCCCATCTGGCTAGTGGCCACGTGGGAGCTGGGGCACAGAGCACTCTAGGGTGCGTGACGTCCACTGCACAGCTACTGTGCTGAGGACTTAGGCTGGGGATGGAGTGCCCTGGCCTGTGTCTACTCTTTGAGGTCAGCGTCTGTGTGCCAGATGACAGCTGTGGGCAAGTGTCCGGGGCCACAGACATGTGCCTGAGGCTGTGTCAACTGGGGCAGGGGCACGGTGGGCAGGTCAGGAGGCTAGAAGCTGCCCTCTTCAACAAAATCACTGATGCTGGAGTTGCCTGTGTCATCACTCAGCACCAGGATATTGTTGGGGAGGACGGCCTGTGCGGCATCCAGGGCTGGCGGGGGCCACTCGTCCATCACTACTTCTTCCAGCACGTCCCGCAGGCTCCCGAGGCACGGGCATCCTGGCCCATCTTTCTAACTGCCAGAGGCAGCACAGAGCCATCCCCCCACTGCAGGGCCAGCCGACCCCTTCTGCATCCTGAGGGGCAGAGTGGGGCTGAGGTGGGGCCTTCACTTCATGGTTTCATGGTGTGAAACCCCTCATAGCATGGCTGCTTGGTGCCTCGTAGGGTGACCTGCTTACTCTTATGAGGCCCCAGGGAGTAGCAGCGCCATCCACCCTCTGTGCCCGAGAGGAGCCTACCCCCGAGGGTCAGCAGGGAGGACCCTGCCCGGGTGGCCCTGCCTGCACCTCACCTGTGTACGTAGTTGTTGCGGTGCAGGTGGAGGACACCGCAGGCCACCTCACAGGCCATTCGCTGCAAGGTCAGGGGGTCGGGCGCCATAGACTCTGTCATCCGGCAGCTCCGCAAGTAACCTTTGAGGTCCCCCTGCCAGGAGGGAGCACATGTCACCTGGCAGTAGAGTAGTGGCTGCCAATTTGCTACCCTGCCCTGGGGATCCCTGCCTCGCCTTGCCTTGCCCCCCATCTATGCTGGGCTGAGTCAGTGTCTGGCTAACAGTCATGGGCAACAGATACCTACAGAGCTGGGGAGAGGCTGTGTGTGCCAGGGACAGGCCAGCCAAGTGGCCCACTGGTAGGAGGCCCTTCCCAGAATGCCTTCACTAATGAACCTGCTGGCCGGCCTTTCAGGGTCTGGAGCGCCATGTCCCCTTGAACAGACAAGAACACAAAGCCAAGTGGATCTGCTTGCTGCCAAGCAACGCAGGAAGGAACCCAGAGCTGGTGACCAGAGGGTGGGCCAGTAGCCACCACTGCTGACCACCCAGCCCCAAGAGTCCAGACACCAGGCTGTAGGCACCTTTGTCCTGCAAGGGACCCAGTTGTGCCCCAGGTGCCCTAGAATGTGCCAGTGCTGGAGCTATATGGGGCACACAGCAGGCACAGGACTCAAATCTGCCCTGGGGAAGTGGCCAGTCCCTGGTCATGATTGAAACTGAAGCCAGGGAGCTCCCCGGGATGCCCTGCACTGAACCACCACCCAGGCTGCTCTGAAAGCCAGGCAATGACACACACGCTACCCAGCCCTCAGAGCCATGGCTGGTGTTGCTGGGTCCCCACTTTGCACAGGCCTCCTCTGGAAGGCAGCAGGGCAGGGCAGGGCCCCCTGGGACTCCACTTTAAGGGAGATGGGAGGCCCAAGGCCTGGCACTATTTATGGGCAAAGCATGGAGGCCCCAACTCAGCAGAGGGCCCCCCCCATCCCATCTAGGGGACAGCTCAGATCCGAGGCCCTGGACAGGTAGGGCTCTTTGTCACTCACCAGCGGACAGAACTCCATCACCAGCAGGTAGGGTGTCACCTCAGCACACTGAGCCAGGCACTGGAGCAGACTGCTGTGCTGCAGGGCCCTGCAAGAGCCACAGGGTGTCCTGATTGCAAGATGGAGCAGGGTGGCACAGAGCCTCCTGTGTTGCAGGTGTCCTGGCCAACTGGCCCATGCCCCTCCAGCTGCCTGTCCCCAGGTGCCACCCACCTGTAGGGCTGCGCCTCCTCCAAGAACTGCATCTGCTCCTGCACACTGGCGCTCACCTTCAGCTCCTTCACCACCACCTGGGTGCTGCTGACACCTGAGTGTACCTCTCCCAGGAACACCTGCAGGGACAGGTGTCACTCAGGGCACACTCCAGCCCTGTTCTGCCTCCCCCTCCCCCAGGATAAGCTTCTTCCTTCCTGTGCCTCGGTTTACCCCTTGCAAGAGTTCTGGACTCTTCTGGCTGGAATACCATGAGCATATGTCTACCCCAAGGCTGTCCTGGCTCCTCTGCATGTCCCCAATGAGGAAGGGGTCCAGAGGAAGCCGGACTCAGTGTGCTGCTCCCCGCCACCCTCCAACACAAGGCTACTGCCAGACTCACCTTCCCGAACCAGCCGTGCCCAATCTCCTTCAGGTACAGAAGGCTGTGCCGGCCCAGGTCTGTGGACTTGAGGAGCTGCACTGTAACAGGGCAAGGGGCTCAGGACCCCAGTCATCCCCCTCCCACTCTCCACCCTCTTCCCTGGCTCCTCAGCTCTCCTGGGGAGCCCCCCTGAGGCCCCCAGCACCAGCTAGGGAGGGCAAACTAGACCCCCAAAGCAGAGCCACACTTGGGGGCCACCATCAGGGGCCAAGCTGTCTCAGGAACAGGGATGGCTGATGCCCAGGAGAGCCATGATTCTGAAAGCTACACCCAGGCATCTCTCTGGGTGGCCTGGGCACAGGGGTACCCGAGCCACAGGGACAAGTCAGGCCAGAGACAGCAGGGCTTGGAGCTGGACCTGACACACAGGAGACACCAGGCAGGCAGTGTGGCTGCGGCGGCGGGAGGCTGGTGCCGAGGCTGGGACGGCCCAGAGCAGCCCGCCCCATCCTGCCCCAGCATCCCAGCACCAGGCACTCCAAAGGCTCCTTTGTTGGGGGCTGCTTGGCACAGCCCTGTACGAGACACACTGGGTCCATTCTCCCTGTGGGCCAGGCTGGGTGAGGTCAGCAGCAGAAAGGGTCAGTGTAGGCTCAGGAGGAAAGGGCCACGGCTGGCTGCACCCACTCATGCCCTACTGGATTCCCCAGATTCTGTTCCCACACCAACTGCTCAGAAGGCAGAGGGGGTTGGAACTGAGCCTGGCTCCCAGGAGAGCCCAGGGGTCAGGGGGCTTTGTTGGCTTGATGTAGATAGAATTTGGGGGGGTCCCATTGGGCCTGTGTCCTAGGGCTTCTCTGCACCTCAGTCTGTCTTGGCAGCCCCCTCTCCCACTCTGGGGTCTCCAGGACCTCACTTGTCCTCAAGCAGGCTCAGGTCTTGTGCCAGCAGACATCAGGAGAGCTAGCAAGGTAGGAATAGGTCTTAGCGTCGTAAGACATGGAACACAGGGTCTGGGGGGCCCTGGGTGGGCGGAGCTGTCCTCCTCTGCCATCTTGTGACCCCTATGGTTCTAATCTGGGACCCCTAGCCTCATCCTAAATCTCTCCCTCCCCTAGAAGCAGGCTGTGTCCCGTACAAAACAGCAGATCTGCAACAATGGGAAAAACACACCTCTGTCTTCTCCTGGGTCCCTGTCCCCCTTCCCCCAGGGAGAGGCCTCCAGTGGCTGGGACCAGGATCGTGGGGCCCCAGGCACACACTTGCCCCCAGCAGATAGGCCCAGACTTAGCACATTACACTGAGGGTGGTCTGTGGCTCCCATCTGTTCCCAGCAGTGTCCACACAGGACTCAGAGACCCCCACAGCATCCAGGAAGGCGGACCCCATGCAACTGAGATGCCTGCACTTTCAGGAGGTGCTGGAACAGCTCAAGCCTTTGGGTCAGTGGACAAATGTGCTCCCAGCCTGGAGTCCCAGGCCCAGCCTCCTGTCTGACCAGTGACCCCTCCTCCAGATTTGGGGCTGGAGGACCCGTGTGGAGCACTGAGCCTGGGTGGTGGCCGGAGGTCATCTGATTGTGTTTTGCTGGCCCAACCAGTGCCTAAGATGGGAAACAGGGTGGTCAGGGCTGAGCAAGGCAGGCCAAGTGGCCATGGAGACATGCCTGGTGCCAACAGAGCCCACATTGGGTCTGTGGGGCTCCCTGGTCTGACATGCCCTCCCTCGATGTCCATGGAGAAGCAAGGCTGGGCAGTAGGGGGGCAGTCCCTGGCTAGAACTTCCAGATGGGGGGATCCTGAGATCAAGGACCCTGCTCCATCCAGGACAGAACAGATTCCAATTCCTTGGGCATCACCTCTGGACCCTGGGCCCCATGTTTGTGCCTCTATGGCCAGCACCGTGGGAAGGACCCCAGGAGGCCTAAAGGGGGACATGCAAAGGGAAGTCCCAAATCAAGGGATCCCCAGGAAGAGGACAACCTCTGTACCTACTGGCTGGGTCCCCCACCCCAATTCCTGACCCCACCCATAGGGGAACCCATGTCCCCCCTGGAGAGCGGGGACACAGGGAACAGGAATCTAGGGTCGACCATCTCAGGGACAGCACAGAAAAGTGACCGGTCCTAGGCCCACAGAGCCCGCACTGTGTCCCAGCCAGTCCTCTGTTCTACAGAGCACCCTCTTGGGTGGGGAGGTGGCAGGTAGAAGGCTGTCCCCAAACCTGTTGACAGCTGGCCCCCAGTTCCAGAGAGAGAAGCACACCCTCAGCCACAGCCCAGCCTGGGAGGCATCTAGAGGGCCCATATGTCCCCAGCCCCTCCTGTCCCCACTGCCAGAGCTGAGGTCCTTGGGCATCCCCAGGGCCAGGCCTGCTGACCCCCAAGATGGGGGAGTGGACAGGGAGGCCAGCCCTGCTCGCCCTACCCAGCCCACTCACCTGAGCGTCCTGGCTGCTTGGCCATAGGCAGGGAGACCTCAGTGAGTGGCAGGACGTACACGTCAGGCCCGTTCTGCACCGCCACTGCTGGGGAGCCCTGGGCCGAGCAGTCGGCCGCGTATTCGTCCCCCTCAGCATTCTCGAACTCCTGCAGGCCAGAGCACAGCCATGAGCCCAGCACAACGAGGGTCAGAGGAGAGGGTGCGCCTGGGGCCCGCGAGGCACCCCTTCCTAAGGAGGTTTAGGCAGGGGGTAGAGGGCACCTATCCTGTGAAACTGCTCTGTCACCTCTTCTGCAGAGCCCGGCTCCTAGCTCCTCTGTCCCCAGGGACTCAGCTATCCCAACAGAAGCCAAGGCCAGTGGTAAGCCAGGACACGTGCCTCAGCCCTCAGCAAACACTGTGAGCCTGGGGCCACAAGTCTCAGGCCAGGGATGGGCAAAGCCCCACCCTGGGGAGGAGCTGGAAGCAAGGGACTGAACCAGAACCAGACCCCAACACCACAACCACCCCAACATCCAGCAGCCCTCACCCCAGACCCTGTCTGTGGTCCTATCCTGTCCTGGGACAATCTCAAGGACAGAGGACATCATCCTACCTGGTCCCCAAAGTCCTCTGGGAGAAGCAACTATGTGTCCCTACCTCTGGCAGAAGAGGGGCAGCAAGCCCAGGCCATCTCCACCCCCAGGCAGGTCCCACCCCCTTCCCCACAGAGTCACCCATGGGCCTCCACCCTGCACCTCCCCACACACCTACCCTGGGGCCCGGCTCCTCTTGGCAAGGGTGCTGACCTGAAATGGGGCTGCCACACCTCACTGGAGGAGCCCCCACAGCAGCTGTAGCACACCCCAAAGTCCCAGAACGAGACCCAGGCCCAATTTAAAACAAGTGTGCACAGGCACACACACGCCAGGACCAGCTTCTCCCGGCCACGTGCTGGACTGCCCCACAGCCCCGCTGCCCATCGGGGAAACTGACGCTCTGCAGAGTCATGGGGCATTCTGGGAGCTGGAACCTGGTTGCCCACTTCAGGGCCCTGGCTCCTGCACAGAGCACTGGACTAGGAGGGAGGAGGTCTCATACCCTTGCTGCCTGGGGGCCCTCTTTTCTGTCACTTTTCTCACTGTAAAGAGGCAGTTGTGGGCTCTCTATTGGTTTTCCTGGGGGCCGATCTGGTCTGCACCCAGAGGCAGAGCCACTCAGGGAAAGGAGTGAGAGAAGCTGGTTCCCATAGCAAACCCCCTTCCCTGGGGCCCAGAAGACCTCCTGTCATCCCACCTGCAGCCCAGGCCCCACTGCCTGGGCCATAGACACACCCCCTCCCCATGTGGGCTCAGCCCATTACCTGCCCATTCAGCCTGGGTGCCCACCAGGTGCTGCCAGCACAGCGGGCGATCAAGTAGCACAGTGTCAGCATCGGGGCTGCCCAGCCCCTTCCCCAGGGCAGCTCCAGGAGGGGAGCCTGAGAGGCAGCTTCCCACCAGGGTCTGCCAGCACTGGAATGTTCTGGGCACCATGCTCCCCAGGAGGTGATGAGGGCACAGGGCGGGGGTGCCTGCCTGTGTATAGGGCCTTGTTCTCACGGCCTCGAGGAAGGCCCAGGTCCCACCCTTTGTCCCAACCCCACCCCTGTCCCTACAGCTCTGAGGCCCTGGATTCAGGATTCTCCATCAAAACCATGTGCCTGAGGGCAGGGGCAAGGGGGCACCAATGCTACCCGGGCACTCAGCTCCCCTAAAAGCATTCAGAGGCAGCTTTGGAAAAAGCAGGGGGCAAGCAGATGCCAGCCTGAAGCCTCCCCTTGGGGCTGGGGAGAGAAGGGGGACTCTAATGTGAGACCCACAGTGGCTGGGCCTGAAATACACAGAGGGTGCTGTGCTCAGCCTTAAGAGGCTCCTCCCATCCCTGCTCTCTAAGGGCAGGAATCTGACCTCCTGCCCAGCTGGGCTGCCCTGCGTGGGTGCATGAATGGCTGGAAGGCCCCGGCCAGGCCGCAATGTGCTGATCAGCAGAACTGCAGCCCACGCCACCCTAGGTGGAGCCTCTGTGTCGGGTTCAGCTTCATGCTTCTCCTGCTGGACCAAGCCACAGCTGGATAGGGGTGACTGGGGGGCTTGCATGGTGGGGGACAGTCTACCCTCAGGCCCCATCTTCAGAGAGGGATCCACCTTTCAAGCCCAGCCTCCCTGGGCCCAGTGAAGCTGCCAATGTGGCTGCTCACAGATGCTTTGGCATCTAGATACAGATGATGCTCATGGGAAGAAGATACTCAAACTGGGGACTCCAAGTGACCGGTTGGTGCCTAGGAAGCCTGTCTGCATGACTTCTGCTTCTGTGTTCAATGAACAAGGGTCCTCCCCAGGGACAGCCCTTCCACTCTGAGTCAGAGTCCTCAGGTTGCAGGAACCCCCTCCCACCCCAGCCTTCAAGGCCTCCCTCGGCCTTCTGACCCCTGACAGGCCTGACCCTGACCTGGGACAGGACAGCAGGAGGCCATGGCTTATAGAGGGCAACCCAAAAGTGAGCAGGCA
Organism: Cavia porcellus; assembly: GCF_034190915.1. Lineage (NCBI taxonomy): Eukaryota > Metazoa > Chordata > Mammalia > Rodentia > Caviidae > Cavia > Cavia porcellus. The sequence goes on from NW_026947515.1 coordinate 29,496,238, forward strand.
GTGGGCAGGGGCCCATGAGAGCCCCAGGAGGAGGGTTGTGAGATCCCAGGCCCCACAGAACCAGGAGGGCGGGCAGCTCAAGCCGAGTGGGTGTGAGACCCCCTAGGGGCCCAGTGGGCCACCATGGTGGACCCCAGCCCTCACCTTAAACCCGATGCCACCTTTCTTACAGCACAGGCAGGCCAGCATGAGGACGATGACAGTGAAGAGTCCAGAGAAGGACACAGCTACCACGGCCAGGGAGGACGACCACGAGAGCTCGCTGAGCGGGGCACCGTCTGCTGAGAAGGGAGCATGTGGGGGAGGGGGCCTGAGCCGGGCATCCAGCAAGGGCCTGCCTCCTTCGCCCAGCCGCAGCCCACCCCGGACTCCTGTGTTCTGCATTGGGCCTCAGCACCAACTTCATGCTCAGGGAAGCTGTCCAGGACCCTGCACCCTGATAAGGCCCAGAGCCAGCAGACAGAGCTCGTGGTCCTGTGGCTGACCACTGAGGGTCACTCTGACCCCGGTGGGGCAAAACTGGGCCCAGCTCCCAATGCAGGGGTTCACAGACATCTCTACAAGATCAGGGTCTCAGGGATTGTGGGAGGGCCCCTCTTTTTTCTTCTGGACTTTGGGTACCCTACTCTGTCCCTCTGAGGCTAGGAGGGCATCACAGATACTGTTAGAAGGAGCAACCACTGAACTCGCTACTGGCCCCTAGCCACATGCTGGGGCCTGGACACTAGAGGCCAGGGCCTATGTTACAAGCCTCCTCTCTGCAAGGTGCAGTGAGCTCCCTGGCTCTCAGAAGATGGCCCTCTTCCAGGCAGGAGCTGCTCCAAGCTGTCCCATGCCCAACCCACCCCTAAGGCCTCTTGGTGTCCTGTTTCTGTCCTGCTTCTGTCCTGGACACAACAGGGCACCCTCTCCAGCAGCTGGTTCAAGTGAATTCCATCCTCTCAGAGGGGGAAACAGAGGCCAGGCTGTCAGCCCTGACCACAGAGGGCCACCGGGAGGAGGGGGGTCGCTCGGCACCACAGAGAGCAGCCAGAGGGCTAAGCAGACCTGCTCCATCTATCCACATCAGGACCTTTCTCCAGACTCATGCCCAGCCCTTCTGGAACAGGGACACTGAGGCCATAGGTCAGGAGACTCGGACCAGGCCACGTGCCAGCAGTCCCACGGCACGGCACCAGGTGGAGAAGGCCGGCTCCTCGGCTTTAGGCTGACTCAGCCCTCAGCTGTGCTAGCGCTCAGCTGCCCGCCAACCCTCAACTGAGGCTTCCGCCTGAGTCTCCCTGCATCTGCGGAAGCAGGGGCCCTTCTGGCCAGCCCACTGGGAGTCAGATCCTGGACAGAAAAACCTGACCCGAGAAGGTGGGGCCCAGGCCCGGTGCTCTGGGGCCCCACTGCACTTGCCAAACACAGCACAGCACACACGCTGCCTTCACATGCCGTGCACCAGACACTGCATGGCCCACACAAGTGAATGTGCACACAGACACACACACACCACAGGTTCATGTGCACAGACACACATGCACACACCATGTGCACATGCATGAATGGGCATGTGTACACACATCTTCTCCTGAGTCCACAAGCCTGCTCTGTAGGGATCATCTCCGCTTGGCAGGGAAGAAAATAGGCTCAGGAGAGTTACATGTGCCCATAGAAATGCCCACAGGTGTGCCAGGGGTCACGGACAGCCCTGCCCAGTCCTCTGTGAGCCATGACAGACTGCACCACTGTCCCCTCACAATCTGTTCCTACTAGTCAGGAAGGTCCCCGCTCCTTTTGTTCCTGTAACAGCCACAGTCAGGGGCGAGACTCTGCTGAGTTCAGGGATATAATCACCCTCTGGGTGTCAAGAGGGCCTGGGAACCACCGATCACCCATGCTGACTACAAAGGAAGAGAAAAGCCCCAGGACTCAGACGGGCAGGGTACCCCCCAGGCATGATTCTGGGAGGCAGCCGGGCTGCAGGACAATATGTCCTGAGGGCAGTGCCAGGCTCTGCAACTCATAAGGGACCCCAGGGGCTCATGGGGCTAGGGAGGCCATGTGGCACTTTGGGCTGGGTAGAAGTGGTAGGGGAGACAGGGGCCCATGGATCAAACGAGTCAAGCAGGATCCAGCCCTGCTCTTTTAGCACAGGAAGTCCAGACACAGATGGGCCACTAGAGAGCCCTGAACCATTGGGCTGGCCAGGGCAGTGTTAAGAACCCAGATTATACTTGGGATGTGCTGTGCACACACACAGACTTCCTAGCTCTGTCCACCAGGGGGCGAGGGAGCAGAGTCTGGGAAACTGTGCCCTCCCTGTGTTCACAGCCCTCACCCAAGGAAGCCAGCCTGGGAGTGGGGTGTGGGGTATGGACAGGTCACAGGGGAGAGTGAGGCACCTTCCAGTGTCTATCTGGACAGGCAGGCCTCGCCCTCCTGGGCTAGTCATCCCTCTAGGCAACATTTGGGATATGGGCTGGGCTGGCCACCAGTCAGCTCTGATGAGAGTCTGAAGGCTTTTGCTGCCTGTCCAGAAGATGCCAAGTAGGCCAGGCCACCTTCCAGGTCATCCAGGATGAGCCCTGGAGTCCTCAAACCCTTCCAGTCAGCAATGTCCTTTGCTGGAGTACGGGGGCCAGCTCTGCTGAGATGCGGGCAGAGACAGCAGAACCAAGGCCCAAAGGAGGGGGACAGGAGGCTGAGAGGGCAGAGCCAAAGAGGACAAGGATGGGCCTGGACCTCAACAGCTGAGTTTGGAATCAGGGCCCTGCCCTCTTGCCTGGCCCCTGTCTGTGGGGCTCCACCCACCCAGGCAGTTTTAGCCTCACCAGGGAGGCCCTGTCCCTGCCCCAGGCAACCCCCACTTCACCTGAAGTCCCGCCCACACTCAGCCTGCCCCACTCTTACCCTCACCTGAGGCCTCGCCCACTCCAGAGGCCCCACCCTCACCAATGGCGCTCCACCCCGTCTTTCTGAGGGGCCACTGTCTGGGGTTGTTTAGGACTCAAGGGCCACCTGGGCACCTGCTCTACCCATAGTCCTTGAGGTCCAGCCACAGGCTAATCCTGTGTGACCTTCGTCCCCACAAGGTAGCACTCTGGCTGCTTTGCACATGTGATTCAGAGGAGCAGGCTTCTCGGATCCCTTGGCAGATGAGGGGAGGTTTGGGGTGACCAAATATACAACTGGTACAGAGCACAGGCCTGCCTGAGGGGCCGCAACCTGGGGATGCCAGTGTAAGGACGCGTGTGAGCACCGGGTCCTTTCAGGCAGGGATGGGGGAGCTCCATGTGCTCCGCCCAGCTGCGGCTAACCCTGATGGCAGCAGGTACCCCAGGGTTCCGCTAGGTAACTGCTGTGCCAGTCCAGCCCCACCGGGGTCTTGGCCTCTACCACTATTTCTGTGCACCTGCTCTGCACTCTGTGGTTCAGGCCCATGATTCTGTCACTATGGGCCCCTGAGCCCTGTCCCTCACTGCAGGATGGAAGGCCAGGGACTCCAGGAGCTGCCGTCAGCCCCCTCTAAAGACACCCTGGGAGGGGCAGCAAGTCCTAGGACTTGACGGGATCAGGGGCTTCTGTCCAGGGACTGGCGGACCAAGTGTGGCCACGTGTGGCTCTAGAAAGGCGTTGCCAGGAGTGGAATAGGGAGCCTGCCCAGAATTTGGCCCCATTGGCCCCCAGGGCACTTGGTGCTGGGGTCCTGCCCCACTCTGCCTGTCTGGGTGCCCCCTGGGTGCTGCTGTGTACTGACCTGTAGGTAATGGGGCATCTGGCCATAGGGGCGAGTGACTACCTGCCACCCTCCACAGCGTGGCAGGGACAGTTCCAGGTCGATGGTGCTACCTGGGCCCCATCAGGCAGGAAGTCCCTGCCAAACTGGGAGGGAGCAGGTAAGACAGAGGTTGACATTTCAGGGCAGCCTGGGGTGGAGGAGCAACTCTGCTACCCTAGCCCTGTGGTGGTGAGGCTGGCTTTGGGGTCACCAGGGTAGTTGGTGGAGCACACTCCTAGGGATGTCTGGGTAGGTCAAGGAAGTGTAGCCTTAGGGGTTTTTTTATTCATTTACTTATTTTTTAGTTTTTTGAGAGGATTTTTGTGGATTTTTTTGTTTTGTTGGGTTTTTCATTTGGGGGGATGTTTTCATTTTTGTTTTATTTTGTTTTGAGACAGGGTCTTACTGTGTAGTTCAGGTTGGCTTCAAACTCACAGCAATCCTCCTGCCTCAGCCTCCCAGCTGCTGAGATTACAGATATGCACAACCACACCAGGCTATTTTTGAATTTTAAAACAGGGTCTATTATGCAGTTCAGACTGGCCTTGAACTCACTATTTAGCTCAGGCTGACCTCGAACTCATGGTGATTCTCTTGCCTCAGTCTCCTGAGTGCTGGGATTAAAGGCGTGTGCCACCCCATCCAACATGGCTTTAGGGTTTATGTCTAATCCTTCTGCCCCTTCCTCTCTGGCGCTGTTCCCCTCCTGTGCTTCCCAGCCCCCACAAACTGAACAGTTCTGCTCCACTAGCCCCTTTCAACTTGATGGCTCTGCCTGAGAGTCAGGTGACCATGGCCTGAACACCCAGAAATCATAAGCCAAATGGAACTTTTCCTTTAAATGGTGACTACAGGGTCCAGCAGCTGAAACTCTGACTACCACAGGCCCTGAGCCCCAGCATCTCCATCTGGAAGCAGGGTTCTTTCCCCACGGTGTTGCCTAGTTCATACAGTGAACAACAGAGAGATGTCCCCCTCCCACATCAGCCAGGGATGGCACCCATGACTCCCCCACCAGAAGACCTTGTCCCCTCATCTGTGCTCTATGCTTGTGCTGAGCCTGAGCCATGTGTGGGGTGACCACACAGCCCAAGGCACTCGCCACACTGTGTGAGGAGGAGCTAGACACATGAGCTGGGCCATCTGCTGTGGCCCACACCATCAGACCCTGTGAACTCAGCCCCTAACACTGAGCTCCCCAGAGTGGCTCAGGAGAGTGACAGGTCCCTGGCCCCCTTCCCACGTGGGGCCGCTGGTAAACAGCTGAGGGGATGCTGCCCACCACGGACAGGCACCAGCCCTAGACCATCCCAGTGGCCTTGAGCTTTACCTGCCACCACTTTGAGACCTCCAGTACACAGGTCCTGGCTGTCTGGTCTGCTGAGAGACTCAAGGGGCTGGACACAGCCACTTCCTGACCCTCAGGGCCAGGTGCCTCTCCATGTACCCCTAGATGACAGGGTGGCGTGGAACATGGAACCCTCATGGCCTGCTCCACTCCAGCTCGAGCTCCTGGAGCCAGCCCCACCTCCCAGGAAGGCCTTGCCAAGGTCATGAAATTGATCAGTCCTTGGCTCCTGGCCGCCGGGAGGGTTTTGGGAGTGACCTGAGTGAGGCAGAGGTGGCCCAGCTGCCCAAGCCCTGGCCATGCCTCATGTGGCTCCCAGACAGGAGCCTCAGCCCTGCTGAGCACACACTTCCAGGTCACCTGACCTGCTCCGGCTCTACACAGTGGGAACCAGCGCCCTGCCACACAGCCCGCAGTGCCAGCAAGTTCTCCCCTGGGGCCTGATCCACTTCCCCAGGCTCCACCTGCGTCTGCTGCTGGCTGCCTGTGCACAGGCACAGCCTCTGCACACTCACAGCCTCCACGCACAAGCACAGCCTCCACACACTCACAGCCCCTGCACACCCACATCCTCAGCATGTCAGCCCAGAATTAGTGCCCCACACCCCACAAGAGCAGGACTGTGTCCTGCCAGGCTCTAGGCAAAGAGGGAAAGGCTAGGCTCCCTCTCTCACTGCCCCTTCCTGTCACCCTCCTGAGCCTCTCACTGCACCGGAATTCGGGTTCGTACAGCCTGCTCCCTGTTGCGCTGATCTACATGGCCCAGGATGCCAAGGGGCCCCAGAGCATGGTCTGGGCTTGAGGCACTGGCCTTTCTGGCCCCACAGAGGCACAAGGAATGCCAAGCCCAGGAACCATGGACACACTGCCCAAGCTGGGCCAAATCTCAGGGCAGCCAGTACATGGGTGAGGGGCAGCTGGGATCTCAGTGCCCCTACCCCTGCTGGGCCCTTCAGGAAGACTATTGCCCAATATATATACCCGTCTAATGATGCAGGGCTCACTCTCCTTCTCCTTTTTCGCTTTCTTTCTTTCTTTTCCCAGTATTGAGAATTTTCTTCAAGGGCTTCACACTGAGCTATGTTCCCAGTCCTTTGGTAATTTTTTTTCCAAGATAAAGTCTTGCTAAGGTGTCCACGCTGGGCTGGAACTTGCAATCCTCCTGCCTCAGCCTCCCAGAGTGCTGAGATTACAGGTATGCACCAGGTTCTCATTTGTCTTCGGTGGCACAAAAAGTCAAGGTTCCTTTGCACAGACCCAGCCTGGCCCACACTAAACTTGCCCCAAACTGCCCATAAGTGAACAAGAAAGAGTAAGCAACATTGCATGCAGGAGTTTGGGGCTCGAAGGGTGAGGCTCCTGTACCCAGACCCCTTTGTAGCACTGTGTTCAGGACTGGAGAGAGGGTGGGCTTAAGCCTGTGGATGGACCCTGTGCTCAGTCTCCAGCAGGGGTGGATGCAAGGGGTGTGTGTGGGCCTGGGTGGGCGCTAGCGGAGATGGGCAGGGGCCTCCCAGAGACCAAGGGGCAAGGGCTGACCCCCACACTCAGTGCAACCTAAGTTGCATCTCAGGCCAAGACAGTCTCACTCTCTTGATCAAGCTTTTGTTTTATCTGACAATTTGTGGGTCCAGGACACTCATTTACTCCCACTGTTCCCTGCCCACGAAGTAGGGCTTCTCCAACAGAGCCCTGGACAGGTAGGGGCCAACATGTGGGAAGGGAGGGGCAGAGCACAGAGCCCACTCCTCCTGCGAATGCAGCAAAGCCCACAGAGCCACCCCACCACGTGGCCTGGCTGGCAGGGATCTGCGTACCAGGAAGGCAGCCAGCAGGCTCAAGAGGCCAGGCCTGGCTTCCCCGCTGGTGTCCAGGTTGCTCCAGTGCATCCTAAGAGAAAACAGGTAACCAGCAGGGGCTTGTTTTGGTTTTGTGTGGTGGTTGAGGTTGAATCCAGAGCTGTGTGTCAGCTGTAGACAGCACCGTATCACTGGGCGACTCTGCAGCACAGTGTCATCCTGGGTGGAGATGGCAATAGAAGGAATAAAAGATTTTTTAAAAAGATGAGAGATCTAGGCCGGGGATTTAGCTCAGTGGCTTAAGTGCCTCCCTGGCAAGAGCAAGGTTGTGAGTTCAATCCCTGGTACCAAAAAAAAAAAAAGGGAGATCTGGCTATGAGAAATAAAAAATCTGGTATGATCAATAAAAGCCTCAAACTAAAGGCACACAGCACTAGGAAGAATACAGACATCACCTGCAAAACCAGGACTTTAATACCCCAAAGCACGAAGGAGAAAACCACGTGATACCACTCACAGTGAGGAAATATCAATGTCCACCCCCTCCAAAGATGTCGACAGCTTTGGTCATAATTTTAAAACGCTTATTTTTTGCCATCCTGGAGACTGAGCCGAGGGCCTTCACACCAGAGCTACATCTCTCGCTCCTCTTTAATTTTTATACTGAGACAGGGTCTCATGTTGCCCAGGTTGGGCCAGAACTTACCATCCTCCTGCCTCAGCCTCCCAGAGTGCTGAGATTACAGGCGGGCATGCCACATCCACCGTCCATGCAGCAGGAGTTTTTAATGACAGCAGGAAAGCAGAGTTGCTGCCTGGGCTCTCTGGCCGGTGCTAAGTGGTACAGCCTCAGAGCCCAGCCTGCCCTATGGTCAGCTAAGGCCCCACTGAGGATTTCAAGCTAAGAAACCACCAGGGACACGGAAACGAAGGGCAAAAGTGGATGAAAAATTGTGTAAGTCAAGGCCACAACCACAAAAACCTTCCCACGCAAATCGAGTCACTGCAGCGGTGTTTATGGAGAAGAAAGTACTCTAAATATTTAACAATGAGAGGTCCTCAAATAAAAACAGCAGATGATTTGTTAAAAAACAATGTAAAAGAATTTTAAAAGATGTCTTAAATAATTGGAGAAAGCCAGGTGTGATGGCACATGCCTGTAATCCCAGCACTCCAGAGGCTGAGGCAGGAGAATCGCTGAGTTTGAGAGCAGCCTGGGCTACAAAATGAGTTCAAGGTGCTCCTATGACCCTATCTTAACAAGAAAAAAAAAAAAAGAGAGAAAAGAAAGGAAAAGAAAAAAAATAATCAGGGAGATGATAACACCAGAATGTCACACGGATTAAGAGCAGAGGGTGCACGGGAGGCATCTGGCCCCGGGGCACCTGTGGCGCTGGCTGGGGTCAGGGTTGGCCATGAACACCGGCGCCTCTGCAGCTCAGAACTTCTCTAAAATGCGTCCAAATTCCTGAATACAGAGATGCGCATCGGTCTACACTGATTTACCTCAATAAAGCCAAACCCAAGGGCAGAATACGGACTGCAAATACCGGCCACGACAATGTCGGAAAAGGTAAAGCTGGAAACCTGGGAGCCATGAATGGCGATTTCCTTGGCTGCAGAAACCACCTAACCACCTAGGTTTCATCCCACGGTGTCTTCCATGCTGCGCTAAGAAGGGGAGGAGCGTGCATTTTATTTCAGCACCCCCAGACCTCATGCAGTCCTGCCTTTCTCTAAAGAACCTCAAGGCCAGGTTCCACCCTGGGGTCTCGGATCCTGGGGTCTCAGATCCTGGAGTCTCCACTGGTCCTGTCTGCCTGGGCTGATGGCCTCTCCTGGAACACGGGTCCCACTGGCCATCTCCTCTGCTTCCAGAACATTCTTACAGCCCTGTGGTCCCCGTTTGCTCGAGCCCTGCAACCACGGACCTCTTGGGTCCCTAGAGTGGTCCGGCAGGGCGCCCCATGTCCCCAGACTTGCGCAGAGCTGTTGTCCCCGATGCCCCACTGCCCAGAGGTGTCTCAGCTCACCACTTCCTTAGCAATGCTCGATATTTGTTTCACTAGTTCTTGAGGGTCAGGCTGTTCTCCCCATCCTGCACACAGCACCTCATCCCCTGGCACCCTGGAGAGGCTGAGGCACCTGCCAGGGTACCCCTGGGGGTAGGCCTGCCTGTCCACTCCCCCTGTCTTTCTTTTCTTTTCCTTTCCTTGCTTTTGTTTGTGGTAGCAGGGTTGACCCCAAGCCTTTCATATCAAGCCACATCCCCAGCCCCCTTTAATTCTTACCTTTTTTTTTTTTTTTTTTTTTTTTGCGGTACCAGGGATTGAACTCACGACCTCGTGCTTGCCAGGCAGGCGCTTATGCCACTGAGCTAAATCTCCAGCCCTACTTCTTACTTTGAGACAAGTCACTTCACAAAGCCACCCCAAATCTTCTGGAATGAGAGCCACATCCCAGCAGGTGGCTGTCTTGGAGACCCCTTCCAGGGACCCCATCTAGTTTCCAAGCCCAAGGGCCTATCCTGTAGCCCCTGGGGAGATGAGGCATGGGCAGGCTGGGCCCCTGAGCACCTCCTGGCACCAGTCCCACCCCTGCCACCCACCCACCTGATGATGCAAATGGGATCTGGGCAGGAAGGAACTCATGCAACCGAGATGGGGCCCCTACAGCTGGGAAACCAAGACAGCCAGCCCCACAAGGGTGCCAGGCCAGGGCCACCCCTCCCCAAGCATCTGCTGCAGAGGTCTCCTCCAGCTGCTGGCTGGAGTATGCAGCAGGGTTCTGGGGCTCCTGGGGCAGGGGAGGAAGAGAGATGCCTTGTCCCCCAGAAGGCATCTGAGGACAGCAGAGCTGTGGGACTGTCAGGGCTTTCTGGAAAAGGTTTACCCAAGCCTGGACATGGAGAAGCGAATTTCCCAAGCAGGGACACAGCACCCTGTCCAGGTGGAGAATGGAAGCCCTGTCTGGTGCCACCTGGTAACCCTCAAGAGCCCAGCCTCTCTGGCCAGCTGTCACTTGGACCTGTCTCTCCAGTCTCACAGGACAGAAGCCACATCCAGAGGTGCCCCACCCACACTAGCTGGTACTTCCTGCCAGCCCTCAGTCCCACAGGCAGGGCACAGAGGGCCACGCTACCCACCTCTGAGGTCCAGGAAGGGGGCAGCCAAATCCCATTGACTCTCAAGCCGGGAGAGGTGAGCATGACCCCCAGAGGCCCAGGCATAACACTGCCCACCCCAGCTCCTTCCTAGCTTCCCCAGCCACAAGGGCACCCAACAGACTCCCTCAAGAGAGCTGAATGTGGATGTCCCATGGCTGAGAAGTGGCCACAGCCATTCTGCCAAGGGTGGTGTAACCCTCAGGGCCAAGGCCAGCCTACCACTCGCAGCCACCAGGCCTTGGACAGATTGCTCAGTTCAGGCCTCCTCCTCTCTTCCAAACAACTGGAACACCTTGCTGGCCACCACCAAGGTGGCCAGGGTAGGGCTGCAGGCACAGTAATCCATAGGTCAGCCCCTTGGCAGGTGGACCACAGCAGGGGAGGCCACAGGTAGCCAAGGCACCCTGAATCCAGCTCCGGAGGGCAGCGAACGGCAGGTGAGAGTGGTGTTGGCCTCCTCTCTGTCCTCAGTGTGGACTGGGAAATAAAAGGTCACCAGTACCCAGAAGCCTAAAAGCGGGGGAACCGGAGGCTCCCAGGTAAGCCACGCACATTCCCAATTCTCACACTGGGGCCTTACGCACATAGGCGCCCACATGGACACACACGTGCCTGCCTAAGGGCCATGCGTGCAACCGTATGTACACACTTGTGCATGGACACATGAACACGTGCAAGCGTGTCTATCCTCCCACCATTCGTATGCTTACACACAAGTGCATACACATCCTCATGTGTGCATTTCTCACAAGGAGAGCCATGTGTTCACCTGTGCACACCATCCTCACACCGCCTCCGCCCCCACGATCCTGGAGCACACAGAGGCCACTCTTGTGGGAGCACCAGCCCTGGATGCCCTGTGTCTGCTCTCTATGCAGGGACCCCGTGGGACTCTCCAGAACTCTCCTAAGACCCCGGAACCTACCTGGCTTGCCCCTCAACAGGCCGGACTGAAATCAACACGCAACACCTGAAAGGCTCAGGGAGGAAAGGAAGTCCTGCCAGAGTGACACCTGCTGGTGACAAGTCTGTTGTAACACACAAGTCCAGCACAAAGTCCCTCGACAGCCCCTGCTCTCCCTGGCAACCTACGCCCACCCCAAGGCAGGCCTTCAAAAGGGGTGGGTGCCCAGGATGTCCCTGTGCCCATGAGGAGGTGAGGTGCAGGTCACACAGGGTCCTCACTGGTCTGTCCTAGGGCTGGTCCCTGTGCTGCACACTGTCCTCTCTGCCCAGATATCACCCCACCTCAGCCTCCTGACACACTGCCCTCAACTCCTAGGCCCAGCCTGACACCACCAAACACCAGAACAGTGGACGCCCTGAGGCTCAGCCCTGCCGCAGGGCCCAGCCGGACCAGGGTGCATGGTGGCTGGAATTATTTTTACTCAGGACTTCTGGGCTGCCTGTCATGGAAGGAACGTGATACATCAGTTCTGGCTCTTGAGCAGCTGTGCCCACTCAGGGCCCCTTGAATGGAGAAGGGGGTGGACAGAGCCTCAGAAGTCTCGCAGCCACGGAATGGCTGGGGCAGGGCCCAGACCAGGTGCAGCTGCAGGTGTGGGCAGCTCCGTGCCCGTGGCCAGGGAGGGGCAGGTTGGATGGGACTAGCACAGCTGAGAACTGGCACAGCACCACCCACCCTGCTGATTATCCCTCTTAGGAATGGCTGTTGGCTGATTCCAGGTGACTTCAGGACGATCAAGCCACCTGCACCCAGGGGTGTGCCTGGCGGTGCTCGGCATCCTAGGAGCTGGGGAGAGACGGGGGACGCACCTCCCCAGGTGTAAGTACGCCTGCCACCACAGTTGACTTGGTATCCCCTGCCATACCCATCGCCAGGCAGGACAAGGCTGCTGGGAAGCCGACAAGCAGCGAGCCTGAGGACACACATGTCTGACAGGATCCACCCAGCATATACCAGGGCTTCCGCCAGAGCAACAAGCAGGCTCAGGTACCATTCACAGAGGGGACTGGCCACAAGGCCACCAGATGCCTAGAAAGGTGCTCAGGGCCTCTGGCAATCAGGAGGCTAGGATTAGGCGATGGCGCTCACCTGGCACAGAAAAGGTTTCAGGATGGGTTCAGGTCTCCGAGAGACCCTCTGAGGGCCCGAGACTGTGACACACCACATCACCAGGCCCTGGCCAAGAGGTGCCCACACATTAAATAGCACAGGGCAGTGTGACCAGAAACCACGGGACCTGCCGGCAGGAGCATCCGGGAGGGCTGACTGCAGGTGGGAAGCAGATCTCGTGGGTGCCAGGGCAGCATCAGCCAGGGAAGGAGTGGTGGCTAACAGGCATGGGGCTTTAATGAAGAGGATAAAAACACTCCAAAGTCGACAGTAGCCATGGTCACACAACTTCATGACACCACTAAAAGCATGGCCTCTATACTAACTGGATAACCTGCAGGGTGCGCAAATTAAACCTCGTGGCAGGTAAGGGAGACGGGAGGCAGGCCTCACCTTGTGGGACAGCCCAAATCCACACAGACTGAATTCTCACCCGAGAAGGAGCAAGTGAGTCATCACCATGCCTGGCAGTGCAGTGGCCCAGAAGCTATGACAGGGCCGGGGCCAAGGAGGCTGCCAGGGCTGGGAGCATGATCCACCCAGCGGAGGCAAATCCACTAAGACACCAGCACCTTTGCCAGGGGCCATGTTCAATGAGAAGCTGGGAGCTCAAGGAAAGGCCGCTCAGGCCAGGGCCAAGGACCACGGATGGCTCGAGGCAGCAGGCACAGAGAAAACCCAACGGGACAGGAGCCCCAAAGCCACCACATGCCTCTACCAGGTGACGGCCCACCAGGATGCCTTCCTGGCCTGGCCACTGGCTGGCAGGTCACACTGAACAGCAGCAACCAGGAAAAGGAACTGAGTTACCATGCTAAGGGAACCCAGGCCCCTTGCTCAAAATGTGAAGAATGTCAAGCCGGCAAGGCAGGACCTAAAGCCAGAGGGGCCCAACTGCCTGCGGACTCAACAGAGGACTCGCCCTCCCCACTGTCCTGCTGGTCACCAGGGATGACTTCAGGGCACAGCTGTGGGACCAAGCGCCCCACCCTGGCCTGGCAGGCAGGTCCTGTCCACCTTGAGTTTTTTTTTTTCTTTTTCATTTTTATCGGTACCAGGGATCGAACTCACGATCGCCTGCTTGCAAGGCAGGTGCTTATGCCGCTGAGCTAAACCCCCAGCCTGCCACCTTGAGTTTTAAGCCAGCTGCCCAGAACTGCCTAGTGCCAAGTGCCTGAGCAAGAGACCAGGAGGGGCTCCCTAGCAACCTGAGCCAGTGGGTGGAGTTGGATTCCACTCTCTCAGCAGGGAGAAGGTAGAGTCACCCCCCATATCATCAGGGGCCAGGACCAGAAGGCGTGGCCACTCACTAAAATGGTCCCCCTTGGGACCGACTGGGTAAGCTACCCATAACCTAACCTCAGCCACTTGTGACAGGCGACCCCTGCTGCCCAGAACTGCCCCTTAGGGAGGCCTGGCATACTGTGATGTGGCTGTGTCCTCTGGCAGCGTTCTCGATGGCCCAAAGCCAATGTTCCCACTCCCACCCCAGGGTGGCCCCATGCACCCTACCAGCTCTGGTGGCTGCTCCCGTGTGGTTCCAGCTGAAGCTGTGCCCTGCATAACCCCCACCCACCCTTGCCCTGGCACAGAAAGGCAAGGGACGCCGTGTGACACTGCCTATGGTGACATTCTCAGGCAACCGTCCACCCAGACAGGCGGCCTGGGAACTGGCTGCGGCCCCGCGTCCGCTGCCCTCATTTCCTCTGTCAGCTTCCTCTGTGGGGGGCAGGGAGGCCGTGGCTGCTCTCCTGTGGCCACCAGCTCCTCTGTGACAGCCAGGCAGGGCCAGCCAAGGGACCCAGAAGCCAATGGTCCACAGGGAGCAGCACAGGGCTCTCCCTGCCCCAGATGTGGCTCCTGGGCCCACTCCACCCTACCCAGCTGGAGACAAAACAACAGGGCCCAGTGGCCTGGACAGCAGGCCGGGATCCCTGGCAGGTGTCTGCATGAGATGCCACCCAGGTAAGGCCAACTCGGCTTCCATGGGCCCAGCTTTATCCCCAGGATGTTCAAGATGACAGGAAGGGAAATCCAACCCAAGGTCTAGCAGGGGGACTGCTGGGGACACATGGCCAGGGACAGCAGGGACATCTTTTAGGTTTTCCCCACCAATTGGGCCCTCCAGCCAACCTCGATGCTAGAGACCAGGCCAGTGACCACTGTGCACCCAGCCCCAAACAGGGTGGGTCTGGCGGCTGCCACTAGCCCGCACCCCTTCACAGCACAGTCGGGGAGCTGGTGGACTCTGAGGTGGAAACGTCCCACCCAAGGCTACTGCCACCTGCCTGCAGTACATGAAGTTGGGGAAGCCACCACCTCTGGCCCCACGATTTCTCGGTCCAGCTTCCTGGGCCTGCTGACGCAAAGCACCACAAACTGGCAGCTTCAGCCAGACTTCATTCTCTCCGTTCTGGAGGCCAGAAGTCTGAGCTCAGGGATGGGCAGGCCTGTACTCGCTCCAGACTCTAGGGGAGGGTCCTCTCAGCCTCCTCCAGCTCCGGGTTCCAGGTGCCCTTGGCTTGTGGCTGCATCATTCCAGTTTCTGCCTCACATGGCCATTGTTTCAGTTACTTTTCTCCTTGCCACAACAAAGTACCCACCACCCAGAGTTAAAGGAGAAAAGGTTTGCCTAGCTCACAGTTTGTTAGAGATTTCAGTCTGTCAGCTGGCTCCAAGGCAGGGTGGCGTGGCAGGCAAGCATCACAACGGAGAAACAAAGCCTGTGGCACGTGGAAGATAGCAAAACAACAAGGGACCAGACAAGCCTCTTCTGCCCCTGTACTGTACCCAGGCTACCGGGACTCCGGCAATGCCACACCGATCAGTGGACTGATTTAGTAATCACCACCACCCTCGATCCTAGCACTGCACCATGAATCGATCACATACTCTAGATCCGTCACTTCTGAAAAAGCCCTGCCTGTGGCCACATGAGGCTTTGGGGGGACATCTGGACACAAGCCATAATGGCCATCTTCCTATGTGTGGTCTGTGTCCCCTTACACGGATCCTGGTCACTGGATTTAGGGTACCCCTTCCTCAGTGTGACCTCATCTTAACTAATTATCTCGAAGGCCCTATTTCTGTTGCACAGAAAGGCATGAACCTCTAATCCCAGCACTCTGGGAGGTTGAGGCAGAACCATCTTGAGCTCGAGTCCCTCCTAGACAGCCTAGTGACTCACTGTCACTAGATGATTGCAAAGGCCCTATGTGCCATCCCCAGTGCCACAAAAGGAAAAGACACTGATTCCAAACAGGGACCCTCATTGAAGTTCTGGGTGGGTCTGAACCTGGGTGACACCACTCAAACTCCCACAACCTCAGGGGGCACCTGGGGCACAGGGAGGAGCCCTCATGTCCAAGGGAGAAGGCTGCCCTGGCCACAGGTGAGATGCAGGGACATGAGTGGGGCAGGGTGGCCTTGCCGTGGTAAGGCCCCGCTCCCTCAGGTACAGCACACAAGCCAGAGCTGCCAAGCCCACGGGACAGAGAGATGTCAAAAAGGCAAGATACTGTGCATGGTCACGTGGCAGGGTCAGGGCCAGCCTACCCTCTTGCACAAAGCAGAGTGGAGGCGAGGGACAGGGCAGGTATGGAGGGGCCTCTGCACCATGACATGCAAGGTGGCATTTGGGGCACCGACAAAGTCAGGGCTGGCTCGGCCCGCTCCAGGAACTCAGGCCCATGCAAAAGCTGGATCACCAGTGTGCCCAGTTCCAGATCACAAGGCCAGGAAAAGGATCTGCCCCTGGCAGGGACTGAGTTCCACAAGAGCCCCGAGCACGGGCTCTGATTAACCGAAGCCCCAAAGGGCACAGACAGGGGATGGCAGCAGCCCGGGATGAGAGGGTGGCACCAAGGGAGGCCCCACTAGGTGGCAGTGCACTCGGAAGAGCAAGCTCTGTGCCCCATGTCGCACAAGGTGTGCACACAGGTGGGTGAATGTGTTATCACACAGGTAAGTGAATGGTACATGTGCGAGCCACTTGTGCTGCAGGTATACACGTGTGTGTGAACCCACGAGCCTTCTGTGCAGCCACGGAGGTCTGGGGAGGGCATGGGGAGAGCAGAGGTCCCGCAGCCCCATGAGAGAGAGGCATGGCCTGGCTTCCCACGGAACACACTGTGGGGGCTGCGACCTCACACTCACATCATCCATCCCCAGTGTCACAAGCTGGCCAGCAGGGGCCACCTGCTCTGAGACCAGGCTCCATCGAGGACTCCTCCAAGGAGCCCCTCAGCCTGCCCTGTGTCCTCAGGTCCCACAAGGGGCTGATTGTCAGAGGCAGAGCCTCAACAGCCTGGGCTGTAGCCAAGCCCCATGCCCATGGGCTGTGTGTGTGGACTGGGCAGAAGCTTCTGCTCTCCATAGCACGAGGGGCCGCATCTGTAAGCCGGGAACTGAGGCACTCCTGCCCCGATCCCCCTGAGTACAGGTGTCCAAGAGTGCATGGATCCCTAGTTCACATGGTCACTGAGGGCCCCAGGTGTGCCCCACCTGCACACTGAAGGAGGGAGCCACCATCCTGGGGTCACAAAGTGCTCACCCAGAACCCCTGCTTGAGGTGAGGACTTGGGCAGGGGACAGGATGTGAGCCAGAGGCTGGACCTGCAGTGGAGCTGCCACCAACTCCAAGTACCACGGCCTGGCCCAGAGTGACACCTATCCTGGGAACAAGGGGGCCACACACCACTAACCCCTCCAGCACGGACACCACGGCAATTTCCACCTCCCAGGTAAGGACACAGAAGTGCAAGGGAGACAATTAGGAGGGCACTAGGGAGCAAGGGAGGGCAGGAGCCAGCAGCACTCAGCCCCTCGAAGTGCAGGGCAGCCTGGTACCCCACACCCACTGCCGTGCCCAGGACAGCTTCAGAACGCCCACTGCTCACAATGCAGCTGGAGGAAGGAATGCAGCCCTGCTCAGGGCACCGAAAAGAGGGAGCCCCACTCCCTCCAGTCCAGCCTAGCCCCCCAGCCCCCAGGAAGCCACCTATCACCCTGCATTTCCCAGCTCCTACATTCCCTGCCCGCTTAGTTTCCCCAGCGGAAGTTGCACTGGTACAGAGCCGAACTCAGAGAAGGTAACTGGCCCGCTGCAGAGAGGCCACTGGGCCACAACTGCCAAGAATCCCACCATAGCCACCCCTGTCCTGCGTGCCAGGGAAGCAGCGGCACAGCCAGGCCTCAGAGGAGGCAGCACTCCTGGGGCTCACCTGAGCGGTCTGTGCTGCCCAGAAGTGATGTCCAGGGCTGGCCCCCAATACCCCAGAATGGCTGCTGGTGGTAGCAGGCAGCCCCATCTCTTGGACCTGTCCTCCACCTGTGTGATAATGACGGCCTTGCCCCCTAGAAGTCCATCAAGCCCTGTGCCAGAAGAACACTGTGTGGGCAGCGCATGGCCTGGTGGTCAGGACCCTGTGCCTATGCCAGGCCTCCTGAGCAACTCTATAGGCAAATGGGCACCTCCACAGAGGTGAGGGCCTCCCTCCCAGGTCAGCAGCCCCAGTAGGACCCCCCATGGGTGCAAGAGGGAGGCATCGCCTTCCATCTGGGGTGGAAAGGCCAGCAGGCCACCTTGCAGAGCGGAGCCATTGTACCCATGCTGTGCCCCAGAAGGCCACAAACCTCCTCACCCCCCACTTCCACACACCTCCCATCTCCAACAGTTCCACACCTCTGCATGCCTCCACCTCAACACCCCCGACCTCCACTGACCCCACACCTCTCACCCCCCACCCAAGCCACCCTGCTCTACTGCCTCCATACCCGCCCTCATGCACACACAGCCACGCTTGTGCACACTTCTCACCTCCTCAGCTCCACTCACCCCACACTACCACACACCTCTGTGCCTCCAAAACATTGGGCCTGGAACACATCAGGTACTCTCCAAGCATCACATCCCTACCCAGGCCTTGCTGCAGCCACCCTCCCATCTTACAGATGGGAAAACAGAGGCCTAGAGAGGCACAGACAGACAGAGGAACTTCATGGGGTTGGCTAGCTCTGCACACTGGGCCAAGTTAGCGGGGGAAGGGAGGGAACCTCAATTCACCTTCTCCCTAATGTACACGGGGACTGTACAAAGCCCTGGAGGCCCCGGTTTGTGACCCCAGGAGGGCCCTCTGCCCTCTCCACTGCCACCTTTCTGGCTGAGGGACACAGCACACACCTGACACACAGCCCTGGCCGGAGGCCTCCTCCTGCCTTCACACGTCTTTCCTCTCCTCGGTCATTAGCCAGACACGTTATAATTACACTGATCACAGCTGTCAGCACACGTGTGCCAGAGCCGCAAAGAGCTGCAGCTCCTCTTGGCGGGGGAAGGGCCCCTCCTGCCCTGGACAGTCACACCTGCACTCGAGGGCAGCAGAAAGCGGAGGCCGGGGCCAGGCAGAGGAATCCTCCCTCCCAGAGTCAGTCTGACCAGCACCCACTTCCCACCCCACCAACAGTTCCAGGCCACCCACCCCAAGTCTGGACTCGCCTCCCAGGAGCAAGGACCGAGCGCACTGACTAGTGCCTGGGGGCCCAGACCAGACCTCCCGTTGCAGGGGTGCCTGGCCCCACTGCTGCCCTGGCCCTTCCCTGCTCTCAGCCTGGACAGTTACTGCCACTGCCACTGAGTCCTTGGCCTTCCACTGAGAATGGCACTGTTATCCCTGAGCCCCTCAAATCACTCCAGGAAATCATTTTCTCAGCAAGTGACACCCTCAGCTGTAGGATGAACAGACAGAACTCCTGCCAGTTGCTCTTCCCCAGGAACAGATGCCTTCAGACCTGGCCCTGCCCAGGGCACGTCACCATCCACGCTGGCCCCACTCCAGGGAGGGAGACCCAGGAGAGCTGTCACGTGTGCACCAGGCTTTGTTTAGGCTGCACTGGCCCTCTGCCAGAGCCCCAGGGACATGTGGGTGGGACCCTGGGCCCCTAGGTAAGGGTTTCATCCCCCACTCAGGCCAAGCAGGTGTGAGCGCTGGAGAGGGCAGAGGGAAGGAAGCCCACCCTCTGGCAGCACCTAGGGCCTCCAGCTGACCCAGCCCCTCCGCTGCCAGTCTGCCAACACGACCATGCGCCCACTGGTAAACATGCCACCACCAGGCCCACTGCCGGGCGCCGTAAAAGGCCTGGCCTGGGTCCTATGCAGCTGGCTTGACAGTGCCCCACTGGGCTTACCTACCATCCGGGGTCCTAGCACCTGAGGCCCATCCGGAGGCCCCTACAAGGTGGGCACTGTCCTGGGGACCAGCTCTGACTCCCACTTCCCCCCACAGGCTGCTGGGGGTCTGGGCAGGGATCCCTGGAAACAGCCCCAGGCCTGAAAAAGAGCCTCCCACACAAGGCTGTGGACAGGCAGGAGGCCACAGCAGGCCTGGGCCCCAGCCGCAGACGCCCCTACCCTTTCCCAAGGGCCGGAGTCCTGGCAACCTCCTCAGCCGCGCACTGGGGTCCAACACAGGCCCTCGCAGACCGTGGCACCTGCGCCAGGAGGCATCCCGAAGACCCAGGGGCCCCGGACTGCTGCCTGCGGGCAGCTGGAGGCCCCAGATGCACCTGGTCGGGCCCCAACACCTGCCCACCTCTGAAGAGCTTAGGGGTCCTGCCGTGCTGTCGTCCTTTGCGCGGGCTCAGGCTCGGGGTGGAGGAAGGGTTAATTCCCATGCAAAACGGTACCCCCAGCGCTGGGCGGCAGCAGCTGGTCCGCAGTGGGGGACGGGCGGGGGTCAGCTGCAGCGAGGAGCCGGCCGGGGCTCCCGCGCGGACTCACCAGGGTCGAAGTGCGAGCTGAAGGCAAAGCTTGGGTTGAAGAAGGAGGACGACATGGCCAGGGCCAGCAGCGCGCCAAGCATCCCGGGCAGGCGCTGCCTCAGAGCGCCCACGGCCCGGGCCCGCGCCGCGGCATCGCCCAGCGGCCGCCGCAGGTGCGGAGCTCGCGGCCCCCGCGCCCAGCGCCCCCAGCCACCGCCGCAGAGCGGGCACCAGCGGGGGCGGCGACAGACGAGGCGCCTCCGCCCGCCGCCGTGGCGCCGCGGGGCTCTGGCTGGTGCAGTCCGAAAACACGCGGGAGCGCGCGGGGCGGGGGGCGGGGGGGTGACGGAGCCCCAAGGCACGGAGGCTGGGGGGATGGGGGCGCGGAGGCGGGGACCGGCCTGGGGGAGCTCGGGGAGGGGTACTGAGGGGGGAGACGGGGACGTGGAGATGAAGCGGGGTGCGGAGGCCAAGGACACAGAGGCTTGTAGGGGGGTCGTAGAAAAGCTAGGGATGGGGGCACGAACGCAGGGGAACACGGAGTCAGGGGACACCAAAGCCAGAGGACGCGGAGGCCCAGAGGGCGCACGATGTAGACTGGTGTAAGGGTCACGGAAGCCCACGGGAAGCGGAGTCGCGGGGTGGGGGGCTGCACAAGCCTAGGGGGCTCGGCAGCGCTGGCGTGGCTTGTAGGCGTCGCAGATGGCCAGGGTCTGGCCCTCTGCGTGCCCACTGGGCGGCGCTTGTGCTGTGGGGCGGGAGGGGGGTTATTTTTGCACAAGCTGCCTGTACCTGTGCCGCGCTGCGACACCAGCGGCAGCCCTGGAGACGTGCTACGCCACCCCCACCCGCAACGAACTTCACTGGAGCACAGACTGCCATACCCCGCAGTGTGTACCCCTCAGTCCCTCTGTGAACTCCTCATCCTTCCACCCCACCCGCAGCGCCATCTTGCAGGGCCACCCTGGAGGTCTTAAAGTACTTGGAAACTTGTCAAGCTGGGGAGGGGGCACTCATTCCAGGTCCATTTGCAAAACCCCTTGGGGAGCCCAGCTGAAAGGCAGGGAGCAGGGGGGTGTCTGTCCCACAGGGCCCTAAGGGCTTAGAGAAAAGAATTCCAGGGACAAGGACAGAGTGCTCTGGGTCGGCAGCCTGGGGGAGGGGGTGCTATCTTGTGCTCCCCACACACAGGCAAAGCAAGAGACCCCACCTTGCCCTCTGGAACCTTAGGAACCCCCTGCTATGGGCAGCCAAGCCTCATCCACCCTAAGCCTGTGTCAGGCCAGGTGTCCAGAACATCCTTCCTGGCCCTGCTGGCATGGTCACCTCTCTCAGCGGCTTTGCCCCTGTGAACAAGGGGCCATGCTGGTGAAACGTCATGGAGAATTTGCCCCCAGAGGGAGTCACAGGTCATCATCCACTGTGTCTATTTTCTCTAGGGGCCCTGGAGGGTCACAGGTCCCTGGGGAACAAGAATGGATCCTGCCCTGAGACAGGCTTCCAAGATGGCCCCTGAGGGCTGTGGCCCAGGAATGTGAGGGACCAGGGCTAGGTCCCCAGGGTCAGCACTGCAGCCCCTGGCCTGCCCACCTAGAGAATGGCCAGGGCACCTGGCCTTGGGCAGTGTGGATAACTGGTACATAGAGCTGGTGCTGGTTTGGAGCTGGGTGAGGTCTTTGTCCAGATTGCCAGGGCCTGTAGTGACCCACTCCAGTGGCCGGGGCCCAGCGGCAGCTCCCAGGAGGGTTGGGGGCTCAGGTTTCCCGAGTCCCGGTGAACAGGGCAGACAGAAGGGGGCAACTAATGACAGTGGGCCCAAGTACTGGCCTGTGCGAATCACAGGCCAGGGTCATCGAGCACCTCTAAGTGAAAGACCCTAAAGAAGAACCCTATTCTGTCACCTAATATTAGGGAGGACACAGTCCCACAGGGTCCTTGGAGGTCCTTCAGTGACGATAGCCAGGAACAGCAGCTAAAGGATCCAGTGTCAAAGGATACTGTTAAGTCTTGTCCCACCCACAGAGACGCCTTTCCTTGAAGGAGCTGACACGGGGCCAGCCTGGCGCAGAGGGAGTTGCCAGTCCAAGAGGTAGCACAAGAGACTCTGGAAGGAAATACTGGGGTGTATGGAGGGTGTGGGAACATAATGGGAGCCTTGGAGAATTAGAGGGTTGGGGGGGGTGGCTTGACTCCGATGAGTATAAGGCAGGCAGGATCCACCTGAGCAAAACTTCAGTGACACCAAAAAACTCAGTAATTGTAAACCTGGCATGGTGGTACACACCTGTGGTCCCAGAACTTGGGAAGTAGAGGCAAAAGGATTGCCAGGAGTTTGAGGCCAGCCCAGGTGACATAGTGAGTTCAAGTTCAGCCTGAACTGCATAGAGAGACCCTGTCTCAACCTCCTCCCAAGAAAAATTCAGTAACTGTGTCCATCTGCAGACGAACTGGCCCAGGTCTGCCAAGCACCATTAGGGCCCATAGACAGGATGAAGGCGCTGATGTGAGCTGCAGCCTGGAGAATCTGGGCATCTCAGTGCTTGGGAAGAAGCCTTCACAAAAGCTTCCCTCACAAAAGGCCACAGGGTGCATGATCCTATTTCCATGAAACGTGCAGAAGAGCCAAATCCAGAGACACAAAGTAGGCTGGTGGTTGCCAGAATCCTGGGCCCCAGGGGGCAATGGGGCGTGTTGGCAGAGCTGCTTTTTGGGTGATGAAAATGTTCTGGAATTAGAAAGAAGTGATGGTTAAAAACCAAAAAAAAGGCTGGTCCGATTGCAGTGGGTTATCAGAACTTATTAACATTAGTGTCACTAAAGTTGGTATACCACCACCACCACTGCTAAATTTGACTGGCTTCAAAAAAAAAGGGCTGGGGATTTAGTTCAGCAGATAAATGCCTGCCTGGCAAGTGCAAGATTGTGAGTTGGATCCCAGACTGGAAAAAAGAAAAAAAAAATCAAAAACATGCCACTGAATTGATTGATCTGGGCATGGTGGCATGTACCTATAGTCCAGAGCTCAAGGCTGAGGCAGGAGGATTTCAGGTGGCCAGGAATTCACAACCAACCTGGACAACACAGTGAGGCCCTACCTCAAACACACACACACACACACACACACACACACACACACACACACACAAAACAAAAACCACTGAACTGAAGTCTTTAAAGTGTTTTATTGTGACTTAGGTAACATATTTTAATGCAGTATTTTAAAGAGTCAGAATCCATGTGAGAACATTAATACAAGATGAGCAATACAAGATGAACAGAATCCCACAGTTTTGAACAAAGGCATGAGTGGAAAGGCTGCCGAGTCCTCTGGAGCCCGTGGTCACTCCCGCTCAGCATCCTGTCCTGGACCTGGCATGGGCAGGAGAGGAGGACACTGTGGGTTTTCCTTTCTACATTCTACATGGGTCCCCTGGCCTGGGATGGCTCCAGCAAGTCCACTTCAGCAGACTGAGACTCAGGGGCTCAGGGAGGGGCAGGACAAGGGGCAGGAAGAGACCCGCAGGGGGATTGGGAGTGTCCCTTGGCTTCCAGACAAAGGGTTGCGCACACCGGGTGCTGGAACCACAGAAGCCAGCCCGCCACTGTCACTGAGGTAGGGCCCACCCTGTGCCAGTTCCACCTCATCTTTTTGTCTTGCAGCGTGGGGGATGAAGCCAGGGCCTTGCATGTGAGCACTCCAGCCCCAAGCTGCACCCCAGCCCAGGCCTCCCTGTTCCCCCGGTGAAGATCCCTGCTTCTGAGCACTGCACAGGCCAATTCGCAGGAATGAGGTTAGGACTTGAACATTTCCTTTGCTCCAGGAGGCAGTTTAACCAGCCACAGAGGTGCAGAGTTGAAAGACAGGGCCGAGGGGACCAGGCCAACACCTGCCTGAATTCTTCCCATAAGTGTTGTAATCCCAATTAGGTGCGTGAGCACTGCTGCCCTGAATTCAGCACGAACCATGCAGGATACCCCCGAGGGCACCACAGGGGCACTTCTGCGTGGCAGGAGCACACCAGATAGGCAGTCTCCAAACACATCCCCAGCTCCTCCTGTCCAGCTCTGAACAGCATCTCTAAGTGCCGGGGGCTCCCACTCAGCCGCAGCACTGGACCTCCTGGAAACAGGGAAACAGGCACAACAACGGGGAAACTTCACGCATGCAGTAAGGTGAAACCAAGGGTGGGCCCCCAGCCCACCCTTTCTGCTGCCACTGGCTGTGACCCCTACTGGGGGTGAGGGTGGGGTAGAGTGATGGGTGACTGGCTCTCACGCTATTCTGACCTTTGCGCAGGGGGAGAGGTACAGCTGCAGGGAGAGGGCTGTCGCCCTACCAGCAGCCCAGCTTGCCCTAAGCTCCTTAGCCTGGAGTAAGCCCTGCCCCACAGTGCAGCCCACCATAGTCATGCCCAGCAGGCAGGGAGTGGTTCTGGCAGTTGCCAAAGAGATACCACCAGTGGGCAGAGGGCAGCCCGTAAGAGTGAGTGCACAGCCCTCCTGGGTAGGCAAGCCTGCTGCCCAGTGTTTAGATCGGGCCAGGAAGCACCCACCCACCGAGAGGGCACAGCCAGGTACAGCCTGGAGGAGGCCAAGGAAGAGGCTCCTGGAGAGAGGAGCTAATTCTCATCCATTCCCATGCCCAGCTGAGTGGGGTGTCCAGCAGGAGGGGGCCTGAACGCCCTGCTGGTCAGTGCTCCAGACAGTGCCAGATGGGAGACCCCCTGCA
Source organism: Cavia porcellus (assembly GCF_034190915.1). NCBI lineage: Eukaryota > Metazoa > Chordata > Mammalia > Rodentia > Caviidae > Cavia > Cavia porcellus. Next base: position 29,520,878 of record NW_026947515.1, read on the forward strand.
GGCCTGCTTCACTCAGGGAGACCAGGGTTGGGGGGGGGTTCCAGGCAAGAGTGGAACTGGAGGGGCCACAGGGGACAGGCTGTTGGCCACCCCAAGTTGTGCTGGTTCAGGAAGATGGGAGCCTGTGCCGCGCCCTGTGTGCACTATGCCGCTGCCCCTCCGCCTGGCCTCAAGCCCCAGCAAGAGGCCAGGCTGCCCCCGCCTCACTCTTCCCAGGGCTTTGGCTTTATTAAAGCATTCTCAGGAACTGGGTTTCCTTTCTTCATTCTGGTACAAGGAACATAACAAAATTAGCTATCTTAACACGTGCCACCCAGTGGCATTTATACCTTCACACTGTCCAGCTGGGACACAGTTGCACACTGTCCAGTTGAGAGCATTCTCAACATCCCAGCAGGAAACCTGACCTCACTGAACACCAACCACCCCCCATCTGTGCTCTCCCTATGGCTCTGCCTATCCTGGACATTGCGTAAAAATAAATTCCCATGTCCCGTCATGTCTCCATGTGGCTTCCTTTACCTGCTGTATGTTCCTCATTCATCTGCGTGGGGCTGAGTAAATCCCATTGTTTGGCAGGGCCACATATTGTTAGTCTGTTCCATGTCACCTCAGTGTAGCTGCTCCTGAGGAGAAGTGGCACTTGGGTGTGCCCTACCCCCCACCCCATCCGGTGCTGCCTGGACCCCAGGGCTGAAGGCAAAGCCTCTTGGACGATTCCAGGGCCCCTCCCTGAGGTGACCCGGCCATTGTATTCATAGGACAGTGGCCAAAGCAAGGGAGGTGTTTCCAGACCAGAGGCAAGGACACCACACTGGAGCCTCTCTAGGCCCAGCACAGGTGCACAGCCTGGGAAGCTGCTGGATCACACGAGGAGCTTGTAACCCTGCAAAGTTCAGGAGCCCATGGGAAAAGGCAGAGAGTGCAGGAGCCAGGGTGGAAAAGAGGCTGCTTGGGCCTTGATTTCCCTGTCACTACGGAGGTGAAGTATCAAGACAAGAAGCTTAGGCCTGGAAAACAAATGGACAGTGAGGTGTCCTCTTCATGACGGGCCGTGACCAGAGGGACCCTCTGATGTGGGGTCCCTGCTCCAGTCCCCAAGGTCTCACCATGGTAACAGCCCTTCAAGGGCCCTTTCAAGGGCCAGGCACCCACAGGAGCCAACGTGGCCCAACAGAGCCTCGCCTCCTCCTTTGGCCTTAATTCTCCAGGGCATTGACAAAGACAGCTGCTCGGCTTTGGTCACCCAGCAGGCTCAGGGTCTTCTGCTCCCCTCGGGCACTCCAGGCAGACCTGTGGTTTCCAGCCACATCACCATCTCTTGCTTCCAGGAACTGGACAAGTTCCTAGAAACACAAAACTTGGCAGGTCAAATGCACAAAAAACAGCAAACCCAGATAAACCTATGGTTAATAAGAGATTGAATTAGTAATCGAAAATCTCCTGACAAAGTCCCAGACCCACTGGCTTCAGTGCCGTATGCCACCACATGCTTAGAAAACTCCCACTGACCCTATGTAAACTCTTGCAGAATACCCCACTGACCCTATGTAAACTCTTGCCTGATACCGGGGCAGTAAAGACACCACAAGAGAAGCAAACCAGTGAGCAGAACCCCTCAAGGACTCACACGCCCACAGAATCCACCTGCAGGCTACAAGGGTCATCACCAGGCGACACTTCAGTGCAACGCCTCACTTGTCTGTCACTTACAGACACGATACTCAGCACCAGCAGCTTCGAGAAGGAGACAGTTGCTGTGGCTCACGTGGAAACAGCGTGGGCGTGGAGCATGGCAGAGAGAGCTGCTCCCCTCATGGCAGACAGGAGGCCCGAGTCGAAGGAAGAGCCACGGAAGGAGATACAGCCTTTTGGTCACACCCCAGGGGCCTGCCTCTTCCTAGCTAGAGCCCCCCACGGCCCTGTCACCTTCTAAACACATGAGGCTATGGTGTGGAGGCCTTTTCAGATCTAAACTATAACCCTCCTTAGCAGAACCAAGAATGAAAACACCACACTATCGTGGCAACAGACACAGAGAAGTGAGCCAACCAAATTCAATGCCCCTTTGTGACAGAAACACTCTGCAAATTGGGTATGCAGGGAACTAGCTTGACACAGTGCTAGGCGCCTGTGGAGGACCCAGAGCAAGCATCACACACACCAAATGTCGGCTGGTGCCCTTCCTCTGGGGTCAGGAATGAGCCTGAGAGCTACTCTGGCTGCTGCCGCTCCAGCAGCACTGGGGAATCCAGCCAGAGCAACTAGGTGAGGGAAAAATAAAAAGCCACCCCACTGGAAAGAAATAACTAAGAATCACCTCTGCTCCCAGGTGACACAATCGTGTGCACAGAGGTCACAAATAGATGGACATGGGAGTGCACATCTGTCATCCCAGAACACTCTGAGAGGCTGGGCAGGGGGCTGCATGTGTGAGTCCAGTCGGGACAAGCTGGCAACTTATCAAGACCTTGTCTCAGAAAGAAGAAAGAAAGAAAAAAGAAAGGGCTGGGGATATAGCTCAGTGCAAAGGCCCAGAGTTTAATTCCCACTACTGAAAAAAAAAAATCCACAAATAAATGCCAGCACTAATAAATGGATCCAACAAAGTAGCAATAAACAAAAGCCACACACAAATATCAGTTGCATTTGTAAACACTAACAATAAACTATCTATAAAGGAAGCTGCAAAAACTCCAATTGTAATCGCATCAAAATGAATAAAACACGCAGGGAGTCACTAACTTGTCCGTTGAGAACCACAAAACCCTGCTGAGAGTAAAGAAGACATAATAGATGGCAACCGTCTGTGAAGTCCAGGCTGCCCACGTGATCAGCAAAGTCAGTGCAATCTCTCTCTAGCTTGCAGTGATTTTGGAGAAATAGAAAACCCATCCTTTTTAAGACATTAATTTATTGTAAATTTTAGGTATATATAATGATCACATGCATGCTAGGGAATTTGTTATCTGTACATGGTATGTCTTGATTTCTTTCTTTCACACCTCCCTTCAACTCCTCTTCCCCTCCTTATTTACAAAAGTTTTGTTTCCATTTTTCCTTTTCTTTTTTTTTTTTTCTCGTTTTTTTTTTTAATCGGTACCAGGGATTGAACTCACAACTGCCTGCTTGCAAGGCAGGCGCTTATGCCGCTGAGCTAAATCCCCAGTCCCCTACTTTCGTGTTTTTTTTTTTTTTTTTTTTCGGATTTTTCCTTTTATTTTTATCTTTTTTCTTTCCTTTCCTTCCTTCCTCTCCACGCCTTCCCTAGTTCCCTCTCCCCTTTGAACGTTTCTTCCTATTTCACAGGGTCGATTGTACATTTTGGTCCCTATTTACACTTTTGGTTTCTCATACAAGAGAAGCTATGTATTATGTATGTATATGTGTCCAATTTATTTCACTTAAAATATGGCCTCAAGCTGCATCCATTTATCTAGAAATGTCTTAAGATTATCATTCTCTATGGCTGAGTAGTACTCCATGGTATAAAAAAAACACACAGCTTCTTTACTTAATTATCAGCTTATAGGCATTTGGGCTATTTCCAAGATTTAACTATTACCAACTGTGCTGCTATAAAAAATGGGCATGCATGTATCACTGTGGTATGATGCTTTGAATTCTTTTTGGGATGCTACCAAGAAGGGGGCTAACTGGATCCATCGGGACTTCTATTCCTAGTTTTTTGATGGATCTCCACACTGATTTGCTCTCTATACTTGTCTACATAAACAGTGGAGAAGGGTTCCTTTTTCTCCACAGCCCTGCCAACATTTGTTATTAGTTGATTTTTCTTTTCTTTTTTTGAGACATGGTCCCCCTATGCAGTTCAGGCTGGCCTTGAACTCACTATGTAGCCCAGGCTGACCTCGAACTCATGACAATTCTCTTACCCTAGCCTCCCTAGTGCAGGGATTACAGGCAGGTGCCACGCCTGGTATATTGGCTGATTTCTTGATAATTGCAATTTTTCCTGGAGACGGAATCTTGGTGTTGTTTTAATTTGTATCTCTCAAATGACTGGATATTGAACATCTTTTCCTATATTTGTTTGCTGTTTCTACTTCTTTAACTGAGTGTCTCTTCACTTCAGATGGCCATTTTTGGATGGGTCTTTAAATTTGGGCTTCTGGGGTTTTTTTGCTTTTAGTTCTTTGTATGTTCTCGATGGCAATCCTTTGTCTGAAGAACAGCTGGCAAACAATTTTTCTCACATTGTGGGGAGTCCCTTTGCTCTGTTGATGGGTTCTCTTGTGCAAAAGTTTTTAGTAGGATGAGATCCCAGATGTTGATTCTTCGTGATAGTTCCTACACAACTGGGGTTTTGTTCATAAAGTCTTCGCCTACACCAGTGTTTTCAAGAGTTTATCTATCCTCTCTCCCAGAAGATTCAGTGTTTCTATTTTTAATATTTAGACCTTTGATCTATTTTGATTTTAGTTTAGTGCACTGTGATAGGCATGGGTCTAGTTCTAGTCTTTGGCATGGGCAGAGTCAGTTTTTCCAGTACCATTTATTAAAGAGGCTATCTTTCTTCCAGAGAATGTGTTTGGCCCCTTTGTCAAAGATAAGGTGGCTGAGTGCATCTGGAGTTTTTTCTGCATCCTTGAATCTTTTTGGTTGATCCTCAAGTCTGTTTTTGTGCCAATATCATGCTTGAAAAACCCATTTTGATATTCATATGAAATCTCAAAAGAAATGGAGTTGTCAAAACAGTCTTGAAAAAGGAGAAAAAAGCTGGCAGGCTCATACTTCCTAATTGAGAGCTTACTACAAAGCTACAGTACTGGAAAAAAACTGGGCTGTGGCACACGCCAGGCACAGACGCATGGGATGGAAGAGAGGGCCCTGCATATTTGGCCAAATTATTGTTGACAAGGCTGTGAAAACCAGTCACTGGGGGAGAGATAGATTTTTTGAAACAAATAACTCCAGGAGAAGTAGAGTAAGAGAATGATGCTGGACTCTTAGCTCATACAACTAAACATAAGACTGAAGCCACACAACTGTTAGAAGGAAACAGGATAAAACCTTCCCTGACACTGGATTTGGCAGCGATCTCTTGGACATGACACCAAAGACACCAGCAATGAAAGAAGAAAAAATAGACATGCTTGACTTCATGAAAATTTAAAAATTTTCTGCCTCAAAAGAAAACATCAACAGGATAAAAAGGTAATCTAAAGAATGAAAGATAGTACTTGCCAATTGTGTATGTGAGGAAGGCTTACTATGAAGGATACAAAGGGAATTCCTAAAGCTCAACAACAAAAAATCCACTATGCCAAAGTGGGCAGGGACTGGAATAGACGTGTCCCCAAAGGAGACCTGGAAATGGTCCGAGAAAAGCTCAGCATCCAAAAAGTTTAATTTTTTTTTTCAGGACGGGGTATTGAATCCAGGGCCTTTGCACTGAGCTCTATCCCAGCCCCTTCGGCCTCCCCCACCCCTTTTTTGAGACAGGGTCTCTCTGAATTACCCAGTTGCCTAAGCTGGGCTCAAACTTGTGATCCTCTTGCCTCAGCCTCCTAGAGTGCTGGGATCACAGGCCCATGCCGCCATGCCTGGCTTTCATTCCCCTCAGTTAAAACAAGGACACTCAGAGCCCAACACAGGCAGGAATTCACCTGCCTCCAATTGCTGCTATCAGAGATGGATGGCTCCACCTTCTGGGAAGTGAGCTGTTGGGACAAACTGGAGTCTCTACACTCTGCTGGTCTGGGCGTCTCCCCAGTATCTGACATGACACCTGTGGTTCCTGGCTGGGATGCACCCTATGGTCTTCTCTGGAGCAGAAATCTGAGGCTCATTTCCTCAGCCTCCTGAACCTGCCTGGGGATGCTCTGAGGGTCACCTGAGATTCTCCTGAGCGTGGCATGGGCCAGAGCCCACTCAACCATGGTCACTGTCACTGGTTACCTATCATAAAAACATAGCCTTCATTAGGACAAAAACCTCCATACCTCCACCAGGACCAGCCACCATGGCAGCCAGGCTCTCTGCCAGAAAGCCATGTCCCTCCACAGCATGCAGCCCTGTTCTGAACCCCCTCCCAGCTTCTGTCCCTGGTATGACCAGCCCACTGATGCTGGGCAAGCTCTGGGCATCATGAGGGGTGAAGCCACCTGTCCCAGACAGAAGTGATGATATGCCTGGTGTCCTGAGCCAGCAAGGGTCACCTTTCCTTCCCTTATGCCCTACTAGGAGAACACGGTGACTTGGGAGGTAGCTATGGCTTGGAGGAGCCTCTCTGGGTGCACCTACGGGCATGGTCCCCACGTTGCCATAGCACTCACCTTTCAAGCATGCCCTGAGCCCTACCCCTGGCCAACCCTGCAGCCATTTCAACCCAGCACTGCGGCTGCAGCTGGAGGCCTGGTCTCTTGGGCAAGGTCACAGGTTGGGCGCTCTTCCTTGCTCAGCCTCTCCCCGGTCTTGTCTGCTCCTCCTGCTCCCACCCATGGCTAGGCAAGGCCGGCCGCTGCTGGTGGTGGTCACTCTACCAGGCCCAGGGTGGATATGTCCAGTGAGCCCCTTGGGACAGCCAGTGCCAGGTTGGAGTACCCAGGAGGACAGCAGGGGTCAGTCGCAGCCTCAAGACGTAAACAGGCAGAGCAGCCATAGACAGAAATCCTGAACCACTACCACCATGCAGCAGCCGGCCTCACACTCCCAGAGCCCCTGAGGAGAGCCCAGTGGATAAGCCCACCGGGAGAGGGAAGGAGAGTGGGCCTGGGCCAGCCAGGGATGATGAGACGAAGTCCCCACAGTCCAGGGGAACCTGGAGAAACACAGGGGAGGGGTAGGAAGCGGAAGGGGGTACCCAGGTCTGAGAGCTGCCACGTGTGTGTAGGTTGCAGGTGTGTGCGTGTGTGCAGGTGTGAGCTCCTGCCGGCTCATCAGCAGCCTTTGAGGGTGGTCACAAGCAAGGACAGTCCAGGGAGCCTGAGATCTGCACAGACCTTCAGGCCCCAGGTACTGGGTGGGGACAAGGTGGGAGCTGGCAGGGCTGTGGGTCCAGGGTCTCCCAGCACAAAGGCTCCCCAGGCTCCCACCCGTGGGACCTCACTACCCCACAACCCTGTCCCACCAACGAGCTCTTTCTCGCACTTCAGCATTGAGCTGGGCGCTCCTGGCCAGTGCTGCAGCTCCTGAGCCAGGGAGGGGGTGCTGTGTGGGTGCTCTGCAGGGTCAGGGAGCAGGAAGGGCAGAGCATGAAGGACATCCAGCACCCAGTGATGCTGGGCGGTGTGGAGGGCAAGGAGGCGGGGGGTAGAAAGGGGAAAGGGAGGCTCCTGCAGGGAGAAAAAACGCCTCACTGGTACTGAGGGCAGCCCCAGAGCTGGGCAGGCCCACACCAAGCTGGACAGCCCCGCCTCCTCAGGCTGCCCCTCACTCTGCATGCAGGAGCTACAAGCAACAGCTGGTGGCTCGGCCTCTCCGCCAACTCCAGCACTGCTTGCGGTGCAGTCCGGACGGAGTGGAGCGGGAGGGGACGGGAGGCTGGCACCCAGGAGGGTGCAGACTCCTGGCTCAGCCTGGGCTCTGGTGCAGCCTGTGCTCCATAAAGCAGGTGCAGGTCAGCTGGCTGTGGGGGCACATTCCCAGGATCCCAGTTACTCGGGAGGCTGAGGCAGGAGGATCGTAAGCTCAAAACCAGACTGGGAAACTTAGTGAGAACTTGATGAAAAATAAAAAGGGCTGGGAATGGAACTCAGTGGCGAGTGCTTGCCTAGTACGTGCAAGGCCTGCACCAAAACAAGAACAACAACGACAACAAAAACCAAAACACCGGCAGGGGAGAGGTCCCTGGCAGGACCCCAAGGGGCAGGTAAGGGTCTTGTCTTCCAGAATGGATCTCGAGATGGCGGTGTAGGGGAGGAAAGTGAGGTGCTGGGGCCTGTCCTGTGGTACCCCCACCAGCTTGGTACCACTCTGCTTCCCTCCCTGCCACAGGTGACTGGGGTGACTGACAGGGACCCAGGTGTGGGGCACAAAGGGTGCAAACATCCTTGCCCACCATTTCCCATCACCCCCAACGTCACAGAGAAGTGGGGACTCCCAGGACAGGAAGTGCCCCTGCTCCTTCTGTTCTGGATTGTCACCTTTGACCTGTCAGGAGGGAGAAACAACTCCACCCACCGCCCACTCCCTGATTGGGACTATGAGCCCCTAGATCTTCCCTTCCAGCAGGGATGCAAGTTCCAGAAGGCTCCACCACCCTGTGAACTTTGGGAGGGTCAAGGAGCCCCGGACACCTTCCAGCCCTGCAGCCTCTCAGGTGGCCACTCCACAAGCCCCAAAATCCAACCTGTCCTGGGAAACAGCCTGGTGGGCTCAGGGTGCTGCCCCAAGATCACCTGTGTAGCCCCTCTGCCAGTGCCCAGAGCCCTGACCAGCCAGCTGGATTCTGGGGTCCCAGCTGGCCTTGGCAGACCTGGCAGGACACAGGTGCCCTACAGAGTATGGACAATGACATCTACCTCTCCCTGACAAGAGCCGGGGACACAGGCTCTGGGTCCTGTGAGCATCCATCTTTCTCAGCGGGGAAACTCAGGCACAGAGAGGCTGGAGCTGAGTACTGAGTCCCCTGGCCTCTGCCCCTCTGTTAAGCCCTGTCCCCCCACCCAAGGTTTGTGGTCTTCTCTAGGGATGGGGTGCACAGCCAGGCAGGGCAGCATCCCACAGGCAGTTCTCTGGATAGATGAGACTTCTCCCAGATGATAAGGTGGCACTGGCTCTGAATACATCCCTGTCAGGCACAGATACACAGGTGCTCCCTGCAGACATGAGAAACCATGACACAGCACACCCTGGCATGGCCAGCAGAGAGAGACAGGCCAGCTGCCCTACCCCTGGGCTCAAGCCCAGCTATTACACTTTTCGTGTGTCCCAGGACTGGTGAGCCCAGGAAATCATGACCTTGGTGGGTGGGGACTGGGGAACAGGCACTGCTGCCCCATCCCTGGGCTCAGGCCAGCACTGTCTACTAGACTGCTGGGCCACATGCAGTGACCAGAGACCAGATGGCCTCAGGCCCTTCAACCACCCCTAGTTCTCTGAGTACATGTGAAGGCACAGGCCTCAGGGCAGCTGGAGAGCCATCCGCAAGGCCTTCCAGACCCTAGACAAGGACCAGAGCAGCTTCACCGAATGTAATGTGCCCGAGTGAGCAGGGAGGGCACTGCCCAGCAGCTCCCTGATGGACTCGTGCCTCCCTCAGCTCAGGTACATCCTGCCTGCCACATCCAACTGATGAGGAGGCCGAAACCATGCTCCAGGCAGTCAATGCAGAAGGGGATGGGAGGGTTGATAACAAGGTAGGGGAGCTCAACTAGGAGTCGGGAAACCCTGCCAAGCTCTGCTGTATGGTGATCACCCGCTGGCAGGCATGCTGCACTGCATGGCGGGTGGGGGTACACCTAATATGCTCCCCAACTGCTCAGCCCTCAGCCTGCCCCAAGTCTCACAGCCCCATCTTCAACTCCCAGGACTGGCACATGGGTGGCCCAAGGCTTAAAGGAGGGTTGTGCTCAGTTTTCACAGAGAAAGCCTGCAGCATCACAGCCCCACTTGGCGAGGCCCGGTGGGAATGCCTGAGGGTCTCCCTAGGGACCCAGGTCACTGTGAGTCCCCGCAGGGGCCTCACGTGATTGTCAAGGGTCTGGCTCAAGGCGAATGTCGAGGTCTCTGGCGCTCCTGTACCCACTGGACACTGGGGATGGGTCCCCTGACTGAGAGCCTCATAGAAGAGGCACCCTCATCTGCTCTAGCTTCAGGACCTACAGCCTGAGAAAACAGGGTGTTTATGTGAAACCAGTTTCTTGCTTGAGTTTTCTGAAATCAATGAGAAAATTCCAAAGAAGAAATAGGCCCATGATCAGCCCTGGACCTGCTGGGAGTTCCTGCGGGGCTGTCGGGGGAAGAGGTGGACAGGGGTGGATGTCACCAGGGTTAGAGGAAGAGGACATGAGGACAGATGCCACTTGTGCCAGAAAAATGGAAGATAAACAACTTCAAACGAACATGGAGGTCCTGTGTGTGTGCAAGGTGCTGGCAGGGCAGGCAAGGGGGTCCCGGGGGAGGTGGGCACGCAGAGATGCCCCAACACCTAGGTCTCCTGGACCCACCCTCCCTCTCACCCTGAAGGGCCCCTTCCCCATCAGCTCTGGGCTTGGTCCCCAGCCCCACACCTCCCACTTCACACAGCAGCTATGGTCATGGCTCAGGCACCTGGCGCTTGTACCTCTCTGAGGCCTGAGACCACAGGTGGCAACTGTCATCTTGTCTCCCCCTATTTCTGGTCCTGCTCCCCTCCGTGCTCATCTTTCATGGCTTCCCCTTCTGCTGAGTTCTCCAGACAGGACCCCAGGGACTAGTGGTCAGCCTTCAGCCCTCAGCACAGAGGCTCCTAGGTCCTTTGGTGTAGTAAGTGCCATCTAGGGGCAGAGGGTGAGCAGTGTGTGTGGGGGGTAACCTTGGTTACCGTGACAGAAAGCGGTGGCCTCCTCCAGGCCCACCCTTCCTCAGACTAGTGTGCTCTCTGCAGCTTGACGAACACCACTTCTCTCTTCAGTCTTCCCCAGATGCCACAGCCTGTGAGGCTGATCTCTACACAACCCCTGCCTTGCCGAGCATCCCAGTCTCTCCCCACCACAATCCCACCCCTCAATCTACCATAATATTCACTATGAGTTATGTTTTTTTATAAGCAAACAAAATACCCAGGATATGAGGTCCTGAGGTTCCTGAAAATGGAAGCCTGCAGACACCAAGGCACAGGTCTCGCCAGGTGCTTCGCAGTCGGTGGCTGGTCTGGGCCCAGCAGACTCCCAGGTGCTCAGTACCCATCAGGGAGCTTCTGTGGGGCGACCCAGGAGGAGTCGGAAAGCCCCACCAGTCAGTCCTCCCAGACCAGAGCCCATCACGATCAGTCCATCCTCCTCTCACTGCCCGGCCCTGGGTCAGGGTCAGCAGGTGACCGTCCCAACGTGGCTTGCATATTATCTGTGGCTGCTGTTGTGCTATGCTTAATGACAAGGCCACAGAAAGTAAAAAGGCAGGCAGAGATACACGGGCAACACCCTAAGCACAGGAAGCCTGTGCGGCTAAACTACGATCAGATAAAGGAGACTTCAAGGCAGACTCACTTCTAGAGTGGAGGAGGATCGGGTTGTAAGGACACGGGTCAATCCACAGGGAGTCACAATCGCACTAATGTGTATACACCTAATAATATGGTTTCCAAATGCAGAAAGCAAAAATGAGCAAAGCACGGAGAGGAAGAGATGATGTACAAAGGTGGGGATTTTAGCCCTCCTGTCTTGAGCACTGTAGAGCAGGTAGGAAAAGAAATCGGTATGGCTGTGGCAGTCAGAAAACAGTGATTCCCTGAACTTCGGTGGTACAGATATCACCCTGCGCCTGACAACTGCAAACCACAGCCTCTTAAAAACACAGGTGTACCATTTACCAAAACTGCACAGATACAAGTCAAAGGACTGAAATAAGATGAAACATTTTCTGTGACCACAGGAAAGCCAAGTCAGAAAGCAAAAACAAAAAGACAAGAAAAGCAATGCAGTCTACACAGTTCATGGTTCAAAGAAGCCACCATGAAAATCAGAAAATATTTTGGATCTAAGGATAGGGAAAACACAACATACCAACCCTTGTGGGTGCGGCTTCAATTACTTCAAAGGCAAAAGGACTGGCAGCCAGTGAGCTACAAGTTGTATCCTCAAGAAGTTAGAAAAAGAACAGAAACTCAGACTCAAGGAAAAGAGAAGGAAGGAAGTAAAGGCAGAAAAGCTGGACTGTTAAATTCCTGGCTTTCTGTTCGCTCCCCAGGCCCCTACCGCCACCCAGCCTGGCTGGGAAAGGACGAAGCCTGGGAAGACAGCCTGGCCGTCAAGACGGCAGAAATGGGGCGTTCCAGTGTGTGGCCTGTTGGGTGACACCAGCCCCATCTCCCGCTGTGCTGTCTTCTCATCCACACAGTGCTAGAAGGGGCTGGGAGACTGAGGTGTCAAGAGCCCTGGGGGTCCAGCCCCCACCGCCCCTGCCTGGCCGTGTCATCACCAGAAGGCAGAACTGGTGTCTCAGTCCCTTTGCCCAGCGCAGGCTTGCCTGCCTCCCCCAGCTCCGGCTCCTCAGGGACACCTCACCCAGGCAGGGTGTGGGACACGCTGAGTGGCTGACAGGAGGGCCGTGGGCAAGACAGAAGCTCAGTCCCTCCCTTTAGCGGCACACACGGATGACGGATGATCGTGACAACCAAAACTTGAATTTAAAAATAACAAGCACAGAGGTGCGAAGGCAGCAGGTGTGGGAGGCCAGTGCCTGGGGGATGCTGGGCACAAGCCTGAGTGCCGGAGTGACAGGAAGGAGTGAAAAATGGAATGAGAGAACCAGTGAGAACTGAACAAAGGATGGGAGGGAGGAAGGAACAGAAAGGCAAATAACTGAGTAAGTGAACCCAGGCATGCATGGAGGACGAACAAATCAAAGGAGCTCAGGAACGAATGAACCCCAGAAGGAGTGGAGCAGCGGAAGCCTTTGGATCGGGGGCCAGGGGCCGCCCCCTGGCTGGGGCTGAGTCCCACGGCCTTCTGCCTGTCTGCAGAGGTCACCTTTTGCCCCTGTCTGTTCAATATCTCACTTGCAGAGGCAGCTAGGACCAGGGGCACAGAGGGCAACAGAGGTCCGGTGCTGGCCTGCCTGGCTCTCGCCAGACTCTGGAACTGCCATTTCCAACCAAGCCTCAGTTTCTGCCCTGGGCCCTGTATGCCCAGGCTGTGTGCAGCTCGCACTGTTTGAATTCCCTCTTGACCTGGGCTATGCCCTCTGAACTCAGTGGGTGGAAGCTGGTGGTCCTGCACGCACCCTCTGCCAGGGAGGGACGCCATATCATTACAGCCTCTGGTCACCAGAACCCAGCCTGGGATCAGGGACTAAGCCAGCTCCTCTGTGAGGATAAGAAACAGTTGATGGTGGCTTCATGTCCCAGAGTGATCAGCTAGGGGCTGGGCAGCCGTGGGCCTGGTGGATGAGATCTTCGAGTAGCCCCCGGAGCAGGCCCAGACGTGACCAGCAGCACCTGCAATCCCCGAAGGGTCTTTCCAGGACGCTGGGCACCCAGCTGCAGGTGAGGACAGAGGTTCAGGGTAACAGGTCCTTCTGTCAGGGCTGGGAGCGCGTTGGTGGCGTCCCTACTGACACAAGGCCAATCTAGGATGTGGTGGCTTTCCTGGAGCTCCCCCCACCATTTCCACCTCCATCCATGTGGGCTGCCATCCTGGCTAAGCGCAGTGAGCAGAGGATGTGCTCTGTGCTCGGGCTGGGCCAGTGCTGCTCTCAAGGCACCCCATCCAGTCTCTAGGCTACCACATCTCGATGGCGAGGGGTATCCGGGGAGGGGTGCCCATTCCCCCAGGAGTCTCTCCAGCCATGAGGACCTGTAACAGTGGCCTGGGGGCTTTGAGGGCCCGCAGGGGTGGGGAGAAGGTCCTTTGGGGCGTGAGATCTGAGTGCTCCCGCCCAGCCAGGCTGGGAATAAAGGGTCCTCTGTGCTCAGACAGGACCAGAGGCTTCAGGCCATAGGGTAAGGCAGACCCTGGACAGAGAGCTGTGGGAGAATGGGGAAGGGAGGGAGTTGTGAACACCAGTTCGGGGACTACGGAGACCGATGCCTGGCTGCACTCCCATCCCAGCTCATAAGAGAGAGGCAGGCTGTACAGAACACTAAAAACCACAGCTCTTTACTATAAAACACAGCTGCAGGTCCCCTGACCACAGGCCTCCTGAGCGGGTGGGCACAGGCGCTCACCCAGCACTCGACCCCTGCGCAGCCCCTGGGCACCAGCCTCAGGGCCCAGCGCCCGCGCGGGCCTGTTCTCCTGCGTCACTTGCCACTCAGAGGCGACTGCTTGTGCTGCTCCAGTAGCTCCTCCAGGTGGTCAGCCCGCCTTACTGCGGCCTGAAAACACGACAGGGTCAGGCGTGGGCCCCACCACAGGTGGGATGTGGAGTGACAAGGGGGCCCCTCGGGGACCCACCTCATGTCGCCTCCGGAGGCTGCTCACAGCTTCCTCCTTCTTGGCCAGGGCCATCTTCACCCTGTGGCACAGCACGGTGAGCATCCCTGCGGCACTCACCCTCAGCCGCACGTTAGCCTCCTGCCATGGTCCCTGACGGCCCTGGCCACCAAAGCTGCCCCTGGTTCACTGCCCAAAAATGAGGCCTCCATGGGAATCAGAACCCAAAGTAGGGTCCTGGAGTGGCTTGGGGTGGGGCCTCTGCTATGATGGGCAGGAAGTCCCCAAGCTCACCTTCCAGGCCAGTGGCAGGCTGTAGCAGACACAGGAGGGCTGCGGGGTCCCTGGGGGCACTCTCTACCCTCCCTGTGCTTGCCCCTTCCCATACAAGGTCTGCTCCTCCCATGCCTCCACCCCTGAGGGGTCCAGGGCTGCTCCCTGGGGAGCAATGGGCTGAGGCCCTCAGCACTGCTGGAGCAAAAACAGAAGACACCGCATGGGATTCCCAGCACCCTGGAACTAGGTACCACCAAGGGACTAGCCCAGCCTCCTAGCCACAAATGTGGAATGGAAGCCCTGCCCAGGGACTCTCTCTGCATCCCACACAAGGAGAGAGGGCATCTGACCTGATTGCCCTCTATGACCGTGATACCCTCTGCTTTGGCACTGTGGGGGCCCTGCCTGCTTGCCTGCCTGTATGACCTGACATCCAGCTCCTGCCGTCCCCAGATGCCCACCTGCGATGCACCTCGTCCAGCTCTAGCTGCTGGCGGGCCTGCAACTCAGCCAGTTCAGCCTTGACCTGCCGATTCTCCTCCTCAGAGGCAGCTAGTCGGTCAGCAAACTCTTGGCGGACCACCTGGGTCACACTGCTGCGCTCACCAGACAGCTGTGCGTTCTCCTGAGGAACAACAGAGGCAGTGGGCAAGCTGGCAGTAAGGCCAGGAGGCTGTGTAACAGGAAAGAGCTGGGGACACTCACTGCCCGCATGTCCTCCAGCTCCTTCTCCTTCTGCCGCACCAGGGCTTGCAGACGCTCTTTCTCCCCCTCCACCTCCCCCAGACGCCCCTTCAGCTCCGTGCACCGCTCCTGAAGCTTCCGCTCCGACTGCTCCAGCTCCAAAAGCTCTGTCTCATACTTGTCGCGCACGCGTTTGACGCTGGCAAGGAGGGAGAGGAGCAGGGTGGCAGGGGACCCAGATAAGCCACTGCTCACAGCATCGCAGCTCCTGGCCCTCCCTGGGTCTTGGCCACCCTAAGGCAGCCCTGGCTCACCGGCTCTCGGCTGCCCTCTCCGTCTCCTCCTTGGCCAGTGTCATGTCAGCTTCCAGCCGGTGGATCACCAGCTCTATCTCCTGGTCCCGGCCTTTCCGGATTTCCTCCTTCAGCTCGCGCTCCCGGTTCAGGAGCCACGCTTCCTGCAGGGACACATGGCTGGTTCGGGAGCTGCCATCAGGAGGACAGAAGATGAGGGAAGGCAGAGGCAACTACACAAGCTCCCCTGCTTGAAAATCGGGACATCTAACGAACCACAGGGGACACAGATTCATGGGAACCAAGGGACCTTGCCCTCCCTCTGAGGAGGGCCATGTCCTGTTACTAGCACCTGGTGAGGGCAAGCAGCATGAACAGGGAGCTGGGCAAGAGGTACAAACTGGGAGTGGCTCCTCGATGTTAAGGATGGGGCCAGTGCACGGGAGCAACCGGAAATTCCCCAAGGAAACAGATGGAGGCACAGCCCCTCGAAGGCTGGGGCAGCTGGCTCAGAAGCACAGGTGGGGCAATGCCTGGGGAAGCCAGCCGCTGTTCCAGCTCAAGCAGCCCGCCCCATCCAGGCGCTTCCTCTCTCTTTCCCAGAGACACGGAAGAACTGAGAGAGAAGCATACAAGCTCAGGACAAGCCTCAGCCCCAAAGCAGCCCTATGTGACCAGGGGAGCAGCCCTCTGCCCAGCCTGCCCAGGCCCACCTCCTTCTTGGCACAGCAGGCAGCCCAGGTTTGATGCTCCACCTCTAGCTGGTCCTTCAGGGCCTTCAGCTCCATCTGGACAAGGACAGGGACAAGGTTCGGCAGCCATCCCGTGGCCTAATTAGCCCACTGCTGTGTCCCCTGCCCCACCCACCCTGTCCAGGGCCCTGACCACCCCCTGGGTACCCCCTAGGGACAGCAGCCTGCAGGGTCAGGCAGCAGAGGGCTGCCCTGCTGGACCCCGGGCTGGGCACAGTGCTCCAAGGGAGCAGAGAGAGAGGACCTGGTGCCGCTGCTCCTGTTCCTCCCTGCCCTTTTCAAACTCGGCCCTCAGAGCTCGGGTCAGCGCTGCGCTGCTCTCCTCCAGCTGCTGCCTCAGCTCCTCCAGCTCTGCGCGCTGCCTGTAGGCCATGTGAAGGGTCAGAGGCAGAAGGGGCTGGTGGGCCAGCTAAGCAGTTAATGGAAGAGGGTTGGGTGGGTGAGGAGAAACTGGAAGAGGCCAAGCAAGGGGCCCCGTGTGAGGAGTCAGTGCCCCCATGCACCTGGCTGCCTGCTGGCCCAGCCGCTCCCTTTCCTCGGCCACCTCGCTGTACAGCCGCCGTCGCTGCTGCTCCAGGGCTCGCTGCTCCTGCTCCAGGTGCTGCTCAAACCTGCAGGATGGTGGGGCCTGGTTCACATGGGCAGGGCCAGGAGCCCCAGGACACTGCTGCCCAGACACAGGTGTGGCCCTGGCCGCAGGTCTTGGGGTGAGGGTGCAACAGGTCACACCTCACATAGACATTGGATTGACTCCCCATCCTGGGGCAGAGAGACAGAGCAAAGAGGCCATGCTCCGCACCAGAGCAGCTACAATGCCACCTGCCCAAGGGTCGGAGGCTTTGGGGCCCCTGTGAAGGTCAGGACATCTGATAGAGCTACAAACCCAATCTGCCTCTCGGAGGAATCTCTGACCACCCCAGTCGGTGGAGGGTGATTTGCACACAGCCCCATCGAGCCCACAGACTTGCTGAGCGAGGCAGGGCCGCTGCTCTGGACCACAGCTCCTGCACCATTTCTGGAGCCCACGTGGTTCAGCAAGGCAGTCGGCCTGAGCCTCAGGCTGAGGTCCCCACACAGAGCCACCCACCGCTGTCGGGCACGCTCGCGCTCCTGCTGGCCCAGTGCCTCCTTCTCCCGCTCCGCGTTCTCCCGCAGCTCCTCGGCCTGGCGCAGGTAGCGCTGTGCAGCCTGCTCCTCACGCTGCAGCAGCTCGGCTTCATGCAGGTCCCTGAGCCTCCTGACCTCCTGCTTGTGCTTGGCAATGAGCTTCTGGATCTCGGGCTCCAGACCTGAGAAGCACAACCAGCTGCAGAGGAGCAAGGGGGCCCCATCACTGGAACAAGGAAAACTGGGGGGCCCACCCACTGAGAGGACCCCACCTACCACAGCCCACTCTGGGGCTCCTGCAGAAGCACAGCCGAGGTGCAAGTGCCCAGGTGGGGAAAGGGCAGGGCTACTTGGAGGCCACCACATACTTTTGGTAAAAGCACCCCACCCAAACCCTGTGCTCTAACCACTGGGCAGCCCAGCGGGGATATCCAGGACCCTGGGACAAGAGGCCAGGCCAGGGGAGCCCTGCACACACTCCTGAAGGGTCCACAGCTCCTTTACACACCAATCTCAAGGGCCCAGATTTCCTCAACCACCTCATCTCTGCCCTCACAGTGTGACCTGCATGCCAGCTGTCTGCTAACCCTGATTTCTCCAAGCTCAGCCCCTGGGGGGAGATGCTGCTCCCAGTTCAGGCCTCTCTGGCCAAGCAAGGCTGGCCGAGGCTGGGGTGGGCCCTGCCACCTCCTGCCCCAGGAGAGCTCCCATCTCTAATGCTGATGCCTCCCCAAGGAAGGTCTTGTGCTAAGCATGTACTATGCACGTGACGGAAGCTATTGTCTGCTCTCAGAAGTGTGCCCCAACAGTGTCCACCTCCGATGGCGGCCCCACCTCTGACAATGACCTCCTGGATCCCCTCCCCCAGTCAGACCAGTCTCTGACAGTGACCTCTACAGTCTCGCAGGGACCCCACCTCTGACGGTGATCTCCTTGATCTTTTTGGTCTTCTCATTGATCCACTTTTCCCGGCGGACTTTCTCAGTAGCACTCATAAGTTCTTTGAGTTTCTTAATCTCCTAGGAGTGGGAACACAGGAAACTGAAAAGAACAGATGCTAACAGCACCCCCGTCCCTCTGTCCTGTCCTGGGTTTGCACTCCAGACAGTGCCTTCTGTCCTCCCAGGGTGCTAAGCTGGGCTGCAGGCCTCTCCACAGCCATCTGCCTGAGAGGCAAGAGGGACCGCCAGCAGCCTGCAGAGGGCCCCCTCGGACTCCCCAGGGATGGTTCATAGCCAGGGCCCTGCTGTGTAGCTGGGGGTCCTCAACTTTGGGTGCCAGTTATGGATACCAGAACCTTTCAGAATGCCACTGTCACCCCTACTCAGAGTCCTGGCACAGGTCCAGGCTGGGGCTAAGGGAACAGGGTCAGCCAGCCTGTATCACTCTTCTAAGCACATCCTGCTGTCCAAGTAGGAGGGAGCCAAGAGTACAGCAGGCAAGATAAGCAGGTCCCACTGCCTGGGGGCCCATGCTGGGTGGAGCAGACCTGGGCTCCTGGGTTTACAGCCCATTGCCCTGTGGAAAGGGCCAGGCAGGCACGTGTCTTCACATGGGGCTCCTCCTCAGGGCTGGCCCTACTGGACACAGGAAACAGCTCAAGAAGGACAGAAGGGGGCGGGGGAGATCCTCTCCGTCTGGCCTCCTAGACCCACATTCCTAGGCTGTGCTGTGGTTGTGTCACCAGAATCTATTTACAACCCCCAGAGGTGGTTGTGGGAGTGAACATGAGGCACAAGGTTAGCAACAGCAGCCTGGCTCTCAGAGGGACGGGCTCTTACCAGCTCATGCTGCTCCTGCATCTGGGCCAGGTGCTCCCGACACCGCTGGTCCCCCTGCTTCAGCTGGGCCACCACTGCTTCACATTTCTCACTCAGGACCTTCTTGTCTTCAATCAGCTGTGACAGGAGGAACCATTGTGTCTAGGCCCCCCTGGCATTCCCTCTCAGGCAATCCCCATCCTCCTATGACTGGACCTTGGAGTCAGCAGAAGGACATGTGCGTGTGCCACGGGGCTCCAATGCTGCCCAGGCTCAACCCAGAGAACACAGCACATACCAGGGATGCCCCATTGGGTCAGTAGGCTAGGCCCTGCCATGACCACACCAGGATCTTCTCAGGATGGGGAGCACTGTGACATCCCCATCACTGCTCCTTGCCCACGAGCAAGTGCCTCGTGAAGCTCCCACCAGGCCCCAGGTTTGGATGGCTGTGGTGACCACCAAGCAGCAGTCACCAGGTAAAGCACCTTCCTCCAGACCAGCAGAGGCCTCCCCAGGGGCAGACGGCCCAGGGGCAGCACTGGGAAGGGTAGAATGTGTGTGCAGGATGCCTCCCACTGGCAGCAGCTGCAGAGCTGCCTAGTGCCTCTGAGGAACCCTATCCCCTGCCTGATGTCCCTGTGGCCCACTGTGCCCAGCTGGAAAGGTGGCAGGCTGTGAGGGGTAGCCCATGTCCTTCTGTGTTGGACAGAGGGACAGTGACAAGTGTGAGAGGCCCCGTCTGGGGCTCAGCCCGGGGGCAGCACCACCTGGTCGATGAAGGTCAGGTGACGCTGGATGGTGGCCTCGTAGTGTTCCCTCTGCTGCCGCAGCTGCCGGCTCAGCTCCTTCTCCGTTTCCTTGACCCGCCTGACAGTGAGGTCACGCTGCTGTGCCTGAGGGGGCACAGACAGGAGGGGGTGCTGGGGCCAGCCCCTGTCCTGGCAGTCATGCTGGGGAGATGGCGAGATAGCGCCTCCAGGAAAAATGTAGCAGCCCTGGCTTGTGGGTAAGGGGCTGGCAGGGGGTTGCCCCACTGACCCCCTGGACGGTACAGCGGTGGCCTTACCAGTGCCCTCTGCAGCAGCACCATGGCTTGCTTCTTCTCCTCCACCTCCAGCTTCAGCCGCATCACGGACGCATTTCCCCTGGTGGCCAGCTCTGGATGGCCCCACCCCACCTCGGGCACCAGCCTCTGTGGATGGCCGAGCATCAGGCGGGCAGCTCATACCTACTGCCCACCTGCTAGATGGCGAGGGTGGCCAGGGACGTGGTGTGACACCCCGCCTGTCCCGTCCTTTGTGGAGAACTCTTGCAGGGCATCTGGACAGAGGGTGACAGCACCACAGCACAGAGGCTGTTTTTATCATCCGGGAGAGGGAGGGCCACAGCCCTCCCTCTTAGTTAGTTAGTTACCAAACCGACTACTAAAAAGGTCATAACTCCTTCTGACTTCCCTGCCTGTGAACAGTAAAATCCACTACTGCTCCACTCTGCTGGTCACTGGTTGTCATCCAGGACTGACACAGCTCAAGGGACATCAGGGCCCAGAGGTGCCAGAGGGGACCCATCCAAAGAGGAATCTGCCCTGCCAGCCTCTACTCCTTGGAGGCCAGGCATGGGGCTGGGGCTGCTATGTGGGGCCCTGGTGAATGACCAGCTCCCATTGAGGATTGGGGCGCCCTGCCAAGTAACTGTCTCCTGTTGGGGGACAAGCAGGAAGCTGGTGAGCGCCCACCTCCTGCTGCGGGGCCAGCCGGCTCTGCTCCGATTTCTCCATCTCATCCAGGAAGCTCATGATGCTCTTCAGCTTGGCCTCTGAGAGAAGTGTCCCCTCCTCAGGCGGTCCAGGGGGTGTAATGAGTTTCCCAAATTTCTCCAGGTTGTCAGCTGTCAAGGAACTGGTATCATCCTCCTGCGGGGTGGGGAATTCAGCACTGGCGAATGCCCGGCAGCTACAGCATTTTGCCAAGGGCAGGTGGCTGGGAGTAGAGAGGCAGCGGGGCCTGCGTCTGGGAGGAAGGGTCTCTCCAGTTACCCCAGAGCCTTGGGGCACACTGCTGGCACAGGCAGGCACCCAGCCTGTGGGTTACAGTGTCCTGACTGCGGGGAGGCGACAGATTGGAGGGGAGAATAAGGGTCAACCGGGACTTCTCTGTCCTTCATTAGGTGACAACTGACCCTGTAATGACCTCAGGACCCGCCTGGATGGTGCCAGAGCCTGGGCTGGGGTGACAGCAGGTGTGTGGCCTAGTTACCTCGTCGATCCAGGCATATTTGTCCTTTTGATAGGTCCTGGGGCAGGGCAGTGGCTCCGGCTCCTCCTCTAGCAGCCGTAGCGAGTCTAGAAGCTGATCTAGGGTCGCTCTGGACTTGGCCTTGTTCCTGACAGAGGCCACTGTCTCTAGGTCTTGGCTAACCAGGTCCTGGGAGTGGGTGTCCTGCAGCAGGCAGGCAGAGAGTAAGAATTTAGCCAAGATGTCACATACCAGCCTGACCCAGCGGCATGGCATTCCGGCCTCTGCAGCCTGCTCCTGCCCTGTGGGGTGACAGCATCTTCCCACCTGGAAATGTGTCTCAAGGTCCCTTTTCTGGGAAAATGGACAGGCTCAGCTACCAGGCCTCACAGGGCAGCCTGGTGGCCTTGCTATCCCCTAGCCTCTGATATTTCGGCTCCTCTTCTGGGCATGAGGACACAGGGTCCGACCCAGAGCAAATGGGAAAACCTGACCAAATTTCAGAGCAGTTCCATGAGACCACGCCCCAGTGAGGACTCCCGAGGTCACTGGCTCATCCCTCAGCAGGAGCCTTCTGGGCAGCCTTTCAGGGCACAAGGATCCCGTGGTGGAGGTGAACTCAGCCACCCCTGCCACAACTCGCCCTGTGAAGCTGACATCAGGAAGCACGACTGTGTGCAGACCTGCCGCTTGTCTTCTGGAGGCTGCTGGGGCTCTGGGGATGACTTGGAGTCGGGCAGGCAGGGGTCCCTGGGGCTTGCAGGGTGGATGCTGGCACCTGCACGACAGAATACAGCACCATCCCACCCAGAACCCTAACCCTAAGGAGCCCCGTGGAGTGCCGGGTGCGGGAAGCAGTTATGATTCCACAGAACAGAGGAACTGGGGAGCCTCAGCCTTCAAGGTGTGGCTTGGAAGAGCCAAGCAACCCCAAGGCCGGGGTCTCTCCCTGCAGGGTCCCTTGTCCAGGGCTGTCTGTCAAGGCTGGGGCACCTTAAGTCCAGCCCTATGGGTGAGTAGGGCAGGAATGGAGGGAAAGGGCCAGGGCCAGTGAGGGCCAAAGTCCCAGCTGGGCATGTGGAAGCCACCAATCAGCTGCAGCGTGGGAGTGGAGAGACCCCCTGGCAGAGGCCACACCCCTTCCCCATCACAAGCCTCCTGAGGCTGAGCCACAGCACTCACCTGTGTTGCTGGTCTTGAGGTCCTGGCAAGCAGGGCTGCCTGGCATTGGGACAGGCTCCTGGGTGGGCAGAGGCCTCCCTGGCAGTCTGGTCTCTGGGCTTTTCTTGGGCAGCTCAGCTTTCCCTGACTTCTGGGCTCGCTTTTCCCGAAGTTCCTACAGGGCATGGGGAGGTCTCTGAGCAGCCCCTGGGCAAGGATGGCCCCTCATCCTCCTGCAGGTGGCTGCTCCCAGGACCAGTGAGTGCCACAGTCAGCTTGGGGTCTGGGGGTCTGCAGGGCCCCTGCACCTGAATGGCCGCCTGCCTGGCCTGGTGCGCTTTCTCCTCCCGGGCCTTTTTCCTTGCCGCTTCCTTCTGCCGGTGCAACTCCAGGAGGTTCCCATTGCCTAGTCGCTGCTGCTGCTCCTGCCAGGGAAGCCAAAGCCATGTGGTTTGCAGATGAGCAGACGGATGGAGACCCTGGACCCAACTGGGAGTTTTCTACTTGACTTCTTCCATCCCTGGGAGACTGTAGGGTTCATGGGGATGGGCAAATGAGACCCCAAACGTGCCACCTCCACTCAGCAGAAAGCAAGTCCCCACCCTGGGCACCCGTGGCTCAGCAGGGAGACAGCTCCACACCTCGGGGGCAGAAGCCTGTGTGGAGCATCCTTCCAGATCTGTAGGCACATCCCAACACCAGCCCCTGGTGACACTCACTGGAGGACCAAGTGGGCCCACAGATGGGTGTGCAGCTATGGGAGATGCCAGGTCTCATTCTATATAGTTTAAGATCCCAGGGTTTCTGGGCCCACTCTGAGGTCCTGGAGCAGCTCAGGAGCTCACAGACCTCCCGCTTGGATGCCAGCAAGTGTTTCAGGCTTCTGGCTCCTGCATGGCGCTGCTGCATCTGGCGGCGGTACCAGCGCTGGATGGTGACAGCAGCCTGGTTTACCTGGCAAATAAACCTGCCCAGAGAGAAAGGCGCAGGATTAAGAGGGGCCCATGGCCACCATTCCTGCAGGAACCTCAAAGGTCCAGGTAGGCAGAGTGAAGCTGGTGGCTGTGTGCAGTCCTTTTCCAACCAGCCAGAACCAGACAGGGCCAGTGCTTCTGGGCTCACTCTATTAAAACCCAAAATCTACCACCTGGAGAAGCTACCCAGGAAA
This sequence comes from Cavia porcellus, assembly GCF_034190915.1. Classification (NCBI taxonomy): domain Eukaryota; kingdom Metazoa; phylum Chordata; class Mammalia; order Rodentia; family Caviidae; genus Cavia; species Cavia porcellus. The sequence continues at coordinate 29,544,355 of NW_026947515.1, forward strand.
AGCAAGCATCTATTGATATAGGCTTGGATAGCTGTGTGTGTAATTGCTAGAAACTAGAAATAACCCACCAGCTAGCTCAGAGTAAATACAGGTACACCCGGGGGATGGGATGCCACCCAAGACCAAAAAACCACCACCAACAACCTGTACTGGGCACATGGTTCAGGTACCATGGTGTATTTCCTGGCACCCTGGAAAAGGCTAGGTTACAGGCATATGGGCTGGTGAAGCTGGGGTTGGGGTGGGAGACAGGTAAAAGGAGCTGAAGGGCATCTTGGGGTTGCTGGACCAGTTTGGACGCTGTACGGCATATATGCAGCTCTCACCATACACACTTTCCTATATTATAATACTCAAATCTGACTGAACACCAACTTCACTCTTGGTTCGAAGGACCAAGCACGGATCCATTTGGCAAAGGCACCGAAAGCCCAGTACATAGATGGCCACCTGTCGTGAAGGCCCTGGTCTGGACAGTGACACCAGTCCACCTTAAGAGACCGTTCATGGAGGGCACCACAAGGAGTTCTTTAGGAGCAGCCAGCTCCCAGCACCCTTCGTCCTTCTTGCCTGTTTATAGGGCTGGTGCCTGGGACCCCTTGAGTCCTGGGCAGCAAGGCGGGTGAGCCCAGGCAGCAGAGGCTCCTAGGAGCCAGGGTAGGAGGGGCTTGCAGTGGCCACGGCCCTGTTGCCAAGTGCACTGCTCTGCCCCATCCGCACCCAAGGGCGTACATCCAGGACACAGTCCTTTAGGTGTTTTTGTTCTTCTCAGTTTTATATTTTCTTTCCCCTAAACATTTTATAATTAATACTGAGGTATAGTTTATATACTATAAAACCCATCCACTTTTAGCATATAATTCCACGCTTTTTAGAAATGCACAGAGCCGTGCAATCCACTCCCAGGTCATCCCATCACCCTGCAGAGCTCTCCTGCTCTCCAGGCTCCACCGCCCCAGACAGCCATCGCCCCTGCTTCCTCCCTCTAGAGAGCTGCCTTTCTTTGGTGTGTGTGTCTGTGTGTGTGTGTGGGGGGGGGGGGTGCTGTCAGTCTCAGTGTTTTGAAATCACCCTTAAGTGGCACTGGTGTCATTGGAGACAACACAGGCCCCAGCTCCTGGACATGCTCACCTCTCAGCCTCCTCTTCAGTCACTTCCTTCCGCCTGAGAGGGGTGCTGCTCCCTGCAGCTCCACTTGGGGCTGTGTGGCTGCTGCTGGCGAGGTTCTTCCCAAAGCTGCTGCCCTCGCTGCCCTCACTGGTGGCTGCCTTGATGATGTTGCTGGCAGGAAGAAGAGGAGCCCTGCCCGCTGCCTAGGGAAACAACTCTGCCCTAGCACCAGAGAGCACCCCGAGCTGTCCTGTGGTGGAGTGTGGGTGAGATCCATGGGCACCCAGGCAAACATTCTTTATATTTAAAGAATAAGAAGTTCTCAAAAGCCGCAGGAGCCCAGAGCTAGACGGAGTCAAGAAATCGCAAAGGCCACTGACCAAGCAAAGCCATGGAAGGAGTACAGGGAGGGCCTTCTGCTCTGCGTGGCCACCTGTACTGCAATGCCCCAGGGCTCTGAACATGAGAGCGGCTTCCTTAAGGGGGGGGGGGGCACCAGCTGTGAGCCCTGGGCTTGGCCATGTCTGGTCTGTCTTTTCTGTCCCTGGGAAGTGGCCCTGGACCTCATAGCTCAGGTGACAGCACAGAGCATGGCATCCCACACAGAGCCCGAGTGCCACACACCTTACAGCCTTCCGAAGCCCAACCCAGGGCCTGTGCCTCCCAGTGGGTGCTGGCTTACTTGAGGGAAGGGGTGGTCTGGTTGGAGCTCTTGAGGGGGTGCACCTTCTCTGAGGGGGTGTAGCGGTTGTGCACCATGGAGGTGACACAGTTGCCCACAGCTCCCTTGTTGCTCCTGCCAGAGAGACAGGAAGCTGTCAGCATAGGAGGCAGATGGCCAAGATCGTGTCTGAGGCACAGGCTCCGGCCCAGAGGAGCTGTCTGCATCTCCCATGGCATCGCCTGAGGGTCCCTTGGGGCCCTAAGGCCTGTGCCTAAAGAAGAAGCCATTGTTGGAATTGGGAGCCCTCTTGTGCTCCAAGGGGGCAGCAACTGTCCCCAGCCCCACCAAGACAAAGTAGAGCCACATCTGCCTTGCAGACTTGGAGGGGACCCAGAGGGGTCTTCCTTTAGGTCCAGTGGCCAAGACTTCTCCCACATGCTCTGGCTGAGTGTTTGGTGGGCCTGACCACAAGAGTGACTGATGCAGCCCTGATATGATCTCCCTTCCCCTAGAATACACACAGCCTTGAAACTTAACCTAGGACCAGCCTTCAGAAGACACGCATCAGCGTCACTCAAGCCGCCCAGTGCATCTTGGCCTCTGGAGGGAAAGGCTGTCTCGTGAGGAGCTGCTGGGCAGAGGTGTGGCCCTGACAGGCCTGCTGGGCCACAGCAAGCCTTGTCCTTAAGTGGACAGACACCACCTGCCACCTTGTAGCCTCTCCCTTCACTACTGGTAAAGAAGGCCACGCATGCTAGGTGGCACACACCTGTAATCCCAGCACTCTGGGAGGCTGAGGCAGGAGATCATAAATTCAAGCCCAGCCTGAGCAACTTAGTGACTTAGGAAGACTCTGTTTCAAAATTTAAAATAATAATAATAAAGAGCTGAGGATGTAGTTCAGTGTGAAGACCCTGAATTCCAGTACCACATACAAAATCGCCACTGCTTCCTTTCTCCACTCGTTCATTCCGAAACAATCTGATCCAGTCTCGAACAAAAACACAGAGTCCCTGCCCCAGGGCCACCAGCCAGGGGCTGTCCCGTTACCTGCAGGAGTCCCACCTGTTGTTAGCGGTGAAGCAAGGTGCCAGGGTACACTCCTTCCTCCGTGGACCTCCTGGGGCATTGGGGGCACTGGGGTTCTGGGTGTTGGCTGGCAAGCCACAGCCCCTGGGCTGCTCGTCCTGTGGGTCACAGGGATAGCCCTCAGTATACCCCAGCACCAGCCCCTGCCTACCTGACACTGCTACACCCACAATCACAGGAATCCACAATCCCCATGCAAACAGCAGACAAGGTGACCCCAGGGGCCTGCGATGCCCCCTCTCACAGTCACTGCCCCCTCGTGTAAAGGCAGCAATCCTAGGTAGGACGCATGGCCACCTCGCGCCCAGCCTCACCAGAACATTCCAAGTGGCTGCCTTTTCACCGGATGCCTTGCTCAGCCCCACCAGCCTCCTTCTCCCACTAGGGATGCTCTCGAACAGTGTCAGGAAGTCGGGGGACTCCACTGGCCTGTGTCCCAGGGGGGAGAACACACAAGGACAAAGTCAACCAGCAGTGACACCAACTCCAGCAAGGAAGACAGGACCACAGCTGATGAGAGGAGAAGGCCCAGGACGCAAGGGATTCTGCTCCCAAGGCTACAGCTTAAGACAGTCAGCCTTGATGCCACTGTGCCCAGCAAAGGTGCTTTGGTGGGACTGGGAGTTCCCATCCAGCCCTGGCAAAGGCTAGGTCTCATTTCGCCATATGGTACCTAGATGTCTGGGGACCACGGCCCTGCAACAGCTGGCCACCAGCTGCTGACACTCTCCTCCCTGCGGACCCAGAGCTACTCAGGCCTGCAGCTCAGAGGGGACGAGGAACCACCCAGGAGACCCAGGACACTTCCTGCCCCAACTGCTGAGCTGAATGGAAGTCAGAGCTCTGCCGCTGCTCTGAAGAAAGCCACGACTGCAGCAGAGCACAGCTGTGATGCCAGGTACTGTCCATCCACATCTTGGCACGTTAGTAAGCCGTCAACAGGAATGAGGCACCAACACAGGCCATAGCACAACTGCACCATGAAGATGTGATGCTCAGTGAAAGAACCAGACCGGAGCCACCCAAGATGGTGCACACCTGTAACTGTGGCCCTCGGGAGGTTGGGGCAGGAGAACTCCGAGTTTGAGCCCAACCTGGGCAACTTAGTGATGATGGGACCTCGTCTCAAAAATAAAAAGGGCTGGGAATGCAGTTCAGTGAGAAGGCCCTGGGCTCAATCCCCAGTGCCATGAGGAGAAGGAAGGAAGAAGAAACCTAGCCCTTGGCCTCACACCGTATGTCCCAGCAATGCGAACTGTCCAGAGCAGGAAAGTCCCTAGGGGCAGAACCCACAACTAGGGGTTCTGTCTTTTTCATTTTTATCGGTACTGGTTATCGAACTCACGACTGCCTGCTTGCAAGGCAGGCGCTTATGCCGCTGAGCTAAATCCCCAGCCCCAGATACTCTTGGGGTGATGAAAACACTCTAAACTTGATTGTGATAGTCATACAACCCTGTGAATACACCAAATAAAATAAAATAAATTATAGACAGAGTGGTAGACGTAGCCCAGTGGTAGAGCACCCAAGTTTAGTCCCTAGCACTGCAACGAATAAATAAATATCTTGTAAAAGGTCTGGGGTGTAGCTCAGCACTCCGGATTCAAGCCCCAGTACCAATTTTTTAAAAAGAATGCCACAAAGACACCTCAGCCCTGAAGCATGTCACTGCTGTGCCCTGTGGGGCTGGAAGGCAGAGATGGTGGCAACCAGCTGGCCTAGCAGCTCTCACTAGGGCTGTGCTGGTGGGCAGCAGCCCCAAACTCCTGGAGAGGCTCCCAACTCCGACCCAGTCCTCAGCTGCCTTAGGTGCCTTTCCCTGGCCCAGGCACACTGTCCATAAGGCTGCCTTGCTGGCCAGTGCACAGTGCTGCCCTGAGGAGCCAACCCAGCCCCAGACAGCACTGCACACTCCCTAGCTTTGGCAGGGACAGTCATGCAGAAAGGCCCCCAGAACACCTACAGACAAAATGGATCCCCCAAGGAGGTGCTGAGGGGTGGGTTTCACCCCCAACAAACCCACTCCACTCCTGCCAGGGGGATGGGATGCAATGCAGAAAGGGTTAAAGGGAACAGGAGCCTCTTTGTTTGTGGACTGTGTGATCTTTCACGTGGAAAGTGTGAGAGACTCAAACAAACAAGGGCCAATCAGGAGAGCTCCTGCCCACCAGGAGGGACCCCACAGACTACAGGTCAGGGGAGCAGACTCAGGTAGCAATAGCAGAGGATTTGCAGGGTTCCGGGGCTGATCCAGCTAAAACCTGCAAGACTCTGCATCATGGGAACAGCTGGGACCTACGAGAGGCCACCCGAACCCCACAGCGAGGTCCAGGGTAGGGCAGAGCCAGAAGGGCAACCAGACTCCAAAGTCACTGGCACCCCTGATGGAAACCCCACAAGGTTAGCTTTGGAGAAATTACAGATGGTCGGAGCTTACATCACATCTCAAGGAGCAAGAGCCCAGGATCATGAAAACCTGCCACGGCACTTTCCCTCAGAGCCACCAGCTTCAACAGCAAGCCGTATGGGGGATGCACACAGGGCAGGGAACAGGAGCCAGGAGCACCACACACAGTCTTGGTATTATACAAAGGTGGAGGTGACCAGGGCCCAGAGGAAAGATGGATCAAGTAGTTAAAAATACTGAGACCTTAACTGCTAACACGGCCAAGACCCCTTCCAGCCTAGAGCCAGGAAAGAGCTCCCCAGATATCCTTTCAACAGTGCAGCCACCCTGCACAACCATGCACACAACATATATCATGGACACACCACATACACCACACATGCTATCACCTACACACAACAGACAGTGTGCATATGCGCACATACACATGCAATCCAAATACACACCATGCATACTACTCATATATACACCATACACACAAGCATGCCACACACTGTGTACACATACGCAATCCATGGACTCACACCACATACACACCACACGTACACACCCTGTGTCATATCACCCCCAGCATCAACACTGTACAGGTGCTGCCACACACCTAGCAAGTCCTGCACCTTCAGCCCCTGCCACAGGCCACAGTGGACGTCCTGGGGGGACAGGCATTATCTCAGCAAGGTCCCAGGTCATGCCCTGCACTGCCCTGGGCCCCAAAGGCTTGAGAGCAGTCCTGCTACTGGGCAGACAACACTGATCCTCCTCCTCTGAGGAAGGTCTGCTCCTTGACTGGCCAGAACTTAAAATCATCCACAGATCTGTGTCGATGTCCGCTCCCGGCCGGCAGGAAGGACACACGACATAGTCTGGTAGTGGACAACCTTTTCTTTTTATTCTTCTTTCTCCGTACAGCCTGCCCTGGGTTCTCCCAGCTGAAGCCTCCTTTGGTCCGCTCTCCGCGGCTCCTCTTGTGCTTCAGTCTGCCCCGAAGCCTCTATCGGTCCGCTCTCCGCAGCTCCTTCTGGGCTTCTACTTCCGGGCTTCTACCTGGCTTCTACTTCCTCCCAGGGGTGGCACCAGTATATATACGGGTACAGTGTCCAATCATGTTAAAGTAAGCAAGGCAAGCTGATTGGCTAACATCATCAGTTGCCAGGCAGACTATATTGTTGAGCGGGTTGTTTACGCGGTAAGCAGGAAACTAACATATTCGATGGGAGGGGTAATCTACCTCAGGCCTCACTCTTTACTACAGGCCTCACGTCCGCCAAGTGAGGCGACCGGGCTCGGGGCTGCGGCTCCCAACATCTCCCCCTTTTTTATTTTTTATGAATGTGCGCATCGTAGCCCTTCCTGGACTGGGTGCAGAGGCTTATGCCCTATGCGTAGGCCCACCGTAGGTCCTTGGCTTAGACCCTGGTCGGCCGTCCCATGGTCTGCCAAGGCCCTGAGGCCCTCGTCCTTTTTCTAGGGCCAGGCACAAACTGGACGGAACCTGGATGCACACAAGCTTGCACTCATTTCCTCTCCGTAAAGAAATCCCCTCGGAGAGAAATTTAGACCTGGGCAGCATCTAACAGTCCAGCGGCTTACGTGCAGGATGGGGTAGGGCCTGGCTTAGGTCGAGTCGTGCTGGGGAGGCACGCTCTTACCCGTCATTGACTCATCTACCCTGCTATATCATAATTTTTTAGAGGAGGAGTGTGGGAAGCTCACCGTCCCTAGACTCGGTCGTAGGCCAATCGAGCAAGCCATGCATATGCCTGAGGATCTTTTTGTCCATTTCGGGCTACCGCTATTTCTATTCATCTTGTTGGTTGGTCTGTGATGGATCTCCAGTAGGGCAGGTCTGATCTTTAGTCGAGGGCTTTGTTGTCCGTGTCAGTCTCTCCGGTATCCACAGTGGTTCTCGTCCCGGTTCCTGTGGGAAAACACAAACCGCGCCTCGGTTCCAGCTGACCACTGGATCCGGGCCCATCCATTGTCCTGTCAGGACATCTTTCCACTTCACCCACCCTTTATGGTTGGGGGAAGGGTTGCAGTGCTCCACAGCTGGGGAGCGATTATCATTATTTAAATTTAAAAAATTGTGTGTGAATAGTGCCATGGATAATCGTGCCTTTGGGGCCAGGCCTTGGCCTACTCCCCCTTTTTGTTTTTGTAAAATTTCTTTGAGGCTTCTATGAGCCCTCTCAATGATTCCTTGACCTTGGGGATTGTATGGGATACCATGTTTTAATTGAACCTCCATCATTTTGCAGAACTCATTGAAGGCTTTGCCTATATAGGCTGGTCCATTATCAGTTTTTAATATTTTTGGTTTGCCCCATGCGGCCCAAGCCGCCAGGCAATGATTGATCACATTAGACACTTTTTCACCTGTTTCTGCTGTTGCAAATATGACGCGAGAACAGGTGTCTGTGGAAACATGAACATATTTAAGAGTCCCAAACTCCTGTATATGTGTGATGTCCATCTGCCAAACATCACCAGGGATCAAACCTCGAGGGTTTACTCCCCCTTTTTGTTTTTTATTTTTTATTTTTTATTTTTATCTTTTTCGTTTTTTTTTTTTTTTTTTTTTTTTTTTTTTTTTTTTTTATTGGTACCAGGGATCGAACTAACAACTGCACACTTGCAAGGCAGGCGCTTAAGCCGCTGAGCTAAATCCCCAGCCCCTTTTTCCTCGACCGGCGTTTTTCTCAGCCTGCTCGGCAGAGTAGCCGCCCATGAAAATACCGTCTGCCCAGCGGCGCGACGTCATAAGACTGCGGTCGCGACAGAGTGAAACGGGGCGTCACTTCCTGTGCCGGCTGAGGGAAGGGAGGGTTTCCTGTGGCGGCCTCTCGGCGGGGAGCCGCTTTTAGAAAAGAGCTCCAGGGCGGAGCGGATGGCTCTCTATCTCCTCCCCGCCAGAGAGCGCCGGGGAACCGAGTCTGACCATCAGCGCGCCGACCCTCTCCCACAAGCATTCTCTTGTTCCACCCCCGGTCTCCCCGATTGGCGTTTTTCTCAGCCTGCTCGGCAGAGAACTCTGCATACCAGGCTCGCCAATCCAGGTAACTGCCCGAGGGCAGACAGGCCTTTGCCAGCTGAATCCAGTCCGCGGGGGTGAGGGGCCCAGAAGACAGATTCTCCAGCATGGCAATGGTGTAAGGCGCAGTCGGCCCAAAGGTTGTAACTGCATTTTTAAGTTCTCTAATCTGCTTTATCTCAAAAGGCTCCCATACATTGCGTCCCTGGCCCATAGCTACTTGTACAGGAAATATCTCGTAGGGGCCACTATCTATCCCAGGTGGATGTACCTCATGAGACAAGCGTCCCCCCTGCCAAAGCCGCCTGTAAAAATACCGACCTGCCGGCGGCGGAGCATAAGACAGCGGCCGTGATTGGGCGGAAAATGGGGGCCCGTGCATCACTTCCTGTTCTGGCGAAGAGGAAGGGAGCTCCCGGGCGGCCGCCCCGCGGCGAGGGATCGCCTCCGGAAACGGCCCCCAAGGTGGGGCGGAAGGCTTCGCCTCCCTCTCGCGCCGGGGAGCGCTCAGGAGCTCTCTACTCCTCCGCAGACCAGGTTGAGCAGAGCGCAATTCGCGGGGCAACGCTGGAAAAGAACCCTGCGACTCCTTATTGAGCGATTTAGGCTCCTGACAGCTGGTCTCTTTGGCCTCCTTGCCATTCAACTTTCCCTCGTCCTCGGAGTCAGACGACTCCGAGGCTAGAGCCCCGTCCTCCTCCTTAGCATCCTTGTTCCCCTTGACAGACCCCTCTCGGGAGCTCCCTGACTGGGCCTGCTCAGATACCCTGCATACTTTTGTAAGCTCTTGAGAGCTTTCTCCACAACCACCCTCGCTCTTAGTGCCGCTACCTAGCATGTTTCCCATTTTTTAATATGTTACTCACCGCGTGAGGCCCAAGGAATCCGCCACTTACGCGTGAGCCTGAGGGGAGTCTAAAAGCCCTGTAGGTGCGCGCCACCCAGAGCCCAGGCTTATCCCCAACTCACCTGTCTCGCAGCTCTGTACTGGAGCGTTGTCCACTTCCACGTCGCGGGGGTGATCAGTCCCCGGGCGGGCCTCCAAATGTCGATGTCCGCTCCCGGCCGGCAGGAAGGACACACGACATAGTCTGGTAGTGGACAACCTTTTCTTTTTATTTTCCTTTCTCCGTACAGCCTGCCCTGGGTTCTCCCAGCTGAAGCCTCCTTTGGTCCGCTCTCCGCGGCTCCTCTTGTGCTTCAGTCTGCCCCGAAGCCTCTATCGGTCCGCTCTCCGCAGCTCCTTCTGGGCTTCTACTTCCGGGCTTCTACCTGGCTTCTACTTCCTCCCAGGGGTGGCACCAGTATATATACGGGTACAGTGTCCAATCATGTTAAAGTAAGCAAGGCAAGCTGATTGGCTAACATCATCAGTTGCCAGGCAGACTATATTGTTGAGCGGGTTGTTTACGCGGTAAGCAGGAAACTAACATATTCGATGGGAGGGGTAATCTACCTCAGGCCTCACTCTTTACTACAGGCCTCACGTCCGCCAAGTGAGGCGACCGGGCTCGGGGCTGCGGCTCCCAACAGATCTGCAGCCCAAGAAGCACTTGCCAGCTGAAGGATATGGCCTGTGACAGTGAGTGACTATCAGCCCAAGGGTGTCTGCCCCAACCCTCACAATGGCACAGGGACCCCAAACCAGCTCCTGCTCCCCTACCAGCTTGGAGCCTGCAGGGGAGGGTGGCTGTCTGACTGTCAAGGGCAGGGACGGGGAATGGAGGGTTCAGAACTGACTCGATGCCCCATTTCCTGCAGGGACAGGTCTGGGCATCTGAGGGCCTAAAATCTGTCTCAGGGCCTGGCTCCAGTGTCTTGCAGATGTGAGAGGATGGGCTGGCTGCACATGGCTTCCTTGGCCTTCCTGGCTCAAGAGGAGGGAGTAGGACCCAGCAGCTGGGCTACAGAAAGGTTACCCCAAGCCCAATGCCCTGCAAGGGCCGCCACTGACTGCACTGAAAGGGCCCAGGGAGAAGCTGGAGAAGCAAGGAGAGTTAAGGGGCAGTGCTGCCCCAGGGGCACAGCTACCTGCCAGGTGGGGCTTCCACAAGCCCAAAGCTGACTGAGGGAAACAAAGATTACCTGGGGGAGCCGGTCCAAGGCTGGTTGACCTGCGTAGCACTGTTAGATCTTCGAAGATTGTTGATGGCCCTGGAGTTCCCAGGCCCTGTGGCCTCCTGCAGAACAGGAGAAGGCAGCCCATTCAGGGGCAAAGGTCTCAGACCCCAACCAGGCTGGGCCCTCGAAAAATGGGTAAGCATAGAGGAGTGCCAGGTAAGTAGGGATGCAGGACCAGGGCCCAGTGTGGGACCTGGGCATGGGTAGGAGAGAGCCCTGGCACTGACACCTCAATTTCCTGCCAAGGCAGAGCCATACTCGCCAGCAGAGAGGGAGGTCACGTGGTTGGCCAGGGATGGCTCCTCACTGCCACCACAGTGAGCTTGGGGAATGGCAAGAAAACACTCGGCCCCTCCAGGCCTCAGCCTTCCTGTCAGTGGGGAGTGCACCCCAGGGTACCCTGGGGTCACTGTGAGGGTGAATGTGGAGACAAGGGTACCGTGGGCAAGGGGCAGACACAGCCACCTGCATGGACCATGGGGATGGAGGAAGGTACCGCCCTCATCCCAGACCCCAGCAGCCTGTGTCCTCACAGTTAGTGTCTTGGAAATAACAAATGTGCTGATCAATGTGGGAGCCCTCTGGGACCCCAGGTGGAGAAAGAGATGAGCATTTATCAGAGGCCACTATGGAGTCATGAGGTGCTCCTGGGGAAGGCCCACTCCCTAGAGGAGAGGGATGGCGGCCCTAGGAGGCAGCCCACGCCACCAGCAGCTTGCTCTGCTGGGTGGAGGAACTGGCCAGTGGTTCACAGGCACATGTTATACTACGCTTCCAGCTTTTCTGTAGGCTTCAAAAAAACCTTCCAGAGGAAATATTTTGGGGAAAAAGGATTCAAAATCAGTGGGACACCCTAGGAATGGGGATTCCCTATGCTGGACAGCAGCTTCCACAATGAGATGTGATACAGCCAGTGCTCGCCCCAAAAAAGAGGCCTTGAGACCTAGAAAACAAACCTACAGACTTAACATTCTTCAGGTATCTTAAGACTTGAATCCTTAAACAAAAACTAACCCTAACCCTAGCCCAGACAAAATAAGAAAACAAGGAAACATGAAATCACACAATTTGCCATGGGCTTTTCCCCACATCATGAGACTGTTTTCTTTAGTTTTGATTTTTTTGAGAGGGTCTTGCTATGTATTCCAGCCTGGCCTCGAACTCCTCACAGCAATCCTCTTGCTCAGCCTTCTGAGTGCTGGGATTACAGGTGAGCACCACCACGCCTGCCATGACATTGTTTTCTTAAGGGAAATGGCAGGTTGGGAGAGGCCACCATGGAGCAGGGTACTGAAGTGACACAGGTTGAGATGCCCACTGGGAGGACCCATGCTTCCTGACCGGGCTGCAAACAGCAGACTGCTAATAACTATGGATTGGTCCACACCATAGGCAGGTGGCCTGGTCCCTGGCAGGGGATGCCAAGGCTCAGTTGCCATTTGTGAATGTTCCGGGTAGACCACTAAGGGATCCCAGGCCAGTCACTGAAAGGACCAGAGAGGATGGCATGTGTGGTGAGGGACAGTCCCTTGCCCTGAGTTTCTGGGAGGTGACTACTAAGCTCCCAGAGTAGCCCACCTAATTAAAGTGCCCTGGTTCCCTGAGATGCCCTGGTTCCCTGAGACTTCTCTCTCGGTCTAACAGTGTGACTTACTATGTGAAGAGAGAGCCACAGCAGGAAGGTGATGTGGGAAGGGGCTTGACCTGTGCAGGGGCTGGAGATGGGCCAGCCACACGGGTGCCACAGGATCTCTGCAGTGGAGACCTGAGGACTCTTTGAGGGAGGACTGGGGTGTGCCCTGGGCTGGTAATGCTCTGTGTGTGTTGCCACCAGCGGCACCAGGAAAGCATGTCTGTCCCCCCACAATGGGAAAGGACCATGGAGTCTGACCCCTGGACTCTCCTCCTCTGGACATTAATCCGCAATCTTTTCCTGTAATGAACTGTCCCTATGTCAGCTCTCATCAGCCTAGGGGTCCTCCTAGGAAATTACTGAATGGAAGGGTGGTCTTGCAGACCTCCAGACAGGCTGCTAGACACACACATGAGAGTGGCTGCAGGGACTGTGTGCCCTCTGACTCAGGTGACCCCTCTGAGGATGCGCTCTGCTGGGGAGCAGCTGGTGCAGCCTGCAGGCCGGTGCCTGGTGACCACAGAGAAGCAGCGCAGGTGGCCACTACTGAGCACAGCTGAACAGTGTCACTGTGCAGAGGGAGGGAACACTTCCACAGGGCTGCAAGGAGACGGAAACAAAGGACAGAACAACACCACAAGAGACACTTGGGTACTCAGCTTCATTTGTGATACAAACCATGAACCATAGGAAAAAAATACAAAAGTCAGCAAAAGATAAGGGCAGTCCCTAGAGAAGGGAAGATTAATGGTTCTTAAACATATGCAAAGCTATCCAGCTCACTCCCAGGGGAATGCAGGCAGAGCACTGCAGGGGCAGAGGGCACCAGGTAGGCCCAAGTGACAATGGCGTGGGCCAGGTGACAACAGCCTAAGTGGGGCACTGATAAGGTGCTGGCTGTTCCTGCAGGCCAGGCCACCAGCCCCAACTTTACTCATCCACTGGAAATGAACCAGGATCTGAGGGGCTGGGTCCTCAACTCAGGGCACCACAGATGAGCAAGGGAAGAGGTGACACTTGCCAAGGCGGTGCAGGATAGCTGCAGACCTCAGCAGGAGGTTGCTTAAAACAGGTATAGATGGAGACACAGAGAAACAGTAATTTGCACACACACAGCAGAGGGCCCAGCTCCTGGACCTCAGTTTAACACCACCCTCCAGTGGCAGGGACCAGAGATGCCTGGAGAAATGGTCTGATTCTGGGCCGGAGTGGAAAACACACAGGTAAGGCTAAGTAGCCTGTAGGCCCAGAAAGTAAAGTATTACTCCAAAAAAAAAAAAAAACAAAAAAAAAAAAAAAACGATGGCCCACAGACATGCACCCTTCCCACAACCTCTGCATTTAAACGGGGGAGGGGGTATATGTGACCCACTTAAAAATAGCATTTGTAGAATTTTTTGAAAAAAAACAGTATTGGCCACTGTGTCAAGGGAGGGGCTGTGGGGACCATCACCTTTTCTCTATCTTCCTGGAACAGTTCTACCACTTCCCTGCTGAGAACAACAGATGTCGGGGAGGGACATCTTGAGCTCAGTCAAGAGCACCAAAGTGGAATGTAAGCTCTCAAAAGGTAAATAAAGTCATGGGTTACAGACCCCCAAGCTCACGGGCAGGGGACCAAGAAATGGAGGAAGGTGGAAGGGACAGGACAGAGAAGTAGAAAGATGTGTGACACCCCAAGTACTTAGCTCCCCACAATGAATGTAATCACTACACACTGCAAATGTGCTAAAAAACAGAACCCAAACTAAACTCCATCTGTACACAGGGTGGGACATCGACAGCCCCAGAGCACTGGATGCTGCCTGGGGACTGACACCTGCCTACCAACAAGCTCTGACTCTTGAGGCATAAGGGGACTGGAGTGACACACAGCCCAATGCAGAGTAGAAGTATCGGGCATCACCACCCAGGGGTCAGTACCCCCCATAGTCCCACAAAAACCAGGAAAAGTGTCCTCATGCCTGGGTCAGAGGTGATACTGTGGCCTGGCCAAATCAAATGCTGCCCACAAACCTCAAGGACACCAAATGACAGTGAGGCCGCATGACCAGGAGGACAAGGGTTGCCGGGAACAATGCTCAGAGCCTACCAGGAAGGCCAAGGTGGGGCGGCCTCACAGGGAGGGAGCTCCTTACAGAAATGAATGGTGCAAGCATTTCTTTTCTTTTCTTTTTTGGTTTTTTTGAGACAGGGTCTCACTATGTAGTTCAGGCTGGCCTCAAACTGGCCACAATCCTCTTGCCTCAGCCTTCCGAGTGCTGGGATTACAGGCGTGAGCCACCAAGCCCAGCTTTTTGCAAGCATTTCTTCAAGGATGGAACTTGTTCACTTCCCTACTCAACACCAAGGGTGTGCAAGGTGCCAGGCAGAGGAAGGGTTAATGCTCACTCTGGCTTTGAGTGAGTGCTCAGCAAGGGAAATTGCAGGAGACATGGTCAGGTGCCCGGGTAGCCACAGATGCAGCCTGGGCACACAGCTGAGTGGCAGCCTTCACTGAGCTCGAGTGGGCCCCACAGCTCTCCAACCCTGTCCCCGTGGGAGCAGATCTGTGCCTCCCCTACATCCTCTTAGCCCTAGGCCCTTCCTTGTGCTTCGAAAGTAGTCCAGTGACCCAGGGCCAAGGCTGGGCCCCTGCTAGCTTGAATTGGTCATCCCCCAGCTGAGAAAGAGTATACCTGACAACATGTCTGTCCTAAGTGACCTGACAGGACATCTTAGGCCGTTGCTCTACAGGTCACAGGGTTTAGGAACTTGTTAGCCGTCCTTACCTAGCACTCAGATTGACCGCAGGAGGCCCTAGGCTGCCTGACACAGGACTGGGTTCCTGCAGCAGAACCTCAGCCTACACCCATCAGGCGAGCCTTGATGCCCCTTGTACCTGGCTGCCTGTTCCTCACCTGTGACCTCCACACAGACCTCAGCCCTTGCAAGCTCGAGCACTGGAGCTAAGTCTCCAGGCCCCTGTCATTCCAGAAGCTGAGGCCAGCCTGGGAGCACAGGGCCTCTGCAGAGCTCTTGCTCCTCCCCATCCCTGGGTGGACAGCGGCTCAAGCAGCACAATGGGCCTCCTTGGCCTCTCAAAGCCACTTCCACCCATTGGTGGCAGCGCTTTCCCCTGCTCTGCAGATGGACAGGAAGAAGAAAGATGGTTCTCACCTCAGCCACCTGAACCTTGCTGTTGCCCAAGGCCATAGGAGCGCATCACCCCCATCCCTGCAGGTCAACCCCAATTCTTAAGACTCTAGGCAAAGCTAGAGGGCCACAGAGCAGGAGCACAGGCCAGTGCTGGGTGGGGATGCGCTCTGCCTAGACTTCTTTGACAGTCAGTGTAACTGTCCCCAGAGCCAGAGGGCCCAGAACCCATCCACCCTGGCTTTGGCACTCACCAGCGCCTTCCTCCTCGGCTCACTACCTGCGGCCACAGAGACAGAGCGCACAAAGGGCTTAGTGGCTGAAGCGCTGCTGGGACGCCGGGACAACGGTGGAGGGAGGCCGGTCAGACTCAAGTCTGCGCATTCGGGGCTGCCTTCAGGGGCACTTCTGATAGCCCTGGAGCTTTTCATGGTGGACAGTGGGCCCTGAAAGGAAGTGAGAGATGAAGTGGAATCCCTGGAGGAACCAAGGCCCCTGCACCCACCACACCTGGCAGAGCCTTAGACACAGGCCTGGACAGGGGCACCTGCCACCGCCCACATGCTCACCTCCTGGGGGTGGGCCCCTACCCAGGGGCCTTCCAAATGCCATGTGGATATGGGGCTGGGCAGAGGGCCGTGGAGGCTGCTGTCACAGGCACAGGCCAGCAGGCAGTTGTGGGTATGAGCAGGCTCTGCCCCTCACCCCACTCCATGAGCCTGTGTCAGGAGCTCCACCTGTCTAGACAGCTTCTCCTATAAAACAGGGAGCTCAAAAGGACACCCTGGGCCAGGAAATGGTGGTGCAGGTCTGAAATCCCAGCGCTCTGGGAGGCTGAAGCTGGAAGATACAAAGCTCAAGCCCAGCCTGAGTAACTTAATGAGACCCTGTCTCAAAAATTTTATACAGGGGCTGGGGATTTAGCTCAGCGGCATAAACGCCTGCTTTGCAAGCAGGCAGTCGTGAGTTCGATTCCTGGTACCGATAAATAGGAAAAAGACAAAAAAAATTAAAAAAAAAAATCTTATACATACGAGCCAGGTGTGGTGGTGTACCTCTACGGCTGCCTGTAATCCCAGCATCCGGGATGCAGAGGCAGGAGGATGGCTGTGAGTTCGAGGCTAGTCTGGGCTACATAGTGAGTTCAAGGTCAGCCTGGACTACATAGCAAGACCCTCTCTCAACAACCCCCCCAAAAAAGAAATATATATGCTCCAAGTGACAAACAAGTTCCGTTACAGGGGAATTACCCACAAGCTGTATTCATCTGTAAATTGACAAGAGTCTTACATAGCACACTGTGAAATACTGCAACTCAACTTACAAGCTTGCAAATGTAAGTCAGGGACTTCAATAATAACTAAGAAAATTATTTAAAAAGAGGCTGGGACAAAACACACAGAAAAGCTCCCTGTGATTGTAAATATTTAGAATGTGCAAAATTATACCCACACTAGCACTAGCAGAATGATGCTAAATTATTGCCAAAAAAGTTTTAAATCTTCTGTGTTTTTCAGGTTTACAGAAAAGAAAGCCGCAACTACAATGCTGGCATTTTACTGTGTAACAGATCATGTGCATTCAAAGAAGCTGGAACAGAAATTAATGATGTAAAAACAAGATATAGTACATTATCATTTTTCAAAAGTAAAAAATATTACGGTCAATTTTACCCTATAAGACATTTATAGATTTTAAACTTTATAGTAATTACTATTACAAGTTTATGTAAAATATTTTGTTTCTCAAGTTGTTATAAGTTAGCGAGTGAATGAACCTGCTACAGACAGAAGCAGGGAAAAACTCAGAAAGGTTCCTCAGTGATGGGAAACAAAGGAATCACTCTGAAGAACCGCGGGCCACTTGGGCCAAGGCACTGAGAAAAGAAGTTTGCCAAGTGTTGGCCTTTAGGAAGGAAGTCAATGAATGTTTTTGATGGAATGAATGCTTTTTTATAATGGCCTTAAACTTTTCTGGGAGCATTTCAAATAAATTAGATTAAAAATGTAAAAAAGAAAAGAAAAAAAAAAAGAGACAGGGAATGTAGCTCATTGCAAAGTCCCTGGGTTCAATTCTGAGTACTGCAGAATAAATAAACAACGCCTCTTCACAGGGGTTGTCATGAGCTTTGGACATAACCAGGAGGCTGGCACCCGGTAAGTGCTCAAAATAGTGAGTTGTTCAGCATGATTTGGGCTCAGATATTCCACAGTAAAGACACCCCAGTTCCCAGGCTTACCTGGCAATAGGAACCCCAGTTCCACCCCTGCTTTGCCTTAGAACCCCCAGAACTTCCATGAGCGCCCAGGTTGAGGCAACCTTCCTCTGACTCTGTCCCCTTTCTCCTGCAGGCCACTCCTCTTCCTCTTTCCAGAGAGGTGGAGGCTTCCAGGGCTCAGTCCCTAACTCTCTCTTTATCCACCCTCTCACCAGGGGACCACCTCTGCCTCCAGGCTTCCTCCACACCACAACTCTGGTCCAGCCACCAATTCACCTTGGACAAGGAAACTCTGTTCTCAGCTCTGGTCAGGCCCCAGGCTCAGGCAATGAAACATCCATCACCCACAGACCGGAGCCTGCTGTCTGACTCCCTGGCTCTACTGCGGTCCCACTTGGCCAGCTTGTCCCAGGGCACCTCTGCTGGCAGCTCAGCCTCAGGATGCTCCCCCTCACAATTTCCTCCTAACCCCTCTCAGCACTCTTTCTTCCCTTATCTGGCTTTACGGGCCTCCACATTGGGACATAAGAGACACTGAATGCGGAACCCCTCCCGAGGTGGCAGGCACTCGGGTGGCGAGTACTGAGTGAGTGGGGACACAAGACAAGCCCAAAGCGACCACAGTCTCCCTGCCACACGGAGACTGGGCAGACCAACGGCACACAGTTATCATCAGTGCTGCCCTGCTCAGCCAACTCGCAGCAGCCCGCAGGCCTGGGAGGGTAGAACCTATTCCCTAGAGGCTGCACGGCCAGCAGCCCGGCCGGTGTCCCCTGCTACATTTCCGGTTATTCGAGTGAAATCTGACACCCAGATCAGGCTGGTCGTGGAGCTTGGGGACGCGTGGCTTCCCCATCACGCGTGCAGGAGGAGCCTCCGAGGTGGTAAACAGCCTCTCCATAGAAACCTCTAAGCCGCAAGACTGAGGCCCCTAGATGAGGTGGAGTCTCCTGAAGGACTTGGAGGGACAAGGGCTAAGTGCCTTGTCTGGCCCTGCAGGGCTAAGCTGACCCACGGATGCCAGAGGCAGGGCTGGCGGCGGCGGGGTGTTCTTGCTTCCCTAGTGGCCGCTCGCACCTCCTCCGTCCCCATCCGCGCCCTTCTAGGACACAAACCCCTCCTTCCTGCAGGCCTGCCCGGCTCACCTGCGCGGACCACCCCTTCTCTCCCGCGCGGAGCCCGTCAACGCGCGGAGCACCCAGAACTGCGTGGACTCCCCCTCACCTGTGAGGGCAGGGCTCAGAGAACTGGGCCGGGAGACTCGGCCGGGTGTGCGACTTGTGCCCAAGGCCTTCGGTGATGCCTACGAGAACCGTGACAATGAAGCGTGATGCCGCGGGTCGAGCACTGGCCGCTAGCAACCAGCCTGGCACCTCCTCCTTGTCCGTCACATCGGCCCGCCTTTCCTGAGCGCGACACTTTCTGATTGGCCCTGTGTCCGCCCGCTCTGGCCGCCTCGCGAGATCATTGGGTATCTGGGCTGTCCTTCGGGAAGTTCCCGCGGAGGAGGAGCGGCGGAGCGCTGAGAGCCGCGAGCGCCGCTGGCTGCCGATTGGACGCGGCTGGAAGGGGGTGGGCACGACGCGTGGGCCGGGACCGGCGGCGTGGGGCGGAGGCCTCCGCTTGTGGGCGGGGACTCCGGTCGTGGGCGGGCCGGAGGCTGTGTCTCACTCTCATCCTGGGTGTAGACGTCCCCAACGCGCTGTGGACCGTTTTCCCGCTGCCTAGAGAGCCCTTCCTGAGCTAAGATGGTCTTCCGTCAAAAGTTACGTTAAAGTAACAGTGCTGACCTCTTCTTATTTTATTAATTTTGTAAATGAAAAAGTTTGATTTAGATACAGTGAAGTGCACACTTTGGGGTGTACAGTTGTATAAAACCACGCCACAATCCTGATGGAGGACACTGCCACCTCTACCAGACCCGCTGAGTGGCCTCGCGGTCGCCAGGCTCGCTAACCTGTCCACAGCATCACACTGTCCACCGCGTGGCTTTGGCCTGGCTTTTCCTGCAGGTATCCTAAAATTCATCTGCACGACCCAGAGAAGTATTACAAGCTACAAGTGCGGCACATTCGTTGCCTCACTCGCCTTCGCCTACCAAGGGACCGGCAATGACAGCTCGAGCCTTAGACATCCTCTCAGGGGCCCTGTGTGAGTGCGGGACATTTCTCTGGATAAACACTTGCAAGCGGGGTTGCTGGCTCCTATGATATTTACTGAACTTCGTAAGAAATTGCCAAAATGTTCTTCCAAACTTGTATGTTACACTCTCATCAGGATTGAGTTCTAGTCGCTCCCTACCCGCAGTCACTTCTTGGTATCCTCAAGGCTTCCGCACCTCGGAGACACTGGAGACCAAAGCCAGGGCCTTTAAACTGAGTGAAACCACCAGCTCTTTTCAGTGTTTTGTTTTGTTTTTGAGGCAAGGTCTTACTGTGTAGCTCAGGCTCCCCTTGAGCTCAGTATGATCTTCCTCTGCCTCAGCCTCCCACATCCTGAGGTGTCAGGCATGTGCCGCCATGCCTGCTTACTTCTGCAGACAAGTTCTTGTGAAGTCACTAAACTGCCCAGACTGGGCTCGAGCTTGTGATCCCCCTGCCTCAGCCTCCTAGAGTGTTAGGATTTAGGTATGCACCGCCAAGCCTCATTGGTTTGTGCTAAAATCTAATGTGTAAAGCCGTTGCCTAACCCAACAACAGAAACTTTTCTTCCTTGTTTTCTTCTGGAAATTTGATAGCTTTGGGCCCTGGCTCACTTTGTCTTGTGGAAGGTATGAAGTATGAGCCAAGATTTTTTCCCATTTCAGTCCTTGGTCGTAAAAGGTTACCCTTCTTTACTGAGTTACCTTTGCATCTTTGTAGAAAATCAGTTCACCATATTTATGTGGTCTTTCTCAATTGTCTGCTGCTCAGTTGATGTATAGTATGAATCTTTTTTCTTTTGATACTGGGAATCAGACTCAGGGCCTTGTGCTTGTCAGACAGGTGCTGTGCCACTGAGCTACATCCCCAGCCCTATAGTATGAGTCTTAACTTGCACCACCTCCACAGCCTTGACAAGTGCAAGAAACCTTGACATCTAGTATTCATTCTTTTTCAAAATTATCTATCTATTCTTGACTCCCTTTTCTTAAAACTTTTAGTATTAGCTCCTCACTATATAAAAAATCCAGCAGGACACGGTTGTACACCTGTAATTCCTGCACTCAAGAGGTTGAGGCAGGAGGATCACTGTGAGTTCAAGGCCATCCTGGGCTACATAGCAAAATCCTGTCTCAAAAAAAAGAAAAAGATTCTGCTGAGGGGCTGCAATACTTGCCTAGCAACCTAGCTTAGCTCGCCATGAAACACACACACACACACACACACACACACACACACACACACACACAGTCCAGCTGTCATTCACCACATGGGGCACTCTGCTGTCACACCCAGGTCACCAGCTGAGTAGCCACCACCACCAGGGTCTGAGGTGTTTTCTGCCCTGGAGGTTAATGGTGAAGACAGAATGGGAAGCTCTACCAAACATCTGAGGAATAACAACTGTCACTACTTTTAAGACGTTCTTTAAGTGTCCCCCCCATAATGGTATTTTCATTAAAACACACCTGTACAAAAGGAGAAAAGACAAGCTGTGTCCAGCTTCATGTAAACAGTAGTGTTTATTCAGAGTGTTCATCCCGAGCTCCTGCAGGGTCTTCTGAGGGCCAGTGTTTCACACTCCAGCCCCACAGGTATACTGCCAGATGCTGCAGGGACTGAGCTCAAGAAGGCCACAGAACCCCAGGCAGCCAAGCACCAGTCCCAGCCCTAGGCACCAAAACACTTCCACCACCTACCCCACAGGGGGCAGCTCCAGATGCTGCAGCTTGCTGGGGAAAGAAGGGGCTGAGATCCAAACCCATACCAGCAGCCTGTGCCTAAGGCCAGGATAGGTGAGAGCTGCCCTGGGTCCCCAGGCAGCACTTGTGAGCCCTGCCACCTGCCTGTCAGAACTCAAGTCCTCACAGTCAGCCGATGGCAAAGCAGATAGGGGGCAGGGTTGCTGGACAGGGACCAGGGGGCTCTGCAGTGAGGGAGCTGAGGACCAGGCCCTCAGGAAAGCTGGCCCTGCAGATGTGCTAGTGAAAGCTGGGAACCTCTGCAGTGGGCAGGCTGGCCCCAGCCACAGGGAATCCCCCGAGAGCAGCCTGTGTGGGTCCTATCCCTTGCACAAAGAGGAAGCCTCATCATGCTTGATGGACAGGGAGCCATCTCTTGAGAAGACTTTGAGGACATAAATTAGCCCCTTCCTCACAACTGTGTTCTGTCCTGGCTGGGCTCCAGCACCGAGGGTTGCTCGGGCCCACCAGTGACCGCGCTGACTGCTGGGAGTCCTGCTTGGCACTGCCTAGCTCAGTTGATTCTATACCCAGGCCTCAGTGGCTGAAGGGTAAATGGAGGGGACAAAGTAGGGCTGCCAGCAGGAGGCCATGGGGTCCTGCGAGCCACCAGCAGAAACAAGGAGACCCCCTTATACAGCCAGCCCTTGGGTCCCCCATGGTCACTTGTTTAAGAAGGCAAAGGCTGACAACTCTGGGCCTGGAGGCTCTGTGACTGCTGCCCTTTGGGCCCATGTTTGAAGGCCGTGGGGGGCCGGGTTGGGCTCCTCTGCTGTAGCCTGAACCCCCACCAGGCGGGGGCAGGCTACCAGCTCCATGCCAGCAAACAAGGAGTCTCGGCTGCATGGAGAGTGGCTAGGGCCACCCTGTGTGGCGTCCATGTCCCCCAGACCCTGCCTGGGCTGTGCCTCCTGTTCTCTGGAAGCTGCTGGTGGGGTCTCAGGCTTGCTGGCACGTCCAGGGGCTGGGATGGGGCTGGTATCTGGAGCCAGGGTGGGTGCAGGGCTGCTCGGCAAGACAGGGGTGGAGCTCAGGGGCTGGAGGAAGACTTGGGTCTTGGAGGGAGGCACAGGGCAGGTCAGCAGGTCAGACGGGCCCTCCAGGGTGACTGCAGCGCTGGACTCAGCACAGGGCCTTGGGGTTAGGGGTCGCTGTCTACAAGAGGCTTCAAAGTGTCTCAGGATCTGGAAAAGCGGAGGTGGTGAGAGCTTGGGTACAGCTCCTGGGGGTCATGGTCTGAGACCTGAGCTTCTCCAGGTCCCTCCTCAGTCCACTGTCCAGGGGCAGGGCCAGCCTGGGGAGGCCTGGTCACCTGCTGCTGGCCTTGTAATGTCAAAAAGCAGGATGCAGGGGCCATGCTGCTTCTGTGCAGAAGCACATCCCCCATCCTGTCAGCTTCTGGGCCTGCCAGCGGAGTGGAGGGAGCCAGTGCACCCATGAGGCTCCCCGGGCTGGGGCTGAGGGAAGGGTGGGGGGTAGACATCATGCAAAGCAAGGGAGCTAGTTTTCAGCAGCCGCAAGGAAAACAGGAATAAAGAAGCTGGGGACACTACCAGGCAGATGGAGAGGCCCCCAGGCACTGAGCGCCTGAGGAACCGGAAACAGGCAAAAGGAGATATTTCTGCTCAGACAGAGCTGGGACCCATGAAAGAGACCAGCCTTGGGCTTCCCGGTGGAGGCCATGAGCCCGGGCAAGAGCCAGGGAGCCACTGGTCAGGGAGCAGGTGGGCCCCGACCCTGGACTCTTTCTCTGCTGGCATCGCCTGCTGGGCAGGGCTGGGGAGTCCAGCTGAACACAGAGATGACTACTGCTAAGGCAACCCCATGGCTCCTCAGGGCCAGTGTACTTGTGGCTCCAATTGCTGCCCACCTTGGTGGCCTTGCTGGTCACAGGCCCGGGGCTACTCGTGCTGAGCTCCTCTAGCCGTGGCTGGGAGAGGAGGAGAATGTGCTCCTGGGGAAGGAGGTCAGCGGAACCAAGGGAGGCGATGGCGCTCAGGGCCCTCTGTGGGTGCAGCAGGGACAGGAGTCAGCCCTGGGCACCACTCTGCACCTGCGGGAGCCCCTCTCCAACCCCTGTTCCTCCACTCCTCCAGGCCTAGTATGAGAGGTGCCTGACTGGCTCCCCCACGCCCACACCCAGCCTCACAATGCCTGTGGTGCACCCCATGGCCCCTGCCCTCACCATCTGCTCGAGCTCATTAGCTGTGCCCAGCTGGAACAGGAGCAGCTCCAGCACTGCCTCACAATTGAGCAGGCCGCACCTGCCAAAGAAAAGGACATGCAGGTGGGATGCTGTGTGTCCCCTCGCCCCAGAGTGGGCAGCACTGTGGGGGTCACTCACTCTTTTAGGAAGTGCTGGACCTCCTCACGGCTCAGGAAGGCATGGGGTCCCTGTGTCACAGTCCTCACCAGGCTCAGCTCCTGCTGGCAGTCACTCAGGGCCATGGCTTCAGCCCTGGCAAGGGCATGGCCAGGTCAGGAAAGCTCCATCCTTGGTGGAGGGCTGGGGCCAGCCTCCTCCCTCCCTGCACTGAGGTGAGCCTGGAGGAAGCCCAGCTGGAAGGTCCCACTCAAGGGCAGGTTACAAGTTGCTCCACTCACCTTTCTGCCAGGTCACCTGGCTCTCGGTTGGCACCTGAGTGGCTATCACTGCCTGACCGACTACCCGCATCGGAGGCCCGGCTCTGGTCACTGTTCCGGGAGGAGCTCTGGGAGCTGGGGCTGCTATCCAACTCATCCCAGCCTCCCCCGACCTGCCCTGGCTGGTGTCTCACAGCTGGAAGAGACAAGGATAGCAGCTGAGACCCTCAGGGACTTCCGGTCATCCTCACACACCCCCGCCCCCAAGCCCTCTGTGATGAAAACTAAGGATGGGGCAGCTGCCTGGGTAGCAGCTCCAGAAAACTCCAGGCAGGTGGACCCTGGCCGACAGGCACCCCACTCCCTGCTCCTCTCTCACCCACACCTGAGTGGGCTAGGGCTATGTCTACTGTCCTGTGGTCATTTGCCTACAAATCCTGAAAGCCCAGGGTTCCAGCAAATAACAAGGGGTGACCCAGAGCCCTCCTTTCAATACCTCGAGCACCTGGGATGACCCCAGGGAACAGGTTCCCAGAAGTGGGGTGGCTGTGGCTGCCTGAAGGTGTCACGGCAGGCTGGTAGGTGTCACCCTGTGGCAGAGACCTCTGGGTGTGGGAGTTCTCAGGCCTGGGATGTACGGCGTTAACTACTACCTCTGCGGCCCTCTGGATGGTGGAGAGGAAGGCTTCACCTGCAGAGCCTGCGCCCAGAGGGGTCAAGGTGCCAATGCTCCAGAACTGTGCCCACCTGCCCCAGATTCCCCGGATGGCAGTGCCAGGGCTGCTCCCTGCTCAGGGATGGTGGGGCAGGGACATGTACTGCACATACAAAGGGGAGGCCTCTGGCAGGGAGTATCCCCAGGGGCTGTCCTTCGGTTAAGGGGTACTAGGAGGGGGCTGCCCTTGCCAGTGTGAGCTCCCTCAGAAGGTACCCTCCAGCTTAAAGTGTGAGCCAGAACCGCAAGGCCATGAGCAGGATAATCTGTAACAGTCAAACAGTGCACAGCTGGCCATGGCCTGCTCACGGGACAGCTAAAGTGCCTCTGCCACTTTGTGTACCTCCGTCTAGAAGGCTCCATCTGTCCTAAGGACATGGATGCACAAACATACCCCCCCCCCGTTATTATAGCTCACACATGGGACCACTCAGTTCCTGTGCCATAGTTAGGGTCCCTCTCTTTGGCTCCTCAAGGTAGGAGTGAACCCCCACTGCCAGCTAACCCTGATGCTGCCATGCCCATGTTGCTCTCCTCTTGGAAGGGAGAGGAGGTGGCTGTGGAGAGAACAGCAGTATGGGTGGCGAGGCCTGCTGACTGCCTTGGTCACCTCCCCTCCCCGCTTGCTGGGTACACAGGTGGCCCCTTACCTGCACGACCCTGCTCCTTGCTGTAACCGAAACCCTGGAGACCACTTCGAGGCCTGGTCTGGGAGCCCATGCCTAGGAGGATCTGGACTTCAGCAGGGGCCACCGCCCTGGCCCTCCTCTCCAGACATCTGGCCCTGCCCACACAGACCCGCCCATAGGTGTGCCGAGCTCAGGACCGGAGGGCAGGGAGCAAGGAGAGGCCTGCTGGGCAGTGCCAGGGCTTCCTACCTGCGGGGGGCAGGGTCCTGGCAGGCTGAGAGGGAGGCAGCGGCGAAACATCAGAGAACAAAGTACTGCCTAGGTCCTGAGGGAGGAGGTGGGGCTCAGTGAGCCCCTGGCTGCTTTCTGACTCCTGCCCTGTCACCTGGCTCCATCCCAAACGTTCCCTGGAGCTTCCTAACCAGTCTAGGAGCCGCAGGCCAGCAGCAGTGGAAAAACAGCAAATGTTGTGGACACCTCAGCATGTCTGTGGACCCCAGCAGTGACTAGGGCTGGGCTCACCTGGGCAGCCGCTCGCACCTTCTGGTACAAACTGTTCCCGTGCAGAGGATCTGGGGGTCCCGAAAAAACTGAGGGCAGAGAAGGCAGAAAGGAGCAGGCTGGGCTGACCACCCTGAGGGAGCTCCTAAGGTCCATTCCTCTCAGACATCAGCCACCCCTCCCCTCTCCTCCACAGTCAGCTGGGGTCCCCTTCCGTGGGGCTCTGCACAAACCACACTGGGACAGACCCTGGGCATCCTCCTTACCCACCCCACATCCTGCCTCAGTTAGGGCGCTGTCCAGCTAACTGCTCCCACTGACCCAGATCTATCTTTCCAGATGCAGTGTGAACTGACCAGGGTTGACAGGGTCTCTATCATGGCCTGAAAGGTCCTACTTGGTCCAGCCTGCTTATCCCAGCCTTGGCCTGGGATAAAGGCTTCACTCCTAGAAAACTGGGTATTCCTATGTCACATCAAACCACCCCTTTCTCTGCCTCAGGGCCTCTGCATGTGCAGGAGGGCACCACAGCACCCTATGCATGCCTACTCCACCTCACCCTTTCAGAGCTGAGAGTGCCTTCCCAAGGAATCCCTCGGTGGGGGCTTCCAGCACAGATAGATTTCTCTTTACCCTTGTTTGCAGGTCCAGACCAATAAGCATCCTCCTCCCTACCATCCAAGGTGCTTGGCTCTCCCTGTGCCAGCTGCTCATACCTGTGGCTTCCTGGATGAGAGTACAATTGCGTCTGAGGATGAGGAGGAAGGACGAGGAGCCATGGCTGCACAGGTAGAGCAAAATCTTCAGCACCTGGGGAGTCAGCAGGTATGTGGGGCTGGTGAGACCCTATACAGGATGCTCAGGGCCAGGCCCAGCCACCCACCACCCAGACTATTTACCCCTCCCTCTACCCTTGACATCTACAGGCAGGAGCTGGGGCCTGGCCAGCAGCCAGGACTCACCTTGAGTTTCACATGGCCAGAGCTGCTGTCCAGGCGGTTTAAGAGATATTCCAGCAGGCACTGACTGCTACCCACTGACTCATGGGAGATTTCTGGGATGCACTCGGGTTAGGAAAGGAACAAGCTGATACAGGCCGCACCAGACCGTGCTGGCTGAGCAGGGAACCTGCCCTCCTGTGTTATCCACCTTCTTTAGGTCACATTCCCTGCAGATACCTACACAAGCCTGGTTTCAGAAGCACTGGAGTTTCTAAGGTCCCCCTGACCCCGAGTCTTTGAGTTCAAAGTTTCAATTTGCCCACTGCCCCCACAGGCCACACACAGGGGCAGCTGGGCTGCATCGCAGGGGCCTAATCCTTGTTGTCTCGGCTTCCAGACCCCAACCATACCACATTACTATGATGAAGGAGTCGTGGCTGCTTATAATCACAGGTGCTGCTTCAGGGCCCTTACCATCCCTCTGCCCACACTAAAGATGTCAAGGAAGGATACTAGCAATCTCTTCAAACAGGTACCCTGGACATGGGACATCATTGTCTGAGGTTCCCTTCAGGAGAACTGGGAGCTGCAAGGGAGTAAGAGCCACAACAAATCACCTTCTTACAGAGGGTGAGACTGCAGCCACCAAAGGCTATAGAAACGGGAAGTGCTCTCACTGTTGACATGCGGGCCTGGGGCAGGACCTGAAAGGGGCCAGAATCATCCTACCCACCACAGAGGGCCTGCACAACTGTCTCCTCTGAATAGTCACTGATACATAGCTTCAGGGGAGAGGAAAATCAGTGATGGTTCTCTACCTACACAAGATGAGAGTCAGCCCCAGATTCCTGCAGTTTTCGGTAAAGCGATTTGAAGGTACCTTTAATACACCTATTTATGGACTAGAAGAAGCAAAACGTTCAAAGCTGTGACACTATCTCTCCTGAACACTGATAGGCAGGCAGAATCAGAACTCAGCTCAATTAACTCCACAGCTTCATAGGAACAATTAAGCTGTGGGTTTATGTTCACACATCAGTCCAGACTGTTTGCTTATGTTACCTGCTTGTCAGGAAAAGATGCCATTTATGGGACTAAAAACTGGAAATGCCTGTTCTCCTATTTTTCAATGTCTAGACAATGGAGGGGGATCAAAGACATTTAAAACGACAAGTACAGGGACCCTGTCAGATAGTGAGCAGAGAACACAGTGTGAATGCCAAGCACCTACAGTCACGAATACAAGTAAAACGTAACCCGCGTGGGTATTCCGAGGCTGTGGGCACACACCACTCAGACACACCACACCACGAAGGGAGCCTGGAGGGAGGGCGTAAGGACTCCGCCCGAGCTCTGCCTAGGAGTTCAGACCTGCTGTAGCAGCTTATTGGCATTGTAAAAGCTCTGAGACTTCAGCTTGAAAAGGTTGAGAGCTGTCAGTGGACTTTACGTTTTGTTTTGACGAGCAGCTGGCAACACGCCCCGGCCCTTCTCTTGGAGATCTACAACCGGCCTGCCACTGCCTCAGTCAGAAGTGGCTTCGACTCCCACACGGTGTCGCCGGTCCCAAGACCTCCCCGCAACTTGCCGTCTCTCGTTCTCCCGCGGTCGGAACGAGCTCGCTTTCTCTCACGCTGCTAAACTGTCCCCGCCACTCCAGTGAGGTGCCTGGAGCCCGGATGTGAGCGAGCCAAGGTGCCCTCACTCACCCAGTGCAGGAAGCTCAGACGATCCCGCAGCGGCGGCGGGGCAGCCATGGTCCAGGGGACCGCCTGGCCTGACCCGCTTCCTCCAGGCCGAGACTCTCCAATCTCTGCGCGGCTCTGACTCCAACAGCCAATCACGGGAGGCGGGCCTTCGGGGGGGGGGGCTTCCTGAACAATTTGAGCCTGAACCAATCCAAAGTCCGGAAGTAGAGACAGACCAGGCTAAAAACCAATTGTAGCACTAGAAACAGGACATGTTGGCCAATCCTAAAGAGTAGGCAGGATTATGGGCGGAAGCGTAGGATGGTCAAGCAAGGGACGCCGGAAGAGGATGGGCCTAAGATGGCGGCCTCCATGCGTATCTGGAAGAACCTCTCATGTCAGGGAACGGAGCGGTGTGGCGACGCGTGCGGAGCCGTTTCCGCGCTTTCCCGGAGCATCTGGCAGCCTGCGAGGCCGAGGTAAGAACCTGAGAGCTGGGCCGTGCCTGCTGGCTAGGAAGGGCCGGTCAGACCTGATGTGGCCGGGGGTGGGGGGGAGGCGGTGGCTCCCTCAGGCTCCTGTTACCGCGCTCGTCCCTTCGCAGGCCGTGGCGTACGGCAAGTGCGTGCAGGCCTCCACCGCCCCGGGCGGCCGCCTGAGCAAGGACCTCTGTGCACGGGAGTTCGCGGCCCTGCGGAGTTGCTTTGTCACTGCGGTAGGTGGGCGCTGCCCCTTCCCTGCCCTTCCCGCGGGCCGTCCCGGCCTGCCTTACTTTCCCGCTGGCCCCGAGCGGAAGGCCTACCCCGGCCCAGCGGGCAGCGTCTGTAGCCCGAGCAGCCCGCTAACCCCGGGAAGCTCAGGTGGGATGTAGCGGCAAGCGCTGCTGCCACGGGCAGGACTCCGACCTGGACCCTGAGCGAGCCCCCGGCACCTCTCGTTTCTACCCTGCTGGGTCCCTTCGGCGCCTGCGGGTGGCCCCTGACCTGCCAGGCACAGCCTTTCATAGAGGAGAAAGGGAGTTCATAGATTGTACCGAGACTCTACAAAGAAATGGCAGGTTCTCATCGAAGCCGCACCGCAGATTACGGGTGTGGACAGCAGATGGCCCAGGACGGGGGCGCCACCTGCCGATGGAGCCTTAGCCACAGGATTTGAGGCTGTCATTCTGAGCCTGATTCTCAGTTACAGCATCACTGGGCCCCACTCCAGCAGCCCGATTCAGTGGACCGCCTGTTTCCAGGGAGAACCTCACGAAAACTGGACTGGGGAAGGGTAGTTTCAGTCTGTAAGTGAAGCAGCCTCTTGGTGCCCCAGGACTACCCTCAGCAGACTGGCAGAACACATGATTCCTACATTTCTTTCCGTTTTGCGCACATTTTCTGGAATGCTGGGAAAACTCATCCCTTCCTTGTGGTTGTTGTGGGCCCAACCTGCGACCCAGAGGAGGGTTCTTCATTAGAAGTAGCACTTTTTGTCCTTTTGACTGGCTTCCTGACTTTCAGGAGGTTTCCAACTTTTGAGCCCTCTGAGGGGAAAGACAGACAGGCCTTCACTCCGGGCTAGCAGCTCCCTCATGTCTCAGGGAACGATCAGAGGATACACACCGATTTCTCCTTACCACCTGATCTGTGGCCAGGCATGAGTTACTGATCAGGTATCTGGCCATCTGTGACCCCTACCTCTCTGATATGCCCTCATCTGGATCAAATAAAGACCCTCAGGAGCCCCTGCCCAGCACATGGTGGAACCTTCCTGTCACGAGAGCCAGTAGCCATTGTTAGACAGACTGAGCTCAGCTGGGACCCTCCAAAGTCCCTCTCAGTGACGAGCCTCTGCTCCCCATGGAGTGCTGCCTGAGGAGTGTACAGGCTTTGTGCTCAGACTCCAACTTCAGCCCGGGAGCATCGTGTGCTGGGCAGACCACATGGGTATCTCTTAAGCTTTGGGAACAGCTTGGCAACAGCACGCAACCCAGTGCAGTATGTGGGGGCCTGCATGGGGTCTGGTGCAGCAGTGACACCCAACCTCCTGAGCTCTGGCCAGCCTGGTCCCCCATCACGCACCAGCCCCCAAGTTGTGTGTGAGGTTTTTGGTTGAATGTGGCATTTAATGTGGTAGCTTTCTTATTTTTGAGTAATACCTTAGAAATAAGCAGTTCAGACAAAATGCTTTCTTTTTCAGGCCAAGAAGAGCCTGAAGGGAGGCTCTTAGGAAGGACCCTAAGCTCCAGGCTGAACAAGTAGGAGCGGCCAAGTTTGCAGTGTCCCTGTGTGTTTTCCTCATCAGCATGGACCTTGGGCAGGATAGGCATTTGTTTTCTGGCACTGTGTGCAGGATGATCTGAGTTAGATTAAGATGTAACCAAACTCCAGTAAAGACTATTGAACCTCACACAGCTTTGTGTTCACTGTATCCTGGGAGTCTAGCCTCACCTAGGGACAGTGGGCCCTAGGACCCCTGCTTTGAAAAAGCTGGCAGGTCTGGGCTGTGAACTCTGCCACAGCATCCCCATCTAAAGACGTTTTCACTAAAAAATATATCATCTACGTCTTGTGAAACCATGAGACCAAACCGTGAACTATGTCATCTGAATCTTGTGAAACCATGTCCATGTCTAGGACATAGCAGAAGTGAAAGCCCTGCTGTACCCTGAGGGACTGAGAGCTCTTCAGAGGGCTTTTCTGACTATTGCAGCCTCGAGCCTGAGCTGTGAAGAGGTATGCTCAGCCCCTCCATGCAGGGACAGCCACCTCCCTGAAGCCCACCCTTGAGCTGCGGTACATGATGGACAGGTCCTGGCCCTCCCCACCCTCAGAATTTAGGCTAAACCCAATAGTACCACAGTCAGTGCAGTACAGCCCAGGGGGGGCAGCAGGGATTCCACAGACCTGAGCACCACCTGCTGGGTGCTGCCGGAATGACTGAGGCCCTCCCTCTGGGCTGTGGAAGCTGCAGCCTGCACCTGCTCAGATCCACAGGGCCAGAGCAGGGCCAGGGCCTCAGGCATTGCAGCTTTGGGCTGCAATCTGTGCTTCCATGTCATCAAAATGCAAACCCAAGACTGGCCTGACTTCCCCAGAGCGGAGCCATGTCTCATACAAACCATGAGCTTGTCACACATGTGGCCTCCAGGGTGGCATGGGTTGCCTTTGTGCACAGGCCCAGGACCAGCTATGTTGTGGGCCACCAGCCAGGCAGAGCATAGTCATACCAGACCAGCATGTGCTCACCTGGCCTTGGGTGGAGCCCATTCATCCTGGAGCCACCACAGCAGTATGACACATGGTATAAGTGGCCACCCATGCATCTCAGAAGCACTTATGGCCTGGTATGCGACCCAGGTCCAGGCCTCACTGGACAGGTACCCACTCCTGACACGCAGGAGCCCCTCTACAACCCCTGCCACGTTGCTGGCTGGAGTGTCTTCCCAAAGACTTTATTTTTTTGTTTTGAGACAGGGTCTCACTGGAGCCCAGGCTAGCCTCAGATTCCTGGTGATCAGTCCTCCTGCCTCAGCCTCCTGAGTGCTGGGATCACAGGTGTGGTCCCTCGGGATGCCTTCCAAACTGGGCACGTGCTGCCTCCTGTGGTGCCAGGCGGGGCCTCCCCTTCTCACAGCCCACATGGCCTGGGCTCCAAACTTAGCTCTCTGGCTTCCTGGACCCCTCTGGTTGGCTGTTACCCTAGATTTCCTCCCTAAGCTCCTTTGACCTTCAGCACACACCTGGGCCCCAGTCCCAGCCATGGCTCTAATGAGGATGGGCTGTCACCGTGCAATGGAGAGTTTCTGCTCTTCTGCTCTTCCATGGCCACACTGCCACATGTGCGTGTGCGTGTATGCGCGCAGGGCTCGGCTGCAGTCCAGCTGCTTCTGTGGTCTGGAAGCTGGAAGTGTGTGATGGAGCACAGCGCAGGCAGCCCGCATCATGTCCGCAGGCCCGGGACGCCTGCTAATCTGGCAGAAAGCAAGAGTGTACTCTGACTCACCCCCAGTGCTGGAGCAGTCTGAAGCTGAGTACATGTGTAGGGCTGTGGTGTGGCCTGGGAAATGGCTGAACTGAAAATGAGGAGACGCCTCAGGGGGCAAGATAGGCCACAGCTGAGGCCCCTGGAGACTTTCTGGATAATTTTCCTTATTAGCATCATCTGTTGCTCTGAGGGGACCTTAAACCCCCACCCAAGATTCTGCTCAGGTTTCCTCCATTGTCCACTCAGCTCCTTGCTTCTAATTAAATACGGGCTGCTAGGGTCAGTCGACCTGTGGCTAGCAGAGTTACGAGCTCAGCAGAGGATTTCCTCCTGCAGCCCTAAAGATTTCTTTGGGCCGTCGCCATGCATCTGTTTGGGGGATTGGGGATCCAGGCACAGACTATTAACACCACAGCACTATGGGCCTCACAGGGCAAGGCTATGCACCCCTCAAAGGCCCATGGCCGGACGCTCAGATCGACCACATTTGACCACAGCTGCTGTAATGTTGGCTCCTGGATAAGACCTCAAGTTCCTGGAGGCACTGCCCCTGACCCCTCATGGTCCCTCGAGCCGAGCCATGCAAAGCCCCGTGGAGCCCGTGCTGCTGCAGTAGCAGCTTGGAGGCAGTCGCCCTGGGGAGGGGGGTGCTGTAGTAGGGTACACCTGGCCCTGTGTCTGTGACAGCAGCAACAGCTGCTGCACAGAAGGGGCTCCCTGCCCAGACACCTCAGATTTTTGGGGAGATGTCCTTCCTCCCCACAGGTCTGCTGCTGCAAGGGGCAGAGAGGCTGGCAGGGGAAGGAGAGGAGTGCTGAGGGGTGGCCAGGGCAGGGCACAGGCAGGGCCACTTGTGTCTCTGCCCGCTGCCTGCTCCAGTCACAGGATACCTGGAGAACAGGAAGCAGGTAGGAGGATGTCCGAGAGGAAACTGAACCTGGATCTGGATTCAGCAGCATCAACCAGAGCAAGACCCCACACGGGGCACAGTCCCTCTGGTGGACGCACCTTCAGTCAATGCAAAGAACGCGGCAAGGCATGGCAGCACAGGCCTATAATCCCAGCAGTCTGGAAGCAGAGGCACGAGAATCACAAGTTTGAGCCCAGCCTGGGCAACTTTGGTGAGAGTCTCTATTTTTTTTTAAATCAATACAGAGGATTGAACTCATGACCGCCTGCTTGCAAGGTAGGTGCTTATGCCACAGCTATATCCCCAGCCCCTAAATTTTTTTAAAATTGCAGTTTCATAGCTTAATACAAAGGCCCTTGGTTCAATCCCCAGTATTAAAAAAAAAAAAAGACCTGGAACCCAGTCCCCGCTGCCGGGTAACCCCTCCTGTGAGCAGAGGCCTGGCCCCTGCCTAGGCCCTGCGGCCCAACAGGAACAACTCGGCCGATGAGTGTCCCCACTCCTTCCAGGCACTGTCCAGCCTGCAGGGTACCAAGTAACGTGTTTGAGGAAATTATGAGGAAACTCAAGAAATGGTTCTGTCAGCTCCAGGGAGAACGTGCCGGTATGGGCCAGGGCTCCCGGAAGCATTCACAAACATGGTCCTCCCACGGCCCTGGTGGCAGGATGAGGCACAAGCCAAGCTCTTGCGCCCTTGCCTTCTTGAGCCCTCCCTAGCTGTGAGGAGACAGCATCTCTATGCTCTTCTAAAGCGAGGCCCAGGCTGTGCTGACCAGCATGGAAAAGGGACGCTGGCCTGAGGGTGGCCCTGGCTCTGGCCTCGAGCCCACGCAGGGCAGAAACAGTGCCTGAGTCGGAGTCACTGCTACAGCAGGTGTGTGGTGCCACCTATAATCGCAGCACCTGGGAGGCTGAGGCAGGAGGAGCACCGAGAGTTCAAAGCCAGCCTGGACTACACAATGAGGCCCTGCCTCAAAAAAATTTTTAAAAAAAGTTGCTGCAACTTCACAGCTGGCAAGATGTGTGAGGCCTGTTCATCACAGGGCAGGGCGGGCCACGCCCAAGCACCAGGCTTCCTGGTGGGTCCTCCTGGTGCCAAGATCGCCTGGTTCACAAATCCCATGAAGTCTGGGTGGGGCCCTGCCCTGTGTCTCTCACTGCTACCATCCAGAATCCCAAATGTTTTCCTCCTGGAATGAACTCATCACCAACTCGACTCACCACACATTAAGTTTTTCTTTTATTTTTCAAAGAGCAGACGCCAGAGTGCGTGCAGGTGACGGAAGCCTGCAAGCCGAGAACTCCCTTTCTGCACCTCTCCAACGCCAAGGCCTGGGGAAGGCACGGTGCCCACAGGGCTTTCTTGTGCTTCTGGGAGCCCGGCAGCATCAGGACTGTTCTGGGGCATAGCGGTTCTTAGAGCCCTGAGGCAGCCCAGTCCAGGTGGTGTCGAAGGTCACATGGGTCACAGCAGGCAGTGACCCAGCTTTCCTGGACACAAGCAGGGGCCTCGTGCCATTCCACTGAGAGCTGCTGGGGTTGTGTGGGCCCGGCGGGTACAGAGATGAAGTGTCCCTCAAAATGGGCAGTGACAGCACAGCAGCACACAATGCCAATGGGGAGGTCGCTAGATGCCATAGCACTTTCAAGGGTCTCGGATACACTTCCTGGGGACTGGCGAGTGTGAGCAGGTAGGCTGGCTGCTCATGGGACAGTGGCCCTCACCGGGCTAGCACTGTGCGAGTGCTCAGGCCTCCTCAGGAGCCCCAGGCAGCTGCTTGATCTGCCGGCTATGGATGACCTGCAGCACGTTTCCGGGGGCCTGGTGTAGCTGGGTGTCCAGGGCACTGCGGAGGTCATTGACTTGGATGTCTGGGAGGGGGTTAAAGCTAATGATGACCCCATCCTTTGGGGCCGGCTCACCCTCTGGGTGAGGGGCAAGATCCCGCCGCCTCCTCCGAAGGTCAGAGCCTGCTTGCAGTTTCAGGTCTCGGCTGGCCTTGGCATTGTCTGGCTTCTGAGCCTCAGGGACTGTGAGTCTGGGCCCTGGCTCAGGGTCTGACCTCTGCCTGGGCTCCTGGATGGCAGCCTCCTCCCCAGCTCTAGGCTGTGTGCGAGGAGTGGGTGCGTGGTCTCCTCTAAAGGACTCCTGGTTTGCTTCTAGGG
The DNA here is from genome assembly GCF_034190915.1 of Cavia porcellus. Lineage (NCBI taxonomy): Eukaryota > Metazoa > Chordata > Mammalia > Rodentia > Caviidae > Cavia > Cavia porcellus. Next base: position 29,579,748 of record NW_026947515.1, read on the forward strand.
GACTACCCTGGCCTCCATCGGAGTTGGCCCTGGGCTCCTGCTGACCGGGTCCATCCTGGGGCTGAGGGGCCATGCCTGCCGGCCTGCCGGATGGGCCCACAGCAGGTCCTAGGTCTGACTGCCTGGATTTCATGACGGTGTCCCCAGCCTCTGCGCCTGCCCCGGCCTCAGCCTTGCCAGCCTCTTTCTGAGCACTGGCTCTAGGGGCTACTGCTTTCTTTCCAGTTTGCTTCCTTTCCTGGGAACTTCTGCCAAACACATCCTGGTTCTCCCTGGGGACTCCCTCAGCAAGGCCTTTCTCTGCATTCTCAGGTGTCTCCGTGGGGTCCAGCTTGGGCACTGGCTGCGGGTCCTGGGCCAGCAGCTTCCCAGCCCTGGCTGCCTCAGGCACAGCACCCTTCTGGTTTTTGTTCAGCTTGGCCTGGGCTGCCTGGGGCTCCATGTCAGGATGTCCAGCTGGGTCTCTTCCCACAAGCAGCCTGGGCTCCTCTGGAGCATGCTGGCCAAGCTCTTGGGGTAGAGCAGGCCGGTTCCCCGGGTCTCTGAACACGGGTTCCACGGGCTGTGGAGGGGGTTTCTCCACCACCTCCCCAGCATCTCGAGCCTCCTCCTGATCTCTGGGGACAGCCACCCCAGGCTCTTGCTGCATGTCCCCTGCAAACAAAGTTGGCACAGTTTAGCTACAGAAATGAACATAAGCTGTGAAGGCAGGAACTGAATGGAACAAACTTGCAAGCAGTTAAGAATCAAGAATCCAAAAAAAAAAAAAAAAAAGAATCAAGAATCCAAACCTCAATTCACACTGTAGGACTTAAGGCCACAAGGCTCAGAGCCACCCTGCAGGGACACCTGGAGATACCTTCACCAGGCCTAGTTCCTGTCACCTCACTAGGCCAGGGCCTACTACCAGCTCTGCCCTGCTCTGTCCACAGCCCCACCTACCCTGCCGGGCCTTGTCCTCCTCGTCCTCCTGCCGCTGCTGGTGGATCTCCTTGTGCTGCTCCTCAATCACAGCCAGCAGCTTCTCCTGCTGGTCCAGCAGGCGCTTCTGCTGCACCTGCTGCTCTTTGATCACCTGCAGCAGGACGGCGTGGTCCAGCATCTCTGCCCTGCCAGCTTCTGCTAGGGACACACAGAGCCAGGATGCATGACTGCCCATGTGGCAGCATAATGTGATCCAGTCACATGCAAGGAGCCTACCTGTGACCTCCCACACTGGCAGTGCTGTCTCAGTAGCCTGCTCGTGCAAGCACACAGGGAAGTGTTCAGCCCAGTCCCCAGAGCCTGGGCAGCCCAAGCAGCCTGCTGGGCGGGCACAGCTGGGTCTGGCCTCAGCCCACACCTCTCCCGGAGGCTGCCCTGCCTGCTTTGCTGCTGTAGATCCAACAGGCAGGTGGCCTGGCAGCCTCAAACACTGCCCAGCACTTGCCAAGAGCGTGTGTCCAGAGGGCCCCTTGAGGGAATGTGCTGACACACCCAGTAGGGTTGTCTGGGCTGGATGATCACCCCCATCTCACAAGTTTAGTTATTCTAAAACAAGCATTAAGAAAATAAAGCTACTATTTGGGAAACGAATATTCATGCTTGAAGGAGGTTTTTTCCCAAGCTGGGTGCTGGAGTGAGTACCTATAATCCCAATTTACTCAGGAGGCTGAGGCAGGAAGATGGTTCATTGCCAGCTGGGCAACAAGGAAGAAGACAAAGGAAGAAAGAAAAGAAACAAGCAAGGGAAGGGGAAAGAGGAAACTTCCTCCAAGATGAGAATTTAAACACCTTTTCTCTTTTTTTCCTTGCAGTACTGGGGGTTGTCGCAGGGCCTTGCATGTGCTAGCAAACTGACCTTCCTCTTCAGTAGAGCACAAAGGCCAGGACATGCACAAGGTCTTGGCCAGCAGCCAGCACATAGCTGCTGACATGTGGCTCCTGACTGCCCACCAGAGCCCAGCAAGTCCTGCTGGAAAAGGAGGCACACACCGGCACCAGAGGGGAGGAAAGAGCTGGAGACCAGTTTGGAGAAGGGCTACGGTTCATGCCAGCTGTGTCTCCCTGAGGACACAGCGCTTGGACTGCCCAGCTGTGGAGGGAGCTGGCTTTTTCCACAGTCTTCCAGCACCAGCATTTGTGTGTCACAAGCTTCCAGAGCATATGCAATTTTTACAACTCTCATAAAGCCAAGAGTCTTTGAAGGGGATGGTTAGGGTTGCCAGGTGTGTGAGTTCGAATTGGAAGAAGAACGCTTGGCAGGCAGTCAGGGTGAAGGTCACCGTGAAGGCCCCATGTGCCCTGCACAGACTGAGGGTGGCCAGAGCAGGTCAGGTCAGCATTCCCCCCCCCGCACACCCCCAGGCCCTGTCCAGACCCTGAGGGGCCAGCAGAGAGGACGCTGTAGCTGACCGTATAGAAGAAGGGCAGCCTGCTCCCTGCTGATGGCCAAGGTCATCCAAAGCCCTGCATGGGAAAGGCTGCTTCGCCAAAACGTGCTCCCACAGACACCCCTGCAAACAAGGAGCTCGGGGTGCTGAGCCCACAGGCTCAGGCCTGGCCACTTCAGCATGGGCCATCTCACCTTGCAGTCTGAGAGTGGTAATCACCTAGTACGCACAGAGCACCCACATGCCGCTGGCCTCCTTGAACCCGCTGTGTGAGGACCGGAAGGGGAGGCCCCTACATCACCTGCTCCTCTCCGAGGACTAGATCTGGGGCGGGGATGAAAGGCGCTGTGGCCAGCTGGGAGCCGCGCAGGACAGATGTGAAACAGTATGGAGGTTGCAGTCTGCCCGGGCCAGAGTCCTTAGACCCAGTGGCAGGTACACAGACGGGATGCTGAGGTGCGTGTGGGATGTACAAGCACAGCCATGCGCACGGCAGCAGGGACATGCAGGCCCACCCTATCGCTGACTCCCTAATGGCAGACCCCTTCAGCTGCCTTCTGAGGACAGTAAAGCACAGAGGGCTGAGAAGAACTGAGGCATGTGTGGGGGAGGGCACAGGAGCTGGATGCCAGGGCCTCCGGGGTGGGGCACGGGCCAGGCACTGGCTGGCACCTGCAGACCTCCGCAAGCGCACGTGTCATCTTCACACAGCCCTTGGGAGTCATACCTGCTACTATCTTTTTAATTTCAGCTGTTCATCCCGTAGAGAGGCATATGGAAGAAAGGCAGAATAGGAAACTGTGAAAAGTCTGTCTTTCCAAAAGAAAAACATCAAAGAATCAAACAGGTTTAGGTAACAGTATAGACATTAGAACCAATTAATATAGTCAGACCAAAACCAGAGGCAAAAACACTAAGAGTGGGAAAGTTCTCCGGGTATCTTGTGAACGCCAGAAACCTAACGTGTCCCTTTAGCATCTACCTTCTAGGACTTCGGGGCTGGACTTCGAGCTGGAGCAGCTGCTCATACCTGCCTGCTGGGCACCACACCTGGGACAGCAGTCCTGAGGCCACTGCCCCCACTGGTGGCAGACTCAGAGGAGTAAAGCCAGGCATCTTAAGACAGTGGCAAGCCCTAAACCACGAGGCAGGGCTGGTCCGGAGGCAGCCAAACCAACACCTGGTGTGGCCCAGGAAACTGAGCAGCCCACACCCCACACCCCAGGGCAGGGTCAGGCCCCCCAGCACCCAAGTGTGGTGGCTGTATCCTGAGGGAATGGTGACACATGGGGATGAGGCCCAGCCAAGCCTGTGGGGTCAGCAAAGAAAATAAAATGAGGGGCCACCAAGAAGGCATCAGGACAGCCACTACCACGTCCCTGGGAAGACGGGGCAGTACAAGAAAGGAGAGCGCACAAAAAGCCAAATGGGCACAGAGGTGCAGCAGATTCAGGACAAGTGGCAGATCATGAACCTCTGTGGACAGGGTCCGAGCTGGATGCAGAGGTGCCCAGCAGGACTCCCTGGCTGGGGCTCCAGCCAAAACCACTCCAGTCAAAGCACCTCGATGTGCCCCAGGCAAGGCAAGGCCCCAGCCTGAAAAGTCTTCACATCTGGGTGCACTAATGCCCACACCTGGCTGGCTTTAAACACCCCCAGTATTGGAAATACTAACATACCGGTTTTAAAATGAAATAAAAATTCTAATTAAAAGCCATATGACAAAGAACACATTTCTTTTTAAGAGTTTGAGAAGGGAGATAAAAAAAAGTTCCTAAGGGAATACCAGGGAGAAAGCTGCTGGCGGCAGCAGAGGGGAGTCCCTGAAGATGCTCTCCCGAGGACAGAAGCTGAGAGGAGCAGAAGCTGGGAGCTGGCCCGCCCCGCCCCGCCCTGCCCAGGGGCCAGGCCTCACCCTCCAGCTTGCTGCCCATCTGGTCTCCTCCTGGCTGCTCCGCTGCCTGCTCTGCATCCCGTTGCTCCCGTGGCAGCGCAGCCCCGGGAGGCAGCCTCTGCGCCGGAAGGGGCACCTTCCCACCTGCACACGGGCAGTGAGCGGGACTCAGGCTTCGCAAAACGACAGGAGGGGGCGGGGCAAGGGAGGCAGCAGCTGTTTCCTAAAATGACTGTTGCCACCCTTCCCCCACAGTAGTTTGTATTCAACCTGACGATTACCAAGGAAGTAATAAAAAAATATTTAACAATCTCATAGGCTGTGGTAGTGAGCCAATGTTAACTACCTTCGCCAATTAAAATGCAAGTCCTGTCCTACCCAGCTCTTAGATGGCACTTAACAATGTGTTACCTGTCAAGCGCTCCCGCGCCATCCCGTGTGCGCCCAGACACACGAGCACAGTGTGGCACCTGACACTTAGTGGTCTGGCAAACACTGCATGACGGATATTAGAGTAGCTGTCAGGCCACCAGACTCAGCTTCCCTACCAGCTGCAGAGGAGGCTGCTATATGCACATGCTGACCTCCTGGGTGGGAAAGGGATGGGGCGGGAGAAGAACCAACTACCCCCCACCCGCCCAGCCCAACACTCTGCAGGTAGAGGGGTCTCCCGCGGGGAGCCCCAGGCTGACACCCACCAGGGTTGCTCTCGACGACAACGTTCCTGGCGTCCCCTGCAGCTCGATGCGCGGCCTCCTCCCCTTCCCCTGCTGCCCTGGCCTTCTCCTCTGCAGAAAGGGCTACCCTGGGCCCTGGATCAAGACCTGGTCCAGGGTCCTCCTTCCTGGCCAGGACAGCAGGCTGACCATTTGCCTCAGGGACCTGCTGGTGGTCTTTAGGAAGAACCCCCACATCCCCTAGGGACTGGGCCTGTTCAGGGCTCTTTCCAGCCTCTCCCCTCTCAGGTCCCTTCTCTCTCTCCAACTTGGGTGGAGGTGGCGCCATCTGTCCCTTGCCCCCAGGAGCCCCGCCATCCATGTGTCTGGAAGGCAGCTTGTTCTCTTCTGGTCCTTCTCGGTCTTGACCCTCATCCACCACCACCCTGTCATGAGGAACAGGAGGCTCGTGGCGGTGGGCCTCGCCCAGAAGGACAGCGACACCTGGAAGGGGATGAGGACAGTTGTGGGGTCAGGCTGAGGAGGAGGATCCCCACTTTCCCTTCCTAGGAAACCTGCATTCTGGTCCCCGACACCGTGACATGGGCCAGCAAGCACCACTGTCCACGGAGTCCAAGTTCACCTGCCTGAGGGTGGGCGCGCTATGTCTGGAGTCACAAGAGGCACAGTGCTCAGTGGCTTTGGCCACGGGAGATGGGAAGATGGAAGGCATGCAGCCCTGAGCGTCTCTGCAGGCTCTGAAATCTTCTCTCTGCCCTTCAGCCCCCAGCGCCACCCACCTTGGGCAGGGCGATCGAGCTGCGCGGCCTCCTGCTTCTCCGCGGCCTCTTCCGCACCAGGCACATCCACAGGGCCCTTAATCTGGGCCGGCTCCAGCTCCTCCTTCTCCTCCAGCAGCTTTGGCTTCTCCCGGCCATCCTCTGCCACATCCACAACAGGGTCCTGGGCTGGAAGCAAGGCACACCAGCTGCCCACCCTTCCCCACAGCCTCCCCATCAGTAACAGCAGGGACTAGCGTTCCCCTGGGTTGTGGTCATATTTCTCCAAATGGAACAGCCTCACCAGTCCTGCTCAGTTATTAGCAGCTAAACAGAAGACTGTCATATTTCATGTGTAGTCATAACAAAAATGTCAAAATGCAGTTTATATTTAACTAGGCACAGGTCACAGAATGTAATACTCAGCTGTGGCCACCAGGGGGCAGCACAAGCCCACTGCAGACTTGCATCTCCCAATAGGCTTCTTTGCAAGGGCCCCCAGCCTGAACTTTCCTCCTGGAAAGGCTGTGGATGAGAGTGGCTGTAAGGGAAATAACGTTAACAGTGTGCATTTGCACACTGGCAGCTTCTTACTGCTGATGGGGGAATTCACACAAAAAGGACCAGAACAGAAGGAAAGCCCTGCGGGCCGTGGGAGCCGTGCAGCACTGGTTCTCCATTTAAGGACAGCGCTTCCTGTATGCCGGGCAAACTGAACAGAACCTAAAGAACTAACCGGGGAGAAAAACAACTCATTTCATCCCAGAGGCCAAAAGCCAGCTTTGGATCCCCTCCCTGAACTCAAGTCATCCTGGAAGGGGAGAAGAAATATGGGGGAGCTTAAAGAGGTCACTGTGGCCAACCACTGGGGAAGCCAGGTGGAGAGGAGTCACACATAGCCCTGCTGGGGACCAAAGACGGGCCTGATGCCAGCCTCGGGCACCTGATCTGGCATCCTAGTCTAGGGAGGCAGAACCATGTGTGGATGAGGCTATGCTTTGTTTTTGGGGAGCCAAGACTCTGAGGCAAACTGGAGGACAGCGCCTCCTCACTGGGAGACAAGAGGGCCACAGAGGGCAGCTTGGGCTCCACAGTGTGGCCAACTCACTGGTGTCGCTGCACAAGTGTCCATCACTCAGTTACATTTCTGACAGATAGTACTGTGTGTAAGTAAAAAGTGGCCATCAATCCAGAGGGTCTTCCAGCCCCCGCAGAGCGGAGAGGTGAACCCCCCCCCCCCAGGACAGAGCTGCCTCTGGCAGTGGCCTCAGCAGGAAACAAACCCATCATGTACTGGGCAGGGAGTGCCTGCCGTTCCCTGGTTGTTAGGACTCAGCCCACTTCCTGCACAGGACAGATACAGGGGGTGAAGTCCCTCCTTGGAAGTCCTCCAAGGAGGGCTGCTGGACTCCCAGGCATGGCCTGAAAGGCTGCAAAGGCCTCTTGGCTCACACCTTCCAGCAGCCGCCTCGGCCTAGCACCTTGCGGCTACTGGCGGGCAGCAGACGTGGCCTTTTCCAGAACGGAACCAGCCTTTCACGGAATCAGCCAGGGACTGCTGGCTGGCAGGGCCTCCTGGCTGCAGAAAATTAACATAAAACTTCAAAATCAGTGGCTAAGAAGACCCCTGTGCTCTGACTGCTTTCATCCTAAGGCCACCAGAGTGCACCAACCCACAAGGTCACAGCCAAGAGCTCCTCAGAGAGTGCAGACAGGACTTGAGGAATGAGAGACAGGGCAGGTGCCCAGCTATGAGAGCCCACCGTTCCTCTACTGAAGGACTCTGCTCAAGGGGATGGAGAGCATCCCTGCTACCCTGGTCTCTCGTGCAGCCTCGAAACTGTCACCTCTGGTCACTGGAAACCATGGCCTGCCAGCAGAACCGGGAAAATCTCACATTTATTTTCACATTCTCCTCGCTGCTGGAGTGACCGCACAGGTTCGCAGCTCTCTCCACATGCAGGAATGCTGACCTGGTACCATGCCTGCCCTCATCTCCCGGGACCGGCAGGGGCAGAATCCCATAGGTTGTGGAGGTCTGGAGTCAGACACTTTTGGGGTAGCATATCTATTCCTCAAGGGAAAGGAGCAACATTCACTGTGGCCATGACCGCTATGCTGGAGCCAGCCTCTCCTCTCAAGGACAGGCAGGAAGGCTGGGGGGCAGGTGGGCCCCAACTCCAGGACAGCTCGCAGGTCACTGGTACCACCTGCTACCACCGTTTCTTATGATCAGTAAAGATGGGAAGGGTCACCTTCCTCCACCAGCCCCAACAGCAGTGACGTTGGAACATGATCCCTGCATCTCACGGACAAGCTCCTACCAGCAGTGAGGAGAGCGCCAGATTCAGGGGCTTGGAGCCCCAGAGCTCACTGCCCAGGAAGCAGGAGAAACTACTTTGATGGTTTTTCTAGAAACCATCCCTGATGTTAGGTGCCTTTCACATGTATCTGGTTTCTGCCATGAGGAAAAGGGTTAGTAAGTGCTTGCTTCAAAAACTTGGTCTTCTGCACTCAGCTGCCAGGCCTCATCTTTTGCAATGGGAGGGCATCAGTGACACATGCTGTGCCCCAGTGCCCTGTGCCTCCAGCTGCTGGCTACCTCTGCTTTTCCATCTCTGCCCCCTCCTGCTACCTGCCTTGGCCTCCACTGCTGCCCACAACGTCCTCTGTCTTATGGCAGCAAGGGCTCACAGCTCTTGGTCCCAGGGCCACGCCACACACTGCTCTCCCCACCCATGGGGCAGCCTGATCCCTTGAGCCCCGCTGAGCAGGTTGCTTTTGCTTGCTTGTTCTTTTTTTGGCAGTTCTAGGAACTTCTCTACTGAGCTACATCTCCAGCCCTTTTTTATTTTTTATTTTGAGACACGGTCTTGTTGAGCCACGAGGGCCCGCTTCACCTCTGCACCAGTGCTCACGCATGCAGCCACACTGCTTGCTCAGTAGGTCCAACCTCTATCCTATTGCTGATGTCCTGGTCCACTGTCCAGCACAGCTGGGATGGGCTGCAGGGGGCCAGAGTGGGGTCAGGCTGCACTGCCTCAGTGTTGGAGTGGGGGAAGACAAGGAATGCAGCAAAAGCTGGAATACCACAAAATCCAAATCCATCCAGAGACCCCTGGGGTGCTATCAGGTGTGGAGATGAATGACCTAATTAGTCTTTTTAAATGGGCAGCTGTCTTCGTGAGCTTTCCCAGGGACTTGGCCATGCTTGCCACAGGCCCACAAGCCCATGCATGGGGCCTAGTGGCACTTGCCAATCATGCAAAACAGGACAACAGGACTCCGTGATGGCCACGCAGGCAGGTTCTGTCTGTGGTCTGCACAACATCAAACAGCCAGGAAAGGCACTCCCAAGTCGGCACAGCATGCAGTCCTCAGCTTTCACCTAAGAGGCAGCGGCTGGAAGCAGCGAGCCTTGCCGGCGTGTGGTTCTGAGGGGGGTGCATGCTGTTACAGCCTCACCAAAGAAATGGAAACCAGATGTGGCCTTGAGAGCACCAGGTGAGCAGGCAGCCTGCGCAAGCCATGGTGACAGGATGCAGCTGCTGCCACAGCTAGGACCATAGTGCTGAACGACCAAGAAACTCACTGCCAGGCCTGCCTGCAGCCTGCAGAGATGAGAACCAGGTGGCACCTGCTGCTGTGCAGGTGGTCCCAAAGTGCTCCAGGTGGGGCCCTATGGCCCTAGGATTTAGCTCCTGGCTCCCAGGATGCCACCCCCTCCCCACCCTGAGTCCTCTCTTCCTTCTGCAGCAGCCCAGCATCCACACCTGCTCTGCCAGGTGGCCCAGAAGCAGCACCAGACTGGTCCTCCCCAGGACTGAGCCAGGCCACCAGGTGGAAAGGGCAGCAGCACCCAATGCCCCCACTCCATCAGGCTGGATCTGCTGCAGGACAGCACAAGTGACCTCAGCTTTGTTTCTCCAGGGACCTGAGTTGCCTCAGGGCCTGCCCTGAAAGCCCAGCCTGCTTCTTAGTCTGGTGACCACAAGGAACCAGGACAGGAGGACTTTCTTCATCAACCCAGGGCAGCACAGGAAACATCGGCAGCCAATCCAAGCGCCATCCAGAGGGAAAGGCCCTGGGAGAACCACCCAGAGCAGTCTGCATGCAGAACAATGCTGGTGAGGCTTGTCAAACTCTGGTCACAGCCAGCCAGAAGCTTACGGTCCCTGTGCTGGGGCAGAGCCCGCAAGAGGTCAGGCACGGCCAGCAAGGGTGCTCACTGGGGCTCCCTTCAAGAGACTGCTATTTCTGTCCACCCCAGGAGGTTTCTCTTGAGCAGGTGTCAGAGCCAACAGCTCCATGGCAACCTGAAAATTGCCAGCAAGGATGGCACTGCTCCCCGAAAGGCCCACCCAGAGTCACAGGCCAGATGGGCACCTGGTGGATTTGAATTCAAAGCCTCGCTGTACCAGGGACCCAGCCACATGCGGCTGTACCTCTGTGAGTCACAGAAACTATCATCCACCACTGGCAACCACACTGCTGCCACTCAGAGCCACCAGGAAGGGACAGGTCTGGATGTGTGGACCAAGCACCAGGATGCTTTCTGCATGAGGGAGTGTGAGCTGTGCTTCTCTCAATGGGACTGGCACACAATAAGTAACACGAAACAGGAAGCTCATGGTTGACTCTGTCAAGGAGAAAACTAGCAAGAAATTTATATCCTCAGAACAAAAAACAAACATGAGCAACAACTTACATACATGTCTGCACACAGCCAGTGTGACACTGTCCCCTGCCCACAGGTGGATGCCACTAGCTAGTCACCATGGGATGTGTGCTTTAATGGGCGGGGCAGTAGGGCTCAGCCCACCCCCAGCTCCATCACCCAACGGAGGGAGGCTATGGGCAGAGGAATGCCAGGCTTGGTGCAGAGCCAACAGGCAACCCAGAAAACATCACCTACAACCCATGGCCCTAGGGGACATGTGGACACTTGCTCAGGGATGGATCTGGGGCCACGTGCCTACCTGAGAGCCGGGCCACCTCCGCTTTTGCCATGCCCTCAGCCTCCCCTCGGCGACCACTGGGAGCCTCCTTTGCCAAGTCCACGGGAGCCTCTTCACTCGCAGATAGGGTGGTGAGTGTACTGACCACCAGCACGCCCAGGCCAACCCAGAGCACCACCTGGACCAGACAGAGACCCAGAAGGTGCAGTCACAGCAGCGAGAACTTTCCCTGCATGGATCTGAGCGTACAGCGAGGGGAGTGGAGCTGGAGCAGGGCAATGGCAGGAAGCACAGGCAGGCGTCCAGCTGGCCTGAGGGGGGTGGCATGCCGCAGACAGTGCGCCTGACAGCGCGCCTGCTGATGGCACTGAGGAGCTGTACTGAAGCCCAGACTGTCACTGTCCCCTGGCCCATCAGAGTGCTATGCATGCCTGTGTCTTTCCCTCCCTCAGCCAGAACCTCAGTCAAGCCTGCTGGAGCCAAATCAGCAGAGATGGCAGGGTCAGGGTAGGGCGTGGGGACAGAGTAGAGGCAGAAGGGCTGTGTCTCTGGGAAGCTGCAGGTGAAGAGGAGCTAGGGAGAACATAGGTACTGCATGTATGAAGGCTACAGAGACCCAATCCCTGACCCAGCTTCCCGAAAAAGGGCCAGGTCTCTGGACTACATAGCAAGAGGAATAAGGATCCCAGTGCAACCATCCAACTTGGGGGTGCCCACGGTACATATCAAGCTGTGTGTGCCCTGATCCCCAGAGTAGGCCCTGTACAGAGGACACAGGATGTTCCTTCCCCAAACCTCAGCCACACCCAGCGCCCAGCAAAAGCTGGGCACATTCAGAGATGGTGAGGGAAGGCTGTGCTGAATCACTGAGGACAGACAGGCCTGGTGCCTCTCCGCTGTGGTGGGGTGCCTGTCAGTGTTCCCACAAGCTGTACTTGAGGCTCTACCGACTTCTGAGGGGCCTCTCCTGCCTTTGGAAGGATCAAAGCCTGCAGTTTCACAGATACCTCACTGTGTAAGTGTCCTGCTGCAGCCTGGGCTACTTTAAGGCATGCACCTGCTGGGCCAAGCCTCGCCCACGAGCTCTGTGTCTCAGCCCAGGGCTGCTACCTCTGTGTTCCAGTTTTGTGACGAGGCCTGGAGGGTGGTATTCCTGCCCAGCCTGGGAGACTCTCACTGGCCCACTGCCCAGAGGTCTCAGAGCCAGAATTCCTAGTTCTTTTCAGAAAGGTATGTTGACTCTTTAAACAAATCAGCTTAGAAGAACTGGTGAGACTTCCCAGGCCCAATGCAATTACACAAAATGATTTCCACAGGACAGAGACACCTATGGTCTCTGAAGTGGACAGTGGCCACTTGGAGCAAAACTACCACAAGGAAAAGTTCATCTGCATCCTGCCACCACACATCCTGAGCTGGCTCCAGCACCCACAAACATTCCAGGTTGCCTGAGAGATCTACAGGGCTCTTGGGAGACCACAGACCCCTCTGGCAGTAGACATGGCTGGCCTGCATATCAGGAGACAGTGGGGCTCCGAAAGGTAAATATGATCAAATCCCTACAGGCCAGAACCTATATGCACTGTGAAACTCAGTGCTCAGGTCAGGAGCTCCTGGTCTCTTCTCTGCCCTAAATTATTCTTTTAAACATTCTCAGGACCCAGCCTCAGCTGTGCGGCTGAAGATCAGCATATTACATTCTTCTTAACTTGAGCAATGACAGTGTCTGATGGGGGGCAGGGTATTCTTAGAACAATCAAGGAGGAAATTCCAGTGTTCTGAGGCCATCAGCGCCTTGCAGAGAGGCCAGCGTAATCAACAGCTATCAGGGGCTGACCCAGGCCCAGGCGGCACAGAAACTGGCAAAGGATGCAGGCCTGGGAGGGTCTTGAAGGTCACTGGAACCCCTACTCTGCCCTCATGCCTGCCCTAAATTGAGACTGCCACTGGGCCTGCTGTTTCCAAGGTCCTGACCCTCCGGCTGTATACTCCGCCTTACGATGCAGTCTTCAGGGTGGCAGATTCTCCTGTGCACTGGTGTATGAGGGTACCGTTGCCAACTGTGTACGAAGAAGCAATCCCAGTTCCCTTGAGGCCTCCATAAGGATAGGAGCCCAGCTCTGTGCTCCAGAACCAGTCAGCCAGGGTGGACAAATCCCTTGCAGCTGGGGAGCCTGGGAGGGGCGCTGGCCAGAGCACAGCCTCAGGCCAAGGGCAAGCCCCAGCCAGCTCACTAGCGCCACCACCGGGTGGTTTCCTGGTGGTGGAAGAACTGCTTCTGAAACTGGGTACCGGGTCAACAGGTGAGATCCTGCATATGTCAGACATCTACCTCAGAGGTCCCTGGCCACAGGCCAACAGGGAATACGCACAAATCTGTCCTGCATGGCTCAAACTTAAATTTTCAGGCTCGGCAAATCTAGGCCTTGACTGGGAGCCACAGTCCTCGAGGCTGCTGGGCAACCCTCCCCTCAGACCACTGGGGACTCAGAACAGAGACAAACCTCGGCTTAAAAAGAAAATGCTCGCTTGCACACGAGCCCACATGCTGTGCTTCCAGGGACCAACGAATACCTAGGGACTGGTTCTAGCCACCCTGCAGCCTGTGCCTCAGACAGGTCCCACAGCCACACCCAGCCAGCCTCACTTTGGCTGCGTGTGGAGGCCCGATGCCCTCTACATTAAGATGGTGGTGATCACCCACATCTTTCCAAGAGCAGGCACTTCCCGCCCCCACCCCCAGCAGTGCCCCTCCACTCCCCCAGGCTGGCCTTCCTTGCCCCTGGAGTCTCTTTCTTCTAAAAGCATATCCTGGTCAGGCTCCAGTGTCCCCTGCTGGCTTTCGGACATCACCAACTCCACATGGCAGATCCAGACCAGCCTCACTCAGGATTAGAGAGGGACCAAAACTGAGACAGGGCTTCTGTTGCTTCAGTGGGACCATCTTCATTAATTACCTTCTGGGACAGCCTCAGGCACCCTCCTTCGAACGCCCACCAGTCAGTGCCACACACAAGCCCTGCCAACACATGGCTCTTCATGGGGTCCCCAACTAGGGAACAAGCTGAGAACAAGCACTGACTCTGGACCTGTCCCATCTATGGAAGCAGCAGAGTTCATAGGACAGGGCCTGGCCACTGGGTCCCAGCCCCAGCCTCTCTTCAGGAGTGCATCCCTCCTAACTCGTAAGCTGGAGCACACCCAGGTCAGCGGCTCTGAAAGCCGTCCCAGATTAGGGTGTACTAATCCAGAGGGAGAACTGCAACATCTCCCCAGCATGGTCAAAGAATAGTTCAAGCCAGCATGAGGGTGCATGAGTACAACCCCAACACTCAAGCGACTGAGACAAGAGGACCTCCATGAGTTAGAGGTCAGCCTGGAATATATAACAAGACCCTGTCTCAAAAAAGAAACAAAACAACAACAAAAAAGTAACTCAGACAATATAACACATGCTCTAGGCTTTAAGAAATCGTGAAAAGCTAGGCGCTGTGGCACAAACCTATAATCTCTGTACTCAGGAGGCTGAGGCAAGAGCATTGCCATGAGTTCGAGGTCAGCTGGGCTACCGAGTGAGTTTAAGACCAGCCTGAATGACAGAGTGAGACCCTGTATCAAAAAAAAAAAAAAAAAAAAAAAAAAAAAAAAAAAAAAAAAAAAAAAAAAAGAAAAAAGAAAGAAAAAGAAACATAGTGAAACAGGCCTGGGTAGGTCTTTGACATGATGCAGCATATGCTCACAGCCAAGTGCACACAAAGCTGTGACTTTGCACACTTGTTCCTACACATCAAGCCAAGAGCCAGCCTCAGGCTTAAGAGCAAAAGCTAAAGCTAACATCATTCCAGTTGGGTCAGGGAGACCCTGAGCTCCTCTCTCACACCTTGACCCTGGGCAGCAGACACACAAAGTCACCTGGAAAAGAAGTGCTATTCTGATGGGAAAGAGTAACTGAATTTATTATTTGTCGCAGGTGAAGAACCAAGAGGTTCAGTAAGGGAGAGTTCGGTAAGGTTAACAGGTAAAAAATTAAAGTATAAAAATCCACAGCTTCCCTACACACAACTGCTTAGAAAAGCCAACAGAGGAGGTCCCAGCCCACCAGCTTCAGGAGACACGCAGCAGGGCAGGGAAGCAGGAGGCCTAGGAGAGCGCGAGGAAGGCCATGCCCAGCTGGACAAGTGGGAAGCTCGCAAATGTACACTGTACGTTAGTCAGGGTCCAAAGACAGAGTGTTTTCCTAAATTTACCTACAGCTTCCATGAACTTCAACTAAAACAAAAAGCAGAACATGTTTTTCTTAGAGTTCTGTCACCTGATTCAAACATTCATAAGGAAAATAAACCAAATAAGAACATTCAAAAATATAAGAGCAAAAAGTAGGGATGCAAATGAATGTCTTAAATATACCAGTAAGCGCAAAGAGGAAGGATCAGAATTAAAAAGCCTCAGTGAGCGGCAGGTCAGAGGGCGGCAAGAGTGGTCGCCAGGCCACGAGAAGAATTAAAACAGTTTGGAGCAAAAAACAGACCCACAAACTAAAGCGAAAGTCCAGCCAAGGCCACTGTCAAAGCCTGCGTGAGGAACATTCGAAAGATTCATATCAGTGTCGGATCTAGTCAATAAACAATGTTCCCAACCAGGGAGTGCCTCGAAAAAGACAGGACACCTACTTGATTCTCATACCAAAATAGAACAGAGGGATCAAAACTTTGAAGAAAAAAAGCACTGGACAAAGTGATGGAGAAAAATATTTTTTTGGTGGAAAAATTTTTAAAAAATAATACTCGAGTGGGGAATGTCTAAGTGATTTTTTCCTTATGAAGAAATAAAGGGCTTGAGACTTTACAGACGGAGAAAAACATTTGTGACAGGCAATAAACTAATTTCCTCTAACTCACTACAAACTTCTGCCTCAGACTGTGCTGGAACAGCAGGTGCCATGCTGCTCTCTGCACAACAGTAGAAGCTGGAGCAATGCCCTCAGGTTACCTGACTGAAGACAGTGGGGAACAAGCATGGTAGCTCAGACCGGAGGGGCCATGACCCAGGGCAGCATGCTCAGAGGGTGAGGCTTGCTGCCGGGCGCTCCCCATCACAGGGCTAGCACCATGGGTGACGCTGGATGGTATTCTAGATGCCAGGCAGAGTTGGGGCTGGGTACCAGGGAGGAGCAGCAGGGGCTCTGGCAGTCACAGTCCCAGGGACAAAAGGGATCCCAGAGAAGCCAATGGCACAATCCTGTGCACCATTCTCCTGAGGCCCACACCTGTTTCCAGCTGTGCAGGTTGAGCAAGGACTCACAAGAGCAGCTGCCAAGAACACGAGCTGAAGCAGACAACTTAGCAGCCAGGCTTCCTAGCAGCCATGGCCAGTGGACACAGGTTTGCCTGAGCTAGACTCAGCCTTTTGCTTATCCCGTCTGATGGCCAGAAAGTGACATCACCCAGAACCTCTGCTACTTCTCAAACACAGTGACTGCAAATACCAAGCAGGCCAGAAGACAAGACCAAGACAGAAAACCAAGAAACCAAAGAAGAAAGATCACGAAGGATTACGGATGTTCCTTGACTTACAATGGGGCTCCATTTCAACAAACCCAACATATATTAAAACTAAGTTGAAAGTGCACTAAACCAACCTACCCTACGAATACCCTAGCTGAGAAACCCAGCACGGATGGGCTCGGCTGCTACCCTCACTTGGCTACAGGCTGACAGTGAGCTACAGCTTGCTGCCACTGCTCAGTATCACAAGAATATCACACCACACACGGCCAGCTTAAGAAAAGATCAAAATTCAAAGCTCAAAGTACAGCTTCTGGGCCAGGGATTTAGCTCAGGGCACAGTGCCTGCCTGGCAAGAGTGAGGTCCTGGGGGGCTGGGGATTTAGCTCAGCGGCATAAGCACCTGCCTTGCAAGCAGGCGGTCGTGAGTTCGATCCTTGGTACCGATAAAAATGAAAAAGACAAAAAAAAAAAAAAAAAAGAGTGAGGTCCTGAGTTTGAACCACAGTACCAAAAAAGATATAGTTTCTATTGAATGCATATTGCTTTCATAATATATATCACAAGGTCAATGGCTGCTAAGCTGACCTATCACTAAGTCTGGAATCATGTGTATTTGACACAATGATAAGATTGTTGTGTGCAGCTTTTTTTTTAATCTTTTCTTTTCATTTTTCTTTTCTGGTACTGGGAATTGAACTCAGGACCTTGCACTTGCCAGGCAGGTGCTTGTCTGCTGAGCTATATCCCCAGCCCTCTTTTCTTTTTTAAAATTAATATAATTGATTGGTACATTTTAGACATACATAATGATCACATTCATCATAGAAAACTTGTACCTGTTCATGATATGTCTTGATTTTTTTTCCACTTCCCCTACCCTCCCTTCATCCCCTCTTCTCCTCCATATTTACAAAAGCTTTGTTTCCATTTTTTCTTCTTTTCACTTTTTGTTTCTTTTCTCTTTCTTTCCCCCTTACCCTTTCCTAGTTCCCTTCCCCATTTGAACGTTTTCTTCCTATTTTACAATACCTATTATACACTCTGGTCCTTATTTGCACTTTCAGTTTCTCATACCAGAGAAGCAAGGCAATATTTACACATGTGCTTGATACTGTATTCCATTCCTGAGTATGGACTCAAGGTATATTCGTTGACCTAGAAATGTCTCAAGTATTCCTTTCTTTAAGGCCGAATATGAAAACACCACATTTTTCTCCATTCATCAACTGATGGGCATTTGGGTTGTTTCCAAGACTCAAATATTACCAACTGTGTCTCTACACACATGGCTATTGTATATTGCTGTTGTATGATGTCTTTAGTCCTTTGGGGAAGATACCAAGAAGGGGAATACCTGTGTCAGATGAAACCTCTAGCTTTAGTTTTCTGAGAAATCTCCACACTGACTTCCACAGTGGTTTACCAGCCTACACTCTCGCCACCAGTGGAGAAGGGCTCCTCTTTCCCCAGCCCCGCTGGCACCTGCTACTCGTTGACTTCTAGATGATAGCCTTTTTCTCTGGAGTGAGATGAGATCTCAGAGTTGTTTTAATTTGTATCTCTCAAATGGTGATGCTGAACATTTTTCATATATTTATCTGTTGTTTCTACTTCTTATCTAAGAAGTATCCATTCATTTCAGATGCCCATTTTTGGGTGGGGCTTTAAATGTATATAAAACAAAAATACTTAAGAACAATTGCACTGAAGGCTGGAGAGGATTACTAGGACTTCCAAATGTTTGGTCATCTAAAGAAGCTCTGGGGATTTAGCTCAACAGCATAAGTGCCTGTCTGGCAAGCACAAGCTCATGAGTTTTGATCCCCAGTACAAAAAAAAGAAGCTATTGGTAAAAGAAATCACAACAGAAATCAGAAAATATGGTCAATTAAAGGATAACATCAATTCTTCAATCTACTGTTTTGTTTTGTTTTGTAGTAGTACTGGGGGTTGAACCCAGGGCTTTTGCACCAGCTACAAACCTATCCCTTTCCTTACTTTTAATTTTGCAGTACTTACTAAATCACTAAGTTGTTCAGGTTGGACTTGAACTTGAGATCTTTTTGCCTCAGCCTCCCAAAGTGCTGGGATTATTGATGTGTACCATCATGGTACATTGCTTCAAACTACTGTCTGATGCAACTTCAATGAAAGTTTATTTGGTAGAAGGTCATTCTAGGAAAGAGCTTCTTCTTTTTTTTTTTTTGGTACCAAGAATCAAACTCATGACCTTGTTCTTGCCAAGCAGGCACTGTGCTGCTGAGCTAAATCCCCAGCCCGGGAAAGAACATTGTAAAGAGAAATACAGTGGAAGGACTTCTATCATTGGCAATCACAACATATTACGAAGTAACAACCCCTCAAACCGGCAGTAGTGGTACAACAGACAACAGTGCTCCCATGAATAGAGGGGTCCCCAACAGCCTCACGCGTACCCAGGCGACTGAGAGGGATGTGCGTGGGAAAGGATGGTGTGGATCCACCAGAGACCCATACAACCCATTGTACACCAACCTATTCTGGATGAAATGCAGATCGAAATGTTAAAGATGAAATTAAAAGCCTCCAGAATGTATAATTGTCTTTGGAAACTTGGAGCAGGCAAAAACTCAAATAGGATATAGAAAGCACCAAGGAAAACAAAAAGATCGATGAACTGGACCACACTAAGCCTGGAGCTCCTATTCATCAACAGATGACCTAATAAAGCAAAAGGCAGCCAAGAGTAAAACATTTGCAATATGTATTTCTGAAAAAGACGTCTAGAATCTATTAAAAACTTTTATAAGTCAGTAAGAAAAAGACAGATAAGCCAACAGGAAAAGGAAAAAAAAAAACCTAAGAAACAGAGGTATTCACAAATACAACAGCCACATGGCTAGTGAGCCCACAAAAGGCCCACGGTGTCATCAGTCATTGGGGGGCTGCAGACTGGAAGCCAGTGAGACGTGCCACGCCAGACACACCCTTCAGAAGGCACAGTAAAGGCAAGTGCAGTGGAGCTCATCTGTAACCCTAGCCCTGCTGGAGGCCAAGGCAGGAAGATGGCAAGTTTGAATCCAGCAAAGGGAAACTCAGCAAGAGCCTGTCTCAAAACAGAAAAACAATCAAGGACTTGAGGTGCAGCTCAGTCCAAATGCCCTGGACTCGGTCCACAGTACTTTAAAAAATTAAAAGGGATCGCAGATGGGAATTGCAGTGGACTCTCCGTGCAGTGGAGGCCCCAGGGGAACCCAAACCCCACCTGGCAGGAGCCACAGAACTGAGCACCAGGACACAGACCCGACAGTCTCTCAAGTGAGGACCACCACTCACCACCGGCACTGGAAGCAGCACTGGGGCTGCAGTGCTGGACCAGAAGCCACCTGTCCTGCCAAGTACTAAGAAAGCAAACTGCATCATGTGCTCCTCCCACACAGTCATGTGAGTGATTGCTGGCAGGAGGCCGAGTAAAAGGTCAACACCAAGGACACAGACTCAGCTTATGTCAAGTACAAGACAGACGACATCACCCCAAAGTGTCAGCAGATGGCCAGCAGTAACCTTTGGGGCATGCAGAGGGTGACCAAGGTGTCCAAAGGAAGCCTCAGGTGCTAGATGTCATCATCCATCTTTTGTACAACTGTTTCAAGCTGTATACACAGTCTACATGCTTTCCTGCACACGTATTCTACTTTTAAACACCCACCCATACACATCAGTAACAGAAGTGCAACAACCCTGTAATAAGTGAGCAACAGCAGTAACAGTTCACAAGAGGGGCTGGGGATTTAGCTCAGCAGCATAAGCGCCTGTCTTGCAAGCAGGCAGTCGTGAGTTCGATCCCTGGTACCGATAAAAACGAAAAAGACAAAAAAAAAAAAAAAAAACAGTTCACAAGAAAAGAAACGGAAGTGGCTCCCAAACCCGGAAAGATAAAGACGGAGGGGGGGGGGGGGTTGGCTATGCCTGTGGCCTAGGGATCTTGTGCCTGACCGTTACGGGACATCAGAATGCTATCTGTAACAGTGCAAGGCTGGGGATGGGCTCCACCAGAGACTGGAATTATGGAAATTTCCTACCATGCACACCAGGAAGCAGTTAAAAACAGCAAAGCAGCTGGATACACACACACACACACACACACTTGCTGAGGAGCAACTTGTGCAGGATTTTAAGCAAAAGCAGCAGGAAACTGGATCACTATTAAAAAATAACAAAAACAGCCCAAGTATGAACACATGCATGCTTATACATGCAGTGTCTCTGTGGACACACCAAAAGTGCCAGTGATGGTGGTCTCAGGACACAGTGGACCCTGGGGGAGGGTACAGCTATTACAGCATCTCCCCCAGAAGAGGAGCCACAAAGGCAGCATTCTCTCAGGAACCTCCCGATACGTACAGCTCACAGCTCAGACCCACTGTTTCCCATGCTTTGGTGACCAAGCTTCCTCTGAGCCAGCAGACTGCAAGTGAGCTGGCAGAACCGATGTGAGCACCTTGGGTGGGACACTACTCTACGACAGTCCTCTGCAACCTAGCCCAGCCCATCAGCTGCAGGTCTCCGGGCACTCACCTGGGCAGAGAGGGCATTCTTTTGGGCCTTCTTGTAGATTAGAGCTGGGCAGATGAAACAGATGAGGCTCCCCATAGTCGCCCCTGTGAGGCCCAGGATGGTTTCCACTAGGAACAGAGAGGACACCAAGGCGGTGAGCAGGAGAAGCCTCTGCAAGGGTGGCCTCGCTTTCACCTTGCATGCAGAGGAAGTGCTTTATGGAGGCACCAGCCAGGAACAGAGGCACCAGATCTATCAGACTGATGCTCCTGGAGGAGGGTGGCTGCTGACTGCTGCTTTTTAAAGGGCCAGATTCTGGGGATTTCCCACCAAAATCAGATGCTGGCTCTGCATGGCTTGGGTCTCACTGACGGGTACTTGGCAGGGTACCCAGGGCCCACCTGAAAGCCCGGTGTACTGGTGAATATAGCCACTGTCAGGAAATTGGACCAGAGGCTTCGGGGTAGAACCTGCAAGTTCCCTTGTCTGTTACAAAACACTCACACTCGCCAGCTGGGAATCGGTGTATCCAGACAACATAAATGCTTCAGTGTTCCACTGGGTATCATGTGGACAACATTAGGAGCCAGGAGAGTGTGAGCAAAGAATGAGGAGCTCTGCAGGCAGACAAACCAGGCCTGCGTCCCAGCCCAGGGTCTCTGCCCAGGTGCGAAGCCCTTGGGTTTCAAAGCATGCCTGTTGTCTCACCAGGTTGCCAATGCTGTCCCCAGTCTTTCTCCATGAGCCAAAGAAAAATATGACCTGGGTGCTTCTAAACTTTTCTTAGGACACTAGAGAGGACAGCATAAGACCCTGGGACACAGAAGAGGGATATCCTGGGGCCCAAATGTAATAGCAAGAATGACAAAGTGAGAGAGAAAAGCAGCAGAGCCAGTTGCCAGAACAGCTGCCCACCTTACCATTGGGGATTATGATGCCACCAACCATGGTTCCAAACACAACCGAGAGGGTCAGCGCTTTAAACCGGAGTGGGGGCATGTAGCCTCCAGCAGCAAAGGTTCCATCTTTTTGCTACATGAAAGAAAACACAGAAGTTTTGAAATGACCGATTTCCTCTGCCACTCCTGTGGGGCGACGCCAGGCACAGCAGTTTCTGTGAGGGCTTGGAGCACTGCCCTGGCAGAAGTGCAGGCGTCACCTGCACTGTGAGGTTTGGCTGAGCAACTCTAATGGGAACCTATTCAATGCCAGGAAGGCGCGAGTGTATCTCACGCCAGGTACCAAGCGCAGAGCTCACAATTTTGCTCTGCAATGGAAGGGTGCTGTCCTTCCATCTTCCTTTGCACTTTCAGAGCAAACCCACACAAGAGATTCCTACAAAGAGACATGAAGTGGGACCCCACAGGGGCCCTGCCAAATGACTTGGCTTCTCTTAGCTCATGGGTTTCAGACCTGGGGAGAAGCCAATGTGCATGCCCACTTGGCTGCATGGACTCAGCACATGACAAGCAATTAACAGCTTCTAAGTCCAGGAAGAAGGAAAGGGAAGCAGGGTGCAAGGCAGCACAGCCACACACCCCTGCTCACATTCCCCAGAGGGACGCAGGAGGGCTTATGCCGGTGGAAGGGCATGCGCAGAGGCACTTACCCTGAGACTCCACCTGCCCCGGAGCCCTGGTCGGCCAGATAGACCGTGCCCCTCCATTCACTGGCTCAGTGCCTTAGTTTCCCCTCTACTAACAGAAGCAGCTCCTTGTCATGATGAGGACAACAGAAGCTAACACACAGGCAGGATGACCATGACCATCATCCCTTGCTTAGGAAAAACCACAGAATCTTCCAACCCAGAAGTCTGAAGTCCCCAATTTTTAGAATAAACTCTTACACCAGATGGACCAAGGAAGCTGGAACCGGAATTTCTATCAACTCTGAATGACAGTTTAGAAAGGGAAGCAGGGGAACCGTGGGCATGGAGACAATCCTGAGGCAGCTCTCCAGAGAAGTCACAGACAGAGCCAGAAAGTAGCGCCCACTCCCGAAGGGAACCAGCAGCAATTAGAGGTGCCATACAGGGTTGCCACAGATACCCAGAGGCATAGCCACTGAAGACTGGAAGCCAGAATGACATGGTGCCACAGTGTCTCTGTAACACGCCAGGTCAAGGGGCAGGGTAGGGTGCAGCCAAATGTTCTGACTTCATACATCCTCTCATGCCATTTTTGGTTTTTTAACTTTACAAAAATATATCATATGCAACAGAACCAGTGCTGGTCCAATACAAAGTATACATCTGCTCCAATGAGAGACAGACCCCAGCAACCACGAGTCAAACTGGAGCAAGGCAAGACTGGGACGACCCACAGCCAGGCGAGCTGGCCTTGCCTTTCTCCAGGGACAGAGACCTAAGACTTGCTTCCTTTGGCACCCAGCCACCTGAACGCTAGTGGAAGCAGACCAGAATCTACTGTTGGACTCTGCAAGACCACTAAATCTCCCATGCCACAAACAGTTGAAATGACCTCATGTCCCTGGCTACCAGAAGTCCCTGCTGAAGAGAAAGACTGGGCTGAAAGACTTTGGGCATTGAGCAGAAGAAGCCACCAAAGAGAAAAGCCATGAGCTGGCACAGACCACCTTGCTTGGCTCAGAGTGGTTGCACCCTGAAGAGCAGACAGGGTTCCCATGATGTCCCACTGAGGGCTCGGGCTCCATGACTTGGACACAAGTGCATCTTTGGTGATTAACTCAGTAAGAGGCAGGGAACACAGGCAGCCTTTTGGTTTCAACCCTTGTATCAAAAAATTTCTGGCCAAACAGTTATGGCTCAAAATCCTTTGGTTAAATTATTTAGATTTTTAAGTTAAATCAAAGTTTAAAAAAAAACCAGTTCAGCAAGGCCACCTCACAACTCCTGCCAGCACTGGCCACGCAGCCCAGTGCCCATGTGCCCCACCTCGCCACCAAGGTGCGCAGGACTGCTCTTGAGACAGACCTGTTTCCTGCTTCTGAGCGAGGGAGTGACGGCATCAACGCCAGGAGGCACAGAGACAGCCTGAGCTGTGCGCACACTAACGAACCGGCTGTCTCCGGTGCTCTTTTCCTACGGCCAGTTTAAAGTTTTCCAGCTGGGGTCTAGGGATGTAGTTCAGTGACAGATCTGTGCTTGGCATGTACTGAGACCTGGGTTCCATCCCAGGCAGAAAACTCTAAAAAAAAATCTCTATGAAGAGACTGTACTTCGTTTGAATTTTGTTTATCTTCAATTAGGAAAAGCTCCTGTTACTGCTGCCCAGAAAAAAACCGAGAACTCCCTCGCCCCCACCCCAGGACACCTCAAGAACCATACCTGCTGCTCGAAAAGCAGCGTGTTCAAAGCCTGCCTGCAGGGCAGGATCATCATTGGGAAGCCCACGGCCACTGACATCATGAAGCCCACGCGGATCATCTCTGTCACCAGGTTGGAGGGGAAATGCATCAATACATTGCCTGCCGTGGCCTCTGTGAAACTGACGTAACCACAAAACCCCACCTGCAGGAGAAAAAGAGCAACATGGTAAGCATGGCACCTTTGAGGCGGTCGGGGGAGCAAGAGAGTCTTGGAGGCCGAAAACATCATTCAACTGAACATTCACATAGCCCTCTCTCTTGATAACCAGAGGGAAAAGGCTACAAATAAGGGAGGGGCCCAATACAACTTTTCAAAAGAACCAGAGCTGTCTATGAAGAAAGGAAGGTGCCAGGGTGACACCTGCCCAACCTTCAGAGGGATACTCTTAGCCTGGCTTCAAAACTCAACCGAGGAGCCATCAAGTAAGGCATGGTCCTGGTGGAAGAAGACAGATGTGGACAACACTCTCAGGAGCCATTCACAATAACCTACAGGAGTGCTGAGGCACAAAAGTAAGAAAACAAGCTGTGACTTCAGCATTTTCAGTTTTACTTAAATACAACAAATAGGAGCAGAAAAAAGACTAGAAGGAAAAATATCTACCAAAATCCCAACAACTCCCTGAGCTCCTACACAAGCCGGGGAAGGAGGCTCACAGCGTCAGGCCCTGGGTGACTGGGGCTGAGGAGTGGGGCTGCACGGTCACTGTTCATGCAGTGAGCCCCAGACACTGAGATGGCAAGGGAGAAGGAGGTGGCACCTGTGCAGACAGAACCTGGGAGAAGACAGGGCATGAAAGGGCTCCTACCGTGACGTAGAAGGTAGTAACCACATTGAGGGAGGAGGCGAATATGGAACTCATGGTCTTCACAGACGGCTCGTCCAGGCTGTCGTAGGTAGGCAGGACCTGGCTGTGGAAAGACAAGCAATTCACAAAGCAAACTCCAGGGAGCTTCACCAGCTGACTGCACGGCAGCTCCTGAGACCTCTCCTGCCACCCAGCCAAGCCCGCACTCTTCCTTCAGGTGACATCCACCGCACATCACAACTCACAGTGCCAACACTGACAGGTTTCATGACACTACAGCTGGCAGTGCTGTGAGGGTCCCACTGTGGCCCCAAAACACACCTACAAAGACATCTCCCAAATGCTAGAGCCAGAGGCCAACCGACAGGAACTGCATGACCACTGCAGGAAGCACTGACCTTGCAGCCGTGTTATGGGAGCAGCTGCGCTCCTAGCAGTCAAAGGAGAAGTTAAACAAACAGCCCTGACCAGCCACGGCCCAACCCAGAGCCACACCTCGGCACAGGAGCAAGTGGAGTTGGGCACAGATGAGGAGCGAGCCAGGCATGTTTCCCAACTCGCACCCTCTCGCCTGCGCCTGGGGATGAGAGAACTGGCTTCCGTCCCAGGCCCAGTGCCAGGAGAGTGGTGCTGCTGGGTGGGTGGGAGGGGCCCCAGTCACCAGCTGAACAGGAAAATGACAGCTCCACGAGGCTCAGATCAGAGAGCTTGTCTTACGACAAGGGTGACAGCTGAGGAAAGAAGCAGGACCTGGGTACCTGTGAGGGATGGGGACATTGTAAGTGGGGAGCTGCTCTGCAGTTCAGGCAAGAGTAACAGTTGCAGAGTGAAACTAGAGAGGGAGGGATTCTGGTGACAGCTCTGCAGTGGTCCCTGGGGCCTGTGGCCTTCCAGGCTGAGTTCAGAGGCACAGAGATGAGACCAATGCAGGGAATGGGGAGGGGACAGGATGCAGGCAATCAGCAGGCAACAGATGGGCAGGCACAAAGGTCTGGAAAGCTAAATCCCAAAACTGCCTTTAAGAAGTGAAAAAGTAAAACAGAGAGAATGCTCCAACTTGATCAAAAAGTGGACACGCCCTTGTGCAAAGGCATCATTCCTGTTCACTCCAGGATCATAGCACACTGTCCCTCGGGCTACTCCCAGCATAAGGGTCACCACAGCAGTCAGATTAGGAGGGAACAGGCAGCCCCGGGGATACAGCAGAGGACCCAGAGGGAAGTTACTGTGAGTCACCCTGAGCCCCAGCCTGGCACCCTGAAAGAAGATTGTGCCCCAGCACCAACTTTCCTGTACTGACTAGGCCTTGGCCACAGCTGCATTTGTGTCAGGAAGCCCAGCGTGCAGAGTCCACACCAGAGTCCCATGACATGTGCCTGCCCCCAGGAAACGCAGACCTATGACAGTCACTGTCTGGGAAGCTGTGGAGGCTGTGGGGGAGGCCAAGTCTGGGCACAGGGGGACAGGAAGGATGGAAAGGTCAAGCCAGGCTCCCCTCCAATCCTGACTGTGTGCCACAGGGATCCCTGGATTGGACCCCAGAAAGAAGGAAGGCAGAGCCCAAAGACCTCCTGGATACCCATGCAGGATCTCCCTATGCCACTTGGGAGGGTGCCACAGCCATGAGCACCGCCCACACCCAATGGCATCCCCAGACCTCCCATGCTGCGGGGCAGTCTGTGTGACTGCATGCAGCTCTTAGGGCGCTATGCACTGACCCCCATTGCTTGAACATGATCCAGGTCTCTAGGTGGAGCCTGCCCTGCCTGGACCTGACACACTCAGTGGCTATCTACTGCTTCCCTGGGCTCAAAGTGACAGTCCTGTAACCCAGACTCTTATTAGAAAGCATGACCAGAGGGGCAGTGATGGCAACAACCACGCCAGTCACGACGCAGGGGTCTGGCTGTGGCCCCAGTGGGACAGGCCATCTGATGCAGGCTGCCACAGGAGGACAAGCCCTCTGCTGTGCACAGAGCAGACACCCATGCAGCTGTCATGGTGAAGTAGGCCAGTCTGCAGCCCCAGGCTCTCCTGGGAGAATGAAGTGACCCTTCTCGAGCTGTGTGCTCCTGCCTTCCAGGAACCTACAATTTTCCCTGAGAAACCCAACAGATGCGTGATGGCTGCTACGTGGCCACCACTGGAGGCCGATCACAGGCTATTTTTTAAAAAGCAAACATGCAGACAGAAAGGGCAATTGGTAACTAGGTACACAGCACAAGAATGTAACTTCTGTCACTGATGATAATGGGGACATTAAACAGCAAGGCTGGAGCATGTTCTGGTAGAAACAGAGCTGCCAAGAGAGACGGTAAGTGGGAAATGACGATTTGGATCTCGAATGTGGGTGTAAACACAGCAGTATGAGCAAATTTTATCTGTCACATTAGTTTACGATTGGCACAATACATGTGCACCAACACTATGGGGGGACCACTCTGCCAGCCTCCCCCATGCCGATGGTCTTTTTTGGTCCATGCCAGATTTATACCTCAATTTTCAGCTGGTTCCTGCTCGCGTCCAGGCACGAATCACTAGCTCCTGCCACCCTGGAGGAATAGGTACTGCTGCTCGGATCATGGAGCAACAACTGGCTCTGCAGTCACAGAGCCCTGAGTACCAGGGAGCTCGTCTGCTGCCCACCCATGTGCACACGGATCTCGGAGACGTCCCGGCGGTAGCCTGAAGTCAATGTTTGTATAATTTCTTTTCAAATATTCACAGAACAGCTAAGTTCTGGCAAAACACTTGGGACTCCGCACACCCACAGCCAACTCTCTTCTCACAGATCTGGCAAACAAGGTGCTTCTGCCAGCAAACCCAGCAGTTTCTCTCTAGTTCACACAGAACTCCCTCCCGGAGGGTACAGGTCACACCGGAATGTGACACTGCTCCTCAGCAGCCAGCAATGAGTGACTAAAGGGACACAGAGAAGAAAAACAGAGGATCCACATTCCCTCCCCAACCTCCAGCCCACCTCAGCGCAGCGGCACTTACGACTGGCAGGCGAAGGACATGCCGAAGATGGGGATGCAACGGAACACACCCTCCCAGCGCACATAGCTGACCCGCTGCAGCCACTGCCCACTGAAGAGGCCATGCTTGAGGGAGGACAGCACGATCTGCACCAGGAGAGAGCAGAGCACAGGTCAGGAGGCAGCCGTGCTTCTGCTGCCAGGCGCCATGCTGGGGACAGGTCGGGAGACCCTTGGTTCTTGAGCCCACAGTGCTGCCCACTGAGCCCTGCAGACACAGCCTGGGCTGCCTAGAGGGGTGAGGGGATACACCCACCTTGAAGGGCTCCCTGCGGGAGACCTAGAGTATTCCAGTCCATGCAATAGGCATGGGGTATGCCCAGGTGCAGAGGATTTCCTGCATGCACCACACCCTCTCCCTGTGCGTGGCTACTCAGCACAGACAGAAGCATAGAGTTCACTCCCTGGACCCAGCCCAGCGGGGCTGGCCCTTTCCTGGTCCTGGACTGTGCCACAAACGTCTTTCAAGAGCTCAACCTACTGAAGACACAGCTATCCAAGAGTAAGAAACTGTCACCTGGCTGGTCTTTGCAGAGAGTAGAGAAATGCCGGTAACCCACAGCCCACTCCACAGCAGGTCTCTTGCAAAGATGCCCCCAAGAAGGGTGGTCTCTGGCCTTCATATTGGGTGGGTGGGTGCAGGGGGACTGACAAGGCAGCCAGAGCCCTGATCTCTGTGAGACCCTCATGTCCTCTGTCAACTCTGTACTTGATCTTCTAGTTTATCTTACTACCAACTCTCATTTAGAAAAACAACAACTTGCCACATGCAACAAAACACTGGTGTCTGCTCTGGGTCACAAACTCCCCAGGAAGGTCTTTCTGCAAAACATGCAGACACTAAATCTGTATTTCCCAGAGCCCCTCCTACCCCAAGCTCCTTGCACCTTCTGCTGTCTAACTGCACATGTCCCTAAGTGCTCACTGGCCAGGACACGCACCGGGCTTCACAGCACGTTCCATTAATTCAAACACTTGCCAGGCTCAGAGCCGCTTCTCTGTCACTCCCTAAAGGCAGCCGGAGGCTAAGCAAGACCCCCTCCCACTGAATGCATGGGGCTCACCACAAACATGAAGACAGTGTAGAAGATGAGGGCCATGGCACTGAAGGACTGGATGGAGGCCATCATGTTCCTCTGCAGACTGAGCGGGAGCACAATGCACAGGGACACCCCAAAGAGCAGGAACATGCGGAAGGTGCCACTCACCTGCAAAGGAAGAGTCCCCAGAGATCTGCAGTGCTGACTTCACTCACCAGCGGGGTTTGTCTGTGTGGCTGCTGGACAAGGAGCACCACAAGCCCCATGGCATCAAGAGCAGAAGGGTAGAGGTGAACACACGCGCTCCTGAAGCTGTCTGGAGGCCTCTGACCACTTCTGACTCTGCAGGGTCCAGCCCAGCCCCAGTGTAAGGCCAGCCAGAGAAAAAAGTCAGTACCCCCTTTATACAGGGAGAGAGAGGGCAGCAGTGGAGAGCTGTGTTGCCTTGGGCCTTCCCTGCACACTCAGCACTGACAGGACAGGGACAGGCGGGGACTCAAAGGAACCCACCACAAGGTACTTCTCTACTGAATGAAAGCTGACCCTGCTTCAAGAAGGATGGGAGTCTTGAAATTCTGGTCCAAAAATTCTGGTCCACTCTCACTGTGAAGTCCTTACCTGAAACCCAAAGAGCCGTGCAAAGAAGTTGGACCCCAGATCACCAATCACGACATAGAAAGCAATGCAGGTTCCCAGCATCAGCCCAATCATGCTGTAAAAGAAGGAAACTGTAGGTTTCAAATGGTGTTTTTCAAAGAGTGTGCAGCCCTGTGACAGTCAAACCTAGGCCCATGCAAAGAACTGGGCCCAGGCATCTACAGGCCCAAAGGACACTGAGGACCAGGCCCAGTCCCTGGACTGTGCATGAATGCCCACAGCCTACCCACAGCAAGAGAGCTGTAATCTAAGACACCCAGGGCCACGGACCCAGACACGTTTTGCGATGAACTCTACTGGGCTTAGAGTGAATAGTGAACAACACCAAGCTCTTTGCTGTGTGGTACTATAGTTTTTCTCCATGGGAGATTCCCTAAGTTCTTTTAGGTTAACAAAAATGCACCATGCCATTACACAAGTTAAAATCAACTGCTTCCAAAAAAGGCTTTCTTTCAAGTTTATGATTTGCTCATTTAGAAGCCTAAAAGTATAATTTCCCAGCAATCTTTCATTTCATAAAATTTTATTCCAAAGGAAGAAAAATGTAGCATTTTCAGTTTAATACCAATTGTAGGCAGCAGTATTGGGGGTACCATTTAAGGAACAGCATTAAGAGATTAATTACAACAGAGGGAGAGCGATTTTGCTATGTTCCCCGGGTTGCCCATTTTTAAGTACTTCTTGGTAATATTTAAATAAAGCTTTCAATTTTGACAACAATCACTTGAAGGGTACCATAAAACTGGACTTTCAACTATTTTGTAGGTAACTCTTCAGAAACATACTCTGTCTACAAACCAATCCACAAGTGAAATTTGTTACTCATTTCCCAATGTGTCCTAACTGCTCTCAGCTCTGCAGCTCAGGGGACACAGAAGCAGGCTGCAGCCCTTACCTGGTCTCCACCAGCATCTTCCCGGCTTTTCCATAGGCATGGAATGCTAGGGCAAGGTAAAGAGAATAGGCACTCAGTCCTACCATGTGAGAGACACATCAGCAAAAACGCACTGAGTAAAGCTGCAAAAGGAAACTTGATGAAGATCCACTGGCCCGGGGATTCTGCCCCTTGAGCATTTTTGGATTTACCTTCCACAATCCAAACTACTGCAATAAGGATAAAACGAGGGAGATCCAAGGCAAATTGTTCTTTTCATCTGATATTTAGGGGGGTTCCTTGCAAAATGGCAGCTCCCCACACATGATGATCACGATGAGACCTTTCTAGAACAGTACCAGGCAGGCAAAGCGGTCCCACCCAGGGCCCTAGCACTGAGGGGTGGGGGTGGGGATCCCAATCTTTGCAGCCTGCACCACAGGGACACTGCAGGAGCTTTTATTTCACCCTTTGGGCATGACTGGGGGTGGGGGGTCTCTTTTTTTTTCTTTCTATTTTGATACCAGGAATTGAACTCAGGTCCTTGCGCTTACCAGGCAAGCGTTGCACTACTGAGCTACATCCCTGGCCCTCTCAGGGTATGATTTACAGAAGAAAACAGAATCCTGGTAAAGTGTGGCAGTTGGGGAGGGAAGGGATAGGAGCTCTGGGGCTCACCAGTGCCCAGGGAGGATATCCAGAGGCTTTGCTGACGAGCAGTGTGTATCGCCACAGCACAGGGCATTGTGCTACAAAAGGAGCCTCTACCTTCCCTTTCTGGACACAGGAAGTATTTCCAGTAGATGAGAAATTCCTGCCTTGCCAAAATCCCTCCCAGGACCTTAGCAGCGAACCCCCACTCAGCATTTCCTTAGTCTAGTACAATGAGGACAAAACAAAGTTCTGGTCTCTGAACAGAAGCACATGACAGGGTGGCTCCAGGCTCACTGGGAGCTCCCTGGCCCTAGTTTTCTCCTTCTGCACAAGGCCAGAGGCCCTCCGAGCGGGTGTAAGCAGGAAACACAGCCAGCTGGGCATGAACGATCACACACACTCCCTGTTACTTCCAGCTTACTGAGGAGGAAGCACAGTTGTCAAGGGCCCAAGGGCCTTGGAGCAGTGAAAGATTCAGCCTGGAGGAGTCACAATGCCTTTCCTGGACGTGGGTCACCAGTAAAGGAGCCTGGCATCCATAAAGTGCATCTAACAAAGTGAAACCCAAGCAGGGTCCCTACACAAAATCCTGAGTATGGATCAAGATCTACACTGGAATTTTTAAAAACTAAGAACTCCAGGGGGCCTAGCCAGAGACCATATTGCCACCACAGAGGCCATTCAGATGTAAACACCAGCACACCTGGCACAACAAAATATCCCCATGTGGATCCTGAATGCCTACCCCTTTCCATTCCTTTACTCTCCAAAAGGAAGGAAGGAACATCCTACAGCATGCTCCAAACCCTGGAGTGCTGGGCCTGGAAGTACTGGGATCCCTCTGTGACCCAGGCACAGGAAAGTGGAAGGCTGTCAGGAGGTCAGATCAAGTAGGAAGTGGCTGTCTCCTCAGGTTCCCAGAACCTTCTAAGTGGCAGCTGCGCCAAGATCAGGCTCTGTCACTGCAGCCTCCCCCTGTCCCCCTTCTCCTCCCCTGGGCCACCCCCACCTCAAGTAGTGTCCTCAGGATACACAGACATGTCCTTGCCCACATTCCTTCTCGTTCTCCATCCAGAGCCAGAAGAAAGCCGATTCCCATTCCACCTGTCTGCAACACCCAGCTGCAGCAAAAGAAGGGGAGGTGCTGCTCAAGTTAAGGGCACATACAAGGCAGAGAAGGGGTACTGATCAAGATAGGAAGACACCTAAGAGGCAGGGAGGGGGAGCCAGTGACCAAAGAAGCTGCTCCTGCAGACAGAGGAGGTGTGGCCCTGAGGTCTCTGGGGGCATAGCCCCATCAGTATACTGCAGGTGCATAATAAACAGCTGCAAATAAGGCAGTAACAAACCCAGCTTGTGTGCTAAGCCAATAGCACATGCACAGGTCACCCCCAAGGACAAGCAGAGAGGAAATCCATTCCATACTATGGCCATGCAGACACTGCCCAGGCAGAGGAAGAGCCAGCAACACAATGACTGGTTGTGTGAAACCAAGGTGACACATGCTGGCAATGCTCTATGTTGGTACCAAATGCTTCCTGCAGCTGGGATTACTGTTTCCAGCCCAGCTTTTGAAGTGGAACAAAGTATAGAGAGGGCCACCCAGAGTGGGACAGGGAAGAGGAGGCAAAAACCACAGAACAACCAGGGGAGCAAAAGCAAACAAAAGAAACATGTGAGGGGCTGGGGATTTAGCTCAGCGGCATAAGCATCTGCCTTTAAGCAGGCAGTCGTGAGTTCGATCCCTGGTACCAATTTAAAAAAAAAAAAAAAATGCACAATCTCAATAAAACTCCAACCTGTATTCCTCTCCACACCAGCAAAAATCATCCCCAATGCCTGGAGCAATGGGCCACATCTGGGCAATTCCTGAGTCTGCCACACTGCCAAACGTCAGGACGAAAACCTGCAAACCTGTGTCGGGGGGGTCAGCATCAACTCTCCCATGCAATATGCACAAGTGAGTGGGCTACTAGAAGACACATCTGCAGCATCTGGATTTCCTTCCCCTTCTTCTAGTCTCCAGTTCCAGATAAAGGCCATCTGCCCATCTCACCAGACGCTGCCCAAAACCCCTGCCCTGGCCAACAAGGTGTTCCCCATATCTGCAAATGCAAGCAGGGCACATCAAGGACATCTCTGTCCAGGCCCTGCCACAGAAGCCTGTGAGATCTTCACCCAGGGGAGGACAGAGGAAGAGGTAAAGGCTCTCCCAGAGGACGTCTGCATCAAGCCACAGAAGGACCACACTGCCTGAAGGGCCACCTCCACAGGAGCAGCACCAGGAGATCCTCCTCTACCTCTCTCTAACTGCTGGCATGTGTGGTGCCCATGCAGAGCGTCTACCCACCTCTGGGGACAAGGGGAATCTGGTGCTAAGCAGATGGTAGCCCAGAGGCTCCATCTGGGAGCTGGCACATGTGAGCCATCTTGTTTGGGATCAAATGCACAACCTGAGACCACTGGTATTCGGGAATCTTTTATTTCCAGTAGTTACCCCATTCAGTGAAAGTTGCAGCCCCAGCAGCCAGTGCACAGGGGTGTTCATTGGGCAACTTTCTTTCAGTCTTTTCACATCTAGCCAAACCGGTTTGACTTCTCAAGGACTTTCGAAGAACAATCAGCCAGCCTACTATCAGAATCAGAAACCACAGCTGCTCCAACAGAAGGTTCCAAAACCTCTTTCAGGATACAGTGCATACTTCAGTTGTAGCCTCTGCTACAACTGATGAGACCTCAGCAGCAAAGAGTCAATCTGGAAACCAGGAGAGGGGCTCACCTAAACACCTCATCATGGGTTCCAGTGGGCCTACCTCAACCCCAATAGAATTAGATCACCTCATCTGGGTCAAGTTAACTGGCAGACCTCACTTCCTCAAGTGCCAATAGTAAGACTGACAGCACCACTCCCCTCAGAGCAGAAGAAAAGGAAGGCACTCCTTGCTTCTGAAGCCAGGAATGAGCACCAATGCCCTGGTGCCAGTGCACAGCAGACCTGCAGGAGGCAAAAGGATGAGCTGCAAAAGCCCTTGTACGCCTCTCCAGAGACGTCTATTTTGTTTGGCCCCAGAATTCTGTGGTCCATTTCCTCTCACACCTCCCCTCATCCATAAGAGAGCCAGGTCAGCCCTCTGCATGCAGAGCCCAGCATCCTGGTCACACACTGGCCTGACAATCAGGAGCTTCACTGCAGGCCAGGAATGTTCACTAAACCAAGCCCTGAGCACAGGAAAGTGGCATTTCAACACCCACACCAAATGTTCCTAGTATGAACTGCAGAGTTGGAAGGCTCAGAGCCAGGCCGAGGCAGGAAGAATTAGGCTTCACACACCAGCTGGAGAGTGGCAGACAAGAAAGTGAAGGATGGTGTCCTTGAACCAAACTACCTAGAAAAGATTCCAAACTGCTATGACCAGCTCTCTCTGGCTAAACTAATGGAAACAAACATCAACCCAGCAACCCCAGGAGGAAGCCAAGGTCTTCAGGGAGATGGGTTATTTAATCCAGCACAGCCTGATCAGACTACATTTCCTCCTGGGAACTGCAAGTGGGGAACTCAGCAGGATTCCCCTCGCCAGCTCCAAAGAAGGCTTCCCAGTACCTGGAGACTTACACAGCCAACAAGCCACAATGAGTGCACCTTCTACGGCAGACCTAGAGGGGGAGATGTGTGTGTGCCTGCTCAAGAGGTAGGGGGACACCTCATACTCTTCTCTATCGATTATGAGGCAGTTTTTTTAAAAATTGCCTTATATCTTAAAATAAGAAAAAACACTACTGTCCAAAAACCTCATTAAAATAAAGTAAAAAATAAATAAATAAATAAATAAATAGGCAAAAGGACTTAAGTGGCCAAGGTCTGAGAACTAGAGCACCCCTTTGCTTGCGAAGATAGATACTAGCACCCAAGCACCCACATGTTCTCACCCAGGCCAGCGTAGGTTCTCCGTTTGCTCAGGCTGGCAGACTTTACCAGGAACATGCATGACTGGTGCGTCATCCAGGAGCAGAAGACCAACAGCAGGGCACCCAGGACAATGCCACACTGCAGGGAGGACACAGGAAACACTGTTCACAAAACCAGACAGTCCCCACATCTTAACCTCACATATCAATAGCTCTGGGGCTCACACAAGTATCCTCTGTCCACTTCCATATGTACCAGAGTCCCCCCTCCACTAATGTCTATTCCTGTGGGCAACCCCTCTGAGCCCTGAGAGAGCTGTTTCCCTGCAGCAGTGGCAGGAACCCTGCATGTGGAT
Organism: Cavia porcellus; assembly: GCF_034190915.1. Classification (NCBI taxonomy): domain Eukaryota; kingdom Metazoa; phylum Chordata; class Mammalia; order Rodentia; family Caviidae; genus Cavia; species Cavia porcellus. Next base: position 29,615,132 of record NW_026947515.1, read on the forward strand.
CCCAAATACATCCCAGCCTCTTTCTCAAGTCTTGCTGGGTAGCTGAGTGCTGCCAAAGCTAGCCCCCTGCTTCTGCATAAACCCCATGTACCCCACCTTGTAGCCATCTGGGTCACCTGTACGTGGGAAATACCTTCTGGAAGGAAGAGATTAGAAATGGTATGTGTACTTTTCTTTAGGCTAAACAGACACTTACCAGGTGACTCCTACGTATTCCCCCAGAGAGGCAAAACATGGCCGTGCACAAACCCATACTTTACAGCAGGTTTAACCATAATCCAAAAGCTGAACAGCACCAGAACGGCCCTGAGCAGGTAACTGGACAAAGCATGGCCCCTCTGTGCAAAGGAGTATCACTCAGCAGTAAGAAGGGAACCACCAGCTCCGCATGGATATGAATGCTTCTCAAATGCACCATGCTAAGAGGAAGAAGCCAACTCAAGGGCAGTGAACTGTGATGCCATTTGCAGGATGAGCCAGAAAGGCAGACAGTATGGTAGGAGGGCAGTTGACAACAAATGGACAGAGTAACTTTTTTGACCACGGCAGCCACATGACTGTACACATACATCAAAATCCAGGGAATCTCACTGTATGTGAACTATCTTCCAATAACTTTGACATTGAGTGCAGCGCCCACTCCCACGCTCCGGTGGAAGTCCTACCAGCCCGGGAGAAGCAGCAAAGAATCCATGCAGCGCCCACCCACTGTGCACCCACAGAGACCCTACCAGCTGGGGAGAAGCCTCTGCCTCCCGCCTCCTCCCTACCCGTAAGCAACCAGACCCAACACAGGCTGAGATGATGATAATAACTGAAATAGAGAAACAACCTGACATTTCTGTTGTTTGATGGATTCTGCAAGCCTGGGGCCAGCTAGTCTGAGCAACATTTAGAGGGTAACAATATGTAAATATAGTAATGATTGTGGATATCCTACAATCCTATCACTGTTTCACTGTTTTGTTCTATTTCCTTTTACTGTTCTGTTTTACTCCTTTAAAAAAAAATCTTGACATTAAAAACTTCAGCACCACTATACTAGTGCAAGATATTAACAAGGGAGACCAAAAGGATGGAAGGAGGTCTAGCCAAACTCCTTGGGCTTTCTACCCTGTTAATCATAAATCTGAAACTGCTAATAAATAAATACATACATAAATTCTATCAATTAAAAAAAACCATACAAACAAGCCTCAAGTAGTGGTATCTGTAATCCCAGCTACTTCAGAGGCTGAGTCAAGAAAAATGCAAGTTTAAGAGCGGCCTAGGCAATTTAGCAAGACTCTGAATCAAAATAAAATGGTAAAAAGAGATGAGGCTATAGCTCAACGATTGAGCACCCAGTGTTCAATCCCTGGTATCACACACACAAATACACCCACGAGGATGCACATACTCACCAAGATTGCACCACAATGACTCTGACTTCTCTGCAGGACTTGATGACATGTGGAGAATTTGGCCCTGAAGTACTCACTGGCAGGAGCACACACCGGTACATTTGCCGGAAACTCTGGGCAGCATATAATAGAACTGAACACACATACACCCCAGGCCTCTGTCATTCTACCTAACAGACACACAGTCAACATTCACCAAAGCCTGGGCAACCGTACACACAACAGCTCTCTGCACATAGTAAGAGCTTCAACCAGGAAACACTAGATGTCTCACAAAAAGTATACGTGGTAGAGCCATTCAGTGGGGTACTGGCCTGATGCTGATATGTACAATCGCTATAATTCTACCTCAATTTGAAAACAGATAACATTAGCTGGGCGTGGTGCCACACACCTATATCCCAGCATTTTGGGATGCTGAGGCATGAGGCTTGCCGTGAGTTTGACACTAGCCAGGGCCAACCTGGACTAGCTAGTAAGTCCCTGTTTCAAACAAAACAAACAAACAAACAAAAAAGCCAATACATGCATGGTACCACATGCTGTAAACTCAGCACTCAGGAAGCTAAGGTAGGATTGCCAAGAGTTCCAGGCTTGAACAACAAAGGGAGACCTTGTCTCCAAAAAATTTTTAAAAAGAGAGAAAAGGAAAAAAAAAAAAAAAAAAAAAGAAAACATGCAACATTAATGTCTTGTACCAAAGTGGTAGCAGGAGTGATTGGCAGAGGGGCTGGAACTGTGGAGTTCTTTGATGTGGAGTGAGTCACATTTGTTTGTTCATTTTATGAAAATTCAACAAGAGTACACCCACCAGGTGTACTCTGCACACACCTGTAATCCCAGCACTTAGGAGAGCTGAAGCAAGGAATTTCCTTGAGTTCAAGGCCAGCCTGAGCTCCATGGTGAGTTCAGGACAAGACCAGCCTAGGCTACATAGCAAAAACCCTGTCTCAAAAACAAAAACAAACAAAAAAAGTACACCTAAAGTGTGTACAGTTTTCTATACGTTAAACTTTACTAAGACATTCAAGTATTTTCAACAGTGCCAGAATTACTGAAACAACAAAAAGATCCCAACACTAAACCAACAAAAAATTTTAATGACATGGCTGCCAAACACTAAACACACATCCACATACATCCCCAAATGGACTGCTGGCCTCACACTGTGGTCTGGCCCAAGAAGACTCCCCTGCAGGAGATGCTGAGTTCAGAGACAGCAGCAGCTGGCAGGCCCTCAGGACACAGAGTGACTGCTTCTTATACTTGCCTGCTCAGCTTCAAGCTCCTCTGGGGCGAGTCTCTGCCTGCCTCACCTGTACATACTCTGGCAGGGGCCTATGGCCACTAGGTATTCCAAATATGAAGACAGCTAGATCACTTGGACCCTACACAGGGGTCACAATTAGCGCTCCAACCACTTCGAAGGCTGGTATCAAGGATGGCAGCATCAGATGGCAGATGAGGAACCAGTCACCATTCCACATCCCAGGACACAGTTCTGCTACTGGGAAAGTTGCTGTGGACCCCAGGACACACAGGCATTCCAGAGATACCCAGAGGTGGCACTGCACTGCGATTCACAACAGGTATTTTCCCAGGGGCATCAGTGACCTGTAGCTCCATCCTCCTACCTACAATATAACCATGTTAGATGGGGCCCATACCATCATCATCTATGCTTTTATGTCCAGGCCTGATGCAGGACCCTGTGAGATTTGAAAACTCCCACATCAAAAATAATCTTTCACATTTTTATCCAAAAGATCCAAAATATGAAAAATATAAAAGCATTAACCTAACATTAAACTACTAATACTACCATTTTCAGTTCCAAAATGTCCATCTAAGAGGGTACAGTACTGTATGCCTGTAACCCCTGCACTCTGGGAGCCTCAGAAAGGAAAGTTAAAACTCTGCAGCCAGCCTGGGCAACTGAGCAAGATCATCTCAAAATAAGGGGAAGAGGGGCAAGGTTGGGGATACAGTCCAAAACCCCTGGGTTCAATCCCCAATACTGCAAAAAGAAAATAAAGCCCACCTTATTTCATTCTCTACCTCTGACGTCAATAGACATAACTTGCAGGTCTTTGCCCTGACGTCCAACTGCCAGGATCTGTCCAGTGCGCAGCTCCTCCCTGCCACGCAGCAAGCCACAGCAGCACACACTTGACAACATGATTCCCCTCAGGGGGGAGCCCCTTGTTCACTTGTTAAAAGTCTTAAGGGAAGAAGTTACCCAGTTTGATCTTTCCATCAGCCTCCGAGTGTCTGTTCACCTGTTAATTAGTTAAACAGAAGTCACAGACACAGCTGTTTTCTTTTGCGTGGCATTCAATGGTGAGACGAAACCAAACTTTTTGCACGTAAGAATTTTTCATTTGGCGTGAAATTCGTACAGTACAGACCAAATATGTACAATATGTCTATACAAAACAGCTCTCAAGTGACCGAGCTGGTGAATTTTTTAATCACCTTGTAACCAAAGCCCCATTGCTTCCGTGAAGTTAGCTGAGTTTTAAAAAGGCAGGATGAAATAAATCCCACTGAACCCTCTTGTGCTCCCTCTGCCCTCCGGTACGGTCTTGTGTGCGGCCCCCCAGAGCGCAGACCCCCGAGCGCCAAGCGCGCGGACGTCACCTGTCCCGCCTCCAGACCGCAGGACCCCGGCGAGGCGGCCCGGACGCACCTGTTTGAAGCAAAAGGGCATGGTGAGCACGCTGACCCCCACTATGCTGTTCACGACGTTCGTGACCAGCCCCCAGTTGGAGGCAGCGGCCGCGGTCATCCTGATGGCCGGCGCGGGCAGCGGGCCCAGGAGCAGGCGGCGGGGCAGGTCAGCCTCCAGATCCCGCCGGGCCGCGCAGCCGCCTCACAGTCATTCTCCTTCGCTCGTTCTGGTGACCGCCTCCGAACTTCCGAAACCAGAGCCGCAAGGGCCGTAGGCGACTCTAGTGACACCTCAACTGCTTTTCGCCACTACCGACTCACACACTTCCGCCTTCCGCGGGCTCCCCTATCCGGAAGTGACGAACTCGGGGGCGGGGCGCGGCGGGAAGCTAGCCCAAGAGAAACGGCTAGAAAGCGCCAACAGGGAGGGGCCTGCCGTGCTGGGGCGAGGCTCGGATGGACAGTAGCCAATGAGAGGCAAAAGCATAAGGCGTTGGTTGGCCGGGGCTAGGACGGGACGGGGGATGTGGGCGGGGCTTATTGCAACATGCGCTAAAGAGAAGGAGGTCTGCTAGAGCCTGGCGGGGGCGCGGTCGGGCTCTGGGCGGGGCCTGGAGCAGGGAGAGGCGGGGCTAGATGGTGCACCTGCGGGGAGGCGGAGCCGGGTTCCTTGGCGCGGGAGGAGGAAGGCCAGCTACGTGAGACTTCAATCCGAAAGGGCGGAGGAGAAAGCGGGATGCCGCGCGCCTTCCAGAGAGGATATGGGAAATTCCTGGTCGACCTGTAGCCCCTAGAACGGTTTCTTTGGTGTTCCTGGTGGCCGGGGCGCAGGAGGCTGGGTGCTGGCTCTGGACTAAAAACAATCTGTGCAGAGAAATTGACACCTCGGCTTTACAGAGGAGACGCGAGGCACTAGGGGCTTTGGCGACTCAGCTAAGGACACACAGCTTGTAAGAGAGTGCGTGGGGCTCGCCGCGCTGCCGGTGCTGGCAAGACACTGCCTCCAGAGCAGGGAAAGGAGTCTAAACGCCTCAAGGAGCAAAGGAAAAGCGAGAGAGCAAGAGGGAGAGACTCATGTGGCCTCTTCTGGGAAGGCTTTAAGAAGGGGTGGCTTCTAGGCTGAGGTTTGAAGGACAAATGAATGCATAGACGCCGGGCATGGTGGCTCATGCCTGTAATCCCAGCACTCGGGAGGCTGAGGTGGGAGGATCATTACGAGTTCTAGTCCAGCCTGGGCTACAAAGTGAGCTCAAGGCCAGCCTGAACTGCATAGCGAGACCCCATCTCAAAAAAAAAAAAAAAAAAAAAAGAATACATAGAAGCTTGCAGGGGTCGGGAGAGGTCTCCGCAGGAAGCAAGGAAGTCCAAGTGGGCTGGAACTGTGTGTGGGAAGGGCCATCAGGAAAGCAAGGCCATGTTTGGCACAGCAGCTGTTCAGGTCTCAGGAGGGTGCTTCTTCAGGCACCAGGCAGTCCCTTAGTGAGACACTGACCCGCCCTCAAATGAAGAGCAAGAAGAAAATATGACCCCATAAAGAGTGATATAAGGGGGCCAGGGGTTTAGCTCAGCTGCATAAGCGCCTGTCTGGCAAGCATGAGGCCGGGCATGACGACCCATACTTGTAATCACAGCTACTTGGGAGACTGAGGCGGGAGGATCAGAAGTTCAAGGCCAACTTGGACTGTCTCAAAATAAATGGGACTGGAGATGTAGCTCAGTGGCAGCGTGCCCTTGAGTTCAGTCCTCAGTACTGGAGTGGGATGGGGGGAATAATTGAATACAAAGCCAAAATAATAAATGCCTGTTTGTGTTCATTTATTTTTTATGTGAATGTAACCTTTTTTTTTTTTTTTTTTTGTCTTTTTCATTTTTATCGGTACTGGGGATCGAACTCACGACCGCCTGCTTGCAAGGCACGTGCTTATGCCGCTGAGCTAAATCCACAGCCCAATCTGTAACCTTTTGATTATGTAATTTTTAAAGAACTATCACACACACCAGATAGAATGTGAAATTTAAATATATTTTAATGAATAACAATAAATACCTATGAAACCAACATCATCTTTGAAAACATGATGTTAGCAGAGTTGGGGTACTCCCTTTATGTTCCCTCCCGATTCTGCCTTCTTCCTGCCCTCTTCACTGCCATCCTGGGATCATCTCTGTCCAGATCCTGTCATTACTTTCCTTTGACATCGAATATAGCCCTAAATAATTATAGAAAGACTGCTACTATTTGTTTCTTAATATTCATGTGGTCCGTCTCCTAATAGGCACGCTCGTGTCAGTGCCTAGAATAAAGAAAACAATCCATAGAAGCATGATCTGTCTCTTCTTTCATTGTGGAGTTTGGAGCACAGACATGGTAGTACGAAGCCATCTTGAGTCTTGAGGCCCAGGGCAGGGATGGAGCAACAAGCCAGAGAGAGCCCAGATCAGATGGGGCAGAGCCACTCCACTGGTCCCTGATTCCCTTCTCCCTACTCCCCCATGGAAGAGAGACAGACCATCTGGTAGGCTGCTGTTATCGTGGATTCTGTTTGGTGAAGTTGCTAAGGTCTGATTCAGTAGCCTATTAGGATAGAGCATTTCTGCACTTTTTTATTATAAAGAAATCATATTTCAGATATTCTTCTGCAACTCTCTTACCCAATGTCATTTACAAGATTCACCAGGGGCTGGGGATTTAGCTCATTAGCATAAGCGCCTGCCTGAAAAACTCCAGGTCATGAGTTTCATCCCCAGTACAAAAACAAAAATATAAGATTGATTACTACTTGTGTATTTCACATGTGTGCTGTGAATCACTTGTTCTCACTGCAAATGAATCCCATTGTTTTGGTACTGGAGATGAACTCAGCTTCACTTGCTAGGCAGGCGCTTGTGCCCCCGGCTGGATTCCCATTGTTAAAGTAGCCCATTCTCCTACCAAGGGCACCTGCATTGTTCCAGTTGTTTGCCATAAACAGCGATGCAGTGAGCATTGCTGGACTTGTCTCCTTTTTTTTTTTTTTTGTCTTTTTCCTTTGTATCGGTACCGGGGATCGAACTCATGACTGCCTGCTTGCAAGGCAGGTGCTTATGCCGCTGAGCTAAATCCCCCCAGACTTGTCTCCTTAATGTCTGCATGTTAGAGTTTCTCTAGTGTGATTACTGAGATGTGGAATTGTAGATTCAAGAGCTTGTGTCCCTGTGACTTTTTAGTCAGTGTTTTTCAGAGTGCCCATAAAAGTTCCCCTGGCTTACATCACAGGTTGGCAAGCTTTTTCTAAGGGTTAGATGGTACATATTTTTGGATGGTCAGGCCATACAGTCTCTGTCATAACTACTCACATCCTGCCATTGTGGAGACAGCCTTGCACAAGTGGGCATGCCAGCATTCCAGTAAAACTTCTGCTTACAAAGCAGAAGCTCTCCCAGTTAGCCCTGAAGGCTGCATACTGTGGACCCCTGCTGTGTGTGTCTTCCCTCATCCCCAACAGTCTGAGAGCATCCATTTTAGCTAATGTACTGACCAGAATGGATTCCTGTCTTCTCCCTTAGTCATCTTTTTTCTTTCTTTCTTTTTTCTTTTTCTTTTTTTGTTTGTTTTTTGAGACAGAATCGCCCTCTGTAGTTCAGGCTAGCCTTGAATTTACAGTGTGGCCCAGGCTGGTGTTTACCTCATGGTGATCCTTCTACCTCAGCTTTCCAAGTTCTAGGATTACATACATGTGCCATACACCTTGTTTATTCATATTTTTGTTGTTCCTTCATGTCTCTTTTGTGAAATATGTGTTCATTTTTTGCCCATCTTTCTACTTATGTTTGTTCTTATTTTGAGGAGTTTGGGGTTTTGGTGGTAGAGGGGGGAGAGGATTAAAACCCAGAGCCTCATAGAGCCTCATACGTGCTAGGCAAGCCTTCTACCACCAGTATACATCCTCACACCTGCTTTTGAGACAGATTTCTCTCTAAAGGTAGCCAGCATGGCTTTAAACTTGCAATCCCCTTGCTTCTGCCTTCTTGGTAGCTGGGATCACAGGTAAGCACCACTCAGTGTGCCTGGCTTCTTGAGGTCTCCCTTGAGAACTAACCCTGAAGCACTAAATTTATGTCTGTCAGTTGTCATCTCTTTGCATTTATATTTCATTGCTGTTGTAACAAGATTACCACAAATTCAGCACCTTAATACAAAGTTATTATCTCAGTTTCCAAGTCCCTTCCAGATCACACTGGACTAAAATCAAGGTGTGGCAGCCACCTTCTCTCCTGGAAACTCCAGAGCAATTGACTTCCTGCTCAATTGGTTGTTAGCAAAATTCCATTCCTTGGGGCTGGGGCAGCAGCATAAGCGTCTGCCTTGCAAGCAGGCAGTCGTGAATTCGATCCCTGGTACCAATAAAAGGGAAAAAGACAAAAAAAAAGTTCCATTCCTTTGGGTTGCAAGATCCCTATTTTCTCACTGGTTGTCAACTTTGTAGATTTTTTTTTCTTTTTTTTGTACCGGGAATTGAACTCACAACCTCACTCTTGCCAGGCGGGTGCTTAAACCACTGAGCTAAATCCCAAGCCCCTGGTTGTAAACTAAAAGCCATTGCCAGGCTGGTCACCCCCTTCTGTCTCCAAAGCCAGTGAAGTTTCTTTCGGGTCACATCTCTGAGCCAGCTAGAGAAAGTTTCCCTAAAGATTCATGTGATTAGACTAGGACCATCCCGGAGATAATCCAGGATAATCTCCACATCTCAAGGTCTGTAACCCTAATCATACTGGTAAAGTTGTTATGCCACATAAGGTCACATCCTCAGGAGCTCTGGAGGCCAGGGTTCCACTGCTCACCCCCTGATAAGATGCAGGTTGTGTATCCTTGTCATAGAAGTGCAGTGAGTCTCACTGAATCCCATCACGGGTGTGTGGCATCACGGTGCCTGTCACTGATGAGGTTTGCTCTGGTCGCTTGAGCACTCTCTCTGCGCCTCCCTTTCTCCTCTGGAGTTAGTGAGCAGTTTGTAGGGGACTCTTCGAAACTAAATATCCTGATCCTTGTCAAACTTTCCATTATTTAATTTACCTAAATTATCTATTTAATTACCGACATTTAATTTATTTACACTTCTCCTGGCTCCTATTTTATGCATTGGGGTACAATCCATTGCAGATACATTTTTTTTCAGTGCTGGGGATCAAATCCAGGGCCTCATGCAGCTAACACTATCTTTTTTTTTTTTTTGGTCTTTTTCCTTTTTATCAGTACCGGGAATCGAACTCACGACTGCCTGCTTGCAAGGCAGGCGCTTATGCCACTGAGCTAAATCCCCAGCCCCAGCTAACACTATCTTAATGCTTGAGAGTTACCCCAGCTTTGGATCTTGGAGCCCCTTCAGCCAGCTCCTGTGCCCCTCAGCATGTCACTCGCAACCTCCCGGCTTGCCCTTCTGGCTCAACAGAGTGTTCCTGGCTGATCTTGAGCTTTGCCTGTCTCCCGGACTCCATTCCTTTCCATGGAGACCACTATTAGAAGCCACAGTGAGGTGCTGAGTGCTCATAGCCTTTGGGATCCCACTGAACACCACATGCTCCTGTCTGGATCTCTTCCTGTGTCTCACTGCCTGTACTGAAAGATGAGAGTTCTCATTAACACCTCCATGCACCTCAAGGCCCAGGCCTCAGGCTCACCCCTAGTGTCCTGTTGTCCCATGTTTGTGACTCTAACACTGGTGTTTTTCCAACTCCTCCTCCCTCAGCTGCTATTCCCACTCAGAGAGACCCACAAGCACACCTGAACCCCTCCTCTCATTTGGTCAACTCCCTAGCCCTGCCCTGCCTAAATGCTTTAGGCTAAGCGTAAGAAGGGCAGGGAAGGGAAGCGCTGGGGCCATCATCCTGCCTCCTTGGTCCCCTCCAGTGCAATTCTCAGCTCACAGAGCTGTCTAAAGTTTCCTCAGCACCAAGTCTGAGTGACCTTAGGCGCATTAAGTCCCTACCTCTCTGAGCCCATGGGCAGCACTCACAACTGAAAGGCTTCTAAGAGCAGCAGCTTTCCTCCAAGCCAGCTGACACAAAGGCTACAGGTTGTGGTGGGTTGTGAAGAACACGGGCTCTGGAACCTGGATCCACCTGCACATCTGTGGTGAAGCTTCTGCTTCTCCCATGCTGTGCATGGAGGCCACACCTGCTTCCCTTAGGGGTGTGCTGGCTCCCTTCTGGTTCTGGGGCAGAGAGGATTTCTCTACCTCCCCTTCCCTTCCTTTACTCTCCAGCTCAACCAATCACCAAAGACATGCAGGGGTCCAGTTTGCAGTTAATTAAAACAGAGCCAGCACCTGCTGGGGGGGAAAAACACTTAGAGCAGGTGGCCTTGGCTCCAGGACAGCCAGCAGCAGACAGAGCTGGGTGGTGCATAGGACCTGGACCAGGCCATGTTCCCTAGGTAACTGGGAACTACTTCAGTCCCACAGGTTTTTTGTTTTATTTTTTTATTTATTTATTTTTTTTTTGTTATTGGTACAGGGAATTGAACTCACAACCTCGTGCTTGCCAGGCAGGTGCTTATGCCACTGAGCTAAATCCCTAGCCCCCAGCCCCACAGTTTGAGGTCAGTGAGGATCCCACCCTGCCCTGCTTCTCTGTTGGGCAATCCTCTGCTCCACCATCTGTCTCAGGCTCCTGAACTGGGCACACAGGGAAGCCAATAGCTTGTGGTGGAGCTTCTTGTGGGACTGGGCTTCGGTCCCCAGCAGGCAGAAGTTAAAAGTTCGCTCATTTCAAGTACTGAATGAAGAAACTGAGTCCCTACCTCTTCTCTAGGGCTTCTACCCATTCTCGGCCCTCTGCATCCCAGCAGAGTCCTAAAGTGTCCCAACCCAGGGTGGCATCGAGGGGAAGGGGAGCCTAGGTCTGGGGGCCTCCATCCCCACCCACCTTGCCTTCCTGTTTCCACAAACCCCCAAAACCACAGAGCTGAGCACAGGTCTGGCCTGCAGGAATGGATCTAATTTAGCATCCACAGCCCATCTTAAAGCCACAGCTGGGAGAGGAGCCTGGCAGCAGCCACATACTACATACCATGGTGGAATCCACCCAGACCTCCCACACAAAGAGCTTGGGGGCCAGCCAGGCCCGTGGCCAAGGACCACATCCGAGGGCAGCTTGGGAACCCAGAACAGACTTCTCCAGCAGCCTGGGACAAGGTGTGAGAACTGAGATTCAGTCAGCTCCTTCTGACTAGCCCTGGGGATTTCAAGTCACCTGGATCTGTTCATTTGATCAGCCCTTTTGTAGAGGGGGGAGGCCTGGGCTGGTCCCCCTCCTCCTCTGTCAGGACCTCCCCCAAACCTAGATAGCTGCCTGATGTGGGGGCAGATCTGGGGCTGCTGGGGACCCAGGGCCCAGCCAGGGTTTGACTCAGCACTCAGGTACATCCCCCCGGTGCTGGAGGACAATGGGAACGCTGCCCTACTACCTGCCAGCGTGTTCTGAACAGGCCAGATGCCTGAAGCTGCCATGGGGACACAAGAGGGTACACAAGTGCCACTCTAAAGGGGCCTGGGGTGGAGGGTCATGGATGGCCCTTCCTCTTGAAGGTCTCTCACTGGAGCTAGGCAACCACGAGCCCCTTAGTTGGAAAACCACTGGCTATGGCACTACTTCTACACAGCCCACTGTCCACTCCTCCGGCACCCTACCCAGGCTTGGCTGAGCAGGCCAGAATCTGGGAGCCTGACTTTCACTAGCTAACCTCACCCCACTCAGGACAGCCCTGTTCCAGCCTTGTGGGAGACCAGTGAAGCCAAGGAAGGAGATGAGGGTCCCCTCTCTCTCTGGGTGGCTCTGGGATAGGAGAGACCCCAGGAGGTCCTGCCCAGTCCCAGCTGGAAGCTGAGCTCAGGGTGTGTCCCAAGGCTGGAGAGCAGAAATCTACAGACTAGTCCCTAACACAGCACCCTCCTGAGGCTGCGGGAAGACTGTCCCAGGTGCTCCCTGCTCCAGAAGGTCACTTGATCGTTAGCATTCAAAGGCAGCTGGAAGACAGGAAGCTAGAAGGGGATGCCTGAGAGGGACACTTGTACTTCCTTCCAGCTATGGGCCTGGCCCACACCTCACCCCATTCCTACCATCCCCAGGAATCATACTGGGGAGACACAAGACTTCCGGTGGGCCGCAAGGAAAGACCAAAATGTATTTATTCTCCTCTGGGACTCCTGTGTCCATTAGCAGAGCCCAGGTCCTCCCAAGCCTGCTATCCTTCGAGCCAAAGCTCCTTCTGCCTCCCAACTCCTCAGCCAAGGAGCTGGCTGCGTGAGGAACCAGCAAGTTTACCTCCTTTCCCTGCATGCAGCTGTTCAGTTGTGTCCCCCAGTTTTGGTCTAGCTCCCAGTACCGCAGAATGTGGCCTTCTTTGGAAATAGATTCTTCACAGGTATAATCAGTTAAAAGGAGGTCATTCTGGAAGAGCAGCCCCTATGCCCAGTGGGACTGGTGTCTTTATGAAAACAGGAACCCTGGCACAGGTACACAGCCGTGTGAACACCGGAGAAGTCAGAGAGCCACTAGGCTTCTACATGTCATTGAATGCTAATGATCAAGTGATTGCCTGGAGCAGGGAGCACCTGAACAGTCTCCCCACAGCCTCAGGAGGCGTGCTGTGTTAGGGCCCAGTCTGTGGATCTCTGCTCCTTGGCCTCAGGAAACACCCTGAGCTCAGCTTCTAGGCCACGCCCATTGCCGCACAAGCACCTGGGCCTCATGAAGCCCCACAAACCTGGCACAACCCCCTGCTCAAGGACACAGTCTGCCCTGCCACCATCTGGCCCCTCATTTGTCTCTCCAGCTGTTTCCCATGTCTTGGCTCTTTGCACCCCACTCCCCAGCTCTGCCTCTCCAACCTAAGCCAACACACACCTGCACGGGGCCAAGTTTCTAGCACCCACATAACCTGCCACCCTCACCCAGAGAGTCACAGAAGTGGGTTGGGTGAATTGTGTGCATGGAAAAACAGCCTAATTCCCACAGCTGCTGCCAAGATGGAGGAGGAGAAGAAGTGGCCGGACCGCCACTTGCACCTGTGGGCTCCAGTCAAGGTCTCTTTCTGTCCACCCCACTGGCTGCCAGTCTGGTTCAGGAGCCAGCTCTAGATTAGGTGCCACCCTTGGGGAGACTTGCAGGCAGGCACCTCACCTCTCCCAGCCTCTCTGCTCTGACAGTGTGCCGCTGCTCAGCCAGTGCACCCTCTCTCACTCTTGCAGCACACCCCCATTGGGTTCTTTCACAGAAGGAAAAGGTGAGGAGCATCCTCTGTCACTCCCACACACTTCTATGTCACCAGGATCCTCCTGACCGGCCTCGGTTCCATGGCTGCTGCGTGAGGCCAACTGAGTTGCCTTGGAACTCCCTGTTCTCTGCCAGGACACAGGCTGAGCTTGGAAGGTGCAGGTTTCCCAGGGGCTCAGGGAGCTGAATCAGGCCAGAAAGAACTAAGAGCAAAACCAGGCCTCCCCTGCAGCCCACACCTCAGACCAGGAAGAAAAGCAAACAAACCCAATCTGCCAGGGAGCTGAATGCTCTGATGGGGCTGGTTAGATAGGGAAAGGCATTTGGTGCTCCATTTATAGTGGGTCAAATTGTGACCCCCAAAATATATGTCCAACTGGAACTTCAGAATGTGACGTCATCTTCGTGGGTAGGATATGGTAAGGCTCTCCAGATGAGATTGTCCGGGATATCCAAACACAGACAGCACAGAGGAGAGGCTTGTGGGATGATAAGGCCAGAGGCTGGAAGGGTACACCCAAACCAAGAAACACCAGGGCCTGTAGGAGCTGGGAGGTGCAGGAGGTGCTTCTCTAGAGACTTTGGGGAGTGCCCCTGCTGACACCCTGAGTTGTTGAGTTTAAGGCACCCCCAGAAATCCTGGACATTAATACCATGTTTAGTGGTTCTTGGAGTCCCTGAGAAACTGGAAAACAGGTACCGGGCATCTCAAGATGGGGTCTTCCCAGGAAGACCAGAGGAGATATCTGCAGAGGGAACCCATGAATCCATCAGTGTTTAGTAGTGGAGGAGGGAAAGGGCAGCCAGGCAGAGGAACAGGCATTGTCACATAATTAAGACCTGACCAGGTAAACAAAAGAATTGGGTGGACTTTCCAGTAGTGCTTTTCTCTTCCTCATTCCCTCCCTTCCCCTGCTGGAGTTCCCACAGCCTCTATGGGGCTGTCCCGGATACACCTCAGGATGTGTGCCCTTGCCAGGGTCAGTCTTACCCCTCACCCAACCTGTCAGTAAATCCCAGTGAGCCCACGTTCAGTGGTCCACAATTTTGGCCATCTCTCATCATTTACCATTGTCTTCTTCTCAATCTGGGCTATAGTTTGGGTCCTAAATGTCCTGCAGGGACCTGCATGTTGAAGGCTTCATTGTGAGGCTCTTGGTTACCACCTTCTTGGTCACTGAGACCTTCAGGAGGCAGAGCCTCGCAGGAGGAAGCTAGGCCATGGGGGATGGGCCCTCAAAAGGGATATTAGAACCCTGGCCAGTTGGGACCATGTCCCTCCTGTCCCTCTCCTTCTTGTACTTCCCAGTTGACCTGAGGTGAACAAGCCTCCTCTGTCACCTGGTCCTTCCCATGATGCACCACCAGGGGCCAAAGGAACAGAGCCAATGGACCAAAACTGTGCGCCACTATGCACCTTTCCTCCACTTCAATTGTCTCATTCGGCTGGGCATGGCGATACACACCTGCAGCCACAGTGTTTGGGAGGCTGAGGCAGAAGATCACAAACTGGAGCCCAGCCCAGACATTTTAGCAATTTAGTGAGAACCTTTCTCAAAGAGTAAAAAGGATTTGGGATGCTGCTTGGGTTCTAGTCCCAGGACTGCTAAATAAATAAATAAATGGTTTCTGTTCAACTTAAATGTCCTCTGTTTTAAGTTCGCACAGTAACAGAAAAATGAGTAGCACCATCCTGCCCCTCCTTCCTGGATGGGACTCAGTGACACTGTTACTTTGGGTTCATGGTAGAGGAAGCTCTGGTGATCTGTGACCACAAGCCTTTCCATTCTTACGGATGGGGAGACTGAGGCTTGCAGAGGTGCTATGTCCCCATGGGGCTTGAGAGCTGGGATAGTGAAGCAGCACCCTCCCCCAAAGCAGCACTGGGGACTGAATGGACAATGTGACCTTTGCAGATGTCCTGACTGAGACAAAGGCTGCAGATTGTAATCTTGGCCACCAGGAGGAAATGTCCCCCACACCTTCACTGTTGGGTTGTAAGTAGTGGGGCCAGTGAACAATTCAACAAGATGGAAAACCTTTCATCTACGAGGTTTTGTTTGTTTTTTGTTATTGTTGTCTCTTCCGTTTCTCAAAATTCCAGATGGGAGGGCTGGACTCACAGCTGCAGAGTGGCCCTTTCACAGGCTGAGAGATGCACACACACTACTGGGCAAGGTCCTGTGGACAGGGTTTGTCAGGTCTCCCAGGGCAGGCCCCTGGGACATTCACACAGGCTATCCTTCTTGTTTGGGCAGTAGGCAGGTCCACTGGGCACAAGAGCAATAGCAACCACTGCTGAGCATGTCCTCCATCTCATGCCCTTCTCTCCATCCCCTCAGCAGGTCCTGAGTTGGCACCAAAGCTCTCTGACATGATCCTGACCACAAGTCCCCCACATATGGCCTCAGTCCTCCCTAAGCCAGGGCTTCAAGACCCTGGCAGCCCAGGGCACCTGCCACCCGGCCTCAGCCTAGAAATCTGGGGCAGAGCTATGCAGGAGCACAGCACACACTTAGCCTGCTCTGCTCTCTGCCCAAGGGTCCTCTGTCCTGGGAAGTGGGGTACATGGCCCATAGCTTCCCAGGGCCTGGAGCTCACACTTCCTGTTCCTTAGGCTACAGTATGGGTCCTAGCAGCAGGCAAGGTGTGTGCTCTACAGCCAGCCAGGCCAGACACCACATGCACTGGTCCCAGGGAACTGCAGTTTACACTCCAGAAGGAGGAGAAAAACAATCCTGCACCTTGGCCTTACTCCCCGCTCCTACTCCTGGATCCAGAGCTGACCAGACTGCAGCTGTCTCTCAGTGGTCCACTACTGCCAGCAGCGGCCTAAGGAGCAGAGGTATCATCTGTCTCCCCCAGAAGAGGCAGCCCAAATGGGGCTCATCTAGAGACCCCCTGCCAAAGCCCATGGCTCCAGGAAAGAAGGACTTGCCTTACATGGGGAAGCCTGGCTCCCCATGTGGAAGCTTCTGGCTCTCAGAATCCCCAGAGCTCCCCAAGAGCACAGGCCGGCTGGAAGTCACTCACTGTCTTCCCTCTGTTAATTCCGTCCCGTAGGCCAGAGCACAGGGCTACAGAGGGGGGGTATGAGGATCAGCGAGGCACAGCTGGGAGCCCAGGGGCACAGTTGGGCTGCTTCCAGGTCCCATCCGGCAGCTGCATCCCCCTGGGCTCCCATCTCTCCACCACCCGCAGCTGGCAGGACAGCGGCCCCAGGGAGACAGGCAGGAATGCAGCATGCCCAGGCGCAAGGCTGGAGCACCTCCCCAGCTGTGCAGAGCCCAGGCAGATGGAGTCTGGTAATTAGAGCCCCTGACAGCTGAGAAGTGATAGAGGCAGGAGCACAGGGGGGCTCTAGGACAGGGGGCCCAGGAGAAGCAGCCTTATTGGAGGCAGGGCCTAGGCAGGGAGGGACCACCCAGGGCCAGGCTCTGTATCACCCTCTGTATCACCCTACGAGATCCTTGTGCCCTGACACATGGCTGGGACCCCAGATGCTATAGAATCTGCCACCCCCAACAAAAGCCCAGGGTTGTGGAAACAGCTGAGGCCTTGGAGACTAGAGCAAGGCTGTGGCAAAAGGCTGCAGACACTAGTGTGGACAGCTTCTGCCTCTGTCCTCCAGGCCGGCCTGGAGTGACTTGGCCTAAGCTCCAGCCTGCTGTCCACTCAGAGCCACTAGACCTGCCCACCCTGGACACTGCTGGCTGGGATGAGGGGTGCTGCCAGGAGGAAGAGGGCTATTTCCTGCATGCTGTGCAGGTGGAGGCTTCCAAAGTGCACAGGGCCGGCCCTACCCCATGTCAAGCCCCTGAGCCCGGCTCTAGTGCTGGAGGGATTTCCTTCCTTTCCCATGCCCCACGTAGACAAGGTCCTTTGCTCAGCAACAGTAGAGGCCTGAAGAGGCAAGGCATTCCAGTTCCCATCCCCTCCCACTTCCCGGGAAAGGACAGAGCCTCGGGAGGATGTCCCTAACCCTGCCTGGTGCCCAGCCCCAATGTGGGTCTTAAAATGTCCCCTTGCCAAGACGTAGGTCACCTGAATTTCTCATCTAACAGGAGAATGAGCTGATCAGTGGTCAATCCCCAACACTGCAAAAAACAAAAGAAAATGAAAGAAAAATTTAAATGATCGGCATGCATTTTACTGTTCATCTTTGGGTTGTTCAATGCTAGCCCATAATACAAATAAAGCATATGTGTTTTGTTATCACCAAAATAGTACAGAAAAGGAACTCACCTATTTTTTTGTTTGTCTGTTTGTTTTTACAGTGCTGAGAGTAGAACCTTGGGCCTTGAGTGTGACAGGCACTGAGTGACACCCTCAGCTCCCTGCCATTTCCTTTGTGCTTCTTCACAAGCTTGCATTGCCCTGAGCTGCCCCTCTGATGTCCTGTAAGCAGAGAAGGGAAGGAAAGGCAGCTGTGGGCTGTGGGCTGCCCTGTCCTGCTCTGTCCCTCCTTGTCATCCTGGATCAGACAGGGAAGTAACAAAATCAGACTGCAGACCACTGCCTGCTTCCTGCCCTAGGGCCATTGGTGATTCTAGCAGGAAGTGTGGCCCCTGACCCCTATTAGGGCCCCATTCTTTGTGTGACACACTCATCTGACCATTACTTGGAGGATCCACTAGATTCTGTGCTCTCGAGCTGTGAGGACCTTGAGGGAGGTGCAGCAGGGCTGCTCATGGGCTTGCGTCCAGGACCTCACTCACACAATACAAGCTCAGAGACAAAGTTATTAAGACGCTCAGGATAGCCTTAAGCCAAGGCTCTTGTAATCCAGTTCCTGTGCAATGGCACAGGCCTCTACCCAGGAAGCCAACCCTGTTTCTTGACAAAGACCTTGGCTAAAATGTCAGATATGGGTCAGGGTTTGGGAGCACAGCTGAGCCTCAAGTGGGAACACAGAGAGGCACCTGCTGGGGCTCCCACAGTCAGTGCAGCCACAGCTGGCTTGCCCTGCCCACCTTTATCACACACCCTTCTTGCCCCCTGCTGCCCCTGGTACCAGTAGCCGCAGCCCCCAACAAACACCAGTCTAATCACCTCTCTGCCTACAAAGCCCCATAGCTTGGGCATAAGCACAAGCTACTAGGCCCTTTACCCAGTTTTTCAGCTCCAGCCAGGTTCTGGGTGCTCAATCCATTCTCTGGCTCTCTGGTCTTCACACATGGAGGAAACCATCCTTCCCTGCCCTCTAACCCTAACCCTGATCCCCTCAGCCTTACCCCTCTCAACACTTAGGTTTAAGGCTTTTTCCTCCTGAAAGCCCCCTGGCCCTTTCCTCCCTCGGCCAGCCCCATAAGCGCTGCCTGTGTGTCTCCAAGTCCGTGTTTCTACAGGACATCTGTCTGCCTCACCAGATGATGACGAACGGGAGGTGAGGAAGCACACTGAGTAATCCCACACCTGGAAAACATCAGTGCTTTGTAAATACAATCAGCTGGGTACAGGAGTAGGCGATGGGATGAGGAAGATTGGATAAAGGATGGGCAGACTGGTGAGTGGGTGAGTAGGTGAGGGAATGGATGGCGGGCAGATAGCTTGGGAGTGGAGGGGGCCGAATAAAGGATGAACTGGTATCTGGGTGGGTAGAATGATGGAAGGTAGGATGGAGGTATGAATAGGCAGATGGACCAATAGGCAAATAAAACAGACGGGTGGATGGGTGAACAGGTGAATGAATGGATAGTAGGGTGGATGGGTAAGTGGATGATAGATGGGTAGGTAAATAAGGGCCTGAATAGGTGGGTAATAGGGTGGGCATTTGTGAGGGGATATGTAGTGGACGGATTGATGGGTGCCTGCGTAGGTAGACAGGTGGGCATATGGGTGGGTAAACATGCCTGTGTATGGGGCATAGACGGAGGGATGGGTGCATGTAGATGGGTGGATGGAGGCACAGGTGAATCAATGGACAATGGAAGAATAAGTGGATGAGTTGATGTCTATGATTTGGACTAAGGTCCTTTCTAGATAGAGACTCAAATCCTAATCCTGTTAGTTTCATTCTGTTAGATTGTACATCAAGCAAAGGTTTCCAGTCAGTTTTGGGCAACAGAAAGCAGCCCTACTGTCTTTATGGGAAAGGCTGAGGTTGGAAGGATGATGAGATCTCAGAGCTGAGGCAAGTGGTTAAAGGTGTCATTCAGGACCCAGGAGCTTCTACAGAGGTGAGAAGTGGGAGGAGCATCATCTGTCTGCTGGCAGTCAGAGCCTGGCGGAACGCGCAGCTCAGCAGCCTTATGCCCAGCGTTCCAACCACCCTGTCATCTGGTGACTTGGTTAGGAGCCCGTACCCAGAACTGTGGGGAGCCTGCTGGCCAAGGTCTGGGTCACAAATGTGTCCTGGCTACCTGGGCTTGCCTGCTGGGCAGCAGAGGCCACACTGGGGTCTCTCATCAGGCACCCCCATGAAGGCCCCCACACCTGCATCACTTATGTCTTAGGGGACCCTAGTGGGGGACAAGACTTACATTCCTCTTGGAGCCACTGTCCCCGGGCTCGGATATATTCCTGTGCCTAGCTAAGCACTGAGGGATTGGTGCAACCTGGTTCCCTAAGCACACAGGTAGGTTCTTTGGGGTCCTCAGGCGGTAGGGAGATGGGGCTGGGGATGGCATCTCTTCTGTCTGGTGCAATAGTATGATCCCCTTTAGCGCTCAAGTAACTGAAAAGCCCTCATAGAGCTGCTGGGGACCCCATACACCAGCCTCCCGGAATCGCGTCTGTGAGGCCAGGGCCAGCACCAGGGTCTGTGGGAACCTGAGATGTTTTCCAAATATGCCCTGTACCCTTCAGAGAGAAGATTAGAATCCATTCATTGCCCACCAGATTGCCCTTATTTCAAGAGATGGCCTGGGGACTGCAGACCCCTGGCCACTCCCTTCTCCAGCAAAGGGGCACACAAAGGTCTCCTTATCAGCCCTTCCCACAGCTGTGATAAGAGGACTTGGCTATAGAAAGACCTCTGGGTTCAAGAAACAAAGTTGTTCCGTTCTCACTCACAGCTGCCCCTCCAACACTGAGGAGACACAGGCCTGAGACCCCTGGGTCTTCATCACATCCTGCCAGTGACAGGGAGATGAAGTCAGGTACAGCCAGGAAACTCAAGCAGCCCCTGCAGCAGCCCATCCACAGGAAACCAGTGGTGAAGCCACCCTCGGTGGCTGCCATGTCTCCACCTCACGGAGGCCAACTTGGGCTCAAGCGGTCAGTATGGGCCCTGGAAGAAGCCAGAGGGCGGGTATCCCTTAGGGACTGTGAGGGGCCAGAGCGAGGCTTGTGAACAAAGATCAGGTGAGGACATAAATCAGCCGCCCGATCACATTTCCTGCCCTGAAAGCTCCTGTAAAACACAGGAGAAAATTGACCTGTCAGAGGGATAGATGGGCAGCAGTAGTGGCTACCCACGGGGGGCAGCCTTCCCTACAGCCTCAGGGTCCCCCCTCCACAGAGCGCCCCTGTCTTGCCCAGGCTGGGCTCCCGCTGTCCACACAACCCCAAGGGGAATCCAGGCAGGGGAAATGTATTGGCCAGGCCACCTGGGGGGCCTGGCAGCTTGCCCCCAACCCTCCACACACCCCTGACAGACAGGGCCCAGCTGCCTGAGTCCAGCAGGCCATAAAATGGATGGAGACCAGGGACAGAGTCAGCAGACAGCTAGAGTACCTTTTAAAAAATGTAATCTCTTTTTATTTCCCCTCCTCAGTCCGGCCTCCTCCCTCCAGACCGTAACCTCCCCACTACCCGCCCTCTTCCTGTGTAGCACCGGGTTGGCAGTGACCTTGGCGCCCAGACCGCCGTGTGGGCGGCTGGAGCCATCAAGGACGCCCTCCTCACCTTGAGGAGGTCTGAGTGCTCCAGCAGGCCTGTGGGGACTGGAAGAAGGAGGGACAGAGTCCTCTGAGCGGCTGCACCTCCAAGGTGACATACCGCCCACAGCTCCCCTAGCAATGGGGGCCCTGAGACCCCAGATGGGGCCCTTGTGGCTGCCCACATGAGGCAAAGGGCACTTCTCAGGACAGTGAAAGGGGAGACCACTGATTCCCCAGGATCCAGGCAGCCAAGCAGGCCTGGGACCTCATCTCTGCCTACTCGCTGCTCAGGTCCTGCCTGCCCAGCCTCTTGGCACTGTGGTTATAGCGACTGCCTGAATCCAGGTGTGGGGCTTCAGAGGTCACCAGCAGGGCCATCAGCGAGCTGTCCACAGAGCACACTTGTGTCCCTGACAAACTCCTGAGGTCCTGGTGCTGCCCCAACTATGGCTACCCAGCTGCTTCCCTCAGTCAAAAGGCTGTGGCTGCTGCTTCCTGTCTAAGGGCCAGGAGGCTGACCTATGGCGGGAAATGCCAAGAGAAGCAGAAAGAGGGCCTGGACCCTGCAGCCTGCAGCCTCCCTGGGGGGCAGGGATCAAGAAGATACCCTGGTGGGGACGAGTCTGAAAAGGTACAAAGCCCTCATCACTCAGCAGCAAGATGCCCAAGTTTTGGGGGCCAAAGAAAGGGCAAGGATGTGGCACCAGGCAGCTCTTGGTGGCCCAGAGCAGCAGCACATGGAGACCACATGCCTGGAGGGAGGGAGGGCCAGCGTGGGGAAGCAGCCAGCAAGGCCTCCATGGGGAGACAGTTAGCAGTTGTATAGGTGACATGGGTAAGAGGGTGCAGAGAGGTGAGATTTGGGGTAAGAGCAACAGAGCTGACCTAGGGGCCATGGAGGCTGGACAGAGCTGATAGGCTAGGCTGGGAATTTTGTGCTGAGCAGATCCAGGCTTATGGGTCCCAAGAGATCAAGGCCACCTCTTCAGATAAAGATCTGCATTACTTGGCCTTGGCTAGGCTCCCCCAGGCCTGCAGGAGGACAGAGGTTCTTCCCAGCCCTCAGGAGGCAGTGGGCCAGGGCTCCTTCCCGCCCTCTCTCCCAAACCCCATAAACCCAGAGAGTTTGGGGGTGGGGGATGAGGACCTGAAGCCTCTGTGCCAGGCTCTCTCAGAGCCCAAGTGCATTACTGTCTCCATCCTATGCATCCAGGCCTCCATAATCTCCTTGGGCCTGGCTGCTCTGGGGAAGAGCCTATGCCTAACGGGGACACAGCCATCTCTCCAAGCCCTTCCTCTTCCCTGTCATCCCTTCCAAACAATGGCCTCAGTACCCAGCAAGGCAAGGGCAGCCCCACGGCCTGACAGCAAATAGGTAGCTAGTCACCTAAAAGGAATGAGGGTACGCAAGGACTCCGTCTTAGGGAGGTGAGGTCCTCAACTTCCCCAGAGGGGGCCTCCCAGACCCTTGGATTGTGGGCACTGTGGGACCTGGGGGCAGGCTTAGGAGCCCAGAGGAAGCTCCTGGGGCTGCAGGACAAGGCTGCCATACAAGGCCCGTAATGTACCTGGGGGTCCAGGCTTTGCAGATCTTCCCCAGCACCCACATCTCCCCCAGGCAGAGATCTCTGGATTTTTGGTCTCAGCCTCCTCATCCACCTGGAATCCACCCCTCTCAGCCTCACTGGCCTCAGAGAGGTCCCACCAGCCACACTTGAGGGGCACATCACTGGGATCTGGGGGGGGGGCTCTCTAGGCCCTGTGGATGGGCAGGAGGAATTGTACATCTTTGTCTCTGAATGCACACAGAACACACACACACACACACACACACACACACACATACACACGCACGCACATGAATGTGGTCCTCCCATCCACCCTGTCTGTCCTTGCCCTTTGCCTGAGGCTCTCAAGCTGGGGGCTAAGGGTGTTCTCAGGCTGGGGTGTAGGTGAGGCTATGGGGGACAATGAGGTTATGTAGAGCTAGAGCCCTTACAAGTAGCCCCTGGGGTCATTGTCAGGGGCAGGTGCAGATCAAATGGGACTCCTTTTTGCTTTGCATCCTTCTTC
Source organism: Cavia porcellus (assembly GCF_034190915.1). Taxonomy (NCBI): domain Eukaryota; kingdom Metazoa; phylum Chordata; class Mammalia; order Rodentia; family Caviidae; genus Cavia; species Cavia porcellus. Next base: position 29,638,353 of record NW_026947515.1, read on the forward strand.
CTGCCCTTCACTCCTGCTCTCCCATGGCCTCTGGCCAGTAGGAGGGACAACTCCATAGGCTCAGGCTGTACCCCAACCCAGATAAGCCCTTCTCAGCCTATCCTCGGTAGGTCCTCCTAATGCCTCAGTGCGATCCATCAGTAGAGGAAGACAGACTTCTGTTCTCTGTTTTATGGTTTAACCCTTAAACCTACCAGCCTTGGCCCTCAGGGACCCTGGCTTGTGCTCAGGGTCACTGCCAAGCCGTATCTGTCTGCCCGGTCTACATCTTCAGTCACCCGTATGTGTACCCCTGACTGGTTCTGCGTTCTCTGGCTAAGGATACTGAGACCGCTGCCTTGGACATCTGACAGCCCCCCTTCTACTGACTTCCCACTATGTTCCAGCACACACACACCCCACCCCCGAACTCCATATTAAGCACTGGCTCCCCTGTGGCCCAGGCGCAAACTGCTTATGTAGGGCAGGCCTCAGCTCCCCTGGGCCAGCTGACACGGAAAAGCAGGTTTCAGCCACCAACCTGCAGGGCCAGGCAGATTGTAAGATGCAGTCAGCAGGCACGAGCAGAGGCTGAGATTGCAGGGCTCACAGGGCATGCCAAGTAAGCCTGAGGGCACTTGTGCTTGGACAAACAATCACACCCCGGTCACCCAGACCATCCGTTTCCAGGGGGGCCTTGGCCTGTGAGGGACTGCAGGAAGAACAGCCATGAAATGTGCCCCCTTTTCATCTCTACTTCAGGTGCCTTTTTTTTTTTTTTTTTTGGTCTTTTTCATTTTTATCCGTACCAGGGATCGAACTCACAACTGCCTGCTTATAAGGCAGGCGCTTACGCCGCTGAGCTAAACCCCCAGCCCCTTCAGGTGCCTTTTTTAAAAATGCAAGTTTATTTTGCCACTTCTCAAAAAAATGAGGTTTTCTAATTCGAATGAGACAAAGGATAAAACCTCAGTGAAGGGTTTGCAGGTGTGCTGGTGTTTGCAGGACCACCATTGGCTTGAGCAATACAGCTGTGACCATGTGGGGGCACCCGGAGACAGCAACTTAGTGCAGCCATTCTACTCTCAGGACTCAGCCCCGGGACTCTGCGAAGGGCCTCCCTGCCAGCCCACACCTGAGCGCGGCCCGTGGGCTGGGCAAGGCGGCCTAGAGCCTGCTCTTCTCAAACACACCTCTCTCTCTCCCACAAAATAATTTAATGCAACTTAATGGCTTGAAGTTGATGTAAAAATTACAGATGTGTGCGGGTGGGGTGGGGTGGGGGCCTCGTAAGAAATCCTTTTGAAAATATAATTGAGTTAATGGAGCCATAACTGTGTCTCATTTTGGGGGTAATTGGCCCGCTTTTTGTCACCCTGTCCATTTACATACTCCTGTTTTCTTTTTGCGATTGATTTTTTCTTTATAAAGTGGGCCACTTTACTGCAATTTTTAAAGCCCCAGTGATGAATAAAACCTCATCTTCCCGCTCATTAAGACGCTGGAATTAGCCAGGCTCAGGGCCCCTCCAGTCAATTTGCTTAACAATCCCAGGCTGCTGGTGTTTGGGTTGAGAGGGGGCTGCTACAGCAAAAGGGGCTGGCTCTGGAGGTGGGTCCTGGACGGGGTCCACCTGGGGCAGAAAGTGAGGTGGGAAGGGTGCCAGAAGTCCCCTGCCTGCACCTGGCAGCACAGTCTCCTAGACCTTGACCTTGGGCCGCCCTCCCCTCCCAATCTCCTCCCTTGCAAGTCTTCTTCAGCCTTGGACTCTCCGCCCCCAGGCTGTCTTAGTGAGGCTGTAATTCAGAGGGCCCACCCACCTGACTTTGACTGCAGATCAAGGTCACGCTTCCTTTAGAAAATATTTTTAATTATAAAATCCATACACACAGAAAGCAAATGAATCCAATACCACAATGGGATGTAAAGCAAAAAGCAGTGCCATGAAGGGCACCTTGCTCCACCTCCCAGGCATTTTTCTATGCAAAGGAAGGAGGGCACTACGCAGGTGACCTGTAAAAACCTAATCCTGCCCCTTGCGTCCTGGCTCTTTGTTGCGCTCAGTTATATTTAATATCACCAGGATATTAAGTCCTCCACAGTGGTATGTATGGATTCAGCTTTCCTGACTTCATAATATTCCAGGGCACGTTGGCACCATGTTGTATTGGGAATAATACACCAGTCCAAACTTGGGGAAAGGGAGGGATTTCCCAGGCCTGTCCCTGCAAGCTGGGACAACGGTTGAGTGCTATAGTTTGGGTCTAGGAGTGTTCGTGATTGCTTGTGGGTTGACGGCTTGATCCTCACTCAGTCTGTGGTTCTGCTGGGAGGGCATGAAGCCTTCAGTGACAGGGATATGGAAGAAAGATAGGTCCTCTGGGGGGCCTCAAAGGGGACATAGGGACCCTGGCCCCTCCCTATCTCTTTGGCCCTGAAGTGAACAGCCTTCTTTCTCTATGACCTTCTGCTCTGATGCACTGGTCCACCATGGGCCCAAAGCAATAGAGCCAAATGCCCATGAACTGAAATCTCTGAAGCCATGAGCCAGAACAGAATGTTCCTCCTTATAAATGATTGTCTCAGTTATTTTGTCACAGCAACAGAAAGCTGACAGCTCATGTGCATTTAGCCAGCATCCCAATATACACTTGCATTGCTTATAATTTTTCAGCCTTCAAAATAATCCTACAAAAGACATCTCTCTTCACATCTTTGTACATGTGCGCACACATGCATGCTGCTGAGGATTGAATCCAGGACCTTGCACATGGTCAGCAAGCACGATTCTATCTTTATCACAAGTATGTCTGGAGGATACGAGCCCTAGAAGACAAATTGCCACATTAAAAGGTATGCATATTGCAAATGTTAATTGACATTGCAAAACTGCCCAGTGGTATGCCAATGCACATAGTCCTCCTGCCCACGTTGAGGGTCTACTTCACTTCTTAGCTGGAAAAGCTAAGCATTGTCAGTCATTTTGATTTTTTTGTCATCCATAGGTGGCAAATAGAATCTTGGGTTTTTTTTATTTTAATTAGCTTTATGGAGATATACTCTAGGTCAAGAAAGAATATCCATTTTAAGTGTTTGGGTGACAATTTGACAAATACAGTTGGGGATCACTACAATTAAGGCACAAAGCAGAGCTGGGGACAGCTCATGAAAGGGCACGCGCTTAGTATGCGCAAGCCCCCCAGGTTCCATCCCCAGCATCCCAAAAGGTTCTTCAGGGCCCAGTTTCAGTCCAAGCAACCACGAATCTGCATTCTGGCACTTAGGTTAGTTTTACCTTTTCTAGAACTTCATAGAAATAGAAAGCACTGGTTTCTTTGAGATCACATAATCTTGGGCTCTGATCCTGTCAGTGCCCCATGCTCTAGCTTCCGTGGTACAGTCACATTCCATGGTCCAGATGGGCTACTCTTGTACTATTTGCCTATAGTTAGATATTTGAGTCATTTCCAGTTTAGGGCTACTGATGCACAAAGCTGTCAGGAACATTTGAGCGTAAGGCTTTAGGCAATATATATTTTTATTCATTTCTGGATAAACACCTGGGAGTGGAACGGCTGGGTCACAGAGGTATATATTTAATGTTTTCTGACATTGCCAAAGCAGCAGCTGTACTGTTTTGCATTCCCACCTGCAGTATGTGAGCATTCTGGTTCCTACATATCCTCCCTGGCACCCGACAGTGTCTGCCTTTTAATGCTAGTCACACTGGAAGCTATGTAATGTTCTCTCTGTCTCTGTCTCTGTCTCTGTCTCTGTCTCTATCTCCCCCGCTCCCGCCCTCAGTACCAGGGATGGAACTCATGACCTTGCACTTGTCAGGTAGATGCTTGTGCCGCTGAGCCAAATCCCTGGCCCTTGCATTGGTATTTCACTTGCATTTCCCTGATCAGAGAGCATCATCTTTTTGTGAGTATGTGGTAGAGAGAATGAACATAGCGTCTTGCACATATTAGACAAATACTCTACTACTGACCTGCCCCTCAGCCTTTAAAAACATTTTTTTTTAACTCAAGCTCTCTGCACTGAGCTACATCCTCAACCCTTTTTTATTCTGAGACAGGGTCTCGCTAAATTGCCCAAGGTGGGCTTGAACTTTCACTCTTCCTGGCTCAGCTACCTGAGTAGCTTGGATTACAGGTGTGCACCACTGTGCCTGGCTCAGTGTGTTGTCTTTGTTTTGTTGTTGTTTTGTCTTTGACACAGGGTCTCCCTATGTAACCCAGGATAGTTTGGAACTCTTGATCCTTTTGCCTCAGTTTGCCCAGTGCTAGGATTACAGGTGGATGCCACCAACCCTAGCCTATGTGTTATCTTTTGACATTTGTTGATCATGGTGTATTAATTATGCAGAATTTTCAAACACTGCATAAATTTTCCCTTTCTGTTAGTTTTAGATTTGTTATGGCTTAGATTTAAAGTGGCCCCCGAAGCCTCTTGTGTTTGGGAGGTGACTGGGTTAGGGGGCATTCTAGCAGAGTTGCTTTTAGGAATGGGACCTGGTTGGAAGAGGTGGTCACCGTGGCTGTGTCCAGGAAGGTTAGGCTGTGTCACCCTTCTCGGCTCCTCCTTGGAATTTTCTTGCTGCCTGGGCACCATGACAAGAGCAGTTTGACGAAAAGCCCCTCTGGCAGGCTGTCCTGCCTTGGAGTTACTGGCCATGACTGTAAACCTCTCTCCTTTAAGTTGCAGGAATCAAGTATTATGCCTTGGTGATCAAAAAAGTGACTAACACGGAGGTTTCATCACAGTTTCCTTTTGTCCCCAGGCCCTGATGTTTTAGCTCCTATTTATTTTTAGAAGTTTCCAATGGGTGGGTAAACGGGAATAACTTGAGAACGTAAGTGTTAAGTGAAATAAATCAGACACGCTAGCTCAAATATTGCCTGGTTTCTCTTAGATGAGGGGGAAAAAAAAAAAATATATATATATATATACATTAAGTCCCTGACTTACAAACACACAAGTGGTGAACTTTCACAGGTGTACTGTGTAGGATTTACTGTTGGATTTTGAAAAAATCCAATTTATGAGCATTCTCCCAGAACAGAACTCAGAATTTAACAGTCAGGAGACATATATTATATGATAATGTACATTGTATAATATAATAAATAATATGTTATCTAGAACCTATATTCTACATAACATTATATAGAATATTTATAACGTATTATATATAATGTTATTTATATAGAACATATATTCTATATAACATATAGAATAATATTTATAATATATTGCATATAATAATATATGTTATATATAATAGAGAGAGAGTACAAAATAGAAGAGAGATAAATAGGAACTAGAGAGAAATTCATATACTTCCTCAAATTACAAATTCTATTGTTTTAAAAACATTTCAACAATTGGGCGGAGATTTAGCTCTGCAGCATAAGCGCCTGCCTGGCAGGCTCAAGGTCATGAGTTCAATCCCTAGTACCAAAGGAAAAAAATATTTCAACAAATGCTTGTTTTATTTATACTATTAGTTTATCTTAGTTCATTGAAAAGAAATTTTGGGGGCTGGGGATTTAGCTCAGCGGCATAAGCACCTGCCTTGCAAGCAGGCAGTTGTGAGTTTGATCCCTGGTACCGATAAAAAGAAAAAAGACAAAAAAAAAAGAAAAAGAAAAGAAATTTTTATGCTACTATCTGTTGCTTTTTTTATAAGAATCTTCTTGAGTTATGTCTCAAACTTTGAGTTACTTATTTGTGGATGATACACAAAGTAATGGCTACCATTATTCTCTTATTTTTTGACTACAAAATTATGTTTTATTTTTTCATTAGAAATAAGAGAAATTGGGGCTGGGGATTTAGCTCCTGGCTCAAGTGCTTATCTGCTAAGTGCAAGGTCAATTCCCACAACCAAAAAAAGAAAAAAAAGAGAGAGAAATGAAAACATAAACAAGTCTCCGGAGGGATGGCGTCACACCAGGCTCTGCCCCCCTCTTCCCCAGCAAGCCTATGCATGAAGTCACTGTCCCAGTGGGGCCAGTGCCGCCCCAGGGCTCCATGCTGCAGTGGCTGCAGTCTCCAGCAATGTGCGCGTCGGTCCTCTTGCAGCAGCTCTGTCTGCTTGTCCCTCAGAGGCATGGAAACCAAGCCAGATGACCAGGCCCCCAGAGAGTGGGGAGCTGGAAGTGGGGAGACTGAGTGAGCTCTTGCCTGACCAGAGGGCCAAGCTGCCTGCTCCTCTGAGGACCAGGACCCCCAAGTCTGCCACTTTCTTTCCAGGCACATAGCTACATCCCTTGTGGCCACGGTGACCTTGGGCTTAAATTATGGCCAACAGATGGTAAATGAATGTGATGGAAAGGGCCAGTGGGATGCCCCAGCCTCTGAGACAGCCAGGACTGTGGTCAGGGGGAGCAGTAGGGCCCCACCGCCCTGGACTCTTGGCTCAGAGGCAAGACTCATCTCTACTTGTCCTTTTCTAGCAGGGCCCCAACTACTCCATTCACTGTGTCCAGGCCTTCTCCCCCTCCCCGTTAATGCCTCCCAGCCTTGGGGTCCCTCCCCCTCTGCACTCCTGAGGCTGCAGAGACACCGCACAGGAGAAGCATTCAGTGGTTGTGGAGACCATTCCTGACAGGCTCCTCAACCCGAGAGGCAGCTCTGCCTCTGCCTCCCTGGAGTGCTGCTCCGTCTCTAGGCCTGGACTCTCTCAGCAGGCCTGCACAGAGCTGGACCACCCTCTCCCAGCCTTAGTCTCCCTGGACCCTAAGGCAGGGTTTGTAGGCTTCCAGTGCTTCCAAAGGGCATCAAAGTGACCATCCTGGAGCAGTCAGCTCAGACCTGAGCAGTGACACCAGTGTCTCCCAAGGCCCTGGCCGTCCGTCCCCAGTGCCCCCCAGGACTGTTCCTCCGGTGCCCCCTTTGGGAGGGCCCAATGCCTGTCTTCTTGTGCCATCTCCACTTCCTGTCCCCTGTCATTCCGCACTCATCTCTCATACCTAGAGCCCTGCATTGGAAGCCCACACCTATGACCCTCCCCAGAATGCCTCTGTGTATACACAACGCTCTGTTTTTGGTTTTTTCGTGACTGAAGACTGAACTCAGGACCTTCACACTGAGCTGCATCCACAGCCCTTTTATTTTTTAAATTTTGAGAGAGGGCCTCACTAAGTTGCCCAGGTGGATCCTAAACTTGCCATCCTCCTGCCTCAGCCTGAGTAACTGGGAAGCCAGGACCACAGGCCTGCACCACTGCCTGATGTCTCAATTTTTATGGTTTTGCACAAACAACCATACTGTCCACAGCTCCTGCAGCGGAGTGCGTCCTGGAGCAGAGCCTGCTTGGTACTCAGTGATGTGGGAGGGTCTGCTGACGGAGGCGGCCACAGGGCATGTGAGGTGGGTGACAGTGAGGAGCAAGGCAACCCTTGGGCCTCAGCCACCCGGTATTATCCTGGCCCCTCTCCAGCTCCCCAGGCTACTAATGTTCATCCCCTCTGGCCCTGAGACCGAGCTACATCCCCATCTCTTTTCTCCTTTTTTCAGAGCAGGTTTCATTATGTCACTAAGATGAATTGAACTCAGGGCATCATGTTGAGCTACCATCCTCAGCCCATTTTTATTTTTTATTTTGAAGCAGAATCTCTTTACGTCACTAAATTGCCCAGGCTGGGCTCAAACTTGAAATTGTCCTGCCTCAGCCTCCCAGAGTGCTGGTATTACAAGCAGAGGCCACCAGGTCCAGCTTGAAAGGATATTTATTTATTTATTTATTTAGGTACCAGGGATTGAACTCACAACCTCATGCTTACCAGGCCAGCGCTTGAGCCACTGAGCTAAATCCCTGGCCTTGAAAGGGCATTTAAATGTCACCTTCCTATCAAAGAAGCGGCCTTGAGGCCAGGAATATAGTTCAATGGCACAGTGCCTGCCTGTGACGCACAAAATCATGAATTTGCTCTCTGGTACAAAAAACAAAATGAAACAAAACAAACAAACAATAACAACAACAAAAAAAATGAGGCCTGAGGACCCTAAGGACTTTGGTCCCGTGATGGTGAAACTTTTAGACTGACTGCCCAAACTGCAACCCCAAACCCACTTATTTATTGCAAAGCGCCAACACTGAAATTGAATGTGAATACTGAGGTTTTAGTTTAGGAAAAAACAACTCCTACATTAACATCTTTTGTCTTACAAAAAAACCAAATGACACGCATGCCATAGGTTCACCACCACTGCGTCAGACTGAAAGAAGGGAGCCAGGCATTTTCCTCTTCAGCCTGGCAGATCTGTTGGTCAAACAGCTCCATGCATGTGGGAGCAAGTGCTCAAATCTGAGTCTGGTCTGTACAAAACCTCAGGACAGGTTCTGAGGGCTTTCAGTGCCCCTCACAGCACCAGTCTAAGGCTACATAATAAGGTGCCAGTATTAGCCCTATTTACAGATGGGAAAACTGAGGCATAGGTAGTTGAGAGTCCATACTCCACTCTGCCAAGTGCCAGGTACCGCACAATGGCCCCATACCCCGCTATTAGTGCGGCTGACCCACCCACCAGGACAGCCAGCCTGGGCAACCTCAGAAGTATTCACTTCCTTCAGATTGGCCCACTCTGGGTTTCGTTTTCCAGGCAGGGTCCTACACACCTGGAGGCCTCAGCTCCATCTGGCAGCACCTGCTTTGGGAGTCCTCTGTGCCCTGCAGTGGGTCTACCTGAAGCAAGCATTTGAACCACCAAAGCCCAGAAGCAGGCAGATTCCCAGGCCAGCTTTCAGAACTGGGGCTGGGCGGTAGACCTGGGCTGTGGCCATGTCCATGGCCTGGCTCAGTCTTTTCTTTACCAATGCTGGGGCCTCTGTAAGGCACAGTCCCCAAAATCCAAGAACCCTTTATGCAGAAATGGAAGCCAGCACTTGGGCACAAGGGGTCAGTAGGCTTTGGATGCCTGCTGCCTGACCTCTGGGCCCCTTCCTGTCCTGTAGTCCCCAGTCCCACCCACAGGGTACCCTCTGCTCTCCGCCTGAGTTGGCTGGGAAAGGTGATTGGCTCTGCTCAGCCAGTCTCTCTGATCCAGCCACATAATTAGAGTACAAACTCCTCTGATTAGTCAGCCTGGGCCATGTGCCCGCCCCAAAGAGAAGAGGCACTATGATTGACAGACTGACCAGGAGAGGCGCTGGTGAGAAGAGCCACTAGGCATTGTGACTGGGTCAGAGGAATTCTGTGCCTTCAGCTCTTTTACAGTAGACATGAGAGCCTTTTAGCCTCTCCCAGCCTCAGTTTCCCCACTGTACAGTAGGGCTCCACCCTGCCTGACCATAGCTTGTAAGTAAGTAGTATGCTGTGCCCACAGGTTGTAGGAAGAGGGCCTCCCTCCCAAGCAAGCCAGCTGGCTGCCCGTCTAGATCCTGGGGTGGGCAGGTGGCCAGTTCCCAGGAGCCTCCCTTGCAGCTGAGCTGGGTTTCACGTTTTGGGGGGAGGTTTACCTTGGGGTACAATGAGGATAGCGCAACAAACACACAGCCATGTGAGATGGACAGTGGACTGGCTGGTGGGTGTGTGTGCTGGGGGCCAGTGGTACCTGCCTCAAGTTGAGCAGCTGGAGCTGGAGGCTGGCAGGAGGATTGCAGGACTCCTTGGCCTGTGCTCCCTGAGAACCCATGTATATTTGCTCCACACCTTGAGGTTTGCCTGGACCCTCTGCTGGGTTGGTACCCTGCCAGGGTAGGTCATGCATGTGCATGGGCCACCTGGATACCCTGCTGAAGGGGGCCCATGGCTGTGTTTTTCCTGGTCTCAGCAAGGAGTCTGAGTGTGCCTTACCAAGTTACATCCAGAACACTGGGTGGCCTAGAGTGGGGATGGGTGGTCCTAAAGGTCTGCCATCCTGACCCCCTGGCCTACACCTCCTCGGCAGGCAGAAAGACACCTAACAAACAGCACCTTGTGCCTGCTAAGGCTTCAGTCTGTGGGTGGTTGTAAGGGACAGAGGCACAGCCCCAAACCCAAGGCCCACAGTAGCTCAGCCCAACCTACCCTCACCCTAGACCACCAAGCCTGGCCTTTGGCTCCTGGGACCCTGACAGGGCTCACAGGCCTGTATCTGTGTCTCCCCAGTATCTCCAGTGTCCCAAGAGGGGCTTTAGGATGCCAGGTTGCTGGTGCCCAGCAAGGGCCCCTGGCAGATGAGACACAGGGCAGGGTAGACACAGCCCTCCCCAACCCTCTAGGAAGCTGCATCGAAGCAGTTCAGGTCTGGGCACCAAAGTCAGGCTCATGTTGGTGTCCTGGACCGTGAGAGGGTTCGGCAGGGAAGATGTGGAATGGACCAGCTGCCAGCCTCCTACTACACCTTCCGGAAGGGAGCGGTGCACCTCAGGCAGATTCTAAGGCTCTGCCTTGGCCAGAACAGCAGCAGAGAGGGACGTGGTCAAGCCAAGGTCAGGACAAAGACCATGACAGCCTCACCTGTCAATGAGAGCCGAGCAGCTCCACAGCCCAAGCTTTGTGCTCTGAAGTCCGGCCAACTGTCCAGGATGGAGCCAGGCACCAGCCACACACCCAACAGAGAGGTGGTGTGCCTCCTCCAAGATGGAGGCAGGAAGGGCCTTGAGATGGAGGCAGGTGGGTCCCTAAGGATGGACCAAATGGGGTCCCTACGATAAAGTCAGCAAAGGAGGAGGAAAGACAAGGAGAGACCCCAACTTGCCCTGTGTGCACCGTGGCTGGGACCCATAGCTCCTCATCTATCCTGCTGCCAATCCTGCACCCTCCATGTCTGGGCTCTCAGCCCCTGGCCCTGTGTCTCTTCCTCTCCTATCTGGCCAGAGTCTCTGGTACACAAAGATCTGCTCCATCTAGTGCAGAAAACAGGGCAGAGGGAGCTGGACCCCAGGGGGCAGGAAAGGAGATAGAGCTGGGTCGTGATGGTGAGCAAAGCTGCCAGAAAATCCATTGCAAAATTGCCCTGAGGGACTCAGGAAGCTGAGACTGGTGGAAGTTGGCCACAAGGAAGGCCAGAATGAGACATTGGGTTCTTGCTGGAGAGGGACTCCTCCACTTATCAGGTCTCCAGGGCTCCCAAAGATGCCCAGGGAGGGAGGGGAGGGGTCTTCCAGGGAGGGTCTCCAGCAGCCAGGAGAGTCAGGACCTCCCTTAGGTTCAGTCAGGACCTGTCCCAGAATGCACTGGGTGAGAGCTGTTTGTCTGCAGGGTGACCTGAGCATCTTCTAGAAGGGAAGGGAAAGGTCCAATCCCCCATTGCCCCAAAGTGGTGCCACACTCCATCCCCATGGCCATCCTCTACCCTACTGTGCCACTTTCTGGCCCATGCCCCCCCCCATCACTAGTCCCTATATCCGTTGGCACTCTCCTCCAGCCAGTGATCTCTCTCACCTCATCTCACCTGCTGCTATCCCATTTATAGCCTCCTGCCCAGGCACCAAATAGGTCCATCGTCTCAGAGTGGGCACATAGAGTGTCAGGCCGCCAGGATCTGAAACTCCACTGTTGGGGTTCCCAGCACCTGGGATAGGTCTGGGTTCCACTCTAACCTGTGCTCACCACTGCCACCGCCCACCACCATCCACCATCCACCATCCACTCCCCACATGCTCCTTCATAACCCTCCTAACCCAGGCAGACTCTGCACCCTGCACCCTGCACCCTGCACCCTGCACCTCTGGGGGTAGGGGCAGCTGGAAATGAGAGCTCCCCCATCTCTGGGGACTGGATAGGAGAGCAGGCCGGAGAGGCCTCAGCCTGCCTGCCCCCAGTGTTGCCTGGAACAGACCCCTTCCTGGAGGAGGAAGTGGAGGGGGCTGGGATGTCCTCTGGGGCAAAGGAAGCTGAGGGCAGAGTTAGGCACAGGCTGAGACATGCTGTCACTGTCACTGTTGGGTGACTTACCCAGCCACAAAGGCCCACTCCCTCAAGCCCCCCAGGCTTCCTCTCCCCACCTGTCCTGGGAAATCTCCCAGCAGCTGTTTTCTGGAACAACTGGAGCTGAGGTCACTGAGAGGCCAGAAAGGCACTGGAGGGGTGCAAGACCAGGAGGAGCGCTAACCCTCCTCCCACCCCTGGCCTGGAGGGCGGGGGCCGCACAGCCAGCACAGGAACAGTGCAGAGGGCGGAGAGAGTGCAGCCCAGGGCCAGCCGCCAGCGCGGCCGCCAGCAATGTGGTTTCAATCTAATTGTCCCAAAATATTGTTACAACACAAACCACGTGCCATCCACTCACCTGCAAATAATCAGCGGCAAAGCTACCGAATAAATCGGTTCCACACCCGGCCGGGCCAGTTGGCCCTGCACACCAACACGGGGCACCCAGGCTGGCCACAGCCAGACAGCTGCCACCAAGGTCTGCTTCATGTCCAGGTGAGACAAAGGGGACAGAGGGGTTTATTCTTTCTCTGCAACTCCCGACCCACTCTAGATTGGGGTGTGGGGCTGGGGGGACGGGGCAGCCCTTCAGGTTGCAGCCAGCCATGTCTGAGAAGGTCAGTCAGGGAGCAGGGGACTGCTGTGGGTAAGTCCTGGTCTGCCAAAGACAGCATAGTGTGATGGCCTGGCCATCAGGTTCCCAGTCCCCTCTCTCCACCCTGACCACCCCTCCTAGTACAGTGGTTTTGGGGATTTCCTATCCACTGCAAGCAGAGCAAGAAAGACAGGCCACCAAATCCTCTGATAAACAGGACTGGAGTGGCTGGCAAACCGAGTGAGAGTAGGATGTCCCCTCACTCAGCTAACGAGGAAGCTCTGAAAAGCAACGGTGGGTGTCTGAAAAGGCAGGCATGAAATGCCAAGTGGAGAGGACAGCGTGTCTCCAAGGGCCGCCATGAGCCTGCCACATGCCTGTGTCTGGGGTCTGTGTGAGGAGAAAATTATTCCTCACGAAGTCTTGGGGGCCTGCAGATTCCATGGCCTGGAAAGGTTTGGGGATACCAGTGCAACACAGCAGGCAGTGGCAGGAGGTGCTAACGCAGGTTCATGCTCTGGGGAAGTGCCCCTATACTGGGGACAAGCCTCGAGCCTGGGCCATGCTGTGTGCCACGTGGCCAGCACCATGCTGGAGCCAGGGCCACCTGGAGAGGCTGCCTGGAAGCAGGATAAGGGGGAGATTGTGGGCCAGCTGTGGAAGGGTCCCCACAACTTACAGCCATGGCTGTCATTCCTGCACCACACAGGGAGTCCTCCTGAGAAAGCACAGATGCCCTGAACTCTGTGGACTGGTTTCACCTTCTTCCCAGCCACGTGGTGACTGAGAAGCAAAGTGGCCAGAACGGCTTTTTATCACCTGACCTAAGGGTTTGGGGGAGAGTCAAGGAAATGGCTTGGGCCCCTGACCTCATTACATCCCTTTCCTTTACAACAAAAGCCCTTTTTGTATTTGATACAATATGTGTTAGCGTAAAGCCTGCCATCTGAGCCATTTTCAAATGTACAGTTTGGAGGCGCTGCTATACAGCTGTCACCCATCCGAGTCCGGGACTTTATCATCCCAGACAGAATATCTGTCTCCACTAAGCAATGTCTCCTTTCCCCAGCCTGTCCCTGGCAAGCATCAATCTGTTTTCCACCTCTGTAAATGTACCTGTTTAGATACTCATCAGCGGAATCTGACGGCATTTATGCCTGCTTGCTTTTCTTTTTGCTTCTTTCTTTTCCTCATTCGTTGGCCTGCGTCCGAATGTCCTGCTAAACACACATTTGCTAATCTGCTCATCCCATGAGGGGCAACTGGGCTGCTTCCATTCCCTGGCTTCGTGAATAAAACCATGTGAACCCTGGCGGAGGGCCGGGGCTGAGTCCTCCTGGGCGCATGCACAGGAGCAGATTGCTGAGTCAGAGGAGGATTCTGTGTTCACTTTCTCAAGAAGCCACAAAACCTTCCTTCCTTTGTCAACTCAGATTGGTTTTATTTTTATTTATTTATTCATTCATTCGTTTATATGGGGTTAGTGATAGAACCCAAAAACTTATGCATATGAGACAAGCCCTCTAATCCTGAGTCATGCTCTCAGCCTGGTCTAGATTTTAATCTTTGACAGGAGGCCGTGGGGTCCCAGACCAAAAAATCTGTGGAGTGTGAGCACTCCGGAGGCTTGGCCAGGGCAGTGCTCTGAGAGGCTACCAGTGCATGCCACTGAGTTTCATCAGCTCCACCCTCCCAAGCTGCAAGGGCTCAGTAGCTGGCTCCACCACTCTGTGCCTCAGTGCCCTCACCCAGGACAGCACCCTCCACTCCAGAGGGCCAGTACTAGCAGGCAGCCACTGCTCAGTAACTGTTAGTTCTCACTGCCCACTGCTGGACCTGGGAGAACATGGGCACAGGCTGGCCACCTTGTTCCTTTTACAGATGTACAGATCCTAGCTCTAGTGAGTCTTGGCACTTTGCCCTAGTCCATTCTCTCTCTAAACAACTCCCAGAGTCCCCAGGACAGGGCCAGACTGGGGCATGGGGGAGTTCACAGTCCCATGGAAAGAAGGAAACAGCTGCTACAGGAGAGACAGGTGTCAGAGGTAGAGAAGGGAGGGCAGAGGACATCCTGCACCCCTCCAAGCCATATGGTGTCTGCCGAGACTGCCTGACTCTGCCCTGCAGTCGGACAGGGCAGATAGCTAGGTAGAGTTTTCTCTGGCATGGCGGGATGCCTGGCTTGGAGCTCACCGTGGGTGTCCCAGCTGGTACCTGGGGACTCCTGGGAACCAGGCAGGTGCTCTACAGTGGGAAGGAACCCGGATGAGCAAACTGAGGTACAGAGAGAGGTGGCTCACAGGCACCTGGCACTGCCTGGCCTTGCGCTTGAAAGAGGCACTGGACATGAGGAGGCATTGGAGATGAAAGGCCCATGCCAGAGGAGATGTGGGGCAGCATGGGGCCAGAGGGAGCCCCTTCACGATCTCCTTTCCCTACGCACTGTCCCCAGGGCAGTGGGATCTCAGGTTGCCTGGAAAACCTGCTTCAGGGGACCAAGCCTATTGAAGATGGGACAAGGGTCTCTGGATGTTATTCAAAGCCAGACTGGGGGTGCCCTTTGTGACACCCCTTTCCCAGGTTATCTCAGAAGGCTCTTCAGTTTCCAAAGCAAGGTTGTCCTTCCCCAGGCCAGGCATACCTGACATGAACCACAAATGGCCCAGCAATCTTTAAAACACACCTGCTTTATTCTCGTGTGTATTAGGGAAAAACAAAGCTGGCACCTCAAGACTTCACAGACAAAATACTACGGACAAGATCAGGCAAAGAGAAGCCCAAGAAGTTAGCGGAAACAGTGGAGCAGGTAGCAGTCCAGGGGTCTGCGGGTGGCAGGCTGGGGCACACTGGGGTGTAAGGTCTCTCTTCCCTCCCTGTCTCACCCACTTACCTGCCTGAGGAAGGAAGAAGGTGCAGGGCAGATGGGGTTGGGGGCTCCCCACCTCAACTGGGACTGGACAAACAGCCCAGGCCCAGTGAGGATGCTTCTGCCGGTGTGAGTTGGCTGCCGGTCTTTCCTGTTTGTCAGGCAGTCTGGGTGAGTCCAGGCTGGCTGGGGCCCCTCTGCCCTTCACCCGTGGCCCAGAGGGGAATTGAGAAGACCAGATGGGAAACCCCACCCCAGGGCCAGGCGCCAGGCCAGGTGTGTTTAGGCTGTGGTTCCCTCCCATACCCATTCAGGCCTCTGGCCAGAATGTCCTGGGTCAGCTTGTCACGCCCCAGCTCTGAAGCACCAGTTCTATTTCCGCAGGCCCAGAACCCAGGAAACCGGGCTGTCCTGGGGCCAGCCTGGACATCTCACGTTCTGCACCCCACACCACTTGCTCTGCATGCAGATTCTCACCACTCCTGCTTCCTCTAAGCTGTGTGGCTTTGGCAGGCTGTGCCAGCCCTCAGGGTCTCAGTTCCTCACTTCTAATGGCTTGTGAGCCCCCAAAAAGTGTTTACTGGTTCCTGAGTCCCTGGGCGTCACCTCCCCAACCCCCATCTCCCTTACCTGAAGCAGAGAGGCAGAGGTTCTAGGGCTGGGCAGCAGGTCAATCACAGGTCTGGAGCAGGGTGGCCTCCTTCCTGGGGGTCCCTTCCTGTCTGTCACCCAAGGTCCCCTGGGAGGGGTGGAGCTAGCCCCTGAGGCAGTGAGGGAGATCTGCCCAGGGACCTCAGCACCTTCAGGCCCCCAGGGACAGCAGAAGGTCATTGGGTGAGTCTGGCAGAGCAAGGGCAGAAGCTTCCAGCACCATCTGCAGCCCCAGGGGAATGGGTGGTGGTCAGTTGGTACCTAGCATCTGGGGTTCTGGGGTCCAGCACTGAAAGCAACAGCCTTCATCTTTGGGCCCAGGCCCCCACTCCTGAGGTCAGTCAGTCCTGAAGGCAAAGAGGCAAGAGCCAGAGTTCAAGGAGTGGAGTCAGACACTTCCACGCCTCCTGGCGCAGCATGCCCGTGCAGAGGCTCCGTCACATGGGAGACCAGAACTCAAATTCAGAGCAAGCATCCTGTGACAGTTCCTGCAGGTCAGCCATCACTTCCAGAGAAACGTGCGCCCTCGTCCTGAGCCTGCCGGCTACAGCCTGTGGACACACAAAGGAAGGGGTGCCTGCTATGTGGTGCTGCAGGGACTGAGGAGAGGAGAGGAAAAAGGAGAGACTAGATGGTCAGGCACAGACAGACTTGACGGGCTGAATCAGGCCTGGAGCAGCCTCAGTCTGAAGCTCTGGGGCACAGGGTGCTCCTCATCTGCTTTCTCTGTGACTCACTGAGCTGCTTTCACGCCACTGGTCCCAGAGCTGCCAGGCTAGGTCACAGAGAGCACCAAAATCACCAACTTGGAGCTGGACATGGACCCCTAGTCCTAACTCCCAAGGCCCCATGTCTTTTTGCTGGTGTGGAGGTATCTGTTACCCACTGAAAAACAACTCAGGCTCAACACTTGGAAGGCTGAGTCAGGAGGACTGATTGCTACAAGTTCAAGGGCAGCCTGAACTACACAGTGACACCATCTGTTGTAGATAGATAGGGGTTGTACAGAGAACAATTAGAATCGGGACATGGAGTTTATAATATTATTTTTATAATGGTCACCAGGAGTTAACACAAGAAAATGCAGGAATCTATCTGCAACACCAAAGACATAGAATATTTAGTCAAGGGCCTAAATCCCACAGCAATGTCCCACATGAGTCCAGATGAAGACCTAGAGCTCATGATAATGCCTCCCACGAGTCCAACTGGAGGTCCAGAGCCCACAAGGACTCACACCAGTCTCTTTTATGGATCCATGTTTGGAAGGCCCAAAGATCAGCAGTGGAAGCCAAAAAGTTCATGCCAGTGGGGTGAAGGAGCTGTGCTGGTGGGATGAGGGTTCTACGCAGGAGCCAAGAAGTCACACTCACAACAAAGACCAGGGCTGTCCTGAAAAGCACCACAGCCATCCTCAGTGACACAGAGGCCCCGAGCTCCTCCGATGACAAGCACAGTCATGTACATGCCAGGAAGCCAGGATGAAGAGTCATCCTTGGAGACCAAGCAGCACACGTCTTCCCCTCTGGAGCCAAGAAGCAATGCTTGATGTGAGGACCAAAGCTTCTCCAAGAGAACCAAGGGCTCAAACAGCAACATGTAGGAGAACCCACAATGCCTCAACACCTCAACGCATTAACACATCAGTGCCTTCTCGCCCTCCTTCTCCTTCACCTATTTATGCTGGTAACTGTCCTCAGGTAGAGCATCTTCACTCAGTGCCATGCTGATGTAACCTAGCTGGCATTAAGTTGACCACCATTTCTTAACCATTTCTTAAGTTGACACCATCTCAAAAAACAAAATAAAGAAAGTAAATCAGAGGGAAAAGATAGATATGTGGTGAGTGGGGCCTCCAGGGCCCCCTTAGTCCCTCAGGGACTTTGAGGGGCTTTTTCATCTTATTTGGGTTGTAAGGGGCAGGAAGCTGCTTGCCCACAGTTGGCAGTGGTGACCATACTGAGTAGAGGTAGCCAAGGGGATGCCACTGCTGCTCTGAAATGTGGAGCCCTTGGAGTGATGATGCATACACACTCCATAGAGAGCTGACTCTCCCTCTTCCTTGGGAGCTGGACACTTGTCCTCAGTGGCTGCCCTTGCTCTCCAGAGCTGGGAAAGCCAGAGAGCAGACTGCACGCAGCTCTAGAGGAGCCATCAGTCTGGGGCCAGTTCTGCTGTCCTGGGCTGTCAGCTTCCAGCAAGCCATGTCCACCCTGTGTCCTCCTGGACTGAGGTTTGGGTTTTGTTACCCAATAACACACGGCGATATCAGCAACGTACACAGCCCCTTGTGGGTCCAGAGCAGCCCTGGGTGAGCCAGGGGCACCTCTGTCCTGAGTGCTGTGGCATGCAGGTGGCAGCAGAACTCATAGGCTCTGATGCTTGGGAATGTCCCCACACCCAGGTGAGTGCTGGGAACCCAGAGTAGGAGGTGGGGGGGGGGAGGCACCCAAAGCCCCCCAGGGGCTACAGAACCAGGACCAGTCCCACACCAAGTCTGGGTGGCCCTAGGCACAATTTAAATTCCTGGTGCCTCAACTTCCTCTTCCATGAAATGAGAATAACTACAATAGCACAGACATCCACATCTGGTCAAAGTTCCACCTGATGATTTTTGACTTTATGATGGTATGAAGGTGATACACATTCTGTGGAAAGAGTGTGTGATTTTGATCTTTTCCTGGGCCTATCCTTGAGGCGCTGGGTGCCAAGCACCAGCAGGAAGCCACAGCACCCAGTCACCAGGTAATCAGGAGAAGCAGCCAACACTGCACTGTGCTGGATGGCTAAGCTACAGCTCCCCACCCAGCCCGTGTGAGTCTAGCTACACTGTACAAGCCCACACATTCCGTGGTTCAGTGTACAAAGAAGGTATGTGGACCTTGGGACTCCAATGGTAGGTGGACTTTTGGGGCTCTTCCATGGGTGACAACCCTAGAAAAGCAAGACCACTAGAATTTTCCCTCGTTTTTTTCCCTGGCAATTCTGGGGATTGAACCCAGGGCTTTCACACTGAACTATATCCCAGCCAGCTCTTTTTACTGTTTTTATTTTTGAGATAGCATCTTGCTAAATTGCCCAGGCTGGGCTGGCATTTGCAATCCTCCTGCCTCGGCCTCTCATAGAGCTAGGATTACAGGTATGGGCCATCATGCCTGGTCCTTTCTTGACATTTGAATGTCTAACTGAGAGGTCATTGTGGGCTCCACTGCAGTGGGTGTGTTTTGTATGTGCCACCATGGAGACAGAGTGGTGCCCACTCCTGCCCTCTCCCCACTAGCCCCAGATACCTGCTGGTGGCTTAAGTTAGCTAGAGTTCGTTCCTGGTACTTGCAGTCAAAGAATTTTTTTTTTTTTTTTTTTTTTTTGTGGTACCAGGGATCTCATTCAGAACCTTGCACTTGCCAGGCAGGTGTTTATGCTGCTGAGCTAAATCCTCAGCCCCACAAAGAATATTTTTATACATCTGTGCAAACAAAATGCATTTTTACGCATTGAATTTGTACCCAGCCACTCTTAGAAAGATTTTTGTCCCATTTGCTTTATCTCTTTCTATTTAAAACTGCCGAAACTTTTGAGAGTCATAGATCTCATGCCACTTTGGCCCAGCACCTTACAGCTAAGAACAAAGGCCTGGCTGTAGCTTCCTGGCCTGGGCTGTGGCTTCCTGGCCTGGGTCTGGACTCTGTGGAAGGTTTCCCATTGTGATTAATTTGTCTACCACAATAGAGCAACCTACCCCCAACACCCCCTCCCCCTTTTTCCTTTCTGTTTGAGGTGTTGGTGAGGAACCCAAGACCTCCTGCCTGCAAGGCCAGGCCTTAAGTGTTCAGAGCTGGGCTCTGCTGATAGCCTCCCTCCCTGCCTCCTGCTGCTTTATGGTCCAGCCCAGTTAAACACCTCTGACAAGAGCATCACATAGGTGACCCTGCTAGTCACCTGGGGAAACTCAGGCTTGGAGAGGTGGAAGGGCACAGTTCCCACAGCCAGTCCCATGTGTCACCTGAGGTAGCCAGCTGCTCCCCTCAGCTTTCATGTTCAACCCCCACATCCCCACTGCCTGAGAGCCTGCATGGATGGCAATCCCTGCAAGATGCCACTTGGAGGGGCTGGGGATTTAGCTCAGCGGCATAAGCGCCTGCCTTGCAAGCAGGCAGTCGTGAGTTCAATCCCCAGTACCAATAAAAACGAAAAAGACACACACACAAAAAAAAAAAAAGACGCCACTTGGTACACAGAGGCATCCTCCAAAACTCTCCGAAGCCAGAATGGGGAAAGGCATCTGGGCGGTGCCCAGGGGACTGCATCTGTCTGTCCAGGGCCAAGGCTAGTGAAAGGAGAGTAGATGGAAATCCTTGCAGTCCTGAGCTAATGCTGCAAGGAGCTGTCGGACAAGCAGGTCCCTGGTGGCTCTAACCAGGACCTTGTAGCTTCCTAAGCAGGGTGGGGGCGGTCAGAACACACTTGCCCCAGTGCTGTGAGAGCAGAGCCCCTGCTGCCCTCGGCCCAATCTAGGCCCCAGAGCTGGGAGTGAGGAATGAGGCCATCAAGTGCAGAAGCTGCCTTGCTAGCCTGCCTGCCTTGAAAGCTGGGTCCACTGCTTGGCCCCCAGGCACTGTCCTGGGCAGGAGAAAGGATCCTTTGGATAGAATCAGAGCCTTCATGGTGTCAGGACAAGAGTTCACTTCTCAGGTAGACACACTTGGCTCAAATCCTGCTGTGTGACCTTAGCAAAGTACGGACCCTCTCTGTGCTTCTATGTTTCTATTCATAATGTTATTTCAGTGGAACCATCCTCATGGGACCCCAGGATACTATTGTGATAAGTGTACAAAGTACAGGAGCTGGGCAGTACCAGCCTTCCCTTCTGTCCTGATCTGTGTCCCTGTGCTGAGGGAAAAGCTGTCTGGCTTGCCAGTCTCTACAAAGCTGGCACTCTGGACCAACATGAGCTACTAGACCCTGGACAGGCTCGGCACTGCTCAAAGTGGACAGGGCATGGCCAGTTGGCCAGGCCAGAAGGCCCTGCCCAACTGTAGCCTTCACTTGTGGCCCCCAAATGGAGGGCTCTTATCCCCCAGCCCCCAGCCTTTGCTTGGCCGCCCCCCACATGTTGCAGTCTCTCCAGGGCATTCAGTCAAAGGCCCCTCACAGGTGTGGAGCTGCTGCAGGGTAGAGTGTGCTGTGGAGAAGCAGGATGTCCTCTTACCCTCCTACTACAGCTGTCCCCTTCAGGATTTGCTTTGCTCTCCAGGGAATTCCAGGGAGGGCCCCTACTGAAATGGGCAGTGTGACCCCTAAAGGGTTACAGCCCCAAGACACCTTGTTATCACAGTCGACCAGCCAGCATCACCAGTCCAGCTCTTCGGGGCAGTCACTGGACCACCAGGGTCCTTGGAAGTCACAAGCGCCTGAGCATCTGGGTTTTTCCCAAGGGCCCGTAACAACCCATTCCAAAGGCTCTGAAGGACCAGCCAGGAACTGGCAAAGCAGCTGACTGGTAAGGGACTGTCCAGGACCCAGCTGTCACCCCCAGCGTACCACAGTCCTGACAGCCTGAGCTCTGTCCTGCACCCACTTCCTGCTTGCTATGCTGAGAGGCCCATGGCCCCAGAGTCCTGAGGATGTGGGGCTATGCCTCCTAACAGGACACGGAGTCCTGGGGGCCAGGTCTCCAACACTGTGCCAAAGTTTGGGAGGATTAGCAAGAGGATTGAGGCCTCTTGTCTCTAAAAAGGAGGGCCCCAGGGTGATAGGCATTCGTGATCCAACCTGGGTCCCACGGTGACCCTCCTGAGCTTCCTCTCAGGCTCCTTCCTTCTCTAAGGCCCAGCTGTCTGGAGCACTAGTCAGGGGCTGTCCTGGGTCATCGATAGAGCCTGACTGGGAGTACTCAGGTCACAGGCCCAGAGATGAACTGGTTCCTGACTGAGGGTACAGATGGCTCCCATCCTGCCCAGGCAGCCCCACCCTGATGTGGCCTCAGACAGCAGTGGAGTTGCAGAGCTGCTAAATTGCACAGGAGACCCCTCACCCTGAAAGATTTTGTTCATTAATGGTTTTTCCGGGGTTCTCTGGTACACCCAGGCCTCCTCCCTCCCAAATGGCCTGATTAGCAATGAGTGCGACATCAGGAAAATTATTAATTTCCATCCCTCAAGTTTACTTCTGGGAAAGTTTGCCAATTAACCCAGCAGGCTGAGGGCTCCCAAAATAAAAGGGAAAGGGAGGCAAAGGCCCAGCGAAGGGGGGCAAGTGGAGAATCTGTCCTCAGGGGCCTGGCGAGTCAGACAGGCCAAAGCCACTAGCCAGAGGTGGCACAAGGCGGAACCAGGAGATTGTCCCTGTCCACCTATGGTGCCAAGGGGCAGGAGGGGCAAGGCCACCTTAGTCTGGGTCCTGTGGAGCTCTGTGGAATGTTGTGAACCTTTGGGGGCTGGGATATGGGGAGACAGTGTGGGCCAGGAGCCCGGCTCTGGTGTCATTACACCTGGAGACTGAAGACCATGTAGCACTGCAGGGTGTGAACCGAGAGGGCTGGCAGATGCAGACGTCTGAGACGTTTCATGGTCTACACAACGTGACATCCAGCAGTCTGCAGCTAGGCCCTTTCCGTGCTTTCTTCTCTTCTTGTTTTTGCATTTGGAGGGATGGCACCCAGGGCCTTGAGCACGCCACACACTATTCTCCTGCTGAGCAGCACCCTCACCCCCATCTACTGGGCTTTTGTGCAAAGCCAGGCCCTTGCTCCAGTGCTGAGCTCCCCTCCCTGGCACTTCTGTGCCTCTCTGACTCCTGCTAGCCCCAGTCTGCTTCTACTTAGCAGTAGCTGGGGTTCAAATACTGTCACTATCAGGTTTTCTGTGGACATAGTTGGGGAGGGGACAGAGGTACAATGCTTCCTCACACCAAGGGACCCCCCCATCCCTGTCCATAGGCAGCCCAAGAACAGGAAGTGTAAGCCAGAGACGCAAGGGAAGCAGACGGCAGGTGCAGGAGGTCAGAAAGGCATTCCTTGGCAGCTGAGAGCCCGTGACAGGGACACTGGGCTCCCCAGAGGCTGGAAGAATTGTGAATTTAATTCATACAGAGGGCAGACACAAGGCCAGGTACAAGGGCTGCCTCCTCCAAGGCCAGACCCAAGGGACCTGTCCAGCAGACTACAGGGTGGGGAAGGGGAACCAATGTGCCCAAGGTCCCTGAGGGAAAGTTCTGGACAGCCGGTTCCGGAGGTCAGGCTCAGGAATGCTTCCTCAGGCCTACTTGGCGGCATCCAGACACAGGGTAAGGCCACTGAGTGGCCTTTCTCCGCTTTTAAAAGGCAGCCCATAATAGTCCCCTCCTGTGGCCTCAGGCCAGGGTTGTTGTCCACTTCCTCCTGGGTTATGCCCTTCTCTGTGTACCCCACCCCCACCCAACCATGTCCTAATGATCCCCATCAAGCCGCATAAGCACTTAGAACCATAAATTAAAACAAATTGCATTTTAAAAAGTAAATAGGGGCCATTTTTTTTATTGTGTAACAACCATTAATGAAGTATAGTCCCTGTGCTGTAATTGCCCAGAGACTAAAGTTCAGTTCCTACCATCCATGAAGGCTGTCACATCTACAAACCTAGTGTAAATAAAGGTTCGAGCAAGATGAGGGGCTTGGGAGAGGGTCCAGCCTGCTGACCCCTTGGGGCAGGCCACAGAGTTTCAGCCTGGAGGTGCACCCTGGTACTGATGAATAGGGGGTCCTGGGCCAGTTGGACACAAAGAAGCCTTTCTTAATAGGGAAGGTCCGGAAGGGACTGAAACCAAGCAGGGTCTACCCACCAGGGAGGACTGGGAGATGCAGGCCACACTTGGCTGCCTGAGGCCCTGCAGCCCCTCCGTGATTGGGCACAAACACATATGCACACACACGTGCATGCACACACATGCACATACACACACACACATACACACACGTTCTCTATTTAATCCCAGCCCAGCCACGTGCAGCAAGACCAGCTAGACAGCCTGGCTTTCTGCCTTCTAGGGCGTGGGCTCCTTTCTGGGCTCCCTGTCCCACTAGGGGAACAGTGAGGAGGGCCAGATCAGTTCCTACACAATGAACACACTGGAGTCTCCTGGGGTGCATGGAGCCAGAAGCTGGGGTCAGGTCTGTGGGTAGCAATTTCCGTGGAAAACAAGGGAGCAAGTCACTGTCCCTTCTTGAACTTACTGTCCAGCTCTCCAGGTGGAGGCAGGGCACAGCCACCTGGTTTGAACTGGGGAGCTGTGTGCAAAGGCCAGCAGTGGCCTGGCACCCAGGCAGGGTCCCAGGCAGGGACACACACTGAATAGACACCTCAGTGGCCTGGCTTTCCCCTCCCCCAGGGGTACAGGTCACTTAATGTTTAACTTGCTCTGGGCCAGTGCTGACCCCAAAGCAAACAGGGGCAGGCTTCCTGCAGAGGAGGCACCTCTCCCCAATATGAGGTAGCTGGCTTCTGGGACAGAGAGTTGAGGAAAACTGGCTTAAAAGAGGGCCCTGGCTAGTGGTTACCTGGAGCAGGCGTGGATAGCCAGTGTCTGCACAGCCCCCACTCACGCTGGCAGACACTATTAACTTCATCTTCTTCATGGTTCAGAGCGCTGTAACCTCTCCCCTGGAGTGACTGTGGCCAGGGGGTGATAGACAGAAGTGGCTCACAGAACCCCAAGGCCTGGCCTTGTTCTGAAGGCCAAGGAGGGGGCTGGGCGACAGCAGGGGAAGAGGCTCCCACTCCAACAGAGGGCAGATGTGTCCCCAGAGAGAGCTGGAGAGGGGGCTTCCTCCACCAACCCGCTGAGCTATTGTTATACTCTCTGAGGCCGGGGAATGTTTCCAGGAGGCTCTGACAACCAAAAATAATAATAATAACACCCCTCCCCCAGCAGCAGGAATTCTAGAAAAAAACAGCTGTTGCCATTATCACCCGAGGAAAAAACAAGGTCAGGCACTGCTAAGATTTAATTTAAAGCGCGCCTCCGCAGCCCGCGTACCAGTCCTGCCCACTAGCAGGTTCGAGGCCTGTGTGGGCCGAGGAACGTCCAGGATGTCCCTGCAGCTGTGGAGGGACAGAAGACTCTCCCTAATAGGCAGGGGTCTCTGGGCTTTGGAAACCCAAGTGACTGCTGGCAGGCTGCCACTGTCCTCAGCTCCTGGGGGGCTAAATCAGTCTCCAGCAAAGCGCCCGACAACGGGGTGGAGTGTGAGAACTGGATCCAGTTTTAATCAGAAGTGATGGTGGGGCGCCTCAGACTCTTGTCCTTGTCAGGCCCGGTGTTCAGAGGCAGGGTGTTTGGGTCTTGGAAGCCCCTCTCAGGGATGCTTACTCTCACCACCAGTTTGAGAGGGTGCGGGTGCGATGGGTGTTCACACAGTGGGTGCTGGGGCCCCTGATGTCCAGCAGAGTTGTTTTATAGCAAGCAGCGCCAGAGACTCCTCTTCTGGCAGTATGGGTCTCCTGCGTACGGTGCAGCCCGGGCTGGGCAGAGGCTTCTGGCCCTCGGTGCCCAGAGATTCCCGGGCCTGTCCCAGGAACTTCACAGCATGGGATGATGCAGAGGTGCAGGCCCAGCCTTGGCTGGGAGTGGTACCGTGTGCTCACGGCCCTTGAGGCCTTCAGGTCCCCACCAGCTCGAGCCCTGTCCAGCCACAATCAACAAATGCCATTAATTCTCAGTATATCCCAAATTGGAGAGTTGGGGGAGTGGAAGAATGGCGGGGGGGGGGTGTTGAACCTATTGGTTTTTTACTTTAAAAATTATATATTTTATGTCACAAACGCTTTTTGTTAAGACCACAAACATCCAATTTGGCTTGGCGTAATAAAATCAGCCGGAGCTCCCTTAAAAGGAGCCATTGCGGAGAATTAAGTTGTGAAATCTAATCTATTATATCCATAAAGGAGAATGCTTTCATTGTAAATTCAGGTTATAAAGAAACTATACCTAGGTCGCCAGCCTTCCTTTTGGATTTGCTACTTGAAGTCTTATCAAATTACTTCAAAATGTTGAGCCAGGCTCCCCGTATCTCATGGCCACAAAATTAAACGTGGCAACATTTCTTTTAATAGTAGGAAAGGTCAGAAAATCCTCCACAACAAGGAGATATAATTTTAAAAAGACATACCATCCCCCTACCCCCGCTTTAGAAAATTTAAATCTAAGCGCGTCAAGCCCAGCTTCTTTTCAGTTCCACATCGGGGGTATCTGGAATTAAGTCCCGGGTGGGCCGCACGTGTGCCCTGAAGAACACCTGCAGGATAGGGATGGGGCGCCCACTCCGGCCAGAGTGTCCCAACCCCTGGCCGAGGGCGCTTAGATGGCTTCGAAAGGGCCAGGCCAGACAAAGGAGTCGCTCGCCAGGGGTTTACCCGCCCCTCACACACTCTCCACGGGCAGCTTGGCGTGGGGAAGACGCAGCCCTTGACAATATTTATTTGGTCTTACAAACTAGATGGGGATATTCATTGCCCTTTCCAAGCTTACCAGAAGTCGGGCCACTGAAGACCCTCCGCCCTAGCTCCCGAAGAGGGGTGTTTAGGGGCGACGGCGAGGAGATCGATAAGTTTCTAAATTCCCAGGGAACCGGAGGACGCGGCTTTTGTCAGCCTTGCGAAAAAGATTTATGAGGCGCCGGCGGAGTGTCGGGCTAGCTTCGCTCAGGCCGCCAGCGCACCCCGTCTAATCTTTGATTTCCATCTAATTATTTTTTTCCTGCCACTTCCGACTCAGTGTCCGGAGAGGCGAACAAAGAGAGGGGGATGGGACCGCATGGCAGCTGTGCGGGTTGGCCAGGGACTCCCCCCTCCTCTGGGGGACCCCGCAGTGCCCCAAGCCCGCGGCCAGTGTGGGCGATGCACGTAAAGAGATCGTCTGGGGCTGCCGGGGACCCCCGCTTTGCAGCCCGGCCTGGAGGAGGGAGGAGGGAGCGCTGCGTCCCCCGGGTGGGGCCCGGAGTGGCAGCAGCCCGCACCGCACCCCGCAGGGATCCAAGGAAGGACCCCGGAAATGCCCACTGGCGGCGGGAGCACAAACAAAAAATTAACCCCAAATTGAAATTAAGGAGGCTGTGGGAAGGGGGGAATAGGTGGCTCAGCCTCCGACAAGTTTCTTTTTTCCAGGTTCAGAAAAGTATCCTCCCCCACCCCCAAAGAGTAAAAGAGGAGCGAAATTTGGATTTTCGCTTTGGATGAAAAAGTAATCCAAAATGAAAAATGATTTTATTGGTTAGTACTCATAAGTCAAATAAAAACAGGGATAATTAGAGTGTGGGGAATTTGGGGGGTCATAAATCTGCAGCGCCCTTTCCACTGTAGTCGAGAGCCTTATGGCTTGTTTTATTTTGGAAGAAATGAGGGGCAGGGCTTTGGTGGACGCGGGACTGCGCCCCGCGCTCTACGCGGGACCCGGAGAAGACGGTGCCTGGGGTTTTGGTTCGCGGAAGGAAGGTGGTCACACGGGCTGCGCGCTTTGCCCCAAGAGGTTCCTTTCCAGGCCTGGGTCCTTTTCTCCCCAACTCAGAAGCCACCGTTCGAGATGAGCCGGGGTGTCACTTTCCTCCTAGTCCAGACTGCAGAAAATATTCCTGTGGACCTGGGCCGGGACTGGAAGGCGAAGAATTTTTATAACGTGCTCCATCCCATTCGCCTCCCGACTCTCACCCTATCATGCACTCTTCGCCTCGGCCTTTTGTTC
This sequence comes from Cavia porcellus, assembly GCF_034190915.1. NCBI lineage: Eukaryota > Metazoa > Chordata > Mammalia > Rodentia > Caviidae > Cavia > Cavia porcellus. Next base: position 29,666,020 of record NW_026947515.1, read on the forward strand.
TCATTTACTGGGGGGAGAGGAAAAGGCCACAAAATTATTCCCCCCTACACATCAGCCCAAAATTACTTAATTTTCAATCTTGCGCAAAAATGGTCAGGAGTAAATTTCACTCCATAGGGGTTTTCATCTGACCTGCTGGAGGGTAGTTTCCAAATTCCCACACAGCTGGGACCATTTTGCTCTTCTGAAACAGTCTTCCAACGAAACCTCCACAAGCAAACTTCCATCTTAAAATCCTATTAACCAGGTAAGAAGTGAGGAGAGCCCTGGCTCAGCTGTCTCAACTTTGGGAAGACAAAGTACGTTCTCTTTTTAAAGGAACTCTAAAAATAAAAGCCACTTTCCTTCCACTTCTCTTCAGTCTTCCTTTTGTTGGGGAGGGGGTCATTTTTAAGACCTGGGGCAGGGAGACTTGAAGGTCTAGGATCAGAAGAGTTTACCCTCCAAAACGATTCTCTGAGGATTTCTTTTGTTTGAAGTGGGCATGGGGGAGGGGAAGGAGGCCGCTCCAGGCCGACTACCGTCCTCTCCGATTGGAAAAGACCCCAAAGTCCACAGGACTCTCCTAGCTGCAAGCCCGGGGTGCCTAGGGCCGGGAGTGAGTCACGCCGGGGCAACTGGAGCTGCTTGCCCACAGCCGCCGAGGTTGCCGGCTTCTTTCGACCCTCCCTTCCAAACGGAGCCTGCCTTCTCGGAAAAGAATCCGAGTTTTCCAAGGGCAGGGGTGGGGACGACTGCAGAAACAAAGCCTGCTGTCTCAGCAGAGGCCCAGGCTAGGCGCAGTTTCGCTGGCAAATTAAACAGCACAGGGAGAAAAGGGAGGCAGATTTCCATGGGGCCCCGTTCCTGCTGGTCTCGTGAGGGTAGAGGGGTGCCCCGGTGAAAGCTCTAGGGACACCAGGTGGGAGTCCACCCCACAGAAAGACACGTTTACAGCGAACAGCTCTTACACACCAGCCGGGTTTATTCGTTCCCTCCCGAGAGTGCGCTCGGGTAGCGCGGGAAACAAGGAAAACGCACGTACCTGGCGGTGCTCCGAGGGCGGCCTCGCAGGCCTTCCGCTGGCGAGGGGCCCCTCGAAGCCACTCCCTACCCGGCTAGTGGCCACACGGCCCGTCCCTCCCTCCCCGGCGACGCACCCGCCGAGCCAACTCTCCAGAAAGCGCAAGAAGCCGGAGACCTGGCCTGCCTTGGCGGGTGCCGCACCTCCCGCCCGCGATCCGCGCAGAAGGTCCCCGCGGGTCCGGGCTGGACTTCGGCCCCCGAAGCGGAGCATGGGGTGCGGACCTGCGGATCCAGCTGCAGGCTCGCCCCAGCCTTCTGCGTCCGGACTCCAGCGTTCCCGGATTGGCGGGCCCGCCGCGGAGACTGACACGGAGCCTTCGGGAAGAAGAGGCGGCCGCGGTCCGGGCAGGAACCCCGGGGCGGGAGGGGTGCAGGGTGGAGGGACAAGCAGGCTCCTGACGCCCCGCAGCCGCCGCCCTCCGGGGCGCCCCGCCCCCACCGCCCCACCTCCGCCCGCCGCAGCCCCCCCAATCCAGCGCGGTGGCCAGAGCCGTGCCCCGCGCTTCGCCCAATCAGCACCGGCCGCCGCCGATCCTTTTGTCTGTGCCGCCAGAGAAAGCCAATAGGATCGCTTAGGGACGCGGGCGGCACATGAGTTGACCAATGGGCGCACTCGAGGGCGTGACTTGTGAGGAAGTGTTTGCTGCAAGAAGTATTCCGCAGGCGTCCGCTGTGGGACTAGATCGCCGCGACGGGTTAGGGCCGCTGTTTCCGGGTTCTGCTCTTCTGAGCCCTCTATTCTATCGGGATAGTACTAGAGAGCCAGCAGGGTTATGTGGGAAGGGACCTTGCAGGAAGCGGGGACGACGACTCGGAGACAGTCAGCCCCGAGACCTCAGAGGACTTGGTGCAGAACAACCCTTCACGCCCTAGAAGGACACGAGAAGTGCAGGCGACACAGCCTCCCGGTGGAAAAGAGTGCGTGGGATAGAATGTCCATAAATCGATGTTACGCTTCGAAGGCAACGGGGTCGTTTAGACCTCGTAACCCGGGAAGTGCCTGTGGGATTGGTGGCCAATGTCCCAGGCTTACGGAGGATGAACAGTGGCCTCTCACAAACAGCCAGTGTCCAGGGAGCAGACTGGGAAGGGTCGACAGCCAAGGCTGCGCAGCACGCTGCTCCTGCTCGGGGCCTCTCACTTCACAGCTCCTTTATGCGGGCTGAAGCCTGGGTGTCACCAGTGCCTTCCTGTGGAGGTGGGGTTGGAGATAATCCCCAGAGGACTGGCTGATGACCTCTTCACTCCCAAAAAGATTGCTCAGGCTGGCTGCCTTGTGCCCAGAGGAGGACTACGATCATTTCTGGTCTCCTGCATCTCAGAGAAAAAGAATCCACAGCCTGTGGGCTTCTGTGGTCCCAGGCCTTGGGGAGGGCGTTTTTCAAACTTTCCTTGGTTCCCAAACCTTGGCCCCAAATGAAATCATAAACCAAAATAGAAACAGAAACAGAGGACAGTCGACTCAGCAACCGCTGGACCTGGCGATTGGGATGAGCCCATTGCAGTGGGATCTGGTTTGTGGGGCCAAAGGAGAAGTAAACCCTGGTGAAGGTAAAGTGTGTCATGTGCTAGTAGAGTCTGGTCACAAACATCTCAAGATCTGCCAGGAACGCTTCTTGAACATTTTCACTCTTCATGTGTGTGGCCCCATTGTCACCAAAGTCACCATCCAGTTCTTTGTTGCCAAAGACACTGGACAGTGACCTCTAAGGCTCTGAGGGTCACAAGGATCAGCTGTTCCCCAAGAGACTTAACAGTAGCCTGAAGAGTAGGCAGGGGCTCCCAGCAACCTGACCTCATCCAGTCACCACTGCGTTTCACAGACCTGGATCAATATGGCCTCAAAGATGCAGCTCCCAGGGATTAAGCATTTAAGGCCTGAAACTTGAACCAGTTTAGAGGCCTCAGAGGGACTGAATCAAGATATCAGTTTGGATAGTTCCTAACAGTCTCTGCTTCCACCCTCAGGCCCTGGAAATGATAGAAAAATGTTAAAACCTGTTATAACCAGAGGGTGCCTGGGGAGAGGGGGCAGACTATCACAGTGGCTGGAGAGAGGCTTGAGAGAGGAGACCACAGCTTTAGAACTGGCAGGGACAATGGCTTTGAGGTCACCATGCTCAGAGGCTTCCTGTCACCCATACCAGAGGGCGATTGGGTGTGGGGGTTCACTCCTCCCTGGTTGTGTTCAACTGGGGACAGTGGACAAAGAAGACATCCTGTTGGCAAGTAGCACCTAGAAAGAGGAGGGAATCCCCTGTCCTCAAGCCCAACACTGATACTCATAGCAACCTCCTTGACTTGCCATACAGTCTCAAGGCCACTGACCACTTGCTTATGAGCCAATAGAACTTCGCAACCTGAGCTGATACATCAGGCCTGGCTCCCTCAAGGGTGTAGCTATGCAGCCAATTCTGCTGAGATGAGTGGCCTTAATGCTCCCTAGCTTTCCCCTCTCTGCAGCTGTCCCCTCTCTGCAGCTGTCTCCTATCTGTGGGCTTGAGGGCCGGACTGCTCACAACCAAAGTAAACCAGCAGTGAACAATGGAACCATCTGCCTGGGCACTGAGTGGCTGAGGGAATCAAAGCCAAAGTGAAACCATGGTCATCCTCTTGGAGAGAAAGATGGTTCCCTTTTGTTTGAACTGTTGTGCCAGGCTGTATATATCAGCACCATTGAAGGTATAGTTAATTTAGCTTAAATTGATCTCAAGCTAATTACTTCATCCTGGTTCCCGAATTTTACATCCTCCTCCTTGCAATGGCCTCCAGGTGTGTGGTCGGCACTCCCCTCTCCTTGGCTTTACGTCTGGTCAGTGGGATGATTCCAGATGTGAAGTAGTCAAAGGTGTGGAATGTGCTGGCAAGGCCAGCACTGTCCTTCTGCATGTCAAGGATCCAGCACAGGAAAACTGGCCCCTGGAAGAATGGAGAACAGAATCAGATGCTGATGCAAGGCCACTGGTCCCAGGAAGTAAGAAGTGAGAGCAGGTGGGAGGTCCAGAACCAATCCAGAACCCAGGCTGGCTTGACCCAGCTGGCTGGGAGGCACTCACTTCTGTGCAGGTAGAATCCTCATAGCTGTTTTAAGTCACTCTGGGCTGGTTCTTTATGCAGCATCATGGTGACAGCTACGATGCATGCGAGATTAATACTGAAGTCAATGCACAGGGTGCTAGAGAGATGGGACCCTAGAACATGTGGCATCGGCTGAGCCCTGCGGAAACTGGGCAAGGGGTAGGAAAGAGAACGAACCTGGGTGTGCTGGCTGCCATTGCAGCTCTGCCCCATCCTGCTGGAGAGACAGCAGCCAGAAAGGTAGGCTCACCAGTTGGAAGAGGCACTGCTTATACTCAAGCAGGAGGAGAGAAGACTTATTGCTTCAAGGCCAGCCGTAAAGGCAGCTCAGTCAAATGAGAGGGCTTAGCTCTGTGCAGAGCTCAGATTAAGGATCAGGTTGCTGGGGAGAGAGCGGATCATTGAATGCGACCTGGGCTGTCATTGGGATCAGTACAACCAGTGAAACTGCATCTGGACCCCATGAGTAGCTCCTGGCCGCTGGCCATGCCAGGATGCCACAGGGTCCTCCCCTTGAGGTGGCCTTCTTTGTGGTGACCTTTTCTGTGTGTGGGAAGAAGCAAGGGCACCCTTGGATACTTGACGGGCGAGCTGGCAGACACCTGGCTAGCCATCTGAAGTTGTTCATCTCCTAGGATACCTGGCTGCATCGTCTCTCCAGACCCCTCATGGTAGATGTGGCCACCAACAGAATGTGACAGAAGTGATGGGCACCAATTTCAGGCTCACACAGTTGTCTGTTGTTCCTCTTCCCATGGTTGGAGTGGGGACAGTCAGCCACAAAAGCCACATTGGCAATGGTGGAGGAGCCTCTGGGACCCATGGCTGTGTGAAGCAACCCACAGCCCTCCCACTGCCTCAAGTGGCCAGCGGTAAGTAAGCTGCTAAATATGTGTGACGTGGAGAAGCCAGAGCTGGACGTAGTGACCACACATGTAATCCCTACTGCTTAGGAAGCTGAGGCAGGAGAACCACACTTTAAAAAAAATTAACTTTATTGGTATACATAGTGATCACGTTATCATAAGGAATTTGTACCTCTATACACTAGATCTTGAATTTCCCCCTTTTCCTGACTCTCCTCCAGCCCCTCTCCCCCTCCCTATTTACAAAAGCTTTGTTTCCATTTTTATCTTTTCAAGTTTTTGTTCTTTTCCCTTCCTTCCTTCTCCCCTACTACTCCCTAATTCCCCTTACTATTTGAAGATTTTCTTCCTATTTCACAATATCTATTATACATTTTGAGGACCACACTTTTTTTTTTTTTTTTTTTTTTTTTTTTGGTCTTTTTCGTTTTTATCAGTACCAGGGATCGAACTCACGACTGCCTGCTTGCAAGGCAGGTGCTTACGCCACTAAGCTAAACCCCCAGCCCTGAGGAAATTTTAAAGTTTTAAAAGTTCAGCAACTTAGTGACTTAGCCTGTGTCAAAACTTTTTAAAAAACAATTTTTTTAAAGAAGCTTGGGATGTAGTGCAGTGTGAAAAACCTAGGTTCAGTCCCCAGTACTGGGGTTGGGGGAGTAACAATTTTTACAACACACAGAATATTTGAAAACAGCACTAGTAATATCTCCAGAGAGAAAAGAAAATTTTCGTCATTATAAAAAAGAATCTGGGGACTGGAGGTGTAGCTCAGTGGTAGTGTGTGTTTAGCATTCCTGAGATCCTAGATTCAGTCCTCAGCACCAAAAAAAAAAAAAAAAAGAGAAAACAAAGAATATAAAAAGAAAAAAAAGACAAAATCATCATAATAAAAGAATCTGGGAAGGTCAATGCTCAGATGCTTTTGCTTTCTTATAATTTTCTGTATCACTCAATTGCACAAGAATATATACTCGAGAAAAATAAAACCACATTCATTTGAGAAAATAAAAATGAGCCTTAAAAGATACCTTCTAACAGTCAGCTGAGTACCTTGGGAAATAAAAAACTGGAGCCTGGAAATAAAAATGTTCCATAGTGGGGCAAGGAGTGAGAGAGCCTTGGGGCCAGGAGGTCGAGCTGAAGAATTCTCAAGGCCAGAGAGAAAAAGGACAGAAACAAGGTTTGCAGCCAAAGTTAGGAAACCCAGCAATGGGCCCATCATTTCCTTCGTCAGCTTAAGCGGAATTCCAGAGGAGAAAAGAAAAGGGAGCTAATAAAACTGTCCAGGGCTGGAGGAGAAACACTCTGATAACACTTTAGAATGCAGGAAACAAAAATAAAAGTTCCCAGTGGGGAAAAAAAACAGAAGAAAAGCCCAACATCTGCCATGCAACCTGAGATTGAGCTGCAGGGAAGGGGCACTGGCCTGCTTTGCAGGGACGATGGTCACAGCCTGTGACCCTGGGCTAGTCCTAGCAGCCTTCAGTGATGAGGAAAAACAAACATTGTTTTTGGTCATGCCAAGTGTGCAGTGTTTATTTCCAACAAATACTGTCTGAAATAATGACTAGATTATGCAAAACAAAAATAAACCCCAGAGGAAGGTGGGGACCCACACCAGTGAGACTGATGCTTATCGGGGCACCCGTGTCGGGAAACCCTCCTGGCAGGCTGGGAGGAGGCTCCAGGTGACCTTGTAGTGGACAGAGCAGGGGAAAGGGCAGAGGAATAACACGGCAAGAAGGGCTGGGGCTTGCCTGTGGATTAGCCGGATTCCAGTGAACTCCAGACTGGTGGAAGGTGTAAATTCGAGCGCAGATGACAGTGAACCCCAAGGCTGGGGACAGCCCAGGGGCAGAGCACTTGCCCTGCAAGTCCCTGGGCTCCATCCTAAGTATTGCAAAAATTATTTTAATTAAATGAAATGTAACCAGTAGATGGAATATAATGTAAACTTTCCAAACAAATGCAACAGACGGTGTGGCACACATAAGAAAGTGTGACACATAAGCAGTGTACACAGAGGGATCAGGGACAGCGAGAGAGCGTGGTGACTGAGCCCAGTGCCAGGCAGCCGGAAAGGTCCAAGTGCAGCAGTAATTACGAGAAATGCTAATGAGTTAAGAGTCACACATTAAAAGATAGACACTTGGCTGCGGTAGAAATTCAGAATCCTGAATTGGGCATGGTGCATACCTGTAATCCTCACACTCAGGAGGCTGAGGCAGGAGGATCACCATGAATTCTAGGGCAGCCTGGGCTGCATAGTGAGACCCTGTATCAACAACACAACAAAGTAACAAAAGCTCAGGATCCAGATGAGCTACTGATGTGGCCAACTCCAGCAATTGCCCACCCCAGGGTCCCTAACCTGGGACCATGAAAAGCCCAGGTGGGAAGGTCCTGGGTAAAGTGGGGGTTCCTGCCCTTGGATAAGACAATATTATTTGTTTCCTCTGATGTTTCATTAATACAAGGACTGATCAAAAAACAGTGTGTGCTGAAATTTTTAAAATTCATTGCAGCTGGTCTGTAATTTCAATACTCCGAGAGGCTAAAGCAGGAGGATTACAAGTTCAAGCCCAGTCAGGACAATGTATCGACTAAGTAAGACCCTGTTTCAGGTCCTCTCTGATGAGCATCTTTATGAGGTTGGTAAAAAGTATGGTGGAGGCTACTGCTCAGAGTCACCCAATGGAAGAGGAAGGCACAGAAACACATGGCGAGCCCTCATCCACCTCGTTCACCCAGCCTGGCACTGTGTGACACCTGGCTCCCCACAAAATCAAAACGATAGGAAAGCAACATGTTTTGAGTCAATGCAGGACATTGAGGCAACCGAAAGACACTCATGAAAGGCTTTTCAGACTGGCTTCAGAAAGTGGCAGAAGGGTGGGATTAGTGTGTTAAGGGATATTCTGAGGGGAATTAATGGCAATGGGCCTTTTACTGTAATGACTTTTAAAAATTCAAACATTCACAATGTCTTTGGATTACACCTTGTGCTTGGCCTTGTGCTTCACTGAGCCAAGGACAACTAAATAGCATTTATTTTCAAATCAACTATTATTACAATCACAATTACTACAAGAATCTCTCAGTACTTCAAAATTCTGGTGGATTTCTATGTATCAATAAAGAAGCACATGTCATACATCACACATACCAGAGCTTTTGTGATGCAATCATATAAAATATACACAAAAATCATATAAATACCCTGGCTGTTGTGCTTCATTATAATAAATTCCCTTCAAAAATTCATGTGTTTTATGTATGTTTTTAAATACATCTTGAGAAGGAGACCTAGGATTTCTCCAGGTGCCGAAGGTTCTAGGCCAATCTTGATGATTCTGCTGCCGTGGCCAGAGCCACGTTGGGTGGACTTAGCCTAGTTCAGCGCAATGGACATCCAGGGACCTTTGTCACTCAGCTCCAGATCATGGATTTAATTTGTGCTGGGGCATCAGCAGACATGCTGTCTCGCCCCAGATCCTTTGGGTCAGGGTAAGAGGCCTTCAATTACCTCTGGCCTCTGTCCACTCCCAGACAGGGGCGACACTTTGTGCCGCTGAGTTGGGAGGAACCTGGAGATGCCCCCTTACCTCTTGGCGCCACTCCTAGTGCCTGCCCATTCTATTCCATGAAACCACAGAGCACATGTTGTGAGGTCAGGGGAGCTCCCACACACCTGCCTGAAGGCCCCTCGGAAGTACTGGCAGTGAGACAGCAGGAAGAGACCCTGGCAGATATCTGTTGCTTGTCCTGGGTGATGGCTATGTGTGTTCATTATATGAGGACACATGGGAGGTGCATTTCAAATGAGTGCCCTTGGCCAGGTGCAGTGGCACACACCTGTGATTCCAGCTACTTAGGAAGTATTCCCAAGTTGAATCCCCAGAAGTGTAAAAAGAAAGAAAAAGGTCTACTTTGGGCAAGGGCTGGGGTACACACGTATAATCTCAGCACCAGGGAAACCGAAGCAAGATCAGCACAAGTCTGAGGCCAACCTGGGCTGCATAATGAGTTCAGGGCCACCCCGAACTACATGTCAAGACCCTCTCTCAAAACCAAAGTATATTCCTTAAGTGTGTATCATCTTATCAGGCTTCAATAAAAAGCTATGCCAGATAAATATTAACAAAAAAGGCAAGCATAGGGCTGGGGATTTAGCTCAGCATTAGTGCCTGCCTTGCAACCTCACAGTCATGAGTTGGATCCCCAGTACCCCCCAAAAAAAGCAAGCATAGTAATAAGAGCTCAAAAGAAATAAGACTAAAAACATGGGAAGGGGTCAAACTCATATTTCATTTATAACTATCACAGAAATGAACTGGGTGTCAGTGCTGCCAGGCAGGAGCCCTACAGCTGCAAGTGACAGCCACCAGCAGGCTATGCACAGGTAGGGAGGGGCGGGGCCCAGGACTGGTGCAGCCCCTGCAGGCAGCATCCTGGCAAGGTGCTGTCTCTCTGGGTGGCCTTTGGTTTTTTGTCCTCGTGGTTGCTGTACCTCTAATTATTATGTCCTGTTTCCAAAAAGAGCGGGGAGACTGCATCTTCTGAGTCAGAATCTGTGCTGTGGGCACCCCCTTGGCCAGGGGGCAGGAAGCTGGCATTTCCTCTGTCCAGAGAGGAGGAGGCAGGGGCAGGTGGTGAGTCTGCCGGACTGTCAATTAGTAGGCATCAACCAACAGCTTTCAAAACATGTGAAGAAAAAAGCACAGAAGAGCCTACGCTAATAAATCCACACTAGGTGAGAAATCTCCACACACTAGTCTCAAAAATTGAGGAAACAAGTGGACAAAAGGAATTGGAGATATAAGAGACTTGCAGCCCTGTGGAGTGGCCCAGGGCCTTGCCCATGCTAGGCAAGTGTTCTACCACTGGGCTGCAGCCCCAGCCCTCTCCAAATTTTATTTTGAGACAGGGCTTCCCTAAATTTCCCAGGCTGACCTTGGATATGTGGTCTGCCTACCTCAGACACGCAAATGACAGGAAGTACAGGGTTACATTGTGACCAGTAGACATAGAATAAGTGTGAAAATCATGAGTAATACTCACTAGAACTTTATACTCATGTGTGTATTACGGCCACACCTGTTGACTCAACTCCCCAAACCGAATATTTATCCAGCCACACAAGACATCTCAGTAGGTTGTAAAAAGCAGAAATCACAGGGGCTGGGATTTAGCTCAGCAGCATAAGCGCCTGCCTTGCAAGCAGGCAGTGGTGAGTTCGATCCCTGGTACCGATAAAAAGAAAAAAGACAAAAAAAAAAAAAAAAAAAAAAAAAGCAGAAATCACGCGGTTTTGCTTACAATGAAATAACTTAGAATTCGGAGTAAAGAAGATACATAGAGTGGCCACCTGGACAGTTAAAGACACCTCCTAAATAACTCTTGGGTAAAGAAGGAAATTAAAACAGAACTTGAAAATTATCTTATTAAGAATTTTTTTATCTTTTTGTGAGGCTAGGGATGGAAGCCAGACACGTGCGCGTGCACACACACACACACAGACACACACACACACACACAGGAGGCCAGCGCTCTACCATTGAGCTACAGCCCCACCCTAAGCAGCAGTTACTTAGGAAGCAACAGGGAGAGGCTTAAATTTAATACCTGTGTGCTAGCCCAAAGGAAGAATTTGAAAATATATGACCTGAAGTACATTAATTGAAAAAAAAAATACCAAGAAAGATCCAAAAGAATAAAGTGAGCTTTTAACCAGAGAAGTTGGATAACACACAGTGACAACGAAACCTAACGGCTTATATGGGTCTAGCATCTACATTCAGAAAGGGGTTGGAACATAGAGGGGTTTTTGCCGCTTTTGGTTTTGAAGAAGTGTTGCGAAGAGCCCTATCTTGTTCTGTTTTGGAGTAGTTTGTCTAACATAGTGATTATTCCCTGAAAACCGAATAGTGCTTCCCTCCAGGCCATAAAGAGCCGGGGATATTTTTATGGATAGATCTTGACCACATTTCCCACTTCTGTGGCTATTTTTGCTACTTTTGGAGTCAACTTAGTATCCTTTTTCCCCCAGAAGTTAATCTGTTTCTATTTATTTTGTTGATGCAGATTTGTTCCTAGAATTCTTGTAATTTAAAAATAATAACTCTGCCTTTGTTTTTTCAGGCTTCTTTGTGGTTCCTAATGAATGTGTCTACCCTTGCCTGCGTGCACATGTGCGCATCCATGGACAAAGGTGCCCGTGTGCGTGTGCCCATGTGCGCATGCCTGTGCATGGGCTCTCTCTTTCTCTAGCTTCTTCTTCTTCCTACCAGCTCGGGAGGTTTTTGTTTTTGTTTGTTTGGGTTTTTTGTTCGTTTGTTTGTTTTGAGTTTTTTTGGTACCGGGAATTGAACTGAGGACCTTGCACTTGCCAGGCAGGTGCTCACGCCTGAGCTAAACTCCCAGCCCCACTTATCTCCTTTGGCTCTGTCTGTCATCTCCTTTTCTTCTGACTTTGTCTCCTCCTCTTATAAATGTGCTCAAGTTTCTGTGGTTCTCTGAGTAAACAGCATCACCACAAACAACAGCAGACCGAATAACCAAAAATACCTCACGCCGAACGCCCTGCCCGCCCTCTGCTCTCCTTCCAGCCAAACATCTGGAAAGAATAGTGCATACGGGCTTCTGTTGTATTTTGTTTTGTTCCAAATCCATTGCAAACTAATATTTTTGTAAAATATAATGAAATGAATTAATAGAAAAATGGAAAGAAAACCCCAAAGACATCCAAAATTCAGCCCCTAATTTTTTTATTATTAGAGGCAACAGGCATATATGGATCACAGTCAGACTGCCACAAAAGTGCCACCCACAAGCTGGGTGCAGGGATAGGAACCTGCAGCCCCAGCACTCAGGAGAATGAGGTGATGCCAACCTGAACTACATACCAAGACTATGGCTCAAAAAAGCCAGTAAACAGAATACTAAACTCTTACTCTTTTTTTCCCCAGAATTTAAAAACACTTCAATTAGAGAGGGTAACAATGTTATATACATTGTGCACTGTCATCCCCAAATCACTCTCGCAGAGCACAAGACGTCTGCCTTCAACTGTCGGAACACCAGCATAAATCTTTCTCTTCAGTGAACTGGGAGAAATCAGTAGTATAACTATCTTAACTGTCTTTTTTATATACATATACGTATGTTGTTTCTTTCAGCTTCTCACACTAAAAAGACAACAATGTTTACATACGTGTGTCTTGTTTATTTCACTAATGAGTATGGGCTCAAGATATACCCATATTTTTATCTATAAAAGTGTCCAATTTATCCTCCTTTATAGCTCAGTAGTACTCCATTATATAAAAATACCACATCTTTTTTATCCATTCCGTAGTTGAAGGGCATTTGGGTTATTTCCAAAATCTGACTATTACAAATTCTGCTGCTATAAACATGGGTACACATATATCACTGGGGTAGGATGTTTGTAATTCTTTGGGGAAGTCACCCAGAAGGGGAACAGCTGGGTTGGATGGCACCTCTATTCCTAATTTTTTGAGGAGCCTCCACACTGATTTCCACAGTGGTTGCACCAGTCTGCATTCCCACCAACAGTGCAGAAGGGTTCCTTTTCCTCCACTGCCCCGCTAGCATTTGTTATTGCTTGATTTCTTGATATTAGCCATTCTTTCTGGAGTGAGATAGAATCTCAGTGTTGCTTTAATCAAATCTGCATCTCTCTCTCTCTTTTTTTTTTTTTTTTGTCTTTTTCTTTTTTCTCAGTACCGGGGATCGAACTCAAGACCACACACTTGCAAGGCAAGCATTTATGCCGCTGAGCTAAATCCCCAGCCCCTAATCTGCATCTCTTGAATGACCAGTGATGTTGAACATTTTTCCATGTATTTATTTGCTGTCTGTATTTCTTCATCTGAGAAATGTGTATTCATCTCAGATGCCCATTTTTGGATTTGGTCTTTAAATCTTGGAGACTGTTTTTTTGTTGTTGTTGTTGTTTTGTTTGTTTGTTTGTTTTTAATTCTTTGTGTGTTCTCCATAGTAATCCTTTATCTGAGGTACAGCTGGCAAATATTGTATTGTCTTCCACAATGTGGGTTGTCTCTTCACTCGGTTGGTGGTTTCTCCTGCTGTGCACAAGCTTTTCAGTAGGGTGATATCCCAGTTATTGATTCTTTGTGATAGTTCCTGTGGGATCAGGTTTTATTCATAAAGTGTTTGCCTACACCAACGTGTTCAAGAGTTTTACCTACTCTATCTTCCAGCAGATTTAATGTTTCTGTTTTAATATTAAGATCTTTGATCCTTTCTGACTTTAGCTTGGTACATGGTGAAAGATATGGGTTCAGTTTTTATCTTCAGCATGTGTGGAGCCAGTTTTTCCAGCACCATTTATTAAGGAGGCTATCTTTCTTCCAGTGGATGTGTTTGGCATCTTTTTCAAAGATAATCTAGCTTAGTGTGTCTGGAGTTGTTTCTGCATCTTCTAATCTGTTTCATTAATCTTGAGTCTGTTTCTTTCCCAGCACCACACTGTTTTTTTTTTTTTTTTTTTTAAATCACAGTAGCTTTGTAGTATAATTTCAAGTCAAGGATTGTAATTCCTCTGTCCTGTCCTTCTTGCCCAGGGTTGTCTTTGCTATTCTAGATCTCTTCTGGTTCCAGATGAATTTTAGGATTGATTTCTCTAATTCTTTGAGATATGCTATTGGTACCAAAACAAAATAAAATAAAATGGATTTAGAAGAAAATAGAGAAATGGAGGAAGAGAAAGAGATTAGAAGCAAGATTGGAGGATGGGGGATCACACCAATTTGCAGAAACTGGTACAGAAGACTGAAGGAAAAGAGAGATGGAATAGATAAAAGGAAGAACAGAATAAAATCATACCCACAAAGACATTAGAAACCACTTTCACACTCATGTATAAACAATGAAAGATAAAGAGAAAAAAAGAAGAAAAACAGTCCACTTCCAGGATTCTCTCTGGGTCCACCAGTAGACAGCTTGTGGAGACACAGTCCTGAATTGTGCTGCTCTATCCCAGCAAGCCAGCAGTTGCTTTATGGTAGAGTAGTGGATAATCCCAGCAGGCAGCCCTTAGACCAGACTCACTGGGCTCGTCACAGTCCAAACAATTTCCATAGGTCTTTGCCCGGCTAGAAGCTCCTAGAGGAAGGCAGCAGCAGTTCTGGGTTCTGGGCTTATCCAGCCCAGAATCCAGCTCCAAAGTGCTCCTGGCTAGTTGCTCTCCACAGGAGAACTAAGTCCTCTGCACTCACTGCCAGCCAGTGCAATCCTCTACATCTGCGTGCTCCCATCCACTGCCACATCTCTCTGCAAGGGCCTTTGGGGTTGCGAGCTGTCACCGTCACCATGACCACGCGTCCCCAGGTTCAAACAGCTCCTCTTGTGCAGTGAGTTCTGTCTCAGGGCAAAGGCACCACCAGTTACCACCTTCTTCCTTGAAGGTTTTGTTTTTAATCTCTCTGCGGGATTCAGTTAACACTTCAGATTCTTCCTGGGCCCAGGGGACCCACTTCCCTCCTTCTTGTCTTCCTCAGGATGCTGTATTCCAATGTCTGATGGTGACACTCAGAGAGGCTGTCTTCTCTGCTGTTACCACTCTGCCATCTTCCGGGAATCCCTAAGCTCTTGCGCTTGGTCCCAGCTTATCCTGATAAGAGGAAGGGACCCACGGCTCTTGGGGCTGGGGGGCTCCTGTCAGAGCAACAGGGGCACCTCTGTGCCACCCACACAACCTGATCTGTGGCCACCTGACCCTGCCTCAGGGCCACCTTGCTCTGAGCAAAGCCCCTGCAGCAGTCTAGGGCTGTATGGCCCAGTGACTACTTCCGTTCCTTTTCTTCACTGACCTTGCTCCCTCCTATTCCCCCATTTAGTCTATTTTCTGCATCTGTAACAAAATACCTGAGACTGGATAACTCAGTGTAATTTGTAAGGAAAAGAAGTTTGTTTAGTTCACAGTTCTGGAGACTGGAAGCCTAAGGGCACAATGCTGGCACCTTGCTATGTCATAACACAGGGTGCGCATTGCATAGCAGGACAGGTCAGGTGGCCAATAGCAGCTCTCTTTCCCCTCCTTACAAAGTCACAAATGCAGCTGGGCCTGGTAGTGCCCATATATAATCCCAGCACTCTAGGAGGCTGAGGCAGGAGGATCATAAGTTCAAACTCAGCCAGGGCAATTTAGTGACTTAAAGAGAGCCTGTCTCAAGATGAAAAGTAAAGTTAACAGGTAAGTAAATAACATTTTTAAAAAGGGCCTGGGGATATTGATCAGTATTAAGGACCTGGGTTCAAGTCCTAGTACTGCAATATACATAAATAAGAAAAAAGTCTTTAGTGACTTCAAACTACTGCATCCTAGTTCTCTTGTCTTCCTTCCTTCTTTCCTTCCTTCCTTTCTTCTTCCTTCTTTGCTTCCTTCTTTCCTTTCTTTCTTTTTTTCCAGTACTGAGGACTGGATTCAGGGGCTCTCTGCCACTGTGCATACCACAGCCCCTTTTATTTGTTTTTACCTGGACTCAGGCTCACGCAGCGCACTACAGGGAGGACAGTTTGGAAGGTACTCATTGGGGCATAAGGTGTGGAGAGACCGGGACGGGGCAGGCGGGATCCAGCAAGGTGTGGTCTATCTATGGACTGTGGTCCCTAAGACCCCTGGCCGGCCTTCCGGGCCACAGAGCCCCCTCGCATGTGGGCAGCCTGCAGCACGGATCCCTCCAGGTTTCCAGACCCCGACCCTGGCACGGAGCCGGCCCAGGCCACGCCCTGTACCTGGAGGGCGAGCCCGGCGTGGGGGAGGGGTGGGCAGGGAGCTGCAGGTTCCGGAGGCCCGGTCTCCCTTCGCGGATCTGGACCTCTCCTGGCTCTTGGTTTCCAGATCAACCTGGGAACCCGCTAGGTGCAGAGCCCTGGCTGCCAGCATTTCTCACTTCGAGGCTCTGGGGGAGCCCCAGGAACTGTCATTTTTTTTTATCACTTATAATTTTAAAGTGTGCAAATGTATGTAATAAATATAGCAATATGTATTTAGCAATTATATAAAATCACACATATAGATTATACATATATATTCACAAATATGCCAGGAGTTTTTTCGTTAAGCTTTTTATTTTGAAATAATTGCAGAGTCACATGTTGTTGTTGTCAGAAATAACACTGAGGTGCTCCACATGCTCTTTACCAGGTTTCCCCCTTGAGTGTATCTTGCAGAATCACATGGCATTCTCATGGCCTGGGTGGCCACTTGGAGCCGTCACCGGGTCCCTCCAGCTGCCACGGGATCCCTGCTCACACCCTGCCCAGCCACACCCTCTTGCCACCCCTGCCAAGCCACTGTCTTCTCTGAATGTGTAACTGTTGTTTCAAGGATGTTCTGTAAGTGGCCTCGTACAGTATGTGACCTTTGAGGATCTGGTTTATTCTCTCCACGTGTGGAGGTTCCTCCATGTTATCTCAATGGCTTTCCTTCCTTCCTTCCTTGTATTTTAGAAACCAGGCCTCCTGTGTGCTGGGTGTGTGCTCCACTCCTGAGCAGCCCCAGCCCCAGGTGACTCCTTGCTCTTTCTCTTGCTGAGTGGAATCCAAGGGCTGGATGCCACCATCCATCCACAGAAGGTCATGTGGGTGGCTTCATGTGGTCAGCTAGTCGAGTAAAGCTGTGGTGTACATTGGTGCTTAAGATTTTGTGTGAATATAAATCTTTGTTGCTCTTGAATAAATTCTCAGGAATGTAATTGTAGAGTTGTTTGGGAGTTGTGACGTCTTTGGGCGAGGTACTGAGGATGAACCCAGTCTATATTCCCAGCCTTTCTTGTTTTTATTTTTAAATTTCGAGACAAGGTCTTTTGCTAAATGACTAAGTTTCCCAGACTGGGTTTGAATTTGACAATCCTCCTGCCTCAGCCTCCCAGAGTGCTGGGATTGTAGGTGTGCACCAGCATGCCTAGTTTGTGCTGTTTTTCAGGAAACTGCCAATTTGTTTCCTGGAGTGGGGGTATCATTTTACATTTGCACCAGCAATGAGTAGTTCAGTCTCTCCACATCCTCACCACCATTCGGTTTTGTGGCTGTTTTCCCTTTTGACCATCTGATCACGACTATGTACCAATCCTGCACCCAGGGTTCAAGCTGCATTTCCCTGCTGGCTGAGGATGCTGAGGTCTTTCCATGCGTGGGTTCGCCTCGGTCTAACCTGGCTAATAGGACACTCACTCCTCCCTTTGCTCACTTTCAGACCGAATTGCTTGCTTTTGCTTAGTTCTTTGAGTTTAAGCTTAAAGAATTATTTACATATTTTGGGTCTTTAGCCCTGGTGTAAAATGTAATTTCTCTTTTTATACTACTGTGTTATATTTTCTTATTCTGCATTTTTGAGCTACCTAAGAGCAGTAGCAGATAAGATGCCTGCTCTCTCTTGACACCCACACGTGTTTCCTCCCATACTGCCTAGCACCTCTGTCACCTCAATAGCACCATCTGAATCAGAATCTTGAAGCCCGGCATGGTAATTTCAGCACTCAAGGAGGCTGAGGCAGGAGGATCACTGTGAGTTTGAGGCCAGCCTGGGCTATGCAGTAAGCTCAAAGCCAGCCTGCACTACATGGTGAGACCTTGTCTCAAGAGAAAAAGGAAAAATAAAACAAAACAAAACATTCAGGACATTGACGCTGAGCAGGTGCTACCATGAATCTAGACACCAAACCGCCCCAAAGCCGTCTGGTGATTCTGCCCCCAGGCCAGGCCTGCATGCTCATTTGTTATTATGCTTCTTTAGCATCTTTCAGCCTGGGGTTTCATTCCATACTCGCCCAACAGCTGGAGTCAGCTGCTTAGAATTTAGACAGGAAGGCAGTGCCAGTGAAGCATGTCTAGCAGGTGGGTAAACTGAGACCAGAAAATGTGGAGCTCATTAAAGACCTCAAGGGTGGTCCACAATAGGACTCTCCCCAGGATTGCTATTCAAGGTGCCATTGTCAACTGATAAGGTGGCCCAATGAAGCCAGAGTACTGGCTACTTCTAAAAGACCTGAAGCAGTGAGAAGCCTGTAATCACAGCACTCTGAGAGCCTGAGACAGGAGGGTCACCAAGTTTGCTCCTAACCTGAGCAACTTAGCCACTTAGTGAGAACTTGTCTCAAAAAAAAAAAAACAAAAAAAAAAAAAGTGGTGCTTGGAATATAACTCGCTGGTAGAGCACCCCTGGGTTCAATCCCCAGTACATTAAATAAACAAAAACACCTAATTAAAACATGATGTGTGAATCCCATTTTTGCAGGTGTCTTTCTTTGTGTCCATGGCAGTGATGACTTTAAAAAGCCCTGTTTCTCCCTCTCCTGTTGACCGGAAGTGATCCATGCCCCTCTGAGGTGGCTATCAGGAGGCACATGACATCTGCTTGCACCTTACGGGTGACACTTGTGTTTGCCACTTGGTTTAAGGTGACATCTGCCAGGTCCCACCACAGTGCAGATAATTAATTAGTATTTTTACTTACTAATTACTAAGTAATAATTGGGAGACACTTTGAGAGCAGATAGGTGGAGGCTGAGTAAGTAGCCCATTTTCTTGGGCCCATCACCGGGAGTTCACTCAGCTGCTCTTCACTCCTGCCTGCATCAATTATTAACGTGTTGGTTCGCCAAATGGAAGTTTTCTAATCCCATTATTCCTCCTACACGTAAGAGTCAGCTTTCTCCCCCATTCACATATTCAATCATTTATTTTTATCATGAATTATTTATAGAGTAAATAAAGATAGCATCCATTACTATATTGCAATGTTCTGATTGTCCCTGATCCGGCCAGAGGGAGCCCTCTGAGCCGTCTCCGGCCCTCCCATGGCACTTCCAGCACTTCCAGATTTCCTGGCATAAGAGACATCCTGGCCGCAGCCTGCACATTCCCGACCCCACCCTCATTCAGTTTTCTGCAAAGAGAAGGAGCCTGGAAGTCAGGCCTCGGCCCTGGGCTTGCATGTTGCTGCCGGAGCTGTGCTGAGCTAGACACACATGCCTCACATCTATTTCTAGACTATGTATATTAAGAAACCTGAGGTCATGCCAATGTGCAACTGCTGCCCAGCACCTGGAAGCTGACTCCAGACTTCCTCCTTGGGCTCCTCTCTCCAAGAGGGAAGCCTCCTCCATTCTCCTCGGTGCACTGCCTCAGCCTCTTGAGTGGCTCCCCAACACCTCCTTCCTCCTCCCTCCCCTACCTTGGGCTCTGCTAAGGAGAATCGGACAAGTGGGGCCTGGTGGCACATGCACACCTGTACTCCTAGCGCTCTAGAAAGCTGAGGCAGAATTGCAAGTCTGAGCCCAGACTAGTCAACTTACCAACTTAGCAAGACCTAAGGCATCTCTAAAAGATGAAAACTAAAACAGGGCTGCGGATGTAGCTTGGTGAAGGCCCCAGGTACAATCCCCAGCACCGCAAAAAAAAGCAAATAAAAATTTTGAAAGAGGAAGGGATGTTAGAAAGTGGGTACAGTGTGACTTTCTCATGGCCATCATAACGAATGACCACAAACGGTGGGTTACTCCACAGAAATTAGTTTTCTCCCGCCTCTAGAGACAGGAAGACCAGGACCAAGGGGTCAGCAGGTGGCTTCTCCTGAGCTTGGAGTCTGTTCTGTGCTCCCCCGGCTCCAGGGACCCATGTGCTCCTCAGCATCTCAAACTGCGGATCACTCTCCCTGCTCTGGCCCTGAAAGCCTCACTCTGTAAACACACCAGCCACTGGGCTGACCGTGCTTCTGTGGCTACAACTCTGCAAGCACCACAGGTGGGTGAATGCACCTGCATTTGGTCCCCTCCCAAAGACCGTTTCCAGAGAAAGTCAAGCCACAGCATCCAAAGTCAGCACCTCAACATAGCTCTTAGGAGACACAGTTCAGCCTGCAACAGAACGGAGCCTGCGTGTGCAGAACGGAGCCCGGGGCTGCAGCCTCAGCCTCCCAGGAGCTGGAAGGCAGGGTAGGCAGGGGTGGGGGTGCCGAGGGGTGCTGGGTCTGGGCCCCAGAGGGATCTGGACACAAGGTCACCCCACCTGAGGTACAGAGAGGGGATGGGAAAGTCCTGTCTAGGAGTGTGCTGCTCACCCCACAGTGACCAGGGAACACTGGCTTGGGGACCCTAGGGCAAGGGGTCAGCTAGGTGCTTCATCCCAGGATTCCCCTAATGTGAGAGCTCAATAGCCTACAAAAAGCAGGGATGGGCAGACTCAGCTCCTCTGGATACAGTGAGAGCCCAGGCCAGGTCTCTTCCTCTGTGGGAGCCTTGTAAGCACCCCTACTTGAGGATTCTGGCCAAGCTTTGCCAGTCATCAACTCATTTGAAAACCTGCCCCAAGAGCCAGGTATGGTGGCTCATACCTGTAATTCCAGCACCCAGGAGGCTGAAGCAGGAAGATTTCAAGTTCCAGTCAAGTCTGAGCAATCCAGTTGCTTAGTGAGATCTTGTTTCAAAATAAAAAGTGAAAAAAGGACGAGGGGTGTAGCTCAATGTGAAGGCCTGGCTTCCTTGCCCGGTACTAAAAATAAAAGTCCTGGCATAAAACTTAAAGGCCCTGGCTGACCCACTGTACACGGCCCCTGCATAGCTGCTTCTGGCTGATCTGGGAGCCAAGCAGAGGCAGCTGGACATCATAAGCCTGGACAGTACACGAGGGCCCTGAGGTTGCCTGTGAGAGCATGGTAAAGATCCCCAGCAATCTTCAGCAGCAGCAGATGAAATCAGGGGGTCCCCAGCTGCTCCAGAGGTGGTCTCTCACAATTGAGACGGTGACACAGAGGCCTAGAGGCATTGGAGAGGTCTGGCTGCCTGCCAGGGTCTGCACTAGAGCAGCCCTAGCCTCTGTTGGATCTGGTTCTGGTTGGGCCTGAAGTTCAGGGGAAAAGGCAGGAGAGGTCTCCATCCTCCAGAGCTGGAGGGGTGGCATCTTTCCACCGTCGCTTACAGTGGCTGGAGCAGCCACCACAGTCGCAGGTTCATGTGTGCAACGAATCTATCATAACTTGAAAGGCCCTGCTTTCTACACTAACTTCCTGTTCCAGTTCACGTGCCAACATAACCACAGGTGGGTTAATTGCATGTCCATCAACACACCCAGGGAGCTCGCCGAGCCCATCCTCTGCCATGGCTGCACTCCTCAGCCTGGTTCCGGCCTGCAGAGAACTCCGAGTGCTCTGCACCCACACTAGAGCACAGTCAGTGCTTGTGCTGTGTGCCCTTCTGGCTCCCTTCTTTCCATCCTCCCTCTGGGCCCATGAGCTTGCTGGAGGGCAGGGAGTCTGACAAGGTAGGTGCTCCTAATGGAGCAGTTCCACTGCTGGCTTCTTCCTCCCTTGAGTTTCGCCAGGCCCCGGGGGCAGTGAGGACAGGACTCCCAGAGACCAGTTCCCACACTTGGCCTAGCATCCGTCCTGCTCCTGCAACAGTGGATGAGGGAGAGGACAGCGAACTACAAGATTGAGAGGTACACAGGGCAAACCTGCAGAAGCAGCTCCAAGGGCACTCAGTGCTGCCCAATGTCAGAACTGAGCGCACGCCTGCCTGGCAAGTGCAAGGTCATGAGTTCAATCTCCAGTACAAAAAGCAAAAACAAAACTGCGCTCTGCACTGTATGTGATCATGTATATACACCCGGGGTGGGGCAAGTTCCTGGATGGTTCTTTCACTTAAGAATCTTTTACTGGGTGAGGGAGGTTACTGGCAATGGTTCATACTGAGCTGCATCCCTGGCCCTTTTAAAAATTTTTCATTCTTGAGACGGAGTCTCCTTCAGTCACTAAGTTGCCCAGGGTAGCCTTGAACTTGTGATCCTCCTGCTTCAGTTTCCTAGTATGCTGGGATTACAAATGTACACACCCACATCCAGCAACTTATGAAGTTGGAAAGTACTGCATGGGTTTCCTGGGACTGGTGTAACAAATTTCCAAAACACTGGGTGATTTAAAGTATTAAAAATTAGTTCTCTCACAATTCTGGGGCCAGAAGACTAAAATCAAGGTGTTGTGGGCCAAGCTTGCTCTGGAGGCTCCCCGAGAGAACCTGTTCTTTCCTTCCTGCTTCTGGGGGCCCTGGCACTCCTTGGCGGAGCCACCATACTGCAACCTCTGCCTCTGCCTGGCTTTTCCTCTGCTGTCTAAGCTTCAAATAGCTTCCTGCTTTTCTCTAACTTGGAGGACACTTGTCATCAAATTTAGTGCCCGGTTGATCCTATCTGAGAACGAGATGTGAATCAGAAACTGGAGAAACCGTGGCCAGCAGCCCACCCCCTGCTCTGTAAATGGGATATGGCTGGCCCAGGATAGGCCGGGCCCCTCATGCACCTGAATGTCTGGGCCCCTGGGTACCTGTATGTCTGGACACAGGGGCACCTAGACTGTGCCCTTGCCCCAGAGACAGCCAGCTTCCCTGGGGGACCCAGAAGTTTGGGTAAGGGTGACAAAAAGCAAGAGACCAGAAGCCAAAACAAAAGCATTGAAGTATAGCCGGGCGTCGTGGCTCACACTTGTAATCCCAGCACTCGGGAGGCTGAGGCAGGAGGATCGTTGTGAGTTCGAGACCAGACTGGGCTACAAAGTGAGCTCAAGGCCAGCCTGAACTGCATAGAGAGACCCTGCCTCAAAAAGACAAAAAAAAAAAAAAAAAAAAAAAGCATCAAAGTATGTTAGAGGCTTCAGAGCCCAGGGGAACTGAGAAGGAGCAATGCAGGGATGGCATGGCCCGACCTGGTACAGCTGTGACTCTGTGCAGGTGGGCAACCTCAGGAGCTACCTGGGTGCAGGGGCCACTTGGTACAGCTGTCCTCAGTGCCTATCCATGTGGTGCTTTGCTATGCATACAACTGCAGAGCCAGGGGCCACGGTGCCAGGAGCCAGGCAGCCTTTGGCTCTGTCCATGTTCTGCGGCCTGAACAAGTGATCTTTTCCCCTCGGTGTACAGTACAGCTGCAGGTAGAGGTGGTGCCTGCTCCCCAGTCTGGACAACTAAGGGAGTGACAGAGCCTCAGTGCCTGAGGGTGACAGGTCTCTCAGCTCGATGCATGGGGGTGAAGCACTGGGTGACACTAGGTTCTGTCCAACCTCCTTGCCTCCAACCCTCCAGCCCATTCTCCCCATCCACATCATCTGCTTGGGAGCAGACCCACTCCAGGACCTCCTCCAGCGCAGCCCCCCAGCCTCTCCGAGACTCTGGAGCTGGAGCAGCCACTGTCAGGTGGGATTTCTGAGGAGCCCTAAGGGCAGCACTGGCTCACATAATTGGGTCTGGGGCAAAGTTGGAGGACGGTGGAGGACAGGGTAGGCTGAGGGGCTGAACAGAGCCTTTCCCACGATGGGCCTGGGCAGTTTGAGTCACAGCACATTATCAGAAGCCAGCAAGAGGCAGGGACAAGAAACAGACACAAGGAACCTTCCTCGTTACTACAGGCAACTCAGCAGGTAGAGCTCTGTCCCCCAGAAAGACACATTCAAGTCCTGCCTGTACCTGTGTCGAACCTAGGAATCAGGGTCTTTGCACGCAGACTAAGTTAGGATGGGGTCTAATGGGAGCGGGGAGGACCTTTGGTCTAGTGCCTGTTGTCCCAGTTAACAGTGAGACCCTGATGTGGTGGTGACAGCTGTGCAGCAACACAAATATTCTTTTTTTAAAAAATTTTTTTTAAATTTTTTTTTTATCAGTACCGGGGATCTAACTCACGACTGCCTGCTTGCAAGGCAAGCGCTTATGCCGCTGAGCTAAATCCCCAGCCCCAACACAAATATTCTTAATGCTCCTGAGCTGTGCACTCAGAAATGCTTAATTAAAATGGAAAGTTATACACATACACACACATACGCACAATTTTTAGGAAGCTCATATATATATGCACAGTTTTGAGGAATGACTAAATAAAAGCTTAGGCACATGAAGTGATAAGGGGTATGTGCAGTGAGAGAGCTGTGTGACACGCCCGTGGCCCTCACTGTCCACGCAGAGCCTGACAAGAGATGCACACAGGAAGAGCAACTCGCCAGATTCAGAGGCGAGCATATGCAGTCAGATGCTTCAGAAGGCATTGATCACCTGAGTCCACTGCCACCTCTGAATTTTTACCTCTACGTAAAAATTTCAGAAAGGATACAGAGAAAGCCAGAGGGAGGCAACGAGAGACCTGATAGGAGAGGAGCAGCTGGGGAAGACAAGGCAGAGGTGGAGATGGGGCTGCCCAGCAAGGAAGGACAAAGGTGGGGACAATGGGAGAAACTGGCCCACTTCTGCCGCTAGAACTGTGAGAAGATAGATTCTTGTCATCTGGGCTGCCCTGTCTGTGGGTCATTTGTCACAGACCCCAGACACCGCTGCATGGCCCAGCTATGAGTGTGAGTTCTGGTGAGGGAAGGTAGCAGGCATTCTGGTAGTGAGGCCAGGAGGTCACGTGGGTGGAAGCCACTGGAAGCCGGAGGAGGCAGGATGGGGTGTCCACCAGTCAGGAGGACCAGCTATGAAACAGAAGTGCCCAGGCCCCTGGCAACAGGGCAGGGTCCAGCCAGCCCAGGGTCGGGAGGTTGGGGCTAGACAGCCTGGCAGGGAGATGCTGTGGCTGCCACCTGGTGCTTGGTGGCCTCTGCCTGGCACTGGGGGCTGGATGCACTGCTCTTGGTCCAAGAATGTAAGGGGAGGTGCAGAGACACGGGTCTGGGCAAGGCAGCAGTGCCAGACCCTAGAACCACGGCTCAGGCCTCCTCTGGCTGGCCCAGGGGATAACCCTGCCTGCAATGACCTGTCTGATCCATGCCTCCTGACACCACTTTCTCTCTCCTTGCCTCGATGGCGTCTCCTCCTGAGGCTTGGTCTAGTCCCCTCCTGTCCCTGCCATGACCCCACCTGCGTCACTATCTAGTGTCCCCCAGCATACCTCAGCACCCAGTCCCCATTGCCAGGCAGGGATGGCCTCCCTCAGTGGACCTAGCCACCTCGCAATTTCCCACAGTGGCTGATGTCCATGCCAAGCCTTTCTCCCTGCCACCTGCTGACCCCCTGGCACTGGTCTCCATGAAGGCCCCCCTCAAGGGTGCAGGCCCAGGATGGCAGGCACACATGGCTCTGCTCCAGTACCTACACTTTCTCTCTCTCTCTCTCTCTCTCTCTCTCTCTCTCTCTCTCTCTCTCCTCCTCATGCAGAATCCAGCTGAGCCTTTGCATACCTGCATACCTTCCCCGAGCCAAGTGTCATCCCTTCCTGGGCCCTGCACCCAGCCACCTGGCCTGTCCTGCTCAGCAGGACCCAGTATGGCCCCTCTGAGGGACACCCACAGCTCTCCCTCAGTCAAAGCCCTCTACTGGTTCTCCCTGTCTAGGGCCTAGAGCCGAGGACTCCTCATCGGCCTGAAAAGATCTCTGAATCCAGGTGTTGATGCCCACTCTTTCAGACTGTCCTGCTGCCCCTCCTGGCCCATTCAGGGCCTGGCTGCCCTCCTTTCTAAGCCCTTGGGGCTTTGTACCTGCAGTCCTTCCTCCTGTTTGATGCACCCTTGCCTCCTTTAGCCCTGGGCTCAGATAGTGTCTGAGCTCCCTGTTTAAAATGGAAACACCTTTCCAGGCCCCCTGGTCCCCAGGCAGCACCCTGGATATGCTATGTAACTGGAACATGGCGTTGTCATGATCTTGCCCATGTCCGTGGGCTGCGTGAACTCCAGTGTCCAGCTCTGTGCCAAGACCCCACTTCCTGTATGCATACCGGTTAAAGCATGGCCCTGAGTGTCGTGTGGCGACTGGTCAGCTGTGCAGGCTGTGTGTGAGCTGGGGACAGGCCCACGGGCGCCCTACCTGCACCCATAGGCCCCATGGGCACCCTACCTCCACCCATGGGCTTGGCCACTGGGTCTCAGCCCTGGGTGTCTCCGTCAGTCAGGCAGTGCTGCCCAAAAGCTTTGAAGCAGAGAAAGCTGTCACTGCAGGGAAAGCCTGCAAGGGAACCCCAGGTGCCCTGGAGAGAGAGAAAAGCTTTGCAGTAGCCCTGGGACCTCAACCTGAAGGTCCGAAGGTGGGCTCTGAGCAGCTGGGGCAGGGCCAGGTGATGAGCACAGGAGCCATCAGATAGGCCAGTGGGCAGGAGGCGGGTACGGAAAGCTACCCCACCCCCTCCAGTTTCTTTCTTTCTTTTTTTTTTTTTAATTGGTAAAGAGGATGGAACTCACACCTGCCTGCTTGCAAGACAGGTGCTTATGCTGCTGAGCTAAATCCCTAGCCCCAAAAAACTTTTTATTTTTTTGGTGGTACCAGGGATTGAACTCACAGCCTTGCGCTTGCTAGGCAGGCGAGGCACTTATGCCACTGAGCTAAATCCCCAGCCCTCTCCTCCAGTTTCTAACAAAGGCTACTCCACTGAGTCAGGCAGCAAGGCCTCCCAAACAAGGTGCCATGCCAGCTGGACCCCGCTGCAGAATGCCTCTTGAACCTACATCACATTGTACACAAAATTCATTAAAAGCGAGTCACCCACCAAAAAGTGAAAAATACACTCCAACACTTCTAGAATAAGACATAAGGCCATCTTGTTTAAGACACTGGTCAGCAGAGTTTTTTGACAGGACACCATGGACACTAGACCTGAAAGAAAAGACTGGGCTTCATTAAAATTAGGAATTTGGAGATGCCAGGAAGAAAGTAAAAAAGAATCTGCACCGAGCAGTGGTGGATGCTGATAGAACCAGCTACTCAGGAGGCTGAGGCAGGAGGATCATCGAGGTTGAGGTCAGCCTGGGAAACACAGCAAGACCCTGTCTCAAAACAAAAAGAACTGGGTATGTAGCCCAGTGGTGTTCATGCCATATTGCTGTGTCTCCACAGGTGAACAGAAAGATGTCCAGAATATATCGAGAGTACCCACAAATCAAGAAGAAAAAGATAACTCAATTGGGTTGTTTTAGAAGCAGGTAACACACTGAAACAAGCATCTCATGGACCAAAAGGTACCGATGGGGCCAACACAGGGATGAGTATCTAATCATTAGCGAGCAGGGAGATGAACATGTAATCCGCCAGCAATGCTGCCTCAACTTCGCCAGGAGGCTGACAGTGCTAGATGTCAGGAAGACATGGGATGACGGGGCTCTCTCACTTCTGACAGGAGTGTGGAATTGCCATTGTCTCCTCTGAAAACCATTTAGCCACCTAAATGGTGTCCCAGCATCCTGGATGGAATTAGCCCATGCTGGTTAATCGACGTGACTGGTCAAACGTTCCTCCGGGTGTGTCTGTGATGGTGTCACTTCAGGGAGGAAGTCAGCATTTGACTGGATGAGCATAGACTGAGGGCAGAAGACGGCCCAATCCAATGTGGGTGGGCCTCATTTAATCAGTTGAAGATGGATCCCAATATACTGATCTTCCAAAGGATAAGAGATTTCCTCCTGCAAACTGGGCATGCAAACTGGGGCACTCACACTGTCTCCTCAGTTCTCCTGGGCCACAGCATGCCCAGTGCAGATCTTGGGACCCACCAACCCTGTACTCCAGTCCCAGTTCCTTCTAGCAAACCTCCTTATGTAGACAGAGACCAAAGCAGGAACAAGAGAGTGCCCCGTAGGTCATGGTGGTGCACGCCTGTAACCCCAGCACTCTGGGAGGCTGGGGTGGGCGGTCTGAGAGTTTGAGCCCAGCCTGGGCAACTAAGCAACTTAGTGAGATCCTATCTCAAAACAAAAAATAATTAAAAGGGCCAGAATGTAGCTCAGTGTATAGTTTAGTTTTTTTTTTAAAAAATGAAGAAAAATGAGAAGAAAAGAAAGAAAGGGTGTCCACCTTATAGCCTCCGCTGACTTCCACTGTTTCCCAGGCCTGCTGTGATGACGTCCTGGTGTTTTACAGCCACCCAGATTTATTCCTCCACGGCTCTGAAACTGAGGCGTGGGCAGGGCTGGTTTCTCGTGGAGCCTCCAAGAAACACTGTCTACACCTTTCCTCCTGCTTTTGGTGGCCATGGCAAACCCTGCTGTCGCTTGGCCTGTCGCTCCCTCGGTCTGCATCCTGCCTCCCTCTCACATCTTCCTCCCTCCGACCAGTGCCTGCCGGGCCTCCTCTCTGCTTCTCTGCACCTGTCAACTGGGCGTCTGGGTGCTTCTCATCTCGCAGGCAGGAGAGCCACCGGGGTTCCTCTGGAGACCAACTGTGCCTTCTTCCAGACCTGGCTGTGAAGACAGTCGAGCTGACCACAGGATAAGGGGTCTCATCCCAACAGAGGCCAGCTCAGCCACTGCTGTGAGCACCAGTACCACCTGGGGTTACTCTGGGGGGGTCCAAGACGGGACCAAGGGCAGAGCAGAGGGGAGATGTGGAGGCTGAGTCTCTGGAGGTGGGACCCTTGGTTAGACTGGTCCAGAAATGAAGGGGTTTGGGGAAATCTTTAGACAGGATCAGGGAGCTGGAAGGGACATAGGGGTATGAGGGAGCCAGAGTGGGTCCCAGTACAGGTGAGACTGTCTTGTTGCCATAGGACTTCTCTATGGGGGAAGGGTGGGGGCTTGCACCAGCCCAGCTACACCCAACAGGCACCTGGCCCATATGTCCCCGTGGGGACAGCAGCCAGGGTCCCTTCTGCACCCAAGGATGAGCTGCCTATCCCAGGAGGAGCATGGTACCACCTCCCGGTGTGGCACCTGGGCAGGGTGAGGAGACTGGGATACTGTCCAGCATGTGCCGCTGGCTGTCCCCAGCCTAGGTGACCGATACCTGGATTTGAGGACAGGAGGCAGAATACACAGCCAAACTGAGCTGTGTGACCAGGGGCAAGGGCAGACCCAGTGAACCTTTAGGACTGTGTGGCCAGGGTCCAGTCACCCTACCTCTATGGACCCTAGGACAGGAGAGGCAATTACTCCGCATCTCAGTCCAGGCCAGTTGACAGCTCTGCACAAGCTGCAAAGTGCACAGAAACATTCTGGGGTGGAGGTGGAACCCTGGGCCCCTGGCTTTCCTCTGTGGAAGGAGGAAGCTCTGGGCTTTCTGATCTCTGCCCTCTAAGGGCAAACCTGACAACTGCCCTTTCCAAAAAGCAGAAAGGAAAGACCCAGTTGTATCATCCCTGTTCAGCTGGAGACAGAGGAAGCTGATGATTCAAGAGCAAGGAGGTTCATGGTGACAGGCCTGGGCAAATGAGGGCAGATTCCCACCACCCTGAGCCTCCACATCCACCTCTATAACCCCACAGGAGGGACAGGGGTGCTTGGCAGAGCCCCCTAAACAGAGCTCCCAGCTGTCTCACAGCCACCAAACCCAGCGTCAAGCCACACGAGACATGTGGCCTGGCTCTCTGCATCTAGGTGAGGCTCCCAGTGAGCTGGCTTCTTATTCATTCCAGAGAGAAAACATTTCTGCCTGAAGCCGAATTGAACTGCCCAGGACTCCAATCTGGCAATCTCCTAATTCTCCTAGGATTTAAACCCTTCCTCCCCACCTCTTTGTGCAGGTCCTGGGATCCTCATCTTTCCCTGGCAGTTGATGGCTGTGCCCCCTGCAGAGTGAGGGTCCCTTCTGATCCCTATCCTGTCCCTCTGGGTATTTTGGGGGACACACACCCATACCTTTCACCCAGAGTAGCCTGCGGCTGTCATAACAAAGAGCCACAAACTGAAGCTTTAATACAATGACTTTTATTCTCTCAGAGTTCTGGACAGCAGAATCCCAAATCAAAGAGTCAGCACAACACCCCATCTCTCTCTTAGGGCACCCTCATTAGATGTAGGGCCCACCCTAAGTCCAACATGAATCCTGCTTACCTCAATGTATCTGTAGAGGGCCTTTAGCCTGATTACTCAGTCTGTAGTTCCAGCTGGAGCTCTCTCGTGGGAGGGTCACTATTCAGCCCACTAAGGTGGGACCCTTGAATTGGGATGGTGCTGCTGCCAAGGAGCTCAGTTGGCGGTGGCCTTTGAGTCGTGAACAAAGCATAGACTGCCAGGGAACAGGCTAGGGAAGGAGCTGGGGAAGAGGCAACAGGGAGGCTTGCCTGGGGCCTTGGATAATTGTTCCTATCAAGAAAGGAAGTGCCGGACAGAGAATGTCATGGGTGAGCCCCGTCCCCAAGTCCTGGGCTTCTCTGTGCTGTCTGAGGCTGCCCATCACCCCTGTAATTGCCAGGATGGAAGAGTGAGGCAAGGGGAGAAACTGGGCCACCTGTAGCTTTCCTATCCATGTGCAGAAGCAACAAGAGACAATGGTGGTATTGGCCAGGCCACACAGGGACTGAGTGGTCCCTTGGAAATGTGGGGCTGCTGCCAAGAGGCCCAGGGGTGGCTGCAGCTATGGGGGCAAGGGGCTGACATGGGCTCTGGGAGTGGCCTTGGACAGTACACCCTAGGGACAGGGTCACAGGTACGGGGAGCTATGTTTATGGGGTGGCTCTCTCTCCACTTGGTGACAGGCATGTTTAGTGGGGGTCTAACCTGCCTGCCTCCTTGACCCAGCATGGGGAGGAACCGTTCATCTTTCTGATTTTCCACCCAAACCTTTAAATGTGGGCTCTACAGTTTATTAGTATTATAAATCACTCAACAGGAAGACGAACGTGCAACAACACTGGACCGGACCCACCTGCTCCTCACCTGTGGGGATGGCCCTGCAGTTCTGTCAGAACCCTCAGCCCCTATCTCAGCCCCTTCCCCACGGGGCCTCATCTCAGACTCCTGCCAGACCAGGTAAGCAGGCTGAGAGCCCTGGTAGATGAGACAGGAGTCCCTTGAGGTCCCACTTTCATTTGAAGGGTGCTTCATAGAATGGGAGGGGGCACACAGGTTCAGCCCAGGTCTGGTCCCCAACACTGGTCAAAGCCCCTTCCTAGCTATTCATATCTAGGTCAGGCTGGTCACTCTGAACCAGCAAACATCAGGGACCCCTCTAAGGCTGAACTATCAGCCCAAATCCCAAATTTGCTAGAGCTCTTGGGCTGGGGCTGGGTGGCCTGGCTTCATGTGCAGAGACCCCTTCAGCACAGAGGACTGCCTGGTGGCCAGTCCTGCTCCCTTATGGTCCCTTCCTGGGGCAGCTGCTCAAGGACCATGCATGGCCATATACTTCCCTTTGGCCAGCTGAGGATAATGAGAAGCCCTCCGGCACTGGCAGGGGGCCCCTGCTCCCCAAACCTCTTGCCCCTCCCCTGGTGACTCCCTCTTAAGACTCTGTCTGGGGGAACCTTGGCTGCAGGTCTGAAGGTTTTAGGTCTGCACTGTCCATACACAGGGCTCCAGGCTCTAGCCACTTGTTGCCAAACCATCAATCTCAGGTCCCCACTCACTGGACATCCTCCAGAGGTGCAAAGGGGACAGAGCTGCCACCAGCCACAGCCACTCAGGGCAGGGATGGAGGGGGGATGCCCTGTGAGAGACCAGCACAGTGAGATCACCACACAGCTGTGGGGTACAGGGGCTGCAGGGGAGCCCAGCCTTACACGGAGGACCAGGCTCCATACGCTCTGCCCTTGCTGGGTACCCCACCCACGCCTTTGCTTGTCAGGCCACATCTGTGGTTACTGGGCTGCTGTCCTCAGAGACCAGGAACCCTGCCTGGCTGAGGTACCTTCCTATGGGTGACCAGGAAACTACTTTGTCATTGCCTGTCATTTCTGGGAGCAAGGACTTTTGTGCCCTAACCTACAGCACACACCTGGAATGCAGCTGATGGGTTTCGCCCTCAAGGAGGAGGGCAAGCTGGGGCACCCTAATGCTTACAGTACTCAAGGGCCTTTGATGCAGGGATGGGGCCAGGGGAGAGGAATACCCTAACTGTTCCCCAACAAAGTGGCTGGGGCCCATTGGGAGTAAGTTACTGACCTGGCTTGTAGGTTTGTTTCATGTAGTGTTTATTGGCAGGTTTCTTTGTTTCTGATTATAAAATGAATACATTTTAAAAGGGGAATTAGAATTATAAAGACAATAAAGCCTGCCCATCACACAATTCCCCAAGTTTACTTCCTCAGTCTCCAGACACTGGCCCAGGAGGAGGAGTGGGCAACATCAACTACTAAATACTGGTGAGTTCTCAAGATCCCACCAAGTCCTCTACACCTCCCACCCCCTCAAATTCCTAACAGTGCAGGGAAGATCTCACTTCCTAGCCCAGACTCACTGCTGCCCCTCAAAGCAGTGGGACTGCAGATAACATCTGCCTGTCCCTTTCGGCCTCCAGCAAGCTTCCCTGGCTGACCCACAGCTCAGCCTGCTCTGTAGTCACTGCAAGGTCTTTCGGCTAAGAGGGAGATTTGTGCCGGTGTTCAGACAATTGAATGCAGATGTCTTGTGCTCTGGGTGAATGATTTGGGGGTGACAATGCACAATGTATGTACCATTGTTGTTCCAGGATTGACATGTTTTGAAATTTTGTTGGGAGTTTTTCTTTTCTTTTTATCCTTCAATAAAATGCATTTTAAAAAACAAGCAAACAAACCAACCAAAATCCAGTAAATAAATAAATACTTTTTTAAAAAGGTCCTTCAGCTACCAGCCTCATCCCCTACTCAGCCAAGCCGAGGATCTCCAGGTTCCCCTCCCTCTCCTGTCTGGACTAGGACCTAGTGACACCGATGGATGGATGCCCTGTGTAGGCTCCTCCTCTTCAGGATGACCACGAACCCCCAGAAAGGTCAGTCAGTCTGTGCCAGAGCCAGATCAGGCCTGAGGAACTACTGCTTGGTTCTATTGCAGCTAGACCCAGGGTGGAGGAGGCAGGAATGTAGGGGGAGGTGGAGTAGAGGTCAGAACCACTGCAACTACCTTGATCTCCTCACCTGGCCACCTCATGGCCTCCAGTGGCCACATCTATTTAACAGGAAAAAAGAAACTGAGTCTAACAAAATTGTGTCAAAACTGATTGATGCTCCGAATGTCCCCCACCTCCGGGTGGCAGGCACATGGCCGCGGAGACTGTATATCCCCTGCCCTTTTAAGGGTTAACTGAGGCCCAAAAGCCAAAAAGCACACAGCTCTTGTTCTGAGGCCCGCTGATCCCCACGTCCCGTGGTCACCACGGGGTATGGGTGCGGACAAAGCCGTGTTCATGGAAGCCCAGGGCCTGATAACAGTGGCACAAGGACCCCTTTCTCTGCTGTCCCCAGCTGTGTCCCCTCCCCCAGCAGGCCTGACATCAGAGGCTCTGGGTCAGACATCCTGGGAGCACCCCCGCCCCCCAAGCTCAGCTGCTGGGGCTCTGAGAAATTCACAGGGGGATGCGGTGGGGAGGCCCCTGCCTGAATGGTACACGCAGCTGCTGCTGGCTCAATCTGTCCCCATTGAGAAGCTGCCTGCATTTTTACAACTGATTTTTGAGCCTAAAAGTGGAGGTTCACATCCAGCCCGTTATGCGTAATCTTGTTGGTTTAAGGCCAACTTGACCTTTTGGAATCTGGCTTTCAGATTCTTGCCGTATCTTAGCAGTTCCTCCCCGCCAAAGTCAGAGTCCCGGCTTGTGTCACACACCTTCACCCCAAGGACTCAGAGAAGGAGGCTGCCTGGGTGGTGCCTGTCTGTGGGTGTAGGTGGGGGAGGGGCACCAGGAAAACAGGGCCTATTCTGTAAGCGCTGTGATCTAAAACGCTTCTGAACTTCAAATGGCTGTCTGGACTCATCTGTGAGTCTTAGCGCAGTCACGACCCAAAGCCTAGCTGACCCTTGTTTTAGTTTTGTAGAAGAATCCAAAGCCACCAGCCAAGCCCCTGGCTGAGAAGTAGGGCAATGCATTCACTCTGTCTCAGCTTGCTTGTCAGTAAAGTGGGCACCATCGTCACCTGGTCTCTGTCACAGGCTGTCTGGAGGTTATCTAGGGCAGGGTCTGGCACCCAGATGCCTGCACAGGCTAAAAAGGAGGAATGAGCAAAGGAGCCTTAGGCATAATCAAGCTCTGTGGAGCCCCTGTGGCTCCCCACTCAGGCCAGGACACAGGGCAAGCCAGATCCCTGCCTCTCTTCTTGAGCTAGTGGGGTCTGGAAATGGCCCCTTCTTTCATTCCTAGCAGTCCTCAGTTGCTCCCTCTTTCCCTCCCTCGCAAGCACATCTCAACGTCCCCACTTACCGAAAGCCCAGTCTCTGGCCAGCTGTGCATCCCAGTACAACCCGTGTAAAAGGACCTAAGCCCTAGAGGATCCAGGTAGTTTGTGGCCAGAGGCGGCTGAGCCTAGGTCCTCCCCATGGCCTGAGTCAGGGGTGGGGTTAGGACGATGGGGGGTCTGGCTGGAGAAAGCGCCCGGGCCGGGAAGTGTCGTCGCCCATGCCATGCGCCCCACAGCCAGACTTACCCTGCCGTTGGGACAAAGGCGGGCAGAGTGGGACGGAGCGGCGCCTTTAAGGATGCGGCGCAGTCGGTTCGGTACCGGAGGCGCCGGGCGCAGGTAGTCAGGCGGAGGACCGCGGTCAGGACCGTTGCTCGCGATCTTTCTCCACCTACATCTCGTGGGGTTACGCAGCCTGGGGCACCGGCACTCCCAGCAGCGCGGAACCGCACCTCGGCCCGAGGCTGTGAACCAGCCTGGTCTCGGCTGCTCGCCTCGAGGTTCCGTCCAAAAGTGCCGCGAGCGGGCCGAGGGTCGAGTCCAGTCCCAGCCGCCGATGGGATCGGAAAGAAATAAGCTTCTGGCCCGGGGCTCCGGTTCGAGGCAGCGACCACTCTCCTCCTCGCGCCCGCAGCCCCCTCCCCGAAGCCGAAGAAGAGCCGGCCTGCCGGGGAAAGAGATTAAATTTCGCTCCTCTCATCAATTTTCTGTTTAATGTCGCCGGGCCCCATTGTGGGAGCGGGAAGCATGTCACCCAGGCCATAAATTCGCGATTACGGCGCCCGCGGCCGCCTCCCCGCTCCCGGGGCCTGGGCGCCTGGGCGGACTCGGCGAGCAGGTGGGGACCTGAGCCAGGGCCAAGAGCAGGTGGGGACCCGAGCCTGGGCCAGCGACTCGCAGCCGCGGCTTCTCCCGACGCGGGTCTCCCGCGCTCAGCCTGCTCCTGCGGCGGCGGCGCTTCCAAAGCGCTTTTGTTTCTGGCTTGGATGTGGGGCCTTGATTTCTCACCACCTGTCTCAGGAGGCTTTTTGCATAAAAACTTCTGCCATTAAGAAAGAGAGAAAGAGTAAGCGAGCCAAGCAAATAATTCCAGTTAGAAGAAAATGGCCCATTCATGCGCGCACCTTTGCCACCCAAGGGAGCAGGCAGGCCGTTGCTTCTCCTGAGATGGGGCCCCAGCAGAAACTGCTGGCTGGGTCAGGCTCCTTCTGCTTGGGCTGTGGAAAGAGCTAGGGAGTGTCCCTTGCGGGCTTACTAACATATCATGAATTGAGGTGGAGTATGTATATGTGCATGTCAAAAAAATGGATCTACTGAATGATTTTTAACTTACAACCGTCCTGTTAACAGAAGAGGTGATGGTTATGCTACAGGCCAGGCAGCAGCCAGGGGTCAGGTAGTCCTATCACCAGACCCCTTCTGCTGTTCTTCGGATCTGGAAGACAGCACTTTGCAATAGCTTCCAGCTGCTCTGTGGGACTTTGATGGGAAAAATTTATTTTTGGTCTATAAGTGCTAAAGGCCAAAGACTCAATTCTCCCCAGAAAGAAGGGCGAAGGGAAGGTCTCTATGCCCTGGAGAGGGAGCCCTAGAGGATGCAGGTACAGCCCACACCTGAGAGCTGGGTCTGGAATGGGTATGGGGAGCCCTGGAAACACAGCAGTGTTCCTTGACATGCTCTGTGACTGTGTAGGAGGTGTCCAGGTGGATGGACAGCACCCTACACAACAGGGCCCTCTGCTGGGGCAGGGGTACTTTGGGGGGTTTTCAAAATGGGGAAGGAATCCTGGGGACCCAGAGAAATCCAAGCACAAACTGGCTTCAGATGCCTGCCATCTGGGGTGACAGTCAGGAGGGCCAGGGTGCTGCTCTGATAGCAGTCTGGGCTGTCAGGGACACCAGAGAAGTGTGTGTGTGTGTGTGGGGGGTGCTATTGCCCTCATAGACTCCAGGGTCTACCTGCTCCTATAGGTTCTGTTGCTCATCCCACTGAATGGCTGAAGCCGGCTTAAACTAGCTGGGCCTCACTGAAAGGCCCTGATACCCGGCCTGCATCCCCCTCCTGGGGCCCTGGAAGAGGCTGCAGCCTCCTCTAGTGCACCCACTGGTGTGGACCAGATTGGGCAAGTCTGGGTCTGGGGTCTTGAACAGCACAGCTGGGCCCTAGTAGCCCTGCAGCCAGTGACTTCGGTACTTCCTTGGACTGTCTGTGTGGTAAAGTAGACAGTTGAGGTGGGTATCCTTTCAGCTTCACTCTGCTTTGGAGGATATGCCAGGAAAGACCACATAAGCCCCCTCTGCTCAGGCTCTGCCTAGGCACTTGTCCCCAGTAGGGGACCTCTAGCTACTCAGCCCTCACATCCAGCCCTGTTGGTCTGAGGTCTGATTACCCAGCTTCCCCTCCCCGCCTAGGGTCCAGGCATGGGGTCCTTCCTTACTGCCAAGATGGCTTGGGCCAACCTCCTGCCTGAAAACTGATCACTCCTTATTCAGGCAGATCCCAGAACCATCTCCCCCTACCCAGAGAATCTGTTCCTGCCCCCTCCGCCACTCCCACACTCAGCTACAGGAGGCTGTGCTGTGTGGAAGGAGCTCACCTGGATAGGTGGGTGGCTAGCACAGAACTACTGCCACTCTCTGGGACTTCCAGGGTGCTCCTCACCCGAGGAAGGGACTATGACCAGGAGGCTGGAGGGGTGCAAGCCCTCAAGGGATGGAGGATGGGCTAGGCCCTTCCTCCTTTGCCTAGGAGACCTGCATCTTCCCATCTTCCTGATCCCTGTAGTACTAGTAACAATCATACTGTCACTAATAAAGTCAGGGAGAAGCCAGGCCACGGACGCATCTGCCCTTTATGAAAATCACTTTAATTTAACCCAGATGGGTCTCCTCGCTGATAACCTCATTCGACGAGCACCCTGAATTATACTTTCCGGGTGAACACACTGGGTTATATTTAGCCACAAATTACCACTGTTTAACAAGCACCTTCCTTGCATGCAGAGGGGGAGGGGCAGCTTCCTGACCTGGTTGGAGTAAACCAGAAACAACAAAAGTTAAACCTCCCTCTGAGTAGGCTCCTGGGGAAGCTGTTTATCTGACTTTACAGTCTCCCAAGCGGCTGCTTTTCTTGCTTTTTAAAACTTACAACCAGGTCCTGTGGTCCATCCTGGAGACTATGGCCCACAGTTCTAACCTGGGCCTCAGCCTGGGGTCCCAGTACTCCAAGCAGGTATTGCCCTAGCCCACTTTTCTAAGTCTGGAGCTGGGCCCTACCTGGGAATGAGCAGCCTCCAGGATGTGACAGAGGAATCTCTTTGAGGCCTCGCTCCCTGTAACCCTTCCTCCTCAGCCAGTCCCTCCTCTCCTGCTTTCTGCACCCTACACTGGGACTAAGCTGATGGAGCAGGCAATGAGGGTGGGGGCTGCCGGTTCACCAGTCACCTGGCCTCTGGGCTCAGACCAAGTAATAAAAGGGCTGTGACTGAAGGCTTCTCTTTAGAACTGGGATGCTCACTCTCCTCTCCCAGAGAGGCTAGGCTGAAAAAGCTTAAGGCCCAAAGGCAGCAGCCTGGCAAAAAGACAGGCATACCTGGTGCCTTTTACTTTTTTTTTTTTTTTTGGTGCCAAAGCTCAAACTCACAACCTGGTGTTTGCCAAGCAGGCACTTAGCTGCTGAGCTAAACCCCCGGCCCCTGGTGCCCCTAACTCTGTGTGGGACTTCTGCTCATCACAGGGGTTTCCAAGTCTTCCCTGGAAGGGTTCCAGGGAGTTAGGTGACAGAAAGGGGATTTGGGCTTTTCCTTCCTATACCCAGCGAGACGACAGACCTTTTGGAACTTTCCATAACAAACAGCTGGCTGTGGCACTTGTGCCATAGGTTCACCACCACTGTTACCATGCAAAGGTTGTGATAAAAAGCACACCCCCCCCCCCACATGGTAGCAGAGAACTTTCTTCAGGGCGTGGGGTGGGGGCTGTTCAGGACCCTGCTTCTCAAACCGGGGAAGTCCCTTGGAAACTGCATGGTTTACCCCCACTTATCCCCTTATTTCACAGAAAGAATGAAAATTCCTTAATTGCCTGAGCAGTTCTCATTTGGTGTGGGGTAGGGTTGTCATATCAGGAGGGAGGGTTCAGGGAGCTATGGACCTTCTTAAACCCCTCCTGCCCTAGTCCACTACTCCAGTCCTGTCCTGCCTGAGCCTGGGTCCAGTCAGCACCAGTCCAATTTGCATGCTGATCAAGCACTAACAAACGGGGACTGGGGGCAGCACACTGCCACCCACCTCTCTAGATGCAAGCTTCAGGCCTGGCCCCTGGACCTGTCTCTGCAAGCCTCTGGTGGGAAGAATTAAGAGTCAATTTTTGTCATCAAGAAATTGTTTCTAATTTGTCCTTTGACTAATGGCCCAGGGAACAATGGAGAGACACCAACACACAATTACCCAGCAGTGCTGCTCACTTGCTCTCTGGCCTGAGCAGGCATTTATTTGGAGCAAAGACTAATTCAAAATTTTATGCAACTTGTCTGACACCCTCCCTCATCTTAAAAAATGATTATTTTGGATAGTGGGACCTCAGTCATTTGGGAGCTGAGAGATCTAATCTGCTGGCAGTCTGAAGAGGTGTGCCTATGTGGTGAGGGAGAGCTGAAGGGTCTTTAGGGTGTGTTGGGGTGACGGTGGCCACAGTAGTTTCAGTGAGTGCTTCTACACCAGGACACTGTGTTGGTGTATGATTTGGACATATTGTATACATGCATATGTGGGAGTGATATGTCGTGTGAAATTCACACATGCAAGCATGTTATGGATTTATGTGTATACACAGCTGATGTGTGAGCACACATGTAAGTGGAGCACACGTAGCTGTGTACACATGTTCACAAATGTTCGTGTATGTGTGACTGTGTGATGAAGGCATGTGTGAGTGGTCAGGCCGAGGTGTCAAGGCACAGTTGTGTGTGGCAGCCACTCATCTTCACCCAGGCTGAAGGGATCCCTTAAGGGTGCTTGCTAAGCCTGCAGAAGTTACCAGTGCCCCCGCTGGGGAGAAATGGGACTGGGGGCTGCTGAATGTGTGAGCTGGTGACTGGGAATCTGAGGCCCAGCCCATTGAGAACCCAGGGCTTTATAAAACTTCACCTGACTGCAAAAGACCTGGATGTTCCAGGGTCAAGACTGACCTTAGGTTCATCATGCTTTCTCCTCTTTTTGCCCTTAAACCTGCAGATCCCCACACCACGCTCTTCAAAATTAAAAACATTTGTTAGCAAGGACAGAAGAAAGACCACAAGGGAAGTAGGGAGGTTTCCTCTTTGTGGATGTTAAGCCCAGCCAATGTGCTTGGGCCCTCTGGCTATGAGGCAGTCCTTCAAGGGGAACCCGGAAAGCTCATTCTGGTCCTGTGGAGGGCCAGCATAGGCACTGCGTGGCTCCGGTCCCTCACTGCATGCAGCAGGCCCATTGGCAGTCATGTGCCATAAGGACCATTTTGAAACAGTACTGAGAGAAGGAGGGGAGCCTCACTAGATTTATTCTAAGTGAACGATGAAGTAGAAGAGGGGAGCAGAAGCTTCCGGGTAGAGGCAGAGAGTTGCTCTGTGTGGCTGTGGCGGGGGTTGGGACACGACAGAGAGTTATCAGGGCCTTCCCAAGAGTGCACCCCAGAGATAGGGGATAGCACTTGGGGGCTGCAAAACCAGGTCTCACCCCCTTAAGTTAGCATCCGTGCTGCCATCAGCAGGATGTAAAGCTAGTATGGAGAGAAGAGAGGGAAAGGAGCAATCCTGCATCTGCCTGACTGGG
Source organism: Cavia porcellus (assembly GCF_034190915.1). Classification (NCBI taxonomy): domain Eukaryota; kingdom Metazoa; phylum Chordata; class Mammalia; order Rodentia; family Caviidae; genus Cavia; species Cavia porcellus. Next base: position 29,705,870 of record NW_026947515.1, read on the forward strand.
GCTGGAGCAGACCTGTACCTCAGTGGGCTCCAGGCCCATCTCCTGCGGGGCGGGGGGTGGGTGACCTAGAGCGCGCTTTAGGTGACCTAGAGGTCTTTTCTGCTGGACCCCCAGGGTCTCCTAGGGGACCTAGAAACTGGGAGGGCTGAAGTATTCTCTGTTCGATCCGTGACTTTCTCCATGTATTTTTTTCTTGCTCGTATAAACAGCGATATATATATATATATACTTTTATACATATATATATATATATTTATATACTTTTATACATATATATATATATATATTTTTTTTTTCTCTTTAGTTGAAGTAGGGGTCTACAAATTAAAAGAGGAAAAAAAGATTTCTCGATCAGAAAACAAGCTCAGTAGAGAAAGCTTTGGGAACTCAGCTTCCAAAGAAGCACCGGAAACGCACCCTCTGCAAGGGGCACCCGGAGTAGGCTGAGATCCTGACTTACAGAGAAGGGAGCTGGGGTGGTCTCCTCAGTGTGTGTGGGAAGCGGGAAGCCTCCGCGTGCGCCCGCCGCTCTAGAGCTAAATCGACCCGGCTCCCCCGACATTTGCCAGGGCCGCGCCTTGCTGCCTAATTTTCTGAAGCCACTACGAACTCGGTGGTCCGCGACCCCCACCCGGCGCCTGCGCCGCCCCCTGGGCCTGTACCCAAGGACCTAACTCAATTGCTCTGGTTAATGAATAGCCGCGGACTAATCGGATCTCCGGGCGCTCCGGTGATTTACGCATCGCGCCCGGGGCCGAGCTGTCGCCGCGCCGTGCTACTGGCTAGAAGCCCGGGCCGCTGGAGTCCTGGGTACCAGCGTCGCGGTGCCGGAACCCCAAGCCGACCGGGCCAGGCCCCAGACCTCGTCTAGCGCCCCCGGCCCGACCCGCGAGGCCCTACTTACCTGGCGCCCCTCCCAGCAGCGCCGCCTCAAGCGGGCGCAGAACTAGGCCTGGCCCCCGGCGGGCGGGAAATCCCAGAGTCCCCGCCCGCGGCCCCTACCCCAGGTCAGCGCAGCCCGCGGGGGGCGAGACTGGTCAGGATGTCCGCCCGCTTCCCTTTTCTCTCTGGATTCCTTTGATCCTCGGGCTCTCTACCTCACCTCGGCTCCTCGGCTGCCAGGGTCGGCCCGCGGGGATCCTGGAAACGGTCCCCAGCTTATCTCCTTTCATCAAGCGGCCTTGGGCCGCCTTGAAACCGCGGAGGCAGTAATTGCTTTTTTCAGGAGGCCCAGTGCGGACTGGACAACAGCCAATCAGCGCCTTGTTTACACTCAGTGAGTGACAGGCTGCTGGCTGAGTGCCAACCAATCCCAGCGGTCCCGTGGGACAGGGCCCTAGGCTTAGGGGGGAGGCGGCGGGCGGAGACAGAAAGGAAACAACAGGCTGCGGGTTAACCCCTTCGCGTCCTCGCCGGAAGCAGGAGATAAAGAAATTCTAAGGCGTGTGAATGTGTCAGTTGGCATTTAGTTTACATATCCTATTTTTTTTTTCACGCGGAGAAAGAAGAGTAAAAAAAATGATGTATTCCTCGTGACTAAGACATCACCTCGGCTTCCCGAGAATAAATACCATTTGTATAGGAAACCAAATTCTCACCAAGATGCTTGCTTGCAGAATATTTTTTAACGTGGTTTGATTGTGATTACGGTGAAAAGAATTGTTCCGCGGCTATTTTCCAATGTAGTGAGAATGTAGCCGACATGCAGGAGGGCGGCTCTGAAAAATGCTAAGCCCCGTCTTTACACCAGGGCAACTTGCCTCAAAATTATCAAATGAGAAAGTACTTTTAAAACCTAGGAGCAGACAGAAAAGAGTCATTTTTGTCTTTGCAACAAGCCCTCGACTTTCCTTTTGGTTGCTGCTCTGCTGCAAAATCCCGCGGAGGGAGATAAAATTGAAGGTCTAGAACTTGACGTGAGGAGAAAGGCCTCGTCTCCCGATTCTTGAAGCGGGAAGAGGGCAGCGCCGTATCTGCCGTTCTGAAGCTCGCGTCTCCGCGGCGTGAGAAGGAACGCATTCCTGGGCTGGGGCCCGAGCGAGCCCGCCCGACGAGGTGTCCGGGTTTAGAAGTCGGCCCTATCGTGGTCCTTGTTCTGCGTCCTACCAGACAGATGCCAGGTATCCCAGAGGCATCTGCTTTTAGGGGTGTTGCTATTTCTTCTGGTATTCTGTGCACCGGAAGTCAAACGTTAGATCTGCTGGATTAAAAAAATAAAAAAGAAAGAAAAAGCCTTCGCTAAGCTTGGGAACGCGTTCTCACTCGCCCCTGCTTCCTCTCCCGCCCAGCGCTAACAGATTCCCATTCAGCAGCAATGATCTGCGCAGAGAAGCTGCGCACTCGCCAGGCTTGAATTAGGCGCCATCAGGCTCTGTAGTAGCCCTGCTGCTCCCTGATTGGCAGCTCCCTGGCTCGGCGCCAGCCTATTGGGAGGCCTGTTTACGCCGAATGAGTGGCACGAGCTCCAGTCCGTGGAGGGCCGCGCGGCCAATCAGCGCGCTGGCTGCTCGGGGGTGAGTGGCACGAGCTTATTAGTATGCAGGGCCCGTGGCTCGCCGCGCCGGGCTGCAGGCTTGAGAGCCGCTCTGGATGGGCTCGCTAGAGTCGTTGTTGTGGAAGCGGTGCATTTACAGTGCAACAGTCAGCACATTGAAAATACCAATAGGAATACAAAACAAAGTCACATTTACTGATTTAATTGTATTGCATTCAATTGTATCCAGGAAACAGCCTCCAGTAAGTAACTGAAATTGCTTTCATTTTTTGTATTTTTATTACTTTATTTTTTATTTTGGCTTTGGGGATTTACATTTTTTGGCAAGAAATTCAGAATTGTGGTGTTAAGAAATAATGTATCTTCCTTTTTAAAAATCCGTTATGTCGAGGTTTTTTTTTTTAAGTGGACTATATGATTTTTTTTTCCTCTCTGAAAAATCTTATTGATCGGTTTAAAATTCCCCTAGTAATGCGTCCTTGCCTTGCTCTGAGCGCTTGTTGTCTCGATCGACACCCAGCATTAAAAATAAATAATCGAGACAGGACGGGGACTACCTTGCAGCGTCCAGCGGAAGCCCCACGGGTGGCTCCGGGTGGACAGTCGGCGAGCTCCCAGCTCTAGAGAAACCACGAGCGAACCCCGATTACTTGCGTCCTCATCCTAGCCCCCTCCCCCGAGCGGTCCTGGATGGGCCCCGCCCGGTCGCTTGGCGGCACAGGGAGCCTGTCGGCTCCGGGGCCAGTGCCCAAAGGGGCTTTCCTGGTCGCGGCGAGGGTCGAGACGGGTGGGAGGGGTAACAGCGAGGTTTTTGGATTTCCCTTCATTTCTGAGCCTTTCAGAGAAAATGCTTTTCCGAAGGAGTGGGGGTGGAGGATGAGGGTCGAGGCTGAGGGCGTCTTCACCGTAAGCATACGGGGTAGCTTTCGTGGCGAGGTCCGCGAGAGTATACGTCCCCGGGCGTGGGGATCCGGCGCCACCCCAGCTCGCGTTCTTCTCCGTCGGGGGAGGGGCGGGCGCGGCCGTTTCGCAGGGAGCGGGTTCTGCAGCGCCGCTGGAATCACCGGCGCCCGGAGCGCGCTTGGCCCTGCAGGCCTGTTGCGGACCCCGAGCTCCGGAGACGGAGCCGGAGGGAAACAGACGAGCGGGGATCCAGGCTCTCAGTGGGCCTCAAAAGCGAAGGGTGAGGGGTTAGAAGGAAAAGTTGAACACAACGCAAACCTGTATAAACCCGGGATCCCAGAGCGCGGGAAGGAGAAAGCGGCGGCTCCGGGGGTCACGCCCTACCTCCTTGGGTAGGCGATGCGAGGTTCGCTTCTTTCCAAAAGGCCATTGTCGGGGATTCTCTGCCCTGCGCGGGGTCCTCTGCCCGCCACCGTTTTCATTGCATTTGTTCCTTGGTTCAGCCCTATTTTGGGGTCCTCCTCGGCGGCCTGTCCCAGGGCGGGGGAGATGGTGGGCTCGGAACCCCGGAGCGCGGCGGGTGGCGGCGCCGCAGCTCCTGGCCTTGGGACTGATTCACAGCCTTGGCCGCTGTGGCCGCTCACTGCCTGGCGACTCGGACTCCTGCGGGCAGGCGGCACTCGCGGCGTGGCGGCTCCGTAGCAGCGGAGAGCACAAAGAAAAACCCTCGCCAGTCTAGTGGGAATCGCGGCGGCACACACCAGTTATTTAGTCCACTCCTTTGGTGTAAAAAGCCGAGTAGATCGGTCGGAAAGGAGCCAGTGAGCTAGCGATCCTCCCGCAGAAGGTGGAAGAGTAAAGTTGCCGCTCGGTCCCAGAGCCCGCGTCTCAAGAATCGCGAGCAGCTCGCGCTTTCTCGACAATTTCCGTATTTCTTAGTGGAAAGAAGAGGGGGGAAAACACCCACAAAACAAAGGCCGAACACACATTGACTACCCTGAGGCCGCCGGGAGGCTCACAGCCCCTGCTCGCAGTTCGACCCCTCTCGGGCCCTCGGCGCCTTTGAAGCCGCAGGCTCCTGACCTCCCTCCCCTTCCAGCTTTCCCTTTGTCCTGCCCGGCGCCCTCCAGGACTTAACAGGCGCCGGCCAGCCCGGGCGCGCAAGCCCCTCGCCCGGCCCCTCAGCCCCTCCTCTGACCCCGGCGCGAGTAGCTCTTCGGCCTGCTGCTCTTGGCCATTGCGGCCTGGCTCGAAAGCCCGAGCGGCGGTTAGCTGAGTTGTTTGTTGGACCGGGGAAAAGTGTGGATCCCCTGAGGGAAGAGAGCCCTAAACCCTTTGTATGCAGTTTTGAGACAAAGAGAACTCTTTGTGTAGTCCCGTTTATTTACAATGCAAAAGCTCCCCGAATAAATATTAAAAAAGCTTATCAGCTGAACAAATATGTATTCACTTAATACATTATGTTTTCGGTTATAGATTAAATCAGACACAAAATAGTCTGCAAATAAGACGTTGTAGAACCTAGAGCATAAAATATAGCAATTTAAAATGGTATTTATGAAATAGAAAACATCTTAATCGCTTTGTTGTCACGGTGGGTAGGCTAAAGAAACCACCATAAGGCTTTCTGCAAACTTCACAATTAAGAATATAGAGCCCATCCATCTCCCTTATGTTGGAGGTGATACCAAACATTAAAACAATGCATGTTTAGGAAATAAGGAGAAATATGTAGAATGACAAAGGGTAAGAACCTTTGGTGGCACGTGCATGGTGGTGCTCTTTAAAGCTCTTGCTTGAGTCCAGTCTGAAATTGTCCCCAATTTTACCAGGGAGTGGGCTCCGAGGTAGGTGGGGGTGGAAGAAAAACGAGGTGAGGGTCATTTTTAGGTAGCCCTGAGGAAGATGGAGTGGGGGGGGGTGGGCGATAGTTGCAGATCTGCTGGGATCTGGGCATGGGTTAAGACTTCTGCTGGGCTGATCCTCCTGAGCTGTAGCTGCAGATCCCACATCCTGGGCGGCTGGGCCATGCGGAGACTGGCCCTGGCTGGACAATCTCAGGCAAGCACTGAATGGAGAGATGCCGAGGTCTATTTGGGTGGCTGAGAGAGAACAATTTGTGACTTTCAAAGCCCCCGGTCTGCAAAGGAAAATCCTGGGCGAATCTGATTGGGGGTGGGGTGGGGTGATTGTTCAGTCTCTTCAGGAAGCTCCGGGCTTGGGGACAGCAGGCCAGGCACTGCGGCGTGGTGGCCCAGGTGATGCTAGTGACGGTCGTGGGGCACCCGGGGCAGCCGGGAGTTGGCTTGGTGTCCTGGTACAGTGCTAGCAGGCGGAGGCTCGTCCCATTGGGACGGGGGGGGGGGTGCGACAGATTCAAAAGAATGGACTGAAAAGACGCATGGAGGGATGGGAGAGGAGAGAAAAGAAAGGTTATAAAAAAAACTCTTGAGTTACGATCAATAAAATTACTCGCTTAATTAGCATGGTTATTCGGTTAAGCGGAATGTAGTATAAAGCTGGACCTCGGACGGTCGAGGGAAAAAAGAGCGTGGACCCCAGGCCTTTTCCTCCGAGACACCTTTGGGCAGCGGGGGAGGGGAGAGGGTGTGAGTGTGTGTGTGTGTGTGTGTGTGTGTGTGTGCGCGCGCGCGCGCGCGCGCAAGTGTGCGTGATGGGTTCGCAGATTTGGGATTTTATCACCCAGCGGAGCCAGCAGTCTCTTCCACACGGTGCCCTCAGTGTAGGGACCTGTGGGGACGCAAAGGGGAAGCAGTGCTCAGCGTGGTCAGGTCGCCCTCTGTTCCTCCAGGCCGAGGATAACCCGCACGGTTCGTGTGCACGCGGAGACCTGGGTGCAGGACGACCCGGGTGGCCCAGCGTGCAGCAAGGAGACGCACCTAGCGCTTCGGCCCGGCCCGGCCCAAGGAGGGGGCGGGTGGAGGGTGCCGAGCCCCCGAGTCAACCAGTGTTTTCTGCTTGCTTCCGCAGACTATGGAAGTGCACGGCGGCCGCCGGCTTGGGGTTCGGCCGCCCGCCGAGAAGCCCAGTCCGCCAGCGTGCTGACGGGCACGCCGCCCCTGTCGCCGGTGACCCCGGACACCGCCTCCTCCGCACCGTCCGCGCGCCGCCTGTGCGCCCAGTTGCCCCCGGGCCCCGGCCACGCTGCTCCCGGGAGGCAGCAGCTGGCCGGGGCCGGGGCTGGGGCCGGAGCCGGGCATGGATGGCCGCGACTTTGCACCGCCGCCGCATCTCCTGTCGGAGCGTGGGAGCCTGGGCCACCGCGGCTCTGCAGCCGCGCGCCTCGCCCCAGCCGGTCCCACCGCGCAGCCTTCCGCGCACTTCCAACCGGGGAAATATTTCCCGTCGCCGCTGCCCATGGCTTCGCACACAGGTCAGTGCCCATGCTCGGTGGGTGCAGGATGGGAGGCCCACTGTGCAGTGCAGACGTTAGGTGAGGATGTTTAATAGTCGGACGGCGCCCGCCCCGCAGTTCCCGGGAGCAGTTCTCAAGCTTTGGTTTCATTTCCCAGCCAGCGCGGAGGGGGCTTCGCTCCTTGCCAGCCCGGGAGCCTGGTCTAGTAGTGATTTACAGAGGCCTTTCCTGGGCGTGGGGGGGGGGTGGTCTCAGGCAGCCGGCTAAAAATAAAACCTTCCGTTTCTGGCCACCTACCCTCACCTATTCCAGCAAAACCAAATTGAGAGAACCTTTTTTTTTTTTTTTTTTTTTTTTGCATTCTCCTTTCACCTCCTTAGGTACTTAGGATGCTCCGGGACTAAGACTAGAAAGTGCTGTCCGCGGGAACCAAAAGGCTGTGTGGCTGGGGGAGGGGGCCTGGCGCGCCGAGCGCGGCAGATTAGGGCAGTGTGTGCGGGGCGAGTGCTAATGGGGACTGCTGGTGTAAGACGAGCAAATCCTGTTTCTATATAAAGCCTTGAAGTGTCAGGGCGAGAATGGGTTTGCAGGGGATGCGTTAGCTTTAACAAGTGCCTTTGGCATGTCGCTAAAGCCGGACAAAGCATGGCCAGAGTGCGGCCAGCAAGCAGCCCGCACCTAGGGAGGGCAGCGCTGCGCTGTGTGCCGGATTTCGGTGCAGGCGAGTCCCCGGTGAGTGTGCCCCAGAGGAGACAGCCGGGGGCGGCCAGAGGGCGCCCAGCTTGCGGACTCCTCCATGCATCGTGCACCTTGCAATCCGAAAGGTCCGTCCTTGGCAGAGCCCACCAAGGCCGCGCTCGGTTTAGGCATGGATCCTGGCATTGGGGGAGGTCTGGGAGAAGGGCCATTGCTACACTCCTCTCAGTGGAAGACTTTGGGGAAGCAGGAGAGGTTGAGAGTGGGACACACTGATCACCTCGCAAAACAACTTGATTTTGTTTAGCTTGTTATAAACATCAGAAATGTTTGTAGGTTTTTTTGTGTGTATTCGGCAGTAACCGTTATTATTGCTAGCTTGATGAACTGTGAATACTAATAAAATTATATCTGCTTTAATGGGATTACAATTAGTGTGGATTAAAACGGATGGCACAGACTGGGCTAGAAGCGTTGGAAGGGAAGGCAGTCAAAAAGAAAAACATACATTTTCTTTAAAAAAAAAACAAAACAAAAACAAAAACAAAAAAAACCTCAAAATTGCCTGACAACTAAGGAGCTATGAATATGTTCAGCTCAAGGGCCCTCCAGCTCACGCATTCGGTCTCCCTGGGCTCCATGCTGGGTCAGCCTCACTCTTCTCCTTTCTTTTCCAGCTGGAGTCTCCAGCCAGACTGCCCTGTTCTCTCCACTGTTCTCTCCCTTTCCTTTTCTCCAGATTTATAACTGGAAAGAGAAAAAGTACTTGCCTGAGCAATTGGTGATTTAAAAATATCCCTTCTGCTGTCTCTGCGGTTATTAAGTATCTCTTTCCACCCTTACGCTGAGATGCTGCCCACCAGAGCAGGCCCCACTGGACTGTGAGGAAGGGGTTCATGGGTGGCTGCAGGGGAAGGTTTCCCAGCTTCCCCATCAGCCCCTGCTCTGGCCCCCCTCTGGGGGGCGGGGAGACCCAGCCTTGGTGGGGAGGATGGGGAGAGAGCTGTCCTTCTCCAGCATACTATGCCCTCTAGCCTGGCAGGTCACAGGGCCACCTAGGGAAGGGGCCCCCTGACATCAAGGCTTTCATAGGGGTGCCCAGGTGGGCTAGGTGCCATCCCATTGGGAAGGCCAGCCCAGGCTGGATTCCTCATCTGTTCAGGTCACTGCTGACCCTATTCACCAGCCCACTGCTAAGCCAGCTCCTGGTCAGCCACCCTTCTACCCTTGTTTCTAGATCTTGGTAACACCCAGTCAGGTGGGAGCATGGTGGGTAGCCTGGACCTTTGTCTTGCTCATTCTAAGTTTGACCATGCGGTTCTTACAACACAGGCTGCAGAGGGGTGTGAGGAATTACGCTCGGTTCTGGACTGGCCTGTGTCCTTCATCCCTGTTACTTGACCCCATGCCCTTCCCACTACTCCCATGCCCTGGGGGCTCCAGTAAATGCTGGAGGTCCCCCAAACTCCCTCTTTTGGGGCTGGAGGGCCACTTGTGCTCTGCTTCTAGAGGCCCAATTCTTTTCCTCCCCTGGGGACTAGAGGGACCTATTGTGCTTGGAGATGTCTGATCTGACTGTGATAGGAAGCCTTCGTGGCATGCAGGGCTGGCAGCTGCAGCTGGACGCCTTTTGCAACTGCAGAGAGCCAGGATATCATATTAGTTTTTAAGATTTCACTGCATGTATTTTTTAAAAGTTATACCCTGGATCCCTTTGCCTTAGTCTGTGTCTACATAGGATCTAATTTAGACAGAAATAGGTGTAATGAAGTTAAACAATTTCTGTGTTTCATGTGTGGATTTACAAATGACCAGTTTGGACTTTCTTCCCATTTCCATGGATGCCCTGGGTTGCAGGCCAGCATTGCAAAAGCCCAGCAGCCCGTCCAAAACAATTGCTGCAGTTTCTTCCCAGTGTTGGGCTCTCACTGGAGCCAAGGACCCCAGCGAGGCACTGGTTTTTCAGGAGCTGCCTTTCCTGGCCGATCGCCCTGCCTGCGTGGTCTGGCAGCATAGCCCAGGCTGGGCTGAGGGTCTCTCCACCAGCTGCCCTCTGTTCCCACCCAGCATTTGCACAGCATCAGCCTTCGGGAGATAGGGGTATGGCTCAAAGGGCTACAGGCTTTAGGGCTTCTCCTCCCATTGTTTTTCCAAAATGAAAGTACTTTATGTTTGGCTGTAGGTTTTTATGGTAAAGTGTTGTTCCAGTAACCTTGTCACCAAAAGGTGCAGTTAAAATGTTTGGAACTATTATTTTTAGTGCAGTGTTAGATTTTGTCTCTAATACAGATGGTCCGGAGGCAAAACTGTGAAATGGGGGAGGGGGAAAAAAGAAAAGAAAATCAACAAGAACTAGCCCAAGATTTCCCATCAGTGCTACTGCCTGGAGCAATTGAGGATCTTGCCAGAGCAACGCTCAAGAGCCTTAAACAAGAGGCAGTCCTGGCCTGGGGGGAGCCCGGAGTCCTGTGCATATCCGGTTCCTCCCCCTTCTGGCTGGGTCAGCTTTGGTCCCCCCTCAGGGCAGGGTCTCCACCAAGGGGCTATTTCAAGGCTTGGTTTGAATAATCTTCGTCCCTCCCCTTGTCTTTGGGCTCTGAATTGTCCCTGCCTGGAGAGCCAGGTGCCCTGGGCTTGGGTTGTTGCAGGACCCAAGCCCCTCTAGCAGGGAATTGCAAACTTCCTTCCCGCTGAAAGTACTCAGGTAGCCAGTCTGGTGAAATAAATAAAATAACCCCCAAGTCCCACCCAGCTCTGAAATTTTAAAAAAAAAAAAAAAAAAAAAAAGAATTCCCTGGTGTGAAAAGACCCCATCCAGTTTCCCCTTCCCTCATCACGTAGGGTTTTTTGTAAAGAAAAAAATACATTTTCGTAAATACCTCATTAACTCTATGACAGGATGGAGTGTCTCTGCAGCATTTACCAACATTAAGTAGGTGTGAAAAGAGTTACTTTCCGAAGACTCTACCCATCCTGTTCACTAAGTGACAGAGCTAGACATCAAAGCTGCCGCCCGTGCCCAGTGGAGCTGCGGGAATCCGGGAATCTGGCGGCTGGGCTTGGGGACTGGGCCGGCTGTGGCTGCACTGCCCCACCAAAGCTGTTTGTGGAATGTGGGGGTTTTTTCCTCTGTGGGGCTTGTGCTGCCACGGTGTCCCTTAGGGAGACACCGAGTTTTCCATAGGAATATGCAGGTCACGTGAGCAATAGGCAAATTAGTGATCGAGGCGGGGAGCAGCATCACACAGATAGCGCATCTCCCCCGAAAACACACGCACCCCCAAACATTCCCTGGTTATTCTTAGAAATCTCTCTCTTCTCTCGCTAGACAGGGTTCAACAGCCGCACAGACAGGACAGAACGCATAGGAGGTTGTTAGAATAACATGGATGAGGCTAAAAATACCCCTCAGAAACACACATAAAAAAGCCAAATCCAACAACAGAACGAGCTAAAAATATTTCAGGCTTTGGCAAAGAGCACAGAGTTAAATAAATTATACAAGAGCCATTCATGGGAGCAAGTTGACTTTCTCTCTTACGGGAACTTGGTTCAAGCTAATAAAAATAATAATTTACTGGCCACTGAGCTTTGCATGAGTTTAAATTTAATTGGTGAGGCTTCTGGCGTTTGTCACTTCTTGGCGATTAGCGCGTTTGCCCCGGCATGGGAAGGGTTGGGGAGGGGTGTGGAGGCTAGGGTGCTCAAGAATCAGGGTCCCCAGGAGACCAGAGGAACAGGAGTGAGGTTGCTGGGGGTCTGGGAAGACAGAGCAGGAATGAGCAAGGCACGGCTATTTTAATTTGATAAATGATCATACACCTTTAAGAGTGTGTTTTAACAATCAAGATACACTCCAGCAAGTTGATAGGATGTTCGCTGTCAACTTACATATGTCATCAGAGCGGGCTGTGAGCATAAATAATGTGCAGGCGAGTGCTTGGTGTGCCTGTAGCCTCTCCTGCAGGCCAAGGCTAGCAGGTAGCACCTGGTCCTCTCTCTCAGTGTCTGAAGACCATAGCCAGACGAGGACAGAAGTGAGAGGCTTTCAACTTGGCAGATTTGGTCTGGATCCCTCATTCTGGTGAGCTCCTAGGCATCCACACCCAAAATAAGTACACCAGGACTCCTTGCTTGGAGGAAAACACTTGTGTCGATCTGAGGGAGGCAGCAGATGTTGAAATGAAACCATTTCCCAGGAATCCTAAACCTCTACTCTGAGACTGAGGTCAGGATAGGCCCCTTTGCTCTGTGCTCTTCCTTGGCTGTTCCTTAACTAAACACTGCCCAAATTCTGGCCAGTTCTAACTCCCTAAGGACTACGTTCCCCAGAATGCATTGCTCTAGCTTCAGGGTCCTGCCTGGGACCTTGTAAGTCCCTGCTTTGGGAATTCCCAGGCACAAATAGAATTCAACCAGTGCCACTGGGAATAAATGCTTTCTGGGCCAGCATGGCCAGAGCTGTGGTCCTCACCCTAGCACCCCATTGCCCTTTCTCCTTGAAGGCCTCCTTCCACTTGGCTTCCTTCCTATCATAAATATCTGAAAACCCCTAAAAAAAAAAAAAAAAATTCAGCTGCCCCTCAGCCCCTCCCCCTTCACCATTTGTGAATATCAGGCCAGAGTCCCATGAAAGACTGTTACCGGGCCACTAAGCTCAGCCTGTGCAGCCTGTGCCTTCCTTTGGAAAACCCTTCTTGAATAGTGCACATCCTAGGGAGTCCCAGTTTGGGGTGGCAACCCCCACCTTGCCCTCCTTACATCCCTAACTCACAGCAGTACTTAATAGCGTGGAGAATTCCCAAGAGGAGCCACCCCCCAGGCTCCTGTAGAGAAAGGCTGGCTGTCCTCACCTTCTCTGGGGAAGTTCTCAAACTCCCAGGGGACACCTCCCGGAGTGGAGGTGGCCTGCCCCAGGCACTCCTTGGAAGGGCTCCAGAAAGTCTCCTTGGGTGTGTGTTTATGGTTGCTTTGAAGATACGCTGTGAACGGGCTTTAGGTTGCAAAGCACGTGCCCTGTGTATATGGCAAATAGGTTGCTTGTTCTGCCCAGTGTCCACCCCCTTACTTGCAGGGAGAAGTTCCCCCAGGGTTCCCCTGGCCCCTTTAACCCCTGGGAGCTCATTTTCCCCCACCACAGACAAGGTGTAACAAGCAAAAACCAAAATCACAACCCAACAGGCAATACCTAGAGAAGGACCTGAGAGTCCAGTGGTGCTGAGGAGGCTGGGTGCCTCGGAGGGCCTCCAGCTTGGGGCAGCACTCCGCTTTGGCTCTGACGCCCTGCCTGCTGACGTTTTTATGGGATAATATACCGTTTAGATCATGTGGGCCTATTTGTCAGTGGGCTGCCCCTGTTTGCTGTAATACATGGTATCGCTGCCTCCTGTGGCCTGGTGAACAGCTGTCACCACAGGTTCTGGAGACTGGTGGGTGCTGGGCAGGGGGTACCCATCCCCTGGTTACAAAGTCAGTGCTGGGTTTGCAGCAGGCTTCAGGCCTGCAGGCTGGCATGGGCTGGTTGCTACTGCAGCTGTCCTGCGATCAGGTTCCAGATTGGTCCAGCCAGAACGTGTTTCCTTCATGGTGACCTGAGGGGAGGAACAGGTGGGTTGGCTCCTGTCACCTCTTTCCCCCCCTCTCCTTTCCCCTCCCTGAACAAAGAGGCCTGTGTGTTTGGACACAAAGATTTTGGGGCTGACTGGGGTGCTCCCTTCTCCTGTGTTGGTGGAAGACTCCCTGTGTGCCAGGGACCAGAAGGAAGCAGCTTTTTTCCCCTACCTCGGCACAAGGACTTAGTTCTGCAGACAAAAATTCCAGAAATGTGGCAGGGCAGTGAGAATGGTATGTCTGATTGCGACTTCTGAGCACTGGTCTGGGGTCCCTGAGACAGAGGGTGATAAGGGGGAGTGCTTTTTGCGGGCATGCACCCTGCTCCCCTATCCTTAACCATATTAGATAAAAAGTACAGCAGCCCACACTGTTGCTTTCATGAACAAATCTGGAACCTAATCGCAAGACAGCTGTGGGAGCAGCCAGTGGACAGCAGCCTGCCGCTTCCCACTGGCTGCCTTTCTTTTGCCAGCCTGTCCTTATGTGGTGTCTAAGGGCTTTCTCTCCCTGGGCTTCTGGGAGGTACGTGGAGCCTGCACCCCAGAGCCAGGCTAGTAGGGCTCTCAGGACCCGTGTGCTGAGCAGCTGTGCAATCAGTGAATGGATTCAAGGAGGATGTGGTCCGGTTTGGTTGAGCAGGTTGGGCACAGCTAGACAGGGAGCCTGTAAAACCCAACTCAGGGTAAAGGCGCCGTGGTAGGCTTGGGAAAGGGGCTGCTGGGGGTGTATCCCTCGGGGGCTGCAGGGTTTTCCTGGTCCTGCAGATGGCCAAATTGTGTCTTCTTCAAAGCCTGCAGTGTGGATCTTGTGGTAAATGTCCCTCCAGCCAGCCCAGCCACCATGGCCCTTGCAGTCCACAGTGGACTGGCTAGTAGTCCACCCACTACTAGCTTACGCCTGCCTTTCTGCAAGCTCACACTCACTCGTGCTTCTGCTGTCCCTCTCATACTGGCCTGCAATGGCCTTTAGGGAACTGCATTCCAGCAGCCCTGGCAGAACAAGCCTTCCCCATGATGAGACACACAGCCTGTTCCTTCAGCACGTCCTTCTTGCCTGCTCTGTCCTTTGGCTCCTGGTGCCTGCTGGGGGAACTAGGCCTCAGGTCCCCAGTGACTTGCTCCTCAGTACACAGCCCCTCAGTCCCCCATTATTCCCCTCTGCGTGCTGAAGATCATATACCTCTCCACCCCAATCTACTGAACTTGGCCAGGCTTTTCCTGAGCTCCCACTTTGCATGAAGGTGTTCTCAGGTCCAGTTCATCTGGACACTGAACCAGCCTGTCCTGCTCTTGTCAGCTCCCTGCCCTGTCCCTATGCCCACCCCTGCCCAGCCATTGGCTGTGGCTGTGCTTACCTTGCCCCATGGGATTCTCAACCCTGTCCCCAGGTAGCTCTAGTGTAGCTGCTGTCACTGGCTGACTCCTCACACGCCTGCCCATTTTAACGAGGGTTCACCACTCTCAATTGCCTTGCACCCTGCAACCTGGTGCTGCCCGTTCCTGGCACTTCCTCCGGGCTCCACCCAGAGGTTCTGACCTGGTGGGGTCCTGCCTCATGGTAGGACTCTGACCATCCCTGATGAGTTCTGCCTGATGGGGAATACACATATATCTGGAAGCAAAAGCCAGTGACTGTTGGAGTCACAGTACAAGGAGCAGGTGAGGATGGACTTGGGGGTTACCCCCCCCAATGTGGCAGTGTGTGGCTGCGTAAGGCAGGGGTAGGCACATGCATGTCAAGAAGGAAGAGGGACCATATGTGCATCTGCAGACATTACCCAGCAGGGGGATAGGCAGGACCCTGGAGAGGAGAGATGGTAGGCAGGGGCTGTGAACCTCTTTCCTGCCCCCACCATGTCTCTATGCATAGGCTCTCACAAGAGCACCTGCTGGGCACCTGAGCTGGGCCAGCAACTGGGAATAGTCATGGCACCAGAGACTTATGTCACCAAGTCACAATGCCACCACCTTGAGCATCCAGAGATCCCTCCTGAGCCTAAGGTCCCTGTGGACCATGGTTTACTTGGTGCATGCTGGTCCCTGACAGTTGAGCTACCTGAACTCCCTGAGTCATAGTCTCCTGTCTCTGAGATGGGTACAGCTATCCCCAACTGGAGGGTTCTCTGTGACTTGGGGCATAGTCCTGGCTTGGTGCCCACCCCTTGTGGGCTTCCTTACCTTCCCTGTCACCTGAGAGTTGGTCCCAGGAGCCCCCAGAGTTGACCAGACTCCCCTGGAACCCCTAGGTCTTTAATGAAGGGTACAGGGTCACTTGCCCATGGTGGGGGCAGGAAAGCCCAAAGCCCCCTAGGCAAGCCCAAAGGTCTATGGGTGGTGGGCCAGGCCAGAGACTGAGAGCCCTCCTTGGCCAGTCCCTCCTCACAGTTCAACTTGGGCTCTGCAACCCTGAGATCACTGTCTAGCCTCACAACTAGGACCCTCAGGCCCTTGGCTTCAGTACCCTGCTCAAGTCCAGCCCCTGTCACTACCATCATCACCCTCAGTGTGTCATGGCAGGTGTGATGCTCCTGGAGTAGGCCTATGTTGCCCTGCCCTGGGACTGTGGGCCTGAGCAGGGCTGATCTATAGGCCCTGGGGCCCAGGCAGTGCCATGAGGAACCCTTGGACTAATAGATGGAATGTAGGATATAAAGGGATCCTTCATGGGTTGCCTGGTCTGTTGTGTTCTAGGTCTGTATGAACCCCTCTTCCCCTTCCCCCACAGCAACAGACAAGTAAGACACCAACAGGCCACCTGGGCCAGGAAGCTGGGACCCTGCTTGCCTTCTCTTCCACACTAGCTTTCAGGGTAGCTGTCCCAGGCCCCCTCCCTCTACCCCGGCCCAGACAGGAATAGAGCCTGACCTATGTGTGGTAGCTGGGATGGAGGACCAGGACTCTGACACCCCTGGCCAATGACGGGGTCCTGGAGTGCATGGACCTCCTTGTCCTATCTAGAAAGAAAAGCAGCCGGATTCCACCATGGCCTTTTCTGCTCTGTCTAACCAGTTCCCCAGGCACCATGGTCACTACAGGCCAGCAGGTCATTTGTAGGCAGCTTGCCTAGAAGCCAGTCCCTTTTCTGAGACATTTTGCATCCCTTTGGGTATCCTAAAAATAAACCTTTAATTTGCTTTAAATTAATGTTAAAATTAAATCTGAATTAAATTGTAATGCATCTTTAGGCTAACCCTGAAAACCCCCTTACTGTATGTGAATACAGATAAAAATCAAAGAAAATGAGGAAACTGCCACAAGGCCATCCTCATCTTTTGTGACAAGGTGCACAGTTGGTGGTAAATATTTAGTAAAAACGCAGATTACCAAGTCCACAATCCCTAAGATGGAGAGGGCCAGGAAATGCTCAGAGGGCAGGCACAGGTGTGACAGCCACACTTGCCCTGCACAACTGGGGACTGCTTTTCCATCGTGGGTCCTTAGGACCTGTTGGCTGGGCACCACCTGGGGAGGCGTCCCCTGAGTCTGCACTTGAAGTTTTTCTGCAGATGCAGGCCTGTCCCCTGTGTTGCTGACTCCCTCCTGGGCTTCCTTCATCTCCCTGGAGGTTCTGTGTCTGTCCTGGACACACACACACACCCATTGTCTGGTCTCTGGATATTAGGTTAGTTAATGCCACATATCAGACTATCCCCAAATTCAGCACGTGCAAACAGCAAATGTTTGTTAGCTCACAATTGTATGTGCCAGGAGTCAGGGGTACAGTGTTAGATGGGCCGTGAGCATCTCAAAGTGCAATTGTGGGGTCACCTTCCAAGCTTTCCCCTCTGGCTGTCTGCAATCTCTGGTCCATGCCAGCCACTGGTGGGAGATGGTGCCTTCCCATCAGGTAGTGCTTGGTATGGCAGCAAGCTCTGCTTACCCAGAGCGAGTGGAGCCCTGGGTCTCTGCAGTAGTCTTGCCTCAGGGTGGTGGTCCTTTGCTTTCCCATGTTCTGTTCATAGGAGCAAGTCTGGGTCCTGTGCACACTGAAAGGAAAAGACCAGGGGCCAGGGGTGTAGCTCAGCAGCACAGCACCTGCCTGGCAAGCATGAGGTCGTGAGTTTGACTCTCAATATCCCCCCCCCCCAAAAAAAAGGAAAAGATGACAAAGCAGTGGGTTGGGGTCATTGGAAGCCATTCCACTCCTTCCATGGCCGTAACTCCTCAGGGTGGATGTCCAAGGTCCTCCTGACTCTACATGTCCTCCTACACCCCTCCCAAGTCCCACCTGCACTGCAGGCCCCGGCACTGCTGTCTACTACAGACCCTCTGCCATCTGACTTAGGGTCAGCCTGCTCCTGGTTGGGCTGCCTGCAAGTGGAGTGAGCTGGCCTGTAGCAACGAGAGGTCTGTTGAGAGCCAGGGCCACAGGTCAGTGTACTTAGCTGCCTGAGTGTCCTCAGATTCCAGGCTGGGCTGGGTGAGGGTGGGTGACCCTGGCACAGGGCACTCAACCCATCTAATGAATGAGCTGGGGTCAGATTTCATTCTCTGGCCACTACCCAGGACCTGCTCTGTGGCTTGGACAATGGGGGTTTGTACCCTCCAGTCTGGGGCAGTACTTTCTGCAGCTGTTTCTATGCCAACTGCCTACCCTAGCAGGGTCAGTGGATGCCTGGGCCCCACTCTGGTACTCCCCCAGCCCTCCTTGGGCCAGTCCAAGCTCTGGGACTGACACTAGACAGCTCCACTTCCCTGGGGCAGCAAGCTGGACCAGAGGTTCTTAGAGCTGTGAGCATTTGGGGGTCAGTCATGGTTTTCTAGGCCCTTCAAAACTGGTGCCTAGAAACTTTCAGCTCTGGCAGCTCTGGCCCCTCCCCATGATCACCCTGTGCTCACTCCCCACAAGGCCAGGGAGCAGTCACTTGCCACTCCACCTGAGGAGCAGGTCCTACGTGGGTGGCACAGGCTCAGTGAGGTCATTTGCTTACCTAGTAGTCACGACCCCTGTACTGATGAGAGAGCTCCTCCTGCACTGTCCCAGACTATTGTGGCCCCTGGTTACATACCCTGCAGTGGTGGGCTGAGGGGAGGCCAGATTGCTGGGGCAGGTGGCATTGCTTGCCTTCCTGCTGAGTCTTCTCTCTCTAGGTCTCCTGCTGGGGTCCAGGCTGTCCTCTTTAGCTGACTGGCTCTGGTCAGTCCTGGATGCCCTCCTCCCTTCTTCTAGGGGGCCCCATTCAGTGGGAGTGGCAGCTCTGTCCCAGGAACTGTGTTCATCCTGCTCCCAAAAGCATATTTCTACCTCAGGACGTGGGGGTGTTCCTTGTATTCTGTTCTGTTGCAGCGTTGTCCTTGGAGACAGGAGCCAGATCTCCTGGCTCTGTCCTCAGAGTTTGCAGCAGCTCTGACCTCTAGTATCGGAGAGCATCCCAGAACCAGAAAGCAGGGCGCCTGGGGAGGACCCCTTTGCTTGGGTTGGAAAGACTGAAGTCACTAAGCTCAGTCTCAACTTTGCTCTGTGGCCTCAGCTGCCTCAGCCCCTGTGCCTCTGTGTCCCCACTTGGAAGTTATGAAGGACACCCCAGGGCATCTGGGAGGGAGTGTGTACTTGTATCATTCCAGGGGCCAAGCGGTCCCCACCTCTGCCTGGCTCCCCACCATGGTGATGCAATCTTGCTGAGAAATAAGCGAGCGTTTCACACTAATTGGATCCTGTATTTTCCCACTTGCCTAGTCCCTGCCCACCAGGCCCCTGCAAAGTGTTTCAGCTTCTCATGCTCCCTCTACACGCATGCTCTGTGCGCTCTCAAGGGTGCTGTGTCCTCCCCACCAGACTGCCCTACATCTTGGGTCCCCAGATGTGAATTCACATGAGCTGGGAGGCTGTCCCCGAGGGCGGCAGCCTGCATTGTCTTGAACTTTCCCTGCTTTCTTCTCCCATAGGCTGTTCATGTAGGAACTGACATTCCCACTCCCCAAGTTACCCTGGGCCCCAGGGCTAGCACTGAAGAGTAGTAGGGGACAGAAGCCTGTTCTGTCCTTGGGCCCACACCTGAGTGCTGAGTGGATGGTCTCTTGATGGTGAGGAATGCCAGGGAGGAAGGCCTCCATTGAGAAGGAGTCCAGGCAGGGCTTTACAGAGGAGGCTGGGCTGGCTGTGACTGGAGTGGGACACCATGCATATCCCCAAAGGGGCAGCGCTGGAGTGTGAGCTTCAGAGTGCCTTAAGCCAGCTAGCTGTGCCTGAAGCAGTTGCTTAGGAAATAAGAACAAAAGGCTGTAATGGCAGCAGGCCTTGGAAGTACCCCTCACCCCTGCAGTGCTCTGACTGCTCCAGGGGGCTGCAGGGTGAACCATCCCATTCTGGAAGTCAGGCCATTGGTACCTGGACCTTTTTGGGGGGCAGGAGCTGGTCTGAGTTTTTGCAGTGGTCAGCAGAGCTCTCCCAGGCCCACACGGCAGCTGATTCCACCACCAGAAGTGAGGACCACGATGTACGCAACTATGCCTGCCCCCACCCTTGCTGCTTGGGCTGCAGACAGGATAGCGTTCGCCCTCACTGGGCGCAGGGTGCTATGTGGGCCTGTGACCTGCTGGGTCATCCAAGGGGCCTCAGATCCCTGGACCTGCACATGTTCTCAACCTGTGGCTTTACTTGGGGACACTTGGGTGTCATCCGAGGGACACAGCTGACCCTTCTCCACCTCTGGTGGACCTGGTGCTCCCTGCCTGGAGTTGCCAGCCTTGGCCAGGCAAGGGTCCTGCACATACTTGCTACAACCAGGCCACAAGCAGGCAGTTATGGTCAGTCCAGCTGTTAGTGTCTGGAGATGGAACCCTGCCTGTGGACTGAGATGGAGCTGCTGCTCAGGGAACAGGGCCCAGTGGGCATCCATGTGGATGACCTCTGGGAGTAGGGGTGGCTGGAAAGGTGCTGTGTGCCCTGGGTCTGAGTCCCCTGATTACCACAGAGCCTTCCCTGATGCCCAGGTTGGCTGGGCACCAGGGGACTAGGTCTGTGACTAGTCAGGAGCCATGGGCCAGGTGGGGAATATGTACATGGGAGTGGCCCACCCTTAGCACCCCTGGCCTGCACCTGTCTCTACCTTACCTCAGTGGATGTGGGGAGAGTCATGAGTCACACTCTGAGCAGAAGCTGTGGCTGGTGGGTTGGGAAGGCCTGCCCAGGGCAGGAGAGCTTCATGTTGCCCAGCTAGACCAGAGCCACCAACCCTGCCTGTGGAGTCTCCCTGCCCAGGTGGTGGCTTGTATGTGTACACATGTGTGTGCATATTCATGGTTATGAGCCTGTCAGTTTTTGTGGGTGTGTGCTGTGTATGTGTGTGCATGTTGGAGTGCACGTGCTCTGTGCATCCTCATATGTTTTTGAGTGTGTGAGACCCAGTGTCAGTACTGCCACCAGCCCCCGGGCTTATTTCAGGCCGGTGGAAAGGAAAGAAGCATGTTGTTCCCGCGGGCAGCAGTGGGTCCCGTGTCTTTTCCTGCCCAGCTCACTGTCCTGTGTGGCTTGGGGAAGACCTGGCCACTTGCCTACGCGGAGCAGGAGTAAGGACACTGGGAACGTGTGAAGGGGGGAAAAAGGAGGAGCGGCCCCTACCCTTGCCTGCGTGCCCTGGGGACACTGTGAGTCACTCTGGGAGGAAGGGAGGCTAGGGCCAACCCCGTGGTGAGCCTCGGCCACCCCGCCCTTCTGCCTTAGCCAAAAGGCTAAATTTACTCTTTTAATAAGAACCAGACTTATATCCGATTTTCCTTTTCTTTTATTAGTTCTGGGCTGTTGGTGGTTGGGCCTGTCCCCTGTCATCGGTGTCTCCCAGCCATCTCCGGGATTGCTGGGCAAGTGGCTCAGCACCCAGAGCTTTCCTATTGTGGCGTTAAAGGGGCTTCCTTGGGGCTGGCAGGGACTTCCAGAAGGTTCCTCAGGCCGGCTGAGGGGCTTCCCTGGTGATGTGCTCATTCCAGGCCCATCCTGGTCCCAGGGATGGGCTGAGCCCTCCGCCTACTGCTTTGCATTCTTGGCCTTCCCTCGAGCCCCCACCGCCCCCCAGGCTGTGGTTCTAGAGCCTGACTGTCTCCTCTTTCTTCCTGTGTTCCTCTCTCCCTGGGCCTGTGTCTGCCACTTCCTCTGAGACTAGTAAGGAGCTGCCCATGGGGGCTGGGGTAGCATGAGGGCTCCCTGGGGTCGTGCTGACCGTGGGGTTGGTTTAGAGTAGCCCCAAGTGGAGTTAACAGCCCTGACACCTGAGGCAGCCAGCTCAGATGAGTGGGAACTGCCCCAGATCTGGACAGGTCCTAGGCCTGGAAAAGGATAGCCCTTAAAGGGCATCTGAGGTTGGAGAGGAAGGCTCCATCCTGCTTCTTTCTGCATGGTGGAATAGGGATAAACCTTGCCATTCGGCTGCCCTTCAGGATCCATGACTGCTGAGGTAGACCTTAGAGCTGTGGCCTGGTGCTGACTGAAGTGGGAGATGACTTCTGCCATTGGCAGGCTGGCTGTGTCCCCACTAGGATGGAGGAAGTGTGGGCAGACAGGGCAGGACCTTTCCAGCGTCTGATGGAGATTAAGCACTGGGAAGCGGCTGATTGGAGCGGCTGATTTCCAGGGTAGATGGTGCCATGTTGTGTAGCCCCATAAATCTACCATCAGGGTAGATGGTAGCCTGCCTCCCCTTGTCCCTGGAAATGGAGTCTGGCTGTACTCATAGACATGTGTGCACCCTATAGCTACAGACACACCCCCAGAGACATAGGCACATACGGAGACACACCCCTAAGTGCTCATGGTCAGGTTCCCTTGCTCTGCCCACATCCCCAGCACACACTTCCTCTGTGGGCTTGTGTTAGGGCCCTCATGGATACAGAGTATCGCAGAGTATGGCAGGCTGCACCTGGAAATCAGACCATGTACACTGGGAGAGGCACACTGTCACTGCCCTTGCCCTGGAGCATCTGGTTTCCTAGTGGAGCTGGGTCCTCTTCACTGGACCCTCTGCTTCCTCCTGGGAAGCCAGATGGGCACATGCCACCCCAGTCTCCCAGCCACCTGGACCGAGCCTTTCCCCCTAGACACCCAGAGGATCCTCCTAGGAAACCCAGGGTGGAAGTTCTCTATTCTCTGTGTTTCCTGGAATGAGAGGAATGCAGGCGGGGCAGAGGCATCCTTCCTCCTCCTCTCCCCTGCTCCCTCTGGGGTGTGGCTTTGCGTGGGAGGAGTGCTTTGGCTCCCCCAGCCAGGCCCACTGTCACTCCAGTCTCAGCCTCTTGGTGTCCTCTGTGGAGACCAAGGGACAGCTGCCCCGTACTGGGTGTCCCCAGCATCTGGGCAGCTGGGGGGGGGGGCAGGGCTGGGGGAGGCACAGCTGGAAGCCCATGCTAAGGGAAGAGGGGAGCCTGAGTGGATGTGAGCAGGAGGATGGGAGCTGGCGCGGGTGGTGGTTGCAGCCGCCAGACGCAGAGCCAGGGAGGTCCATGCCAGCAGCCCGTCAGCTGGGCTTCCGGAAGCAGCAGGGCGCTGAGAGCCTGGGAAGGGACTTGCTTCTCAGGAGCTGCCGCCATCTCAGTGAGCCACAGTTGGGTTTTTTTCTGTTTTGTTTTTGTTTTTCTTTTTTAACAACCCATTTCACAGTTTCCAGAAAAGAAAGACATTATCTCCATGGCTCCCTTAACTCAAAACAAACGCTTGTCCCCTGGAGCTCTGTTCCTTCCTATTCTGCACAGCTTAGGCTGCTGTCACAGGGTGGAGCTGGGATGGCCAGGAAGAGAGCCAGCTGGGTGGGCAACGCAACCAGGCCCAGTTTCTGAGGTGCCCGGTCCATGGGGCTCACAGCATGGAGCATGCTCAGCACCTTTGGTCCTCCCTTCCATTGCCGCCTTAGCCATGACAGGTGGGCAAGAGAAAGGCTGAGCCATCGCAGGACTCTGCGGGGTGGACACCACTGGCGAGACAGTGCTCTACGTGGGACTAGGGTGAGGGCTGGTTTCCGTACTCGGAAGTCCTCAGTCCTCAGTAGACCCACTTCATTTGGCACACAGAGCAACATTGATGGTACCCCTATCCTCCTGTGGCTGGCAGCCCAGGTTCAGGTGCCCTGTCGCCCTGAGCAGGTTGTCTGGTCTTGGGGCATGGGGAAAGCCTACCTCTGAGGGACCAGGAGGCTGTGCCTGAGGCGCCAGGCAGCCTGAGGCATGTTAGCCAACCCTCCTGGCCTGCTGGCTTCCTGAGAGGTTTTCTCAGCCAGCCTGGTGCCTATGGCCAGGCCTCCATGGTGTCCAGGGCAGCGCCTAGGTAGCCCTGGAACTAGGACCCAGCTGGGCAATGGGGCAACCAGAGGGAGTAGATATACAGCATGGCCTTGCCTGTCTTGGTGACCAGTGACACTCACAGCTTCCAAATACCTTTCCGGGGAAAATCCCCAGTGTGCTGTGGCTCTCGAGGGGGAATAGGCAGTGGCCCGGATGGGCTTTGCAGTAGGGCTGGGCCACCTTGACCACAGAGGAGCTAGCTGGGCAGCCTTGGAACCAACAGACTCACTTCACTTGGCACATGAAGCAATGTCAGTTGTACCCCATTCCTTCAATGCAGGATCTCGGGTCTCAGGTGCCATGTTGTGTAGCCCCATAAATCTACCATCAGGGTAGGTGCCATCGCAGTCAATGCCAGCAACCTGGCCAGAGTAGGCCCAGGTCAAGTGCCCCTCCAGCATTCTTTGCTTTCTCCTCCAGTGCTGCTAACTGTAGCACCCGGTAGTCAAGGCCTTTGCCAAGAGGAAGGAGCTTCAGCCCAGTTCCTGGCTGGACTTGACCCATGGCTGCAGTGCTGGCTGGGGCCCAGGCTACACCGGGATCCCAGGCAGCCACTGTGCTGACTCTGTCTGGGGTTGACTACTGGTCGGCAGCTGGGGGCTAGGGAGATGGTAGCCAGGTCTGCCCACATCTCTGTTGTCTGGGCCCTGTGCCATTGCTCAGGGTGGTGGGGACAGAAGTGCAGATACTTTGTCCTAGGCTTTCCTAAGCTGCTCAGGAACCAGGTGGGCTGGAGAAGACCTCAAGGAGCCCATACTTCCCAACCCTAGAACTCACTGCCCATTTGGCAGGGCCTGCAGACACTACTGCAGGTGTCCAGCCAGGGCCAAGATGGGGGGCGTCAGAGTGGGGTTCCCCTGCCCGTGCTGGTGGGGGGTACAAGGCACAGTGTGTCCACACAGGTCATCCTAGTGCCTGCTGACTGGGGAGTGAGTCTTGCGGCATTTGCCATCGTGGGCTGGACTTCCGGGAGGAATAGGCAGCAGAGATGTCAGGGTTCTCAGTCCCAAGGTGTCCCTGCTGGAATTGAGAGGAATGTTTGTTTGGTCTTCGGTGACTCTGGAGCAGGGGTGTATGGTGATGACTGCAGGGGAGTGGGATCTTTTGCTTTTTTTCCTGTGCTTTATTGCTTGGACTCACCTTAATGATGATAGCGATATGGTATCCTTGTGTCTGGGACAGAGCTCCAGCCCTGGTTTTCAGCATGAAGGGAAGGAATTAGTGAAGACAACCCCCCACCCCACCCCAGGTAGACAGCCTCACCAGGTACAGGGGGGACACTGGGCCACAGCCAGCTGCTGGGCAAGCTGCCAGGTCAGAGGATAGGGGCCTAGAGGACCATTCGGTCTCATCCCCTTCATTTCTCAAGGCTATCAGAAGCCCATTAAAGAAGCAGCCGAAGGACAGGCAGTGTGGGGGCAGGAAGGCCACAGGCTGGGCGCAGGGCTGAGCCACAGCCAGCAGAGCAACCCGTCATTCTGTTTCCTGCATGGGGAGCCAGGCTTCAGGGGCAGGAGGGCTGCAGTGCTGGGATGGGTTTCCTGGCATGATGGTCTGAGACCCCACTGCAGACTCTGGCTTGGGGTCCATGTTTCGGGGGACCTGGAGGGTTGGTTGGCCAAGGTTTTTCACTGTTCTCACAGAGCTCTTAGGGAATTCTGTGGGGGCCTCAGTTTCCCTGGAACACAGGCTCTGTGGGATGCTGAACTGTGGTTTCTGCTGCCCCTCCTGCCTCCTGTGTGGGAGAGCTCAAGGTGCAGGGTTCCCAGGCTGAGGTCCTGGAGAAAGTTTTTTCCAGACCTGACTTTTACACTCAGTTGCTTCCCACTATCCTGGGGAGGAAGGAGTGGGTGGGGCTTTCCTGGGAGGCTGGGTGAGGGGAGGCCTGAGGGACTTGGGGCCAGCCAGGGTGGGGCAGAAAGCTTGCAGCTGGGGCAGCCACACTCATCTCACAGGCATGCCCCTCCAGAGTCCCCAGAGTGGGGCCAGGGAGGCTAACTTCCCTTCCTAGCCCTGGAGTCAGTCCCCTCCCCTAGCTGGACAAGTCTATGGTCTGGCTGGGGTTCCTGGCAGTCTCAGTCCTGTGGTTTGGGAAGTCCCTGGCTTCCAGGCACCTTTGGCCTACTCTTCCTCTCCCTGCAGAGGTGGACCTTGTAGCCCCTTCCTCTTTGCCCATGCCTGGGAAAGGCTACCTCTGGGTGGCACATGCCCCATCCTGTCATCCCAGGAGGGGAGGGAGCTGCCTTCCAGTGCTCAGCCTGGGCTGGGAGCTGGCAGAACATAGCTTGGTTACCAGGGTCCTGGGGCATCCCCTCTCCCTTGGCTTGGCCACCTCTCTGCTGAGTCACCTCTTGTCTGGGCCCAAGGCCCAGCCAGGCGGGATGAGGCATCACAGATTCACCAGTTTCCTTTCTTCTGGGTGGGAAGTAGCTGCCCTGACTCACCTTAGGCTGCCTGCCACCTCTCAAGACCCGAAGTCCATGCAGCCCCACCAAGCCCTGCCCTGCACCCCATACATCTCAGTCTTGGGATGACCCCAAGAGAGGCTTGTTGCTCAAAGATAGAGATGACAGTGCCCAAGGCCACCTTGCCAGAGTGACGGCCAGCAGTGCTGTTTAGACCACCCAGAGTGACCCCATATGCAGAGTGCTTGCAGGTGTATATGTCATGCAAGTATGAGAGCTGGTTGTCATGGCAACCAGGAAGCCTTATTCATTCTGGCCTTGGCCACTGGACTCAGCAGGAACGGCATGGCTGTGAGTGGAGGATGTGACAGGCTGGGGGACAGAGAGAGTGTTGTGGGCAGGCTTCAGAGGCTGGCCTGGGGCCAGCAGCAGGTCGCCATCTCCTACACTCCTAGGTCACCAGGGGATATGCCAGTGTTGGCTAAGCTAACAAAGCCTCTGGCTGCTGCCACCTGAACCCTGAATAAATGGCTGTCTGCCACTCGATGCCAGCCCCTTTGGCCCTCCCCTGAACAGTGTTGAGGGGACTTCAACAGTTGGTCAATAATGTTCCTTCCTTTTTCTTTCTTTTCCATTTCCATTTTCCATTTGACTCAGTTTCTCCTCTTGCTCACCTGGGATGGGGTTCCCTATTCTGATTAGCCAGTTAATTGTACTGGGGAGGAGCATGAAACTTCAGTTTGGAGAAAGACCCATCCATGCTGCCCAGGCTGGGTCAGAGACCTCGGGACCTTGGGCTGGGGCCCTACTGACTGTCCACCTGTATCTAAGAGCCTTGAGGTAAGCACTGCATCCTAAGAAGGCAGCCCATGAGGTAGCTTGTTCCCCATGGACCCTCAGTGCTTCTCCAAACCGTACCCTGCAGCACCTGGCAGATGGTGCTGATGTCACTGGTGGTGGCAGTCGTAAGAATGTGATAGATGGTGGTGCCAGGTGATGCTGATGCTGACAGGGGTAATGGTAATTGTGGTAGCTGTGCTGGGGTGGTGGGGGTGGGGGTGATGGTGGGGGTGGAGACAATGTGGTCAGTTGTGGTCATAGTGATTTTGGTGATGTTGTGATGTGGTTGCTAGTGGTAACGGGGTTGGTCCTCGTGTCGTTGGTGGTAGTGTGATTGGTGTAGTGCAGGTGGTGGTTGTTGGTAGAGGTGATGTGGTTGGTAGTGATGGTGATGACATATGAGGGACAAATGGGGTATTCCTTTTTTTTTTATGTAGAAGTATCATTCTTGGTTTTATAGTAGCAGGATGGTGTTAGCCCTAAGGCACCTGAGACACACAGAGGCCTGGGACCCCAATGCTATTGTCACATGCCTATGAGAGCAAATTTTCCTCCTGTGGGCCTCTTGGGTAAAGATAAAGGCCCCTGGAGAGCTTAGGGGTGGGGAGGAACCATGGACGGTAGGTGCTCCCCCTAATCTGATCTGTCTTGAATCACACTTGTCCCTGTGTCCACAGCCAGCAGCCGCCTGATGGGAAATTCTCCAGCATCCTCTTTTATGGGCAGCTTCCTCACCAGCAGCCTGGGCTCTGCAGCTTCCACGCACCCTAGCGGCCCCACCTCCTCCCCGTCTGAGCAGGCCTACCGCAACTCTCACCCTGGCACCTCACAGATCTGGTTTTCCCACTCTCATGAAGGTAAGTCAAGGTTCTAGGCTCTGCATGGCACCATGGTGGCCGCACAACTGACCATGGCTAACCTTGCTGAGCATGCTGGGATGGGGGCCACTCCCTGTTGAGGAAGCCCTTTGGGGGAGGTGGTAATTGATTGCAAACAACGAAAGGCCCTTAGTAGTCACTAGTCTTGGCCAGATGTGTGTTCCAGATGGACAGAGAGGGAGGAGGGGGTGGGGCAGGGAGGACTCCAGGGAGCCGAGAAAATGTGGAGCACAGCTGGGCCAGCCGGACTGGGCTGCACCCTCTGACATGGGCTGCACCCACCTCCCCAGACGTGAGGAGGCATGGGCTCCAGATGCGCCAGCTGAGGGGGAGAAGCAGACAGGGGAGAGTTGTCAGCAGGCACAGGCTGCCTCCCTGGTGCCCTGCCTAGGACAGAGCCTCCAGCTCTGCACATAGTCAGTACCTAGCAAATACTCGTCACTCTCGGGTGTCACAGCCGGCAGGAGTCCCTGAGGCCCTGTTGGGACCCCAGAGTGTGGTGCACTCGGCTCCCTGGTACTGCTACTTGAGTGACTGCCCAAGGCCTCGGTGGCCCTGCCCTGATAGCTGCTGGCATCCGAGTGGTGTGGGAAGGGTTAAGCCCCCTGCCGGCTGGCACAAGAGAGGTAATTGCAGTTGGCAGCAGGCACACAGGGCTCTCACTCCTGGCACCGGCACTGCCGTAACTCAATGGCTGCTGTGCTCGCGCCGTGTTTACAGAGCGCTGCGGACCCACACACCGTGCCGCCACCCGCCCATGTTCCAGGCAGGGAGATTAGCGCCCGGCACTTCTGGAAGCCAGAGAAACCTCTCTTTGTGCAACAAGAAAGGGGCTGTTTTCCAAACAGGACAGGTGACGAGTGAGGGACAGTTGTTAAAATAATCTGGGCTTTAGGCACTGCTTGAAGAGCAGCATTCTTCCCGGGTAGAGGAGAGGCCAGCAGGGTACAGAGCTCCACTCGGGCAAAGCAGGGTCCTCGGCCCACTTGCCTGTGCCCCATGCCCTGTGGGCACTGCTGGTCCCTTTCTGTCCTTGTAGCCCTTCACTGGGCATCTGGCCCTCAGGACGTCTGTGGGAAGGAGGAAGGTGCCAAGCAGAGGGAGCAAACAGGCAAGGCACCTCAGCAAAAGTCGGGGTGCTTATCCCTCCTGGTCTGGCATAGGCACGATAGCACACCTGGACAGCTGACCTGGTTTCCTTTCCTTGCACCCAATCATGACCCTGCCTCAGAGCTCAGGAGTGGGATAGCCTACCCCTCTGCATCAGAGGTTCGAATTCCCACTTCCTCTCCATCCCACCCACCAACAAGGAGGACGGTTTGTGGGTAGCACCACCTGCCCTGGAGCCCCATACTGCCCCTGAGGTCTGCTCAGAGCATGGGTTGGGGGTGGCCTCCAGACAGTACCCGCAACGACCTTCTGCCTCTCACTTCCCTTTGTGCCAACGGCTGTCTGGCAGAGCTGCTTACAAGCCCCTGGGCACCCACAGCCCTCAGTCCCACCATGAGGTGCAGCCTCAGTGGTTTCATCTGCCCTGGCCCAGCAGCATCCATGTGGCCCTAGAGGGGGTGGTGTCCAGATGGTGCATCAGAGAGGCTTTGTTTTTTTTTTGTTTTTTTGTCTTTTTCATTTTTTATCAGTACGGGGATCGAACTCACGACCGCCTGCTAGCAAGGCAGGTGCTTATGCCGCTGAGCTAAATCCCCAGCCCTATCAGAGAGGCTTTGACACACACCAGCCTTCCCCATGCCGCAGAGGTCCTGATGGGGGGGGGGCGGCAGAAAGGGGGACTGATACCCCCTGAGGCCTGTTTCTGAGTGGCCACGCCCTGCTCTGGGTACCCTGTTTCTGGTAGCAGGAGCCATTCCCACCATCACTATGCTTACAGCCTGGTCAAGGAGGCTGCCCAGGTGGATGTAGAAGGCAGGATGTGGCTCTTGAACTACCTCCAGTCCTAGAACACAAGATGCCACCCAAGGACCACCAGGGGATGGGCATGGGGATCAGTGGTCCTGAGTTGGGGAGCTCATTCCCAACCTGCCAGGTCCCACCTGAGGGTGTCAGTGAGCTCACACCCATCTGGGTATCATAAGACTACATGGACCTTCCTGACCTGAGCCTCAGTTTCCCCTCAGTGTCCCCACCCACCCCGGTCTTCAGCTAAACTGCCTGCTGGCTCGGGATCTCCTCCTTTCAGGGCTTCCCCTGCTCTGCATCTGCAGCCTCACTCCAGAGAGCCACATGGTGCCGGCTCCCGGTGCCGTCAGAGGCCAGGGCGGGCGGGGCCGCAGCGAGTGGCAGCCTGGCTGGCTGCCCTGGCAGTGTGCCTGGCTGCTAGTTTGACTAGATGCCAGCTGGCTCCCGCATGCCAAGGCCTGTTCCTCGGCCGTGTGTGTTCAGAAGGGCGGGGGACAAGGCGGGCAGGGGGCACGCGACACGGCCAAAGAGTACAGGCTGGGCTGCATGGTGGGCTGCCTATCAGTCAACACCAAGGCCTGGCTTCATCCTTGTCCCAATCTCTTTCACTGCCGTGGGAATACAGAGGCAGGTGCCCAGCGAAGCTAGCTTGCCACTCCTCTCCTGGCCCTGGGGGGCTTCTGTGTTACGGGGAAGAAGACCAGGGTAGGCTGGCAAGCCAGGACCCAGGTGGCAGTAACTCCTGGTATCCCTTACCCTAAGCAGGGCCTCTTAGCCAGAAGAAGAGCCCCCACCCATGCCACCATCTGCAGGGCAGCTGTTAGAATGGGGCCAGGGCTTCCTCTGTCCCTGAACAGCTTGGGGCACCCAGAGCTGTAGAAGCCGCCCCAAAACATCTGGCCTGGGGCAGAGCTTGTTTGTTCCTCCCCAGGCTTCCTGACCAATGGGCTTCACCAGAGGCGGATGGCTGCAGGGCTCAGGGTGGGCCGGGTGGTGGGACTACAAGGGGGGAGCAGGGAGCCACTGTCCGGCCAGCCTGTCGTGGGTGGGTCAGCGTGAGTGTGGGCGCAGCACAGCTGGGCCCATTGTCAGGGAGCCTGGCCCTCTCCCACCCCCAGCTGCCTGGCTGGGACCACCCACCGGGCCATGAAAGAGATTCTATTGGGGGGGCTTGGCTGGGGAGACTGGGGATGCAGCCCTCCCACAACCCACTCTTCATGGTCTCTTGTGCCACCTGGAGGGGGAACCATGGGCTCATGTACCAGTCATGGCTGTCCTTGTGGCTGGCCTCATTGTCAGATCCAGCCCTACCCGGGGACCACTTCTCCATGGGGCCTAGATGAGACCCAGTTGGGGTAGGGCCACCCACAGCATGTACCCATGACCTACTACCAACTGCCCCAGGACCCCCTTTGGCCCCTCCAGGGCCTCAGGGCTTACAAAGGATTCAGGAGCTAAAGCCTGTCTGAGAGGACAGAGATTCCACCCAGTGCCCTCCCGTACCATCCCCTGGAGTTGACATCTCTGGCAACTGCCCCTGCTCCTGCCCCTTTCTGCAGACCCCAAAAGATGCCACCTCCCTTTTACTTGTGATGGAGATGTCCCTTCAGTCTACCCTCAGAGCCCTGGCCTCCTGTCCCTGGTCCCCTTCCTTGCCACTCCCTCACTTCAGGCCCATAGTCTGTGTGGTCCTGGAGCCAGGGGCTTGGCCAGGCTCCGATTGGAGGCCGCTGCAGGCCCAGAAGGCCTGCACATGGCCCTGGCTACCCCCTGGGCAGTGGTGGGTCCAGCTGCTCAGAGACCAGATGTCCAAGGGAAGGCTTCATAGCCCAAGAGCTGCATTTGCCTCTAGTTCACATGCCCAGCTGCCAGGCTCCTAAGCCTCAGTTTCCCCGTTTGTAGACCACATATCAGAACAGCTGTTGGGATCCAGAGGAAACTGGATGAGTCCTACAGACTGGTCCTTGTCTCCTATGTCCTGTGACTACATGTGCTAAGGTAGCCCCTTGGCCATTGACCCCTGGGATGGTGTCCTGAGGTCTGACAGGAGCAGGGCACACTGGTCCCTGGTGGAGGGGTCCTAGGCACAATGGCCTCAGGTGCCCAGGATGTGCTTACAGAGGGGAGGGCAAGGAAGGTGCCATCTATGTCCGTGAAGATTTTAGAGGTCATGCCCAGGATGCTTAGTGCCTCAAGCTCAAAGGATTCTCAGTTGCCTTCTCTCACCTAAAGCCTGCAGCAGGCACCCCGGACCTCCCTGACAACCCGCCTGCTTGCATCAAGCCTAGGGCTGGGGACTGTCCAGGACTTATCAGGATCCTAGCCAGGCTGCCTGCAACTTTTATTCTAGAGGTGCCTGTGGGAGCCTGGCTTCTTTCTCCTGCTCCTCACAGCTCCTCTCAGCACAGCTCCTCTCAGCAGAGCCTGCCAGGCCCTTTACTTGAGGCAGCTGTGGATCAGCTTATGGACACAGCACCCTGTGAGCCCATGGAGGATATGCTGGGCACACCTGGAGGGATCTCAGGTTCCCCTGCCACCACCAAAACCCAGAATGTGGTGTCAATCCTGGGAGCTGCTGCATTTGGAAGGCTCAGCCTGAACACCTAGGCATCAGACCGCCCAGGTAGAGGGGATTAGGGACAGAAACAGGTATCTCCCACTCATGGGGAGGGAGCTATGGCCAGGTTACTCCCTTCAGGCACTAGAGCAAGGGGCAGCAAGTGTCTTCCAAACACACTGCCATGGCCCTGACTATACCCAGAACTGATGTCACCAGTCAGGTGTGTTCCAGGTGAACAGAGCCTCAGACCTCTCCTCAGCCCAGAGCCCCTGGTGTTGGCTATGATCTGGGAAGCAGCCAGCACTGAGTTAGTGTTGAGTGTTGGCACATGTAACAGATGCCATGTGACAGGGAGAAGGTGCCAGGTCACACAAAAAGCAGAGACCAGTGTCTCCTAGTTCTCAGTGGAGAGCTGAGAGGCAGTCATCACGCCCACTTGTTCCTCTTGGATCGGCAGTAGTGTCCACCCCACCTTCCCAGTCCTCCCTCTGACCTCTTCAGTCCCCTACCACTTCACTGGGCCAAGGACTGGGCTCAGGTCTTCAGGCACCTGTGGCAGTGGACAGGCACAAAGGACAGCTTGTCCTCAGATCTCTACAGCCTGCTCCAAGCCCTGTCCCTAAGTCAGGTGGGAGCTTCAGGAAGTTTGTCACCTGCCCATTGGGATGATCATAATGGGCCTAAGCACAAGGTAGGTGAGGCTGTGGGGCAGGGAGATGCCCCAGTCTGAGGAGGGAGTATAGCCACCACCTGACCCAGCCCTGGATCTGGCCCCAACCCTAACTGTAACCCTGTCCGGAGAGTCTTCTCCCCACTGTCCTGGGGTACCCCCCAGCATTCACCACCCCTAGTCTCTTTAGCAGTAGCTTCTTCAGGGACCGCATACCTCCCCAGCATAGCCACACCAGCCCTAGCTTCCTGTTCTGGTCACACAGCAGCTGCTCTGATGCATAAAAATCGTATTTTATATTCTTCTTCAGTTCAGAGAGTACAGTCTTGTTGGGAAAAAGAAAGGGCCTTTCTGTGGCTTTCTGTGGTGGAAAGACCTCCTCCCCACTCCCGAGCCCCCCCATCCTTACTTTTCCCTCTTCCTGCCCTGTACCCCTTCCTCCACCCCTCATTCCCCATCTGGGGCCTCAGAGGCAAGGGCCTGCAGCAGGCTAGAGACAGAGCTGGCCAGGCCTTTGGGCTGGGCCCCAGGAGATTTCTGCCCCCGCTCCCTGGCCTGGATACCACCCATACAGGCTCAGAAGTAGAGGGACACCAAGGCCATCCACCCTCACACTGCCCCAGAGCGCAGTGGGCAGGAAGGAGCCCGCTCTTCAGCTGGCTGAGCGCCTGCTGGCCCCGAGGGTGAGGGAGGCCCCGACCTCTGGGGTGGGGTGGGGGGGTCCGCACAGTTTAGCTTGGGAAACGGCGTCTGGGAAGGAGGAATTTACAGACTTCTGTTTACAAAACCGAGGCCCGTAAAATATTTAACAGCAGCCAATTACAGGAGGACAGCTGTGGCGGGTTAGCCAGCTCCCCAGGCCTTGCGGTGCTCCTCGGCTTTTGTCAAGTCTTCCAGGAGCTGAGTTGAATCTGGTCAACATCTGCTGCCGATGTGCCCTGCACACCAGGCCAGTTGGCCCAGTGCTCCAGCCCCAGTCTGTGCCTCAGCAGGAGGGCTCTGCCAGGGGCACGCCGGGCGCAGCACTCTCCCCACGGCAGGCCTTCTGCAGGGCGGGGTTGCTCTTGGCAAGCAGGTTCTCAAGCCACAGAACTTCTCAGAGCCTTTATGGGCACAGCCTCTTCCAGAGTCAGGCTGGCTTCACAAGGGACAGAGTCCATAGAGTCACTTGGACCCATTGAGCCAGAGAAGGTTCTGTGGTGTCACCAGGAGTGGTGGCCTGCAACTGCCAGGGGTCCCACTGGGATTGGGGTACCATGGATGTTATGGCCTTATTTCTGAGGTCCTGGGGTGTCCCCTCCTGCCACCTGTGAGCTCTTGTCTTGAGTTCTTGTCCTTCACCTTCAAGCTAGGTACTAGGAAGTGACCCTCAGCCGCCGGACTCAGCCTACAGAGGGCTGCCTCCACCCCTGATGCTCAGGATGGGCTGGCACTAGGCTGCGGCCCCTGCGCCCACAGGGGCATGGCATTGAGTTGGACCATCGAGGTGGCCAGCCCCAGACTGAGACTTGGAAATACACCGGGCCTGGGGATCTGTCCTGTCATTCTGGATCCGCCTCTTTAGTGCTTGACTTCCACAAAGGTGTTTCTCAGATGGTATTCCGTAGAGTGCTCAGCCCTCAAAGGAGTCCTACTAAGCAGCATAGGGTTCCCATGAGAAAAGAATTTGGGGAAACAGTAAGGTGGAGCAGAATTGTGTGCTGTGAGACCTGTGATCTCATTGTGACACTCGAGAGGAGTCCTGGTACCTGGCTCCCCATCATGCAGCTCAGGACGCCCTTCTATGAAGTGACAGCTATGACAGGTGCCCAGAGAGGCTCTTGGGAGGCCTCTATGCCTGGCCTGCTGCCCCCAGGGCCCTCTTCCTTCCCTTTCCTGTCCTCTAAGGGTACCCTGGGGACCCCTGCTCTTTGTCACCATCCAGAATAGCCTGAGAAAGCTCTCAGGACAGTAGCAGAGTCCCCAAGAACGGCTTCCCAGGGACCTAATGTGTCTGTTTTAGAGTGAGGCAGAGAGCCAGTACTGCTGGTTCTGTTTTATTCTGTAGAATGAGGGGCAGCTAGCAGTGTGTCACCAGCTGGGTGATCCAGGTACCCCACCTCAAAGACAGAAGGGCAGAGGGCTGCTTCTTGGCCCCTGTTATTCACAGCAGGCATGAGTCTGGCAGTGCCTGTAGCCTAGGTCTCTGCCCCATCAGACCTTGTGAAGAAGGAACAGCTCCAAGAAGCCACATTGCTGGTGACTGATGGAGACTTGGCATCAGGATTGGTACTCACTCCTTTCTGTCCTGCAAGCTAGGACTTCACTGGGGGATCCCAGCTGACCTGGGATCTCAGGCCACCAGAGTGGAACGAGCTCAAGGCCAGTGCTAGCATCCCTGCATGAGAGTGTGCCCTTAGAACCTGGGCTGCCTGAGAGGAATGAACACTTTGAGCTCAGGGAAGGGCCCTCCTGACATGACCCAAAAGCCACTAGGTAAAAGTTAGAGGCTCTGGACTTATGCAAGAGCTTCTGGGGACAGTGCTGCCACTGCAGGGTCCCAGCTTTGCTGCAGATGTCAGGCCACAAAGAGGCCAGGCCTGTGGCCTAGGTGGAGAGTTCTATCAGTGACACCTGTGGCTTCCAGCTACAGGGAACCTGCAGCACCCTAGAGGCCTGGCTCTGTGTGGCTCACTCCAGCTAGCTCCCCAGCACACAGCTGGCCTGGGACTGTGGGCCCTCTTGGAGGACGATGGTGCAGACAGGAGTCGGGGTCTGTCCGTGGTTGTCAGCACTCCGGGACGTCTATCTACTGTGCCCCCTCCTCTTAAGACACCTCTCTAAGCTCCTTTGTGTCCTGCCTGGAAGCACGAAGCACGTGAGAACCACCAAGAGCTGGGAAGGAATCAGAAGCGCCCTCCTCCAGCCTCTCCTCTCCCAGTCCATCAGCAATTCAATTTGTGCCGCACCAGAGGGATGGTATTAGTCGAGTCAGAGTTAATATGATGTATTGATGGGTCGATTTCCCACTGGCGGGCTGCACGCCGGGCTCCGCGGGACGTCGCTCCTGGATTGCCTGCAAGCTTCTTGTCTCCCTGGAATCAAGGTGGTTTGGAGCAGGGGACCAGGACCTTGTGCCACAGCCAGTCCTTTTACTTCTCTAGCTCCTGCATACCCCAGATTTTCGGGGAGTCTGGCATCTACTTTCTTACCCGTGAGCCACTTGGATCACCATGGAAACAGTAATGTTCTCTGCGGGCAGCATCGTTTCTATGGAACCCAAAAAGGCAAGTACCACACGAGGCCTGGAGTCGGTGCAGGGGTTGGCAGGGTGGGGAGCCTCTGGGGAACAGGTGAAAGCAGCCAGCCTGGCTGGGCCTTGCCCTCTAGGTGTTGAGCCCAGCTGCACCCCTCAAACAGCCTTGCTGTCTCTCCAGTTCTTGGGATTGGTGTCTGTGTCCCCTCTCTGTCCTTGCCTCTTAACCCCAGGGACCCGGAAGGAGTGTGCCTCGAGAGGTCTGGCAGGGCCATGGGGAGCAGAGCAGTGTCCCATGGACAGATTTTTCCTGGAGTTGGGAGGACACGTTATTTGCATTTTAGAAAGAAGCCCTCCCTAGGGGTTGCCCAGAGGCTGGGGTGACATTGAATTAGTGACCATGTTTCAGGTGACCAGCGATGGGACTTGAACCCAGATATTATGTCCTGTGCATCAAATGGGGCTTGAAGCCAAATTCCGCAGGGCACTCCTGTAATCCCAGCTGTGTGGGAGACCAAGACAGGAAGGTGAAAGTTTGAGCCAAGCCTGGGTTCAAACCCAATACTGAAGAAAAAAAATCCTTTAAATTACTTTTTAGAAAATTACAGTGTAAGCCAGGCACAGTAGCACACCCCTGTAATCCCAGCATTCAGGAGGCTGAGGCAGGAGGATTAGTGTGAGTTAAAAGCCAGGCTAGGCTATGTCGTGAATTCAAGGTCAGCCTGAGCTACATGGTGAGACCCTGTCTCAAACAAACACAGTGCCGCTTGAGTGAGGGGAGGCAGAAGATCCCAGATGACCAATTCTGTCTGGGCAGTGGGAGGGGCCACTAAGGTGTGGTTCTGAGGGGAGGGGTGAATTTAGCTAACATGAGGGGTGGGGGGCATCGACAGGAGGTACAGGCTTGATGGGGCCTACAGGTCCCTCTGCAGAGGGACGCAGTATGCGGCAGCAGGTGAGGACCAGTCTTTACACAGCAGTCCTGGAGCCCCACTGGGTTAAGAGGGCAGGGTTACCAGGCAGACAGCAGGATTTGTAGGTGAACAGGACACCCAGAGGAGCAAACGAGCGTGTCGCTAGTCCTGCTGTCACAAGCCAGGGACTTTGGTGTGTCCAGCATCTCTGGCCCTTTGGGCCCAAAGAGCCCCTGAGCTATTAGCAGATGACTGGTCTCTTTGGGACCGCCAGCTGTGATTGGTGCAGGTCCTTGTGGGACTGGCCGGGGAGCTCCTGGGCCTACGCAGGGGGTTTCCTGCTGATCCTGAAACAAACCAGATGCTCCCACCAACCCAGCCTGCTGCTCAGGTTCTGCTGCCTGGGGAACAACCCGCTGGGCCCCCGGGGACCACCCCCCAATTTCCCAGTCAGCCTGGCAGGCCTGTACAGCTGTTTTGACAGCATTTGTCAGGGGTGGGCAGGTGGCTGGTCCTAGCCCCAGAAACCCAACCCCTGAACAGGGCCTGGGACTCCCTCCAGGCAGTGGGCCGGCTGGTGTCCTGGCGGCGCTGGCTGGGCCTCTCAGCTTTCACAATATTGTAGTGGAGCCTCATCCAAGAACATTATTTGGTTTTGGAAGTTGAGCTAATTAGATTTCTCCTGGGCTACCCCTTTTCACCCCCCTCCCCTCCTTTCTAATTAGCAGGAAATTGACAAGGAATTTACATGACTGAGGACAGTTTTACAAGTTCCAAACATTTCTTTTGTTTCCCCATTGTCTGCTCTCTCCAGGCCTCACCCTGCTGCCTGCCCACCCAGCAGGGTGAGAGGAGGAGCAGACCCCAGGGTCCCTGAAAAGTACTGACCTGGCCCCAGAGTGGCCTTGGTGTCCACCAGGACTGATCTAGAAATTGGGGAGCAGACCACTCTGAGGGCAGGAAGGTTCACCCAAGTAGAACCCTGGCTAGCAGGCAGTCCTTACCCACGGGTGCCTTCTGACCCCAGGTGCCAGGCTGGGCAGTTCCACTGCTGCCCTCCTAGAAACTCCTCTGGTTTTATCCTTTTGTAACCCACACCTATCCCACCAGCCTGAGTTCCACAGTTAAGGCGTTTCGGGACTGGGCCTCCCCAGGGTGTCCCAGGTACGGAACCACACCCAGCCTATCCTTAGACCCCCCAAGGCCTTGCTCCTCCCCTGGGAGCTGCTGCAGAACCTTGGTGATCTAGGGCACAACCCCTGAGCACTTGGCAGTGGCCTCAGAGCTGGTGCAGCTGGGCAGCACCCTCCCTTTGCAGTTCTTGTGCGTGTGTGCACGCGTATTCCTAAAGACCCCTCGAAGCTGAGCTCCCTCAGAGGAAGCCAGGAAGGTGCCTGCTGTGCCGCATCAGCCTCCCTCCAAAAATCTTCAAGACCCTTGGGCCCCTAAGACCTAGTGAGGAAAGCCTTTGTGAAGTTCTGAGGTTGTAGCTTGGGGCGGGGGTAGTGTTTGATGGGGAGGAAGCTTCAATTTAGAGAGTAGAATTCTGGAGGAGATGATAGTGATGATCTCACTGTGAATGTGGCTCAGTGCCATTAAACTGTGTGTGTGTGTGTGTGTGTGTGTGTGTGTGTGTGTGTATATAGTTAGTTAGTTTGTTTGTTTTTGTTTCGATGCAGGGTCTCCCTGTATGGTTTAGGCTGCCCTTGAACTTACTTTGTAACCCAGGCTGGCCTCGAACTTGTGGCAACCCTCCTGTTGTGGTTACAGGCATGTGCCACCACATCCAGCTATGTATTTTTATATTTTACGCAATATTTAAAAAATGAAACAAAACCAGGTATGTCAATACATGTCTACAATGCTAGCACTGGGGAGGCTGAGACAAGAGGACCTCAAGTTTGAGAGCTGCCTGGGCTACAGTAGTGAGTTCAAAGCTAGCCTAGACTACAGAGTAAGGTCCTGTCCCTGCCTTACCCTCCCCCGAAAAAAAAACCAGGCACAGGGTTGGGATTTAGCTCAGCGGCATAAGCACCTGCCTTGCAAGACTGTGGTCCTGATTTCTATCCCGGTACTGATAAAAAAGAAAAAGACCAAAAAAAAAAAAAAAAAAACAGGAACAAGCACATTCCCTGAACAGTAGATACCAGCTAAGGGGTTAGGGGAGCACCTGGGGCCAGTATTCTGGGGGAGTCTGAGCCCCCACCCCGGGCTTCTTGTTGACCTTGGCTCTTTGGGCCCACAGATAACTTCTACCTGCGCAACCTGCCTCCCCAGCCCACACTCCTGCCTGCCAATCACAACTTCCCTGGTGTGGCCCGGGGTGCACCTGCTCACCCCACTGGCGCCTGCAGCCGGGACCGGGGTGAGACCGTCCCCTCTCACAAAGGTCCCAAGGAGTTTGATGGCTTCCTCATGGGCAAAGAAATGGGCAAAGAGAAGGCCAGCAAGGTGACAGAGGGCCGAGAGCGAGCGGCAGCAGAGGAAGACGGCAGCAAGGAGCGGCACAAGCTGGTAACCGTGCCAGCCGACGGGCCCTGCAAAGAGGGCGGCCCAGGGCCCCGGGGCTCCTGCGAGGGCCGCCCCAGACACCCCACCTCTTGCCTCCTCAACGCCAAGGTGCTCAATGGTGACCTGGGCAAGGCTCCGCTGGCCAGCTGCACAGGGGGTGTGCTGGGCCGGCCCGGCGCCAGTGTGGCAGCTTCCGGACGCTGTGCCAGGGAGCCAGCAGGCCACGCAGAGCCTGGGGCAGCCTTCAGCGAGTGCCTGGAGCGGCGGCAGATGCTACACCATGCGGTGTCCTATACGGTGCCCTCCGGCTTGCCCACTGGCCCTCCCCCGCCCCTCAGCACAGCCTCTGGGTCCTTCCCCTGTCTGCAGCTGCACACGGGCCCAGATGGGCTCTGCCCACTGCAAGACAAGGTCCCTCGAGACCTCAAGGCCAGCAGGCCCACCTTCGTGCCTTCTGTGGGACACCTGGCTGACAAGAGCCGGCCCTTCCAGGCAGCCGAGGCCTGTGCTATGGCAGGGGAGGGCAAGGACCGACACCAAGATGGGGCCATGGGCCCTGATCATGTCGCGCCCTATGGAGTCTCCTATGCCCACATGAAGGCCGAGGGCAAGGTTGAGCGACGGCCTGGGGGCTTTGAGGCAGCCCTCAACTCCCGACTAAAGGGGCTGGAGTATCTCAACACTGGCCCCGAGGCCCCCTTTCCTGGACTCCCCAAAGCCAGTCTGGACAAAGGTGGCTACTTTGAGTTGCCTGCCCCTTCGCAGGACTGTGCTCGGCCCCCCCACCAGGACTCACTCGGTGGGAAGGCCACCCAGGCCTGCTGCACTTTAGACAAAGCTGTCAGCAAGGAGGCTCCCCCCAGTGCCCCTGGGGCCCAGAAAGTGGCTCGGATCAGGCATCAGCAGCACTTGGTGCCTCCCGAAGTCGAACCAGGAGGCAGTGGAGCTGAGGCCAAGCGCAAGTCCCTGGAGCTGGCATCTTTGGGATATGGTGGACCCCACCTGCCACCCTGGAGCATCCAGGCAGGGCAGGCCACCACCATGGCCATCAGCGAGGAGCGCAAAGGCAGTGCCTACCTGGACCCCTTTGGCAGTGGCCTGCAGCAGGCAGCTCTCTTGCCTCAGGAGCTGCCCACCCCGCCCGACGAGGTCTCAGCCATGAAGAACCTGCTTAAATACAGCAACCAAGCCCTCGTGGTGGGCCAGAAGGCTCCCTTCGTGGGCCTGGGTAGCCTCAAAGCCAGCTGTGTCCAACAGGAAGCAAAGTTCCCAGCCTCCAAGGGCCCAGGCTCGGTGGAGAGACCGGACTGTGCCCGCAGCCGGGAGCACGACACCCCACATGGAGATGGGGAGGTGCGGCAACCCCCTGTGGGCATTGCAGTGGCCTTGGCCCGGCAGAAAGACACAGTGAGCCGGCCTGAGATGACCTATAGCACCAACAATGGGCGGCAGGGCCGGGCAGCGCCTGCCTTTAAAGGTATGGCCCCTCATGGGCAGAAGCCACACAGTGATTCCAAGGTACTCAAGGCTAGCTTTGTCCTACCCCAAGAGCTTGATCAACTCTCCATACCTACCCCATAAGATCCCCTGAGGCCCCAGGGTGGGGAACCCTCCTTCCATGCATAGATCCCAGCTCAGGGGAGGGTCATGTTGGCTGTAGAACTCACACAATCTGTCCTCTTGGCCCTGCATAGCTGGTGGGGGACCACGTACCACACACACGCTGGACCTGGAGAGCGAGGAGGAGAGGATGCGGCTGTGTGATGACCGCCTGGGACTGGCCAGCCGTGAGCTGCTACTACAGTAAGAGCCAAGCCTTGGCCCTGATAGGGATGGGGTCCACGCCAAGCTAAAGGGAGAAAAGAAGGATGACTGGCTGGGACACTGAGCTCTGTGGCCTTTTCATTTTCAGGAGGCCATGCTCATACCCCCACTGCCACAAGGCCACTTCTGGGGTCTGCTGTGAGCCCCATCCTTTATTTCCCCCAGATTGATGGCCGTGAGCTGCAGGCAGCAGGGCAGGGTCATCCAGGTAGCAGAACTAACTCCAGTGATCTTTCAGGGACAACAAAGACCTCGTGGAATTTGCCAGGATCCATCCATCAAGCAACTGCCCTGGAGACCTGGCCCCCCACCTCATGATGCAGGGTGGCCAGCTGGGCGGGGACCCAGCCCCTCACCCTCATCCTGCTCACCCACCCTGGCTGCCCCGCACCCGCAGCCCCTCCTTGTGGATGGGGGGACATTCCTATGGTTAGTCTTCAAGGGCAAATGGAGTAGACAAGGGTCCCCAGGAGTTGGAGGCCTAAATGACCTGAGGTCAGCAGGCCTGATGCTGTGCCTCTGCTCCCCAGGCCTGGGGCACCCTGCCCTGCACCAGAATCTGCCCCCTGGCTTCCCTGCTTCTGTGCCCGGCTCCATGCCCTCTGTGTTCCCGCTCCCCCAGGATGCCCCTGCACAGCTTGTGATCTTGCCCTCGGAGCCCACGCCTCACACAGCCACCCATGCACTTGGTAAGGGCCTCCCAGGCCTGTTTGCTCACACAGGGGACTCTGGGCAGTGGCTCTGAGTAGTAGGCAGTCTCCTGAGTTGGGAGGGCAGAGTAGGAGGCTGGCTGGGGCCTCAGGGAACGGGAGGTGGGCCAGCTAGGCACAGGGCTGGGGAGGACTGAGGGAGGAGAGTGTAGGGAAAAGGTGCATGCAGTCCGGTTAAGCCCTCTGTTCCTAGCTGGGCTGGCTGATGGACCCCTGGCCTTGCCTGCAGCTGATGTCATGGACCAGGCCTCGCTGTGGTCCCCCATGTACGGGGGCCGGGCACCAACATCCCACATGCAGCACCCTGGCCAGCTCCCTGTGTACTCACGCTCCCAGCTGCTGAGGCAGCAAGAGCTGTATGCCCTGCAGCAGCAGCAGCAGCAGCAGCAGCAGCAGCAACAGCAGCAGCAGCAGCAGCAACAACAGCAGCAGCGGGCTGCCCAGGCCCTGGAGATGCACCAGGCCACTCAGTTTCAGGTACCCTAGCCACACTCAGCTGGGGCCAGGGCAGTCCTGTCCCTCCAGGCTCCAGCCCAGCTGGCGCCAGGAGAGCCCGGCATGCTTCTGCAGGCTGTGGGACTTACAGGGGCAGAGGGCCTACCGAGCTGAGCTTCTCCCCCACCCCACAGCGAAAGTCAGAGGACAGCCACCTGGAACTGGAGGAGCCTACCCAGGAAAAGGCCCCGAAGTCCACTCACAAGCCAGTTGCCTTAACCCCCATGGCCAAGGGCGCCCCCTCGCCTGTCGCTACGGGCACGGTCAAGCTCTCTCCCTGCTGTCTCTCACCTGCCCTGAAGCCTTCAGCCAGCTGTCCCACACCACCACCTCATCCCAGTGCCCCCTGCACTTTATCCAT
This sequence comes from Cavia porcellus, assembly GCF_034190915.1. NCBI lineage: Eukaryota > Metazoa > Chordata > Mammalia > Rodentia > Caviidae > Cavia > Cavia porcellus. The sequence goes on from NW_026947515.1 coordinate 29,748,537, forward strand.
CTGCCCCACCAGCAGCCCCGGGCCCAGCTCTAAGGTGCCCAGAGCTGAAGACGAGAGTGGGAAGTGCCGGCGGGCCGGAGCTGACCTCACTGCATTGGAACCAGGTGAGAGTGGGCAGCTACTGCTCACATCTCACCCCGCTGGAGTTTCCAAGAAGCTGGGCTGATCATGGGAGGAGCTGCTCTCACCTGCTAGGGCACAGGGCCTTTTCTCCCCCTCTTCTGTCTTCAGTAGTCTGGGTGATCACAGAGAAGCAGTATCCCAGCTACAGGTGGACACAGGCTGGGCCATGTTGGCCAGCACTGGGGACCTGGGAATGATGAAGTACAGTCTGTCTGGGATGGTGCCAAGGCCCCAAGGGTACCAGACACAAGATCTTTTCTTGGCTGTAAGCCTGGGGCTCAGCAGAGTTAGGGAAGGGGTATCTGGGGCAGAGTGTGGTGCTGTGTCCCCAAGAAGGGGAGGGGTGACCTATGGGGGTCTTGGACATGCCTCCCACTAGCTCCCTGCAGCCCACACGATCCTTGCTGAATCCAAGCTTACTCTGGAAACCCATGGGGCGAACATAAACCTGCCCCAGTTCCACAGTAAAGAGACTGAGCCAAAAGAGGTTAAATGTGTGTGCGAGTGAGTGCGTGTGTGTGAGTTTATTATTATTATTGCAGTTAATGAGGCATAATACCTCCGACACACCGCTGGCTCGTCCTGGTTCAGGGGAAACCCTGATTCAGGCATCATGTTTTGAAATCCCCCGTTTTGGTTAGCCACACCATATCACCCTTGAGGGGGCCCCTGAGGCTCCCAGCCACCTGGGACAGGCTCTGACCCTAGCCTCCTGCTGTCCCCTTAGTCTAGTATGTCCTCTGTCCCTGCCTCTCTGTTCTGCAGCCCAGAGAGTGGCCAGAGGCCCTCCCAGGTATGAGTTGGGGGACTTGAAAGGCCGCCCCGCTGATACAGTAGGGCCTCCTTTCCTCCCACTGCTCTCAGCCTGCTCCTGATGGTCCTCTCCTTTGCAGACCTGCCCCCTGGACACCTGCGCCCTGTGGTGGGCATGGGCTTCTCCCTGCCCTCAGATGTGCACTCATCTGACCTCTCGGGCCACAAAACTATGCAAACCGCTGTCACAGGAGGCCAGCCTGAGCCTGCAAGGACGTTCCTGCCTGGGGAGCCGCCACCTCATAGCCCCGGGAGCCTGGAGGGGCATGAGCTGCTCTCAGGGGGCAGGGAGGCCACACCAGACCTTGCTGCCACACCCCACCCTGCCAAGCAGGGACCTCAGGGGAAGGCAGAGGACCCCAGCCCACTTGAGGGGCTACAAGAACTGCAATTTGGGGCCCTCCTCGAGGGAGGGACCCCTAGGGCCACTGGCCAGGCTCATTCTACTCAGGGAGGGGCACAAGAGGAAAGGACCAGGGAGGAGGGAACACTGGGGTCACCACTGGGGATCTCCCCGCAAGCCCCGGAGCAGCAACCAGGGAGCCCAGTTGCCCTGAATGAGGATGAGAAAGGTGTCCAGCAGGCCCCAGAGGAGGCCCCACTGCAGGAGAAGCCCCAGCTGGAAGAGGAAAACATGAGGGACACAGAGGAAGACTGGAGGGCTCCCAGCAGCGACCACCCACTCAGGGCACTGCCAGGCCTGGATGCCTTGGTGGCCGCCACAATGAACCTTGGGGACCTGCCTAGCATCAACATGCCGGATCCTCATCCCTTGGTGGCCCCTGGGCCCCCAAGCGTGGCCCCTCTGCCCCACAGCTCAGGGATTCACGGGATTGCTCTGCTCAGTGAACTGGCTGACCTGGAGATCCAGCGGCAGAGAAGTGAGCTGGTCACTCAAGGTAAGCCCCGGGGATGCCTCCCAGGACCCTGGAGCTGACCCTCCAGGCGGCTCAATATCTGCCAGCCTGACAAAGAGTCTTTGGCATTGCTCACTTGTCTCTGAAACTGGGGGGGGGGGTGTCTCAAGGAGAATATCCTCTGCATGGGCTCGCGTCCATTGAAGTAAGACACAAGTCCCCTGTGAGAGGATCCATCCTAGCCCCAGCCATGCCGAGTGTCCTGGGTAGGCCCTCAAAGTGAGGACTGCCTCTCCATGGTGATTTCAGAGGCGGGACCTCGAGGCACCCTGTGTGTGCTCTCGCCACTTCACATGGCTGGTGTCAAGGTGTGAGGAAAGGGTAGGGAGCTCCAGTTTCCTCCTCCTAGGGAGCCTGGGCATGGGCTTGGTGGGGTCAGCTCTGGAAACATCTGCCTCATCTTCTAGCCCCCAAGGAGGTGACCCCAGGCCTTAGGCTTGGAGACAATGAGATGGACCCACCTGCCAGACTGTAGCTACCCACAGCCTGTTCCTACATGGTCAGCCTCACACAGTGGGGAGCCACACAGTTCCCTGGTCCACTAGCAACCCTTTCTTCCTGATAGAGTAGTCGCTACCTTTCCTCTGGAACCCACACAAAAACTCTGGGGCCAGGAGCATCCCCAGCTGGGCATTGCGCCACTGGGTATCTAAAAGAAAGAATCTAATGGGATCCTCAAGGCCCAGCTACTTGTTTTCGTGGGGCATAAATCGCCCTGTGTCTTTGGTACTGTGTGGAGACAAAAGTGCAGGTTCTGGTAAAGTTTGTTTCCCTGAAGGCCTCTAACGCTCCTCTGCTAGGGGCTTCAGGGCTGCCTCAGGCTGTCCCTGGCAGGACATAGGTAAGCATCACTGGGTGAAGTCCACTGTGCCAAAAGAGCCTTCCCTGAGCCTTCCCAGCAGCCTCCAGAGTCCCCTGCCTTCGGGAGGGGCTATACAGACTAGGGACTATACTTCAGGAGTTGGCTCCCAGCCAGACCCCGGGGCAGGCCTTGCTTGAACCTGCTGGCAACGTGTCAGGGTGAGGTAGCAGTGTCCAGTGACCCTATGTGGAAGTCCCAGGGCTATGTAAGGGTGCTGAGTGGTGCCAGGCACATCACGTGCACTTATCAGTGTGCCTGGACCCGATCCTACACACTTAATGAATCCATGTAGATCACATAGGGGGATGGGCAGCTGTGTGAGTTAGCGATGGGGCCAAAACTGTCAAACTAGCTGGGGTATTCATAGGAGAAGCAGTAAGCTTCGCCCTCCCCTGAAGACCATCCCCACTTTGTGACCACTTTGGCTGAAACGGATGGATCAGCTTCATTCTGTACTAAATCAGGATTCACAGGATGGGCAGAGGGAGAAGAATGCTGATTCGCAGGCTTGCGGGGTGTAGAACCCAGACCTAGGGACAGGACCCTACCCTAAGTCTGTTAGAGCATCTGCAAGGCCAGGTGGGGACCACTCACCTGTGCTCTCGAGGAACTCTGGCAGATCACAGTGAACCCAAAGCCAAGAGTCCTGAGGCTGGTAGCTGAAGGGTGGAAAATAGACCTGCCCTGCTGCTAGCAGGTGAGAGACCCCCCTAGCTCTCCTTCTCACCCTTCCTCAAAGGACCTTTGGAGCAGGACCTGTCTGTAGATTGGGACTTTCCCATAATGGGTGGCTCTAGGCATGCCCCAGAACTTGTGCCCAGAGGTTTGAGCATCCAGTAGCTACCCCTCGGGCACTCATGCCTTGGTGCTCAGAGCTGTCTGCATCCCCTCCCCTAGCACCTCTCTCACTGTGGGACCATGGGGCTTGGCTGCAACTCCCCATTGTCCACGTTCCAGAGGAACGTTCCACAGGGCCCCTGCAGGACAAGGACAAGATCTCCCAGGTACCCGCCAGCCCTTGCGAGGGTGTGACCTGCCCATCCCCACTGCATCCCACTGTGCTGCTCTCTCTGCCTACTCCTCACAGCTCAGGAGAGCTTGCTGGGTGGAAAAGCAAGGCAGAACAGCAGGCTGCCCCTTTGTCTGTGCTCACAGCCATGGTCACATGCATTCTGAGTTTTTCCAGCTCACTGTAGTCCCTTACTGTCCTGTCTGCTGGTGACCCAGTTGCCCTGAGTTGGCTGTGGAGCCCTGGGCAACCCCTGTGTATGCTTGAGATGCCCCTGTCAGTCGTGGAGCCCTGCTGCCAGATGTCACATCATCCCCACACCCCGCAATCTGGAGTCAGACACGTCTCCAGGAGCCCCACTTCTCAGTGGAACATGGTGTTAGGAGTCACGATCAAGGCATTAGGGTGTTCACTGTCACTAGGGCACTGCTGTCCCAGGCCACCTCTCTAACCCCACAGGGCTCTTCCTGTTTGTGCTCATCCCTTCCTGGGTGTTCTCCTGGGGTCAGCTCAGATGAACCCAGTCCTCCATCTGCAGGACTCCTGGGGCTCCAGCCCGGAGTCTCTGCTCCCCAGCCTGTCCCCCGGTTCCATACGCACCTTCTGCCAGCTCAGCCTCTGACCCTGCCCCTCTTTAACACAGCTGCCTGTCACTGTAAGGCCTTTTGTGGCATCCTGTTCTGCTCTCCAACTCGGAGGCCCCGGAGATCCTTCCCCACCTCCTTCCTTCCATGTGGTCAGCAGTGCCTTCTGCTGCCCACCCCGCAGCCAGAGCGTGCTGGAATCATCTGTCCAGGTGTCCTGTGGCAAGGGCAGGAACAGCCCAGCATCACCTTAGGCTTGGAGGGAGTACAGGGTAGTGGAGGTGACAAAGAAGCTGGAGGAACTGGGTGTCCCTGCATGCAGACAGATGAGTGGGGAAGGCTACATACCCTTCTCCTATCCTCAAGTTGGCATCCTGTAGAACCAAGCAGCTTCCAAGAGCCTGGGGCTGTGCTGGGCGGCAGCTGCCATTAAGAGCCTCCATGTGGGGCTTCGTGTGACCCATGCTAACTCTTTTGTCCCCCACAGCAGAAGACGAGGATGTGCTAGCCTTCAACCTGCAGCACCTAGCCACACTAGCCACAGCCTGGTCCCTCGTAGAGGCTGCCAGCCTAGACAGCATAGTGGCTTTGGCCCAGCCTCCAGTTGCCAACCCTCAAGGCCACACCAGGCTTACACCCCGCATGCAGATCCTACAGCGCAAGGACACCTGGACCCCCAAGGCCAAGCCCGTGAGTGGCTCCTTTCCCACATAACCCAGCATCATGACAGCACGGCAACCTTGCACACCCAGGCTGCCACCCTGCCCTGGCTCTCAGACCCCGTCACCCATCCCCACACAGGTATGCCCCCTGAAGGCTGCCATCGACCGGCTAGACACCCAGGAGGTGGAGATGCGTATGCAGCTAGCAGAACTACAGCGGCGCTACAAGGAGAAGCAGCGGGAGCTAGCCCGGCTACAGCGCAGACATGACCATGAGTATGTTGGGGGGTGGTTGCGCCAGGACTGGCACCCCTGCTCCCCACGGCCACACCTGGGAGGCAGAGGTCATGCCAGAATGTCTGAGAAGCTGGGACCAAGGAGCCTTTCAGAAGCAGGGACTCAGGAGACCTGGGAAGGAAACTTTGCCCAGCAGGGAAACTGAGCAGAGAGCAGTGCAGGAAATCGGGGGTAGAACCAGTCACCCAGAAGAGGCCAGGGCAGGAAGACACTGGTCCACAGGTGTTGGGGCAAAAAGTCAGTACCCAGAAAGGGCCTGGTGAGGACTAGGGAGGACTGGAGACCAGGGCTGATGTTGGGGGCTGCTCCAGAAGCAAACCAGGCTGCTGTGGGCAGGCGGGGCACAGGGGATGGGCAGTGGCTCAGTTTTGGGAATGCTCATCTGTAGGCAGACTTGTAGGCAGTGCCCTCTGGTAAGACATGTTGGGGTGATAAGGGGAGCCATGAGACTCTGACAGCACCCCGTGGGGCCCCCAGGAGAGAAGAAAGCTCCCGCAGCAGCCCAGCACGGCGGGGGCCTGGCCGGCCAAGGAAGCGCAAACACTCCAGCTCACTGCCTACCCTGCGGCCTGGGGCCCAGCTCGCCAGGAGCGATGGCAAGAAAGCCAAGTGAGTCCTGCATGCAGGGGATGGGGGTGGACTCCAGGCCCCGGAAGCAGAGTCCCAGCTCCTCTTCTGGCTTTCCTTGCTCTCTGAGCACTACCAAGTGCAGACACCTCACTGCCTGTGTCCAGCCATCAGCATTGGTGCCATCCTCCAGAAAGCCACCAGGCTCAGCCATGCCAGCTCTTGAGACAGGCTGTGGCCAAGGCCATGGCGTGGCCTCCATTCACGCCACCGACCTGGGCCCTGGAGTGTGAGGTGGTGTTGCGTAAAAGGCTCTTCATCTGCACTGTATGAAGTCGTTGGTCACGCTGCGCTGCTGTGCACGGCTGCCGCGCAATGTTATTATCCATTACCCGCCCGGTGCGGTCGTTGGCGCACTCCCGGGCTGGGTATAATTGTCCTTCTCGGCTACAAATTGCCTCTCCCGGCAGGCCCATTTGCATAAATCCTCCGAGCTCCTCCAAACACGATTGGCGCGCGTGCACACTGCATCAATCCTGATGATTTGGTAATAATAGTTAAATCGGCACTAAATGGTTCCTTCAATTAAGACAGAGGCAAAAAATTAATCTCAGGGCTTTATGTCACAAAACATTAGCAAATGCAGAGAAGGTTACGGCAAGGGGAGGGGGGGAGTTTGTATGGGACGCAGGAGGGAATTCACCATATGACTGTGGGGCCTCAATGGGAGCTGTCCTTCCACCCTGCCCAGGTGTCACCTAAAGTGGGGGCTCCAGGGATAGCCCTTTGAGAACCTGCCAGCAGTGTAAGGGCTGCTGGGCAGAACAGGGCCACTGGAGGCCAGTCTTGCCAGGGGCTTTTGGGGATACCCTAAACAGAGTTGGGGTGGGCCTTGGAGTGCTCCCAGGCTGCCCTGGAGTCTGTAGCCCCAAACTCCACCCTGGAGGCTTAAACGTTGCCGCCACTTTCCTGTGACCGGAAAAGCCAGGCCCTAGCTAGTAGGCAGCAGCTTCAGGTTAGGGAAGGAAAACAAGTCTAGGGCCCTCCTTTCCCAAAGATAGGGTCTGACACCTCCCTCCATCTCCAGTTCCCGTCCCCACTCTCCATGCTACGGGGCCCCTTGGCAGCAGCTGGCAGTCAAGCCAAGGGGATAGGCCTTTTGCTTTGCAGGAAGTGGGAGGGTCAGGTAGGATGGCAGGAAGCTGAGGACCAGGAACCCCCTGAGCTGCAGAGCTTCCTGCCTGGCCTCCTAGTCAGAGGCCCAGCCTTCTTGCTGGACAGGAAGGTGAAAAGGGGCATCTGGCCACATAAGACCAAGCCCAGGCAGGCTCCCAACGCCCATTCGAAACTTGTTCTTATGAGCAGCCAGGGCCCCCCTATGCTGGGAGTGAGGAGATGACAGATGAGAGGCTAGGCCTTCAGCCCCGTCCAGCCAAGGGCAGGTAGACAGAGCCCCAGGCTTGGTTTCCCTGTGAGAAATGGTGGGATGGAAATGGAATCGTGCACTGGGTATCAGAGGTGCTGGAGGGTGACGAGTCTGGTGGTGCAGAGACCTGACTTGGGGAGAATTGAGGCAGGATGCCTTTTGCTGTGTCTTCAGCAGCTGCTGGGCCTGTGCTGACCCCTGACCAGCTCTAAGCCTGGAGGAGACAGCACACCTGTGGGTCTTGGGGTCACTGAGGCTCAGATTTAGCAGCTCCCAGGACTTAACCTAAGAAGTAGGGGGTGGGGTGCAGGTTCCCTCCACTAGACCCCTGTTGAGGGCCTGAGTCTGGCAGTGGGGGGTTCCTAGGAAAAGGGAATCTGTATTTCTTTATTATTCCCACCCCACCCCTATTGGAAGTGGACCCTGGCCCTGGGAAGCTGTCCATCCCCTATCCTCTGTTGCTGACTGTGGTAAGATCTAGTCTTGTATACTTACCAAGAGCCAGGCCTGGACCTGATCCCCACCCCAGCCTCATTGAGAGGCCTTGGTGCTCCTGTCCCATTTATCAGGTGAAGATAAGGCTGGGGCCACAATTTCAGTCACATGGGGGCCTGATAGCTATAGGGCCCTTTACTCTGAACACTAGGCTGCATCTTGGGGGCCCCTGCCATTCCACGGCTTCTCTCACTGGATACCACCCAAAGGGTGTCCCTCAGCAGATAGGAAGGACAAAATGTGGGGAAATAGTGGCCACTTCCAGCAAGGCCTAGCAGGAGACAAGCAGCTGGGCCCGGGACCACTGAGGGCTGGTGGTTGGACAGAGAGGACTGCCCAGACTTCTGGAGGGGCAGAGCCTATTCTGAATGGTGCAGGACTATCGTGGCCACACAGGGAGATCAGAGGGAACAAGGCTCGGACACCCAGGCTGCCAGGCCTGTGCTCACCCTGTGCCCATGGCCACATCTCCTCCAGGGCAGTGCGGGCCAGTTTGAGTCTGCTATGCGCGGAGCTTCAAGACAGTGATGAACCCATGAAGAAGCGGAACAAACTGGAAAAGACCGTCTACATGGGCCTGCAGACGGCCTCTGCGGTGAGCCCACACCCAACTTGCCCCAGGGGGCTGTCAGGACAGGGAGCAGGTGGCACTCAGCCCTGGGCCATCACCTGGCTGGGGTGCCCAGTCGAGCCAAGGCTCTTCGAGCTTTAGGCACCACAATAGTGGAGGCAGAGTCTTGATGGGATAGAGTGAGGGAAAGTCACTGCTCTTACACCCCCTGACGTTCCTCCCACCTCGGCTTGTGCCTTCAGAGGGACTGGGCAAGCAGCAAGCAAGGAGGGTGGCCCTGGCTCTTCTCGGGATGGCTCTAAACACCGTGTCCAGGGTGCTTCCAGCCCATCCTTCTCTCCATGATCAGGAGCTGGGACCTGGCCAGAAGGCTTGTCTCTCTCAGATCAGGAACAAATGGCCTATACCCATGACACCATGGTGCCCTGGTCTCTGGCCTCCCTTTGCCCTGAGGTCACCTGCATGGATGGGTAGAGTGGAGACCTGGAGTAGGTGACAATGATAAGCCTTAGCCCCAGTGGCAGCCTGCAACCCCAGGCCAGATGGTAGCCTTTGAGGGGAGGGCTTTACCTTGCACTTGCCAGACAGGTGCTTGTGCTGCTGAGCTGTATCCCCAGCCCACGGCTGTCATCTTCTGAGCCCTAAGTTGGCAGAGGGCGCCCAAGGACCTGTGGCTTAGGCAGAGCCCGTAGTGCAGCCTCTGCCTTCCCGTCCACAGAAGGTGCGGTGTAAGAAAAGCAGCAGCCATGGTGGTGAGCTGGCATCCTCGGTGGCCGACAGAGTGGCCCAGCTGAAGCCGAAGGTCAAGAGCAAGGGGCTGCCTGCTGGCCTTGGCCCCTTCCCACGGAAGGAGGTCACCCCAGGTGGCCGCATCCGGAAGAAGCTGTCCCGAACCAAGAACACCAAGGTGTCTAGGGCAGTCCGGCACCCACAGCCTGATGGCAATGGTGGCAGGGAGATGCCCAAGTTCCCGGCCCAGCCAGCAGTAACTGTGGCAGGTGAGGCAGACAAGTTGTCGGTATAAGCAGCTGCAGCTGGGACCTCCAGGCCATGGTCACCTGATGACAGGGGGATGGGTACACAGGGTGCAAGCCATTGCTAGAGCCAGTTTAGGGTTATAGAACAAAGGAGACCCCTCACTGAGACAGATGAGGAAGCCCCTGTCCCTGGGGCAGCTCAATGTTCCCTGAGTGGGGAGGGAAGAGGACCCTAAATGCATCCTGGAAAGCAGCAAGAGTTAAAAATAGCCCTCTGACTGCCTCTACTGCCTCCTGCAGCATCCGCCAGGCTGACCAGACGGTTATCTCTGCCTGCAGCAGACGTGTCCAGAAACAGGAGCCTAGAAAAATAGACTTCCTCCCTGGGGTCAGAGGCCTGAGAAGGAACAAAGTCAGGCTGCTGGTGGGTGGCGGGAGGCAGGGGCCATCTGAACCAGTGGATGGCAGGAGAGGCAGGGACTGCCCTGGGGAGAGGCCCAGCCCTGCAAAGTGGTACTGTACAAAGGAAAGTCCTATCTTCGCTGCACTACCCCCCAGTACCAGCCCCAGGCACATCAGCAGTGGGCTAACCTATAGTCCCTCAAACTGACCTGTACAGTAGGCGCTAGCCCACCCCAGCATGGCCATGCTCAATGCCAAACCCTAGTGTTCTCTGCTACCCCCAGGCAGTGGCTCCGACAGCGAGGACTGCCAGGCTCTCCTGGGGACAGAGGCAGCCCCCAAAGATTCTGGGCTGGTGCTGCACCCCAGGGCCAGCATGGCTGTGCTGGGGCCCTCACCCTCCTCCGTGGTCAAGATGGAAGCCAACCAGAAAGCCAAGAAGAAGAAGGAGCGGCAGGGCTTGCTAGGTAAGCAGGAGGCCAGGCAGGGTGGAGCAGAGGGCTCGAACAGTGAGGACCCTGCAATAGCCTCCCTTCTCCCCCAGGGGCCTGCCACCTGTCCAGCCCTGAGAGCGAAGTCAAAATCAAGAGGCGGGCAGTGAAGGCTAAGGTGGGCGCCAAGCTAGAGCGGGCCCCCGGGCGGCGACCCCCAGGTACGCCAGGCAAGAAGAAAACTAAGGGCAAGGCCAAAGGCAACCTGACAGCAGAGGCGGGGGCTGCCTCCAGCAGGGCCCCACTCTTCAGTCCCGGCCGGGCCTTCACCTGCCACGAAGAAGGCAAAAAACTGGCCAGCGAGCGCCTCAAGAGGGCCACACGCAAGAGCACCATGCTGCAGCCAGTACTTCGGGTGAGGCCAGCAGGGCAGTAGGCACCGAGGTGGCCATGGGCATCCCAGGGGCCAGGCCCAGTGGGGAGGGCATGAGCTGGGAAGAGCTTCCCCTTCCCCCTCACCCAGCTTCCGTGAGCTTAGGCTCCAGTCTGAGTCACACAGCCCAGGGGGGCCACAGGCAAGGAGGCCACTGCCCCACCCACCCCTGTTCCTCTGCATCCGCCCCGTGCACAGCGGAAGAACGGAGCCCTGTCCATCACGCTGTCAGCCCGAAATGCCAAGGCCATCCTGGGGAAGGGCAGGAAGCTAGGCAAGGTGAAAAGCAAGACCGTCAGCAAGCAGGTAGCTGCACCCCCAGCCCAGGAGCCCAGCCTCGGCAGCCCTGTCGCCTTGCCCCTGCCGCCTGCTGACTCCTATGACCCGCCCAGGGCCAAGGCCGGGCTGTGAGCCGGCTGCTGGAGAGCTTTGCCTCAGAGGGCGACTTCACGTTCGACCATGACAGCAGCTTCTCCGAGGAGGAGGAGGAGGAGGAGGAAGAAGAGGGCGAGGAGGAAGAGACATCCAGGGGTTTGCTGAGTGCGGAGCAGAGTGCTGCTCTGGGTGAGCTGCAGAGGTGGGCGTGTAGGTGCGGGGTGGGAGCAGGCGCCCGCAGAGCCACTCATCACCCCCTCCCTGCAGCACACTCCTGCACCATCCACAAAGAGGACCTGCAGGACGGGCTGCCTGTGCTCATTCCCAAGGAGGACAGCCTGCTGTATGCGGGCAGCGTCAGGACCCTGCAGCCCCCGGACATGTATGTGAGGCCCCTGCATGGGCTGAGGGTTGGGGCTGCACCCAGTGGGCAGCAAGTCTCCACAGGCCCCTCACTGTCCTGCTGCCTGTAGTTACAGCATTGTCATTGAGGGCGAGAGAGGCAACCGGCCCCGAATCTACTCTCTGGAGCAGCTCCTACAGGAGGCGGTGAGTGCATAGCCCAGGATGGAGGAGGATTTGCCCGGGGCCCTGACCCCACCTACTTACAGTCCTTCCCTGCTGCAGGTTCTCGATGTCCGGCCACAGTCTAGCCGGTACCTCCCACCTGGCACCCGGGTCTGTGCCTACTGGAGCCAAAAGTCTCGTTGTCTGTACCCTGGTAACGTGGTCCGAGGTAAGTATATCCAGCCTAGGACTCAGCCAGGCTCCCTCTGAGACCCTTGAGTGCCTGTGAGACCCTTGTCTCGGCCTAGCTTGCCCTGCAGTGTGGAGTGTGGCAGACCCAGGCCAGGCAGTAGAATCAGCTCCCCAGTGGCCCAGAAGAGTAAGGCTGGTGGACTGGGGAGACTCTCGTGTCCGTTTAGACAGATGAGGTTGACAAAGGACTCAGAGTTCCAGTGCCAGAGTCACTGAGTCCATCACAGGTTCACAGCTGTCCCAACAAAACTGACTGCACAGCAGGATGGCTAGGCCTCCAGGACAGGGACAGGTGCTAGCCACTCTCAAGGCTGACAAGCAGATGCAAGCCCGGATAGGGTCAGGGAACAGGTGCGGCCCAGCTCAGCACCCAGCCGTCCTCCTGCGTCTCCATCTTGGCACCTGCCCTGCAGGGCCAGCCGCATGCTCAGGCCATGCCGTCCACAGGGGCCTCCAGCGACGAGGAAGAGGACCTGGACTCTGTGCTGGTGGAGTTCGACGACGGGGACACAGGCCACATAGCCGTCTCTAACATCAGACTGCTGCCCCCGGACTTCAAGATCCAGTGTGAGCACCCGAGAGCATGCAGGGTGCAGGGTGGAGTCCCCCTCTTGCCTGTCAGTTCCTGTAACCCCTCACCCCCCCCCCCCGGTTTCCACCAGCTCTGGACAAGCACCTAAAGGGAGGGATGAAGGGTGAAGGTCACCTCGTGGACCTGCACTGAGCCCCTCTGTTCGCTGTACAGGTACAGAACCCTCGCCAGCCCTGCTGGTGTCCAGCAGCTGCCGGAAAACCAAGAAGGCATCCAGTGAGGCCCTGCCACCCAGCGAGCCCCCGACCCCCAGCCTGTCCCCTAAAGCGCAAGATGGTCCTGAAGCATTAAAGACTTCTGGGAAGAAACCTGTCAGCAAAGAGAAAGCTGGTAGGTATAGGACGGCCAAGACCCCGGGGTCATGGGAGGGGAACCAGGTGGAGTGGGTGGAGGTGGTCTCACCCACCCTGCCAGTCCCACTGACTCTTTCTGGCATTCCCCCCAGGCAAAGCTGACCTCCTCACCTCAGGTGCCAAATCCACCTCGGGGGCCTCAGACCAGCTCCTAGGCCGCCGGGGAAGCCCCCTGCTCAGCTGGTCAGCAGTGGCACAGACCAAACGGAAGGCCGTGGCTGCCACGGCCATGGGCAGCAAAGGGCCAGGGGTGCTGCAGAACCTCTTCCAGCTCAATGGCAGCGCCAGGAGGCTGCGGGCCCGTGAGGCCCTCTTCCCTGTGCACAGCGTGGCTGCACCCGTGTTTGGCAACGGTTTCCGGGCAGATTCTTTCAGCAGCCTGGCCAGGTCCTGTGCACCCTTTGTTGGTGGGACCAGCTCGGGCCTGCCTGGGGGTACTCACAAGCTGCTACGGGCCAGGAAGGCTGACCGAGTGGAGGCTGAGAAGGCCGGGCGGCGCAGGGTGGGCAGCGAGTTCCTGGTCAAGCTGGACCACGAAGGAGTGACCTCCCCCAAGAACAAGAGCTGCAAGGGGCTGCTCGTGGGCGACAAAGACTTCAGCCCCAAGCTGGGTCGGCCCCTGCCTAGCCCCAGCTATGCACACCCAGCCCTTGTGGGCAAGGACAAGAAGGGGCGGGCACCTGTCCACCCGATGCCCATGGGGCTGGCACTGCGCAAGTATACCAACCAGGCTGAGTACCCGCTGCCCTGCGACAGTGACTGCCCTAGCTCCTATTCAGATGAGGACGAGGATGGGCCAGAGCTGGCTGCTGGCATGCCCTCCCGCTTCCTTACCCGCCTGTCTATGTCCTCCTCCTCCTCGGGTTCATCCACCTCCTCCTCCTCGGGCTCCGTGTCCACCTCCAGCCTCTGCTCCTCAGACAACGAGGACTCCTCTGACAGCTCAGATGATGAGGACCCAGCCCTGCTGCTGCAGACCTGTCTCACCCACCCCGTGCCTGCCCTCCTGGCCCAGCCAGAGACCCTGCGCTCCAAAGGGGGCAGCCCCCACACCCACACCCAGCGCTGCTTCCTGTCCAGGGCTGCAGTGGCCAGTGCGGGTGCAGGCCCAAGTGCTGGCAAGTCCAAGCTCAAGTGCAAGGAGTCCCTGAGCTTCTCCAAAGCCAAAGAGCTTTCCCGGAGGCAGCGGCTGCCGTCCGTGGAGAACCGGCCAAAGATCTCAGCTTTCCTGCCTGCCCGGCAGCTGTGGAAGTGGTCGGGGAACCCCACACAGGTAGGTGGACTGCACCCCCACCCAGGGCCAGGTTCTAGGGAGGCCTGAGGAGCCAGCAGCTCCTCTGCCCCAGGACAGGTTGGCTGTCACCCTTTAGCCCGTTCTGGGCCCCTGTCCTCTCATTGTCCTGTTGACTTGTAAGTGAGCACATTAGACACCGGGAAAAACAAAAGCCTGCCTGTGACCTGACAAGGCAAATGATGACATTTGCCATCTGAGGTCATCTGAGTCGCTCGGATGCCCCATGCTGTGCTTTCAATGTGGCTGGGTCCCTTACCAGTGCTGCCTGAGGACCCCTGCAGCTGGCCTCAGGAGGCTGAGAAAGGTTCCCTGGCAAACACGACTACTTCTCTTGACCCCTGCTCTGTCCCTTGTGTAGACCTGGGTTGTTGGTGGGGTTTTTGTCCTGGTAAAGGACACTGAAGTGTCTCTACCACCTTTGAGTCTCTCGTACAGCTCTCACATGTACGGCAAATCCAGGCGTAGCCTGTGTTGTCTAGGATGGTGTGTTTTGTTTGTTTTGTTTTTGAGACAGGGTCTCCCTATGCAGTTCAGACTGGCCTTGAACTCACTGTGTAGCCCAGGCTGGCCTCAAACTCACAGCAGCCTTCCTGCCTCAGCCTCCCGAGTGCTGGGATTACAGGCGTGTACCACCACTCCAGCGCTGGCTGGGGGTTTTGCTGGGTTCCCCCAGCAGTTGTGTGTCTGTCCCCCATCCTTGCAGCGTCCTTCTGCACACACATACTCATACACACCCAGAAGATACCCTGCCTGTCCTCCAAGACGCCTGGTGCTCACCCTTCTCTGCCCCGTGTCTCCCCTGCAGAGGCGGGGCATGAAGGGCAAGGCCAGGAAGCTGTTCTACAAGGCCATCGTCCGGGGCAAGGAGACGCTGCGTGTTGGGGACTGCGCAGTCTTCCTATCAGCTGGGCGGCCCAACCTGCCCTACATCGGCCGCATCGAGAGCATGTGGGAGTCCTGGGGCAGCAACATGGTGGTGAAGGTCAAGTGGTTCTATCACCCCGAGGAGACCAAGCTGGGGAAGCGGCAGAGTGACGGGAAGGTGAGGGACAGGGCAAGGTCAGCAGGGGACTAGCTCCTCTGCATGCCCTCGGAGGCCAGCATCCACAGCCATTGCCACCAGCCATGGCAGGAAGGGTGGTCAGCAGGAGCACTGCCCTGCCCAGCCAGTACAGAGGCCCTGCGGCAGACCATCTCCATACCCAAGGAGCTGTGCCTCTGAGGCCATCCCATCCCCCCAGGGGCTGTTACCTGAGGCAGCACTTGGCTCTAAGCCAGCCAAGTTCACACCTGGGTTCAGAGCAGCCTCCCTACCATGGGCTCCCTGCTCCAGATGTGGAAAGTACCCCCATCTGCAGGATGTCCTTCCCAGAGGAGAAGCCAGGTTTCCTCCAAAGAAATGAGTCTTCTACCTCAACATCCATCAAGGTCCCTAGTGCAGACTTCTGTGTTTTTCATCAGAGCCTGTTCAAGTCCCCCCTCTCGAGCCCATGTATCTTCTGGTTGTTGGGGGCACAGGCCAAGGCTCATCCCAACTCATATGCCACCCCACAGAATGCACTGTACCAGTCCTGCCACGAGGACGAGAATGACGTGCAGACCATCTCCCACAAGTGCCAGGTCGTGGGCCGTGAGCAGTATGAGCAGATGACCCGAGGCCGCAAGCACCAGGACCGGCAGGACCTCTACTATCTGGCGGGCACCTATGACCCCACCACTGGGCGCCTGGTAACGGCCGAGGGCGTGCCCGTGCTGTGCTGAGCCGCCACCCACCTCCTGCCCTCCCAGGGCCTGCGTGTGGAGGTTAGGCCAAGCCGGGGTAAGTCTGAGAAAACATGCAACCCCTCCAAGGCGAGATCAGGCTCTCCACAACTTTTAAAGAGCGCTCCTTGGTGCGGCCCAGTCTGGTCCTGTCCTGTCCTGTCAGCCGTGGAGGCCCAGCTGCTGTTTTCCCACGTCGCAGTTCTCAAGAGATTAGAACCCAAGCCATATTTCCCTAGTACCTCTGACCGTCTCCCACCAGGGAAAGCAGAAATCAGGTGTGTTGTCTATTTATTTCTCTATGTAAATATTGTATTTCCGTGGGGAAGTTTTATGGAAAAAAGTGGAAAGAATTTTCCCCACCCCCATAACGAGGGTGTGTATACGTTTTCACGTGCGCGTGTGTGCGCATGCACGGCGGTTTTGTTCTGGAGTTATCTTTGGAAATGCACTGTTCTCCTCAGCCTAGCTGAGTCCCCACGGGGCATCTGTGATGACAGAGGCAGCTCAGGCATTCGGGGGCCAAAGGCCACGGGATGACAGGATGGACCCTTGTCCCGGCGGCCTCTAGGGACCCCCTATAAAGTGAAAGTCTCACTCGAGTTTCCTTCTTTTCCATCCATCTAGCGTTGGGCTTGGGGGTAGTGATAAAAGTCCCCGAGGAGAAGGGGTTCTGGACAACAAGATGGAAATCAGTACCACCCTGTCCCCAAACTCTGGGAAGGACTGCAGCCATGTGTATCTTACCTCTACTTAAGACAAAAACGAACAAATATTTTATTTATCAGTAAGAAAAAGTGATGCTTTGAATTTATTTCCTAAGTATTCCAGTTATTTCTGATTTGTTTCCTCAGCTAGTTTGTGCCAGGCAGAGCAGTTGAGCCCCTAACCCCTATGCCCTGTGTCCCCTTCCCTTGCCAGAGCGCAGCAGGGCTGCCATGATGGGGTGGCTGGACCAGGCCCCTCCAGGCTGGGCTGGAGCGCAATCCCTGTTCCCTCTACACCACTGGACAATGGCTGTGAGACTTCCCCTCCACTCCCAATACCTTCCCCCAGTGCCTTGCTGTCCCTGGTGACCTCGCTGGCAGCTCTAGAGGCCCTGGGAAGGGAGAGGAGCCCTCAGACCCTCTTGCCCACCCATCCCCGGAGTTTGCTGGGCCTTTTTTGCAGCCATTCGGCAGGGTAAATGAGCTGGCCTCCAACCAGAGCCCAGAAGAGGCTGGCACCCTCCCGTCCACCACAGACAGAGCACGCCAGACCCACCACCCAGAGACCCTATACCCCACCCAGGAGCCCCGTGCCCTCCAGGAGCTGCAGGAAAGCCTCCTGGGTACCTCACACCCACCAGAGCCCTCTGGCCCCCCTTCTTTGTTCTTGCCAGTCAAGAATACGTCTCATTCCTGGGGCCTTATTTCCCCCAAGTGCCGCCCAGCCTCCCATGGGCTGCTGTTGGTGGCTCCACTGGATACCCAAGGGCAGGGAAGGGGCCATGCTGTGATGAGGGCCCCCTAAACCCACCCCAAATCCACCCCGTATCCCACTCGAGTGCAATATTTCATTCCTATCGGTCACCTGGGGAGAGGGCCCTCGGGTGCTCCTCACAGCTTAGGAGCCAGGAAGTCGTCAAAGGGAGGCAGAGGCCTGGACGTTAGGCCTGGGGGCTCGAGCTGGTCAAGCCCAAGCACAGGGACAAGAAGCCTCTTTCCTTGGCCACCTCTTCACCCTCAGCCAGGCTTTCCCCTGGGCAATGTTCTTTTCTCTTTTCCCTTCCTTGCCACTGCGTGAGGGCGGTGCGACCCCTCCCCTTCTCTGTGGTTAAACGTTGCAGGAGCACGATCCTTGTAAATGTGTAAACTAAGAAGATGGTTGGATTTTTTTTTTCAATGTAAACACTAAAAACAAAACACAAAGGTTTTATGAACAGCAAACTCTATGTAAAGGCATTTTAGTATTAAATTTTTTATTGATAACTTGCTTAAGAATAAATATATGAACTATTGTACAGGTTTTTGGTGGTCCAGTTGGTGACACTTGCCTAGTGTTCTGTGTGCAGGCCCCATCGTCATCCCCAGTGGACTGAAGCCTAGGGCCCAGGGGACATGCCCAGGTCTGGCTTGGGCCTCCTTTCCTGTTCCTGGTGGCAGCTCTGGTGCAGGGCACTGGTGCTGGACTGGGAAAGAACACACAAGCAGAAAAGGAGGCGGTGGCCTTTCACTTGGAAATCCCTGACTGGGCCCCTCTTGAGCCTGGACACTCCCAGCTGTGAGCCAGGCTGAACCTGTGACAGGTCAGTCACTATGGCCTCTGAACCCATCCACATAGCCAGAAAAGGTTCCTCCAGAAGCGGAGCAAGGCGGGACCAAAGCACAGAGGCGCTTCGCCTGGGAGCAAACTGGTAACCCCAGCCAGGGCTCCGGGGCCAAGGCAAGAGGATCATAGGTTCAAGTCCAGCTGGGCAACTTAGCAAGACCTTGTCTCAGAACAGAAAAGGGGGCCTAAAGATGCAGCAGTGCAAAGGCCATGGGTTCAATCCCCAGCCCACACTGAGCACCACGGATGCCACAAATGAATGCCACCACACAGCAATACCCGCCTGGGAAGGTTAGGAACCGATTCTTTCAGCAAACATTTTCTCGGCTGACAGTCGTGCAGGAGATAATAAACAAACGACAGTCCTGATTGTTAAATGACAGATTGCCTAGCCCCAAGAGGCACCCAGGGTCAGAGTATATCCTGGGAAAGGGTACAGTGCACCTCCTAGTTGGAGAGAGCCCGCCCACGAGGCTGTAGGCTGCGGAGGGGTTACTCCTTGCCGTCTGTCTCTGGCCCATCCTGTGTATAAGGGTTGCAGGACCATGCACACCCATGCATGCACACATGCATCCACCTGCATGCACACGTGTACACTGCTACAGCCCACCAGCCCTTGCTATGCAAATTCCCATCCCAACTCCCATGTTCCTCCAGGGCAAAGAACAGTCAGACCCCACCCCTGGAGATAGAAGGCCCAAGTACCAGCAGCCTAGCCAGGACCCGTGATGTGCAATCCAGAGACACAAGGAGTCCCCACAAACCTCTTCCCACTCCAAGGCCCTCCTAGTGGGCATCAAGATGGGACCACTGGGCACTAGGCCTGTGGCTGCCTTAAGCCAAGGTACCCATCACGTCCAGGGGCCCTGACCAGAACAGTACGGTCTGTGTCCTCAGATCCTCTGAGACTGACCTGACATCTCCTTTTGGTAGCCTCTGCTGACTGCCCCTCAGCTGCAGAAAGGAGGATTGGGTGAGCAGGCTGAGACCTGGGCTCCAGCTACACATCCAGTGCAAGGTACCTATGGCCTGGGCTTCTGGCACTGGGGTCCCCCAGAGCAGGAAGAGGGCTGGCATAGCACCATAATGCTGTGTGCCTGGGAAACCCAGCTTCAGGAGCTGTGGCACCAGCTGGGCAGAATCCAGTCTGGCACAGAGCCAGGGTAGAAAGGAGGGCCTGGTTGCTGCCTGGGCACCTGAGCCCTAAGCAAGGAATTCAACACAGCCCCCTCCTCCTGCCCAGGTCACACAGGGAGGTCAATGGCAAGGCAGCTCTGGGGCAGGAGACTGATAGGGCCAGGGTGGGACAGTGACGGCACAGGAAGGTGGGCAACAGGCCTGGTGGCGCCAACACTGGGGCCCCAAAACTACCAGGAAAAGTAAAGCAGACAAAACTGACTGTCCCTGGGGTAGTCAGGCAGGCTTTCTGGAAGAGGTGCTCCATGGGCTCAGTCTTGGAGAAGCCCAAGGCAGAAGAGTAGAGGATAGACAAGGACCTTGGTGGTGGCCAAGAGGAGAGCGAGAAGGTGGCAGAACTTGGTGGCGAGGCAGAATGGGGCCAACACCACCGCTGTGTCAGGGAATACTTGGAGGCTGAAACAGAGCGTCCAGAGTCAGGGTGACTCTGTTGCCAAGGGTCAGGAATAGAAGGCTGGACTGACCCAGGTCCCGCAGAAATGCTAGCTCCAAGAGAATGCTAGGGGTGGAGGGTAGGGGCACAGCCCTGAGACCTGTAGACAGGAGTGGGGCTGCTGGCTAAAATGTCACCAATGAACCCAGGTGCCATGGACAAGTGTGTGAGCCCCTGAAACAGCTATCACCAGGACAGACCCCTGGGATATAGCAGGGGTACAGGGGAACCCCCATGCATGCTCTACCTTCTTTGAGTTCTGCAGGGAATAGGATGAAACCCAGCCCACCTTAACCCTGTGCCTGGCTTCCTCTTCCCAGGACAGGACAGCCCCAGCCTTTCAGAACCTGCTGCCGCAAGGAACTGGTCCCTGCCAAGGGCAGGGTGTGGAGGGAAGTACAGCCACAGTGCCCTGGGGGTTAAACATGCAGGACTAAGCTTTGATCAAGACAAACGAGCCATCATGTGAAACGCTGGAGCAAGACAGATGATGGCACTGGGTGAACAAGATCAATAGAAGTGATGTTGTATCAGGTAGAAATGACAACCTGGGGGGCTGGGGATTTAGCTCAGCGGCATAAGCACCTGCCTTGCAAGCAGGCGGTCGTGAGTTCGATTCCTGGTACCGGTAAAAAAAAAAAAAAAAAAAAGACTAAAAAAAAAAGAAATGACAACCTGGCTGATCACAATTTGTTTCTAATACCACAAACCAATTGGGGACAAGGAGGCTTTAATTGCTGGTCCTCAGCCCCAGCGAGGTGGCCAGGGTTGGCTGGGCCAGGCCTTGCAGTGCTCAGCTGTCCAGGCTTGCCCTGAGGAAAGGCCAAGGGCTCAGGCCTCTGAATGGTCTCCTGAGTTGGACAGGGCAAGGGAGGGAGGAAGCTGCTGGCACCACTGGGTGCTAAGAAATGGACAGAAGTGGCATTCCCAGAGATGGCTCAGAACAATACCGCATCCCGCATGCCTTAGGGACCCACCCAGCTCAGCTCCCTACCCACACCTGCCCCCACTCAGGGCCCCCAGCACAGAATGCAGCCAGCAGGGACACCTCGCGGCTAAAGGGACCTAGGCTTGCAGCCTGCCACCAACCCCATGTAGGAGGAGGGCAGAGCAGGGTTAGTGTGAGGCAGGTCCAGCCTCTGGACCAGGCCTGCAGGTGCCACCTGACTTCCCTAGTGTCTGTGTGTCCTCTCATGTGACATCATAAACACCTTGACTCCTGCTACCGCACCTCCTGCCATGAAACCAAGATTTCTAAGCCAGCGTGGGCAGGGCACTTCCAGCCACACAGTGGGCCTCAGCCCCACCCCCAGGTGGGAAGAGCAACTTGCTGCTTGTTACCTGCTCAGGTCCCTCCTGGCTACAGAAGCTGGGACTCCAAGGCCAGAGGGCAAGGCAAGGCCTTGCCCTTCAGGGTGGGCTTCCCCTGGGTCACAGGTCCCACCCAGCTGTCCCACCCAGTAGCTCCTCGGGGCCCAGGTAACAGGTGGAGTCTCTGGGGTGTGGCCCAGGGACTGAGTCCTCACATGGGGTTGCATTCACCCCTCTTTATGGCGAGCCACAGAAAAGGCTGGGTGTGTACCCTCCTGCACAGCTGCAGGGAGGATGGGGGACCCTCACTCTCTGCTGGGACGAAAGCACCGGGGAGCATTCCAGGAAGGCTCCAAGATGCAGAGGATAGGGACTCAGGAAGCAGTGGTGCACAGGCAGGTGCACAGAGCAGTGCCGGGAGGTGACAGCGGAGGCCAGGGGCAAGGGCTGTTGCACATGCTCCATATGCACGTTGGCCGTCAGCCAGCCCGGGCCAGGGGACAGTATCCCCAACTTACATGAGGCGCAGGGAGGGAGGGAGAGGTGCTTGGGCCCTCATGACTAGCACAGGGACACCCCTGCTCCACCCTCTTCACCAGGGACCCAGACCAGCTTCGAGGACAACAGAAAACCATGCTGCTAACTCAAAACAGACACCGTACGCCTAGGCAGCCAAAAGCATCCCAGTGTAACTGGGCCCTTTGAGGTGCTCAGGTCCGGTTTCACTCTGCTGCCTGCACATCTGCTCCAAGGAGATTCCAGTCCCCACCCACACCCTAGGCATCCTTAGCCGAACTCCTGCAGAAAGAGGGACAAAACTCCCTGCACACTGCCCTTCTGTGCGTCTTGGGGCTCACGTCCACATGGGGCCAGATGTCTGGGGGTGCTGTGTCAGTTCTGAAGTCCATGCACATCTTCTGACTTCCATCCCGGGGACAACAGACCAGGAGTAGGCAGACACCTGCCGTCACCAGGAGCCGGCTCACGGTGAGCTGCGCAGTTCACTGAGGCTGTGCCATTTCTGAGCCCCAAAAAGTTTTGTCATCTCAGGCTCCATGCTCCTCTGACCACATCTTGTGCCTCCTTCCTTTCACTAGCTGGGTTCTCAGTCATGCTCCCCGCCACACCACCCCAGCTGCAGTCCACGGGCAGCCTGGGTGGGGCCAAGGCAGACAGCACAGCACCCATCCACAGGAAGTAAGGCGTGGGAGCAACATAGTACCTGGCCCGCCTGGCTGCTCAGGGCAAACCTTCACCTGTCAACAGGACAGCAGGGCCCCAGTGACACCCAACCTAGGTGCCCAAACATCCCAAACATCTTGTTCCAAATATCCCACAATTGCCCTGCAGTGCCCCTGGACCATTAGAGCAGGGCTTCAGGCATAGCATGGCTCCTCAGCCCCGCTGAGGCATGACCACAGCCTGTCCCCTCGTGGCCCTCCACCCCTGCATAGTCTAGGGGCTAATCTAAAGGCCTCCCAAGTCACAAGGCCCCACAGCCATGGGCTCCCCCACAGCCCTTCCCACAGTCAAGGGATGGTCTAGAAGCCTCCTCCCTACTTGGTTTGCTCGAAAGGGAAAATTCAAACCACGCTTTTTATCTGAGAACCTCTGAACAAGTTCAGGACCTTGCCCCTGCTCTGGAAATTCAGTTACACTAAGAAGCAGCAGGCTCAGGCCTCAGGGCCCAGTGTAACGCTGCCCTGCTTGGGAGTTGCCAGGAAGGGTGCTGTAAACCCAGACCCTTTCTGTTGCCCATCTCGGGACAGAGAGGGTGTGTGCAGAAGTGTCCAAGCAGGCACTGAAGATAGGGAGGGTTGTGGGAGCCACTTCTGCCATGCTGCCACTCCCTCCACCCCCACCCAGTACAAACTGTCTGCCCCTAGGGAGTCCTTGCTCCCTGGCCAAGGAGGCAGCCACCCAGATTTGCAGACAACTCTGGGTGCCCTCCCAGCCCCAAACAGCAGCCCACCATCCAACACAGTCCTCCAGCATACAAAACAGCAGGTGGACATCTCAGTGTCCCAAGCTGAAGTCAGTAGGGTCCCAGGCAGGGCCTGGCTATCAAGGAACAACAGTAACTTGCAGAGTAAACAGAAATCAGGAGCCAGAGCACTCAGGGAGCAGAAGAGGACACACTGTGGCCTGTACCCAGCTATATACCCAGAGGATGTCACTGAGACATCACATGGAGAGTTCTTAATGTCAGGAGGTCACACGATCCACCACAGCCAGCCTGGGGTTTCCTGGATGGGCAAGTGGGAAGGTTACATGGAGGACCCTGGTCTCCCACCAAGCTTGGCCTGGGTCCCTACTGACCCAGGTGCAGTGCTCTGCAGCCCATGGTGGTGAGCGATTGCTCTGGGCCCCTCCCATCATGGCACAGGCAGCCACTTGTCCTTACCAAGAGGACCCCATCCAGGCTTCCTATAAACGCAGTCTGCTCAGGGAAGTGACCCCATCCAGCCCAAGCACAGCAGGAATTTTCAGGGACCCCTCCCCAATCCTCATGACCTGGCACCTGGGCTCCTTAGCACAGATGGGAAGCCGGGAGGCAGGCGTTGGGGAGGGGGCAGGAACCTCTTGGGGTGCACTGGCATTCAGAGCTCTGCTTCTGTCCTGCGTCCAGCCTGGCTGGCCTGCCATGTGAAGCCCCAGAAAGCGTGCTGCCAGGCTGGCCCACAGTGGGCAGGGGACATGGGGGAGACTGCAGACTCCAGGAGCACTGCTTTGTGATGGGATGGTGTGATGATGGCAGACTTGGCCACCCCAGAAGAGCAAGGACCATAGGGATCCCCCGGAATCAAGAATGTGTCTCCCCACCAAGGAAGGACACCCACATTCAAGGCCGTGCTTAGACCCAGGGACAATAAGGCAAAGCAGGACCTGTACAGTGACGTGCCTGACATGGAATCTCTGGCCTGGGACCCTGTGCTTTTTTTTTTCCCCTTCCCAGTACCGAGGTCCAAATCTAAGGCCTTCCCACTGAGTCCTTTGTATTTTGAGATAGAATCTCACTAAGTCACTGATTTCCCCAGCCTGCACTTAAACTTGCAATCCTCCTGCCTAGGCCTCACACAGTGCTGGGACCACAGGTGTGTCCATATGCTTCTCCTCTCCTGGGCCATCAGCTGGCTTGGCAGTGGGTAGTGGGTCAGTCTAGCATTTATATCCACTGATGCAGATTCCCATAAGCCCACTTGAGGTTGGGGAGACCAGTGTGTCCTGGAGTGTGAGCACAATGTCACCTCCAATGCCACACCCAAGTGACCTAGGTCAACAACTGCACTGCGTCATGCCAGGAACTGTGGCTGTGAGGTGCGGGTGGACATGTGGTCACTCTACTCTGGCAGAACTGGCCCTAACTGGGCCATGCGGTTCCAGTGGAGCTGCCACCCAATTCCCAGGCCCAGATAGTCACACAGCCATGTCCCTAGCCTGGGGAGCAAGTCCTTTCCTGGATGCAAGTGACCAAGCTGAACGAGGTGGTCCGGCTCTTTCATGGGAACCCAGCCACAAGTGGGAAGAGGCAGCACACACAGCAGGAGGGCAGGCTACATAGGCAGGGGGACCCTCTGGCCAGCCGCAGGGCACTGACACAGTCCTTGGGTCCAGGGCCCAGCACTGCTACCAAGCGCAGTCCAGCTGAGCAAAGTCCAGTTGGTGACCATTAAACCCGGGGACCGTGCTGCACCAACTGCCAGTGTTCATGGGTCCCTGACACCTCTGCTTCTCAGAGTAGTGACCACTGCTCCAGCCATTGGCGACAGTCCTACCCTGAGTGTCTCTGGGCCCCTGAGTCCTCAGACATTATGGCAACACGTAGGGCAGGTCAAGGAGGCCCAATGAACCAGTGTCATCAAACAGTAGTGACAACTCGGTGCTGGGACCAGGGACAAACATGGAGTGGCCACAAACAAGGCAAGATGCAGAACAACATATGAATCGGGGCTCCTGCCTCACAGGCATGTGTGTGTGTAATGTTACTTCTGGCGGAAAAAAAAACACCCTGCCAGATGTTGCGGTACCTGCTGCAATGGGAGGCTACTTGGGAGGCTGAGGCAGGAAGATCACAAGCTCAAGCCAAACCTGGGCAATTTAGCAACTTGGTGAGACTGTCCCTTCTCAAAATAAAAACCTAAAAACTAAAAGATCTGGGGATGCAGCGCAGTAGAAGTGGCTGCCCACAGCCAGCCCAGGTGCCATGGGCACCGTGTGGATAGAGAGCTTCGGAGCAGTACGTCACCCTTCATTCTTTTTTTTTTTATTGGTACTGGGGATCGAACACACAACCATGCGCTTGCAAGGCAGGCGCTTATGTCGCTGAGCTAAATCCCCAGCCCCATTCTGTCTTTCTGGTCTTGAACTCAAGCAATCCCCCTGCCTCACCTTCCAGAGGAGCTGCCACCACGCCTGCCAGGATGCACATTTGACCTTACTGTTTTCCACAGACGTTTCTGGCTTCATTTTTCACAAGTGTGTCCCCTTTTGTAAATTTTAACACAAAAGGAAAGGCAGGAAGCCAAAAAGAGTGAGGATGACTCAGTGTTGGAGACGCAGTGCTAGAAGCCCTGGGGGAAGATGGGGAGGGATCTGTGGCCACACCTGCGTCCCAGCTAAAGAAGTGGTGGTGACAGTTCTGGTCATGAGAGAAGATCATGCTGGGGGACACTGCAGCCTGGCAGCCCCAAGCCCTTTGGGGACCGTTCTCACAATACCCGCTTCCCTGCTGGTCTCCTGGAGACTTGATTTCCTTGAGTGTGAAAATGAGGCGACCAGTGATACCAGCTGGATGGGTTACAGGCAGAGATGTGGGTGAGAGCAGGGTGGTGACACTCCAAAAGGACAGAGGCCTCCAGGCCATCTCCTGCTTGAGAGGGACCCCGACACTGCCCCTCCTTACTCAGTAACAGATGTCCTGTGAGTACCCAGGCACACTGCCATCCAGTGCAGACCTCACATTCCTCAACTTCCTTGTAGCTGTGTGCAGGCCTGGGACCAAATTTTGGCTAAGAGGTGAATTATAATGCCACACACAGCAGAAGAGCTGCATTTTCAGACCCTTCCTACTGGCTGGAATGCAGATGAAATGGCTGGATAGCCAAGTATGGTGGTGCTCACCTGTAGTCCAGGAGGCTGAGGCAGGAGGATCAGTTCAAACTCAGACTAGGAAATTCAGTTACCTCATGAGATCCTGTCTCAAAATAAAAGGGAGTTGGGACATAGCTCAGTACAAAGGCCCTGGGTTCAGTTCCCAGCATAGGGATGGGGGGAAGCAGCTATTTCAGATAGTGACAAGGAAGCCCCATTTAGAGAGACTCAGTATGGGACAGGAGCTAGGCTCCTGGTGATTTTGAAGCCACTGTACTTCTGGGACGTGACTGGAATTTCCATCTGATCCCAACAGATGTGTGGCATGGTACCTTAAACAGCTGTCCTGTCACCAGCCTGCCTGACCACTGCTCCTCTCCCATGCCCAGCCACTTCTGCTGGGACACCCCCTTTGAGAGTCCCCAGGGCACTGTGGCTTCAGAGCTTGTGACAGACCCTCTCCCGCGTGGCTTACACACCACTGCCCCAGGACTATCATTAATGCCAGCATAGGGCCCCTGCCCAGTGCTCACCATAGTGCCCCCAGCACCCAGCTTGTGGCCTGGGCATAAGCAGGTGCCCAGCAAGTCTTTGACAGTGAGTCTAGGGGTGGGAACTGAGCCCAGTTGCTCCCACCACACTCCTGCCCACTCCCAGATCCCTGCCATCCCCATAGTCAGCTTACACCATGCAAAGCCACCTCCCTATGAATGCTCACACTGAGGGCTCAGCTTGCCTCCAGTGTATTTACTGAGCCTGTAATTACAAGTGCAAGCTGGAGCACTAAGCCCACCTCCCCTCTCCCCTAACCCAACCAGCCACCATTCTGTCACAGTCACCAAAGGACAGGTGGGGAATCATGGTGCACAAGTGTGTGCACGCACCCACGAAGGTCCCCTAACTCCCTTATGGCAGAGGCCAGCTGTGTACACAGCCACACTATGCCAGAGCCCACATCCTTGGAGCACCTACCATCCCTGTTCACCCTGTTCTTTCCCCACCTTCCAGTCCTGCCTGCCCCTTCAAAGCTACCCCCAGTGCCACCTCTCTCACTTGTTCCCACTCTGCAGACTCCTCTTCTGGCCACATCATGGGCTTGGCATTGCCATTGTGCTGGGCCATAAACTTCTCCAAGTTGGACAGCATGCTGTCCTTGAGCCCACCAGGCACAGGAAGACCACCCCCAAAAGCCCTAGGGAATGAATAAATGCCCCACATCAGACACAGGGAAACCTATATTCATCTTGCTGAGACCAGCAAGCACCTAAAGAAAGCAGACTATCCAGGAGCAGCAGCATCCTTGGGGTGCATGTCAGCTGCCACTCGCCACTCACCCTGCTTTGTGACTCCACACTTAAAAGCCCCTCCTCTGTCATACAGCCCCCCAGGAGAAGCCTCTGAGAAGGGGCGCTAGGGTCCTTCAGGAGGGAGGGGCTCAGTTTGGCTCCACCCTACCCATGGGATCACCTTCTACACCGGCTACAGGTTGGCTCCCGGTACGTTGCACGGTGCCACTCACAAAACAGAAAGCCAGCACTTTCTGAGATGTCCATTTACACTTCACCCTGGCCTGCTCCATTGGGGCCAGATGCTGACTGCAGTGAGGGCACTGCGGGCTTACTTGGCCCCTGGTTTCTGCCTAGATTCAGCTGCGGGGGAGTCCCAATAGGCAGGAGGGAAGTGAGGCTGGTGCATGTCACCAGGCTTCTCCCTGCCAGGTCACAGCGTCCCCTCTCCAAGGTCACAGCTCTCAAGAGGGGTCTTTTCCTCAACCGCAGCTGCCCTTCAGGTCTAGGGTGGTGGCAGCGTCCCTCTGTCGCTGGCCCTGGGTACTGCATATCTCTCCTCTAATTCATGTATTTTCCATTTATTCTACTCGCCTCAAATGCCCCGTCTCAGGGTGCCATAAAAATGTAAGCCCGTGTCAATTGCCCATATCAAAAAACATTCTTGTATGGTCCACTTGGAGTCGTTTGGAGGGGGAACTAATGGAAACAAGGGGAGCCTGCACCCCAACCTCCACGTGGGGCCACTGCTGTTTGTGCCCCCAGGGCATCAGGGGAGGAGGTGTCAATGACGGGTTGCATCCATGAATAAACTCCCCCCACTACCCAACACCGGGACAGCATCTTCCTTCCTTCCTTCCCCCTTGCCGCTTCAGCCTCCGGGCCAAAACCGCTCGCCTCGCCGGGTACATTCGCCACGCCGACCCAACATCTCCAGGCCGGGACCACCGCGCTATTGGACACTCGTAAAGCCTGGGTGCCGCCCTCGGGGCCTTGGAGCGACAGGGAGGGGTCACGGCTCGAAGCTCACCGCGACGCGAGACCTGGTTAGTACTCGCGCGTCGCCGCCCAGGTTCGCTTCCCACCCGCCAGCGAGCGGCCGCGCCGCCCCACGTGGGGCAGCCGGGCATGCGTCCCTGGCGTGTGATTGGCCACCATGCAGCCAACCAGAGGGCTCACTTCACGACAGCAGCGCCGATTGGCCAAAGCACGCTGGCAGGGCGGGGGTGGGGCGCCCTTTTGTTCTCTGCGCTAGCGCCCTGCGCCCACCCGGGGCCCGGGGTCCCCCTGCGCGTTCCTCCCTGACTCCAACCCTGCTCACGCACGGCAGACAGGGCCAGCGGCTGCCTGGGCTGACCTTGGATCAGGCCTTATGTTCTCTGTCCCCAGTCTCCTGCCCTGGTTTCTCCCCGTCTCAGCAACTGTGGTGAGGAAGAGCTCCTAAAGGAAGACTGGCCAGGGAGTCTATTAGCAGCTAGTATTCAGAGAGAGCGGTGTTCTGGGTGTTCCCTGAGAGGGACTTGTTGGAGTTTACCCAGTAGGAGAGACAGACGGGGTGTCAGGGGTTTAGCCCCAATCCCAGGATTTAGGGTGAGCCTGTGCCTACCACTACAGGGCCTTTCTCCCCATGAGACTAGATGGGAATACGGCAGAAGCCCTCCTGCCTGGCCAGCTGTGCAAATGGTCCCTAAATCATCCCGTTCTTCAATCACTCTCATCAGTGGCAGTGGCCTCCCTCTACATGGATAGTGGTGGCCCCAGAAGCAAGGGGCCCTCACAGAGAGAGAGGGTTTTGGACTGGACTGAGTCAGGGCTTAGGCCTGGGGCTCCTGACCCCAAGGCCCACCATCTTCCCTGGAAGCTTCCTGAGAGACCTTCCCAGCCCAGCTGAGGTCCCTCAGGCACCTGCTGCAGAAAGGCCATAGTACCTGTGAATATGAACACAGGCACCAGGTCCCCAGACAGGTTCCTGCAGGTAGGGAATCAGGCCCTGGGAATCCTCGATCCCTTTCCCCAATATGGACAGACCTGGAAAAGCTCCCCAAGCCTAGGGTGGTGGAGCAGAGGCAGCCCTTCAACAGCCCAGGGCCTGATTCCCTGCCTGCCAAAATGGAGTCATCTCTAAGGTCAGCTTCCAGATCTGGGAGTCTGTAAGAGCAGCTCATCCCCGGAGAAAGCCAGGTTCAGATCCTATCTGCACCCTGAAGTCCTCTCTCGATGTCCGTGGGGCCAGACCTAAGGGCCTCCACCCTAGTACTCAGTCACCCACTCCAGCTCCCTGAAAGCATCGGGGGCCCAGGGTCTTGTCCACAGCCTGGTGCTTGTGGCTCCTGGAAGGACTCCCAGCCCCAGAGCTTCAGCAGGTGTCTTCAGCTCCCCAGGGATGAGCACCAAGAGGCTGGCATCTGCAGTGTTTTTACTGTTGAACAAATTGAACCAATTAAACAGGCCTCATTGGAGTGGCTGGGAGCTGGGTGGACACAGAAGGAGAGAGAGCAGAGCTGGGCAACATAGCTCAATCCCTCATGGTGTCCCCAGTTCTATGAAGACTCAGGTACACTCTTGTTCTCTACTGTGTAGGGGCAGGAGACCCTCTGTGCTGACAAGAGGCAGGGCAAGTTACTGGAGGAAGCTGGTGTGGGTGGGAACTGGGATAAGGTTGATTTACCTCTCCTGATACACACTCTGGTTGGTTCTGCCCAGAGGCAAGCACTTCTGGGTTTCTCAGCCTCCTGCCCTTTAATGCTTTGGGGCACTAGGGCTCCCCAAACACTAGAGCCTCCTTCTAAAGACATCTTGTGGCCATCACATGGAGGCCTCTGGAAGCTGGAAGACTGTCCAGGTAGAGGCTGGAAGAGTAGTGGAGGGGAAAGGAAGAGGGTGATATTCAAGGCCTGAGTCATCCAGCTGGAGCGGAAGTTTCCCCACTGGACAGGTGAGAATGATGGCCACCGTCTGGGAGCCCAAGCTGCTGCCTCCATGTCCCTCTGGCCCCAGCTGCCCCGCCCCTGACTCTAGGCACCACTGACAGCAAGACTACTTTGCAGGGCTTATGGGGGTCAGGGGGAGCTCCCCTCACTGACAAGTTGGCATTCCCTCACTGCCATTGACAAGTTGGCATCAGAGTGCCTTTGCTGTCACATGCCAGGATGTGCTCAGCATTACCTGCAGCAGCCAGACCATGTCTGGCCCTTGATGTCAGGTAATTGTTCTGAGCCACCAGAGGCACTGGGCATCTATCACCAAGTTCCCAAGGAGGACAGAGTGGCCATCAGGGACCATCATCAGCCCTCAGGAGCCTCAAAAAGGAGGCAGATTGGGCACAGACTGAGGTCAAGACTGGCTCAGGGTCTGGGAAAAAGCTGGGGGCCTGGGGTTGGAGGACACAGCTGACCGCCACTGCGAGGGGGCACAGCAGAGCTGCTGCATGGAGAGTGACAGTGGCTCTCTAGGTTTGGAAATGATCAGGAGCCCTCCCCCACCCTGCATGCACAGGCTTTTGGGTAGAGTGTTAAGGTGAGCAGGGAGGGGGAGGAACCCAGGAGGGATGCTGTGTGCCCCTGCTGAGCCCAGACACCCACAGGATGCAATCAGTCCCTGTTGGACTTGGCTCTGGCTGCCCACAGAGAAGGTGGCCACCAAAGCGGTGTACAGGTAAGCATGGAGGACTGGGATGAATGAACGGTGCTTATTTAGTCCGCCGGATCAGTTCTGTTTCACATCTGCAGCCTCCGGCCCTGGCCCTCATCCTACAAGACTGGTGTGATCTAGAAGATTAACCTCGATGCCCACTACCGGGACACTGCCACGGGAGTGGCGTCGGGTAGGAACAGTGCAGGGGCGCCCTCGAGCGGTCATGCCTGGGATGGCGGCTTCTCAGGACCCTGAGCTGGGGCTGAAGGGAAGGCAGGCAATCAGGGCCAGCCCTGGGACCCTTTGCAGCGGGCCTGGTGCTGCTGGTTGCATGGTAAGCAACTCAGGAACTTAAAATGGCGCTAATCTGGTGGAAACAGAAAAGCAAGATACATTTTGGGAGATTCCACGAGGGTCCCGAAAGGCTGGGGCTAGGGAAAGTTACTTGGCCAGGATGAAAGGCACTTGGGGAGCGTTGCATTAGGAATGTGCATCATGGGGGCTGGGGATTTAGCTCAGCGGCATATGCACCTGCCTTGCAAGCAGGCAGTCGTGAGTTCGATCCCCAGTACTGATAAAAAGGAAAAAAAAAAAAGAAAAAAGAAAGAAAGAAAAAGGATGTGCATCAGGAGCTGGGTCTTGTTATCCCCATCTTCCGCAGCTGCGTGTCCAACCTTCTGAGGGATGTCTGCTGCCCGAGGCTCAGCCGTGCAAGCAGTGCACTCACCTTGGAGGTCTGCTGCCCTGGCTCTCATAAGCAAGCAGCCCCTGGCCTACCCAAAAGTACTCAAGGCTTCTGGATCCCACCACACCCAGAAGGAAGATCACATGCGCTGCTTCCAGCATGATGGCTGTCGTCTCTAATAGCTGTGTTGAGATACAACACACACGCTACAAAATGCACTCCTTTGAAGTATGTGATTCAGTAGCCTAGAGATATTGCGTTCTTTTTAAAATTGCGGTAAGATGCATGTATATAAATTTTGCCATTTTAGCCATTTTTAAGTGCATAATCCAATGACATCAAGTACATTTGCAGTGAGCAACCATCACTCCCATCCAATCGCAGGACTCTGCTCATAGGCAACAACTTTCTGAAAATTCCTTTTCTCCCCAGAAACCTACCATCTACTTCTTTTTTGTACAGGGTCTTGAACCCACCCTTCATTCTGAACCACCCTTGCCCCATTTATTTTTTACTTCAAGCCAGGCGCTAAGTTGCTAGGTTGCCCAGGGGCCCTGCTTGAACTGCCTGCATTGCTCCGGGTGCAAGGGTTACAGGGGTGTGCCACCACACCTACTTCTGATGTGTTTCTTTGAATTCTCCTATTCTACATGTTTTGTGTAAGCAGAATTACGCAATATATTTCCTTTGTGGCTGGGTTATTGTACTCAGCATGGTGTTTTAAAAATGTCTGACACACGTTTCCTGTGTGTCAGAATCTCTCTCCTTTGCTAAGGCTGTTTCATATCTGCATTTGTTTATTCTTCTTCGGGGAGACAAGTGGGTTGTTCACACCTTTTTGCTCCTATGAACACTGGGAGAACCAGGATCCAAGGCACTGATGGAGGCCAAGGATTGGAACTGCTGTTGGGCCACTGAAGCCCAGCACTGTGCCAGGATTTTGGTTCCTCCACGGCTGGGCCAACATTTTTCTTCTGCCTTCATTATTGTTATGTGGCTTCAATGTTAAAGCAGTGATGTTTTCATTACAAGCAACATACTTACTGAACTAACAGATGAGAAAATCCAGAGAAGTGACCCCAAACTTTGGTAACTTGGGTGAGGTGTACTAGGAATTGAACACTGGGTCTTTCCACTGAGTTACATGCCCAGCCCTGTTTTAATATTTTATTTTGAAAAAGGGGTCTTGCTAGCTAAATCGCCCAGGCTGGACTCAAATTTTTCATCGTCCTGCCTCAGCCTACCGCGGTGCTGGAATGGCAGGCATGCTCCGTTGCATCGCCTGAGCCACACACAGGGTTTTGTGTCGTTCCACACCCTCACCCTCACCCCCGTGTACTGAGGCTGGCCTTAAACTCGCTTATGTAGCCCAGGCTGGCCTCAAACTCATGGCGATCCTCCTGCCTCAGCCTTCTGAGTGCTGAGATAACAGGCATGCACCTGCTGCCTGACTTACCACACGGTTTTTACAAGCAGGAGCTGGCTGGCTTTTCTAACCTGCAGGCGAGGGGAAAGCAGAGAAGGCAGGGGTCTCCCGGGATCCTGCAAGGCGCCCAGAGCAGGCAGAGACCACGAGCGTAGGGGTCCCGCGAAGGGGTGTGGGCGCGGCTTTCCCCTTCAGGGTCAGACCCGAGGACCGCAGGGTCACCCAAACAGCTGGATGCCGGGCACCACAGGGTAGCGAGATCTGCTTACCCTGAACGGCCGTCCCCTCTTGGTAGAGTGGCTGCAACTACTCGGCGCCCCAGCCCGCCTGGCCTCGGAACTCGCCCCAGCAGCCGTGCGCCGATTGGCCAAGAACAGGCCGCTCGGACCAATCACAGGGCGGCAGCAGAAGGCCTGAGGAGAGTGCTGCGCGTGGGGAACCCTGCGCGCTTGCGCACTGGGCCACGAACGCCCCCCTATGCCAGGGTCGGGATCCAAGCCACAGATGCTGTCCCTCCGCGGTGTCCTCGGCTCCGCCCGCCCTCCCTCTCGGCCTTCCTTCCGCCTCCCCCCCTTCCCCGGGTCAGCTTCTGCCCTTGAAGCCCAGGTGAGGCCCGGTCCGCTCTCCAGGGCCCCACCTCTTACCCAGCGGGGGCCGCAGTCCTGACCAGCACCGGAGCTGGAGCGCTTTGTTGGCCGTGAAGCGTCATTTTGTAAGACACTGAGTGCCTCCGTCCAGGGCAACGCAGACTCCACGAGGCCCTCACCGCCCTGGTACTTGACATCCACTGCTGCGGTCAACGCGCGACAAAGCACCCAGGTGCGGCCGCACGGTCCCTATCGCCCACGGGGTGTTCGGCGGAGACCTGCGCCCCAACCCACTCCACAGCTGTAGGCGAGCCTCTGAAGGGAAGAGCGTGGGACAAGGACAGTCAGCTCGGCCTGGGACAGAGCTCAGAAGCCAGGGCGCCTCCGACCCCGCCCCAGCACCAGGACGATCACCATGGGGTTGCAAAGGCCAGGGAGCCACCACCCTTCTTTGAAAGGTGCTCAGGCGCCTTGGATGTCTGATGTTCAGTGCCTTGGGCAGCCTTAAGGCCAGGGCCCTGTAGGAAGAACGGGCACTGCTCCATCCTCCAGGAAGGAGAGGGTCACCCCTTCTGTGCCCTGCCAGCTGGGTGGGGAAGTGCCTTGAAGAAGCGCCTCACCCCTTTGAGGACAAAGAACAGATGCAGGGCCAGCAGAACCACGGCCTCCTCCCATCCATCGTGCTCTGTCCCCTCCTGTTTTTTGGGGGCCTCACAGGGCTGTGTGACACCATCACTGGCCTGGACCTTGCCTGGAAGCCCCCGGACAGGCAAGTTGGAAACTCTAAACCCTGGAAAATGGGCAGAGGCAGGCAGACCATGGGGCTGGACTGGTAGACCAAGCGCTGGGCTTGAATAAACCTCGCTCATAGCTCTCTGGATACAGTGGGTCTGCTCACCTACTGGTATTGCTGTGCTGGAAAATGACAGCCTGTCCACCCAGCACCCAGACAGGACTCCTAGGAAGCCACAGACCCTGCCTGAGCTGGCCTCCCTGGGCTGCACCCCTCCCTGCTCTGGTACACCTTGCTCTGCTCACCCCAGGGCCTTTGCATTCCCTGCACTCCTCTGCTCAGTCGTGGCCCAGGTGTTGTCTTCCCAGAGGATTCCACTCTCCCTTTCCGCAGCACACTTTCAAGCTCCCCATCTTGCTGTCCCTCTCTGTCTCCCCCTCTTTGGTCTCCCTAACAGGTGACTAGTTTCTATTCTCTCCAGCTAGCTTCTGGATCCTTTCTGCCTTCTCTCTCTCTTGCTGTGTCATGTGTGGCTCTGAGAGGCTCTCTCTAGACATTTGCTGAGAGTGCGAGCCACATGGCTGGCACATAACTGTCAGCCCAGCAATCCGGGAGTCTGAGGCAGGAAAATTGCAAGTCTGAGCCCAGCCTGAGCAGCTGAGTGACCAGCAAGACCCTGTCGCAAGATAGAAAATAAAAAGGGGTCAGGATGTTACTCAGTGTGAAGGCCCCAAAGAACAAAGTGCTGATGACAAAGCAGAGGTAAAGCCATTTTTAAGATTCAGTCTGAATAATGTAGGGGGCCTCTCTGGTCAGGGTCACTGCGACATTTCCATTCCCAGCACAGGGCCTTTTTTTTTTTTTTTTTTTTTTTAACCAGAAGTTGAACTCAGAACCTTGCATTTGTGAGGCAGGCACCTATGCTGCTGAGCTAGATCCCCAGCCCCTAGGGCTTTTATTCTTGAGCGGGCCACCGGAGCACCTCAGTTTGGAAGGGACAAAGACTGGTATTTCACAGTCAGCCCAAACAAAGAAATGATTGCACCAGCCCTGCAAGACCAAAGCACTGCACAGTCCAGTGGCCATAATGTGCATTTTTCACCTGCCAAACCAAGGAACATTCAGTATCTGGGTGCCAATGCCAGGTATTTGTGGGGTGCTAAAAAGGTGCCCAAGGAGAGGACACAGCCCTCTGCAGTGCGATCTGACCCCTCTAGGCCACCCTGAACTTCTGCTAAGGAAGGGGCAAGAAGGCACAGCCAACGGACTCTGCTCACCCTGCTGGTCCAGGCTGGGACTCCAGACTGCTGAGCGCGGGCCAGGGCTGGGCCCCTGAGATGCCAGGCTGGAATGGCTACCGGTTCCTGTCTGCCCGTGCTCCTTGCCCCTTCTGTCCTGCCCCGTGCAGGTAGTACTCTAGATTCCTGAAGCAAGCTGAGAGAAGCCTGGCTGGCAGGGGTACCAGGTCTGTGGCCTCTGAGGAGGGGCCCCTCGGCTTCATGTGGCCTGCAGGAAGAGGGAGCCAAGGAAGCCTAGAATGCATGCTAAGGAGATCCCATACATCACAGCTCCGCCCGCCCCAGCCCTCCAAGTGGCTGCCTGGCTTTTTATATTGATGCTTTTAATATCTCTCTAAAAATGAGCAAGATTGTTTATTTGATTTCTGTGGGAGCTGTATGAGGCAGGGAGCTGACAAATGATCCCCTAATCCCCAGATGTCACAAGGCCCCTGAGTTGGGCTACGGGCCAACATCACTGCTCCACACAGTCTTGTTGCTGGCTCACTTGCCACAGTCCTAAACACCTGTTGGTTCAGAAGTCCATCCCATGCCTTCGATGACCAATCTATACTGCTGACCAGGTTGTAGTGTGGCTTGTGTTGACAGTACATTCCTTTGTTTGCTTCACCAGGACAGGCATGATCTGAGAGTGTCACAGAAAAGGATTTCTGTGTAGCAAATATGAGTATTTTGAGCAGAGGGAAATTAGGGGAAAGTAACTAATTCTCTGTCTATGCTGGAGGCTGTCTGGGCTCTTGGGGCCCTCCAGGAAGGAATCCTGAAGAGCCACATTCTCCTTCCTGGGTGTGACTGTCAGCACTGAGGCATCTGGGTAACGAAACTGGCTAATTAGAGGTTGAAACAAGCTTGAAGGCAGCCACACTGGCAGAGACACAGAAAGGCTACCACCTCGGGCAGCCAGTCTTCTGTGCCCCCGCCCTGGGGCATTCCTTCCCGATGACCAGCGTAGGCCTGTTGGGCCAGTGGAGCAGGCAGAGGTGGTATCTTTTCTGAGATTAGGTTCTGGAAGATACTGGAACTTCTATCTGGAAGTCTCTCATTTCTCCTCCTGTCAGTGGTCTCGGGACAGCTTGGCAGTGACTCCTCCCACCCTGATCAAAGCTTCAGATGCTGCACCTCCAGCCCCAGGCTGACCATAGCCTCATGGAGAAACCAAGGTATACCGGTCAGCTGTCCCATCGCTGTACAACACCTGACTGATGACATAAAGGGGAAGTCTAATGTGACTCAGGGTCTCAGGCAGTTCAGTCGGCTCTGAGGCAGGACCATCATGGTGGAAGGGTGCAGCTCATGGTGGCAGTGAAGCACAGCATGGGTGTAGTGTCAGAGGAAGGGGTGAGGGACCAGATACAGATCCCAGCATCTCCATGACCCGTGCGGACACAGCCCAGGATGTGCTCCACCAAAACACTGGGGCTTTTTTTTTTTTTTTTTTTTTTTTGTCTTTTTCCTTTTTAGCGGTACTGGGGATCGAACTCACGACTGCCTGCTTTACAAGGCAGGCGCTTATGCCACTGAGCTAAATCCCCAGCCCCAACACTGGGGCTTTCTAAGCCAAGTTAACACATCACAATTGACAGCCATTCCAGGCAAGCCACTTGCCCACCCTGACACTGCATGTGAGGTGACAAATGTTTGTTTTAACCCAGAGTCGTGGGGCCATTTGTTGCACAGCAGCAAAGAGCCCAAAGACCACTGGTGTTGGTCTGTATGTCATTATTGTCACGCAGTGTGTGATGCAGGCTTATCTCATAAGGAAAAGTTTTATTTAGCTCACTGTTTTGGAGGTGTGATGTATGACACAGCATCTGTTCTGCTCTCCTGAGGGCCCACATCACAGCAGGAGTGTCAGGGAGAAGTCACATGGCCCTGCAGGACCCTGGGGAGGCCTAGGTCCTGCAATCCCTTCATAGCACCTAGTGCCTTAAAGAGCTCCCATCAGGCTCGGCCCCTTCGAGGTCCATTGCCTCCCACCCCACACTGAGCACCATACCACGGACTACACCAAAACCACGGCAGCACCTCAGAACAGCTGCGATACAGGCATGCACCTGACAGAAGCTAGTTATAAAAACCAGGCAGAGGGCCAGACCTGCCAGGCAAGAGCAAAGTCATGAGTTTGATCCCTGGTACCCTACACCCCCCCCCCACCAACCAGGCAGAGGATGGAACAGAAGACCCCACAGTTACTGGGCTTTCTTTTCTTGACCCAGAACAGCACAGGAAGCCCTGTATCCGGGTCAGGAGCATGGGTGGAGCCGCCACATCTCGCATCCAGATCCTGTCTGCCTGGCCCGGGGTCCGCAGGTCCTCAATGCTGCTCCCACAGAGGTCAGCTGACATGTGCTCCTGCTGTCCCTCCTGCTGCCCAAAGAACTCGGGGCATCCTGGGTACCAGGTGCCACCCCGCACTCCACGTGGGGACTTCCTCCAGCACACAACAGAGAGTACACAGGGTTCAGGAATGTGCTCACCCCTGAGGGCACCCACGGACCAGCATTCCCCGGCTCACAGCGGTACTGCAGAACACGCTGCTCGGTGGGCACATGTAAGCCTCTTTGGCCTCTACTCCTAAGCGGAAAGTCGGGACGGGACAACAGAATTCCACAGGCTGAGTCACTGCGCACAGGCGGGAAAATGAGGCCCAGTAAAGGGGCAGAGCGGGGATTCACAGCCTACCATTTGATGTTCCCCTAGAAGAAAATCACCTGCTGGCTGGGGCTCCGTGTCCGGCCCTGTCCATGCTCCACCTTAGCGGAGGCGTCAGCCGGAGAACCAATCGCATCTGTGCCGCCTTCCCTGCAAAGTAATTGGCTAGGCTAGCTGGACCTTAACCAATCAGAACACAGTTCTCCCTGACCGCTGATCTGCTCAGAGCTCACAGCCTTTGGCTGCTCCCTAGCAGCTGGGGTTAAAGGTACAGGTCCAGCCACTGCTGTGGAGCCAGCATCAGCATAAAGCTGATAGCTGGGATGGATAAAGGTGAGGAAACTGAGAACAAACCCACACGGAGCCCTGCGATGGGGACGTGGCTCAGTGGAAGGTAGAGGTGTGTGCATGGGGCCCTAGGTATCAACCTCCAGCACCAGAAATTCAAATAATGTGGCACCCTGATCAAACGGTGTCCGATGCTAGCGGTTGTTTATATTAGGTCAGACAGTTGGCAAGGTGAGGCACGTGAGACTTAAGGCGGTGACATAAAAGATTCAGCGATCTGGCTAGGGATTTAGCCCAGCGGCATAAACGCCTACCTTGCAAGCAGGCAGTCGTGAGTTCGATCCCCGGTACCGATAAAAAAAGGAAAAAGACAAAAGAAAAAAAAAGCTTCAGCGATCTTAGGACCAGAAGCTGTTGTACTGAGCTTCGGGCTCTCCAGCAATGGAGAAGTGCCAGAGCAACCCCTAGCCGGGCACCCACTTCCAGCCCGCCTTTGAAAAGGGATCTCAGGGTCCTGGTGGCTGCAGTACCTACACTGTCCCCAAAGCGGACTTCCCTCCCTGTCCCTCCGGGGTTGGGTGATGAACCCCGTGTGATGGAAGAGTGGGAACAGCTGCGCCTCATCAGCAGCTGCATCGTTCATGTGTAGGTGCGCCCGGTGCACCGCAAGCAAATGGTGCAACACCCAAGTACCAGGAGATTCCAGTCCTGGGACCTGTTGTTCTCAGAGAACCAGATCTCCCAAGGTGGGGACTGTCCCAGTCAAGCACCAGGCTCTTTCTCCTTTCTGCTGCAACATCCCTGGCAGGCAGGCTTCTCGCCTCCTGACTTGCAGAGTGGCTGCTGGAGCGCCAAAAGTCACATACACCTCCACAGTCAAAACGCACAGAAAAGACAAAGAAGCCATCCCTGTCTGTCACCACTTGACGCCCTGGGCCTTGGCTAACAAGAAGGTATCACCAGATGCCTTCTGGACCAGAATTATGAGCCAAAATAACCTATTTACAAAAAAAGAAAGAAAAGAAGTGGGAAAGCAGAGAAACAGAAGGACACAGCCAACCACATGTGCCTCCTCTATGGGGAAAGGCAAGACTTCCCGGGAGCCAGGGAAGCAGATCCCGGCCCAGCTGCCCAACCGTGCTGCGAGGCATCTGAGGCGGCAGACCTTGGTGTTCCTGGCGACTTTAGCCAGCCTTACTCTGTTCTGAGGTGTGGTAGCCTCAGCAAGTGTGCCGCCTTGAGCTGGGCATTGTGGTGCACACCTATAATGCCAGCACTCGATAAGCTGAGACAGGAAAATCACAGTGAGTGCCTGAGTTCCATAGTGAGCTCAAAGCCATGCTGGACTACATAATGAGACCCTGTCTCAAAAAAAAAGCACTAAAGATTGATTCGACATCAATTGTCTCAAATTGTAGATTAATTTAATTAGTCCTAATCACAGTCCCAAAACACTTTTGTTTGTAAAAAAAATTGGGGCTGGGGATTTAGCTCAGCGGCATAAGTGCCTGCCTTGCAAGCAGGCAGTCGTGAGTTCGATCCCTGGTACCGATAAAAACAAAAAAGACAAAAAAAAAAGAATCAGTCTTACACAGAACACAAAGGCCTTAGAAAAGCTGCAAGCAGGTTCACTCGCCCAATGGAGGGACTGCATGTGACACCAGTGTGGTCTCAGTGGGAGGACAAAAGTCAGAGAGCAAGAGCACAGAGGCCAAAAACAGACCAACAGGTATTTAGCTCTTACTATTTTTTATTTGTTTGTTTTGTTTTTTTAAGACAGGGTCTCACTATGCAATTCAGGCTGACCTTGAACTCACTATGTAGCCCAGGCTGGCCTTAAACTCAACGCCATCCTCCTTCAACTTGATTTTATTTTTTCGCTCTTTTCTTGTCTTTTTGAGATAGAACTGCTGTGCAGTTCAGGCTGGGCTTGAACTCACTTCACAGCCCAGAATGGTCTCAAACTTGCAACAGTCTTCTTGCCTCAGCCTCCCAAGTGTGGAATTATAGATATACGCCACCACGCCCAGCAGTGCTATTTTCAAAAATATTGCCACACTGTTCCTTAAAATTACTCTGCCTTAGAGGATCATTGTGAGTTTGAGACCAATCTGGCCTACAAAGGGAGTTCAAGGCCAGCCTGAACTGCACAGCAAGACTTTGTCTCAAAACATACAAAAACAAAAAAATTACCCTGCTTAGCATTGCTTCTTTGAGATGAACCTGGGATGGAACCCAGGGTCTTCTTACTCTACTCAGCCCTGATTGGTTGGTCATGACAAAATTGCCAAGGTAATTGGATCTAAAGATTCTTCAACCAATCATGTTAGAACGCCTGGATTTCTGTTGGAGAAGTAAACATACAAAATTGTACCTCACATTCATTAATGTTAAATGAATTTCAAATCTAAGTGAAAAAAGAAACAATCTCTGAAAAAAATTGGAGACAATTTTGATACCTTATGATAGGGCACAAAAGCAATAATGGTAAAGTTAATTGTCATGGTTTTTTCTCATTGCTGGGACAATATACCCTATACCCAAAATCAGGAAAAAAAGGTTGCTTTAGCTCACTGTGTGTGGAGGTTTTGGTCTGCAATCAGCTGGCACCAAGGCAGGGTGGCATGGCACTGGGGCAACATTTCAAGGCAGCAGCCAGGGCAAAAAAGAGGACCAAGGCTCTTTTCCTCCCAGGCTACTTCTCCCTCTAGTGCTGGCATAAAATCTGTGCTCTCCTCTTGCGCCCTGTTGAGTCTCTCAGTTAAATTTCTAAACTCAAGTTGACACAATGTATCAATCATAGCAATCCACCCTGGTCAACTCCACAACCAGACATATTTCTTTAAACCAGCCTCCAGATACAAAGGCATATGTTGTAGTCAGGGTTTGTGAGAACAATTATAATGAAGACATAGAATTTATAATATTACTTTATGATGGTCACCCAGAGTCAAATACAAGAAAGCGCAGGAAATCTATCCACAGCACTAAAGACCCAGAATACGCAGCCAAGGGCCTGGATCCCATAACAATGTCCTGCATGAATCCAGATGAAGACCCAGAGCTCATGACATTGCCTCCCATGAGTCCAACTGCAGATCTAGAGTCCACGAGAAGGACTCACACCAGTCTGCTTTATGGATCTGCGGTGGGAAGCCCAAAGGTGAGCGGTGCAAGCTAGAAAGTCTGTGCCAGTGGGGTGAAGGAGCTGTGCTGGTAGGTTGAGGGTTCCACGCTGGAGCCAGGAAGTCAAGTTGACATTCAAGAAGTCACGCTCAAAACAAGGACCAGGGCTGTCCTGAAAAGCACCACAGCCATCCTCAGTGACACGGAGCTCCAGAGTGTTAGGTCCCCCCCATCTGAGAGACAGAACAATCATTATGGCAATGGCTCAAAGCTATGCCCTGAAAATGTGCACCTTCTTCTTCCCAGAAGCCACTATGGCTTCTCCCTCCCAAAAGTCTGCCAAAGCTCAGACAGGTAAAGGTTTCCCCAACCCCCTGCACTCCCACTAAATAAATCAGCTCACATCTGTCCCCAGAGTCCTACCCGTCAGAGCCTGTATCAGGCAGACCTGCCCTTTGTCTGCAGGGAGCCGCCACAGCCTACCTTGTGGTGAGTCCCTCAGTGCCCTCCCATTAAACTCTTTTCTTATCTACTTGCTGCCTCTCTTTAATATTCTGTGCTGCTCTAGATTGAGTGCAAATCACTCAATCACAGGAGCTCCTCCTCCAACCAGAACAGTGAGTACATGCCAGGAGGCCAGAGTGATGAGC
Organism: Cavia porcellus; assembly: GCF_034190915.1. Taxonomy (NCBI): domain Eukaryota; kingdom Metazoa; phylum Chordata; class Mammalia; order Rodentia; family Caviidae; genus Cavia; species Cavia porcellus. The sequence continues at coordinate 29,790,946 of NW_026947515.1, forward strand.
TTCTCCTGGAGATTAAACAGCACACACCTACCCCCTCTGCAGCCAGGAAGCAATGCTTGATATGAGGACAAGAGCTCTCCTAAAGTGAACCTCAGCTGCTCTCACCAATAAGGTCCCGAGAGCTCCCCTAGTGACAATGGTCTAACTCACACGGGGGAAGCCAGTCATGACGAGCTCCTGCAGGAGAACCAACAGCTCAAACAGCAACACTTAGAGAAACCCACAACACCTAGTTTCTCCTACGTCTCTATGCTGGCAACTTTCCTCAGGTGGGCCATCTACGCTCAGCACTATGCTGACTTAATTCAGCTGGTGTTAAGTTGACCTCCAGTGGGTTTTTTGTTTGTTTGTTTTATTTTTGTTTTTTGGTCACAATGCCAGGACCTCACCTTGTGTTTGCCAAGCAGGCACTTATGCTGCTGAGCTAAACCCCCAGCGAGTTTTTAATCCATAGAGCATGCTTATTCTTATCATTTTGCAACTTGAACATTATAACACAGTTTAACAATCCTTAAGAACCAGCATTAAATCAACATTACATTATATTAGAAGCATAACATTCTGCCCCTGGCCCGGCAAAGACTCATGTACATCCTTTATGCAAAAGGCATTTAGTCCATCAACAAGAGTTGCCAAGTCCTAACAGTTTCAGCATTGCTGAAAAGTCCAAGTTCCACCTCTCCTCCAAGATGGAAGGTGAACTGTTAGCTGCACAGCCCTGCACAAATGAAAGCAAAGTCAATCTCTGTGCCCTCCTCTTGCACAGGCTGAGGATGTTTACAAAGTGAGGATCCTTACTCTGCTCCCTGCTGTCTCTCAGTTAAACTTCTAAACTTCTCAAGTTGACACAATGTATCAACTATAACAGTAACTTAGCTTGATGTGGTGGATGGTACCTGGAGTCCCAGCTAAGGAGCATGTCGAGACAGAAATTCAAGGCCACCCCCGGCAGCATAGCAAAACTGTAACTCAAGCCCCTGGTAAGCGGCTGTGGTGTGGCAGGCTGCAGCCACCTTATGGGGAGAACCACCAGTGTCTCCTGAGATCTGCACCATGTTGGAACTTGGGGTGCTGGGAAACCGAGCAATCAGCTTGCCTCCCTGTAAGCAATGGTGAGCCTACCGGCCCGGGCTGAGACTCAAACATCCCACCACACACACACACACACACACACACACACACACACACACCATTAGCAAATGGGAGCCAGAGATCTAAACATCTCTTGGGAAGTTGACCATATGCAATATAGCAAATAAGGAGAATTTCCTTTTACCATCTCTTTGTTTTGTTTTTTGTTTGTTTGTTTGTTTGTTTGGGTTTTTTTGGTGGTACCAGGGATCGAACTCATGACCTCACGCTTGCCAGGCAGGAAATTATGCCACTGAGCTAAATCCCCAGCCCTTCACCATCTCTTTGAATGCAAATATTTTTACTACTTTTTTTGCTTTATTCTGATTAATGGTATTTCTCTATTCAATATTCTGTTTTGATAAGTTCTATAATGTTCTGTATTTTGTTTTATTTTGCTACATGTGATTGAAAGAACAACTATTGTGAAGATAATGACATATAGTATGATACCTATTACTGTTATCCCGGTAACCTGCTGTGAAGTTCTGTACCAATTTCATTACACTGTCTAAATTGGCTTTGTTCCATCTTATTCTGTTGTGTTTTACTACCTTCAAAATAATGGAAAAAAACACTGCAACTCAAAAATTGTGTTTTGGTTTTTTTTTTTTAATTGTAACTAGACTTCAACAAATTTTAACTTCTCTTCTTCAGGACACACTATTAAAACAAACAGCAAGTTACAGTGTAAGAAAAATTATTTATAATAATGCATAAATCCTATACATACACAGAGTATGTAAATCATTTGGAAAGAGAAAGACCAACAAGCCAGTAAAAGTGGGTGTATTGTTGGAAGGAAGAACAGAACCAAGAGCATATGTGACTATGTAAGATATGATTTTTTTTTTTTGTACCGAGGATTGAACTCATGATCTTTATGCTTGCCAGGCAGATGCTTACAACACTGAGCTAAATCCCTATGAGGTATTTTCTTTTTTGGTACCAGGGATTGAACTCATGACCTTTATGCTTGCCAGGCAGGCACTTATGCCACTGAGCTAAATCCCCCGCCCAAATATATTTAAATGTATTTAAATTTGAAACAGTTAAGATATTTCCTCAAAATCCTCCCCTTCTTGATAAATGCACCCATCCCATCATTCTTGCCGCCTTCCAGAGCAGTTCTGTATCTCCTCTTTTGTGAGTGTCTTTACGAAGTGTGACCAAAACTGTGGAGCTGTGGAGAATACTGCTGCTGAGTGCCATCCAACACCACATGAAGACATCCTGTGCGTCTCTGGCTTGTTTGCCAGATCTGGCATCTCAGTCCCAATGACCATGAAAAGGGAACATTTTGAATGGATTCAGGACATCATCAGGGCAGCTGCAGCAGAACCACTGAAGACAGGAGAGAGCACCCACACTGCTCAGCAAGTGGCAGCAGTGATGGGCTGTGTTGGAAGCAAGGAGGAGGCCCTCCCTTGAGGGGAGATTTATGGCACTCTGTCTTTTTCCGTGATACATTTTTTAAAAATTGAAACATTTTTTGCAGTTTGGATTGCACCTCATACATGAGATTTATTATGGGAACCAGCTCATGCATTATGGAGGCTGAAGGTCTCACCATCTGCCACCTGCAGCTGAAGTCCTGGAACGCTCATGGGTGCCTCAACTCAGTTGAGTCAGAAGAGCGGAGCAGCAGCTGCAAGAGGCCTAGCACCTGAAGTCCAAGGGCAAGAGATGATGGACAGCCCCCACCCTTCTCCCTGCAGCAGACTGACTGAAGACTGCCCACAGTGGGAAGGTGGGGCTTCTCTCGGTACCCCGGAAACATCCTCACAGGCGCACACAGCGACGATACCTTAGTAGCCCCTGGCCTCCGCTAGCCCAGTCAAGGTGACACAAAATTAACCATCACAGTGGCAAAAGGCTGACAGACACGTCTTACAAGAAAATGTCAAATCAACCAATACGCCCATAAAAAGATACTGAATACCTTTTGTTCACTTTGTTTTGTTTTGGTTTTTGAGACAAGGTCTTGCTCTGTAGCTCAGGCTGGCCTTGAACTCACTATGTAGCCAGGACTGGTCTTGTCCTAGAGGCCATCCTCCTGCCTCGTCTCCTGAGTGTTGGGATTTCAGGCTTGTAACTGTGTCTGGCAATAACTCACCTTTTAAAACACTGGCAATGTCAGGTGTTGGAAAGATGTGGAGCTACTTACTAGAACTCTCAACACTTCACTGTGAGTTAAAACAGTAGAACCACTTTGGAAAACCATCTGACGGCAGGAGACAGTAGTGTGACCTCATAATCCAAGCTATTCCTGTGGCTGAGGGAGGAGGATCTCAAGTTTGAGGCAGCCTGGGCAATTTAGCAAGACTCTGTCTCAAAATGAATAAAAAGGCTGTGGGTGTAGCTCAGTGGCAGAGTGCTTCCCTGGAGTGTGCAGGGCCCTGGGTGAATTGCCAGTACTGCAAAAAACATAAGTAAAGCAAGCCAGAAGTGGTGGCACATGCTTGTAAACCCAGCGCAGTGGGAGGTTGAGGCAGGAGGACTGCTTGAGTTCAAGGTCTGCCTGGCCTGCGTAGTAAGATCCTGTCTCTAAAAAAAATAAGTATCCCCTTAGCACAACCCCTTGGCACACAGCAACTCCACTTCAAAGTATTTACCCAAGTAAATAAAGTGTAGCTTCAGAGATGAGCCCACCAGTAGCCAGAGTAGCTCTACTTATAAAAGCTTCAAACCAGAAACAACCCAAAGTGTGTCCAAGGGTGAAAGATGTCAGGTGTCCTCTGACAGGTGTGACAGAGGAGCAACAGTCTTTACAACACAACCTGGCAATGTTGGAAGTACAGACTAAGAAGAAGGGATCTGGACCCAGCGCTTATATCTCACCCAGTACAGAGCTCTGATGGACAATGCCTTAAACACAAATGCAAAACCACAAGAGGGGAGGATTCAGCAAACATATGCAGCCTTGGTTTAGGTCATGAGTTTTTAGTTATGACACTAAAGTCATGATACGTGAAAGAGAAAACTGAGCAGGACTTTATTAAAATTTAAAACTTTTGGGGCTGGAGATTTAGCTCAGTGACATAAGCACCTGCCTTGCAAGCAGGCAGTCATGAGTTCAATCCCCGGTACTGGAAAAAAAAGAAAAAAAAAATTTAAAACTTTTGCTCCATGAAAAGCACTGTTAAGAAAGGGAGGCATGGGGCTGGGGATTTAGCTCAGCAGCATAAGCGCCTGCCTTGCAAGCAGGCAGTCGTGAGTTCGATCCCTGGTACCGATAAAAAAGGAAAAAGCCAAAAAGAAAAAAAAGAAAGGGAGGCAGGGAGACAGGAGGGAGAGGGAAGGGATTGAAAAAAGACTCGAGCTCTGTTAGGTACAGGTACCTGCTCCCCAAGATCATGGCCAGCTGATGCACTGCAAACACCTACTAGTAAAAAAAGATAGAAAGAGGAAAGAGAAAAGGATGCGAGGCATGGTGGCACATGCCTAGACCCCAGCCACAGCTGCTGGCGGGACTGGGAAGCCACCTGGAATGCGACCTGGGGACTTCCAGGGATCGAACTCACGACCACCTGCTTGCAAGGCAGGTGCTTATGCCACTGAGCTAAATCCCCAGCCCCTGACCTGGGGACTTTTTATGAGACAAACACGTCTCACCTGACAACCTGGAAATCATGCTCCTAGTATTTTACCCAAATAATTTGAAATCTTGTGTCCACACAAAAGCCTCAAAGACAACGTTTATGTATTGATTCATGATGGCCTAAAACTGCAAGGAAACACATCTTGAGGACCAAGGAGAGCTGAGGTAGCACAGCCATTGAAATGATGGGAAAGGGATCCGGAGGCAACCATCAGGCTGTGCTGTGGATGATGTGGATGGCTGTGGATGGCTGCCCAGGCAGCACACTGCAAAACTACAGTGAAGACACAAGTATCATGCTACTCCGCCAGGCAACAGAGCCTCTGTGATGCTGCATACCAAGTGATCCCACAACCTCACTTGTCCACAGCAACTAGGATTTCTCTCTCAAGCCACATGCCTATCCTGCTTGGCTCTGGTAATGTTTCTCCAGACTTGGGGCTGATCCACAGTGGCCCTCACACTCCTTTCTCCTCACTGCCCACCCAACCCACTGCAGAGAGGGGCAGAAAATATGGGAGAAACCCCAGAACCAGGAGTGAGGCTAAAAAGACAGGCACAGGCCATCATGTGTAGGGGTAGGGCTGCTGGCTCCACAGAGCCCAAGTAGGCCCCCTCCACCACAGGTCAGTGTTGGGGTCATCGCATAACTGTGACCAATACCCTCAGTAATGCCAATTACAAATGTACTTTTTTTTTTTTTTTGTCTTTTTCGTTTTTATTGGTACCAGGGATCGAACTCATGACCAGACACTTGCAAGGCAGACGCTTATGCTGCTGAGCTAAATCCCCAGCCCCTACAAATGTACTCTTAAGTCTATATCCTTGATAGCCTTTTTATAACTCATTAAACACAGAGTATTGCAAGCTTTCAAAGCAGGACTCTTGTCCCTGCTGACAAGCAATTAACCCCCCCGCACTGTTTAGCTTCTTGAGTCAGCTTTTGCATGGGAGTTAGAGCTGGTGGGAAAGTGGCCCAGAGGTTCACAGGGCCTGTGTCTTGTGGCATCAGTGGCAAGGGGGCAGAAGCATGTCGGGGGATGTAGAAGCAGCAGAAGCGGCACCCCCAGGACAACTGGGAAGCCGACCATGCGGTGTTCCATCTGCCTGCCTGCCAATTGTTGTCACAGCCTCCCAGCAAAGACACCAGGTGTGCAGGACAGAGATAGGAACTTGATGCTTCTCAGGCAGCTGTTTGCCTACCCTGCCTCAATCTTCCACAATGAGCAGACCCCTCTCAGGATACCAAGGACACAAATCATGACTTTCCAACAAGAGTGCCAGCACCCTGTCCTCGGAGGGAACATGGCCCACCTTCCTGAAATAGAAAAGCAGCTCTGCTTTGTGATTCTGTTGTGCTTCAGACAGAGAATTCCCCATGATTTACCCAATGAAGGGATTTTCCAAAGAAAATGAGCTAAGGAAGTAGATGCATGTTGGGGCCCATGTTCCACACCAGAAACACAGCAAAGGTGGGTCACCCTCTACAGCAGGCATCTCCACTGTACAGTCCCTGTTCGGGCGCCAGGCTGTTGGGGTCTGTGCCTAGATCTCCAATCCCCAAATGGATACATGGTGAAGGCCCAAAGAAATAAGACATGGTCTTTAGTGCCCCAGGGAGGACTGAAATCCTCTGCAGAGCTCATAACTCTGCTAGCCCACCAGCTGGGCAGCTGACCCTGGGCAGCCCGTACTTAATCAGAAAAAGCAAGGAGTTGAGTGGACAAAGGAGGAAACCTGAGCAGGACCTTGGGAGGGGCTCAAGGACCCCTCAGAGCAACAGATGATGCTAATAAGGAAAACTATCCAGAAAGTCTCCAGGGGCTGCAGCTATTGCTCCCTGAGGTGTCTCCTCCTTCCCAGTTCAGCCACGCCTGGGCCATGCGACAGCCCTGCACGTGTATTCAGCTTCAAAGACTCCAACAGGTCAGGTCCCTCTGAGCCTGGGTTTTGGGGTGTCCACTGCCTCCCTGGTGGGGTCCAGAGCCATCAGTTCTCTGCATACAGACAGCCCTGGCCCACAGGCCAAGGGCCTTGAACTTGTAGCTATATCAAGCATGCTCAGTGTTCATCTCCTGTGGGAGACGTGGGTTCCTGGGATGGGCACGTATCCCACACCTCTGATTCCCACCAGGGCCCGAGGAGCCTGGGGAAGGGATGATCTTGGGGGTGTTCTGAATTATCCAGCACATGCGACACTGATGGCTTCGGCCGCCAAGCTGCATGGCATTCTTGACCTGGTCTCCATCTGGCTGGAAGCAGGAAGTGGAAGAGATTCAGAGTGGAGCAGGCTATCGCCAGAACTTCAAGTCCTTCCACACAGACCCTGGCCAGCAGAACTGTGACAGCCAGTAAGGACAAGATGCAGATATACAGAAAGTGACAAGACTTTCACAGTGCTAAAAAACATCTTTTGGAAGACGTGAAAAAACCAGCTTATTCACCTAAAAAGTGACAGATAGGGTTGGGCGTGGTAGTGCATGCCTATAACCCCAGCACTCCAGGAGGCTGAGGGAGGAGGATCACAAGTTTGAGGGCAGTCAGTTTAATGAGACTCTGCCTCAAAATAAAAAATAAAAAGGACTGGGGAATGGGGCTCAGTGTGAAGGCCCTGGATTCAATCCCCAGTATCAGGGGGAAAAAAATGACAAATAATGGGGAAGGTTCAAGTATCTGTCCTGTCTCTGCCACAAGGTAATGACTGGTGGAAGAGCAAGTCCAACTAACAAGTGACGAGGGAACAGAGAAATCAAAGCCCGCCATCTGCAGCCCCTAATGAAAGAGGGTAGAGGAGGAGGTTCCAGGGATGGAGGAGGAGCAGGGGCAGAAACAGGAGCTGTCCCCCAAATCAGCATGGCAGGGTGGAGGAGAGCCCCAGGGCAGCCCCCCATCGTGAGTTCCGGGTGTGATGCATTCCGCTGTGAAGTGTGATGGCAGTGGAGGCCGCATCCACTGTGGGTGACAGCCAGGTACAGGAGTGTCTCTTCCCTGATGCAGGTCCTCCTTCTTCAGCCCCACAAATGCAAAACTCAACAGATACCTTCCTGCGACTGCCGTTGCCTGCAAACACACATCTAGGGCACTCTGCACCAGGTTTCTGTAACCCTGACTGGACTCCTAGGGCCTCAGGACGCTGACCAATCTGTCCGGTCCACAGCACAGGACAGGTTAAGGGCCAACGTGAGCCACTCTGCAGAGGACAAAAGCGTGGGGCAGAGATGGAGGAGTGTCCCCTCTGATGATGGGGAGTCTCTCCTGAAAGTGGAATTCCCAGGTCCTAGGTTCACCCCACATTTGCCTTAGGAAGCCCACATTTTTTCCCACAGCAACCCCGTATCACATCCGCATGGCACCTGGCTTCCCCTGCCTGGCTTGTCAGAGCACCTCTGTACTTCCCCAAGTGACTAGGTGTGGCATCTCTCCATGAATGTCTTTTAATCCTTTGCTCATTTATCCTTGGATGCCTTTTTGGTTTTTTTTTTTTTTTTTTTTTTTTTTTTTTGGTCTTTTTTGAGACGGGGTCTCACTCTACAGTTCAGGCTGGCTTTGAGCTCACTTTGTAGCCCAGGCTGGTCTCAAACTCACAACAATCCTCCCACCTCAGCCTCCAGAGTGCTAGGATTACAGGCATCAGCCACCACACCCAGCTGTTTGGTTGGTTTTTTGAGACAGGGTCCCACTTTGCAGTGTAAATTGGCCTTGAACTGGCAGTTAATCTCCTGACTCAGCCTCCTGAATGCTGGGATTACAAAGAGTGCACCACTCCCTGTCCATTCTCACGTTCTTTTTCTCTTCATTTTTTAAATTCCAGGGATGCTGAGCTCTGCTACCCATCCATCAGCTCCCGTTCCTGGTCCCTACCACACATCACCCACAGTTAGCTGCACACAAGCCAGATTCTCTGGGGCTGCGGGACAGACTCCCAGTCTCCGTTGCCCTGGGAACTGACATCCAAGATTACTGCAGGCTGTAACGCTTGGGGCAGTCCCCGTCCTTGTTCCTGTCCCACACCTTTGCCAACACTTAGTGTTGTCTATTTCCTACCGGTCTGACAGGTTCACGCTGGTGTCTGGTTTGCACTTTCTGATGACCACTGCTTGGAGCGTTTTACACTAGTAGCCCCCAGGCTTCCAGCCTTCTGCAAGCTGCCTGCCAATATGGTTTCCTCCTTTTCCTATGGAATTTCCTGACTTCCATGGCATGTGAGTCCTTGGGAGTGTAAACGTCATGTCAGTTCCGTTTTAAGACTGAAGCTACTGCTCCCCCAAGCTGGTCTATTAGCCACATGGATAACCCGTTCTGCGCGAGGTGGACACTATCCACCTCTTCCCCTTCCCACCAGAGCTTTTTCTGTGCAATTGCAGAGGTGGGACTCTTCCTGCATCTCCATGGGCCCTGTGAGCAAGCGTCACTCCAACAGGCCTCCCAATTGGCCTCCCTTTGGCCAGGGCAGTCCTCTCTTGCTTGGGGGTAAATCTGGAGTAGCTGGCTAGGGCTTTGGGCCAGATCCCATAGTCCTCAGTCCTCAATTTAAGCTGGGCGTGGTGGCAAAAACCTGTGAACCTAGCACCTGAGACCGAAGCAGGAAGACCACTGCAAGTTTGGGGCTGGCCTGGGCTACACAGTGAGTTCAAGGTTAGCCTGGACTACATTCTCCACCCTCTTCCAAAAAAGGCTTATTTTGGAAACATCTCACAACCAAGCATGATGATGTATTTCTGCAATCCCAGCACCTTCACAGCTGAGGCAGGAAGATCCCCGAAGTGGAGCCTAGCCAGGTAATAGTGAAGCTGCCCTTCCTGCTGAAAAAAAAAAAATCTTTGCAACATATCCTGCACTATTCATCTACCCAACAGTGACTGGTCTGACCTGGTTACTGTCCACACAACACACCACACACAAAAAGGGCAGGCACCTGTCTACTAGAGACACAGAGAGGAGCAGGGGATTGCAGGGCTTTGCCCACTGGCCCATTGGCCGTGCCAGAAGCAGCTGCTGAAAAGCAGGTGCAGGTCAAAACTTTCTAGCCCCACTGTAACTACGACACTGGCATGGGCTGAGGACTGGTGAGGTGAGGTCCCAGCAGAGCTCAAGTTGTCCTAACCTAGGAGGCCCCCACTCCCAATCCTCATCAGCTGACTGGTAGCCACCTCCCCCCACCACACCCATGGGGAAACCTCTTCACCTTCAGTGAGAGTCACTACCTTCACAAGTCTGATTGCCTCTTTTCTCTCTTCCAAATCCTCTCAACTGTTGCAAGCTTCTCACTCAGGGACCCCACTTCAACCCCATCCCCAAAGAATAACACCATGCTTCTTGGGGCTCAGGGGGGACCTGGCATTTAGGAGACAACTAGCAAGGCTCCTCTGACTGGGTTTTGAGGACACCTCCTGGGGCCTCCCACGCACGCAGCCACCCATCGCCCACTCCAGGTTGCCCCAAATCAACAGCAGCCCTCCATGTATTGCAGCACTTTATTTCTCCTTACACAATGAGTGTTGCTGGGGCCTAATGTTCTCACAGTAGAAAACCAAAATTTGTCATCAAAGAGGTGAGTACAAAAAAACCTTACATAAATTAAAAGAATGAATAAATTTACAGGTGTAAATGCAAACTGTTTCCAACTCAAGGCAAGTAAACCACCACGGTGTTCAGGTGGGAAGACATCGATGATGGAAACAGGGTCCCCCTACGGCTCGGACTCCCCCACCCTTGTTAGACCAGCAAGACCACAGCAGTGACAACTGGTTCACCAAGTCCTGCCAGCCCGAGAAATCCTGGAACAGTCAGCTCTGACTCAATACCCTGCACAGGTCCCTGGGCTGCAGCCGCCCAGATCGCTGAGCCGCGGATTTCTCCTCTAGCGTGCTCAACCCAGCCACCACGTGACCGAGCCACATGGACTAAGGGAATGAATCAAAAATATGCACAGGGTATTAAACATAGACCAAAAAACAGTTAACTTGAATACAAGGTCAAAATCAGCAACAAGTTCTACAATCCAGTGCTGATATCAGATACAAGCTTCAAAGACAAATTTCTTTCAAAGGCTTATTCCAGTTTCATGAGGCTAGCATGAGGTTTGTACATTTGCCAAGGCAAATGATACTTCGGAATCAGCTCATGCAGCAGGTGCCTGGCACCTGCTCAGTCCGTCTAGAAGCATTTGCGGTGCACGATCGAGGGGCCTGACTCATCATACTCCTGCTTGCTGATCCACATCTGCTGGAAGGTAGACAGGGAGGCCAAGATGGAGCCACCGATCCACACGGAATACTTGCGCTCAGGGGGGGCGATGATCTGTAGAAAAGTGGGCACCACCATTAGAATGGAACATTCCATTAGAATGGAACCCCAGGCATCAGGACAGCCACCTACACTCTGGGCCCAGCCTCATGGGCCAGGGAGACTCAGGTTGGTGGACACTCACCTTGATCTTCATGGTGCTGGGCGCCAGGGCTGTGATCTCCTTCTGCATCCTGTCAGCAATGCCCGGGTACATGGTGGTGCCACCAGACAGCACCGTATTGGCATACAGGTCCTTGCGGATGTCCACATCGCACTTCATGATGGAATTGAAGGTGGTCTCGTGGATGCCACAGGACTCCATACCTAGGGGACAAAGCTCTCTTAGCAGCTGGGTTCTGAGCAACTCACCCCTGCTGAGGCCAAGACCCTTTCTGGTCACCTACCAAGGAAAGAGGGCTGGAAGAGCGCCTCTGGACACCGGAAGCGCTCATTGCCAATGGTGATCACTTGGCCATCGGGCAGCTCATAACTTTTCTCCAAAGAGGATGAAGACGCAGCTGTGGCCATCTCCTGCTCAAAGTCCAGAGCGACATAGCACAGCTTCTCCTTGATGTCCCGGACAATCTCCCGCTCAGCTGTGGTGGTGAAGCTGTACCCTCGCTCCGTCAGGATCTTCATGAGGTAGTCTGTCAGGTCCCGGCCAGCCAGGTCCAGACGCAGGATGGCGTGGGGGAGGGCGTAGCCCTCGTAGATGGGCACTGTGTGGGTGACCCCATCACCAGAGTCCATGACGATACCAGTGGTGCGCCCAGATGCATAAAGGGACAGCACAGCCTGGATAGCCACGTACATGGCCGGGGTGTTGAAGGTCTCAAACATGATCTGGAGAACAATGAGGTCTCCGTCAGCGGAAGGAACCCAGCGCCACCCATGGTCCCACACACTACATGCTGCATGCCACAAATGTGATGTGTGGAGAAAAGAACAGAACACAGGCAGAAACATAAATAGAAACCTGGAGGCTTCAGGGAGGAAATGCCAGGAGAGGAACAGAACCCTGGAAACATCAAAGAAACACTTGAATGTCAGAAAATGGAGTGGAGCAGAAAATGACCTATCAAACAGGAAGGAGGCCCAGGCACACCCTACCTGAGTCATCTTCTCTCTGTTGGCCTTGGGGTTCAAGGGGGCCTCTGTCAGCAGCACTGGGTGCTCCTCAGGGGCCACACGCAGCTCGTTGTAGAAGGTGTGGTGCCAGATCTTTTCCATGTCGTCCCAGTTGGTGACAATGCCATGCTCGATAGGATACTTTAGGGTCAGGATACCGCGCTTGCTCTGGGCCTCGTCGCCCACGTAGGAATCTTTCTGGCCCATGCCCACCATCACACCCTGCAAGCAAAATCATTAGGCTGCCGGCCTGATGCACACCCGGAAGCCAGGCTCACGGGAACCTATGAAGCCTTCACTCACCTGATGTCGGGGGCGGCCGACGATGGAGGGGAACACAGCCCGGGGTGCATCGTCGCCGGCAAAGCCAGCCTTGCACATGCCGGAGCCATTGTCAATGACGAGCGCGGCGATTTCTTCTTCCATGGTGATCTGCTCGGAGATGCGACTCAACTCAGGGGGACCCTGGCCCTGAAAGCGGCGCCGCCCCACAGCCCACACGCCTGTCTCGCCTAAGTAGTTTTCCCTGCAAACCCGCAAGGCCGACCACCAACAACCGTCTGCAACCGGCGGCGGCCTGGTCCGAACCGGCCTGTCCCGCGGGGGCGCGGGGACGCAGTGCGCCTGCCCCGCCCTGCCCCCCCCCCAAGCAGTGCTGATCCGAGCTCACCCTTTGTTCCCGCGGACCGCGCGGCCAGACCTCCCGGGCGGGGAGCGGGTCTCACCCAGGAGCGAGAGCCAGCTCACGGCGCGGAGAAGCGGCTGGCTTACCTGCGGCTGCAGCAGTCGGGAAACGGAGCGACGAGGGAACGCTGAGCGCGGGCCAGTGGCGGCAACTGAGACCGAGCGCGGCCTCCCCCGCCGCTATTTAAGGGGGAGGGGGGCGCGCGCGCGAACGGCGGCGCGCGCGGCCCCAGAACATGTCCATATATGGCGATCTTTCCGAAACCCAGGCGCCCATTGGCCCGCCCGCCTGGGACACGTGGGGAGCCCAGCCCGGCCCGCCCCCCGCCCGCACCGCCCTCAACCGCCCCGCCCGCGCCGCCCCCGCGTGCTCGAGACCCTGCGCGGGTCCGGCTCGGCCTCTGGGGTTCCGGGTTAGGCCTTGCGCCGGGCGGCACCGCCCCGGGGCCGTGGGGAGTGCCGGGAAGCACCCCAAAACTGCAGGGCCCGGGGTGTACGGAGCCCCAAACTCTTGTGAGTCCCCGCGCCTCGCGCCTTATGGGTGCTTTACACCCCCGCCCTCTCTGCCAGCTGTTTCTCCCGCTCCGCCGCTGGGGTACTGGCTGGGGGTCGAGCCATCCTACGACCCCTAGGTCTCGGGGTCCATCACCTCGATCTGAGCTTTTGGCGGGGTCGCCCATGCCCCGGCTTGAGGAAGGGGGTGCTCAAACGGCAGGCCAGGCTGCAGGTGCGAGGTCACCCCAACTCCTCCTCTGAGAGGCGGCGGCGCATAGGGGCTTTGTTTCATTCCGGTCACTTGTGGGCGACCCAAGGGAACAGACAAGAAATCTCGACTTTCCGTTCGAAGAAAACCTTTGGCAGGGTCTCGGGCACTTGCCGCGTGGCCTGGATCGGCCTGGGGGACATAGAGTCTGGGATCCCCGCGGTTATCAGTGAGGGGAGGCAAAGGGCGAAGGACTGGACCAAGGTCATCGCGCCCGTTGCCCCCCCCCTTAGGAGGGCGGGCCCAGGGTCTGCCTTGGGCACCTCGGTCTTCGGGGCCGGTCTGTGTCCCTGTCATCTGCAGGCTGCAACGCCGCGCCGACCCCTGGCCCAGTGGGGAGGGGGTCAAGTCCCTGAACACCCCAGCTGCCTGTCCAGTGCGTGCCCACCCACGGGGGGACAGGGCTGGACTTCTAGGAAGCCCACCTGATTCGCGTTTCTGGGCAGAGCCCAAACCTTCCCGGCCACTGAGGGGGAGGGACATGATGTCGCACACGAAGGACACGAGGAAGGTGGAAGCAGACGTGAGGCTGCTTCACCCCGCGTCCCCCGAGGCCGGCCGGCGGACACCTGCCCCCTGCTCGGCACGCGGCTTCTCAGATGCCTTTGTCTGAGCGCATGAAGGGAGGGGCGGCCTCGGAGCCCCCCGGCTTCAGCCCACTTGCGAGGCACTGGGAAGCGGGTGGGGCGGGGTGGCGCGCGGCTCCCGGGCCCTCTCCGCGGGGGGGTGCGCGGCGGCCCAGGTGCGGCCCAGGTGTGCGGTCGGGGACGGCTGCGCGCCGCGCGGCCATATTTGGCGATGTAGGCCCGTGCCCCGCCCGCTGCCGGAGGCCGGCGGCCGCCCTGAGTCACGGGGCGGACGTAACGGACGGGGCGACCGGCCGCGCTCCTCGCCTTATTTAGTCAAGCAGGCCACCCATTGGCCGGCGGGACAAAAGGGCGGTGGCGGGCAAGTTCGGCCCCGATCCCCCGGCCCAGCCGGCACGGCGCGCGCCTGAGACCCTCAGCTGAGCGCTTGGCCTGCGGGGCCCGGGCCGGGGCCGCGCCCGGGGGCGGGGCTGGGGGCGGGGCGCTGCGGGCCGCGCAAGGCCTCTGGTGCGCGGTGCTGGGAGGGCGGTGCTCTGTGCACCTTGAAATTGCTCTGTGTTGCGACGCAACAGTGCTCTGCTGCTCACCTAAGGTCACGTCGGGCCCCCTCCGGATTGTGCTCTGGAAGCGGGGGAAGAGGTAATCCTGACGGGGCCCCAGAGAGGAGACCCATGGATGCCGTAGACCCCGGCTCTGGTGAGCCCGAGGCCCGGGCAGCTATTGCACTGGTGCCAGAAGTCTGTATGTCCTCCCATTGTAAGGAGGAAGCCTGGGCTCAGAGAAGTGGTGTGATGTGTTTTCCTAATTTAGCGCTGGCTTTGGTGGTTTTTTGTTGTAACCTTGTGGTGCCTCATTCCGTATTTCACCCGTGTAATGATAAAGCTGGGCGTGGTGGCACACACCTTCAATCTCAGCACTCCGAAGCCCGAGTCGGGAGGATCACCGTGAGTTCGAGAAGCCAGCCTGTGGGCTACATATCAAGACACCCCCTCCATCTCGAACACAAACCAAAGGAAAAGCAAAATAAAACATGGAGTGTGCAGAGGTGAGGCTTGACCAAGGTTCTGGCTCATCGTGGGTCCTTCCCAGGTGTCCCTCTGCACTGTGACAGCTGGCCTTCTTCCTTCTACCTCTTCTGTTGGGCCGGTGACCTGTAAGGGAGACCACAGGGAACTTGGCAGTGACTCTCCTTCCTGGTCAGCTTTTTGCCTATGCGGTCTGCCCTTCAGAGACCCCTTTCCTTCTCCAACTCAACCCAGTGGGGATCCCGGAGCCGGAAAAGACAGTGGAAGGAGCCAGGATATTGCTCAGTGGCACAAGCGCCTGCCTGGCAAGCACAAGCACTGGGTCTTGAGTTTGACTTTCAATAGCAAAAAAGAAACTGGAAGAATGTGGGAGACCTAAGTGAAAATCTGGAGTTCAAGGGTAAGTACAAGATACACCTTTTGGCTGGGAAACTGGGAGCAGAGTGTACAGGAACTCCTCTACTGTTTTTGCAACTTTGCTGTAAATTTAAAATCCTGTAATAAAAACAAAATTTTTAAAATTCTAAGGAAATCAGAGTTTACCTGCTCTCAGCTCACTTTCCCAGGGCTTTGCGGCCCCAATCAGACCTGATGCCCTGCCCCAGCCTGCCCACCCACTGGCAGAGGCACTGTCCCTGCAGGGGACTCTGCTCATCACTGAGGCTGTCATCAGCAAGCACAGGATATTATGGAGGAGATAAAATAGAGCAAGGAATTTTGCAGATCTTTGGGACATCTGGAGACACCAAAAAATTTACACCAAACACTTTAAGGACTTTTCCTACTGAGGTATAAGACTGCCAGAAAACTTTTACCACAGATTTTTTTTTTTTTTTTTTTGGCTTTTTTGCTTTTTATCGGTACCAGGGATCGAACTCACAACTGCCTGCTTGCAAGGCAGGCGCTTATGCCGCTGAGCTAAATCCCCAGCCCCAGATTTTTTTTTTTTTTTTAATTTTTTGTCTTTTTCTTTTTTCTCAGTACCAGGGATCGAACTCACGACCACACACTTGCAAGGCAGGCGTGCTTATGCTGCTGAGCTAAATCCCCAACCCCTAACCACAGATTGTTTTATTAAATCTTTCTGCCCACCCTCTTTGCATTCATATAAAAGAGACAAGGGAGATACTTTTCTTGATTCAGGACAGATAGCTTTGTTGCTCTCTGGCTGCCTATACCCAGGTATTAAACCGAGGCTGAGTTATCACAGAATCCTGTCATGTGGTCTCTTGCGCCAAGTTCCTTAGAGTCCTGTTTTCTAAAACCTTTCCTGGCATTCCAGGGCAGCCCCAGAACAGGCTCTGTGTAACATCAGTCCCAAGGGCGGGCCACTCTGGTAGACAGCCTTCTGCAGCTGGGCCTCACTGTGTGACTTTGGACTCAGATGAGGCCTGTCACTCCTTTCTCCTGTTTGGTTCTCCTGCCACTGCTTAGACCAAAGCCTGGCTCTGAAGCCCGTGGAGCTCCTGCATGGACCAGAGGTCTGGGACTAGGCTGCTATCAAGTGACCCAACCTCCCCCCAGGTTGCTGGCCTTGATGTCCCCAGGCACTGCTTTTTTGATAATGAGTAAGAAGCACTCAGTACCTCTATGCGTCAGACCCAAGTCTGCCTCCCTGGCACACCCAGGGCCAGCTGTGCCCCCAGAAGTGATGGTGCCCCTTGGCTGCATTCCCTGCGAGCATTCCCACAGAGCAGCTCAGTGGTATAGAACCATCTGCTTTCCACCTACTGCTATGACACATGACCAGCTGTGTGAGGACTCCCACCCCCAGATCCCACCGCACTGTCTGGAAGCTCTGGTCTCCACTCTGTGTATTCTCTCAGTGGTCCAGTTACAGAAGGAGGTGAAATCCAGCGTACAAATGCCAGCCTCTGCCCACTTCACTCCATGCCCTCCCCTAAAGCTTCCAGAACTGTGGCCAGCACTTTCTTGGCTGTACCTGTGCCTGCTTCCAGTTTAGCCGCGTCCTGGTCACTGTCCCACACACCAGACTGCTACCTGCCTCTTGCTTCCCACTCTCAGTTCCTGGGTACAGGTCAGATCCCTGCTGACCCTGGCCACCCACTGCCTTGGGGCAGAGTGTGGGGCTCTGCCTGCGTCCGCTGCCCTCTGCCCTGCTATCTTCCCGAGACTGGCTCCCAATGCAGTCCCCACACCCTCCACCTGGTCCCTATTATCTAGCTCAGTCTTCAGTGCAGCTGGGGTCTCTCCACCTGCAGGACAGGAGGGGAGAGGCAAGGGTGGGGCCCCAGCTTTGGAGAACTGAGAGGCAGTACACCCTGCCTACACCCTGACCCTGGTACATCCAGGGGTATTGTAAGGCCTAGAGGGAAGGCAGACCAGGCTGGACTTCCTGGAGCCCTCTTCCTACTCCCACTTGGGTTGGTGGTCCTGATTTTGAGGCCCCAGGCAGGCCAGGACAGTAGGTGCTCTTCCCAACCCGGGTGGGGCTGCAGGGCACAGGAGTGGCTCGGCCTACAGGAAAAAGGTAAGGTTAACCTGCATCTTCTGCTCTGGCTGTGGAGAAGGGGAGCTCAGCCTGTGAGGTTAGAGCCAGGACCCAGAGATGTGCCACCCCCAAGGCTCCACACCCAGGACAAAGAAGCTGAGGGGCAGGGCAAAGTCAGGAGGCCAGTACTCCAGAAACTCTGATCCTCATCCTCTGCCCCAAGGGTGCAGCTGGTGTACAGGGCAGTGCACCTAGGAAGGGGCCGTGCTGGGGTCCAGGCAGGGCTCTTAAGGGCTGCCCTTCCCTTGTTTGAGCCCTTCTTCCTCCTCGAACAGACACCCCAAGGAAGCAGCCGAGCTGGGATCAGACCCTGAGCTGGTGGGGACATTAGTGCACCTGGGCCAGCCCAGGAGAGCAGGTGTGACTTACTCCACGTGGGATGTGGGGGACCGTGGTACCAGGAGCATGTGCTGGCCAGGCAGTGCCAGGTTGCACTGGGCCCTTGCCCTGCTCCAGCTGTGGAGTGTGAGCCAGGCCTTCTGGCCCCCTCTCCACACTCTCCCCGTGTCTCGGGCAAGGAGCCAAGCACCTGCCTGGGTCCTGCCTTGGCTCCTGGTCAGGCACCAGAGACCTGGGACATGTATGGGAGCAGGGACACCTCCACAGGCACAAGCTTGGTGGGCAGGGGCCGGCAGATGGCGCCATAGCGTGGGCTCTGTAGGGGACATGCCGCGACTGCCATTCCCAGGTTGGGCCGCCAGGTGGGTCCCGCTGTCTGCCCTGCCATGGCCGGCTGGGCTCTCACTTCCTGGCCAGAGGGACCCTTCAGTCCCTGACTGGGCTCGGGTGGGCTGCTGAGTCACTGAAGCGCCGCCGGCCATCCTAGGGGAACTGGCCAGGCTCCTGGGGACTTCAGCCAGTACTAACGCAAGGGTAAGGTTGGAGGACCAGACCAACCCACTGGCTCGCCTAGGGCAGGGGCACCCAGGGAGCCCCAGGTGACTCCTGACAGTCCCAGTTCCCTAAGGAATGCGGAGCCCAGAGAGCCCGAGAGTGTTCAAAGTCACACAGCAGGAAAAAGTGGCCCAACTGGATGAGTAGGACTCAGCCACCACTACATCCACCAGCCCTTCTCTTGCTGCTGTGGGAAGCTTTCTGTTTCCTTCTGCCTCTGCCAGGAGGGGATATTTCCTTAACTTCTGGCCCTTTCATAGAGTATTTCACGTTTTTTGTTTGGTTTTGGGTTTTTGTTAGTTTGTTGAGACAGGATTTCCTCATGTAGCCCAGGTTGGCCTCACAATCTGGTGATTCTCCTGCCTCAGCCTCGCTAGGATTATAGGTGTGTGCTTACACCTCCAGGAATTTTTCACTTTACATAAATTGTATATCTTTTTGTTTTAAGATTTCAGCTTTGTCTAAAATTAAATGTTTTGCAATATTTGCTTATCATTCTTTCTCTTTCTTTCTGAGCCATTTGGGAGTGGGTTTCAGGTATGAGCCCCTTAATATTTCAGTGTGCTTTTCCTAAAGGATTATATTATTTGCAGTCTAAGGGATAGAACCCGTGACCATTGCACTGAACTACATTCTCAATCCTTCTTATTACTTTTTATTTTGAGATAGGGTCTCACTAGTCAGGCTTGAAAGCACTGTCTTTCAGTCAGTTACGGTACAGTGATCCCAGTCAGGCAACTCGGCATTGGCAGTGCAGAACTGACAGTGCGTATTTCAGGGACAACCTCGTCCCATCAGTGATCTGGGGGGCATTGTTTCCTGCTCTGCTTTGGGAAGGTGTGGTACATTCTGCTGTCCCAAACTTCCGTCTCTTTCATTCTCAAGGCCTCTGCGTCGCCTGTGGTTTACAGCATTAATTACAGGCAGTAACGCTTTTTCAGAAGAGCAGTGCTAGTTCCCAAAGCAGAATGGGGAGGCACTTTCCCCTTGGGAACCATGTGACACTATGCCAGTGACCAGGGTCAGCAACTGTCCCTCCACTTGCAGTGAATGGCTCATGTCCATTCTGTCTCAGAAGTCAGAGATGGAGTTCATTCCGTTCTGAATCCCACTGAGGTTTCCGACACACAGTAGGTGCTCAGCTGGAATGCTGGGTGAGGGGATATTATCTTGTGCAAACAGATATGATGTTGCGTGCCTGCCACACGCATGCCTCTGTGTGTGCAAACACAAGGATGCACAGGGATGGGACTGGGGTTACGGACTCATGGCCATGTGCAGTGGCTACTGTTCCTGCAGACCCGAAGCCCAGCTGAGTGGTGAGCAGCCACCTGTCTTCTGGGAGGTGATCTGGTCCCAGGCAGCAGGCGCTCATGAGAAGATGTTCTGGTGAATGCCACCCCCATCCCAGGAATGTGTTGAAGCATTGCTGCTTCAGTCAGGGAGCACCTGGGCTTGCTGACTGTCCTCAGGCCTGCCCTCTGTGCCCTTTGGACCTTTGTCCTTGCTGGGGGCCTGGGTTTTCAGAGTGGCTGCTCTCTGCTCCTGCCTCTGAGCCTCTGCAGGTGCTCTCCACCCTTCCAGGCACAGCCCCCACTTCCTGAGACATTAGGGATTCACAGGGAACAAAAGCCCCTAGACTGCAGCTTCGTGCTGAAGGTTTGGAACGACCAGGACCGCAGGTACTCCTGGGGTGCTTTGCGTGTGTGTGGTGCTGAAGGAGCAGCGCCCCTGCGCTGTACCTGAAAGGGGTGTGGGCACCCCGGCAGGCTGGGCCTGAGCCCCTCCGCACACCCTCCCTTCCAGCACAGACACCCCCTACCAAGTGCAGCCTGTCACCCTAAACCAGGCCTTCAGGCCTCAGTAAACCAACCCAGGCCAGAAGAAGAAAAGGGGCCCCTTCATGGCCAGCCATGTAAGTGGAACTGGAGGGAACGGAGAGCTCAGCCATGAAAAAATCATGAGGCTGCCAAGCGCAGCCGGACTCAGGGAGGGGGAGCTGCTGAGAAGGACCTCCGGGAAGGAGGAAATCAGGGCCCGGGGTGGTATCCAGTGGTGTCCTGGCCAGCAGGGTTGGTCCTTCCTCATCACAGGGCCAGGGAGGGAGACAGAAGGCCAAAAGGGACCAGAGGCCCAGTAGGGACTAATCAAGGGCAAGGTAGGGAGATGCCAACCAGAGCGCACCCACTAGGGTTTGGGGCTGACAGGGCTCTGGGAAGGGGGTGGGGCCTCAGGGCATTTTCCTTGCCCACTGCAGGGAGGGTATGGGACTGTGACAGGCGGGTTACAGTGCTGATGTTACCCCAGCTCTTCTTTGCTGTTTCCAGGGCTCTGGGCCAGTGGAGGAGGGAACTCCCCCTGCCATGCACACATGCCCACAGGCAGCCCAGCTCACAACACCACCATGGACGTTTCCAGGCACCTAGCCTGGTGCCTGTGTTGGTTACCATGGTAACAGGCAACATGCCTACAAGCACCATCCTGTGCTCTTGTGTTCCAGGCCTGCCATCTAGACAAGGGAACCAGGTCCTTTCCCTGCTAGCCCCGGGGAGGCTGGCTGAGCCAGGAGGGTTGGGAGTGACAGGGACCTACATCCTTCAGGGCAGCTACTGCCCCAGCATCTGGGGAAAGGAGGTTTCTAGAGATTTCCAGACTAGGGAGCGGCTCTAAGGCTGTCTCTGCTCCTGGCCTTTGCTGGACCCCCACTCAGGAGTAGGAGAATTCTGGTAGTTGAGGCCACCTCTGCTGCTGGGCCCAGCTGTGCTCAGGAGGGCCCAACCACTCCATCCACGTGCAGACAGCTGCCCCCGGAGGTAGGTGCTGGGGGCACTGCCCACTAAGCAACCTCACTGCCCATCACAAAAAAAGCTGCCTTTCCCACAAGACAAGCATATTTGCACTGGAGTCTCGGGCAGCCTTACAGATGCCCAGGCCTGGTACTGGTGCCACAGATGGCCACATGCTTTCCTCCACCCTGGGTTCCAAATTGGAGGCAGGCCAGTGGGTCTTCCAGGGCAGCAGCAACTAACTGACCCTTCCAGAGTACAGCCAGATAGGCCACATAGTAGAGATTTTTGGCTACTGCATGTAGGAGAATATGCTAGGGAGGGGCCAGAGGAGCCAGGCTGGGGCTCTGGTCTGTAGTGGACATCTGGTGTGCGGCACTGCCCTTGAAGGAAGCTCTGTTGAGCAGTGCACAACCTGATCACGCTGCTGAACAGCCGTGAGTGGGCTCTGAGCCTGTGTTAAGAGCTCTATCTCTATGGGCCAGGCTGGCTTAGCAGGTGAACATGGCGGCTCAGCCTGTCCAGGTCCGTGTGCGCATACATATTTGCACACACACACACACACACACACACACACACACACACACACTGGTTTAGCCCATCACATAAGAATCAGGCCTCTCCCCTACAGTGCCAAAGTAGGCAGAGTGGTACACATGTGTAATCCCAGCCCTCCAGAAAGCTGAGGGCAAGTTTAAGATCAGCCTGGGTGACTTAGTTGCTTAGCCAGAGCCTGCTTTAAAAAGAAAAAGGACTGAGGCTGTGACTCAGTGATAGTGCACCCTGGGTTCGATCCTCAGTATTGATAAATAGACAAGTAAAATTTAAAAAGAAACACGGACCCTGCAGCAGTCGCTGGTACCTGGCAAGTGCCTGTGGTGTACTGGAGACTGGCTGGGGTCCGAGAGGAAACTGCTCCCCAGAAGCAGCCACACTAGAGCCTTAGGAGCTGTGTGGAAGCCGATGGAGACGCCTGGGAACTCTGCCTCCCTCCCTCCACGAGAGCCCCTCCCGTGGGCCCGACAGCCCTCCTTGGCTCATGCACTCTGACTGTTTCAGGGCTCAGAGCGGAGGGACCACAGCCACTCCTGGCTCTCTCACCAAGAGGCTGCCTAGAGCCAGGGCGCTTAGTGACTGGTAGCCAGGCTTTCTCCTGCTGGCACCTGATGCCCGTGGATATCCTGCCAGCACCATCAGACTAATGAGGCCTACATGCCAATCAAAGGACAGGACATCCTGGGTTCATTTTCAGCCTGCCTGGG
This sequence comes from Cavia porcellus, assembly GCF_034190915.1. Taxonomy (NCBI): domain Eukaryota; kingdom Metazoa; phylum Chordata; class Mammalia; order Rodentia; family Caviidae; genus Cavia; species Cavia porcellus. Next base: position 29,813,607 of record NW_026947515.1, read on the forward strand.
AGTTTAGACTGAAGGAGACTACCAGTATCCACACCTGGGTGGACATTCCTGTGTCCACAGTATGCACAAATGTGCCCACGGGACCAGATAGGGGGACCTGTGTATAGGCAGAATCATTGGCTTGTGCCTCAAATCAGCAACACTTCCAGCCTGGAAATTAGGTATGAGCATCACAGGGGCACTGTGCGGGGTACTTGGGTGCTGTCTCTGGGAAGGAAGTGCTACCCTGACAGCATCACCACAGGACAGCTCTGGCCTGGCTGTAGACCGATGCATGTGTTCCACAGGGTGGGCCGAGATCAGTAGAGACTCATGGGCAGGTATCTCCCTGAGACCCAGGGCCCCTCTGTTCCTCGGCGTCATCAGGAACCTGGCTAGACATGGACTCCGGGTCCTATACATACACATTCCTCAACAGTGCCCGGGGCAAGGCTGTTCTCTCCTCAGCCACTCAAGAGAAGAAGCACCCAGGACAGAAGAGCAACAGGAGGTTGCAGTAGGAAGTGCCCTGTGGCCCCGGTCTTGGTCCTGAGAAAAGCCTGAGGGTCACACGCTGTTATGAGGAAAAGGACACCGAGTCTGGCCCTGGCCCAGGATGGGCAGCTCGAGTTTCCTCACTTGGCTCCCAGGCCCTGAGGCAGGTGCTGATGACAGGCAGGCAGGCAGGTCTTGTGTGCTTGAGCAGACCTTGCTTCCCCTTCTAGGATGACCCTCAGGCAATGGGCGCAGGGGGACTGCTGGGCTGAAAGTGACAGGGCCAGGTATGGAAAGCTTCCAGTCTCATCCTCGTCAGATCCTGAAAGGCACTTCCAGCAGTGTGGGTCAGATTTGGCCTCACATGAGCTCCTGGACCTGAGTTATAAAGACTCTAACGTCAGGCCAGCTGCCCAAGCCATTTTTTTGTTTGTTTTTAGTAACAGTACTGGGAATTGAACTCAGGGCCTCATGCATGCTAGGTAAGTGCTCTGCCACTGAACTACAACCTCAGTCTCTCCCCGTTTTTTTTTTTTTTTAATCGGTACTGGGGATCGAACTCACGACTGCCTGCTTGCAAGGCAGGTGCTTATGCCGCTGAGCTAAATCCCCAGCCCCTAGCCTCTCCCCTTTTAAAAAATAATTTTATTATTTTTTTTGGTACTGGGGACACTCACACCACTGAGCTAAACCCTCAGACCTTTTTAAAAAGGCATGGTCTTTTTTATTTTTTATTTTATTTTATTTATTCATTTTGTCTTTTTCATTTTTATCGGTACCAGGGATCGAACTCACAACTGCCTGCTTGCAAGGCAGGTGCTTATGCCACTGAGCTAAATCCTCAGCCCCTAAAAGGCATGGTCTTAAAAAATAAAAATAAAAGGCATGGTCTTGCTAAACTGCCTGAACTGGCCTGAGCTTGCAATCCCCCACCTCAGTCTCCTGAATGGCTGGGGTCATGGGAATGCACCCCTGTGCCTGGCTTCCCCTGTGGATCTCACTGGCAGTCACAAGGTCCCCAAGGCCATCGCGCAAGTCTGCTGAAGTCTGGTATCACTCTGAGCTCACTGTGGGGGAACAGTCTCCTGGCAGGGACCTACATGCAGCGTGCAGGAGTTAGCCAGGCCCTGGTCCGCTGACCTGACGGGGCAGACTTCTGCATGACAGCCTTCAAGGTGGTCATTACAGTCTCCCTTGCACACAAGTCACTTTTCCCAAACTGGGCGATTCATAAGAAGACCAGCGTAGCCAGTGCACGAGTGTCCACCCTGCCATACCCTGCCTCAATCAAGGGTCTGAGGTCCCAAGTCCTGGCTTTGTTACTGCACCAACTCCCATCCTTCCTCCTTCTCAGCCCATGGCTCAGGGCCACACCTAGAGCAGGGCCAGCCTCAGGGCTGCAGGGGCAATGTGACTGGAGGGGTGACTGCAGGCTGCCAGGTGGGGGCCTTGCACTCTGCTGGCAGCGGGAATCAGAGAAGCAGTAACAGGATCCTCCGGAGGATCTGGCAGTGCTGAGGGTGGAGGGCTATGATCGGGTTGCAGCCCTGCTGTGAGTTTTCCACTGGGTGGCTTTTTCTACCTTGGGAAAGAGTGGGGCTGGGCTGGGAGTCTGAACTCTGGGGCTGGGGGTGCCCAAGGTGAGGGCAGGAAAGAGAGGCTAAAACTGTGGCGGCTGCAGTGGGGAGCCAGGACCAAGCCCTGGGCCCCGAACAGCCACGCTGGGGCAGTGATCAGTGCTGCTCTGCGGTCTTGCAGGGCATCAGGCACGGCCAATGCATTCCAGGAGCGGCTGAAATCCAAGCTGGGGGTAATGAAAGGCAGCCGCGGCTCCTAAGCCGCACATCTCTGATCCACCCTCCCGCCCGCCCTCTGCTGCCCACTGGCCATGTAAGAGCCACCTGGGTGGCCGAAGCTGCTGGTCAGAGGTGGTAGAGAAGGCGGTGGGTCCATGACGCTGCCTGAGCCCGGGAGCCTTGGGGACCGTGAGCATCAAGTGAGCTTCCCAGGCTCCTGAGGGTCCTGGCCAGCTCTGAAGATGCCGACCAATGGCCTGCACCAGGTGCTGAAGATCCAGTTTGGTCTTGTCAATGACACCGACCGCTACCTGACAGCCGAGAGCTTTGGCTTCAAGGTCAATGCCTCAGCTCCCAGTCTCAAGAGGAAGCAGACATGGGTGCTGGAGCCCGACCCTGAGCAGGGCACGGCGGTGCTGTTTCGCAGCAGCCACCTGGGCCGCTACCTGTCTGCAGAGGAGGATGGGCGTGTGGCCTGCGAGGCAGAGCAGCCAGGCCGTGACTGCCGCTTCTTGGTCCTGCCACAGCCTGATGGGCGCTGGGTGCTGCAGTCGGAGCCACATGGCCGCTTCTTCGGTGGCACCGAGGACCAGTTATCCTGCTTTGCCACGGCCATCTCCCCAGCAGAGCTGTGGACTGTGCATCTGGCCATCCACCCGCAGGCCCACCTGTTGAGCATCAGCCGGCGGCGCTATGTGCACCTGTGCCCACAGGAGGACGAGATGGCAGCAGATGGGGACATGCCATGGGGTGTGGACGCGCTGCTCACGCTCATCTTCCAAAGCCGGCGGTACTGCCTCAGGGCCTGTGACAGCCGCTACCTGCGTAGCGACGGCCGCTTGGTCCGGGAACCCGAGGCCCGCGCGTGCTACACGCTGGAGTTCAAGGCGGGCAAGCTAGCTTTCAAGGACTGTGACGGTCGATACCTGGCACCAACGGGGCCTGCAGGCACAATCAAGGCTGGCCGCAACACACGGCCTGGCAAGGACGAGCTCTTTGATCTGGAGGAGAGTCACCCCCAGGTGGTCCTGGTGGCTGCCAACCGGCGCTACGTTTCTGTGAGGCAAGGTAGGAGGTCCTGGGCTCTGTGTGAGCGCCTGTCCACATGGGACGTGTGTGTCTACAAAGCCAGGCAGGGCCAGGGCGTGGGCTCAGAGCAGGGCTCCTGGCCTCTCAGGACAGCGGGGAATAACTCTGCTGAGCCCTGGTCCTGGGAGGTAGGACAAAAGGGCATGTGACTCGTATCTGGCCAGGATGGGCAGGAGTCCAAGGTAGCTCCAGTCCTTCTCTTTCATCTCTAGGCTTTCTGGAGGTTGACAGACACTAGGGAGTGGGGAGGCCAGAGGAAGGCAAGGAAGAAGCGCCTCCACGTGTCTGACTGTGGGAGCCACCTGTGGCCCCAGGAATGGTGGACAAAGCAGGCAGTCCTGTCCAGGTCCTGGGCTTCTTGTGGGAAAGTGTCATCTCTGTCCCTGTGGTGCAGCCTGGGTCTTTCCATTGCCCAGTTCTGATTACCTCCAGGACAAACACAGCAGTTTTTATTTCCTAATCAGACAGTGAGGGTCTCAAGGGGCCTTGTGCTGCCGGGGACCAGGCTAGCTGTCATGGTCATTTGCCCACTTGGCTCCCAGAATGCCCCCAAATGGCGGAGCACCCGATTTCGGCTAGCAGCCATCAGGCAGAGGGCGGCTCCCATGTGCTCACCAAGGCCTGCCCTGACCTGTGGGATGTCATCTCTCTGGGCACTGTCCCATTTTAGGATCTGGACACTCACTTCTTGGCCCAGATGGTAGAAGTCAGGGAGGAGTGCCCTGATGGGAGCGCAGTCACACCCTGCACCCTGCACCTGCAAGTGGGGTGTGCTTAGCCAGTGCAGCTCAGCAACAGGGCTTGGTCACTCCTGAGCACTCATCCCAGCACACGGCCAGGTGGTAGGGTTGATGGAGAACGGGTTCAGTTCCTCCTTTCCATCACCACTTTCCGGCCTGGGGAGGAGGCCTGGAAAGCCAAGGCCAAGGCCTGCGTGCTCCTCAGTTACGTAGTGCAGTGGTGGCAGGGAATCTTCCTGTGGGGTCAAAGAGCCTGGCGGGCACCAGAGTGTTTGTGAATGACAGTCTGTGAGATTCCTGGGGGCAGTAAAGGCAGTGGTGGCTATGGTCATAGTGAGGGTGTCAGCGGAGGGATATGCATGTTGGTGGCGGGAACAGAGGTGGAAAGTTCACAGCGGGATGATGGAGGTGACAGCTGTGGTGGTGATGGTGATGTGGAGGGGTGGAAGAAGTGGCAGTGTAGGGACAATGGCCTTACTCCCTCCTGACCCCCCCTAGCTGACGTAGCCCTTTGTGGGGAAGTGCCCTACTGAGATCCAGAGGGCCAGGGATTCACCTCCCTTGCACTAAGGCTGTGGGAGCCTGGCCCTGCCCTTCAGAGGTTTCAGACTTTGACAGCAGTGTTTTGTTTTTGTTGCTGGGTTTTTTTTTTTTTTTTTTGGAGTTGAGCGTGTCCTTGAACTCACCCCGAGTCCAGGCTGGTTTCGAGTCCCCAGCAATCCTCCTGCCTCAGCCCAAGGGCGGAGGTTACAGGTATGCGCTGCCCCGCCAGCTGACAGCAGTGTGAAGCTGGCTGTGGTGCCTCTGTCCTGGGGAAGCAGAAGAGGAGCGGGGAGCTGCCGGCCTGGCTTGAGGAGTGGAACTGAGCTCTGCCGCATCTGCTCCCAAGCCGTGCCTAGAGCGGCAGTACTGCGTGCCTTGGTGGCAGCCCTGGCCAGGCAGCCCTGACCCTGACCCTTTGCCTCGTGGGAGTCTCTGTCCCAACTCAGGTTAGTGGTTACATTTCCCTTTGTTTACTTTTTGGGCTTTTTAAGGCAGGGCCTTACTATGTAGTTCAGGCTGGGCTGGATTGAACTCAAGCTGACCTCAAATCTGCAGGGACCCTCCTGCCTCAGCCACCCAAATCCTGGGATCACAGGCATGCCACCACTCCCGGCTGTTAACTTGCTTTTATGGGCTCTGTCATCCACGGTCTACCTATTCCTACCTCTGCTGACGGATGGGTGCAGCAGTCAGGAATAGAAGACTGGCCACAAACTGATTCAAACAATAAGGAGACTGAAGAATCAGCCATGGTGGTGCAGGCTTGTAATTCCAGTACCAGGGAAGCTGAGGCATGAGGATCACCTCAAGTTTGAAGCCTGCCTAGAGAGCTTAAGGTCAGTCTGAACTAACATAGCAAGACCTTGTCTAAAGGAGGAAGCAAAACAAAACAAAAAGGATACTCAGTATTTCATATAAATGGGAAATTCAGAAGCCTTGTGAATACCTGGCCAGCACCATTGCCAGCTGTGTAATCAGGGGCCTCTGTTCTTAGCTCCTTGCTAAGCCGTTGTCCTAGGCCAGCTCTGACCTCAGGCTGACATTTTTTCTTTTTCGGTACTGGGGATCGAACTTATGACCTCACACTTGCCAGGCAGGCACTTGTGCTGCTGAGCTAAATCCCCAGCCTCAAGGCTGACATTCTTGTGGTCCTAGAATGGCTGCTATATTTCGGGGCTTCATGCCCAGATAGGACAAACTCCAGAGAAAGAAGGGTTACTTCTTACAAATAGGGAAGTATCTCCCCTGAACCCTGGCAGACACCTTCACTTGCTTTGGCCTGAAATGAGCACCCTTTCTCCCTGGTTGATAATCACTCCAGGGTGGGGAGTCAGCACTATCCAAGGCAGTCTGGGCTGCCTGTCTCTACCATGAGGCCAGTTGCTGGGGCAGGTGGCCTGTGAGGAGGGAGACACCACACAGCATTCTGTTGGAGGTGTGTGGGTGACGGGAAGACACAGCACTCATGACCTGGGAGATGTGGCGGTGGCTGTGCTGCCACATGGTGACACTGGGCACATCCAGCCAAGCTTCTTGGACCAGCGCCTGGCTCAGCCCCTGCAAGGAGGCTCTTTTCTAGAAAGTCCTGTTCTTCAAGCCATGGCTTCAGTTGGTGCACGGCTCTCATCAGCTGGACCACAGGCACTTTCTACGGCCTCCACTCACTACTACTGCATGTGTGAAGGTGCAGTCTGGGGTCTGTTGGCTCAGACTGGACTGAAGTTGCCGCAGAGATGATGGGGATGGGGATGGCAGTGAAGACCTGGACTCCTTCCACAGCAGGAGCTAGCTGCAGCTTGAGTCGGGGGTGCAGGCTAGGCCTTTGGGGGCCCATAGCCTCCTCTCTAGGCCTATGTTCTCCTTTAGGGGCAGCATTCTTAGACTGTTAAGAGGCACTACTTCCCACACTTCTTTCCCTCAACCAGATACCCCTCTACCCTGGACCCCAGGGGGTGCTGAAACCTGTCACAGCAATAGAATGGCCAGTTGCCAGGGAGACAGGGGTGTCTGCTGGAGAAGACCCTGTGGAGGCCAGTGCTTGGCTCCTGCCTTCAGTCTTGCAGATGGACGCCCTCTCCTGTCCTGGGAACCCATAGCAGAGCCTGAGGGGCCTGGTCCTCCCCTTGGTTTCTCTAGAGACAAAGCGCATGTGTGGGTGTGGGTGTGGGTGTGGGTGTGGGTGTGGGTGCCTGGTCCCTGCGCTATTTGTGCAAAGGATGGAGACCCACTGTGCCCACCAGCAGCTTAGGTGGGAGTTATAAATAGAGGCTGGGGTAATCCTGGGTCAGTAGAAGCAAGCAGATTACCTGCTGATTAGCAGTGGGGGATTTGCTGGCACGGAAGGGTCTGGCTCCAGGTGTGGGAGAGCTAGGTCAAGGGTCCCTTAGCAGCTTTGTGTGGGGTCTGCCACTACCCCATGATGCTGACGCAGCTGCCAGACACTTTGGGAAGTGCCTTCCAATCAAACCCAGATGATTCTGGGTAAGACTCCCTCTGGACTCAGGATCTCCCCAAAGTAGGCTTCCCCTCCCAGAAGAGGCCTGAGGGCCTTCCCCATATCTTCCCTCCAGGCATCAATGTCTCAGCCAATCAGGATGAGGAGCAGGACCACGAGACCTTCCTGATGCAAATTGACCAGGAGACAAAGAAGTGTACCTTCTACTCCAGCACGGGGGGCTACTGGACCCTGGTCACCCACGGTGGCATTCAGGCCACAGCCACACAAGTGTGAGTGTGCCTGCCCTGCCTCTATGCCCTAGCACTACCACCTCAACCCGCCGCCACTGTCACTATTACCTCTACCACTGCCTCCTCCATCCTCACCACCTCAACTGTGAGGATGCTGCTGCTGTGGCAGCTCAGCCGGGAAGGGAAGAATGCGCCCTGGGGCGGGTGCAGTTCTTAATTGTCTGGGTGTTGGTGGAGGGCAGGCTTCCAGCCCAGCCACTGGAACCTGAGGGAGACAGGGTGGTCAGACCCTGCACCCATGCCCTTCTCTCTTCAGATCTGCCAGCACCATGTTTGAGGTGGAATGGCGTGGTCGGCGGGTGGCACTCAAAGCCAGCAATGGGCGCTACGTGTGCATGAAGAAGAACGGGCAACTGGCAGCCATCAGTGACTTTGTGGGTGAGCTTCTGGCACCCAGAGGTGGGGTGCACACTCCCCCTGCAAAATGCCTATGCAGAGTCCCCCTTTCCTTCCGCCCTCAGAATGCAGGCACTGTGACAAGTCCCTCTCGCCAGCTAGATGGTTGTTGGGTGTACACATGGGTCCCAGGGCATCTGTCCTTCCCTCCACTGCATCTCTGGGCATTATGGGGCCTCTTTAATTCCTTGCATGCTTGGGGATCCCAAGGTTCATGGTGTGAGGTCCCTCACCAAGATCATACACTGGATAATGGTAGAACTGGGCCTTTGAGTCCAAGACTGGGTTCATCCCAGAGGCCCCACTGGGCCGCCTGGACAGGAAAGGTCGCAGCAAGGTCCCCACAGTGCCCTCTCCTGCAGGTGAGGATGAGGAGTTTGTCCTCAAGCTCATTAACCGGCCCATCCTGGTGCTTCGAGGCCTGGATGGCTTTGTCTGCCACCGGCGTGGCTCCAACCAGCTGGACACCAACCGCTCGGTGTACGATGTCTTCCACCTGAGCTTCAGCGACGGTGCCTATCAGATCCGAGGTGTGCAGGGGTGAGAGCCACACATAAAGCAGTGGGAGTGCAGGTGCATGTGGTGGCCCTGCTGACCCCTAGCTCCCTCACCAGGCCGCGGCGGCGGGTTCTGGTACACAGGCAGTCACGGAGCTGTGTGCAGTGACGGCGAGCGCGCAGAGGACTTCCTCTTCGAGTTCCGTGAGCGCAGCCGCCTGGCCATCAGAGCCCGAAGTGGCAAGTACCTGCGTGGCGGGGCTTCAGGGATGCTGCGCGCCGACGCTGATGTGCCTACCGGGGTGGCACTCTGGGAGTACTGAGGACAGCACCGAGGACAGCTGCGGGTACAGGGCCCACCAGCCCCCATTAAATTGTCTATCAGCACAGGATACCAGAAGGCTACTACTGGGGAGTGAGGGAAGCCTGCAGGTTCAGTCTGGGGCCTTTGGCCTAGAGACCCCGAGGAAAAAGCCCTCTCCCCATACTGCTCCAGAGGCTGCTGGCTTAGGCCTACAGCTCCTCGCTGAAATAGGAGCTCCCTGCCCTGCCCCTCGAAAGCCTGGGCACAGAAGTCCTCTCTTGTGAGGACAGACACCTGGCAATAGCATGTAGCCAAGTAAGCAGGACCACAGAACCCAGGTTGGGATGGACTCCACCCCTTCCTCTCACTTAGGGATGAGGGAAGACAGGGCCTTGGCTTTCCCAGAGAAGCCAGGGTGACCCCAAGGGACAGGTGTCCAGCAGGGCACAGTTAACCTTGGAGGCACAGAACTCAGGTTGCCGCATGGCCCTCAGTGCCCCCTAGTGTCAGCTAAGACTGGCGCAAAAAAGCGCTGGAGGGGCGTGGCAAGAGTGGAGCACCAGGCTGGAACCATGTGACTGTCCTGCCACAGGGCTTCTCACTAAAGGGCCTCCACCCTGCTGGTGAGGACACCCACCAAAGCTGCACAGACGGGTGCTCAGCTCCACTCCAGTGTCATCACTGCCAGGGTGGTGGTGCCAGGGTTTTGCTCCTGGAGAAGCTGGTGGGCATCGTGGACTCCTGGGACATCTACTCTGACGCCTAGAACCTGCTGGGGTGTGGGAATTGAGCCATGTAGGCAGCCTGGACCTGTTAGCTCTGGGATCCTTGTGGTCTGCCACGGCCAGTGGGGCACAGCAAGGTACAATGGCCAGCAGTCTAGGACAGGGAGTTCTCCAAGGTGGGTGAACTCTGCCTGCCCCGAGGGCTGTCCTAGTGCCCGTATCCTGCTTGGTGGTGCTTAGAGCAAGATGTGGGCATAAGCACTACTTTGGCTCCCATGCACTTGGGAGGTGACAGGCAAGTGGCGCTCACACAGTTATGGACAGGGCCCCTAGGCAGAGCAGGTGGGATTGTTCTCCTAGACTCTTGGCCCTGGATGGTGAGCAGCCCAGTGTAGCTTGATGCTGCAAGAGTGACCCCTGGTTCAGTCTTTTGCAAGGCCTCCTTTTTCCCTGGCCATGAAGAAGCCAGCAGGGCTCCATCTCTTAGCGTACCGCAACGCTGCTAGGGGCCCTGTGGAACCTGGGGATAGGGGGGGGTGCCACCTGCCTGAGAGCAGGAAGGGGGTAAAAACGAGCCAAGATCCAGAGCTCAACAGAAAGGGTCGCTTGTCATTAAAGCACCTCACAGCACCTGCACAGGCTCATCACAGACAGCTCACAGCAGGAGTGGCACGGAGCATGGCAGGGTCCAGATGTGGTCACCCTCAGTAGTAAAAACAGCACCAGGCTAAGGGGCAGGCTGCGGCCACAGGCCCTGCCCCAGGTGACCCTGGAAAGAGCACAGTGCTGGGCACAGCAGTGGTGGCAGGCACCTTCCTGCTGAGGTTCTGGCCATGAGGGTCCTTTCTCAGCACAGCAAGAAACACTGGTTTACAGGGATTTGTGCTTTGGTTGCAGGGAGCACCCTTCCCCCAGAGGGGCCACTGGTACTGCTGGGGTGTGGCGGAAGTAGCAAGGACAACAGTTACAAACCCCCAGTCCTGACCCCAGAAACCCTGTGTCTCCATGGCCTGCCCACTGGGCCAGCAGTGGTTCCAGCTGAGGTCCGTAATGTCCAGTCGGAGGGGGTGCTGTGCAGCAGCCCTGGGACACCAGGGGCGCAGCACCCCGCTGTGATGAGCAGTGGTCCAGCAGCTGTGGGGAGGAAGGGACGAGTGACAGGTGCCGAGTCCCCAGGGCCAGATGTTGCCTAGACACACTTAGGCCCCTCTTCTGCCCCTCCTGTGCTTTCTGGGGCCCCATGGGGCTCTGGCCCAGCCATTGCGCCTCCTGAGTAAGGGGCCGAGTTTCTGGGTTTTCTCTGTAAAACCACCAAGACCTGGGTTATCAGTGTGGACTGAGGAAGGGAGACCAGACCCACCTGCTCACAGCAGGACTAGGCTGGGGCTGCGCAGCTGCTTGTACACCTGGAGGAGCCGCTGGGCTGTGGCACAGGAGCCAGCCTCATCCTCGGTGCAGAGCCGGTCACGCAGGGTCTGTACCTCACGCAGCAGCGCCTGCAAGCAACACCACTCAGACTCTGCCCCTCTCTGAGGGTGTCCCTATTCTTGGGAGGTCCAAGGAAAAACACTGGGCTGTGACCTTAAACATGGGATGTGCAGCCAGGTGGGTCTGACTGGGGGAACAGATGGTGCAAGAGACAGGAAAGAGCTGTGACCTCACCCACTGTGCCCCTGCCCAGAGCCAAGCCACTCTCCTGAGGGCCAGGCCAGCCCTGGCTGACTGGGCGCCCAGAGCGGGACACTCACCTCATGGTTGGCATGGATCTGACGGAGATACTGCACACGGAGGTCAGGTGGGCTGGAGCCCCGGGCAGCCTGCTCCATGACCATTGTCTGGGGGACACAGGGGTTTGCAGGGGTGCTAGAGAGGGCACTTCCCACAGCACCCTGAGGTGTAAGCCTGTGTCTGGAGGCCCTGTCCTCCTGTGTGCAGGTGACCCCTCCTCCATCTGTCTCCCCAATAGGTGACTGCATCACACAGCCCTGACTCCCATCACTGTGTCCTGCCCAGTGGCCTCTCTGACAGTTACTTATAACTAACATTTCTACTAATTCCGGCCCTTTCCCCACTCACAACAGAACCTCCCTGCTACCTACTGTCCTTGTCTGTCAGCGCAGACAAGCTACAGAGCCCACCCGCTTGCCTGCTTGTCCACACAGCAGGCCTGCACCCTCTTCCTGAGGCAGCCCAGCTTGCCTAATACCAAAGGTCCCTGCCAGTTTAGCTGGGATGATGAGGTCCCCTGGAGTAAAGGTGCCACCCAAGGACCATCCCAGGAAGCGCTGGCTCAGGTCTGGACCGTGCTGACACACAGTACATGCCAGTGTCACCACAGCTGTGCTGCTTCCCAACCAGAGTGGCTGCAGTGTGTATCTGTCAGACCAATTCACACATGGGAGTCCTAACCTTAGTACCCCAAATTGAACTGTATTTGGAAAGGGAGGGCTTTGTAGGTGGCCAAGATGGTCATTAGGGTGGTACTATCCTAATAAAGCTGTCTCTGTAAGGAAGAACGATCTGGTACAGTTGAAAGAAGTTTCCTGGGGACTGGCTGGCCCTGTGGATGGAACCTTTGCCATGTGGCCCACTGCCCTGGACACTTCCAGCTCACAATGCCAGGACTGGGCTCCTGTGTCCAGGGATGAGATCAATGCTGTACCACGAGCACTTCGTAGGATGAAGTTTGGGTCACGGGAGGGTTGTGGCATGGTGTCAGCTGGGGTCTCGGCTAATCTGTGTTCTGATGGAGCTGATGGCACTTGCCTGGTCTAGGCAGGATCTCTGTGACACGTCTTGGGACGCAGCACCCACCAGGTCAGAGTAGCTGACAAGCTCCAGATAAGGCCGAGGGAGGCTGGAGCTGAGGCTGGCTAGGATGAACCTTGAGACCTCCTCACAGAGGTGGAGACTGTGCTAAGACCATGGCTATGGAGGGAGGCTGCCCTGCTGTAGGCACCAGTTAGACTGACTCAAAAGCAGGAACTTCCCAGACTGAAAAGCACTGGTTCCCACAGGACCTAGGTGCAGCAGCACAGCGACTTGGTCCTGCCCCAGGAAACCTGGAGAGCCATTCACTGTGCTCAGAACAGGCAGGGGCAGGCCGCTCGCCATGATCCAGACCCAGGTGTGGCATCTCTCTCTGGCCTCTCCTCAGCCAGGGGCCATGGGACCTCAGGCTGACTTGGCATAAGAAGTGGAAATCCATCAGCCCAAGGGCGCAAGCAGGCCTTGGACAGGGGAGACTGGGGGAACGGGGCACATCTGGAAGGCAGCATCTGCCTGTCGGAGAGAGCTCTCCAACACCCCTCAGCTGTCCACATGTGCTGCCTCCTGCCAGCCCTTCGGCCTGCGGCTATACAGTCCTACAAGCAGCTCACAAGCCCCACAGCCTGTTTCCCACCTGGGCCCCACAGCTGCTGTACCTGCATGCGCCTGACAATCGCATGGTGTGCCCTGCACATGTCCGCCAGAGAAGAGCTCTCCACTTGGATCTCTACAGCCTGAATGGGTCCTGCCAGGCACAGGTCAGTCACAGCCACCTGCAACACACACAAGTCCTTGCTGGCAGCCCCTGTGGCACCCCTCAGGGGAGCCCCAACTCCTGGCCTGGGATGCCCCTCAGTATCTTGCAGGCAAGCAGTTTGGGGCAAAGAGCACTGACCCAGACAACCAACCAAGAACCCAAGACAAGAAACCTGCTGTCTGGACAGACACAAAGGGAAACCCTCAGGACACAGGGCCAGGAAACCTTATCGAAGGCTGCCCCACCCCACGATGCATGCCACAGCCCATCGGACAGCAGGGTCAGGCTGTTGTGTGAACTCAGCTGTGGACCCGTCAAGAGGGGCGACCTCTGGGAACTCTGGACTGTGCCGCTGACAGGTCACATGAAGCCTTGGCCTGCTCTCCACACACGGCTACCCAGCAGGCTGGCAAGCATGGCCTCTGCCAACCCAGAGCCACTGCCAGACCCAGCCTCAGGATCCAGGGATGTCTCTCACCAGAGGGTGGCCCAGCCTGTCTGGCTGGACAAGTGGGCAATGGGCAGCAGGGTCAAGGTGAATGAGTGCTGTGGCTCAATTCCAAGTGGACCCTGTGTCTACTATCCTGGGGGACAGCGGTGTCCTGGAAGCCTACACTACTGTGCAAGTCTCTGACAATGGAACATGAGAGTCAGTCCCAGAAGGGTATGTGAGAGGGACATGCTGGGCACTGGCAGACCCACTTTACCTCCCCAGAGGGCCAAGGTTGTGAGCTGCTCCTAGGGCATGGGCAGCTGCCCAGCAGCAGGTAGCGGCACACAAGGGAAGGGTACTTGTGAGTGGGAAGGAGCAGAGCCCAACCTCACAGGGGCTTGAGCTATGGGGTTAGCCCTGGTCAGATTCCTCCAAAGCTGCCCAGTACCACTGATCCAGGGATCGACTCAGAACAGCTGGTGGGGAGGCCAGCTTCCCTACAGGTAGGTGAGCTGTGCCCCTGCTTGCCTCACGGACGATGAGATGGACATCAGTGCCATCAGGGGCCACGCCCTGAACAGAAGACAGCGCTTGGGCTCTCACAATATCCACAGCAGCATTCTCTGCGAGGAGCCACTGCAGGGTGGCACTGCACAGGGGAACACCTGCAGGGAGAGAGGGATAGGAGGTTAGGCTGATCCTACTAAAAAACAGTGTTGCCACCCTGATGTGTCCTCTTCTAGTTTTACCCTAGAGCCCCAGCTGCCCTCCGCCTCACCCCAAACGGAACTGGGCGGGCTAGCCAAGAGGAAGGGAGGAAGGTGCTCCAAACATGACGCAGGGAAGAACTGCACCAGTTCACTCTCCGGAGGCCCTGCCAGCATGCAGGTGGCGGGTCACGAGAGGCAGTTCCACTTGATAGGAACACACATGGGCGCTCTATGGGGGTGACTGTGGCCACTGCCCTGGACATAAACCTAAAAACTGACCAACATCCACTGACAATAAACAATGACATCCGACAGAAGAACACCTTCCTGGCACAAGACCCCCACGTCACCCAACACAAAGGGCCTCACAAACACAGCGGTAGCAGGAACCAGACACAGCAGGTATGGAGCTCAGAGATGATCCCGATGGCGCTGCGGCCCTTGAGGGTGGCTCCTCAGGTGCTGGCCCTGTAAAACTCACCAGGCTGTTCCCTGGTGGCACGTCTGCTTCTGTATTTAGGTCATGCTTCCACGATTTTTAAGAAACACAACTTAAAAGAAAAACATGGTGGCAGGACAATGCAAGACATGACTCCAACGGCAACCAGGACACAGCAGAGTTTGGAGGGCTGCAGGCCCACAGCTGCCCCAGGAACCACTGGGAGAGGGAGAAATGACCTGTGTCCACAGCCCTCATGGCTGAAGCTAGAGTGAAGCTACTTGGTGCCACCAACCTGAGTGAGTGTCCTCCAGGGCAGCCCTGAGGAGCTCTGTCGACACTCTGATGGAGGCTGTGGACGGGGGGAGGTACTTAGCCCGCAGAGCTGCAGGGCCTGCCACCTCACTGCTTGGAGCTCGGCACGTCTCCAGGAACGTGTCCACTAGGTCAGCAGCAGGGCCGAGTGGGCAGGGTGTGCGTGCACAGAGTGGGGCCAGGCTGGGGAAACGTAGACACTGCAGCATGTCCACTGTCTGCCTGCTTAGGGGCAGGCAGATGCCCTCCTGCTCTGGAAGGAGATCGAGGGGCTGTTCCTCCAGAAAGGGGTCTTCCAGAGGATCCGAGGGGGTGAGGGCCCCACCTACTACCTCCTTGAGGCTGTAGAATAGTGTGCACGACACAGTCACGGGCAAGTCAAGCACACCGCTTTCACTGGGGCCCAGGGGCAGCGTGACTTCACGCTGACTGCCGGGGCCAAGCCTGTCCACAGGGATGGTGTAAGTGACAGCTGAACCGGCAGAATCCAGGTCCAAGGCAGAAGAGCTGGTGAGCACCTGGATGCACAAGGTCCAGCCCTGGTCCAGGCTGAAGTCACTGTGGTTCTCCAGCAGACAGGTGGCCATCAGCACGTCCTGCAGCTGCAGGCGGCTCCAGGCAGTGGTGGTGGTGCACGAGATGGGTGGGGGGCCCTCCCGGCTAGACAGTAGGGCACAGCTTACGTTCATGGCCTCGTTGAGGCTTGTCAGGGCCTTGTTCCGCTGGTCAACAGCTTTCTTCAAAAAGGACACTCTGCAAAGAGCAGATGTGGCACCCAGGGAAGGGAGGAGGCCTGAGTGGAGGGGTCAGAGACCTCTGAGGAGAGAGCCTGGGGGCGGAACTGGCATGGAGCATCTCCTGTGCCCTGGCCATGGAAAAAGGGTGGGATGGGGCCAGGGTGGTAATGGCCACATGGGCTGCAGTCACCAAGGACACTATCACCCAACACATAGCACAGAGCTGGGGCCCATGACTCACCTCTCAGAGACGTCGCCAATCCCAGACAGCAGCTCCTTGATTTTCTGGCCTGTGTTTTCTGTAGTCATTCTGGTGGGACCAGGCATCTCAGAGCTCAGCTCTAGCCGGCAGGTCATCAGGCAGCCTTTGGTAGACAGGGCCAGCAGCTCAGTGTCACCTGAAGGACATCAAGGTCAGCAAGCAAAGGAGCAGCTGCTGTGACACTCAGCACCATTTCCCCAAGGCTCTATCACTAACAGGCCCATGGCAACATTTAAGGGAGAAAAGGTCCGCAAAAGACCCAAGACACCCGCTGGGGACAGGACAGATGCTCCCTATTAGTGTCTCACACTCTGAAGGGCCTTTCTGAGATGGGACTTTGGTACAGCAGCAGTGGCCCCATGGTGGCATTCAGTCCCCATGGACATGAACAGGTTGAAAGGAGGCCAAATGATGACACTGTGTGCCACATTTGTTAGGTATGGCCTGACCTATACAAGGCCCACAGAACAAGACGATCTGAGCTCTTCCAAAAAGAAGTGCCCCTTGTTCTGGGTCCCCGCCTACTCTCCCACCCCTCACTGGAGAGCCTCTTGAAGCCTAGCTGTATCTATAGCATCTGTCTGCTCTCTTCCATGCCACTAGACTTCCAGGGAGCACTGCAGACAAAGGCTATTTCTGCTGTGGCTCTGCCTGTCCCCAGCCACCACTGCAGCCCCTTGGTTGTGAACCCTGCCAAGACGGGTGGCCAAGCAGCTGAGGCCAATCGCCTCACAGGGGCCTCCATCTCTGGTCATATCAACCACATCCCACTCCCATCTCCGTGAGGGTCTACCAAACCACTTCTTTCACAGTGAACATCTTCCACGGCAAGATTTACCGGTGCACTCACAAACCTTCCTAATGGCAGAAGGTCCTGGAGGACAGTGGTGGTCTTGCTCACATCCCAACATAGGTAGACACACGCTCTCTAGTTTGAGAGCCACGATACCACCTTCCTTTGGTCCAGAGTGACTCATAAGCAGCCATACAGTGTCATGTCTCAATAGGAGACATGTAAAGGTTTCACCAGAACTGATTTGAGACTGGTTGAGGTAGATACACTGGTGGTCACCAGGGGAAACATGCTGAGCTGCCACTCAAGCAAGGGGCAGAGTCCACCGAGGCAGAGTGCCACCCTTACACTGATCCCGGGGCAGGTATGCACACTGCTGTTCCCTGGCCCTGAGACAAGAGTGAATGAAAACTAGGCTGTACCCAATGAGGACAAGCCTACACGTTTTAGTTTAGAAGTCAGAAGAAACCAGCAGACATACCTGCAGGTGTATTAGGTAACACAGAGAGGGTAAGGACACTACAGATGCTCAAGCTGGCTGGGCAGAGCAAGGGAGGCAGGCCTCCAGGGACTCCATCAGGTTGTGGCTGCTCAGAGTTCAAGGGGATACCTCCCAGAGCCAGGTCTACGACGCACAGATCTGAAGGGGTGCTGTGGTACATGCGGCTGCCCCCACTGCAGGCAGCACAAAGCACAGGTCCTGGGAGGCAGTACTCTCGAAGCTCTGGTACCAGATTCCCTGACTTGTCCCAGCTGGCCTTGATGGCCAATGTCCGGCCATGGTGACCAAGGGCCACCAAACAGTCTGAGTATACGTCTTCACAGGACAGCACACTCTCCACAGCTGCCTCAGCCTGAGGCTCTGTCTTCAAGGCTCCCATGAAGACAACGGGCTCCTCCAGGTGATGGAGGATCTTGACAAGGGCCTTTGGGTCACCAGGGGCTGACTGAGAAGTGACCAGAGCCTTTAAGACCACACAGCAGAGTTGCCCATCAGGGAGACCACAGAGGATCACAGGTGACTCCAACAGAGTGGCATCTGCTCCAAAGAGTAGCCCAAAGAGAGCCTTTTCCAACATGAAGCCCCCGCAGCCTTGGGGATGGCCGAGTGGCACCTTGGAGCCTGGTGGTGACACACAGCACAGCACGGGGAGGAAGCAGGGGACTGTCGCTTTCCCTGGAGGCCCAGCTGGTGGGGTAGAGGTGGATAACTCCACTTCACCAACCAGGCCTCCTGGCTGGCAGTCCTCCCCTGGACGAGGACGTTCAAACAGCTGCATTTTCCACTGGGCAGGGCCCTGCACCAGGGCCACAAGAACATCATCATGCACAGTAAATGCACAGAGTGTGGTATCTGGGAGGACGCAGGCCTCGGGGTCCACAGTGATCACTGGGGAAGAGGCTTCACTGTCCTTGTTGTCCTCACTTGTCTGGCTCGAAGACCATCTGGAACAATGGAATCAAAGTCAGGACTGCACATCTGCTCACAAAAACCTATCTCACAGAAAGCTGTGAATGGGTCACCACTGGGAGTCCCCTAAAAGACTGTCAGTCTCTAGACAGACCATGTGTCACAGATTCCCACCGACATCATGGACTGCCCAGGATACAACAGGGCAGTTTGAGCCCAATAGAGGGGCTCAAACACACGATTCTTCTCAAAGCAGTACTACGGGCCTGGACTGGATTGCAGGCTTTGTTTTCAAGGTGCACACACAGCCTTTCCACATCACACACCAGTGGCACCAGTCACAGCTCACACTACCAAATGCAACCACCTCCATCAGATGCACCTCCCAGGGGCTTGCCAGAGAGAACCTGACCAGCAGGCCAGGTGCAGGTCTGCTTTCCTGGTTCAGACTTCACCATCTGAATCCCACTTGAGAAAATCTCCTGCCAGGTGGAGACTCTTAAAAACATCTGGTACATCGTGCCATGGAGTGAAGCTCTCCATTCCTAGTGCTGTGATGCAGGGCAATAGCTCCAAACCAGTCCGTCCGGGGCAAACTACATGCGTATCTTAGGAATTATGTGAGGAAGTCGACGCCGTGCAGGACACACTGGCCTCACGGAGGACAAGGCATCCCAATCGGGCTGGGAACACGCGAGTCACGCTCATCCCTCACCGTCTCCGGGGCTCCAATGACAAGCAGTAGATGCCCCTCCGGGCGCACAGAACGTAGAGTGCCCTGCGAAGGGCCAGGAGCTGCAGGTGCCACACCTGGTCGGGGAACTGGTACACCGCCTAGACGCCAGGAAAGTGGGGTCAGGCCAGTCGCTTGCAAGATCCAGGGTCTCACTATGGAAAGCGCCGCCCGCCGCCCCCCGCCCGCCGCCCGCGGCTTACGGTCAGCAGCCCGCCCTCTTGGTCATATACGTAGACAAATTCGCTCCCTGTGGACAGGAAAACCTCCTCCTCGTGGCACAGCACGCGGGGCTTGCCCGACGTCAGGCCTCCGAGCGGACAGGAGAAGCCCGCCAGATAGTGGACGCGCGGCTCGCTGCCCGCCATCGCGTAGGAGAACCCGGCGGGGGTGGCACCGCCTCTGACACTTTACGGCTGCCCACGGCAAGGCGCGGCCTCCGCCGTAAAGCGGCACTGCGGGGGCGGGGCCACTCCGTTGGCTGGCCTGGTGCGGGGGCTGTAGTGTAGGCGGGCCCGGGCGGGGGCGGGGCCGGCTCAGGCTGGGCGGGGCCTGCTGGCCTTAGGGGTGGGGCCTGGGCGGAGACCGGGCCTGCCCAGAGGCAGGTCTGGTGCGGGGCTGAAGCGCAGGCGTGCCCGGCCGGCTCGGACAGAGGCTGGGCTTGCCAGAGCCTAGGGGTGGAGCCGGGGCCGAGTCTGGTGTTTTCTCCTGTGTGATCATCCCGCAGAAGCCGGTGTTCAGCGTAAAGGCCACAACTATGTGACAAACCAATGGACACGGCGACACCTCCTGGGGACTCTCCAGTTGCTTCAGGAGGCCACAGTCAGGGGTCCTGAAGCGTCGTAAGTGAAAGACAAGGACGTTCCACGTTTTTGTAAACTCCATCGGAAGCCAAGGGCCAGTGCCCCTGAAGCAGGATGAACACTTGAACCCACTTTCAGCAACAGCTGGACCATCAAAGCAAGATCCAGCACCTATTATTTTTGGTGGTGGTCTGGGGTCAAACCCAGAGCTTCGTACATAGTGGGCACACACTCTACCACTGAGCTACTTTTAAATTGTCCAAACTAGCCTCAAATTTGCAATCTTCCTGTCTCAGCCTCTCCTGTAGTACACCTTACAGGTGTATACCACCATATCCTTCCAAACTCCCCTCTCTTAAAAGGGGAAAAACATGTTATCTGAAAAGCTCAGGAGGCGTCTGAGGCATGACCAGGTGAGGGATCAACTCTAGAATTTCCTGGGTTTGGACAGAGCCATCTTTGCGTACATACCAAAACTAACTGCAGGGCCCTATCCCCATGCTGAGGCTTGGGTGAGCCAACCACTACTGTGCTGACCCTGGTGTTGACCAGGCAATGCCAGTATGGGCCTTTGGCTCGCTGCCCTGCTGGGCTGCTTTCAAGGTGGAGCAGGGGTAGGGGGGAATGAAGCCACCACTTCCTCAGCAGGTTACTCCGTATTTCCCCCCACCCCATGCATCTTCAGTTGTTGAGTGCCAATTTTAACTAGATTTTCCCAGCCTTGATTCACCTTTGCACACAATTACCGAGGACATTTACCAACACACTAAGGCTATCCCACAAAGTACCCAGGTGGGGAAATAGAGATAAGGGCAGATCTCGCTGTCCATTGCCCTGCCTCAGCTCTGGTCCCCACCTAGACCCTTACTATGAGGAGGTAACCTGTCAGAGGAGTGAAAGTTGCATACATCATTAGCAGGGAAGGCAGTGGGCCTGCAGTGTGCCCGTCAGTGATCTTTATGCAAGTCTTGATGCACTACCATCTCGGAAGGAGCCGAACAACTATAGGTCAGGCTGGAGGGAAACCATGGAGTGTACTGGAAGCCACAGGTTACACCAGGGATATTAAAAGCCCAGCAGAGAAGCATGTAGGGCAGAGGTGGGGACCTGGGGCACAGTGGACCACATTTCTACTTCCAATCATGATTTGAATGATTTCTTGAAAGAACAGGTCCCAGAACTGCATCACCCACAGCAGCCAGGACAAGGAAAATGCCATGGACTTCCAGCTCCTCTGCTTTCTTCACAGGCCCTGAGTGATGGGGCTGGCTGGCAGGCCAGAGCCCTGCTGCACATACAAACTGAGACCCTCAAGAGCCTACTGCCCCAAAGCCCAGGCTCATTTTGTTGCTGGCCACTGCCCTTGCCTCCCTATGGGCGCTCTTTCAGACCCAAGCTGGCCAGAGTAAAAGGCTGACACCAACGCCAGCGGGAGGGCCCTAGAGAAACCCCTAGCTGTCTACAGGGAAGGCAGTCAGCTCTGTGCCATCTTCCTGAACTCTTTCACCTGCTGCCTGGCTGTGGGTCAGACATGCATTCCCAGGACAGGGGCTACATGGCTATCAGACTGAGCAGAGGCAACAGAGACCAGATCGCTGTCCCTCTGACTCAGGTGTGACTCTGGCAGTACAGTACCCAGGACCCTGCAGACTGAAGTGGGGAGCACCCTGTCATGGCTGAAGCACATTACCAGAACACAAGGACATCTTGGGGCATGAAGTTACCCAAACTGCCCCAGAGAGCAGATGCCAGACATGGCCTGTGGAGATCGGTTCAGTGAACAGGAATGACACGCTGGGCGGGGGGCAGTCGCTTCAGGCGCTTTTTATTAGGTTCCACTGCAAGGCTGGGGTCAAGGTAATGCTAGTCCAAATCCAGCCAACACACACCTGTGAGCCCAAAGCAAGCTGAAGCAGAGCACCTATGTCCCGGGAGCAGACTGTTGGAGGTGGGCTGGGTGAGCGGGGCCAGACTGCACCTTTGGGCCAGGATGAGACCTCAGCAGCTGCTGTGTTTACCTAGACAGACATGCACCCTGGCACTCCTCTCTGGGCTATGGTACCTGCTGACATGAGTGGGGTATCCACAGGGGATGTGAGGTGGGGCTGGAGTCACTCCCATGTAAGGTGTGACCAGCCAGGCCTAACCCTAGGCAGGGCTCGGCCCAGCTGGTAGCATTAGATTGACTCTCTTTGGACAACAAAATAAAGTGCATTACTGAACAAAGAGTAACTCAAAAAAACCGTAAGCAGAGAAATCACAACATTTTTTTCTTTAGCTAAAAGACAAAGGAAAACAACTATGTGAATGCCAGAACTTCAGAGCAAGAAAAATATTGGTTGAGGAGGAAAAGAAATGAGCTTGGTGGATAAAAACAAGAGTGAGTGGGACAGGAGATAATGGCAGCGGTGGCAGCAAGGTCTCTAGAAGTCTGTACTGTCCATTGCCTGCCCAGGATGGGCAGCAGTGCTGGCATAAATGGCCTTGGAAACAGGTGAGAATCAGCACAGCATCGTCTCACAGCTGCCCTTAGGGCTCAGGTGAGACAGGACAAAGTCCCCCAGTCAAGGCAGCTGCCAGGAGGCAGGCCGGCCAACCTGCTTCGGCATGAGCTCCATAGTACGCTGGCAGACAGACTACTCACCTGACTACTTTCCTCCTCCTTTGACCTCCCCAACAGCCGTGGCCTGACCTAATACAATAGGCCCACAGCCCCAGGAGCAAATGAAATATTGGCCGTCATAAGGTCCCATGGCAAGGAGGCCAGGTTTGTCTGTCCACAGGTCCAAGGACTAGGGGGTACTTCACGGGCTTGCTACTCCACGGTGACAGTTTCCCAACTGTCTACTACTATGCTGGCCTTTTCCAGGGCCAGCATAGCTGATTTGGCTCTCATTAAGGTAAAGAGGCATTAAAATGCTCACAACTCGCCTGGGAAAGGGCCAAACCAGTCACATGGCACTTTTATAACCACTGGGACCTGTTCTGGATTTCTGGACCTCACACAGTATCTACCGCCAAAGTCCCAGAGGCTTCACAAGGCCCTCTCTTCAGGCCCATTTCAATGGTCACAGCGCAAAGCGGCCATGGGGAGAGGAGCAGTGTTGGGAAGAGGACCAGGGCTCCAGTGCCCACCCTTCACAGCTGTCTGGAAGGGTTGCCTGCCGGTTGAGGGCTGCCACTCTACTCTTACTCAGCCACCCACATCACACAGCTGCCACAGCTGTGTGGCTTGGTAGAAAAGTCTCAGGCACTGAGGTTTGTGAGGCGAACTGACAGTGCCCCTGTCTACTCACCACCCTGAACACCCAGAAGGGCTGTACTAAAGAAGGGAGAAGACAACACTAGCCTAGTGTCTGTCTCTCGCCTTTTGTGTAGTTTTATTTTAAAACAATAAATAAAAGTCTTGTGGGGCACGAATTACTGGTAACTATTATCACAACCAAGGCAGACTTTAAAATTCCACCTGGTTGCTAGATGAGAAAAGGGAAGGCAGCCCACTAACCTGCAGGTCAAAATGAGAAGGCTATGGCCTGGTCACATGTGTTCCCACCAGATGGCAGCCACTCACATGGGAAGGACATGGCCCTGTTGGACAGGGGCTGCTACCCCAGAGGAACAGAACAGAGGCAGCTAAGAGCTCCCAACCAAACATACAGGGTGGGGATGAAAAACAAAAAGCACTGAAAAGAGAGGAAAGGAAAGCTGGTGGCAGCAGCCGCCCCTCCCTGCACCCCCACCCCAGGTGACAATGTGGAGGTGCCAGTTCTTCCACCGTGGTGGGGTTGTGCACTGTGCAAGGCGTGTGGGGTTTTCCTGGGCAGCGCTGCTCGGTGATTCCAGTTGGTAGGCTGACTGTATTCAGGCCCAGTACACCTGCCAGAGCTACCTCTCCAGGATCGGAGCTGAGAAACTTTGGTGGGTCCAACACCAGGGCAGCTGGTCCTGCCCCTGCAGGTCTGCTGGCTTTGGCCGTGCAGGGGACACATCGCACTCCTGGCTTCAGAAGGCTGGGCTAGCCCAGTCCACCCAGCAGAGGGCTGGAGCCCTAGGTCCTGGGAAGGCTGCACATCTCGCAGTGACCTGTGCCTGGCTGGTTCATGAAGGTGCAGTGCTGGCAGGCCCACATGGCGGCAGCAGCAGCATGTGTGGAGCCTCCGACAGCGCCATATTCGTGGAGGCCTGGAAGCTGCACGCCAACGGTGCCTATAGGAGGGGAAGAGAAGCGAGTTCTCATCACTTCTGCAGAAGACACTTGCCTGAGAGCACAGTGGAATGGGCAGAGGCAGAACAGGAGTCCCCAATGCTCACACCAAATATGCTGTCTGGATCGACCATGATGGCCCCCAGCAGTGCACCACCCCTGCCCGCACTGCTCCTTTGGCTGAGTCATAACCCTGCTCTGGATGGGGTCTTTAGGCTGTTAGGACAAAGCTGCCGGGAGCACTGTCTAGTAAGCCTTTTGTGGGGCCACATCTTTACAGCTCCAGGTGAGAGCCAGCTCCAGTGGCAGGACTGCTGGATCAGAGGATAAAGCACGCCAAGGTCTTTAAGAAATTATGGTAGCTGGGGGCTGGGGGTTTAGCTCAGCGGTATAAGCACCTGCCTTGCAAGCAGGCGGTCATGAGTTCGATCCCCGGTACCGATAAAAATGAAAAAGACAAAAAAAAAAAAAAAAAAGAAATTATGGTAGCTGGCAGCTCCGCTATAGGCTCTGAGTTCAGCAGGGCAAGGTCTTTAGCTCCTGTCATCTCTTATGCCTGTCTTCACTGGGTTGAGGATATAGCTCAGTGGCACAGCACCTGCCTTGCAAGCATGAGGTCCTGAGTTCAGTTTCCGGTTTTATTTATTTATTTATTTAGTCTTTTTCTTTTTTATCGGTACTGGGGATCGAACTCACGATCACACACTTGCAAGGCAGGCGCTTATGCCGGAGCTAAATCCCCAGCCCCAATTTCCAGTTTTAAAAGAGATTGTCCGCATTATTGTAGGTCCTCTGCCTCTAAATGATTCTTAGGACTTAAGTGATTTTTTTGAAAGCAGAAATGAAAACAAAAGGTTTGGTATCGTGGTACACACCAATTATAACACTCTGGGAAGCCGAGGAAGGGAGACCTGGTCTCAAAACATTAAAAGCAGGGAAACTGACACCTTGAAGATAGACTGCCTAAGCCTGGCATGGTGGCACATGCCATGGTGGCAATCCCAGCACTCAGGAGACTGAGGCAGGAGGATTGTTGAAAGTTTCAGACCAGCCTGGACTACAAAGTAAGCTCAAAGCCAGCTTGAACTGCACAGTAAGACTTGATCTCAAACAGAACAAAACAAAACAAAACAACATACATTGTCTCTTTCAGCCCATTCCCTTGCTCTTCCGGGAACATACTAGCTTACCAAACAGAGCTCCAACCTGGGCTGCGAATGCTCCTGGTGCTGAGGGTCTTGTGAACTGCTGTGGGCAGCACTCATCTAGACTCATGCTAATGCTTCAGCACAGAGTGCATCAATGAATACAAGGAGCTCTCAGGCACAAGCTGCTGCATGTAACGGGCCCAGATTCCATTACCTGGGGCCATGGGATTGAGTTTTTATACCATTAAAGTATGGGGCCAGTGCCAAGTGTCTCACCCCTAGGGATGGTGAATGCAAATAGACCCTCTTCAGACGAGGCCCCCAGGGAAGTGATGATGCAATCTGGCGCAATCATCTACATTCAACTCACAGAGCCAAGCGTGCCTATGCCCTGTGGCCTGGACAGCGTGAATGCTCTGCCAGTGAGCAGGGCATGTGCCCTGCAGGGAGATATTGTATGTCTTCTCCTCATCCCTGGCTCCACAGTATGCACACGGCCAGAATTCCAGATATAAGGGGCTTCAGCGGTAGCTCTTGGTGGGGGACACTTACTGCAGAGCTGCTCGATCGTGGCCCACTGCTCAGACTTCTTCCATGTCTGTGCTAGCTCCTCATTTCTGGTCCTCACTGCCTCCAGAAGCAGGCTGATGCTGTCCTGCAAAATGCCAAAAAATGTTCCATCTTGCTCTGCTCTTAACAAGCTCTTCTTCAATGTCAAGGCATATTTCAGAGGAAATTTTAAAAACTGAACAGATTCCTGGGCATACTTATGTATACTTGTAACCCCAGCACTTAAAGAGGCTGAGGCAAGAGGAATGCCACAAATTTGAGGCCAGCCTAGGCTATATAATGAGTTTAAGGCCAGCCTGGACTACATAGCAAAACCCCTTCTAAAATAAAACAAAACACCCAAATAGGCTGTCATGTCTAACACAAAATGTCCAATTTGGGTCTATAAATAAATATATTAGAGTGAGCTAAAATTTAAATCCTTCCCAAAGTGCCAGAAGCGGCCATCTGCTACTCTCTGTTGGGGCTGAGAGTGGCCCAACAGCCTAGAGGTCAAAAGGTCACATCCTTGGTCCTAGAGGGACAGAGAGATGGAAGGCCAGACTGTAACAGCTGTCCTCTCCCTCACACTTTGCCCTCTGCCTCTTTTTCTTCTCAATTGTGACTGGAAACCACACTCCACATCCTTGGCCTTGAGGGACTGATGAAGCTCTCAGTCCTCTGATAAATATCTTCTTTCCTGTTTTAGTAATGGGAACTGAACCCATGTGCTTTGCTCAGCTATTTCCCATTTTGAGACAGGGTCTCCTACATGGCTAAGCTGCCCAGACTGGCCTGAATTTGTGATCCTGCTGCCTACTAGGACTACAAGCCGGCTCCACCAAGTGCTTTTGCTCTGACCCAGAGGGAGCCTCACATGTCATTCCTAACCCTGGTGGCAGGGCTGACATGCGCTAGGTTTCCTGGGGTAAATGAGGGAGGCACAGAGGGCAGCAATAGCCACAGAATACTGTGTTCAGTATCAGGGTGAGTGGTTTGGTGACAAAATATATCCAGCAACTGGGTGTATGGTGGTGCACATCTGTAATTCCAGTCCTAGGGAGGTCATGGCAGGAGGATCACTGGGAGTTCAAGGTCAGCCTGGACTACACAGCATGATCTTGCCTCATAAATAAATAAAGCAAACCCAGGTGATGGAAGAATAGCTACAGACTGTAGCACAAAAAAGCCCTAAGGCTCCACTCTGTCCTCTTTGGGCAAGGTGATGAGTCAGTGCTATCAGGTTCCGAAAGAGGCCTCCGTCTGTCTCTGGTGCTTCTGTGAGGCTCAGGCAGAGAAGAACAGGCCACAGGAGGACGTCCATGCCATGGCATGTGCAGAAGCCTTCTGGAAGGGCCTGATGCCCTGGTGCCCTGACCAGCTCAAACAGTACCCACCGTCCACAAAGCACTGGCCCTCTCCTGCCACTACGGTGTCTCTTGAATGCCAACTGCGCAGCTGCACATGTGGGCCTGGAAGCTGGCTGGGCCTCTAGGCTGAGGCGATCAGCAGCACTAATTTGGGAGGAGGAGAGGTGTCAGTACAGAGCTTGAAGCTGTCAGGGTAGTGACTGTGTACACTGTGGAACCCTATTCTCCCAACTCCTTCATCTTCTAGGAGATTATAACCAACAAGATGGTCCTTTGCCATGGAGGCCATGCTGACAACAATCATCTCTCTATCACAGGCCCCTCTGAAAAACAGCAGCCCACACACACCCACATAGCCAAAGGAAGATGACTCTTGACACAAGGTTCCATCTGCCTCCCGCTGCACTCTGGTTTGAGAAAACAAAGTAAGTCAGGGGGCATCTCTCCCAGTCTGGATCCTACCTGTAGAGGCATAACTTCGTTGGTGACCAGAAACAGCAAGAGGTGGAAATCTGAGATGGTATCCAAGAACACAGATGAGGTATTCTGGGACAAATAGGTAGCCAAACTGTGAAAGTCCTGGAAACAAAGGGGCAGGAGAGAAGACACATGGATACTGGGTTACCACTTCCAGAGCCAGACCCTAAGGAGAACTGCCAGGTACTAAGACAACACATAGTGCTATGGGCCATCTCACCCTCTCTTCTGTGACCACTGAGAGAGTCCAAGAGCACAAACAGCACGAGGTAGGGGCAGGGGAAATGCTTAATACTTATCTGCCTAACAAGGCATGGAAGGACCAAGGCCTGTGAGGAAGCAGGTATAGAAGCTCACCCAGCATGACATAGATACAGAACGCCCCTTCCCTTGTAAGTGGAGTGGGTGAGGAAAGGGACCACTACAGTGCAGGGAGGAGACTCATCTGCGCTTTCTCATCCGGCCGCCGGCCTAAGCTAGGGCAGCACAGAGTGAGGAGGTGGAACAGGCAAGGCAGTCATGGCTCTGTGTATGTCCCAACAGCATTAAACATGAGAGCCTCAAAAGGGCTCCCTTTCCTTCTGACAAGCACCCCAGGTCCCCTGGAAGACAGGAGTAAGGAATTGGGAGTACCAAAGAGGCTTTACCAATAAACCACACCAGAAGAAAACCTTATTCACAGGAATTCCTCAGTTAAGCGAAGCTGTCATCTAGGAGGAGGTGGAACCCAGACTGCCTATGTGCTCAGGCAGTAACGGCAACCCCAGCTAGGCCTGACCTGCTGGTGAGAACAGCTAAGCCACGAGCCCTCTGGTACCACATCACGCTATAGTGAGGCCCCTAGCCCTGGTGGAGGTGGAGCAGCCACGGAATGCAGTGGGGGGAGGGGGGCACAGCAACAAGGAAGTGAGACAGTCTCCACTGCTCAACTCCACAGAATATACATCTATTAACAAACCAACCATGGAAAGATTGTTGGTAGAAGATACAAAGTGACTAATAATAAATTTTAGAAAAAATAAGCAGTCAACTGAGAATGATACTTTAGGCAAGACTGTAGGCCAAGAACTTATACTGCAGTCATCTATCCACCTAGACAGGAGAGATACCCAGGTGATCGACAGTGCTCCCAAAAAGGGTCTCATGGGGCTTGCTGCAAGAAAAATGATGCGAGTTTTGAAATGTGGCAATTTCTGGGAAAACAAGATTGAAGAGCTTACCTGTGTCTCACCCAGTACATCCCGGTTTTCAATAGGAAATGGATTTTGCGAAATAGAAAAAGTATAAACTGGATCCTTGGGGAAGGTTGTTGTGATCTAATGAAGAAAAACACAATCAAGATAAACTTTGCGAAAACAGTGTGGATATATTCAAGTTCACCCAAGTAGCCCTGGCAAATACTACAGGGTTACACACACAGGGATTCTCAGAGTTCTACAAGCTCCATAATGAAAGGATCACTTAACTATTACTGTTGTCCCCAAATGGAACATCTGAAGCTGTGAGAACGGGAAACAAGCTGAAGAATCTAGTTGTCACAGCACACACATCTGGGCAGCTCCTAGCACTATGCACAGCCCCTGCAGCCTCCGGCTGCATGATGGGAACGTTGGAGTCTTAGACCGTTACACTTTGCCACAGGCAGCAGAGGGCTGCCTTGTCCCTGGCCAAGCCAACAGCACTACTGGAAGGGAATGGAGCAGGGAGGAGGTCAGAGTTCACATCCCTGGGCTGGGAAGTTTGTGTGGAGTCAGCTGCCAGGCAGAGCGATTCCAACAGGCTGCTGGAAAGCTGCTTGCAGAGGCCGTGCACAGGTTTTGCAGCCCAGGATAAGAACTGCAGGCCTCCTTCTCCCTCAAAGAAGGGTGACCTGGAGTTGGGAGCTTCCATCAAAGGTAGCCAAATCCTTTGTTTGGCTCCAACATGGTTATGGTTTAGGAACAGTAGAGGGCACTTCAGACCTAACACATAATCAATAGAAGCTACAAGGACAGTGGTGAATGTGAAGAAATCAATACAGACACAGATTTTATTCCTCTCAGCAGATGCCCCAGCCCACAAAAGTGCCCAAGTATGAGTTATCAACCACCTGTGGCTAACGCAGCTTTCCTCTGCAAGTGACACTAGCAGGGCAGGTCAGACCCCTTTCAGATTTAGGGTACCACTGTGGCTCCTAAGGGACTACTTCTAAAGAATGAGACATTGCTCTGGTCTGTTTTCTGCATCAGCAAAGGTAGCGAGTTGTTTCTGCAGTCAGCATGCCAGTGTCAGCGCTCTGGAAAGATGAACTGAAGGAGGCCAGGTGGTCCTTCACATGCAGCCTGTGCAGCAGCAGGGCCACAGGGAGGACTTGGGCCAGAGTGACAAGTGCTGGCTGTTTGGCCTCATCTGCTCACCTGGGAGACCCAGGTGACAGGAGTGGCTCTTACAGGGAGGTGCCCAGTGCAGGGCTGGCATGCAGGGCACTCAGTCCTGGTTATAGTTGTGGCTGTAAAGATAGGAGTGTGTGTGCTGTGTGTCCATACTACAGAGACAAAATCCTGGGACTACCTGGGCTTTCCTTTGGGGAAGACGGGAGCAGGAGTGGTGGGGCAACTGAAGAACATACAACAGCAAGCAAACTAGCCAACGAGGCGAGACATTTAAATGCTAGTCCTTCCAGGGGCTCCCAGGGAGTGCCAGAATCAAAGTCCACAGGGCCTCAGTGACTACCTCAAGGGTCCAACTCCTTTGTCTTGTACCTAAGCCCTCTCCCTACCTTGTCCGTCTTGGAGTCAAGAATTAAGACAGTGCTCCAATACCACCATAGAAGCCCAGGAAACACTGGTTTGTACTTTCCCTGCCTGAAACAGCTGCCCTTAGCCTTAGTTTCAAGAGCAGCAGCCACTT
Organism: Cavia porcellus; assembly: GCF_034190915.1. Taxonomy (NCBI): domain Eukaryota; kingdom Metazoa; phylum Chordata; class Mammalia; order Rodentia; family Caviidae; genus Cavia; species Cavia porcellus. The sequence goes on from NW_026947515.1 coordinate 29,843,718, forward strand.
GTAATTTCAGCTGAGGCAGCAGGGTCACAAATTTAAGGCCAGCCTGTGCAAGTCAGCAAAATCATGTCTCAAAATTAAAATTTACAAAAGGGCTGGGAATATAGTTCAGTAGTAGAGCACTTGCCTAGCAAACACAAGGGTCTGGGTTTTATCATATATCCCACCCCACCCCCCAGCAGCAGCACAGCAGCTGGACCTGGCCCAGGCCTATACCCAGGCCCTCTGGGGATAGGCAAGGAGCCAAATCCATTTCTGTGGGTAACTGCTCTCAAGGAACCCCCCGCATCTTACTTCTAAAGGGATAGAGAACTTGGGGTCCCAGGGCAGAATCCTCTCCCAGCAGCTAAGCACAGCTAAAGGGCACACTGCAGCAAGAACTGCACTTCCCACAGAAGGAAGGGGGTGAGGAAGCAGCTAAATCATGTAGACACCTCCTAAGTGTGTGGTCCATCAATCTGTTTTCATCTTAATTACACCCTAGGTAGTCTAAAAAACAGATGCCTTTATAGCCTAGGCAATAAATACATTCTCAGGAGCTGTCAATTGGAATAGAGCATCAATGGGCTTGGCTCAAGGGATTCACTGCTCCAAAAGCAATGATATTTTACAGCCTGAATCCATGCCTGTCCTGAGCTGAAATGTAGCCTGAATGGATCCCAGCACAACAGTAGCATAGGAAATTAGCCACTTATGCTTCTGTGGACAGAACTTATACAAGCAGTGATACCAGGTTTTATCCTGTGGCACCTACTGCCCTGTGGCCAATTGCTTGGTCACATCTTTGTGACCATGAGATGCCCCCAGCAAGGAGAAGAGATATGGGGAAATACAGCAGCAGAGTCACTTGTATTGGCCCCTGGAGCTCCACCCAAGAAACCACGTCAATCCTCACTTTAAATGACACCAAGTCACAGACACACTCTGGTATCGCAGCTGTGGTCTGGCTGTGCAGCATCTATGCATGGCCGGGAGCATGCAGCCTTACCCAAGCCCAGAGTGTGTGGCAAGTCTCTGGCACACCCTCAGGACTCAGTCCCCAAGCAACCCACGCTTGCCGCCTTCAGAGACCCCTGGGTCACACAGGCAGAGTCCTCTGTACTTCGATATGGGGAAATCTAATCCCTAAGTTGTTTTCAAGGATAGAAAAACCTGAAACTAAAAGAAATGAGTAATAGGTATTGTGAAATAGGAAGAAAATGCTCAAACTGGAAGGGGAACAAGGAAGGTGGGGGTGGTGAAAAGGAAGGTGGGGGTGGTGAAAAGAAAGGAAAAGGGAAAAAAAAAAAACACCAGAAAAATGAAAAAAATAGCAACAAGGTTTTTGTAAATGGGGAGGGGAGGAGAAGTGGAAGGGAGGAGAGGGGAATGGAAAACATGAGAATCAAATTATATCATATATAGGTACAGAATCTCTATGATGAATGTGATCATTATTAATATTTAAAATGTACCAACAGACTGAGGATTTAGCTCAGAGATGCAAGTGCCTGCCTGGCAAGTGTGAGGTTGTGACTTGAGGCTATGAGTTTAATCCCCGTACACCCCCACAAAAATCAGATTGGAGAAAATGAATAAATAAATAAATAAATACATACATAAATCAATTTCTTAAACAATCTAAAAGCTCATCAACCAAAGAAAAGATAAAAAAGATTTGGTATTTTTATACAATAGAGTACTATTCAGCCATAAAGAAGGATAAATTTGAAACTTTTATAGGTAAACAGATGTAACTACAGACCAAACTCACAAGTGAAATAAACCAGATGCATATGTGTAAATACTGCATCTCCTTGGTGTGAGAAGCTAAAAGAAATAATTATGTATATAAAAGATAATTAAAATAGTTAAATTGCTAGTATCTCTTAGTTCATTGAAAACAAAGTTTTATGCTAACATTGTTTGGACAATTAAATGCAGATATCTTGTACTCTGAGTAGCTAATTTAAAGATAATGCAATGTATTAACCATTGTTATCCTCTAATCATCTTGATTTGAGATTTTGTTTTGTTGTCTTTAAAACAAACAAATAAAGTTTCTCAAAGAGAGAGAAGGGTAGAAAAAGCAAAACAAAACCCCAAAGAACCATGAATGTTCCACTGGGGTCTCAACGCTGCCATACACATCTCCCGCCCCACATGGGGCCGAAGGTGTAGCTCCAGGATCACTGGCTTCCTTGGGAATGACCTCCACTCAGAGGCTTGGACTTCCAAAGCACCTAGGGCAGCTTGTGCAGGGCGAGTGTGGGAAGCACTTACATCTATGATCAGATACTCCACTGGCAGGGGCCGGGCCAGCTGTGTGATCTCGTTGCCGAACTTGTCTATATCCTGAAATAATCAAAGGTGAATGGCCACTGAGTGAAGATGACCAGTGACATAATGTTCCTTCCACAAACATCTCACTTCTTACTTTTTTATTTCACTTATTTACAACAAGGTCCTGTAATGCAGTTCAGGCTATCCCTGACTCACTATGTCGTCCGGGCTGACCTCCAACTGGTGGAGATTCTTCTGCCTCAGCCTCCCGAGTGCTGGGATCACAGGCATGCACCACCACGCCTGGCAACATCTCACCTTTTATATTAAAATCCTTGTTGAAGTGCATAAAAAGCAAAAAGGAAAATGTATACTTTTGCAACCAATCCATCTGGCATCATTCTTATAGCTTAGAGCTCTGTAGGGCAGAACAGCAGTGTAATCAGGCCACTGAGAGCCTCCACAGAGGTAGGTGCTTCAGCTCAGCCGCTGAGCCACGCTCCCCACTCCAGCTGGACCTGTGCCTGCCCACCTCTGAAGCCACTCCAAGTCTCACAGTCCGACTACTAACCTTAGGAACATCATGGAAGCCTCTGCTGACTTGGTTACAGGAAGTTAGTGCTATGCACTGACAAAGGCGTGCACAGACGAGCGAGTGCACACACAAACACACAGGCGTGGGAACCCCTTCGCCAATCTGTCAAAGTCTAAACTTGTTTTGCTTTGTCAGATGCACAGAACATAAAGTTTAATTACGGGGAGAAACGGCCAGCATATGTTCATTAATCATAAAATGACAATTAGATCTGATTTATGTCAAACATGCTGAGTTCCAACAGTGCCCTAGAAATAAATTCATCAGAACCAACACCATTCATTAAAGATTCTACAGGAAGGGCTATATTTCCTATCTAAATCATCACTTAACATTATATAAATCATTGAGCCATATATAAATTATACATCCATAATTTCCAATTACAGGCCCTTACATAAAAGTTGACATTCACTGAACCTCCCAGACCTGAACTGGTTGCCAGCACATCCACATCATCTGGGCAGAGAGCTGTGCTAACCTCTCAGACAACTGTCACGCTACTGTCACGCCAGTGGAACATCAATGAGTCCAAATAGTCCTGTTCCTTGTTTTAAATTTCAGGTCTCAAATATGTCTCTGTTTACCAGTCTCCTCCTTGTCTCTATGTGACACGTGAAGTACCATGATGAGACCGGCCCTTACCCCACAAAGGAAACGGTCCACATATACTTAACTAGCCAGGTAGACAGAAACTCTTGCTTAGGTTCCGCTTTCCTGTGCCCTCTGTGGCAAATGCCATGTCCTTGCAGGCACAGTTCCATTGCTTGCCTCTCCTGACACTGAAACAACTCTCTGTCCCACATGGTAAGGGTCACCTGTCCTTTGCCATACAGGTAGCCACGCAGTCAGGACAGCCTATGGCTCTGCCAGCTGCAACAAAGGTCCCAAAGATTGGAACTGCCGAGTAGGGTGCCATGGCCTTAGAGGAGGTGATTTCTTGATGAAGGAGATAAAATAGGAGGCAGGAATCAAGCCAATCAAACTAAATCACCATTTCCAAAAATACATGCTTGCCCCTACAAGAAATAACCTGCAACAACTCACACATAATTAGCCCATCTGGAATTCATCTTCAAATCTAATTAAGCTCTAATATGCAGAAACATTTTTCTAGCACCTGTTCTCTTTAATCTTCCCCTCTAGGGAATTTTCTTGTTAAATGCCCCTCTCTTTTTTTGTGTCATGCTAATCGTGTTCAAATTTAACTACCCAACTGTACATTTCCATTCCCCAAGAAAATAAAGGTGTTATATCCCCCTTTCTTCCCTGAGGGAAAAAACAGGTAACTTCTATCTCTCCCCCATGCCTTCACTCAAATGTTCTTGCCAGCCAATCCCTATCCCTACATACCATTTTTAAAGCCAATTACTTTTTATGGGTTTTAGCAAATGTCAGATGGAATGCACTAGGAGAAAGACATCTTAATTCTAAGTCTGGCAGCCGCCAAAGTGTCAGCAGTTTTATTTCTACCTCGAGTGAGACACCAGGAGAGCCAGAAACCACAGTCCCCGATGCCTCACTATATGCCATAGGCCATGTCTGGAAACAGCAGCGCTATGGTCCTGACATCGAGAAAAATGCAGGGGTGGGAGTCTTTGTGAATCCTGTACACATAGGCTTGTGCTGTGACAGCAGCAACTCTGGCTGGTATCACCTTGCTTTGGAGACAGTGGGCCAAACTCTTAGAGTGTGCTGCTTGTCTGTTGAGAATTAGAAGTAAGGGACAAATCACACCAGTACTTCATCTGACAAGTTCTCAGAGCACAGAGACGCAAATGGAAGCAACAGCTGGCATTTCTTAGGCACTTGCTGTGCCTGGTCTAGGTTGGACCACTATGGGCAGGCCTTCTTGATCTTCACAATCATACACATCACAGACACTACTGTTGTGCTCAACGTTTGATGACAAAAGATATCCAGGATAACTACAACAAGCTCATCCATACTGAGAGCTAAGGTACTGAACTACCCCATACTCTGCACTTCACACCAGTACTGTATGGAAACTCAAACCACAGATCCTAGTCCTGGCAGCTCACCTATGGCCAGAAAATAAAACTACAGCCAGAGACTTCAGGGACTATGCTATCGTGTTAAATATAAGGAGACAGGGCCGAGGGTTTAGCTCAGTAGTGTAAGTGCTTGCTTGCACACGTGAGGTTGTGAGTTTGATCCCTGGCACCAAAAAAAGATATAAGGGGACATGAATAGCTTGGTCTAGGGTAAATGTAGTGTCAGATCAGCTAGACAAACACCTAAAATTAGATTCTTACCTTGTATCAATACAATACATAAAATGGTTAATGAATGTTAAGCATCAAAACAGTATTTGGGACAACTGTTTCAAAGAAAACAAGAGACAATATGGTAGACACTGCTGATTTTTTGTTGTCTTATTTTGAAGTCCTGTGTTGCTTGTATTGTTTTGTTCTGATCTGTTTTGTTTTGTTTTATTCTCTTTAATATAAAAAACAGTATTTAGGTAAATAAGCAGTTTGGGAGTAAAGAATTATTTTGAACATATGATGATAAAGAAAAATAATAATGAAAAAAGATGAAAGCATCTGAAGTCAGAAAATAGCTCTTCTATGTAAAAATTACAAAGAAAAGGAAAACCTGACATGTATGTGCAACATATGACAAAAAGTTAATAAAACATTACCAACGAATGCAGAAAATGATAAATCATCTATTATATAGTAAAAACTGGTAGTCAACACCAGTGGAATTAAATCACCATGGTATTGAGTGTAGATGTTTCACCTGAGGAAAGTTGCCAGCTTAAATAGAGATGTGGAGAAGGAGACGCTATTGTATTGAGGAGTTGAGGCATTGTGGGTTCTCCCACAATGCGAGTTGCTTTTTTGAGCAGTTGGTTCTCCTGGAGAAGCTCTGGTCCTCACATTGAGCACTGCTTCCTGGCTCCAGCAGGGAACACGTGTGTCGCTTGTCTCCAGGATGAACTTGCCATGCCATGACGGAGGCTCAGATCTGCCCTTTATTCCCACTCTCTGAGTGTGTGGTCCAGGCCAGTGATCTTAAGCATCGACTCCACACCCTGCCTCCAAGTTCACAGACTCAGCCCCTCACTGTCCTGAGCAATGCTCTCCATCAGGGCCACGGAGTCATGTGCATTAATACTGCCAAGGCTCCCAAGCTTCCAGTCATAAAGTCTTGGAGCCCTCCTGCCTGTTTTCACACTCATTCTGCACAGTCAGCATCGGGAAACCCTACCTTAACCTCCATCTTACCTAGACACAGACCATTTCCTCCAGCCCATAGCAGAGAGCCTGAGCTATCCCTAATAGTTAGTACTGCTGTCCTGCCTCTTCTACTTCATCTACTCCCACTGTCACACCCTCAGCATGGTTGCTGGCTCTGTCCACATTCTCTTACTTAACCTTCTCCATGTTTGCTCCAGCAACAACAGCCACCTTATTCCATGCTGGGCTGCTGTGTCTGAAACCATCTACACAAGAGCCAACACTTCTTCCACCGTACTCAAGGTCTACCTCTGACTTCATCCTGACTGTCAGCCTGTCCCACTTAGCTGACAGCAGCCCCCACTTGCGACAGCAGTTTCCGTAGTACAGACAGCCCCATCTTTTCTGGCACTTCCCAAACAGTGACTGCTAGTTCTTGGGTGCTTCCAACACAGATGAAAGAATGCCAAGAGCCCATTTACAAAATAAGGCAAGGTCTGTGCTGTCAAGTGCCGCATGGAAACACAGCCTGAAGCCCAAAGGAAACGTCTGCTTCACTGCTGTGTATAGAGCAGAACATCAGCAAACCATGACCTGCACACAGGGCTCTCCAGAGGGAGACAAGGGGAGGCAGTCAGCTCAGCTACCTGTGGTCAGTGCGGAAGGTCCTATGAATACCATCTATACCATGCTGGAGCTTCACAGCCTCTGGAGGCCACAGTGCAGAGAGCGAGACTGGGAAAGATGCTACACAGAGCTGCAAAATACACACAGACTCCTGGGCTGGACATCACCAAGCTCTTGGGGCTGCCAGTTTATCTCCATTGAAGCCAAAGATTATCACTTAAGGAGATGGAAACAAATGTTTTAAAAACCAACAAAGTAATCAGCTACAGTAACGGAACTAAAAGCCCCTGTTAAATTAAGGGCATCTGTCACTTATTCTTAGGTGCTTGTCTCAAGTCCATCAACCAGTAAGACTGCCCCAGAGGTCTGCAGCACTTTCTGCTCCAGACTCTGGCTGGAGGATGGAAACTGTAGGAGGCACTGGACTTCCTCCAGAAGCAGCCCAGAGGCCACCCGCTCCCTGGCCACGTGAAACTCACAGAAGCCTCTGTGGGAAGGCAGTGCACCCTCCCAACAGAGTCAGCAGTCAGAAGAACATGGAGTGAAACCAAGGCACGAGCGTGCATGTTCCCAATGGACAGCCTCAACCTCATACCCCGGGAACTCACAGAGTAAAGCTCCAGAAGTTTCAGAATCTCTGTGTGCAGAAGGGTCTTTTATAAGACCTCTGGCACAAGAATAAGTGTCACAGGAACATCTCAGACCTGCCCCCAACACAGGGGGCTGCACTATGCACTGCATGGTGACCCGAGACCATATCCCTGAGGTGCCTGGGGAGGACACAGTCTTGAGGTATGCGGGAACAGACTCCAGACAGACTCCTCAGCAGAAAGAACACATGGGAGCCACCCAGACACCATTGTGTTGCCAAGCATGCAAAACAGTGACAGAGTCAGCACACACCTTCATGGGGGATAATTCTTTGGTACTGCAATTCAGGAGTCCCAGCTGGGGCTTGTAGTGGATCCTGAGGGCTGTGTAGACCTGTCCAGGGTTGGAGCCACTAAAAATGGTAAGACATGGCATGACAGTTTGTCTGTGCACTGTTTAACACACAGGGCCTTGAAGTAGAGGAACCCAGGGGTCAAAAGGAAAAAGTGAAGGAAAAGGGGAAGCTTTGTCCCTGTTATAGACATACACTTGGAATTTTGGGACTTAGGGTACAGCACACATAGAGGACATTAGACTGAATTTTGCCTTCCTGAGAAGTCACATGAATGGCCTAAGGATCTAACTACACTGTCCTTAAAGAAAAACACAGGAGCCAGTCAAATGCTGCATGCCAGGATGTGCAAGTCTGGTCTCAGTGTGGACAGGGGGTCTGTACTCAATGAGCCTACAGCGCCTTGGTCAGATTCCATCTACCACCAGCAGACTACCAGGATCCACAGCAGCAGCCTCCCTGTCCAAACACACAGACACCCAAGTAGGCTGTCCAGGGTCAGGAGTCTCCTCTGGCAGCACTGTTTGCCATATTAAATCTGCTCATGTGGGCCACCAGAGCAGCCATGTCACCAACATGTAACATACATACCTATGTATGCACTTAGAGCTGCAATCTATTTACAGTCTTCCCAATAAAAAAATACTACTCATCAGTCTTTTGGCTAAGATCAAGTGTACAAATATACAAAATATAAAAATTTAAAAATATATTAACATATAAACTAAACTGAACACCTATAATCCCAGCACCCAGAAGGCTGAGAGAGTAAGTAAATTCAAAGAAAGCCTGGATAACTTTGCAAGATTCTATCTCAAAAAAATAAAAAAGAAGCTGGGCATGGTGGTGCACACCTGTAATCCTAGCACTTGGGAGTCTGAGGCAGGAGGATTGTTGCAAGTTCAAGACCAGCCTGGGCTACAAAATGAGCTTAAGGCCAGCTTGAACTGCACGGTGAGACCTTGTCTCAAAAAGACAAAAAACAATAAATAAATAAAAATAAATTAAAAAAAGGGCTAGAGGTATGCAGCTCAGTAGCTCAAAGTCCCTGGGTTCAATTCTCAAAAAAGAAAAAAGAAAAAAAATTAAAGAGAAACAAAAAATATAGAAGCTTCTTGTCTAGGAATTTTGCTTTGAGGATATAAGACTTGTGAGGGTGGCCAGTTTGTAACAAAAACCCAAAAACACTGAAGCAGCATCAACATAATTAAATTAATTCCAATTTGGCTATTTATCATCCTGCTTTTTTTTTTTTTAATTCAAAGAACAGAAGCATGCCTATAATCCCAGAACTTGAGAGGCTAAGGCAAGAGGATCACTACTAGCTTGAGGCCAGCTTGGGCTACATGTTCTAGGCCAGCGTGAACTACAAACTCTGTCTCAACAGAACAGAAAAGAACAGAACAGAACAGGCAATAAAAAGAACTATGATAAATGCAAATGGTGGTTATCATCAAATATGTCCTTCTCCTGTTTTTTTCATCCACAATGAAAATAAAATGTACAGCCAGCTCCCAATGGCAAGACATTCAATGGAGGGAAGGCAGCACACAAAGACAGAAGGGGGCGCTCCCACCCTCTACCCGCCATCCAGGATATAACTGGCAGTAGCCCTCACTCCTCTACACTAGCTCTGTGGACAGCTGCGGCTTCCTGAGAGTGCACACACGCAGTACACATCCAGGCCTCCATGCGCCTTCAACGCCAGTGTCTCTGTGCTCATTGCTCTTCCTCTATCAATGCTTACTTCTTACTTCCCTGGCTATGCAGGATGGAGAGTAGGAGTACACACAAGCACCTTCCCTAGTCTATGCAGGCTTCCCACATACCTTCCACATAGAACTCCACATGGAAATGTGTGTACACACAGAGGTCCAATGTTAAATTTCATACTCTCAGCTGAAGCCCATACCTGTAAGTAACTGACTGGCTAAGGCAGGCCTTTAGTGTTCACCCAGATCTTTCTGGTGCAGACACAACATAATTTAACGTCCCCTGTGACTGAACTGCCAGATTGTCTCCAATTTTATGACCAGCAGATGACACCATGACACTGATGTTCATCAAACATCAGTCTCAGGTAAATATTGGTGCAGGTCTCTTTTACAGGCAGACTTTAAATTCACCACAAAGTCCATAGGAAGACTAAAAGGATTACTCAAATGTTTACCTACTTTTATAGTTCTTTTTATTGAGACTGCTGACATTTTCCGGAAACGCATGATAAACAAGTGTTAAAGCCTATACAGTTATAAACAATTTGAGAGGCCTTTCTTACCGATTATTACTACAAGGGCAGATGAGCACTCAACAAAAGCAACAGGATGACTGGAAATACCAACACTTCATAACAACGGGCTTTAGTTCTTTTTTTTTTTTTTTTTTTTTTGTCTTTTTCGTTTTTATCGGTACCGGCGATCGAACTCACGACTGCCTGCTTGCAAGGCAGGCGCTTATGCCGCTGAGCTAAATCCCCAGCCCCTGGGCTTTAGTTCTTAAGTGTAAGAAATGTACAGTGAGGTACAGAAATAAAAAAGCACATGTCTTGCCAGGTAAATGCTATTTTTATATATATACTGCCAGGTATGGAGGCACATGCCTGTAATCCTAGTACTCTGGGAGACTACGGTAGGAGAATCATGAATTTGAGGCTAATTTAATGAGATTCTGTCTCAAGTAAAAAAAAAAAAACCAAAAAACAAAACAAAGACATATACATGGGCAGGAGTCATAGCTAGTGTGAAGGTTCTTGGTTCAATCTCCTAGTATTATCTCTTTCTCTCCCCCTCCCTCCCCTCTCCCTCTCTTCCTCCCTCCCTCCTCTCTCTCTCTCTCTCTCTCTCTCTCTCTCTCTCACACACACACACACACACACACACACAAAACCTAAGAATAATCTAACAAATGACAAGGAGCAAGACTTTCATGAAGAAACCCTAAAGCCTTCTGTTAGACAGAAGAAAGTACAAAGGCAGCCCTTCACCATGTGCAGGGGCCAGTGAAACCCGAAGGAGACAGATCTGTTTCGGTGCCACCTGAAAGGCTGATTCTCAAATTCACACAGGCTGAGGATGGCTGGCTACTGCTGAGAAGTAAAGAGGGGCAGTAGGATCAGGTCTGCAGAGTAACCACAGAGCCAGTCATCAAGACAGGACAGTGCAGATTTTGACAGAGGAAAACTAGTCATTGGAACAGAACAGAGTCCATAGACTCTGATGTGATAGACCAGTGAGGACACCAGAGGCACTGAGACTGGCAGGAAGAAAGCTTCCTCATAAATGGTGCTCAGACAACTGACCTTCCAAATGGCTAAGAACTGGACTTACTGTCAGCCTAGTCTGCCCAGATAAATGCTACTTCAGATAAATGAATCTGAAGGAAAAAACACAAAGGGGAGAGGCTTACTTCTGAGTCTGGGTGGAAGGCAGTAGAGGGCACAGTTAAGCTCCTGTGATCTCAGAGGCTTGGGTCACAAGAAACCTTCACAGAGAAAATGGCCAAGCTTGCTCAGGGAGTGCAGGGAGGGGGTGCTCCAGCAATACTGAGACCAAAGCCCTCTCTTTCCTCTTGCAAAGTCTCATAGGAGAGGAGGGCCCAGGAGACCATGGGTCCACATAAATTAAAGGAACGAGGCTGGAGACACAAGGACTTTAGGCACCCAGCCAATCTGTGAGACGTCAATAACACCTTAAGGTGCCCAGGGTAGGATGCCCACCTATTTGAGCTGTATGAGGCAGGAGCCAAACCAACTTCTGACAATCAAATGGCTCCTCCAACCTTTGCAGACCAAGACAACAAAGCCTTTGTGGGTTTTCTCCTCACCAAGACCACCTCGGTTCTCAGCAGAAACCCTGGGAGAACCCCATTCCAGAGATGGGGAAAACGCAATGCAGATTGGCTAGTTTCTGCTAAAGTCACTCACTCACTGCACACAGTAATCAATCCTGTGAAAAGGAAAGACAAAGGTCCACAGGACATACAGACAAGGGCAAAAGACAGGACACAGGGACCTAGAATGCAGTCCCTATGCAGGCCTGACAAAGATCAGTCAACATGCCTTCAAAATGCCAGAATCTGTGGACAAAAACATTGAAACTGTCCTTAAAACTGTATCTTCTATGTTCAGAAGATTAAGTGGAAACAAAAGTGACTAGAAATGAAAACTGCAATGTCTGAAGGAGAAATTCTCTAGAGGAAGAGCAGATCAGACAGATCACACACTGCAGGCATAAAGATAAATGAAGGAAAAATAGAAACTACCCAAAACGAAACACAAAAGGGAAAAATTTGACATCCAACAAACACAGTGAATGGTGGGACAGCTTCACGAAGTCACACATATGTGCATGAGAGTCCTCAAAGGTGAGGGAACAACCAGAAGGAAACGAATGACTATGGACAGGCAGAATTCTACATCAATACCAGGCCGGGCATGGTGGCCTACACCTGCAGTCCCATCAGTCAGGAGACCACGGCAGGAGAATCACCATGAATGGGAGGCCAGTCTGGGCTACACATTGAGTTCAAGGCCAGCCTGAATCATACAGTGAAATCTTGTCTCAACAAAATAAAAACAAACAAACCAAAAACACAGTCCCAAACATCTTTCAGTCTTCTCTTTTTTCCTTTTGAGACACAGACTCACTACATAGCTGGCTTTGAATTCACTGTGTAGCCCAGACTGGCCTCAAACTTATGGTGCTCCTCCTGCCTCAACCTCCCTAGTGCTGGAAATACAGGCATGAGCCACCATAGCCAGTAGACTTCTCATCTTTAGAGAGTAAAAATTGTCTGGTTATAGAGGCCTAATTTGGTATCAAGCAAGTACATCATAGTTCTATTCCTAGTTTACACCCCAACACCACAGAATTCTGGGTAGCTAATAACAACTCCCACAAAGGAGTCTGACGTGTCCAATCCACAGAGGGACTAAACCGCCATGGCAGGCAGGCAGCTCTTGGGGCCAAAATACACCAAGATTAGCAGAGTCCAAGAATGGTTCACACTGTCCTCTGTGGACTCAAAGTTTTTCAGACCACCATATTTTTTACCTTATAAAACACATCAGGCACGTACTGCTCGCTGCTGGATTCCTTGGCGTAGCCAAGCTCAGGGGCATCCTTACACGGCAGCAGACATTCATCGCGGACCAACGCCATACACTGATTGGACACTTGGTACCCTTCGAAGTGGACCTGGTTGTCGGGACCACCTGCAAGAAAGAGATACTTCAAAGAGAATCTACCACAGGACACTCAGAACTGGTCCATGCCTGCAACCCACCTGCCAACCAAAAGGAAGCAAACACTCAAGAATCTGCCTTGAATAATTTAGTGGCCTTGGACATAAGTATCTGGCTGCTGACCCTTATCTGATACAGGTGCCACCCATTATATGTCTGTCAGAGTTGGGAATCCAGATGCCACACATTCTCCAACATCTGTTGAAGCTGTACTGAGTGCCATCAAGCATTCACACTCTGAATTTTAACACCGCCACGGTATAAAGGCGAGAGCCCTGCCTTTGGTGCATGATGTGAACAGGATGTGGACAGGGATAAATCTGTGTGGAGACAAGGAAAGGTACCAACTGTGGGAGAACAAGACACATGCAATATTCAGTAAAAACAGTCCTAGCAGTCACATTACACACATAACAGACTCTACCTTACAGACACCTATGTGATCACATCAGGTAAGGGCCCTAAGCATCACTTCACACTCGAGGAGGTATAGACACCATGATAGAGCCAAGGTGACAGGTGGGCTTCAGCTGGGGTCTCTTCAGTCTCCACTCATACTTAATCCATCACCCTCTTTAATCTCCTTCATCTCTCTAAGCTCCACACTATAAAAACCTTGAAGTCAGGAACTTGAGTAGTATAAACAGCTGCAAGAGGGAGCACTCCCACCAGTTATGCCAGATTCCTAAATCTGGAGGGCACACGAGGTCATGAGGCAAACATCACCAGAGACAAGATTATACTATGACAACTGCCAGGTCCAGTTTTACACCTCTAGAGAATAAAAAGCCCTCAATATCTGTCTTTCCATTTGACAAAAACAGAATAATTTATTGATTTGCATCATAAATCAGTCTGTCTGTCTTTCAAACATGTACAAGAAACCACACCTAATGATCAGAAGTCAGAAAAGGTGATGGATAGGACCAGAGTCAGCCCTACATGGGCAAAGCAGGCTGCCATCTTGTCTGAACTCAGGAGGCCAAGTAGCTGGCCCCAAAGGTTCCATCCACTGTGTCTAGCACTGTCACTCTGACCGTAACTCAGGTGAACACTAACATCTCAGTAGCATAAGGCTCGGCCCTGCATTGTGGCCCAGCACATTGACATTTCACCACAACTTGAGTTCATGAGCTGCAGGAGTCAGAAAAGTTGCCATGCATCCAGCTCATGTTTGAGTCTCGGCATCGTAAACTCACACTGGTGTTTACATTTATCATTAAGATGTAATCAATTGGTACAAAAAGAAAAGCCCGGCCTTTGAAGATGCGAAAAAAATGACATGTAGTTATTTATAAAATTGAGGGGCTGGGGACTTAGCTCAGTGGCATAAGCACCTGCCTTGCAAGCGCATGGTCATGAGTTCGATCCCTGGTACCGGTAAAAAATAAAATAAAATAAAATTGTAGACTGTAGAAAAAGCAACATTCTTCTAAACACTAATCTCCAAAGGCAATTAGCTAAAATGAACTGCAAACACCCTCCCCTGTGTGGAGTTGCAAGAAGCATACGCCCCATTTGTGATCACTGCCTGTGTAGACAGAGCAGCCTGTCAAGAACTACTCATGGGATACACTACAACACCAGGAAAGGGGCAACGGCAGAAAAGGGAGCTGCAGTTGACTTTGAGGTCCATTTTGCCTTTCGAAACCTGATCCTCAGTAAGCAATGTTCACGACCACTGAGCGCTGTGTGAGGACTAAAGTCCCAGAGATAGCACCATCACCATCAGTGTGAAGTTATGATTTTGATTCTGTAATGCGCTGTCCTTCCACAAATTCCTTTTTTTTTTTTTTTGTCCTTTTTTGAGATGGGGTCTCGTCATGCAGTTCAGGGTGGCCTTGAGCTCACTTTGTAACCCAGGCTGGTCTCGAACTCCAAACGATCCTTCCCACCTCAGCCTCCCGAGTGCTGGGATTACAGGCGTGAGCCACCACGCCTGACTCCACAAATTCCTTTTGATTGACTCGAGCAAACCTGCATAACCCACCAGAGGGGCTATGTGTAGTTCTGGGAGCAGGAGAGGACCATAAGCAGAGAACCTTTTCAGGCTCTACCTGTGGAGAAACCTCAAGCAGCAGAGGCGTCACAAACAAACATGAGGGCTCACACCTTCCTGCCCAAAAACAGACTCCAGAAAGGGACCGCATGAAGTGTATTTTCTAGCAGCTCAAGGTCTCCACCTGTCCCCTGACCAAGGGACCATAACATAGGGGAGAGGGCAAATTTTACTTGAAGTTAGGAAACCTTTGTCCCAGCTACAGTGACTAAAATCTCAGAGTAAACTCTGTTAGTCCCTCCAGCTGGGTGTGGAAGTACATGCCTATAACCCTAGCACTTAGGACGCTGATGCAGGTGGATCACTGTGTTTGAGGCCAGACTGGGATTCATAGTCAGTTCAAGGGAAAACTCAACTATATAACAAGACATTATTGGAAAAAAAAAACAAAAAAGCCAGGCATGGTAGCACACACCTGTAATTCCAGCACTCAGGAGACTGAAGCAGAACTACTGCAAGTTCGAGGCTAGCTTGCGTTACACAATTGAGTTCAACCCAGCCTGAACTCCACAGTAAGACTATGTTTAAAAAAAAACAAAAACACCAAAAACCAAAACCATCTAAGAGGCTCTGTTAATCTGTAGTGCTATAGATAACCACTCTTCAGCCAATGTCCCCTCAGGAAGGGTGACAATGACAAGACCAAGCACAAAGAGAATTACCTAGTACCTAGACCCACAAAGAGGCTGACTGAAGATGGAGTATTTTCCTCTACTTCTAGAATCTTCCACTAGGTACTGGGTCCCAAGGAGGGACTTCATAGAAAAGCTGATTTCTATCACCTCCTGTTGATTTCTCAACAGGAGGTGTGACTCAGCTATTGAACGTAGTAGTCCCCAAGTTAAAACTACTTGTAATTTTAGAAATGTGCTAGTACTTTTGGCCAAACAGACACTTTCCCTGTGGAGTCAATAATTAAAAGGGCTAGGTTACCATGGAAGCCCATTCCGGAAGTTTCTGAAGATATTCCTGGCTGTCTCTACAATGGGGCACCACCAGCTTTCATGGCTGGAACTGAATATGTTAGGCCTCTTGCCAGGACAGAGAGATCACACTCTCTTATTATTTATGATGTATACAACACAAAATCTACAGCCACACATGTCACTCACAAGAAGTGACCTGTATCCATGTTATCTTCAACATCCCCTAAGCACTTACGCAGACAAAAGCCCATTTAGGAAGGTCACTCACAATGCTATTTTATGAAAGCTGCCAGAACATACATGCACAGTTCCACCACTGCTGACTCCTCTAGGACTAAAGAAGTGCACACATCTTGGCTCAGATGGAATGAGAGCCATGGAGCATCTCAGGAAACCACAATTTGTATGGCTGGGCCGGCAAGTCAGACCCACACAGAAGCCCTGCTCCCTACAGCGTACTCATTGGTCAGTCCCCAGACACCGGCCCACAGACATTCAGCTCTCCCATGTGCCTCTCCTCCCATGCGCCTCTCATGTGACAGTCAGGTTGTACTCTGCTTCCTTGTCAAAGCTGTGTGCAGGCAGCCAGCATGACTTTTATTATCAGAGGAAAGGATTTTCATTTAAAGGAAAATGTCAGAGCAGCTTCTGTATTTTGTTTTCTTTTTTTTTTTTTTTTTGTACTGGGCTTGAACCCAGGGCCTTCACACTGAGCTACACCCCCAGCATTTGGGAGGCTGAGGTAGAAGGATCACAAGTTTGAGGGCAGTCTGAGCAATGTAGAGAGACCCTGTCTCCAAAGTAAAGCTGTCTGTCAATTCAAAAGGACCTTATATCAATGAACTGCAAGCTTGCTTACATACAGCATGACTGAGGAGTTCTGGCAGTGGAAAGCTTAGTGACCAAGGGTTCTACAGTATTGGAAATCAGATCCAGTTCCTCATATACAAACAGACTGCTCATGAGTGGGCATGTCTTACAGGGGTACTGTTACAGAACCGAGAGAAGGGCATCAAGAAAATGGGAAAACGGGGCTCTTGTCTCTGTAAGGGCCTCAAGTTAGGGCTGCACATGATCAAGTGCTTACTTTAAAATATAATCAAGCCTGGAAAGCACAAGGTCCTGAATTTGATTCCAGGTACAAAAAAAAAAAATAATAAATAAGGCTAATGGCACAGCAATAGCCTATGCTACCAAGTACAAGGCCCTGGGTTTACTCAAGAGAACCAAAACAAAGAAAAACACAAAATATCACCAAATGAAGTGTATGTTTATGACTCAATTCTCCAAATTTCAAATTCCTATTCCTTTTAATTCTACAGTCCTCTATCTGAATTTTTGCTGGTACTACAGTATACCTTTAGGGTGTACATAACATAATACATGAATACACTCTCAAAAGAGCTTTACAGAACTGATTTCTTAGAACAATAGCCCTATTCTTTTTTTGGGGGGTAGGGGGGTTGAGACAGGGTCTTAATTAAGGCTAGCCTTGAACTCGAGGCAATCCTCTTGCCTCAGCCTACCAAGTACTAGGGTTATAGGCATCCAATACTATGGCCAGCTAACAGTCCTATTCCTTTCAAGGCTATACGGGTTATGCAATATTAAGTCCCACTCCTCACACAGACAACTGTCACCTCTCATTACAGGAAAAGGGCACAGTAACCCTGAGCTCAGACCCAAGTCAAGTTCACCTGGATTTGTAATGCAAGCACGAGGCCATATGACAGCCACACCCAAGTCTTGCTGTGCTTTCCATGGCCTAGTGCTGCCTATCAAGATGGTGCTGGTGCTGGTAAGTTCAAAATTTTTACCCTTAAGACAAAAAGAGACCAGGGATTTAGATCAATGGTATAATTGTCTGCCTAGCAAGCGCAAGGTCATGAGTTCAATCCCCATACCAAAAAAAAAAAAAAAAAAGACAAAAAGAGAACTCTATTCCCAGAGGTCCATTAACAAAATCTATTACGACTAAGTTAAGGTGAAAAGCTGCTGGAAAGAACAAAATATATTAGCAGGGCAGTAGTTTTTACATTATTCTGACCCTATTTATACCTGTGGCCACTGCAGTAACAAACTTGGATCCAAAATGGCCATCAGGGGAGAGCCGACAGATGTTGGGATGCTTGTTTTGGAAGTCTCCTGCAGTGATGCACTCTTCTGAACTCAGAAAATAGGTGTCCTATGACAAGAGAGGTGGCATATCAGGTTTTATGGCATCTATCAAATACTTTTATTTCTTCTTTAGGTAACAGTAAAAGGTGAACTACATTGAAATGAACACACATAATTCCTAGCCATTGAAGACTCCTCTAAAACCACCCAGATCAGAAAGGCTGGAAGAACTGGTAACCCATACCCACAGGTCTGCGCAGATGAGGAGGCTTTGCCCTAAGGACAGAATCAAGACCAGCCTGAATTTACTAAGAAGCCTGTTGTGAAAATAATTTGATCTGGAAGCATTTGTAAGCTGAGCAGCAGCCTGAGTCAGCATGATTCATCCAGACTCAGAACCACGCCAGCACTCCTGTCTCAGCCTCACCTTATTTCGACTGTATCGGACTGTGCCCTTGCGAGTATCTTCTGAGACGAGGTCTGTGAATATCCAGCCAACCTTAATAAAAAAGGAAAGTATCTTTTGAGTCTCTTCCCAAAACAGATGGTAAAGGTTCCTGGCTTCTGTCCACAGAAGATGAGAAGAGTATTCTGGCAGAGCGCCAGCCCTTCTTGAGAGCCAGGTAAGTAGTTCCTCACCAAGCTGCTGGGCCACACCAGGGCTTCCAAACCCCACTCAGCACAAACTGGCCTCCTCCCTCTGGTGCTACTGAGTTGGGGGAATGCAGAGCCCATTTATCCACTAAAAAGGGGGCTGCTCAGCACAACTGCCCACACTGTACAGTACTGGGATAGTGTGAATGAGACCAACAAGATGACAGAGAACTTATGACACACAGGAAGAAAGAAAAGGAGCAAACGCTAAGAAGTTTGCAATGCTAGTACTTTGCGATACTAGGTTTTATTAAAATAAGAAAATTTCCTGAGGAAAAGCGCTTAAGCTTTTAAAGGGTGATGTCATTCCACTGGTTCAGAGCCCCAGTGCAGGACTAGCAAGAAATGTCTGAGGTCACAGGACCTGAAGACCCATTCTAGAGCACCTAAAAAGCCAGTCTTGGAGCTTAGGCAGGGCACCTGCTGTTCTGTGATCCAGGCCTACTGTGGTTCCCTAACTCAGCATTCACAAGGCTGAGCAGTGCTAGAGGTCAAGCACAGTTGTGCACCTCTGTTCTTGGGAACAGTGATGCCTGACTACTGCCCTCGCCAGCACAGCTACTCTGCTCTTCAAACAACCCCTGTTGATAGCACTGGGCATACTGAGGATTGTCACTGTAGTCAGATGCCCAGGCCAACATAGGCCAAAGGAGGTCAGCAGAAGAGAAAGTGAGACTGAACAATCAAGTTAATCAGGCCATACTGAGTAAGCAGGCAGAGCTACAGTGAAGCCCAGGTAAAGAACTAGTAATTTATGAAAGGCACTTAGATAACTTTGAGACTCTGTCTTATGTTGCCATAAACCAAAAGTTGTAACACACATAGGTCAAAACACTAGATTAGCTCCTCCCTTAAACAAAAAACTTCAGAACTGAAACTAAAATGACCCTATATTGAGATACTTGCTTCCATTAAACACTGTTAAGACTTTTTCCTTAAGATGGTAAAATTCGGGGGCTGGGGATTTAGCTCAGTGGCATAAGCGTCTGCCTTGCAAGTGTGTGGTCTTGAGTTCGATCCCTGGTACCGGTAAAAAAGAAAAAGACCAAAAAAAAGATGGTAAAATTCCACTGTCTTTGTTCAGAACATTAATGAACTCTAAATCACATTTCTAGCCCTCTTGCCCATGCCACCTTTATCTGTAGAAGAATAAAATAATCCAATTTCTCAATTAGGAATAAAGGATGAAATTTATGTAGCTACTAAAACTGAACTTCTATCAGTTCAAATTCATAGTTCAATTTGTCTATAAATATCCATTTTTGAGTTGGGTGTTGGTGGCACATACCCATAATCCTAGCACCTGGGAGGCTGAGGCAGGAAGATTATAAGGAATTCAACGCCTAGGCTTCATAATGAGTTCAAGGCCAGCTTGAGACCCTATCTCAGCAGAACCAACCAACCAAAGAAAAATCTATCAATCTAATGTTATTGGGCCTCTTATCAAGAGTTTAAGACAAACTATATCAATGAAGAAAACTGTCTTGTCTCTTTTTTTTTTGGTACCAGGGATCGAACTCATGACCTCACGCTTGCCAGGCAGGCGCTTATGCTGCTGAGCTAAATCTCCAGCCTCCTATCTTTTAACAACTGAGCCAGAAACTAAGAAGATCCCAGGCTCAGACACCTAAATTACAAACAGGAAATCTAATGATGATAGACAAGGGAACATCAGGAGCACTGCATGCATGGGACAGAAAATAAACTAAGCAGCATAAGATGATCCCGTTCAGAAGCAGTGCAGCTGAGTTTTAGTAATGATGGGTCCAGAGCCGGCACCACGTTTTATGTTTGATGACACAGTCCCATCTCACTCGAAGTCAAAGGGTCATCAAAACCACACATGAACCCAAGTATGGGTCAAGCCTGGCCTGACCATGTGTAGTTGAGGAGCTGGTCCCAGACCAGGTCTGGGCACCCTGCCTGCCTAGACATCTCTAGTTCAGGACTTGGGTGCCCCCCTAAAAGACCCTGTTTCATACCTTCCTTAGGCCAAGTTTGGCAGCAATCTCATCAACTACCTCAGCTTTCGGATCTTCTAGAAGTTCCAGGCTGTTCTGTGTACCAATCTGTCAGGAATCAGAGGAAGAAAACAAAATCAGAAGACAGGCACTGAAGAGCAGTGTCCCCCACCCTTTTTTCCCCTCCAGGAGGAACCAACCTTTTCCCACTGGCAGTACTGCCCACAGCCTATCTGTCTTTCCCTTCTTGGCTGCACAACCAGGAACACAATGCAGGCTTCAGTGCCAAAATGCCGTGAATGAAGGAGGAGAAGGCTGTCTGCACCCTTTGATTGAAAGGTCCCCTCATGAGGGAATAAAGCTATTTTCAAAATTTTCTTGGATAAGCAGTTCTGCACCAGATACGTTTTACAAAAAGGCAAGACTGCCTATGTAAGGTAGCACTCAGCCCAGAATCAGCCTTGGGGCACTCATGTGCCACTGCTGCAAGGTCGATGCCCAGCTCCACTGCCAAGACACTGATTCAGAGAGAGCCTGACCCGGACCACGGCTGACCTGCACTTGCATCAGACAAAAAGGCCCTGCACACTGTAACTTGACTGCAGGGAGGCAGAACACTTAGCCCTGGCAGTGCCCACAGGACACTGACTTCCTCGAGGGAGCAAAGCTTGCCAAAATCTTTTATTTTCATTTAAATCCAACTTGTAGGCCATGAATAAGTATCACTCCAAGCAGAAACCCTAGTCACAGGGATAAGAAAGTGAAGGTTATCCCAAATGGAGTTATATTAACTACACACAATCTTTGTTTTGTTTGGTTTTTTTAAGGAAGGGTATTGCTATGTAGTTCAGGCTAGCCGTGAACCCACTACATTGCCCAGGCTGTCCTTACACTCGCAGGGTCCTCTTGCCTCAGCCTCCCATCTGCCTTAGCCTCCTGAGTACTGGGATTACAGGTGTGCACAACCACACCCAGTCTTCTCATTCTTACAGATCAGTCAAATTTTGGCAAAATAGCAAAGAAGTACGTCTCCTGGGTACCAACCATGTGAAAGGCATAAAGAATAGGTCAAATCTCAAACCTGGGCTAAATCTAGGGAAAGTACTTTTTCTTTTTTTTTGGAAAGTACTTTTTCAACAATGACCTGTGGCAGCAGGAGACTTATATTCTGACAAGTAGGGGAGGTTTTAACCTCCCAGACCCACCATTCAGGAGCTCAGATGCTACTGCTGTAAGTCTGGGCATCAGAGGATTTGGGGTTGGTTTGTTTGTTTGTAGTACTGGGAATTGAATCCAGGGTCTTGCACATAATATACAAGTGCTCTACTACTGAGCTACATCCCTAACCCCTTTTATTTATTTATTTTTTATCTTGGGATAGAGTCTCACTATATGGCAGGCAAGCATCGAATTTGCAAGCCTCCTACCTTGGCAAGTAGCCAAAATCACAGGCATGCACCATCATACAAATTAGGTTTCTATTCCAATGTTTTCAATTATACTTTAACAGATCCCTTAAATTTTCCCTGAAAGAACTTTTTTACAAAACTGAAAGTTTAAGTTGTACACAGTAGCCCATACTTGTAATCTCAGCACTTGGAAGGTTGAACAGGAGTATCACCATGAGTTCAAGATTAGCCTAGGCTATATTGGGAGTTCAAGGCCAGCCTATAGTGAGACTGTGTTTCAATAACCCCCAAACAAAACAAAACACAATTTCCAGGCTACAGAGAACACCTAGTGATCCAGGAGGCTGGATGACCCAGATTTGTCCAGTGGGTCGCATCACTTTATGAATGCACCTCACAGACTTCATGAAAGCTACTCTACCATCCCATGTGTCCACCAGGGCAGCACACACTCAGAATCTGTACGACAGTCAGGAGCCTCATCCTGTTAGGAGCCACACACCCCCCTGCAGCCAACTGGCATCCACCTGTGGCAGTCTCAGGTTCTGTCCAAAGGCCCTGAGACTGGTACCCCAGCAGCGGTTACCAGACAGCCAACCTAAGCCAGGTGATCTAAGAACAGGTCAGCCACAGAGTAACCACCAGAACACAGGAGCTGAGGAAAGCACAGGCAGTGCAACACACAGGCAGAGAAAGGAGGGCAGCACCTCCCTGAGTGCCTTAGTATCTGCTTAGGCTGACAGGTCACATGTTCAGTATCAAGCCTCAGAGGTTCCAAGCCAGAGGAAGGCAGGAAGCAGAGCAAAGTGGCAATGCCTGTTTGTGAACTGACTCTGCAACTAAGTGGTTTTTGTTCTTCCCTCCCACTTCCCCCATAAAACATCAAACGTACAATGAAGTCCAAAGAACTTTACAGTGGGCCCCATATCCTACCATCTAGATTCAGGCATACATAGGTCAAGCCCTCCCTTTGTTTTGGTTTTTTGAGATAAGAGTCTCACTATGAAGCTCAGGCTGGCTGTGAGCTTTTTTTGCCTCAGCCTCTTAAGTGCTGGGATTACAGGTGTTCACCATGCTGTTTGTATGTCCCTCTTGCCAGCCACCTATCCAGGTTATTTTTTGGTTGGATTTTAAAGTAGAGTGTGGATGCAAGCACACATCACTCAAAATATATCACAGGTGTATTATTAACCAGAATTCAGTATTTGTTAGTTTTGCATTTGTTGCTGTTGTTTATGAGATCCTAGGGATTGAACCCTGGGCGGCATGCTACATTCTCAGGCCTCATTTTATGCTTTATCTTGAGACACAATCTTGCTATATTGCCCAGGCTGGACTCAAACTTGACTCTCCTGGTTCATCTCTCAGAGCGTGGGATTACAAGTGAGCACTATTACACCCAGTAGATGATTTGCTTTCGTAACAAAATATATCTAATGAAACACATTATATACAGTGTATGTAATTATAAAGCAAAATCAGACACCAATCTTTACAAATTAAAAATAAAATGTGTATCTATTTGGTGGTATCATCACATAGACAGGATCTTTCAGTAGCTTTTTTTTTTTTTTTTCTTTTTCAAGACAGGGCCTCACTGTGTAAGCTGGTCTCAAACTCATGGCATCCTCCTGCCTTAGCCTTCTGAATGCTTAAAAGTACAGGCATGTGCTACTTCACCTGATCTTTCAGTAACTGTGACCCCCAGAGGAATATATATTTGCCCCATTAAAACTTTTCCATTTACAGCCCTATGTTGGTAGTTTTAGCTACTTTTGTTATTCTGAGATTGGATGGTGCATGGCCTGGGTCAATGTGGATACTTGCATCCCACGAATCCTATAGCTCTAGAATGGCTGTCTCTCACAATGTTGAAAACAGACCTACGAAGAAGACTCAAAGCCACAATTCCACAGTACTGGGCCCAAGTGCAGATCAAGAGCTCCAACAGCAGCTTCAGGGGCTGAGTCAGAATATATTCCACTTCTTTAGCTCAGTACATGTGCTAGCATGTCAAGAGAATATCTACACTCTTTAGGATACATACATCGAGATTGTAGGACCAGGATCTTACACTCCAGTAGTTCAGAAAACTAGTACTGTGTGTATTCATGTGAATGTGCATGTGTGTTTGTGTGTGCAGAGAGAAGGCACATAAATGACAAAGCGAATAGAAGATGCATCCCACACAGCCTTCGAAACAAAAGAATACAGCCCTTGGTAACTATAAATCCTGCACAGATGTACCTGAGGAGGTTCGTAAATTGCAGCCACTTCAGCCCTGATGCCAAGGGGAATGTCTTTATGCTCCGTGTACCGTCCGTATAAGTACCCAAAATGCTGGTTCCCTGTCTTCCTCCAGAAGTCAAGGAAGCGGTCAGCAACAGTGTGATTCTCAAACATGATGTTGTCCACGTGTCTGTATTTCTGTAGAGTTAACAACAGTGGGCTACATAAAAAGATCCCACTGAAAATATTAATTAATTTTTCTAAAACAAATCTTTCCAAAGTTCTCTAGAACAAAAAGCAGTTTTCAGGAAGGAGCAAATGAACAGAGAGAAGGGAATGCTGAAGGTGTTTCCCTGAGTCTAGAAGGCCATGGTGAGCTGTAAGAAACTAGATATGACTAGGTGGCAGCAGGAGAATGCTCAGTGCACTGCTGTCAGGGAAGCAGCAATAGGATAGACTCTGTTCCCCACACTGAGCAAAACGCTCAGGAAAGGATCCATCCTCAGCCTATAGAAAAGTTTATTTCTGTGATTAGAGCTGTAGTTCAGCGCAAAGGCCCTGGGTTCAATACCCATTACTGAGGGTGGGGTGGCAAAATCACAACCATAGAGCATTTAAATAGATCGTGAAGAAAATCCCACCTCCATACAGACAAAAAAGGAACCAGAGCTCCTGCACCATACCAACAAGAGCTAAAAATGTTACTAATTACATCTTCAATGCCAAATGATGGATAAGAAAACACCTGAGACTCTGCCGTACACACTATCCTGCTGGAGGCAGCTCCTCTCCAAGAAAATATCTGCCTCTTAGTAATGCCAAACCCAGCAGACATGAGCTAGCTCACCTGTCTATTCAGCGTGATGGCGCTGGGCTGGCACTTGGTGCAGATGCCATTAGGCCACGGGAGGTGTCCCTCACACCCTGACTTAATCTTGCAGCTGATGTTCTCCAAGGCAACGAATTTCCCCCTGAGGGAGAAGAGAAGCAACTGAGCATGCATGTGATGGTGAGATGGAGAGGTGTGTGAAGCAGCTTACACACCCCCCCACCCTGGCAGGTATCAATGGCCCAAGCACTGACACAAGTGTGCTAAAATCATGCTGGCAGGACTCTACAGTCCAGCTTCTGTCCTGTGCTGGGACACAGGGCTCTTTTCCCACAAAAATGCAGTCTCTATTTTCAGCTGTACCTGTGCATTCATAAAGTTTCCAAGAATATTGCTGAATATCTATCGATTGAACCTATGACACACAGAGAAGGTTTTGGCAATTACATTAACAACTATGACATTAGCAACCCAGTTCTTATAATTTGTTAAAAAAAAAGAAAGAAAATTCTTATTTATCAGAAAAAGCTACTTAGAATACATAATGGTGGCATTTTCATTCTGCTTTTAGCTAAAACATGCACACAACTAGAAAACCTGTTAGAAGCCAGTCAAGAAGAAAGTCTGGGGCTCTGCTATAAACTTGCAGTGAATCTGTACATGAGACATCAGTTTTCTCTTTCACAAAATGGTCTAAGAATTCTTTTTCTGTTTTTGAGACAGGGTCTCACTATACAGTTCAGGCTGGTGTTGAGCTCATTTTGTAGCCCAAACTGGTCTTGAACTCAAAAAGATCCTCTTGCCTCAGCCTCCTGGACTCGAACTTGTAAAGATCCTCCTGCCTCAGCCTCCTTGAGTGTTGGGATTACAGGCGTACATCACCATGCCTGATTTAATAATTCCATTTTATTTTTCTTTATCTATTTTCCCCCCCAACTTCACTGAACTACAATTGACAAATAATTACATGGATTTAAGGCCCAAGGTCCGATTTTTTGCTTTGAAAATAAAAATTGAACGTATTTTTGATGCTCAGGGTGTTTTATTTTTGTTTGTAACTGTAGATATTGAACCTCGGGGCTCAGCCATCCAGATAAGGACACCTTCCAGGGATCTACACCTTCAGCCCTTTTTATCTGGATGTAAGATCTCATTAAATTGCCCAGACTGACCTTGACCTTGTGATCCTTCTACCTCAATTTCCTGAGGAGCTAGAATACAGCTGTGTGCTACAGCACCCAGCTGTTCACCATATTTTGAAATACATTTACCCTGCGGAGTGGCCAACCTGAGCTAAAAAGTACACACGTTGCGCACTCTATTTTCACAAGCAAGGGTGCACTGGTTTCTGCACACCAGATAGGCAATGGCACTGCTGCCAGACCCACACACCGCCCAGCTCAGGCTGTACTGCTTGGCCCCGCTGACAAAGGCTGACTAGGCTCCCGTCACAGCACTACATCTCCCTCACTCCCTTGTCCAGACTACTCTATATCTTTTCCCACTCACAGGAAAGGCTAGGTTTATGGTGGGGTGTCTTAGCTAGGTCTAACATTTTTTTGAAAATTCATTTTAGAATGTCAGCAGGTTGTCAAGGGAAAGCCACAATCAGGAGAATGTGATATTCTTCAGAAAATGTTGCTGACTTGGGCTCAGCTGCTGCCTCCCTTTATCATGCTAACAGGACTTACAGAACTGTGATTGAGGTCCATCACTCTGGGAAGGTATACAAGAATGTGTGCAGAGAGGAACACTTGATGTAGGTTAAAGAAATAAAAATACTTTCATTTAGCCCTTTCTGACCACTGCTACTCTTCACCCTCAGAAGTTGAGAAAAGGCTGCCTGCCTGCGGGACACAACCACTGACACACTGGAGTGCAGCCCACAGACAGGCCTACACTTCAGCTACTACCATGGCTGTGAAAACAATACTGATGAAGAGGCAGGGTCCTAGGCAACAGGCCCACCAGGGCTAAAATGGCTCAGCTGGGAGAATCAAGCAGCAGTGGTCCTTCTGCAAAGTAGAGGATGAGCTCTGACCCACAGAACCAAAGGGCCACTACCAAGGGTGCTGGGCACATGGCAAAGGCAATGGCACGATCTACCCAGGCATCTGTCCTAGTTCTGGCACTGTGGACGTGTGCCAGGTTGACTCCCATGATTCCTCACTTCTTCTAATTCAGCAAAGTTAAACACTCTGTTGCTCTGTACTTAAGTAACCAGGGCCAAAGGCAGAAAAGGGAGTTCAAATGTGCAGAGGCCACTTGCAGCTGCTTACTTGTCAGCGCCTCCAGTCAGCTTCCGAATGTAGGCATGGAAGGACATGTGTTTCACTGGAGGCTCCAGGTGGTTCAGGTAGTCCTCATCGAATGGCTAGCAAAACAGACAGAGAGCAAGTAGTCATGTGCCGGCAGGGCTCACAAGGCACAGAGACTCTACTGTGCAAGATGACAGCCCAGGCACCGCATCTTGCTGCCTGCCATGAGCTCAGCATCCCTTTACCAGTCAGCATTATCACAGTATCTTCAATCTTACCAGTAAAAAGTAGCAGAGCAGACAGGATTCAGGAAAGAGTAAATTAAAACAATGACATGCACACCACCCAACAGGTCCTGCTCTGTGTCAAAATTTTAAAAGGACTGTCCAGGGAGTCCATTGTACGTGGGTGGTATCCCTTCATCACAGCAACACAAACACTCCAGTCATTCATAATGCACCCAGAAGGTCGCTCCCATAAATAAAGGCTCAGCCTCTTTACGCTAGTGGGATGATACAGCCCAAGGTAATAAATAGATAAGTTCTTTAGCCACCACAGTCAAGTACAGGGACTCAGAGAGCCCTTGGGCAGCTCTGTTATCAGCAGCTGACCATGCTGGCCAATCAAGAACTCACCTCCAGTGGGACACAGTGCACACACTTTCCCAAGGGGCCATGACGGCATCTGAGAACACAGGCAGAGAAAGGCAGAGCAATATGCAGATTATTTTTTTGTTGCTGCCTTTGAACATTTTATTTATTTACTTTTGTTTTTTTAAGACACAGTCTCCTTGTATTGTCCACGTTGGCCTTACACTCACAGTGATCCTACTGCCTCAGTCTCCCAAATGCTGGGATTATGGTGTGTACCACCATGCTCGGCCACATTTTATTTATTTATTTATTTTGGTACTAGGAATCAAACCTGCCAGGCAGGTGCCATACCACTGAGCTAAATCCCCAGTCCCTGGCCACATTTTTGATATTTAAAATGTACTTCATACTTTATTAAAGTAGTTCCCTACCCATGAGAAATTTTAGATGGCACACTTGCCTTTTTAATAGTTTAGTATTTACAATGAAATAATTGACCAGCATATTCACTTGTGATTTCATGGATGTTTACCTCTTAAAATGACTAAAAATAAAAGCAATGCTTACAGCATGTGCAAGGCTCTGAGTTCAATCCCTAGCATCAAGGAAAAAAAAATGAGATTTAAAGTCAATTTAAATAATAAAAATGTTAATTAAATGAGACAGCTGGGGGGCTGGGGATTTAGCTCAGTAGCATAAGCGTCTGCCTTGCAAGTGTGTGGTCCTGAGTTCGAACCCCGGTACTGATAAAACAAAGAAAAAGACAAAAAAAAAAAAAAAAAAAAGAGAGAGAGAGAGAGACAGCTGGTACTGTACAAATTTGGCAAAAACCCCAAGAGTATTACATAAATAACCTAAGTGGGGAAAACACCCACTTCATGCACACTATATTTTAATTTTTTTCAAATTTTTTTAGTACCATTTCATGTCTATTTTAGAAAAACAGATAAAATACACTTGACTCCAGGGATTCTCAACATTTTCAGTCCAGAAGTTTAACACATAAGGTAACTTAGAGAGATGTGCTCAGTTTTCGAGGGCAGTAGTGAGGCTGCTGGGAAAGCCAAGCTGCAGTCCCTCCAGGGCTGTGTCCTATCCCATTTTGAATAGGGTCAGAATTCTCTAAGAAAGAACAGGAGGTTCACACATCAGAGAGACAGCCTCTGTCTCCTACTGAGGCTGATCAGAATTAATACAGGTGCACACATGCACTAAAAGGCTGGCTAATGAAGCAATGAGGGCCAGACCTCGTAAGGGAGCAGATGCTAGGTCACTAGAAGGAAACAGAGTGGCAGAAGCACACCGTTAACAACCATGAATACTCTGAGTGGCTTCACACCACAAGCAACTGAGCAGCATTTGTGGCTCTTTCATCTGAGACAACAAAGCTGTTAATGCAGCATTTGAAATCCCACTGTCTCAATGTCAGCACCTATTGCTTTTACAGAGTGATGCATTTAAAAGGACTCTGCTGCTGCAAAAACATTTGTTCAGATAATTTCACATTACTGAGGGTAAACTCAGATGCTTTTACCTGATGTCTTTAAAAATAATTTAAATTCTAAATACTAAAAGCAAAAAAAGACAGCAGCTGTGGTATGTACATGTATTGTGCTAGTAAAATTTTTAAAAACCATTAAAAAATTATGACGTACGCCTATGTCAGCATTGAGATAACCCCAACAAAGAGAGATTCCTTGAAGGAGCAGTCTCTTCCCTGGATGAGATGCTCACTAGAGGCTGAAGCTGTCCATATTACACGATGCCAAGAGGTCAGGCACAAGCCCCTGCACAGGCAAACACCCAGTAATCGGTCCCTTCAACTGCTTGATTCCTGCCCCAGGGTCCACGTATCTCGGAGGCAGCAGAGTAGAGCATTACTATAAGTCCCCTGGACACCTTTCAAATATCTTAGTAGCCCAACACTGCAAAACACTTGATGTGGCACATTTTGAGGTTCCAACTGATAAAAAGTTAACAAAATAACATGATGTGAAATTTAACCTGAAAACAGGCAGTCAAACTCAAAATCCCTGTATCTTCATCAGAAGCTTATTACAAGGGACACATTATCAATGCAGTACTTCCCTCCTGACCTGACCCACTCCAATCAGAACCCCAAAAAGCACTTACAGCTGTGGGTCCCGGCTTCTGTAGATCTTCCCATCCTGCTTGCTGAGGTACTGATCAATCTCATCCTCTACCACATTGGGAGGGCCAAAGGCCTTTAGCCCTACTGAGGCTGACGTCTCCATTTCAGATGAAGGTCCAGCAAGGTTGGAGGGAAACAGGAACAACAAATCGCCATGCCTGTTCAAGGAACAAAAAGTCAATGCCATTCTATCTACTACCTAAGCTGCACAGATCAACCAGGACATGAGAATTCTAAAATCTGCAAAAGGCAAATGCTACCAACCTGAAGTTTGGTGGCACACACTTGCAGTCCCAGCATTTGGGAGGCTGAGGCAGGAATACTGCTGTAAATTCAAGGACAACCTGTGCTACAAAGTAAGCTCAAGGCCAGCCTGAATTGCATAGTGAAACACTGTCTCAACAAAGACTATAAATAAATAAGTTTCCAGTTCTGAGACCAGAATTCTGTTTCGTGGCATTAGAAGATCAGCAGCTTCTGTCAATTTAATCTCCTATATTTTATTTAAAAGCTGTGGAATATGGCCATGTGTCTGTCTGACTCTGCACACATGAACCTAAACACCTCTGTGCTCACTCTGGGTCTTGAGGGCAGCCCTGCCTGCTCACTTACATAGTCCCTGTAGCCCCTTTTGCTCCTGGACCCTCTGTTCAGCTCCCTGCCCATACTGACCAACCCAGCTTGCACACATACACAGATAGGAGGAGGGGTGAGATCACTGCTGTACAAAAGGGTGTCACTTTCTACCCAGTGTGGACGCATGTGCACACAAATGTACACATGGACATGGGGAGAGGAATAGCTGCTTCAAGAAAGGCATCACCTTGTGCTCACGTCACACAGGCATACAGACCCAGAATGAACAAGCAGTTGCCACTTTACAAAAGGGCACCCTGATGCACACCTGCAATCCCAGCAGGCTGGGAGACTAAGGCAGAAAAACAGCAAATTCAAGCCTAGACTGGGCAAGTTAGGGGCCTGGGAGGTGAGACAGCTTAGTGTGAGGCACTGGGTTTGAGCCTGGTGCTCTACATGGGGGCATCACTTTCTACCCAGTGCACACACACATGAACAGGCATGGGGAGTCCTGCTGTACAAAAGCATCACTGTCACACATTGTTCCTTTCATCCAACATCCTCATAAACCCTCAAATACAGCTGTACACGGGCAGGCGTGACTTCTGATGGCGGTACACACTCTCCAGGAAGGCAGCTTCACACTGCAGTGAAGGGCACACTGCCGTGAAGGGCACACTGCCAGCTTTGGTCTTGTGAACACCTACACATGCTCACAGCGGGACTCGGGGTAGACTCAGGAGCAGCCCTTTTCTGTTCTTGCCGAGGTTCTTCTGTATTGTTTCCCGAAGAGTCTGCTGCAAGTGTCCTTTCCAACAGCAGTACTTGGCATGCTGTCACTTTCTATGTGAAGGGTCACTGGTCTACACTGCGCAATGCAGGAGTAGACCGGCTTGGCTAAAGAGCACTTCCACTCAGGAGCCATGCACAGCACAGTGGGGCTGCAAGTGGACAGTGGGCTCACACCCTGGGGAGAAAGGCTGCAGTGGACCTTGTGATAAATATTTAACCACTGTCAGAAAGGTACACAGAAAAGAATAAAAAGATTGGGGCTGGGGATTTAGCTCAGCGGCATAAGCGCCTGCCTTGCAAGCAGGCAGTCGTGAGTTCGATCCCCGGTACCGATAAAAACGAAAAAGACAAAAAAAGAATAAAAAGATCACCAGCCACAGCACTGAACAGCAAACCAAGAACACAGGACAGGCCAGGAGTATAAATCCCCAAGGACACAAAGCACGGCTGTAGATCTTCAACAAATCTGCCCTCACCTTTCTCCTCTGAATTCAGCAGTTAAAAAACTATCAAATTGTAATCAGAGACTTCTACTTGTGCAATAGCTATTCCTAAATACCCTGCAGCAGTAAAATACTTAGCTCAAACACTAGATCACAGAGTTAACAAATATACTCTAAAACACTGCTGAAAAAAAAAAAAAAAAAAAAAAAAAAAAAAAAACACTGCTGACCTCTAAGAAAAGTAAAGGAACTCCCAGACACCCAACGTCTGTAGTCTAGTCATCACAAACAGAAAGGACACAGCTCAAAACTGTCCCTGGCCCAGCACCATGATCAGGACCTTGAGGTTTTGGGCTGGTCGTCATTCACTGCACAAAGCGAGACAAGGCCTTGAGTCTCTGCCCAAAACAGGCTGCTGAGCCTGGAACTCCCACGTAAAGTCTGATGACTAAAAGGTATCTAAACTGTAGGAGAGACTCCAAAAACTGAATGGGAACCAAGCAGAAATCCTGCCCGCCTCCACTCACTACACAGATGGGGGAAAGCACCTCTGAGGCTGTAAGCAAGCGACATGCTCTGCCATCATCTTAAAGGTGGCACCCAGAGTGTTACAGGGAGAACAACCAAAGACAAAAATGAACTCAGAAGAATTTCAGCTCCACTGCACCCCCTTGTGCCCAAAGAAGCAAATGCAAGGCTCCTCTGCAGAAAGGCCATTAAATCCAAATCTTTCAAAATTTGTCAAAATCAAATTGATAAAACAGGTCTTCTCAAAAAGAAAATCCCAATACCAAAGATACAAGGGAAAAAGCCGTTAAGCAAGGATGAGCAGAGACGACGAAAAGATTTAAATGTAGGCCCAAGATTTGGATGTTGAAATTCCAAGACACAAACTAAGAAGAGCACATGAGAAATTTTCCAGGAGCAAGAGCAGCATGGCCTCTGAGAGTGCTTCAACAACCACATTTGAAAAGAAATCAAAGAATATTCAGAAGTGAAAAATGGCCAGGAAAGGTGGTGTACACCTGTACCCAAAACCACTTGAGAATTTGAAGCAGGAAAACCACCTGAATCTAGTTTGGGGCCAGCTGGGCAACATGGCATAACCTTGTTTCAATTTTTGTACAGAAGAGGTTTGCGGATTGAAGCTTTTGTATAAAAGCTGTGTGGGGGTTGAAAAGCTAACACCCTGCCACTCCTACCAAACAGCCCCCACCACTGCTGTGAGAGCCTGGCCCAAGAAGGTCCATTAGGCCTCTGCATCCAGCATCTGGTCAACAAGTTCTTAATCAAATATATCTTTATTATTTTTCTCTTTCTTTCTTTTTAAAAATCTTTTTAAAAAATCAAATAAACGTTAAGGAAAGGAACCTAGGCATAATGGAACCAGGCGTGAGATTGTGAGTTTGATCCAGTATTGCAAAAAAACTTTTAAAAAGGAGGAGGATAGTTACAGGAGTACACACCACACCCAGCTCAGAAGGTTTTTAAAAATATAGCTGTGCCAGGGGTGGTGGCACATACTGGTAATCCTAGCACTGGGGAGGTTGAGGCCAAAGGATTGTTTCAAGTTTGAGATGAGCCTAGGGTAAAAAGTGAGCTCAAGACCAGCCCGAACTATATAGTGGGACCCTGTCTCAAAAATATAAAAAATTAAATAAATAAAATAGAAATTTTAAAAATCTGGCACATGCCTATAAGCCTAGTACTGGGAAGGCTATTACAAGAGAATTGCTACAAGTTTGAAGTCAGCCTAAGCTACATAATGAGTTCAAGGCTGCTTGGAACTACATGGCATGACTGTCTCAAAAAACAAACAAACAAAACCAGTCAATCAAGCCATGGTTTCTCCTGCTCACTTGTTGCAGGCACTGTACACATATGAGGGAAGCACTGTTCTCCTCACAGACAAGGGCAAGGTGAATAAGGCAAAGTCATGTCCCAACCTCAGAGCTAGCAAGCATAAACCCCAACTGGCCTTTCCCCTCAAAGGAAAGATGACCTCGGGTACTCTGGAAATGGTCACGAACAATAAAAGGGATAAGCTAATTTCTAGAGGCAAGTAAATAACAGGTGTCCAATAAATCTCTATAGAATAAACATGTGCCATAACAATGAAGTTTTTCCCTAAGTACCCTAACATGTGAGACTAAATTGCCCATTGCCAGAGCAGCTCCTACTCTTCCTAGTAAACAGGCACATAGCCAGCTGCATATCATCCTGGCCCAATCCCTCAGGCAGTAGCCACCATGAGCTACCTGCAGCCAGGGGCAGCCAGCGGCTACAGCCTAAAGACTGAGGGGCACTCATGGGCTCTGCTGGCTGGCACGTGAACAAGTGCCCAGGCAGCTCAGACAAAGTCAGCAAATCTGTCCTGTGAAGGGGCAAACACTGAATATTTTCAGCTCCACAGGTCACATGGTCCATCACAACCATGTACAATGTAAGAACAGCACTGGATAGCTGACATGGCCACATCCCAGTGATGCATCATACACGTAGGCAGCAGGTTAAGAGGTGTCTGCAAGCTGGCAGCCCCCCGAACACAAGTAACAACTCAAGGAAACGATTATAGGCCACTGTCCTGCAGCTTTCCTGCTAAGCCAACAGAGCTGATGAGGCAGGATGTTCTCACACACAGCTGCAATCAAGGTCCTTCCCTTCAGAGGAAGAGCTGAGAGTAGAGCTCCTATGGATTCAGGCTAGGTGGGCCCCAAGTCTGCTGTCTTCTGAGGTGAGCTTCTGGAAGGTGATCAAACAATGAGGGCACTGTACTCATCAGTGGTTTTATCCTTTGATGGGCTTAAAAATGAATGTTCTGTTAAGAAGTGTGGCTTAGGGGCTGGGGATTTAGCTCAGCAGCATAAGCGCCTGCCTTGCAAGCAGGTAGTCATGAGTTCGATCCCCGGTACCGATTAAAAAAAAAGAAAAAAAAAGAAGTGCGGCTTGAAGCTGGTTGTGGTGACGCATACCTGTAATCCCACCACTCGGGAGACAGAGGCAGGAGGATTGCCTTGAGTTTAGCACTGGGGGTGCCACACAGTGAGTTCAAAGCTAGTGAGAACTACACAGTGAGGCCCTGTCTCAAAAACCAAAAAGAGAAAAAGAAAAAAGTGAGGTGGGGCCTGGCTGCAGTCTGCTCCCTGGGCCATGACTGGAAGGGTGTGTTCTGGTCCTTGGTCCCTTCTCCTTGTGCTTCCAGACTGCCACAGGTGGAGGAACTTTACTCTGCTATACTATTTCAGTATACTGGCAACCAGTACAGAAAACTCTGCTCTGAAACCTCTCCTCCTTTAAACAGCCATCAGGTATTTTGTCCCTGCAACAGGAAGACTGACTAACATAGCAGCCAACCCCACTGAAGACACAGACCCAAAGCCACAACGTTCTTCACAGTGATGCGCATCCAGAATTCTGCTGTTCAATCAAACCTGCTCAACAACTGCAGAGCTGGTTGCCGGGGACGCCTACCAAGCAACACAATCACCTGAATGGTGAGGTTTACAAGAGCCCAGGCAGTGGTATGAAGAGGAAATATGATAAACCAGGGGCCTCACTGGGTCACAGGGCTATGGTTCTTCCCCATTCCCAAGGTCTTTCTGGATAGCACTTACTTGATTTTCAGCAAGTGGAGAGATTTACTAGATGATGCTGTTATCTCTCCAGTCTTGTTTCTATTAAGGTACACCGAAAAGCCATTGTTTTGGAAACCAAACTCCTTTGCCACCTACAACAAATCCCAAAATAGAAATTTAATGGAACATGTAGGTATCACTATACAAGTCACAGTATCAGACACAACTGGAAAAATGCTTATGTATCCCAGAAACTGCTCCTCATTCACCAAGTTCCTCATCTTCCACTCTTTTGACAGAATCTGTCTCCTCATGAAAGTGTCAACTCAGATAAAAAATATGTATCAAAGGCAAAAGTCTTGTGTAAACAATAAAACTGCAGACACATTTAAGAGTCTGAAGAAAGAGCCAGGCATGGTGTTACACAGCTGTAATACCAGCATTTGAAAGGCTGAGGCAGGAACATCACAAGTTCAAGGATAGACTGTACTACAGAGCAAGACTCTGGCTCAAAAAAATAAAACAAAACAAAAAGTTTGAAGAAAGATGGGCTGGGGATTTAACTCAGCGGCATAAGCACCTGCCTTGCAAGCAGATGGTTGTGAGTTCGATCCCTGGTACCGATAAAAATGAAAAAGACAAAAAAAAAAAAAAAAAGTTTGAAGAAAGAATCACAACTAAGTGTTATCAAGTTGAAGCCAAGCCAGATGTGATGGCATGCACTCTGGAAGGCTGAGATAGAAAGATTCAAAAATTATCTTACTTGGGCTGGGGATTTAGCTCTGCGGTGTAAGCGCCAGCCTGGCAAGCGAGCGCAAGGTTGTGAGTTCAATCCCCAGTACCGCAAAAAAAAAAAAAAAAAAAATTTACCTTACTTGCCAGGCATGGTGGCACACACCAGTGATCCCAGCACTCTAGAAGGCTGAGGTAGGAGGATCACAAGTTCAAACCCAAGGAGAAATTTAGCAACTTACTGAGATTCTATCTCAAAATAAAAAGCACTGGGCAGGGAGGTGGCAGAGGGTATGTGCTTGGGATATAGTTCAGCAGCACAGCACCTGCCTGGCAAGTACAAGGTCCTGAGTTCAATTCCTGGTACCCAAATAAATAAGTAAATAAGTAAAAATTTTGATAGAACAGGTTTTGAAAAACAAAACAACAGCTGGGTTGTGGTGGTGCATGACTGATTGAATCCAGAGCCTTTGCAATGAGCTACTGAAATATTTCTTCTAGCCCTATTTTTTTCTTTTTGAGGACTTGCTGAGTTGTTAAAACTATTCAAACTGGGCTTGAACTTTTAATACTCTTGCCTCAGCTTCTCAGAGTGCTGGGATTACAGAAGCATGTAACCATGCCCAACTGAATCCAGCATTTAGGAGGCTGAGGCAGGAGAATCACAACAAGTTCAAAAATAGCCTGGGCTATGAAGTGAGTTCAAGGCCAGCCTG
This sequence comes from Cavia porcellus, assembly GCF_034190915.1. Lineage (NCBI taxonomy): Eukaryota > Metazoa > Chordata > Mammalia > Rodentia > Caviidae > Cavia > Cavia porcellus. The sequence continues at coordinate 29,880,612 of NW_026947515.1, forward strand.
AACTCAAAAAGACCAAAAACAAAAAACAAGTTCTCTCCAATAGTCACTCAGAAATATTACACCTGCAAAACAACTTGACACATTCACTTGGGCTCTTGGTGCTATAATTTCAAATTGGAATCAGCCATGACCAACACTTGACCCAACAATAACCCAACCCAAAGATAGAAAGAAAAGCCATGCAAGAGACACCTTGGGATCATGAGGAAAAAGAAAGGCACAGAAGGGAACAGTGGGAATGAACAAGATCCTGAAAAGTTAAAATGTCCACACCATAGGTACCTTCTTCAAAAATGTGGCAGCTGTTTCTCTCTTTGTTGCTGTGATCCGCTTCACCCCATCTGGGGACTGGACACGGATTATCTGTTGTAAATGAAACAAGACATTACTACGTAGCCTGCCACAGTCCTGATCTATTATTAAGACTCGTATCTGCAAGCAGTTGGCATCAGGGTCACTGTAACTAAAAGCTAAACCTCCTCCTTCCCCTGCAATACTCAATTTAATCTTCCTAGTAGAAGAACTTAAGGACAAGGTTCTTCAACACATGCTGTCGTGACTTGAAACTCGTACAGTTTCACACAGAAAAACAAAACTTTGTTGATTTTTGTTATTTATAAAGAATACATTTAAAATGCTTTTTTCCTCCTCTTCAAATTTTAAAGAAAAACAAAACAAAACAAAACCTGATCATGAGTCATGAATGACTGGGTTCTTTACAAAATGATCTCAAGCCAGGAAGGAGCACCACTAGAATTTGAGGCCAGCTTGGGCTTCATAAAGACCTTGTCTCAAAACGTCAAAAAGAAAAAAGAGAATCTAATTTTGTTCCACAAGCTAAACACAGACATTATAGTTAGATTAACACAATATGATCTGAGAAAATCTTCTAATTTATTATTACTTTTTCTTTTCTTTTTTTTTTTTTTCTTTTTTTTTTTGTCTTTTTCATTTTTATCGGTACCGGGGATCGAACTCATGACTGCCTGCTTGCAAGGCAGGTGCTTATGCCGCTGAGCTAAATCCCCAGCCCCATTACTTTCAATAGAAAGATTAAAACTAAATAGATAAAAGTTTTTAAAATGACAAAAAATTTTTTTGGTATCAGGGATTGAATTCATAACCTTGCACTCACCAGGCAGGCACTGAGCTGAATCTCCAGTCCTAAAAGGATGAAATTTTTACTGGAGTTTAAAAGAACTTCTTTCTTGGCAGGCCTGCTAAGACAACTGGACAAAGGCTCTACTTTCTAAGACCAGATATTTACATTTTTACGACCAGATATTACGACCCTTCTGAAGATGTGCTACTATGCTGGCCTACTATACTGACCTTACAAGCCAGGAAGTATGAACTAATATCTCCTTCTGCAAACCAGAAAGCTGCTGCCCAACCACCTGAAGACATAAAGGATTATGCCAGAAAATGCTCACATTGTAGCTTCTCCCTGGTGAACTACATCTAACACTATACAGGTGAAAAATGCCGCAAAAGATTGTTTTAAGCGAGTCTACACCAGGCATGGTGGTGCATGAGGGAGGCTGAGGCAGGAGGACAGCTGTGAGTTCGAAGCCAGCCTGGATTATATAACAAGACCCTCTCTAAAAAAAATTGGCAGAACACCAAGATGGCAAAGTGGTAAACAGCAGAGAAAGAGCCTCTCTGAGAGTTGCTGTTCAGATGCTAAAATATAGCAATGTGAAAAAGACAAGGAGAGAAGAGAGTCCCCTGGATCCAGGAAAGATCTTAATCATGAAGCGCACAGAAAGAATGAACAGAGAAACTTGAACAAAGATGAAAGGAGTACCTGCAGGTGCCTTCTCCCTGAGACAGGATTCACTGCATGAGAGCAGCACTTCAAACCCATAGACACACAGTGATGGCTGGCAACCTCAGAGGCCTCCACAGACAGATGAGATGCAGCAGTGGAAGGGAGCAGTGAACGTGAAGGACTGAATTAACTGGCAGGAGAGCAACTGAATGAGCACCAGCCAGGACAGGGGCTGACTGAGCTCAGAACTCAGAGCAGATCTAAGAGCTCCCAGCTGGGCTCAAGCCTGCACAAGGTGCCCTGACAGTGGCAAGCCAAATGAGTCTGGTCTCCTTCAGAAAGGGCAGGCTCACTGAGATAATCCACTACTCTGCCAAAAATCTACTGCTGGCTTGCTGGGATAGATCAGCTCACATTGGGATTCTGTCTCCTCATGCTGTCTACCAGTGCTTAGCAGAGACAAATCTGGAAGTAGACTTCTTTTTACTTTTTTTCCTTCTCTCTCAGTGTTTTGTTGTGGTAGTGGTTTTCTTTTTATTTTTTGCTTTTAGCTTTTTTCCTCCATTGTTTGATCTTGTTTTTATATAAATCTGAATGTAGTTTCTAGCCCGTTTGTGGTTGTTGTTCGGTTCTGTTTTTTTTAATCTCTTCCCTCTTTCCCTCCAGTTTTCTGTATCAGTTTCCCAAAATTAGTATAATCCCTCTGTCCTCCAACTTTATTTCCAATCTCTTCTGCTTCTTCCACATATCTATTTTCTCCTTAACCAATTTTAAATCTTAACTCCTGATGGCAACATTGACATATTAATGACTTGTATATTGTATATAATTTTCTGATTTTAGATTTTGTTATATAACCACAAACCTAGTTCATACAGTTAAAAGTGGCAAATTAATGGTTACCTAAATTTGTCACTTTCTAGACTGTTTGATGCTAATGATAACCCTATAGTCAAAAGTGACATAATTTTTCTGAACAGCTATATTCTTCCTCATATTTTATGACTGAGACTGAATAATGGTCACAGAAAATACTGTGGCACTGTGCCAAAGAACCAGGGACTGGGACAAAAAAGCATCAACTTTTCATCTCCAACAAATTGAGGAGGTGGGATGTTCCAACAGAATCAAAACCCAATAACCAGCTGAGCACGGTGTCTGCATTCCTGTAATCCTAGCACTTGAGAGGCAGAAGCAGGAGAACTGTAGCAAACTTGAGACCAGCCTGGGCTACGAAATAAGCTCAAGGCCAACTCTGAACAGCATAGTGAGACCCTGTCTCAAAAAGACAATATATAAATAAATAAAGCCACAAGTGGAAAATACCTTGGAGAAGTAGTCATTGCCTAAGGGTTCTAAATACTACCAATAAAGTAACCCACTGTAGTCAACTGACAAGCATCACCCTGGGAATTAAACTAAAAAAAGAAAAAGAAAGTAAAAAGCCAATTAAACAAGATACATCCCTGATATCAAGTTCACCAAAAGCAAATCCAGGACGCAAGGAGGTGGGACAATCCAAAAGCCTCCCACCTTGCCTTTCTGAAGTGATAACAACAAAGCAATTGAATGAGGCTCTGGGAAAAATCAAATCGGAAAAATTTTTTTTTTGGTCTTTTTCGTTTTTACCGGTACCGGGGATCAAACTCACGACTGCCTGCTTGAAAGGCAGGCACTTATGCCGCTGAGCTAAATCCCCAGCCCCAAATCAGAAATAATTTTAAAAATAACTGCAGAGATGGTGTCCACAATGAAGACCATGCTTAAGTGACTGTAGAGCAGCTACAGATAAAAACAAAAACAAACAAGCAAAAAACCCAGGAGCTTAAGAAAATTATGGAAGCTATGAATGCTCAGCATAGGAAAGAAATGGAATCAAGCATAAGGCAGATATCAACAAGATAACCAGGAGAATAAAAATTCCATTGAAAGTATTCACAGCAGATTAAGCCGATGTGACGACCGGATCTCAAATACAGAAGACACGCTTGCAGCAGTGATCATGAAAAGAAAGATTTGTTAAAAACAGCAGGGGAGGGGCTGGGGATTTAGCTCAGTGGCATAAGCACCTGCCTTGCAAGCAGGCAGTCGTGAGTTCGATCCCCAGTATCGATAAAAAGGAAAAAGACAAAAAAAAAAAAAACCAGCAGGGGACCACTAGTTCAGTGGCACAAATGCCTACTTGGCAAGTGCAAGGTCCCAAGTTCAATTCACAGTACCAAAAAAAAAAAAAAAAAAACAGAAAAGAAAAGAAAAGGAAGAGGAGGAGGAGGAAAAAGAAGACGAAGAAGAAAAAGAAAAACAGCAAGGGACCATGAGAAATCAACGCAGCAACTGCCAGACAAAGCAAAAAAGAATAATTTTAGATTGACTGGAGTCAATAAAAAACCAAGAGATACCACAATGATAACAAAAACTGTTCATTGACATCATGATAGAAAAACTTTCCTGGCAGAGAAAAATAAATGGACATAAAGATAAGTTAGGCATATAGAACTCTATTAGCCACAATAAAAAAAAAAAAAAAAAAAAAAAACTACAGCAAAGCTATCAAAGTAAAGATTCCACAAATTCAACACATGAGTATAATCTTAAAAGCTGTTAGGGAAAAGAAACAAATAACCTATAAATGAAAGTCCATTAAAGTCACAGCTGACTTCCCAGTACAAACCCTCAAGTAAAGGAGAGCTTGGAGTGAAGTATTTCAAGTTCCAAGAAAACAGCCCTCAACTCAGACTGATGTATCCTACAAAACTATCTTTCAAAACTGATGGAATGAGGGTCAGAGGGTTAGTTCAGTGGCTTAAGTGCCTGCTTGGCAAATGCGAGGTCAAGTTCAATCCCCAGCACCAAAAACACACAAAAAAACTGATGGAGAATAAGATTTTTCCGTAACAAAGAACATCTGAGGAAATTTATGACCACCAAACCAGCATTCCAAAATGTTCTGAAGGATATGTAAGAAAGAGGTAACAAGAACTATAGCTCCAAGAACCTCAACAGAAGGAATCCTGAGGTAAAGCAAACAAACACAAGGAGGGAGGAAAAAAGGAGCCTACAACAGACAAATAACGTGACAAGGATAAGTCAGTACATGTTAGTTATAACCATCAAAGGTAATGGTCTCAATTCGCAAATCAAAAGAACAGATCAAGAATCAAGATTCAAAAAATGCTGCATAAAAGAAACACATTTTATCAAAAAAAATTAGACTGAAAGTCAAACAATCCTCCATGCAACAGGAACTCAGAAAAAAGCAGGGGGTAGCTATTCGACTTACAGACAAAATGAATTTCAAGCCAAGACTGATTAAGGGACATGAAAGAAGGTCACTACACTCTTGTAAAGAGAACACGATCATATAAACATATGTAATAAATACTAGGGCCCCTAACTACATACAACAAACATTCACAGGCATGAAAAATCAAATAAGCACTAATACAATTGTATTGGGGATCTCAGTATCTTACTGTCACAAAAAGATCAACTAGACAAAAAAAAAATCAACAATGCAATATTCTAATATTATATATACCAAATCAAACTTCTGAACAAACAGTAGATGTTTATAAAGTGTCCCACCCCACAACATCAGGATACACATTCTTCTCAGCAGCACAAGGGACACTCTCCAAAATAGACCACATATTAGCCCACAGAATATGCTTAAGTAAATGAAAAGCAAGTGAAATTATTCCATGCATACTATCAGACCACAGTGCAATCAAATTGGAAATCTATGGCAAAAGAAGAACTTCATAAACGCATGGAAATTAAATAGTACCGTACTGAATAACCAATGGGTTATAGATGAAATTAAAGAAAAAATTAGACAGTTTTTACAGTTGAATGATAACGACAATAAAACATACCAGAACTTACAGGATACAACAAAAGCAGCCCTTTTTTCTTTCTTTTTTGGTACCAGGGATGGAACTCATGACCTTGCACTTGCCAGGCAATCTCTTATTCTACTAAGCTAAATCCCCAGCCCTGATGAAAGCAATCTTAAGAAAATTTACAGCAGTAAATACCAGTATCAGGAAAAAAACAAGCATATACGAACAATTTAATGGTGAACCTCAAATTTCTAGAAAAAGAGCAGGATAAGCCAAAAGCTTGTATGAGGGAGGAAATTATAAAGATCACAGTAGAAATTACACACTGAAGACTAAAAAAACAGTACAAAGAATCAATGAAATGAAGAATTGGTTCTTTGATTAAATAAAATTGACAGGGGCTGGGGATTTAGCTCAGCGGCATAAGCACCTGCCTTGCAAGCAGGAGGTCTTGAGTTCGATCCCCGGTACCCATTAAAAGAAAAATAAATAAATAAAATTGACAAACCCTTACCCAATCTTATCAAAAAAAGGGAAGACTTAAATCCACGCAATTAGGAATGAAAAGGGAGAAATCACAACAGACCCTGCAGAAATTCAGAAAATCATCTTTACCTACTTTGAAAACTTGTGTTCTAATAAGATGGAAAATACAGAGCCAGGCATGGTGGCTCATGCCTGTAATCCCAGCACTCGGGAGGCTGAGGCAGAAGGATCATTGTGAGTTCGAGATCGGCCTGAGCTACAAAGTGAGCTCAAGGCCAGCCTGAACTGCATAGCGAGACCCTGTCTTAAAAAGACAAAAAAAGAAAAAGAAAAAGAAAGAAAGAAATGGACAAATCCCTAGACACATATGAATTACCAAAGCTGAATCAAGAAGGTATAAAAATCCTAAATTAACTAATATCAATCAAAGAACTTAAAGACTTAATTAAAAACCTATCAACAAAGAAAAGCCCAGGCCCTCACAGATTCACTGCTGAATTCTACAAGAAATTTTGAGACTTAACATCAGCCCTTCTCAAACTCTGTAATGAAATTGAAAAGGAAGCAATAAACCAGGCATGGTGGCTCACACCTGTAATCCCAGCACTCTGGGAGGCTGAGGCAGGAAGATTGTTGCGAGTTTGAGACCAGCCTGGGCTACAAGTGAGCTCAAGGCCAGCCTAAACTGCATAGAGATCCTGTCTCAAAAAAAAAAAAAAAAGGAAGCAATACTCCCAAGTTCATTTCTGGAAGCAAGCACTACCGATATCAAAACCAGAAAAGGATCCAACTAAGAAAGAGAATTATAAGCCAATTTTCATATGAACACATATGCAAAAATCTTCAACAAGATACTAGCAAACAGACTGCAGCAAATTGTCAAGAAAATTGTGCACCATGATCAAGAGGGATTCATCCCAGGGATGCAGGGATGGTTCAACAAACAAAAATCCATGAATGTAATACACCATATTAACAGAGCCAAGGACAAAAATTGCAGGACCATCTCAAAAGATACAGAAAAAGCTTTTGACAAAATCCAGCATCCATTCATGATTAAAAAAAAAATACAGAAAATTCGAATAGATGGTCTTTGTCTCAATCTGGTAAAAGCCATCTACAACAAACCAACAACCAACATCATACTAAATGGACAAAAACTGGAAGCTTTCTCTCTAAAATCAGAAACAAGACAAGGATGTCTATTACCTCCACTCTTATTCAGCACAATCCTAAAAACTTTAGCCAGATCAATTAGACAAGAGAAAGAAATAAAAGGAATAAAGATAGAAAAGGAAGTTTAACTATTGTTATTTGCGGATGACAGGATACTCTATGTAGAAGACCCCAAAAACTCCACTAAAAACTGGTAAAGGGCTGAGGATTTAGCTCAATGGCTCTGCCTGGTAAGCGCAAGGTTGTGAGTGTGATCCCTGATACCCTCCCGCACCAAAAAAAAAACTGGTAGATTTAATAAGCAAATTCAGTAGTGTAGGGCTGGGGATTTAGCTCAGCAGTATAAGCACTTGCCTTGCAAGTGTGTGGTTATGAGTTCGATCCCGGGTACTAATAAAAAAAAAGAAAAAGACAAAAAAAAAATTCAGTAGTGTAGCTCAATACAAAATCAACACTCCAAAAATCAATAGTCTTCCTGTACTTGAATAACAAACTCACTGAGAGAAAAATTAGGGAAACAACACCTTTCACAATAGCATCCAAGAAAGTGAAATACCCAGGAATCAATCTAACAAAGGATGTAAAAGACCTCTATATTGAAAACTACATTACTCTGAAGAAGGAGATTGGTATCAGAAAATGGAGAGATATCCCGTGCTCTTGGGTAGGAAAAACTAATATACTGAGGGCTGGGGATTTGGCTCAATGGCATAAGCGCCTGCCTTGCAAGCAGGTAGTTGTGAGTTCGATCCCTGGAACCAATGAAAAGGAAAAGGAAAAAGACAAAAAAAAAACCCTAATATACTGAAAATGGTTATACTTCCAAAACTGTTATACAGACTTAATGCAATCTCAATAAAAATTCTAGTAGCCTATCTCACAGAATTAGAGAAAACAATTCTAAAATTTATCTGGAACCAAAAGAGATCTAGAAAGCAAAATAGCATAAGCAATCACAGGCAACAAAGCTAAGATGGGGGGTCTCACAATCCCTGACTTGAAATTATAAAGGGGCTGGGAATTTAGCTCAGCAGCATAAGCGCCTGCCTTACAAGCAGGCAGTCGTGAGTTCAATCCCTGGTACCAATAAAAAGGAAAAAGACCAAAAAAAAAAAAAATTATTATAAAGCTACTATAATAAAAACAGCATGGTACTGGCAAAAAAAACACCACAAAGATCAATGGAACAGATTAGAAGATGCAGAAACAACTCCAGACACATTAAGCCACCTTATCTTTGACAAAGGCGCCAAACACATTCTCTGGAAGAAAGATAGGCTCTTTAATAAATAGTGCTGGAAAAACTGGTTCTAGACATGTTAAAGATTAATACTGGACCCTATCTTTTACCATACACTAAGCTAAATTCAGAATGAATCAAAGATCTTAAAAGAAAAACATTAAATCTGCTGGAAGACAGTTGGTAAAACTCTTGAAGACATTGATGTAGGCGAAGATTTATAAACAAAACCCTTACTGAACAGCAACTATGATAAAGAATCAGCAACTAGGGAGACAATATGAATATACACGTCTCAGATAAAGAAATACAAGCAGCAAATAAACATGTGAAAAAATTTAACATCACTGGTCATTCAAAAGATGCAAATTAAAACAAAGTTGAGATTCCATCTCACCCCAGAAAGAATGGCATTAAGAAATCAGTCATAACAAATGCTTGCGGGGTTATGGGGAAACTGGAACACTTCTCCACTGTTGGTGGGAATGCACACTGGAGCAATCACTGTGGAAATCAGTGTGACAATTCCTCAAAAAACTAGGATTGAAAGCCCCATTTGACCAAGCTATTCCCCTTCTGGGTATTTTCCCAGAAGAATTAAAAACATCATACCTTACCAATATAGGTGCACCCATGTTTATAACAGCACAATTTATAATAGCTAGATCTTGGAAACAACCAAAATGCCCATCAACTGAGAAATGGATAAAAAAAAATGCTATTTTTATACAATGGAGTAGTACTTCAGCCATAAAGAACGATAAACTGGAGACTTTTATAGGTAAATGGATGCAACCTGAGACAATATTCGTAAGTGAAATAAACCAGATACACATGTGTAAAATTATCTCACTAGTATGAAAAGCTGAAAGAGTAAACAAAATCCAAAATGTACAACAGATATCATAAAATGAACTTCAAAAGAAAAGAGAAAGATATGAGAATGGAGAAAAGAAAAAAGTGTAAGATAGTTGTAAGACAATTATACTACTAATTTCTGTTTGTTCACCGAAAAGGTTTGTGCTAATATTTCTGAGTAAGTAAAGATAACAATATGCAATGTAATCAATGTAATAACCAGTGTTAACTTACCTTGTTTTGAAATTTTGTTTCTCTTTCAAATCAAAAAAAAGAGAGAGAGAGATTTCTGTTGTGCATGGAGGCACACAAATGCTAAACTTCCCATTCTGAGAGTCTGAGGCAGGAGGAATGCAAGTATGAACCGGACTGGGGCTAGTGGCCAGCTCCTGTCTCAAGAAAGTGGTAAAGCTATACTTCAACACAAATGCCCTGAGTTCACGTACTGCAAAAAAGAAAAACATTACTATCCATTGGTATACTACAAGACCACAAAGGGTCTACTGAATGTTGTCTATTATTTAACTAATAAGCTAGATTTTCCCACAATTGCAAGACCCTTTTCTAATAACTATCATTTGGCACTGCCTCTTTTGTTCTCAACTTTTAAGATTTTGTTTTGAATAATCCTTATGAATGTCCCCAACTTGGGGATGGTTTTTGTTTGTTTGAGACCAAATCTTGCTGTACAGTTCAGAGTAGCCTTGAACTTCCCATATAGCCCAAATTGGCCTCAAACTCAGTGATCATCCTGCCTTAGCCTCCTTAGGGCTGGGATTACGAGCCTGCAGTACCACACGCGAATATCTCAACTCTTAAAAAATGTAATATAGGGGCTGGGTACTTAGCTCAGCGGCCCTAAGTGCCTGCCTTACAAGCAAGCAGTGGTGAGTTCAATCCCTGGTACCGATAAAAATGAAAAAGACAAAAAAATGTAATATAAACTGGGCGTGGTGGATCAGGCCTGTAATCCCAGCAGGGGGTGCCTGAGGTGGGAGGATTGTTGCAAGTTGGAGACCAGCCTGGGCTACAAAGTGAGCTCAAGGCCAGCCTGAACTGCAGAGCGAGACCCCGTTTCAAAAAAGACCAAAAAAAAAAATAATAATAATAGTATATTGAGTAACTTTTTGCTTCTGTTTCTCACTTTATTCATTCATCTAAGTAGAAATATAAACCAACTTTTGACTTCTAATTTCTAACTCTTCATTATGGATTCAATAGCTAAGAAAAATGTTTTCATAATACACAATTTTAGGTAAATATTTCCACTTACTTTGTTCTAAAATCTGTCTCCAAACCTGAGGCATGTTAAAAAAGTGATCAACTCTGCCTCTCTGGATGCCACTTCCTGTAAATGTGACTGCCATGGACCACTGAAGAACAGGAGCACATCAACTACATTCCATGGAGGCAGGCCACACTAAAGAGGATTCATCCTCTACCATAGTGTGTAGGAGTCTAGATTGTTTTTTGGTGATTTTTTTTTTTTAGACAAGGTTTTGGTATGTAGATCAGGCTGGCCTAGAACTCAGGGAGGAGGCCTGCAAGTTTGAGTTTAGCCAGGGCAACTTAGCAATGTAGCAATACTCTCTGTCTCAAAATTTTAAAAGATTTTAAATTTAAAAAAATTTAAAGGGCCAAGAATATACCTCAGTGAGAAGGTCCTACTTCAATTCCCAGGACTAAAAATAAGTAAGAAGGAAATAAATGAAGGAGTAGTAGGAGGATTGAGATGGAGAAAATTAAATCATCTACAGTGACATATGACTGTGGTCACAGCTATTTGGAAGGCTAAGGCAGAAAGAACTACTTGAGTGCTGGAGTTTCAAGGCAGCCTCAGAAACAGAAAGACCATATCTAAGAAACCCAAGCACAGGGCGATAAAAAGGAAAAAGACAAGGAAAAAAAAAGAAACCCAAGCACAAAAAAATTCTAGTTTTGGAATTGAACAAAGGGCAAGACACAAACCATTATCCTCACATGAGCTTTTTTTTTTTAAATTGGAGACTGAACCCAGGGCCTTGTACATGCTAGGCCAAGCCTTCTACCACTGAGCTACACTCCAATCCCTTTTTCTTTCTTTCTTTCTTTTTTTTTTGGTACCAGGGATCAAACTCCTGACCTAGTGCTTGCCAGTCCGGTGCTCACACAGCTGAGCACAATTCCCGGCCTTTTTATTTTCAAACAAGGTCTCACCAACTCACCAAAGGGTATGGTGATGCACATCTGTAATCCCATCACTCAAGAGAATGAGGCAGAAGGATCACTACAAATTGGAAGATAGCTTGGGATACATAGTAATTCAAAGCCAGCCTAGGTTATACAGTGAGTTGTTATTTATTTTTTCTTTTTCTTTTTCTTTTTTTTTTTTTTATCGGTACCGGGGATCGAACTCAGGACTGCCTGCTTGCAAGGCAGGCGCTTATGCCGCTGAGCTAAACCTCCAGCCCCTAGCAAGTTGTTATTTAAATTAATCAATCAATCAACTAGGCTGGCCTCAAATTTGTTATCCTATTCCCTCAGCCTCTCAAATAACTGGGACTGCAAGCATGAGCCACTAAACATGACCCCAAAGAATTTAAGAGAACTCTCTAAAATTTTTCTTTTTACACTAGGGATTTACCTCTCAACCTCGAGCTTGTCAGGCAGGCTCTGTGCTGCTGTATCCCTGCCCGAACTCTCTAAATTTAAAAAAATAAATAAATAAATAAATATTTATTTTCTTCTGAAACACATTTCAGAAGGTCTGTATTAATTTCCCAAAACCTGAGAAGTTCAACTAGGATCTCAATGCTGTCCCGGAAAACCTAGCCCAATGCACACTAGTGAGAAATGGCCCTGTGGGGAAGGACACACTTGGTAAGGTTGCTTTAACTCTAAAAATTACTAAAGTAGGCGTTTTGCTTGAGGGTTTCTCCATGTAGCCCAAATTGGCCTGGAACTCATCGATCTTCCAACCTCTGCCCTTCTTGACCGCTGGAATTACAGGCCATGAGTTATCACGACCTGGTAAAGTAGAAAATCTGAAGTCATATCTGAGTAATAGTTTCTAATTTATGCCTAGGCTATAGTCTAAGAATAGCGAGCTTTATTTATTTATTTTTGACGTAGGGTCTCCCTGGGCAGTCTAGCGTGGCCCTGAACTCACAACAATCTTTCTTCCTCAGTCTTCTGAGTGCTGGGATTCCAGGTATGCGCCACCATGCCGGGGTAGTGAGCTTTATTTTTAATAGGAGTCAGCCTTCCTGAGGTTTCTCTTAGAAGTGTACTCATTCCACTCTTCTCCAGCCTGAGAAAAACGGAGAGGACAGGAGGACCCCTAACAGGAAGGGCTGAAGAAAAAGGCCCGCCCTCAGAGAAAAGCCTTTAAAACAAGAAATGTTAACATACTGAGAAAGCACTGACGCCTCCCAGGACAGTTGCCACAGCTGGAGACCTGCCCTGGGTTTTCTCGCATGCACGTTACTTGCACCATTACAGCTATCCTGATCAAGAAATTCCAAATAGGGCCTGGGGATTTAGCTCAGCGGCATAAGCACTTGCCTTGTAAGCAGGCAGTCGTGAGTTCGATCCCTGGTACCGATAAAAACGAAAAAGACAAAAAAAGAAATTCCAAATATTCCTTAACACCATGACCAAAATTCTTCTGTCCCAACAGCCTGTTAGTTTCTCCTGCGGCCACATTTACCTCGAAGGAAAAACTTCACAAGTGACTCTCTGATTTTTCCCTGGTGTTTGCCACTGTGAGACAGCAGGGGAGTGTGACAACTCTGATGTCAGGCAAAAACGACATCAACCTTAGCCACCATACTACTTCTAAACAGCAAGTTCTCCCCGCATCACGGAGCCAACCCAGACAGGGATGTCTGCTCCCCACCCCGTGCCAGGCGCTTCTTGGGAGAGAAACGGGGCTCCTCAAGGCTGCCCCGCGCCCCGACGGTTGTCCGGAGTCACTCAGGACGAGTCTGCCGGCGTGGGGGAGGAGGCAGGAGAGGGCCCAGAGAACAGGAGAGAAGGACGCCACCGGCTCTGGGCCGCGAGGGAGGCCCGGGCCGGCGGCTGGACGGGAAGGGGCTCCTCCCGCCTCGCCCACTCGTTCGGCCTGGGCAGCGACCGCCAGCCGGCGAGGGCGAGCGCGGAGCAGCCGGCCGGCGCCGGGGACGTCGCACGCGCCCCGCCCAGGACGCCGGCAAATCTGCTGCCTCATCCCAGCGCCCCGCTCCCGCCTGGTCGCCGCACTCACGATGTTCTCGGCCATGGCGGCCACTCCTGCTTCCGGGCTCGGTCCCCGGGTCGCTGCCGTCTGTCGCCCCACAGCCCTCACAGCCCCGGCCCCGGCCTCAGCCCCGGCCTCTCGCCGTCGCCGCCACCGCCGCTCCAGCTTCGCCGCCTGATTCCTCCAGAAGGCGACGTCCGGTGCGTCGCCCAACAAGGTCCTCCGGGTGCGCAGCCCTGAAACCAGGTTCCTACCCAGCCAATGGCCCGGCCAACGACCGCGAGCATGCGCACACAGTGCTACCTAGCGAGCTTCGGCCCCGCCCGGGAACCGCCCCCGCATCGCACTGCACTGCACTGCAATGCACAGCACAACCGCGCGAGGGAGTCTGTGTTTGCGGCTTGAGGCTGTACAGGAAGGAAGGTGGTGACCCTTCCACCTGGAGCCCTGTGGAACAGCCCTCAGAAGAAACAGGCACCCGAAATTTCACCCCAAAATGCAGTTGGTGGATCCTGTTTGGGCAAAACAGCATCCCAGCCAAATTAAATTGCATTTTGAATAATGTGTGTGCCTTAGGACCAGCTTCAGTGCAATCCACCTGCCGCTGGGAAGCTGCTTCAAGCTGCTGCTGTCTTGACACACTGGAATATTCCAACAATGACCTCCACCTTTTGCCCAGGGCCCCGCGAATTCTGTAGCCAACTCATCTGTGATTTTGAAAACAAAAGTTATGAGAATCTCTAGGAAACTAAAAACTACACATTTTAACCTCATAGTTCGATTTCAGGTTGCATTGATTAAAAAGTGAGGAAATTGTTATTTTTACCTCTTATTTTTTATTTTCTTGAATTACTCTCACAATGTCAGTTTTGATAACACATACTATTTATAACCTACAGTAGAGCAGTTATTTAAATGTGGCTTATTTCTATCATTAACAAAGATTTACCAACTGTTCGCTTTGTGTATGGTGTGACTCTTACACTGAGAATGAAGGAGAAGGGAAATAGACCTCTGCCCTCTTGAAATTTACCAGCAGGCAAATAACACACAAAGATGTGATGGCACCTCTTGGTACCCAAACAAGGAGGGTTAAGGAGTTAACAGCGGCTGTTTTAAAATTATATTTTCAGGAATTGGGTACAGCATTTGCTTGAGGCCCCGCATTGAATTCTTAACACACACGTTAAAAAGATGGGCAGGAAAGACCTCTCAGGAAGGGAGGTTGAAGCAGGGTCCTAGATGAAGTGACTGATCCAGATACCTGAAGGAGCCACGATGTAAGATAAGGGAAATGCATGTACAAAGATCCAGGGATCTGAGACATTTGGATGATCCAGGGACAAACAGCAAGTGAGTCTGGAATGCATTTGGGATACTGTTTCCTGAGGAGCCACATCCGATACACAAAGCCTTGGACTCTGTTCTAAACAGAAACAGTGGTCAGCCTGTGAAAACTGCAAAGAGAGACGAGCTCTCTCTCCACTTTTGAAGGAACCTTCTTGAATCTGAGTGGAGGAAGACAGGAATGCCAATGCAACAGTCCAGAGGACAAATGACAGTGGTAGCAAAAGAACAGAAGTGGCTGGACCCAGGTGTTGGAGGATCCATAGAACTGCCGTGGAGCACTGGCTGGAGGGCAGCATGCAGAGATGGGATCATAGCTGAGGGAGGCGCTCTGAGGGATCTTGACATGCAGGATGTCAGGATGAAGGACATATCTTGTCCATAACCCTGTCCCAAATCTTAACACAAAAAACCTGTTTTGGGATGAGGATACCGGGGACTGAACTCACAACCTTGCACTTGCCATGCAGGCACTTGTGCCACTGAGCTATATCCCCAACCACCCCAAAAAATTATTTTTTATAGTACTGCAAGTCAAATACAAGGCCTCGGGCATGCTAGACAAGTGTTGTACCACTTAACTACATTGTCAGCCCCCACAAACAATGATTTTGACCGTGATTTAAAGGCCATCTCATTGTAGGAGACTGGCCTCTCATCTTCTGCGTGTCTCACATTCAAACATTTGTAATACGCAAGGGCCAGGCTCTGTCTTTCTTAGGATGTCACCAGCATGGTCTTGCTGTCACCCTCACTTAGCAACACATAAACTATTGTATCTTGCTTACTTTTGGGTCTTTACTACTGCATGATGGTTTTTGGTTGGTTTTTTGTTTTTTGTTTTTTTGTTTGTTTGTTTTTTACCAAACTCACGACCTTGCGCTTGCCAGGTGGGTGCTTATTGCACTGAGCTAAATCCTCAATCCCTTATGGTGGGTTTTTTAAAAAAATTATTTTAAATTATATTAGTAATAGTACCAGTTTGCTAGGTATACCACAAAAATTACTATAGAGAAGCTGAGTACTGTGCAACACACCTGTAGCCCAGCAGGTCAAGAGGCTGGGGCAAGAGGATCAAAAGTCTGGGCAATGGGGCTGGAGGTCTAGCTCAGCAGCATAAGCGCCTGCCTTTGAAGCAGGCAGTCGTGAGTTCAACTCCCGGTACTGATAAAAAGGAAAAAGACAAAAAAAAAAAAAAAAAGTCTGGGCAACATAGTGACACCATGTTTCAAAAAATAAAATAAAGGCCAGGCCTAGTGGTACATACCTATAATCCCAGTACTTGGGAGGCTGAGGCAGAAGGATCACTGTGAGTTTGGGGTCAGCCTGGACTACATAGTGAATTGAAACCCAGCTGAACTGCATAGCAAGATCCTATCTCAAAAAAATTTTTAAATTGAAAAATGGCCAGGAAGTAGTTCAGTGATGGTGCCCTTGCCTAGCTTATGCAAAGCCCAGGTTTGCCCCATAGCACTACAAATCCATATGTAAGTTACATGAAATTACATTATATACATATGCTTAAACAAACTGTCAATTGACAAATGCATGCATATCTAACATTCCCACAAAAGAACTGGGGACAGGGTCTGTCCAAGGTCAGAGAGTTGATGGCAAGCAGAGACCCAGCACTGACAGCATGCTTTCTGACCACCTGTCAGCCATGTGGCCTGGGTCTTTGCAGAATGAAGACCCAAGGTGACCATGATGAACTTCTCCTGAGAAGCTTAGAAGGGCAGGTAGGGGAGCCCCAAGCTTATGTACCAAGGCAGATAGATGCTGTATTTCATTCTTGCACAGAATATACCAGGAGAGGAATGTGGCACTCAGGCTGCTGGTGCATTCTTGGGATTGTTTGTGAACCATGTGAGTCTAACTCTGAGGTGTTAGTGGGGCTGCCACTAAACTTGCAAGACTGAGGCCCACAGTGGGGTCCTACAGCAATGGCCGCGAAGTGAATACTGTGCATCCCTCCCCAAGGAAATGTCCAGAGCCAAGGCCAAAAGCAAGGGGCAGAGAAGAAAGATGCCTGCATCTCCCCAAGCAGGCCCCGCCTTAAACCCTAAAATGTGACTGCTCACATGATCCTATTTTGACGCAGGAGTGTGGGTAGCTCTTGCAGCTGCCCCTACACTAAGCTGCACAGCTCAGAGCAGTCCAGGGGCCCAGTAGCTCCAGCCAGAGAGGGACCAGTCATTTGTCCTAGCCCTGTGATAAACGCTTCTCTTCTCATGAGAGGATGGAGACAGGGGAACATAGCCCCTTGCTTCCCCAGGTAAGCCAGGCTGGGTGGCCTCATCAGCTGGAAGGTGTTCCCCAGCCCCAAAGCTCCCCGGCACGGGATGGGGGTGGGGGTCCCTGAGATGGATTCTCACCCCATTTTGTGTCTCCCAGCCTTGTGGCATGCTGGGACTTCCCACTAGATGGGTGTGGGTTAAGTGGACAGGCCACTGAGACTGAGGACTGAACCCAGGATCTTACAGAAGCCTGCCGCACAGAGCCACACTACAACCCAGTGCCTTAGTGCTGGTCCGTGAGTCTCCTGTGGATCTAGGGCTACAACTGTGGCATGTAAGAGAGGGTATAAGAGAGGGTGAAGGCTATGGACATCTGTGGCCTCTGACAGTCCCAATTTGGCCAAATAGGCTTGGCAGCCTGTCCATTTACTCATATTGACTTGTTTGGACAGAGAACTGATAAGTAGCTTAGCCTCTGCTCCAAATTTGGAGTTAAGGAGCCTCGTGCAGAGTCAGAAAGCCCTGGTGGAAAAGGCAGCATCTTCTCAGTGGAAAGAGGATCCTTGCCTGAGCATTTGCCCCAGCTTCTGAACTCTCCCCCATGTCAAGCAGAATTGGGTACTTATGGGGCTGCCCTCTTCCCCTGTGCCTCTCTTCCCCAAACCTGCCTTTTCTCCAAAGGCCTTCTTGGTCTCCAGTCCCTTCCTGCAACCTCTACTGTAGAGCCCAGCATGGTGTCTGCTTTCTTTTTTTTGTTTTTGTGAGACAGGGTTGCGCTATGCAGTTCAGGCTGTCCTTGAGCTCACTTTGTAGCCCAGGCTAGTCTCCATCTCCCAAGGATCCTCCCTCCTCAGCCTCTCGAGTGCTGGGATTACAGGACTGAGCCACCACGCCCAGCATAGTGTCTGCTTTCATGGGGCTTTGACTACTGGAGCAGGCTGAGCAGGTCCTAGAACACTGGTTTCAGAGGGGAGGCAGCTGTCCACCCAGCCTGGGAGAGAAGCCCACTGTAACTAACATTGTTGCTGCACTACATGGTGCTTACAGACTGACCCTAGCAGACTCTTTTGGGTTAAGATTAGGATAGAGTTGGAATGCAGAGAAAGTGTCCTGCTTGCACATTCCTGCACTGCAGGAAGAAAGACTAGAGGGGCCCTTCTATAGCTCAGGTATGAAGGAGAGGAGAGGAGCATCAACCACTGCCTTCTCAGATTTCACCACAGATCTTGCAGGGTGTGATTATCAGCCTGTCCCATGGCTGGGCCCCACCGCCATGTCTGCAGACAACAGACTAACTGAGCGAGACCTGCTGCTGACTGCTTCTGGGGTGCCCCCCTTCCGGGTTGTCCTGATTGCCACAGGGGTTGAGTGAGCACGTGATTCCTTTTCCCTCTGCAGAATGCTAAAGGGCAGGAGCCTCCCTGCTCCATGTATAGTCCAGTTACATCAGGCCACCGAGGTCCAGTGCCCCAGGGAAACAAGTTGGATGCCTGGAGCTGCTGCTGTTGTGCTCCTGTGGCCAAGCACCAGGCCTGGAGTGGCGGCCCAGCTGCCTCCCTCTCCCTGGGGAGCAGCTGCATCAAATGTCTGACCTTCTTCTCCAACTTCCTCTTCTCCCTGCTGGGTCTACTGGCCCTGGCAGTAGGACTTTGGGGCCTTGCTGTCAAGGGCTCTCTGGGAAGTGGTTTGGGGAAACCCCTTCCCCCAAACCCCTTGCTGGGACTGGTGCTTGGTGGGCTGGTGGTCAGTATTGTGAGTCTGGCTGGCTGCCTGGGAGCCTTATGTGAAAGCAGAAGCCTCCTGCGCTGCTTCTGTGGGGCCATTATTGGCCTCTTGGTGCTTGAGGCACTGGCAGGGGCCCTGGTGGTGGCCCTCTGGGGTCCTCTACAGGATAGCCTTGAGCACACCTTGCATGTGGCCATCACCCACTACCACGACGACCCAGACCTGCGCTTCCTCCTTGACCAAGTCCAGCTGGGACTGCGCTGCTGTGGTGCGGTGTCCTACCAAGACTGGCAACAGAACCTGTGAGTCCTGGGGTGGGTGGGGAAGAGGGGTAGCAGCCACACATTAATTCACGTGTGCATGCACATGTATGCAGATGTTCACAGGTGCCAGGGCATTTGCATGGACACACATGCATGCATATACACACTGGTAGGTTTCATGTGTATGTACACCCAGGTGTCCGCATGTGCACACAGAGAACAGTCTGGTACTCAAGCACACTCTCCTGGGAATACATTCACATACATACAGACATAGATGCACACACAGATGTGCACACCAGGAGGTGCTGAAATACTTCTCCTTGATCCTCAGGCTCAGGGCATGGATCAGCTTTTTTGACCAACTTTTAGGCCCAGGCTAAGCCTTCCTTCCAGCCAGACCTACAGGAGTACAAGGATGTTAATGGAGAAGTCAACAGACTTGGAAACTCACTTTTTTTGGCCAGGCATGGTAGTGCATGCCTGTAATCCCAGCAATGGAGAGGCTGAGACAGGAGGATCATAGTGAGTTCAAGGCTAGCCCAAATTACAGGGAGAGTTCAAAGCCAGGCTGAACTACACAGTGAGACACTGTCTTAAAAACCAAACCTAAGGGGCTGGGGATTTAGCTCAGTGGCATAAGCACCTGCCTTGCAAGCAGGCAGTCGTGAGTTTGATCCCCGGTACTGATAAAAAGTAAAAAACAAACAAACAAAAAAAACCTAAAAAAAAAACCCAAACCTTGCCAGGTGTGGTGGTGCAAGCCTATAATCATAGCACTCAAGAGGTTGAAGCAGGAGGATCATTGTGAATTCTAGACCAGCCTCGGCTAAGAAGTGAGCTCAAAGGCAGCCTGATCTGCATAGTGAGACCCTGTCTCAAAAAGACAAAGCAAAAACAAAAACAAAAAAAAAAATCTTTTTTTCATTGCTAAGACATCTCAGTGTCAAATTAAAATAACTTTAGGTTAATTCAGAATGTTTTTCTGAAATACAATTCCAGTGGGGGTGATTAAATGTTATCTATTTGGGGACATAATATATTGTATCTTTCTTTTTGTGATGCTAGGGGTAGAACTCAGGGCCTCACACTCAAGAGGCAGATGCCCTTTCACTGAGCTCTCCCCCAGCTCCTCAATGCAGCACATGCTTGGCGATTTACTCCGCATACACAGACACCTGGGCAGCTTCTGTCCTGCCTGTGGCACCAAGGATAAAAAAGTCACTTCTCACTGGGCATGATGGCACACATCTCTAATCTAAGCACCCAAGAGACTGAAGCAGGAGGGTCTTTGTGAGATTGAGGCCAGCTTGGGCACAGAGTGAGTTCCAATCAAGCTGAATTGAGAGTGAGTTCCAATCAAGCTGAATTACATAGTAAGATCATGTCTCATAAATAAATGGATAAATAAATAAGCAAGCTTCCTTTCTGCAGCTTTCAAGCCCAACTAGAGATGGAGTCAGAGGAGACTCTCTAACTAGCTGTTGGTTCCAAACTGTTGCTAAAACAAGCTGGGCCCCTACAGGTACCAGGCACCAAGAGGAGTCACAGGCTGCTGCCAAGCCCTCTGCTGCCTTGCTGAGGTGCACTGTTCTGCTGCTTGAGACAGCAGCTGTGAGGGCAGCTTGGGGACCAGCATGCAGGTCTGCATCCCAGGGTCCAGTCAGATGCATGCAGGGCCCTGGAGGCCCATGGAAGGCCAAGGGCAGGTGAGGGCCCCCATAGTCAGGCTGTGATGAGTGCAACATCCCTTAGCCATCTGGGCCTCATCCCGTCCCCCTCGCTGTCATTGCTCAATACTGCCTCTTCTCTGTGACCCCAGCCCCTTCGGAAGCACCTCCTTCCTTTGCAACTCTGTCTGTTCCAGCAACCCCGCAGCAGCTATGGAGAGAGGTCTGCTCATTGCCCTTCACCAAATGCTCCTCTCCTCTTCAGCTGTCTCACCACATGCTCCCTCCCCACTGTGCCTGTCTGCAAAGGCAGACGGCTTCCACGCACAAGGATATGGGAAGCTTATGTATCCATATGTGTTTATATTCTTGCATGTGTATGTTCACCTATGTTCTTGTACAAGTGTGTGTGTGGATATACTCATGCATGAGTAGTGTGCAGATCCATGCATGGGTAGCAGTGAGAATCTTCAGGTGGGTGAGACAGTGGGCTTCCCTTGGGACTGAACCTCATATGCCCTGTAGGTACTTCAACTGCAGCTCTCCAGGGATCCAGGCCTGCAGCCTTCCTGCCTCTTGCTGCATCAACCCTCAGGAAGGTGGAGCCTCAGTGAATACCCAGTGTGGCTTTAGGGTACTACGCCTGGACCAGGCTGCGGCTGAGCAAGTTGTACACCTGGAGGGCTGCAGCCCCAGGCTGCAGCAGTGGCTGCTCGGGAACATTCAGGCCATGGGTGGCTGTGTCATCGCCATCGTGCTGGTACAGGGGGCTGAGCTCCTGTTGGCAGCCCAGCTGCTGGGGGCCCTCGCTGCCCAAAAGGCAGCCGAGGACCTGGGGCCAGGCCCTCCCTGAGTGTGGAGGATCTATGTTGCCTTCCCCACTGGTCAGGACCAAAGAGGAAGAGGCAAAGATACAGGGGGCTCTCGGCTTCCCCTGGCTGGCCTAGCGTGGGGGTGGGGGAATAGTCCGGGTCTCCTCCCTCTCCATCCTATATCCTTCCCCTTCCGACTTGTTCCCATGCCCACAATCAACCTTGCATCACCACCTAATGTTGCTCTGGCTTTCTTTTTTTTTGTCTTTTTCATTTTTACTGGTACCTGGGATCAAACTCACGACTGCCTGCTTGCAAGGCGGGCACTTATGCCGCTGAGCTAAATCCCCAGCCCCCACTCTGGCTTTCTTGAGGACCCACACAGGTTTCCTCCATGCTCCTTGCAAAGGGTACCTATCTGGTGTGAAGAGCTCAAGTTGGGAATGCCTGCTTCTGACCCACGACCTGACTTGCCTCTGGCCAGCTCCCAGCCCCTCACTTCCTCATTGGTAGGGGCCCCTTGCCTCTCAGAGGCCACCTCCCCCTTTCCCATCTGTGGTGGAGTTAAGGGCAAAGCCAAGTCTCTCCTTCCAGGAGGGCATTTTGGGAGGAAGGCACAGTGGCCACAGAAGAGTGCCACTCCTGTGGGTAAACGGCCAATCTCAAGGAGCCAAGAGAGGAACCCCAACCAGCTCAAGATAGGGAAGCCCCCAGCTACCAGGGCTCTCTGCCCCAGGGGTCAGCTCAGCTCTGACTTCATCTCCAGGTCAATGTGGCCCATCTATGATTGTCCTGTAAGCAGAATCACAGAGGGTCCATCTGAGAATCACCAGCTGGTCATTCCTGTGGGAAGACATAGCCACCTTGGTGAGGAGCATTCAGACGCCTGGGTGTATGGGAGACACCAATGACTCCCTTTGAATCCAGAACAATTGCTGTGACTTTGATTACTTGGAGACTCATTTCCTTATATGGATATGTAAAAGGCTGGCTTGGGTATTTCCTTCTCTCTTCAACTGGCTCTGAGCATTGCAAATAAAGCTAGCCGAGGTGCTAATGTGCAAAGTCTATAGCCATCAGACAGTCCTGTTTCCTCGAGTGGTGCTCTCCACAATACAGGATTAGCTCCGGGAATATCAACTAGGGAGGAGTCTCAAGATAAGAGGCTATGATTCCCCAGGGCATAAGAGTTTGCATATCAGAAACCACCTAAGCAATAACATCCCAAAAACAATTCCATTGCTACCTTAATTGGGTTATGTAAATTGATTTCCTGCATATCTTTATCTCTGCAGTTTATAGAGATGCCATTCTTGCACCTGGCCAGCCAGCTCATTACTCAGTAATCCCCAACATCCTCACTGTCACTCATCCTTGAGCCACCCCGCTCCTTTTCTTCACAAGATAATAAATGCTGGGAGAGGTCTAGGATCAAGGTGTTTGTCTGCATATCCTCACAATTGGATATGGATTTAGGACCCCTTGGCTGCCCTTAACTTGGAACATGTCTTGAAGTCTTTACTCTCACCGTGGGTTGGATTGGTGATGGTAGATTGGAATTAACTTGCTAGGATTCCAATGATATCTTGATGGGATTATAAATATAACCTTTTGGGTTGTGAGAAAAACTAGAAAGAGGATTACAATACTTGGGTGACTGAACTCGATATTTGGGTTTATAATATGGTGTACCACTTGGAGAGCTTGCACAGATGTGTGCAGGTGACTGCCAGGAATGGGATCCCCAGGTCACAGTAGGCACACATTTGGCTGGAGTGTATGCTCCTGACCGGACCTCTATGGTTCAGATTCCTTGCTTGGAAGGTAGAGATGGGCTTGTCCCCCGTGATAGGTGGGCCTTGCCAATGCCCACCTTCTCTGTGAGGATGGCACTGGCCTCTCACACACACTGCTGACCTTTGGTCACTGGGAAAAGGTAGGGATGTGGCCCAATTCATATGCCACATTGCTGAGGCTTTGTAACCTAGATATGGGATTGATGGGTTTGTGTCGTGTCTACCTGGCCAGCCCATCTCGCCCCCACCACCCTGCGTCTCCTCCATGTATTTGGGCCAAAGCAACCTTCCCTTTCAGGTCTGCCCCCCATAGACATGCTTCAGACAAGCAAGGACATGCTAATTTATTTTGAAACAGGGATAGCAAGGATAGGCCACGTCAGAAAGGTCAGTGTGATGAATGGAGGGACCTTGTCTTACCATATGCAATGAGGACTCCTGACCTCGGGCTACCCGGCCAACCAGCTAGAAAGGAAGTACAAGGGGCCTGGGGTGTAGGGGACATTCCTGTGTGCATTCCAACTACGAAGAGGGGAGAGCCGAGGGTGGGCCACGGTCTCTAGAAGGTGAGCAGGGGCTTGTGGTGACCATATCCAGGGCCTGAGGTCACCCTGCCCTGGAAGCCAGGTATAAGTAGGGCTGGAAGCTCTGGACAGGGACCCTGAATGAGCCTCACAGCAGGCACCTGGAGGGTCTGGTGCTCCTGAAAGCTGTCGGGCTAGATGATGCCGTACTGGGCCAGCTCATGCAGCTCCAGGTGGTTGAAGGCCTCCCAAGGGCAGATGACCGTGATGTCTGAAAGAGGGGCATGGTTGAGGAGGAGCTATGGCTCAGAGCCACCCCATCCTTTGGCTCTTTTTTCCACATCCCAACAGGAAAACGCTCACTGATTGGCCCAACAAGAGCAAACAGTTGGGTGCAGGCTCACCCAGGATATATGGGGCAGGGGGGTATTAACCAGGTCCCGCCCAGCAGAGGGGGCGAAGCAGGCCTGAGAGAGGACCTGGAGAAGGAGGCCCTTGTGAACAGGGCAGCAAGGGTTCCCCCAGTCTTCGTGCTGGTGAATCTACTTCATGGACTCCTCGCTCGCTCAGTGGGGCATGAAGATGCAATATTGGGGGAGAAGTAGGCAGGACCCAGAGTAGCAAGCAAGGGAGACTGGGGACGCAGGAGTGGCTCCTTAGTATTCTTACCTGTTCCCAGACCTTCCATGCCAGGGATGTCATCCCCAAACCTGCAGAGACAGAGTAGTGGTCAGGATAGTGGCCCGAGGACAGGATCCAGCCTTCCTGCTACTGAGCTGGCTAGAGGGCTTCCTCCCATGGACACAGGCTGAGGTGGTTGCCTAGAGAATTGCACTAAGCCCCAACAGTGGTGGGCAGGTGTGTAGGAAAGAGCAGAACAGGGAGTGTGGTGGGTGTGGGATGGTGAGACTGCCTTGTGTGTGTAGGTATGGTATGGTGTTCCTCAAAGGCTTGTGAGCTTGAGGCCCAGTCCCTGTGTATTGGTACTGAGAGGTGGTAGAGCCTTAAGGAGGGAGTCTAGTGAAGGACAGTTAGGTCACTAGGGTACATGGATTAATGGGGTTTTCATAGGATCCAGTTACAACCCCATAGAATGAGCCAAGCCTGGGGACTCCCCACTCTCAGCTTCCTGTCTTGCCATGTGGTCTGTCTGTCCTCCTTTCGCTGGTGCTCCCGCTGTGATGCCCTCTGCCACGCTGTAAGATAGCCACGGGGCCCTCAGCCAAGGCTGAACCGTGGGGCTTGTCCTACCTGGGACTTGCAGCCTTCCAAACTGTGAGCTAAATAAGCTTCTTTTCAGCATGCAGTATTCAGTCTCTAGTATTTTGTCATAGCAATAGAAAAGGAGCAAGGCAGGGCCTCCTGGTGTACACGTGTGCACAGACAGATGAGTGTGGAGGGGGTGCACACACATGGCTGATGTGAGGCAGTGGCTGAATCGCAGGGTGGCAGTGGGTTTCTTTTCTTTCCAGCACTTCTTGGCAGTGGCATCTGGAGTGGGTGACAGCCCTCCCCACTGGAGGCCTCAGGATCTGCCTGGCCCTGACCTGAAAAGGGGCCTCCACCTCATCTTCCTGTGCAGCTTGGGGGACCACCACCTAGCCTGTGAAAGGCTCCCATTCCCATTCCCTGCTTACCCTTGGACACCTTTCTTGGGGGGCTTGCTCTTGAACTGCCTGGTTTGCCGCTGCTTAAACTTGGGTGGCCCCTTCCTGGGAGTGACAGGTCCTCCTACCACTCTGGTGGCTGATCGGATCTCAGCCTTGGGCAGCTCCAGGTTCATGATGAGGATGGCAGAGATACGGCAGTAGCCCTTGACTGTTGGGTGCCCTCAGGTGGAGCAGGACTCCTCATGTGGGCTGAGGGTCAACAAAGTAGGAATCCTGGTCAGGTGGTCAGGTCAGCCCTCCTGCTCTGAACCCCTACCCTGGAGCAGAGGATCAGCCCCACCACCCTCCAGTGGCGTCTATGCCAAGGAGCCTCCTTCTGGCTCCACAAGTCCCCTCTTGTGCTCATTGCCCTGGCCCAACCGCCTCTTCCCCCCTCCAGTGCTGCTGTCACACAGCTCTGGGTGCCCCTGTGCCCTGGGCTGCCTGACTTCCAGCCCACGCAGCACCCACACCAGACCCATTTCCCTGGTCACAATGGCCCAAACCAGGACCTCTCACCACCTGTCCTGCAAGTACTTGGTTGCTGAACCTCTGCCCCTTCCTGTAGCCTTGGGGGTCCAGCTGTCACCGTTGCAAGCCTCCGGGGGGCCCTGCTGGGGCTGGGATGAGACTCCACAGAGCCCCTTCCCGGCCCAGCAGATGAACCTCACCAGCCTCAGGCCACACAGCCTCGGGCCTTTCCTTCTTGACAGTCAGCCTTGGGCTATCTCACTCTCCCCTGTTGCCTTTCTGCCTTACATCAGTCACACTGCCCCTAGGCCCTCACTTATTTATTTAGATCACAAATTAGCCTGAAATCCTAGCTTATTAGTATGCTTATATGACTGTCTTTGCTCCTATTTATGCACTTACTGTTCTGTTTATTGCCTGTCTTTTGGGGTAGGACAAAGTAATGACCACGAATAATGGCCCACAAAAGGGGAGGGAGGAGCAGCCCCCTCCTGACCAGGGGGCTGCTGAGCTGTGTAACCCTCATCTTTCTGGCCTCACTTCACACAGTCATGCTGAGGTGCAGGCAGTGTGAGGAGGCTGGTACTCTCCTGGGCTCCCGGTATCCTCACTCTGTCACTGTGCTAGACTTGCTCTGAGTCAGTGTCACCTTCTGGCTCTGGGGAGGCTGCTCTGCATAAGCTATTGTCCTTGCAGGTGCCAAGCGGGGTGACTTCCCCCTCCCCAAAGCTTCTTCTGGGTGCCCTAAGCCCTGATGACCTTGGCCAAGGGCAGCTCAGTTTCTTCTAAGCCTTTTATAGCACAGAGAGACTCCTAATCTCCCAGGGATTACATAGAATGCTCTGCTTAGGCTGCCAGAATATTCTGAGGCTACACATGTGACACGGGCAGAGGCACTGTCCTTGGTCTTAGATGCCCCTGGAAACACCTTGTGGAGTTTCCTTTCCTAAATGATTCCAGCCTTGGGCCACCACCAGCTGTTTGCTGGTACAGAGATTGATTAGTTGATGAGGACAGGTGCCCCCTTCCATCCCACCTTCTGTCCCTGGGGTGCAACCTCTGCCCTTGGAGTTGGCACGATGCTGGGAGGAACCCAGGCTCAAGGGCCCAGCAGACTTGGCTGCTCGGTTGCATGGCTTCCAGCCCCTTGCTTCTCGGCTGTGTAGGCTGAGGCAGACCTCCTCCCCAGATCATGAGCTCATGATGGGCCTGGGGGTCCCAGACCATCACATTGCTGGCCCTGGTAACATTGGTACACCATCTGATACTAGGGAGTGGAGAAGATGGTTGGTGGTGTCCCCTCTGAAGGATGGTTGGGGAAGGTAGACTCCTGAAGAGCCCAGAGCTTAACTGAGGTGGTAAAGGTCTGAATATTCCTTCTCCCTTGAGGGATGGGCAAATGCCTGGTTTCCAGGAAAGGCAGCAAGATGGGTCACTACTTACCAGATGATAGACGGGTCTTGAGGGCCACAGGTGCCAGTGGCTGGATGTGGCTCAGCAGGGAACTGGCACTTGCATTTATCTTGCTTCCAGTGAGCCGATTAAGACTCCTCTCTGATACCAGCTAATGGGATTGTTAGGCCCCCAAGGATCTGGGGGCAGACAGGGGGCTGAAGTTTGGTCAGAGGCCCAAAGGAAGGGCACTAGGCAGGTAGATGAAACAGGGAGGCAGGCGTGATCCTGAACAGGTCGTGGTGGGTTTCTTCCTCCAGAAGCCACTCAGCCATCTTACGGATGGCTCTAGCCAGTGGCTTCCCTGTCCCTCCACTTTGAGTCCTGATCACTGAAGAACTCACCTCTATGATTTTTCATGGGGTGTAGCCCAAACCCTCTCCATTTCTTCGTCTCAATTTCAATTCCTGTCTTTTGCTCTGACTCCAGAGACTTTGCACCTGCTTCTCTGTGTGGTACTGCTGTAGAACTCATACCAAACCATAAGGAAGACACTCCATACCAAGGAGTTGGAAAGCAACTGTTTCTAACACTGGTAGGCTGGTGGGAAACAGCTCCAAATCACCAGCCCTAGGGCCGGGGACTTAGCTCAGTGGCATAAGCACCTGCCTGGCAAGTGCAAGGTCATGAGTCTGATCCCCTAGTACCCACCCTCCCCCCCCAAAAAAAAGCACATCACCAGCCCTGAATCAGCCTTTTGGCTTGGTTTATATAGTTTTTTTTTTTTTGTTTTTTTTTTTGTCTTTTTCCTTTTTATCGGTACCGGGGATCAAACTCACGACTGCCTGCTTGCAAGGCAGGTGCTTATGCCGCTGAGCTAAATCCCCAGCACTGGTTTATATAGTTTTGAAAGCAGGAAGTACAAAAGCTTGGTTAACTTTCATTGGGTTGGGTTAGTCATTGTCTGTTATAGGTAGAAAATCCTTGAAATATGATAGAAACACAATATATTTTAAAGTGGGAAAACAGACATTGCAGCTGAACCAGGCTGATCTGGGTCAGGTTATCTATGGAAAGCAGCTGGGTGCAACCAGGCAGGGCTGACCAGGGTTAGCAGTCTGGCTTCATGGTGGGCAGAATGAGTGTATCTTGTCTCAGTATAGTATGAGTCTGTTAGTTAGTTTTAAAATCCAGAATTTCTATCACAGTATAGTTCCTGTGCCTTCCTCTTTCCCCTAGCTCCCCCTCTTTCTGGGTCTTCAGAGCTCTGCCCAGGGTTATTTCTTAGGGCAGCATCTCCGGCTAGACCACAATGCATGTTTGAGCTAGGACCCTTCTCCCTCACACTCATGGTGTTTGCATGTGTGGATTCCTGGGTTAACCTTTATATTCTGAGACGCAGGAGGATGAGCTGGATGGATTTGTACTGGTTTCCGAAGCCAGCATGGGGTCTTCACAGATGCTAAGTAGGCAGTTGCAGGCTGAATGGATGATGATGAGAATCCAGCTGTTGAACTCCACAATAAGGCTGGTTGCACAGGGTCCAGTGAATATCATATATGTAAACATACATATGTATACACAGAAAACACAGATCTCAGCCTTTGTTTATATTTCTTTTCTTTTCTTTTTTTTTTTTTTAATCGGTACCGGGGATTGAACTCATGACCGCCTGCTTGCAAGGCAGGTGCTTATGCTGCTGAGCTAAATCCCCAGCTCCTGTTTATATTTCTTATTTAATTTTTTATTTTGAGACAGGGTCTTGCTAAGATGCTCAATTACACAGGCTGGGCTTGAACTTGTAACCCTCCTGCCTCTGTGTCTGTTTCTTTTCTCTTTTTGGGGATTGAACCTAGAGCTTCATATATTCCAGCAGGCACTCTACCACTGAGCTTTGTCCTCAATCCTTTCTAACATTTTTTTAAAAAATTTTTGGGGGGCTGGGGATTTAGCTCAGCGGCGTAAGTACCTGCCTTGGAAGCAGGCAGTCGTGGGTTCGATCCCTGGTACCGATAAAAAGGAAAAAGAATTTTTTTTGGGTACCGGGGGTTGATCTCACAACCTCACACTCACCAGACAGGTGCTTATGCCGCTGAGCTAAATCCCCAGCCCCCTTTTTAAATTGTATTTTTATTTTTTTTTTTCGTTTTTTATCGATACCAGGGATCGAACTCATGACTGCCTGCTTGCAAGGCAGGCGCTTATGCTGCTGAGCTAAATTCCCAGCCCCCATATTTGCTTTTTCTTAAGGCAGGGTCTCGCTATTAAGTTCAGGCTGGTTTGGAAATCACTTTGTACTCCAGTCTGGTCTCAACCTCTTGGTAATCCTCCTTCCTCAGCCTCCCAACTGCTGGGATTACAGGTGTGTACCACACTAGGTTTGTTCTTTTTGTTTGTTTTTTTTTTTTTTAAGACAGACTAAATTGCCCAGGTATTCTTGAATTTGTGATCCTCTTTCCTCACCTTCCTGAGGAACTGCAATTATAGGCATCCACTAACCAGTTGAGTCTATTCCTTTATTTCTTTGATAAATCCTTCTACATTGCCCCCAAATTCAAGAATTCAAAAAAGCTTTGAAACATACCAAGCCCTGTTTGCGTTGCCTATCTCTGTGGAAAATCTTTCCAGTCACTTCTGAATGTGTGTGAATTAGGGCTAGTATGGCACTGATGGTCTAAGGCTAGAGTCACTATACTCATGCTTTTTGTGGCCCTCCTGGGATCGAGTGTTTTCAGATCATATGCATCAGCCTTCTGAAGTGTCAGCCTGACCTAAAGGTGTTTTATATCCAGTATTAAGGCATCTACCTTATGATCTCATGGTTCTGTTGTCACAGATCCTTGTTACAGAAAACAAGGTACAAGGAAAGGGCCTGTGTATCAGCCAAAATCCCTCATGAAATCATTTTATAATCCTAGCTTTTCTCTTAAATAAGACATAACACACACACACGCTTAATCCCAACCCTGAAGAGACTATCTGCAGTCAGTCTGGAATTGTTTGAGAAGGGGTTGGGATGGTAAACTTTCCATGAAATGGGGATAGGGTGGGCACTGAGGACCCTAAGATAATGTTCTGCCTCAGGTCATGGTGACCAAGACTGCAACTCAGAACCAGGTTGGCTCCTGGCAACTGGTTCTAGGGCAGATGTTCCTGGACTCCTGGTCCTCTCATGACAAACTGCTTTGGGAGTCTTGGTCAGGTAAGTTGGAAGAACAGGTCTGAGCAGTACCCAGGCTCCTATGGGCTGACCATAATATCTAGCTGTTAGGAAGCTGATCTCTCTAGGACCACTGCAGGTCTTTGAGGGCAACTGGAGGCTGGGGTCCTTCCCAGAGTGCTTGCACAGGGTTTTCCTCCCAGGTGGCCCTCTCTAAGGTACATGCAAAGTATAGACAGAGGAGGCCTTCAGTGTGACATGCAGGGGGTGTTGGAGTGTTACTGGAGGAGCGTTACTTAGACAGTCAGGCAGATGGGAGTTTTATTTCACCCTCACAGGCTGGTGAAGGCTGCAGCTGCTCAGCAGATGTACAGTGCCAACTGGCACCCATTTTCTTTGATAAGACATACAGGTCTTATGGACAATACAAACACCTTCTGTTCGACCACCATGGAGAATGTACTTATTTTCAGAAAAAGTCAATAAACAATTGCACCCACTGGTTGGGAAAAAAGGTGGCTCCTGCTGCTTCCTGAGTGGGAGCTGACAGGTTGGTGTCTCTGTCCAGAGTGAAGGTGTCTCAGCCAGGCTGCTTCAGCCACTGCCATGTGTTCGGAGCTGGATCTCCATCCTGAGGAAGGCCTTGAGGTTCTCATCAGCCACGTGCTCCTCCAGCGCGGCCAGGGCGCGCTCCCCACCATCCTGGTAGTGCTGCAGTAGTGCCTCTGCATACTCCACCCACACACAGTTGGGGCAGCCACTCATGCAGCAATTTGTGGGGGGTTGGAGCTCAGGTGGCAGAGGGTAAAAGGATTCTGAGGGGTCCCCACTGGGTGGAGAGGTCTTGGGCTGCCTGGTGCTGTCTGTACCTGCTTGAGAGCCCCTCTTCGCATGGTCCATGCCTGGCTCTCTTCTATCACCAGCTTCCACTCGGCCATCGTGCCTGTAAGGGACACTGCCTCCTCCATGTAGGCTGGAGCAGCAATTCCAGCTGGAGAGCCAACGGGCCCCCTGAGAAGGCAGATAAACACGATTCTTAGGGAAGATGGAAAGGCCTACCCTGTCTCTGATTCTGGGGATCTTTCAGTCTTCCTGTTGCTGAAGGACAGGTGACTCCATGTCCTCGGCTTCCCCACTCCCACAGGACCTTAGATCAGTTAGCTCACCTCTCTAGATTCAGTTTCCCCATCTGTAAAATGAAATCAAGATGAGGAAGACATGGCATGACTCATGAGAAGTGCTAGGTGTCAGGGCCAAGCATTCGGTACGCATTCAGCAGATGAGGGCCCGGGAGAGGAGTAATAGTGGACTCCCGGCCTCAGGACTGCCCCCTTCCGACATACCCAGGGCGGGTAAGCCTTTCCCTCCTCTGACTGACCATTCTGACGAATCGCATCACTTTTACCCTATTTTGCTGTCACATAAGAAGCCCCAAGGCTGTCGGGTCTCTGATTGTAACCCCAGCAACCTCAGGTCTCCCCTGGCCCTGAATTCGCCCCAGCCACCCGACCACCGACCTGGTACAGACCACTCATTTACAAACTCCAGGGGCGCACAGGCTCTCCGCAAAGCCCGGCCTCAGGGTCTACAGGGCTTGCAAATAGTTGGTGCTGAGTAGGTGCCCTGAACACAAGTGGCTCAGCGACTTGCCGGACTTCCCAGACTTGAGGTGGATGCGAACCCCGCGTCAACACCTGCCACCCCCAGCACACCAGTACTTGCCGAGTCCCGCACAGCAGCGCCCACCACCCTGCCTGCCCAGGTAACACTCGGTAGAAGCATAGCCGCCGCAATCTGTGAGTGGCGGCAGGCCCGTCCAATCCCAGCCTGAAGAGAAGCCGCACTGATCCAATAAGCGTGGGGCTGGGAGCAGGAAGCGGAAATAGTGTTTGTGCGCGGGGAGGCGGGAGAGTGGAAGTGCTTTCGCTCTTAAGCGGCAAGTGTGGTGATGGCCGGTGCTGGACAGCGAGCGGTGGCCCCACCAGGGAGACCAGGAAACCCCGGACAGCCGCAGGCACGGCGGCGGTGGCAGCGGCAGTGGCAGCAGCCGCGAGGGCAGCAAAAATGCTCTACCTGGGAGCCGGGGCAGTGCAGGTGGGTAGCGACCCTGGAGGAGCCGATTTGTCAGCGAGCTTTCCAGCACACAATCGGAGTAGGCTCACGGCCTCCTCGATGGTGCCTTGGCTCACTCTCTGCGAAGATCTTGTTGAATATGTGGAGGCGTGAATAAATCTAGTTTTGCCTCTGCTTCGTCCGCAATATGAGGCCAGCTGTCCCAGGCTCCGCGGATTTTCGGAGCTCCGTTTGCCCCTGCATCCCTGGAGAAAACGGTTCAAGGGACCGGGTGAGAGGAGCGGGCCATCTTCTCCCTGCCCGATTGGTGGCCCCGAAACTCTTTTTTCCAGGCTTGGCCTCCTTTTCTGATTCTGCTTGTTTTCCTTAGAACTAGTCTCACCCCTTCGCCCTCCGGGTTTTCTTTCCTAGCAAAGAAAAGAAGAAAGTGAATTGCAAGCCTAAGAACCAGGATGAACAGGAAATCCCTTTCCGGCTTCGAGAGATCATGAAAAGCCGAGAGGAGATGAAAAAACCCCTCAGTTTCAAGAAGAGAAAGAAGGAGGGTATGTGTGGACCTCTACTTGGTGGTAGCAGCTTTATATGTCTGAATCCTCCCAGTTGCTCAAACTGTGTACTCCATAGCGTTTCAGGCAAGGAGGAAACCTGCCAAGACCCAGTGCTGAAGGGACAGGACAGGGGAAACAGGACTGAGGGAAGACCAGTGTCACCAAAACCAAACAAGGTGTGGTAGCAGAATGGTACCAGAGGAGACTAAATAAAGGAGAAGCCCATGCAGGGTGTGGGAACAGCTTAGGGGTACCTCAGGAGCAGGGGAAGAAGTATTGATTTTTTTTTTAAATCTACAAAGTAATGGAGATCCATCAAGGGGTTTTAATGGTGATGACCAGTTTATATTTACTTTGAGGACAGATCCCATAAT
Organism: Cavia porcellus; assembly: GCF_034190915.1. Classification (NCBI taxonomy): domain Eukaryota; kingdom Metazoa; phylum Chordata; class Mammalia; order Rodentia; family Caviidae; genus Cavia; species Cavia porcellus. Next base: position 29,914,242 of record NW_026947515.1, read on the forward strand.
GAAGGGAGTGGATACGGCTCACCAGTGAGGCTGTTAGCAGTGAGAAGTGAAGATTCCTTGGACTAAGTTTTAAGCAACAGGCAGAGAGAAGTGGTGCATTTGAGGATTTAATGAAGAAAGTTGATTAAACCCTTCTGAAAAGCTTTCCTTTCTTATTCCCTATATCAGGTTGGGCCTCATGCCACTCTGGGTGTCTTGGGCAACAATGTCAATATGCTTGTACATTTTTATTTGTATTTTTTGTTTTTCTAAACTGATTTTTTTTTTTTTTTTTTTTGTCTTTTCCCTTTTCATTGGTACCAGGGATCAAACTCACAACTACCTGCTTGCAAGGCAGGCGCTTATGCCGCGGAGCTAAATCCCCAGCCCCTCTAAACTGATTTTACAGCAGCGGTGTTTTATAATTTATTTAAATTTTACCCTTTTCACCAAAGAGATGATGAAATAAAAAGCTAAGAAAGGAGGTTAGAGGAGATACTGGCCCAAGTGGAGGGTGGTGTGTTGGTTCCCACCACCACAGTGTTGGGGCTCTGCCTCAGGGCCTTGTATATGCTGTACAAATGCTCTACCACAGAGCTATATCCCCTACCCAGATGGAATGTCTGTAAATTGTGCTGCATTGAATTGGTACTTTTTTTTGTTAAATTACTTTAAAAATACATATTCAGAAAAACTGGGGATGTCGCTCCATTGTAGAATGCTTGCAGAGCATGCTCAAGGCCCTGAGTTGAATATTTAACACTGGATGAAAAATTTGTGTGTGTGCGTGCGCGTGTGTGTACTCACAGAGGTAGTAAAGTCAAATGGTTCTGAGGAGTGTGACGTGAAAGTGAGCCTCCCCATCTATAAACCCTGGCCTTCCTCCTGAAAGAAATCATTGTTCACTTTATGTATAACTTTTCCTGGAGACATTTATTCATATTTTCACACCTTTGTAATGTAAAACCTCTTGCTTCACCCTGTATATTGTTCTGTGGCCTGTGTTCATTTATAGGATCTTTTCCATATTCATATCCATAGCTCTATTGGGTTTACTTCAGGGACTGGGTAATGAAATTTGTGGATGAGCAGAGGAAGTTCATTCATCCAGACTCGGTGGTATTTAGGTTTCTCATTGTTTTTTTTTCTTTCAGTTGTGCTGTGTTTGTGCTGTCTTTGACACTTAAACCAGCAGGCTGTGAGGTCACTTCTATAGGGATGACCTGAACTGGGCATCTTAGATCTTCTCTGGCTGCTGCGTCTAGCATGGCTTTTGAAACTTTGGAGGGAAGATAGCAGCAATTCAAAGATAAGAATCAGTGTACAAAAGTTGAGGTCAGGTGGAGCCCTCTCACCTGATTGGAGAAAGCAAACTGCCTAGTACCTGCAGTGTGTTTATTTATACCATCAGCATATAAATAAATTCAAAGAATGTTTAAGGGAAGCATAGATCTGGACAGGAAGAATATCTAATTTATTAGCAGGAAAGTCAGCATATCTTGGTGGCTTCATAGGAAACAAGGGAGAAAACTGTGTTATCTCAAGTGAAGGTTAAGTCACTTTGCAGCAGCTCCCAGATCTGTGCACACTTCTCATGGGGCTCTGCAAAACCCATGAGAGGCAGTGGTCTTGTCCAAGACACCCAGGGGACAGACAGCTTTGCTCCCGACATTTGGTTGCTTCCACTTGAGCCTGGTTTTCTCTTTCTGTTGTCTTGGAAGGGGAAGTTAGCTTGGCTGGGACCATCTACCCGCTCCTAACTTTTCTGGGGTCCTCCTTTGTTTTTAGCCCAGGTGGCCTTCAGGAACACTCTGGAGAAGGAAGCAAAGGGAATGGAGCCGGATATCATGGTTCCCAAGTTCAGGCAAAGGAAGGGGGAGTCCGATAGGGCTTACCTCCAGCGCATGGAGCAGGAGACCCAGCACGTGCTGTTCCTCAGCAAGAACCAGATCGACCGGCAGCCAGAGGTGCAGGCAGCTCCCAAGAAGGAGAAATCTGAGCGGAAAAAGGCGTGAGTCCAGACCTAAGCAGGGCCAGGGAGGCAGGGCTGTGAGTTCCGCAGCAACAGCATTTTGGTGCCACATCCACTCCTATTTATCCTCCATTCAAGAAAACAGAGGGAAGATGTTAAAGTCCTGGGAAGGGCGGAGCTCCGCGGGGTGGAGGTGACAGGGCTCAGGTCATACAAACACCTTGCTTTGCTTTTGATTTTCTCTGGAAAAGCATGAGGGCTTCAGGGCAGTTTTCCACCTTGGGCTGAGTACTAGCCATTGGGCTGTCCCTGAGGAAATCAGTATTGCAGGGATCCAGGTGAAGCTGACATACAGCCCTGGCCCAGACCTGGATGGAGGTTGTTTCCAGTGATCTCCTTTCTGGTCTGAAACAGATTCCAAAGCCTTTGGCTTGGTCATCTGCATAAGTTCTATGACTGCTCAGCCTGGCATTCTCATCTGTAAAGTATATCAAGATGATGTCACTGCCATGAGGTTTAGTTATGCTCCTTATACAGGAAGGATGGTGTCCAGCCAGGAGCAAGCCTACCCTCTCTGCCTCTTGCCTTAATTTCCTCCTGGCCTGTGGGAAGGCAGGGAGATGGTTTCAGCAAGCAGTGTTCTTTTCTTTTTCTTTTCTCCACTACCAGAGATTAAACTCAGGGTTTTTGTACTGAGCTATGTCCCCAGCCCATTTTAAATTTTCTATGTTGAGCAGGGTCTCACTAGTAGTCCAGGCTAGACTCACACTTGCCCACACTTTTCCTGCTTCAGCTTCCCAGAGTGCTGGGATTACAGGTGTGCACCACCATACCTGCCTCAGCAGTGCTTTTTGAGGTCCCTTAACCACAATTTTCCAGATTAACCAACCCAAGGTTTTATGAGTTAAAGTAACTGGGCGTGGTGGTGCACACCTGTAATCCCAGCACTCAGGATGCTGAGGCAGGAGCAGGAGAATCACCAGGAGTTCAAGGCCAGCCTGGGCTACACGGTGAGTTCAATGCCAACCTCAACTACTTAGTAAGGCCCTACCTCAAAAACAAACAAACAGAAAAACAATAAAGTTAAGGTAAAAATTGCTGCAAGTTGCAATTTTTTTTTTTTTTTTTTTTTTTTTGAGACAAGATCTCACTATGTAGTCAGGCTGGCCTTGCAAACTCAAGATGATTCTCCTATCTCAGCCTCCCAAATGCTAGAATTACAGGTGTGGGTCACCATGCCTGACTAGGATGTATCTTTCTGATTCTGTAAGATCTGTAGAGTAAGTAGGTTGTAGAGTCTCCCTGTTTCTGAATTCTCAAAGTATTTGTAGTCATATTAGGCAAGAAAATTACATCCTAGGATACTTAGTTCATATATAGCCTTAAGCCACAATAGTCTCCAAACTTTTCGTAAGACCCTAGAATTCACAGTCCCCAAAAGTGCTTCCATACATCTCCGGGACTTTGGTAGATCGTTTGGTTAAAGCAACACAGCTAGCACTTGGGGCAGAATGATTCTTCATGGTGTGGTTGTCCTGTGCATTAGGGTATTTGGCAGCATCCCTATTCTATCCAGTGTTACAGCCCATAATGTCAATAGGCGTTATCCGCTGTTCCCTATGGCTGACAGCCACTAACTGGGAACTCTCAAGGGGTCTGGTGGATGCAAGGCTCACTCTGATGGAGGATGGTGAAGGGCATAGGAAGTGCCGGTGGCTGCCAAGGCTCAGATTTTATTTCTGCCCCTGGGTAGAGTGGCCTCTGCCTCCTCCTGGTTGGGTGAGCGGTTAGGAATAAGCATCACACTGTCTTCTCAGGTTCCAGAAACGGCGACTGGATAAAGCCCGGCAGAAAAAGGCAGAGAGAGCAGTGGAAAGGCTGGAGCAGGAGCTGCTGAAAGGTAGCCCTTCCTAAGTGGCTCTGTCCCTTCAGACCTGGGCCTACTCTTCTCACAAGCCCCTTTATTTCTCCGAGTCCACAGCTATCAGGCTAGCAGATGACTCCATGTTCTGCATCCTGGCCTTGGAGGCAGGAAATACGAGGATTCGAGGATAGCCAGAGCTGTGGGCATCAGGGCAAGGCGGTATGAGGCCTTTTCCCCTCTTCCTGCAGATACTGTGAAGTTTGGAGAGGTTGTCTTAGAGCCACCAGAGCTGACTGCCCAGCCCAGGAGGAGCACAAGCAGAAGCCAGGTATGCAGGGTCTAGGTGTGCAGGAGGCCACAGAGTTACTAGCCTTTCCTCTGGAACCTCCAGGAAACAAGACCTGTGTTCATGTTTGTTGTAGGGTGCGCCCCAGCACCGTACTGGAATGAGAGCTATTTGACAGCTACAGCCCTTACCATCGCCCATGGCCCACGTGTGTGTTACCCTACTGTGTCTCTTCCTCAGCCTGGCAAGACATCACTGATGCTGAAGATGCTTTTGAGCCCTGGTGGTGTGTCCCAGAAGCCTCAGAGCACCTCACTGGCCAGGCAGCAGATTGTGAAGGCAGAGAGGGAGCAGGCTGTGCAGGCTTACCGGGCCCTGAAGAAACTGCGACAGCAGCAGCGGGTGTCACCACCACAGCTGCTGTGCCACACTTCCCAGAGGAAGGCTGAGGTGCGTCTGTGACGGAGAGACTCAGAGGCCTGGCACACCTGAAACAAGAAGATTGTCCTGTTCCGGACAATGGCCCACACACCAGCTCTCGGTGTGGAGAGTCTCCAGATCCTTTCTCTTAATTGTTCACCTTAAAGATTGCCCTTTCCCAGCGACCTCTGAGGGGCTGTATCTCCTACAGGGCTTCTCCCCTTATAGATTGGGGCCCGTGTCTTATTTCAAGCCTACCTTCACTTTGCAGCAGAAAAGTCCAGGCTCAGGGAACCCAGGGCCACCTTACGAAGTACCCAGGCTTAAAATCCTGACTCTGAACACCAGTTGATTACTGAGACTGCTGATGTTGGTCATTTCAGTATTTAAGAGGTTCCCTCTGGGTCAGGCAGGGTGGGTCAGCAGGCCAGTGGGAAAAAGCAGGCAGAAGCCAGGGAACAGTTGGTTCCTAGACTACCTTTGAGGTCTTCACAGGGAGTCAGGGCCCCAGCCCACCTGTTAGTAGACTTGCAGAGACAGGAGAGTGCTAGCCTAGGTTTGTTTGGGATAGAGATACCCTCTGAGGGGAGAAGCAGGTCTGTAACCCACCTAACAGGTCTGTGGGAAATAGGGCAGGCAGAGAAGCCAGGGATGCAGCCTCCCTGGGCTCCAGTTAGGCAGCAGGGCTGATGAAAGCACTTGCCCAGGGCAGGGCTTACTGAGTTCGACCACCAGTGCCAAAGAGTGTAGCACCCAGCCCTCCACCCAGGTCAATGCAGTCAGAGGTGTGAAGGCCTTCAGGACTGCAGACCTCCCAGGAGCCTGCCACCACGCAGATGCTCTCAGAGATCTCACAAAGGCTGAGTCTGCCTTGAGCACTGTAAAGTGAAGGAGTTTTGTGGAACTTTTTAGTCCCCTTCTGCGAGTTTGCATTTCCAAAATGAAGTTTATCAAGATTTTTGGTGTTTTTCAAATAGGGCTGTTAACCTGTGAGGTGATTTTTGCTACCTAGTGACACTTGGTGGCTCACTCACCTGGGTGCCTGGGGTGTGCACAACCCATTTGAGCTATACCTGGCAGCACTCAGGGCCTCTCTCAGGCTGACTAGAGAAGTACAAGTTCAGATGACACCTGCAACCTGGGAAGTTTGAATTAGGACACTCAGGCCAGAGCACAGCCACTGTTAGTCAAGTGCTAGTGTCTAAATCCTCCCAGGGGCCATGTGAGATGAGATGAGGCTTGTGATGGACTGCTAATTGGGACCACAAATTTTCAGTGGCTAATTCAGTGTACTTCCCTCAGGGATAAATGGAGGTTTGAGATTATGGGTGTCACCCTTTGGAGATTTCCCATGAGCTCTAGGGATGAGCCATCCTCTCCCACCCACTAAGACCACTCAGGTTAAACAGCACTGCAGGGCAAGATCCTTAGCATGGGATATTCTCTGTCCTCTGGAGTCATCCCAGGATTATACTTGCTGAGTCATCACCTCTGAATCTTCGTGGATCTTAAGTCTTCTGCTAGCCCCTCCTAGCCTTGTATACACCCAATAAAATAGTGGCTGGCTCAGAGTGTCTTCCTCTCTGCCCACTCTGGGGCACTGACTTCCCACCCCTGCTTCATGCATTATTAAATTTGTCTCATCCTTTCGCCAAACCCCATTTACAGGCAGTTGGGGATCTTGGCCTGGCTCCTGATACGCTACCTCTGTGACTTGGATTAAGTCTTTTCCTCTAGGCCTTCCTGTCATGTGGATCTTGGCAGGGTCCTGTTCTGATCCTCTGCAGCACACCTGACTTTCTTCCTATGTCTGGCATGGCAGGGCCATGCAGGACCTGGTGGTCCTTACTCAGGGCCTTGTTTTTTTGTTTATTTATTTTTTTTTATTTTGTGAGACAGGGTCTCACTATGTAGTGCAGCCTGACCTTGAATTCATAGCAGTCCTCCTTGCTTTAGTGTCTTCAGAGTTGGGGTTACATATCTGTGCCACTGCACCCAGCATTTAAGAAAAAAATTAGTCTATTAATATAAATCATTAATTTTGGGAAGTTGATACATGCATTTAACATGTCTTAATTATTTTCAAGCAGGGTTTCCCAGTCCTCCCACAGAATCAGAGTTCTTTGCCCAGATGGGACCCAGCTGTCTGCAGGTTCAAGCCCAGGCCAGGGCCTTGAATGTTTGCTGACATGATAAAGGTGTTTAGTTTGTTGCACAAAACACTGAAAAATCTAGTATGGCCTTAGGTTCCCCTAAAATGGGCCTTGCACAAAGCCCCTTGTGTGTGTGCTTTCTCTGGAACCTTATTTCAAAGGCTTGGGGCACTCCTTGTGGGAACTTCCTTGTTGCTGGTGTTGGGTGCTTTGAGTGCAGGTTCAGCACATAAAACAATATAAGACTATTTACCCCATCTGGCTTTAGCCCTCCTGTGGTGACATCTGGCAGGGTGTGAATGCAGCCTGTAATCTTTTCCAGGGGCGCATGTGAGGCCTGCTTCCCAGCTCCTCCCTGCTGTACCTGTTCTTCCCTTCCTGAGGTGTACCCCTTTACCCCGCCTCCCAACTGATGAAAACGCTAATGGTGGGTCTTTGGGGACATGGGATACCTATATAGGAAGCTGAGACAGCAGATCCAAGAGGTGCAGACAGCCAGAGCAATGGGGAGGAGGAGAAGGAAGATGAGTAGGGCTGAGGCTGGGACCTGGAAGGGCTCAAGCAGTGCAGCTCAGCAGCACCAGCAGATTACACATGGCTCATCCTAGTTGCCAGCCTTAGGTGTCCTGGTGGCAGGGCTCACTATCTGGAGGTTTGTGTACACTTCCCAGTCTGAGGTCCACTAAGCTAGAGAAGAATGCCTTGAATGTAATGCACCCCCCTGAGGGTCTGGGTCTAAGTGGAATCCCTGCATTCAGTTCAACTCTGAACAAAATATTTGAGGCATTTTTGCAGGAGATGGAGGATGGGCACCATCATCAGTTTCTCAGGCATACTAGGACCCCAAAATGATTGAGAGCAGCATTCTTGCTAGGCACAGTGCTACATTCCTGTAACCCCAAAGGGCTGAGGGAGAAGGGCAAGTGCCAGAGCAGTCCAGGGAGCTTTGTGAGGCCTTCTCTCAAAGCAGGCCTGGTGGGGTGGGGATGGGGGGGCGGTATTGGGGAGGTAGCCGTGCTCCTTGGGTTCAGTCTCCAGTACTGACAACAGATAGCATACAACCTCAAACCAGTCACCTCAGCAGGCTTCCTTCCCAGCTCGCAGCGGCTTCCAAGTAATCTGTGGTTCCTGCTGTGGCTCAGCAAGAGTCCAGAGAAACGCAACTGAGATGCTGGACTAAGGTTCTGTGACCCTAAATCCGGTTGCCAAAAGCACAGGCTGCCTCTCTGTGGCTGCAAAAGCCTGTTCTCAGATTCAGGAGCAGTGTGTCATCCTTAGGCTTCTCCAGGAAAGACCATGCCCAACCAAAGGAGCATTACGTGGCACCAGGGATATAGCTTAGCGATAAAGTGCCTGCCTTCGAGTACAAGGACATGGGTTTGATTCCTGGTAACAAAAGAAAACGACAAAAGAGCATTACTCCAGGTGATGACGGGATAGGTATAGCATGTTAAGCAGAAGCTACAGTCTCTACCTGTAGGCTTAGTGACCTATCTAAATAGTGGTTCTCTTATCCTGGTTGGGCCACATTCTCATACCCTCTGGCAGAAAAATGGTGAGGTAGAAGTCCCTGTGATGACCTGTGAGGCACACCAAGCCCATCTGTTCAGGAGATTCTACCACTGGTGGTGACCCAAGCATCAAGGAAGCATAAGAGTGGCCACAGTCTCGCTGCACTTGACCTGGACCTGGTTTTCCCTCTGTCCTAGACAACCAGGTTTCTAAGCAAGCACCTGGGCTTGGACCCATCCAGAGCTTGGCAGTCCTCTCAGCACCAGCCTGTCTCTGAAATGCTGCTGGGAAACACACTACGTTAGGCCAAAGGTACTGTGAGGGTGAGCATTAGAGTTGAGAGGGTCTGACGGCTTAAATGGGCTTCTGGCTAGCAGAAGCTCGCGAACTGCATGGAGCCGAAGCCCAGATGCAACAGTGCTAAGCCTGACTAGAATCCTTACATAGCTGAAGAATGAGATTTCACACTGAAGAGGTTTTTCTAAAACACTTGGCAACTTTAATCAGGCTTCGCTTAAATTTTCTGAAATCAAGGACCCAGAGAGAGCCAACATTTTAGATCCCATGCCAATCACTTCATTCTAATGACAGCTGAAGCAGAAAGAGGTTCATTGAGCTCACTGTTTGGAGGTTCAAGAGCATGATGCTGGCACCAACTCAGCTGTGCTGAGGCCCTTTTGGGGAGTCATATGGCAGGTAGCAATGAGAGTGCACAGGAACAAGTGGGGGGCCAAGCCACTACAGATTGAAATCTACAAGGATCTATTATCAGAGATCAGCACACAAAACCCAGAGGTATGGCACTTGTCATCTGTACTTTGAGCTGAAGACTGGGAGGGTCTCAGAAACAAGGTCTCAGTCAGGTATGCAGGGTGAGGTCAGAGGATCGCTCTCTACATGGTTGAGGCCATCCAGGGCTACAGAGTGAGTTCAAATCCAGCATGAATACTAGGGAGACCTTGTAGTTCTTCAAAAAACCAAAAATAAGCAGGCATGGCACACGTCTGTAATCAGCACTCTGGAGGCTGATTCAGGAGGCTAGCCAGAACTACATAGCAAGACCTTTTCTCAAGAAACAAAACAGTCTTGCTGGCCTTCTCTTACATCTTCATCCCTGCCCCTCATCCCACCTTCGAGTCACAGAAACCAGAATTCTTAAAGCAAGATATAGAAGGAAAAGCTCCTGCCCCAAAAACAAGTCACAAAATTTACAGCCACCCAACAGTCTTTATTTTAGGGGAATCTTACCCCATACACAAGGGAAGGAATGCTGGAGATCAAGGGCCCTCTTTCCTACCCCCCATCTATTAGCATTTGATAACACCCTACTGGTCAGTTGCATCTCATTTCTTTTCCTTCTTTTGGTAGTTTGCTTGTTTTTATACATAATTATATACTTTTTTTTTTTTTTTGGTCTTTTTAAGAGAGCCTCACTATGTAGTTCAGGCTGGTCTTAACTCACAGTGATTCCCCTACCTGTCTCCAAGTGCTGGGATTGCAGGGGCACACCACCATGCCTGGCTCTCACTGTAGTTTTTGAGATAGGATCTCATTATTTAGTTCAGGCTGGCCTTGAACTATGTAGTCCAGGCAGCCTCAAACTTACAATGATTAGCCTGCCTCAGGCTCCTGAGTACTGTGATAATAGCTATGTGCCATCTACCTGGCCCAGTGGCATTTCCACATTACTGTCCATCCGATTGGAACCTGAACATTGTAAAAACTCTTTTCCCTGGATCTTCAGATCTTCATTGAAGGCTCTCATGCCATGCAAAACTTTGATTTAAAAAGTCTGTTAATGCTTTGTCTTTTGTCATATAGTGTCACTGTGATCATGCTTTCCAGTTCTTACAGTACCAATGGGACAGGGACTAAATCTATAATTGTGGGTGACACACAATGATTGGCATAGCATGTCCAAGGAAGTATTTTCTTGGAAGAAGTCTCAGTGGTACCACTGCAGGATGACAACAGGACACCCAGTCACCAACAGGTCAGTCCTCATCTCAGCCCTGGGAATACTCTTTTTCAGAGGCCAGGTGTCAGCAGCTTTTGTAGCCTGGGTATCTCAGGTACCCTCCGATGCAGCTCAGCAAGGAGCCCTACAGCAAGGAGCCCTAGCATCTTGAGTGATGCTGGGTTGTTCACCCCTCTCAGAACAAACCATCAAGAGTCAAGCAATGCCATCCTCCGCCTGCTGCCTGTGTGCCAGTGGGGCAGCCACACTTCTCCCCTTGTCAGCTGCTGCTTCTGTGCTGATTCTGGAGCCAGCACAGTACCTCAGTCAAGCCAGTGCCTTTGTGGGCACTGATTTCTGCTATGGTGATGTTCTGCTTGGCACAAGCAATGATGTCTGGAAGCCTGATTAATGATCGAATCTCCTCCATGGTCATGTAGCAGGGTAGGTCACTGTAGTTAAAGAAGTGCCATCAGAGTGGTGGCTGTCACAAACCTGCTCAATCCCTGGTTGTACCCCCCTTATTCTAGACCCATGTACTTGGCTACACCCCAAAAAACCCCTCCCTGGGATTCTTCCCAACTGTCCCCTAACCCCAGCCGCATATTCCTCTTAGCCTGCAGACCCATACATTTTATTGAAGAGAATCAGAACTGATGCGTATGACAGCTGTTGTGCAGAAAGGAGACCCAAGAGCTGCACGCAGGATGCAGAGAGCTGGGTGGGGTTAGAGGCATCCATCATGAACTGGGGAAGGAGAAAAACATCAGCAACATCCTGTGATGGAAGAGAGTCATGGCCAACTTCCTCACCTGGGCATTCTGCACCTGGCTCAGGAAGAGGACAATGACTTTTGCAGTACTGGGGCTGAAGCTTAGGGCTTTGAAAGCTAGGCAAACACTGTACCACTAAACTATACCCGCCAGACCCAACAACAACTTTTATTTATTTATTTAGGTACCAGGATTGAACTTACAACCTTGTGCTTGCCAAACAAGCAACTGTGCCAGCCCACCAACAATAATTTTTAAATGAAGGGCTTTGAGGGTACACAAAAGCTGGGGAAATGAGTTGTATGAGGATGACCTGGTGTCACTTGCTGGTTTCCACCTACACAGAAGTCTGTATTCTTGTGGCCATCAATTCTCCACCTCATAACGTAGGGTATGGGACTTACCAGAATGGGATCAGCCAGAGAGATACAGAAATCAAACAAATGTAGGATTCACCCACAGGCCTATGCCTACAAAACAGACTACTGTCAAGTCTTCCCAGAGCTGTGACATCAGCTCAAATCACCAGAAATAGGACTCCTGCCCATAAAGGAACAAGTGTAGCCTGTTTCCTTGACTAGTACTGTCACCACAGAACCCAAATTCCATTCTTTTACTAACTTTTCTTTCTTTTGGTCTCAGGACTCGAACTCAGGATCCTGTACTTGCCAGGCAGGTGCTTTGTTATTTAGCTATACTCTGGTACCCTAAACCCCATACTATGAACAGCAGGGTCCAGGATTTGACAGCTCAAGGGATACAGATAATTTCCTAAAGGGAGTCCAAGGGATAATGACCCACCAGAAGTGAATGGCAGTTTCCACAGTAACTGGACCAGATGGGGCCCATGCACCCCCCGAGTTCTCGGATGGTGATCTTTCTTGGGGCCATAATGTCAGTAAGGTTGGTGCCCACCTGTGGGAAAACCCACGGTATAAATACTGCACAAGCAAGGGAATCCTGAACTCCGAAACAGCAATGCACACTGTGGCTTTAACCCTGGAAGCCCAGTTCTCCAAGGTCTCAGGCCTAAAGGCAAAACCCCACCAAGAAAGACAAAGGCAGCTTCCTGGGATTCTGGAACCATGCCCACCGGGAGGATCTACGGTAGGGGCGATAGAGAAAGAGGTCTGTCGGGAGGTGCGTGGGACGTGCCGCGGGAGAACGACCTGGATGCCCCGCCAGGCTCCGCTCGGTCTAGCGGCAGGACTTCATTTCTTGGAGATTCTGCTCCTCGCTCCCGGAGGCCGTCCAGATCACACCAACAGGCGGCAAAGTGGCTTCCCCTCGAAGAAGCCTGAGGCGTTTTGCAAACCGAAAAGGCAGCCCTTCTTCGACCCGCGAAAGGCAGAAACCTACCGTGGGCTGCGTAGAGGGAGGGTCCCCCAGGTCGCCCTTACAATCCGGGGAGCACAACTGTACGGGCGGTCAAGGACCTGAGCGCAGCACAGGACTGAGTTCTCGTGCCGGCCAACCCCTAGTGGTCCCCTGCCCTCCCAGGGTGCCCTCGCATGCTGTACGACGCGGAAGGATATTCTGCAAGCGTTTCACCAGCAGCGTCTTCCCGACTCCCGGAGCCCCCAGCAGAAGACACATTCCTGTCCCCGCGCCACTGGCCACCCGTAGCTCGGGGCCGCAACGATCAAGGCCCGTCTTGTCCCGCTCTTACTGGACAGAGCTCGCTTTCGAACGGCTTGTCGCTTCTCTGGATTCACGGCCTCCCCCAGAGCAGGCCAATCAGTACCCAGCCTCCGCTGGCTTGCTGAAGGATTCGTCGCCTCGCGACTCTATAGGCGATGCGCCGGTGTGCGCGTGCGCGCGCTGCCTGCGGAAGGCGGAAGCGGAAGTTGAAGGGCGCGCCAGCTCGGAGTGAAGGAGCGCTGGCAGCGTCTGTCCAGTCCGGGGTCACCATGGGACGAGGGAGCGGCACCTTCGAGCGTCTCCTAGGTAACATGCCACGCAGGGCCAGCAGTCTGGCTGCTCACTTTTCTTCCCGGCGCGACCTCCGGGCCCTCGGGGAACAGTCTGGCCCATACACAGCTCCTACGCTGGGCGCCTCCGGAGTGCGTGGCGCCGACTGTGGGCCTCGGGTGTGGCTGGCCCTGCTCGGCCTGGCGCCGCGTCCCCTGGGTGCTAGTTAGCGCGGCAGTGCGCGGGTTGGCGCGGGACCTAGCTTCATCCGCCTCTGACAGCAACAGACCATCTGGCCCAAGTCCTGAGTCACGAAGTGGGTGACTCTGATTTGAACCTAACACGGGACCTCGAACTGAATATTGATCGATGGGTGGAGCCAGTAGTGTCTTCCCTGGATCTTTTGAGCCCCTTGGAGGCTGTTTCCTGGGTACCGGGCCAGCCCCGCGTGTTCCCTGGCTCTGGAAGTGACGAAGATTTGGGAATCCTTTCCTGCCTTCGTTGGCTGTACTGTCTGATTCTGTCTGACCTTCCAGAAGACTGCAAATTTCAGGACATCCAAGTCCACCCCCTTTGGGACAATGTGCTCTGTCTTGGGATAGGGGCCAGGTGTTGTTACGGTCTGTCCTGGTCTGCCTGTTCCTGGTTTTTGAGGAGAAACACACTTTTCTCGTTCTTGGGACATGTAGCCTTATGAAGTGGCTCAGTACTTTGAGGATGAATTCAGATGCTTTTGGAGTCAGTATCAAAGGCAGACACATGTTATTAAGTTGTTGGCATGTTTGAGGAGGGTGATGCAGGCAGGGTTCAGCGGGTAGCACTGCAGTGTCTGTGTTGGAGGTGACAGGGACATGGAGACAAGATGTGTTAGTTGGGGATCCTTGGAGATTAGTTCTGCTTCCCCCACGGGAAGCACCTGTAGAGGACTGGACTCTGCCAGTCATCTCTCCAAGGCTTGCCTAATGAAAGGGGCAAAGCATCTGAAAGTAGGGACTAGGAGAAGGCAGGTAACAGTAAAAAAAATATACAGAGCCTGGTGTTTCAGAGTGAATCCTGTGTGTGTCAAGCTGAGAGTATGTCAAGCTGAGACAGGGCTGTCACCTCACCTCTTAATTTTTTGTTTCGTTTTGTTTGGTTTTGGTTCGTTTGATTTTTTGTCTTTTTTGAGACAGGGTTTTGTTATGCAGTTCAGGCTGTCCTTGAACTCACTTTGTAGTCCAGGCTGGCCCAGAAGTGATCTTCGTGCCTCAGCCTGCTTGTTTTCGTCATCTGCAGAGCAGATGAAGATAGTACCTAGTTCATGAGGTTGTGTGGAAATTGATAAAGTTTTCACAATGTTTGGAGTGGCACCTCGTGTGTATCAAGCATGCAACAGACATTTTCTGTGGTTTTCACTCCATTTGCTGTCTGGGAAGAATGGCACTTCTACAGCAGTCAGTGTGCGTCTGGAGGGTTTGCCTGTGGTTTTGGTTTGGTTTAAATGTCTAAAAAGTGAGTCCTGTTTCCCTGTTACTGGGCTTGGGAGGGGCAACCTAGGGAATCACAGCCAAGCAAGCCCCAGAACAGTGTCTTTCCTGCAGACAAAGCCACCAGCCAACTTCTGCTGGAAACTGACTGGGAGTCGATCCTGCAGATCTGTGACCTAATCCGCCAGGGGGACACACAGTAAGTAAGGAGGACTTTTACTCCAAAGCATAGGGATAGCCTTGCATAGTGCTGGGGTCACTTTGTGGTGTCCACCAGTTTCTAAGCCTTAGCTGGTCAATGAGCCCCTCATGTGGGCAGTCAGATGGTCTACATGTTGGGAATGGCAATCTCTTGGGACAATCTCTGTGCTGCTTAGAAGCACCTAGTTGTGTTGACATTTGCTTAAGAGAGTTGAAAGGACCAAGATGATAGGAAGTTTGTCATCTGACTTGCTAGGACAGTTTTTATTTTGTTTTGTTTTGTTTTGTTTTGTTTTTGGTTTTGTTTTGTTTTTCCTGCTGTTGCCGTGTTCTTTTTCTTTTTTTATTTTTTATTTTTGTCTTTTTCCTTTTTATCGGTACCAGGGATCGAACTCACAACTGCCTGCTCAGCACTTACGCCGCTGAGCTAAATCCCCAGCCCCACCCGTGTTCTTTTTCTTTCAGAGCAAAATATGCTGTAAATTCCATCAAGAAGAAAGTCAATGACAAGAATCCACATGTGGCCTTGTATGCCCTGGAGGTAACTAGACCCCCATGCATGTTTTCTTGGCTTCAGCTCCAAGAGTCCCCCACCCTACCCTAATAGTCAGACAGCCCTGCTAACCTTCCTGGGCACGCAGTGGAATTCCTTGTAGCCTGCAGTGCAGTTGTGAACCATGCCACTGAGTAGCAGGGGATGGAGTGACGGTGCTGCTTCACTGAGTGTGGTCCATAGGTAAAGCTCTGAGGTCTGCTGTCTCACGCTGTTTTTGGCACCCACATATGCATGAGAAGGATCATGGTATAAGGTTGCTGCGTGGGTCTGAAGCTGCTGCTTGGGTTCCTAACTTGGCAGCTGGCCTGAGAAGCTGTTGGGCCTGCCTTCTCACTGGAGCAAAGGGCCCTGCTGTGACCGTTGTCCCACTTCTTCTCTTCCTTGGGGTCCTCAGGTCATGGAGTCTGTGGTGAAGAACTGTGGCCAGACAGTCCATGATGAGGTGGCCAACAAGCAAACCATGGAGGAACTGAAGGAGCTGCTGAAGGTAGGTGCCCTGCAGAGTCATAAGAGGGTGGGGGAAGGCATAGTCAGCACTGCTTTCCCAAGTGTTAGTTGGAGTCCTGTAACACAAACAGCACTGGGCATAGCAGTGGATGTGAAGAGAATGTACATGTTCTCTGTGCTGACCACACTCAGACCCAGGGGGAGGTAGACCCTTGCGGGCCAGTCTGGCAAAGTTGAGCTTCAACAGAAGGTGCTGGGGCCCAAGGAAAGAGAGCTGCGCTTCTTTTGTGTGTGTGTGTGTGGTACCAGAGATTGAACTCAGAACCTCATGCTTGCAAGCAGGCGCTTACACCACTGAGCTAAATCCACAGCCCCCACCTGCTCTTCTTGAGGGGCTGGTGAAGACTTAGAGGCAGGGTTTGGAGCTGAATCTTGAAGGGCAATGGGTGTTCCTGGTGGGCAGAGACAGTGGTGGCAGTTGCTAGATGTATGAGCAGAGGAGTGCCAGAGCAGTCCTTTGGGATCGGAGGGGTCTGAGGAGTGGGGGAGTCAGCACAGAAGGCAGAGCAAGGAACCCCCTTGGGGTAGAGATGAGGGGGATGGGATTCCCACCCTCCTTCCTTGAAGGAGAAACAGATTTCTGGATCCCTGGGAGATTGTCCTGGAGCCACCTGCAGAAATTGTGATGGGACCAGTGATGCATAGCAGGAGTGGTATGGTCCTTGCTTGATGTGGAAAGGTGTCCTATCCAAACAGTATCCTGTATGCTGGGACCCAGGGCTGACCTGTGATCTCATGGGAGATTCATAGTGACTAGAGCCCACTCGCCTCAGGGCCCACACTGACAGCTGGGCTCCTCAGAGGCCCTCAGTGGGACATTTTTCAGTTGCTTGTGCCATCTTGGCTGGAGAAGTGCTGGGGTCTGTGGCCATCCCACCCTGAATGCGCCCAGTCTTGTCTGACTTCCAGAGCTAAGCAGGGTCAGGCCTGGTTAGGATTTGGATGGAGGAGCACTGTGTTCTCCTGCTGCAGGTCCTGCTGCAGTCACCACTAACGGGGACAAGGCTGTAACAGGAACCACTGGTGACCAGGTGGTAGAGGGCAGCTCATGCCTCTTGTTTCCTTAATGCTGCTTTCGTCCTGCCCTGTCCCCAGCATTGGCTGTCATGGCCTCCTGAGGGAGCACTATACTTGGCACTGGGCTGCACCTGGTGGGGATGGTGGCCACAAGGATGTGGAGTCCCTCTGTGTGAGGTCACCTGGATGCCCCTTCTAGGCTGTGCTGGCCTCACTGCCACTATTTTCTCAGCCCTGAAGTAAAGCTCTATGGTTGGGCCTGCCATTTAGAGGCTGACCAGCCCCAGGGGAAGAGAGACAGTTGTGGACCTGTGGGAACCCATGACTCTTCAGGGTCCTGTGGAGAAAGGGGAAAGAGATGCAGTCGTGGGCCTAGAAGAGCTGTAGCCCTGACTAAGTATAAATGTGTGAGGGTTCACTCGGGGCCTGGGGACAGGTGGGTTCCTGGCCCCCAAGTTCCACCCAAGGACCCTTCTGGGCCTCTGTGGCAGCCCCCTTATCACGTAGAGACCTCTGCTATCTCAACTGTCCTATGTCCTCCCCCACCCTCTCCCTGTTCTGCAGAGGCAGGTAGAAGTGAACGTCCGAAATAAGATTCTGTACCTGATCCAGGCCTGGGCACATGCCTTCAGGAATGAGCCCAAGTACAAGGTGGTCCAGGACACCTATCAGATCATGAAGGTGGAGGGTAAGTAGGGGCAGGGGACAGGCTGTGGTCTGAGGAAGGGAACATGGCCATCAGGAGCTACAGGGCCACACCACTGGGCACTTAGTGATGCCAGGTGGGAGGTTAAGCTGGATCTCACTGAGGGACTTGAAGTGGGAGCCCATTGTGGGAAGGTGATGTTCTGGAAGAGAAGCTTCTACTTTCTGGACCTCCCACCCCATAGGGTGAGGGTGGAGAGTGACCCCTGACTGTACATGGTCCAAAGTTCACGGGCAGGTACAGGTCATCGATGTGGCTCCTGGTGTAGGCAGTGTAGGACGAGCTGTCAAGGCAGGCCTCACTAGGAGGTGCCCTGTGTGCCAAGGTTTGAACATAGGCGGGAACCAGCTAGGCCCTGATGCCTTCTGCAGAGGACTCTTGGGAGTTCAGAGGCACTGGGACCAGAACCAGTGAGGTTGCTGCAAGGGCCTACAGGTAGCACATGCCCAGAGAAGGGCTGCCCTGGGGATTGGTGCTGATGTGTGTGGCAGGACATCACTGCGGGTTTAGGCCAGGCGCTGGTTGCCAAGGCGCACATTCTTGGCCTCTTATATTGCTCCGGCTGTCATGGGTGGTCCAGGAGAGCTGATAGGTTTACAGAGAGAGGGACAGTGGGTTCAGGATGTGCTTGGAGATATTTGTTGGGTTTGGGGCCCAGCAGACCCTGCATAGTTCTGGTTGGGGAGGCAGATGTCAGTAGTCAGGAAGCAGCTGACCACCCTCTTCTCTATAGGGCACGTCTTTCCAGAATTCAAGGAGAGTGATGCTATGTTTGCTGCGGAGAGAGTGAGTCTCGGGGCTTGGGGCTGGCTGTTCTGAGGAAATGAGGCAAGCTCCTGCCATGCCTGGATCTCAGTCTTTCCTGACTGTGGGATAAAGGGGCGCTTTGCAGGGGAGCAGGGCTGTGTGGTCCTAACTCTGTTGCTCCCCTAGGCCCCTGACTGGGTGGACGCTGAGGAGTGCCACCGATGCAGAGTGCAGTTTGGGGTGGTGACCCGCAAGGTGAGTGCCTGGCTTGGAGGGCTGAAGGGTTTCCTTTGTGGCCGATGGGCCCATGAAGGCCCCGTAACCAGGCCTGTGCTGCACCTCTTACAGCACCACTGCCGTGCTTGCGGGCAGATCTTCTGTGGGAAGTGCTCCTCCAAGTACTCCACTATCCCCAAGTTTGGCATCGAGAAAGAGGTGCGCGTTTGTGAGCCCTGCTATGAGCAGCTGAACAAGTGAGTCCCTGTAGGCTCGATGGGGCCCCTTCTAATCTGGCCACGCACCCTGGGACTGTGGACCTAGGAAGGCTCATGGGGTACTGACTGGCAGGGACAGAGTTGAGAGCAAACCTGGGGCAGCTGTGCCCCCTTTGCTATCCTAAACCCTTGGGCAGGAGGCGGGTAGGTACTGTGGTCTCAGGACACTATGTGATTACTCCTGCAGACCAGTTACTGTTTGATTTTGGTTTCTTTAGATTTTTTTTTTGAAGCAGGGTAACTATGTAATTCAGACTTCAAATTTTTGTAGTGATCTCCTGCCTCAGCTTCCTGAGTGCTGGAATTACAGGCATATGGCACTGCTCTGGGCCTGGATTTTAACTAACTTTTGGCAGTAAAACTTGGAGAAAAGTTGAAAATGTAATATCAAGAACATGGATGCATGTACCCTTTGCCAGGATTCCTCTGAGGCCGGAATTTTGCCACGTTGATTAGATTGTTCTCCTGCCGGCACACTGGTGTGTGTGGGTACGTGTGTGTTCACACACATTCGTGTTTTATTCTAAATGTGCAAGTGTTTTATTCTAAATGTGCAAGTGAGTTGTACATGGCCCTTTGTGCTGAGACACTTCCATGTGTGAGTCCTCTGAGGCAGTCACAGTGTCATTGTTTCTCCGAACATTGGTGGCGGTGCCTGCTCTGCCGCAGGTGTCCAGCGTCGCCCTTGTGCAGGGAGACCCTCTGTGGTTTCTCCAACCCCACCAGTTCCATCATCGGACCTCCCCAACACCTTCTGGGGATGAGGCCCACCACTAGTCCCAGGGAGGACCCCAGATAGCATCCCTTTCTAGGCAGCATCCGGGTACTTAAGGAAGTTGGAGGTGTGTGTAGCTTGGTCTCGCAGAGGTTTGGAGGCTGTGTTTCTGGGAGGACCAAGGCTCAGGCTGTGACCCAGGTTCCCTGTAGCTGCGTGTCCTAAAGCTGCACATCCTTCTTGCTGCCCCCTAGCGTACAGCCATCAGGTGACAGGTGCTTGGGGTGGTGCTGTCATCGCTTGATGGCACAGTGTGGGGGAAGAACAGCGGGCTGGTTGAAGACTTCACTGGTGCAGGGCTGGCATCAATACATGGTCACCTGTAGTGTCCCACTCTGCCTCCAGGAAAGCGGAAGGAAAGGCCACTGCCACTACTGACCTGCCGCCAGAATACCTGACCAGCCCCCTGTCACAGCAGTCTCAGGTACCTGCCCCCGCCCTCGCCGTGTGCCTCTCCCCTGGTAACCCCCCTCACGCTGCCTGCCGTCCTCAGCTGCCTCCCAAGCGGGATGAGACGGCTCTGCAGGAGGAGGAGGAGTTGCAGCTGGCCCTGGCCCTGTCACAGTCAGAGGCTGAAGAGAAAGAGAGGCTGGTGAGCAGTGGGGACTGGCTTCAAGGAGGGACCCAGGTTATGCTGGAGATGCTGCAGGAGACAGATGCTGGGGGACCAGAGTTGTACTCAGGCTCCACCCTTCCTGTGCCACCTGGGCCCTGAGTGACACCTCTTTCTTCTTCTGCTTTAGAGACAGAAGTCAACATATACAGCACACCCCAAGGCGGAGCCCACGCCCCTGGCATCGTCAGCGCCCCCCGCCAGCAGCCTGTACTCCTCCCCTGTGGTGAGCGCACTGTTTGCGTGGCAGGCTGACTTGGTGTTGGCACTCCTCCAAGGCTCCCACTGGGGCTGAGCACACTGAGGCTGCTGTGCCAACAGTTTGTCTGTCCCATGCCCCCTCACATCCCTTATACTCCTCACTCTAGCCTCAACCCCCTCTGTGACAGGGAGAACGTGTGATAGGTACAGGAAGGCACTTGTGAGCCCTGTGGAGCTGCAGAATAGCCAGACCACTACTGGCTGAGTGGAGCCTCTTTCCTCTCCAGCTGACAGCAGGACCTCAAGACAGCTGGGCAAGGCCAGGCCAAATGTCCTGATTATAGACCCAGACACTCCCAGGAGCCCCTGTGACACTGGCCAAGTGTCACAGTCATGGAATCCACTGCTGTGCAGCCCTTTCACAGCCTCTTTACACTCTTAAGCTTACGCTGTTTGAGAGAAGGAAAGAGCACACTTAGACACCTATTTCAGTAGGAGCCTGAGAGCGAAGGCGTTGTGGCATTGGCCATACTGGGATTTGCTGTTCTTTGGTGCTCTCTGGTCCCTGCCTGAGCCGCTGCTTATGACCATAAAACTTCCCCTCGGCCTCAGACCGTCCTTGCCTCCCCAGAACTCGTCAGCACCTCTGGCTGAGGACATCGACCCTGAGGTAAGGATCCTGACAGTAGGTACTGTCCTCTGGCCTCCTGGCCTCCATAAGTGATGCCTTCCTGTTGCTGTGCAGCTCGCGCGGTACCTCAACCGGAACTACTGGGAGAAAAAGCAGGAGGAAGCACGGAAGAGCCCCACACCATCTGCACCTGCACCCCTGACAGAGGCAGCTGCTCAGCCGGGAGAGGGGCATGTGGTCCCCACCAGCGTCGTGGAGGTGACGCTGTCTCTGGGCTGGTCCCTACTCCCTAGGGGAGGGCCAGGCCAGGCAGGAGGGCCCCTGACCCTCTACTCTCTTCCAGGTTCCCCTCCCAGAGACAGACACTCAGCCCATAACCTCTTCTGGCACGGCTTTTAGTGAGGTAGGCTGTGGGTTTCTTTAGGGCAGGGAGCCCTGGCAGGCAGGGCTGCAGGGCAGTTGGCTAGGCCAGTGTAGTGGCTCTGCACCACTAAACCTGGCTGCATGGGGCTGTGGTCTGGGGTCCAGTCGTTCTGGCTATGGTTTGGATCCAGATGTTCTGGGCAGCTCAGACCCATCCAGATAAATCCTGCCTCTCCCGGGGCTTCTGAGCTTTGTCCTGTCAGACTAGGGCTGTAATGCCAAGGCAGGGAGCTCTAGAGCAGGTCCATCCTGGCTGTCCCTGTGCTGTGGACAAGAGCCCGCATTTCTTTGTGTGTAGACCTGTTTGCTCCAGGCTCTCCGAAGAGTAGGCATGAAGCTGCTTGGGCCTGCCCTGGGAGAGGCTGTTGGACCACCCCATTTGTGTCCCTGCAGCAATACCAGAACGGTGAGTCGGAAGAAAGCCATGAGCAGTTCCTGAAGGCCCTGCAGAATGCTGTCACCACCTTCGTCAACCGCATGAAGAGCAACCACATGCGGGGCCGCAGCATCACCAATGACTCGGCCGTGCTCTCGCTCTTCCAGTCCATCAACAGCATGCACCCGCAGCTGCTGGAGCTGCTCAACCAGCTGGATGAGCGCCGGTGTATGTACCTGCAGGGCCTCGGCTCCTGCAGATGTGGGGTTCCATGAGCAGCTTTAGGCGCTGGGCTCTGGTTGTTCCTGGGACACAGGACCTGACCCCAAGGAGCTGGGTTCCCTTACCTGACCCAAACTGAGGCCACAGGTGCCCCCAGAGGATCTCAGTGGGTGGTGGTCTGAGGTGCCAGGCACGGGAGTGTCTGCCCCCTCCCATCCCAAGCCCTGCTGAGAGGGCTGAGCCTTACTGATTGCCAGGGCCAGATGACTACAGAGGCCCAGTTCTGCCACCCTACCTGTCTATACTGGATGGCCAAGGTTGCCCTTCTGTCTGACCACAGTGTACTATGAAGGGCTGCAGGACAAGTTGGCACAGATCCGAGATGCGCGGGGGGCACTGAGTGCCCTGCGAGAGGAGCACCGGGAAAAGCTGCGCCGGGCAGCTGAGGAGGCCGAGCGCCAGCGCCAGATCCAGCTGGCTCAGAAGCTGGAGATCATGCGGCAGAAGAAGCAGGTGCAGTGCTGGCTAGGCACACTGCGAGGGCTGGCTGTCTGCAAGGGCTGCGTGTTGCCCACCTGACCACCACCTTGTTTGGTGCAGGAGTACCTGGAGGTACAGAGGCAGCTGGCCATCCAGCGCTTGCAGGAGCAGGAGAAAGAGAGGCAGATGCGCCTGGAGCAGCAGAAGCAGACTGTCCAGATGCGTGCTCAGATGCCCGCCTTTCCCCTGCCCTATGCCCAGGCATGTGTGGCCCTCCCTACCTTGTCCCCAAGGACTTGTCTCACTGCCACCTATTGTTTATGCATGCTCCACCACATGGTCAAACCCATGCATGCTCCACCACAGCTGCATCTCAAGCTTTCCTCCGCTCCTTTTTGGTTTCTGAAACAGGATCTTGGTACATAGTTGAGGTTGGCTTTGAACTCACAGAGACCTCCCTGTCTTAGCCTCCTGAGTGCTGTGATTATAGGTGTGCGCCACCATTCCTAGCTTTGTTTTTTGTGAGACCCAGAGTCTTGCTCAATTTAAGTGGTACAAACAGGCCTTGCTGCTGTCTTCCTGCAGGAGCCTGCAGCAAAGCTGGGATGACAGGTATGTATCCTTGCATTCAGCTCACTGCCCTGCCTCTGCCCTCAGCTCCAGGCCATGCCCACAGCTGGAGGTGTGCTGTACCAGCCTTCAGGCCCAACCAGCTTCCCTGGCACCTTCAGCCCAGCAGGCTCGGTGGAGAGCTCCCCTATGCACAGCGTGTACATGAGCCAGCCAGCCCCTGCCACCAGCCCCTACCCCAGCATGCCTGGCACTGCAGCAGGTAACCCACCTATAGTCTACTTGCTCATTTTTAGTGTAACAGAATGTCACTTCTGGAATGCTTGGCCACTGCGAAGGGCCCCAGCCAGGGTTCGATGTGGGTCTGCAGTCTTTTCAGCCTGAGATCATGGATCCAAGTGCAGCACAGCAGACTCAAGCTGTCAGCTGTCCCAAGCCCCTTCAGTGTGACCATCTGTTCTTTCAGACAGTTCATTTGTTGATTTTGTCCTGCTTACAGTCTACACCCATCCCTGCCAACTTTATTGTCCTTTTGTGAGAATATGAGATGTGAATGTGCTTGGCTCTAAAAGTTACGAAAAAGAAAATCTCAAGAGAAGTGCGCCTTGCACCTTCCCACCTCCCACCTTGTGGCTGAATAGGCTCTTGTTTGTGGCAGATCCCAACATGGTGAGCGCCTACATGTACCCAGCAGGGCCTCCGGGGACACAGGCGGCCCCCCAGGCCCAGGCTGGACCTGCCCCTAGCTCTGCCTACTCCACCTACCAGCCCAGCCCAGCCGCAGGCTATCAGGTAGGAGTGCCCACTTCCCTCCTCCCTGGGCCCTGCTTACACCTGGTCCCCACATCACCACTTCCTTCACAGAACGTGGCTTCCCAGGCCCCACAGAGCCTCCCAGCCATCTCCCAGCCTCCACCATCTGGCACCATGGGCTATGTGGGCAGCCAATCGGTTTCCCTGGGCTACCAGCCATACAGCATGCAGGTGAGGAGCCCGCTGCTTAGCACAGTCCTCAGGGCTCTCCTGGAGGCTACCAGCCTCCCAGGGTCAGGCTTTCTTTCACTCTCCACAGAATCTCATGACCACCCTTCCTGGCCAGGATGCATCTCTGCCACCGCAGCAGCCCTACATTGCAGGGCAGCAGCCCGTGTACCAGCAGGTGAGCCCTGCCCAGCCTGACAGCCTTAGACATCACTGGTGAGGGTGGGTCCCTGATTCCCACGGAGTCTTCTCAGGCCAGTTCCCAAATTTATGCTCGAGGCCTCTTCTCAGCAGACAGAACTTAGATCTAGACAGACACATGCCTACTTGCACTGTACACTAGAGCAGCAGGCTGTGGGAGCTTGCTGATGTGCAGCAGAGGGATGCCGAGGTCCATGTCTGCTTACCCCCTTAGATGGCGCCCTCTGGTGGCCCGCCCCAGCAGCAGGCTCCTGTCGCCCAGCAACCACCTGTGCAGGGGCCGCCTGCAGCAGCACAAGGCAGTGAAGCCCAGCTCATCTCCTTCGACTGATGCTGGGCAGGGAAACTGCTATCCCGAGTAACACTACCTGTCACCCAAACCCGCCTGTGTCTTCCTAACCTCCTCCCCTTGATCCTTGTAGTATCCCCTCTCTGTGAGCCAGGAGTGGGCCCTTGTCCCAACTCTCCTGTCCTCAGCCTACTGGCTGCTTGTCACTGGCTCCCTGCTTTGATCCTGACGTGGTCTGTGACTTGTCCCCAGGGCTGGGCCTTGGAAAGGGATGGTGGAAGGGAAGGACCTTCTTGGGGAACTGTCCAGCCCTGTGTGTTGGCGCCTTTGAGAAGCACAGCCTGCTGTCCCACGGAGAGTTGGGTGTGGTGTCTAGGTGTGGTGCCAGCCCCTCAGCAGGGACCTCTTGGTCATCACTCCACAGCAGGGTGGAAGTTTCAGCCATCTGTAGCTTCTCTGCTTCTCAGCCGTCGTCATCTCTCTGGTGCAGAACAGCGATAATAAAATGTATTTCAAAGTGTGTATGAGTCTTCGGATGGGCAGCCAACTTAGCTTTGGGCCATAGGATGTGGTGTGTAGGTCCCCAGTCCAGAGCCTCACACAGGTAGTATCTTGGTGTATTTTCTATTACCATAAGAAACTACAAGAAATTGATTACGGAGTTCTGGAAATTAGGAGGTCCAAAATTAAGGGCCCTTGTCTGTTGAAGCCTGTCTTAAGGCGGGGACACTGCAGGTCCCATCAGGTACACAGCATCACAAGGCATAACAGTATGCCCAAGAGATAACATCAAATGGGCTTTTTACAGCCAACCTCTATCCCATGAATGGACCCTACCCATCCACCTTCCACCTCAGTGCCTCCCGATGGGTTTCAGTGACGCCATTCAAGCCACAGCAGGCAGTCTGCTGCTCTCTCAGAGCTCTCCAAATCATCCCCAGGCTAAGCCAGTCTTTGCATGTGGACATGTGAGGCAGTGCCATATTGCTTACTAACCAGGTGGGCTCCAGGCCTCTAGAATGCTATCTGGTTCAGGATGCATCTGAGATCCGCGCCAATCCTTAGTGGTTCGAGACTGGCTCTCACCAAATTGACCCAGGCTGTAGCTCGAACCTGGGATCTCTGCTCAGAGACAGGGTCTCACTAGGCAGTTCAGGCTGGCCTTGAGCTCTGTAGCTCAGGCTGGTCTCGAATTCTCAACAATCCTCCTGCCTCAGCCTCCGGAGTGCTGGGATTACAGGCGTGAGCCGGCTAATCATGAACTTCTTGGGAGGTTCCAGCTTCGCCTCTTTGGGTCAGGGACATCTAGGCGTCTCTAGCTGCGGGCCGAATCCAAGTAGATCAGTGCTTCGGCTAAGCGGGGGACAAGCTCAACCCCGGAAACGGAAACCTGGCGGGCTCGCTGGGAGATAAAAACACCTTCCAGCCGACACCGCCCACATCTGCGTGTGCGCCTGCACGGCGCGCCGGTTTGTGGGTAATCTCGAGTCAGAAAAAGTGCAGGGGGCGGGTCGAGAGACCTTCCCTACTCGTATGCTCCGCTGCCTTGGCGGATAGAGAGGCCCTCCCCAGCTCGAATGCCTGGAGGCCTCGCGGCTAGAGCAGCCGTCTGGAGCGTCTGCTTGCGGCTAGAGCGTCCCCTCCGCTCGGAGCCTCGTGTGACCTTCCCTCCCGCAGAGAGATGCTACCGGCGGCTACCTGCCGCCTGTGGGGCCCGTGCCTTGGGCTTCGGGGCGCCGCGCTTTGCCTCGTCAGGTACCGCGGGGTCCTGGGCGCCAGAATGGGCCAGCAGGCTGGGATAGGTCGGAGCGGAGTGGGTGACGGGCGTACAGCCACCTTCCCGGGCTCGGCCCACGGGACGCTGGTAAGGCCGCTTGGCGCAGGCGACCTTGGAACCTCGGATCCCAGTGAGCCCCAGATTCCACAGACAGAGCCCCACTCGTGCAGGCAGTAGAGGGGGTCCCCGTTTGGCAATCGTCTGACTTCATAATTCACACTGGTTTAATGAGTTCACTTTACCTGCCGTTTGGGGGTAGCATTCCTGCACGTAATTACTTGGGCTTTTGAGGGTCTCCGAAGGATCTAAAGTAGTTTGGAAACCCTAGTTGGGCCCCAAGAACAAAGTGGTTTCCCTCCCTGGCGGTGATAGACTGGAGCGCTTGGACCTCCTGGGAATTGCGCTCCTCTCTACCTTGCAAGGCTGACAGCTATTTCGGGGGGACTAGGCAGCAGGTACCAGATGTCTGTGCTGCGCGGCAACTGAGGAGCAGTAGCCACCGAAGGGGTGAGGCGCTAGCCAGTGCACCCCTGGATAATGCCCCCAAGGAATACCCTCCCAAGATCCAACAGTTGGTCCAGGACATCGCCAGCCTTACGCTCCTGGAGATCTCAGACCTCAATGAACTTCTGAAGGTAATGGGAAGATGTTGGCACAGATGAGGGACTGGCATGAGGTATAGGAGCTTCTGTGACTTCCCAGGTGTGAAGACAAAGCCAAACTTATGCTCCATGAGTACGTTTGGGTACTGACAGCCGTATACTGAGACTTCTCTGTCCCTGCAGAAAACGTTGAAGATCCAGGATGTTGGCCTTATGCCAATGGGTAGCATGATGCCTGGTGCCGTCCCTGCTGCAGCAGCTCCTGAGGTAACCCCAGCTGTGGTCCTGGGCAGAAAGGGGTAATTTCTGTGTGCCCGCTTCAACTCTACACTCAGTGATGGAGCCCATTTCTCTTGTCTTTTTCTTGGATCCTAGAGTTGCATGTCTGCATGTTCTCTCCATGGGCTCCCTGCAGCCCCAGTGACCTTGCTGGGCCTATGAAAAACATGTTTCTAATGGAGGGAAGTAGACAGAAAGCTAAAGAGTGATAGAAGTTGCATCCAACAAAATGTTATAAATACATTGAAAAAGTAGGAAATAATGGAACCAGGTGTGGTGTCACAGCCCCATAATCCCAGCACTCAGGAGGCTGAGATAGGAGGATCACTGTGAGTTCAAGGCCAGCCCGGACTACAAAGTGAGTTTGGGGGCAGCCTGGACTGTATAGTGAAACCCCATCTCAAAAAGTAAAAATAAATAAAAAGGAGAGAGAGAGAAAGTAGGAAATAAGTTTTAAGTTGAAGAGTTGGAATTGCAAGGAAAGCCTTATTTAAGGAGGTGGCATGGAGGAAGTTAAGAAAGTAGTCAGAGGAGCTGGCAGTCACAGGGGCCCTCAGGCCACTCCATAGACGGGCTGGAAGGAGCAAGGGGGAGGCAGTGGGCTGCTCCATCTCCTGACTGTCCGGGAGCTGTTTTGGGATGCCTAAAAGAAACCCAGCCAACCTGCCAGGCATCTGAAATCTTGGTAGGCTGAAGCAGTAGGTTTGCTGAAAGTTCAGTGCCAGCCTGAACTGCATAGTGAAGTCTTGTCTCAAAAAGAAACCACCTGTAATGTTTGATTGTCCACTTAGGGGCAAGTCTCTTGTCTGGGTCCCTGCTCCCACGCGCTTCCCCTACAGGGGAATCCAGAGCACTAAACTGGGGATAGGTAATGTTTCTAGAATCTAGGAAATATGTCACACTCCCCTTCTAAAAATGGAAGATGGTTGTTTGTTTTGGTTTTGGTGTTTCTTTGTTGAGTTTCCTTTTTTTCTTTCTTTTTGAGACAGGGTCTCATTATGCAGTTCAGGCTGGCCATGGGCTCACTTTGTAGCCCAAACTGGTCTCAGATTTGCAGTGATCCTCCTGCCTTAGCCTCCCGACTGCTGGGATTACAGGGGTGTGCCACCACACCCATCTTGGATTTTCTTTTTTTGTTTATTTTGTTTTTTGTTTTTTGTCTTTTTGTAAGCAGGATCTCATGTCTTGAACTCACAATGTAGATCGGGTTGGGCTCAAACTCACTGCAGTTGTCCTGCCTCAGCCTCCTGGGTACTGAAATTACAGGCTTGTGCCATCATGTCCAGCTGGAAGGTTGTTTTAAAGGCTGATTAGCTATGGGAGTGGTGGCAAATTTATGGTATGCATATCACAACAGTTGTTTATTAGTGAAAGCTCTAAAATGTTTACTGTTACTGGGCTAGGGTGTAACTTAGTAGTGGGAGGGGTCTCTGTCTGGCATGAACCAGGCCTTAAGTTCCATCCCTAGCACCCCAAGACACACACATGCGTACACTGAGACTGATTAGATTCAGGCTGGACACTTAGAACCAGGGTAATGTTCACTGTGTGACCCATCATCTGAAGTGAATGAATGGTGTGCCACTAATAACTTGTAGGAGGCTGGGGACACCTGTAGTATCAACACTCAGAAAGCTGAGGCAGGGAATTGTGAATTCAAGACCAGACTGTGTTACAGAGCAGCACAACGCAAACCAATGGGCATCATGCTCAGACTGCCGGGCTGTGGGACATACAGACTACTTGTGGGGGCACTAGGTCCCACTGCTTCATTGTCAGGAGCAGGAGCAGTGGTATGTACCTGTAATCCTGGCACTGGAGAAGCTGAAGCAGACAGATCTCTTGATCAGCTTGCCAACTTAGTGGGACTGCTATCTCAAAAAAAAGTGTTTATCTCACTATTGAAAATATAGAAAAAAGAATTTAAAATAAATAAATAAATAAAAGTGTTTATCAGTTACATGAATGGGCTTGTACTTCTCTGAGAACTAAGTAACACTACTTTCCCATAACTGTTTTAGCTATACAGGACTTTTTTATTACTCACCTCTGCCTCATAGGTTAAGATTTTAAGGAGTGAGAAGTACAACTGACCAAAGAGAGGTCTGAGCAGACGAGAGGGTGAACGACCCAAGTTTGGGCCGTGACCAGGGCTTAGGGGAGACACACACTGGAGGGTCTCAGGATTGACCATGGGGACCCTCATCTGCTGCCTAGGCTTTGCTGGGCAGAAGCCAGGGACTGACCTGGCCTTGCTGCACATTCTAGTGGGGCAGCCCAGCAGTGAGTGTGCCGGCCTCACCTGTCCTTTCTCCTTGTGTCCCATTCCTGCTCCCCAAGGCGGCAGAGGAGGAAGACCTGCCCAAACCGAAAGAACGCACACATTTCACCGTGCGCCTGACAGAGGCAAAGCCTGTGGACAAAGTGAAGCTGATTAAGGAGATCAAGAACTACATCCAGGGTATCAACCTTGTCCAGGTGGGTGCTGTGCCCGGGCCCCTCTCCACACGCGTGCACTGACCTTTCTCAGGCACTGGGCACTTGCGGTGGGGGCACAGTCGGGCAGTCAGGGACCCACTCCTGACTCTGCTTTCTCTGGCAGGCAAAGAAGCTAGTGGAGTCCCTACCCCAGGAAATCAAAGCCAACGTCGCCAAAGCCGAGGCTGAAAAGATCAAGGCGGCCCTGGAAGCAGTGGGCGGCACCGTGGTTCTAGAATAGTATCCACTGTAAGGACTTATAGACTGGAGTCCCTGGTACCTGGGTGAGGCCCTGCCCACCCACACCAGCCCACTCCACTCCCAGCACCAGGCTCCTGAACAGGGACTTGGAGAGTTGGAGTGACAGGCGCTAGTGGCCAAGCCCATTTGGGAGGGGCAGGACAGCCCTATTGTGATAGGGAGGGAGGGCAGCGCAGCTAGTATGGAGCCCTGCAGGCCCCTCCAGAGGTCACCAGTCAGTGCTGCTCCTCTGGTGGCTGCTGAGGAAAATACACTGTTGAGGCTGGTGTGTCCGAGTCTGTTGTCCGGATGGGTCATGTGGTGGTGTGGCCTAGGCCTTCCCAGGCTCAGTCTTATCTCTTGCTCCTCCCCCCCCCCAGTTGGGCCAGCTGAGGGCCTACAGATGCTCTTCAGCTCCCTGTGTGTAGGGCCCACAGCTGGTGATGTCCCCAAAGGCACAGCAGGACCTAGTATAAGGCAGCCAAGTGGGTTTGGATAGGAGGTTTCCCCCTGTTTAGTTACCAGCTTTTTTTTTTTTTTTTTTGGTACCAAGCGTCAAACTCAGGACCTCGTGCTTGCCACATTTTTTTTTTTTTTTTTTGTCTTTTTTTTCGTTTTTATCGGTACCAGGGATCGAACTCACGACTGCCTGCTTGCAAGGCAGGCGCTTATGCCGCTGAGCTAAATCCCCAGCCCCCACATTTTTTTGTTTTGTTTTGAGATAGGGTGTCACTAAGTTTCCTGAACTGAATTTGAATTTACAGTCCTCCTGCTTCAGCCTCCCAGGGTACTAGGATTATTGGAATGTGCCACCACATCTGGCTGTTGGTGTTTTCTTCCCCTTCCTGAGGCCACTGTTACTTATTTTATTTTATTTAGGTGTGAGTTTTGATTTTGTTGGTTTGATCGTGTTTTTTGTTTGTCTTTTTGAGACAAGGTCTTGCAATGCAGTTCAGGCTGGCCTTGAACTCACTTTGTAACTCAGGCTGGTCTTGAACTTGCAATGATCGGCCTGCCTCAGTCTCCTGAGAGCTGGGATTACAGGCGTGTGCCACTGTGCCCAGTTCTATTTAGGTTTTTGAGACAGGGTCTCATGCACTATGTAGTTTAGGCTGGCCTCACACTCATGGTGTCCCTCCTGCGTCAGCCTTTCAAGTACTGGGATTACAAATCTCTTATCTCCCACTGCTAAAGTAACATGCATTGATCAGACTGCCAAGCTAGGCTGGCCAGCATTGCAGCCCGGGCTCCAGCGGCTGGCAGTGGATCCTCTGACTCCAGCAGGCCTGCTGCAAGAGGGGAGGGCACACTGGCTACCTGCAAGGCTGGGGCCATGCAGTGTCCCTCCCAAGCTCCCACAGGTGAGACAGTGGTGCCTGGGCGCCCTCAATGCGTAGAGCCTGCGTCATCACCGTGGGGCTGGCCTTGCTTGGCGGTGGACCCCCCCGGTGAGCCTCTGCAGCACAGCCTGGCGGGGCTGGTGCCATTTTGTCCCCAGTGGCCCAGGCCCAGCTCCTGACTTTAGTTTAGGGCTGTGCCTGACGGAGGCGGCAGTGCGCTTGAGCGCCCCCTTCAGGGAACATAACCAGCGTCCCGCGGAGCACAACCTCTGCTCTTGGTTTCCGCGTTAGCGGAACCTTCACGCTCCGGCCACAAGGGGGCACTGTGCCCAGGGCGCTCCCACTGGGCGGGGCTCCAGCGTGTGCAAAACCTGCCTCCGCCTCACTGGCCATGCACTTCCTTGAGTTAGTCTCTAGCAGCACTCTGCCTCTGGAGAGGGGTGCCCTGTGGATCCCGGGAAAAGCGCTGGACTTGGGAGCTGGGGCGCAGCCCCTCTGGCCCTCAGGACGTCCTTCCTGGCCTCTAGGGTCTCCGGTAGCAAGGACCAGTGCGTGATCCTGGGATGGTACCCTTCTGGGCTCAAGGGGGCTGCTTGGCAGCCACGCGCACCCGGTGGTGGTGGGCACTCTTACACCATTTGGACATCAGGGTGCTGTACAGACCCTGGTCACAGGCTACAATCGCGGCTCAGCTCAGCTGGTAGAACGCTTCCTACACTCCCACCTGGTTCTACACCTCAGCTCCCACTCCTCTTTACTCGGCCTGCGTGCTCATCTGTCTGGTCCTGACTGGGAGCTGCAGGTTTTCTCCCTCAGACGGAGTCTTCCTGCCAGCAGCAGGTTCCCAAGTTTCCTCCACGCTGGGCTGTCACAGACTTGGGGACATTGTGGTATGGCCGTCTAGCTGCCATTTACTCCAGGGTTTCTGTCACCTCCCCCCTCTTTTTTTTTTTTTTTTTTTTTAAATGAGCTAGGGTCTTGATATTGTGCTGTGTAGAGGCCGGTATTGAACTCGCTGTAGCTCAGCCTGGCCTCACACTTGTCCTCTTGTCATAGTCTCCCATGTGCTAGGATTATAGGAACATGCCATACCACACCCAGACAGAGATGAGCTGCAACTGTCCCCTCCAGTTGCATGATATTGTAATCTTGGACTTGGTGGACATTGGTTTCATACCAAATGCAGCACAGACAGACAGGCACAACCAAGGACGGTGAGGTCAGGAGGAAGCCTCAGTGGGCCTGACTGAGGAGGCCACGCCTCTCCCCAGACATTCCCATGAAGAAGCAGCTCCCTTCTCAAAGGCCCGCTCTGCTTCCTGGCTGCTGGGTCCCTCCACTCCATCCACTCTGGGTCTCTGGAATCCATTGGGCATGTTTCTCTCACTGCCCTGTGCTTCTTCCTGTGCCATGCTCTGTGCGCCTTCCTCAGTCTCCACGTGAAGCTGTTTGCATGAATAACATTACTGAGACAGATCAAGGCCACAGCCCAGCCCTCTGGTTGAGGACCTCAGGACCAGAGCCACTTAGGGTTCTGGAAGACAGAGCTGCATCTCTCCAAGTGCTACCAGGCAAACGTGCAGTGGACGTCCCTGTCTTCTGCCTCCTACACAGCTGATGTCGCTGAGTGCTCAGCAGTTGTTCTGCACACCACCACCCCCAGCTCCTACCCCAAGCCAGAAGTGTAAGACAGGTCCTTGCCCATCCCGTGCAGGCAGGGCCTGGGGCACACCTAGCGTCCTGGTTCCGGTTATGAAGTGGAGGGGGCCCTCCCCTGGGTATGGCCATATTTAAGTGCTCCCAGAGGCCTAGCCCACCAGTCCTGCATGGGTGACTGCTCCACTACCAGCAGAGCTAAGCTGCAGCTGGCCAGGCACTCCAAAGGGTGTCTGGGCATGTGTATGCCTGTGTCACAACTAGTCTTAACCAGCTGTCTTTTGCCCTTAGTTTCTGTTTAATCGGCAAGTTGGCCCCACAGAGGGTTCGTCCCTCCACGTCTGGGCCTAACAGGATTGGGGGCGGAAGTCTACTACCGAAGCATGCGTTGCCCCACTGATTTGATACGAGCGACGCCCCAGTCAGCGTCGCGTGCAAATTCAGGCCGCGGCTGGGACTGGGGGCTGGCAGAAGCCTGACCTCTTAGGCGCAGGTGACCTGTGACCTCCGGAGGTGCGCCCACAGTGGGTGAGGATGGCCCTTCCGTGGACTCCAGGGCTAGCGCGCTACCGCGCCGCCGCGGTTTTAAGACGCCAGGCCCGCCTCCATCGGGGCGTGGCCTCGCTGGCCCCTTGGTCGGGGGCGTGGCCCTGCGGACCCGCCCCTTGGCCGCGCGGGCGCATTGGCTGCCCGGGGCGCGGGCGCACCGTGGCACTTTGAACCAGGAGTCCGACGGCTGCTACTAGAGTTCGGGTCGTGTCGGGTCGAGTCGAGTGGGGTCAGGACCGACTTCGGGCAGGGGTAAAGCGGACTGGGCGTCCATTCTTCGGGCCATGGCAGCCGAGGCTCGCGTGTCACGCTGGTACTTCGGGGGGCTGGCCTCCTGCGGGGCCGCCTGCTGCACACACCCGCTGGACCTGCTCAAGGTGAGGCCAGGCCCAGAACCAGGACCGGCCTGTCGCCGGCGGGACCCTACTAAGCCGCGCCAGGATGCACACACGGTGATTACCGCGGCCGCGGGGCGGAGGCGCCGGTGACGGTGACGCCCACGCCCGCTCAGTTCGAGGTCCTCCTGCTGTGTCGCGAGGGCCTTGCGCCTGTGGCGCCTCTTGTGGCGCCCGCCGGGAGGCCGGAGGTAGGGGGAGAGCCGGGTTCATTCTGCAGGTGACCTGCGCAGGTGGCGGCTGGGCCTCGTGGGCAGCCCCGCTCCCCGGCTCTTGGCAGATGTGGCCTCAGCGCTGCCCTCTTTTGAACAGTTTCTCCTCCCCCAATATTACACGGCCCTCGCTGCCTGGTTAAAGGGTGATGGTGTGTCTGTGGGGCTACACAGCTGTTGGTTCCTAGGGAACCTGCATGCTGGTGGATGCCCAGGACAGGTGCAGAGATGGGAGGAAATGAAGGCCTGGCCTCTGCATCCTGCTCCACCACTGCTGGAGTGGGAGTGGACGCCAGGAGGGGTCTGACTCGTCATGAATGCCACCCCAGGCAAGCATACATTTATTTTTGACTTCATCTCTTTGAGAAAAGTGTGTATGGGGCAAAATAAAACAGAGCTCTCCTTGTTCCTGAGGGCACCAAGGGCCAAGGAACATGGTTTTCTGACCCTGCCTTACAGAGAACAAAGAAGAAAGGACCTGAGGCTACTCAGTCTGCTAGGGGGCGTGCCCTATGGTCATGGGGTGGCCTGTGGGCAGGGCTCAGCTGGTCTATACACTCCTCCACATCCCTGACCCTGAGTCTGGGGATAGCACAGTTGCCAGAGCTATTGAGCCAGCTTTAGGACCTTGTCCTGGGACTTCTATTTTTTTTTTTTTTTTTTTCATTTTTATTGGTACCAGGGATCGAACTCACGACTGCCGGCTTGCAAGGCAGGCGCTTATACCACTGAGCTAAATCCCCAGCCCCGGGACTTCTATTTTTTAAAGGGGTAGCTTTTCTAATTGGTAAAAGCACTGGCCCCCAGGTGCACGTGGGGGCAGGACCTTGCCTGTCCCCTGGGAAGACCTGCTCATGTGCATCAGAGCGGCAAGAGGCAGCTCTGCCACCAAAGAGGCCTCGGAGTCACAGCAGGACAGTGGCTGGGACTGGGGAAAGGGCTGGGTTGTTTTTGGTAACTCTTCTGGCCCCTTTGCCAGCTGTGGTCTCTAAACCAGTGGGGGCCCTGGAGCCTCCCACTGGACCCTCAGGATGTAATCTGGGCTCCTTTGGGCATTACTGCCCCACCCATGCTGTCTTGCTGTACAACACTGCTGGAACAGTGGTCAGGGAAGTGGCCATCCTGGGGTGTCCTCGCTGTTGGGTGGACAGTGCTCAGCCTCAGGGAAGACTGGTCAGAGATTTTTCTCTAAGGACTGCTCACCAGGGCCTTGAACTTTTAACAACTTGTTTTGGGGCCTGGGGATTTAGGTCTGGCATAAGTGCCTCCTTGGCAAGTGAGAGGTTGTGAGTTCGATCCCCAGCTGGAACCAAAGAAAACAAAGATTTGTTTTGAAGCTCTTCAATCTTCCCCAGTGGCCCCATGTCCCAACTTAGTCCTCATGGTCACTCCTCATGAGGACGGGGGCTGATTGAGTATTTTTGGCACTCAATCCAAAGCTGTGCAGGAGAGAGAGGAGACAAAGTAAGAAGAGGCCTTTAATGAGGGCATGGGAGAGCTTTATGGGGGTGCAGCAGCTTTCAGCAAGAACAAAGAAATGGGACTACTTTTATCAGTTCTGGCTGGGGAGGAGTTTGGGAGGTGTGCAAAATGACATATTAACAGCTGGTTTGAAGGAGCATCTGCCTGTAAAACAGGAGACAGATTTACTGGGGGCTGGGGGTGGAGGCTTGGGGGGTTGTGGAGTCTTGGGATTGGAAAGGGCTTGGCACACATGCAAAAAGGGAGCAGGAGATTTACCTCTGCAATGAGAAGGAGAATGTAGAAGTTAGTCTTGAAGAGGGGCTGGGGATTTAGCTCAGCGGCATAAGTTCCTGCCATGAGTTCGATCCCTGGTACCAATAAAAAAAAAGAAGAAGAAGAAGTTAGTCTTGGAGAGAGTTGTTTCTCTGGATCCTGTACGAAGTTGGGCGGATGTTGGATGTCATGTTATATAGCTAAGCCCCAGGCTAGCAGAACCTATCAGGGGCTGCTGCCCATGTGCCTACTATGGCCTAGGGCTCCACATCTCTGTTCTGCCCAGCTCACATAGTGGGTCCCCACCCATCTCTATTGTCCCAGGCCACTATCTCCCCCGGGAGCATGAGGGGGACTGTGCACATAGGGGGCCTTGTTCAACTGGGGACAGCTTCCTTGGGATTGTGCCAGGCATCGGGCTTGGATCTGGGCCTGGCTGTATGCCTGTGACCTCTGCTGTCCCCTGTCCCCCTCTTCCACATGGGTTGCCAGGGAGAAAGTAGGGGTAAGGCAGTGAGCAGGGATTATCACTGTTACAAAACCAGAGTGGGAACAGATCCCAGGCTGGACACAGAGTCCCCAGCCAGGGGCCCTGAGGAGCCTTTCATGACATCACGTCAGTGTTCCTATTTACAGGGGACCCTGAGCCTACAGGTGATTGTAGGGCCTCAACTCAACCGGTTCTGGGGAATCTTCAACAGAGAGCATGAGGGCTCCAGGCAGCATCTGCACTACCTCCTAGTCTTTGCTAGCCTGGGACCTGGGAGGTAGGGGCCAGATCTGTGCAAAAGCAACTCCTCCGGCTGCAGGTGCATCTACAAACACAGCAGGAAGTAAAGCTGCGAATGACCGGCATGGCGCTGCAGGTGGTGCGCACCGACGGCATCCTGGCT
The DNA here is from genome assembly GCF_034190915.1 of Cavia porcellus. NCBI lineage: Eukaryota > Metazoa > Chordata > Mammalia > Rodentia > Caviidae > Cavia > Cavia porcellus. The sequence goes on from NW_026947515.1 coordinate 29,950,683, forward strand.
CTCTACAATGGCCTGAGCGCCTCACTGTGCAGACAGGTGTGCTGTAGCCTTGGACTCCCTGCTGGGCCCCTTTTCCTGCCTTGAAATAGGCTATCTGAGGCTGGGGATTTAGCTCAGCAGCATAAGCGCCTGCCTTGCAAGCAGGCAGTCATGAGTTCGATCCCGGGTACCGATAAAAAAGGAAAAAGACAAAAAAGAAATAGGCTATCTGAGAGCCCTGTGCTATGGAGAGCAACCCCTGGCCTACACTGAGCACCCCAAAGACTTAAGCATTTTCCTCCTTTTCCTTCCTGCAGACCCGGGAACCCCAGGCTAGGTTGGGACAGCTTCACAATGCCAGCTGTATTACAGCTGGGCCTAAAACCTCCACTTACAGATGGGGAAGCTGAGGTTGGGAGAGGTGAGAGAAAAAGGACCAGGCAGCCTGGGCTTGGGAGTTGGCCCAGCCGCTTGCTAGCCATGTGGCCCTGGGCAGCCCCTCCATGCGCCCCTGTTCCACAGGGCAATTGGCAATGGTGCCGTGAGCCCGGGAAGGGTGTGCCTGTTGCTGAGTCCAGTCCCTTCTCCCCAGATGACCTATTCCCTGACCCGATTTGCTATCTATGAGACCGTGCGGGACCACCTGACCAAGGGCAGCTCAGGGCCTGTTCCCTTTTACAGCAAGGTGCTGTTAGGAGGCATCAGCGGTAAGTGCTGGGCAGGAAATGAAGGGCTGGGCCAGCGGCCGGGCATAGAGAGTCATCTGAGTCTGGCACTTTTGTCATCACAGGTTTAACTGGAGGCTTTGTGGGCACCCCTGCAGACTTGGTCAATGTCAGGTTTGTGTGTACCCCTGTCCCAAGGCTGAGGTCTGTCTGAGCTGCAGACAGGGCAGGGATGGTGGGCTGCAGTGTGTCTGACCTTGAACAGGCCAACTCTGTGAGCTTCCCCACTGCTGTCAGGTGCGGACATGGCATGTGTCCAGCAGCTGCCCCTCTGTTTCAGGATGCAGAATGACATGAAGCTGCCTGTGAATCAGCGGCGCAAGTGAGCAGCAGGCCAGACTGGGATTTGGGTAGGGGGGACCCCCAGGTGGCTCTGCTTGGATATGACAGACTGTGCTACCATTGGGCTCAAGTGGAAAGGGGGTGGGGAGACCCATGGTTTTCAGGAACAGATGCTGTGAATAGCTGCCCTGGAGTCACTAGAGTGTCTCCCTGGGTCCCTCCGGACAGACTGGGGGCTGGAAATGCACCACCTAGGATGGGCCTGGGCCTGTTTCTCATGTGGTTTGAGTGTGGGGGGAGCCTCAGGGACTGAGTGGGATGCATGAGATAAGTTATGCCACAGCAAGATAGGCGCTCTCCACTCAGTGCCAGGGTGCCCGCAGGGGAGTGGCAGGACAGCCCTGCCCTGCCATAGCCGTGTTCTCTGTGACCATACCTAAGCCAATTCATCCTCTCCTTTGGGCAGGCAGTTTGTGGTTTCTTCCTGCAGCTTCTTCAGACTTCTGTCTCACTGGGTAGTGTCTCCTCCTCCTGGTGCTTTGTGGGAAAAAGAGTGGCCTAGGTTTTGCCTGCAGACAGGACCAGCCTAAGCTGGCAGCCCCTAGGGGGCCAAAACCCAAATGTGTGCCCAGGGAGGGGTGTGTAGGTCCTGAGGCCACTGTCCCTGTGATGAGGGTGGATCCTTGGGAACTGGTGGACAGGATGTGCCTCATATGGCCCATTCTTTGTCCCTGGCAGCTATGCCCATGCCCTGGATGGCCTGTACCGCGTGGCCCGTGAAGGTGAGAGAAGCTGGCACTTTGCATGGGAGCTCCCCTTCCCCACTAAGGGGGCTGGGCTGGAAGCCCAACTTCCCCTTTCTTCCTGCAGAGGGCCTGAGGAGGTTATTCTCTGGTGCAACCATGGCATCCAGCCGCGGGGCCCTTGTCACCGTGGGCCAGGTAGGGCTTCTGCACAGGGCAGGACACCAATAGTGAAGCAGTGGGTATGGGAGCCACCTGCTATCTGTTGGAGTAGGCACAGGTGGGTCAGGGCCACAGTGTGTGTCTGACCTTGGCCAGGTCCTGGCCTGTGTCTGGGCCTCTGGACTTACCTATGCATGGGTGTGGTGGTGATAGAGGACAGATGCTTGGTCACTGCTGGGTAGTGTCAATGTAAGCCTCTGCCTGCTTCCCTGGAGCTGTCCTGTCTACCCGCAGCTGTCATGCTACGATCAGGCCAAGCAGCTGGTCCTCAGCACGGGGTACCTGTCTGACAACATCTTCACTCACTTGGTCGCCAGCTTCATTGCAGTGAGTGCCTGGCCTTGGTGGCCAAGAGTGCCTGGGGGGAGGTGTGGCTGTGAGGGGGTGAGAGGCTGGTAGCACCCCTCAGGGGCCACAGAAGTGGACCCTGTGTCCACCCAGGCCCACTACTTCCTGGTGTCCCTTCTCCCTGAGGCCCAGGCCTCCACACTCAGGACACCTCTGAGTGGGAGTGGGGCTGTGAGCTCCGGCTCTTTGGGCTGGGCCACAAGTGGGGGTGCTGGGAGGTGCCCACAGGCCCCCTGTGACCCGGCCTCTCCCTAGGGTGGCTGTGCCACTTTCCTGTGCCAGCCCCTGGATGTGCTGAAGACCCGTTTGATGAACTCCAAAGGCGAGTACCAGGTGAGGCCATGCTGGCACCCTGCTGGCCACTGCCTCGCCCGGAACCCTTGCATCCTCATCCTGAAGACAGTGGCAGTCCCCATGGGGCTGTGGGGATACAGGGATGGAGTTGTCTCCCACTATTCCCTTCCAGTTGCACTCCTCTGGGGAGCCGTTGGCTGAGAGGGTTGTGCCTTTCCAAGCCTATGCCTTGCTTTAAGCCCCATTTCCTGCCTGGAGTGGTGGCACATGGCTGTAATCCTAGAACTCGGGAGGCCAAGCCTGGAGGATCGCCACGAGTTCAAGGCCAGCCTGAACAACACAGAAAACCAAAAATAAGCAAAGCTAATTTCCTTTGCACATGACAGAAGTGCTTGGTGGAAATCACCTGGGCCAGAGGAATGCAACCCCTGCACTGTCTGGCCTTGGGCTCCTCACTGTTACCACAGTGTCCCTGTGATCCTCTCTTGGCAGTGACTGTCACAGTTCCATCCTCAGCACCCCAGCCCTATGGGTGCACCATCAAAGGCCTGCTTGGTTGTCTGCTGGTGGGGTGGCCCTCAGTTCTGGGGTCCCTTGTTGATGTCCTCAGGGCTTCCACTCACACTCAGTACCCCTGGGAGCCTTTGGGGCCATGTACCTAGTGGATACCAGAGAACGGGTGCCTGTGTGTCCCCGTTAGTGAGAAGCCACTTCCTGCATCTCTTTACTCTGTCTCCTTCAGGGGGTTTTTCACTGCGCTGTGGAGACCGCCAAGCTGGGACCATTGGCCTTTTATAAGGTATAGTTGGGCAGCAGGGGCTGGGGGAGGGAGTGGCCGGCAGTGCCCCTCTGGGCCCTTCACATCTCCCTCTCCTGTTCTTTGCCCAGGGACTCTTTCCTGCTGGCATTCGTCTGATTCCACACACTGTGCTCACCTTCGTGTTTCTGGAGCAGCTGCGGAAACACTTCGGCCTCAAGGTGCCCACCTGAGGCCTCAGCATCAGGCCCCAGATCGGTGGAAGGGTGCGGCCCCCCCACCTTCCTGGTCTGGGCCCATGGAGTGCCCACCAAGTTCCTTTCCTCCCTGGGTCCCTGCTGGCCCCTCTGCTCCCCACTGGGCATTTGCCTGGCCTTGTCCCTCCCCACTGACAGTTCACTCAGGAAGAGGGCAAGAGCGTCGTCCCTCAGGATGGCTTCCTATCCTCCCCGCCCGACTCCCTCTTCCCAACAGGCAGTCACTGCAGAGCAGGGAGGGGCGGGATGACCTGTGCCCTGCTCTGGCTGAGGTTTGCTCCAGAAGCAGCAGCATCTTCCTGCAGCCTCCACTGAGCAAGGCCCTGGACAGCAGGGTGGGGCTGGGACCCTGTAGCTGCCCGCCATACTCGTGAACACATGCACTTTACTCTGACAAGAGGGACCACAGCTTTAGTACCCTCAGTGGTAGTGCCTCCCGCAAGCCCTGCTCCTGTGAGAAGGGACATGTGACAGATCACCAGCCAGTGCCAGGATGGCAGGTCCCCCCATACCCCTTGCGGGTGCAGCCCCAGATGCTTGAATAATTCGCTTTGCCTGACAAAACCTCAGTGCCCACAGCCTGCTGCTGTCCAACCAGCTGGTGCCCAGGGCCCTCAGATGCCTGCAGCCTCTGCTCCCCAGCTCCCTGGGAAAACGGCCACAGGCAGCAATGGGCTATGGTGTGTCCCCCAGGACTGTGGTCACCCCACAAGAGCACATAACAGCCAGAACCGCCACCAAAGCAGCCCATCTCCCTGTTGGCCTGCAGCTATGCATGGGTCCAATAAAGGAGTGACCTGGGTGACCTGCGCCAAGTCTGCTCTTCCACACCATTGGCTGCCTTGTGGCACATGGGCAATGGGGACCCCTCTGCACCCTCAGGCCAGGGGAAGGAGCTGTGATCACACCTTTTAGACAGCCTGTGGACAAAGGAATGGCCAGTGGCTTCCCCAGTGCAGAAGGGAGAGAAGGGATAAGGGCAGGGTATGGAGAGCTCTGGTTCCATAGTGCGACCCCTCCCAGCAAGCTCTGTGAGTCCCGGGGTCAGGCTGGTCTCACTGGACTCCTTGTCCAGCTATCAGGGGTGCCCTGAGTCAGTCCCCTGCTGTGGGTCCGGCCAGTGCTGCCTGGCCGGACCCTGGGACTGCAGACTCTGGGAGCTGGAAGCAAATGTCAGCCCTCCTGTTATTTATATATAAATACTTAAATGTACTGCTTGGGGAGCCTGAAGCAGCAGGATGGAGAATTCCAGCCCAGCCTGACCAACTCAGCAAGAGCCCATCTCCAGGCCTGGGGGGACAGGGTGGGCGGGGGCCCCTGGATTCCTTCCTGGCCTCCACACACTTCAGGCATGTGGCTCAGTGCAGAGCACTTGTCCAGCATACCCGAGGCCCTGGGTTCCTTCCCCAGCACCACCAAAACGTTAAGAAATATGTACATGTATATACCTTAAACCAAAATTATTATACCTGCAGTAGTAATTATTTACAGGTTAAAAGCCAACCGTAATGGTGTATTTTTCCCTTCCTCAAGTATCTACTTGGTGCTCAAGTTTCCCCAGGTTATAAGAGTTGGGCTTGGATCTGAGTCCAGTAAGAGCTGCTCCTCCCTTACTGCATTTCTGGCTAATCGGCCCAGGTCCACTTGGCAGTCCAGCCAAGCCGTCCCAGCTCAGGGTAGCCACGGTCTGATGGACTGTCTGTAGTGGGCAGGTAGCAGGGATTGGCAACATGGCCAGGAGCACTGGGGTGGACCGAGGTGGACAGGTCAGAAACCCAACTCGGGGCTAGCAGGTTGCGGAAGAGCGGCTTCCTGCTCAGTCCAGAAGCAGCATGGGCCCTGCATTCCAGAAGCAGCTCCCACAGGGTGCAGAGGAGGAATCTCACGCACTGGCCACCAGGCACTTCCCTGAGCCCTGGAGACCATCCAGTCTGGTTTAGCCAGCTGGTTTGGCCTGGGGTGAGAGGGACCCTGGGGTGGTAAGGACCTTCCAAGCCACAGGGGAGGGCTTAGACCCAGCTCCCCTCCCACCCTCAGGGAGAGCAGAGGGGGAGGCGGAGCTGGCAGGTCAGAGGACAGCCACTCCAGGGGGTAGGGGCCGGGCCCTGGCATGGCTCCCAGCTGGGCAGGCACTTTCTTCTGTCACCTTTGGGTCTTAACAAGTTTATAGCTCTTGAAAAACAGAGTAGGCTGCCAAGACAGCCTGGTGGAGGAAAAATAGTCCACACTTGGTGCCAGGACAGCTGCGTGTCCTCAGAGACAAGGCTGAGGCCGGACCCTCTCCTCACAGCCCAGGAGGGCTCCTGCACTGTATATGAGGCCAGAACTCTCCCTAGTGGGGACAGGCAAAAATAACAGGAGACCCGACATTGTCAGTTCAAGGCTGTGGCCAGTAGGGCCGCCCCAGGACTGCCATTCACTTTCTGCATGGGCTCCAGGTTGAAGTGGGGGGGGGTGTCAGGGTAGAGAAGAGAGGCTTAGGAGAGGTGGCGCCCCTGGGAGTCGGGAGGCTTCCTGTGGCTTTCAGTGATTGGACTGGGGACAAAAAATAAGGAACCAAGTGTGGTCCACTGGGGGCTGACTGCACAAGGGTGTCATCTGTCCTGCTGGACTGGTTGGCGCAGGTCTCAGAGTTTTCTTATAGAAGCCTCAGTGTGGAGCTGGGGACAGAGCCCAGGCCTGCTGCAGGCAAGCTAAGCACATGCTGCATTGAGCCACCCTCTCGGAGCCTCTGTTGAGACCACGTATGTTAGGTATGCATCTCCTGAAGTCCTAGAAGAAAACAACAAAAAGTCCTCAGGTTTGGCAAAGGATTGATTGATTGATTGATTGATTAGCCTTTTTGAGTAGGATCTCACTATGCATTCAGGTTGTCCTTGAACTCACTTTGTAGCCCACGCTGACCTCAACTAAGGATCCTCCTTACCTCTGCCTCCCAAGTGCTGGGATTTCAGGAATGTGCCGCCACACCTGGCTTCGCTCTGGCAGAATTAAAATGGCCCTGCCCTCTGCCCCTCTCCAGGGACTTCCTACAGTCCATCGATGTTGGGACAGAGCATCTGGGGCTCGGGCTCAGTGGACACAAGCCAAGTCAGGAGCCAGGGAGGAGGCTACAGTTTATTGTCCATGACTGATGGCACTGTACAGAAGTAGCATTGCAGATCTGACTCTAGATTGCTGCATGTTCTTCTGCAGTAAAACCCCAACTGCTAGAGAAATAGGGGTGTTTCCTCACTGTGGTGTCATACAAGATGACATCCTCCACCCGCCAATATATTTCAGTTCCTTGGTTACCCAAGTAATAGCTCCTGTTGGAGCTCTATTTGCTTCTGTCTTACAAACAGCTGGTTACTCTGAAGCACACTGTATAAACCAATCCCCAACCAACAAATACTCTGCCTCTGTACTTCCCACCTGCTTATTCCATATAAGCCCTAGACCATCAGAGAGCATGGCCTAATATTTTGGGAGTAATCCGGATCAGTGCCCATTGTTACAAATAAATCTGCCTCAAATCCTGGGTGTACTTGCCATTGCAGTGGGAGCACAGGGTTCGCATTCTGGAGGCTGAGGCAGAAGGGCCTTTGTGAGCTCAAGGACAGCCAGGCCTACATAGTGAGACAACCACAAAAAGCCCACTATTAAACCAAGCTAATAGTGCATGTTGGATTAAAGCCCCTCTCTCGGCAGCTTCACCTCTAATCTAGATTTAAAGCCAGCTGAATTCCTCATTCCAGTACAAACTGTCCCCAGCTCCAGGCTTAAAAGCTGCCCCCCGCCCCCTTGGGAGTGGGCTATAGTTTCTACATTGGGCCCCTGCTCCACAAGCTGCTGTCTTTGTCCTGCTAATAAATCCTTCTGCCTCAATTGGTCACCTCTGGGTCTTAAATCTACCTGACCTTTGGTGGCAAAGCCAAAGAGACCTTTGGCAATCAACTGATCCCTGAGACACCTTGCTTGTCATCCTTCCACACATATGCCAGCCATTGGGACTCCAGGTCCAGGCAGCCATCCTCCCGGTCCAGGAAGCCATCCTGAGTTGGAGTCTGCCATCTCCTCCTGGAGACCTTGCTGTGGTCCTCTGAAAATCCTGGTGCTAGGTGTCGTTCCTGCCCAGCATGGGGAACTGGCCACTGGCCTGGCCTCACAGGATATGTGGGGCACCAGTGTCCCGCTGGTAGCCACAGTGAGGCTACTCAGAGACATGGGATGAGACACAGGATGCTGTCCCTGTTGTTCTCTCCTCTGGCCACGTAGGCTCTCACCCATTGCACCATGGGCCTCCAACTCAGCCTCTGGTCCCTGAAGACTCACCTCCATTTCATCACCTTAAAAACCCTCTCTGTCCAGGAGGGGAGTCATCAAAACAAAAAATGGATTTTCTTCTGTAAGACAGTTTAATAGATAATAATCTAAACACAGCACATGTGACATCCAGTCTTCCTGACTTCCACAGATTTATCCAGCACAATGGAGAGCAGTCTTTACGTGTAGGGCTTCTTTTACCTGCCTGGCTTTCAGCCACCCTCGGGTCTCAGTTCTGCCTCCAGTCTCCCTCACCAGGTACCCCCCTTACAGCCTCTCCCCTGCATACTCTGATGCCCCTTCCCTCTTCAGACTCACTGGTGTAACTCTGTAGCTTAGTGGCATTAGCACCTGCCTTTCAAGCAGGCAGTCGTGAGTTCGATCTCCGGTACCAATTAAAAAACAAAAACAAAAAGACAACCAAACCAAGATAGCAGAAATGTGGCAAGGGGTCTCTTTGGTTAACATGAAAAAGTGCTATGGTAGCCCCTAGACAGATACTTGTCTTACCTCATCTGTGGCTTTCCCTGTTTTTTGGGTTGTTTTGGTTTGGTTCCATTTTGGTTTTTTTGACACAGGGTCTGGTTACTTTTTTGAGACAGGGCCAGGCTGGTCTTGAATTCACTATGTACCGCAAGTTGGCCTCAAATTCCTTCTGTCTCAGCCCCCAGAGTGCTTGCAATTACAGTTAGGTTTCACCAGCCTGGCTGTCTGCCTATCAATCTCTGTTTATAATAATCAACTGTATTGGAGCACTCAGTCTTTAGTAAAAAAAAAAAATAATAATCAACTCTGAACTTGAGAAACTGTCAGGAGGGACCCTGCTCAGCCGAGAAACTGGTGCCTGAACCAATTCACTTCAGTTTTCTCTGCCTAAGGTGGCTCCAGCATCCCCCACCTGTGAGATTAGAAGAAATACTTCTTTTTACTTTTTGAGACAGGGTTTGCTGTGCAGTTCAGACTGGCCTTGAACTCACTTTGTAGCAAAAGCTGACCTTGATCTGGTATCGATCCTCCTGCTTAAACAACGCAACTTAAAAACAAACTACAAATTTAAGGGCCAGCGATTTAGCTCAGCAGCATAAGCACCTGCCTGGCAAACGAGAGGTCATGAGTTGGATCCCCAGTACCAAAAAAGAAAAAAAAATTAAAAACACCTGTGTCAGTTCACAGAGGCCATGGTGTACATACCCACACATAACAGCAGACTGAACTCCAGACTGCAGGCCCAGATCCAGTAAATACAAAGAGAAAGCTGAAATAAAACAAAATATCAATGCTGTTGCCAAAAAGATAAAAGGTTTTTTCCTTTTCTTTTTGAGGTAGGAATTTACTATGCAGTTCAGGCTGGCCTTGAATTCACTTTGTAGGCGATGCCAAACTGGCCTTGAACTTGCAGTGATCCTCCTGCTTTAATTTCCCAAATGCTGTGGTTATAGCGTGCACCATCATGTCTAGCCTAAAAAGATAAAAGATTTTAAAAATAAATAAAAAGATAAAAGATTTTTAAAAGGACCTGTGGCTGGGCTTGGTCACTCAGGAGGCCAAGACAGGAGGATTACTATGAGTTTGAGGCGAGCCTGAGCTACATAGTGGGACCCTTTCAAAAAAAAAAAAAAAAAAGAAAAGAAAGTATGGTCTCAAAGCAGATCCATTTACCTAAAAGTATCTGAAACAGTTGAACACAATGGGATGGCAGAGCCAGAAATCTCCAGGAATGTCAGCTGGGTAGGAGCCTCAAAATAAGAGGCTATGACTTCTTCAAGTACAAAATTTTATGTATCAGAAACTGAAGCAACAACCTCGTAAATTCACTCAAATGCCATCCTAGTTGAGTTATGCAGACTGGCTCTTTGCATATCCTTCTTTATGCACACTGCAAAAATGCGTATGCACCTGACCAGCTCAGTTTACTCACTGGTTCCCGCCATCCTCACTGGCTCCTGCCATCCTCGCTGTCATTCATCCTTGAGCCTCTCCATTCTTCATGAGGTGATAAATTCTGGAAAGGTCTTGGACCAGGGCCTTTATCTGTATACCCTCACTTGGATTGGACTTTGGAGCCTGTGGCTGCCCATAATGTAGAATATGTCTTGGTGTCTTTACTCTTGCCGTGGCTTGCATTGGAGGTGGTAGGTTAGAATTAACTTGCTGGAATTCCAATTATATTTCAATGGGATTACAAATACAACTTTCTGGATTGTGAGGCAGACTGGAAGAGGAATTACAATATTTGTATTATACAATATTTGTATTATAATACACAATTTTTTTTGTCTTTTTTGAGATGGGGTCTCGATGCAGTTCAGGCTGGCCTTGAGCTCACTTTGTAGCCCAAAGCTGGTCTCGAACTCGCAACGATCCTCCCACCTCAGCCTCCCGAGTGCTGGGATTAAAGGCATGAGCCACCACGCCCGCCCAGCGCAATATTTGTTTTTTGGTACCGGGGATCGAACAAACACTACGCTTGCCAGGCAGCGCTTAAACCACTGAGCCAAATCCCCAGACCTAACAATATTCGATAATTGGATTACAATAGAAAAGGATTTCTTTTTCCCTACAGGCCTGCCAGCATTTGTTATTGGTTGATTTCTTGATAGTAGCCATTCTTTCCAAGTGAGATGGATTTTAGCATTGTTTTAATTTGTGTTTCTCAAAGGACCAGTGCTGTTGAACGTTTTTGCATATATTTATTTGCTGTATGTATTTCTTCATCTGAGAGGTGTGTGTTCATTTCAGATACTCATATTGGATTGGGTTTTATAATTTGAAGGTCTGAGGCTGAAGATACAGCTCAGTGGCAAAGCATGAACCTGGCAAGTTCAAGGTCTGGAGCTCAATTCCCAGTACTCAAATAAACAAACAGAAAACCTCCACAAAATTTGAAGGTCTGATTTTCAGTTCTTTATATATTCTAGATAGTAGTCCTTCATCAGAGGAATAGTTGCTACAAAATGTTTTCCCATTCAGTGGGTTGTCTCTTAGTGATTTCTTAGTGTGTGACACTAACTGTAAGTGGTCAATTATTTCCCCTCCAAAGTGGGACCAGATAAGACCATGGCCAGAACAGCACCCTGGCAATAAGGGATGACAATAAAAGATGATTAATCAACAATGCCCTCTTTTTTTTTTTTTTTTTTTTTTTTTTAACAGCGCCCTCTTAAGAGGGGATATAAACCGGGTGTGGTGGCTCACGCCTGTAATCCCAGCACTTGGGAGGCTGAGGTGGGAAGATCATTGTGAGTTCGAGACCAGCCTGGGCTACAAAGTGAGCTCAAGGCCAACCTGAACTGCATAGCAAGACCATGTCTCAAAAAGACAAAAAAAAAAAAAAAAAGAGGGGAAGAAAGAAGGAGGAGAGAGAGAGAGAGAGAGAGAGAGAGAGAGAGAGAGAGAGAAAGCTGTCAAAATAGAAATGAAGTCACTTGTTTCAACCTGAGCAAAAGACAGAGCCCAGAGGTAATAAGGAAGGATCCTTAAGTGCCTGACTGTAACTATCACAAAAGATACTTTTTAATCTGACATTCAAATTCTTGTTAAAAATGGCTACCAATTATTCTTAAGTAATTCTCTTTGATCCATGTTTGTACAACTACTCCTCTAATTTATTCTTTCCAGTATCCTACAGTTTTCAAGCCTCAGGCCAATTCCTAAATCTACTCCAAAAGACATTTGAACCTCCTCATTCAGTTTAGGCCTCAACTCCGAGCTCAGAGCCATCCTACCTCCGATGAGCAGCAAACTTCAAGAGGCCCCCAGTTAGCCCGAAGAAGTTATAGCTGTGACCACTTTGTCCTTCTTTGCTGATTCATCGGGAAAAACAGTGAGAAAAAGGTGGACATTCTTAGCACCCAGACCTCTTGGATGCCACACTTCTGCCTGGCACCCTCTGCCCAGCCTCAAACCCTGTGCTAGCGCGGACTCAAAGCACAGAAGTCCCAGCCTGGGGCTGAAGGGGCGGTCAGGTCATTGCCAGACCTCTGAGAAGGCCTGGAAGTTCCAAATCAAAGGTTAACTCTGACCTGTCCTTTTGCGTTTGCTGTGCCTTGCTGCCAGCAACTGACCAGGCCCGTCTCCCTAGTCGTCAACAGAGTCCGGCATCCTCCAAAGGTAGCAGGGAAAATGATCTCATTTTTCTGGGTATGAGAACAATCTTCTGTTTGGCACAGAAATAAGTGGGACTTTTAGCTTTTTGTTGTTTGCTTGTCTGACGGAGATAGGAGGTCACTGTACAGTCCAGGCTGTCCTTGAACTCACTATGTTACCCAGGCTGGCCTCGAACTCCCAGCCATCCTCCTGCTCAGCCTCCCAAATGCTGCAATAACGGGAGTGCGTGACCATAGCCGGTTGCTTTGCACTTTAGAAATAATCCCCACAGGGGCTGGAGATTTAGCTCAGCAGCATAAACACTTGCCTTGCAAGCAGGTGGTCGTGAGTTCGATCCCTGGTACCAATGAAAAAGACAAAAAAAAAAAAGTCCCCACACATTTCTTTCTAGCACTCCCAACTTATCCTACTTCATAAGTGGGAAAGACATTTTTTTTTTTTGTCTTTTTCCTTTTCATCGGTACCGGGGATTGAACTCACAACTGCCTGCTTGCAAGACAGGCGCTTATGCCACTGAGCTAAACCTCCAGCCCCATTTTTTTTTTTTTTTTTTTGGTCTTTTTGAGACAGGGCCTCGCTATGCAGTTCAGGCTGGCCTTAGGCTCACTTTGTAGCCCAGGCTGGACTCAGACTTGCCACAATCTGCCTGCCTCAGCCTCCAGAGTGCTGGGATTAAAGCAGTGCATTACCATGGCTGGCTTCAAGACACTTTCAAAACCACATTCTACCATTACCATCCAGAGCTCCCTCCCCTTAGCTACTCTTTTTTTTTTTTTTTCTTTTTTTAACCAGGGATCAAACTCACAACCTCACACTTGCGACCTCACACTTGCTAGGCAGGTGCTTATGCCGCTGAGCTAAATCCCTGACATCTTAGCTACTCTTTTCCTGCTTACCTACCGCACAGATTACACAACACAGGTTACACAGACTTTACCTCATGTTCAACCCTAACAAGTCACACCCCGCCATCACTTGTCACTCTCAGAGACCCCACCTGCTTCCCCAACAAGACAAAGTATCCCTTAACCGGTAGGCCAGATGGGGACTCCAACCCCCCATCTCTAGATACCTTCCTCTCTGATACTTTCTTAAACCTATGAGTTTTTACAACACTCCTAGCCTATTCATAAAAAAATCCAAATGAAGGGCTGGCGTGGCACACACCTGTCATCCCACATGCAGGAAGCTGAGACAAGAAGATTGCTAAGAGTTGGAGGCCAGGACTCTGGGAACATGGTGGACAGATAGCAGCCAATACGGAGGCTCTCTGAAAGACCCAGCTTAGGATTCAGGAATGGTGCGGAGTAAGGAATCATAAGCAAGAGGAAATATGCCCTGCTGACCCAAGAACAAACTGGGCTGAGAGAAACCAACTGGGAACACAATCCTGGTGCTATAACAGGAACAGAAAAGCCTCAGTGTGGAAGCTGGAGCCCGTGCCATTGGAAGCTGCAATTTGGGTTTCCCGCTGCCGCTGCTGTGTCTACATCGTCTCGGCAGGGAGAGAGATGTGCGAAAGCTCTGAGAATGGGAATTGGTGAACGGAGTTGAAAGCAGGACGGGCGGGGAGCTGTGCATTGACCTGCGGTGAGTGAGAGAAACTGGGACTCTTTCACAGTCTAGGAGACTCCAACAGAGGACATTCTGGCACCAGGCAGGCTTGCAGGAACAGGGCACTGCACTGACTTCAGTCACATATCCCCCTCTCAAGCAGGATTGGTGAGCAGTGCCTAGCATATGTGACGCTGCTGGCTGAGACCCAGTAGGCTAGCACAACCCAGGTCCCAGCATCTGAAGGTAGATTGACCTGGAGGGGTGGGCCCCGCATAGGCTCCCTAGTCTGCAATTTCCGGGTGCGCTGCAGTGGGCGGGAACACCTAGCCGACAGGGAAGGAAGCTGGGCCTCCTATATACGCTTGCATATATAAGGAACAAAGAATATGGGAAGAGGCAGCAACAAGAAAGGCTCCTTGGCCCCCAATCCTGAGAAAGAAGCAATAGCAGACACAGCACCAATAGATATAAAGCACTATCTCCAGAGCCTCATAGACAAGTTCAGGAATGAAGTTATTAATGACCTGAAGCTAGACATAAGCAGAATAGTTAGAGAAATGCTAAGCACCACCCAAGAAAAAACAGATGGTGGAATGGAAGAACAGAAAAAGAGAGGAGAATTGTTTGATGGAGAAAATAGAGAAAGCATAGAATACATGAAGCAGGTTCAAAGAGATTACCAGGAAACTAAAAACTCTATCAAAAACTGGCATAACAGCTTGAAAGAAACTAAGGACAGATTATCTGAACTGGAGGGCAGATTTGTAATATGGGAGCATGAAATGAAAAACTTCTTAAAAATAGCAAAGAAACAAACAGCAATAATACAAAGACTAGAAGATGATAAGAAGATCTATAACTTAAGAATTAAGAATATAAAAGAAGAAGTAGGGACACAAACAAATGAACTACAAAAGCTACTCATAGAAATAATCCAGGAGAATTTTCCTAATTTAGCAAAAGGTAAAGATACTCAGTTGTATGAAGCATACAGGACCCCAGCCACCTACAACCCAAACAGAGCAACACCAGGCATATAATAATTAAAATTCCAGAAATCCAATACAAGAACAGAATATTAAAAGCCATCAGAGACAAGAAACAGATCACTTACAAGGGAACACCCATCAGAATTACAGCAGACTTCTCGGCACAAACCATCAAATCACGAAGAGCGTGGGGGGAAATAATTCAAGCTTTGAAAGATAATAATCTCCAGCCAAGATTGAGATATCCTGCACAACTATTCCTGGAAATTGATGGAAAAACAAGGTGCTTCCAGGATAAAGAGGAACTAGGAGAATATGCAACCACCAATCCAACTCTACAGAGAAAACTGCAGGATATTCTAAAAAAGAAAAATACGAAGAATCCAGAAATAGTGGCAGAGAGGCCACAATGAATGGAGCAGAAAACAAAATGAAGAAGACAAATTGACAGCTAATGACAGAAAAAGAGCTCAACAGAAATGAGGCAGAGAAGATTGGATGATAGGAACAGCTATTTTGGAGAAAATGATGTCTTAATAGATAATACTGATTTAGTATCATCTTGTTTTGAAGTCTCATCAAGCTTTTGTTCTTCTGTCTCCATTGGTCTAAACAGGTTGTATCTTATTGGATTTTATTATGTATGATAGTATAAGCAAAAACTTTTATAGACAAGGAGATTATACAGAAACCATTGTTCATTTTCTGTTAGTTGATTCTAAATACCCTGTAATACTGTCATTCTCTTAAATGGTTTTACATTTTTTTGATATATTTGATGCTACAGTATACGAAGTTATACTCAAAGATTTCAAGGAAAGAAACAATATGGTAACTACTTTTATGTCAGGATTATCGTGTGGTGAAACACTATTTTGCTTAAATGGTTATTGTTTTGATCTGCACTGTTCTGCTGTTATGCCCTCTTTTATCTCAATCTCCATTTTATTATTTACTTTTTTATTTTTATCCTTTTAATTAAGGGACAATAAATAAAAAATAGCAGGATATATTATAGTAACCCACTTTGACTTTCCATTATCTTGATTTAAAGCCCTGTATTGCTCTCACCATCTTGTTTTGACTGATGTCCCCCTATTCTGTTTTGCTTGATAGTACCAGGTTCGAAAGTTTAGGCAACAGCTGTGAAGATAGTGGGATTCATTATGACGCCCATTCTGGTTGACTATTATCTACTTTTGAAGACCTATAATGTCTCCAATGTTTTGGTTTTGTTGGTTTTGTTCGTTTTGTTCTTTACTGTTTTGTTCCATTTTATTATAACTGATGATATAGGCAATTCTATTAGAGATAGCGGGAGGCATTATGGTAACCATTGTTGATCACCTTGTATTATGCTTTTACATTATCTAATATTGCCACCCTTTTGATTTGACTGACTCTGTTCTGTTATGTCACATTTGGTTCTACTCTCTTCCAAAAAAGTAATAAGTACTGTGGGAGCAACAAAACCCAAAATGTGTAATTGTCATTGTACAAAAGAGAGGAAAAGAAAGTGCTCTAAATGATATAACTGCATGTATATTTAAGTGTATAAGATAGATAATGATATTACTGAGTTTTGTTGGATCATTGAACAGAACTGTTTGCAGTCTCACTGTTGGAATGTCCACTTTATAAGCTTTAATTTTATAACTTGAACAATTATTTCTAAGATGACAATATATAATCCATTAGCTAGTGATTTCCTACTGTTTATTTTTTTCTGTAAATTTGTATAACTTGTTTTTGGTTTAGCTCTTCTTTTTTTTTTTTTTTTTTTTTGGCGGTACCAGGGATCGAACTCATGATCTTGCGCTTGCCAGGCAGGCGCTTATGCCACTAAGCTAAATCCCCAGTAAATTTGTATAACTTGTACCCTTTCTCTGCTTTTTTTCTTTTTCTCCTTAAATAAAATTTAAAAAAAAAAAAAAAAGAGTTGGAGGCCAGCCAGGGCTACATGGTGAGGTCAAGGCCAGCCTGAATTACATAGCAAGACCCTGTCTCCGCTTCCCCCAAAAAAAGAAATCTAACACCTAGACTAGGACATACACACTATCACTGAACCTGCCTACCTGTAGTCCCCTAGTCCCTAACTACGCAACATTTTCCCCTACAGTTCTTACCTCAAAGACACTTTTTTTTGCTATCTCTCTTGACCTCAAAATTCTTTTTCCTTTACTTAAACTGATTTCAACACTGACAACTCCCAAATTAAACTCCCAAAACTTAACTGTCCTTCCTCAGGGATTCTACCACAACCCACACTTTTGTGGGGTTTTTTGTATCAGGAATTGAACTCAGGACCCTGAGCTTCCCAGGCAGGCACTTACACCACTGAGCTATATCCCTGGTCCTGACCCACACTGTTTTAGATAAACACAGCCAAAGACCTCCTTTGTCTTCCCCCAGACCCTGGCTGCCCACCAGGTGTCTGTGACCTTTGCAGTATAGCTCTCTGGATCTGTGTATAACAGCCACTGTGGAGTTACTCAACTTCCTAACAGTACAGGGATACTAGGTGTTATAGCTAGGCGTTCCCACAAAGCCTCCTGAGCCCAGAGGTGGAGCTCTTTCCAGTGACTGGCTCATAGGTGCTGATACTCAGAAGTAGATTAGTCTGCTGATGAGTTTATAACTAAATATGATGGTGGGAGGTGAAGCCTGGTGGGACAGGCTGTGGGGTGTGGCCTGGAAAGGCTTGTCTTCCTTCTCCTCCCCGTGTCCCTCACTGTTTCCTACTGCCCTGCCATGATTTTTTTTTTTTTAATCTTTTTGAGACAGGGTCTCACTATGCAGTTCAGGCTGGCCTTGGGCTCACTTTGTAGCCCAGGCTGGTGTCAGACTTGCAAATGATTCTCCTGTGTCAGCCTCCCGAGTGCTAGGATTATGAGAGGGCCATGAACTGTTTCTTTTCCGCCCAGCCCCTCTGCCATACTGCCCCGCCTTAGAACCACCCATTGAACCCAATACCAACTGTGAGCCAAAATAAACTTTTCTTCTTGGAGTTATGGGCGTTGGGCACTGTGTCTCAGCAGTAAGAAAGTAACTAAGACATATTTTGGTACCAGAAAAGTGGGCTCCTAGCTGTGACCGCCACACCATGTGGCTCAGAAGTCTTGGGAACTGATTTGCGGGAGCTTGCCGAGGGTTGGAGGTACTGGATGGAGAAGCAACACTGGAATATTTTAGCTGGGCTTGATGGGAATTCTGGTCAGAGCTCAGAAGACCAGAACACTGACAGAAATGCAGGTGAAAAAGACCAGGGCTCGGGTTTCAGCTGGGATTGAAGACCGCATTGGCAGTTGGTCTCCAGGCCGTGTGTATTATGCTTGGGCAAAAAATTGGTTTGCATTTTACTCTGGTCCTGAGAGTTTGAAGAGTGTTGGACCTGTTAATTGGACAGAAGAATTTTCAAGGTAGTTTAATATCCAGGACTCAGTGAAAAGCCCCAATTGTCTGTGTTAAGGATATACTGAGCGAATAAAAGCAGAGACAAGCCAGGAATTTAGCTCAGTGTCACAAATGCTTGCCTGGCAAGTGTGAAGTCATGAGTTCAATTCCCAGTACCAAAAAAAGAAAAGAAAAGCAGAGACAGAGTTAGTAATACATGAACAGCTAGGAAGTCAGTGTCTCCCAATGGATCCCCTCCAAAACAGCCACTATTTATGAGGTGTGTACAGGGCCAGGCAGGGCTGGCGAACGTTTCCTGTTTGACGGAAGACTCAGACTCAGGATGATGCAGAAGATCTTATGTTAAGAGTCAAGGGAAATCTCACGCAGGTGGAAGTGATCATCCCAAGCCTCTATTCCCTCATCCCTTAGCGAAGTATGCAAAATTAGCCATTGCGAATTTAGGGTCCGCGGAGCTGTGGCATGGGTGGTGCCAAGAACTTTCAACCAGCTGTATCTTGAAAGTCGAGAGCAGGCTGACGTGAGGAGGAGGGAAGATGTGAGGGTGCGTACCAGCCAGCAGGCCGTGCAAAGTCCTCATCACGCAGGAAGCAGATTCTCCTCGTCTTCAGGTGTTCAAAACAGTTCTGAATTTGGGACTTGGCAAGTATTTCTGTGTGGTCTTCTAGGGTAATAGTTCTGCTTTTACCCACCCCTTTCCCTGTCCTGAAACATGGATACCTTTCTGCACCCAGCTCTGTGGCTTGGAAGGGAAAAGGGGACCTTCTTTTGTTCTGCCTCTCGACTTCCGCACAGAGACCCACAGGACACTGTTGTCCTGTGACCTCTCCGAGGATGGAAGGGAACCACCATGAGTCTTCTGCTGCCGTTTGCCTAAAGAAATTATTCTAAGAGCTGGGGATTTAGCTCAGCGGCATAAGTGCTTGCCTTGCAGCGTGTGGTCGTGAGTTTAATCCCTGATGCCGGTAAAAAAAAATTATTCTGCAGGCCAAAATCATTGGTTTAGTTTGGAATGGCTGCTGCGGTCATGATATTTGTGAATTCTTTCACTGTTGTTCCGAACAAGCTGAGAGCCTAAGCAGCAGGTATGAATGGCTCCAGGGGTTCATAACTGTGTCTTCCAGCTTCAGCCACTATTAGAAGGAGCACAGCTGAGACTGCAGCCGTGACTTTCAAACAGTCATTCTGATTGGGAATGAAAGAGATGTTCAAATATTACGGATATCTTGAAATCTTGGCTGCTCCTGACATAAGTTTCCTGGAGAACAAAGGTCTACTTTGCAATTAAACCACTGATATTACAAAGAAGCATGAAGATAAGATATTAAGGTTGATTTCATGTGTGAATAAATCACCAGTTTCCATAGGTTTATATATTTACATGTTGTAAACTCACATTTTGGGGGCAAATAAATTTTTTGTGCTAGAGAAGACGTTGACTTCTTTTTTTTTTTTTTTTGACTTATTTTTTAGAAGTTTTTGGAAATTTGACATTTATTTACTTATTTGGTTTTTAGAGGCAGGGTGTCACTATGTAGTTCAGGCTGACCTTGAACTGGTAGCAATGCTCCTGCCTCAGCTTCCCAAGTGCCGGCATTACAGGTGCATGTTTCCATGCCTGGCTAAGAAATTTGATATTTTAAAAAAATTGTTTTCCTTCTTCTAAAGACCAGCTTGTGCAGTGACTAATCCTGTGAATGCATGTTTTCACTTAGTCGAAAGTGTTATAAAAGGCAACAACATGGCTTTGAGTCATGTGGTGGAACTGCGTTCACTTCCCTAAGGTGGCAGCTACTGTATTACACATTTCTTCATCTGTCTGTGGAGACAGAAGTCTTTGTTTTTTCCTTGTGACAAAGGCTGGAAAAGTGCTGTAAGCGGCTCACTTCAGAAGATGTGAGGTGCAGATCATTGTAAGCCTGCCCTTAGCCCGGAACATGCAAATAAAATGTGAAAATTTTCAGTATACTTACTCCTGGGAAGGAGAAGTGAAGTGTCTTAGGTAGCACCGTCTGAGTTTTGACATTTTACATTATATTGTTACAGCAATTTCTGCTCCCTAGAGGCGAAGAAACCAAGCAGCACTCAGAGAAGTGGACGAAACTGAACTTCACTATGCCAGCAGGTCCAGAGGAGATTGGCACTCCAAAGTCTGAGCCCCCAGCTTGGGGTTTGCAGACCTCCTATGGGGCCTCTTGGTGGGAGAGGGAAGAAAGCTAAGGTAGGGACACAGAACAAAGGCATGTCCTCATAGGTGACAGGTCCACAGCTTTGCACATCTAGGTGGCCTCTGCAGGCAGGGGAAGGAGAAGCTGTCACACCGAGGTGTGAGGTGCGGCTGCTGGGAAAAGGAAGACAGGGGAGGGGTGCAACGGGGAAGGTCTCCTCTGCCTTGTGAAGCTTAGTTTTCCTCAGTTTCCCCCCTTGGTACCCTGCACGGTTTGTTTTGATGGGGTACTGCCACTGAGGTGAGTTGGGGTGGCATGTGGAGCTGGCCTTTGACTGCTCATGTGCCAGCTGGGGCCCGGTATGGAGGGAGGCTGGGAGCAGCCTGTAAGACATACACTGCCCAGAGAGCAGCAGGAGCCCTGTGCGGCCCTCTGCGGTCCTGGTAAAGGCTGAGCCAGGAAGGCCGCCCAGTCCCAACACACCCAGCGCAGTCTGCCGTCTCTAAGCCTCTTGGTGCTTTCCTTTAGCGCGCTGACTCTTCCTGACTGGTTAGGGAAGGAGCAACTTCTCTCCCTCATACAGGCATGTCCCGCCCTTTTGGGCTGCACAAAGGTCGAGGCCCACCTGTTTTGCAGGGCCACCCAGCCCAGGAGCCTGTAATGTGATCTGTGGCAGAAGAGAGCTCCCAGGACAGTTTACAGTTGAAGTCCCAAGCCTCCCAGCCCAGCTCCTACTCGGTCCCACTGCCTGCCCATCAAGTGCTTTGGGCAGCCTTTGTGGTTCTGCCCTGTGTATGGTGAAAGGCCCTCCTGAAATCTTATTCAGTGTAAACTGAGGTGTCAGGGGCCAGAAACACTCACCAGCAGACGCCTGTCCATTTATTTGGCTTCAAGGCACCAGTAAGCATGATCCAGGTTAGGAAAATATGCCGGTTGCCTGCACTGAGTTCTGTCATTGGGTAAGGTAACCCCGTGGGCGCTGACGGAGGTGGGGAGGCCCCTGGCAGGGTTCGCTTGGCTCTTGGTGGAGGCCTGTGGAGATGGGTTTAACTAGTTTCCAGGGCACTGAGCTTGGCTGCTTGTGCTATGGATCCGGGCAATATAGCTGAGCTGCTAGTTGTGTTTGGGCCTGAGAGTTTCCATCCTGGGAAACTGGACTCCTGTGTATGCCTGTGTTCGCATGCGTATAGGTATCCAGAAAGAGTAACTGGCTCCTTCCTGATGGAGGAGGCACTAGGCTTGGGGAGGGTCCCTGTGGCCTGCTCAGCTGACCTCGGCCTGTTAAGTCCATGTTGTGACACTGGCACCGTTTTTGGCTTTCCCAGACTCGGCAGATTACCTTCTTTTGTTCTTCTTTTACCTTTTTTTGTACTGATCTGAACCTTTCATTGAATAACTGCTCATGGTGCTCTTCCAACAGGTGGTTTGTCCTGTTTACAGTGACTTTATTGTCCCCTACCTGTGATCAAGCCATACGTACAAACCTTTCCACAGGGAACATGTGTCCCCTCGGTAGACATACACGTGAGCCTATCTATAACAGCCATCCGACGCACAGTAAGTCGAAAATTCCGGTACCCATCCCGGGTCCACACTCCCATATGACAGGAGGGCCTTGGATTAGGGACTGGAAAGGCCCTTTGTGTAAGTGGGAGGGACAAGACTAGGCCCCCAAGTAGGCCTACTGGGGAATCAGAGCACCCACAGGACAAGGTCAAAGCGAAGAGGCACCCCTCACCTAAAGACCAATCTCTTGGGGCCACCTCTGCTTGGCCTGTGGTGAATATCAGGTTTACCAGTCCAAGAACAGGAAGACATCAGGGATGACAGTGCATAGCACTTGGTGTGTTAAGATATAGAAAGGGTGGGGACCCTCCTGTGAATGGTGTCCTCAAGCTTCTACTGTGCCCGGACCAGTCAGATTTCAGTGTGACCAGAGCAGGGCTGGCATCTCTCCGTGGTGCCTTTGGGGTTGCATTGTAGTCAGGTGGCCTCCACCCAAGTGGAAATTTTAGGGGGTCCCTCAGCCCCGGGGCCTGAGGAGTCTTAGAGTGAACCTTTTTTTAGCCTCGTGTGGAGTATCCCAGGGACAAGAGCTGCAACTTTGACAGCAGTTGGGGTGACAAGCACAGCAATGTGAGGTCCTGTCTGCACATACTGTCTGAGCTGCCAGTTGATTTCCTTCTGTAATAGGGTCTTGCCGCTTTTTATGCCCCCAGCAGGGTATGATGGCTACCTTTTCGGGTTCCCAGATGGCTTCTAGGAGCTGGAATATTTCTTCTTTATTTTCAATTTCCTTTCCCCCGGATTCAGTAGTTCTTTGTGTGTGTCTCTGTGAACCTGTGCTGTGGCAGAGGCACACTCAAAGTTGGTACAGGCATCTGCAGTGTTCCCTCAGGCCCCGGGGGAGCTAGGATAAGGGCCCATAGTTCAGCCCTTTGCGCAGACCATCCCCTGGGGAGTGGGCCAGCCTCAGTGACCTGTTCAGCAGTGGCAACTGGGTAACTGGCCAGTTGTCTCCTTGCTGAATGAAGCTACCACCTTCAGTCCACAGTGATGTCTGGGATCTCACTGAACTCAGGGAACTCAGGAATGCTTCTCTGATGGTTTCCTCAAAGTCATGATCTGGTGGATCCCCTTCAAGGAGGTGGTTGGGTTTAGGGTCTGAACAGTCTCTAGGGCCACTTGAGCATTTTCACAAAACAGGCCCTGCTACTGGGTCACTCTGGTATTTGAGAGCCATTTGTGGGCTTGGTTATCATAACCAGGTATGGTATCTTCACTTGCACAACTGGCTCAGGGTCAGCTGGCCAACCTCTTTGATGAGAACAACTCTGGCTGCCAGGGCACTGAGACATGGGGCCATCCTGCCGCCACGGTGTCTAATTGCTTGGACAGGATGCTGCTGGCCCACTGTTTGTATTAGGACTCCAAGTGCCACATGGTGCTTTTCACAGATGAGGAGACTAAACTCCCAGCTCATGTCTGGCACTCGTAGTGCAGGAGTACAAGCAAGTGACATTTTGGCCTCCTTGAAAGCCTCTTGTTTCTTTCCGCACTCGAGGGGCTTTTCTGCCAGCCCCTCAAAGCTGCAGAGAGTGGCTTGACCTTTCCAGAAAGTCCTGGAATCCAAATGCCACAGAAACCATCTGCTTGGACAGGGGGTTTAGCTCAGCAGTATAAGCATCTGCCTGGCAAGGGCCAGGTCATGAGTTCAATCTCTGGCACCAAAAAGAAAAAAAGAATCTGGCTGTTCCCAGGAGCTCTTGGAGCCATTTCTTGTTAGTTGGTCTTGGAATGGAGCAAATAAACCTGTTTCCTTTCTAGCCAGGGACCCCTGGCCTTTTGTTGTTACAAACTCCTAATGTGAATAGAGGGACAGCATCTTTGTGCCTTTTTTAGGCACAAAGATTTAGTTTAGGTTAGGCCCTCCGGGCCTAAGTTGCCTGGGTCAAGTACAACTTGCAGGCCTCTGTTAGGATCCTTCCGCATTCCTCAGTGTCCAGAGAAGTTGGCAGTGGTCATGGTGGGGCTGGTGGGGCTGGAAGTGGGCTCTGTGAGACTGATGGGTGCTTGAGGCTTTTCAGAGTCTACAGGGGTATAGTTCGACAGGCTAGTGGTGGTGACAGGCTGACAGTAGTGTGATCCGCCAGGCTGCTCAGTTCCATAGTCTCACTCTTGTTCAGGTCGTTGGGGCCCAGCTGAAGGGCTGGTAGTTACATGGAGAATAGACAGTGAGCAGATGGTGTGCTGAAGGCCCAGGGAGCTGGGGCCATCTGGACCTGAGTCAGAGGCAGTGGGGCTGACAGGGGTGGACTGTCTGCAAGGGCTGGGCAGCGTCAGAGTCACAGAGGCAGGTGGAGGGTAAGGTGGAAGAAACAGATCCTCTTCTGGGGTGCCTTGGATGACTGGTTTCTTGGAACATTTTGGTGCATTGTCAGAGCCTTGGGACACAAAAACTCAGCACCATCCTTTCTTGCCTTTGCAGACTAGCACCAGGATGGAAAGTCTGGGCAGTTTCTAGCCAAGGGCCTATAGGAGGAAACTGGTCAGGGTGACCAGGTGACCTGGACATTAATGCCATACTTCTTGGACTAAGTAAGGTCTGGACTTTCCGCTGTGGCCAACCCACACTACACTGGGGCCAGTCTTTCTCAAACAGAGCTTGCAGCCTGAATGGTTTCATTTTAATTCCGTTACCACTGCTGAGGCCTTTCCTGAAGTTTTCCATCATGTGTCTGAAACAGTGGGTCTACTCTGTGTTGTTCCTGTGTTTTAAACTTTCCTGCTCAATATACAGCGTCACCACAGACAAGGGTAGAAGCCCCCAGAGGCGGGCACTCAGATACCCCCCTGGCCACATCCTTCGTAGGAGTGTTGGCTGAGGTGCGCCTGTATAAACCCGGGCCTACCGGTGTGCCGTAGGCCATTGCTATGGAACCATAGTAAGGGCTTCCTTACTATGGAGCCACAATATGTTCCCATTCACTCCCACAGTCATTCAGAGGTTAAAACATTTCCTTCCTCCTGCCTTTTGGAAGGAGACCCAGGAGATCAGCCTCTCTCAGGAACCCCTACAGCGGGACACCAATCTCCTGCCCAGAGTTAAGAAAGAGCAAGATTTAGCTCAGCGCATAAGCACCTGCTTTGCAAGTATGCGGTCATGAGTTCGATCCCTGATACTGATAAAAATGAAAAAAGAAAGAAAAAGAGCAAGAGACTACATGCCCAGAGATTGGGCTGACAGGACACAAAAGGTCACGAGGCACCCAAACCTTTGGTGTTCATTCACTGAGGAAAATGCTGAGGGGCTGCAGCTGGATGTGATAGTCAGGGGTGAGGCTGGGCAGGCTTGTAACAGGAGACAAAGCTTTCTTGCTGAAGGGTCAGGAATGGGCAGATTTGGGTTATGGTTAATGAATAACCTGCTCTATAGCCAATTCTGGGAAGGGATTTTCCTCTGCAGCCATGTAGACATGGCCCCGTGGAATCGCTTGTCTATCTCAGCTCAGCCTTGGCCATTGATGAACAATGCCAGGCATCATCAGCTGCCTGCTTTCATGAAGATGCAAGCACAGCCTCAGCCAGACTCACTAAGTAAACAGAAAGCCAACCTAGGGAAGTCACCTCTGCGCAGCCCCCCACACTGGTGCCTACCACCACACCCTGTTTAGTTTTATTTTTTATATAGGTGGGTGCACTGGTATTTGTTACATATATATATATATATATATATATTTATGATTGTTATCTCTTCCTCTTGGATTGTTCCCTTTATGAGGATGTAGTGACCTTCTTCATCTCTCTTAATCAGTCTTGGCTTGTAATGCACTTTGTCTGCAAATAGAATAGCTACTTCTGCTTTTTTCTGGGTTCTTGTCTCATATCATAGAGCACTGTTTTCCATCCTTTGACTTTCAGTCTATGAATTTCTTTTTTTTTTTTTTTTTTTTTTCTTCTTTTTCCTTTTTATCGGTACCAGGGATTGAACTCACGACTGCCTGCTTGCAAGGCAGGTGCTTATGTCACTGAGCTAAATCCCCAGCCCCCTGAATTTCTTTTTGAGTTAAATGTGTTTCTTGTATGCAGCATGTTGTTGGATCTTGCTTCTTGATGCATTCTGTCAGTCTGTGTCTTTTGATTGGTGAATTGAGACCAGTAACATTGATGATTATAACTGATATTGTTAAAGGCAGCTGAGTTAGACAGAAATATTATAGGCAGTCAGACAGGGCTGGGTCCTCAAAAGAGCCAGTGCAGAAGCCCAGACACCTTGCAACTGTGGGGGGCGACAGATACCTCCTGCTGTGTGCCAGGCCTCAAGACAAAAGACCAAACAAATGCACCCACATCCTAAGGGTTGGTATTCCAAATAGGTCTCTACCACCCTGAGAGTCAGGAGTCACACTCCCAACCCCCTAAGGAAAGTCACTACTTTTTAAGCATATCCACTTGCTCTGTGACTGGCTCCCCTTATTTGTCCCCAATTTAACCAATTTTACCTGAGTAATTAATCTTATTGGCTGACCACATTATTCCTACTTTGTAAGTTCTCAGGTTTTCCTCACCTTGGACCTATCTCACTTTGTGGTTTTACTCTACAAAAATCCCTAGAAAAGACAGAGTCTTTGGCAACTCCCTCGGGATCCCTTCTGTCTCTCAGACAGAAGCTTTCTTTCTCTCAATGAATATGTTTTGCTCTTAACCTCCGTTGTTCCTAAAATTCATTCTTCAATTTTAGAGAATATGAACTTGTACTGGACATCTAGTAGGTCAGGAGTTTCATTCCCCTATATCAGTATGTATTGACTTATTCTTGTCATCTTATTTTCCTATTGTTGGTTCCCCCTTTTTCCCCATCCTTCCAATTGGTTGCCTTCCCTGGTGGGTTCCTTCTGTTGGGGTTCATGGAGCTGCAGTTCTTATTATCTCTTTTGAGAATGTCCTTCAGAACATTTTGGAGTTCTGGTTTGGTGGTCATAAATTTTCTCAGATGTTCTTTGTGATGGAGGTATCTTATTCCGCCGCCCCCCCCCCCTTTTTTTTGTCTTTTTTGAGACAGGGTCTCACTATGCAGTTCAGGCTGGCCTTGAGCTCACTTTGTAGCTCAGACTGGTCTCGAACTCACAATGATCCTCCCACTTCAGCCTCCTGAGTGCTGGGATTACAGCCGTGAGCCACCACGCCCAGCTCCCCATCAATTTTTTTTTGTTTGTTTGTTTTTTATCGGTACCAGGGATCGAACTCACGACTGCCTGCTTGCAAGGCAGGCGCTTATGCCGCTGAGCTAAATCTCCAGCCCCCTCCCCATCAATTTTGAAAGATAGTTTCACTGGGTACATCAACCTGGGTTGAAGGTTGTTTTCCTTCACTCCAGGCTCTCCTTGACTTGAGAGTTTGTGCTGAGAAGTCAGCTGTGATTCTGATGGGCTTTCCTTCATGGGTTTTGAGTCTGTTGGAAGATCTGACCTCTTCAGTTTGTTGGAGATGAGAATTTGTTGCTTGTTTGGACTAGATGATTTGTTTCTTTCTTGTAACAGCTTTTTAGGATTCTATTCTTGTGTTGAATTTCTTGAATCTTGACAATGCTATGCCTGGCTGTAGATTTTTTTGATCATGGCTAGTTGGAGTTCTAGGGCCAGGAATTTTCCTCAGTAACATAAGCACCTGCCTCGCAAGCACAAGGTCATGAGTTTGATCCCAGTACCCAAAGGGGGAAAAAAAAAAAAAGGGAGGAGAAGAAGACGAAGAAGAAGAAGGAGAAAGCTAGTTGGAGTTCTAAATGCCTCATTTATCTGTATGTCAAATTCTTTTTCTCTGCCAGGATAGTTTTCTTGTCATGATGTCTGTGAACATTTTTAAATGTCATTTGTGGTATCTCCTGCTTGTTCATTGACTCCAACTAACCTTAAGTTATTATTCTTTGTCTCATCTAGCAGCTGCTGGATTCCTTTCTCATGGTTCTTTGCTAATTTTGAGAAATCTTTCTTTTCCTAGTTGCTAATTGCAAACCTGTCTTTAATATCTGAGAGCCTGTCCTCATATTGACCTAATTTGCTTCGAATATTTTCAGTGGAGTTTTTATTCTCCTGCATATCTGCTTGAATCTGCTTTATGGATTTCATTTGTTTCCTATGCTGTGCTTCCATAGTTTGCTGAAGCTCGTCTATTTTTTATTGGTGTCTGCTCTAACGTCGCTAAGCATGGTGTGTATTATCTGAGAGATTATTTCTGATTTCACTTTTTCCAGAGCCTCATTCAATCTCTTTGATTTTTCAGAGAGACCAGGTGGGGGGCTTTTGGATTGTCACATTCATTGCCCCCTGGGTTTGTCTTTGGTGAACTGGATGTCTGAGGTTGCCTTTTGCTTAAGTGTCTTCTCGTTTTATTTTCTAGTTTAATTTCTGGGGTGTAAATTGTAAATTGCCTATGGTGGGTCGCTTTATTGGTAGTATTTAGGATGCTTAGGGATGATTACCTTTCTAAGGTGTCTTGCAGGTGAAGCTGGTTTTTGGGTTTTGAGTCTGTTGGAAGATCTTACCTCTTCAGTTTGTTGAAGATGAGAAGTTGTTGCTTGTTTGGACTAGTCCCTGGTTCTTTGGTACTGTACCACAATATTTTCTGTAACCTTTAGTCAGTCTCAGTCATGGAATACCAGGACCAACATCTGCCCAGCAGCCTGGCCAACCTGTCCCCCCTTGCAGGTGTCCACATCCCCACCTTCTGCCTCTCTTGTCAGTGATTAAGAGCCACCACCTGCCAAGCTCGTCTTCTTAGTTTTATTTTTTAAGTAACTTGAGCCACCCTGCCATTCCCAACAGCGCTGAAGGGTTTTCCTGGAAAAAACCCAAGCCACAATGATCTCTCTCCTCTCCTTTCCCAAGGAAACAGCCACTGTCCCAGCTCCTGGGACCTTTCCCTGACACGTTAACTTTTTTTTTTTTTTTGCACTGGGGATCAAACTCACGACCTCACACTTGCCAGGCAGGTGCTTACACCACTGAGCTAAATCCCCAGCACTTACGTTAACTTTGAAATATTCTTTTTTTATTATGATACTTGAATTCAACTGAAGGAGAAAAAACAAGGGAGGTGGGAAGAAGGTCCGGTCTTCAGGAAAATGTCTTGCACAAGGAAGTTAATTCCCAAAAAAGGATGGGACAGAGCTGTGTGGGTTTGCTTTCTCTTGCTCCGAGGTCCTCCTCCTCCCCTCTCTGTCCTCCTCCTGTCACCCCCTGCAAGGCCTGAGGGGACAGGACCAGCACCCTCCAGTGCCCTTGGGACTGCTGCGCCAGGTGCCGGCAGCTGCACAGTGAGGCAGGACCGCCACCTGCTGGGCACTTCCTATGTATTTTCTGGACTTTGCCTTTGTCCCAGTGTCCAGCTCCACCGGATGAGACAGCTCTTTCCTGCTGAGTCACTTCTGGATTCCACTACAGTTGGCCTAAGTCCCTAACCCTACCCCTTGTAGCCACCTCTGTGTCCTTGTGGGACCAAGAAGGTCTCTGTGGCCCTCTTCTCAAGGAAGTGGGCTGGAGGTGACTGAGGACAACATGGGGCCGGCCTGGTGCTGCCTTCTCTCTCCAGAAGGAACCTGGGCTCAGGAAAGGCCAGTACCCACTCCTTGGCGAGTGGTGGCTTGTGGCCTGATGCTGGCCCTGTGTGGGGGCCCTGGCAGTTGGCTGTTGGATTTTGGACAGCACCCCAGGGCCCGTCCTCCTCCTATGGACCTAGAGAAGTGGGGGAACATGGACCAAAAGCCCGGAAGGTCGATCGTGGTGAGATCACAGGACCGGGTCCCCTGATCTCACACAAGTAATTAAAATCAGAGTGGATTCTGGGACAGGCATGTGTGTCAGCACCCTGTCAGCCTTCCTTGCAGGTCTTATCGACAGACCTGGTGAGGCACCCAGGACAGACACACAGCCTTTAGATTCCAAAAGCCTGACGTGTGTGTGTGTGTGGGGGGGTGTGTACATGCGGTGTGGTGCTGTGGGCCTTTTATCAGTGGGTGTACACTTGTGATTCATCACTCATCTTGCACAAGAGCCTGGAATTACCTACTGAATCAGTCCCGTGGGAGCAAGGGTACACTGGCCTGGGCAGACAGAAGGACGTGGAGCTCACTATCTGTTTGAATTTCAGTAACTCAGTCAAGATCCATCATCAGGCTCCAGTTTTGGAATCTTTCTTTTGGAACTAGGTCTAATCTTTGTTTTTGTTTCTTCTTTGTTTTGTTTTGAGACAGGGTGTCTCTATGAGGTGGGCCTGAGGCAGGATACTGGCCTTCATAGAGAATATGCCTATTCAGGTTGGCCTCAAACTCACAGCGATCCTCCCGCCTCAGCCTCGCAAATTCTGGGATTACAGGTGTGTGCCACCATACCAGATAAAGTCCAACCTTTGATCTGTGGCTTCCTCTGGTATCCCAGGACAGCTCAGCAAACATTTTCTATTTATTTATTTATTTATTGAGACAGGATCTCACTATGTAGTTTAGGCTGGCCTCAAACTACTTTGTAGCACAAGGTGATCTTAAACTCAAGATTGTCCTGCCTCAGCCTCCTGAGTGCTGGGTTTACAGGCCAATGGGAAGGCTTCCCCCTCAGTGACACCTTCTGCAGGGCTCTCATCTCTACACAGGGATCTCTTCTCTAGTTCTGATGTCTTGGTCCTCTTCACATTCCCCGCACTGCCCTTGGCCTCCCCTTGTCCCTGACTTGATTCATGTCTTTCTTGGTTCTTCTGGTTCATTTCATAGCTTCCTCTGGTTAAAGCAATCTTCCCTGTGCCTCCATTCACTTGAGACTCTCAGATGTCAAATTTACGACTTGTAGCCCTTAGCTGGCTTCCTTTTAATCATGGAATAATTTCAATGTATACACTATAACACACATCTGCCAGGCTGAGCAGAGCAGTCACTTTTCCAGAAAGATAGAAAATAACTACTGGTTAACATCAGCCTGTTTTTGGAAAAGGATCACAATAGGGCAGGGGATTTAGCTTAGCGGCCCAGCACCTGCCTGGCAAGTGCAAGGTCCTGCGTTCAATCCCAGTACAAAAAAAAAATCAGGACATGGGCAACTCCATAAGCCAACAGAAACTGGCCTTCGTGGAGAATGTGTATGTTCCCTCCAATCCTGAGTCTATGAGAAAGGCAGGTGAGCAGGGTCCTGACTGTTGCTTTAGCCTGAGTGGTGCCATTTTGATGCTTTGCCTGGTTGGCTGGGTCCAGCACCAGAGCCACATTCACTACGGTGGCCTCCTGCTTTCCCTTCACAAGGAAAGTTTACCTCACAGGCCCTGGGCCTTTTCTAGGCAGGGCAGACTGTGGGTCTGAGGCAGGATACAAGAAATGAAAGGTGGATTGAGAAGAGACAGGAAATCATAACTAAAACTGTACTTTTAAGAAGTCTGCAAGTTGGGGCTGGGGATTTAGCTCAGCAGCATAAGCTGCTGCCTTGCAAGCAGGCAGTCGTGAGTTCGATCCCTGGTACCGATAAAAAGGAAAAAGACCAAAAAAAAAAAAAAACAAAAAAAAAAAACAAAAAGAAGTCTGCAAGTGTCAGAGATGGTGGCATAATCTGTAATCCCAGCACTCTGGAAGCTGAGGCAGGAGGAACATCATGCATTCAAGGCCAACCTAGGCTACAGTGGAAGACTGTCTCAAAACAATAAAACAAAACAAAAAAGACTGCAACTTCTAGGATCCAATCCAAGTCATTCTACTTTAATTGGCTCACAGAGCCTGTTTCTTTTCTTATCTTTAATACATGTAAAACTTTGCTACCTTTTGCACTCGTCTTGATCAATTCTTTGTTTAGGACACGGAGAACCTAGAAAGTACCTCTAAAGGACTCAGCAGAACCCCGAAACTCAGTAACATATTTTGGTGAAGCCAGCCAGGAGCAGGTTTGTTTGGTTGTTGTTGTTGTTTTTTCAGTCCAGCCAGTGAAAAACAGCACCCCAAAAGGGCTGGGGAGCACATGATCCCTATAGGGAGGGTCTACAGGCCCCTCTAGCAGGAAATAGCCCTAGGAAGACAGAGACTTCCACTCCCTGGGGACCCCATAAAGGGGACCTGGAGATCGATGTCTCAAAGAGAAATGAAGTGGGACATTAGTGTGGCAAATTGGCTGGGAAAATGTGTGAAACCTGTCAGTAACAGAAACCCAGGACGTATGCTGCAGAAAACAGCCCCCCCAAAGCCCTCTGGCTGGGACCAATCAGAGAATGACATCTTTATTCTTCTCGCGAGAACTCAAGCAGGTTTCTGATAGGACGGTCTAGATCTAACATCAGAGGATACAAAAGATAGCTACCAATTAACGTTATGGCTGTTGTGTTTTTTCTCTCTCATTGTCGGCCTCACCCTGCAAAATGTACTTTTTTTTTTTTTGGCAGAGTGTACTTCTTTTCCTTCTTTAACTGGCCCCATTCTACACAGCATGTTTGTTTCCCTCCATTTAATAAATGTAAAATCTTGCTATCTTAAAAAAACGTTCAGGGGCTGGGGATTTAACTCAGCGGCATAAGCGCCTGCCTTGCAAGCAGGCAGTTGTGAGTTCGATCCCCAGTACCGATAAAAAGGAAAAAGACAAAAAAAAAAAAAAAAAAAAAGTTCAAAAATCTTGGCTCATACCTGTAAAATGGCACCATTCTGGGGGAAGGGGTGGCCCACTTTTCTTGGAGTTTGCACCCCCTAAAGAGAAACATCCATGGGCCTGGGATATTTCTCAGCTGGCATAGCACCTGCCTGGCAAGCTCAAGGTCTTGAGTTTGAGTTCCAGTACCAAAAGTAAAGAACTAAATTGAGATCATCATATTTTTAAAAAGACAGAGGGAAAAGCATACACCTAGTAAATTCTTTGTCTCTTACTGACTAGTCCTGAATTTTTTTTCTGTGATAAGGGTCAGCAAACCCTCAATGTTGTTTACCAGTAGAGGTGGTGAGGTTGTCTCAGCTTCAGGACCCTCCTTGGACCCAGCTCAGTGACACGGGACTTTTCTCCTTCCATTCCCCACTTCCTTTGCTGGCCTTGATGGTTCTCATGTCCTTATGTCGTCCAGGCCATTCCTGCTGCCCAGCTGTGCCAAGCCTGGGACCACCAGCAGCTATTGCTCTGATCAGCTGTGCTTAGCATTGGAGGAGGCAGAGCTGAGAGGCCCAGGCTTGGCCACTGGAATAAGATTCAGTGAATGTTCTGAGCACTTGAGGCTTTTTGGTTTTTTGTTTCGTTTTTTGTGTTTTTGAGACAGGGCCTCACTATGCAGTTCAGGCTGCTCTTGAACTCCCTGTGTAACTCAGGCTGGCCTCAAACTCACAGTAACCCTCCTGCTTCGGTTTTCCTCATGCTGCGATTACAGACACCTGCAACTGCACCTGGCTTTTAACTTCTTTAAAAACAGATTTATTAGCTGACTATGGCATATACCAGTAACCCTAGTACTTGAGAGGCTGAAGCAGGAAGATTTTGGTGAGTTTAAGGCCAGCTTAGGCTTTATAGTGAGTTCAAGACCAACTTAAACTATAAAGCAAGAGCCTGCCTCAAAAAAAAAAAAAAAAAAAAGGGCTGGGGATTTAGCTGAGTGGCATGGCACCTGCCTGACAAGCGTGAGGTTGTGAGTTCTATTCCCAATACAAAAAAAATTAAAAATAGGAAAATGAAACATCTTTATTAGCCTAGCACTCAGGAAGCTGATGCAGGAGGATTGCCTAGAGTTCAAGGCCAGTGTGGGCTACAAAGAGAGTTCAAGTCCAGCCTGAACTACATAGCGAGACCCTGTCTCACAAAAAGCTTTCTCATGACATCATTGACACTGACATGTGCTAAGCTGCCCAGAGTTACTATTTCCTGGGCTCCGTACACACCCGTTATGCCTTACCCTGCCACACCCTGGGTTCCCACTTCCAGTCACAGGCAGCCACTGATGCCCTTCAGTACTGCAGGTAGTTTGCCTTCTCTGCAGTGTTTTGTTTGTTTGTTTATCGGTACCAGGGATGGAACTCACTCCTGCCTGCTTGCAGGGCAGGCACTTATGCCGCTGAGCTAAATCCCCAGCCCCTCTCTGCAGTGTTATGTAAATGGGATCCTGCAATGTCTGTTTTCCTGGCCTGTCTCCATTGTCCTGCATAATTCATTTGAGACACATCTGTGTTGTCCATCATAGCTATAACACTGCTCCACTGTGTGATGGAATCCGAGTTATTTCCAACTTGTGGAAACTTTGAATAAAGGTGCTACCTACAAGTGCCACTGCCCCAGGTTTAAATACACTGGACAAGGGTGATAGTGCAGCAGAGAGCAGAAACACCAACACACACCCAGGATTTGGAGGCGGATCAGGATCATCCCCAGAATATCAGGCTGTGCTGTCTGGTGGGCTAGGGCTTATATGGGATAAGCAGGCAGGAAGTACAGAAGCAGAACGGTTGTCAGTTGGGGATTGGTTTATACAGTACACATTATAGTGACCAGCTAGGCATCACAGTGAACAGCGAACAGCCATTTCTACAAGACAGAAGCAACCAGACTGATACAAGAGGACTGCAAGTTTGAGGTCCATCTGGGCAACTTATGGAGCTCCTGTCTCAAAAGATAAAAAAGGTTTGGGGAGTAACTCAGTGGTAGAGCAGCCCTGGGTGTAACCCCCGGGGCTGCAAACAAAACAAAATAGAGGTCTTTCAGGACAGCGCAGTGTGCAGCCTTTTGTGGGCAGGGCAGGAGGCAGAGAGGCTGCAATTGGATGGTGTCTTTGTCAGGAATGGTGTGACCCTAAATGGACCTCCTGAGACTAGGCACTGAGTTCATCATCTAATGGGGCCAGGCCTCCCTTTAGAGTTTAAAATACAAGGGAAAAAGGAAGGGAGGTTAAAAAGAGGAAATTGTGCTAGAGTAACTCACAGAAAGTGCTGTGCTATTACACTTTAACTATTTTAAGCTAGATCCTCTCAGTAGCCAGGCATGGTGACACATGACTGTAATCCCAGTTCTGGAGAGGCTGAGGCAGGAAGATCACCTCGAGTATAAGGCTGGCCTGAACTACATAGTGAGTATTGTATTTTTTTTTTTTTTGAGACAGTGTCTCACATTGTAGTACAAACTGGCCTCGAACTCACGGTGATCCTCCTGCCTCAGCCTTCTGAAAGCTGGAATTATAGGTGTGCATCAGCACACCCAGGTTTTACTTTTTAAATAAAGGGTCATGCGATCTTGCTCGGGCCTCAAGCTCTTGCTGCAGGCTAGCAGGGGTCTTGCTTTCAGTAGTGATGGAAACAAATTGAAGCATCATTCACAAGAAAAGGACTTTAATCAGAGAAAACGTTAAGGAAGCTGCCAGCGGAACTGCTGACTCTTAAAGGGGCCTAAGTGAAATAGAAATTTAGCCGGGCATGGTGGCTCACGCCTGTAATCCCAGCACTAGGGAGGCTGAGGCAGGAGGATCGTTGTGAGTTTGAGACCAGCTTAGGCTACAAAATGAGCTCAAGGCCAGCCTGAACTACACAGTGAGACACTGTCTCAAAAAAAAAAAAAGAAAGAAAGAAAGAGAGAGAGAGAGGTTCCACTGTGGACGGCTGGTAGACGTGCTTGGATGGGGAGAAGGCTGGCTGGAGGTTGGGATAGGCTGATTCTGCTCGGAGTTTTGATTTCCAACTCTGGAGCCCTCGGCAGAAGGGAGGTTTTGTTCCCTCTGTGAGGTTGTCTGTGGTCCTGATTCTGGGGATGATCCTGATCCGCCTCCAAATCCTGGGTGTGTGTTGGTGTTTCTGCTCACTGTTGCACTATCACCCTTGTCCAGTGTATTTAAACCTGGGGCAGTGGTTCAGCCCATGGTGGTCTGCACTTCCCAGGACGCAGGTGGGGACGTCTGGAGCCTCCTTGAACCCCTTCCATGGTGGCCTTAGTCCTAAGAGGGGGTGACATCCAGTGAAGTCACGGCTCACCAATCTGGCTTTGCCACCTCTGGACAGACACTCCCGGAATGATTAGGATCTTTAGGCAGATCTGGGGAGATCTGGCCCAAAAACACAAAGCTGCTTCCGATCTGCCAGGCACTGCAGGTTCAGGTGAGGAACTGTGGTTTTCACTGAGTGCTTTGGGAGGAAGCACAGATGAGGCTTTTGATGAGTAAGAAGCTAGAGGCCCAGGATCCGTCTGTCTTTGTCCCTGAGATGGTCTCTGTATCAGAACTCTGTCACTCCTGTGCTCTAGTCATCCTCCTGCTCTGCCTCCGGAGAAGCAGGCAGCACCATGCCCTGCTGAAAGCTTTCAGAGGCAGAAGGCGAAGAATGCTCTAGCATGAAGAGCAGAGCAAAAGGAGAAGGTACTGCAAGCTGTGGTGCCACACACCTGTAATCCCAGCACTCGGGAGGTTGGGACCGGGTTGTCATGAGTTCCAGGCCAGTCTGGGCTACATATGGAGACCCTGTCTTGAAAAAACAAAGCAACAACAAAACACAGTGATCCCAGCACTTGGGAGGCTGAGCGGGAGGATTGCTGTGAGTCTGAAGCCAGCCTGGGCTCATGGTGAGTTCAGGGCCAGCCTGAACTGCACAGTGAAACCCTGTCTCAGAAAGATAATAAAGGGCCAGGGATTTAGCTCAACAGCACAAGCACCTGCCTTGCAAACATGGGGTCATGAGTTTGATCCCTAGTACCAAAAAAAAAAAAAAAAAAAGACAAGAAAGAAAGAAACTGACTCAAGACTACCAATAAATATCTTACAAATACAGAGACAGCAGACCTGAGGAGCAGGGGAAGGGATTTAAGGTAGTATGCATTGCCAGTGAAAGAAAAAATAATTATAACAGTTATTACCATAATTTCTTAGCCTAAGACCTAAGGCTGTCTCACAGGGCACAGTGACATCCCGAGGGGCAAAGGGTGTGTAGGGCCCTGCTACAGTCTCTGCAGCAAGCAGCATTCAGGATGCTGGCCTCCACCCAGGGATTTAGAACAGGGAGCATTCTTTGGACTGAGGCCTCCTTGGGCTGCGCCCTGCTTCAGATTCTTGCATGATTAAGGCTCCTGAGGGACACTGACCACTTGAAGAGAACAAGGAAGACTTTTTTTTTTTGTACCGGGGATCAAACTCAGGACCACACACTTGCAAAGCAGGTGCTTACACTGCTGAGCTAAATCCCCAGCCAAGGAAGACATTTTTGAGATAGCAACTTGCAGCATTCCAGATTCTATGTCGGCTTCTGCACAGCCTGTGGGTCTCCACAAATTCTTTCCTCAAGGATACAAAGAACTGAGGACCAAGGCAGCATGGGACAGGTTCCTCCTGCATCAGGACCTGGCTTCTCCCCAACAGAAAAAGGAAAAGTACAGTGCTCTAGGGCAGGGGTGGCAGGCCTGTCGCGCACATGCATAACTTGTATTTCTTATAAGACAAAAGATGCTAATGTAAGAGTTGCTTTTGCTAAACCAAAACCTCAG
This sequence comes from Cavia porcellus, assembly GCF_034190915.1. NCBI lineage: Eukaryota > Metazoa > Chordata > Mammalia > Rodentia > Caviidae > Cavia > Cavia porcellus. The sequence continues at coordinate 29,987,773 of NW_026947515.1, forward strand.
CATTGAGGTTCTGCTGCAGGGCTGGCACTTTGCCATGGATAAGCAGGTTTCGGGTTACAGTTTGGCTTCTGAAGTCTCTAGAAGGTTCACCATCACCACTCTAGAAAGACCCTGAGAACTGCAAAGGAACAATCTAGGTGATGGAAGGAACCCAGCCCTACGTTCCAGCCCCCAGAGCCAGGTGCCTAACTGCTGGCTGCCCCAAATTTGTGTCCCCTCTCTCTACACAGGACTAACGAGGAAGCCAGACTGCTGCGCACCAATCCTGCACACTCACCACCCCATTCTCCCTGAAGCCTCCTCCCTGCAGTGGACACCCTGAGGTCACTTTTGTCACTCCCTGCAGCCCTGTGCCCCAGCCCTGTGCTTCAGGCTCTGCCACACAGGAAAGATGGCAGTTGAGATTGCTATGGAACTCTGAATCAACACTCTGCTCTCTCTACTCTTCACTAATGTCCAAAATTTAAATTACAATTTACACACACACACACACACACACACACACACACACACCCCAGACCTTACTGGTTGGACAAGTAAATTCTTTTCCTGGGGATTGAATCCAGGAACTCCTGCCTGCTAGGCATACTACATCTCCAGTTCTTTTGATTTTGTTTTGAGTCAGAGTCTCATGAAGTTGCTCATGCTGGTCTCAAATTTGCTTCTCCTGCCTCTGTTTCCCAAGCAATCGAGTAGGTGTGCACCACACCCAGCCTTACTGAGCTATTGATAAACTTAAAGCAGTCATAAGTTAAAATGTGAGATCTCAAGATCAAGTTGGGATTATGTCAGGATTCCTGCGTTAGAAAGGTGATTATCTGGGGCTGGGGATTTAGCTCAGCGGCATGAGCGCCTGCCTTGCAAGCAGTCAGTTGTGAGTTCGATCCCCGGTACCAATAAAAAGGAAAAAGACCAAAAAAAAAAAAAGAAAGAAAGAAAGAAAGAAAGGTGATTATCTGGGTGTGGTGGCACATACCCGTAATTCTAGCACTTGGGGAACTGGGGAAGGATTGGCATGAGTTTGAGGCCTGCTTAGGCTATGTATTGAGACTCTGGCTCAAAAAACAAAAAGGAAGGGCTGGGGATTTAGCTCAGCGGCATAAGCATCTGCCTTGCAAGCAGGCGGTCATGAGTTTGATCCCCGGTACCGATAAAAAAAAAAAGGAAAAACCAAAAGAAGAGTGATTAATGTACCACACATTCAGATCAAAGAAGCAAATCTATGATTACTGTAATGACCATAGGAAGAGCTCTTGATGTCACCAGGCATGGCAGCTCATAGCGCAACCCGAGAGCTCACACAAGGCATGTTACACGGGGCTGAGACAGGACCTCCATCAGCTGGAACTACTGGATGTCTGATATGCTGAGTCCATGTTCTCTAAAACCAAAGAATGAATTCTAGGAACCACAGAGGTTAAAAGTACGGAGCATTTATTGAAAGAAAGCTTCTGTGAGGAACAGAAAGTGTCCTAAGTGGGGACCTTAGGGAGCCCACTTTTTAAGTGACTTTTATAGAGTAAAACCATGAGCTAAAGTAGATCTAAGGTGGAACAAAACTACAGTTGACTAATAAGATTACAAGGATAAACCAGGCATGGTGGCTCACACCTGTAATCCCAACACTCAGGAGGCTGAGGTGGGAGGGTTACAAAGTGAGCTCAAGGCCAGCCTGAACTGTCTCAAAAAAAAAAAAAAGATTACAAGGATAATTGCTTAGGTAGCATTGACCCAATGGAAAATAACCAGGTGGGTGTGAGGTGGGACAAACTATGGTCAGCCAATAAGATCATGACTACAATGGCTTAGGTAATATTGGATTAACCCGGGAACCAGATAACATAGCAAGTGCACCTGGGATAAAGACTTCCTGGAAGGGGTGGGTTAGGGTGGTTTTGGTCCCCAGCCAAGGTGATTAATGCTTTTTTAAAATGTCAATCACTGCTGTTCAGCCCTTGGGGAAGTATGTGAGTGTAGTCTTCTCTCCGTCCTGAGGCCTGGCCTTCAGCCACATTGTCTTCAGCACTGGCCTCCCCAGTACCCAGCCCCGGCTGGCTGCCTCTAATACTTCTAAATAATTTAGCTGTCTATAATAGCACCTTGGGAAGCTGAGGCAGAAGGATTACAGAAGTTCAAGCCCAGCCTGGGCAGATTATCGATTTAGGGCCTGTCTTAAAACAAAGAGTCAGGTATGGTGGTATACACCTGTAATCCCAGCACTCAGGAGGCTGAGGCAAAAGAATCAAGAAAATTCAAGACCAGCCTGTGCCACAAAGTGAGTTCAAAGCCAGCTTGAGCTGCATAGTGAGAGCCTGTCTCAAAAAGAAAAGAAGAAGGAGAGGGCCAGGAATATAGCTTAGTGGCACAGTACCTGCTCAGCAAGTGCAAGGTCCTGCATTTGAGTCCTGGTACCAAATTAAAAAAAAAAAAAAGAGGAGCTTATCTCATTACTCAGAAGGCTGTGGCAAGAGGATTGTTGTGAGTTCCAGGTCAGCCTGGCTACAATAGTCACTTCAGCAAGACTCTGTCTCAAAAAGAAAAAAAAACCGGGCCTGGGGATTTAGCTCAGCGGCTTAAGCACCTGCCTTGCAAGCAGGCGGTCGTGAGTCCGATCCCTGGTACCGATAAAAAAGAAAAAGACAAAAAAAAATTTTTTAAAAAGAAAAAAAAACAATACTCATTTCCAATGATAAGATCTTAGTAATTTACAAGTAAAATGGGAATTTCTTGATCTCATGAAGGATGTGTCCTCAAAAACACAAAATAGTCTTTTTTTTTCCTCCAGTATCAGGGATCAAACTCAAAACCACCTGTTTGCAAGGCAGGTGCTTATGCCACTGAGCTAAATCCCCAGCCCACATAGCAAAATTAACAAATTACAAATTATAGAAAAAGTCACTTCTGGATACGTAATATGTATTAAATAATATACAGCACAAAACTATACGCAAATATATACAGAGAGGCTGAGGTGGAGCTCAGTGGCAGAGCAAATGTGTAGCTCCAGGGTCTGGGTTCAGTCCTCAGCCCTACTCTGGGATTACAGACCTGTCCTGTCCTGGTGGTACAGGCCTGTAATCCCAGCACTCTTGGAGGCTGAAGCAGGAGGATCTCAAGTACAAGTCTATCTGGGCAACTTAGCATAGTAGAGAGTTAAATGAAAGAGGATGGGGAGGTAGCTCAGTAAGATGCTCCTAGGTTCAATCTTTTTTTTTTTTTTTGTACCAGAGGATCAGACTCCCAACCTCATGCTTGCCAGGCAGGCACTTATGTCACTGAGCTAAATCCCTAGCTCCCAGGTTCAATCTTTAAAAAATAAATAAATAAAAGGAATGAAACCGGGACACCTGCCCCCTACACACACAGACCGTGAAGATGGAAAATTGTGAGAAGGCACAGGACAGGTGCTGCAGGACCCACTCATGGGCCACCCTACAGCAAGCCAATCAGTGTACGGGCACAGAGGTGTCTTAGGGGTCCCTTAGGGCTGGAAGGTAGTGGTGAAGACAGTTCGTTTTGGGGAAATTCCCAAGTAAACTGAAAGGAAGACTTTTCACTGAGGACATAAGAAAGTGAAGTTTAATCTTTCCACCTGTGGCTTGTTGTGGGATCATTCCCAAAGGCAACAGCACAGAGTTTACAAAGAGCTTAGTTTAGGCAGCATTTATTTACTTACTTATTTTTGGTGCTGGGACTCGAACTCAAGACCTCACATGTCGATGTCGCTCCCGGCCGGCAGGAAGGACACACGACAAAGTCTGGCAGTGGACAACCTTTTCTTTTATTTTCTCTCCGTACAGCCTGCCCTGGGATCGCTCCCAGCCGAAGCCTCCTCTGGTCCGCTCCCCGCGGCTCCTTCCGGGCTTCGCTCCGAAGCCTCTACCGGTCTGCTCTCCGCGGCTCCTTCCGGGCTTCGCTCCGAAGCCTCTACCGGTCCGCTCTCCGCGGCTCCTTCCGGGCTTCGCTCCGAAGCCTCTACCGGTCCGCTCTCCGCGGCTCCTTCCGGGCTTCGCTCCGAAGCCTCTACCGGTCCGCTCTCCGCGGCTCCTTCCGGGCTTCTACTTCCCCCCAGGGGTGGCACCAGTATATATACGGATACAGTGTCCAATCATATTAAAGTAAGCAAGGCAAGCTGATTGGCTAACATATTATTGAGCAGGTTGTTTACACGGTAAGCAGGAAACTAACGTGCTCGATGGGAGGGGTAATCTAACTCAGGCTTTGCTCTTTCCTACAGGCCTCACGTCCGCCAAGTAAGGCGACCGGGCTCGGGGCTGCGGCTCCCAACAGGCTAGTCTTGAACAGATTTGTTGAAACAAAGGAATTGTTTGTCATAATACAGAGACATTCCAAAAACAAGTGACGAGGGCCTTTACAGGTGTCCTGGACTAGCCCAGGGGGCCCTAAGGTATAGGCAATTACTCAGACTCAGTGCTCATCAGAAGTATGTATGCAGCTGGGCTTCAGACACTGTCCAGGTCAACTGAATCCAGCAGAAACTTGGTCAGAGACCTCTAACTGCTCTCTAATTTGCATCACGAAATACCCACAAGCTTGCTGTTTTATAAACGTGTTCTTATACTGTAATTGTGCCCCAGCAGCCCAAGGGTAAGGAAGCAGTGCCTTCCCAAGTGATGAAATGTTCTAAGATCCCCCGTGGCTGCACAGCTGAGTGCATCGCACACTCCCACTTCCACGACTTGCAGATCCCGTCTCCATGAAGCCACTACCGAGTTGACCAGCCCGGACGGCCGCTTTTCTCTCCCGGGCCGCAGTCCCCGCGCTCTGGGGAATCCAGACCCCAGTCACCCTGGAGGCGGGGACACAGCCCTGCCGCGTGCTCCGACAGAACCCAGACTGCCAGTCGACCTCGAGGGCCTCAGGGCAGCTCTGAAGTAAGGGGGAGGTAGGAACCAGCGTCCAGGGACAGGCCCCGCGCTATAGCGGGGCCACAGGCAAAAACGCTGACGTTTTTCTCCTGTGCAGAAGACCGCACCCTGCAAAAGCCAAACTGAGCTTCCAGGACTTCAAATTGCAGAGACTCGCGGGCGGAACTGAGGCCATCCAAGCCACGCCCCCACACCCTTCCGCCATTAGACCACGCCCACAGACCATCACCGCCCAGGCCACGCCCCATGCCCAAATTGAGAGGCCGGGCCACGCCCCACCAAGTTGCGCCACTGCTCTGCCCCGAAAGACCTCGGAGAACGCGAGCCGACGAACCTGGCTCCCGGGAGAAGCCCATGCAGACCCTCCGCGCTCCTCGGCGCCCTGAAGGCCTGCGCTTCCTCCCGTGACGCGCCGAGCCCTCTGGCCTGGAACGGCCCCTCTGTCGGCCGGGCCCCGCGTCCAGTGGCGGCTTCCATCTCGTGGGCTTTGCCAGTGGGCGACGTTTTTTGAGACAGAGTCTGCTAAGTCATTAAGTTGCCAGGGTGGATTCGAACGTGCAGTCCCCTGCCTCGGTCTCCCAGAGTGCAGGGGATTACCGCGCCCTAATACTATTTGTCTTTGAGACAAGGTGTTGCTGTGCATTCCAGGCTGGCCTCGAGTAGCAGCCGGCGCTGACCTCTCGCTTCCTGAGTGACAGGCTCTTAGGCGAGCGCTGCCATACCTGGCTTCTGATACTTTTGTGTTTTGTTTTTATTTTTGTCTTTTTTGTTTTTATCGGTACCAGGGATCGAACTCAGGGCTGCCTGCTTGCAAGGCAGGCGCTTATGCCGCTGAGCTAAATCCCCAGCCCCTGATACTTTTAATGATACTTGAGGGATGCTGTGTCTCTTGGGGTCCTGGGGCCGAGTCCCTCCTCGAATCCATGCTGACGTGGGCTTGGCGGGACACGGTCATCCTTAAATGAATGGCGAGTGCGGCAGCCGGTCCGCGGGGATGGAGGCTGAGGCTGCCCGGAGGGGCCTCAGGGTGGCAGTCGCGTGACGCGGACGGGCCAGGAGGGCTCCTTCTCAGCAGGGCTAGCCTGGGGCCGGGCGAGATGGGCAGAGAAGGGCGTGGCTGGGCGGGCAGAGTCGCTGCCTGGTGCGGGGCTGGCCCCGGGCGAGGACAAGGCTTCTACCTGAGACAAAGAAAGAGCCCTAGGTAGGTGGCTCCCGGGATGGGGTGCTCAAGAAAGTTTTATATGGCAGAACCACGAGGTGAGGCGGGTCTTGGGGGGGGAGGTCAAAACTATAGTATCGATCCAATGGGAAATTACATGGTGGTCGTGAGGCGGAACAAAACTATTGGTCAGCCAATAAGATTAGGAGGATAGGGCTGGAGGTTTAGCTCAGCGGCATAAGCCCCTGCCTTGGAAGCAGGCAGTCGTGAGTTCAATCCCCGGTACCGATAAGAAGGAAAAAGACCAAAAAAAAAAAAAGATTAGGAGGATAATCGCGCAGGTAATATTAGTTACGTGGGGGGGGGGGCTGGAGATTTAGCTCAGCGGCATAAGCGCCTGCCTTGCAAGCAGGTAGTCGTGAGTTCGATCCCCGGTACCGATAAAAATGAAAAAAAAAATATTAGTTACGTGGGAAGCAAGTCAGGTATCAAATGCAGTGAGCCAAACAGGAACTTTTCCTGAAAGGGAGGCTTTGGTTGGCTCCTCCCCAAGCCATTGGTAACTATTTAGAAAGGGAATCACTGCTGTTCACCCCCTGGGGAGTACTGGGTGTAGTCTGTTCTCCGTTCTGAGGCCAGATCTTCAAATTTACCTGAAGCCACAGTTGTCTTCTGCCCCGACCTTATCTGAGGGCCTGGTCCTGTCTCACTTCCTGTAATATTTCTAAATAGCTTTACTGTCTGTAGGAAGAAACAGGAAGGCAGAGAAGCCAGAGAAAGGGACGCTCTTCTGGGAGGGTCATCCAGGAAGGGGCGACATTTGATCAGTCCCATAGGGAAGCAGGGCCATGTGTCCAGCAGAGAAGGGTTTTGCTGCAGAGAAGAGACCACTCTGTCTTCCCTGGCATTCAGCATTGTCCGGCCACCATGGCCACCCAGGGGTAATACAGGTTGCCACACATAAAGTGGCCAGTTCCTTCACAGCCCAACACTCTTTTTTTTTTTTTTTTTTTGTCTTTTTCGTTTTTATCGGTACCAGGGATCGAACTCACGACTGCCTGCTTGCAAGGCAGGCGCTTATGCCGCTGAGCTAAATTCCCAGGCCCCACAGCCCAACACTCTCAGACCCACCTCTTATAGCAGCTCCCTTGGACTCTGCAGGCCAGGCTCAGGGCTGCCTTCCCCCTCTGGGAGCCCCAGCCTGTAGGGCCTTCCTTGTGGTCATGGGGTGCCAAGCCTCCTTCCTTTCCCTTGGGGTTGGTCAGAGTGAGGCCAGGTAGGACTGGCTCCTCTAAGCAGGACTGTCCCCAGCAAGTCATGCACTGCAGCCAGCAGACTGGTGGACATCTCTTCACCTTTCCCACAACAAGAGGTGCTGGGACCTGGGACCCTCTGGGGACTGAATTACCCAGATTCACCCTGCTCCAGGGCAAGACAATCCATGTCCAGCTTCAGTTCACCCTTTCCTGCTGCCCACCCCCCAGATTTTCCCCACTCAAGCCTGCATCAGTCTGAGGTCCAAGGCCTGTGCTGGTCTCCTCTTGGGAAATTCAGAACTTCTGTTCCCTGTTTGGAGAGTGGAAGCTCTCCCCGAAGGGTGTCTGGCAGGCCTGGTGACACCAACATACAGATGAGGAGTTTGCTAAGTAAGAATCCCTGCCAGAGAGAGCCAGAGCCCTGATCCAGCCTGTCCTGAAGCTGAACTCACTTAGTGCTGTGAGCCATCATCCTTCAAGCCCTTTTGAAGTGTGTTCCCAATGACATACCATGAAAAATATTTTGCTGGGGATTTAGTTCAGCAGTATAAGTGCCTGCCTGGCAAGTGTGAGATCATGAGTTTGATCCTTGGTACTGGAAAGAAGGAAAGAAGGGGAGAAAGAAAGAAAGAAAGAAAGAGAGGGGGAGAGAGAGAGAGAGAGAAAGAAAGAAAGAAAGAAAGAAAGAAAGAAAGAAAGAAAGAGGAAAGAAAGAAAGAAAGAAAGAAAGAAAGAAAGAAAGAAAGAAGGAAAGAAAGACAGGCTGGGTGTGGTGGCTTACACCTGTAATCCCAGCACTCCAGAGGCTGAGGTGGGAGGATCCTTGCGAGTTCGAGACCAGTCGGGGCTACAAAGTGAGCTCAAGGCCAGCCTGAACTGCATGGCGTGAGACCCTGTCTCAAAAAGAAAGAAAGAAAGAAAGAAAGAAAAGACATACAGATGGTGAAGAAGAAAGCCTGGTTTTCCTAGCTTGCCCCTATCCTGTCGTTATTTATGGACAAACCCAGGGATGAGGCTGTGCTAGACAAGGGCTCTCCCCCTCTGCACACCCCAGCACAACACAGGGGTCATCACAGAGAGACCCAAAGACGCCACGAAACCAGATTTTGGATTTGCAAGTTCAGCAAACTCACTAGAGGCCAGAAACATCACGTGCGTTTCTGCGAGTTAATGGTGAAGAACTGAAACTCGAAATTAATGGACAGACAGACATTAGCAAGGCCGTCAGTGGATGTAGTCATAACCAATTTTCTCAGTGCTCTGAAAGGTAAAGCAAGGAAATTCATGAAGTGAGGGTGAAAGTGGAAGCAATGATGCTGCTTCACCTAATCAGAGCAGCCCAGGAGAGCAGGGGCCCACTGTCCCCCATCCTGTCCAGCAGAACCACAGCCAAAGGAGGATCCTTTGGGGGAACTGGCTACAGAGAATAAGAGAAAAAAACAAAAATCCAAAGCTGGGCATGGTAGCACATGTCTCTAGTCCCAGGACTTGGGAGGCTGAGGCAGGAGGATTGCTGCAAGTTCTAGACGAGCCTTGGCTGCACAGTAAGTTCAAGGCCACCTAAATTACATAGTAAGACCCTGTCACAAAAAGATAAAAGGAGAAAAAAGGCATCAACAACGAAAAGAGACACCTGGATCAGTGGAACAGAACAAAGAACACAGACACAACCCCAGACACATTCAGCTCTCTGCTGTTTTACAAAAGGGCCACAAATTTAGGGTAGAAGACAGACAGCCTCTTTCTCTTTAACACATCGGTGCTAGGTAAACTGGCTTTCCATGGAAAGACCACTGAGTTTAGAACTCTGTCTCTCAGCACACACTAAACTAGCATCAAAATGGATCAAAGATCTAAATATTAAAACAGAAACACTTAACCTGCTGGGATGAGACAGATAAAACTCTTAGAGACAAATGTATAGGCAAAGAGTCTCTGAACAGAGCCCCAGGTATACAAGAATAACATAAAGCTGACCAATGAGACCTGTGAGATCCTGTCCAGCCCACGCCCAACCCTCAGCTGTGGCAGGCAGCTCAAGAAGAAGCTGATCGCAGGCATAAGGCAAACACCACTGATAATGACCCTGGGCCTGTAGCTGTGCCAGACCAAGATCCTGACTGGAACTATCAGAATGGACAAGGCTCAACAAAATTACGTAAGATGATGGAGTGTCTGATTGTGGACCTTAATAATATTGCTCACAAACATACTAACTACAACAAACTTTTAGAACAGGTCCAGGAGGCTAAGGAAAACCCAGCTGTGTTTTTAAATAAGCTTCGGGAAACCTTAATCAAGTATACTAATGTAAACCCAGACTCTCATGAAGGGATGATTGTTATTAACTCTTATTTTATTTCACAGTCTGCTCCTGATATTTGTGCAAAATTACAAAAGGTTGAAAATGGCCCTCAAACTCCACAAGGGGATCTACTTAAATTAGCCTTTCGTGTCTTCAACAATAGAAATAAGGTTCAAAAAGAAGAAAAGCAAGTTCAAAAATTAAAGTTTGCTAAATATCAGTCTGATTTCTTAGCAGTGGCACTCAGAGGTCCCAAGACAAGAAATCCGCAACAAGGTGTGGCTGCCCAAGTCCCGCCCGGACCATGCTTCAAATGCAGCAAACAAGGACACTAGGCGAAAGATTACCCTAACCCTGGCATTCCTCTAGGACCATGTCCATACTGCAACGTTAAGGGGCATTGGAAGAATGACTATCCTAGCCACCAGTGAGTGGGTAAGCCATTCTCTAACCCCTCGCCCACACAGGAGACTCCGTCAGTGCCAGATTCGTCACTGACTGACCTGCTCAGACTTGCTGCGGAAGATTGATGGGGCTCAGGGCTCAGCCCCCACTCCAGTAACCCTGTTGGAGCCCCAAGTCTCACTGGAGGTCTCAGTTAAGATAACATCTCTGCTTGTGGATATGGGGGCGACTTATAGTGTACTCCCTGAATTTTCAGGACCTTGTAGCAAGTCCTTGATTTCTGTTGTGGGTGGTGACGGCCAGCCGAATCAACCTTTGCAGACTGGGCCTGTCCCATGTAGATTCCAGACTCTTTTCTTTACCAACATGTCCACACCCCTTTTAGGTAGAGACCTTCTTCAAAAGCTTAATTTTTCCTTCACTTTCTCTCTCCCCACAGCCCTAATCCTCCAAACAGCCTCACAATGCATCACAAAGCCATTCCCTCCCCTTCCTCCTTCTCTGGTTGACCCCATGGTTTGGACACATCCAATCCCACTCTGGCTACACATGCCATGCCTGTTTTAATCCATCTCAGGGATCCCTCAATTTTTCTTTGTGTTCCCCAATACCCTATAGCTCCCCAACATTTAAGGGGACTTAAACCCATAATTAAGCGGCTTTTAGACAATGGTTTTCTTAAACCTACCCATTCACCCCACAATACTCCCATTCTCCTGGTACTCAAGCCTGATGGGTCCTATTACCTGGTACAGGACCTTAGAGTAATTAACAGTGCTGTTACCCCCACTCACCCAGTGGTGCCAAATCCCTATACCATGCTCTCTCATATCCCTCCCTCCACCACACACTTTACAGTTATAGATCTTAAAGATGCCTTCTTCACTATCCCCCTACACCCTGACTGCCAAAACCTATTTGCGTTTACATAGACTGACCCAGACACTCTCAGGTCTCAACAACTTACTTGGACAGTGCTCCCCCAAGGGTTCAGAGACAGTCCCCACTTCTTTAGTCAGGCTCTCGCTACTGACCTCACAGAACTTGATCTCAAACCTAATGTTCTCCTTCAATACATACACGACCTTCTATTATGTTCTCAATCCCATATGTTAGCCATACACCACTCAGCCAGTCTTCTTAATTTTCTTGCTAGTCATGGATACAGAGTTCTTCCTGAGTTTTCAGGCTGCTATATTAAGTCCTCAGTCTCTATGACGGGATATTGATGGTCAACCTATGCCATTTACAAACAGGGCCTATTTCATACAGGTCCCAGTCCTAAATATACAGGCTAACTTAGACACACTGAGACCTCAACAGCTTCCACCTGTTATCGCTAGTAAACCTCAGTGATGTAAGACCACCCCCTTCCTTTCTTATTCACCAATTTCTCAGGTAACCCTAGTCAAGACTGACAGATACATTTTTGTCTTCTCACTTTGTTTATACTTTTTCAGGATACATAAAAGCCTTTCTCACAACCAGGGAAACTGCTGATATACTTGCTAAAGTTCTGTTGCAGCAAATAATTCCAAGAACTACAACCAGGTTACAGCGACCCATACCTGATATTCTTGGTAACCCCTACAGCAGTCAAAGTTGCTAGACTGCCATCCTGGTTTCACATCACTCAGGCTAAGAGGTGCCCTTCCAGCCCTAAATCTGATCATTCTGAGTGGTCAACTCATCTTCTGTCGCCCACCTGTCTCCGTCTCACAAAGGCCTCACGGCCACAGTTAACAGACTAAGTCATGTTTTGTTATCCACTTTGGTTCCTAATTCCTTACATTCTATTAATGATCATTTTTACAGCAGGACTCTTGACAGTCTTTCCTAAAGACTCCCACATCATGCGTAAAATAATCTTCATAATGTTCTATATGATAACAGTTGCAGTTCTTTCTACCTTCAGCTGTCTGGTTAAAGGTGACATCCCTTACCTTCCCTATACTGGTACAGCCACCGCCTTCCCTGCTCCCTCTATTTTTTCCAGTTCAACTCCTGGACCAGAGACAAGTTTTATACACCTACTCTCTTAACTTTTATGCTTTCAGATGGGGGAGTAATCACCTCTTATAACATCATCTCTCCTAACCTCACCCTTAATTTTCAGAATTCTGCCTTACCGTGGAACATGTCTAAATCAAAGGCACCTTTCCCTCTACCTCACCTGGGTCCTTAAATATGACAGTGCCATGTCTCCTCATAACATATTGTCTCTTTGTTTTTCCAGTCTAACATACGTGCATTCACCAGTGAAGTTGTCCTGGCTAAAACACCTGGCACCAGCTTCTACCTGGGCATCAACCATCATCCTGTCAACTCCCCTAGGCTCCAGTACAGCACCCTCTGCCAGCAGGAAGTAGTTAAAGAGAGAAATCTTCGCCCCTTTTCATAATAATAATCATAAGATGGGATATGAAAGGGTTTTGGCCCAGACAGGACTCTGTAACCAGGAAAGCCTCAACTGGAACCAGGAAGGTCCTATCTCCCCCACCCCTAGGAATTTACCTGTGACGCCATCTTCCCGCCCCTGGAAATTTACCTATGGCGCCAAACCTAGGACCAATGGGCTACCTGCGCATCCCTAATGCCCTCTTTAGGTTCCATCCCAAACCGAGGCTACTTATGTGCCTCCGTGTTCCACGGACTCCAGCGGTGGGGGGTGCCGGTCATCTCTCTCTGTGTTCTCAAATAAAGGCCCCTTTTTATTTTATACTTCTCATGTTTTGGAAATACTTTTCATCTTTTGGAAATAATCCTATAGGGGCTGGGGATTTAGCTCAGCGGCATAAGTACCTGCCTTGCAAGCAGGCGGTCGTGAGTTCGATCCCCGGTACCGATAAAAATGAAAAAGACCAAAAAAAAGAATAGCAAAAAAAAGAAATAATCCTATCAATAAATACAGCCACTGGATTCAGTGTTACACATCTGTAATCCTAGCTACTTGGAAGGCTGAGGCAAGAGGATGGCAAGTTCCAGACCAACCTGGGCAACTAAGCAAGACCCTGATCTCAAAGAGATCAGGTCAGGAAATCGATATGGTGTATGTGTGCACCAAGTCTCCAAAATGAATGTCATTTTTCCACTACTAAGGACAGACAAATCTACACTACAGTTTGATTCCATTTTACCCTATTTGGAGTGGCTCCCATCAAGAACAGGAAAACAAAGAGTGGGGCAGAAACAGCCACTGTGGAAATTAGCGTGCAGGTTCCTCCAAAAAAGACCCCAAACAAACAGAAGCAGAGCTACCACTGGATCCAGCGGCGCCCCTCCTAGCAGTGCAAGAAGGAGCTGCCTGAGGCTGCCTTCCCCGTGGCATGGCGCAGTGCACGGCTGCCTTGGCAGAGACACCTGCCTGAGACACCCACGGACCAGCGGACGCGCAGAGGGGCGCGATCGTGCTGGAAGGAGGACGATTCCTGATCCGATTCGGGCATCTGCAGGGAAACGTATGGCCTGAGCCCCTCCCGCTGCACGGAAGGAGCCTCAGATCCTGCCCTGGAGACGCTCCGTGCTCTCCCAGGATGTGCGACCTGGAAAACGACAGGAGGGGGGAGCAGGGAGGGAGAGAAGAAGCGCGATGGGTGGTTAACGGGGGTGGACGTGAAAATACACACAGAACCCCTCCGGGAACAGGGGAGCGCAGGGCCCGCGGGGCTGTGGGCGCGAGCAACAGCAAAGCAAGTAAAGTGCCAAAACCAAACCCGTTCACCTGTGTAATCAGTTTAAAAAAAGAGAGTACAACAAAACAAGTTTTCATTTCTGTTCTCAATTATTAAATGCTTTCTTTTTTCACAAAAATGCACTAATAAACTAATCAACTGGGCATGGTGGTGTACACCTGCAATCCCAGCAGTCGAGAGGCTGAGGCAGATCACTGTGAGGACAGCCTGGGCTCGATAGCGCAGTCCACGGCTGCCTTGACAGAGACGCCTGCCCGAGGGCCACCCACAGACCAGAGGTGAACTGGTGACACAAGGAGAGCATAGTGAGACCTTGTCTCAAAAAGTTTTGTAAAATTTTTAAATAAGAGGGGTAGCTCAGTGTAGCTCAGTGATTTCTAGGTTCAACCCCCAGTACAGCAAAACAAACTAAAAACAAACAAACAGGTCAGGATGTAGGGGTGTTTGGTGGATGCACATGTGTGTGGTGTGTAACACGAGAACAACCAACCTGGGGGATAAGTCGTGAATCCTGGGGGGAGACTCACGCCAGGGGAAGGGTGCACAAGGCAGGAATGCAGGGACTGGCATACAGAAGACACCTTATTCAGATTTCAGTTCTCCGAAGTAAACCCAGGCCTGAGATGTGAAGTGTAAAGTTCTAGAAATAGGTTTAAATAACTGTGTTGTATTTAAGTCATCATATACTTAGAGACAGTCGTGGTGCTGTACATCTATAATCTCAGAACATGGAAGGCTGAGGCAGGAGAACCACCTTGAGTTTTAGTCCAGCATGGGATCCATGGTGAATTCAGGGCCAGCAAGATCCTGTCTAAAAATAAATAAATAAATAAAAATTATATTATATACTATTATTGCTACAATTGTTCTTTGTTTATCTCATACCCTGCCTAATTCATCTTGGTTTTTACATAGTAAGGATTGAATTCAGGGCCTTAACACTGAGCTACATTCCCTCCCGTTTCTTTTCTTTCTTTCTTTCTTTCATTTCTTTATTTATTTATTGGTACCGGGGGTTGAATTTACAACCTCGCAGTTGCCAGGCAGCAGTTATGCTGCTAAGCTAAAATCCCTGGTCCTATTTTTTTTTTTAATTGGTACCGGGGATCGAACTCATGACCACCTGCTTGCAAGGCAGGTGTTTATGCCGCTGAGCTAAGTTCCCAGCCCCCCTGACCCTATTTTTAATTTTTGAGTCTCACTAAATTGCTGGGTTGTCCATTCTGGCCTCAAACTTGGGATCCTCCCAGGATGCTGGCTCTTTTTCTCTTTTTTTTTTTTTTTTTTTTTGTACTGGGGATCAAATTCAGGACCTCATGCTTGCCAAGCAGGCATTTACAATGCTGAGCTAAACCCCCGGCCCACCAGGCTGCTTGTGCTATCACTCCTGGCTTCACCTTTTTTTTCTTTTTTTCTCTGTTCCCAGGCTGGCCTGGAACCCCTGGGCTCAAGTGACCCAGGACAGCAGGCACCGCCCTGGTCCCTAGGCTATGAGGCCCCCAACCAGCCATGTGGGAAGGTCCAATGCCTCCTCTCACCCCGCATTCCTAGCTCCAGGTCTCTGAATCTTTTGAACCTCAGAGAAATCCAAAGCTGGAAAATAGTTAAATTGATGAAAACAGATTTTTGTTTCCTGAGATGGAACCCAGAGCCTCACTCATGGGAAGTAAGTGCTCCCCACCATGCCTGTCTCCAGTCCTCAGAAAGTCTCTGTTCAGGGCTCCTTCCACAGGGAAGAGACCCTTGTATGAAGTGAGCCCCAACCACAGACTGACTGTTGGTGATAGCCAAGGCACGGTGGGGGCCAGTGGATGGAAAATTTCTGCCAGGGCACATGGGTGTGTGTGTGTGGGGGGGGGGTTCTGTCTACACCGACAGGGAAGGACTCAGGCGGAAGTGGGCTGGGCTGTGGACACCGGCTGAGAAGGAGCAGGGCCCAGGATGGGCTCCAGTCCCTGGGCCAGCAGGTTCTCGATGAAACTGGATTTTACTGGGCAACACAGCACCGTGGGCCTAGGAACAGGCTCAGAAGCCTGACAAGGTCTGGGCAGGCAGAGAAACAGAGAGCTCTGACCTCACTGCTCCCCCCACTACGTGGTGCCCACTGAATGCAGTCTTTACATCTCTTTCCAACGATGTGCACTGCTAGCCATTGGGATCATACAGCAAGGAAAAGCCCTTACCCCAGCCTCCAGGGAGTGCCCTCCTTGGGGTTCAGGAAGGCAGGAAGCCTAGGTCAGGGTCCCAGATCCCCCAGTCACATTCTGTCCCCATCTGCTGTAGGAAGAGCATTCTTGCACCTCATCATGCATGCCCAGTCAGAGGGGGTGATCTGGACTGGGGAGCTCAGTCTGTGGCCTGGAGCAGGGGGGAAGGGGACAGCACCTGTCCCTGCCTCCCCGCACAAACAGCTCCTGGCAGGGTGCAGACTTTTATGACCTTTGCTTTCTGACCTCTGCCTACACCAAAACAGAAAGAGCAGCCTGCAGGCAGAGCCTCAGATGGGAAGGGAATTAGGAAAGGGGTGCAGATGACTTCCCCAAGGAGCATCCATCTTGGCTGAGTCGGGGCTACTGGGGTGAGGACCAGGTGGCAGGGGAAAGGAAGGTCGTGGAGGTGGGCAAAGCAGGGGCCCGGAAAATGGTGGTTGGGACTGTGGGTGGCACACCAGATGGACTCCAGAGAAACAGCAGAACCCTGCACCCATTGCCAGGTGTCCTGCATGTGGGAACGGTGACCCCAGAGAAGTGGGTCAGTGGCAGGGCTCCCAGAGGGCCCAGAAGAGGTTGAGATTCTGGGAATTGTAGCAGGAAGGCAGAGAGGAAGGCAAAGGAATGTTCATCCTGGAACCAGACCCACATGAAGAACTTTCTAGAAGGAAGCACAACCACCAGTGTTGGGATGTAGAGAAGCCAGGAAAGCTGAAGCCCAGATGCACCCATCTGCAGGTGGGTTTGGTGACCCAGGGTCGCTGGGCAGGAGTGGCACTGCCCAGTGGGCAGCAGGCATCGTAGAAGGGCCTGGATGGGCTGCTGGCTTTAGAGGGTGGGGAGGAGGACCCCTCCTGGACAAACATACATGAGGTTCAAGGGCTTCTGAGTTCTCGGTGAAGGAAGCTCCTGGAGGTGGGGGGCAGGAAGAATCGATGGCAGGGCTGAGGGATGGCACTGTGCTGGAAGGACTGCAGAGACAGGATAAGATCTGAGAACCCGAGGGTGATCCAGAAAGAATTACAGGGGTTCACCTGTTCCGAGGCCTCCAGAGCAGCCGCGTGCCCCACCCTTACCTGCAGGGCAGTGACTATAGCGGTGTCACCCTAGAGCCAGTGTCACCCCAGAGCCAGGTGGCGGGGGGCGGGGGGGGACGGAGTCCTTCCTGACAATCAGCAATGTGACCACCATGCGTCAGAAGGAAGGGGCACCAAGTCCCATGGCCGTGGCGTGCCCTCTCCACACACGCACAGGTGTCCCTGCCGGGACCTAGGGCCTGTGGGGCGAGGGTAGAATCCCGGTGTCCTAGAGGGGTCTGCACAAGGGCGAGGGTCAGCGAGGGACCTGGATGCCGGTCGGAGACGCCCCCATGCCACCCCGCCCTGGCCCCGCCCCGGCCCCGGCCCCGGCCCGGGCCCCGCCCAGGTCTCAGCCCGGTGTTGGGAAGTTTGCGCGCGACTGGCTCTGGGCGCAGAGCGGGCGCTGACCCTTCGCGTCGAGGACCCAACTGCGCCACGAGGTGAGCACCTGGCGGGCCCAAGGGGATGGTCCCGAGCCGACCTGGGGGCGCCGGGGGCGGGGACGCGGAACGGGACCGCGGGGAGCTGGCTAGGGGCTCCCGGGTCGGCGGTCTCCGGAGTCCCGGGTCGCTCAGGATCAGACTGCTCCGCTCCACCGCGGAAATGCGCCCTCCGGGTTCAGATGGTATCGAACCGCATGTCCTGCAGCGTCGGGTCCCAGAGCCTCTCCCCACCTGGGCTTCGGATTCGCCCTGCCTCCACCCCTACCCTCTGGGCGCGCACACAGCCCCGCGGCCAAACCCAGGCCGGGTTCTGGGCGGTGTGCGCGCCCCTCCGCAGGGCGCCCCTGCCCCAGGACGCCCCAGGAATACCCGACTTGCCCCGGGGTGTGAGGGGCGTCGGCATCCCTCCCGGCCGACCCTTCTTCAGCGGCCTAGACTTGTGACTTTAACCTACCAGGCACCGGTCACTGCCGTGCCCTGCTCTGGTCTCTCTGGAACCCCCTCCCTCTCCTCTGACTGCGAGGTTTATGCCCCTGAACTCACTGACCTCTCACCTCTTGGCGCCCGCTTCCTCCGAGTGCCAGCCAGGGCTGTTTTCCTGGCCTTCTGTGCTGGGGACATGGTGTGTGTTGCAGGGAGCACTCTGGCCAGCATCCTAGGGCTGTCCGCCCCAACGGGGTGGGGAGTAGGCAGGCTCACCAGCAACCTATGGCCCTGGCCCCCGCCCCAGGTTGTGACCTTCCCTGGTTTCAGGAAAACATCTCCCATTTCACTTCCTACTCTTAGGGGCTCCCCAGGACCTAGGAGGTCTCCTCTCTTCCCCTTTTAGCTAGGGCCTTCCTTGGCCAGTAGAAACCTCTTGGAGTGGCTCAGCCTGTCCCAGTGGAAATTGGTGGGACCCTGGCTGAGCCATGAGTTCCCAATTGACGTGCCCTGAGGAAGCTGTCGTGGGCCAGTGCCAGCCTAGTAAGTAGCAGGGGCAGCAGGGCCATCCATGGGGCTCCTGTGGCCCAATGCCCTGCTGCAGAGCAGGGAGCCAGCAGGGAGGCTGTAGCCACAGCAGGACTCGCTAGGCCTGGGCCTGCAGCCTGAGGAACAGGTATGCTGGTCCCAGCAGGTGGAAGCATAGGGTCTCCTGCCTGGGCTCCTTGTTGGGGACAGGAATAAGACCGAAAGGAGACCAAGCAGAGCGCGGTCAGTGGAAGCTGCGGTGGCCCTCCACGTCTGGCTGCCTCATCATCCCGGGACCCCAGTTCTCTTACTCCTTGGACAAACATTTATCACGCGGCTGCTGGCTGTCCTTGGTGTCAGTGTTTACCCCGTGGTGGGGACCTGCACACACACACATCCAGAAGGGCCCATCCTTCCCAGCAGGTGAACGGAGCCCTTTGCCCGCTGGAATTTGCTCATTGCTTTTCCTCCCAGGAGAGGCGGGGACACCCACTCGGGAAGTTAAACTGTTGGTCCTGGTCCCAGCCTCCTACCTGGTGCTCTTGGCCTGACCCGAAACCTCAGCCGCTTGCAGCAGGAAACCCGTCCATCCCCTGCCCCTACTTCCCCTGTAGAGAAGCTTCCAGAAATCTTACCCACTCTCCTCCGCCCACAAGGAGTAGGGAGGCCTCCCTCTTCCTGTCTCCCCTTCCCAAACTCCTGTCACAAGTCCCTTGTTCCTTTAGGCTGGGGTCCCAGAAATCCTTACCTCCTCACCACCCTGTGGACAGGGGCACTGAGGAGGGACATTTTAAAGAATCCAATTGGGTATCACAAACTTGGGAAAAAAAAGAATCCAACTCTTCCTTCACCAGCTTCTTTTTTTCTGAGAGGGCATGAGGTGTTTTTTTGTTGTTTTGAGGCAAAGTCATTCAGGCTGGCCTTGAACTCACTTTGTAGCCCAGGCTGGTCTTGATCAGACAGCGATCCTCCTGTCTCAGCCTCCTGAGTACTAGGATGACAGGTGTGCCACCATGCACAGCCCTTCTCCACCTTCTGTGGGGTGGGAGTGCAGAGATGTGGGGAGCAGCCATCTTCGGAAAGCTCCCCTGAGAAAATTTCAGAGGCGGCCCATAACCCTGCTCTGCTGCCTCTGGACCCTGCTTTTCTCCAGGTGCTTCCAGAACTCATGGACCCCCAGCCAGGTGGCTTCTCTACAGTCAGCTGTGTAGGTGCTGGTAGCTCCAGGTCAGCAGAAGGGCCCTTGCTGCCCCACATCCCAGCAGGGTTACTGCACACTCAGGGCCTTCCTTGAAGTGCTGTCATTCCGGGAACAACTGTACCTTGCAGGGTCTGGGGCAGCATCTCCTGCTGCAGGCTCCTGCCTACATCTTCACTGTCCATGAACCCTGGCTAGCTCCTGTCCCCTCTGTCCCCAAAGCCTCCCCTCCCACACTCCCAGGGCCTCTGGGATATCTGGCAGCTGAGGGCAGCAGCAGTGGGTGGACTGCTTCGTCAGAACCGGGAGGAGACAAGGCCTTGTGGTGACCCCAGGGCTGAGGGTGTCTGACCTGCCCCTTCCCTACCTGCCTGCTTCCTTCTCCCTGTACTGTGGGCCCGTCTCCCAGCCCCAGCCCCATGGCTCCTGGCTCGCTCAGGACCTGGGTGCTGCTTCCAGTCTGTGCCTCTGTACCCCACAGACCAGGCACAGGGTCCTGCAGGCCTGGTGGGAGCTCTTGCCCCTTTCAGCTGTGGCACACCCCTCTCCTCTTCAGCACTGTCTTCTGTCTTGTATCTGTCCATCATCCACAAGTCTCCCTCCCTCTTTGGGTGTACAGGAGAGAGACTATCACATCCCTGCGGCAAGGCCCCGAGAGTCCTGCTTCTCCCAAGGGATTCAGTCAGAGCAAAAGAGGGCTCTGCTGCCACCCTGAGCTCCCAGGACCAGGCACTGTGGCCCTCTGGTCCCTTGCATGGAAGGGTCTCTTATTTGGCCTCCAGCCTCTGTCGGGCTAATCTCAAAGGAGTGTGCTGCCAGCCAGCCTGTGGTGCTCCAGGGACCCAGCAGCCCTGTCTTAGCCTTGTCTGAGGCTATGCAGCCATGTTGTGGGCTGGTCCTAGGAGAACACACATGTGAGGAGGACTGTGTGTTACACACACCAGGCCCTGCATGGCCATGAGGGCCAAGTGACCCCACAAGCCCATTTTCCCATGCGTTGGGCTTTGGCAAGGAGAGGGGCCACTGGGCCAGGGAGGCTATGCTTTAGAGCCAGTGCTCTAGCCAGTGCCCCTCTGTGCTTTAGAGCCAGTCACCAGCACAGGGGAACCTGGGACTGTCAGAGCCACCAGAGAGACTCCCTGGATAAAGCCACCTGCATAACCAGGCAGCCCTCCTGGGGTGGAACAGTGCTTCCCTTCCCTCCTAGCCCCAAATCATCAATAGGACCGGTTTTAGGGGAGCAGGACACACCTGGCCGGGACTCTGTCTGGACCCCACTGCTCAGACCCTCTGCAGCCCAAGGAAGGGTGTGCATACCCCAAGCACCCACACTTAAGGCCTCTGCCAGATGTGGGGGGCGGCAGTCCAGAGGCATGCCCCCCACCCAGCCTCACCCCCTCCACCTTCTGCTGTTCCTGCTGCTGGTCTGCCAGGTGAGTGCTGAGTGTCCCCATCCCTGCCCTGGCCCAGGGCACCCACTCTGCACTGACTGCTGTTGACCCTCCATCTCACCTGCCTACCTGTCATTCTGGCTGCCCCTCCACCTGTCCACCAGCCGCAGGCCTCCTCTGCTCAGGTGATGGACTTCCTGTTTGAGAAGTGGAAGCTGTACAGTGACCAGTGTCACCGCAACCTAAGCCTGCTGCCTGCCCCCACCGGTGAGTCCCAGCAGCCCCAGCCCCCCTTGTGGGAAGCTACCTGCTGGTCCTGCCACCCCAGCCCCACTGCACTTACAGGAAGATGACTTGAGCAGCTCACACAGAGTGGGGCTGAGGGATGGGCCCAGTGCTCAGGCAGGAAATAGTCACTCAGGGCTAAGGACAGACTGAAGCAGAAGAGCCTAGGGGGGCTGTGGCACTGCCCAGAAGAAGGAGGGTGACCTGCGTAGGCACAGGACAGTAGGTATATTGCTGTGAGACTGGCACTGGACCCCAGATGGGTGCCAGCGGAATTGGGGTGAAGCTCCCAGAGAGGAAAGAGCTCAAGAAGGCAGGGCAAGTATGGGGATCTGAGAAAGGACCAGGCTACACAGAAGTGAAAGTGGGCATTGTAGGTCCAGGAGAGGCGGGTGGTTGGGGCCCTGGCCCAGGTCAGGGAGGCAGCAGCTCCAGAATGCAGGCTTGCAGAAGCGATGGCCACATTTAGGGGGCTTCCAGGAGGGAGAGAGAGGCTTCTCGCCCAGCTGGGCCCCGCTGAAGAGCTCCTGGCCCTACCCCACCTCCACAGAGCTGGTTTGTAACAGAACTTTTGACAAGTATTCCTGCTGGCCAGACACACCTCCCAACACCACTGCCAACATTTCCTGCCCCTGGTATCTGCCTTGGTATCACAAAGGTATCCCTGGGGACCTGGGATGGCGGAGGGGACGAGGCCTAGGGGTGGGCTAACCAGAGCCTGCCCTGCGCCCCAGTGCAGCACCGCCTGGTGTTCAAGAAATGCGGCCCCGATGGACAGTGGGTGCGCGGGCCCCATGGGCAGCCATGGCGCAACGCCTCCCAGTGCCAGATGGATGACCAGGAGATAGAGGTCCAGGTCTGCCTTGGTGGGCAGCGGGGAAAGCACAGCAGGGCTGGGTGGGGGCAGTGGAGGTGGCCCCTGCCCAGCTCTGAATGGGCACTGTTATTTGTAGAATGAGGTGGCCAAGATGTACAGCAGCTTCCAAGTGATGTACACAGTGGGGTACAGCCTGTCCCTAGCAGCGCTGCTCCTGGCCCTGGCCATCCTGCTGGGTCTGAGGTACGCATGGTTCAAGGCCAGTGTGGGCAGCCCCAGGGGATGGGGCCGGCAGCGCTGACTCGATGTTCCCACAGCAAGCTGCACTGTACTCGAAACTACATCCACCTGAACCTCTTTGCATCCTTCGTGCTCAAGGCAGGGTCTGTGCTGGTCATCGACCGGCTGCTTGAGACCCGCTACAGCCAGAAGATCGGAGATGACCTCAGTGTCAGCGTCTGGCTAAGCGATGGGGTGAGTGCTCATCTGCCCGGGTGGGCAGGGCCCTGGGACTCCTGCTCACACTGTGTCCTGTTCTGTGAAGGCAGTGGCCGGTTGCCGCGTGGCTGCAGTGATCATGCAGTATGCTGTGGTGGCAAACTACTGCTGGCTGCTGGTGGAGGGCGTGTACCTGCACCGCCTGCTGAGCCTTGCTGCCTTCCCAGAGCAGGGCTGCTTCGCACTCTACCTGGCTACCGGCTGGGGTGAGTGGGCCAGTGCTGGGATCAGGGAGGCGGGCCAGCGGGGCTCTAGACCTCAGCTGCTGCCCCTTACAGGTGCGCCGCTGCTGTTTGTCATCCCTTGGGTGGTGGTCAAGTGTCTGTTTGAGAACATCCAGTGAGTACCAATGATTGCAGGTTGCCAGGGTGGCCTGGGCCTTGGCTCTGGGCTTGAGGAGCCTGGGGGAGGCAGAGCACCCTCTGACCAGGGGCCATATAGGGTGTGTTCAAGCCTGGTGCCTGGGGAGGGAGTTGTTTGTGACCTTCCTTCCTACCTTGGGGCACTCATTAGGTTCCAGCAGAATGAAGATGGGGTGGGGGTGGGGAGTTGGGTGCACCTCAAGGATGTAAGTGGCTGCCCCGCAGGTGCTGGACCAGTAATAACAACATGGGCTTCTGGTGGATCCTCCGTGTTCCTGTCTTCCTGGCCATCTTGGTGAGGAAACTGGAGGGGACACTCATGGGGGCCTCAACAGGTCCTCCTTCCTGGAGCCCTAAGAAGAGGCAGCATCCTGCCAGAAGGGAAGGCAAAGGCAGCTGGAGCCAGTGTGCATCCAGGATGCCACCCTTGGTTGCCAGCCACGCTACGCATCCTTGGATGGATGCCCACCAGCCCCAGGGCCCAGGGCCCAGCTGGCCACAGGCCCACCTGCAGGCAGACAGGTAGGGGCCTCCAGGCCACAGAGTGTCCAGGCTTGCACTGACCTGTGTCCTCCTCACAGATCAACTTCTGCATCTTTGTTCGCATTGTTCACCTGCTTGTGGCCAAGCTGCGCGCCCGCCAGATGCATTATGCTGACTACAAGTTCCGGTGGGTGGGGCCAGGCAGGGGTCATGGGGCACAGGCCTGAGACTCCCAGAGCCAGAGTGTGCCTGGGAACAGGGTTCGAGGCCCATGTGGGTAGAGCCCAGCCCAGGCAGGCAGGCCGAGATGCTTAGGCTGCTTCCCCCAACAGGTTGGCCAGGTCCACCCTGACCCTCATCCCCCTGCTGGGTGTCCATGAAGTAGTCTTTGCCTTTGTGACGGATGAGCAGGCTCAGGGCACCCTGCGTTTGGCCAAGCTCTTCTTTGACCTCTTCCTGAGCTCCTTCCAGGTGACCATCTGCCTGCCCCTGAGCCCCCAGGGATGAGGGCCCCCTCTGACCACCCTTTTTCTCCAGGGCCTGCTGGTGGCTGTTCTTTATTGCTTCCTCAATAAGGAGGTACGTGGGCACTTGGGGCCCTGGGGTCTTCCTGCCTGCTGCATTTATACACATGGAGGTTGCCTGGTTGTGGGGCCTCTCAGGGCTGAAGCTGGCTCTTGGGAGATGGGTGGCAATGCTGATCCCCTGGACCCACAGGTGCAGGCAGAGCTGTGGCGGCGCTGGCAGTGCTGGTACCAGGGCAAAGCACTGCTGGATGAACGCATCACAGGCAGCCACTTGGCCCCAACAGGGCCCAGCCACAGCCCCCTCTGTGAGAAGCTTCAGCTGGTGAAGGGGGCCAGCAGCAATGGGGCCGGCCAAGACCCCTCTGCAGAGACCCCCTTGGCCAGTGGCCTTCCTGGATTGGCCAAGAGCCCCTTCTGAGGCATCTTTGGAGCCCTGGCCAGGACTGGACTCAGGGACCACAGCGCATTCCAGGACACTCCTGAGCTAGATGCCAGCAGTGGCCCGTCGCCATCCCTTCCTCCCCACACCTTCCCTGTCCCCAGGGCCAAGGTGATATAATTCAGGTGTGGCCCCGGAGCTAAGCCAGGAACTGCAGGCTCGGCTTCCCATGTGTGCTGCTGTCCTGTGTGCATGGAAGTGTGTGTCCTCCAATAAATGACTCAGGTGGTTACCATTGGGAAGGTCCTGAAACGCCCTGGATGGAGGCAGCCAGGCCAGGCCCACGGAGGGAATCTGTGATAGCCAGGGCTAGTTGTCCTTTCCAGAGGGCTTCCCCATCCCATTTCCCTTGCACAGACAGCTGGAGGGGCCCCAGCGTAGCCAGCCATCTGTCCCCAGCTAAGCACCTTCTGGGCATCCTCCTGTTCTCTGGGGCTTTCTTTGCCCCCAGATCCTCAGCGACCCTGTTCAGCAGCAGAGGGTTGTGATCCTGCCAGTACAAAAACGGGCACCTCGTTTACAGAGGTGTTTTCTAGACAGCCCTCTCCCTGGAGGCAGCGAGAGCACCAGATTGAAATGGAGAAATGCGTGTCCCCAGACTGCCCTAGGCCCCTGTGAAGGTGGCAGCAGGGTTGCCCAACCTCTGCACAGCCCCCATCACTCATTAAAAGAACAAGCTCCCCCACCATGTGCTGGGCACAAGATCCCAGAGATGCTTTGGGGTAGGGACTCCAATATTTGGGGGCATCCTGAATCAGTTGCTGCGGAGGCATGGGGTGTTTGAGGTTCCTAGTTCTGTCCCCAAGATCATGGAGCTGGGTAGGGGCAAGTCCAGAGAGTGAGCTCAGGTGGGGTGGCGAGGACCCTTCTAGGTGCCCCTGTGAGGAGAGGCTGGGTCCTAGGTGAGGGGCACTATTCAGGCAGAGCTGGGCTAATTGGAGCAAATGAAAGGACAGGAGGCCTCTTAGGAAAGGTAAACAGAATTAACCTGCCAAGGGCTGGGGCCCTCCAAGGGGGGTCCCCACCCAGTCACCCACTGAGGGCTGGGGAAGCAGGGAGGAGGGGACAGGCAGAGGCTGGTTAGAGTGATACCCTTCCAGGTCCCAGTGGGGTTCAAGGCCAGGGGTGGTCCAGTGGCTGCAGCTACTGGAGGCCTGCTCTCTGGGATTTGGGCCAGCTTCCACCCCAGCCCAGGTCCTGACTCAGCCTGACATTGTGTCCTAGGGTACCCAGTGGGCTCAGGTATATCCTGCGTCAGCACAGGAGGGGGGTCAGTCCTTCCTACCATCTGAGCTCCCAGGGCCTCCTGAGAGCCCTCCGCAGTACCAGCTCTTCTGCCCTTGTTCTGCTTTACTCCGTCCCTACCCCAGTTCCCAAGGGAACCAGGGTAGGCTGGGGGAATTGGGGCAGAGGTAGGGAACTGGAATGGCTGGGCTCACCTGGCCAGCAAACACTGACCCCACCTGGGTGGCCTGCAGGCAGACAGGTGGCAGGACCAGCTTCCCACTCAGCCCTGCACCCACCAGCACCCACTATTCCAGGAGACCCCATGCTGCTTCCCCATCCCTACCCCTCCTCCCCTAGCTCTGCACCTTGGTCCCCTTCCCAAGAGGAACCCTTGAGTACCACCCAGCAAAGGGAGATGGTTGCCTTGAGGACCCCAAGGATGCTACCAAGATGGAGGTGGAGACCAAGAAAAGGCAGGGACTAGGATAGCAGGGTCAGATCTAAGGAAGGCAGGCCATGGGCAGCTGGGCAGGGCCCCGAGTTCAGCAGAGGCTCGGGGGGGGGGGGGCCTCAGGGGGTTACCCCACCCAAAGACTGAGCAGAGATGCAGAGGACCAGGAACAGCTCAGGAGCATTCAGACAAGTACTGTCCCCAGCTCCCATGCCACAGCACCCACACTCCCTGCCTCCATCTACCTCCTGCAGGCCCCACAGCATCATTTTCACCACCATGGGGTCTGACCCCGACCTGGGCTCCTACCACTGCCCACCACAGCAGGGTCCTAACAGGTCTCCTGCCTGCCAGCCCCAGCCCCTGCAGCAGGAGAAATGAGCACCCTATCTTGAGATGACAGAAATGTGAGACCAAGGCCTGGTAGTGCATGACTGTAATCCCAGCATTCAAGAGGCTGAAGCAGGAGGATCACCATGAGTTCCAAGGCCAGTCTGAATTTATACAGCAAGACCCTGTCTCAAAAAAAGGCAGGGGCCAGGAATTTAGCTCAATGGCCTAAGGACCTACCTGGCAAGCATGAGGTCATGAATTTGATCCCCGACACCCCCAGAAAAGGGGAGACCAGAGATGTAGCTCAGTGCTATAGGGCCTACTTGTCAAGTGCAAGGCCAAGTTCAACTACCAGTATGAAAAAAAAAAAGGACAGGCCTGCTATTCCAGGAGGCACCTGCCAGACGAAGAACGTGGGGAACTGTCACTGGAGGCCATACAGTGAAAGAAGGGGCAAAGGGGGTTGGGGATCATGACACTTAGCCTGTGCCTCCTGGATGTGCTTTAACATGGGCAGGGGTGCGTGAGAGATGCTTTGTGTTCATTCTGTCAAATGAAGATAAAAATGAAGGGGTGGGGTGCGCCTCGGTAAGAGCACGCTTTCCTAGGCTCCAGACCCTGGCTTTGGAATGAGGTGAAGTGGGGAGCTACAGTTTCCCTACAGGAGTGTGGTCCAAACCTCTGTGCCATACTATAAAAGCCTAGTAGCTGGGCGTGGTGGCTCATGCCTATAATCCCAGCACTGGGGAAGCTGAGGCAGGAGGATTGTTGTGAGTTCAAGACCAGCCTAGGCTACAAAGTGAGCTCAAGGCCAGCCTGAACTGCACAGAGACCCTGCCTCAAAAAGACAAAAAAAAAAAAAGTCCAGCAGGCCGGTATGGAAAGCTAAGCACAGCAAGGCTCTGACAGCAACGTCAAGCACTCAGCACCCAGCAGCCCCCAGAGAGCAGGTACCGATGGCCACTTGAAGGACCAGAACTTGGGGACCTGGCAGCCTGCTCCAGGCCAGGTGTACCTGGGAAGGCTGGCCAGTCTCCCCCCACACCTCTGCTCATCCCAAGGCAGAGGGCACTCGGATTGGGGTCTTGTTTCCACCCCACCCTCAGTGAGCAGATGTGCGCAAGGCACTGCTGCAGAAGCCCTAACAGCTGTGTGCGCACCTGGGCTGCCCTGGGTCTCTGGGCTACATCTACCCTTCTCCTGGCCCCAGACAGTGGGAGACAACTTGAGACCCAGGCCGAAACTCACAGCGTTGGCACCTGGCTGTGGCGAGTGCCCACTGGCAGCAAGAAGCAGCTGTTTACCACAGATGCTGCCCCTTCCCATGCCTCCCTCCTGCAGACATCTGCCCGACCCTCCCCCAGCAGTCTCAGGGCCACCCAAGTCCCAGAATACTCTTCTGGGAAAGAGTGTTCCTGAAATAAATTCCAGTTTGGCTTTGCCTCAGGAGCAGGCGCCTTCCAAGGCTCTTTCTATGTCTGAAGGTCAAGTACAACTGGGTTTCTCCTGGGGCCCAGCAGCCACCCCTTTATTTGGCCAATGGAAGACCAACTCCCTAAGGGTGTGTAGCTTGTGCCACAGAAAGTGGGTGCAGGAGGGAATGGGCTCATAGGGATTCCCTGCAAGGACAGGGATTATCCTAAGCAGCTCTGGTCCCCCTGTCCTCCCAGGACACCATCCCTCACCGCAGGTCCTGGAGTCCACACAAAACTTCTGAGTTTCCCAGCACCATGCCTGGGAATTCCAACACACCGTGGGCTGCGGGGCAGGGGCCTAACAGACTGCCATGAGGCTGATCCCAGTGCCACCCACCTTTATTCAGGGACCCTCAAGCTCCAGAGCCACAAACACTTGGCGTCCAGAGGGCACAGGAAGAGAAAAGGGCTCTGGTGACCCCCCAGCACACTCCAGAGAGCCAGGATGGGCCTGGCAGTACCACTGCCTCAGAGTCAGCCACAGTGCACCTGCCCAAGGCTGCAGGCACCAGGAGGCCAGGCCTGGCTGCTGAGAACCCCTTTAGAGATGCCAGCGCTGTCCCAGGCCCAGAGAGCTGGTGCTGTCCTGAAGCTGAGGCAGGGAGGGGCAGGCTGGATAGTAAGGGTGAAAGGAGAAGCTTCCCAAGTCTTCAGGCCAGAGGGGCAGCAAGGGACCAGAACCCCCAAGCCGGATGCAGGTGGGGCAGCACTTGTCCTACTTCCTGGTCATCTCAAGGACAAACCAGTTAGTCCCACCAGCTGAGAGAGACAGGCCCCTCTTCTCCTGATCATGACAGGAAGCTGGGAGGAACAGCAAGATGGAGGGCAGGGCAGGTGACCAGAGAGAGGGCTGGGACAAGAACTGTGTGGGGCAGGAAGTCAGATGGCACCCAAGGTGCAGTAGCCAGGATGAAGGGCAGGGTCTGGCAGGGCCAGAGACCCCTCCAGGGACAGCAAAGGATGGACGCAGAGAGGAGGGGCAGGCCTCAGCCATCAATCCTGTCAGCCCTGAGGTTTGTGCCCACTGGGAGCACAGCCCCTCCCCCCTCCTGGGAGCAGGGCCCACAGGACAGGAGACACCAACATCCAGTGACCCCAGTCTTCCGGAGGCCGGGGGAGGGGCACGGGGCACTCTATGACTTCTTGGTGTCCTGCGTGTTCCGGCGCTTCAGGTCACTCAGGTCGATGGGCTTGAAGGCTGTGAGGACAGTGCAGGCAGCCCTGGCATGCACCCCTCCAGCCCTGATCTGGGAAAGCCTTGATTTGGATGTCTTAGGACAGGGTGCAGGAGGCAGGCGCCCTTCCCGCCCCTCTCACCCACTCACTCTTTAGGCCAGGGTTGGGGACCTTCTCCACATACTCTTCCACCAGGCCTCTCTCACCCCCCGACAGCTGGCTGCGCAGGTCTCGCTCCACACCCTGCCAAGCTGTGGATGCAGAAGACAATGGGCCAGTGTCAGGCAGCATCTGGGCCACAGGAGCCTCTGCCCACAGCACCAGGCCGCCCAGATCCTCCTCTCTTCCGGAAGCATCCCCTGCCCCTACCACTCTCCTGCCAGCCAACAGTGCCCTCGGGCGCCTGGCCCTCCATGCCCCCACCCCTCCAGAGGCCAGTCTGCTCTGTGTGTGAGTCCCCTGCACCCATTCTGGGCCTCAGACAACCATGGCTCACTTCCCACCTCCCTCACCAGCCCCACTCTGGCCACTCCAGTGCCAGCCTCTGCTTATTCACTGCTGGTGCACTCTGTCTCCACCAGCTCCATCCAAGCCCCAACCCACACGCACCCCAGTACTGAAAGCAGGCTGCAGACACCGCCTCTCCTGGGATGCTGCCTACTCCCCACACCTTGTTCTTGGACTGGCAACCCAAATTGCCTGGCCCACCAAAGGAGTTGGCGTGACAGAGGTGCCCACACCTTGCTGGGGACAGGAGACAGGAAAGGGCTTTGGGAAGCTCCTGACCTTCATAAATGAAGCGCACATTCTCCTCGTGGGCTGGCGTGAAGATCTCACTGCTGTTGGTGGGAGACCGAGGGCTGCTGTTCCTCTTGCCGTTGTAGACAACTCTGGAGACAGGGGAACTAGGGACCCCAGCACATAAGCACAGTGGGGGGAGGGGGGGTGTCGGACAGGACAGGGCCATAGGAAGTCAGCTACACCCACACCCAACAGGTGGCCCCTCACCTGCCTGAGACTCACCTGGTCATTGCTGAGATGTCTGGTCCCAGTGCTCTGCTGCTGGATCCCCTCAGCCTCTGAAAGGGAAGCCCCAGAGCACAGATGTGAGATGGGAGTGTTACTTGTTTGGGTGTGGTGGAGCATGCTCCTAATCCCAGCACTCAGGAGAGTGAGGCAGGAGAATCACCACAAGCTGGAGGCCAGCCTGGGCTACATAGTGAGTTCAAGGTCAGCCTGAACTACATAGTAAGACCCTTTCTCACAAAAAAAAAAAAAAAAAAAAAAAAAAGTAGTGAAGAAAAGGAGTGTCTGGCAGGGAGGGGGTACTCCACTGGCTCCCTTTAACAGTCATCAAACTACATGGTTTTGCTGCCCAACAGATGTTCCCCCATGGTTGCTTAGCAACTCCAGGCAGCCTACAGATGCAGGAGAGCCAGCAGATGGGGACAGGACACCAGCTGCCAGACACAGGCGTGATCCAGGGCAGTGATTCACAAGCTTGGCCCGCATCCCTGCCCTGGTCTTGTTTTAGCTGGTGGCAGCCTCTCATGGGCTGGGTGCCCCAGCTCTGCCTCTACTGGCTGCAGGGCTGGGTGGGCTCTTTCTGCAGTGCCTTGGCTTAACTGTGAAATGGGGATACGCTTCCCGATGAGGAGGAGCCCAACAGACATAGCCATAAGCCCAGCTTCCTGGCCCGGAAGGCCAGTGCAGGGGTACCCCAGAGATCGAAGTAGACTGGGGTTAGGACAGCCTTGGGGGAGGCAGTGTGTGACCTGGTGACCAGGGTTCCAGGGTATCCCTTGTTTACAGTCTTGTCTGGGCCCAGGGGATTTTCACAGCCCTGGAGTGGTTTTGTTTTGTTTTGTTTTGGTACAGGGAATGGAACTCAAGACCTTGCGCTTGCCAGGCAAATGGTTAAGCCACTGAGCTAAATCCCCGCCCTTGGAGTGGGATTTTTGTTGTTGTTGTTGTTTTGTTTTGTTTTGTATTTTTTGGGCCGGGGATCAAACTCACAACCTCATGCCACTGAGCTAAATTACTGGCTGCTGTTGCTGTTTTGGTTTTTTTTTTTTTTTTTTTTTTTTTTTTTTCCCCCCCGCTGTTGCTGTTTTGAGACAGGGTCTTACTATGCAGTTCAGGCTGACCTTGAGCTCACTTTTTAGTCCAGGCTAGTCTCAAACTCACAACGATCTGATCCTCCTGCTTCAGTTCCCTGAGTGCTAGGATTACAGGTGCAAGGCCCTATGCTTGGCTTAAAAACCGATTTTTTTCTGAAGCAGAGGTTTAATTTTAGGGTCAGGATCTCGAATGTTGGGTGAGGATACACAGTGGCCCTAGAGTGAGGAAGCCAGCCAAACAGGGCTGGTCCCAAGCCTGGCCTTGCTCCAAAGGTGGTCAATCCTGGGTGACAGGGTCATGGGGACCTGAAATGGGGCTTTCAGCACAAGTGCCCTAGGGCCCAGAAGCACCACACAGCACAGAGGGCACAGCTGCAGCTTCCCCAGAGGCCAGGAGGGCCACAGGGTCATCACATAGCTGTCCTACATTTAAACACAGCACAGGTGAACACAAGCCTACACCCAAGGGCAAGAAAGAGAAAACAGCGCAAAGCCAGACCCCACAAGGGAAGCCACCAGGCTCCTGAGGTGCTCAGTCCAAGGGATGCATAGCTCACTCATCCAAGAGCCCATGCTGAGACTCAGGGTCTCTCTCTGTCCAGTCCTTCCCATGGACAGCCCAGCCCAGGGACACCATGGCACAGGGACAGCCCCCTTGGGTCTGATGACAGTGGGACTAGGTGGAGAAGCTCTATAACCCAGGACAGAGATGCTTCTGAGGTCATTGTTCAGAGGATGATGGACTGGCCAGCACCTGCTCGTGTCCTGGGGCCTGGGCAACCTTCTGCCCCTTCAGTGCACTCTTTTCTGCCTAGGCCTGACAGTAACCCTGCCTCCTCTAGTGCCCCTCCTCCCATCAGCCTCAGATACTTTCACATACCGTGCCCAAAGCCTGGGTCTCCCTGCTGGAACCACTCTGACTGGCAGTAGTTTGAGTTTGGCTAAGCTGAGGGAAACCTGAGCGTGTTTACCAGTCAGAGCTGAGGAGGCCAGTCTGTCCCTAGAGGCTGGCATGGAGGGGCCCAGATTCACTGCTGGTGAAGAGACTGGGAGAGAACCTAGGCTCACAGATGTCCAGTGATGCCTACTGACCTTGCTGAGCCACAACTGGTCACCTGCGGGGCAGCCTGTTGCTCAGCAGCCTGGGTTAGGTGTGTCCCTGGCTGAGCAGGGAACAGAGCAGGATGGGAGGGGCAGGCTCACTCAGACTGAGCAGCTGGGAAGAGGACCCTGACTCAAAGGTCTCAAGAACCTAACTCAGCACCCAGCTCCCAAGGGACTCCATCCCTCTGCAGCCCCCACCAGGAGGAAAGCAGCTCAGCAGGAAGCCTCCTGCAGCTCCCCACCCCGAGCACCTTATGCCCAACAGTTCCCAGTCATGGTCACTGTCTCAGTGCGACCCTGCACCCAAGATGCCACATGTCCTGCACACACTGAAACTGGCTCCCACCTGATGATCACTATTGTGACAAAGTCTGGCAATGTTCTCCCTCCCTTTCTTGGTGGACTGCAGAGTAAGATGTAACTCCCACTGGTAGTATTTCAGACCAGATGACCCTCAGGGGTGGTCTCCTAATCGAGGGAGCCCCGTCCCAAAACTCCTCCATACCCTCTTTCTTGCATCTATTGCACCCTCTACCACTCATGTGCGCACCTCCACAGTGCCAACCTCCCCAGCTTTGGAACTGGCATGAAGACAGCAGCACCGCCTTCCCAATACCTTTCCCATGTCACTCATTCACCAGCGGGCCACAGCCCAGCCTCTCTACTGCCACCAGACAGCCCACAGCACGGGTGTTTCATATTTTCTCAGATGTCACCTGCTACTACATTTCCCAACCCCAAATGTGATCTCTGCCACAGAACCACCTTCTACCTGATACTCCAGGGGACAGCAAACGACTGTGCTCTGCAGGACAGGATTGCTGTCACTGCATAGCCACAGACACAGACACAGAATGAACCTGGCTTAAGTTCATCCATCCCTCTCCACCTCAGGACCTCATCTGAGGCAAAGCAGCCCTTAGCATGCTTGCCAGGCTCTCCTGCTCCAAAATGGATAGAAACCTGGTCACATGAAGCCCCCAGCTCAGATGAAACCTCGCTGGCTCCACCTCCCTGGCCCTGAGGACACTGCTGATTACTAAGAGACAGGAGAATTCTGGGGAACTGGAAAGTAGGGTCAGCCAACTCCTAGGGAGGTACGGACTCACCCTGAAGAGACCCCGATAGCTACAAGAGATGCCTGCCAGGGCCAGCCACAGGGCAGCCCTTGTGCTGGGCACTTTATACAATCTCTCAGGTGCCTGTAGCTCAACAAGGAAGGCGGCTCCTGACAATGCCCTGTTCAGAGGGTAAAGCCAGCCAGCAGTAGTGAACTCAAAGTAACTCAATCCCTGTACCACCAGGGCCTCT
The DNA here is from genome assembly GCF_034190915.1 of Cavia porcellus. Lineage (NCBI taxonomy): Eukaryota > Metazoa > Chordata > Mammalia > Rodentia > Caviidae > Cavia > Cavia porcellus. The sequence goes on from NW_026947515.1 coordinate 30,021,359, forward strand.
AGGGCCACAGCAGTTGGGTGAGACCTAAATGCTTAGGCTGGCCTGAGCCTCCCTCAACTCTTCTGCAGTGTTGAGATCAGACCCCTGGCCTCACACATGCTAGGCACATACTCTACTCCTGAGCCAGATCCCTAGCCACTGCCTTAATTCCTGCCTGCACTCCACTGGCAGGCTCCTGGACTTCCAGAAATGCCCTCCCCAGTGACATCCACGTGGCTGGCCCTCACTCCAGGGCAGCGTTTCATCAGGTGGGTCTCCACTTTGGAACTCAAGGGCATCAGTGATGTCCTACGGAGTGGCCGGGGACAACAGCATGGTGCAGAACTCGTTTCAGACTTTTTAGGATTCAGGAGGTTTCCCTAGACACCATCCAGCCCCGGGACACCACATACATGGGTGACACTCTAAAGGCTGGTCACTGTGTGTTTTTGATACTGAAACATCCCTTGGTCTCACTTCCATGTTCTATGTCTTTTTCAGCCAATAAGACCATCAGAAAATCATCTACCTGCCAAGCAGGCGCTGGAGGGACGCAGTTGTGACAGCTGCCACATAGACCCGGTGGTTCCCTGACGCCCTCTCTGTCCTGCCCATCACCTGCCTCCTTCTTCATCACTCCACACCTGGAGATCCCGGCAACCCGACTGCCCTGGGCTAGGCTCTTGCTTCCCTCCTGCCTCACCTCTCATCTCTAGATGCTCTCAACAACTCCTGCCCGGAGGTCCACTCACCAGCCTTCACCGACATCTAGAGCCCTTTGCTTAAATTTGCCCTCTGCCCAAAACCTCACTCCACTCAGCCTTGGGGGCGGCAGAAAGCCTGCCCTTCGGTTAAGTCTACCCTGGGGAGCACGGCGCGTTCTGGCCCACGTGTCACCACTGGGATGACATCTGCGGGGTTCCGTGTTGTCCCGGCGGTCGTGTCCGACTACTCTCCCCAGTAGGGTGGACAGTGGCAGAGACGGGAGAGGAAACTCGGAAGGGCCGGCGCAGTCCAAGAATCCGGCGACATCCTCGCAATACCTCCCGGGCCGCGGGGATAGGGACACTGGTCCACCTCGGTTCCCCGGGCGGAAGGGCCCCGTTCGCGAGGGCCGCCCTCCGGGTTTACGCGGAAGCTGCCCGGCCCTCCCCGCCCACCCGGGCCAGCGACAAGGTGACACTAGGGCGGGGCGGGGCGGGGCGGCCGTGGTCCCACGGGGCCCGCGCCCGTCCCGCCCCGCCTGCAGCCGGCGCCGCGCCCGCCTCACCTCGCCTGCCCGGCCGCCGCCACCGCCTCTTCCCGTGAGGCCGCCGGAAGTGACGCTTGCACAGGCGCAGACGGCTCCGCACGTGACCGCCGCGCGGGTTCGCAGGACGTGGGTTGGGGCGGTGGGTAGGGGTTTAGGATCAGGATCCAGGGATTCGGGAGCCGGGACTGGAAGTAGAGAAGGACAGGATTCACGGGAGGACGAGAGGCGGAGCACGACGCAGGTGTTGGAGACTTAGGGATAGATACCTGGGAGGCGGAACGCAGAGGAACGGGAGACCTGAAGAGGGGACTACAGCGGGCGACAGGGGGAGTCGGGAACAAGGAACACAGCTGGAAGCCGGCCTTGGGAAAAGGAACGGGGCAGGAGGCCGTGGAGAGATGGTTGGAATGGGGAGGACTGGGGACATGGGAAGACCTGAGGACTAGAGGGACGGAACTCGGAGTGGGGGTGCGGAAGGATGAGGGCAAGGACATAGAAGGATGGAGAATTTAGGGAGGCAGGGTGATTCCCGACCCATTGGAGGGCATGGGATGAGTGGGTTGGGAGTTCTGGGGAGAGAGGTTGGGGAGACACCAGAGATGTGGGGACAGAAAAGATGATTGGGGATGAAGGAGTTTCCAAGAGGTTGTGGCCCCCCAGCCTTCTGCCACCACGGAGCCCAGTAATCAGGCAACCACCACAGGCTTGGGGATAACATTTATTGAAAAAGTAAAAAGTGTCACAATAAAAAATTGACCTAGAGAAAAAAACCAGGTCAGAGACATAGGTATAGGGGCCAGGGTCGGGCCTGAGGATGGATGGCTGGAGCCCAAGGCAGGGCTGTCTAGTCTACGCTGGCTCCCTTGAAGAGCTCCACCAAGTCCTTGAAGTCTGGGTCAATGAGGTCCGAGGGCAGATCGCCGTCGTCATTGGCTGCTTCTCTGTCTGCCCCCAGGGAAATGAGGTACCTGGGTGCAAAGGGCACCCTGGTTGAGGCATGATCTGTCCCGCCCCAGAGCAGAGGGTGAGAGTCCTGGGGTCACATGCTAATTTTTCCTGGCAGGGTGAGGGGGAAGAAACCAGACCCCTTGGCAGCTGTGTCAGTGTTTCCAGTTTGGTGTAGCATAGCAAAGGGTGGAAATGGTGCTGGAGCCCTTGGGATTGTTGGCTGCCCTGACAGGGCCAACTTTTGGAGGACCCCCACCCTGGAGACCAGGTGAGGCTTATCGGGGTTGTGATGCAACCTCTTCTCACCTGCACCCTTCTGGCTCACCTGGCTATGTCAGGGTACCCGTCACTGCAGGCGATGTGCAGGGGTGTCCAGCCTGTCTCATCACGCTGATGAATGTCGGCTCCATATTTGACCAACAGCTTCACGCACTCCAGGTTTCCAGAGAGCACAGCTTCGTGCAAAGCGGCCAGGCCTGGGCAGGGGTCAAGGCTGAAGTCCTTGAACTGGCCTTCCCCTGCCACCCCACACACCCTGGGCCAGGTGCTTTGGTCCTCTCACCTGAGGGGTAGATGGTGTCCAGAGAGACCTTGCGAGTCCTGATAAAGCGCCCCACCTGTTCCAGGTCACCCTGGCGGATATGGTCCAAGAAGAGGACATCATTGGGGAAATGGACACTTCGATAGGCCATCAGCCGCCGGCGCCGCTGCCGGGGACTATATCTAGAGTAGCGCACAGTTCTGCTGGGCATTGTGGGGGATGGGGGTGGGCTGCCCCTTGGGACCCTGCTGCACTGAGGTGCGGAGTGCACCAGCCAGGCCTGACCGGGTCAGTGTCCAGGCTCTTCTGTCTGACCAAGACCTCGTTCCGGCTCCTGGCTTATATAGGCCTCTCGGAGCTATATAAAGCTGTGCAGTCATGCTTGCCGAGCAAGGGGCTGAAACCGAGCTGCTCCCTCCCTCCTCGCGCGCACAGGATCAAGTTTGGTGGCTCATCTTTCAGCCCACCTGTTGCCATGTCCGGCCAAAGGGGTCAGATCCTTCTTGGCCACCACTCCTAGTCCCACAGCTGGACCTAGAAGGTGCCTCACAGGAGGCTGGCAGAGGACCTCAGGTGTGGGGGCAAGGCAAGGGCCCAGGATGTGGAGAGAGCACCTGCAGGTTTCTGGCCTCTAGAGGTGAGGGGCTGCCTTCCCCTCCAAAGAGTACTGGAGGCTCCAGCCCTGTCCGCCTTCCCACCATTTGTTGTCCCTTTCCACTGGGCTCCAAGCCCCCTGGGGCAGCAATTCCAGCACAGCCACCATTGCTGCCCAGGCAGGGTCCCTGGCCAGTCTGCCATGTCCCCACTAAGTGCCTCCCCTGCCTGATAAGCCCCCCTGCCACCCTGTACACATTTACCCTCCTTTTTCTCCTGGTTTCAGGATCTCCAGACACACTGCCAAGGACATGCGCTCATCCTGAAGGTGGCATCCATTCTGTACCACAGAGGGACTGACCTGGGAGTGTCCCTCTGTCCCATCCAGCAGGCTTCTCTGCCTGCTGCCCTCACTTTTGCAGAAGCTACAGCTACAGCAAGGACCTGGGAAAAGCTGGTAGATAGGCCAAGGATACAAGCAGCCTGTGCCAAAAGAGCCCAGGAACAAGGCAGTGTGTGTGTTCGGGGGTGGGGGGACAGCCCTGTGGGTTCCCTGCAACACTGAGAACTGCCAGTGACCCTGGGATCCCTGCTGGGCTGCCCTGGAAGAACACCACAGGTTTAAGACCCAGAAGTCTCAGGGGAGTGTTCATTCTAACTCTCACAATGCGTAGAGGTCTCTAGTCCTCGGGCTCCATCTCCACATGGCTTATACTGTGTCTGGGTCCAAATCTCCCTGTTTATGAGGACACCAATCATAACAGGGCTTGGCCTGTCAGTATCACTTTGTCTTAGCCAGTTATATGAACAATGAACTATATTTTGCAGTAAAGTCACATCTGGAGGTACTGGGGGATAGGATAGGAATTTAGAGGGGACAAAACTTAATTCATTCCCTTGGCAAGATGCTCTTGGTGGTGGTTGGAGGCCTGAATGAGGTCAGAAGTCAGACTGACTGGCTGCTTCTCCAGAGTAGGAGAGGCTGTGGTTGCAGCAGGCAGCAGGCTGGTCTCTGACCAAGGAGATCAAGAGTATCAGGAACCCTCCAGGTTGCAGGTGACTGGCAAATGGCACTAAGTGAGGCCTGGCTGGGGTTTTGCCACCTGCCTCCAAGTGCAGGCATGCACCACCACAGCCCGGGGCTGTGCCCTCTGCTCCTTTCTGTCCAGGCCTTCGTCATTGGGAGCTCGCTGGGGCTATTTCCCATTCTTTGGGAGGAGTCAGGTATAGTTTCTTTTGACTTTGTACACGAATCCAGGAAGACAAGGGTTTTGTTCTGTCACCAGACAGGACCTTTCTTTGAGAAGACTGCCTTTCCTCCTACTGTGGGAAAATTCCATCTTCTCCACTTGGAGCATGGGGTGAAAGTTTTTGGAGGGGCTCAGTGGGAGAGCCTGCCTGCTGTGCTTCAAGGCTTGGGTTCAATACCCAGCACTACAAAGAAGCAAAGAGTCACTGGACAAAGCCACCCCCAGCCCCTTCCAGCAGTGGGATCAACTTTTGAAGTGACCTGGTTTGCATGATTGGGGGAGGGGTACCGGGGCTTAAACCCAAGGTCTTCACCCTGAACTATGTCCTCCTTGGCCCCCTTTTATTTTTATTTATCAAATCTATTTTATTCAAAGAGAAAAAATTTTAAATACATCCATCCATCCATCGGGGGGCAACAGTGGTACATACATTGGTCATTGTCATCCCCAAACCTGTCACCCAGAGCACAAGATACCTGCCTTCAATTGTCTGAACACCAGCACAAATATTTCTCTTCACTGAACTCAGAGAAATCAGCAGGATAACTATCGTAACTATCTGTTTTATTTATTTGGGGCTGGGGATTTAGCTCAGCGGTATAAGCGCCTGCCTTGCAAGCAGGCAGTCATGAGTTTGATCCCTGGTACCGATAAAAACGAAAAAGCCAAAAAAAAAGATAAACTTTTCAATCCTGCCTCAGCCTCCCAGAGCACTGGGATTTCAGGTCTGCTTGGTTTGCATGATTTTAAATTACTCTTGTCCTAAGTAAGTAAATAAATAACTACTTTTTTGAAGACAAATCAAAACACTTATTTAGAAAAGTTATCTTCTTGGGGCTGGGGATGTAGCTCAGCAACACAGCACCTGCCTGGCAAGCATAAGGTTGAGTTCAATCCCCAGTACCAAAAATAAAGAGTTACCTTCTAACAATTAAGTCCAGTGAATGCCACCAGCCCCAGAGTCCTGCACAAACACAAAGCTCAGAGGCTTCCCAGCACTTGACAGCTGGAGCAGGCGGACTGGTGTGAGTTCACAGCAAGTCTAGATGACATGGTGAGACCCAGTCTCAGAAAACAAACAAAGCCCAGAGGCTATGAAGAAAGTTGGGCCAGCCCAGCAAGCACAGAGAGGTTCTGAGGCCAGGTGACACCTCAGGTGGTGCCTTAGCCTGGATCTGCTGTTTTAGGACCCAACCTAATGGCTCCCTGTGGGAAGCCGCCTATGAATGGCGCCCATTTCCTGCTTCCGGGTTCTTCCCGGCCTGAACAAGCCCGCCAAATTGTCATATCTGCCCAGTTACCCGTGACGCTAGCCTATCAGCTTGTTAGGCGCGCTTCTCTGTGATTGGATACTGCTTCCCCTTATAAGAGGTTGTTCCTGCCCCCAACGGGCGGAAGAGGAACCAACCTTGAGGGTGGCGGACCTTGTTAGGTCCGGTTCGCTGTACGCAATAAAGTTTGAGAGCTGATCCTGCTCGAGTTTGGCCTCCTGTCTTCCGCGGCTCCGGTCATCTGGTGGCCGCCCGTATGGGGAAAAAGGTAAAAGACTCAGCGACGTGCCTCTTCGGCCGGGAGGTGCGATTGCTGTCACCTGTGGTACGACGGAGGACCTGGCCCAATAACAACGGAAGGCCGCGAGCGCCTCTTCTCTTCACCCTGATCAGCTATGTGAGATACAGCGGTTCCTGGGACAGGTGAGTACTGGGTCACCTGGGTTGGGTGGACGCACCTAACAGATTTTGAGCGCCACACGAGTGGACGCTGGTTTTTTTTTTTTCTTTTCTTTTCCCTTTGCATCTGTTTTGCTTTCGCTTCGCTAATACAGCCTGACAGGCTTTTGATAGAGCTCGATCGGAATGCTCAGAGGAGCCCGGAGCCACTGCCGATTGTGGGTCTCCGGAGGACCCTCAGGGCTCTAATTCTGATTCTGATTCGGAAGGTTCAGAAGAGGAGGTCGTCTTCGCTAAACAGGACCCTCCTGCACAGCTTAAAGAGGAATTCAGGGCTCGGGAAGATAAAAGGGGGAACCAAACACCCACGATCACCCCCTTCAGGGCGCCAGGCCCCACTAAGCCCTTCCGCCCTTTGGCAAGTTCGCGAATTCAGGGCTCGGGAAGATAGCACCGCCGTGGCCGGAAGAGGAGTTGCTCCCTGGGCTGAGAGGGAGAGCTACTTCCTGGGTTGCCTTCTGCGCCCCCATCTGGGGAGGGAGGAGGACGTTCCTTCCACCAGAGGGTATGGTCGCGGCTTCCCTTTGAGTGTTCCGGTCTCCATGCATTCCCGGTACAAGTAGGAGGCAGGGGAGGAGGAGGATATTATGAGCCCTTAGAAATTAAACAACTTAAAACTATCAAGGACGCAGTTTCAGCTTATGGGCCCAATGCGCCATTTACCATGGCGCTTTTAGAGGCATTGGCAGGTCTGCTTTTAACTCCTGGAGATTGGACCCAGCTGGCACGCGCCTGCCTCTCCCCCGGACAATATTTAGATTGGAAGTCCTGGAATGAGGAATTCTGTGTAGAGCAGGCGGCAGCCAACAGGGAAAATAACCAGAGAGAGTGGAACAGGGATATGCTATTAGGGCGAGGAGCCTTTGAGGAAGATCAAACTCAATACCCTCGCCAGGTTTATGAACAAATTAGCCGCTGTGGCCTCCAGGCCTGGAGACGGCTGGCTGGAAAGGGAGAACATACGGGTCACCTTACAAAAATTATACAAGGGCAGGGAGAGCCATTTTCAGACTTTGTGGCCCGCATGCTTGAGGCCGCTAACAGGATTTTTCCAGATGCTGAGGCGGCTCACCCTCTCATAAAACAATTGATTTTTGAACAGTGCACTAAGGAGTGCCGTGATGTCCTAAGAACTAACAAAAATAGGTCCTTAGAAGAGTGGACACGCCTGTGCCGTGAATTGGGTGGCCACGGCCTAACGCCCAAAGGAAGAATATCATTGGCACTCTTTACCATAAATTTTTTAAACCTTAATCATCATAATCATTCCCCTGCCATGGAGCACAATAACCCGTCCCCGGCCGACAAAGGGCTGGTGAGATGGAAAGATGTCCTTACAGGACAATGGATGGGCCCGGATCCAGTGATTAGCTGGACCCGAGGTGCGGTTTGTGTCTTCCCACAGGAACCAGGCTGCGAACCGCTGTGGGTCCCGAAAAGATTGACGCGAGCAGTAAACTCCCCACCAGTTCCTGATAAAGCACAGGAGGATAAGCCCGCGGACACAAGTCAACTCGACCCTTCTGGGACCGACGCTCAGCGCCCGAGACCATCTACAAACTAAAATGTCTGGTTTGGAGCTTTTTCTATTCTGTGGGTTCCTATTAATCACCCCTGTGATATGCTCAGATTCCACAGAACCACCACAATATCTTTGGGGTCCTTGGCACCACCCGCCCACATTGGCACCTTTTTCGGCGGCCTCACCCGCCTCACCCAGGGTTTATCCTAGTAGGGCTTGTGGTTATCAAATGCTTGTTAGATCGCCTCATACAAACTCAGCAGCAGGTTAAGATCACAGCTATGGCAGCCATGCAAATGGCAGCAGGTGGCCCATCAGGCCAGCAGGCTGCCGCATATCTCCTTCACATTGCAGAACATCAGCTATAAGAGCTGAGTGGGCAAGCCAATGACGGGTAAGACGGGAAAAGCCCTCCCGGTCAACCTAAGACAGGCTCCACTCAGATATACATGGCCTATAAGGCCAGGGGTCCCTTCTGGAGTCAAATTATTGGCATTGAGATGTGAGACCAAGGGTACTGCAGTGCCATCCGCCTCAAAGGTTGGGGGGAAGGCAGGAATGAATGTCTATATGCATCCAGGTTCGGTTCACAAAAGCCTGGCCCTGCAAAAAAATGAACCACTCACCTTGAGCATGGTCCTGGCGCAAGGATATGCACAAAACAAGGTGATGCACAGCAGGGTATAGACCTCTACATTCTCTCATGCCTCGGCCTACAAGGTAGACCCACTCCTAGGTGTCTAACAGCAACAACGTCATAGACACCTTGGAGGGACCTACAGACCATCCTATTTTAATAAATAAAAAAGGGGGAGATGTGGGAAGCCGCCTATGAATGGCGCCCATTTCCTGCTTCCGGGTTCTTCCCGGCCTGAACAAGCCCGCCAAATTGTCATATCTGCCCAGTTACCCGTGATGCTAGCCTATCAGCTTGTTAGGCGCGCTTCTCTGTGATTGGATACTGCTTCCCCTTATAAGAGGTTGTTCCTGCCCCCAACGGGCGGAAGAGGAACCAACGTTGAGGGTGGCGGACCTTGTTAGGTCCGGTTCGCTGTACGCAATAAAGTTTGAGAGCTGATCCTGCTCGAGTTTGGCCTCCTGTCTCCCGCGGCTCCGGTCAGCTCCCGCAGCTGTAAAGCCAACACTGCTTCCTCCAGAGCCTTCACAGTGGCCCTGCTAATCCGCCTTACCAGGCAGAGGCTTTGGCCACCTGCCCTTGGCCTCCTCTCACAGCTGTGCCTGGGAATGTGCTCATCAGTTTGCAGTTGCCTCTGCAAAAGGGGAAAGGTGTTGGTGACTCATGCCCCTCCCAGGAGGGTGTGACCTGATGGTGAGGCCAAGTCCGATGGTTGAGCTACAGACAGCCCAGCCCCTCTCCCTTGTAAGCAGAGGCTGTCCCTTCCTTCTCATTCCAGCTCATTTTGGGGGATAGAGCTAACATCTTTGTCCCTGATTTATTTTCCCTTTTTTTTTTTTTTTTTTTGGTACCTGGGATGGAACTCACATTTGCCAGGTAGGCCCTTATGCCACTGAGCTAAATCCCCAGTCCCTTAGCCCCTGATTTCTAAGCACTTGTGCCCCATTGTGCTGGCAGGACAACACACACACACACACACACACACACACACACACACACACATATACACACCAAGGCCCCTGGAGCTGCCTGAGCTCAGGTAGCCCAAAAGGGAAGGCAGACACACAGGGACACTGGGTACCTGGCTGACCTCAAGTCCCCCAAGGGAATGACAGGTCTCGGTCACCCATTATCTACATGGCCAGGGAGCACCGCTGGTTTGAGGGCTCACAGGGCAGGAAAAAGGCAGGGCAAGGCTGGGGAGGAGTCCTGGTTCAGCACCACACCCAGTGAGGCCTGCAACCAGGGATGATGGCCCAGGTTATGCTGGTCCCCAGCATCACCATGGTAGGCAGGGACCCAGAACCTGGAGCCTTGGTGCTGATGCCGTGACCACCTCCAATCAGGTAGTGCAGGCCACTTCCAGGTATGCACACAGTGGGGGATAGGGGAAGGCCAGGTAGTGAACCCTGTAGCACGGGGCAAGGCTTCGAGTTGAGGAAACTGACACCATACTTTTCTGTTGGCAAGCTGAAGTTCAAGAGCTTCTCTTATAGTGCCTAGGCTTGCACCAGGAGCTTGGCATGCTACACTGCCAGCCCATGGCTTTTATTGTCTTGGTTGAGACAGGCTCTTCCTCTGTAACTCAGGATGTCCTTGAACTTAACAGCAATTCTCCTGCCTCAGCCTCCCAAGTGCTGAGGTTAAAGGTAAGCACCATCATGCCTGGCCCAAGGTTATTTCTATCAAAATGTGGTAATGCATATGGACACTTGTTTATTTTACCTTTGACATGGGACTCACCCCAGTTCTCTGGGCCACTGCAGTGGGGGCAGAGGAGAGCCTGGTAGCCCCCAGCCCTCACCTGACCTGCATATAGGGCCGGCTGGGCACTATCAGAGACTGACAGGCAGCTGTGTTTGCCTTTGTCCCACTTTCATGAGGCGCTCTCCTGACATCAGAACTCCACTAAATCTAAATCTGGCTGCAGCTCTTCAGATGTCAGAAACCCCACCCAGCTTTGTGGCTTGAAGTCATAGGCAGAGGCAACAACAGGTAATAAAATTTCAACTTTTAATTGGCCAATGTGTTCAATTCCAAGGTTGTGATGGAAATGCCTAAAGGGTGGTCAACATCTGACCCAGCACCCACAACCCTGGCTGTCTCCCAGCCTGAGAATCAGGGTCCTGGTCCCCAGGGCAGACCACAGGGTCACAGGGCAATATGCCCATGGCAGGCAGGACAGCAGGCTGGATGAGCGGCCCAAGATCAAGGAGGGGGAGGAGGGAGCTGTCCAGAGCCCTGTTGTGGGCCTCCTAGTCCGCTACCAGTGTCCACTCCTCCAGATGCAAGGGGCTATCCTGACTGTATCCAGAAGTCTCCATTTTACCAAAAAATGCAAGAGCCATGCTCACCCCGGGCACACTGGCACTGATGAATGGGGAGTGGTCATGTCCAGGCTAGATCCATCCCTCCTGACAGGAGACAGAAGACTGCAGGGAGGCCTGGCCAACGCAGAACAAATACCCTGACACTGAGAAGTATCTCAAAGTCCCACGGATGTAATCATTTTAAAGGGCCAGTACAGATCTCTCTAACAGGAAAGAGACATTACCAGTGTGAGATCTCAAACATTTTAGCAAGCACTTGGGACAAAAACCATGTACAAAAAAGTACACCACAATTTTAAAAAAATAGCCCAGCAAGATGGACTGGCCAGAAGATAAATCCCTTTCCAAAAATTGAAAAGCAAAAGGAAGAGACGAGGCCGAGTTTCCCTGTGTGAGGACGAGTGTGGCTGTGGGAGGGCCCCGGCTCTTCAGTGGCGCCCTCCTCGGGTGAGGTCGGCTGAGGTGCTGGGCTGCAGCCCGGGTCTGTTTCCAATCACAGTTCATCTTTCACAGCTTTCTGGTCGTCATCTTCCTCCATGTCTGGCTCTTCCGCTTCTTCGAGGTCCAGGTCCTGGGTGTAGGAAGGAAGTGCCAGGTCCACCCAAGTATCCTCCCTCAGCCCCTCATGCCCGCCTGCTCCTCTCTACCACAGGGACACTTTCTCCACTACCTGCCTACGGTGTGGTCAACACCAGCTGCCACTCTCACCCCTCCTCCTGACCTGCCCTCCCATCCTCTCATGGTACAGTTGGCTGCGTGTTATCGCTGGAATCTCTGAAGGGTTCCCATCGCTCGCCTGGCGTAACCACTGCCACCAGTGTTACTGGCCACATGCTGACTGACGCAGGCAGCCTGAGCACCGTGGCCCGGCCTTGACAGTGATAGTGTGAAGTCTCATCCCCAGAATGGAGATGGGCTTTAGCCACAGCTGGACACTGGACTCCATGTCTGCAGGACATGAGAACTGTGGCACTCATCTGAAACTTTCAAAGCCAAGACTGGCTTTTAATGATGTCTTCCGCTGTATGTGGCAGCACACTCCTATGATCCCACACTGGAAGACTGGGGCAGGAGGATCATAAATTTGAACCCAGTCCTGGCAATTTAGAGACTCAGTGAGACCCAGTTCTCAAAATAAAAAAAAAGAGCAAGGGTGTAGCTCAGCACCAAGGCCCTGGGTCAGTATTGGCCCCAAATACCTACAAAATCCCTCCCTGAAAATCACTGCTGGGGGACAGGGAATGAGATGGGGCATCTTGAGCGTGTCCCTTGGCTTCATGGGCGCTGATCCAAAGCTGCACTGCCACGGCCCACCCACCACCAAGCAAGGCAGAGCCCAGTCAGTGCTCACATCATCGTCCCCTGCACCCTCCTGGCCACCGCTCTCCAAGAACTTCTTAAAGCCTTCCAGTGTCCGCTCTCCGTTGTAGTCAATGACCTGTGGGGAACAACTGGTGAGGGCGCTAAACTGGGCAGCAGCTTTCCTCCCTGAGTGCACCCTGGCCCCTCCGGCCCCTCCGACCCTTGCCCCAGGGTCTGGGAAGAGTGGGCCCTGAGCAGTGCTCACCGTTCTGTCGGTGCTGGCAGGGAAGAACTTCACAGTAGGGAAGCTGTGCACTTTGACAGCCTCCACTTCGTTGGCAGTCGAGTCCATCTTGGCGATGACAATATTCTCATGGTCCTTATAGGTCTCTCCCAGCTTATCCCAGATGGGGGCCAGCTGCTTGCAGTGACCGCACCACGGCGCATCTGGGAAGAAAGCAGTGCTGAGGCTCCCTCCTGGAAATCTGCACTGAGTTGTTCACTCTGTGGCCGCCCCAGAGAAGCGGTCACCTTGGAAGCTGGGGATACTCTACTCACAGAATTCCACAAAGACATTCTTTTTCTCATCAAAAGCAACCTCTTCAAAGTTCTTCCCCACTAGCACTTTGACAGGCTGCTTGTCCCAATCTTCAGGCAACTCCTGGCTCATCAGGTGGGGCTGGAAGGCAGACAGACACACGAGGTAAGGGCCACACACACGTCGGAGCCCTGGCATGGCTTCGGCACACACTGTCCTCTGGAAGTCGGCACAACTGATCGTGCCAGGGCCTGGTGAGGTCGGCCCAAGGAGAGATTAGATGGTAGCCTGAGGGTACCTGGGTGCACTGCTGGGCGAGCAGCCCCGGAGGCCCTCCACAAGGTGAGCACCTGGCTGGCCTGAGCCAGGCCTACCAACGCACCTTAATCTTGCCCTCTAGGAAGTGCTGGCAAAACTCTGTGATTTTCTCAGCTGTTAGCTCATCTGACTCAGGTTTGTACTTGGTCATCTCCTCTTCCAGGGTGATGAGCCGCACAGCTGGGCACTCCTCCTTCTTCAGCCCAAAGAACTCGAGAATGCGCTGGTTGTCAGTGTGGTCGCTGTCGATGAAGATAAACAGGATCTTGGGGAGAAAAGGTACACTGAGACAGAGCCACGACAGCTCCCACTCCCAAGCAGGCCCAGGGCCCTGGGGCTGCCTGCCAGAGCTGAGGTGGGCCTGGTGGATGCCCCAGTGCCAAGATCCCCCAACGGAGAACAGGGCTTTCAGTCTCTCCACCTGCAGCTGGGCCTACCCAGCGGGGTGCCCACCTTGCCCTTGAAGCCCTCTGCTGCTTTCTTGAAGTTGCTTAGTTTGCTATCGTAGTCAGACACACTCTTGGGCAGGAAGAGCAGGATGTGAGTCTTGATTTCACCCCCAAAAATCTTCGGGGCTGTCTACGTTACAAACAGAAGTTTCTGTGTCAGAGCCATAAACTAAGCCTGGACAGACTAGAGTCCCATTGGCCCCAAGACTGCCAGACACCTGGAAGATAGTGTAGCTGGGCTCAGGATAGCCATACCTGCTCAGTGAACTCGATGACCAGGGGCAGCTGGTTGTGCTTGATGAAGTCCAGCAAGTTCTCTTTGGTGACCTCCCCTTCAAAGTTGTTCCGGCCTTCATCAAACTGTGGGCAGAACAGGTGCTGTGAGCAAGCCCTGCAGGCACCCTGTCCTGGCTCCAGCCATCACCCCGCAGCCATCACCAAGTCCAGAAAGTTTCATGCCTACAGCTCAAACCTGGTGGCTCCTGGCCTGCCAGTCACTCCAAATTCAGAAGTCCCAGGTGTGCCTGGGTCCTGCTCCTGCCTGTCTCTCCACAGAACCCCACCAGCCAGGGTAGGCGGGGGCACTGGGGGGACAGCCTGCTCCACTGCAGTCTACAGAGCAGACCAAGGCATCCATCACAGGTGAGAGCAACTCTGCTCACAAGCCTGAGAGCCTCACATGCTCAGTCAGGCCTTGTGAACATCACCTTTCTCATCTCCAGGCTCCTGAAACAGCAGCTTGCAACATAGAGCCCATGCTCACACCTGGGACCCTGGATCCTCTTGGGGCCCTTGCAGGGCAGCACTTGCACAACTAGCTGCTTTGACATTCCCCGCTGCTGGTGTCCTGTTTCAATGTTGCTGAGCTGCACACACGCATGCACACACACTCGCACACACTGAGATTTAGAATCACATTTGCAGGTGAGAGTCTGAGGCTACAGGGTGCAGAACAGCTACCTGGGGACGGTGGCAAGAGAGGCTGAAGAGGGCTAGAATCCAGGGTGGCCTCAGCTCAGAGGGAGGAACACAACAGGTCCTGACACAGAGGCAGTTCCTGTGCCCCACACTTTTCAGGTGGGAATGCTGGGTAAGTACTCACTGCTCCCAGAAACTTCTAAAAAGGGATTAGATGTGGTGGCGCCCACCTGCCATCCCAGCACTTGGGAGGCTGAGGCAAGACCCTGTCTCAAAATGAAAAAAGAAGACTGGAGACACTGCTTGGCAGTACAGTGCCCCTGGGTTCCATTCCTAGCCCTGTAGGTAAGTGATTTGTCATCTACACAAAACCTGCCACCTCCCCCAGTGTTCCGTAAGTCACTCCCAAGCAATGCATAATAATACTTAACAGTGTGGATGGCACACCAATAGTCATCGTACTGCAGTGCTTAGAGAATGGAAGAGATGGCTGCAGCTATGGCGTGTGCTACATCCCTTCCCTTTTTGATTCTGAGACAAGGTCTCCCTAAGTTGCCCAGGCTGGACTTGAACTTGCAACCCTCCTGCCTTGGGCTCCTGAGTGCTGGGACCACAGGTGTGCATGAGCACACCAGTGTCCTGGCTGTGTGCAAGCTGGCCGGGTCTGAGGGTATGGAAGACCGGTTACACTCTCCTTATCAGCCACATTCCTTTAGGATTCCCAAGGTAATAGGAAGGGCCGCCGCCTGGGGGTTAGACCCCCTGGGGGCCCCTTCCAGCTCCCACAGTGGTGCACATCCAGCGGAGACCTGTGCCCTGACCTCCCAACCCAGTGTAGTGCGAGAGCTAGGACGAGCCCAGGGTTGGGAGCTACTCCCTGCCCAACCCCAGAGGCTTCCAGGCCCACTCTGTCTTCTCAAACAAGCCAATGTGCAAATGCGGAACAAATAATGTCATGGGAAGATAAGGCCAAGAGATCCTTTGAGAGAATCATTTGGAAAATGCTAGTGGACGCCCGTGCTCGGCAGGGGCACAAGCTCATGCTTCCTCACTGTGACTCTAAATGCCACATTCAATATGCCACAGCCCTTCCCTGGGAAGTGATGTTCTGTCCCACCAGGGGACCAGGCATCATCTGCACAAGCTGATGCTGAGTGCTAGCCAGGCGCTGATTTCCCTGTGATGCAGCCACGTGGACTCACTATCTCCCTTGGTAAATCCAGCTCCCATTTAGTGCGGGACAGTGGCGGAAAGCGTGACCACTGTGGCTCTGCCCCTGGACAGCAGCCCTGCCAGGTCATGGTGAAACAGGCCTGACTCTGCAGGCTGGTGGAGGGACACAGTCTCATCCTCACTCCTACGTCCCCAAAGAGAAAAAAGTGAAATCAACATGAGAATAAAGATACAGGACCATTAGCGCTGAAACCAATGGCCTTGTCATGTGGCGCTACTCTACTGGTCGCCCCTGCCACCCGCCGTCCTCTAGGGAATAAGGCAGAAGCAGCTGACCTGCCTTGGCCCCACTGGGGAAGCACCTGGTGCTGCCAGGCTGCTTGGGATAGCTCCCAGGCAGACAGGAAGACCGGGCTCAAGTGGTAGAAGTGGGTTTAACATCTGAAGGAAGCGGAACAGGCAAAGAGTGAGTCAATGGAGAAGCAGAAGTCTAGTACAATTGCAGTTGGAGCTCCTCCGACTTCAGACCTGTCCTCTGCTTACCCACATAGCAGCCACACTCTAATCATCACATACGCCTGAGCTGCTCTAATTAGGCCAGAAAGAGCCACGCACTAACCAGCACCAGACATGAGGGCAGTGCCCAGCCCTGAGTGGACACAAGAGAGCTGAGGCAAGAAAAAAATCCCACACAGAAGTCCTGAGTGGTGGTGCGCACTTAGGAGGCTGAGGCAAGAGGATTGAGTCCAGAAATGGAGGCCAGTCACATACCAACAGCCCGAACAGATGATCTACCACGCAGTCTGTTCTGTGAAGACAGGAGCGAGAAATGACCCTTCTCATTTGTAAGGACATGTGATGGCTAAGACTGGCCTTCCAGCATTAAGCTGGTCACCAAGGCACAGGGCAAGGGGCAGCCTGTGGACTGGACTGAAGTGGGCTTCACAGGTTTCCACAGAGAACTTCTCTCAGAACCTCCATTTTATGAAACTTGGGACTTTCTGACACCCTGAAATATCTCTGCCCAGTGCTTCCCTGTTCTCTAGTCAAGTGTTGCATTCAGTCAGAGCTCTGGGTAGCTTAGCAATCCCGGCCCTTCTGGTACCACAGTGAGAGCTGCTGCTGAGAAAGACAGCAGGGTGGCTGAAGCCCTTCTGAGGAAGGGACCGGAGAATCAGCCAGGCCAGGACACAGGGTAGCTGCAGAGCCCAGACCTCCACGCCCTCAGCCATGTCAGCACTCACTCTGTGGCACTAAGTCATCCCTCACCTTGGAGTCACTTGGCCCTCGCCCATACAGCCACTGCCGAGGCACAGTGCATACACACCTACCCCTCAGCAGACGGCCCCTCCCGCAATCTCAGGTGCTCTGTGCACAACCCTCCTGCCTCTGCAACAGACCAGGTCAGCACCCCAAGGCCCTACCCCAGCCCAGGCACACTGCCCTGCTCCTGATCCCCAGTCCTCCCTTGGATACCTTGTCACCTGTACGACAAGGTCCATGAGCACCTTGTCCAGGTACAAAGGTCCCATGGACCCCAGCCCCAGCCCTGCTAATTGATATGACAAGCCCGAAGGCTGCTTGCACAGCTGGGAGGCTGCTATGTTCCCATAACAGGGAAGTGGGTCCAAAGAAGAAACACAACTTGGCAGGGTCGGCGGTTTTCAAGGTGGGAGGCACAGGACACATGGCTCTGCTGTTAGGGAACCCCTACCCTGAGAGCTAATGTTCCAGAGCTACCGTCTGGGGCAAGGAAAAAGTTCTGGGAACACACAGAAGTGATCACATGGCCCTGTGACAGTTAAGTAATGCCACCAAATGGGACACTGCCATGAGTTCTTGGCCAGCCCGGGCTCCGCCGTGAGTTCAAGGGCAGCCTGAATCACACATTGAGTCCCTGTCTCAAACCTGCCCCCAAATGACAACAACCAACACTGTTATGTGTCTTGCCACAACTGAAAAGTGAATCCGGGAGCTGGATACAGTGGCGCATGCCTGCAATCCCAGCACTCTGCAAGGCTAAGGCAGGAAGATTGCAAATTCCAGCCTAGCCCGGACAACTTAGCAAGACTATGCATCAAAATAGAGAAGCTTAGGAAACCAAAAATCCCATGGACTCCAAGTTCAGAAATCCATTCATGAGTTGTTCCTACCCAATATGACTTATGAAGCCACAGGGACCCTGATAAACATCACACCAGCCCAGAGCCAAGGGTCAAGGTCCCTTGGAGATAAGGGAAGGTTTTACCCCACCTAGTCCACAGCTGACAGGCAGCTGACCTTCCATGAGCCACTCACCTTCTTAAAGAGGACCACCCCATCTTTGTCAAGCTGGTATGTGGAGAACACATTACTGTTGGATGTTATCCCAAAAGGTATGTCATCAATAGCTTCTGCTGCCAGCAAGAACTCCTTGGCAAGGTCTGACTCTACATCCTGGAAGAGGAAGGGAAACCACACCCCAACACTGAGGAGCTGTACACCCCAACACTGAGGAGCCTCCCACCCCGGATGGCAGGGCAGACACTGCAGTGCCCAGGCTGTAGGCCCTCTGCCGGCACAATGACAACAAAGCAATGACGTTGCAACACCCTACCTTGAAGAAGCCGATGACAACCACCTCACTGGACTCCACCAAGGACTCTGCAGCTGCAGTATCCAACAGGGTGGTGGCAGCGGGGCCAGTGCGCTTCTTCAGCCAGTTCACAATGTCATCAGCTTCTCTGCCAGCTGCACCTCGGACAGATGCAAGTCCCACAGTCTGACAGTGTGCTGCATACTCTGCCTGCAACTCTCCTCTGGGCCCTACTCTGTGGGCTAAGGACCCCAGCCACACATGAAGATGTTTTCCCCACAGGCAGCCTGGAGGCTGGCTGGCTGCTCCTGCTCCAGCACAGGAGGCAGCAGCTGAGCTTAAAGGAGAAAGATCTGGGTGTGGGGGCACATGCCTGTGATCCCAGCTTGGATCTTCAGTTGGGAGCCTCAGGAAGGCAAAGCGCGAGTCAGCCTGAGCAACTTAGATCCTACTTCACAACAGAATCTAACAAAGGACTAGAGGTCTGGGTCAGTGGTAGAGAGCTTGCCTGGCAGCATGCAGGAAGCTCTGGATTCAAACCCCAGCACCACAAAGGAGGGGGAGTCACATCAGTTCTCCCATTCAGACCCTGCCAGACACCCGTGGGCCAGGGCCTGCCCTACCATCTCTTTCACTGATGGGAAGCAAGGAAGGATGGCGTACATATACAACATCCACAGAGGGAAAAGAAGCCTGCTTCCTCCAGAAAGCAGAGGCCAGTGAAACCAATCTTTCCTCCCCTCCTGGGGTGTGACTGCCTTGGGCCAACCTCAGAAGGGAGGCCCAACCCAGTATCACCATGGAGAACTACATTAACTATAGACAAGAACTACAAACTATAGACAACTATAGACAAGGCAGGGCCCATTCTAAGTGAACACATGCAAAAAGTGCAGACTGCAGACAGCCTAGTAAGGCAACCAGCTTAGGACAAAGCCACTCAAGAGGTCTCATTTGCCAGCACTGGGCTGGGCTGGTTACAGATCACCAAGCACATGGGTCTGACTGATACTCCAGGGAACTGGTTTAAAGGCAGAGAAATCCTCTTCCGGCACCAGTGACTGCTTTGGCTATAATAGGGCCAACCTCCGTGGAAACTGCTTTGAGGTGTGTGAGTGGCAGCTGAGGATTTAGATTTGGGGTCTGCCACTGTGATCCTGTCATTGCCTACAGAGGGCCCTCACTACAGAGCTATCCAATGGGAGATCACGAGTGCCAGGTGTACTGGCACACATCTGCAATCCTCAATACTCGGGAGGCTGAGGGAAGTGGACAACAAGTTTGAGGCCAGCCTAGGAATTTAATGAGACTGTCTCAGAACTAAAACCAAGCTGGCCATGGTGATACCATGCAATTTCAGCACTAAGGAGGCCGGGGAAGGAGAACTACCATGAGTTTGAGGCCAGACTGGACTACACAGAAAAACTATGTCTAAAAAAAAAATAACAACAACAAAAAAAAAGGGCTGGGGATATAGCTCAGTGGCATAGCCTGGTAAGTGCAACGTCGTAAGTTCGATTCCCAGTACCAAAAAAACAAACAAACAAAAAAAAGAAATGAAACAGGTGTTTGGCTTAGTGGATGGCACACTACATTCCATAGTTCACAAGTGTCAGCTAGATATTTGGGCTTACAGAGCAAGCAGTGCAAGCCTGTAATCTCAGTAACAAAAGGCTGAGGCAAGAGGATTCTCACAAGTTCGAAGCCAGCCTGTGCTACCTAGTGAGTTTAAGGTCAGCCTGAATTACATAGCAAGACCCTATCTACCCTGTCTCAAAAAACCAACAACAACAAAGGAAAGTAAACAAAAATCTAGCTGCAAATGCAGTTTCCTCCACACCACTGAAAGCGGACCCCTACCTGTTGGATACACTACTGGCAGAGCTTTCAGTTGAGTCAGCTTCAGAGGCCTACAGGCAAATCCCTCTGCAAAAACAATTACAGGGCAGTACTGCAGTCACCTGTATACTCCTTGGGAGAGGCACTGTCTCCATTCTTGAAGAACTTGATTGTGGGGTAGCCACGGACGCCATACTGCTGGGCCAGATCAGACTCTTCAGTGGCGTCCACCTTCGCCAGCCGGATTTCGGAACCTTCTGCCTTCAGCTTTCCAGCTGCTTTGGCATATTCTGGGGCCAATGCTTTACAGTGGCCACACCAAGGGGCATCTGGAAAAGAAAACAAGTGAAACACCGAAAGAGCAGCCCTTGATCCAGTTCCATGGCTTCCCTTTCTTTCTCTTTCATAAAAACCTTATCTGTGCACAAGATAACTCCTGGTAAGGAACTAAGCTGAGCTGATAGCTGGCGCCCTCAGGCAGTATCAGGACAGAGGCCACCAGTGACAAACTAACCCCTACTCTAAAACTAACCCACCACTCTGCTGTCACCAGCAGAACAGGAGACAAATCCTCTAACCAAAGTAACTTTCTATTATCTGCAAGTAAACTTGGCTAGTCAGTCCCTAGGACTTTCCTTTAAGAATTCAGGGAAAGTTGAAGGGTTGGTGCCCAGCTCACACCCAGCAAGTACGCCCTGTGCATCCCTGAACAAGCTAGAACTGTTCAAAGTGTAGAGACAATCTGTGTTAGCAGCGGTGTTGGGTATGACTCCCACCCGAGAGAGCTGGAGCTCAAATACTGTAGACATAATCAAAAGGCTTCCAGCTCTGGATTGCCTGAGGCCGGGAGAGCATGGCAGGTTAAAGGTGGTGAGAGTAAGGGCAGGGCGTTTTTGGATCTGCCCCGATTAGTAACTAGCAGGGCCAGACTGTCGCTTGTTCTCCTATCTGCTGTAGCTCACACATGCCCACCCTGTTTCTCCTACGCTAACAAGAGGGATCGTGCCATGTGGACGGCGGGCACAAAGGCACCTCCCTGGCTTGCAGCCCGGCAGGCACACACAGCCCGTCTACACAGCCAGGACGCCCCTGGGATAACAATCGGTGCACTATCCAGAGGAAGCTCGGACCGATCCAGGCCGTTCTGACGAGGCCAACCAGGGCGGAGGGTTGGCGCGTCCAGAAGGGCCTCGGCCGTACGCCGGCAGTGCTGGGCGGCGGGAAGGTGGTCTGCGGGGCGGCGCCCGCCCGCCAGGCCCGCTGCGCACTCACAGAACTCCACCAGCAGGTACTTGTGCGCCGCCAGCGCCTCCGCGAAGTTGCTCTTCTTTAGCACAAGGACGTGGTCCTCCTCCTCGAGAGCGTCGGCATTCACTCGGGCCGCCGCGGCCAGGGCCAGGCACAACAGAGTACGGCTCAGCATGTCGGACGTCGAGCGCGTAGCGCGGGCGGGGCAGTCCAGTTGGTGCCGCCGGGACGGTGGGGGCGTCGAGAGCGCGCACCGGTCACGGCCTCGCCTTTATAAATCCTGTACGGAGGGCGCGCGCGCTCACTGCCCGCCGCGCGCACGCGCCCTCGGGGACTCGCCGATTGGTCAGTGGACTGTGGGTCCTTCCCCCACCACACTCAGATTGGATACCCAAGCTAGGCCCCGCCCAAGAGTCGGAATCGCTGCAGAGGCCTCTTCCCCCTCGCTCAGGATTGGTTGGGGCGCTCGCGCTTGCTCTCTTCTCTTCTCCCTAATTGGTGTCTGGAAGAGAACTTTTTCTCCTTCAACTTCTGACTGGTGGTTTCCTTCCACACCTTCCGCAGATATGGAATGGCTAATGCTTTCGGCTGTCAGTTCTCCGAGACCTCTGATTGGCCCCGAGGTGCGCGCGCCCTGTGTTCCTTCGTCGAACGTGGCAGTGGGACGGAGTCCCCCAACCGAGGGGCGGGTTTACGCCTGCGCCTCTGTAACCCCTCGTGTTGCTTTCTTACTGGACCGCGTATCCTCAGTTGGCACCGCCTCCTCAGGCCGGAAGCCAGGTTGACGCAACTTCCGGTGCGCGTGCGGCCCGTGCGGTGCTTGCAGGGAGTGGTGGCCCACCTACAGTCTCTTCCAGGCCATCGCGGGAGACCGCTCGGGTGTCAGCCACGCGTGAGTTCTGGCTGTGACTGCCGGACCTATCAGGGGCACGCAGGTGACAATCGCCGGCGATGGCCCACATTCGCGCTTTGCGCGGTCTCCATCCTGAGGCAGGCCGAAAGTGGCTGTCGGTGGAATGCACAGCACTGTAGCGTTAGCGACCACGCTGGCCGCCTGTGAAATGATCATTTATGTGCTTTGGGTTAAGTCGGCTTTATTTATTATTATTATTTTACATGGCTTCCCGAAACTTTAAAATGACATAGGAGGTTACGTTTTCTGTTAAACTTCCCAGACCTTCACTGCCCAGCTCTGCCACCACCTCTGCCTGCCCCGCTTTTCCACCAGTTCTCCGGACATCTTACTCCTCCGGTTCTTTTCCATGAGCACATGCAAAGGCACACGTGATCTTTAAACCTGTGTAGAAAGCAAACCCTCTATGTTAAAGTACACGTTGATTGTTAACATCCTGATCTCAGAAATAGTAAAATATATAAGATAAAGATTCTCTTGTGCTTTTTTGTCTGTTTTGTTTCTTTGTTTTTTGAACCAGGGATCGAACTCACAACCTAGCGTTTTCCAGGCAGGTGATTATTCCTTAAGCCGCTGAGCTAAATCCTCACCACTGTTTTTGTTTCTGACAGTTTCAATCCACCTACATCAGCCTCCCAAGTGCTAGGATTACAGGCCTATGCCACTACTCGTGGCTGCTTCTGTACTTTTGAGAATATTTTTTGAGATACAGTTTTTTTGTTTTGTTTTGTTTTGTTTTTGAGATAGGATCTCACAATGCAGTTCAGGCTGGGCTTGAACTCTGTAGTACGTGCTGGCCTTGCACTTGCAGCAATCAGCCTGTGGAGTGCTGGGATCATGGGCATGTGCCACCATGCTTGTTGAGATACTCTTGAAAGCGGTCATCTCACTTTTCCTTCGTTGTCACTCCCTACATTTTTAGAGTAAGAACTTATTATTTCCCAAGTTGCCAGCTCTGTGCCCCATCTCCATCCCTTTGCCAGTAGACAAAGGATCAGATAATGTGGCTGTTGACATCTGGGAGAATTGCCTGCTTTCCATGAGTAATTTCACAGACCTACAAAAGCCGAAAAGTGGCATTTCCCCTTGCCCCCAGATCAGCTCAGCCAGAGCTTGGGCAGGTGCTTGCCACTAACTGCCACTAGCTGCCTCTAGGCAGCTCTTTGATTGCCCGATCCTGCCCTTGGTTCGGGTGGAGATTGCTTCAGGTTTGTGGCACTATCTCCCAACGTTTTTGTGGTTATCTTGACCTGTTTTACAAACAACAATCTGTTGCCCAAGACAAGACTTTTGAACCATGTGTAGGTATAGGAGATGTTTTAAGAGTTCAAATGACAAGGTAGCCCAAGCCTGTAATCAATCTCAGCACCCCGGAGGCTGAGACAGGAGAATCGATTTGAGTTACGAGGCCAGCCTGGGTTACATAGTAGTTCAAGGTCAGCCTGAAGTGTATTGTGAAACCCTGTCTCTGACAAAAACAGAGGTGAGAAAGCTGGGTGTTGAGTGCCTGTAGTCTCAGCACTTGGGACACTGAGGCAGTTGGATCACCACAAGTTCAAGGTCACCCTCAACTGCCTAACAAGACTATCTCAAAAAACAAAACAGTTTAGATTACAAAATACTGAGGCCTGGTTTCTGTCCACTAATGGTAAAAAACTAAAGGATTGAGTTACTATAATGTTGATCTGTGTTTGAAAAGTGTTCACAGGGGTTGGGGATTTAGCTCAGCGGCATAAACACCTGCCTTGAATTCGTGAGTTCGATCCCTGGTACCGATAAAAAAGACAAAAAAAAAAAAGTGTTCACACCACATAGAACATGTAGGTACACAGAGCACACAAGAATCCAAGCAGCTGGAATTTCTCAGATTGGCTCTGGGCTGTTGGTGACTGACACTGAGGGTAGCTGGGATGCCATACAGACAATTGCCCTGCCAGGGCACCAAGGGGTGCGCCACTGTTCTGTGGTCCAGGTGGCTGATTTTTTTTTTTTTTTCTTTTTTTGGTACTAGGGATAGAACTCACAACCTTGTGCTTGTCAGGCAATCCCTTATACCCCTGAGCTAAATCCTGAGCTCAGCCAAGCTGATTTTCTGTGAAAATGAGGACATCCAACCACAGTCCAGCCTGAATGAGCTCAGTGGCTGCAGTACTTCTACTCTTCCTGAATGAGGTTCCCAAACCTACCCAAGCAGACGGCAAAGTCAGCTGATGGCCTTGAGAGGTCCTCAGCCCGAGTGCACTGGGTAAGACAGAGAGTGCTTCCTTCACCCAGGAATGTAGGGTGGAACAGGGAATAGCTGAGGGCCTCCACCCTGAGAGGAATACCTTGTCTGGGTGGCCTGGGGGAGAGGGCCTGGCCTCTCTTCCTTCTCAGGCTTTCTAGGAGCCTTGGGGGACAAGGGCCACCATATGTCTCTGATGAGTGTTTCTCTGACCATCACAGATGCTTTAGGACAACAGTCCCCAGCCTTTGTGGGAACAGGGACCAGTTTCGTGGAAGACAATGTTTCCATAGATTGGGGGTGGGTTCAGGTGTCAGAGGTCACATGTAGTTCACAGGTGGTCTGTTAGGAGCGGAGCTCAGGCAGCAAAGCCAGTGCTGGGTCGGTACAGTACAGTCGGAGGGTCACTCACTACCCACTGCTCACCTGCTACTGTGTGGCCTAGTTTCTAATGGGCTGTAGACCAGCACCAGTCCCGGGGGTGGGGACGCCTGCTAGGCTTAGCAAGAGTGTGCATATGGCTTAAGCTGCTGTGTAATCAAGTTTTTTATTTTTTACTTTATTATATTACTATTATTTTGGTCTTTTTGAGACAGGGTCTTGTAACACAGTTTAGGCTGGCCTTGGGCTCACTTTGTAGCCCAGGCCAGTCTCCAACTTGCAAAAAATTCTTCTGCTTCAGCTTCCAAGTGCTGGGATTACAGGAGTGTGCCACCACACCTAGTCTGTTTTGTTTTTGTTATTTTTGTGTAGGGAATTTTTTTTTTTTTTTGGTCTTTTTTGAAACAGGGTCTCGCTGTGCAGTTCAGGCTGGGCTTCAGCTCACTTTGTAGCCCAGGCTGGTCTCAAACTCACAACCATCCTCCTCCTCCTACCTCAGCCTCCCGAGTGCTGGGATTACAGGCATGAGCCACCATGCCTGGCTTGAATAGGGAATTGAACTCAGGACCTGGTGCTTGCCAGGCAGACACTTATGCTGCTGAGCTAAATCCCCCGGCTTTTGCCAGATACAGACCTTTTTTTTGGTACCAGAATTCAAACTCATGACCTCACACTTGCCAGGCAGGTGCTTACAACCACTGAGCTAAATCCCCAGCCTTGATGTTGAACAATTTTTCACATTTTTATTTCTGTTTGTATTTCTCCATCTAAGAAGGGTGTATTTATCTCAGATGCCCATTTTTGGACTGGGTCATTAAATCTAGGAGGATTGATTTTTTTGAGTTCTTTATGTGTTCTCTATAGTAATTCTTTGAGGAACAGCTGGCAAACATTTTCTCCCACATTGTAGGTTGTCTCTTCATGCTGTTGGTGGTTTTTCTTGCTTTGGGAAAACTTTTTAGCAGGGTAAGATCTCATTGTTGATTCTTTGTGATAGTTTCTGTGCAGTCAGAGGTTTGTTTTTGTTTTTTTTTGTCTTTTTCCTTTTTATAGGTACCAGGGATTGAACTCATGACTGCCTGCTTGCAAGGCAGGCACTTGCGCCGCTGAGCTAAACCTCCAGCCCCACAGTCAGAGTTTTGTTCATGAAATTTTCACCTACACCAATGTCTTCAAGAGTTTTGCCTACTCTCTCTTCCAGCAGACCTGATGTTTCTGTTTTATTATTAAAATCTTTGATCCATTCTGATTTTAGTGAAATCAGAATGGATTTCACTACAGGTGAAAGATACAGGTCCAGTTTTAATCTCACACATGTGTGGAGCCAGTTTTTTCCAGCACCGTTTATTAAAGAGGCTGTCTTCCAGTGGCGTCTTTGTCAGAGATAATGTGGCTGGGTGTGTCTGGAGGTGTCTGGGTTTTTTTTTGCCAGTACCATGCTGGTTTTTTGTTTGTTTGTTTGTTTTGGTCTTTTTCCTTTTTATTGGTACTGGGGATCGAACTCACGACTGCCTGCTTGCAAGGAAGGTGCTTATGCCGCTGAGCTAAATCTCCAGCCCCCTTTTTGTTTGTTTTTTTTTGAGACAGGATCTCACTGTGCAGTTCAGGTTGGCCCTGAACTGTGTGCCTGGGCTGGCCCTTAATGAACTCACAATAATCCTCTTTCCTCAATTTCCCCCAATGCTGGGAATACAGGTGTGTGCCACCACACTCGCACACATATTTGTTTTTAAAAATTACAGTAGCTTTATTTTATTTATTTATTTTGGTACCAGGTGTCAAGCTCACAACCTCACACTTGCCAAGCAGGTACGTATGCCGCTGAGCTGTATCCCTGGCCCAGTAGCTTTATAATATAATTTCAGGTCAGAGGTTATGATGCCCCCTGTCTTGTCTTTGTTGCCCAGGATTGCCTCGCTATTCTAGGCTTCTTCTAGTTCCAGATGGGTTTTAGGATTGTTTTCTCTAATTCTGTGAGATGTGCTATGGGAATTTTGATTGGGATTGCAATAAATCTGTATAACAGTTTTGGAAGTATGGCCATTTTCACTATATTGGTTCTTCCTACCCAAGAGCATGAGATCTCTCCATTTTCTAGCATCTCCTTCAATCTTCTTTGTGAGAGTATTGTAGTTTTCAATATAGAGGTCTTTTGCCTCCTTTGTTAGGTTGATTCTTAGGTATTTCACCAAATAGTGTTTTCAAGGCCAGCTTGAGCTACATAACATCACCCTATGTCAAAAACAAAACAGTGTTTTTATCTAGCCTGGTAGTACACAATAGAATCCCAGCTACTCTGGAGGCTGAGACAGAAGAATTACAAGTTTGAGACCAGCCTGGGCTATTTATCAAGACCTTGTTTCAAAGTAAATTTATTTGTTTAGTTAGTCTCTTTTCCCCCCCGAGAGACAGGGTCTCACTATGCAGTTCAGGCTGGCCTTGAGCTCACTTTGTAGCCCAGGTTGGTCTTGAACTCACAATGATCCTCTTGCTTCAGTCTCCCCAGTGTTTGGATTATAGGCATGTGTCACCATGCCTAGCTTCAAATTTCTGGATTTAATTCCCAGAATTCCCCACACACTAAATTAAATTATAATTAAGAAAAAAAGGTGGGAACATAGTTGTGCAGTTCAGTGGTAAAGCATTTGCCTAGCATATGTAAGGCCTAGTTTAAATCCTAGAACAAAAAAAAGTTCTCAGAACAAAATGACTCCTTTTCAGCCAGGGATCTTATCAGAGGTGGCACGTGACAGTAGAGAGGGGGGTGGCAGCAGACTCTACTGGAGAGTGCCAGGCAGTGGTGTGGAGCATGGGAGAGGACCCTGGGTTGTAGTGCAGCATGGTGTTGGGCAGAGAAGGTTCCTGTGTGTCGACACAGTTAGTGATCACTGTCACATCACAGATCCGGACAGCTCCTTGCATGCTTTAGCTTCTGCCTGTTATTCTCCTGGGAGGAAGAACACCCTGGGCCGGAATGGAGGAAGAGGTAGCTTGGGGAGGATGAGAGCCACAGCCCGAGGAAGCTGGGTGGAGAGGACCCAGCCCTGACTGAGCAGGCAACTCAAGCTGCACAAACAGGTCAGAGGGGGACTAGGAAGATCAGATGAGACTTAGGACCCGAAGGACACGTCACAAACCTTCTACAGGTGCCATCTGGGTGGGGCAGGGGCAAAGTCCTGGCTGTTGGCTGTGTGCCTGCACTCAGGGCATGACCTGGCACTCAGGGTCCGAGTTCATGCGTGTGATAGGCTGGGAAAATCCGAGTGAAAAGATTAAGCTTTTAGACCCAGTGTGAGCCTGAGAAGCCCTGGCCCAGTCAGCAAAACTGCTGACAGCAGAGAACACGCTAGGAGCCTGGAGCCCGTCCCCCTTGTGCATGGGTGATAATATGGGCAGTCTCTGAGCACCTGCCCTCCTTGGCTGAAGCAGTTTTGGGAGAGGCTAGGCAGAGTCTGGGCTCTGGGGTTCCACAACAGGGCCAGTTGCCATTCTGTCAGGTTATTCTCAGAGGGACAGTGCTGGGGTCAGCTTCTCCATGGCTGTCCTAGGGGCCAGGTACAGATGGACGGCTCAAGTGTGCTGGCCTGAGGGACCCACACTGGTGCAGCTGGGTTCGGTGATGGGGAAGAGGGCAGGATGTCTCTGGGATCAGTGAAAGGTGAGCTCTCAGCCCACTGCTGAGCACTAGGACTACAGTGGGTTGCCACAGGAGTGGCCAGGGACGGCGCTGGGGCACTGCGACTCGCTGCCAGCTGCCCCCTCCTTCCTAAGCAGCAGCTTTTGGGGCTTGCACCAGGCCAGAAGCTTCCTGGAGTAGTGCTTTCAGCGTGGTGCTTAGGCTGTTAGCCCTCCCTAGCTAGCGCAGATGGGCAGGGTATGCGTTCATAGTTACTGGCCAACTTTGGAGCTTCAGAGCCGGCTATGTCATCTTGCACACAAACTGGCCAGACTGGAAGTCTGGCCCTGGAGCCAGGGCAAGCCTAGCAACCCTCTTGCGCCCTCTTTCGGTGTGACAGGCTTCTCCCTCCAGCCTCATCCCTCCCACCCGCTCTGCCCATCCTGCCTACCCCTGCGGCCAATGACTTCCGCTCCAGTCTTGGTCTTGCCCTCAAGGGGCTCTGCTCCTCGGGGAGAGTTCGTCCAGGGGCTGTGCCTTTCAGGCAGCGCAGCCTTTCCTCTAGCTGTGCAGATGCTCCCTGTCCTCCTCCCTGGGTTCCTCTGGGGAAGAAGGCAGGACTTCCTAGAAGGGTTCACGCAGGGAGTCCCCGCAAGGGGCTGGTGCCTGACGGTAAATTTTAACAAGTCAGCCCCAAAGGCCCCAGCTCAGGGCCTGGGTCCTGACCTTCGGCTAGCACGGCTAGCACCTACTCCAACTTCCTGTGATGGGCCACACTAGCAGGACTCAGGGCCCATGAGCAGTCTCATAGATTGAATTAGGGTCTTGCATTGAACCCCATCTCCAACTGTTTCTTTTTGCTTTTGGCGACAGCTCTTGCTATGCAGTTCAGGCTGGCCTTGAACTCACTTTGTAACCCAGGCTGGTCTCAAATTTGCAAGGATCCTCCTGCCTCAACATCCCAAATGCTGGGAGTGAGATTACAGGAGTGCATCACCATGCCTTGCAGCCAGGCTTTTTTTTTTTTTTGGTACTGGAGATCAAAAAAAATTTTTTTTTTTTTTTTTGTCTTTTTCGTTTTTGTTGGTACCAGGGATTGAACTCACGACTGCCTGCAGGTGCTTATGCCACTGAGCTAAATCCCCAGCCTGGAGATCAAATTTAAGCCCTTGCACGCACCTGCTAGGTAGGTGCCTCAGCTGCTGAATCCCCAGCCACTAACTAGCTCTTCTTTAAGGTTTTTCTTTCCAGTTCAGGCAGGCTCTCCTATGTAGTTCGGGCTGGTCTCATGCATGGTTAGTGTGCCTCGGCCTCCTAATGCTGGGATTGCAGGTGCATGCTACCAGGTCATCTCAGAGAAAGGGTGATTTCAACATTCATTTCTCACTATAGCTTGGAGACAACAGCTGAAGCACCTCAGGCTTGTAAAGAGGTCCCTGGTGGAGTATCTCACCCCTACAAGCACCCTGCCACCTCTTCCAAACCTCCAAAACAAGCAGAAGAGACCCTACTCCTTCAGGGGTGTTTATTTCCCGGTCAGAATAGAAGCAAGGACAGGCTCCTCTGCCTGTCAAGGCCTGGGCCTGACAAACACCACTTGGGGACCAGGGAGGGGGAGGGGAGGCACAGGAATCAGCTCCCAACTGTGTGCGCACTTGGTCCCATGTTTGTCCTGGCTGGGTCCAGGGAGGGCCTGCCTGGGGATGGTGGCACTGAGAGCCAGCAGGCCAGCTGGTCCAGAGGACAATATGAATGGAGGCAATAAATACTGACAGGCCAGGCACAAGGTTTTGGGGCCATGGGCCCAGGTGGGACAAGTAAGGCTCAGCAGCTGGCTTTGTCCCCCAAGGGCTCTCTGTGGGGAGGGGGACATGAGCACTGCCTGGGGTGGCAGAAAAGGCAGAGCACACCTGCCTCCCAGATGGGGCTGGGGCACTCAGTTTTGGCAATCTGGCCCTTCCAAAGCCCTGGCTGGAGTAGGGAGAGGGCTGGCCAGGCCCTGGCAGGCTGGGCAGGAGCAAGAGCAGCACACCCCAGGCCTTCCCAGGTCAGCGGGTCACAGACAGGGCAGGGGTGGGGAGACTACATGCTCATGCAGAGAGGGAGTTAGGGTTAGCAAGGCCCCAGCACACGTTCCACATGTTAAGGCATCATGGTTAGACGGTGACTGACAGTGACAAATGGTCTGGGCGGGGGTGAGGGTAGTGGGTGGACTGACCAGGGCCCGGCAGTGTGTACCCCAGCTCAGCTGAGGTGGAAATGAGGCTTGGCAGCCCCACAGAACTCCACACCCTTCTGAAAACCAGGGCCCAGTCTGGGCCTGGGGGAGAACGGGGAAAGGAAATCTGGAGATTGGGGAGGGTCGGGCTGGAGCCCCCCATCCCGACACGGCACAGGCAGAAGCAGCAACGTGACACTAGAGACCATAGGGGCCTGTGGCAGGAGAGCAGGGGACAGGTGGAAGAGTTCCCCGAGATGGACTGAAGGGGAACAACGGTGGGGAGGGGCCCTGTCGGCGCTTTGGCTTGGGGTAGGGTTGGAAATGGGGAGGGTCATGTTTGTCCGTCCATCCGTCTGTCTACCCTGCCCGCCTCCTGGCCAGGCTTCAGTCCTTCCACTCCTTTTTGATGGTGAGATTCCACTCCCAGGACAGATGGTCAGTCTTGTCATCATCTGTGAAGCGGGACTTGATGTTGTAGCTGCCCCGAGCCAGCATGCCCTTGGGTGCCTCCTCCATGGGGGTCAGGAACTCATACTCCTCTGCCCGAGGCCCGTAGCTCCCCACCATGTAGTCGGTCTTGTCAACTGTGGGGCAGAAGGAAGACAATAGCCACTATGTCGCCTGCTCCTCCTGGGAGGCCCTCTGCCTTCCCTCCCCAGGTGCCCACTCACTCTTGACGCCTTTCCGGTAGGTGTGCTGAATATACTTCATGCCAGACACAATCTCCCTGTTAACCTGCAGAGACCCAGGTCAAAGGTCAGTTAGGTTCCCTGGCTCCCTCTCCTGGTGTCCCCCCAAAAGCCTAGGCCTTACCCGGAAAGAGATTTTTATCCGGTACTCCACACCCTCCTTGAGCACAAAGGACTGCTTCTTGAAGCTTTCCAGATCACCTGTGATGGGAGGAGGCTCAGCCCAGGCCTGGGAGGGAGGCCCCAAGTCCTCACTGCAGGCCTCCTTGGGCACCAAGAGTTCCCATCAGGCTCACCAGAGGGTTTAAGACTCGGGAAATTATTTCTAAGGCAGGTGGCAGAGCGCCAATGCCCCAACTTGGGACACTGGTGCCCACTCACCTGTCAAGTCCAGCTCCAGTGGGCCGGGGGCTGTGCTGCACACAAGGGTCAGACGGGTCACGATGACGTTGGGACAGTTGGGGTCTGGAGAGACAGTAGGTTAGAGCTCACCCCCAGAGGCACATAGCCAGGGTAGGGGCAGGGAGCAGAGCACAAGCAGAGAGTGACAGGTGTCCCTGTGCTAGTGCAAGAGCTGCTCCCCAACAGCCACTCACCAGCAGACACGGCCACACGGCCCAGCAGGGCCTCCTTGTACTTGCGCAGGCTCTCATCGTCCTTGTCTAGCTCCTGGATCTCCTGGATGCTCTTCTGGGCTGGGGGCTTGTAGTTGACTGAATGTTCATCCTCCTCATTCTCTGCTGCGATCTGGGCCAACTGCTCTGCTGTGGGTTCCTGCTCTGCCATGCTCACCTCTAGCTTGGGTCTGGGAAACCTAGAGGGGAGGGGGGAGGGAGGGTTGCAGGGCTGTGAAGCTGGGTCACTTTGGGACACTCCCCTACACTAGGGCACCACAGGCTGTGCTAAAGGGGGTGGGTCAAGGGGAGGAGCACAGCTGAATACCTGGCACCCCAGAAAGAAACTTGTCCATCCCCTGTACCGTGATCAGGGGCTAAGAAATGTACACTGTTTTCAAGGAGGTGAGAGTATATGTCGCCCCGTGTGCAGCCCCCGGACCCAGCTGGCAGAGCCACACTAAAGTCCTAGGGTACAGTGGTTTCTGAGCAGCCCAATCCTTTGCCACAAGGAACCCCTAGGCTTGGTTCACAGACTGGGTGTGCCTGAGGGAGTACACTCCAGTCCTAGCCACGTGCAGGATTCAGTCTGTCCCAGCTCACGGTGCGAGTTCAGATTTGGGGGCCACCTGCTATGGAGGGCAGAGGCGCGCGTGGGCTCCAAGCATCCTTAGTGGTTCCCATTTGGGAGGCTCTGTGGCTACAATCTGGGCTACTGCAGCACTCAGCATTCACGGGACCATTCTAGACCCTGGCCGGGGGGCACACAAGAAGGCGTGGACCCCACAGGTACGAACGCAGTCGCCCCCAGATTCCTTTGACCTCGGCTGCTGCATAAACTCGCCAGATCCCGGAGCGGCGCCCAAAGCAATTTCGGATCACCGCGGGCGGCGCAGCAGGCAAAAACGCGCTCTTCCCTGCAGCCTGCCCGAGGCCCGGACTCTGGCGATGCAGGACAGCACGGGGGCTTCCGGCCAGTCCAAGAATTCCGCGGCCCACAGAGCGAGGCCGCCGGCGACAGCATCCCGGGCGCGGCCCGCACTTCCGCAAGAGCTGAAATCTGGGTGGGGTGGGGCGCGCGGCCGGAGCCCGGGGATCGGACCCGACTTAGGAGCTGCCTGCGCGGCCCGGGGTGCCTGGCAGTGTACAGAGCTTGACGCCGCGGACCGGAGTAAAAGACCCGCTCGACTGGGGCCTGTGCTGGGCCCCCGGCCCGGCCCGCCCCACCCCGCCTCGCTCCGCCCCGCCTGCCGTCTCCGCAGCCGGCTCACAGACCCCGAGCGGCACATACCGGCGGCACAAAGGCGGGCTCCCCTCAGCCGCGCGCCCCCCGCCCGGGTACTCACCGGGGGCTCGACCACCGCGCTCGTGCTCCCTCCCGCACCAAGTGACGAACGTCGTCCGCCGCCCGCCGCCCGGACGGCCACTTCCGGGGTCACACAACTTCCGCTCCCGCGGGCGGAGCCGACTGCGCATGAGCAGTGGGTGGGGCGGCGAGCTTCGCCGCCATCTTGCGGCCGGCGCGCCCCGCGTGGGCGGGCGGTTTCCGGAACAGCGGCGACCTGGCGACTTCTGATGTGCTGGGACCTAGCCTTGGGGGCCTTTGGAGCCGAAAGTGGCGGCCCTCCTGATCGGCAGCCTTCGTGGGGTGGCACCTCGCGAGTGGGACCGTCCGGTTGCCGTGGCCCTACGGGGCACACCCATACGTCCCCCTCAGACAGGGGTCGTGGCGCGCACCCCGATCGTGGCTGACCCTGCGGGCTGGGTCAGATCTTGGGCCTCGCGGCCTCTTGCAATAAGTAGTATCCCAGGAACTCGCCTCGCTGTAGAACCCGACGCCCAGCTCAGGGCCGGCAGAGGTCCCTGTGCTGCTGGTGCCACGGACTCCTGGCCCGCTGCCACCTGCTGGGCAGCAGCGCATTGCTGCGGGACACCCTGCGCCACTGTTTTGTTGTGTCTCGGAAGTGGACCCAGCAGGGTATTTTTGGCAAGATCCTCATCTCGGTACTTTTGGGAGGTCTCCCGGTGTTGGAGGGCTGTGTAAGCATTGCCTGGTCTTCGTGTTATGGGATGGGAAGTTTCCATGGCCGGAGGCACTTCCTTCTGTTTTGGTTAAATGAGCGCAGTCGTTTCCAGGCTTTGGGGCTCGGGAATTCTACGCTTGGGTAAGCCAAGTGTTTTTAGAT
Organism: Cavia porcellus; assembly: GCF_034190915.1. NCBI lineage: Eukaryota > Metazoa > Chordata > Mammalia > Rodentia > Caviidae > Cavia > Cavia porcellus. Next base: position 30,055,346 of record NW_026947515.1, read on the forward strand.
ATCCCAAAACCTCTTATCAGAAAATTTCGAACACACTTTATTAGTAATCTACCCCAGTGGGTTTTTTTCTTTTTTGTTTTTTTTTTTTCGTTTTGAGACAGGATCTTCATTGTGCAGTTCAGGCTGGCCTGAGCTCACTTTGTACTCCAGGCAGGTCTCGAACTCACAAGGATCCTCCTGAATACTGGGATTACAGGGGTCCGTCACCACTCCCGGCTACAAGTATACTCCCATGTTACAATGAACTCTGAAACTTAGCAGCTCCATACACCAGCGGTGGAAGTAATTGCAGGCAGTCGGATCAGGGAATAAGCAGTTTGCTGGGGTTTCCTTGTGATGTCTGCTCAGGGATCCTGAGGTCCCAGTTCCTCCTAAGGACGCCCCCTCAGCGGCTGAAAACTGCACAGGCCAGCCCTGACTTCCCCCAAGGGAGGCCTCAGGCAGACAGCTGACAGCACTGGAGAAGAAACTTAGTCCCACAGGCCTGCTGGCAGTATGGCAGGGCGTGGGCACACTAAGGTAAAAGGATGGTGTGAAGCCCCCGGTGGGAGCTGGGCACAGCAGCGCACACTTCCACAACCCAGCACATTGTGAAGCTGGAGGCAGCAGGATCCTAAATTAGAACATGGCCTGGGCTTGCCTGTCTTTTCTTTCTATTGAGACACAATGTTGCTAGGTAGTCCCCACTGGGCTTGAACTCGATGTGTAGCCCAGGCTGGCCTCAGACTCTCAATCCTCCTGCATCAGCTTCCCAAGTGCTGGAATTACAGGCATACACCACCACATCTGGCTTAGCCAGGCAATCTTGCAATTTAAGAGGCACTGTTTCAGAATTTAAAAATAAGTAAAAAAGGCTGGGCATGTAGCACAGTGCAAAGGTACACACACACACACACACACACACACACACACACAGTGCAAACTTTGTTTTTCATACCAGGGATTGAACTCACAACTTTGCATTTGCCAGGCAGGTGCTTATGCCCTTGAGCTAAATACCTAGCCCCCAACTATAAGTATTTCAACATACATGATTTGTTTCTTTGTGACAGGGTCTTGTTATGCAGTCCAGGCTGGTTTCAGCTGTCTTCGAACTCAGGAAGACTTTCCTGCCTCTGCCTCCTGAGTGCTGGGAAAACAGGCACCCACAATGATGGACTCAACATGTATTTTATTCCTAAAGAAAAATGCCCTTCAGGATGTGCCTCAGTAGTAAAATTCTTACCTTGCATGCACAGGGCTCAAAAATCGATTCCAAAACAGTGACTCAGACAGCAGTTCCTCTCCTGTCCAAGGCTTCTGGGGACAGGCCCTCTCGAGGAGCCTCATTCACCCTAATCCTGCACCCAGCTGGGCTTCCTCCCATAAGGTTCCCAGCACAGAACCTTCTGCCAAATTCCTGCGACCTGACCTTGGAGACCCCAGACCAGTCCCAGTGCTCCCATCCGCAGCTCCAGCCCCCATCTGAGACAGCCCATGCTCGAGGTTGGTGCACTTGACCACCTGGAAATGGAAGATCTGCAAGATGCCTGTTGGAGGGGCTGGGGATTTAGCTCAGCGGCATAAGCGCCTGCCTTACAAGCAGGTAGTCGTGAGTTCGATCCCTGGTACCGGTAAAAAAGACCATCTTGGAGAGAAAAACAAAAAAGATTGGATAGTGATCTTTTCTCCCTAGGATGGTTATCTTTTAAAGTATCTTTGCCAATGTCATGACCTAAAAGGATGTCTTATTATTTTAACTTGCTTTTCTCTCATTTTCAAAGGTTAAATATTTTTCTATGCATTAGAAATGTCTTTTGACCTGGCAAGCTCGAGGTTGACTTTGATCCTTAAAACAAACAAAAGAATTGTCTTTTGAGCTGGGTGTGATGGTGTACCCTTGTAATCAATCCCAGCACCTGGGAGGCTGAGGCAGGAGGATTCCAGTGAGTTTGAGGTCAGCCTGGTCTACATAGTAAGTTTGAGGCTAGCCTGAATTACATAACAAGACCCTATTTCAAAAAGAAAAAATTATTTTTTTTATTGGTACAGGGGATAGAACTCACGACTGCCTGCTTACAAGGCAGGTGCTTATGCCGCTGAGCTAAATCCCCAGCCCCCTAAGAAGAAAAAAAATCTTTTGGAGGACCAGGAGTGTAGCTCAGTGGTAAAACAGGTACTTAGCATGCATAAGGACCTGGAGTGGTGTACATCTGTAGTCTCAGCACTCAAGAGATTGACGAGGGAGGATCACTTTGAATTCTAGGTCAGGCTGAGCTACATAGTGAGTTCAAGGGCAGGCTCAACTACAAAGACTGTGTCTACAAAAAAAAAAATTTTTTTTTTCCTAGTACTATGAAAATGAAAAAGAAACCAGAATTGTTTACCAGTGTTCAGTTTGTTCTGACTTTTTAGTATTGATTTGCAGAAGTTTTTCTAAGTCCCTGTTCCCTGGAAAGATAGAAATTCATTGTTTTATGGTACTGCAGATTGACACCAGGGGTGCTCCACCACTGAATTACACTGCATAACTATATATATTTATAGTATGATTATATAATGTAAAATTATATATATATATATATATATATATATATATATAAATAATTTTTTGTCTTTTTTGAGATGGGGTCTCGCTATGCAGTTCAGGTTGGCCTGGAGCTCACTTTGTAGCTCAGGCTGGTCTCCAACTCACAAGGATTCTCCTGCCTCAGCCTCTCAAGGGCTGGGATTATAGGCTTGTTCCACCAGGTCTGGCACCCAGCTACAAACTATTTTTAGTCCAGCGATACCATGGATATCAGTATTTAGTGTTTTCTTAGGAATACCCAATAGGCTGAGTTCTCTGGGTCTTGGAGCTGGTCCTTACCCTGTTACCAGCCCCAGGGCAGGAACAGTCTGTGTTGTACCTCTTTGGAAGATCCATACTTCCCACCTGTACCTGAAGAACTGAGGAAGCCAGGAGACCTTAACTATTTTTATATACATCCTTAACTATTTTTATATACATGTTGTTTCTTTCAGCTGCTCACACTAGTGAGACATGATGTTTACATGTGCCTGATTTATTTCACTTATGAGTATGGTCTCAAGTTGCATCCATTTACCTATAAGTCTCCATTTTATCCTTTATGGCTGTACTCCACTGTATAAAAATACATCTTTTATACCCACTTCTCCTTTTTTACCCACAATGGGTGTATAGGTTGTTTCCAAGATCTAGTTATTAAAATTGTGCTGTTATAAACATGGGTGCACATATATTACCACGGTGTTTTTCTAAGATAACCAGAAAAATAGCTGGGCCAAATGGGACCTCTAGTCCTAGTTTTTTGAGGACTACACATTGATTTCCACAGTGTACCAGTCTGCATTCCCACCAAGAGTGGAGGAGAGTTCCTTTTTCCCCATAGCCCTTCTGGCATTCATTATTGCTTGATTTCTTGGTAATAGCCATTCTTTTTGGGGTGAGGTGAAATCTCAGTGTTGTTTTAATTTGCATCTTTTGAATGTCCAGTGATGTTGAACATTTTTTCACAGATTTGCTGTCTGTATTTTTTCATCTGAGAAGTGTGTATTCATCTCAGATGCCCATTTTTGGACTGAATCTTTAGATCTGGGAGGACTTTTTTTTTTTTTCATTTATGTGTTCTCCATAGTAATCCTTTGTCTGAGGAACAGCTGGCAAACATTTTCTTCCATATTGTGGGCTCTCTTCACTGGGTGGTTTTTTTTTGCTGTGCAAAAGCTTTTCAATAGAGTAAGATCCCAGCTGTTGATTCTTTGTGATAGTTCCTGTGCAGTTGGGGTTTTGTTCATTGAGTCTTTGTCTACACCAATATCTTCAAGAGTTTTACCTACTCTATATAAACTTGGTGTTTATATATTTGCCAAGGACTTAACAAAAAAATATTAAGTCTATTAAATCATTAATGGAGGGGGCTGGGGATTTAGCTCAGCGGCATAAGCGCCTGCCTTGCAAGCAGGCAGTTGTGAGTTCGATCCCTGGTACCGATAAAAAGGAAAAAGACAAAAAAAAAAAAAATCAATGGAAACATTTTTTGGAAAGAGTCACCTTAGCCTCCTGACTGTTACAGTTACAGGTGTGTACCACCATGCTGGGTCATTAATGGAAATTTGAATGACTCAGATTTGTTTTGTCTTTTTGAGACAGGATTTTATTATGCAGTTCAGGCTGGCCTTGAACTCACTTTGTAGCCCAGGCTGGCCTCAAACTCACAGCAATTCTCTTCCCTTAGCCTCCAGAATGCTGGGATTACAAGTGTGCACCACTACACCTGGCTTGAATGATTTATGAGGAATTTATACATTTTTTAAAAAGTAATATGCTCACATTAACCTTTATATCATTAATTATAAAGTATAATTACATTAAGATGCTAATTTTCAAGTAATCAACATGCCACAGTATTTTGTAATTTATTTCTACAACCCACATAGATGACATAAAAAATTAACTTTGAGCCTGGCATGGTAGCACATACCTGTAATCTTAGTACTCAGTAGGCTGAAGCAGGAGGATCACCATGAGTTCCAGGCCAGCCTGATTAAAGAGACCCTGTTTAAAAAACAATCGCAAACAAAAAACCCTCTGGCCCCAGTTGAGGCTTCATAATCCTAAGTATGTATTGAAAAGAAATACTCTGGTAAAGTCTGGTAAAGTCTGGAAATGTCTTAGTTACTTTCTTGTTCCTGAGACACAATACCTGACACCCACTATTGTTTATTTGTCTTTTTTGAGGCAGGGTTTCACTGTCGTTCAGACTGGCTTTGAACTCACTTTGTAGGCCCGACTGGCCTCAAACTCAGGGTGAGCCTCTTGCCTCAGCTTCCTGAGTGCTGGGATTAATACCCATGATTTAAAGAAGAGAGGTTTATTTGGTTTACAATGTGTGGAGGCTTCAGGCCATAGTTGGCTGGCTCCAGGGCAGGGCAGTGTGGTAGAGGGCCTGACAGGAAGGCAGCTGCAAGGCATAAAGGAAATAGGAGGGTTGATCTGTCTCTCAGGCCAGGACACCAGGCTTTACTGCCCAGCATCACACCCAGCTGCACAAGGCACTAGTCCAAGATCATGCACCCTCAATCCGGTCAATTTCCCAAAGCTTCACCTGTGAGTACGTGAGGATTCGGGGGGACATCTAGATGTAAGATTCCACCGTGGGCCTCAAAACACTCATGCACATCCCTTTATGCAAAATGCACATAGTTCATTTCTGAGAATTTCCAAAATACTAACCATTTTAGCACTGCTGGAAAGTCCAAGTTTAAATTCTCCCGAGATTTATGGCAAACTCTTTGCTGCCAGCCACAGTACAAGTGAAATGAAATGGAGTCAAAACAAGACCAAAGGGCTGGGGATTTAGCTCAGTGGCATAAGCACCTGCCTTGCAAAAAAAAAAAAAAAAAAAAAGACCAAAATTCAGCAGGCCAAACATTAAATTTCACAGTTCCCTGTCCAGCATCTGTGGCCCCGCCCCAAGGCCCTCCTATTTGGGCCAGCTCTGCTCCCTCCATCTGTCCTCAGAGGACCCCAGTTCCTGGCTTCTCTAACCTTTCTGGAGTCTTCAGTACACGCTGGGCTTCATGCTTAGCCTCCTACACTGCCCTCTCAGGGATGCACTCCCCACAACATGTGGGTGATGCTGAGCTGTACCAGTGGGAACAGGAGCCTCATTTCCTTCTCTTGGCTCCAGGGGCAGGGCCTGCCTTGCTGAGCCCCACAGGCAGCTGCAATTCTGGAGCATGGTGTCCTGGGGCTCCCTTCACAATCTGAAGCATACACAGGTTCCTGAGGGTCTTGTGATGCCCTCAGGCCACTTTTTCCATTGTATTCTGAAACACTGTCTCAAGGCTGTATTTTCAGCAACCAACCTCTCCTTTGTTCTACCTTTGCAGGCCTTAACTTCACTGAAGCTTCCTTTCTGGCCAAAGACAAAACTTTTTACATCATCCTGCTAGGCCATTTGCTCTTGATTCTCAAGAAGCAGCTGGCTAAAAGCCCCCGTGCCAATGCCTCAACATTTGAGTGCTTTGAAATTTCTTCCTCCGTATCATTGCCCACTGCCCTTAATCTTAAATCCCCTGAGCTCAGTGGCATAAGCATCTGCCTTGCAAGCAGGCGGTCATGAGTTCGATTTCCGGAACCGATAAAAAAAAAAAAAAAAACCTTAAATCCCCTGCAATGTCTCAGCACAGAAATAAAATTTAGACAAGTTTTCTGCAAGAGCAACACAAATGGCGTGGAGTCCAACTGCCAGCATAGTCCTTAGTCCCAAATAAAACCTGAGCCTGGTCTTTTCTGCCTACATTGCTGTCAGCAGTCTGGTCTTCTGAGCTCTGATCAGAATCTCCAATTGTGCAATCCCAGAACTCTAGAGGCTGAGGCAGGAGGATGGTCATCAGTTCAAGGCCAGCCTGGGCTATATGAGTTTATAGACAGCCTGAACTACATAAGGATACCCTGTCTCAAAAAAATAAAATAAAACAGCACCTCAATGTATAACATTTTAGGGATACTTTTCCAGCTGGCTTCTCCAAACCTTTCCAAACTACTACTGCTAGCCAATATTAAAGGCTTGTGAAACACATGATCAGGTAGCATCACAGAAACCCCATTTCTCTGGTACCAAAATCTGTCTTAGTTACTTTCTCATGGCTGAGACATAATTCCTGACATTTAACACATTCACAATGGGGCTCCTCTGATTTGAGTTTGTCAGGTGTTGGGGAATTAACCTGTGTTAGATCCACTTGTAACACAGGGGCACAAGCCACCCAATAAGACAGTCATGCATTTGCCACCTGTGGTTTAAGCCAGTGGGTATAACTTAAAGGAGTAAAGGTTCATTTTGATTCAGTTTCTGAAGAGTTCAGTCCCCAGTAGGCTGCTCCAAGGCAGAGGAGGAAGGCAGGAAGTAGCAAGGGCTTGGGAGGAGGAAGACAGGTATCTACCCTGCTGGCCACAGTGAGCCTCTTCCCCCTGCTTCACCACCCAGCTACAAATCCATCAGTGGGCCAACCCAGTTCTATACCCATGATCCTCATACCTTCCAAAAGCCCCACCTACCAGCACATGAAGCTTTAGGGGGACCTCTCAGTCTTTAGGTCACCAGCGAAATTGTGTAGTCTACATAACAGTACTATATTAATGGTAATATCTTTGTTTTTTTGGTACCAAGAATCAAACTCAGGACCTTGCACTTGCCAGGCAGGTGCTGTGCCACTGAGCTATACCCATGGGCAATATCTATGTATGTAAGAGAATGTCTTTGTTTAAAAAAAAAAAAATTGCGGTAAACCCAACTTTAAGTGAGTTACCAAAAACAAACAAACAAACCACATGTGTGTGTGTGTGTGTGTGTGTTGTGTGTGTGAGATTTAGCTCATTGGTGTAAGTGCCTGCCTGGTTAAGTCATGAGATTCATCCTAATACCAAAACAAAAACAAAAACACTAGGAACAAAAAGTAGTAAACCCTAACCCAAGAGCTGTAGGTACAGAGGAAATCTTTATACTAGTCTCACTTCTTTCCTATGAACTCAAATATCAAAACTGCACAACAGCCCTGCAGAGCATCCAGCCCTAGGGATGGAAACCAGGGCCTCATGCAAGCCAAGCAAGTGCTTTACTACCGAGTGACAACTGCTCAAGCTAACAAAGAAACAGAAACATTCCACTCTGACACAAACAGAGATGTAGGGGAGGCCAGCGATGTGAATTTCAGCAAGGGCATAGTAAGAGAGGAGACAAACACTTCTATAAAATGGTGCAATGAGTGTTAGGTGCCCATTACTCTGACAAAACACCTGAAATAACGAACTTACAAGGCAGAATAATTTATTTCAGCTCCTAGTTTCAGTCCAGGGTCAGCTGCCAATTGGTTGTACCTGTGGTCACGCAGTGCACGAAGCAGAGATGGCCAGGAAGATGGTAGGGCCCTGAGTACACAACCCCAACAACCTGCCATCCTTCTGTTTCTACCTCTCAATAGAAGCACAGACTAGGGGCTGGGGATTTAGCTCAGCGGCATAAGCACCTGCCTTGCAAGCAGGCGGTCATGAGTTCGATCCCCGGTACCGATAAAAATGAAAAAGACAAAAAAAAAAAAAAAAAGCAGCAGACTAGAGATCAAACCTTTGAAAACATGGGTTTCTGGGGAACATTGAAAATCCAAACTGTAAGGGCTGGAGATTTAGCTCAGCAGCATAGCACCTGCCTGGCAAGCATGAGGTTGTGAGTTCAATCTGCAGTGGGGGTGGGGGAGGCAGGGCGGGAATTTAAACTATAGCAGTACTCAGCAATACGGCAGAGTGTGGCAGCACATGCCTCTAATCCTAGCTACTGAGGCTGCTGAAGCAGCATTGCAAGTGTGTGAGGTCAGCATGCTTACTTCAGAGAAACCCTGTGTCACAAGAAAAAGGGCTTTGGCTTAGTGGTACAGTGCTTCCCCAGCATGTTTGAGGCTCTGTCTCCAATACAGCAAAGCAGCCAGCCAGAGCTGGATGGGGCGGCACACACATGCAATCCCAGCTGCTTGAGGGATGGAGGTAGAAAGATCATCAATTTGAGGCCAGCCTATATGACTTAGCAAGGTCTGTCTCAAAGTAAAAACATCTGGGGCTATAGATACTGCTGGGGAACGCTTGGGGCATGCCCAAGGCTTTGCTTTTTTTTTTTTTGAGACAGGGTCTTGCTACTTCAGGCTAGTTCTGAACTTACTGTGTAGCTCATGCTGGCCTTAACTCTTGGTGATCCACTTGCCTCAGCCTCTGAGCACTGGGATTATGGTTATGCGCCAACATGCTTGGTAAAAACAACGAATCTGTGACATAGGGCACAACTTGGGTGAGTGAAGGTAGATATACTGTCTGACTCCATTCAGATGAAATGTCCCCGACAGGCAAATCAGAAGGTAGGCTGCAAGTAGCTGGGAAGAGGAGACAGGGCTTCTTCAGTATATGGGTGCTACCCTGCTGGCTGGCCAGGGCTGTGCTGAATGAGAGGGAGTTGTTTCAGGCTGCATGCCTAAGAGTTCATGGATATAAGTAACAACACTTCCTTTCTTAATAGTTTACCATATTAAAGTACTCAAGGCCTGAACCGCATAGTGACACTGTCTCTCATGCACACACACAGCTTAAAATATTTTATAAAATAACAAAAGGCCATGCTTAGTAACTAAGAAAATATACATGCCTGCCCAGTAAAATGAACACCTGTCTTTAAAAGTATGCACGCTGGCAGTGGGGGTTGGGGGACATGGTATACATGGCCAGAATAGTGACACGCCTGTAATTCCAGTCCTTAAGAGACTGAGGCAGGAGGTTCAACTGGGAGTTTGAGGCCAGTGTGGGCTAGAGTAAGTTCAAGGCCAGCCTGAAATGCATAGCAAAACCCTTTCTCAAAACACACACACTAAGGCCGAAATACTAATTTCTTGGTTTTTTTTTCTTTTTGAGACAAGGTCTCACTACAGTTCAAGCTGAACTCACTGTGTACCCCACGCTGGTCTTTTTTTCTTTTTGAGACAGGGTCTCTCTATGCAGTTCAGGCTGGCCTTGAGCTCACTTTGTACATCCTCCTGCCTCAGCCTCCCAAGTGCTGGGATTACAGGCTTGAGCCACCATGCCTGGCCCCAGGCCGGTCTTAAAACTGTAGCTTCCCAAGTGCTACAATTACAGGTGTGTGCCACCACACCCAGACGTAACACTACTGGTGGTAATCACTTACTCACCAAGGTGCACCAGCCATGCAAGGTCAGACACACACAGGTTTTAACTGTGTGATGGACACAGAAGATGGAGTTGGCAGTGCACTGCTTGTCAACCCTGTGGTCCGGCACAGCACAACTGAGCCATCAACGACATTGATAAAGATTACCTAATGGAGTTAAAAGCTGACAGTCCTTGGGGACATTACTCCTTGTCAAGGCTGCAGGAGGCCTGAAGGCTGGACTACCCTGCATAGGAATGATGCATGTTCTGGGATGTGATGGTGGTGGACTTGACAGCTTTGAATTCAACAGCCACTGGATAGTGCTACCTACTTTCAGGGTGAACTTTGAGCTTCTCAATCATGTCAATAAAGGCCTTATGGGCAGAGCAAAGTAGCACAGATCTGTAATTCCAGCACACTGAGGGACTGAGGTAGGAAGACTAAGTTTGAGCTTAAACTGGGTGATTTAGTGGGACTGTCTCAAAAAGAAACACACACACACACACACAACTGGAGACCTGGGGGTACAGGGCTCAGTGGGAGGCTCTTAGGTCCAATCCCTAGCCCCAGGCAGGAGAGGACAGCACAAGCAAACAAGGCTGACTCCACACGGCTCCTCACTCTCTGGGCTCTTTCCCTGGCCAGATGTCCTCACAGGGCTCCAGCAGAGGCCAGCTATTCATGTCCCATGTCCCACAGTCTGTCTCAGTCATGCTGAGGTTTTACCTCCGCCTGAACTTTCTGGGCACGTTTCTCTAAGCAAGAAACGTTGAGAAAAAATTTATGAAGCACAAGTTCCTTCTCATCCTTTCACTCAGTAAGGAGTCTCATGAGAGAGGCATGTGATGGCCTGTGACTGCATTGTGCAGGAAGAACCCAGCTCTACCTTCTATATGCCCAGCTGGCCCACCAAGCCCTGACTCTCTGCCTGTTTGCTATATGGGCAACAGGTCCCCTTTTCTCCTCAAAAACCCCCCAGCTGGGATCCAGGTGCAGCTCTCGCCTAGAGTACAAGGTAGCTTCCTTGCTTTGCAGACAAGGGGCACAAGTTCACTGCCACAAAGAGGGGAGCCCACACAAGTCCAGGGGGCTTCTGGGTAGTTGTATCACATTCCTTACAAATGGTCAGTCCAGTCCTCTACCTTCTGACTGCACACCTATCCCCATGGCAGACACTAGCTTTTCCTCATTTTCTCATCTCTATTGCAGTTTTCCAGGCCGCATTCTTCAGGTGGTGCCCATGTGCCAACAGGCACGGACACTCCCTTTCCTGCAGGATGCGCAATTACCTCTGCCTAACACCACGAGTACTAAGGCGCAGTCCATGGCCACCACGTGTCTGCTCCTTCCAAGATTCTCCCCCCCAAGGGCCATCTCTGGATGCTTCTTGCCAAGCCTCTCCCTTGGGTTTTGCCCAGTTTCCTAAATGCTGCTAGCTACTTTGTACCAGCAGACACCACTTCCCACCCAGCCAGCCAGCAGTGTTGGTGCCATGTACTGTTCTCTCCCAGCCCCGACTTCTCTGTTTACTGGGCAGGGGGAAGTGCTGAGATCTGCTCTATGCTCATACCCAGAAGGCTGTCTTCAGGACAGCCTAGCTCCCCACTGCTTAGCTAGATCCTTGCTCTCATACCCACTCCTTCCACAGCAACTCCAAGGCCAGATCCTCAGCAGGCCTTCCCTGCTGGAGGACCAGAATCAGTACCTTGTCTGGGTTCCTGGCAGCGGCCTTACCTGGCGCTGGGCAGGCTACTTATGTGGCAGCATTGATATTAAAAGGCCACCAGGTCACACTCCCTACAGATGACTTGGTCAGTCTCATCCAAACACAGGAGCTGACTTGATTCGGGGCACATGTGAAGCTCTTAGCATGAGGGAACTGCCCTCCGGCCTCAGTCTCCCCACTACACCCACCCATCCCTGGTGTTCCTAGCACTCCCCAGGAAGATGGGAGGAGACACAGGTCAAGAATCACCTCTTGGCCCTGCCCCATTCACCACTCTCCCAGCCTCTGCAGGTGGCACAAGGCTTTCCAACCTTGTCCTATTCAAGTGAATGTAAACTGCTTTGGCTTCCAGGAGCCATTCTGCCAAACACAGCCAGTGCCTTACGTGCATACACAACCAGCTAAGAACTCAAAACATTCAGAAAGACTGTGTGTGTGTTTTCACGTCTGATCACACAGACCGTACCTTGTCATTACTCCCTTGGCAATATGGCATGTAAGTGTCTCCTGGCATTTACCTTGTCTCAGGTGGTTTAGGTGACCTAGAAATGACTTTGGAGGTCTGGGAGGACACACACAGGTTCTACTGAATCACTGTGCCACTTCCTGTGAGGGAGCTGGATACCCTGGAGTCTGTGGGGGTCCTGGAACCAACATAACCAATGATACTGGGAGACACTTGCACAGAATTAAGGGAGTATTTTGATACCTCAGATCCCTGTGGCATAAAGTAACAGGGAAATGTGGGGCCAAAACACGGGGTCAGCTGTCTCAGACACAGTGTAAAAGAATAGAAAGAGTCCACCAATGTCCAGGTCCTGCAAGAACTCCCAACAGTGCAGTGTGGACCACTACCGCCCTCACCTCATGGCACAGGCAGAGTGAAGACGCAGCTCCAGGCAAAGGGCCACTGCTGCTCTGGTATCCACCCACCTATCGAGTTAGAGAGGAGGGAGTTAGAAACATGAAGATGAGAAGCGGGCAGCCCAGCCCCCAAAGCATGGACCATGATGCCACAACAGCTGCCAGTCAGCCCGCCACCCTCCCCTCTTGCAGGGCAGAGCCCATGAAACAAGACAATCACAGTTCTACACACATTTCTAGTTTATTATGGCAAAGGTGAAAATGCCACCTTCTCCACAACAGCAACCAGTAAAATTTATCCCAAAAATAACTTGGTACAAAACAGGTCTGTTTCGGAATTAAAAAAAAAAAAAAAAAAAAAGAAAAGAAAAGAAAAGAAAAACTTTACATGAGTTTTTAAATGCTATCTTAAAACATAAAAGAAACAAATCGGTCATTGGCCACACAGCCCAGTTCCCACCCCCTCCTCCCAGAGAGCGGATGGAATGCTGGGTCCTCTCCACGCAGATCAGCGGTTTAGCTGGTGTCCATCTGGAACAGAAGAGGGAGGAAGGTCACTCAGGGGTCCCCACCCTCCCATGACTTTGGTCAGTCCCTCTCGAGACTCACCCTTGCATTATAGGCGTCCAGCTGTGCATCCAGCTCCTCTGCAGAAAGCTGCTGCTTTGAGTTCCTGCCAGTGCCTCTGCCTCTTCCTCGGCTACCTCCACGGGTCCCTCTCCGGGTGCCACCACCACCGAAACCTCCGGAGCCACGGTTTCTAGTCATGCCACCTCTGTTTACACTAGTGAGGAAAACAGAACTCACTGAGCCATCTGGCTTTTAGACCACATCCCATAGGCCAATCAGTGCCCACCCCAAAGGCCTTGGAACTCACCTCTGTGCAGGTCTTCGCTGTGTTTCAATCTGTGACGTGACAAGCTGGATATTCATGGGACGGCCTGTGGCAAAAAATACGAGAGAGCTCATTGCAGAGATTTTGAAGCTAACCCAGAGGCACCATACCCTGGTCTCCATGCAAGCTCTGGAAAGGGCCTCAGTACATCTCCAGCTCCCCCAACAAGGGAAACAACCTGGAGAGTTGGTGGGAGAACAGAGTAACAATAAAAGAACCCCACCAACACCTCCTTACTCCTTCTCTGACCAGGTAGGTGGGCTGTTTGGTCAGGTGTCTGGGGTGCTCATGGGTGGACAGGTGTGGGTGACCTGACGGAAGAAGAACAGGTACCTTTGTCTTTACGACTACAGCCCCGCACTCAGGTGTACTATGGCGATTCCGAGAAGGCTTCACAGAAGTGAATCTTCCGGAAGGAGCTGAAGGAGGGGAGGGATGTAGCTTGCTGGATGGGGATTCACAAGAGGTTGGTCCAGATGTGTGGGGCAGCATGAGAGGTGGCAGAATGGAAGAGAGAGACAAAGGGGCAAATGCAAAGTATCCTCAGCCAGAGGGGCCACCCATATTCCTACAGGGACCAGTGCCAGCCCCAAACTCCACAAGCCCCACAGGTGTCCTGGGCCTAGCTCCAGACTCACCGTCCAGAGGGACACCATTATACTGTTTCATAGCTTTCAGGGCGTCTGCCTTCCGTTCAAAGTGTACATCTGCTGTTCCTAAACTTCGGCCAGAGCGATCATAGTGCACGGCTGCCTTTTTCAGTGTTCCAAATTCAGCGAACAGTTCCTAGGAGCCAGGAAGAGCAGCTGTTAAAGCATGTAAGGCATTTTCCTTCCAAGGCCCAGAAACAGTCCCTGAGAACACAAAGTGCTTTTAGGAGTTCCTTGGCAGCCTTTTACAGGGATGCAGGGCAGTAGTAACAGAAGCCAAGGGAAGGGGTAAGGTGGTGGTGGTGGGGGGGGGGGGACGACAACTTACAAGAACACCTAGGATGGACAACCCCTGCCCATTTGGGAACCTGACATCTTTCTGTATCATGAACCAGTTACAAAATGTTGCAATACCCCAACATGGGTGTAGCATTAAATCACTATCTTTTTCAATGGAGGAAAACTTACTACACGCCAAGGTCTACTTCACAAAAGAGCAAAAGTCAAGAACAATAATGAGAACTTCCCAACAGACTGCACAGCTCAAAGGGCCCACTACTCAGGAGTGCTGCACTCCACCCTCCCCATTCTGGCCCACCTTTCCCTCTCCTCCTACTCAAGCCTGCCGGAGTCTGACCAAAGTCAAGCACACCATGGAAACTGCGCTGACCTCAGGCAGGCTGGGAGTGGAGAGGGAACCCAGAGTTTGGGGCTACTCCAGCTGCAGGCATACAGTGGGAGGTGGAGTTCACCAAAAGCAGTTTCCAGTGGATGCTAGAAACCACTTTTAAAAGTGTTGAGACACTGTGCATGCTCAGTCTTTTGCGGTCCTCACGGAATTGCTACGCTCTGAGACATGGAACCCAAGGAAGGTCCAGCACCCTGACCCAGCCACCTCCAAGACTCACTCCCAAAAAGAGCTGACCAAAAAAACTTTCAATGCTTTTGGATTCCAATCAAAAACGTAAATGAAAGACAAACTTGACAAGTCATGCCAACAGCAAGACTGAAGGAAGGTGGTAGTCGCTCAAGGCAATACCGCGAGAAAACACAGTTACAAGCCCCCTACGCTGTGCTGACAACACAAAGCTCACTAAAACAGGCACGAAGTTTAGAAAATAGTAGCCTCCAGAATCCTCCCTCACATTCGCCCAGTCACTGTGCCTGTGAGAAACTGGCAGTTTCAGTAAGAAAAAGAGGGCCTCCCCGGGCCCCCGGAAGGTCCGTTCTACAGCCAACTAACCTACTGTCTGTCACCCTCCGCCCGCACACACTGCCTGCCTCTGAGCTCCCGTATGCCGGGCATCCCCTTCGAAATTCAGCCCGCTCATGACACTGGGAGGCTCGGGTTCTGAGGCGGGTGGGAACTCAGGACCGTATTTCCATCCGTGTGGGACCAGGTGCTAGCTGGGAAGCTCTCGGCGCGCCTACCTGAATATCTGCGTCTGATACTCCGAAGTCCAGGTTTGACACCAACAGCTTCCCACCCGTCTCCACGCCGGCACCACCCCCAAAGCCACTGTCGAAAAGGTCATGTTGCCACTTGTCGGGAAGTTGCTTTGGCTGAAAAAAAAAAACCAGAAACATACCCGTTAGGTGTCTTGCTCGGACTGCCCCTCGGCCTCACGGACGCCCAGGTCCTCCCTTGTGCAGGGACCCGTGCTTCAGACGCCAAGAGCAGCCCCCTTTCTGCCGGAAGCCCGGGGTCCCACAGCGGCCGCGCACTATTCCTGCGTCCCTCGCCTAAGTTCCCGCCGCCATGAGCCCCAGCAGAGTCCGGACAAAGCGACGGAGAAGACCCTCGCCGTGGGCCGGGGCTCGCAGAGCCACTGCCCTCCGCCTATCCCAAGCCACGGTACCGCCGGGACT
Organism: Cavia porcellus; assembly: GCF_034190915.1. NCBI lineage: Eukaryota > Metazoa > Chordata > Mammalia > Rodentia > Caviidae > Cavia > Cavia porcellus. The sequence continues at coordinate 30,071,063 of NW_026947515.1, forward strand.
CCACGGCCGCAGCGCCTGGCCGCCCCAGTGCCCCCAAACTCACCCTGCTGTAGGGCGCCGGCCGGTTCCTGCCGCCGCCGCCCGCCGCGCCGCGGGCGATGGCCGGCCGATTCCGCATGGGCCCGCCGCCTCGATTCACTCGCGCGGCGGCCTGCGCCCCACCGCCGCGGCCGCCCTGGGAACCGGCCCTGCCGCGGCCACGGCCCCCGCCGCGGCCGCCTCGCTGGCTCCGGTTCAGCTTAATGATGTCGTCCAAAGACATATCCATTTTGTCGGCCATGGCGGGCGCGGAATCGGGCCTCGGATCGAGCCCGCGCGTCAGCACGTCGGGGCGTCACTTCCGGCGCTGGCGCGGTCTTCCGGCGTCGAAGGTCTTGAGCAGCAAGCGATTGGCTGAGGCGCACGAAAGACGAGTGGGCGCGTGCGCACCAGTCGGCAAACTCGGCGGGCGCAACTCTAGCAGCGCCAGTCTCCAAGCGGTCGTTTTTGTACCTTCCCGCGCGTAGGGCGGTGCAGCAGACAAAAGGGCGGTGCAGTCGACGTAAGGGCGGGTCAGGGCGTGATTAGGTGACGCAGGTGCGAGGGCGGGAGGTGGGCGGGGTTGCCCGCCAGTTGGATTAGTGTCAGCCTGGGGGGTCTGGAGCCGGGCGGTTGCTTCCGTTTAGCCTTTTGCTCGCGGGTCACTGGTTGGCGGCGTTGCTGACGAGCTGCGGATCGGAGTTTCCCGGTTCGTGTGTCCTCTGAGGCGAAGACAAAGGCAAAGGCTGCTAGCAAGCTGGAGTCTGCTTTCCATCTGTAACCTCCCAAGTTAGTGACTGTTTGTTAGTATCTTTTCACTGTCTGAATCGGCATGGTGGTTTCGAGACCGGTTTTGTCAACTTAGCGAGACCCTGCCTCAAAAAATAAGATGAAGGGGCTGGAGGTTTAGCTCAGCGGCATAAGCACCTGCCTTGCAAGCAGGCGGTCGTGAGTTCGATCCCCGGTACCGATAAAAATGAAAAAGACAAAAAAAAAAAAAAAAAAAAAAAAAAAAAGATGAAAAAGGGCTGGGTAGCAGCTTAGTGGTAGAGTACTTGCCTAGCACACTCCAGTATACCCACGAAGTCGATTGCGGGCGCGCGCTAGAGAGGGGAGGGTGGTTAGTTGGGTGGTACGTGATGTATTTTGGCAACTTAGAAATGAGAACCAATGCACCCTTCCAAGGGTGTAGATTTTTGAAAATATCCTAAATGTGTGGCAGAACCAAACCCAAATTTGGCCTGTTCTAATCTCCCCAGCACTGACAAGCCAACGAATCAAGTTATGTGCCTTTCTGTTGATGACATGAGATGGCTGGTAGATAGATAACTTTTGGTTTGTTTGAGACATGGTCTCACTATGCAGTTCAGGCTGATCTCAAACTTGCAGCAATCCTGCCTCCGCCTCCCAAGTGTTAGGATTATAATAGACATGTGCCACCGTGCCCAGCATAGATAGTAACTCTTGAAAAACAAATCTTTTCCTCTAGTAGCTCCTGTGAAGCCACTGGGCTGTAAGCACAAGGCAGCACTGCTACTTTGGTAGCTAGATTTTGTAGTTGTGCAGTGTGACTTCAGCTAGGTAATTCTTCAACCTGCAGGCTCTGCTGCCATGAAAGTGAAGATTAAATGCTGGAATGGTGTGGCCACTTGGCTCTGGGTAGCCAACGATGAGAACTGTGGCATCTGCAGGATGGCGTTCAATGGCTGCTGTCCAGACTGTAAGTGTGTCCTCTCTGTGTGCTTCCATCCCTGCCTGCTTGCCCAGCTTTGAAGTCCCTACTTTTTGTTTCTTTTTCCTGAAGAATACTTACAAAAACAATTGTCAGGCATTCTTAACCATTTTATAAAAAGACTCCTTTTTTTTAATAGATTTTTTTTTTTAATGTACCAGGAATTGAAGTCAGAACCTCATGCTTGCCAGGCCAGCACTTATGGTCGGTGAGCTATATCCCCAGCTCAAGACTATTTATTTATTTGTCATTTTGAGACAGAGTCTTGCTATGTAGTTTGGCTGGCCTTGGGCTCACTCTGTAACCTAGGCTTGTCTTGTACTCACTCTGTAACCTAGGCTTGTCTTGCAATGATCCTCCTGCCTCAGCCTCCCAAGTGCTGAGATTATAGGCATGAACCACCATGCCCAGCTTATAAAGACTATTAAATGTCATTCATGCTGTGTTGTCTTTATCTGTAATCCCAGCACTCATGAGGCCAGGGATATAGCTCAGCAACAGAACACCTGCCTGGTAAGTAAAAGATTATAATTTGATTCCTGTTAGCAAAAAAAAAAAAAATTCTGGTACTCAGGAGGCTGAGGGAGGAGAATTACTGTGAATTTGAGACCAGCCTGGGCTACAGAGTAAGTTCAAGACCAGCCTGAACTGCAAAGCCAGACCCTGTCTCAAAAAATACTAAAAAAAAAGTCATTCATGGTGGCATGTGACTGTACTCTCAGTTACTTGGAAGGCTGAGGCAGGAAGATCACAAGTTTGAGACTATCCTAGGCAATTTACTGAGACCTATCTCAAAATAAAATTTATTTTAAAAATATTTAAATTTATTTTTTAGCTGAGGATGGTGGTGCATCCCGATAACCCTGGCCCTCATGAACCTGAGGCAGAAGATACCTCAAATTCAAGCCTCAACAACTAATCAAACTCTGTCTCAAAAAAACCAGAAAAAGGCTGGGCGTGGTGGCTCACGCCTGTAATCCCAGCAGTCGGGAGGCTGAGGTGGGAGGATGGTTTCAAGTTAAGAGACCAGCCTGGGCTACAGAGTGAGCTCAAGGCCAGCCTGAACTGCATAGAGAGACCCCATCTCAAGGAAGATAGGAAAAAAAAAAAAAGTTTAAAATTTTTATTAGTACAGCTGGGTACGGTGAAGCACTCCTATAATCCCAACACTCAGGAGGCTGAGGCAGTTGGATCTTTGCAAGTTCAAGACCAGCCTGGGCTACAAAGTGAGCCCACATAGTAAGACCCTATCTCAAGAAGACCAAAAAAAAAAAAAAATTTATTGGTACATATTTGTAGTACATAATGCTTAAATTCATCGTGAAGCTGGGTGTGGTGTGCACAGTTATAATCCCAGCACTCAGGAGACTGAGGCAGGAGGATTACTGTGAGTTTCAGGCCAGCCTGGGCTATAGCCAGACTGTCTTTAAAAAAAATTTGTTTTTTCATGATGGAGACTTGCTACATGTACATAACAGATTTTTCTTTTTCTGGTACTAGGGATCAAACTCATGACTTTGTGTCTGCCAGGCCAGGCACTGTGGTGCTGAACTATATCCTCAGCCCCATAACAGATGCTAATTTTTTCAATTTTCCCTCTGCTCACCCTTCCCTGTCCATCAGTCCCTCAAAATGGCCAGAGATACAATTTAGTATTTCCTGGGTTCAGTTCTCAGTACCAGAATAGGGGAAGGAGACCTGTTAAAAGCCATGTGTGACGTCAGTGCCTAACTACCCTGGACAACATCGTGAGACACCTATCATAAAAGAAAAGAGAAGGAGAAGGAAAAGGAAAGAAGGTGGGGTAGGATGGGATATTCATTGCTGTGGATGCCTGGTGGCACACAGCTCTAATCTCAACACTCAGGAGGCTTAGGCAATAGGATTGCTGGCAGGTCGAGTCCAGCCTGAACTATAGAAGGAAATCCTACCTCTAAATAAATACATAGGAAATTCTCCAATAAAATGGAATAGACAAGGACATTCTTGCTCAGCTCATTGCTGAGTTTCCCAGGCTAACCTCAAACATGTGTGATCCTTATGCCTCAGCCTCCTGGAGTGCCGGGGTTATAAGCATGTACCACCCATGTCCTGGCTTCTAATTTTATTTAATCCTTTTTAAATCACTTGTAAAAGTGCCAGGAAGACCATGGGAGCCTCAGCCACTTCGGCTTCCAGAGCAACAGGTTGTTAACTTTTTTCTTTCTCTCCCTGTCTAGGTTGTTAATTTTTATAAAGTCCTCAAAACCAATTGAGCACCTCCCAATCTTTCCAGGCCTACAGGTCTGGCATGGGCTGCTGAACATGCAGACTGGAGACAACTCTGTGGGCTCCAGGTGCCTGCCCCTGCCTGACCACAGAGGTGGCAGATGCACAGGACCTACAGAGCCCAGCCTGACCACACATGCGACCTGGGCCTGCAGCCAGGTTCTCTAAACAGGACCTTCCTTGTTGGGGTGAACACTCCACATCATGCAGTGTTCTCCAGTCGTGTGCATATGGGGCCTGTAGCCTGCAGAGAATAGGAAACTTGGGGCTGGGGATTTAGCTCAGCGGCATAAGCGCCTGCCTTGCAAGCCTGTGGTCAAGAGTTTGATCCCTGGTACCGTTAAAATACAAAAAAAAAAAAAAAAAAAATTAAAACTGAGAATAGGAAACTTAAACCCATTCTCTCTTTTTTTTTTGTCTTTTTGAGACAGTGTCTCGCTATGCAGTTCAGGCTGGCCTTGGGCTCACTTTGTAGCCCAGGCTGGTCTCGAGCTTGCAAGGATCCTCCTGCCTCAGCCTTCCGAGTGGTGGAATTATAGACATGAGCCATCACGCCCGGCTATAAACCCATTCTGTTTCTCACTGGCTAGGTTAGGGCGAGCCTGTTTTCATGTACAGTTTGGAGTGCTCTCTGGATGGGTTAGTTAAGTAGTGCTGGGTTTCTCTTGCAGCAGTCAGGAGTGACTAAGGCTTTCATGAACTTCCACGAGCCAGAGGGCTTTAGGGTAAAGCAGTTAGGTTGAGAGGTGTTTTATTTTTATTTTTATTTTTTTAAAAAAATTTTTTTTTTGAGACAAGGTTTCGCTGTGCAGTTCAGGCTGACCTTGAGCTCACTTTGTAGCCCAGGCTGGTCTCGAATTCGAAAGGATCCTCCCACCTCAGCCTCCTGAGTGCTGGGATTATAGGTGTGAGCCACCACACCCGGCCGAGAGGTGTTTTAATTAAAACATAATTTCATCCAGACACGAGCAGGTCCTTGTGTGACTCAGGGTGCACACTGACACCCATCAGCTGCCCCAGGCAGGCTGCTTGCAGGCACTGCTAGAACAGGGCAGGACCCCTCCGACTCTGGTGGGGGGCGGGGCAGCAGTGAGTGCTTTTGAGTGCCCCAGGGAAGAGGATCTCAAAGGGGCTTGGGAGCAGGTACAGTGTAGGGCAAGTGCCACAGGATGGGTTGGAAGTAGCAAGATCAAACATCCAGAGCCAAAGCAGCCCTGAGTGGGGACAGGATCAGGGCCTGGCTGTGTTTTTAGACCAGCTCTTCATAGGGCCTTGGATCGCTGAACTTAGAGGCGTTCTTCTCTTGATCATGACAGGGTGTCTGCACTAGACCTCCGCTGTGGAGGTGGCAGGCCCAGCCTGTGCCTCAGCCTTGGAGTAGGGCGGCAGGAAGGGGGAAGCCTGTGTAGTGGGCTGGCTCTGTGATATCCAGGGGAGGACTCTTTTAGGTCCCTGTGCCCCACCCTGCCTTTGGTGAAGACAGATAGATACTTTGCTGCTCAGATAGCATCTGCCCAGTACTCCGTGAGCATTACCTGCTTGCTGTCACCAGTCAAATGTCCACTGTGACCTCGACATTTGGGTGCAGGGCAACCCCTGTGGACTTCTCTGGCAGCCTGAGATGTTCAGGTCAGGGCAGAGCCACTGCTGATTCCCCGGTCCCTGCCTATGTTGTCATGCGCTCTGCGTGGCCTGCGGAGCCCTCCTAACGCTGCCGTCCCACAGGTAAGGTGCCTGGAGACGACTGCCCCCTGGTGTGGGGCCAGTGCTCCCACTGCTTCCACATGCACTGCATCCTCAAGTGGCTCAACGCACAGCAAGTGCAGCAGCACTGCCCCATGTGCCGCCAGGAGTGGAAGTTCAAGGAGTGAGGCCCTCCTCTCACCCGGACGCCCGGCATCTCCACTGGCAGTGGTGTCCCTGGCTGTGACGGGGTTGGACTGAGGACTGGAGCCTCCTGTGTTCTTTTCCCACAGAGCCAGACACTTTCATCCAATAAGTAAAGCTTGTTAAAGCAGCCTTGCTGGAGGCTGGGTGTCTGTGTTCTTAACATACTGATGTGACTGTGGTGTCTTTTGATAGGAAAATAATCATGAATAAACATCCCAATCAGAGTGTGATACATCACTTGGGCTGAAGGAGCTAGGATCCAGTGGGACAGCCTGGGGCAGGGCCCCGGGTATGTGTTTACTGGTGGAGGCCGACTGGGAGGCCAGGCTGAGGCCCTGGGAACCTCTCTTGGATCCTGGCAGAACCCACTGACAGCTGTTTGTCACAGGCCTCTGAGTAAAAGGAAAATGTCCTCAGAAGTGCTGCAGAGACAACTGTGGCAGTCTGTTCTCCAGGTCCCTTGTGTCTTGCTTGGGCTGCAGTGTAGCTCGCAGCCAACACATGCAGATGCAGGTGACCTGCTGGCCCTGCCCCTCCCAGCTGCTGCCTGGTCTGTTCCCAGAACTGCAGGACAGGTAAGTGAATACAGAGGCAGCTCACAGGGGCACAGCACTAAGCCGTGGGGTTAGAGAACAGACAGGAGGGCTCCAACAGCCCACAGCTCCTCCTGGCAGCCCACCCATGCTCCAGGGCTAGGATGCTGCTCCCCAGCATCTGCCAACCCCTGGCTGGGAAGAGAGGAGCCTCCCAAGGATTGTGTCTCCTTAGGACAATTGGCACTGGCACCAGTCCTTGGGAGTCAGGAAGGCCCACAGTTTAAGAGGAGAGATGGATATGATTTGAGTTTGGGACTTTGTAAAGGCTGCAGAGACTTGTGGCTTTGAATTTTCCTGCCTTACTGGAATCAGGTTTTCCCCAAAGTCCAGGCCTGATTCTGACCTGTGGACAGCCTGCTGTCCATTCTCCTGGGAACCTTCTCTAAAGAATGTGGTCTTCTACATCTTTATCCTCTCAGAAGGGTCTTCCCATGGAACAGGAAATGCTCAGGAGGGTCCAGCTTTCTCAGGTTCACTCTTTGAGGACAGGCTCTTGCTATCTAGTCCAGGCTGGCCTTAAACTCAAGGCAGTCTTCTGCCTCAGCCTCCTGTGTTTACAGGCATGTGGTACCACCCCAGCCCTCACTTAACTTTCCCAGCCATGCAGCTTGCCTCCGTGCTTCCCTGCCACTTGGGTCCCTCCGATTTGCTGTCCCTGGACTCCAGGTCACTCCTTTTCTCAGGGCCAGCCACATGCCTTGTCCTCACCTGCCAGACCCCGGGCATACCACATCTCTGGAGACTGCAGGCCCAGTACTCCTGTAGGCACGTGCACATCCTGCTTGATTCCTGCCCTCTTCTGTTCTGTCTGCTTCCTCCTAGGAAGTGGAGACCCCTGTAAGGTTCTCATCAAACCCCATAATCTCCAGCCTGGAGGAGGGTCACCCCACCAGCCTTTGCAGGCTCCTTTTATCTCCCTCAGGACATCCCTTCATTGCCCCTGCCACTGGCCCCAGTTAGATCCTGGGCTGTGACACTGTACATGCCCAAAGCCTGACCTTGCCCTGGGATCAGCTCCATTCACATGGCCTTTGCTGACTGGGTACAGGGAAGGCTCCAGGGGCAGACTGGGGGATGTGTCAGGGCCACCCATGCCTCTGCCTACATTCTGGCTTTGCTGGTCTCAGGGACCCGGCCCATAGTAAAACCTTCCGTCATGGGCACAAAACAGCCAGTGGGTCCCAGTCCCACCGTGGACTAACAGATGTTTCTTCCCTAGAAGCCTGGGGCCTGGGGGTCAGTTCCTTTTCAGGGCTCCCTTGTGCCTCATGAGTATTGTGTAGCCTGCAGCTTACTCTGCAGCTGCAGGAACACTAGAGACTGTGCAGTGCCACTCAGGGTCAGTGACAATTTAGTGCAGCCAGGCCAGCCCTGCTGGGCTACACAGGCTGAGGGTATGGAGTGGTCTGTGCACCTGAGCACAAAGCAGGGGTTCCACTCAGCCTGGGCTTTGCACTCCAAGTGCCTCAATGACCTGTGCTCCATGTGAATCATGGAGGACACAGCTCAACAGTGCTGCCACCACTTGCCTCCTAGTGGCCTGGTATGTGAACCTGGTGGTGAGCACTTGGTTCTGTGCCTGCTGCTGGGGCTTCCTGGCCTCATGTAGTATAAGCCATCCATAGGACCCTACCACTGCTCCATGGACTGCACTGCTGGGATGCTGTCAGGCTTTCTCAAGGCCTCATCTGTGCGGTGCTTCGAGCTCATAGTTGGTTCCAGACCCCATGCCCATGCCAAGCTACCACCCATGGGCAACTGTGCCCAGGGTTGTGGATGTTTGCAAGTGTATGCAGGTGGCCCTCCATGGCCATGTGCTTTCAGGACATTGCCTCACACCTGCAAAATTGTAAGCAGCTTCATGATGATCATGGGACCATCTTCCTGTTGCTGCACACCACAGATTGCCACTGTGCCTGAGCCTCAGACCCCAAGCCCAGACCCAGTAGGTCCTGGTGTGAGGATGGTGTCCTGTACCCTCTTAGCCTCTCCACTATCCCTCAGTAAATGGTTAAGTGAATAAAGGCAAAATGGAGCTGGTCTCCCGTGAGCTGCTGGGCAGGGTGACAGGCTTCATAGAGGTGAGGACTCAGAAATGCAGCCTGCTAGTGAATGCCTGGACCTGCAGGCAGGTTCCCCTGGAGCACGCCTTCCTCCTCCAAGCTACGTGGCCGTGCCTTTCCCAGCCTCCCCCTTCACAAAGCCAGAAGGGGGCCAGAACTCCAACGGCTGCACTCAAAGGAGGTCAGCTCAGAAGCCTTCCTCCCAGGATAACTGCTTGTAGGCATCGGGGCAGGATTCTGCCATGCTGTCCTTTAACCCCCACATAGGCTCTCCAGGGCCACCACTGTGACTCCATCACCCTTCGAATGGGAGCTCCCATGGGAGCTTACCTGGCCTCAGAGCCTCAGCCTCCTCAGAGCCAAAGCTCCTGGAGCCCCTGAATAGGCCCTGCCTATGTTCCACTCTGTTCCCAGTCCTACCTCTGGGATCCACCCCTTAGAAGCCTCCCCCAAGCACCTTTAAGTACTGTGGGCTTAACCACTGTGTGCAGTGAGTGTGTGAACAGCCGGGCTTTTAGGCTGTGCCAGGCCCTGGGCAGCCAGTGTGCAGAGTAGGGTGAGGAGTGAGGGCAGAACCACACCATGGTGGCCCAGACTCCCCAGTAGGACAAGCTTGGCTCAGCCTCCTTCCAAGCTTGGTAGCCTCAACCCCAACTCCCCATTTAAGGGTTCTGGAGTCTGTGTCTCAAAGTCAATCAACAGAGCTAGGGGCTGGGGCCTCTGACTGCCCCCTTAACTCCCACCCTCCTGGCCAGGCTGAGACCAAAGGTGGAGGCTCAGCATAGGAGAGTGAGTTTGAGGGCCTGCCCTCTGTCCCAGAGGCCCAGAGCCTGCCTGCAGGGTGTCCTCATCCTCACCCAAGAGGCCTGTGGATGTGGCATGACTCCCCAGTGACTGGGTCCAAGAGCACGTGGATACCACCAGTGCCAGGGCTGGGCCAGCCTCCTCTTCAGCCTGCAGCCAGGCAGCCCCTGTCTCTGCCATCAGAGCCCATGAAGACTGGTGATGCCCTTCCTCCTGAGCTTGGGGGTCCTAAGAGGAAATGAAAGAATGACCACCAGGTGGCTGCCCAGCTCAGATGTGTGAAAGTGGACCATACCTCCGATGCCTACACAGAACACAAGGCAGACTTCAAAAAAACTAAAGCCAAAGAAAAGGACACGCACTCCAAGTGGCTCAGAGGCCAAGGGGACCCAGCATCCTTGAGCAGAGCTGGGGCTGGTACCCAGGTCCTTACCCAGGCTAAGTCAGAACTGTACCACTGAGCCCGTCCTTTTCGGAACGGTACAGAAACCACCGAACTGTTTCCTCCTTCACAGCCATAGCAAAGGGTGACCCGTGGCTGACAGGGCTGCTGCACATGGGTCCACCAAAGATGACAGAGACTAGGGGTGGGGCTAGGCTGCCAAGCTTCTAGGAGCCTCTCAGTAGGAGAGGGAAATAGCCACTATCACCACAGGCAGGCTGGGAACCAGACAGCACGTCCCACAAGCTTTATTCAGTTGCAGTGAATTACACCAGCCCGAGGTACAGAGTGGAGAACCAGAAGTCCAGAGAGGTTGAGGAGGCTAGCCGGATGGGCGGGGCACACTTAAGTCTTCCCAGAGCCAGGCAAGGGGTGCTGGATGTGCTGCAGGGCAGAGTGTGCCAACTTGGGGGTCGCCAGCCCCAGAGCCACAGCTCCCCAAGGCTGTCCCCTCTGCTCCCCACCTTCAAAAGCTGGGTAGACAGTACAGCCTCCAGCCAAGAGGCAGGGCATGCCTGTCCAAGAGAGGGGAGCTGCAGCTGGAACCCAGTCAGCAGCAGCAGCAGACCGGAGCAGCACCCCTTGGGTTGCAGGTGCCCTCTGCGCATCACGCAAGCTGGGCTGCTCCTGTATGGAGAGGGCTGAGGGCCTGCTGCAGGACAGGTACCTTGCAGGCAGGAGAAGGAACATCCTCCTCATTGGCCCTCTGTGGCCAGCCAGGCTGATGCTGTGGCTTCCTTTAGATTTGTGGGTACTTAGATGCAGAAGCAGAGCGCAGTGGGCGCCGCAGGGCCCAGGATCCCTACTCGGCCTCCCTCATGGGCTGTGCCTCCTGCTGCCTTATGGCCTCCAGGAAGGCCAGCTCCTTGGCTTCTTTCTTCTGGTTTCGTGCCTCGTACTCTAACCTGGGGGGGTCCGGACAGAGGTGAGCAAGGCCGAAGGACTTCTGGCCAATGGCAGGTACACGTGCCCCTCAACTGGACTCACCTAGGTGGGCATACCTGTTCTTGATGATCCTCTGCACAATCAAGTCTGTGGTAAGGTTGCTGCCACTGTCAATCTGGTGGAAGATGCCCCTTCTCTTGGGCTCCTACGGGCCTCAAGAGGTGGATGGCACTGAGTCCCTCCTGAACATTAAGTGTGCCTCCTTGTGCTGTAGGGCCTCACAGCAGCAATGGCTGTGCCATTTCCCAGAGGGAGGTGAGGCTCAGGAGCCTTCAACCCAGACCCAAGGAAAGTCAGCATGACCCACCTGGTAGGGATCAGATCCATCCCTGTCAGGCACAATCTCTGTCTTCCCGTGACATACCAGGTCCACCTGGGGAGGGAAAGGAATCAGGAGCCTTCCCCAAGGGAGCCGCCGCCGCCGCCACCACCACCACTGCCCAGGTAGGCCCCCCCCCACCGCCACAGTGTGCTGGCCCCACCCATGGCAACACCATGAGCCGACCCCACAAGGAGCCTCACCTTGAAGTGACCCAGAAGCTCTGCTGTGACTGCATATGGTGCCCCAATCACTACTTCAGACACATACTGTAGGGACAGTAAGCAGAGGGGTTCACTTGGTCGCCACTTCTAGCAAGCCAGGGTTTGGACAGTACCAGAGGGGACAGCCCTAGCACAGGGCCAAGACAATAAGAAAGCCAACAAGGACAGGGCAGCATGGCTGGCCCACTGGCCAGAGGATCCCTCAGGCTGCTTGGTGTGAAAGGGGCCATGCTCACCCGGCAGGCCAGCACACTCAGTGTCCTCTCGTGCAGGTTCATGATGGGATAATTCTTCCCCTTGTACCGGTTGACCTCCTACGGTCAGAGAGAGGTCAGCTCAGCTTGAGGACCTCAGATGGACAAACTGCCCTCCCTCCCAGCTATCCCCAGTGGGCAGAAATTGAGAAAGGAGGCCTTATGGGAACACTCAGACCCAAGTCCTTAACCCCAGAAGAGAACCAAGCTTGGCCCCAAGGGGTCCCCTTTGCTCCCACAGGCCACCTGAGCCCACACTGACCCCAGGGCCTTCGTAACTTGTTGGCACCCTTAGTGCTGGGGAGCCAGAGGGCAGGCAGAGACCTGGTCAAAGTGCAGGCCAGCGATGACATAGGGCCTGTCTGCCAGCTTGTGCACCTTCTCCAGGAAGTCCACGTGTCCAATGTCTATGCACAGGTTAAGAAGCACTAATAGGCAGGGAAGGCAAGTAGCTCTGACCCCTAATAGCTCACACTCCTGGGTCCTGCCACCATTCTCCCTGCTGATGACTGTCCCTCTGCACCAAAGCTTGAGGGGGCCCCGGCCCTGACCCATATGAGTATGGCACAGCACAGGCCTGCGGAGGATACGGAACAGGTCGAAGGCTCCAGCTACATAGATGACGGTCTCCCCTGGCTGAGGCTCCTTTCCAGAAGCAAACTGGATGATCTTCTGAGATGTCTGTAGGAACTGGGACACCCCTGTCCAGGGGTTCTGCCCCCCAGGGCACTGTCAGCCAAGAGAGGGAGGTGGTCACAGCAAGGCCTGGCCACCACCACAAACATGACGGGCCCCAGACCAAGATGGTGTGCTACCACCGAGAGGAGTGTAAGGCTGGTGGACACAGCCCTCTGTGGGACTCAGCATGCCGAGGCCACCATCTGGTCACCTGGGAGGAGCCTTCTGAGGAAAGTGTGTCCTCGGCAGGTGTTGGGTGAGAGGGCTATAAAGGGAGAGAGGGCCAGGCCACTTGGTTAGAGGTCACCTATAAGTCTTACCAGCTGGCCAGGCCTGGCAGTCAATGCCTGGTCAGTGCCGGGAAGGGAGGGAGGAGGGCTGACAGTGAAGCTCTGAGTGGAACCATCCCCAAAGAGGGGAGGACAGGGAGTGGGTGCAAGAGAGACCCGTGACAGCAGGCGTCACCCTACTCCCCAGGGGCCACTCACCTTGCCAAAGCTGTCTGCATACTCGCGGTACTCAGAGGACATCTCCTGTGCACAGGGAGAGGGCACTGAGAGGCAGGACAGGAAGCCCCTGAGGGTGGATGGTAAGTGAAGCTCCTACCCCACTTGCAGTGACCTTGACCTAGGGACCCTGCTTGGTCCCTTCAGACTCACCTGGCTGCTGTGATGAGCCTTGGTCACCAGCAGCATGCGGCCCACGAGATCTGTGGTAGACACACCCTGGGTGCGTTTGCATTCTCTGAGGGGCAGAGGCAGGGTTGGGGACTTTGTATCCTGGGCACACTAGGCAGACCCCACCTACGGGACACAACCCTCACCCTGCCTCAACACTGGTGTCTCTTCCCCATACCTGGCTGCAAGGGAAAACCCAGACTAAGAGCAGGAGAAAGACCACTGTGGTTTTTCCTTAAAGAAAAGCATAGGAGCAAAGCACCATGAAGATCTCTGGACCCCTATGTCCGAAGTACGTAAGAGTGGCAGGCCACACTCGGGGGGGGGGGGTCCCTCCTACCCAGGTATTGCTGCAGTGCACATGTTCTGCCAAAGGACTCCAGGCTGCAGTGCCCCACACAGCCACAAAAACAGTGGGGTCGTTAATTAAAAGCTCCTCAGAGGCATCAGCCATGCTGTAATGCTCCGCAGCTGCCAGCCAGTGACCACTATGCCACCATCTTTGCTACACAGCTGCCAGACCCAAACCCACAACAAGCACCTTCCTTGCCACAGCTGCCAGCCCTGGCCACAGGCCCATATGCTCCTCTCATCGGCTACTGCAGAGCAGCTACGCATGAGCTAGGAGGGAATCCTGTGCCCCACTCTCTGAACAGGGCTGCGGGGGACTTACCTGTACCTCCCTGCCTGTTTCACTTCCTCGTAAGTGTCACGGCCATCTACAGTCAGTGTGATGTCATCTAGGGGGTGACGAGCACATACAAGTAAGAATTTTTAACCCCAAGCCCTCCAGGAGTCCAGGACCCTCTCTACCCCAGGCTGCTGCCCCTAGCATTTGTGTGTTTTATTTCTGGGTAGGGACCCAGAGCTTTCTCAGATTCCCCGCCATCTCCAGATGCCCCACCATGAGGTCTGGGCCCAGGCCCAGCCCTTGTCCCCAAATCCCGCCCACTCACTGCCATGAACACAGAAGTCACAGTTGTACTTGTCCAGTGTCTCCAGTGTAGTGACATAAGGAGCGGCAGGTATCACCTCATCTACCCACTTGATGGCCTGAACCATTTTGTATCTCTCTTCCTGGGTAAACACCGGAGGCCCCTTGTGCTTGGCGATCTCCTCTAGGGCCAGAGAAAAAGACAAGGGATGAGTGACCTCTAGCTGGCTTCCTCATGAGCCTGCTTCCCTATACTGGTCAGGTCTGTAACTACACAGGTGGGCAGCCAGCCACTATCAACACGCCATCAGCCCCCAGGCCAGTACCACATGCAAGTGGCTACTGCTTGTCCTCTGGCCAGCACAGATGCCCCTGGACCCAAGATAGCTGCCAGTCCCTGTAGGCCTTGGGAGCCAGGCCAGGGCTTGAGAACAGACAGCACAGTTGGAGACTTGGTCCAACAACAGCACTGCACATGGACTTTATCAGCCTATTCTCTGTACATTGGACATCCTTAGCTGAGGCCAGCCTGAGCCTAGCTTACTATGCCTCACTCACAGCATGTTCCAGGGAGGGATGCCTGGGCCTGCCCTGTCCACCCCAAGGTCCTGGAGGCTTTTGTCAGCTGGGTTGACCCCAGGTGGACTGTGGGATGACAGATGGACACAACAGCCCACACCTTACCGTCAGTATGCACACCCACAATGAGGTAGTCGCCCATAGCCCGTGCCTGGCGCAGCTGGTTGGAGTGGCCATAATGTACCATGTCATAGCTGCGAGAACAGACAGAACAGACAAGTACTGTAGCGAAGAGGGCAGAGACTAGGAGGCTCTGTGATAGGGTGCAGCTTTGTTCTTTCAGGACTTTTTTTTTTTTTTAACCAGTACCAGGGATCAAACTCACGACCGCACGCTTGCAAGGCAGGCGCTTATGCCACTGAACTAAATCCCCAGCCCATCTTTCAGGACTCTTTTGGAAGTCCTTGGAGAATTCATCCCTTGGAACTACTGCTATGGCCCAGCCCATCTGGCTTTTCAGAGGAGAGGTGGGTACTTAGCTGTCCTTGACCACAGATCTTCGGCCAGAGAGCAGACTGCTGGCAATGCCAAGTCCAGCAAAGGTGCAACATGCAGGGACAACACCTAATGAGGTCCCCGGGTCTGGCAAGATGTCAAGACCAACTCACCCACTGGGAGCTGCATGGCCATTTCCAATGCCTTAGATCTTCTTTGTCCTTGTCCCCTCCCATCACCAAATACAAAATGCTGTGATCAATCACTTTAAAATAAATTAACTCTGACACAGTGAGCAATCCAATCCTGGGGCCAACGTAAAACAAAAAATCCAATCAAAAAACAAAGGCCCAGCAGGGACGGCACAGCACCCACATGATGAGGTCCTGTGTTCGATTCTTGGTACCAAAACAAAACAAACAAAAAAACAATGGCCTGGGAATCACTGGCTTTGAAAATCTCGTTTTTGGGGCTGGGGATTTAGCTCAGTGGCATAAGCACCTGCCTGGCAAGTGAGAGGTCATGAGTTTGATCCCTGGTACCAAAAAAAAAAAGAAAATCTCATTTTTATCCCCCATGGCCTGGCTTAACTTTCTGGGTGCATAACTGCTTCTGTCTCCTGGATCTAGAGCTCTTGCCCTCAAATCCAGGTCAGGCCATGAGCCCTTTTCTTGAGAGTGCTTGTGTGAACTGGTAACAGCCAGCGCCTTCTCTGTTGGCCAGTCTTGTGCTCTGCTCTGATTCCTTTCACTCCCACCATAGCACAAGGGATCTGTTAAGTTTGTGTCTAGATGTTCCACCAAAGTCCCATGGGGTTGCAGGGTTTTTCAGAGGTGACTGAATCTAGAGTGTGTGACTGATTCTCAGGGTGCAATGCTGGGATTAAGGGTGGGTGACTGCTGGATCAGTCCACTGATTAGACTGGCAGTGCCCTAATCCCAGCAGACTGGATACAATATAAGAGACAGAAAGAGGCTTGTCTTGCTCTCTCCTTGCTTTTGCAGTCACCTGCCACCATGAACAGTTACCCCTCAGCCATGGGCCACCAGCCACTCTGCCTTGGCACCAGCCAATTGTAGAACAAAATCTCTACAAACTGAGCTAGATGAACCTTTTCCTCCCTTAACCTTGGACGTCTGGTGTTTTGTCTCAGCAAAAAGAAAAATTAACAAAGAAAGGTCCCAGCAGAGGAGAGTTAAGAGTGGCCAACCTATGTGCCCGCTGGAGGGTAGGACAGAGGGCAGGGAAAGAACGGTGGTGTAAAGACCTGGTGCTATGTGTGTAGGCCAAGGTCAGAGTGCACTGACACAAAGCCGCGCTCCTGCTCCTATTCCCAAGGCGACACAGCTGCAAAAGAGTACAAAGTCCTGCCTCCTCCCTTGCTCCCCATGGGCTGACCAGACCTGTGCCTTCCCCACTTCAGTCAGTCACCTAGCGTGAAAGAATTAAGGGCAGCAAGTTACCACAAGAGCTCACCTTTCCTTCTACTTGTTGACAGCCCTCAACTTTCTTCTCAGCAATGCCCTAGCTCAACTTGCTAGAGAAGCCAGCAGAATCCTAGCCCCACGGAGGCCTGTGCATCCCACCATCCCTGGGACCCCTGCTGTCCGCCCACAGCCAGCACCTCGCCTTTTTTGGAGGACACTGCCGGGGTCTCCGGCAACTGCACGTTCGCTCCCTCAAGCGACCAGACAATTAGCTGGACCCGTGCGGCCCAGAACTTAAAGCCCCAAGCCCCGAGTCCTGGAAGGTGCCGGACATGTGGGCACCGTTGCCGAGCCGCGGGGGTATGTCTCGGGGAGCCCTAAGGCCAGCTCCCTCGCAGCCGCCAAGTCGACCAAGGTACGGGGCTGGGCCCACGACAACGGCCCAACCATGACCCTGAAGAGGCCGCCCGCCGCTGTTGCCCCGCTCACCAGCCATCGCACCACACGCGCACGGCGCTTCCACCCGCCGGACCTGGCCGCCCGTCGCTGTCCACCGTCCGGTGCCCGTTCCGGATCATAGTCCCGAGGTGGCGGACGGGGAGCTCGGGAAACTCTGAGCACCGCGGCCCCGCCTGGCTGTCGGACCGCACAGCAGTCACGCGGACCTCACCCGCCGCGCGCAGCCAATGGCGTACATCGCCAGCTCTGAGCTTCGCCACGCCCGCTGGGGGGACCCCGCCTCTCCGCCCACTGCGCGCGACCAATGACACATCCCGTCAGCCCCTAAGCCACACCCCCCCGCCCACAGCCAATGCTGAGTGCCGCCAGCCCTGCCCTGCCCCGGGCCCCACCTCCGCCTTTCCATTGGTGGTTAAGGCGGGCCTTTCCATTGGTGGTTAAGGCGGAGCAGGATCTTGCGAGGGTGCCTCCCGTCATCCCCAGGATCCCAGGTCCACAGACCCCAAGTGGAGCCCGGGAGCGCCGAAAAGCAGTCACTCAGGCAGAAAGACAGTGCAGAGATGTTTAATAGGGAAAAAGTCTGCTCGGAGCAGAGGCTCAGTATCGCCGCTCTGCTGCACACCCAACACAGAGAAAGATCGCTATAAAGTTAACACATTTAGTAGGAAATAGTAGAAATAGAGGCGGCCCTGAGAGTAGCTGGGTGAGTGAGGTAAGGCAGCTGTGGGCTCCTCTGCCAGCCAGGCCCAGAACCTGAGCTCTATTCTCACAGAGAGACCTGCTGCCACCCCTTTTTATAGAGAAGGTGCCCTGGGGTCAAGCCCACATTGGGGGGCACAGCAGTGCAAGGTGGCTTCCCACGGAACAAATGGCTAAAAATGTCAGGGTAAAATGTCACCCAGGAGCTCACATGAGGCTTCATGAGGACAAGCCGGCCTTCGCAGTGACACATGCCCCTGTATAAAAGTTCCAGCCATTTTCAAAGTGCCAATTGTTTGTCAACATCCAGGTTGGGCCAGGGATCTAGCTCAGCAGCGTGGTGCTTGCCTGGCAAACACGAGGTCCTGAGTTCAATTCCCGGTACCAAAAGAGAAAAAAACAAAAAACAGATTATATTGCTTTCTTCCTCTTTGCACGTTTGGCACAGCCCCTGCCAAACCAGCCCCCTAGGATGGCGGCTGAGCTAAGTGGAGCACTCTGGTCCTCGGATGGGGCCTCCTCTCTGTTTCTGCATAGAGACTTGCGACTGTGGCTGCCTTCTTCACCAGCACGTAGGGGAGTTGCCATGGAGAAGATAGGATCCTGCCACCTACCAGAAAGGGAAAGCGGCATCAGGTGGACCTGGAGGCACTCGGTCACAACCCGCCCTGGCATGGGAAAAACTGCCTCAGGAGGTCACCTGCCCTCCTGGCTCTTCCCTCCCTGTGTTTTAGCTGTGGCTGTTCCCAAGCTACAGAAGAGCTGCAGGAGAGGTAACCTCCTTGGGTGGCAACTCACAGGCCAGAACCACCCTCACTGGCCTCCTCAGAACTCAGTGTCTCATCCACAGTGCAGGCCCAGGGTCGGGTGGCTGAGTCCAGGACTCCTCTGTCTCCAGGGGTGAATCACTAGCAACTCTGGGCCCCACCTTTCACTCGGATGGCCAGGGGCAGTTAGACCAGACCCTCTTCCCCCTTCCCAGACTGCTTGATGGAGGGAGGCAAGGCTAGCTGACTAGGGAAGTGTGGCCTACAGACTACACTGTGAAGGAATCATGTGTCTGAGATGTAGAACCACAGATTATAAACGTAAGATACGGATATGCACTGATAAAGAAAATGAACTAAGTTAATGTAGAAAAAAAAAAATACAGGACACGATAGGCCCACGTCACAGAACACCACAAACATAACATACAAGAATTGCCAGGCCCAGAGGTGAAGGGATCCTTAATTTCTTGAACCCTTTGATTAAAAGAAGTTATTGATTTCCCCTATAAGACCCTGAAAATTCACAGAGAAAGAAAGTGTAAACTTTTTACTCAATACATAAACCAACTCTAAATTATCACAAATTCTGAATTAAGACATTTAGTTCAAGCTTCCCCCAAATACACCAGCTCCCAAAACCAGGACACTAAGAGTCTGTATAACCAGAGCTGCTGAGTTTTCATCCCCTCCAGGGCTCTTCCATCCAGGTTTGTCTGACAGGCCAATGGTAATGTGGTAATAAGAACGTACTGGCCATCCCCTCTCCCTGCAGGGCTTCTGAGCACAACAGCCAGGCAGAAGAGTGTGTATGTGTAGTCTTGCCTCAGACAGCCACGAAGGCCAGTCCCTCTGGCTGCTACCATGCTTCAGTCGCACCTTAGCTCTCACAACACCTCAGAGCTTCCTCCACACTGCTCACAGGAGCAGACAGACACAGCCCACCACACAGAGGGGCAGGGATGTTGTGGGGATGTGGCTACATCCACTCACCTGTTGTAGAGGGGGATCTCTAAGCCCAGTTCACCCATAAGGAGCCGCATGACATCATCACACTTCCCATGAAGCTTCAGGGCAGCCCAGTCATCCTTTGGAGTCCACTGACAACGGGAAAGGTGAGTGAGGCCAAAACTTAGCCCTTACCAGAGGCCTGTCAGCCTTGAGTCAGTGGCTCAGTGGTTACTTCCCCCAAGCCCACTTGCACATCCAAGGTCCATGAACATGCCACATCCCTCTAATTTGTCTGATGTGAGGCCCAGGTCTAAGGGCACAGTTGTTAGTACCCAAGTTACCTGCAAGTTCACAATGTAGAGCTTGGGCCGCCGGCTGGGGGGCTTGGTCATGCACCAGAGGCGGGGATATTTCTTTAGAACCTGGAGAATGGATGGACAGACAGACACAGCACACGCAGAGAACGAGGCTGCAGAAATGAGTCAGATGCCAACTGGAGTGGGGTTTGGGCAGGGAGGGATGGCAACAATCTCACTTCCTGGGGAGCTCAAGGTGTCATCAGCGCATACCTTCAAGCTGGACCCTAAACACAGGATCGTGTCTGCTTTGCTGGCAGCCTCCGTTGCCGCCTCCCAGTTCAGAGGCTGCCCCAATGTTCCCCTCTCCCCAAAGTGCACAATGGTGTCTCGGAGCTGAGCCCCACATTTGTGACAGGTCCGGCCTGTCTGGTGTCGGTGGAGAGCAGTGCGTTCTGTCACATCAAACACACGCACGTACTCCCTGTTGGGGATGCAGGAAGTGCAGACCTGAGGACAAGAGGGCATGATGAGTGGGACTCACCCACTGCTCAGGCCCCTGGTCCCCTTGGGATGGCTCACTTCAATGTACATGTTCCCATGGAGCTCTGAGATGGCTGTGCGCGGCAGCCCGCTTCGCAGGTGGAGCCCGTCACAGTTCTGAGACACCACATGCTGTACCTAGAAGGCAGACATAGCAGCAGTGAGGAAATGGGTGGCCAAGAGCGTTCAAGATTCAGGGCCATTGGAACCCTGCAAAAAGCCTTGAACGTGAGCCACATGGCAGGTATATCTCAGGGGAAGCAGGGGAGTCCTGTGGTGGGGAGACGGACACCATGTTCCTTCCCCATGAGTGAACAGGAGAACAAATGTCTGTATCATCCCACCATGTTGGACTTAGATGAGGGCAGAGAAGGCCACTCTGCCTTAGATTCATGCCCTCTGGGGTCATTCTATTTCAGATTGCCAAAGGCCCAGGTTGGTCTGCTCTTCCTATGTGGTACTCAGCAGGTCTCTGGAAGTTTCTCAGAAGCTTCCCTTGTGGCTAGGGCCATTTCCAAGAGCCCTGGGGCAATGCAAGAGAAGCTGGAGGCTGGCTGAGAATAGGGCTTAGGACAGGGGCTGCCCTTTCTTCTTGGAGAAGCACAGTAGGGTCCAACAAGAATCTAACCAGCTGCACATTGATCACTCCTGAGCTGAATGGCACCAAGGTGGGGTTCTGGGTCCCAGGCCTGGCAGATATGCCAGCCAGTGTTCTTACCAGCTTTTGCTCATGCAAATGCATGATGCTCATGTGGGTGAGGGTGGGCTCAGCCTCACTCAGGTCGGCAGCACTGCTGGGCAGAAGGGAAAGCAGGGGTGAGGGAGAAGCTAGTCAGGCCCACATGGCCAGTTCCACCACGTGAGAAGGCTGCTGGGTTTTGCTCACCTCACACTTCTCCCTTTCTGAAGCAGCGTCCACACTCCATTTGGTCCCCGGTAATCTGGGATAGAGGCTGCCTGCACATTCAGAAAAAAAAGTAGCCCAGTCAAAGGGCATCTCTGTAGGGACTGGCACAATTCCCAGAAGTGGGATATGCCATATTCCAGGCTGGCCCATAGATTGGCCTATTCTTTCCACAGTTGACCTGCCTGGACCTAAAATGGAGTGTGCCCTGGTACAGCCCCTTCTTTCTACCAACTCTCCCTCTCACATGGCCCAGATCACCCTTCGAGGTGCCATGGAGCCCTGATACCCCCAGACCAGTCTCTCTAGCACTGAGCACAAACATTTGTTCCTCCATTCAGGAGGAGTGGCCAGGTTATCCCCAGGGCCAGGCTCAGCACTCCAGAAATATTTAGCCAGTGGCAAACCCCTGGACAGGAGTACTCCTCCCTTCAAATCCTTATATCCTGAAGCTCTACAGTTCCTATTCCACCTTAGTACATGTATGATGGATGACATAAACATTACCTAATTTATCAAGTTTCTAATCCAACAAACCAGGTACCCAAGAAAAGGAAGCAAGAAAGTATTCAGGATGCAGGCATTCTGTACTCTATTCCAGTTCTTCACTGTTACTTAAGCTCAGAAAAATACCCGCCCCCTAATGATTCAACTGTCATATTCAAGAGTAACCTCAAATGGTAAAGCTCCAGTCAAACCGACTAGCCACTCCTGGTATTTATCACTGCAAGCTTGGCAAAAGGTCACATTATCATTGTTAAACAATCACATGACTGGATTTTATACGTGGCCGTGGGATTTTCGATGCTCTAGCTCCAGCTCTTTATGAGTTAGAACAGTGAATGCACCTTATACATTCTTGCTACTGAGCCTGTTATCTGTCTGGAGATAACCTTCACCCATCTCTCTTTATTTTTGAGGCCCTCCCTCAGCAAGCTCACAGGAAAAGACTTCCCAGCTTTGAATACAGTGTCCATTATTTCCATTTTTGTTTTTGGTTTTCTTAGAGATAGGGTCTTGTTGTGTGGCACACACTGACCTTGAACTTAAAATCTTTCCACTTTAACCCCTGGAACAGCTGGAATTACAAGTATGAGTTACCACCCCCACAAGTATATCTGGATTTGTGTGATAGTAACTTCAAAGTTACCTTTGCATTATGCTTACTTTGTGTGATTACTTTCTTTTTTTTTTGGAACCGGAATCCAACTCATGACCTTGCATTTGCCAGGCAGGAACTTTGCCACTGAGTTAAATCCCTGACCCTATGTGTGATTACTTTCACTTGTGAGGGTTTTTTTTTTTTTAAAGTACCTGGGATATGCCTAAATTGCCTGCACTGGTCTCCACCTTTTGATCCTCCTGCCTCAGTCTCCCAAGTGGCTGGGTTTACAAGTACATATCATCAGGCCCAGTACCTAAAGCTTCTTCCTTAAGAGCATAAATCACTTAGTGTTTATCTATCTCTGTGGGACTGGGTCTGCCTCACACTCCGCAATCACCTGTCAGATCACATGGTCGATGTACCCATCACACTTTCAAAGCTAAGCATGTTCCAGAGACCAGGAAAGCTTCATTGGAGAAAACTCCAGACCACTTCTCTTCTTCACCAGGTGTATTCTGATTCTGTCTTGTTTTCTACTTACCTTCCTTCAACGTGGAGAAAGCAAAGTGGGAAATCAGGAAATGAAAACCCTGAAGGTTAGCTCTGCCCCCATAACCTGGTCAATCAACTGTCCTCTTCGTTAAGAGGGGGCCAGCAAACAGTTACTACAGTTTCCATCTCTGTTCCTTGTCTTTAACTGAGCGACACCTTTAGGTCGTGCGTTTTTAAAAGTCTTTGCCTTAATTTTTGAGTTTTTTCGCGTATCTTTGAGGAAGGAAGACACCCTAGAGTTGCTTTATTTAATTCATTTATTTATTTTTTAAGAGTTCCTTTAATGATGAATGAGTCTAGTACTGATTCTATTCCAGGTCAGTCTCCCAGAAGGGGGCGCCCCACCTCCACCTGGCCTGTCCCGATCTGCCCGTCCCTCCCTACCTACCGTACTGATACCGGCGCCTGTGTAGACCACTAAGTATTTGGCGCTCCGGACGGCGCTGGCCAGCTCCCGGACTTTTCTCCGCAGCTCCTCGGGGTCATCGCACACCTGCTAGGAGCCCGGGCTGGTCATCCTGCCTGCCCATCCCTCCGCCCCTCCAGGGCAGCCGCACAGGACTGACCTCTTCCTGCCGCCGCTTCAGACCCTCACGCCGCCGGCTCCGGCCCTGCAGCTCTGTCACTAGGTCTTCACTCTCGGCCAGCAGCCGGCCCTCCTCAGCGCTGCGCTCCGCTGCCGCTTTCCTCAGGATGCGTGACACCTGCGGGTGGGCGGGCGGATGGGTGGGCAGGCATAAGCGACAGTGTGGGCGAGCGCGGGCGCGAGGCTGGCGGCGGCCTACCTGGCGAAGGCGCTCCCGCTGCTGTTCCTCCCGCAGCCTCCGGACTCGCTCCACCGCCTTGCGCTCGGAGCGGCTCAGACCACCGGCTGCCATCACTCCCAGACCACGCTTCCGGCTTCCGGCTTGCCCCGGAGGACGCTTGAGCATGCGTGCGTCTGGCCCACCCCACCCCTTCCTTCTCCGCGCCCCGCCGCTTCCGGCTTCCCACCTCGCGCACCGCTCCAAGGAAGCACACGCAGATGTTTAAAAGGCGTTTATTGATCATATACAAAATAAAGAAAACCTTATATATCACAAACATACACTATATACAGCAATAAATACCCGGGGGGAGGGTCAGACCGAGCGCTGGCCCTCCTGGACAATAATTTAGCAATAAATACTGCGCAGGGCACAGGTGGGCAGCTAGGTGGCTGCCGCTCAAGGCCAGGCCCTTGGCCATCTTACACTGGTGCGGGGGTCCCAGGCTTCACCCCTCACAGCCAGAGCCCACCACGCCTCACTCAGATCTTCAAGAATTTCCCCACCCCAGCCCTAAAGATCTCAGGCTTCCCTGGCTCAGCCCTCAGCTGAACTCTGCTTGGACACACTTCAACAGAAAGAGACCAACAGAGTGGGACAGGATAGCCCTTGTCCTGTTGCCCTAAGTTGCCAGGAGAAGGCTTTCTGTACCCACTCCCATTTGGTTAAAGGCTTCAGGAACTAGCAGATGGAGGGAACAGGAGGAAGGACAGGGCTGGGACATGAGGCTGCTGGTGGGGTTTAGAACCCAACTATGGTCACCAAAAATAGGGAGGTCTCACAGCGCACTGGGATATTTATACTCCCTTTCAGACTGGAGGCACCCTTGTACCAAAATGGTTATTGAGGGTGCAGCAGAAACGCTGAGGGCCCAGAAGGTACAGTGCATGCCCAGGTCTTGCATGGCAGAAGGAGGGCCGGCCATGGGAAGCTTGGGCACACCTTTACCTCTGTGTGCCACTGATTACGTCCCCTGCTCTCCACAAGTGCTCCAAAACCCAACAGGAAAGCAAAAACATGCCAAGAAAAATTATTCAGTGGCTTCTGGGGGGAAAGTCGTTAATGTGTTGGTTCCTTTCACCAAACCACAGCCTAAAAAAGTAACTCTCAAGATCCCAGAGCGGAAATGGTGAAGCAGGCTGTGGCTCAGGTTTCCCAGGTATGGACAGGAGTTTTGGCCAAGTGGCCACTCCGGAAAGGAAGGGAGCAGGGATGTGGCTGCTGTAGCTTATCAGAGCTGTAAGCCCAGGCACTGGCCACTGAGGCTACTGCTGACAGTCACAGGTGAGCACACGGCCCTCAAGAGCAGACCAAGGGCAGCCTACAGGAGGCCTGGTGCTGGCAGAAAACTCTGCACACAACACAGCAGCCACAGAGCACCTGAACTAATGGCAGCGCCACCCTGGAGCAGCAGGCAGGGACCACAGCGAGGGTGCCCTGGGGCCATACTCTTTGGCAAGAGCTGACCTGTTCACCCTAGATTTTTCCTATGAAATCTGAGTGTACATTTCAAGATAAGAGAGGAGGATAAGGGGCAAAAAAATCAAGGTGGAAGGGAAGACGCACATTATGAATTACTTAGCGGACATGTTTGGGAGACCTGGTCTTGACCAAAGCCCTCAATTCGCTGTGTCAGAAAAGTTGAGAGATGGAAGTAGACGATCATGATACCCTTACAGCAGGAAAATGGAATTAACAGGGATCAGCTAACAGTCAGATGTGGCCACACGATCTACTGTCAATAAATAAAGATGGCAGCAAAGAGGTGAAGTGGCCCTGCAGGGCAGCTTTGACAAGGAGCCAGTATATGCCCCAACCCAAGGAACAGCTGCTCCAAATTCAAAAACCATGAAAAGAAGCATCGCCCAATCATCTAGAGAAGATTCTGTAAACTTTAACCAACCCCCACACTTGTCAACACACAGCCAGTTCTAGCCTCCTCTGTCACTAGCACACTCCCTGTGTACTCTGCACCTGGAGGGCACACTCACTGAGGCACCACCGCCCTGCCAAGTCCAGTGGTGCTCCCCACTCCACTTTAGGGATAAGCATGATCCATTCCTGCTCTCTACTGCTACACAGCCAAAGCTGGCAACTCACATCCGGACCCCACTTAAATGACACCATGGAGTAAAGGGTGATACTGACAGACACAGTTTCCCTTGCAGTGGCCTCAGATACCAATGGGAACATCTAATTACCTTGAGCAAAGGAGCCTGTCAAGGCACAATGGCCAGGAGATACTCGGCTCCTATCACAGGCAGGTCAGACTCTAAAAAATCTTGCTGTCCACAGTGACAGCCCTGTCAAGCTATAGCCTTTTCTCTCACCAGCCCATACTTCTGTGTTTTTCAGAGTCCAAGGCCCCCAGAGAAGATGCCAGCAACTTTGGCAAGAGCCCAAGGCTCATGTGACTAGAGACCAGACTGTAGCCTCTTTCCGGTGGGCATAACGACACCCAGCCAGGCCATATACCCATGAGGAGCTTTCTGTGCCAACCCTGGAAGGAAGCTGGGAGCCTTCACCAGGGAGCTAGAATGGGGAAAGGGGTTTGAATTCTGCAGGAAGCACCTCCAAGTTGAGCAGCAGGTTCCTGGAAGACAGATTCCAAAGGGAGGCAGAAGGAGGTCCCAGAGCAAAGAGCTGCTAGCATGAACCAGCAGAGAAAAACAGAACTAGCTCTAGAGACACAGCCCTTGTTTGAGACTGGTGAAGCTGCCCAGGACCTCACAGTGAGGGAAGAAAGGAGCTTAATGGGGCCCCTGACCAATCTTCATGGGAAGCAACACCCCATATAGCATGGAAACAGTTTAGGATAAATGAATGGTGGGACTCGAAACCCACAAGATGGGCCCTACAGGTCCTGCCTGTGGCTCATGAAGCCTGTATGAACATGCTCAAGGCAGAGAAGGAAGACAGCCCGGGACAGCCTAGCCATGACTTTGTGGGCACCCACAGTGAATCCTTGGTCCCTGCATCACTACCACCCAGGGCTAGAGGTGGTGGATATGGAAGCCGTGGGGGGACCCCAAATGGCCCGTTTCACCATACCCGGCCACAGGGTCAGCCCAAGATCCAGACACACACAGGAAATCAAAGCTCAGCAGGGCAGGAGCAGCAGAGGCCCCTGGCAGACCAGCTGGGAAAAAAAGCAGACGCTGAAAGCAGAAGAAGCAGGGCTGCTGGGCACAGAACCCTCACCCACATTCTGATGGAGCAGGTGCTATCTGAGACCCAGCCCAGCTCAGGTCCAGCAAGCCAACAGAAGAAATACAACCAAATCCAAAAAACAAACACAGGAGACCACACAGGAAGGGATAGCCACAGGTCAAAGGTCACCAGAAGCACCAGCACTTTACGGCTGCACAAAACCTCACCAGGCACGGACGACACCACGGCACCACCACGGCACCGGCAAGAGACGGAAGCAGGAAGGGCAGAAGAGTAAGTCACTTTCGGTACAATTGCAAAAGATATCAAAGGGTGCCTCCGGTTGGCTCGCGGCTTGGCTTTTTTTTTTTTTTTTTTTTTTGTCTTTTTTTAAACTAAGTTTTATAAATAATGTCTGATAACTCTGTGTATATAAAAACTAAACTCCAACAGCCACAAAGAGTTGTCTGTAAGATAACAAGAAAGGGATTTTTTTTTTTAACTAACAAAATTTCTATTATACTTTCTTCCCTTTTCCATTTATACGGTCAAATGTTGTTTTTTTTTTAAAGACAATTTTATAAATACTCTGCAGCTCTTTTTTTCTTTAGCTCTTAAACATATAATTTAATAACTTCGTAAAAGGAACTTTTCTTTTTAAATAAAGGGCTATATAACCACACAAATAGGTCATGTAAACAGTGACACAGGACCCATCGCAGGACACACTGACACACCCTCCACACATACAACCAGTGATTTGGTCTTGTTCAGTGCACCACATTAGGCCCAAGCGCTGTGGCCCCTGCCCCAGTGCCCACAAAGCCCAGGCTGGTGGCTCACCTGTCCTGGGCGCTCGAGGGCATGCCACTCCTCAGAGTAGAGCCCATCTCTTACCACTGGGTTGAGTTGAGCTGTCTGGCTGGGTCTGAAGACAGAACCCCTCTGGTCCCAACCCAGCCCAGCAGCCTGTGTGAGCCTGCAGACTTGCAGGAGAGGCAGGAGAGGAGGACAGACCTGAGACCCAGCACTTTTGCTCACTTGCTCTTGGTCTCTCCCTCGTCCATTCCCAAAGTGCTCACTCTGGACTCCTGGCCCATATGGCCCAGTCCAAAGGGCATTGGGGCAACCCAACATCACTGCCAAACTGACCAATCCCAATATACAAAACACACGCACGACAACGATGAGATCAAAGGGGCTCAGCCCAGCCCCCCTGGGGTGCAGGTTGTGCTTTGCAGGGAAGGGAGGATGGGGGCAAGGAGGAGAGGAAGAAAAAGAGGAAGAAGAGGGACAGGGCTGCCAACTTTGCCATGCGCCTAGTGGCCCCTCAAAAAACTGCCCAGCAATTGCACACATCCCTAAGACCGGGCGTCCGTCTTGGACTTTACTATTGTGATGACACTGGTGGCAGCCACCTTGCCAGGGACCAAGGGCCCCAGACTGGCAGCAAGGGGGCCCCGAGCTGGGGCCACAGGACTTCGGGCTACGGTCCTGGCAAAGTTCTGCAGGGCCTCATACTTGGAACGCAGGGCGTCGAGCTCCAGCTTCATGCTAGCATTCTCTGAGGCCAGCTTCTCCACCTCTTGCTGCAGCTCCGCCTTCTGCTTCTCCAGCTCCTCCTTCTGGGTCACCCGTTTGACACGGCAGCTGGCTGCGTACCCACGGTTCTTGAGAGTGCGCCGGCGCTGCTTCAGCTGGATGATCTCCTCCTTGGACAGGCCCCGCAGGTGCTGATTTAGCTCTCGCACCGACATGGTCACCAGCTCCTCATCCGTCAGGCTGGTGCCATTCTCACCAGGCTCCCGCTTCACCTGGGTGCAGCATAATGCACAGTGTTATGGCAGAGCTGAGGCATCCCTCCCCACACAGCCTTAGCTTCAGCTTCCCCATCCTTGCCTGCTCACCTTCAAGGCCTTGTTTCCTTTATTGGGGGTCGTCATAACCCGGGGGGCACAGTGAGCAGACACTCTGCAAGATACAGAGCAGTGGTCAGGACCTAGCAATCATCCCAGCCCTGCCCTCCCCAGTCACGTGGGGGACCTGCACATTCCCTGGCACCTTGCCAGGGACCCTGCTGCCCAAGTGCCCAACTCCCAGAGCTCTGACCATCACCTGCCCATTCCCCTGATACCTGATGAGGACAGCCTTGGGGCCTTGCCTCTTCTTCAGGTCCTCCACAGCCCTGCCCCTAGACAGCCAAGTGGGGGTCAGGGAGATGTGATGGGGGCAGGGGAACTGAAGACTGCAACAGAGGCAGGGGCTGGACAAAGGGGTGGGGAAGAGATCAGAGAAGCCTCGGGAAGGGCAGGATTAGAAGGAAGACAGCTTTAAAAATAACCCCAGTGAGTACTGTTCTAGCGAGTCATGCTGACTCAGCACATTGCTTCCCTCCCCCTCCCATCCAGAGCCATTCCTGAGCCCAGTCAACAGCGCCCCAGGAGACTGAGGCCAGCTGCAGGTGAGGGCCAGCTAGTGAACCTGGGCTGTGTATTTAGGATGTGACCTCCTACAGCAGCCTCCTTGCAAGTGGCTGGGTCAAAGCCTCTCCTCCCTCTAGGGTGAAGAGCCTGTCCCTCTGGAGATCTGGGGAGTCTTGGTTCTCCCAGAGACTCCTGAATTGGAAGTCTGTCTTCCAGCAAGCTCTGGCTCCATGTGCACACTGGTTGGGAGTCCCCCACCTTCCAGGTGAAGGCAATCCAGCTAGGAGGTGTTGACCTGAGGCCCCTCCAACCCTCCTTGTCTACCTCCTCCAGGATGGAGTAACCATTCTGCGGCTTTGGGTTGCAGCATCCTGTGCCCAGACCCCACCCCGCCCTGGCTATTTCACAAGGGCCCCCACAATTATCCACTGGGGGTGGTGCCCTGTTTGAGGCAGCACAGAATAAGCCCCTCTGAATCACACTGATGCCAACTCCTGCCTGTGGTTGTCAGTATCCACAAGGTCAGGAAATGAGGGCTGCCTCCCCAGTATTCAGCTGCCCCTGATAGCCCAACCTCACTTTTTGGTCTTTGAAGCCTGTGCACCTAGTCTACAGACCACCCGACTCACCCTAGCTCACCAGACCTTCGGGCAGAACACCCCCTGCTCTATCCCTTCCTTTACGAGTCAGCCTGCACTGTAAGGTGGTCTGGAGTCTCCTCAGGAGGCCTCACAGACCCAGGCAATTATGGGCTATGGGAAGAGTATATTCTGAGTTTGGGCAGGGGAGGGGTCTTGACCATTACCAAGGGAGCTAATGTATAGGCTTGGAAAGTAGAAACCTCACCTCACCTCTCCTTGAACAAGGAGGTGAGGCTCCATGAAAAAAGCAAGCAGGGGAAGCCAGAGAGACCACCACAGAAGTCACCATGAGCATTTCAGAGGCAAGAACCCTTCAGAGCTGAGTATTTAGCTTAGCGGCATAAGCACCTGCCTGGCAAGTGTGAGGTTGTGAGTTCAATTCCCGGTTCCAAAAGTAAATAAATAAATAAAAAGAGCAAGGGAAAAAGAATAAAATAAATAAATAAAAATTTACAGTACATAAATTATTAAGGGCTGGGGATTTAGCTCAGCGGCATAACCACCTGCCTTGCAAGCAGGCGGTGGTGAGTTTGATCCCCGGTACTCATTAAAAAAAAAAAAAAAAAGAACCCTTTCAGATCAAGGGACAGGAGACCAGCGCTGGAAACCAGAAGGTCCCCAGCAGATTTCTCCTACAAGCTGGCCCGAGGCCCAACCGGGGAGCAAGCCCTCTTCAGGAGGAGCTCCAGGCCCTAAGTACAGATTAGGGTTACAGGGACCCTGCTCTGGCTCAGGCTTTCCCATCCCCTTCTTCCTCCACCCTGACTGCTGAGCACAATGACAAGAGTGACTTCCTGAGGAGCTCACACGGAAAAGTGCCGAGTGTGGCGGCTAGGAGCCAGAAAGTGCCTCCTCAACAGATTTCACCCTCTGCAGAAGGCCTGAACTCAGCACAAGCATAGCCAACTGCCTCTAATCAAAGGTGTGCACGAGTGCGTGTGCGTGTGTGTGAGAAAGAGAAAGAGAAGTAGGCCTTAGCAAACCCTATGCCCTGTGTCACCTCTGCCAAGAGTGGCACTGCAAAGACTGGGCAGAAGGAGACTCCAGAGTCTGGGTGATCAGGGAGAAGCTGCACCATCTCAGCCCTCCTGCGGGTCCTGAAAGCTGGTCGGGGCTGGGGCTCTGGAATCCTTCGCCTCCACTTCCTCACAGCCTGAGCCTGTCTCATGGGAGGAGGCACAATGGTCACAGGAGCCACCTACTCAGGCTGAGTGCCAGGGGCAACTCCATCTCCCCTCACACAACCCAAACATCAGCCCAAACTTGACACAAATAAGACATAGGCACTCGGTCCACCTGGCCCGCAGATCTCAGTGGCCAAAACTCCCAGGGAGTTTAGGCTTAGATTCTCTGGCACCTCAAATTCCAGAGGCACCTCCTCCAGAAGCCCTCAGTAACCAACAGTCAGTCTTCTAAAAGACTCTAAAACGTCACTTCCATTAAAGCATTAAGTGACTGGACACTTAAAAGAAACACCTGCTGGGGATCTGATGGGGAACTTTTCTGAGCTTTCCATGATAATACACAGCTGGCTGCAGCACAGACACTACAGGTTCCCCACCCTTGTTCTAAGGCATGCCTTTCCACCCGCAGAAATGAGGTGAAGTGTGAAATCATCTGGCACCTGAAAACCCAGGACTTGCGCAGGCTTCATGTGAGATGAAGCAAGTACCAGAGTGCTAGGAGTTAGGAAGACACCTTAATAGCAAACCACAAGGTCAGTTTGAAGAAGGAACTGCATGAGGAGTACAGTAGAGAAAGTGAGCACCTATCTACCGCTAAAACCCTGAGAGACCAGAAACCACAGCATAATCTAAAGAAAGGCAATTTGAGATGCAAGAGGTAAGGGCTGTCACTTCCCAAGAGCCAGGTGGCTGGCCAACCAGCAGGGCACACTTTTGAAGTCAGCAAACTTGTTGCAACACTGAAACCGCACACCGCAGGTGGGGACAGCTCTGGTGTAACTGGGAACTGCATCCCTTGAATCCCGTGCCTGCACCCTGAAACTCCCAACCTCTGTCTCGATCTCCAGCTTCCTAATTGCCATTTCGCAGTAGGGCTGCTTCTACTTCCTCCATAGCACACACCCCTCTGCCTACCACTGCCCCTCGGTCCTCTCTGCTCAGCCCGGCCGGCCAGACCAGTCACAGGGAAAGCCTGCTTCCCAGCCAGTCTGGCTCTGCCCACCTAAGCTCCTCCCTCTTCTGACTCAAAGAACTGTTTCCCACTTTGGGGAGCCGGCCCAAACGTGGAACCAAGGCCAGCTATCCACGGAGTGCCGACTGGGAGGGACGCAAAGGCCTGGGCTTCACCTTCTACCCGGGAGAAAGTTAGAAGCGTGCCCTGAACTCCTCCTCGCCCCTGCCTCCAACTCGCAGTTCGCCCAAACTTGAGACGCAGCCCAGCAACCTCACCGTCCAGCATCTTGCCCTCCGCCCCGGAGTGGCCCGCTCGCCCGCCCCGGCCCCGCGTCTGCAGGAGCACCGAGTGACCTCATGCTGATGACTCAGCACGTCTCCCTGGGCTCGCGCGCGCGTGGCGAGCGGGAGCCGAGCCGCGTCGCCGCCGCCCCTGCCGGCCAGGACTCTGCTTCGGGAGGCGCGGACCGACACCTGATGAGTCAGCGGTTCGCCGGGCCCGCAACTAGGGACCCCATGCGTCCCAGCCCCGTCCCCGCGACCCCCGCGGGGGGTGCCTAGTGTCCGCCGCGCGCACACCCGCGCCTGGCCTCGCCGCTGCCCGGCACACCCGAGCGCTAGGGTCAAGAACTATTTCCTAGGCAGTGGGGAAATGGAGGCCCCGGGCGCCCAGAGGGTTCACTATAGACCTCTGGCCAGGCCCCAGCGCCCGCCCACCGGGCCCGGGCCCAGCGCACTCACCACACTGCAGGCCCAGCAGGCCAGGGGGCGGGGACCGGCGAGAGGGGTCCGGGCCCGGGGTTGGGGTTGGGGGGTGGCCGCCTACGCGGGCCAGGCCCAGTGCTCTGCGAAGGCCAGGCCGGACAGGGCTCGGGAACCGCCGTCGCCGCCGCCGCCGCCGCTCCTCAGACGTCACATGATGTTTGGTCACGTGGGCTCCATTCATGAAGCGGCGACGCGGCCGGCCTCAGTTTAAAGGGGAAGCGGCGACAGGGCGGGCGCATTCCACTGCGCCTGCGTAATCCCGCGTCGTCGCCCCGAGCAACAGGCGCCGCGCCCCAACAGGTCTCGCGGGACTAGCCTCAACGCGCGCCGGTGCGGCCACACCTCCGCCGAGGCCCCAGAGCCAGGCGCCTGAGCAAAGGCTGGACCCAGGCTGAAGGGGTATGGCGTGGGTGTCATCCTTTATGCACACAGGCTTCCCATGGTTCTTCCTCCACATAGGCTGATCTGGGGTCTGGTGTCTAGCGGGGAGAACCCTCGTGGTGCTTTCTTGTTCTTGCACTAATACCCAATTTGTTACTCATGGCTGGGATGATTCTTACGTCCCAGATAATTAGCAGTCTGGCGGGGATGTGGCTTTTCAAGGGCATAGCCGAGACCCCAGCCCACGTCCTCAAAGCTACAACCACTAGGCCTCTTTACTCATTGATGGCTCCCCACCTGGAGCTGGGTGCGCCTCAGGGAGTTCCTGAAAGGTGTCTGATAACACAGGAATTCAACGTTGATGTATGAATTGCAGCTTCACCCACCACCCTTCCTAGGGCTTGAACCTGAGGCCTTGTGCTTGCTAGGCAGGCACTCCCACCACTATGCCACACACTGGTCTACCACAGACTGCATTGTTTCTCTCTTGAGACACTTAACATCTGTCTGGATCTTCCCTCTGACTCTGAGTCTGATTCTGCCTTTTCTGTAAGAAGACCCTAGCACTGTTGAAAATTTCCAGAGAAAGAACTGACAAAGGGAAATTGGAAGGGTCCAATTTCTGCCTGATTCTGCACTTATTTTATTATAAAAATTTTTAAATTGTTTTTGAGCCAGGGTCTTGCTATGTAGTTGATAATGAGCGTACTGAACCTTAAGCTCACTAGATAGCCTAGGCTGGCCTCAAACTCTGTGTGATCGTCCTGCCTCAGCCTCTGGAGTGCTGGATTACAGGCGTGCACCACCACACCTGTCACTGCTTCCCCCTCCCCCAGTACTGGAGATTGAATCTGGGGCTTTAGCACTGAGAACATCCCCCTAGCCCCTTTTCTTATTTTTCACGTTGAGACAGGGTCTCACTAAATTACTAAATTGCCCAGGCTAAGCATGAGTCTTCAATCCTCTTGCTTCAGTCTCCCAGAGTGCTGGATTTATAGTTGTGTGAGCCACCACATCCGATCAGTTTCTGGACTTTGTACTCAGTTCTCTTTCCTTCCCAGGAATAGAGCCAAGAAGGATGACTCTGCCAGGTGGGCAAGAAGGTGACAAGGGAATAGCCAGGCTCCAGTGCCCTCAAGGGATTCAGTGAACGTCTGATAGGGACCAACCCAGGAGTCCCCAAATCCATCCATCTGGCAAGCCTCCAGGAAACTGTCTTCGAGTGACTCCTCAGCACATTGTCACCAGCTGCTGTCTGGACGGTTCTTGTTCTCTTCTCCCTAAGGCAGTGGATAGGAACTTTTACCTTTGTTCCTCACACTGGGCATAGCCCAGATATCACAAAATAGAGGAGTTCGGTATGCTCATTATATCTTTAAAGCTCTCACCTTTTTTAAAAAATGAAATTTAGTCTGATCACATTGTCTAGGCTGCCTTCCAACTCCTGGATTGAAGAGTACCTGGGAGGTGGGCATGGTGGGGCATATCTATAACTCCAGCATTCTGGAAGACTGAGATAGGAGGATCACTGTGAGCTCAAGGCCAGTCTGGGCTACAAAGTGAGTTTAAGCCAGCCTGAACTGCATAGTGAAACCCTGTCTCAAAA
The DNA here is from genome assembly GCF_034190915.1 of Cavia porcellus. Classification (NCBI taxonomy): domain Eukaryota; kingdom Metazoa; phylum Chordata; class Mammalia; order Rodentia; family Caviidae; genus Cavia; species Cavia porcellus. The sequence goes on from NW_026947515.1 coordinate 30,105,534, forward strand.
AATAATAATAATAATAATAACAAAGCTGGGTGTGATGGCACACTTCTGTAATCCCAGCACACAGAAGGCTGAGGCAGGACGATTGTTGCAAGTTAGAAACCAGTTTGGTCTCTAAGTGAGCCTCAGGCTACAAAGTGAGCCTGAGGCCAGTCTAAACTGCATAGTGAGATCCTGTCTCAAAAAAGACCAAACCAAACCAAACAAAACAAATACAAAGTAAGCTCAAGCCCAGCCTGAACTGCAGAGTGAGACCCTGTCTCAAAATATACACCAATAAATAAATAAATAAGGCATTTTTTTTTTGTCTTTTTCGTTTTTATCGGTACCAGGGATCAAACTCACGACTGCCTGTCTGCAAGGCAGGTGCTTATGCCGCTGAGCTAAATCACCAGCCTCTAAATAAGGCATTTTTTAAAAATAAGTAAAATAAATTTAAAAAGTATCTGGGTAGCTCAGCACGTTATCCAATACCTGTAATCCCAGCACTTGGGATGCTGAGGTTCTTACCAGGAGTACACCACCATTCCCAGCTAAGCACTAAGGGTGTTTTTATGTACAAAACCAGTAAACATTAAAAAAAAAAAAAAAAAGTAACAGATTTAGCCTGGGACCAAGTGTGGTCCTATTTTCTGTATCTCCTGTGTCTTGCAGTTCTTTTCATTCTGCTCAGAAGGTCCAAAAATCAAGTCTGCCTGACCAATTTTGTGACTTAGTGAGATCCTGTCTTGAAATAAAAAGAGCTGTGGCTATGCCTCTAGGAGAAGGCCCTGTGTTCAATTCCCAGCATTAAAAAAAAAAAAAGAAAAGGAAAAAAAAAGGAAGAAAGAAAAGAAAAAAGAGAATTTTCAGGGCATCCCTGTCATTCCCATGCAGGAATCTGCATGATTAACCATCAAGAGCTGATACATTAGCTGGGGATATAACTCAGCAACATAGCACCTGCCTGGCAAGCACAAGGTTTGATTCCTGGTACCCCAAAAAGAGCTGATACTTAGCCAGGTGCAAAGGCACACACTATCATTCACGCACTCAGGGAGGCTGAGACAGGAGGATTGAAAGTTCATTTCCTCCCTGGGCAATTTAGCATGACCCAGTGTCAAGATAAAACAGTATAGTAGCACACAGTGCTAACCCTAGCACTTGAGAACCCGAGGCAGGAGGATCACTGTGATTTCAAGGCCAGCCTGACTATATAGCAAGACTCTCAAAAAATCATAATAAAGGACTGAGGATGATATAGCTCAAGGGTGTAATGCCACTGGCTTTAGTGCCTCAAAAAAGAAGCAAAAACTAAAGAGCTGATATGATACTCAGGCCCTCTTCATTCCTCCAGCACTGTTTCCTACTGTGGGGACCACTGCCCTCCTGCAGACAGCTTACAGTGTCTCCTGACACCCCCCCCCCCATTATAGCCTCCTCAGCCTCATTCCTGTCAAGCTATGCCCTCCCTAGGATGATCCCAGGACCCCATTGTCTCCTGCTAGAATCAGCAGGCCCTGGTGCTGCTGGGAGGCTCAGGGATTGTGGGACTTGGTTGATGTCACACCCCAACAGGGCTATCCTGCTTTCTGTGTCATTTCAGACGCTCTCTGGTGCCTGTCCTCCTTCCCTGCCTATCATTCCAAAGCCTGATCTACATAAGGATTAGCCTGACACAGGAAAGAACAAAGAAAGAGCCCCCTCTATCCAAGGCAGATGAGACTTGCAGGCAATTTCAATCAGGAAATTGAGGCAGAAGTTGGGCCAAGTAGAGAGAGCCAGTTTATTTATTTTTATTTATTTATTTATTTATTTATTTATTTTGAGAGAGCCAGTCTATCCACCAGGCTCCCCCAGCCACTGGGCTGAAAGCACAGACTCCAGACTTTGCCCCATTCTGATGGGAGCTTTCCAGGATTGGGAGTTAACAGAGCCAGTAGCGATGCGAATGGGATCCAGAGCTCCTTTCATGATTTTCTGCATGGCAGAAGGGGTCCTTTGCCCCAGAGCTTTCTCTGTTTAACCTGCTCCAGTTGCACATAAAGCACGTCTCCACTTGAGTCTCATCCTTGTGGTGACTTGTGGCATCCATCTCCCCTCAGCCTGCCCTACTGAGGGTTCCATGTGGCACCACCCCCACCTCCACTTCTGGACTTTTCTTAATAAGTGGAAAGCATCATAGCCTCTGCTTACTGAAATCCAGTGCCTTCTTCACAGCCTTCACAAAGGTTTGACCTGGGACTTCCACCTTGTTCCGGGATCCTTGAGATGTCAGGCACACGGCCTCTGGCAGTCTTTCCTAAAGGAATCTTTGTCAGGGGAGGGAGTGGTTCTGGGTTCGCATGGCCGTACTCACCACTTAGCAGGTGCCCACTGCTACCCACACAGCAGGGACCTGGCCTCAGGAGGGGCTGCAGACATCTTGTCCTCCTACACTACCCAGCCCAGGAGAGGGTCCTCTGCCAATTCCACGCTAGGCTAGGCTTGGGCCTGGGGAAGGCCATAGACAGGAGGGCAGGGACTCTGATGGTCACTATAGCCAAGCTCCCTGTGCTCTGCTGTACTTCCTCCCACTTTTCTTCTGCCTCAACTTTCCTTAGATTCAATAGACTGGATTTTCATCCCTAAAGTGTCTTCCACCTGCCTCAGCCACCTTGGTTCTTCAGTGGCCTCCCCTAAGCTCTCCTGGCTCACTCCCTGCCCCAGGAATCCACCTGCCTCACCTTGCTCCCCCAACACATGCTGCAGACTCCCAGTTTCACTGCGCATGTCATGTTTGAAGGATAGGGACCCCATCCTCCTGCTCCACACTTGATTGTTGACTGAAAGTACTCCTAGCCTCTGTAGAGACCTGCTACAACCCAATCTTGTGGGCCTCCTCAGAGGGCTTGTCTTTGTGTCACCACAATGATGCTCAGATAGACAACCTTCTAAATAGACCTGTGAGGGTGTTTTTGCATTGTCCTTTAAGTAGGTAAGTCAGTAAACTTGATTAAATGCAAGTAACTTTTTTTTTTGTCTTTTTCATTTTTATCGGTACCAGGGATTGAACTCACGACTGCCTGCTTGCAAGGCAGGCGCTTATGCCGCTGAGCTAAGTCCCCAGCCCCTAAATACAAGTAACTTTAAAAGGCTGGGGATTTAGCTCAGTGGTATAAGTGCCTGCCTTGCAAGTATGTGGTCCTGAGTTTGATCCCTGGTACCAAAAAAGTAACTTTAAAGAAAATTTTTTGTGTGTGGTACTGAGGACTGAACGGAAGGCCATTTCCACTAAGTTACATCTCCAGCAACTAGCCAGGCACATGGCATACACACCTGTAATCCCAGCACTTGGGTGACTAAAACAGAAAGACTGCCAAAAGTTTGAGGCTAGCCTGGGCTGCATAGTGAGTTTAAGGTCAGCCTGGGCTACAAAGGGAGACCTTGTTGCAAAGAAACAAAATACAAATAAACAAGCATCTTTAGCCCTTTTTTAAATTTTTGAGAGTTTCACTAAGTTGTTCAGGCTGGACTCAAACTTGCAATCCTCATGCTTCTGCCTCCCAGAGTGCTGAGAGCAGAAGTGTGTACCACGCTCAGCAGTGTTTTAATGAGTAGAGCAGTTTCCCTCTGTAACGGGTGTGGGCCTCACCACATCAGCTGAAGGGCAGAGAATACCTAACTCTCCTCAAAGCAGGGGTAGACTGTCAGACCTGGGCTACTGTGTTGACCTTCCTGCCTCCTATGTCAGTGTCCCCAACCTGCTGGCTCAGCCCACAGGTGAGACCTGCCAGCTACTAACATCACAGGGGCCCATGCTTTTTCACCTCACTTCCTTTGGGTCCCTTTGGTTCTGTTTCTGGGAAGAACAAGCAAGGGTTCCTTCCTCAGGACCCCGACCCTCCCTGTCCTAAGCAGTTGGTGACACATCAGCCCTGGTGAGCCAGGAGGGCAGACAGGTGGCTCCCCTCCCTCCTGTGGAGTATGGCAAACCTGCTCACAATACCAGCTTCTGCCCAGGTCGGCAATGACTCAGCCAGGAAGTTGCCTAGCCCTCTGCTTTCTGGAATGCTCAGCTCAGCTGCCAGATTCACCTCTTCATGTGACCCTCACCCCTGCACAGCTGGGCCGCCCTCCATGTGGGGTCAATGGTTAGAAGTTAGGACACTGGGAGCTTTCAGAAACCAATTTATTCAGCCTAAAGGGTCCAGAGAGAAGTGATAGGAACAGGAGCAGTAGCCCAAGTACTTGGGTGGTGAAAATGAGCCCCTTTTCCAAACATCCCCCAGGGTCATGGGACCTGGGCTCCCAGCACTGGGCTTAGGGTCCCTGGACCCAATGGTCCTCACATAGGAAGGTGCCTCTGGTATGAGGAAGGGCAGCAGGATACCTTATATTTATTCCCAGGAGGCCAAAGAGCTCAAGCCAGCTGTCATTGGAGGAGGGGAATGCCCCTGCAGGCATTGGCTGTACAGGAAGCTGGAGAAAAGGGCCATGAAGTTTCCTGGGGGAAGTCATGTGCCCCCTCCCTGACTGTGACCCTGGCTGAGCCAGGCCACAATGGCCAGTTGCCTGCTTAGAGACACTTGGAGAGGAGAAAGCAGAGCAGTCAGGTGTGGTGACACACACCTGTAATCCTAGCACCTAGGAGCCCAAGCAGGAAGACTATTGAGCCCAGAAGTTGGGCCACATGGCCAAGATGCCATTGAAAGAAAGAAAGAAAGAAAGAAAGAAAGAAAGAAAGAAAGAAAGAAAGAGAGGTAAAAAACAGGGGCAGGCAGCCAGGATGGTCAGTCCTGCCCTGTGGGGGACAGGCTGTGGGCAAATGGCTTGGCATGGCTCGAAGAGGATAGGGAGGCTCCTTCACTGGAGTCCTTCTTAACCTTGTCCAGGATGGTCTTCTTGATGGCAGCGGGAGAGACCGTCTCTTGGTCAGCCATGGTTTGCAGCTCCCTGCAGAGGCAGTGAGCAGTTGGGCCCAGAGTGCTCTGGCTCCTTCCAGAGTCTACAGTACAGTTCACATCTGACATCCTGGGGCAGCACTGTGTTGTCACCCCTACCCTAGGGTCCTTGCACCTGCAGTACCCTGTCAGCCACACGCTGCTCCACCCTGCCCCACACAGCTACACAGATCCTGCCACCCCACTCAGTGTCACTGAGTCTACCTAGAGCACCTCCACACCCAGAGCTCTCATTCTAACTAGGAGGCATCTCTGTCTCTCTGTTCCCCTACAAGCAGTACTGAGATGCTACGCCCTGCATCTCAGCCTTGCAGTCATGTGTGGCACTCAGAAATTTGTGGGTATCTGCACTAAAGGGCAGGCATGGTGGTACTCTGCAGACTGACACTTGGGACAGTGCCTTCCTTTGACCTGCTGCAGGATCCCAGCCAGTTTGCTTCTGACTCTCAGGGGTATCTCCCTGTGCCAGGGTGCTTCCCCATGTCCTGCTTATCTAGCTCCCTTATCCCTAGCAAGGCCATGAGGGAGGCTTTGAGACCAGCACATCCCACCCTCACCCTACCCGCGTGCTACGGGCTGGAGTGCAGGACTGGAGATGGCCTCCAGCCACATGTGACTCTATATTCTCACAAGACAATGGAAAGGAGTGAGGGGTATTATCAGTTGTGCCTCCAGTCAGCTTTGGATTCCTTGTGTCCTGCCCAAGGCCAGGATACAGCCCAGGGAATATCTGACTGAGTTGCCACTTTGGGCCCAGGTTCTGCTGTGTGTAGCACACAGAGGGGACTGGGCAGCAGGGCCCACCGTGTGCGGGTGCAAGAGGCTTCCACAGCGTTGATGAGCAGGGAGCGGAAGCCCCCACTCTCCAACACGTGCAAGGCATGAATGGTGGCCCCTCCAGGAGAGCAGACATTGTCCTTGAGCTGGCCTGGGTGCTGCTCCGAGTCCAGTAACATCTTGGCAGAGCCCTGCAGTCAGAGAGAGGGGCTGAGGGCAGTGGGGTACCACTTGGCTCTGTAGGTGCTCCTGCTGACTTCCCTCCGCCTGTCCCCAGTGTCTACCCCCACAGTTGGCAAGGAGCAGCCCCCCTCAGAGGCTCTGGAGACACTGACCAGCAGGGCCTGAGCCCCTAGGCGCACTGCCAGGCGCCTTGGAAGCCCCATCTTCACACCGCCATCAGCCAGGGCATCCAGCGCTGTGAATGCCTGCCAGAAGAAGGCACTTTGAGCCCCATCCCGGCCTCTCTTCCAGGGTTCAGAGCAGGAAGTAGGATGGAACAAGGTAAAGTTCCTAGAGCCTTAGAGCCCCCACCCCAGCCCTGGAAGGGGACCAGCAACAGAGCTACCCTGAGGCCCTGGGAACTGACCACCTCCCCTGCCCCACCTCTCCCAGTCTCACATAGGCAGGGCCACTGCCGCTGAGCCCTGTGACTGCATCGATCAGGTCCTCCTCAACCTCTGTACAGAAGCCCACACTGCCCAGCAGCTGCTCCAGGAGTCTGGCATCCTCCACCTGGGCATGGGTGCCCGTGGCATATACGGTGACTCCCTCCCGCACCATAACTGGGGTGTTGGTCATGCAGCGGATGACCTTGGGGGCTGCCCGATATGCTGTCAGCTTCTGGAGGAGAAATTGACTGTGTCCACCCTGGCCTCAGCCATCTGCCTTTGGCCCAGGTAGATATGCAAGCAAACCACACCTCCAACCTGAGTTCCCACCGTGGCCTGGGATGCAGCATCCCTGTAGTGGAGAACCCAGCAATGGAGGGTAGAGCTCTGGACCCTATGTCTCCGCCCCTTCTCTAGGCTCTGTTGGTCTGGAAGCACCCACCTTCTCAATGGAGTTAATGGTGACACCAGCTGCACAGGACACCACAAGATGCCTGTCCTCGATGTTAACGCCGATCTCGTCCAGGACGAAGGGGATGATGTGTGGCTTCACAGTCAGGAAGAGCACATCACTATGCTGAACTGTCTCCTTGTTGTGGGGTGTCAAGTTCACCCCTATCTTCTACAAATGTGCAAGGCAGCTCAGCCTGTGCCAGGGGCTGTCTAGTCCCACAGAACCTGCCCTGCCTCTCCTGCAAACCCCACATGTAGAACTGCCAGATGCTACTATACTGTGGGCCAAGGGAGTGAGCCCTGCAGCCACTTAACCCTTTCCATATAGAAGGGAAGAAAGGGTCTGCTCAGTGTGTGAACATTTTGCAGACAGAAAGGGAGACGTTTTGTCCAAGCTTCAGCCCTGGCTCAACTCACGGCAGGCTACAGCCTCCAGAGACATATGTCCCTCAGCTCAAGTGGTATCAACTGGAGAGCACTCACTCCCCACCCTTGGATCTGAAACCCTAACTCAGTTCTGGCAAACCAGACATATTCAGCTCTCAGGCATGTCTTACCTGGCTCGCAAGTGAAGGTCCATCTGCCTGACCCCTGTTCAATAATCCTATGCCCCACAAGTGCCCTTTCCCACCAACTGTACACATGGCCAGCAGGAGCCAGTGGCAGGTGAAGAGGTAGGGTCACTCTTCTCAGTGGGACGGGAGACAGCACAGCCCCCCACATTACACACACTTATGGGCCATCACTATCAGGGCTGTCACATCCCTAGCTCCAAATATACATGTAGAGACCCAGTCTTCCATCAACTCTTCACCAGGCACCTACCCTGAGAGCAGAAACTGTGTCCAGGTCCATGTCTGGGGAGCTGGCTATTATCCTGTGAGCAGCCAGGACACCTGGGAGGTAGAGTTCCTCCTTCAAGGAAATGTCATGCCTCCCTCCCCCATATTCCCAGGGAAGACACTGAAAAGAATCCTCCCCTACCAAGATCGCAACCTCAAACATAGGGATACTGCTTTTTCCCACTCGTGTGTCCATGAAAGCCGCACACCCATTTTGGCAGGCAGCCGCGCATAAGGGTAAATAAAGGGGCCCTGTCTCACTCAGCCCCCTTTCCGGGGTCTACGGTTTACCTGCCGCTGTGAAGCCCTTGGCCAGGGCGAAAGCCAGCTGGCCAGCCCCGATGAAGCCCACGCTCATGATGTCTGCAGGCCCCACGCCTACAGTCCTTACAGCTGGTCACGGCTTTCGTTGCAAGGGGCAGGAGAGGCAAGCTGAGCAGGATGAATGGCAGGAAGTTAGGTGGGCGCCTGTCCTAGCCAGCCCAACGCTCCCTGTTGCTGTCTGTCCGGGGCGCCCCTCCTGGTAATTGCCCCAGCTCTGGGCCAAGAGTCGGGTCTCGGGCAGGCTGCGAGGCTCCAGTCCCTCGGAAAAAGGCCAAAGATCCGCAGCAGTTCCAACGAGGGGAGGAGTTGCCCCAGCCCCAAAACTTCCACCCCAAAGCCGCCAGTCCGACCCCAACCAAGATACCCAGATGGCGATCTTGGGTCGGCTGCGAAGCGCCCGCCGCCACGCGTCACCCAGCGGGCCAGCCACCGTGGCCCGCCCCCAGCAGATCCACGTTGCCGCTGCAGCGAGCCGGCCAATCGGGAGCCGCAGCCGCGTCCCGGGCATTGCGTCATCCCCCGAGCCGTCCCGGGTCGTACCTGCTAGCCAGGACAGTGCCCGAGAGTGGGGCCCCTCCCCAAAGAGGTGGGCTTTCTCCTTCGTGCCATGCCTTGCCGCTTCTTGGGCGCCCATTTTCACAGCTGGGCGCCCTCTGTGATCTCTGCCCCCTAGTCCCTGACTCTCCTCCTAACAGGAGGTGGCCATCTAGTAAATAAGAGAGGATCGTCCTATGGTGTCTCAGCTTCCCAATCCCCGCCCCCCTTTCTCATCCTCAGAGTCCCTGGGATTTTTCTGCCCTAGGTTAGAGAGAATAAGATCCTAATCATTTCCTCTGAGGCCCTAGGATTTACTGAGGGCCTGGGCATTTGTCTGCTTTGAGACCACTGGGCAGTTAGGGATCCCCAGCAACAGGACCAGTGGCAAGGTAGAAGTGGGACGTCACATTCCATCCTCCACCAAGAGCAGAGATGGCCTGCTCTATTTTTCCTGCTCTGGGCCTTGATGAGGACGTTTCTGCCTCCATGGATGGGCTCCTGGGTTTTTGTTAAGTGTGTGTCCCAAGGTGATAACTCCGACCCATGACATAAAACCTGGAAATTTGTTACGTTTCCAGAGATTGAGCTTCTGTTTGTAAAGACTGCTTTTTCCTCCTGGCCATAATGACAAATAATATTCTTCCTTAACACAAAACAGGATAGTCCTGGCCCAGGGAGCAACCATCAGCAGAACCAGCCCAAGATGAGCCTTTTGCATGCCTTCTGCATGCAATTCTTGAGCCTTGACCCCTCCCATCCTCAACCCTGTCACAGGACCTCTGAAATTTAGTTTGGATGGTGTGCTGTGGGCAGAAGGTCATTAGACAGTGAGGAAATAGGGGACCTCAAAACAAGTTATGCCTAACTTGCTTTAGAATCTCAGCTAGCAAAAGAAGGAAACAGGTAAGTAGAGTCCCTCCCCAGTGTCCAAGTCTCCCCTATGAGTTGGGAATGGCGTGACCCATGTGCTCTTTTGTTACCTGGTGATATGAACTTCAGACCCCTTGAAAATGTGCCCTTGAGCCCCATGTACCCACCTTTCATAATAAAAGATACTGATCTAGATCCCTCTCCTGCTGGCCAGCTGAAGTCACTTGGCTCACATGGTGTTGCCCAGGGCCTGGCTCTGAGCCTTTGGAGCCTAAAACTGTTGTGGTTGCACTGCTCAGAAGGTGCAACAACCTGTCTACCCATGCCTGAAGCCTCTGGGACCCCCAGACGGGGATGTGGGGAGTCGGTGAGTATTAGAAGCCCACAGGAAGGAGGAGACTGAGTTCAGTATTGATCTTCCCTTCTTTCCACTGGGCCATCCAAGCCATCCTGGCTTGTTATCCATTGAGGAAGAGAACCTCTGTCTCTTCTTCAGGAGGCTGCCCTCAAATTCTTAGGAGACAAGGTCAGTTTTCCATGCACCCCAGAACCCAGAGGGTCCCCATGACCAGGTCCTCTCTCAGTCAGGTTCCAGTATAGATCCTCCCTGAGCATGCGGGGAGGGGGTAGTTAGTATAGGAGGTGCAACTGCCACAGCCCCTCACCAGAGACCACTCAGCCAAAGCCAGGGTGCAAATGAACACCTGCATTTATTTGCTGCTCATGGACCTTGGGAGACAGCCAGTGGTGTTTGGATCCACCCCAGGCTGGTCCACTCTGGGGTCACATACAGGGGAAGCTAACTGGAGCATGGAGGATGATGGTACCAGCATCAGCCTTGGCAGTTAGGACAGATGGACAACTGGATGCTTAGAGGAGTCCTAGGGGCTGCCCCAGGTGGGGCCCTCACCATCTGTTCAGATCACCTTTCTTTTTTTTTTTTGTCTTTTTCATTTTTATCGGTACCAGGGATCGAACTGACAACCGCCTGCTTGCAAGGCAGGTGCTTATGCCGCTGAGCTAAATCCCCAGCCCCCAGATCACCTTTCAACCTAGCCTCTGGGAACCTGCAGTGGGCACTACCACAGCTGCTGAATTATGACCCATCATGGGTGTCAGGTGAGGCTCTGTTGCTGGGTAGGGATCCATCTCCTCCACACACTGGTAATACTACTGGTGTCAGTGGGCCCTGGAAGGCTCACATCACCACCTCCAACCTCAGTCCTTGGCTGTGGCCACTGGGAGGCCCCGTGGAGGCAGGGCCTCATTCAGGCTAGTGGGCAACCAGGCTGAAGGTGGTGCTGATTCTGATTTCCAGGGTTCTTCTCTGTGAGCAGGGTTCTGGAACTGCCCCTTCAGACGAGGAGCCTCTAGCCCCTCTCCTAACCTCCCTGGCTGGCTCCAGGGCTCTGCCTGATTCATATCCAGTCTAAGCACCATCTCCAGACACTGATGAGCATACTGAGCCATCTCCAAAGTCTTTTAGTCCCAGTGTCCCCAGTTACAAAGTGGGTCACAGCAGCAGGTGTTCCAGAGGGTTTCCCCACCTGCACTGAGCCTAGGGAGGGCTGAAAATGAGAGAAAAAGATTAAAGATGGAGACGGAGACAGAGATGAGAAAAATGAGAGCCAGGAGCATCTTCTGCCATGTCTGCCCTGAGCCCTCAGTCTCCTTGCTGCTGGCCCCTGATGTTCCAGTTCACCTTGGTCATCCTCCTGTGCCTGGGGCCACAACTGGTGATTGCAGGCAGCCACTTGCCAGGCTACAGGGTGGGCACAAAGCGGATCCTCTGCGAGTAGGCCAGGTCGACAATGTAGAGGAGCAGGTTGACATATGTGAAAATGGCTATCACCAGCTGGCTGTCCCAGGAGCAGCTGCCCTGGGGGCAGTTAGGGGGCCGCCTGGGCTCCCCATATTTGGGATCGAAGCAGAAGACAGGCCAGATCACGGCAGCACTGAGGTACAGGAGCACAGCCAGAAAGGTATACACCACCACTAGGCGGTCGAAGGGACAGCCCAGGGCCCCCATGTGGCCCATCACACTCAGGGCCACCACAGCCACTGTGACCAAGAAGCACAAACTGTAGACAGCCACGCACCATTGCATGGCTGCGTAGCGCCCATAGTTGCTGTCGTGGACAAGTGCCCCAAAGATAATACAGGCCACAAAGGCCTGGACAATCTTGAGAAGCCCTGACACTGTGGCCATGTAGCTAGCTACCTGGCCAGGCCGCGCCCTCGTCAGGGCCACTTCAGAGGCGTAGGACAGGAAGAGGAGCCCAGCGAAGACACTGGCCGACAGGCGAAAGTTCCGGGCCGTGCAGCCGGCAGGCTCGGGCAGGCACTGGAGCTGGGTGAAGTAGAGCGGGTAGATGACAGCGGCTGTGGCACACAGTAGCGTGGCCAGCATGGCAAAGGCCGCAGTGAAGTTGCCCCAGGAGAGGCGCAGGCAACCATGGAGCTTTGTGAACTCACAGGCTACCACTAGGACAGACAGGGCGAAGCAGAAGCCCCAGGCAGCCATGCAGAAGGTACCTTGGACGCCAGCGAACCCGCCTCGGTGGGCAACCAGGCTGAAGGTGGTGCAGCCGAAGACCAGCTGCAGCACACGGGCGGTGCCCACTGGGGATGTCACGGCACCCAGGTGTAGGTATGCACCCCCAGGGGGCTCCATGGTGCCGCTCATCTGGCTGACTGCCTCCTACCCTCACACAGTGCCCAGCAGTCCTGTGTCTCCGCCCGGTTGAGGGCCCTCTGTGCTCTGCGGTGGAGGCAGGTGCCGGCAGTCTGCAGCAGCGGAGCCAATGGTGACATTGCAGTAAGGCAGCTTCCCTGCCGCCTGTGTGGGGAGCCCCCTCCCCCAGCACTATAAATAGACAGCGGCGCTCGGAGCCTGGGAATAGCAGCCCACGTGCCTGTGCCCATCCTGGAGGGACATCTGACCCCAGTGTCCCAAGAAGAACCCCTGCCAGGACCCATGGCTGCTGGTGCCGCCCAACTCCGCCTCCTAAACACCTGCGTCTTTCAGTCCGGTCAGTGTAGGGGAGGGGTGGGAAGGGGTGGGAATGAGCAGATAGCACGGGGTCCCGGCTGTGTCACCCCAGTGCCAGCAGCAGGCAGGGCCAGCTGCTTAGGAATAGTGCAGGGAAATGGAAGCCTAGGAGCGGGCGGGGGGGCGAGGGGGAGATCTTTCTCCTCATCCCACCGTCCCTGCAGTAGGGTTCAGGGCCCTGCTAGTCTCAGACCATTGTCATTGTCCTTGAGATTCACATACCTCTGACCCCCAGAGCTGTGGGGGAGGGAAAGGTGGAGCATGGAGATCCTGGGCCTTACCCACCTGCATGGGGGAGGTTTGAATTTTAACTATAATTTGGGGGTACCCCTATGAAGTGTATGTGAATGCCTAGGAAAAAAAACTCAATTCTTTTTTCCTCTTGAAGCAGGGTCTCTGTAGTCAAAGCTGGTGTGAAATTCACTGTTACCCAAGGGCGGTCTTTGAACCCAAGATCCTTGGGGCTGGAACTGGCTCAGTGGTAGAGCTCTTGCCTTATGTGTATTTGAGATCCTTCTGTCTCAGCTTCATGAGTGCTGGGATTACAGGTGTGTACCGCCACTCTTTGCTTCAACTCTACTGTTTTTTTTTTTTTTTTTTTCTTTCTGATACTGGGGATCAAACCCAGGGGTGTTCTGCCACCGAGCTACATCCCCAACCCGACCCTTTTTATTGTACATTTTATTTTGAAACAGGGTCTCCCTAAGTCATTAAGTTGCCTAGGCTGGGCTTAAACTTGTGAGCCTCCTGCGTCAGCCTCCCAGAGTGTACAGACATGTGCTACCTTGTCCAGTTTTCAACTTTTTTTTTTTTTTTTTTTGAGACAAGGACTCACTATGTAGTACAACCCGGCCTTGAACCCCTTTATGTAGCCCAGGCTGCCTTCTATCTCACCCTCCAGAATGCTGGGATTATGGGTGTGTGCCACCAAACCTGGCTTCCTCAACAGTTTTAGTTGAAAAAAATTTTAGATCCATAGAAGAGTGGCAGAATAGCATGACCAGCTCCTATGCGCCCTCTGCCTCCTGTTGTGGTGTGCGTCTAGATAGCCTCCCAGGGCCTTCTGTAGTTTTAGATGGGCCTTTTGGAGGTGGCTAAATCTAGCATGTGCGATTGACTGGTAGTGGTGGTGGTGGGATTAAGGGTGGATGATTGCTGCACCGATTGGATTGGCACTGCCTGAATCCCAGTAGACTGGATACAATTAAAAGACAGAAAGAGGTTGCTCTCTCCCTTGCTGCTTTTGCTGTCTGCCATGAATTGTTCTCCTTTGTGAAGCTGCCCTGCTTTGCACCCAGACAACAGTGAATTGAAACCTCTATAAACTGTGAGCTAAATAAATGTTTTCTCCTTTAACTTTGGTTATTGAATATTCTGTCTCAGCAATGAGAAAATAAATAAGACACCTACATGGAAGAATTTTCTGTTTTAAAGTACTGGAGACAAAAGTAAGAGTCTTGAAAAAAAAAAAAGTAAGAGTCTTGGATATACTAGACAAATACACTACCACTTACCTATATCCACAGCCCAGGAATTGTTCATATTTTGCTCTGTCTGTGTTCTCCTGCTAATTAATTAGCTATGCAGATATGACAGACTCTAGATATTTCCAGAGCTGTTTCTTCTGAGGAAGACCATGTCCCTAAGGACTTGCAGCACCGTGGTCACGCTAGGGAGACTTGAGAATGGGCACCTGGTATGGTCCACAGTCAGTTTTCCTTACCTGTCCCCAAATTGCACCTGAATGACTTTGAAGTTTTTCACCCAGATTGGGGTCAGGATTGTGGGTTGCTCATGGCTGCTGTGGCTCTCATCTGGTTTTTTATCTGCAGTCTCCCCTACTTTCCTTGTATTTCATAACAAGACTTGGGGTTTTTTAGTTTTGTTTTGTTTTTTTCCTATCCTAGAGACTGAACCCCTAGCTCTTTAAAAAATTTTTCAGAGGGGTTGGGGGTTTAGCTCAGTGGCTTAAGTGCCTGCCTGGTAAGCCTGAGGCTGTGAGTTCAGTCCCAGTACCAAACTCAGGCCCTTGTGCTTGCTAGACAGGTGCTGTGTAGCTGAGCCACATCCCCATAAAAATGTATTTTGAAGGGGCTGGGGATTTAGCTCAGTGGCATAAGCAACTGCCTTGCAAGCAGGCGGTTGTGAGTTCGATCCCTGGTACCAATAAAAATGAAAAAGACAAAAAAAAATGTATTTTGAGACAGGGTTTCCCCTCTGTAGCCCAGGCTAGCCTTGAATTTGTGGTGATCCTCATGCTTCAGCCTCCTGAGTGCTGGGACTATAGATGTACACTACCATGCCCAGTTTAACACTGATTTTCTTGGAGAGCCCTGGCCAGGGACTTTACAGACTGCTCTGCAGTGTGTAATGGCTGAATATTTCTTCATGGTTGGAGTCCAGGCTAACAGGGGACATACTGTGAAAGGCCTAGCATCTGGTGGAGCAGGTTTCCCCCACGGGTCTTAGGCTCTGCTGGTGCTTCCCCAGGGCAATGTCTGCTAATAAGGTTCCTATAGTAGTTACAGTGAAGTGAGGAGGACAGGCCTGCAACCCTCTGATGTGACTCTGGATGCCTTGGAGTATTGAGAACATCAGGGAAGCCCTGGGAGGTCTGCCCCAAGGCATCTGAGCTTTTGCTCCCCAGGTTTGGGGGCAGGGTTGTCCTGGATCCAGTTGCCTCCTGACTACAGAGAGGCTTGGAGAAAATGATTTAACTAATCACCAGGCGTGCTGGCTCACACCTGTAATCCCAGCACTCGGGAGGTTGAGGCAAGAGGATTGTAGCAAGTTCAAGACCAGCCTAGGCTACAAAGTAAGCTCAAGGCCAGCCTGAACTGCACAGCGAGACCCAGTCTCAAAAAGACAAAACAAAACAAACAAAAAAAAAGATTTAACTTATCTCACATGAAGACGTGTACTACTGTCACTCAAGTGCTTGGTAAGCAAATCATGACACCAGATCTTGCTGGGTTGCTGTCTATCTTTCCTTTTTTTTTTTCTTTGAGATAGCCCAGGCTGGCCTTAACTCTCAGTGATCCTCTTGCCTCAGCCTCACCAATACTGAGGTTCCAGGTTCACATTACCATATCTTGTGAGGTTTACTTGATTTTTCTTCTCTTCTGTGGGTGCAGGTATGCTAGTAATCACACACACACACACACACACACACACACACACACACACACACAGAGACAGGATTTGAACCCAGGCCTTGAGTATTCTAGGTAAGAGCTTTACCAGTGAGCTACATCCCCAGAAACTCACTGTGTAAAATTTCACTGTGAGACATTTCTCTAAATTGCCTAGGTTGCTTCTCCTAATATCTTGTTTTGAAATTTTGTTTTATTTCTTCCTCTTTAAAATAAAATTAAAGGACTGGGCATGGTGGCACACACCTAAAATCCTAGCATTCGGGAAGCTAAGGCAGGAGGATCCTTACGAGTTTAAGGCTAGCCTGCGCTACAAAGTGAGTTCCAGACCAGCATGAACTGCATAGTGTCTCAAAAAGACAAAAAAAAAAAAAAATAAAAATTAAATTATTTTTTAAAGCAAAGTTAATAATAATAAATAAATTGCCCAGGTTGGCCTGATTTCATTTCCTCTTGCCTCAGCTTCCCAGGTAGAATTCAGTCATTTCTTTTTCTTTATTTATTTCCTTTTTTTCTTTCATTTTTTTTGGTCTTAACTACATAAACTGTCACTCTTGTTCTGCTGCTGACCTGTACATCTGTCCTCCTGTACTCTGCAAACAGAGGAGGGCTGTGGGACCCACAGCACTGGACATCTAAGAGCCCTGACTCAACACTGCTAATGCCCCAGTGCGCCCAGAGGCTCAGGGCTGGGAGGCAGGCAGGAGTCAGGCACTCTGTGGAAGTCACAGCAGGAAGACCTTCAGGGAACCCTGTCGGGGACTCTGGGTTCTGAGTGAGAGCAGCCCTGGGAGTCAAATGCAGCAGTGTCCCAGGGAGTATGGCTGGGACTATCCGGTGGTCCCTAGAGCCCCCTGTCCAGCCACATTCTGAGTCTACTTGGCTCATGAGGTGAGGGAATCCTTGGGCCCTGCCCAGGAGAGAGTTGTCTAGCCCAAAGGGGCCCAAGGGTTACTGGGCCAGGTCTGGAGAGGAAGACTCCCGAGGCAGGGCAGCAAGTGCTGAGCTCTGGTCTAGTCCCAGACTCCAGGGCTCAGTGCTGGGATTATAGGTGTGCCCCACTACACCCAGCCCAGCTCAAATTTTCTTTTCTTTTTTTTTCTCTGATTCAAATTTTTCTAAAGCTAAACAACCAGGATGAGAATAATTAAAAAATAAACTTTATTTTATGAAGCATTACAAATTAATTTAAGAGAGCCAGATTTATATTGTATGAATAAAAAACTTGATCTTACAAAAATGTTACCATATTTTTTAGAACAGTTTTAGATTTTTTAAATTCTTTTTTTTTTTAATCAGTACCAGGGATCAAACTCACAACTGCGCTCTTACAAGGCAGGCGCTTATGCCACTGAGCTAAATCCCCAGCCCTCAAGAATAGTTTTAGATTTACAGGGCAATTGATCAGGTCATATGGAATTCCTTCGAAACACTTCTCTCTGTCGACATCTGACAAGAGCTTATTGCATTTGTTACATTAATGAACCAATTAATGAGCCAATATTATATTATAAATAATAATGAATTACAGGTGACCCATACCTGTAATTCCAGAACTCTAGGAGGCTAAGGCAGGAGGATTGCAAGTATGCCCAGATGGGACAACTTTATTTAAAGTATTAAAAAATGTACTGGAGGGTTGGGGATTTAGCTCAGTGGCATAAGTCGTGAGTTCGATCCCTGGTACTGATAAAAAGGAAAAAAGACCAAAAAAAAAGAAAATGAAAAAATGTACTGGAAAGAGATATAAGCCAGTTCAAAGGCCCTGGGCTCAACCTCTACTACTACAAAAAGAGTAATAATAATAATAATAATAATAATAATACCATGTCAGGGATTTAGCTCAGTGGTGTAAGTGCCTGCCTGGCAAGCGCAAGGTCATGAGTTTGATCCCCCGTACCAAAAAAAAAAAAAAAAAAAAAAGAAAAAGAAAAAAGAAAAAAAATACAATAATAATGCTGGACATGGTGGTGCACACTTGCAATCCCAACACTCAGAAGGCTGAGGCAGGAGGACTGCTGTGAGTTCAAGACCAGCCTAGAATACATAATGAGTTCAAAGCCAGCCTGAGCTGCAGAGTGAGATCCTGTATCAAATATATATATAGTAACATTATTATTTATTTTTTAAATTTTTACTACTGGGTATCAAACTCATGACCTTGTGCTTGCCAGGCAGGTGCTTACACCACTGAGCTAAATTCTCAGTCCCATTATTAATTATTATATTCTATACTGGGGATTGAGATTGAACCCAGAGGTGCTCTACAACTCAGCAACATCTCCAGTCACTTTTGTTAATTATTTTAAGATGTGATTTCTTCAAACTGTCCAGGCTGCTGTTGAACCTGTGATCCTTCTGCCTCAGCCTCCTGAGTAGCTGGGAGTACAGGTGTGTACCAACATACTTGGCATATAACTAATAGATCTCCTGCCCCTTTCCTCCCTGACGTTGTTGGTCAAACCTAGTACTCGCATGTGTTGGGCAAGTGCTCCTACGTTGAGCTAGATCTCCAGCCATTCCCAGCCCTTTGAAAATTTTATTTTGGAAAAAAATACATAGTTTTGGGGCTGGGGATTTAGCTCAGCGGCATAAGTGCCTACCTTGCAAGCATGTGGTCATGAGTTCAATCCCCGGTACCAATAAAAAATAAAAATTAAAAAAATACATAGATTTCTGTTGAAACAGGGTGTCACCCAGTTGCTCATGCTGGCCTCAGATGTGTGATCCTCCTGCTTCAACCTCCTGAGATGCTGAGATGAGAAGTGTGTCCCACCATGCTCAGCTGACACATCTTTTTTTTTTTTTTTTTTTCTTTTTCCTTTTTATCAGTACCAGGGCTGGAACTCACGACTGTCTGCTTGCAAGGCAGACGCTTATGCCACTGAGCTAAATCCCCAGCCCTACATCATTATTTTATTTTATTTTTTTTTTTTACCAGTACCAGGGATCAAACTCACAACCGCCTGCTCACAAGGCAGGTGCTTTATGCCGCTAAGCTAAATCCCCAGCCCCTGACACATCATTATTAACTCAAGGCCATGTTTATTCATAGTCCTCAGCTTTTACCAGACATCCTCCTTTTGCTCCGTGGTCTCACGCAGTCTCCCACGTGACCTTTAGTTGTCCCAACTCATCAGGTTTCTCCTGGTTGTGAGTTTCTGGGAACCTCCTTGTCTTGTGTTTGCGGTTTTTTTTTGTTTTTTGTTAACCTGCTTGTTTTTAATGATCTTGAGAGCTGAGGGACGGGGCATTTTTTCTTAGGAGTAGACAGAGGGAGTGGTGAGGAGGACAGAGGTGACCTGTTTTCTGGTCCTGTTGTACCAGGGTCCCTGTCTTACAGGCACCTCACTGTTGGCGTTGGCATGGTCACCTGTTGGAGTCACCGAAGCTGAATACTCCTGCAGGGCTGTGACGTGCTCTGGGCATGGCTGAACTGAGAACAAGGAGAAGCCTCTGGGGGCAAGATAGGCCATAGCTGAAGCCCCTGGAGACTTTCTGGATGGTTGTCTATTAGCATCATCTGTTGCTCTGAGGGGTCCTTGAACCCTTCTCCACATCCTGCTCAGGTTTCCTCCATTGTCACTAGACTCCTTGCTCGTTCTGATTAAATATGGGCTGCCAGGGTCAGTCGGCCAGCTGACTAGCAGTTTCAAGCTCTGCCAAGAATTTTGGTTCTCCTGGGGCCTTAAAGGTCATGCCACTTTTCTCATTCCTTTGAAGCTTTGCCATGCATCCATTTGGGGGATCGGAGATCTAGGCACAGATTGCAACAGTCACCTGGCCAGCTGGAGCTGCCGGGATCTCACAGGGATGCTGCCCCCACCCAGATCTCTAGAAGGGAATCACTGCTCAGGGCCACAGGCGGTGCTGGGAGTCTGGGTCCCTCTCGTCCAAAGCAGAACACTGACATAAATTCTGTGTTTCCCTTCTGCCCCATTCATTTATTTATTCAATTATTTATTATCTTTACATGGCTCTGGGAAGTGAGCCCAGGGCCATATACAGTATATCCCAGCCCTTTTTTATTTTTTAAATTTTTAGACGGGGTCTTCTAGGTTGCCAGGTTGCCCAGGCTGGGCTCACATGTAGGACTCAAGCCTCTTGCCTCGGCCCCAGAGCGCTGGGATTATAGATGGGCACTACCTCACCGGGCTCATTCGGTTATTTATAACAGTATCAATTTATGGATGGTGCAGAGTGACACTGTTGTCCTGCTGCTTGTATTCCGGCCTTGGCTCCTGAGGGCTTTTCTGTCACTACCAGGTCCTCTCACCCTAAAGGGAGGGTGTGTTGCCCCAGGCCCAAACTGTGTGTTTTTGGGCAGTGATACTTCTGATAGCATTGTCCAGGCTGGCTTTGATTTTGTGACCCTCCTGTCTCAGCCTCCTGTGTGTTGAGGGTACAGACATGTACCACTATGCTTGGTCCAAAGAGACAACTCTTGGTGGACTTGCAGAGAGCCTTGGGAAGGTCATTTACTTTTGATATGATGCAAACGGCAAGTTTTACAAAACATTTTGCATTTTCTTCCTGTTACTCTTCCAAGAGTTCAGTGTTTCCAGCCCTGTATTTTTTTCTAGTTCTTCTGCTTAACATTTTCTCTGCACAAGTGTTTTTCCAGTGATCTGAAATACCCTGTGTCCATTTAGGCACTGAGACACAGCGATGGATAAATAAGACAAAGATATTTGTCATAACGCCCATTCTCGTTGACTTTTATCTACTTTTGAAGACCTACAATGTCTCCAATGTTTTGGTTTTGTTGGTTTTATTCTTTACTGTTTTGTTCAATTGTATTATAACTAATGATATAGGCAATTCTATTAGAGATAGCGGGAGGCATTATGGTATCCATTGTTGATCACCTTGTATTATGTTTTTACATTATCTATTATGTCCACCCTTTTGACTTGACCGATTCTGTTCTGTTATGTCACATTTGGTTTTACTCTCTTCCAAAAAAGTAATAAGAACCGTGGGAGCAACAAAACCCAAAATGTGTAATTGTCATTGTACAAAAGAGAGGAAAAGAAAGTGCTCTAAACTATATAACTGCATGTATATTTAAGTGTATAAGATAGAAAATGATATCACAGAGTTTTATTGGATCATTGAACAGAACTGTTTGCAGTATCATTGTTGGAATGTCCACTTTACAAGCTTTAATTTTGTGATTTGAACAATTATTTCTAAGATGACAATATGTAATCCATTAACTAGTGATTTCCTACTGTTTATTTTTTTTTCTGTAAATCTGTATAACTTGTACCCTTTCTCTGCTTTTTTTTTCTTTTCTCCTTAAATAAAATTTAAAAAAAAAGATATTTGTCTTACCAGGTGTGATAGCACACACCTGTGCTTCCAGCAATTTGGGAGGCTGAGGCAGGAAGCTGACAAGTTCAAGCCCAGCCTGGGCAACTTAGTTAGATATTGTCTAAAAAAAAGAGGGGGGAGCTGGGGATTTAGCTCAGCGGCATAAGCACCTGCCTTGCAAGCAGGCAGTTGTGAGTTCGATCCTTGGTACCGATAAAAACAAAAAAGACAAAAAAAAAAAAAAAAAAAAAAAGAGGGGGGCTGGGCATATATCTTAGTGTGAAGGATGTAGATTTAATACCCAGGACTACAATAATGACAAGCCTGTCCCATCAGGTCCAAACTGGAGAATCATGAATCAAAGCACGGTGCAAGAAGTGTGGCATGAGAGGAATGGGGTGCTATGGTTTTTATCTAGCTGTCCCCCCAAAACCTTGTGCACTTGTAGGTGGGGCTGTGCGGAGTGGGCAGATCACGTGAGAGAGATGGTCACAGCTGACTGTGACACTGAAGGTGAAGCATGGGGGCAGGAACTGGGTCACTGAGGTTTGGCCTGGCAAGGTCCTCTCTCTCCTCTTTCCTGAATCACTCTGCTTCCTGTCTGTCGGATAGTAAGCCACTTCTCAGCCACACTGCCCTGCCTGGGAGCCAGCTGATTATGGACTGAAACCTCTTCAAACTGTGGCCTTTCCTCCTTTAACTCACAGGTGTTGGGTATTGTCCCTCAGTGACAAGAAAGTAATTTAGGGCTGAGGATTTAGCTCAGCGGCGTAAGCGCCTGGCTGGCAAGTGGAAAGTCATGAGTTGGATCCCTGATAGCAAAGAAAAGAAAGGAAAAGACAGTAATTTAGCAAGGGGCCACCTTTTGTGGGGATCATGAAGGCCACACTGAAAGGCAACCCCTGGGGTAGGACTGAGGAGTGAGTCCAGGCAGGAGCGGAGATGAGGGTCAGAGGCACAGCAGTCCCAAGACCGGGGTGGGGGGCACCAGAAAGCAGGGACGCAGGAGCCAGCTCTGTGGGCTCCGAAGGACTCTGAGCCAAGGGCAGGGTGTGTCATTTGGTGGTGGCACCAGATGGTTCCTATCTACTGTTGTTGAGTACAGAGCTGAAATGTGCACTGTGTTGACATGGGGTTTCAAGCTCCATGTTCCAGGTCCCCAGACATCAAAGGCTACCCTGGCTTTGACTGTCACTCATAGAAAGGACCGGTTCCAGGTAGATGTCCAGGGTTCTACTGCACCTATAAGGACCATGTCACTGGAAGTGACAAACAGCCCTAGAAAAGCTGGGAAGCCTTTGTGCCACCCTGCAGCTTCGCCAGGTGTGATGGTCAGATGGTCAGAGGCAGCCCAGGGTACCTCCCTCCTCAGTCCTTGTACCCTGGAGCTCATTTTGTTCCTGGTCCCAGAAAGAAGTCACAATACCAACCATCCGCCGGGCCCAAAGTGAAGTATGCCTTTTTCCTGGTTCACTACCAAGGCAGGAAGAATCTATTCACCTGGAGAATCCTGGTGGGCCATGTGTCTCACATGTGTAACAAGCCTGTGTGTCTGAACACGAAACATTGCCCTTGGGGATGATTTGGGACCTCTTCAGACAGTATACTACACTTCTCTAATTGTGCCCACATCACAGCTCGAGACCTTCCTCTGGGGAAAGAAGAACTGGCCTCCTGGTAGCATCTCTCTTGTACCACCCACCTCCACTACAGCCTGGCAGGCCTCTCCATCCAGCAAAGTCTCTCCAGCCAGGTTCGTACCCTGGCCCCTTTTCTGTCCTCTCTGTCACCTGAGTCATTCCTTGTGGGGAGTGCAGCCTGAGCACCTCTCAAGTCAGGTTCTGGAGGCCAGAGGACCAGGCTGCCCCCCAGACCAGCAGCTCCCACCCCATACCCCTTCTTTCCTCTCTAGCCTACAGTCACCATGTCCCTGACCCCACTGTTCTCTTTGGATGAGGGGACTCCAGGGACATGTGCAATGGCCCACAGGGGACCGTGATGGGCCAAATGGGCATTGGTGATGAGGGTCCCACACAGATAGTATGAGGTCTGGGTACTCCGATGCCACCAGAACTCACCTCCTGCTCAGCCTTCTCAGGTTCAGGGTGCCCTAAATCCTTGGTGCAACCAGGTTCCAGGACATGCATCCTTTCCTGCTGGGAGTGGAGGGCATGGAGTCCCCCCATGGGTCTCTCCCCACTCCTGGACTGGCGCTGCCGGTTCCCTGATGATGTCTATGGTGGGAGGCACAGTATGGAGTTCAGGCTGATTGCCTGCAGGGCCTCTCTGAGCCTCAATTTCTTCATCTGTAAGGTGGAGATTACACAAAACCCACCTCACAGAGATGCCAAAAGGGGGAATAAGCACCTGGATCTGTACAGAATGCTTTGCTCAGAAGGCTGGACCCACTGTTCCCAAGGTCAGTGTGAGCAGGGCCCTGACCTTTGCCCCAGCCCCCCCACTTCTGAGGTTAACCTCACCCACAAGCTCGCCCACATTCAAGATGATGTTGACACAAAGCCAGCCCTGTGCATCCTGGGCACCTGTTGATCATGGAAAGCACCGAGCCTGTTCCAATGACAGCTTTTCTGTGTGTGCCCCAAGACAGGCTAAGACAGTTATGCGAATACATGTGTGCTTACTAGGAAGTGTGTGAGTGTGTGAAACACTCGGAAACACTCAGGAAAACCAGCATCTGTTTACTCCTGGAAGTACAGCTTGTTGGGAAGAAGGGGCACTCTCACTCTCAATGTGTGTATCACCCCATTTTTAAAAAAACCTTATTTCTCAACAAGCTCTCACTACGTCATCAAGGAACCCAGGCAGGGGTCAAACTTGGGATCTTCCTGCTTCAGGCTCCCAAAGTGCTGGCATTCCTGGAGCATGTCACCACACCAAATTATGTCTTTCCAATTTTAACCTATATATTGCGTGATCTAGTAAAAATAAATACATGCAAATTTAAGACAATAATACTTGGGTGGGGAGTGTATTCCTGTAGAGATGAGAGTTTTCAAACTACAACCTTGATATGCCGAACACCACTGAGCTGTCCACTGCAAAATGGCTCACTATATATTTTTTTAATAGTGGATTTCATTTCGTTTCAATGAGAAAATGAAAAGCAACTGTGAATTGTTGTCCCAGGAAGTGCGTATTCATTGAGTACTTGCACATAGTCTTGAGGTGGAGTGTGCCTCTCCTTCCTGTATGTGCAGCAGGGGTCAGAGTAGGATCCCCACCTCTACCCAGGACCCCTGCTGCTCTGCAGGGAGGTGCAAAGGCCCTTCAAGTAAACAGTGCAGGGGGAGCTTCTTTTGTGGTCTTATTTTATTATTTAAAAAAAATATGTTACAAAACACTATCATTCATCATATATTTCTTGCTTATTTTTCTTTTTTTTAAAATTAAAAAAAGTTACTTTATAAAATAATACAAAAGGGCATGGCAGGCTGGGGCTTCCAGGCACTATCTGAGCTGCTGGGCCAGGGACTCAGTGCTCGGCTCCTGGTTCTGGCTCCCATGGTGGTTTGGGAGATGGCAGGTGGGGTGCTCATGGCTAAGGGAGGCTCACCCTCTCTGGCTGGGTCTCAGGGAGGCCCCAGGGGAAGAACAGGGAGGCTGCTGGGGTGGCAAGAGCCAGGAGTGGCACCCTCCCTAGCTCCCGCTGCTCAGCATCCCTAGCAGCTTGCTGGGCTCCAATCCCTGCTGCTGGGCTACCGTCTGCACATCAAAGCCCATGTGCATGAGGAACTGGGCCACATTCATCTCCTGCCCGGTGAACTGGTCTCGAATGGTGGGGCACGAGGGATTACAGTGGGGCCAGGGACAGCTGTCCACCAGGTGGATGGGGCAGCCCTTCAGGGGAGTTTTGCTGGCCTTATGGCTGTCGTGGAGGCTTCTGTCCCAGCAGTGCAGTGCTCGAGGCAGCGAGGTCCCCTTCACCTGGACATCTGTCCAGTGGCTGCAGACAGAAATGTGTGGGAGGGCATGGGGGAGGGTTTCATGACTGCTACTGGGGGCTATGCTTTAATTCGGACCACGAAGACTGCTGTGCACCAAATGGTTTCGGAAGCCCCAGAAGGAATCCCTTTAGATGAAGCTAGCGGGGGGGGGGGGGGGGGGCTATGAGAGGGCAAGTGTGGGTTTGAGGGGCACTATGGGACCCCTGGAATTAATACTGTGGACATAAGCTGCACCAAGGCTGGGTCACTGACCTCCGGATGATGATCTCGTGGGACAGGCAGGCAGGAGCGAAGCTGGCCCTGGTGGAAGGAAGACAGCACCCTGAGCCCCTGGACTCCAGCTCCTCCTCCATCCTGTGCTACCCGCTGGGAAACACTGTGGCCAGCTTGCTGCTCCTGCCTGGAGCCTGGCCCCCACCTGCCAGCACACTCCCTGCAACCCTTGCCCTTTGAGCCTGCAAATTTTGCTCAGAGTCCACCTTGTCCAGCAGGACACTGCCAGACAGTGGTAGGAGGCTGTCCCAGATAAAGATTTCACCATTTTTGAGGCCTCTATCTTATTTCATTTTATTTTATTTTGTCTTTTTGACACAGGCTCTCCCTATACAGTTCAGGCTGGCCTTGAACTCACTTTGTAGCCCAGATTAGTGTCAAACTCACAGTGATCTTTGTGCCTCAGCCTCCCAAGTGCTGGAATTACAGCATGTACCCCCACACCCAGTGAGATCTCTGTTCATTAACAGACTTACTGCAGGTTTGGAAGGGTTGAATTAGCCACCCAGAGTGGGGCCCCAACACTCACGGCACGTCCTTGAGTGTGTTACGCAGCTCATGACCCAGGTTCTGTATGTACAGCCACTGCCCCTCCTGAACCGGCTGTCCTGTGAGATGTGCGTTGTCTGCAGTCAGTTGGGCCTCATCAAACAGCCACTGTACCACGAACACTGGGCCTAGGGGGAGTAAGGGTCAGCTTGGCCCACCATCGTGCTAGGGTCCCTGCCACTCCCAGAGGGGCTCACAGGCCAGCCAAGCTCAGCAGGGCTTCCACTGTCCAGTGCCCCTCTTCTTTGTGTGTGTGTGAGAAATATTAGGAACTGAACGCACTCAAGCTAGGCAAGCACTCTACCACTGAACTATATTTTGATTTCTTTTTCTTTCTAGAAAATATACCTTTTGCCAGGCATGGTAGTATATGCCTGTAATCCCAGCACTGGAGAGGCTAAGGCAGGAGGATCAGCAAGAGTTTGAGGCCAGCCAGAACTATGTAGTAAGCACAAGGCCAAACTGAACTATATAGCAAAACCCTGTCTCAAAAAATAGAATACATTTTTTCTTGAAGAAAGACCCTTTTTTGAGTGTTCATGGTATTAGGGATTGAATCTAGGGCCTTTGCACTAAACTAAATGCCCAGCTCTCTCTTTCTATGCTGAAATGGGATCTCACCAAGTTGCTAAACTACCTAGGCTGGGCTCAAATTTTTCTCAGCTCCCCCCAGTGCTGGGATTACAGGTGTGTACTACGGCATGTGGCTGAAGTACTCTGGATAACCACCCACCACCTTGGCCTGGCCTAAATTTGGTGAAGCCCCTTGAAGGGGCTTCATTAATCTTCAGAGTGTAGGGCTTGGGAGTACTCGCCAGAGGCCTCATAGCAGAGACAGGCAGTGGCAGGATTCAGCTTCAAGCCATCCATAACCACCAGTGCAGACAGGGTGATCAATTGTCCTGATTTACCTAGGACTGAGGGTTTCAGTGCTAAGATGAAGATAGAGGCAAAGAGGGGCTACTGGTGTAGATGTGGTCACCTCTCTGGGCTATGGCCCCAGTTTCTGGCCCGCTTCTAAGGGTGGATTTTCAAGAAAGGTGCAGTGAGCCTGTACGGCCCACTGCTGCCCAGGTGCCCCACGAAGCCACTCACAGCGCAAAGTTGGGTAGACTTTGTAGCCTAAGAAGCAGTTCCACTCCTCGCCCTCCTTGAACTGGCTCCGACAGCGCTCTGGGACCATCCCGTTCCAGTACCTGGAGCCACAGCTTCAGATTAGGCTGGAGCTCCTCCCCCAGGGACACCACCAACATCCTTTGTGCAAGATGATCTTGGAATCATACCTGATGCCTCGGCGGATGGCCTCTGTGGGCGCACAAGTGACAGTGTCGACACAGTCTGTGCGGCGGTACTGCTTATTGTCCAGAAACCAGCCTGAGTCGGCCAGGCCCCGAACCTGGATGGCGGGGTAGCCCAGCTGCTCCAGCTGCTCAGCCACACGATCCACATTCAGCAGCACCCCAGTGCCCCCAGCGCTGCACAAAAGGCCACACCTGAGCCAGGTGGCTGGGAGGGTGCTCACCATGCACCCCTAAGCCTGCTCAGACCCCAGGTCAGGCCCTGAGGAGGAAGAGGGATCCTGATGCCTTTCGTCAATCAATGCATTCAGAACTGCAGATGCATTTCCCATTTACACGCAAAGCTCAAAGGCCTCTAGGAGGCCTGGAGACAGAGGAGGCTGGTGAGCTCCAGGCATCTCCAGAGCTTTGGGTGGCAGGACTGGGTTTCTCTTCCAAGCAAGGGCCTGAGCGCTGAGCTTTGTCTTCTTTCTTTTTCCTCTGTCTGCATAACTTTTTTTGTTTTTTGCCTTAGGTTTCTTATCTGAAAATGAAGACCCTCTATGTGCCCTGTAGCCAGCTGGGGTAACAACTGAACAGGTATGACACTGGCCTATGTGTCTTCTCCAGGACACAGGGCCTGGAGAAGGACATTAGTCTACAGTTGATCCCTTATCCTCTACCTCAGTTGGTCCCTGCAGCATAATAGCCATGGAGTCCAAAAGCTTCTTGGGAATTCCCAGTGATAAAGCTCTCTGAGGCCAAATCTCCATGATGCCCCTAAAAATGCGCATTCTCTGGCTCCAGTTTCTGCCCACTTCCCACTGCCTACCCACAGAAGCATGAGCCAGCAGGCTTCTATGAGGCCAGAGCACTGGACCTTCAGGCCTGCTCTCTCCTTGACTCCTATCCACAGTCCTGGCCAGCTTGCACCAAGGGCCCCACATTCCTCCACTCCCCAGTACCACTTGCCTACCTGCTCCCGGCCAGAAGCAGAACCTTGGCCCCACTCAGTCCTCTGCCCAGGAGCTCCTGAACCACCTCTCGGATGATGAGGGCACCCATGAACACGTACTCATCTGTGTGGAGAAATGGCACTTCAGGAGGGCCCTGGGCAGAAAGAAGGCTCCCTACCCTAGGCTGGTAAATAAAATGGGTCTTCCTGGGATGGGCCAGGGGGCTGGTTAGGGGTAGGTGGGTCAAATGCTCTAGGCCCTGCTGGAGGCAGCCCCCAAATGGAACTTCTGGAGAGTGGGGCTACTGCAGGGGCCAGGACAGTCACAGAGGTGATAGTAACCTTGAAAAAGTCACAGGGTTGAAAGTCTACATCTCCCTAGAACCCCAGAATCCTGCTCTCCCACAGGGGAGCCAGGGACTCACTCTTCTCCGACTTGGAGGAAGCCCCACTCCAAACGTCACTGGAGCAATAGGGAATGAAGCTGCAACGCCAGAATGTGTGAGCTTGCTGTGGCCCTCTGCTGCCCAGAGGCTTCAGGAAGGACCCTGGGACAGAAGGACTACCTCCCAGGAAGGACAACTTCTAACATCCAGGAAAGATATCCCAGGACGTTGCCCCTTCCCACAGTCACATCCCACCTCCAAGAAAGATAACTCAGAAAGGGCCACTTCCAGACTCCAAGAAAGACCCCCTCAGGACAGGGCCTCCAAGAAAATCACACCCAGTCTCCAGGAAAGACTTCTCCCAAGGAGAGACCCCACCACGAAAGGCCATACTGATTTCTGAAAAGGACCCCTAAAGAGAACCATTTTCCCAAGAACTCCTCAGAAAGGAGTATACCCCCAGGGAGCAAACCCTGGAGAAAACACCCCCACCCCCACCCCACCCCCGCGCAAGGACCCACACCCTTTCTCTTACACCATGTTGGCATTCCACCAGTAAGGGTTCTCCTCTGGCTGAGAGGACAGGATCCCTGTGCCTGGGGACACAGAGGTGGGTGGGTTTTTATTCTGCTAGGATGGAGCTGTGCAGGCATGGAGACCACAGGGAAGCCTGAGGGACAAGGGGTTCCCACTTTGGCTTCATGAAGGATGTGGGTGGAGCTGGAAGACTGGCCCAAGGTTGCCAGGGAAGGAGGGATGGATGGAGTTAGTTATGCCAGAAAGTCACCATGGCCACCGTGCTGTGATCACCAGGCTGTGACACTAGACGTGACACTCTTGAGCTCCGTGCCCTGTACCAACTGCTTTGACGCTGGCGAAATGAACAGTGGTCCCTGTCAGCACAGCAAAGCTATTTTTGGGGCAGGGATAAAGCTCAGGGGCACAGCCCCTGCCTGGCAAGTGCAAAGTCCTGAGTTTGATTCCAGATATCAATACTAATAACAATACAGTTAGTTTTAGTGTGTTAAGCAGAAGGTTAGCATCCTTTGGCTTTATAGAGAACTCAGATTTAGGGAAGGTGCGCCCGGCGGGGGTGGGGTCTCCCCAGCCTTGAGGACCTCACTGTGACAGATTGCTTAGCCCTGTTCCTTAGTCATCCAGGGAGCAAGTCCTGAAATACTCACCGGTTCGAGTCTGGGGCCAGTCTTTGGAGCTCATGAGGCGCCGCATGGTGTCATATCTGGAGTCGCAGTTCTCCCGGCTGAAGCAGTACCAGCCGCCTGCAGATACAGCCGCCCCCATAGATCTGCGGGTCCGGGGAACCCCTCCACCCCGGCCTCCCATTCCCAAGACTCAGCTCCTGGCACGCACCTTCCAGAAAGAGCAGCCACCGCCGGCTGCCCTTAGACTCCTTTAGGTAGTAGCTGCAGAGACGGGCGCGCGGAGCAGGTGGTCAGCTGGAGCAGCAAAGGCCGAGACCATGCCCCAAGGCTCCCAGCAGCCTTCTGCACCCCTCCACCCGAGGAAAGAGTCAATCCACCTGTCGCCCGTGTTGCACAAAGGCCACACGGGGGCACCAGCGGCCAGGCCCACAGAGTGCATTGGAGCCCCACGGCCTTTCCGGGAGGTGGCGCTCGCAAGACCGGGAAGGGGCAAGAGGCAGGGTGCTCGGTGGAAAATCCCCATGGCCTGTCCGGTGCGGGACCCGCTGTGACCCCGGGGCCCGCGGCGGGCGGGGGGAGGAGCGCCCCAGGGCAGCAGTGGCACTACTTGGCGAGGAGCGCCTGCACTGAAAGCTTATGCGTGGGCGGGGGCAACAAGCACCACGCGGCTTGGGGCGCGGGCGCCACTGAGGCGGGGTCGCAGCCTTCCCACCCCCGCCCAGGCTGGGCCTGACTCTGACCCAGGGCGGGCGCCCCAATCCCTTCCAACCCCTGGCTTCTCATCTTTTCCTTCTCTTGGGTTAGGATGTGAGAATGAATGCCGCACCCGGAACCTTCAGCCCACCTGCGCCCCCTCCTTGCCCCGCCATCCCGCGATGGGATTGCTGACTTTCGAGAGTCAAAAGCCGGAGTGGCGATGGTGGGGAGCAGCAGGGCTCTCCTCGCCCTCCCTCCATGTCCCCTCTTCCTTTGGAGCTTGGGCTACTCACAAAGAACACAGGCAGAGGGGCTGTGCAGAGTGCTCAGTGATCGCGCTGGTCGGGGACCTGGCCTTCGAGCGCTCCCCCACCCCGATTTCGCGCGCGGGGAGTCCCCAGCCAGGCCTTTCCAGGGCCAGCTTCGCTGGGTGCCCGTCGGAAACCTTTCGCTGAGGACGAGCACTGCCCCGGACAGCACGTAGGGTCCAGTGCAGAGTCCCTGTGTACACGCGCGCAGGGGGACTGAGACGCAGCGGCGAGGCGGCGGTCTGCGGGGTTCTGGAGGGTGGGCCTTACCCGGCCGGGCTGCCGTCATTGCAGGTCACTGACGTGTTGAGCAGGAGGTGCAGGCGCAGGTCCTCGTTGAGCTGCTGTGCCGAGCAGGGGTACAGGGACTGTGCCAGGCTCTTGACCTGTGCCATGAAGCTGTCCATATTGCCCTCCACGGCCGTGAAGTCTAAGGGGAAGCTCTCCACCGGCTGCCCAGTGCCCGGTGCGGCCTCGGTGCGCTGCGGGGGCAGCGGCGCCGGGGCCGGTTGCTGACCTCTGCGCCGCCAGGTCTTCCTGCCCTCGCCGCCCCCGGCCCAGTGCAGGAGGCCCAGCAGGAAAAGCACGCGCACCCCTCGGCCCATGGCTGCGCCACTCCAGCCGGCGGCCACCTGCGGAGAGCAGTGGCCTTGAGGTAGAGGCTAGGGGCGCAGGGGACACGGGACGCGGGGGGCGCGGACGCTGCTCTCCGCCCCCCCTCCCGCGCGGCTGGCCTGGCTGGGGCGGCGTGGGCTCTCGGCGTCGAGGCTCTCTGGCGGGCCAGGCACCGTCGGCTCCGCAGCTCCGGCCGCTCGGGATCTGGATGCACTGGCGCTGGCCCGCGCCAATGAGCGGAGGGGCCGGGCTGGGCGTAGCTCTCGGGGGCCGCGGCGGCCCGGGTGCCCGCGCGTTAGATGTGCCGCCGCCTGGGCTCGGCAAGGGGGAGGGGGCCGCGTTCGAGCTCCTCTTGGCGGAGGCATCGCCCTTTCTTCCCAAACCGCAGGCCTGACGGAGGGGCCTGGACTCTCCGGTCGCGGCCGCGGGAGGCGCTCCTGGCCGGCTCCGTGGGGGGCAGCGCGGCCGGCAGCTCAGATCCTAGCGGCCAGTCCGGCGCCGCGGCCTCAGCCCTGGGAGCGGCGGTGGACAGAGGACGGCGAGGCCTTTCCGCGCCGCCCGACGGGCCGGGGCACGGGCGCAGGGGCGCTGGACGGGAGCGCGCACCTGGAAACGCCGCGTCCCCCGGCCGCTGCCGAGGCCCGGCGCCGCGGTGGACAAGCCGTTTTCGACCCGCGTTCCCGCGCCACGATCCTCCCCTAATCTGGCGCTCACCGCGGCCAGTGCGCGCGGCCGGCCGGCCCGGCTTCTCCGTGTCTCCCGCGCTGCGTCCCCGCTGGCGCGCCCGGAGCCGCTCGCTCCCCCTCTGGCGCTGGCGCGGAGCCGCTCGGGACTTTTATCCAGCGGGGCCCCCGGGATCAAAGCGGCGGCGGACACAGGGCTCCGCGCCGAGGGGCCTCTGAGAGGAGCGGACAGGTGTGGCTTGAGGCCTCGCTCCCTTGGCGACTTGCGGGAGGAAACCGGGCGCCTCGATCGGCGCCGCGCCTTGGCGGAGCGACCCTATCCAGCGCCTTAATGGGTGATTCGGAGCGGCTCTCGGTGGCACTGGGGTCAAGAGCGTAGCGGCAACTTACCAAGGCCAGACGGCAGCGGGGTAAGGTTCTGAGTTGCTCTGGGCCAGCAGTCTCGCTGCTGCACCCCACAGAGGATCTCCAAGAACCTCTCCCTGCCTCTGCCGCCACTGGGGAAAGAGTGCTGAAGACTGGAGCAAGAGTGGACTGGGTGACCGCCTTGTAACCTACGGAATCTGTCCAGCCAGGTCACCTTACTTTCCCTATTATAGCTCAGAGTTTAAATCCCTGGAGGTAGAATGGCATTCCTCTCAGAAAATGAAATTAGATGCCACGTGTAAAAAACACCAGGCCTACGCAAGCTGAGGCAGGAGGATTGCCTGCTTCAAGGCTGTATATTGAGTTCAAAGTCAGCCTAAACTATATAGCAAGACTGTCTCAAAAAAGGAGGGGAAAGGAGACATTCGCTCGCAGTGGTGGAAGGGGAATGACAAGAAGAGGTGTATCCACTGTATGTCCCAGGTGCCACCACACCTCATGGTGCTACCCACCCCCTTTTATGCTTTACACCGCCACCTGCAGCCTGGTCTTTCTACAGAGGAAAGACCTGGTCCTTCCACAGAGACAGGAGGCAGTCCTGTCTTTTGGGACCTGCTGGCCTTCCAGGGTCCATCCTATAAAACACAGTAGGAGCCTTCCCCTCCTGAGAGGCATCTGGCTGATCAGGGGCTGCTGGGGCGATGGCAGCAGCAGGGTGCTGCCTGACCTGAGTCCTCCAGCTGGGTGAGGACCTGGGGGAAGAAACACCTCATATACTTAGCAGGCTGCTGTCTGCCAGCTCTGGCAAAACAGCGATATGTCAAAGGGGATCCTCAAGAACTGTTGTGCTGTGTGGGTAAGGGGTGCAACGGGTCCACGGTAAACTGCAAAGCTCATGATCAGTCCAGGAGGTGTCCAGGAGGTCACCTAACCTCAGGACATTCATGAAGGGGGAGAAGAAGCACACAGGTACACTCACAGACATCTGGGGGCAAATGTGTGCTCACTTCCCGGACGAGAACTGAGTTCAGAGGTGCTAACAGAGTTGCCACTTGTATGTAGCTCAGCTCATTCCAAAATCTATGTTTGCTGTCCCTTTGTTGTTGGGTCAGTATAAAGGCCACATTTTCTGTGACTGGCAAGAGCAGTAGCTTCACCATCTTGAGATGTCCTCCCAGCTACCTCTTCATCAAAGGCTAACCTGTCTGGTCTCCAGCACCGAACAACCACCTACCCCGGGAGCCTTCTGTTCTAGGAGCCTGGTGTTCCAAGTCCCAGCAGAGAAATTCTAACTTCCAGCTGGGTGTCAAGGCTGGGTGCTGGCCTGTGCTGCACACTGACCTGGCTCTGAGCCATCTCCTGGCAGGGAGATCCTGGGCAAGGTCCGTGATCTCTGTGTCCCTCTGTTTCCTCTTCTTCAAAACAGAGCAGTCACTATATCTCCTCTGGATGGTTATTGTGGGATTGTGGGTGCCCATGTGTGAAAGTGCACAGCACCAGGTTATGACTGCCAAGAGGTCAAGAGAAGAACATGCATATTATATTCTCTCACGTTTTCTTTTTTTTTTTTTTTTTTGTCTTTTTTGTTTTTGTCGGTACCGGGGATCGAACTCACGACTGCCTGCTTGCAAGGCAGGCGCTTATGCCGCTGAGCTAAATCCCCAGCCCTCTCTCACGTTTTCTGCAGCACAATTTAGCCTACACATTGAACCACAATGAATTTGTGTTTTGATTTATTCCAGAAGCAAAGAGGAGCTTGAGTCCATCCTTCCTCAGAACTTCTCTGCTTTCTCATTCTGTCTTCCAAATCCCCTGTGCCAGGACCCCATGACTGGCAGGGCTGCAACACCCTCCTCCTCACCCCAGGGCCAGGAATAGGGTTCCCAAGGCTCTAAGACTGCATAAAACTCTATCCTCCTCCAGCCTCAGACATACTGGCTCTGTCCTCCTCCGAGTTCAGCTCTGTCCTCTGCACTGGGGATGCCCCCACAGTTTCCAGGGTTCTTCTCAGAGGTGGGTTTTTCAAACCACCAGAGAGCTGGGCCTTTGCTTTCAGGTCACCTTCACTGAGACCAGAAGCCACTGTAGCCCTGACATATGTCCAGAAGAGGGACTCAGCAGTCACCAATGCCCAGTCAAACAACACACAACACACAGTTGGATGTCTGTGAGCAATAACATGGAAAATAACCAGTACTGAGGACATGGAAGAATATCACAACCCTGTGCATTGCTGGTGGGAGGGTACAATGGTGCAGCTGCTGGAAAAGACAATTTGGGACCCCTCCATAAGTCAAATGCAACATTAGTATCTGGCCTAGCAATTCCATTCTTAGGTATAGATCCAAAAGAATTGAAAACAGGTGTTCAAACAAAAGCTCATCCATGAATGTTCACAGAGGCACTATTCATAAGAGCCAAAAAGGGGAAGCAACTCAAAAGCCCATCAACAGAATGGCTAAACAAATGTGGTATGTCTCTACAATAGGGTTTATTTCAGCAGGGAGGAGAAAGACATTTTGACACAAGCTGGGACATGGACACATCTTAAAAACACTATACTCAATGCAATAACAGTCACCAGAAGGCACAGAGTGTGTGAGTCCAGTGATAGGAAAAATCCAAAAGCACCCAAGCCACAGAGATGGAAACCATATTGGTTGGCCAGGGACAGGAAGAAAGAAGTGACTCCTGGTGGATCTAGGGTTGAGCTTTAGGGTGATAAAAATGTTCTGAAAGTGAATGTAGTGATGGTAATGCAACACTATATTTACTAAATGCCCTGGAATTCTACACTTTATTTTTTAAAATTTTATTTTATTTTTTTGGTACTGGGGATTAAACTCATGACCTCACACTTGCCAGGCAGGCACTTATGCCACTGAGTTGAATCTCCAGCCCTTTATTTTTGTTTCTTTGAGGCAGTCTCCCTATGTAAGTTAGGTTGGCCTTAAACTCATTATGTAGCACAGACTGGTCTCAAACTCATGGCAACCCTCCTGCCTCAGCCTCCTAGGTGCTGGGATTACAGGCATGTGGCACCACGCCCTACAGCATTACACATTTTGAAGTAGTTAGTTCTGTTTTATGCAAGTTGTACTTTAAAAACCCAAATGAGCTGGGTGTTTTGATGTACATCTATAATCCCAGTGTTCAGGAGGGTGAGGCAGAAGGATCGCCATAAGTTCAAGGCCAGCCTAAGCTACATAGAGTTTAATTTAAACCCAGCCTAAACTGCACAGAAGGATCCTGTCTCACACACACAAAATACCAGTGAGTCAGACGGCTGATGGTCAGTACACAGGGTCTGGGATGGCCCGGGTCAGTCCTGGCACTGTCCCTTGAATGGTCAGGGATGGAGCAATGTGGCCAACACCTGGGTTTCTGTATTTGGGACATAGACCTACTGTGATGGGGCTTTCAGACTCAGTTCCTCATCTGTAAAGTGGGGGAAAACGCCTGCCTCCTGGGTCACTTGAGTCCCAGGGGAGCCAGGATGTGGGGGGCTTTGGCTGTCACACTCAGCTAATGAATATGGGACATATGAAAATTATGGCCCTTTGGTACCATGTGGGTGCAGTGACATCTCAGGGACCATGGCAGTCCAAGGTGCCCAATGCAGGAGGCTTATGGGATTACTTGTGAGGTTTGGGGAGAATGTTCCAAATCACCTTGCTGCACTGTCCCATGCAATGCTGTACAGCTCAGATACTGGGTGTGGGAGGTACCCTTCACTGACCCTGGCTACCCACTACCATGGTGGGGACAGCCTCCAGATGGGTCCTGCCTCTGGACTGGCCCATTCCTGTTTGGGTAGTGGCAGGTCCTTCTGTCTGAGGGTACAGCCTGAGCCCACCCAGCTCCAAGGGGGCAGCGAAAATGAGACCCACAAGGGTGGGGGTTCTGGGCTTTCAGAGCAGCACCCCAAATACAGAATATGGGTGCAGGGTGTGGTTCACTGCCTCCTGGGGAGGAGGATGAGGGGCTAGGGATGCACAGATGAGCAGAGTTTACTGCTAGGAGTTGTCAGTCTTAAATTAGGGGCAGAACCTTAATTCCTGGGAAGAGGAATCAAGATGGAACATCTTAGGAAACAAGAGCTAGGGCCCATGTTGGGCTGGCTGCAGGCAGAGCTGGCCCTGCAGCTGCTGGGGGAAGGAGAAGGGTGTGGCAGAGAATGACAGTAGCTCACATAGGTCCCACCTGTGGCTGTGTCTGACAGATCAAGAGCCTGGCCAGAGACTAGGTCTCCTGCGATCAGGATGTGGAGCAACCCTAGACCCAGATCCTTGCCTGCTTCTCATATGCCCCGCCTTGAGCTCCACACCACAGTCCAGCTGCTGCCTACCATCTGGGCCACAGCTGTTGTGTGCTGGCCTCAGCCACACTGTTCCACCCGACCACCTGGGCAGTTCTGCACCCCAGCTGCTGGTTTCTGAGCTGGAAGACCCAGGACAGTCCCCAGTATCAGGCTGAGGAGTGGCTGTCCCTGATATGCAGGCCTCACCCAGGACCCTGCTCCCCTCTCCTCCAAATGGGACTGCGGTCCCAGTAGGCCAAGAGCCCACCTCCAGCCTGGGCCTAGGCTGGGAGGCTCAAGGTTAGGCAGTCCCATTGCAGTTTGAGCCTCTAAGCCCCTTTTGTTGTACCCCTCACACATTCATCAGCAGGATCCCCTTGCCCAAAAATCCCCAACCAATTGCCATCTGATAGGGAGAGCAGGGTGGTGGTGGGGCTATCTTGGCCCAGGCTTTGGGAGAGGAGAGGGGAGCAGGGTCCTGGGTAAGGCTCACCTATCAGGGACAGCCACTCCTCAGCCTGATCTGGGGGACTGTCCTGAGTCTTCTAGCTCAGGCTCTTGCTAATCTGGTGGCCCTTCGCAGGTCTGATATAAGCAGCCCTGATCACCTGGCAGGAAGGCCCACATCCATCTCCCTGAGAGTCAGAACCTTTTCCCTGCCAGGGGAAGTGGAGAGGAGGTGAGGCCAGATGGACAGATGAGTTGCAGGCCAGTTTAACCTCAGCCTCAGCCTGTGACTCCTGAGGATCTTGGCAGGATTCGGTGTCCCTTCCCTCCTGCACTCAGCACCCCTGCAGCTGAGCCCCATCATATTCCACCTCTGTGCGGCCAGGTGGAGACTGCAGGTGCCACCTAACCAGCACTGGCTTAGCCAACTGTGGAGGCTCAGGGCCCCAGAAACTGACAAGAGGGAGTTGTGCGCATGGGAGGGGCTCTTCCCATTTGTGGCAATGGGGGTTCTTGGGGCACATTGGAGTGACCACAAGGTGCCCAGCAAGCGTTCCCTGTCCTTGCTGGAAAGGTGAGGAGCTGATGCTTGGGAATGTCAGGCCCTGGGCATCAGGGAGGGCCGAGAGGCTGATGAGTTCAGCCCTAAGGCCCCAAGGAGCGGCAGCTGCGCCATCTGTCCAGCTGTTGTCCCCAGGAACCCACAGAGAAGGCCAGGGCTGCAGCCCAGAGAGGCCAGCCGGCTGTGCGACCTTCTGCTCGCCCTCAGTCCCACCCTGTGATCCGCACGTGGCCTCTGGGGAGGCAGAAACAAACCCTCAGATCTGTGCACTGGGAACCTTTCAGCTCGCGGCAACATCAAAGGGGGCTGCGGGGCTGCGGGGCCTGTGGATGCTTCTCTTAAAGGGCCATGCCACTTTTAATTCAAAGCAGATTCTGGGAGCAGCTGTGTAGCTCCCCGGGGAGGGCTGACACAGGCAGAGAGGAGGAGCAGAAAAGTGGTGGCCAGGGGCTATCCTGCCTTCCCCAAGGTGCCGCATTGCACTTCAGAATCTAGTTAAAGTACAGAGGGCAGATAGCAGCCAGAACAAAAGCTAGCCTTAGAGTAGGCCTGCGTTCACCCTTTCTCTTAAAAGAGGGCATAGAGGCTTCACAGGGTAGCAGAGACAGTGGAATGGCAGTGGCAACTAAGATGCTAGATTCTTTTTTTGAGGGGTACTGGAGAATGAGATTGAACCCATAGTGCTCTCTCTACCACTGAGGTATGCCCCCAACCCTTTATATTTGTTATGCTGGAGATTGACCTCAAGGCCTTCACACTGAGCTATCTCTGCACTCTTTTCTTTTTGGAGACAGTCTCCATAAATTGCTAAGTTGCCCTCCCTGGGCTCAAACATGAGATACTCCTGCTTCAGCCTCTCAGAAATTACAGATAGGGGCTGGAGATTTAGCTCAGTGGCATAAGCGCCTGCCTTGCAAGCAGGCAGTCGTGAGTTTGATCCCCGGTACCGATAAAAAGGAAAAAGAAAAAAAAAGAAATTACAGATGTGCGCCATCACACCCAGTGACGCTAACTTCATTTAATAAAAGAAATACTGTACTGTAGTTTCCCCTGATCACTTGAGTATGGGTTGAGAGTCTTACCTTCCCAGGTGTCTGGCCACTTATTGATCTGTACATCAGAAGGGTCCTTGACGATAGTCTTATCTTGCATAGTGACACAGGGCATAGACAGCAGCCATGTTTGACAGGGTTTATCTTCAGCAGAGAGAGGACAGAGAGAAGCTGTCCAAGGAGCTCTCTGACACTTCATGGGGAAGAGAAAGCACAAGAACCCAACAGAAATCAGTCCCTGTGCTAGTGGCTCAGCAGGTGTGGTAGGAGTTCCAGGCCAGCCCCAGGCTGATTCTGTGAAATTCCTTCTCCTGGTTGGGCACAGGGCTTCTCACAGCCCATTGGGACTTATTTACCACAAGGAGCCCTGTGGCTGGTCACTGCTGTAGCTGTTCCCATGGCACAGATGAGGAGTTGAGGGCTGGGCAGGGTCTGCTGTGCAATAAGGCCAGGAGCCTCTAGGTAGCAAAATGTGCTCTAGTCCAGCAGGGGCCCAGCCTGTCTGCTTTAGTCATTCCCCTGGGCTGCCAACCCAGCTGCGTTCATTAGTAATCTGCCTATGGAGGACTGTAGTGAGGACAGCATAGGGGATGTGTTCTCTGTTACCTGTTGGGTCAGAATAAGGATCTATAGTTGTGACCTCACTGGGTCCTCACACATGCGCTTGCCCATCCTTGCAAAGATAAACACAGAATCCATGGGAGATGAAGGTGGCTTCCTGTGGGGGTGTGGGGATAAGTCAGGCCATAGCTCATTTTATACTTAAAGATACAATTGTTTTCTTTTTCTTTTCTTTCTTTCTTTTTTCCTTTGGTATCAGGAATCAAACTCAAGACCTTGTACTTGCCTGGAAGGGGCTGTTATAACTTTTGAATTAAATAAATATTTTAAACAATCAAAACGTAGTAACAAATCAAGCACATGCCTGTAATACCGGCACTGTGGACAGCTGCAGGATGATTGCAAGTTTGAGCCCGTCTTGTGCGATTTAGTGACCTAGCGAGATTGTACTTCCAAAATAACGGGGGAAGAGGGTCTGGAGGTACAGCTCAGTTTGAAAGCTCTGGGTTCAACGATCAGTACAGGAAAAGGAAATGAGGACATAGGAAAGATGTCACTGTGACATTAACTGTGGGTTAGTTGTATGGTACTGATGTTAGATTTTTCAATTATCTGTAACAAAATGGTGGTTATATTATAGAATGACTCTATCCCAGGAAACACACATGAAAGTATTCAGTTGCAAAGGGACACAATATCTCCAATTTATTCTCAAATGATTCAGAAAAGTTTTGGACATAGATGGGGAACACAGTAAGGCAAATGGGGAAACTAACAACTGACTGGCTATAAGGTTGTATGGGAGTTTTTTTTTTTTCTTTGTTTTGTTTGTTTGTTTTTTCAAGCAAGGTCTTGCTATGTAGCCCAGGTTGGCCTTGAATTCACAGCATCCTCCGGGCTCAGGCCTGTAAGTACTAGGGTTACAGATGTGTGCCTCCATGCCCAGTTTACTGGAGTTTCTTGTGCTATTCTTGCAACTTTCTCTTTCTTCCTCTTTCCTGGCTTCCTTTACCTCCTCTTTTCTTCCCCTCCTCTTTCATCTTCTCTTTTGGTGATGCTGGGGGTTAAACTCAGGGCCCTGTGATGCTAGCAAGTGCTCTACCACTGAACTACATTCCCAAGCCCTAACAAGTTTAAAACACAGTAATATAAAAATAGGAAGGCATTCCCCCACGAAGAAAACAGCAAAACAAAAAGTAGCATAAGAACCAGCATGGAAGAGGTGTCATTGGCTAAGTTTGGAGCAATCAGAAGCAATAATAAGGGGCTGGAGATGTGGCTCAGTGGCATAGCACTTGCATTCGAAGCCCTGGGTTCAATACTCAGCACACTAGGAAAAAAAAAAAAAGCTGTATGATAAACTTGGAAAGCTATGATTCAGCAATAATAAATTCAATTGTCAACTGATGATAAAACTGCTGGGTCAGTGGTTAGGGGCAACACATGTTATTTGTAGTCTCAGAGAATTATCCTACAGATCTTGACTGTGGAGGAATCTGGCTGATCCCAACCTGACCAAGTGATCAAATGTCACTTGCCTAGGGGAAGTGACAAATCTCATGCCTAGGGAAACTGGTGCCTTGGATTTCCTGATAGCCTGCCACCCATGCCATCTTACTGCCCATAGTGTTCAACTGGAGGATCTGGATCGCAGATTAGTCAAAAGTAAATAGGTCCAGACTCTCAGAAAATACTGTCTTGAAAACTAAAACTGACCCACTTATGGTGACCAAGCACTGTGTAGAATTCAGTGAGGCTCTGAGTTGCAGCCTGCAAATAGGAACAGTGTCCCTCGGGCTGAGGCCACCTGAAAGTTTTCCCATTTCTTCCACGTACATGGAGGTATCAAGTGTTTGTCAGTGTACAGATAAGTGTGACATGGGCATGTTGTTGGTATGAAGATGGGACAGTACACATACAGAGGAGGTGTCATTTGATAAATGACAACTGATGTCTGCATAGTCCTCCAGACTCTACTGTGAACCTAAAGCTTGGCCAGGAGTCCAGAGGGACACAAGGAGCCAGCCAGGCAGTTGGACACATGGGAAGGCCAAGGCCAGGCAGTCAAGCAGCAGAGTGGGAGCCGGAATTCACTCAGAATCTAGCTGAGACCATATAGGAGCACTTTATTTTTGGAGACAGAGTCTCACCATGTAGTTCAGGCTATCTTTGAAGTTCCTATGTAGTCCAGGCTGCCCTTGAACTCATGGTGATTCTCCAGCCTTACCTGGCATCATACCCAGCAAGCAGCACAATTTATAACAGTTAAATCTTGGAAACAGCCCATATGCCCATCAACAGATGAATGGCTAAAAAAAATAAGATAGGGGCTGGAGATTTAGCTCAGCGGCATAAGCACCTGCCTTGCAAGTGCGAGGCCATGAGTTCCATCCCTGGTATGGATAAAAACAAAAGAAAATACGATATGTATGCAATAAAGAAGGATAAGTGAGTCAGCACCTCAAGATCATTATCTTACATGAAAGAAATCAGACAAGCTTAAGTATTGCAGTTTCTCCCATGTGAGAAATCCAAAGGGTAAATAAGGAGCATAGTGGAGGACAGGCTTAGGAAGTAGGAAGAACATGTTCAGGTGGGAAAGGGAACAAGCGAGGAGGAAGAGGGATGGGAAGGAAGGGAAAAGGCAAAAAATGGAAACAAAGCTTTTGTAAATGGGGAGAAGAGGGGAGGGATAGGAAAACTAAAGAAATTCAAGGTATGGTAGGTACAGATTCAAATTCCCTGTGATGAATGTGATCAATATGACTGACAGACATGTACTAATAAAAATATAAAGTTAAAGAATTTAGCCAAGTCCAGCGAGGGGGATCTGGCATGAGGGCCCGGCATTGTTGGTGGTTGGACAGTCAGTAAAGGCAACTCCTTCCACCAGATTGGAATTGGTCATTGGTAGCCTGGACGAAGCCTGGACAGCCGTGAAGCCCCAGCTATCATGGGTCCCCTGGGGGCCCCCACTCAGCATAGGGCTTGGCCAGGGGAAGTCCTCCAGGCACCCTGGCTGCAGCTCCACTCAAGGCTCCCTTCTTTTCGCTCCACTCAGTTTTACCGGCGTGTTCACGGACACCCCAGAAACACAGGCATTTCATCCCCCCTTCAGCCCTGGAGAAGGAGAGGACAAGAATGGGCCAGGTGCCTGGGCAGTGGTAGCTTTGTAGGCAGACGGTGACCGCAGAGACCAAGGACAGCTCAGGTCTGGGTAGCGGTGGCCACACGACTTTTGCAGGGACCCGCCCGGCCGCCAACTCGCAAGTGTGGACGGCCAGTCGGAATCCCGTGGCCTCGTGGCACTGGCTGGGCGAGACCTCTTACCCCAGCCGCCGGCGGCCAGTCTGGTGAGAGACCCCCGAGCCACAAGGTCAGGGGCGCAGTCCAGAGCCAATCTTGCAGCTTCTAGGCCCCTGCGGGGCGGAGCCCGAGCTTCGAGGCGGGGCCGGGGCGGGGCCGGGGCGCCCGGAAGCGCCTGCCGGCCCCGCCTGCGGGCGCGTGGTTGTGTGCGGCGGGCGGTTGCCGATAAAGTTGTGTGAAGGCGGGCCAGCCCCGGGTCACGTAAACGGAACATGGCGGCCCCGGCGGGCGGCGGGGTCTCCGCGGTGTCAGTGCTGGCCCCGAACGGGCGGCGCCACACGGTGAAGGTGACGCCGAGCACCGTGTTGCTGCAGGTGCGGCCGCCGGCCGGGGTGAACGGGTTGAGTGGGGAGTCGCCGGCCGGACACCCTGTGGT
Source organism: Cavia porcellus (assembly GCF_034190915.1). Classification (NCBI taxonomy): domain Eukaryota; kingdom Metazoa; phylum Chordata; class Mammalia; order Rodentia; family Caviidae; genus Cavia; species Cavia porcellus. The sequence continues at coordinate 30,148,287 of NW_026947515.1, forward strand.
TGCGCCAGGGCTACGGGGCGGGGCTTTGGCCTAGGAGGGTCTGGCGCGCAGGCCCGCCTCCTCCTTCTCCGCGCGGCCCACGGGTCCCGAGGCGGGGCGGGTGCTGGCGACCCCTAGCATCCCGCCAGCTGTGCCAAGAATGGCCCAGCGGGGATGTCGCCGTCAAACCCCCGTCTCCCCGGGGTCCTCGGCGCCTGGATGAACCCAGTGCCTCCATCTGCAGCTGGAGCCTGCCGGGGCCGGGTCCTCAACCAGTCGGGTTGGTGGCCGGAAGCGGATTTGCCTAGTCACTGGCTGTGCTTTTGCTGAGCGCCGCTTGTGACCTCGAATGAATGAACATTTAGAAGTGTTTATTGAGCCCCTGCTGCGCGATACAATGAGGGTGCCGAGGAACACAACACGCGTGTCTATAATAGGAGCTCACCGAGTGCGTGCGCACAGATTAGAAGTGCGAGCTCTGGCAGATTGGGCAGAACTCCTTGAAAGGACCATTCCGTTTGGGCTGGCTGAGCAGGGATTTTAGCTTTCAAGGAGGAGGAATGAGGCTTGGGGCAGAGGGAGCTGGTGCAGAGGTTGCCAGGGCACAAGGTAGCCCCAATGGGTGAGTGTGAGTGTGTGCGTAGGGGAATCCTAGGGCTTGTGGTAGGAAGATGTCTGTGAAAACAGGCCCTTAAAGAGCCAGAACCAGGTGTGGATAGTTTGTGACCGTAGAACTAAGAAATAAGGCAAGACTTCTGTGTCCTGTTAGGGAGAGAGAAGAATGGACAGGATTTGCAAGTCCAGTGTTCCCAGCCGTTGACTGGACTGCACTTTGAATGGCCTTGCAGTGACTTTTGCTCACCCACCGACCAGCTAGCTCATCTTTGACAGACCTCTGTGCCTGCAGAGTAAGTGTCCTGGCCACACGCAGGGGGTCACTGTCCTCTTGTTTTTCAGGTTCTGGAGGACACATGCCAGCATCAGGACTTCAACCCCAGGGAATATGACCTGAAGTGAGTTTGGGCTCAGGTGTGGGGACCCAGCCTGCTTCCACTACTACTAAATATTCTGTGGTTGGAAGAGCCTTATTCTTTCCCAGTTCTGGAAGCCAGAAGTCCAAAATCAAGATGCCAGCGGTGGTACATGCCTGTAATCCCAACACTTAGGAGGCAAAGGCAGGAGGATCATCATGAGTTTGAGGCCAGCCTGGGCCACACAGGGAGATCCTGTCTCAAATCCCCTCTCCCCCAAAACAAAATCAAGGTGCTGACCGGACTGTGTTCTTCATTTTCCCCGTTTTTACTTTTTGCGGGTACAAGTTAACCTTATATAATGATTATATTCCAAGTGGGGAGTTGACACATGGACTTGGCACATCTCAGTTCTTTTTTCATCCCTTTTCCCTCCTCTCCCTTCTGCCTCTTTCCATTTCTTGAGCCCTCTTTTGGGAAAAATATGGGAAACTTTTTGAACTTTCATGTCATCTTTGTGTTGCTAATCTTGTCTCTGTCTTGCAGCGGGCTCTTTGTATCATTGAAAACTTTAAAAGGCTTGCCTTGGCTGTCTTAGGAGGACATTTGCCATTGGATTAAGATCTGTTGGATGATTCAGGACATCTCATTCAAGTTTTTTTTTTTTTTTTTTTTTTGTACCAGTGATTAAACCTACGACCTCACCTCGTGTTTGCCAAGTAGGCACTTTGCCTCTGAGCCATATCTTTGGCCCTTCATTCAGTGTTCCTGTTCGTTTGCTTCTGTTTTTTGAGATAAGGTCTTACTATGTAGTTTAGGCTGGCTTTGAACTCACTATGAAGGACCAGTTGGCCTTAAACTCACAGTGATCCTCCTGCCTTAGCCTCCCAAGTGCTGAGAGTACAGTATGCCCAGTTTGTTTAATTTTTTTTTTTTTTTTTTTTTTTTTTTGAGGCAGGGTCGCAGTGTAGCCCAGGCTGGCCTCAAACTTGTGATCCTCCTGCCTCTGCCTCTGGAACCATGCCCAGCTTCATTTGACATTATTAATTGCAATGATCGTAAAAGACCTGTGTGACAAGTAAGGTCATATTCACAGGTTCTAGGGGTTAGGACACTGATGAATCTTTTCTGGGTCCCATCCATTCTTGGGGCATAGTGGAGGATGGCAGGAAGCAGGAGTGACGTGAATGGCCCCTTTAGCTAGTGTCTGTTCCCTATGTGAGAATACCTGAAATGGGAGTGGGGCAGGGTCATGTTTGAGAACTCCCCTCAGCCTTTCTTCCTGTGTGTGTTTCCTAAGGGTCTGCTTTTGGCCCTGGCCCTGTTTCAGGGTCCATACGCATCACCCTTGGTTCCCTGGAGACTCATGTTTCCATCCTGCTCCTTTCCCTGCTGTCTGGGCTGGACACTGAATCAGTGTTGCACTTCTCTTTCCTTCCCCAAGTCCCCTGAGGTCAGGGACATTCCTCTGCAGGTCCTAGCTCTGCTCTTGTAGCCATAAGAGGTGGGGACACTGCCCTGTGACCTAGAGGGGGTTGGGAGGAGTCACGCTGATTTGGTACCATGTGGCTGTGCTCTGTTCTGCAGGTTTCAGAGAACGGTGCTTGACCTCTCTCTCCCGTGGAGATTTGCCAACCTGCCCAACAATGCCAAGCTAGAGATGGTGCCTGTGACCCGGAGCCGCGAGAGGCCTGAGAGTGTGGTAGGTGTCTGGCTGTGAGTCCCATAGACCTCCTTCCCTGGCTTCCTTTCCAACCGTTGGAGCATAGGGTAGTTGTGCAGTGTGCTAAGGGTGGGGTGTGGTCCTGGAGAGGGCCAGGGAGAGTCCTGTGACCCACTCTCCCTTCCTGACCAAAGCCACATGTTCTCCTCAGGTATCTAATGACCGGAAATGACAGTTTTTGGTGTTTCTGCAGATTCTTGTTACTGGTTTTTTGTTTGTTTTCATTTTTGAGATAGAGTCTCACCATACAGTGCAGGCTGGCCCTGAGCTTGCTTGCATAGCTCAGGTTGACCTCAAACTCAGGGCAATCCTCCTGCTTCAGCCTCATGAGTTCTGAGATCACAGGCATGCACCACCATGTCTGGCTACTGTTATTTTTGGTAGGATTGATGGTGTGTATTTGTTTTTGTTTGTCAGTAGCATTCACCTACCAGTTTGATGTACATTGAAAAGATGTATAGAACTCAAAAAACTATATGGAGCCATCTGGCAGCCAGCTCACAAGAGGCCCAGGCCTTACCAGGCTTCTGTGGTGGGGCTTGTTGTTCCCAGCATGGTACTGCCTGCTCACACAGCTCCTTCCTACATCAAGTTGTGAACTTCTAGAAGCACTAGGCAGGTCAGCAGGTTGTGACAGGTGAAAATGGCAGCTGTGGCCGTTTTGCCTTCTCCATTGCTGCTGGGTCTCTGATTCTGTGATAGTATATCTTTCCTGTGCTACTAGAAGGTACTTTTTTATTTTTGTCAGATCAGGAGGCCCAGGTCATTTGTTGCTTTCTAAAGCCACTGCTAGGCCATGTCAAGCCAGGAGTCAGGTGGCCAAGACCAATCTTAATGCTGACTTTTTTCAGTATTGCTTTATGGAAGGAACCATTTCCTTGTGGGGTCTCTGGGAGGCACATGAGGTCGACAGGCTCTGGCACCTGTCACACAGAGCAGCTGCTCCCCCATGTCATCAAGACTTAATGTAAACGCACTTGAAGAAAGAATCCTGTGGCTAAACCACGGGGTTAGTGCAAGTCTGAGAATGTGCACTATGCTGTGGTGTATGGGTGATGGTGTTGCTCAGTGTTCCTCTCTCATGCTCTTTGTTTTGTGCTACTGGGGCTTGAACCCAGGACCTTCGTGCTGCCCTATATACCTCAGTCCTTTTTATTTTATTTTATTGTTATTTTTATTTGTTTTGATACCTGGGATCTAACTCATGACCTCACACTTGCCAAGCAGGCATTTAGGCTACTGAGCTAAATCTCTGACTTCTATTTTTTAAATTTTATTATTATTGTTAATATTATTATTATTATTATTATTATTATTATTATTATTTTGTCTTTTTGAGAGTTCAGGTTGCTTTTGACTTCACTTTGTAACCATGGCTAGACTCGAATTCAAAGCAATCCTCTTGCTTCAGCCTCCTGTGTGCTGGGGTTACAGGCATGCACCACCATATCTGGCTCTTTTTTGAGATGGAGTTTCACTAAATCATTAAGTTGCCCAGGCTGGGCTAGGAATCACTGTACTGCCTCAGCCTCCCAGATGGCTGTGACTGTAGGTATGAGCCATGGCCAGAAGGGGATTTTCACAAGAGAGGATGCTGTACTTATGTTCATAGCCAGGCTTTGTACGTTAACATGTTTATCACTTGGCAGATGGACCAGAAGGGACTTCTCCTTTTAGGTTTTTGCCTCTCTTGAGAGGGCACAAGAGTATTAAAAGTAGATTTGTAAAAGTAGTGTACTCAGTTCAATGTATTAATTGTCTACTACTGGTAACAAATTGTCCCAAAACCTGGTAACACAGCTCCAGACACCCACTATACCACGGGGGCTTGGGCGCTGGATCAGGAAGCAGCTCTGCTCAGAGCTTTGGGTGGCACCGTGCTGGCTGAGGTGTGGCCTTGGAGGCTTGCTACTGGGCCAGGGAGTGCTTTTGTGATGGCTTTTGCCCATGGCACTGGTGCACAGGTGTGCACGCCCTGTGTGTCTTTGTGTTCCTCCAGGGGCCTCCTAGTGAGTCTCCAAGGGACCCCTGGGAGGTGTCAATGCTGGGATTGTGGCACAGGCTGGCTGCTTCTCTTCCTAACAAGGTTCTCGCATCCTGCCCTCCAGGTTCGGGTGGCTTTGCAGCTGGATGACGGCTCCCGTTTGCAGGACACTTTCTCTTCAGGTCAGAACCTCTGGGAGCTCCTCAGCCATTTTGCACAGACCAGGTGAGGATCAGTGGGCAGGCCCTGAGTTTGTCCCTGCCCCCCTTAGCAGAGATGCTGCCACGGCTACTGGGCTGGTCTGACACATGTGGCTTCTGCCTGTGTTCACCAGTTAGTACCCAGTGGGTGTGGGTTTGCCAGTGGCTCCTCTTCCTAAACTTCTGCCTCCAATAGCCCTGGCCAGCCTGCCAAGCAGAGCAAGGACAGATTTCTATCCTTGTGGAAACCCAGAGTCTCTGAGGGTTTGGTAGACAGCAAAGGGGAGATGGAGTTCTAGGTGCGTCATTTCATGCTGTGTGCTCCTGGTTAGCATCTGTGTTTTGAGGATCCTTGCATGAAACAGACAGAAGGCCACCTGGTGGCCCCTTTGCCTTGAGCCTCTAGTTGTAAAGCTATGGTATAGAAATGTATCTGTTTAACGGTACTGGTGCATGCTATCTTGTTTATTGGTTAGTAGTTTGAACCTTGTTCCTGAATGAATAAATGGTCCCATTTATTCATTCATTTTAATGGGTCTTACATTGTGGGATGGAAGTCTTTGCTTTAAAGGTGTCAGCCACCAGAATGGAAGGTTAGCTGTGTGGCGATAGGTGAGTTGCTTTGCTTCTCTGGGCCTCTGATATCTCGCCTGTCCCATGGGTGGCATGCAGGTGAGCTGAGCTGATGTATCTTGACTGCTGGGAACAGGAGCCAGCATAGTGGTTTGTGGGAATCGCAGGGTGATGGTAGTAGCCCAACAGGTGGGGAGGCCTTGTAGAAAACCCACACCGAGCTGATGAGTGTGCCCAGGGCCTCAGATGCTGTAGATAAGGTTGCTGAGGTGTGCAGGTTGGGATCTTAGAAGCTTGATGTCAGCAGTGTGTGGGGCCATAGAGCTTGAACAGATGGAGGTTACACATCGTGGTAGATCCCTATAATTCCAGCATTATGATAGGCTGAGGCAGGAGAATCATGAATTTTAATTTAGCCTACTAGGCAATTTAATAACTTGACAAGAATTTGTCTCAAAATTTAAAAAAAAATGGGTGGGGGATGTAACTCAGTGCAGAGGTGCTGGGCCAGTCCACAGTAATGCTCACCCGAACACACACAAGTAAAGAAAAAGAATGGCAGGCAGGCTGAGAGTGTAAACATGATTTGCGATAGTGTGGGCTGCCATCTGTTGACTGGCTGGTCTGGCTGAGCAGTAAGAGACGGTGGCTGTGTCACTGTTCCCAGAGGCCTGGTGAAGTCCAGAGGAGCTGGGGCTTGAAAGGCACACTTGTGAGAAGGGATCCTTGAGATGTGGGGGCGCAGGAGCAGTAGTGGCTCAGTCAGTGGCGTATCTCGTCAGCTGTAGCAGCAGGTCATATGGTGGCGGCCTGTGCCTGGCCTCTCCCCCTCTTCATGGTGGTTGGCACTGGGAGACATCAGAGTGCAGGCAAAGTACACAGGGCCTGGGGTTGACACTGGTCTGGTTGTGGGGCTGAACCCCCTTAGTGGTAGAGGTTCCAAACACCTTGGTAAGTGAAGTCAGTCCGAGCATCAGCTGGAGACCTCTGCAGGCTCAGCTGCACTATGTCAAGAGACCCTTACCAAGGAACATCATTGTGAAATGCAAGACCTGGGGACAAAGAGGCTGAAGGCTCTTGGGTGAAGGACAGGCCTAAAGCCCCTGAGGGAGCAGTTATATCTTCTGAATCTTGTAGGAGGACCCAGTTGTTCTAGAATTCTCTGCATTGCCATAGTCATGAAGAGTCAAGGTAGAAGTTGCTGCTCCAGGGCCAGGTGACATTGAGGGGAATCTGCTGTTTCTTCAGAGAGGGTGGTCTGGGTACCAGGGCAAGGATCCCTCAAGGAGAGAGAAGTGTATGCAATAAAACTAAGCAAGCATGGAAAACATGAGTCAGGGAGGATGTAAGTAAGACCCAAGGGAAATGCCATCTAGGCCAGAATACTGTCCTCAGCTGTGCACCAGGCTGTGTGCTCAAGTCCAGGGGCTACTTCCATTTTACAGTTGGTTCAGGCCTTGGATGGAAACGCAGACAAGGATGTGACCCTTCTGAAGAGGGGCCGAACGTGCTGGGAGGGGAGGGAACACTGATGCTGACTTAAACCCCTTAAGACCAGGGCAGTGGAGAAGAAAACATGAGGTACCCCTTCCAACAGGAGGAGTAGGGCCCAGAGAGGTCACGGGGCCCTAGGTCACTGCCCTAGGGTCTGGCCGACAGGGGGCACTCCTACAGCCTTATGGAAAGTTGTACAGAGGGACATTGAATATGAAATGATTTGTACCTGGCTTTCTTTTTTGTTTGGTTTTGTTTCGGTACTAGGAATCGAACTCAAGACCTTGCACTTGCCAGGGAGGCACTTGTGCCACTGAGCTATGTCCCTTGGCCCTGTACATGGTTTTCAGTTCTAAGTGTCTGATGAATCTCTTCTTAAAGATTGACACAGGTTATTCTGCCTGCCAGGTCATCTTCTGTGAGTGGACATGTACCTGGTCAGTGCTAGCAGTGGGCTTAGAGTTGGCTTGCACAGCCGAGCTGCGGAAGATATCTCGTACCCTCCCTACCCCACTCCACATGCTCCCTTGGAATAAGTCCAGAGGTAGAATTGCTGGGCCAAGAGATGGGGCATTGTTAACTTTTGCTTCGGAGGTTCAGCCCCCAGCTGTGTCTTGGAAGCTGGGTCCCATGTTTTGTGAGGCCCTGTGGTGGGCATGTTTCCAGCAATATGGCAAGGTCTAGATGCCCAGAAAAGAGATGCATTGTGGAGATGTCCTAGAAGGTGAGAGAGGAGCCTGTGCACTGCAAATTCTGTTTCCAGCCTGCTTTCCCCTCGATGCCTCCTGGAAGCTGGGAGGTCTAGGAGTGTGGAGTCCTGTGCCTATGTATGGAGATGCCAAGGTTAGGGTCTGTAGGGAACACTCAGGGTCCCTCAGAGATGAGCATGCTGTCAGGGTGATTCTGATTTGTGTGTTTGGGGAATACCAGGTCGTTTTTTGGCCAAGAGCTAGCACTTGTTTGGAAGGCAGCTGCTTTCTGAACGTGGCTGTGGCCCAGTCCTGACCCCCAGTGTCTGGATCATTGCTAGCCACTGGGAAGACCACACAAGCCACACTTGTAGACCACAGAGGTAACTTAGAATTTTCTAGTAACCACATGAAAGAGAAAGTCAAAACAGGTGTAATTAATTTCAGTAATATGCTTGATTACTAGCACACCGAGAATATTACCCTTTGAGTGTGTAATCAGTAGAAAGATCATTTACATTGGTACATGACTTTTGAAACCCAGGATATGTGTTGCACGTGGAGTTTGTCTTCCCCTGGCTGGTCACTGTTGACCTTCCCAGGGACTGGCTGCTCCTCCTGCTGCTTCCTGGACTTTGGAAAGGCACCAGAAGAGGGCTCGGGGCTGCTGGCTGTGGACTGCCCTGTTTCTGTAACCTGATGGCTCACCTATCAGATAAGCTTGAACAGCCATCCTGACCTCCAGAGACTGTGCTCCTGCCTGCTCAGGCTGGCCCTGTGCTTTAATTTAGGCTCATAAGATGGAGTGCCCCTCAGGGGATTAGGCAAGACACAGATGGAAATAAGGGTGTCTTTTTTTTTTTTTTTCTTTTTTTTGGAACCAGGGTTCGAACTTACAACCTTGTGCCTGCCAGGCCGGCACTTGTGCTGCTGAGATAAATCCTCAGCCCAAAGATAACATTTCTTGGAAGGCCCTGAGGCCTGTGGCTCCACGCAGCCGAGGTCAGGAGCACGTGGAAAAAGGGACTTAAGGGTCTTGATGGGTCCTTGGCGTGGCTGAGGAGTTTTAGTTTGCCTTGAGCTCCAGCGTGTCATTGTAGCTATCCATTTAGCCCACATGAGCTGCCAAGAGGGATTGAGTAGGGGTGAGGAATCGGTGGCTGCCTTGAGAGAGGTTATACTCCAGTGTGGGAAAGTCATTCTCGTGTTCAGCAAAGATAGGACCTGTAAAATCTCACCATCTGGCTGGCTCTTGGGTTCTACATTCTAGCCATCCTGGGATTTGGACTCTGCTCTGCCATGCTACCCACCCCAGGTCAGCTTGGGAACAGCATGGATTTCTGTAAACGTCAAGTTCGTGGATTCACTACAGAGAGCACTTGCCCTTTCAGTGGTGGTAGTCTGTACCAGCTGCTCCTTATGTGGTTCAACCCCTGGCACGCTTCTGTTTCCATGGCCCCTGCCTTCTGTTCCCAGCTAATTCTGGTACAGCACTAAGAAAGTCTAACTCTTCTTTCTTCTTGCAGGGTCTAGGTGATCTCTGCAGTCACTAGGGTGTGTGGGGCTGCAGAGAGGGGCTGCCAGTGAAGATGGGACTCTGCTGAGGGCCTGAGAGCTAGCTTATGGCCACTTGGGTACCTTTGTGTGCCCAGCAGGACCTGGCTCAGAGCTCCTGGCTGCTGCTGGAAGAACAGGACCAGTGGCTGCTTCTTCAGGATTATCTTAGGCTCAGCCACTTGAGTTTCCTTGTTCCTTCCAGCCTGACGTGGGACACAGGGCGGGTCAGTCACATAGTGGTGGCCCAGATACCCTCAGGATGAAGCCTCACCCTTGATGGGCCTCCTGAACCAGGAACCACATTCTACTTGTAGTCAAAGTCCCGCTGGCTTTTGCCAGTGCTGTCAGTATGGGTTGTCCTTGTGTGGGGAGCATGGTGATGCCAGGCTTTTTTTGGCAGTACTAGTTTGTACCAGCCCTGGCTTGGTCAGATGGGTAGCTGCCATCCACCCTCCTGTGTGTTCGGTGGTTTCGATTGAGCATGGTAATGTAGGCATGGGTGGCGAGCCCTGGGTGGTGCCACGAGCTCTATGTGGGTGAAACACATAGCTCTGGCCTTGGGAGGTTTGTTGGCCTTGGAGTGGGACTTTGCGGATTCCCCAGCATCTTCCCTCATGGTAGAGAGGCATCTCTTGTGAGGGTGGGTGGGTGAGTGGGCCTCATGGGAGCCACCAGTCTTGGTTTCTCACTCTAGAGCACTGTTTTTGGCTGCTTGCTCTGGCCTGAAGTCGGGGCAGGTCTTCAATTTCTGGGGTCAGTGACACTTGCAGTGTGTGAGGTCTGTGCAGGGCCAGCGAGTCTCTGCTGGTGTTGAGAAGACATCTCCTGGCCATCTGTTCAGGACTGAGGACAGCGTTTGCTGGGTCCAGTGGTATAGGTCGGGAAGTGATTTTGGCCGCCTTTCCCTCAGCCTCTTGGCCCCTTAGATGTTTACAGGCTGCTCCCACAGTAGAAGGAACTTTGGCCCACCTGCTGCTTCCTTGGGAGATGCTGTATATCAAAGCTTCCTTTGATGGTGTTCTGTCTGCTGTGTCCCTGTTTGTGATTGAGGAAGAGTTTTGAGAAGGGGAACTGGCTGTGCTCAGCTGATGTTAAGGCTATGGCCATCCTAGGCCAAGTGACTTGGGCAGCTTGTGATAGCCAGCTCCTTCCTATGGCGGGTCAGATGTGCATCTCAGTTTTGAGAGGCAGGACCTTCAGCTCACTTCTCCTGATCTTCCTTTCCAGCCCCGTGCCTCTTTCCTGCCAAATGTCTTCCCTACTGACTTTTTCACCTTTCCTTTGTGTGGCTTCAGAAGGAAGAGCCAGTCCGTTGGCCTGACCTGAGCCTACAGACTTTGTTACTCTGCACTTTGGGATCTTGTGTGTCCCTAGACCCTGGGGCCAGGTGGTATCTGGCAGGCCAAGTAACAGGCCCTTTGATAAAGGGTGGGTGACAGCCTGTTGTGTGTAACTCTCAGGGAAGGTGTTCTGCAGGTCTACCTGACTCCACATGTGGATGTCACAGCCAGAAGCCTGCTCTGGGCAGTTGGCCCATGGGACCTGTGCTGTGCTGGTAAGGCCTCAGGAGCCAGCGGTGGTGGGCAGAGCTGGGCTGAGAGTGGACAAGACTATATCCAGCAGTGGGAAACACACAAGAGCAAAGCAAGAAAAGTGAAGGGAAAACATGCCAAACCCACCCGCAGAACGGGACCTCGAGCAGCTGGCCCAGGGCCTGGGTAGGGGTGTACCGTGAGGGCTGTGCAGTGTCCTGAGCCTGTCTGGGCCTGGGCCTACTCTTCCTTGCCTGGAGCCTCTCCCTGTGTCCTGAAGGGCAGTCTCACTCCTGTGGGGTCAGGAGCCACGGCTGATAGACTTGTCCTCGTGGCCCTCTTGACTTTTTAGGTGTGATCATAGGGTGCACATGTCTCATACCCTGACATTCCTGCATGCTGCCCTCTGCCCTTTCAGGCCTTCTGTCTAAACCTAGCCCTTGCCTAAAATTTTTTTTCTTCTTTGAGGCAGGGTCTCACTGTGTAGCCCAGGCTAGCCTTAAACTTATGGTGATCCCCCTGCCTCAGCCTCCTGAGTGCTGAGATTATAGGTATATGCCACCATGCCTGGAATCTCTAATTTTTATTTATATTAACTAATGAATTTTTTGGTGCTGGTAATTCAACTCAGTCTCTTGTACTTGCCCAACAGGCACTGTGCTCCTGAGCAATATCCCTGGCCCTACTAATTTTTTTTTTTTTTTTTTTTTTTTTTGATACCAGGGATCGGACTCATGACCTCATGCTTGCCAAGCAGACACTTATGCTGCTAAGTTAAATCCCTGGCCCCCTAATTTTTAAATTAACTTCTTTTCTTTCTCTCTCCTCCTCCTGCCTTCCCCCTCTCCTTCTATTTATCTCTCCATCTGTCTGAGATAGGGTCTCACTAAGTTGTTAAGAACTCCTGCTTTAAAAAAAAAAAAAAAAAAAAAAAAAGAACTCCTGCTTTAGGCTGGGCGTGGGGCACATACCTGTAATCCCAGCATTCAGGAGGCTGAGGCAGGAAGATCGTTGCAAGTTCGAGATTAGCCTGGGCTACAAAGTGAGTTTAAAGTTAGCCTGAACTGCGTAGTGAGACCCTGTCTCCCCCTCCCACCCACCCCCACCCTGCCCCCACAAATAGGGCCAGGGATTTAGCTCAGTGGCATAAGCGCCTGCCTGGCAAGCGTGAGTTCATGAGTTCGATCCCTGGTACCAAAAAATAAACAAATAAATAAAATTTTAAAATCCTCTGCCTGGCCTCAAACTCTCAGTCCTCCTGCCTCAGCCTCCCAAATAGCTGGGATTAGTGTATGCCGCCACACCCAGTTTCTCAAACTAATCCTTGCATCTTGCTTTCTGGTCACAGGCCTAGCTCCTGTATTTTTTTTTTTGTCTTGTTTTTATCGATACCAGGGATCGAACTCACGACTACCTGCTTGCAAGGCAGGCGCTTATGCCGCTGAGCTAAATCCCCAGCCCCATCCCCGCTCCTGTATTTTTTGATGGAGACTCTCCTGTGGTGCTTCCTGGCCTTTCATGCTGTTTGTTTATCCTGTGTCCCCAGCTTGTGTCAGTGACAGAGTGGCCCAGGGTGCTGTGTGTCCCAGCTGTTCCCAAGCCAGTTCTGCTATTCACTGCCTGCAGTCAGTTCCTCTTTTTTTAGGTACTGGGGATTGAACTCATGACCTTGCACTTGCTAGGCAGGTGCCTATGCTGCTGACATACATCCCCAGCCCAGTCTCTCTTTCTTGTCAGGGTAGGTGCCTCAGGAGCTGACCCTATTCAGTCTGATTTCATAGGTGTTTGACTGTGCTTTTTTTTTCAAGTCTTTTGGAAATAGTATTTATTTGAAAACATACTATTGTTATTCATTCAGGGAAATATATCATTGAAAAAGAAAAAAATTTTAAACACGGTATTTACATTAATAGATAGCTTACCAGAAATATTTTTCTTCTGGCTGTGCTTTTTGAGGAGCCACTGTATCACCCTCCACATCCAGGCCCAAGGACATGTGGCTGGGTGTGGTGAAGTACAGTCTCGCTCCTTGGGGGTGTTGGGCTGTGCACAGGTGAGCAACCATGATTCAGGTGTTTGTATGGGTGATGAACTGAGGTTCCTGCCCTGCTGCAAAACCCCTGGACTCTGTCTGCACTCAGAGCTGGGTAGAGGGCTACAAATGGTGGGGCCTTAGGGACCTAATGGATTTGCATCCTGGTGTGGATCCTAGTGGTCGCAGTGGCTGATGACTCTCAGAGGTGGCTTTGGGCAGCAGCCAGACCCCAGTCCCCAGGACTTGTTGCAGGCCCCTAGACTTGAGCATGGCTGAGCATGGTTCAATTGGCGGCATGATGCCTGAGGGGTTCTGGGGATAGAGCTGCATGTCTGTCTTTTGTGGGGCTGGGCCTTAAGGCTAAGGGTGAGTGGAGAAACCCGTAGGTCTTATGTCTATGGCTGAGGCCCTTTTGTGGCTGTCTCTGTGCAGCCGTTGGTTGCCTCCTTCTGGTGGTCATGGGACACAGGAGGAGTCCTCCACAGAGTCTTGGACTCCCCAACTTTCCGGAGGGCAGGTCCCTGATACTTTCCTTTTCTCGCCTGCAGGAAGCGTCTGCAGCAGCTGGGTGAGACAACCCCTGTCTGCGTGTACATGAGGGATGAGGTAGGTCTGGCTGCCCCACCCCCAGTTGCCTGCCCCACCGGGCAGCCCACTTTCCGACCTGGAAACTTCATTGCTGCAAGTATTCAAAGGGTGGCTGTGAGGCAGACTGCTGAAAGCATGATGTGTTTTCTGGAAAAAGCGAGCTGCCGGCCCCGCTGGAACCCACTGCCACTGCTGGGCTGCTCCCAGAGCCGCCCTCAGTGCCTTGTTTGTTTTTTCAGCTTTTCTCAAAGCCCAAGAGTCACAAAAGTGGTTTTATTTTAATAAATATTTGCTTTGCTTCGTATTTTGATCTTTTTCAAAACTGAAAGCGGCATGGTGCAGGCTAGGCCTGGCAGTGAGAGGGCCCTGCATTTGCCAGCCCTGCCTGCCTGGAGGGACCCTCCTAGTGCTCCATCCCCTGGTCTCACAGGAGGTTTTTTGTTTCCTCACTGGCCCAGAGCCCTTCCTGGGTTGGGGGGTTACTGTCCCTGAGGGGCCTTGAGAGGGCTTAGTGTGGACAGGACTTCCCTGTTTGTACCCAGTCAAGGTTCCCTGACCTGGAGCCATGAAGGGCGGGGAACCCCGGGGGCACTGTTCCAGCCAGCATCCTCCCAGGAAGAGGGAGCTACAGGAACTCAGCTGACTCCTTAGTAGGCTGACCCTCTGACTGTGTGTTGTGCTCCTAGCAGAGTCCAGCCTTGGGGAACTGTCTTCTTTGGAGGCAGCTCAGTGAAGGGTCAGCCTGGCCTCCCTGAGGTGCTGCCAGAAATGACCATAAGAGGGAAAGATGGAGTGAGGGGCAGTGTCCCCAAGGCAGTGCTGGCCAGGAGAGCAGCTGTGGCTGGCTATGGCAGTGCTGGGTAGAGGTGCTGTGGCTGTGGCCAGCTGAGGGGGCTGAGGTGGTGGTGGAAGAGGCTTGGGGCCTCCTTTCAGCACAGGCTGTTTTGGGAGGCCCAGCAGTGATGCTGGGCAGTGGTAACTGTAAGCCTGGTGTTCAGGGAGAAAAGTGGGCAGTGTTGGTGGTGTGGGGCCTATTCTCTGTTCCCTCTGCCCCAGAGGAGCTGGCCAAGGAGCCATCAGTGTGTGTACAGCCTTGTGCCCATCAGCTCATCCACCATCTATGTCCTCCATGGCTTTGGGCAGGGCTCTGGGTTACAGGGCATCCACACCCCATCCCAGTCTTCCTTCCCTGTCCTCAGTGGGTCTGATTTACTGCTGAGGGGGCCAAGCTGAGTTAGTGCTTCTTCACTAGCTACAGACTGGACCTTTGCAGAGCATATGGGAAGGCAGGAATAGGGAGGGGTGAGCGGGAGAAGGCATCTGGTCAGCATGGGGTCTGGGTAGGGACTGGTGGGGGCTTTACCCTGGGCACATGGTCCAGGAGAGAGGTCCATGTGTCCTGTTTGCCCTCTTGCAGGTGACAGGTGAGGCCGCCCTGCGGAGCACAACCTTGCAGTCTCTTGGCCTCATGGGGGGGAGTGCCACCATCAGGTAGGGTAGTTCGGCTCCTGGCTGGGGTTTTCTTCAGTTAAAAAATGTGGTCTTGCTGAGCATACTGGCACACACCTGTGATCTCAGCTACTGTAGAGGCTGAGGCAGGAGAATTGCAAGTTTGAGGCCAGCCTGGGCAGCTTAGTGAGTCCTGTTTTATATATGATAAAAGGCTAGGATCTAACTTAGTAGTAGGGCTTTTACCTAGTATGTGCCAGCCTTGGTTCCATCCGCAGTGTGAATTAAAAAAAAAAAAAGCCTTGAAAGAAAGGGTGAAGAAGCAATGTGAGAACTCAGGTGGGGCCGTAGTGCATAGTGTTGGGGGCTTGGCCCTCTTTCTTCCCATCAGTGGTGGAGTGGAGTTAGGGAAGAGGCTATGTGGTGTTCTCAGGAGCAGCCCAGGTGAAGGGAGGGCTGCCTGTGGCATCTCATTCAGTTTTGTCTCCCATTCAGGTTTGTCATGAAGCAGTGTGACCCACCTGGCAAGCAGGAACCTGGGGCCATCCGAAGTAAGACTCCAGGAAGCCCAACTTTCTCCATGTCAGGCAGCCAAGCTCCCAGCAACCCTCAGCTCCCCTTGAATTCTGGGGAGCTCAGCAGGGGAGACCTGAGCTGTCCAGAAGATGCAGATACCTTGGGGACTGGCCTTGTGAGTGGCCTGAAGCCAGTGGAGGCTCAGGAGAAACAGAGTGTGAAAGAGCCCACCCCCACGCCCACCCCCTTCGTTCCTTTCTCTGGTGGAGGACAGCGACTGGGGGGCCCTTCTGGGTTCTTGAGGCCTCTGACATCACCATCAGCAAAGTCACCCAAGGTCTTCTCCAGCTCTGGAGGCCCATCCGAACCCAAGAAATTGAAGCCTGGTGAGGAATCCCAGCAGGAGCCAGAGCTAGAACTGGTAAGGGGGGTGCCGGGCCTTGGACTTGAAGATGCATCGTCTTTCCTGAGGATGCAACTGGGGCTAGTGAGTTGGGGCTGTAGCAGCCAGGGTGTTGTCTCCTCAGGATGGAACTTGTTCAGTTCTGTTGCATGCCAGTTGTCTTGAAGCTCTTCTTCAAACGTGTCATCTTCAGGGTTTTGACAGAAGTGTTGCCATGATATTACCATCTTTTTTTTTTTTTTTTTTTTTGTACCAGATTATCAAACTCAGGACCTTGCACTTGCCTGGCAAGCACTTTTGCCACTGAGTTAAATCCCCAGCTCTACCATCATGTTTTTGCCACCCAAGAATGTTCCCACTTGGCCTTCTTGTCCATGAGGGATGGTGAGACCAGTCCATTCCTTTGTGGTGCCTTGGAATGGCTGCTGTCTACCCTCCCACTCGGTTGGGTGGCTTTGACCAGGCATTTGACATTAAGAAGGTCTCTGGGCACTGTCCCATGTTAAGCACTTAGTCCTGAGCCAAGTCCTTCAGCGTGTCTGTCATGCAGTGCTGGCCAGCAGGTGTGGGGGGCATGCACAGTGGTTTTATGAGGCAGAAGTAGGTGGTGAGTTTCCCTAATAGTCAAATCTGTAATGGGTATTCAGAAGCTAAGCAGAAGGACTTTGGCTTGCCTGGACTGCTCTGGCATGGAAATTTCTGTTGGCTGAGGTTGAACTCAGCTGGGAGGAAAGAACTGCTTTCTTTCCTGAGCCCTTGTGAGATGTTGCTAGTCTAGGAGGGCATCTGCCACCTTACCTTTCCTCTTAGGATGGCTTTATTTAGGTATAAATTGTTATTAGATATAGCACACCCATCACAGTGTAATCCTTTTTTGCATTTCCTGTAGCTGAGTCTGTCACCCTGAACCTGTTTGTTCCCTGAATCTCATTTAGCTGCTGTCCTGGTGATAACCACCCCCACTGCTTTAGGGATGGAAGGAGCCTGTGTTTGGATTGCACCATGTGAGTGGCTGTCAGGTCAGGGTGCAACTGGAGAGCAGGAGGCCTCCTCTGCATCCTGGTGGGTCTCTATCCATACCAGCATCCACCTCTCCCACCTTGCTTCTTTGTCTCCTGGCCTTGGCCAGCTGTAGCCACAACAGAGATTTCTGAGGAGGAAGATATGGTGTGGGCCCCCCACTGTTGCCTGGAAGGCTGCTGTGGTTTTTCTGCTGGTGTGCTTCTGGGACTACACTGAGACCTGAGAGCTGCCACAGGCATCTTTGGCATCAGAATTCACTCAGGTTCAGGTGTAGCACTTGCTGGTTCTCAGGCTCCTCTGGGTGACAGGACCTCCAACTGCCCTGTGTGAGTAAAAGCTTCACGGCAAGTTTCCCTAGAAAATGTGTCAGGTTTGGAAAGTGTGCTGGACGCCTGTCCTTGGCCTTAGCTCCTGGGATGGCGCTGGGCCTTCTCAGAGGCCAGCCAAACAGGCTGTGCTCAGCAGGCCCTGTGAGCCAGCAGCTTCTGGCCTAGTCTGGAGTGTCTCTCCCTGTGGCCAACACCAGCGTATCCTTCATGTTCCCATGCCCTTTGCTTCCAGCCAGAGCTGCTCTTCTCCTGCCTGCATGTGTGGCTGTGCTCAGCATCCAGTCCTGGTTTGATTTGATATATGTAGCTAGGTGTGGGTCAGTGGTAGAGTACTTGCCTAGCGTTCTCGAGGCCCTGGGTCCCACCCCCAGCACTATGAAACAGCAGAGAAATTGATAGAAAAGATTCCATTACTGGGGGGAAAAAATTCCCAGCTGGTAACAGGTGACCACCTCTTTGCTGCCTGTGTTGATACTCTCAAGGTAGAATCTGCAGAGCGCAGGTGATGTCCATCAGCAACTTCAACAAAAGTGGCCTTGAGGTGGCAGGGTGACACCCTCTTGTATCAGGAGGAGCTGATGCTGAGTCCCTGGGGCAGGTGCTGAGCATCTAACAAGTGTAGTATGGCTGCAGGTGTCTGATCAGTTCATCTGAGGAGCCACTCTGTTCCCTGGGGTCTTCCGACAGAGTTTGTTGGCATTCAGGTATGGCAAAATAGGCCAGGACCCTGACCTGGGGCTTTTCCACCTGCACCCCAAACATATATGGGATGCAGTGTACAGAGGAGCTGGGCTTACTCAGTCACACTCAACTCAAGTGTGTCCGAATGAAACCCTATGACAAGCAGGAAGAGACATAGGTTTCCTGAAGCCATGTGCTCTGACGTGCCACAGAGTGCCAGAGAAGGCAGAGATGCCGAAGGCCACAGTTGTACATGGCGTGCAGGGACAGCGAGAGGCAGCATACCCACAGACAGGCAGGTGGCAGGCCCAGGAGGGAGGGCCCTCGTTCCTGGGCTGTGGGGTGGATGGTGGCACAGCAGGCGAGGGCTTGGGTACATGCTCATATTTTCTTTTCCAAACCACCTGTCCTCGGGGCATGATTAGGAGAGCAGCCAGCTGCTGGATGACACAATTCTTTCTGGTTCCAGCCTTTGGCTTTCTCATTCCTGCTGCCCTTGTTGGCTTCCAAAGCATCTCTGGGGCCTCAGTGTGGGGTTGGGCTTTGCCTGAAAGAGGTGGCTCACTGTGGCTTTATGTGTTGTCTTGGAAGCTGGAGTAGGAGCAGCTAGGGTAGTATCTGGATTTCTTGTTGGTCAAGATGGAGGGAAAAAAAAAAGATGGAAGTCACTGGTGGTAACCTGAGACTCCTGGGGCCATCTTTCTTCTGGTTGATTTCTCTTTGTAGGGGGAGAGTGCTAGCAACCTTCCGCAGGCTAAGCAAGAAGCACTAAGCCACGCCCAGCCCTTTTATTTTTGTTTGGAGATAGGATCTTTAAGTGGCCCATCCTGGCCTTCAAATTGCAATTCTGCCTCAATTTCCTGAGATGCTTGGATAACTGGCTCAACTTTGTTTTCACAATTAAAAAAAAAAAATATATATATGTATATGTATATGTATATAAAATCATGGTAGAGGAAATTTGAGAACTGAAGAACCAGTCACTGCTGTAACAAACTTGGCAATTGCTTTGCAGAATCCTTTCCTGGTGCATGTGTGCATGTGTGTATGTGAAGTTGAGTGTAAGGTGGGCGTGAGTGTGCCTGTGTGTATGACCAGGATGCTGCAGGTGGGTGATGACTTATACTCAGCATCCGTTAGGTTCTTGGCTCCTGGTCCCCATTCTCACCCCTGTTTAATTGGTTGTATGTAGTTTATGTCCAACTGTTTGAAGAATGTGGAATGTTTGATTTTTTTAAGGGTTCTTAGTTTTGTAATTAATTCTGTCCTCTAGTGCCCCCATCTTTTTTTATTGTTTTTGCTCTTTTCTGCTCACTGTTGGTGTTTTTTCTTTGTCTCCTTAGTAATGGGGATTGAATTTAGGACTTCTTCCCTGAACTACATCCCCAGTCATTTATTTTATTTTATTTTGAGAGGTCTCATTGTCACTAAATTGCCCAGGCTGAGCTTGAACTTGTGATCCTCCTGCCTCAGCCTCTCAGAATGCTGGGAGATAAGCATGTGCCACAGCACCCAGCAGGAGGCCTCTGTTTTTAAGAGGGGTCCTCAAGTGCCTGGTGTGACCTCTGCTGCATTCTGTACCTCTTTATCCCCACCCAGGTGCACCTGCCACTTCTGGCTCCCATTACTGCACCCCATGCTGCCAGATCGCTTGCATTGGTTTGCACTGCCCTGCATGTTTGCCATGCTCTCTGTCTTGGCTGTTTACTATGACTGATGGTTTTCGCCAGTGTGGTGGGTATAGAATTATATTTTGTACAATGTACTATCTCTCCCAGGCATGGCAGTGCATGCCTGTAATTCCAGCACCTGGGAGGCTAGGGCAGGAGGATTATCATGAGTTGAAGGCCAACCTGGGCTACGTAGTGAGTTTAAGCCCAGTCTGAACTATATAGTGAGACTCTGTCTCAAAACAAAACAAAACAAAACAGTGATTCTGTGATTGCTGTGTGGAGTACAGCTGTTCATGTCGTTATGAGCTGTGTGAACTTTACCTTCTTACATGTGGCCATGCTTTACCCTGCTTGTTTTTCTTTATGCACAGAGATTTGCTCTTGCAGAAATTTCTTTGTGAGTTTATGGGGTAGCCATAGCAACCATGTCATGACGGTATTGATGGCATCCACCATGGAACAGGAAGTCTGTAGTCTGGTTGTGCAGCTGTGTCAAACCTTCGTCCCTATGATTTGTGCCTTCGCTGTATTAGAAAGTCCGTCATCCTCTAGGGCCAAGATGATATCCCCTGGCACACCTGCCTTTAACTTTGTGGATTTGTATTTCATACAGTGATCTTCAGCCTCCCTGGGGACCATGCATGGGGATTTAGCTTTTTGAGACAGGAGCTCATTGTATAGCTCAAGCTGGCCTTCAACTCATGGTAGTTCTCCTGCCTCTGCCTACCAACTGCTAGGATTACAGGGTGCATCCCCATTGTAAGACATGAGATAATCTGGCTGATTTTCCTCATTGATGAATGAGTTTTCCCAGAACTGTCTTTCAGCTCCATGGCCTCTTGCCCTGGACCACACTGGCTCCCACTGGGGCCCGTCTGGAGTGGCTGGTGGACCAAGTCACATCTTTGCCCAAAAATGACTGGTCTAGGATAAATGATTAAGATATAATGTATATACAAATTCCCAAAACCAAATTGTGTTTAATCAACACATACCCAGTTAAAAAAAAAAGAAATGACATGTCTATTAAAGGACTTTGTTCTTTTAAATAATCTTTAGAGTGTTCATAGGTTCCTCAAAAATCACTTTCATTCCATTGGAAGTGAGATTTAAAAAAAAAATCACTTTCGGACATTTATAAAATTGCATTGAGTTTCCTTTTGACTTCTTTTTTTTTTTTTTATCGGTACCAGGGATTGAACTCACAACTATGCGTTTGCAAAGCAGGCGCTTATGCTGTTGAGCTAAATCCTCAGCCCCTCCATTTGACTTCTAAGAGAAAATCTTTAGGCTTTTTTTTTTTTTTTTTTTTTTTTTTATCCGTACCAGGGATCAAACTCACAACTGCCTGCTTGTAAGGCAGGTGCTTATGCCGCTGAGCTAAATCCCCAGCCCCAATCTTTAGGCTCTTGTGTTGTCTCATCTTAGTCCTCATGTATTTTCCACACAGTCTTCTCTATTCTTTAACAGAGAATTTTATTTATATATTTATTTTATTTTTTTTGGTACCGGGAATCGAACTCATGATCTTGTGCTTGCTAAGCAGGCCCTTATACTGCTGAGCTAAATCCCCAGCCCTAGAGAACCTTATTAATATTCTCCTGATGAAAGGTGTTCTGTAGACCGATTTCCTGGCTAGCATCTCGATTCCTGTCATGCTGGGACTGGCTGACTTCTTTGGTAGTTGCAGTATTTCCTCCTGGTTTCTGTCAGGCTCTATGCAGTTTACACTGGGTTTGTCTTTTTCCTTTGTGCCTGTCCTCTTGTCTTTTTCCTGGGTCACTGGGCTTTGTTGAGTAGTAGCAGTGTTAGTGGACATCCTTGTCTTGATCCTTGAAAGGGACAATATGGTTTCTTCGGTAAGGATGATATGTGCTGTAAAAAGCCCTTCTCAAATGAAAGATGTTACGCTTGCTAATTGTCTCATGTTTTTCTTATCATATGTGGGTGCTGAAGCATCCAGACAACTTTTTTAGTGTCAGCCGTAAGAGAATCGGGACCTGCTTCTCCTTCAGCTGATATGTGTGGTGAGGCTCTGGGTAGGTCTCCTGATCAAGCTGCTCTGGTGTTCCAGGCCCTGTCGGATTGCCAAAAATGTGTTTCATTTTCAGCCATGCTGTTAGTTTTGGTTAACTAGCACTTTAGTTAGACTTACTCATCTGTATTTATGAGACAAGGCTGTATGTTTTTTGTTACTCAGTCTTTGTCAAGTTTGGGAATCAAGACTGTACTAGCGATCATGATCAGTTTTTCCAGTACCATTCCCTTTCTGTGACCTGGAAGTGCCACTTGCAGTGTAAGGGCAACCATTTTGGAAAGTCATTGCCATCAGCCCTAGGTTCTGCCCACCATTGTACCTAGTGCTCATGATGGGCAGATGCCAATTGCCTAGGTCAGTGGTGGTGAACCTTTGGTGTGTGTGCCATAGTAGACTGATTGTACCATTGAAAGCTCTAAAAGGTTTGCCTACAGAGTTTGCCTACTCTGAAACAGGCTCTTGTGGGCTGGAGCTTGCACCTTTGCCGTGGATCTCTTGTACTGCACCTTGCTGCTTCTGTAAGGACTGCTGGTCAGGGCACTGCCTGGCTCTTCGGCTGAGTTGTCCTGGCTCTGTCTGGTTGTGACCTCCTGGCCACACATTGGAGGCCTGAAGGTTGCTCAGGTCTCCACTTCCTTCTCAGAAGAATGAGAGTAATCATGGCCCTTGTAGTTCTCTGCTGGAGCAGGTGGGACCTTGGGCAGTTCTTGGTGTTGCTGGGAAGTTCCAGGAGGTTCAGTGACAGGGTAGGAAGATTATTCTGGTCCAGCCATCTCTGGGACATGCCAACAGCTAGGCTCAGGTATCAGCTTCTGCCAACTTAGGTGGTCTGGCCATTGCCGGTCTTAATTTGAGGGAACTCCATTCACAGAGCTCGTTTTTTTTTTGGTACTGGAGATCAAACTTAGGACCTTACACTTGCTAGTCAGGTACTTATGCTCATTCTCTTTATAAAAGGCATTTTAAAAAAGATTTTTTAAAATTTTGTTTTAAAGAGAATAAAGCTAAGCAAAATAAAACAGAACAAGGCTAATCAAAACAAACCAGTGTGACACAGGACTTCAAGACAGTACAAAATCGACAATGGTTACTTACCATAATGCCTCTTGTTGTATTCAGAATAGCTGCAGATACCTTCAGACATAGTAAAAATCAAACAGAGCAGAACAGAATAGAACCAATAAAAACAAAACAATGAATGCAATAAAGGACTTCAAAACAAGACAGAGGGCTGGGGATTTAGCTCAGTGGCATAAGTGCCTGCCTGGCAAGCGTGACGTTGTGAGTTTTATCCCCAGCACCCCCCCAAAAAAAAACCAACCAAAAAAAAAAAAAAAAAACCCCGAGACAGTAGTAAATCTAAAATGACTAGATGACTACCACAATATATCTTGCTATCTTTGAAATAGCTATCCATGCTATCACATATAACAAAATCAAACCAAACAAAATAGAATAAAACTCATGCCTGTAATCCCAGCACTCAGGAGGCTGAGGCAGGATTGTTGTGAGTTCAAGACCAGCCTGGGCTACAAAGTGAGCTCAAGGTCAGCCTGAACTGCATAGGGAGACCCTGTCTCAAAAAGACAATAAATAAATAAATAAAACAACCCAACAGGATTGAGGATTTAGCTTAGTGGCATAAGCACCTGCCTGACAAGTGCAAGGCAAGGTCGTGAGTTTGATCCCCGGTACCAAAACAAACAAAAAAATTCAACCCAACAAAACAATGAACATGATATAGGAATTCAAAATAAGATAATAGGGAATTAACAGAAGCCACCACCCTCAGGAGGAGATCCCCCCTAGATGCCACACTGCATACCATTATCTTCTGAACAGATGATCAGATCACCGGTCACCTACAGTCAGTATCAAGCATCAAATTGCATTTCACCTCAATAGCTATCATTGAAGCCTGTGTTTCTCAGGATCAGCTGGTTGCTTAAGGGGCATTGGGTGGGGTATTGGCTCTTCTTGTTGCCCAGCCCATGTGCTGGAAGGGGCTGGGGACTGGCTGTCTCCCCACCAGTGGTGGCCTGCACATGGCACTGGTTTACAGAGAGGGCTTGCTTCTTGGTGAATTCTGGGTCTCTTGCATTTTTTGTTTTTATTTTTTTTTTTTTCCGGTAGATTCTACCTTTTCAAGAGATTGCATCTCCATGGCTGTGATTTCTCTCCATACTCTGGTTTCCATGTCTAACAGGGTGGCCACTAATCACTGTGGAGTGGGGAGAGGCCCCCTAAGGGATACCCATGGCTCCCTGCTGCCTGCTTCCCCTGACCTCACCTGTCTAGCTTATCTGTCTGTGTCTGTGGGAGATGTGGTAGAAAGTCTCTCCCCTAATCACCAGTAGGCAGGTAGTCCTTTAGGGACCCTGGGCAGGTCTTCTTACCTGGGGTCTTCTAGGACAGTATATATTGGCCTGGCCTGAGGCCCTAGCAGTTGGTGGTGGGTGTCAGAATAAAAGGCCTAATACATAGAGTCTGCCAATGGGTGCTAGTACACACAGCCCACTTGGCTCTTCCTGGGCCCACTCTGTTACTTCTGGCCACACCCCTGTGCCTGCACTAGGCAGAGTCACTCCCGTCCTGTTCCTTGTTGTGGTGCCCTGAACCCTCACCCGCCCTCCTTGTGGAGTTGACACATGAGTGGATTCGAAGGACAAGAAAGCTCCCAGTCCCAGGATTATCCATTCTATTGTCACCGGGCCCTGACTTTTGGGGACCCTGCTTCTTTCAGCCCCTGTG
The DNA here is from genome assembly GCF_034190915.1 of Cavia porcellus. Classification (NCBI taxonomy): domain Eukaryota; kingdom Metazoa; phylum Chordata; class Mammalia; order Rodentia; family Caviidae; genus Cavia; species Cavia porcellus. Next base: position 30,172,475 of record NW_026947515.1, read on the forward strand.
ATGTCTGTGCAGTGTGAAGTCCCCAGGCTCCTTGGCCCAGGGGCTGAAAGCAGCCCGTGAGTTTGGGGTGAGTTAGAGTCCAGAGCCATCTCTGAGCTTGCTTTTCCTGGGGATTCCTCAGTCTGCACAATGGGCCAGCTTAAGTCTGGCCTCCTTAAACTTCTCTGCCCTGGGCAGGCCCATGCTGTGTGGGGTGCTGTAGCTCAGAGCAACTGCCCTGGTCTGCTGCACCCCTAAGCACTGATCTTAGGCTCTAGGGTGGGGGTGGGGAGTCTTTGTGCCTCTTCCTGCTCCCTCCTCAGCCTTTGATCTTCGGGCCTGGGCAGCTGATTGACTGTGAAGGTCTGCTGTCCACTGCCTCGTGTCTGTTGTCACCCACACATCCAGAGGGTGGGGGCCTCAAGCATGTGCCTCTGCTCTGTGTCCCTGCTCAGCCCTGGGGGAGGGGCAGGAACAAGAGAGGACTTTTTGGGGAACTTCAAAGGTACACTTTAGTAATCAAACAGAGTTTCCAAGTTTCCCATTAATGTTTTGCCTGTGTGTGGTTTTTGGATTTAAATAAAGACTCAGAAGAAAGAGACAGGATAAAATACAGGCAGGTCCTCGCTGAGGCCCAGGATGGTTCACAGACCCAGGCGGTTCCTGCCTTTGATGTCAAACATTAATTATTAGAAGGTAGTTTTACTGGCGATCAGAACTGGGCTCTGGGAGAGGCTGGAGTTGCCCGGCGCCCCCTGGCCCTGTCCTTTGAAGTCCCTCCATGGCCCCAGAGGCTGCCCCACAACTCTGCGCTCACTGGCCTGATCCCGGAGGCACCCCCATGCCTGTAGCCTCCCCCAGCAGCTGGCATGAGGGCTGATCCTGATCAAAGGCCCTAAGTTCTTGGCCAACCGCCCTCCCTCTCAGGATTTCCTCGGAGCCCGAAGCCTCTATATGCAGCCAGGCCTTCATCCTCTGCCCCTGCCTGTGGCTGTATGACGTGAGTTGCCATGAGCTAAGAAGGCCCCTACCTGGACTCACGCACACCAGGTAGGGCAGTTGCTGCTGGCCTCCTCAGAGGGCTGGAGTCCAGGGCCTTGTGGTTGGGGAGCCCTTGGCTGACCAACTGCCCTTCTCTTTTCTGCCCTAGGGCTTCTACTGGTTCCTGGTTAACCTAGTTCCCGCCATGGTGGGTGGGAGTTTGTGAACGACCCTGGATGCTGAGGGTTGAAGTCCGGCTGTCTAAGAGCCTTAGGCCATGCCATAATTTGAATATCCCCTGAGGTTTGCTGGCAGATAGTCAGTAGCCTTTCAGGTGGCTGGCAAGAATCTCAGCTGCTTTTGGTCCCTGGTGACTTGCAAATGGGTGTGTGGACCTCAGTGTAAGATGCAGGGCAGATGTGTACTCTGCGACCTCTGTAGAAGGTGCCCTGGAGGGTCAGGACCCATGCCCACCGGGCCTATTCTTTGCTGGGCTGCTGCTCCCAGTATTTGAGTTCTGCCCTGCCTGGGGCGGAGGAGTCTCTTCTGAACTGGCCAGGCTCTGTGAGCATAGGAACTCCATACCACCTGCACTGATTCTTTCACTGGGGGTGTTCAGATGCTTTGTCCTCACCAGGAAATGTTTGGTTCCAAAGTACTGACATCACTGCTGTGACACAGGTTAGCAGCTCTGGTATCTCTTTAAAAACTGTTTCTCATCTGTTTATGATGTAACTTTGTCATAGTAGAAAAAGTGAGCTGGGCGTGGTGGCACATGCCTATAATCCCAGCGCTGGGGAGGCCAAGGCAACAAAATGGCAGTGAGTTTGAGGCTGGCCAGGGCTACATAGTGAATTCAGGGCCAACCCTCCACTATGCAACGAGACCTGTCTCAAAAAGCAACCCCCCCCCACCAAAAAAAAGCAAAGGTGAGGAATTACCAGAAGCCCTTCCCACATGAAGACCATCCTGCCCACTGAGTGCTGCTGTGCTGTGTGGGAGCCATCCGAGCTTAGGGGCATCTTTGAGCTCACAGGGAGCTCTCCTGTGCCGGAGGTGCCTCTTGTTGCTGTTCAGGAGTTGCGCTGATTCTCGTCTGTGGCTGGGTGCTGGCTTTCTTACTGGTACGCTCTTGCCAGATCAGGCTGTTTGCACAGGAATACCCAAAGCTCATTTGACCTTAATGAAGCATGGGGTGGCTCTGGGGCCGGGAAGGCCAGGGTAGTAATCTTCTCTGACTCCAGACCCTTTCCCCCACCATGAGACCTGGAGTGGCCAGGGCTCCTGGGGACATTGTAGTATCAGGAGCCACAGCTTTCACTTCTAGCATGTGGCTTTCAGGTGGAGGGCCTGGGCTGATGGCCTTGAGGTGTGCTGATTGGAGGTGGAGTTGGAGGTGAGTGGCCCAGTGTAGCCTGGGTTGGGGGTTCTGTGTTTCTGACTGTGGAAGAAATGGACACACGGCATCTCAATGACTCAACCTGTGGCTGTGTGATGTGAGTTTTCCTGAGCTGAGAAGGACCCTACCTGGACTCATGTACACCAGGCAGGGCAGTTGCTGCTGGCACGGGTACTAGCATCCAAAAGCTATGATGCTTTTGAATTGCAACTTGGCCTTCATGCTAGCTGTGTGTGGGTACTCACTGGCGGGCAGGCTTAGGCTCATGCTGTTGCTGTGGCTGTTGTCTGTAGGCCCAGGTTTGGTGCCATCTCCTCTGGGTGGGATGCAGCACTAAGGCCTTGCTTGGTACTGGGAGGCCAGCAACATACCAAGTCCAGGACTTGTGGGTTGGAGCCCAGGTCTTCCTTGCAGTCCTCAACCCTGGGGTCAGGCTAGGGCCTTTGATGGTGGCTGTGTGCTTCAGCACCTGTCTCTCCAGCCTGTGGGGCCTGCAGAGTAAGGCAGGAGGTTTGGCCTGAGTCTGCTCATAGTCATTTGTTTAAGCTCAGAGCCTCAAAGAGAAAGAAAATCAGTCTTGGCGCAGCACTGGTGGCGGGGACGGATGGACAGAAACTGTCTCAGAAAGGCTGGAAATGCAAGACTAGGTCACCTCTAAATAATATGTATGTGTGTGTGTATGTGTGATCCTGTCTTGGAAAATTACTGTAAAGGAAACCCCTAGCCAGGTATGATGGTACATTATAATGCCAGCACTCAGGAGGCTGAGGCAGGAGGACTGCAGCAAGTTCAAGGCCAGCCTGGGTTACAAAATGAGTTTAAGGCCAGCCTGAATTGTGCAGCAATTCCCAAAAAAGGGAAACTAGGGGCTGGGGATTTAGCTCAGCGGCATAAGCGCCTGCTTTGCAAGCACGTGGTCAGGAGTTCGATCCCTGGTACCGATTTAAAAAAAAAAAGGAAACTCCAGGAGGACCACTTGGTGTTTTATTTTGTCTTTTTTTTTTGGACATTGTGTAGCTTAGGCTTGCCTTGAACTTGCAGTGATCCTTTTGCTTCAGCCTCCCAAGTCCTGGGATTACAGGTGTGTGCCACAATACCTAGCTTCAGGGCCACTTCTGAGGAGAGTGGCCCCATTGTGGTCAGGGATGTCTTCCTGCCTGGCCCTGGGGTTTCTCTGCTGGGGCTGTCACTGACTCCATACCTCCCGTTGCCCATAGTAGCTCCAGCCCTGTCTACCTGTGGGCTGGACGTGGCTTCTTGTGCCTGGTTCTAGACTGGTTAGGGGTCAAGAGCTGGAGAATTTGTAAACCACTGGGGCTGCTGCTTCTGCCTGCTCCCACCCCCTCTCTGTCTTTCTCCTGCCCCTTGTGCCTCCTTTCTGGTTTCCACATGTTCCTTTCACCTGCACATCCTGCTCAAAGCTGTGGCCTGGAAGTCTTTGCCATGACCTGGTGTTTGCAGGAAAACAACCCCTGGACAGAGCTTTAGCAAAGGGGATTTCATGTCACAGTCTGGACTCCAGAGTCCTCTGAAGCAGCAGTGACACACTGTATCCTTGGAGACTCCCCCTCCAAGACCAGCTGTCCTTTAGGCACTGTGTGGAAGTCATCCTGTGAGCTTCTTTTGAGGATTTAAGGAGCCCAACACATGAGTCTCAGATTGCCCCTAGCCAGGTATGGCAGTTCACACATGTGATCCCAGTACTTGGGAGGCTGAGACAAGAGTCATTGTGAGTTCAAAACCAACCTGGATTACAAAGTCAGCTCAAGGCCAACCTGAACTGCATAGCGAGGCCCTGTCTCAAAAAGATAGGAATAAATAAATAAATAAAGAGAAAAAAGATGGGCTGGTAAAAACCCGGACAAAGTGGAGGCTGTTGGCTTCTGGAGAAGAATCTATGGGTTCTACTTACCCAGGACCCATCCGTGTGACCTGCAGGAGAGCCAGCCTGTACTTCCAAACTTTGAAAAGCTCAGTGTCACTTACAGTCTTTAGAGCCTGGCAGTTCAGGTGTGTACCTCTGGGTGCCTCTTCAGCCGCCAGGAGTACTTTTAGCACGCTGGAACCTTGGGCCAAATGGAGCTAAGGCCTCCCCACTGCAAGCAGACAGGGCTGTGCTTCTGCGAGCTTGTCTCATGCACCTCCTTCCTGCATTATACCCAGGGCGGTCTCCTCGGTGGAAGGACACAGCCCATCCCTTCCCGTGCCTTGGCCAGGGTCGTATCTGGAGGTCAGGCCATCGTGGGCATCTTCTAGCAGCAGACCTGGCTGTCCCTCTTAAGTCACTGTGTGCTTCCTCTTTGTTGATGATGTCTCATCTCTAGCTAGGCCTCCGTCCTCCATGTATAAGTCTACCTAAGACAGAAGCCATGAACTCAGCTGCATGGCCTGTATCTAGATGTCCCTCAGAAGTCTCACATTGTCACAGGTAGAGCTTTTCAGAAGTGGCTGGATCTAGGGTGTGTGATTCTGGGATTGAGGGTATGATGCTGTGTGATGCCAGCATTAAGGTGTCCCACCCTGGGTATAAGTACTTACCTGCTCTAAGTGCATGTAGCTTGGATAGACTGTAAGGGACAAAGAGGGCTGTTGTCACCTACTGCTCTGGTATTTCATTGTTTTACTGCCCTCTCTGCTGCGGTGCCCCTCTGCCATGCCTCCCTGCCTCCATGCCAGCCAGCTATGAACTAAAACCTGTATAAACTGTGAGCAATAAATTTTTCTTCTCGGGGCTGGGGATTTAGCTCAGCGGCGTAAGCACCTGCCTTGCAAGCAGGCGGTCGTGAGTTCGATCCCCGGTACCGGAAAAAAGGAAAAAAAAAAAAAAAAAAAAAAAAAAAGATGAAATAAATTTTTCTTCTCTTAACTTTGCAGCACTAAACATTTCCTCTCTTGGGGCTGGGGATTTAGCTCAGCGGCATAAGCACCTGCCTTGCAAGTGTGTGGTCGTGAGTTCCATACCTGGTACCGGTAAAAAAGAAAAAGACAAAAAAAAAAAGAAAAAATAACATTTCCTCTCTTAACTTTGGGCATTGGGTATTTTGTTTCAACATCAAGAAGAGTAATTAAGACAACAGTTGTTGAGGCCACAAGAACAGCTAGTGAGAGCCAGGTACTGGGTAGGGTCTCTGGAGTGGGGAGTCAGGCCGCAGCCCCTCCCTGGCCCACTGCATTCTTTCTGCACTGGAAACCGTTGTGGGAATGTTCCAGTGCTGGTAGGCCTTCTCCTCCCGTGTGAGTTCTCTGGCTGTTCCTGACACTACTCTGTAGCAGTGACTCTTGCCATCATCCTGGCCACATATACTGGCAGTTCTTGGGAGGGATGGCCCTTCTACAGTGGTCATCCAGACTGGTCCTTCTGCTGCCCTCAATCCTTGAAGGGCAGGGAAGCCGTCTGTCCTGTCACCCTGGTCCCTGAATGGGACCTTAGTGCTGTTTGATAAACTGCCTTCTCAAGCAGAGCAGAGCTGCCAGGAGGGAAGGGGAGGGGTCCAGAGTGGTTTCAAAATAGACTTTTGTGTGTGTGTGGTACCAGGGATCAAACTCACAGCCTTGTGCTTGGTAGGCAGGTGCTTACACCACTGAGCTGTATCCCCAGCCCTTAAAATAGAATTTTTTGGCTTTTGATACCGGGATCAAACTCACAATCTTGAACTTGTCAGGCAGGCGATTGTGCCACTGTAAATCCCCAGCCTCATAATAGAATTTTGTCAGCTTTTTTTTTCAACTGAAATTCAGTGGCCCTGAGCATTGTGAAGCAGGCCCCAGGCAGTGCCCAGGAAATTGTTGGAGAGCCAGGTGATCATACATTCCTGGGGACTGGCTTTTCAGACTCTGTCCTCTGTCCTGTGGCTGTGTCCTGGGGGAGGGTCAGGCTCAACATGATGCTGTCCATTGCACACCACCTGTCTACTAGGATTTACTGTGGACACTAATGTGTCCAGGGCTGTCTCCTCCCAGGGAGGGCATAGAACTGGCCACTAGAGAGCTTGCTCTTTTGATCAGAGTTTTTTGTGTAGTTCTTTTTGTTTGCTTGTTTATTTTTTGAAACTGGGTCTTACTACATAGTTCAGGCTAGTCTTGAACTCCCTATGTAACCCAGGATGACCTCCAGCTCACAACAGTATTCCTGCCTCAGCCTCCTAAACAGTGGGATTACAGATGTGCACCACCACACATAGCCTCACTCAGGGTTTTGAGGGCCAGCGCTCCAAGCTGTGCCTACATCAGGATCCTGCCTTGCCCTTCACCCCACCCTTGCTCCGGCCTGGGCTGGCCCCCTGTGGATATGGCAGCTCCTGGTTCAGGATTCGTCCGTGGCCTGCCTGCCCTCCCCTGGGAGCCCAGGCAAGGAATGCGGGCATTGTGGCATGGGGCAGGCTGGCGCCAAGCAACTTGTGATGAAGGGCCTCGGTACAGACTGTGCAGTGGTGGCTGCTGTGTGGTTGTGGCTTTGAAAGAGCAGTCCCAGGGCCCTTGGTCAGACACCTGTGGGCCCTTCCTAGCTGCTCTTCGAGGACTGTGCTTGAAGTCAGAGGGCTTCCTTATTGGAGACACACGAGGAGGTGTGACATGGATGATCATGTGCTAGGCTTTCAGGGACAGTGGCTGGAGTGGGCCAGGAGCACCTGAAACAGGCATGGCATGCCTCAGGCTGGAACACTGTAGATATGGGATTCCCAGACGAACTTGCGGGGGTTGAAGGGAGTTGGAGGGGCAGAGAGGCAGCTGAGCCCTGGGGTCCTGGGCCACCCATCCACCCCTATCTTCTGCTGTCCATGAGCACAAGGACAGGGCCCAGCTGGGCATCTCAGGCAGGCTGGCTGCACTGAGCAGTCTCAGCATCGAGGCGCTGTCCCACCCTCCTGGACACTGCACACACAGCGGGCCTGCCTTGTAATTTTCACTGTCATTGATGCCAATTAGGAGTGGCGCTGTCCCTTCCTCTGGCCCTTGGGTGGGCAGAGGAGAGCCAGCTTGCTCCCCAGGGGAGGGAGAGATGGAGTCGGTGTGGCCTTCGGCTGTGGCTGAGAGGGCAGTGGGGGCAGACAGCTGGGGTTTTTGCCAACACTCTAATTTGGTAGCTGTCACTGCACCTCCCCTCTGTGGAGCCCCTGACGTGGCCTGGAACAGGAATGCCATTCCCCAGCTTGGTTCCTTGATTTTGGGCTCCCCATTTAGGCAGAGAGCATACAGGAGAGCTGCCCAAATTGGCACTTGCCCACTCCCCCGAGTTCCCCCGAGGCGTGCAGGTGCAGGTGTTGTAGCCAGATTTTAGGATCTTGGCCCCTTTGGGCAAGTGAGAGTCTCCATATTGGCTGCTGAATGACTGGTGGGGGGTGACTACAGCTTTGGTTAGGGTCAGCTGGAGGGTCCTATCCTCACCCTGTATGGACAGGCATCGGCTGGGATCAGTCTGTGTGCCACGACTGAATCCCCTAGGGAGCTCAAGTCAGCTGAGGTCGTCTGCCCACAGCCTGTAGACCGGGATCCTGTGGTGTGCCACCCTGACTTGGAGGACCTGCTGGAGGCCTGGCCAGCAGAGCTGCCAGACGAGTTCTTTGAGGTGACTGTGGATGATGTGAGGAGACGCCTGGCCCAGCTCAGGAGTGAGCGGTGGGTGCCCCCTACCAGTTTGCCCTCCCCATACCCAGGTCCCCTCTACTCAAGGACTCAACAGCATCTCTCAGTCCCTTCCTGTAGGAGCCCTGGAAGGAAGCTGACCCTTTACCTCCTCCCATCACAGAAAGCGCCTGGAGGAAGCGCCCCTGGTGACCCAGGCCTTCAGGGAGGCTCAGATGAAGGAGAAGCTGCAGCGCTACCCAAAGGTATGGGGAAGGGAGGCTGTCTGTGTGAGGTGCCTATGGCTGCCAGGTGGGAACACACCACAGCATGTGACCACGGCTGAGCAGCTGGTGCCACTGGCCACTCACAGTTGTCTCCCCAGTGTTGGTGAAGAGGCCTGTGCAGCCGATTCCTTCATTAACCAGCTAATCCCCTTAACATTTCGTGGTAGAATAAATGTTCTGTGTGTTACTGGGGCTTGAATCTTGGGTCTCTTCTCCCGAGAATAATTCATCACTAAGCCATTCCCCAGTCCTAGGATGCGTCTCGGAGCAGATCTAGAGGCAGGCCTCTGTGTGCTCCTAGAAGGCATGTGTGCACACCTGAATGCTGGGCGCTCTCGTCCTCCGCCTGACTCCCATGAGGCGTGGGGCCTTGGCCCCAGGGAGAGGAGCTGCGTGGTGAGGCCTTCCTGTGCCAGGGTCAGCTTAGGGAGTCCCTGCTGACTTCTTTGCTCGTTTTGACCTAGGTGGCTCTGAGGATCCTATTTCCTGACCGATACATGCTGCAGGGCTTTTTCCGCCCCACTGAGACAGGTGAGCAACCCTGGGGTGGACACTGAGCCTTCAGGATTCCTTCCTTTCAGGCCATAGCCTGGCCACTTGCCCTTCAGTCTCTAGGGAGACTAGGCAGTTGTGGGCTGCTCTCCGCTTCGAGGGCTGTTCAGAGGGCCCTGCGTATGCTCTTTAGATGGGCCAGTTGTGGACATGGCTTTGAGCACAGAGCCCCCATTCCATCCTGCAGAGCCCTGGTCTTGGATGCTCTTTGGGGCACAAGTGGGAACACCCAGAGGAAGAAAGGTGTAGTGAGGTCACCAGTGCAAGGTGGGCCTCTGGGACCTGTTCAGAGACAGCTGGTCCCGCACAGAGGTCAGATTGGGATGGTGGACAGGGGAGAGATTTGGGGCACTCTGGGTTGAGATGGGCACCAGGCTATTTGGGGTCAGGCCTCTCCTGGGCAGCTGTCCAGGTGGCAGCCTACATGACATCCGGGGGCTATGGAAGAGACAAAGTCCCGCCCCTGGGATTTAGCCCAGGACAAGACGGTGGGAGCTAAGTTTAAAGTTGATGTCTCAGGCAGTTGTGCCCAGGCCAGCAGGACCTTGGGAGGTGGGGATGGGAAGGCAGGCCTAGAAGCAAGGGGCCTGGGCCTGTCTTGCAAAGCCTTCTTCTCATCTCTTCTCTGCAGTGGGGGACTTGAGAGACTTTGTGCGGAGCCACCTGGGGAATCCTGAGCTACCCTTCTACCTGTGTGAGTCCCTCCTGAGCCTGCCTCTGTTCCATCCTGGTCTTCCCTACCCTGATCCAGGCTTTGAGGAGAGGCTCAGGGCTGCCCTGATGAGTGTCAAACTGGACCTGAGGGCAGGGCAGAGCTGGAGATGGGAGGCCGTCTCATGTCCCCTCCATTTCTGAGCCCTGTTTCCCAGCCTTGCCTCTCCCCTCATCATGAGGCTCAAGCTGGTGAGCGGGGCCAAAGACTGAGAGCTGAGGGGCTCCTCAGAGATGCCCAGCCTGGGACTCATCTTCCCCAGGAGTGTGGAGGGCAGCCCATTTCCTAACACGGGTTCACTTTCTCCCCTCACCCTACAGTCATCACTCCTCCCAAAACAGTACTGGACGACCCAACGCTGACCCTCTTCCAGGTACCCAGGGCCTCATGGGGGTGCCACAGGGGTAGGGGCAAGCTGGGAGGGCAGGGCGCCATACAGGGCGAGGTCTGTGGTTGGGAAGGAGCACCCACCCTGGCAGGCGCTGCTGGCGGGTAATAAAGCCTTTGAGAGTCGGTGAATTCAGAGGGAGCAGTGGCCTCTGAAGTTGGTTCTGACAGGGCTTTCCAGCCTCCTCCCCTTCCTGCCTGGCCCCGGGCAGGGATGGGCTTGCCTTGCTAGCTGGCTTCAGTCTTGAGCTGGGGCTGCTCAAAGGTCCTGGCCCGGGGCTGCTGAGTAAAACCAGTCCCCTACCCCACTTCTGGGTGAGGAAGGGGTCCAGGCAAACCTGACATAGGGCTGATAGGATCCCCAGGAGGGTTGGCATCCTTGCTGGATGAGGCTGGCTTGGGAGGGTTGCTGTTTCCTGTACCCATCTCCTGGGCCCAGCCTTTCTCCTGTACACCCTGAACTGTGCTGGAAATACCTGTTGGCTCCATTTTCTCCTGCCCCGGAGGGCCCTAAAAGTCCTGAGGGTTGTGATACTATGTCCAGGGAGCTGCCTCCCAGAGCTGGGAGGGATGAATGTCCTGTGTTGTCGCTCCCTCCTGCCCCCACACAGCTGAGACCTCTGTACCACTCAGGCCTAATGGTTTCCTCTTCACAGTCCTTCAGATATTTTAATTAACAACAGAGGCAGCCAAAGGCCTCTGCCGAGATCTGGCTTAGGGGTAACAGTCTGCTGGCAGCCAGGAGCCACCACACTGTTGGGGTGAGACGGGGCATGAAGTGGGCAGGGAGCAGAGGATCCGCTGGAAACTTACCAGGGACCATGGGGAAAGGGGTGGGGGCGGGGGTCGAGCCTGTGACCCCTCCAGTCGTCAGAGCTCAGTTCCATCTTCACTTCTCCCTGCCTGCTGGCCAGCCTGTTGATAAACATTGAGTTTGGGAGACCATTTGGGATGGAGGACCAGCCCCCTTTACCCAGCTAGGAGGCCCTGTAGAGCCCTGGGATGCCTTGTCCGGCCAGCCGTGATTCCTGGTGACACTCTGCTCCTGCCTCCAGCAGCCGTCTCCTTTCATCTGTCAGTTCGGCCTGGAGCCGGCTGCCATCTGAGCTGGCAGGGTGGAGGGAAGGAAGCGTGCCCCCACCCCCAGCGGCAGTGGGCTGGCGGGCGGAGCTTTCGTGTCTGTCAGGGCTGTGCTCTGGCTGCCTGTGGCCCAGGGGTGTCTGGGGCTGGACTGCTGCAGCCAGTGACAATGTGGGGGTTGTGGGTCAGCACTGGACAAAGAGAGCGTAGTTTTCTGAGAGGGTCGTTGGGGGCAGTCAGGAGTAAGGAGGGGACCAGGAGAACATGGGAACAGATGTCTCAAGCCCCTGCTTCAAACCTTCCTGCCCCTGAGTACTAGAGTCCTGGCCTTGCCCTCTTGTTCCCCCACCTTCCACCTCACAAAGGGACCCTTCCACCCTGGCAGGAAGTTAGCCCGCTGGAAAGTGGCTGAGGCCCTGGGTGACAGCCCCCACAGCACAGAGGGCTCACCTCTCTTGATGTGTTCTGGGGACCGTGAATCAGTTGTCACCCACCTGTGTCCCCTGCCTACCCCCTTCCATTGTCCCTGAGGTCAAGCCATAGGATATTTATCCCCACCTTTTTCTGAGCTGGGGGTAGCAGGTAGGACTGGGCCAGGGTCTAGAGCCTTTGCCAGTGTTTGAGGAGTGGTCTACTGAGCTTCAGATGAGTAGGCATGGAACCCACTTCTGTTGGTTAGGCTGCTCTTCTGTTGTCCTTCATTTGGTGGGGACATCAGAGACCCAAGCCAGTGGGCAGGACTTCGGGTGGGCACTGGGGGGAGGTGGGGAGGCCTGGTGCACGAGGGGCCTGCCGGGCTCTGCTCTGAGGGAAGGTCCTTCCCCAGGGCCTCAGCCCTGTGCCCCTAGGCTGGCCCTTCTTGATGAGGGGCAGAGCTGGGCCCCAGCTTGCTGGCAAGACTGGACAGTGCTATCACTCTGGCATATCCCCCAGCCTGAATGCAGTAAGACCAAGCTTCATCACAGGGCCTCAGGCTACAAGGGACCAATGAGCCTCTCTGTGGACGTTTAGTGTCCCCTGCCTTGTTAGGGGAAGGCCCTGACCCTGGCCACACATGGTAGTGCCTGGAGTGAGAGAAGCAACCCCTACCCCCAATCAGTCTTTCTCTCCTGCGTGGCTATAAGGTTGTGAACCAAGGTAGGGCGTTCCTGATGGGGCCCCTGATGCGGTAGATGCCTCAGGAGTTTTCCACGGGGAGAAGAGGAAGGTGTAGTGAGATTTGGGGAGGCTCATTTTTGGGGCCCATCTGGAGCCCTGTCTCTGGAAATTGCCCAGCTTGGGCACCACCTAATCTGCTGCCCCGTCACTTCTGTTCCCTCATTACTGCAGTCTGCATTGTCCCTCAGAAACTAAGCATAGGTAGGGATAGGCTGAGGGACTGGCCAAGTGCCCCTGCCCAGCAGTGTGACAGCCCCTTCCCTTTCCCACACCTCTGCTCCCTCTCTCAGGCAGTGCTAGGCAAGGGGCCCATGGGAGGGCATCATAGTGAGCACCAGGGCTGCTGCAAGGCCTCCCTAAGCAGCTTCTGAGGAAGACCCTGTGGCTAGCAGTGGATGGGGAGCAGATGAAGCCCAGGGCTCCAGGCTTCTCTGGAGAGCCAAGAGTTAGGGGAGCTGCCTGTGAACCCTGGCCTGGTTCTCTGTAGTGGGGACACTTTTGGGCTTCTGAGGGTGGACACATGGCCATGGCCAGGACACATGCCGTGCTCCTTCCTAGCTCCTGAGCTTCCAGTTCCTTTGCAGACACACCAGGGCAGCCTCCCCCACCCCCAGGCTCCTGCACAGCTTTGATGCAGGCTTCACAGTTGGGTTTCAAAGCATTCACCGCCCTTGTTTGTGTCCTTCGCTGTGGGCTGGAGCTGAGGTTTCAGCGTTCCTAGGCCCAGCCTTTGAAGCTTGCTCTTATTAATCTTTTAACATCCCCACCCCAGCCCCCACCCCACAGCCTGAGGCACTCCAGCAGCTTGGGGCTGAACAGCTTTTAGCCCTCAGCCAGCAGCTGCGGGCCCCTTCCTGGAGCTGGTGTGTCCGAAGTGGTCTTGAGTTTGGCCACATGGGCCAGGGCCCACCTCCAGACCCACTCTGGTATGAGGAAGGGAGGGTGTGACACCATGATACTTGGGGGCGGAGGGGGGTGGCTCTTGCGCATTGCGGCTCTGATGCTGCGTCATTGTCTAGCCATCTGTCAGGGAGGCCTTAGAGCGTATGCCTGGGCACTACTGCACACCCCCACCTGTGCCCAAGCAATTGGGGTCAGCCCCAAACTGCTGCCCGCTCTGGGTGGCCATGGCAGAGGAAGCTAACAGCAGCTTCACACTTGTGTTTCAGTGCAGTCCTCACCCTGTCCTGTCTTCTTGGACCTCTTGGGCAGGATGTCCCACTAGACTCCCAGGGAGCTTTGAGACTGATCTCTTAAAAGATTTGGCTTTTTTGTTTTTTGAGACAGGGTCTCACCATGTTGCTTAGGCTGGCCTTGAACATTGCAGCAATTTTCCTGCCTCAACTTTCCAAGTGCTGAGCTTCCAGGCATGCACCACCATGCCCAGCCTTGGTTAATGCTGGGCAGGAGGCAGAAGAAGGTGAAGGGAAATGTAGGCATTCATTCAGGGGAGCACGACTCCTCAACTGGTGGGTGGGGGTCCCTTTGGTCCAGGCTGGCCAGCCTGCCTGAGGAAAGAGCCATAGCCAAGATCCCCCAGCCTCATGGAGTCTCTGCCTGCCCACTGAGCCCTCTGCCTCCCTACAGGCCAATCTCTTCCCCACAGCCCTTGTGTACTTTGGAGCAGAGGAATCAGCAGGTAAGTGGTGGCTCTATTCTGCTGAGCACAGCCAACTGTTCCTGGGCCCTGCACCCCAGTGTGTCTGATGTCCCCAACCTGGATGGCCTGGAAAGGAAAGTGGGGGACCTCATGTGGGTCTGCGGGGATGTATAGCCTGACACTTGCCTCCCTGGGGCACCACCTGCTGAGGCACCCCTTCCAGAAGCTGAGGTGTGAGTGGAACACCTGTGGCTAGATAGGCTTGGGCCTTTGCAGGTATCTACCTGGAGCCTGGACTGTTGGGACGCACCATCTCCCCATCTGCAGCTGACCTGCTGGTGGCTAGGTAAGTGCTCAAGGAAGAAGGGAACACCTCCCAGGGAGCACCTGCCACCCTGGCTTGGGCCTTTTCCCCCAGGTGCATGTCCAGGGCTGCCAGGTCCCCACCACCACCAGACCCTGATCCTGCGCCTCTTGAGTCGAAGCCAACTGCTGAAGAGGGGTCAGTGAGCACCCCTGAGGCCATCTCAGGGCCTGGCCAGCCTGTGAAGAGGAGCTTGGACAAGGTGCCCAAGTGGCTGAAGCTGACAGGTACCTACTATGGGTTGGCTGGGTGGGGCAGGATAGCTGGCAGGAATCTAGGACCTACAGTGAACCTGGTGTGTTTGTGCTGCAGCCAGCAAGAGGTGAAAACTGCCGGCCCAAAGGTGCTGCCTGCCAGCTGCAGGAACCTACCTCTACCCCAAGCAGGAATAAAGACACACTCAAGTCCTCTGAATTGTCCTTCCTGCAGAGAAGGCCACTAGGCCTTGTTTCACCTGCTGTCACCCATGGCTATTGGTAACAAGGGCTTGGATATGCCTCTAAAAGGTCTGGCAGGCTAGAGCCGTATGCTTACTAGCTTCTTAAGTCTCTCTGGTTGAACCTTAGTTCTCCATCTAGGAGGCCAGAAGTACAGAATGAAGTCTCCTTGCAAACTAACCTGCTATCTCAGGCTACTTTGAGGTCCTCCAAAGCTGCTTCGAGGCCCAACTGTGTACACTCCCCAGAAGCCAGGGGGATGGGACAGCGAATGACATGGACCAAGAAATCTGTGGCTCCTATAGTCTGAGCTCTGACAACTGCCACAAAGCTAAATGCCTCTGCCCTGGGCACCGACAGCAGCTTGGAGAGTTCCAGGGAGAGGATCCAAGTCACCTAGCAGGGTGCTGGGCCCCAGCTTGCCTAAGCATTGGTACCAGCAGAGCTGGCTGGCCAGCACCTGTGCTCAGTGGGCTGCCAGGCTTAGGTAGAGTTCCCAGGTCAGTGAGGGTGGCCTGCAGCTGTGCAGGGATGAGGGCAGGCTCCTAACTTCAGGGCAGACACACGGTTTGGCAGCTGGTTCCCAGGTTCCTCACATTTTCACTTGGTGTGTCCTGGTCCTCACCCTAATCCTAACTGGCCCAAGGTGGGCACGACATTTCCCAGGCAAACAAGCCATGTGTGAGGGCTCTGGTTTCCTCAGCAGACAGTGGGCCACACATGTCTTGTTACCCTTTGTTAGTATTCTGCCTGCATCCTACCAAGACACTGTAGATGAGAGGGAATAGGGTGAGGCTTCAAAGCAAGTTGACTTTGGTTGATTAACGGCAAAAAGAAAGTCAAGCCTAGGAGACAGGTGTTAATTTATTGATGTTGCTTTGTGAGGACAAAGTTATAGCTCAGGGAAGTATCAGGTGGCTAAAACTCCACACCAACTTTGATGTTGGGGTAGTAAGGCAGCTGGTTGGTTTGTAAAACACATGGGCTATTTAGGGTTGCCATGGCCAGGAAGCAGATCAGTCCCCCTGCCCACTGCACCTGCTTCCCTGGAACCCACAGGGACTGTCCCCAGGGGCCTATGAGCTACAGACCAAAGGGGTACTAGGAAGGACAACAGCTTCCAGGATCCCGTCATTCCTCCGAGGCTAAAGAACCATGTTGGGACTAGGTCTCAGTGTTGGTATGGATCTAGCCCAGACCCTGCAGGCCACAGGGTCAACAGCAGCCTGTAGGGGAATACTAGCTTCCTGGGAGGGGTGGATACTCCTAGAAGTCCAAGAGCTGTGAGGAAAAAGGGTACCTAGTGTAAGTGGCCTGGCACTATTCCCCAGGCCACTGCAGCCGCCATGTATGGACCCATACCCACATACCAGCTGAGGAAGCACCTTCTCCAGCTGATCGATGTCCACCAGGGTCACGTCTTCTGCCTGGGCCTGCCGCACCCCACGGACAGCCGCTTCTAATGTAACACAAGGAAGTGAGATAGCAGGTACTGGGTGCTTGAGTCTGGCCCCATGCCACCCCAACAGCTTCTCAGAGTATTGAACTCAGGTGCTCATGGGAAACGGAAAAATTTAGTTTTTTCACCAAAATATAAAAACCAGCAGTCTCAAGTGTTCTGGTGGTCACCAACCCTGGGCTCACCCACAACGAAGATCCTCAGCAGCTCTGCCATAAGCTGCAGGGCATCGCCACCGACTGTGGAGGGAGAGCAGGTTAGAAAGGTCCACACTTCCAGTCCTCGCCTGCCACCCCACTTCCAGGGCCCTCACCTTTGGTCTTTTCATCCCTGAAGTGCAGGTGCAGCAGTTTGCTCACCAGCTCCTGCGGGGAGGGAGGGCTCAGTGCCAGCCAGCCCCAGCCCCATGGGCACCTTCAGAATCAGCGACTCAGCCTGGGGTAGACTTCGGCTGGAGCTGCTGCCACATGAGGCCTCTCGCTCAGTAGGGTACTGGAGAATCCTTTTCGTAGTGAGCAGTTAGGGAAGGGCCCAGTTTTCTGCTTTCTGGGGCTCCAGTGAGCAAGAGGGGAAAAAAATTCTCTGCTCTCTGGGAGGAGGCACCTGTTCCCGAGGGTGGCCAGCCCCTTTGATGGTCTGTCAACCAACACTGCCCAGGGCACTGCAGGAGACCGCAGGGAAAGGTGGCAACAGCACTGGGCACCCAGGAGCCCAGACAGTGGAAGGCGAGGTGTCCTGCCTCACCAGGGCTGGAGGGTCCCTGTCAAGCACCACGGGGTTGAAGCGCCACCTGCTGGGCCCGCTCATCTCGCGTTATATCAGGAAGGCAACAGAGAACCTGCGGGCTCCGGGACAATATATGAGATTAAACGGCAGCTCTACGAATCGCTCCACGTACATGAGAACGCGGCCTCGGAAAGGAGCCTGAGACGCGCTAAATTCCTGCCCTGGCGAGGAGGCTTGGACCCCTTGGCACTCGAGCTGACCAGGCAGGCTTGGTTTATGCCCCTCTCCAGCAGTGGCCCAGGCCCCGTCACCGATGACCCCCAAGTGCCTCTGGGACGAGCGCAGCGCGACCTCCCTTCCCTGGTGGCCGGGACCCTCCCGCTGTCCTGACGTGAAGGGTGCTGGGCGCCTCCTAACCTTCTGACGAAAGGCAAAATGACTCAGGTCGGACGGGGCGTGGCGTCCACTGGGTCCTCTGCACGGGCTCGCCCGCCACGGGGCAGCGAAGCCGGGGCCTTGACCCACGCCCCGACCCGGAGGGAAGCGCTGGCCGCGTGGGAGGGCCTGACGCTGCCCAGCTCCTCGCGGCCCGTCAGCCTCTGCACACACCGCGGCTCAGTCGCAGACCAGGCTGCCCTCCCACCCTTAGAAGCATGGGTGAACCGCAGCGCGAGGTTAGCCACAGGCACGCACCGGTGGCACGTGAGGAATAAGGGGTCCGCACCCACCTAAAGCCAACCCTCACCTTCCGGAAGCCGGTGCCGGCTCGCTCCATGACCACTATCTGCGTGCTCCCTTGGTGTAGCCCCGCCCCGTATCCCAGCCAATGAGCACGGAACGCGGGCTCTATGGCCACGCCCCCACCCTCAGCCAGCGAAGACGGAAAACACCATCCGGGAGTCCCGCCCCCGAGCTTCCAGCCAATGAATTAGAGAGCACCCTCCAGTATCCCGCTCCCGCGTCTCCCACCTACCTAGCCAAATAGCGCTGCTCTGCTTTTCAGTCTTGGTTGGGCGCGTGTTTCCGCCCTTCGCTCTCATTGGTCCGCGGCTAGCCCTGCAGTGCCTGCTGGGATTTAGAGTCCTAGCTGCCCTTACCAGCGCTCCCCGCTCTTCCTGGATACTGAGGCGCGGGGATCCGCGGAAGTGCGCGAGGGCAAGAATCGTGGGCGGCTGGAGCACTGGGCGGGGTGGGGGTCACAATGGTGCTACCTGGCTTCTGCTCCTTGACCTTTCTCCCCGCTCGGAGACAGCTTCTGCCGCAGCCCCACCGCACTCCCATTCTGCCTTCCTAGGTCCATTTTTAGGGCCCGCGCTTCTCGCCCCCGTCTATCTCTGACGCAGGGAGAACCGGCACACGCGGGCCCTGTTTCTAGGAGCATGCGGGCGAGGTCTCCTACACGCGGGGCCATGGAGGATCTCCAGCGGGCCTACAGCCGCCTGTGCAAGGAGAGCGGTGCCGAGCCGCAGGAGGCAGTCCTGCGGCAGTTGCAGCAGCCTCTGCAGGGCCGACTGGATCTGACTGGGCAAAGCCTGACGGTGGACACTTGCTGGGCCTTGGGCAAGCTGCTGCAAAACCAGACAGTGTGGACGGAGCTGATTCTCAGCGACTGCATGCTGAGCGAGGAAGGTGGGCACTAGGGCACCTTTGCACTTCGGGCTGGGGCTCGGCCCTTTGTTAGGGGCCAGCCTGAGAGTGGGTTCCCTGGCTTCTTTTAATCTTCCAAGCTGCCAGCAGGAATTCTGTACCACCTGATTGGTTTGCCCCCCTCTTTACTAGTGGCAGTAGTGTCCCCCCAAAGCTAGACATGGGGTCAGTTTCTTTTCTTTTTGGTACCGGGGATTGAACCCATAACCTCGCTCTTGCCAGGCAGGCGTGTATGCCACTGAGCTAAATCCCCGGCTCCGGGTCAGTTTCTTTACAAGAAAGGAGAAACCCTAATATCCCCTGACTTGTAGCTTGAGAGTTCTGACATGAGAGGTCACAGTGGTCGCCTCTGTGCCTGGCAGGCCCTGCAGTTGTTTCAAAGGTAAACATAGAATGGAGTGGGGAACTTGTTTCCAGTGTGAACACAGAACAAGGGACCACCCTGACAGTTGTCCCTCTGGGAGCTGCCATGCAATGGGCCCTGAGCACAGGCAGAGAGTGACCACACACACATCCTTATGCAGGGCTCACAATGGTGCTTCAAGGGCTGTGTGCCAACACTGTCATGCGGCTTGTGGATCTGAAGGTAAGTAGGCATTTCCTCCAGGCAGTAGAGGGGGAACAGGGTCTGAAGACCTCTGCATTGCTGTGTGTCTTGAGAGTAAAGTGTTCACATAAACACAGACTGGTCGCAGTACACCCACCAAGGTCACAAAAACTAAGATGAGTGCACCTTTGCCAAGAGCTTGCCTCCCTGGCCTTGTCTACTCTCTGACCAGGGCCCTGTGGAGTACACGTGCTATTCAAAACCCAACCTGGGTAACAAGAGTGACTGGCCAGGCCATTTCTATCCAGGGCAATAACCTTCGGGCTGCAGGGGCTGAGGCTCTGGGAAAACTCCTCCGACAGAATCAGTCCATTCAGAGGTAGGCTGTGGTCCTGGACCCACTGCGCTTCGAAGCCCTTTGTGGTGCAAGGTGGGCCCCACAGAACATGGTCCTGAGGCCTATTTGCCCCTTCGGGCCAGTTATCCATGTTTTACATGTACTGTTGGGAGTAGGTGGGTGGAAATCACTCAGGAAGGTCCAGCCTCTGCTAGAGACCCCTGAACCTATCTCCCCACCCATGGCGCCTGAACTTCATGCTGCAGGGTGCCCTGCCAGGCCAAGCACCTTGTCTCTACCCTTACTGCAGCCTCACCCTGGAGTGGAACAACCTCGGCACATGGGAAGATGCCTTTGCCACCTTCTGTAGGGGCCTAGCAGCAAACAGTGCTCTGCAGCAGCTGGATCTCCGGAATAACCAGATCAGTCACAAAGGTGCAGAGGAACTGGCCCTGGCCCTGCGGGGCAACACCACCCTCCAGCATTTGGGTGAGGCCTGGTGCATCGGGCTGTATCCGTTGCTCCTTGATCCCTCTGCTGCGGGAGGGGCTGGCTTGGGAGCCTGTTTTTCTGGCAGTTTCCCAAAGGAATATCCTACTAGATCAGCTCCCCCTACCCACAGGTACCTTCTGTCAAGTGACAGCAAGTTTCTTTCTAGACTTGCGCTGGAATAACATTGGCCTCCTGGGTGGTAGGTCCCTGGTGAACTGTCTACCCAGCAACAGAACCCTGTGGAGGCTGGACCTGGCTGGCAACAATGTGCCTGGTGACATCGTCAGAGCTGTGGGTATGAGTGCACAGGGCTGCTAACTGCTTTCATTCAGGAAGGAGGCCAGAAGGCCTTTAATAGAGGGCCTTTGAGCAAAATATTTGGTAGCTTGGGGCTCAGGACAAGTAAGCTCACTGTACAAGTAGCCCCGCGTAGTCCTAAACCTCAAGAGGAAGGAGAGAGATGCAGGAAACAGTGGCAGCCAAGCAGGGCATTTTGCTTACTGCACAGTGCTGTTTGCTAGAGTGCTGGCTTATGCCTGCTCAGTTCTCAGGACTTGCATAGAAGGAGGATTACCTTCCTCACAGGGAGGCTGAGGCCCTGTGTGGGTGAGCCCTTCCATTGGTGGCTGTGATAATGCCTGAAGTAGCTCTTGGTCACCCCTAATTTTGTGGCTGTGCATATGAGCAGTGTGAGCTGCTCTGTCAGAGCTACAGCCTCCATGTTCCCCTGCTTCTGGTGACCCCCCAAGTACCTAGAGATAACACCATGAGCTCAGGCTCAGCAGATTCACACTCCCGGGCTCCTCAGGGGTTCTACAGTCTTCTTCCACTGAAGACCTCACACTTCTACATCCTTGTGCTGTGCGCTCTCTGCCTTCTGATGTCTGCCAGCTCCTTGCTGTCCCCAGTTGTGCCTCAGCATAGCCAAACTGTTTTACTTGCCTTTGACTGCAGCCACCTGGATCTTTCCAGAACACAGCATGTACCTCTTAAAGGCATGCAGCATCCCTGACCGTTGGGGTGGGGGAACAGAGGCTGCAAGACTGTGCTCATCTCTTGTGATAGGGAAGCCCTCCCCAACAAGTGTAAACCCTGCCACACTGTACCTCCTGCACTTAGTCCCTTCCTCACTGAAGCGCTTCACCTGCTGGTGTCCTGGAGATGAGGAGTCATAGATGTCTCGGTAGATGGTTGTTTCCAGCTTCTAGTGCAGCTGAGCAGGGCAGGGTTCACCGCTGCCCTCACCTAGTCTCCTCTGTCTCCAACAGAACAAGCCATGGACCACAACCAGGAGCAGCATACTGCCTTCCAAGAGAGCCAGGTCCGGACCCATATCCTTAGCAGGGAGGTCCAGCACCTCCAGAAGGAGAGGTCCAAGCAGGTAAGTATGGTGCTCCCAGCCCACCCTGGCTGCCGTGGATGGAGGGCCTGGTTGGTTTCTCTCTCTTTGTCTCTCCTCCATGGCTACTCTTCTTCCCTCAGACCCTATAACTCCTCTGAGCTGTCCACCCCCGGGACCAAAGTGTCTCCCTGTCCGACCTGAGAGTTGACTTTCCAGCCTCCCTCTCTAAGAATCACCTCACTTTGAATGAGACAGTGGGACCAGGGAGGCTGAGTCCTTCACTGCATGGCTGCGATGGGAGCCTGCCTTCCTTTCTTGTCGAGGGCAGGATGGGTAGAATCAACCCTGACAGGGCTTTGGCTGGCTCTCTTCCCAGTTTGTGGATTTGATGGAGACAATTGATAAGCAGCGAGAAGAGATGGCCAAGAACAGCCAGTAAGTGGGCCCAGGACTGTGGGAGGTAGGGTCGCAGGGTAGGCTTTCCACAGAGGTGGCCAGAAGGGTAAGGTAGGTACAGCACATTTCCCCAGCTTAGTTCCTGTGTGCTGGAGACCTTGATGTATGGCAGCTGTGCCCAGGGCCAGATGGGCCCTTGGGTTTTCCAGGCTGTCCTCTCTCCCTGCAGGGCAGTGGCAGTACGTATGGGGCAGCTTCAGGAAGCCCTGAATGAGAGGCACTCCATCATCAAATCTCTCAAGGCCAAGTAAGCAGTTGTGTGTGGGTGGGTGGTTCAGAGCCTCATGGAGACTGCAGATGTGCTCACAGGGTAGAAGATGAACAGGCAGTAGTGGACAGGGACTCAGAAAGGCTTTCTATAGGAGCTGAGCATTGGCTAGCATCTGGATAGGGGCCTGGCAGGAGTGAAATGGGAGCCTGGTAAGGCAGGTCACATCCCCCATGGAGCCACGCACATGCTGGCCCTTCTTTTTTGCAGGTTGCAAATGACTGAGGCCACCTTGGCTCTCTCTGACCAGAAGGCCCAGGACCTGGGAGAGCTGCTGGCTACAGCAGAGCAGAAGCACAGGCTGGGACAGCAGGTGGGGACAGGGCTGCAGGCGGACAGACAGGCAGGTGGGGTGTGGGACAGCAGGGTGACTGGATGTGGCCATCTCAGGATGCTGCAGAACGGGAGTCTAAGCTCCTCAGGGACTTGTCAGCCACCAATGAAAAGAACCTGCTGCTTCGAAACCAGGTAGGAGGACCATGGGGGCAGCCACCCAGGGTACCTGGAGTAGGAGCTGGAGGCTGCCCCAGCTCCCTCCCCCTCTGCCTGCTTTCCAGGTGGATGAGCTGGAGCGGAAGGTGAAGTCTCAGCAGGAACAGCTGTTTCTGACCAGGCAGGAGCTGACCCACACATCAGCTGAGCTGAAGATGCGAACTGTCGAGGCTGAGGGTGGGACATGGGCAGGCCTGCCATTGAGGGGACAGAGAGCCTCAGGGATGGAGCACCCCTTGTGAAAACTCACCCCTGCTCCTCCCCACTCAACCTCCAGAGCGCCTGGACATGGAGAAGAGAAGGGCCCGGCAGAGCTTAGAGGACTCTGAGAAGCTGCACGTCAAGGAGGTGCCTTCCTAGTGCCACCACATTTCCCAGCTCCCTACAGTGCCTATAGATTGCTTTCAGCATGATTCGGTGTCCCCTGAAGCATGCCCTCCTCAGGTCCCCGCACTACTCTTGAGTTGCTTCTGTTCTTCACCAATTGGAGTGGTGTCAGAGCCAAAGCCATCTGTTGGGGCTGGCAGGCAGCTGGGCCTGTGCTAGCTGCAGCTAAAGAGGCGCCTGCCTCCCCTCCTCAGGGTGTATGTGGTGGGGTACTAGGGCTCAGCCATGCCTTTCATCCTTGGCAGATCTTTCCCTAGAGATGTCTGCCTTCCAGGGTGGGGATTCCATAGTGGGACAGCTGAGGGAGCCTTTGCCTGCCTAACTGATGCGCACACTGGGGCAGGTGGAATGTATTACCCGTCAACTAGAGGAGAGCCAGAAGGCCATGCAGGAAAGGGTGCACAGGCTGGAGGCTCTTCGGCTGTCCCTGGAGGAGGTGAGCCCATGGGCAAGGGCCAAGCTCTGGCCCTGGGTGAGCTAAGGATGGCAACCCCCAGGGTTCCTGGCCTCTGGGTCCTGGAACACAGCTTCCTGCTCTCGACCTTGTGGGGACTCCCACCAGTGTCCCAAAAGGCCTGAGAGGCTTAGGGTGGCAATGAGGCTCCCTGGGCCAAGGAGCTTCTTACCCAATGAAGGAGGGACAGCTGTGTGGGAGGGGAGACTCTTCCAGCTGGCTGTTGGATATCCCAGAAGGGGTCCTGGGCCAGGGGCAGCAGGAAAGGCTAGCAGATGGCCATCCATGGTGCAGGAGCTGAGCCGCGTGAAGGCAGCAGCGCTCAGTGAGCGTGGCCAGGCTGAGGAGGAGCTGGTGAAGGCCAGGAACCAAGCCCGCCTGGAAGAGGTGAGCTGCAGCAATAGGTGCTCATAGCCTGGTACAGTTCCTGCCTGGGAGCCAAGCTCAAAGCTTGAGTGGACGAAACTAGGACTGTCAGCCCCAGAGACAGAGGCTCAGGGTACATGAGATGCCAGAAGCCGACACAGGGTTGGAACAGCCTGGAGCTGGAAGGCTCAGACAAGGTGACGCAGACAGCAGGCAATGGGTGGGGCCAGCCTGGGGATGCTGCTGGAGGTCCTGGAGAGTTCAGTGGCTTCAGAACAAGATAAGTGATAACTTGTGTTATCCTGCTCCATTCTCCCTCCACCTGTGTGGAGTGGAGTGGAGTGGAGTCAGTCTGCATGCAGTGACCCCCGCCCCCAGCTGCGAACTCCAGCAGAAACACTCATGTGTGCTGCAGCATTTCCTGTGTCCACAGCAACAGCACCTGGCGCACATGGAGGAGAAGCTGCGACTGCTGGCACAAGCGCGCGATGAGGCTCAGGGTGTCTGCACACAGCAGAAGCAGATGGTGGCTGATTCCCAGGCGCGGGCCAGCCAGCTCCACCTGCAGGTGGAGGGGCAGCAGCGGCGCCTGGAGGAGCTGCAGCAGGTAGCCGCGCTTTAGGGATAACAGGTTTTGGGATGCCCCGCCCTGCCTCTATCTCATCCCCCTCACTCCGCAGTTGCTGAGCAGCAAGGACCAGGAAAAAGTGGCTGAAGTGAGCAGAGTGCGAGTGGAGATGCAGGAGCAGATAGGCCGTCTACAAGCTGAGTTGGCAGGCCAGGAGTCCCTGAAGGAGAAGGTGGCCGCTCTGGAACGCCAGCTGAAAGGTGACTGCACTCCTAGCTGGAGGGCTGAGTTGAGGCAGTCTCGCCCCAGGACTGGCCCCAACTCACCGAGTCTCCCGCCTGTAGTGATCGCTAGTGACCACCGGGAAGCGCTGCTGGACAAGGAGAGTGAGAACGCGTCCCTCCGGGAGAAGCTGCGGCTCAAGGAGGCGGAGATCGCACGCATCCGGGACGAGGAAGCCCAGAGGGCAAGCTTCCTGCAGAACGCCATCCTGACTTACGTGCAGGGGTCCCCTCTGAGGTCCTTGAGCCCTCCGAAGTGAGGGGAGCCGAGGAAACCACATGGCTCCCTGTCGCTGACCCCAGTGAGGCGCTCTTTCTGTCACCCACAGCGATGCGATGCTGCACAAGAGAGGTCTGACCGGAGCTCGGCAGCTGCGCCGCCAAAGTGTGGCGGGAAATACAGAACTTTTTTCTTAAATGTAGAACTTTGGCACTTGGTGGTGTTTTGGTCTAGCGCCTTTCTCCATAAGCTGGGGACAGTCCCGTGGGGGGCCCTCCGAGGTGGGGCTGGGTCGCCCAACTGCTACCAGTGGCTGGAACTGTTGGGGCTCTTCTGCACTTGGAGTGGTGCCGCATGAGCCCGCACGTGGGCTCATGGAAGCGTGGGCAGCGCCGCACACCAGCCCTGCCAGCCCGCGCCGGCCCTCTCCTTGATGCAGAGCCCACGGCTAAAAGCCCCTGGTCTTTGGACCCCACTGGACGCCTCCGCTGCGCCCAGCTCCGCCCCGCCCCGCCCCTCCGCCGCTCTCAGCTGCCTACCCCGCCCTCTGCGCACTGTGCGCTCGGCTGTTTTCGCGCCCGGCGCTCGGCGGCGCTCGGCTGTCTCCGGCCGCTCACTCGGCGCTCGGGTCCGCGGCCGCTGCGGTGCTGGGCATTTCTCCGCAGCTCGGCTTGCGGCCGCGCCCGCCGCTGCCTGGCCCCGCGCCCATGCAGGCCATCAAGTGCGTGGTGGTTGGTGACGGGTGAGTGTGTGGTCCGGGTCCCGGGGCCAAGGAGCTGGGGGCGGCGGAGCTGGCCAGCACCGCGGCTCAGGGCGCGGCCCGGCCCGGGAAGGTGGGGGGGCCAACACGAGGTCCAGGCTGGGCGGACCCTCGCAGCTACTGTGGTCCAGGGGCATGGGCGTGGCCCCCATCCTTTGGCCTCTGCTGGGGCCCACCTGATGCTGCCTGGCCCCAGCCTCACTTCCGCCGTGGGTGGGGTCGGTCTCACCTGCGTGAGCCTGGGGCAGCCGCGCCCACCCAGGAACCGGAGCTCCTGAGCTGTGGCCGCGTATCTGATTCAGGTCTGGGGGCTGCTCTCTTGCCCCACCATTTCGTACCTGAAGGCTGGCCTGCCCAGGTTACCCTCCTGCAGCTTCAGGTAGCTGCAAATCTGTAGGGCTGGGCCCCTGTCATCAGCCCTGCCACCGAAACTGGCCCCAGGTTGCATAGTGAGCTGTGTGCTGGTTTCTACCTGCAGTGCTGTCGGGAAGACATGCCTACTGATCAGCTATACGACCAACGCCTTCCCTGGAGAATACATCCCCACTGTGTGAGTGCTTGTGTTTGGGAGGAGGAGAGGAAGACAGGACTGGAGGATGGGCACACTTGTATGGGGTTCCCCTGGGCACAGGACCCTGGGCAGGTGGCCTTGATTTTGAGCTTCCGCAGTGGGACAAAGTTCCAGCTCTGTCCAAATCTGAGGACACAAGCTGGCTGGTGGCCTCAGTGGCCTGGGACTGCTGCCCAACCCTGGCCTTTCTCACTCTGCTCTACAGTTTTGACAACTATTCAGCCAACGTGATGGTGGACGGGAAGCCTGTCAACCTGGGGCTATGGGACACTGCTGGGCAGGAGGACTATGACCGGCTGCGGCCACTCTCCTATCCCCAAACTGTAGGTGACATCGGGGCTGGTCCTGAGAGATGGGTGGCTCCAGTGGATGGAAAGCACAGGGGCCATTTAGACCCCTCCTGACTGCTCCTGCCTGTCCCTTCCTCCCAAGGATGTCTTTCTGATCTGTTTCTCCTTGGTGAGCCCGGCTTCCTTTGAGAATGTTCGTGCCAAGGTAGGGCAGGGCTGGAGGAGTCTGCCAGGGAGAGGGTTTGCCTCAGGACCTGTCCTGATGGGACAGGGTCCTCTTGCCTGAAAGCAGCTTGTCCTTCAAAGGCACTGAGGGTGGCCCTGGGGGAGGGAGAGCAGGAAGTGATGGAATGGAGGGCCATCTCACCACTGGTGGTGATATTCCCAGAGTGGGGCCCCTGGTACACCACAGGGCTTCCTGGCTGGGCATTTTTGTTCCCGTCATTTCCACACCAAGTCATCAGTCCCTCCCCGGTCACCCCAAGGGCAGGAAGAACCAAGCATGTGTCCAGGGGTGGTGAGGAAGAGGCCTCAAGATCTGTGGCCTGCTCTGGGCTTGGCTAAGGGGGCTGCCCCTAGGCATGGAGGGCCACAATGCCTTCAGGGTCAGAACCTTTGTCCCTGCAGTGGTACCCAGAGGTACGGCACCACTGCCCCCACACGCCAATCCTGTTAGTGGGCACCAAGCTTGACCTTCGTGATGACAAGGACACCATCGAGCGGCTGCGGGACAAGAAGCTGGCACCTATCACCTACCCACAGGGCTTGGCCATGGCCCGAGAGATTGGTGAGTGGGTCCCATGAAGCCCAGGCGGAAAGGAGAGGGCATGTGCTGAGGTGGGGCTTGCCCTGCCTGTGCTGCTCTCTGGCCCCGCCCTACTGCCTCACACTCTCCTGTCCCCTGCCTCACTGTCCCTTTTTCCACGCTGTTGTCCCAGGCTCTGTCAAATACCTGGAGTGCTCGGCCCTGACCCAGCGGGGCCTGAAAACAGTATTCGATGAGGCCATCCGGGCAGTGCTCTGCCCACCTCCTGTGAAAAAGCCAGGCAAGAAGTGCACAGTCTTCTAGAGCCTAGAGCCCCTGCCCCTGGGCCAGCCTGGTGGAGGAGCAGCCCCTGGTCCGAATGTGCTGTCGTGTCAAGCTGTCTGGTGTCTGAGTCTGCTGTGGGGAGTGACGGGGGGAAGGGAAGCATGGGGACAAGGCTGGGGTGATGGGGTCCTGTCCCCTCTGCCTCCTCTTTCTGGGGTGCAGCTTCAGCCTTCCCTGGCCCCCATGGGAGGCTGGGAGGGAGCAGGGTCTCCCTCAGGGCTGCAGGGACAGGTCCAGGGCAGCCCCAGGACGGGCTTCCCTGATGGGGAGGGTGGGGGGGGATCTGTCTATTGGGTTCATGGAAGGGGCAGCCCCTTCTTATTTTATACAATAAACATTCTTCACCAACGTCTCCTGCCTCTCATTACCCTCTACCTAGGTTTGGGAGTGCAGAAGGCCTCAGTGTATGAGTTCCTAGAGGACTCTGAGCTTGGCACCCTACCCCCAAGGAAGAGAGGCTGCCACCACCCAAGACACCAGGTCAAAACGGGACAGGTGCCTGGCATACCTTCAGGTGCTGGCAGGTGCAGTGCTGCCCTGAGATCTGGGAGACACACTGGAGTGTGCTGGCTGCACTGTCCAGCAGCTCCCCACAATACCCCCTACCTCCTGTGTTTGTTTTTGTTTTGAGACAGGGTCTCACTATGTAGTTAAGGCTGGCCTTGAACTCATGGCAGTCCTCCTGTCTCAGCCTCCTGAGTGCTGGAATTACAGGCTTACGCCACCATAGCTGGCCTCCTTTGGTTGGTATTAAAGACATCAGGCAGAGGGGCCAAGGCAGACAGAGGCACAGAAATGGTGGTGTGTGCTGGCTATAGCACCCAGGCCTGCCAGCCTGGGTTACATACAGACTTCAAGTTCAGCCTGAACAAATACAGTGAAGCTCTTGTCTCAGGAAATAAAAAAAAGTAGACATATAACACCTTAACTGTTTTTACACATTGTCATCTGTGCTTCTGTCATGTTTAACCAGGTGTTACTGCACACGTAAGCAGATCCAGTGACATCAGCTTAAAATTAGCCCTGCTGCACATATTTCCACCTGATCAGATTCCACAGACGAGGGCTCGATTCATCACCAGCATCTAGACTTGACCTGACAGAGCAAGGGTAGAAGCAGCTTACATATGCCATCCCTGTCCTCATGCCTTTGTAAATAGCACAAGAATTTTGGGAAGTATTATTCTAGTATTAGAAAACAATTCCCATTTCAGCAGAGAAGTTGCTCAGTCCTTGGTGAGTTAGGAACGTCTGTCATACATGTGCCTTACTGGTGAACTGCAAGCGTTCCCAAGTCAGACCTGGCTGTTGAACATTTACAAGCACTCCCGGGCTCTACCCACAGGTATCTGGGCAGGGCCAATAGCCATTCTGGGTCAAACTCACCACCCTTTAAGAACCAGCCTTCTGGAAGGTTTGTTTCCTGGTGAGAGCTGACCAGGTCTGAAAGTCTGCAGTTGGCCTAGATTGTGAATCTAGTAGATCTCTGTTTACCTAGAAATCAGCTCCAAGCCAGGGCAAGAGTCAGATTTATTGGAAGGAAAGTTGGGGCGTGATCAGAGGGGAGCAGAAGTGTGCACGGCTGGAGGCAGCTCAGGTGGCCAAGAAACCACCATCCACTGGCAAAGTGGATCCTGTGATCATGCCACTTCGGTTACTCAGCAGGAAGAGGATGGCATCCACCACATCCTCCACCTCTGTAAGGGAGGTGGCAGTCAAGGACCCAGAAGAAGTCACGCTGTTCCTCCTGACCGTGGACCCCAAGCAGGCACAGGGGACCACGGATGCAGCCTGGGCTCCAGCCTGACTCACCGGCAAACTTGCCAAGTGGGATCCGGTCCAGCATGACTTTGGCTTTGTCGGGGTTGCTCCAGTTGGCCTTGCCCATGGGCGTCATCACCACGGTGGGATTCACTGCATTCACACGGATCTGCACAGACAAGCAGAGCTCAGCAGGACAGGCAGGGTGCTCTGGGCAGATCGGCTGAGTGACAGGGACAACCGAGCTTGTTCACCTTGTGGGGCCCAAGTTCTAGAGCCATCATCTTGGTCAGCATGTCCAGGGCAGCCTTGATGGAGCCTGTGAGGGAGGACATTGTTGGGCCCAAGCTGGCTAGGGTTAAGGTGGGGGGTCAGAGTACAGCAAGCACCACTCACAGTAGACACTGTGGTTGGCCAGCGCACGCTGGGAGGCCTGGCTGGAGACATTGACAATGGTCCCTGGCACTCCCCGGGCTATCATGCCCCTGGCCACAATCTGAAATCACAAAAGGAAATCAGCAAACTTGACCTACTTCAGAGTTCAGGGCCCAGGGGGATGCTCACCTGGGACACCTGGATAACAGCCCTCAGGTTCACGTTGAAAGACCTAGTGGTGGATAGACAGACAGATGTGGTCAGGGGCAGGGAGCTAGAGGAAACAGCCCCTCCCCTCCCAGGGTTCCCTCTTCTCCGCTGGCTCACATGTCACATGCTTCCTTGGTGACCCCCAGGAAAGGCTCCAACTGTGCCACAGCAGCATTGTTCACCAGCAGGTCTACAGGGCCCATGCTGCCCAGGGCTCGCTCGGTGGCTTCCCAGTCGGCCAGGTCCACACACACAGGCTCCACCCCGGGACACTGTGTGTATTGGGGTGAGGCACTACTACTGTGGCTTCACAGCCAAGAAGGGGCCCAGCTGGGCCTCTCTCACCCGAGGGAAGGGGCTCACGCGGGAAGGAGGGGCTGGGAGGGGTCGGAGCTCTAGGGGGCGCCTGTGAGCAGATCCTGGGCGGCACGGCCGAGAGTCAGACCCGCCTCCCGCAGTCCACTTCCTTCCTACCCCAGCGCTCCTGGCCGCCTGTCCGGCTCAGCAAACACTTCGGCCTCCTCCCAAGCCCAGGGTCGCCCACGCTAGCAGCGCTCCCAGGAAGGGGTTCTGAAGGTCCCAACTGCCGCAGCCCTACCTCGCCCACTAGACTGTCAAGGTCGGCCTGCGTCCGGCTCACGGCCACCACGCGCACGCCTGCCGCGCACAGAGCCTGGACCGTACTGCGCCCGATGCCTGTAGGGAGCTCGGCTCAGCGTGGGTGCACCCGCCTGGCCCTCGACCCTCGCCTGTCGACCAGCTTGGCCCGCTCCCACCCACCAGCCCACCTTTGCCGGCGCCGGTGACCAGCGCGCGGCGGCCTGCCAAGCCCAGCTCCATCGCGGCGCGTCCCAACGCACTCAGCGGGGACCCAGCGAGGTGGGAAGATCCCAGTGAGGCCTTGGGGGAGGGGGCGGGGATATTCAAATGTAGGCTCTCCTAGAGAATGATTGGCTGAAGGACAGTGGGCGAGGCTGGGGCGGGGCTTTTCAAAGAACCCAGGACTGACCACTCTAGTGGGTGGGTTGGTTTAGGGAATTCGGGTCAGCATGCTTTTCCATGACAAAAGGATTATTATAAAGAATAGTGGTAACCAGACACAAACCGAAATATCGCATGGTTTCTATTACATGAAAAACCCAGAGCATAAAAAAAGAGCAAAAGATAATAGGAAATATCTCTTGCAAATGGAAAGGGACCAAGAGATGGTGGCAGGGTGAGAGCAGGGAGGGCAAGGGGATGAAAAATAATTAAGATGTGTAATGTACATGTGCCAATTCCCCACGGTAAGTGTAATCATTATGTTCTGCAAAGAGTACTAATACAAATTAAATTTTTTTGGTACTGGGGATTGAACATAAATTAAAACATGAAGAAAAATAAAAAGAATAGATGGTCATGAGTGGTGGTGCATGCCTATAATCCCAGCACTCCACTCTCGAGGCTGAGGCAAGAGGACTGTCATGAGTTCAAGACCAGCCTGGATTACAAAGTGAACTCAATTTCATAGTGAGACTCTGTCTCAGAAAGACAGAAAACAGAAAGGAAGAAAGAAAGAGAGAGAGAGAGAGAGAGAGAGAGAGAGAGAGAAAGAAAGAAAGAAAAGAACAGATGTAGTAAATGCCTGAAGGGACATGCAGCTATGCATGAAATGGAGAGCCCGGCGTTAACATGATATATCCGTAGAAGCTTCACATGCGCCCCTTCCTAAGGACTGGCTCTGACAGCAGGTCCCCAAGTTCAAAAAGAAATAATTGGGACAACAGAACAAGACTGAAGATGACACCATAGCAACAAAGTTATTCCACAAATAGTCCTGATACGTGTTTCAGGCTGGTCTTGAAATTGTGGAGATCCTCTTACCTCAGCCTCCTGAGTGCTGGGATTACAGATATGGGCCTCTAAACCTAGCTTCTAGCACCCCAAAGAACTGGATGGGAGAGGACAGGATTGGGGAGACGGAAGTATATGGTGAACACCCCTTACTCAAGCTTACGTTCTCTTATAAACATGACCCTGGGCTTTTATACTGTGGGTCACTGAGGGACTGTCTGTGGCCACTAGTAGGACATACATGTGGTAGGGCCTTTGCACACAGAAGGGTGGACAGGCTGGAGCAGGGATGACCAAGGCAGTGGGAGCGTGGATCTGAGAAGTTCCTGGAAGATGCCCCCAGGCCTTTGTCCTCCTCACCAACTCCAGAAAGGCCCCCGGAACCCTATCTTCTGCTCCTAACCTTGGACCTTGCTCTCTGCTTGTCAGAGTCCTAAGGGAGGGAAAGTCCCCAAGCTGACTTTCCTGGAGGGTACATCACCTTAGACCCCTTCAGCAGCTAAGCTCTGTCCCAGGAGTAGCCACAGCTTGCTCACTGTCTGTCCTGCAGTCCTTGGCCAGACAGGCCCAAGACAGCAGCAGTTCAGACCTTGCTCCCTGGCCAGCTGCCTGCTCAGAAGTGATCTCAGCACCCCTCATACCCACCCAGTACCCTGTGCTCTCCCAGCTACTGCCCCAGTGCCTGGCCATCTGTCCCTTGGGTAGGGTTGGAGCCTACTGAAGCTAGGTGGCCAGCTACTGGCCACCTCAGGCCAGATAGCCTCTCAGATCGCACTGGCAGTGTTGACAAACACGAGGCCAGCAGGACTTTCTGGCCAGCTCTGGGCTGCAGGACTTTTGTACTCTGTTCAGGGCAGAGGAGGGTGAAAAACGGGCTTTGAGCACAAGCACAGTGCCAGAGGAGGTAGGGCTACACTTGATGCACTCCCTCCCTCTGAGAGCTGGACCTAAGGGTGCCCCAGTCCAAGGCCTCTCCTGGTTGGCAGACAGGGGTCAGGGGCGCCCAGGCGCGTGGTGTCAGGTGGGGAGAGGCGGCTCAGCCTTGGCCCTGGGCTGGTGGATTGCGGGGAGCGCACCCTCCAGTGAAGAACTGCTGACCGGTCCACGATTGAGGGGACTCGCTGTGAGGTGGCAACCCCATCCCGGTCCCTGAGGCTCCCGCCGCTCGCGAGATGCCCACTCAGAACTCTGGTTCTCGCGGGTACCGGAAAATGGCATCCATTTATTTATGCAGTGTCCGGGTCGCTGCGGGGACCCCGCAGATGGGGAGTGGTCTCCGGGTAGGGACGGGATGGGGGAGGAGAGGCGTGGCAGCTGGACTTGGTCTGCTTAGAAGTGAGTGTGTGTGCGGAGGGGGCGGAGTCCGAGTGGGGCAGCGTCCAGGGAGCAGTTCTAGGTGAGGCCGGGGGTGGACCCTGGACCTTGTGATCTAGAAGAGCGGGGCTTGCACTAGCGAGTGGGCGGGCCAGTGGGCATGCAGTGGGCCGGGCCAGTCAGCGTCTGCGCAGTGCTCGCCTGCCGGGTGCAAACCGTGCGGTCCTAGGAAGCCAGGTAGCCGCAGTCCACCAGGATCCCCGAGCCGGTGATAGAGACGCTTCGGTCGCTGAGCAAGAACAGGATGCTGTTGACCACGTCTTCCACCTCTGCGGAACCACATGCATGTCAGGGGATGGCTCGGCTTTCCCCCTCCCAGGCATCCACTGTACCCCCTGACCTGCAAACTTCTTCAGCGGATGGCGCTCCTTCAGCTTTCTGGCCATCTCAGGATCGGGCACAACGTGCTTGCCCATAGCGGTGAGCACCAACGTGGGGTTCACAGAGTTCACTCGGATCTAGGGCCAGGGCCAGGTTTGACAGCCTCAGCCTGTGAATTAGCCCCCTTCTATATCCCCTGGACCCCCAGGACTGAATTCACTTCTGTTCAGCTAACCCCTGACTCTACTGCTCAGATTCTTCTCTGGCCCTAGGCCTGGGCCACCTGCTTATCCTCAAATCCCTGTCCTGGTCCCCCAGTCCCTGCCTGTCTCTGGCCCTTTGGGACTGTGCCCAGCTTCTGCCCCCACACTCACCTTGTGGGGCCCCAGCTCCCAGGCCATTGCTTTGGTCAGCATGGTTAATGCAGACTTAGTGGAGCCTGTTGGGAGGGCAACACAAGGACCACTCAAGATTGCATCTTTCCCAGGAGGATGGGCTGGAGCCAGGGCCTCCCTCGTGGGTGGAATGTACTCACTGTAGACGGGCAGGTTGGGAAAAGTTACATAGGCCACCATGCTGGAGACGTTGACAATGGATCCCTGCACTCCTCTGGCGATCATGCCCCGGGCCACGAACTGGAAACCAAGAGTTGGGGGCAGCTCACCCCCACTTCCTCCCCAGCCAGATGGTACCAGGCCACACCTTCCCACTGACTTACCTGGGACACTTGAATCACAGAACGCACATTCACGTTGAAGGTCCTGGCAGAGAGAGGGATTGTGACCACCCATCTCCACCCACCCGAGCTCAGCAGCCCCTTGTCAGCTTGACTCTGTTCCCAACCCAACTGCTGTCCCAAATGTTTCCCACCTGTCGAAGGTCTCCTTGGTGATCTCCAGGAAGGATTGCAATGGAGCCACAGCAGCATTGTTGACCAGCAGGTCCACAGGTCCCACGCTGCCCAGTGCCTGCTCTGTGGCCTCCCAGTTGCCTAGATCCACACACACAGGCTCTATCCCGGGACACTGTGGAGACGTTGTGGGGTGGCCCCTGAGGCATCAGCCAGTGGTGGAATGCCGACTCCGCCCTGGAGATCCCATGCCTCACCTCTTTGGAGAGGCTGACAAGGTCGGTGTTAGTGCGGCTCACAGCCACTACACTGGCTCCTGAGGCATGCAGGGCTTTCACGGTGTCCCGGCCGATCCCTGCAAGGGAGACTTGTGTCTATGTGGAGCTGGGAGCCTGGCCAAGCTGGCTTCAGAGGGGTGAGAAGTTGTTAGGCCAGGTCAGAGGACCAAGCTGACCAGGAACAATCAGACCAAAGGAGCCTCCGCAGGCAGCTGCCTCCCAGTTGGCCCCAGAGAGAGTGCTATTGTTGAACCCCTGATCCCCAGCCTGAGTTTAGGGGCTGCCCTGGAGCCAAGACCAGCTCCGTTTTCTCAGGGGTTTTTCGTTGGCATCTTGGCTTAGTGGGACTCCAGGCAGCTCTGCCAGGGTAGTATGGTTTTTGGGTGGTGATGGGGCAATCTGTGGTGTAGTCCTGGGTCTCAGTCGAATCCACCTTGCTCTCTCCCAGCCTCTGGCACCCAGGCTTCCTGCATACACTTACCTTTCCCTGCCCCTGTTACCAGGGCCCGCAGGCCGCTGAAATTCAGTTGCATGGTGTTGATCTTCTTTAGGGAGAGGAAAACTACGGTTTTTAAATAGTCTAAGCTGGCAAGTAGGAAAGAGGTGGGGCTGGAGGCAGGCAGGATTTGGAGGTTATTACTCATGGGGAGTGGCCCTCATTCCAGACCAGCCAACCCAATTTCCACATTGGGGTTCCCAAAATAAATAAAAATAAGGCCTGTGAGAGAGTCTGGGCAGTGGCATTGTGAAAAGTGGGACAGGACATGGGAGATGGAATTCTGTTTTGCTTTTTTTTTTTATCATTAGTATCAATTTTTTAAACCATACTAGGGATCCTACCAAGGCCTCTGGCATCCTTGGAAAATAATCTACCACTGAACCACATCCCGACGTAAGTGATTTGGTTTGTGACTAGATGTTCCCTAAGGACCTCATGCAGTCGTGGAGCTGGGCTTTTTGGAGGTGGCTGAATCTAGAGTTTGTGATTTGTTCATTGTCTAGCGCTGGGATTGGCAGTGTGAATGCTACACCTACCCTGGGATAGGTAGTCTGCATGCAATATAAGGGAAAGAAAGAAGCTTGCTCCTCCCTTTTGCCTCTTTTGCTCTTGTTGCTTTTTTTTTTTTCTTGTTGCTTTCTCGGTCTTCCTCCACCATAACGATTGCCCTCTGCCATGTGCCACCCTGCCTTGGAGCCAGCTGATTATGGACTCAAGTCTCTACAAACTGTGAGCTAAATAAACCTTTTCTTCTCTTCTTTAATTCTGTGCCTTAGGTATTTTTATCCCAATAATGAGAGAAAAGTAACTAAAACAGAGACCCACCCATTGAGGGGCTTCATGGCCAAAACTCCAGCCCAGACCTTGTGTGCTTCTGGGCAGGGGGTCTCCAGTCCCCTTCCTCTGGAATCATCTCCATCTGTCCTCACTTTCCCAGGTGACAGGTTGCTTGGCAGGCAGCCCTTCCACATGGTTGTCTCCGGTGTTCCTTCAGGTCAGATCTCAGCATCTCTGGAGAGATGCTTTCTTCGAAGGTGTCCCACTCCCTGGGCACACTTTCACTTGTCCCCTGCCTGGTGCTATTGCTTTGACCCTTAGTTGGAGGGCAGTCACACTGTGATGACCAGTGATGACCACTGGGCTTATCCACTGACCTCTGAGCATGAGGCATGGCTGCTACTGCCCACTGCCCACCATGGACCGTGTGTAGAAGGTCCCCATGATCCATGGCCACCAGGCCACACACGGGGACAGGAATTCTGCCAAGTAGGTGTATCACATCCACTGACCCAGGGCCAGTGCAGTGTGATCCAGCCCCGGCAGCTGCTCATTTCTGTTCCTGCCACACAGGCCTTGGTCACTTTTGTGCCCAGCTCTTCATACTGTTGGTACTCTCTGCCTGCCATCAAGCACGTCAGTTGGCCAAGGTTCAGGCTATGCAGTGGCCATAGAAACACTGGTTGGTGGGGCTTCCCGTGGACTTTACAAAGGGTAGGAGCATGAGGGGGACCCTGAGGCCCCATGCATAGCAATCAGCCACAGCAACCTGCATATGTTAAAGCTGCCTCGTTCCTGACCATGCTGAGAGGACCGCTCCTTTGCCTATTTTGTGTGAAGTTGTGTGTGTGTGTGTGTGTGTGTGTGTGTAATTGATTGATTGATTGATTGATTGATTTTTGAGACATTGTCCCAGTCTGGGTTCAAACTTGTGATCCTCCTGCCTTGGCCTCCCAGTCTGCTGGGATTATAGGGGTGCACTGGCACACCTGACTCTTTCTTTGCCTATTGATTCACTTGTGTGAGGAGCCCCAAGGAGCCAGGAGACAGTGTCCACTTCTGACTGAGCAGCACTGTCAGTGAGCCCATGGCAGTGAAAAGGAAAATGTACCAGAAAAACTGTTTTTTAAAACTTTGTTCTATTTGAAACTGCCTAGCTCTGTAATTGCTTAACGGCTTTGTAATTACTCTCTTGACCCCTGCACCCTTGAGAGTGTAGCTGAACACGAAAGATGCCTGATTGTAACAGGCCCCCTGCTCTTTAGCCCTGTAACCAATGAGCACACCCTGTTAGCTAATCAGTTAACTGCCAGGGTGTCCTGTCATGACTTTGTAACTCTTGTTTATACCTCATGTAAAAGTACTAGCCCACATATGCTCGTTGCTGGCTTTGTTGATTGGAAATAATCCCAGATAGGAACCCTGATGTAAAATAAAGCTGTTCACTGCCTCCAGACTTCCTTTCCCAGAATCAGTGTTGCTGCAACAGTGGGGACATTCTTTCCTGGGACACTGGCTGCTGCAGGCTGGGCCTCATGCTGTGGATCAGGGGAAGCAGACATCTTTTTTTTTTTGGACCGGAGACATAACTCAAGACCTTACACTTGCAAGGCCGTTGAGCTAAGTCCCCAAGGCAGACATCTTGCCAGCCAACCATGGCGGGTTACTGAGGGGAGCCACTCCATTCAGGCTCCCTGATTCTGTGATTCAAGTGACTCTAGAGAAGAAGTACCATCATTGATGCCTACACAACTCCCAGAGGACACATCCCAGACCCTCAGGATCCTCCTGAGGTACAGGTCCCTTGGTCCCTGGAGGGTGCTTCTGGCAGGAGCTCGGGGGCAGGAAGGCACAGCTGTATCCCAGGCATAGCATCCAGCGAGACCCCCGCCCAGAAGTGCTTTACGGTGCTCAGCCTGCCACCAGGGATCTCATGAATCCCTTGGGAAGTGGTGGCCCATGGAGATTTGATGTTGGTCTCTGTTCCTGGCAGGTGGGCCACTCAGTGATGCTTTCCTGAGGGTGGCTGCTGTAGCAATGAGCGTTTACTGGAGAAATAGATATAACATGAGATACTCAAATGTATAAGAAATTACAAGATTAGCTTATAATGCTCAGCCACAAAGTCAGATGAAGGAGAGTGCAGAGGGCATCTTTACACCAGAGGTTGAAGGTCTAGCCCAAGGGTGGAGCTCACTGCAGTGTCCAGTGCAAGTCTGCATCAGGAGCCCAATGGGTCTGTGATGGGAGGCTGCAGAGTCTACCACGAAGGCTGGAGAGTCTCAGGCAGAAACTGAACAGTCTGTGCCAGAAGCCAGGACACGAGGTCCAAGCTGAAGGAGAAGACCGAAGTTCCTCCAAAGAACCAGCAATCGGTCCCTCTGTGTGTGCCTTTTACTGTATGCAGGCTGTTCCCCTGCCTTGGTGCAGTGCTCACCCCATCCCCCTGCCCTTCTCCGGCACAGGCTGCGGATGTACAGACCAGGGACCCTGGCCCCTGCTGAACCCCTTAGTTACAGTTCTGACCCTTTCAAACTGACACAGTGAACCATACCCTAGAGAGGGAACAGCCCGTCCCCCATGGCCCAGGATGCAGAGCTGCTGAGTCACTTGGTTAAGCTTCTAGACTTTTCCCTTTGGCACGGTGTATAAACTAACAATCCACTCCTTGTCAACTTGGCACGCAGACACGTTTCTTTACATTAGTCTCCAGATAGAAAAACATGCTTACAATCACACCTAACAAGTTATAACTAGCCTGCTTACAAATGAAAGCATACTAATTCCCTCACCAGAATAGAAGGTGAGTTTTCTCTGGGTGAGGCTTATCTACCCACAACTTGAACGTTATAACATAGCTTACCAATCCATAAGAACCAGTGGTAAGCCTACCAATATTACATTAGAACCATATTAGGGGAGAAATACAACCCTCTTTTCTGTAACTGATCATGGGTCATGGCTGGTATTTAGAGCCACCTTCTTCCACTACCCACTCTGTGTTCCCTTGGCCTTCAGCAAGCACCTCAGCAGACATGGCTCTTTTCCTGGTGGAGTGGCAGAGCCCGACACCTAACTGAAGAATGCGTTGCCTCCAAAATCGAAACAGCCTCCTAGGTGCTGTGCCTCTTTTTGGTTGTAGGGAAAGCCAGATGCAGCAACTTGTCTTCTGCCTTAGAAAGAATGTCTCTACATGCTCCACACCGCCGGACTCCTAGAAACTTCACTGAGGTGGAAGGACCTGGAATTTTTGTTGGATTTATTTCCCATCCTCTAGCACTCAAGCGCTGTACCAACAAATCTAGACTGGTTGCTTCCTCCTGCTCACTAGGCCCAATTAGCATACTGTCATCAGTGTAATGGACAAGTGTGATGTCACATGGGAGAGGAAAATGATCAGGATCCGTGAGAACTAAATTATGACACAGGGCTGGTGAGTTGATATACCCCTGAGGCGAGACAGTGGAGGTGTATTGCTGGCAAATGGTTTCTGATGATCCTTATGGATAGGTATGGAGAAGAAGGCATTTGCCAGATCCATAGCTCATACCAAGGACCAAGAGATGTGTTAATCTGTCCAAGCAAGGAAACCACATCTGGTACTGCAGCTACAGTCGGAGTCACCACCTGATTCAGTTTACAGTAATCCATGGTCATTCTCATACAACACAACACTATACATGCATACACACACACACACACACACACACACACAGAAAAAAGAAAAGAAAGAAATAGTCATGGGCCTGTGATGGTTCCTCAGGGTGCTGCCAAGTGGCTCTAGCAGTGTCCCTGTCTGCCAGGGACTCGTCACGCAGCATTAGGTCTGCTGGCCAAGTGCCCAGTCTTCTCTTGTTCTTGGCTTGAGAAGCTGTGGCACTGCACGGAGCGATAGGCACAGACATGGTGTGTACTCCCTGCACGACCTGAGCCCCATTGGTTCCTCTGTGGAGGAGACCAGAGGCGGGAGCAGGTCTTTCCCTTGGAAGGGATGTCCTAAGATATCACTGTCCTCAAGGTCTGTGGGCACTGTTTCCTGTCCTCTGGGACCTGTGGCTCTTCCCACGACTGCACCCGCAGCCCCAGGGCAGCCTGGCTCAGTGTCTGCAGAGTGAGAAGGTGCCGAGGCTCCTGGCCTTAGGTGTGGCACTGCAGAGCAGAAACGGCTGGGCTGGCGGTGCTGCTCATGTGGGTCCTTCTTCTGAGACCCCAGCTGTGGTGGGGCCACGACCTGGTTATTTCATGGATTCCCTGTCTTTACCAGGACCTGCCCACCTGCCTTCTGCACAGCAGAGAAGGGGGATCCAGCAGGAGCCGCCCTCCTGCCTAACTGTCCTGGACAGTGACATGAATCTTTGAAGCCATTCTAGGGTGTGGTTCTGCTTTATGCTTGGAGGAGGGGGAGCAGTTCTAGGATCTTCTGGGTGGCCTTTCCCACCACTGTGGCCCAGGCTCTGTGGGTCAAGGGGCCAAGATGGGACTCTTTCAGGAATACAGGTGTCTTCTCCAAGAACTGCTTCAACTGTGTTCTGGCCCTGCCTAAAAC
This sequence comes from Cavia porcellus, assembly GCF_034190915.1. NCBI lineage: Eukaryota > Metazoa > Chordata > Mammalia > Rodentia > Caviidae > Cavia > Cavia porcellus. The sequence goes on from NW_026947515.1 coordinate 30,212,550, forward strand.
TGGGCAGGGGCCCCCGAGTGCTGAAAACCCAAGGTCCCAGCCTCCTGGGCCCCACTATGACTCCAGGAAGGAGCAGTCATTCTGGCAGGGGAAGAACTCACTAGGGTTCTGACTTCCTTACCTCCATTTTACCTGCTAAGTGACCGGCGCAGCCCCCCAATGAGACAGGAGACGCTCTTGTGGGCGACAGTTAACTGCTGCTTTATTTACATGGGCTCTGGTTTATATATTTGGCCGTGACCAATCACAGGCTGCCACGAGGAAGCAGGGCGGGAATGGGACGCAGGCTCTGGCTACTATATCCAGCTGTGGCCAATCAGGAGTTGCCACAGAGTTGGCACGGGGCGAATACGGAGTGAGCACGAGGTGCGCACGGGTTGGCTAATTTAGAGAGGGACGTAGTGCATTGCGGAAGCTGGCGTGGTCCTTAGTCCCGGGTGGGGTATGGTATGTTGAGCGCCTGCGCCCAACATCTCCCCCTTTCTTTATAACTGACGCAGGGTCTCCAGAGGTCGGTGCCCCTCGTGAGGCGTCATGCTGCGCAGTCATTACGGTACCTCACTACCCATTGGTGCTCTTTTGGAGGGGGCGGGAGTATTGTTTTATGAGCCCAACCCGCATGCTCATCGACTTGGAGACCAGGGTGTCTCCTGGCCAAGGACGACACCCCTTGCGATGCTTTGCTCCACACCTGCATCACAGCATGGCGAGCCATGCTGCCGGGCTTTGACCAGATTCCATGATCAGCAATGCTTGTTTGATACTTTGTCCCTATTCCTTTGTCTGCGAATCCGACAGAGCAGAAGTAGACTGCCGAATGCGCGGCAAATGTAGTCATGGTAGCCAGAGCCCCTATTCCTGCCCATTCCTTTATGAAAGCCAATTGGAGAGTTGGCCCGAGCTAGATCACAGGAATCGGTCTGGGTCCGTCATAACTGGAATCGGTACGAACTGGAGTACCTGCATAAGGACAGCTGAAAGTGTACTGTTATCCCAACATTGTAACATATAACAGGTCGCAGTGGAGCAATTTGGAAAAGTCATATTTGTGGTGTTTATGGTGGCCAGGGAGAATCCCCATAATATCTCCTGGGAGTATCCATCCAGGGGGTCACAAGCGGTAAACTGGAGGACCCTTGCCCAGATAGGGGTGCAGAAGGATCCCCGGGGCCTCCGAGCTGGCGTGCCCTTAATCGCGGCGGGCTCGACTTGGGCCCCCTGCAAGGGGTCAATCCAAGAGGAGAGGTTGGTAGTTTTTAGGGGAATGCATCCTGATAATGTAGAGGGACTGAAGCAAAGAGTGCTATTGAGGGAAAAGGAGGTGTTATAAAAGTTTGGTTGGCTGCAAGGACCGTACGAGATGCAAGAAGGAGGGGAAAAGGAGGCTACTAACCAGGGGAGTTGGCCAAGGTGCCATGGTTAATGGGAGTTGTGGGTGTACTTGCTTGGTCTGGCTTGTGAGGCTCCTGTTGGTTCCCCTGTTCTGTGGTTAACATTTCCTCTGGGTCGGGGTCTGGTGGTTTGCAGGGACGTATCAGGCGTTCCGGGACCCAGACAGGTTCGCTGCCTTCTTCCTGCGGGAAGACACAGACCGCCGCTCTCGCCCAACTAAGTACTGGGCTGGGGCCTCTCCACACTCCATGCAGGAGGTCTTTCCAGCGTACCCAACCATGTTTGGGTGCGACAGGGTTGGCATGTAGCTGTGCTGGCGTGGATCCTTGTGGGTTGATGTTTACAAAATTGTAAGTAAAGAGGGCGAGATTTAGTCTGGCCCTAGGTGTCATGCCCTGGGCAATACCCTCCTTTTGTTTAAACAGAATAGACTTGAGGGTTGGATATGGCCTAACTTTAATTGCTCTTGAATAACTTTGGATGCGGCTTCTGCTTTGTCTCTCTGCTTTGTCTCGTGGTAGGGGCCACTGATTTATCCAAATGGGGTCATTAGAGACCCATGTCAATTTGAGAGGGGCAGAAGCCGAGTCAGTGACCCCCACTAAAAACCCAAACCTTGCCTCTGAGCACGTGGTTGTGCCTGGATGGGGAAAGGCCTTCCTTGCAGGTCTTTGCCTAATCCTTTGCCTGGTTCATACTCTTGATTTTTAAGAATTCTCCTGGCTGTGTGAGAATATTCATTGCACAAGGTCAAGTCTAGGGCGGAAAGCACTTCTCTCCCCCATAGGGTAACTGGAAGCTGGAGAACATAGGGTATGAATTCTCCTGAGTGTCCCTCATTGTCTTCCCATTTAATTATCTGACTACTAATTTTAGGTGCATGAACTGATCCCAAGCCTTGCAGTGTTTGTTGTGCCGTCTGGGTAGGCCAGGTTAGTGGCCAGTCCTTTTCAGCTATAATAGAGCGGTCTGCTCCTGTGTCTAGCAGTCCGGATATTTTTCGCCCATCGAGTGACAACGTTAGCATGGGGCGCTCATCCAATCTAAGAACGAGGGCAGCAAAGGCTGGGTCTGATGATCCAAATCCTCTGTCTCCTCTAATACCAGACAATGATGGATAGTCCCCATGACGGCTGGATAATACTAGCATCTGAGCGATGCGGTCTCCTGCCCCTACGGCTACTGGGCCTTTAGGAGCCTGCATCATCACCTTTATTTTTCCTGTGTAATCAGAATCTACAACACCCGGTAAGACCTGTATTCCTTTCATGGAGAGGGATGATCAACCAATTATCAACCCTACTGTGCCTTCCGGTAAGGGGCCGGACATATCTGTCTCTATGGCCTGTATCCCCATTTTCGGGGTTAATACGAGTCCAGTGGTGGCACAGAGGTCAAGTCCCCCTGAACCCGGAGAGGCTCTCCTCGGTTCTGACCTGCCCATGTTGGCGTCATTGGCAGTGTCTGGTCTACTATATATTCTCTGGCTGGGTAGAAGCGGAGGCCCACCCCCCGGGGAGGCCCCCCAATCCCGTTTTTTGGCCTCTCTGGGTTACGGCCCTTACCCGTGAGGGGCAGCCCATTTACATCAAAGGTGGAGCGGCACTCCGCGGCGGAGTGATTTCCCTTTTTACATCTGGGGCACTTTCGGTCTTCAGGAGGGGGGGGTTGTTCTCTTCCGGGTCCCCAAGATGGGCAGTCTCTTTTTATGTGTCCCTGTCTGCCGCATTTGAAGCAGCCTTCTTTCGGGCGGGTGCCATTCTGTGGTGCCGCTCTGCCTCCCTGACCTTCTTTAGTTAGCTTCATTAACATGGCCGCCAAACCTGCGTTGGTTAATGGCCCCCCGATCTCCCGACAGAGTTTCATCCATGCCTCAAGGGGTCTATTTTTGTATGGACTAATGGCAGAGCGACATTTTTTAGTACATTGCTCAAAAATGAGCTGCTTAATGAGCAGCATGGCTGTCTCAGCGTCCCCAAAAATTCTCCCTGCCGCCTCCATCATGCGGGCCACAAAATCTGTAAAAGGCTCGCTCGGGCCCTGCAAAATTTTTGTCAAGTGGCCTGAGACTTCTCCCCTAGCCGAGACCCGTTTCCATGCTTGTATGGCTATTCTATTTATCTGTGCATACACCTCTTGTGGAAATATCAGCTGGTTATTGAGATACTGTCCTTGTCCTAATAACATATCCGCGTTCCAGGTGGCCTGATTGTTCCGGGCATTAGCTTGGGCCTGTTCTGTGGCAAGTTCAACATTCCAGGCTTTCCAATCAAGATATTGGCCCGGGCTGAGCACCGCCTTGCACAAACTGGCCCAATCAGCAGGTGTCATGGCGTTTCCTGCCAGGGCTTCTACTAGGGACAGGGTATACGCCCCGTTAACAACGTACATGGTCCTGGCCTCCTTAAGATGCTTTATCGCCTTTATATCTATAGGCAGGTGGGCTCTGTTTCCCTGAGCATCTACAGCAACCGGAAAATCCTGGAGAAAACGGCCCAGGCCTCCTGGGTCCTCTCTTTTGACTTGATGCCATAGGTCTTCCTGGAATGTCCCAGGGGACGTCTGGACCTGTTGCGGGCAGCTACATAGCTGATGGCAGGGTCTCGGGTAAGCATGATAATCTGGCGGGTCGGGAGGTAGAGCCGTAGGTCTTATACGGGGCGGCCCTGGGATCCCGTACTCGCTTTCATTGACCCATTTACTCTGAGAAATCCTGCGTTGCAGCTCATTTATGGCCTCAGAGTAGGGCCCTCTCGACTGCGTGTGTGTGACTTCCCCTCTTTTGGTGGTGTCTGCATCCGCCATTTTGTATACTTCTTCTTCCTCCCCCTCATTATCTGACGAGTCCTCTGTTTCTGGGTTGGGTGCGGCCGCCTCGCCTGCGACACTAGGCTCTTGAGATTGCTCGCGGGAGGATTCTGCCTGATGGTAACCAAGCGCCATGGCACCAGCCCTTATATGGTCACGACAAGAGGCGTCTGCGAGGCAGCTCCTCACTACTGCCCAAAGGGGTCTGACTCCTGGCTCCAGGAGGCCATTTTCTGCTGCAAAGTCAAGATCTCTCCCTAATTTATCCCAGCTGGGGATGGTAACGGACCCCGTGGGACCAAACCAAGGTGCTACCTTATCGACCTGATCGAGGAAGTTTTGAATTTGTTCTCGTTTCATTTGTAATCCCTTTTCTCTCAGTAAGTCGCCCAAAGCGACCGGCAGTGGCTGAGTAGCGGTGTTACCCATGTTAACCGGAATTTCAAGAGTTTCTTTTTATTTATTTATTTATTTTGTTTTGTTTTCCTTTTTCCTTTTTTTTTTTTTAACAGGGACAGCTTAGTCTCTGCGCCCCTTTACGGTGCCCCCAAAACCGGCCTCTTTATGGCCCCCGGAACTCTCTTTATGAGTTCCTTGACCCTTGCGAGGCATCCGCCCAAGGTTGCCCGATAGCCCCCGCCATCCGGCCCGGCAGCACCCACTGCCTGTTGCGTAGCACCTGCTACCAACGTTGAGCAGTTTAACCTGTCAGCCCCCGCCCGCAGAGTAGCCCCCGCTATCGGCGCTTGACGGTTTTACCTGTTAACGTCTCTGTTCCGTCCGAGAGAGAGGTTCATTCCCGTACTGTCGGAGAGAGGGTCTCAGCGCTCCCCGTACGGGCCACCAGTTGACCAGTGCAGCCCCCCAATGAGACAGGAGACGCTCTTGTGGGCGACAGTTAACTGCTGCTTTATTTACATGGGCTCTGGTTTATATATTTGGCCGTGACCAATCACAGGCTGCCACGAGGAAGCAGGGCGGGAATGGGACGCAGGCTCTGGCTACTATATCCAGCTGTGGCCAATCAGGAGTTGCCACAGAGTCGGCACGGGGCGAATACGGAGTGAGCACGAGGTGCGCACGGGTTGGCTAATTTAGAGAGGGACGTAGTGCATTGCGGAAGCTGGCGTGGTCCTTAGTCCCGGGTGGGGTATGGTATGTTGAGCGCCTGCGCCCAACAGCTAAGTCCCTTTTTCCAAATAAAGTCCATTCATGGGGTTCAGGGTTCTCTCTTGGGCATTGTGTGGTCTGTTCTTGGGCCCTTCATGTCATTGTGGTTGTCACACTGCTCTGTCACCACCATAGGAGGCTGCTGCTCAGTTAATAGACGTTGGCCCTGGCAAGGTGACAGGAGGTCAAGCTGGCTTTCAGCTTTGTGACTGGTCAGTGGAGAGCTGGCTTGGTCTGGACACTTCAGGCCACTGGACAGCAGATGGGGTGCACCATTCTGTCCTGGGGCTTCAGGGAAAGGCAGGGTACACCTTGGGGAGGGAAACGGCACAGGCTTGCACAGACACAGACTTGTACACCCACCCCGTGCGCGTGCACATGCACCCTGGCATATTGGAGATGGACCAGGGCCTGTGCCATGGGGGGGAGGAAGTAACACGAAACTTCCAGCCTCAAACTGGGAGCCAGGGAAGCTGCAGTGTGCACACGTGTGTGTCCCCTCCGGGACCATGGTAGGGGGCCTGGAGCTGTGCCTGGGCAAAGTCTTTCCAGAAGCCTCTGAATTTTGTTCTAAGGCCTTCCTCCTAAACCCTCTTGAGCCCAAAGGAGGGAGTTGTTTTTTTTTTTCAATTTTGTGAGACACGGTCTCACTGTGCAGTTCAGGCTAGATTTGGGCTCACTTTGTAGCCCAAGCTGATCTCAAACTTTCGAATGATCCTCCTGCCTCAGCCTCCCAAGTGCCCCACCACATCCAGCTCTGGAGGGAGGTTTTGTTAGCATTTCCTTCTTAAGTGAGGAGGAGAACCTTGACAAATCTACCTGAAACTGGACCCGAGGTACTGTAATCGCAAATATTGAGTACAGTTATCCAAATATTGTAATCCTTTTCCAGTTTTCCTCACAATCCAAAAAGTTCTATTTGTAATCCCATTGAGACATTATTGGAATCCCAGCAAGTTAATTCCAATCTACCACCATCAATGCAATGCAATCCATGGTGAGAGCAGAGACACCAAGACAGATTCCAAGTTAAGGGCAGCCAAGGGGCCCTAAACACAATCCCCATGAGGATGAGCAGACAAAGGCCTAGGCCTCTCCCAGAATTTATTATCTTGTGGAGAAGGGGGGTGGCACAGGGATGAGTGACAGTGAGGATGGTGGGAATTATGTGAGTAACTTGAGCTGACTGGCCAGGTGGGAGAAAGGCATCTCTGCAAAATGCAGTGAGACAGACATGCAAAATGATCAATCTACATAATTCAATTCAGGTAGCAACTGAATTGTTTTTGGAGGCTGTTGTTTCTGTTTCTGATATATAAATTTTTGTGCCCTGGGGACTCATAGCCTCTTTACCTGGAGGCTAATATCCAGTTGACATGCCTGGAGCTGACTGGCTCTGCCATCCAGCTGTGCCCACATCTTTTATAGAGAACACTACTCAAGGGAACAGGAGACTGTCTGATGGCTTTAGAGACTACATACCAGTACCTGGCTGGCCTTATTTGCAATGCTTAGAGTCAATTGAAGAGAGAAGGAAATACCATAGCCAGCTCTGTACAAATCAGTATAAGGAGATCAGTCTATAATCAAAGTAGCAGCAGTTGTTCTGCATTCAAGGGGAGTTGCTCCAGTTGTCTCCCACATCTCTCCCTTTCTTGTTTTGTAGCTCCTGCAGGGTTAGTCATGGTTGCATGGCCTCAAATCGTCTTCCAGCAGTGAATCCTATATGACAAGCTCTAATGAGAAAAATTATACAGAATAGAATTCACACACTAATTCTGATATAAAACGAAGTGAGCCCTTTAAAAGTCCATTTGTCGGGGGCTGGGGATTTAGCTCAGTGGCATAAGCACCTGCCTTGCAAGCAGGCAGTTGTGAGTTCGATCCCGGTCACCGATAAAAAGGAAAAAGACAAAAAAACAAACACACACACAAAAAAACAAGTGAGCCTTGAGATACACAAATGGAATCAATTGTTCTATAGCATCAGCAAACTTATCTTAATCCTTAATTTGGGTATCAAGGGTAGCTGTCCGTTGTGACATGGACAGCACTAGTCTGAAGAGAGTCTATAGCATAGTAATATTCTGATGGATTTTTCCTTATATATGCTTTTAGATTATTCCTCCAGGATGTAGGCTTTTGTTATATGGCAATGGGGTGGTACAAAAACATGTCACATTATAGTGACACTTTAAGCCTTGTCATAAGCTTTCAATCTGATCTCCTATCCATAGGACAAAAGTCTCTAGCATGCTCACTTGGGTTTGCAACTTTATATCCGTCTCTCTCTAAATCTTCCAGCTCTCATCAGCAGTTCTTGTCCAGTTATCTTTTTTTTTTTTTTTTGTCTTTTTCCTTTTTTTTGGTACCAGGGATCAAACTCATGACTGCCTGCTTACAAGGCAGGCACTTATGCCGCTGAGCTAAACCTCCAGCCCCTTGTCCAGTTATCTACAAAGCGAGCAGTTTGTATTGCATGTGTTAATGCTGTGGAGCCAATAGCTGTGCTGGCTATCAAAAAAACTAGGGAAGTAATCCGGGCAGTAATCAACCCAAGCATTCCCTTGGTTTGATTGTTAAATCTTTCAATCAAAATTTCTTCTACTAAGAGGGCAGTAGGTGAGTGATACCAAGGCTCCTTCAGATTGACTGGAAGCAAAACTCCAGGCATCCTGCTCATGATTAGTATTGTGGAGTCCTTAGAAAGAAACTCAGGTGTGATACAATGGGTTAGATAACAGTTAGTTCATGAGAACATACTTCATTGCCACTCTATCTTTCCTATCAACAGTCCACGAGAATCATAAACACATGTTTATTCTTACATGCCTCTGCCCTGCAATACTATTTTGACTCTTCCTCCACTGATTGCAGATGCCCAGTCTGCAGCAATCCTGTATGAAAAGGCAAGTGGCTTCCATAAAGTGTGCTGTATGGGTCCAGCCTTGTCGTTGATAATAAGTCTAGGAATAGGAGAATTGAGGCCTCTACCTGACCATGTAATATTAGACAAGGCTTCTGAGATTATTGCATTGTTGGGAGAGCCTGAAAAGGAAATCTCATGCCAACTTCAACCTTTTCCATCGGTAAACCTCTGAGGCACCAATCTATAAAAGAACAATTAAATTTGCATATAATCTGTCCATGGTATGGATCTCAGCAAGATTGCCAAGGGCCCCACTCACCTTCTTCTAAATGAGGGTCATGAGCTGCTGGAATACAGATAGGAATGTTAGGTTTACATTCTCTAACAAGGTTACCATCTGAGGGAATAGAAGTTAAGATCAATAAGACAAAGCGTTCTTTTTACAGTTGTATCTTCCAAGCCTGATTTACAGCAGACATATGTGGCTAGAATCTTGCTGTAGTGGGGTTACACATAAGGGAAGATATATGAAATGAGCTATAATATTTAGCTTAGTTTGTTCTTGTAGATGCGTGAAAATGTGAGGGCCTGGCAGAACAGTAAATGCAGGATTTTTGCTTTCCATAGAATGGAAAATTTCTGGTGACTTGTCCATCCAAGTTAAGGGTCTGAGCAGAGGTAGATTAGGTATGTAAGCCCGGAACTCCTCTCCCTGAGCCAAAGGAATACATGTTGTAGCTGTTAGGATAACAAGCACTGTAAGGAAAAACCTGTCAGGTGATTGAATCAAACCCTGGCTGTTAAGTAGATGGTGAGCCCCAGAACAGGCTGCTGCATGGCTTGGATGATCATGGGAGCTTCGTACGTGCCAAAGAATGTTACCTTGGTGTGCTCGTACCTTGCTCTTCCCGAAGATTAAAAGGTCCTCGGGATGGGCCTGAGTTGTTCCTCTTAGTCAGAGGGGAAGGCAAAGGACTGCTGTCGCACACTTGAAGTGATCCCCTGGGGAACACGAACTGTTAATTTCAAAATTTTATTAAAAAACAAAACTCCACAAACACTCGCTGTACTGGATCTGAGTGTCAAAGAATCCTGAGTAAATCCCTGCCCTCATGTTGTTCCCTGTCTTTCTGAGGAGTGGACTGGTTTCTAAGGCACTGAGTTTTCTCTAGTGTGGACATATTGGAAGATGGTGACACAGCAGCCTTTAGGAAGAGCTTGCATCTGCTGAGCCCTTCCCAGGACCGTGGGCAATGCTCTGTCAGGTTCGTTGCCTGAGGTCTTGAAGGGTCCTGCAGGTGGGTGAGATTCTGGCCACATAATGGCTCTCATGGTTGTAATGTCTGCTAGTAATCTGTGAAAATAGAAGAATATTCTTATCACTAATTGAAAAGTGATGCTAGGGGCTGGGGATTTAGCTCAACAGCATAAGCACCTGCCTTGCAAGCAGGTGGTCGTGAGTTCAATCCCCAGTACCGATAAAAAAAAAAAAAAAAAAAAAAAGAAAAGAAAAGTGATGCTGGACCATTGCAGACACCTGTTCGGAGATCATACCATGCTACAGTGTGCAAGGACTTCAGAGGATGGTCAGATTCTTGTCTCAGTGTATCACAGCTGGTAGCAAATCAGAATCAGGGATAGGGTTCAGAAAATTTAAAAGACATGTAGCAAAATCTAAATATTTTTGAGGCGATTCTGACCCCATATTCCCCCTTGTTTTTTTGGGTTTTTTTGTACCAGGTATCAAACTCACGACTTTGCGCTTGGCAGGCAGGCGCTTATGCTGCTGAGCTAAATCTCCAGCCCTCCCCCTTGTTTTTGTTTGATTAATTGATTTTCTAATTTAAAATGACTATGCTCAATTATTACTTGATCTTTGGGATTATAGGGTATCCTTGTAAAATGCTTCATATTCCAGTTACAAGAAAATACTGAAAATTTGCTAATATAAGTAGGACCAATATTAGATTTTATTGTTAATGACACCCTTAAGTTAGCAAAGGCTGCTACACAATGATGTATGATATGTTTAGTTTGTTTACCTGAATGACAGGTCGCGCGGAAGGTACCTATACAGGCACAAATACATTTAAGCTTGTTACAAGGGGATATATGCATATTATTTATGAGGATGTAAAACCTCTGTGATTATAACTCTGTCAAGGAACAAGCCCAGAAATACGTTTACAGGCAATAATTTGTCCAGCCTGTGTTATGGCGATTTTGAATGTCTTTAATAAATATTGAGAAATATAATGAAAAAACTTATGGGCTTATCTTGAATTATTAAAATTGGAAGTCAGATTTACCAGAACATCTGCATTATAATCACCAAATGACAATGAATTTGGGGGATTAAATAGGTTGTAATAGGACCACTACGGAATGGAGCAGTTTTAGTGAATATATCCCATAGCACTCTTAAAATTACTTGTAATAGTGTGGGCTTGAAGTGACCACATTGTTGTTGTTGTTGTTTATTTAACGAGGTTAATAAGATCTCCAACCTTTTTTGCATAGAAGTACCAAAGGCTTTTATTATACATCCAACTTTAGCTTTCTGTTGGGTAACTGAGGGCCCAGGCATGTCACCATGCCTGTCTGTGTATCATGGTTGACAGAAAGGAGCAGCAGTGACTGAGGGGAGCCCGAACCTAGCAAGGCTGGGGAGACGGGTCTAAGCAACCAAGTCTGTGTTCATAATTGGTTGTTTACTGCGGTGATATCAGTTCTCACATCCAGCAATGCAGTAAGGGCTTTGTCAATTAATTTATGAGTACTTGTATGAAGTGAAATACCCTGGGAAAAACAAAGTTTCTGTTTTAAAGGCTTGTTTTTAACAGGTTCATTTGCAATGGTAAGGACAGGAGAGTTAATCCCAATGAATGAATGTAAAGAGCCCCAGGTAAATCTAATTCTGCATGCTAATCGTTCAATGGACCAGCGAAACTAGGGGCACAGATTGTTGCTAGTCTGATTAGGACTGGAAAAAACTAGCTTAATTGGTTTTGAATTACTAGAGAATTATTGGAGATACTTTGGGCACATGGTTTGTTCTTCTGCAAGATTGTGCCATTCTTATGAAATCTGGAGTTACAGTGCTTCTTCCAGGGAAACCCTTTCATACAACACAGACACAGACTGGACGCAGTCTGGGTAGTTGAAGGGGCTGGCGCCCTTAGAGATGCTCCGTAGTGTTGGCCATACTACCTTCTCCTTTGCCACAATTAAAGCACTTAACCACATTTAATGTATCAGTAAGATGCTGAGGTGCAGCCTGTGCTATGAGTGCTGAAGTGTGGCTGGGGACACAACGTTCTGGCATGTTTGAATATAAGTGGATAAATCTCTAGTGCACAGGACTGATGCTAAGGCTCTTTTGCAGTCTTCATTAGCACTGTCATACGCTAACTGATGATGTATAATTTTAGCGGCCTCCTCATGAGAGACTTGTCTATGTATTGTTTTCTGTAGTCTAGCTATAAACTAAAATTTGGGTAAAGGATTTATTAGGTGTACCATCTTCTAGGACAGAAATCCATGCACGATGTAATAGTTCTTTGTGTTGCAGAAAGGAAGAGGCAGGGAACACACTTGAATTTTTATGTCAGTGATTGTCCCACGCCAAACAGCATTTCTTATGTTATGGCCTGAATGTTTATCTTTACTGTCCTGATTATTCTGTGTTTGCTTTGAAATCAGTGTCCTTAATTGTAATTCAAAATGTAGAAACTGTGCGGGTGAAAGACATGTGCGGGCCAGGTGGGTCACATCGCCTGGCACCATCTGAAAACCTTAATTATATTGTCTAAACAACCCAGGGTGTAAGGAGTCTGAACCCCATTATTGAGGACACTCTGTCTGAGTTCTTTGAGGAGTAGGAAATTAAAAGCAGTGTGTGTTCCACATTTTCTTTTCTTTTTTTTTTTTTTGTCTTTTTCTTTTTTTATCGGTACTGGGCCGCTGAGCTAACTCCCCAGCCCCCAGGGTTCTACATTTTCTTGTGGGATTATCCAGATCATTATCCTCAGTTACTGGGAAATACATAGCCTAAGCACAGATCATGTCACGGTACCTGAGCGGGGACGAGGGAGGTGTGCCGTGCTGTGTCTGTGGTGTGGGAGGGGGTGAAGCCGTAGGAACCACAGTATCAGCTTCTGAGTCCGGTGTGGCGAGTGAAGTCCCGTGTGTAAATACACTGAAAAGATTCTGTATTTCCTTAGGAATATCTTTGTGAATATCTTGCAACAGTGAGTTTGGGGATCAAACTCACCACCTCTCGCTTGCCAAGCAGGTACTTAGGCCACTAAGCTAAATCCCCAGGCCCTGCATTTTTTAAATAGATGCCATTGTCTCTACCAACTCATTTGGAGGCACGTTACCGTGGTGATCTGAAATATTTGATCTTGTTACTTTAGGGCTCTTTTTTGCCTTAGCCATTAGGTTGTCTTTTGTAATGGAACTTGGATGATGGCCTGTGTCTCTTATTAAGTTAATCTGTAAGGACCTGAGAGCTACTTTTACTAAATTAAAGGACTTATAGTTTCAGGGTGGAGTTGTTTATTTTTGTTTTTTATGGTTTCATGAAGGGTTTTATCTATGTTATGTCAAACACTCGTATCAAGTGTACCAGCTTTGGGGAAGGAAGGGTAGAACAGTATTAGCGTTTTCTGTCGCATAGAGAAGCAGGATATAAGAAAAAGTAAAAGTGACCTTTTTATTTAAAGGACGTGGAGAGAAGCACAACCAGCCATGGTTTGGCTTTTCCCCTGACCAGATACACCGTCAGTCAGGTATTTGTGACCTCTGACCGGACATGGTGCTTGGGGTGGGCACTGATGATGCTTGAGGAACTGATTGGAATTTTCTTCAGGTACAGTGGGAAAGGAAGGAGGAAGCTGTAATCGGGGAAGAAGGAGGAAGTGGCCGTCAGAGTAAGCATCTCCAATTTGGCCTTCCACCATGTTGAACTACCGCCATAATGTCCTGTAATTTATTCTAGGGCAAAACTCTTTCACACAGCTCTTTGTTGGAGCAGCCTAAAAACTTTTTTAGGTGGTACAGCAACATTTGCATCTTTCAATAACTTTATAAGCAATAAACTGAAGTCTTTCTCTTCTGTAAATAATGAATATTTTGGGCCCATAGTTACCCTTGGCAATTAGAGTATAATTACTACTTGCATCTGAGCAATGTAATTAGGAAAATGCTCTGCTTACCTTAAAATTTGTCCTGCAAGGCCCAGTGGGTTGTCTCCTAGATGATGGTTGATTCTTGCAGTGTGAAGGTGTGTGTTCTGGCCACATTGAGCGCCAAATATTGTAATTCCAAATATTGAGTACAGTTATCCAAGGTATCATAATCCCTTTTCTAGTCTTCCTTGAATCCAGAAAGTTCTGTTTGTAATCCCATTGAGATGTTATTGGAATCCCAGCAAGTTAATTCCAATTTACCACTCCAATGCAATCTATGGCGAGAGTAGAGATACCAAGACATATTCCAAGTTAAGGGCAGCCAAGGGGTACTAACCCCGATCCCAGTGAGGATGTGCAGACAAAGGCCCTGACCCTAGGCCTCTCCCAGAATTTATTATCTTGTGGAGAAGGGAGGTGGCTCAGGGATGAGTGACAGTGAGGATGGTGGTGATATAGGGGAATGAAATTTCTGACCTACTATATGTCGGGTACAAGTTCATGTTCTCCAAAACTAAAAAATGAATTTTAGGAACAACGGAGGTTAAGAGTGGAATATGTTTATTGAGAGAAAAAAAGCTTCTGTTTGAGAGAGACAGAAGGGGTCCCGAGCAGGTTGCCAGACTCTCTCCTAGGGACTTTTATAGACTAAAATCATGAGGTTAGATGTGTCAAAGGTGGGGGAAAATGGGAATTTGCTAGGTGGGCCTAAGGCGGGACAGAACTGTGGTCAACCAATAAGATTAATTGCTCAGGTAAAATTGATTAAATTAGGAACAAATGGAGTAAGTCACATAGTAAGGGGGCATGCTTAACAGCAGTGACCCTTCCTGTAGGGGTGGGATGCTGACTTCTGGCTTCCTCAGGGTGATAGAGGGCTATTTGGACAGTGGATCCTTAGCATGTGGTTGTATTTGCTTTGCCTTTTGTCTTGAGATCTGGCCTACAGTAGGAGGTGATTGTCTCTTCCAAGGCTGTAAGGTATCTGAACTTCTGCACAGACTCCTTTGAGGGCTCATATTTCTAACTAACTCAGCTGCCTGTGGTAGCAGGACTATATGAGTAGCTTGAGCTGGCCAGCCAGCTAGTGAGAAAAGCATGTCTGCAAAATACAGGAAAAATGACATGTTTCTAGAAGGATCCATCTGCATAATTCAATTCAGGTAGCAACTGAATTGTTTTTGGAGGCTGTTGCTTCCATTTCTGATGTGTTAACTTTTGTGCCCTGGGGAGTTCCACCTTTTTATTGAGGCTCATACCCAGCTAACATTCCTGGAGCTGAGTGGCTCTGCCATCCTGCTGTGCTCATCTTTTACAGAGAGCTATGGGAGGAAGCAGGAGACTGTCTGATGGTTTTAGAGATTGCACACCAGTACCTGGCTGGCCTTATTTGCAATGCTTAGAACCAATTGGAGAAGGAAATACCGTATCCAGCTCTGTACAAATTAGTATAAGGAAATAATCTCCATTTAATCAAAGTTGCAGCAATTGTTCTGCATTCAAGGGGAGTCACTCAAGTTGTCTTCTACACCTAGGTTCAGCTGGGTACACAGAAACCAAGATAGGGAACAAGTTGGGGCCAGGGCCACTTGAGGGGACAAGTGGAATCTGAGGGTGGGGCAGGGGCCAGCCTGGGGCACCTGGTTGAACAGCTGAACTGCCCTTTTGGAGTTCAGGCGGTGCAGGTGCTGCAGGGACCCATTAGGCCCAGAGAAACCTGCAGGCTCCAGACCAGGAGGACCCCCTGAGGTGGAACCCCTCCTCCAGAAACAAGGGCCAGAAGGCAGCCTTGCAGGTCCCTTTGCACCCAGTGGGCTCTGGCCCCAGGGCGTGCATGACCCAGGGGACTTGTGGCACAAAGCTGACACAAGCCAGCAAATGAGAGTGGGAACCTTGTGTCCTGGCCGCCCTGTCTCCGTCTCAACTCTGCCTTCAGGTCTTCACCTTGAGAGGATGTTAAGGCCCCAGCTTGTCACCCCTGTCACCGTGCTGGCTTCAGACCCTTCCTGTTACTCTTCTGCCCTTAGCAGCCCCTGGTTCTCTGCCAAGAGCTTCTCACCAGCTGTGCCACTGGGGACAGTCAAGAGAGGTCTCCGCCTCTCTTGCCTCCCTCAGGCTCGGGTGGTGTGTACAGTGCAGCATCCAGACCTCGCTGTCAGCCAGCCTTCCAGGCCCTTCCAGAAAGCGCACCCTGGGCCTCTGCCTGCCCACTCTGATCCCTGCTGGGGTCTTTTCTTCCTCTGTGTCTTGGTCTCTGGGCCCAGCGGAAGGTCAGCTCCTTGGAGCTGTGTGGGCTCCCGCCAGCCCCGTACATCCCTTGTCTGGTATTTTAGCAGGACGGCAGACCTGTGGCGACCTGCAACCCCTCGGGAGGAAGGACAAGCCTAGGGCAAGACTCAGGTGCCCCTTCCGGTCCTCTCTCAGGCTGAGGAAAGTACTTGGCTGCTGTCCCAGCACTGTTTTCCAGCATCTCTGTTGGTACCAACCCTGACCCTCATGAGTCAGTGCCGCCATGCCACTGCGGACGCTGGCAGTGGGAGGAGCTGGCGGTGCGGGTCAGGCACAGCCTGAGTCCCCCCGGCTCACGGACCATCTTGCAGGCCCTGCTCCTGGGCTGAGCAGGCAAGTCCATGGCTGTTCATCCCTCTCATCGAGAATTGTACCCAGGCCCTCGAGCTGAGCTTTGCCCCCAGCCTTTATTTGCTTTTTATGATTTGAGACAGGTGTTCTGAAATCTGCCCAGGCTTGACTCAGACTTGGATTTTCCTGCCTCAGCTTACCAGAGTGCTGAAATTCTTAGCATGCACCACCAAGCCTGGCTTGTCAACAGCTCTGGGGGAGAGGCTTGGCCAAAGCCTGTTGAATCCCCAAAAGGGCAATGGAGAGTCGAAGATCCCGTGCTGGACTTTGAACGGGACTGAAAAGCAGGCCAGTGCTGTGTGACACGGGCCTTGTGGAACTGCCAGGACAGGGCTGTCCAGATATGACTGTGGTTAAGGGGGTGCTGCTGTGTCCGGGGTCCATCTCTGGCCTCCTGGAAGCCCATGGACCACACAGAACTCAGGGGCTCCTGGAGCAGGTGGGCAGAGGCTGACAGAGGGAGTTCTGGGGGCCCTGGCAGGAGGAGACAACTGTTCAGGCCCCTGGCCCCTAGCCACGCATGTGTGGGCCCACACAGGACACAGGCACGTGGCACATACAAGGGCACATGTACGCACCGGAGCAGGGCTCACCAGACATGCGCGTACACGTGCACACACACAGGCACACGGGGTCGCCCGTGAGCACCTGTCATCACACGCACTGGCACATGTGCCTTTGGCCCACAGGAATCGAGTCAGCAGTTTCACCCTCAAAGCTCGCCCCAGCCAGTAGCAAGGCTTGGTCACCACCTTGTCCCTGTCCCAGGGTCCTGCCAGAGGTACCCTGAAGGCGCACAGGCCAGAGAGAGGTACCTGAGGTGGTTGCTGCTACCCTACTGGTGCCTGGGTGGCTCCTGGCTGAAACATGTCGGCCCTTGGTGGGTGCCGGAGCTTCATGAAACCCAGCACCTCTGAGAATAACTGTGTCTGAGTGGGACTGGCCTCTGTGTTGCAGGGAGCCCAGGGCTAGCCACCCCAAGGCTGCCTTCTCTCCCCCTGGATATTTAGCCCTGGCGTTCTGAGAGGCACTGGGTGGTCCTGCCAGCTCTCTGGACAGTCCTGTGTGACCTGGTCCCTGCAAGGTCTCTGTGATTCCTTCAGAGAGAGAATCTGGGGCTCAGGCTGCCCCAGGAGCCCAGGGAGGGTCATATGTGTAGGGGTTTGTGGGCTCAGGGCTGTGCTCAGCACTGGCTAAGATCCTAGTCTTTCTTGGAGTGTCCCATCCTGCCGACATCTTCTTACCCTCTAGGCTGTGGCACCCTGCACACCAGGCAGCTGCTCACAGCAAGATTCCCATGCCCAGTGGGGCCCCAGTAGTTCTCTGGCCAGGGAAGGCCTGCTGCCCCTCCCCCTCGTTATATAATGGGATTATGACACAACTTCTGAGGTGCAGACCTGCTGAGGGCCCCAGCCGGCCACATTCCTGAAAGAGTAAACTCTTCCTAATAATGCTGCATGCTGAATTCTCCCAGGGTAGGGTGCCCTGAGGTGGGCTGTGGGTGTTTGTCTGAAGGTAAGAAGATACTCTGGGAAAAGCTGCCCGGTCTTTGGCTAGATTAGTCCAGGAGAAGGAGGGTAGGGCACCCTGCTGGAAAATTGCCCTGCTGTGCACCCACTTACCCTCCTCAAGGAACTGAGCCCCACACTCTCTGTGAACATTGGCTGCCGTGTGTGGGGGGGAGATCCAGCCTGTGGGCTGCAGATCCTGCAGCAAGAGGGGGAACCGTGCTTGATGGCACACACCTATAATCCCAGCACTCAGGAGGCTGAGGCAGGAGGATTGCTGCAAGGTCTAGGCCAGCCTGGGCTACAAAGTGAGTTTAAGGCCAGCATGCACTACAAAACGAGACCCTGTCTCAAAGAAACAAACAAACAAAGAGAGGAGTGTCCCCTGCAGGCCCTCTGCTGGCTGTTTCTACCCTCTGGCTCAGTCCACCCACAGGGCCAGTCCTTCCCCCAGCCTGTCTGTGAGTCCTGGGAAGTCCAGCAGCCTCTCCCCAGCAGTGAACGCAGCCAAGACCCATTCTGTCCTCCTGCAGCTGGCACCTCCTTGGGGACTGGCTCCTGAGGAACTGTCCTGCTCAGCCACAGGGCAAGGGGAGTATATCACAGACAGCCTGAGATGTGTCTGCTGTGTCCTCTGCTTCAACTGACCATGTGCACATGCTGCCCAGCATTTGCTTGCAGCAGTGACCTCGCCACTCATACCAGGACCGCCTCCGACTAAATGACCAGAGCTCGACAGATGTCCCAGTGCCGGTCCAGCCCCAGTGCTCCCTGACGATCCTCTTCCACTGCTGGACCCAGGGTAGCTTCCCATTCCCCTAGTTCTTTCTTTCAGGAACAAGTTGTAGTTCTCAGCATTGAAATCTCTCGTGAGCTTGGTTCAGTTTGCTGTTCAATATTTTATTCTTTCAGATGTTAAAGAGAATTGTTGTCTGAAGTTTAGAGTGGCCCATTACTATTGTATAAATTCAACTTTTTTTATGGTTGATGTATTTTGCTGAATTCTTTTATTAGCTTCAACAATTATTTTGTGACAGATTTAGAATTTTCTGTATAAGATCTTGAATTTTACTTTTCTTTTTCTCCTTGCAGTCTGCAGGGCTGTGCCCTCCCCGGGACCTCAGGTGAGGAGAGTCTTTGTTTTTTTTGTCTTTTTTCATTTTTTTATCGGTACTGGGGAACGAACTCACGACTGCCTGCTTGCAAGGCAGGCGCTTATGCCGCTGAGCTAAATCCCCAGCCCTTAGTGTCTTTTTCTTGAAACAGGGTCTGCCTATGCAGGCTGGGCTTGAACTCACCGCAATCCCACACAACCTCCCACAGTCTGGGATTTCAGGCCTGAGCCACCAGGCCTAGCTGCAGTGCCTTTTACTGTCTCTGCCTTTGGTACTGCCACGCAAATTCAGAATCACTGCCCCAGTTTTTCATAATGTATCTGTCTGACCTGGGCACAGGCCTCATGCTGGCTTCAGAAAGTGAGTTAGGAAATACAGTCTCTGCTGAGTTTGTGTAATACCACTGTCAGTCATTCCTTGGGTGTTTGATAGAATTCATCAGTAAGATCATTTGATCTTGGAGATTTCTCCACTTCTTTCTATTTTTTGTTCTTTTACATGTTAAGACAGGGCCTTGCCATGTTGTCCAGGCTTGGTTGAATTTTTGATCTTCCTGTCTCAGCCTCCCAAGTAGCAGGGATTACAGGTAGGTGTCACTGGACCTAATCTGATCCTGGAGATTTCTGGTGGAAATGTTTTTGTTTTATATTATGAACAAGGGCTGAGGATGTAGCTCAGTGGCAGAGGTCCTGAGTTCAGTCCCTACCATCACACACACAAAAGTCTAATTATATAACATACAGGGCTCTTCTGATTTTATATTTCATCTGGATTCACTTTTTAAGTGACACTGTAGGGCCCTTTCCCTTCTTTCTGTGTCCCTACAGAAAATGAGTGCCTTGCCCCTGAAATGTTGCTAGGCACTGATGCAGGTGTTCAGTTTGCTCCCCAAACCCTGAAAAAACCTGGGGTGGCTCTGAGCTGGAATGCCTTAGGCCCTCATGTACCCCATCCCTGACTCTCACTGGGGCCAGAACAGGAGATCAGCCCTTTCCTCTTGGGATCAGTTGTGAGGATGAGCTCAGCGCTGCTTCCTTTGGAGCCCGGTGGGGTAGGCTGGGCAGAGGCCTGTACAGGACACCTCTTTTGTACCATCAGGTGATTTTTATGATTTCACAGTTATTTGTGCAGCCATCAGATACCGAACTAACACTCTGACACGGCTGCTAGGAAACACACAGGAGCATTTTAGGAAGATTGTGGTCCGCTCATTCTGCAGGCTCTGCTCTCCCCGTGTTACAAAGGGGAAGTCATCCCAAGTGGCTGCCTGAGGCCTCCGTCAAGGGAACCTGGTCTGCACAGGTCCCGGCGCGCCAGCCGCAGCCGCAGCCGCAGCCGTAGCCGCAGCCTTGGTCTGCAGCGCCCCCTGCTGTCTGCAACCCGAACCTTGGGGGCAGAACGAGGTGCCCGGCCCTGCTCAGCAGAGGTTGTCAGGAAACAGGGAGAGAGAATATGGGCTCAGGTTAAATCTCGGGGAGGAGGTGAGTGCGATGATCCGCAGGCACTGGGAACTAACTCTCTGTTCATTATCCACCCCCAGCAGGAGGGTACTGTCCTGGCCCGCTCAGTGCTCAGTGCCTAACCGGAATGGCAGGCTTCGCCGACGCCTAGGAAACGTCCGTCTGCAGAACCAGTGTAAAGCGGGGGCCACAACCTTTGTCTTTTGCCTTCCTGGGGATGAAATCCAGGGCCTTGTGCTCCATTACAACTGTACCCCACCCCAACATGATTAAGCTTTTGCTTTATTTGATACAATCTCAGTATCTACTGGATACTCATTATAGGTAATTTGTAAAACTCGGGTAATTCCAGCACTTGGGAGGCCAAGGCAGGAGGACTAATTAGTGTTTGAGGCAGTCTGAATTACATTAGCAAGATTTTGTCCAAAAAAGGAAAAAGGGATAAAAACATTATACTGTTTTTTTTGTTGTTGTTGTTGTTTTTCTTTTGGAGTCAGGATCTCACTATGCAGTTCGGTCTGGCCTTGAACTCACATTGTAGCCCAGGGTGGCCCTGAACTTGCAGAGATCTGCCTGTTTCAGCCTCCCAAGAGCTGGGCTAACAGGCATGTGCCTCCATACCTGGCACTAGTTTTCAGAGGCAACTGTAGATGATCATTCTTGGTACTGTTCCTTCCAGGCCTTTGTCCCTTTACAAAACAAATGGACTGGCCCCTGACTGAACTCAAAGGTCAGGACACCACCTTCTGCCCACCAGACCTTCCCCTGGAGGGCATGGGATTGTGATGTGACTGTCCTGCTTGGGCCCGTGAGGGAGGATGCTGGGCCTGAGCTGGTCCACCTCTGGACAGTGAAGCACACTAGGGCCCAACTCTTCCCTGGGTCACTCACACTGGGGGTGTGGATGAAGGGCAGATGTGAGGAGGTGTGGCATCTTGGGGGCTGCAGAACACTTCAGGCTGGGAGGTCAGAAGTGGCCACTAAGCATGGACATTTCCCTGTCACCTGTTTGGACACCCACCTCGCTGCCTCACACCAACTGGCTGGAGGACTGGGCTGGCTTCTTCCTCTTGTGCTGACTCCTGGGGACCTGACACCTGTTTCTGGGCCCCATTCCTGCCCCTAGGATGCAGCTGTGCCTCTCTCCTTGCTGTCCTTGACCTCCCCCCCACCTATGGCCCAGGCTCAAAGGGGATGGCCACAGCCTTCCCTGGAGTATGAGCTGCAGGCTGTCTCCACCTAAGGAGGTCTGTTTAGATCCAAGTTGAAACGCCGCTCAGCCTCAGTGGTACTGGATGTGGATCAGAAAAGGAAAAATGCCAGGCTCAGCTCACATGGCCAGCACACCAGCCTCGCAAGGTGGCCCTGCACTGCTTCCCACTTCACTGAGCAACACCATGGCTCCGGTCACACGACATCTGCATGGGCTGAGGCCACAGCCTTGACCTCATGCTCTCAGCAGCCCGTGGCTGTGGAGCCTCACATGTGGCCCACACAGGGAAACGAGGCTGCGAACCCTGTGCTGGGCATGACCCGCTCACAGCATCCACACACACATAGGGCCATAGGCCCGGGGCAGCACGCAGCAACCTGGGTGCTGGCACCGTCCTTGTGCAGCTTTCAGGTCACTGCCTTCTCACTTTAGTCCCGCCAGAACTTGTCACACGCTCTCTCATTGCAGGCAGGGGCCCGACACTCTCGGAGTCAGGGAGGCCACAGTCAGGGTCTGTGGGATATGACGTGGCGCTGACCCACAGAAGGGACCCTACTGACTGCCTGGTGCTGCCTCTCTGTCCCCACATGCAATGCTCCTTGTCACAATGGCATCTGCGAAAGCCTGTCAAGTTGAGAATGCTCTGGCTGGTAAACACCTTCAGCAGCCCTGCCCTTCTAGCTTAGCGAAATAGGTGGCTGCTGTTCTCACTGGTCCCGTAGCTGACCAGGGCTGTGGCTCCCAGTCGCTGTCGGCACTGGGAGGGGGTTGTGTACCTTGCATCACAGGCTGGGCCAAAGAGTCAGCATCCTAAGCACGAAGGAGGTCTATACTGCAGGAGAGGGTGCTTTCACATCACTGGAGGACGACACTTCCTAGGCTGCACCACCCTTAAGCCAGCCACATAATACACATACCATACCTGCGTTACCGTCCCACCCGGCTCCCTGCTCACGGGGCCATGCACACACAGGCCTGAGGCCCTGTGTGCGCAGCCATGCGTGTGTAATTCGCTCTCCTTGTTCGTGTGCTGGGATCAGTGTGACGCTCAGGCCCACGACTGGCAAGTTTCTGTAACCCTGCACAGTGCCCTGTGCTCACCTCAGGGTCTGGAGGCCCAAGGCTATGGGACCCAGGCCTGCCTGGAGCGAGACTGTCTGTCACAGAGCCCTGCCTCACTGCCACCGTAGAGCTACGTGACCAAGTGCTCCCGTGGACAATTAAGACAGGAGCCAATGTGAGAGTGACAAGGAGGCCTTTATTCACACTCTGCAATACTGAGGACAGAACAGGCTGTGCCCTGCACAGCGCCCAAGGACAGCAGTTGTCTGTTTCCCCCTCCCCAGAGGCCACCTTGTAGACCTATGCAGGGAGAAGGGGACAGGCAGGAGGAAGTCCTTGATGTGAGTCAGCAAGGGGAAAAGTGGCCTGGAGGCTTCCAGGAAGGCCAGCTCTGCCTGAGGACACACCATGGAGCCAGTCTGAAAGCTGCACCCTGCGGGTGGCATGAGGCCTGCTGGGAAGGCCAGAGCCCACACTCTTGTGCCCAGCCCACAGGAACGAGGCTGATGTTGGTCGCAGGGGTGCCCAAGTGCTCTGATGGAGACAGCTGAGTAGCACCCGTGACACCAGGGGCACTGCTCTCCGGCCCTCCCGGGGGCCACCCTACAAAGTGACTGGCTGAAAGCCCCAGCTCCCAGGCCCACCATGGGTTTGCACTTGGCTTTCAGGTTGGCCAGAGCATCTGTCTGGCTCCCACAGCAGCAGCCGGAGGAAGCTGGCTGAGCCTGGTCACCGTGAGGGAAGGTTACCCCTGTTCTGCATGGGACACCAGTCTGTGTCTGGGTAGAGAAGGCAGTGGACAGACTTAAACCTGGGACAGAGAGAGGAAGTAGGGTCAGGGCTGTCCAGGTGGGGCTGACATCAGAGGTCTCTGCCTAGCAACCCCCGTCACTACTCACCTCGTGGGGTCCTGCTGCAGACTGAAACCGGCCACATTCACCACATTGTGTGGGTTCTCTGGACCCCCGTAGCTTAGGGTGACCTGGGAAGGCAAGGGGTCAGGGTGAGGGCCAGTGCTTTTCCCCGAGAGCTTCTTCCTGGAAGGAATCCTGCTAAGCTCTTTACCAGGGGAGCAGGCGAGCTTTTCTTTATAAAGAAGTCCCCATGAGACCTGTGGAACTTTGCTCCACAGAATGCTGTGCCCAGAAGGCAGAGGGATCTGTCCAAAGTCCACACAGAAATCTCAAGGCTGAGACCAGCCCATATCTGTGCCTGGCTGTGAGCCCACAAGGGAGCCCGACCCCTGGGGGTGTGGAGAGCAAAGGCCTTGGCAGGCTACCTGCTGATGTGCCAGGGAGCCATGCCTACCTGCTGGAGCACAGCATCAGCTGGCAGCCTCTGCAGGTTCTCCAGGTGTGAGTGGAAGAGAGGGCTGGGCAGCAGGCGGGCCCCCAGCAGCCCCTCCACAATGTAGCCCACGGTGCAATCATCCGGCAGCCGCACCTTCTCAGCCGTGCTCATGAAGCTACCTAGGCTGAGGGAGAAGCTGGTCAGCGCCTCCTCGGCCCTCAGCTCCCTGCCTGGGCAGCAAGGCGCCCACTCACCTGGCCCAGGGACTCATCTTGAGGGCAAGGCCCCTGCTCAGGCAGAACCCCGCCCCACCGGTTGCAAACCAGAACTTGACTGTGGTGGCCTGGAAATGGGAAACCTATCATGGTGGCCCATGCCTGGTTCCTCACCCCCTACCCCTTCCCTGGACCCAAGTGTCATCTGCAGTCCACCCCCAAGAAGAGCCCTCGAAAGAGGCCACTGGCCTGGCACTCACGGTCCCACCTCCCTGGACCCTCTCGGTGGCCTCAATGGGGTGATCCAAGCTGGGCCGCCCCAGGTAGACATCCTGGTTGGGAGAGAAGGCGGACAGCAGGTGCTCCAGGCCTGAGGGGTTCACATAGTTGTCATCGTCCACGTGGCAGAACCACCTGTGGGTGGGGACAGTCCTGTTCAAGGGCCTTGGAGGTGGCTGGAGACCTCTGCCCTGGCCCAGACCCCCAGGGGATGGATGTAGTCAGCCTACTTGCGCCCAGACTCAATGAAATTGTCGTACTCCACAGACATCTTGCAGCAGAGTGCCTGGCGGGTGCGCACTGCCGAGCAGTTGGTGTTGATGACACGGCTGCCTGATGGGGGTGGGGGTGGGGGACACAGGAAAGTGAGGGTCCACAATCAGCCTGCCCCTGGGGTGGAGGGCAGTCCAGGTCCCCTGCAACTCTGGCTCAGCGGTCCTTCAGCTGTCAGTGATTGAAGAGCATGACAGTTCCTTGGGAGGTGAGGAGCACAGACAGGAGCAAGACAGACGGGCCCCACCGGCCTGTACGGAAGGATTCCCTGTTGGGTTTCCTGAGGCTGCGAACAGAGGCCCCGGGAAACCTTCAGGTGGCCAGGGAATCCTCACTTGAAAGTCGGGATGGAGCCCTGGCAAGGGCAACCTAGCTCTGCCATGCGCTGGCTGTGTGACCCTGGGCCAGCGCCACACCCTCCCCGGGCCCTGCCAACAGC
The DNA here is from genome assembly GCF_034190915.1 of Cavia porcellus. Lineage (NCBI taxonomy): Eukaryota > Metazoa > Chordata > Mammalia > Rodentia > Caviidae > Cavia > Cavia porcellus. Next base: position 30,237,475 of record NW_026947515.1, read on the forward strand.
TCGTAGTGGCCCCTTCAGCAACCCGCGAAGCCGGGCGCGGGGCCTCACCTGCCTGCCGCTGGAGCTCAGGGTCGTCCCCGTCGGTGAAGATGAACGTCTGGGGGAGAAACGGTAGTGAGGCCCCTGGGACGGCGGGGGAGCAGGGGACCCGCGGGCGGGCGGCCGGGCGCACCTGCGGGCGGGCGCGCGAGATCCAGGTGCGCAGCAGCAGCCCCAGGCGCGGCCCGTGGTTCTTGCGGGTGGTCTTGACCGCGATGAAGATGTCCTCGGGCCGGAGGCTGGGGGCAGCGACGGTAGCGGGCGCCGGGGCGGGAGCGGGCACGCGAGGCAGCGGCAGCAGCAGGAGCGCGGCCAGGGCCGCGACCAGCGCGAGGCAGGCCCGGCATAGCGCCCATCGCACGCGGCTCATGCGTCCGCCGCGACCCCCAGTGACGAGCGAGGGCTGAGGGCGGCGGCCCCTTTAAACGCAGAGCGCGCCCCGCCCCGCGCCTCGCCCCGGAAGCAGCTGCCGCGCTGCCCCGGAAGTAGACGGCGCGCTGCGACGGGGTAGGTGCAAGATGCCGCTGCCGGTTCAGGTGTTTAACCTGCAGGTAACGAGCCGGGGTCGCGCCCGCGCCCGCGTCCTCCCGCGGGGCAGGGAGGGTGAGGGGGGGGGGCGCGGAACTCCGCGCGCAGCGTTCCCGGACAGTCCTCGCCCCAGCCCCCCCTCCGCCTGGCGCCAACGCTCGTTGTCTCGGCGGGCAGCAGTCAGGTCGCGATGCGGGGCAGCCTGGCACCCAACTTGGCCTCCTCGGACCTGGGCAGCAGGTCAGACCTGCGGCCCGGCACGGCCGGGGACTGCAGCCTGAGCGCCAGCCTATCGGCCTGCACGCTGCTTTCCGAGGTACCACGGCGGCAACTCAGCCCTCGGCCGAGGTCCCGGGCCGACCTGAGATGATCCTCCCCTTTTCCTTTCCGTGGTGTGACTCTCCCCCCAGTGTGACTACCCGGGGTCAAGGTGGCGCCCGTCCCTGCTCTGTGGCCTGAAGGAAACTGCATCAGGACAGGGCTTGGGAACGTGTAGGAACCTTCCCGATGTTTGTTTTCCCGCTTCAGCGTTGGGCATTTAGAGGCTTTGGAGGAGCTTTTGCTGGCAAGGCCAACATAATGGGTGGAGTAGGAGGGGCCAGGGAGTGTACACTTGGGTGACAGCACTGGTAGGGAGAATGGCCCCATCTTGCTTTGAAAGACCTTGAGCAGAGCTGACCCCAGGGTACCTGAGGATGCCTGAAGTGCCAAGGTGACCCGACCTGTATTGCAGGGGGCCGTGGAGCCCATGCAGATTGACGTCGACCCACAGGAGGATCCCCAGAATGCACCTGATGTCAACTATGTGGTGGAGAACCCCACTCTGGTATGGAGCTCATTGTGGGGACCGTGATTTTCCTGGTCTCAGTAGGAGTCCAGGCTAGACTCCAAACTGTAGCCCATGAACTGATGCTTCTCAGGTCATGTGTTTCTGACTCAGAAACCTTTGGGGTTTCCTTCATCGGTTCATACTGGATTCTTGGCCCAGCCGAGACCCTCACCTACTCCTGGGGAGCCCTGCTTGTTGAATGCCATCCGAGGGCAGGTCTTCTGGGGACCAGCCTGTTCAATGCTGTTTCCTCCCTGCTTAGCTCAGCAGCTGGCACTGCCAGCCGGGCTCAGTGTTGTGCTCTACGAGAATTCCAGCCCACCCCAGTGCTTGCTCTAGTTCTGGTGCCCCTCTCCTCACCTCCCAGGCTTGAGCAAAGACTTGTCATTTAGCCATGACACTCAGGCCCTGGGCTGGGGTTGTGGGGTCCTACCTTGCACACCCTGGCTGACCCTTTTTGTTCTCCTTGTGTCCTCACACTAGGATCTGGAGCAGTACGCAGCCAGCTACAGCGGCCTGATGCGCATTGAGCGGCTACAGTTCATTGCTGACCATTGCCCACCACTGCGGGTAGAGGCTCTGAAGATGGCCCTCTCCTTTGTGCAGAGGACCTTCAATGTGGACATGTATGAGGAGATCCACCGCAAGCTTTCAGAGGCTACCCGGTAAGGCCAGGATGCGGGCAAGTGTCCGGGGCTGGGTGTGTTGTGTGCCCCATGGAGCCAGCCTGGGCAGGACCCATCCTGTGATCCTACCACTTCAGAACAGGGCAAGGAGTACACTTCTCTGCTGAGAAGTCGGGGGTGGCCCAAATCCTGGCTTCCTGCTGCTGTGTACAAGTTGAGTGACAACTTGGTGGGGCTTGAAGAGCTGTCCTCAGCCAGGCTGCACTGGGCTGCCACTCCCCCTGTGAGCCTGGCCAGTGATGATCTCTGGGCCCCTGGTCCAGACTAGGTTCCTAGGGTGGAGGCTAGGGATAGGCAAGGGCCATCTTCCCACCTCTCTGGCGGTGGTGACTGTCACCATCTTGATAGCCGAGTCTTCCCTCAGGGAGCTGCAAAATGCACCAGATGCCATCCCTGAAAGCGGTGTAGAGCCCCCGCCTCTGGACACGGCCTGGGTAGAGGCCACTCGGAAGAAGGCCCTGCTGAAACTGGAGAAGCTGGACACAGACCTAAAGAACTACAAAGGCAACTCCATCAAGGAGAGCATCCGGTACTGATCTGCCCAGGACAAGGGAGGTGGGTGGCTGGCCTGGCTGGCCCCCGTCAGTCACTACTCACGGTCACATCTGTAGGCGCGGCCATGATGACCTGGGTGACCACTACCTAGACTGTGGGGACCTCAGCAATGCCCTCAAGTGTTACTCTCGGGCCCGAGACTACTGCACTAGCGCCAAGCATGTCATCAACATGTGCCTCAATGTCATCAAGGTAGCAAGGGAGGTGGGGGCTGGGGCAGGGGCAGAGGAGGTGGCACCTAGGCTATCTCACCCTGCCCACTTGGCCACCAGGTCAGTGTTTACTTGCAAAATTGGTCTCATGTGCTGAGTTATGTCAGTAAGGCTGAGTCCACACCAGAGATTGCTGAGGTATGTATGACGCGCTTTCTCCAAGTCTACCCTTGGGCTGGGGCCTGGGCATTGGGCTTGTTATGCTGATGGCGAGGGTATGGACCTCTTGTATGTGACCTTCCCCTGCAGCAGCGTGGAGAGCGGGACAGCCAGACCCAGGCCATCCTCACCAAGCTCAAATGTGCAGCAGGTGAGGTATCCTACTGTGCCACATGCTATCCCCCGGGTCCTTGGGCAAAACCTGGCCTCACATAGCAGTGAGAACAGTACTTGGCAAGCTGCAGGTGTCACTTGACACACTTGCCTCCCTTCCACAGGTGTTACTGCTGTGTCCACCCAGGGTAGGGAAACCAGCATGTGACTGGGAAGCCCACTGGCTTCTCCAGGCTACCTCACACGTCTGACCTCAGAGTCTGTGCAGGATTCCCAGGCACTGCCCCTGGTACTTCCTAGCCAGAGTTTGTCTTGGGAAGCGGTCCTGGGACAGGAGAGGCCAGGGGGCACCTGCTGATGGCCCCAAGGTGCCAGCACCTCTTGGGGTGAGGGAGGCAGCCTCATCCCTTTTTCCTCCTGGGTCCTCTAGGCTTGGCTGAGCTGGCTGCACGCAAGTACAAGCAGGCTGCCAAGTGCTTCCTGCTGGCCTCCTTTGACCACTGTGACTTCCCTGAGGTGAGGGAAATGGGGCCTCGGCAGCATTCATAGGTCCTGTGCTGGGCTCCTATTCTGCCCTCACGGGAGGGGTGGAGGTGGCTGCTTCTGGGCTTCCCTCCCATCAAAGTGAAGCCCTGTAGTCCTGCAGTTTTGGAGTCACTTTCTTTTTTCTCCCCCAGCTACTGTCCCCCAGCAATGTGGCCATCTATGGTGGCCTATGTGCTTTGGCCACCTTTGACCGGCAGGAGCTGCAGCGCAATGTCATCTCAAGCAGGTGGGTGGGTTGGGGGCTGTCCCTCCAGTCCAGTGCCCCATCCTGGGAACCAGGGTCCTGGTCTTGCAAGGGAGGCAGGTGTGGGGCTCAGTACCCTGGCACCCACAGTTCCTTTAAGTTATTCCTGGAGCTGGAGCCACAGATCCGAGACATCATCTTCAAATTCTACGAGTCCAAGTATGCATCGTGCCTGAAGATGCTGGACGAGATGAAGGTGGGGGCAAGGGCGTGGCCACACAGAGGCCTTGGGCTCCTGCCGGGTGGCCCCTGACCAGCTCTCCTCTCCAGGACAACCTGCTCTTGGACATGTACCTGGCTCCTCACGTCAGGACCCTGTACACCCAGATTCGCAACCATGCTCTCATCCAGGTAAGGGCAGGGGACAGGAGCAGGGTGCAGGGGCACCCAAGAGTGGTGGACAGCTGTGTCACCTCTGCTCCACAGTATTTCAGCCCCTATGTTTCGGCTGACATGCACAAGATGGCCACAGCCTTCAATACCACGGTGGCGGCCCTGGAGGACGAGCTGACACAGCTTATCCTGGAGGGACTCATTAACGCTCGCATCGACTCGCACAGCAAGGTGGCTGCAGGGTGAGGCCGGGGTAGGGAGGGGGCAAGAGCCACTGGGCCCTGCTGAGCCTGTGCCTGTGCAGATCCTGTACGCGAGGGACGTAGATCAGCGCAGCACCACCTTTGAGAAGTCCCTGCTGATGGGCAAGGAGTTCCAACGACGAGCCAAGGCCATGATCCTGAGGGCAGCTGTGCTGCGCAACCAGATCCATGTCAAGGTGAGCAGCCAAGGGGTTCTCATCCAGGGTGTTGGGCAGCAGCCGATAGTCAGTGGCTGAATCCCTTGTCCACTGCAGTCCCCTCCCCGAGAAGGGAGCCAGGGAGAGCTGACGCCAGCGAACAGCCAGTCCCGCATGAGCACCAACATGTGAGGGGCACGCACCTCTCCCTGCCCTGCCCTGCGGACGAGGCACCCAGGCTACCTATCTGCTCACCTCAAGAAGCTCCCTGCTGCCTGCAGCCACTGGATGGCACCCCCTTTATCCCCTCGCACCCTGTTCTGGGGCCTGGGGCAGCAAGCAGGGTGTCCACTGTAGCCTTGTGGGACTGATGGTTGGGCTCTGTCCTGTAGACAAGACTGCAGTGCCTGGCCCTGCTGGGCAGCACAGGCCCCAGAGCCCCTTCTGTCCCTGTGTTGTCTGGGGTGCAGGCCAGTCACTGCCTGCCTGTCCATTAAAGAGCAGACTGACAGTTGTCTCTGGCTCTGCTCCTTCCTGCTTCCAGGCACCTGGGACAGGGCACTGTCCTGGCTTTTTCTGGACTCTTAGGGAGGCTGTTCTCTGCAGACACAGCTCATTTCCTGGCTGGCCCAGGACAGCAGCTCCAGGCTTAGGGGCCAGGGGGTGCTGAGGGGTGTTGGTCTGTACACACACCTTTCAACAGTTTATTATGTTTGAGAACACAAGCTGTAAGCATAGGGCAGGTGCAGCTTGGGCCCCTAGCACAGGCCAGGGAGGACGTCACTGCCTCTTCTTGTCCAGTGGCAGGTTCCCTGAGTTAAAGGCACGTTCTTAGTGCGAAATGTCCAGGCCTCAGCACAGCCCTGGGGTGTGCGTGGCTCCTGCTGGCTGCTCAGGCCAGGGCACTGCCAATGACCTCAGAGAAAACACTGGGTGCTCCAGACCCCACCTGCGGAGGCTCCTGCCGCCCAGGCTGGGTCCCCTTCCAGGCCAGAGACTTCTCCAGTTTGGTTTTGAAAAGTAGTCCGTGACCTGGCAGGGATGTGTAAGAGGGGACCTGGGGTCAGAAAGTCCACTGCCTGTGGGAGGTAGAGGGACTGTGGCCAGTATCCCCTCACCTGGGCAGTCCGCTGTCTCCTTGAAGGCTCGCTTCTTGCAGCAGCCACGGCATAGGTTGAAGACACACCTGTTGCCCTGGCACAGGAAAGCTGGTGAGCCTGGGGCTGATGGCCTTATCAGGACTGGGCTGGCCTTGGCCAGATGCCCATGCCTGGAAACAGCCCCAGGAATCGTAGCGCAGCAGGGCACTGCCCCTGGCCCAGTTCCTCTCACTCCAGGCCAGGGCAGGGGGTGGAAGGGGCTGTTTCTCCTCTGGGAGGATTGGTGCGAAGGCAAGGGGCTGCCCAAGGCCAGACCCCGAGCAGAGATCCTGAGAGGGATTAGTGGGAGCTACTGTGCCCACCCACCCAGGAACTGGTGCAGCAACAAGTCCAACTCACCTTCGGGTTTCCACATTGATCACATTTTGCGTATTTTGCTGGAAAAAGAAAACGAAAGGGGCCAACTGAATGATTTTATGTCTGAGATGGGCCAAAGCAGCCAACTGTGGCTACTGTCCGCCTCCACATAGCTCACTGGGCAGCAGCACAGCTAGGAGGCTGGGGGAGGGCAGAGGATGCCAGCTGCCCATGTCTGCCTTTCCCTTTGCAAGGGCTGGGTGTCAGGATGCAGTGGGGTGCACTCTTGCCAGAAGGCTAGCAGGCAGCAGGTGGGCTGGGTCTCAGCAGAGACCGGCCCCATTCCCCTGTACCTCAGGGTCCAGGGAATGACCTCCCTCACTTTCCCACAGCAAAAACTCAGGACCTCAGCCCCAAGTAGCCCTTCCTGTGCCAGTGGCAGGAAGTGTGGCAGGTAGGGACTGCTGGCTGGCTCTATGCGGTGCCAAGCCCTGGAGGTGTGTGGGTTTGGGAGCTCTTTTCCCTCGTCTGTAAAGCTGTCAGAGCAGGCTGGGGAAGGGGAAGCAGCCACACCTGTGTGGGATGAGCGGGCTCTGGGACTTGGGATCATGGCAGCAAGAGCCTTGAGGCCAAGGCAAAAAGCTGAGTGAACAAGTCTGTCTGCCTGAAAAGGGGGAGCCCCCTCATTCCACCTAAGCTGATGACTCCTGGATGTTCCCTCAGGGCACCAAGCATCCACTCAGATTGCCCCTAAGGGTTGGGATACACACAAGAGCCTAACTTGCAGACAGCCCTTTCTGCAGGATCAGGGCAGGACCAAACTAAATAGGCCTTGCATCTGTGACACGACAGTTGGAGGGTTCTGAGGCCCTGCGCAGTGTGCTGGTGCTAACATCCCCAGCAGTTTCTGGCTCTGGACTGTGAGTGCTGTGGACAAAGCCTGGATGAGCTTCTGTTCCCAGCAGAAGGGAAGACACAGCCATGAGGAGGCCTCCTGCGTGACCCTGCCTACTCCTCCCTGACCTGAGAGGCGGAGCGGTGCTTACGTTTTAGGGAAGGATCAAAGGTCTTATGGGGGTTCCTCAGCTGCTTCTTCAGCTTGTTCTTGGAAAGGCCATCTGTGCCACCCTCCTCTTCCTCCAGGGCGCGCTTGCTGCTGCCTTCCCTGGGCCTGAAGGGAAAGGACCATGAGCAGGGCCAGGGACGCGCACAGAGCTAACAGGCTAGGTGTGGTCGGTGGGCTGGAGCTCAGGTCACTGTCTCAGTGAGGAGAGGTGGATGGCCAATGTGGGTCCCCTTAACCTGACTGGCTTGACCCAGCACGGCCCACACAGTGCAGTGAGTGGCCACACAGGCTGAGCTTCTGGGTTGGTGTCCAAAGCTTAGGAGCCCAGGGTGTGGGCCACCAAGCCTGGGCAGGGCTACAGCCAAGAGGACAGCCCATCTCACTTCCAAAAACCCACCCAAGTTGCAACCCTGCAACCTACAGACAGATCTAGCCAGGATCAGGAGGGCCTAGAGAAGCATGTGGGGAAACGAGCGCCCACGGAGAAGACAGGGAAGTACAGCTGAGCCACCAAGTCCCTGCAGCCTATGGAGCAGGCCTGGCGCAATGGGGAAGCCGCCTCCCGGCACACTGCAGCCTCCCGCCTCCTTTCCCTCAGGAGCCTTAAGGATGGCCTGCGTCCCTCCTTGATTACCCTGGCCGGACATAGGGCTGGCAGATCCAGTGGAAGAAAGGCAGGTTGCCTGCTGGCTGCACTCCTTCCTCCTGCCTGGACATGTCCTCCTGTGAAAGTCCAAGGGCGCCTTCAGAGACCGGAGCCTCTGGCCACCACAGAGCGGGGCTCCCGCAGCCCCACACCTGCCTGACTCCGAAGCTTCAGGGCATGGCTCACAGCAGCGATGCCCTCCAGGGTCTTCACTTTGGCAAGCTCATCTCGAAGTTGCTGGTGTACCTGCAGCCTAAGGCAAACAGCTGTACCAGGAGCTGGGCCTGGTCCTTGGCCCCTAAGCACAGGTGCACACCCCACCCCACCCCACCCCCGCTGTCTTCACTCCCATGTTCAGCCATTTGCATTCAGCAGCAAGCTGGGCCAGGGACATGGTCCAGCACACCCGGGTAGCCCCTCATGGCCCTGTGTGCAGGACTCACGTGTGGTGCCACAGTTTAAAGAGGTGGGCCCGGACACAGGACAGTGGGCATGGGTGCAGCCGTACAATGTTCAGATACTCCTCTGCCAGCTCCCACACGGCAGGACTCCGGCCCTCAAACAGGGCAGGGTTATGCAGGTTGCCTTCTGGAAGAGAAGGGAAACTGGTGGAGGGCGGTAGACACCTCCAGCTACCTCCCACTGAGGCAGGACTGGGCCGACCATCCAGGACAGATGAGAGCTGAGGTATCCATCTGCTCACCTGCACTCATGACACCCTGCACGCCTGTGTCCTGGAGGCACCTTTCCACATCCTGCAGGCTCCGAATGTTCCCATTGGCAAACACAGGGATTGCCACAGCCTTCCTGTCCAGACAGAAAGGCCTGACCCTGTGCCCCACCAGGACAGTGCCACCTGGGAGGGGGTAAGTGGCCTCCAAACTCCACCTTGGCAGGTCCTGTCACCTGCTACCACACTGCTGCCCCAGACCTCTACCCCTGCCCAGCAGTCCCCAGTCCCTCTGGCTGCTCATGAGCATTAGGGGTTCTGAGCACCCCAAGGTGTGGCCCTGGGTTTATGTTTCCCCCCCAACCAAGAAGGTCAAAGAACTAAGGGCTACAGCCCACTTACCGTACAGCCTTAATGTGCTCCCAGGATGCTGCTCCTGACAGCGGCCCCTTTTGCTCCTTGGTGCGCCCATGCACAGTCAGCAGCTAGGGCAGACCAGTGTACACCTCAACCCTGGGCCAGGGAGAGCCCCTAGATTGACTCTAGACCTTCTCCCTCAGTCTCAGTTCCCCCAGCTTGGCAGAGACAAGGCCACCTTGGGCCTGGCTCATTCCCCAGCCCCAAAGGCCCTGAACGCTTTGCCCTTTGGGAGAAGCTAGGTTGCATCCAGGAAGCTTATACTCTTCCCCAAGCCGGGAGGAGGCAGCATCTTTGTTATGTAAGGCCCAAGACTGGGGTGGGGGGAGATGAGCTCCAGGCTGACCTGTGATTGGCAGAGCACAGGGAAGCAGGCCAAAGTTTGCATCCCTGCCTAGGCCTTACCTAGGATCAGAGACTTCTGTCCACTTCCAGAAGCTAAGTGCCTAGAGGGAGGTGCTAGGGACAGTCTCCTCGAGTCCTCAACCAGGCAGGTTCAACATACAGTGGACACACAAGAAGCCAGGTCTGCCAACAACCACCAACCTTTCCTAATCCTCTGGGAAGGATGGGCGTTGAGCTCCTTCAAAGGAGGTGCTGGCTGGCACCAGGGACACGGTGGTGAGCCTAAGGGGACTCCCTGTGGGAACAATGCCCTGGAGCCAGGATGGGAGGTCTCAAGAGCTCAGGAAATGTCCTGGTGCCTCCCACACACAAGGGAAGAGGTGGCAGGAGGGCAGGAGCCTGTTCAGCCCTGAAGCTCCATGGGAAGTACTGGATGCTGCTGGAACCCGAGGACTGGCTGCCTGCTAGGCCTGATGCCCACACCTGCAAGCCAAGGCCCTCACCTGGCAGCCAGCCTTCTCCAGCATCTGGGCGTACCTCACGGTCTTATCAATCTCTGGGAAGACACGGATTTTGCACGTGACAGGAACAGAGAGTTTCTCATGGGCCAGCTGAACTGGGAAGAGACAAGGCTTCTGAGAACCTACAAGCAGCTAAGCCCAGACAGATACCAGCTTTCCTGCAAAATAGCTCTGGCTGTCACCCGAGTTGGCTTTTCCTTTTCCAATCAGATTTTATTGGTACATTTTTGATATACATAATGACTGTACACATCATAGTCGTAAAGTTCTTACATAGGCCAATGCCAGCTCCCAGTGATGGCAGCTAAGAGACCTAGCTCTGCCCCCCAGGAGGCTGGGATGGAGCAAGATCACTCTCCCACACCTACTCTTTCTAGGGGGTCAGGTAGTACTCTCCACGGCCATCTCCTTCAAGCAGAGACTATTGCAGCCAGGGCCCCCAGAGTGACCCCCAGGACACTGCTACCACTGTCCTGTCCTGAACCCCTGAAGGCTGTTCTTTGGTCTCATTCACACTCCCATAAGGTGGCCTGTGGCCAGCTTACTCATTCTTTGGAGCAGGTCCCACTCTTCCTGCAAGAAGGCACCATAGTGACCTGTGGAGGACAAGTGTGGCCCTGACACGGGTGTCCAGACTGCCTAAAACACACCTGCTTAATGTGGCCCACTGGTGGTTCTGTATCTACACAGGTCACAAGTCCCCTGCCAGACAGCCCCTTGGGACACCGAAGACCCTACAGCCAGGCTGCATGCCAAATGGCAGCCCTCACAGCAACCCCAAAGCAGTAATGTCTCTGGCTGGAGCAGGAGGACTGTCATGAAATCCAGCAGTTTAATCAGCATCTAATTGGGGTGCTCTCCCTGGGGAGCTGCACAGAATATACCTGCCACATGGTCTAGGACCACAAGCACCAGCTGAGGGGCCCAGTGAGGAAGAAAAAGTCAGTGAACACTGTGACCTGAGTCAGGGTGCTGACCTCCAATTGCCAAAGCCTATTTATTTTGGTACCGGGATTGAACTCACCACCTCACACTTGCCAGGCAGGCACTTATGCCACTGAGCTAAATCCCCCCCCCACACCCCGCAAGCCTATTTATCTGGGGAGAAGCTCAATGAAGAGGTGAAAAGCCCTGAGGGACCCTCCTCCAGCCTAGTGACCACTGTGACCAAAAACAGAGCCAATCCTCCCCAGCGCCCACTCCCACCCACAGGGCTGGGCAGAGCCTACCACACCACATGGGACCCTAACAAAATGAACTCACCCCTCTTGGCTATCATCTGTGGGCAACCCAAGTTCAGGTCGATGGCATCACAGTAGTCCTGAGCTAGGAGAGCCGCCTGGACAAACACCTCTGGGTCATTGGCACAAAACTACAGAAGACAAGGAAGTCACCCACAAGCCAAGCCAGGGCCTGGTTCTTCACTGCCCAGCCCTGTGACAGGTTCCAGCAGGCCTGGAGAGGGTGTAGTTCAGGGGTTAACTGTTGCTGTCCTATCAACATTTACAATGACAAAGCAGGTTGCAGAATCTCACCCCAGTGGGGGTTGGCGATCTACAGGCTCCCTCTGGGTATGTAACAGAAGCTACAAGTGCCAACTGCTGAACAGCAATGTTCCCTGCTCTGAGAAGGGAGGGTATGAGTTTCCAGTCTGTCACCCGAGCTGTCCCTTCACGGAAGAGAGTCCTCAGGGGAAGGGTCTGCTTTCTGGAAGCCATGCTTTGCTCCAGTGTCACTGCTGGGGCTGGGTGGACCTGGCCCTCTCAGCGGATACGAAAAGCTGAGAGTGCCAGCCCCAGGCAGAAGGAAGACTGCTCCACAGGGCCCAGGGCTAGGCTGCCAGCTGGGGGCAGGGGCCCTCTGCCCACCTGCACGATGAGCGGCCGGTCCTCAGGGCACACATCGCAGTACAGGTTCTCCTTCCGGTAGTTGGCATCGCGCACAAAAACCTGCGCGTGCAGCATCGGGGTGTAGCAGAGCTGTGCCCCGTGGCGGCGGCTCAGGAGCCGCCAGGCCAGCTCGCTCTGGTCCACCATGGGCGCCACCACGTGGCGAGCTCCCCCCAGGGTGCGGCTCCAGAATTCGAAGCCCTGCAGCTTAGGCATGGTCTCCACAATGAGGGGAGAGAGAACAAGGTGCGGCCGCGTCCAGGGAGTCCAGCGTGCGGAGCCAAACCGGGTGAAGGCACGAGGTTCAACTGCGAGGGAGTGACCGCTCCCGACCGCGACGCCACACGCTCGGGCAAGAGGCGTCCGGCTGATGCCTTACCCGGGACGCGTGCGGCGATGACACTGCCGGCCCTGGTCGCGCGTGAGCAGCGACCGCGCCCCTCCGCGCGGGTCCTCGCCAGGCCTGCGTCGCCCCTCTCACGGGCAGGAGCACCAGGGCGCACTGGACCCCGCCCCGCTCTGCCCGAGAGCCTCTTGCCCTGCCTCCCGGGCCCTGCGCCGCGGCGCCCCCGACCCGCGGGGCGCTCCCGACCGGCAGTGGCGGCGAGAGCTCGTCTTGGGCTCACTCCTCGCACCCTGAGGTGCGGGCCAAGCCAAGCTCAACTGGAGGGCCAGCGCAGACGGGCACGCTCCGACGAAGGGACGCGGCCACCCCAGTCCGCGTTCAGTCTGCAATGCTGCCGAGAGGACCCCGTGGCTGCCAGTCGGTACCAGAGCTCGGTCACACCGCGCCACCGGAAGTGCCGCGGACGGAAGCGCGCTGCCAGGAATTCCGGGCGGTGCTATGGAAAATGTGACCCCCGGAAACCGCACCGAGGGTTGAGGGGCCCGAGCGGGGAGGAAGTCCGGAGCAACCTAGTGGCTGCCGGTGTGCGGACTTAGGCGACTGTGAGACCCACGGGGGATCGGGAGCCTCGCGCTATTGTGGAAAATAAGTCCCCAGCGAATTCAGGCCCCTCTGTCCTTCCCACAGAACGTGTACCCCGTTTCGTCCTCGCCTCCGTCGGAATTTTAAAATCCCGAGGGTGTGGCCTCGATAGGAAATTATTTATTGTTATTTTTTATTGTTCTTATGAGGCTGGGTCACTCTATGCAGTCCAGGCTGGTCTTGAACTCACCGTGATCCTCCTGGCTCAGTCTCCCAAGTGCTGGGATTACAGCAGTCTGGGCAATTTAGCAAGACTGTCTCAAATTTTAAAAATAACCGGGCTTGGTGGCATGCCTGTAATTCTAGCACTTGGGAGGCTGAGACAGGAGGATTGCAGTGAGTCGAAGGCCACCCTGGGCTAGTTACATAAAGAGTTCAATGCTGTGTCAGCCTGGATGACATAACAATACAGTAAGACCCTGCCTCAAAAAAACCAACAATAAGATTTTAAAAAATTGCTAGGTTGGCCTTGAATTTGGTCCTGCTTCAGGACCCCTAGCAGCTGGGGTTACAGGGATGCATCACTGTACACAGTTGAAAAGGTTTTTAAGTCTCTGATGATAATCATCAAACAGATGAGTGAAGATAGAGAAATGACTAAAAAAGATCCACATGGAAATTCTGGAGTTGAACAGTACAATAATGAAATAACAAGTTCAGGAGGGAGCTCAACAACCAAAGAAATATTCAGTGAATTTGAGAGAAGGTCAAGAGTGCAGGAGAAAAGGGTCTGTAAACAGGGAAAGGCACATCAGGGTACAAATACAAATAACAACACATAACATGACTGGGAGTAGGGGAAAGGCAAAGACCAAAGAATACACAAAAGTCTAGTCTCCGGCTTTGTGGACTGGTGAAGAATCACACATCCAAGGATCAGCAAGCTTGAAATAATACAAGCACAGAAATCTACAGCTGTCACATAAGAGTCAAACTGCCAACAACTTTGAAAGCAGGAGGAGAAAAAACAACTGATTAGAGAGGTGGTGACGGCAGGAGCAGTAGCAGCGGACTTTTCTTCAGAAACATCAGAGCTTAGAGGGAAAAGGCTATTTCATTTTTTTTTACTATTTGCTCTTTTGGTACTAGGAATTGAACTCAAGGCCTCGTATTTGCCAGGCAGGCACTGTGCTGCTGAACTATGTCCCCGGCCTGATATTTAAACTTGTGAAAAAAGAAACAAACACTGCTGGCCAGGCCCCACTTTCCTAGGAGCACACGGAGCTGCAGCTGATCGACAATGGGATCAGCCTTCCAAAGCCTGGCTTGTGAGTGTGTGAGGCTTGCAGGACGTCTAGGCAAATGCTGTGACACCCGCTTCTGCTGTCTGATTCAGGTCTAGTGTATACGGGCCCAACCACGGCTTTGTTGTAGGGAGTTGATCATGGGCTCCCCATGGTACCTGGGACCCGCACTGGGGAGGATGCCTGTTCAGTTCCTCCACCACAGGTCCTAGGCAGCACCACTGGGCTGGGTGGATCCCCACCCCCCGCTGCACACTGCCAGTTCTGGTGGCCATTTCTCCGGGGGTTGTGCCTCTCAGTGCACCTCGGGAGGCTTTTCAAAGGCCTCTCATGCAGAAAGCGCTTTGCACAGGAAGGTGCTTCACTGGGGCTAGGGACAGAGCAGCCCTCCCTGTGCACAGATCTGATGCTCAGCTCAGTGGACGCCATTTAGCTGGCGCCTAGGGCCTCTGTGTCTCTGTGCTCCAGCCTGGGCAGCAGTCGTTGTTTATGGGAAGCCCTGATTCTCAGTGGGAATGTTATTTAGAAAGCAAGGTCTTGGCTCTGTTATAGATGGCTAAGTTAGATGGAACTTCGTGGCCTGAGAGGGACCAGACCCTCCAAGGGGTCACTGGAGAGACACAGAAGAGTGGCCAGAGATGGGGTGGGACAGAGCCGGGCATGCAACTGGGTGACAGCTGAGACTGGACTGCAACCAACACCACTGCCGGTTGCTCTAGGGGGCCTGGGTGTGGCATCAGACCCATAGATGGGGACCAGGGCACTGTGACCCAGACTCCCAGCCTCTCCTCCAAAATCTTTGATTTCTCTGTGTAAGGCGGCATAGTGGTATCCACCGTATCCCTTTACTGTGTGCCATCTGATAGAACTGTGGGGAAGGACCGGCCGCGGCTGAAAAAATAAGAAGTATGAAATATAAATAACCTTTATTTTGGGAATGCGGGGAGAGACACCCCGAACCCCTGGGGCATACCATCTCCACCCCTGGGTCGGTGATCTCTCCGTGGAACACGTGGAGTGAGGCACATAAGTAGCCTCGGCTTGGGGTGGAGCCTAAGGGGGGCATTAGAGATGCACAGGTAGCCCACTGGTATTAGTTTGGCGCCAGAGGTAGATTCCTAAGAGAGGGAGAGACAGGAGCTCCTTGGCTTTACCGGCTACAGTATCTGGCCTGGGCCAAAACCCTTTCACCATCTGCCCCAGAACAGTGCCCTCCTGGGTGTTAGGCAGCCTCACTGGAGCTGGAGGTGGCCCTGTGATTCAGGAGCCCTCACCTGAGGAAAGCGATGAGATCTCTCTGCTCCTCATCTTTTGCCTCCCTTATAATGAGAGGTTGAGTGTTTCTGTGTATACATAGAGGTCTAATTGACTTTTACTTGGTTTACTGCCTCTTTTAAAGTAGCTTTATGAAGGTATATTAGCATTTTTAAATCTACACTTATGTGACAATTACATGTTTGGAGACATATATAAAACATACATGTATGTATCAGTGAAACTCATGATCAAAATAACGAAAGTAAGCTGGGCGTGGTGATACCCACTGTAATCCCAGCACTCAGAAGGCTGAGGCAGGAAAATTGCTGCAAGTTTAAGGCCAGCCTGGTCTACTAAGCAAGTTTAAGTTCAGCCTGAACTACATAGTGAAACCTTGTCTCAAAAAGACAACAAAATAAAACAAAACGAAACAATGAAAGTGCTTTTTACCTCTAAAGTCTCCTCTACAAACTTTCTTTCTTCCTTTTTATTTATTTATTGATTTTTGTTTTTTGAGAGAGCCTCTTGCTATGCAGCCCAGGCTGGCCTCCTCTCTCTCCTGAGTGCTGAGGTTCCGGGCATGCGCTGCCACACACAGCCTCAGAGCCCTATTAACTGTGCCCTTTTGGTCTGCTTCTCTAACCCAGCTTGGGGGAGGCTCTGAGGTTCACACTCACTGCTGGGTGCTAGCAGTGCCCCCTCCTTTTTTTTTTTTTTTTTTTTGTCTTTTTTTCTTTTTTATTGGTACCGGGGATCAAACTCACGACTGCCTGCTTGCAAGGCAGGCACTAGAGTGCCCCCTCCTTTACCATGGTGCAGGACTTGTCTGTACTTCCACATGCTGGGTGCCACTCTCCAGATGGGGGCTGCTACAAACAGGCTGTGAACATTCGTTTCAAAGCCGTGAGGACCTAGGCTCAGAGCCTGAGCTAGGACCCAGGAGTCGAATGGGTGGGTCACACTCTAGATACAGGCTGAGATGTTTTTTTTTTTTTGGTACCAGGAATCAAACTCATGACCTTGCACTTGCCAGGCAGGCGCTGTGCCACTGAGCTAAATCCCTAGTCCTGTTAAAGTTTCTTTAAAAGTTCATTTTATTGGTACATTTTAGATATACACAATGATCATATTCATCATAGGGAGTTTGTATTGGTACAAGATATATCTTGTTGCTTTCTTTTCCCCCCATTTTCCATGCCTGCCTTCAACATCTCTTCCCCTGCTCATTTACAAAAGCTTTGTTTCCATTTTTTCCTTTTTTATAACTTTGTGTTTTATTGGTACATCCCCGGTACACGTAATGATAAACATGCATCATAAGGAATTTAAGATGCATTTTCCCCTTTCCCTCCTATCAACTCCTTCCCCTCTTAATTTACAAAAGCTTTGTTCCTATTTTTCCTTCTATTCTTTTTTTCTTGTCCCTCTTTTTTTTCCCCCTCCCCTTCCCTTGTCCCCCTTCCCGTTTGAATATTTCCCCCCATTTCCCAATATCTATTTTACATTTTGGTCCTTATTTACACTCTATTTACACCAGAGAAATCTTGTGATATTTACACATTTGTCCAATTTATTTCACTTAAGAGAATGTTCTCAAGGTGCTTCCTTTTGCCTAGAAATGCCCCAAGCTTCTTCTTCATTATGGCAGAGTAGTACTCCATTGTGTAAAACACCGCATCCTCTTTATCCATTCCTTGATTGATGGGCACTTGGGCTCTTTCCAAGATTTAACTATTATAAACTGTGCTGCTATAAACGTGGATGTGCATATATACCTGTGGTGTGATGCTTTTAAGTCTCTTGGGAAGATATCAAGAAGGGGGACACCTGGGTTGAATGGAACCTCTAGCTTTAGATTTTTGAGGACTCTCCATGCTGATTTGCATAGTGGTGGCACCAGTCTGCACTCCCACCAGCAGTGGAGGGTTCCTTTTCCCCCACAGCCCTGCCAGCACTTGCTATTGGTTGATTTCTTGATCCTGGCCCTTCTTTCTGGGGTGAGGTGGAATCTCAGCGTTGTTTTAATTTGCATCTCTTGAATAACTTGTGATGTTGAACACTTCTTCATGTATTTATTTGATGTTTGTACTTCTCCATCTGAGAGGTGTGTATTCATTTCAGAGGCCTATTTTGGATTGGGTCTTTAAATTTGAGGTCTGATTTTTTTTGAGATATTTATATATTCTAGATATTAGTCCTTTGAGGAACAGCTGGCAAAGTTTTTCTCACACCATGGTCTCATCTGTTGGTGGTTTCTCTTGCCCTGCGGAGCTTTTTAATAAAATGAGATCCCAGTTGTTGATTTTTTTGTGATAGTTTCTGTGTGGTCAGGGTTTTGTTCATAAAGTCTTTGCCTACACTGATGTCTTCAAGAGTTTACCTATTCTTCCTCCCAGCAGACTTAGTATTTCTGTTTTAATATTTAGATCTTTGATTCATTTTGGCTTTAGTTTAGTGCAGGGTAAAAGATATGAGTCTAGCTTTATCTTAAGCATGTGAAAGCCAGTTTGTACAGCACTGGTATTATGTCTTTCTACTAGCAAAGGTGTTGCGTATAGAAAAGGTGACTGAGTATGTTAGGAGTTGTTTCCACATCTTCTAATGTGTTCCACTGATCCTTGGGTCTTGAGGTTTTTTTTTTTTTTTTTGTAAGTGCTATGCTGTTTTTACCACAGTAGTTTTGTAGTATAATTTCAAGTCAGGGATTGTGATGCCTCCTGTCCTGTCTTTGTTGCCCAAGATTGCCTTTGCTATTCTAGGTCTCTTCAGGTTCCAAATGAATTTTAGAATTGTTTTCTTTAATTCTGTGAGATATGTTGTTGGAATTTTGATTTGCATTGTATTAAATCTGTATAACAATTTTGAAAGTATGACCGTTTTCTGTTTTCACTATATTGGTTTTTCCTATCCACAAGCAAGGAATAGCTTTCTTTTCTTTTCTTTCTTTTTTTTTTTTTTTGGTACTGGGGATTGAACTCATGACTTCACACTTCCAAGGCAGGTGCTTATGCCACTGAGCTAAATCCCCAGCCCTAGGAATATCTTTCTAATATCCCCTCCAATCTCTTTTATAGAAAACTGTAGTTTTCAATATGCTGTTAGATTGATTCCTAAGTATTTCATTTATTTGGATGCTATTGTTAAGGATGTGGTTTCCCTAATTTCTCTTTTAGTAAATTTGTTGTTTGTGAACAGGAAGGCTATTGATTTATTTTTGTCCATAATCAAAACTTTATTGAAAAATTGCCATCAAAATAGGAGCTCAATGCTGTGCACCTTACAAAATCAAACATAATTATATATCTTGGTAGGTTCATTACAATTACTGAGCTTATGATACAGCTTTCTGTTTAAAAACAAATTCAGGGGGTGCTGGGGATTTAGCTCAGCGGCATAAGCGCCTGCCTTGCAAGCAGGCAGTCGTGAGTTCCATCCCCAGTACCGATAAAAAAGAAAAAGACAAAAAAAAATTAAGAAAAAAATTCAGGAAGCTGTACAGATCATTAGTGTTGCTTTCTTCTAAGTGAGCAGCCTTCTGGGCGTCTAGCCTTTCCTCCTGCAGGCTGGCACAGAACGGTTGAACAACCTACACAAAGAACTACCGTCTGTGCATGGCTGAAAACCGTGGTAATCTTGTAGCAACCTGGACATTTTACATCCATAAAATAAGAATTTGGACTTTGAACTAGCCATTGCTTTTTATGTTTTTTCTTTTCCTCTTCCAAGGAAGGGTGTAGTAACTGTCTGGCCAAAGGCATGGTGATCTCCTGCCAGCCAGCTGGGCAGCTCAGACCCCTGACACCACCGTGAGGCGCACTTGCTTGGCCAAGGCTGTTGATGTTTGAGTGTCAGCTTTGTTTCCAGCTATATTACTGAATTTGATCATTAAATCTATAAGTCTTTTGGTGGAGTTTTTGGGGTCTTCTATGTAGAGTATCATGTCATCCAGGAATAAGAATAATTTAACTTCTTATTTTCCTACCCTTATTCCTTTTATTTCTTTCTCTTGTCTAATTGCTCTGGCTAATATTTCCAGAGCTACATTAAATAGAATGGTGATAGTAGACAGCCTTGTCTTGTTACTCGTTTTAGAGTGATAGCTTTCAGTTTTTGACCATTCAGTATGATGCTGGCTGTTGGTTTGTCTTTTATCAGGTTGAGATAAAGACCGTTTATTCCAATTTTCTGTAGAATTTTTATCATGCTAGGTGATAGATTTTGTCAAGTGCTTCTTCTGCATCTATTTTTTTTTTTTTTTTGGTCTTTTTCCTTTTTATCGGTACCGGGGATCGAACTCACGACTGCTTGCTTGCAACGCAGGCGCTTATGCTGCTGAGCTAAATCTCCAGCCCCTCTTCTGCAACTATTGAGATGATGTATAAATAATGCTTGCTTCCAGGAATGAATCTGGGAGTATTGTTTCCTATTCAATTTCATTAGAGTTTGAGAAATAGTGGTGTTAGGTCTTCTCTAAATTCCTTATAGAATTCAGCAGTGAATCTGTCAGGGCCTGAGATTGTCTTTGTTGGTAGGTTTTTAATCAGTCTTCAATGTCATTGCTTGATATTGGTTTATTTAGATTTTTTTTTTGTCTTTTTCCTTTTTATCGGTACCAGGGATCGAACTCACAACTGCCTGCTTACAAGGCAGGCGCTTATGCCGCTGAGCTAAATCCCCAGCCCCCGGTTTATTTAGAATTTTTATATCTTCTTTTTTTTTTCTTGTCTTTTTTGTTTTTATCGGTACCAGGGATCGAACTCACGACTGCCTGCTTGCAAGTTTATATCTTCTTAATCCAGCTTTGTATTTCATATGTGTCTAGGAATCTGTCCATTTCTTCTATGTTTTACATTTTATTAGAATACAGGTTCTCAAAGTAAGTATTGGTGATCTGGATTTCTATAGGATCTGTTATGATTTCACCCTTTTCATTCCTAATTGCATGGATTTGAATCTTTTCTTTCCTTTTTTGGATAAAGTTGGCTAAGGGTTCGTCAATTTTATTTAATCTTTAAGGAAACATATCTTCAATTTGTTGATTCTTTGTATTGTTTTCTTATCTTCCATTGCATTAATTTCTGCTCTGATCTTTATAATTTCTTCCCTCATATGATCTTTGGACTTGACTTGTTCTTATTTTGCTATAAGCTAGAGGTTCAGCATTAGGTTGTTTATTTGAGATTGTCATGGTTTTCAGATATGAAGATTCATCACTATAAATTTCCTGTATAGTATTATTTTCATTAGGTCCCATTATTTCCAGTGTGTTGTACTGGCATTATTATCTCATTTCTTCTTTAACTTTTTTTTTTTTTTTGTCTTTTTCGTTTTTATCGGTACCAGGGATCGAACTCACAACTGCCTGCTTGCAAGGCAGGCGCTTATGCCGCTGAGCTAAATCCCCAGCCCCTCTTCTTTAACTTCTAATCTGTGGCCCATTGGTTGTTTAGGAGGGTGTTATTTAATCTCCATGTGTTTATGAAGTCCTTGTGGTATTTTTTGCCATTGATTTTCTTTTTTTTTTTTGCCATTGATTTTCAATCAAGTTCATTACACTATGGTCTGATAATATTTACAAGATAATTTCCTTTGGATTTACTTAAGGATTTTTTTGAAACAAGGTCTCATTGTGTAGTTCAGGCTGGTTTTGAATTCATGATGAGCCCAGGCTGGCCTTGAACTGTGGTCATTATCTTGCCTCTGCCTCCCAACTGCTGAGATTACAGGCATGTGCCAGCATGCCCGCCTGTGGTATGTTTTATGGGCTAGTATGTGGTCTATTTTGGGAAACATCCCATGTGCATCTGAGAAGAATGTTTATTCTGATGTCGAGGGGTGAATCACTTTGTAGATATCTACGAAGCCCATTGGTTCAAAACTTTGGTTCAGTTTTATTATCTCTTGATTTTTTTGTCTAGTGGATCTATTGTGACAGTAGGGTATGGAGGTCCTCCATCACAATTGTATTAGTGCTTATTTTATTTTTCGTGTCCACTAATACTTGTTTTATATAGTTGGGTGTGCTGATGTTTGGTGCATATGTATTTATGATTGTTATTTCTGCCTCTGTAGTGAACTTTTTTTGTCTTTCTTAAACAATCTTGGTCTAAAATCTACTTTGTCTGCAAATAGAATAGCTACCCCTGCTTTTTTCTGGGTTCCTGTTCCATGGAGTATTGTTTTCCTTTGGCTTAAATGGAAAGTCTATGAATTTTTAAAAATTAAATGTGTTTCTTGTATTGGCATATTATTGGATCTTCTTTTTTGGGGGGGGCGGTCTTTTTTTTTTTTTTTTTTTGGTCTTTTTCCTGGTACCGGGGATCAAACTCATGACCGCCTGCTTGCAAGGCAGGTGCTTATGCCGCTGAGCTAAATCCCCAGCCCCCAGGTTGTTGTTGTTGTTGTTGTTTTTTTTTTTTTTTTGGCTTTTTCGTTTTCCAAATTCTCCTTACACGAGAGTTTGTGCTGAGAAGTCAGCTGTGATTCTGATTAGCTTTTCTTTATAGGTGATTTTTTTCTTTTCTCTACAGCAATTTTTTAAGACAAGGTCATACTATGAGTTCGGATTGGCCTTGAACTCACTTTGTAGCCAAGGCTGGCCTTGAAGTTGCTGTAATCCTCTCGCCCCAGCCTCCCAAGTGGGGGGATAACAGGCATGCACCACACCTGGCCTTTCTGAGACTGTCTTGACTCTTCCTGTGGTTGGCTCTCCCTTTTCCCCCCTCCTTCTAATTGTTTGCCTTCCCTGGTGGGTTCCTTCTGTTGGGGTTCATGGAGCTGTAGTCCTTATTATCTCTTTCTAGAATGTCCTTCAGAACATTTTGGAGTGCTGGTTGGTGGTCATAGATTTCTTCAGATGTTCTTTCTCATGGAAGCATCTTATTTCTCTATCAGTTTTGAAAGATAGTTTCACAGGATTCATCAGTCTGGGTTCAGGGGCTGGAGGTTTAGCTCAGCGGCATAAGCTCCTGCCTTGGAAACAGGTAGTCGTGAGTTCAATCCCCGGTACCGATAAAAAAAAGAAAAAGACAAAAAAATTTAAAAAAAAAAAAAATCTGGGTTGAAAGTTGTTTTCCTGTGGAACGTGGTGCACTTTACTCCAAGCTCTCCTTGACTTGAGAGTTCGTGCTGAGAAGTCAGCTGTGATTCTGATGGGCTTTCCTTCATAGGTGATGTGTTTCTTTTCCCTAACAGCTTTTAAAAGTTTATTCTTGCACTGATTTTCTGAAATCTTAACTATAGGTCTGGCTGTAGATTTTTTTTTTTGTCATGGCTAATTGGAGTTTAGTATGCCTCATCTATCTGCATGTCAAATTCTTTCTCTGCAAGGGAATTTTTCTGCCATGAAGTCTGTGAACATTTTCTAAGTATCATTTGTGGTATCTCCTGCTTTTTCATGGACTACAATTAATCTTGTTATTCTTCCTTGTCTCATCTAGCAGCTGCTGTATTGTTTTCTCATGGTCCCTTGCTAGTTTTGTGAAACCTTTCTTTTCCTGGCCACTAACTGCAGTCCTGTCTTCAATATCTGAGATCCTGTCCTCACAATGGCCTAATCCGCTTCGAATACTTTCAATGGAATTTTTATCGTCCTGGATCTCTGCTTGAATCTGCTTTATGGATTCCATTTCTTTCCTGTACTGAGCTTCCATAATTTTCTCTTTATTTTTATACCAGGGATTGAACTCATGGCCATGTGCTTACAAGGCAGGTGCTTATGCCACTGAGCTAAATCCCCTGCTCCATAATTTTTTTTTTGTCTTTTTCCTTTTCCTTTTTATTGGTACTGGGGATTAAACTTATGACTGCCTGCTTGCAAGGCAGGCGCTTATGCCAATGAGCTAAATCCCCAGCCTCTGCTCCATAATTTTTTAAAGCTCGTCTATCTTTTTGTCTGTATCTGTTCTTGCATCACTAAGCATGGTCCTTTTTTGGACATCATCTTTGCAGTTATTTCAGAGATTATTTCTGATTTCATTTTTTAGAGCTCATTCAATTGTTGTTATGAGAGACCTGGTTGGGGCTTTGGATTGTCTCACCTCACTGTCCCCTGGATTTGCCTTTGATGAACTGCATGTCTGGGGTTGCATTTTGTTTAAGTGTCTTCTTTCTTTTTTCTCTTTCTTTTCTTTCTTTCTTTCTTTCTTTCTTTCTTTCTTTCTTTCTTTCTTTCTTTCCTTCCTTCCTTCTCTCTCTCTCTCTCTCTCTCTCTCTCTCTCTCTCTTTCTTTCTTTCTTTCTGTTTAACTCCTGGGGCGATTCTTGTAAACGGCCTATGGTGAAGTGCTTTATTGCTAGTATTTAGGATCCTTAGGTGGTGATTACTTCTCTGAGGTGTCTTCCAGGTGCAGCTGGTTTTTGGGTTTTGAGTCTTTTGGAAGATCTTACCTCTCTTCAGTCTGTTGGGAACAGAAAGTTGTTTGCTCCATTCCTTAATTCTTTGGCACTATGTTACAGTTTTTTTTTTTTTTTTTTTTTTTTTTTTGTGACTCTTAGTCTCAATCATTAAATGCCAAGACCAACAACTGTTTAGACTAATTATGTCAATTTTGGCTGTAATGGTACCAAGAGCACCAAACACAGGCTGCCACATGACAAACTGAGCTAACCTTAAATTTGCCACTTTAAACTATATAAATTAGATTTGTGGTTATGTAACAAAATCTAAAACAATCCAGAAAATTATATACAGCATACAATGATATGTCAATTTTGTCCTTGGGGGTTAAAATTTAAAATAGTTTAAGGAAAAAATAGAGAACTGGAAGATGAGGAAAAGATTAGAAATAAGGCTGAAAGAACAAGGGGGATCAGGCTAGCTTTGGGAAACTGGTGTAGAAGACTGGAGGGAAAGAGCACAGGAAGAGATGAAAAGAACAGAACTGAACCACAGGGAGGCCAGAAGCCATGTTTACACTTACATAAAAATAAGAGCAAACAGTGAAGAAGAAGGAAAGAAAAAGCTAAAAATCAAAAACAAACATAGTAGAGAAGAGGGAGAAGACAGAAAAAATAAAAAGAAAAAGTCCACTTTCAGATTTGTCCAGGTTTGCCTGTGCTTTCACTGGCAGACAGCTGCGGAGGCAGAGTCCGAGCCAAGCTGCTCTCGCACAGCAGGCCAGCAGCTGCTCTTTGGCGGGGTGGTGGGTAATCTCAGGGAGCCTGCACCTCCTGCTAGAGACCACTCAGTCCCCCTCCGCCCATTCTGTGCCCTGCTGGCGGCCACTAGAGGAAGCCAGGCGCGGTGCTGAGTTCTGATCTCAGCTGCCCATCTCCAGGGTGGCTCCAGGCCAATTGTTCCCTCTCCCACTGCAAAGCCAAGCGGCCCTGCACGCCCACTATTTCCCTCCACTGCCCGGATGCATCTCTCTGCAGAGCCCTCCGGGGTCGCCAGCTGTCACTGTCACTATGCATCTGTGGGTTCAAACTGCTCCTCTCATGCAGTGAGTCTGTCTCAGGGAGAAGGCGTCGCCAGC
The DNA here is from genome assembly GCF_034190915.1 of Cavia porcellus. Taxonomy (NCBI): domain Eukaryota; kingdom Metazoa; phylum Chordata; class Mammalia; order Rodentia; family Caviidae; genus Cavia; species Cavia porcellus. Next base: position 30,262,095 of record NW_026947515.1, read on the forward strand.
TTCCACCTTCCTTACTGAAGTTTCTGTTGTAACCTAGTTTTAACCATTGCGCCTCATTTTCTGTTCTGTATGCGTCTTACTGCCTCCCCCTCCCCTTTCCCCTTCCTATCTATGTAGGTTAAGTTTCAATTTCCTGAGAAAGCTGTAAAAGCCTTAGGTATTGGTTTCCTATAATCCCTCCCCTACCCCTCATCCAGCTATCTGTAATAAAATGTGCTGTTCTTCAAGTAATGCTTAACTTCAAGGAAATTACAGGAAGTTCTATAAGGCCCAGATGCTATCTAACTGTGTCAGGGATTACAACATTCCTGTGGTTTTCGGCTTTAAAACCCAACCTTTCTAGCTGTAAGGCGCGCAGTCTCCAAATTGGCTCCTGGAGACTGTGACTCCAGGCCTGGCCTAAAATAAAGTTTTTGCTCCCCAAATTTTAATTTCTTGCTTCCTTGGGTTTTATTCCAGGGTCTGAGCTATCACAGTTTCCCTCCTTACTCTCTCCACGGGCTTCAATTCCGCTTCAGATTCTTCCTGGATCCAGGCACCCACTTTTCCTCTTTCTCACAATGCTCTATTCCAGCGTCTGGACAGCGAGGCTCTTTCTTTGCTGTGCGCTGCCGGGTCATCTTCTCAAAAATACAGACAATGTATTGATCTCTCCTACATTCCTGAATACTTTGTCAACAGAATTCCGGAGAGTTCAGGTGGGGGGCTTTTTTTTTTTTTTTTTTTGTCTTTTTCCTTTTATCGGTACCAGGGATCAAACTCACAACTGCCTGCTTACAAGGCAGGCGCTTATGCCTCTGAGCTAAATCCCCAGCAGGTGGGGGGCTTTTGAATTGTTCCACCTCATTGCTCCCTGGTTTTGCCTTTGGTGAGTTGGAAGTCTGAGTTGGATCTGGTTTGTCTTCTCATTTCTTTATTTTGTAGTTTAATTCCTTGGTTAGTGCTTATAAATTGCTTATGGCAGGTAGCTTTATTGCTAGTATTTAAAATCTCTTCTAAGAGATGTCTTCTAGGTGTGTAGCTGATTTTTGGGTTTTGCTGTAAGATCGTACCTCCTCAATTTATCAGGAATGAGAAGCTGCTGCTATTTGGCCTAGATCTTGGCGCTTTGGTACTGGACTATTGTAGCATTTATGATCCTTAGGCAATCTCAGTCTTGGCTTGTCAGAAGAATTATGTCATGGTGACTAAAGTAGTACAATCTGCAGTAGCATGAAACACTGACTAGGAAATGACAAACGGCGGTAACTAGTAATTTGGCACCTTTATTTATATTTTGTCTTTTTCCTTTTTATCGGTACCGGGGATCGAACTCACGACTGCCTGCTTGCAAGGCAGGTGCTTATGCCGCTGAGCTAAATCCCCAGCCTTTTTATTTGTAGTTTTTTTTTTTTTTTTTTTTTTGTCTAGTTCCATTGCATTTTAAACTGGTTTCTCGTTGAGGCTGGAACCCAATTTGTTCAGCATGCAACACTCCACGTGCCTCCTGACAGTTTGGACTCAGCTTCTTGACCTCCTGTTGACTTGAACTCAGCAGCTCCCCTGACCTCGGGAGCCGCTAGATGGAACCAGCCTGCAGTTGCTCTGAATGCTGAGCTCGTTTGGCCAGTGCCCTTTCCTGTGGACCATCCAGTAGCTGAATAACTCACCAGCTACTGCAGTCTGCGGCATCCATTGCTGTTTCACTGGTGTATTTCTCTGCAGAGGCCTTAGGGTGACCAGCAGTCACCATGCATCTCAGGTTCGAGGCACAGATGAGTCAGTGAGACAGTGAATCAGGGCTTGGAGAAAGTGCTGCTTGCCACCTCCTGCTGCATTGAGGTCTCTCCCTTTACTCTGTGGGTTTCAGTTCTCACTTCAGATTCTTGCTGGGTCCTGGGGATCCCCTTCTCTCCTTCTCATCCTCACTCTATATTCCAGCATCAGGACACCGAACCTTGGATTCTGCTGCCTGCTTCTCTGCTGTTCATCACTCCGACATCTTCCTGGAAGTCCCATTAAAATTTTAAAAAGCTTGTTTTCCAGAGTGGTAGTACAGTTGTAGCAGATGTCCCCTCCCCAGCCAGTATTCTTCAGTCTGTTATTTGCCCAGGTACTACATCTAGTTACAGTGCCTGTTACTTTTGTTTTTTAGAAACTGCTGATCACTGTGATGCATATTGTAAGAATCAATTCCCAACTGACAAGTCATTCTGTTTCTGTATTTTTTGCTTGCTTATCCCACGTAAACCCAAGACACCAGAGGTTGGGGCATTATATTTTGAGGAATAATTGACTCCTAGTCAGTGCCTGCCTGGTATTAAATAAATCTACCTCCAAATCTTGAATGTCATTTCAGTTTCTGCTTGTCATCGTGTGTGGTGTGTTGGCCAGGAATACCAACTATGCTGATCTCTTCAGTCACTAGCCATGACCCTCATAGATGAAGCAAGGACCTCTCCAGGTCTTGACAGGAATGCACACCTTTGAGATTTCTTGAGTTTCCTTGGAGGTCTGGAGGAGAATTCTTGGCTCCCAGCTTCAGAATAGCTCCCATCAGAGCCAAAGGGATGAAGATGCAGTCTGTCTGTCTGTCTGCCTGCCTGATTCCAGTGAAACCCCGGGGTCACCCCAGTTAGTCTGTCAATCCTGCTCAGCTCAAGCATAAAGGCAGCATAAAGGCAGTCTGATCCACTCTTGTTAGTCAGAACCACCCTCAAGGGAAGGGAGTTGGACTGTTTAACCTCTGAGTGCCTGTTGAATGGATGTGTGAGTTGAGTGGACAGCATAGGTAATAGGCTGCTCTGGCAGAGCACCAAGACTAGGAAGCACTGGTTGAGGTGCTCATTGGGCCCTCACCTGCAGTTCAGTGGTGATCAACAAATGACATATTAGAGGCATCACACACTTCTTAGTTAAGCTGTGGCTAAGTGCCTGGGAGGGGGTGTGGCCAGGCGGCATCTGAATGGTTTCTTTCTGAGGGGCACCCACCCTTTGTTTGGTGAGGCATTGTTCATGCGTACACAATGCACATATAGGAAATCAGAGACAGGAAGTAGTCCAAATCCAGCCCCTGGCTGCAGAAAAAAGAATTTTTATGGAGTTAAAAATGAAACTAAACCATTCCAAGAATTTTAAGGAAAAAGAAGCCCATTTTTCCTGAGAATCCTGCCTTGGCATTGACCTCCAACACTTGTAACTGCCAACACCTATAACCTCATTCCCTGCTCTCAACTCATACACTTACAGTCAGTTGACCTAGTCCCAGCTAGCCATTACCTGTATTCCATCATGGAGACCTTGCCCCAGCTTCTACCTCACAGCCACACAGATCCTGCTAGGTGGCGTCTAGTGCCCACCGAGATGACTGTCAGCAATTCCTTCTGAGTTCCACATTTTGACTGAGGAAAAATTGGACTCTCAGCCCTGACAAATGAGTTGCCATGACCTTTCTCAAAGGTCACCCCACCTAGAAGTGTAAAATCAGTCAAGCATTTCTCAAAGACATCCAAGAAGGGGAATAAAAAGCCCATCAACCAGAAATCTGATAAAAAATCCGATGTCCATAAGAGAATCCAGTCTGATGGACCATACATACCCTCTGGCTATACATCATAGAGTTTTAGACATAAAAATAAATGCCTCCTCTGTGAGAGAAACTCAAAGAAACTTGATTATCCAGGGCCACCTCAACCTGAACCTCTTCTTGCCCTGTTTGGCCTGGATGGATAGGACAGATTGAGCTCTATCAAATTGGACCCCTGGAGCCTGTGGTCATTTTAAATGCTGGGAGGCAAACCTGTAACTTTCCTGGTAGATAATGGACCAGAATTTGCCTTCAAAGGTTCCCTGTTGAAAAGTTACCATCACTGATAAAGAAGGAACAACTCTGAGTTTCACAATCCTTGGCACACTGAGCTTTAGTTCCAGCCCTTTTTATTATTTGTATTTTGTGGTGCTAGGGATTGAATCCAGGGCCTTGTGCAGGCAAGACAAGAGCTCTACCACTAAGCCATTTTTATTTTGAGACAAGGTCTAAGTTGTCCAAGCTGGATTTAAACTTGTGATCTTCTTGCTTTAGACTCTGGAGGAACTGCGACAGGTATGGGGCACCTCGCCCAGCACATTATTGTGAGTAATCCTCTGGGTACATTTAGAATTGTATAGACAAGCCGGGTGTGGTGGCTCACACCTGTAATCCCAGCACTCAGGAGGCTGAGGTGGGAGGATCTTTGCAAGTTCGAGACCAGCCTGGACTAAGTGAGTTCAAGGCCAGCCTGAAATGCACAGCGAGACCCTGTCTCAAAAAAAAATTACATAGACAGTGTTGTACTTTTTATGTTTTTTTTTCCTGATATTCCAGGATTGAACTCATGACTCCTTGCTTGCAAGGCAGGTACTTATGCCGCTGAGCTAAATCCCCAGCCCCTGTACCCCCCTTTTTTGAGGACTTCCTTCCTACCATAACCAGGTGCTGGTAGGTGGCACCTCCCCCAACCAAATGAGGAAAGGGGAGTGTTGCTTCCTCTGGGGGCCCATCCCATCAGCTGAGCCCTCAGAACAATCCCCAGGGAGACTATCCTGCCTAGGTGGTGACTGCCAGGGATCTTCTGCCCCCAGCCACATACACAGTGGGCAGAAGCCTTGGCACCCATTTGTGAGGAGACTCTGCCCACTTACACGAGCAGACTCCTATCCCCCACCCCTAGGTGCCCAGCAGGCTCTGGCCTGCTTCTCTTTCCCTGGAGTGAGCCCAGATACAAACACAGGTAGTCAAATGGGAGCCACGGTAAGGACTCCCGGCAGGACAGGGCTATACCCTGCATCACAGATCAGGAAGGAAAAAGGAACTTAGCCAGAGGTGGAGCTCACATGCGCTTTAATAGTGGGGAGGCTCAGGGGATGGGATCAAGAGCAGCATTTTTATCAAGTTGGTGTAAAAATGAAACAAGATCCAGACATGGTTCTTCACACTGACAAGTACAATCAATTTCAAAATCCAAGCAGCAATTTGAATTGTTTTTGCAAAACAAACACAAACGCAGGTTGGTACCCGGTGCGGTCCGCAGGGCCAGGTTGGCCCTACATCATGGGTGCAGCCAGGTGCTGGGGACCCAGGGACCAGCCCTCCCCGCAGTAGGCAGAAGGAGCAGGGCGCCTGGGCAGCGCATGTGCACAGTAGAGAGGGTGTGGTGCCCCCAAGAGCCCGCCATCTTCACAGGATGGGACCAGCCCTGGGGGTCTTGCCCAGGAATGTAATAAATACGAGAATCTAAATGCAGAAACAACAACCAACCAGTGTGGCCAACTCCACACAGTACAAAAGGCTCAGCCCGGCTCTGCCGGTCCCACTGGCTCTTCACAGACCAAAGTGTCTCCGAGTCAGCAGCTCTGGGGTTCCCTGGCACCCACTGGGAGGTGGCAAGTGGATGGGATGTGTGTCACAGTCCTATTTTAGCAGCCACCAAGGGGAGGCGGTGGTGCTAGGCCTTGGGCAGGTTCCACTGGCGGGACCCTCCCCAACCCCTGCATGCTAGGTGTCGGTGTGGTGTGTTGGCATGGTCCCTGGTGATGGGCTGGCAGTGGCCAGGAGCCTAACCTTCCCGCACGCTGACTCGTGGCTCAGCCAGAGAGCTGTGGATGATGCTGATGATGGACTCCAGACCGCTGCCCTCCAGCAGTGTGCGGTGGTCACCCTCGATGATGTGCACAGACACCTTCCCATCACACACCTGTGGGTAGGGACTGTGAGCCAGACCTCACTCCAGGACCGAGTCTGGCCAGTTGCCCTGGGTGCTGCCTGCCCACTCACCTGTGAGAGGTTGTAGTCGGCGCCCAGGTCCTCGCCATAGGCGCCACCAGTCTTGGCCCGGAGCAGCGTCACATTGCCATGGTACTTGGCCCTGGGTGTGTACTGCTCAATTGCACGCAGCTTGTAGTAGAAGGACAGGGCGGCGAAGCGAAGCTCCCGTCGGTTCAGGTTCTGGTGACTCTGGGTGATGAAGTCCACAGCAGCAGCCACACGCTCCTCCAGGTCCTTCAGCGGCAGCAGTGCCTCCAGCATCTACAAGGCAGGCTCTGAGTGTGGGAGCTCAGCCTGCCTGACCCTAGCCCTGTGTCACAGGGGCAGAGACCCTGACCTCATCCTGCCCCACACCTGACCCACCCTGTTGTGCTCTGCGTCAGTGAACTGCTGCACGAAGAAGCAAATGGCCTCAGCCTCGGCCTCCGCTTCACAGCCAGGGGTCATCTTTGCGCGGTAGCTCTGCAGGGAAGGAGGGCAGTGGCTGCAGCACGGGAGGGGAGGTGAGTGTGGCCCACCTGGAGCTGGAATACTGGCGATCCTACCACCTGGCTCACCTGGGTGTAGGCCAGCACATAGGTGTGTGAGCCATCAAACAGGAAGAGGCTGTTGTGGGCGGGAGCTGGCTCCTGCTGGGCCTGCAGCTGGGAGCACATCTCAAAGGCTACACAGGCCCCATAGGAATAGCCAGCCACACGGTAGGGTCCTTCAGGCTGCACCTGCTTGATGCAGTCAATGTAGTAGGCGGCCAGGCTCTGAATGCTGTCCAGGGGGGCAGCTGCAATGGCAGTACCAGGTGCTCAGCTGGGAGGGCCCGCTGGCTGTAGCCACCCAGGGAGGACTGGGCACATACCTTGGGTGCACTGCAGGCCATAGGTGGGCACACTGAGCTTGGCAGCCAGGCTGTGGAACACAGTGGTGGAGCCTTCAATGGGGTGCACCAGGAAGAGCGGCCGTTCAGTGCTCTGGACCGAGTTGAGCCGTGTCAGGGTGGGGCCCTCGGGGTTTACCAGGAGCGTACTCAGGTTCAGCTGGCCCTGTGGCTGGGTCTGGTTGCCCTCCTTAGCCTTGGGGGACTCTAGCTCTGCAAGGATAGGGCAGATGCCAGGCTGGCTTCCACACATGTGAACCTGTGTGCTCTGTGCCCTGCTGCCAGCCCCTTGCCCCTGACTGTCACCCTCACACGCACCACTGGCTGGGTTGGACTTGGAGGAGGACAGCTTCTGCAACTTCTGCAGCGTGAGCTGCCGCACCTCGCGCATAGACAGCACCATGTCGTACTCCCGCTCCAGGGTCTGTCGCACCTCCACGCCCATGAGTGAGTCCAGGCCCAGGTCTGCCAGCGAGGTGTCCAGGTTGATTCTGGAGAGATCATGGATGCCTGGGAGGGAAGTACAGGTGCCATTCAAGTGGGGCTGCTCTGGATGGACACCTGGCTGGGGCTGGGGGTGCTGTTGCTCAGGAGCAGGTTCCACAGACAGTGCTTACCCAGGATGTGTGCAATCGCCTGCAAAAGGTCTGGCTGGACTTTGCTGTCCCTGTGGGTTGCAGTCTTCTCAGCCAGTACGAAGCTGCTCAGGACAGCATAGGGCTGCTGCAGGAAGAGGTCCAGCACCTCCAGGCAAGAGGCAATGCGCTGGGGCAGCGTGCCACCCACGGTCGTGTCACTGTTACCCATCAGGTCCAGCAAAATGCCCACATCACCAATAGCACCCCACTGCACGGCGAGGCCTGTGGCAAGAGCACGGTGGTGGTGAGTAAGGGCTGTGGGTATAGGGTAGCACAGATGGGGTGGGGTGGTGGTGGAGGCGGCAAGGCCTACCTGGGAGGCCATCGTGACGGCGCTGCTCACAGATGCGCTCCATGGTGGAGTTGGCAAAGCCATAGTTGCTCTGGCCCATGTTGCCACGCCCACAGCTCACTGATGAGAAGGCCACGAAGTAGTCCAGCTCAGGACAGGCTTCCCGGGTCACCCTGTAGGTGTTCTTGTCACTCTCTGCCAGCTGTCATGACCAGGATCCCCTCCTCCTCACACCTTCCCTGGGATGGACGGGCCAGAGAAGGCTCCTGATGTGTAGCCTGGGGCCCCACCTACCTGTCCAGGTTTAGGGTGCCGCTGTACTTGGGTCTGTTCACATCCTGGAACTGCTCTGGGGTCTGGTTCTCCAGTATGGCATCCCTCAGGACCTGGGGAGAGGCCTCATCAGTACCTGCAGGGCTCCATCCACCCTGCTATTGCCATCCTGATCTTGGTTTTGGAAGGCACTGGCACAAGGATCTGTCCCTTACCACAGCCAGGTTAAAGATGCCTCCGATTGGCCCAAGCTGTGAGGCCTCAGCAATGAGGGCACGCGCTCCCTCCAGTGAGCTGGCGTCTCGAGTGGACACTAGTACCTGGATGCCCTGGCTCCTCCACTCAGTGACCTGCTTGTTCTGGTAGCCTATGGGACATGGGATTTGGGGCTAGGAAGGGAAGTGAGAGGGGAGCTGCCCCCAGGAATGTGGACACTGTCCCTCACCCATGTTAGTCCCCTCATGCCCTTGCCTGCCCACCTGTGCGGATTCCAGAGCGAGAGGTCAACACAAGCTTCTGGGCCCCTCGCTGAAGCAGCCACTCAGCCAGCTCAAGGCCGAAGCCGCCCAGACCTCCCGTGATGACGTAGGTCTTGTGAGATGGAAAGAAAGTCTTGGAGATGGCAACCATGGGGGTGGGCTGTGCTCCCTGCAGCCTGGATTCTTGCTCTTCCTCGTGGACCTGTGGCCAAGCAGGAGCCACTCAGGTGCCCTGGGAGGGCCAGTGCCACCATGCAGTTGGAGCCAGGGCGCCCGGGTGCTCCCCTACCTGAACAAGGACTTTGCCAATGTGCTTCCCCTGGGCCATGTAGCGGAAGGCGTCTTCCACCTTAGCCTTGGGGAACACGGTGCACTTGAGGGGCTGCACCACACCATCACGGATACCAGCCTGCAGGAGGGCCGACACCTCGTTCCACTGGGGGCTGTTTTTTTCCATGAGCGCGTCCAACAGGATCCCGTGGAAAGTGACATTCTTCAGGAAGATGGCCATGCCTAGGTGGGGTGCCAAATTTATCAGGGCGGCTGCCGAAGCCTGGCGCCTGCCTTCTATTGCTCACCCCAGGCGCTGCCTGCCTCACCAAGCGGGTGGTTGTTGGAAAGGTCAAATTTGCCGATTTCAAGGAAGCGGCCATGCTGAGCCAGGCACCTCACGCTAGCCTGCAGCTTCTCTTCCGCCAGGGAATTTAGGACCAAGTCAACACCTAGGCCGAGAGACAGGGCCTCAGGGTCACACTTCGGCTCCCCCAGGGCCCTCACCCAGTCAGCCAGGCCTCCAGGGATGCGGAGCTTGGGTAGCACTCACCCCTCCCGCCTGTGTGCAGCATCACATGCTGTTCAAAAGATGTGTCCCTGGAGTTGGCGAAGCTGGTGTCATCAAGCTGGGGGAACCTGGCCCGGAGGTAGACCCGCTTCTCAGCCGAGCCTGCAGGGCAAGGTGCCGGGTGGGCTGTGGGCCAGGTGGGCACCAGGGCCGGGGCATGCAGGGTGGGATGGGGCCTTACCGACGGTGGTGAAGACACGGCAGCCCAGGCTGAGCGCGATGGTGATGGCGGCCTGGCCCACCCCACCTGAGCCTGAGTGAATGAGCACGGTCTCTCCAGGCTTTATGCGCCCCCGGGCCACGAGTGCATAGTAGGCAGTGCTATAGACCACGGGCACAGAAGCTGCCTCCTCCAGCGTCCTGAGGACACAGCGCAGGGTCACCAGGCCTGGTCACCAAACAACAGCCTGCAGACTCTTTTACCTGCAGCCCAGCTCACTCACCAACTGGAGGGCACTTCCCAGAGGAAGGCTGATGACACCAGGATAGAGGTGGCCAGACCTTCAGAGGGCACCAGCCCCATCACACGCCGGCCTAGGGCGTCTCGACCTGAGAACTCCATGCCCAGCAAGCAGTCCCGGTTAATCGATTTCCCTGGGAGCAGATAAAAGTGAGCCTGCTGGTGGCGCCACACTTCCCTTCCTTTCTTAGGAGGGGCTGCTGTGGTCCTGCCCTGCCCCCGAAGGCCTCATCTTGGCTGGCACCTGGGATGGCATCAGGGGACAGTTTGCCCGTGGCCAGCATGATGTCCCGGAAGTTGAGTGAGGCATAGTACACAGTGCAGAGCTGCGTTTCTGGGCTGGTGGGCCGGGCATATTTCAGCGGGGAGCAGACCCAGCGGATGGAGGAGAGGTCCCCACGAGTGAGGATGTTCACAAAGGCGTGTGCCGTCTGCTCTTGGGGTCTGTCTGCAGGAACAGAAGCAGGGCTGCCACAGGGTCCAGCTGGCTAGGGTTCCCACCCACCTCGGCCTGGCAAGGACAGTCAGTGCTGTGGGCTCACCTTGGTCCAGGAAGGAAAAGCGGAAGGCACCCCAGACCCCATCACGGTACACATTCATCACCAGATCTCCCTCCAGCACCTTCTGCAGCTCTGCGGAGCCAGGGTCCATCTTGGGGACATGAGACGTGCTGCTGAGGTTGGAAAGCAGGATGCACCTGCAAGAAGCCAGAGGTGGTGAGGACTAGAAGCAGCTAGGCGTAGGAGACAGGAAATGGCACAGCTCAGTGGGCAGCCCACCTACCGGATCCGGTGCCCACCAGGCTCTTTGCGGAGACAGTTCACCATGCCTACCACGCCTGAGGTGGGGCAGCCCAGGGCTGTCAGCCACACGGGGCGGGGGGACATCTCAGCCAGAATATCCTGCAGGGCAAGGAGGGGGTGGGGGGTCAACTGCTGCCAAGGCTCCAGGCTGTATGAGGTAGGGCAGGAGAGCTAGTACCCCGGCCAGACCTTCAGAGAGTCCACCCATTGGAAGCTGGTGTCCTCCACAGGCAGGAAGATGGGGTTGTCCTGTGGGGCGGGCCGGCGGCACAGGAAGATGGCAGAGCCATAGAATGAGGTCTTCTGGCCCACTAAGTGCAGCGCTGCCTTTGAGAACAGACTCTCCCATTCATCCTAGGAGTGGCAGGACATCAGTGTCTGCCAACTCGGCCCCTGCCAGCCCCACCCCCAGTCCCACTCCCAGCAGTGGCACCTGGCTCAGGAGGCTGGGCCCACTCTGCAGCTCTGAGGTGAGGAAGGCCAGGGTCTCCCCGAGGGTGTGCCCTCTGAGCACGGTGTGCAGCAGCAGGAAGCCGCCCTCCTTGAGGGCAGCTGTCATGTTAGCCAGGGCCAGAGCTGGGTCCCCCAGGGTGGCCACAGCACCATTGCACACCAGCAGATCTGCTGCACCCAGACTGCTGGGGGCAGGGTCCGCAGGGTCCCACTGGCCCTGGGCAACCTCATGCTCGTGTAGCCTGCCCTGGATGGCCTCCAGGGCCTGGGGGTGGCGGTCTGTGGCGGTGTAGTCCAGCTGCAGCATGGGGTGGGTGGTGAGCAGGGCTGGGATGCGTGAATACAGGTGACCGTCACCAGCAAGCACCTGCAGCAGAGGAGCAGGCAGTGGGCAAGAATCTGCAGCTGGGGCTGTCCCTAGGGCAGGGTGGTCACCCACTCCACAGTCCACCTGTGGTTCCAGACCCCAGAGCCTCCAGGGACAGCTGCATGGACTGGACATGCAGCCAGGGCCCCTCCCCAGCCTACCCCTCCTGCAAACCTTCTCCTGCCTGGCTGCTGGGTGGGTTTTCCCATAGCCTCTAGGAGAGATACACAGCGGCCCAGAGATTGGGAGTGCACCCTCCCTAGGTCCTGAGGCTCTGCCTGGCACCCACCTCTACCACCTTCATCTTCATGCTAGGCAGGTTCTCCAGAGCTGTGTCCAAGCAGGCCTTGAGCGCAGGGGAGTTGAGGAGGCCACTGAGGAGGGGGTCCTCAGGCAGCAGAGCTCTCTCCTGGGCCAGTGCCTGCTGCAGGTTCCCATTGAGCTGCAGCTGACAGGCAGCTGCCAGCAGTCGGGGCAGTCCCTGCTGTGTCTGGGTCTCATCCAGCTCAGGCACCACCATCTGGGGCCCCTGCTGGGCTGCCTTGGTCTGCAGTGCCTGTGCCAGCCCTATGCAGGAGAGACAGACTACCTGAGTTGCCTGGCCACTGCCCAGGACCCAGAGGACAAGGCAGCAGCTGGAGGGAAGGAACAGGGACTGGCTGAGGGCAGGTGGCAGGGCTGATTACCCCCAACCCCACAAACTAGATGGGGCCTTGAACCCCTTAGCTGAAATTGGAATAGTTAATGGCCATGAAGACCAAGGGGTGGGAAGAAAGACAGGTGTGGTGTCTGCATGGAAAGGGGCTGTAGAGAGAGTTGCAAGGCAGCTTGGCACTGGCCTCTCAAGAGGCCTGGACCCCTGGCTCACCCTTGCACAGCTGCAGCTCCCCCTGAAGGGTCTCACTCTGAGACAGGCACCCTGCTTCCAGGTGGGGTGTGAAGCAAAACTTCTCCAGGGTGGGCACCATGCTCTCCTGCTGCCGCCGTGGGGCTGATGTTGTATGGAGCTGCAGGATGTAGACACCACCGGCCACTATTCTGTTCACAGCGGAGCTCACCACATCAACCACTGTGGGGACAGGCTGGTGAGCGAGGGCAGCACCAGGCAGGACGTGGGCATGCGGGCCGGGGGCATGGCAGGACTACCTTGGGTCTCATCCTGCAGTGTGTACACCTTCTGCAGGTGGACGGTGGGGTCAATGCGCATGTCAGTGATGCGGGTGGGCAGGTACAGGCTGCGCTGATTCATGCTGAGGATGGTAATCTGTAGCATGGCATCCAGGAAAGTCACCCAGTTGTCTTTCCAGAGCAGCTTTCCCTGTTTACCTGAGGGAAGACCTTGGTCAAAGCCCTGGACTCTCCCCTCTGCCTCACATTGCCAGACACAGCTGTGAGGGTCTGGTCCCTGCAGCTACTCAACACTGGCAGAGTGTGCATGCCTACCTCTGAAGCTGGCCTGCAAGACACCCTGGAAGTGGGGGCCATATTCATAGCCACGCAGCCGCAGCTCCTTGTACACATCCGCCAGGGACAGGTGGGAAGTGGGCTCCGGCTCCATGGGACCTGGGTCTTCTGAGTGGTTGAAGAGCTTGGGGTCGGGGTCCTCCCACTGGTATGCCTTCCCTGTGGGTAGGGGTGGCAGGAGGGCCTGAGCACAGGGTAGGCTGGCTGCCTGTTCAGCCCCCAGCCCCCGATGGGCAGCTCTGCTCACCGCTCACTACCAGGTTGCCATTGTGAGAGACTTCAAAAGCGTGGGCAGCCTTCAGCAGCCGTACCTCCAGGGGCACAGTCCCTGTGGGGCAACAGGGTCAGAGCCTGGCTGTGGCCCCTCCAGCTGCCCCTACCCGCCGGCGCCCTCACCTGTCCTGGGCAGGATGGTGGCCTGGTGCACTGTCACCCCCTCAAACACCACAGGTGTCTGCTCTAAGGGCAGGCTAAGGTTTCGAGCTAATGTCTTCCAGACAAGGTACAGGTAGCCAGTGGCTGGGAAGAGTACACGGCCATCGATGCAGTGGTCCAACAGGTAGTGGTCAGGGGACTCGGGACCAGCATCTGCAGGCAGAAGCAAGCCTCAGTGCCTGGCCCCCACGTCCAGCAAGGAGGGTCTGCCCACCTCCAGGCCCTCACCGATGTTGTAGACGGTGGCAGAGGAAGAGCCTGAGCCATTCGGGAAGTGCTCTGCGGCCGGCACATCCCAGGTCTGGCTGTGGTCCCACTTGATGTGAGGGGAGATAAGGGGTGTTCCTCGGGGTGCTGGGAACTCCACAGGTGGGAGTAAGGCGTTGGGGTTGGCGTTGATGCTGGAGTGGGGACAGAGAGGGGTGAATAACAGCAGCATCTGGCCTGGGGGCAGAGTCCAGAGGCAAAGGGCAGGGAGGCCCACAGCCAGGGTACCACCAAGGTACTCAGTTCAGCTGCCTGGTTCCCAGAGGCCATTGACCCACACCACTGCAACTCCGGGGCTCAGCGCGGGCAGAACTCACCCTACGAGGTGGAGCTTGCCAATGTTGGTAAGGAAGAACTCCAGGTTGTTCTTGTGGTCCCTCCGCATTAGGGGCACAATGGTGCAGCTGGGCTTCAGGCCCCGTTTGAGAACAGCCTGTAGGCGGACAGAGGTTGGTAGGCTCCCTCTGATCTCTTCCTTGCTGCTGCCCACCGGTGCTGCCCACCCATGGCCCAGTGCGCACCTGCAGCAGGGCGTGGGGCGCGATCTCCACCACCACAGCGTGCTCGGGGATATGGCGCAGAGCTTCCTGGAACAGCACCGGGCTCACCAGGTTGTTGACATTGTACTCGGCGGAGAAGGTACGGGCCAAGCTACCCTGCCACTGAGCCTCAGGAATGGATGTGCTGAGCCAGCGGGCAGAGCGCGGCCTTGGGGCCTGGATCACCTGCGCACAGAAGCAGAGTCAGCACCGAAGTTGCAGGTCCTCGGCTCCCTTGGGACCCTGTGCACACCATGGGCACCCACCTTCTTGAGAGCCTGCAGTAGTGCGGGCGCAATGGCCTCCATGAAGTAGGAGTGGAAGGCTATGCCGCCTGTCTGTACCTCCTTGGCAAACACTCCCTCCTGCTTAAGCTGCTCTACGAACTTGCTCACGGCAGCCTGGGGAATCAGGAAAGGTTTAGAGGGGCCCTGGCCTAGCTCTCCTGGTTGGGCACACACCCAGTTCTGTCCACTGAGCTGAGGTCATGGAGAGGAGCCCACCTAAGGGCAGGGAGGGGTCTGGGGACAAACACAACTCAGGCCGGGCCCCTCAGAAGCTGACAGGTACAGGCCAAGGCCTCGCAAGGCCAGTCATCCCTGCTGACTGCAGGCCCACCTGAGGTCCTGAGATGGTCACTGTGTCCTCAGAGTTGTGGCAGGCGGGCACAATGCCAGGGGGGCAGCGCTGCTTACACTCCTCCCAGGATAAACCTGCAAGCAGAGCTGGTCTCAGAGGGCAGCCTGGGCCCAACACACTGCTCTTTCTGTGGAGAGCAGTCATGGGCACAGCCTGGAGCCAGGGGCGCTGGTCTTAATGACAGAGGGCCTAATGACAGCCTCTAAGGGGCTTCTCAAGAAATGTTCACCTCTGCCTCACTGGCTTCCCAGCAGAGGTGTCATTATAGGGGTGATACCTAAGGCCAGTCCTTGACGGCGATTCCACAGAAACCACAGGGCCTGGGCCTCACCACCCTGCTCTGATGGCTGAGCCCTGGGGCCTCACAGGTGGGTGACAGAGGAACAAACTGAGGCCCGCCAGTGTGCCCCAAGTGGACCAGCAGAAAGCCTACTGGCCCAGGCGAGAGCGTCTGCACCACCCATGCCCTTTTGGAGGAGGCAGGAAAGCAGCCTCGTTCCAGGGGTCTGTGGAGGAGAGGCACAGAGAGATGCTTACCCACGGCAGCCATAGTTCCTGATGGGAGGCTGGCCTCCTTGACACACTGGCCTCTCCAGTAGGCTGCAAGCACAGCCTCCTCCTGGGAGACACAGCCATCAGCATAGGCACAGGCCACTTCCCCCAGGGAGTGCCCGATGATTCCATCAGGTCTAAGGCCCATTGAGGTTAGCAGGTCTAGGAGAGCAATCTGTGGACAGAGACAGGACACCTTGCTAGCTCTCCTGGTCTCCCAGGCCACCTGCCACCATGCAGCCTCTATGCAGTCCTCTGCTAGCATTGAGAAGCCCTCCCCTCTTCCAGGCCCCATGCCCATGAGCTGGACAGACCAGGACCGATGTAGCCCAGAAGTGCCCTAGGGCTTAGCATCAGGCAAGTGCCCACCTGGATGGCCGTGAGGCTCACAAGGGCATGGACAACATCATCAAAGGTGTTTTCCTCTGTGCTCAGCAGCAGTTTGGACACCTTCAGTCCAACTGGTTTCAGGGCCTCATCAGATCGCAAGATGGAGTCCCGGAAGCCATCCAGACGCATGAGGCTCACTCCCATCCCGCACCACTGTGTACCCATACCTGTGCCAGAGAGAGTCAGTGGTTTGGCCAGTGTCAACTAGTTCCTCACCCTTCCAATAGAGGGGTGGGACTCCAAGGAACCACGGAGGACATGGGGGTGGACTTACCTGAGCAAATGAACCAGAGTGGGTGCTTGCCTGAAGGCACCTGCTGCACTTCCTGGCCACCACCCTCCACGCCCAGCACTGCATAACCCCTGAAGGGCATGGCTGTTGGTGAGGTGGCCGCAATGTCATTGAGCATGCTCACGAAGGCTAGGTCCTGGCTGTGCTGGCGACCCTGCTCCAGCAGGCTCTGCACAGCCTCTAGGGTCCGCCCACTGGCCTGCAGCAGGCGAGGCAGGGCAGCATGGGGGGCAGGCACAGGGGCCAGCTTTGTGTTGGGCTGGAGGATGACATGCACATTGGCGCCTCCGAAGCCGAAGGAGTTGATGCTCACATTGCCACCACGAACAGGCAGGGGCCGGTCTACCACCTGCAGCCGCCCGTCAGTCAGGGCTGGGATCTCAGAGTTGGGGGTGTGGAAGTGTAGGTTAGGGGCCCAGACCCCATGCTCCAGGCACAGAAGAACCTGCAGCCAGAGTACATGCTGGTGGGCAGCTGACCCCATAGGACTCAGCCACCCCCAGATATGCCTGCCACCAGAGGTCCTACAGTTGCTTCAGCCTAGCACCAGGCACTGGGGTGCTGGGCACAGACCCTCCCTGCTGGGCCTTTTGGCTCCCTAGGATCCCTGTCACTTCCCAGCTGTGTGGACACCTGAGAAGGGTTGCAGGTTTGGAAACAGGCCCCAAGTCCAAGGATGTTTAGTCCTCCAGGGCACTGTAACCAGCCCCCATGAAGGCCAGTTAACCAGTCTGGAAGTAGGGATGTGTACGTGGAGGGGGGGCCCAAAATGGACACTGGTCTGCCCTGACACCAGAATCTCCACTGATGAACCAAGTGCCCACGTGTCTGTCCAGCTGCTTCCCTATCTCTGGGACCCCTGTCTGAACCCCTCTCTGGCTGGGCCCAAGAGCAGCTCAGCTCAGCAGGACATCTGGCAGACATAGCACAGGGGCTCCTGCTGGCAAACCTGGACTTTGCCAGGCAAGACAGGTGTGTGGTGGCCACTCTATAGAGCTGTCCACTTACCTTGGTCAGAGCTGCAAGCCCCGAGGCAGGCTCTGGGTGCCCCATGTTGGACTTGGTGGACCCAATGAGCAGTGGGTCCTGGCGGGAGGCACAGAGGACCTGAGCGATGCTGTTTAACTCCTGGGGGTCGCCTACCTGCAGGGGATATGGAGTCAGGGCTCCAGCCAGGGGCCTTTTCAGTATGGATGGGGTGAGGGGCACAGGGCTTCACCTTGGTGCCTGTGCCATGGGCTTCAATGTACTCAAGGGACTCTGGTGCTGGTCCAGCTGGCAGGTACAGGGAGCGAATGAGCTGCTTCTGGGCTTCTCCAGAAGGGAAGGTCACGCCTGCAGGGTTGGGGGTATATTAGGCCTCAGAGCCCCCTCAACCCCATCTGTGGCAGCCTGGTGCCACCCTGCCATGCCCACCTTGTTCCTTGGAGCCATCTGTGTTGGTGCCAGTATTCAGAACAGTGGCATATACCCGCCGGGCCAGGGACTTCTTGGTCAGCAAAACGGCCACCACAGCCTCCGACCGGCAGTATCCATTCCCTGGATCAGAGTGCACCTCAGTGGGCTGACCCTCAGTGGGGGTCAGCCCACCCAGGAGCACGGGCGCTGGGTGGGGTGCCCTGTGCAGCACTGCAAAGACGCTGCCTGCTCTGGGGAGGGGGTGCCAGATGGAGCTGCAGCAGGCAGGCAGTGGGGAGGGAGCCTTGCTCAGGCTTCCTGCTGCCCTCACCTGTCTGATCGAAGGACTTGCACATGCCGTCCGGGCTAAGCATGCCTAGCTTCATGAACTGCACCGAGGTATTGGGCTTGAGCAACGTGTTGATGCCACCCACAATGGCAGCGGGGCACTCTCCGCTGCGGATGGCCTGGTAGGCATTGTGCAGTGCCATCAGGCTGGAGGAGCAGGCTGTGTCCAGGGCGATGCTGGGCCCTGTGTCGGGAAGGGGCATAAGAAGGAGTGCGTGTGCCAGGCCCCGAGTACCTCACTGGCCCTGCCCTGATCCTAGTGGGTCAGACATGTGCATGAAGGGCAGGTCTACACTCCCAGGGTCTTTGCTATTTTGCCTTCAAGACCCAGGGCCAGGCTCAGACACCCTGGTTCCCAGAGGACTGAGCAAAAAACTCACCTTTGAAGTCAAAGAAGAAGGAAATGCGGTTGGCCATCATTGCACGCTGGCAGCCCACCATGCTGTAGCCCACAAGTGTCTCTGGGTCTCGGCTCAGGGCCTCCGAAGCCTCTGAGCCACTCACACCCACCCAGACACCAGTGTTCGTCCCTCGAAGCGAGGATGGGTTGATACCTGTGGGAGCAGTAGTCAGAACCAACATTCCCACATGGCCCCACAGGTGGAGGCCTCAGCCTCAGTGTGTGTGTGGGGGTCTATTAGGGCATTGGGGCATTGGGGTGGGGTGCTTGGAACAGCCAGTCCAGATAGGGCTACAAAGTTAAGAACCAGGACAGAGGAGCTGGGGCATCAGGGATCAACCAGGTCTACAAGGTCCAGGTCAGTTGGTGGCCAGAGGAATGACAGAGCACACCATTGTCCCCAAACAAATCCCTTGGTCCTCGGTGTCACTAGCGGATCTGACAAGCCTGCTGGCCAATGAGAACCCCAGCTCCAAGGGCAGCCTGCCCCGGCACAGGCCCAGATAAGCAGACACAAGGAGACAAAGACTGAGTGTCTAGGCTAGGAAAAGAGATGTCAGTGGACAGCCCCTTGGGAGTTATGCCCAAGGCCTCTGGGTGGAGCCTGGGCAGCAGGAAAAGCCTGAGGCAAAGGCCTGCTCTACCACCGTGGAGGCATCTCAGTTTCGCCCCACCAGGATGGCATTGGACCTCAGGGTAGGTGTACCAGCCCTAATGGCCAATGTCTACCGATTAGAGGCTGGGGAGATGCAGGGTGGTGGAGGGGCAGAGTTATCAGGAACAAAAGTGGAGGAGGTATGTGGGCAGTACTTCAGCACCCTCCGAGCAGGGATCCAGATCACAGCCACCCTGAGGCCTAGAGCGGAGGGTGGACATACAGCAGCCAGTGTGGGCAGCAGAAGCTGAGCCACCCTGCCCTAACCACTGTCAGTCCTGCCCTCACCCCAAGACCAAACATGGTGAGTGAGGAAACTGGGGCACCAGGGCATGCCTGGGACAGCGCCAGTGTGCAGTTGTGAAACTGACTGCCAGGAGCCCCTGTCTCCTGAGCCACTGGCCCCAAGTCAGGCCAGAATGAAGACAAGATCAGGGAGGCAGGGCCAGGCCACACGCCACTTGCGAGGCCTTTTAAGCCTAAAAAAAATATTGCAGATACCGCACAGTTTGCTTTCTTTTGCAACACAGGGAATGGAACCAAGGGGCCTCAAACACACCAGGCAAGAGCTTTGCCACCAGGCTGGTCCCTGCCCTGTCACTGAGACCCTGGAAACGAACTGCTATGACCAGCAGCTCCACTACAACCCACCTGCATCCACAATGGCCTCATAGGCAACTTCCAACAGCAGCCGGATCTGGGGATCCATTGTTTGGGCCTGCTTGGGGTGGACCCCGAAGAAGGAGGCGTCGAACTTGGATAGGTCCTTCAGCTTGCCACACCGCCGTGGCAGGCCATAGAGTCCTGTGGGATAAGGGAGGTGTCCTCCTCCTGACAGGTGCCCATGGACATCACAGGCTCCTGCAGTAGGGTAAAATCCAGGAGGCTCCCTGGGAGGGGTAGATAGTGGCCCTCACATAGAACTGGTGACTCTAACTTGATTTCCAAGAAGGACCCCCTGCCAAAACCCAGAACCCAGACACAATACCCTCTGAGGGACCAGAGGCTGGCTGGGCCCACCATGCTGACTCACACCTGTCTAGCAAGTAGAGCTGCTCTATGGATCGAGACAAGAGTGGATCCAGCCTGAGCACCTGGTACCCTGCCGGCTCTGGGCACAGGCAGAACGGTGCTTGGCTACAGGACCTCAGCAAGGGAAAGGGCAAAGTTGACTCTCATACCCTCTGTGGCACTCACCTGCCTTCCATCGCCGGTCATCATCCGTGACCATGTCCACACCACCAATGAGGTTGGCCCAGAACTCATGCAAGTTCTCTGACTCGGGCAGCTTCCCGGACATACCAGCGATCACTACCTCCTCCATGGCTCCTCTCTGCAGGGAGGAGCACAGGCCCCACGAGTGGTCACAACTACCCCAGCACACCCTGTGCACAGTCTCAGCACCCACAACGTGGTCACCCTCATATGTCCAGCACAATAATTGGGGTGTTCAGGGGCTGGCTGCAGGCCCAGGACAGGCCCCAAGCTGACTTGTGGAGGCTCCCTGACAGTAGACTGGAAGCCAGGAGCTCCAGATATCACCCCCCCCCTTAGTGGGGGCCTTAGCACTGGCCTGGCATCTCTGAGGCCTTGCGCAGAGGTGTCCCCACAGGGCTGGCTGCCCTGCAGTAACTTGCTGCTGGGCGCTGCAGCCCAGGCACAGAATGGAGGGGACCTCTAAGGAGCTGGTAGGGCCCAGAGACCCTCTGGTCCTAGCATAGCGTGGGAGCAGAGGCGCCACCTCAGGCCACTGAGGGGCTGTGCTGCCCTCTGTGCTGGGTGTGGAGGCCGCTCCCACTCAGGCGGACCCAGACGCTGGGGCGGGAAGGGATCCAGGCGACAGGCCTGAGCAGTATGGGTGCCAAATCCTGGCAGGGGTAGGTAAAAGGTGGCCCTGGCCGGTAAGACTCTTCCAGCAACCTGGGGAACCAGGCCTGCCAAAGGCGCGCAGGTGAGGTCGTGCCCAGGCTGAGGCGGCGGCAGACTCCGGGACAGTCCCCGAGGCACCTGCCCAGGAGCCCTGAACCGGCCCAGAGAGCTCGGGCCGCGTGGCCACGATGCTGCTTGTAGGCTCCGGAGCCGCCCCAGGACGAGGGGCAAGGCCGGGCAGGCCCAGCCATTTCCGCTGAGCGCAGGACCTCGTGCGCGCCCAGCGCCGCGCCCTGGTCCTCCCCAACCAGCGCAAGCGACCCACAGCGCAGCCCCTGTTCAAGGAAGGCCCCGGATGTCCCCGAATCCCGCTTGCATCCACGCGGCCCAGCGCAGAGTCGCGGCGCGGCGTCCGCCCCCCCCCCGCGGCCCGGCGCCCACGTGCCGGGGCCTCCCTCTGGGCCCCAATCCCGGCTGGGCAGGCGGCGGAGCGGGCAGCCTTTGTGGGCGCGGGGCCGGTGGTTGGCGCCCACCCGCCGTGCCCGAGAAAGCCCTTGTCGGTGCGCTTCGGCCCGGGCCGCCCCAGGGCTCCGCGGGGCCGCGTACCTGGACCAAGCGGCTGGCGGTGAAGAGCACGGAACGCTGATGGAGGAGCGAGGGGCGCCGCTGCGTCTCTCTGGCTCCCTCTAGGCCGCGCTGGCGCTATTTAAACCGCGGCCATCCCCGCGCGGCCACGCCACATGGGCTGACAGCTTGGCTGCGCCGCCCAGGCCAATGAGCGTCGGGGCTGCGCCCCAGGACCCGGCGCGCCGCCGCCGTGGGGTGATGCCCGCGCGCGCCGCCCCCCGTCCGCGTCCGCTTCCGCTCCCGCGCGAGCCGGAGCGGCTCCGAACTGCCCGCGTTTGCGGGCCACGTGGGCTCTGCGCGCCTGCGGTGCGAGATGGGCGTGCTTGGGCTACACTGGGGACTGTGCAGGGACCGTTTGGGGTCACACGAGGGACAACACGGGAGGCAGCCTCGGGTACGAGCCCGCGTCCCCGCACTCGCTCGGCCACCGCGGCGCGCGCGCAGAGCTGGAGGCGTGGCTTGCTTCGCCGCCGTGGCCAATCGGTCTTCGGGGTTCTACACATTGGGCCAATGGCGGCGCTCGAGTGGGCGTTGCTAGGCGATAGGGTGATGGCCGGCTGCTGGTTGCTCGTCGCTGAGCAGGCCGCGGGAGAGCGCGGTCGTTGACCCTGGCTGAGGGCGCCGAGTGCCGGGTTACTACCGGTCATCGCTGTGCGGCTGCCGGTGCTCCTGGGTGCGGCCACCCGGGGAATGGGGGATGCGTATAACGCATCCCAGAGCGCAGCGGTGCGCCGGACTCCAGGCCAGGGTGCAGAGAACAAAGAAGCCACTGCTGCCTCCTACAGAGGCCCAGAGCTTCCAGCGTCCTTTCTCTCTTCCTCTCTCATAATTCCTCTGCTCTAAGGGTCGCTGAACTTTCGAGGAAAAGAAACCCAAAATACAACTGGCAACCGAAAGAACCAAATGGGCCCCAGTATCGGGGCTCACCTGAGAGTCCCGGAAGGTGGTCCTCAGGTCCTTGGCCTCCTACCTGCAGGCCCAACTCACTTAGGAAGAGTCTTTTCTCGAGAAGCCAGCAGACCTGGAAGCCAGCAGACTTGGAGGCACAGCTGTCTTGGTTGTCTGTATTTCCTGCTCCAACCACCCAGTGTCCCAGGGCCTTTCCAAGCCTGGCTGGCTGACCCCTTTGGGTCTCTTTGGATTTGACAAGTGTTCCAGTTCTCAAGGCAGTGCTACTGGTGGGCGGTTGGTGGTCAATGGGGTTCTGTCCCCTGCACCCTTGGGCGCAGGTAATGGGCTGAACCCAGAATCTGAACCTGTCTAGAGGATGGCAGCTTGGGGCTCAATTTGAGATTCTGAAGGGGAGCTTTAATGTGCTTTTTTCAGCCTCAGTAGGTCACAGGTCCAGGCCTCTCTTCAGGAACACATGCCTTAAAGAACAGCAAGGGTACCTTCCCCTCCAAAGCATCTAAGAATGCAGCAGTTTGCTTCCAGGAGCATCAGGAAGGCCTGCCAGTGTCCTTGTGTGCCCAGGTGGAGCATGTTAAAGACATGGTGGTAACCCTTTGTCTGTGCACCTGGAATAAATGGATGAAGCCAATTGTAGAAACCCAAGGTGTTGCAAGAGAGATTTACAAAGCAATGAGACCTGGACCTGTAATTTCTCAGCCTGCATCAGGGCCCCTGCTGCTGGTGTGGGGTTTCCCTGTGACATTTGTCAGGCTCACACACTTGTGAGCCAGCAGGCAGATGTTGGCACCCATATTTTACCTGGATTGCAAGTTAGGGTGGGGGGGGGCAGCCCCCACCTCATGGTCCTCCCAGAACAGTTAGTTGTCTGTTGGGTTCAGAAAGGGGAAATGCTGTGGGAGGGAGGGCTTGCAGTGAGGGCTTGCAGTGAGGGCGAGATCAAAACCTTTCCTGGCCTCTGCTGTGATTCAGATGTTGGGGAAAAAAAGGCTAAGCAAGGGCTCTGGGTGAGCACATGTAGGACAAGCCCACAAGACAGTGTCCTTATGGCCTTGGAGCATAGCTGTGGGACTGTAGAATGGGGTAGGGTCAGCCTCATGATGCAGCTGTCTAGTAGGTCAGTGTGGGTATGCTCTTGGGGCACTTGAAGTGACGTATGCCTGTGTATTTCATTCCTGCCCTGGGCACCCAGGTGGCTAAGTGCTTTACTGTTGTCCTTTGTGGGGGATGAGTATGGAAGGCAGTGAGGTGACTCACTTTCCATCCTCCAGCACTCAGTGAACACCCCAGCATGCCAAAGGCAGGGCCAGAACCACCTAGGGGTATGATTCTCAGTGGGGTCCCTCATAAGGCACTGTCTGGGACATACTTCACAGGTGGGTATTCTGCTCGCCAAGCCGCCAGTCTCAGGGGAGGGCCACTGTCAGGTATGGGTGCAGGTATGTGGGCAGTGACAAGCAGGTAGCAGAGGCCAAGCCAAAATCTGGCATGCAGACCTGACATGGCATTTCCAAGTAGGACAAATAGACAACTTGGTCCGCAGATGTGGCAGAGGTTTTAATGACTCCGTGGTCCTCTGGGGAGGCTGTCTCAGCGGCACCTGGAGCCTACCTTGCAGCTCTCAGCATCCCCTGCATGACACGTGCACACCCACCCTTGATATGGAGGGAGGAACAGGGCCCCAAGGCCTGGCCCTTGTGAGTCTGCTGCACTGGGGCCAAAGAAGTCAGTCCTTCATGTTGTAGTTGCGGATCCGGGGGCGCAGCTGGCAGCTTTTAGGACTTGCAGGATGAGAGGTATAGGATCTGGTGGGCCTCGTCCTTGACTGTGCTGCCATCTTCGTTCCCTCAATGGCCAAGGCCTCCCTGAATGGTAGCCTACTAGGCCTCCTGTCAGCTTCCTGATGGCCGTGGGCTGCTGGTGGTGCTGGGGACTCTGCAAAAGAAGTCAGGGCACTGTCAGGAATGCAGAAGGGGGTGGTCATGGTACACAGAGCTGGGGTCTTAGGGCAGATGGCTCTGGGACCTGAACCCCTTGCCTTGGCTTTTTTTGTGGGAGCTACTGCTCGAAGGTGGCCGCTCTGTCAGGATCCTGTCCCAGGCTGGGCATAGCCCATCTGTATGGATATGAGGCGCACAGGTGCCCCATGCCTCTCCTGGACACTCAGACCTCTGGTTCTGAAACTGCCCTGCTTGCTGCCTCTGCGTGGCCTGAAAAAAGGTGGCTGACCCAGGAAGACAGCAAGTCCCAGCCTAGCCTGGGCAACCTAGGATTTGGGAGAGATCCTATCTCAAGATAAAAAATAAAAGGCAAAATGGCTGGGGATACCACTCATCCCTTCATCTGGAGGATGAAGACCCTGGCTTCAACCCCCAGTGTTAAAGAGCAATCAACCAACCAATCAGTCAGTCAATCCAAGGGAACATGTAGTTCAGAACCAGCTGGAAGGGAGTTTTTTAACTTTCCCACAACTGGATGCCTCCACTGGGCTGTCACACATGAGCCAGCTTAAGGCTGACATGCAGTCTGACTCTGTGAATCTAGCTCTCCACCCAGGGAAAGACCTAGAGGCCCTGGGATGTGTTGAGTGTGGCCAGGATGAGCACTGGACAGGGGGCCAATCTTCACAGTGGTTAGCAGCAGTCACCAGCCCCAAGCTGCCTGGGCCCATGTGTGGCCATGAAGTCCGGTCCAGGATGGGAAGAGCCCACTGGGTCTTGGGCTCCATGCTCTGGGACACCCTGTTTGCACCTCCTTTCTATCCTGGGCCACTGCTGCTTTGCTATCCTATGGGGACCTCTTGACACACTGAGTACTGGCCTTCCTCACCCTGCAGGCTGATCAGGGTCACATTCAGACCCTGTGCTCCTCTGCCTCAGGTGCCTGCTAGGGTAGGTATTGGGGGCCTTGGGTGCCCCTGCCCACTGCCCCAGGCAGTCTCTTGCCCCTCCCTGACCTCTGGTCAAGGTGTCCTGAGGCCAAGTCCCTCTTTGACCAGGTCCTGATGTCACCTCACTCAAACACCAGGCCCCAGCTGTTCTCTGCATGACTCAGGGCCCCTGTGTGCTTACCTGCTTTAATCCTTATGATATAAGGCCTGGGTATTTTGGAAAAGTGAGGTTTAGAGAGAAGGGCCAGCCAGGCCCCCGAGGTGTGCATCCACATCATTTCCCCAAGGCCCAGCCAGCAGGTAAGTGAGAGGAGCCAGGCTAGCCTTTTGCTACCCATCTGGGACAGGAAGGGGCAGGGGCAGGGAAGCCCCAGGCCAGGCAGGGTGGCTTCTCAGCAGCCCCCAGAGCTGAGCTAACGTCTTCTCCAGAACAGGGACTGAAGAACCCAGAACACCTTTGTAGCCTGTAGTTTTTCTTTTCTTTTTTTGATACCAGGAATCGAACTCAGGATCTTGTGCTTACCAGGTAGGTACTGTGCAGCTGAGCCATATCCCCGGTCCTGTCTAGTTTCTCCTGGCAGCACCCCTGGACTGAGCTGCCAGGCCACAGGGAAGTGATGCAGATGCCTTGCTGACAGCAGGACCTGCATGCTGCCTCCTGCTGGCTGCTTGGTCTACTCTGTCTCTGGGTTAGGGAGATATTTAAGGCCCTGGGGCTCCAGACTGGGGAGTGGGAAAGAACTTGGGGGTCCCTGTCAGGCTGGAGCCGCCCCTCCCAGTGTGTCTTATGATGTTAGGAGAATCTGCAATGAGAGGGTCCCTGCCTCTTCTTTGGGCTAGACATCTTGCAGTCCCTTGGAGAAGACCTGGTCACATTCAGGCGAAGGGGATTTGATTCCCAGTCTCCCTTTGGAATGCTAAGGGCTCTCTGCTCACTGACAGCAGTGCTGGGGTCCAGCTTTCTGGCCCTCAGTGGTATCTCCTGCCCCAGAGCTGTGCCCTAGCTTCTTACTTCTGGGGAGTGCCATGAGTACCAGCCAGGTAACACTGGGTAAAGGCTGCCTGGGCCGTGAGGGCTCTGGGAAAGAGGTAGCACTGTTGCCTGCCTTAGGGCTGGTGGGCAAGGCAGTTTAGGCCTCAGTTTAAATTGTGGCCCTGAACACCAGTGACAAAGGCCTGTGGAGCTCACTGTGGCTTCAGCTGGTCTAACTTGCTCTGTCTCTCTGGCTCAGTGCCCCTCCTCCCAGAAAGCCTGTTCACTGGGACTCTCCTCACTGCCCCTCCAGTAGGAGGTCTTCTAGAAGCTCATCTAAGCCTTTAAAAATTAAAAAAATGTATTGCAATACTGGGGATCGAAAACAAGGCCTTTGTACTGAGCTGTGCCCCCAGCCTTTTTTTTCTCATTTTTAAAATTTTAAGATGGGGTCTTACTAAGTTGCTAAACTGCCCAGACTGGATTCAGACATAGATTCTTCTGATTCAGCTTCTCCAAGTGCTGGGATTATAGGCATGGGCCACCACATATAGTAAGAACCACTTTCTTTTCATTTATTCATTCACTTAGGTTTTTGAGAAACATAGGGGCTTGCTGTTCAGGCTGGCCTTAAACTTACTATGTAGCCCAGGCTGGCACTGAACTCACCACGGTCCTCCTGCCTCAGCCTCCTGAGTGGTGGGACTACAGGAAGGTGCCCCATGCTCTGCTTTGAACCATCTTTTTCTTAGTGCCCGTAAATCCAGTTATATGACATCCTCTGCCCTTCAGACCTTCCAGGGCTTTCTTCTCCTACTGTTGAGTGGACCCCAAGCCTTAGAGTAGCCCCAGTGGTCAAAGTGGATAGTGGACATGATCTTGCCCTACATCCTCAGCCCTGAGTCTCCAAAAGTTGCAAGCTCCTTGGGACCCCATGCCTGAGGTGGTCATGCAGTGATGGCCTGTGCACCCATCCCTGCATCAGCATCATCCAAAAAAGCCCTGATGGAGGGACCATGCCCACCTCACGTGTAGCCAGCATTTGGCAGGCTGGGGCTGGGCAGCTGTGGCAGGTGTCAAGGGCAGAAAGTGCCATTCCCAGCCCTGAGATGACTTTACCTGACTCTTCTCTGCCTACGGTGGCTGGGCTGCGGCAGGACCTGGGTTGTGGGGAAAGAACGGGGGCCTGGATCCTGGGCAGCAGCTGGCCCCTAGCTGGCCCCGTGGAAAGAAAAGGCGCTAGGCTGGGAGCCGATCTCCCCATGCTGGACTCTGCACTGACTGTGCTGGGGTGTTCAGTCTGGGGTGGCAGCAGAGAGCTCTGGTAGCTTCTAGATACAACCCATGGACAAGGGGCTGCCAATGTGTCTGCCTGCTGGTGTGTGGCTACCACAGCTCACAGAGGTGCAGGATGGGGCTGGCTGGGGTGGTCAGGACTTGGGGATGGCTGGGCTGTGGCATCAGGGGTGACTTCCTATTGGCTGAGGACAGCCGTGACAGAGGTGACACATGTTCCCCTGGGCTGCCCGATTTGTTCCAGATGCTTCAGGCCATGACCAGACCACAAGCCTCCTCTGAAATCACCTCCCAGAAGTCTGGATGCTGACCCTTTGGACTCCACAGGCTGGCCCTGCTCCGGAGGGAGAGTCAAGGGGACAGCATGCCTATGGCACATGCAAGGTGGCTGCAGATTGCAACTGGGCAGCAGGCCTGGGTTGGCGAGGCCAGGGAATGTAGCCAGGAAATGTGGCCAGTGTAGGAGGACTAAGAGGAGGCCACTGCATTGCGGGGAGGGCGCTCAGCTCACTAGACCTGTCTGCTGCCTCCAGTCCAGGGTCGGCCTCAGGTAATAAGGGGCAGGAGAGCCCCAGGCAGATGAGAGAGCATGGTGTGGAGAGACCAGTTCCAGCCCAGCCAACACAGGGACAGCAGGGGCCTGAAGACAGGAGAGGACCTGTGTGGCAGCAGAGAGGCCTGATGCCCGCCCGGTGGGAGTGCTCATGCCTGAGGCTGTGTTCTCCTGGCTTGGTGAGACAGACAGGCTGCCTGAGATGGGTTCCTGCGAGAGCCCACCCTCCAGCCCTGGCTGCTCTCAGCCCCATCGCACTCAAGACAGATGCTTCCAGAACACGCTCTTCTACACAAAGTTCATGCAGAAAATGCATCATTTTCCCAGGGTGGCCGGGCTGTTCCTGGGAAAGGCTGGATCTCCATCCCAACTGTCCATATGACATCCGAGTACATGCTGTCTTCCCACCCTCTGGACAAAGATGTCCTCCATGGGCATGTGGGCTGTTCTTGCATGTCTGTAGGGTCCTCTGGTCCTTCATGAATTGGCTCAGCTCCCGGTTTGGCATTTTCCCCTTGCAGGTGGGTGGTTATCAGCTCACTCTCCCTTCCTCCCTCTCTCCTTTCTCTCCTTTTGTGGTATTGGAGATTGAACCCAGGGTCTTTGCACTGAGTTACATTCCCAACCCTTTTATTTGAGACAGAGTCCCACTGAGTTGCTAAATTACATAGGCTGTGATTCAGGCATGTGCCGCTGTGTCCGGCTAGTCTCTTTTTCACTAATGTCAATGGGGCCACAGGTATGTACAGCAGAACCTTCAAGAACTAATCACACCATGGCCAGAAACATCTCCCACCGTCCTTCCCAATTCCTGAACCAAATCCTCCCGCCTCACTGGGCACCGAACTCTCAGGGCAGCAGCCCTGGGTGTGGCTCTCAGCCTGCCTCACCATCCTGAAGGGTCCTGGGCCAGCCAGCCCTTCCTTTGTCTCCAGGGTGTACTGATTGCTTGGGGGCAATCCCACAGCAGCCAGCTCCCACTTCTGGTGGGAGGAAAGGCCAGGCCTACAGGGCAGGCACATGTGGGTGTGGAAGTGTGGGTGTGGAAGTGAGTGTGACACAGCTGTGGCTGCTTTAGGTAGATGGCAGCTTTAGAGGGCAATGACATGAGCAGGATTTGTGTGAGGCTGAGCTCCACCCAGAGCCCTTCTGCATACATCTTCCCTGAACTGCATCAGAGCTGACCCTCCAGATACCTGGATACACAGCACAGGGCTTCTGGGCTGTGCTGGAAACCCTTGTGCAGCTGGGCGCGGTGGTGCACAACTGTAATCCCGGCACTGAGAAGCCTGAGGCAGGAGGATTGCTTTGAGTTTGAGGCCAGCCTGCTCTACACAGTGAGTTCAAGGCCAGCCTGCACTGCATAGCAATATTGTTTTAAAAAACTCTTACATAGCAGGTGGTGAAGTCCAGAGAGAGACAGAATTGGGGAAGGGGGTTAGGAGTGCGCAGGCCATGACAGCCCCCATGGGGCTCCAGACACAGCTCCACACCAGGGAGATGGTGGGAGTGGGGCAGGAGTGTGGGGAGGGCATGGGGAGCCTCTGTGGATTTAGGCTGAGCCAGGGGCCATGACAACAGGACAAAGTTAAAATATTGTGAAATCCACAGGAGAAAACATTTCTTCCAGGGAAAGACAAGAATGTAGCAAAATGAAACAAATGGGAAATAATTTGGGAGAGTTAATTCTAATACACAAGAATTCAGTAGATAAAGAGTTAAATTCATTAATGAAAACTTAAAGAACAGAAAAAAAGAACACATAGCTGGGTGTGGGAGGGCCTTTTTAGAACCCTAGCCACTCGGAGAGTGAAGGCAGTTGAGGCAGGAGGATCTCAAGTGTAAGGCCAGCGTGGGCAATTAATTTTTTATTATTTTATTATTCTTACTATTCTTCTTATTATTTTAGTACTGGGAATTAAACTCATGAACTGCACTTGCCACACAGGCACTGTACCACTGAGCTACGCCCCTCCCCCCATCACTATTATTGAGACAAGTGCTTGCTATTTGGTTCAGGTTAGCTTTGAACTTACTGTAAGCTCAAGCTGGCATCAAACTGACGGCAGTTCTTCGTGCCTCAGTCTCTGAGTGATGCAATTACAGGCATGTGCCGCCACATCTAGTCAGCCTTGGCATTTCAGCAACTTAGTGAACTGTGCCTCAAAAAAAAAAAAAAAAAAAAAATCCAGGGATGCAGACCAGCATCAAGGCCCTGGGTTTAACACCTAGGAACAAAAATGAACATATCAGAAAAACTAAAATGAGAAAATAAAAATCAATCAGGCAAAAAAAAAATAAATAAATAAAGTCCTAAGCAGCAAGAACTCTGCACCCTTGAGGTCCAGCTTCAGAATACTGCATCACGGGGCAGGCAGCAGTGCCCTAGGAGTGGCTGACATGGAACCAGGGCCAAAGACCCCAACTCTCCTGCTGACCACTGTCCAGCTGGACCACAGGCAGAGGACACAGGGCCTCCAGGACAAGTCCCTTGAGCCCTCTGGCCTGCAGGAGGAGGCAAGACACTTCTTCCTTTTCCAGCAAGTGGATCTCATGTAGTGCAACTGTCCTGGGGGTTGAGGTTGCCTTGAGATATGAACGCTTCTGGTTAAAGCTGGAACCACGAGCAGGGAAAGGTTTGGACAGCTCCGGGTGGGAAGATGCGGAAGGAAGCAGAACTGCAAGAGTCTCAGAGCCAAAGCTGAGGTCCAGGAGAGGGAGCCTCAGGGATAAGCAGTGGGCAAGACCAGAGGAACTCAGACAGCTGCGGAGAGGTGGCAGAGGTATGGCCTCTGCCTAACGCTCAGGAGAAAGGGAGGGTAAACAGATGGGATGGATGGATGGACGCTGGGGAGATACGAGGCAACAGTAGACAGCAGAGCAAGCGTGATGGGAATGATTCAGAGTGGAGCCCCAGTGCAACCCTGTAATCCCAGCTACTGGGGAGACCGAGCAGAAAGGTGATAAGTTGTACCTCTTTTTGTTGTTTTTTGGAGACAGGGTCTCACTGTATAGTTCAGGCTGTCCTTGAACTTAGTATGTAGCTTCCTGTTTCACAAATAAAGTTTTATTTAGAGGAACAAAGTACCTCTCCAGGGATCCATCCTCCTGTACTAAGATTACAGGCCTTGCACCATGCCTACCATCAAGTAATGCTGCAGAAAACGTGAATGGTAATCAAACTTAGAATCCCCTAGAGAACATGGGCCAAGTGGCCCGACAGAGGCTTCTATTGAAACTTCCAGAAAATCATTTTGTTTTTAAGTAACAGTCATTTCCAATCTTACTTAAACGATTCAGCAAAGTAGAAAAAGTTAAAACTTCTCACTTCGTTTTATGATGTTGTCTTGCTTTCCAAACTAGGGAACAACACAAGAAATGAAAATTACAGGGATATTCAACGTACAGATACAGCTGCCTGTCTATAAAACATAAGCGGCCGGGTGTGGTGGCACACACAAGCCCAGCACTCAGGAGGCTGAGGCAGGAGGATCATTGAAGTTTGAGACCAACCTGGGCTACAAAGTAAGCTTGAGATCAGCCTAAGCTTCATATTGAGACCTGGTCTCAAAAAAGACAATAAATAAATAAAATAAGAAAATCAAATACGATTACTATTCAAAAATACACCCTTATCCTGTGACTTTCACCTGGTACTACAGCCTGGTCCAGCAGTGGGTTGTGTTTGCCCTTGTGTCTCCTCATCTATTGTCTCATGAAGTTCGATTGCCCTTACCAAAAAAACCCACAAAACCCAAAAAAGTCTACTGTCTCATGGAAAGAAGAAATAGTGTGTGACCATTTTGACACAGAGAAATACCAGGCAAAGTTTAACATCTGCAGATGAGGAAAGCTCTTGGCAATGATTCTTTTCTCTTCCTTTTTTCTTTTTGGTGCAGGAGAAGGGCCAGAGCTTTGTGCACACTGAGCACCCATCCCATTGCCTTGCTGCATCCCCGGGGAGGGGCTGCCTGCCCCACAAAGGCTCCATGGAGCTGCCACACAGCACTCATTCCAGCGAGTGGAGAAGCTCCAGCCTAATCCCCTGCAAGTCAGAAAACAAGACAGCACGGCACAGGCAATTCTGTAAGTGTACAGGAGTGTGAAGAGAAGGGGATGGAAGAGAAAATTCGGACAGAAGACAGCATGATTGTCCACTTAGCGTGCAAGAGAATCGCAGTGAGGAGGAATGAGGGGCCCTGGGGGGCAGGCAGCTCTGTCCGTAAACTCCAGGGCACTGCATTTCTCTACAGAAGCTGTGACGCTCCAGTCAGCGCCTTAGAAATTTTGGAAACAGCCAGATAACTCGAAGCCAGCCTGCAGCCTGCTTCACAAATAAAGTTTTATTTAGAGGAACAAAGCACCTCCCAAATGTGTCTAGGTCACGTGGGGGACATCTGGTTTCTACTGCTGCCTCCACCACCACGTCCCTTGGCTGAAGTCAGCTCCGTCAGCTCTGCACCAAGTGTACAGTACTGGCCAAGTCCTCCAGATACTAAACAGCCTCAAGAATTCAGAAAACATACTGGGTGGCTCTATACATTTTTCTTTTTAAGCAGAGGACTGTGACCCAGGGACATAGCTCAGCAGCACAGCATCTGCCTGGCAAGTGCAAAGTCATGAGTTTGATTCCTGGTTAACAAAAAACAAACAAACAAAAAAAAAAGTTGAGGGACCATATCTTCAAACAAAACCTTAGCAGGGCTTGGTGAGCTATGACTATAACCCCAGCTACTTGAGAGGCTGAGGCAGGAGGACGTAGGGTTTGAGACCAGCAGGGGCTACACATGGAGATCCTCTACTGAGAAAACAAAACACTGGGTGAGGTGGTACCTGCCTGTTATCCCAACACTTTTGGAAGCTGAGGCAGGAGAACTGCAAGTTCAAGCTGAGACTCTCAAAATTTAAAAAAATGAAAAAAGGGGCTGAGGTCATAGCCCAGTGGTAGTGCATTCCTGAGTTTGACTCTCAGTAGCACAAAAAACAAAAGAAAATCCAAACTGAGCAGGCCTGTACAGGAAAGGAGGGCAGCAACTGACTCTCGCCTCCCCTCTCCAGGGAACCCCAGCTTCTAGGGCTCCTGGGGAGACAGGCGCTGAAGTAATGACTTCCCAGGTGTCCCTAAGTGCCACCAAGGAGAATAATTAGGAAGCCTCTGGTGACTCATGGGAATACCAAGCATCTGCAAGAATCTGGTATCCATGCACTCTCTGTGCCCTGGCCTTCCCTGCGTTGGCTCCTCCTGATTTTGCTGTGAGAAACTGGCCTTCCTTGTAGAGCATTGGTGGCAGACCTATGCCACACGTGCCTCGGTGGGCTGTCTGTTGTCACCGAAAACTCTAAAAATTTCGCCATCACTGCTCTAAAGACTGTGAACACTGGGTGGGTCTGGTGGCAGCCCCTGTGGGCCTGTCTTCTGCCAGGAAAGTTTCCTGGTGCTTGGTCACTTCTGCTTGTGTTCAGGTATTGCCAGCAATCTGCTTTTTTATCCCATCCCTCAAGTCATTTTTAACCTGGCTGTCATGGCATACAGCTGTAATTCCAGTACTCTGGAGGCTGAGGCAAGAGAATTACAAAGCCTAAGCAAGGTGACCATTTTAGTCAGAAATAGGCTCTGTTTCTGACCATCAGCAGTCTGACTCGCTGGGCATTTTTGTGTTTTTGAGACAGGGTCTCCCTATGCAGTGCAGGCTGACTTTGAATTCACCATGTAGTTTACCTATACAGGTCTCAAACTAAAAGACATTCTCCTGTCTCAGGCTTCTGAGTTCTGGGATTAAATACCACCTTGCATGGTGTCTACCATCTTTTTTGCATAGGATCCTTAGCAAGGGCCTCCTTTTGTTTCTGATGTTCCAGGGTAGAAAATCTCTTATTTTCTTAGTTTATGAGGGCAGCAGCTAGCGAGGGGAAGGATCTGAGACAGCTGGGTGACTGGTCACATGGGGAAGGATTAAAATCAGCACAGTTACTGGACCAGGACTTCTCCTCCCCAGCAGAGAGGGCGGCTCCTCCCTACCAAGCTCCTGAGTTCCGAGAAATTAAAAATCCACAATTACTAGTTTTTTTCTTTCCTCTGAAGTCCTGGTTTCCAGTAAACCCTACATTTGGAAGGACTGGGTTAGAAGCCTGAGTTTCTATTGGTCCACAGAGCCACTTGTTACAGCCGCTACATAACTACCGAGCAGTTCTGTGCCTGCCGATCTGGGAGCTCTAGGAGCACCTGGAAACCACTCCGATTTCCACTCGACTCCCCCATCCTCCTGTTTGACCCACAGAGTTAGCCCAGGATCTGCAAAATCCTGAGCTTGGCACGAGTGGTAATGAGAACATGGCACATCTATCCTGCCATGAGTCAGTGTTTTGGGGGATTATTGTTCTAGACTAGTGAGGACTGAACCAGGGCCTTCATACTGAGCTGCATGTTCAGCCCTTTTCTAACTTTTGAGACAGGGTTCTGCTAAGACAGCCTGCTTTGGCCTCATAAAATGCTGCAATTACTGATATGCTACCAAATCTGGCTCAAAATCTGCTTATTCTGAGGTTTACCTATGCAGGTTTTCAGCTGGATATTTACTTTGAACTAGCTGGATGTGTCAGTCTTCATTACTTTTTTTTTAATGAATCAAATTCCAGATCTATTGTTCTCCTGTATTATTTTTCTTATTTAATTCTTAAATCTTTGGGTTCAATTCACTATATTTCTGACCAGTTAACATAGAAGTGTGGATTACTGATTTATTTTTTACTGATTTATTTATTTTGAGTCAGGATCTCACTATGTAGTTCAGGTTGGCCTTGAATTTATTATGTAACACAGGTTGGCTTGGAACTTGCAGTGATTCCCCTGCCTCAGCCTCCCAAAGGCTGAGAATACAGGTGTGTGCCACCACACCTGGCCTATTTAGAAGCATTTCATTGAGAAAATATTTGAAGCTTTTCTAGAATCTGTTTTACTGATTTCTAATTAAGTTCCTCTGTTTCCTGTAGTCAGGAAACATATTTCAATCCTTTAAATTGACTGAGCTGGCCTGGTGGCACACGCCTGTAATTCCAGTACTGGGGGGAAGACAGAAGGTTCTCCATGAGTTCAAGGCCAGCCTGGGGTCTCCAGTGAGTTTGAGGCAGTCTAAAATGCATAGCAAGACCCTGTCTCAAAAAAATAAACAACAACAAAAAAACCCCCACAACAACCAAAAACAAAAGCTCCAAGTGGGATCTGCGTCCTGGCCAGCACACCGTGTTTCTGAGGGAAGCTTGCAGGGGTGGTCAGGTCTGTGTGGCTCAGCGTGGCTAAGGATGAGGTCGTGGTACAGTCTGCCCATCCTAACTGGCCACCGGCCACCCCATAATACAGGCAGAGTGCTGGAATGCACCCAGTAGATGAGTTGGTTTTACAGACAAAAGAGGCCAAAAGGCAAAAAAGAAAAAAAAAAAAAGCAAAAATGAAGCAACAAAAATCGTCATTTCAAAGTTACTTTCCTTGTAAGGTGGGGACGGGGAATCAAAAGAACAGAAAAAGAACTGATTGGTTAATAGCGGGTTACTTTAGGTTAACTTTTCAAAAAGGATCAGGGCAGAGGTAACTTCATTATCTGCCAAGGGAACCAACCGGCCTATCTGAGCCCCTGTGACAGGGCTGTTATCTCCCTAATCTCAACCCTTCAGGGAGGGAAGGGAAGCTTCAAATTCCGAGCAGGCTTCCTGCTTAGTGGCTCTGTTTGGAAGTGTCTTGTCACTTGGTCAGCTGAGGCCAGTGCAGGAGCTTAGTCCATAAGTGGTCTCACCTGTACATCACGACAAACACCTATGATTCTAGCAACTGGGAGACTGAGGCACAAGGAACTCAAGTTTAAAGCTGACCTAACCTACAAAACCAATCAATCAAACAAACAAACAAAAACCCCAAACAAAATGGCCACTTGTAAACTCTGTTTTCTTTTGATGGTAGTGATACTGGGGTTTGAACCTAGGGCCTTTGCATAGAGCTGCATCCCCAACACCTTTTTTTTTTGATACTGGGGGTCGAATTCATTACCTCGTGCTTGCCAGGAAGAAGCTTATGCCACTGAGTTAAATCCCAGGCACCCACCCACCCCCAGCACGTTTTAGTTTTGAGACAGGGTCTTGCTAAATTGCCCAGGCTAGGCTTGACCTTGTGATCCTTGCAATTTAGCTTTTCAAGTGCTGAGCTTGCAGGGGTATCCACTGGGCTCTGTTCACTGTGAAGTTTTATTCTGTACAAGCATGGGTTGGTATTAAGGAGGCAAAGAAAAACTCAGAAAACTCCTCAAACAAGAATGCTGGCACAGGCCTGTAATCCAGCACTCTGGGAGGCTGAGGCAAGAGGATCACAAGTTTGAGCCCAACCTGAGCAATTATTTAAAAAAAAGATTGGGGACATAGTTCAGTGCAAAGGCCCTGGGTTACATCTCTGGTACTGCAAATAACTCCAACAAGGAACCTCAGAGAAGCCCCATGTGGACTCCTGGGGCTCTTTTCCAAGTAGGGGGATGCTGGGCCGTGTGGCCCAGTTTTCTGTACATGGGGGACACTGAAACCTGATCCTTATAACCACACATTGGCAGAGGTAGAAGTGGGTGTGGGCTACTCCAAGACCTTAGAGTAAACACTGAAAAGCCAACTGACTGGATCATTTATGTATTTGCTTTGCTTTAAAAGTCACTTCAGCAGAAGTGACTTCTTTGAGCGGTCATAACACTTTCAAAAGCTGAAGGGGACCCACTCCAGTGTCCCATTCCCAAAGGTGTAGAGCTGCAGACCTGGGAGGTCTCATGAAGTATCAGGCGCTCACCTGCACAGGGCAGGGTACACCATCAGGGCCCAGCACTCGGCTTCTGGGTGGCTTTGAGTCAGGCACTGCAGCCTCAGGAAGGTCTTTCCCTGGGCACAGTCAGGACACAAGTGCCTGCAGGGGTACGGGGTGTCCTGGCCCATGCAAGGCTGCTGCCAGGGGGTCTCTGTGCCTAGCTGCTGAATTGTGGCCAACTCTCCCCCTCCTTGAGGTTTCCCTGAGGCTTTTCCCTACCTGTTCACGTCAAGGAAGCCATCAGGACTCCGTGTTACCCTCCTGCACAGGCTCCTGACCCAAGGGGAGCCCTCTGGAAAAGCAGCATGAATGAGATGTTCCAGGTTTGCTTACCTGGAACATCTCAAGAGGCATAAGCTGCAATTTGAGGCCACCCATCCGGTGGCCACCTGCTCCTTATCACAGAATGTGTCACCACTCACTCATTCCTAATGGCCCTGCTCTCTTGAGCTCACAGGGGTTTCACAAGTGTCCCTTGAGCCCAGGTGGCAGTGGCAGGGACTTCCTAGGGCTCAGCCAAATCACAGGCAGCTGCTGCTGTGGAGAGTCACCTGTCCTAGCCCTGTAGCCAGGGCTGAAACCCAGAAGAGCATCTCTCCTGCCATCCCGGGTTCCCACACTGACCACAGCTGCCCATCGGGCCTCCAGGAACCAGGGTCACAAGGCAACAGCCAAACACCTGCGGGGACTGGCTCCAATCTGCACGGTGACAGAGCTCCTGGGCCTCAATCTTGTCAGGGAAGAAGGAGTCTCTCTGTGGAAAGCCCTAACCAGAAGGCCCCTGAAAGACCAGGCAACCTTTGTTTTTCTTTCCTGCTTTCCTCAGCCCTTCTTATGAAATTGACCTCTCTATGGGATACTCGTCACATCTTTTACACCAGCCTGCTCTCCCCCCCCCCCATCTGGGTGCCAGAACAGGCCTGAGGCTCACACCCAGCTCCAGTCCAGAGCTTTACCTGGATCTTGGTGCTTTTGTCCTCTAATGCTCGTTGGGAGGGTACTGGCTCAGCCAGCAGAGTGCAGAAAATAGGGCTGAGCCCCCTGCAAGCTAAGTTTTTATGCCTTCAGGGTCCAGCACGGTTCCAGATTTGGTCTCAGAGGACTGTCTCAAATGCTACTGGTTCAAAGCAGCCTCTGGGGAAAGGACCAGGAGGCCCCACGGGGATACCTACCACCAGAATTGGGGGAATGAACTGGGATCCTCATCAGATAGGACAAGACCTTCCTGGAAATAAGAGATGGGGATTCTGGGGCTCCCCACCCCATTACTTGGGATTGAATTTAGGGCCTCTGAACTGCCCTGTGACCTAGTTTTTTGGGTTTGTTTGTTTTGTCCTTAGGAGAAAGAGTCTCACTGTACTTTTGGCTGGCCTTGAAATCATGGTGATCCTCTTACCTCATCCTGAGTGCTAGTAACACCACAACTAGCTTTATTTTATTTTCTGAGTCAGGGTCTCACTAAATTGCCCAGACTGGGCTTTCTTGAATTTGCAGTCCTCCTGCCGCAGCCTCTCAGAGTAGAGATTACCGGATGTGTGCCACCATGCCTGGGTGCCTCCAGTGTTTCTTGGGGAGCAAAGGATAGCAGGACCTGAGTGGCTGCTTACAAACAGCAATGTATAGAATGTGTCTTTTCCTTTTTTCTAGTTTTTTTTTTTTTTTTGAAATCGCACTACTTGGAATTGAACCTGAGACTTTTGCATTGAACTATATACCCATCCATCTTTTTTAAAGAAATGAGACAGGGTGTCATTGTATCTAAGTCACTGAGTCTTCCAGGCGAGGCTCAAATTTAGGGTCCTCCCTAGTCTTACAGTAGGGCCTGTAACATCAGGGTAGAGATGGCCTTGAATCCACAGCCTCCACAGGGAGGAAATCCCCTACAACATGAGGAAAAAAGTTCAGAAACCGCCACACTCATGACCCTGGGGAAGAGCTAACTGCAGCTGCGGAGTCCCTGCCCATCTGCTGCCCTTTTACAGCTAAAGGCTTTTTCAGTTTGTTTTGAGATAGCGCCTTGCTGTGAGGGTTAGGCTGGCCTCACCCTCCTACTTCAGCCCCAGAGTGCTGAGAGGACAGGCCTGCATCACCATGCCCAGCTCCAGTCAAAGCTTTTTAATGTTGCACACTTTGATTCCAGGTCCCTGCATAGCCTGTCACTTGGGCCTCTAGATCTGCTCAGGGTGCAGTGCCCATGTGGGGACAGAGGCCATGTCTCTGAGTCTCAGTCCCAGGGTACTTGTGCAGGCTAGTCCCTTGCCAGGCTCTAGTGAGGTGGCAACCTCTCATTCCCCACTGTGTTTTTGTCAGGAGTTGTCCACGGGGCCACGAGGTGATGCCAGCTGTTTAAAGCTGTGCCACAACCCCACGCAGCACCAGCGTCTGGAGCCTGCTCACAGCTCTGCCGATACATCTTGGCTTAACTTAATTAGCTACTGATATTTAAAAGGGAAACATAAAGAGCTCTCTGTTTTCCCTGGGAACAGAGAGATCTGCTTGCTCCTTCCTCCCGCAGGGTCAGGAAGGGACAGCCCTGTGGGTGTCAAAGCCTCTCATGGCTGACCACCCACCTGCCACTGCAGGCCACAGTGTCC
Source organism: Cavia porcellus (assembly GCF_034190915.1). NCBI lineage: Eukaryota > Metazoa > Chordata > Mammalia > Rodentia > Caviidae > Cavia > Cavia porcellus. The sequence continues at coordinate 30,301,274 of NW_026947515.1, forward strand.
TTTCCTGCCAGCCCCTGACTTCACTGAGAAGCGGCCTAAAGCACAGAGCTGGGCCATGTAACCATGGGCAGGGGACTCTCCAGCAGGCTGTCAGGTGGGAGGTGGTTCTGCTGTTCTGCTTTAACCCTGGATCATCAGATAAGAGGAGGCTGGCAGCCAAGCGGCAGCAGGAATCTGCACAGGAAGGTTCTCATTGTGTAAGCAGTGACTTTAGACCATTCTTACAGAAACTTTAGACCAGCAGCATACAGGGCCCTATCTTAACACTGTATGTAAACCTCCCCACCCCGCAGGGCCTTTGTACTTTGTGGTTTTTAGTGAGACAGGGTCTCAGATGCTGTCCAGGCTGGGCTTGAGGTTGGGATTTGGCTGCCTCAGCCTCCCAGGATGTTGTGATTATAGGCATTTCCACCAAGCCTGGCTTTGTGCAAACTTTTTAAAGGAAAAACTTCAAAATTTCAGGGAAAACTTAATGTAATTTTTGAAAGAACAAGTTTTTAAAAATCCAACATTTACACTGTGACCCGCTTTTCTTCCTGAACCCAGACCTTAGCTGCCTGGTTCAGGAAAAGTCTCTGGGAGAAGCCATGTTCCCCTCCTGCCAGGACTCAGCCTGTGGCAGCCTCGGGAAACAGCAGCTGCTGGGCAGGCCAAGTTTGGCCCATCTCTGCTGCCTGGTCTCCACGCAGATGCCACATTCCTCAGAGCTTCCCATGACCTTCCTGCCCCAGGATCTGTGACCTCCTGCCCACACCTGCTGTGTCCCACAGGTCCCTTCTGGAACTCCAGGGAGGGGCATGCAGGTTGGGGCTAGGGTCTCAGGTGGCCTCAGTTTCCACTTGAAAATGGGATTGCAGCACTGTCTAGGCAGGCGGGTAATCAGCCATGAGAGGCTGATACCCATTGGCTGCTCCTTTCCAACCATGGGGGGGAACAGACAGGTCTTTCTGCTTCTAGAGAAAACAGAGCTAGAACTCTGCGGGCCTGGGACTGAGGCAGGTTCCCCCAGACCTGGACTCCAGTGGTCCTCCCAGAGCCCCCAGGCTCCCCCTGGGAGCACAGCACAGGGCCCCCTCCAGCACTTTCCTCTCTCTTTTAGAATGCAGCTTCCTTCCCTGGCTTAGCTTTAGAAGTCACGGAGGACCCACTTTCATGTCTTTCTAGCTCTCTCAGTCACCTGTGAAAGCAGATTGACCAAAAACAAAAAGTAAGGAAACATTGGGAAAGTCCAGCTGCCAGCGCTGGGGGAAGAGAAGTGCCCTCTGCTCACAGCCAGCTGCGGGCACTTGGCCAACCCTGGGGATAATTTGGTAACACTTCTGTAACACAGCCTACCCTACACTTTAACCCAGCTATTTCCCTTCAAGATAATTATCCACTGCGGATTCCCACGAGGTCAACATGCTCACAGGGGCTGTCCAGCACAGGTGACTAGGGACAGACAGGATGGGATGCACGATGCTTGTGAACTGCTGAGACCAGCTGAAGGTCTACACACAGATGCAGAAGCAGGCTGCCTGTGGCAACATGCAGTGGGCAGGTCACGCACACAGAAGCGCAGACACGCACTGTACTCACGGGGTGCCTGGTGAGGCCAGGCAGGGCCTGCAGTGGACAGGGATGAGGAGGCTCAGAGGAGAGGCTTGTTCTTTCCTAAGGCCTGTGCACATTTTGTCCTGGGCCCCCAGGAGGCATTAGGTATGACCAGGGCAGCCCCTTGCTTCAGGGGGGCAGTCCTGGTGTCTGGAGTCCCAACACCAGCTCTGGATGTCTGGGTGCCAACAACCTGCACTCACAGACGATGGCACCTCTGACTGGTGTCTTGGTTACTCTAAGAGGTCCTGTAGCCGTGGCTGGGGCTTGCAGCCCTCAGGTGCATAAGCTGCTGAAGATTGTCCTTTTACTTTGAGCTATACCTCTGGTCCTTTTAATTAAATATAATATAATATAATATATATTATATATAATATTTACAATAATTAATATATAAAATTACATTTAATTATATATATAGTATTTTTATACTATATATATATATAAATATATACTCAGTACTGAAAAAAAATACTATATATATATAGTATTTTTTTTCAGTACTGGGGATTGAACCCAGAATCTTCACACTGAGCTACATCCCTCACCAACAACCCCTCTTTTTCTTAGACAGGATCTGGCTGTGCAGTTCAGGCAGGCCTTAAATTCACTATCTAGTCCAAGCTGGCCTCAAACTTGCAGTGATCCTTTTGCCTCAGCTTCCTAAGTGCTGGGATTATAGGCATGCACCACCACAACTGGCCTTCAACTCTTTTTATGTGTCATATTTTTACTTTGAGACAGGATCTTGCTAAGTTGCTAAACTGCCCAGCCTTGGTTCAAACTTGCAATCTTCTCGTCACAGTGTCCACAGGGTTTCAGCCGTGCATTACCATGCTTGGCCTTATTTTACTCTGCGATGGGGTCTCACTAAATTGCCCAGGCTGGCTTGGAACTCACAAAACCCTCTTATCTTCCCCTCAGTAGCTGGAATGATTGGAATATGCCTCTCTCAGCCTGGATCATTTTGGGGGTAAAAGTAATTATCTTTTTTTTTTTTTTCCAAATCCATTTTATTTCAAAGAGAGAGAGAGAGAGAGAGAAAAAAAAAAGAAAAACAAAATTTCAAAATCTAACACAACAATCAGAGGACAACAGTGGTACATACATTTTGCACTGTCTTCCCCAAATCTGCATTCACTTGTCAGAACAGGACCAGCACCCATCTTTCTCTTCAGTGAACTCAGAGAACTCAGTAGCTTAACTGTCTTAACTATTGTCCATATACATTGTTTCTTTCAGCTCCTCACATTGGTGAGACAATGTGAGGTTTACACATGCACCTCTGATTTATTTAAAAAGTAATTAAACACCTGCAATGCCTTCCCTTACATACAAACTTAGCTCTCGTTCTGCCATTTGCAAAGACGGTGTTCTGCTTCTGCACACCGTATGGGCTGTGCTGGGTCCCTGCCTCTGCCTGGAATGAGATGTGGCACAGATGACAGGTGGGGAAGGGGCCTCCACCTGCTGTCCCTGACGTCCTGCCTTTGCCAAGTGGCTCCGGGAGAAGAAAGCCACCACGTGAAAAGCAGGTTCTGCTGTCACGCGGGCTGTTTTTTTTTTAAACTACCTTCTTGCTTCTTCTGATATTGATTTCTAGATGGTTACATCTTGCCAAATACTTCTGCCCATACATTTTATGGCCGTAAACTTTAAAACCCTGTTGGCTTCCCTAGAAATCCTGTTCGACTCCCCAAGAACCCACCAGATGAGCACAGTCAGGAGCGGCCCACAGCCTTGATCCCATCTGATGCTTCCGCCAGGCAGTGCGCATTTCTCCTGCGCTTTTCACAGCACGTGGGTGCTTCTCTGCTCAGCTGAACAACCAGGTGCTCCTGCTGAGGGGCTCCCCAAAGCTGCAGACCCCATAGTCCAGATGTCTCCCTCAACAGGCTGAATGGAGGTGGAGAGGCAACAGGATCTAGGACGGACTCTCAGATTTGCCCACTGCCACTGGTGCTGGCCACAGAATCTGCACAGCAGCCTCCAGACCGGGCACCACTCTTCAGCTCTCACTGAAGGTGGGATCCACTGACTTGACCGTGGCAGTATTGTTTCAGGTACTGTTGACTATTCACAACTGTGCCGTAGCTAGTTCGCTACTCAGAATGCACTGAATATTTAAAAAAAAAAGATTAAAAAAAAAAAAAAAGGCAGGGCTGGGCATGGTGGTGCACAGCTGTAATCTCAGCACTTGAGTGAGTTAAAAAAAAAACTCAGAGGACACCTTGTCCCAGGATATGGAGCACAGCTTGCAGACTGACTGACCAGGGACTTCCTCATGTTGCACACTGCTCTACGTCAGGGTAATGAGGTCACGGGCCTCCTCCTGACCAGAGATTCTGTCCCCTGGTGTTCTATGAGCTAGTTTCTGTAGAACAAGCCTATAATTTCAGGACCCTGGGAGGCTGAGATAGGTGATCTGCAATCTTGGGCCCAGCCAGAGCAATAGCACCTCGGTAAGACCCTGTCTCAAAAAAAAAAAAAAAAAGAAGAAGAAAAAAAGGGCTAGGTATGATGGTACATGCTTGTGAATCCAGTCCTTAGGAGGCTGAGACAGGAAGATCATCACAAGTTTAAGTCCAGCCTAGGCTACCATAGTGAATTTATGGCCAGCCTAAATCACATAGTGAGATCCTGTCTCAAAATAATAAAAAAGGAAGAAAGAAAAAAAAGGGGATTGGGGTATAGCTCGGTATGCAGGCCTTAGGGTCAAACCCTAGTAACTGCTCCTCCCAAGAAACTAGGATAACTCACATCACTGGGTGCTCTGATCACTGCTGCTATGGATGATGAGATCTTTTACAGGGACAAGCAAAAGCCTCATTGCTGAAATAGTGGCCACATGCATGTAGACTGGTGGGGGCACAGCTTGTGCCATGCACTGCCTGCTTTGCTCCACTCTGTTAGGTGCCACTGCGAGCTCAGGCCTGACACCACCTCACTGGCTGGCCTGGGACTCCCAGCAGCCACAGCCAGCAGCCAGACCCCACACACAGCATGGCCCAGCTCCGCCCTCTCACCCTGGGCGCTCCCATACATGGGCGCCACCCTCCTGTTCTCTGCCCACTACTCTGCCTCTGCTCTCACAGCTCTGCCCGCTTGCCAAGGGTATTTCACAAGCTGTCTTTCTGCAGCCCTCCTCCTCCCAGAGCCCATGGCTTTGTGTCCTGTGGGAGATGAGGCAATGATGGGACTCTGCCAGGACTTTGTTTCTATGACCCGATCATGCTGGACCTGTCACCTGGTTTCATGTGCTCTTACCTGATATCTCTGTCTCTTTGCCAGTACTGGGGGCTAAACTCAGTACATAGCTTCCTCACCTTTGTGGTTTTTTAAGATAGGTCTCATAATATAGTTCAGGCTGACCTTGAACTCTCTTTATTGCCTACGCTGGCCTAAACTCACAGTGATTTTCCTGCCTCAGCTTCCTTAGTGCTAGGATTACAGACCTGTGCCACCAAACCTAGCTTTTTGACATTTTATTTTGAGACAGGGTTTCAATGTGTCTCTGAGTTGCCAGGGCTAACTCTAACTTGAGATACTCCTGCCTCAGTCTCTTAAGAGTACTGAGTTTACAGGGATGTGACATTATAACGAGCACTTTTTGAGGGTGTCTTTCAAGGGAGGGGTGCTTGCCCTCAAAGCCAAGTACAAGACTGTATGAAAGATCCTGCATTCCTCCCATTGGGACTCATCCTCCAGGACACAGGCCTCCATCTCTAACCCAGGAATCTTTTGCCAGCGTGCACATGGCTGCCACAGGCTCACACAGCTTGCAAGTGTAGCAAACACACAGTTTCAGCTGCCCCTCAGCCACTGTGCCCCGCTCTGCAGCAGCCCTAACTTCCTGTGTTTCTCCTACACAGAGAGAGGTTTCCCACCACTCTGGCTCCGCTGGCCTGTCCAAGGTCATCTGACTGCTGTTTTCTGAGCAAAGCTTGCTGAATAGGTCACCCATTCCACTCTCAGCTCAGATCACTCCACCTGACAACTCTGCCACTTCATTGACACCAGGGACTTCCACCTTGCTAAAACTGGGAGTTACTCCAGAAGGCTGAGACAGGAGGATCACTTTAGTTCGAGGCCACACTGGGCTACACAGTGAGTTCAAGGCCAGCCTGAGTTACAGAGTGAGACGCTGTCTCAAAAAACCAAACCAAACCAAACCAAACCAATCTATCATGTCTCTGTCCTGACCTGCTATAGTTTAAATCTAAAATGGCCTCCAAAGCCTCATGTATTTGGAAGGTGACTTGATTATAAGGCTCATGGCTGACCTGCTGTCAGGAGATGGGGTCAGGATGCTACAGCTCCTTTCCCAGCATCCCCCTTCTCTTTCTGCTTCCTGGCTGCCCTGGGATAAGCAGTACTCTGCTATAACCCTCTGCTTTGGGGCCAACTGACTACAGATGGAAACCTCTACAAACTGAGAGCCAGAATAAACTCCTCTGTCAGGGTGCAGGTGCCATCCCAGTACTCAGGAGGCTGAGACAAGAGTATCTCTGCTGGTTGGAGGCCAGTCTGGGCTGTGAGTTCAAGATCAGCAAGACCTTGTTTCAAGAAAACCATAAAAAAGGATGCAGGTATCATTTCTGAGAAGGAAACACTTGATTTCCCTGCAGAATTCCACACAGTTGATCACTCTTTCCCTCTTTACAACTTGGTTGTAAGATATACACAAAGCACACAGAACACATGTGTATCAAACGTAATTTAAGGACCAATAAAAAGTAACGTAAACAATAAAACAAACTCCTGTGCTCCAGCTCAGGGCACCTCTACCAGGCAGGAAGTTCCTCTCAGGCCCAGACCCCTGCCTGCACTGTATAGCTGCTCTTGTGCTGCACAGCCTGGGCCTGGCTCTCCGGCCTCCTGGTACCCTGCTGCCACTACTACCCTACACCCACTCTGCACCCAGGCTGCAGCTGGCCTGTAGGGTGAGAGGCTGGGGTGACAGTGTGGCAGGGTGCCTGTGTGTGCCCTTCATACCCTGGGTGCAGGCAGACTTCCGGGCTGGGGATCACACACCATGCTCCCTTCTCCTGGGTGAGTCCTGGGCCTTGTCACCTATTTTCTGAGTTCTGTGAGTTTATGACTCTGATTTCAACATCACCCAGTTTGATGAAGCCCAAGCAGTTCTGTGGTGTCAGTGCCCAGTGTATTGCTGGGCCCCTAAGCTCCCAGGTGAGGAACACTACCTTCCTGCCATCACACAAGCACAGCGAGACACATCCCTCACCCACCTGGGCTTTGGGCTGTGACAGTGACATCTAAGAGCTCGGATACTGGCTCATCAGAAACACAGGCTCATATTCAGGCTCATGTGCTTTCAGTGTGAGCAGCTGAGACCTTAAAAAGTGTCCCATATGACGGCATCTGTTAAAAATCAGCATGGAAGAAAAAATTACCCAAAAAACTACAATGAGACATTTGGAAAGTGAAAAGGATAAACAAAGCAAACTTAGATATCCTTCTATTTACCGGCCACCAGCCCTTAATAGCTCAGACTCCAAAGATGCCAATGGAAATAAAGAGAAATACAGATGTTATGTATTTAAGAAGCCTGTGTACAGCAGGCTGTGGTGCACACGCCTGCAATCCTAGCACTTGGGAGGGTGAGGCAGGAGGATCACTGTAAGTTTAAAGTCAGCTGGGCTACATCATGAAACCGTGTCTCAGAAACAAACAAATAAAAATTGGTGGGACTAATGAGAAGCAGTATGAGACTTAAAATTTTAAATATATCGAAGTGTTATATGCACTGGTGAAAGTATCACAATGCGATCTATTCCGTGTAATTAATATGTGCTAATAAAAATATTTTACACTGGAGTAACCAACAGAAGAATAAAAATAAAGAGTGTAGTTTAAAAACTGGCAAAGAAAATGGAAAACATGACCTAATAGAAAAAATATATAAAAAAGAAAATACAAAGTAAGACGCTAGCAAGCCAGGGAATGTAGCTTAGTGGCACAAGCACCTGCTTGGCAAGCGTGAGGTCCTGAGTCCGATCCCTGGTTCAAAAAATAAATAAATAAAAAAGATGCTAGCAAAAAAAAAAAAAATCATTAACATGTGAGACCTCACAATAATGAGACTGTATCAAACCATCTAAGAAGGGCCAAGGATGCGGCTGAGTGGCACAGCGCATACTGGGCTGGCAGGTGCGCCACCACAGCACAGCATGGGCATTTCTCAGGTCACATTCACCAGAACACAAGGTGGGTTTCTGACCTGAGGAGGCTTCGTGCCTCTCTTGTTCCTCCTGAAATTATCCAAAAGAAAGCGGAATAAGGAAGAGAAAAACAAGACTGCAGACTCCATCTTCATGGAGACCTAGAGCTAAAATCCCAGAGAGCGGTGGGCGGTGAGCGTGCAGACAGGGAGGGCGCGCGGTTCCCCAGGCCTGTGTGGCCCTGCGGTTTGAACCCGGGATGCTTTACACAAAAGCACTTTCCCCAGCCTCTTCTGCTTTTAAGTTTTGAGGCTCAGGCTCATTAAGTTGCCCTGGCTGGCCTGGAACTTGGATCCTCCTGCCTGGGCTTCTCAAAGATCTGGGACCTCACGACCCATGCTGCGCCCTGTCGGCCCCACCGCCTTCACTGCAAGGCTGCAGGCGGTGGGGAGGGGGCGGGGCGGGGCGGGGCGGGGCACGAGCCGCTAGGTCCGTGCGCGCGTGCGTAGAGGCCGTGGGCGACCCACCCCGTGCGTCCGCTAGCCAGAAGACCCCAGTTCTGCTTTTCGCGTCCCGCACCAACTCCACGTATAGTGGGTCAAGCAGGGGGAACGGAGAAATACAATACTGCGAGAAAACATAAAAAAAAAAAAACGAGCAAAACGAAAGGAAATGCTCTACGCCAAAGCAACTCCCCGCAGAGGGGCCGGCGTGGGCTGCGGGCAGCCAAGGAGGGTGGAGCACAGGGACCCGGACCTGGGCGCGGGATGGACCGGGAGAGAGCTGCTGAGCCCCTGTCAGCCCGCGATGATCCCTTGCTTCAGAACCGACGCCTGGCCTGGCAGGCTGGGCTGAAGCCCAGGATAGCGTTCCTTCCACCATCCGTGTCCTGCAATGAGCAGAGCTGTGCATCGGGCCTCCGGAACTAGGGCCAGGGAGGCCACAGCCGGATGCCCGCGGGGCGGGATCCACTCTGCGGGGCACTGAAGCTCCCCTCCCCTCCCCTCCTTGGAAGCAGCAGCCTGGCCCTTGCATGGACGCAGTTATTTATGTGGTCTCCCTTCCTGCCCTCCGGGAAAGTAACACTGGAAGGGTCCGGTCTTTTCAGTGTCTTCTCTGTGAAACCAGCCTCTGCTCAGTTCCCTGGAGCTTGTTTTAAGGAATGATGTGTGGCCTGATTCTAAGCCTGAAAGTAAATCTTTAAATTTTTGTAATTTTGTCCTTCAACAGTCAGAAGGTAAATGTAGTAATCCTAGGAAAACTAACACTAGAGTTTTGGTGCGAGGGGCTTGGAGAACCAGGCAAGCTGAGTCTAGAGACTGTATGGAAAAAATAAAGGTGGCAGGCGGGTGCGCATCTGTGGTCCCAGCACTCAGAAGGGTGAGGCAGAAGGATTGCTGGGAGTTTGAGACCACCCTGAACTACATGAGGTCCTAGCTCAAAAACCAAACCCAAAGCCAAAAATAGGTAAATGAGAACAAGTAGGAAGATTCTGAGGAGGAAGTGTACAGAGGAGGGCCTAGGTCAGCCAACATGAAGGAGGTCATGAAGCATAATAATTCACATACCACAGCGCTGCTGCTGGGCAGAAAGAGGCGAGTGGGGCATACACAGTCAGACCCACACTGCCTGAAAGCAGCGTGACAGGGAGCACGCTTTCAGACAAGTGTGACACATGGGCTCTTCAGTGGGTGCTGGGACATCTTAATAGCTACCCAAGGTAAAAGTTTGGTTCCTAGTTCCAGCTGCTCAAGAGACTGAGGCAACAACACAACTGAGGGAAGACCATATCTCAAGTCTCAAATACATTGATTAAAAACTGGGCTGTGGGCTGGGGTGGTGGCGCAGCCTGAGCTACACAGTGAGACCCTATCCTAAAAACAAAAAATGAAACAACAACAACAAAAAAAATGGGCTGGTGGTGTAGCTCCCTGTGAGAGTGCTACCCTAGGACCCTCCAGGTCCTAGGTCCAATCCCCAGTACTGGGGGTAAAAACCAAAGCAGAACTAAGGGAAACATTTGCAATTTTTGGCTTAGAAAAGACTTAAATTTCATTATATAGAATTACCCCTGGAAATGAGTAAGAAACATAATGGCCCTGTATGCAAATGGGCAGATAAAAAGATGAAAAGATACATAATCTGCTAACAGACATAACAATGTCACCTATCAGACTGGCAGTGAGCAAGGTATTGGACCCTGCTGGAGAGGGTTTGGAGGAGGTGGCTGTGGGAATAGACCAGAGCAGGTTCAGGGAGGCCAATTAGACCACAGCTGCTACATTTATGTGTGTGTGTGTGTGGGGGGGGTTGTTTTGTTTTGTTCTTTTCGGTGCTGGGGATCAGAGCCAAGGTTTAGCGTCTACCATTGGCTACAGCCCCAGCAAGCAATATGGTTTGACAAAGCAGACACTCCTTGGCGATCTTTTCCTTTCGAAAAGTGTGTCACAATATTGTCTCAGCTGGCCTTGAACTCAGTGATGCTCCTGTCTTAGCTTCCCAAGAGCTGGGACCAGGTGTTCACCACAGCGCCCAGCATCCCAGCACCTGACTAAGAATTTTCACACACGTATGTTCTGTGCATGCACTGTGGCGCATGTTCGGCCTCCTCACTACCTCTTTATCCATGATGGGAAGAAATGGGAAGACGCTGACAGCCTGGTGGTGGAGAAGATGAGAGGAGGGTGTGTCACAGAATGTGCCACGGAATGTGCACTCTGGGTAGGATGCAGGCTGGACTCCAGGTCCACGTGTGGTATCTCTGGCTGCTGCTTTGAATCAACTTTTCCCCTGTACACTCCTGCTGCTGCACACTGTCCCCTGTGGCTCCCTGAATGGGTCCTTTGAGTAGATTTTCCAGAAAACGTTGCGATGACCACCAGTGCAGACAGAGTGGTAGCCTGTGGGTGTCCTGGCCTGGGACTTAGGGGACAGAGTAGAGCCTCAGGCAGCTCAGCAGAACCACTCACAGTGTACCCTCCCTCTCCAGAGAGGAAGCTGATGCTGTTCTAATGTGTACCCAAGGGATGAGGTGCCTGGTCTGGTTTCTGTCTTGCAGCACCCATGCGACCTGCATGTGGCTGAAACTACAGCTCCAGAGAGCAAGGGGCAGAAAGGACGCCCATGGTTGATGGTGTCATTCAAGCGGGGTTGTCACATGTCCCTACGCTTTACCTGCTGTGGCAGCTGCCCAGCAGGCCACTCTCTCCTACCTGGAGTGGAGTCATTCTGGGAGGGGAGGCCAGAAGGGCTGGAGCTCAGGTCTAGCAACTTCCAGGTATCCTGCAGGGAGTGGCTGGTCAGGGAGGACGAGCCAAGGCTCTCGTGGCCATTTTCCTCAGGGGCTGCTTGTGCCTGAGGTGGCTTTGGAGCCCGGTTTTCTTTCTGATGCCTTGATTTGCAGGTGGGAACTCTGTGTTGCTTCTGTAACAGGCATAAGGGACGGAGTCATCCTTGAAAGCCACCTCCTTCTCCTCCTACCATCTGCCCCTGGCGACACAGCTTAGAGACAGGCCAGGCTGTAGGGGATTGGAGGTGTCCAGAAGAGTGGGTCCTGGCCCGAGCTGAATGTTCAAGGGTGAAGTGAGTCTTAGCCACTTGGAGTGGAAGCGCTGCGGTGGGCATGCTCAATGCTGCTGCCTGTATCCCTCCCCTGATGCAAATGCCATTGGTTTTGTTGCCCCACTCTAAATGAGGCACCCAGGGACACTACAATGACAGTTATTCATGCCACAATACCTGTCCCACTCAGCTTCCTATGCTTCTCATGTTCGAGTGTGTACCACACCTAGCACTGACAGTTGCCCCATTGCAACCAGGTGTACCCCGACACAGCAGGCTGCATCTGAGCCACCACTTTACCTGCATGGGCCCGGCCGTGGAGCCTCTCATGGCATGGTTTCTGCTGACCGGCTGTGTTGAGCAGGGCTGGCTCCTTCTCCCACTGCCAGGAACATACTCTGTAGCAGGGAGCTTCAGGTCCTGTTGTGGGAATTCATAGGAGAGGAGTTCAGTACTCACATCCTCCATTATATCTGTCAGTGAGCTTTCCATGAGGGCAGGAAGAAATGCATTTCTGCATCTCCAGGATTAGAGACTGGGGACAGGTCCCAAGGAGGGCACAGGTCTGCCCAATCAGCCAAGGTGCACTCAGCAGTGTCCTCCTGTTGACCTAAACATCTCCCAGAGCCTCCTGAAGAGTCCATGCTGCAGGCCCCAGGCCCTAGGCTCCAGACCCATGAGGAGCTACAGGTCCCACACTTACACACAATCTGGGGCTGGGCAGGAGAGTCCATGAGGCAGCTTCCTCTCTCCTCCTTGGCCCCTCCTCACACCCTTGGGTGTCTGAGCACCCCTGGCCTATTTTTCTCCTATTTGTCTTTTTCTTACAAGTCTGTAGGAGTTCATCTCTACATACCTTATCCACTTCATATGTGGTACCATTTACTACTAGAGATTAACAGGAACCAACAGCTGGCCCCAGGGGAATCTTTTCTGAATGTAATAAACAGGATGGTTTTGTAGTTTGGAAGAGATTAATAAAGTTTAATATGATGTTTAATATAGTAGAAGGATGTAGAGGTCCAGATAGATGCACTAACATCAAAAAATACAATGTTTACATTCTACCTCAAAAACCAAACAGAATTGCCAGGGATTTAGCTCAGTGGCAAAAGCACCTTCCTGGCAAGCATGAAGTTGTGAGTCCGATCCCCAGTGCAAAAAACAAAACAAAACAAAGAAACAGAAAGTGGTAAGGGTGGTGGAATGTTTATTTAAAGCCAGTGAAAATGCAGTATTCTGAAATAAATTGAAATGCTTTAAACATTCGCCATATCTGTTGATCACCCCTGTACGTTCTACCACAGTGGACAAGTGGTACACTTATCTGATGATTTGGGGCTACTTTTAGGGGTCTACGTAGTGATTGTGTGTGGCCCGGTCACACTGGGGAGACACTCCCGTGGTGAGCTGTAGTCCAGGGGAGGGTGCCCTAAGTGTAGGAAACAGCCAGCACGGCTCTCCTTGAATGTAGAACAGTTGCTTCAGCGAGTCCTATTTCCTGGTCTGATGTGTACACAGCCGGCTATGGCACTTCCCTTTATCTTTAATTGGCTTTATACAATGCAAATAAGGCTCCCTAGGGTACCCACATGTGATCCTTAGAACCAGCTGATAATTTCCTGTTTCCTCACATGTGTGTTCCTGTAAAAGCATTCAACACAGCGGGATGGCAGAGCCAGTCAGCTCCAGAAATGTCAACTGGATACGAGCCTTAAAATAAAAGGCTACAAATTTCCCAGAGCACAAAAGTTTACATAACAAAAACTGAAACAACAGCCTCCTAAATTCACTCATACACTGTCCCAGTTGAGTTATGCAGACAGGCCCTTCTGCATATCCCTGTACCCTGCAGAGGTGCTTGCTCTCTGCCTGGCCAGCTCAGGCATCGTGCTCACATGGTTCCCACCTTCCCCATTGTCATTTATCCTCGAGCCACTCCTTTCATGAGATGATAAATTCTGAGAGATCTCACTTGGGTCACACTTAGTACCCCGCAGCTGCCCATAACGTTCAATATGTCTTGGTGTCTTAACTCTTGCTGTGGGTTGCTTTGGAGGTGACAGATTGGAATTAACCTGCTAGAATTCCACTAACATTCCTATGGAATTACAAATATAACTTTCTGGATTGTGAGGTGGACTAAAAAAGGGATTATAATACTCAGCAGGGTTAGTGCCGAGGCCCAAGGGGAGAGGGTGGAGCAGTGGTTTCTTGGGGACTCTGCTGCAGGGGCGCAGGGAGCCTGCATGCTGTGTGTGCAGCCTTCTGGGTTGGCCCTGTTGCCGTGACCTCATGGCACCGCTTTGGCCTTAGCCCTACAGCCAGCATCCTCCTTCCCAGATGCCTCCTGCTGAGGTTCCTTGGCAGGGAGTGAGGCCTGTGGGATATCCTTGGGTCCTGGGCCACCTTCTTGGGCAATCCCTTCTCATTTTCCTCCCCTGTCCAATAACTGACCTCCATGGGCCTCTGCTCTTCTCACTGGGGTGTTTCCTGGGTGACACGACTCTATCCAAAGACTCTGGCTCTCCTGGGCCCCTGCTGGCTGTGTGGCTGCTGGCTGGGCTTAGCCTGGATAGAGGACTGGACCTTGTCTGGCTACCCTCCTACCCTCTTCTTCCCCAGCTGCCCAGCCCAGACCTGGATGTCTTTTCTCCATGTTCCTGTTTTCTTTTCTCTCACATTCCACATCCTGTTCTGGTGTACTGGGGGCTTATGCCCAGAGGCTCACATATACCGGGCAACTTTGTTCCCTGGTCTTTTTATTCTGAGACAGGCTCAAATCTGAAATCCCGCACAGCCTCCTGTGCAGCTAGGATCATGGATGTGTGAGACTGAGCCCTCCTACCATTAAGCTACACTCCCAGCCCTGATTATTAGCAGTTTAAAACCACACACACACATGCACACATGCCACAGCAGTGGGAGCTCTCCCCATGGCAACAGCGGCAGGCCCAGCACACCCCTGCTGACGGTCACGAGGCTACCTCAAGTGGAAGGTGGCTCTGAATCAGAGTGGTCATCACTGGGGGCAGAAGTGACCTGCTTGGGTGGCGGAGGAGGGACTTCTCCATGCTGATAAAAGGCCTCACTGAGGTTGGAGGACCTCAAGTCACTGGCATTTCCCTTTTGGCCATGGTGGATTGGAACCATGGGTTCATGCATGCTAAGTACACACTGTACCACTGAGTTACATCCCAGCCACTGGCCATTTTTAAATGACAAAAATGGCAATTTTATATGGTTTAACATAACCAAACCTATTGCAAACCTTGTACTTGAGGGAAAAATGTGGGACCTACCTCTCCAAACCCAGTGAGAGCAGTGGCACCAATCAGCCTTCACGGGGAAAGATGGGGCCTGGCCAAGGTGGCAGCATGGGCACTGTCCCAGCCACGCTGACATCCACCTGTGAAGCCTGCCCACCCATGAGAAACAGCTGGCACATCCACTGTGAATTACATTGTGCAGCAGAGCTGTTGGCCATAGAATCCCTGGATACAAATGCTCAGGGCTTGTGTTTAAGTGTCCCCCCGAAGCCTCATGCAGTCATAGAGGCAGATTAACCTAGCATTTGTGATTGGTTTATTGTCTAGTGCTGGGGTTGGTGGTGTGAATGCTGTACTCACCCAGGGGCAGGAGCCAGCACACAATGTAAGGGGGAAGGAGGGGTGTTCCTCCCCTTTTACCCTTTTCACTCTTGTCACTTTGGCTGCCATAAAAGGTTCTCCTTAACCACGCCACCCTGCCTTGGTACCAGCTGAGTATAAACTAAAACCTCCAAAAACTGTAAGCTAAATAAACCTTTTCTTCCTTCATTTTTTGGGCATCAGGAATTTTGTTGTAGTAACCAGAAAAAAATAACCAAGACACAAGCCCATTCTGTTCCTAAAGACCCTGAACAGTTTGAAAATATAACTTTGAAAAGATCAACCTTTGAGGGCCAGGGATTTAGCTCAGCACTCAAGCACTTGCCTGGTCAGCACAAGGTCATGAGTTTGATCCCCAGTATCAAAACAAAACAAAACAAAACAAAACAAAACAAATCGACCTTTGAATAAACTGTACAGCATCTACCAGATGGAATGTAATTCAACAATAGAAAGCAATGAGGTGCCAGAGGTGGTGGTGCACAGTCATAATCCCAGTATCAGGAGGCTGAGGCAGGAGGATCACTTGCTGTGAGTTCCAAGCCAGCCTGAGTTACACAGTGAGTTCAAGGCCAGTCTCCTGAACTACATAGTAAGACTCTGTCTCAAAAAAACAAAACTAAACAAGTAAGAGCTACCGCACCACAACACATGGAAGAACCTAGACAGACCATACTAAAGCAAAGAAGACCGAGAAGCTGCTGTGCTGTGATTCTATCTAAGACAGCACAGAGGAGGCACAGCCAGGGACACAGTGGGGAATAGGTGGTTGCCAGGGCTGGGGCCGGGAGCTGCAGGGCCAGTGGAGGGGGGCAGCAGGGGTGGGGTTGCACAGGCACATGTGTCCTGCACGGCTCATGCCGCCTTCAGGTGCTCAAATTCCCGGGCCTCTCTGGGAGCTTGGGCTCCACTGTGACCTGGCTCACGAGCTGTCAGCAGCCCACACACACAGTATGCCCGTGACAGGACTAAAAAGGGAAGGCGAGCCTGCACTTTCACTAAGTGGGTCTGCAAAACTAAAAAGCAATCTATTCTTTAAAAATTCTATTGATTCTTTTGAAAAATTATTTAATACTTAAGTAATATTTCTCAACTTTTAAAAATTTAATTTATTCTTTTCTTTTTTTAGCCCTTGGAAGAGGGGACTGAACCCAGGGCCTTCTCACTGAGTGACATCCTCAGCCCATTTTATAAAAATTTTGAGATAGAGCTGGGAATATAGCTCAGCAGCACACATGCCTGCCTTGCAGGCGCAAGGTCCTGAGCTCAATTCCTGGTATAAAAAAATAAAATAAAACTTTGAGACAAAAATATTACTAGGTCACTAAGTTGCCCCAGCTGGGCTTGAACTTGCCATCCTCCTGCCTCAGCCTCTAGACCCCTGGGGTTACAGATGAGCATCACTATTACCTAATGGTAATATAGGCGACTGCTCTGTTGACCTGTGAAATGATCTCTGTGTCACAGACTGTAAAGGGCCTCTACATTTTAAGGGCATAAACTAGTAGTTTCAGACTGTCATTTGATAATGTCTAATGAAAGTTAAAAGGCACACAGCTGAGACCCAGTTTTGGGAACCCTGTGCAGATACATGAAGATGCTCATGACAAGGATCACAGCAGAACACTGGAGCCCTAAGCACCGGTCAGTATGAGAGTGGACAAGAGTTCGCTGTGTTCCCATAGCAGGAAGAATGCACAGAGCTGCACATGGCAGCACACACCTGTATCCCAGAAACACTCTGGGAGGCCGAGGCAAGAAGACCGCAAGTCCAAGCCCAGCCGGGGCAGCTCAGTGATACAAAGAGACCTTGGCTCAACAAGTTTTAAAAAGAGCTGGGGGTGTAGCTCACTGAAAAGGCCCTGGGTTCAATTCCTAGTCCAGAAAAACAAACTAAAATAATCCTAGTCATTCAGGAGGCCAAGGCCAAGGCAATTAATCGGACCCTGTCTCAAAATGAAATTTTAAAAATTGGGCTGGAGATATAGCTCGGTACTCCCTGGGTTGCATAACAGTTCATAGACCAAATCCGAACATCACCATTTTATTTTATTTTACTTTTTGTATAGCCCATGAGCTTAAAAAATAGCTTATTTTATGTATTTTTTAATTTGTAGGGAAGGATTGAGACAGGATCTAGGCTGGTCTCAAATTCCTCTGTGTACCACCATACTCGTCTAATATAAGCAAATTTTTATTAAATATGCCAATCTTTTTACATATTCTATTGGTAAAGATCTAAAAATAATGCCCTGTAAGCAAAAGTAGAGTAGACTATATGCATGATATAACTAATAACTTTAAAACAGCAGGAAATACATCGGGATGTTACTGGTTACTATGCTGGACACTGAAAACCAGAGATATTTTATATTGGAACTACTGAAGATCAAGCATGGTGGCACATGCCTGTAATCCCAGCACTTAAAAATGCTGAGGCAGGAGGATTGATGTGAATTTGAGGCCAGTCTGAGCTACACAAGGAGTTCAAATCCTGCCTATCTCAAAACCTTATCTCAAAAAAACTAAAAAACAAATTTAAAAAAACCCCTTATAGTTTGAAATTTCTGTTATGAAAATGTAACACTGTCAGCAAAGTTACTTGAAATGTATCTGTCAGATGGCAGCGGTTACCTGGGCTGCTGGATGAGGCTGCAAATGTCCCAGAGGCTCCCAGGGCTCAGTGGGTGCATCACTTGGGTCCCGGGTCTCACGCCTGGGGCTGGGAGGAAGACGACAGCGAGGTGGTCCTCCTGAAAATGAGATCAGAAAGGCTCTTCTCCCCCTACATTTTGCTTCTGGGTTTACCTTGCTTGGAACATACTCAGGAGTAAAAACAAGTTCTTCCCCAGCAAAGCTGGGGCAGGGTCAAGTGTGACCCAGGAGGGACATGGCTCCCTGAAGCCACACAGACCCTGAAGCTGTCAGGGTGGCCGGAATGGACAATGTGTCAGGGGACTGGAGGTGCAGCCTCCCGTAACGTGGGGAAGCATGGGGCAGCTGGGCTGTGTGGCACACGCCTGGGATCCCTACCACCTGCAGGCGAAGCAGGAGGGTCACTGAAGCCCAGGAGTTCAGGGCCTGCCTGGGCAGCGCAGTGCAATTCTGCCAAAAGAAAAAAATCACCAAAAAGACAGAATTATTGCTAAGGCAACATGTCCCAGAGCAATGGATCAACTTGGTTAAACTACTGAGGACTCCAGAGAGTTCTAGAGGGGTGGCTGATAACTATCGCCCCGCTGGCTCCAGGATCTGGTTCTGCCCTTGGGCCCTGAGTCAGTTTTCTGGGCCAGGCATGTAGCTTAGAGGCACAGTGCCTGCCTGGCAAGTGAGAGGTCATGTGTTTGATTCCTGGTACCAAAAAAATAAAATAAGTCAGTTTTCTCCACATAGTAAAACACAAAATTTGGAACTCACCTTATTTTCCTTAGTTTCTAATACCTGAATTTAAAAGTTTCACAATCAGTAGCTGAGTGTGCCAACATACTTGAACCCTCAGTTGCTTGAAAGGTTGAGACAGGAGGATGATGAGTTTCAGCCCAGCCTCATAGTAGGGCAACATAGAGAGGCCTTGCGTCAATATTAAAAATAAGCGAAGTTTGGTGGTGCCCAGCTATAATCCCAGCACTCTGGGCGCTGAGCAGGAGGATGGTTGCGAATTTGAGACCAGCCTGGATTACAAAGTGAGACCCTGTCTCAAAAAGATGAAACAAAACAAAAACATTGCAAATAAAAAGGACCGGTTGTAGCTCAGTGGTGACGCTTGCTTAGCATGCTTGAGGCCTGAAGTTCTATCCCCAGCACAGCACACAGAAAGGAAAAGAAAAGAAGAAAGGGAAAGGGAAGAAGGAAAAAAATAAAATTACTAAACAAGCACGAATACGCATTAGACATTAAACCCAAGAAATCAGGAAAATGATAAACTCAAAAAGGAAAGTATCAGAAAGATGACATGGAAACTGCCAGCCACCCAAGAGCCTGCCCAGTGGTCTCAGCTGTCACCTGAGGGACCCTGGAAAGTGGCCAAGAGGGAAGCACAGCAGCCGCCCACTGTGGGCCCTAAGTGACCCAGGGTAGACTAGAACAAGACGGGAAGAAGCAGTGGTGGAAGAAATAATGGCTGAAGTTTCTCCATCTTTCTTTCTTTTTTATTTTTTCCTTTTGAGACAGGGTCTCACCATGTAGTCCAGGCTGGCCTCAAACGCATGAAGATCCTCCTGCCTCAGCTCTCAAGGGCTGAGATTACAGGCATGGGCACGGTACCTGGCTTTCATTTTTCAAGTATGGAAAAACAGCTGGTTGTGGTGGCACACACCTGTAATCCCACTGCTTAGGAGGCTGAAGCAGGAGGGTCGATGTGAGTTTTAGGTCAGCCTGAACTATACAGGGAAACCCTGTCTCAAAAAAAAAAAAAAGGAGAAACAAACATCCTTCCTGTCCCTGTCCCCCAGTACCCTGAGACCAGACCTACACAACTGGACAGGGCCCTGGTACAGACCCTAGGACGCAGGCAGGGGAGAAGGTGCACAGGCTGGGAGGGCAGCCTGTCCACCAGGGCCAGGGATGGACCATGTCAAGTGCTGGGAACCTCCTCTCTCTGAGCAGCTGTTGGAAAATGCAGCTGAGCGACTTTCTAGACAGCACCTAGAACAAAACCATCCAGGCCTAGGAAGTGCAGGGCCAGTTCTCTCCTGCAGGTTCTTCTCCCAGCCAGCAAGGCAGAGGCCTAGAGGAAGGCGGGGCCTCCAGGGAGCAGGGGCGCCTTCAGAACAAAGCCTCCTGCTGGTAGCTGCCATCCCAGCCCGTGGCTGCCACTGAAGTCAAACAGCAAACCTGGGGACAGTGCTGTCAGCTATTCATAAAATCCAATGTCCTGCTAATATTACTTCTGCACTGACAGGAAGGTTGCCATAGGATAGGTCGTTGTAATTCACAAGGTGAATGGACACAGATATTTCACACCCAGTGCGCAGAACCGGTGCAACCGGCTCGTTGTGTACTCACTGGGGAAAACTAAGCTAGATCCCCAATACACTTTTTTCTTAAACCTAATTATTTCCAGATGAATCAGGTCAGCAAGGAAATAATATAATGAAATACAAATGGCAAAAAATTTAAAGAAATTTAAAGTACTGGATAACAATGAAATATTTTTACTTTTTTTTTCTCTCTCTTTTTAGGTTTTTGAGACAAGGTCTTGCTGTGTAGCCCAGGCAGGCCTCAAAATCATAGCAGTCCTCCTGCCTCGGCCTCCTAAATGTTGGGATTGCAGGCCAGTCTTCTAGCAGAATGTGAATGACAACAGAAGAAAGAAGAGTAAAAATGCTGGTTTGCAGAACTTGTCTCTTTGGCCTTCCAGATCCTAGGACCCACAGGGTCTGGAGATCCATGGCTCTTGCTGCCCTGAGCAGCCTGCGAGAGGGCAGTGGGTTTAGCCTGAGGTTGACCACTGCTGCATGGAAACTGAGGAAGGTGGGAGTATCTGCTCCCAGAGGGGTTTAGGGCTGAATGGATGCCTGTGTGGATGGTGAAATGGATGAGTGAGGGGTGAGTGGGTGGCTCCCTGAAACATCCGGCCACACAGCTAGGCTGGCCTGGAAAAAAGACAAATTCACTGGCTGAAAGGTCAAAGAGAGGGGGAGGCCAGGCTGCCTCAGGGAAAACATGTGGGCCAATTGTGGTATGGGGGCAGAGATCAAAGAGCAGTAAGGTCAGGATGGGGAAGATCACAGAAGAGGGAGAGGAAACAACCATAACTGCCAAAGCCACTGCCACGGCTGCCAACAGTAAGGTGACAGAAACCAGAGGGGGCTCTGAGCAAGGTCCAGCCAGTGGCGCCTCTCAAAGGATAGGCAGCCCCCTCATCTGCTGCTGTGAGCCAGAAGGAAAAACACACAGGCCTCCGGCCCATCAGTCCTCAGAACTGAGCTGTGACGGGAGGGCAGGGCACCTGCCTCAGGTCAGGTTCTGAGGAGCAATGGGAGGAGGTGTGGCTCACCTCCCACCCATTCGCACACCAGGGCTCCTAGAGGGTGTGTCCCCTGCACTGCCCTTCCGGCCCTTCCAGGGACTGCAGGGCTCCCAGAAACTAGGGCCTCTGCCCAAGGTCCCCCAAGGTCGGTGCCCTCCCCCTTTGGGACGTTTCTTCAGAAGCTGTAGGACATAAACGTCCCTGGGTTAAGCCTCAGTGGCAGAGGCAGAAGCTAGAGAAAGACATGGTGCCCTGGACTTTCCCTTTTCTTTGGTGGCGAAAAGCTCTGGTAGGAGAAGTGCTAACAATGCTGACCCCCTGCAGGGCTCTGGGCTTTTCAGGGGTGCACAGGACTCCCCTGGTGCTTAGCACACTGGAAGGGGAGGCCCAACGGGACTCCCCCAGCATAGCCTCTGAGGGCCTCACCTAAAATGCAAAAACCTGCGGAAGCAGAGACGAAGGTAGAGGGCATGTGGGCAAAGGGTGGGCTCAGCAGGAACAGGCAGGCTCTTTAGCCCCTGAGAAACCCCTCGCCAATCTAGATGGACTCTGGAGTCTCCAGACAGCATGTTCTTGGGCGGGCCTCTGCCTGAGAGACTGTGCACAGGTCTGGGCTTCTAGTGGCCCCTTGGCCTGTCAGGCCTGGGCTGGGGGAATCTGAGTATTGCTGAGTGTGGCCTATCTTGCAGGCTCAGAATGTGTGTATCTTGTCAAGAATCTGAGGCTCAAGTGTCACTTGCCTTTCCCAGGAAATCTCCAAGTTCTCTGGTCCCAGCCTTGGCCTCCATCAGAAGACACAGCTGCCACTATCTGGGAGGTCACACAGCCTGAGCACTGGGGATCAGCTGCCCCAAATATCCTGTTCTGCCACTGTCTGCTACGTTCTCACAGATGAGGCCACAGAGCAGGCAGGGAGTGCGCCTGGCTCAGATGGAGCCCGGCGCAGTGTCAGGGCACAGCCACTGGGCCCCTCTGAGACACACAGCCGGCTGCAGTCCCTGCTCGGGCACACAGCACACACACAGCACTCTTCTTCCTTCCCGCCCATGTCCCTTGCCCCATGTGGCCTCATCCTGTTCCTTTCCTAGGGACTGGCTCACCTTTGGGGTACCCCAGCTCAGCGCGCAGCCGGTTCCCCATCTCAATGAGCTGCTCCCTCTGCAGGTGGAGGCTGAGGATCTTCCTGGTGGCTTCCTTGAGTTTCCTCTGCAGGTGGGGCACAGATGCGGCCCTGGGGGACTGTGATCCTGGCTGTGGGGGCCTGGAAGGCTGCTCCTGCTCCTCAGTCCCCACAGGTGTCCCGTCTGTGAGGCCCTGCAGAAAACCACACAGCAGACAGCCCTGTGAGAGCCCCAACAAATCCTGTGTGAGAAACAGTATGCAGAACCAGACCACCCCACTCCCAGTGATGTCCTCCACAGGAAAGACATGCTGGTGACTGTCTCTGTGCCCTCATGTTGGGTGGGGCAGCACAGATACTTGAGTGGGCCTCTCCTTTCCCATGGACCAATGTAGCACACACTGGGCCCTCAGCTCTAAGGGCCAAGGCCCAAACTGGCTCCTTGGTCCTTTCCCTCTGTCACGGGCACTGGCAGCCTTCCCCATGCCATGGGGAGTCTGGGCCTTTGTGACTTTCCAGAAGAGACAATAAGACCCTCTCACACCAGCTGGCCCAGCTGCTTTCAGGCCTGAGCTAGGCCCCGTTCCCAGGAGAAGAGGAAACACCCTTGTTACCCCCTCCCCTCCATGGTCCCCACAAGCCCGCCTGGAAGGCCAGGCCGGCTGGCTCTCCTAGCTGCCTGCTGGACACCCCTCCCCCTCCACAGCAGCTGTGGCTTTGGAAGCCCTCAGAAATTGTGGGGGTGGCAAAGAAAGAGGACAGGGCATTGCTGATGAGCGAAGTAACCCCTGGGAACCATGTGGTCCTGGCTTAGTCCTGCATGGACCGCCCCCGCCCCCAACAGCTATGCAAATGCACAATCGAACACAAGATGTTTGGGAAAGTAACAGGGGCACTCAGGCCTCAGCACATGTGAGACCTAGGCTGCTCCCTCCCTTAGCCTTGAGCACCGTGTGACTGGAACAGAACTGCACATCCTGTCCTGGCCAGCTGCCTGGAGTCCTCTAGGGCCTGTGCCCTGCAGGTGCTCTGTTCCCCAGGTGGCTTTGGAGCTGGGTGACTGTGTGCCAGAGCCTCAGGCAATGAGCTATGGTTCTGGGGGAGGAAGAGTCATGGGGTGACATAGCAGATATGGCCGTCCTCAGCCTGAGCAGGCTGGGGCAGGTACTGCTGGTCCCAAGAATGCCTGGGGCAGGCCTGGGTGCCCAACCTAAGGCACTCCTGGTGTGTATCCCTCGAGACCCCTCTGTAGGTGTTGTCCTCAGAGGACAAAGGACCCAGGGTAAGGACCTGGGAGAGGTGGACACATCTGGGGAAGGGTGACCTTCGTCTCTCTGTCCCCCAGGTCCGACTGGAGACTGCAGGACTAGCTGATTCTCATGGAGAGGAGGTGGGGGCAGAACACGCCTGCAACAGACTCGCCAAACCTCAGACACCTGGAAATTCTGTACTGATGGTGAATCTTTTAGAGCTTTCAGTGATAACGGCCTGAAATGTCCCAAGCCATAGCAGTGACCCTGGCAGGATCCTCAGCTTGGAGGAGCCTGAGGCCTCTGTGTTCTTGGTGGAAACAGCACAGAGTGTGGACCCAGCTGTGCCCTCGGCTGACTGTGTATATGACCTGGGCTAGAGAGTGACCCTCTGAGCACTGGGTTCCTGGCACAATGGTATTCCCTAAAAGTTTATTTTAATGAATCTCAAGTCTTTCCCCCAAACAAAGAGTGCACAACTGGAGATGTATCAGAGACATCATCTGAACAACAGGCCCCCCGAGCAGGCACAGCGGCCATGAGTCCCCCTGCGGAACCCAGGGCTGGGATGATCCTCCCTGTTCTACCAAGATGCCAGTGGAGGGGTGAGGGAGTGAACCTGAACAGCAAGGCAATCGGGAGGAATGCCATCCGTGGGAGGCTGTGGTGGCAGCCAGTGGACCCACAGGAGGCAGAGGTTGCTGCAGCAGGCAGGCCAGTGTTTCCCCCTCCACCCCAAAACCAGTGAGATCAGGCAGAGGGCAGATAGGCCTGAGGCCAGAAGCAAGGGGATGTTGATGCATAGCTGGGGTAGCAGGACAGGACGTCCAGCCTTTCCCCTGTGCAGAGGCCTGCAAGGGCAGTGCAGAGAAGCATGGCCAGCTGTGTGGAGGTCTCACACCTCCTGGGCAGGGGCAGGGGGCCAGTCTTTGACAGAGAGCCTGCAAGGTCAGCGTGGGCTTTACCAGTTCCAAGCCCAAGCACTGTCCACCCTTTCAGCATGGCACCTTTTCATGTAAAATTTCTCTGTAAGTATCCAAGAGCAAATGGGAGTGCTCTGCTGCTTTACATCCAGACACTCGGCCTGCACTTCTCACGTGCGAATGGACAGTCACAGGCCGGCTCAGGCCACGCTGAACATCACCCTGTGTCTGGATCGTGTTGCCCTAGTCTGAGTCTCCTGCCTCACGTGCTCGGGCTCAGGACACGTGCTCATGTGCTGCACTCCTCAGCTCCCCAGGGTCTGTCTGCTTGCTGATACCTGGAGTCCAGGCTGCATCACATCTCCGCTCTGGGCCTGTCTGAGGCCACCTCAGGCTCAGCACCAGGTTCTGTGTCCTTGGTGGGAGCCCAGGAATGATCTGTGGGCTTTCTACCCGAGGGGCAAGACAATTGTGTGTCCCAACGCTGGGAAGTGTGGCCAAGCTCATGTCTCACTCTTCAGCATGGGAGCTGTAGGGGACACCAACTGAGAACCAGGAAGGCCTTCTGCCTCTAGTCTACACTAGCCCCACCTGCCCTGCTGGTTGCGTCATCCCTGAGGGCTGCTGGTTGATCTTCTGATGTGTCTCCTTATCTGTCCCAATGTGAACTTGCAATTTCCTGTTTAACCCGGTGCCTCGCAATCTTCCCCAACAATGCCCATTGGCTTGGATCTGGTCAGCAGAGTGTCTTTCGGCTCCTACGCTGGATTGGCACTGTCTATAGAGCCCTGGTCCCAGGGACAGAGCAGGAAATCCAGAACCAGCCTCAGGGCACAGGTGCTTTTGGCCGCTGGAGTCCTTGTTTCTGGCCAGAACCAGGACAGAACCAGGAAGGTGTGCGTGCATGTGTGCCTCTCCCTTTCTCCCTGCATCTGAAATGACAGCTGTGGATGGCACTGGTGGGGATGATGCTGACACCACCTGAAGCCCAGCAGTCCATCTTTTTGGTCTTCCTTCTCCCTTCTCCTGGTGGTGAGACACCTGCCTGTACCATGAAGGACTGGGGTAGGGCTTGAGGCCACGACGTTTGGCCCCTCCACTCTGCACACATGAGAGTACAGGTAGAGCTGTCCTGTCCTGTCCAGCAAGGGCTATGCCTGGATGTTCAGGAAGCCAGGGACACAGCTGCCAACCTGTGGGCCAGGTCTGTTGTCCTACATGTCCCACAGGCCAGAAGTGAATTGGGCAGGCTGGACTGTGGAGCCCAGAGAAGGCTAGGTGCCGGTCCTGTGAGCAGACACAGCTCAGGGCTACGTTAGTGGCCAGGCTGGCCCTTCCCTTCCAGTGCCTGTGACTGAGCACCAGCTGGGACTCAGGCCCCTCTGCCCTTCTATTCTGCCTGTCTCATCTTCCACCTTCTGGGCAGCTCCTGGGTCATGCCTCCTTCATGTCTCTGGGTACCTGCTCCAGAAGCTGTGCACCCCAGGGACAAGCACACTGTTGTCAACCTCTGACAGTTTCTGCCAGAGGACTCTGAGTGTTTATAGACACTGTTTCTTGTCCCTAAGTCACCGTAAGTAACCAAAGGTCACTGTAAGTCACCATGGGTCACCATAGGTCAGCACTGCAGGCAGGTGGCAGGGCTGCTGCGCAGTAGCAGGCTGGGGTCGAGGGAAGCGGTTGTTCACCGTCCTGCTTAAACCCAGGTGTGGATTGGGTGGCACATGGTGCTGAGCCCGCTGAAGACCAGGACGGGGAGTCTGCAGTGGGTGCCTTCACCTCACCTGCAGCAGCACGCAGCTGGCCACGAGCGGTGCGGTAGCCAGCGTGGTGGTTCCCCCTGCTTCACCTGAAGACAGGTTGGGGGTGGCTCCTTGGGAGGACCTGGAGCAGGAGATGTTACAGCGGATGGAAGCAGGGGCTGACCTCTGGGCACCACCCTCTGCAGCTCATGGAGACCAGCAGCTTGGCAGGGCACCAGCAGCGCCGTCCACTACGAAGGGAACCCACCTCTTTCTCACGCGACTTCCTGTCTGAAGGCTCCTCTCCTTGCTGCGTTGTTCCAAGACGCTTCCCCAGTTCAGCCACCTCCTTCCGCAGGTCCAGAACGTCCAGGTGCACCTGGTGCATCTCCCGGGGAAGCTCTTGCTGCTTGAGGCCCAGCTCCAGGGGCTGCTCCTGCACCTGGGAGGCATTTCAAGAGGCAGCAGACGATGAAGCACAAGGGCACATGGTCCGGAGCAGGACAGCAGCAGGGTGTGCAGCAGGGACCCCTCTAGCCAGATACAACCTGCACACAGGCTCTGAATGCTGCCAGTGTGCACTGCCCAAGGCTGGAAGGGGAAGGCGCATGTGCAGCAGTGCGTAGCAGCCCTTCTCACAGGGCTCAGTGCTGGGAGAAATAGGGCCACCAGGAAACAGCAAGGATGCTAGGTGCAAGGGCACATGCCTATCAGGTCAGCTGCTTGGTGGCTGAGGCAGGAGGACTGCAAGTTTGAGGCTGACCTGGGAAACTTAGCAATTTAGTGAAACTGCTTCACTACGGCTGGGCATGTAGCTCAGTGCAAAGGTCCTGGGGTCAGCCACCAGTACCAAACAAACAAGCACAGGTCTGGAGATGGAACCCAGTGGTGGAGCACTTGCCTACCACAGAGGGCCTGGTTTCAATGTCCAACATCACAAAAACAAAATAAAAACTAAATACAAGCCCCGAGACAGCAGAGGGTAGGAAGCGAATCTTCCCCTTCCAGCAAAAAGCAGAGATAGGAGGTGCTAAGAGGGAAGGGGTCAAAGGCTGTGATGACCGGGAGTGGGCAAGAGGCAGAGAGAACACTGCCCAGCAGGAACTTCTGTGGGGGCAGCAGCATGGTTGTGATTCCCATCCTGGGCTCTGGCCAGGCCCTGCCAGCTCCCCAGGGCAGCCTCTGGCCAGCCTGGTGGGAAGGAAGGACACAGACAGGCTGCTATCCACCCTGGGCAATTCCTGTCAATAGTTTTGTTTTGACTTCACAGACACCTAGCAGAGCTGCTCTCTGGGTAAGCAGACACCATAAGTAGAAAAGGAAACACAAACACTCCACGGTAGAGTCTCACCTAGGACTGCCTCTGATTATGGAGGGAAAATTATGAGCTCTTACCTAAATGCTTTTTTTTTTGTCTTTTTTGAGACGGGGTCTCGCTATGCAGTTCAGGCTGGTCTTGAGTTCACTTTGTAGCCCAGGCTGGTCTCAAACTCGCAAGGATCCCCCCACCTCAGCCTCCCGAGTGCTGGGATTACAGGTGTGAGCCACCACGCCCAGCTTCTAATTGCTTATTTTTGTGTGTGAAATTCTAACCAGGTGGCTTAGAACCAAGAACACAAAGCATTATAGAAATGAGGTATCACCCTCCCTTCATATGTATGTAGAATACATATTTTTTTTTTCAGGTTTTTGAGACAGGGTCTCCCTGTATATTACAGGTTGGCTTTGAATTCAGTGCTTCTTTTGCCTCAGCCTCCCAAATGTTAGGTAACAGGTGTGTGCCATCATGCCTGACTTAATGTAAGAATTTAAAGTAGGGCTGGGGATTTAGCTCAGCGGCATAAGCGCCTGCCTTGCAAGCAGGCAGTTGTGGGTTCGATCCCCGGTACCAATAAAAAGGAAAAACACCAAAAAAAAAAAAAAAAAAAAAGAATTTAAAGTATATGTTTCTTTTTTTTTTTTTTCTTATAGGTACCAGGGATCGAACCCACAATCGCCTGCTTGCAAGGCGGGCGCTTATGCCGCTGAGCTAAATCCCCAGCCCCAAAGTACATGTTTCTAAGCACTATTTTGGGCTTTCTTTTTTCTTTTTTCCTTTTTCTTTTCTCTTGTATTTTGAGACTGGGTTTCATTGTATAGTTTGGGCTGGCCTCAAACTCACTAGGTAGCCTAGGCTGGTTGGTGTTGAACTTGCGGCAAACCTTCGGTCTCAGCCACATCTGGCATTGCTTTGGGAGTTCTTTGATTCAGAGATTATTTATTTTTGAGGTACTGAGGATTGAACCTTGAGTTATGCCTCTAGCCCTCATTTTTATTTTGAGGCAGGGTCTCACTAAGGCAGGGTTACTAATTTGTCCAGGCCAGGCTCAAATTTTCAATCCTCCTGCCTCATCCTTCCAGAGTGCTAAGATTACAGATGCCCAGTTTAACTCAGGGGCATGTTATTTTTGTTTTGTTGGATCTCATTATGTAGTTCAGGTTGGCCTCAAAAAATAGGCAATCCTCCTGGCTCAGCCTCCCAAGTGCTGGGATCATTGGTGTGTGCCAGTATGCCTGGTCCAGAGTTTATTTGGACATATGTTATTGAGAAAATATTTGGAGATTTTTCTGGGTATCTTTGTTGCTGATTTCCAATTAAGTTCTTTTGAGGTCAAG
Organism: Cavia porcellus; assembly: GCF_034190915.1. Taxonomy (NCBI): domain Eukaryota; kingdom Metazoa; phylum Chordata; class Mammalia; order Rodentia; family Caviidae; genus Cavia; species Cavia porcellus. The sequence goes on from NW_026947515.1 coordinate 30,329,921, forward strand.
AAACTATTTATTTATTGAGACAGTATTTCACTATGCAATTCAGGCTGGCCTTGAACTCACTTTGTAAGCCCACTTTGTGGCCCTGAACTCAAGGAAATCTTGTCTCAGCTCCATAAGCGCCTGGCTTACAGGTGTGTGCCACCCCATCCAGCTAGAAACATTTTCTGTATGATTTGAACCTTTTAAAATTCATTGAGACCTGCTTTATGGTCTAACACATGCTCTAACTGACAGAAGCCCCATAGGCACCTGGTTCTGATCCTAAGCATAGAAGTGGAAAAGTGATTCATGTCTATTGCAACAACAAAGACACACTTCTGGTCAAGAAAGGGAACGAGACACCATGAGGAAACAGCAGGCATGGGAGACCCTGGATCTGCTATTAGCCAATTTGGCCACAGCCTGCAAATATTTCAAAACATCACAGGCTGGAGTGGTGGTGTTATGACTGCAACCCCAGTTCTCCTGGGAGGCCAGGGGTGGGAGATCTCAAGTTTGAGGCTCACCTTCTTTTTGAGCTCTGTTACCAGCACGTGCAAGAGATGCACTCTGTCTCCGAGCTTCCTGAACGCCAGTTCAGCAGATGCTTGGCCAGCACAGACAGAGCCTTCTGCAAAGAAGACAGAGTCAGTCAGGCTCAGATCCTGGAAGCTAGAAATGTCCCCCACAAGGCCCACAGGGGCCACTGGCTATCTCAGGGAGCAGGTGTCCCTCACTGGTCTCAAGAAGCCAGTTCCTTATGACAATCAGAAATGCGCTGTGCATGAAATGTAATCCTGTGCAGAGAGCAGGACAAAATCCTGCCTGACACACAGCCTCTGATGGAGTCTTTCCACTTATACAGGGGGCCATTTGTTTGAAGGAAGAAAAAAAGACATCCACATAATTCATGGGTCAAAGAAAAAGTGACCATGGACATTACAAGTTAATGTGAACAGAATTATAGAACAAAACAATTTATCTATTCATGCTAAGCTGTCCTTTGGAGAACATTTATAGTTTTGGGTTCACATTTTAGAAAGACAGAAAGGCTGAGAATCCATTAACTGAACATTCACCTGAAAAAAATAAACAGAAGATAAGCAAAAAAAGGTAGAGGAAAGAAAATAAAGTTAGACACTGAGGAAATGGAAAATATAATAGATGGTCAACAAAACCAAGCTGAGTCTTTAAAAAGGCTAAAAATAAATTTCTGTTGAGACTGAGCAAGAAAGAATAAAAAAGAACAGAAGCGAAGGACCAACTTAATATGTGGGAAAAGGTCAACAGACAATTAGAAAGCTCCTAGAATAGAGTAAATAGCTTTATGCTAGAAGTTTAAAAATCTAGATAAGATGGACAAATTCTTAGCATAATACGACATCCAAAATGATGCCCCCAAATAGGTGTAGTGGTACGTGCCTGTATTCTCAGTACTTCTGAAGGCATGCAAGTTCAAACTCAGCCTGAGCACTCAGGGAAGCCCTGCCTAAAAAAAATTTTTAAAGGCTGGAAGCAGGGTGTGGTGATGCAGCCTCATAATCCTAGCAGTTGTGAGGCTGAGGCAGGAAGATCACTACAAGTTTGAGACCATGCTGGCTACCTAGTGAGTTTGAGGCCAGTCTAAACTACATAGTGAGACCCTGTTTCAGAAAGGGGGGGGGGGTAGGGGGCAGCATTGGGGGAGGCACGGAGGCACACACACAAATCTGGAAGTCCTCTAACTGAATCAAGAGTTTAAAACCTTCTCACCAGAAAAACTCCTGCCTTGGGTAGCTTCAAAATAGAACTTTTTTGGGGGGTAGATATAGAAATTCTCAATAAAGCATCAACAAATGAAATCTAGCGATGCAGACAGGGCATGACACCTCACTCTGGAACTGCAAGGTTAAAGTTGCAAAACAGTGCGAATGTGTGCACCCTGCCCCTCCTGCAGTCACAGCCACACCTGGCAGCCACTGCCCGAAGAATCTGAGGGTGGGGAAAGGGCAGCCTTGACCTCAGGGACCCTGGGTGCTGCCTGTCCTTTCTGCTTTCCGGCAAATCCCGGCTCAGATGCTTTCAAAGGAGCCTGTGTCCCAGAAATGCCAGTGGTTTTGAGAAAACCCAAGAGAATCTGCTTCCTGGATCCACAGAACCAGGGAAAGACAGCTGTCTTCCCCCGGGGGCTCCTGCCCACCATTCCTGTCTGCGCTACACCCAGGCACCTGCCTGTGACACCAGCCACAGCCAGCATGGCAGGGCCCACAGATCTGAACCCAGGGAGCACAGAAGAGGCCTGAGTCAAAGCCCAAGGCCTCACCATGCCCGTCAAGCAGGTGAATCTCACTTGGGAACAAGGAGGCACAAATCAGAGCTGGGAGAGGTCTGCCAGGCATGTGCAGAGGCAGTGTCACCCACTGTTGGTGGCAGGCCGGCTGGCACTGTGACAAAACAGTGTGAGCTAAGAGAAGCCACATGAAAGCGCTGTACAGTCGCACGGACATAAGGGGTGAGGTGTCAGGGCAGCAGCTGACTCTGGGGAAACACAGGTAGCTCTGGGTCAGATCAGAGGGTCCTCGGGGGCTGGGAAAACCCATTTTGAAAGGACAGTATACTGGGCCAGCGCCTCCAGCAGCCTCTGCAGAGGAGCAGGCCTGAGTGTGGGGGTCAGTGTGGCCTGAGGGCATCCTCGTATGTTTCGATGTGCCTTCTAGCTGCTCTTCCAGGCCTCTCAGTTTGTCCTTTAAGTCTTGCATTTGTGCTTCAAGGGCCACAACATAACCTGCCAAAAACCCCAATCTTGTTACCTCCTCCCACAGGGTGCTCCTCCCTGAAGACCTGGCCCAGCACCCCTGGGCCGCATGACTTGGCCCTGTCCTACTTGTCTGCCTGGGCCCAGGGTGCCCTGTGGGGAGCCTGCCCTTTCCCCTTCTCAGTCTGAAGCTCAGGATTCTCTTTTCCTCAGGAGGAAGAGCAGGGGCATCCTTGGAAGAGATTTGCCAAAGGCGGTGTTCACCTGCAGGGCCTTCCCACTCACCAGAAGGGGCTGCGTCTCCTCCAGCGCCCGGATCGGGCTGGTCGCCACCCCAGGTGTCCTTTGCGAAGTGTGCAGGAGGAGGCATTTGGTCACTCAGCATTTCCATTTCCCGCCGCATCTGTGCCACAGCATTCCGCAAGCTTATGTTCTGCTCTTGGAGCCGCTGGATCTCCCTAGACAGAAAATCTTCACTTATTTCTTCTCTGTGCTGCTTTAGGGGCATCTGCCAAACACATGTGGAAAAGGGAATTGTTATGGCCACAGAGATAGGGAGCGTTTCCTGCTGCAGCCTGGCTTGATCTCCCACTGCTCCTGCCCTCCTGCTAACCACTGCCTGTCCTCTGGGGCTGCAGGGACCCTCCCAAGCTCAGTGACGGGAAGGCGCTCAAGTGCAGGGTCCCCAGAGTGACCAGGCTAGCGCCAGGCAGCAAACAGGTGTGTGTGTTCACAAGTGCAGGCACTCTCCAGGGGCAGAAGGAAGACCAGGGATTCAGTGTCAAATGGAACAGAGGCTCAGTTGGGTAAGACAAGATGCTCTAGGGAAAGACGCCAAGTGTGTGCTTCTGCCACTGAGCTACACACTGAAAAAGGGTGAAGATGGCAATTTTTTTTTTGGTGCTAGGGATCTAACTCATGACCTCATGTTTGCCAAGAAGGCACTTGTACCACTGAGCTAAACCCCTGGCCCTGATGGAAAATTTTACACACATTTTAGCACCATAAAAATTTAGTAGCTAGACTAGGCCCAAGAGCAGATCTGAAAGCACAGAAGAGCAGTGACCATAAACACACAGCAATAGAAAACAGTGAGGTGGAGGGAAGGGTCTGAAAAATAAGGAGAACTCGGGGTGGTCTGGGATGTGGTACCAGGCACCCAGAACAACAAGAGGGGCCAGAAAAGGTATTCTAAGCACCGTGTTGGTGCATGTCTGTAATTCTAGCACTTGGGAGGCTGAGGCAGGAGGATCACTGAGATCAAGGCCAGCCAATAATGAATTTCAGGACAGCCTGCAGTACAAAGTGAGACCCTCTCTCAAAAAACAAAATAAAAAATAAAAAAACAGAAATGGTATTCCACAGCAACAGCCACAAGTGCTCCAAGTCTGATGGAAGCATAAACCCGCAGGTCTAAGGGCTTCAGTGAATCCTAAGCAAGATAAACACAGAGAAAAAAACATCGAAGAATACATCAAAACCAAACTTCTACAAAACAGTGACAAGAAAGCTCTTTGAGGGTATCTGCCTCACTGAGGACAGATGCAGCTGATGAGTACAGCCCTGCCGGGAGCGAGCCAGAGCCAAGGGTGCAGCCTGCCTGCCAGCCTGACAGGACTATCTACGGAACCTCAGGAAGAAAAGTGTCAGGAAGCCTAGGTGGGGTACGGGGAATCAACCTGGGCAAGGCAGAAGACCCCATCTCAAAAAACAAAGTTTATTTAGAAAAGGAGGTCTGATGATATACCTCAGCTGGCATGGCGCCTACCTGGCAAGCACAAGGTCCTGAGTTTGATCCCCAGTTCAAAAAAAAAAAAAAAAGAAAAATTTAAATAGAAAAAAAAAAAAAAAAAGAATTCCTCAAGTGAAATGTGACCTTGCCAGTCACCGGTCCAAGCTCCCATCCAGCCCCTGGAGCCACTTGCTGTGTCTTGCGTGTTCGCAGTGCTGTGAGGAGACAGCCACCCCTTCAGTGACCGTGGGGTGAAGCCCGAGATTAGCTCTGAGCTGGCCTGGCCTGGGCCTTCCCTGGACACTACTGCAGCAGCCCTGTTACTTTCACTCCCAGCTCATCAGTGCTTTGCCAGGGTCACGCTGACTCTGGACATGCATGTGGCCTGCTGTCCCTGGCCACCCTCCACCCCAGCTCCTTGGGCCTCATACCTCAGGTTCTGATGACTCGGTTTTCTGCACACGAGCTTCCCTCAGTTGCTTGGCACTGTGCAGTGCGTGGGAGGACCATGTGCCCAGAGCCTGGCTCTGTTCACTCTGCAGCACCTGCACATCTGCTCAGGAGGGAGCGTGGTGCTCTTGGCTGGCTGGATACCATTCTGCACTCAGCTGGTGAAGCCTCACCAGCTTGCAGCACAGGCCGTACCCAGGGCCCTGCAGGGATGTCCCCCACCCAGGATGCACAGACGACCTGTGTGCTCACTACAACCCAGCTGCAGGAACACTGGTGTCATCGGTGTTGGGGTGCCCAGCTGAGCCCACTTCATAGCTGACTCTGCTTCAGGCCTGATCTGCCTTCCCTGAGAGCTGACAGCCCAGAAGGAGGGGAAGGCAGGCCAGTCCCCAAAGGACTCCAGTGCCCCTGGTAGCTTAGGCTTTCCATGATGGGGCAGACATCTGACTTTTGAGAAAACAAAGGGGCCCTCAAACACTGTCCTGAGACAGGGTCATGCATGGGGAGCCATTGGGCCTTAATCTCAAACAAAGTCCTGAGATGAGATCAGGCCCAGGCCAGCCTCCAAAAGATGGCGTCTGAGAAGTTTCTGTTGGTCCCAGGACAAATTATCACAGCAGGGCAGCTTAAGACCTCAGGAATTTATTTATCCTCTCCTGAAATCAGGGTATTGGGCAAGCTGTTCTCTGCCCAGAGGCCCTCACAGTCTCTGCTAGCTGGGGCACCCTTGCCATCCTCGGCTATGACTAAATCTGCCTTCGTGTGCTGTCTCTCCATGTCCTCTCCTCTCATCAGGTCAGTAGGTTCTGGATTAGGGCTGGTCCTACTCCAATGTTACCTCATCTTTTTTTCTTTTTCTTTGTTTTGTGTTGAGACTTTTGCAGTGGCTCTTGAGTCTGGCCTTGACTTTCCTAGGTAGTCTAGGCTGGGCTTGAACTTGCAATCCTCCTGCCTCAGCCTTCCAAGTGCTGGGAATATGGGTATGTGCCCCACACCTTGCCTGTGACTTCACCTGAACTCATCACATGTGCAGCAATCTAATTCCAATGAGGTTCTATGGTCAGAACCTGAACCTTAACTCAGCCACAGGAAGCCAGGGGCAGTGGTGGATGGCAGCTGGCTGTCAAGCCTGAGGAGGTCCTTGCAGAGACAAAGTCACTGTTCCCTTGAGCTCAGATTGCTCAGTCTGTGTGTGAAGACATGTGTCTTGGGGACAAAGTTCAACCTCTTGGCCAGCTTTGATTACGAAAAGCTCCACAGTTGCCCTGAGATTTCACCATGGATACCGGATTCTCCAAACCAACGAAGCCAGCAGGGTGGGAAGCGGTATTTTAAAACTGAGAGGGGAATAAGCTACCCAGGTCCACCAGCAGCGATGACCTGCTGGGATGCTGGCATCCCTGCCAGCCCAGGCACAGGCAGTGGCTCTCTGCACGCCAGCCTTTCTGCCCCTTCCTTTGTGCTGCAGCAGCCAGACCAGCTTACACTAGAGAGACCCCTTCCTCATCTTGGTGTGGAAGGCTTGTATTTGTAATTTCATGGAGAACTTATTGGCATTTTAGTGAGTTAATTCCAATCTACCACTTGGAGGCAACCCACAGTGAGAACAAAGATGCTAAGACACATTGAGAGCTATGGGGAGCCGAGCTGTACTAAGTCCAGCCAAGATGCTGGTTCACCTGGAACGAATGCCACTGGGTTTTATTAATTCATGAAGAAGGGAATGGTTTGAGGCTGAGTGATTGTGAGAATGGCAGGAGACATATAAGTACTGTGAGCTGGGCTAGGTAGGAGGCCAGAAGGCACCTCTGCAATACACAAAGAGAAAAATATGCAGGAAGACCAATCTGTGTAACACAATAGAGGTGGCGCTTAATGTTCAGGCAGTAGCGCCTCAGCTCTGATGTGCAAACCTTTTCTGCCTGGGAAGCCACAGCCTCTGATTTTGAGGCTCATCCCAGTTGACAGCCCTGGAGCAGGGGCTCTGCTATATAGCCCAGCTCACCCATGTTTAGGGAGACACCGGAGTGGGACACCGGAGTGACTGCTGCCTGGCTTCAAAGATCAAACATCAGCACCTCAGTTAGTGCTATTTACACTGCTCAGAACCAACTAAAGAAAAAGAAAAGGCCTGGCCAGTTCTGTACACACCAGCACACAGACACAGGGCCAGGGTTGGCTGAAGTGGAGGGGGTTTCCAGGTGTCATCCACACTACACCCCCACAAGGCAGTGGCTCCGAGCCAAGAGGCTCTCCCAGGTCTGAACAATCCCCAGCTGTTGAGGCAGGGCCATCACATTTGTGCTCTGACTCCATGGACCCAGGCTCAGCTGTCCCAGGTTCCCTGTGCCCCTCAGGTAGGTGGTGAGAATGGCTGACGCTCTCAGTGCTGTTGAGGGTCGCCAGTTTCTTCCTTCATGGCAAGACAGCAGCAGCAGAGAATCAGCTGATACAGGGAGGGAGATCAGAGTGGCGGCAGACACACTGTACATCTTGTCTGAGGTGGACTATGCTGTGGACACTGGGATCTGTGTACATCACTGCCTGTGAGCACACCTCAAAAGAATCAGCAGGGAAAAACCACCAAGGCCATTCACAGGCATGGAATGATGTCTCCTCTCCTTCCAGCTCCGGGCCACCCGACAGTTGTGACAGCTCAAGTAGGGTCCCTGAGCCTCAGGTACTGAACAAATCGAGGGGGATTATAGGCTTGGAGGGAGAGTGGCACCAGCTACTGACCACTATTGTCCCTACTAAACACCAGCAACTGCAGGGACAGACACAGCATGAGTCACACTCCGAGGGAAAGATCACAGCGTTCACCACTGGGCTGAGTCGTTCTGAGACTTTCTGCAGTACTAGGGACAGAGCCCAGGGTCTCACTCACTCCAGTGCTGCATTGTAGCAGCTCTGAGTCAGATTTGGCCCTGGTGTTTTTACAGGTTTCAAATGCTAAAGACACAAAAAAGATTCTGGCTTTATGTGTTTTGATGCTTCATAGCCTCAGACTCACCTGTGTGTGTGTAACCAGTCATCAAGAGGAACGGGATTGAGAAGGCCCAGCCAGCCTCCGTGCACATGGGCATTATGTCTACTGCAGCTGCTGAGCTGAGCCAGCAAGGGAGGCTGGGGAACGGATGCGCTCACCTGTGGCTCCTGTCTGGGGAGAAGCCCATGTGCCCGAAGCTCTTCCATGGCCTTGTCTCGCTCCAGGGTCACAGCCTTCAGCACCACATCCTGCTCCCTCAGTGCCTGCTCTGTCTCCTGAAGCTTGGCTGCAACCTGGGAAACACCCACCTGCGGTTGGGGGCAGTGCTGGCCTCCAGGGACAGAGCCAGCACCCTTCTGCCTATGAGGTGCACAGCAGGCAGGGGTGAGATGTGTCCTGAGAATCAGGGTGCACACGAGCTTGGGATGCCAGGCTGACCCTGATGTGGTGGGAGTGATGTCCATGCTGCCCAGCCCCGGTGCCCAGGCCACTCTTGCAGGGACCACACCAGCACCACTGAACCTCATCAGTGGGAAAGCAGCTAACACACTGCACCCCTGCTAGAGGTTGGTGGCCATGGAGGGCCATAATTGTATAACTGTGACTTTGCAGCCGTAAGTCAACGGTCAATGAGGCTGAGTGCTTTTGAACGTATAGAGTAAGTTAGCAAGCACCAAATCAGTCCTACTTCAGCACTGTACATGCCCCAGACCTGTCTCCTGATGCCCCCTGACCAAGGAGGCACAGCACCATGCAGTACCACACACACCTGATCTCTGGCCTCGGTCAGCCCCTGGATCAGGGCCTCTGACCTCTGGATCTGGTCTCTCTCAATGTCATCACAGCGCCGTTGCCAGTCCAAGCCCAGCTGCACCCGGTCACGTTCAAGGCTCCGTTCCCTTTCGATGGCCTGGGACAGCTGCTGTTTGTATCTAGGGACAAATCCAGATGGTCCGCCTTGGTGATTCTTTAGTTTGCGATGGGATGCAGTTTGCGGGCGAGCACAGCCATGCTGACGCTGTGTGCACAGCTTGAAGGCAATGAGAAGCCGCTGCCATGCGCACAGGGCAGGCCAGGGCAGAGGCCGAGATCCCCGAACACTGGGGAAGACGCGGGCCGTGAATGAAAGCAAAAGTGCCAGTGTGCAGGAAGACCAGCAGAGAAGCAAACACATGACAACCACGCTGGCGGACTACTCTGAGGAGCAGCAGATGTGAGCCAGGCAAGAGGCAGCCTGCAAGGGGGCAGCAGGGCCCATTCCATGGCAAGGGGAGGCTTCAGAGGCCATTGGAGCCTGACAGCACCGTGACAGAGAGGGGAAAACTACTGCCATGATACAAGGGCCAGTTTGTCAAGGGACGGTGTACAAAGTTCATGGCCCTAATGGGGCATCACACAGAATGTCATAGCTGACAGACAGCTGACCACAGCTGCACCTCCAGTGAGTGACCGAGCCAGATGATGGACCGAGAGGACATGGGCGACGAGACTCCACCCTTTGCCAACGTGGCTCAAGGGACCGTCTCAGAGCCCCTGGCACGGACAGGATGTCCTCTTTGGGTCCATGTGGGCAACCTGAGACAGACACAGGAACACAGAGGGAACATCTCAGCCACAGTAGGTTTAACTTGAAAACCAGAACATGATGGTCTAGAAAATGCAAAATAATGGGAAATAACACCACTTTTCTAAACTGCCCACTGCCCAAAGGGAAATCACAGGGAATTAGAAAACACTGTAACTGAGTATCAGACTCTAGGATGCAGACAGTCGTTCTTGAGAGGAGACCTATAGTACAAACTGCTTAGAGAAGAATAAGTCATCCAAACTTCTCTATCAGAAGCCATCAGAGGGATACCAAGTTAAAGCCAAAGGAAATGGAAGAAAGAAAAAAGATCAGGTATTGATGACACTGAAAACAGAAAAGCAATTAAAAAAATCAGGGGAGGAACTGGGAATGGGGGTTCACACCTGTAATCCCAGCACTCGGGAGGCTGAGGCAGGAGGATCACCATGGGTTTGAGGCTAGCCTGGGCCACAAAGTGAGTTAAGGCCAGCCTGAACTGTATAGAAATAAATAAATAAATAAATAAATAAATAAATAAATAAATTGGGGGCTGGGGATTTAGCTCAGCGGCATAAGTGCCTGCCTTGCAAGCAGGCGGCTGTGAGTTCGATCCCCAGTACCGATAAAAAAAAAAAAAAGGAAAAAGACCAAAAATAAATAAATAAGTTAGTAAACAAAGGGCTGGGGCTGGAGCTTAGTGGTACAACACTTGCCTAGCATGTGTCAGGCCTTGTGTCCAACCCCCAAGGAGAACTAAAACAAAGCCATCACATACAGTTAAAGTGGGGTATGTTTTACTAAATGTACACTGCTCCTCAATAATGCTGACTTTAGTACATTACTGGAAATAGATGACCTTTACTCAGGCACATGCTCCTGAAACCATAAGACAGACACTAGGGCACAGCCAGGCTGGTGGAGGAGTAAGAGATGGCCCTGCCATGGCTCCCAGCTCTCGAGAAGAGTAGGTCCCTCGTCCCAAGGCCTCTCAGATTCCACCACTGTCCTCATCACTGCATTCCCTTCTGTTTGTCTCTGGTTTACTGTTTCAAACAGAACCCAAAAGAACAGAAGCCTGTGGGCTCCCCTGGGAAGCACTCTCAGAACTCCGGCCCTGCCCTGGGGACCGTACCTGTCTACGTCCTGCTGGGTTCTGACCAGCTGGGCTTTAAGCTTCGCCTTCTCTTCCTGCAGTGTCTGGGCCTGGAGGTCTCTGGAGACCGCCTCCTTGGACACTTGGGCGACCTGGGCATCCCAGCCGGCTTTTATGGCTGCTGTTTCCTCCCGGAGCCTGAGCAGAAAGAATGTATCAGTCAGTGTTCCCACTGCGCACCTAGGTGCGCTGCTGCCCAGTGCCCCAGCAAACAAGCGTGTGCTCTCTGGGCCAGAAGAGACTCCACGGCAGAGTTCAGGCGTCCCCCCACTAGGTAAAGCAATGGTTCCACCTGGGAAGAAATGGCCCCTGGTCCTATAATCCCAGGGCCCCTTCCTGGCCACAGACCTGCCCAAGTGCAGGGCCAGAGGCTCCAGCATCCACAGAGCCTGGGCCACACCTGGCACAGCATCTCATCGCATTCAAAGTGAAAGCAGAAAGAGGCGCCACAGTGTCCGCTAACCACTTAGCAGTTTGCCCAGAGCGTTCTGCAGCATGCTTGTTGACAGACGTGCTGACTGCCCTAAGCAACACTTGGACAGGCGTCACTTCAACCAGTCGATTCTTGGACTGAGCAATTTTTTCTGGGGGAGGAGACAGGGTCTCACTAAGTAGTGCAGGCCGGCCTTGAACTCACTCTGTAGCCCAGGTTGGTCTCAAACTCACAGCAGTCCTGCTGCCTCAGCCTCTCAAATGCTGGGATGATAGGTGTGCACTACCACACCTGATTTGTATTGAATACATTTAATAAGATTATTGTTTTTATATTTTCTGTTGTATGATAAAAATGACCAAAAAGGGAGGTTGGGAATTTTGCTCAATAGCATAAACACTCGCCTAGCAAGCAAAAGGTCGTGAGTTTGATCCCTGGTACCAAAACAAAGTTTTTGATCATTCTATATTTAAATAACTAGACTGGTAAGTGGTTAAACAGCTTAACACCTCTAGAAAGATTACCAAAAACTAGATAAGGCCAGGGATGTAGCTCAGTAGCACAGCACCTGCCTGGAAAGTGCAAGGTCCTGGGTTCAATTCCAGGAAACAAAAACAAAAACAAAAACAAAAACTGAATAAACTTCCCAAGTGAAACATTAAAACACCCAAAGATACTACCTAGGGCAGGCATGGTCCTAACCCAAGCAACAGGCCACCTGCCCATGGCCCGACACTGCCCTGCTATGCTCACACTTGGCCTCCAAGGCCACCGAACTGGCCAGCAATGACCCGGTTACCACATGCAGACCTTGGCAGGCTCCCATGCCCATGTGCTAATGCTTGATGGGCACTGATAAGTGGGGTGGCTGACTGCAGGCGAGGCCACCACTGGGATGGAGTGGCCATTAAACACGATTGGGACACATCTCAAGCCCAGCCTTGTGCAGGGTGGAAAAGCCACCTTGCCAACACTTTGGATGTGTTTCTAAAAAGGAGGCTGAGGACAGGCAGATTCACAGTGTTGACATTTCCAGACAACGGGGGCCACTTGGTTGGATTCAAACATGGGACACTGTCCCTTCCAGGCTGACAGCCTTCCTGAGGTGAGGCCTGCCCACACTCCCACTGGCCTGCTGAGGTGCATGGCCCCAACTTAGGTTGCAGGGCAAGGCCACTGTGCTCTCACTGGAGACACAGGCACTAGTGGGGAACACAGTCACCACTGAACTCATATCCATCCACCTTAACCCTGTAGGTATGCCCTGGGTTCCAAACTCAGACAACACAAGACTGCTCACACAAGGAATGCTACCAAGAGCTGGGGTCGTCACTCACCACTAACTCATACCTAGGATAACAAGAAGCCTCAGAGGTGGTTCAAAACCCACAAATCCATTTTCTATTGGCAAAATAATACCTGTCTATGTGATGAGGACTCTTAACAAGCAAAAAACACTCCTGGACAGAAAGTGAAGGAGAGTTCAGCATAGCACTTACTTAGGAGGCTGAGACTGGACAGGCAGGCTGGCCAAGGCCTGCGTGGGAATGACACAGGCTCAGACTGGCCTGCCTGTGACAGTGCAAGGGCACAGCCCCACACTTCCTGGGCCCAGGCCTCTGCCACTGGAATGGTGCTCCTCAAACTAACACAGGGCATAGTGCTCAATAGACTTGGAACCTTCCCGGCATTTCAAGCTCTAAGAGCATCCCCTACCCAAAAGAGAAATATAATTTGGCAAAGAATTTTCTGCAGGAAGAAGGCAAGAATTCCCCACATGGAAAAGCATGCTGCTAAGCACATAAATGCCAGCAAATGACCCATCTGCCTCAGTGGTCCTGGGAACACAGCCTGCTGAGGGCTGAGTTCTCCCTGGAAGCTGCTGTGACCCGTGGAGCTGTTGGGGCTGGGACCTGGCTGACACAAAGAAGGGAGCGGCATTCACAAAGACACAGGAGCCGTGTGCACCACTGGTGGGAACCTGAGGAGGCGCAGCCACTGGGAAACCACAGGGCAGCTCCCCAAGAGCTAAGCACAGAGCCATTCGTTTCCAGCATGTCACACAAGAACCACAGCAGGGTCTTGAAGAGACACCAGAACACCCATGTTCACAGAGCACCAGAGAAGAGTGCAAACAAAATGTGGCCACTGCATACACGGGAATATTTATTTGGTCTTTTTTTTTTTTTTTTTTTTTGTCTTTTTCTTTTTTATCGGTACCAGGGATCCAACTCACGACTGCCTGCTTGCAAGGCAGGCGCTTATGCCACTGAGCTAAATCCCCAGCCCCTATTTGGTCTTAAAAAGGAGGAACATTCTGACTTGATAAGCATTGAACTATACATTACAAAATGGTTCAAATAATTTTACGTTACATGTATTTTAACACAAAAAAATTTGAAGAATGAAACTTTGATGATGCTATAACGGCAATGAACCTTGTGGATATCATACTCAGTGAAACAGGCTCACCACAAAAGGTTTCAGTTACTTGTGGGCCCCAGTCATCACATTCACAGAGACAGACAGGCTTCCAGGTATCAGAGTAGGGGGTGAAAGCTGTTTAACATGACAGGGGCTTGGCTGGGGAAGAGGAGGGCTTTGGAGCTGGCAGAGGTGCAGGCAGTGTGGCACTGCACATACCCTGCTGCTCCCAGACTGCATACCTGGGAATGTTAAGATGGTAAATTTCATGTTGTGTATCTCTTACCACGGATAGCAAATGCACTGGCACACACACAATCTACGCAACTTCAAAAACGAGCAAACAGGACCATTGAGAGGACCGGACTGCTTCAGAGGTCAGTCCTGCCCGCAGCCCATTTCCCTCGGTCTGATGTGGCCTGAGGCTGCCAGGAGCACAGGCGCCAACCAACAGGGCACCTGACCCTCTGGGAGGAGCAGGCTGGTGCCAGAGGCTCACCTGTCGATGACGGCGTCCTTCTCCTTGGCAGCGTCAGCCTGAGCCCACTCAGCCCTGCGCAGCTGCGCCTCCAGGCTCTCGCAGTGGGCCTGCAGCTCCTGCACCCTGGCCTCCAATGCCCGCAGCTGCTCTGTGTGAGCACTCTTCACTGCCACCAGCACTACATCTCTCTCCCTGGCCAGACGGTCAAGCTCCTCGTGTCTGAAACACAGCGGAAGGTGCCACAGCAGCCCTCCCAGGGCCCAGAATCCTTGAAAGCATCACAGCCCCCTCTTGGACTGTGGCTGTCATGATCCCTCATCCCTGGTGGAACGGCTGTTTCTGCAAGTATCACCTGCCCTTCTCAGAGGATTTGCTCTCTGCCCTGACCTTACAAGCACAGACTGATGCCTGGATCCCTCCCCACCACAGTGCAGGATTCCTGAACAGCCCATAAAAGCCAGCAGGTCTAAGGCATGAGCTTTGTTCTGTGCGCTAACCACTGAGTTACCAACGTGGAATTGCCCTAGTTTGCCTGCTTCTCATAATTCATCTTTCAAAGTAGTTTTGTGACTCAGCATTTTCACAATACTCCTCCAACACTGCAAATATGCTTGGGAGAGGAGAGACTCAGTGCAAACGGGGTCCTGCTTCACAGTGACAACAGTCTTTTAAACTTGAGTGACCTGATGAACACGCTTCCTACAGTGAGACTGAGTCTGCCTGTCTGCAGTTTCAGATGGGGGAAGCTTCTGACCGCAGCACTTTACTTAGAAGGCAATGCAGGTGTTCACTCTGGCCCGCACTCCAGGTGCACTCTGCTGGTTGGCGTACCCTAGAATTCCCAGCGTTTCAGCAGCCCTCACCTCCTTGAGTGTGGCTTCCACAGGAGCCAGGTAGGAGCGACAGGAACATGTGACAGCTGTGAGCAGTGGGATCTGAGCCCCCTAATCTGGCCAGATAATGGTTCTGCCAGCACCTTGGCATAGCAGGCTGACACCAGGCCTTAAATTTATGATCCTCTTGCCTCAGCCTCTGGGTTAGCTGGATTATGGGTGTGTGACACTGTACTCAAATCCTTAGAAGTTTCAAATTTTGGGGGCTGGGGATTTAGCTCAGCGGCATAAGCGCCTGCCTTGCCAGCAGGCAGTAGTGAGTTCGATCCCCAGTACCGATAAAAAGGGGAAAAAAAAACCAAAAAGAATGAAAAAAAATAAAGTTTCAAATTTTTACAGCACAGAAAGTCTAAACCTCCCAGAGGAAGCATAGAGCAGAGCACCAGTGCAGACTCTAGTAGCAACCCTGGCCAGGCCCCCTGCTGCTGTCTTCTGCCCTAGGGGCCCTGTGAGCAGCTCCTCAGCCCCACCACTGCTCCTGGGGCAGTGATCTGCTACTCACTTCCTGTTAAATGTCTCCTCTTCTCTCTTCCTGGTCAGCTGCACAGAGTGAAGTGTGTCCTCTAAGTCCTTTATCCTGCACACAAACAGAAGCAGTGCAAGAGCCTGGATAAGCAAACTGGCTGGTCTGGAGGAAGCCAACCAGCTAGACTTGCTCCCAACAGCCACATGGCCTCCAGGAGAAAGCCCCACACACCGGGCGTCTTTCACAGCCTCCAAGTCCCGGAGCTCCCAGGTGCAGCTCTGCAGCTTCTGCTCTAACTCGCGGTTTTCTGTCTCTGCCTTCTGCAGACACTCCGCAGCTTGGGCTCCAGCCAACTTCAGTGCCTCCAGCTCTTGGTTCAGCAGTTTGACCTGAGAAGGATTTTGGCAGCTCAGCCAGGAGTGCAGCAGCTGGATGGGTAAAATGGCTGACAGTGGTGCAGACGGGCAGCAACACTGACACTGGTGGACTATGTGCTTGGACTTCTCAGCACCTGGCCTCACCCCAGCACCTGAGCTGGCAGCCCACAGCTCGTAACTGTGTGCAATTACAATGTCAATCAAACATTTAAAACTCAAAATGAAGTTGTAATGGGAAAAAACTGAGACATCAGACGTGAACATTTCACCAGGACTTGGCCAAGGATTTAGCTCAGTCTCAAAAGCACCTGCCCGAAGAGCGTGAGGTTGTGAGTTTGATTCCTGGTACCAAAAAAAGAAGCAGAAAGTAAAAATGTGCTCACATCCATCCCTGGTAAAAACTTAGCAAGGCTGAGGACTCACTGAAGGCACCCTGTGCCCGCACAGTTGGGCTCCTATCCCTCAAGGGTGCCTCAGACATGCCCACACCTTTCTCACAGCGGACCCATTTAACGCAACTTACTTCTTTTTTTTGTCTTTTTCGTTTTTATCGGTACCAGGGATTGAACTCACGACTGCCTGCTTGCAAGGCAGGCGCTTATGCCACTGAGCTAAATCCCCAGCCCCGCAACTTACTTCTTGACACAAATCTGAATATTATCTGCAAAGTGAAGCCTACAGTGTGGAGCAGGGGAACACAAGGTTCAGTGTTCTTGGGAAATCCTTGGGTGATGACAGAGGCGGTGCTGTGGGCAGTTATGTCCCAGGGATGCCCATAGGTGGGTGGTGAGGTGCCACTTTGGCTCTCAGAATGAACCCTGTTGTGAAGCCAGGGGTGGTCTCTGCCTCACAGCAGATGAGGGTGACAGTGGGGGTTACCTTGGCTGTGCCTGCTTAGGCAGACAGGGTATCCAGGTGGCTCACTTGTTCTCCCCTCATCAGTTGCTTTGTGAGGGCCCCTGTGGGTCAGCCTTGAGAGTGAGGCCAGACAGCTTTGGTCTGGCTGGGTTAGCACTGCCTCCCAGGACTTAGAAGGAGGGCCTAGCGGGCCACTGTGGTATCCATGCAGGGCTCTAATGCTAGGAAAGGCACTGGTGGACATGGCTGGCCCTGCCAGGCGGAGTACTGATGCCTGTGCCACAGGTTTAGATGGGGGTTGCTGGGCCTGACCATTGCCCTCCAGGGTCTTTGTGTCCCCTGGGCCCGGGACCATGCCTCCACTGCTGTGCTGTGAGAGGGTGCAAGGCTGGGAGGTGGGCCCAGCAGTAACGAGCAAAAGCCATCCCAGGTGTCACTGTCCTCAAGTAGTGATTTGTGCCCCACTGCAGGCCCCTCAAAGCCGGTCCTGCCCTGCCTCTTCCAGGCATGCACACATGTTCCCCATGTCCCACAATGCTTGGGGTATGCACACAGTGTCGAGTCCCATTGGAGTAGAGCCCTGGTGTCAGCTTGCTATGTACCACATGCCAGCTTCAGACAGGCCCTGAACCCCCAAAGCCTGGGGTTCTGCCACAGAATGGGAAGACCTCTCATTTGCCTCTTTTGAGGACCTCATGAGGCAATCTGTGACAGGCACTTCCTCAAGGCCTGGGGCAGCCTGACCAGGGTTCCCAACTGGAGAGAGACTCTGAGGTGGCTCTGCACAGAGGCTTCCCCAGCATCTCACAAACCCCTGCACCCCACCCCGGCCCCTTCAGTCAAGGCCTTGATGGGAACTGAATATTTCACAGCTCGGAAGTCACCCCACAACTCAAAAGACCAGTGCTTCCTGCTGATGAGGAGAGGTCTCCAGTGGCAGAAGGGGTTTGTTACCTTGAGTTCATGGGCTAAGACTGTGTTGCTCATACTGTCGGCCCGTAGGCGGAACTCATGCTCCTGCTTCTTCATTTGGGATTCAAATTCCAGCAGCAGTTCCTAAAACAAAATCACCCACACTGAAGGGAAGACAGCAGGGCCCAGCAAAGAACCCCTAACGTGTCAGTAAGCTAGGGCAGGATGCCATGGCTGGCACAGGGCTGCTGTGCACCCTCATGGCGAGGCCAGGGGACACTGACACCAGCAACAGCAGCCACAGGACACTTATCGGGCTGAGGGAGAAAAGACCCCATAGCACCTGAGACCCCTGGTCTGTGAGCAGCAGTGAAGACCCTAGCCAGTGCCAGTGGGCTTCAGGAGGTGGTCACCCTATCATCAGCCAGGCCTCACCCTGCCCTGCTATGCCCAGGTTCACCAGGTGCCACAGCCATGCTGTATGGACTCTCCAGCCACCAGAATCATAACCCAAATAACCCTCGCTTATACACTGACTGGAGTCAGGTGTGTGTCAGAGCAACAGGAAGGACAAGACAGTGTGGCTTTGTCTACTCCCCATAGTGCTGCCTTCCTCAGGGCAAGGGGAAGTCACCTGCAGACAGGGTGAGGACCAATGCTGCAGGCTCACAAGCATGCAGGAACTCTGCAATCCTCCCTTGGAGGCGTCCTCCCCAGGACAGCCCACTTTGCCAGGCTCCCCACCTAAAGGGCCAGAGAGAGCCTCAAAGATCATGGCCATGGCTGCCCGTGCCCCAGTAGGCACCTGTCCTGGCTCTGGCTAACGGGATCCATGAAACACCTGGTGAGGACAGATCACACTCTGCACTTGCAGCTGAGTGTGGGTGGGAGCTTCTCAACATGTAGAACTCACAACAGAAAAGTCACATTTGGCTCTTTTAATTCTTTGAAAGGCATAACTGAGAGGGGTTTAGTGAGTACACTCAAAAAGTGAAAAGCACCAGTTCACTGGCGCTAATGAGAGCAGGAACCACTAGGGGAAAAGCGCTGCAAGCTATGGCCACTAGGGGGCAGGGATGCCGCGCCGCGCTCCACGTCTGCGGGCGCGCTGAGACGCCCGGCAACCCTCACCCCCACCCTGCGATCAAAACTCTACTGGTGCTTTCTTTGTGTGCTGTCCCAGGCTCTCGGCGCAGAAACCTTTCCTGTGAAATCCGCCCTTGCCCAGCACAGGCAGCCCGCTGTCCAGGACCCGCACAGTCTAACTACCCACAGCCCACCCGTCCGTCCCCCGCCATCACCCACACGCGAAACCCCAACACAGCAAGCAGTTGGCGGAAGCAAGCGTGGCCATGAGTGCCTGACCCATTCGTGTTCCGCAGGGTCCCTTTCCCTGGCAGATCCAGCTCAACAGTTCTTGCGGTCCAGGTCTGTCCCCAGGTCTTCCCAGCAGCAAGCTCTGCTGTCCCGGCCCAGTCTGTTATCACCTGAGGGAGCTCCCCCAGAGAAAAACTGGATTCTCGCAGTGGTCTCCGAGGCCCCCTCTAGCATCCCACCTGGAAACCTGTCTCCCCCCAAGGAAGCACCCCCACGCCAGCTCTCACCCGCGTCCTCTTCTCAGGGGACCCTTCTGACCACCCTGTCCTGGCCCTGTCTATTAATGTGTCTCACAGGGAACCCTTCTGTAGGCCAGGGCTAGACCTGATGGTTCTGGTGGAGAGGAAATAGAACTCTCAACCCACCATATGTCAGATTCACTGAGCTTGTGTTCCTGGAAATTGAAAAATGAATTCTAAGGAACAACAGATATTGAGTGTCAAAAATTGAGAATTAGCTCCTGAGAAACAGGAATGGACCCAAAAGTAGGGTGCCAAAGGAAGTTTTACAGAGCAAAATCACAAGGTGGGTACAACCTGGGTCAAAACTATAATCAACCAAGTAAGATACAGCACAGCTGTTTAGGGAATACCAATCAGTAGGGAAGCAGGTCAGATAGCCTTGTACACAGGAAGAACAAGACCTTTTGGGGAAGGGATGGATCTGGAGGGCCCAGCCACCCACTTTGGTGACTGACGTCTAGCTAAACCTATTGGAGTTGGTGATACCAATGACAGTATAATTTCCAAGTTTTTGCTTGGGGAGAGAGAACTCGTAGGCCTGGTTACTCCATGTGTAGCTTGAGCCTAGTCTTTGGCAGATGGGTCTCCGGGCGCAGCTGTGCTGTTTGCATCCCTCTGCACTGACTCCTTCCAGGGCCTTGCCCTGGCAAATTGGCTGGAGTAACATAGTCCAGAGGTCAGCTGTGCCCCTCTATGTCCAGCTGGCTCCATGGGGGGTTAAGTCTACACACCCAATGGTCATTCCTGCTTCCATTATCCTAACAAAGGGAGAAAATAAAGTAACAAAAGCTTAGGAGATGGCCATGTGCTCTTCAGAGTACTGTGCCCCTAAGAGTAGGGCAGCTGGGGAGACTCAGTGGGAGGCACTTAAAGCAGAGGGGTCTGGCCTTTACATTCAGAAATTAAAGGAGTTATTGGCCCCTTCCCTCTCTTCCCTGGTGCTGCTGCTACCGAGACCTGTGTGCAGTCCTTTTCTGTCGTTCTGGCACCTTTCTTTGGTCTGTGTTATACCTTTTGGGCACACACTGGCCCAGAACACTTCCTGTGATCTTCAGTAAATGCAGCTGTGCTGGGCATGGTGGAGCACACCTGTAATCCCAGCACTCGGCAGGCTGAGGCAGGACCATCACTTTGAGTTTGAGGCCAGCCTGAACTAGAAAGTGAGTTAAAGGCCAGCCCTGAACTTCATAGTGAAACCCTGTCTCAAAAAAAAAAAAAAAAGAAATTCATCAGAGGAAGAAAAAAATCAAAACAACACAGTTGCTTACTATTTACTACTGAGTGTATGCTTGGCAATTCTTCCCTTGTAGAGCGCAAGAACTTGAACTACTGTTGGGCCATTCCACCATCACAGTTAATGTCCAACACCAAAGCCCCTGGCATGCAGTTGGTACTCAAAAGTATCTGTTAAATGAATGAATACATCAGTAATCAGTATCTCCCCAGTGGTTTCTGGCCCTGTATGGGAATAGTCCTCCTGAGGTAGAAGAAACAAGACTGGATAGAAAGGAAACCAGGACAGCGAGAATTTAAAAAACCCTGCAGCTTTAGAACACAAGCCCAATGTATTTCCTCCCAAAACCGCACACGGGTCTCACCCAGAAATCCTTCTGCTTTCTCCCGCCTTGAACACACCTGTGGTGGAGATAGTTGTCTCACGCCTTTGTCACGTCCCCCCCCACATGGACGGCCTGCACTGTGACCTGGCAGGGAGACCACACTCCCCAGGGCACCCTGACTGATAACAGCCCTAAAGGTGCCCTACCCCAGCTGTGCACCTCAGTTCGCTGAGTGTGTCCTGCATTCCTCTAATAGATCCTCTTCCTGCCTCTGTTTACTGACATGTCCTGAAAAGTCCACCTCAGGAGGACTATTCCCATACAGGGCCAAAAGCCACTGGAGAGATATTGATTACTGATGTATTCATTCATTTAACAGATACTTTTGAGCACCAACTGCATGCCAGGGGCCTTGGTGTTGGTATGTTTAGCTCACAATTTGTAGAGGTTTCAGCTTATAATCAACTGGGTCCAGGGCCAGGTGGTGTGGCAGAGGGGCAACAGTTCATGGCAGAAGACAGCAAAAGCAACAAAATACACACAAGATAAGCTTCTTTTTTTTTTTTTTTTTTTTTTTAGATAGGGTTTCACTATGTAGTTCAGGCTGGACTTAAATTCACTTTGTAGCCCAAACTGACCTCTAACTCAAAGCGATCCTATGTCTCAGCCTCCCAAGTGCTGGGATTACAGGTGTGTGCCACTATAACCTGGAAGACAACCTCTTTCTGTTTCTTATATTGTATCCAGTCTACTGGAAATAGGGTGGTACCAATCCAGTCAGTGAACTGATCCAGCAATAACCCACCCTCAGTCCCAGCACCCTTAAACCCAGCATTGCACTACAAATCAGTCACACACTTTAGATCCAGCCACCCCCAAAACAATGCTGTGACTAACATGAGGCTTTAGAGAATATCTAAGACACAAACTTTAATGCTATGTCCATAGTCTGCAATTTGATTACATAATAAAAATTAGATTGTTTCAAGAGGAAAATCAGTGAGGCACAGTGATACACATCTATAATCCCAGTTATTCAGGAGGCTGAGGCAGAAGGATCACAAACTCAAGGCCAGCCTGGGCAATTTAGCAAAATCCTGTTTGTTAGGGTTTATATCTTGAAGTCCCTCCAAGCCTCATGGGATCACAGGTGAGCTTCTGAGAGGTGACAGGATGAGGGCACTGTTAGAGCTGACCTGCAGCTGGGAGGTGGGGTTGAATAGGATAATCCCCGGGGGCAGAACCGGGAAGGCCATGTCTCCCTTCAAGGCTCCTACCTTGATTCTCCCTGCTTCTCAGCTGCCAGGACAAAAGCAACTGCTCCTCCGCCAGGCCCCTCTGTTTCACTGTCTCACTTTGAAGCCAGTGGACTGGACCCATAAACCTCCCCTCCTCTAAATTGTGGGGGCCAGGCACTGTCTCCCTGCACTGAACAAAATAACCAAGACAGATTTTGGTACCAGGAGTGGGGTTGTCCCAGTGGGTATCCTTGACCACTATGGTTTAGAAACCTTTGGAACTCTCACTCTTGACAGGAGTTTAGAAAACTCTGATGATGTCAGCTAGAGAAACCCTAGAATGCTGTCATGCAAGCATGATGGGGAATTCTGGTCAGCACTTATTAAAGCAGAATGTTAATTAAAAAAGGCAGATGGTGACAACTAGGTTCAGGTTTCAGTTGAGAAGAGGGCTGAAGGGGAAGCTATGTTGTAGATCATTATGAGATGCTTGGGCAGAAAACTGTCTACGTGAGACCAAGAGCAGCAGAATAACTGGATGGTCCATTGAGGTCATAACTAAGTGTGGTGCTCCAATAACTATTGTCCCAAAGTCAGCTTGTCAGCCTCCTGGGTCAAGAGGGCAGTGGCAGCAAGTGCCCTAATGCATGGAGGCCATCCAGGGGCCACCCACTTTAATTGCTCCAACCAGTATGCCATAGGGTGATTACAGGATCTTATGACCTGAGTCAGAACTTGACTCTTAAGGCCATTCCCTTACACTCATGGACACACAGGAAGAAAGGCATGTTTATATCTGGCAGTTCTTAGGTTAGTGCCTAAGTCAGGGCCTTTTCCATTTGTTTAAATCCTCTTTCCTGGTCAGCTTTCCAGAAAAGGGGCTCCTCTCCCCAACCTTTGGTGGCTTCATATAGGTGCTTACTATAAGTGAGAAATTTGGTATACAACAGAATCCTGCTGCCCCCCAAAATTCTCTTATCTGGCATCAGGTAGTTGGGGTTGGGAGGGCGTAGACAGCCTTCTTCTGTTCAGTGCCCATTTGGCACTCCCTTTGTGTCACCATGAAGCTCAAATAGCTCACCTTTTGTCAGCAGATTTGAGCCTTTTTCTGAGACACTCTTTTATTTTTGTGGTACCAGGGATTGAACTCACAACTTGCCAGGCAGGTGCTTATGCCACTGAGCTAAATCCCCAGCCCCATTCTGGGACACTTTATATCCAGCCTTCCAAGTAGATGAAGCAAGTCTCTGGCTCCTTGACAGCTGTCCTCACCATGTGGGGCTGCCATAAGGAGGCCATCTACATCCTGTAGCAAGGTGCAATGGTCCTCTGGTGTGATGAAGGCCTTGAGGTCAGCCACCAATGCTTCTGCAAAGACAGTAGGAGAGTTCTTGAATCCTTGGGGAAGCCTGGTCAACGTGAGCTGTTCCTTTATGTTCATGACAGGACACTCCGATTGAAAAGCAAAGATGGACTGACTGACTGGCATAAGGCAAAGACAAAACAAGGCATCTCTCAAGTCCAAGCAAGTAAGACAAGCAGCACTGGCTGGAATGAGACCCACCAACGTGTATGGACTGGGAACATAGATGAACAGTTTTGGTGGTCTGGCTCACAGCACGTAAGCCCTGTACTAGTCTGTGTTCATTAGTTCCCAGTTTGCATACTGGCAGAAGTGCAGTGTTCCCAGATACTGGCACCCAATCAAAACTTCATGTTTCAGGAGTCATTTTATTATTTTTTTTGTCTTTTTCGTTTTTGTCAGTACTAGGGATCGAACTCACAACGACCTGCTTGGAAGGCAGGTGCTTATGCCGCTAAGCTAAATCCCCAGTCCCACCAGGAGTCATTTTAAATGCTCTCGAGTGCCTTGCACAGCTTCCCAGGGGGAAACGTGCTGGCGGATTGAACTTGATCTGCTCTCAGTTTTAGCTCCACTATCACTGGTGTGTGTGTGACTCACAGTCAGCCCAGTGGGTTGTCTTTGGCCCACATCTGGGAACCTCATGTGTCAGCCTGTACGAGTCCTCTACTTTCAGTTTTGGTGACCTGTCTAAATATAGCCTCCATTGTAAGCTTCTGGGACGCTAAGGGTTAACACCATGGCTCCTGGATGAGCCAGACTTGTCTCGTTTCTCTGTGGCCCAAGGGCAATTTGGGCCTGTAGTTTTTGGAGCAGATCTCCTTTTAACAGGGGAACGGGGCAGCTTGGGAGATATGAGAATTCATGTTGGACCTCTTGTTTCCCCTTGATACACATTGGGCTGGCAAAATGGCCTCTTCTCTGAGATCCCAATAGCTCCAAAAATAGTCATTTTTATTTTTAGTAACAGCCTGTTATGGATTAAGAACTGGTGGTCAACTTAATGCCAGCTGGATTATATCAGCATGGCAATGAACAAAGATGCTCCACCTGAGGAAAGTTGCCAGCATAAATAGGTGGAGGAGAAGGGTGCTGAGGCGTTAATGCGTTGCTGTGTTGAGGCATTGTGGGTTCTCCTACAAGTTGCTGTTTGAGCCATTGGTTCTCTTGGAGAAGCTTTGGTCCTCACACTGAGCATTGCTTCCTGACTCCAAAGGGGAAGATGTGTGCCACTTGGTCTCCAGGATGAACTTGTCATGCTGGCTTCCTGGCATGTACTCAATTGTGCTTGTCGTTGGAAGAGCTCAGGGCCTCCATATCACTGAGGATGGCTGTGGTACCTTTCAGGACAGCCCTGGTCTTGTTGTGAGTGTGACTTTGTGGCTCCAGTGCAGAACCCTCATCACACCAGCACAGCTCCTTCACCCCGCTGGCATGGACTCTCTGGCTTCTACCGCTGACCTTTGGGTCTGTCCAGCATGGGTCCATAAAAGAGACTAGAGTGAGTCCTTCTTGTGGGCTCTGGACCTCCAATTGGACTCGTGGGAGGCATTGTCATGAGCTCTAGGTCTTCATCTGGGACAATGCTGTGGGATTTAGGCCCCTAACTAAATATTCTGTGTCTTTGGTGTTGCGGATAGATTTCCTGCATCTTCTTGCGTTAACTCCAGGTGACCATTATAAAAATAATATTATAAACTCCATGTCCTGATTCTAGTTGTTCCCCATGCAACCCCTGATTACAACACGGCCCAACGGGTTGTGTCACTACCAAGTGCAACTTGTAATCATCTAATCCAGCTTCCTCACAGGCTGGCTTTGGTAAGGGAGGGCAGATTTGGGTGTAAGGGTAAGGGTATCTCTGGCTCCTCTGGAAGTTCATGTAGAACCATTTTTTTTCTTGCTTCTTTGCTGCCTTTTGTTTGTTTCTGAGGCCCTGGGCAGAGCTGATTTCTCTTCCTTCTGTTTCAGTCTCAGCTCAGGCCATGAGTGTTTCACAACACATCATGAGATAGGGCTGTTGCCATTACCTTGGGTCTGGACTACACTCAGCTACAAGCTGATGTAGGGAAATGGGTCTGGATGCCCTGACTGCCTCCATCCCAGGCTACCACCTAATATATCTGCCTGCGTGTTCCCCATCTATTGTCCTCTTGGCCAGCCACACAACACCAAAGGAGGACCAATCAATTTGATAAGGAGTCCTCGGTCTCTGGAGATCAGCTTTCCTCCATACTCCCCCTTGTAGCCCTTCTTACAGTTCTTTAAGACACTCTCTAATGGGGTCACTGGTGACACTCTCCCTCCCACAGCCTCCTGGTTATGGTACAAATCACTCTCTGTCACTTTGGCTTTGGGTTGTTTAGACCGTCTCCCTCCAGAGTTTTCAGCCGCTGCTTAGCTATTGGAGGGTGCATATGAATCCTAATTCAGACTCACAACTCATCTACCATTTGTGGGCACTTCCATAAGCTGTACGCAGATTTCCTCCAGTCCTGACTGGTCCCACAATGGCTCAAAGAGTACAGTCTGCACTCAGGGTATGCAGCTCCACACACTTCACCCCACTTGTCCACACACAATCATACACCTCCCCGTTTTCAGTTCCTTCCCGACATGGGTGTCGATTTCAGATTTGCCTAGCTCAGATTTCTTGGTATACCTGTTGTGAGCCTATCTTGCTGTGAGTCACACCTGAGTTTCTGCTTTGGGGTTGTAGGTTTGTGTTGACTTAATCCAAGCCAGACTATTCAGTACACCTGGCTTCCTTCTGCTCCTATGGGACACAGCCCCAGGTCAGACCTGGACCCACACAGACAGTTCAAATCACAACAGAACAAAAAAGAGGCTAGGTGTGATGGTGTACACCTGTCATCCCAGCACTATGGAAGCTGAGGCAGGAGGATCACCCTGGATTATACAGAAAAACACTATCTCACAAATAAATAAATGCAAGGGAGGAGCCAGAGCGAATTCATTCTCTCAGGAAGACCATCTTCTTTTGCCTCAAACATGCAGTTTCTGGTCCTCTGGCCTTCAGACTCAAACTGAACTGTGTTGCCAGTGTTCTTGGGTCTCCAATTTTCAGACCACAGATCACAGCTCCCACAGTCACACAAGCCACACACACCTATGAAGCTGATTCTCTTTCTCCGTAGTCTTTCCAGTACAGAGTTGGCATGGATAGTGGTTCCTGGAGGAGCAGAATTTTGAGGATAAGTTTCTGTAATTGTTCCTGAGATTTCTGGAATAGATTCTCTAATATGATTAGACCTAGACATGCTAAGAATTCTTCTCAACAACCCCCACCAATATTAGGGATCAAGTCCAGAGCTTTGGATGTGCAACATCCCCAGCCCACTTTACATTTTAAAAATTTTGACACAGGGTCTTGCTAAGTTGCTCATGCTGGCCTCAAACTTGTGATTCTCCTGCCTCAGCCTCCTGAGTAGTTGGGGGCAGAGAGGTGCGCTACTCAGCCTAGCCACTGAGGCTGCTATGGAGATGCACAAGGTAACGGCACCAGCTCTTCCTAACACCCACTTCTAAGGGGCAAGTAGCTCAGGGGCACTGGATACGACACTTTCAAATACCTTTGGGAAACTAAGAAATATGTAATGACATTAGTTGCAACTGGCTACATCACAATGCAAGCAGGACTCCCAGGCTCCCAGGATGACAGCTAAGTGAGCTGCTTTGGCAGGAACAGGACCGTGAACACCAGGCAGTTACATGTGGGAGGACCTGGATGAAGCTGGGAAGTCCCTATCTTCTTTTTCTTTTCTAATTTTCTGAGACAGGGCTTTGCTATGCAATTCAGGAGGGCCGTGAATTCATGGCGATCCTCCTGCCTCAGCCTCCTGAATGCTGGGGTTACAGGTGTGCATCACTACACCCAGCTTAAGTCTCTGTTATCAGTGATGGCGAACCTTTTAGAGACGAGGGCTCAAACTGCAACCTAAAACCTACTTATTTATCACCAAGTGCCAACACTGCAATTAAGCCCAAATACTGAGGTATTAGTTTATAGAAACAACTCATACATTAATATCCTTTGCCTTAAAGAAAAACAAGTAACACATATGCCATAGGTTCACCTTCCCCATATTCTTACTAGTCAGTCATCTTTGCCAGTGGCCTCCCCACTCCCACAGGTCTAGGACTCTGTAGCCCTGAGGAGATGAGGCATTGCCTCCCCGACAGTTACCCCTCAGGACGACATGTACGCCCTCTTTTTTCCAGACCAATTACTAGGCTCAAGTTCCAGCAGGTCCCTTAGGGGGCGGTGCATTGGTGACCCATGAGGAGGTGTGCTACACCCCAAAAGAATTACTTGAGTTTCCTGAGACAAACAGAAACCTGGGGGATGTATGTAAGAACAGGCATTAGGGGTGCAGGACGATGGGGACACCATGTGGGTCTACTGAATAACTGAGGCATTTATTGCTAGGGGCCTCACCCCAGACTGCACTTATGCAGCTGCTTGGGCATTTAGGCAGAGCTCCACCTGCTGGCCTCCTGTTGCATACCGAAGAGGGCCACAGTGAGTGGATTAGAAATACTCAAGCTTCTCTGGTTTAACTGCAGCAGAAGGAATTCTACCACCAAGGGAAATGGTGACTGAACACTCACCCACAAGGAGGAACCAGAAGACACACCACTTTGAGGGGCAGATTTGTGAGGGAGCCCCAGCAACCCCAATAAGCTCTTTGATTGCTCTTCTCTCTAGGTCAGACCTTACCACAGGAACCAGAGCCAATCAACTGGAAAATCTAAATACATCGAGATTCACTGATCCCGGGGCATCAGGAACAAGTGGCAGCACTCATCTGCCAAGGGAAAGGTGCACAAATAGCACAAGCCGGCAATTCAGAACAGTTACTCACAGTAGCCAGAAGTGAGACAGAATACCCAGAGTCTTACTGGACAGGTATTAGATTTTCTTGACTGTGGGCAACCAAATACCTGGGAAAAACAACTTACAGGAGAAAAAATTTGCTTTAGCCCACAGTTTCAGTCTATGGTCAGTCAGCTCCTTTGCTGTTGGGCCTTGGTGTGACCGAAACAACATGGCAGAGGAAAACTGATCCCTGTGGAAAAGGGAAAGCCATAGAGGAAGAGGCCAGGCTCTAGATACAGCCCCTAAAACCAAGCTCCCAAGACTTGTTTTGTTCAGTTAGACCCCCTCTCTTAACAGCCCGTTCAGCCATTAATCCATTAATCACTGATTAATCCACTGATGCGGTTAACACCCTCCTGGTCCAACACTTACCCAAAGGCTATCGGCTGGCCTTTGTTGGGTATTTTAGACCCAAACTATAACAAACAGAAAACTTCCAGGGCAAGAGAACACAAGTCCATCATGACTCCTAAGAACAGTCTCGGCTCCTTAGTCAATTCCAGTCTGTAGACCCACAGCCCATGGGAGGAAGGAGAGGCCCAGTGCTCTGAGGAGGAGGCTGGATGCTACCAAGAGCTCCACTGCCACCTGTTCTGCTACCCTTCTTTCTAGGAAGTTGGGGCTTTTGCTAGGCTCCCTGTGCACTGAGAAAAGAAAATCATCAGGCTTTTGGGGCCTTCTAGACATTGGCTCTGAAATGATGATAATCCCAGGAGCCTGGAAACACACAGCAGCCTCCAGGCAGAGAAGGGGCTCAGGGGCGTCAAGTGATGAGGGAGTTCTCATTCAGGTCCACCTTGTGAGTCTGATGGGTTCCCAAAACATAACTGGAATGGACATACAGAGCAGTGAGCAGAATCTCTGCACTCATTCCCACGGAAAGGCCATGCAGAGGCCCCTGGAATGTCCTCTACCTAGGAAAAGAGCAAATCGAAAGCCACATCTTCCCTGGAGAGTCTGCAGATTAGGCTGCCATCAGAGAGCTGACCAAAGAAGCCTGGCGGTACCTGCCCCTCAACACACCACTTAACTCTCCTACTTGGCCTGGCAGAAGGTGGTGAATCTGGAGAACAACGGTGGGTGAACACAAGCCTAACCCTAACTCCAGCCGTAGGTGCTGTGCCCGATGCAGTCTCACTGCTTAGGCAAACGGATGCATTCCCTCACTCTTCAGCACGGCTACTGCCAGGCAGGTCCTTCTTCTCTATCCCTGTCCACAGTCTGACTAGAAGCAGTTTGCTTTCAGGTGGCGAGGCGGCAGTACACCTCCCTGCCCTAGCTGAGGGTAAATTCTCCAGGCCTACATTACAATTCACTTCACAAGAGCCCTGATCACCTTGACTTTCTGCAAAGCTGTCACGCTGTCTGTCACACTGACCAGACTGAGTGAGTAAGATGTAGCAACTGCTTTAGACTCATGAGTAAAACATTTGCACGTTTGGGAGTGAGAAATATATTTGATAAAACTCAGGGGCCTCTACCTCTGTGAAATTCCTGGGGCCTGGTGCAGGTCACACTGAGATATACCTTCGAGAGTGAAGGATAAGTTGCATCTGGTCCCATCTGAGAGGAGGAACCATGCCTGGCAGGCCTCTTCAGAATTTACAGGTGATCTCTCCCTTACTCTGACTATTTACTTAGGTAACCCAAGAAGCTTCAGGGTTTCCATGGGCCTAGAATGGGAGTGGGGACAGTTGTGCAACAAATTCAGGCTACTCTTTCTCTTGGCCACTTGGTCCAATAGACCTGATGGTACCTGGGGTATTAGGGCAGGCAGGTTCTACAGGTCAAGTGCAGTACAGGCCTGCAGGGCTTCAGAATAAGGCTTGACATCATTCACAGACAACTACTTTCCTT
Source organism: Cavia porcellus (assembly GCF_034190915.1). NCBI lineage: Eukaryota > Metazoa > Chordata > Mammalia > Rodentia > Caviidae > Cavia > Cavia porcellus. Next base: position 30,359,908 of record NW_026947515.1, read on the forward strand.
CCAAGACAGTTCTTGGCCTGCTGCTGGGCCTTGCTGTAAACTGAAAACCTGATCATGAGCCACCAAGGTACCATGCAACCCTGAGCTGCCCATCATGAACTGTGCCATCCACTCACTGAGCCATAAAGTATGGCAATGTATAGCAAGACCCCAACACTAAACAGAAATGTGAGCTACAGTGTCAACCCATGCAGACTCTGTGAGCACAAGCAAGAGGCAGGAAAGAAGGACCCAGATGCCTCTGGCCTCACTGCTGCTTCCTGCCTTTCTCCCAGCCTGCACCTGGGAGAGGAGGGAGATTCTCCCAGTTTGAGTGGCCTGCATGACAGGAACTCATCATCCAGCTGTGGATGGCGGCAGCACTGCGACCCCGCTGAAGGACAGTGGCCCAGGGAGACCGTCCCGGAGGTGGAATGCCAGCCCCTCCACAATCCCATGCAATTGAGGTGCCAGGGACCAGGCCAGATGCTCTACCTGTCTCTGCAGAGCGAGTTCACCATCAAGTTCCTCAAGCTTTCTCTCCAGCTTCCACTTCAGATTCTCATACTGCTCCCGTTGATGGTCGATCTCATCGTTCTTGTCACTGTAATAATCAGACACAGGATATTTACCAAACAGGATATTTACCAAACGAACACACTACCCAGGGCTCCTGCATGCTTTGCTTTTGCAGGGGTGGTGGCAGCAGGGTCTACAGGGAGTAGGACTTCTGGTCCTGCCTGGTCCTGCCTAGTGCAGCTGACCAGGATACACACAAATCAACCCCCAGTGGTCCTGGAAACCAACAACCAGGGAAAGCACCTAACACGGGTCAATACCAAGACAACCCAGATGTAAATCAGCAATCGAGAAAAAGAAATGGAAAAAACAAGATCGCAGCGGAGAAAAGGAAAGTAGAGCAAAGAATCAAACAGACATTTTTTCGGTGCTGGGATTGAACCCACACCCTCAAGCATGCTCAGCCAGTGATCTACCTCTGAGTTACATTCCCAGAACTGCTGAGGGGTTTTTCTTTTTTCTTCTTCTTTTTCTTTTGTTATTAGGGATCCAGTAATCTAAGGGCACTCTATCACTGAGCTATACTCCCAGCCCTTCTCTTAAAGTTTTATTTTGAGACAAAGTCTTGCTATGTTGCCCAGTCTGGCCTTGAACCTGTGATTCTCCTGCTTCACCCTCCTGAGTAGTTGGAATTACAACTATGTGCCACTGCACCCAGCTCAAATGGAAATCTGAAAATTAGAAAGTAAAATAACCAAAATAATATGCCCATTGTACATGGGCATAATGACCAAACAACTATGACAAGAAGACTGAACAAGTGAGACAGACAACAGAAATAACCTGATCTCAACAACAGAGAGAAAATAAATTTAAAAATGGAGAAAAAGAACAGGCAAAGGATTTGAAGAACATGTCACAGAAGAGTGAGGCACTTTAAAAAACAAATGTAAACACCTTGAATTCAAAACCTCTGTGAGAAAGGAAGTCCACACCCAGCACACACACCTGTGACGCTTTTCGGGCTGGTGAAGACCTGGGGAGCTGGCTCCAGGCCTACTGTCCAGCCCCTCCCAGGTCTCGGGGGATGGTGGTGCTTTGCTGCTGAGACTAAGTGAACTGGCACTTAACATCTGTCCCCAGCACTGCTGAGGGACCATGGATACCTGGTGCTTCCTTGAGGCCAGCGACTCTGTGACAGGTATGTTTTGTTTTTTGGAGTTTAAAAAAAAATTTTAATTTTAAGGAGAATAAAACCTAACAATACAAAACAAAATAATGCCAATCAAAACAAAGTGGTGAAAGTGGCACAGAATCCCCAAACAGGACAATGGGTCATTGACAATGGCTTCCATAAAATCTCTTGTTCTCCTCACAATAGTTGTCCATTCCCTCAGACATAGTAAAATTGAATAAAACAAAATGAATAAAACCAGTCAAAACAGAGCACTGAATAAAACAAAACAATAAATCAGAACAAAACAAAACAGAATAATACTGGATTTCAAAAACAAGACAGAAGGAAATCCTCCATATTTGCCACATTGCACACTGCCATCCTCCTCATAGATTCAGACTACAGGCCTTAATCCTGCAAGGTCAATCAAGGATCTAGCTGTTTCTGTACCTCGGTTGCTGTGAACTCAGACCATCATTCGAACCAGCCAGTTGCTTAGGACATAGGGGATGGGAGTCTTGGCACTTATTGGCTTGTGAGAAAGGCAGTCTGGCGTCTCTCTTCTGCGTGGTTTACAGGAAGATCAAACTAGCTTCTTGATGTGCTCTTCCCAGACCTGACATGGGCTTTGCTGACTCACAGGAACAGTGGACTGGCTTCTCTCTCCCTGAGCCCTGCCTGGTTTTGAGGGCTTTTTTTGAGACACTATCTCGCCATGTAGCCCAGACTCTGAATTCACTATGTAGCCCAGGTTTACCTCAAACCCATGTCGATCCTCCTGCCTTGACCTGCCAAGTGCTGGGATTTTTGGGTGTGTACCACCACGCCCAGCCTGACAGATACGTTGCTGCAGGGACCTTGGAAGCTACCTGTGGGTTCTCAACAGGAGACAGTGGTGCCACACCCACCCATGCTGCTCCGCTTCCTCGCACCTGCCCACCACAGGAAGTCCCTGTGAGCAGGAATCCCAGGATGCATCCCACCAAGCAGGCACAACTCAGCACGGGGATGGCCAGAAGCAAGCTCTGGGAAGCTCTGGAATTTGCTTGGATCCTTGACCATTTACCCCTGTCATTTTGGGGTGGAGGGTAGTGGTGGTAGTTGGAGTTGAAGCCAGGGTCTTTACACTGAGCTATATCCTCAACCCTTTTTTTTATTTTTGAGTTAGGGTACAAGTCACTAAATTGGGCAGATTGCTCTCAAACCTGTGATTCTCCTGCCTCAGTCTCCCAGAGTACTGGGATTCTAGAGGCCCTGCCAAGACAACCCTACAGATGGCCATGGTAGGTTCCTAAATCAGCTTGCCTGAAGTCAGCCTACTTAGCTTTGAAATTCATATATATTCTACACTAAGCTAACCAGCACAGTTTATCAAGTAACACATACCTGTAACTAGTGAAACAAATTCTACGTATTTAAATGAACCTTGAAAAGTGTCCATCTTGGGAACAGGCATCCAGAGCCTGCCTGTGTCTGCATGCACGCTGGCACGCTGAGACTGTGCACCCAGCAGCCGGGAGGCTGGGGCTCACAGTGGAGACACAGTGCAGTGTGTGTGTGGCTGGCACCTGGGCCACTGGCTGGAGCAGGAGACAGTGGGGCCCCAGTACCTGTGGCAATTACAGTGGCAGGTCTCACCTGTGGATGCGGTCCAGCTCCAGACGATGCTCTTGTGACCTGAGCTGAAGCTGCTCCTGCAGCTCCTCCACACGCCTGGCCTCTCTGGCGAGATCCTGTTTTAGCTTGGCCACCTCTATCTTGAGCTCGCTCACCTCTGCCTGCCTGGCCTCCTCCTGCCCTCTGGCCCGGGCGAACACAGCATCGTAGTGCTCTAGCTCATGGTCCCGCTCCTCCAGCACCTGTAGGTTGTAGATGAAGTCCTCCTGAAGGCGCTTCAATTTCCCCTGTGCCTCCTTCAGCTGCTGCTGAGTGTCCTCCAGAGCCGCCTCCTGTAGCCGGCTGCGCTGGGCCTGCAGCACACGCCACTCCTCCTCCTTGCGCATCAGCAGCTCACTCAGGGCCTGCTCGGAGCTCAGCATGGCGGCAGCTGCAGCAGAGGAAAGGGGTGTGCATACTGTCGGTTACTCCGCCTTTCTTACCCAGTGCCCACTTCAGACTTTAGCCATGGCTACGAGACAGGACACAGCTCTGGGTCCAGTTGTGCGGTCATACCACGGTTCTGAAAGGGGGAGGAGCGCCGGGCCTGGACCTCAAGGGCTTGCTTGGGCCACTCCATCCTAACCTCACCCTATAGCAAGGAGCAGAGACAGGCAGGGGGAAACAGTTTGCACACTGACAAGAGCAGCTTCCTGAGCATGGTGGAGAGCAGATACTGGGAAGTAGGAAGAACATGTTCGAGTGGGAAGGGAAGGAAAAAGGCGAAAAAAACAATAGGAAGAGTAAGTGTCTACAATCCGTGCCAGAACAGAACTCCAGAGATCCGGCCATGGAGGGACTCAGGCTGCTTGTTCACCTGCCCTCTTGGTAAGCATCCGCAAAGCGGGCCAGGAGGAGAACAGAGCTCCAGAGATGCGGCCGTGGAAGGACTCAGGCAGCTTATTCACCTGCCCTCTTGGTAAGCACCTACAGCTTGGGCCTGGAAGAGAACCATTACCTGTGAGCCTACTGCCATGCGGGCTGAAAATCAAGCACCCTTCTCCCGCCTGCCTCCTCCTCTCTTAGCTACTGGGGATAGATGTTTCAGCATCTCTTGGGAGGATGACCATATGCAGTATAGCAAATATGGAGGATTTCCTTCTATCTTCTGTTTCAAGGCATAGGTTGTTTTCACTGTTTTGTTATGTTTCTCTTGCTCTATTCAGTATTCTCAATTGGTTTCATAATGTTCTATTTTTGGTTTGATTTTAAAATATGTAATTGACTGGACAACTATTGTTAAGTTAAAGAGATATACCATAGTACTTATCACTACTATCCCAGTATCCTACTGTGAAATCCTGTACCAATTTCACTGCATTGTCTCGATTGGCTTTGTTCTGTCTTGTGCAGTTGCATTTTTACTACTTTCAAAATTAAAAAAAAAATAAAAAGAAATACATGTTAAGACTCATGCATGTGTAGAATCTATAAACAGTTTATGAGAACTGATCTTATGACAACTGATGAAATGAACAGATACTTTGAAGAAAAAGAGACACTAAAACACCCAATGCTGATCCTGGAGTGTCATAACGTGAAACCCAGCAATAGTGTTATTCTTTGTTCAGAGTGATATTAGCCTGCTTGGGTTTATTCAATGCCAACATAATTGAAGATATGGGTAACTGCATATATATGTAAGTGTATAGGATTGATAACCATATTTCTAAGTTTTTGTTGGATAGTTGTAGAACTGGTTGCAATCTCACTGTTTGAATCTCCACTTTATATGCTCCACTTTAGTATCTTGAATAACTATTTGTAAGAAGACAGTCTGCAATCATCAACTAGTGATTTCTTACTGATTTTGTCTTTGAAATTATGTATTATTTCTACCTGTTTTCTGTTTTGTTTAGTCTTTTTTTAAATTCAGTTTTAAAAAGACACTACAGTACCCAGTGCTGTTCAGAGTGTCATGATATGAAGTCCAGCAATACTATTATTCTTTGTTCAGAATGATTTTAACCTGCTTTAGTTTGTTTAATCTAAACATAAATGAAGATATGGATAACTGCATGTATGTTTAAGTGTATAGGATTGACAACCATGTTATTAAGTTTTTGTTGGACAGCTGAACAGAATTTTTTGCAGTCTCTCTGTTTGAATTCCCACTTTACATGTTCCATTTTTGTACCTTGAACAACTATTTGTAAAACGACAACGTCAACTAGTGATTTCTTACTGTTTATTTTTTTCTCTGAATATATGTACTATTTCTACCTATTTCCTGTTTTGTTTAGTCTTTCTTTAAATAAAAATTAAAAAAAAAAAAAGAATAGGAGGAAAACAGTGGAAACAAAGCCTTTACAAATCCTTGGAAGAAAGGATGAAGGGACAGAGGGGAATGGGGAAAAAAAAGAAGAATCAAGACATTTTATCATGGTACGAATTCCCTGATGAATGTGGTCAACACATATAACAGATTTGTACTAATAAGAAATATAAAATAAAAAAAAATAGTTTCCTGGAGTGCATACATTTAAACTGAGAAAATGAGGCAGCTAAGCAACTGAGCTGGGGCTGGAACCACGTGGCTCTGAGAACGAGCACCTCATCACCCTGGAGCTCTGCTACAGAGCTGGAACTCAGGCTCCTGAAAGATTCCTGGGAGATTCCCCCACCTTTTACTTCCTACCCAGCAGGGACTGATATTTTGGTAAGACAATAACATGCAAGAAATGAACTTTAAAAAACAAAGATACATTAACAGGGAATCCTTGTTTCTTTTTGAGACAAGGTCTCCCTAAGCTAGCCCAGCCAGCTGCAGGCTCAGAATCTGCCTGGCTTTGATTCTCAGGGCACTGGGTCTACAGACCTGCACCTTCACACTCAATAAAATTCAACTTTTTAATTATTAGATTCAACAACATAAAACTGCCTTATCATCTTGCTAACAGATGTCTAAAGACTTCTTACTCTCATCTCTGTACAGCTGAGAATTCATCATAGCAGGCAGGGCCTGGCCACAACTACACTCCAGAGCCTGCTTCTAGTCGGGGCACACTAGGACTTCCACTTGTTCTGGTTAGGCCCCATCCGCATCCTGCATGGCTTTGACATGCAGAAGCAGTCATTTTGGACTCCCTAGCTTGCCTCAAGCCCGCTGAACCGCAGCACCACAGCCAGGGTAGGCAGGCAGGGGCACGAGAGCTGCTGCCAGCTTTTGGAAGCTCTACCCCCAGCACTTTACCATGAGTGCCAGGCACAAACGTGAGGAGGGCATCTGGCAGTGATGGTTTTATCCAAAGAATGCGCTGCATCTGAATCTCCAGAAGCTGGCCTTCTTTATGCAGTAAAAACACTGCCTCCCACACCTGAGAGCTTGTCCCCTTCTGCTTCCAACACCCCTAGCTGAACCTCCCTGCCCCAGAACATTTCACAACTGATTCTTGTCTGTGTAGGACTCCATTCTGGCTCATCCAGACCTGTGTTGCCATTAAATTATCTACTTCCTGCTTTAGGATTTGGTAAACCCAGATAGGGAGGAAGCCTGAGCTACAGGGTGACTTTTTGTGAAGGTGCTGGGACTGGCAGGGGCCGTGGTGCCTCCAGTGACTCCAGCTTGGCATCGTGTTGCTGGGGCAACTTCAGAGCCAGGGCCTGGGTGGCAGCTTTGATCGGGACAGCTCAGCCACTGTGGGTCCCACATCAGTGCACCAAACCCTGAGGCAAGAAGTGGGCAAATTTCTGCAGACACTTTTGGGTGACCTGGAATGGAATCCCACAGCAAGCAAGGGCCACCTGGGAAATGGTCTGGGCCAGAGAGCAGTTCATTCAGGGATGTCAGGAAGTGGAAGGGGACGGGATTCTTTCTTACGTGATGTATCCAAAACTAAACCACACCTTCAGGCCACACACACAGAACAATCCATGAGTTCTTGGCAGCCAGAAAAAAGCAGCTGTCCACACTACTTCCAGGGCCTGGAAGCCAAGACCCTGTTCCATCCCAGGACATTTTGTTTTATTTATTTATTGTTTTGTTTTGTTTTCTGGTTTTTAAGACAAGATCTCACTGTGTAGTGCAGGCTGGCCTTGAACTATTACAGCCCCAGCTGGCCTCAAACTCACAGCAACCCTCCTGCCTCAGCCTTCCCACTACAGGCATGCAGCACTATACACCACACCCTTTTTTTTTTTTTTTTTTTTATCGGTACCAGGGATCAAACTCATGACCGCCTATGCTGCTGAGCTAAATCCCCAGCCCCTTGGACATTAAAACGGGTCAGATAGCTTTTGAAAGCCCCATTTAATTAATGGTGAAGAAATGGATTGCTGTTACACTCCACCTGGCCAGGGCTGCCACAGAGTTCAGGATTTCTATCTTGTCTGTGGGCAGTGTCCAGACTGAACAGGAAGCAAGCCTAGCAGCAGGCAAGTTGTGCCGTGTACCATGCTGCCACTCAGCCAGCCTGCACAATGGCGTGACAAGAAGTAGACACTATGATGGGTACCTGGGGTGGGTGTGAAACAAATTTCAATACTTGGTGTCTTCGTTACTTTTCTCACTGAGAAAAAATACCTGCACCAAACTTAAAGGAGGAAAGGTTTATTTAGCTCACAGTTTGTAGAGCTTTCAGTTAAAATAGGCTGGCTCCAAGACAGGAGTACACAGCAGAGGGGCAACAGTTCATAGTGACAAAAGACAGCAATAGCAAGCCAGGGAAAGAGGAGACCAGCCTCCTTCTGTCCCTTATATTGTATCTAGTCTACCAGGATTGGGGTGGTGCCCATCCAATCAGTGGACTGAGCCAGCAGTCACCCATCCTTAATCCCAGCACCCTCAATCCCAGCTCTGCACTATGAATCAATCACTCTAGATTTAGCTACTTCTGAAAAAACCCTGATGCATGAGGCTTTGGGGGGACATCTAGACACAAACCATAACACTTGGACATGAAGATTGTACATGGGTTTTAGGGTCTGCACTCAGGGATAAACAGAAACTATAATGAAGGAACACAGCCCCAAAGGTTCTTCAGAGAATAAGGACAGTACAGTTGGTTTTGACAGTACTTATTTGATAACCTGTGGACTATGCAAGCCATTAGTATCAGACAGCCTTGAGTATTAGATGCTGTTGAGCTTCCCGAATAGGAAGCTTCAGAGGTGACAGAAGGTAGAGCCCTGGTCTGATAAGGACGCTCAGACTAGGTATAAAGCAACCACTTGCAGGCTCTGTTCAGGGCATCTTCTATTCTGCAAGGGCTAATTTAATGAGTGTTTTTTTGTGTTCTTACATTTGTGTTTTTCAGAAAAGTTAATAATTAGCAAATGGTGTAAGTTTTATAATAAAAAATCAACAAAAATGAGCTATACAGTCAAAACTATTACTGTAATATCATGGTAACAGAACAAGAAAAATTAAGTAAGAATTGTCAGTGGTCTGATCCAGCATTTGGAGAATCCCAAAATACCCCACCAGGCCTAATGAGGCAACATGAGGATTCTACAGGAGGAAACTGGGTATCCCCTGTACGGTGGGAACACATAGTTTGCACAGCAGTGCTTAGGACACCAAGTCAAAGAGGAAGCACATGTGGAAGACACCAAGGACCAGGATGGGATGGCTGGAACAGGTGTGGAGGCCAGCAGGTGACCTCAGAGAGCTGCTGGGGAGTCAAATGCAAAGTAACAAGGCTTTCCTCTTTTGGGAGGAAGGAGTGAGCCAGTACCTCAAGCAGCAGTGTCTTCTCAGCACTGGTGTTCAGAGCTGACGGACTTTCTTAGAAGAGCATGAATCACTAGAGCAGGGCTTGGCAGATTTTTCTGTGGAGAGCCAGGCAGTAACTATTGGGACTCTGAGCCAGCAGTATAGTTTATGTCGCAACTACTCCACCCTCAGTGAGAGCAGCCATGGAGCAGACAGGACTGGGCTGCCAAGGGCTGGCCTGCAGCCCCGCCTGGGGAGCTGTCAGCATCGTGTGACAGGCACAACAGGAAGCTACTCACAGTTAGTCCTAGCGAGGCCTCAATCCTGCAGAGGTCTGGAGTTCCCGCTAGACTCCCCTGTGTGCACACAGGGGACTGCATGATCTCTAAGAGCTTCTGGTCTAGGGCCAGGGATTTAGCTCAGCAGCATAAGCGCCTGCCTGGCAAGTGCCAGGTTGGGAGTTTGATCCTCAGTATAAATAAATAAATAAATAAATAAATAAATAAATAAATGGTAAAAGAGCTTCTGATCTGGGGAAGGATAGCACATAACGTCAGCATAATGAGTTTGAGGCCAACCTGAACCATATAGCAAGACCCTGCTTCAATTCAAATTTTTAAAAAAGGGGGGTGGGCATGGCTTACCTGGGCACCTCTGCACACAAAAAGGCTGGCTATGCAGTGAAGTTCCAGGGCACAGTAAGTCCATGCACACTGGCCAAGAGGCCAGGAAGGGACTACAGGCCCCAGCCAGAAGGTGCTGGCCAGCAAATCACAGTCTCTCAAGACACTAGGGCTCCTCAGACATCCACTGCTCTCACTGAAGCTAGGTCCAGCTCCACTGCCCACCATGCCCTGGCAGCCTTCTGGCCTGGTCTTTCAGAGCTGCCATTTCTCCAGCCTTTACTGGGTTCACTCCACACCTCCACCTTCTACTTCCCTTGGCCTATTCAATGGCACAGCCATCTGCCAAACTAGACTTTTTTCTTTCCTGAGGCAAGGTCTGGCTATGCCATTTGGGTTGACCTTGAACTCACTATTGAGCTTACATTGGCCTCAAACTCATGGCAATCCTCCTGCCTCAGCTCCCAAGTGCTGGGATTATAGGTATTTGTTGCCATGTCCTGGTCTTGACTCCTCGCTGGCTCTTGGCCTCTATGCCCACACCACCATATTGTTATAAGAAACCCCCCTGAACCTCTGCACACACTCACTCTTTCACGGCTGCCAAAGGAATCTTTGCTTTTTTGAGACAGGATCTTTCTATATAGTTTAGGTTAGCCTTGAATTCACAGCCATCCTCCTACTTGAGCCTCCCAAGAGCTAGGATTACAGGTATGCACCACCAAAAATCCACCACACCCAGTCAGGAATCTTTTTTAAAAACTCAGGCTTCCTGTTACACTGGGAACACCTGGCCCACACTAGCACAAACACTCAGAGCCTGGAGATGCAATGTGTACCCTGCAGTCTGTGCTCCTTCCAACCTGCATGGCAGTGCTTCCTATCACCCAGTGCTAAACTAATTTCACCCCAGAAAAGCCTTCCTTACTGGCATCCTAACTGGAAACCTTCCAGACTGGCATTGTGTGTACACCTTTGTACATGGTTGTTGAGTTCTGTCTAGCACAGTTCTGGTGGCAGAGATGTTCCCACAGACAGCAAATGTGCACATCTGTGCACACTCACAGGGCAAAGGTGCTAAACTGCACGTGAGAAATGAATTTACCAGTCTGGACCCCCCAGAAAACTGGACTCCAGAGGCAGCAGAAGCGAGGCTTTGATCCATGCTCTCACCAGACTGGTGCCCATACATACAGGCACGACAGAGCTGAGAAGCTGTGTGCTCTTACTCCTAACTTGTGGGAGCCCCTCTCCCCATCTCCCATGGCCCTGGATTGGGGTTCCCATTCTATCCCAAGCAACCTATCTCGGCCCACACCCATGATTCCCCATCCCTTTCCCACTTGGTCTCTTGCTCTCGCTGCTTCCTTTTTTGTAGTTATTTATGGCCTTTTGGCTCCTCAGGACCAGAATTCAGGAAAACCTATCCAGCAATTGCCTCTTAAATGAGAACCTCCTCTCTGGTGTGAGTCTTTTTGCAGCCTGCGTGCCCTGTCTGCTATCTGACCCAGCTAACTCTGTAAATAAGGAACAGTTTACTTTGGCTCATGTTTTAGAAGCTTCAGTCTGTGCCTGAGTGGCTGGCTCTGGGCAGAAGTCCCGGGGTCCGGCAGGGGAGAGCTTCGAACGGCTGGGAAGCAGAGAGCAGGAAGTGCTAGGAAGGAAGATCTACCACAGGTCTCCCCCGAGCTTTGGAGTGGGCCCACCTGCTAATACCGAGCTGGCTGTGCCGCCCCTGTGCAATCACCTTCCCGAGTTCTGCCCTCAAGCGCATGAGGCTCGGGGACACCCCAGGTCTAAATGACCACACAGATCTTCGGGGTCCCTGAGCCCTTGTGACAGTTTTATGTCCTACATCTTCTCTGAGGATGCCCGAGGTGCTATGTCTGTGGCAGGCTCCCCACCCCCAAGCTCAGCCCTTCTATTCACTGCTCACAGTCAAGCAAGGGAGTGACTCTTCTGAAGTACAAACCTAATCATGTATTACAGGTCTGTTTAACAGCTGCCTGTGGCTCATGGCTATTCTCAAAGCAAACTCCAGCCTTCTTAGAAAAGCACACAGAGGCTCCTCTGGACCTCTGCCAGCCCTCAGCAGCTCCAGGCCTTCAGATTTTTGTCCTGGACACGTACTATTCTCCCAAACATGTCTTTGTTCTCCTGTCAGGGAGCTTCCTTCTCCTCAGGTCTTCTGATTACAGCACCCCAGGCACCAGGCACTTAATGCCTTCCTCCCCAGTCCCCATGTGGGCCTGGGCAGAGGGGGTCCCTGTGCCTTCAGCTTTCTGGAAGGAAACAGGTGTTCTCCTAGGGTTCTGGATCCCATGCAGAGGAGCGGCTCAACAAATTCATGGCAAATGACACAGCCCATCAACCATCAAGAGAAAGATGCATCCCCAGCCAGCTACACTGCTGCCTTGCACTCCACATGCTAAAGGCAGGAGCCCAGGTGTGCTGCCTGTTTCTTTTTTTTGCTTGTTTGTTTCAAATAATACTTTATATGTAATTTTATATTTATATATAGTTATATCAAAACTGATAGTACATAGTATAACTGGAAGAGAGAACTAAACTTAAGAGGATATGCTGAAAGGATGGAGTTTGTGAACACGATAAATAAAAGTCTCCCCCAACTCCCATCAACAAAACAAAAACAAAAACCAAGTTGTAATGTACGTGGAAAATTGTGCACAGCAGATTTTTTTTTAATATAAAAAGTAGATTCAGGAGCACATCCAATTATAAATAAATGATTGTTAGGAAAATCACATAAAACAATGGAATACATAAAAGTGTCAAGAGCAATCGTCAGGGTGCGAAATTCCTTGGTGGCTAGATGCCCATGGCAAGCAGAAATTATCCTGGCAGCATCGCTAAGAGATCAATGTCCATAGAAGATTCTCCAGGGGTACAAGCAGCATGGGCAGGTGGAGGATTTGAATTTCATATCCTGATTCATAGTTTTCACAATTCCATGTGCAATTTCAGACTCTAAAAGGAGTGTGGGGGTCACAGGCTGCCACCTTGCCGTGCATGCAATAGTCCCAGCAGCCCCCAGCACTCGGATTCTCCCAGGTTCAAACACCAACAGGGAAGTTAGAGGCAAACCTGTTAGGTTAGGAAAGCACGCATAAATCTCTGGGCTTCGAAAGATGGAAATGACACTATAAAAGCCACGATTTCTCACACATGGAAAACCGCAGGCCCAAACAGACTTCAAGGCAGTAGAGGCCCCACCTGAAAAACATTCCCCATTAGCAAATAACACCCTGACAACCTCAACCTGGACGCCACTTGCAGTTTGAAGATGCCATGGGGTGTGATGCTGCCAGGGTGAACAGTGTGGTGGGCCACGTGCAGCTGCTTCAAAACTCATGAAACCCTACAGAGCTTGGCAGTGGGGCAGGGTGGTGGGCATCAATGGTTCATAGCAGGAGTGGGAGGAAGTGCAGAGGCTGGCACTCCCGGGAGGGAAAGGATTAGGGTCAAGGCTATGCAGCTGATGACAGGACCAGAGGCTGCCTGAGCTGGGAGGATCTCCCAGGACCAAGCACCTCTTAACTGCTGGCACCATGCTTGTGGAGGCTGTTAGACTCCAGGCAATGTGTGTTATGGCTTGGAAGAAAGACTGCATTTTGTTGCTGTCCCGAGACTTTGCCTGAGACTGAGACTAAGCACAGCATACTAATTAACGTGGCAGAAGACATTTCAAAGCAGTCTAATGCTGAGGTGGTGGCATGGCTACTGTTGGGGGCAGTTAGCCAGATTAATGTTATCAATCATGAACAAAAAGCCCAGCAGAATGATTTAAAATGTGAATCTGGTCAGAAAGGAAGGTCCAGTAAAGCTGTGGACTGTGAAGATACAGCAAAGGGGGTCTCGATGGCTGAGAAGAAACAGGAGAACAGAAAAGGTATAGGGGCATTACAAGCAGCAAGTCTCTAACTTGTTGCAGCCTCAAAATTACAAAAGTAAAAGACTTTGAGAAGAAAGCCACTGAGTACCATGTTCCAGGGGCATTGGCTTCACCATGTTCCAGAGTGATTGCAGCATAAAGAAGTTGTTCCTCAGAACTGGATTCAGAGTGCCCAGCAATCCAGGCACTCGACCCCTACAGCCAAGAAAGAAGGAAGCCTGGCTACTGCTCGAGCTGGCAGCAGATTTTCAAATCATGCACATGACACTAGTTTTAGGTACATGAAGAATGGAAGAGTTGTGGGGTCAGGAGGGCTTACATACAGATTTCAGAAGGTCTGGGAGGCCAGGCAATGTGTGCCCAAGAGGGCAATGTGTGAAGCTCTGAGTGTGAAGTCAAAGGTGCAATGAAGATCCTAGAAATTTGGAGAAGCCAGGAAGATGGATCCTCTAAGAACTGCAAAGAGGGAGCAGAGTAGAACCAAGAGAGAAGCCATGGGAGCTACAACCACCAGAAGTGCCTTTAGGGCAGAGTCATCCAAGCCCTTTGGAGTTTAAATCTTGCCACAGATTGCTTCAGGAACTACAGGAACTACATGGAACTACAGGACTTAATGTTTGACTTTCTGGACTTTTGGGCTTGGTTTGGTCCCATTTCTTTGTATCCCCTTTTGTAACTTTTAGAATGGAAATGTCTATCTTATGCCACTGAATTTTGGAAGTGTTTAACTTTCTTTTCATTTATACAGGGCTCACAGCTAAGAGTTTGCCTTAAATCTCAGAGGAGACTTGGGGCTTGGACTCTCAGCAATGCTGAAACAATAGGATTTTGGTAACTCTTTGAGATGGACTAAATGCCTTTTTTTTTTTCTAAATACCTTTTGCATAAAAGAATATACATGAGACTCTGGGCAGGGGGCAGGGGCAGAATGTTACAGCTTTTGTCTAGATGTCTACTCATGTGGGCTCATGTCTACTCATTTAGGTCTCATGTGGGTGTCAGGGGGTGAACTTTTTATGAGGTGACTGAATCTAGAGCTTGTGACTGATATGTAGTGCAATGCTGGGATTAAGTTTTACGGGATTAAGAGTGGATGATTACTGGATCAAGAGTGGGTGATTACTGATCAGTCCACTGACTGGATTGGCATCACCCTAATCCCAGCAGTCTGGATAAAATAAAAGAGGTAAAAAGAGTTTTTTTTCCCCCTTTACTGCTCTTGTTGCTTTTGCTGTCTTCTGCCACCATGAATTACTGACCCTCTGCCATATGCCACCCTGACTTGGAGCCACTGAGCCACTCTACAAACTGAGAGCTAAACAAACCTTTCCTCCTTAAAGTAAAAAAAAAAAAAAAAAAAAAGTGAATAAAAAATTGAAGGGAGGTTCTTTCTCAAAGTAGACTTCCAACTAATAAACATAGGAATGACAGAAATAGAAAAACCACTTGGCAAATACCACAATGATAATTATTTTAGGTCTAAAAATCTGCCAGAAGTAGAGAGGAATAAACACATTTCTATAATCAGGTACCTCCTGACACTCTGGGCTCCATTAGAGCAGCATAAGTGCTATCCTCTGCCAGCGCAGGTTCAGTGAAAAGAACCTCAAGGAAAGATGCAGCAATAATAATGGAAAAGGTGGCTCCTCAGCCTGATACATCAGAAGCATCGAGCTTCTAAAAGGGGAAAATGTCAGAAGAGGGGCTAAGGATGTAGCTCAGTAGCAGAGCACTTGCCTAGCAGGTCTGAGGTCCTGAGTTTAATCCCAGCACTGAAAAACAAACAGAAAATGCTTCAGGGTAGTTAATTAAACCATGGAGTGACTGGATAACCTGTAGTTTCCCACAAGAATGGATTTTTTTTTGAGACAAGGTCTCACAATGTAGTTCAGGTTAGCCTTGAATTCACCATTTAGTCTAGGCTGGCCTGAAACTCATAGTGATCCTCCTGCCTCAGCCTCCTGAGTGCTAGGATTACAGGCATGTGCCACCATACCCAGCAGAAATGGAAATTTCTTCAATGTGAATTTCTCAGGGTCAGAAAGAATTATAATACACAGCTCCAGTGTCTCAAGTCAAGAGGTAAAAATGTTTCCAGATTCTGATAAATTGCAAGTTTAGGAGCAGCTTTGCCTTGTCTTTATAGAGGGAGTGGCCCTACATGGGATTCTGGGATGCAGATGGAAGAACACGGACCTCCTGCCTTCCCAGAACCAGCCCCAGGTCAGTGCCATCCCCATCCCTTAGAGGAACTGCTCCTTCCAACCTCCATCCTCCTCCTGGAGGCCCCTCAGGCACCTAGGCAGGAAGTCTCAAGACAACCGCTTCCTGCTGTTCTGCCAGGAGCTCCCACCCTTCTCCCCCACTAGCAGCAGCAATCAGATCTACTCTAAATCTGATTCAGCTCTGAAACAAAGACACCTGTAAACTGGATCCCATACTCTGTCTGAAAAGCAAAATAGTGCACTTTAGTAACTCATGATTTCTTTCTTTCCCTGAGCAATGTAATGAGCAAAACATGAAATTAAGTGAAAAAAAAAATATCAAGAACTACATATGTGGGGCTGGAGGTTTAGCTCAGCGCCATAAGTGCCTGCCTTGCAAGCAGGCAGTCATGAGTTCGATCCCCGGTACCGATAAAAAGGAAAATGACAAAACAAACAAACAAACACAAAACAACAACAACAAAAAACTACATATGTTCCAGGTATAAAGCACACCTGTAATCCCAGCACTCAGGAGGTGAGGGCAGGAGGGTGGCTTTGAGTTCAAGGCCAGCCTGGGCTATATAACAAGACTCTGCCTCAAAAAACCAAAAGTTTAAATAAGAAAGAAGCTAAAATTAATGACAGAAAGGATGGCTACAAGCAGAATATTTACAGTCTCACAGTATCTTCCCAAAAACTATTTATTCCTTACAGCGGGGAAACTAGACATTTTATGATAGTTGGCAGATTGTCACCTAAGCCATCAAGTTATTGTCACCAGCAGTAGACAAATTGGCATCGTGTATCTTTTAGGAAGCACGAAAGACACTATTTCCTTTTGGAAGTTGTGTTGTCAAAAATGCGTAACTTGAAATTAGTCATGGGAAACCACCAGGCAAATTCCAACTACGTCATAAAAGTCAAAGAGGAAATGAGTTGCTAGTCTAGGCTGAGAATAACACATAAAAGCCAGGAGTGGTGGTGCATGCCTGTAACTCCAGCTACTCGGGTGGCTGAGGCAGGAGGATCACAACTTCGAGACTAGTCAGCCTTGGCAACCTGCCTCAACACAAAGTGAAAAGGGCAGGGGCCATAGCTGAGTGGTGGAGCAGTTGCCTAGCGAGGCCCTCGGTGCAATCTCGGGGCTGGGGTGGGGTAGGATATGCGCAACACACTACATTTCAGTAAATCCTGCACAGTGGATCACGGTATTCTGGTGCGGGTTTCCTCGTTTGGATAAATTGCAGCTATGTAAGGAGCTAACACTTTGGGGGCAAGAGAAAAGGCACCCGGAACTTCGCAGCTCGCCGTGGGCCGGCAAACATCAGCAGCATGCTTTGAGCCGCTCCGCGCCACTCACCGCTCCCACGTCCGGGGCAGCCCCGCGCAGGTCGGCACGGCCCAAGTCCCCGACAGCGACAGGTGTCTGACAGGGCCCAGCGACCCGGGGAACTCGAAGGTCCCGTCGCGCGCCCGCGCCTCCCTGGATTTCCAGCCTAGCTGCTTCCGGGGGGCCTCGTTACCATAGCGATGCGGGTCCGTCAGCACTGGTCCGGTTGTGCTCTGCCCGAAGCTCAGGTCCCGCCGGCCGGAAACTGGAGCCCCGACGCCAGGTTCCGACCTCTGCTCACCACACTTCTTGCTCGCCGCCAAGGCAAAAGGGACACGGAGAAAGGGCCTAGCCGGGCACGTGACCTCCATGATCCGAGGGCGCCTCCGCACCCCCCCCCCACCGCGTCTTCACCTGTTTGGGGCAACCGAAGGCAGAGCTCTGCCACGCGAGACGCCCCTCGCTGCTCCCCAGGGCGTCGCTCTCAAGCGCTGATCTGAGCCCGGTGACCCAGAGCTCAGGAGTGGAGCGCCTGGCATCCTGGTTGTATTTGGGAAGTGGGTGCCCCGGCTGCATATGGGGGTCAAGGGGAGCCTCAGACTGCAGAAGCCTGCATAGCTGGGACGGGTTAGAGGGTGGTGCTGCATGGAGGCCCTCAGGAGGTGAGGGTGGGAGAAGCTATGGCAGGAAACCCTTCCCCGGATCCAGCCCGGTGCTTCTAGGTGTGTGTCACCCAGGGCCTCGGAGTGCTTGGGGCTTGGCCTGCAGGCTGAGAGTACCAGAGGAAGGGGCGGGTGCTTAGGGTTCTGGAGAAAGGGGCCTGGAGAAAGTGCCCAGACAGCCCCGCCAACACCACCACCAATGGTGGGCTCCTTCCTCCCAGGTCACCTGCCTTCGAAGGTCGTCTGTTCCTCTTAACCTGGCCACAGCTGGGTAGAGGCCAGTGTCGGCCTACATGTCTCAACCTCCTGTGTGGGAACCTGGGAATCCCTCCAAAGGGCAGTCTCAGGGCTTCATTCCCCTCCCCCCCCAATTTGTACTTACATCCCATGGTCCCACCAGTCCCATGTTAGCCTCTCCTCCTCACTGTCTGTCTTGGCTCCCTGCTGCTGTTTGCCTGGACCCAGCCTTCCTTGTTTGGCTAGCCTCTGCCTTCTCTGTGTCAACCTCTCCTGTAGTTCTTGTAGATGAGCAGGCAGAGCCCCCAGGAAGTCAGCTCCTCCAACCTTATCTCCAGTGCAAGGCCCTGCAGGTATTGAACAGCCCAGGACGCAGCACCGGGGCCAGATGTGCCCACCAAGATGCCCACAGCCCCACCTCAGCTTCTGTCCCAGTCACACCTGTCCCTGTCACACCTGTGAGTGTGGCAGGGGGAGTCTGTCCCTTCAACAGCCACAAAAATGGTGAGGGGCTGTTGAGGAGGGGCAGCCTGGGCTTGGTGCTGACAGCAGGAGCACCAGCTAGACCACCTTGGGGGAGCTGGGGCTTGCTGGGTCTGTATCTTGGATCCCTGGGCCTCAGTTCCCTCATCTGTAGAGTGGGAATTATAAGAACCCATGCAGTAAGGACTGAATTGTGTTCTCCCACTATTCATGTATGGAAGCCCTAGCTACCAGTGGAAGCATATTTGGAGCTGAGCCTTGAAGGGAGCAATTACAGTTAAACGAGGTCATAAGTGTGAGGCCCCATCTGTCTAGGACCAGTGTCCTCGTGACACCAGGCACACACATAGAAAAGCCATGTGAAGATACGAGAAGGGGCTGCCTGCAAGCTGAAGAGTGAGGCCCCGGAGCAGTCAGCCGCGCAGGTCCTGGTCTTGTATGTCCCGCCTCAGACCAGAGAAGAGAAGTGTGGGTTGAGCCCCAGTTAGCGGCATTTGGTTATGGTATGCTTGGAACTGGGGGCCAGGAGACGTCACATCATAGTGGCCATGGTCATTCTTGCAGCCAACGCATGTGCCCTGGTGCCCTGGGGACAGAAACACAGAGGTACTGGCTGGGTCCAGAAGCTGTAGTGCCCTATAGCCTGAGTTCTAATCAAAGTGTCCTCTGCTGGGGTTGGCCTGGCCCAGAGTAAGACCACACCTCCCTGAGCGCCTCCCATTAGGCACTCCTGGAAACTTAAGATCCCCTCCAACACCAACTGAACAATGCTGTCCAGAGGTGCCACATCCCTGCCCTGTGACACCAGTTTGGGCAGCAACTGACCCTATTACCTTGACATCCAGCCTAAGGGGGCCACTCTGAGCCTGCCACACCTCCATACCTCCGTCCTTCGCCTAGCACTAACTGGGCACTGCTCTGCATACCACTGGCCAGGAGCGGGCCATGGAAGGCCAGCACCAGGAGGGCTCATAGATGGAAGACTACTTGGGTTAGGCCCCTAAGCTGCCGTGAAAGAATTACTCGAGCTACGCTTGAACAACAGGAATTTGCTCTTCTGCTGTTTTGCAGGTATCAAGGTGCTGGCCAGGGAGGACCCTCCTCACCTCCCCAAGCCTCTGCTCCTCTCTTTTGAGGCCAGCACATGGCTTCTTCACATTTATTCTCAGGATGCCAGTCACATTGGGCCCACCTTGTGCCCATGTGACCTCATCTAAACTAATTTTATCTGCAGTAGCCAACTAATTATATCAGGCTGTTCTGAAGCACAGGGGTCCAAGACATGAGTCAGTGCTTTGGAGGTCCTGTGTGCAACCCACCACCAGCTGTTTCCCCTGGGCCTGTGCTGGGCTCCCAGGGTCCCCCTTATCAGAGGCAGAACAGCACAGGCTGAGGGACCCCGACGATGGGGTGCCTAAGCATAGCTGGCCAGAAGAAGAGGAGTGTCCTGGATGGGGTGGGCAGTTCTGGCACCAGTGTCCTGTCTGGCCCAGAGAACATGGCAGCACATATTTGAGAGGCAGATACCTCAGTTCCAGCGTAGAAT
Source organism: Cavia porcellus (assembly GCF_034190915.1). Classification (NCBI taxonomy): domain Eukaryota; kingdom Metazoa; phylum Chordata; class Mammalia; order Rodentia; family Caviidae; genus Cavia; species Cavia porcellus. The sequence continues at coordinate 30,379,893 of NW_026947515.1, forward strand.
AAACAAGGAAGGGCGAGAAAAAGGCTGAAGTGTGAGGTTTGGGCTGTGGCTGTACTGACCCGGTGGCCCCTTGCTCACCACTGGGCAGGCAGCCTGGCCCGGCAGTTGTGTAATCCCTCCAACTCCGAGTGCACCTTGGGGTGTGGGCAGTCCCAGGAGCTTCCCAGCAGGTCTGGTGACAGCTACCTATGACTCAAGGTCCCTCCTCTGATACTTGAGCCATAGGGCTGACCTTACTTTGGGAGTCCCCCAAATGTTAGGTATCCAGGTCTCACCTGGGGTTCCAACAGCACAGGACTCCTATCAGAGGTAGGGGCAGGGCCACCTGGCTACGTACCTGCCTGGGCCTGAGCCAGTCTCTTCCCCTGGAAGGTGAGGATTGCCAAGGTTAGGCCTCCTGGGGTCACTTCTTCATGTGCCCCCTTACAGCCTTGGGGTGGAAGGTGAACTGAGCAGTAAAAGACCTTCTGTAAGGCTGGTGCCACCTGCTTCCCGAGGCTCATCTGAGGCCCCTCTGGAAGGAAGGTATGGTGGGCACAGGCACTTGGGCAAATTCCCTTGCTGGGTCCGGGCAAAGGTGGGTCCAGAGGCAGGGCCTACGATGCCAGCCTAGACTATTCCAGGAGATAACCTTGTCACTTATACTTTATAAATAGAGACAGAGGTGCAGGAGGCCGGGTGGGGCTCAGGGAGAAGTCCCTCACCCACTCCTGATGGATGGCCAGCTGAGTGGTCCTATGAACAGGCCACCAGGACAGGTCGGTTTGGATAGGGGTTGAGGGGACAAAGCATGTGATGCTAGTGGAAAGGACAGCAGCCGGGAAGGACAGGTGGGACTGGTCTTGTCCAGAGGAAGCCAGCAAGCCCAACAGCAGCTATGGCCTTGGCCGCTTCCTGGGAGGTCAGGACGAGAGGCAGAGCAGAGTGTGGACACGGTGGGAACCAGTGCTCCCTGTGAATCTGCTCCCTGCAGACTGGGCTCCTCCAGAGCACCGGCCCTGGCATTCACCTCCCTCCACTGTCCTGTCTACTGCACTAGTGGCAGCCTGGAAGCAGCAGGTTATTTGAGGGGACCACAGGAGAGAGGTAGCATTCTCCCACTGTTTTTAAAATTTTTTTAATAAAAAAACCCCAAAATTTCATAGCCATATAATTACAGAATAACAATAGCTATTGTCTTGTGTATCATTATCTTCAAAGTAGTTTCTCAGAGTATGACAAAAAAATATTCTTACAAAAAAAAGAAACAGGTAGGGGCTGGGGATTTAGCTCAGCGGCATAAGCGCTTGCCTTGCAAGCAGGCAGTCGTGAGTTCGATCCCCGGTACCAATAAAAAGGAAAAAGACCAAACAAAACAAAACAAAACAACAACAACAACAAAAAAAAACCAGGTAATAACACAAAATTTTCTTTTCAAAAACCTAGGACAAACCAGCAGTATAAATGAAACCTATTAGCAAATACATTGAAAGATTTTCAAAACAATGGACTTGGTTTAGGGAGGGTATTCACACAGGTAGCCAAGGCCTCCAGAGACCATGAGATCCACTGCTCTCAGAGTAAAAAATGAGGAAATTGAGGTAGGTGGAACTAAGGGGCCCCTGTGGCCACTTGCTGAGCTGGGGCTGGGCCTGTTGCTGCTGCTACTGCTGCTGCGTCACAAGCCCTCACCCCTGTCCCCTGCAGGTTCCTCTGCGCTGTCAGTGCTGAGTCACAGAGAGGGGGCTGTGGTCCTAGCCAGCAGGAAGGTTGGGCAAAGCTCTTTCCCCGTCCGTCAAGGCTGAGACCTGGCAAGCAACCCAGCTCACTCTCACCCGACACACCACAGCCTTGCTGCTATACTGGACCCCAAATCCGGCCTGGGGAAGGCCCAGGCCACCCTAGGAGAAGTGTCCTTGCCAGGGGCAGGAGGGTTGTGACCTTTGCCTCCCTGGTTTGGGTACTCAAGGCCAAGGTCACAGGAATTGCCACATGGGGTAACGGTGCAGGTGCACCAGAGACCGACAGCTAAGGTGTATGGGGCTGTGGCCACAGCAGCAAGGGACTCAGGAGCAGTATCGGCTCTGGGACCACAGGTCAGCAGGGTGTGGTGGGAATGCATGGCAGTCTGGGACAGGCAGGCTCAGGGACACCCATCAAGCAGGGGATGCCAGAACGATGTCCCAGGCCACAGACGAGGCCTGGCCAGGACTGACCACTGCGGAGGCACTAGTCACTCTGGGTACCTAGCCTCCACCTGGGGAACTGGCTACAGCAGAGGTCAAGGGAGGGACAAGGGCCAGCTGGGCTAGGAGCTAGGGCCGCTTTCTGCAGGTCTGTTACCTGCATCTGTGTGGTCCTGGCACTGGGTCGGGCAGGATGCCAGGGCACAGAGGGCCTCTGCTGGGCACAGGAAGCCATGGGGCCAGCTGCCAGCCTGCACAGAGGCTGAGAGAAGACAGAACTCCAAAGGCTGTCAGAGATGGGGAGCTGCTACCCTCAGATCTGAGGCACAGCAGGACTGAATGGACACCAGTGCACCTGACTACAGGGGCATTTCAGGAATGCCCTATGAAAGGAAGTGAGGCTTCCTGTCTCCTCCCCCCAGCACGGCCTCAGGGAAACCCTCCCTTCCCTACTCAACCACTCCAGACACTATGAGATAAATGCTTGTTTTACTTATTTATTTATGAGGAGGATTGTTTGTTTTGTTTTGTCTTTTTGAGACAGGGTCTAGCTATGTGGTTCGGGCTGGCCTTGAACTCACTCTGTAGCCCAGCTGGCCTCCAGCTCTCTGAAGTCCTCCTGCCTCAGCGTTCTGAGTGCTGGGATTGCAAGCATGTGCTACCATGCCCAGCTAAATACTTGTTTTAACCTTTGGGGATGATTTACATACAAGAGAAAATGAATCCAGTTCTGGTTACGGTTTATATCTAAATGTCCCCCAAGGCTTCATGCTCAGGGGATGCTGACAGGGGTGTGGTACTCATCACTGGATTAGTTCACTGATGAATTTACAGATAGCCAGTGTGGGCAGTTGAAGCCTGGTTGGAGGAGCTGGGCCTCTGGGGGCATGGCCTGGTAGTGTCTCTTTCCCTCCTTCCCTAAACTCTGTTTCCTGCCAGCCGCATCTTGAGTGGACGCTTTCTCCCCTGCTGTACCCCTCTGCCACACCACCCTGTCTTGAAGTCAGCCCTATGGCTACAAACTGTGGGCCAAAATACACCTCTCCTTTAAACTGTGGGTGTAGGGTACTGTCTCCCAGTAACTAAGATAGTTCCCCAGTGTGTGTGGGGGGCATTCAACACCAGAAATTTCTTTTTATCTTCTTGGGTCTCACAGGGGATGCCAGCCCAGTTCCTGCCCCAGAGCCCTGGATTCCCCCCTAGGCTGGCATAGTGGTGGCAGTGCATTTTGACACTAATGTATTCTCTGTCACAGAAATGACAGCCTTAGTTTAGGACTCACCGAGTTTATACTGAGCAGCCCCAATCCCATCTAGTTATTTATAGTGGGCTCAGAACCACGGCAGAGGCTGCTGGCCTCCCCTGGGGCCTGGGGCTGCTGGTCAAGCCTTCTGTACCCTGATGCCAAGAAGAATGCACAGCACCGTCAGAGCCATGGCAGTCTGGAGGAGCCTAGAGACCTGCCTAGGTGGCGTTACCTACTCCTCTGGACCACATATGTGTGATCCATACTCAGCCAGGCCAGTGTCTCTGCTCTGCTCCCCGGGCAGTGCCTTCCTACCTGAGGGAAAGCCATGGCCCAGCCAGGCCATGGGTGAGCCTGCTGCTCCCCAAGCTGCTCCAGCATTTATAAAAGGCACAGAGGATTTGGTTCCTCCAGGATGGTCACAGGGTGTGTCCAGCCCTCCCAGGGGAGCAAGGGCCCTTGGATAGAGGCTACCTGTCCTCAAAGCCTAGTTCCTTAGGCTGGGTCCTTGGAGTCCCCATCTTGCTGGTGTCACAAACAGCCGTTAGAGCATGCTGGGGGAGAGCGCTTGTCAGGTTTCAGGAAGATGGCAGGGGATGGCCACATCAAGCTCTGAATACAGCGTCATGGCACCCAGGGATGGAGCCAGACAGATGGGGTATGAGATGACACAGTCTGTGTCTCTAAAGGTCTCCCCAAAGTCTTGTGCCCTCGGAGATGGATGAATCTAGAATGTGTTATTGATTTTGTGGTGCCATGCTGGGACTAAGGGTGGGAGATTGATAATGAATCCACTGACTGGGTTGACACCACTCTTATCCTAACAGACTGGATACACTATAAGGGACAGAAAGAGGTTTCGCTCACTTTCTCGTTGCTTTTGCTGTCTTCAGCCACCATAAACAGTTGCTCTTCTGCCACATCTTGCTTTGCAGCCAGTGCATTATAGACTGAAACCTTGACAAACTGTGAGCTAAATAAACCTTTTACCCTTTAATCTTGGGTATTAGGGATTTTGTCTCAGCAATGATAAAAGTAACTAAGACTAACTCCAACATCAGAGTCACCACTTGGGCCCTGACCGGTTGGCCTGAAGGTGGGATAGGGCTAGATTAGAAGACAGTGGGGTTTTTTGATGGCATGTAGGAAGGGTGACCAGGAGAGGCCCACTTCACAGGCAGCGTGCAACATCCCTAGAGACAGCGGGCCAGCTGTGTTGAGCTCATGTCACAAAGCGGGAGACAGGACTGGAAGGCCCTTTGCACCCCTGACCTCTCTGCAGCTCCTTTACCCATGCCACACGGCCCCTGCCCAGTTCTTCCTCTGAGTGACAGGGAAGAGGTCACTGCTGCCACTGAGGAAAGGACTTGGTCACCTCACATCAGCTCCTCCTGTTAGACCATACACACCCACACACTCCATCCAACCAAGCCACACACAAATACATGCAACACACGTGCATGCCTATCCAACCAACACACACAACACCCACATGATACACATGCATGTCAATACAAACACTCCAACACACACACACACACACACACAAGCACCCAACAAATACACAACACAGCCTATCCAGCCAACACACACATGAACCCAACACTCATGTACACATTCAATACAACAACACATTCAAGACCCATGTACCCAAACCCCAACAAGCATGAAGCACCTAAAAGCACACACAACCAGCAAACACGTGCACACACACCCCCTATCCATTCCCATTCAACAAATACACAAATATGCTCACACCTAACAAACACACATGCCTAACACCCAAGCACACATACCCAACACACATATACCAGACACACGGTCACAACCAACAAACACTAAATACCCAGGGACACACACTGGACATACCTGACACCTATGTACACACACCCAACCCTAACACACAATAAACACACACACCTAACACCTATGCACAAATATCTAAAGCCCATACACAAAACCCCCAAATCCATGTTCAGCTATGTCTCAAGGCTCTAGAGCCCACACCACCCCTGCACTCCATGCCTAGCACCTGCCTGTCTGCCACGCAAGTGTGCCGGCAGGGTGGGGCTGAGGTCTCGCCTCTCCTGCTTCTCCTGTGCTCACTGCCTGGGCTTCTGCTCTGTGGGAGGCCAGGCAGCTGCCAGGTGAATATATTTGTTTTTCTGGGAACCTGGAGAGGTTTGGAGGAAAACATCCTAGGGGGGCAGTGCATGGGGCAGCATTGGGTACAAACCCTGGTCTGGGTTCCACCTCTGCCCTTTGGGGTCTCAGTCACAGTCACACCCCATCTAGCTGGGCGGGGGAAGTCCTGCAAGGGTCCTGGACTCAGCAGGGGCCTCAGTGTACATGTGTGTACACATATGTTTCGTGGTAGTCCCAGGTATGGAGTGACAGGCTGCAACAGTTGTGTCACCAGATCCTCTGGACAGGGAGCTCTCAGGCAGCGGGCTCATGAGCCAGGCAGCTGGGACCCCAGACAGGGGGGCCGTGGCTCGGCTCAGCTGTCTATTCCCACAACTCGGCTTTCTTTGCCTGACTAGCCTGTCCTGGCCCCAGGCCCATCAGTGGGGTGGCAGCTGATGCTGGGTGGTACAGCCAGGTCTGATCACTGGAGGAGTGTGGGGGATTCCCAAACACCCAGGATGTGAGGTTCTGAAAGGAATGGAAACCTGTTCTTCCACGGGGAGAGGGGGGGACAGTTGCCAGAATAACCCTCAGAAAATCCTTTCCACACGTGTGGAGTCAGAGGTGGAATCTGGCTCCCACCCTGTGTCTAGATGGAGCTGGGCAGATGCTTCACATCCGTCTGCTCCTGGGACAGTGCTCTTAGAAAGGTGGGGCTGTGTCCCCCAAGGGGTCTTGGGGACCAGGACTCCTTACAGCACTTTCCAGAGCCTGACTGGAACTGTAGCTGTGGCCTGGACTGGACAGAGGGTGGGCCATGTTTGACTGTGATAAAGCAGGGCCAAAACAGATCGGGCCAAGGGGGACACCTTCCTAAGCCCCCCTTCCCTTCCTTTCCAAAAAGGACAGCCTGTATGGATGCTGGCCACTGTGGAGAACTGGGTGACTGGAGCCAGGCCTCGGCTATGTGTTCCCAGCACCACCAGCTCTAAACTTCAGACAAGCCGCCACCCTTCTCACACTGCTGAGTGGGCTCTGGCCACTCCCTAGGCCTCGAGGAGTTGTGGTCTGGAATGGGAACAGGCCAGCTGCCACTGTGGCTTCTAACAAAATGCCCTGGAGAGCAGTGAAGGGCTTGGAACCCCCCTTGCCCAAAGGCACCTTAACCCAAGGCTGCAGGGGCCCTGCAGGGCCACGATGGATGCATCCTAGATTCTTGAGTCCATGCCAAGGAGGAGCAGAAACCGGGGTGCAGAGAATCCTTGGGTGGGGATGAGGTAGCCAATTGAGCCTTAGAAGCCCTGGCTGCGGGTGGTGCCTCTATGGCCCTCCTGAGGTAGAAGGAGGTGGGGCCACCCTGATTCCACCTCCCTCTCCATGTTAAATGGCACTGAGTTCTTTGATTCAAAGTAGGCACTGGTGGGGAAACAGGGGCCAAAAGCTGCAGAGCTACTGTCCTGGAGGAATCCCTGGTTCCTAGCCCACTCCCAGGCCTGCTGCAGTTGTGGAGGGCAGTCTGGTTGGCTGGCAAGCCAAGTCGCAATAACCAGAGGCAGGAAGTACCGCCCTGGAGTGGAGGGAGGCTTCCTGCAGCTGTCCCAGGCCCTCCTCACCTCCTTCGCAGGTTCTCAGGCAGTCGCAGTCCCTTGAGCCTTCAGCATGGGGGAGGGGGACTGACCCAGCTCAGACTTTCCTCCTGGAGGCCCAGAGGGAGGAAAGTCTTCATGGGCAGGGCATCCCAGAAGGCTAGGTCTGCAGCTGGTGGGCTCTGGAGCCAAGACAAAACCTTGCTGCCCACCATCTATGGGCCAACAGAGTGAGTAACCCATCGCCCTCCAGCGACATCGCTGTACTCCTGTCACAGGTGTGCTGGGATCTGGGCACTAACGCTCAGTCCCCCACCTCAGCCTCATGCATCCCCCAGTGAGGCTGCAGCACCCTGGCAGCGTAGGCAGGGTGGCTGGGCACAAACGATGTCCTGGGCTGTCTGGGGGTGCGGAAGGCAGAGCTCCCTGATGCCCCAGCAACCACAGTGCTCCGTTATTCTAGTGGTGGGAGGGCGGCAGCAAAGCCCCCTTGCTGGGGAGCACCCTAGCCCTCGACCAGGCTTCTCGCTCCTTGGGCGGTGTCCCCACCTCCAGGTTCGGCCGGGAGGGGCAGAGTGGGGCACCAGGGCAGGGATCGGAAACTTCATCGGGCCACTTGGGGAAACGGAAGTTCAGAGAGGCGCACAGCCTGGTCTGGAATCGCCTAGGCTGCTCAGAGCGCGCAGAGACCTTGCTCCCTCACGACGAGACACCGCGGCCACCTGCCCAGGCACTGGCACCGGCTTTAGGCGGAGGTCTGGGTAGGACATAGGTTCCATACGGGCCCCGTGGGGTGCTGTGGGGGCTGAGGGACTCCATCCAGAGATGGTGAAGAAGATGCCTCTTGCTGGAGCCAGGTAGACTGAAGGAAGACAAGGTCCCGGGTAGGGGAGATGGGGTGAGCGGTCCGGATGTGAGGGCGCAGCTAGGCGGTAGCCGGCTGGCGGGGCGGGGGGCGGGGGGCGGGCCGCGCTTTGGTGCGCGCCGTCGGGAGCAATGGCCAGGGCGCCCCCTCCGGCGGCTTGGGGTCCAGGCGGGGCGGGCGGGGGCGGCGCCAGGCAGCGATGACGCGCGCGGGGGACGTGCCGCGCGAGCAGGGAGAGCACTTAAAGTCGCCCCCTGCGAGGCACCCGGCATCCTCGGCGGGCAGGGCGCACAGAGGCAGTGGCAGCAGGTAGGCGCGTCTCGGATGCTCGGCGGGCCAGGGCGGGGACCTCGAGCCGCACCCCGGCTCCTCTTCCTAACTCCGTTACACCGCGGGGTCCAGGACGACCCGGTTTGGGCAAGTCCTGCCCCGCGTCCCCCGCCAAGGGGTACCAGCTACCCAGGTCCAGCTTTCCTGGGGCAGCCATCCGTCGGGCGGCCCTCGGTTGCTGGGCTCCATCCAGGAGGTGGCCGCACCGGGCGGCGGAGTCTGTCCTGAGTATAAATAGCTCGGTCCGCGGCCAGGGTGCGAGGTCAATAGTTGGTGGTAGTCTATAGTCTCCCCGAGGAACAGGGGCGCACGTGTGCTCTGGCCAGGGACCATACGAGGGGGTGGTCTCTCGGCCTTTCTTTCTCCTAACACCGTCTGGCACCCACTTTCGGTCCACAGCCAAGAGTCCAAACCCAGGCACAAAGGTAGAGGACCTCCTCTAGAATTGAGGTACTCATAGCCGTGCCCTCGCTGTGCCCCAGCCTGCAGGAAAACCAGACAGGGCCCTCAATTTCCTTGTCTGAAAGTGGGTGGAAGAGGCACCTACCTGGGTGCTGGGCAAGCGGGAGGCAGGTGCTCAGAGGGCGGGAAGCCGTTAGCTTTGGGCCTCTTGGGTGCCTGGCTCCAAGTAAGGGCAGCAGGGGCCAGTGTCCTTCCTGTCCCAGAAGCACCAGGCTGCTTATCCAGGGCTCTGGGGTGACAGAGTCACTTACATGATTCGAATCAGGCCCACTGAATAGTCTTGAGGGACAGCAAGGCAGGTGGCCTCTCCAAGCAACCAGGCCTGGGGCTGGCCTCACTGGGAGAGCCCCTGCTGGTTTTCCAGGGGGTCCTGGCTCTGTTCAGCGGGCCTGAGAGCCGGCTGTGTCTGCTGGGTCTGTCCCCTCTGGCAGTGTGGACCCCTCTGGATGGGCAGTGACTAGTGCTCTGCTACTAGGAGATGGGGCTGGGGCTTTGCTCCCAGAGAGCCCAGGGGGGCACTGCCTGAGCAGGTATGGAGCCCTGCCCAGGGGTGTGGTGTGGTCAGGGCCTTGGGTGGCCTCCAAGGTGGACTCGCCCCAGAATGACCTTGAGCAGGGCCCGTTACCCAGAAGGCTATGGCCCTCACTGCCAGGGGCATGGACACAAACTTGTAGGGACAGCCAGGAGGGAGCTCTGGTAACCTCGGAGCAGCCAGCAAAGGCTGGCAGGTGGAGGGGCGCGAGGGTGGGACCCTTCCTAGACATGGTTCTGGGGATGGAATGGGCCAGTGAGGAGCCTCAGGGGAGGGGCGCCAAGCTACAGGAGGCGCCTTCTGACCAGTCCTGGGCCCCAAGACACGGGGCTCTGGAGCAGAGGCTGTGGGAGAGCGGACAGCGCCTGGGCTCCTCCCGGTGTCAGCTAAGCTAGCGCATCCCTGCCCATTGTGTTCATCTGTGGAATGGGCCGTGTGGGGGTCGGGTGCCTTCACAGAGTCATCGTCCCTGGATTCCCGCGGTTGGCGAGCCGGCACCCCGAGCGCTAGCAGAGGGAGAGGAGGCCGGCCCACCCCTTGCACGAGGGCCGCTACAGCAGCGCTGCTGGGCGCCTACTCCAGGCAATACGGCGGGCTCCTCCCTCGGCGCGGTCGTCACGTCCCCCACGTTCCGCGGGCGCACGGGCGGAGTATCTTCCCGCCCCCACCCCACAGGCTCAGCCCGGTGCAACCCGCCTACCCTGCCCGGCTGTGCCGACCCCTCCTGCATCCAGGCGGCGCGCAGAGGAGGGCCCTTGTTTCCCGGTTGCCTCCTTTCTACCGGCTGCGGGCACCTGGTGGGGCAGTGGGAGGGGTTCCTGACCCTGGCCCTCCCCTAGGGTTCCCGCGGCCTCGAGGAGGGGAGCCTGTGCGGGGCCCAGAGGGCCTTGGCGGCGTGCGAGCGGGGGTGGCTGTAGACTGACCACGACCAGAGACACCCCAGGGAAGGGCGTTGGACAGCACGAGGGGGCCGCGCCCCAGAACTGACCACTGTGCGGCAGGAAGGGCTGAAGTCTCAGATGAGGCTGGAGCCCAACCCCACACGGCGGCGGCATTCCCCATTCCCCCACGGGCCTCAGCAAATGATGCAAAGCTACACATACAGAGGCTACCCTGGGGCTGAGAGGGCCAGGGGTGAAAGGATGGAGGACTTGCCCTCTGCTCTCCGGACAAAATCCATTATACCCCAGCACAGCCTTGGGCGCCTGCCTGCCTCCCTCCTGCAGGGGAGGGGGGAGGGGGAGGGGCGTGCTGCCGGTGACCTGTTTGCACAACACCATGGAAGAGGAAGGAAGGGCAGCTCTCAAGGAGGCCTGCCCTCCCATGTGCACCCTCCTGCCTCTTTCACCCTGAGAGGCTGCAACAGGGTTGTCTCCTTGTCCCTCAGTGGTCTGAAAAGTGACTGGAAGGAAAGTAGTTGTCCCCAGGCTTGCCACAGAGTAGGCTTGGGCTGCTGCAGGGACCTGGCCTACCCTCCTGCAGTTCATTATGCAGGCCTGGGAGCGGCAGGTGAAGGGCAAAGTTCTGTGTGGGCTGGACGTTTGTGCTTCCCTAGTGGGAAGTTACACAGGGCCCCTTCTGGGCCTCTCCTGGGAGGGCTGTTGCAAGCGTCTTCCATGAACCCTGCCCGGTTGGTTGGCTGTGTCCCTTCTTAGACTTCAGCGGCTGGGGGTGTAGGACCTTCAAAGGACCTTTAAGGGCCAGCCTTGCAAGCAGACTGGAGCCTCTGCTGACCCAGAGGCACCCCCAACCCCAGATCAGCTTTCGACCCGGAGGCCAGGTTATTTCTGGGCTGGTTCACATGCTTCCCCCGGAGGGTAAATGTCACTGAAAGGCCAGCGTGTTGCAGTGTGCTCTTGGGTGTGCCATCAGGGTGGCCTGTGCTGGGTGCTTCTCCCCAGGCCAGGCAGCCCAGGGCTTTCTTGAGAACAGCATGAACCCTTGCTTGGGTCAGCCTGGAAGATGAGGTGGGCTTATTTCCTTCCCCCAAAGGAGGCTGGACTGGTGAGACCATTTCACTCTAGGGAATCTCACCCCTTACTCTGCTGTCTGTTGTGTGGTCAGCCCATTCAGGCCATGTTGGTTTAGAATTAGCCCTGGTTGGCAAGCCGAAACCTCACTTAGAACACCCTGTGCAGGGTGGCTGGCACCCACTATGGCTGCCTCAGTTGGGAACTTCCCATCCAGGAGCTGCCATCTCCTTGGCACAGGTGGTTCTTCCTGTGTGAGCCTCATGTGGCAGCCGCAGCCACTCGTGCCCCCAGATCGTGCTGCACCTCTTTGGGCTCTGAGTATTGGCCAACTCTGCTAACCCTCCAAGATCCCAGGTGATGCAGAGATGGCCCCTCCAGGGAGGGCCCAGTTCTTGGGGGCAGTGGACATGCAAGGGAAGAACTTAAAAGGCTCTGGGATTCCTAATTCTCTGGCAAGCATAAGGCATGGCTGGTGCGGCAGGAGATGGAGGCCTTGGACGTCTACCTGTGTTTGCTGGGTGCAGAGCTTGGCTATTCCTACTGCTGATTTTGGACATGTGCCACTCCTTGGCCTTGTGTATTCACTTGATTTATTTTAAAAAGTGCAAAAAAAATTTTTGTAAATCCACAGCCAAACCAAGCAGGGGGCCCTGGGGACAGTTACCCTCCCACTGTCCTTATGACTAGCCTTTGAATCCTGGACCTGGGTTCCACACCCTTTTTCAGAGAAAGCATGAACTGTGAATGTATATTCCTATAATGTACATTTTTTTTCAGATTTTCTTTGTTGTGTGTAATCTTAAGGACATTCCCCCTTCTCCCCAGTACCAGGGATGGCTAGTCTTTTTAATTTTGAGATAGACTCAGACTAAATTGGCCAGGCTATGCTTATTTTGTGATCTTCCTGCCTCAGCCTCCTAAGTAGCTGAGTTCATAAGTGGGGTATTTTCAGATTAGTGCCAACGTGGAGAAGAGCAGCCTGTGCTGCATCCCGCCTCCTGGTGTGTTATGACTGTCCCACTGGGCCTTCCTCTGTGCTGTCTCAGGCTTGTGGGTCCCTCTGCATGGACAGGTCATGCTGAGCCTAGGTCTCCACCCCAAGGCACAATTGCTAGCTACCCACAGGGGCTCTGTGCTTGCAGGAGGAAGCCAGGAACTTGGCAGGGGTGGGGCCAAGAGAGCCAAACTAGTGCTGAGGTGATGTGGTAGAGTCACACCTGCTGTCCTGGCCTGGGGCTCTTGGGCATCAACTGCACTGGCTAACCTTACATACCAGGGCTTGTGTGCCTCCCCAGGGAGCTGGCCAGCCACACGTCACTGGTGAGAAGAGGCTGAGCAGACTGGATCGAAGGCCCTAGGTGTCAGACACCAACCCTGTCCCAGGTGTCTCCTTGGTGAGGTGGGGGTAACTGCTAGGATTAGGGGGGCTTCTGATGGGATGGGACAGAGAGAGAAGCCTGGCCCCAGCCTCAGATGCGCTAAGCTCCTGGATTTATAAAAAGGGAAGTCAGCCTTGGCTGTGTGGCATTTGGGGCAGCCTTCCTTGTGCTGCCAGCCTGGGCTGGCAAGAACAGACTCCAGTGGGCTGGCCAGAAGCCACCTCCACCACTAGCCCTTCTTGGGTGGAGCCCTGGCCCCAGCCCTTCCTTGAACCCATCAGGCCTTCAGCTTTTTTCAAGAGCTGAAGGATTGTGCTGGCAGCTGCCAGTCTCCACCCATGGGAAGTGGGGCAGGTGGTACCTTACAGCTCCCTGGCACTCAGGCCTCTATACCTGCCTCCAACCCTGCACAGTCAGCTCAGAGCCCAGTTCCCCTGTGGGCAGGAGATGAGGCTCAGCTGGCCAGGTACGGATTTGCACAAAGCTGGGCAGAAGTCCAGAGGACACCACCACCTAGTGGGGCTGCTTGCACTGAATCAGCACACACCAGCCTGCCGACCGCCCTGCAGGCTCTGCTATTCCCAGGGGGTGACCTCAGTCCTGGCTGAGCCCCCAAACCACTGCCCTTCAGAGCCAGCTGTGTGTGAGCAGGAAGCTGAGGTTGGGTCATGAATGAAGGGGCCCAGTCGCTCCCCCTGGTGGAGGTGGCAGAGGTCGTCAGAAGTGGAGGGCTGTGGGGCAGCCCAGCAGGCTGGCCGTGGCTGAGCTCTAGGTGCCAGTCCCAGGCTACTGGCATGCCTGGCCTGTCTATTCCTGCCCTCCCCTGCAGGGCTGAGGCTACATGATCACCTGGCACCTGAGCTGGCCTTGCTTCCTTCCTTCCCCTTCTCTCAGGTGAGAAGGAACCAGCCCTCTTGGCCATGGGAGGTGCTGTGGTGGATGAGGGCCCCACAGGCATCAAGGCCCCGGATGGCGGCTGGGGCTGGGCTGTGCTGTTTGGCTGCTTTGTTATCACCGGCTTCTCCTACGCCTTCCCCAAGGCCGTCAGTGTCTTCTTCAAGGAGCTCATTCGGGAGTTTGGGGTCGGATACAGCGACACGGCCTGGATCTCCTCCATCTTGTTGGCCATGCTTTATGGCACAGGTAGGGCCTTCCACACATCAAGCCCCTAGTTCTGGGGCTCCAGCTTGCTGAGCTAGAGGCCTAAGTAGGTAGGGCTCATTTCAGGCTCCAGAGGCCTAAAGGGAAGCCCTCAACGGGATCCTGCTGGGGAGCAGCCCAGGTGGGCTGGCCTTGGCAACACATGCCTTGGCCCCTGGCTAAACAAGTGGGCAGTATTTATAGATGGTCGTAGAGGACAAGGCCCTCACAAGCTGTTTCTTAACTGACAGCGAATCCTCGTAGACCAGCAGGGTGCAATCAGATGAGCCCCATAGTGAGTGAGGCTGTGCCCGCAGTGTCCATGCACAGGCTGCCCTCTGGGACTCTGGTCCCCAGAGCTGCCAGCACATTTGCCAAGTGGTGTCTGGGAGGGTGTGGCCATCTTCAAGCAGCAGGGCTGGGGCTACGACTTGGACTCCTGGTGGGCTTGCACAGGACAGAGCCTGGCCGGAGGCCTGGGCCAACCCCACCCCAGCTACTGCCTCCCTGCAGGCCCGCTCTGTAGTGTGTGTGTGAACCGCTTTGGCTGCCGGCCCGTCATGCTTGTGGGTGGCCTCTTCGCGTCCCTGGGCATGGTGGCTGCATCCTTCTGCACAAGCATTATTCAGCTCTACTTCACGGCAGGGGTCATTACAGGTGAGTGGGGCCCAGCTGACACCGCTGGGTGTTGGTAGGTGGGAGGGGTGGGCACGTGCAGGGGTGGCGGTCTTTCCTCCCTACCCCCCACGGGCACCCCAGACTCATGTGGACCCTCAGGACAGAGCTGCAGCATGCTTGGTGGAGGTGTCGGGGGTGCAGGGTACACCGACAGTCACATGCCATCCCTTTCCCGCAGGCCTGGGTCTGGCCCTCAACTTCCAGCCCTCCCTCATCATGCTCAACCGATACTTCAGTAAGCGGCGCCCCATTGCCAATGGGCTGGCCGCAGCCGGCAGCCCAGTGTTCCTGTGCGCGCTGTCCCCGCTGGGGCAGGTGCTGCAGGACCACTATGGGTGGCGGGGTGGCTTCCTTATCCTGGCCGGCCTGCTGCTCAACTGCTGCGTGTGTGCCGCACTCATGAGGCCATTGGCGCCCAAGGTGGATGGGGGGCCTGGGCCCCAGAAGTCCCGGAGGCTGCTGGATCTGAGTGTCTTCCAGGACCGAGGCTTTATCATCTATGCTGTTGCTGCCTCCATCATGGTGTTGGGGCTCTTTGTGCCACCCGTATTTGTGGTGAGCTATGCCAAGGACCTGGGTGTACCTGACACAAAGGCTGCTTTCCTGCTTACCATCCTCGGCTTCATCGACATCTTTGCCCGGCCAACTGCTGGCTTCATCACAGGGCTCAAGAAGGTGCGGCCCTACTCAGTCTACCTTTTCAGCTTCGCCATGTTCTTCAACGGCTTCACTGACCTGACAGGCTCCACGGCCAGCAACTATGGGGGCCTGGTAGTCTTCTGCATCTTCTTTGGCATCTCCTATGGCATGGTGGGTGCCCTGCAGTTTGAGGTGCTCATGGCCATTGTGGGTACCCACAAGTTTTCCAGCGCCATCGGCCTGGTGCTGCTGATGGAGGCCATAGCCGTGCTCATTGGACCTCCATCAGGTGGTGAGTGCTGTTAAGGGCTTGTGGGACACTCCTGGGGACCCAGGCTACAAGTGTCTGGAGTGGGTAGCTGGGCCCAACTGAGATGAAGCTTATGGCTTCCCACTGGAGGGGCAGCCTGGCCAGGCTCTGGCCTATGGGAAGTCACTCTGCAGCCCACACGAGCCTCCTACAGCCTCCAATTCCTCCTTTACCCCAGCACCCTAAGTCACCCTGCCTGGCCCTCCATGTTTCATGGTTCTTGGTTACAGAGTATAGGGCTGTATAGAGCCCAGCAGCACCCTGGGAGGCCATAGGAAGGCTCTCCCATGACTCTGCAAACCCTAAAGTGACTTGTTTTGAGCCTCTCAGCCTCTGCTTGGGGGCGGGGGGAGGAAGAGGAAGTGAGGGCAGAAGGGTACTTTTGCGTGAAGCTGTAGTCGGCCTAACTTCCCAGACACACTGGCTAGACACTAAGAGGCATCTGCGGGAGACCTGCAGGCAGAGCTGGTGACTCAGGTTCTTTTGTAGGCAAGCTGCTGGATGCGACCCACGTCTACCAGTACGTGTTCATCCTGGCGGGTGCTGAGGTGGTCACCTCTTCCCTTGTGCTGCTGCTAGGCAACTTCTGCATCAGGAGCAGATCCAAGGCATCGGAGCCCGACGCAGCAGCCTCAGCCTTGGAGGGGGAGAAACTCCACAAGCCCCCCGTGGATGTGAGCGTGGACTCAAGGGAGGTTGAGCACTTCCTGAAGGCAGAGCCTGAGAAAAACGGGGAGGTGGTTCACACTCCGGAAACCAGTGTATGAGCAGCCTGGCTGGGGCTGGCAGGGGACAGGCAGGAGGTACAGAGACTGGCAACATGTATTTATTTCACAAACAGGACTAGCCCAGGCGGGGCTGTCAGCTCTGTGCTGGGGTGCTGGCTGCCTGGTCCCTGGGTCACCTACTGATGTTTGTCAGGGGAGGCCATGAAGGGGGGATCATGTCATTCCAAAGCAGATCTGCAGTGAAGCCAGGCCCCACAATTATAAGTCGCCTGTGCCAGGGATCCAGCCTGCAGACCCCAAGCAGCCTGTGCCCCCCACTGTAGTCAAGGACCTAGAAACCCAGACTTCTGAGACAACACCACTTTAATCATAGGCCAGGGCTGCTGGCATGGGCCTGACCCCACTGTTCCTGCCCCCTTCTCCTGCAGAGCCCACGCCTCTGCCCACCTGGGAAGGTGCAAAGGAAGCCTGTGTGTGGTGGAGCCTTGGAGGGACTTGCTGGTGCAGTTCTATGCTGCCGTCTGTTCACCCCAAGTCTCAATTCCGTCAGGAAATAACCTGGTTATTCTTACAAATGGTCCTGTCCTTGTCCGCTTTCCTGGTGCTCTGTGCTCAAGGTGTTTCAGCCCAGCCTTGGCAGCAGTGGGTGGGGCTGCTTGGCAATGAGTGTTCACAGGGCACAGAGAAAAGGGCTGGCAGGGGTGAGGCACTATGTGTAACTGAGGCTCCAGGAGGTGGTTTTGCACCTCCTGACTGGTCCCTAGACCTATGGGAGCCCTAGTGGTAAAGGCACTGACCTGAGATACAGCATATGTGCTCTGTTTACTGCATGTGGGCTGAAAACACATTTTCCTGCCTTTCATTTATTCACCTCTCGGATGGGCTGGTCGCTTTGCTCTGTGTGGTCAGCATCCGCTGATCTCTGCTGCCCGTTCTCCATCCAGCCTGCATTCAGAGCTCTGGCTGGCCTTGGGTGCTTCACACCCATCTGCCCTCATGGCCAGCAGTGGCCTGCATGGCTGGGAGCCTGGTCAGAGGGTGCTGGGGCGCCTCAGTAGGTGGTACGTCGTGGGCGCTGGGGACGGCAGTGGGCACCCTGGCGGGCCATGTGCAACCGGAAAGATGCCACATCCCTGCTCCTCTGCAATAAAAAGGAGGCGAGAGCTCACATCTCGGTCCACTTCCCTCTACCCCTGCGGGCATAGTCCCACCCAGCTCTTTGAAGTAGTTGGGTGACACTGCCTATAGCCTGTGGCTCAGATATGTCTCACCGCTGGATTTCCTGCTTCCTCTGTTAGGGGTGAGGCTGATGGGCAGTGCTGACACCTGAAGGGGTCACTGCCCAGCCGTGATGGCCAAAGGCCACACATCCTGGGAGGATCTGCCCTGTGAACCGACCTCACCACGTAAGAGTGAAAATAGTAGGAGCCCCAGCCCCCCGGATGTGGCAGACCCCAAACATGGGAATCAGCTGCTTCCAGAAACAGGAAGGAAAGGGTGAAGGCTGTGGGGACCAGTGGCTTGAACAGGGGTGCCAGGCCTCAGTGAACACCTGACTGGCTCCTTCCCTAGCTACCTCAGCAGCTCAAGGTCCCTGAGGCCTCCAGATCTACTCTTCAAGATCTGGCTGGCCCTGCTGGCCATGGCAGTTATGCTAGTGTGGCTGCAGGCATGAAGCATGTCCCTGGAATGGCCCGTGGACATGACCTGCCCCACTGGCCATCTGTCACCCAGCTGACGGTTTACCTCATGCCCAGCAGCAGGATGCTCCCCTTCCCAGTCCTGTCCTATGCTTGTACCCAGAGCACATGGCCAATCAACATGGAACAGACAGAAAGTGGTGACCCCCGTGGCAGGCTTTGGCAACACAACTCTTAATTGTGAAGATGCTGGGCTTGCTCCCTGGGAAGATAGCCTGGCTTGGCATGGAGGGGGCTCACCTTGAAGGGAGAGGTTGCATGGCCCTGAAGCCCCCAGATTAGTGTAGCCTAGTGAGGCCACTGCTTGGCTGCAGCACCCTGGGCTCCCAGCATCCATAGGACATTGTACAGGCTGTGTTCTCTACCAGCGTTTCTAGTTCTGTTTTTCCCAACATAGAAAAGGGCACATTCTGTGCTTGAGCTAGGTCCCAGGCATTCAGGATGCTGACACTGACCTGGCAGGCAAGTCATGAGGCCAAGGGCCAAGAGGAGGCCACTGAGTGCTGAGGATGGGGGACAGGGCTGCCCTGTTGGGGCACATTTCAGGTGTCAAAAGTTCACACTCTGAAACAGTTGAGCCCCATGAGATGTCCCAGTGGCATGGCCACTCAGATTCCTCCCAAATGGGCCCACAAGGGATCAGGTGTCAAGTCACCCTCAAACTAGAATGGAAAGTAAACAAGAAAGGTATCCGGAGTTGTTGCTCCCATGGTCTGCTGGGGGTGCACCTGTCCCTTGTCCCATGTCTGACTGCCTGCTGCTGCAGATGATAACCAAAAGTGAGGGGCTCTAGTCAATGCTGGACAACAGAACTTAACACCTGGGTTCAGGTGGGCAGAACCAAAAATGTCATCCTGTGCCCCTGAGAAGAGCCCTGAGTAGGGATCCCAGGGGGTAGTGCCCAAACCTGCAGCACTGCCTCCACCTGCTATTCCCCAGTGCCTAGACTGTCTCCTTCAAGACACAGCCTCAGTAGTCTCAGCAGCTGATTTGGAGATCAGCTTGTCACCTCCAGCACAGGGACCCTTCACGGGGTGGCACCTGACAGCCAGGTTTTTATTTCTTCCAACAGAAAAACAAGGGAGCACACATTGGGCCAGTGAAGGTGCTGACATGGGCAGAACTGGTGAGGGGTCTCATCCTACAACCAGCAGGGGAGGATGGGAGGTCCACGCCAGCTCCTCCAAGTGGGACAAAAAGAGAAGTCAATGTGATGCCTAGGGCACAGGACGGCTGCAAGAGAAAAGGCTAGGCTGGCTTGGGGCTCCTGACAGAGGTGCCTAGTAATGGCCATAGAGGGGCAGGAGGGCAGTGTCTGAGGAACACTGTGGAGTCCCCTCCAGCATGTGCATCACACACAGGGCCAATCTCTTAACACTAGTAACCTCCAAATGAGTGTGGATCAAAAGTCCCGCTGGTGTGTACCTGGCTCCCCAGAGCTGGTCAGAACTCAGTTCAGATTGAGTGTCCCTGGGAAAGGGCAGGCCCAGGCAGCAGGTATAGACCTGGCTGCAGCTGCCTGTCGCCCTCTGCCTGCTCCTGCAGGGAGCCAAGACAAGCAGGCTGCCAAGCTTTGCCAAATGGTGGAGTGAGCTGAGGGAGTGGGCAGCTGCCCTCCTTGGCAGGTGGACAGGTCAGGCTGCTCAATTCCTGCCCTACTTTCTAGGAAATCTAAGGCACCAGTGCTTCACAGAGGGACACAGAGCTTGGGGGCCTACATCCTCAAGATGCTTAACCAAGGGAGAAGGGGTTCTCAGAACATCATGCACAATACACCTAAGCAGAAGGGTGTGTGGACCCCAGCTATGTGTATCAGAGCCTAGTAGGGAGCACCCTGGTGCCTGCTCCAACCAGCTACCCAACACCCACAGGCTGAGCAAGGATAAGAATGGTCAGTGTTCACTCAGCTATGGAGAATGCACACCCTCAGATCCCAACACTCTTCGAGACTGAAGCAGAAGGGTCACAAGAGTTCAAATCCAGCCAAGGCAACTTGGCAATATCCTGTCTCAAAATAAATTTACGGCTGCAAGGGGCTGGGCATCTAGCTCAATGGCACAAGCACCTGCCTGGTGAGGAAGTGAGTTGGTTCTCCGGAAACAAAAACAACCCCCCCCCCCAAAAAAAGGGAAAAAATGGCTGGGGATGTACCTCACTATGAAGGTCCTGGGCTCAATTACCAGTACCATGAAAAGGAGGCAAGACAGGGAAAAAAGGTCAGTTTTCACGTATTAATCCAAACTCACTGAAAACTCTCAACTGATGAAGTAAGGACCACACGGATGGGGCAGGGAAGAAATGTAGAAGTCATTATGAATTTATTATTTACACAATTGTTAAAGTACACAAATACAGTGGTAGTACAAACGCACAGCTCAGAGACTGGTCACCAAGACACAGGTTGATACACACATTCTAACTATGTTTCCTGTAAGTGTGATGGGGATTAAATACGGGCAAGAATGTCACAAGCCACCCCCTCGGGGGCCCAGGCGGGTCCACTCCTAGAGCAGCCGGCAGCTTCAAGTTGCGTGCGGCACAGTATTCGGAGGCTGGCGCTGCTGGGGACCATGGCTATTTACAATGGGCTTGTGTATAAGGCTGCTGCCACCCCTACCCGCTCACTGAAAGGGTGAGCCCAACACTGACCGAGCAAGGGGCTCACAACCATGGACACTTCAACCTCATCGGACCCACCTGAGCTCCTAATGCACACAGACACACAGCCTTCCTGCTCATGACCCTACACCCCTAAGTATTAGCAGAGGAACCAGCTCAGGATTCAGAGGAGCAGCCAAAGGCTCAGACAGACAGATGGCTAGGGCAGCAAAGGGCTACACCCCATGATGTGCCACCACACAGCAGCAGTGGCCCCAGGGCCAAAGTTCTGTGCTAGGGGTCTCTGGGTTGGGAGGGAAAATCCACGGTGGCACCATTAGCCCCTCCAAGGGCACCTGGGCCCTGGCAGAACTTTCTCCATATGCTGGCAGAAATGGAGGTGGTCCCACCCACACTGTATTGTATCTAAATGGTTGCTTAGGTCCACTGCCATCTCCATGGAGTAGTACACGTGGTGGACACAGCCACAGGTGGGGAAGAACATCTGAGAATCCTGCCAGAGTCAGAGCAGCATGGCCCACCGGGCAGCCATAGCTTCCCCACAGACATCCAGCTGAAGGGTACAAAGCACGTGGCATCACAACTTTCTGTAGGTGAAGGTTCTAGATTTAGGTGGGCAGTCACCTGCCTCTTGGCACCTCTGGGTGGGGTCCCTTTAGCTAGTGGCCTTTCTGGGCAAACCTGGCACCCAGGACAACCTGCTCCCTGGCTTTGAGCAGGCAAAGACACAGACCGAGTGTCAATCTGCATGGCAGTCTGTACAGTCTGTTCAGAAACTTCCCAAATTCATGAAGGCAACAAACACTACCAAAACACCATACACAACCCCCGCGTCTCTGAGTCAGAGATCAAAAACGCATGCTCCTCTTTAATCTGGGTCCCCAGTATACTCTGGGCTCCTCTTTAATCCAGACCCATGTCCTATGGGCCCACAAGGCCTCTGTACCCGACTCTTAGGAGTATCTACATCCTCGCAGCCTCTGAGCAGAAGGCACAATGCTCCGTGTGATACACTGGCCATCCTGGCTCTGTAGCCGCGATTTCCAGTGCTCGGAACACAGCAGGTGTTTCAGCCTACAGAAAGGAAGGGTGAGCGGGCCAGAACCAGGCTGCAGGGCTGTGACAAGCACGCACGCGCACATGACACACACACACACACACACACACACACACACACACACAGAGCTTCTGATGAAACGTTCCCTTGCCAGACTGGACAACACAACAAAGAAAACAGAAACCAAAACACACTTCCTTGGTGTCTGTGCCCCTCCTGACTCCCCACAGACACAGTGGGCCAGTGTCCGTCTCAGGAGTCTGTAAAAGTCAACATCTTTCTTAAGACCGCAAAAACAGACGAGAAAGAAACAATAAAAAGACAGATTTCTTTACACAGATTTAAGCCAGTAATTTTTAGCAAAATGATACAAAACTGTCTTAACCAAGTAGAAGAAGACTGGTAGTCGCAGTGGGATCGCAGGGAGCGCAGGTCGGCCACCACTGGAGGGGTGGAGAGGCTCGTGGCAGGGAGTTGGGGTCTCTGCAATGTCGCCCACACTCTCTCGTCTTCCCAGCCCTGTAGTAACTGAGCTTCTGTAGGGGCCGCGGTGCCAGCCCCTGGCGGTGGCAGCTCTTGGAGCCTGTCCATTTAGTCTGTATTTGGATTCCCCACGAGTGTCGCTGGGTGAGTGGCCTGGAGAGCTCCCGGCGTGAACATTTCGAGTCTAGACCAGGGGGCGTGTCACTAGTAAAGCCATTGGTAACAGAGTAGATCAGCCATGCATTGTCTGCCCTTCACAGCAAAAAGGAGAGTTCTCATCGGTGCACGACAGACTGAAGACCACTGGAAGCCACCCGACCAGGAATCTGTCGGAGCCAAAGCACAGAAGAAGGTCAGCATGAGGCTAGGGTAACAGCCAGCCAGGCGCTGGGGACAGATACCAATCATGGAGCCTGCAGAGGAAAGGACACACTGCCGCCTGGTCCCCACCTAGACGCCTGCACCTGCGGCTGCACAATGGGACTCCGCAGCCAGGACACTGCCGAGCAGAACAAGTGACAGCGAGAAGGGGAAGGAAGAAGAGGCATGCAAGCAAGGAGCACGCAGAGATGATCCTGAGAATCCGCGGGCAGACATGGCGTTCCCAGCGTCCCTTCCTGTAAAGTAACTAGGTGGTTTGAAAACAGAAATCCCTCTGTGGGGAAGACACCAAAGCAGTCCTTGCCCATATGCTTCCAAGAGTGTGAGCACTTAAAACTGCAGCATGACACCTCTCAGAAGCTCAAGCCCCTGCTGGAAGGCACCACTGAGTGGCTGACAAGAAGGGCGCTCAGGGTGGACAACCAGCCATGCACCGGCGCAGGGAGCTGTGGCTGTGGCTGGATGGGTTAATACAGACAGTAGCTGCAAGGATGAGATGGCAAGGCTGGGACCAAGTTTGGAAAGAAACACAAAATGAGGACAGATAAATGAGAGAGGAAGAGGGGTGACTAAGTAAGCCAGGATGCGGAGAGACCACCAGGAATCTCAACGAAGCAAGAGCTCAAGAGCCCCAACACTAAGCATGGCGCTACTCAGCTGAGCACAACAGACATAAGAACCCAGTACAGCCCAACAGGGCAGCTGGGGGGAGGGTAGTAGAGAAGGGCAGACCTGGCCAGTACCCAGAGCAGAGGGCAGCGATGGCACACCAAATGCAGTCGCAGGGAGGCCAGAGGCCAAGGGCACAGCAGGACTACCCCCTAGGGTCACTCCATCCAGAGATTGAGGATGGTTCTCCCCATCACATGGGGCGCTGGCTGCTGCTGCTCTGGAGCTCACATGAGAAGAACGAAGCGGAAAAAGCCTCACTACACCTCCAGCACCTAGCATGCAAGCCTAGCCCACCTGCGAGCCTGTGCAATGGGGAGTGGTCTGCGAGCCCCACCGTGAGCACACTCACCCAGTGCTGCCTTCCGACGCAGACGAGCAGCTACTTGCCGTGGTGTTCGAAAGGAATGCTATTCTGAGGTGGGGAAAAGACATCGGTTGGTAAGCGCCCCGATGGCCAGACCAGCACGCGAGGCCCCAGCCCCCTGACGCCCATGTCAGGCCTAGATCCAGGTGTGCTTTGTCTCCTCAGCCAGCACCGCAGACACTGACAGGTACCACTCAGGGACCTCTGGGAATAGCCAGCCTCTCCACACAGCTCACCTGCCTCTCATGAGTGGCCTTCTAGAGTGGCCAGTGCTCCTCCTCCAGAATTCACACGGGCACAGGACAGCCCCTGGAGCAAGTAGAGGGGACAGCACCTCCCAAGACACACAGATGGGTCACACTTCCTCACTCATAGGCGCATCAGGCTGCTGAACTTATTTTTGGGAAGGGTCCAAACTCAATAAGCCACTGAAAGGAATTAACTGGACAGAGAAGGCCCGTCTCACAGGGAGAAAAAAACCTAAATGGATGCACTGACCAGATGCCCAGCAGTTCCAAGAACTCAGACCAGGAAATGTGGAGATTGTGGTCCCCTCAGAGGGCTGGCTAATGCAAGGTGCCCTTCAAAAGGGAAGGAGCCAAGAAGGGAGCAGCTGGCCTCCTGTAAGCCCAGGAGGGGGCAAGGTACTGCACCACCAAGGCCACTGAGTGACCTGTGTGATGCTGTGGTGTCACTGCACGTGGGCAGGGCAATGAGGACAAGGGAGCCCCACGGAGCTGCTGTGCTCAGCTGCTGCACCTTCACTGATGCACCAGCCCCTACAGGGGCTGGGAGGCAAAGAACGGCAGCAGAGGAGGAAGCTCAGCTGGCGCAGTGTGGCTGCCATGACCCTGTGTCTACACAGGCAGGGCCTGCTAATCCAGGGCCCACCTCTCTCTGGGAGAGTGAGAGTGGCAGCCAGAGGACTACAGGAGCTGGAGCACCTAGTACCCCGGTCTTCTAGCTTTTAAAATGCCAGAGCAGATGCATGGCAGTGGGTCTGGAAAGCACTGACAGAGGGAAGAGCTCTTGCCCTGGACAAGCACACTGGAGCAGGTGATGCCCTGCTTCTGGGCCCAGTGAAACTTCCAAGATAGTGACGAAAGAGAAGCCAACCCTGGAGAGGGTCAGCACATGGGGATACAGCAGCTTGGATACAAACAGTCTAGAAACCCAGGGTGGCCAGAGGAAAGGCCAAAGTGCTGCCTCTGGAAGACAGATACCCTCCCCTCCCCAAGTTCACACTCATGTTACAATTCTTCAGTGCAAGCATGCCAAGCCAGCAGACAGTCTGACCCAAGAGTGCCACACAGAAGGAACGGTGAAGGAAGGGCCTTTCTTCCTGTGACCTCAAGGCCAAGACAGCTACATAGCAGCGAAGGGCTGCAGCATTGCCGGCATCCCCAGGACCTTTCGACTCACTCATTTCTTTCAATAACCACACACACACACACACACACACACACACACACACACACACACACACACACAAGAGGTTACCTCCTCCCTAGTCCATGCTTGCTAGGCAGCTGACATGAGTGTGTCCAAGGCCACCAGAGGCAGGACAGTCACAGACAGCTCTCACCCAGACCTACATGTGTGAGCCAAGGGACTTGCTCATGACACTGGTTGGACCCCAGATAGCCCGTACTTCAAATAACCCTCTGGTCAGACGCAGCAGTGAACTGGGGACACAGCCCAGACTGACAGCCTGGGTTCAATGGGGGACAACACGTATACATACACCTCTCACATTCCCTGCATATCCACTTTTATTAGGAGACAACTACCACACAATGAAACATGTCTAGCTAATCAGAAATGCTCAGGGCTGGGAATATATAGCTCAACGGCACAGCACCTGCCTGGCAAACACAAGGTCTGGAATTCGATTCCCGGTACCAAAAAATAAAAAATTGTTCACTTAAAGATCACCTGTGTCAGTGGCCCTGCTGCTTGCCACAGCAGGCCCCAAGAGACCCTGTACCCTGAGCAGTGGCCAACCTGGGCCCCTCCTTCTTAGTAACCAGACAGACATGATGGCATGACAAAGGACTGATGCTGCTGCCAGCACATTTCTACCACAAGCTTCTGTTCACTGGTGAGACTCCTCGGGACCCAGGGACCCCTTGACATGTTTGCTGTTCACAGAAACAGCACCTGAGAACTTGTCCTTGACACCCTCACCCCACCCCTTCAAGCAGAGAACTCTCAAATTTATCCGAGAAAAAGAAACTGGTATGTTTGTTCAGAGAAGTGTATTAGTGAATGCACAACACCAACAATAAAAGCAGAGTGAGAAGGGAGGACACAGAGGAAAAAAGGCTGCAAAGAAGGAGCCTCTGTCCCGTATCCCAGTGTTGTAGGCCTGGTTCCCTAAACACCCCTTCATCACAGACAGACAGGGACAGAGAAAGACAAGCAGCTTGCAGCCCACAGGAGCCCTTCCTATGGAGCTGCCCACTCTCCAGACCTTCACTCCTGGCGAGCAAAAACGAGGGAAGAAGCCAAAGGCCATTGCCCCTACAGAGTGCAAGCAGGCCTGTGGAGTCCAGCCTGCAGGGTGGTAGCCAGAAATCAAGCAGTACAAGAGAAGGGTTCCTACAGTATGCTGCTACGTCATTGAGAGACCTGGGATGGAGGCCCTTAGCAATTTAGCTGGCTCAAGCTCCAACCAAAAGCAACACACAACTAGGAGCGCAACTTCACTCACAGGGAAGAAATCCTCACAAATGCCAAAGAGGAGGAGGAAAGGAAGGCATCAGCCCCTTCACAAGGCTCACCCTACTACCAATTCTGGCCTGGATGTCAGACTGGTCCACACAGGGTGACACCCTCTCTACCTCTGCGCCTGGATGGCCCTGACCTGCATACCTGTGAGGTGGACATGCGAGAGGTATCTTGTCGGCCCGTGAGATCAGACGAGGAGACATTAACTGGGGCCCCGCGGTGCAGCCGCATGCTCACTTTCCGCTCTCGCTCCATGCCGGAGACGGGCCGAGGAGAGGTGTTCGCTGCAAAGGAGAAAGAGCATGGACCCCGAGGAACCCTGGCAGCTCCCCAATGCGCTGCAATGGCTGATAGTTCTGGTCACTCTACACACAGATCACAGCAGTGGCCAGTCTCAACCAATGCCCACTTTACTGGGCTCTGGAAGGCTGCCCTCTTCCCAGGGGCAGCACCGACACCTGTTCACCAGTATAGGAGCACCAGCTAGTTCAGGAGTACCAGCTGGTGGTGGGAGCATACCCCACGGCCCTAGTACCCAGGATATGGGGGACTTAGGAGCGAGGACTTGCAGGTGCACGGGGCACATGTACTGTGCCTAAAAAATTCCACAGAAGCCACTGCCAATACTCACACCAGCTTTCAAGAGCTCAGCCCTTCACAGTATGGCCCCTGCTAGAGGGTGCTTCCCAAGGAGCCCTGGGGCCCCTGCTAGAGGGTGCTTCCCAAGGAGCCCTGGGTCCATCTACCTGCAGGATCAGAACTGACTGAAGTGGGGGGGCAAGCTGCATCAATCACCAAGTGGACCTGCCCAGGCGCCATGAAAGGCATGCTAGGAACTGCACTCACCCGTGTGTGAGGTAGGGGTCAGGGGCGTGGGGGGGGCCACTTCCTGGGTCCCCCGCAGGCGGCCAGAAGCTGTAGAAGGGAGGCCACGGGTGGCTGGATTCCGGGAGTGTCTCAATCGCTCCTCTCTGTCCCGGCGTTCCCGCTCAGCATCATCTGCAGCCCGGCTGGCACCCTGAGGAGGGAAAGGAGAA
Source organism: Cavia porcellus (assembly GCF_034190915.1). Classification (NCBI taxonomy): domain Eukaryota; kingdom Metazoa; phylum Chordata; class Mammalia; order Rodentia; family Caviidae; genus Cavia; species Cavia porcellus. Next base: position 30,407,096 of record NW_026947515.1, read on the forward strand.
CAAAATGAAACAGAATTTGGATTTGGTGCGAAGCAGCCCAAAGCTCCTGGCTTTCCCCAGTACCCTGGGATGAGACTGCCCTGTAAAGTAGTCTGCAACAGCACAGCAAGTCAGAAAACAACACTGCCCTGCACAGGGACCATTGATGGCGCAGTCCACAGATGTGGTTGGGATGCCTCTTGTAACTCCCAGCAGACTGCCATGGCCACAGCACGGAGCCTCTCTTTGTCTACATGCTGCCATGGAGGAGAGCTCGAGCCAGCTAGAGACAGGAGTGCAGGCTCATGGAGGGTCCAACTAGAATCCGGACCACTGGCCTGTGCCTACTGTTGCGACATGGGTATATCAGCCCTGCCTTGGACATACAGGCCACAGTGAGGCTGGCCGTCAGGTTTACACTAGACCAACCTGACATGTGCCACATTCAATCTCAGCAGCCACTTAACAAAGTCACACAAGTATCGAGGTTTACTCCATCACCAATACTGCAGGCAGGGGGTCTGCAAACCACGCTCTATGGTTGCCTCTTGGTACCCCTGTCTCAATGGACAGTTACACCATTCACTGCCAGGTGGCCCTCAGCTTCTGTCAACCTACATGGCTGGGCTGAGGGGGTACAAAGCTGACACACTGGTACAAAATGAATCACTTGGTCCTTTTTAGAGCAAGACTGTTACCTGCAACAAATCTTGGGCATACTGGAACCATTGTATCGAAGAAGACGGACAGTGGAGAAGACGGACACTGAACAATCTGCAGACAGTGCAGATCCTATGGGGTGGAGGGTACTCTCTTTCCAGCACTAGGCCTGGCCAGACGTCCCTGGTTTACCCTATCCCTGTCACAAACTAGAGGTATGGCACCACTGCCTGGCAAGACTTCTGGTTTGCATCTCTGAGAAGGCAGTTCTGCTTCTCTGTTAGAAGATGCTCTCACCTGCCAAGGGTACCAATGCCTTTTTTCTTTTGTCTTTTTGAGACAGGGTCCCACTATGCAGTTCAGGCTGGCCGTGAGCTCACTTTGTAGCCCAGGCTGGTCTCAAACTTGCAATGATTCTCTTGTTTCAGCCTCCCAATGCTAAGATTACAGGTATGTGCCTGTACCAACCATACCAGGCTGAGGGTGCCAATTTTTATCCTAACCTACAAAAATGACTTTAATCAAAGACTTGGAATTTCTACAGAAGCTCAATTTTCTGGCCCAGAGGCTCCAAGGTCTCCTTGCCCACACCCATGGGCGCTGACATACACATCTCTGGTGGACAAACTATAGTAATGAAAGAAACCAAACACACAACTCGCCTACAAGGTTCCGATGCAGGCTTGACACCAGGCTACCTGCCCTGAACTCAGGTGACTACTAAGTTCCCCCAAGTGCACTGTGCAAGCAACACACCATGTCGCCACGGATGGCTCAACTCACAAGGCTCTGGGAACCAGTGACAGCTGTTACAACAGAACAGCCATTCAACTAAGGAACACTAAGCAGCCACAGGGGTGTGGCCTCTGGACAGACCTGCTCATGGCAGACTCCAGGACCTCTGCTGCCCAAATCTGCGACCTCCATCAGCCTCTCTGTGTGTCCTAAAATCACCCTCCTTCTTGGTACCTTGAGTCAGGCAAGTAAGAAGCCTACTCAGGCTGGGGTCCTACCCTGTGTGTTCAGCATTTACAGCCCAGTGAGTGCACACTGGAAAACCCAAGGCTTGGGCCATCCCTGTCCCACAGGACTGAGCTGGCAGTGGCACTTACAAACTTGAGCATGTTCCAGTCGAACACATAGTCGTATGAGAAGCCCTGGCGATGGAACAGATTCCTGAAGAGCTGGCGCAGGTAGGAGTAGTCAGGCTTGTCATCAAAGCGCAAGGAACGGCAGAAATTCAGGTACGTGGCAAATTCGGCTGTAAAACCAGAAACTTAGCTGTGAGCAATTACTGACTGTGACTCAGACTAGGGTCTTTAACACACATTTACCCCTGCATCTCCACATGGAAGGTGTGAAACACAATCTGGGGCACAGATTAGTGGCAGAGAAAGCAACTGCCCCGCACACAAATAGCTCTATGGTTCAAGTCTACAGAAAAAGCACTGCAAGTTAAGGGTGGTGGGGTGGGGGATGGGGGTAAGGGGTGGGCAAAGTGAAGTAAATGTTTTTTGTTTTGGTATTGGGGGAGGGGGTGGGTTTGACTCAGGGCCATTCTACCACTCAGCTACAGCCACAGTCCTCTTTTTAAAAAAAATTTTTTTTAACTTGTTTCAGTCTATGTAACGGCCTATCTCACAGAAAGGAGAGTGCTGGAATACGTTAGACTTTCTTGCTAGCAAGCTCAAATCGTGACAGACAGATTATTTTGATAATCTGTCACAGAGTGTTGCTTGCACTGTATTTTAAAATTTTGAGACAATGTTTCACCAAGTTGTCCAGGCTGTTTTAGCCTCCCAAGCAGCCGAGATTACAGACATATGCCATCACACCCAGCACAATTTTATGTTCCCTAGGGTCCTTATCCCAAGATCGGTCCCATAGCACACAGGGATATTCATTCCCTGGGTTATAGCTTTGGAGGCTGCGGTCAGTTCAAACAAATGGCAAGTACAGACAGCGTCCTCTCCCTTCTAACTGGGCAGGCATCTCCCAGGCTTGGTCCTGCCTCACTCTTACTCTCCTGGGCTTCACTGAGCACCTCCACAGAGGGGCTCTCAGAAAGAACGGGGGACAGACCATTCCCTCCATACACACAGATACCCCTGTCCTGCTACCCTTCTTGTAGAAGATGATTCATCCTGTCCCAAAAACCTAGGCTGAGCATCTCCATCCAGAGGCCAGCTCACACAGGTGGCAGCTGGGCGGGCAGTGAGGGGACTCACAGGGATAGCCTTTGCACAGCACTTCAATGGGAGTGGACATTTTCTTCTCACTGATTCTCTCATACTTTTGCCTCTTGGTGGCAGCCTTCAGCCCCTGCCAGGGGAGAGAGCCCAGGTTGAAGTACATCAGCACGTACCCCAGAGACTCCAAGTCGTCCCTTCGAGATTGTTCTGGAAAGCAAAGGGAAACATGTGAAGGATGGTGTACGTGTGTATGGATAAAAGCAGAAGACCCAGCACGATGATAGAATAAATAAATGGACGCTACTTCAACAGCTGTCCCTCCTGTCTATGGAGGAAATCCCCAAACACCCTGACCAAGCAATGTCAATATCTTAGGTGACTGCTGGGAAAGCCAGCCTCACCTGTCACACCTGGCACAACAGTTGCTGATGCCAGCCTGTCTGCCCAAAGGTGGGACAACAGCCCCCAGACCCATAGGTCTAAGCACCTGCATGCTCACAAGCCTCAAGTCACTGAGAGGCTGGCGTTTCCCCGAACTAAGGGATAGACATGTCCAAAGGCACCCCAGGTCAGCAACCGTACACCCAAGGCTCACCGATTCCAAGGTGTGTGTTGATAGAGGCATACCGCGCCGTGCCTGTGAGATTCTTATTCTCTCGATAAGGGATATGCTGGTGGGTCCTTGCATCCCGGTACTTCTTGGCCAACCCAAAGTCGATGATGTAGACCAGGTTGCCCTTCTTTCCCAGCCCCATGAGGAAGTTATCTGGCTTCACATCTCGGTGGATGAAGTTCTTTGAATGAATGTATTCGATACGACTAATCTACAAACAGAAGCAACAGCAAGGTTCAATCCCAGAGCAGCAATTGGTTAAACAAATTCTGCTCTCTCTGCACAGCAACAGGCATAGTAACAGAAACAGCAACCGAGTAACTTCTCCCATCAGGCCAACCCGTGTGCACTAAGCCCTTGAGCTAGTGGGTACTTGAGAGAGGAGTGCTTACCATCTGGTCAGCAAGCAGCAGAACAGTTTTGAGGCTGAATTTCCTTGAGCAGAAGTTGAAGAGGTCTTCCAGGCTCGGACCCAGGAGCTCCATCACCATGACGTTGTAGTCCCCTTCGGCGCCACACCACCTGATGGTGGGGATGCCCACTGGACAAGAAACCAAACAAAGCTGCTCAAGCCCAGGCTAATGTACCCCACACCTCCATTCCACACAACACAGGCAAGAGGAGTGGGATGGGGTCACAGGGGTCAGAGACCCCACACATGGAGAGATAACCCGGAGCAGACTCTGATGAAGGTGCTAACAAGTCATAGTGGGAAGTGATAGGATCTGAGCCAACTTCACAACACAGGAAAGAGAAGGCATGTGCCTAAGAAAGCAGCTCAGGTAGCCAGGACCAGAAGAGCCAGGTGAAGACAAGGCTATACTGGAAAGAAAGATCCAGAATATAAGGCTGAAAACAGAAAAGAAAGCAGCTCCTATGGTTTGGGTAGGAGAGGAAGAAAATGTTGATAAAGAAATATGCAAAGCAATGAAATTTATACAGCAACCCAGACCCTAGAGTTTGTATCTGGATGCCGGGCCCAAGTGTGTAAATGCAGATATGGTGTCTTACTGGGACTAAAGGTGTTAATAATAGAAACTCCTCCCGGGTGTGGATGGTATTAATCAGTCAGACTGTATCCTGGCTGGAGTAATAAGGGACAGAAAGAAGGAAGCCTTCTACCTGCCACATCATGAACTGTTTCTCCTCCATGATGTCCCTCTTTGCTGTCCTGCTTTGGAACAAGCCAACTATGAACTGTAAGTTGGAATACAAACTGTAAGTTGGAATAGATCTTTCCTCCTTTAAATTTGTGATCGCCACATATTTTGTTCCAGCAATGGGAAAAGTAACCAAGACACTAGGCTTCAATCAGACTATCAGTGGAAATGAGAAGATAGGATAAATTGTAAAGAAAGCATCTCATGAGCTAGAACCTCAAATGAGGGAATAAATTTGAAAATGTCTTTGAGACATCAGATCTGAAGACGTAATGCAATTCAACAACCCAACTTTTGAGAAAACAGGAAAGCCTGGAGCACCTGGGTCCCGCTGTGCCTCACCAGGTAACCATCACTTCTGCAACCCCTGTCTACCACCTCTGCTTGGAGGCCAGGTGTGTGTGCTGTAGTCCACCTTGTCCACAACTGAATCTGTCATGTGGATGGTTTGGGTCTGCTTTACAATGGCATCACCAAGCATAGTCTCAGGTGTGTCTGATGTGAAGAATCTTACATATGCAACTCTTTTCTCTTTTCCTTCTTCAGCTATATACTTGAACATACAGTTTCTGAGTTGCATAATACAAATCATTCAGTTACAAAAGATATGTAAGATAAAAGTCAAAGTGTTTTCCAAGATGGATAGCCTGCAGCAGAAGAATCTGTTGATACTGGGCAGCACTGACCTCAGTCTACTTTCCCTTCCATATGGAAACAGGCCGCACCTGTGTCACCTCTGCCAATGCACCTTCTTCTGCTAATTTTAAGGACAGGAAAATTTACTGAAGAGAAGGAATGGGGATTAGGAATAGATCCTGAGAGACAGGAGGGATCCCAAGTGGTTTGCCCTCTTCTGCTAATTTTTTGTCAGTCTATCCTTTTCCTGTTTACAGTTTTATGATAACATCTTAGTATCCTGTATTAAGAAATTCTTTCTGACCTTGGAGTCAGAAAGAGTATTTTCCTGTATAAGTGTACCAGTCACTTTTACTTCCAATAGACAGTGGGACAGGAACCCAAACTACTCTCACATGAAATTAACAAGGAAAAAAACCCCCAAAATGAAAAGTGATTATGGTAGCCATTGTAGATCTCCTTGTATTTTATTTATAAGTCATGCACCATGTTCATCCTTTTGTTTTAATTGACTATTTTGTTTTTTGGTTTTATTCTCTTCCAAAAAAAGACAAAACCAAAAACAACAACAACAAAAACCCCACAAAACACAAAAAACTGTGACAGGCTGCTCCCCGGCCTGACATTGGCAATCACACTGAGGGCCTCTTTCAGGTCAGACACATGCCTATTGCCGGGCTACATCCCCAGCTCCCTTAAGAAAGCTTTTTGGGTAGTATCTGGGACTGAACATTCATACTGAAGTACATCTCTAGCGCTCTTACTTTTTCAGACAGGGCTATGCTAAGTCGCCCAAGGGTGGGCTCAATCTTGCGCTACTTCTGCCTCAGCCTTCTGGGTAGCTGGGATCACGGGTATCCATCATAATGCTCAGCTTTGGAATGATGGTTTCCAAGGCACTGGACCTTCGCAGAGGACACTGTTGCCGGGGAGCCGACCCTTCCCTAGGGTCCCGCTCTTGCCTGAGTGTCATCACAAACACAAGAACCAAACAGGCTAATATAACTTGACTTCCTCCCTAAAACACAACTAAGGGGCTAAGCAATACAAACCCAACACACAGGAGCATAAAACTCTCAATGCTTGGCACCCAGGGGTCACAAGGCATGCAAAGACTGTAATTTTAATGAGAATCAGGCAATCAAAATTGACCCAGAGTAGAACGGAAGGGAAGGGTGTTAAAAATTTTAATCCTCTGGTGTGGTGGTGCATGCTAAGGCCGGGGGCCACTGTGAGCAAGGCCAGCCTAGTCTCTACAGCAAGCTCAAGGTCAGTCTGAATTACACAGTAAGACTACCTCACAGAACAGAACAGAACAGAACACAAAACACAAACCTAAAAAATGATCATAATGTTAAGTGCACCCAATATCATGGATATAAAAAAAAGAAAAGAGGGGAATAAGAGCAGAAGAACCCACAGATTCAGCTCTGCGAAGCATGGAACCATGAAGCAAACAGGGCTGACCCTGTTGTGGGCAGAGCCCCTTTGCCAGCAGCCCCGTGGGGGTGGTGAAGAGTGAGCAGCCTTAAGGAGAGTTTGGACCTGACGCCAGCCGGGAAGCATGCTGGGAGCAACAGTTTCTCGGCCGCCATCTTCCTGGCAGGTTCTTTCTACAGACAGAAGCAGAACTGCAGACTCACCTGCTCCCCCCACTCCAGCGTGTCACAATCCATCCCTGTCATCACTTGATCTCAAGTCTCAACTGTTCAAAGCTGGCCAACAGACACGTCTCTAAGTTTGGCCTATATTCCAACAGGGGCCTATGTTTTAGGGGTGCATCTTTCCAGCCATGTCGCAGAAATCCCCGGCCCCAGTCTTGGGGCTGGCCACTTTTCCAGGCAGCCTCTAAGCAGAGACAGGCTCTCAGAAACCTCACAAGGGTCTGGCATGTCACTGCCCCTAGGCCTGGTATGCAGCTGCCCAGCTTAAACTAGATAGACCTGTGCAGGTTTGGTATTTGCAGGGCCAACATCCCTCTCCTTTGGGAATGTGGAAATTACTCTTGGCCCTTAGGTCTTTATCTTTCACATAAGAAGTGCTGTTGCACTAAACGGAGTTTCACCTAAGTTAACAGCAACTCTGGGAGAGCTGACAGCTCGGTCTTCTTTCCGTGAACACAAGCAATCCCCATGTGTCCTCCAATAAAGCCTTTTCATGTTTTGCATAGTGTTCTTTTGTACCTTAAGATTTATTCCTAGGTACCTCCTGGGTCTCTTGTGTTTTTAAAGTTACACTACAAATTATTATTGTTGGTGTAATGAAATGAATACACTACATTTGATCTTAACCTTGTTCAACTCTGATTTCTTTTGTGTTTACTATGATAACAGTGTTATCTCTCATGGAGGTTCAAGGCTGGTAAATACAGTAGGAGCAGAAAGGCCCTGGCTAGCAGTTTCCTGCATCTTCTTCAGATGTGTGCTTCATCCTCAGCAGACAAGTAAAGCAGGAGGAAAGAGGCTCTAAAGCCACTTAGGACAAGGTGCCCTGTGACCGGTGGAGAACCCCTCAGTGACAGGCTGACCACTGTTACTCTGTGAAACACACACTTTATACAAGCAAAACCCACAATATAAACACATCTGTGCCTGGAAACTGCCGCTTCTACAGTAACGGCCAGGCGAGCAGGTGAGCAGACAGTCCAACAGTGCTGCACAGTTCCCAGTGGCTGCCGTGCCACCACCTGAAGACGCATCCCCTCACATGGTCCAGGTCCCCTCCGCACCTTCCGGAATGAAAACTAGTGCAGGGTGAGTACTGGCAAATGGTTTCCACTGTGACATGTGAAACATTTCAGTCTGGATGTGCACACTTGGTGTTAAGATAATTACAAATTTTCATGGAATTTTGAAAAATACAAATTTGCTGTGGGGTACAGAAACAAAAATTGAAAACCAGGGCTGTGAGTGCTAGATCACTTGCCTAGTATGTGTGAGCCCCTCGATTCAGTCCCCAGCACTGAGAAACAAAAGCAAAAACAGCCAATTCCTGAAGGAACCACCAACTCACCCCTGGGAAAGAAAAAAGGGCACTAGGGGCTGGGCATGTGTGTGGGCTCCATGGGGAGCCAGGTTTTTCTCAAGGCAGTGAAGGGTTGATGTATCTCCCCTTACACCCATGTGTCCTCAGGACAGAGACATTCTGATGACCAGTGTGAAAAATCCCTTCATCCTGGTCACCTGGATTTTATATGAAGATCTCACTCTCTCCTCCCCAGACTGCATTGAGTACTCTAGTGTCAAACAGAAGTAACAAGTGGTCTGAACCTATATTTTACACATTAACTGGAAAGAGCACCTATAATAAATAGCCTCTGGGTTTTATCTGGCAGTCACATACTGCTGGTAAAATCACTGTCCATCTGAGTCTTTCACCAACACACCCAATTTTAGTTCGTCTGCTATTTCATGTTTTTAATCAGTGGCTCCCACATTTTGGACAGGTGGAAGCTTCTGGGCCCAGCCTGAGGGTGCTGGAGCTTGTCTCTGTCTTTTGGAAAGTCAAAGCCACGTGAGCTCACAGCCTGAGGTGAAGACACTAGTGCCCCCTGCAAAGGGACGGGGCAGAGGGATGACAGCATGTTTCCTGAAGGCTTTCTCCACCCCACGCAGCTGTGACCACCAAGTGCAGCAGCTCTCACCAGGCCCTGATAGGCCACATCTGCAGTCCTGGGTAAGCTCTGTGCCACACATTTCGAGGAATGGGCTGTAGCCATCTAGCTTTTTCCACTTTTTCCTCCACCGTAGCCTGAGTCAACCAACATAAGCAGATGAGACCACCAGCATCAGAGGCAGGTGCTATCGCTTCTGCATTCACCTATACATGGTGGACAATAAATGAGCCGGGACAGCAGCAACACCTGGTGGTTTCTGGGCAAAGCAGATTCCCTAGTCCCGTATCTGCTGGCCCCCAATTTGGTCGTGGTTTGAATGTGTTCAACAAGCACTGCCAGAATTAAGTATGCTAGAACAAAATATTTTCTAAAATAGAGACCTCCATGGTCTCTGCAATTTATATAATTGGAGTAAAACCCAGGCCAGGCCTGGGAAATGGCACTCAAAAGGCCCAGGCAGGAGAAATCCTATTTTTGGGATCCTATCTGAATTTTAGAATCCCAGAGAAGGGCTATGGGAAAGAACAAGGGAGCCAATTCTTCCATTCTACATTAGAGGTCCAAGAAACAGAGCAGTATTTCCTACCAGGGCACACACAACCTGAGGACATTCCTGGTTGTCACAACTGAGCAACAACAGGAATCTACAAGATGTCCTGCAGCACAGAGCAAGCAGCAGCAGGGCCAGGGCTGAGCCCTGCTCCACCCAGAGTGAGCTGTGCAGTCGGGGCCGCACGTCTCAGCACACGTCTCTCAGGCTCTGGCAGGGGTTCTTCTTCCCAACCCTGCAGGTACCCAGCTCACAGTTTCCAAGGACATGGTGCTCCTTACCACGTTTAAGCCTGCAAGTCTCAAGTCGCTCCAGCAAAGATGAACCTTACCTTATCTCAGTCTATTCTGTTGGAAACTTAAAGCTATGCAGACACTCCCTCCTACCCCTGAAAGCCATCAGAGCACAGAGACCTGGCTGTGATTCTCTAGGCTGTCATCTGCCCCAAGGACACTTTGGGAGGGGGTTGTTGTACATAGGTCAGCTTTCACTGAGGGAAGACTTCCAAAGTCAAACCAAGAGCTCCGCCTTCCTACTACACGAGGGGCCAAGGCAGCTGTGCAGAGCAGGAAGGACTTCTGACAAGGGGTCTGCACAAAGCAGGAGCACACCACCTTTCAGCCTCCAGCCTTGTCCTAAATGGGTGCCGAGGGAGGCTGCACCTTAAGAAGGACTCATGCTTGGGCCCCCAGCCCTCTGTGTTGCTACGTCTCATGACTGAAATTCTCAAGTCAAATTCCCTCCTGCTCTATCAGCCAAGCTATCTTACATTCCAGAGAATTCTAAGAGAAAAATTCTGACCCCTTAACTGGTTTCCAAGGCCCCAAGGCCAGGTTTCACAGAATTGCAACATTGACTTTGCTAAAAAGGGCTATAGACATCACCACATTCAAATAAATTGTTTTATCCAAGAGAAAACTGGACTAAAAGAGGAGTCAGAAGGGACTACTCCAAAGCTATAAGCAAAGCATGTGACCCCACCATGCCACCCTGAAAAACCCACAGCTGGGCGTGGTGGCACACTTCTATAATCCCAGCACTTGGGAGGCTGAGGCAGGCAGATCGCTGCAAGTTCAAGACCAGCGTGGGACACAAAGCCCAAGGCCAGCCTAAACCACATAGTGAGACCCTGTCTGAAAGAGACCAAAAGTCCCCATAAAGTGACACACAGCACCACACTGGTGGGATCTGCTATTGTGGATCGTGTAGATAGCTAATATTTACTTTAAATTTTGCACAAAGCCTACATTTCAAAAATACTATTAACTAATGGGAAGTTAAGTAAAGTACTATTGTACAGAAAGCCTAAAAAAAAAAAAAAATCATGTTTTTGTTAGACAAACATTTCTGTGTCTAAGCCAGTCTCAATAAAGGCAGTGACAAATGGTCATAGGTATGGGCCAATATCTTTCCCTCTTCCTCTAAAACAAACCATATTCTGTGACTTGTGACCCATTTCAACAAATAAAGGACATACCTCCACCCTGCATCATTTTGTAGATTTTGCTCTCGATGTGGAGCTGAGGGTGTTTGGTCTTGACACATTCAAGCTTGATGGCAACCTCTTCTCCTGCAGCAATGTCCGTGCCTTAGCAAAGAATGAAGACCACAAACATTAATATCTGGCATGGATCACAGAACATTACAGGCCACTACAGAAACAATGAACACTGCCTCAATTTTCTAAGATGGACCAAATAATAGATAGACGCTTCTGCTTCCTGAGACATGAGGCCTCGGTGACAATCTGGGGAAAACCATCCTATCTGAATAGTACAGGAAAGTCTACCTGACATCCTATCTTCCACTCACCTGACCCTACTCCAGTTTGTCATCAGGGCTGCAGGGCCTGTCCTTTCTGTTCTGAACCTTCCTATTAGTCCTGTCAGTGGGGCTTTGCACTCATGCACCAAAGGGATACCATGAGAGTTTCAGGGCATCCTCCATGCTGCCTCGATAGGCCTCTGGGATATGCCCCAGGCTCCCTCCATAAGGAGGGCTGTTTTTTTTTTTTTTTTTTTTTGTCTTTTTCCTTTTTATCGATAATGGGGATTGAACTCATGACTGCCTGCTTGCAAGGCAGGCGCTTATGCCGCTGAGCTAAATCCCCAGCCCCAGGCTGTTTTTATCACCCTTCTGCCCAGCTGCAGCCCAGCCGGGCACAGCACCTACTGCACACAACTCTCGACAGCTGGGAAGTTCTCAAGTGGACTAAGTTTCTACACCCATCTGGGCTAAGGACTACGAAGACCCTCAACTAGCCAGGAGATGCTTCTTTCCCTTGCTGGACACCAGGTGAGAAGAAAGGACTCTTTCCCACACTCCAGTGGCACCACCGTTAAAGCACACACTGGGGATACAATTGTTAGCATGTGGCTAATACAGTAATGACTACCCTGTAAGTTCAGAAGCAAGAGTGCATAAAAACCTGTATGTTTTATGTGAAAATGTTGTATCTCCGCTTTTCTCAGTAAGGACCTGCAGATCCAAAAAACACCTCTCCTCTAGGATCACACAATATCTATGTTCCCGAGCCCTGCCTAGACCAAACTCCCTTCACTACAGGATGTATCCAAACCTCTGACAACACAAACTAAGTCTCAGGCTGTTCCGGCTTGTGTCTCGATGTCCCCCTAAAACCATGTGCGGTCACAGGTGGAGCTCTTTCAGAGGTAGCTGAATCTAGAATGTGTGACTGATTCATGGTGTAACACTACGATCAAAGGTGCTATAGTTAAGGGTGTGGGGTTACTGAATCAGTCCACTGAGTGGTGTGGCACTGCCCTAAACCTAGCACCTAGATAGACTATACAAGGGCAAAAAAACTGCTAAGGTCCCTTACGTGCTTGCTCTGCTACCTTCTACGGGCCATAAACTGTTTCTCCTTTGTGATGCTTGTCTGCCACACCACCCTGCCTTGGAGCCAGCCCATTACTACGGACTGAACCCTCTACAAACTGTAAGCTAAATAAACCTTTCCTCCCTTAACTTGTGAGTGCTAGGTATCTTGTCTCAGCAATGAGATAAGGGACTAACACACTTAGCCCTCCTCTCCCCTTAGAAAATACCTCCATCCTTCCCAAGAGTGTGGTTATTTGACAAGGAAATAACACAGGCTCCTACTGCCTGACAGACTCCTGGTGTGTGGGGGCCTGGTTAGCCAACCTAACCCTTGGCAACTCAGTTTCTTGTTTACCCAGATGGGGGAGGGGTCTGGCATCCATTCCACAGGGAACTGAGGAGATGAAAGGGTTAAGTTACACAGCACTGTGAGTTCCAGGTGAAAGGCAGAGCAAGGCTAAGCAAGCACCAGTATCACCTGTAATCCCAGCACTCAGGAGGCTGAGGCAGGAGGATCACTGAGAGTTCGAGACCGGCCTGGCCTAGGCCTGGGCTACAACGTGAGCTCAAGGCCAGCCTGAACTGCATAAAGACCCTGCCTAAACAAACAAATGAACAAGCCACAGAGGTGGCCCTTTCAGCCAGCCTACTGGGACAGCTGCAGCAGAGTATGTCGCTCAGCAGGTCTGGGCCCAGAGCCCACTGCCCACTGCAGATCTGTGGGAATGACTGTGTCTGACCACTGCGGGTGACCAAATTAAGAACTTTGACTCTTTAGGTCAAGAAGGAAGGAAGGAAGGAAGGACGGGAGGGAGGGAGGGAGGGGAGAAAAGGTAAGAGAAGAAAGAGGGAGGGGAGGAAGTAAGTGAGCCTTTCAGTACTGTATGCCTATAATCTCAACACTTGCCTGTAATCCCAGCTCTCAGGAGAGTGAGGAACTGAGGACCACTGAGAGTTCAAGGCCAGTCTGAACTGCACACAACCATCTCAAAAAAGACAAATAAAGAAAAGACAGACAAGCAGGCAATCCATCTTTTCTTTCTTGCCTATGATTGGGATTTCTATCCAATACAAGAGAATTGACTTTATTTAAAGTGTATTGTGCAGATGAAAAGTGACCTCCAAGTTCCTGTAATGACCTGGACTCTGAGCTGAACTCGCCAACAGGGAGGGACAGTGACTCATCTCACTGGTTACGTCAGCAACTCCCTGCACCCCAAGCACCACTACCCCCGGGAACAACCTGGTCTACTGACCAGGATCTTCCTGAAGGCCAAAGACACCTCCAGTTGCACTAGCCGTGCCTAATAATAAAGTTCACGATGGACAGTCACCCCACCCCTGCAATACTGACAGTCGGGGAGAAATGACCATTGGCAACTCTGCAATACAACGTGAACTACATTCTATGGTGGGGGAAAGGCTGTGTGCTACCAGCAAACAGGGCCAGTGCTGCTGCAGGATCACTGAATACCAGCTGCGGAGGGACAGTTGGATCAGTTCTGCATACACGTGGGACAGTGCACACTCTGGATCCTCTCCAGGACTTCAGCACCCACTGGGTAGAAAAAGATTAAGCAGCAGAACTTCAAGTTCTACACATCCCACTGCTCTACTACCCTGCAGTCCTGCCTGCCTCCTGGGCTGGCATACCCGGACCCCCTTAGGAATGCTGCTCAAAGTCCAGTCCTTGCACTGTCACCACTATCCACAAGGGAGCAAATATAGGACAAGGAAGCACCAAGAACTCTGCTAGTACAACTGTGACATGTTGTCTTATAAAAGTTGTAGTCTGTAACAGATTACAGTTGTGTAGTTTTGGTATTAGGAATTGAACTTAGGGCATTGTGCTTGCTAAGCAAGTGCTGTGCCACTGAGCTATATCCCAGCCCATAGATTAGAATTTATAAAAATAGATTATTAGCTAGGTGTGGTGGCACACACCTGTATTCCCAGCACTGAGGGGGCCGAGGCAAGAGAATCACCATGAGTTCGAGGCCAGCCTGGGCTCCATAGTGAGATCTGTCTCAAAAACAAAAACAGTTTCTTATCACAGCTAATTCTGAGAAGAAATACTAGAAGAGACACAAATACCTGTATGAAAAATTCCATAAGCCTTAAGGTCCCCAATTCAGAACAAGTCAAAACCAGGTAACTGGTAGAAGTTTATTCAGGTTGTTGATTATACTAAAGACCTCATGAGACTTTCAGTTCTTTTGTGCTGTTCAATAACTCTGGTCTGGTCCAAGACAGGGCTCACTTACTAGGCACAGATGATGATTTGTGTTTAGACACAAGGTGATGCTAGTCCCAGGGAGCCAAAATGATGTCCCTCAAACTGAGCAGACAAAAGCAGTTGGTGGATTATTCTGACCCTAACCCAGAGCATGACAGGAAGGGGATGCTGGAAACTGGTTATTCCCACTAAGGACTGTCAACACAGAAATAGGGAGCTGCCTTGGAACAGCAGGGCAAAGTTTATGTTTGAACTCTGTGGAGCAGCAGCATGACTTCGCATTAAAAATAGCTAAGCAGGCTGAGCACACACACAGCTCAGCGATAGTGTGCCTGCCTAGCACTGGCCAGGCTGGGGGTTTGACCCCAACACAAGGGAAAAAGACAGTGGGTGGGAGAGAACACTCAAGCCAAACCCAGCCCCAAGTACCAGGGCATGGCTTTGGAAGCTGCAAGCCTCATGCCTTCTGCTCTCCCAGCTGGCCAACACGCAAGGGTTCTGTGGTGTACCAGACACCCTACCTGGGATTTTCAGAGAAACCAGGGAATGAGGAAAACGTAACAAATCAGAAATGAGGAGCCTAAGAAGAGACATCATGAAGCCCTACTACATTGTCCATCCAGGTTAAGGGTAGACCGACTTGGGCTTTGAGAGGCTGATGGAGTGAAGGATGAAGGAGAAACGCCTACACACAGCAGCCGAGAAGAAACCTTTCTACTGCCAACTGGTCCCCAACTAGTTGCTTCCAGAAGACAAAGAAAAAAGCAGAATCTAAACCCATGGACTCTGCCACCTGGGCAATTAATAGTTACTCTGCACACTGGCCACCAGCAGCAACCTGACCTTGGCCTGACCCACCCCAAACAGCTCTGCCCCCTCACGTTACCTTACCTACACTGGTGGGGCACAGTGGCTATACATGAGGAACATTGGCCGTGTTTTCAAGTGTTACCAAGTCTGTAAGTGGCACACTGCCAGCAAAAGCAAAGGCCTCTGGTTTCTGCCTCCTCAAGAACTGCATCAGTCACCCAGCACCAGGCTGATACAAGAAAAGGCACCGAGCTGAGAGGCCGCCTTAAATCCACCTGCAGTATATCCTATCCTACCCAGATGCGCTCTCCACAAGGGTGTGGGGTCCGGTGCCTTCCAGCCTGGCCTTCAAGACCTTCCACATCTGGCTGCTCAGACTGAAGTCTGGAATGGAAATTTTAGGTCCCAACAGCAGCCTATGTTAAGTTCAGCACATATAATTTCTCAAACTAAGAAATTTCAGAAATAGCCCCATGATATAGTACGTATTGAGGCACTGAAGAGGTAATCTGGAGAAAGATGTGAAGGAAAATCTGGCAGGGCATCCCACCACGGCCCTTCTTCCTATCAGGACAACGAGCGCCAGGGAAGATAGCCCAACACTAGCTGTGGCCTTCTCAGTCCATGAGTTGCCATCATGAACTGAAGGACATTTCCCCTCCCCCCAGTTTCAAACACCTGGAAAAACAGAAAAGTCCCAGGTAGAAATCTAAACCCTCCCATGTGCCAGGCTCAAAACAAAACTGGAGGAGTGGAGTGCTTCTGAGAATTACCAAAGTGGCAACAAGAAAAGTTTCAGTTTACACCCTCACTAGAATACATGACACAGGTTTTTAGTGAGAACCCAAATCCTCAACCCAGCTCTGACTGATGTCAGAAAATTAGAGTGCATCTGAGTCAACCCATCCCAGGATCTTTCAATCAGTGCTGACTCTGGACTACAACCTTTCCAGTCTGTCATGCACAAGGTAACACTGCCATTCAGGGTTCGATTCCTTAGTGGGTGGCCTCAAAGAATGGCAACGTAGGCTAAGAGCCAATGCCAACGAGACAAGATTGCTGATATCCAGCCCTGTGGAACAAGGGAGAAACTCATGCCAACGAACCTGGTATCTGGATGCTTCAACCCCAGGACCTCAAAGCCACAGCAATCCCATTTTAGAACAGATTTCTCTCTCTTAAGAGTTTAGTCAACTGATAAAGTGCCCATAATGTGCATGGCAAAAGGTGAGGCCTAAAGGACACCAACCCTAAATAAGGTGTACCCATGAAGCCTGTGTCCTCAGCAAGAAGTGTTCGTACCTCTGAACAATGTGCAGTGACCACTCTACAGCTGCACTGTCAGGACCAACCTCCACAAAGCACAAAGTTGTCTGGCAAGGTTTCAGAGAATAAACAATTTCAGAATACCTCCTTTTTGATGGCTATGAATGGGTGGCTAATGGAGTGACTCTTAAGTATAGCGCCCAGATCCTGATGTTAAAACTTTTGCCAAAACCTATTGTTCTATAAATAAGCAGAACCGCTTCCATTTATCCACCACTCTGACTCCCAAAACACTGCTGGGAAGGCATCTGGCTGACTACTTGGTTATAAATATTTAAAGAGTGAAATCCAAATGTCTCCCAAGCATATTTCACTCAGTAAACCAACACAGCAGAAGTGCAGGTTCAAATCCACGGCATGTGATGGGGTTGTCTTGCGGGTTAACTAGTCACCAAAAGTAGTTAAAAGCTACTCCCCGAAGCAGATTTCTCTTAACTTTGTCAGTCCTCCAGTTCTGGAAGGGAGGAGGTGGGGAGCCAGCCCCAGGCTTCGCAGAACTCCCGACCCTCTTTGACAGGTATGGCAGCCAAACAAAGACCGAGGCCAGGTCTTTCAACCACAGAACATGTTTAACCCTAAACTCGGCAAGTCCCAGGAAATAATTTATGCAACGCGTGCAATTAATTTTACCTTACAATTCTCATCTAGATCGCTTAAATTAACCCTTTATTATACTGTGCATTGTTACTGCAAATCGAACACAACCCAGGACATTTTACCAGTAAGTATTTTTCAAATTACCTTTAACATTTGAATACCACAACTCTGAGTCCTTCCCACTTCCCCTGCTTCCAGTTTTGCCAATGGCTTAACACCGACTTTGTCTGTGTTCATCTAAATTTGATTGGCTGTACCCAGTACCAAATATTCAGCTTGGATGCTCAGAACGTACTCAATGACAACTGCAAGGCCAAGGGGCTGTAGACAGACCAGGGCCAGCACAGTTCCTAGCTCAAAGGGAACACTTTCAGTGTCTCCCTTCAAGCCAAGGAAAATACCCGAGAGAAGCAGCAGGCCCCTCTAGGGGGTCAGTTAAGTAGAGCTGCCATTGTCGGAAAGGGCAGGAGCAGCCGGTCACGAGGAGCCCTCAGGACTGAGCCCAGCGTTTCCCGTTTCTGACCGGGACACCTTCCACCTTCACACTGTATTCAAGTTGTTTTGACATTTTCCCCCACGTGTGGGAGACGCAGGGTCTGCGGGGGTGGGGGCAGGCAGTGCCGGCCCGTCGCGGAGAGCAGCATGGCCTTTGTTTACCGCGGTGACCTCAGGCGGGGGAGGAAGCCGCCGCCCGGGCCCGAGGCCCAGGCCGTCCCCTCTCCTCCCCGCCCCTCCCCCAGGGACCGCAGCCCCCAGGTCACAGCCCCCCATTGCCCGGCCCCGCCGCCCCTCCAGCCAGGGTCCTCCCCTCGCCGGGCTCGCCGCCCCACTGCACTCCAACCATCTCCGCGGCCCGCAGACCCCCCAATCCCGCCGCGCTCCCCGAGCGGCCGTTGCCCGCAGCCTGGGATGCAGGGCCCCGAGCGCAGCCCGGCGACGCCCCCACCCCGGAGCCCGCCCGGCCTCACCGAGATAGATGTCTCCGAAGGAGCCACTGCCGATCTTGCGGCCCAGCCGGTATCTGTTCCCGACCCTCAACTCCATGGCGGCGCGCCGGTAGCTGCTGCTTGCCCGGCCGCTTCCTGGGTCTGCGCTCCGGGAGGCGGCGCCGCTTCTGCCGCGACTGCGGGTCCGGTCCGGCTCCGCCCCCCTCACGGCCCCGCTTTCACCATCGCTTTCAGGCCGCCCAACCGCCCCCAGCGCCTCAATACGGGACGGATGAGACAGTCCGAGCGCCGCCGCCGCTGCTCCGGCCCCTGCCGACCCCGCTTGCCCTCTCCCCGCTGCGGATGGACTCGGATCTTCCGGGCCTAAATCCTCTTTCTGCTGTCTAAAGGAGCCGCCGCCATGGCGCTGTGACGTCACTTCCCCTAGCAACCCGACGGGGCGGGGCCGCGGCTCACGGAGGCGGGGCCTGGCGTCCTAGCCTTTTCCGGGTGCCCCAGTAGAGCCCCGGCAGCAGAGCCCCTGGATGTTCCGGGCTTGGGACCTCTGATTATATGGCCCTTTCCTTCTTGCAGGCTCCTAGTGATCACGCTGGGGCGTCGTGTCTACGGGCAAACCTGCTGTCCTCTCAGCAGACCTGGGAAAAGTCTCCCTCGGCGCTCTGTATGAAAGGATAGGGGCGTCCCCCGCGCTGGAGCTGCCAGATTGAAGCGCGAAGCTGCGGCCATCTGCAGCCTGAGGCCTTGTTACAGAGCTGGGTTGAAGGAGGCAGGGTATGCAGAGGACAAGGCCTGGACTCTGCTTTCCTCCTCCAGTGTAATCGGCCTGGAGAACAAGTTTCCACAGTTACCTAGTTGCTGTTTGAGCTGTGCTTTCTTTCTCACAAAGCAAACAAGCACGAAGTTTAGTCCGTTAGCCAGCTTGAAGCCCTCACAGGCGGTACCGGGAACCAAGAGGGACGCCTCTCCACCCCTGCAAGAAAGGAGCAAACACTGCAGTGCAGTGCATCATCTGGACCTCAAGGATCCGTTTGCCCAGTCACAAGCCTGGGACTGCCTGCTGGGCCAGGAAAGAAGGGAGCAAAATGGCCTGTGAGTGCCCCCGCATTGGGCACTTGGGGCTGGGCTCTCCACTTTTCAGTGTTCTCACCTCCTCCCCAGCTGGAGCCCCTGCCCCAGACAGCTGACAGTCTGGCTAGGAGGACAGACAGCAATTCCTGAGCCCTGGACCTATGGCCAATGAGTGATGGGCAGTGAGGAACTACACAGTTTCTCACTTTCTTACAGGAATCAAAGGGAGATTTTGCCAAACTAGTAAAAATAACCTCATCGGCAGAATTCTCCTTGAGCTTTTCTGTTAATGAACATTGCTTGGCTTCACTGCCAGACTGGAATCTGAAGGGGCATGACACCCACTCCCAGGAGATAACTGGGCCAGCCACTTCTTTAGCAGCGCTAATCTTGGGCCAGTGCCCTCCTCTGAGGACCTCCCTCAGGGCCAGCTTCTACTCTCTGCCTCCCCTGCCTGTTCTTTTAATAAGTCAGGAAAACCAGCCAACACCTGAGACCAAAGACCTTGCTTCTGTTTCCCTCTGTGGCACAGCAGGCGGCAGCTGGAAGAGCCCTGGAAAGAAAGAGTATTGGTTTTTTCCCCCTCCCAGTACTGGGGATTCAACCCAGAGAATACTGTGCTCCTAATGCTCACAGGACCTCATTAAGACTGGCCTGAACTTGCCATCGCCCTGCATCAGTCTCTTGAGTAAATTGGGATGGAGGGTGTGGTGTCACCCACCTGTAATGCCAGCACTCGGGAAACTGAGGCAGGAGGATTGCTGTGAGTCCTAGACTACAGAGCAAGACCCTGTCTAAACAGAATCAAAACAAAACAAAACCATACTGGGTCGCTGAGATTACAGGGATACCCAGCGAGTGCTGCCTTTTTGGAGGGCCACTCACTTATCTGGCCTGAAGAGTATTCTCAACCCCATTATCCCAGCACCATGCTGCAGGTGTCTCACCCAGGAGCCAAAGTGGTGTGGTCTCCTTCATGGCCTCAGTTTCCCATTTGTGAATCACACTTTTGGCTCCAGGGCTTGCAGAGGCTGTGCTCATGACAGCTGCACCCCACTCCTGACGTCAGCAGTGAGGTGCCAAGCCCTCTCTGCTCATTTGTCACCCTCTGCCTCTGCCTCTGCCTCATCAGCAGCCAAATACTGGCATGCCCCCAGGTCCTCCAGGCACAGAAGGTAAGCCAGTGAAGGTCCATGTAGATGCTGGCAGATGTAACAGCTGTGCTGGGCACAGTCTGGTGAACCTCCCAACTCACACTGACCCAGGTGACTCTCACCCCTACATCTGGTACATGATCGGCAAACACTGGCTTTGCAAATGATTCATGTGGATGGATCCCCAGGGCAAAACGGGTACTAAAACCAGGCCTACACCCAAGCAAGATGATGAGACTCAGGCATAGAACTCACAGCAAGAGGAAGATTTGGGCCTTCTCTCCCTCAAGACTCACCTGGGACTCCCCAGGTGTGTCCTGGGAAGGATTAGAGCAGGAGGCCCCTCTACCCAAAACCACAAGCTGCAGTGGAAGCCAAGTCTCTTAAGGCCCCCATTGCTGGGCTGGGCATGGAGGCCTTTCTGGCTGTCCTCGTCTCTGCCTGGAGGATTTAGGGATATAGGTTTGTTCATGATTGTCTTGCTTTTCTCACTGAGATGAAATACCTGACACCCAAAGTGAAAGAGGGAAAGGTTTATTTAGCTCAGTTGGCAGAGGTGGCACATGACAGAGGGGCAACAGTTCACAATAGCGAAAGACAGCAAGAGTAACAAGCAAGAGAGCAAGTCCAGCCTCTTTCTGCCCCTTACATTGTATTCAGTCTATTAGGGCGGTGCCCATCCAGTCATTAAACGGATCCAGCAATCACCCACCCTTACTTAATCCCAGCACCCTTAATCCCAGCATTGTACCACTAGTCGATCACACACTCTAGCTTCAGCCACCTCCGGAAAAAGCGCCATCTAAAACTGCATGAAGCTTTAGGGGACATCTAGACCCGAACTATAACAATGATCCTCCTGGGCAAGCTTCACTTCCAGTTCTGCAGGTCCCTCCCACCTAATGCTTTGTGATTACTTGGGAGTCACTTGGAAGGCTGAGGATCTTAGAAGTGCCAGTCCAACCACACAATTCAGTGACTTAGCAAGACCTTGTCCAAAGGAAAAACTAAACAAACTAAAAAAGAGTTGCAGTTATAGTTCAGTGAAAAGCTGTGGGTTAAATTCCTAAGTACTATACACATAAAAAAGTACAGCTCAGTGTTCTTCTGCAGTCACCGAGATATGGATCATTCTGTACTCAGTTTCACATCTTATCACCACAAAACAGAAGCTGGAATCCAACAACCAGCACCTCACCCCCCTCCCCTGGCATGAAGAAGCAGTGATCCCCTTGCTGGTGTGGCCAATGCCTGGCTTCAGCCCTCAGGGCTTTGTGCTTCCTGTCCCCCAGTACCCACTGCAGGACCATGGGAGTGTCAGCACCATGAGTTCCTTGGGTGTTATGCTTGGGATCTAAAATCCCCCTACTCCATGGGCTCACTATGCTGGTGCCTGATGGGTTTGGGGAAATGACTGGGTCACATAACCCCAGACTCATCAGGTGCACAGTGGACAAGTCCATCTCTAAATGGACTGTTGGATGCGGGGCCCTGTTGCCCTGTGGCTCTCCTACTGTGTCCTGGCTGCCATGAGGTGACAGCTTTCCTTCTGTCATATCCTCTATTATGGTGTTTCTGCCTCACTTCAGGTCCAGAAGCCATGCAGCCATGTAATCTAGGCACCTAATCTAAAATCTCTAAGCCATGACCCAGAATAAACCCTGCTTCCTACAAGATCTCAGATATTTCGTCCCAGCAGTGGAAAACTAATACACCTTGGAATTGACATCATGACACACGGAAATGGCCTAGAGAAACCAAGCGTTGAACATGTCTAGAGTTTTGATGGCAGCTGCAATTTCAGATTAATGTATAAGTTTGGATAAAATGTGCATCCGTACAGTAGAATGTTATTTGGTCTTAAAAAGGAAAGGAATTCCAGCATATGCTGCAATATGGATGAACCCTGAGAACATTTCAGAGTGAGATAAGACGGTCACAAGAGGATACATCCTGTGTGCTCCATTCATGCAAGGTCCCCGGAATGGTTAGATTCATTGGCACAGTGAGCAGAGTGGGAGTTTCCAGGGACTGAGGGGTGGGAATAGGGAGTCAGAGTTTCAGTCTGATAAAATGAAAGAATTATGGAGACTGGACACACAATGTTATGCTTATCCCTAGGGGTGGGGTTTTGAAGGGAGGTTTTTGTTCATTTTGCAGTGCTCAGAATGGAACCCAGTGGCTCACTCATGCTTAGCAAGTGCTCTGCCACCGAACTACTCATCCAGCCCTGGTCATACATTATAAATGTAAGTAGTGCCATTAAATAATACTTTAAAAACATTTGTAAAAGATGAAAAAGAAAAGGTAAATTGTGTGTTACGGGAGTAGTAAGAGAGAATGGCCAGAAAGGGGGTGGGAAACCAAACTGGCAGCTCTCGGTGCTGAGACACTGGGACAAATCTGTGGTGGTTAGGGGCTGGGGGTTTAGCTCAGCGGCATAAGCACCTGCCTTGCAAGCAGGCGGTTATGAGTTCGATCCCCGGTACCGATAAAAAATGAAAAAGACAAAAAAAAAAAAATCTGTGGTGGTGACTATCTTCTGTCCCAGGGAGACCATCTCTGCACTGTCAGCTCTGTACGGGTCACTGTGCCATCTTACTGCTGCCTTGGCAGCCCACTGTGGTTCTGAAGGCCCCGATCTTTCTTTCTTTGCTTACCCAAGATGCTGAGAATTCACACAGCTGCCACAGCTTACTAAGCCTGCCTGCCTAGCTTTTGTGTGTGTTTCCTAAAGCCCACGGGCAGTGGGAGATGTGGAAAATAGCAGGGATGACCAGAAGGTGGTGGCCCCAGGAAGCTGAGTGGATCTGCAGGCAAGGCAATGCTCAAGGCTCCTCCCAGCAAATCTGTTTGTCCCAGCAAACCAGCAAAGGGGGTGATGTCTTGACCTTGGAGCCGAGCAGTCTGGTGCAGTGCCAGTAACACCCTTCCTTCTCTGAGCCGAGGAAAGTGTATGCTAAATAAAGACTCTCTCAGCTGGCATATAGCTCAGTGAGAGCATGCACTGGACCCTCAGTTCCATTCCAAGAACCACCAAAAAAAAATAAATAAACAAAAGGGGAAAACAATCTACAGAGGGGCGCTACAAGTAATCCTTTTTTGTAGTACTGGGGAATCAAACCCAGAACTTGTGCATATTAGCCAAGCCCTCTACCACTGAGCTACATCCCAGCCTGAAGAGTCAGCATATTTATTATTTATTTGTTTATCATTTATTTTTTTGAGACAGGGTCTCACTGTGTAGCCCAGGCTGGTCTTGAACTCTCAGTGTTCCCTGGCTTTCATCTCCAGAGTGCTGGGTTTATAGGTGTGCACCACCTCACCTGGCTCTGCTACTGTTAACTCTATCAGCACCTAGGGCCAGAGTGAGGAGGAGTAAAAACTTCCCGGAGTTTTCATCAGAGGTGGAGAACAAAGGACGGGGAAATCAGCATCTTCTGTGGATTTCATCGTCAGGATGGTGGGTTTGCGGAATGGAGCAAGGTGCCAAAAAACTGTGGTGTCTCATCTGCCAACGACAGTACAGAAGATGCTGCTTGGAGCTGGGACAGGGAAGGTGGGGTTACAGTGGGCTCCAGGGCAGCCAGGGGAGCAATGGGGCAGGCAGCTGCCCCTGTGAACCCCCCTGATGAGCACTACCAGCTTGCTGTCCAAACTGGGGTTTGCCCAGAGCAGCCACCAGTCTCTTCCTGCTGCTCCCTGCTAGGTGGCAGAGACCATACAACCCAGGCTGCGGTCACCCCAGCTCAGCTGCTACAGGGCTGAAGGCCTTATTCACAGCCTGACCATGTGCCATCTGAGGGCAGCAAGGCATCCAGAGCCAAGGTGGGGCCTTCAAGAGGCAATGAAGTAATGGGGGCCCTGAGTTCAAGGAGGAGTGGGATCCTGCTGTTCTCTCACCTGCTCTTGTCCATCTGCCTCCAGCCTTCGGGTGACACAGGTGGCCCTCATCAGGTGGGGGCTCCCTGTCTTGGGCTTCTCTGCCTCCAGAAGTCTGAGAAATAAATGGCTGTTCATTAGAATTTTCTGGTATTCCATTAAAGCACCAAAGAGCAGACTTAGGTAGCTGGTGAGACAGGCAATGCCACCCTGGCAGAGCCTGAAGCCTTCCCTTTGTCCTGTGTCCAGATGTGACAGGCCCTTAGCTCACTGTGGACCCTCTGCCTCATAGGGTTCAAGGGGCACCCTGAAGTAGGGCCCTGGGGCCCAGCAGGGCACTGATGGTTCTTCTTGGACTGTGGACCCCTGTGTCAAAGGCAGGGTGTGTGTGTATAGGCAGTGTGGGGGGCTACTGAATGGAAGTCTGTGGAACAGGCTAAAGATGTTTGGGCGGGGGGGAGGGTGACACAGGAGGCGAAAGGGAGTTTGGGTGGCCTGAAGAGCTTTAGGAGCCACTGTCCATTGGCTGGGGGTGGAAAGGACTCTAGGGAGCTGCTTTTGCCTAGTGGGTGGGAGGGGCAGCTTCCTGGAGCTTTGGGGCCACTGCAGGAGTTGGCCTGGGGTCTGCGCCCTTGGTGTCCAGGCCTGAAAACTCCCTCAGGAATTTCTTCCCTTGCCCCAGGGGGCCTAGAACAGACTTCTAGGAGATTTCCTCGTCAGGACCTATCTCCATTTATGTGTGGGCTCTGTGCTGGGGCCTAGGGACAGCACAAGCCAATGGGCTTCCTCTACAGCATGAGTGGAAGTTGTTACCATCTGGGAGCGGGCACCCAGAGGCCAGGCCCTGCCCTTGCTCCTGTTGCATCTTCTAAGGGGAGTGACCTTCCCCCAGTGTCTGAAGGATGAAGGATGACCTTGGTGAGAGGGACAGGAAGGAGCCAGTGTGGAGGGCCAGTGGTAGGATGTGTGGGTATCGCATGTGTGTGTGTATGTGTATTGGGCAAAGCTTAGTGTCCAATCCCTGGCCAAGGGTAGCTCCCGGAAATGCTGTAGTTACCCAAGGCTGGAATGAGACAGCGGCACCTGTGGGAGCCAAGGGAAGCAGCCCATCAGGTTCTTAGAGAGCTCTGTACCAGCCCTAGTGACTAATGGGGCAAAGGCTGCAGCCTGTGCCAGAGGATGGAAGCAAGTCTGTTCCCCACTCCTTCCACTCAGCCCAGCCAAGGCAAGGCCCTGATGGAGGCCAGGACGACAGTGTACTGGATCCAAGGCTGCACTTGGATTGATTAAGGCAACCACTTAAACTTATTTGTTTTGATTTTCGAGACAGGGTCTCACCATGTAGCCCAGGTTGACCTCAAACTCACTATGTAGCCTAGGCTTGCCTTTGACTCGAGGTGATCTTCTGCCTCAGCTCTCAAGTGCTGGGATTACATGTATGTGTTTCCATACTCAGCTTTAAATTTAAATTAATCCCCCTACACACACATCCAGAGCTGGGCATATTGCCAGTGGTCTCAACTGGGGCTGATTGTGCTCCCTAGAACATGTGACCACAGAGAAGGGTCCAGCCACAAGTGTCAGTAGGGTCAAGGCAGAGAGGCCCCTGCCAGACCCACTCCTGGAGCAACAACGTGGCCAGGTAGAGGTGGCCTTAAGTGGATCTCAGCTGTGGTTGTTTACTCAGTTGGGTGAAGTATGAGCCTCTGAAGAGGCCAGGTGGATGGGATAGGGGGCTCCACCATGCCAGCTGGGCGGGGCTAAGGTGGTCCACAAGTGTGGGCTTTTTTGAGGCAGGGGCCAAACTCTGAACAGAGCTGGTCTGTCTGGAGCTGACATTACAACTCTGAGCTGAAAAGCGTGGGGAATAGGCCCCTAATCTGTACCTGACTTCAGCCTGACTGGCCCCTTAGGCTGGAGAACTCCAGTTTTTGCAGCTGGAGATATCCCAGAGTTCCTGGCCCAGTGCTGTGTCCCATAGCTCAGGAGCACCCATCCCTTCTGCCCAGGGGCTTTGGAGCCCTACATCCCATTCCTTCAGTCTCAAGTTACATAGCCTTGGCAGCTTGGCTTTTCCAGAGAGGCCAGGATTATCCAAGGTCCTTGACGCCACCCCACTCTGTGTTCCTGGGGCTAGCACACAGGACATGACCATACACTTTCTTCTCTGGACAAGCAGCCAGTGCCACACGCTGGTGGGGACAATTATGTCCTTACTGCTGCCCTCTGCAGCATGGGCAGCATGACCCCTAACAAGATGGAGCCCTCCAGAGGCAGCAGAGGGGCTGGGAATCCTCCAGGGCTGAGCTGCATTACTGCTAGGAGGTGCAAAGGCTGCATGGGGAGGTATGCCAAGAGCCACCTCTGGTCCCTGTGCACAGGACCTCTACAGTGAGCAGAGGCAGGCAGGGCCAGCAGCATTGGTGTCTGGGCTCTGGGTACATGAAAGACTGAGGTACTGCAAGATACTGCGTCAAGAGCTTTGCCCAGACTCAGACTCCCACCACCATCCCTGTCAGAGGCTCGGAGGAGGCCTGCTGTCCAAACTTGTGCTGACCACTGCCTATGGAAGCCTGGCTATCTAAGCGGTGGGCAGAGTGGTTGCTGCTGTTGCCCTGGCCATGCCCTACCAAAAGAGCAACTCCCAGCCTTCTCTTCCATTATGGGCAGGACTTCTGAGCCCCTGAAGCTGAGTGTGTCCACTGGGTAGTCTCTGGGATGCTCTGTCCCCTGCTACCTGAACTGGGGCTTGTGGCCTCATCCCCACTTCACTGGGCCAGGCCTGGGCATTTCACTGATCTCACAGCAGTGCTCTGTGACACACACCGTAGTCCCACTGTCTGTAAAGCTCACATGTGTGAACATCCTCAGCCTCTAGCCACAAGTAACTACTGCTGGCAGCTGCTGGGGCACCTCCTTGCCTTGGCTGTCTCTTTGGGCTGGCTGTGTGGGCTTGGGCTCCCTTTGTCCCACCACCTACCCCTCCACCACTGCCTCCTGCCCTGCCTCTGGGCCCTTCCTGCCAGGCACAAGTTCTACCCTAGCCCTGCCTGGCAAACCCCTTCTTGTGGTCCTGGTGGGTGGCCTGGGCTTTCGATACCATTCCATGTGTCAGAGACAGGGGTAGGGCTCTCATGACAGGGGCTTCTGCAGGCATGGTCCCACCAGAAGGAAGTCGGGGTGGCCCCAAATGCACTACCCAACTCGGATCATAGCTGTTGCCCCATTCCTCCCACCAACAGGGATGCTGGGAGGCTAAAGCTGGGAGGGTCACACCTGTTCCTGGCTCTTGTGGATCTCCCGTTCCTCTTTGGCGACTGGCACAGACCCAGCTGAGAGGCCTGGCCTGGGCCCTTGCTGTGTCTGGACACCCACAGGCCAGCAGGAGCACTCAAGTTGGACACTGCGTTGGGCAGTTGGTATTTGTGTTCAGATGCACCCATCCCTGCTCATGGCATCTCGAGGCTATAGCACAGTGAAGGCTATACACAAGCTCCTGCTGAGCTTCTCCCCTTAGGGATCCCTGCCCCCAGCCTGCCAGCCACCCAAGGGAACACTCCCAGGGTACTTCCCAGTACCTCATCACGGAGGCACTACAGCTCTGCCCCCTCACTGCCAGCTGTCTCTGAGGTGGTAGAGGCCAAGGCCTCAGCTGACCGTGGAACTTCTGTAGCCTCCTCCTCTCTGCTACTACCACCTCCAGGCTAGGCATCCTCTCTAGCACAGCAGGACCTGGCCCTGGCCTCCTTTGAGCATGCTACTTAGAGGCCAAGGGGAGAGGTGACCCAGGGACTGGGGCACAGGCTGAGGAACTTCTGGATCAGTTCAAGGTAAAAATCAAACCTCTCAAACAGGGCTTGTGATATCTTCTGGGAGGGCAAAGATGGGTGCTCCAGGTCTAGTGCAGTGTGGGATGCACAGGTGCTGGAGAAAGGAGCTGTCACAGTTGTTAGAAACAATTAGCAAAGAGGGTGAAGTATCGCAGGCCTGTATTCCCAGCACTCTGGAAGACTGAGGCAGGAGGATCACAAGTTCAAGCCCAGCCTGAGAGACCTAATGATTTAGCAAGACCCTGTCTCAATATAAAAGATAGAAAGGGCAGGAGATGTGGGTCAGTGTGGAGGCACTGGTTTTACTCCCCAGTACTACAAAACAAAAAACAAAAAACACACTAAGAATGGCCAAGGTGGCTGCCACAAAACCAGCTTTGCTCCAACTAAATATCAGCTCCAGAAATTCCATTCAGAGCAAACCAAAACAGAAAGAGGAAACATTTAAGAGCAGAGGTCAACAGGGTAGGGAGGAGGAGAGAAGGACGAGCCAGGCCCTGGAAGGACAAGCACAGGGAAGCAGGAACAAAAGCAGAAAAGCAGGACTCAGCCACAACACAAGGAGCAGAAAAGGCAAGCACAGCACAGGCTGCTAGAACAGAATTAGGAACTGTAATACGCTTATAAAACCCAAAGCCTGAAGTAGGACTTCCCTGGAAAACTGTAAAACGACAAAACTAAGCGTAAAAGGAAGCACAGAACATGGTGAAGTGGTCGATGGAGCCCTTCCTGCGGCCCCACCCAGCTCCAGGGACTAGCAAATTCCTGCCTCGGACAAAAAGTTCCAGAAAGTGAAAAAGAGAGGGATGTATCCAGCTCAGCTTGTGAAGCTGGGCTGTGGGATGCCAAACTAGACAGTGCAAACAAAGGGCTGGGGAGGCCTGCTCCACTGGGAATTAGGCACAAAAATGTGCTAAACAAAGTATTACAAAACCGGAGGGGATCGTATCTGAGAAACAGACCCCGCGGTTGAGGTTTCTCTAGTTTACTATCAGAAGATATCAGTACGGTTCTTCCATCAGTAGACTAAAGGAAAAAAATCCTAAGAGTAATAATTGGCACAGAAAAGCGTTTTATAACATATAATAGATTTTATTTTGTTTTTAATTAAAAAGCTTCTAAGGCAGGGGGCAGGGAAATATAGCTCAGTGGCATAGTGCCTGCCTGGCAAGCGTCAGGCCCTAAGTTTGATTCCCAGTAACAACAACAGAAAGTAAATAAAAAGCTTCTAATGTAATACTATGTACCAGGCCTTGAGTTTGATACCTGACACCACAAAAAAGCATTTAAAAAAGTGTGCAGGGGTCACAAGTTCAGAGGATGCCACCTATTCTATGTAGATGTTCTGTCCTTGAGGCGTGGGACCTAACTGAAGGACCCACATAATGACTTCCCATCAAAATAGTGCAGTATGAGAGAAGGGAGAGACCAACAAGTGCGACCTCAGCCAGCTGGACAGCGTCACCAAGAATGGACATCATGGTGACAGCAGGGACCCTTGAGATGCTGGGAGGAAAGGGGCACTTCTGTCACCTTCCTTCCCCAACATCTCATTGGGGAACCTTCTAATTCTGAGAAAAACATGAGACAAATCCCAGTAGAGATTTACAAAACATCTGACCACCGGTCCCAACTTACAAAGGTGGAACACAACCCAAAAAAAGCGCCTAAGGTGACATGACTAAGGGTCCTGTGAGAGCCCGGGGGATCCTGGGCAGAAAAAGCACCTCAGGTAAAACGGACGAAGCATGAATAATATGTCAACAAACAAGGATACCAGGCCAATAGGGACGCTGGGTGTGGGGTATGTGGGAATTCTGCTATCTACTGTAAGGAAACAATCCAAGAATTTTGTTACTTTAGTTTCTAATTAGTCTCACAATAGTCTTGTTACTCCTAATAATGAGTATTTAAATGCATGCTGTATGGAGATGAAAAAGTACACACACACACATGAAGCCCACCAACAGCATTGCTGTGGGTCAGGAGAATGAGTGGATGGAAAAAATGAGGGAGTGAAATATAAATAGACGAAACCAGAGATGGCCTTGCTCTTGGGAATCTGGATCATATTCCATGACCCTGGGACTGTCTGCAGCAGGTTTATTAAAACAAAGAAGAAAACTGGCTGTGTACTGATAAGGCCAAGGGGCCAGCTGCATGGCCTGACTGACTTCTTGCCAAAGACTGTGAATCCTTCAAGCAAAGCAGAGGCATGGGTGTTCAGAGGCACCAGAGTCCGTACTACAAAATAGTGATGCTTAAAAAATAACAAATTGAAATGTCATAATTTAAGAAACATGAATACAACTATTTTTAAATACCTAAAGAGAATTAGAAGTATAGAAAGGAACATCCAGGCATAATGGCACATATTTGTAATCCCAGCATTTGGGAGGCTGAGACAGGAAGACTGCTATGAGTTCAAGGCCAGCCTGGGCTATGTAGTGAGACTCTGTCTCAAAATAATAAAAATAAAGAGAAAGCAACAATTCAGAGCAATTGCTCTTCTTGAAAGATCTTCTGGGCCTGTGAGACCTAAAACTGTCCTAACTACCCCTCTCCTGGCATTAAACCTGAGCCCAGAACCTTCTATTGAGGACTGCGCCCAGGTCAGCCCCTGACAGGCCTACTTTTTGGAAATCCAAAAGTGGTGGTGCGTGTGCCTGGGTACAGTTCACTTTCCACAAGAGGGTGCTCCGATATCCATCTCAGGGTATCCAAATTCAGGAATTAAAAATATTGTATAGGACGACCAGATATTTTTGAACTTAAGATAATAGCTAATTATTTTTAGTTTTTAAAAATGTCTTAAGAATAAGTCTGTGGAGATTTAAAAGGTGCAGTGTGACTGCTAATAGGTATAGGGTTCTTTCTGAAGCATGAAAATAAAAATTAGCCATAAGGGAATACTCTCCGAGATTCTGAATATGCTAATGACACTGGTCTGCACACTTTAAGCGTGCTTTGTAGTAAGTGCACTGCAGCTCCTCAATCTGTAAGTGTCGTCAGGGCCCCGCATGATGGCGCACATCTGTAACCCCAGGGCTCTGGGAGGCTAAGGTAGGAGGATCAAGTTTGAGCCTCTTCTGGGCAATTGTGGGACTTAATGAGAGCTCGTTTCAACAAATTAAAAAAGGGATGGGAGAGTAGTTGAGCGCAAAAGCCCCGGGCTCAATCCCCAGAGTTGACTAATTAATTGTTCCCGGGCGTCCCCAGTTGCATCAGGCCATTCTCCAGCCCTCGGATCCCAGGCGTCTCGGGGCCACACGGTGTCCTCAGTTACTGCCGAGGGCCACACAGCCGAGCTTTCCATTAGTGACAACTAGAGTCACCTGCTCTGTCCCCAGCCCACGGGACGCGTGCTTAAGTCAGTACCCCAGACACACTCGCTACAAGAACGGTTGACACTGGGCTCGCCCGCCAGGGTCCTCACGCATCGGCCTCCGACTGGACGGAAGTTTTCGAGCCTCCGGGCCTTTTCTTACAACACTAGCTCGCCACTCGGTACACTGCACGCCTCAAGACTGGCGTCCTGCTGAGACCTCTGGACCTTTGCCCTGCACGCACCACGCCCTAGCCAGTTGGCTCTTACCAGCTCCTCTAGAGTGCCCATGTCCACCCCAATCCCGAAGACGCAGCCTGACGTTCTGTGATTGGCCAGATGGCACCATGTGCCAGAAGCGGGAGAGGGCGTGGTCTTGACTACGGCGGCTCAAGAGGGACAGCCCCGGTCTGGTGTACGTCGCGCCCTGCCACTGCTCCAGCCATTTCTCTGTCCAGACGAGCAGACCCTGGCGGGGTGAGGAATGAGGCCGGAGACCGACCCTCTGACTGCAAGGCCCACCCTTAGACGGAAATAGCAGGTGACCCCACCCCGACCCCATCAGCCTTAGAGATGGGGGCCAGGGCTACCTGTGGCCTTTGCGGCCCTTTGCGCGTGTGTTTAACGGGACGCTGACAGAGGTTTCTGCCGCGCGTGCGCACTGCATACTACTGGCAGCTTCGGAACGGCCACTGGCGCCCTGCCTCTGTGTCGCGCAAGGCGCTGCCTACTTTTGTGACTTTCTTAGCCTTCGTAACGGAGAGGAAGTGGTATCTCACTAGGTTTTAACGCGCTTTTTCCTATCGCTGATGACGCTGAGAACTTTGTTTTGAGCAGAACAAGTGTTCGGTCCACCTCCCCCCGCCAAGGTTTCCTGCCTGCTAGGCATTCGCTCTACCGCTGAACTGCGCCTGCGGTGTCAGACACTTTTTAATTTGGGTTTTCACACTCTCCTCCCCATCAGTAGCATTAAAATTTTTGTTTAACATTTATTTATTTTTGGTACCGGGAATCGAACTCAGGACCTTGCGCTTGACAGGCAGGTACTGTGGCACTGAACTATATCGCCGACCCTAACTTTTTTTTGGTCAAAATTGTATATCATGTGCGTGTTTTGAAATACACTGTGGAACGATTAGGTCAAACTAATTAACATGCACTAGCTCATGTATCCTTTTTTGTGTGTGGTGCAGACGCTTAAAATTATTCTAGCGATTTTCAGTAACGTACACTTAATACTTAGATAGGGAGAACAAAGGAGGAAGAGGGAGAAGGGAAAAGTAGAAAGTGAGAAAAGGAAAAAATGAAAACAAAGCTTTTGTAAGTGGGAAAGGAAGGAATGGTTGAAGGGAGGGTTGGGGAATGGGAAGAAAGATTCAAGCTATATCATATACAGGTACAAATGATGAATATGATCATTATGTGTATCTAAAATGTACCAATAAAATCCGATTGAAGAAAAAATACATTTAAGCTTGTGTGTCTGATTTATTTCGTTAAACGTGATTTTAAGGGGTATCCATCTTCCTACGGATGACTCAAGTTTATGACAGGATGGTACTCTATGTTGTATAAATATTGCATTTTCTTTATTAGTCGTCTGCTGATGGACATATGGTGGTTCTTTTTTTTTTTTTTTTTTTTTTTTTTTGTCTTTTTGAGACGGAGTCTCGCTATGCAGTTCAGGCTGGCCTTGAGCTCACTTTGTAGCCCAGGCTGGTCTCAAACTCGCAACGATCCTCCCACCTCAGCCTCCCGAGTGCTGGGATTACAGACGTGAGCCACCACACCCGGCTCCATATGGTTTTTTTAATATAAGAAACCCAGAGTTAAAAATAAAGAGCAAAATAAAAGATAATAGGAAGTAGGGAGATAGAGCATTCCCAAAGGAGAAGGAGAATCAAGGAATGGAGGTGGTTAGGGAAGGGAGGGAGAGGGGACGAAAAAGGATTTTTTTTTTTTTTTTTTTTTTGTGACCCTAGGGACTGAACTCACAACCTTGTACTTGCTAGGCTGGCGCTTATGCCCCTAAGCTAAATCCCCAGCCCAGAATTGGGGTTGTCTATGTACCTGGACCAACATTACACAAGGAATAGAAACATGCACTTCAGACATGGAAAAGTAAATGGGAAGGAGACCAAGGGACAGTGAAGGGAGGAGGGAGAGAAGGGCAAGGGGATTAGAAAAAGAGGAATTAAAGTGTTTGTGTGGGCAGCGCTATACTAAAATTGGACCGACCTAGAGAAGATCAGCATGGTCCCCATGTAAGGATGACACGCAAATTTGTGAAGCGTTCCATTTTTTTAAAAAAAGGAATTAGCCGGGTGTGGTGGTGCACACTTGTAGTCCCAGCTTTTGGAGGCTTAGGCTGGAGGAGTGTTTCAAATTCAAAACCAGCCTGGATTACAAAGTGAGCTCAAGGCCAGTTTGAACAGCATAGTGAGACCCTGTCTCAAAAAGACAAAAAAAAAAAAAATGTGTTATATACACAGACCAACTTCCAAGAAGGGATGACATGTACTACATACATGTACTAATAAAGTAATATAGATTTTTAAAAGGACATTTTATATACTTCGTCATTAATTAGCATCCTATTATACAATGGTCTCTTGAAATTATTCATTCTATGAAATTGAAATTTTATGTCCTCTAACCCAAATCTCCAAGCCCCAACTCCCTAAGTGCCTAGTAACCACCATTCTACTCTAGCTCTGAGTTTAACAGCTGGAGACTCCTAGTTAATCTGTAACTGTTAATCCTGATGTCAACTGTCCCTGGAATAGGAGACACCTAGCAGATTAGTAAAGCAAGCTCCCAGGTATTTCTGGGCTTGGTGCTATTTGCGGTCCCTTGGCTGTTCCTCTCTGGCACTGTCCCCCTGTTTCATTTCCTGGTGCTTATGAACCAAGCAACTTTGCTCCCCCAAAGCCGCCTTTTTATTTTTTATTTTTTGTACCAGGGATCAAACTCATGACATCATGTTTGTCAGGCAGGCGCTTATGCTACTAAGGTAAATCCCCAGCCCTTTGTTTTGTTTTGATAGTTAATACGTTACATATTGTTATCCTTTTTTTTTGGTACCAGGAATTGAACTTAGGACCTTGTGCTTGCAAGGCAGGTGCCTGTGCCACTGAGCTATATTCTTGCCCCCCCCCCCCACTTGTGCCATGATGTTCCTTCCTTGGAGGTGTTCAACCATGGACTGAATTCCTCCAAAATGAACCAAACTAAACTTCTCTTTCTTTAGGTTATGGATGCTGGACACTGTCTGAACCAGAAGAAAGTTAATACAGTACAACATATAAATGAGATCATGTGCTATTCATTTTTCTGGTTTATTTCACTTAAATTACATGGCTGTAATCTCCTCACTCAAGAGGCTGAGGCAGAAGGATCACCATGAGTTTTGAGGCCAGCCTGAGATACATAGTTCAAGACCAGCCTGGACTACGTAGCAAGACCCTGTCTCAAAAAATTTTTTTCCCTTTAAATTTTGATACAGGGTCTTGTTAAGTCAGTAAATCACCCTAGCTGGCTTTGAACTTGGGATTTTTCTGACTCAGCCTCGCAGGGTCCTGGGATTACAGCTCTGCACCCCCATGCCCCATTGGACTTTCCTCTTGTTCTTGTCTCTCCATCTCTCCCTCTCCCTCTCCATCTCCTTCTTCATTTTCTTTCTCCTCTTCTTCCTCTTCCTCTTTTTCGTCTTTTTGAGACAGGGTCTTGCTATGCAGTTCAAGGTGGCCTTGAACTCACTTTGTAGCCCAGGCTGATTTTGAACTTGCAATGATTCTCCAGCCTCAGTCTCCCAAGACTGGGGTTACAGGTGTGCACCACCATGCCTGGCTTCTTTTTTTCTTTTAAAAGCTGAAAAAAAAATAATCTTAACTTACCTGTTCATCTGTTGATGGACACTATCAGTCAGTGTTTCACTAGAGAAACAGATAAAACACACAATATACAAACATGTAAGAATTTACAAGATCATCTTACAATGGTCACTGGTAGAGTGAACATGCAGTGGGTGTTTGCACACTGAACACTGAAGGATTCAGTCCAAGGTCTGGAGCTCACGGCAGAGTCAGTGCAATCCCTATCAGGAGGCCAATAGGTCTGCGATGGAAGGCTGAAGAGTACAGAAAGCTGTGGAGTCTGTGCACTGGACACGAGGAGATAACATCCACAATGAAGGTGAAGACTGGAGCTCCTCGGAAGAACAGAAGCAGATCTGTCCTTCCACATGTCCCCTTTACACTGTCCAGGTTGCCTTAGGTTGTGTCTTCAACACCCCAGGGTGTAGAATTGCTGAGCCTATTTACTTAGGCTTCTCTTAACTAAACTTTCAAGTTGACGCAATCAGTCAAGCACCACAAACACTCAGGCTGACTGCACGCCTGGGCTGTCACGAGCGATGAGTTATGCAAGGGAGGGGTGCAGCTCAGTGGTGACGTGCTTGGCTGACATGTGCAAGGCCCTAGGCTTGAGCTGCAATGCTCCCCACCAGAGAAACATACTCTCAGAAAAGTTCTGGGAGGGTACATCACCTGAGGGTGATGATCTGAAAAAGCAATCTTCAAATATCAAGCACCATGCTTAAATAAAATAGCAAAGGTGTGGTTTAGTGGAACCACTTCAATTTCTGTGTTGCAAGTATGTTGCCATAGGACTCCAGCTTGGCAGGACTACTTCCTCTTGGATATCGGATGAGCCTGGCACACATCCTGATCTACGAGACGAATAGTCTTTAGATAGCCACCCAGTGCCTGGACTGTTTCCTAAGTGGCCTTAGACCTATTACCAATTCTCGAGAAAGGCCAGGTGTGTCATGGCTGGCTGTGGCTCACCTCTAACTTAGCATATCAGCCCCTTCCTCCTGCTTTGGAGTACAAAAGTCGTCTTGTGCTGCCAGAGACACATTTCTCTCTGTAAGCCCCCACTAAACTGCACTTTGTGAAGTTTTGGATCTCTCTGTGTCTTTAGTCATGTGGCATTTTCCATGGCTGGTTCTCCTTACTGGGATGGGCTTTCTCCTTTTATCTACCTTGCTAACCTACAAGCCAATTCAAATGTTACATTTGAGGGGCTAGGGTATGGCTCAGTGGTAGCGCTTTTACTTAGCAGCTAGAGGCCCTGCGTCCGATCGCAGAAAACAATATGTTATGTATGAAAATGCGTTCATTAACTTCTGTCTGGGGTGCACCATTCTCTGAAGAGACACCTGAGGGCCCTCACTCAGGTTTCCCTCCTCTTGCTGGCTGCCGCCTCTCCTCCTCCCCATTTCCACCTCTCCTTCTTCCTCCCCAGCCTTCTCCCCACTTAGCCTTCCTGGTCTCCTTGCTCAGCCTTCCCTGTCAGATGACCTCTGATAGAATTTTCCGCTTGGCTAAAAAGATAAGAAATATGAAATAAAAGTGGCCTTTAGGAGACTCCATGACCTCTGGGGTCTGGCATTTTCTCTGCCCGCCTGACATGTGGTGTGGGGTCATACGTGTAGCTTAGGTTTGGGGTGGAGCCTAAGGGGCATTACTGATGCACAGATAGCCCATTGGAATTCATTTCTCGCCAGAGGTAAATTGCTTAGGGGCGGGAAAGATGACCTCAAGATAGAGCCTCTTGGTTCTGCCTCCCAGCCTCCCACCCTCCCACCACTGCAGCTTCCCATCAAGGGCAAAATCCTTTCAACCTCTAAGTGTTGCCAGGCCGGTGGTGTTTCGAGGCTGGTCCTTGTAGGCATCCAGGGTACAAAGAGAACACTGACTCACTTTTGTTTTCCTAGTAGGAGAAGCATGCTAGTATGGTGTGAGATGTGAAGGACGGGCAGTGCTCTCACTCTATGCATGAGATTTTTGGGGTTTCATCACCCCTGGGATTGCTGCATCATAGTTGTTTCCAGTTGTGCTCACCATGACCAAAAGAGTAGGAAATGAGGAAACCACAGCGTCCCCTGGAAGGGTGACTTGGCTGAGGTCTGAGTCGGCAGAGCACAGTGCCCCTAATGGCAAAAACAAGGCGCGACAGAGGAGAAGCAGAGACAGAGCCTCTGCAGGCTGCTGGAGGAGCCATAGCTGACTTCTCACCTGGTGTCATTTGTGGGAGGGATATCATCGGGAGCATTTCTGGCCGTCATAAGACTGTCTCATGTGACCAGAAGGACTAGCTTAGTATTCCATCTTTCATGATGTGTTTCAGAAACAAGTACAAAGAGTTTTCTATGCTTAAATGTTGCTTAAAATTTTCCAATTTTCTATAAAGGTCTTCAATATGCTTCAATGTCTGGGTATTTATTTATTTATTTATTTTTTGCAACAAGGTCTTGCTGTGTAGTTCAGGTGGGCTTTGTATTCACTACAATCCTCCTGCCTCCTTCCAAGTGCTGGGATTATTGTGTGCACCATATGGCTGGCTCCATTTCTGTTTTGGTGAATTACAAAATGGGTTAAATGTGCCCGCACAGGGCCCTCTTGTCCATTTCCTGCCACACCAAGGGGCGGCTTTCTCACAGCCAGTGCAGTGCTGACCTTACTATAGACAGCTAAGTTATTTACAAATTAACAGGCAGTCAGACAAGGGTGAGCCAATGCAGAAGGTAAGAACATGTTACATCTGTGGCTGGAGCCACACTGGTTGACAGTCAAGCTTCGAAACAGAAAGAACTACACCCATGTACTTCCCATAGGGATGAACAGCAGGGACTGATGTTCTAAACAGGCACCAATCACCTGGCATGGAGGACAAAACCTCCCCAGCCCATTCCTTCCCAGAAAATCCTTGTTCGATCGTCTTATACTTGCCACCTGACTTATTTTCCACTTACTCAATATTACCTGAGTGATTATACTCACAATCTTATTGGCTGACCAAGGTTTTGTCCCACCTCATGCCTACTGTGTGACTTCCCGTTGGATCAATGCTACCCTAAGTGGCTATCATTGTAATCTCATTGGTTAACTTTAGTTTTGTCCCACCTTAGACCTACCCTATAAAACTTCCTTAAAAAGCTAGTTTCCTGGGCCACCTACTCAGACTGTCTTCTGTCTGTCTCAGACAGAAGCTTTCTTTCTCTCAATAAATACTTCCTACTCTTAACTTCTGTTCTTCCTAGAATCATTGTATTGGGAGTTACTTTTCCCTTAGATTAGTTGGAGTCCTATATCATACACCCTGTATCAACCCTAACCCTCTTAGTCCCCCAGGTCACTCCACAGGGGGCCTAGCATGAGCCCAGTGGCTGTGCAAGGGTGGGCAGAGGGAAGGGAGCCCTGCAGAGCAAAGGGCTACTCCAGGGGAGGATGGGGGTTTGCTGGAGCCCTTCCAGAGCTGCTGCTGGGACCTGGCCACTGGCCTGCAGAAGTGGTTCTTCCCTCTTTGTTCACCTGTTGTGCTGTGGTCCTTACCAAGGATGTTGGTTTCGACAAGCTGGTTTCTGTTCTGCTGATTTGCCACAGATCTCCGTTCATAAACCTCAGATAACAGCTACCGGAAACAGATGGCATGTTCAGGGAGCTGCAGCAGAGGAGACCAGGGGCCCACTGGAAGGCAATGATTGCTTGGCACCCTGAGCATGCCAGCATCGGAGGGTTGAGTCTGCATTGAGCCCAGAGCTGCAGGGAAAAGTGCTTCCCACTCTGCCCTGCCAGTGGTTCCTGGAGCTGGCCTGTCTCCCCAGCAGGAGGTCACCTGTGCAAGCCATTCCACAGGGCAGAGCTGCCTATGAGGCCCTGTAGGTGGCAGAGGATTTGGTGGACACAGTGTTCCCCCTCTCTGCTAATGTTACCAGGGGAGCCAGCTGAGTGAGAACACAGCGGTGGGGAGGGAGGTGTTGTCAAGGCCAGAATGGCACCGAAGCCCACAGCGGCCAGCCTGAGAACTACCGGGGTCTGGGGAGGGCTGTCAGTTCTGCAGCCATGTGCAGGGCTGGGCCTGTGGTTTTAGTCCTACAGAGTCAAGGGCGAGCTGGGGACAGTGTAGGAGCGAGAGCTAGGTAGTGATGGGATTGGAACCCGAGCTGGAAGAGAAACCCTTAACATCTCTCATTCCTTTTGTGGTGCTTGGAACTGAATGCAGGGCCCCGTGCATGCTAGGCCAGTCTCTGTCACGGAGCTACACAACTTTCCATGTTTATAACCTGAAAGCCTGGAAATTCACAGTGAGAAAAGTGCTAGTCTAGAGCGCTAAGGACAGGACAGAGGAGTCCAGTCCTCACTGGGTGAGTGTTCAGTCTCAGAGATGCCGCCCAGGACGTGGAATATGGGGTCCAGCTGTTGGGATCACTCAGAGAAGGGGGGGGGTAGTTGGGGTTTATGAGGATGAAGGACTCAGTAGGCAACTTAGTCTCCCATGCCCATGGGCTGGCCCTGTGGTTTCTCAGGCTGTTTCTCCTGCCTGATGTGGGACTGGGTCCCTGGGCAGTTGGGAGGGCTGGGGCCAGGAGCCTGTGGCCCTACAGGGCAGTCAGGGCTCCAAGCTGGAGGAGTAGGTGATCTTGCCTGACCTTGGAGCCCAGAAGTGGAGTCAGCCTCTTTCCTGTCCTCCCTCTGCCTTGGGACAGAGCACCCTCCCCATGGCAGAGCTTGTTCAGGGCTGCCTCACCCTCACCTTTACAAAGACTCCCAGCAGCTTTCCAGAAGTAGCTCATGAAAATAAAAACAAGCCCCGGAAGAGGCCCACGGCAGAAAGGGACAGGGGATGGGAGGTCCCAGTGGCCCTTTTTCCCTGGGGCAGTTCTCCTGTGACCTCAGGAGCCATGTAAGCCAAGCTGGAGTCAGCACTGGTATTGCCCCACCCCGCTTGGAAGGTGCCTTTTACCTCTTCGAATGGGGCTCTCTCTCCTCCTTTCTCCCTTCCTTTCTTATTTTGGGACAGTAGCGAGGTACAGAAGAGGATGGAGGACAAACTGCTTGCCACTCCTGTCACCAGTAGTTCACTGTGGAGCACCCTGCCTGTTTACTTGGTCTTTCTCCTAACAAGCATGGCCGGTGGATGTTGGATGTGGCTGTTTCCAGCTCTGTCCTGTCCTGCCGCCAGAGGGCAGGCGGCTCTTCTCCCAGCTGCAGCCAGCTAGACTGGCTCTGGTTCCTGAAAGTGATAGCCCACAGTGTCCTAGGACCTGGGGGAACCTGCTCAGCCACTGCACCAGGAAAGGGACTGTGCTGAGAAACCCTCCAGGAACCTATTCCTGGGGACAGGGGTGTCCAGGCTCAGGGTAGGCAAGGGCTGACCCCGGATTCCAGGTCAGGTTGCAGCCCAGGCCAAGGTGTAGTGGGAGGAGTTTGGGGAGTGGTGGGTGGACTTGCCTCTTGTTCAGACCCTTGCTGAGTCCCCTAGAAGCTGGACAGGCTGAGGCTGCACAAAGACATCTCTGCCTGGCACAGATATCCTGGAAACAAGAAGGTGGCTGGGCTGAGATGGGCAGTGCCCAAGGGTGCTGGGCAGGAAAGGTGCATGCAGGAAGCTTCAGATGAGCAAGCAGGCCAGGAGTGGGCGGGTGACATGTGGAGAGCTCAGGGCAGGCTCTGCAGGGAAGGTGAGGCTTTCCAGGCTGGGTGTTGTGGTAGAGGAACAACAGCAACAAAAATGAGCCCAGAGGGGACAGTGTGACAGCAGGAAAGGAAGGGACAGCCAGCCTGTGACCTGGCATGGGAGTCAAGAGAGAGGTCCGGGCCATGGTCCTAGATGTGTGAGAGCTGACCAGGGTGCACAAAATAGCCCGGCCTGCTTCCTACATGGCTATGGGAATGTCTGTCACTGGCTTTTCCAAGGGGGCCATTTGTGCATGTTTGATGACCAGGACCAGAGAGAGGTTATGGCAGGATGGGGCTTGGTGGAAGGGAGGAACACTGCTGACTCCTGGGCTTACCAGGCCCACAGCTACCTGGCTTAGCAGGAGATGGCCCCTTGGAAGGGAGGCAGGGGCCCCAAGGTCTGGAAGGACTTTGGGGTCCAACCCAGGCTCAGCCTGGTTTCTTGGCGTGGCAGGCAGAGCTGGCCTTTGAGCTGCGGTGGCTGAGGGCTGCCCGAGGTCTGTGGTCAGCCCAGTGAGCAGGACTGACTGGTGCAGCTGGTGCTCGAGATAAAGGTCATCTCCTGGGCTGAGCAAGTATGGCCCTCACTTTCTCACTCTTCACCCCTTCTGGGTGAGAATGTGGGTTTTCCAAACACCCTACTAGCCCAGTATGCCCCCAAGGTCCCCTCTCTCTGGACATTAAATGAGTCACCTCAAGGCCCAAAGCCTGGGAGGAGGGATGTGGGGACTTTGAGCCCTCTGCCTCTGGCTCAAGCCCATGGGGTGTGTAGTGGCAGGCTCAGGTGTCCCTTTTGTCTCTCATCCCCCAGAATGCCTGTCACCACCATCTCGTTTTCACCTTTCTCTTCTAAGAGCTGTCCAGCACAAGCAGGAGCCCACTGAGGTAAGAATGACCCCTAGAATCAAGGTGATGGCTTGGTACCCCATGCTTTGTGGGAGCTTCCTGAGGGGTTGATGGTGGACCCATGTGACAGGATATGGTGTCCAGGTCCTGAAGCCACCATTGGTCCCTGTTCTTTGGCCAGGGCAGGGCTCTTTGAGAGCGGGGCTTTTTCTCAACTGGGATACCAGTTCAGAGAAGGGACCAGGGCCTTGGCAGCTGGGGCTGAGGCCTGCCCAGTCCCTACCTGGTCCCCTGCTGTTTCTCCAGGCCCAGGTGCTAGGGGAGCCTGACCTCTTGGACAGGTCACTTGGGGAGGCACAGAAGTCACCATATGCCTCAGGAGCCTTGCGTGGGATATAGTGGCTGCACTAAGGTGTGAAGTGCAGCCAGGCAGGCTGGATAAGAGTGACAGGCTGGTGGCTGCTCAGCTTGGGTTTGAAAATAAGACATTGATCACCTGCACAAGAACAAGAATGGGGATGGGGCTGGGGATTTAGCTCAGCAGCATAAGTGCCTGCCTTGCAAGCAGGCAGTCGTGAGTTTGATCCCTGGTACCGATAAAAACGAAAAAGACAACAAACAAACAAACAAACAAAAGAACAAGCATGGGAACCCATGTCTTCCTCATGCGTCACTCTGCTGCATCTCAAAGTGGGCACAGAGCATGCAACAGCCTGGGTCTCAGCCACTCAGCCCTGGTGACAGC
Source organism: Cavia porcellus (assembly GCF_034190915.1). Taxonomy (NCBI): domain Eukaryota; kingdom Metazoa; phylum Chordata; class Mammalia; order Rodentia; family Caviidae; genus Cavia; species Cavia porcellus. The sequence continues at coordinate 30,449,633 of NW_026947515.1, forward strand.
CCTTGTTCTACTGTAGCTGGAGCCCTGCTCCCACCTCCCTGAGTTTCAGGCTCCCATTTCACTTGAGCAAAAACATCTCCATGGGTCTTGGGGTCTGCTGAGAGGAAGCCTTCTTATCAAGTCACTCATAGGATGAGGACCAGTTGGCCTTGGCAGGCAAGCATCCTTTGGGCCTCGATGTCCAGGCCTAGAGGGTGAGGGTGGCAGCTTGATCCCAAGCTCAAGGCAGTCTGCTAGAAGTCAGAGCAATCTGCTTCGGCAAAGCAGAAAGTCCCATGACCCATGCAGGGATTGGTGGGGGATGCTACTAGCAAAGGAGGCTGGGGTAATATTAGAATGGGGAGTCCTGCCCAGGATGGAGGGCTCCCAGGCAGCCCTGACACCTGGTGCAGGCCCCAGGTCAAAGAGGAACGTGGATTTAGATGGGTGCTCCTTGGGCCGAGCTGCAGGGGAGACAGCATGTACCCCCTACACACATTGTAATCTGAATATTGAATATTGTAATCCCTTTTCCAATCTTCCTCACAATCCAGAGAGTTATATTTGTAATTCCACTGAGACGTTATTGGAATCTTGGCAAGCTAATTCCATCCTACCACCTCCAATGTAATCCATAGCGAGATTAGAGACACAAAGATACACTCAAAGTTAAGGGTAGCCAAGGAATCCTAAATCCAGTCTCCATGAGGATGTGCAGACAAAGACCTTGATCCAAAGCCTCTCCCAGAATTTATTGCCTCGTGAAGAAGGGAGTGGTTCAAGGATGAGTGACAGTGAGTGCGGCAGGAATTACATGAGTAACTTGAGGTGGCTAGCCAGGTGGGGAGAAAAGGATTTCTGCAAAATGCAGGGAGAATGATGCAGAAGATAGCATCTGAATTGTATTAGGAGGCTGTTGCTTCAGTTTCTGATATGTAGAGTTTTGCGCCCTGGGGAGTCATAGCCTCTTACTTTGAGGACAGTACTCAGCCAACATTCCTGGAGCTGAATGGCTCTGCCATCCCACTGTGTTTCAATCTTTTGCAGGCTCCTTTTCCTATGCAAGGAAAGAGGAAACAGTTAGTTGGCCTAAAAGATCACACACTAGTACCTTAGTTGGCCTTATCTGCATCACTTAGAGCTGACTGAAGGAGAAGGGAACAGCATAGCCCGCTCTGTGTGTAACGATGTATGGAAATAAGCCTTGATTTAACGGATGTTGCAGCAGTCCTTCTGCAGTCAAAGTTAGTTGCTCAAATTTTCTCCTATATCCCCAGAGGGTAGAATGTAGCCTAGGCCTGAAACAGCAGTCAGGGTTGTGCGCCTGGGCACCAGGTCTGCTCCCTGGCATTCCTCTGACAGGCTCCCACTGGCCGGCCTCCTGCCCGGCCTCTGGGTCCATTCCCAAACCCACAGCAGACCCCTCTCCATCTGTGGGTGAGGAAGGATGGCAGGACGTCACTAGTCTGATCACAGGACCCTCTGGCTATGACATGGTGACAGATCCCTCTTGGGCTCAGGGCACCTGAGACCTAGGGAGCTGTAGGAGGACACCCTGGTCCCTGCAAGGTGGGCTGGTCTCTTGTCATCTTAGTGGTGACTTATGAGAGCCAGCTGGGGTCCCCCAGCCTATCTTTTTGTTATCTTCCCCAGTGGTCTATGGTGGTTTTGATCTTTAACTCAAGAGGTTCCCAGGTTGCACTGTGAAGCTCAGAACCCAGAAAGGCTGCAATGAGGCCCCCTGCATGGTTTTGGGGTGTGGGCATCTGAGGCAAGCAGGCCCAACACAGGAACATCTTGTCAGAGATCACTATGAAGTGGCTCTGAGCAGGATTTAAATTCAACTAACTGGCTTTCTATGTTTATCTGTGAGTCTGTCCTAGGCCTTGGCCACTTGCCTGGCGATGGGAGCTGATTCATAGTAAGTGAACCTCTGTGAATCACTGGTCCTGGCTGAGGCCTGCAGTGGCCTGTGAGGCCAGAGATACCTCAAAAGGCAAGATAAGGCCATAGCTGCAGACATGTGGCTCAGATACCAATTCTGCAGTAAACAGACTGCCACTACAGAAATTATTCCTACAGTCTCACTCCTACCATGTCTTCATGATAAGACAGTTCTCCTAAACTGACATGATTTATTACTTGGAGATGGCCTTGAAGTGACTCCTAAGGTCCTGCTCATTTCCTGCCTTTCCTCAGTTTCCCCGACCCTTGGACCTGATAAAAATGGGTGGTCCAGAAAAGTCTTTGTCTTAGCCCTCTGAGTCTCAAACTCAGCTAAAGGGTTTTGATCCTCCTGGAGCCCTAGAATTGTATCATTAGTCTCATTTTATTTAAGCCTTTGCTGTATACTGGTTTGGGAGATTGGGCCAGGACCCAATAACATCTGCTATGTGTCTTTGGCCTGTGGATCTTCAGTCACATCAGTCTGGGATGGATGCCAGCCTCCTGGAGTTCTTGCCCTGGGCTGAGCCCCTTTCCCTGTCTACTTCCTGTATAAATATAGAAGGGTGTTTTGAAAAATGGCTCCAGGATCTGGTGGAAACACTATGTAGTTGAGGCTGACCTTCAACTCACTATGTGATGATCTTTTTGCCTCAGCTTCCCAAGTATTGGGGTTACAGGTATGTACCACCACATTCAGCCCCCTACTTCTATAGGGAGGAGACTGGAGTCTTCCAAAAGGACCCTTTTTTCCTAGGTCATCATGGGAGGTGACCCACTGGGACTTGGGTATGCCCCAGACTGTACTCTCTTGGTCTGGGCTTCCTCTGCTCAAGCTGGGTTTGTTGAAGAGTTGAAGCCCACACTCCTGTAGGCTCTCAGGGTTAAATACTTCATGTAATAAAGTGGAGCTCATACAAATCAACAGTCAATATCATACTAAATGAGCAAAAACTGAAAGCTTTCTCTCTAAAATCAGGAACAAGACAAGGGTGTCCACTGTCTCCACTCTTATTCAACATAGTCCTGGAAACTTTAGCTGGAGCAATTAGACAAGAGAAATAAATAAAAAATAAAGATAGGAAAGTTAAACTACTATTGTTTGCAGATGACATGATGCTCTACTTTGAAGATCCCAAAACTCCACCAAAAAACTAGTAGACTTAATAAGCAAATGTAGTAATACAGCTAGTTACAAAGTCAACACTCAAAAATCAACAGTCTTTCTGTACATTAACAGAATCACTGAGAGATAAATCAGGGAAATAACACCTTTTATAATAGTATGCAAAAAAATGAAATAGCAAGGAATCAATCTAACAAAGGATATAAAAGACCTCTACATTGAAAACTACAGTACTCTGGAAAAGGAGACTGAAGAGATATTAGAAAATAGAGAGATACTCCGTGCTCTTGGGTAGGAAGAACCCATATAGTGCAAATAACCACACTTTCAAAACTGTTACACAGATTCAGTGCAATCCCAATGTAACTTCCCATAGCACATCTCACAGAATTAGAGAAATCAATCCTAAAATTCATCTGGAACCAGAAGAGGCCTAGAATAGCAAAAGCAATCTTGGGCCACAAAGACAAGACAGGGGGCATCACAACACCTGGCTTGAAATTATAAATTTACTGTGATAAAATCAATATGGTACTGGCAAAAAAAAAAAAAAACCCCAAAGATCAATGGAACAGATTAGAAGATGCAGAAACAACTCGAGACCTTATCTTTGACAAAGATGCCAAATACATTCACTGGAAAAAAGACAGCCTCTTTAATAAATGGTGCTGGAAAAACTGGTTCCACACATGCTGAAGATAAAAACTAGACCCATGTCTTTCACCATGTACTAAGCTAAAACCAGAATGGGTCAAAGATCTAAATATTAAAACAGAAACATTAAATCTTCTGGAAGACGGAGTAGGTAAAACTCTTGAAGACGTTGGTGTAGGCAAACACTTTATGAACAAAACCCTAGTTGCATAGGAGCTATCACAAAAAATCAACAACTGGGATCTCACCCTACTGAAAAGCTTTTGCACAGCAAGAAAAACCACCAACAGAGTGAAGAGACAATGTGGGAGAAAACATTTGCCAGCTGTTCTTCAGACAACAGATTATTATCGAGGACATATAAAGAACTCAAAAAATCAGTCCTCGCAGATTTAAAGACTCAATCCAAAAATGGGCATTTGAGATAAATACACACCTCTCAGATGAAGGAATATAAACAGCAAATAAATACATTTGATATCACTGGTCATTTGAGAGATGCAGATTAGAACAACACTGAGATTCCACCTCACCCTGGAAAAAATCAATCAATCAAGAAATCAACCAATAACAAATGCTGGGTGGCTGTGGGGGAAAAGGAACCCTTCTCCACTGTTAGTGAGAATGCAGACTGGTGCAACCATTGTGGAAATCAGTGTGGAGACTCCTCAAAAAACTAGGACTAGAGGTCCCATTTGACCCAGCTATTCCCCTTCTGGGTATCTTCCCCAAAGAATTAAAAACATCCTATCACAGCAATATATTTGCATCCATGTTTATAGCAGCACAGTTTGTAATAGTTATCTCTTGGAAACAACCTAAATGCCCATCGACTAAGGAGTGGATAAAAAAAGATATTTTTATACAATGGAGTAGTACTCAGCCATAAAGAAGGATGAACTGGAGATTTTTATAGGTAAATGGGTGCAACCTAACAGCATACTCTGAAGTGAAATATATACAACACGTGTAAATATTGTATTGTCTCACTAGTGTGAGAAACTGAAAGAAACAACATATGCATATGTATGTGTATATAGACATATATATATATATATATATATATGTATAGAAAAAGATAGTCAAGAACAAAGCAAAACAAAAAAACAAAGTGTAGCTCATGGCTTGGGCCTAGGGGAAAGGTGGATGTCATGGGGAGATGTCTGAGGAGCATGTGGGGGTGCTAGGGATCATCTAGGAGGGTGGGCCACCTACCCATCGCCTGGAGACCCCAGGAGGTTCAGGGAGGGACCTGGGCAATGTCTACCTGAATCATTGGCCCCAGAGTCTGCAGAAAGCCTGATGCCTTTGGTCAGGTAACCACCCACCAGCCCACTGTCCTTGAGACTGAGGGAGCTCGGGTCAGGAGCTAAGGGCTGTATGGGAGGGAGGAGGAGGAGCAGGGAGTCAGGGCAGCAGGAGGGCATTGTCACAATGAAAGGACAGAGACTGTAGATCCAGTGTTCACTCCTGCCAAGCTGCTGGGCACTGCCCATGTAGTGCCTGACAGGATTCTCTTTTCCTCCTGACACAGAAACCTCCAAGCTGGGGGGCAGCCAGCTTCTGCCGCCTCCCTCTGCTCCACTCTCCTGGGTCCTCCACTGGCCCTCTGAAGCTCGTCTCCAGCCACCACAGGGCACAGTTCAAGTCCCCATCATGGGAGAACCTCCTAAGTAGAGGTTGCCTGTCCAGGGGCAGAGGTGGGGGAACAGGGGAGCTGAGAGGGAGGAAAGCTGGGAGCAAAAGGGGCCTGAGGATCCCAGGAGAGCACCTGTTTAGGGGTGGAGGGCTGTGTGAGGTCCTCACTGAGTCCCCAGTGGGAAGGGTGGGCAGGGAGAAGCTGGGCATGGCCAGGGACAGACTGGGGGCTCGGGGACAGGCAGGGCAGGACACACAGGGGACAGAGTCCCGGGGAGCCCTGTGAGATTCCTTAGCCAAGAGGGTGGTGGTGAGGGGCTCTGCACCCCGTTACCCAGTGCAGGATGTGTCAGCACACACAGCAGCCTGGGGACTCCAGCCCGTGGAGGGTGGGGCTCGATGGCGAGAGCCCTGAGAACCTGGTGGTGTTACAGGCGCAGCCATCCTTCCTGCTCCCACCGCAGCCGGCAGCTGTGAGCCGCAGCCCGGCAGCCACTGTCTGCATCCTGTGCGGAGCGGAGGGAGGGGCGGCAGTCAGCCTTGTGAGGCAGTAGGGGTATGGGGGGATTTCCATGGCCCTGGACCCTTGGCCGACAGCTGGGGCCGCAGTGGGCTGAGACTTAGTTGGCAGCTGGGATCCTTCTCCCCGAGGTGTCAGAGGATTCCAGAGAGCCCAAGCCACCACATCCTCTGGCCCTGCCCATCTCTCCCTGTCCCTCACGTTGTGAGAAATGCACACGAGGCCATAGCTCTGGACTGCTTCCCACGCTGAGTCCAAGCAGACCAGACCAGGTCCAAACAAAATGGAGTCACTCCCGCTCCACATCCTCCAGCTGAGACTTGGAGGAAGTGGATAGATCTCCAAACCCATCTGAGTCAAGAACGGGAGACTCCGGTCCACCTGAGTCAGCACCATGAGGAAGTCCTCTCTGCTTTAACCCTGGGAAATGCCTCCTGCTCTAACCACTTTTTGATTCCTCTCTCTCTCTTCTGCCATTGTCTGGTCATTCAGGTTTGTAGAATGACATTTCCCAGACTCATGAATCTTGAGTAAAAATCAATTGGCCCTATAGCTAAACTCGTTCCAATTTTGCCTCTTGTTAGTGTCCCCAAAAGTGGCTGAAGAGCATTACTGTTGCTCCGTCCCCTTAGGGCCCTCAGCCTAGAGATCAGGGGCTTTAGGGGAGGAGGCCATCCCGCTGTGGCTCCGCTCAGCCCCTGCCTTGCTGACCTCATCCAGGCTGGAGCACTGAACACCCTGATGGGCCCAGGACCCGGGATCCCACGCCCAGGCCAGCAGGACGAGTGGGGCCCTGCTCCTTGCCCCTCCAGGCCTGAGTCTCTTCCTGTCTCAGGTGAGCTGAGCTATGGTCCATGCCACCCCAGCAAGGCACATTCAGAACTGACCGTTTTCAACGTATTCTCAAGCTGTGTCTGCCCCACACACTGCTGTCTTGGGTAGGGTTACTGCCTGATACTTCCCTGTCCCCAGCCAGAGACACTCTGTGGCTCCAGCCCTGCCTGCTCTTCCTGCCCCAGTCTGTCCCCCAATGAGTGGCCAGCCGGGTTCCCCTGTTCTACCTGTTCCTCTGTCCTTACTTCTTGTGCTCAGGCCTCCTTTCTGCAACTGATTCCCGGTCACACTGGGAGCCCAACTCCAACCCCTGTCCCTCCTATCTCTCTTGTCCCTCACCTGAACACTCTGTCCAAGCATCCCCATGCTGCCCATGGCTTCCCTGGCCCAGCTGTTGGGACTTTACCCTCCCCCAACTCCTAGGAGTTCCTGCTGCTGTCCAGCACCTCAGGCATCTCGGCAGGTCCAGGCTGCTGTGGGGCGCCAAGGTCATGGGGGCAGGACCTGAGTCTGCTCTGGGTCTGACCCTACAGGCCTATGCATGGCTGAGCAGCCTGGATCTTTATTCCTTGAATGGACTGAAAACCACTCATTTGGCTGAATAGGAACCTGCCTGTCCTATTCAGAGGCTCTGACCTGGATTTCTGGTTAAGGGTTTATTCCTCTGCCCTTAATTGGTCAGCCCTGCTCCTGGGAGGGCCGAGAGCTGGCTGCCACCATCTGAGCCTGTGAAGCCATGGGGTAGGGACTTGGGGTGGTCTCAAGCCTGCTCTGGGCTTATGGTCTACCAGGAGAGCAGCAGGACATTGGGTCCCAGAAGTGGGATGGATGCCACCACACCACCAGGGCCCCTGAGACTGTGAATGCAGTGCCCTGCATGGGCCACAGTGTGGGAGGGCATCCCTGCCGACACCACTGCTGGCCACGTGCCTCAAAGCTCTCGATCCTGAGGCCTCAGTACTCACAATGCCAGGGAGGTGCAGAATTTGTTGAGGATGTTGGGACTGGATGCATCTAGGTTCCTGTCTCTTTCCTGTAGACCGGTTGGAGCACTTCCAGGGCCTGGCTGAGGGGCCCTGAGCTGGGCTTATGTGGGCTGGTTAGTGGGATACATTTGTGGGCATGCGGTTGCTTCTGGATGGCTGGAGTTTTTTCTGAGCTGTCTGAGAAGAGGGTGGTGTGTTGGGCTGAACAGGTTCCCCCATCCCCCGAATGCACATCTCCCCAGAAAGTGTGAACGTGACCTGATTTGGAGACAGGGTCTAGGCAGGTGTGCTAGGTTAAGGTGAAACATACTTGGGAGAAGCCACTTCTAGGGGAAGCAGGAACCAACCCTGCCCATGTCCTCCTTTGACAGTTGGAGCGTGCAGAACTGGTGACCATAGATTTTGGCTGTACGACCTCCTGGAATTTGTGGCTGACGACTCTGCAGCCTGGGTAAACGGGCCTTGGCTCAAGAGCACAGCGTAGATGTGACACCTGGCTCCTCCCCGTTTTCCTGTTTGATGAGAACCTTGAAAAGCAGCGTTTTCTGGAAGCCTGCATCTGTCACAAGTGAAGCCACACGTTGTCTGCGTCTCAGCGAGCTGCCCACATCCTAGTCTGTGGGACAGGGCTGGGGAGAAATGGCACACAGGCTTGGTCTCCCCTCCGAGATGACACTGAGGCCTCCCTTGCGCTGGCCTGGAGAGATGACCAGAGTGAGTATACGGAATTAGGGAAGAAACAAATTGAACTGCCAGTGGTGCATTTAATTTTAGAATACTGTGATTTCCTGGAGAGGGAGATATATAATATTTAGAATTTACGAAGTCTCAATAAACACTTTGCAAAGACTTTCATGTGTGTCATTTTGTGTTTCTTCTCTTGGAGCACCACCAATTCACATTCACTCAAGTCCCACAGGCTGACTTGCTGCCTCCCTGGGGACCCTGGATATGGTCCCTGGGCTGCCCAGCGCTGGGACCTTGGGCAGGTATGGAGTGGCTGATGAATATAAAAAGCCTGATGGTTATCTTTGGGTGGTGGATTTGAGAGTGATTTTTTATCACTTTTTAAATATGTTCCACCATGTTATCCTTCACTGCTGACACATATCACTGCTGTCATAAATTAGAAAGATATATGCATTCTTAGTGCCTGAGTAGCCTCTTTTCTGCCTTTCTGGGGTTTGTGCACTGATCTCCGGCCACCCTGCGGAGCTGCTCCCTTAGGACACAGGCTGTGGGCAGGCAGGGTATGGAGAGGTTGGGCAGAGAGCCAGTCCAGCTGGGTGTTCCCTCCCAACCTGCACATACCCAGAGCTCTTTCTCCTGAGCTGTGCAGGACCTTGGTACCTGGCCTGAGGGTAGTGAGGTTGGTCAGATTCCTCCCTGGGGTGGAACAGATCTAGTGGTGGTCACTTGGCCCTGAGTTGAGCCCCAGAATTTCCAGGCTAACTTACAGCTTGCTAACTCCCTCAGAGGCCCACGGCTGAGTTTGCGTTAAGTACTTTATTATGGTACATGCTCCTGTTCTCTGACTAGTTGTTTTTCCCTTATAAGAAAAATAAATAAAACACTTTGGGGCACAGGGAAGAATTTGAGACAAGGTCTTGCTATGTAGTGCAGGCTGGCCTTAGAATCACTGGCCTCGAACTTGCAACAGTCCTCCTGCCTCAGCCTCCCCAAGTACAAATAAAACATTCTTAGCTGTGACTTCTCAACTTTGACGTGCAACTTTCCCATGTATCTAGATATAACAAATGAGCTGTGACCTTTCATGTGAGTGTGTAAGTGTAAGTCACATGAACAGCCCTGGGCCTATCAGTCTCATCTTGTTCCTCATTCTTTCTCAGGACCTAAACACAGCAAATTATCATTTTAAAAGAGTTTCCTGTGCACTGACAATAGTAACTGCTGCACGTGCTGGTATAGAATTCCACCTCAACCTGATATGTGGTTGGATCTGAAGGGGCTGTCAAGACCTTAGTTTAAACTGTTGATTGTTGTTTCTGTCTACTGTTGTACCATCTCTGGATTTACACATTTTGCCTATTGTTTTCAGATTCACAAGTGTTCACTTTGGTTGCATCTGGTTCTATTTTGTCAGAAAACAGTATGATAGCCTGGGGACAGTGCTCAGCATTAGAGCACTTGCCTAGAAAGTGCAAGGCTCAGTGCTGGTGTGGTGTGGAATCCTAGCACTTGGGAGGCTAAGGGAAGGGGGCCATTGTAAGTCTGAGACCAGCTTGGGCTACATAGCAAGACCCTGCCTCAAAAGAAAAAAAAATTGCAAGACTCTGAGTTCAATCATTAGCATTGAAAAAAAAAAACACAAGAAAAGAAGACAAAACACAATGAAAACAGATAAAAGAAAAACAAAAAGAGAATCTGGAGAAAACTCCAGCTTCTGGTTGATGTCTCCCTACGGTATGTTTTCATTCTTTTATTTCCCATCCACTGGTGTTTGAAGTGTGTCTCTTGCAAACAATACATTGTGTATGTAGGTTTGTTTTTTGTTTTTTGGGGGTATTACTCAGGGCCTTCTGCATGGAAGACAACAGTTTTACCACTAAGCCACATCCTCAGCCCCCAGGCAAAATATTGCTGAATCTTTTCTTGCAATTGGCAAATTTAGCCCAATTACATTTATTGTAAAAGCACTTATTGTAATTTTGTTATAATTATTGCAATTGTAGGTTACTTTTACTGGGACTTTGTGATGGTTGATTGCTTGTATCACACCGTTTGCATTCCCACCAACAAAAGAAGGGTCCCTTTTTCCCCATAACCCAATCCCCAGAATCGGTTATTATTTGATTTCTTGATAATAGTCATTCATTCGGGAGTGAGGTGGAATCTCAGTGTTGTTTTTTTTTGGTCTTTTTCGTTTTTATCGGTACCGGGGATCGAACTCACGACTGCCTGCTTGCAAGGCAGGTGCTTATGCCGCTGAGCTAAACCCCTAGCCCCTCTCAGTGTTGTTTTAACACGTATCTCTCAAATGATCAGTGATGGTCAAACGTATTTATTTGCTGTTTGTATTTCTTCATCTGAGAGGTGTGTATTTATCTCAGATGCCCATTTTTGGATTGAGTCTTTAAATCTGCGAGGACTGATTTTTTGAGTTCTTTATATGTTCTCAATAATAATCTCTTGTCTGAGGATCAGCTGGCCAACATTTTCTCCCACATTGTCTCTTCATTTTTTCTGTTGGTGGTTTTTCTTGCTGTGCAAAAGCTTTTCAGTAGGGTGAGATCCCAGTTGTTGATTCTTTGTGATAGTTCCTATGCAACTAGGGTTTTGTTCATAAAGTGTTTACCTACACCAACGTCTTCAAGAGTTTTACCTACTCCGTCTTCCAGAAGATTTAATGTTTCTGTTTTAATATTAAGATCTTTGACCCATTCTGGTTTTAGCTTAGTAGATGGTGAAAGACATGGGTCTAGTTTTTATCTTCAGCATGTGTGGAGTCAGTTTTTCCAGCACCACTTATTAAAGAGGCTGTCTTTTTTCCAGTGAATGTATTTGGCGTCTTTGTCAAAGATAAGGTAGCTTAGTGTGTCTGGAGTTGTTTCTGCATCTTCTAATGAGTTCCATTGATCTTCAAGTCTGTTTTTTTTTTTTTTTTTTTTGCCAGTACCATACTGCTTTTATCACAGTAACTTTAGAGTATAATTTCAATTTGGGGGTTGTGATGCCCCCGTCTTGTGTTTGTTGCTCAGGATTGCCTTACTATTCTAGGCCTCTTCTGGTTCCAGATAAATTTTAGGATTGATATTTCTAATTCTGTGAAACATGCTATTGGAATTTAGATTGGGATTGCACTGAATCTGTATAACAGTTTTGGCAGTATGGTCACTTTCACTGTATTGGTTCTTCCTACCCAAGAGCACGGGGTATCTCCATTTTCTAATATCTCTTCAATCTCCTTTTCCAGAGTACTGTAGTTTTCAATGTAGAGGTCTTTTATATCCTTTATTAGATTGATTCCTAGGCATTTCACTTTTTTGGATGCTATTGTAAAAGGTATTGTTTCCCTATTTCTCTCTCAGAGAATTTATTATTCATGTATAGGAAGGCTATTGATTTTTTAAGTGTCAACTTTGTAGCCAGCTACGTTACTGAATTTGCTTATTAAATCTAGAAGTCTTTTGGTGGAATTTTTTTTTGATGGAGTTTTTGGGGTCTTCTAAGAGTATCATGTCATCTGCAAACAACGATTGTTTAACTTCTTCTTTTCCTATCTTTATTCCTTTTATTTCTTTCTCTTGTCTAACTCCTCCAGCTAAAGTTTCTAGGACTATGTTGAATAAGAGTGGAGACAGTGGACATCCTTGTCTTGTTGATTTTAGAGAAAAAGATTTCAATTTTTGTCCAGTTGGTATGATGTTGGCTACTGGTTTGTCATAGATGGTCTTTATCAGATTGAGATAAGGATCAATTATTCCAATGTTTTGTAGGGTTTTTTAAAATCATGAATGGATGCTGGACTTTGTCAAAAGCTTTTACGTATTTAAATAAATGATCCTACGATTCTTTTCCTTGGCTCTGTTAATATAGTGTGTTACATGTATGGATTTATGTATATTGAACCATTCCTGCATCCCTGGGATAAAGTCCACTTGATCATGGTGTAGTCTTCTAGATGATTTGCTGCAGTCTGTTTGCCAGTATCTTACTGAGGATTTTTACAACTATGTTCATAAGGGAGATTGGCCTGTAATTCTCTTTCTTAGTTGGGTCCTTCTCTGGTTTTGGTATCAGGGTAATGCTTGATTCCAGAATGAATTTGGAAGTATTGGTTTCCTTAAAGAGTTTGAGAAGTAGTGGTGTTAGGGCTTTTCTAAATTTTTTGTAGAATTCAGCAGGGAATCCATCAGGGCCTAGACTTTTCTTCGTTGATAGGTTTTTAATTATATCTTCAGTTTCACTTACTGATATTAAGTTATTTAGGGATTTTATATCTTCATGATTGCTTTGGTAATTCATGTGTATCTAGGAATCTATCCATTTCTTCTGAATTTTCCATCTTGTTAGAATAAAAGTTTCAAAGTAAGTAGAGATGATTTTCTAGATTTCTGCAGTGTCTGTTGTGATTTTACCGTTTTCATTCCTAATTGTATGGATTTGAGTCTTTTCTTTCCTTATTTTTTTTTGATAAGGTTGGCTAAGGGTTAATTTTAAAGATTAAATAAAATTTAAATAACCAACTCTTTGATTTATTGACTATTTGTATTTTCTTTTAGTCTCCAGTATGTTAATTTCTCCTCTGATTCTTATAATTTACTCCCTTGTATGAGTTTTTGGCTTAGCCTATTACTCTTTTTTTTTTTTAAAATGTGAGGTTCAACATTAGGTTGTTTATATGTACTTGCTCTGTTTTCTTTTCTTTTCTTTCTTTCTTTTTTTTTTTTTTTTTTACTTTTTAAACTTTTTATCAGTACTAGGGATCGAACTCATGACCGCTTGCTTGCAAGGCAGGTGCTTATGCCGCTGAGCTAAATCCCCAGCCCCTTGCTCTGTTTTCCTGATGTGGATATTTACTGCTATAAATTCCCTCTTAAGACTGCTTTTATTGTGTCCCACAAGTTCTGGTATTCTGTATTGTCATTATCATTCAACTGTAAAAACTGCCTAATTTATTCTTTAATTTCATCTGTGACCCACTGGTTGTTCAGTAGGGTGCTACTTAATTTCCATGTGTTTATGAAGTTTTTGTGATTCCCTTCAGCATAGATTTCCAGTTTCATTACCCTGAGGTTTAATAGTATGCATGGGATAATTTTAATTTCTTTGCATTTACTTAAGCATGTTCTATGAGTCAGTCTATGGTCTATTATGGAGAATGTCCCATGTGCAGCTGAGAATGTGTATTCTGATGTCATGCAGTGGAACACTCTATAGACATCTGCTAGATCCATCTGTTCAAAAGTTTGACTTGGTTCTACTATTTCATTATTGATTTCTTGTCTAGTTGCTGTCTTCTTGTGACAGTGGGGTATTGAGATCTCCCAATACAATTGTCCTAGGACTTATATGATTTTCCATGTCTGTTTATAATTGTTTCATATAGTTGGTGCCCTGGTATTTGTTGCATATATATTTATGATTGCTATCTCTTCCTCTTGGATTGTTCCCCATACGAGGATGTAGGGACCATCTTTAGCTCTCTTAATCAGCCTTGGCTTAAACTTTACTTTGTCTGCAAATAGAATCGCTACCCTTGCTTTTTTCTTCATCTTCATCTTCATCTTCCTGAAATATCTAGCACATTGTCACTTCCCCCTTCCCACCCAACCCTCTCTCCATTGTCCTGATACCATCTAGAATTGTGTTCTAGATTGTTGCATAAATGTTTATTTTCTTTAGCTTTTTTTTTTTTTTGACAAAGATAAACTTTATCTGAGTCCTTATTTCCCTTGTGTTCTGACCTGAACGAGGCCTCCAAGGGTGACTTCCAGCTGGGTGCAGCATCCCATGCCCGCGCTCCCAGCACTTTGGAGAACTGAGGCAGGAGAATCACAAGTTTGAGCCAAGGCCAGGCAACTTAGTGACTCAGTGAGATTTTGTCTCAAAATTTAAAATTAAAAACACGGACAAAGTGTGCAGCTCAGAGCAAAGTACTGGGGGTAAAAATCCCGAAAAACAAACAAACAAACAAAAAAGGTAACCTCAAAGCTAGCTCACACTGGTGCCTAAGACCTTAGCTGTCTGAGACCTCCGTCACATGCTTTCTTACTGGGGTTTAATTAGAGTCAGCAGCCCCAGCAGAAGCACTTTTCTCTCAGTCTCGCAGGCTGTTACTCTGCTTTGGTCCGCTGGAGTCCAGAGCTGTCAGGAGGGGCACCTCTGAGTGCAGAGCTCCCCATTGTTGTGGTGCTGTCCTCCTCAGGACACACTCAGGTGTGGCGCCTCTCTGTCCTGTCTGCTCCTCAAGGGTCCTTGACACAAGTGCTGCCTCCACTCCAGCTTTGGAGAATCTGCAGCATCCTGGTGCCCTTGCCCCTCCCCCTGGTGGAGATGTTTCCTCTGTGTGCCTCGGGTTTCTCCTTGTCCTTCTCTCTTCCTCAGGAATCCTCCACCACGGGTGTGTCATCCTCAGCCTGATCTTCCTGCTGCCTGTGTTTCATTCTTCCCTGGCATCCCCCCAGTGTGTCCCAATCACACGCCTGGCAGCTCCTTGTCTGGTGAAGGTGTTGCCATGCTGGTTTGATGGATGATGCCCTGCCTGTGTTCTGAGAGGTGAATGTGATGCTCCACGTGGCTGTGCTCTTCCCTGACAAGGTTCCCGCTTCAGAATGTTAGCTGGAAGGAGCTGTGGACCTTTGGATGTAGTCCACTGCTTGGGGTTGGGCCACATACCCGGGGCAGGGCAAGGCAAGATCCTGGCACTCAGAGGCTTCTGCCCACCTTGTTGCCCCCTCTCTGTGGGCTGCCACCTCTGGCCCTGCCTTGTGTTGAGAGCTCGGCTTTAATGGGAGGGTTTGGTCTGGAGGCTGGGTGAGGCTCGTAAGGCATGTGTCTGCCACTTCCCTCCACGCTGGGCAGCCCTGGGCAGAGCCTGTGAGGGGCAGGAGGAGGGAGGAGGACTGGGGACCCTGGGGCTGTGTCGAGGAGTCAGGAGGACCATGGGGTCCTGGCCTGTTCCTGTGTGGCCTCTGGTCACTGGGTGGCTCAGCCAGAGCCACACTTCAGAGGCACGGGCTCTCGACACACCCGCGGTGCTGTCTGTTTATCTCTCAGGAAGTTGCTTCACAGATGAAGAGAAGGGAGGGAGTGGGGGTCTGAGGCAGGGCCCCAGCTCAGTCTGGACACCACAGCCCAGTGCTCGAAGGGGACATGGACCCCACCCACCTAATCCAGGAGAGCAAAGCCAGAGGGGCAGTGGCTTGTCCAAGTCTCCTTTACTGAGTAGTCAAGAGGGAACTGACAGTCAGCAGGCACCTGCTGGACATTTTGCTTTGTCTACGGCCAAGTCCTGGACTGCAAGTGGCCCATTTCCTCCGGGGATGCTCTGGGAGAGTGGGACATGCGGACAGCCTCCTGAGCCCTGTCCCCACCTCCTCCCCTCTGCCCTGAGTGCGTCAGGCTGTGCTGAGAGCAGGACTCCTGCTCCTGCCCAGGGCCTGACATGCCAGTGTGGAGGTGGGTTTTGTTCCCTCTTGTTTTGTGTGGTAGTGGGTGCTCTCTGTATGGGTGCCCTGGCACTGAGCTACATCCTCACTCCTTCCCCCATTTTAAATGTTGAGATATGGGGAGTTGCTTAGATTTGCAATCCTTTTGCTTTGGCCTCCAGAATCTTTGGGATCACAGGTGGGGACCACACATCCAGTTCCACAGCTGCTTTTTTTTTTTGGTACTAGGGATTGAACTCACAACCTTGTGCTTGCCAGGCATGCGCTTGTGTTGTGCTGCTGAGCTAAATCCCCTGCCCGTCCACAGATGTTATTTGATTTAAGGGGAGAATATTGTACACATCACATTACAAAGCTGATGAGTTTGTCAGGACCATTTGGGTAAAGGGCCCAAGACAGATGGCCTAGAAATGTCCCCCACCAAGGGCCCCTATATCTGTGTCCCCCAGTTTGCCCAGCACCCCCAGAGAGTACCACACTTGTGTACTCAGGGGTGCCCAGGTCCTCGCAGAGCCTCACACCTGTATTTCTAGTTGTGTCCCTGCACCCCAGGGTCCCACCTGTGTCCCTTCGCCTGCCTCTAGCCACCGTTTGGATCACACTGCTGGCACTGGACCTAAGAGAGCCAGCAGGAGCCATCCAGGCCCACCACTGCTGGCCCAAGGGTCTAGGGACTCTCCAAATGTGGGCACTGCAGAGACAGTCACAGCTCTGCCAGATGCCAGGGGGCAGGGCACCAGGTGTGGAGAGACTGCCAATTCCAGGTGGCCACGGCAGAGGTGACAGGGCTGCTGGCAAGGGTGCTGAGACAGGAGGGTGCTGCGGGGCACACTCAGGGAGGAGGAGGGAAGCAGGTGGGAGACTGTATCTTCAAGTCCCCGTGAGGATGGGGAGACCGAGTCCCTCGTGGCCCACCTTCCTGGCTGGCTGCCTGACACATGGTTGACACAGAAAAAATAGTGGTCTGTGTCTCACACCAGACAAAATCATTGCTGATGTGATGTCTATTTCACAGATGCAGATAGAAAACCACCCAGGTGTGTGCGAGAAAACAAACGCACCCGCCTGTGTTCTATTTCATCACTGTGGGACCCCACGTGGCCACCCCTCACCCTCTGCGCACCCTCCCCATGCCTCCTGATGCCCTCTGGCACTGGACCCACACAGCAGCTCATCTCTGGAAGTTCAGTCCTTTCTCACAGAGAAGTAGATGACCAGAAGCAGGGTTTCTAGGTAAAAAGGACTTGACACTGAGGCCGGACCCACCCCACAGGCCTAGGGGAAGGTCTGCCCCTCTGACGGCCTGTGGCCGTCCCAGAAGGCATCCTGAGGGCTGGTTGGGGGCTGGGCAGCTCCACCATGGATCCTCCGAGAGGCTGTGTCTGTTTCCAATTCACAAAGGGGGACCAGGGCTTCTTGTAGCTGAATCCTTTCCCCCAGAGGTCTCTGGGAACGAGGAGGGATCTGGGAAAAGCCAGGAAGGTATGTGCTACTCTCTGGGGGTCCTCGGGGGGACACCACAGTTCTTCTCTGGCCCCATGGTTGGCCGGCCCTTGCAAGGGCAGAGACTGGGGACCAGAGACCTGCAGGGAGGGGCTTAAGGCCAGAGAGGGCTGTGTTGCTGGAGCAGGGGGCGGGGGCGGGCGCTGTGCCTCAGATTGCTCTTTACCTGGCCAGATGAAGTGCCCCTCCAGGAGTCCCTGGGGTAAATGAGGGTGTGTTCCCCCCTCCCCTCTGGCTTTCTCCAGGGCCTTATGACCACACCAGCCAACAAAACCCTGGGAGGGGCTTGTGGTTGGTAAATAAGTACCAAAATTAGCAAGGAAAGAAAAGCAATGTTTTATTTCCCACAGGGCTGGATGGGCCTGGGCCTCCTGCTGCCCCTTGCCACCATGCTGGACCTGGGGACCTGCCAGGTGTCTAAGCCCATCCACAGAAAAGGCCTCGCTCCCTTGTGGGAAGGGAAGGGTGGCCCAGGGACTCTGAGCTTTGTAGCTGGTGACGCACTGACCAGGGCACCAAGGGTAGGCCGGGCTGGAAGGCTTTCTGAAGACGGCGTCCTGTCTGTCTGGGGCACCAAGGAGCACAGCCCCCACCCCAGCCGCCTGAGTGTGAGCACTAGGTGAGCTGGGTGGGGTGCAGGGGGCAGCGTATCCAAGGGCTCCCTAGCACTTGGTAGGGGTGGACAGCATATTGCGGCTGCTGTAGGACATGTCCTCATATACCACGTAGACAGGATTCTTGTCCCTGGAGGCACATGAGTTCCTGATCTAAAAGACAGTTTGAGTCACCCCCAGGTTGCTGGCCTCGTGACCTGGGTCCCAGTGGTGGCTCTGAGCACCCTTTCCTTTCAGACACTCCCTTGGGGGAGTTTCTCCAGCTCCATGCAGCATCCAGGCAGCGCTGACCATGGCAGGGGTCTCACCAGCCCCTCGTCCCACCCGGTCCACAGGGCACATGCTGACCCCCAAACCTTCTCAGGTCCTCTATCCTTGAACATGTGTACCCACCACACTCACACATGGCCCTGTGTCCCCTGCACACTCACACGGACACCCATACATGTGCCTGCCACAACAGATGTACACAGTGTCCACTCAGCTGACCATGGCCTGAAGCAGGTCATCTCCAACCCTGCCCCTCATGGTCCTTGGCCCATGAGGTGAGGCCCAGGCCTCCCCCAGTCCCTGCAGGTGGGTGGGTGGGCGCTGCGGTCCATGCCAGCAACTGGACTGCAGCTCCTCCCTCTTCCCTTGCACTGCTCTCTGCTCCTTGGTAGGGGAGAACTGCAGAGGTCGCCCACTGACCTGCGTCCTCAGGGCATACAGCATTCCCAGGCCCAGCCCGAGGAGGAAGCAGCCCCCAGCAAGGGCCCACGGGAGGACAAGCACCTTCGGCCCAGGGTCCTGGTGTTTGTGAGGTTCTTGTGTCTCTTGGTACAGTTTTTCTGGTAATGGAAACAAAGACAGGTCTTTGGTAGGAAGAAGGGCCCCCAGGTGGTGGGAGACCCAGTTCGAGCCTTTGGGTTCAGGCAGGGAAGGGCTGAGCAGGAGGAGACCTAGGAGGCTCTGTGGAGGAGGCTGGCTGGAAAGGGACCAGCTCCAGGGAGTGAGGGAGGGTCTCCAACTGGGCTGGTGGGAGCCTGGCCTGGGCAGCGGTGGGTGGAGGGTCCTGGGCAGTGGGGCCTTCTCTACCTGTGACCATGACCATGGTACCAGAGCCCGAAGATTCACTGTCAATAGCAACAGCAGAGCAGATGTAGACGCCAGAGTCGGCCAGCTGCAGGTGGTTCACAGTAATGCTCAGGTTGTCCTGGGACCCCATGAAGCTGACACGGTCCCAGAATTGCTCATCCACAGTGGCATTCATCTCATCCTCGTAGTAAATCACGTTCATGGTTTTTGGCCAGGTTTGCTTCAGGAAGAGCCCTTTCGTAGGGGCACTAGTGGAGCAGGTGATGTTCACGGAGCCCCCCACCGAGACAATGGTGTGGCGGGGAGACTGCTGCACCTCTGGGGAAGCAGGTTCCACCATCACCACCAGGCTAGTCAGAGGGACAGAGGGACCGAGGGACAGAGGGACAGAGGATACCCTCTGCAGACAGTGGCAGAGACACCCCAGGATGGCCCCCGTCCAGCACAGCACCACAGACCAGGCAACCACAGGGGCTTTGGAGCTGCTCTGGCTGCCAGTTCTGGGGTGGCTGAGTTCTGAGGGCCATGGGAGTGGGGGATGGGCTGCCTGCCCAGCACCAGGGAGGGTGTAGCAGGCTGGCTCTGCTTCCACCCTGGCAGCTTTGGCCCCTCAACCCGATTCTGCACATCCCCTCTCCTGAGTATCCTCCTGCTAGAGGTCACTGTCCTGTCTCCCCTTCGTTTCTTTCAGATGCTGAGTGCCTCAGTTTCCCCTCAGTCCCCAGTGCCCAGAGCCCTTCCTTGCCTATCCACAAGACCCCTGGAAGCAGCCCCAGACCCAGCAGCACCCAGCTTTCTGTGCAGGCACAAGTCTTCCCATGACTCCCGGGCTAACTATAGAAAGGTCTCAGGAGGTAGGAGAGAGAAAAACACCCCACAGTGAGCTGTCGCCAAGCCCTAGCATGGGCTGGGGGCTGCTCTGACCCATGGAAGGGGCATGGGGACATGCAGGAAGGTCTTGCTCACCCCTTTCACCCTCCCCAAGGGAAGCAAAGTGCTTACCTAGGTCCATCAGGGCACTGACCAGGGCTCCAGCCAGTGAGAGGAGCAGGGTGAGGAGAGTGAGCCTGGCCATGCTGCCAGACCCAGCCTCAGCCTGGAGCTGGGCCCCTCTCTGGCCAGAAAGATGCTCCTGTCTGCACCACACAGGTTAAGCTCAGGGCCTGCCAAGGTCCCCAGTGGCTCAGGAGGATGAGCAGGATACACCAGTGGCTTGACTGTGGTGGGCGGTTGTGGGGCCTCAGGGAGGGCTTCCTGGAGGAGGTGCCTGAGGGAGGAGTTGCTGCGGGTAGGTGGGTGGGAGGAGCCTCTCTGCTCCACTTCTTCACCTTCCAGCCGTGGTAATTGTTGGTCTGGGTCCCCACCAGGGGCTCCACAGGGCACACAGGATGAGGAGAGGACCAGGCTTGGGACTGAGAAAGGAGGAGAGGAAAAGATGCCCTTTCTGGGAGGGCTGGAGCCGAGCTGGGTCGGCTGCGGTGCTGGTCCCTGTGTCGCTGTCTGCAGGGTCTGATTTTTCCCAGACATCTGCAGTATCAAGTCAGCCAGGCATCCTGGAGCACTGACCAGTGTCTTGGGACAAGATGGTCAGGCTCTCACACTCAATTTCTTTGTCCAGACCCCTGCCTGGTCTGGCCTTGGGGCACCCAGCAGGTGCCAGTCTCTGTCCTGACCTCTGTCCCACAGGGAGGCTTCAAATGCTGGTGCCCAAGGCCACATGCCCCCGTGTGTACCTGGGATACAGTCACGTGAGGACCCATGACTGGGGCCGCTTGCTCCCTGGGGACCACACTGAATGGCTAGGTCCTGATGGGTTAGGGGTCCCAGGACATGGGGAGCCCACAAGGTGGGTGCATGTAAAGGTTTGTGGGTTCTGGGGGCTATTTCTGCCAGTGGAGGGGGCTCCTGTTGGGGCAGAATCTTGCCAAAGCCCTGGAGGGTCCTAAGAGGAGGTGGCTGAGGCCAAGTCTTGTGGGTCTGAACTGCCCTCTTTAGTGTGACACATGCATGCACCACTCGGGGTGCTTTGGGGGTCTTTATGCACTGACCCCTGGGCCTAGCAGAGCAGAGGGCAAAGCTGGATGAAGGACCTGAATCCTGGGGCTGACATCAGAGAGCTGACATGCAGTAAGCGGGGCACAGGGTCCCTGGGGAAGGGGCTGGCGAACTAGTTACCCCAGAAAGCCAGGAACCACGCCCTGGGCAAGGCAAGTCCAGGTACAGGAAGCAGAGTTTTAACAAGGGATCAGCAAGGGAGAGGGACAGGGACGGTGGTCAGTACTGAATCTCTACCAGAGAAGTCCTTCGTCATTTGGGAGTGGCAGGGGGCAGAATGGCCATAGACCCCAGGCCCGCTGTTTGCTGTAGGTCGCTCAGTGAAAAGTCCTGGACCATCAGGACTTTGGTCTGCTCCCAACTCGAGTCATTAGAGCTGACCTTTCAGGGGCTCCAGAGGCAGGGGCCTCAGGGGCTCTATCAGGCAGGAACTAGCAATGGGCCTGTCCTGACTGGGCTCAAACCCAGCATTGCTGTGAGCTGAGCTTTCTTGTGGCCTGAGCGGCACGTGCCCATGTGCTCTGGGCTCAGAGACACAGCTCTCTGGGAATTTCAGGCCCTGGGGTCCGGAGCCTACAGAATTCATGCTGTGTCCCCAGTCTTTTCCTGGGGTGTTTAGACTGGGTAAGGAATTCCAGGGGTCTCCTTCCTCAGCAGCCAGCAATTTTCAGTGCTCTTGCACACTGGACAAGTTTCCTGTGGGTTTTTGGTTTTGCACTAAAACATAAATTGGATTTTCCAATTTATGTAGTGGTTTGTAAACTGGTTTATTACATTTGGTTAAAGATTAGCTGTAGGGTTTTCCAAACAAGGACTCTAGCAAATCTAGAAAATATATTGTTTTTCACTCATGTGCAGAAGAAAACACTCAAGGTATAGTTGCAATAAAAAAAGACAAGTAGGGTAAACAGATAGAGCCCAAGAGGAATGGGGTGGGATAAGGTGGTGCCAGCAGAGGTTTCTGGGAGGGCTGACCAGAGGCTCCCTGTGGCAGGCCCGCTCTGCCCCCTGGTGGTGGGTGTGGCACGGCACAGCTCTTGGGCCTCTCTTCCCACCCGGGTCCCTGGATCCCTGGCAGGAGATTTGCCTGCCTTGTTACTGTTCTGGGAAGACCACTGTGGGCTTGAGGTTCACCTGCGGTAAAGCTGCAGACCCAGGAAAGGGAGAGGGGCCCCGGGCCTTTGGGGTCCGGCAGAGGAAAGGTTCCCAGAGTTCCTGTTAAGAGACAGTGAGTGGAGAGCATTACGAGCCCCTGGAGGTGTTTCTGGGTACTGAAAGAGGTGAAGGTGCAGAAGCAGCGGATGAGGGCCTGGGGTCAGGGTCTGTCTCCTGTCCCTGTGCGAGTGACTGAGAAGCTGGCGATGCTCCCGGCTGCCCATCCTGTTCCCATGCCAGCCCTCTCCTTGGCCTGTGCAAGATCTGCTTGTCTCAGCTGGGGCCGCAGGAGCTGAGGTCCATACTCCACAGGGCTGACCCATCAGGACAAGGAGTGTCCCGGCCACTCAGCATGGGTCCCCAGAGAGCAAACAGCCTTGGCCACAGGCCCCATCTGCTCACCCTGTCTGCTTGCATCAAGAGAACACGCCTGGGTGCGTTGCTCTGGACACCCACATTTGAAACATCCCCTGTGGAGAGGAGGCCAGGAACCACAAATTATAAAATGACAGTGGACTCTGTCAAGGCCCTCCTCCCCCTGCCTTGTGAGCCAACTGGAATGAGGAACCTCCTGCTTTTTCTCTTGGCCACAGTTGACACCTCAATGGCCAGGGATGCTGTGGTGCTCAAAAGGCCACTGTATCCTTCACCTCCCGCCTGTGTCTCCACGTCCTGCACCCCCTCCTGCGCCCCCACCTGCGCCCCAGCTCCCAGGTTGTGAAACCCAAATCTTATAAAACTTCAATGCTAGGTCTCACAGAGAGAGATCCCACAAAAACTGTGAAAAGAAAACAGATCTGAGGAGTTCACAGAAGGTACAGAGGTGACCCAGCCCCAGGTCCAGTGAAGGACAAGGACATGGAGTTGCCAAAGTCTTAAGGGAAAAAATTGATTGTAGGTAAAGGGATTTTATTCCAATTTTTATTATAAGAGAGCTCTGTTAAGTGATCTATAAAAGTTATGACTAGTCTTATATAAAAGGATTATGAATCATAACCAGTTACTGTATTACAGCTGTTTTCTTTAAGCTCAATTTTTCTTCTTTTTGCCTTTTTAGAATTTAAAATATTTGTCTACAATTTAAGTTGGCTTACAGATGAATGTGATGAAATCTTTCTTATATATATGCACCAACTTGGTGCAGTCAACTATATTATTTTTTATCGAAAAAAGTAAATAAAATTTCGTACCAAAATAACAATAGTGAATACACTGCATATTGTTATCTTTAAAGTAGTTCATCAGAGTACAAGATATGGGCATAAAAATTGTCCCAACGATATTAGCGCAAACCTTTTTTTTTTCTTCACGAACTAAGAGACACTGGTAGTGTTATATACCTCGTAACGGGGGAGACAGACACCTCCCACTGCAGGCCAGGCCTCAAGACAAAAGGTTAAACAAGTGCTCCCACACCTTGAGGATGAACATCAGGGCTTGATGTTCTAAATAGGTCTCTATCTCCCGAGGAAGCAGGAAGGAGCCACTAACCCAGCTCCTACAGGCAAAGAGCCCCTGCTCCACATTCATGCCCGCTGGCCACGTGAGTGGCTTCCTCCACTTGTCGCCCACTTACTTAATCAGTTTTACCTGGGCAATTATATTCATAATCCTGTTGGTTGCCATAGTTCTGTCCACCTCACACCCACCTTGGGAGTTCCCATTTTGGACCTGCTTCACTTTGTGGTTTTGTTCTATACAAGTCCTTAAAAAAGACAGTGTCAACCTGCTTGGGACTCCTGTCTCCCTCTCTCAGACAGCTTTCTTTCTCTCAGTAAATATATTCTGCTCCCTACTGGGGCACAAGCAGTTCCTACTCAAGACCCCAAGTGGCCTGCCAACAATGCAGGAGATTGGAACAGGAAACTTTTTCAAGTGTGTATTCTCAAAGGTCTCAGAAGGACAAAATCCAAGCCTTCTGGTTACTTTAAATCGTCAGCTATTTCTCTAGAAAAAGGTGAAAACCCCTGACTTCTTAAGTTCTTTATCAGAGGCAGTAATAAAATGTATGTCCATAGATCTGATTCAATATAGGGACAGATTTTGCTTAAAGGCATGTTTATTACTCAGTCATCTCCAGATGTTAGAAAAAAGCTACAAAAGATGGCTTTTGCTCCAGATAGCTTACTTGATTCTTTAGTAAAAGTTGCCTCCTCAGTGTTTTATAACCATGATGTGAGGGAGGTCAAAGAGAGAAAACAAGGAGACCCAGAAAAAGCAGCCACTTTTGCTTACAGCCTTAAGAGAACAGACCCTAAGTCTGATTCTCAGGGCTCCAAGAAGAGCTCAAAGAGGACTCTTACCTGCTACCGCTGCCACAAGCCAGGTCACCTTAAGAGGGACTGCACTCAGAAGTCCCCTGGGCCTCGCCCCAACTGAGAGGTGACCACTGAAGGTCAGACTGCCCTCTGAGACCCTAGGGTTCAGACCCATCCGATCAGCTAGTCCAGCAGGGCTGGAGGGCCCTGGGGCACTTGCTGCCCTCTCCCTCTGGCCAGACTGTCCTCTCCACAGAGGAGCTCATGACTATACAGGGGAAAAAGAAACCAGCCTATTGCTGGACACTGGTGCAAGCCTCTCGGTCCTTCTTTTCAATCCTGCCTTCCTGACCCCTTCTAGTCCCCACACCTCTATGAAAGGAGCCACTGGTGCGGAGGTAATCCGCTACTTCTCACAACCCTTAGGCTGTAACTTGGGTGGTTTTCTTTTCACACATTCATTTTTGATTATGCCTGAAAGTCCAGTTCCCCTCTTGGGAAGACATATTGTATCATGTTTAAATTCTGTGATACATATGCACCCAGGTCAGGTATGCTGCCTTCCCCTCATGCAGACAGAAATAAACCCTGAAGAATGGGCAACTAAAGGTAGAATAGGTAGGGAAATGTTGTAGTCAGGGGTTGTACACAGAGAACAATTAGATCAAGACATGGAGGTTATAATATTATTTTTATAATGGTCACCGGGAGTTAACACAGGAAAATGCAGGAAGTCTATCCCCAACACCAAATATAGAGTTTATTTAGTCAAGAACCTAAATCCCACAGCTATGTCCCACATGAGTCCAGATAAAAACCCAGAGCTCAGGACAGTCAGTGCCTCCCACGAGTCCAACTGGCAGGCCAGAGTCCACAAGAAGGACTCACACCAGTGTCTTTTACGGGTCCATGCTGGGAAGGCCCAAGGGTCAGCAGTGGAAGCCAGAAAGTCTATGCCAGCAGGATGAAGGAGCTGTGCTAGTGGGATGAGGGTTCTATGCTGGAGCTGAGAAGTCACACTCACAACAAAGACCAGGGCTATCCTGAAAGGCACCACAGCCGTCCTCAGCAACACAGAGGCCCCAAGCTCCTCTGATGACAAGCATAGTTGGGTACATGCCAGGAAGCAACGTGATGAGTTCATCCTGGAGATTCATCCAAGCAGCAGACATCTTTCCTACTGGAGCCAGGAAGCAATACTCAATGTGATGACCAGAGCTTCTCCAGGAGAACCAATGGCTCACACAGCAACTCGTAGGAGAACCACAATGCCTCCCCACAACAACGCATTAATGCCTCATCCTCAACACCTACCTTCTTCTCCACCTATTTATCCTGGCAACTTTCCTCAGGTGGAGCATCTTCGCTCAATGCCATGCTGATGTAATCCAGCTAGCATTAAATTGACCACCAGTTCTTAATCCATAACAGGCAATAAGAGCTGCTCCTGTACAGATACACCTCAGAGACTCTCTTTGCTCATCAGAGACAATATCCTTTAAGACCCAAAATTAAGAGAGGATTAATACCTATAACTAATATTCTAAGCACAAGGCTTACGTGAGCCCTGTAATAGTTCGTGCATGTTCCAATCTTGGGAGTTCAGAAACCCAATGGGAAATGGAGGTTGGGGCAGGACCTCAGATCGATAAATGAGGCAGTAGTGCCCAATCACCCAGTGGTAGTGTTACAGATTAAAAACTGGTGGTCAATTTAATGCCAGCTGGATTACATCAGCATGGTGCTGAGTATAGATGTCCCTCCTGAGGAAAGTTGCCAGCATAACTGAGACAAGGAGAAGGAGAAGCTATTGTGTTGAGGCATTGTGGGTTCTCCCACAATGCAAGTTGCTGTTTGAGCCATTGGTTCTCCTGGAGAAGCTCTTGTCCTCACATCATGCATTGTTTCCTGGCTCTGGAGAGGAAGAGGTATGCTGTTTGGTCTTCAGGATGAGCTTGTTATTTTGGTTTCCTGGCATGTACTCAACTGTGCTTGCTGTTGGAGGAGCTCGGGGCCTCTTGTGTCACTGAGGATATTTGTGGTGCCTTTCAGGACAGCCCTGGTCTTTGTTGTCAGTGTGACTTCCCAGCTCCAGTGTAAAACCCTCACCCCACCAACACAGCTCCTTCATCCTGCTGGCATAGACTTCCTGGCTTTCACCGCTGACCCTTGGGCCTTCCCAGCATGGGTCTGGACTGGCATGAGTCCTTCTTGTGGGCTCTGGATCTCTAGTTGGACTTGTGGGAGGCACAAGTCTCCCACATGAGCTCTGGGTCTTCATCTGGACTCATGTGGGACATTGCTGTGGGATTCAGGCCCTTGGCTGAATATTCCATGTCTTTGGTGTTGCAGATAGATTTCCTGCATTTTCTTGTGTTAACTATAGGTGACCATCATAACAATAATATTATAAACTCCATGTCCTGATTCTAATTGTTCTTTGCACAATCCCTGACTACAACAGCTACCCAATCTGTACATTCTTTTCTCAGATCCCAGAAGATGCCAGTTGGTTTTCCATGTTGGATTTAAAAGATGCCTTCTTTTGTATTCCTTTACACAGATTCTCAGTTTCTTTTTGCTTTTGAAAACCACAGGGCCAAGCATCTCAATTGACATGGATTGTGCTCCCCCAAGAGTTCAGAGATAAACAGTCCACATCTTTTTGGACATGTACTTCCCCATGACTTGGCATGTTTTGAGTTCTCTCATGTCACACTCTTGCAATATATAGATACCATACTGTTTTGTGCCCCCTCAGAAGAGCTCTATAGGCAAGGCACTTGTGCTCTGCTAAATTTTCTAGCAGACAGAGGTTATAAGTCTTGTAATCCACAAATGAGCCCCCAAACTCGAGTTCAAAAAATGGGGCAAAAACATGTTTTAAAAAGCAGCGCTGATTTATTTTATCCTGGGCCCAGCAACACAGTGCAGCTGGAGTTTGTAAAAGCTGTGTGAGTTTTTGAAACTTTTCTAGCCCCTTTGTAGATATCACAGTTTACAAAGTAAGGGGTTATGGGTGTGGATCAGGAAATCTGCTAAGGAAATATTTTCCTTAGCAGAGGATAGAGTAGTCTAACAGTAATTAACAATCTTTTGTTAGCTTATTTTAGAACCACAACTGTTATTTGTAGAGGGCAACAGTGGTTAACATATCAATTAGGTTAGGTTTTTAGGGATTTACAATTCTTTATAGAGGGGAGCATTGATTAACATATCAAGTAGGTCACCCAGAGGGGGGGAAAAACCATAGAACAGTATGGCAGCCTTACAGGTACTTTGGTCATATAAACATAATGAAGCTCTTTTTACTAGTGTACACCAATAAGGTCTCTAAATCTAAGGCACAACTTTGCTGTCTTGAGGTAAAATATTTAGGCCTCATTATATCCAAGGGAACTGGAAGACTAGGACAAGAGAGAATTAAACCCATTCTCTCCTTCTTATAGCCCAAAACTCTAAAACAGCTAAGGGAGTTGTGATAGCTTGGACCCCGGAATAAAACCCAAGGAAGCAAGAAATTAAAATTTGGGGAGCAAAGGCTTTATTTTAAGCCAGGCCTGGTGACACAGCCTCTGATAGCCAATTTGGAGACTGTGTGCCCCAGAGACTGAATAAAGGGATTTTAAAAGCAGGAGAGGGAGAAAAAAAACCCCACAGAGCTGTTAAGCTGTTGACTTAAGTCTGGAAACTGTAAAGCTGTCCACTTAGTTTTGGTAATATCTGGAGCCTTTGGTACCTTTAAGTTACTCCCGTTCTGCAGATAAGCATTATCTCGGAATAGCACATCTGCAATAACATTCGAAGAAGAAAGTAGAAAGTTCTACAGTATACGAAGTTGTACTCAAGGATTTCAAAGAAAGAGACAATATGGTAACTACTTTTAGGTTAGGATTATCTGGTGGTGAAACACTATTCTGCTTAAATGGTTATGTTTTGATCTGCGCTGTTTCATTGTTATGCCCTCTTTTATCTCAATCTCCACTCCATTATTTACTTTTTTATCTTTATCCTTTTAATTAAAGGAAAAAAATAGCAGGATATATTATAGTAACCCACTTTGACTTTTCATTACCTTGATTTAAAGCCCTGTATTACTCTCACCATCTGGTTTTTAACTGATGTTCCCCTATTCTGTTTTGCTGGATAGTATCAGGTTCGAAAGTTTAGGCATCAACTGTGAAGATAATGAGATTCATTATGACGCCCATTCTTGTTGACTTTTATCTACTTTTGAAGACCTACAATATCTCCAATGTTTTGGTTTTGTCGGTTTTATTCTTTACTGTTTTGTTCAATTGTATTATAACTAACGATATAGGCAATTCTATTAGAGATAGCGGGAGGCATTATAGTAACCATTGTTGATCACCTTGTATTATGTTTTTACATTATCTATTATGTCCACCCTTTTGACTTGACCGATTCTGTTCTGTTATGTCACATTTGGTTTTACTCTCTTCCAAAAAAGTAATAAGAACCGTGGGAGCAATGAAACCCAAAATGTGTAATAGTCATGGTACAAAAGAGAGGAAAAGAAAGTGCTCCAAACTATATAACTGCATGTATATTTAAGTGTATAAGATAGAAAATGATATCACAGAGTTTTATTGGATCAATGAACAGAACTGTTTGCAGTATCATTGATGGAATGTCCACTCTACAAGCTTTAATTTTGTGACTTGAACAATTATTTCTAAGATGACAATATGTAATCCATTAACTAGTGATTTCCTACTGTTCATTTTTTTTTCTGTAAATCTGTATAACTTGTACCCTTTCCCTGCTTTTTTTTTCTTTTCTCCTTAAATAAAATTTTAAAAAAAATGTTTAAAAAAAAAAAAAAAGAAAGTAGAAAGTTAATTATTTTGGGACAGCTTGTTAGCAATAACATGTGGAAGGGGGGAGGTGGTTAATTATCTCGGAACAGCTGGTTAGCACTAACATGTGAGAAGGGGTTGAAAGTTACAAGAAGCTGAAACTTAAGTTTTTACAAGGATTTGAAACTTAACCCTTTCGGTGCTTACAGAACAAGAGGAGGCGCATTGGTTAGAGTTAAGCCATAACATTCTTCCTGTAATTTCTTTGAAGTTAAGCATTTCTTAAGAACAGTGCAATTAGCACATAATTATAACAGGCACATTTTATGACAGACCACCACTGGGTAGGGAAGGGGGTTACCAGAAACTGAAACCTAAGGCCTTTATGGCTTTTTAAGAATTTGAAACTTACCTAGATAGATAGGGAGGGAGAAGGGGGAAGGGGAGGCAGTACGTGGAATTACAGAACAGAAATATGGTGCGATTACTTTTTTTTTTTGGTGGGGGGAAGAACAAGGTCAGGTAAGGGTTGTGCTAACAAGCAAGTCTCCCTGCATACAAGCAAGTTACCCTTTAAACAAGTTTAAATTAGGAAAACATCCGGTTTCCTCAGCAGAGAATAGAGAAGTCAAACAGTAATTAAGAACACCTGTTAGCTTATTTTAGCACCACATCTGTTATTTGTAGAGGGCAACAATGGTTAACATATCAATTAGGTAAGATTTTGCAATTCTTTACAGAGGAGAGCATTGATTAACATATCAATTAGGTCGCCCAGAGGGAGAAGGAAAACATATATACGGTATTGCCATGTTACAGGTAATTTGCTATAATACAAATATAACGAAGCTATTTTTCTTAGAGTACAACAGGGATTCGTAGTAGTCACAGGCTTTTGCCACCTTTGGATACCAGTATATGGGGAGATTGCACCACCCCTCTATCACCTTATAAAAGAGACCCAAAAGGCAGATACCCATAGTTTATGCTTGGAACCTGATTCCCAAGCCGCATTCCAGAAGCTTAAACAAGCACTTCTGAATGCCTCAGCCCTGAGCCTACCCACAGGGCACCATTTCAATTTATATGTAGATGGGAGGCGAGGCCCGCTTTGGGAGTGCTTACACAAAGCTGAGGACCTGCTCAACAGCCTATAGGTGTCTGAGCCATGAATTAGACATTGCAGCTAAGAGATGGCTTTGCTGGCTCAGAGCCCTGGCATCTGTAGATCTCTCAGTGTCAGAGGCAACCAAGCTGACTTTAGGCAAAGATCTCGTTGTGTATACACCTTACAATGTGGCAGGACTCCTTTCTTTCCAACGGGAGTCTATGGTTGTCTGACCGACTTCTTAAATACCAGGCTCAACCTCGAGAAGCCATTCAAATAAAGACATGTTCCTCAAATCCCGCCACCTTCTTCCAGGACAGGAGGAAGAAATTGAGATTGATAAACATAACCATGAACAGGTAATTTTTCACAAACATGCAGCCAAACAAGACTTAGACACCCCTCTTACTTACCCTGATTGAACCCTTTTCTATGATGACAGCTCCTTCATGGAAGATGAAAAGAGAAATAAGAAAGGCAGGATGTGCTGTGGTGACTACACCATGCACTTGAGAGCGCCCCACTTGCACCTGGAAGTGGCACCCAGCTAGCAGAGCTCACGGCTCTGACCAGAGCCTTACAACTCAGCAAGGGACAAAAGGTCAATATTTGTACTGATTCTAAGTATGCTGTAGTATTACATGCTGACACAGCCATGTGAAAAGAAAAAAATTAACCCACAGCCAATGGATCTCCTATAAAACATAAGGAGATTGTTGTACTCTTAAGAAAAATAGCTTCATTATATGTGTATTATAGCAAAGCCTGTAACGAGGCCTTACTGTATGTGGGTTTTCCTTCTTCCTCTGGGTGACCTAATTGATATGTTAGTCAATGCTCTTCTCTGTAAAGAATTGCAAAACCTTACCTAATTGATATGTTAAATTTTTTTTTTTTTTTTTTACCAGTACCAGGAATTGAACTCACAACTGCCTGCTTGCAAGGCAGGTGCTTATGCTGCTGAGCTAAATCCCCAGCCTCAACCATTGTTGCCCTCTACAAATAACAGACGCAGTGCTAAGATAAGCTAACAGGAGTTGTTAATTACTCCCTAGGCTTCCCCATTCTCTGCTGAGGAAAACAGGATTTCTTCTTATCTAAACTTGCTTGTATGCAGGGAGACTTGCTTGTTAGCACAACCCCTTACCTGATCTTGTTCTCCCCAAGGAATGTAATCTCGCCATATTTTCTGTTCTGTAATGCACTGCACTGCCTTCCCCCTTTCCCTACCCGGTGGTAGTCTGTCATAAAATGTGCTAATTGCACTGTTCTTAAGAAATGCTTAACTTCAAAGAAATTACAAAAATGTTGTGGCTTAACCCTAATGCACCAAAAGGGTTAAGGTTCCAAATCCTTGTAAAAACTTAAGTTTCAGCTTCTGTAACTTTCCATCCCTTCCCACATGTTAGTGTTAATGAGCTATCCCGAGATAATTAACCACCTCCCCCGCTTCCACATGTTATTGCTAGCAAGCTGTCCAATAATTAACCTTTCCAAATGTTATTGCAGATGTGCTATTCCAAGATAATGCTTATCTGCAGGATCGAGTAACATGAAAGGCACCAAAGGCTCCCGATGCTGTCAGAACTAAGTGGACAGCTTTACAGTTTCCAGATTTGGGTCAACAGCTTAACAGCTCTGCGGGTTTCCTTTGTCCCCCACCCCCCCGCCCTTCTCCAGCTTTTAAAATTCCCTTCTCCAGTCTCGGGGGCGCACAGTCTCCAAATTCGCTCCCAGGATTGCATCACCAAGGCCTGGCTTAAAATAAAGCCTTTGCTCCCCAAATTTTAATTTCTTGTTTCCTTGGGTTTTATTCCGGGGTCCGAGCTATCACAGAGATAAATCTTTTATTACAGGCTGTCTTTCAAAATCAGATGACATTAAACAGTCTTATGCTGTGAATACTTATGCTGTGTATACAGTCCTGATTCTTCTGCTAATATCTCAGTAGCTATTTAAGATATTAGATAACAAGTCAATGACATGTCAGACTCTAAAATTGCCTGGACTTTATCCTTATAGGAATTAATTCCACTGCCTCTTGGTGGAAATCTTTGATAACTATACTCATGATTATCTTGCTGATTTTATTCTTTGGCCAATACATACTTAACTGTTTCTTTGGCTTTTATCTCCTCCAGACTTAAAGCTGTATACTTACCCAAGATGAAAGTGGCTGGTGTCTATCAAGGCCCTCTAGACAAGATCTCTGCAGAAGTACCTCTGACTGCTATTCAACCACTATGGTCCCCTTCAGCCTGAAGAAGCCAGATTGGTCATTGCCAATTACTCCCTCAGGCAGTTCAGGTTACTTCTTCAGAGGGGAGATTGTTGCAGGCAGTGAGTTAATTAAAAATACTATAGGCAGTGAGAGAGGGCTAGGTCCTCAAAGGAGCCAGTGCTGAAGCCCAGACACCTTGCTCTATGGAGGAGATAGACACCTCCTGCTGTGGGCCAGGCCTCAAGACAAAAGATCAAACAAATGCATCCTCATCCTAAACACTGATATTCTAAATAGTTCCTTATCACCCTGAGGAAGCCAGGAGACACCACCCCAAACACCTAAGGAAGAGTCACTGCTCTCTAAGAATGCCCGTTTTCTATGTGACTTGCTTCCCCATTTGTCCTCAATTTAATCACTTTTACCTGAACTATTAATCTTATTGGCTAACCATATAGTTCTGTCCCACCTTATGCCCATCTGCCTTGTGAATCCCCAGTTTTCCCCACCTTGAACCCATCTCACCCATGATTTTACTCTATAAAAGTCCCTAGAAAAGAGGTAACCTGCTCGGGACCCCTTTTGTCTCTCTCAGACAGAAACTTTCTTTCTCTCAATAAATATATTCTGCTCTTAACCTCCATTGTTCCTAAAATTCATTCTTTGATTTTAGAGAACATGAACTCGTAGCACACATCTAGTAGGTCGGGAGTTTCTTTCCCCTGTGACAATAGTATAACTGTCTTCTATTTTGTTGTTTTTCCATTTCCCTTTCTTCCTTTCCCCTTTCCCACATCCAAGTTTGTTTTTCCTTTTGAACAATTTCTTCCCATTTCACAATATCTATTGTACAGTTTGTATCTTACACTTTCAATTTCTCATACAAGGGAGACAATATGATATTTACACATGTGAGTCTGATTTATTTCACTTATGAGTATTGTCTCTAGTGGCATCTATTTAGCTATAAAAACTCAAGTTTGTCCTTCTTTGTGGCCGAGTAGTAGTTCATAATATAAAAAGACCACAACTTATTTTTATCCATTCCTTGTTCAATGGACATTTTGGTTGTTTGCAATGTTTAGTTGTTACAAATTGTGCTGCTATAAATATGGGTGCACGTATACCACCATGTTATGTTTTTAATTCTTCTGGGAAGATACCCAGAAGGGGAATAGCTGGGTTGAATGGGACCTCTAGTCCTAGTTTTTTGAGGAGTCTCCACACTGATTTCCACAGTGGTCGCAGCAGTCTGCATTCCCACCAACAGTGGAGAAGGGTTCCTTTTTCCCACAGCCCCACCAGCATTTGTTATTAGTTGATTTCCCAATAATAGGCATCCTTTCTGGAGTGAGACAGAATCTCAGTGCTGTTTTAATTTGCACCTCTTGAATGACTAGTGATGTTGAACATTTTTTCATATATTTATTTGCCATTCATATTTCTTCATCTGAGAAGTGCATATTCATCTTGAATACCCATTTTTGGGTCAGGTCTTTGATTTGATCTGATTAAGGTCTGATTTTCTTTTTTCAATTCTTTATATGTTCTGGATAGAAGTCCTTTGAGGGACAACTGACAAAAATTTTTTCTTACTCTGTGGGTCTTTTCACTCTGTTGGTGATTTCTTTTGAAGTGCAACTTTTTAATAAAACGAGGTACCCATTGTTTATTCTTTGAAGTATTTCTCGTGCAATTTGGGTTTTGTTCATGATCTCTATACAACTACATCTAAGATTTCTACCTACTTTCTCTTTGAATATATTTAGTGTTTTTACTTTAATATTTAGGACTTTGATACGTTTTGATTTTACTTTAGTGCATGGTGATAGACATGGGTGTTGGTTTAGTTTTTGGCATGTGGGAAGCTGGTTCAGCTTTGGTAGTTCATATGTATCTAGGAATCTGTCTATTTCATCTGTGTTTTCCATTTGTAGAACCAGAAATTTAAAGGTTAAAAACAAGATGCTGTTTCTCAGCTAGAAACAGCACTGGGCCTCGTGACTCAGTCCTAACTCAGCCCTGCAAAAATAAAAACAACCTTTGTGGCTGTGATATGCTGGGGATGTGCTGTGCCAGGGAACTCAGAGATAGAGCCTGCCATTATGCTAATCAGGGTTATAAAATATGTCAGACTCAAGTCTACAGAAACCAGGTGTCTTAAAGACAAGTTGTGCAGAACAAAGACAGTTAATTAACTCTGACCTGCTGGTCACCCCTTATGAACTGACCAATAGCAGATAGATAAGATGTCCACCGCTCCGCACTAACTGTAATGATTGGCTTCTGTAATAAATGCTTACATTGCAGTTTTTCCCCCTTAAAAACACCAGCCCTGCCCCAACTCAGGGTTCTCCGGTTCCACCTGTTTGGAGGACCCCGTGTACACGGAATAATAAAAACCCCTTTGTTTTTACATGAGAGCGAGGCCCTTGGAGTCTTCCTTGCGACACCGGTCTAACACATTGTGTTAGAATAAAATTTCTCTAAGTAGGTATTGATGATGATCTGGATTTTTGCAGATCTGTTGTGATTTCAACTCTTTCACTTCTCATTGCAATAATTTGAGTTTTTTTTGTTTTGATAAGATGTCTAAGGATTGATCATTTTTACCTACTCTTTCTAAGAACCACTGTTTGATTCATTGATTCTTTGTATTAGTTTCTTACTCTCAATTGCATTAATTTCTGCTCTGATCTTTATAGTTTCTTCCCTCATATGAGCTTTGTAATTGACTTGTTTTTCTTTTTCTAGAAGTCTGAGGTTCAGCTTTAGGTTGTTTATTTGTGCCTGTCCTGTCTTCCTGATGTGAGTATTCACCACTGTGAGTTTCTCTCTAAGGACTGCTTTCATTGGGTCCCATAAGTTCTGATGTGTTGTATCAACATTTTCCTTTAATTTTAGACACTGTTTAATTTCTTCAACTTCATCTGTAACCCGTTGGTTGCTCAGAAAGGTGTTATTTAACTTCCATGTATTTATGGACTGTTTGTGGTTTCTTTCGCCATTGATTTCCGGTTTCATTGCACTATGATCAAATAAATAATATGCATGGGATTATTTTGGTTCTTTTACATGTACTTACACCTGATCTATGGGCTGGTCTATGGTTGATTTTGGAGAACGTCGCATGTGTAGTTAAGAGTGAGTATTCTGATGTCATGGAGTGGAAAACTCTGTAGACATCAATTAAGTCCATTTGTTCAGAGGTTTGGTTCAGTTCTGATATTTCTCTATTGATTTTTTGTCGAATTGATCTATCTATTTGTGATAATGGGGAGTTAAGTTCCATCATTACAATTGTGTCAGTGCATATTTGATTTTTCATATCCATTAATATTTGTTTTATATAGTTTGGGTGCTCCTGTATTTGTTGCATATATGTTTATGATTTTAACCTCTTCTTCTTAAAGTTTTGCCTTAACAAACATATACTGACCTTCTTTATCTCTTTTGATCTGTCTTGGCTTGAAGTTCATATTGTCTATAAATAGAATAGCTACCTTTGCTTTTTTCAGAAAAAGCATTCCTGTTGTATAGAATATTATTTTCCATCCTTTGACTTTCAGTCTATGAATTTCTTTTGAGTTAAATATGTTTCTTGTATGGGTCACCTTGTTGGATTTTGTTTCTTTATCCATTCTGCTAGTTTATTTCTTTGGACTGGTGAATTGAGACTGCTTACATTGCTGGTTATAAACGACATGTATTGATTTATCCTTGTCATAATTTCATCTGCTGTTGGTTCCTTTTCTTTTCCCTCTTTAATTCCTTGCCCTGCCTTGCACTCCAAGGGCAAAAGGGGAGGGACAATGTCCATGGGTCAATACAACTTTATTGACTGGGGACCTAGGAGGGTCTACTAGGAAGAGCTAACCGTGTTTCTGATTGACCAGAAGCATCATGGAGATGGGTCAACACACCAGCCAGACAGGCCTTCCTGGAGGGGGAACTTACTGGGGACAGTGCAGGATTTAGCGCACCAGTCCCTCGGGCTTTAACTAATGACAAGCCTGGGCCCATGAGAAAACTACTGTTTGGAGGTTGGGGATATCGTTCAGTGGCGTGGTGCCTTCCTGGAAAGCATGAGGTCCTGAATTTGATTCCAGTACCAAAAAAGCCTCCCCAAACAGACAAACCCTACTGTTTGGAATCTTGCCTTACTTCATAGTGTAGGAAAAAATATGGACGGGTCATGGTACATACCCACTAAGGACACTGTTACAGCCAAAGAATTTAAATGAGTATTGACTTTTTAAAAAATAATTAAGTTTATTGGTACAATTTAGATCCATGTGCATTTACAATCCTTGTGTTTCCTCTTATGGAACTACAGTCTGGTATGAAACTGCCCTTACACGTACAAACTGTACTTTGTCATCACATTCAAGTGGGAGAAGTTATTAATAGACGTTTAATGGTCCTGGGACGCATGCCAGGAGTGCGGGTTCTAGTTCACCTAAATGAGCCTCAGTCTTGCACCCTGATGCCATGTCTTTTATAGGCCCTAGTGAAGTGTTGTCAGCCTGGAACTAAAAGGATGACTGGTCTGATGAGACTGGACTAGCCACTCTAGTACTGCTGACCCAAGTCTGTCTCCTTGGTTGCCTTGGCTTACCCCATCCAGAGAGCTCGCTTTATAGATCCCTGGACAAGAGCAGCAGACAAGGCTCAGAAGACAGAGCATTCAGTAGACACCGGGCTTCTTTCACAAATCAGCATGCTAATGAGCACCGTTTTTGGATGGGAGATCATGTAGACAGTCTTGCTATAGACGTAGCAAGGCCTCCAGGGTCACTCTAATGGTACCGGTTTTGTGAAACGCTCTACCCCATCATGGGTTTGCTCATCCATGGGAACACTTTAGAAACATGTTTAAGGGGCCATGCATCAAAATATGACTTTGTTTGATCATTTTTATGCCTACATTTTGTAATCTGAGCAACTACTTTGAGAATAAAAATATGCAGTATGGAAACCATTGTTAATCTCCTATAGTGTTGACTTGAAATTCTGTACCTTTTAATTTTTTCTGTTTCTTTTTTTAATTTAAAAAGTTTAAAAATATATATAACTCTGGACCTAGATGCTTTACAAAAAGAAGTATTGTATATAGTTCAACAAACTCAAAATTTTGGTAAAAAAAATACAGGATTGGGATAAATTTTTTGATGCCCTCAATCTGCTGTATCCTTTTAAATATCTCCAGGCTTGGGGATGACAGTACACAATGTATGTATCATTGTTGCCCAGATTGACATGTTTTAAAATTTTGTGGTAGCTTTCTTCTTTTTTTCACTTTTTATCTTTGAAATAAAATGGACTTGAAAAATGAAAATAAAAAATAAAATAAAATTACTGATGAAAAAAATACCTCCAGGCTCACCTGTGGTTTTATGCCGCTGTGCACATAGTGATGGTCTCTGGCTTCTGGTGGTAGGCTCAGTCTGCCACACAGGGGCTCAGACCTGCCGACCTTGGGAGGCTCTGTGGCCACAATACTCTGATTCAGGTTTTCAGTCAAATTCGCAGAAGGGGAGCTGGTGGGGACCACAAATTAGAAACCGAAGACAGAATATGTCCAGCGCTTCCTTGAGGCACTGACCTCTCAGCTCCCCTTTCCTGTGTTACTAAATTTGCTGCTGCCTTTTCTTCATCCTTCATCACACCCCTCAGACAGGCAGTTGGGGACCTTGGCTGGGCTCCCGAGAGTCAGGCACCTCCTGGATGCCCCAGGGTCAGGCTGGTCTGAGATCCCAGTAGGGAGCTGAATGTGAGAACCTGATCTCATCCCAGGAGACAGGTCAACCTGGTGGCTCCTGGCTGGACCACGTGGGACACTGCTTGTTTGTTTGTTTGTTTGTATGTGAGACAGGGTCTCACTGTGTTGTCCAGGCTGGCCTCACACTCACAGTGATCCTCCTGCCTTAGCCTCCGGAGTGCTGGATTTACAGGCACGTACCACCATGCGCCGTCAACACTGTGGAAGTCTGTATCTCAATCAGAGAGGATGCCATGTGTCAAGGACGCAGGACAGGTTTACACTGATGACAACTGTGAATGTGGAGTCTCATACACAACCCCAAGTGTCAAAGGTGAAACAACCTGGAGAGGAGAGACACACATCAGAATGGTGTTACCAGTGACGATGATGACTGAAAGAGAAGCAGGCCAGCAGTGCTAGAACTGTCAGGAGACGCTGCTGAATCCACACGAGTACACCAGGGAATCATCACTACACATACGAATTCCTAGGAATGAAGGCACAGGCTGAACAAGCCCTGGGGAGGGCAGGAAGAGGAAGCTTTGCAGGAAGAGCAGAGAGAGTGAGTGACTGGGGAGCTCTTGGGAGGTGCAACCTAGGAAGAAACACTCACCACATGCAAGGGTGTGTTTGTGCCCATACCGTGCCCAGAGGGGAAGGACAGGCATGGGAAGCAGAGTGTGAGTCCCTTCTCTCCAGAGGACTTAAATGTTGTCCTGGCCTCTGTCCAGATGCACAAACTGGTTTCAGTTTCACAACGTGTAAGCACTTTAGGAGGATGCCCATGGGAAACAACTCCCAAGGGGCACCTCAGGGGTTGTGGGTGAAAGGCTGGGACCCCAAAGAGCCCCAGGATGCACCTGCCACCCAGCCAAGGCCCTTGGCTGACCTGGTCCAAACACAAGCCCAGGAGGTCCCGGCCTTAAGCCCCAGCCTGTGCTGCGGGCTCATGGAAAAGCCTGGCCAGGCGAAGGTGGGCATGACAAGAGGGTGTGAAGGTGGCTGGTCACTGGTGACCTCTCCACCCCTGCTGACATCTGGGTTCCTAGGGGCTCCCTGGGGTGGGGCCTAGCCTCTGGCCTCTGTGCCCTTCCCACTCTGGTAGCTCTAGGAGAAGCTACTGCTTTGGAGATGCACTGAGGCCTTTGCCCTCTGCTGCCCAGCTCTGGACCCTGGCATTGCTGACCAGTGGACTCCTGGAGGCTTTTGGGAGTGCAAGTCACATAACTGCCCAGTCACTCCCCCAGGTCACTCAGCCTGGAGACACTCTGTCCAAGTCCCCCAGCCCATCTCCTGGTACTGCACTCTGGGACCCTTCTCAGGTCCTGCATGTGCTGTGCAAGGACTTCTGCAGTGTGGCCATCTGGCTTCGGGGAGTCCTGGCTTGGGCTCCCCAAGGGGCAGGACAGGGCTGGGCCAGGAAGAAGCTGCAGTTGGGAGGGGTGGGTAGTGGCCAGGGGGGCCCGTCAGGGGTGGCAGTGAGCACTGGGCCTGGCAGCCCCGCCTTGGAGCACAGGGAGCTGGTGGCAGCTGCAGCGTCTGGAGCTGAGAGCAGAGGTAGGGCCAGCTCAGGAGCCAGGCAGCCACTTCCTTCAGTGGCCCAAGGGCAACCAGCTCTGCTGTCACCACCAACATTGCCCAAATGGCCCTCATGACAGGCTCCCAAGCTCTCAGAGCTATGGTGCAGGAGCAGGACACTAAGCTGTGTACACGGCTCACCCTGAGGACCAGCATAGGAGATGTCAAAGCCACCAGGGTGCTGTCTGCAAAGCCCAGGACCCTCATGGGGAGGAAGCAGAGGAGAGCAGGACAGAGCAGGGGTGGCAGGACAGGGCTGGGACTCTCATGCTTCCTGCTGCCCACCACCCACCCTGCTCTGTGTCCCTGTCCCACACCCAATGCCACCCTCTCCCCATCCCACTACTGAGCCCTGGGCACAGAAGGGGCTGGGTGGTCATGCTGCTTGCCTCACTCTGTTTGTCCCCAGCACAAGGTGGGTCCTACTGGCCCTGATATCTGGGGCAGATGGACACTTTCCTGGCCCTTGAGCAAGGACCAGCCCTGCCCTGCTGTCCTGGACATGCCTCCTGCCTCTCTCTGCCCACCTCCTCTCTGTGAGCAGCTAGTGACACATTCTAACAGAAACCCCTTAACACTGGCACCCCCAGGAAACTCCTGGAGCCTTCTGTGAACACAGCAGATTCCTGAAACTCCAGCTCTTCCCAGAAGTACCTCCTTCCTGGACTGGGACAGCCCTGCAGCTCTGTCTCCTCCTCCCCTCGCCCCACCCCTTTGGTCTCTCAGTTTTTCTGGCTGGACAGGTTCAGAAGCTGGAGGCTGAGAAGCAGTTGGAGGTTCTGGTCCCGTGGGAGGAGGGAGCAGGTGAGTGGCTGGGAGGGCAGGAGGTGAGGACTCAGGGGACCAGGGGCTCCAGGGGTGGGGGACTTTGAGGGGCCAGGGAGTCCCTGGCTATGGCACTCCTGGTACCCTCAGCACCTGTCACTCTGCCTCAGAGATGAGCAGGGAGCCAGGCAGGTTCAGGGTCACTAGCCAGGCATGGAGCAGGCAGAGCGGACAGGACAGGCAGTTGGGGTGTGGTAGCTGAGGGACCTGCATCTCTGTGGGGCCCTCAGCTGGGCCCTGGGAAGAGCAGAGGTGGCACCATGCTGTCCTGGGACAGGATGGATCTGCCCCACTGTTCCATATTGTAAACCTAAATACATCCCAAATCCAAGTTCTGTAATCCTTTTTCTAGTTTTCCTCACAATCCCAAAGGTTATATTTGTAATCCCATTGAGACGTGATTGGAATCCTAGCGAGCTAATTGCAATGTACCACCTCCAATCCAATCCATGGTGAGAGTAAAAACACCAAGACAGATTTCAAGTTAAGGGTAGCCAAGGTGACCTAAGTCCAATCCTCGTGAGGACATGGGGACAAAGGCCTCCATCCTAGGCCTCTCCCAGCATTTATTATCTTGTCAAGAAGAGGGTGGCTCAGGGATGAGTGATAGTGAGGATGGTGGAAATTATGTAACTTGAGCTGACTAGTCAGGTGCAAGAGTGGCATCAATTAAGGTAGCAGTGGAATTGTTTTGGGGGCTATCACTTTGATTTCTGATATGCAAACTCTTGTGCTCTGGGGAGTCATAGCCTCTTATCTTATCCTACCCAGTTGATATTCCCGGAGCTATTTGCTCTAACATCTCGAGTGCTCAATCCTGTATTGTGGAGAGCACTATATGAGGAAACAGGACTGTCTGATGGCTATAGATTTTGCACATTAGCACCTCGCTGGCCTTATTTGCAATGCTCAGAGCCAACTGAAGCGAAGGAAATACCCTAGCCAGCCTTTTACATATCAGTATAAGGAAATGAGTCTCCAAGTAATCAGAGTCACAGCAATTGTTTTGGACTCAAAGAGAGTCACTGGAGTTGTCTCTCACAGTTCCAGACAGGGCCAGTGCACTCCTGGACTCTTCACGTTGTCTGCACAGATCTGTACATACCACACACATGCACGAGTATATGCACACTCACAGGCATGGAGCAGGCACATGCACGTGCTCTTATGAGAAGCCCTCTGGTTCTGGGCTCTGCAGACAGCTCCCTGGTGGCTTTGATGTCACTTATGGTGGTCCTCAGGGTCAGCTGTGAACAGAGCTTAGTGTCCTGCTCCTGTACCACAGCTCTGAGAGCTGGGGAGCCTGTCACAAGGGGCAGTTGGGCAGGATGGTGGTGACAGCTCACCACCATCTGGAGGAAGTGGCTGCCTGGCTCCTGAGCTGGCCCTATCTCTGCCCCTCAGCTCCAGACCCTGTGGCTGCCTGTGCTCCTTGTGCTCCAGGCAGTGTTGCTGGGCCCCGCTGCCCACACTGCCCAGCCCTTACAGCTGCAGCTAGTCCTGGCTCAGCCCCAGAGTCAGATGCCCAATCATAAGAGCCCCCAGGGAGCAGATGCAGGGCCTGGCAAGGGATCCCACCAAGACCCCGAGGAGCCCACATGGCTCACCTGGGCGTTTGGGGGGCATCCTGAGCCATGTCCCACTGGAGTGGGGTGAGGGGGCATGCAAGAGCCCAGAGCCTGTGCTGTCCCCCTCTTCCCTGCCAGTGTCCAGGCTTGAGGC
This sequence comes from Cavia porcellus, assembly GCF_034190915.1. NCBI lineage: Eukaryota > Metazoa > Chordata > Mammalia > Rodentia > Caviidae > Cavia > Cavia porcellus. The sequence continues at coordinate 30,492,146 of NW_026947515.1, forward strand.
TGTGCCTCAGCGGGGAGAGAAGCCTGAAATCTCAGTGGGTCTGGGTCAGGGTTTCCTCCAGGAGCTGTGCCAGGGCTTGAGCCCCTGAGGGAGCAGAGGCAGGCAGTGGGCCAGGCCTGCACCCTCCCCAGTAAGGTGTGGCCTGTCCATGAGTATTGGGTGGGAGAGCACCCCAGGAAGCCCACTGCTTCATGACCCATGCAGGCCAGGTCTGGGGCAGCAGGAAGGCCAGGGAGGGGACTGACCGCGGTCCATGGCCAGCAGGGCCGACGAGGAACGTGTCGAGAGTCCTGGCAGAACCTTCCAATATAGGAAAAATGTTCTGCCAAAATATCACCAGGGTGAGGTCCATGTGGACAGGTCTCACCAAGCCCAGCCTCTGGAGGAATTGCCCTGCCTCTTTCTAGAACCAGAACGGTTCCCAGCAGCACGGAACAGGGCTGAGCTGTTTCACTGATCCTGGTAGCTGCTGCTGAGTGCCACGCAGAGACAGAAAGGCAAAGGTCACTGGCACCTCAGTGTGGTTCAGGGCTGATGTGGGCTGGTTTGGGCAGCTCGCAAAGCTCCTGCTTCTGAGAAAGTCCAGAATGATGGGAATGTTCTAGCCAGAAATCAGATCTAAGGAATCTTTGGGGGCTACCCTTTAGGAAGAGCAGAGGTGGCACTGTAGTGTCCCCAGGATGGGCCAGAGCTGCCCCTCACTGCTCTAGAGGAGGATTGCTGGGCTCCCGGACTGGGCACTCTGCACACTGCCCTCACAGATCTTGATCATGCAAGTGCACAGTCTTGCTCACGTACACCGGTAGACTCAGTGCACTCCCAGCTGCGAGCTCTCATTAGCGGCCTTGTTGTGGGGATTCCCCTTCGATATACGCACCACGTACACACACTCAGCGTGCACACACAGATTCACTCAGAGGAGACAAGTGCTGGGCGGGACTTCCCCTAACGCGGCTCTCAGCTCCCTCCCTTTGTCTCTTTGCTGTTGGTTGCCAGGTACTCTCCCGACCAGCTCAGCCCCACTGCCCTGTCAGCATCAGCGGCACTGAGAACTGAATCCCTGCCCTGGGCAGAGGCCTGGGATTCCAGAGGCTAGTGCTCCAGTTGTAGAGCCTTGGGGGACAAGTACTGAGGCTGTTGCTGCTGCTGAACCCAGAGCAGGAGTGGGACAGTGCAGCCAGGCAGATGGGAGAGCTTGAGTCAGGAATGAGGCGGCAAGGCCTCCAACGGGGCAACCTAGCTGCCCTTCTGTGGTCCCTTCAAGGCATTCCTGAGTCAACTGTGCAGGGGCCCCAGCGGGCGGACCTCACAGGCCTTGGCCTCTGCAGGGAGCTAGCAGGGCCTGTCCCACAGTGTGGCCCGCAGCAGGCCTGGGCAGTGTTGTTGAGCCTCTCCTGTAGTCTAGGAAGTGTGTGGCTCTCCCCATTCCCTGCAGTTGGCAGGACAGCAGTGCTGGCCCCCACAGATGCTGGTGGGAGTGAGGACCCACTGTGCATTCCTGTTCCCAGTGTACCCAGCCCGAAGATGAATCAGTGACCAGCCTGTATGCCCAGAGGCCCAAGGAGCTGGGAGCTGTGTCCCTAGGTGTGATGGGCTGGTGTGTCCAGGGTGGCTGAGGTTTGTCATTGTGGGGACTCTGCAGATGCCACGGCTCCACTCCCGCTGTGATGTGCAGATGCCAGCTTCACGGGTGGTGTTTGGAAAACCTGATGTCTTTCACTCACCCTGCTAGTGCCAGGGTGCCACACGCCTTGTCGCCCCAAGGCCCGCTGAGCTGTGTGGCCACCCGTTACTTTCCCAAGCCTCCTTCTTTCTGTTTTTTAGCTGTGCATCTTACTCCCCTGGGCTTCTTCCTGCAGTCAACAGAACAACACTGAGACGGAAGGCCAGAGGGTCTAATCAGAATGCATGACACTCTTGCTTTTGAATTTCAGATAGTAAATCTGTTTAAAATGTGTCCGTACCAAATATCGCCATGTCGTGCCAGAGGTTGGCTGTTTGGCTTTGTTTGTTAGTACTGACACATTGAGTTACAGCAGCTGAGACAGTCTTGCAAGTGGCTAAGGTGCTCTGGCTGAGCTTGAACTTGCAATCTGCCTGCCTCAGCCTTCCAGTGCTGCATGAGAGGTGTGTGTCGTCAGGCCCAGCTGGGTGGTTCATCCGAAATTTCAGTGCAACTGAGGGTATTGGATGGGCAGTGTGTGGCCACCTGAGAGGGCCCAGTGTAACCAAGGCAAGTTTTCTCTTGGGAAACAGCAAATCCCATGTACCAGGCTAGCTGCTGCTCAGAGGACCTGGACCACTGGGTCTGAAGCCTCAAGGTGGAAGGTGATAGGGGGGCTGGGAGGCAGAGATGGATAATACCTGCTCTCCCCTACCCTAGTCACCAACCTGCCCTGCCCGAGCCCCTCAAAGCCATGTCAGGCCGAGGACAATGGTGTTCTAGCCCCATCCACATGGCTGCAGTGCTTCCTGCAGGGTCCCTTGGAAAATGGCTCAGCTCATTTGTGGGGCTTGGCCCCCCATACAGGGGTGACCCCTGGATAATGTATTCCAGGCCTCACTCTGCCTGTGCCAGGAGTTCGGTCCTATACATGGGGGACTGTGGGAAGGGGATGTGGCCTACCCAGCCTCCATTCAGACCAGGGCTGTGTTGCCCTCCCCAAGTCTGAGCTATTGGACTCAGACACTGCAGGAGACTTGGAGGGGCCAGTGAGGAAGGCTCTTGGAAGAAGAGGAGCCAGAGGTCAGTGAGGGGGCCCTGATGTGACAGGCAGGATGTGGCACCACCCAGGCTGGAGGATCTGAGAGGGTCTCAGCCCAGGAGTAAGTGTAGCCAGGAGCCGGGACATGGAGGACACAGAGCCCAGAGAGAGGTGATAGTTCCAGCCTTTCCCTCCTCCTGCCTCCACGTGGAGGGCTGACCTTGCTGAGGGCAGGAGGCAGGGGACCAGGGGACCAGGCACACAGGTCCACCATGCCAGCAAAGCTTGCAGGAAGAACAGAGTTGTACCCAGCTGCCCCTCCATCTAGAGCGTTCAGGGCAGCCCAGACAGGAGGAACTCTGGTGTGTGTGATGGCCCTCAGAGTGTTAGGGTGTGGCCACAGAGATGTTGAATCCGCTGGAGAACTAGCCAAAGGGCAACTCTCCATGCTAAGTAAAGACTAAAGTCCAGGGAAGCAAGGGCTGGGCCTGTCCCTAGACGTAAGCTGAGGACAGACTTCTCAGGTACAGTGATGGCTGTGTGGCCTTTGGCTGAGTAGCTATGGAATGTCCACCTGTGACTCATGCTCCAAGAAAGAAAAAAAAGTCCCAGGAAAGAAAAAAAACAAAAACAAAAAAACAGACCCAGGCGCACTCTTTCTCCTAGTGAGGGTGGGGCTCCCGCAACAGCAGCAGGTAGCACAAAGAAATTAGTCCCGGCCCTGCCCACCCTGAAGGCCCTCCCTGGTCCTGGCAGGGGGAGGAGTAAAGGAGGAACATAGTTGGTCCTGAGGACAAGGGAGGAGGGCCTTTCAGTTCCAAACCTGAGCAGTGGAGGGGAGCTGTGAGCACGGTACAGCTCCCCTCAGCACCTCAATGCCAGGTTGCCTGCCCCGCACCACCTAGATCCTGGGTGAGGAGCCCAGGCTGACAGCACTTCCAGTCAGTCACAGATCCCACCAGAGAGCAGGCATCCCCAGAGAGGACTGTGACCACATTGTGACTTTTGGCTGTCATCTCAGGCTGCGGCAAAGGCTGTGGCACCAGCCCAAGCAGTAAGCCGGCTGGGAGGCAAGGAGGGTGTGATCTTGAGGTCCCCCTTCTGGATTTGGGGCTATCCAGGTCTTCCGTGGAGGAGGGCCACAGGCAGGGCTTGAGAGATGCAGCCTTGGCCAGGGCCTTGGGCCGCCGCTGGCGTCGGCAACAGGAAAAGCCTCGCATTTGAGGCAGCCCCTTGACTAGCTCAGGCTCTGGGCTCCTGGAGTGTGCTGTGGGTGTCAAGGGGCCAGCTTTTGACACATGGCCCAGGTTGCCCTCAGGTGTCCCTGACACTTCTGCTGTGATAGTTTTATGCCCATTGTGCCCTGGAGAAACACAACGCTGGTGACAGTGACAGTGACTACCTACCAAGGTGATTTCCCTAAGGGTGGCTGCAGCAGCAGGAACTAAGATCCAAGAGGGGGTTGGCGTGAGTTAGGCCAAGTGCATATGGAGTAGACACCATGTGGGGCTGCAGGGAGCTGCAGGAAGGGGCCCCCTGAGCATGGGTGCCTGCATTCTGCACGCTGTGGGGTGTGTCAGGTAAGTACACCTGCACCCTGTTCCACATCATGGATCAGGCTTGAGCCTGACTTTGGGGCTGACTGAGCCTTCATGGGGGACCTTGTATTCTCGTGCAAAGTTGTGCAGCTTATCAGGGACTGGTCGGCTTCAGGGCTCTCAGTGTGTCCAGATCTACATGGCTTGAGTGCTGCTGCATATAGTGTGTTTCTCGAGGTGACCTGGAGATTCTCAGAAGCTCATCTCTGCTGCCAGGCCCTGGCCCCAGTGCCCTCTGTGTGACCACGCCTGGGTGCTTACATGTGTGTGCGTGCATAGAGGTGGGAGTGGAAGACCTTCAGGAAACAGGCTCATGAGGGTTCATGGACAGGTAGGGAATTGGCTGTGCAGGAGGCTGGTCTCCTGGCTGGTCTGTGTCTCTGTCTCTGCTTCCTTCTGGCATGGAAGACAAGTCCTCAGCATTCCCTGGTGCTAATCAGGGAACACTGGGGAGAGGACTCTGAATGTGCCCTGGAAGGGGGACTAAGAGTCAGGAGGGTGCTATGGGAAGGGTATTACGGGAAGGGTGTTCCCTCCTGATGCAGCGACCTGGAGCTGCTTCCTCTACCTGGGACGGGGCCATGTGGGCTGGGTGGCCCTAATGGTTAAGTTTCAGGCAAGATGTCAAAAGGAGATGGGCCCAGCCACCAGAAACCACCAGCACCTGTCATACTGATAAACCAGGCAAGGAAGGCTTCCCTGTGTTTTAGGAATATACAGAGATGCCAATATTTATCTATATCTATATCTATATCTGTATCTGTATCTGTATCTGTATCTGTACCTGTACCTGTACCTGTACCTGTACCTGTACCTGCGTCTGCGTCTGCGTCTGCATCTGTATCTGTATCTCAAAACACAAGTGCATCTGTCAGCTGTTCATCACTAGAACCAAAGCCCTGACAAACACCACCTACAAGAGGAAGGATTGGCTTGCTCATGGCTGCAGAGGATTCAGTCCATGGTCAGCTCACACTAAGGCAGAAACACTATGATGGTGAAAAAAAGCTACTCAACTCTAGCACCCCAGAAACAGTACAGGGAAACAGCACCAGTGAGGAAGAGGTGAAGGACCCCTACAGGACCCAGGGTCACACCTCCAGGGACCCACCTAGACAACCCAGAGTGTTCTGCACAAATCCCCTAGGCGGCACCCAAGCCTGTAGTGACGGCTTAACCTGTACCCAAGTGAAGCCAGGAGGTGGTGGGTGGGCACTAGGGCTCTAGCAGTACAGGTCGCGGAGCCCTGAGCTTGCTGAATGTCCTCCGGGTGCCGATGCTGTGAGCACATTTGGGAATGAGTGAATGAGATGAACTAGGGGCCACCCCAACAAGCGTGACCTTAATGAGCTCTGTGACCTGGGTGTGTCATGGGATGAGAAGGGGTGGAAGAAGGAGAGCTGCAGCTCCATGCCCAGAATGGAGGCCATGGCCTGAGGTGCATGGGGACTGGAGGCTACTAGTGTCCCGGTGACCTGTGCTAAGTTGGCACAGAGCTCAAGGGAAGAGCACAGTGAGGACAGTTCAGCTCCAGGACCCCCATGGATTCTTGTGAGCCAGTGCCTCATACGGCATGGAGCACCGGGCCAGGGGCCAGGGTCGGGCACTGAGAGCCGAGACTCTAGCAGAGGCCTGGGCATCGTGGGTGCAACTGGCAGAGATGACTCAGGGACCCAGGCTGTCAGACCCTGGCAAGGCTAAAATGCTCCAATTGACCACTGCAGCAGCCCACGGCTTCTGATCCCTGTGCTTTCTTCCTCCAATGTCTACAGGACAAGTACCAGGGGCCCCTCCTACCAACCAGCAGTCATGAGCCACTGTCCCATGGCCCCTCCCAGCCGGGTCTTCCAGATGTTCGGTGCCCTCCTGCTCCTGGCCGCCTCCCTGAGTGCTCAGAATACAAGTAGGCCACAGGAATCCCCCTTTCTGCTGGCGAGGAGCCAAGGGGACCAGGAAGGGGGGTGGGAGGCCAAGGTGAACCCCAAACCTGACCCAGGTCCCCAGTAGTAGCTCGGACCCTGCACCCCCAGGCGCTCTTGCAGAGAAGCAGGGCTGGTGGCCTGGATGGGAAAGGACAGGCCATTTTCCCAAGGATGACAGATGGCAGGTGTCCCCAGGAGTACCTGGCAGTCACTGTCAGAGCCCTGGCAAGGGGATACCCAAGAACATGTCTGGTTTCAAAGGAAGGGGAACCTGGGAGTTGGGGCCCTGGGCCAGGGAAGGTGCAGCTCCGAAGGACTGAGGGCCACCAGTCCAGTCACTGACCCAGCACTGCCCAGCAACATCTACATACCTACTAAGCCTTCAAGGACCAGAGGCTCAGGGGGTCAGAGTCCCAGAGATTTCACCGACACAGCCCTCCAGATCTGGGGATCGCTTAAGCCACTTGGGGACATCCCAGAGCAGCCTTAATGACCCTGGTGTCTTGGTCACTGACGGCCAACCTAGGACGGTAGGGACTCAGGGTCATGGCCCTCAGGACCCACATGCCCACCTCATACCCCACACGCTCCTGGTGGAACACACGGGGCGGGGGACAGTAGGAGTCTCCTGTAGACTGGCTGGCTTGGTAAATGGGGACAGGTTTGGGGTTCACAGGCCAGGGTCACACCAGCTCCCAGCTCCCACATCCCCATGCCTTGATTGTGCTCCTGCCCCTGCTCCTGCCCCATGGGAGTGGTACCACTGGGATCAGATCCAATGGGCAAAAGAAAAGCTCACTGTGTCCTTGGAGGCCCCAGCCCCCAGGACCTGCCCTCGAGGTGACCATCCCCCCACAGGGTGGGACAGGCCCACCTGCACGGAGGGCGTGGTTTCCGTGTCCAGGGGTGGGCGAGCCGTGCTGGCCTGCAACAGCTCCAACCCCTTCGTCTACATCACCATCCGCCTGTGCACCCACGGCCAGAATCAGACCATCTTCGACAAGAAGACCCCGGGAAACTTCTCCATGGGAGCCTGGCAACTCGAGGTGCGAGGGGGCTGGGCCCAGCTGGTGATCCAGCCCACCCAGGATGCCCACGCAGGGCTGTACCTGTGGCATCTGCAGGGACTGCAGAGACATAACAAAGAGACCAGGCTGAATGTCTCAGGTGAGGACTGTGGAGGGTAGAGGAGGGCAGGGAAGATGGGGGATCAAGGGTTTCAGGGAGGCTGAGGGAGAGGCTGCCTCCTCCTGGGCCCTGGGTTCCCTGTACCACAGAGACAGCCAGGGGCCCTTGCAGGCTAAAAGCCCCCCCCCCCCCCAACATTCTTTCCCTGCAAAAGCCCTGGGGCTCCTTTTACCCTCAGGCTCTCCTGTCCCCTCCCATCTTTGAGTCCTTCAGCTTTCTCTGGCCCAGGTGGCAGGGGCTGCAGTGTGGGCCAGGGGGGGACCAAGGAGCCCCAGCTGGACTCCTGCTGCCTGGGGCTGGGCATGTGTCTGGGCTGGTCCCCATCCTAACAGCAGGTCTCTTCTGCAGAGCCCCAAGAGCACGAGCTAGAGCGGGGTCCCCTGCTGTCCATGTCGCCAGGTACAGGCCCCGCTGTGGGCTCCTCTGCCTTTGGTGGTTCTGCTGCTGCTGCCCAGAGCCTGGGCCCAGGTGGCAGGGGCTGCAGTGTGGGCCAGGGCGGGGACCCAAGGAAATACGCCAGCCAAGAAATACGCCCAGCTGGACTCCTGCTGCCTGGGGCTGGGCGTGTGTCTGGGCTGGTCCCCATCCTGACAGCAGGTCTCTTCTGCAGAGCCCCAGGAGCACGAGCTAGAGTGGGGTCCCCTGCTGTCCATGTCACCAGGTACAGGCCCCGCTGTGGGCTCCTCTGCCCTTGGTGGTTCTGCTTCCACTGCCCAGAGCCTCTCACCTGGCCCTTTCACCCGTACCTCCTGGTGTCCCACATGGGTGACCTCACACAGAAGGGTGTGGGCAAGCAGTTGATAACTGTTGTGAACCTGACCAATGGGCAAGGTGAGGGTGCTGGAGATGCACATCCCGCCCGCTTTTTTCCAGCGCCTGTAGGCACCAAGAAACTGCAGGCTGTGCCCAAGGCCAGGCTGGGGTACAAAGTGGGAATCCCTGTGGCTGCTATCTTCCTGAGCTTCTCTCGCCCTGCCCCCTCCACCCCTGCCCTGGTCTCCTAGCTGTGTGGTACTGAGCAGAGTGTGTGGGGCTGTCAGGGTGAAGGGTTAAGTGCCAGTGACGATGACAGAGGCCCCCTACCTTTCTACTCTAGAACCCCGGCCTCCAGTGGGGGTGGTGGCGGCTGTCCTCTTTCTTGTCCTGGGCCTTGCTGGGATCATTGTGTTCACACAGTGCTGGCCACCAAGTTCCGGGAGATTCTACCAGGTAGGAGGCCCTGCACCTGCTTGAAGGCAGGTGAGGGGCAACCACCCTGGAAGAAATTCAGCCTTAGTCTCTTTGTGCCCAGATTTGATGCCCCAGCCTGCCTGGAATCCCATGGCCTCAGCACAAAGCCTCTAGGGTCCCTCTGTCCCCAAGCCCTCACCTCGGGCCCAGGACAGCCTGGAGGATGGCATGGGAGTGCAGGCTTCTGGCTCTTCCCAGGGCTCTCGGGCATTTGCATCAGAGGCAAAACCTGTTGTTTCTGAGCCCAGGAGGTGTCTGACTGGGGAGCCCTGGGAAGCGGGTTCAACCCCTATGGGCCTGACTGGGTAAGGGGAGAGTCTGTGTATATACCTGTGTGTGTGTGTGTGTGTGTGTGTGTGTGTGTGTGTGTGTGAGAGTGTGTGTGGAGGTCAAGTGTGGCAGGCTATGTAGGCTGTAGTGTTTGAGCTGCGTGGCCTTTGCCCGAGTCTGAGCTCACCCTGTCTCCCTACAGATGAAACCCTGAGCTAGAGCATGGCTGATGTGAACTCTCAGAGGAGCTCCAGGAAGGAAACCGTCAGCCCCAGTGTCCCTTCTAGTCTCCTGCAGGCTGAGCTTTGTGCCGGGGTCTGAGAGCTTTGTGCCCTTGCAGGATATTAAAGCTGACCTTGACCAGATCTTCAGGTGCATTACCACTCTTAACTATTTTGGGCAAGAAGTGACAGATTTCAGGAATTCCAACCACAGGGGAGTCTCAGAAATTGTGCCCAGTGTGCACATGGGAACCAGCTAGGAGCTGAGGGAGGGGTCTGGCCTGCATTGCCCCAAACCCTGACCTGAACCTCACTGTGACCCAAGAGGTACTGACCCATCTGCCTTGGGTGCAGGGTCATAGTCTCTTGGGACTCTTGGTTCCTGGTTCTGGAGGCCATGGGTACCACCAGGCAGTGTCCCAGGCCTCAGCTTTGCAGTGCCAAAGCAAGGTAACACGACCCTCTCCTTTTCCTGGGTCTGGAGGGGGCTGCCACGCCCCTCCTCTTCGCTTCCCTCTGCTCCCCTGCAGTCCTCGAGGAGGAATGGTCTCTGTGTTCTCCCACTACCCTGGGTTGCCTCATGGCCACTCTGACAGGAGGTGCAGCAGGCTTTGAGCTGTGGCTCCCACCCCCACTCCCACTACTTTTCTGAAGAAGAAGCAAGAAGGAAACCACCCATGATGTGGCATAGTCAGAAAAGGAAGGGTCTGGGCCCATGTCTACATCCCCAACCTCCCCTGACCCCAGCTGGTGACTGACAAGTGAGCTCTCCTGCAGCTCTCCTGGGTCAGCTCTTTCAGGTTCTGTAGAGATGTCAGTGACCCCAGGCACTCTGCTCTGGGGATATCAGCCCTGCCTGAATTTAAAGCAAGCAGTGGAAGTGAGTTTGGGCCAATCAGCAGGTCTAGGTTTAGACCATCACAGACCAGCAGCTGTTATGTAAGCAGCTGGTTTTGGAGGGCTCACTCTAGTGCACTGACCACCCTGTTTTGGGACACAGATCCTTTTCAAATAAGCAGTCTTGTAAATCCTCCCATTATGTGTTTCCAGTGTGGTATGGCCTCTGAAATCTACATGGGGTTCCTGTCTGCAGTAGGGTGGGCAGAGTGGTGGTTTCAAAGAAAAAACTGTAAACACTAAGCCATTGCTTCATGCAAAAAGCTCCAGAGACCAGCAACTGGCAGAGCTGACTCCCAAGTTCTGACACAAGCAACAGCACCCACAGCCTTAATGTCTGGCCAGTAATGGAGCTGCACTTTGCCAGTTCATGATTTCTGCCTGAATTGAGTAAAGGACTGTGATGCCAGCCTTGTTCTCAAGAGTCAGTGGCTGAGCAACCTCAGATGCAGAGCAAGCTTCTTGTGTGTTTTTTGTTTTGCACTAAAACAAAATGTGATGGTTTGGTAATTGGTTTATTTGGCTAAAGATTGCTGCCACGGGGGTATTTCAAAATACAGGATGTCCCACTAAAGCAGAAAAGCCCCTTTCTTCTATTTTTATTTTCCGACCTGCCCCAAATAATACAGCCTCCTCACTCATTGTTTGCAGATGCCCACAGTCACTTCCTGGCTCTGTATCCATACTTCTGTTACCCACCTGTTCCCCAAAGTCACTGGACCTGCCCTGCCCTATCAAAAACCTACAGTTGTGATTTGTACTTTCTGCCTGTAAAAGCCTAGTAAACCCCAGCCCACCAGAGGGCAGGGCCTGGCTTTCTTTGTTGTTGGGAGCCAGGTCCACTGGTGTAAAATAAAGCTGTTCAGTGTTTCCAAATCCTGCATGTCCTTTGGTGTTTCTATTTGCGGTAGCAACACATCCAGAAAAATTCTGTTTCTCTTGTGCATAAGAAAACACTCAAGGTACAGTTAGCATAAAAAAGACAAGCCGGGTAAACACATGTGAGCCCAAGAGGAATGGGGTGGGGTAAGCTGGGGTTAGCAGAAGCTCCCTGCGGCGGGCCCACTTTGCCCCCTGGTGGTGGGTATGGCACAGCACAGCTCTTGGGCCTCTTCCCATCCTGGTCCCTGGATCCCTGGCAGCAGGTTTGCCTGCCTTGTTACTGCTCTGGGAAGACGACTGTGGGCTCGAGGTCCGACAGAGGCCCCGGGCCTTTGGGGTCCGGCAGAAGGAAAGGTTCCCAGAGTCCCTGTTAAGAGGCAGAGGGTGGGGAGCATCCCGAGGCATTGGAGATGTTTCTGGATACTGAAAGAGGTGAAGGAACAGAAGGAGCGGATAAGAGAATGGGCCTGAGGGCCTGGGGTCAGGGTCTGTCTCCTGTCCCTGTGCGAGTGACCGAGAAGCTCACATTCCCATGTCAGCCTTTTTGTTGGACATAAATTTTCCGATATTGCAAACAGGACCAAGGAAACCAGACTTTTGAAAAGCTTTTGGCAAGGCTTTACCTCTGCAGAAGGTGTGTGGCAGGCTCGACAAAGCCAGCCAGCCCAGGAACAAGTAGGGACTGGGTTTTCTTCCCTGGCTCACTGGGCCGCAATGGCTGGTAAGAGCTAAGCTTTGCAGCCTAACATGATTGGCTAGTTCTCACAGTGTCCCTGTCACAGCTGCTGGGCAGACAGATTATGCGACTCAGGAATCTCTTTTGTAACAAAACAGATTCACAAAAAATTTATGGCTGTGTGCAGCTCTTTGTCTCAAGTTGTTTTTTTAAGGAATGATGAAACAAGCATGTGTACAATTTACAAAAATAGGATTTTGCAAAACTAGAGATTTCTATATCCCCTTTGACAGAAAAGGCTACCCTCCTCACACCTCAGTGTCCTCTGTCTCTGGACCCCTGTGCAATGTCCATGCACGCAGGCAGGCTCTCCTTTCCCAACAGTAGTGGACGGGGTCCTCCTAGCTTTCCAAGTGGCAGTTGTGGCTCATCTGGAACCCAGAGCATGGCCCTGGGCTCCAAAGAGTGCTGGATTGCAGCCACCCCACGCTGGTGACCTCACGCTGTGAACTGCAGGGGTTGTGATTCACACGCCTGGTGCATATACTCAGCTCTCGATGGACTCTGGTGCGTGGACTCTGGGGAGGGAGGTAAGGTTTGGTGGAGCTCAGACCCATGCACACAGAAAACCAGGCATGGGGCACACAGCTCACATACCACACACACAACCTGTGAACACAATGACACACGAACATATACACCCAGAACCTTTCCTTTCAGGCCTTGGTCTGAATCCAGGGGATTTGGACCCAGTCCTCCTAGGCTGAAAAATAATAGGTTTTTGTTCCTATTGTAAGTTCTCAGGAGTCTTGGGAGACCAAAGTCCATACTCCCAAGCTGCCCTCCAGGTTGTCCCGGGGACAAGGCGAGGGTTTGGGGACAGGGTCCCTGTGGGCCTGGCCTAGGTTGGACCTGTTTGTCATAGCTGCTGAGGCTCTGGGGGGAAGCTGCTGCCTGGGCTCCACACTACCCCATCATCCCCCCGGCCTCTGTGGTTGCAGGACGCTGGAGCAGTCTCGGACCAGGGCTTCAGGGAGACCCCGACACTCACCCCAGCCTGCCTGTACCAGGTGCTGGGCTTCCTACCTGTATGAGTCTCCAAATTTTGTTGAATGATGGTGGTAGCGCCAGCTGAGTAAGCCTGCAATCACCAGGATCAAGAAGATAGCAGCCACAGGGATTCCCACTTTGTACCCCAGCCTGGCCTGGGGCACAGCCTGCAGCTTCTTGGAGCCTACAGGTGCTGGAAGAAAGGGGGGCAGGATGTGCATCTCCAGCACCCTCACCTTGCCCATTGGTCAGGTTCACAACAGTTATCAACTGCTTGCCCACACCCTTCTGTGTGAGGATACCCATGTGGGACACCGGGAGGCGGGGGTAGAGGGGCCAGGTGAGAGGCTCTGGGCAGCAGCAGCAGAACCACCAAAGGCAGAGGAGCCCACAGCGGGGCCTTACCTGGAGACAGGGGTGGAACACTCCAGGGAGACGTGGACAGCAGGGGACCCCGCTCTAGCTCGTGCTCTTGGGGCTCTGCAGAAGAGACCTGCTGTTAGGATGGGGACCAGCCCAGACACACACCCACCCCAGGCAGCAGGAGTCCAGCTGGGGCTCCTTGGTCTCCCACCCCACCCCGCCCACACTGCAGCCCCTGCCACCTGGGCCAGAGAAAGCTGAAGGACTCAAAGATGGGAGGGGACAGGAGAGCCTGAGGGTAAAAGGAGCCCCAGGGCTTTTGTAGGGAAAGAATGTTGGGGGGGGGGGGCTTTTAGCCTGCAAGGGCCCCTGGCTGTCTCTGTGGTACAAGGAACCCAGGGCCCAAGAGGAAGTAGTCTCTTCCTCAGGCTCTCTGAAACCCTTGATCCTCCCTCTTCCCTGCCCTCCTCCGCCCTCCCCCAGTCCTCACCTGAGACATTCAGCCTGGTCTCTATGTTATGTCTCTGCAGTCCCTGCAGATGCCACAGGTACAGCCCTGCGTGGGCATCCTGGGTGGGCTGGATCACCAGCTGGGCCCAGCCCCCTCGCACCTCGAGTTGCCAGGCTCCCCAGGAGAAGTTTCCCGGGGTCTTCTTGTCAAAGATGATCTGATTCTGGCCGCGGGCGCGCAGGTGGATAGTGATATGGACGAAGGGGTTGGAGCTGTTGCAGGTCAGTACGGCTCGCCCACCCCTGGACGCGGATACCACGCCCTCCGTGCAGGTGGGCCTGTCCCACCCTGTGGGGGGGACGGTCACATCAAGGGCAGGTCCTGGACAGGGCTGGCTGCTGTCCTGGGGGCTAGGGCCTCCAAGGACACAGCGAGCTCTTCTTTTGCTCATCGGATCAGCGGTACCACTCCCAATGGGGCAGGAGCAGGGGGTGGGGGTGGGGTTTGGTATGACCCCAGGCTGTGAATCCTGAACCTGTCTCCCTGAGCCAAGCCAGCCAGTCTGCAGGAGACTCCTGCTGTCCACTCCCCCATGTGCTCCACCAGGAGGGTGTGGGGTGTGAGGTGGGTATGTGGGTCCCACCCAGGCCACCAGCCCTGCTTTTCTCTGACAGAGCCTATCCAGGATCCTGGCCACTACTAGGGACCTGGGTCAGGTTTGGGGCTCACCTTGGCCTCTCATCCCCCCTGCCTGATTCCCTTGGCCCTCCCCCAGCAGAAAGGCAGAGCCCCTGGCCTACTTGCATTCTGAGCACTCAGGGAGGCGGCCAAGAGCAAGAAGGCACCAAACATCTGGAAGACCAGGCCGGGAACGGCCAAAGGACAGGGGTGCATGACTGCCGGTTAGTAGGAGGCCTCTGGGGCCCCTGGTCCTTGTCCTGTAGACACTGGAGAAAGAAAGCACAGGGATCAGAGGCCATGGGCTGCTGTAGTGGTCAATGGGAGCAGCCGGCATGGTGCACGAGGGCTCAGTCTACAGCTTGTCCTGTTAACCAGAGCCCATGGCCCCCGGGGCTCACGCTGGGCTTGGAGGCCTTCGATCCTCGGGGTACACTGCCCTGTGCATTGTACCCAGGTCTTCTCTCATTTCCTATCCTTTCCTTGGTCCCTCACTCTCTCCCCAGCTGCCCTTCTGAAATGTCACGGGACTGAGACCCTTTACCTTCAACTGATTCTTGAGTTGTTTGGGGTTTGGTTTTTTTTTTTTGTTTGTTTGTTTTTTGAGACAAGGTCTCATTGTGTAGTTCAGGTGGGGCTTTTTTTTAATGCCTTTTTGAGACAGGTTTCACTATGCAGTTCAGGCTGGCCTCGAACTCATAGCAATATTCCTGCCTCAGCCTCCCAAGTGCTGGGATTACAGGCCTGTGCCACCATGCCTTGCTTAAATCTTGTTTTTATTTCAGTTTTGTGGGCTTGGTTGGAGGGCTGGGCATCAGGCATCTTGAATTTCAGACTCTCTGGAGCTTGAGGGCAAGGGTCTCCAGGCAGGTGTTGTGAGCAGGGCTGAAGGGGGCACTCTCACGCCTCTGAGGGCTGTGGGTGGAGCCCCTCCTACCCTGGGGTCCCTGGGCACCCAGGCCAGCACTGCCCACCTTCCCTGCTCCCACCCCGTAGAGACGGGGTGTCCCTGAGTCTGGGCTGAGGGAAGAGGGCAGTTCAGACTGCAGGGCCCCGGGAGCTGGGTGCCCTGAGTCTCCCATGGCTGGCTAGCCTGCCCCTTGAATGTGAAGCCCTCTCCCAGGCTATACTGCATCCGGCAGCTTTTTCTGTCACCATGTGTGCCCCTGGAAAAGAGCCAGCGATGGAGGAAAGGGGGAGGAAGAAGGTGCCCCTGCTGGGAGGCAGGGGCAGCCCCCCCTTCGCTAACCCTTTTCCGGTTTTCTCAGGAATTATCTGTCTCCTTATGTGTGACTTTTGCATGTTAAAGAAGCACATTGTCAGAGGGGAGGCGTGTTTGTCCCCCGTCAGTCATTGTTTTCGGGAACAAAAAGACTGTCAGTATTAATGTCCTCACCCATGTGCTTCACAGTTTTGTTTTAAAACATATCCAAAAAAAAACCCAAAAAAAAACAGGCAGCCAGGCCCGACATGTTGGCCTCTACCTGTAATTCCGGCCCTGGAGGGCTCAAGGAGCTTACTTGGGCAACTCAGTGACTTAGGGTGGCCCTGTCTCAAAATAACAAACATAAATGAACAAGAGGCTGCATAAGTCCTGCGGAGCCTGTGGGTCACCCGATCTTAGACTCTACCTGACAGTCATTTTGGGGAGAGCAAGTCACACATTTGGGGGAGAGCAGATCCCTGTTCGTGGAGATCCTGTCCCAGAACTGCCCCTTCCTCGAGGTCTTGCTGGCTGGCATCTCTAAGTGGTCCTCCAGGGGATGCCAGTGCCATGGTTTTGGTGAACAGCTTTGCCACCATCCTGACACCTGGCCAGGTAGGGGGCCCTCTAGCTCTTCATCTTCTCTTAGATCTGATTTCTGGCTAGAACATTCCCATCATTCTGGACTTTCTCAAAAGCAGGAGCTTTGCGAGCTGCCCAAACCAGCCCACATCAGCCCTGAACCACACTGAGGTGCCAGTGACCTTTGCCTTCCTGTCTCTGTGTGGCACTCACCAGCAGCTACCAAGATCAGTGAAACAGCTCAGCCCTGTTCCGTGCTGCTGGGAACCGTTCTGGTTCTAGAAAGAGGCAGGGCAATTCCTCCAGAGGCTGGGCTTGGTGAGACCTGTCCACATGGACCTCACCCTGGTGATATTTTGGCAGAACATTTTTCCTATATTGGAAGGTTCTGCCAGGACTCTCGACACGTTCCTCGTCGGCCCTGCTGGCCATGGACCGCGGTCAGTCCCCTCCCTGGCCTTCCTGCTGCCCCAGACCTGGCCTGCATGGGTCATGAAGCAGTGGGCTTCCTGGGGTGCTCTCCCACCCAATACTCATGGACAGGCCACACCTTACTGGGGAGGGTGCAGGCCTGGCCCACTGCCTGCCTCTGCTCCCTCAGGGGCTCAAGCCCTGGCACAGCTCCTGGAGGAAACCCTGACCCAGACCCACTGAGATTTCAGGCTTCTCTCCCTGCTGAGGCACAGCCTCAAGCCTGGACACTGGCAGGGAAGAGGGGGACAGCACAGGCTCTGGGCTCTTGCATGCCCCCTCACCCCACTCTAGTGGGACATGGCTCAGGATGCCCCCCAAACGCCCAGGTGAGCCATGTGGGCTCCTCGGGGTCTTGGTGGGATCCCTTGCCAGGCCCTGCATCTGCTCCCTGGGGGCTCTTATGTTTGGGCATCTGACTCTGGGACTGAGCCAGGACTAGCTGCAGCTGTGAGGGCTGGGCAGTGTGGGCAGCGGGGCCCAGCAACACTGCCTGGAGCAGGGGGAGCTGGTGGCAGCCACAGGGTCTGGAGCTGAGGGGCAGAGATAGGGCCAGCTCAGGAGCCAGGCAGCCACTTCCTCCAGATGGTGGTGAGCTGTCACCATCATCACTGCCCAACTGTCCCTGTGACAGGCTCCGAGCTCTCAGAGCTGTGGTACAGGAGCAGGACACTAAGCTCTATACTCGGCTGACCCTGAGGACCACCAAAGGTGACGTCAAACCCACCAGGGTGCTGTCTGCAGAGCCCAGGACCAGAGGGCTTCTCATGAGAGCACATGCATGGGAGTGACCCTGTGAGTATGCATATGCTCGTGCACGTGTGTGGTGTGCGTGGATCTGTGCAGACAGTGTGAGGAGTCCAGGAGTGCACTGGCCCTGTCTGGAACAGTAGGGCAGCTCCATCCTGTCCCAGGACAGCATGGTGAGCCTCTGCTGTTCCTAGAGCCCAGCTGAGGCCCCCACAGAGATGCAGGTCCCTCAGCTACCACACCCCAACTGCCTGTCCTGTCCCCTCTGCCTGCTCCGTGCCTGGCTAGTGACCCTGAACCTGCCTGGCTCCCTGCTCATCTCTGAGGTAGAGTGACAGGTGCTGAGGGTACCAGGAGTGCCATAGCTAGGGACTCCCTGGCCCCTCCAGGTCCCCCACCCCTGGAGCCCCTGGTCCCCTGAGTCCTTGCCTCCTGCCCTCCCAGCTACTCACCTGCTCCCTCCTCCCACGGGTCCAGGACCTCCAACTGCTTCTCAGCCTCCAGCTTCTGAACCTGTCCAGCCAGAAAACTGAGAGACCAAAGGGGTGGAGCCAGGAGAGGAGGAGACAGAGCTGCAGGGCTGTCCCAGACCAGGAAGGAGGTGCTTCTGGGAAGAACTGGAGTTCAGGAATCTGCTGTGTTCACAGAAGGCTCCAGGAGTTTCCTGGGGTGCCAGTGCTAAGGGGTTTCTGTTAGAATCTGTCACTAGCTGCTCACAGAGAGGAGGTGGGCAGAGAGAGGCAGGAGGCATGTCCAGGACAGCAGGGCAGGGCTGGTCTTTGCTCAAGGATCAAGGAAGTGTCTACTTGCCCCAGATATCAGGGCCAGCAGGACCCACCTTGTGCTGGGGACAAACAGAGTGAGGAAAGCAGCGTGGATGCCTGGTCCCCTCTGTGCCCAGGGCTGAGTGGTGGGATGGGGAGGGGGTGGCACTGGGTGTGGGGCAGGGACACAGAGCAGGGTGGGTAGTGGGCAGCAGGAAGCATGAGAGTCCCAGCCCTGTCCTGCCACCCCTGCTCTGTCCTGCTCTCCTCTGCTTCCTCCCCATGAGGGTCCTGGGCTCTGCAGACAGCACCCAGGTGGCTTTGACATCTCCTATGGTGGTCCTCAGGGTCAGCCGTGTACACAGCTTAGTGTCCTGCTCCTGCACCGCAGCTCTGAGAGCTCGGGAGCCTGTCATGAGGGCCATTTGGGCAGTGTTGGTGGTGACAGCAGAGCTGGTTGCCCTTGGGCCACTGAAGGAAGTGGCTGCCTGGCTCCTGAGCTGGCCCTACCTCTGCTCTCAGCTCCAGACGCTGCAGCTGCCACCAGTTCCCTGTCCTCCAAGGCGGGGCTGCCAGGAGCCCGGGCACTACCCACCCCTCCCAACAGCAGCTTCTTCCTGGCCCAGCCCTGTCCTGCCCCTGAGGGAGCCCAAGCCAGGGTACCCCGGAGCCAGCTAGCCACACTGCAGGAGTCCTTGCACAGCACATGCAGGACCTGAGAAGGGTCCCAGAGTGCAGTACCAGGAGATGGGCTGGGAGACTTGGACAGAGTGTCTGTCTCCAGGCTGAGTGACCTGGGGGAGTGACTGGGCAGTGACGTGACTTGTGCTCCCAAAAGCCTCCAGGAGTCCACTGGTCAGCAGTGCCAGGGTCCAGAGCTGGGCAGCAGAGGGCAAAGGCCTCAGTGCATCTCCAAAGCAGTAGCTTCTCCTAGAGCTACCAGAGTGGGAAGGGCACAGAGGCCAGAGGCTAGGCCCCACCCCAGGGAGCACCCAGAGACCCAGATGTCAGCAGGGGTGGAGAGGCCACTACTGACCAGCCACCTTCATGCCCTCTGGTCATGCCCACCTATCTCCACTCCTGGCCAGGCTTCTCTGTGAGCCCACAGCCCAGAAACACAGGCTGGGGCTCAAGGCCAGGACCTCCTGGGCTTGTGTTTGGACCAGGGCAGCCAAGGGCCAGGGCTGGGAGGCAAATGCATCCCAGAGCTCTTCGGGGTTCCAGCCTTTCACCCACACCCCCTGAGATACCCTTGGGAGTTGTTTCCCATGGGCATCCTCCTAAGGTGCTTACACATTGTGAAACTGAAACCACTTTGTGCATCTGGACTGAGGCCAGGACAAATCTTCAAATTCTCTGCAGAGACGGGACCCGCACTCTGATTCCATTGCCTGTCCTCACCTTCCGGGCTTGGTGTGAGCACACACACACCTTGCATGTCTCCTCCAGCGTCTTTGCTGCCCTGTATCACACCTCCCTTTGCCATAGAAAGCCAACTTTCAGAAGAGCTAGTGGGAAGGAGATTCGGGTTCATTGAAGGTCTAGCCTGAGAAGGTGGAGGGGGCTGTCACCCTCAAAGCTCCATCTCAGGGAGCTCAGATATGCAATAGGGTTTTGTAGGAAGGAGAGGAGTTTAGTGGGACAGAGGTACTGTGTGGCTCTAGCGAGGACGTGCCAGTCATGCGTGCATCTGCTGGGTGATTTCCTCAGCACAGCTGACCTGACCCTGTGGGTCTAGTTCCTGTATGTTCTTTTGACAGGCACATTACCCTTTTGTACAGAAGTAATGAGGGGTGAGACAAAGAATGGAAAGACCTTTCTTTCCACTCCACGGGAGAGACACGCAGAGAATGCAGGACCTCTGTCGGTGGACAGAGGGTCGGGGGTTGTGTTCTGGGTGGGGGGGTCTGCTTAGCTGACAGTGATGGATTATTGCTACGTGTTAGTGCGCACAGGTTGGGGACAGAGGAATCTTTGGCATGTACAGGAAGGAGAGGTGGGAGTCTGGCTTGGATCAGAAAGAAGAAGTTTGATAAGATGTTCTTTGTGGTTTCTTCACCATGATGGACTTCCTATGCAGGACCGTGTGGATGAAAACCCATCACTTCATGCTCATGCTGCCTAAAGGTCACCAGATACTGAGGGTTCGCTGAATGTCAGGGAGCACTCTTCAGCAGGTAACATCTTAACTATTGAGGGGTGGATTTTTTTTAGAATTTAGGGTACAGGGAGGAAGGAGTGGTTACCATCATGGTGACTCTTTGGCGAGTTCAACACATGTCACTGGACTTGATCTTTTCTACCCCAACAGTCCTATTTTAGTCTGTGTTGTCCGATAGCGATAAAGGGACACCTGCTGCAGGTGTGCAAGCCCAGCAGGGCGAAGGGAGTTAAAGAGGTCTCTGCTCAGACCAGGTGCAAGAGGCAGGGCTTTCAGACATGGCGGGCGGTGAGGGTTAACTGCTCCGGCATCACTGGGGGAGATACTGGAAATTTAGGCCGAGAGGCTTAGTGGAAGGGAGAGGTCACAAGGGCGTGACCCTGGGAACTCTCTTGTCCCTGGCCTCTCCCTCTGTTTCCCTACTGCTGTGAAGTAAGCAGCTTTTCTCTCTCACTCCCTTCTGCTGTGATTTTTCTACCGTGGCCCAGGCCTAGAAAAAAGGGAGCCCAGTGATCAGGGACTGAAACTGTCGATGTCCGCTCCCGGCCGGCAGGAAGGACACACGACAAAGTCTGGCAGTGGACAACCTTTTCTTTTATTTTTCTTCTCCGTACAGCCTGCCCTGGGATCGCTCCCAGCCGAAGCCTCCTCTGGTCCGCTCCCCGCGGCTCCTTTTGGGCTTCTACTTCCGGGCTTCTCTCTCCCCCCCAGGGGTGGCACCAGTATATATACGGATACAGTGTCCAATCATGTTAAAGTGAGCAAGGCAAGCTGATTGGCTAACATCATCAGTTGCCAGGCAGACTATATTGTTGAGCGGGTTGCTTACGCGGTAAGCAGGAAACTAACGTGCTCGATGGGAGGGGTAATCTACCTCAGGCTTTACTCTTTACTACAGGCCTCACGTCCGCCAAGTGAGGCGACCGGGCTCGGGGCTGCGGCTCCCAACATCTCCCCCTTTTTTATTTTTTATGAATGTGCGCATCGTAGCCCTTTCTGGACTGGGTGCAGAGGCTTATGCCCTATGCGTAGGCCCACCGTAGGTCCTTGGCTTAGACCCTGGTCGGCCGTCCCATGGTCTGCCAAGGCCCTGAGGCCCTCGTCCTTTTTCTAGGGCCAGGCACAAACTGGACGGAACCTGGATGCACACAAGCTTGCACTCATTTCCTCTCCGTAAAGAAATCCCCTCGGAGAGAAATTTAGACCTGGGCAGCATCTAACAGTCCAGCGGCTTACGTGCAGGATGGGGTAGGGCCTGGCTTAGGTTGAGTCGCACCGGGGGAGTACGCTCTTACCCGTCATTGACTCTCCTACCCAGCTATGTCATAATTTTTTAGAGGAGGAGTGTGGGAAGCTCACCGTCCCTAGACTCGGTCGTAGGCTAGGCGAGCGAGCCATGCATATGCCTGAGGATCTTCTTGTCCATTTCGGGCTACCGCTATTTCTATTCATCTTGTTGGTTGGTCTGTGATGGATCTCCGGTAGGGCAGGTCTGATCTTCAGTCAAGGGCTTTGTCGCCCGTGTCAGTCTCTCCGGTACCCACAGTGGTTCTCGTCCCGATTCCTGTGGGAAAACACAAACCGCGCCTCGGTTCCAGCTGACCACTGGATCCGGGCCCATCCATTGTCCTGTCAGGACATCTTTCCACTTCACCCACCCTTTATGGTTGGGGGAAGGGTTGCAGTGCTCCACAGCTGGGGAGCAATTATCATTATTTAAATTTAAAAAAATTGTGTGTGAATAGTGCCATGGATAATCGTGCCTTTGGGGCCAGGCCTTGGCCTACTCCCCCTTTTTGTTTTTGTAAAATTTTTTTGAGGCTTTTATGAGCCCTCTCAATGATTTCTTGACCTTGGGGATTGTATGGGATACCATGTTTTAATTGAACCTCCATCATTTTGCAGAACTCATTGAAGGCTTTGCCTATATAGGCTGGTCCATTATCAGTTTTTAATATTTTTGGTTTGCCCCATGCGGCCCAAGCCGCCAGGCAATGATTGATCACATTAGACACTTTTTTACCTGTTTCTGCTGTTGCAAATATGACGTGAGAACAGGTGTCTGTGGAAACATGAACATATTTAAGAGTCCCAAACTCCTGTATATGTGTGATGTCCATCTGCCAAACATCACCAGGGATCAAACCTCGAGGGTTTACTCCCATCGGTATGGCAGGTTTGTATGTGGCACAGGAGTCACATAGTCGCACGATATCTCGTGCATCTGCTCTGGAAACATGGAAATGGTTTGTTAGTGTTTTGGCATTGACATGAAACTTATCATGGAAGGCACGGGCTCGCTCGATTGGTGTTAGTAAGGTAAAAATCCATAACGGGCGAGTGGCAGTATCAGCAGCCGCATTCCCCTGTGCCATAGGCCCTGGCAGGGATGTATGTGCTCTTATGTGGGTGGTGAAGACCTTATGGTGTCTGTTCTGAAGCAATGTCTGGATAGACAGGAACAGCCCAGCCACTGTGGAAGTGGATCTAATTAAACCGGCAGTCTCAAGCACTTGCATAGCATTGACCACATACCTAGAATCGGAGACAATATTAATGGCTTCTGAGAACCGTTCAAGAATCATTTTAACGATCTGCAGTTTCACCACCTGAGGCTGATCAGGTTCAAATTGTATGGTAACCGGGGGCTTGCCTAGGATCACATAGGCGCCTATCCCCATCTTGGAGCCATCTGTGTATATTGTAGTTGCTGGGACTAATGGCTCAGAGGCAGTAACCTTTGGAAAAATTATAGGGTGCTGAGTGACAAATGACAAGATAGGGTCTTTAGGGTATTGATTGTTTATATCCCCATGGAAAACACATCTCAGAATGGCCCATGTATCTATGCAGGCAGCCAGGGTCTTGATCTGGCTGGCGGTATAGGGTACTCGGATGGCTTGTGGTCCTGAGCCAAAATGTTGGACAGCTCTATCATGCGCTTCAAGGGCCAATGAAGCGACTGCCTCCGGGTAATGCTCTATGACTTTTGCAGGTGAGACCTTAGGGTGTATCCACAGTAATGGTCCTTTCTGCCAAATCACCGCTGTGGGCTGTAGACTAGTCTGTAGCAAACAGACATCAAAGGGTCGCCCTGGTTCAATTCTGTGTAAGGTAGCCCCACCTAAGGCTTTTTCCACTCTCTGTAAGGCAGCTCTTGCCTCAGGAGTGAGCCTCCTGTGGGAGGCTATATCTGGGTCTCCCTTTAGAAGGTCGAACAGGGGTTTGAGATCTGAATTTGGTATATGTAAATATGGCCTAATCCAATTAATGTCTCCCAATAGCCTTTGTATGTCATTTAGGGTCCTAACGCCATCCGTCCTAATGGTGACCTTCTGTATAAGTCTGGAGGCGACACTGAGGTCCACACCTGCTGACCCAGGGGTGGCCCTTGTTGAAGGCTGCCATCCTGAGCTGTCCTGTCTCTGGGGCGGGGGCCCCCTCTGGCCGTTTTTTGGCCCTCTAGCATCTCGTCCACAAATACGGTTGCCCTGAGCATCAAAGACCGACCTACACTCCTCAGCTTTGTGTGATCCCCTCTTGCATCGCCCACAAACATATGGTTCTTCATTCCTAGGGCGAGGCCTAGCATCTGTATTGTTTGGGCAATGACGTTTAATGTGTCCTGGCTCCCCGCAGGCAAAACACCCTTTAGCCTTACATTCCCCTTCTAACCCGCGAGGTCCCCTCTGCTGTACAGCCGCGGCCAGGAGAGCAGCCACTCCCGAGTTGGAGAGCGGCCCCCCTATCTCTCTGCATATCCTAATCCAGGCGTTGAGGTCCTTGTTCTTATGAGGAGCTATCGCTGCCTTGCACTCCTTTGTACATTGCTCGAAAATCAGCTGCCTTACCAGCGGTCGAGCCACTCCCGGATCAGAAAATATCTTATCGGCAGCATCTTGCATTCGGGCCACAAAGTCAACAAATGGCTCTGTGGTACCCTGAATTATTTTTGAAAGACACAAGGAGGCTGTTCCGGCACCACTTACCTGCTTCCAGGCGCGGAGCCCTATGGCATTGATTTGTTCATAGACAGCGCCGGGGAACTGAGTCTGATCATCAGCGTGCCGACCTTCTCCCATAAGCATTTCCTTGTTCCACCCACGGTTTCCCCGATTGGCGTTTCTCTCAGCCTGCTCTGCAGAGAACTCTGCGTACCAGGCTCGCCAATCCAGGTAACTGCCCGAGGGCAGACACGCCTCTGCCAGCTGAATCCAGTCCGCGGGGGTGAGGGGCCCAGAAGACAGGTTCTCCAGCATGGCAATGGTGTAAGGCGCAGTCGGCCCAAAGGTTGTAACTGCATTTTTAAGTTCTCTAATCTGCTTTATCTCAAAAGGCTCCCATGCATTGCGTCCCTGGCCCATAGCTACTTGTACAGGAAATATCCCGTAGGGGCCACTATCTATCCCAGGTGGTGGATGTACCTCATGAAACAAACGTCCCCCCTGCCAAAGCCGCCTGTAAAAATACCGACCCACCGGCGGCGGAGCATAAGACGGCGGCCGTGATTGGGCGGAAAATGGGGGCCCGTGCATCACTTCCTGTTCTGGTGAAGAGGAAGGGAGCTCCCGGGCGGCCGCCTCGCGGCGAGGGATCGCCTCCGGGAACAGCCCCCAAGGTAAAGAACCCTGCGACTCCTTATCGAGCGACTTAGGCTCCTGACAGCTGGTCTCTTTGGCCTCCTTGCCATTCAACTTTCCCTCGTCCTCGGAGTCAGACGACTCCGAGGCTAGAGCCCCGTCCTTCTCCTTAGCATCTTTGTTCCCCTTGACGGGCCCCTCTCGGGAGCTCCCCGACTGGGCCTGCTCAAATACCCTGCGTACTTTTGTAAGCTCTTGAGAGCTTTCTCCACAACCACCCTCGCTCTTAATATTACTACCTAGCATGTTTCCCATTTTTTAATATGTTACTCACCGCGTGAGGCCCAAGGAATCCGCCACTTACGCGTGAGCCTGAGGGGAGTCTAAAAGCCCTGTAGGTGCGCGCCACCCAGAGCCCAGGCTTATCCCCAACTCACCTGTCTCGCAGCTCTGTACTGGAGCGTTGTCCGCTGTCACGTCTCGGGGGTGATCAGTCCCCGTGCGGGCCTCCAAATGTCGATGTCCGCTCCCGGCCGGCAGGAAGGACACACGACAAAGTCTGGCAGTGGACAACCTTTTCTTTTATTTTTCTTCTCCGTACAGCCTGCTCTGGGATCGCTCCCAGCCGAAGCCTCCTCTGGTCCGCTCCCCGCGGCTCCTTTTGGGCTTCTACTTCCGGGCTTCTCTCTCCCCCCCAGGGGTGGCACCAGTATATATACGGATACAGTGTCCAATCATGTTAAAGTGAGCAAGGCAAGCTGATTGGCTAACATCATCAGTTGCCAGGCAGACTATATTGTTGAGCGGGTTGCTTACGCGGTAAGCAGGAAACTAACGTGCTCGATGGGAGGGGTAATCTACCTCAGGCTTTACTCTTTACTACAGGCCTCACGTCCGCCAAGTGAGGCGACCGGGCTCGGGGCTGCGGCTCCCAACATGAAACCTTTCCTTCTTTAAGTTATTTTTCATTAGTATTTTGTGACAGTGGGTGACTAACAGAAAAATGCCATATAATACACATATACATGTGATATTTACTGTTGTTTTGTTACTGTAGCTTAAGCCCAGTACTTCCTACATGCTAGCCAGGTGTTTAGTGCTGAGCCACATGCCTGTGACTTACATTTTTGAGACCAGTTCTCTATAGGTTGGCCAGGCTGGCCTTAAATCTGGCATTTTCCTGTCTCAGCCTCCTAAGTAGCTGGGATTACAGGTGTGCCTCCCCACAGCAGCACAGGACACACAGCACTTGTAAACTGAGAAGATGCAGATTTTTATCCTGATGGTTTCTGCCTATACCTGATAATCCAGCTTGTGTTAAAAGCACAAAGAAGGGGCTGGGGATTTAGGTCTGTGGCATAAGTGCCTGCCTTGCAAGCAGACAGTCGTGAGTTCGATCCCTGGTACCGATAAAAACGAAAAAGACAAAAAAATAAAATAAAATAAAGGCACATAGAAGAGCGAGAGCCTCTGTAAAAGCAACCAGAGGTGTTTAACAGCTCCTCTGGGAGTGGGCTGAGGGCTGAGTTCTGAGAAAATCAGAATCAGCAGGAAGTGAGGGTAGAACAAAGGATTTCAAGTGGATCGGGGTATTTTGCTGCCCTGAGGAAATGGGGGGCAGAGACAGTGTGGCTGTGCTTCTCCAAATGGGCAGGACGGATGCGAGTGTGGTCAGTTTCTCTGGGTGGGAGGTGCAGATGGACGTGGGCTTGGTTTTCTTCTGTGATTTTTCACTGTGCTTGCCCTAATGGCTTCACCCACTGGGCATGACATTCCTGCCTCTTTTTGCTAAAATGAGAAAAAGAGGGCTGGTGTGGTGGCACCTGCCTGTCTGTAATCCCAGCACCCCGGAGGCGGAGGCAGGAAGATTTCTACAGTTTGAGGCCAGCCTGAACTATAAAGCAAGTTCCCAACTAGTCTGAACTGCACTGTGAAACCTGTCTCAAAAAGAAATAGGAAAAAAAAAAAAAAAAAAGAAAGAAAGAGAGAAAGAGTAGGTGGGGCTGTTTGTCATGGCTTCTTTGTGTGGGACAGATGGGCAGTGTGGACACCTTAATTGAGAGAGAGTTCTTGGGGAACAGGGTGGCACAGTGGGTAGCATGTCAGGTCAGAAAAGACCCAGACCTGGGGAAGGACTGGAGTGGCCATATGGACGGCTGTCAATATGAAGACATAAAGCCAGTAATTTTGGCTAAGGAAGGATAGGGCCAGGTTAGAAGGAAGTAAGTGAACTGCAGGGTCCTATAGTGACAATCAGGGGCTGTCAACTGGAGAGGCAGTGGCAAAAGGAACCGGAGAGTTAGCTAAACAAGGAAGCATGGAGAGGAGGAGGAGGTGGAGGACATAGGCCCGAGGCAAGTGTGAGCACGAGGGATGACTTCATCCTGAGGCAGAAGATGATTGATTGAAGCCATAACAGGATCGTGAGTAAAATCTATAGGACAGTGAGGAGTTTAGGGTCTTTTTAAACCAATCATCAGTTAACAGGAGGCGTGTAGGAAGGGTGTGGAATGAAAAAATGTCTGGAACAAGCACCTGCTTGGCAAGCTCAAGGTCCTGACTGAGTTCAATTCCCGATTACCCTCAAAGCAACAAACAGGCCTGGGCATGGGGTATCTCAGCAGACTGGGGAGGGATAGAGAGGTTTCGGGTTTTTGAGGAGACAGTCTAGAGGGAAGGAAGGAAGATTTCTCATGGAGAGCAGAGAGGTCATTGTCATGCCTGGTGTGAAAAATGAGGGTGGCAACAAGGTCCACCATGGTCTCCCGTTGGGTCTATCTACAGGCTGTAACGGAGCATAGAGGAGTCACCAAAACAGTGGTCACCACAGCTGATCAAGCACCAGGGGAAGCCAGCCTTCCCAGGCCCTGGATTTAAGGAATACAGAAAGTGGGACAGGCCTCTCTGTCTCGGTGGGTGACGGGGTGGAAGGAGGAGGTCACCTACACACTGTAGGTGGGGAGGAGGGATAAAAGGAGCACAAATCGTGGGCAAGGCCCTGACTGCAGCAGTGGGGGCTGTGCCAGAAACCCTGTGGCAAGATGCCCAGGTTAACTGTTGGGACTGATGGGTGTCAGGTCTGTCTAGGTGACGGCAAAGAGAGGCTTCGAGGAAGGATCTAGGGTGTAGGGATCTAGGACAAAGTGATGAGTGTAGACAGAGAGATGAAGGACAAGAGTGTGTCGGGGCTTGACACCATGGGGTGCACGGGAAGGACAAAATCTGGGTGAAAGCACAGGGGCTCTTGCACCATCTGTAGGTGTTTCTGTCTTTGATATCAGGAGAATGGAACTGCTGTAAGGGGAGATGTAATGGCTGATGTATTATGTCACCTTGGAAAGAAGGAGCCAGAGTCCTTACTTTGTAAATATCTTCATCCTGTGCAAGAGGAGGGCATTTGGAGATCTTGTGAGTACTACACGCCCCACTCCATGTAGCCTGCTTACAATTTAAGGGAGCAAAAGAGACTTCTTGCTCCTCCCCCTTTCCCTCCATCTTGAACTTCACCACTGTGCCGTGCCACCCTGCCTTCGAGCCAGCTGATGATGGACTGAAACCTCTACAAACTGTGAGCTAAATAATCCCTTCCTTCCTTCATTCTGGGTGTCACAAACTTCGTCTCAGCAAGGAGAGAAAAGTAATCAACATAGAATTCAACAGGGATTAAGAGGCTTTGCCACAATACATGAAAAGTAATAGGCTGCAATTCCTGTAAAGCCAGATCGGGAAGGGAATACTGTTGTTGAGTAGGGTGGGATTTTGTCAGGAGGTTCTTATTACATTATACAGCGTGTGCTTAACAAGACCATGGAATATTTTATTCAATAAACAATTAAATTCTTAGTATGTAGTGTGCATTTAGAATAGATATCAACATTTTCCTATCAACTGTGTACTTCCTTACAAATCTAAAAGACAATATCAGAAATAAATTCCTATATGAACTACATTGAAAATACCAGTAGAACTGTGCCAAAAAAAAAATAAGTTGTGCTTCAACTGTCGTATGCAGGGCAGTCTTCACACAGGAAGACTGCAGCTCCTTGCACACATCTCACACTGACAGCCCACATGCCTAGCTTTCCTTTCCTATGTGGCAGTCTTGTCACCTCTCTTCTCTTCTTGTGTTGTCAGGAGTTTCCTTCTGTATTGTACAGCATGCACTTAGCAGGGAAATAAGATGTCAATAAAATATCAAATGTGTAGTGCGTGTTTAGACTACATATTAACATTTTCACATCAGCTGTTTACTCGCTTACAAAACCTAAAAGATAACATCAAAAATAAAACCTACGTGAACTACAGTGTAAACACAAACAAAATCTACCACAGAAATAAGCTTTGCTTCAAGTGTCACAGCCAAGGCAAGCTTCACACACAACAACTGCATGTTCCATGTACAAGTATAGTTTACACAGATAGTATATATGTTTTGTTTCCCTGTACTTTCTGTTAGAGTACTCTGGCACAATAGAGAAACAAAAAGTACAAAATGAAAAGAATAGGTTTATTGAGGACGTGGAAAGGAGCACACAATCCGTAGAAGTTGGGCTATCTCCTTGGACTAGATACAGAGAGGCAGAGGGTTATATGATCTCTGATCAGAAGTGGCGCATGGGGCAGATATTGAGGAACTGACTGGAATTCTCTGTGTGTGCAAACAGGAAAGGGAGTTGCAGTTAGGCCTGAAGAAGAAGGAGAAAGTGACAAGCGTACCCACCTTGGCCTTCTGCCATGTTAGAACACCGCCACGACTGTACAGTAATTTATACTAGGGCAAGAACCTTTCATTCCTGTCTTTATATTGTTAGGAAAAGGGCAAAGACTGTTCCTTACTACTTCCTCCTGGACAGAGGCATAGTGTTGGGGTTTAGGGGGTTGATGAGATGATGGTTGATGCCCATGTAGAAGCTGGTACCAGGTGTTTCAGCCAGGACAAGGAGTTAATCATTGGTGGATGCTCGCATCCTAGATTGGAGAAATAAAAAGACAAGGTGCTATGAGGAGGCAGGCCACTGTCATAATTAAAGGACCCAGGAAAGGTGCCCTTGATCTGAATTGTCATTCCATCAGAGTCATGGGAAGGAAGAATCTGAAAAATAAGTGTGGAGTTGGGAGGGGTGGAGTTATGAGAGGTAATTATTTTCCCGTCTGAAAGGCTAAAACTGTACGTAGGATTTGTCCTTGGTCCAGCAGTTGAGCTGGAGCATGAGAAATGTAAGGTCTGACAGTTCAGTCATGTTTGGGGAATTATAGACTAAGGGTGGGGAGGGCTGTGGCTGTGTCACTGTAAGTGACACAAAATCTTAGACTACAGGAGTCTCATGTTTAACTTAACAGCTGAGGGCAGAGAGAACTAAGATAGTCTTTATGTGGAATGTTAGATCCCTGTCTGAGAGGCAGCACAATCATCATGGCAATGGCTCAAAGCTGTGCCCTGAGAATGCACACACCTCCTTCTTCCCAGAAGCCCCTATGGCTTCTCCCTTCCAAATGTCTGCCAAAGTTCAGGCAGGTAAAGATTTATCCAACCCCTGCACTCCCACTAAATAAATCAGCTCATATCCATCCCAGGAGCCCTACCAGTCAGAGCCTGTATCAGGCAGAACCTGCCCTTTGCCTGTAGGGAGCTGCCACAGCCTTCCTTGTGGTGATTCCTTCCATGCCCCCCCCCCTAAACTCTTTTCTTACCTACTTGCCACCTCTCTTTAATATTTTGTGCTGCTCTAGTTGAGGACAAATCACTCAATCAGTTGGTGCCATGATTCCAGCGGTTGGAGGCTATGTGACTCCTGGGGAGTGTGTACCCCCACCCCTGTGTGAGCCCTGCTCTGGCCTACGGACCTTTCCTCTCTACTCCTCCTTCTCTCCCTCTCTGTTTCTGGGACTAGGGACTCCTCAGCCTTGCTGATTTAGCCAACATCCAACCCCGGCCTTCATCTCATCAGGTCCAAGGTAAGCCTCCTCTCTACTCAACCCAAATCGTGACCATGTCAGGACATCTTCCTACTACTCTACGTCCCTCTGGGACTCTGTGTCCCTCAGGACTTCCCCATGCCTCCTCTGGTGACGACCAGCTGAAGTCATTGTTGGGACTATGCTACTACTGATCATGCTTCACTGGAGGGTGACAATTCTCTGCTGACTTACAACCCTCCCAACCCCAGCTCACTTTTCTAATTCAAACACATGGGTAATAATCAATCATTACCCCACAAAACCACTCCTCTGGGCTGCATTTAGATTCACTGGTGTTGTAACCCCAAAAAACCCCCAAAATGGTGTCCAAAAATGGTGCAAGGTATGTTTTTTGAAGGAAAAGCAGCACTGTTTATTTTTCCTGGCAGCAGGGACACAGTGCAGTTGGAGTTTGCAAAGCTGTGTAACTCGCTTAAAACTTTCACAGACTTTTGTAGACAGTACAATTTACAAAGTAAGGGATTTATGGGTGTGGATCAGGAAATGAGGAAATCCTTGATCAGCTAAGGAATGAAGAAGACCTTTGTTTCCCTTTGCAGAGGGGAGCAGTGGTTAACATATCAATCAGGTCACCCAGGAAAATAGCAAGAACAGTATGACAGCACTACAGCTATTGTATAACAATGTGGCCAGTGCCCCAGGGTGTCCAGTTGTAGAGAAGAGTTTCATCTGCAAAGGGAACAAACAAATAATTTGGTCATATAACTTGGGCATTGGCAAATATAACACAAACATAACGAAGCTCTTTTTGCTATTGTGAGGCAACTGGGGCTAAAACAAACTCAGGCCAAAGAGGCTAATAGTAACAGATTTACATATTTTATTCTGAGTACAAATCACTCAGTCATAGAACAGCATGAAAAAATTTTACATATAATGTGGGAATCTTTAGGAAAGACTGCCCAGAATCTTATAGTGAAAAATTAACTAATAGGATGTAAGGGATCAGGAACCAAATAGGATAACAAAATAGGTTTATTGAGGTTTATTGAGGATGTGGAAAGGAGCACACAATCCGTAGAAGTTGGGCTATCTCCTTGGACTAGATACAGAGAGGCAGAGGGTTATATGATCTCTGATCAGAAGTGGCGCATGGGGCAGATATTGAGGAACTGACTGGAATTCTCTGTGTGTGCAAACAGGAGAGTTGTCTGTGGGGCCTTGGTGAGATGGAGATGGAAGACAGGAGATGAGATGACCACTCAGAATGTTTAGAGTCAGGGGAGTTAGGGTTAGGAGGGCACCACTTAGCTTGCGAGATGTGGAACCAGGATGGCAGCCCAGCAACCTTGACCACCTTTGGAGTTCTGAGGAAGACCAGGTAGGGGCCATTCCACTCTGGTTGTAGTCCTGTTGAGGGATCTGAGAAATAAAGGCTGGACCATTACCTGACTGGATACTCTGAAGAAGACCAAACCTTAGAATGATTTCTTGTAACAAGACTTTGGTAACTATATCAGCAGTCTCCCTGGTTGTGGGAAAGGCTTTTATCCATCCTGAAAAATTACAGTCAAAGGAGAAAAGATATTTAAGAGATTTGTGATGGGGCATGTGTATCTGCCAGTCCTGACCAAGGGTGTGTCCACAAAATTAATGATTAGGAAAGAAAGGGGGGTGGTCCAAGATTGTGAAGTGAGTGATGGAGGGATATGAGAGAGCATAATAAATATAAGGGTTTGATTTTTATCTCTGTTGTTGAAAACAGGAAAAGCCCTATTAAGGCAGTCTCCCTGTGGGGTTTAAGGGCCAAGTTTAGTCTTTTGTCTTGGGATCTGGCCCACAGCATGTCTCCTCCATGGCCACAAGACATCTGGTCCTCTGTGTGGGCCCTTTCGAGGCCCTAGCCCCATCTGACTGCCTATAATATTTTTAACTGATGTAGCTGCCTGTAGCATTTTTCCTCTGAAGAAGTAACCCAAACCACCATGAGGGATAATGGGTGGAGGTTGATCTGGCTTTTTCAGGCCGAAGGGGGTTGAAGTTGTTAAATGGCAGTCAGGAATACTCTGCAGAGCTTTTAACTAGTGGCCCTCAGTAGATAGCAGGCATTTTTATCTTGGATAGGTGTACAGCTTTAAGTCTAAAGGAGACAAGGGCAAAGAATCAATTAAGTATGCAGGAGTCAAATAATAGAATCAATAGGGTATTGATGAGTATAATTTTAGTAATGGCTTCCCACAAGGTGGATAAGGATAAGGTCCAGGGAATTGTAGAAACTGACATGTTATTCATTTGTCATACACACATTTAGGTTTTCCAATTGTGTAAGTATCTCCTGTGCCGTTAGAATGTCTGATGCCATCTGATTTTGGAGGATGGCCTGTTTTGTTATTTTTACCTTTTTTATTTAGGACAGAGATCAGCTGTGGTGTCATTTGAGGCCAGTTGGGTATAGTTAATTATGGCCTCAATATGCATCATATAACATTTTTCTGGAAAAGATCTGGTAGAGCCCAGTAATAGAAATCTAAAAAGAATTTAGTATATTTGTTATTGTTTTTATCTGTATGATGCCTTCGGGTTTGGCACTTTTTTGGCAAGAACAAACTTTAATCAAAGCATTATAATAGACATATACATACAAAAGTATGTATAATCAAAGCATGAGCAGTAGGGCTGACAGTTAAGTTTAGAAATTGCTTTTAGGTTATAGCAATTGTAACTCATTGGCTCTTAGGTCCTTTCATTGATGGATGTTACATACATTTTTGTTTAAAAATTATTTGATTGATGACCTCATGTTGGTTTGACTTGAGTCTCTTGGCTGGAGCACAGGAAAAAGGCAAATGTCTGGATCTGAAAGAAAATATTTATCATCATAAACAATCCCAATTTTATATCTGCAGGTGGGAATATACTATAAGAGCAGAAACAATGAATTGTCTTAGCCATATGAACTTTAGTTGGGGTGTCTCCCACAAGGCTATAGAGACTACTGGGGCCTCCAATTAATGACTAAGAACTGATTAAAGTTATTTTTAAATCTATAACCCAAACCAAACCTTGATTAAATGATCTGAAAGTGCAAAAGAAAAGGGAAAAAAAGATTTTTGAGCTCAAATAAAATGGAACAGCTGTTTACAGAGCAAACAAATGGACAAACATGGATAGATGATCTGTATAGTATAAACAGACTGGACAGATAACAGATATACAGACTGACAAACTTATTACAAAATCAGAATGCACTCAAATATATTTGGCCAACTTGAACTATAATAAATAGACTTGTGAGAACCTTTTTTTAGGTTAATTAATAGAAATCTCTTGAAATAAGAATAGCAAGGGCCGGGGATTTAGCTTAGCAGTGTAAGCACCTGCCTGGCAAGCACAAGGTTGTGAGTTTGATCCCCAGTACCAAAAAAAAAAATAATAATAAAAGAAAGAAAGAATGAAGAATAGCAGAAAAGGAACCTAATTTATGGTTACTCTGAGATAGGTCCATGAGGGGAAAAAAGAACACGAATATGAACTAGTCCATCGGGACCAGCCTGTTCCTGAAGGGGAGTAGGGACTGAGGCTGGGAAGACTGAGTATGGTGAGCTGGCAGGGAAAATGGTGATGCAGGAGTAGAGGACAAAGAAGAGCTGTCTAACAGAATAGGCTCAGGTGGAAGGGCTCAAGAAACCTGAGACTGGGGAGAGAAACTAAGGGAAGGGTTAGAGGCCACTGGGGATGAGGAAGGGGAAGAGAATGGTACAGGGGGCACAGAAACCCCTGGCTGAGAAGGCTGCAGGGTTTGGTCTTGGAGGTACGGGGAGGAGCCATTGACAGAGGAAGGGAGAGATCCGGGTGGAGCAGAGTGAGCCAGAAGTATTTGGGTCACCATACGAGACAGAATGAGAGAAAGACACATCCCCAAAGTGAAAAAGGCCTAAAAATGAGGGTTTTCTGCCGACTTGCTGCCATTGTTGTGGGAAGCCCTGTAATTGGCTGCCACCTTATATCTGCAGGCCACACTACCTTAATTCCCTCTAGGAGTTAAGTTTGGTAATTAAGCAGCACCTTGCCTAGCTTGTTTGGCCTGGCCTATTATTCAAGGATTATGTTTATGAGCCGGTGCACGGGAAAATTTGAAAATTTGATTTAACCTATGACCCTCAGTCTTGCCTCTGTTGCTAAGTTACCTGCTGACGTCTCAGAACCCAAATCCCTCCTCCCCAATACTCTGTATATTTGATACTCATTCCTTGAATAAACGAGACTTTATTGGATGGACTTCGTCTTGTCTCCGCTCTTTGTGTCTCTTGTTTTCTTTTCATCCCCCACTCTACCTCTAGGGTCTCCATGGACTTACTCACAGGCCAGGACACATTGTGACAAAAGTATAAATAAAAGATCAGCATTTGGTTTTTTTATAGCCTTCTTGAGGTCAAGAGCACCCAGGTTATGAACCAGGCCCCTTAAAGTGTCTTTCGGGAGGCAGGAAATGGTCCCTATGACCAAATTAAACGTGAGCCAAAAGAACAACTTTACGTTGGGACGTAACAGCTTAGCTCCCCCAGCAAGGAATGTGGAAGCTGCTCTGGATCACACCTATCAAAAGACTCCTCACCCGTTTTGAAAGTGTGAAACAGAAGGCCTTCGCTGCTGAGTATAGGGCGGGGCCCCAGAGAACAAGAGGGTAACAGTTTTACCTCGGGCTGTCCTGCCCAAGGAACATGAAAACTGCTATCTCTGTTTAGCGGTGGCAGTGGATAGGTTTTCTGATGCAAGCTTGCACATTTTAGGAATGGAAACAGAAAACCCCAGACAGCAGCTCACCTGTGAAGAGTGAGGAGAGTTGATGTTGCATGCGGATTAGAGGGGGAAGAAATGGTGGTTCCTAGGCAGGGAGCTCAAACTGGGAGTGACTCCCAGGAGCTAGCGCTCTGCCATCCGAGTCTCATGGCACCATAATGTTAGGGTATTCTGGCACAATAGAGAAGCAAAAAGTACAAAATGAACAAGTTTATTGAGTTGAGGACATGGAAAGGAGCACACAACCCATGGTGGCTGGGCTGTCTCCTTCAAGCAGTTACAGAGAGGCAGAGGGTTATATGACCTCGGAAGTGGTGCATGGGGCAGATACTGATGATGTGTGTGGAACTGACTGGGATTCTCTGTGCATGCAAACAGGAAGGGGCATTGCAATTAGGGCTGAAGAAGAAGGAGGAAGTGGTAAGCATTCCCACTTGGGCCTTCCACCATCTTAGACCACCATAACCGTACAGTAATTTGTACTAGGGCAGGAACCTTTCACACTTTCTTGTTGGGCACTATTGACACCTTTTTGTTTCCTGTTGTCACACTGGGGCTGTGTGATGCCCCTGCCTGCTCACCTGTCAGCTCACCAGTGTGCTCCACAATTTTTTTTGCATAATTCTCTGGGCAGAAACATTTTGTTTTCCTTGTGCTGTCAATGATCTCTTATGAGCTCCAGTCCCAGTTCTCTGAGGAAATTTCTCTGTGATGTTTTGCACTTGGTATTTTCTTTGTAAACTACCGAACAATTTATGCTGCACACATTAGGCTCAAGTAAAACTTAACCACTGGCCGATGCTTTGTGTTTCAAGTGGCGTCATAGTTGAGAGGTAGCTCATCAATAGCATCTACTTCACTTCAGTTTGTGGTTGAAAGTTTCCATCCCAGGCTTCTGTTTTGTTGAGGTCTTATCAATATGTTCATCGTGGGTCGATATTGACACTAACAGAACCAGCTTGCTTTTCTTTGCCTATATATGAGATCAATGTTGTATCTTTCTGAAATTTAACGATTGTACTATATAATTCTTTGTTTTGAAATTGCAGCATTTCATTTGGAATTTCTGCTTTGTTCCTGTGTAGTTACTATGCTGGCCAACTTGTGCCCTGTTAGCAAATGTAACATCAGTTGGAAACCAGTGACCCAATTGAGAATGTCACATTCCAATCAGTTTGGGAGAGAGGAGCAACAAGTCTGCTCACCACATCATTGGCTCATTATTGTATGAAAAGGACCCAATGGTCGAGTTCCAGGATAAATTGTTGAGGGCTATTCCATATAATTTTTGGGGAAAATCATGCCATAATTAAATTGTGATTAGGGATTGACTGAGGCCTAGTATCTTGCCATGTGAGCTGGCCATGGTATGTGGAAGTATAACTCCTGTGTCTCCAGTCAGTTGAGCCCTCAGTGGTCCTGGGATGCTGTGAGGCTCCGGGGCTGGACTGCATCAGTTGGAGACATCCTGGTTCCTTGAGAACCGATTAGTAATAAAAAGAGGTTTCGCCTAGGAGAAAAGACAAACTTCCTATTCACCTGCCATCTTTCCCCATCATAAAGATCCTCACTATCTTAAGATCACTGCTTCCCTCTGACAAGGAAGTGATCCTTGTGAACATAAGGTCCTTCTCAGCGTAAAACCACTGCTGCCCTCTGGGTCAGCTGATAGGCCCCTCACTCTTTTCCTCAATATGAATGTGATCAGTAAACACTGGGTTTCTGGCTGCCTCATGGCCATCCCAGGTTCCTGTTGAATTGCTATTTTTCCCTTGTTCTTTTTCTTTTTTTGCCACGTGTCATAACACCTTATAGGAAATCGGGGACTCACCGTAGCGTTTCTCAATATAAATGTCTAAGTTGAAAGAATACTAAGCCTTTACATCTACAGTGGCATACATTGTTATGCCACATTTTGACCCATTGCTTCTCCATAGTCATGTACATTCCCATGATCACCATGAGACATCTGTGTTAAGTACAACCGATCTATGAGTATTTTGAGTTCAGCTAGTGAGATGTCATAATAAATACATTTTTGAATACGATATTAGGGCACTCAGAATATTCCTAGCATTTCAGCCTTTGTGCATTTCACAGCATTTTGTCTGATACCATTTCCAACGCTGAATGGCGGTGCTGGCATTCTGTCCAGTACGTTTCATCCCTCCCGAGACCTTCACTATATTTTTAGAGCAAGCCACTCCTTTCATTTGTGTGGCCATTCCACATTTGAGTTAGTCAGCTATGTACTAATGTAGTCAGCTATGTCAGCTATGTACTCACTTCTTTATCTGAATCAAGAAGGTTTGCATTCCCTGTGTCTGCATCACTCAATTCTTGCTCCATTTCATATCACAGGAATTTTGGCTCACGTGGCCAGCGTCAAAGTCCTCATCACCGTCATCCAGCCACACCACTCTTCTGCTATGAAAGCTTGTGTTTTACCATAATGGATCATCTACATCATCCATGCACAGGTAATCAAATAATTCACTTTTGACCTCCTCCAAAATTTGAAAAACTGGTTTTTCATGTGGCACTGTCCTGACTTGGGCTACTTCTACCAGAAAAATGAAAACTTTTCTTAAAAGACAAATCCTGGAGTGGTGTGGGTCTCCTGGACCCTTTGTGATGCTTGGGTAAACATATGAAAAACCAGACAGTGCATCAGGGTGGTTTGAAATCCCATTTGGATACTTTTGCATACATGCACTCCTTGCTGTTTGTCATACCAAGTGGGCAAATGTTGATTTCCTCCTGTGTCTCTCAGGGACATGCACTAAAATGCACAGCTAGCTGTTACAACGCTAAAGTACAAATTTACAGTAGGAAAATAGTGATGGGTCTGCTGGACCCAAGCAGGCCCACTGAGTACTTGGCAAGGGAGCAGACCATGTATCTAGTAAGGTGTTTGTTGAACGACTGTACATTTCTGTGTCCTCAGTAGAAAGGACGTCTTTTGTGAGTTATGGAAGTATCTGGGTGGTGGCTCACACTCAGGGACAGTGTCTGGTTCCCAGCACTTGAGTTGAATGTGTTGTATCCAGGAGTCCAGGCCCACTACTTAGACAGCTAATGGGGTTAACAGGACTATGGTATATTGGCCTTTTAAAATTGGTCATTGAGAGATTTTGTCAGTTATTTTTTGGTGTCCTCTACAATGAATAACTGCTACTCTGGAAGGCATATAGACAAATGAGAAAAGTTTATCCATCTCCTATGGTTATACCTTTCTCACTGGGTATTTCAGAACACATTAAAATGAGACCACGTTGGTTGAAATGACATCTCGTTGTCCATCAAGGTCAAGTGTGCCTCTTCTGACACGACTTTGGATCCATGTAGAGAGCCTCTCAGCTCTCAGTCAGTGTTAGCATTGCAGTGGGTCATGGTCTTCCCCAACCATGTTACTGTCTGTGACTCTCCTTTGGGACACTGTACACTTGTTGATCTCTGCCCTTCAGGGTCCAGCAATCTCTCTGCTCAGGAGATTGGGAAACTTATTAAAGTTGTGGGATCTCATAGAAAAGATTCTTTCATTCTCTGGGTATTTCTTGACCCGGAGGATCAGGGACAGAATACTGGCTGCTTTTTTAGCACAATCATCCCTGTAGTTTTAGTCTCTCAACCTTAGTTGCTGAACTCCCAGAAGAGATCAGTCATATCAGACTTAGTATGTAAAGTAGAAGTGTAAATTGTTTTTTGACAGCTGTTTTTTGCTGTTAAAGACAAGCAATTTGTAAAAAG
Organism: Cavia porcellus; assembly: GCF_034190915.1. Classification (NCBI taxonomy): domain Eukaryota; kingdom Metazoa; phylum Chordata; class Mammalia; order Rodentia; family Caviidae; genus Cavia; species Cavia porcellus. The sequence goes on from NW_026947515.1 coordinate 30,531,258, forward strand.
TTTCAACTTAACCTCCTAGAGGGAAGAGTAGTCTCTAATCAAAGGGTTTAAAGTTGACTTTTGGTGAGTTGGGGATTTTAACAGTCTGAAGCGCAGAGGCTGGGAGACCTGTAGAGAAAGAGGAACATGGACTTGGACTATGAATTTTCTTCCCACCACTTCATGAACCAGGTGTGTGGCAGGGCAGGGGCTAGGAGAGAATATCACGGAGGTTAGAGGAGCAGTATGCAGCTCAGACCACCCAAGCCCCGAGGATGGGCCTGGGGAGCCATGAGTGGCAGAGGGCTTAGGAGGTGGCTCTGGTGGGCTTGGGCTCAGCTCAGACCAGCTTGCTTATGGAGTTTGGCTGCTGCAGTGTGTCAGTGGTGGAGGTTAGGGGAAGTGTGGTGCTGGCAGACTGGGGTGCTGTGGCTGAGGATGTGGCTGCAGGCATAGGTGGTGGGGTGGCCAGGGGCATGGCCTACTGCATCTGGCATGCTGTGCAAGCCTGTGTTGTCCATGCCTGGGCTGCCCAGGAACCCAGCCTGCTCCACGAACCCACTGCGTGGGCTTGAGGGCCATGGCATCTCCTCCTGCAGGCTGGGGGCTGGGCATGGAGGCTTGGGTGGTTATGGAGTCTTGGGACTGGAGAGGGCTCGGTGCGCGTGCAAAAGGGAGCAGGAGGTTTATCTGTGGAATGAGCAGAACATGGACGTTACTCTTGGAGAAAGTTGTTTTTCTGGGTTTGGTACCAAGTTGGGCGGATGGAGCTAAACTCCAGGCTAGCAGAACCTGTCATTACGGTCACCCTTTCCTTCCTGGGGACAGGCCAGCCAATAGCTCTGTGCCATCACCTTCCTGAGTGGTGGGGCTGTGGGCGGGAAGGAGGCCAGTGAGAAGCAGGAGGGCACAGGTGGGTGTCCTGTCTCAGACACCTGCTTGAAGGTGACTTTAGATGTTAAGACACTTTCTGCCCCTTCCTGTGAAATGGATTTTTCAGCTATCTATAAAATAAAGGCAAAGAGAAAATAAAAACCATCTGTGAGGAGCCCCTGAGGGAGCTTGGAGGCTTCTGACAGTTTTTCCTCACATGATCAGAGATGCCCTGTGGACTGGTGGCCTCTTTCCCTTCTGCATGGCCTGAGGGTGTCACAGGCCTGAGGTGCTGGGGGATGGCACTGATCCGGGCTTCAGGTGTCTCTGTCTCTCTTTCTGAACCTTACTGTGGGCCTGGTCTCCTAGACCTTGCCTTTGTTCTGCTCCTCTGAACTCAGGATGGACATCCAGCTGCCAAGGGCCCAGGGATACACACTCCCCACATAGTGGCAGGCTGGATGTAGGAGGGCTGCAGGAGGTAGGGAAGTGCGGTGCTGGAGTTTGGGTCTGGGCATGGAAGGCTTGGTCCTGAGCCAAGCTGGCTTTCCTGGGATTCAAGCTGTGGGAGCAGGAGGCTGAGGCAGGACCATGTCCCCTGCCTGGGGACCCTGGTCTCCAACCCCACACAACCACCTGCCCCCGACCACCCTCCCCTGAGCCATGGGCCAGCCCACCTGGGCTCCCAGAAGACAGGGGCCAGTGTGTGGCTCTCAGAGGCACCCCTTCAAAAGTAGTTGCCCTGAGATACGGCTGGGCTCCCTCTCTGGCCCTTCTTTGGCAGCTTTAAATGCTTCATGTCCTCAGATTGTACTGGTCTGCAGCTACTCGGAGTGTTTCCAGCTCCGTTTCTTTAGCATACACTGGCTAAGGGCCGAGTGAGAGCCCTGAGCAGCGGGAGGCAGGGGTGCCCCACATCCTAGGGAGTCCAGTCATTCTGAGTCCCAGAACCTCTGACCCCCCGTGGATGGTCCGTGCTCTCAGGACAGCTCCTCTTCCCACCCTTTCCAGACTGTGCTTGCCTGGCTGCCAGCCTCCTGCAAGCCCAGTGGAAAACAGTGGTCCTGCCACTCCTAGGGTGTGGCTCCTTTTGGTCCGGAGGACTTTTGAAGACCTCCTCCCCCAGCCTCATGGGAAGAGGAGGGAGGGTCCTAAGTGACCTCTCAGAATGAGCCAGGTCCTGTTGCTACAGAAGCTACAGAAGGAGAAGAGCTCAGGTAATCGCCTCCTGCCTCCATCTGATTCCAGGCACCCACAGGATCCCCCACAGTTGAGCCCATGAGGTAACTACTGCTGAGGCCCTGTACCATGCCAGTCAGGGTAGGGAAGCATTTTGGAAATGTCAGAATGAGGAACTGGGAATGTCCCAGGAAGTCCTTCCCAGAATGGCAAACACACATGGTTTCCAGGATGTCTCTGAGCCTTTCGGCCACCACTGGTGTCCTGCCAGCCAGTCCCATTTGGCTGAAAAGTGTCACCCAAACTTCTGAGACCAGAATTGGAAAATTACTGTGCTTAGATCCCCAATCCCCCAAACAGGTGCACAGCAAAGGCCTAAGTGATGATGATGAGACAAGTGGCATGGTCTTTAGGGCCCCAGGAGGAGAGAAATCCTCGGCAGAGCTCATAATTCTGCTAGCCGGCCAGCCGACTGACTGATCCTGGGCAGCCTGTATTTAATCAGAACAAGCAAGGAGCTGTGTGGAAAATACAGGAAATCTGAGCAGGATCTTGGGAGGGGTTCAAGGACCCCTCAGAGCAACAGAAGATGCTAATCAAGGAAAACCATCCAGAAAGTCTCTGGGGACCTCAGCTGTGGCCTATTTTGCCTCAGGGGGCGAGATAATAACTTTTTAAAAATGGAGGAACTCCCTCTGTTTGGGCTAGAAAAGTAAATTAAGGAATCAGTATATGAAAGGGGTCCTCCTGCCCTGAAGCCCTTGGCAGGTTTTTCAATAGGCTGCTGCCAATCTTTCACTCAGTGTGGACTCATAGAGAGCGTGGCTCTCAGCCGCAGTGCTCCAGCCCATGGTGGCTTCCAGCCACTTCCCTCAGCTCCTCGGCAGCCAGGGCCCCTTGGCAGCTTTCTGGGCCACCTCCAGCAGCTTCCACTGCTTCTGGGGTGGGGTGGGGTGGGTTTTCCGCAGGGGCCCACCAAGGGCTGTTGGCCTCTGCCATCAAGACCATCTTCGCCCATCTGCTGGTTGTTGCAGGTCCCTAGGGCACTTAGGGCTGGGAGCCACTAGAGGCTACAGCTCTCTCCACTGCAAACCCCTTCTCAGGCCCCTCAGTGTGACTGTCACAGGTGTGCATGTCCCCGAGCGCGCATTCTGCTCCCTCTTCTCACGGAGGTGTTGGTGCACACCTGGTCTTTCCTCGGACCCCATACTTCCTGTCTTAAAGCATATTAAACACCCCTAGGTGTTGGATGCTTCCTTGGTGCAAGATTCAGTGGCCAGTCCAGCAGCTAGACTGTGTGGCTACTAGAGACAGGATGCTTACACAGCAAGGCAGGGCCACCTCCAACACCCAGCCTATTCGGGTATGTTTTCTTTGTAGAAATGAGGCTGTGTTGTTCTCCAAGCTGGCCTCAAACTGAACTCAAGCAACCCTTCTGCCTCAGCCTCCCAAGTGCTGGGACCACAGATCTGCACCACATGCCCAGCCTCACTGGATGCTGGCAATGTGGTTTCATTTGTGCTAATATCCCCTAACACTGTCACATTTATTCTATTTTTTTGTTTTATTTTATCTGTGCCTGTTAGTGATCTAGAGCACATTTTTGTGTCTTTGTGCTTTTGCGTTTTATCCTTAATTTTTTTTTTTTTTGAGTCAGGGTCTCACTATGTAGTTCAGGCTGGCCTTGAATTCATGGTGATCTTCCTGCCTCAGCAGCCCCAGTGCTGGGATTACAGGCGTATGCCACCAAGTCCCAGCTCTCTGAGTGTTTATAAGGAAATATATTTCATTTCTAGTTATTATTTTTCTAGATTTCTCAGACATCCTATTTCTATACTTCTAGAAGATGCTTTTTCACTTTTAACAATACAGAAGCAGTAATATTTAGAAGGTAAATGTATTCTGTGTCATGTGCTCCAAGCCTGTCTCCTCTGAGCGCTCCATGTTAGAGGCTGGTGGGTGGGGACAGGATCCAGCTCCCTGGGTGTCTGGCAGCTGCTCATCACTGCACCTGCTATTGAGGTGCAGTTTCCTGGTGAAATCTGGATCTAACAAGCCACCTCTCCACTTACATTAGAATAGCAATGTGTTTCTCCACCCTGTGACTGGTGAGTCTTGGATTTACTTTTGTTTGCTGCTGGATTTTCCAGGAGGCTTGCAAACTGCAAAGATGTCTCCCTTTCAAGTTCAGTGGGATGGAAGATTGGAGGCTGGAAGTTAAAGGACTGTGGGGTTATCAGCAGGACATGAGCAGATGGACCCCACCATTGATCTTGTCTCTCCTGACTATGCTCATGCAAAGTGCAAGACCCTGAGGAGGGTGGGGACCAATGGACTCTTGTCCTAGACAGGGGACATACCCTGGATGGCCTTGTAGAGGACCAGCCTATGGCCCCTGGCAGTCCCTGGGCAGCAGAAGTGTTTGGGAGGGGAGGGAGGTGAGCAGTGTTGTTAGGAGGATTGAGTTCCTGTTCTTTCTTTTCCAGGAACCACTGCTCACAGTCCAGCATTTCCTTGCAGGTCCTGCGTGAGCCAAGGCTCAAAGGTCTCTTCTCAGAAGTGCTAAATCAATCCTGGCCTCCGCTTCCTGAGCCCACTTCTGTCCTGAGAACTATCTTGTGGACCTGCATGGAAGCTGCCCGGCCCTTCTTGGAACCAAGGCTGTGCCAATGGATGTCCACATCTGTTGGAGCCATTGAAGCTGGAACACATGCAGAGCTGTGGTATGGCCTAGGCACGGCTGACCTGAGAACGAGGAGACGCCTTGAGGGAACGATAGGCCACAGCTGAGGCCCCTGGAGACTTTCTGGATGATTGTCCTTATTAGCATCGTCTGTTGCTCTGAGGGGTCCTTGAACCCCTCCCAAGATCCTGCTCAGGTTTCCTGTGTTTTCCACTCAACTGCTTGTTCTGATTAAATATGGGCTGCCCAGGGTCAGTTGGCCAGCCAGCTAGCAGAGTTACGAGCTCTGCCAAGGATTTTGGTCCTCCTGGAGCTCTAAAGATTGTGCCGCTTTTCTCATTCCTTTGGGCCTTCACTGTGCACCCATTTGGGGGTTGGGGATCTAGGCACAGACCCCAACACACAGCCTTCACACTGTAAGCTGGACACATGGTTACTGCTCTTCCAGAGGACATGGCTCTGCCAGAGGGCATGTGTGGGTTGTGCAGGCCAAGGATGGACGCTGAGGAGCCTGCTGGGTCCTACTCCCCACTCAGGTCAGCTGAGGCAGGTCCGAGGTGGCACACAGAGGTTTGAGCTGGGCTGGTTCATGATGATCAGGCAAACTCCCCGGAGGAAGCTATCACTCTTAGCTTTGGGAACACCTCTACACAAGACCACGTATGACCAGCAAGGGCTGGGATCCTGGCCACAGGCCCAGCCCTGTGTGATGGCCTGGGCTGGGCTGAAGGGGCTGGACACCCTTCCTGGGGCACAGGGGTGGCCTTTTAGCGGCACCTGCAAATTAAGTGTTGCTGTTTTAATATTTAGATCCTATCGTGTACATGGTAGTAGGTATAGATCTGGATTCAGGCTTCTGCATGAGTGAAAACAGTTTTCCAAGCACCATTTGTTAAAGGGGATAGCTTTCCTGTATGCTATGGCTATTTCCAAATGTTACCTTAGAATTAGTGACTCAAACTAATATTGATAAATTCTGTGAAGATGTGAGGCTCTCGAGGCAGCCATCAGATGACTAAGTGGATGCCCGATGGATGCGTTGTTTTCTTAATTGTAACTCTGGGTACTGCTTTGTGCATTCTTCCTATTCCTGTTAATCCTTCTGAACTTTGGAGGAGGTCTAACCCCTTCTCCATGGCACCTTTCATACAAAATCTGGACAGAGATAGTATTGATCTCCAAAGCCAACTAGAGCTCTGTGGAGGCTGGCAACATTAACCATCTTGATGCAATCCTAAATATTTTTTCTCTGGTCTCAGCCTTCTCACTTAGGATCTTGTGTCTACTAGAATCATCTTTTTTCTGCTCCTCCTCACAGCCCTAAGACCGCTCTGTATGCTGTTCCAATGGACCCTCTGTGCAGAGGTCATCAGGACCTTCTTGCGTCAAGCCCAATTGCTCTTCTGTTTTACACTCTTTCCACTCTGTCCAATCTAGATTACAAAACAGAAAAAGAGGACATCTTAGGGGGCTGTGGTCAAAGGAGTGGTGAAGTGAATGCAATGGACTCTGACGACTGCTTAGGGACCCTGGTATGGACGGTTAGTTTAGAGTAGCATCTGCGGCATAGCAGTCAGCAGAGGTAAGAGCAGTCTGTTCTCGGAGAAATTTGCTTTGGCCACTGTGTCCCTTCTACTTGGAAAAGATTAAACTAGGCCACATATGTCACAGCAATCTTATTCCTGTCCCATCCCCTAAAACTCCTATATAATATGATACAAATGCTTTTCTTCTAGATCTTTGCTCTCATGTACTTGAGTTACAAATAAACAGCCCACAGCTCTCATGCTGAAGCGGCAGCCCCTCTGGGCGCTCCTGGTGACTGAAGTCTCCTCTCTAAGCTGTCTTTCTCACCCTCTGTGCAGCCATGGTCACACTCTGTAATGCTACAGTAGTGGCAGACTGCCGCAGGGCTGTGGCAGCTCTGTAGCCGTGCACTTCCTCCCTCTGCTCCGAGCAGCATACTCCTGCAGACCACCTGGTGGTCAGCTGCTTTCATGGCAACTTGCCTTGCCACCTGTGAACTTGTGTGCTGTGTGCTCCATGCAGGTCATCTGTCATAGCAGGAGATGCAGCAATAGGCTCGGGGAGGCTTGCTTTCTGCAGCTAAAAGCAAAGGAAAATATGTATCCTGATCTGCCTGGTCCCAAAGACTGTCAACACTGTCCTCATAAGATCAGTCCAAGTGCAGCTTCCTTCACCCTGAACCTCCCCACGTGAGTCTTTGTTCCTGGCACTGTGCAGGGTCAGGGTGGCATGGCTTGTTAACCACCATGAGTGGGTCCTGGTTCAGTGTGGCCTCTGCCACCTGAAGCCACTGAAGGACACTGGTGCTGTGTCTACTCATTCGCAGGAGTGTGAGTGCATCCTTTGCACAGTCTCAGATGAGCTTCCAACACCAAATCTCATGTTAGGGGAGGGAGGATGAAGAGTCGGTCCAGCTCTTGATTGCATGATTTAACTGTGGGCATACACTTTGGTGGGCAGAGGCTCTGTGGTCAGGGGTGTGCTGCTACTTCTCACGAAGGCCCCGGCCTGTCCCTTTGTTCACCTTCCCACTCCAAGCTGCAGCTTTGCCCGCTGGTCTTGCACATCTGGCTCCCACACTCATGGCTGTCCTGCAGAGCACATGTCCACACACCAGTGTACCCACAATTCTGGAATGTGAGTGCTCAATGGACTAGACCTGCATATCTGCACGAAGCCCCAGTGTGACATCAGGCAGCTGCTCAGGTTGAGCCAGAGTCTGTACCTTTAGGCTTCTGGAGGCAGCTTTTCCTTGCAGTGCAGCCAACAGAAACCAATTTTCCTAATATCCACAGTGGTCAGCGCCATTCCTAGGAGAGCTGTGCGCGAAGTTAGAGGAAGCACTTCTAAAATCCACGTGAAATAGTAAAGTTAGGAATGGCCACAATGTTTTGAAGAATAAGCAGGTGGCACAGCTTGCCAGGGTCCCTGCTCCCAGTCTGACCTCAAGGCATAAGTTATAGGGCCAGTGAGGAATAGGATCACCTCTGAGAGCTGGAAAAGGAGCAGATACCCTGGGCCCACAAGAGGCACCCCAGAGCGGCAGTTGTCTGCTGGACACTAGAGGCCCAGTTGTTCCTGTCCTGGGCTCTTAGTCCCTAAAAAGAGCCTCTGGGAAAAAACCCCAGCCCAGAGCCAAGGGGAGGGCTTTGCACCTCTTGATATACATACAAGTGTGCAAGCATGAGAAAGTGGGTGTGGGTGTGCAAGGCAGTGGGAGAGTGAGTTGCATGGGAATGTGCAGAGGACACTGGCCACTGCAGGAGGGGCCCAAAGGAGCTGCCATGAGACTGAAATGCTGGGAAAGATATCCAGTCCTTGCATGCTCACATGCAGAGGTGCAAATCTTTGCCAGTCCCAAAAGTGCTGATCTGTGAATCCCGCTGCCGAGAAGCTGGCAGGGCCACCAGCAAGCCCTGGGGTGAAGGCTGCCACTCAGAGTCACCATCCAGAACTTCCTGTGGTGCAAGGTGTTCAGAGTCTGAGGGAAGAAGGGCCAGTCCTGCTGCCAGCCCGGCTGCCCGCCTCCACTGGAGAACAAAACACACAAAATGCCACCTCGTGCACAGCCCTGCTCACACAAGACACATTCAGCTGTTGATTCAAAGTGTGAAAGAGATGGAGAGAGGAGCGGAAAGGGCAGCTTGGAAGCAGTCAGAGGAAACAAATGGAAAGCTGCACTTTAGCGATGAGGCCCGAGGAAAAACCAGCTGACTGAGCAAGCGCCCTGGTCCTTAAAGAAGAGCTGCAGGTGTGCAGGCAGACTAGAGAGACAAATGCCAGCAAACAAAAGAGGAAAGAGATACACAGAGAGAGAACGGACAAGAGCCTTCAGGGAAAACGGATGGTTAACGACCACAACAGGGGCAAAGCAAGAACAAACTCCCGCTTTTAACCTGCTACTCATTATAAGCTCCGTTGTGTTTTCCTGTGAGACAATCGGAGGATTTAAAAGCAATTTTTGCTAAAACTTGTTAACTTAGACATCTGAATGCCCAATAGGTACCTAAAAATAGAGCAAAGCTTGACCTTCGTTTTGGATCCTTTACCTTAAAACTTGAGTAGGTTTGTTAATCATTTAGAAAAAAAAAAAAACCCTGGACATGGTGGTGCATGTTTGTAACCCCAGCACCCAGGAGGCTGAGGCAGGAGGATCACTATGAGTTAGTTCAAGGGCAGCCTGGAGTACAAAGTGAGTTCATAGCCAGCCCAAACTATATAGTAAAGACTCTGTTTTAAAAAAAAAAAAAATCAGCAGACCAATTTATCAGCCCTAAGTTTACCTAACCCATTACATTCCTTTCAAGGGGACTTCAGGGCTATCTGATGACCAGGTCTTACAACATCCAGTTCTAGACTTCCTCCCTGGAGAGACACTCAAAAGTCTCCAGCCATTGTCATAAACCTGTGACCACGGATTCTGGGAAAAGCAGAGCCAGGCATGATTAAAGCAGCCACAAACAAAGATGATGTTTTCCTAAGACCAGGATCACCCCAAAGCCAGGAAGATCCCTCCAGAGCTGCAGAACCAGGTCTGAGACAGGGATCACCAGGACCCCACCCACACCCAATCCCTTTTCCTGGCTCCCAGCTGTCTGAGCCTCTCCTCGGTGGGTCCTCTCCCGCTACTGCAAGGCTGCTGCCCTTTCCCTACCTTCTCACTTACCCACCGACCAAAGCTTTTTTGCTACAAAGCTGGGCTGTTTGTTCGCTTGCTGAGACAGGCTCTTGCGATGTAGTTCAGGCTGGCCTTGAACTCACTATGTAATTCAGGCTGGCATCAGACTTTCTCCTCAACCTCCCAAGTGCTGGGATTACCGATGTGCGCCACCACGCCCGGTTTAAATTTGTGCTTTAAGCTTGTCACTAAAAGCAAGGACTCACAGTAGCTGGTAATAACTTTGGTTTTAAAACTCTGGGAAGAACTTGTATTTGTACAATACAAATTTTCTCCACCTCTTGGAGAGGCTTTTCTCCAGCTCTTGCTCCCACCAAAACTTACCTACACCAACGTCTGCCACACATTTCTAGTGTCTAATCCTTGTCTGCTATTAAACTGAAAAAAGTTGGAAGATTAATTAAAGCTACCAATAGGTAGAAAGGAGGCATAGAACCTGTAACTTTAAGTCACAGTTACCCAGAGTTATCCATATCTTCACTCAGCCACTTTTGTGGCTTTAAAGAATGATCAGAGTTGTTATTCAAGATTTATCCATACCTTTGTGCCCTAGCTTGTTTATTTTTTCTTCCAGGCCTATTGTCATGCACAAGATATACCAGTAAAGTAGACAGGACCCATTTGTGTCTTTTTACAATGTCAGGATTTATTCAGTAACAATAAATTCACAACTCTGGGTTTTGTAGGCCTCATCAGCTGCGTGCTCAGGGTTCACTTGGTAGTCAAATAAACTGGGCAACCACAAGTTTTCTTTTTCTACCATCACTGCCAAGAGCTCTGACAGTGAAGCCCCTCTGAGCTTGTGTAAGTAGATCATTTGTCGTACAAAACTGGCCTTCACATTCCAATTTTCCTCTCTTAGCTGACTACGTTCTGATTCTCTCATTTCCCTGACACCTTCAACAATATGCAGATCTTTGCCTCCCTCAACCTTCCGAGAGACACACACCAGATTCCCCTTTATCTCCAGGAGGCTTAATCCATATTAAAATTCCTAAGCCCACAGGTTCAACTTCAACTCTTCAACCTAAGTAAAACGGACCTCACCTGGTAGACCTCGGGACTCCAACTGCAGTAAAGGTAGAGAGATTCCCTTGCTGGTTTCACATCACCCAGAAAAAGAGACATCATCTGCTGCCTGGTAATCTCGGTCCCAAACACACTAAAGGGACTTTATGGACCTCACGTCCAATAGCTCCCGCCCATCTCTGATTAACACAACACAAACGCAAAAAAAAACAAAAACAAAAAACATAACACAAACGCTAATGTTTTGCTGCCCTACCTGGTTTTGGCCTATATATGGCTCTACACTTCTCCTCTTCGTCGCAGGTACTCTAACACTCTACCCCCCCCCCCAAATTACACCATTCTCCAAAGGCTTACAGTTTTCACACTCTGCATATTAATAACCTTACTGCTTACATTCCTCAGTTGCCTTAGTCAACATGATAGGCTTCTTCCTCTACGTCAATCTATTCCCAAACCTTACCCTACAGCACTCAAATACCCCAAAACATTAATTCACTCCAAGATCAAATAAACTCTCTGGCCAAGGTAGTTCTCCAAGAAGGAAGGGCACTCAGTATTCTCACAAGCAGAAAAAGGGGGTACTATGCCATGTTGGGAGAAGAATACCACTATTTTGTTAACCAAGGTGTAGTAAAAGACCAGGGACAAAACTCAAAAAAAACTGGTAACTGATATATAAAGCAGACACCACTTTTCAAAATCTACCTCCTGGTCATCATAGTGGGGCTCCCTAGGCACATGAGCCCATTATGGGTCCCCTAATTACTATAATAATTTTTTGCTTTTTCCCCCAGTGCCTTCAGGCTCCTCTCACAGTTTATCCAAGTCAGAATACAGGCATTCACTCCAAAGAAATCCTGCCACTCAGCAACATCTCCACCTCCCAGATTCGGACTGACCAGACTCCTCAATCCCCTTCCCTTCTACCCTAGGCCCCAACAACACCCCCTCTCAGCAGAAAGCAGCCAGAGGGACTCCACAGTACCCCCTAACCCCACAGAGATGGGAATGTTAGGTCCACCGTCTGAGATACAGCACAATCACCGCGGCAATGGCTCAAAGCTGTGCCCTGAGAATGCACACACCTCCTTCTTCCCAGAAGCCCCTATGGCTTCTCCCTTCCAAAAGTCTGCCAAAGCTCAGACAGGTAAAGGTTTACCCAACCCCTTGCACTCCCACTAAATAAATCAGCTCACATCCGTCCCCAGAGCCCTACCTGTCAGAGCCTGTATCAGGCAGACCTGCCCTTTGCCTGTAGGGAGCCGCCACAGCCTACCTTGTGGTGACTCCCTCCATGCCCCCACCATTAAACTCTTTTCTTTTCTACTTGCTGCCTCTCTTTAATATTCTGCGTTGCTCTAGATTGAGTGCAAATCACTCAACCACCATGCAGCTAAATGTTGGGTTTTTTCCCCATAATTTTGGTGTGTCCAGATCTGGCAGTGATGTGTTTGCACAGACACATTAACGATTCACTCCATGTCAGCATTCACACTCAGAACAGTGCAAACTCCTCTTTGATGCAATGACGCTGCTTGGTGCACGCCTGTCACCTCTGCCCTGGGAGGCTGGAGCAGAAGGTCCAAGTCCACCCTGGACAATTTAGTGACTCATGGAGAGTTTGTCTCAAAATAGAAACAGGTGGGGGTATAGCTCAGCGAGATGGTCCTGGGTTCAATCCCCAACACTGGAAAAAAAGAGAAAAAGAAAAATTTTAAGAGTCACTCAAGGCAAAGCAGAACCTGAAAGCACCTGCGCCATATAACACAGGGTCACTCACTGCAGGGTAAAGCCTATCCACGTATCCACCACTCCCAAATCCCTGAGCCTCACAAATGCAAAAGTCCATAAAGGGATCTATTTGCTAAAGAGCAACAACGTGACTTTAAGACAAAGAAACAGATGCAAATGATTCAGAGTTAGGCCAACACTTCACTTCTCTGGCATCCCCTTAATGGACTCCTCAGACCACACAGTATCCCACCCAAGGCCCGAAGGCCCGTGCTGATTTCCCTCCGAATTTGGATGTCTGACTCCCTGAGAAGTCAGCCTGAGTCTCCACGGGACACAGCCTGACGTTCTTTTCTGCTGGGAGGCAGAAGTCCAGGACCTGCTAAGGCCAAGCCCACATCTCCTTCGCAGGGGACCTCTTCACACCCTATCCAGTGACAAAACCAGCTTTTCATTTCTCAAAGGAAAACACATATCAGTGAAGGAAGTTAGCGCTGCAACACAAGTGAAGAAAATATTTTCTGCTTTCTGTCTGAGAGCTCAGCCTTGAGTCAAAATTGCTGCTCCTGACTCAGGCCCGACCTGGGCCCACCTTCCACACTAATTCCAGGGAGCCTTGGGGACTCTGGAACATGCATGTGGAGAGCTTCGGGTGGAAGTGCAGACACCCTCACTCTGGATCCAGTTTCTAAACAGAATCAGGCGCTTTCTGGGGAGGCTCAAGTGCCCGCTGTGACCCTTGTGCCCTACCCTGGTCCTGCAGTGTCCAGGGATGTGGCCCATGCCTTCCAAGCCCTCCAGGGCCCTGCCCGTGCCTCCAGGAGAGGCCCTCCCAAAGGCCGTGGAGGGGCTGAGGGCCTCAAGGCAGCTTCACTGTGGAAAATTCAGACATTGGCAGGAACCAAGCGAAGAGAACAACAGAGCCAGATTCACCCATCACCCCATTTACCCTGCCATCCACCGGGGCCTCTCCTGCTTGCTTCCTTCTCACCCTCCCAGTGGGCTCAATCAGCATTTTATGACCTCCGCCCCAGCATTCCTGGCTCTCACCCCACTTCCTGGCACATGGGGAGCACAAATGGTTTCCTGGCCTCCTGTGCAGCTCAGATGTGTTGGTGGTGTGTGTCACACACATCTTCTTGGGGGTTCCTGATTGTAACTCTTACAACTGGGCTGCTTTTACCCCTCGGCACCCCACACCCATGGAGGAGAGGAGAAATTAACAGATGAACTGGGTGCTCTGCTGACTGGGACCAAAATCAGCCACAATTTCTTGTGTCATCTGGGGCTGAGGAGCGCATCCCCTGCGAGCCAAATGCCCCAGAGCCAGTCTTCTGGAGCCCAGCCTTTCCCTGGAAGGGAACACATGTGTGTTCCGGGCAACACCCAGTCTTGGAAGGCCCTGCAAGGACACAGGGACACTTTCCCATGTGACTAGTGGGGTTTTAAAAAAATTTTTTTTTTATTTTAAAGGGGGTAAAAATTAAACACAACATAACAGAACAAAATAGGACATAAGAAAGCATATAAAAGATACAAACTTCAAAACCTGATGATCTGAGAGCCTTACCATCCATCACACTGTCCCCTGTTCTCCTTCAAATAGCTGTCCATGTCTTCCCACACAGAGAATTCATACAAAACAACATAGCATAAAACTGATTCAAACAGAATGAGAAAGGCGTTCAAGACGTTCAAAACCAGACAATAGGGAAGTCACCAAAAGCCATCGTAGAGTCTCTTATTCTCCTCAAAATAGCTGTCCATACTTTCATGTACATTGAAGTTCAACAAAACAAAACAGGCAGGTGGGGAGTGGTTGCTTGATTTCCTGACGATCCAGGTCCCAGCATGAATCGGGTCCCAGTAAAGGCTGGAGGCTCCCGTCCTGGGCCACTGTATCCTGCCAAGCTCACAGCCGCTCATGGGGGATGGGGGTTTGCTTCAGGCTGTGTCTTTCTAATGAATTGACTATTTTACTGCCCAAGTTCTGAAATGGCCAACAGACCATAGAAAGACATCTCTTTAGGCTCCTGCTTGAAACCAACAGCATCAGGAAGCAGCCTTGATTCAGGGCCAAGACTTGTGTGTTTTAAAAGGAGGCTATTATAGAGTTGGTGTTTTGTGTAGTGCCAGCATAACAACCATGGTGCAGGGGCCTGCTGGCTGCCTGTAGCACTGCCTGTGTCCCTAGCCCTCCTGGGTCCCCACCACTGGGAACAAGTGGGTTTCAGGACCTACACAGGTACACTGGGCTCTGGACTCACCTGCACCTCGCAGCGCAGTCTGAGCCTGGATTAGTGTGAGTCTCCCTGAGCTGTTCCTCCTGATGTCGGCTCTGAGGACAGGACTCAGGGCTCCCACTGGCAGCCATCTGCCCTGCCACTGTGGCTGGACACTGGTCTATGGGTCTGTTTTGCGGAAGGAGCTCTTTATCACAGGAAGAGGTAAAGCAGCAGGCGATGTGGCTGAGCTACAGATGGTGGTACAATGTCCGAGACCCACGTTGGTCCTGGCTGGCCTGCCTGCCCACACTGCGCCACCCTGACTCCTTCCTGGGCCTCCTGCCTCAGCCTCCTTGGCCATTCTTGACCGCTGCCTGTGGTGTGGCTCAACCTGGAAGGCAGACCCAGGGTAGGCAGCAGCATGGGAAGGCAGCCATGTGGTAATCCATTCCCACCGCAGAAGCTGTGGAAACCACAGGTGATCAGAGATGCCACTGTCCTGTGTCATCCATCCCACCAGTGCCTGGTGCTCAGTCCTCCATGGAGGGCACACGGCAGGCACCATGGCTGCTGTCCCTTGCCCTTCACGAGGCATGTGCAGAGCAGTAGCCACACAAGGCTGGGGCCCTGGGACCCGGTGCCTGCTCCAGGGAGCCTTAGAGGCCGCACTTGTGGACCAGTGCACATGCATGCACACACATGCACATTGCACACATGTACAGGTATTCCACACATACATTCATACGTCACATCCACACATCTGGGCACACACACAAGGCACATCCACGACTGGCCTCTAGGGCTAGGGCTATTGGCTGTGGAGTGGACCAAGTGGAGGGCAGGAGCACACGGGGAGCCCCAGCCCCTGCCAGTCTCTGGAAGGACCCCTGGACCCTGTAGAGAGGCCCTGACTTCACCAGTCCCAAGCCGGGGGTGGAAGAGGCTGGAGACTGGGGAGGGCTCAGGAAATCCCAGCTGCTGATCCACCGTTGCCTCTCGGTTCTTTTCAGGGGCCCATCTGAGGATAGGACCCTGCTTTCTCCACTGCAGGCCTGGAAGATTTGAGACATTTGAGGCAAAACACCTGCGCAGCCTGAAACCACCACGGGGGGGGGGGGGCATTGACATTACATTGTGGCCGAGTCAGATTGGGCAGCAGCACCCTCTCCAGCTGGGTCCCTGAGAGCCCAGGACAAGGCCCTGCCCCAGGCTCCGGGTCCCACAGTCTTCCACGGCCAAAGAGAACCAGTTAAACCGTTTTTAACCCCCAAGACTGGTTATTCCTGATGTGCGATCCTCTCAGGTGACAGATGTGAGGGGACCGGCTCTGAGGGCACCGCGGTGCAACGTGATTCCCATTTGACCAGAATGTTTAAATCTCGACTTTTTCCTTAGCTTCTTTCCGCCTTTGTAAGTCGGTACCATTTTTCAGGGTATTGAGAGAAAATCAAAATTTGACCATAGAGCATAGCTTTGTCTTTTACATTTGGATCATTTGAGGAGGAGTCTCCAGCTGAGCAGACTATGGGACCATGGAGCCCAGCCAGCAACCCACACAGGCCAAACCTTTAAAATGGATGAGCAGGACCTGCTGGTGCACACCTGTAATCCTAGCACTCAAGAAGCTGAGGCAGGGGGATCACTGCAAGTTCAAGGCCACCTGGACTACAAAGTGAGTTCAAGTCCAGCCCAAACTGCACAGTGAACCTGTCTCAAAAAGACAACCAACCAACTGAGCAGATTCCTTCAAACCTACCAGGCCCCAGCGTAACCCTAAATCAGGGCAGTAGCCCGCCTTGGGGGAGGGGGTGGGGATGCAGTAGCCACAACCTCTGCCCCCTCTCCCAGCTGCTGAGGGCTGAGAAACAGGGGAGGTGGGGGTCGGCCCAGTAGCCCCAACCCTTTAGCACTCAGGTATCTCTAAATGCCAGCACAGGGGAGGGGAGACATCACCTCTCCAAGCTGGGTAGGGACGCTGGGTAGGGACTCTGGGTCGTGTTCTCAGCCACCTGGGCCCAGGTGGGGCCTCCTGACTTCCCTTCCTCCAGCTGCTCCCTCATGGGACTCTTCAGGGCTGGGTCAAAGACCCTTCCTCAACTGGGGTCTTCCTGCAGGTCTTACAGGGGCTTTATACTTGCTGTTGTTGATTAGAGTCCCTCTCCAGCAGAGCTCTACTGTGTCTCCTTGGGATCTCTCCTGGCTTCCAGAGTTCCTTACTGGTCTTCAGCTGGCAGGAAACCCACGCTTGAGTGGACTCAAATAACCTGCAGAACAGCAAGGCTGCTTTCGAGTACCGCCTCTCTGGTCTCCAGGGGAAGGCTCTGGAGCCCGCACTGCAGAAGCCATCGTCCCATCCCACTGGCCCAGGAGCTCAAAGGTTACAGATTCTGGGCACAGGAGAAGGCCCTGGGCCCCAACTAGGTTCTAGACCTGCCCAGATGACAAAATCTGCCTTCAGTGTGGGGCTGGGTGCAGAGCCAGCCAGCCACTGCAGGGGGTCAGTGCTGGCCTCCTCTTCCTCACCCCCCTGTAGCCACTTCCTGCCTGTTAGTAATCTATTCACACCACAGTTTTTAGCTTTTTCTCTTAATATTAACAACATGAACTCTTGTACATATTCACAGAAGAGAACAGATCACATCAGATGCTGACAGCCCTCTAGAGGACACATAGCCAGCCAGGCTCACTCTCCTCTTCTTTATCTGTCTTTTAAATTTTTGACAATGAATATACACTTGAAACAGGCAAATAATACTGGAAGTTACTTTTAAAAGCATAGTCTCAAAATTCTGGGCACCAGCAACCGACCATGGGCCCAAGGGACCAGCAAGGGGAACTAGAGGGGATCAGTGGCAAGGCGCCCCCTTTGGCT
Organism: Cavia porcellus; assembly: GCF_034190915.1. NCBI lineage: Eukaryota > Metazoa > Chordata > Mammalia > Rodentia > Caviidae > Cavia > Cavia porcellus. The sequence goes on from NW_026947515.1 coordinate 30,548,537, forward strand.
TGTCTGACTTCCTAAACTTGCTGCCTCCTTCTCCCAGCCTCCTGGAGTGGCTGTGTGGTGTCCTGTGCTAGCCCTTATGTCTGTCATGATGTGCGGTGCCCGCTAGAGCTTCGTAAACGCACCATGACACGTCTCCACACGGGGACGGGAAACACTGGCTTTCCGCATATGGCACTGACTGCCATATCAAGACACTGGGCAAGGTGGAGGTATTGGGTTCTGGGGCTGGGGTTTCAGTCAGATTTCCTTGCAGTTTCTAGAACATGAGGTGAAGGGGGAGCTGGCTCCCACCCAGGAAGCCTGCCTCTGCCCCCACCCTGGTCATTCCAAGAACTGACCAAGGAAAGGCTGTGCCCAGCCACTAACCTGAGACCATACATTTCCTACCACTTTGTTCACTGATCAATGAAGCTGGTATTGTGAAAATTGATACGGACAAGGCCACCAACAAGAGTTCACTAAGAAAGCTCTGGACACGCTTGAATAAAAGCTTTTGTGAATTTATTTAATTTAAAAACATACAAACAGCTAGAACCAAACTGAATTTAAAAAAAAAAAAAAAAACTGCTTAAAACCAGGATCCTCACTGCAGGCCAGCACGAGGCCCCCAGAAAACATGGGAGCAAAGTCAAGCCAGGCCTCAGGTGGACCCCGAGCTTGGTGCACTCTAGGGCTGAGCCTCTCCTGACTCTGCATAGCTAGGCAGGGCCGGTACACTGCTGCGCCCCCTTCCTCTCTTCAAAGTCACCCCAACATCAGCACCTCTGGGTCAGCGTGGTGCTCTGAACCATAGGAAGTCCTCTGAGGAGAAGCCTCCCGAGTTTGAGCACTGGTGACCCCTCCACCAGTCTCAGCCAGTCCGACACCCGCCCCCAGGCTGCTCCACTCTCTCGTCCAGCTGAAGCTCCCCAGCCCTTGCCACCTGCTCACCCGGCTACAGTGGGAGGATGATGGCTGGCCCTTCCCAGTGTCTGGTGTCCTGGGGTGGCCCGGGCAATGGTGGCCACCTGGGCCTCAGTTCCTACGTTCTGGGGCCTGGGACCAAAGGACTGACTCCCATGACAGCCAAGGCTCTCTCCTGGCCTCCTGGGTACACAGTTCCTCATCTTAGGGGGTCTGGGATCCTGGCTTCAAGAGAGGGGCTATTGAGCAGAGGCTGAGTATTTCTCCCCTGGAACCTCAAGACACCAGGGTAAGAAGGACAGAACTATGAAACCTTTCTTTTGTAGAACTGTGAATGCAGGGCACATCTGATGATTGTGCTGAGTCCTCTCCAGGATGCCCAGTGGGTGCTGGAACAGGTATGGCAACAGGTATGGATTGTGGTGCTTCGCCATCCACACCTCGGGGGTGGGCTCCAGCAGCAGCTTCCAGAACCAGCCCGGGTTCCTCAGGGCCTGAACTGGAGTCAGGTTCCGCATGATGACAACGTCGTGTTCGTAGCCCACCACCAAGAAGATCTCTAGGCCCAGAAGCCAGGCCTCAGCTTCCCATGGCTCCACTGGCCTCACGGCTCCCAGCTCCAGCACCATGGGCTCCACTGAGGCCCTAGCCACACTGGGCAACAGCTGTGGAGGAGAGGAGGGGAGAAGGGGGCAGGGCCAATGGGTGCAGTGATGAGCGATGGGTACCTTCCAGGGGAGGTCCTGGGTCCAGTCTTCACCTTTGGGGAGCAGGGATACCGGCTGAGTGGGTACCTCAGAGGGACCTGAGTCTTCCTCCTGTAGTTCTAAGTTAATCTCTGACTCTGAGGACTCTTCTTCATCCTCAGACCAATTCTCCTGCTCCATGAAGTCCCACTCTTCCTCCTCCCATTCTTCTGACTCTAGTGAATCTTTGTATTTCAGGAAGGCAGCCTTGAAGCAGGCAAAGCAGTTGTTCAGCCAGCATCCATGCTGCAGCTCATACAGCCAGAAAGTGTAGAGGTAGGACACGCCCTCTCTGCTCAGGTGCACAGCCACTGGGGGACACATGGCCACGCTGCTGCCTCTGGAGATGAATAGCAAGGGGGCACTTGCTGGGGACCTCAGGTGCCAGGCTAGGTGGGAGTTGGGAGAGGAAGATGGGCAGGAGCAGGAAGGTGTTCCTTGTTCAGGGAAACTGGAGGTGGAATAACTGGGTCTCAACTGAGTGAAGACTTACCAAGGTTAGGAAGTCTGAGCTTCTGGAAACTTCTCCAACTGGGCATTCCTTCAATCTCTGAAGAGCTGGAAAGGCAAAGAAGTAGGGTTAAGCACCCCCTGGGGGCCAGCTGCTGGAAGCCCCAGGTAAAGGATATGAGGATTCAGGCTGGTTGGTTGGGCCCTATTTAGATTGAGCCATATGTATCAGAAGTCCCTTGGCTAACCCCTTACCTCATCCATCACCCCGATATCCTCAGAGCCCAACACCTATGAGTCCAGCCTGTGGAGCTCCAGACCTAGAAGGAGAAGTCAGAACCTTCCCTTCCCCAAGTGGCCCACAAGGACAGAGGGATAAATTCCCCTTGGATTCTAGACCAGAATCAGAGCTCTGGGACACTCTGGGGGCATCTCACTTTCGAAGCCTTGAGCCTTAGCTCTCAGGAGTCAGCTAAGGGGATTGGCCATCTTGGCTTTTATAAGAGCTCCCATGTGCCCTGGGAAGATCTGCATATTTCCCATGAGCCCTGGCTCCAGGAAGGGAAAGTGCTGAGTCACTCTGGTCAGGCTGCCATGTGCAAAAGGACAAGAGCTGTGATGTCCTCCAGAGTCTAGACTGCTCCTCTGCCCACCTCATGAAGGCCTGTCACTTCATGAGCAGGTCAATTTTTGGTCTTGCAACTGACATCTTTTGTATCCCTGCGTGGCAACTTTAGTGAAGCTCTTCCTGGTTTTTCTCATTTTCATTTCCTTTGCAAGGTGATTCTTTAAATGCAGTTGCTTTTATTAATAACACAAAATTGTAGATAAAGGGCTTTTGTAATGATTTATCATATTAACTGGGAATAGTAATTCAATCCTTTTTTTTCTGAACTTCTGTCTGTGCACCCAGCTGCTTCTGAGCCATCTTCCTCCACAAATTTACATCCAGACTGGAGGTCAGCAGCGGCCAGGCCTGAACTGTGACTGCAGGAGGCTCAATTGGCCTCTAGGATACATACCTTGGATTGATGCTTTCTACTCAGTACTGCACCTTAAATTCTTCTTGGGAGCTTAGAAAAGTTGCAGAGCCCTTGCTCCAGCCGATAGTGACCCCCTGCAAGTCACACCTCCTTTGCTTGGGGTGGGTGCTATGATTTGGTTTTTGTTGGAGAGCAGTGAAGCTGAATGAATACACATGCAAGGCTGTTCAGCCCAGGCACAGCTGAACTAAGATCGAGGAGACACCCAGGGGCAAGATAGGCCACAGCTGAGGCTACCTGGAGGCTTTCTGGATAGTTTTCCTTAATTAGCATGATCTGTTGCTCTGAGGGGTCCTTGAGCCCCTCCCAAGATTCTGCTCAGGTTTCTTCCATTGTCCACTCAGCTCCTTGCTAGGGTCAGTTGGCCGGCTGGCCAGCAGAGTTACAGCTCCGCCGAGGATTTTGGTCCTCCTGGGGTCCTAAAGATCATGGCGCTTGTCTCATACCTTTGGGCCTTCACCATGTACCCTTTTGGGGGCTTGGGGATCCAGGCACAGATTCCAACAGTTGTGCAGTAATGAAAACTGGTATCCATTCCAGTCATATTGAGGTAGAATAAAAGAAATAAAACAGACTAGGGCAGCGAGAATTTAAAATTGTGCTTCAAAGAAAACCTGCAGCTTCAGAACACAAGCCCAGTGTATTTCCTCCCAAAACCGCACCCTGGCCACGTCACACACAAGTTTCACTCAGAAATCACCTTTTCCTTCCGCTTCCTCCTGCCCTGAACACAGCTGCAGTAGAGACAGCTGTCTCACGCCTTCATCATGTCACACTCGCGTGGACGGCCTGTACTGCACCCAGCCAGGGAGATCACACTCTCCAGGGCACCCTACCCCAACTCTGTCATGCACCGCAGTTCTGAGACCTTGCAGGTCTAGGGTCAGTGGTCTGATCATTGGTTCAGAGGATAGCAGTACATGGTGTGACATCTAGCGGGGAGTTCCTTCTCATGGTTGCAGCCATTATTGGTTCCCTATGGCCTTGTTTTAGAAGTCCTATATCATTTCCAATGTTTTATTGGGTTTTATTCTCTTTATTTTGTTTGATTGTGTTAAATCTGACGGCAGGAGCAACTATTTCAAAGATAGCGAGATATATTATGGTAGCCATTTTGGACTTACTTAAAGCTTGTTTTGAAATGCTTTATTGCATTCTTTTTTGTTTTTATTGTTCCTGTTTTGGTCTGTTCTGTTTGATTTTCACTATGTCCAAAGTTGTCTGTAGCTATTTTGAAGACATCAAAAGGCCTTATGGTAACTATCATTGATATTTTAATGTTTTGAAGTCCTGTGTCTTTTATACTGGTTTGTTGTGATTGGTTTAATTCTGTTTTATCCTCTTTAAAATAAAATGAAAAAATGAAAAAAAGGAATTGTCTGTCTAATAAATTAGGCAAATTTACCTTAATATCACATGTTCATACACAAATATATAGATAAACAAGAAATTTCATGAATGTTGCTATTTAAAGCACTTGACAAGGGCTGAGGGGTTAGCATAGTGGTAGAGTGCTTGCCTAGCATGCACAAGGCCCTGAGTTTAATCCTCAGTACAAAAAAGAAAGAAAGAAAAAGTGAAATCACTCAACAATTTAATACTGTTATATTCTTAACCAGGACAAAAAATATTCATTTTAAGTTAGACAATAGAGTCACAATGACTATACAATAATTTCAACAAATGAGCCTAAATTTAGATTTAGATAAGAGTACGATTGACTAGAGGGAATACTCAGGACTCTTATTCTTTTAACTTCTCTCCTGTTTCTGTATCCTCACCTCCTGTCCCAATTAATTTTCACTGAAAATGAGTTGGTCTTGCTTTGGTTTACTTTGCAAATTCACACAGATTAACTTTGCTAGTTCATTACTATTCTATAGCAAAGTAAACTTCTAGCACAGTAAGCTTTATAGGTAAATTTATCACTCTCACCTGCACTCACATGTTTGAATTTCAATATTATTCCAGTAGTGTCACTCCAGAAGGGCAGCTGAAATCCTCAAAGACCCAACATGTGTTCACTAACCTGCTGTTTTGATGACACTGTCAATGACCTCCACTGGAACTTGCTCATTGCTTATGAACCGGACTGAGTGTCTCTTATTGAGAAGTTCATAAAATTCCTGAGCTCTCTTAACCATTTCCTCCTCAGGGTACCGGGTGTGGGAGAATGGGATGTGTTCAACGTGTTCCTCTGACTCCTGCCACTCATCAGCATCTGCAGATAAGAATCAGATGAGTCACAAGTTCAGCAGTCAATCCATTATAAGGTGGTCACCAGGCAAAGGAAAGTTCCTGAAAATGTCTGTAAGCTTATATAAGCTCAAAAAAGATCAATAGCACAAAGAAAAAGAGAAGAGAGGAGAAAGGAAGGCAGGAGTAGGGAACAGAGACAGAGATAAAGAAGAGGAGGAAGAGGACGAAGGGGAAGAAGGAAACAAAAATGAAGTAGATCTACAGAATCCTGACCACTGATCTTGACTATTCTTTAACTCTAGACTGGTTATAAATCCAGAAAAAACAATCTTTACCTACAAAAAGATGAGGCTTTCAAATTTCCCCTAATGGTGGATTAGGTTATTTGAGACAATTCTCTACCTGATGAAAGTCACTCAGATCACCAAATGTGTTTTTGGAAGCTTTCTTTTTTAAACAGTTGAACTGACAAACTAGTAAAAAAAAATTAACAGACTCAAGTTGAAGGGAAAATATAAACCTATAGAGGTAAGCATAGAAGTTACATTTTCTCTGATTGTTTCTGCTAATCCTTATAATTTGAATTTCCATTTTTGTATTTTCAGTGATCAAGGGAAACCAAAATCATAGTTCAGGCCTACACACAATGGGAAAGCTAACAATATGGACCCCGAGACTCTATCCTTCAGAAAAGTAAGAATTATTAAAATGCAAGCCCTCAATGGCCTATATCATTTTGGTATGTCCTGCCTCAAATTTGAACTTAGAGTAAAGTGGTCTTGGTTGAAAATGCCCCAACTGATTAGCAGAATAAAATGCAAATATACAAATAAACTCAAGTACACTTACTAGCACCAAATGTAATCAGGCACCTAAAGAAACAAAAAATTTTGAACAAGAAGTAGCAGAATCAATAAAAAATATAAAATCAGATGGCTAAAGATTCCAAATACTAGAATTGTTAGGTTCAGAAGATAAAACAATTATGTTATTGTATTCAGAGTGGGAGGAGAAGACAAACACAAATCTATAAGGTACATGAAAGAATAAAATGTGATGAGGAAATAAGAAAAAATAGGATATTTAGAACTGACCAATAACAGAATTAAGAGTTTAATGGGTAAATTTATTAGCAGTAAATTACTTAAAAGAAAAATTAATGAACTGGAAAATAAAAAGAAAATATGAATGAGTTGAAAGATGAAATAGAAAACAGGAAAAAAAGGAGCATAGTCAGGATGTCTAATATAATTTTTTGATAATCAAGAGGTAAAAAGGAGAATGTAGTAGAGGCAGTATTTGTATTCACAGTGGACAGCACCAAAATCCAGATCATTAGTAACTACCATGAAAGATTGTACTTGGACAATCTATCCACTGAAGTAGTGGATAGATTCCTAAACACATATGAATTACCAAAACTGAACCAAGAAGACAAAAAAATCTGAACAATACAATAACAGGCAAAAATGAAATTGAAGCAAATAAAACAACAAAACCCTACTAAGAAAAGCCCAGGATCTACAGGATTCACTGCTGAATTCTACAAGACCTTCAGGGACAGTGTAACACCAGTATGCCTAAACTCATCAGTGAAACTGAAAGGGAAAAAATACCTCCATCTCATCCACAGAGGCAAGAATTACTGTAATTCCAAAATCAAATGTGGACCCAACTAAAAAAGCTAAAGGACAATCTCTTTAATGATGTAAAGGTAAAAAGAAAATCCTTAAGGTACTAGCAAATGGAATGCAGCAAATCATCAAAAAGACGATGCAGCATGACCAAGTAGGTTTTATCCCAAGGATGAAAAGATGGTTCAACATCCACAAATCAGTAAACGTAATATATCGTATAAATAGAAGCAAGAACAAAAATTGTATGAATGGACTTGGTGCACATGAGCCGCAGCATGGCAGCGCACCCATCTGACCGCCACAAGCAACACAGTAAAGCTCATAAAGGCATGCGGCATGGGATGGGGGTGAGGGTGGCTATGGGGAGTCCAGGATCTGCAGAGGGGGATGGCAAAGAACTTGTAGAACTGCAAGTCCTGTGAAGGTGAGAAAAGAACTCAGCAGAGTAGAACAGAAGCATTGTGCCAGCCAGCTCTGAAACCATAACAAGGAGGCAGTTCTGGCAGAGAAGAGTCAGCTAGCGGCAACTCATCAGGTGCTGGTGGTGCCTTCGTATAACAGAATTTCTTTGTCTGAAGCCCCTCACTTGCTTCAGCATAGGAACATGAGAACAGTGCTCCTGCAGAAATGGGAGAACACTCAGTGCTTTATGCTGCTGTGCCTAATTGAAACATTGGTGTTTTTTTTTTTACATCTGCAAAGCCAGGGCCTCTGCATACTGTGTTAGACGTGGCTAAAGTGGTTGATACCATCTTATTCCTCTTTGACCCACTAGAAGACTGGGACAGCACTTGGGATTATCTCTTTTCTGCCTCTGCTCAGGGCCTCCCTACCTACACACTAGCTGTTCAAGGGGTTTCTGACCTCCCACCTAAGAGGCTGGTAGATTCCAGAAAGAAGCTAAGTAAAGTAGTGAAGTATTTTCCTGATGATAAACTCTTCCTGTTAGACATTCAGCAGGAGGCAGTGATGCTGCTTAGGCAGCTGGCTAACCAAAAGCAAAGACATCTTGCTTTTGGAGATTGGCAAGCCTACTTGTTTGCCTATGCTGCGGATTTTGTGCCTAATGAAGAGAATAACTTGGTGGGCACCTTGAAAATCTCAGGCTATGTGCACAGGCAGACTTTGAATATAAATAGCTTGCTGCATATCGCTGGAGATGGTGATTTTCAAAAGAAACAGATTGATACCCCTGTGGACCCTTTCCTTTTAAATCCTAGAGTGATTAACTCTCAGAAGGATCCAGGCATGACAAAGGAGGTTTGTGCTACAGATGCTGTAGCTGATATGAAACACCTTAAGGTCATGACAAAGGCAGACTCTGACAGACAAGAGTCTTTGCAAACAGAAGTTATCCCAGAACCAGTGGAAGGGGAGCAATCCTGGCCCACTGAGGAGGAGCTGAATGAGGCAAATGACTTGTTGAAGGAAAGCTTCAAGGTGGTAAAGAAGGTTCCCAAAGGAACATCCAGTTACCAAGCTTAGTGGATTTTGGATGAAGGCGGTAAAAGTGGTGGGGAAGGAGATGACTGATGATATAGAACATGAGGATTTTAAGGAAGAGGAATCTCAGTATGAAAGTAGGGAAGAAGAAGAGGTGGAGAAATGTGAAACTATGATGATCTGTATGATGAGAAAATGGATGAAAAGGCTGAGGAAAAAATGTTGGAGAAATATAAGTAAGAAAGGGAGGGTCACAAAGAGGGTGGAACAGTAAGCAGCAGAGTAAACAGCATCTCTGGGAAAAAACAGTCCAGACGCTGGAATATAGCATTCTGGAGAAGACAAGAAGGAAGGAAACGGTCTCCTCAACCTGTTGAAAGAAACTTAAGTGAGAATTAAAACCCACAGAGAGAATAGAAAAACAAAGAAAGAAAAACATAAACAGAAGAAGGCAGGAGTTGGCAGCCCTTTCACCAGAGCTGGAACCACCATGCCAGAAGCACTGCTGGAACTTGGAGACACACAGTCATAGTGAAGCTGGTGGCTGGCAAGCCCAAAGGCCTCTCTGGGGTGACATGGTAGCAGAGGGGAGCAGCAGACCAGAGAACTTCACTGGCTGGTGGTGAGTGCCTGTTCCACCCCTGCTTACACTCCAGGAGCTGCTGCGAAAAGCAGCAAACAGCAGAAACCCCTCGCCAGTATGCTTTGGAGTAATTATAACCAATACAGGAAGGTCTGGGGACTCCACCACCCACTTGTCTGGGAGAAGACAGGAATATGACAAGCGGAAGAAGCAAAATGCAGTCTCTGGTCTCCAACCCAAGCAGTACTGGTCCAGGAGATGTAAACCTGGAAGAGATTGGGAGCCACACTCCTGCAATTTCTGAAGCAACAGCAACTGAAATAAAGAAACAACTTCAAGAAGCTATTAAAAAACTTAGAACAGAAATACTATTATAGGTTAAAGAAGAAATGAGAAACATAATCAAAGAATTGCTAAGCACCTCTATAGAAAACACAGATGGAAGAATACAGGAGCATAGAAAAAGGAGGGAAACCTTCAATGAAGAATATAAAAAATTTAGAGTACATGAAGCAGATTCAAAGAGATTTTCAGGATATTAAAAATTTTATTGAAAGCTGGCAAAACTGCTTGAAACATACTAAAGATAGACTACCAAATCTTGAAGACAGGTTTTCAGCTTGCGATCATGAAAGGAAAGATCTCTTAAAAATAACAAGGAATCAGGAAGTAACAATACGAAGGCTAGAAGATGACTAAAGGAACTATAACTTAAGAATAAAAAATGTGAGTGAAGAAGCAAGGGTAAATACAAATGAAATACACAGGCTATTTACAGAAATAATTAAAGAAAACTTCCCAAGCATAGGAAAAGGAAATAATATGCAGATAAATGAGACATGCAGAACTTCAGCCAGCTATAACCAAAATAGATCTACACCCAGACATATAATAATCAAGATCCCAGAAATTCATCACAAGAACAGAATATTAAAAGCTGTCAGAGAAAAGAAACAGATGATTTATAAAGGAAAACCCATCAGAATCACGACAGACTTCTCAACACAAACCTTCAAATCAAGAAGAGCTTGGAGTGAAGTATTCCAAGTTCTGAAAGAAAATAACCTCCAACCCAGATTGATGTACCCTGAAAAAGTATCTCTCAAAATTAATGGGGAAACAAGATACTTCCATGACAAAGAGGAACTAGGGGAGTTCATGAGCCCCAAACCAACCTACAAAAAATATGGAAGGACATGAGAGAGAGGGAGAGAGAGGGAGAGAGAGAGAGAGAGAGAGAGAGAGAGAGAGAGAGAGAGAGAGAGACACCATGGTTTCAGCAACAGTGGCAGAGGAGGCTCATTGAATGAAGCAGACAGTGGAATGAAGGGGAAAAGTACACAACCAATGGCAGAAAAATAGCATGGCAGAGATGAAGCAGAGAAGGTTAGCCATAATCACTAATATAGATGGCCTTGATTCATTCATAAAAGGAAACAAAGGCAAAGTGAGTCAGGAGATAGGGTCTATCAATATGCTTTATATAAGAAATACATTTAACCCAAAAGGGGGTTTATAGCCTGAAAGTCAAAGATGAGAAAACAATGCTCTATGTGACAAAAAACCAAAACAAAGCGAGGGTAGCTTGCCCATCAGCTGCAGACTGGCTAGAAATCCATGACATTTTTATACAGTGGGAAACTACTTAGCTATAAAGAAAGAAAACCTTGAGGCACTTGTAGACAAGTGGATACAGCTTGAGATCATGCTCAGGGGTAAAAATGTTCAGAATCACTTAGGTGAATAGTGGGTTGCCTCCCTAATATAAAACTAAAGGAGTTAGTGGGATCCAAAGTGTACAGTACATCCCATGAAAGTGAAAGGGGAGGAACTGTCTAAAAAGGGAAGGCAGTGGCCATTGTTAATTTATTATCTTAATTTGAAACCCATGCTGTTTTCATTGTTCTGTTTAGTTTGGTTTTATCCTGTTTCAATTTGTCTACTTGTATTAGATTTGATGGCATGGACAGCTATTCCAAAGATGGCAGAATGTATTATGGTAACCATTTTTTATTTCCTATTGGATTGATATGGAGCCCTGTATTTATTTCACTATTTTGTTTTGACTGATTTTATTCTATTCTGTTTTGTTTGCTAGTATCAGATCTGGTGATAAAGGCAACTACTTTGAAGACAATAAGATACACTGCAATACCCATTCTGGTTGGACTATTATCTTCTTTTGAAGTCCTATAATGTCTCCACTGTTTTGTTTTTATTGGTTTTGTTCTGTACTGTTTTGTTCAATTTTATAATGCCTGATGCCAGGCAACTCTTTTGATGATAACAAGAGGCATTATGGTAGCCCATTATTGATTTCCTTATATTTGTTTTTAAGTCATGTACTATGTTGATCCTTTTGTGATTGACTCTATTTTGTTTTGTCTCATTTGGTGCTATTATCTTCAAAATAAAAAAAGTGTGGAAAAAAAAGAAAGGGTGGAAGAGATGTTTCCAGAAGAAATGGACACACCCCAGGATGTGCCTGCTAGACTTAGTAAGTCAACAAGTTTAAGTTCAAACAAACATTTATTGCAAACTTCTGTGAGTCAGAACTCTGTCAGTGTGATGGAAAAGAAGAAAAGCACATTGTCCTTGCTCCTAAAGGCTAACATATTACATGGGAAAGTGACATGCTTATGGGAAATGCATACATAATCATGATCTAGACTGGTATAATGTTACAGGACTCTAATGAAAGAGAACTACTAAGGTTAATTTAGCAAATAATTCTTAAAGGAGCTAACGTTCAGTTAAGTGTAATCTTTGAAGACTTTGGGGGAATTTGGGCAGAGGAGCAAAAACAAAAGTATGAAGATATAAAAAAAGATCATATTAGTAGATACATAAAAACTTTTGATAAAATTCACATTCACTCATGATAAAAAGCACTAAAGAATGTAAGCATAGAAGGACCTTATTTCAATCTAATAAAAGCTATTCATGACAAACCAATGGCCAATATCATATTGAATAAAGAATGGTCAAAAGCTTTCCCTCTAAAATCAGAAACAAGACAAAGATGTCCACTATCACAACTCCTGTTCAATATAGTATTCATACCATTAGTTAGAGCAATCATTCAAGGGAGAAATAAAATGGATATGTAGAAGAAAGAATGAAAGAATTCAAATTATCATTATTTTTAGATTCCATAATTTTTTACATAGAAGATTCAAAAATTTCCACCAAAAATTCTTAGAACTAATAGTAAAATTCAGCAATATAGCAGGATACAAAAACACACAAAAATCAATAGCATTTCTGTAACCAATAAAGAATCCATTAATAAAGAAATTGGGAGAATAATACCATTTACAATAGCATTAAGAAAAAATAAATACTTAGAAATTAACCTAACCAAGGATGTGAACGACCTCTACAATGAAAACTACAGTATCCAAAAAGGAGATCAAAGAAGGTATTGCAAAATGAAAGGACATTCTCAGATCCTAAATAGGCAGGACCATCATTATCAAAATGGTCATACTTCAAAAACTGGATTGAGAAAGCTACTTTTTTTTTGTCTTTTGGTACAGGGGATCAAACTCACAACCTCACACTTGCCAGGCAGGTGCTTATGCCACTGAGCTAAATCCTGGATTGAATGCAATCCCATAGATTTAATGAAATCCTAACAACGCTCTTTACAGAATGAGAAAATAATCTAAAAATTCATAGGGAACTGGAAGAGACCTAGAATACTAAAAGAAATCAAGAGCAAAGCAGAAAGCATCACAATCCCAGACTTCAAGTTATATTACAAACCTACAATGATAAGAAACAACATGATACCAACACAAATCAGACATGTGAATCTATGGAACAGAATAAAGGATACTGAAACAACCCCAGACACATTCAGCCATCTGATGTTTGACAAAAGGTCCAATAATATTTGCTGGAAAAAAGATAGCCTTTTTGGCAAATGGTACTGGGAAACTGGCCATCACACACAGCAGCTATTTCTCATCATATACTAAATTAAAATTAAAATAACTCAAAGATCTAAATGTTAAAACAGAAACACTTAACCTGCTAGAAGATAAATAAACATTCTTGACATCATAGGCTTAGGCCAAATGAACAAGAAATAACATCAAGAATCAACACTTTTTTTTTCAAAAAAGGATTAACAAATGGAATGATGTCAAATTTTAAAACCTTTGCACTGCAAATGAAACAACAAACAGAGTGAAGAAACAACCTACATGACGAGGAAAAAATTTTGCTAGCTATACTACTGACAGTATTAATAAGAATATGTAAAGAACTTAAAAATGTTAGATTCCCCCAAATAAAAACCCAGCTGAAAAATGAGCCTCTGAAATAATCATTTCTCAGAAGAAATACAAATGCATGAAAGAAGTTCAACATTAAAGAAATGCAAATTAAAATAATATCAAGATTCTATCTTACTGCAGAAGGCTATCATCAGGAAATCAAATGGTAAGTGCTGGTGAGGCCGCAGGGGAAAAGGAACCCTTCTACATTGTGGTGGGAATGTAAGCTAGGATATTACTATGTGCACTAAAACTAGAGATTCCATTTAACTCAGCTATTCCCCTACTAGGCATCTGTCCATAAGAGTTAAAGACATCAGTGATAATGATATATGTATACCCATGTTTATATAAGCACAATTCATAATAACTACATCTTGGAAAGCACCCTTTAGGTTCATCAATAGAGGAATGAAAAGACAATATGGTCTTGAAACCACAGTTGAGTACAGTGTCACTCAGCTGTAAGAAGGCCTACATTTGAGTCATTTGCAGAAAAATGGATTCACTTTGAATACACGATGTCAAATGAACTAAATCAGATATACAGGCTTAAATATTGCATGGTTTATTTTGAATGAGACATTCTAAGTATAAATAAATGAAAAAGCAAATTAAAAGATATATAATGGTTAAGAGGGAGATATATCTTTTGCAAATGGAAAGGGTGTCAAAATATGGAAGGAGTCAGGAGGAGAAGAGGATGTAAAAAGAATTAGTATCTGTCATGTACACATACCAACTATTCACAATGAATGCATTCATTATATATTGCAAAGATTTACTAAGAAAAAAGGAAAAAATAACATCTGGAATTTTCACAGAACCTACAGATTTAAGAGGCCAGGAAATTCTAAGCAACATTAAAAAAAAGATATACACCTTTTAATAATGAAATATCAAACATTAAAACAACAAGGAAAAATTTACTCTGAAAGAACAAAAATAACTGAATTCTTAACAGCAAGCAAGAATAATTATACTTAATACAAATGGACCAAATACTCCTATTACTAATGAGATACATCTAAAAAATACAAAGAATGAAAATTAGTTCATGCACCACATGAATATATTAATATCAGATGAAAGAGAAATTAAAGTATTCTGGATAATAAGTCATTTTATAATAAAAACATAGTAGAAATACTGAAATTGCACTTATAATAAAGGACCTCAACATAGGCTTCCAAGAAGAAAGCTATAGTTACAAGGGATGATTTTAACACGTCAATGACAGAATAACTTGGAGAAAAAAGCCCCGCAGAATACAGAGGTTATGGTTTATATCTAGATGCCCCCCTAAACACTCATGTGTTCATAGGATAGGTTTTGGGGAAGTGACTGGATCATAGGGACATGATACTTAAAAATGGCAAAAATGTGGAGGAACAAAGTGAATCCACAGGCAGGCACTGCAGAAGATAAAAAGGAATGCCTGTTTAGCACACTCATCAAGGACAGGCTCAATTATCTTATAGTGGGAAAATCCCACCAAATAACATTGTAAACTTCCTGAGAGGCTTTACAAACTCAGGAGACCTTACTGTTAACTCCCCAGATGTCTCTTCCCAATATTTTCAGAATTGTTGGCTATGTATCCAAACTTGGGCAACTCTTCCTCTGACAATGTTTTTCAAATCCCTGGATAGACACAGTTTTGAACCACACTACAAAGATTTCAGCAGAAATGATGCTGACTTCAATCAATTAAAATGATTGAAAAGAGAAAAGTACTTGGATGGAGTAACACACACACACACACACACACACACGCACGCACACACACCTTACTTGCCTTAATTTGACCTTGGGCTTCTGTTTGTTGTTGGACTGTATCAGCTCCTAGAATCTAGAAGGCAAAAGGTACCAAAAGGAGACCATTGCAAAGAACATACTTTATATCAGAATGAATTGATATGAGTTGGATTTTTTTCAGGGAACTTTGAATAAGACAAAGAAAGCTTCATTGTGAAGGCTGCCCAGACAGTACAGACTGAAAATGTCATCAGGATCCAATCAGTAGATGGTCAGTTTACAGAATTCTACCAAATCTGCCCTTAATTTTTTTTTCAGTCTGATGGAAATCTGTGCAGAGGACCACATCACCATAGAAAGCAACACCTACTTAAGTAAATATTATAATATAATATATACCAATAATACTATTATCAGAATCTTTCATGAAAATGCTCAGCAATTGCCATCTTAAAGAAACAAATAGGAAACTGTCAAACCACTACATTTTGTGTGTGTGAGTGGATATGTGTTGGCAGAATCATTATTATATTAACAAACTGTTTCTTTGGAAAAATGCATCCAGTGTTGTGTGTATGGTCCTTATTGACAACTTTCCTAGAACCCAATGTGTGACTGCCCAATATGACGTATGTGTCCCCCACCCCCTGATTTGTGGGATACAAGATGACTATTTGCCACTCTCTTCTTTGAGTAGGATCAATTGACTCTGATCCCTCTGATTAGCTGATGTTATGGTTGTAATATCATTTATTGGAGAATTTCAACTTTCAGAAATGGTTAATTGGGGAATTTGTAGCAAAATCTTTCAGTTGAAGAAACTAAAATTCTTGGAGAGATATATTTTGCAATATTTTGTTCTATGCATGGAAGAGCTAATAACAGCTGAAATCTAGGTGAGGGTTAACACTCATAGAGATACACAAGCACTCAAGTGTTTACAGAATATTTTCTAATTACTAAGAAAAAAGTGAGGCTGAGCCTATATAAAGGATGGTGACGAAAGTCAGACCGGCAATTCACCCCACGCTGGGAATCTGACACTTCCCATGCTTTAAGATGGGACCCTGAAGGTCTATATTTCCATAGTAACAAATAATTTTGAGTAAAGCAGCCTTGATATGTATTTGCAGCCTAACACAATAACCTCTGAGTGATCTAGGGAACCGCAGGACTTGACCCTAGGTTAAAGTCATTCCAGAGTGTTAGTGTCAATTGCTGATAGCACAAAAGTGATTTCCCTGGAAATAAATAACAAATTCTTGTCACCTGTGGGTAGGTTTGTCCTGAGTAGGTCCCCAATGCCTACACAGTAGAGCTACCATTCCTTTAGCCTCTCAGAGGGCAGAAAGTCTCCCTGTTCCTGAGGAGTGGAGAATCACAGAGAGCAGGTGGCCTGGATGCCAGGCTGGAAGCCCAGTGAGCTCTGGCAGTAAGACAGAATCAGACGAGCTGAAGGAAACAGAAACTGCAGGGCACTGGGTGAAAACTAAAGGTAGCACTCCTCCCCATCAGCTCTTGAACTCCTGACTTGCCCCAAGACTGCAGCCCAGAGTGGAAAGAAAACAGCTGTTTAAACTCCTGTTTTTCTACCTCCACCCTACAGCAATCAGAGTGCCGATGACAAATTTATTCAAGCTCCAAGAAGTCCAGGTTCCAAAGCAACTGGGTGCCATCATGACCTGCTTGTCAGAAGAAATCCTTTGCTGGCACATTTGAGGTTCGTTATTGCTGCCAACAGCAATTCATCTTGTTCCATTACTTTAACACACCAAGGGGCCTCTAAATTGCTAATTAAGGTTAGGTGGCTGAGAAATTCTAGGTCATTTCTACCTTTCCCAGCTAATGTGGAGATGTTTTTCCATCTACACTTCTAAATAAATCACATTGGTGTTTTTACAAATCTTTGCAAAGAAATTAAATATTTTCTAATAATGAATAAAAGCAGTTTGGGTCACATCACCCTTGCTCCCTTCCTGCAATTTAGGATGCAGGTGACACAGCTGTCTCCACAGCCAGATGCCAAAAGTGGTGGGGAGCAACTTCAGGGTTCACCCAGCCCTCAGAGATCCTCTTTGCCAGCTGCCTCAGCACAGAGCTGCTTCTGGCTTGGCCTCTTGCCATTGAGTCCCTAACTGGGTATTGTGTGATTATTTCGCTAGCAGCACCAATGTGGGCGGGCCTGAGGAGGCTGGGTTTGCCCTGATGGTCAGGCCTTGAATAGAACAAGGCTATTCTAAAGCTGGTGGGGTTCATCCTTGGCATGATGGAGAATGGTAGGAGCAGCAACATCTTGTTTTATAATTTCTTTTCTTGTTTTTTGTTTTTTTGGTACTTGGAGTTGAACTCAGGACCTTGCTCCTGCCAGACAGGCGCTGTGCTACTGAGCCATATCCCTAGCCCTATAGTGCTTCTCATTTAAGAGAAAACACGCACAATTTAAACTTGTGTGTCTGGTTATTACACTTAACATTATGTCCTCAAATTGCATCCATTGACCTAAGAATGTCTCAAGTTTATGCTAATTTAATTTATTTATAATAGCAGTTTATCTTAGCTTGTTGAAAACAAAGCTTTGTGTTACTGTTTCTTCTTTGTAAGTATCTTTTTGTTCTATGTCTTATACTCTGAGTAACTACTTTGAAGATAATGATACATAGTGTATTAATTATTGCTATTTTGCTTTATTTTTTCATAAAATAAAAAATTTATTGGCCATTTAAAAAAACTACATTGTGTCATGAAACAGAATTTACTCTTACAGAATCACACACACTAAATCTTTTTTATCTTTTTTTGTCTTTTTGAGACAAGTTTTCACTTTAACTTTGCAGTTCAGGCAGGCCTTGAACGCACTTTGTATCCCGGGCTCGTCTCACATTCACAGTGATCCTCCTGCCACAGCTCCCAAGTACTGGGATTACAGGCATGTACCACCATGCCCAACTATTCTAATTTATTTAATTCTATACTATTCTAGTCTGCACTGTGTCATTTAAATTGCTAATAAACTTTGACTGATTTCATTACCTACAAAGGAGTTACAACTTGCATTCATAGAAACAGTGGTCAAGATTTAAGTACAAATTTTCTCTTACTTCTTTCCAGTCTCTTTTCTCTTACTTCTCTCCAGCAGCAACAGTAATCTTCTTAAAGCCTAAATTAGACAGATCTGTCAATACTTAATGCCCTCTAGCTCACTTAGAATAAAATCTAAATTCTTTATCATAGCCTGCAGGGTTCCTTATGGAAACCCAACTTTATCTGCAACTACACTTAACCCTGCTCACTCTTCTCCAGCAGGGCTACCCTGCTACCCCTGACCTTTGCCTTCTTTAATGCTTTTTGTCATTTACTCCTCAGTCCCAAGGTCAAGACTGCCCTGACCATACTATCGAAGTCTTAATAGTATTTATCAATTTACCTCTCTTTATGTTCCTTCTAATAGAGTCAGCTGTCAGCATTCCTGGAGGATTAGTTCCAAGACTTCACCCTCAGATACTAACATTCAAGGGCCCTCCAGTTCCTTATGTAAAACAGTGCACTATTTGCACATTGCCCACACGTATCCTCCCATATGTGTTAAATCACTTCTAGATTATTTATAATATGTAACACAATGTAAACACTATGTAAATACTTGTTTTACTGTGATGTTTAAGGAGTCACCACAAGAAAAGAACTCTGTGCATTTTCAATACAGGCATGATGCCCCCTGCCAAATATTCTTGATCTGTGGTTGAATCTGCAGTTGCAGAGCACATGGGAATGGAGGGCTGACTGTTATCTCCTGAAAGCACTTGTTGATTTTCTTGCTTGTGTCTTTCCAACTCTCCCACTATGATGTGAGCACTGCAGGAGGAAGATTGATAAAGACTAAGGAGAAGATAAGCACAAACATCTTGATCAAGGAAAGCTCTTGGTGCCAACATGCACAAGGAGGCGACACAGGACAGTGTGAAGGAGGTGTTGGGCTGTGATGTCAAACACCTCAGTTCACCATGCAGGGACAGCTGACAGGTGGAGGACCCATTGTCATTTGGGTTTGAGGTCTAGGCCCTGAGATCTCTTTGGTGATCCATAATTTTGTGCAGGGTACTCCAGAGAGGGAGCATGATGTTGGACAAGACCTATTAGGTCTCCATCTAAACAAGACCCAGTATGGTGGCAGCTGGGCTAAGTGACAACAGCACTGCCAGTACTCGAAAGGGGAACCATCACACCTTTGCCAAGGGTTCCAAACAAGCCTCACTGCTTCATTTCTACCTCTTCAGCTCTCAAGTTTCTGCTACCTGACTCATTGTCATCTTGCTCTTGTACATTGACTCTCTCGGTTACCAGCATCTTCCCTTAACTATAACCCCATTCCTTGCTACCCAGTCAGCTTTGAAATCAGAAATAGACGTTCCCACTACCTTCTGAGCCAACTGCTAAATCTCCTCCCATCGAAGACCAAAATCGAATATTCTTTCTATATTCTAAAGGTTAGAAGAGGCCTTGCACTGCCTAGTTCCTTGTGTTACTTGCAGATTTCATGGCTGCTATCAGGGCTAAAAGAACACAGAGCCAAGTGTCCTCTTTGGGATTCATTAACATCTCATTGTCTGTGATACTTAATATGCATATGGCTTTGTTATAATAATGTGATGCTGATTCTGAGGCTACTGACGCATGTATGTTCACAGACTGCCTGGAATACTTACATCAAAGGAGGAACAGAAGGTGACTAGCCTCTCACTTCCTAGGCAAGGAACATCAGTGTGGCTCAGTCTATTGTGGAGCTGGGGTTTTTGTGGGAGGAAGGATGGAGGTAAAAGGTAATAAAAATGTAAGGGAACAAAGAGAAATGTGTTTTGCTTGCAAGAAGTGTGCAGTTCAACCGAGGCAAGCTTTTTCTTCTTGTTTTATACACCAAGAGCTCTCATTTGACAGGGCATGCTCTACATGCTTTCCATATATTAACCCACATAGCACAGCAACTCCATTCTGGGAGTCATAATTTCCCCTATTTTACAGAGAACAAAACTGAGGCATAAAGAGCTTAAGTAACTTGCTCAAGGTCACATCTCTGGGAAGACAAACTGAAGGCAGAAACCTGACACAGGGCCTGGGGTATCATTACGATTATAGGACTCCATCTCTTTTCATGAAGTTCTAGGTGCTCACACCACAAAAGGAACTCTTGTCAGGAATACGTTTTCAGTCTTGCAGCTTTATAGAAATATATACTGACTGTTGAAATATGAAAACTATTAAAATATAAATTGGGATATCTGAAACCCAATCATCACTAAGAGTTGGCCAGTGTTAATATTTTTACACCCACCCTACATTTTCTATGCATATTTCTAATGTATTATAAATAAGTATGCTTTACATTTTAGTATCATGCTATACATTGTATGTATGATTTTTCAATAAAGTTTTTGTGTCTAATATTTTCAATCTAATATTAATTTTTCTTATCTCATTTTCTATTCATTTCCCCACATTATTAAATACTCCCAGAATATGATTTAAATTTCTTTTTAATAGTTTATCACAATTTAGTTAGTTCTTTATCTTTGCTGCCCATGATTTTCAATTTTCTGCTATTATAAATAGGGCCAAATGATCATTTTGTGAAAAAAAGTTCCTTTTGTATTTCAGATACTTTTTAATAGGTTTATTCCTAAATGAGAAATGTCTGATTTAAAAGAACTCATCAAAAGATGCTTAATGGATATTAGAAATTTTTTCATAATAACTGAATCTCTTCATGTATTTTAAATATGTATAAAATTTAAAGGGCTATTTTACCTTATTCTTGCCAAATACAAGTACTATAATCATATCATGATTCACTGTGAGGAAAGGGATCTGGCTGGATTGGTGTATTGATTTGAGACATGTGATTTTTTTGTTCATTTATATTTCCTATTAAATGAACATGTTTTAGTTGTTTATAGACTAACATATTTCTCCTATTATACTAATATTTTCTTGCTATCCTTGCATCTACTGTTATTTTGTTCTTGATGGTTTTTAAAATTTGTACAAACTTTTAATACATGAAATAGATTTATTTTCTCTTCGTCATTTACTATAACCATGCTCTAATTTGATTTATTTAAATTTCATAGATTTTTTTGATACACAGATTTTTTTAATTACATGTGACCAGTTGTATCAAGTGCTCTTCCTCTCACTGGTTCCACTGCTCTTCCGTATCAAAGTACCTCCCGGCCCAGTGATCTGGGGAGAGGTAGCCCCACACGGTGGAGAGGAGGTCACCACCTCTCAGCTGTCCCACCTCCTTCAGGGACCACCCTCAGAACATGCTCTCAATGGCCCTTACTGCTGTGTTTTGTTTCCTACCATGCGGCCTTCTTGATCAGGATGCTGGTGAGACAGTTCCAGCCCAGGTGCCTTCTGAGGGCTCTAATTGAACCACAGGAAACTCACTCATCCAGACAAATGCAGGCTGCCCATGCAAACAATGCCATTTGCTGAAGAAGTGTGCTAGCAGGAACTTTTTCATTAAAAAAATTATTAAGTAAAGATATACTGTCGCCTGCCCCTCTCAGGAGAGTAGCCTTTAAAAACATGTCCCATTGTTTTTGCCACTTTCTGAAGCAGTTATAATGGAAATTCTTATTGACAAGAACTTTCCTTGACCAAATTTGAATCAGGCTTCTCTGAGCCCCTTTGAAACTGGGTCTTTACCTCCGTCTCCGGCCTCAGTTGGCTTAGTCTTAGTTGGTTTTTGCAAGAATCTTGCTGAGTAAGTTTAGTGAAAAACTCCCACTCTCGATTCCTGGTCACATTCCTCAACCCCAATCTTGATATTTCGTTACCCTGGCCTGCCTTCTGCCACATCCTGTTAAGTAGGTCAAGCAAGGATGCCCCCTTCCCCTTGAGCTCTCCTCCTAGTAACTTTCCATCCATTGAGCCCCACCTTCTTCTTTGGGTACAAATCCCCACTTGTCCTTGTTGTATTTGGAGTTGAGCCCAGTCTCTCCCCACTACAGCAAAACCCCAGTCAGAGTAGTCCCTTGAGGAAAGTCTTCTTTGCCACTTTGGCAAGTGTCAAAATGAATTTTTCTTTTATATTCTATAAACTACTAATAAGATTGCAGAGCAACCGACACTTTGAAAGCCTGGTTGGTATTATTTTGCAAACTTGAGCATCTGCCTACCCATGATCCAGCAACTGGCCTTCTAGGACACATTTCCTGGGAGAACCGAGGCCTCTGCAGCCACAGAATGCAACAGGAGGTTGTGCATTGTAAAATTTGGGAAGGGACTTTTCATGTAACAGTATCCAACATGAATGTGATAGTCTGCTATGGAGGCATAACAAGGATGTTCATAAAAGTTGCATAAAACTATCTCTCAAACCTCAGTTTCTGCCAAAATAAAGTGTGTTCTCCATGAAGTTTATGTAACTAATCACCTCTCTCTCTCTGCTCCTCAGGCTTCAGACATAGATCCAGAAGTTAAACAGATCAAACCAAAATATTGATTTCGTTACTGGTGAAATGCTACTGGAAAATCCAACTTGATTTGTGACAAAATCAGGCTCCTATTTCTTCCTCCCGTGAACAAATAATTCTGGTTTGGCCCCATCCTGGTGACACCATTCTAGCCCCCACTCCTCTCCCGCAGGCTTCTACTTGGTGGAGAAAGGTGTCTGACAGACATCTAGAATATAAATTCCCGAGGTGTGTGAGCCACAAAGGAGTTCTCTTCCAAAGCAGAAAAAAGGCCAGGTTGAGAGAGAAGCCTGGGAACCCAGTTGGAAATGCTTTCTTTTCCATGTGGCTCTATAAGGAGGACAGGAGCAATGCTACTTGCTGTCTATCAGGTAGATTGAAGTAAGGGTTAAATACTATGAAGGGATGATACAGTGCCTGACACCAGGAGAATATTCAGAAAAGCATCTGCTACCATTTGTAATTATCATTATAAGCAGCTAAGCAAAGCCTGACACTGTCTCCATTAGGAGACTTTGCAAATCTGTTTTAATTCTCTATGGGATAATTTATAGCTTATCTGGTTTTGCATATGTCCAAATTCTTGGAGTGTATTGCATTTTGCACTCATGTTCTGAACTACTGCAGTAGTTAGCATTATGTAACTAATAAAATCTTAATGTATTAGAAAGGTTAACATACAATATTTGGGTTTCTGGATTTTCCATAATTCAAGGTTAGAGCTAGACATTAAAGTCAGGATGGGGGTAGGGTGGATTCTAATCTTTCAATATGCATATTAAAAAGTTTCAAAGTCCCTCCTGGATACCTTGATCATCTATGAGCCTTTGCTTCAAAAAGGAAACATGACATTTAAGAAGATTTCTGGTATATTAGTGAACACAAATTGGCTGGGTATATACTTTGTCTTGAAGAAGAGAAAGAGATGGTTGAAAGTTCTCCTGATACCTCAATTTATTTGAGAAAATGTCTTGGTTACTTTTCTCTCATTGCTGGAACAAAATACCTGAAACCAAAAATGAAGGAAGGAAAGGTTTATTTGGTTCACTGTTTGTGGTAGTTTCAATCCATAATCAGCTGGCTCCAACACAGGGTGGCACGGCACTGGGGTAACACTTCAAGGCAGCAGCCAGGAAAAGCAGCCAGAACAAAAGGGAGAAGAATAAGTCTCTTTTGTTCCCTTGTACTGTACACAGACCACTTCCCCCACTCCAGGCACACAGAATCTCCTTGGACTCCTCTTGCACAGGATGAGGATATTTAAAAAGTAAGAACCCTGGCTCCCAGCTGAGTCTCTTAGTTAAGCTTCTCAACTTTTCAAATTAACACAATGTGTCAACCATAACAGAAAGTAAAATTCTTGGGATACTATATGATTTCATTTAAGTTTCCCATTTATTTACCCACAGCAAAATGTGGCTGAAATAGCCTTACTTTCATCTTACAAGGTGTTAAATGGTGAATTGTGTCACCAAGGAGATACGTGCAAGTTGTGACCTTATGTATCTGTTAGAGCAACTTTATTTACAGAGAGAGTCTTTGCAGAGGTGATCAAGGAGTGAGAAGTTTGCCTGAAAACAACAGGAACTATAAAAGGAGCAGGTTCTCCCTTGACTGTCAGAAAGTTCTGGATCTTACAAACATTGTGATCTTGGACTTCTGCTCCCTAGAACTGTGAGTGAACAAGCTTCTGTTATTTTAAACCACCCAAGTTGTGTGGTATTTTATTACTGTAGCAGCACCAGGAAACTAAAGGCACCAGGCATCTTAAATGCCAAGCAATCAATGTCATTAACAAGAGTCATCCTGTATAAAATTATGCCTTTTAATTTATTATTAGGGAGAAATCGAATTGAAATTGAATCCTATTGTAAGACATTGAATAATCACTAGTTCTAGTGATAATTTTTATTTGTAGAAAACCAATACTGAATCTCTACAGGGAGCAAGCTCAGCATCAATAAATGTTACATATTGTTCAAGAGTGTGCTGTTTTTCTATTTTAGTAAATTTGTTACTAATATCACTACAGTCCTCTTAAATGCACAGTAATTTATTATAAAGAGTTAAGGTAGGTAGAAATATAGGCAGTCAGATAGGGCTAGGCCTCCAAGGAGTCATGTGAGTAAGGAGTGCATGTCTTATTTACTTTTGTCTCTCATTGTTGAGACCAAATACCTGATTCCCAAAGTTAGGGAACGGAAGGTGTATTTCTTCAGGTTGGAGTGTTCAGTCCATACTCAGTTGGCTCCAAAGCAAAATGACATGGCTGAGGGGCAGCAGTTCATGGCCAAAGGTAAACAGCAAGCCCACACAGTAAAAGAGAAAGACACACCTTCTTCCCTCTGTTTCACTGTATGCTGGATCCAGCCCTGGGAGGATGTAGCACTCATACTACCAATTGGAGCCCTAGACAATGTACCAATCACAAACGCTAGATTTGGTCCCATCCATGATTGTATTAGGCTTGGGGGCATCTGACATAAACCATGACAGTGTAGAAGATGAGAAAACGATCAGACTGTGGCTAGCGACCTATCTGAAGGTTTAAATCACAATGGCCAAATTTACATATTTCCCTAAGGGACAAACAGAAGCCTGATATTATCAGTACCACTTTTTTGAGGTTTCTTGTATAAATAAACCATTATCTCATTAGAGATGGGGCATTCTCTCCCAACCGCTAAGACTAAGACTAAGACTATAGATTATCAACCAGGTTAATGATGTCATCCATATGCCATATTGGATCAATATTAGCTAAGTGACAATAGTTGTAATCTTATTGGTTGATTATAATTTGATTCACATTGCATACACCCTTCATGACTGTACTATAAAACTTTTTCAAAGAAGTGGGTTCTTTGGCAACCCATTCAAGACCTCTCCTGTCTTTCAGGAGTTATTTCTACTCCACATTCCTTTTTCCTAAAAAATTTCCTACTCTTAACCTCTGCTGTTTGTTAGAATTCATTCTTCAACTTCAAGGAACACCAACTCAGTGTATTTGGCATCTCTCAGGTAGGGAATTACAATATTTCCTTGTATTGTTTGGAGGTCCTTTATCAAGAGCACCCAGTGACATATGACAGATGTGGTATAATCCACTGGTAGTTATACAAACAGTAAAGACCTTTCAGTGGGTTTATGTTAATGAATGTAGACTGAGTATAACTGAGGACAGCTGAATTTTAAAAAGTACTTGTGGACTTCTGGGAGAACATGGTGGACAGATAACAGCAGCTTTGGAGGCTATCTGAGAAACTGCACTTGAAATCCAGGAATGGTGCCAGGCAGGAAGTTCTAGGCAAGGGGGGATATTCTTTGCAGACCCAGGAATGAACTAAATTAAGAGAAACCAACTGGAAATGCAATCCTGGTGATACAGCAGGAACAGAGAAGGTCTCAGTGTGGAAGCTGGACCCTGGGCCACTGGAAGCTGTGATTTGAATTTCCTGCAGCTACTGCTGTGTCCCGGTCGGCATGGCGGGGAGAGAGTTGCGAAAGCTCTGAGAGTGGGAAGCGTTGAATGGAGTTGGGAGTGGGACTGGCCGGGTGCCTTGCATCAACCTGCGGTGAGTGAGTAGATCGGGGACCCTTCCATAGAGAAGGAGGCTTCAGCAGAGGACATACTCGAACCGGGCAGACTTCCCAGAATGAGATGCTGCAGTGACTTCAGTCACATATCCCCCTCTCAAGCAGGATTGTTGGGGAGTTCCTGGCCTGTGTGATGCCGCTGGCTGAGACCCAGTAGGCTAGCCCAACCCAGGTCTCAGCAGCCTGGAGGTGTGCACTGGCAGTGAAGCCTTCAGTAGGCTGACCTGGAGAGGTGGGCCTGGTATAGGGTGCCCAGTCCATATTTCTCTGGGAGCGCTGCGGTGGGCAGGAATACCTAGCCAGCACAATTTGAAAAGACTGTGGCCAACAGGAAAAGAGGCTGGGCCTTCTACATACGCTTGTATATAAGGAACAATGGATATGGGAAGAGGGAGCAACAAGAAAGGGTCCTCAGCCCCCAATGCTGAGAAACATGCAATAGCAGACACAGCACCAATAGACATAAAGCGCTGTCTCCAGAGCCTCATAAACGAGTTCAAGAATGAAGTTATTAATGACTTGAAGCAAGACATAAGCAGAATAGTTAGAGAAATGCTAAGCACCGCCCAAGAAAAAACAGATGGTGGAATGGAAGAACTGAAAAAAAAAGGGGAGAATTGTTTGATGGAGAAAATAGAGAAAACATAGAATACATGAAGCAGGTTCAAAGAGATTACCAGGAAACTAAAAACTCTATTGAAAACTGGCAAAACCGCTTGAAAGAAACTAAGGATAGATTATCTGAATTGGAGTGCAGATTTTTAATATGGGAGCATGAAATGAAAAACTTCTTAAAAATAAAAAAAAACAAACAGCAACAATACAAAAGATAAAAAATGATAAGAGGATCTATAACTTAAGAATTAAGAACATAAAAGAAGAAGTGGGGACACAAACGAATGGACTACAAAAACTATTCACAGAAATAATCCAGGAGAATTTCCCTAATTTAGCAAATGGTAAAGATACTCAGATGTATGAGGCATACAGGACTCCAACCACCTACAACCCAAACAGAGCTACACCCAGGCATATAATAATCATAATTCCAGAAATCCAATATAAGAACAGAATATTAAAAGCCATCAGAGACAAGAAACAGATCACTTACAAGGGAACACCCATCAGAATTACAGCAGACTTCTCAGCACAAACCATCAAATCACAAAGAGCATAGGGGGAAATAATTCAAGCTTTGAAAGATAACAACCTCCACCCAAGATTGATATATCCTGCACAACTGTCCCTAGAAATTGATGGAAAAACAAGGTGCTTTCAGGATAAAGAGGAACTAGGGGAATTTGCAACCACCAATTCAACTCTACAGAGAATACTACAGGATAATCTAAAAAAGGAAAATACCAAGATTCCAGAAAGAGTAGCAGAGAGTCCACAATGAATGGAGCAGAAAACGAAATGAAGAAGACAAACTGACAACAAACAACAGAAAAAGAGCTCAATAGAAATGAGGCAGAGAAGATTGGATAGTAGGAACAGCTAATTTTGGAGAAAAAAAGACATCATAATAGCTAGTGCTGATTTAGTATCATCTTGTTTTGAAGTCCCATCAAACTTGTATTCTTCTGTCTCTATCGGTCTTAAAAGGTTATATCTTATTGGATTTTATTGTATGTGATAATATAAGCAAAAACTTTTATAGACAAGGAGATTATACAGAAACCATTGTTCATTTTCTGTTAGCTGGTTCTGAATACCCTGTAATAATGTCATTCTCTTGAATGGTTTTATTGTGTCTTGAGATGTTTGGTGCTACAGTATACGAAGTTATACTCAAAGATTTCAAGGAAAGAGACACTGTGGTAACTATTTATATGTCAGGATATCTTGTAGTGAAACACTATTTTGCTTAAATGGTTATGTTTTGACCTGCGCTGTTCTGTTGTTATGCCCTCTTTTATCTCAATCCCCCCCCTTTTTTAATTATTCACTTTTTCTCTTTATCTTTTTAATTAAGGGAAAAATGAATAAAAAATAGCAGGATACATTATAGTAACCTACTTTGATTTCCTATTAACTTGATTTGAAATCCTGTATTGCCTTCACCATCTTGTTTTGACTGATTTTCCTCTATTCTGCTTTGCTTGATAGTACCAAGCTCGAAAGTATAGGCAAAACTGTGAAGACAATAAGATTCATTATGATGCCCATTCCGGTGGACTATTATTTTCTTTTAAAGTCCTGTAATGTCTCCAATGCATTGGTTTTATTCTTTACTGTTTAGTTCAATTTTATTATAACTGCCAATTCTTCTTAAAATAGCAAGAGGAAGTATGGTAACCATTGTTGATCACCTTATATTTTGTTTTTACATTATCTATTATGTCCATCCTTTTGATTTCACTGACTCAGTTCTGATATGTCACATTTGGTTTTACTCTCTTCAAAAAAAGTAATAAGAACTGTGGGAGTAATAAAACCTAAAATGTGTAACTGTCATTGTACAAAAGAAAAGAAAGTGCTCTAAAGGTTATAACTGCATATATGTTTAAGTGTATAAGATAGATAACCATATTACTGAGTTTTTTTGGATCATTGAACAAAACTGTTCGCACTCTCACTGTTTGAAAGTCCACTTTATATGCTTCTATTTTGTAACTTGAACAACTAGTTCTAAGATGAGAATATGTAATTTATTAACTAGTGATTTCTTACTGTTTATTTTTTAAATTTTGTATTACTTGTACCCTTTTTCTGTTTTTTTTTCTTTTTCTCCTTAAATAAAAAAAGTATTTGTGAATTCTTCTTGATTTTCCAGCTTCACAACTCAACTAAGAGCTCCGAGTATAACACAGGCCTATTTCAAGCCTTTTGCCTAAAGACTTGGCATAGCACTTGCTAATGAACCCTTGGTATAAACACACAATAAACAAGCATTCTAAGTGCTTGCATGAACTATCAGAGTTGAGGTAGTTCATTTATGTTCCAGTAAGTCTCTCTCCTAGGAAATCTTCTTGCAAACTCCTTTGGCTTCTCCTACAAATCTACATCAAGATGTAAGAAGGCAGGAAGGAAGAAGGCAGGAAGGACACTGGGATGACTGGATCTAACATCAGCACTGAACATTAAAATGACATGGGTGTGTTTGGAGAAGCATGTCTTGTAAAACAGTACTGTTCACAGTGTGGTCTACAGGTTAGGGTACCAGTCCCAAAATGATTAAAACCAAGTCAGTCTGAAGTGAACAATGAGAAATAACCATGGTAGAATACAAAACTGTTTCTTACCATCTCTGCCCATCTGCTCTCAGTACTCGTTTCCCTTTTCTAAGTTCTTAAGGAAGAAGTATTATGAATACAAGGAGACCAGGATGCCTTAGAACTAGTTGGAGTACAGAGCAAGATGGCACCTCTTGGATCTCACACACAAGCTCTGTTTTTCAAGTAAAAACAGACCTGACCTCATGGTAGCATCAGAAGCGTTAGCTGCAGTTCTTAAGGGTACATGAAGCATCTTGCTGTCTTGATGTGATCACGAGTGAGAGGCCTGATTGTAGGGAATGATGCTGGGTAAGGAGGTGTGAACACTCACCACGTCTTGCTCAGGAAGCATTACAGAAATTCACAGAAAATGGGCGATAGTCATGGGGGAACCCAAGAACGGGAAAGCCTTCTCTTCACTAAGACCCATGGGTGCTCTGGGACAGAAGAAACATGGGTTTCTCCATATGGCAGTCACTTTTAGCCACTTTGGACCCTCTACACTTTCTGCTCTTGCCATTCTTGTTGGTGATGGCTGCCAAGTCATTCTCCTCTGTGCTGTTTGATTTTTAAACCTCTTTTCTGTGCACCTCCTAAATGAAACATGAGCCTTGGCAAGCCGGGTACCAGGACTTTCTATATCTATACAGGAAACCTGAGTCAAGTTTCCATCTTCTGGCTAGCTGTGGGCTAAGCCCTCTAGTTTGCTTTGTAGGAGGAAACAGCACGGACTCTTCAAGTAGATACACAGGGGCTACTTCCGGCCCATTTATCTAATGATGGCTGTAGGCGCATTGTTTCACCTACTTGTACCTCACTTTCTTCATGTGGAAAAATAGGAGTAATCACAGGACCTACTGCATGGTGTTGTTGTGAGGCATGAATTAGCAAGTATAGAATGTCAACTTTCTTTCTCACCCATGTGAGGTCATAGGGAGAAGTCACCATACTTAAATCAGGAAGAAGTAAATCTTCTGGCACCCTGTTCATGAATTTTCCAACCTCCACAACTGTGAAAAACACAGCTTTGTGTTTAACTGACCTGGTCTCTGGCAATCTGGTTAAATGGACCAAACTAAGATATTTGCTAGTACAATAAAACAAAAAATTTTTTTTAAATTTATTTAAGTAAAAGTTATGATGAGTGTGGTGATACAAGTCTATAATACCAACACTCTGGAGGCTGAGGCAGGAGGATTGCAGTGAGTTCAGGACAGCCTGGCTGTATAGCAAGACTATCTCAAAACAAATTTTAAAAAAGACTACCCAAATAGATATATAATCAATCATTATAATTTGCTCCATTGCTTTTTCCTAGGTCCAGCTTTTTCTCTAATGTAAAACATGATAATTCCTTGTTCAATATACTGTCAAAGGCATTGTTTTAAAAATCACGACTTCAAGAACAGTGTCTCAATAGGATGCAGCAAATCATCAAGAAGATCATACACCCCAACCAAGTGGGATTCATCCCAGGCATGCAGGGATGGTTCAACATACGTAAATCAATAAATGTAATCCACCATATCAATAAAGCCAAAAGTGAGAATCACATGATCACTTCTATAGATCACTTCTATAGAAAAAGCCTTTGATAAGGTCCAACATTCATTCATGATAAGAACCTTACAGAAAATTGGAATAGGTGGTCTTTACCTCAATATAATAAAGGCTGTCCACGACAAACCAACAGCCAGTATCATACTAAATGGCCAAAAATTGAAGGCCTTTACTTTAAAATTGGGCACAAGACAAAGATGTCCCTTATCACTGCTTCTATTTAATATAGTACTGGAAATACTGGCCGGAGCAATTAGACAAGAGAGAGAAATAAAAGGTGTAAAGATAGGAAAAGAAGAAGTTAAATTACCATTATTGCAGATGACATGATACTCTATATAGAAGATCCCCAAAACTCCATTGAAAGACTCGTAGATATAATAAATTCAGTAATGTAGCTGGATACACAATCAATACTCAAAAATCAATAGCATTCCTATACACTAACAACAAGTCACAGAGAGAGAAATAAGAGAGGCCACACCCACACTAGCAACGAAAAAAATGAAATATTTAGGAATTACTCTCACGAAAGAAGTGAAAGACCTATATAGCGAAAATTATAACACAATGAAAAATGAAATTGAAGATGATCTCATAAAATGGAAAGACATCCCTTGCTCATGGATAGGAAGAACAAATATTATGAAAATGGCCATTCTCCCCAAACTGTTATACAGATTCAATGCAATCCTGATAAAAAATGCCATCAACATACCTCATAGAACTCGAGAAATCACTCCTAAAATTCCTCTGGAGCAAGAAGAGACCTAGAATAGCAAGGACAGTTCTAAGCAGCAAAGGCAAGACAGGAGGTATCACAATCCCTGACTTGAAGTTATACTAGAAAGCAACTGTAGTAAAATCAACATGGTACTGGAACCAAAACAGAGCCGAAAATCAGTGGAATAGATTAGAAGATACAACCACAATTATAAACACACTCAACCACTTATCTTTGATAAAGGGGCCAAACATGTTCACTGGAAGAACGACAGTCTCTTTAATAAGTGGTGTGGAAAAACTGGCTCTCCATATGCCGAAAACTAAAACTAGACCCATGCCTATCACCATGTACTAAAATAAAATCTAAATGGATCAAAGATCTAAATATTAAAACAGAAAGACTAAATCTATTGGAAGACAAATTGGGTAAAAACCTTGAAGACATAGGAATAGGTAAAGAATTCATGAACAGGACTCAGACCGCATGGGAAATACTTCCCAGAGTCAATAACTGGGATCGCCTCTTATTAAAAAGTTTCTGCACATCAAAAGAAATCCCCAGCATAGTGAAAAGAAAACCCACAAACTGGGAAAAAATGTTAGTGAACTGTCCCTCAGACAAAGGCTTCTGTCTAAAACATATAAAGAATTTTTAAAAAATCAGACCCCCAAAATGCAAAGACCCAATCCACAAATGGGCATCTGAGATGAATAAACAATTTTCAGATGAAATACAAATGGCAAATAAATACATGCAAAACTGTTCACCATCACTGGTCATTAGAGAAATGCAAATTAGAACCACACTGAGATTTCATCTCACTCCTGAAAGAATGGCCAAGATCAAGAAAACCAACAACAATAAATGCTGGAGAGGCTGTGGGGAAAAGGAACTCTCCTGCACTGTTGGTGGGAGTGTAGACTAGTGCAACTATTGTAGAGGTCAGTCTGGAGATTTCTAGGAAAGCTGGGACTGGAAACACCATTTGACCCAGCTATTCCACTTCTAGGCATATTCCCAGAAGAACTCAAAGCATCATACCACAGTGATATATGAGCACCCATGTTTATACAGCACAATTTGTAATAGCCAGATCTTGGAAACAACCTAAGTGTCCATCAACTGAGGAATGGATAAAAAAGTTGGTATTTTTATACAATGGAGTACTACTCAGCTATAAATAATGATCACATTGAGCTATTTATAAATAAATGGACGCAGCTTGAGACCATAGTCATAAATGAAATAAATCAAACTCACATGTATAGATACCGAATAGTTTCCCTAGTGTAAGAAATGATAAGAATACATAAAAGTATGTGGTAATCATGATTCTCAATCATGTTGGTTTGAATTCACATATGTTATCACTCATTAATTGCAATGGTTTTAACCTGGGTTGTTCAATTTTAATATTGGTGATAGTATGAATAGCTATTCTGAAGAAAACAGCACATCATAAAAGTTAGTGCTGATTTAATATCATCTTGTTTTGAAGTCCCATCAAGCTGTTGTACACCTGTTTCCACTAGTTTTAACATGTGGTATCTTACTATATTTTACTATATGCGATAGTTTAAACAAAAATTTTTATAGGCAAAGAGATAATATAGAAATTGTTGTTCATTTTCTGTTAACTGATTCTAAATACCCTGTAACTTGTTCTTTCTTGAATAGCTTCAGACTGTCTTGATATGCTTGATGCTATACTATATGAAGTTATACTCAAATAATACAAGGAAGGAGGCACTATGGTGACTACTATGATGTTAGATTATCTGGGGGTGAAACAAAATGATGCTTAAAAATTGTTCAGTTCAGACCTGTGTTGTTCTAATACAATGTCGTCTTTTATCTCAATCTCCACCCTTTTTTAAATTAATCTATTTTTTTCTTACTTTTTTTCAATTAAGGGAAAACTAAATTAAAAAATAGTAGGATATATTATAGTAACTTTTTTGTTTTCCTATTAACCTGATATGAACCCCAGTATTGCTCTCCCCATCTTGTTCTGTCAGATTTTACTATATTCTATTTTGTTTGATAGTATCAAGTTTGAGGGTATAGGCAACCACTCTGAAGTCAATAAGATTCACTATGATGCCCATTATGGTTTACTATTATCTTTTTTGAAGTCCTGTAAGGTCTCCAGTGTAGGTTTTATTGGTGTTGTTCTGTACTGTTTTGATCAATTCTATTATACCTGATGATATAGGCAACTCTTTTTAAAAATAGCAAGAGGCCCAATGGTACCCATTTTGATCACCTGATATTCTATTTTTGCATCATGTACTATGCCCACCCTTCTGTTCTAATGGACTTTGTTTCATTTAGTCATGTTAGGTTTTATTCTTTTCAAAAAAAGTAATAAGATCTGTGGAGTAAAAAAACCAAAAAGTGTAATTGTTGTTAAAAAGAGAGGAAAGGAAGGTGATCTAAGGGACTGCATGTATGCATGTATGTTTGAGTGTGTAGGATGGAAAACCATATTACTGAGCTTTTGTTGGATCACTGAACGGCACTGTCTGCAATCTCATTGTATTAATGTATACTTTATATGCTTTAATTTTATAATTTGGACAACTGTTTCTAAGATGCCAATATGTAACCTATTAACTAGTGATCTCTTACTGTATTTTTTTCTTGAAATTCTGTATTATTTGTACCATTTTACTGCTTTGTTTTTTAATTTCCTTTCTTTTTTTTCTTTAAATAAAAAAAGAACAATGCCTCTCATATGTATTATTTAAAATGCAGATTGCCAGCCCTCTGTCTTGGAACTTTTCTTTCACAAGATCTGAGTTGGCTCCCCCAAAACTTTCCCTTGTTTTCTTGTAAAATTAGATTCTTCAGGAAATTCCTAAATTGAAGACACTCCCAGAGAAAAATTATACAGGAAGATGAAATACTTTTTACAATTGCTACCAAAACTTAAGAGAATTATAGTGTTCACATAGCTCCTACTGATCTCTGCTTAAGACTATGTTGGTTGAGTACACAGTTTTAAAAAGTGAGTGTGTTGGTGCATGACCAAAGCCACACACACACATCATGCAGGCAAGTGACTGTGATCTTTGCTCCTTTGCAAGGTCATCATGGAGTCTGAGAGCTCTGAACTTTGCTCTTTTCCTGCACACCTCTGTGTTCTTCTACTCCCAGCATTCCCTGCTCCTGTCTCTGCTGAAATGCCAGCGTGTGAGGTGGGGTTCCTCTGGATAAGGATCAGACACTCTTCCAACTGTTTTCCCTGACTCCAGTCCTGGTAGCAATTGTCTGCATTTTGATCGTGTGGCTCTTTAAAGCTGCTGATAGAAGCCCAGAGAAAAAGAAAGAGGAACCCCAAATTCAGCCCTGGATGAACGAAGACTTGAAAGACAGTCCTGATATCCACCAAATGGAAGAAGGTAAAAGACAGTGGCATCGCCTCCTGGCTTTACCACAGGGTGCTTCTGTGATGAGTGTGAGCTGATGGAGGGCTTATGGAGGGGACACAGGCAGGTCAGTTTCATCACCAAACTCTAGTATGGCAACAATTCAGGGTGACAAAGATGGGGTTATTTTTCAGGTGATCAGCTTGTCACTTTCTTGTACCTTTACCCCTTATATTCTCATTAATTGAAAACTACTAAGGAACAGAAGTTTCCCCAGGCTCTAGTGTCGTTCTGCCTGTCACAGTTTTTCTGAGTGGCCCCATCACAGATCAGCAGTGAGCATGAGGCAAGTGGTTAGGTTCTGGTCAAGAACTTTGAGGCTGACCCTAGAGTTTTGCTGTTTTTTATTTCTCCAAGCCCTGGGGGTTACAACAAGAGCGGCCTTGGTCTTCAACAAGCTGAAAATCCAGTTCAGGGAATCAGGTGGCCCAAAGAAGTAGAAAACTTGATGGAACTGTTGTCAGTTGTTAAGGCAGGCTGGGGGGCAGAATGGCCAGTGTGGAAGGCCAAAGCAGGCCTGGAGGATATGCAGCTCTGCAGCACACATCGATTAAGATGGGCAGAGAGAGTCGAGGCCAGGGATGGAAGGGTTGGGAGACAGTCTGAGGAGCTGGGTGGAGTGAAAAGCAAAAGGAAAGGCCATAAAAGAGGCAGGGAAGGAGGTGGGAGGGGTGGGTCCTTGCAGAAGTTTGAGTAATCTGTATTTGAGAAACTTTGTGTGGACAGGTGAGGGATGAATTTGATTTGGAGGTGACTGCATGATTCTGTTTGGTCCTCACCTCAAGCAGAGGTTGCTTGGAAATGTGTGTGTAGTGGTCCTCATCTCAGGACTTGGGGTGGGTTGTCCCTCTGTGTTGGAGCTAACAGGATGCTGAACGTACTGCCCAGGAGCCAAGGCTAGGCCACCTCTCATTCTCAAACAGATGCTCCTTGATTTACAATGGTCTTATGTCCTGATAAGCCTTGGTAAGTTGGAAATATCATAGGTCAAAAATACATTTAATATCCCACCAAGTATCATAGCTCAATGAGTCCACCTTAAACATGCTTAAGAACACTTCCACTAGGCTACTTGATACAAAGTATCCAAAATGATTCCTATTTTATAATAAAATTTATTGTATATTATCCTAAAAGTGAAAAGCAGGATGGTTGTACACATATGCTTCTGTTCCACTGCAAAGCTGAAAAATAAGTTGAGTGATGGAAGGTTGGAAGCTGTGCCTGTTGAGAAGCACATCACTGAGCAAAGGGACATCTGCCCTGAAGCAGGGGTGGCCCCAATGGCAGTGATACCAGAAAGCAGGGATGGGGTGTATCTGAGTGAGGTCAAACAAAGGACAAGAAGGGCTGGAAATAAATTGAATGTTGGGATGGGGCAAGGGGGTTGGGATTCAGAGACTAAGGACTTGGAGTGATGGAGTCAGATGGGTGAAAACAAGGGGATCCCTTCCAGAGAGGGAATTGAATTTCATCAAGGAGGTGTTACATTTGCCATGAGCGTGACAGGAGGTGAAGATTCTGGCCATAGGCACTGACAGAAGAGGCAAGCTCAGAGGACAACTAGTAATATTTGGAAAGCTAACTTGCACTAGGATGTCTTAGAATACTATTTTACTGTTTGTAGCTCATTGTTTGTATTCAAAATGGTTTGAATCTGCTATTTGTATTCATCAAAACCATCTCCATGCTTCCTCAGTACTGGAATCTTTTTTCTTCTCTGAATAACCCTGTGCTCAAAACCCTCTGAACATGTACTTAGATTGCAT
Source organism: Cavia porcellus (assembly GCF_034190915.1). Classification (NCBI taxonomy): domain Eukaryota; kingdom Metazoa; phylum Chordata; class Mammalia; order Rodentia; family Caviidae; genus Cavia; species Cavia porcellus. The sequence goes on from NW_026947515.1 coordinate 30,585,359, forward strand.
CCAAAGCTGTGGTCAAGAACAGGTACACAGGCAGCAGAGATCCTGGTTTTAAAAATGGTCCTTACTGATCTGTGTGACTTTATCATTTACTGCTTATGTAAACAATAAAAAGTGAAAGAAAATTTCCATGAAGTGGGTAAAGTGAGAGAGAAAGCTGAGGAGAGAACCTGGAGGCCCCTGTGGACAAGAGGCATGTGATGGAGGGATGTGCTGTAGAAAGGAGAAGCCATGAGCAGAGAGGCCCAGGGATAATAATAATAACAAGTCCTTACACAACACTGACTGAAGCCAGTTAGGGTCACATTTTGTGCAATATCATTTAAATTTCATGATAATACAATGAGGTCAGCATTATTATTATCCCGTATAAGGAAACTGAGGCTCAAATAGGGTAAGTTACCTTGCCAAGACAGGAGAAGCAGGAATCAGGTAGTCTGGCTCTGGGGTCCAGGCACATGCTTGTTTGCAAAATAGCCTCTCCTGCAGGACAGTGAGCCAAATGGAGCAGGCAGGAGAAGAGGCAAGGCTACAAACCTCTAGAGGTGGTGTGAGTGGACGGACCTGGGTCTGCAGGTCCAGGAGGCTGGAGGACACTGGAGGGCTTGATGGCTCTGTGTTCCCAACCAGACTCTGGCCCAGTCCCTGCCTTCTTCCAGCCTCATCAAGCCCTCCAGTGTCCCTAGGACTAGCCACAGCCACCTGCTGGGCCCCAACTGTCCAAAACTGCCTGCCCGGCCACAGGACTACCCACCACCGCACGCCAGGCCCCAGGAATACCCACCGCCATCTGCCGGGCCCCAGGACTACCCACTGCTGCATGCTGGGCCCCAGCACTACCCACCGCCAACTGCCGGGCCCCAGGACTACCCACCCCCGACTGCCGGAACCCAAGTTACCTCCGCCACCTGCCGGGCCCCAGTATTAGTCACCACCACGTGCCGGGCCCAATGACTACCCACTGCTGCGTGCCAGGACCAGGACTAGGCAGAACCACGTGCCAGGCCCTAGGACTACCCACCGCCCCCTACCAAGCCCCAGGACTACCCTCCACTGCTTCCCGGGGCCCAGCACAACCTACCACCACCTGCCGAGGCCGAAGACTACCCACCACCACCTGCCGGGATGCAGGATAACCCACCTCCGCCTGCCGGGGCCTAGGACTGCCCACCATCGATGCTGGGCCCCAAGACTGCCCACCACTGCCTGCCGGGCCCCAGGACTACCCACCGCTGCCTGCCAGTTCCCATGCCACCCACCACCACGTTCCGGGCCCCAGGACTACCCATTATCACCTGCTGGGCCCCAGGACTACCCATTACCGCCTGCCGGGACCCAGGACTACCCACTGCCGCCTGCCGGGACCAGGACAACACAGATCCATGTGCCAGGCCCCAGGACTACCTGCCGCCCCCTGCCAAGCCCCAGGACTACCCTCCACCGCCTCCCGGGGCCCAGCACAACCCACCAACACCTGCCGGGGCCGAAGACTAGCCACCACCGCCTGCCAGGCCCTAGACTAGCCACCACCATGTGCCAGACCCCAGGACTATCCACAGCCGCCTGCCGGGGCCCAGGATTAACCACTGTCACCTGCCGGACCGAAGGACTACCAACTGTCGCTTTCCAGGCCCCAGGACTACCGACCGCCACGTGCAGGGCCCCAGGACTAGCCATTCGGCCCCGGCAGGTGTTGGTGGGTTGTGCTGGGCCCCGGGAGGGGGTGGAGGGTAGTCCTGGGGCTTGGCAGGGGGCGGCAGGTAGTCCTGGGGCCTGGTACATGGATCTGTGTTGTCCTGGTCCCGGCAGGCGGCAGTGGGTAGTCCTGGGTCCCGGCAGGCGGTAATGGGTAGTCCTGGGGCCCAGCAGGTGATAATGGGTAGTCCTGGGGCCCGGAACATGGTGGTGGGTGGCATGGGAACTGGCAGGCAGCGGTGGGTAGTCCTGGGGCCCGGCAGGCAGTGGTGGGCAGTCTTGGGGCCCAGCATCGATGGTGGGCAGTCCTAGGCCCCGGCAGGCGGAGGTGGGTTATCCTGCATCCCAGCAGGTGGTGGTGGGTAGTCTTCAGCCTCGGCAGGTGGTGGTAGGTTGTGCTGGGCCCCGGGAAGCAGTGGAGGGTAGTCCTGGGGCTTGGTAGGGGGCGGTGGGTAGTCCTAGGGCCTGGCACGTGGTTCTGCCTAGTCCTGGTCCTGGCACGCAGCAGTGGGTAGTCATTGGGCCCGGCACGTGGTGGTGACTAATACTGGGGCCCGGCAGGTGGCGGAGGTAACTTGGGTTCCGGCAGTCGGGGGTGGGTAGTCCTGGGGCCCGGCAGTTGGCGGTGGGTAGTGCTGGGGCCCAGCATGCAGCAGTGGGTAGTCCTGGAGCCCGGCAGATGGCGGTGGGTATTCCTGGGGCCTGGCGTGCGGTGGTGGGTAGTCCTGTGGCCGGGCAGGCAGTTTTGGACAGTTGGGGCCCAGCAGGTGGCTGTGGCTAGTCCTAGGGCCTGGCAGGCGGTGGTGGCTAATCTTCAGCCCCGGCAGATGGCGGTGGGTTGTCTTGGGCCCGGCAGATGGTCGTGGGTAACCCTTGGGCCCAGCAGGTGGTAGTGGGTCGTCCTGGGGCCCAGCAGGTGGCGGTGGGCAGTCCTGGGGCCAGGCAGGTGTTGGTGGGTAGTTTGGGGCCCAGCAGGCGGTGGTGGGTAGTCCTGGGGCCCGGCAGGTGGCGGTGGTTAATGTTGGGGCCTCGTAGGAGGCGGCAGGTAGTCCTGGGGCCCGGCACATGGTGGTTGGCATTCCTGCAGCCCAGCTGGTGGTGATGGGTAGTCCTGGGGCCAGGCACGTGGTGGTCAGTAGTCTTGGGGCCCAGCACGTGTTGCTCGATAGTCCTGGGGCCAGGCATGTGGTGGTGAGTAGTCCTGGGGCCTGGCACGTAGTGGTGGGTATTCTTGGGGCCCGGCACGGGGTTGTGGGTTGCCCTGGGGCCCAACTCGTGGCAGTTGGTACTCCTGGGACCTGGCAGGCAGCAGTGCATAGTCCTGAGGCCCGGCACGTGGTGGTGGGTAGTCCTGGGCCCTGGCAGGCGGCGGAGGATAGTCCTGGGGCCCGGCAGGCGGCGGTGCATAGTCATGGGGCCTGGCAGGCGGCGGAGGATAGTCCATGGGCCCAGCACGTGGTGCTGGGTAGTCCTGGGGCCTGGCAGGCGGCGGTGGGAAGTCCTTGGGCCCGGCAGGCGGTGGTCGGTAGTCCCGGGACCCGGCAGGCGGTGGTGAGTTGTCCTGGGGCCCAGCATGTGGTGGTGGGTAGTCCTGGGGCCTGGCAGGCGATGGTGTGTAGTGCTGGTGCCCGGCACGTGGTGGTGGCATTCGCAGATCCGAAATGAAATACGCTCGGGCGCCGAGCGGGCCTGGAGGCCTGAATGGCACAGGTCCCGGCAAGAACTCGCGGGGATGTAGCAGCAGGTCGTGGCGTCCGGGCAGCATGCCGGGCGCATAGTCTCTTAAGCCCAGTGGTGGGCCCATGCGTGCAACTGGAAAGCAAGAGGGACATGCAGACACATCCTGAGCAGCAGCCCAGGTCTGCTGAAAGGGTTTCCCTTCCCCTGCACCAGGAAGTCGAGTGATGCACTGGACTTCACAGATAAGGAAAACTGAGGCTCAGTGCGGCTCAACCACAGCCTGACCCTCCCTTCTCCCAGTGCCAGCTGCCTGTGGCGTCCCGGGTGACCACCCCGGTGAGACTGGCACTTGGGCTCTGCCAGAAGGGCCCTTCTGGTCCAAGCAGCTGTGGAGGCTGCACTGGGCTCAGAGTGCTGGGCCTCATGCTTCAAGTCTGGCCGGCTGCAGCTGCCGATCAGGACAGGAGAGGAGAGAGGACAGGGTAGGCGAGAGGACAGGGTAGGCGGTGGTGCCGGCCCAAGTGTCCTACCGTACCAAATGGTGGCGGTGGCCTAGGAGGCATCGGCCGAGGCCCGAAGGGCCTGCAGAGCAGTGGTGGCGGCGGCGACCCATAGCCCACGTGGGGTGGCATGGGGCCTCCCAGGAACGGGGGCCCTGGATGGGCTGGGGGCCCCTTCACGGCCATGCTCACCTGCGAACAGAAGCAGGCCCAGTTTCGAGCTCGGCAGTGACACCGGGTGCCCGTCCCTAGAGGAGTCAAGGGATCCCCGGACCCTGCCGGCTCCTCTTGAGCAGCGCGCCACGCAGCGAGCATGGTCACCACGCTGTCCCCACTCGTGTGCGGAGATGAGCTCCAGAGGTGCCAGCGGGGCGCTGCGCCAGCTCGCTGCACTCTTGCCAGCATGAGCGTGGCCCTGGGCATGATAGGGGTGACACAAGGGCTCCCAGGGTCCCAGGGTAGCTGGGGAGAACAGGAAGCTGCCTTGGCCAGTTGACACTGCACAGGGAGGGGCTGGCGGAGGCGCCTGGGCCTGGGCTGCTTGGAAAGCAGTCCATGGAGCTCTGACCATTGCAGGCGGCCCCATGCGGTGCGAAGGCTGCCGAGGCAGCAGCCTCAGGACCCAGGAGGCACAGCAGCCTGCGCCACCCTGGGTCGGATTCAAGGGGCCCTGGAACCGGCTTCCCACTCCCACAAGAGCCCACGCCCACCTCATCCCCATCATTGCAAGGGGTCTGCCTAACACAGACCCTGAGGACCCCAACAGCTGCTCCCAAAAATCAAGCGCACGTGAGTATGGCGATGCACACCTGTCATCCCGCACTCGGGAGGCTGAGGTGGGAGGACTGCTAGGGAACTGCAGGTGGGCTCTGGGTACTGTGAGGTCAAGTCCAGCTTGACCAAACACTCAAGGCAGGGGCGTGAGGTGTGCTGTGCTCCAGCACTCAGCATGTGGCGCGAGCCTTAGTGAAGGCCCAGTCAGATGGTGACCTAGTCAGCAGGGTCGTCACGCCCAGGCCAGCTGGAGAACAGAGTGGAAACCGAAGGCACATGGAGCAGCTCGGGCCCAGGCACAGGCTCCAGGCTCACCTTGGCGTTGTCCATGTCCTTCGCTGGGGAGGAGTCGCGGGAGCTGCTGTTGGCCACGGGGCCAGGGCCGGGATCTGGAGGCAGAGAAGGCACTCAGAGGACTTTCCCAGGACAAGGACCGGAAGAGGCCACAGGCACACCCTCGGAAGTGCCCTGGGGAATACTGCAGAGCCCCTCGGACTGTCCCTGTAGGGAGCAGAGGCATGGCTGCCTCTGATAGGCAGCTGCAAGGCCTGTGGGAGGCAAGAGGCCAGGGAGCCCTCGCCTGGAGCCAGAGGTACCAGGCTCACTGAGTGGGCATCAAGTGGGGGTGGGGGTGGAGGTGGGGGGGGGTCGAAGGAGGCCTCTGAGCCTGCGCGGGCTCCACCTGGTCAGCACTTCGTGGACCTGGGGAGCTGGGAAAGCTGCGCTGTGGCAGCCCAAGCCAGAGGCGGAGGCTGCTTTAGGTCTCAGGCTGTGGAGGAGGAAGACAGGGCCGCAGAAGACTGAGCCCGCACACAGCAGCCACATGCTTTGGGAGCAGCACACAGAACCAGTAACATGCGGACCTGCCTAGCTCAGGAGCCGTCCCTGGTGGCCCGGAGGTGAGTGGTGAGGAAAGTGCGCCCACTCATTGAACACTGTGCAGAGAGGGAGAGGGCGACACTGCAGCCTCTGCCATGCCACAGCCAGAGAGGGTTGGGAGTGACTGGGTGGGCGACTGTTCCCAGGACCCTGCTCCTGCACTGCAACGGAGGTGGGCCTGCACAGGGCCCAGGGCTAAGTGGAAACCCGAGCCAGGAGTGCCCGGGCTCTGTACCAGAGCTCAGGGAACCATGCCCGGGGCAAGGCAGCATGGTGTCCCGGAGTCCGGGACTTGAGCCCCCGGAGAGGCTCACCGAAGTCGGCTCTGGGAATGTCACAGCATGCAAAGTTCAGGTTCCCAGAGGGCGGCCATCCAGGAGGCTCTGCGCCTGGGGGCAGGGAGCACTCACCGCCACTCACAGGGGACTGGCCAAAGGAGCCCTTCTGGCTCAGGGGACCTGAGGAGACAACACATGCGCTGGTTACCCGTTCTCTGCAGTAGCTAAGTTCCCCGAGTCCCACTCAGAAGGACAGAGTGCCCACCTCTGTGGGGCGCGTTCTGCACTCCAGGACAGTCCGGCATCCGCTTGATGATCCCAGGCTCCTCTTTAAGCATATCCAGCTTCTGGGTAATTTCCACCAGCCTGCACACAGACACAGTAGGGCTGGGGGTGACCATAGCCACCCTGAGTGGGCTAAAACATGGGCGCCATGCATCGCATCGCGCCACGCGCTACTAACCTCTGCCGCAGGTTGGTGGCCTGCCGCTTCTCATCTGCCACCAGGCGCTCTGCATTTCAGGCTTTGAGCTGTGGAGACAGAGAGGCCAGCTCAGCACAGTGGCTGAGTGAAGCTGGAGAGGGCTAGGCAAGGCGAGGCGAGGAGGAGGAGGCTCTTACCCAGTTCTCATGGGCTTTTTTCTTCTCCGTAGCAAGCTGCAAGAGAACAGGGCAAGACGCAGGTTGAGGGACCAGTCACCGGGGCTGCAGCCCTCCATGACTCCTGTGTGGGGGATTAACGGATGCTGTCACCACAGCGCACTCTATTCCTTGCCTGGTTTTTAAATGAGCGCTCCATTTTCTCTAATTCTGCTTCCACTTCACCGATTCGCCGCCTAAAAATAATACTTAGCAGTTAGAATCAAATAAATTCTGAAACACTCTGACCATGTCTGACCTTTAAAGACTTCATCATACAGAAACATTTCATAACATGATGAGTGCAGTGTGAACCTCAGTTTCCTGATTTTTCATTTAATGCCTAGAGATTATGAGTTGACAACTTGTCAATTTCCTTAACTGTCCTTGAATTACATTCTCAAAATAATCTGGCTAAGGTTGCCTTCCCCATAAAGGTTTTTCCCTCAGGGGCTGGGGATTTAGCTCAGAGGCATAAGCACCTGCCTTGCAAGCAGGCGGTCCTAAGTTTGATCCCCGGTACTGATAAAAAAAAAAAAAAAGTTTTCCCCTCAAATTATAGCCACAAGAAATGACTCAAAATGCTGCCCCCGGTCTGTCGGAGCACTGAGACTCTGGTGGGTGTAGACGTGTGACAGAAGCAGGCCGATTTCCTAAAGATGGGCACAGGACACATCTGCAAAGGAGCTTCGCTGTTAACAAGCTTCAGTCTGTTAATGTAGAACCCCTCCCCGTGTGAGTTAAATACATTCCATTCTTGGGCTTCTCATGTGCTTCTGTGCCCATCTCTTCTATGTAACAAAGCAACTCAGCCCAGTTCCTCTGTCTCGGACGCCACACTCACTTGTAGATTTTCACCTCCTCTGTGGCCGGCACCACCTTCTCATCCACAGCCATCAGCGCCTGCTCTCACTGCTGCTGTGCACATTCCGCCTGACTCAATATCCTAGGAGAAAGGCAGCTGCCAGGGCTGAACTCGGCCCACAGGCCACTTCCCCACCCAGCAGCAGGCACAGGGTTTCAGGAGGGCAGTCAAGCTCCAGGCTCTGGGCCATTTGCTTGTGTTCTTATATTCTCTCACCTCTCCTTGTAATTGTCTAATCGGCAAACAGAACAAGCTAAGAGCACAGCATGCGCCAGGCTCTAGCTGCCTGTGTGGGAGATGAGTGTACCCCAAGGGAAGCCAGGATTGTCCAGCAGAGCTGCTGGGAAAGCAATAGGCGGAGTCCACCTCCCCCCCCTTCCCCCATGCTGTCAGGGAAGAGCTGTTCCTCTAGACCTAGGCCATGATAAGCACACAAGATAGGCCGAATGGGTGGATGGGAGTCTGTGGCCTCAGCCAGAAAGCGAAATGTGGGCCCCAGAGGCCAGTGCTGCCCTCCTTCAACCCACACATTGAGGACAATGCCAAAGATGCTGAACTGAGTCCTCGACAAATCCCTAGGCTTTAAGAAACAAGCAGTGGAGCTGAGGCTACAGAGGCAGGGACACTGGGCCCAACTGCTAGCTGGATGATGGTGACGGCGGACAGGCAGGAACAGCCTCAGGTCGCCATCACAGGAAACCAGCAGCACCCTGGGCCCCAAGTTTCCTCTATGATCACTGCACATCGAAGCTGCTAGGCAATCAGAAGTGACAGGAATGGCCAGCATGAGACACTGGGCAAAATCTCTGGGACTCACTTCTGCAGCTCCAGCTCCTTCTGATGGGACAGCTCCTTCAGGACCTCCACCTTCTGCTGGAGCATGCTAAACTCCTCCTCCAGCCGGGCCTTGTCTGCCTGCAGCTTGCCGCAGTCCTCACCTAGCTTCACGATCTGGTCTGGGAGGTGAGACACGTCACCAAGGGCACCGCCAAAGACACAGAACCAGGCTCCCAGCATCCCTGTCTCATTCATGCCGGCACTCAGCCTGACCACCATGCGGTCAGGGACCTACCTTCCAGATCACATTTGGCAGACAGGGAGGCTCTCAGCTTCAACTGCAGGAGTTGGAGATCTTTCTGAAATACGGATATTGTGGGATGTGTCTGAAAATTGTGAGGGAGAGGCACAGGCTTGAAAGTAAGGCTCAGTCAGGACTCAAGGGCCCCGGGGGGGGGGGGGGGCTCTGTGAAGGGACTCACCCGGGAGACATCCATCAGCTGGTGCATGTGAGCCTTCTTATTTTCCCCACCTACAAAGAGAACAAGTGTGGCTGTGTCTTCCTGTGCCGTTTCTAACACTGTTGTCTTGACTTCCACAAAACTAAACTAATGCTCATGAAACACTGTAAAGAAAAACAATTCACCAACAGAACTGACACACTGACTTTCATGACAACTGCACCCTTAGATTTTGTGAGCTCCTGCCAAGACAGCATGCCACATGGTCTAGGGGGAGCTGGCCGGCGTGGGTCCAGACTCGCACTCTGAGCACCCTCTGCAGCTGGGGCAGCACCCTGACCACTTTCCTCATCTCAGACCCTGCTGCTCTCCAGCCTCTGCCCTCACAGCCTGGGCTGTGGCTCCCCATCCCCACACTCTAGGTGACCCTGGTCAAGTGCCTGAGAACCACAGAACAGCAGAGGCCGTGAGTACGGAACCGTGTGTCATCTCCAGAAAGCTGAGTGAGTTTCTTCTCTGGCACAGAGGCCGACACAAAGGCAAAGGCTCCAGCGTACATATCCAGTTCTCAAGGGGTGGAAAAGCAGCTTTCCCCGCTTGCCTGCTGCTACTACACCCCAGTGACCCAGACATAAGTACGAATTATTCAGATGTTGGGAGCCATTGAAGCTGGAAACCGACCACACCTGCAGGGCCAGGGCATGGCTGGCCCAAGAACAAAGAGTCCCTGGGGTTGCCATGTGAAGAAGCTGCCTCAGCCCAGAGATCACCAAGCCCCAAGACAATCTCAACAGTGGGCTGCTAGGACAACAGGGTGTCACATGACATTAAGTTGGATCACTTCAAATGAATGTCATTTGCTACGAGAAGAAGAAACTTTAGGCTACAGATCTACACTGCTGTCTCTCGAGCTCCTGTGCCGATAAACCTATAGGGGCCGAGGTGTCCCTAGCACAAACACACTGTCCTCTCTCCACACCTGTGTGGTCCAGCCACGCTCTGTCTGCTCCAAGTAAGCAGTCACCCCTGCCCCCACATCTCCTAGCTCAGCCGGTACCATCACCCTCCCCACTATACCATGGTTAGTAGCAACAGTAAAATGTGGAGCAGTTAGTGAGTCAAATCAGACACCAAAGTCACTGTCGCTCCTAGCCTGCCTAAAAGTCCTCCCAAACACCAACAGGAAGAGATTTACCTTGGTATATTCTCTCTTTTACCTAGAAGAAAAAGAGAGAAATTTGATGTCAAACATTTGATTAAAAGGAATGCATAGTTCCTAACACAAGTCAGGATCATAACCAAGTGAAAATTTAGTAACTTTAGTTCAGAATAAACCCATACAATTAAAAATGTATTATAAATAGCCTCTGATACAGAGGAAGAGTAAGGAGCGTGTCTTACTTCACAGCTACACACAGGCTTGTGTGCCAGGACCAAGTGAACACCAGGCTTCTGAGATGAGCATTTGGCTTCAACAGTGAAATGCTTGTTTTTACAATACACACATTATTGATTTACTTACTCAAAATTACTTGACAATCCCAAAAGCAAGCATGCAGTCTAGAAATGGGTGACCATATGGAAGACTGGCGAGCGAGATTACCAGCATAACCTTTGCACTAAGATACGCCTCTCTCACCCACTGGAAGATATCTCAGAAACCCTATTTCAAGTGATATTTTGACTCAATTAAGAAATAATCTAATACACCTCATCATCTGATTTCCACAGACCACAAAAACAGTAATAAATCTAAGCAGAAGGGAAGACACCAGAAGAACACAGAGAAATGACAGCTAACGGCTTCCAGGAAGAGCACAGACCCAGTTCTTCCTCCCGGTGCCTTCTGGGGTCATCCATCCTAAACTGTAACTAATTAAATACCACAGCAGCGATCACTGCACTTCTCTGTAACACAGACTCTGTCTTCTCCTTCCGAGTGCTATAAACAGTATAGGACAGCAGAGCGCAGTGGCCAGCTGAGGGGCGTGGTGGTGGGGGACTGTCCTCTCCAGGATCAGGAGTGTCCCCTCAGAGCCATGTGACCTCAGGGAGTGGGAGGAAGTGAACCCAGGGGCAGGGTGTGAAGCTGCAGGGCTGAGCCTGAGAGCCCTGCTGGGTAGCAGCTGCAGGGGAACCAAAGGAGAGGAGCAGGGGAAACAGCACCTTTTCACCCCCAAACACTCTGCTTACCCTTCCAGGCGCGCTTTCATCCAAGAAGCTGTTCAGTGAGATTCCAGAAGTCCTCATAGGAATCTTTCATAGGGTGCTGTTTTGGGGTTGTTTTTGGTGGTACTTGGGACAGGGCCTTCACAATGAACTACATTCTCAGCCTTCCAATTTTTCTTGAGACAGGCTCTTGGTAAGTGACCAAGTTGCCCAGGCTGGGCTCAAACTTGCACTTCTCCTGTCTCAGCCTCCCTCTCCTCCAGGGCTGCAGGAATACACACACCACTCTGCCTGATCTTGCCTGGACGTTTCTACCATCTTACTGTATTTCTTGCCCTGTATGTTTCTACAGCACAGTTCATCAGTACCTCACGGTCTGTTTCCCCTTTTCCCACTTCACATTAAATCGTGAACACCTTCTTTGCCCCCTGCCTTTGAAATACATACAGAAGCCTAATATTCTTTTCTGTGGATATAAATAAGATGAAACATGATATTCCCTAATATAGATCATTTAGGTTTCACCAAGTTATTACTCTATTAAATATTACATCTAATACCTTTGTATAAAATCTTAACATGTAATTTATTTCTTTAAGATCACTTACTGATGTTGTTATACCATATAAAAGCAATTTATATTTCTTATCCTGTTTTGTATCCCATTTTAAAGGCTTATGATATATAGAATTATTAAACTGCTTTTCAGGATGGCTGTCCGAGTCACCAACTCTACTAACAAGTGAATATGGTTAGCTTGCTCTTAAGTCTTTGCCAGTACCAAGATTAAATTATTTCAGAAAATTAACTTGAATTATAACCACTGATTTATGTTAATAACTGAAAGGGCCAATGATAATAGAGTCCTCAATATATTCAGAAGTCAAAGAACAAGTTAATTCACTCACTGGAAAAACATTCCTCCACAAGAAAATCGCAAGCATAAGGATTCCAACACAGGTAGTGAGCAATACAGGCTCCCAGGGGAGCCCATAAAAGTCTCCAGGCCCGGGCTGGAGATTCTCAGGTAACACTGCAACCAGCTGAAAAGGAAGGGCACAAATAACGGAAACGTTAACAGAACTGGCGGAGCAATCACAAAGGATCATCACAGACACTCTCGATCTACTCTCCATAGTCTAAATCAACTTCCAGGTGCCCTGTAGAAACTTCCGGAAAGGGGATACAATCAGGCTCACGTTCTTGTCCCATATGTGGAGTCTCTAAACTTAGGGAGTGAGTTGAGCCTATTTCCCAGTTGGCCAACAGCCCTTCTTCATCGCGGTGTCTCACGCATGGCCCAGATCACGCTTAGGTGAGCTGTTTTCTATTACTGCACATGCGTGCACACACACACACTCACACACACACACCCCCACATTGTAAATACATGATTGAAGCCATCGGTTTTTGCGTCTGCAAACAAAAGCACTATGACAATGATCGCCACAAATCAGGCATCACTCCTCCAGGAGGCTGCGTCTCAATTCGCTGCACCCTCAGGAAACAATCCTTGCAAGGAAACAGGTGGGGCATGAACGTGGCTCCCAAGGCGATGGCTGGCTTCAGACCATGCCGCTCCCTCAGGACAGCCCGCCCCTCTGCAGTCCACACCACGCTCCTGCCTGTCGGGTACCTTCCGAAGGGACCGTCCCACCGGCGGGCGACCAGCGCCCTTGCCCAACCCTGGTTCCCCCGCCTCACCTTCAGTAGCAGGTCTACAAAGGCCGAGTACAGCTTCGACAGGGGCTTCAGCAGCTCGGGGGTGCCCGGGGACACGAAGACCCCGGCTACAGTGGCTGATACCGTGTCCATAGCGAAGGACCGCTCGCTGCGGACCCGGCCGGACCAGGCAGGACCAGGCAGGACCTGGCCCGACCGGGCCGGACCCGGCAGTGGCAAAGAAGTCTTTCCCAGTGGCAGTGGCAGCAGAGGGCGGAACTGCACAGCTACACCTTCGGCTTCGCGCTGCTCTATGAACCATAAACATAGGTAACAGAGGGTCTCCAGGACGACCACAAAGGGGCAGGGCTTCACAGAGGGGGCGGGGCGAAAGCTGGACACCACGCGGGGGCGGGGCGGGAGCGTCCAATGAAGGAGGCCGGCGGGCAGAGCGCCCAATGAGGGCGGCCGGGGGCGGGGTCCCGTGGCAGCAGAGCAAGGCTGGCCAGTAGCCGCGCTAGGGCACCAAGCTCAGGCGCCTTCACCGCTGGAGCTGGGCACCAGGCCTTGCAAGTGCCGCTACATGGCTGCTGGCCTGGCTGGCACCTTCACCCGGGTGGGGCGGGGCCACGCGTCAAAGTTCAGGGATACTTAGTAGTGTACTCTCTAATGCATTTGAGAGAAGACACTTACTAGGAGAGCTTGCTAAGGCTATCACTTAAGGTGATGACTGGATATTTCTACAATAATTTTTAAAATGAATGTTTTAGGAACTTTTAAATCAATATTTAGGAGATGACTGCAAAGACAAATTATAAAACTGCATATCAAGTTGATAATGTCAACTGTATAGAGAAAAAGCATCATGTCAAGTTCCCAGTATGCTAAGAGATTTCTGGAATGATAAGACCAACTCCACCTGGGCCATGGCTAAGTTTCTCTGAAGAGGAGTGAAACCTCTACCCTTTCTAGTTACATCTGCTTGCCTGAGTGCCAAAACAGCACTGCCTTATAATGACGGTAGTGTCAATGTCACCACCCAAATGCTGTGATGGTTAACTGTACTAAGCAGAGTGCTAAACCCATCAGATAAGCACAATAGACCAAATACCTGATCTGTATCCTTCAAAAATGCACATGTTGAAATCCTAACTCCCCAGATGATGGTATTAGGAGGTGGGCCTTTGGGGTTGGGTGGGTAACTAGGTCACAAGAATGGGGCCTTCATGAATGGAACTAGTGCCATTATTTATAACCCCAGAGAGCTCGCTTGCCCTCTTTCTGCCACTTGAGGCCACAAAGAGAAATAAGTAATCTGCAGCTCAGAAGAGTCCACTCCCCAGAACCTGAGCCTGCCACATGCTAATCTCAGATTTCTAACCTCCATAACTGTGAGCAGTATATCTCTGTTATTTATGAGCCTTTCAGGATATGTACTTTGTTATACCAGCCAGAGTGGACTAAGGTCAGTAAGTATGATTAGCCCATGTTACGCTTTAGGAAAAAGCCTAGTTCAAGAATAAGATCAAGGTCACCACTGAAATAAGAAATCCTGCCTTTAGAGGTCTGACAGAACAAGAAGCTCAAACTAGGCGTGTGATCTAAAGCCCAGTGCCACCTATGTCATGTGGATGTAACAGGTGAAGGTAATAAAGGCCAAGCAATTATTATCAACCTTACATTAAGAATGGTCAGTCATGGAATTCAAACACTACAACAATGCCATGCTCTAGGCCACGTGTATCTTCACTAGAAAAACGCAGAAAACGAGAGTTGGAGAGTTTAAATTTTCCAAGGGTGCCCAGGAGAGAAACTTGAATCCATCTCTGTCTGCTGTGCTGCCTCCATTCAGAATCATTATGAGTTCCATCACCAAGGGAAGGCTAGCCATCACGCTTTTTAAATCTGTGCCCCTGTGCTTTTGTTCAGCATCTGGAAAAAGCAGGGCCAAATTCTGTATGCAGTGATCTAAAGGTGGCCAGACCTTTAGAGGAGGTGTATTTTGAAGATCCTCAACTCACACAGCTGCTTTGACTTTCTCCTCTAGTGACTCTGCACTTGCTAAGGCAGCTGGGAGCCAGGTTATCTTTCTAGCCCATGCATAGTTTCCCTGTTGAGGCTGGGAGGACTTTGCAAAGGGAGCAAGATTCTGTTGCACTTCAGCTCTCCTTAATAGAGAAGACTAACATATTACCAAAGAACTTCTTGGGCTTAAACAGTTTTTAGACACAAGAAATAGAAAAAATATGGAAATCCATTTTACTTTCCTTATGTGATAATGCTAAAGTACGTTTATTATTTTGATATTTGGAACTTAGAGTGGTATCTTTTACATAAAACAATATCATATTGACTAGTTCAATTCCCATTCTATTCCACATAAGCTACTAAACCTACAGTATAGTTAAAACAATGTCATTTCGATAAAGTACACAGGACAAATACTTACCATAATACTTACATTTGTTTTTCTTTTTAAAATAGAAGTAAAATGTAAGAAAGCCTATATTTATTAAAGTGTGTATGGTATAAACACTCCTGCCATTGGAAAATTCAAGCTGAATGGTTTAATAACTGGCCACTTCTAGATATTTAATGCTCAGCATTGATGACATGGTACAAGCCAGCTCTAACTCACCACTGAACAGTGCAACTTACTGTGTATCTGCTCAGATAATTGCCAACCAAACTCACATCACACAGCTTACCCTGGCCTGTTCTATGAGTGGGACATTTTGCTATTTCAGTGGTTATTTATTGGAGCCTGGATGCATATCCATCAAATTCAGTAAAAGAGTTGATGTATCTCAAGCTTCCAGAAATTGGAAATCAGAGAACCTTTCCATGAGTTTAAATTTAAGTTCAATAATTGTCACAAAGCTATTTTCTTGGAACTCTATTACATTTTCTTATGACTTGAATAAATTTTTGAAAAGTAAAATAAAAAAGTCACCAGCAATTTCTGGAATAGTTTAAAACCTTAAGACTGGGTATATTCTTAGTACATCATGAATGCATCGTCAAAGGGGATAAGCGACTGAAATGTGAAGATGGAGAGAAACAGCTTCTCTGAGATTTGGTGCCCAGACACTGGAATATGGCAATGTGAGGAAGAGGAGGAGCGAAGTGGATTCCCAAGCCCAAGCAAGGATCTAAAGTGAGAACCGAGATCCACAGGAAGAGGGAGGAGGAGGAGGAGGAGGGGAAGGGGGAGGGGGAGGAGGAGGAGGAGGAGGAGGAGGAGGAGGAGGAGGAGGAAAAAGAAGAAGAAGAAGAAGAAGAAGAAGAAGAAGAAGAAGAAGAAGAAGAAGAAGAAGAGAAGGGCGGGAGAGAGAGACAGAGAGGGAGACACAGAGAGAGAGAGAGAGAGAGAGAGAGAGAGAGAGAGAGAGAGAATCTCAAAGTAGAAGAAGGAAGTGGCAAGCAGCGTCTTCTCTTCTCCCTGAGCCCTGACTGGCAGCATGGGAGGGGTGCTCAAACCTGCAGATGCACTGTGACTACTGTGACCCCAGAGACCTCCGCAGAGAAATGCACCAGTGGAACTGATTGTAGATGCAGTGGGCAGCAGTGACTGATGAGTGACTTGGGTTCAGACATCCTGTGGAAGAGGCTGATTGACCTGTTGCCATCTTAGGGAGGGGTCAACTAAGCTCAGAACTCAGACCAACTGCTAGCTGGCTCCATCTCAGGGCTCCTATGTCAGGAGCCAACTGAGTCCAAGTCAGCAGGAGGCAGAGTGCTGCAGGCTGAACAGATTGGGTTCCAGCCTCACAGCCAGAAGCCAGCCTGAATTTAAGTGAAACTAAGGCACAGGCTTGCTGGAATTACCCATTACCCTGCCATGTATCTATGACTGGCTTGCTGAAATTAAGCAACACAGTTCCGGGCTCTGTTTGCCCACTTTGTCTACCAATGACAGCTGAAACATGCCCTGAAGTGGACATTTTAAAAATTATTATCCTTTAAATTTTTTGTATTTTTATTGTTCTTTTTATATGGTGTGAACATTCTGTCATATTCTTGTTTTCTTTCTTCATTCTCTCTTTCCCCCCTGTCTTTTTCACCAGTTTCTCAAAGTTCATGTAATCTTCCTTTGTTCTCCAGGCTTGCTTTTAAACTCGTCCTTTTCTTCTATTTCTTTTTCTCTCTCTCTTTTAAATTTTCTCCCCTAAGGGTAAAACTGTCACTTTGAAGATATATTCACTGTATACAATTTTCTGCTTTGTTTTAGATTTTGTTGTATAACCACAAATCTAGTTTATATGCTTAAAGGTGGCAAATTAATAGCAACCACAGTTTGTCATTTTCTAATCTGGTTTGACACTATAGTTATTAGTGATAGTACTATTTTAGCCAAGGTGACATAATTTTTCTAATCAGTTGTTCTTCCTGATATTCCAAAACTGAGATTGCTTGAGGCTTATTAACAATGGTATAGGCCAATGCCAAAGAACCAGGAGCAAGGCCACATAGGTAGCAACTTCCCATCCCCAATAAATTGAAGAGGCAATATCTTGCGACAGACTCAAAACTCAAAAGTCAGCTACAACTAGAAGATATCTCTGAGAAACTGTCATTTCTTAAGGGTTCTCAATAATAGCAATAAAGCTACCTGCCATAAGCAATTTATAAGAATCAACCCTGGAATTTTAAAAAATGGAAAATGAAAAGACATGGAAGCAAGATGCGACTCTAGACTTCTAGCTCACCCAAGGCAAACCTGTGGACAGTGAGGTAGAACAATTCAAAACCACCCACTGGACTCGGTGAAGTAGTAACAGCAGAAGTAGCAAAGGCAATAAGTGAGGCTGTAGAAAACTGTGAAGATTCCAGGAAGAGAAAAATAAATAGCATCTTCCCTGATCCTGCCTGTATATGGGCTGAGAATCAACACCCCCACCCCTCCACCACACACATACCTTGCCCATAAGCAACAGGCTGGTTCAGAGGACAGGCTGAGTTGATAGCAACTAAAGTACAAAAGCAGCTAAATGCTTATATTGTTTGGTTGATTTTGCAGGCCTGGGGCCAGCAGTCTGAATATCTATTGGAAGGATGACAGTATGCAATATAGCAAATATGGGGCATTTCCTTCTGTCTTGCCTTTCAAAACCAGTATTGTTTTGTTCTGATTAATTGTTTTGCTTTATTCAACATTCTGTTTTGATTGGTTTTATTCTGTTTTGTTTTGGTTTGATGTTACTATACCTGATGGAATGGACAACTATTGTGAAGATAACAAGTTATGCTACTGTTGTTTTCCTAGTATCCTGCTTTGAAGTTTTGTTCCAGTTTACTGCTTTGTTTTGGTTGGTCTTGTTGGCCTTGTTCTGTTTTGTGTTATTGAATTTTATTATCTTTAAAATAATGATGGAAATCATAAATACCCAACATAGGAAAGAAATAGATTACATGAAATAGATTCAAGCAGCTATCCAGGAGATTAAAAATTCTCTTGAAAGTATATGCAGCATGAGCCAATGTTAGGACAGAATAGCATATATAGAATATAGTAGTGTGGTTAGCAGTCACAAAAAGAAAAGATTTCGTAAAAATACCAATGGTCCACAAAAAATCAATCCAACAGTTGCTAACATCAAAGAAGAATAACTAAAAATGATCAGCCAATTAAAAAGAGGAGATAGTGCAAACATAAAAAACCTGTTCAGGGAAGTAATGGCAAAAAACTTTCCAAGCATGTAAAAAGAATTTGAAATACAAATAAGTAAGTCATATAAACTTCCAATTAGCCATAATCAAAAAATCTATATCAAGGCATATATTAGTCAAAGTTCCAGAAATTCAACACAAGAACAGCATGTTAAAGGCTGTTAGAGAAAATAAACAAATCACCTATAAAGGAAAACCTATCAGAATCATAGAAGAATTCTCAACATAAATCCTGAAATCAAGTAGAGTTTAGAGTGAAGTATGTCAAGCCCTAAAAGAAAACAATCTCTAACCTACGTTGACATACAACACAAAACTATCTTTCAAAATTGATGGAGAAATGAAATCCTTCCATGATAAAAGTACCTAAAGAACTTTATGATGACCAGCCAACTATTATATAATGTTCTGAAGGACATTCTAGAGAGTGATAACAAGGACTACAACTCCAAGAACTCCAACAGAATGAATCCACCAGCCAAGTCAAGTAATAAAAACAGAGGGGTAAAAAAAGGAAACCAACAACAGAAAAATAAAAGGACAAAGATAAGTCCATACATATCAGTTTTAACCACCAATGTAAATGGTCTCAGTTTACCAATCAAAAGAAACAAACTGACAGAATGGATCAAGAAGCAAGATCCAACAATATGTTACATACAAGAAACATTTAATTAAAAATTAACTTCATAGACTGAAAGTTAAAGGATGCAAAGCAATACTTAACACAACAGGAAACTGAAAAAAGCAAGGGTAGCTATTTTATTTGCAGACAAAGTGGATTTCAAGTCAAGACTGATTAAAAAAGACAAAAAAGACTACATCCTTGATAAGGGAACAATCCAAAAGAAAGAGATAACAATCATAAACATATATGCAAATACTAGTGCACCCAACTATATAAAACAAATATTAACAGACATGAAAAATAAAAAAGCAATAATACAATTATAATGGGGGGGGGCCTCAATAACCCACTGTCACCAATAGATCAATTAGACAAAAAACTTCAATAAAAATGTCAGTACTGAACAGAACTTTTCAACAAGTGGGCTTAGTAGATATCTACAGTGTTCCAACACACAACATCAGAATACGTATTCTTCTTAACTGTGTATGGGGTATTCTCCAAAACAGACCACATACTAACTCATAGAACATGTTTAAGTAAATGCAAAAGAACTGAAACAATCCCATATATATAATCAGACCAAAAGCAATGCAACTGGAAATCAATGGCAAAATAAACCACAAAACTCCATAAACACATGAAAATTAAATAATACCCTCCTGAACAACCAATGAATCACAGAAGAAGTTAAAGAAGAAATTAGCACCTTCAATTAAACAATGATGCTAATACAACATTCTAGAACTTATGGTACTAATGAAAGCAGCCCTATGAGGGAAATTTACAGTTGTGAATTCCCAAAGCTCATATGTGGGAGGAAATCGTAAAGATTAGAGCAGAAATTAATGCAATGCAGACTAGGAAAATAATACAAAGAATCAATGAATCACAGTTGGTTATTCAAAAGATTAAATAAAATGGACAAACCTCAGCTAACTTTATCAAAAAAAGAAGACTCAAATCCATGAAATTAGAAATAAAAAGGGTGAAATCACAAGTCTTGCAGAAGTCCAGAAGACCATGAATACCTACTTCAAGAACATATATTCTAATAAGATATAAACCATAAGAAAAATGGGCAGATTTATAGATACATATGAATTACCAAAGATGCATCAAGAAGACATAAACATTTTAAATAAACTAATATAAATAAGTGAAATTGAAGATACAAATAAAATCTACAAAGAAAAGCCCAGGTCCTGACAAATTCACTGTTGAATTCTGTAAGAAATTTAGAGAAGACCTAATGTTGCTACTTTGTAAACTTTTTAAATGGGTAGAAATAACACATACTTTCAAAGAAAGTATGAAAAATAAAGAGCAAGAAATCACCAGTTGATGATTACATATTGTCCTCTTACAAATAGTTGTTCAAGATACAAAACTGTGAAACATAAAGTGGGAATTCAAACAGCGAGACAGCAAACAGTTCTGTTCAACTATCCAACAAAAACCTAGCAATATGGTTATCAATCCTACACACTTAAACATACATGCAGTTATCCATATCTTCATTTCTGTTGAGATTAAACAAGCCAAAGCAGGCTAAAATCACTTAAACAAAGAATAATAGTATTGCTGGATTTCACATCATGACACTACAGGATCAGCACTGGATATTATAATGTCTCTTTTTCTTCACAATATTTGTTCATTTCATCATGCATTAGAAGATCAGTTCTCATAAGCCATTTATAGGTTCTACGCATGCGTGTGTTTTAACATGTATTTCTATCCTTTCTGTATTAGAGAAACAAAACAAAGCAAGACAAAACAAAACATATTCCTATAAACACATGATATGAAAAAGACATATAAACCACACACAAGGAGTTCCACAGTGATTACTGTGTTGTCTCTTGTTATCTTCAATAGAATTATCTATATCATCAGACATAGTATAATTGAATTTAGCAATACATAACAATAGTAATAAAAACAAAACTTTATAGATAGTGTAAAACTTGGGTAATAATCAAACCAGAGTGGGTATTGTAGTGAATCTTGTCATGTTCAGTTTAGTTGCCTATAGATTTGATACTATCAATCATAACAGGTTTTGAATAAAATCTGTTGATACTAAACAGCAATCAAACAAACCAGATTTAACTAAGATCAGTCATGATAAAACAGTATAAGTTATACAGGACTCCAGATTAAGTTATTAGGAAATTAAAGATGATTACTGTACTATATCATGTTATTTTGGGGATAGCTGTCTGTGCCCTCAGATCTAGTGCAAGTAGACAAACTGGGACAGAATAAAATTTATCTAAGCAGAGTGGTGTGAGTAATGTGGGTTTTAAATCCTGATGCACTATTATCAATATCCTCTGTCATCTTTTTAAAGGCTATTCCTCCACTTTCACTCCCCCAGGGTGCACTGTGCACTTTTGGGTCTCACCAACACCCTCAGTTTTTAATTTTTGGGGGGGAGCAACCTGCTATTTACCTAAGTGGTTCCAAACCTCCTCCATCCTGGACTTGATCTCTGGTTGTATTCCTGTACCTATTAAAGGCTGTCTTTCCAACCTATCTACAAATACTGGTTGAGTTGCCCCTATTACTCTCTGGTTCCCTGTCACATACAGCATTGTTTTCTCATATTTGATTTTCAGTCTATAAGACCATTTTTAGGTTAATTATATTTCCTATAAAGAATATCTTGGTGGACCCTACCTCCTGATCTACTCTGCCTGTGTTTCTCTTTTTTTTTTTTTTTTTTTAGTGTATCAAGGCCATCTATACTAGATATTATAGCCAACCTTCTTTGCCTCATTTCTGTTGTGCTCTTTTTCTGCCATTAGTTGTCTGCTTCTCTTCTTCATTCCACTTTCTGCTCCAATTCATTGAGGCCTCTCTGCCACTGTTCCTGGAATCCTCGTACTCTGTCTCTAGAATGTCCTGCAGTATTCTCTGTAGAGTTGGATTGGTGGCTGTGAATTCCTCCAGTTCCTGTTTGTTTTGGGAGCATCTTGTTTCTCCATTAATTTCTAGAGACAGTTTTGCAGTTATATCAATCTGGGCTGGAGATTATTTTCTTTCAGGGCCTGGAATACTTCTCTCCAAGCTCTTCTTGATTTGATGGTCTGTGTTGAGAAGCCTACCATGATTTTAATGGGTTTTCCTTTATAGGTGATCTATTTGTTTTCTCTGATGGCTTTTAATATTCTGTTCTTATATTGTATTTCTGAGATCTTGATTATTATATGTCTGAGCATAGCTTTACTTTGGTTGTAGATGGCTGGAGTTCTGTATGCTTCATACATCTGAATATTAAATCCTTTTCCTATGCTTGGGAAGTTTTCCTTAATTATTTCTGTGAATAGACTTTGTAGTTCCTTTGTTTGTACCCCTGCTTCTTCATTCATATTCTTTATTCTTAAGTTATAGATCTCTCTTGTTATCTTCTAGTTTTTGTATTGTTACTGCCTGTTTCCTTGTTATTTTTAATAAATTTTTCCTTTCATGATCATACATTGCAAGCCTGTCTTCCAGTTTGGATAATCTATCCTTAGTTGCTTTCAAGCAGTTTTGCCAGCTTTCAATAGAATTTTTTATTTTCTGGTAATCTCTTTGAACCTGCTTCATGTATTCTATATTGTTTTATATTCTTCATCAAATGTTTCTCTCCTTTTTTGTGTTCCTCCATTCTTCTGTCTGTGTCTTCTTGAGAGAGGTGCTTAGTATTTCTTTTATTAATCTACTTATATCTTGCTTTACATGGTTAAATATTTCACTTTTGAACTTGTCTATAAGGTCCCGAAGATATCTCTTTATGCTCACTGATGCCATGTCTGGTATTGCATGTTTGCTGTCCTCAATCTCTTTTGTATTTACCTCTCCTAGATCAATGTTCTCAGGGTTGGGGGCTGGGGACTTTTTCTTGTTGCTTCCTCTTGTCATGTTTTTTTGGTTTCTTCCATAGCGGTGTATAGAGGAGGTCCCAGTCTCTTTCCTTGTTGGTTATGGTTCTTCTGAAGCACACTGGCTAGGTATTTCAGCCCACTTCAGTGTGTTATTGAGGTGCAAACAGGGGCAGTGTATGCTGGCTCCTCTCCTCTGGGTCAGTCAACCTGCTAAGGCCTTCAGTGCATTAGTGTGCACCATGTGTAGGGAATTGGTTTGGGACAATTTATTGGGTCTCAACCAGGGGCGTGACCCAGGCCAAGCATACCCCACCAGTCCTGTCTGGGAAGGCAACAACTGCCTGAAGTCACTGCTTTTCCTTGTTCTTGCCAGTCCTGTCCAATTCCAAAATGTTGTCCCATTGGTGCCCCTTTCCTGTAGAAGGGTTTTATTCCCAGCACTCACCAAAGGTCACTGCAGGTCCCTTGCTGTCTCTGTACTCTGTTGGGCTCACTGACCTTTGACTTCAGTGCAATTGCATTTCTTTCTTTCTTTCTTTTTTTGTCTTTTTCCTTTTCATCGGTACTGGGGATTGAACGCACGACTGCCTGCTTGCAAGGCAGGAGCAAATGCTGCTGAGCTAAATCCCCAGCCCAGTGCAACTGCATTTCAGTGCGACTGTGGTTCTAGTAAGTCGAAGTGGCGGGAATTTGGGTGTGCGAGAGCACGGGATCTTAGCTGCCTCAATAGTAGCCCCAGGACTGCATGTTTGACTGAGTCTTTTTGTTATAACTTGGGCCCCGGTATAAAATCCAAGGAGGCAAGAGACCAAAAATTTAGTGGCAAAGGCTTTATTTCCAGGCCTGGCAACCAGTCTCCGGGAGCCAATTTGGAGACTGTCCCCCAGAAGCTGAAGGGAGGACTTTAAATAGGGGCTGGAGGAAAAGGCGGGGGGAGAGAAACAAAGAAACCTGTAGAGCCATCAAACTTGTTGACCCGAGTCTGGAAACTGTATTGCTGTCCACTTAGCTCTGACAATCTCGGGAGTTCCTGGTGTTTTTTAAATTACTCCCATCCTGCAGACTGACATTATCTCAGAGTGGCACGTCTGCAGCAATATTTGGAGAAGAAAGTGGAGAGTTAATTATCTCAGGACAGCTTGTCTTCGCTAGTGAGTGCGAAGGGGTCACGAGTTATGAGACGCTGGAACTTAAGTTTTATAAAGACCTGATATCTAACTCATTTGATACATACAGAACAAAAGGAAAGCACCGATTGGGGTTTGGGCCATAGTATTACCCGGTAATTTCTTTAAGCTAAGCAGTTCTTAAAATTGGGGCAGGCTCATTTTACGACAGATCATCACCGGGTCGGGGGGAGGTCACCAGAAACCCAAATTCTTTATGGCCTAGATAGATAGGTGAGGGGAGAGGGAGGCAATAAGGCGCCATACAGAACAGAAAACGGCGGTTATGTGTCAAGGTCAAGGTAAAGGGTTAAACTCACACGCAAATCTCTCTGCACACAAGCAGGTTACTTTAAACAAGTGTAAATTAATTGCCATTCTAGTTTTTCTTAGCTCTTTAGCGGAGAATAGAGGCGCCTAGCAGTGATTAACAACCCTTGTTAGCTTGTTTTAGCACAGCTTCTGTAGTTTGTAGAGGGCAACAATGGTTAACATATCAATTAGGTGAGATTCTTGCAATTCTTTACAGGGGAGAGTGTTGCTCAACATATCAATTAGGTCACTTAACATATCAGTTAGGGAAAAAGGATAAAACAAACACATTTAGTAAGCCCCTATACAGGTTTGCTATAATACACATATAACAAAGCTATTTTCTTAGAGTACAACACTTTTCATTTTAGTTTCTTCCTGGGTTGACAGGATCCATCTCCCTCTGTCCGGGACTCCCCACAGTGTTTTATTTTGTCATCTGAGTTGCCTATTTCAGGGAGCCTCTGTATTTTGCTCTTATCTATCCACCATCTTTACCAGATGCCAACTTGGCCCTTCTTCACTTTTCAAACTGTTTAATGAAATTCAAAGGGAAGCCATACTCCCAAATTCATTCCTGGAAGCAAGAATTACCCTGATATCAAAACCAGAGAAGGATCCAACCAAAAAAGCGAACTACACACCAATCTCCCTATTGAATATACATGCAACAATCCTCAATAAGATACTAGTATACAATGCAACAAGTCATCAAAAAGGGTATACACTGTAACCAACTAGGGATTATCCCAGGGATGCAGGGATAGTTCAACATATATAAATCAATAAATGTAATACACCATATTAAAAGATCCAAGGACAAAAACTATATGATCAAAAACTATTGATGTAGAGAAAGTATTTTACAATGTCCAACACTCATTCATGATAAAAGTCCTACAAAAAAGTGGAATAGATTATCTTTATCTAAATCTGATGAAAGCCATATATAAGAAACCAGTGGCCAATATCATACTAAATGGACAAAAATTGAAAGCTTTCACTTTAAAAATCAGGAACAAGATAACCATGTTCACTATTATCAGTCTTATTCAATATAGCTCTGGAAACACTGCCCAGAGCAATTAGACAAGAGAAAGAAATAAAAGGAATAAGGATAGGAAAGGGAAAAATTAAATTGTTACCATTTGCAGAGACCCCCAAAACTCCACCAAAAGACTTCTAGATTTAAAAATCAAATTCACTCAAAAATTAGTACCCTTCCTGTACACAAATAACAAACTCACTGATAAAGAAATTAGGCAAATAACACTTTCACATAGCATCCAAAAAATTAACATACTTTTGAATCAATTTTACAAAGTAGGTAAAAACTTTACTTTGAAAACTATAACACTCTGATAAAAATATTGAAAATATATCAGAAAATGGAAAGATACTCCTTGTTCTTGGATAGGAAGAACCAATATAGTAAAAATAATACACTTTCAAAATTGTAATAGAGATTTAATGCAATCCCAATCAAAATACCAACAGCAAATCTCAAAGAATTAGAGAAATTAATCTGGAATCAGAAGCAATTATGGGCAACAAAAGGCAATTCATGGGTAACACAATCCCTGACTTGAAATTATACCATGAAACTACTGTGATAAAAAAAATAATATTGCAGTTCTGAGTACAGCCTGCATCTGATAGAATTTTTGGTGCGGCTAAAAAGATAGAAATATGAAATAAAAGTGGCTTTTATTTTAAGAATGTGTAGAGAGAATCCCCGACCACTGATGTCTGGCTTTCTCTCTGCTGGGCACATGTTGTGGGGGGCATCCTTGTAGTTTAGTTTGGGGTGGTCAGTAGCCCATTGGAATTCATTTCGAACCACAGGTAAATTGCCTAGAGGCGGGGAAGGTGACCTCAAGATAGAGCCCCTTGGTTCCGCCTCCCCAGCCTCCCACTGCTACAGTATCCCAGTGCCCCAAAGGGCAAAATCCTTTCACATCTCCTCTAATAAATCCTCTTCCTGCCTCTATTTACTGAGGCGTCCTGCAATGTCTTGTTTCTCCAAGATGGGAGTCAGTGAACCTGCACCCTTGTTTTAAACGTGTGGTTAAATTCCTTTATGTCAGCCTTGGGGATGCTCAGGCCCAGCCCGTGAAAATGTTAGTCTTCAGGGAGGCTGTGCTGCTGCAGTGCTGTGCAGTTTGGGGACAATGTCCAACCCCTGTTAGGCCAGAGTCCTGATGGCAGTGGTCCTGTACCCACCACCCCATCAGTGCCAAGCCAGGGCCATCAACACATACGCCACGCCTAGCCAAGCCGAGCCTCCCCATCAGGCCAGCTCGGCCTCAGACAGCTCTGCGGCAACCGGCCACAGAAGGAACATGTGCACCTGGCCCCTTTTCCCAGCCCATGAGAAAGAAAGGAGGGAGCGAATGGGAAAGAAGAGAGAAGAGGGGAAAGAATGCAGGAGGCAGGGAGAGAAGAGAGAGGAAAACCTTCCTAGGGTACGGAAACTGTGCTGTCCCCAGTCTCCAGAAGAGCTACTTGTGGAGTCAGAAACCTGTCTAACGCCATTGTAAACCCAAATATGACAACAAGCAACGCGCTTCCCTCACTCTGCAACCCCATCTTGACCCTGGACGTCTCTCTAGCACCAGGTCCCCGTGGAGGGTCACAGCGCCACCTCCCACACTTCCCTTGGAGGTGCAGGGTGGAAGGCAGAGGGTCTCGTGGTGCCCTGGCGTGGCACAGGGCTCCCCGGCCCTGCTCTGTGTGAGGTGGAGCTGAGGACAGTTTCCAGGTGCTCTGAGTTCCGTGATTGCCTCCAGATGTCGGGAAGGGCTGCACATACCAGCAGCTCTTGGGAGCACATGTGTCTCAGCTTGGAAAAGCACTTAGTGCTACCACTTCAAGTTTCCCTTTCCTGCAGCTGGACATGAGCTGCATCTGTTCTTATTTCCACTGTGATGAGCATGGTGGCACATGCCTGTGACCCCAGTCCTTGGGAGGCTGAACCAGGAGGATCACCGCAAGTTTGAGGCCAGCCAGGCTACATAATGAGACCCTGTCTCAAACAAAACCAAAAATAAAAAATATTTCCATTGCATCTCCTGTCCCAGTGCCCTCCCTGGGGGCCTCTACATGAGGTGCCTATTTTCCTGTTTTGCTCATTTCCACTCTGGCTGAGTTCTTTTTTCCTTTTACTAGTATAGTTCTTTATTGATCCTGGATTCCACAGCTTTGTTCTAAACACTTCCCTGCCCTGGCTTATCTTTCCTCTTCTTTTAGATTCTTGTTGTTATGTATAAGTTTTTGTTTGCAGAACAGCTGCAACCATCTCTCCTTCTGACATCTTTTTTTCATGTATTTTTAAAGAGAAGCTTTTTTTCCCAAACCCACACCTTCCCCACTCAGGGGTCCGGGCCTTCTCTTCAAACTGCAAAATTAGCCTCTAGTGTTTTCCTCTCAAACTTTTTTGTTTCCTTGACTGATGAACTTAATTTTTCCAAACGCAGGCAGGATTTGCTCTTGTGACCACTGCACAAGAAGTTCATGCCCCTCGAGGCATGTCCCCTGGACACAGGCACCTAGCTCCAGGTCTCTGTGGGGGGCGTGACAGGCAGAAGTGGCGGGATATGCAGGGCAGCTCTGGTGTCAGGCCCCAGGGGCCCTTTGTGGGGTCTATCCTGGTTAGGCCCTTGGATGCCTGCTGACCCATGTTCAGCCATGGGAGTCAAATCCCACCCCCAGTCCTAGTGTCACTGGGGTGACCAGCCAGCAACGTGGGAAGCAGCAGCTGGGCTGGTGTCAGGATTTAAGCCAGGAAAAGGCAGCCAGGAACTGATCTGCCAGACACTGTCCCACAACAACAGAAGTGCCCAGTCAGGTGGGGCGGCTTTGGAATTCACAGCAAGGAGAATGGACAGTGATAAACCCCATCCAAACTGATTTACAGGTTAAACAGATGCTATCTGTCCTGCATTCTCTCTGGCTTCGCACCCAGCCTTCCTGCTCAGCCCACGTGGGGTCTGTAGGGCTGGGTGTGCTATACTTCAAGCTCTGCCATGTCGGCTGTGCTCATGGGTGACATTAGTGCTTCCCTGTCACCTACCAGCCTTGAGGATTCTTTGGGGGGTGCTCTCTTGTTTTCCCAGAATGTACCTCCCAGT
Source organism: Cavia porcellus (assembly GCF_034190915.1). NCBI lineage: Eukaryota > Metazoa > Chordata > Mammalia > Rodentia > Caviidae > Cavia > Cavia porcellus. The sequence goes on from NW_026947515.1 coordinate 30,613,516, forward strand.
GGAGCCTTATGTGGAAAGGGCCATTGCTGAGTTCACTGGTTAAGATTAGGTCTTACCAGGTGGGGCTAGCCACTAAGTCCACTATGCCTGGCATTCTTATGAGAGGGTGAGATTTGGGCTGGGTGTGGTTTAAGCCTAGCATGGGCAGCATATCGACTTAATGAGACTGTCTCAAAATAAAAAAATAAAAAGGCTTGGAGATGTAGCCCAGAGAGAAGGCTCTGGATTCAGTTCCCAGTGCCACCAAAAGAAGTGGGGAGATTTGGACACATTCACAGGAAAAGCCATGAGAGGATAGAGGCAGAGATGGAGGAGGTTCCACAAGCTACAGAGCCCCAAGAACTGCAGAGACACGGGAGAGCAGGACACACTTTCCCTCTGCATCTCAGGGACCCAGCCTGCCCATGTCTGGGGCCAGGTCAGCATGAGACACCTGCGGGCTGCCAGACTGGCACTGGCTCCACCTCTGGGTCTTGGGGACACTTTGGTGCCTTGGTAACAGAGGACACTGGCGAGTGAGTTGGTCCACACAGGTGTTGGCCAGCAGTGGGGAAGCCCCAGTGCTGTGGCTTCAGTGCCAGTCCTGCCAGTCACTGAGAGACTGAGCCTGAGTTCAAAAGCTATGAAGGCTATATTGGCCTAAGTGTTGGCCAATACCACCCGGCCACTGGGTCCTATCCTTCTGTGACCTGACTATGCCATAGAGTGAGGCTCCCTGACCCTGCCCTTAGGGTCCTGCAGCCATTACCAGGATGAGGCGATGATGCTTAGTCCTATGTGGGCTGTCCCCAGAAGGGCCCCACATTCCTGATGAGAAGGAGTCCTCTCTACAGCCTCAGGCCTGGGCTCTGGCCACTCCAGCCCCATCCAAGCCCCTGCAGCTAGGGATGGAGTCCTGATAACCAGGACGTGCAGTGCTCAGGGAAAAGATGGGGGCCAAGCCTGCGTGGGGCATTCCTGGGGCCCCTCAGCTTGTGTCTCTCTCCTCTCGGCCTGGTCCATCTTCCCAAGGGGAGCCCAGAGACTCTGAAGGGATAACATGTCTCCATGCTTCAGTTCCATTTCTAGTAGCATCTGAGATGTGATCAATTTTGTGTGAAAACAGGTGTGGTAAACATGAGTGCTGGTGAGATGGTCCACCCGTGGAGTGTCACCGAATGTTGGGTATATAGCATGTGTGGCAAAATATCATCACTCATTTATCAGAAGCAGTGCCGGGAATGATCTGAAAATAAGGGCAATGCCATGGATGGTCACAGGGACACAGGAGGGGACCGTGGGCATCTGCCCAGGTCTCCTGGCCTTGTCCCAAAGCAGACCCTGGGCAACTGCCAGTGCCAGGGGTTCACGGTCTGTAGCTTTGGTCCATCCCCACCCAGCCCCATGTGGCCTAGCCACTCCAGGCTGCTCAGAGCACAGCACCTCTCCCAAAGTGGGAGGTTCCCTGCTAGGGGTTTACTGAGGGGCACCTCTGGCCTGAGGGACAAGGCGGCCCTCACAGAGACACATCCAGAAAATGCCCCTCAAGGCCAGGGTCTCTGTGGAGCCTCGTTTGTACAGAATGTAGTGACACAGTTGGAGCGAGTTTCTAAAGAGTGAATCCTGGCTCCCATGCATATTAAGCTCATTGCATGGGGAGCAAAGCTTTTAAAGTCACATTTAGTGAGAAATGTGAGTTTTCCTGAAGACCAGCTCTCAAAATGACTCACAGCAAAAGGGTCACTGTGAGTTCTAGTCATCCTGGACTATACAGTAAATTCAAGACCAGCCTGAACTGCATAGTGAGCCCCTGCTACAAACAAACAGACAGACAGACAGTTTTACTACACTTGGAAGACTTACTTTTGCACAGAGCACAGCGAGCTTTGAAAGCTGGGGACATGGCCAAGGGGTATTCCTCAGCTTTCTCCTCTTGGTGGATACCAGGTCTTCTCTCTTGGGTCCAGGCCAAGGTCACCTGTGTGGTAGAGGAGGTTCCTCAGATCCTTCCCAGCACCTTCAGACCTAAACTCTTTCCCTCTCTGTCCCCTAACTGTCCTTCACACCCCTGCTGCCTATGCTTGGGACAGCCACAGTGTCCAGGGGATTAGTTCAGCATCCATGCTGGGTGGCCATTGGTCCTCCCTTGCAATGGAAACAGAAGGGGGCATTGCCATGTGGCCTAAAACTCTACAGGACATCATGACCCAGTGACAAGGGACGGCAGCCACCCTAGAAGGGCAGGAATCTGACCAGTGTCCTTTGGGTCCAAATCCACCTGAGAACGCGAATGCATCAATTTACTTTGGTGTTTGACACATGAAAGCACAGGAAAGTGGCCTGGTTATGGCTTAGACCCATCATGCCCCCGGAAGTCTTATGTGTTCAGATGCGGCCTTTTGGAAGGTGTCTGGATCACGCGTCACTACACAGTTAGGTGGTGAGTATTGCTGTACCGATGGCTGAGTGCACTGTTAGGAGGTGGGGCCTGGCTGGAGGAGGTGAATCTCTGGGAGTGTGACCTACAGGGTCTCACCGTGCAGTTCCCGGATGGATTCTTTCCCTGAGCTCTTCCCTTGTAGCTCCACTTTCTGCTTGCCATGGTTGAGCAGTTCTCCTCCACCATGCTCTTTTACCATACTGTTTCAGTCAGGACCATGCCTGCACCTACAGGAAACTGTGAGCCCAATAAATCTCTCTTCCTTTAAATGCAGGCACTGGGTGTGTGCCCAGCAATGGGACGGTAACTACCACAGGCATCCTTCATGCACTGTGAGCTCTGGCTGCCAAGAGCAGGCCTCTGAGGAAAACCAGTAAACAGGAGCCCGGGGAGTCAGGCTCTGAAGCAGTCTCTGCTTCCCTCTCTCTCGCTCCTTCTTTGGAGCGAGCTTGGGCAATAATAAACATCTCCTTTCAACGTCAGATGTCGGGCAACCCATTCAGGACCTCTCCTATCTCTCAGGAATTATTCCTATTCCACATTTCTAGCTTCCAATAAATTTTCCTACCCTTAACAAAAAACAAAAACAAAAAAATACGTCAGCTGTTAAGACGGTGCTCTAGGTTAGAAGTCCTTAAAATTGTGTCCCTGCACAGTCCACTTGTGCTTCTAAGGGACATAACAGCCTTCAAGAGAAAGACAGATTACCTGAGTCACAGCTGGTTCTGCCAGCCAGGCTCTGATCACACGTTTGCTATGCGAGGCAGCTGTCCAAGAGAGAATGAGACAGAAACCCGCCAGCCTGCCGGTTGGCTGGCTCTGCTCTCAGGATGTGGCAGCTCTGCGTTCACTCCTGCAGCTCTTCTGATGCCTCCCCCCTCCCTCATCCCGCTCATGCCTTCCTCCTGGTTGGAACTGTGGCATCCACCCACTTGGTTGTCCTTTGTGTCCTCAGAAGTCCTCCCTGGAACTCCCAAAGCCCAAGTTCTTAATACCTGACCTGTTATTGTCGTTTAACGTATCACCTGTTATCACTCTGGCATAGTCACAAGACTTTTGGCCCCAAATCTAACAGGCAGGGAGAACCAGGATGGAGAGGCCAGGTGTTTTTCCCCACTCATATCAAAGACTGCTGCTAAGACAGCATCCCTGGATATGGAGCCCAGTTGGACCACACCCACCAGCACCCACCGCCCACCCCATGGATGCACACCCATCCATCCACTCATCCATCCATCCACCTGCTTAACCACCAACCCATCTACCAGCCCAACAATCCACTAACCCCTCAACCCACCAATCATCCATCCACTAATCCAGGCCTCATACATGTCGTGACTCTCCTGTGTCAGCATGGCGAGTGCTAGACTTACGGGACTGTGCCCCCACACCTGGCCTCATCCATTCATTTGACAAAGCATCTTTGCTTGCCTGGGGAGGCTGCATATCAGTGGGAGAAACCAGTGATGATCTCACCAGCAGGTCTGCACCACAATTCCAGATGGCTGCAGGGCTTGGAAGAAACACAAAGGGTAGTGTCACCGAGAGCGGGGCCACTCCCTGCGGCTGTGTCTGCAATGCATGTGGTACATAGAAGACGCTCCATAACAAGGAAAAACTTTCCTCCCTGTTGTCCCCCAGGAAGGCCCTGAAGCTTACTGTGCTCAGACCAGGAGGGACAGATGCCTCTTTGAGTGAAGTTTAAACCTCCAAGCGGTAGCTCCTAGAAGGAAGGATGAGAATACAAAGTACAAAGCAAACAAAGTGAGGATAATTTTACATGCTGTGGGCGCACAACGTGAAAACAGAATTCCACGACGCTTGCCATTACCTCAGCTGCCTGAGGTCCCTAGGGAAGTGTGTGCCTCTGCAGGAAACGGAGACATGGCCGGCAGCCCCACTCCTGTGTGACCTTAGTTGTGTCCCCGGTGGATGGGGAAGCAGCAGCCATGGCCCTGAACATTATTTCACAATAAACTTATGAACCTTATTTATTTTTACAGCTTTTTGGAGTCTTATTAGCATCAGCTGGTCAGAGAATTATTGAGGCCTTGTCTTCCTGGATTTTTATTTCTTCTGGAAGCATAACTCTAATTTTATGAGGCAAGTCTGTGAAAAAGGAGAATCCATCACATAGAAAATCAATGAACCGGCAACTTTTCAGAACACATCTGTTCTCCACATCCATGGGTGTGTCACGTCTCTTGGCCATCACCACATAGGCTTTCTCCATGAATGCCAAAGTCTTTTGCACCAACAGACAATGTCTTTGAAGAGCTTTCTACAGAAAAGTTTTGTAAGAAAGATTTGAAAATGTTTCTTTTATTGCATAAGGAAGAACCAATACAAAACAGTTTGTTCTGCTACAAAATGCTTTGCTTTGTACCAGTATTTAGGCTGGTGTTGAGGACTGAACTTTTTAATAAATGTGAGAGGAGGCTGGGGATATAGCTCAGTGGCATAAGTGCCTGCCTGGCAAGCACAAGGTTCTGAGTTTGATTCCTGGTACAAAAAAAAAGTGAGAGTAATAATACAAATATTTATAGAATGCAAGTTAGAATATTCTGTCACCCTCTCCTGGCCTTGATTATTACAGCAGTTTTCAGGAAGTTCTCTTGGGGTCACCTGATTATCTAAGCACACTTTTCTTTTTTATTAGGATTTGATTTGGGCTGGGTTGCCTGCCAACAGAACCGGCCTATGTAGGTCTGTCTTGTGGGTTGGACAGTTTCTCTGGACACAGATCACACTTAGGTCAGATTCCTGGACACGCTGGGCAAGGTCCCAGCCCAGGGAGGCTCTGTGCCCAGCCCCAAAGAGGCACTGCAGGCCACCCCAAGGGCATGGGTCAGGAGGGAGGAGGGAAGTGTCTTCGTGAGCCCCCCTCCCCAGGCATCCCTGGAACTGTGAGCAAGACAGTGGTCAGCATGCCCAGGGTGTGACATGGAGCTACCCCTCCCCTTCGTCTCGAGCTCCAGCCAGAGTTTGTGCTCATGCTCCACGTAGCTGGGGATACCAGAGGCTGGGATGACCATCGTGGTCCCGTTCTGGCTAGTCCAGGTGCCTCTCCTTCCATGTGGGTTGTGCCTTCTGTTTCTCCCTGCTGTCCTTCTCCGGCATGAGTTCTTGTATGTCTGGACATGGCAGGGAGGGGACTGGGCTCTGGACCCCACCAACTCCAACTCATGACCTTGACCCCACAGGGCCTCTGCAGTGGGGAAATGCCTGGTTCTTCTCTTGGAAATAAAGGGACCTGGGTCCCCCAATACTGGCTGTGTTTTCCACCCCTTTGGTGCTGCCCCACCTGCTGAGTCTCGATCAAGCCCTGTGAGACAAGCTGCCTACCCACTCCCTCTGCCGTGGGTGGCCACAGGCATATGCATGGCCCTCACTGCGGCAGTAAGAGGGGGCTACCCCAGTCCCACCTAAAGGGTGGGGCACCATGGCTGCAGGAAGCAAAGGACAAGCACCTCCACTGTCACCCTCCAGCAACTGCTGCCCTCAGTCCCCCTCTGTTCCCTCCTTCCTCCCAGGCCACAGCCACATCTCCTCTTTGCTGATGCTAGAGTCTGATTTCAGCCTCCCTTCAGGCGCTGGTGCGAAAGTCTAGCAGGCAGTTTTCTGTTTATTTGTTCTGTTTTGTATTGTTTTGAGACAGGGTCTCACTATGGCGCTCAGGAGGGTCTTGGACTCGGGATCCCCCTGCCTTGGGCTCCCAAGTGCTGGGATTCCAGGGTGTACATCACTTCCTCGCTTTACACTTCTTACACATAAAGGCAGATGTCTGATTGTAGGAACAGGCAGTGGATGTGCATACTCTCTTCTTGTTGCAGGCACTTAGAGAAGCAGCCAGTCGCTGCATACACTGTGCAGCACACATTGATGGGTACCAATCGCGACACACTTTGAGTTTCCCACGTATAAATCACTTCTGTGAGCAATGACTTGTTTCCTGACCACTTTCGATGCAGGCCAGGGCCTCCAGCCCAATGGCAGCCAGCCAGTGAGAGGAGCATGATCTTCATCCCCTCTGCTCCCCCTCCTTGCTCACACAAGGCGTCCTGGTCTGCTTCGCAGGATCCTTCTGTAGGTTTGCTGTGTCTGATCTCTGCCAAGAGGAGAAATTCTCTCCCACTCCTGCTTTTGGTGTAGGAGAGTTGGTCCCAGGCAGTGAGAAAGACCCTACCCACCTGCTTGCCCTGGGACACCCCACACTACATCCCACAGCAATGCACACATTTAAAATTTAGGTTAGATTCCCACACAAAATGTACTGGCTGTCCACTGGCAACGAAAGGGTTGAAACATTAGCCAGCTGGATTTCAGATTAGAGGATGCAAAGCCCTTTCTTCCCTTTCTGAGTTCAAACCATCTTCTCTGAACACACAGACCTCTGCTTCACCTCCTTACCTAAAGCTAAAGGGATTCAGTGATCAGGGCAAATGGTCTTGCCACAGCTGGAACAGTAAGCATATGATTGTGAACACAGCCCAGATCCTCCCTGGAAGATCTGCAAGGTGCTATCTGACCCAGAGAAAGGCATTCTTCAGATAATCACCTTTGGTCCAGACCCTTTTTCATATCCTCCAGCCTTTTTAAAACCTTCGTTTCTCCCCTTCTGCAATGCCTCTCCTGCCATCCCTCTTCGCAGCATGTGCAGCTCTAAAAACTCTCACCTTCCCTGCACTTCAGCCCTCTGTGCGCCTCCTGGCACAAGAGATCAAAACCTCCCCCAGGTGGCCTGGGACTCTCCAGCTGGACGCTCACAGGATGCACCATGGGCCCCATCTGTCGGAGTGGTGGCAGGAGGGAATTTGGGGAGGATGCCCTATGGTGACGCTTCCTCAGAGCAGGGGCCCTGCCACAAGGACAGGTGGGCAGGGAGCTGCTGCTAGACCTCCGCCCAGAAGGTGTGTGTGGTCCAGGGGCTCCTGCAGTGTTACTGGCTATCTCTCAGGGCAGCAGCTGAAGTCCAGGATCCCGCCCCACAATCCCCAGGTCAGGCCCCGGAGTCACAGTCTCCTGAGGACCACTCTTTTTCCATAGGCCTCCTGGGCTCAGTGCTGACCACACCAGGCTCTGCATTAAATTCCCAAACAGTGAGACCCTGAGGAGTGACAAAGGTTGTCAAGGACCCTGCTTGATTACTTTGGGGCCGTGACTGCCAGAGCCAGCTGCAGCTTCCAGTGGGCTGGGGCGGCTGGGTACTGGTTGCACACCAGGGGGGCCCCACCTTCCTCCCCATCCTACTGGGCGCAGGGGTTCCCACCTCTCACGTCCTGGCCAGGGCATCGAACTCAGTAGAGGCATAGCCAGACTCTTCAGACAGAGCTGGGCCCCAAGACTTCTCTGGGGATGCCCCTGAGCCAGGCTCCCAAGCTGGCTCTGTCTAGCAGGAACCAGCCACGCTAGCTCAGGGTCCAGGGTGCTGCTTCTCAATGTGGTTAGGGAATGAGACTACTCCCTCTTTCTATCAGAGCCTCCGCATCTTGGCCTCAAGGTGATCTGCTCCCACCTGCACCCCAGCACTGGCCAGAAACTGCTTCTGGTGCAAGCAGTAAGCCTGAGGCTGGCTGAGCAGGTCCCTGATGGCCCACTGGGCTGTGTCTCTGTGCCCCCTAGCCCTGGAGGACACTCTGAGTCCTGCTGCTACCCTGCCCTGCCCCACTGCCCTGTGTAGGACATCCCCTACCCCACGGTGGAGTCTACCTGTTGCTGCCATCTGCTTTCACCTGGAGAGGGTCAGTGGGGAACTGTGATCCCTGGACACACCTGTTACCGAAACCCAACCCTGGTCATCCAGCAGTCACTGGTTTGTGCGAGTCAGCCAGTCTCTCAAACTCTGGGCAGTAACGCTGGACCCTGTTCCCACGAGCTGGGCGAGGTACAGATGTGGGGTGTTTCTGACCCAGGCTGGCCAGGTACATACCCAGATGACCCCAGGTCTGCACAACTGGCCTGGAGAAGAGAAGGGTAGTGTGGGGAAGGGCTGGGGCCCCACTGGGCCTGTCCTTCCCAGCTATGTCATAGTGGACACCTGAGACCCTTGGCCTCATTTCCTGGAGGAGGCCAGGACAGTGCCCTGCCTTGGGAATGGAGTTCACTATGTGGGTACCTGTCCTCTTGGGGTATCCCCACTTTGATCAATTCACAGGGTCAGAGAGCATTGGCCCACTGGGCCTTTGGGACTGAGCATGTAAGGATCCAATCTGGGCCCTTGTCTTTTCCCAACAGGTGCCCCCCCAATAGAGAGCCAGGCAACCCAAAGGAGGACTGCGGGAGCAGTGCTGCCGCCGCCACATTTCCCCTGCCACTATCCACACTGACATCCATCCTCTCTCTAGTCAACAGCCAAGACCCCCACTACCCCTCATCCCAGCTCCATCAGCCCTGCAGGAGTCTCTTCGGCCATGCCCACAGTGGGCAGAATGCTCCTTCTTTTGGCAGTGGACCCTCGGCCACAGCCTCTGTTGGCTGTTGGCAGAGGTACATCCACATCCCAGCTGCAGCTGCTTCAGCCCAGGGCTGCTTCCCTAGAACTCACAGCTAGGCTGCTTCCACTAAGAAGAGGGGAAGGGTGAGGGGAGGGGGGATGACTGGGGGAGGGGAACATCACAAGTATAGAAAATGCTTGTGTAGTATAGATTTATAAAAGTATACATGAAGGCACCTCAATTCTCTGCATGCCCACACCCCACTTTTTTTTCCAATACCAGAGATCGAATTTACAACAGGCGCTTATGCCACTGAGCTAAATAGCCAAGCCCCACACTCCACTCTTAAGTGGGTCCTACATCTCCCTCTAATAAAGCTTTCTCTTGCTTCTTTTTACTGACTCTTCCTGCAAATTCTTTTTCCGTGACAGGAGTCAGTGAAGCTTCATGCTCATTTTGTTTGGTTGGGTTTTCGTTGTTGTGTTTTTGTTTTTGAGACAGAGTCTTGCTGTGCAGTTCAGGCTGGCCTTGAACTCATGGCAATCCTCCTGCTTCAGCCTCCCAAACGTTGAGATTATAGTGTGTGCCACCACATCCAGTTCAACATATTGTTAATGTACCATGAATTTATGGGTTTACATAATCTTTTTTTTTTTTTGGTCTTTTTCCTTTTTATCGGTACCAGGGATCGAACGACTGCCTGCTTGCAAGGCAGGCGCTTATGCCGCAGAGCTAAACCTGCAGCCCCTAAGGGTTTACATAATCTTGTTGTAAGTCAAGAAGCATTAATAGAAAAAGAAATCTAGAAGAAACAAAGTGCCAGGAAAGAAAATAACCTACCAGTGCTAGGTATATAGCTCTTGCCTAGCATGCACAGGGCATAGAATCTGATCCCCAGTTCTACAAGAACACAAAACCAAACAAGTTTCATTTAAAAAAAAAAAAAAGAATTCTAAACAATGAAAAATATAAAAAAGGAAAAACTCAATAAAATAATGAACTATAGGCCAGGCATAACTATAATCCCAGTACTCTGGGAGGCTAAGACAGGAGGATTACAAATTCAAGCCCAGCCTAGGAAATTTGGTAAGACATTGTTTCAAAACAAAAAAAATAAAAAAGGCTGTGAATCTTGCTCAGTATGAATCTCCTGGTATCATACACACACACACACACACACACACACACACACACAATATATGTGTACATGTAAAATATGTAATAAGGTACGTAAAGTCCCATAATACACGTGACAAGTATCTACATATAATACATAACCAAAGGTGACACTCATCTCCTCAGCCACTTCCACTGATCATAGCAAGTCAAAGTGTCCACCCCAACCAAAAGGAAGGTGTGACTTGCTGGGGTTGCATTGAGTGTGTCTGTCATATGCTGTGACAAAGAGCACTGTGACTTCTCAAAGCTCCCAAGAAAAATTTAAGGTGCAGCACAAACCTAGGATCCCAGGACCTTTGCTGTCATGAACCCAGAGACCAGTGCAGCCTCCTGCAGCCACAGCCCAGGCTGGGCCAGCCACTGACGCCAGCCCTGGTGCAGACTCAGGGTGGTGGTCACATATGCCGGGAGACAGCTCAAGTGCAGATGGATAGGAGATGGGAGAGAAGCGCTGAATGACTTAATCGATTCGGTAGGTGGCTACAAAAACCATCTTTTTACACTCGTGTATTACACTAACAAAAGCAACTCCGTATATATATGTATGTTTTTTTTAATGCAAATAAAAGTCTATAGACTGAACTGAGTTTCTCCAGAACACCCATGTTGCAGCTCTAACACTGGGAAGACTGGAGATGGGCCAGTTAGGAGCGGAAGCTCTGGTCTCTGATCCCTACTCTGTCCTCCGGGGCAGCACTCAGCAAACCAGGAAGCAGCATGGCAAGAGACAGGCCACGCCACAGAACCTGCCCCTGGGGTCCTGATCCACAACTTTGCCTCCGGACAGCAAGAGAGTTGTTTAAGCCACCTAATTATGGTGTTTCACCATGGCAGCCAACTAGACTAAAAAACAGACAAAAATATTTTGAAATCAATAAAATATATAGAAAACTACTATGTGACCTCTGGGTACTAGGAATCTTTGTTTTGTTTTGCCTGAGGCAAGGTCTCCTTGCTATGCAGTTCAGGCTGACCTTGATCTCACTATGTAGCCTAGGCTGGCCTCAAACTCATGGTGATTCTCCTGCCTCAGCCTCCAGTGTGCTGGGATTACAGGTGTGTGCTACCACACCTGGCAAGGACATCATTTTAACAAAACATATATATATTTTAAGGCCGACACGTTTGACTGTATCTAAAAGATTAAAGGAGTACCCATGACCCATGTAAATACCACTGATCTTTGACACAGGAACAAAGGAACCATACTAGACAAAAGCCAGTTTTTTCAACAGCAGGTACTGGAACAACCAAATAACCACATAAAAAAAAGCTGAATCTAGACACAGATTCTTCACAGAAAACCAACAAAAAACACATCACGAACCTCACTATAAAACAAAACTATAAAAGTTACAGAAAAAAAAAAACAAGAAAATCTAGATGACTCTACATAAAGTAGCCTTCTTAGATACGACTCCAAAGCCATGATCCACAAAAGAAATACCTGATAAACTGGGCTTCATCAAAATTAAAAATCTAACCAGGAATGGTGCCACGTATCTATTATCTCAGCACTTTGCGAGGCTGAGGCAGGAGAAGCATAAGTTTGAGCCCAGCCTTGGCAACTTAGAAAGACCCTGGTTCAAGAAAACAAAACAAAACAAATTAAAAAGAACTGGTGATATAGCTCAGTGCAAAGGCCCTGGATTCAACAATTTTGTTTTCAAATCTAGCCTCTATGAAAAACACTATTGAGAATAAAAACATAAGGCATAGATTAGGAGAAAATATATACAAAAGATATATGGGACTTAATTCAAAATATACAAAGAACTTTTTAAAACTCAACTGTAAGAAAACAATGCAATTTAAAAATGAGCAAAAAGACCCCATCCGACGCCTCACCAGAGGAGATGCACCAGAGTAAACATGCAAAGGAGCACACAAAAGACGCCAGCTTCTTCTGGGCTGGGGACGTCTCTGTATGCCACTCAAACCCCATCCTGAAATCTCAGCCTTAAACTGATAGTGTCAGGAGGTGAGCCAAGGGGGTTATGCTTTCACAAAAGGGATTAGTGCCTTTATACTTTTTTTTTTTTTGAAGTATAGGGAACAGAGTACACTCCAACCCATGAGCCTTCGTGAAAGACACACATAGCCATCTTTTGCCCTTTGGCCACAAGAGGTAAACAGTGAAAGATAGCTGTCTAAGAAGTAGCCCTGACCAGACGCTGACTCAGCCCAAGCCTTGTCCTAGGACTTTCCCACCTCAGAACTCTAAGAAATAGATTTTTGTTTATGCCATTTCTGCTACAGATGCCCTAATGGACTAATACAGCATTATGATTAGACTGCAAATTAAAACCACTAGATACCACCGAAACTCCTAGAATGACCAAATGCAAAACACTGACAACACCAAATGTTGGCAAAAATGTGGAACAGAGCTCTCCCATGCTACAGGTGGAACTGTAAACTGGTGCCACTTTGCCACTGTAAAGGACAGGTTAGCAGTTTCTTACAAAACTGAACAGTTTCTTACCAGTGCCACTCCGTGGTGCTTGTCTAGATGAGACGAAAACTTACATTCACAAAGCATGAGCAGAAATGTTTATAGCAGCTTTTTTCACAATTACCAAAACCTGGAAGTGACAGCCATATTTTCCAATAAGTGAATAGATAAAGGTGGTTTGTCCACTCAACAAAAAATTATGCTGCACTTAAAAAAGCAAGACCAGGGCCGGGGATTTAGCTCAGCAGTGTAAGTGCCTGCCTAGCAAGCACTACCTCATGAGTTCGATCTCTGGTACAAAAAAAAAAAGCTAAACCAGGAGTAGTGGCCCACACTAAGAACCCCAGCACTCGGGAGGCTGAGGCAGGAGGATGACCACTAACAAGTTCAAGGCCAGCCTAGTCTACATAGTGAGTTCAAGACTACCCTGCCCTATAAGGCAACAGCTGTCTCAAAACACAAAACAGAAACAATGAATGAATGAATGAAGCTATCAAGCTATTAAGGTCATGGGGGAGACTTACATGCATATCAGAAAACAAAGGAAGTCAAAAGGTTACATAACATAAAGACCAGCTAGGCATGATGGCGCATGCCTGTAATATCAGCACCTGGGAGGCTGAGGCAGAAGGATCTCCACAAGTTCAAACCAGCCTGGACTACATAGTGAGCTCAAGGCCAGTCTGAATTACATGGCGAGGCAATGTCTCAAAAAAAAAGAAAAACAAGGAGGAGCGGAGATCAGGCTGAGGCCAGGGCTAGCTGAAGGATGCGCAGGGGCAGCGTCAGGATTTCAGCCGGTGAAACTGCTCAGTGTGAGACGGTGGTGGTGAGTCCATGTCATCACATGGGTGTCCAGACCCATAGGATGGCCAACAGCAGGGCAGTGCAGACGTAAACCCTAGGAAGCTGCTCCGTTGTAATCAACAAACCACTCTGGGGCAGCGTCCATACTGGACCAGCGTGTGCGGGGAATAACAAATCAGTTTACAAAATTAAAAAAAAAAAAAAACAAAACAAAAAACAAAACTTTATTGGAAAGATAGAAAGAAGGCAAGTGACTTCAAACCGCCAGAGAAAACGGGAATCTGGACTTTGTAGGAAGGCACAGTGGCCACGCCCATGGAACCCCGGCAGTGTCGAGGCAGAGAGCAGTCTGCAGGTGGGGGCACTACAGCTCCTTTCCGTTGCACGCGGCCAGCACTTCCTCTTCCTGAAGCCAGGGCTCATGGGAGATATGCAAATAGCCCCGAGGCACCATGGGAGCCCTTTAAAAGCTGAGGCGCGCGCGGCCTATTTTGCAGGCTCCTGGGAGCTGAGGCACGAGGCTTGGAAGGTGAGGGGCGCCAGGAGGGGGTCGCGGCCTAGGCTGGGCTAAGGCCCAAGGGGAACAGGCTCTTCAGTCCTCCTGGGCCCCTGGGGTCAGGGAGCGTTCTCGCTCCCTCTTCCGGGTCCGAGCGCCACGAGCCGGACAGAGGGATCTCGGGCTCTGAGGGTGTCGGGGTGTTCAGCGAGGTTGGGGGTTAGCTAGGGACCCCTGACACTGCAGCCCAAGCTGAGTGGGGCCAACCAACGAGCCTGGACCCCACACCACTCATCAGGGCCCCAGCAGCCGGCCCACCAGGGGGCACCTCACCCTACTTCCTTTGTCTTCCCAGAGACAGCCGCGCTTAGCTGGAGAAGTTTCCAGAAAGCTCAGACTCGCTAACCTTCGCAGGTCCGCATTCCACTGGGACCCATTCCCTCTGACCCGCTCCCAAGTTTCTGAACGAGAAACACCGTTCTGCGCCTGCCTGGCTCCTTCCCGCCCCCCGGCCAGCACTTCACTGGTCCTAGCCAGCAAGCGCCCTCGTGCTCCTCGCCCCCAGAGGCAGCAACGCAACGCGGCCATGTGTCCCCCGGTGGTGGTGCGCCAGAGCAGGGAGGGCCTGGCCTACCTGTACGCTTCCTGGCTGTACGAGCTCCAGCACGGAAGCCCTCTAGAGGTCTGCTTTGCCTGCTTCAAGGTTGCCTTCCTGGACCTCAAAGACTCGCTGGAGTCAGAGGACTGGGAGGATGAAGACTGGGACCCCATGGAGCTGGACGAGGCAGAGCATGAGCAGGCGGCAGCTCTGGGGCCGGGGCCTGGCTGGGGGTCCTGGGCCCTGGTGCCAGCCTCGGAGGGGCCAGAGGAAGACTTCCTGGACGACCCCGTGGTGCCCACCGAGCTGGAGCCTCAAAGCGCAGTGCCTCTAGGCCTGGGTCCCGAGCATGGTGACTGGACCCAGGCCCTTCCCTGGAGGTTCGAGGGGCTTCCCGCCTGCAGTCACTGGCCAAGGCCCCCACCTCCACAGCTGTTCCCCAGTGTGACCCTGGCTCCCGTGGAGCCCATGGTGCTGGAGCTGGGCACCATGTGGCCAGTGGAACCAGAGGAGGCTGAGGCCTGGCTGCTGGGCTTGCAGGTCTTTTTCGTGGTAGGCTACCAGGATTCCACCATCTACCTTCGGAAGATGACTCCAGGTCAGGCCATGAGGAGCGTGGGCCAGCGCTGGAGAGTGCTGCTGGAGCCTGCCGAGGTGTGGGTGCTGAAGCTCCAGGAATCTGCCCAGCCACACGATCTGTTGCAATGCCAGCTGAGCGTCCTGGAGAAAACACCGCATGGTGAGCAGGAGCAGCTGTTCCCTGCATATGCAATCCTGCAGAAGAAAGGCTTCACCATCGTATCTTACTCACCCTGGTGTGTGAATGAGGGGCACTCAGCCTCTGCTTCGTGGTTCCCCACCTGGGGTCAGGACCCTGGGCCCCTGGAAACTGGGAGCCGTGTTCCCAGGGGCCCTGTAGAAAGCCTGGCTGTCAGGGGCGTCTTGGCACTGGGGGAGCTGTCCTGCTTCCAGCCCTTCGGCCCTGAGCCAGGGAACTGAGGAGCTGAGTGTGGGAACTGGACTGAGTGTGGACTGGGAATTGGACTTGTTGGGTAGTGGGGACTTACCTGTGTTCAATACCAGGTGACTGTCATAGTTCAAAGCATCACACAGACCTGGAGTTGCCAAGGTGGAGGGCTGTGTGCTGTGTGACTTGGGAGTGATCACAGCACAGTGCTCTGGCCATGTGAAAAGACCTCGTGTGGATGACACCACCGAAGAGCACGTGGGCCATCTCGGTGTGTTCTAGTGTATGATGGTTCAGCATCTGGGGTCTCTGCTTTTCTTTGAGAGGAAACTGCTTTCCACTGTTGGCTTTTTATGCAGTTTTACTGTTTAACTCCTGTTCCTTTTTTGAGTTTCAGTTAAATAAAGTTTTATGAGCTTTGCACCAAGTCCTTGTGGGGATGTTCTGGATGTTCTGGATCTGTCTTCAACAAGAGTCCTTTCGAGTCTAAAAATCCCATCAGGCAGTGGGGGTAGGGGCCACATGGGGAGTTGCGTCACAGAAGTTATTCAGTCACATGTGCATGTAGGGCCCACAAGTTTCAAAATCACTTTTCACCAAATAGACAAATACAAATGTGTGCCTCAGAACCTAAAAAAAACCTATAGGACAAACTGTCTTTAGAGGATGTTAATGTCTGAAAGACCCTGGTGCATGCTTCAGCACCTGTGTGCTCTGCAGAAAAGGCACTGGAGCCAGTTTTCAGGGGTGTGGTATGGGGAGACTCAGGGCAGCTGCATCCCTTCCACTGGAGGGTACCTCCCTGCGTACCTCCCACTGGAGGTAACCTGGAGGTTCCCACATTCCTCAGTGTTGACTAGCTGTGCAGCCCTGTATGGTTCAAGGCAGCTGGATGTGTTACGTATCCATACCAGCTCCACACAAGGAAAGCCAACATTATGTACTAGGAACATGTATGAGGGAAGGGGGAGGGGCAAAGGGAAATGAGATGAAAAAAGGAAATGTGTTTCCACATGTGGCACACACCTATAATCCCAGCACTCAGAAGGCTGAGGCAGGAGGATTGCTTTGAATTTGAGGCCATCCTGGGCTACATAGGTCAACCTGAAATATACAGTGAAACCCTGCCTCAAAAAACTGAAGGCTGGGGATTTAGCTCAAGCACTTTCTGGTAAGCATGAAGTCATGAGTTCAATCCCTGGTACAAAAAAAAACCCAAAGTATTATGTACATGTACCAACTTCCCACCAGGAATGTAAACATGATATATTTTACATGTCCTAATAAACTAAAACTGAAAAGTGGGGGGGCCTCAAGGGATGGGGGAGGAACAGAAAGGAAAGGGGAAGAAAGAAGGAATTAAAAATGTGTTGCTGGGGATGGTGGCTCATACTTGTAATTCCAGCACTTAGGAAACTGAGGCAGGAGAATTGCTATGAGTTCAAGTCGTGCTGCACAGTGAGACCCTGTCTCAAAAAAACAAAAAAAGATTTTATTTAGGTGTATCAACTTCCCACAAGGAATGCAGATATGATATACTGCATTTATGTACTAATAAACTAGAACAAAAGGTAGGCCAAGCTGCTTCCAGGAGAGCAGAAAAGCTGCACCCTGGAGGTGTCTGCTGTTTGTTTTCTTTTCTTGAGGGCCTTCACACTGCATCTCCACTCCGTTTCTTATATATTTTTACATTTGAGGCAGGCTTTTGCTAAGTTGCTCAGGCTGGGCTCTATCTTGTGACCCTCCTGCCTCAGCCTTCCAGAATACCATGACTGGCATTTGCCCTCTGGCCGGGCTCCTTTCACCGAGCTTTGAGGTCCATCCTTCCTTCACATACCTTCTAGAATTGAGTCTCTGACTTGTAAATCACAAAGGTCTCTGGGTTTCTGATGCTGCTCAAAGGGAAAAAGGCCTCCACACACAGTTGTTCAGAACAGTTATTGTAAGGCACCCACGAAACTGCCCGCGTTCAGGGGTGGGAAGCAAGTGTCCAAGTGTGCGCCCCACTTTTCTCTGAACAGACTCGGCCTGGTGTCTTTGTTGCCCCTCGTTCCTGGTTAAACAGTCCATCCATCAGCATCCGGCAGACCTTGTTTGGAGCATTTCATTGTAAATGATCCTCCTGCTATGTGGTGTTCTGGAGTCCCCGTGTGCCCAGGTTGGGTGTGAGCCTAGATCAGGAGAGACGGCTGCCCACACCCCTGTGGGTACACAGGGCTCAGCTCTGCCTTTTAAGACTGCTGCTTTCTCAGCTCCTCTCATGTGAACAGGGGACAAAGCAGCTCTAAAGTTTATGGTGGCCGGGTGTGGTAGCACACATACGTAATCCCAGCATTTGCGAGGCCGAGGCAGGAAGATTGCCACAAGTTCAAGGCTGGACTGTGCTACATAATAAGTTCAAGGCCAGCCTGAACCACGTAGCAAGAAACTTGTCTTCAAAAAATAAAATAAAATAATAAAGTTGATGGCAAAGATGCCATAATATCAAATGTATCTCCCTAAAATAAACATGGCTACCATGTGCCCCACAGTTCCACTGGGTTTACACTCTAAAGGTGAGCACACACACGTGTGCTTACAACAGCGCTGCCGCACTCAGCCCCCCTCCAGAGGCAGAGCAGGCTCACATCAGTGTGGGATACACAAGGGTGCTGAGGTTTTCATTTCAAGTAGTTCACACAAGAATTCCATCACGGTTTTACAACAATCAAATGTAAAGATCCCAGCACACAGGCCCACCGGCTCATAACTGCCAGTTTTCTGCTGGATGCCTGCAGCAGCCCCCTACTGAACACCTGAGGGGTGCACAGCATCCCCTCAGCATCTGCTGGCTGCTGCAGCTCCTGCGTGAGTCAGGAGCACCAGTCTGCCCTGGTCACCTGCCCGGCTGCTTCCACCAACCTGGAGCCTGTGGCAGTGAATCCTCTCTGCACACAACTCAGGCCAGTTTCCGACAGCATCCAAGGCTTCCGTTGACAGGGACTCTGAATGTACATGACAGAGGTATGCTCTCCTAGGCAGTGGTGCCCTGCCCACAAAGGGCAGACCTGGTGAGTGTGTATGCACCAGGCCTCAGGGGCTGGAAGGGCATGGACAGGAAGGCCGGGTAGGTGAGCAAGCTGGAAGCACACCGGGAACACAGCACCTGGCCCTGCAGGTTAGGCCCATCCCAGAAACATGCACTAGGAGCCTGCCAGGTGTCACCAGCATCCCTGGGTCTGGAGGGAGCCAGAGGTGGGGACTGCCATCTCTGTCCATTGAGCAGGATCGTGGGTCTAGATTTCCTGGGAAGAAGGTGGTCAAGACCCGCCAGGCCTTCAGAGGCTCCATGCGGTTGGAGGCCCAAGTCAGCCAAGGACTGGTATTGACCAGCAGTGTTGATCACAACTGGGAATTTGACTCCTCCTGCCCTCAGAGACCAGAGGGGTCCATGCCAGCATGGACCCAGAGGGGACCATCCCAGCAGAGCCTCCTCGGGGCACGGGGACATCTTATGGTGGAGGAGCCCCATTTCTGGATTCTGAGGCCCAGCCCGAGGCACAGGATGGACACTGGACCCCAGGACCAGACTGCTCAAAATAAGTGGTCCCAGGAGGGGGGCTGGGGTCAGCACTTGATAGTCTGTGATAGCAGTGTGAGGGGGCCTGGACCAGGACCACTGCCAGCCTGAGGGGGAGGGAGGGAGCAGCAGAGAAAGTCACTCTGCAGCTTCTTTGACCCCACACAGCTCCAGGTGTCATTCAAGGGTGGGTGGAGTAATTATCAGTGGAATTGCCAGCAGTGTCTACAAGGCCCTGGAGCTGCGAGAGTGAGGTCCTGTGGGGTGGCAGACCCCAGGGGCCAGGGCCAGGAGGTCCTGATGGATGAGCAGCTGCAGCGGCAAGGCAGGGACGGGTAGCCCCACATTCTGTTACTGGGTGCAGGGTCAGCGGTGTGACCCCGGGTGTGGTGTGGACACATGGTCCAGCTGGGCTGTTTGCTCCTGGAGCTCCCACCTCATGCAGCACCCACTCCCATTTGCAGTCCTGCAGACCTCTGCGCTGTCTGCAATCAGCCTCTTCACCAGGACTCGAGGATCCTGAGCGGAGGTCTGTTTCCCAAAGGCCACCCAGTGGGACCAGGAAGACTGCAATGGTGGATTCCCAGAATCTGTGTCAGGAGTAGGAGGCCACCTGATGCTGATTCTGAGGGCAGATTGCTCAGATGCTGGACAGTTTTTAGTGCCTAGTTTCAGCTTTGCGGAGCTTGGGCATTTCCGGTCAGGGACCCTCTGAATTTGGCCCCAGGCCTGCCAGCTCCAGCAACTTTGACCACTCCAGACTGCTCAGATACCCGAGGTGAGCCAGTAAGTAATTGCCCCCCTCCCTAGCTGGAGACCTGTGCAAGTTTTAATTGACTTGATAGATGCTGTCTTCTCTCCAGCTGCCTCTCTGGGAACCAGGACTGAGAAAGCTGCAGTGCATGAAACTTGAAAGGAGAAAGCGTGACTGCCAGCTCCCAGGCACACTGGTATAGGAGGGCTTGCAACCCCAGCATTCTGCACAGCTTAGCCCTGGCTCCTGGGGCCACCCAGACTCTGCCCACCATCAACCTTGCCCCCCTCCCACATCTGTCCCAGGGGCCTAGCAGCCTCGTGGGCCCCTGGACACTGAACACGTGGGGTGAGGGCAGCAGTCTAAGGCCATGAACCTCATCAGCTCTGGGCACTGGCTCCCATCTGAGCACCATAGCTTCTCTCAGTTCCAGGCCATATGATAGAGGTGGCATTTGAGGTCTGAGCTCTTTCCCTCTCTGCCCCTTCTTCCTGTTCCTTCCACCCTGCCCCCAGCTCTTGGGACAGCCCAATATCCCCACCATCCACAGGGTCTGACCAGCATCCACGCTGCATGGGTGTCAGTCCTTCCCTTTTGGTAGAAATGGTACAGAGGACATTGCTACATGGTTTGTGGCTCTATAGCCTGTCACCCCAGGGACAAGGGTCGGGAGCCCCTCCTAGAAAAGCAGGAGGTGTCTTTGGTCTCTTGTGAACTTACAGCAGGCCAGGATATGCAGAGACCTGGACAGCTCGATCTGGGCCGACCTTTGGGTCCTAGAGGCTCCTCTGTGTCCTGAGCTCTCGTGGGCCAGAAGCCTGGCTAAACACAATGCTGCCCTGGATCACCTGACGTGGGAGGGTGCTACACAGAGAGACTATCCCCACACTTGCTTGGACACGGTACAATCTCCCTGTGTCCACCACACAGCTGTCCCCTGAACCAGGGGTAGAGTGGAACTGGGGTCCCAAGTTCCCTGTGGCTGGCCCTGAACCCCAGACCAGACACCTACCAGAAGATGCCCTTTTCCTTCCCATGTTGAAGGCACAGTGAGGGGACCTCCTTCCTCAGCCTCCCGAGTGCTGGGATTACAGGCGTGCGTCACCACACCTGGCTGTATTTTGACAACTGTCCTCAGCAGATGCCATCTTGCCTCAGGAGTGCTGGGTGATTAGCATCTCATCCAGAGCCAGGGGCACCCAGCCTTTCACATACCTGTTTGTGAAGCAATTTCACATCAACCTTGGGGACTGTTAGGGGCTTCATCATAAAGCTGACTCCCATATAATCTATTACATAGCCTGTTCCCTGTCACAGAGTGTGCCCTTGGTTTCATTATAAATCCCCATCCTCTCCGACCCCGCCCTGGGGGGACCGTGGCCACCTGGCTCTATGGGCACCGTGGAGGTACAGCCAGTTCCAGGGTCAATTTCTGGTTCAGAGACAGACAAATTTAGGACAAAACCTGGGAGGAAAAAAGTACAATAAGAGAACGGGGGCGGGGCAGTCACCAGGAAGACTCTGGTCTCAAAGAAGCACTCAGAGGCCCAATGGGCAGGACCAGAGCACAGGGCTTCTGCAGACTGCATCCCAGTGGGCGGGTGGAGATCGTGATGCTGCCTCCAGGGTGACATCCTGGGTTACTTCTTGCTCTCCAGTGTCTCTAGGTGGGTTTGGCCGGTAAGCGAGGAAGCTGTGAGCTCCCACGGCCCTGACAGAAGAGGCTGGACGGCCGGAGACAGTGGCAATCTGCCGCTCCATGGGAGCTGCTGCTTGGCCTCATCCCAAGCTGGGTTCCTTCAAGACCCAAATGCTTTCTGGGAAGGACTGGGATCTCGGGGTCCCGCCGTCTCCCCTGAGTGCCCGGTGCTTGATCGACAGCAGAAAACCCGAAGCTGGGCGGGGCACGCGGGGGCGAGGCTACAGGGCCGCGGCCGGGCCAGCCCCTCTGGGGTCCGCGCCCGCGATCCGGGCGGCGCGGGTTATTAATACCCGGCTGGCGCGGGAAGGCGCATTCCCAGCTGGCGGCCCGCGGTGCGGGCGCCCGGCGCGGCCCGGAGGAGACGGGGCGGGGACGCGGAGGGCGCGCGCGGCGATGGCCGGGTGAGCGCGGGGCCGAGGTGAGCGCGGGCCTCCCCCGCACGCGGCTGTGGGGCCGTGGGCGGTGCGGGGCCCCCGGCCCCTGGGACAGGGAGGTCGCGCCCTCCCCGCGGGCTGAACCTCACCCCGGCTGGGGTCCCGCGCCCAGGAGCTGCGCTGTGGGCGCCGTTGGGGCCCCACACCTCAGCCCAGGGGGCTCCCCGCCCTGGGGCGCAGGTTCCCTCCTCGCCCGCGCTGGGGCGCACACCCTGAATTTATCTTTACCAGCTTGGCTGCGCAGGGACACTGTGCTGGGCTGGGGAAGGCATGGGTCTTCCGTCGCCTTTAAGAATTTTCCCTTCCCGCCAGTGTGTGCATGTGTGCGTGTGTGTGTGTGTGTGTGTGTGTGTGTGTGTGTGTGTGTGTGGTGTGTCCCAATGTCCTTTTTTTGTGGCACTGGGGATCTGAGCTACATCACAGTCTTTTTTAAAATTTTGAGACAGGATCCAGTGAAGTCACTAAGTCTCTCAGGCTAGGCTGGAACCTGTGATCTTCTAGCCTCAGCCTCCTAGAGTGCTGGGATTACTGGGTGCACCACCCCACCACAACTCAGAGGTGTGTTGTTTGAGACAGGGTCTTGCTGTGCAGTCCAGGCTGGCCTTGAACCTACAATGGAGCCCAGGCTGGCCTCAACTCTCAGTGATTCTCCTGTCTCAGCCTCCCCAGTGCTGGGATTAAAAATGTGCACCACCACACCTGGCAATTTAGAGGTTTTTATGTGTTCACCCCCAGAGCAAGGCAAGAAGAGCTCCAGGCACCAGAGGACTGAGGGATAATAGATCACCCTGGACTGATACTGCCATGGCCCTCACTGTCCCAGGCAATGCTGAGTGCTTTCTGGGCACAATGAGCTTCGCTAAACATGGTGTGAATGAGTTTCACCATTTGTTGACTGCAGCAATAATTCATCTTCTTCGATACTCTGGAGCATTATTGTGGAGAAATCACAGTTTGCTCATCCATGCTACTGTGTGTGCACATTCGGGTTGTTTCTTAGTCATTATTAAAGTCTCTGTAGATATTCTTATTTTTGTCCTCCTGTAGACATTTGCAATTGTTTCTCCTGGGTACAGACCTAAGAGTGCAGTTGCTAGGGAGGCAGTATGCACCTGTTGGCCAAGTTATTTTCTGAGGCGATTGCACCATTTTACAATCCCAGTGAGAGTGATAGAGTTCCAGTTCCTCCACTTCCTCCCGGCACTGACGCTCGCTGGGTGACCTCTGGTAGTGTCTTTCTGATGCTGTGGAGTCGCTCTTGTGTAGTTTTGATTTTTATTTCCCTGATGATGCATGTGCTGAGCATTTGTTCATGTCACAGTGGCCTCTATGTGTCCTCTTCCCACAAGTACTGTCCAAGGTTTTTGCCTCTCCCCTCAAATGGGTTGCTGTTCTTTGATTTGTGGTTCTCTCACATATTTCAATTACTAGTTCTTTGTCTGATACATGTTTTCTGGTAATCTCCCAGCCTTCGGTAATGAAGTACTTCTGAAGGCCATGCACATGTTCGCCTGTGGTTTGTTTGTTTGTTTGTTTGTTTTATTTTTTTGTTTTGTTTTTGTTTTGGTTTTGGTACCGGGAATTGAACTCACGGCCTTGCACTTACCAGGCAGGTGCTTAGGCTGCTGAGCTAAATCCCTGGCCCTCTCCTGTGTTCTTGATAAATAGAGGTCACAAAGACCTTTTCCCTTTACCTCACATATTTTTCTATCTGCACCTTTGAAGTAAGCAACTACTACTTTTATAAGTTAACATTATTAGAAGAAAACATTGTTTTAATGTTCACATCAAATAAAATAAGAAAGGATTCTGGGGTAGGCAGGACTGGAGCCATTGCTGGTTTCTGCCCCAAGAGGGCTACACTGCTGTGTTCTGCTTTTCAGAAAAGCTTAGTCAACACACCTGTGATCCCAGCGCTCTGGGAGGCTGCGGCAGGAGAATGGCAAGCTGGAGTCCCACCCAGGCAGTTTGACAACTTGGCAAGAACCTGTCTCAAAAGAGGGGAAGGGGCTGGGAATGTAGCTCAGTGGGAAGGTGCTGGTTCAGTTCCTACTACTGGGGGCAGGGGACCAATTTAGTGAACCCTGGAGGCTGTGGGATGGAAGCCTGGGCTGGGGTCCTGCTGGAGCAGGCCTGGGTACTAGTGGTTTTTGGGATTCTTGGGAAAGTAAAGCCACTGTCTTGAGTCCCCAAGGAGGCTGGAGGTGAGCCCTACCCTTCTGTGGCAGGCAGAGCCCCTGGGAGCTCCACTGGCACAGAGCATCGGGGTGTAAAAGGGGCACCACCTTGCCCTCAGATGGGCATCTCTTCCGCAGGACAAGCCGTTGCCCACAGACCTCTGTCTTCCAGGAGCAGCACAGCCAGCCCAAGGCCCAGCGTGAGGCAGCGATGGCACTGAGCCCAGAGTCCACATGCAGCTTCCCCCTGCTGGCTGAGACCGGCAGCCCTGTGCCAGAGCTGCCCGGTGGCCTCAATGGATCCTTGAACAGTTCCTGGGTCAGCCCAACAGAGCACAGCTCCCTGCAGGATCTGGTGGCTGTAGGGATCCTGGGGGCTGTGCTCTCCGCCATGGGTGTCCTGGGCGTGGCAGGCAACATGTACACGCTAGTGGTTGTGTGCCGCTTCCTGCAGACCTCCGCCTCCATGCACATCTACGTGGTCAACCTAGCCCTGGCTGACCTGCTTTACCTGCTCAGCATCCCCTTCATCGTGGCCACTTACATCACCAAGGACTGGCGCTTCGGCGATGTGGGCTGCCGCGTCCTCTTCAGCCTGGACTTCCTGACCATGCACGCCAGCATCTTCACCCTGACTGTCATGAGCAGTGAGCGTTACGCGGCGGTGCTCAGGCCTCTGGACACTGCACGGCGCTCCAAGGGGTACCGCAAGCTGCTTGTGCTGGGCACCTGGCTGCTGGCCTTCCTGCTGACCCTGCCCATGATGCTGGCCATCCGGCTGGTCCCCCGGGGCCCCAAGCACCTCTGCCTGCCAACTTGGGGTCCACACGCCCACCGCGCCTACCTGACAATGCTCTTTGGGACCAGCATCGTGGGGCCAGGCCTGGTCATTGGGCTGCTGTATGTGCGCCTGGCCCGTGCCTACTGGCAGTCGCAGCAGGCCTCCTTCAAGCAGACACGGCGGCTGCCCAGCCCAAGAGTGCTGTACCTCATCCTGAGCATCGTGCTGCTCTTCTGGGCCTGTTTCCTGCCCTTCTGGCTGTGGCAGCTGCTGTCCCAGTACCTCGAGGCCCTGCCCCTCGCACCCCACACCACACGCATAGTCAACTACCTGACCACCTGCCTCACCTACGGCAACAGCTGCATGAACCCTTTCCTCTACACGCTGCTCTCCAAGAACTTCCGTGAGCACTGGCACCGCCGCTCACATGCCCCGAAGAGCAGCCGCGGCCGTGGGGATGTGGGCGGCACCAACTCCCTGCTCAGCCGGACCCACACTCAGGGCGACTTGGGCCACTCGCTATCCTCCAGCAGCCAGCAGGCCACTGAGATCCTGCTGCTGTCCCCGGCCCCCGGAGGGGCCTGTGTCTGAGCCACTGGGGGGCAGCGTGGGGAAGGGGTGTGAGAGGTCAGGCTGGGAAGCCTGGCAGAATCCCACTCCTGGCCCTGCCACCCCTCAGTCCGCTTCCTAACAGCTCCCTGCTGTCCTCCCCATGACTTCCCTTGGCTTCATCAGTTCCTCCCAACAATGCCAGTGTCCCATGCACAGGTCACCTCCAGGGCTTTCAGGGGCCTCCTGCCGAGACCTGGCTTCTGCAGACGGTGAGCTGAGCACCCCACACCATCTTCCACCCAGAGCACAGGATGCCAACACCTGCTGTGCACCTGCCTCGCCCACCTGTCCCGCCTGGCTTCTGCTGTCCTCCTCCTTCAGCACTTGGGCAATAAATCCAAAGGAAGAAAGGGTGTCCCAGGCCCGGGAGGGGCCCAGGCACACAGAGGAGTCCATCTGCCGTTGAGGACTGTGCTGGCCCTGTGGCTTGTCCTGCTTGTCATCAGGGTAGGGAAGATGGGTGGAAGGGCAGGCCTGGGCAGGATAGGCCAGGGGTGGGAGGAGGACCACCCAGCTGTGACCACATCAGAGAACACAGGAGGCAAGCTTGGGCGGCTCGAGTTGGCAGTAATGACACTCATGGTGCCCAACAGCCAATTGCCCTGGCCTCTCCTCTGCCACCATTCTCTCCCTGTTCCATAACCAGACCTGGGAACAGTGCTGATGTCCCCTCCCTGTCCCCCCACAGCCAGCCCCTAGGGAACCTTGGGAAGAGGACACCTGTTCCCCCCTCCACAGGGGGGTCCTGGGAAGCAGAGCCTTAGGATGGGAAGACCCAGAGAGAGAACAGTCACTGCCAGGACAGGTGCCCATGTCGGTGACCCACGTGTCCAGGAAGAGGCAGGCCCAGGATGCAGGGTGTTTCTGGACTTAGGTGGTCATGCTGGACAGTGCCTGGACCCATGTGCTTCACCAGGCTAAGACAGCAAGTTTGTGACAAGTATTTTACCTTAAAAACAGAAAGGGCTGGTGTGCAGTAGCTCATTGGTAAAGTGCCTGCCTCATGTGCACCAGGCCCTGGATTCTACCCCACGTCACAGGACAAACAAGCCAAGACAAAAGTGGGGGCTAGTGGGAGACATGGGGGCACGTGGGTGCCCTGCCTGCCTCTTGATGTCTTGATGGGGTAGGGAGACTTCAGGGTTTTAAAAATCCTTTTTCTTTCTTAACCAAAGCCTGATTCCTAAAGCTTTGTCACTATTAAGAAATGAAAGCAAAATTAAAATTGAAAATTCCAGAGCCAGAGCTGGGGCTTCTGTTTACAGGTCTGAGGTTTGGACCAGTGACCTTGGCCCGGGGCAGCTGCCACAGGATTTGGGGGAAACTCCACTGCTTGATCTCTTCACACTCGGCCTACCTGGCCGGCCAGCTCTGCACAGCTTTGGACAAGGGTGGGACACAGCTGGCAGGACAGAGTATGGCCCCAGTGGTGACTGCACATGGCACCTTTGCAGTTACAGTGCCGTGGCAGGATCAGCTTCTGTCCAGTTCCCCTACTCTAGGAGCCCCTAGTCCTCCAGGGCAGAGCCTGGGCTTCTCTCAGTGCCCTCCATCCACTGTTTCTAAGAGCACAGGGTCCTCAGGCTGGTGCGTGTGTGTGCTATGGAATGTGACCTTGGCCCCCATAGTTGAGGTCCAGCTGTGGAGGAGCTGGGCCTTTGGCAGGCACCTGGGGTACAGAGTGGCACAGTGAGTGGAGTTCTTCAGAGTTCCAGACCCAGGAGGGCCCTTCAGGTGAAAGGCAGCCTGCAGGAGGAGCCCGTGCCCTCACCAGTGCACCCGCTGCCCAGCCTCACACCAACACCAATGCAGATGGACCAAGCATAGCTGCAGCTCAGCCCAGCACCAGGCCTCCCAGGGGCTGCCCTCAGAGCAGGTCACCAGCCTGGCCAGCACATGCTTGTGAGGTGGGGCACATGAGGTGCTACACTGTGCCCCCAGGCCACCGTGCCCACTCCTGGACCAGCAAGCACATCCGCACCCGCCACAGGCCTCGGGCAATGGTGTCAAGGATGATGTCAAAGGGCTCTGAGGTAGAGCCCCTCGCCCCTTCCTGCCTGGCACAAACACCAGCCCCAGCCCTTGGGGCTGCCACCAGCTTGCTGGCCCCCAAACTTCTGGCCCCAGGTCCCCATGGGCAGCCAGATCCCAGCTCCTGGCAGAGGCAGGCACTGCCCAAGCCAAGGAGAAGATTTACAGACCCTGTCTGGCTGGAGCTGGTCTCCAGCCCCGTGGGCACTATGCCCAGCCTCCACCCTGCCTGCCTGGAGCCCAGGCTAGGCCCTTGATCCCCAGACTATGAGGCCACTGAAGGCCTGTGGGGCCTGGATAGGGCAGGTATCCCTTTTACAGAGATGGGCAACTACCATCCCAATCCAGTTTTTTTTTTTTTTTTTTTTTTTATTTAAGAGGAAAAAGAGAAAAACACAAAACAAAACAAAGCAGTGTAAGGTTACACATAATACATAACTACAAAAAAAAAACATAACAGTAAGAAATCACCTGTTAATAGATTACATAATATCATCTTGGAAATAGTTGCTCAAATCACAGTATCAAAGAATACAAAGTAGACATTCAAACGGAGAGACTGCAAACAGCTGTGTTCAATGATCCAAAAACATTAATATAGTCAGCTATTTAACATCCCTAAACACACTTGTTGTTATATCCGTTAGAGCTCTTTTTTTTTTCCCCTCCCTCTCTTTTTTATAACAAAATTTATACATTTTGGATTTTATTACTCCTCAGTTCTCATTACTCTCTTGGGGGGGAGAGAATAAAGTCAAATATGGCAAAACAAAGCTGTAAGTCCAAACCAAGGATAGACATAGCACATGATGTAGAACAGAGTACAAGGTCATCAACAATGGTTATCAACATTGTCTCTTGTTTCCTTAAAAGGAATTGTCCATCTCATTAGATATTATAAAGCCGGACAAAACAGTGGAGAACAAGACCAATAAAACTTAGGCATTGTGAACATTACAGGACTTCCAAAGGAGACAATAGTCAAACCAGAATGGGCATCTTTGTGAATCTTATTGCCTTCAAATTAGTTGCCTATACCCTCAGACTTGCTACTATCGCACAGAATGGAACAGAGTCTAATCAGTCAAAACAAGATCTTCATCCCAATCCAGTTTTAGGACTCTGTTATAGTTATGCACAGAAACAACAGAAGGATTTTTCTGTTGTTTTGTTGTTTTTGTGAGACAGGGTCTGGCTAAGTCACTTGGGCTAGGCTTGAACTTCCTGTCTCAGCCTCCCCGAGCACCGGTGTCACAGGCGTGCACAGCACACCTGACTAGATGTAGGTCTTTGAGGAACACCATTCCATTCCCCAAGTTGGCTACACCATTCCTGCTCCTTTGAGAGCCCGTGAGGGCTGTCCACACATCCCCACACCTGTCCTGTGGTCTGCACTGCTTTCTGCTCCAGGAGCAGCCGTGCTGGGAGGCAGGGATTAACACCCGGCTGCTCTGTGGCACAATGACCTTCCCCAGAGGCCCTGCACCTGCTCAACTTGGTCACAGCGTTGTCCTGACCCAGCACCAGCCCCCGGGGTCAGTCCCAGGACAGTGACACATACCACACACAGTGTCACATGACACACAGCACTGCACACACTAAACACACATGACACAGATCACGTACACCAAACAGATGGTACACACCTCAAACATTCAAGAACCACATGACAAAACCACCCAGTCCCCACATATGCCGCATGTACACACCCCAAGCACATCACATAGAACAAATGTACCACACACACGGTCACACACCCAACTCCTACATAGCAAACATAAGCATGTCACACAACAAAAAGCACCTCGTACTCATCATATGTACACTGGACACAACACACACACTCCCTATCACACCACCTTCCTCCTGACTGTTCTAGAAGCACCTCACGGGGGGGGGGGGGGTAACCCATGGGCTGGCCCTGCCTGGCCAGCCCCATCCTGTCTGGTATCTGCTAGCTAGGCATCCCACCTGGTGATGTCTTGAAGCACAGCCCGCCATAAGATAGGCCAGTGTCACAGTGGGTCACCTCCACTCCGGCCTCCACTGTCCCCTCCCTGGCCCCAGGAGCAGCGGCTGTGTGTCCACGGCCTGGCTGGCCTTGACTCTGGGAGGCAGAGGCCACCTTCAATTTCTCCACAACCCAAGGGGCCTCCTAGTATCTTGGGCACAGCAGCAGAGTTGCACTGCAGAACTCAGCCCAACTGACCCTCTTGCCCCTGGGGTCCCCTCCTCCCCCACCAGGCTCCTGGGGATGTGGGGACAGTGTCTTCTTGGGTGTGGTGATGTTAGTCCTCATGTCCCCTGGGGCTTTTAGTGGCCTTATTTTGAATGCTGAATAAGACACATTTGTGAACTCAGACAGGTGGCCAGTGTCCCTGGGACACAGGCCTGTCACAGTCAACTCTACACCAACATCCCGGGCCGTCGGGGACAGGCTTCTGGCTCCTAGAGCCTCAAGTGAACATGGCAAGTTGATGGTTGGAGCCCCAGGCTGGCCAGGCTGCTGCAGTGGAAGGAGCTGGAAGATGCAGCCACAGTGCTCTGGACCTCTGAGACTTGGGGCAGAGAGGAGGGAGCCCTAGGACCCTGGCCTGTCTTCCTGGCCCGTGGGTGCTCCTGCTGCTATCCAGCTGAGGTGTTGACTACCCCCTTGGACAGTGAGCCCTGACCCCCATGGCTGCCACATGTGCGGTGAACCTTTGAAACTTCGCCTCCCCCAGCCTCGGTGCACCCAGCACCTCCAGATTTCAGCTCTTCCACATCAGAGCCCAGAGTCAGCGAGCACAGGTCAGAGGAAGCCAACCATGGCCCAACACAGACGATCCACGTACACTTGGACCTTGACACAAGGCCGTCAGCACTCAGCCCTACACGCTAGGGACAGGGACAGTTGACTTATGGTACCTGACCTGTGTCTCAGCTTGCAGGTCTTGCAGCAATGACCCTGGAGCCTTGTCAGCCCAAAGCAGGGATCTGCCCTGCATGACCCAAACCTCTGCCCTTAGGAGCTGGTAGGACTGGACACCAGGCCCCTGGTCACCTCCCCAGGGGTTGGCCAGTGCCAACCCAGGATGGGTCTCTGCACATGGAGCATGGGGGAGGTCATAGGCTGGCCTCTCGGAATGCATCCTCCTCACAGCCGCTGTGCAGGGGTCAGACCCAAACAGGGGTCCCATGGCCTGGACACCTGGTTCCCAGGGTGAAGAAAGGTGAGTGGCAAGGGGATGCCATGCTTCTTGGCCTGGCCAGCTGCTAGAGAGCCAGCCACCTTCCCATCAGGCCCCAGGGAGGTGCTAGGGGCCAAGGCTGCTCAGGGCGATGGTTGAGCCCCCTTGTTTTCTTTTTCCGAGTAGTTGGAACTGAACCCGGAGTTTCTGCACTGAGCTCCCTGGGCTTTTATATTTTTTTTATGGGGGGGGGGATGTTTTGTTTTTTAGTTAGGGTCTCAGTCACTTAATTTCCCACGCTGGGCTCAAACTGTCAATCTTCCTGTCTCAGTGTCCCAGAGTGCGGGGGTTGCAGGCCTGCACCCCCATGCCGTGTTCCCCCTGGTTTAAAACGTTATCTATCCAGCACTCTGGTCTGCAGGAGAAGAAATCAGCCCAAATCCGTGTGTGGAGCATGGTCCCACTCCAGAACACCATGGCCAGGTGTCAGAGTCGTGCTGAGAGGAAGGTGGGGCAGCACTGATGCCTGTGGAAGACCCTGCCTACCCTGGGATCAGGCTCCGGAGACCACAGGCAGCAGCTACTTTCCTTCCAGCCCTACCCTGGAGGGGCTCTGTCCATCCCACCAAGGCTCCAGTCCTCTCCGAGGTCAGTTCTGGGCAGCAGCAGTCAGACAGGAGGCTGAGGCCACTGAGCAGGACCACAGACCAGCAAGGGTTTGGCAGTCGGTCCACTGGCTCTGGGCCCCTTGTCCTGAGGCCACAGGACTTACGGAGAGAGCTAGAAAAGTCTCCTGGTTCATCTATAAAACCAGCACTGAGCAGCACTGGCACAGAGGCATTGGGGCCACGTTCCTGATGGGTGGACTGGCCCAGCAAGACTCAAGGCGGGGATCAGGGATTGGCCCAGAGTCAAGGGCTGCTCCTCAGGGAGGTCAGGGTGAAATGCAGGTGGCGTTTCACACACGAATGCCAGGAGGAAGGAAGGAGGACAAGTGGGTGCATCTGTAAAACAAGGAAAAGGAAGGCTATAGAAATCTGCCTCCAAACCCAGGGGCCTTCAGGATAGAAGTGAGAATTCTGCCAAATGTTTGGAATTGGATGCTAAATAAATAAATGCAAGCTTCAAGCCGCGTAGAGAACACACAGTGAGCAGTGGCAGTGTTAAGCTTGCTCTTCCAAGGCCAGGGGCTCAGCAGTAGAGCGCTTGCCTTGCAGGTGTGAGGCCCTGGGTTCCCTCTCCAGTGCCCCAATAAATACATAAATAAATGGAAAGAGCCATGGGGACATGTGCACCCCTTACATGTGCAAGTCCACCTCTACTTTACCCTGAAATCCACGTGGCAGATGTGGATGAGGGCATGTGCATGGAGCCTTGCTTGGAAACCTGGATTCACTGTGGAGCGCCCCATGGTGGAGAAGGGATCCCCAGCATGGCTGAGGAGGGAAGAATAGCTTCAGAGGATGGCGGCAGTGACGCCACAAGGGTTCCAAGGGAACAAATCCAAGCCACAGTAAGTGGCAGAGGACCACAGCACAAAACTGCACAGCATGGGCCTGAGCATCATTCAAGAGGAACAAACAGGCAAGTCTGTCTGGGCAGCTCTGAGTGTGTGTATGCACACACATGGGTTTGTATGTGTGCCCATGTGTGTAACAGCTTAGAAGAGATGCTCTGAAAATATCAACAACATCGGCTCATGATGAGAAACATTTAGGTAATTACTTTAACTTTATAGCTTTGGGTCTTTTCCAAGTTTCTCCCAGGACTCTGTAACCCGAGCAGTATTTAGATGTTGAGTCTCAGGCCTCCGTCACTTCAGGCCTCAGATCTCTGCCCACTGGGGTACTGTGCATTCCCAGAATTAACAAGGCCCTAGCAACTCTTGGGAACCTCATCCTCACACCCCCCCCCCTCTCTGGACCATCATCACCTGCTGTAGGGGAACAAAGTGGGTGAGTG
Organism: Cavia porcellus; assembly: GCF_034190915.1. Taxonomy (NCBI): domain Eukaryota; kingdom Metazoa; phylum Chordata; class Mammalia; order Rodentia; family Caviidae; genus Cavia; species Cavia porcellus. The sequence goes on from NW_026947515.1 coordinate 30,646,053, forward strand.
GAAGAGGCTGGGATCTGGCCAGGTCCAGCGACCTGGCCAGTGTCACAGGAGGCCAGTGTCCCTGAGCAGCGAGTGCCCCTGCCTTGGGTACTCCAGCTAATGGAACCTGCCAGAGCCCAACCAGGGGGTTTCAGAAGCAGTCCTTCGCTTTCTGGGACCAAGACCAAGCTCTAGCAGGTTTCATGGTAGAGTCGCCCACAGAACAAGACTGGAAGATAACTTGTGGCCTGGGCTGCGCAGTACTACAGCTCCATGTTTCCAAGGCCTTACAAACCTCAAGGCTCTCAGACCCTTCCCTCCGTGGACCCCCAGAGGTGATGACCCAGCCGCTGTCCACAGGGTTTTGCTGGCTGTTGCTTCTGCAGATGTGATCCCGGAATCCAAGGCCCCATGGAGGCATGACTGCAGCTCTCCCTCATACAGCTGCCTGGTATCCACTGACAGATAGGTCCACAGTCTGTGCCACCTGTGTGGGGTGTCCGGTCCACTGTAGACAGATGCCAATGGAGCTCCTAGGAACCCTGGTGTGGGGAACTTTGTTTCCCCAGGTAATTCCCAGCAGAGAATGCTGGGTGAGTGGGTGTCTATTTTTAGTAGAAACTGTCTCCTGCAGTCATTCCATGAAGGTTCATCTGTGGGGTGTGAGGCTTCCTGTCTTTGGCTTCCACCTGGAATTTATTGTGCACGCAGGGAAAAGAATTTTTTATTTCTCCTCTCAGTAGCCGGGGTTGAACACAGGGCCTTTGCACTAAGCAACATACTTGGCCATTTTTCCATTTTGAGACAGGGTCTTGCTAAATCTCTAACTTGCTCAGGCTGGGCCCAAACTTGGGATCGTCCTGCTTCAGCCTCCTGAGTGCTGGGATTACAGGTGGGTACCACCATGCCCAGCTAGGAATTTCTCTGAATAGAAGGCCATGGAGAGCACCTTTGTGAAACATTGAGCTGGGACCCCACATTTTGGAAAGCTGGACCTTGGTCCCCAGGCTTGAAACAGAGCTGGAGAGCAGAGGTCCTGGGGCAGCGGAGGCCTTGGCTGTGCCAGTTCACAGAGCTTCCAGGAAGACCTTGGGCAGCAAAGCAGCCTGACAGGGACTAGCTGAGTGGGCGCCCACCTGCCTCAAGAGAGGCAAGGCAGGTTGTGGGGCACAACACTGACCCAAGTACCCCGCCCAAGTGCCTCAGCCTAGAGCAAATTCATCCACAGCTGCAGGCCCACACACAGGACATAGAGGGCCTGGCGCCCAGTGGGTGAACAAGTAAGTGATAGATCAACCACCGTGCCCAGCTGGGAAGGATCGGCCCACCCAGTGCCCTGCAGTCCAGGCCAGCAGAAGTCTGTCTCCAGGTGGCTGTGGCTTGGCTGGGATTTGGATATGGAACCCCAGTGTCCTGGCAATGGGGTGGACGCCACATCTCCCAGGCTGACCATGCAGCCCCACAGGGCTTTCCAGGCCCCCTCTGCTCCCAGAAGAGCACCCCTGCCCAGGCCAGCACACGTACCCCAACCCCCATAGCAAGTGCCGAGGGTGACTTGTTTTTTTGTTTGTTTGTTTTTTGTCTTTTTCTTTTTTTACTGGTACCAGGAATCAAACTCACGACCACACACTTGCAAGGCAGGTGCTTATACCACTGAGCTAAATCCCCAGCCCCCCGAGGGTGAGTTTTTATGGGTGCACAATGGGAAGGGTGGGAGGTGCCCAGCCTCTGTGGGATGCATCAGGAACCTCACACCCAAGATGCTCCCCAAGGCAGTGAAGAATCTCACACCCCAAGCTCACCTCCCCAAGCTCCTGATGTTCCTGAGAATGAAGTTCTCTGGGAAGGAACACTGTGGCCAGGAGACACTGTTGTAGAGCTATTGCTTTTGGACACTGCCCCCCATCAAAGGGAGGTAGAAGGGACCCCTGGACTGTGGGTCATCATGGTGACAGCATCTGTGGTGAGGCAGTCCTGGCTAGGACAGCAGGGCTGGATGGCACTGGCCAGTCTGTACAGAGGCATCTCTGTGCCTCTCAGTCTGCACAAAGGCCTTGCCCGGGAACAAGGGAGCTCCAAGGCCCTCTCCCTTGGGCCAGCCCTACAGATAGCCCGGCAGGAACCCCAAGAGGCTGGTCCCCTCTGTGCAGGAGCAGCCCAAGGTGAGCAGACTCAGGCCCTCTGAGGGAGCAGCTGGGCTGCGGCACTGCCCCCTGCTGGCCAGGACTGCCCGGCTCACGGCTAGGAGCAGACTAGAAGGAAAGAGGACTTGGGGAAGCAGAGAAGCGGGACTCAATGGATGATAAGCAGCAGGGACTGAGGGTCCCCTGGGGAGGAGCCCAGATCACAGGAGGAGAGCTCTTGCATCTTCCCTGAGAAAGCCTGGTATGTACCGCAACACTACGGTTGGCTATGCAGTCCTCTGAGCTCCGAGGCGCCCACACTTCGGGTAGGCAGTACAAAGCCCTCCCCTCTGCTTGGTCTTAATTCAAATTTCTGAACTGATCGTCTCACTGCTTTAACTGTTTCTCCCTGATCACTTTGAAAATCATCTGTCACTGGAATGAAGGGGTCTGAGGACAAACCAGCTGTGCCCACAGGCTGTCCCCTCCCTCACCACAGGATGAGCAGCAGTGCCCTGCTCTGTGTCCCCATGGAAGGGTGGGCAGTAGCCAGCCCTTCAGCAGGTGGCAGGCAGGACCTGTGACCTTGGAAACAGCCTCATGTACACCAAGCCTGTGGCCCCCAGCTCCTCCTGACCAACTGCATCTCCACCAAGAGGGGACCTGGATGGAGACCGACATCATGGGTGCCATGGAGGTTCCTTCTCAGGTTCTGGGCCCCTGGCTTCCATGAGATATGTTGGGGAGTGGAAACTTAGAATAAAACAACCTCAGAATTAAAAGAACAGGACTTGGGGGCCCTCAGCATAGGCCCAAAAGCAGTTCCCTTGGGCCATTTAATTCTGCGTAGCCACAAGGTCTATAGAAAGGAAAACCATTGGCCTGGTTTTGCCTCTGGTCCTGCCTGGGAGGGAAACAGAGAGGCTCATGTAAAATGGGCTAGCACAATGTCAATCGGTCACTCCACTGTGGCTACCCACGTGAGGACCATTCAGATGCAGCTTCCCTCCTCCAATGGCCCCCGAACCTCAGGGACACCAGGCAGGATCATCTCCAGGCTGCAGAACCCCCACTCCAGCCCCAGCCATGGAGATAGAAACTCAGTGTCAGTGGTAGATCAGCCTCTCTAGAACCCTCAGAAGCTTTGGCCATCCTACGGCCTGTCCCTGCCCAACTCCTGCTCTCCCCACAGGCCAGACCAGCTTGGGCCACCACTGGGCTGGGTGAAGCTGGCCAGACCCTCTTAGGCACAAAGGCAGTGGGTGCATGGGCAGCAGAGGCCAGCGTGCCCCGGACACAGGGCTGTGACCATGGAGTAGATGCAGGCAGCAGAGGTGGGTATGCCTGTCCTAACTATGATGCCAGAAAGCTAAGAACGAGCCCAGTGCAAGGAGGCCTGGGACCCACTGGCCTGACTCGACAGTCCTGAAGCAGCCACCCCTACAAAGACAGCCCCACCCACCAGCCACAGCCTCATCCTCCACAGCCATTAACAACCTCTTTCAAAACCACGCCCCACGCCCCAGTTCCTGCTCAGGAAAGTTAGGGGACAGCCAACCCAATGCTCTTGTCCCACCTGCCCATACTAAAGCACTTCCCAGAGCAAGGATGGAATGCGCTAGAACCAAGAGCGGCTCAGGCTGCCTCTATGCCAAAGCACGGGAGACAAACACCCACAAGGCACACTGGGCCCTAAGCTCCAACCTTGTATGCTCAGGCCCAGGAATGTTCCCTTGATCTATAAGCCCATCACAGCACCAAGGCCACATGAGCCCTGAATCCTGGCACTGAAGATTTGGGGGGTACAGAGCTGATGGATGCCTGCAGTGTCAGATACATGCTTCAGGGATGTGTGGCCATGTGCCATGCTAGGTGGCCAGAGATAGGGTGTTCCACCCACTCCTCCCAGGCAGCCAGGGTCACAGTGACAGGAAGTCCAGCTCCCTGAGGTGATTCTGGAGCCCCCTTCACTCAGCATGTGGCCAGCCCTTCTTCTGGGAAAGGTGCCCAAATCCAGGACAACAGCCACACAGGCAAAAGATGTGCCCCTCAGGCCCTGGCCCGCCCCAGAGTCAGTCAACTCCTGGCTCCTGACTGCTGCTTTAATGTGAAAGGCAAAGGCAACATCAGGACAAATGGAATGAGCAGACAGAGCTGCACCAAGCATCCGGGGATATGGACACCAGCAGTCTCTTTAGTGGCTGGACATGTAGGGACCTGGACAGGTGGGGCTCTGGGAGTGACAGGCAGGGCCCAGCAAAATGAATTGGTGGCACCAGGGTAATTCCCAGGTGCAAAAGCAGAGGCCTGCAGGTAACAGGCCTGCACTGCCACCTCCATCCTGCTCTCCGGAAGCCACTGCTCTCCAGAAGGTCCTCCAAACAGCAGTCAGTTCTGCTCTTGCGTTTATTCCTGGGTTCTCACAGTCCCCATGCCATCTGCCCACTGGGCCTGTCTCTGATGCGCCAGGGTGGATTTCCTTGCTCTCTGCTCAGTCAGGAGTCTTTTCACAGGTCCAGGATGGCTCCCTTGGGGATGGAGGGGCCGGTGCCCATCGTGAGCAGCTCCCAGAACAAGTGCACATGCCAGTGAGGTGGAAAGCGGCTCCCTTGATTTACTCAGAGATAAAAGATTGAAACACCAGCAAAGTAAGATAAGGCACTCTTCGATGGAAACAGGAGCTAGGAAGATGGGGCAGGCACAGGCAGCACTGTCCAGGCCTCGACGTGGCTGCTTCCCCGTGGGAGGTGGGCCAGGTGCGGGCAGGAATTTGGCCCCTGGGCTACGTGAAAGTCGGGTCCTCAATGCCATGGTCGGGGTTACAGGTGAAGGCAATGGTGATGGCATAGCGGGTGCCCCAGCGGACCTTTTCCACCCGGTGCAGGTTCTCGGACCCCGAAGTGAAGAAGGAAACCCGACCTGAAGAGGAAAGGAGACAGAGATGTGACCCCAGAGGTCACATGCCTGCCACAGGGGCTCTTGGGGAGCACAGCAGGTGTCATTGGCCAGTGTCAGCAGGGACCACCACAGCAGGAGACAGGTTGGAGGAACCTGTCTTTCCTGAACTGCTGCCACAGGATGCCACCATGCTGAGAGACAGATCAGCCCTGGAAGCACAGGGAAGAAGGGGCATTCTAGCTCCCTTCTTCTGCCCCCTCACTTGCAAGCCACCATTCTCCCAATCAGCTATCAGAACGTTAATCTGCCCGCCCCTTCAAAATCCACCCCGTCAAACAGAATAAAAGCAGGAAGCTTCTTTGTCCTGAGGGGATCTTGTCCTTTACTGCTGCCCTTCCATGCCACAATAAAGGCCTTTTTCTTTTTTTCCTTTCTTTGCTCTTGCTTTCTACCATGCTGTGGAAAAACCTACCAGCCTCTTTCTAATAGTCCAGGAAGCTCTCAAGACAAACCCACACGCAAATATGTGGCCAGGTCCCTTCAAGTGGAAATAGAAAATATAGATAGAAAGGCCCTGGGGTAAGAATCCCTCCATCCAAGAAGCCCATTCATTTGCTCTCATGTATAAATGACCCCGCCACACTTTTTATTAGGTAAGTACTTACTGCTAAATACTCCAATCAGCCATTGCAAAGTCAAGAGTGAGGAGCACAAGATTCTGAAGTCCCATTTGGGCCACATGGCCTGGCTCCAAATGTTCAGGATAGTTCCATTTCCTAACAAAGACTAGTGCTGGAAAGCCTGTTTTTTCCTTTCATGCTTCCAATTTAATTCTAAATCTCTGCAAAATGAGCAAGGTCATTCCTGATGGGCACCACATCCCAGGGTCAGTAGAGCAAGGGCAACCCTGTACTCAGTAGCAGACCTGGGGAGCAGAGACTGTGCTCCTCCTGCTTGGGCAAGACACAAAGGCAGGATGGCCTGGAGCCACGGCACTTTCTGAGCTTGCATTTTCCAAGGACATTTTGTCCTCGATTTCTCCCAGTTACAAGCTAACCTGAAATGTGGGAATAAGCAATAGGGGCCTTGGCAGGATGGTGCCCAAAGCCCTGGGGTAGGTGGGGCCCTCGCCCCCAAGACACCCTCTCTCTGCTCCCACATCGCAAACACCAATGTGCTTCTCCCTCTACCACCCCTGCAGCATATGCCCACCTTGGAGAGGCTCCAGAAGCCAGAGGGAGAAAGGATGAAGATACTAGGAAATTACCTGCCCCCATCACTGGAATCTCGGATAGGGAGAGAAGAGCCAGGGGCAGAGAAAGCTGTGGAGAGAAATAACACCCCAAAGCCTCCCCAGCAAGATGGAAAGCTGACTTTTATATCTAATAAGAGGAACAAACACCACTTGGGATAAATACAGATAAATCCACTTTAGCACCTCATATGGAAGATGGCAGGATATCTTGAAGTCAGCAAAGAAAGAGGAGAGAGCACACCCAAGGAGAGAGAAGGTCAGCAGCATCCCTCCAAACATCAGAAGTAGGGATCAAGAAACAGCATCTGAGTTCAAGGCCAGACTGGGATACAAAGTGAGTTTAAGGTCAGACTGAACTAAATAATAAAAACCCTGTCTCAAAAAGATTTAAGAAAAAAGAAAGAAAGAAAATGTGAGGCCATACATTGAGAGAATATATTTACAAAACATATACCCAATAAAAGATGTTTAGACTACATGGACTCTTTATATTCAAGAAGGCGGCCTGGCTGGAAAAGAGTGGACATGGACAAACACTGTACAAAAGGACCCAGAGGTGAACAGCAACTAGAGACGTGTCTAGCATGATCTATCATCAGAGAATGGCAAATGACAAGCTGAGGCCCCACTGCCAATCCATGCAGGCGTGGCAGAGAGCCTCTGAGATGCCTTCTGTCCTGCTGGTCCCTCCTCCACCTCTGGTGCCAAGCCTGGCACTTCCCTCAGGAACAGAAGGAGCCAGAAGACTGGGAGGCCACCTCTGTGGTAAAGCCACAGAAGGGCTGTGGCTCCCGGCCTGAATGGCCAGGAACAACGAGGGCTGTGGCAAGCAGGCATTACAGAAGCAGACGCTTCCGCCCGCCACAGAAGCCTGAAGCAGACCCTCCAGGCCCAGCCTCAAGGGATGGCAGCTGGCTAACAGCCCCCAAGGCCCTGACCAGAGGATAAAACTGGACCAGACCCAGGGCCTACCCCACAGCAACAAATAACTGGCCTGGCTGGAGGTGGAGGCTGGCACCAAGGGCCAGTGGGATCAGTGGGATCCTGCTCCTGGGAATTCCACTTTGATTCTATGCAACCCAAAACCCACAGGTACCGGCTTGGGCCTGAGCTGCCATGGGGAGATGCAAAGGTGCCCAGGGAGGGGTCAGGCTGCTGTGGGGAGTCAGCTGGGGCATCCCTTGCTGCAGTGGGGACAGCTCAGCTGCCCACCTTGGGTGCAGGCAAGGGCAAGGAGAGGCGGCAGCCAGGAACTGGGATGGTGGGTACAAGGAAATGCCTCTCCATAAGCCTGCAACTAATCTCAAACTAACATGTGAGGTACAGCAGCACACTGAGATTGTTGTTATTGCTGTTGTTGTTATTTGTGAGACAGGGTCTTGCTATGTAGTCCAGGCTGTCCTTGAACGCATGGCAATCCTCCTGCCTCCGCCTCCCAAGTGCTGGGATTACAGGCACACACCACCACACCTGGGACCCTGAGATCTTAAGAGAGGAATCCCACAGCAACATACTGAGGTTTTAAGAGACATTTAAAAAGTCCCTGAAACAACAAGCAGAGCCAGACACAGTAGCACACACCTGCAATCCCAGCACTCTGAGTGCTAAGGCAGGAAAATCAAGAGTCAAATACCTGGCAAATTAATGACTGAGCAAAACTTTGTCTCAAAATTAAAAAAGAAATCAAAGACGTAGCTCAGTGCAAACGCCCGGGTTCAATCTCAGCACTGCAAAAATGGACAAAAAGCAGTTGTTCCCAGCTCTGCTGGAGACTCCACACAGGACAGTGTATGGTCTGTTCACTCCTTAGCCTAGACGCTCCTGCTGTTATCCCTGAACCACAGCCTCACACTCTGCCCGACCACATGCTTTTGCCACCGAAGTCTCATCTCGAGGACCCCCTATTCCCCCAGGCCCTGGCCAGAATTTGTGCTCCATGAAACACAGGCTATCACCCCTCACTCATGGTAGGTGCTCCCTAAACAGAGCACGGCTCCAAGTAAACCCGCCCTGTACTCCACACGCACGTGTATAGGGCATGCACATGCATGTGGGTGTGTGCAGCACTGAGCTGCCCGCCCTGAGCCTCCGAGTCCTACCAGCCCTGGGCTCCACTGTCTTATTGGCGCCTTCCTCCATGAACACGAAGCGCCCTCCACCAAAGTCCTCCAGGTAGTCAGACAGGTACAGCAGCGAGGTGTAGTCAAAGGAGCCATAGGTCACCTGCAGGGAGAAGCCGAGAGCTGAGAGGCCTGCTGCCTCTCCAAAAGGTGGGTGACAGAATGTGCAACCTCATGGATCGGGCCTGGGCCCTTCCTTGTCCCCACAGTGGGCATCTTCTGAGCCCATGTTGGAGCAACACAGCAGAGGTTTGCACAGGACTGGCTCCTGCTGTGGACACAGAACTGTGGCAGCTGCGTGGCCTGCAGGGCAAGCATCTCATCTCCAGGTGTGGGGCACTCCCACAGGCTTGTTTTGTTTTTTGGTTGCAGGATTGGGGACTGAACCCAGGGACTTTACACTGAGCTACATCCCCAACTGTTTTGTTTGTTTGTTTGTTTGAGGCTGGGTCTCACTATGAAGTTCAGGCTCGCCTCCAACTCACTGTTTAGCCCAGGCTGGCCTCAAGCTCGTGATCCTCCTGCCTCAGCCTCTCAAGTATTGGGATTACAGGGGTGCCCAGCTCTTTCTTTATTCTTTATTTTGCGATAGATTTTCACTAAGTCCCTAATTGCCCAGGCTGAGCTCAAACCTGCAACCCTTCTGCCTCGCCTTCCAGACTGCTGGGATTACATAGGCATGCCTCACCACTGCTGGCTTGTACTGTGTATGTATTCAAAACAATGAAATTTAAAACAAAGTACACCAGCTAGAAAAGTCATAGCAAAACAGCCCCTGCTGAAGCAAACGTCTGAGTTAGAAAATACAAACAAACTGGGTATAGGGGCACACATGCATAATTCCAGCCACTCATTCAGGAGGCTGGGGCAGGAAGAACCCAAGTGTGAGACCATCTCAGGAAGCTTAGTAAGATCTTCCCTCAGAATTTGGTGGGGAAAGGCACTAAAAATGGATGCAGCTTAATGTAATGGCCCTAGACTCAGTTAGTGGATGGAGAGAAGGAAGCACTGAGGACAGGAAGGATCAGCACATGTGACTCCGCTCCCTGACCATCAGAATTTAGTCACGGTGCCAGCAAAGGGAGTAAGAAAGGGAGCCAGGAGAGAGCTGTTCTCCTGCCCCTCACAAAGCCACTGTTTGTGTAGGTGGCCACCAACAAGGGGGCACAGGGAGGCCAGGAAGTGAAAATCTCCTGCCTTCAGCCTGCACCAGCCTCAGGCAGTGCAGCCCTGGGAAGGAGGCACAGCCTGGAAGCACCCGGGGTCCACAGACTCCTGAGCTTCTTGCCCCTCTGAGTTCACTGTGTTCACCTCCAGAGGACAGACACAGAGCAGACTGCCTTGCTCACACCTACAATGCTCCCCAAGTGCCAAGAGTTGCAGATGCCACCCAGACCTGGAAAGCGGCAGCCACACAGACCAGACAGACTGACACAAAACAGCTCAACGTTTCCTGGGCTCCCAAGTCAGCCAGCCCTGACACGAGGGTGTAAGGGTTAGAGACCCTGGGAGAGGACCTAGAAGCAGAAGACCTGCAAGGGGCCCAGGCCACCTATGCAGTGGCATGGGTGCAGGCACCCAAACCCCAAGGGAACACCCTCCAGCCAGAACCTAGAAGGGCAGGGCTTGGACACTTTGGACTTCCTCTTCTCCTGGTGTTTTACCTGGAAAGATTCCAACTCTCACAGAATTTGCCACTGCACAGAGAGTCAAGAGAGGCCTGGCTCTGGCAGGAAGGCGAGGAGGAGCCTCTGAGGCCAAGCAGGGTGGAGCTGATCCCCAAGAGAAGGTGGAAAAGGGTCCCCAGTTGTGTGCGCGGACCACTCTGGTTCACTTGGCCTTACTTCTGGTTCACATGGCAAAGAAACTCAAGAACCAGAGTGCAGCTGAAGAGACCTTAACATGGCTGAGAGCTGGCTTAGCAGCACAGACTCCTCATGAGGGGTGAGTGGCCAGCCAGACCGATGCAGCTGCAAAGGCTCCAAGCTGAAGTGACTTAGTGCCTACACTGGATTGCAAGGCGGGGCGGAGGCTGGAGCCTCAGCACAGAACGCAGGTGGGTGGGAAATCCAGCTGGCATCCCAAAGGGGCTGGGCAGGACCTGTGCCTTACCACGCTCAAGATGTCCAGAGTCCAATTCAATGGCTCGATGGACAATGAACCTGGTATGCTCAGCTCTCCAGCAAAAGGACAGGCAGACGCCACTCACAAGGCGACCCAGACCTTGCAATCACCAGACAACTGTCAAGTTCTACCTTGTAATTGAAGCATGAAATCCACATACACACAGCACTCACTGATAAACACAGAATTGTACCTCACAGCTCACATTTTGCTATTTATTGTCTGGTTTATTTTGCTTCATTTTGTTTTTGCAGTATTACTTTGCACAGAGCTACAGCCCCAACCCTTTTTATCTTCTTGTGTATTTTGAGGTACGATGTTCCTAAGTTACAAAATTGCTCACGGTGGGTTCCAACTTTCAATCCTCCTGCCTCAGCCTCCCATAGTGCTGATTACAAATATACTTTTCTTCCTCTATTCCCTTGCTATCATCTGATTTTGTGTTAAACATTTTCTAGTACACTATTTTAATTTCCCTGTCACTTACTTTGTTCTCTTAATTTTCTTGGAGATAACAAGTTAATTTATAACAACGTGGTTCAATTTGATGTCAACTTAATTTTAATGCTATTTGTATAGCCTTTGTACCTTTCCTTCTCTTGCTGTTAATGTCACGTAAGGCCCATCAACACACACTGTGTCTATCAACGCAGACATAATTATTGCTTTATGCTATTGTCCTTGACCTCAGCTAAAAGAAAAAAAAATGACTTAAGGTCAAAAACATTTCACACTCACTGTGTGGTTCCTCTGCTCAAGTGTGTACCTCTTACACAGACCACAGTCCTGGGGTGGTGCCCTCTGTTCTTGGCCTAAAGACCCTCTCTAGGATTCCTTACAGGGTAGGCTTGCTAGTGAGGAATTCTCTGTTTTAATGGGAACACCTCAATCTCTCCTTCACTTAAAACATATTTTTAAAAATGAATATATAATCTACATATGATAAAATCTACCATTTAATAATGTTTAACTCGAGCACTTGGGAGGCGGAGGCAGGAGGACTGCTTTTGAGTTCAAAGCCAGCCTGGACTCTAAAGTGAGTTCAAGACAGCCTCAACTGTATGCGACCCTGTCTCAAAAGGACAACAAATAAACAAGTAAGTAGGATGTTTAGTTCAATAAGTGGTCATCACAACTGTCTAATGCTAGAATGTTTTCATCACCTGGAAGGAAGCCTCTCATGTCAGCAGCTACTCCCCAATCGTCCGCAGTTCTGCAAACCAGAATCCATTTCACACCATGCCTGGCGTTTTTGTGGCTGGTTTCATTCACTGCAGATAATGTTTCCAGTGTTCACTATGTTGTAACAATATATTAGCAGTGCATTACTATTTATAGAAATGCATAAATTTTGGTTGAAAACTAGAGTGTTCTCTAGTACTTCACACCAAGCTACATTTACTGTCCTTTCTATTTGAAATTTTGAGACAGGATCACACTAAGCTGCCCAAGCTGGGTTCAACTTGCTGGGACGACAGGCAAGCACCACCCTGATCAGCTAGAAAACTAGAATTTTCAATAAAATAAAGTGGAACCCCTAGAAATCTAGAAGTAAGATCCCCCTTCACCAGGATTCGTTGTTCCTGCCACTGCCCCCTGTCTGTTCCACACCTCTTCTGAACCAGTTGGAAAGCCTGTGTCCTCAGGTATGACTGGGGCAGCCCCAAGGGGCTCTGACAGAAGCTGCAGGTGTCTAAACCCACCCGGGAGGGCGGCAGGTGTTAACCAGAATCCTTAGTGAGGAGCCAGGTTTCTAGGTGAGAAGGTGCAGCCCCAGCTGGCCTTGGATTCTGGGGTTGACACTGACCATTCTAGTGGTCTTCAGTGCTTACAGCAGGGAGACAGCAAAGGCCCCCCAGGCCACAGGGCCTCCTGGATGTCCTGGACAGAGACTGAAGCAGGTGCAGTAGCCATGCTTCTGTCCTTGAAAGGACAGAAGTTCTCAGCAGTTTGACAGAAACGCGAGGGGGGGGGGGCATCAAACAGGAGCTGGGTGGCATGCTATACAACTGTGACCCTGACCCTCAGGAGGCTGATGCAGAAGGATTGAGTCTGAGGCCAGCCTGAGATATACAGAAATACCCTGTCTCCAAAAACAAACAGAGAGAGAAAGGTCCACGCTGTTCTGAGGCATGCAGTGGAACAGGGGCAGTAGGAAGGTCTGGGGGCAATGACTTCTGTGCCTCCCTGTGGATCCATAGGAAGTGTCACAGATGACAAGAGGCTGAAAAGGAGTCGTCCTCGGTGGTAAATCCAAGGTTTGGCTAAAACTGAGCTCAGACCGGGCTGGAGGAGCTTAGTCTGGGCCTCAAAAGGTGCTTCTGGGGATGCCACATAAGAACACTCATACGGTCTCATTCATAAAATAAAACCAGCGAGACAAGCCCCTTTCACCCAACACCAGACATGAGCATCAGAGCATGTGAAATCTGCATGCTCAGCTTGGTGAATCATTTACTCAGCAAATCTGAGGCAGAGATGAAGAATCAGGCCTCAGGAGCAAAACGCCTGGGGTTGGTCCCATAATCCTGCACCACCTCACCTCCACCCCCAGGCCTGGGTTCCTGAGGCTCAGACTCCAGTGCGTCCAGGCCAGCTGGGATGTGGATCCCAGCTGTGACATCATTGGCTTGAGCAGGCACCACAGGACAAGCTGTAGAAACCAGGCCATGCCCCCCACCACAGCCTGTCACCATGACAGTGGTCTTTCCTTAATAGGACGAGAGAAGACTGAGTGACCAGGAGGAGGCAGCAGCCTGTTGAGTGACCCACAAGAGGAAGGATTAGCGAGCCTCCCATGGCTGGATCCTGGATGCTGTCTGGATACCAGGCCTGACCCCAGAACCTGAGGGCCCCCTCATACAGTTGCAGTCAGCCCTGTGCACCGCCTGCGGCCTCAGCAATGCCCTTGGATCTGAAAACTGGAACACAAACCACATCACACAGGATTCCAGGTGGAACAAGTAGTGTAGCAAGTGGCTTGTGGAAGCAGGATTCAGGATCCTGACACCCTTCCAACCCTCACAATGCCTATCCACCCCAGATATGGCAAAGGACCACCCCCGCCAAACCATGTGATGCCCTGCCAGCACACTGAGGAAGGAGCGTTAGAGGCAGGCCACAGCTCAGGGCAGGAGGACGCCCCTCCCTCACAGTGCTGCTGGCCACCAGGCCCCTGTGGGTCTGCTAGATTCGAGGTAGGGGCCCCTGCAGCTCACAGCTTAGCGGGCAAGAGCTTCACAGAGGGTCGAGATTTGTGACCAGGGCCTAGAGGGACTTAGGAATAGAGCTGGCCTCAGGCAGGAGGCAAAGGAAAGACAGGAAGGTGGGGGCTTCACACCACGATTCTGCAGTCTCAGCACTCGAGAGGCAAGAGCAGGAGGATCGCAAGTTCAAGGTCAGCCTGGACTACACAGGGAGAACTGTCGAGGTGGGGGAGGAGGGAACGAGCAAAGAGGGAAGGAAAGACAAAGTAAGTGGCACACACAGCCCTCGGCGGGAAGGCAGAGTCCCAGGCCAGGAAGTCGGGAATCACCCGCTCTGCTCTCGCAGTCTGACCTCATGCATTAGTTTGCTAACCCAAAGGATGGGAAACGACAGCAAGGCTGAGGCCATCTGTGAAGGACACCTGGCTGCCTGGAATTATCCACCGAGAAACGAATTTCCTGTCCTCATTTCAGGGTGCACCTAAAACCTGAAAGGAAGATTCTAAAATGTCCAGCACAAATACCAGGCAGAGCTGGCAGCCAGGCCTACCCACCCAAGAAGGTCAAGCCCCAGGGGAGTGCTCACCTTGTCCACGTGTGCATGCCAGTACTCGTCATGGGCCGTCTGTGCCTCCGTGCTGTTTATGCGCGAGAAGAATGTGGGCTTGGTCAGGTACAGCAAGGACGAGCTGATGCCAAACGCCTCTGCGATTGCGAGCTGGACCTTCCGTCGCACATCCCTGTGGAGGGTGCAGAGCGTCACTTGTGACACAGCTGGTCTCAGGGCACGGGTCGGGGGGTACTCCGCTGGTCTTCAGGGCCCACACACAGCAGACGGGGCACAACAGTGGCCGTCAGACATGCACATCCCCAAACACATGACAGCGGGAACCGAGGACCAGGTGGGATTACCATGGCACCCACGGTGACTCTTTCAGGACAGCCCGGGGCCTGAGGAGGTCACCTGAGCTCTACCAGACTGGGCCTGCGAGCCTGCCAGCAGGAGGAACATGACCCCATGGGCGCTGGCTGCCTCTCTCTGCAGGCCCAGACACATGTCTCTGCAGTACAGCACAGATTTGCACAGCAGACCTGTAGTGGCAGCTGTCCAGCATCCACGCTCTAAATAGTTCAGCAGAGCTCCTTGGGGAGATCCAAGGAGCCAGTCCCGGGTGTGCAGGGCAGCAGGGCTGGACAGACTAATCCAGATCACTCCAGTGTCTACAACTCTCCCTACCTGTGCACACACATACACCAAGCTCCTCTTACGTATGTATATAACTTCCTACACATGTACTCACACACAGCGTGCAACCCTCCATGCATATCAGAGGCATGCACGTTTACATGGGTATGTGTGATCCGCACTGTTAAACAAAGTAATGTTCTGTGCATGCAAAAATGCACATACAACTGCCAGTTTCTGTGCCCATCACACACGTGCTACCTGTACACCTATCTGCACACATACCTACACGTACACATGCAGATACATAGCAAGCCAAGTCCTAAATCACTGACAAGTGGTCTAGTATAAGCCCAGCTGCTCACAGAAGACCTGCATATTTCCAAACCACCCTTGCCCCCTCAACACGGGCGTCATGGGCCAAACTGGCACTGCATGAGACAAAGTTCACTCAGACCAGGGCCCAGCCCTCTTGGTCCTCTTGGTAACTGCTTCTACTCCTGAACTCCTAGCACAGGGAGATTTTGCTGAACCCACAGCTATATCCAAAATGTTCCACCTTTCAGTAGGGTGCAACATGTGTGCACGTTTTGACCGACAGAAGCAGAGACATTATTTATGTAAACATCATGTATTTTGTTGAGTTTTGATTTTTGTTTTTGCTTTTTGTTTTTTTCCCTTGAGACAAGGTCTTGCTGTGTAGTCTAGGCTGGCCTCAAACTCACAGCAATCCTCCTGCCTCAGCCTCCCAAGTGCTGGTGTTACAGACATGTGCCATGACACCTGGCATGTTATTTTTCCTGATTTTTTTTTGTCTTTTTCTTTTTTTTTATTGGTACCAGGGATCGAACTCACAACCACACACTTGCAGGTGCTTATGCCACTGAGCTAAATCCCCAGCCCCTATTTTTCCTGATTTTTGTTCACCTCCAAATTCTAGGGCCAGGGATTTAGCTCAGTAGCATAAGCACCTAACTGGCAAGCGCAAGGTCGTGAGTTTGATCCCCAATACTGAAAAAAAAAATCTAAAGCTTTACAAACAGCATTTTACTTTTTTGGAGTTCAGCAAGTTGAAGAAACAAGTTTGTGGTAGTCTTCAACTTTGTCATCAAACACACTTTCACATAATGCATCAGACAATCTAATAATTGTAGCTAATAACTTGGTTTTGCTCCAAAGAGTAGATCATTTCTTTTTCTTTTTCAAAAGTGTCTTACTATGTGATTCAGGCTTGTCTTGAACTCACAGCAATCCTCCTGCCTCAGCTTCCCAAGGGCTGGGATTATAGGTGTACACCATTATGCCAAATTTAGATTTTTTTTTTCCAGTACTGGGATCGAACCCACAGCCCCATGCATACTCAGCAAGCCCACTACCACTAAGCTACATCCCTAGCCTTTTTCATTTTGTCTTAAGACATAGACTCACTGGATTGTACTTTTGGGGGTAACGGGTATATATCTCTAAATGAAAAGTTCAATTTTAAACAGTCCCCAGCAGGTGTCCCACCTCTAAGTAAAGGCTGCACCTGGCACACAGGTATGAGGTGGGGGATGGGCTCACCAAGGCAGGTGTCAGAACTGCCTTGGCACTGCCACAGAGCTGAGGCCCCCTGGAGCCAGGCTAGCTTCCACCCCACTGTGGTCTCTACCCAGACAACTACAGTGACCCCGACCCCGCCTCCAGCTGCTCACCGGTACAATTGGAAGTCCTCTTCAGAGAAGACAGTGTGTATTTTATCCCCAAAGTACCTGTGCAAAGACAAGACGCATGAACAAGTGAAACATTTTACTAATCTCTTGTTTTGTTTAAAATTAGTCTTTGCTCAACAGAACAGGGCCCTAAAAATGAACCCATCCCCTAATCCTACAGCTGCTTGGCTTCTCCCATAATCCCTGTGCCACATGAGGGTGGGGAGCCAGGCATGTCTACAATCCCAGCACTCGGAGACTGAAGCAGGAGGGCTGAAAATTCAAACCTAGCCTGGGCAACATAAGGACTCAGTGAGATGCTGTCTAAAAAGTAAAAGATAGAATAAAATAAAATAAAAAAATGGGCTGGGATATAGCTCAATGGGAAGGCCTTGTACTTATAGACAAATAAATGGTTGGGTGATCTCTCAGGGCTTTTCAGCCTTCACAAGCACCCAACGGTCTCCAGCTTCCTCCAGTCCCATCCTAGAGCCGAGCAACCCAGAACATGACACCAGAGTCTTCCTAAAAACCAAGGAAAGGACCCCTGAGACAGGCTCCCTAGCCCCTTCTAGACCACTGCCCTGACCAGAACCCACCATCCTCTCTCAGTCCTCTGGGCATCCGAAGTCTAGAACATACCAGGCATACACGAAGCTGCTCCCAGGCCTGCCCCTCACCTGTACAGGTTCACAAAGTGCTTCCCAACGGACAGGGCCCCTGAGTGCAAGTCCAGGATGGACGCCTAGAAAAGATGGGCTGGGGCTAAGATGGGGTGACCTTTGCTTTCGAAACCCCCAAAGTTAAACTCAAGTCACCGAGGTCACAGTTCTGTCCAAACCCACCTGCTCACAGATGCCAGATGGGCCCAATGCTCTGGAGACAGCGCACAGGCAGGACCCAAATCTCCATGTGCTCTTGCAATGGCCATTGGCCCCTCCTCCTCCTTCCTTTTCCGCCCTTTCTTTCCTCTCTGCTCCTCCCCTTGCTCTCTTCTGCCTCCCTCAGCTCTGCCGGGCTGACTGATAGGCCTCGCACACCATGTGCAGTGTAGCAGGTCTGACACAGGCACACCCCAAACCACGATCAGATCCTAAAAGTGTCCACCACCTCACTCTAAACCTCACACCCTTCTCCGTGGCTACCTCCCATTTTCTAGCTCAAGGTAGGGGTACACAGGCCAGGCTCTCCCCCACATCACTATTCTGGGATGTGCTTGGGCCAGCCCTGAGCAGATTCCTGCCTGCATGCCTGGTCATCTGGCATCCACCACCTGTAGGAGGCCAGAGGGTGGCTCTGCATACACCGGGCCCAAGGCCAAGCTCCTGTCTATTCTCTATGTTCTCTATGAAGCCTCCTGTGGACCGGTCATGACTTTTTAAGGAACTACAGTCCACCCTCAAATTCTCCCTATACCCTGGGAGGGGGAAAGCCTCAGCACTGGCCAGATCTGGTCATCCAAATCAGGTTGCAGTCATGGAAGCCAGGTGGATACACTCCTAGTGGCCTGCAGCCGTGTGCACTGTGTGACAGGCCTGTGGTGCCTATGATGGAGTATCGGAGCATCTTCTACTCGGTGCAGGCCCGGCCCTGCCCTCAGCACCTTGGACTCTCCTGTGGCCAGGACTTGGCCTTGGTGCCTCACTAGGCTGCTGACACCTCACTCAGCTCCATCTCTGACATCGCCCCACCCACCCCCTCCTCTCTGCAGCACCTAACAGACTGCATGACCTGCGCTCAGGAAGGCTGTGCATGGGTGAGGCAGCAAGGCCCTGTGAGACAGGGGGCAAAGATGGGAAGGCAGAAGCCAGGTTCAACTCACCCCTCCATCAGATCCGCCCAGGGAGAGCCCCTTCTCCGCCACTCTGTGGGGGAAACAACCCAGATCAGAACACAGCAAACAGCGTCATCTAGAAGGGGTCCAGGCAGAATAGGCATCAGCATAAGCAATGTCGGTTCTGCTTTGTAAAGCTCAGCTTTCTAAGCCAGGCCAGTGTGCACGTTTCTCTTTCCCGCCTCTGACATGTAAGCCAGCTTACAAGCAGCAGACTCTGAACTTCAACCACAAGCACAAACTCGGCCAGCAGCCAGAGGCCCCAGACTGCTCCCAGGTGGGCAGGAGCTTTGTTCTTTCTGGATCAGGAGGGGGATAGCCCAGAGTCAGACCAGCAAGGACCTCTCTGCTCAAGAACTAGCAGCTCTGACAAATGCTAAGGCTGCACCCCACTTCCTGCAGAACAGTATTGCCAGACAGGACAGCCAGAGAGGGCTCATGCCCACTGAAACCCCTTGTGGCCCAAACCAATTCCACATACTCAACCAGCAAGTCTAACCAGCAAGTCTAACCAGACGGTGGGAAAATCAAAACTTTAAGATTATGGTTTTAAAATCGCAACAGGATAGCTGGACATGGTGGTACATGCCTGTAATCCCAGCACTTGGAAGGCTGATCATGAGTTCAAGGCCACATTGGGCTACACAGGGAGTTCAAGGCCAGCCTGGACTGCACAGCGAGACCCTGTCTCAAAAAAAACCAGAAGTAGGGGCTGGGGATTTAGCTCAGTGGCATAAGCACCTGCCTTGCAAGCAGGCAGTTGTGAGTTTGATCCCCGGTACCGATAAAAAGGAAAAAGACAAAAAAAAAAAAAAAAAAAAAAACAGAAGTAAAAAAATAAATAATATCTCAACAGGGAAAAATGCAGCACTCACTGCTTTCCAAGTGAGCATTTGTGCTCCCTGGTAAGGGTGGCAGAAAGACAAAAGGCACTCGCTTCAGAGCAGACTGAAACATCCCTGGGGCTGCAGGCTGAGGCTGGGGAGCACAGGTACGCACCACAGCTCGGCACCTGGCTCCTGCAGAGCAAGCTGGGTCCTCTGGGCAGAGAGGAGGTAGAGCCTCCAGAACGTTCTGTCAGCAGGGGCTTCTCAAGGGCCCTGGCCCACCTCATGGACACCTGCCCTGCCCTGGAAAGCACAGGAGGGAGCCTCACTCTTCCCTCATCACTTTAAACCTGACCCACGGTGCCCAGGGCAAAATACTGAGCCTCTATACCTGCGAATGTGTTCTGCTTCCTCCCTGGAGATGACAACATCAGTGACACCGCGGCCACACTTTCTGGGCGTGCAGCCTACAGGGATGACAAGTGAAATGCAAGGCTTACTTCCAAAGCTGCTGTGCCAGGACAGCAGGGCTGCAGGGCTCTCCCACAGGACAGTTGGCAGGTGTAGCTGCCCTGCACCCGGAAAATCTAAACACACACATGCGTGCACAGCCCTGCTTCCCAGCCTCATAGCCTATATAAGAGCTGTGCTCGGCCAGCCTCAGTTCCCACAGTGCAAGCTTGATGGAGCTGCCCAAAGGGCTGCAGACTCAGACAGTCCCACTGCCAGAGCCCCCAGCAGTCCCAGATAACTGGCATCGGGGTGGAGGCCTGGGGTTATGGTGCTGTGAGCTGAACACAGTTCTTTGGGGCCAGGTATGGAGCTAGCCTCCACTTGAGCTTTGTGTCTGTGGGAAAAAAAGCTCCAGAGCTCCCAACTGGTTGAAAAAGCCTCAGCACTGCTCCCCTCTGAGCAGCCACAGAAATCCTGCAGCCTTCACTGCCCAGGGCCTCCCCAAGCTCGAGGAGGCAAGAGGCCCATTGTCCTCTCCTGGCCCTCCTATGCATTCTCCCAAGTCCCAAGGAACACTCCTCTCCTCTCCTCCCAAGCAGAGGCTGTGAGCTGGACCAAAATGGCTAAGCTGCAGCCACTGTAGCTAGCAGAGAGCTGGGTGTGGCTGAGGTTTGCAACTGTCTTCTCTATGGGCTGAAGCTCATTTCTTTGCCCCAGGGAGGGAAACAGCATCTCAATGCACAGCCAGAGTCTCGTTCAGCACACCCAGCACACACTTCCTTCCACTGGATGCCCGCATTCATGATCTGAAACACAAGGCTGTGCCCTTTCTGCGCAGCCTGGGGGCAGGCTGGACCTGTGCTCAGGGGTACAGTGCTTGCCAAGCCTGTAATCCTGGTAGAAGCTCAGTATCTTCACCAAAAGTCCTTTAGAAAAAGGACAACAGACGGACCTCACACCACCAACACAGGCTCAGTAGTAGACAGAGCCAGGCTAGGAGCAGGCAGGCAATAGTCTTTGCAATTTATGTACCTTAAATAACTTAAAAATCTGAAAAAAAAATTTAAAAAATAAACTCTAGACAAGTTGCACAGCTCCTCTGAGGCTCCCTCACTGCCCAGCCCCCAGGAAGCCACAGAAGCCTTCAGGTCCAGCATCAACAGCACCCTTCAGGAGTGCTGGCTGCAGCTCCAGGCACTTGCGAGCACCATGGAAGCTCCTCCTGGTACCCAAGGAGAGGTGAGGAGCTCCAGCCACTGTCCTCCCAGGGCCAACAGTCTGGGCACCATGTGCCTTTATTCTCCCTAGACCCTGGGAACCTGCAGACAGAGGAAGGAAGCAGAGAAGCTCATAAGGAGACAGGGCCAGGGTAGGCTGGACAGCTCAGTGGATGGGGCATGGTGGATAAGGTCAGGGCTTTGACAGGAAAGAGCCTACGTGCAGTACAGCATTGGCAGTGAGCCTAACCAGTGACCAACCTGAGTTCCAGCTACAAAGGACAGACCCGCTCCCCAACAGGTGGCCCTGGGACTCACTGATTCTGATGGAGATGGGAGCCTGTGACTGCTCCGGGATACTCTGTGTTAGCTGGACTGCTGCTTGGTTCTCACCCCCTCCCCTCTCCCCCAGTCTTGCCTAGAAATGAACGTGGAGCCACAAGGTGGAGCCACTGCCCCAGAATATCTGCAAACAAGCCACATGGCACTGCACTAGGGCTCAGATCCTGGGGTCACAGGTACTGGCTGGCCTGCAGCTCCTTTCTCTGCCCTTCATGAAAGAAAACCAAGCTTTTTCCTGACTGATTGATCGGGAGGAGGGTCTTAGTTACATAGACCTAGACAATGCTGCCAGCAGAGGTGCTTTACTTCAAAAATGAAAGGCCCAGGGCTGGGGATTTAGCACATAAGGCATAAGCACCTGCCTTAAAAGCAGGCGGTCATGAGTTCAATCCCCGGTACTGATTAAAAAAAAAAAAAAAGCAAAACCGAAAGGCCCAGGCTGGGGATTTAGCTCTGTGGCATAAACGCCTCCTTTCCAAGTATGCAGTCGTGAGTTCGATTCCCGGTACCTAACCCAAAAAAGTGTTACAAAAACGAAAGGCCAGGTATACCTTTTTCTATAAGGCGTGGCAGTACACACCAGTCATCCTAGCCCTCTGGCAGGCTGAGGCAGGAGGACCATACTCAGTCTGAGAAATTTAAGGAGCTCTTATTTCAAAATAAAAAAATAAAAAAGGGCTGGGGATGCAGCTCAATACAAAGGCCCTGGGTTCAGTTATCAGTACCACAATTAAAAAAAAAAAAAAAAGCTGACAGCAGAGGTGCAGCAAAGCAAAGATCACAACAAACACCACCCAACAGCAACAGTGGCTTCAGCCTCTACAACTGTCACAGTAGATGACATCATGTCCGTGGGCTCAGTCTACCATCACACACTCCCAGCCTCATCCATTGCCATCACTGAGTGCAGAGCTGAGAGTTGGAGCCCAGGACACATGACAGGGTGGGCCTGCCACCAGGCACATTTAAGTCGACATGTCTTCTGTGACTTACTCTACAATCAGGCTCCAGCTTTCTCAGCCCTCATTTTTTACTTTGTCACTGGACATCACCATTTTCCAAACCACTGACCACACTTGGTGGTACCCTGGCTACACTCCCATGCCAGGTGGGGCTGACCCACCGGGGGAGGAAACAGCACTGCCAAACCCATACCACTTCCAACCGGATTCCCACTCATTCATTGCAGCAAAAGACAGTGTCAAATTTCATCTCAGCCTTTCTGCTTCCTGAATCCTCATGGGATCCACAGTACTATACCTTCAAATCTTCGGTGGCCATCATAGTCCTCAGAGCAGGGCACTTCAATGAACTTGCCCTCCAGGACCTCGCCTCTGCGTGCCAGTACCTCAGCAACACCATCATCGGCCCCCAGGCTGATCCAGATCAGAATCAAGGCAAGTGTGATGCTGGCCCCAAGGCCCAGGGTCTTCAGCCATGCCCTCCGTGTGTCCCTCAACTCCCGGGCCTTCTTGGTGCTAAGAACGGAAAACACAACCACCATCACCAGAATGCAGCTGTTCCTGCTGTACATGCACATGAGACCCAGCTGCAGGCAGAGGCCTTGTGTAGCTTAAACCCAAGGCTGCGCTTTCCATGGTGCAGGTGTTGGTTAATGATTTTCAGAAAACCTTTGGGACAAATTTCAGGAAGTCTTCTATTTGGATAAATACAGCATCCTATATTGACCACTTTTTTTTTTTTTTTTTTTTTTTGAGACAGTGCCTCACTATGCCACCCAGGCTGGCCTCAACCCCAAGGCAATCCTTCTGCCTCAGCCTCCCAAGGGTTGGGATTACAGGTGTGCTCCACCATGCCCAGCTAATCATTCATTATTGGCAAAAGTTAAGTGTTTCAGAAAACTTATGTTAACTGGAAATTTTTAAAATTTATTAATTGAATAACTTTAATATTATCATTGAAGGAAAACGAAAGATAGGCTTATACTTCAAATATTCTTTCAGTGAGACTGTTTTGGGGAGAAAGTGGAACATTTATTAAAACTTTTTAGGTTACTCATGCTGAATAAAATCATAATGCAGGGCATGATGGTGCTCACCTGTAATTCTAGCACTCAGGAGGTAGAGGCAGAAGGATCACTGAGAGTTCACGGTCAGCCTGGGCTACAAAGTGAGTTCAAGGGCAGCCTGAACTGCATAGAGACCCTGTCTCAAAAAGACAAAAAAAAAAAAAAAAACCTCATCTATTAAAAAGTAAATAAAAATAAAATCACAGTTATGGTCAGGCGTGGTAGTGTATGCCTGTAATCCCAGCACTAAGAAAATTGAGGCAGGAAAACTGCTGTGAGTTTGAGGTCGACATGGGCCACATAGTGAATTCAAAGCTAGGATGAACTCCACTGCAAGACTCTAAAAAATAAATAAATAAATAAATAAAAATAAAATCTTAGTTGCAGCAAGCATGACACATTTGAGATCTAGAATCCAAGAGCAGCTGAGATAAAAACGGTAAAAACATTCTCAAGAACAAACTAAGGCATTCAAAAGTTACTGTAGCTGGGCATGATGGCACATCAAGGCCAACCTGGGCTACATATAAGTTCTAGGCCAGTCAACTAGGTGGCAAGACCCTGTCTCAAAAGAAAAAAAAAAATCTCCCGAGATCAGGCCATGGTGGGACTTAAGCAGCTTATTCTTCCGTACTCTTGGTAAGCACCCATTATGTGGCCCAGGAGGAGAACCAGCCACTCCCGTGAACCTACCGTCCTGTGGGCTGAAAATCAAATAATCTCCCCCTTCCTGTAGCAACTCGGGATAGATGACTCAGCATCTCTTGGGAGGAAGACCATATGCAATATAGCTAATATAGGGGATTTCCTTTTGTCTTCTGTTTGAAGGCAAAGGTTGTTTTCACTTGTTTTGTTATGTTTCTTTTGCTCTATTCAATACTCTCAATTGATTTTATGTTCTGGTTTTGGTTTGATTTCCCTATACCAAACTACTGTGAAGATAATGAGATATACCATAGTAGCTATTACTATTATCCCAGTATCGTACTGTGAAGTTCTGTACCATTTCACTACATTGTCTCGATTGGCTTTGTTCTGTCTTGTTTTGTTGTATTTTTACTACTTTCAAAATAAAACTTTAAAAAAAGAATGATTTTAAAAGCTTTAAAAAAAAAAAAACCTCCTGGAATTACCTAATTTATGATCTCAGTATGGAAGAGAATGAAATAAGGTAGTCCTCAGGAAAACAAAAAGTAAAGCAAGCAAACCTTTCATGAGTAATTCCGAAACCACTATCGACCATAAGATTTAAAATTCCCAAACTAAGCCGTTCCTGCCATCCCTTACAGCTTCTGAAGCTGGCTCTGTGCTCTGAAAGTGAAGGCGCACACATGAACTTCTCAGCGGCGGGGTGGGCTGCTCTGCTTCTGGGTTGCAACTGGTTTGTGTCAAGCCCAAACACAGCACACCTCATGAGCAGCAGCGACGCCAGAGGAAGACCAGACCCTCTTCCCTCTGTGCCGCCTCTCTCCATTTTGCTCGCTGCCCACTCTCTGGGTGCCCTTGACATCGGCTTCTTCCCAGCTGCCTACACAAGGAAACCTCGATAGTCTGCAGGGTTTCCTCTGCTGTGCAGGAAGTTAACCAAGGCCTTTCGCAAGCCAAGCAGGGCTCTACCACTAGCTGCACCCAGCCCCCCGCACCAATTGTCCTTCAGCCCAGCAGTCTGCCCGGCAGTCAACGTGGGAACTGGGAGCGCTGACAGGGCCAGCATGCCTGCTGAGCAGCTTTCCAAGGGATCAGTAATAACGGAAAGGTCAATGGAGCAAGTGATTAGGTGACTGAGGACACACTCTCAGGCTTGGCACCTGTCCTCACATATGGTCTCCGCCGGAGTTAGGGCTGCAGGCCCTCCCCTACCCCTGCAAGGCCGGCCTGGGTTCAGGAGGTGACAAACACTAGGGCGTGTGCACCGGCAGGGAGCTCCAGCCTACAGGCCTCGCGTGGGGTCCAGGGCCTCTAAGACTTTCTCCAGGGCAAGGGCAGCCTGCTTTCTGGCCGGCGCACTGACGAAAGCGGTAAGGAGCTTCCCGCGGTTTAGTCCCAGGAATGTGGGCTGGACTGAGCAGCCAAGTGCACCGTGGCCACCGCAGAGCCCAACTCGCAAGGCCACACCCACTACATATGGTCCCGCCCCCTAGGGCCCCGTCCCGCTCCCTGTGGCGGCTTAGCGCGCCACACCGCGAGCTCCTAGGTACCTGCTCGGGCGTCGCCGCTCGGTCGCCCCGCTGCCCTCGGCCGTTCTGAGTGGGCCCCTCCGCTGAGGCGCCATCCAGCCGAGCTGCTGCAGAGTCGGGCGGGGAGCGGGAGCCGCCGAGTGCGGAACAAGCGCCGCGACTGGGAACAAGGCAGGATCCGTGCGGGAACTCGGGAGCGACGCGCTCGGTGGTCTGCACAGCCAGGCGTGAGCAATCGGCGACCGAGCGGCGGGGCGGGGCGAGGTAGGGCGGGACCTGCTCCTCCCGCGGTGCCGCGCACCTGCGTGCCGGGTGCGCCTGCGGCGGCTTTGGGTCGCAGACCGGAGGCGGCGGCCGGGTGAGTCGGAAGTCTGGGCAGGGCAGCGTCAGGCTGCCTTCCTTAAGGCCAGTGTACGACTTGAGGGGCCTCAAAGTGCCCGCGGGTACAATGCCCGGAGGCTAGCTCTTAAAGGCCTTCGCCTGTATGAGCAGGTGGAGTCCGCGGTCCAGGGCGCGGCTGGCATGCAGAGTTCTCTCCGCACCCAAAGAATCCTTAGTGCTTTTTAGTAGCGACAAAAAGATGCACCCTGCTATTTTCCCAGAAGGTTCATTATCATCCAGATGCTTTTATTTTAATATAAACGACACCTGAGGCTTGTTCCCTTTCCACGTTATCATTGCCTTATTTTTAATCCGAGCCGGTTTTCTCTGATATGGAATAAAGCTTGCAGTTGCAGTGTTTTTCCTTCCTACAGCCAAACTGACCTGTGTCCTAGAAATGTGAATTAATTTTTATGTTGTCCAAAATTAAGTTGAGAATAAATTTCCTACGAAAATATCAATCATGAGGCCTGATAAAAAATGTTTATAGACACCTTCCTGGTTGTATTCTCCAGTGTAATGTATGGTAGTTTGAGAATGTTTAGGGATGCAGCTCTGTGCAAGAACACTTGTCTAGCATGTATAGGGCCCAATGTATAACTCAGGTGCGCGTGCGCGCGCACGCGCGCGCACACACACAGACACACACACACACACACACACACGCACTGCTTTTGCCGTTGCTTGTGTTATGAGCTTCACCAGAGAACCAGCACTGTTCTATTTTAGGAGCCAGTGAACAAAGAGCAAAAGTCTCTGTATTTGAATATGGAGATAGACTTCTCCATTTTCATGTTAATAATAGGGGTTTCCTCTAATAAAACGAACCTAGCTGATATCAGAACTAAAAGAACATGTTAAGAATAGGACTGAGGAAGAAGCCACCACACATTCGTTTGTTTAGTTGGTTGACTGATTTGTTTTTAGAGACAGTCTCACTGTGTATCCCAGGCTTGTTTTAAACTCATGGTGACCCTCCTGCCCTAGCTTCCCCAGTGCTAAGATAACAGGTGTGTGCCACCATGCCTGGCTCACCATGTTTGTTTATAACTCTGGTTTCTCTACTAGGAAGAAGTCCCTGAACAGAGATCTTGTTATAGAAGTTCACACAAAATACTGAAATGTCAGGTTCCACAGCATTTAAGATGAGACTAGTTCATTTGGACTTTAAAGGAGCTCCACCAAAGGTCTCATATCTCGCGGAGGTAAGAACTTCCTTTTACCTCTTGAGAATCACCATTTGCCTCAGGTTACAGTCTACTGTTGCCAGCAGTAATCTATGGAAGTGGGCAGTTGTAAAACAACCACAAGGTCCAAGGTTGGGACAGGTGAAATGAACTTCATTTTTCCCACTTCCCCTCACAGAATGAGACAGAACCTCCAGGGTGGCACAAGAAACAAAAGACAAACCACAACCTCTTTTTTTGTGAGTTGAATTGTGACACACACACACCAGAAAGAGTTAAATGCAAATTTTAACCCTTGTACCTGCCAACATGTCCTTATTTAGAAAGGTCTGTGTATGTATAAGCAAGGTGA
Source organism: Cavia porcellus (assembly GCF_034190915.1). Taxonomy (NCBI): domain Eukaryota; kingdom Metazoa; phylum Chordata; class Mammalia; order Rodentia; family Caviidae; genus Cavia; species Cavia porcellus. The sequence continues at coordinate 30,673,434 of NW_026947515.1, forward strand.
GTTGAGGTTGTACTGGATTACAGTGATCCTGAGTAAGAAGAAGAGAGTTCACCAGGCATGGTGGCACACACCTGTAATCTCAGCACTCAGAAGGCTGAGGCAGAAGGATCAGCCAGAACTGTGAGGAAAACTTATGGTCTTTTAAGCCACACAGTTTGTAATCAACAAAACTAGGAATCAGGTATACCCAAAATTGAATTCCAAAATTGAAATCAATGGGGCCATGGCCCCATCTAGGGTTAGCAAGTTGGCCCGAGATAGGGGAAAGAAAAAGGAACATTCCAGTGATGTTAAGATCAAAGGACTCAGAAATAGTCCCCAAATAGATGTCCTCCATAGCAAGAACCCTGAGGGAAGGTTTTACTGGCCCTGGTTTGAGGTGATTTCAAAGAGTCCCATGGGTGAGAGTTCTGGAGGTGCTCTGCAAGACCACGAGGCTCCCAGAAACATGTGACAGAACTTTCTTCTGGAAGAACGGAACCTCACAGTAAAGACAAAACTTGGGAGGTAAATCCACATTAAACTAAGTGCTTTAGCAGGGTTGAAGGAGAGAATGCTCTGATACCAGGGAGAGAGTTACAGAAGAGAAAGAGACAAATAAACCCTGCAGAAGTAGTAGCTCAGAGCCTGTAGAAGGTGCCTGGGGTGGTCCATCCATCCTGAACATAAGAACCTGTTCTTTGTTTTGTTTTGTTTTAATCAGTACCGGGGATTGAACTCGCGACTACCTGCTTGCAAGGCAGGTAGTTATTCCGCTGAGCTAAATCCCCAGCCCCTAGAACCTGTTCTTAAAATGTACAGCAGGTAGCATACGCCTGTGATCCCTTAACTCGGGAGGATAAGGCAGGAGGGTCACATGACATCTTTTAAATCAAACCAGGCTGGATTTTGGATTCATTCCCCCAGTACCACACACACACACACACACACACACAAATGTTGATCCCCGTCACATGGCAACCAGGAAATGCAGAGCCACCTGCTGCTCCTTCCCAGCTCCTGGTCCTGTGTGTCAAGAGTGCACTGCTGCCTGCTCTCCCACTTTTTGAGGCCAGTGTGCTGCTTCTCTTAGGCAGTGTGCCCCCCACGCACCCCAACCCCATCACCAGTATACAGTGCACATTCAAGGTTCAGAGTTCCCAGGAGAAGTAGGTATAGCAGCTGCCATCCAGCTTCACAAGCTGCAGAGGAAAAGTCCCCCTGCTGCTTTTGTTCAAATGGTGACATTTTCCTGACTCCCTCTCCGTCTCTCCCAGATCTTTCCGCTCTTCCGAGCTCTGGGTGCGAATGGCCTCCTCATTGAGTATGAAGACATGTTTCCTTACGAGGGCCACCTGAGTCAGTTGAGGGCCGTGCACGCATACAGGTATGGGTGTCACCTGGCAGTCACAGAGCAATCTGAGGGGTTCCAGGGCTCCGGGTGGGAAGGTGCAATCTTTAGATGTAGATGGAAGGGTTAGCAATGTGGGATGGGAATGTCCTGCCATCTTCTGAAATGAATGTCTTATAAAAGTTGATTGTGAGCAGACATGGTGGTGCACACCTGTTATCCCGGTTTTCCAAGGAGACTAAGGCAGGAGAATCACAAGTTCCAGCCCAGCCTGCGACACTTAGTGAGAGCCTGCCTCAAAAAATAAAAGTCCCTGGATGCAGCTAAGTGCAAAAGTCCAATATCACAACAAATCAATTAATTTAATTAATTATAAAAGTAAAACACATTATAAAAACAAGCATACTCACTGGAGAGTTTGGAAACATTTAAAAAAAGAAAAATAGCATCTACCAACCTCACTGGGAAGGCACAGTTTGCAGTTCAGCTTGTTGGTCTCTGCTCAGTGCAAGTCTACAGTGAGCTTACCTAGCCCTGGACTGGGCTCGAGTCAGGCCGCCAGCCAGACCTGGAATTGTGAGTGCAGGTCGAGGGGAGAAGGTGATAGAGGGGCCCAGGAAGGCTCATGCAGCACTCCCAGTCCAACTGCAGAGGCCCGAGGAGAAAGGGCTAAGGAGGGGAGCTGATAGATCCCCAAAGAAGAAATACCAGTGGCCAATAAGTGGCGCTCCTACTAGAACCATATATACAGTGCTGTTTGGACCACTGGTTGGGGGAAGCTTCTACCTGAGTGACAGTGACAGTGAGTGTGAGGAAAGGCAGCCCTGCTTGTGGTGGGACATCAGGACAGCCTGGCCCTGGTGGGCATCCGAGCTCTCCAGCCTGTCCACCCTCTCACCACAGCAAAGCAGGCTGAGCATCGGCAAGGGCAGCAGAGTGAGCTTGTGGGGTACTTACAGTGGGGTGCTTACTGTGGTACCTCTGCTCCATATGCACTTCTGTGATTTTTTTTTAGCAATAAACATACTTTGTCTTTCTTTCTTTCTTTTTTTTTTTTTTTTTTTTTTTTTGTCTTTTTCCTTTTTATCAGTACTGGGGATCGAACTCACGACTGCCTGCTTGCAGGGCAGGCGCTTATGCCGCTGAGCTAAATCCCCAGCCCCATAACTTTGTCTTTCAAAGGGAAAAAATTTCCTCTGAAGTTGAAAATAACTTTCTATGAATAATAAATGTATAGTGCTCGCTAAGAGATGGTTCACACACATGCAGAACCTAGAAATAGTTTTGTTTTGTTTTGTTTTGTTTTTTTAGTGACATTCATAAATGGCTACTCACAATGGTGCTTGTGAAGGTAATATGTAGAGCCATTTCCAGGACTGACCCCCATGCAGCACTGCTGGCCTAAGGGGGCCGAGCTCAGGTCAAGGGCTATGTGAAAGTGGCTGAGAGGTGCCTACACACGGGCCACCACCAACCCCTGTTCTGCAGCTTGTGCTGCTGTGAAGGCCAGGTCTGTGTAAAACTCAGACAACCTAGAGGCTCAGATCCCAGCCGGCTGCCTTCCCTGCAGCCTGCAGCCCATGGGGCTCAGCAGCATGAGGGTCTCTCACTTGTCCAGGAGGTGCTGAGCCTGAAGAGCAAGGACCAGGGAGAGTGGGAGGACTAAGCCGACTGGCTGGCACACGCTTCCTATGGTCTTTGTCTCCCCAGCCCCGCCGAAGTCACAGAAATCCTGCGTCTGGCCAGACTCAGTAAACTGGAGGTCGTTCCCTTGGTGCAGACGTTTGGACACATGGAGGTGAGGGGCATGGATGTGGGTCCAGATGCCCAGTTTATTCCTGAGCAGAGAGCTGGCACTGCACTGAGAGGCTACACTCTTGGAAGCCCACTCCCCACAAGCAGCCAGAGAGCACTTAGAGCAGGTCCAGCAGCCTGTGTGGAAGGGAAAGAAGGCTTCCGTTTTCTGTTTGAAAAAAGCCCAAGAATATTTTTCATGACTCGGTAGGCCAAGGCAGGGAGGTCATGTCTTGGTCACTTTCTCACTGTCCACAATCCCCAACAGTACACAGCTCAGTAATACACAAGGCCTGATGCTGCCATTTAAAGGAAGAGAGGCTTAGTTTGGCTCATGCTTGCAGTCCATGGTCAGCTGGTCCAGGGCAGGAATGGCCCAGGAGAGAGAGCAAAGGAAAGCAGTTCAGATCACAGCAGCCAGGAAGCAGAGAAGAAGGGAGGCTCTGAAAAGGGAACCCACCCCTCCTAGGCCACACCCCAGTACCCTGCCTCTCCAACCAGGACTACCATCTAACAGCCATCCATGATCCAGTCACCTTCCCAAAGCCTGCCTAGGCCTGCATAAGGCCCTTGGGGACACCTAGATATAAAGCCTAACATGTTGTTAGTTCAAGGCCAGCCCAGGATACACAGCATAATCATGTATCAAGTTAAAAAAAAAAAAAAAAGAACTGGGAAACAAATTCAGTGTTGATTTATTGGCTGTTAGGGTGCACAAATTCCTCTGCCTAACACTGAACTCCCTCAAGTTTACCAGAAGCCTTTCACTTACACTCGAGTCTTCACATCCAGAAGAAGGGTGCTTTTACTCCAAGCCCCAGGCTTGCCAGGCCTGCCCTCAGGCTCTCAGCCTGTCTTTTGGAATTCTCCCAAAAATCAGCCCACCCATATTTCCAGTAGGTTCTCCCTGCTACATTCCTCTATGTTCTGGTACTCTGGCTCCTAGCACCAGTGTCCTCTGTATTGCAAATCAGTGAGAGGTTTAGGTCCCCTGACACGATACTCCTCACCCTGTGGCATCATCGAACCCCCTCCCAGGCCCATAGCCCCCAGTTTCAGCCTTCTGGCTGCACTCACCAGTGCCCACCAAAGCCTGCCTTCTCTGGATAGCATTTAAGTCCAGCCCCTCTGGCAGGAAAGTTGCTGGCTTTCACAGCTCGGGGACCCTGGGGCAGGGCATCAGGGAGCAGCCCTTACCAAGAATTTCTGTGGCCACTCACAGGTAACCATTTTCAATTTGATGTCCACCTTTAGCTGACTTCCAGAGCCCTGAAGTGGCTGTCTTCCTTTTATGTACTTCTTTTGGGATGGGTTTGCCAACCTTTTCATGATGAAGTAGCCAGAAGGAGTGTTCACCACCAAATCTGAAAGAGAATAGAGCCTCCTGTCTTTCCAGTTTGTCACTCCTCCAATTAGAATGAGGAGGGAAAGAAGGCCTTTGAGAAACTAACAGGAAGCAGGTTGGGAAGTTGCTGCCTGCTGGGCAGCCTCCCTGCCTGCTCACAGCAGACTTCTAGAACCAACTTGGCAGTCCAAACAGAAACTGTCATGCGGGGAGCAGGAGCTGGGAGCCTTTGGCAAGCCTCATGGAGCAGTGGGCTCAGGCACCCCCTCAGCTCACCAGCCTCTCACGCCTCCCTGCAGTTTGTGCTGAAGCATTCAGCATTCGCGCACCTCCGGGAAGTGGCACTCTTCCCCAACACCCTCAACCCTCACAAGGCAGAGTCCCTGGCCCTGGTGAGCGCCATGATTGACCAGGTCCTAGGGCTGCACAAAGGCACCTGCTGGCTCCACATCGGGTGTGATGAGGTAGGTACCTTCATCCCACTTTGCAGCCCCTCCTCTTCAAGGTCACCTCCCATGCCAAAGTTTCTTGTAGGAAAACCCTCCAAATGCCAAAGAATAAAGAACCTTGCCAAAGGGCTGGCCCCAACCCATCCAGCTCCAGGAAAGGGTCATGGCCTGGTACAGAGGCAGGGGCCAGCAGAGCCAGAAAAAGCCTTGCTGTCCCTACAGGCACAGAGCCAGCCTGTCACAGGCACACGAGGCCTCAATATTTTGTTCCAGTCAAAGAAGGGGCACTGTGTACATGCTACTTTTAGATCCTAAAGCCCTCACTTTAGAGAGATGGTCCTTGGGGAATCAGGCAGTGTCCTCAGCCTCCCACCTTTCTGCCTCACTGCTTGGCTCCAGATGCACAGGCAAGACCTAGGGACACCAAGCCAGACTTCCGCAGGTCTGTAGCCCACTGGAACCTGAGCTAGACCTGCACGGGTAACAGTCAGCCCAAGGTTCCCTTTAGGAAAAGAGATTTGTATGTGTGTGTGCGCATGCACATGTGCGTGCTCTTAAAGTGTATCCTTCAGCAGCTCTCTGCTCATTTGGGGAGCTGTATGACTGTCATCATTATCCCCTGCAGGGCCCTCCTTCACCCCAGAAAGACCCTGTCCCAGCCCCTGCAGCCTTCCACCTGCCCTCTGTCTGGCCCTGCCTGGTCTGGATATTTCACTTAGTGGGGTCACACAATATCTGGTCTTCTGTTTTGGACTTCCTCGCTCAGAAATGTGTGCAGGACAGGGTCCATCGATATTGAAGCATGTGTCAGAAAGCCTGCTCGGGGTGGGATGTGAGTCTGTCCTCTCCTTGGAGCTGAGAGTCACAGGCCTGAGCCCCCACCCAGCCTCCTCTCTGCATTCCGCTACCTCAGACTCAGGACACAGTGTGGGGACTATGCCAGCTGAACCACCCACCTCTTCCTACAGGTCTACTACCTGGGTGAAGGGGAGACCTCTAAACAGTGGCTGCAGCAGGAGCAGAACAGCCAGGCCAAGCTGTGTCTGTCCCACATCTGGGCAGTGGCCAGCCATGTGCTGAGCCAGCACCCCAGCACAACACCCCTGGTGTGGGATGATATGCTGCGGGACATTCCCCAAGATCAGCTCGCAGGTGGGCCATGCAGGGCTCAGATGGGGACTTCTGCTGTGCCTGAGACCCGGATCTCAGGGTTGTGGGACTGAGCTTCCCACTAGACTTGCTTTTCATGTGTGCATGAGAAAGCCAGATCTGTGTCACTCCCCAAGTGACTGTCCATCTTGCAAAATGTGGGCTCATGGGCAGGAAGCCACCATGGCAGCATCAGTGCTCCAGCTTTGCTCGTGCTTTTTTTTTTTTTTTTTAAATCGTGAAACAGGATCTTGCTGTGCAGTTCAGGCTCACTGTATAGCTCAAGCTGGCCTTGAACTCACAGTGATCCTCTTGCCTCAGCCTTCTGAGTGCTGGGATGACAGGTGTGCACCTGGCTTCACCAGTGTTCTTTGTGGCTGGCCCTAAACTAGGGGGTTGTCCAGGGGCCTCTGAGGAGCACAGGAGCCCACTGGCTCCAAGAAGCTCCTGGGGCCTGATGAGATGGGCTGTTCCATTTCATGCCAGAAGAGTGCATCTGTGCCTCAGGGGCTCAGGGTGTGGCCTGGCGAGGACCCCCATTCACATTGTTGCCCTGTCCTCAGCATCTGGGGTGCCGCAGCTGGTGGAGCCCGTGCTCTGGGACTACAGTGCCGACCTAGATGTCAACTCCAAGGGTCAGTACCAGGCTGCCTCAGTCACTGCCTATGTGCCTAGATGGGCTGCCCCCTGCCCTGTGCCCCTGTGACCTTGGCTGCCTGGCCTGTAGGTGCAGCCAGTTGGGCAGCTCGGCTGACCAGGGTGTGGTAACAGCGTCACAGCTGCTGTCCTACTTTGCCCTTCTGCACTGCAGGCCCCACACAGGGTGGGGATGGGACTCTCCAGTGGGAAGCTTGTGCTCTTCCCTGTTCTCCAAGACATTTTCCCAACGAGCCAGCAAACCAAGGGCCGCTTGTGAAAAGCTGGACTGTCCTCTACTACATGTCAGCCCAGGGCTGTGGCCACTCCTCCGTGGGCCAGGACAGTGCATGATGTGGTCCCTCATGTAGGCTGTCTGCACAGAGCCACTCACCTGCCTGCTTTCCACACAGTCCTCCTGATGGAAAAGTACCGGGAGTGCGGCTTTCTGCGTCTGTGGGCAGCCAGTGCCTTCAAGGGGGCCACGGGAGCCAGCCAGGTCATACCCCCAGTTCAGCACCACCTTGGGAACCATGCACAGTGGCTACAGGTGGCAGACAGTGGGCCAGTGGATGCACTGCAGGGCATCATCTTGACCGGCTGGCAGAGGTGGGTTTGTGGGAGGCTGGTCCTGGGGTCGGGGAGCAGCTCCCCAGCCTGGCCGCAGCCTTCCCAGAGCTGGCCTCAGGATGTCTTGAGTAGGCCCTAAGTTCTGTGAGGACACCACCCATGCTCCCCACCAGACAGACCGTGTCTCGTGTAGCACAGGAGGACACAGGGTGGATGCTGGTCTTCTGCAGTTCACCTCACTTGGAAAATACGGCAGCGTACCAGTCTGTCCTCAGCCCACTCCACCTGGGTCCTGTCCTGTCTGTAGGTTCGACAGAGGCCAGGTTTTCAATGAAGCAGTGGAGGCAGGATCATGGTGGGGGGCTTCAGAAACCATCAGGGACTCCAGGATGTGACCACATGTGTGGCTGGAGCGTGGGGTCAGCTCCCAGCACCAGCGCATGTCCAGAAGCAGCAGCCAGTTCTGCAGAAGCTTCCAGGTGGCTCTGTCTACCACCAGGAAGATTCCCAAGCATCTCTTCTGTGGGCCTGGGGTTCACTGGGGCTAGACGACACCAAGACTGCCCCCATGAGCAGCACTTCTCTGTGCAGAGGACAGGAACCGGAGCCCCAGAGTTTGACTTCAGCATCTGAACGCATGCCCTTCTACCTGTCCCGCTTGCCACACCTGCAGCCACATCCATCTCCACCCAACTCGCAGCTGAGGCAGCTGAGTTTGGAGCAGGTGGAGGTATCCTGCCTGGCCTGGGGAGTCTTCCTCATGGGGCCTTGGGGAAAAGCATAAGTGTTGGCACAGCCACCAGGAGCAGAGGGAAGATGCTGAGGGAAGAGTGGAAGGTGGGGAAATTGTGGGCCACATGCAAAACATACAATATAGTTAATACGTGTAAGTAACAAAATTTCTTCTTTGTAACACAGGCATGTACAACCTTCAGCCTGAGGTTGGATGCAGGGGCCCCAGGACAGGAGCAAGAATGCCCTAGATTAGGGCACCTCTGTTGGCTGGGTGGGCCGAGGGCAACAGAGCTGAATGCCCCTTTCTGGGCACAGGTATGACCACTTCTCGGTGCTCTGCGAGCTGCTCCCCGTGGGCATCCCGTCCCTGGCTGCCTGTCTGCAGCTGCTCCTCCATGGTATGTCTGCCCATCTGGCATTGGCCCCAGCCTGCCTGTACCCAGGTCATCAAGTGTAGGCCCGAGCCAAACCAGAAAGTCAGAAGTCAGACTCATGGAAACTGCAGTGAAATGAGTGCTTCCTGGGATGTGGAAGAAGAGGCCACCAGCCACCTGTGTTGTGTAAATGTCCTGAGAGCCAGAAGGCAGCTTGAGTAGAACCAGCGACCCCTTTACTGGAAAGGCCCCTTAGCCAGCACTCTGAGGGAGCAGCTGGATCCAGCGTGGCTGAGCAGACAGAAAAGGCCTTGGTGAAGTCCACAGCACACAATCAAACCACACCATTGTAGGTGTGAGTCCATGCAGGCGGAAGTGTCTCAGGTCAGAGTAAGGACACAATGCCTGCAAACATGCTTAGCAAGGGCAGCGCTGTGCAGGGAGCCAGGGAAGGATGTGCAGAGGATGAGTCTTTGCTTTTCCCAGTTGTTGAACTGAACTATTGAAAATATTCAGAAAGGCTAGGAGGCAACAGCACACACGCCCTCCTACGTGTGCCCCGAGTGGGGAGCTGCAGATGGGGCTGTATTGGCTTCTGTGTCCCATTTTCAAGAGAACCAGTGGTTGCTCCTGCCCACTACAGAACTAGGACCCTCCTATCCTGCCACAGCCTCGGTGCTGACATGGTGCTGTCCATGCTGGCACCAGCTTGTTCCAGGAGCTCTGAAATGTCTCACTATTGAGACAGATTCATGAGCCTGGCCATCTGCAGAGGGAGCCCAGGGCTGGTCCAGGTGGTGGCCCTGCCAGAACACCATTGGCATTTCTGTTTTCCAACCTTTACAGTAATGAAAAGCAGCAGGGCTCACCTTGAGGTGGCCCTCGGATCAGCATACAGGGCTGGGCTGGGCTGGGCTGGGGCTCAGGCTCAGGCTCCCATCATCCTCTGCCTGAGGGCCTGAAGCCCCAGTCTGCCTGACCTACAGAACAAGTACTCGGCTTCCCTCCCTCCGACAGCTTCTGTCTGTGGTTGGTTTCAGGAGGATTTGCTGAGGATGTGAAATCGAGAGTGGAAAACCTCCTTGGGGTTTCAAGCCCAGGAGGAACAGATGCCGTAAGGTAACCAAGCCCTGCCCCATCAGTCCTGCCCCTGCCCGCCCCTGGGGACCACCAGTCTCAGCCTGGCTCTCTGGCAGTGTGGGAGCCAGCTCCTTCCCTGGCAGTGATGTTCACACCCTCGTCACACAAGTCAGCCTCCACCTGCGCAGCTCTGTAGACGCACTGCTGGAGAGGAACAGGTAAGCAGCCTCCACTCTCCCGCCAGTCTCTTTTACAAAGGCTTTCTAGGGAAAAGCAGTTTTCTTGTCTTTTGGGTTTTGCTTGTTTAACAGCATCTTGCTATATAGCCCAGGCTGGCCTCCAACTTGCAGTCCTCCTCTTTCAGCTTGCTGAGTGAGAAGTACAACTGTTTAAAATTTCTAAGCCAAGCACAGTGGTGCCATACATCTAACCCCAATGCTCAGGAAGGTAAAGCAGGAGGATCATGAGTTCAAAGCTATTCTGATGAATTCTGAGTTCAAGAACAGCCATAGTGAAACTCTTATCTCAAAAAAAACAAAAACTAAGTTTTCCCAGAGGTGTCACTGCAAAGCAACCATGGCATTAGCTGCTGTCGGCTAGCGCTCACCTGTCTATTTTGCCCCAGGTATGTGACTGGCTGGTTCAGCCCCTACCATCGCAGGCGGAAGCTCATCCACCCAGTCATGCTCCAGCACATCCAGCCCGAGGCACTCAGGTGAGCACCCCCGGATTCAGCTAAGACCTACTTCCCTGGGTCGCAGCCTCTGATGGACCCCATGCATTCCCTAACAAAGCTCAGGGTGCCTAGCCCAAGAGGAGAGCCTGGCCCACATACTCAGACAGGCCACTTGGGATCCACCTGGCCCTGCTGTACCCGAGACACCTTGGCCAAGAGCCCTTGTAGCTGGGGTCCTTGCTATCTCCCCTCCTCTCCTAGGTCAGGGTTGTAAGCTGAGCCTAACAGTGTGTGCCCCATGGCAGCAACATGCTGCCTACTGTGTGACAGTCCTTGTGCCACCAAGACAACTGTTTGCCAAGTGTAGAAGGCATTCTGGTCAGATGCTCAAGTGTGCCCAGTTCATTCACCTACTGGTCCCACTGGGTAGACTGAGGCATGGAGCAGCGCTGACCTGTGGGGCTAAGGACGTGTCATAGGGTCCCTGGCAAGCACTACAGTTCACAGCCCTGTCACCCGCAGCCTCCTGGGCAGGTGGGGTACCCTGGTGCAGCAGTTGGAGGTGGCGCTGCAATGCATCTTCTACCCCGACACCGTAGAGGAGTGGCTGGAGGAGAATGTGCACCCTAGTATGCAGCGGCTGCAGGGCCTGCTGCAGGACCTCACCGAGGCAGCCATACCCCTGCCACTGCCTCCCAGCCCTGCCGGGGATGTGGGTCAAGACCCCTGAGGGGCTCCTGCCATGGGCTGGGGGCTGTGCTCTTGGCCTAAGTGGGCTGAAGGGAGCTTTACATTCTGTGTCCTCCTGCTGCACCTGGACAAGGCCCAGGGCTCACAGTGCGGGCAATGGAAAACACCAAAGGAAAAGGCACACAGGACCTGTTTATGATGTGCATAGAGAACTTTTATTAATTCATCTGAAATAAAAATACTACCAGTTGCCAAGTCCCGCTAACAGAAACTTGAATCAGGTTTTTTGTCAGCTCCCTGGTTTGCAATTGAGGTCTCCCTCACTTGGAAATGAGCTCCAGCCCCAAAAGCCCTGCAGGGACGGCCCAGGAATGGACTCTTAGGCAGCTGCTCCTCCCTCAGATGAAGCATCTTCAGAGTGCACAGAGGCTGGATATGGTGGCACATACCTATAATCCTTGTTATCCAGGAGGCTGAGGCAGGAAGATCACAAGTTCAAGGCCAGGCTAGGCCACTTAGCAAGACTGAATAAAACTGAAAACATGGCTGGGGATGCACCTAAATGGTACAGCAGGCCTGCCTACATTTATAAGACCCTTGATTCAATCACCAGCATCATAAAGAATATGAGCCCACAGGCTGACGCACCAGACACCATTTGCTGTTCTTTTTAGGAAAGAAAAACATACCAGATTCGGCCATTTAACAGCTGGTGCTGGGCTGTACATTTAAAGCACATGTCCCGACTCAGGGCTAAGGGACATCTGCTTCCAAGCAGGAGGATCTGGCTTGCTCTTGCCAAGGTGCTAGCAGCCTCAGATCTGTACCTGGATAATGCTGTGGCTTCCCAGTGCTGCCTGGCTGTGCCTACAAATGTGCACAGCCTCAAGGGTGCTGACCAGGGACCGGGAGTCCATGGTTCTCAGGCCCACGTCCAGGCTGGCTCCCTGCTTCTGTGAGAGTGGCTGCAGCCAGAAGCAGGGTCTATGCCTACAGTTCCCAGGGCTCAGGGCTTGAGCAAGATCTCTGCAAGAGAGCACCCAGTCTTCAGACGCCAAGTGACCTCTTCTCTGCCCAGGCTGGGGTGGCAGGTTGGTGGTCCTCCTATGGCCAGCAACCATGCTCTAGTCTGGGGGACTATGATAAGCTCTGGGCAGGCACCTAGTCTGTTCATTTCCCTGGGGTCAGCAAGGCAGGTGTCCTTGAGGACAGGCAGCCTCTGAGTACTGCAGCCCCCACAGCCCATGGTGCCCTGGCATCTCACCGAGGGTCAGGTCCACCCTGACCACTGAAGACAGTCAACCAGGAAGGGTAGGACACACAATGTGCTGGCATCAGCAGCCAGAGGGACCTGGCCCTCCCCAACAGGCACACAGGCATCATAGTATTATGAATAGAACTCAATGCCAGAGCCCAGGGCTGACAAAGCCTCTGGATGTGGGCAGGGCAGGCCCTGGGCCCATGCTAGAGAAAAGTCTGCAGCGTCCTTTGTTTCACAGTCCCTGGGATGAGCCAGGCCATACGGTCCATCACCTCACATCCCACTCTGCTGGGCCAGGGTTGCTGTCCGGTTCTGAGAGGTGTGGTGACTGCTGAGTCCCTGGAAGAAGCATGTGCCTCCTGCATCTTAAAGTGCCCCCTGGCCATGAGCATGGCTCTGGGCAGAATGGAGCCAGAAGTGTGAACAGGCAGAGGCAGGCAGTCCATCCTCGCTACCCCAGGAGTCACAGGCAGACATCCAGGATGAGTCAGGAAACTTGTGGCTGGCTGCTGAGCTAAGACACCATTGGAAGCCCAGGCCAAGATATTGTGGATGGGGCCCACACACAGCCATGCTGGACCCGTCAGCTCTGGCTGCCAGGAATATCGGCCTCACTGTCACTGCTGTGGGACCGTTCTGAGGGACTCTCCAGGCGGTGCAGCTCCAGGAAGCTGGTGATGAGCTTAGCAATGGCCTCCACATCACTGGGACCAAGATGAAGTGCAGGGTATCTGTCACAGGGCATGCCTCACAGCGGCCAGCAAGTCCTTACCCCAACCTCACCCCTGAACACCCAACTGCAGCCTCGGGGCTTCCAGACTGGGCCCAGAATCTCTCATCCTGGCACTGCTTGCTCTAGCCCTCTGTGGGCAGCATGGCAGAGCTGCCTTTAGCACATATCTCCTTTCCCCCAGACCCTATTTCTCCCCAGTGCCCCAGATAAGGAGCAGTCTATAATGAGAGTCAGGTCAAGGTCCCACACTTCCCAAGTCTGGTCCTCTTACCTGCGGTGCCCCATGACTGCACTCTGGGTGAGAGGGTGGGAGAAGCCTGTTGAGAACCGCAGCACCACCATATATCCCTTCCCAAAGTACCGGACCTTCTCCTCCTCCACATTCACGTCCCGGATATCATTGAGCAGGACCACCACTGCAGGGATGTACAGGTCAGAAGCCACGGCCCCCTGGGCACACAGTGGCCCACCTGCATGGTCCCATGACCCTCCTCACTACCCACCTCCTCCCTGATAGGCTGATGCTCTGAAGAAACCTGCCCACAGCCCACCCCATAGGCCAGGGTGCATCTGGGGGACCCCATCACAGCACGTAATCTTGGACCCAAGCTGTGTCCCATTTCCCCCATCTGCACGGTATCCAGATTTCCAATCTCACCTTCGTCATGGCCTGCTCTAAAAAGGGTCAGCAGCTTCCTGTAGAGGCTGAATGTTTTCAAAATGACCTTCCCCGTGCTCTTGTTGAAGATGGCTTCCTAGAAATTGATGTGCACTGACTACACACAGACCTCCAAGGGAGGGCCCTGACCCCTACCCACACCAGAGTGGCCAACCAAGGGGCTTCCCAGTTAGAACCCCCAGAGCTGTCCACCACACCAGAACCCAGTGTCTGCCATCTGATCCCAGGACTCTCACGAGACATCAGGGCAAAACAGAGTGGTCAACAGAGCAAATGGCCTCTTCTCTTGGCATCGCGATGGGATGGCAGTGAGCCACATGAGGCAGAGAAGTGAGGAGTACAGGCCAGGTGGCTTCAAAGACTCCCAAGGGCAATGTAGGCAGGGAGAAGAGGCTGGCTACAGGAGGGGACACTCACCCCTCTACCCCAGCAGCCCCAGGAGTGCAGAGAATGTTGGTAAGAACAATCATCAGTAATTTCTGGCAGATTCCTGGGCCCAGGGATGACTACAGGCAATGTCCAGGGGCCAAGTCCAGCTATGTGGACCCTTTTACACTAGGACAAACACTCCAGGACAGGAACAAGGGCTCCACTTGCACAGCCTTACCTCCCAGTCCTCCAGATTCTGCACAGCCACAAACAGGCAGCCAGTGACATAGAAGAACTTCCATCCCAGACTATCTGCAGAAGACACAAGACACCAGCCCATGAGCAAAGATGCAAAGGCACCAACCCCAGCACAGCCTTTCCCCAGTGCTGGGCACAGGCCTCAGGAGCAACAGCCAAGGGCCAGACTACTCCTGCCCCTGGGAGTCTAGCTAGAGGCAGGGAGTGAGATGGAGAACTGAATCTGGCTCCTCCATTGCAGCAGGATCTCAGGCAATCACTAGAGCCTGGTTCAGAGAATATTTTATGACACGACAAACTGCCTGAGATCTGGAAGTGCAGGCCTGTAGGTAGCACACCACTGCAAGGTTGGCACTGGCCACCCCGAAGGCCATGCCACAATCACTCACAAAGAAGTTCTTCCAAACAGGTGAGGAAACTGAGGAGAGACAGTCTTTTACCTCCACTGTAGTAGGCAGCAGCCAACCCAGTCGACAGGATGCCTGTGGGAAGATGGGAAGCACACTGTGGTGAGGGCCAGTAGATGCTCCCATCTGGAGAAAGCTGTGTTCTGGGGCACAGCGGGCAAAGACCTTCCATGTAGTGCAGGGAAAACAGCCAGCGCATTTGTACAAACTTCAGTGCACATGACTGGAGTTCTCCAGAAACCCATAAAGTAGCCAGAGACAGTTATCACTCCCACAGCAAAGAAGACCACACAGAGAGCCACACAGCACCGCGTGCAGGAGGCTACAGAGTGCCCAGAGACACAGCTACTTCAGGGAGGGCCAGCACCACACCCGCAGTAAATGCCGCAAGGCTGCCCCAAGGGCACAAGCCCTCCCAGAGACCAGCAAAGCGGGGGCGGTGGAAGTCAGGAAGTGATGTGGACTAGAGAAGGGGTCTGAAACAGGAAAAAGGAAGACAGGAACCAACCAACACCCACCACACAGACCAGAGTATCAAAGCAAGTTTTACACACTATAGTGACCTCAGGGGCGGAAAAAGGAGGAAGAAAAACACTGTGTTAAAGAAAAAGTATCTGTAAGCCCTTGTAGGTAGGAGAAAAATCTGACTAAAAAAAAAAAAAAAAAAGGTTTCCTTTGGGGTAGAACAGAAGAGGAACTGGTTCAATTTGTTTTCATCATTTTAAGGCTTTTCTTTTAGGAGAACATTTAGAAAGTCTTACCAACTAAGAGGGACCACGACCGGATGCCTGGAGCCCTCTTCAGATGGAGAAAGGAGCTGGTGCGGGTCTCCACCTGCATGTACATCCTGGAAAGTGTCTGCACTGGCTGTGGACAGCGGTGACAGGGTCAGACACAGCTGGAGGCAAGGCACACAGGCGGGCCTCACCTGGCTTCCTTTCTGAGCCTTCCGGTGCTCCGTTATGCAGGCCGCCATGGGGTCGCACCGCCCACCCAGCCTGCGCTGGCCTCGTCCTTCCCTGCCTGACCGTCCTACCTGGAAACCTTAGCCTTGCCAAAGCCATTGGTCCCCAGCAACCCTCAAACTCCCGGCACGGTGACCCACCGGAACCCCTTGTCCCCTATGGTGCCCTCCTTTAAAAAAGGGAATCGAAAGTCCCATGTGGCTGAGGCCGCTGTCGGGACAGAAAGCAGCTCGCTCTCTGCTCTCCCATCATAGCTGGGCCCACACCTGCAGGGCGGCAGCGAGGCGGGAAGCTGCTATGCCCGCATGCTGACTCCCGGAGACTGCACCGATGGCGCCCAGGACAGCCAACACTCAAGTGGCGACTGGAAAACTCAACAATGAACCCGAGAGCCATGACTGCGACCCTCCGCCGACAGCTGAAGACTCCACGAACGCCCCCGCCCCACGCACAGCACTGCGCAAACACACACCCATTCGCACACACACCCGCCGGCCGCGTCTGCTCAGCCCTCTGCGGCCCAGCGCGCTGGGAGGACAGCCGGTGGAGACCACCACCTGCGCAGGTGGGCCAGTACGAGTGCCGGGCCGCACGTCCCACCGGATGCCCGCACCTGCACCGCCGTTGAGGGACCGGGTCTGCGAGGAGGCGGGGCGGGGACCGGCCGCGCGGGCTTCCGGGTTTGGCAACCCAGACGCAGGAACTTCCGGGGTTGGGCGGTGCCGCAATGACTTCTGGGTGGGCGGGGCCTCGAGGGCTTTTGGACTAGGCGCGAGGGCTGCCGCCCCGGGTCCAGCGACTCGCAACCCCGGCCCACTCCGAGGCGCGGCGGAAGCAGCGCTCGGGGCTACAGGGAGATGTCTCTGTGAGCAGAAAAGGTTAGGGTAAATCCGGAGGACCTGCGGGCGAGAGAGTAAGAGATCACCGACCGCGACCGACGTGGTTCATGGCATGGCTCCGGGCAGGCTGTGTGCAGTGCTGGTTGCTGCAGATGTTATTTTTGTTTTTCCAGTTTTTTAAAATCTATTACTGTGTGGTTCATATTTTAATAAGATATTAGCAAGACTGCGTAATGTTACCGTTTTTAACATGCTGAGCCTGGTTGTGTACGCTTGTAATCCCATCTATTCAAGAGGTCGAGGCAGGAAGATGGCAAATTACAGGCAGCCTGGACAATGTAGCAAGACTACCCCAAAACTAAAAACAAACCCAAAAAAAGTGTAAAGAGTTGGCTGTATGAAGCTCAGTAATAAAGTGCTTTCCTTGTGCAGGTTCAATCCCAGTGCCGTAAAAAATGTATATACATATATACTGCTATGGTGACCAGAAACACCAAAACAACACCCAGGATTGGGAATCAGATTTATCTCCACGATAAACTGGGTCATTCCCTGAACATCAGGCCCCAATCTCTGGTAGCCTAGGGCTTTTATATAATGTACAAGCAGGAGGTACCAAGGCAAGACAGGTCAGCCTGGAAGTTCTGATTTGCAGAATGAGATCATCAATTACAAGAATAATTAAGGATCATCAGTTTATGAACCTTGGTACAATGGTACAGTCGGGTATCCTGCATGTTTGGTTGCAGCTCCTGTGGTTACAGGGGTCAAGAAAGTAATTACAAAGCCGTGGAGCAGTTACAGAGGTAGGTACTTTCAAAAGACCGAAGGGGTTTTTTGTTTTGTTTTTGTTTTCGTTTTTGTCTTTTTTGAGGCAGGGTCTCACTGTGCAGTTCAGGCTGGCCTTGAACTCACTTGTTAGCCCAGGCTGGCCTCGACCTGGCAGCAATCCTCCTGCCTCAGCCTCCTGAGTGCTGGTAGTAGGGCGTGTGACACCACACCCATCTTTTTTTTTTTTTTTTTTTTTTTTGGTCTTTTTCCTTTTTATGGGTACCAGGGATTGAACTCACAACTGCCTGCTTGGAAGACAGGCGCTTATGCCGCTGAGCTAAATCCCCAGCCCCTCCACACCCATCTTAAGAACAATTTTTACAAAGAACAGTTTCTTGGGGCTGGGGATTTAGCTCAGCGGCATAAGTGCCTGCCTTGCAAGTGTGCAGTTGTAAGTTCGACCTGATACCAAAAAAAAGAACAATTTCTCTTGTACAGTTTTTCCCTTTCAATGTCGGCATGTATAACTCTACATTTTACCTTTATAGCACATTATAAGGAAACTCAGAGGACTGGTATGCGCTTGGTTTAGCAGACACAAGGCTTTGCTCCATCTCTGACACCTAAAGAAAAATGAGATGACCTTACTACCTGTCAGCCTCTTTGAGATCTCTGTACTGATAGTTCTCAAACCCAAGCTTGTGTCAGGTCACACAGAGGGTGTGTTAAAATGCAGACTGTACCCCTGTGCCCAGTTCTGATTCAGTGGGCCTGGGTCTCGCTCTGGGAGATACATATATATCTATATACAGTTTTTTAAAAAAAGAGAAGAGTCTCACCATGTATTCCATGCTGGTTTTAAACTCACTATGGAGCCCAGGCTCCCTCAAATTCACGGTGATCCTCCTGCTTCAGCTTCCCAAATGCTAGGCTCACAGGGGTGTGCCTCCGCGCCCAGCTCTGGGAGTCACACTTTAGAACCTAGGCTCTAAACGGTAGCAAAAATTGTAACTGGGGGATAAGCTAACTCTTCCATCTTCATCTGCTCTCAGCTGATTTTAAAATCAACTAACAGGTCCCATTGCTGACCAGTATATTAGTCTCCAGCTTGCCTTACTATGGATGACCCCACTGACTGAAGTCACCTGAGGGTTAGAGCTCTTCTGGGCAAGAAGATGCCTTTTGTCACTGGAGAAAACTTCCTTTTGTTTTTGTTCTCCTCCCTCCTGGGTTTTAAAGATCAGTTGGGAAAGGAAATAGTGACAGGAGTCAAGACTTTCTCATCAGCAAATTTCCTTTTTTGTAGTTGGATACACTACTCCTTTCTCAGTAGTTAATAGTACATTGGGAGGCTGAGGCAGAAGGGTCACTGTGACCTCACGGCCAGTGTGCACTACATATTGAGACCCTGTCTCACCCAAACAAAAGAGCCAGGCATGGTGGCACACTCCTTTAATCCCAGCACTCAGAAGGGTTTAGCTGCTCAGCTAAACCCCCAGCCCCTATCTTAAGTATCTTGAATGTATGTATTTTTTTCTTTTCCCTTTCTTCTATCCCCCATCCCAATTTTTCTTCCTTTTAAACCCTTGCTTTGCATTTTATAGTATCTATTGTACATTTTGAATTTACTTACTCTTTCAGCTTCTCACACTGGGGAGAAAATACAATGTTTGCACATGTGCATTTGGTTTATTTCACTTATGAGTGCGGTCTCAAGTTATATCCATTTACCTATAAAGTCTCCAGTCTATCCTTGATGGCTCCATTGTATAAAAACACCACATCTTTTTTATCCATTCCTCAGTTGATGGGCATTTGGGTTATTTCCAAGATCTAGGTATTACAACTTGTGCTGTTATAAACATGGGTGCACATATATGACTTTGATAGGATGTTTTTAATTCTTTTTGGAAGCTACAGAAGAGGAATAACTGAGTTAAATGGAACCTCTATTCCTAGTTTTTGAGGAATCTCCACACTGATTTCTACCATGGTTGCACCTGTCTGCATTCCTACCAACCATGGAGAAGGGTTCCTTTTCCCCCACAGCCCTGCCAGCATTTGTTATTAGTTGATTTCTTGATGACAGCCATTCTTTCTGGAGTGAGATGGCATCTCTGTGCTGTTTTAATTTGCATGTCTCGGATGACCAATGATGTTGAACATTTTCTCATATATTTATTTTCCATTTGTATTTCTTCATCTGAGAAGTGTATATTCATCTCAGATGCCCATTTTGGATTGGGTCTTTGAATTTGGGGTTTTTTTTTTTCAGTTCTTCGTACGTTCTAGAAAGAAGCTCTTTGTCTGAAGGACAACTAGCCAAAATGTTTTTCCCACTCTGTGGGTTTTCTTTTTACTCCATTGGTAATTTCTTTGGTTGACACCACTTACTCTTTTTTTTTTTTTTTTTGTCTTTTTGAGACAGGGTCTCGCTATGCAGTTCAGGCTGGACTTGAGCTCACTTTGTAGCCCAGGATGGTCTCAAACTCGCAATGATCCTCCTGCCTGAGCCTCCTGACTGCTGGAATTTCACGCCACGCCTGGCTGACACCACTTACTCTTACGAAGTTTTATTGTAACAACCATCCTGACTCATTGTCAAGTGACTATGTTTAGGGAGTTTGGGTTTTTTTTTTTTTTTACAACTTCTTTATTATTTGATTACATTCATTTTAGAAAAATGTATAGATGCAGAAATATGCAAAGAAAATAAACAATTACCCAGGATCCTTTCCTTAAATATAATGAAAAATTTTATTTTATTTTATTTTTGTCTTTTTCATTTTTATCGGTACCGGGGATCGAACTCACGACCACCTGCTTGCAAGGCAGGTGGTTATGCCGCTGAGCTAAATCCCCAGCCCTGAAAGATTTTATATATTCTAGTTTTTTTGTACATTTATATGGTATTTTAAAACAAAACTAGTATTACAAAATGCTTTACCTTTTAAAAATTTTTATTGTACAGATGCTATTTCTTTTGAGTATTAAATCTGTGAAAACATGATGTTCAGTTGACAGCTTCACTATCTACCCATAGATAAATCATCCTTTACCTCCAACTGTTGGACATTGCAATTATTTTGAATACTTGCTATTATAAGTAACCCTGTTAAATACCTTCCTTTATATATAGCTCTTTGTATGGATTCTGGCACATTTTTTAAAAGATAAATTCCAGGGGCTGGAGGTTTAGCTCAGCAGCATAAGCACCTGCCTTGCAAGCAGGCAGTCATGAGTTCAATCTCCGGTACCGATAAAAAGGAAAAAGACAAAAAAAAAAAAAAAAAGATAAATTCCTATGAGTGATCAACAGTACATACAGATTTTTGGGGCTGGGGATTTAGCTCAGCAGCATAAGCACCTGCCTTGCAAGCAGGCAGTCGTGAGTTCGATCCCTGGTACCAATAAAAACGAAAAAGACAAAAAAAAAAAAAAAAAAAACAGTACATACAGATTTTTAAGTTTTCAGAGGCATTTTAGCAAACCTCCCTTGAGAAAGACAGTTATGGTCACACAAATAAACAGAGTCCTATTTCTTCCTCGCATTCCCTGGCAAAAGTCTTCAGTCCTTATTATGGTAAATAATAGGAGTAGAAGAGACTGCTTAAGATTCCGGCCACATGTGCTGTCTGTCTGCTTTTCCTCCCTGTCCTCAGCCTAGGTCTTTCTGGCAGAGTCTTTCTGCACTGTCTTGTCTCACTTACCACAGGTCTTCTTTTGCAGACAAAGACATAAAAGCTGCATGTCTTTCCTACTTTTTTTTCCTTTTAAATCAAGTAAAATTCCCCACCCCCTTTTGTATTGGCAATCAAACTCAGGACCTTGCACTTGCCAGGCAGGCACTTGTGCAACTGAGTTATATCCCCTGCCCTAGTAAATTCTCACAATGATTAAAACTAGAAAGTCTGTTCTTCTAGGCACCTGTGTTGTTTTAGCGCCTCGGTAATAAACCGAAAATTGAGCCATATTCCTCAAGTGATGGTGGGATTCCGACCATTCTGTGGGCCCTGTCTGAGGAATGGTAGTGAGGGGTAAACTTCAGCTGTATTTTTTTTCTGGATCTTTAAAACCTAGTCAGGGTTGGGGATATAGCTCAGCACCACATGCCTATCTGGAAAGCACAAAGTCCCGAATTCAATTCCCAGTACCACCTGTCTCCAGGTGCAGTGCAGGACTGGAGGTAGCCTCAGGACCTAACCACCCAGCCCTGTCATGTGTCTCACTCCGGCCCTGCGACCTCAAGGGACTTCTACCTTCAGTGACTCCTCTCTCTCTCTGACATTTGCACTTCTAAAAGTGACTCCTCTCTTGTCTGTGTTTTCTTCTGGCCACCCAGCCAGGGCCCAGGGCCATCACCTTGATGCCTGATCACACAGGAGCAGGCCTCGCCCGTGCTTCTGGGCAGGCTGTCCTCGCTGGATGTGTGCTACAGGGTGGGCTGGGCAGCCGCTCGCATCACCCGCCTCACGCAGGGAGTTTGGCGATAAACTGTTGTGCTCTGGGAAGTGCCACAAGGGGGCGCTCCTCTACACCCAGGCCTGGGAGCTCGGCCTCTGAGATGTACTTGGTACTGCAGAGAACACAGGATGCCGAGCCAGGATCAAGGCCGCCTCTCAGAGTCCTTCCTCTGCCGCGGCAGACAGGAGCAGGGGCCCGGGTGCCCTTGGCACCAGCACCCCACTTACTTGTCATTTAAGAGACGTGGTGACACAATGAGTTTACTTTTCTCTGTCAGCTGGGGGAGGCAGACCACTAAGATGATGGGTGATAGAACTGTGGGGGACCGGCAGCAGCTGAAAAGATAAGAAGTATGAAATATAAATGACCTTTATTTTGAGAATGCAGAGAGAGACACCCCCGGTCCCCTGGGGCACGGCATCTCCACCCCGGGGTCCGCGATCTCTGCGTGGAACACATGGAGTGAAGCACATAAGTAGCCTCGGTTTGGGGTGGAACCTAAGGGGGCATTAGGGATGTACAGGTAGCCCACTGGTCTTTGTTTGGCGCCATAGGTAAATTCCTAGGGGTAGGGGAGGTGGAAGCTCTTTGGCTTTACCGGCTACAGTGTCCTGTCTGGGCCAAAACTCTTTCATATCCCGTCTTATGATTATTATTATGAAAAGGGGCAAAGATTTCTCTCTTTAATTGCTTCCTGCTGGCAGAGGGTGCTGTACTGGGGTCTAGGGGAGTCGACAGGATGATGGTTGATGCCCAGGTAGAAGCTGGTGTCAGGTGTTTTAGCCAGGACAACTTCACTGGTGAATGCACGTATGTTAGACCGGAAAAACAAAGAGACAAGATGTTAATGAGGAGGCATGGCACTGTCATATTTAAGGACGCAGGTGAGGTAGAAGGAAAGATGCTTTTGATTTAGACATGTCATTATATCAGGACCATGTTGAGGTCCTGCATGATAAGGCAGAAGACCTGTGTGGGGTAAGAGCGGGTGACTTAAGGGCAAGATGACAGGGTGCAGGGTGATGTCCGTACATCCAAGAAATATTGAGTGGGAACAGGAAATGTGACTCAGGCTACTGGGTCACAGGGAGTAGCACTTGCATGGTTTTGAACTGTATGTTCGGTACAAGCTCGTGTTCTCTAAAATCAAAGAATGAAGTTTAGGAACAATGGAGGTTAAGAGCAGAATATATTTATTGAGAGAAAGAAAGCTTTTGTCTGAGGGACAGAAAGTGTCCCAAGCAGGTTGCTAAAGACTCTGTCTTTTCTAAGAGTAAAATCATGGGGTGAGATGGTTTAACGTTGGGAAAAAGTGAACTTACCAGGTGGGCATAAGGTGGGACAGAATTATGACTAACAAGATTAATTGCTCAGGTAAAACTGATTAAATTGGGGACAAACAGGGAAGTGAGTCTCGTAGAAAGCTGCGTTCTTACAGAACAGTAACTCTTCCCTAGGGGGTTGGGACTGTTCGGAACCTAAGGGGGCATTAGGGATGCACAGGTAGCCCATTGGTCTTAGTTTGGCACCAGAGGCAATTCCTAAGGGTGGGGGAGATAGGAGCTTCCTGGCTTTACCGGCTACATTATCTGGCCTGGGCCAAAACCCTTTCAGCTACAAAGTGAGCTCAAGGCCAGCATGAACTGCATAGAGAGACCCTGTCTCAAAAAGGAGAAAAAAAAAATCAGTCCCTAGGATGTAGGTGCATCTTTTTAAATGTTTTATCTTTTGTCTTGAGGTCTGGTCCCCCCAGGAGGTATCTGTCTCCCCCACAGTTGCAAGGTATCTGGGCTTCTGCACTGGCTCCTTCCAGGACTTAGCCCTATCTCACTGCCTATATTTCTAGCCTCAGCTACCTATCACACTCCCAGGAGAACAATGCCCAGGCCTGAAGAAAGACTTGGGGTGGTCCAAGCCAGAGGGTAACTGAGTCCTCCTTTTAAAACTGGTGAACAATGGGCTGTCCTCACTGACCACCAAGGGGTCAAGCCCTTGGTAGTGAGCTCCAGGGTGCATTGCTCAGGGCTTCCCAACCTTGGGCCTAAGCTGACACCAGCAGAGAACAGTGTTCTCCTCATCCCCAAGGCGAAACAGGAGGCAAGAGAAACTGACTGGGGAAGCCCCCCCCCCCCCAGGTTTGGGCCACACAGGCCATGACAGCCATAACCAAGGAAGCAATGGGAAGCAGGTCAATAGCCCAAGCCCAGATCTTAGAGGAGACAGGGCCCTGTGCTGGCAGCCTGGGCTCAGCTACCCCTGCCTGGACAGAGACATCATGATCGTGTTGTCCTGTCTCAAACTCACCCCACTGACCGCTGGGCCTCAGGTCTGAGGAGGAAAAAGGCAAGACTCCACTGGCAGGCTGGACCCTTGGTGCAGCTGCTGGTCAGGCCTGGAGTCTGAGGACCCCGCAGGGCCATGGCTGCAGGTGAATGTAAGGTCGCTGGGGAGGGGTGGGCAGAATGGGGGCAAGGAAAGTATCTCGGTTCTTGGATTGGTTTGCTTAATCTCCACATTGCCAGGGACAGCTTGCATTTCGAGCCTCTCAGCCTGGTATGCCCTGTAGCGATTCAAACTGCAGGTTTGGGTTGGGAGGGCTGGACTAGATTGGACTCCGGGGCACACTCATCCTTGAACCCACTGGGGATCAAAAGAGCTCAGGTCAGAAGGTGCTGCTCCCCTGACACAGGGACAGCCCTGGCAGCGCAGGAGCAGCTCAAGGACAGGCAGATGCAGGATGCAGAGTGGGAGCCCTATACAGACAGTTATGATCTCACCTGTTAGCAGCTCCTATGCCAGCCTGGCCGGGAGAAAGAGAGATCCCTGTGCCAACTCAAGAACCTGACACTCTAAGCTCCCCTAACTATCCTAAGGTCTGTTCTAAGGTATAAGCCCACCTGCTGCTTCCCCTCCCCTTCTCCCTTCAAATCTAACTAGGTTAAGTTTTAACTTCCTAAAGGCCATAAAACAAAGGCCTGAGGTAATAGCTCCTGACAACCCGGGTCTTCCCTACCCGGTAGCCCCATCACAAGTTGTGTTAATTGCATTAGATTGTATTAGATTGTACATTCTTCACAAAAATAGCTTTGTTTGTATCATAGTAATACCTGTAACTTGGCCTTACTTGTAAATGTGTGTTTTCCTTTCCCTCTGGGCAAAGGATTGATATGTTAATCAATGCTCTCCTCTGTAAAGAACTGTAAAATCTTACCTAATTGATATGTTAACCATTGTTGCCCTCTACAAATAACAGTTGTGGTGCTAAAGTAAGGTAACTAAGGTTGTTAATTGCTCTTAGACTTCTCTATTCTTTGCTAAGAAAAACAAGATTTCTTCTTGTCTAAACTTGCTAGTATGCAGGGAGACTTGCAATTGCCTTTCTGCTTTGTAGTGCGTCACACCCCCATCCCCCTCCTTACATTGTGTGACCAGCAGCTGTTTGTGGATTTACAAGATAAAAAGTTCTGACTTTTAGCTGTGAGGTGCGCAGTCTCCAAATTGGCTCCCGGAGACTTGTCACCAGGCCTGGATTTTACCTAATAAAGCCTTTGCTTCTCAAATTTCAATTTCTTGCTTCCTTGGATTTTGTACCAGGGTCCGAGTTATCACAGGAGCCCTACACAGACAGTTGTGATCTCACCTTTTAGCAGCTCCTATGCCAGCCTGGCCGGGAGAAAGAGAGATCCCTGTGCCAACTCAAGAACCCGACACTCTTCCTGGGAGCCAGAGCGGATAGAGGTTTCTCCTCTAGCCATGTGGCTCTGTGAGCCTGGCCCTTCAGTCAGCCAAGCCAGTGTATCTGGCAGTGCAGTCCAGAAGAGACATCGGTAACATCTGTGCAGCGTGACCTCTGGACCAGGTGCCCGTGAACAATGTGCTCCCAGGTTAGCCCTGAAATACCTCTGGAGGGCGTGATGACTGCCACCTCCACTCACGGATGAGGCAGTTGAATGACTCGGAACTCCTCTCCAGGGCTGCACCACTGGCAAATGCAGAAGGCACCACCACACGCTGGTGTTTATGTCCCTTTGTCCACACTGCACGGTGCTGTTCTGACTTCTCTGTCCCATGAGTGCATCCCATCTCCCCATAATCCCTGGCACTCAGGAGAGGCCAGTCCCAGCAGCCATGGGGCAGAGGCCAGGGCCACTTGCTGTCAGGCTGTCACATTCCTCTTCCAGCAAGATGCTCCCACCTGGGCACCAATCTGTCTCTGCTGTCCCTACCAGTGCCCACTTTTGTAACTGACTCTGTCCACTGCCTACCCAAAGAAACACACTGCCTGTGCCCACAGGGTATGTTGGTTGACCCATGCCTATGTCTCTAACTCACCCCACACCCCTTGATAGAACTGTGGGGGGAGGAGGACCGGGGGCGGCTGAAAAGATAAGAAGTATGAAATATAAGTAACCTTTATTCTGGGAATGCGAGGAGAGACACCCCTGACCCCCTGGGGCTTGGCATCTCAACCCCGGGGCCAGCAATCTCTCCGTGGAACAGGTAGAGTGAGGCACATAAGTAGCCTCAGCTTGGGGTGGAGCCTAAGGGGGGCATTAGGGATGCACAGGTAGCCCATTGGTCTTAGTTTGGCGCCAGAGGTAGATTCCTAAGGGTGGGGGAGATAGGAGCTTCCTGGCTTTACCGGCTACATCATCCGGCCTGGGCCAAAACCCTTTCACCCCTTACCCCTAGTTTGAGCCGCCCTGGCCTTCTCTCAGTCACCCAATTGTGTCACTATCCTTCTTATCACAGGGCCTTTGCACATACAAGACTCTCGGATCAAATATCTCTTCTTGCCCACTGTCCTAATCACCTCCTCTTTGGACATTATTTCAGCTCAAGCAGCAGCTCTTGAACCTGCAGAACTAGGTCAAGTCCCCACTTAGCCTCCTGGAACCTCTTTGCATTTCTTTCCGGGCCTCACTAGCTGCAAACTCTCTTTAATTCAATTCTTGATTATGCTACATTTTCCCACACTGGACTATAGGTAGCGGAAGAGAGCAAGGTGGCTTTATCTGTTTTCTGCTCACTGCAGTTTCTTGGCTCCAGTGTGTCCCCAGCATGGCATAGGTACCTGCTAAACCTTTACTGCCTTGCCCCTTCATCTCAGTGATGCCACAGCTGAGAGAGCTGGCAGCCAAGGACTTCACTGAACGTGAACACACGGAGATGAGCTTTAGCTCTGACCATATACACACGTGTTCTTCGGGCAACAGACACAGTAAGGTGGGCAAGCCATGGAGGTAAATGACCGGGCCTGCTATGGAAGCTCTCAGCTTTCCTTGGCCAAGCTCAGAAGCTTTTCTAGAACAGTCCCTTCTTCTTTGGCATTGGCAATGGCACTGTCAAGAGTGCAGGCAGGAGGGGAGGATGGAGCTGTGACGCCTGCCCGGCCCAGCAGAGGCCTCAATGAGCAGAGCAATTTTCTGTCCTCCAGCCTCACATGCCTGCTTGTTCACCCTGTGGGGACAGTGTGGGTGGCTCCTTCCTCCAGCACTGCCACACTGATGGCCAGGCCCTGCAAGCCACCTGGGAGGGAAGCTCAGACCCCTGGGGCAAGGAGGAGAAGGCCATGGTAGGCTTGAGAGGAGGGTGAGAGGTTCTCAGTAGTCTGCCCCACCCAGAACCCCCAGCTCTCCAGGGTCCAGCTGTGGCAGCTCCTTGGTCCTAAGTCAGAAGTCAGCAAGTCCACAGGGTGTAGGGCTTTGTCTGAGTCTACAAATCTCCCCAGGAGCCAGTGGCCTCAGGGACAGCCCTGGGGATAGAACCTGCTGCTCAGGGGCATCATGCAGCTGGGTGAGGTGTGAGAGTGCTTGTGATCCCAGCATTTAGGAATCTGAGGCAGGAGGTTCGCCTTAACTCTAGATCAGCCTGGGCTGATAATGAGTTCAAGGTCAGCCACAACTAAGTAGGGAGATCCTGTCTCATAAAACAACCATAACAAAACCAAAGCTCCCTAACAAATTAAACACCCGTTGCCCTCTCAGGCTGGGGCCTGGGGCACTGGAGCAGCCTGTCCCTGTCTCCATGAAAGATGTGCTGTAGCTGAAGACAGCACAGGGCTGGGGCCAGGGCAGGGGGCCCAGCAGCCTGGAAATAAATGCAGGCATCTTCATCATCCTAGCAGCCTGTGACCACATGGCTGCCCTAGGAGACTGTTGCCCAGAGCCATCTCCTCTGTCTAGTCTCTATCCAGTGAGACTAGATCTTCCTCCTGGGCCTGGATCCCCTAGAGTAGGGCAGATGGGAGGGTTTCTTAGGCTGATCAAAAGGACACACGTGCTGGGTGAGGGGGTAACATTAAGGGCCTGCCCTTCACGTTCAGAAGCATCTGCATTCCATGTCTGTCTATTGCCTTGGTCTGAACCCTTCCAAGAGGGGAGGGCCCTTGGCTTGGAGGGGCATTTGCACACCATTTATTTGGAGCAAACCATCATCTTTTTCTTTTTGGCAATCCTAGGGATTGAACCAGGGCTGCTCTACCAGGAGCTACATCCCTAGATTTTTTATTTCTTATTTTGGGGTAAGGTCTTGCAAAGTTGCCTAGACAGGCCTCACACTAGTGATTCTCCTGCCTCAACATCCCTAGCAGCTGAAATTACAGGTGTGCAGCTGCAAAGTCTTTTCAAAGAGCCCCACTCCCACTGCCAGAGAGCATATTCCAGAGCCTGGGGCTTGCCTAGGAACTGGGTCCAAGGCTGCCCTTCAGAAAAGCAAGGGTATCCTGCCAAGGTGGCATGTGGGGCAGAGTAATGCTCTCGTCCACGGCACCACCACTTTCAACTATCAAAGGTCTCAGACATTGGGGGATGGGAGAGAAAGACCCCCACCTATGATAGACAGTTGAATTATTTAGAAATATTAGAGGCTGTCAGGACCAGGCCCTCAGATAAGGTTAGGACAGAAGACAACTGTGGCTGAATTTGTTGAAGATCAGGCCTTAGGATAGAAAAATGACCACACCCACTTACTTCCCAAAAGGGTGAACAGCAGTGATTGATATTCCAAATTGATATCAATCACCTTGGAGAAGAACCAAAATCTTTCTTCCAGGAAAAGTCCCTCTTTGGTCCACTACACTTGCTACCTGAGGCAGAACTGTGGCGAATTTGACTGTGGACTAATACATAGTAAGTTAAAGGCTAGTGGGACTTGATTGTGACCCTGTCTTAAAAGAACAAAAAAAGGAAAAAAGAAAAGAAACTCAGCTGGGGATAGTGGTGTATACTTATAATCCTGGCACTCTAGGAAGCTGAGGCAGGAGAACGGCAAATTCAACCCCAGCCTGAGCAATTGAGCGATTTAGCAAAACCCAGTCTCAAAATTTAAAAAGAACCAGGAACATAATTTAGGGCAAAGGCCCTGTGTTCAATTCTCTGTACAAAAAAAAAAAAAAAAAAGGAGGGGGGACATCCTAACCAGATTAGTCGAGCACCAAAATCCGCCAGTCCTAGGGAGGGGCTAAATCAATAATGAAGCCAGGTGTGGTGGCGCATGCTTATAATACCAGCCCTCGGCTAGGCAGAAAGATCTCCACGAGTTCAAGACCAGCCTGGGATATATAGCAAGACCTTGTCTCAAAAAAAAAATTTTTTTTTTCTAAAAATTTTTCTTTCTAATGCTGGGACGCGCGCTTGGCAGAACCACCGGCGACTGAACTGAGGCTTTAGCGCACGCGCACTGCCGCTTCGCCGAGCCTACGTGACAGGCCGTGGGTTAGTTATGGCGTCTGGCGAGGGTGGCGCCAGCTCCGCCCACGAGGAACAGCAAGAGAGGTGAGCATCAGACGCCGTCCTGATAGAGCGGCTGGGGACCGGGCCTCTTAACCTAGAAACCTTGGAACTGCTTCTAGGACTTGGCCTCTGCGACTACCCATTCCCTCTTCCTTCCGCGCTGTCCATTACGAAACGTAGACCTGGCAGAAACAAACTGATGATGCCAACCCGGGCAACTTCTGACAGAAGTTCTAAAACTAGCCCCGCGTACTCTGAACGGCTGAGGGTCCGGGCTCGCCCCGCTCTGGGACTCTCATTGGCCTAAGCAGAGCCGTAAGGTGGGGCGCGGGGTGGGGTGCAGCAACAGGAGCAGCGGCCTCAGTGGGTCTCTTATTGGCCTAAGGTGTGGCTCTTCGTATCTAAGCACTGTCATTGGCTGAGCTCGGCCTTTGGGGTGGGGCCGATCCAGAGCGAAGGTAACAAAGGGCGGCCGGCGGCGGGCAGCTGTTTGCGCGTCTTTTACTGCTCTCCTCTGCTGGGGCGTTCTTGCCTCCCTCCCGCCCTGCTCCAGATGAAGTGTGAGCACTGCACGCGGAAGGTGGGCCTCGGCGCGGGGGCGGGAGCTGGAACCGAGGGCGGAGGGCGGAGGGTGGAGGACGGAGGGCAGGCAGCCACCGGCCCGACCGGCGCGGGGACGAGCGCTGGGTCCGCTGTGGGCCGAACTGAGGCCGCTCCCGCGGCTGTGCATACGCCCTCTGTGCGCCCTCGGTCCGGCAGGCCCAGAGCGGCGGGGGTGGCGCGCACCCTCGGGGCCTCCAGGTCCGCAGTGACTGCTAGAACTATTCTGAAACGGACGGGAAAACGGGAACGCTCGGTCCGGCAACACCGGGCCCGCAGCGCTTCCACGCTGTGACAGAAGGTGGATCACAGCGTGAATGCTGCGCTCCAGCTTTATGGGTGTGGGGTTCAGTAGCCTTTGCACTGAGCTACATCTCCGTCCCTTCTTCATTTTATGACGGTGTCTTAACTAAGCTTCCAGGTGGTCCCGACTAGGCTCGAATTTTCGAGCTCCCAGCCTCAGTCTCCCAGAATGCTGGGATTACAGACGTGCGTCGCCGCACCCGCCTATAACTTGCTGTTTTGTTTTTCACTTAATGCAATATGAGAGAATTGCATATAATTCTAGTTCATGCTTTGTAATAGTCACACCGTATGCTAAATGTTTCTTGGTCTGAGGAAGTTGCCCATTAAGCTGGTAGGGGAAAGCCACACCGCGTCTAGCTCTTCCTCGCTGTCAACTGTACAGGCGCGGAAGGGTTATCGTTTGCAGACACCTGCTTTTATTTCTGTAAAAAAGATTTCCGGACGTAAGCTTAGTACATACACAGTGTGTGTGGTTTTTGAACAAGAGGAGCTAGGTTAGGAGCTGTTGTTTAACAACGTTCTCTTGCCTTTTTAAGGAATGTAGTAAAAAGACAAAAACCGATGAGGAGGAGAATGTGTCAGCTGAGGCACGAAGTCTGGCCCAGGAGTCTTGTGAGGCAAGTAGATTGTTTGTCTGTTTGTTGTTTGTCTTTTTGACACAGGGTTTTGCTATGCAGTTCAGGCTGGCCTTGGGCTCACTTTGTAGCCCAGGCTGGTCTCCAACTTGCCACAATCCACCTGCCTCAGCCTCCCAAGTGCTGGGATTACAGGAGTGTGCCACCACGCCCGGTGATTGTTTGGTTTTATGTCACCCTAAAGTAAGAGGCTGCTACTGTTTTTCTACTGGTTGGAGGCCCGTGTCATGATGCTCGGCATGATGCTGGAAAAAAGACTGAAGTACATCCCAGCGTGGTGGCCCACACCTGTAATCCCAGTTCTCAGGGAAACCAGGGCAGGAGGGTCACTGAGTTCAGAGCCACCCTGGGCTACATGGTGAGTTCAAGGCTGCCCTGAACTACATAACAAGAACCTGACTCCGAAAAAAAGGAAAGACTGAAGTAAAATTGAAGGCACACTAAAAGCCACATGTAGGACTGTCCACTAATACCTCATGTCCTGTCTTCTCAACCATACTAAGCCAAAACTCTACTTTAGCAACAAAAAAATGGTGGCATGATATTTACACCTCAGATCTGTTGTGTGTAGGGTATTTGTGTATGTACTGGGAATTGAATCCAAACGTGCTAACAACCAAGCTACATTTCAGCTTGCTCTTTCTTTCTTTGAGACAGGGTAGGGTCTCACTGTGCCACCCAGGCTGTCTCTGCAAGTAGTCTTCCTGTCTCAGCCTCCTGAATTGCTGGGATTACAGAAATGCACCACCACTCCTGTCTCTTTAATTTTTTTTTTTTTTTGTCTTTTTTGTTTTTATCGGTACCAGGGTTCGAACTCACGACTGCTTGCTTGCAAGGCAGGCACTTATGCCGCTGAGCTAAATCCCCAGCCCCCTCTTTAATTTTTTTAAGGTAGAGTCTCACTCTGTTGTGCAGGCTAGCCTCAAACTTAACATTCTCCTGTCTCAAGCTGGGCATGATGGAGCACACCTGTAATCCCAATACTTTGGGAGGCTGAGATAGGAGGAGTGCTGCAAGTTGAGATCTAGCATAGACTACACAGGAGACCATATCTCAAAAAATTAAAAAAAAATTATCCTACCTCAGCCTCCAGAGCAACTAGGACTACAGGAATGTGCTACTGTGCCCTATAAAACCTCAGATGTTTTCTTTTTTTTTTTTTTTTTTTTGTCTTTTTGAGACAGGGTCTCTATGCAGTTCAGGCTGGCCTTGAACTCACTTGTAGCCCAAGCTGATCTCGAATTCCCAATGAGCCTCCTGCCTCAGCTTCCCCAGTGCTGGGATTACAGGCGTGAACCACCACGCCTGGCTAACCTTGGATATTTTTAATGGAAACTTTCATTCCATGAAATGGGAGTTGAGATAGAACAGCTATAAAATAACAAATTTCAGGCCAGGGATTTAGTTGAGTGGCATAAGCCCTGCCTTGCAAGTGCACAGTTGTGAGTTTGATCCCTGGTACCAAAAAAATAAATAAATCAATAACAAATTTCATGACTAAACTTTATCTGTAAATAGCCTTTTCTCTCAATAGTTTATTACTTTTGCACATCAATTCTCCTTAGCTGTGAGCGGTGGTTTATGTTTATTTGTTGCACAAACTGCGCTGGGCTTTAGATACACTCTCATCTCATGCTCATGTGGACAAGTGTTTGAGATGTGCCCCACAAGTGTCCCCAATTCACAGAGAAGGATGTGGTGTGGGAGGATAGTGTCACATCTTCTCTTAGAAAACCCTAGAAGCCAGGCATGGTGGTACATACCAGTAACCCTAGCACTCTGGGCAGCTGAGACAGGAGGATTCTAAGTCTAAGCCTAGTATGAGAAATTCAGTGAAATGAAATATTTTTTGAGACAGGGTCTCCTCTTTAGTTCAGGCTGGCTTGAACTCACTATGTAGCCTAGGCTGGTCTCAAATTTACGTTAATTTTCCTACCTCAGCCTGCTGCATGGTAAAATTACAGGTGTGTGCCACCATACCCAGATTCCCTGGTCAAAACTAAAATTCTCCTTTTTATTTTTTTCTTTCTTTGAGACAGGTCTATCTATGTAGTTCAGACTGGCCTCAAACTCTCCTAAGTGCTGTGATTATAGGCATGCACCATGAAGGCTAAGTTCTAAGGTGCCATTTTACCTGCCAGGCATCTGTCAGGTTACCTTGTGCGCCAGTGCTGTGGAGACTGAGGTGTAAGACCAACAGAGCAGGGGACAAGCACTCAGAGCTGACCACCAGGGTCCAGCCCAGGACCCTGAAAATAGCTCTCAGGGAGCTCTTCCTGCAGAGGGTCATCCAGTGTCTACCTGGATGGACCTGAGCACCAAGGAGGATTGTGAGGGAGACCAGGCAGACAAGGGCAGGTTTGTGGACTTCCAGGAGGAAGTCTGCTGTCAAGTAGAAAGGTGGTTGGTACTTTCACAGATCTCTGGGAACTATTGTGGCACAGGTAGGAAGGAGAGGTAAAAAGGTCAGAGTGGCTGAGGTTTTGTGTTGTCAGTATCCGGGTGAGAAGTTGCCCTGCTGAGGTGGGGGAGAGGCAGGTGTGAGTGCCTGCAGTTCAGTCCTGGTTGGCTGGAGGATCTGTTGCAGAGGCAAGGGGAGAACCTGAAGCCACAGGGAGCTGTGCATAACCTCCTGAGCCTGGACAGAGAGCGCTTAGCAAACTGTGGGACTAGGGGAGTCCAGTGCCTGCAGAGCCTGAGGAGCCAGGCAGGGAAGCCAAGCCTTCGTGGTGCATGCCTACTGGTTTTCAGTAGGATAAGCAAAAGGGAAAGAGCAGAAGGATGATAGTGCTGTGGGCCTTAGCTTGTGGTGCTGTCCTGGGGATGGACAGGACTAGGGAGGAAGTGGACAGGGGATGGACAGGACCCTGGAGGAAGTGGCGGGCATACAGCAATCTCATCTGCACGTGGCAGTCTGGTTCTGATTCTCCTCTTGTCCTCTGTGTCCTTGTGAACAGGGTGCCATGCCTTGTGTCCCACCACCACATGCTGCTCACACCAGACTGTTCCCCCCAAGTGGCAGGCCTGGCACCTAGCATCATCTGTTTACTGAGACATGTTTTGCTGAAATCCTTCCTAAAGAGCACATGTTAACTCAGGTGTCATTTCTTCCACAGAAGGGAGAATTCCATAAATTAGCTGATGCCAAGATACTATTGAGTGACTGCCTAGCATGTGACAGCTGCGTAACTGCCGAGGAAGGAGCCCAGCTTTCTCAGCAAAATGCCAAAGACCTCTTCCGGGTCCTGAACCTTAATAAGGTATGGTGCCCTGGATTCTCGCCGACAGGGCCTGGGGAGCCAGCCTGAGGACGGGGGGTGGATGTCAGGGTGAGAGAAGTCTCTTGGTACACAGAAGCCTCTGTGGCACCATCAGAGGCACATACAGCTTTTCAAAGCTGTGTCATCGAAGTCCCCTGCTGGAGTACTCCTTTTCCCGAGCCCGTCTCCACCTTGGGAAGTGTGGTCCTCAGCCTCCCCGCTCCAGTGTCTCCCTGCTGGCCTGTCTCACAGAACTGCCAGGCATCACTGGCCTTCAGTAGGATAAGCAAAAGGGAAAGAACAGAAGGATGATAGTGCTGTGGGCCTTAGCTTGTGGTGCTGTCCTGGGGATGGACATGCTATCTCACAGGAGTGTCACCACCCGAAGGAGAGCCAAGCAGCTTCCCAGTGTTTGTCACTCACCCTCTGGCATCTTCTTAGACCAGCCATTCGCCATTTCTTATGGTTCCAACTGAAACGTGGCTTCTGTTGTCACCATTAGTGGTATCTGGATGTACCCTTCTGGCGTGTGGCCACCATCTCAGCTATGCTCCCTCCTTCAGGAAACAGCAGCACAGCTGTGTTGTACCATGAAGTCTGCTGCAGCACTGCAGTTTATCTTAGTGCACCATGTGGGGCTATATCCAGCCATCCCACCCACTCTTGGCGTCAGATTCAGGTACAGGTACCTTTGAGCCAGGTATAGTGGTGCCTGCTCAGAATCCCAGCACCCTGGAAGGTTGAGGTAAGAACATCGTAAGTTGGAATACATCCGGGCGACTTAGCAAGTTTGTAAGACCCAGTTTCACAATTAAAAAGGATAAGATAGCCACTAGGTATGGTGGTACAGGCCATAATCCCAGTACTCAAGAGGCAGAGATAGGAAGATCAAAGCAAGTTTGAGGCCAGCCTTGACTATGTAAGGACACTGTCTTAAAAAAGTTTAAAAGGTAAAATATAGCTCAGTAGAAAGGTCTTGCGGTCAGTACGAGTGGGAAAAAATCAGTCAGGGATGCTCTGTGACTGAGCTGTTTATCTCCAGCCATATTTATTATTTACTCATTTGCAGTACTGGGGATAGAACCCAGGGCCTTCACATTGAGGCCTACTCCTTTTTTTATTTTAAGATAGGCTCACACAGGGCTGGGGATTTAGCTCAGTGGTGTAAGCACCTGCCTGGCAAGTTCAAGGTTGTGAGTTTGATTCCTGGTACCAAAAACAAACAAAAAACGAAGATAGGCTCACATAAAATTACCTAGGCTGGGCCTGAATTTACTTTTATTTGTTTATTTTGAGACAGGGCCTCACTATGTGGTTGCCTGGCTTTGAACTCACTATTTAGCTCTGCCCAGTCTTAAATTTGTAGTGATCCTCCTGACTCAGCCTCCCAGAGTGCCAGGATTATAGGTGTGCACTATCATGCCTGGCATAGCTTCATCTTTAATTGTATTTTCCTTTTGTTTTCTTAGGTTTGCTACTATTTATCTATTGGTATTTACACAGAGCATCTGTTGGATTCTGTTCTCACTCATTCATCAAAGTGTCTCTCACTTCTCATGTAACCATATAATATGACATTATTCTCTATTCTTCTTTTAGAAATGTGATACCTCAAAGCACAAAGTGCTGGTCGTGTCTGTATGTCCCCAGTCTTTGCCTTATTTTGCTGCTAAGTTGAACCTCAGTGTCACTGATGCATCCAGACGACTGTGTGGCTTCCTAAAGAGCCTTGGTGAGTGGCCCTGGGTGGTGCTGGGCAGATAGTGGGAGGGCGTGATGCACCCTTGCTCTGGGGCACAGTCTACCTGGCCAGAGGGACGGCAGACCTGTAGGAAAACTCTCCGATGCCGGGGCCCCTGTCCTGAGAGGCCTCTGGGGGATTCGAGGGTGTCACTTAGCCTGCCTGCCCCCATGGATGTTTTGTTGCAGCAAGGGCTGAGCCCCGGCAGGCACTGACAACAGACACGTGGTGTAGGAGGCTCTCCCATGTGTCCAGCAGCATCCATGTGAAACACCCACCCACTCCCACACACTGTGTGTGCCAGTCACATCTGAAGTGTTTGTGCCCACTTTCCCAAAGAAGCTTTCTCAACCGGGCATGGTGGCACATGCCTGTAACTCTAGCACTTGGAGGAGACTGAGGCAGGATTGCCAATGGCTCAAGGGCAGCCTGAATGACAGCGCAACCCTGTCTCAAAAGAAGAAAAAACCAAAAAGCTCTCCTGAGAGCAGTGTGGGGAGGGAACAGCGGTGTGCACTTTGTGTGAAAAGTGAGTGAAAGGTGATCAGTTAAGAATACGGTCAGTGGAGGCTGAAGCTGGAGGATCAGATTCTTGGCCTAGTCAAGTTAGTGACAAAGCAAGACAGTTTTTTTGTCTCAAAATTTAAAGGGGGGGATGAGGTGGGGCTATAACTCTACACAGAGGTCCTAGTTCAGTCTCCAGTACCACTGAAAAAAAACATAGCAAGCTGAGTATGACAGTGCACCTGGGGGCTGAGATCGGAGAGTCACGAGTTCAAGGCCAACCTGAGCTACACAGTAAGACTCAAAAAAACAAAATACAAAACTTGGCCTCCGCAGTCCACACTGGAATGATGCCTCAAAGATGCACACGCTTCTGCACCTGCACTCCTGCAGGCTGGACTTTCTGCACTAGCTGTTACGTCAGCCATTGTGTCTGTCTGTGTGCGGTGGGGTTCACAGAGCCCTTGGGTCCTGGCTGTGCAGTCAGTGGACAGGTGCAGGAAAGGAGGACGTGAGTGATTGACCAGTGAGCCTTGGTGTACTGTCGTGGCTTCTGGTGATGCTGACTAGGGATTAAACATCAGGCCTTCATACTGAGCCACATTCCCAGCCTTTCTTATTTTCACTTTTTAAATTTTGAGACAGGGTCTCACTAAGTCACCAAGCTGCCCAGGCTAGGCTGGAACTTGGTGACCCTTCTGCCTCAGCCTCCCAGAGTGTGGGGGTTACAGGCAAGCTTCACTATACCTGGCTCCATAATGGGTTTTCAAAGGTGTACAGATGTTGGGATTAATAATAAGGTGATGCATAGCATAGGCACCAGCAGAACAAGTTCTTAAATGTGAGAAGCAGCCTACAGCACTGGGCATGGCAGGCTGCAGCACCCCCGAGGATATCACAGGCATGGCTGCATGCTTCAGAGAGCCTTGGGCTGGCTGAGCTGACCGTAGACCATTGTTGCTGGTTGTTGTATGGTTTCATGGTGAAAGACATGTAACTGAAGCTGGGTGCAGTGACACACACTTGTAATCCTAGCACTTGGGAAGCTGAGGCAGGAGGATTGCCATGTGTATGAGGCCAGCCTAAACTACACAGAGTATGTCTCAAAAAACAAAAAAAAGTAATTGAGTGTGATAGGTATAATGAAGGTATCTCTAGTGGAACTGATTTTTCCTTAACACTGCTCTTGAGGCTGGGAATGTAGCTCTCTGGCACAGCATCTGCCCTGCTGTGTGTGAGGTCATGAGTTTGATTCTCGGTACCAAAAAAGTCCTACAATTCTTTAAAACTTAACATTTTTTGTTAGGTTTTTTTTGAAAGAGTCTTGCTATGTAGTTCAGGCTAGCTGTAAATTCACCATGTACCCCCAGGCTAGTCACCTACTCACAGACATCCTCTTGCTTCAGCCTCCTGAGTGTTGAAAAACAACAAACACTAACCCAGGTGCAGTGGTATGTGTCTAAAGTCACAGCTCCTCTGAAGGCTGAGGCAGGAGGATTACAAGTTGGAGGCTAGCCTGGGTAACACTGCAAGACCCTATGTCCAAATACATTTTTAAGAAGTCTAGGGTGTAACTCAGTGGTGGAGGACACCTATGATCAATCCCTGTACCACAAAAGAAAAAAACGTGTAGCCAGACGCAGTGACATATTCCGCCTTGAGAAAGCTGAAGCAGGAGGATCACAAGTTTGAGGCCAGCCTGGGCAATTTAGTGAGATCCTATCTCAAAACAGGTGAGGGTGTAACTCAGCAGTGCATGTCCTGACCCAGCACCATCACTGACAGAAAACAGGCCGGCTCTTGAGACAGGCACCACAGACCCCGTTCCCTAAGTCTGTCTCCACGCAGGGCAGCAGAGATGAGGCCGCTGGCAGGCTGGGCCATGTGTGCCCTCATGCTGTGCTGAATCCACACTCTCCTCCTTCCTGCAGGGGTGCACTATGTGTTTGATATGGCGATAGCTGCGGATTTCAGCATCCTGGAGAGTCAGAGAGAATTCGTGCGTCGATACCATCAGCACAGCGACGAGCAGCGCGCATTGCCTATGCTGACCTCCGCCTGCCCTGGTGAGGCCTGTTCCTGGGGCCTAAGCTCAGGGGAGACCTGGCCGCGAGTAAGGGGCTTGGCGGCCCAGCCTGCTGGGCCTCGTAGACCGTGCGGTAGTGTTTGGCCATGTGTACATGCCCTGTCCACCAGTGTGTTTACTGACTGGTTTGGGAATGGCGTGACAGCTGAGGTGTTTTGGTGTTTTGCTTTTGTAGCTTTGGGGATAAAAAGTAACACAGTACTATTCATATCAGTTATGAGCCACCATAGGTGATCCAAGCTGCTCGTTGGGCCAGTCTTGCCTGTACCACAGTGCTTCAAGCCAGTGAGAACAACTGACTTCAAACCAGAGCCGTGTGGCAGCCAAGACATAAAGTTAAGCCTCTGTTGTGAATGTGCCAAACCAGTGCTGGCTTGTCAGTGAGGCATGGGTATGGCGCTTCTGAACCATAGCCTCAGCCCTAACTAAGGCCTTACGTTCATTTATGCAGACTTCTGAAAGTCCTGAAGCAAGCATCATAATAGTTGTGCTTTGTTTTTGGTGATACTGGGGATTGAACCCAGGGCCTTTGTACTGAGCTTTATCCCCAGTCCTTTTTAAAATTTTTTATTTTGAGACAAGTCTTGCTGGGTTGCCGAGGCTGGGTTCAAACTTGAGACCCTTTTGCCTCAGCCTTTCAGCTGCTGGTCTCACAGGTGTGCACCCCCATGCCCAGCTTGGGGCCTGTTTTTTTAGATCATTTTTTTTCTTTTCTTTTTTTTTTTTTTTTTTTTTTTTTTTTTTTTTTTTTGTTCTTGAGACAGGATCTCACTATGAAGTTCAGGCTGACCTTGGGCTTACTTTGAGCTCGGGCTGGTGTCGAATTTACAATGATCCTCTTGCCTCAGCCTCCTGACTGCTGGGATTACAGGAGTGTGCTACCATGCCCAGTTTACAGATACTTTGATCAGAATTTTTAAATTTGTTTGGATCATTCTTTGATTAATTTTAGTTGGTCTCTGAGGTTTTCTTTTGAAATAACTGAATAATGTGCTCTCAATAACTTAACAGAGGTGTTTGTTGTTTTTGTTTTGTTCTTGGTTTTTGATGTAGGCTGCAGGCTTTCGCTATGAAGTTCAGGCTGGTTTTGAACTCACTCTGTACACTGGCAAGCTTCCAACCAGCAACAGTCTTGCTGCCTCAACTTCTTGAATGCTGAGTTACACACAGGTACCACCACAGTGAGCTGAGAATAAAGGTTCATTTGCTGCACAGTTCAGAAGGCTGGGAAGAGGAAGGACCCGCAGCTGCATCTGGAGAGGTCCTTCTTGCTGGTGGCAACTCTGTAGTCACATAGGCCAGCACACGGCCAGGCAGAATGTCTAAGTTCGTATCTCCACTCCTCTTTAAAAAGCCACAGATCCATTGGCCTGGGGCCCCACCCCTATGGCCTCCTTTAGCCTAAACTAGTGATGGCAAACCTTTTAGAGTTGAGTGCCAAACTGCAGCCTAAAACTCACTCGTTTGTTTCAGAATGCCAACACTGAAGTTAAACTAAAAGAGTGAGGTTTTAGATTTAAAAAAACAACCCATACATTAACATCTTTTTGTTATGGAAAACAGAGGGAAAGAAAACAGGGAAGAGGTTAAGGAGGCAGTGGGCATCTGACTGGATTCTCTCCCAAAGAACCGAGGCAGAGCCCCACTCGGTGGGATTTCAGAGTTTTTTGTTTTTTTTTTTTTTTTTTCTTTTTTTGATTTCAGAGCTTTTAAAAGAATAATAAGCAGGATGGTACATAGGCAGATTTGGTGCATGTGATTGGAGGGTTGGTTGACATCTTGTATGGCTGAAGGAATTTAAACATTTTAGCTTACATAATAAGGCTCTCACTTAAACAAAGCATGGGTTATACAAAGAAAGGAATGTCTTGTTACATTTCAAGTCACATTGTAAGGCCATCAGTTATACAAAGACAGCAAAGATGGGGGTTTACACAAAGGAAGAAGAGTTCTGTTATCAGGCCTGCTGGTCATGTCTGCTTGGTGTTGGAGGGCATCATGGGCAGGCTTTTATTTAAAATTGTAATTTTCCACCTTCATTTTGTCTTTAAAGAAAAATGCCATGCATTCCATAGGTTCACTACCGCTGGCCTAGATTTCCAAATGTCATAGCTGGAGTAAGATTCCACCTTCATACTTCACAGTGGGGATTAAATTTCAGTGTGAGTTTTGACAGGGACATTCAGATCATATCAGGTATAGAAAACAATTATCACGGACTCTGCAGTTCTGGAAAAAATGGAAGGTTTGGGATTAAGACAGATTTTTAAGACTGCACATAGGGAAGAAGGAAGGAATTACCATAGTGGCAAATGGTGTTCGCTGAGAATGACTCTGCATGTCTGGGTTCCTGAGTGTAGGAGACCCACGCTACCTCAGCTGGCTGTGGCTCTGTGGTGTTCCAGGCTTTGTCCATGTTTTTGGACTCCCTTAACCTCCTTCTCATCACTGTTTCACATTTTTTCTAGCATTATACATGTCAGCCTTTAATGATGAGGATTATGATTTCATGAAATAAAATGTGCTGGCATGGTTGCTGAGAATTTGGAAATGCTTTCTATCCATATATAGATCATGAGGAAATTCTCCCTCTCCACAAGGCTGCATTGGTTAACTCACTAATCACTGTTTCTCTTAGTCTTCAGCCTCTTCCAGGGAGAGGTGTTGGTGATGAGTTCCAGGTTCGTGGCTTGTTTTAGTCTTTTTCAGGAGTCTTAAGTGGACGCAGTAGCACGCATCTGTGGTTCCAGCTACTTAGGAAGCAGGCAGGAGAGTTACGTGAGGTCAGGAGTTCAGCACCAA
This sequence comes from Cavia porcellus, assembly GCF_034190915.1. NCBI lineage: Eukaryota > Metazoa > Chordata > Mammalia > Rodentia > Caviidae > Cavia > Cavia porcellus. The sequence continues at coordinate 30,714,675 of NW_026947515.1, forward strand.
CCTGGCAGCACAGCCAGACCTTGTCTCAAGGAAGGACATGGCTGGTACTGGGGATTCTGGCTGGGCCATGGGGATCAGATTTGGCCCTTCCTTCATCTTGGGTGTTTTTGCTGGGCAGACACCACCACAGCTGAGAGTTAGGAAAGTGCCTGAGGTCCTGGGTGATCTGTGGAGGTGTCTGGTGGTTGTGTCTCCATCTCCCCTGAGCACCATTTTTGTTTCTTTTAAGGCAAGGTCTCACTAGTAATTCTGGCTTGCCTTGAAGTCGTGGTGATCCCCTGCCTCAGACTCCCAAGTGCTGGCCTTACAGCTGTGTGCTGCTTCACCATAACCAGCTTAGAGTACCTTTTTAGGGTCCATGTGATGCTATAGGAAGAGTGGCTTCTTAGTACCAGGCTGTGTTGGTCAGTTCTGTCCTACATTGGAGAAGGCAGGCTTTTGGGTTTTATACTTTTTTTTGATACCAGGAATCAAACTCAGGGCCTTACAGTTACCAGGCAGACGCTGTACCATTGAGCAACAACCTCGGCCCCATTAGTACATTTTATTTATTTATTTTTTTAATTTTTATTATTATTTTTTTTTTTTTGGTCTTTTTCATTTTTTATTGGTACCAGGGATCGAACTCATGACTGCCTGCTTGCAAGGCAGGCGCTTATGCCGCTGAGCTAAATCCCCAGCCCCAGTACATTTTATTTTTAATTTTTAAAATTTTTTTGTCTTTTTGAGACAGGGGCTCACTTCTCACTGTGCAGTTTGGGCTCACTCCATAGGCCAGGCTGGTCTCAGAGTTACAAGAATCCTCCTGCCTCAGTGTCCCCAGTGGTGGGATTACAGGTGTGCGCTGCCATGCCCGCTCCTATTGGTACATTATGTACATCGGTACAGGTACATAGTGATCGCATTCATTCCAGGGAATTTGTACCTGCACATGGTATATCTTGTTGCTTCTTTTTTTTCTTCCCATTACCCTCCTCTCCTTTCAACCTCCCCCCGCAGCCCCCCACTTACAGAAGTTTTGTTTCCACGTTTTCCTCCTGTTTGAGGCAGCAGCTTTAAAGTGTGATGAACTGTAGTCCCTGTGTTCACACTGGTTCCGCACATCACCTGATGTGCAGGCCTTACTGGGGGATCTTGATGAATCCCTGGGTTCACCTGGAAAGCTGATGTGCACATTGTTGGTTTACATGGAAACCAGCAAGCCCTCCACCACGGCAACAAACTGAGCTGGTGGGGACAATCAGTGTCTCTGGGAGTGTGTCCCTGAGCTCTGTCCTGGGTCACCTGCTGCAGACCAGCCCATTGCCACCTGTCCTGCTTTAGCTTGAGACTTGCTACCTTTCAGGACTCCTTTCTAGGTAATGGTAGGTTTCCTGAGGCCCAAACTAACACAAAGTGAGGGTTATGCCACCACCTACAGGAGGGAAGGGAGAGGAGACTGGCTTCTGGTTCACAGCTAAAGCCCTTCCGTGCTTTGTTGCTGACGGGTGAGATAAGCGGAGCAACCCTAAGTTGGCTGACCTCACACGGTACGTGAGACAGGGCCTCTAGTGATCATGCGCTTGGCTCCTTGGCTCAGTGCTCCACAGCCACCTGCAGCCCCTCCTTGAGAACAGTCAGAGAGCACCTTAGGCAGCCTGCTTGGCTTCTAGTTCCTGCAAACCTGGAGTGCCACCTTGCTGGGCTTCCATGTTGTCTAATGTGGTGGTCCGCTGAGGGTGCTACCCCAGCAGAATTGCAAGCTGCCATCTCTTCAACCCAGTGTAGAGCTTGGGGCAGACCGAGTGCCTTGAACCAGGCCACTTACTCTGGATACCTTATTCATGAGCCATCAGTCCAAGGAGTGATGGGCAGATATGTTGTGCCACAGCCCCTAGGAGTAGGGGTGCTCTTGACATACTGGTGCTGCCATGTTAACGGACAGCAGCTCTTCATTCTGACAGGGAGGGTCTGCCAGTCTTCATGGTAGGTTTTCAGTGACAAAATCTGATCAGAAATATTCCTAACCCGGGCATGTTAGTGTATACCAGTAATCTGTGCTGCTCAAGAGGCCGAGGCAGGAGGATTGCACGTTTGAGGCTAGCTAGAGCAATTTAGCAAGATCTTGTCTCAAAATAAAATTTATTTTAGAAAAATGGGAAGCTAGGCATGGTGATAGTTACCTGTAATCCCAGTACTTAAGAGGCTGAGGCAGGAGAATGACTATGTTCAAGGCCAGCCTAGACCACATAGACATTGCCAAAGCAAACTGGAAAGAAAAATAAAAAGGATGTGGCAGGGCATGTAGCTCAGTACACTTGGTACACTCAGTACACTTCATCCTCTGCTCCTGGAAGAAAAGCTGGCTGGCTGTTACCAGTGGGCTTGAGTGTGAGAGGCATATAGGAGGCCTGTGGACTGGATTTCTTGCTGCCCACCCCTCCCTGCTGTCATGCTCAGCCACTGTGTTTTGAGGAGGTATACAGGGTCTTGCTCTATAGTCCAGGTTCCCCTGGAACTCACTAGGCCAGACTGACCTTGAATTTGCAGCAGTTCTGCCTTGGCCTCACAAGTGCTGAGATTACAGGTGTGCACCCCTGTCGTGAGTGTCTAGAGCACTCTGAACTCCGGGCAAGGTAAACACGCACGCCTTGTCGGGACACGGGGGGTACAGCGCTTGGAAAAGAAAGACAGGAGAGACACCTTTGCTGTCTGCACCGCGTTACACTGCACTGCACTGCACTGTACGCACAATCTTTATTTTAGGATTCATATATAGTAAACCCGATCAGTTCACAGAGCCCAGATAATTAAGTAGTGAAAAGGCATTCTTTGTGGCAAGCTACAACGTGACAGACTACAATGTTTATTCTAAAACTATCTAAGTGAAGTAAATAATCACAACCAGTTCTCACAACTTCTCTAGCCCAGGAAGAAATTCATTAGCTCAAGAATGTTGTTAATTTGTCTGCTGTTAGTGTCACAAAGGGTGGCCAGCCACTTCCTCAAGACTTCTGCAAAACAAAGCCAGCTCACAGTATGGATTCCAGAGGGTGAGGGCTCACTGAGAACAGGCATTCCCGTTCTACCTCCTTCTCGCATACCAGGGCGGCTATTGTAAATTGCAGGTTAGAGGGGGTTGGGCCTACAAAGTGACACCTCATCCCCCACACTTCCTTCCTTTTTATTTTTTAACAACAATTTCCATAAGATCAGGTTATTAATAGCATTTCGTCTTATGCAGTAAAAATACACAAGAACTATGGCAATGAGAACTATAATTAAACTAAGTCCCATGCCACTAAAAGTGTGGGTAATGCTCTGCCAGATTCCTTTGGAATCTAATCCTTTCAAAGATTGAGCAAGCAATTGCGCGAATTGTGCTAGAGATTCATCATCATTTTGCTTTGCAAAATCCTTGTCAATTTGATTATGCAAAGATTCTATTTCCTCCTGGGCAGAGGTGTTTCCATTTAAATACATTCTAATCATTTCCCATTCATGTTCTGTCTGATTATAAGGTCGTTGGGTTATACAGAAAGTAGTTGAATTCCAATCACATTTTAAAAACACTTGATGCTGAAGAGCCAATATTTTTCTACCCATCCATTCAACTGTTTGTTTAAGGAGGTCTATTTGTTGTTGTAGTTTGGCGTTTATTTGCCACTGAGTTAACCAAAGTTCATGAGAATTCTCATGCCATAATTCGACAACATGTTTTTCTTGCAAAGAGGTATGTAAAGCTACTCCTGAGACTGCTGCTAGAGAGGCTACAGTTATCAGACTTAACAGTACAGCAACCACTATTCCAATAAATCTTTTTGTACGTTTTAACAGATGTTTAAAAAATTCAGTAGTAACAGAAATTACCGGGTCTTGAGACCAAGGTCGAGTTAAATTTACAGGCAACCAAATATGAGTTTTTTGTTGTAACAGCATAACTGTATAAGGCTTAGTGAAATTTAGTGTGCTATTTAAGCATGTAAACAATTGACAATTTAAACAAGTACAAGAAAAATGTGTAAAATTAAAAGTTCCCACTAAAAAGACATAAGGTAGAGGTGCACAAACAGTAATATTATACATTTTAAACCTAGTAAAATTATAAGTAGTAGATACAGATCGACTAGTCCCTGAATATGAAACATTGTACAAGGTTACAGGTTGCATAGCGGCTGGGATCTTCCAAATATGATTTTGAAGGTGATGAGGGTATTCTTCGGCTGCAACAGCAGGGTTAGCGATTCCACCATCTCCCCACCACAAGAGAGCCGTCTTTTGTTGAAATATAGGAGCTCCGTCAGTTATTTTCTTTGGATCTGGAAGACTATACACAACAGAGAGATTACATCTTGTCTCATTCCATTCAGCACATCCATTAACGAATTTTCCAAATGGTCCCCAAATAATATACCCATCAATATTTTTAGCAAATTTTCCCATACATAGTTGCCAAATTATGGGATTATAAGAAATATTTTTATAAGTGAATTCAGGGCATACAGGAAATGTATTTGTATCAGGTGCTGTTAAATTTTTCCAGGTAACATTAAAGGTTTGAGCAGCCAAGGCTTGAAGCCTTGTTCTTTTGTTGCCTGCTTTTATTCCATGTTGAATCCAATACTGCCATCCCAGAGGGATGCAAGGCGGTTCCCCAATGCAAATAGGCCTTTGATTACCATAATAAGTAAAATTGAATAGTGTCCCATCATCTTGATTGTGGGGGGTTAAATCAGCCCACGGTGCTGACAAAATTTCTCTAGGTGTGGTATAAAGTAAAATATCACTAGTTCCCCATTTTACAGGTTCTAATAAAGGGGGGTTTGGAATATATGCCCAGTACGAATGCGGAGGTACCTCAGTCCCCGATGCAACGGTGAGCAAGGCACATAAAGCTAAAAACAAGTTTTCGGGGTTTAAAGGCTTTCCTGCTTGAAGGACAAGCCGTTGCCCTTCTATGGTCAATTTCTTTAATTGTCCCCATGTAGGGAGGGGATTTAAATTTGGTCGCTGTGAGCGGCGGGATTTTCTTAGCTGTAATCTGGCCATGGCTGCGATAGGAACAAACTCAGCATCCTCAGCTTCTAGCTGGTTTCGCGCTCGCTTCTGAAGGCACGGTTCCGGTTCCTTGGGGAGTTGTCTCCGGGGCTGGTGAACAGGATCTGGAGACGCGGGTCCTGATCCATCGTCCAGGGACCCACTGCTGAATTCCATTTTCTGTGGAGATATAACCAAAACCTTTCCCCCTATAGAGCAATGTGCCCCTCTCCCATTCAGCCTCTGGAGCTGTTTTAGTCCAAATAGGTTCATTAATCACAAAAGGCTGTTGTTGCTGTTCAAAATGTTTTTCAGCTCTTGTTAATATTTCACCTTGTGGTAAATTGAGAAAATTTAAAATAAACAATGCTTGATGCAGTAATGTTTTTGGACTGTTTTGCAATTTAAACAGTATTGGTATCTGAATATCCTCCTGACTCCTCCTTTTTAATTTTTTAATTTGCAACTTAAGAGTGCCATGTGCTCTTTCAACAATAGCTTGACCCTGGGGGTTATATTCAATCCCTGTAATATGAATAATATTATGGAGATCACAAAATTGTTTAAATGTTCTGCTAGTATAAGCAGGTCCATTATCTGTTTTGATTTTAGAAGGAATTCCCATAACTGCAAAAGTCTCCAATAAATGTACAATAACATTTTTAGTGGATTCTCCCTGTTGAGCAGTAGCCCATAGAAATGAAGAATAGGTATCAATAACTACATGTACATAAGAAAGCCGACCAAAAGAAGGTACATGTGTAATATCCATTTGCCATAATTCATTAGGTTGAGTTCCTCGAGGGTTGACACCTGCGGGAATAATTCTTAAATGTAATGGTCTACAAATAGGGCAGGCTTTTACAATCTGTTTAGCTTTTGTAAAAGGTATCTTATATTTAAGATGCAAATGTCCTGCATTTGCATGATTAAATTGATGTTCTTCAACGGGTGTGGTGAACATAACTAAGGAATCCACTGCATTGTTACCTGATACTAATGGTCCGGGTAACTGAGAATGAGAACGTAAATGAGTAATAAAATAAGAATGATTTCTTTTTTGAACATGTATTTGTAAATTTTGAAATAAAGACAATAAAGCAGGCTTATTAGAATATAACACAGCTGAATAGATATTTGTCACTACTCCAACAGAATAGGCCGAATCGGCTATAATATTAATAGGTTGGTTATGAAAATCTAAAAACACTTGTAATATAGCAAAAAGTTCATTTTGTTGTACAGAGTTAAAATTTGTCTGACGTACCCAGTAAGATTTTTGAGTCCAATATGCAGCTTTATTTTTAGATCCATCTGTAAATATAGTCAAAGCTTGTGGAATTGGCTGTACAGCTAATAAGGTATTAACCACAAATTGTTGACGTCTAAAAAAATCCCATAATTTACTTTTAGGAAAATGATATGAAAAAGTTCCCATGAAATCTGCTAAAGCAATTTGTAAGGTTTCAGTAATTGACAACAAATATTCCCATTGTTCCTTAGTTAAAGGGATAACTATATTGTTTATATCTTCTCCTATCAAAGTTATAGAACGAGCTCTACCATTCATAATTAAAGCTGCAACCATGTCAATATAAGGCATAACATTTTTAGATTGCTTAGTTTTAGTGAATACCCATTCTACTGGCATAGCATTTTGACCTAAAACTGCAGAGGGATATTGAAAAGTATTAATAATATATAAAGTTAGAGGCAATTTAGGATCAATCCTAATTAAAAATGCATCCTTAATTCGTTGTTCTACAAACTGTAATTCTTGCTCTGCTTTTGCTGTTAAAGAACGAGGGCTGGATGGATCTGAAGAGCCCTGTAGAGTAGCAAACAAATGTTGTAATGCATGGGTAGGGATACCTAGTGTGGGACGAAGCCAATTAATATCCCCTAATAATTTTTGAAAATCATTTAAAGTGGATAACTTATCTCTCCTAATAGACATTTTTTGTGGAATCACCTTTTGTCTAGTAAGAATATATCCCAAATAATGACTAACTTCTTCCTTTTGAATTTTATCCTGTGCTATTACAAGTCCAAATGGAGAAAAATATTGAGGTAAAGTTTTTAAAATATCTTCTAAAACATTTCTATCACTATATCAGCATTTTTGTCTTGCCTTTTTCGCACAACCTTCCATAAACCACATGTGCCACTGTAAATATTCTGGCTCCTTTAAAAGAATTTTGGCCAAGGCTTTCCAATCATAAGGAGCAAGATTACCATAGTGATCTGCTACCGATGTTATTAATTCTCTAGTGTAATGAGCCTGAGGGCCATAAAGGGTTACAGCCTTTTTTAATTTTGCTAAATCATCCATATTAAATGCTTCCCATCTAGGGGGAACTGCCTCTCCATCTATTGGCTGAGGTCTGATTACAGGGAAAGCAAAGGCAGGCTTTTCCTCATCAGAATCCCCTAATTTTGGTAAATCAGCCAAAGCTAGCTTGGCTTTACTCCAATTAGGGTTAGATGGAGGAGGTGCAGAGGGAACTACAGGCGGGTTCTGCTTAACGGAGAGTTGTTTCACCTCTTGTGTTAAATGCTGTATAGCCTGTAAAATTGGGCGATTGTCATAATTTGATATTGCTGCGGCAGCTAAAGCTGAGTCGGCTGTAGTGGATTTTACTTTTAGTTTGGACGCCTTTTCACTACTTAAAGCGATAGCGTCATTTTGAACTACATTCTGCTCCTCCTCTGTGAGGGGCAATTCCTGAATAACTGGCTTAATTTCTAGTTGAAGATTTTCTACAATATGTTCATCTTCCATAGCTTTTAATAAAGAGTACACAACCGACCAAATAGCCCAAAAACGTAAAGGAATCTTCTCCTCCTGTTGCATAGCCCTTTCTATACTAACCCTTGCCTTCCTCCATACTTCTACATCCAAAGTTCCTTCATCTGGAAACCAAGGATTATATTCTTTAATTGTATCAATACACATATCCAAGTCAGCTGACCTGAGCGATATGCCATATATAGATAATAAATGTTTAAGAATTTTTAAGAAAGGAGAGGAAGCAGATTGTCCCATTTCCCCGTAATAAAATTATACTTACCTTCCTAAGCGACCTTCGGAGTCCCTGAATTCGGGCGCCACTTGTCGTGAGTGTCTAGAGCACTCTGAACTCCGGGCAAGGTAAACACGCACGCCTTGTCGGGACACGGGGGGTACAGCGCTTGGAAAAGAAAGACAGGAGAGACACCTTTGCTGTCTGCACCGCGTTACACTGCACTGCACTGCACTGTACGCACAATCTTTATTTTAGGATTCATATATAGTAAACCCGATCAGTTCACAGAGCCCAGATAATTAAGTAGTGAAAAGGCATTCTTTGTGGCAAGCTACAACGTGACAGACTACAATGTTTATTCTAAAACTATCTAAGTGAAGTAAATAATCACAACCAGTTCTCACAACTTCTCTAGCCCAGGAAGAAATTCATTAGCTCAAGAATGTTGTTAATTTGTCTGCTGTTAGTGTCACAAAGGGTGGCCAGCCACTTCCTCAAGACTTCTGCAAAACAAAGCCAGCTCACAGTATGGATTCCAGAGGGTGAGGGCTCACTGAGAACAGGCATTCCCGTTCTACCTCCTTCTCGCATACCAGGGCGGCTATTGTAAATTGCAGGTTAGAGGGGGTTGGGCCTACAAAGTGACACCTCATCCCCCACACACCCCCACACATGGCTTTTTTAGGGTTTTATTGTTTTAGGTTTGGTTTTGTTTTGTTTCCCCTCTTGCTGCTTGCCTGATTTTACCTTGCACAGTACTTGAGGCCTGCTCAGTTTTCACCCAGGTGCCCGCAAGCTCACTACTAATGTCCTCAAGCCCATGTCTAGGGTCTGTTGGCACCAAGTTGTATTGTGTAATAACTCCTCTTTCCCTTCTTAAACTACAGAGCATGGAGGTGGGCCGAGGGGACATCCTGCTCCCTGCAGCTCCTTTGAGTGGCTTCTGTCATGAGTGCTTTTAGAGCATTTAGGGGCATTCATGTAGGTGACACCAAGGCTCTTCGATTGCTCTGGTGGGGTTGGGACCCTGTGTGGAGCCCTCGGGTTTCTCCCGCTTGGGAAGTATCAGGCTCTAGCCTCTCCCAGCAGTAGCTGGCTCTAGGCTCCAGTGCCCTCTGCTCGTGCTTCTGCGTTTTGTGTGAATCAGGAGGTTGGGCCAGGGGGTTTGGTCACAGCACTGACTGCCTTCCTTCTCCAACTCAGCGCTCAGGAGCGTGGGATGAGCTTGGCTTCTGCAGGGGCTTAGACTGTGAGCTTAGCTGGCTCCTGAGCAGGTCTGCTTCTCAGGAGACGAGAGTGAGCCCTACAGAGTGGAAGGAAGCACAGCATACACTTAATATTGGTAGTTTCCTTAAGGAACGCAAATTTCACTGCTCTAAAAAATTAAGTGGGGTTCTGTCCAGCAGACTAGCAGAGTTTGGTAAGCATGGAGCTTCTGCGTCACTGCCTAATCTGTGGCTGCTTGTCTCAGCATCCCAAACCTCACAACTGGTGTGGTGGATCTCTCATTGCTAACCTGCTAGCTGCTTTATGTGTGCTCCTGGAAGCTTGTTTTCTTTCCCTCTTTTGGGGAACAACTGTCCCAGCTCCATGTTTCTCTCATTTGGTGCTTTCCCTTTGGAGCCTACAGGGAACTCTCATTCCTAGTGACCGTGAGTCTTGACAATTCCCTAGACTCACCAGTGAACCACAAAGGACGGGCGATAGGTCAGGATCATCCACTGGGGCCCCCGAGCAGGCCTGGCTCTCCCTGGGCTGAGGGGCCAATTACTGACCTTGTGGACTCTCTCCCCAGGCTGGGTCCGATATGCTGAACGGGTGCTGGGCCGCCCTGTCACCCCCCATCTGTGTACCGCCAAGTCCCCACAACAAGTCATGGGCTCCTTAGTGAAGGATTACTTCGCCAAACAGCAGGTAAGCTGCTCTTCAGAGGGAAGCTCTTGGGTCAGAAAGAGATGACCCAGCCTCCAGGGTGAAGCCTTGGAAGCTGTGGCTTCCGGACCAGAGCCTGTAGTGCCTGCTAGCCACATCCATCTGTGTCTCACTGTTGTCACCTTGGCCTTTCTCTTTAACCTTTTCTTCTAGATCCTCTACCCAGTGTGTGAGAGGAAGGCCCCAGGCCAACTCCAGAGATGCTGCCAGGGGAAGCCTGGCAAGGGCCCAGGGTGGCTGTCACTTGGGGAACCAAATGTCACTTCTTGCCACACCTTTCCCTCAGACCATAGGTACCACGTGGCTCCCTTAGTGGCTTCTGTGGGTTCTGCCCTAGTCTTGACCCTGTCTTCACATATTTTTAGAGCAGGATTCAGCCTGGGGTTCACGCCTGCCGATCTGTTGGTAGCTGCAGCTCCCCAGTCCCAGACTGCTGCTGTCCTCTCCTTCAGAGGAGCATATCTGGGCATTGTGGTGACTGGAGGAGACAGCACATGCCAGGATCTCCCACACACCTGCAGCTGCCCTGTAGGAGCCACACATTCCGGGAAGCCTTATTTTCTTCTCTTGGGCTTAGCTCATGGTCCCCCACATTGGCCCATTACAAACATGCTGCCAGGTCATATGTGGAGTCAGCTGGGGAGATTTTCCTGCTTCTGTTGCCTGCAGTTGCCTGCTGGCACTCAGCTCTGAGCCAGTTGCAGGTGTTGCTAGGAACAGTGAGCCTGAGCCTGGCCTCAGGCCTCTGCTTGCCTAATTCCCTCACGGCACTGTGGCTGAGGCAGGTTCCCCTGGGGACTGTCATGCCCCACACAAGTGTCACTGAGTCACTGCTGGCTGTTCTTTGCCCAGTTGTGGTTTGCCCTGGAACACCTGGTTGTGTCAGTACGGTGCCCAGAGAGGGGCAGGCAGGAGGGCATCACTTGAGCAGCTTTAAGTAGGCCGAGGATCTAGCTCAGCAGCACAAGTTCCTCCTTGGAAAGCTCGAGGTCATGAGTTGGATCCCCAGTACAAAAAAAAAGTCAGCAAGTATGTCAGGTAGAGCACACGTCCACGCCTACCTGTTTTATCCATGTACTCAGGTTCAGGAATAAAGGGGCTTTGGCTTCGTGGTCCTTCCTGGGAGGCTCCTCAGGCAACTGGGCCCTGAGGAGTCCATGGTGCATGCAGTTGTCTGGAGGGAGGCAGCATATGTGCATGGATAGGTGTGGTGCAGTGGAGGAAGCAGGGAGTCCCTGCCTAGCTATGGGGAGATGGTGTCACAAGAGGTATGGTGGGGCAGAGGGTGGCACTCTGTAGTCCCTCACGCCTTCCTGCTTTGGGCACTAACTAGAAGCTGCTCTAGTTGCTTCCACACCAGCCCTAAGAATGGCACACTCGGGGCTGGGGATTTAGCTCAGCGGCATAAGCACCTGCCTTGCAAGCAGGCGGTCATGAGTTCGATCCCCGGTACCGATAAAAACGAAAAAGACAAAAAAAAAAAAAAAAAGAATGGCACACTATGTCCTCAGAACCTTCCTCCAGAGAAGATTTTCCATGTCGTCGTGGCCCCTTGCTACGATAGGAAGCTGGAGGCTCTTCAGGAGGGATTCTCCACTGCTGCGCCTGGTGCCCGAGGTACTGACTGCGTGTTGACATCAGGTGAGAGGTGGGAAGTTATGGCTGGACACTGTCAAGGGCCCTGACTGAACCACCTGGGCACTCGACAGCTCAGGGTCTGTGAAGGGAAGGGTGATATGTCCTTCGGCAGAGTCCTGTCTCCTCTGAACCTTCCTCCAGATAGGCAGGTGTCCTGGAGAATCACTCGGGCAACTGGGCTGAGAATGTCACCTGTGACCCTAGAGTGACAGAAAAGAGAAATTCTTACATTCATGGTAGAGTGGAAAATAACACCTCTGCTCCTGTGACATTTCTGTCAGCCACCATGCCAGTGGCACTTTTCAGATGTTACTTTTTAGAGTCTCTAGCTGGTTCTGTGTCTTGGGAGAGAAAGCATTTTTTAAATTTTATTTTAAAGTGAACAAACCAAACAAAGCAGAATAAAGCCAATCAAAACGAAACAGTGGAAGCAATGCAGGACTCTGAAACAAGACAATAGGAAAAATGGCTGCCGTAATGCCTTTCATTATCTTCAAAATAGTTGTCCATGCCATTGTAGTAAACAGCTGCAGCTCTAGCTGTTCCTGGGAGAGTGGAGAGGACACTGAGATGATGAGAAAATAGAGAAAAGAGAAAGGTCAAGGTCAGGTGGGGCCCTTCTCCTGACAGGCGAGAAGGAACTGCTCAACCACTGTAGCACATTTATTTATACATGCAAGAGGTGCAAGAGGACGATGTCAATTTCAGCCCCACTGCCTAGCAACTTGTTTGCCTGTCTGGTAGAGGCTTCTTGCCTTCTTGGAGCTAGAACAGCTTGTTTACGTGGTTTGTTTTGGGCTGTGTTGTTAGGGCAGGCCTTGCTTTAGCCCCACTAATGTGATCAATCTTCAACTTCAATGGCTCTCCACATATCACCAGACATAATAAAATCAAACAAAATAGAACAGAATAAAACCAATCTGAACAAAACAGTGAAAATGATACAGGACTTCTAAATAAGGCAGTAGGAAGTCAACAATGGCTACTATAATATATCTTGTTATCTTCAAAGTATCTTCCCATGCCTCACATGTAATAAAATCAAACAAAATAAAATAGAATAAAACCAAACAAGGAAAACAATACAGGACTTTAAAACAAGGTAATAGGGAATTAACAGTGGCTGCCCCCTTCAGAAGGAGACCCCCATAGTTGCTATATTGCGTATTGTTACCCTTTGAATAGATGCTCAGACCACCACCTACAGGCCTGCAGGTCAGTTCAATAACACAGGCACTGAGTTGTTGCTTACTTCAGTGGCTGTCATCTCAGCCTGCATGTTTCGAGATCAGCCGGTTGTTGGCGGTGGGAGTGGGCATGACTCATCTTCCCTCCCCACCCATATGCTGGCCACAGGAAGGGTCGCCTCTTGTTTCGACTCCCAGTCCATGACTGCCACTGGCTCACAGGAAGGGGTTAGCTTCTTGGTTCTCCTCCCAGCCTACATGGCTGCCACTGGCTCACAGAAATGGATTAGCCTCTCGTTTCTCTTGGAAAAGCTTTTTTGTCTCGGGACTGTTGGATAGAAGGGAATATAGAAAGTGGTTCTGATTTTCAGCTGTTCTGCTTGCACAGTAGCTGCATATCGATCAAGTGTGGCATGTGTGTGTCATACACAAAAGATTCACACTTAGGGACTGGAGATAGAACTCTGTGGCACAACACCTGCCTGGCAAGCATGAGATCCTGAGTTCGATTCCTGGTACCAAAGGGAAAAAAATTTACACTTGGAAACAACATGGAGGAATTGCTTGTAGTTCAAGGGCTAAAAGAATTCTTTTTTTTTTTTTTTTTTTCCAAATCCACTTTATTTCAAGGATAAAAAGAAAAAGAAAAAACTACAACAAAATTTCAAAACACAGTGCTATATATACTGTACATTGTCACCCCCAAATTACTCACCCAGAGCACAAGACACCTGTATTCAGTGGTCTGAACAATACCAGCACAAACCTGAAAGAAGAATTCTATTCCTGTATTCCATGAGTGCTTTTCATCTTGTGACACTGCTGTTGTCACTCGTGCTTTCTGGAGAAGGTTGTACATGGTGGGACTGTGTCCCTGCTTACTAGTGTAGAGTGTCCTCCCAGGGAAGAAGAGCCTGGCTGTCAGTCCACACTGTCCTCACGCGTCTTGTCTGTCTCCAGGTGAGGTCGCTCAGATAATGGACCAGAGTGGACTCTCAGTGAAGGACGCTGCTGTGGACACTCTGTAAGTGGCTCCTGTGGGAAGTCCTCTGATTGCCTGGGTGACCTTTGAGCTCTCAGGTCACTTGCCAGTCCCCAGGGTACTTTACTTTGTAACCCAGCCACACTGTCCACATTTTTTAAGTAAATGTGGTCGAGACCTGGAGGGGTCGCCATTCACCAGAGCTGCCAGGGTCTCAGTGGGCATCTCCTCTGATGGCAGCGCAGACCCTCAAGGCAGGGCTGCAGATGCCTGCCATCGTCCTATATTCCTGCATCCGGTGCTGCGTTTCCCCCTGAGCACAATGCCAGCCTCTGCGTGGTGGAATGACCCTGACATCCAGCACAGACTGCTCAAGCTACGCCTGGGTGTCATGCCCGGAGCACTGCACTGCGGCCTGCACGTGCTCCATGTACCACTGGCGGGGCTGTACTTCTGCCCTCCTGCGGGAGGTGGGATTGGCTAGAGCTGCAGCCTCCCTGCCGGCAGGTGCTTTTTCACACCACACTTTGTCATGCAGTCTTTTGTGCACTTGTGAGCGCCGCAGCTAAAGGAGAGTAAATGATTGAGCCAGTATCAAACATGACCTTGCCTGCAGCCTCAGGCGAAACACAAGATGAAATTGTGTGTCGCTAAAGTGCAATTTTCCTCAAAGCTTCAGTATTCGTAGAGGGTTTGGCTCGCGTGGCCCCTCTGACTCCATACCATGGGGTCTGTGCCCCTCCTGCCCCCACGGTGTTTCCTCAGCCTCAATGGAGGACTTAACCTTCTCTGCCTGGCCAGGTTCGGAGATGAGGAGGTCGCAATGAGGCGCCATGATGGAGCTGGCTCTGATGGGCACCTGGCACATGTCTTCCGACATGCGGCCAAGGAGCTGTTCAACGAGCGCGTGGAGGAGATCACCTACTGCCCCCTGAGGTGCCAAAGCGGGGCACGGGTGCGGGTCATACCTGATTGTGGCATGTGAGGGGCTGCTCTATGGGGATCTACCCCCAGCCTTCTGTGTCACCTCCTGACTCTCGCTGACATTCCCAGCTTTGATTGAAAAATGGCTCTGCAAAAAAAAAAAAAAAAAAGAAAAATGGCTCTGCAGTCATGGAGGACTTGACAGCATGCTTGTTGTTTGTTTTACAGAAACAAAGATTTCCAGGAGGTCACCCTCGAAAAGAATGGAGAGGTTCTCTTGCGTTTTGCTGCGGCATACGGGTTTCGGAACGTCCAGAACCTGGTCCTGAAGCTCAGAAAGGGCAAGTTCCCGTACCATTTTGTAGAGGTCCTTGCGTGTCCTGGAGGTGAGTGCATCGATAGCCCTGCAGGGTGGGTCACTCTTGAGCTTGTAGTGAGTCATCCCTTCCTGTCATGAGGTGTGATGCATGGACAGATGGACAGGCCTCACATTCCCTTGGGGATATGCCACGAGGAAGCCCATGTGGTGCCAGTTGAGCCTGCTCTGGAGCCTGTCTGGAGGCAGGAATGGAATGCTATGGTGGCTCAGAGACAGGGGGAGCCAGGTCTGGGGCCTGTGAAGGGACAGTGGGAAGTGTACTGTCCAACCATGGCTCCCCTGCTGCTACAGGAGGGAGATAGCACCATCGCAGGATATGGTGACCCAGGCAGGTGAGGCGAGGGTCCTGGCCTGCAGATAGCACAGGAGTGAGAGTCAGGGAGAAGGGAGCCCTGATCTCTGCTGAATGGGGACCTTGTATCACTGAGTGGAGAGGGATACGAGAAGCAGGCAGAAACTCCAGGGCAGGCTGGCTCGCTGAATAGTCACAGGATGAGGTGGGGCCATTGTCTTGGTCCTGTCACTCAGGGATCTTGTGGAGGGGTCCCAGGGGCTCACCAGGACAGATCTGGGGGCTGAGTGGGCACAGACGGGAGGTGGCATCATTTGCACCTCTAAGAGTAGGCAGTGGCCAGAGATACTTGTTTGCTCTGAGCCCCCTGGGGGCTCGGGACTGTCCCATCCCCATTCACCCCCAGACAATTTACACACTGAGGCAGCACAGGAACCTCAGAGGTCACAGCTAGCAGGTAACTTTCCTGGCTTGGGTGATTCTAGGGAGGCCAGGAACCGGATTTACAGGGCTAGCTGTGCAGTTCTCGAAGGCTTAATGTAAAACCATGAGCTGTGTCTCAGTTACTTTTCTCATTGCTGAAACAAGACACCTGATGCCCAAAATGAAGGAAGGGAAGGTTTATTTAGCTTATAGTTTTTGGAGGTTTCGGTCCATGCTCTGCTGGCTCTAAGGCAGGGAGATGTGGCTAAGGGACAGCTGTTCATGGGGGCCACCAGCAACAAGAGGGCGAAAAGGGGAAAGCACACCTCCTTCCCTCCCTTATATTCTATGCCAGTTACCCATGCCTGGGAGGGTGCAGCACTCACACCGCCAATCCCAGCACTAGACAATGAACCAATCACAAATGCTAGATTCAGCCGCCTCTGTGACCACATGAGGCTTTGGGGGTGGTGGGAACACCCAGATACAAACCCTGGAAGCAAGCTGGTTTGGGCCCTTCGTGAGGATGGGAAGAGGTACACAGGGCACTGCGTGCTGGAGCCCAGCTATGGGTTCAGGCCTCAGGGCTGCACATCCCTGTCCTTCCTCCCTGCCCTGACCGCCGCTGAGGTGAGGCTTCATGACACCACTCCCACCTGTGTCTCTTCTAGGATGTTTAAACGGCAGAGGCCAAGCACAGACCAAGGATGGACACATGGACAAGTCCCTGCTGCGCCAGATGGAGGGCATCTATGCAGACATCCCTGTGCAGCCGCCCGAGTCCAGCACACACGTGCAAGAGCTGTACCAGGAGTGGCTGGAGGGCACTGACTCACTCCGAGCCCATGAGACCCTGCACACCACCTTCCAGAGCCCCGAGTTCTGCAGTGCTGGCCTGGACATGAAGTGGTGAAGGGAGCAGGCTGCATGGAGGACAGCTTGCTGATGAGGTGCGGCCCTCCATGGAGACCCCTGCTGGCTGCTCCGGATTGCCAGTTCCCTGCTCCCGACAGCTGGGGTGTGTGGTGCTATCTTCATCACGAATGTGTGGAGTAGAGTTTCTCACGGGAGAACCTCCCAGGCTAAGTGTCCCTACATCGTAAGATTGTGAGAAAAATCCCAAAGAGCAGCAGCAGAGACAGACTACCCTCTGCTAGATTTTAAAACCTCAGAGCATCCCCAGAGGGGCTGGGGCGTTGGGGTGGCTGGGCTGACTCTTCAGCTCCGCGCTGGAGAAATGCGGCAGCAGGGCTGTGCCACGGTGCCGGAGACACTGCTGGCCTCTGGGCTGGGTCTTTTGGGGTAAGCGCTTACTCCCACTCCAGCCTAGGCGGCTCTCATTTTCACTCCTACAGTTTGAAAATCATTGTAAGTTGGTGACAGTGAGCCTCGGGAACCCACAGTCACTCCCCACCACCCTACCACACCCAGCCAGGGCAGCCTCCTGTGGGCGCTGGGGTTTTGGGCCTCAGGCCGACCCTGGGCACCCAGGCTTTGAGTTGCACTCACCTGAGCTCATGGCATGGACAAGGCCTGACGAGAGCCACTGATGTCACAAGCAGACTAGAGAACTGAGGGGTGCCCATTGGAGCCACATGGCCAAGAGGACCCCAGCTCCTTAGCCTTGCCGTAGCTTGGGAGAAGGAAAGCAGGGCCCTACGTGACTGGAGGACGGCTTCTCCACACGACCTTTCCCTAGACAGGGTTTCTCTCCTCAGCAGGTCTGCTGGGTCTGGCACCGCCCTTGTGTCCTGATGGCACCCCTCAGCCCACTACCCTGCTGGTGTGAGCTCACCCTGCAAGGAAGCAGTGTATCTGCCAGCAAAATTGGCTGCCTAGGACACAAGGCACAGGGCCCTGTGCTGCCTTGGGCTCAGGCGAATCTGGGCTACAAGTGCCTGAGGACGGGGGCACTAGGGTCTGTCACTACGTGGTGGCCTTCATCTCTGTCGTGTACCTGTTTGGATGGTAACTGGACGTGTGTTCCACTGCTTTTTTTGTTTTTGTTTCTTGCTCTCAATCTATATATAGTTGGGTGTTAATCCCCAAAGCAACTGATATGAAATAAACAGCTGAAGAGAGTGGAGTGGAGTGAGCCAGGTGAAATAAATCCAAGCTGGGCCTCTGCTGGTGCAGGGTTCAGGTGCTGTCCTGCTGCCTCTAGTTGACATCTCCTGGCCAGGAGCAGTGATGAGGGAACTGCCTTCCCCATGACATCGCACACAGCCCAGGGCAGCATGAAGAGACCTTTTCCCCACAGTGCAGTGCGAGCAGTTGTCAAAGAGGTGAGGCCTATGGACAGCGCCTGCAGGGTGGAGCTCTGGGAGGACAAACCCAGGTTCCTGTCCCTCTCTGCACTGGGGCTGGCCTCTGCTGTTCAGTGCCTATGGCCTGGCAAAACCTGAACTTCTCAGTCACACAGTCATGCACACACACTGGTCTGAGAGCTGGGACTCTCCCTGCTGTCTGTGCTGGGACTTCTGCCCTGTGTCATCTGCTGTTTTCTGCTGCATCTGGTGCCAGCTATGAGTGTGGAATAGGTGGTGGCTTGCTGTGAGGTGTCCTGTGGTCTCGTGTGTGGTCGTGTTGCCCTCACACTGTTGGGTCCACTCAACTCCCAGATGGGCCAGCACCAGTAATTCTACATCATTTCTTTGCACACAGCATTTGGGTGTTTTCCTAGTTTCATTCAACATTTTTCAAAGTAAGTAATAAGAATTATGAATCCATGCTGCAAAGATCTTGTGTCACCTTAGGATATGGGGGGGGGCGGGTAAGGATGGGGAGACTGTTTGTTTGGTGGTGCTTTGAGACCAGGTCTTCCTGTGTCATCAGGCTGGCCCTAAACTCACTGTGTAGCCCAGGCTGCCGTTGAACTTGCAGTGAACCTCCTGCCTCAGCCTCCCAAGTGCTGGGTTCCAGGTGTGCACCACCATGGCCAGCAGGGACACCGAACTCAGAGTGTGAGCATGTGTTTTGAAACAAGAGCGTGCACAGGGGCCAAAATCTTACTCTTAGCCTAAAAAGCAAATCATACTTGGCCCAAAAATGGGCAAGGGCTTTTGTGAAGTATCAGGTCAGTAGGTGGCAAAGGCCTGTAATCCCAGCCCAAGCAGTTTTAGCTACTTAGCAAGACTCTTGTCTCGGAATTACAATGAAGGCTGGGGACCAAATGGGAGTACGTGGGTGGGGAGGAGGTAAGACAACCACAAAGGCCCCACCAAGATTTGAACTCAGGCCACTGAGTTCAGAGTCCAGAGTACTACCACTACACTGTGGACCAGCCACCAATAAGTGCTTTGCTCCTTGAGATCATTGACCTGGTATCAGAACCACACCAGGGAGGGGACACCTTCAGGTGGGAGCCAGACAGTGTCCAGCAGAGGTCAGTCTCTGCCAATCAGCCTCTGGGCTCCAGGCCCACGGTGCTTCCGCTATGCCTCATTAGTCCCTGTGGTGTTTGGCCCTTCTGTCATGCTGGCTGCCTCCAGGACCTGTGCTGACAGCATCCCAGGACAGTGGACAGAACAAGCCACTGTCCATCAGCTGGCATGGCAACTGCAGCATTATAGGTACCCTAATCCTGTACTCTTCCTCCAGTTACAGGGGAGTTTCAATTCCTGTCCATTCCCTGCTCATCCTGCCTGGCCCACTCTCCATCTGCCTGGACAGCAGTGACCCTTCCGTGGGGTGGTAGTGGCAGCTGGATCTTGGGAAGGAACAAAAGCATTTCTCCCATCAATCTAAAATGACTCCCAATAGGGACTATTATGGATAAGGTACCCTAGTTTTGCTGCCTCTTCATCCCAGTGACTCCCAGAACTATTGAGTGGACCCACTAGCTGGATGATGTCACACACCTGCTAATCCCAAAACTCGGGAGGCTGAGGCAGGACTGCCAAGAGTTTGAAGTCAGTCTGAACTAAATAGTAAGACCCTGCTTCCAAAAACCAAAATAGTCAAGAAATCTTGTGTTTCTAGGTGTGGTATGTTGAGGTTCTGCAAGCAAAGGGAAAATAAAGGGTCACACACACAAAGGATCAGCAAAACCGCTACTGCCCAGCCAGCCTAAAGAAGTAGCTTTTATTGAGATAAAGAATAAAGAAACTCAAATTGCACATGGTTAGGTTATATAACTTGTTGGCTTCTTGTCCTTACAGGACCACATGCCTTGGGATGGGGGTGATGTTTCAAGACCTGCACTTTTCCCATAACATTGTCGACTGGATGTGTCTGGGACAAAATGGAGTCAGTGTGGCCTCTCTACAGTGGTGCACACCTGCAAATTCCTGCAGTTAGGGAGGCTAAGTCAGGAGGATTGAATTCAAGCCCAGCCCAGGTGATTTAAAGAAACACTGTCTCAAAACATTAAAATAGGAAAGTTAAAAAAAATCAGAAAGAAAAAAGTTAAAAATTGCTGACAATGTAGGGTGGTTTCAAGGTCCTGGGTCTCCTTCTGGATCCCCAACCCGTGAGTGGGCGGAGGCACCTGGGGAGAGGACGGTAGAAATGTGGACCTCATGGATGCTCACTGGAACCACTGTCACTGGCTGTGTCCTTGTCATTCTCAGTTTTCATTCGCCTGGGGCTTCCTGCATGCCATCCAGTCTTCAGTGCGTCTGTGAGCTGGGATAAAGGGAACCAGCAGAAGTGATAGTGCTTACCTTGAATCAAGAGCTGAGGGAGGGAGCCCTGGTCCAGGGCAGGCAGGGCTGCCCAGAAGAGCCATCTCTAGCCTTCTCCTGCCCCACCATTCCATCCTGCCAGGGCTTCCCTTAGACCACAGCACCAGCTCTGGCTTGCAGGTGGTCTCAGAGGACAGAGCAGGATCTGAACAGCAATGTGAGGTAGAATAAAGGAGACCCCCCCCCAGATCAAACCAGCACTGCTCAAGTGCTGCAGGAGCTGCCGCAGGGCCAGAGCCTGAGGGCAGGAACTTAGGCAGCGTTGGCCTGGAAACCCAAGCTTCTCCAGAGAGCTTCTCTGTGTTTATCTGGAGCTGCCAAGTTGTTTGAATTTCACTCCTTGGAGGATTGCGACCTTGTGGTGAGAAGTCATATAAATCAAGGAGCATAAATTGGCCAGGAATAGTGTTGCTTCCCTGTCAACCAGCACTCGGGAGGCCGAGGCAGAAGGATTGCCATGTGTTAGAGGCCAGCCTGAAAGACACAGTGAGATCCTGTCTCCAAAAAAAAAACCAAAAAGTAGAAGCAGTAGCATAAGTTGAATTTAGGCATCTTCGATAGTCATTTATTATCACCTCTGTGTCTAATCTGGCATTTGTGTATGTGACTATTAGCAATCTTAAACTGTGTGTCTCACTGATCCTCTACTCACTGCTCATCTCGCAGCTGGGCATGAGGAGCCACCTGAGTCGCTTAGAAGATGCTTGTTGTGTTGGAGACAGCGCTTGGATCTTGCAGATAGCCCTTCCCCCCTGTGAGGTTCACCAGTTTGACAACTCTGCCTGCAGTGGTACCTCAGTTCACAAATGCAATTTGTTCCATAATTCAAATCAATTTAGTCTGAACAGAATTGGTCACAAACTGAATCAGATTTCCCCATAAGGCTCAAAGTTAAGGTCCATCCATTCTGAACCAGTTGTATTCGTTTGTTTGTTGAGATAAGGTATTTCTCTGTAATTCAAGCTAACCTTGAACTCACTATGTAGCCCAGGGTGGCCTCAAACTCATGATGCTCCTCCTGCCTCAGCCTCTTATGTCCTGGGATTTCAGATGTGCACCATCATGCCCAGCCCAGATGTATTCTTTTAGCCACACACACACACACACACACACCAAACCTGAAAACAAAATAAAGTATGATATAGTACATTATGAAGAGAATACTGTCACCTTGCTTGAGGTGACTGCTAGAGGCCAGGAAAGGAGGCCTCACTGTTTGGAAGGAGAGTCCCCTTCCATAAGAACACCGGGGAATCTTCATGGGTTTTCTCTCACTGTCACTTAGCTGCAGGCTCAATCTTTATGAGAAACCTGTAGTCACTGTGTCAACCTGCACTGCATAACGGTCTGGAAATGAGAGACCAGGTTATCATTCGTGGGATTCAGCACTCTGTTCATTGAGATATTTGGGGAGGGTATGTCTTTCCACAATGGATTTTATCACATCAGTGTGACCTGCCACCCCTCCTGTCTTCCTCTTAGCAGAATGCTCTTCAGTACACACCTTCTGCAGGTTCACCTGCCCTGGCAGTACCCTCCCTCTGTGAGACATTTCCACATTTCCTCCCAGAAGAGCCACGTTTCACAGCAGTTGATCACTCTGTGGGCAGCACATCCTCTGCCTTCGTGAATTCCACAAACACCTCGTAGGTTTCTGTAACAGCCTTGTCAGAACCAGAGGCCTCACCATGTCTTATCAGACTATAGAGGCCACTTCTCATGCAGAGCATATCGAACTACCATCTGTTGGCTTTAGATTCATTCATCACTCATTGCACTTGGAGGGGGGTTTCACGCAGCAAAGCACCGTACAACTTCCTGGCTCTCACAGATCACAGCGTCATTAAAGCTATCCCCTGCCAGCTGTTTCTCATTTGACCACACTAACAGAAGTTTCCCACCTCTTCTGGCACTGCCTGGTTGACATCATTACTCCTTTTGCCACCTCGTTTTTTTTGATGGCATCTTTATTCTCCGAAACAGTTGAGATTGTCGACCCCTCTATCTCGTACTGCGGCCAGATCAGCCACACAGATGTTGTGCTACGGTTTCCTCCTTCAATAATGCTCATTTTCTTCAAAACCACCTGCTTAACCATTTTGCTCTCCTTTTTTTTTTTTTTTTTTTGGTCTATTTGAGACAGGCTTTGAACTCACTTTGTAGTCCAGGCCGACCTGGAATTCGCAGGGATCCTCTTACCTCAGCTTCCCAACTATGTGCCACTTGCTCTGCACACACTTGTCACCTTCATTATCACGCTGCACTTCCTTTTACCACCGTGCTTGCACTTACTGCACTTTCCCTGGAACCATGCTGGATGGAGTAGTACTGTATGTGCTAAAGAGCATTCAAAAATTGCACAGATGTGTCTGCAACTGAAATTTAGACTAGAGGAAGTCACAACCATGTGTCAACAGGGAAGATGGCCACTTCTTCACAAGTGGCCAAACTTTTCTGAACAAAAGTTCTTTCTTTAGGTACCAAACGGCTTGTATAATCCCTTTGTGGAAAAAAACATGCCTGTCCTCTTGGAGCTCTTTACAGCTCCAGTTTGTACTCCTAGGGCACGGTAATTCGGTCGTCTTGACTACAAATAAGTTACCTTCTTGTTCTAGGTGATACCACCAGGGTACGGGTCGACCCCTGGTGGCAAACATCAGGACATGCTGAACCTTGCCCACAGGGCCTGCGGGATGTCGCCTGAGTCTGATAAACGCAGGCATGCAGGAAGTTAGCAGAGAACAAAGGGAATGCTCTGAGCACTGTGGACGTGGTCAGGCCAGTGTCAGATTCCATCAAATCAGACTGAGGGACTGGTGTCAAAGCCTTGCTGACTAAAGCTGCCCATGGAGGCACATGCCTGTAATCCTAGCACTGGGGAGGCTGAGGCAGGGGGATCACCGCGAGTTCAAGGCCAACCTGAGCGGTACATAGATCCTGTGTCACCTCCCACCACCACCACCACCAAATAATAAACACTTGCTGCCTAGAGGTTGAATGGATTTCTAACAGGCCCAGACCGTAAGAAGAAAAGGTCCCCACTGTGGGAAAGCCTCAATCAGAAGGAAGAGGCTGTCCCCCGACTTCCGTCAGGGATAAATCACCCTGGTGGTGCCTGTTCAATGACCATGGGCATCGCGAGACTCGGCTTCCTCACCACGAGCAGGCAGTGGCTTTGTGGCCGCGGGGTACAGTGAAGACCTCTGGACACACCTGCCCAGGTCCTCGTGGCCATGTAGGTTGTATTTGTTCACCCAGCGTCCCCAAGACCAGCTCAGGAGCAGCCAACCCAGAAAGGGGAGCGCCACAAGCGGGGCGTGACAAGCACGCAGGCGCCAGCGTGTCACGTGGGAGGCAGGTCACGTGCCGCGCGTCGGCCCCGCCCTTCGGTCCCTGAACACGCTGGCGCCTGTGCAATGGCACTCAGCGAGGTGCCTACCCGGAAATGGGTGGGAGCAGCGTGGTTCCCTGCGCAGCCTCACTGCGCCCTGCGCGCCAGGCTCAGTCTCTGCACCTGCCTGCACCTGGTTGGCGCGCGTAGGGTGTGCCGCGTGCGCCCGCGCAGTTCGTAGCACTCTCCTGGGAAATAGCGGGATTGGGCGTCGGAATAAATGAGAATGAGGAGGCTCCAATGACACAAAACTGATGAAAACCGCCAACCTCCCATACTTGTAGGCCTGTGATCCCAGCACTCAGGAGGCTGAGGCAAGAGGATCGTTGTGAGTTGGAGGGCAGCCTGGACTACATAGTGAGTTCAGTGGCAGCCTGAACTACACAGCGAGACACCGTTTAGAAAAAACCCTACAGCTAACCACACACTCATATCCTGCTGGACACACTCTCCATGTTTTGTTTTTGTTTTTGTTTTTGTTTTTTTTCTGTTACCTGGGACTGAACGCACAAGTTCCTGCTTGCCAGGCAGGCACTTGTGCTGTTGAGCTAAATCCCTGGCCCATACCTCCCATTTTTTCCTAAATTTTCAGCAGCAACCTTTGCTTGTTGATATGACAGCGATTTACTGACAACGCTTTTTATGGTGATAACAAAGATAATTCGTTCTTTAACAGGGCTGGTGAAAACTTGCCGTGGTGGAGAGGTATTGGGGACTGTCTCAGGGCCTCTGCGCTGAGCCACATCCTCAGCCCTTTTTAAAAATTATTTTTCATACTGATGCATGTGTGTTTATGTCAAGGAGTAGAAAAATACTTGGAAGGATATGTTGCTTGTTTCTGAAGAGAGTGCCTGACCTGAAAGGAAAGAAAGCTTACTTTTCACTGAAAAAAAATAAGAATGAATTACTTTTCTTTGTGAAACAGGGTCCCAGGCTAGACCTGAACTTGTAATTCTTTTTTTTGTTTATTTATTTTTGAGACAGGGTCTCGCTCTGTAATTCAGGCTGGCCTTGAACTTGCTGTGCAGTCCAGGCTTGAACTCTCTGCAATCCTCCTGTCTCCACCTCTGAGTCCTGGGATTACAAGCTGTAGCCCTACACCCAGCTCTGCTCCTTTAATGCTGTCTTCTGATCTTACTCATGGTCACTTTTTTGTTTTGGCACATGAGAATGCGAATTGTAGTAGGAAAATACAGTTCCGGTGACCTAGGAATGACCCTAACTGTAAGCAGGACCATTCAGTTTGGCTTCCAATACAGCTAAAGCTGGGTGATCCAGTTTGATCTGCTGTTGCTGGGGCTGAGGAGGCAGTTGTCCAATTGCCTTATTTCTAGGATGCAGAAAAATGTGGTTAATCCAGTTGTGGTTCCCACACCTGCCATCCTAACTGTTGTGAAGCTGAGGCAGGGGGATCCCTGTCAATCAATGTTCAGCCAGCCTGATCCACATAGCCACACCCTGTCTAAGTATGTTTTGTTGGGCTCCCCTACAGAAGTAGAACAGGTAAATGTTTTAGACTGTGTAGCCATCTCAGAGGAAAAGAGAGTGATGCTGCCCTCCAGGTTCGAAAACAACCCTTCTCCTAGCACGCATAAGGCTCCATTCCCTGGAAAAGCTGGGGGAATAAAACTATTCTGTCAGCTTTGTGTACTTTTTTCTTTGTAAGCTTTCCACATTTTTTTATTTTTAATGATGGAAACAAACAAACAAACAAAAAAACAACATCTCAGACCAAAGCTTCTGGAAGAGCCACTTGTTTTTGCCTGGCTGTGTCTCGCCCAGAACTGGGCCTAAGCCTCCTGTCTGACTGGGCACTGAAGCTCGGGGTTTCTGAGACACGTTGCTGACAACAGTTTTGCACCAGTGGACATTCTCAGGGCACCATGGTGACCTGAGGCAACCACAGTTCTGAATAATGACAATCTTGATCTTTGACATCTTGGTGGTTTTGCCCTTGCCCAGAGCGACTGTCACTTTGCAGGGAGAGTCATGAGTTCTGGCCACCAGAGCCTGGAATGGGACAGCTGAAAGCGCCATCCTCACCGTCCTTCTGCATCTAATTTTGTCTGCGTTTGTGAGCGTGTCCATTCTCATAGCACTGCGCTGGGCCCGCAGCAGAAAGCTAACCTTGCATCCTTACAGTGCTGCCATGTGCTGTGTATCCTTAAGGCTAAGATCAAGCCTGGCTAAGCTCACCCAAAAGAACCACAGAGTTTCTGGTGTCCCTGCGGGGGAAAGGACGCTGACTTTGTAGTGGCCTCACAGAGGCTTGCATAGTTTGTATCCAATCAGAAAGAAAGCAAACCCACGGCAGGTCCCTGTTTACAGTTCACTCCTCAGCCACCTCTGCTTAGGTGGTATGTGCCTGTGACCTGCGAAGTGCAGTCTTTGTGTGCTCTGTGCTGTGCTGAGGACTCCTGATGGTTCTCAGGATACCACCGAGGAGAAAGGCTAATAGAAGTGGAAAAAACTGGACAAGTCAAACAAGGTTTGGATTGAAAATAAGCTGGCCAGTATCACACAGTTTTAATGTTAACAAATCCTGTCAAGGTGGTTTGAGAAGAATCTTCTGCTGGCTGCAGGCTTAGTTGATTCTTTGCAAGTAATGGGAAAACTTTTGCTTTTTATTTTTTGAGATGAGGGCTCCCATGCTGCCCTGGCTGAACTCGAATTTTTAGGCTCAAGTCATCTTCTGGCCTCAGCCTCCCAAGCAGCAGGGACAAGAGATGTAGGTACAACACCCAGTTTGGGATGGGGGTTTTGAACCAGTTTTTCACTAGACACCATGGGATCACGACTGCATGTCGTAGCAGGTACAGTACAGCTGCGGAGCTCACTGAAGCCACCGCATGTGTCAGTTTTGGGGACTCTGCTGGTGCCCTGCTGACTAGACACATTGGAGTTTTCCCTTAGCTTTGTCTTTCTTCTGTTTTTCTGGTTCCTGTTTGGGAGCATCCCAAATTGGGCTCCCTAAAGCAAATTGTTATTTCATTATACATTTTTTAAAAAATCATGTGATGGTTCTTTCAGTACTGGAGATTAAACCCAAGCCTTTTATTTTTTGAGACAGAGTCTCACTAAGTCACTACATTGTTAGGTTTAAAGTTGTGATCCTCGGGGCTGGGGGTTTAGCTCAGCGGCATAAGCACCTGCCTTGCAAGCAGGTGGTCGTGAGTTCGATCCCCGGTACTGATAAAAATGAAAAAGACAAAATAAAATAAAGTTGTGATCCTCGTGTCTCAGCCTCCCAGAGTGCTGGGATTATATCTGTGTGACACCATGTCTGGTTCTTTTGACCATCAGTGGTTTTCGTTTCCATTTGAGGTAATACTTCCTACTGCACTCCATAATTATGGGGTTTTTTTGTTTTGTTTTTGTCTTTTTCTTTCTTTATCAGTACCAGGGATTGAACTCACAACCAACACACTTGCAAGGCAGGTGCTTATGCCGTTGTGCTAAATCCATCGTGAAGGGTGACAGGTCTGACCTCATTTGTCCTCACTGCCTGAGCTCTGAAAACAATCATGGCTCATTCCTATAGCCTGCATCCCTGTCCCAGCCCACAGATAGCGCCCACTCGGCTAGGACCCCACAGCCCCACCTGCCAGGTCACGGCGACCATCACTGCAGCCACACACTCAGTCATTCTCACTCTCCAGTCTCATCCCCTCTTCTCACTGCTCAATAAGCCTGTCCCTTGTCATGTCCATAAAAGCCCCAGCTCCATAAACTGGACCCAGCTCTCCTCAGGAATTGCCCCAGGAGGCCCTGCCCTGAACCCAGCTCAGGCTGCCACATTCCTTACTGGGTCATTCACCTAACAACTGGGACAGAGGTTTCCGTGGTCCTTGGCTCTTCAGGTCCGTTAACTGTCTGGGTGTTCTTCCTTCTAGAGCTTCCAGAATCTGTCAGGATGAGGTGTTAAGTAAGACCTGACCTGAAATGTTAAGGTGTAGGAAGACACCTGAGTAATGCCACAGTGTGTGCCCCAGAGAAGGTTTCTGAGGAGCTTTCACAGGGGACAGAGCTGCTGAACTAGGATGGGCTAGTTTCTACCAGAGAGAATTCCCACTGTGCAGACCAGCAGTGGGCTGCTGGCCATGGCACACATGCCAGTCATCCCAGCACTCAGGAGGCTGAGGCAGGAGTACTGCCTTGAGTTTGAGGCCAGCTAGGGCTACATGGTGAATTCAGGCCAGCTTGTACGAAATAGCAAGACTGTTACAAAAAGCCAAAAACTAACAAAAATTAGAGCAGCATTGATAGGTTCGGTGCTCTGCTCAGTCCAGAGGTTGGGGGGGGATGCTCTAAGCCCACTGGTTGTGTGGCTTAGAGCATCTCAGAGCTTGTTCTGCACCACTGTGACTTCCTGCTTCCTGGGGCCAGAGGCAGGGAGGAGCCTAGGGTACCCTGTCCTGCCTAAGGAGCGCTGTGATGGCACAGAGTGCTCCTTGCCCTGCTCCCCAGGTCCCCGACAGCACTGCATCACTGTCTGGGGCTGGGCGAGGGGTCCATCACCAGCCAGGGACTCTGGCTCCCCCCAGCATTAGTGAGGGTCTTGGTGGTGGCCAGTTGCAGGGCAGGTGAGGGATGCACTGTCCAGCAAAGTGGCTGGGTGCTTGGAGCCACCACCCAGGAGTAATGAGTCCTCACTGTGGGCTGGGCCCTGGGTCCCAGCTCCTCCACATCCCCAGCCCAGTGGGAGGCAGGGAGCCCTGTTCTCCCACATCTCCACCGTCTTCTTTGGCCAGCTTGCCCTTGAGTTTCTCTGACCCCAAACCTTCAGAGCCTCTTGCTTTCATGGTGGCCAGAGAGCCTGGGAGAAGAGGTCCAGCCCCACCCACTGGACACGAGGTGGTGTGCCTGGCCACTGGCCACACAGACACACACACACTCATGCCTGGTAGCTGTAACACTGTGCCTTCCACCCGCTGGGGGGCACAGAGTGGGTGGCCACTTTGGGAAGCTACATTAGGGAGGCCGGTTCTCAAACAACAGCAACAACAAACTGGCATCTGTCTTTTTCTTGTTCATTTGCGATGGGCAAGATCCTTGTCTTCTTGCTTTCCTGTTTCCTGAATGAGCACAGTGTCTTCTGTGGATAAAACTCCCCTCAAAAGCCGAGTTGAAAAGCAGTTAAAGTCACTGAAGGTTTGCTGGGGGGAAGGTTACTGGCGATTGAACTCAAGACTTCACACTGAGCTCCATCTCCAGCCTGTTTATAATTTTTTATTTATTTTTATTTTTTCCCATCCTTTTAAAAAACTATTGTTTTTTAATCTTGAGACAAAGTCTTGCCTCACTTGCCCAGCTGTAATGTTGCAATCCTTCTGCCTTAGCTTCCTGAGGTGCTGGTATTACAAATGTGTACCACCATGCCTGGTGGAGAGGTTTCTGTACTGGTTAGAGGAAGGTGACTGCCTGGATGAATGGCCTCACGGTGCCATTTCCTAAGCACACTTGACTGGGCATCTGGGGACTCCAAGTGCTGCTGGGGACAGCAGACCCCTGATGGTGCCAGCTGCCTGGACTCTGGCTGCACAGAGGCAGTGCCAGGCGCTTCTGGTCCCCCGGCTGGTGGTTGGTGGCTTGAAGACACCGAGGAGGAAGGGGAAGTGACCTCTGTTTTTGTGGTTTTCCCCTGAGGTGGGGACTCTGTTGTGCTGCCCTGGTTGGCCTTGAACTGCTGGACTCAAGAGAGCCTCCGCGCCAGCTTCCCCAGTGGTCCAGTCATGTGGTCACCAGCTATCAATCGAAGTGGCGGAGGCAGAGGCAAATCTCAACTTTGTTTTTTTACACAAGATCTCACTATGTAGTTCAGAGTAGCCTTGAATTCACCGTGTAGCCCATGCTGGCCTCCAACTCATGGTGATTCTCCTGCCTCAGCCTCCTGAGTGCAGAGATTACAGGTATGTGCCACCACACCTGGTTCTCATTTCTGTTTAATAGGCATGTGCCACCATGCCCAGCTTTCCCTTCATATTTACTTATTTATCTGCAGTATTGGAGATGGAACCCAGAGCTTCCCAGTGAGCTGTGCCTCCAGTTCTTCTTTATTTTTCATTTTGAGACAGGGACTCACTAAGTAAATTGCTGAGTTGGGCTTGAATTTTCTTTCTTTTTGTTTGATAAAAAATAAAAAGTAAATTTTATTTATTTATTTCAAATCCATGTTATTTAAATATAAATCACCTCAATCGGGGGTCAATGGTACATACACTGCACATTGTCAAACACAAATCATTCACCAGAGAACACAACATCTGTCTTCAATTGTCTGAACAACACCAGCACAAATCTTTCTCTTCAGTGAAATCAATAATATAACTATCTTAATTATTGTATATATATATATACACACATTTTTTTTCTTTCAACTTGTCACACTAATGAAACAATATGATGTTTACACATATGTGTCTTATTTATCCCATGAGTATGTTCTCAACTTGCATCCATTTACCTATAAAAGTATCCAGTTTATCCTTCTTTATGGCTGAGTACTACTTCATTGTATAAAAATACTACATCTTTTTTCTCCATCCCTCAGTTGATGGGCATTTAGGTTGTTTCCACAATCTGGCTATTAAAAACTGTGGCTATTAAAAACCACATATATCACTGTGGTATAATGTCTTTAATTCTTTTGGGAAGATGCCCAGAATGGGAATAGCTGGGTTGAATGGGACCTCTAGTCCTAGATTTTTGAGGAATCTCCACATTGATTTCCATATAGTGGTTGTACCAGTCAACACTCCTACCAACAGTGGAGGAGGTTCCTTTTCCCCCACAGCCCCTCCAGCATTTGTTATTGGTTGATTTCTTGATAGTAACCATTCTTTCCAGGGTGAGGTGGAATCTCAGTGTTGTTTTAATTTGCATCTCTCAAATGACCAATGATGTTGAACATTTTTTCACACATTTATTTGCTGTCTATATTTCTTCATCTGAGAGGTATGCATTCATCTCAGATGCCCATTTTTGGATTGGTCTTTAAATCTGGGAGGACTGATTTTTTGAGTTCTTTATGTGTTCTCCATTGTAATCCTTTGTCTGAAGAACAGCTGACAAACATTTTCTCCCATGTTGTGGGTTGTCTCTTCACTCTGTTGATGGTTTTCTCTTGCTGTGCAAAAGCTTTTTAGCAGGGTGAGATTCCATTTGTTGACTCTTTGTGATGGTTCCTGTGCAATTGGAGTTTTGTTCATAAGGTCTTTGCCTACACCAGTGTCTTCGAGAGTTTTTACCTACTCTGTCTTCCAGAAGATTTAATGTTTCTGTTTTAAGATCTTTGATTCAGGGCTTGGGGATTTAGTTAAGTGGCCCAAGTGCTTGCCTGGCAAGTGCAAGGTCATGAGTTTGACCCCTGGTACCAAAAAAAAAAGATCTTTGACCCATTCTGATTTTAGCTTAGTACATGATGAAAGATATGGGTCCGGTTTTAATCTTCAGCATGTATGGAGCCAGTTTTCCCAGCACCATTTATTAAAGAGGCTGTCTTTCTTCCAGTGAATGTGTTTGGCATCTTTGTTAAAGATAAGTTGATTTAGTGTGTCTGGAGTTGCTTCTGCATCTCCTAATCTGTTCCATTGATCTTTGGGTCTGGTTTTTTGTTTGTTTGGGTTTTTTTGCCAGTACCACATTGTTTTTTTTTTATTACAGTGGCTTTATAGTACAATTTTAAGTCAAGGGCTGTGATGACCCTGTCTTGTCTTTGTTGCCCAGGATTGCCTTTTCTATTCTAGGCCTCTTCTGGTTCCAGATGAATTTTAGGCGTTTCTCTAATTCTGTGAGCTATACTGTTGGAATTTAGATTGAGATTGTATTGAATCTGTGTAACAGTTTTGGAAATACGGCCATTGTCACTATATTGGTCTTTCCTACCCAAGAGCATGGGATATCTCCCCATTTTCTAATATCCTCTTCATTCTCCTTTGTCAGAGTACTATAGTTTTCAATGTAGAGGTCTTTTGCCTCTTTTGTTAGATTGATTCCTAGGTATTTCATTTCTATGATGCTATTGTAAAAGGTATTGTTTCCCTGATTTCTCTCTCAGTGAGTCTGTCGTTTGTATACAAGATGATTATTTATTTTTGACTGTCAACTTTGTAGCCAGCTACATGACTGAATTTGCTTATTAAATCTAAATGTCTTTTGGTGGAGTTTTTGGGGTCTTATTAGAGTATCATGCAACAAGGATTCTGCAAACAACACAAACAATGATTGTTTAACTTTTTCCTTTCCTATCTTTATTTGTTTCTCTAGTATTGCTCCAGCTAAAGTTTCCAGGACTATGCTGAATAAGAGTGGAGACAGTGGACATCCTTGTCTTGTTCCTGATTTTAGAGAAATAGTTTTGAGTTTTTATTCATTTAGTATGATGTTGATGATGTTGGCTATTGGTTTGTCATAGATGGCCTTTATCAGATTGAGACAAAGACCATCTATTCCAATGTTTTGTAGGGTTTTTAAGTCATGAATGGGTGCTGGACTTTGTCAAAAGCTTTACCTGTATCTATTGAGATGATCATATGATTTTAGTTCTTGGCTCTGTTAATATGGTATATTACATTTATGGATTTATATATGTTGACCATCCTTGCATCCCTGGGATGAATCTCATTTGATCATGGTATACAAATCTTTTTGATGATTTGTTGCAGTCTGTTTGCCAGTATCATACTGAGGATTTTTGCATCAGTGTTCATTAGGGAGATTGGCCTGTTATTCTCTTTCTTACTTGGGTCCTTCTCTGGTTTTAGTATTAGCATAATGCTTCCTTCCAGGAATAAATTTGGGAATATTGCTTCCCTTTCAATTTCATTAAAGAGTTTGAGAAATAGTGGTGTCAGGTCTTCACTAAATTTCTTATAGAATTTAGCAGTGAGTCTGTCAGGGCCTGGGCTTTTATTTGTTGATAGGTTTTTAATTATATCTTTAATTTTATTTATTGATATTGGGTTATTTAGGAGTTTTATATCTCCTTGATTCAACTTCGGTAATTCACATGTATCTAGTAGGCATCTGTCCATTTATTCTGTATTTCCCATCTTATTAGAATAAAAATTTAGAAAGTAGGTGGGGATGATTTTCTGGATTTCTTCAGGGTCTGTTGTGATTTTGCTCTTTCATTCCTAATTGTATGGATTTGAGTCTTTTCTTTCCTTTTTCAGATAAGGTTGGCTAAGGGTTTGTCAATTTTATTTAATCCTTCAAACAACCAACTCTTCGATTCATTGGTTCTTTGTATTGTTTTTTTAAGTCTCCAGTGTGTTAATTTCTGCTCTGATCTTTATAATTTCCTACCTTGTACAAGCTCTTGGTTTAGTCTGTGCTTCTTTTTCTAGAAGTGTGAGGTTCAACTTTAAGTTGTTTATATGTGCTTGCTCTGTTTTCCTGATGTGGATATTTACTGCTATGATTTTCCATCTCAAAATTGCTTTCATTGTGTCCCACAAGTTCCAGTATGTTGTACTGTCATTATCATTGAGCTGTAAAAACTATCTAATTTCTTCAATTCCTTCTGTGACCCATTGGTTGTTTGGTAGGGTGCTATTTAATTTCCATGTATTTATGAAGTTCTTATAGTTTCTTTTGGCATGGATTTCCAATTTCATTACACTGAGGTCTAGTAGTATGCATGGGATAGTTTTAATTCCTTTGCATTTACTTAAGCATGTTCTGTTTTGGAGAATGTCCCATGTGCAGCTGAGAAGAATGTGTATTCTGATGTTGTGAGTGGAAGATTCTATAGACATCTGCTAGATCCATTTATTCAAAAGTTTGATTTAGTTCTAATATTTTATTATTTTTTGTCTAGTTGTTCTGTCTTTTTGTGACATTGGGTATTGAGCTCTCCCAATACAACTGTATTAGGGTTTATTTGATTTTTCATGTCCACTAGTAATTGTTTTATATGGTTGGGTACACTGGCATTTGTTGCATATATATTTATGATTGTTATCTCTTCTTCTTGGATTGTTCCCTTTACAAGGATGTAGTGACCTTTATCTCTCTTAAACAGTCTTGGTCTGAAATTCACTTTGTCTGCAAATAAAATAGCTACCCCTGCTTTTTTCTGAGTTTCTGTTGCATGTAGTATTATTTTCCATCCTTTGACTTTCAATCTATGAATTTCTTTTTGAATTAAATGTTTTGTTGGGGCTGGGGATTTAGCTCAGCGGCATAAGCACCTGCCTTGCAGGCATGCCGTCATGAGTTGGATCCCGGTACTGATAAAAATAAATAAATAAATGTTTTGTTGTATGCAGCATATGTTGGATCTTGCTTCTTGATCCATTCTGGCAGTCTGTGTCTTTTGGCTGGTAAACTGAGACCATTGCCATTGATGATTACAAGTGGTATCTATTGACTTATCCTTACTTTGTTATTTTCCTGTCATTGACTCCCCTCTTTTTTTTTCTTTCCCTCTAATTGTTTGCCTTTCCTGGTAGATTCCTTCTGTTGGGGTTCATGGAGCTGTAGTCCTTATTATCTCTTTCTAGAATGTTCTTCAGAACATGTTGGAGTGCTGATTTGGTGGTCATAAATTTCCTTAGGTGTTCTTTGTCATGGACCTATCTTATTTCTCCATCGTTTTTAAAAAATGAGTTGAATGACAAGTTTATGGGGTCAGAAGTTCATGCCAGGTGTATCAGTCATGTTTTAGGAGAGAAATTAATTTTGAAAGATAGTTTTTTTTGGTCTTTTTCTTTTTTATCGGTACCAGGGATTGAACTACGACCGCACACTTACAAGGCCTGCTGAGCTAAATCCCCAGCCTCCTTGAAAGATAGTTTTGGGGCTGGGGGTTTAGCTCAGCAGCATAAGCGCCTGCCTTGCAAGTGTGCGGTCGTGAGTTTGATCGCTGATATCGATAAAAAGGAAAAAGACAAAAAAAAAAGATAGGGTACATTAATCTGGGTTGAAAGTTGTTTTTAGAACTTGCAGTACTTCACTCCAAGCTCTCTTTGGTAAGAAGTCAGGTGTGATTGTGGTTTGCTATCCTTTATAGGTGAGTTGTTTCTTTTCCCTAACAGCTTCTAAGATTCTATTCTTGTGCAATCTTGACTATGATATGCCTGGATGTAGATTTTTTTTTTATCATTGTTAATTGGAGTTCTATATGTTGCACTTATTTGTATGTCAAATGCTTTTTCTTTAGCAGGAAAGTTTTCTGTCACCATGTCGGTGAACATTTTTTTGATGTCATTTGTAGAATCTCCTGCTTGTTCATTGACTCCAATTGATGTTAAGTTATTCTTCTTTGTCTCATCTAGCACTTGCTGGATTGATTTCTCATGGTCCTTTGATAGTTTTGAGAAATCTTTTCTTTTCCTGATTGCTAACTGCAAGCCTGTCTTCCATATCTGAGATCCTGTCTTCATACCAGCCTAATGTGGTTTGAATACTTTCAATGGCGTTTTTATTCTCCTGCATATCTGCTTGAATCTGCTTTATGAATTCCATTTGTTTCCTATGCTGCGCTTCCATAATTTGCTTAAGCTTGTATATAATCTGTCTGTATCTTCTCTAGTGTCACTAAGCATGGTGTGTATTTTGGTAATCTCTGTAGTTATTTGAGGGGTTATTTCTGATTTCATTTTTGCCAGAGCCTTATGCAACTGCTTTTTTGTTACCACTTCAGAGGGATCTGGTGGGGTCTTGCAGATTGTCCTACCTCATTACCATCTGAGTTTGTCTTTGGTGAACTGGATGTCTGGGGTTGCCTCTTGGTTAAGTGTCTTCTCATTTCTTTTCTTTTTTAGTTTAATTCCTGGGGTGATGCTGGTAAGTTGCCTATGGTAGGTTGCTTTATTGGTGGCGTTTAGGACACTTAGGTAATAATCACTTCTCTCTAAGGTGTCTTCCAGGTGTAGCTGGTTTTGAGTTTTGAGTGTGTTGGAAGATCTGACCTCTTCAATTTGTTGGAGATGAGAAGCTGTTGCTCATTTGACCTCATCCCTGATTCTTTGGCACTGTGCCATAGTATTTTCTGTGCCTCTTAGTTAATCTTAGTCATGGACTATCAGGGCCAACAGCTGTTTAGAACAATTATGTCAATTTTGGCTGTTGTGCTACCAATAGCATCAAACAAAGCCTAAAAAACAACAAATTGAGCTAAACCTTAATTTGCAATTTTTAACCATATGAACTAGATTTGTGATTATATAACAAAATCTAAAAGAAAGCAGTTAATTATATGCAATATGTAAGTCCATGTGTGTCAATTTTGTCCTCATGGTTAAAATTTAAAATGAATTAAGGAGAAAATAGAGAAGTGGAAGAAGAGAAAGAGATTATAAATAAGGTTGGAGGACAAAGGTAAATCATGCCAACTTGGGGAAACTGGTGCAGAAGACTGAAAAGAAAAGAGGGATGGAGAGATAAAAGGAAGAGCAGAACAGAAACACAATCACAAAGAGGTTAGGAAACCCTCTCATATTCATACAAAAAACAGTGAAGGGGAAAGAGAAAGGAAAAAACAAAACAAACAAACCAAAAAGAAAAACAAACAGTCCACTTCCAGGATTCTCTCTGGGTCCACCAGTAGACAGCTTGTGGAGACACAGTCCTGAATTGTGCTGCTCTATCCCAGCAAGGCAGCAGTTGCTTTATGGTAGAGTAGGATATAACCTCAGCTGGCCTGCCCCGAGACCACTCACTGGGCTTGCAGACCCATCTCCAAAATGGCTCCAGGCTAATTGCTCTCTCTTTGTGGGAGGGCTGAGTCCTCTGCACTCACTGCCAGCCAGTGCAGTCCTCCAGGTCCGCTGCTCCTCTCTGTTGCTACATCTGTCTGTAGAGGCCTCTGAGGTCACCAGCTGCCATTGTCACCATGACCTTGCATCTCCAAGTTCCAACAGCTCTTCTTGCACAGTAAGTCTGGCTCTGGGTGAAAGCAAAGCCAACTACTGCCTTTTTCTTCATTGAAATTTTTATTTTTACTTTTCACTCTCTCTGTAGGCTTTAATTCATACTTTGGATCCTTCCTGCGCCAGGGGACCCACTTCCTTCTGGTCTTCCTCATGATGCTATATTCCGGCGTCTGGGTGATGACTCTCAGAGAGGCTGTTTTCTCTGCTTCTTACTGCTCTACCATCTTCCTGGAAGTCCACTGGCCTTGAATTTTTGAGTCTCAGCCTCCAGCCTCCCAGAATGCTGGGATTATAGATCTGCATCACCACACATAGCCTTCATTTTTACAAGATATATTCCAGTGTGTAGATGTTAAATATCCAACTGGCCACTACTTATCTGTGCCAAAGTCTAGTTTGTTTCATTTTGCTTTTTGTAGTGTTGGAGTTGAATCCAAGACCTCTAGGCAACTACTCTACCTTTGAGTTTTATACCCTGCAATCTTTATTTTCTGTTTTATTTCTTTACTGTGGTACTGGGAATTCAACCAGGGTCTTATGCATTAAACTACATTACCAGCTCTTTTTCTATTTTGAGATAGGACATTGCTAAATTTCCCAGGCAGGACTTTCGATCCTGCTGCCTCAACCTCCTGAGTGCCAGAATTACAGGAGTGTGCCACCCCGCCTGGACCCACA
Source organism: Cavia porcellus (assembly GCF_034190915.1). Classification (NCBI taxonomy): domain Eukaryota; kingdom Metazoa; phylum Chordata; class Mammalia; order Rodentia; family Caviidae; genus Cavia; species Cavia porcellus. The sequence continues at coordinate 30,752,106 of NW_026947515.1, forward strand.
GAATCCCTATGCAGAAGCACAAGGAGTGGCTTGGAAAGGACCCTGCACAGCTTGTGCCTATCCCCAGCCCCTGGTGTAGACACCCCATAACTAGCTTATTTATTCAATTCTTGAAGACATTCTCTGTGTTATTCCACTATCTATTGCTGTATCAAATACCTGAAATATTTCTGGTTTCAGTTTTAGAAGCTTCAGCCTGTGATTGCTTGAACTCCTTGCTTTTGAGGCTGGTTGAGGAAGTACATCATGGTGGCCTTCCATGGCCAAGGGGTATCATTCATCTCATGGCCAGGGAGCAAACAGGAAGAAAGAGGCAGAGATGGGTGCCCCAGGATCCCTTCAGGGCATGCCTCAGGACAAAAGAGCTCACCACCTAAGTGTTCCACCACCTTCAGCTATGCAACCCAGAGGAGCAAGACTTTGTTTACCATGTGGACTCAAGTTGCTTCACTTCTGAGTCACAAATGATGCAGTTATGAACATTCTTGTATGTTTTGCAGACATATGATTTCTTTTTCTCATAGTAAATACTGACTGAATGGCTACATCTGGTGGTGGAGGTGGAGGTGGTGGTGGTGATGTGTGTGACTGTAATTCCAGCAGTCTGGGAAGGTTAGGATGGAGCACTGCAAGTTCAAGTCCTACCTGGAAAATTTAGCAATTTAGAGAGAGCTTGTCTCAAAAAAAAAAAAAAGATTCATTGGTAAGGCCCTAGGTTCAAACCCCAGTATCTCAAAAAATAACTAAATGAATAAATGAACAAATAAAGTTACTTTGAGACTGTTTCTCCAAGTTGCCCAGGCAGGCTTTGAAATTGGCTTAGACATTGTAAGTAGCTGGGACAATGCCATTGCATTCACTGTTAGGTTACAAGTCTTTTTTTTTTTTTTTTTTTTTTTTTTTTTGTCTTTTTCATTTTTATCGGTTCCAAGGATTGAACTCATGACCACCTGCTTGCAAGGCAGGTGCTTAGGCCGCTGAGCTAAATCCCCAGCCCCTAGGTTACAAGTCTTAACTTCCATTTCACTGATGACACGGAATATCTTCTCATGTCTTTATATCTTTTCTTGCGACATAATAGTTCAAGGCTCTTGCCTGTTTGAAAATTGAGGGACAGGAGTGGTGGAATCACCTGGAATCTCAGCTCTTGGGAAGCTGAATCAGGAGGATGACTGCCAGTTTGGGCTAGTATCTTCAAGGCCAACCTGAACTACATAGCACTGCCTTGTCTCAAAAAACAAGCAAAACAAAAATAGTTCCCTATTTTCTTTTTGTTACAGCTGTATTCTCTCTGTTTCTGAGAAAGGGTCTCACTCTGTTGTCCAGCCTGTGCTGAAGCTCGGGCCTGTTTCAGCCTTTCAAGTAGCTGGGATTATAGGCAGATGCCACTGTGCCTGGCCATAGCAGTTCTCTTAAATTTATTCTTGTCATATATACGTATTGCAGATGTTTGCTCTGTGTGTGGCTCATATTTTTTCATTGTATTTTGATGAAAATTTGATTTTCATAACTCAATTTTTTTTTCTTTTATGATCTCCACCTTTGGGCCCTGGCCTTGGCTGAGGTCTCCCTGGGCTTTTCGCTTGGCAGCACCTACTCTCTGGCTCTGCAGTGTGTTCAGCAGGGTGGGTGGCCTTGGAAGGCTGTGTGTTCTCTTCCTGCAGCTGTTCCCAGAACAGGTGGGTGCTCAGCTTAGAGTGCCTGCAGGGAAGGATGGTTTTCTCGGCAGCAGCCTCAGACCCCATCTCTGACTCTCTGCTGGTAAGCATATGTGCCCCCTCCCTGTGCTGTTTTCCCATGGCAGTGGGCCATGCATGGCCCTTCTTTCACACAGGACTGCATAGAGGGACAGGGCCACTGGCATGGCTCACTGCTGCCTGTGCAACCCTGCCCTGTGCCTGGTATAGAGTGGATGCCTACTGGGCATCCTCTCTCGAGCCTTTGCATGCCATGCCAGGCCACCAATTTTTTTTTCCTCAGGACAGTATCCCTGCATTTCTACCTAGATAGGGCCCCACATACCAAGCCTTTGCATCCCCAAAATGAGGATGCCATTGAGACACCTCTTGCAAAGCTACAAGTTCACTGCTTTGTACATGCAGATTGGGTTTCCTTGCATATGTTGCTGCATGCTGGATTTCGATTATGCTCCAGATGTAGAGGAGCATTTCCGGTTGTCTTGTGTATGTTTATTACCAGCACATAGCCTGTGCTGCAGACACCAGCCAGCACTCATTGCTGCCAAACCTCAGCAACCCAAACAACGCAGTGATGCTCCAGGATGGGGCACTGAGCAGGAGCCTCCAGCGTAGTCCACACACTAGTGCTCTTCCCTTCACTTCTCTGTGAGTTCTTAAAATTTTAATTATTTCCTGTTCTGGGGACTGAACCCGAGGTCTTCATACCGAGTTACATCCCTAGCTACGCCTTCCTTTTTTTTATTTTTAAAAACTTTTTTTTTTTTTTTTGGCACTAGGGATAGAACTCACAACTGCACGCTTGCAAGGCAGGAACTTACACCGCTGAGCTAAATTCCCAGCCCCTTTAAAAAACTTTAAAAATTAAATTTACTCAACTCCTAATACAAAAAAAAAAATTTATTGGTACATGCCAGGTATGGTGGTGCAGGCCTGTAATCCCAGCACTCAGGAAGCAGGAGGATGACCAGTTTGAGGGCAGTCTGGGCTAGAGAGCTCAAGGACAGCCTGAACTACAGAGTGAGCTCCTGTCTCAGAAAAAGAAAAAAACAAAACAAAACAAAGTCTGTTGGTACAATTTAGATGTACATAATGATCACATTCATCATAGGGAATCTGTACCTATACATGATATATCTTGATTTTTTTCTCATTCCTCTCCTCTCCCTTCAACTCCCTATTTACAAAACTGTTTTCATTTTATCCTTTTTTAAATCCTAATTTTTTCCTCTTCCTTTCCTCCTCCCTAGTTTCCCTTTGCTTTTGAACAATTTCTTTGTACTTCACAATTTCTATTATACATTTTGGTTATGTGCATTTTCACTTTTAAAGAGTATGGTTTCCAGATCCACTGGTTTATGTCTTTTGTTGTTGTTGAGACTGGATCTAAATCCCTAAATCGCTCAGATTAGGCTCAAATTTGATTTTCCTGCTTTAGCCGCCCAGAGTGCTGGTATTGTAGGCATGTACTACCATGCCCAGTTTCTGTTTTAAATGAGCTTTCATTTCCATATTCAGCACCACTGATTATTCCTCAAATTAGTAAGTGAATATTTAATCTATTTTCTTCTACCTAGGATATCCTGTCATATATATGGTTCAAAGTAGTTCTAACCTTTAAGTTTTGTACAATGATCAGACACACGTACGCCAAATCGGATAAGCAAATGGTAAAATCAGTAAGACGCATTCGTTTCTTTTACCACGTTCTAACACCTCGAGCACCTGAATACGCCCATCCTGAATCTGACAACACCTGCCCAGAACGTCCACTTTATCCTGCGCCGTTAAAGAGCAGGAGCCTTTTTTAGCATCTTTGGACGCACATAAACTCCTCTTCTTTACTTAAAGTACACGTGTTTGTTCTTTCAGTTGTTTTCACTGTTTAACAACCGGCTCAGCAGGGCCCTGGCTGGGAGTCATCTGCACGCGGGCCGCCACGCCGGAGGCGGTTCCCCCGGCCCGCGTGAAGGCCCGCGCAGGCGTCCCGCACGCAGCCGTGCGGCCCCGACTCCGAGCCCGGCGGCCGGACAAGGACGCAGCTCCGCCGAGGGCCCGTGAGAGCGAAGCGCGAGCGTGAGTCCCGCCTAACGGAAGCCGCTTTGCGATCCTGTGTCTCGGGTCGCTGAAGACAGACACAGCGACCGTTGGCTGGGCCGTCCAGCTCAGGCGGAGGCGGAGCAGGCCGCTAGGGACTAGACGGAGGGTCGCCTGAGCCACTAGTGACCTTGGACCGCGCCCCCGCAGCCCCGGGCCCAAAGCGCCGACCCGCACCAGTTCTGCGCTCCGCCCCAGGTCTTCGGCGCCGCCAAGCCTCCATCTGCGCTGCGCGACGCCGCTGACGTGCGTGCGCTAGGCACGGCGCAACTCACCATTGGCCGAGTGCGGTAGCTCCACCGCGTGCGCTGTGCCCATTGGCTGGCGCGCCCGTCCATCGCGGCCGGCGCTGCGCGGCGCTCAGCTCCCGCCCTCGCCGCTCTCCTCGCCGGCCGGCGGCTCGGCGCCAGTCCTCGGCTCGCGCGGCCCACGACCGCGCCCGGGCCTCGGCCCGCAAGGGCGCCCGCGCGGATCGGGCCGGGCCTCGCAGGCGATGGCGGCCGCGGCGGCGCTCTCGGGCGCGGGCGCCCCTTCTGCGGGCGGCGGGGCCGGGGGCGGCGGGTCCCCGCCGGGCGGCTGGGCCGTGGCGCGGCTCGAGGGCCGTGAGTTCGAGTACCTCATGAAGAAGCGCTCGGTGACCATTGGGCGCAACTCGTCGCAGGGCTCAGTGGACGTGAGCATGGGCCACTCGAGCTTCATCTCTCGGCGCCACCTGGAGATCTTCACGCCCCCGGGCGGCGGCCATGGTGCGGCGGCCCCGGAACCCGCGCAGCCCCGGCCCGACACGGGCGGCGACTTCTACCTGCGCTGCCTGGGCAAGAACGGCGTGTTCGTGGACGGCGTGTTCCAGCGGCGAGGGGCACCCCCGCTGCAGCTGCCGCGCGTGTGAGTGGTGGGTGGGGGCTGCGGCCTGGACGAGGGTCCGACCTGGACTCCGGCCCTGATCCACATCCAACACCACCACTGGATAACGACCCGGACACTGACCCTGACCCGCACCCGCCAACCTCCATCAGATCCCGACCCAAACACAGACCCCGACCCGCGCCCACCACCCCCATCAGATCCCGACACAGGCACCGACCCTGATCCACACAATCACCAGCGCGTCCTGACTGCGATTCCTATCGGCGCATACTACCACCATAGCTCCCGACCCCATCCATTCTCACCGACTTCACCAGATTCTGACCCTCATCCGCATGCTCCATCACCACTAGATCCCGGTCTCTGACTCTCATCCTGGACCCACAAACAGTACCCACAGCCCACCCCCAGCATATCCCAGTCGTGACCCAGAGCCATTACTAGAGGATCCAGGCCACATGCCCCAGCAGTCTGCTTGCCCACCCTAGCCTTGTCGGTCTGACTGGTAGACATGGACCGGCACGCACCCCCCTCCCAACCTATCCTTGCCCAGTTTGACCTCGACCCCCAGCCAGGATACCTTACCCACACCCACAGGTCTCCCTGCTCAAGCAGGACCTTCATCTGTGTGTAATCAAGGTTCTCTGGTCGTCCTGGGAGTTGGCATATTTTGCTCATAATCAGCAGGTAGGTGGATCCCGAGGGAATTGTTGGTTGCTTGCAGTGAAGAAGTGGCTATCTGCTGCTTCCCCTAGTATTGACACGTTTTCAGCAACAAATACTCCCAGAGTGCAGTGTGTGGACCACAGGAGCTGCTTTTTCCCACTGTGTTTTTGATCGCCTAAAGATTAAAAGCTCTAGCGTTTTTAAGCCCATGCTCTCAAACATAAAATTTTGAGAAAGCTGGATCCTTTCAACATAACTATTTTTTAGAATGGCAGCGGCAGTTGATTCTTTAGAAATTATAACAAGGTTGTGTGGAGCTTGACCAAGTCTCGGGAATATCAATCATGCTACAAAAGCATTGAGCTTGGTTCTATGGTTGGACAAAGTTACCATTTTCTGTGCTTGGAAAACAAACTTACTGTCTAGGAAATGCTAATTATTCCTCAGAGGCTGATTTCTAGATCATTGCAAGTACAGCCTTTGTTCATAAACTGGAATTTTTCTTTTAACTACTTTCAGTTACTGGAGATGCTGGTAAAGAGCTGGGCTTTTAAAAATTCCTTGTGTCACAGCACCTTTGCTTAGATAACTTAGGTGGCTTACTCCTTAATCCTTACTAGCAGCAGCAGTTTCTTTCTTCCTTACTTTGTTGTTGTTGATTTTTGAGACAGGGTCTCACTATGTAGTTCAGACTGGCCTTGGACTGTGTAACCTAGGCTGGTGCCTCAGTCGCTATCATCCTCCTGCCTCAGTCTCCTGAGTGACTTCCTCCTGTCTATGGGGAGTGGATGCCCAACCCCAGTGTGGAACCATTAACAGCTACCCTTTACTCTGGCAGTTTGTGTTTCTGTTTTTCTTTTGTTTTGTGTTCTCTCTCTTTCTGTGAAAATGTAATGTCATAACAAAGGAAATTAAACTTTTACTCTGAGGATTTAGGGATTTTTAAAAAAATTCTGTTTCTATTTTCAGTAACTGGTGTTGAATTCTACATATGCCAACATACTGAGCATGAAAATCAATTAACCTTTTAGCAAGGGAGCAGAATACAGCGTTTGTGAGGTGGAGATAAGTAGGAACAGAGGAGAGGGGCCCTCCTTTGGGCTTGGGAGCTGCTGCCCAGGCTACTCTCTTTAAGGCATATTTGAACGATTTTGTTGTAGGTTGGTGACATAGGTTAGGGTAATGTTACTAGTGGAATGAAGTTTTTTTGGTTTCATCTTTTGGCTTTACTGGGGTTTGAACCCAGGGCTACAGAGCTACATCTGTAGATCTTTGTTATTTTGAGACAGATTCTCAACCAAGTTGCCCAGGCTGGCCTTGAATTCATAACCCTCCTGGCTCAGCCTTCTGAGTAGCTAGGATTACAATTGTGTGCTGGTGTGAGACTGGAGGATTATTAAATATATTTGCTTTTTGAGACAGTGGCAGGCTGGCCTTAAACTCACTGTGTAGCCTATTCGGGCTTCGAACTTGACCCTCCTGCATCAGTCTAGGATCACGGGTGTGTACCGCCATGTTTGGTTTGAAGAATTATTTGAAAAGTCTTTTTTTCTTGAATTTAGGCTTAGTATTTAGGTTAATGTTACAAGTTCTTTTTGAGTTAAGTTAAATTTAAGAGGTAGTTTGGAGTAATTATTCAGAGATCAAAATGTTCTTAATGTTTGTTTCAGATTTGCCTGTTGAGTTGAAAATCAGTGTAGAATAGAAAGAAGCATGGCAATCTCTGGTCTCTTATTTGAACCACTATGATTTTATTCCAATTGTAACTTTAAAATTATTTTACATTTTATAGTTTGTATTAAAAATTTAGTTTATGTTTTTTTTTTTTTTTTTCCTTTTTCATTGGTACCGGGGATCGAACTCACGACTGCCTGCTTCCAAGGCAGGTGCTTATGTCGCTGAGCTAAACCTCCAGCCCCAAATTTAGTTTAAAAGACTAGGAAGTGCACTGCTTTAGGTTGTAAGTATGGCTTATCATTTTCTTGGAATACTAAGTAATGCACCAGTTTGGTGTGTGTTGGGGAGACCTTGTTGTTGGCTGTAGTGGATGTAGCAGATGGCTCTAGTAAGAGTAGGTACAGGGCCTCTTCTCTAGTGGTGAGTCCATTGGAGTGGACACGAGTTGGGCCTAGCATGCTCATGAGTTTCTGGGCTTTCCCAGAAAACAAGTAATTCTGCAAGGCTGCAGGGCCAGGTCATTTTCCTCTTTGAGGTACTGGGTCTCACTGGAGACATGTGTTCCTGGGACTAAAGTATGGGGTGCACCAGGCCACTAGGAGTGAGCAGATGGAGGTGTCCTCAGAGATGTGACTGGCCAGTCACCAAGCACCAGAGAATGTTGGCTGGAAAGGGGCCTTGGGACAGGTTGTAGAGCAACTTGAGTGTGAGGTTTGCCTGGCCTGGTTGGGGTATTTTCATTGTGTCTGAAAGGATGCAAGATGTTTTACAGCAGGTGTCTCTAAAACCCAGGTGTGGTACTGAGACTAGTGAAGTGTTCTATGAGATGAAGTGGGCAGAAATGCTAGGATTGTTTGTTGTTGTTCTTGTTGCTATGGTAGTAAACTAATATATAAATGAAGATAAGCAACTCTGTTAACACTCCTTCATACTTTGAAAATGTCAGATGAGCTACTCACATTTTCATCAGCAAGATCCTAGAATAATAGTCAAGTGTAAATAGAACAGTTTGAATCTGCTATTGTCCCAAACTGTTCAGCATACATAAGTGAAGTTGTGTTTATTAGGCAAGTGACCCCTGTCCTGTGCCAGATTGCCTGCCCACCCGTGGTGTCTAGTGATGAGAGCAGCACTTCTTTCTCATAGAGCACGTTCAGATGTGTACAGATCGGTAGTGTCAGGTGGGAAGGTCTGAGTGAATCCTGGAGAGAGGTCGAAGCCTGCCCGTCGCATCTGGAGCTTTCTGGGTGGTTGGAAGGGGATGGCAGTGACTGGGTTCTATGCGGTTGTGCACACCATTGTTCCATGTGCCACTGAGACGGGTGTACCCCTGACTGAGCACACTTGCCAACAAGCCTCATCCACCAGGTTGTCCCCACCTCCTGGGGGTGGGATGGGTAGGAGACCTAGTCTCTCCAGAGGCTTTGATTGTCCCCTAATGGGGCCAGAGGGCAGAGAGTGGGATATGAAGGGCAGGGCGTAATGAGGAGTGCAGAGGTGAGATTCAGGTTTGGAGTGGGAACCCTACTGACCACCAGGCTGAAGACGGGCAGCGGGTGTGGTCAGAGGACAGAGTTTCCAGCTGGAAAGACCCACCAAGCAGAGCTGGGCAGAGCAGTCTTAGTTAATGTTTTCTCGGCAGGGTGCTTTCCTAGCAAGAACCATAAAGTTGGCTGAAAGGACCCAAGATTGTTGGAGAGTCAGGGTGCTGGCTTCTCTGATGGGTGCTTGCAAAGTGCTCTTTGTACAAATTCATTGTCTTTCATGACTGCCATTTGGTTTTCTTTAGGAGCTATGGGAGCTTTTGCAAAGAGATAAATTTTCATGGCTGGTTTGTAGAGGTTGGAACGTGGAATTGTTACTTTATTATAATAGTTACTCTTTGCAGGGCTAAATCTTTCTCATTTTGCCTTTTTTTAGTCTTTCTGATAAGACATGGCTTATTCATTTTAATGTTTGTTTAATGAATATGTTAGCATTTTTTTTTTTTTTGAGACAGGGTCTTGCTCTGTATTTCAGACTGGCTTTGAACTCATGACAATCCTCATGTCTCAGCCTCCGAAGTATGCCACCACACTCAGCAGGATATTTTAGATTTAAATAATTTTAACCTATTCTGGGAAATCTACGCAGTCACTTGTGGTGGTTATTTGTATACTTCCTGACTTCTGACAAGGACAGATTCTGGACAGATGGCTGCCACTTGGCTTCTCTGGGTCCTACTTCTGTGTGTGATGAGCATAAGTGTCCCCATTGGACATCGAGGACTATGTCTGTTTTGTCTGCCGCAGTTCTCAGCTTGGGCCGTGATGCTCTAGCGCATAGCCAAGGGTCACCCCCTTCTTAGCTTTACTGAGGCTGGCTGCAGGGAAGGGCCAAAGTGGGGAACAGGTGAAATGCAGTGTGCCTGCATGTGGTCTGATTGGGGGCTACTTGCTTATTACATTCTTTTTTTTTTTTGTCTTTTGTGGTACCGGGGATTGAACTCACCTGACGACCTCGCACTTGCCAGGCAGGCGCTTATGCCACTGAGCTAAATCCCCAGCCCGCTTATTACATTCTCTGTGTTGTTTTTTTATGAACTGTTTTAAAAGTTGAAATGTAGTAAGCCATATGGCTTTGCAACTCAGATTATAGCTTATTCATGGGAGACAGTGAGAGCCTGAGTGAAGCTGGGCTTCATTCAGTAGGCCTTAAGTATCCCCTGGTTCTGGCTCTGTGTATACCACTGCTGGGGCCCAGGAGAGGTCAATGTGCAGTAAACCTCAGGACCACAGCCTGGCCACAGTGCCTGCTGCTAGGAGGCTCATAAGGTAGAATGTCCTTGTCATTCCAGCACTTTTTGTCCCTCAGCATCCTGTGCTCTGACCCTGCTCTCACTTGACTTTTTCCCCCCGCTGGTCCCCAGGACAGGATCCAGGCCACATACTTTTTTGTACACCCTGAGGGGTGCACTTGGCCATTGCTGGACCCAGAACTGTGGTGGGTCTTCCGTTGACCTCTGCCATAGCATGCTGCTTGCTGTTAAATAGGCTTGCTCAAGTACTGGCCCTGGAGGGAGAGGTGCTGGCATGACACAGCTCCCCTGTTCACTGCGCCTGCCACTGTCAGTGTCTCTAGAACTCCTGTTGTGGAAGCCCAGCCCAGCAGCATGCATACTTGGTGGAATGTTCCAGGACACAAAGCTGTTGTAGTAGCAGCAGATTTCCCCCTTGTGAAAAGGCAACTATTGGGGGGGGGTGTCCTGAGAAATTGGCAGATTGATAAGTAGCAAGGTAAAGAGCCTCTCTGAGAGAAACAGTTCAGATGCTAGAATTTAACACCATGGAGAAGACTAGATGAAATGAGAGGGATTCTTATGACCCAGGAAGAAACTAAGGAAAAAAAAAAAAAAGAAAAAAAAATGTGGATGGAAGGTTGAAGCCAGATGCGCTCTCATTGGAGCTGGTCCCGTGCTGTACTAGACACCTTGGAGTCAGATGACTGTGGTCGCGCTGAAGCCCTCAGAGGGAGGACAAGTCACAATGGAAAACAGAGCTGGCACTAATCTGAGGTGAGTGCTCAGAATTTGGTTCTCTTGTGGGAGGGGGTGACTGGCTGGATGACATATTGGAATTGGGTAGGAAGGGCCTGAACCTGGAACCTCAGTGGCTTCAGTTGGCCACTCATGGCCCAGAGCAGATTGGTGGGATATCCTTGGGCTGGGTCACACCCCTGGTTGGGACCCCAATAGCCAGGGATAAAATTGCCCCCAAAATTGTCCCAAAGCGGTTCCGTCCTCGCAGCACACATGGTGAAGGCCCCCGCTGGTTGACTGGCTTAGAGGGGAGGGAACAGTCTACACCCCACCCTTCTTGCACCTCAGTACCAACTGGAGAGGGCAGCAATCCCCTAGCCAACATGCTTCAGAAGAACTGTAACTAATACAGAAAGGGCTTGGGACCTCCACCATGCACCTGTCTGGAAGAAATCAGAAACATGACAAGAGAAAGAAACAAGAAAAAGCCGCCAGCCGCCAATTCTGGGAATATGGGTCCAGAGAAGTAAATATAGAAGAAATCGAGGGCAGCAAACATGCAATATTGGACACGGCATCAGCTAACAAGAATTCAAAACAGAAATACTAGTAAAAGTAAAGCAAGATATAAGAAGATTAATAAGAGAAGTGCTAAGCACCTCAAGAAGACACAAGTGGAAGAATGGAGGAACACAGAAAAAGGAGGGAAACCTTTGATGAATATAAAAATAATCTGGAATACATGAAACAGATTCAAAGAGATTACCAGGAAATTAAAAACTCCATTGAAAAATAGACTATCAAAACTTGAAGATAGGTTTGCAGTATGTGATCATGAAAGGAAAGAGCTCTTAAAAATAGGGAAACAGGAAGTAACAATACAAAGGCTAGCAGATGAAAAGAGAATCTATAACTTAGGAATAAAAAATGTGAGTGAAAAAAAAAATGAGTGAAGAAGCAGGGGTAAACACAAATGAATACAAAGGCTATTCACAGAAATAAAGAAAGCTTCCCAAGCACAGGAAAAGGGAATAATACTCAGATGTATGAGGCATACAGAACTCTAGCCAGCTATAACCAAAACAGAGCTACACCCAGACATATAATAATCAAGAACCCAGAAATTCATCACAAAAACAGACTATTAAAAGCTGTCAGAGAAAAGAAACAGATCCCCTATAAAAGAAAACCCATCAAAATCACTACAGAGTTCTCGACACAAACCATCAAATCAAGAAGAGCTTGGAGCGAAGTATTCTAAGCCCTAAAAGAAAATAACCTTCAACTCAGATTGATGTAACCTGCAAAACTGTCTCTTAAAATTAATGGAGAAACAAGATGCTTCCATGACAAAGAGGAACTGGGTGAGTTTGTGACTACCAGTCCAACCCTACAAAAAATACTGAAGGACATTCTAGAGAGAGAGAGAAAAAAACACACCAGGATTTCAGGAACAGTGGCAGAGAGGCCTTAATGAATGGGGCAGACAGTGGAGTGAAGGAGAAAAGTAGACAACCAATGACAAAAATAGCATAGCAGAAATGAGGCAGAGAAGGTTGGCTATAATCTCTAACATAGATGGCCTTGATACAGTAACAAAAAGAAAGACAGAGTAGATCAGGAGATAGGGTCCATCAAGATGCTCTGTATAGGAAATATAGTTAACCTGAAAGAGGGTTTATGGACTGAAAGTCAAATATGAGAAAACAATGCTCTATGTGATATGGAACCAGAAATAGGGGCAGCTTGTCCAGCAGCTGCAGATAGGTTGGAAAGTCATGACAGTTGTGCAGTGGAGAACTGTTGCTATTCAGCGATAAGGAAGGAAAACCTTGAGGATTTTGTAGGTAAAGGAATATAACTTAAGATCAATCTCAGGTAAAAAGGTTCAGAACCACTTAGGTAAATAGTGGGTTGCCCCCCTAATCTAAAGGAGTCAGTGGGACCCAAAATGTACAGTGTGCCCTGTGAAAGTGAAAGGGGAGGAATTGTCTAAAAAAGGAAGGCAGGGGCTGGGGATTTAGCTCATTGGCATAAGCACCTGCCTTGCAAGTTTGTGGTCATGAGTTCGATCCCTGGTACTGATAAAAAAGAAAAAGACCAAAAAAAAAAAAAAATAGTGTATCAGGATTCAAACTCTACATTATTCTCATAGTTCTGTTTAGTTTGATCATATTCTGTTCCAGTTTTTCTACTTGTACTAGATTTGAGGGCACAGACAGCTATTCCAAAAATAGCAGAATATACAATGATAACCATTTTAAATTCCCTGTTAAGTTAATTTGAAGCACTGTATAACTTACACTGTCTTATATATGACTGATCTTATTTGAATCTGATTGGTTAGATCACTGTCTTGTCTTGACTGATTTTATTAGAATCTGTTATGTTTGATAGTATCCATTCTGAGAGTATAGGCAACTGCTCTGAAGACAACAAGATTCACTAGGATATGCATTCTGGTTTGACTATTACCTGCTTTTGAAGTCCTATAATGTCTCCAGTGTTTTATTAATATTGTGATGTACTGCTGTGTTCAATTACACTATGCCTGGTGATATAGACAATTCTATTCAAGATAACAGGAAACAGCATAGTAACCATTGTAGATCACCTTGCATTGTGGTTTTATATGTCATTTTCATTTTGTGTTTTTCTAGGAATTTGTTTTGTTTTGTCTTGCTTTGTTTTTCCCTCTAATACAGAAAGGATAGGTATACATGAAGAGACTGATGCATGTGTAGAACTTGTAAACAGTTTATGAAAATTGATTATATAATGCATGAGGAAATGAACGGCTGCTTTGAAGAAAAAGAGACACTAAAGTACCCAGTGCTGATTCTGTATCGTCATGATGTGAAATCCAGCAATATTATTATTCTTTGTTCAGAGTGATTTTAGTCTATTTTCTTTTGTTTAATTTTACCATACTTGAAAGTATGGACCGCTATTTTAAAGAGAATGAGAGACATTATAGCAGCCATTGTTGACTTCTCTATTGTCTGGTCTTGAAGACCTAAAATGCCTTCATGATCCTGTTCAGATCAGTTTTATACTATGATGTTTTGTATGAATTCACTGTGTGTGAAGATATGGACAACTATTTGGAAGAAAACAAGAGACAAGGTGATAGACAGTGAAGATCTCCGTTGTCTTGCTTTGAAATCTGTCTCTTACATTGTTTTCTTATGACCTGTTTTGTTCTATTTTATGTTTAATTTTACCCTCTTTAAAATAAAAAAAGGCAACTGTTGCTTTGCTGAGGGGAAAGGTTTTTTTTTTTTTTGTAATGAAGAAAAGAGCAATTCTAAAATAAAGCTTTTTAACCAAAGCAGTTAACATTTTGGATAATATTCCTGTCTGTTTTACATTTTTTGTGGCTCTTGTTTCCTTTTATGTTGGGTTTTTGGAGCAGTTTGTACCACATTAAGTAGTAACAGTGCAGTGTAGTAAGTCAGCATCTACACTTCTGCTGCTGCCTGGATGCCACCTTGTAAGAAGGACTTTTTCAGTGTGCTTAGGAGGTGCACATGCAGAGGCACGTTGCAGGCTCATGTTGGCTTTCTGTGTGTGGAGCTGGCATTGGGTTGTCCCTGGGCTTGCCTGTCATCTTGCCAGGATGTGGTGAAGTGGGGAGATGGACACTTGGCCAGCAAAGGGTCACCTTGCTGGGGGCATCAGTTTGTTGGATCCAGGCTGCTTCGATGGCACTAGGGAAGTCTGCTGAGGGGTCCCTGGGAGCTTATTGATACCTCATGTGCTCTAGTGGGATTTGTGGCATCACCACTGGGCCTGCTGCCCCCCTGCCCTCCAGGTGATGCGTTCACTGGGCATCAGCAGGAGGGCAGAGTGTAGCGTGCTGCTGGAGGCCCCAGGCACACTGGGCAGCCCTCCAAGAGTAGCGCTGCCCTAGGTTGGTCTCTATGGGGAGGGGAGGCCCTGCAGGTGGTGCGGCTGGACCGCACCCTGGGCTGGGTCAGTGGTGAGGCTCAGCACCCAGGAGCTGGTATTTTAGAAATGTGTGCCCTTGGGCCGGCACAGATACTGTGGAGGCCATGGATATAGCATAGCAGCACAAGTACTTGCCTGGCAGGTGCGAGGTTGTGAGTTCAATGCCTGATACAGAAAAAAAAAGCTAGATACTCTGGAAACGTTGGTGGTTTTGGGTTTAAAGCTTTCTCCAGAGTTTTGTGACCCTGCTTCCTATAGAGCTTAACCAGGCCATGGCTTGACATGAGAGTCACTGTGGCTACGCCAAGAAGGCTGTCCTCAATCTAATTTCTCAGGAATACTTGTTTTTAGACTTAATTGAACAGGTTGGGATACAGAAAACTTAAACTGCAGATCACTTGTATTTTTCTGTTGTTTGAATACGTAAGGATGTTTTTATTTTGATTGTTTCATTTATTTAGTTAGGCAACGTATTCCTGTGTAGTTCAGGCTAGCTTTGAACTCACTGTGTAGCCCAGGCTTGGCCTTGAACTTGAAGTGATCCTCTTGCCACAGCCTCCTGAGTGCTGGGTTACAGGTGTGCCCCACTGCACTTGGCTGTATAATATCTATTTAATTTTTGGTGCTAGTGATTTGAAGTCAGGGATTTGCACATGCTAAACTCCACTCATGTGTTTTATGACTAATTTTTAGAAAATGGTTTTAGTAGGGCCTGGGGATTTAGCTCAGTGGCATAAGCACCTGCCTTGCAAGCAGGTGGTTGTGATTTCTATCCCCGGTACCGATACAAATGAAAAAGACAAAAAAAAAAAAAAAAAAAAAAAAAAAGAAAGAAAGAAAGAAAGAAAATGGTTTTAGTAGCTGGGTATGGTGGTGCACACCTGTGATCTCAGCATTTAGGAGGCCGAGGAGGGCACACTGTTCAAGTGCAGCCTAGGATACATGGTGAGTTTAGGATCAGCATAGCAAAACTCTGTTTCACAAAACCAAAAATGAATAATAATAATAATGAATGACTTCAGTGTTTTAGAAATGGTAACTCAGTGACCCTTTGTATTGACTGTCCTTTGCTATTGGTCTGACCAGTCCTGCAAGCCCGGGGGGGGGGTGTGAGGGCCATGGGGCAGCAGCTGTGGGTGGGGCTGGAGAGCAAGGCTGCTGCGTGTCTGGCTCCTGTGCCGTAACAGCAGCCAGGGTCCCCGTGGGCCTCTGTGCAGAGCATGCCAGGGTGCTGTGTGCCAGTGCCTGCCAGGCTCTTGCCTGTGGTGATGGAACAGTTTGGCTGCAGGTGCCCAGCCTGGGTCCTCTTCTCTTAAGCTGCTGCTGCTACCGCTACTTGTAGGCATGCTGCCTGTCTGAGGCACTCTGCCTGTCTGAGGCACTGCAGTCTCAGTATTGTGTCAGAGGGTGTGATGCATTTCCCTTCAGTCAACACTACAGAGCTTTGGACATTTTTCTTTCCTGTTCTGTTCTTTTTTTCTTTGCGACAGGGTCTTGCTATGCAGTTCAGACTGACCTTGAACTCACTTTGTAGCCCAGACTGGCCTTGAACTCGCAGTGATCCTCCTGCCTCAGCCTCTCCAGTGCTGGTTTCCCAGGCACGCGCCACCACACTCAGCCTGCTGTGTGTATTCTCATGTTTTTCTTGGAGCAGTAGTGTGAGCCTTTCAGAGCTCACAGTGATGCATAGTGCCCACTGTAGCACACCTGCTCGGGTTCACCACCACTGTCTTAGAGCTTTCTCTCAGAGCTGATAGGTCTGTGGTTCCTCCTTACTGCCTTTATCTTTAGTTGAGGGTTTTTGTTTTGTTTTGTTTTTTTGTAGTGAACTCCTAATTCTCATTTCTTTTGCGTTTATTGGTTTTTTGAGACAGAGTGATGTTATATACTTTAGGCTGGCCTTGAACTAACGGCAATCCTGCCTCAGTGCTAGGATTATAGGTGTGCACCGCTATGCCCAGCCCCATTGATTATGTTTTAAAATATTTTCCTTACTATGAGAAATTGATTTTCTTTCTTTCTTTCTTTTTTTTTTTTTGAACCAGGAATCGAACTCATGACCTCAAGTTTGCCAGGCAGAAATTTGTGGCACTGAGCTGTATTCCCAGTGAGAATTTATTTTCAACTAATAGCACTTTTAACTTTTGTCAAGCATGGTGACACATAACCTACAATCCCATCACTTAGGAGGCTGAGGCAAAAATAAGACAAGTTCAAGGCTAGCCTACACTCTGCGTAAAACCTTGTCTCAAAAAGAAAAAAAATTAATATCACTGTAACTTAAAAATGTGCAGAAACTGTTCATAACGTTTTTCTCCTACCCTTTATGTTGTTACAGTTTTATCTTATACACTGTGTAGCTTATTTATTTATTTATTTATTGTGGTTCTAGGAATCAAACTCAGGGGCTCCTCCACACTGAGTGCCCTGCGTACTTTATTATTTTGGGCCAGGGTCTTGCTGAGTCTCTTTAAGTGGTTGCCATTCTCTTGCCTCACTCACCTCCTAGAGTGCTGAGATTATAGATTTATGTCACCATGTCTGCCATGAGCCCTCAGCAGTTCTTAATCCTAATAATCAGGCAGAATTTTTCATTGTGGATCTTGTATCTTTCAGCCCCAGGATTTTCTTCTGTTTCATTCTTTTTTATAATTCTGCCTCTTTTTTTTCTCTCTTTCTTTTTGCAGTACTATGGTTAGAACTGAGAGTCTCATGCATGCTACCATTGTTCTACTGGACTACATCCTCAAGCCTTTTAACAATTTTTATTGAAGCTGGGCGTGGTGGTGCACAAGTGTAATCCCAGCATTCGGCAGTTTGAGGCAGCAGGATCATTACGAGTTTGAGGCCAGTATGGACTACATGGCAAGACTGTCTCAAAACAAATAATCTATCCCCCCCAAATTTTTTTTTTTTGTCTTTTTCCTTTTATCAGTACCGGGGATCGAACTCACGACTGCCTGCTTGCAAGGCAGGCGCTTATGCCGCTGAGCTAAACCTCTAGCCCTCCCCCAGCAAAATTTTTAAGACAGAGTCTCCCTAAGTTGCCCACTCTGGCCTCAAACTCTCATATCCTTGCCTCTCATGTGGGGTTGCAGGTGGGGTTGCAGATGTGCCATGATGTGGTAGAACCTGTCCTTTTATTGGCAGTCTTTTGTTTATACATGGCTTTCCTGAGTTCCTGTAGTTCTTTGTGTTCTTTCAGGCTTTTAAACTGTGGGCAATTGCCTTACTGTCTTGATCTAGGAAGTCCAACGTCTGCCCCCCAACCCAGGATGTTCTGCCTTGCCCGCTTCTCTTCTCTCTTTGGTTCTGGGAATCAAACGAGGACCTCAGGCACAGCCAGGCAGGGCTGTGCCACTGAGCTGTATCCCCAGCCCTTCCCTCTCTCTCCTAAACCATACTGAGATTGAACCCAGGGCCTTGTACTTGCCAAACACATGCTCTATCACAGAGTACAGTCCCCGCCTCATACGTTCTTTTGATAGAGTCATATTTTCCTTTTTTTGTTTTTGGGATTGAACTCAGGTTCTTAGCCATGGAGATACATCCATAGCCCTTTTTATTTTTCATTTTGAAGTAAGGATTTTTTAAGTTACCGAGGCTGATCACCAGCTGGTGACCCTCCTGTCTGTCATGCTTAGGAAGGACTGGGATTTCTGGTGTGCAGACCCGGTTTGTACTATTGTGTGTAGGCGCCTTTATGATTTCTTTTGTTGTTGAAAACTGACCCTTTGACTTTAGGCAGGTAGCTTTGGAAATCAGTGTCTCCGCTTTCTCCATGGTTTCCTGCTTTTTGTTTTTTGAACTGTAGGTGAGCCCTTTTGTTTAGTGACTTTCTGCTTTGTTGTAAGGCCGCATTTCCCAATCCCATAGTCCTTGAGGTCCTTATTTGTTATCTTGTGTCTAGCAGTTATTTTGACAAAAGATTTCCTTGAAAGCTGGGACTTCTAGTCTTTGCAAATTGATTTGTGCCTGGGCTTTCTTCAACTCAGCTTGCTCTTCACTGAGGGACCCGCCCAAGGCAAGGAGCTCCAGGTCTTCCAGACTTTGCAGTTGGCCCTGGTCATGCACACAATTTTAGATTTTCCACTGTGTCTGCCATCAACCTGTGGATATCCTGGTTTCCTCCATGCTTTTCCCAGTTTCTGCCTTAGGCAGTCTGAGTTATGTTTGGAATCTAGTCTTTGCCTCAAGCATCTGAGGGTTGTTAATTTGGCTTGAAGTGTTTTTAAGCTTTTTGACCTGATTTCTGAGTGTCCAGAGGGTTAGGACAAAACACTGTCTTACTATCTCCAGCAGCTCCCTGGTAGATGCCCCAGGGCTGGGAAACACTGTTCAGAGATAGCCTGCACTATGCAGCCTAAGACTGTTGAAAAGAAAACAGAAAGAAAAAAACACAGTTCAGGGAAAAGTCAGTCTCTGCATTCAGTAGTAGAAGGTCCTCAATGCTGGATCAGAAAAGACTGACCCTTGCTGACCCAGGAGAGGTAGCACTTTGGACTAGGGTTAGGACCATTTTAGGAATGCTACTTCCAAGAGTTTTGTATGCTTGTTGACTTGACTTGGGTTGGGTTGAGACTGGAAGTGTTCTTTTAGTGGTGCTGGGCATTGAATCCAGGACCTTGAACGTGGCACATAGAAACTCTGCTGCTGAGCTGACCCCTAGCCACTGTTGATAACCTTTGAGACATCAGAGTATAAAGTAGACTTAAAGATGGATAGGAAAATTATCCATAAGCCTGCCATGTAGATAGTCAATGCCATCACAAAACATACTCAGTGTTCTGTGAATGGTTCTGAATTTGTTGCTAAACAGTAAAAGTGTTGAGATGGGTTGTTGTATGCAAGCCTGTCTCAGTGCTTATTTTTTCTTTCGATTGGTTGGTTGATTGATTGCAGTCTTGAGGGTGGAACCCAGGGCCTTGTGTTTGCTAGACAAGAACTTGACTCCTGAGCTGCATCCCAGCCCTAGCATTCACTCTTCCTTATTTTGAGACTGGGTCTCCCTATGTAGCCCAGGCTGCCCTTGAAGTCTTGGTCCTCCTGCCTCAGCCTCCTGACTGCATAAGCTTCTGTTTATAGTGGCAGTGAAATGAATCACTTTTTTTTGTTGAATGTGTCAATTAAATTTTTTCATTTGTTTTTGTTTTTGGTTATTGTAACAATACTGTAATTGAGTATAAATTTGTAGGATCCTAGAAATGATGTTCCTGTGACAAATGTGTATCTCCATTTTAAAATTTCTGCTTTCTGTAAGAGAGAGCCGGGGGCACACAGCACCACTGCTTGTTTTGCAGGAGGAAAAGCCCCAGCAGCTGTCCTCACTTTCACCAGGCCCCTTGCCTTGAGGCGTACAGGTTACACATGACACCAGATGCCTCTGCCTGTGTATGTCCCCTGTGTATGTCCCCTGTTCCAGGATAAGAGGATAAATGCATAAAGAGCAAAGCATCCTGGGTGGCGATTTTTGGAATGGAAAACCTTCCAGACCTAGGGTTCTTGTTTCTAGCCAGGCCTTCCCTGAAGCCCCTAACGCCTTGTCAGGCCAGACCAGAAGCTCACCCACCTGCAAAGCCTGGGAAGGATGAGTCCGGCAGGGCTGCCACTGAACACCCGTCTCAGGTCTCATCTCCTTCCTTTCCTGGCTGCCTTCTGGTGGGGGGAGACTGCTGTTGTGGGTGTCCAGAGCCAAGAGGTGATGGAGATGTTCTGAAGTAGAGAATTTGGTGTAAGGGTGGGATGGAGTGAAGAGGGCTGCTGCTTTCACTGCCGTAAGGTGACATATTTCTGGGGGCACTGGAGATGGACCTAGGGTCTTGCACATGCTAGGAAATACTCTTAGCACTGAGCTATACTCCTCTGTTTTCTTTTGAGATGGGGGCTTGCTGTGTTGTTCAGGCTGGCCTTGAGCTTGTCATCCTCCTGGCCCACTGGAATTTTAGGTGGGCGTCACCATGCTCTGTTTCCCTTGTGCATTCCTGACCCAGATTCTTTAAAGTGGTTTATATCACTAAATTGTAAAGGCAAGAGTTATCTGTTTCCAGTTACAGACGTTACCAGAAAATTTAGAAGGAACAGAAGCAAAAATGCCTGTATATATGTTAATATTTTCTTGGTGGTGAAATTGAATCTGAGACCGCTTACATGCTAAGGACATGCTCTGCTACTGAGCTATACCCGCAACCCAAGACTCTAATATTTTTTAAAATACATGTTTTTCAGTATCCTGTGTATCTGTCTGTCTGTTAATCTAATCTGCAGTACTAGGAACTGAACCCACGGCCTTTATACCTAGCTATATCTCTAGCCCTTAGAGAAGGTTTCCCTAAATTGCCCAAGCTAAGTCCAAGCTTGCTTGCTTGCTTTATTTATTTATTTATTTATTTATCTTGGCACTGGAATTGAACTTAGGACCTTGCACTTGCTAGGCAGGTGCTGTGTTGCTGAGCTCTATCCCCCACCCCGAGTTTGAGCTTTTGGTCTTCTTGCCTTAGCCTCTTGATTACAAGTGTGCACAGTCACATTGGTGTTTGTCTGTTTTTGAGACATCTCACTATGTAATTCAGGTTGGTTTGAACTCACTTTGTAACCCAAGATGGCCTCAAACTCAGAGCAATCTGCCTGCCTCAGCCTCCTGAATGCTGGAATTACAGGTGTGTGCCACCAGACCTGGCTCTTGTTGGTTATTTTAAAAGACTCATAAATAACAGAGGTTTTTGATTTAGAACTGGGAAAGCAAGCTAGACCACAAAGCAAGCTAGGCCACAAAGTATCTACACAAGTGTCTCAGGTCAGCTGAGTATAGTGACATATGCTTGTAATCCCACAATTGGGGAGACTGAGGCATACAGTCTTAGTCTGAGGTCAGCCTGGGTCCCTTATGGGACCGTGTGTGTCTCTCTCTCTCTCTCTCTCTCTCTCTCTCTCTCTCTCTCTCACACACACACACACACACACACACACACACACACACACTGATGTTCAGTGGTCGAGTACAGGTTCAATACCCAGCACCCACTTGTCCCTTTTTTCCTCCGGAGCAGAGTAGGTGTTGTCTGGGAGAAGCACTGCCCACTGTGGGACCTTGTGTCCTCTTGTCGAAAATCAGAAACGAGAACTCTGAAGTAGCTGGGGCTTCCTTCCAGTTTTGTACATTCTTGTTTTTGGTGCTGGGATCAAACCAAGAGCTTCACCAGGCTAAAGCACATGCTGAGCCACCCCTTCCCCACAGAGCCATTGTACTTTGTCTGGGACACTTGATTTTAGGAGAAGGCAATGCATTTTAGCACATACAAAGTTCATTAGAGAGTGGATATATTTGCAGAGTTATTTCTCATATAGGTGAAATTCAATGAGAGTACCACATCTCTCATTTCTAAAATTGCAAATTCAGGGTTTCATAAAGGCACTTGTGGTGTCAAACTCTGTCTGTATCCTTGTTTTTTGGATTGGGAGGGCAGTGTGCTCCAAGCTCCACCATTTCCACGAAGGGCAGAAATGTGTGTTGTGTTCTGTTGGTCTGTTTTGGTTTAACATTCACCTGAACAGAGCATTTAACTTCCACTATAATTCCTGCTGTTCTAGGGTTTCTAGTTTGGCTGTTTCCTATGTGCAGGGAGGAAGACTGGCTGGTTGGCTATCTTTTAAGATTAGTCTGTGCCTTGGTAAGGATCTGGAAACTACGGTCTGTTTACCTTAGGAAAATCACTGCTGTGAGCGCATCAGCAGTGTACACTGGGCCTTGGGCAGCCTCCGATGGCTGTGTTCTGGAATGCTTGCCTTTGAGGCTGGATTCGGGGTATTCCTGACAAATTCTACCCGCTGAGTGGGGAGGTGAAGAGGTTGCTGTGCTGGTGTAATGTTTGCATACTAAGTTACGGATGTAAGATTTTCTGTCAGTTTGTTGTCTTTAAATCTATACCCTTCTCTTACTGAGAAATGGAGACACTTTTTTTTTTTTGGAGTGAGGGTCTTTGTACCCCAGGCTGGCCTTGAACTCAGTAATCCTCCTGCCCACTAGTCCTGAGTGATGGGATTATAAGTGTCCTGCTAGCCATTTTTTTTTTTTTTTTTTTTTGGTACAGAGAATTGAACTAATGACCTGGCGCTTGCCAGGCAGCCGCTGTGCCACTGAGCCATATCTCCAGTTTAAATATTCTTATTAAAAAGGCAGTGAAAGAGAAGGGACTCACCAGATTTGAGGCAAGTCCACCTCAGGCAGATGGAGAGTTTAGGCTTCTCATTGTTGCCTGACGATTTCTCCTGGATTTAAGAGGAACACCTGGTGGGGCGGGCTGAGTATGTTACGAACTTGTACTCATTCCTCACGATGAGTATAGTCATGTACTGCAGACATTCTAATAAAAGTCAAAAAGACAAATTCACAGATGGCCCTGCCCTTTCTGTGCGAGGGGAGGCCCTGCTCAGTACTCTATACCGAGATGTGCCTTGGTGGGTTTTCTGGATAAAGGCCCTACTTCCTACATCCTTGGGCCAGTTTTTGTGGTTTTGGGTAATGCAGCCAGGGCCTCTCATTTCTGACATGAGCAGGTCCCAGAGGGGCTTCTGCAGTGCTGGGTCCAGGCAAGGTCCTCCAGCCAGGGTCCAGCACCTTCTTTGTGTATTTTGTGGGGCCCTAAGAGCAGGAAGTGCCACCAGCAGCTAGGATTAAGGCTAGGGAGCATCAGGAGCAAGTGTTTGCACCCTGGCTTCTGTCATGGGAGATGGGAACTGGAAAGGTGTTTGTGTGGCTCAGGGGTCCCCAGGGTGACGGAAGGGGTGTGGCTAGCTCTGGGATATGTTCAGGCCAGAAATGGCATGCTTTCCTTGGAAAATACTGCATGAAATGACTAAGCACTGTCTTATGCTGTCCATTGGATGCATAAGTGGGATTTCCCTGTAACACCAGCTCAGGCACTTACAGCTGTTGGAAAGCTGGTCAGAGATTGTGGAGTGACCACGTTGCACTCCCATCTTCTCCTCATGACCTTAGTCATCTGATGTGTGAGGCAAGTGTGCAGGTGTTTATCCTCCTGGCGGTGAATGCCCTGGAAGCCTTTTCACTGAGCCTCTTTCATTGACTGGCTCTCGACACATGGTTTTTTTCCCTGAAACTGCACCTGCATCTCTTCTGGGGATGGTCCTCATCCTCTTAGCCTCTGAGTACTGTTACTGTTTCCTCCGTTTGTCTGCAAACCCCATGCTACTGTCTGATCTGCCACCCCAGCAGAACCAGCCTGCAGGATTATTGCCAAATCTGTCTCTGTCTCAAAATGAAACATAGAGCTGGACATAGTGCCATGTGCCTGTAATCTCAGCACCCTGTGAGATTAAGGGAGGAGGATCCCCCTCTAGCTCAGAGGACAATATAACAGTTTAGAAGTATCTTCTCTCAAACAATAAAGAGGGCCAGAAATGTAACTCAGTGAGAAGGTGCTGGATTCAACCCTAATTCTGCCCCCAGAAAAGGCTGGGGAAGAGTGCTTCCCCAGCTTGTGAGCCCTGGGGTTCAGTGCTACCAGTGTACATGTGGCCTTATGTCAGAGGTCCTCTTCCACATGGGCTTCCTGTTGGTGCTTTCTAAAGCTATTTCCCAACTATTTGGGAATAAAAAATGAATAAAACAAAACTTGCTATCAGAAATGTCTAGACAAGCCTGAGTGCCTGGATTTGATCCCTGGCACCACACACAAAAAACCCCAATTCATTGATTTTTGTTTTAGTGCTGAATATTGAACCCAGGGCCTTATACATGCTAGATATGCAGTCTACCATTGAGTTATATCCCAGCTCTCAACATTTTACTTTGCAAGAAGGTCTCACAGTGTGGTTTTGAACTTGAGATCCTCCTGGCTTAGTCTCCTGAGTAGCTGAAACTACAGATGTGTACCACCATGTGTGGTTAAAATTGTTTTGTAGAGCAGTTTTAGGTTTATAGTAAGGTTGATTAGGAAGTAGAGATTTCCCTTATACTTCCCCCCGTTCCTGAGGATCTGATGGAGCCCATTCGCTGAGGTTCTGCTTATAGGGAGGCAGCAGTTGAGAACTTCTACAGTGCTGCCAGATTCCTTTTGTCAGGCTGGCATTTAGAGAAGCTGGAACATAGTGACCCGCAGAGGCAGACACCACCTTTATGAGCAGCATCTCGATGTCCGTCTTCTCCTGCTTGCTTGTTTTGTTGAATGGTTTTGAGGTCTGTGTCAGTCTTCATAGGCACTGAAGCAGCACGGGGGGGGGGGGGGTTGGAGGAAACCATACATTTTTTCCCCCAATTCTTTGACTTTTAAATTTATGCCTACTGCATTTACTGTTAGTAACAACAAAAGTACCAATTGATGTCTGTTCTGGCCAGAGTTCAGTGGATCTTTTTTTCTGGGTTAGCATCCAGTTTGCCCATCACATTAGAATATTTCTGTAGGAATTCAGAGGGAAGTGACCTTATCTGGAACAGAGTATGTACAGACTGCCTGAAGTTGTGACCAGAAGCAGGTGGACTCTAGAGAAGTGCACAGCATGTGTGCCTTGGAGGGCCCGGCCACGGCTTGTTGAGCTCCAGCATGGCACGCACAGTCTGTCGTGATGCAGAGCTGTGTCTTGGCTAAGTGGGGTAATTAGAGGCTATAATTAGTTCCTCTTCAGTTCCTGCAGAATTGGCTGCCAAGTGATTTGAGGTCAGATTTTTTTTGGAAGTTCTTGCTTTTTGGAATATGGACAACAAGCTATGAACCTATCTAAGTCACAGAGGCCACTTAAGGCAAGTCACCTGGAAGGGTGGGAAGGGCACAGTGCTCAAGACGGCACTCTGCACAGTGCGCTGCCTCTGTCTGTTTCCAGCATCTTCTCCTCCTGTGAGAGGGAGTCGCCATCCAGGACTTGAGTGCTGGCCTCCCCAGCTGGCCTGTTCTCTGAGTTCACAGGCTCATGTTGTTGTCCCTACCTACTTACGTGTCTCTCAGTCCGTATTGCCTGTAGCTCTTTTTTTTGGTCTTTTTTTCGTTTTTATCGGTACCAGGGATCGAACTCATGACTGCCTGCTTGCAAGGCAGGCGCTTATGCTGTTGAGCTAAATCCCCAGCCCCTGCTTGTAGCTCTTGATGTAGAGTGCTGAGTCACTGGGGCTTTGACCGCTGGTCACATCACTCTGTTGCTACCGTCCCTGTTTAGTGTGTGCACATACTGAGAAGTCTGCAGATCCCAAGAGAGGACTAAGGAGAGCGCACCTGTGCATCCTGTCTGTCAGGACACACTGGACCTTATGTCTGATCTGCTGTAGGCCCCTCTAAGCAGTGCCCCACCCCATTTAGGAACCGCTATGGAGAATTGTGAACCACAGATCAGATTGCCTTTGAACATAAGGTACGTGGACTCATACTGAGTGGACTTTGTGGAGAATGGTGTTCGCTTTTCACTGGTGTTTGCTTGTGAGATTAGTCTGTGTTCTTCTCATTGCTGAATTTAGAATTCACTGTAGTATGCTATGATGAATGTGATCATTATGTATATCTAAAATGTTCCAATAAACAGGCTGGGAATGTAACTTGGCGGTACAGTGCCTGTCTGGCAAATGCAATGTCCTAAGTTGGATTCCAGGTACCAAAAATCTCTCCAAAAAAACAATAAAATCTAATAAAAAAAAAAAGAGAATAAAGTATGATTTGGTACTCTGCTGTTGATGGACATGTGAAATAGTTTTATTTGGAGCTATTGTGCATAATGCTGTTAGGAGTATCCTTGTGTGATTTTTAAGTTGTGAGGCTTCACTTCAGTGAAAAATTCATTGGAATTCTAGGTGTTTGGTGAGCGCACATATCTCTGTTGCTTGGCACTGTAATGCCAACCCCCAAGGTCACAGCTGAGGGGGCGGAGGCTTCATGTACTTGACACCAGTGCCAGGGAGGTGGAGTTCAGGGTGTTTCATGGCTTGTCACTGTTTACTTTGCATTTCTCTGCTCGTGATGTTGAGCAGCTTTTCACAGGCTTACTCAGCATTGGCATGTGAAGACGCCTCTAGATTCCACAGCTTCTGCCCATGTACCCACAGTGTGAGTGCTGTGGGGATGGGAGAGGTCCAGGTACATCTCTTCAGGGGCCCGAGTGTAATGGAAGGCGATCTTGTTGTCAGGTGCCTGAGAACAAAATTCTTTCCCCTCTAGCCAAGCATGTGCAAGAACTCTCCTTTTCATGACAGATGTGGTAATTACCTCTCTTACTATGTCTTGTATGTTTGTTAGCCTTATTAACTATTAAAAAGTGAAGTCCCAAACATGATACAGAAGTCCTCAGTTTAAGAACAAGTTCCATTCTGGGAGAAAGCTCATCAGGCTGAGTCATTCATAAGTCCAGTGGAGCGAGTCTTACGTGCCTGTGACATAGCTCTGCCGTGTGCAGCGTGAACAGCTCTTCCTGCTGCTGCCCTTCCTCTCATTTCTGCACACCCTGGGCTCTCTGCCAGGGCGCCACTGCACTGTGCACTGTTGCGCTGTCCAGTGAGCGCTCAGCTGCACTGCAGAGGCTGTGTCTGCCAGACACACAAACTGCTTCTCAGGTTTGTTTGCATCTGCATGATTTGAGGCATGTCCGTATTTGGGGAGGTTCACACTCTGCATGTTTGGACACCCGAGACTTACTGTGCTCCTTTTGCCTAGAACCTTTCAGATAGAAGCATTGTTTCTATAGTGCCTCACTCTCCAGAATGGCTGCATGCACCTTTGAATAGTGGTCAAGGTGATTTTCAAGAGTTTAGAGGAAAAACAAGTTTTTGGTTATTTTTTTGTCCCTGTTTGGTTTGGTTGCTTTTTTTTTTTTTTTTTTTGGTGGTGGCGGCACTGAGGATTGAACTAAGAACCTTCACACAGAGGTACATTTCTAGCCCTTTGTGTATGTGGAAGGGGCAGGGGATCCTCTTGCTACGTATTTCAGGCTGTCCTCCGTCTCAGTGATTCTCTTGCCTCAGCTCTTGGCTGAGTGCTGGGATTACAGATATATCCCATCACACCTAGCTCTTATTTTATATAATGTTTAGAGGTAGAGCCTTGCTAAATCTATATGTTGCCTAGGCTGGGCTCATACTTAATGATTCTCCTGCCTCAGCCTCCCAGAGTGCTGGGATCACAGTTATGTACACCACATTTGGCAGTAAACTTTTTCTGAGGTATACGTTACATAGAACTAAACGATCCTGTTTGGGAGAAACTTATTAAAGACCCTGACAGCCAAACTCCAGTTGAGATGGTAATCCCAGTGCCACCTCTCCTGGTACAATAGTGTCTTTTCCAGGATTTCGTGTAAATGTGGTGAGGAAGGGCATACTCTTCCATTTGGATTTGTTATTGTTGTTGCTGTTGTTCAGACAAGGTCTCCTGTGTAGTTCAGGCTGGCCTTGCACTCACTATATAGCCCATGCTGGCCTTAAATTCACAGTGATCCTCATGCCTCAGCTTCTCGAGTGTTGGGATTACAGGTGTGCACTACCATGCCCAGTTGTTTTGGCGTCCTCTAGATAACATGTTGGTTTTGAGATCTGGCTATGTTACTTGTGTAGGCAGTTTTTACTTTGTGCCCATTGTGTGACATTAAGTGCTGTTCTTTTGCATGATCATTTATGTGGCTGTTTGTTGCCAGGGGGGTCCAGGCAGCTTCCCGTCTGGGATGTCTTGGACCATGCTGCCATCAATAGCTGTGTGTGACCTATGTGCTTGAGTGCACTCCATTCACTCAGGTCACACACAGCTGAGTGTGTCAGAGTGGAGTGGTAGTCCAGGTGGTTAGAAAACCAGCTTTTCCCTCCCTGTAGCTACTTGCCTGCCAGCCTTGTTAGTACAGGAGCAGTTTTGTGGGTGTGAGTGTCCTTGTTGGCTATTCACATGTCTTCCTCGTCTTCTTCTTTGACCTTTTCTTCTTCGTTGTTGTCGTCTTCGTCTTCTTCTTCTTTATCTTCTTGTACCAGGAATCGAACTTACAATCTTATACTTGCCAGGCAAGAGCTTATGCTGCTGAGCTAAATCACTGGCCCAACACATGTCTTATGCTGCACTACTTTAACAATCTTGCTGATTGCTTTCTAGCAAGCTCTCTACCACTGAGCTATACCTCTGTCCCAGCCCCAGCCCCAGCCCCAGCCCCATTTTGAGAGACGGTCTCACTGAGTTGGCCGGGCTGGCCTCAAACTTGGAATCTTAGAGCCACAATGTCCTGAGTAACAGGGCTCCCAGGCATTGCCACACAATCAGTGCTTCTGATTTTCAGGAGTCCTTCAGATATCTCGAACATAAGTCCTTTGTGAGAGAGGTGTGTTATGAACGTTCACCACCATTCTATCCCTTGCCTCTTTGATGGTTTATTTGTGTATGTGTCTGTTCATATTGAGCCCTGCTTTATTTTTCACTTAGAAGTGAATAGTTGGAAGCACTTGCAATTAGGCATTGTGACACATGAGTAATTTCAGCTACTTGGGAGGCTGAGGCAGGTGGATTTCAAGTTCAAGGCTAGCTTGAGAAACTTACTGAGACTCTGTCTCAAAATAAAAAAATGAAAATGGCTAGGAATGTAACTCATTCTGGGTTCTCTCTCTGTCTCTCTCTCTCACACACACACACACACGCTCACACACACACACACACACACACACACACACACACACACACAGAGTATTTGTAGACTCCTGCTCTGCTGAGTAGCTGACCGATTGCTGCAAACTGAGCTGGGAAAGTTGGGAACCCAGGTGCTGGCCTCTGGCTTCTCTTATGATTTGTCTCAGGAAGGTTCAGTTTCATGGGAATGTTAGCTACCTGGGCCAGAGTTGGGTAGCTTCTCTCAGGGCGAGTCCAGCTGTTGTGCACCATGGCAGGACTGCCGAGAGCCCAGCCAGTCCCTGCAGCAGGAGGGAAGCCCATGTGTGATTTCTCAGGACCGTTTCCATCTGGAACATGTACACTCGTGTGACTGTAAGTCAGGGGGTGAGTGCATGTGCGCTCAGAGCCACCCTGCCTGGCGCTGAGGTGAGGGCCACGGGTGTACATGTGCTGCTGCGCTGGCCTTTCTCACACAAGTCTGGATAGGCAGCTCTCCTAGCACTTTCTTTTTTTGTTTGTTTGGTGGTTTTTTTTTTTTTTTTTGTCTTTTTCATTTTTATCGGTACCAGGGATCGAACTGACGACCGCCTGCTTGCAAGGCAGGTGCTTATGCCGCTGAGCTAAATCCCCAGCCCCCTCTCCTAGCACTTTCATTGAACAGAATGGAAGGGCTGCACTTGGGGACAGGAAGAGCAGACAGGAAAGGGAGGGACCTGATGGCTGCCAGCTCAGAAGAGAGTGTGGGCCTGGCTCTGCTCATGCTGCTGTGGCACAGCCACAGCCTAGGTGATTTAGTGGAGGGAAACCAGTTTGGTTCATGGTTCAGCAGAACATGACACAGACACCAGCGAGTGCTTCCTTTGCAGGAGAGCCTCAGTGTGACAAGCCCGAGCAGACACAGCCTTCTGGTAGGAGCACGTGCTGCCTGCTTCTCAGCACCACTCTGTGGCAGCCTGGGCTCTCTGTGAGTTTGGGGAGCACAGACCATGCCAGGCAGTAAGGCGAGCAAGCCCCTTTCTGGCTGTAGGTATGTGTCACCTCTGGTGTCAGGAGATGACATTGTGGCAGTGTCCCTCCTGGGCATGCACATGAAGTAAGACAGGGCAGAGCTGGTCCTTGTGGCAGGGTTCCAGGTAGAGCCACAGGCAGAGCTAGACCAGACCCCACTGGCCAGCTGTCTGGCTGTTTGTAGACAATGAAAGAGGGGTGTTCAGCTGTGTTGGGGTTGGGACCCAGAGTCTGTATGAGCCCGTGGGATCTGTTTTATTTTGTGGTATTGAGGATTGAACCTTTGCAATGAGCCACATTCCCAGTCTTTTTAGTTTACTTGTATTTTTGTTTTGAGACAGAATTTTCGCTAAGTTACCTAGGCTGGGCTCCGAGTTTAAACTGGACTGAAACTTGTGATCCTCCTGCCTCAGCTTCCCAGAGTGTTGAGATTATAGATGTGTGCCACCATGCCTGGCAGTTTTGTTTTTGTTTTTAGATAAGGATCTTGCCCTGTAGTTCAGGCTGTCCTTGAATTTGTACTCTTCCTGTCTCAGCCTTCCAAGTATTGGGATCATAGGCATGCACCACTGTGTCTGGGTGATTTATTGTTCCATAAAAAAGGAATGAGTTTTCTTTTTTCTTTTTTTGACAGATTTCATTTTTATTTTTCTTGTGTAAAAACCCTTATGTTGTAACTACTACTGGAGTTTGAGTCCTTTGGACAGAAACTCTAGTGTGGGTTTTCACAAAACGGTTGGTAAATTCCTAGTAGGGAGACTTCGTGAACACAGTCTCTTTCCAGAGGCCTTGGAGATGACCTCAAAGGTGGCCTTAGCAAAGTTGCCCAAAGTAGCAGTACAGCCCCTGGCAGAGATTTAACAGTCATCAGTACCAGCCATTAGCAGCAGCTTCTTTGGCCCAGGGGTTATGCCAGTGCCTCTGGGGGCAGGGATCAGACTGCTACCACTGAGTCACAGAGGCCTGTCACCTTGCAAGGGACTGTGTGGGGCTTGCCAGTCTTGTTTCCCGAGTAGCCTCTACACCCAGGAACAGTGGAGAGCTTGGCCAGGAAGATGGCCCGCGAATGGCAGTGGCTACTCTTTAGAACACTTTACACCCAGACCAATGTGATCGTTGTAGTCCCCATTGGTGATAAATACCTTGAATCTGGTCCGCTGGCCAGCATGAGCTTGCTTCTGCACAGGCGTGATCTTCAGGACTTCATCCTTGGGGGATGTGCCCAGGAAGAGTCAGTAATCTAAGACTCCTTGGTGTGTCAGGAGAAGAGATAAAGCTCCTCCAGGGACTTGATCTTCATGCCCTTGACCAGCTGGCCCAGTATGGTGACAGGAATCCACTCCTTGGCCTTGGCCGTAGCACTGCGAGCTCTGCGGCTTTGGCCCCAACCTTGCTGCGCCCGAGTCCACGTCCTCAAAGGCCACTTCCAAAGCCTCTGTGGAAGCCGCCTTGGCCTCCCATGCCTGGGCCCCCGGGGCCTCCAGGCCCTCCTGCTGTGCTGGCATCGTCTGCCATTTGGGGTTTCCTCAAGGAAGAAGCGGAATAAGTTTTGTTCATGGGGGAAAAAAACTAACACAAAGTTGTCTGTGACTTAGTGACCCAGATATATTCATATTCTTTTTTTTTTTTTTTTTTTTTTAATTGGTACCGGGGATTGAACTCATGACCACGCACTTGCAAGGCAGGTGCTTATGCCGCTAAGCTAAAGCCCCAACCCTATAACCATATTCTTACTTTGAAAGGAGTAATGCATACCAAGTACTATTCAGGTTTTTATTTTATTTGTTCATTTAGTTTTTCCTAGGCTCACACATGCTAAGTAAGCACGCCATCTCTGAGCTGCCTCCTCTGCTCCAAGTGATGTGTTTTTTGTTTCTTTGCTACCAGGGATCAAACTCGATCTTGCACTTACCAGGCAGGTGCTTGTGCTGCTGAGCAAAACCCCCGGCCCCCAAGTGATGTTTTAAATGTACTGTAAGACCTAAAATTTGTTGGTTTGTTTATTTTTGTCTTTTTGAGACAGGGTTTCACTATGTAGTTCAGGCTGGCCTTCAACTCACTTTGTAGTCCAGGCTGGCCTCAAACTCTTAGTAGTCATCCTGTATCACCCTCCCAGGTGCTGGGATTACAGGCATGTGCTGCCATGTCTGTATGCATTTATTTTAAAAGGAGTAGTTGAAATTCTGTGGCACTTCCATATTTTCCTAATCATAGGACTCCTCCCTGTGACTTTGCCCCTTAGCGCTTTGTAACCCTGGTGGATGAGCTGGGCGGTGCAGGCGGCACAGCCTCCCGTCATTGCCTGTGGGATGCTCCGACTCTGATGGGATGCAAACAGCTGCTGACTGTGTGGTTTGCTTTTCCAGGTGCACGTTCAGGTTTCCGAGCACAAACATCAAGATAACATTCACAGCCCTATCCAGTGAGAAGAGGGAGAAGCTGGAGGCACCTGAGTCCCCTGTGAAGCCTGTGCAGCCGCACATCTCCCCGCTGACGATCAACATTCCAGACACCATGGCCCACCTCCTCAGCCCCCTCCCATCCCCCACAGGCACCATCAGGTATGTGTGCCCCAAGACAGCACAAGACTCTGCAGTCAGTGTCTGTGGTGAGGGAGGTGTTACAGGTGCTTGCAGTACCTCTTGAATTTTGGAGACTGCTGTCAATTTCTGCGTCATGAAATGCATTTCCCATGTGTTCCTTTGGTTTTTTCCCTCAGGACTGGGGATGGAACTCAGGGCTGCCTGCATGCTAGCCAAGTGCTGTTTCTCTGAGCTACAGCTCTGGCCCTTGTTTTAAAATTTTGAGTCAGGATCTTGCTAAGTTGCCCACGCTGGCCTTGAACTCACCATCCTCCTGCCTTGGTCTCCTGAGTAGCTGAGATTACACGTGCACTATCACACCTGACTTGTACCTGGTTTTTACTTAGGCTTCATTTTATTGGAGTATAAATTCATGATTTGTAAGATTGGCCTAAGTCTGAGATTGGTACAGTTACATATAAATTCTGAAAATGTGTACTTTGGTTTGAACACACCAAACTGATTAGGTCATGTCACTTGTACTTAAGAAAGAGCCTCTACTAAAGAAAGGTCATTCAGAAACAAGATGACAGCATCAGGCACAGCCACTCGGCCGTGCAGGGGGAGCTGGGCCTGGTTGCTACGGAGGACAGGAGGGCTCTGCCAGCCTGCCCCCTTGGCAGCTTGAGCACAGGTCAGTCCTTCTTGCTACGGGCTGTGAATTCAGGTTTGTGGGGGTCCCAGGCATCGTATTGTTAATGGGGAGGCTGGACTTTGGGGGTACCAGCCCGCCTCTTCCCTGCAGCGTCTGTGCTGCTGTCCAGGCTTCATACAGCCTACAGCTGGCAGGCGGGTAGATGCCCCTTGTCTGCCCAGTGTGCATGTCTGTGCGGCCCACTGAGGAGGAAGGGCACAGGCTGCGGAGGCCTCTGTGGGTTAGAGCACGATGTTGACGTCTTCTTTTAAAAACCAGCGTCAGGAATCAACCCTCTGGAAATTAAGAGCATAAACAAGTGGAAACACATCTCATGTTCACAGATTAAGAGATGCAAGACTTAGCAGAGTGTTAGGGTGTCGGCACTACTCAGAGCACTCTGCAGAGGCAGTGCAATTTCCATCAATGCCAGTGAAGTTTTTTGTCAAAACAAAAACTCACCATTGAAATTTATATGGAATCTCAAGAGATCCTAAAAAGTCAAAAAACAATTTTTTTTCCCTAGTTCTGGAAATTGAGGCCTGATGTTATTGAGCTACACTGCAAGGTCTTTTAAATTTTGAGCGTTTTCTTTTTTCTTTTTTTGAGACAATGTTTTGCTCTGTAATTCAGGCAGGTCTTTTTTTTTTTTTTTTTTTATTTAAGGAGAAAAGAAAAAAAAAAGTGAAAGGGTACAAGTTATACAGATTTACAGAAGAAAAAAATGAACAGTAGGAAATCACTAGTTAATGGATTACATATTGCCATCTTAAAAATAATTGTTCAAGTCACAAGATTAAAGCTTGTAGAGTGGACATTCCAACAATGATACTGCAAACATTTCTGTTCAATGATCCAATAAAACTCTGTGATACCATTTTCTATCTTATATACTTAAATATACATGCAGTTATACAGTTTAGAGCACTTTCTTTTCCTCTCTTTTGTACAATGACTATTACACATTTTGGGTTTCATTGCTCCCACGGTTCTTACTGCTTTTTTGGAAGAGAGTAAAACCAAATGAGACATAACAGGACAGAATCGGTCAAGTCAAAAGGGTGGACATAATAGATAATATAAAAACATAATACAAGGTGATCATCAATGGTTACCATAATGCCTCCCGCTATCTCTAATAGAATTGCCTATATCATTAGTTATAATACAATTGAACCAAATAGTAAGGAACAAAACCGACAAAACCAAAACATTGGAGACATTGTAGGTCTTCAAAAGTAGATAAAAGTCAACGAGAATGGGCGTTATAATGAATCTCATTATCTTCTCAGCTGATGCCTAAACTTTCGAACCTGATACTATCCATCAAAACAGAATAGGGGAACATCAGTCAAAAACAAGATGGTGAGAGTAATACAGGGCTTCAAATCGAGATAATAGAAAGTCAAAGTGGGTTACCATATTATATCCTGCTATTTTTTTTCCCTTTAATTAAATGGATAAAAATAAAAAAGTAAATAATGGAGTGGAGATTGGGAAAAAAAAGAGGGCATAACAGCAAAACAGCGCAGATCAAAACATAACCATTTAAGCAGAATAGTGTTTCACCACCAGATAATTCCGACCTAAAAGTAGTTACCATATTGACTCTTTCCTTGAAGTCCTTGAGTACAACTTCATATACTGTAGCATTAAGTATATCAAAACAATGTAAAACCATTTAAGAGAATGACAGCATTACAGAGTATTTAGAATCGACTAACAGAAAATGAACAATGGTTTCTGTATAATCTCCTTGTCTTTAAAAGGTTTTTGCTTATACTATCGTACATAATAAAATCCAATAAGATACAACCTGTTTAGACCATTGGAGACAGAAGAACAAAAGCTAGATGAGACTTCAAAACAAGATGATACCAAATCAGTATTACCTATTAAGATGTCATTTTCTCTAAAATAGCTGTTCCTATCATCCAATCTTCTCTGTCTCATTTCTGTTGAGCTCTTTTTCTGTCAGTAGCTGTCAGTTTGTCTTCTTCATTTTGTTCTCTGCTCCATTCGTTGTGGCCTCCCCGCCACCATTTCTGGGTTCTTTGTATTTTTCTTTTTTTAGAATATCCTGCAATACTTTCTGTAGGGTTGAATTGGTGGTTGCAAATTCCCCCAGTTCCTCTTTATCCTGGAACCACCTTGTTTTTCCATCAATTTCCAGGGACAGTTGTGCAGGATATCTCCATCTTGGCTGGAGATTATTATCTTTCAAAGCTTGAATTATTTCCCCCCATGCTCTTCGTGATTTGATGGTTTGTGCAGAGAAATCTGCTGTAATTCTGATGGGCGTTCCCTTGTAAGTGGTCTGTTTCTTGTCTCTTACAGCTTTTAATATTCTGTTCTTGTATTGAATTTCTGGAATTTTTATTATTATATGCCTGGGTGTTTCTCTGTTAGGGTTGTAGGTAGCTGGGGTCCTGTATGCCTCGTACATCTGAGTATCTTTACCTTTTGCTAAATTAGGAAAATTCTCCTGGATTATTTCTGTGAGTAGCTTTTGTAGTTCACTTGTTTGTGTCCCTACTTCTTCTTTTATGTTCTTAATCCTTAAGTTATGGCTCCTCTTATCATCTTCTTGTCTTTGTATTATTGCTGTTTGTTTCTTTGTTATTTTTAAGAAGTTTTTCATTTCATTCTCCCATATTACAAGTCTGCCTTCCAGCTCAGATAGTCTGTCCTTAGTTTCTTTCAAGCTGTTATGCCAGTCTTGGATAGACTTCTTAATTTCTTGATAGTCCCTTTGAACCTGCTTCACATACTCAATGCTTTCTCTGTTTTCTCCATCAAACAATTCTCCCCTCTTTTTCTGTTCTTCCATTCCACCATCTGTTTTTTCCTGGTTGGTGCTTAACATTTCTCTAACTATTCTGCATACTTCTAGCTTCAGGTCGTTGATAACTTCATTCCTGAATTGGTCTATGAGGCTCTCTAGATGGCGCTTAATGTCTATTGGTGCGGTGTCCGCTATTGCCTGTTTCTCAGAATTGGGGGCCGAGGAGCCTTTCTTGTTGTTTCCCTTCCCCATTTTCTCCGTTCCTTATAAAATGCAAGCTTACATAGGAGGCCCAGCTTCCCTCCCTGTCAGCCACAGCCTGATCGAATTGCGCTGGCTAGGTGTTCCCGCCCACCGCTGTGCACCAGGGAGTTACGGACTAGGCAGCCTACGCAGGAGTCACCCCTCCGGGCCACCGTCAGGCTCTGGGATCTGGGTTAGGCCAGCCTACTAAGTCCGCCCGCAGTGACACACAGGCCAGGCACTTTTCACCAATCCCGTCCGAGAGGGGAATGTGTGGCTGGAGTCGCCACTGCGCCCTGCTCTTACAGGACTGCCCGAGCCCAGAAAGTCCTCCGCTGGAGTCAAACTTTGCTGGAGTGTCAGTTTCTCTCACTCACCTCGCCACCAGTCAGTGTACACCTCCTTGTCCGTCCTGTTTCCGACTCCGTTCGCAGACTCCCGTTCCCAGAGCTTCTGCGCGTCTCTCCTTGCTGAGCCGCTGTGGAGGCAGCCAGCCGCCGGGCGGCGGGAAATCCAAACCGCGGTTTCCAATGGCGCGGGGTCCAGCCTCCACACCGAGACTTTTCTGTTCCTATTTTAGCGCCAGGACTGCATTCCAAGTTGGTTTCTCTCAGCCCAGTTCGTTCCTGAGTCAGCAGAGCATATCTCTACCGGTTCGTGTCTCTTTAGTCCGCATCATTCCTGATTTCTGAGCCGAGCCTTTCAGAGAGCCTCCGGTAGTTGCTGTTAACTATCCGCCATGTTCTCCCGGAAGCTATTCAGGCAGGTCTTAAACTCACTGTGTAGCCTAGACTATCCTTGCTTGAACTCTTAACAATCCTCCAGTTTCAGTCTTCCGAGTGCTGGGATTACAGGCTTGGCTCTTTTTTCTTTTTTTCTTTTTTTTTTTTTTTTTTGAGATGGGGTCTTGCTGTGCAATTGAGGCTGGCCTTGAGCTCATTTTGTAGCCTAGGCTGGTCTCGAATTCTCAACGATCCTCCCACCTTAGCCTCCTGAGTGCTGGGATTACAGGCATGAGCCACCACGCAGATCAAGGCTCGCCTCTTTTAAAATTTTATTTTAGATACTGGGGATCAAACTCACAACCTTGTGCTTGCCAGGCAGGCATGTATGCCACTGAGCTAAATCCCTGGCCCCCTCTTAAATTTTAATTTGAGACAGTCTCAGTAAGTTGCCCGGACTGAGCTTGAATTTGTAATCCTCCTACCTAATCCTCCCTAGCAGTTG
Organism: Cavia porcellus; assembly: GCF_034190915.1. Lineage (NCBI taxonomy): Eukaryota > Metazoa > Chordata > Mammalia > Rodentia > Caviidae > Cavia > Cavia porcellus. Next base: position 30,789,630 of record NW_026947515.1, read on the forward strand.
GGAGTGCAGGCCTCGATACACACCTAACATAGTATTTGTCTTTTTTCTCTCTAATGCCCCTGTTACTTAATGGCTTTCTAAAGAATCTTATCTTGATAACTGCATTTCAGTGGCTCATTTTTTAAATCACTGTATTGAGTCACACTGTGCGTATTACACTGGACACATCTGTGGTCAGGCCTGAGGAGAGGCCTGGTCCCAAGAAAAAGGTGCCCATCTGCTTTCTGGGTGTGCCTCGCAACCTCAGCTGTAGCTTCCTGTAGCACGACCTGTGCGTGGCCGTCCTCTTGTGTCTCAGCTCTGCAGTGGGGAGGGGTGAGCAGGCTGTGTTCCCTCTGTCCTTGGACCTGCTGCATGTCATTTGGACTCTTTGTAAGTTCTGGAGCCGTAGGAATTCCAGTTTGCTCTTGGGCCACTATTTGACGAGGTTGTGTTCCATGACAGTCCTATTTTCCCAAAGGAAATACTGATGTTCTCTTACTTTACAACATTTTCCTATTTGTTTTGCTTTGTTTTTGTACTTTTGAGACAGGGTCTTGCTATGTAGTTCAGGCTGCTTTTGAACTCACTTTGTAGCCCAAGCTGGCCTTGAGCTCGCAGTGATCCTCCTGCCTCAGCTTCCCAAGTGTTAGGATTACAGGCATGTGGCACCTTGCCTGGCTTGTTTTCTGTTTGTTTTACCTGACTCAGAGCCAGTTGCTGAAGCATATGTGGTCTGCACTGCACAGTGGGCTACAACACAACCTTTTGTCTTTCACAGTGCTGCGAACTCCTGCCCATCCAGCCCCCGGGGCGCGGGGTCTTCAGGGTACAAAATGGGCCGCGTAATACCGTCTGACCTCAGTTTAATGACTGACAACTCACAGCCAGAAAATGAAAAGGAAGCTTCAGGTGGAGACAGCCCAAAGGTAAGGGTTCTGATCTTAGAGCAGGCCCCAGGGACTGTCTGCTACCTGGCCCTCACATTGTCACCTGTGGGTTGCGTAGCTGCAGAGGTGTGGGGCTGTCTCTGGGGAGTCATCCTGGGGTTACTTAGGACCTTTCTTACCTAGGTGTGGGGGGTCACTTGTTTGCCCTACTGTGCCACTCGAGAGGTCACATGTGTTTGCACCCTTGGGGAGTCTTAGCTGCTCCCTTACTTCGGACAGCAGTTGCTGACAATAACAGTATAATTCTACATGTTTTTATTCTCTGACCTAGTAAGTAATTTCTCTTGCAGGACTTTGAAGGAACTAGAAAAAGTTTATATAAAACAAATTTAAAAGCAACCTAAATGCCCTTGAAGGAACCATGATTAAGATATGGTGGCCCAGGAGGAGTCTGTGTGAAGTGTTTTCTGATGGAAAGTGTAGTGCTAAGAAAAACTATAACCCTCAATTACTTTTGCAAGCTGGGGTGTGTTCCACCTTGGCAGGCCCCGGCCACCAGGACTGGGGGCCCCTTGTGTACGGTGCCCACAGTAGCCTTTGCATCGCCCACGCTCACCTTATGGTGTGTGCTTAGCCAGCGTGTGGTGTACTCTGAGCTGTGCTGTGCTGGTGGTTTTAGAAACTGTGGAAGCACAGCAGCAATGTAGGCATGGCGATGAGGCCTCCAGCTTGGCCACTGCCCAGCTGTGGATCTTCACCGTGCCTGGTATTGGGCACTGGGCAAGGGACTTGGATTATTTGGACACTGGGATCCCAGCAGCCAAGTTTTTCTGTTTGGTAGATGCCAGCAGGTGACCCAGTGTCCACCGTCTTCCAGACGCCCACACTCTGGCCTTAGCCAACTCCTGGGAGCCCTGTTTCTACCTGTTCTCTTAGTCCGTTTGCATTCATCCCTGAATGCTGTGTCTGGTCATTTGTTTTAAAACTTCATATAAATCCCATCTCCACTGGTTTTCATTTCGAGTTGTTAGTATCCTTTTCATTCACATTATTGTGCTGGTACATACATGTTCCCAGAAGTACACACAAGGACTGGGAGTTCCCCCAGCAGTTTACACTGCTGTATTTGGCTTGTGTTATGAAATGGAGTCTCACTCAGCTTGTGCTCAGCTTGGCCTTGTGTTTGTGATTCTCTTGCTTCTGCCCTGCAAGTTGCTGGGATTGCAAGGGTGTGCCACTGTGCCCCTTCATGTGGAACTTTGCGTTGTCACGGTGATGTACCATAGACCGTGAGAGCCACGAGCACAGCTGCTAGCATCTGTGTAGGGTGCCACGCATCCCACAGCCTCCTCACACTCACAGTGTGTGACGTGCCCTGTGTGAAATCCCCTGGTGACGGGGCCTTGGGCAGTTCTGCCCTAAGCACTCCTGGTGCCTCCTGCTGGAGCCCCAGGATTGGGGCCTGCCTTCCCCTCTGTTCTTCATAGGTCTGGCCCACTGTTGCTGTGGAGTCAGAGTCTCAGGGTCTGCAGTGGCTTCCCATGTGTTGCACTGAACTCCACTAAGTTCAAGGAACTTGGCTTAATTGTGTTTTTGGTTTTGTATGCTTTTCTGATGTCATTTTCAGTCTTCTTTTGTACTCTTCAATGTCTCTCCTTTTTATGCATTTATTTGAAACTTTAGCATATAATATACATTTTCATTTCTTTTAAAGATTATAAAACCTTGTTCTGTGACAATAATACAAGCAATATTGTTCCAGTGTTATTCTTGGGTTTATCTGAAAAGATAGACACATACACATGAGTAGTATGATGTGCAGTCATAAAATGCTTGTAAAGTATCAAATATCACTGAATATTTTTACTTGTTTTACTTAAGAATCTACTCTGGGAGGTTTGAAAATCACTTTCCCATTTTTTTCTTCCAAGTTTTCCAAATTTTATATATTTTATAATAAGAAAAACTAAGTATCATTAGGTTAGAGGAACATTTAAAATAAGAACTCTGAATTTTAGCTTTAAAAAAATGTTAACTTCTGTACTTTTTCTTTTTTTAATTTTTAATTTTTAATTTTTGTACTTTTTAAATACAGGATGATTCAAAGCCGCCTTATTCCTATGCACAATTAATAGTACAAGCAATCACAATGGCTCCTGATAAACAGCTCACCCTAAATGGAATTTATACACACATCACTAAAAACTACCCGTACTACAGGACTGCGGACAAGGGCTGGCAGGTAAACCCATCTCAGTTTATTAGGCATTTCTGTTCGTGTCTTACAGTTGTTGATTGATACTAAGAGGAGATTAAGCTGGTGCTGCATTTAGTTCAGATGCAGGTTAAAAAAGCAGAGTGAGAGGAGTGGGACTTTGTCTTGCTGAGAGTGAGCGCTCAGGGCTCAGTATGGAGCACCAGGAGAAAAAGCAAGCTGCATTTTTACACCTGTGGGAATACATGTCACCGTGGGTCACGGCAAGCATGGCTTGTTTGGGCTGTTTCCCTTTGGCCACTACAGTTTATTCTATGTGTTTGAAATGAAGGAGAATTTAAAAGTCTAGACCAGGGGTGGTGAAGCTTTTAGAGACCAATGGCAATGGCAATAAACTGCGACAACACTGCAACATAACCTGAACTTGGAGGTTTTAGTTTATAGGTTAACATCTTTTGTCTTAAGACAGATAGGCCATGTGCCAGATGCTTCCTCAGTGGACTTTTGGATATCCTCAGTCTTCTGTGCATTGGTGCTGAGACCCTGGGGCTGTGGGCTGTGGGGCTGCAGGGTGCACCTCCTGAGGGCTTGACCAGCTGAGGGCTGCAGGCCTCCTGCAGCAAGGCCAGTCCCTGGTGCATACCGAGATCAGTGCATAGCATTGTCCTTGTTTAGCTTGTGCACTGGAAATTTTTTGTTTTTCTTTTTTGGTTATCAGGGATCGAACTCATGACCTCATGCTTAGCAGGCAGGTACCTATGCTGCTGACCAAATCCCTGGCCCTGCATCATGAATTTTTAAAGATGTGGAAAGTATAATATTTATTTTTTAAATTTTTATTAGTACATGTTTGCATTATATAATAATTACATTCATTGTGGGGAATTGGTACACGTATATAACTCATCTCAGTTCTTTTAGCCCTTTCTCCCCACTGAACTCACGACCTCAGCTTACTAGGTAGGGCTTACACCACTGAGCTAAATCCCCAGCCCTCAATTCTTTGATTTACTTCTCCTCCTCCTCACAGAGAACCCAAAGTTACACCAGTAAGTTTAAAACCTTTACATTGTATGCATTCTTTTCTTTTTGTGTGTCTGTGTGACTACTGAATATATAGTAGAACGCTGCTAATTGAGACAGCTTGGGAAAGGCTAAGTTTGGGATACAGAATGTTAAAAACATGCCAGGCGTGATGGCACACACCTGTAATCCCAGCACTTGGGAGGCCAGAGCAGGAGGAGCAACCCAAGTTTGAGGCCAGCCTAGGCTACATAGTGAGTTCAAGGCCACAAAGTGAGACCCTGTCTCAAAAAAAAACAAGAGGAAAGGGATGTAGGCTCGTGATCCTTTAATTCATCAGCACCCAGAGGCTCTGTTGTGTCATGTAAATGGCCCTCAGGAGTATGCTGCCTGGGGTGACCCTGTGACTTAGCCCTGAGGGTGGAGGGAAGGGAAAGCCTTCCTTACAGGCCAGACTGCGTAAACATGTGGTCACCTCCTGGGACGCAGGTCCTCATGTGCAATGCTCAGGGCCCTGCAGCTGCTGCGCCTCATTGTGCCTGCCACCCCTTAGCCTGCACACCAGGGTCCTCCTTCCTCTTATGGTCTCAGGGAAATGTAGGGTAAATTCTGGCCATGTACACCATACTTTTATCTGTAAGGGTGAGCTTATGTTTAAAACAAAATGTAAAACAAGCAACAGAACAAAAATGGGTGATTCTAAAGAACAGCATTGAGATGCGTGTTTCTGAAGGCTGGTTCCCTGCCCAGGGGAGGAGCTCCCCAGGGAACACAGTCACTTGTGGGCCTGTGAGGGCCCGAGGGTAACAGTGCCACCTCTCATCTGCGGAATTCTCATGGTCCCAACACCAGTTTCCAGGGTTTTGCAGGAGTGTGTGTTCCTGAAAAGGTCCACTAGACTTCTGTGTGTTTGGTGTTTCCATGTGTTTTTTCTGCATGTATCGATTGTGAAGTTCTGAACACTGCCAAGTTTTCTTGCTAGAGGATTGGAAGGGTGATTCCCACCCTGGTGTGGTTCTCCTGGGGCCTGAGTCAAGAAGTACCTTGGCAGGGAGCCAGCTTCTCAGGCAGGAGCCCAGCTAGGATGTGCCAAGGAGGCGTGGCTTGTCAGCCCACCCCCACCCCCAGAGTAAGTGTGCTGCCCTGTGGCCTCTCTAACAGACTGTGGCGATGCTTATTTTTCTTTTTAAAGAGTTGATTTTTAAATAAGGTAGTTATACTACAGATTGCTCTGATTTCAATGGAGAGATGATCTGTCCTGGTGTTTGGACAGTTGAATGCAGATGTCTTAGGTGAGTGATTTGGGGATGACAACGGGCAATGTTTGTACCACTGTTGCCCCCTGATTGATATGTTTTGAAATTTAGCTTTAAGGTTCTTTTTTTCTTTTTTCTTTGAATAAAACTGATTTTAAAAAGTAATTTTTAGTCCTTTAAAATGCATAATTATCGGGCCAGGGATTTAGCTCAGTAGCATAAGTGCTTGCCTAGCAAGTACAAGGTCATGAATTTGATTCCTGGTACAAAAAAAAAAAAAAGAAAAAAGAAAAAATGCATATTTATCTCCATGCCATTACCTATGCGTGAGCTGTATCCCTAATCCATTTGTAAATTTATTTTCAAATTTTGAGACGGAGTCTTGGTAAGTTGTCCAGGGCAGGCTTGAATTTGTACTCTTCCTGCCTCAGCCTCCCAGAATGCTGGGATTACAGATGTATACCATGATGTGTTGCTCAACATCTGTTTTTATGGAGATAATTTCTTTTCGTGTCTAGGTGAAATCCTGTACATCTCTTGCCTGAGTGAGACTGTCTCTAGGACATGTTGTTGACTCTGGCAAATGTAGTGGGAGAGAGGTTACTTGCTCTCAGGCCCGTTGTTCACAGACTTGTACTTTTCATTTCTCTCTGTTCTCGGGCATGTGCTTGGCTTTGGAATGACAACTCCCAGGCCCTTAGGTATTCTTTTTCTGCCCTTAGCTCTTCACGCTGCCTTCTCCAAAGGAAATGCCTTCAAAGTCTCCCTACATGACCAGCTTTACTGGGACTTCCTCTTCCTGGCTTATGTCCGAAAGGCCTTCCACTTTGCAGCATCTGTCTCTGTCTCTCTGTATTTCTGTCTTGCTACTTGAGCTTGTGCTCTTGCCTTGTCTCCTGAGGAGCTGGGATTGTAGGCATGCACTAGCACAGGTGGTTTATGCTGTTTATTTTCAGAAAAGCGCAAAGTGGTCAAGAGCAGAGGCCTTTTAAGAGAAGATGGACTTCTGGCCGTGCCCACTCTGTCAGAACACAGGGCTGCCCCTCTACTGCTCTGAGCCCAGGGAAGGCCCTTGGTCCTTGTGCTCACGCCAGTCCCTTCGAGGACCCTGGCCCTCTATAGCCCTTGGTGGCATCCCTTACCACCACTTGCACTGAGGTGTAGGATTTTACATTGTCTGCCTATGACACAGAGTGTGCGCCTAGCGAGCAGCAACTACTGGGCTCCCGAATGGGTCTTGGATAGCACCTCACTATGAGCAAGGCTAGGCCAAGGGGGTTTGCTCTGTGTTACAGGTTTTCTCTTTGTCAAGAATAACAACTTTTTTCTTTGGGAAGTCTGTACTGATTTCTGGATTACTGGAGTCAGCATTTGTGGTTTTAATACACATTAGAACAGAATGACATAACCCTCGGTTTGACCAAATTATGCAGGGCTTGAATGACCTTGGAAATGGGTACTGTTTCTTTTTGGGTCCACTGTAAACATCTCATCAGTTGCCTCTCGCTGGCTAGAAAATCCCAGGTTTGTTGAAAGACATGCTTGGAGAGGTCACCTGTTAGCTCTGAGGCAGGGAGGTTCTGGGACATCTGCTGAAGGGGAAGCAGCTCCCTGACTGGTAATGCGGCAGAGGGACAGCACTGTGGCTGTGGTCCTGTTCTTTTCTCCCTGTGTAGAAAGCCTAGTTCCCTGGAATGACAGTGCCTTTTCCCCTTAAGCTAACCATCTTTTTCCTCCTGATAACATGCTACTCCAGATGGGTTGGCCCCAGGGCGGTCTCCTTTGGGGGTACCTGGGCAGTCTCCTTTGGGGGTACCTGGGCAGTACTGTTGATGGCATTGCAGGGGACTGGACCTTCCAAGGAATAGGTGTGGCTACTGTCCTGTCCCATGCAGGCTGGGCACCTTTCTCCAGAGTGCATGGGTCTGGTGTGTTTTGTTCCAGTTTCTGATATTTTTGTACTTGAGTCTTTACTTGTGCATAACGATATCTTGGGGAGCCGAGTCTAACCCTAGAGCCCACTGACATTCCACACACGTCCTGTCTACACAACCAGGAGGTACTTTCCTATGGCGCAACATTTCTTGCGCCAGTCTTGTGACCACAGCTTTGCCCCAGGTCCTCTGTGGAATTCCACTTGTTGCGTCGTCTCAGCGACACTCGCAGTTTCAGATTTTGGAGTCTGAGATGAGGGATGTTTGGGGTTAGGGACTTCTGCATTAGCATGGCCTGTGAATGCAGTACATGGCCTCGCCAGTACATGACACTGGCGAGACTGCCTGTCCCTGTCTGTTGTGGGCACCTACCTGGCAGAGCCTCATCCATTTCTGGAGGAGCTGAAGGAAAGATTGTTTGGTCATCAAGACCACTTGGTGGGCCGGTGCCCGTACAGGTGCCTTTGGCTATTGACACACTCTACAGCTCTGTGAATATGCATATTTAAAGACTTGGCATGAAGCACACAGACAGCCCTTCCCTTCTTGGAGATGGCCCATGAGATGGCCCTCCGGACCGCATGGTCTGAGGCCTTACATGGTCCATGACCCGTTCATACCGAACTGATCCTGGGAATGTTGTCAATCACATTTGGTGTGTGCTGGTTTTCTTAGGTGCCATCGACAGTTCAGAATTTCAGGTTGTGGCTAACAAGTCTAATAAGGGGAATTTAGAAATGATTTTTAGGTAGCGGCAAATTCCATTTTAGTTGTTCTTGTAACCCCCCCAAAAACAAGGCCCCATGATGAAAAATGGGGTAAGACCCCCAAGATGATAAACGGGGTAAGAAGACATCTTTTTTAAAAGAAGAGCTTTTATTTTAGCTGGCCCAGCAACACAGTGCAGATGGAATTTGCAAAGCTGTGCAACTGAATTAGAATTTTGACTGATTTTTATAGTTCATTTATGATTAGCTCATTGATCATTAAGTACATAATGATGAGAAACAGAAACAAGGTGGGCCTTTGTTCCCCTTTGCTTGAGGTCAGAGGCATCTCACAGTGGGTGGTTCGCCAATTCATAGCCCTTGGTCTGCCAATTCCAGGAACATTTGTCTCTCATAAAGGGAACAATGGCTGATACAGCATCATTTGTCTCTTACAAGGGAAACAAAGGTTGACACAGCAAACAGGTTACTGCGGGGGGGGGGGGCGAATGATGCATACAGAACAGCATGACACGTGGTCAGTTAATCTATAACTGTGTGGTTGGTGCTTGGTTACTAGGGCAGTAAGCATAGAGCATAAGTTGTTACCACTTTGAGACTTTAAAATTTGCTTTTGAATGTAAAAGCAGGAGATGTTGATATTAGTCTAACTTTTTCAATCTATAACTTTTTTTTAAAATTTATTTTTATTTTTTTGTCTTTTTTTGGAGACAGGATCTCACTATATGGTTCAGGCTGGCCTTGGGCTCACTTTGTAGCCCAGGGTGGCCTTGAACTTGCCACAATCCTCCTGCCTCAGCCTCCTGAGTGCTGAGATTACAGGAGTGCGCCACCACACCCGGCTCCAGTCTGTAACTTTTAACCAGTTATGGCCTTGATGGTATGGTCCAAGTCAGGCCACAATGGGAAGGTTTTCTCAGACCTTTGCCAAACCTGAAACTGGATTTTTTAGAATAGGAAGAATAATAGGGTAGGAGTGGAGAGAGATTTTCCTTATGTGCCTTATGTGGTTGTTGGTATTTAAAAACCTCCTTGGGCATCCTTTGTCAGTACAGAGCAGTGCATCTGTTTCTGGAAGATGGTATCAGTGAGTATTGTCAGTGTTTGCTAGTTTACCAAATGCTCCAGGCTACAATCAATTAACTTACTGAGCTGGTGCGGCAGAGTCTGCAGCTGTTTCTCTACAAAGTGCACCATACTTCAAAGGAGTGGCTCACACCAGTTCTGTGCAGGGCTGGCAGTGGGATCCTGGCAGCCCCAAGCCTCAGTTCCGTGCAGGAAGGTGAGCGTTGGCTCCCTCGTCTTCCCCTGTGGAACTGTGTGCTTTGTGCTGGAGACTGCTGGGGGAGGTTGGGTCCTGCCTGCAGCGCAGCGGAGCTCCATACTGGGCTCTCAGAACTCAACATGGAGGTTTCTGCTTTGCAGGGCAGTTTTGTTTCTCAGCAAAGAATTATATGAATTCTACGTATTTTTTTATGTTTCATAGAATTCAATTCGCCACAATCTCTCTCTGAATCGTTATTTCATCAAAGTACCGCGTTCACAGGAAGAACCAGGCAAAGGCTCCTTCTGGAGGATAGACCCTGCCTCTGAGAGCAAACTGATAGAGCAGGCTTTTAGGAAAAGACGGCCTAGGGGCGTGCCTTGCTTTAGAACCCCTCTGGGACCGCTTTCTTCTAGGTAAGGACCAAAGGAGCCACAGGCCCTCGGCTTGGTCAGTAACTGCTCCTTCCCTCTGTGTCTGTGAAGCTTCTTTCTGCAAAGAAGAAGCCACCAAGTGCACGTGGCTGATCGTTGGGGTGGGGATTTGGGAAATGCTGGGTGCTGCCTGTGCTTTGTTCCTAGTGGCCTGAGACCTTTGAGATGGGAAGGCCCCCTGCCAGCCCTCACCACGCCTACTGCTCCCCCCATTCGATCAGATCGGCTTCCTCTGGTTGGCCACTTAATGTACCTGTGTGAAGTCTCCTTTGCTCTGGCATGGGAGAGTTCTTTAAAGCTAGCTTTGAGCTGCTTAAACTCAAGATTATTAAATCACACCTTTTTAGCTTCACGAATTCTGTTTTTAACCAATAAAAAGAGGAAAGCATGAGCCTTAAGCCTGTGTAAGCTTGTGCCCACTGCCCACCCCTCTGTTGGACTGTATAGGACCTGCTCAGATGGGCAATGAGCCCCGCTCTGGGCTGCGCAGCCTCTGACAGTGACAGGTGTGGGCAGGGTGAGTGCACACAGCCGCAGGTGTGAGAAGGGCGTGGCCTGAAGCAGCAGCAAGCCCTCTCCGAGTGCCACCACTGAATACCATTCTGTTCTCTTGGTGACACAGGAGTGCCCCCGCCTCACCCAACCACGCAGGAGTGCTCTCTGCTCACTCCAGTGGCGCCCAGACCCCCGAGAGCTTGTCACGGGAAGGCTCCCCAGCCCCTCTGGAGTCTGAGCCCAGCGCCTCCCAGCCCAAACTCGCCGTCATCCAGGAGGCCCGCTTTGCCCAGAGTGCACCAGGTAAGCCATACCTGGAGAGGAAGGCCAGAGGCCCTGCACCTATGCTGTGCCTGCACCTATGCTCAGGTATGCCTGGGCTGGCAAAGCCAGCAAAGGTGTTTCACATGGCCCTGGGTATGGATGCCCAAAATAATGTAGAATTCATCTGCTTCTCAGTTAGTTGCTTCATCTCTCAAAAAGTTACAAAAATGACTCCACCCTCCCAGAAAATCCACAGATTACAAAACTTAGACCCTCATTGGAGGCAGAGTGCCTCCACTGAATGATACAAGTCATAATTAGACAAAAGCGTGTTTCCTGGAGAAAGAAAAACTACATAGTGGGGAAATGTGCCCAAATTAAGGCTGTGCTACGGTAGGGGTCCCTGCCATGCCGGCCCTGGGCACGTCCTGTGGGTTCCCCACTGCACTGCCTGGCCTTTGCTGTGCTCCTTCAGCCCAAGTACCTGGAGTCAGCTAGGAGCTCTCGGCGCCTCTCGCCTTCCATGTGAAGATAGGGGACCCAGGTCCGGCCGGCTGTCTGGAGTTGGCTTCCTCTCCGCGCAGCAGGGTTGCTTCCATGAAGAACTATGGAAGCAGTGTTGTCTTAGACACCCCTCTTGAGATACCGCAGGCTTCTCATTGTTAGCGACTTACAAGGTGAAACGGCCACACCCCGTGTCTTAAAATCAGAACAGACGTGTCAGCCAGTGCTCAGTGTGCAGACTTCATTCCTGTAGAGGCCACGTGAGCCCAGCCCTGCTCCCTTTTTCCCCTGCAGGGTCGCCTCTGTCTAGTCAGCCCGTCTTAATCACTGTGCAGCGGCAGCTACCCCCGGCCATGAAGCCTGTCACCTACACTGTTGCTACCCCTGTGACCACCACCACTTCCCAGCCACCTGTCGTGCAGACGGTCCACGTTGTCCACCAGATACCAGCTGTGTCTGTCACCAGTGTGGCTGGACTGGCCCCAGTGAACACATACACAGTTGCTGGGCAAGCCGTGGTCACTCAGGCGGCAGTTTTGGCCCCTCCTAAGACAGAGCCACATGAGAATGGAGACCACAGAGATGTCAAAGGTGAGCACGGGAGGACAGGATTGGGCGGGGACAGCAGCACAGAGCTGGTACCTGGCAACCTGGTAGAAGGAAGGCAGAGGGACGCTTCTATCTGTCCCTGTTCTGTGACTTGCTTTTAAAGACATTTTATAACAGGCCTAGAGCCAACTAATTTTTTATTTTGTCTTTTTGAGGCTAAGTTTCACTATGCAGTTGAGGCTGACCTTGAATTTGTAGCCAGGCTGGCCTCAACTTCAAAGCAATCCTCCTGCCTCAGCCTGCCAAGGGCTAGAATTACAAATGTGTGCCACCATGCCATAATTTTAAAGTTTAAGTTGGTGAGATTTTTATTACCTTTCCCAAACTACTAGTTGGTGCCATCTCTTTTTCATTTCAGTGAAAGTAGAACCTGTTCCTGCGATTAGCCATGCCACGCTGGGCACTGCCAGCCGGGTGATCCAGACGTCACAGGCAACCCCTGTTCAGACAGTCACCATAGTACAACAGGCATCCCTTGGCCAACACCAGCTTCCAATCAAAACCGTGACACAGAATGGGACTCATGTGGTGCCGGTCCCCACTGCCGTGCACAGCCAGGTGAACAACGGTAAGCGGTGCCATCTACCATTGTGGCGCTTCTCAGGAGTGGTCCTGTATGCCATGCAAGCAGGCATCCCACTAGCGCTCGGGCTCTGCTTGGCCCTGTTGCTCTCTGGAAATATCTGTGCTTCTGAGCTGTGGGAACTGCAGTCCCTGCAGGAGACCTAGCAGCTCCTCAGGAAGGTGGCTGCCATGGGGCCCAGCACCAGCGTTGGAGCAGCTCTCCTCGTGCAGGGACTCTACAGGGAGTCTGACTGGAGGGAGATCAGGGTGCTCTCCTGCACTCTGCTCCAAATGCCCTTTCGGGACTCGCACACGTTAGAGACGCTGCCAGCATTCTCGAGACCCGAGGAGCTGTGTGAACCCTCACTTTGGGCCGCCTGGTGCAGCGTGCTGAGGAGTCCTGGCTGTCATTAACCCTACCCACAGGTGCAGGGTCCCGGGCTCTCACTGCACAGCTGTGTGGGTTTGGGGGTGGCTTTGTGGCAGAGCGCCTGTCTGGCATTAGCACATGCAAGGCCCCTGGTCAGAGCCCAGCATTGCATGGAGGCCTTGCACTGCAGAAGTGACTGGCCCAGGGTCCTTGTGCCCAGCTCAGCCACAGGTGCACCGGAGATGCCTGGGTCAGGAAGGTGTCTGTGGCGGGGCTGGAACCCAGAGAGCCAGCACCCTCCCTGCATCCGTAGCAGCTCCAGGCTGCTGTTTCTCTTGCACACAGCACCTACGGTTGACTCTGCCCGTGCCAGGCTTCATGTCATCCTTGGGTGGTTCTGTGCAGTGCCTCAGATGTTTGAGTTTGTAAAGGGTCCTCTATAAATGACAGCAAGGAATTTCACTTTCTGCCGTCAGCATGAGAATGAAAGTCTGGCCACCCAGCTCTCGGCCCCTGCTCTGCGGCCTTGGCACTGTTTACTGGCCCTGGCGCTATTCACTGACCAGGGGACAGACTATGAGGAGACGCAGTTGCTTTATCGTTGCTACAGAAATGCAGGGAACCAAAACCACAGTTCTCTCTAAACAAAAACGTTTTTAAGAAGAAAATTACAGGGGCTGGGGCTCAGCGGCATAAGCGCCTGCCTTGCAAGCGCGTGGTTGTGAGTTTGATCCCAGTATTGATAAAAACAAACAAACAAAAGAAACAAAAAGAAAATTACATTTTATAAGTTTTACTGTTCTTAGCATAAACTTCAGTGCTTTCTGTTAGAACCACAGCCTCCTGAATGCCCTTGGTGTCAGCCAAACCTACGTTCTGTTTCCGTGTTAACCAGTCACATCCTACAGAAGCTATATAGTTTGGTCGCTGCTGTTTTTGTTTTCCAGCATTGGTACCCACCCAGGGTTTCCTGTTCGAGGCAAGGCTCTACCACTGAGCTAGCCCCAGCACCTTCATTTTTGAGACAGCATCTCCCTCAGTTTCCCAGGCTAATCTTGACCTTGTGGTTCTCTACCATAGCCTCATGAGTAGTGGGTGTGTACCACTGCATCGGGTTCTGTCACCCTCTGACAACAAATGTGCTTCGCCTAAGTTATAAAACACAGCACAGTATTAGCATCTGTTCTGGGGCCTTCACCTGTCACACCAGCTGCCCACACCGGAAGGAGGCCCTCTTCTGCTCCCTTTTCCACCTGTGACACTGGATTGGGTAGGTGTGGCAGGCCCTGCACTTTCCTATTGTCCACACTGAGTCCTATTCCCACTCAGGAGGAGGAAAGGCAGAGGTGATGTGACAAGCCATTCGGTGGTCTGCTGGCGACTGTTGCTTCAGCGTGACCCAAGTCTGCCTAGGAGCCCTGAGGCATTCGCACCCTGGAGTCACGGTTCTGCTCCATGATGCCAGTGTTTGTAGTTACTCCTCTGCTTCTACCCGTCCTGTGTGATCACCCTGAGAGAGAGAGCGCTGCAAAGAGGCAGCTGAGGTGGTCAGTGACCAGGGTGGGGAGTGTGGCAGGTAGGCCCCAGGGAGACCCTGAGCTGGTATCCTTGGCAGCAGCAGGAGTGGGGTGGCATTGCTTACTTCATGTGACGGCCACACCACAGGGAGTTGGGACCTGACCCCCATCGCTGCTGAGAGCGCTCTGATGCCCTCTCTGTAATTCCAAATTCTTCCTTCCCCCGCCTTCCTTCCTTCTCTCTCTCTTTTCTCTTGTGCTAGTGATCTGACGACGGCCCTCATGCACGCCAGGCAGGTATCTGCCGCTATCTCCTACTCTGGCCCTTTGATAAGCTTTGCACTGTAGAACAAATCCAGCATTTTGGAAAACAATTAGCCGGTAGCCAGGCAAGTCCCGTTTTCATACCACACATCTCTCCAGATGCAGGTGCTGTTTAGTGAGGAGCAAACTGCTGATACAGAGCACTTCCTTTACAGCCAGGAGCTTACTGTAGTTTGGATCATTAACTCTGTCTTTCTGATTGTGTGGTCAGTGCACACAGTGTGTGCGTCCCTGCCCGCCTCCCTGAGATGAAACTTGGGGCCTTTGCACTGAGCGACATTCCCAGCCCTTTGTGCTTTTTTACTCTGAGATCAAGTTTTACTAAGTTGCCTAGTCTGGGCTTGAATTTGCAATCAGCCCGCCTCAGCCTCCCAGAGTGAAGTTTACCATCTTAAGTAAATAGTTCAGTGGCACTGAGCAGGTTCCTAGTGTTTAAAACCACTCCGTCCATCTGGTTCGGACCCATTTCATCATTCCAGAGAGACCCTTGGTCCGGGGGCGTGGTTAGCTTAGTGGCACAGGCGCCCGCTGACAAGCGCAGGGTCATGAGTTCAATCCCCGGTACCAAAAAAAAGTAAAAAACAGAAAGCAGCCCTTAGCTCCTGACAGGCTTCACTCTGCTTGGTGTCTCTGGAGCTTATGTGCTGGGTGCCTTGCTTTCATGGTGTGTGGCCTTCTGGGCTCCTGCCTGGCTCCTCTCCCCGCTCTGCACCATTTCTAACCAGATGGCCCCTGACCCCACCCCGTTCATTCATTCAGCAGTCATTGGACTCCGCCTCCCAGCTCCTAGGAAGAATGTTGCTGTGCACACTCGTGTGCAGGTGTGTCGAGCTCACGCTTTCTTTTCTTCGGGGTATACACTCATGAGTGTCACACAATCGTTCTGTTCCATTTACTGAGAAATCTTCGCACTGCTGCCCATGCCGCAGAACTACTTCTGGGTTCCTGCGGCAGCCTGGTGCCCTGCCGTCCGCAGCCTCACACCCCAGGTGCAGCCACGTGTACCCTGAGGCTCCAGAGAGGAGAGCTGTGCTGTCAACTGCGTGGGAGAGATGGCCGTGCTCCTCACCCAGTGCAGAGTTGGCAAACAACAAGGTGCTGCCAGCCCCCATGAGTACCACCGTGTTTCCCTCCTCCCCGCGGTAGAGGGGGTACAGTTGTTTGGGAACAAGTCTCGCTGTGAAGTTCAGGCTGACCTTGACTTTCAGGTGATTCTGTTGCTGCAGCCTCTGGAGTGCTCAGATGAAGGCACCCCGTCATCTCAGCGTGACTTTAAAATAGTTTTGACTTGGGTTTTTCTAATGATTAATGAGGCAGGCATCTTTCCATGTGCCTTGGTAATTGTGCGTCCTCTGGAGAAATGTGTGTTTAAACCCAGTGTTTCCATTGGACAGTCTCTTGCCACCATGGGCTGGAAGGTTGCAAGTCCTCTTCCTGGCGGGCTGTGGCTAGAGAATGTTTCCTCTGTGCACTCCAGGACTCACCTTCGCCTCTGTGAGTCAGCTCTGGCTGGGACACACAGTGGGCTTGTGCAGGGCCCTGGCTGAGGCACTCACCATCCCTGAACTGCAAAGGCTGCCCAGCCCAACTCTGGTCACTTGTCTCTGTTGTGTGGTGTGGAACATCCTCACCTGCTGCTGGTACATGCGTGTCCCTCATGCTGTGT
Organism: Cavia porcellus; assembly: GCF_034190915.1. Classification (NCBI taxonomy): domain Eukaryota; kingdom Metazoa; phylum Chordata; class Mammalia; order Rodentia; family Caviidae; genus Cavia; species Cavia porcellus. The sequence continues at coordinate 30,805,666 of NW_026947515.1, forward strand.
CCCTTCCCCTCCTGCACTGTGGCTGAGGGGCGAAGCTATGGCAGAACGAGCCCCAGGGGTCAGCCATGCTCCTTGCTGGGCCACAGGTGTCCCCTGTCCACACCCAGCCCCGCATGGACCTGGAGGTTTCCTGAGGAGGGCAGAGCAAGTGCTTGCTGCCTGGCCAGAAGGTTGGGCTGCCTGCCTCCCTCCCTCGGCCCCCAGCCCTCTGTGACCCCCGCCTGGGGCTTCTGGAGCTGCTGCCTGTTCTGGGCACCAAGCAGGCTCTGTCCTTGCTGTGGGTACTGGGCACGGTATGTGGTGTTTGTGACCAGCTAAGCCCCTGGCTGAGCTGGAGCCGCACAGGAAGCTGGTTGCTCTTGGTGGCTCTCACAGCCGGGCGGAGCCAGGCAGGACCCTGCGCCTGCCCTTGCAGGTGTGTGGATCCCCACAGATCCTTGTCCTTTAGAGTTGCACTTCCTTGCTGAGGACACAGGAGAACCAGGCACCAAGCAGGCCTTTCTCCAGGGGGCCCTGCCCCTCTGTTCCTTGGCTCCATGCAGAGAAGTTGCACTTCCCTCTCAGTGGGCCTGAGCCCTCTCCTTAGTCCTGCATCACGTTCCCCCAGGCCCCAAGTGTGGCACTAATGCCTAGGATTTGAGGCGTCTTCTTTTGCCCTCCCTGGCTCCTTTGTCCTGTGAGGCCCAGTGCCCTGGACCTTGGCAGAGATCTGGCCTCCCCAGAGTGGTGCACAGTGGCTGCCGCAGCACAGACATCCCTGTGTCAGTGTGACCCTCCCAGTGGTTCACCTGGCCTCAGCGTATGCTGCCTTGCAGAGGTGCAGAGTCAGTGCATGCCCCATGTACAGGGCCGTGCCGCCAGTAGTGGTTGAGTTGGAAAGTGCATGGTCTCGCTTTGCCTAGTGACATCCCGATCAGTTTCCTTCCGACCCACATGTTCAGCCCACAGCCAGAGCTCTCTCCTCCGTGGCCTGCCACTGCTGTCCGTGCACCTTAGCTCAGGAGTGGCACAAATGTCCCTGTGCCCATGTGGAGGTGCCCATCCAGCCCACTGGTCCCCAGGACTGTCAGAAGTCTTCACCTAAGATGTGTTGTCCTCCAGCCACCATCTTTCTGACTTTTGTCATGCCCAGCCTGGTCCTCTGCCTTTCCATTTGAGTTTCAGACTTCTTGCTTGGAAACCCACTGACCTATGGTCAGGATGGGTTGAGTCCAGGGACAGTGTGGGCAGAGCTAGCTCTGAATGGTGTTGGGCCTGTCTTGAGATCGCAGTGTGTCTTGTTCTGTGTGCCCTACCCATTCACTTAGTGTCCTGTGTCCTCTGCCTGCAGGTGACATGTGAATACCAGAGTCCCTCAGCATCACGACTACCCAGACCTAACAGAGCAGGGCCTGCACATCCCTGGGGGTGCGCAGTGTGAGGCCTTGTGCGTCTTCCGCAGGCAGGACCAGCTGTCCTCTCAGGAGGGGCAGCTTAGCACCCTACCGAGGCTGCCAGGGTGGTGCATGAGGGGCCCAGGACGGCCACTGTGCAGATTCGGGGGCCTATACCCAGGACTCTCCAGGCACAGCAGGAGGCTGGGGACCTGGACCACCCTCCTTGTTGTCATTCGCACACCAGCGTGCAGAGTAAACAAGTGACCAGCAGAGCTGAAGCCAGAGGGACCTGCTCACCTCTCTGCCGTGTGGCTGCGTCTGTGTGACGGGGAAGCAGGTGGTCTCTGAGCCTGTGCCCCCTCCCTGACCAGTGCTCTGTCCTGAGTCTCCCCTTCTCCTTTACCTGGCAGAAGATGGTGCATACCATACCCAGAAGGACCTAAAGTGTCTCCATCATGGCCCCTGGGATCCCAGTGTGTCCCAGACACAGCGGCTAAGGAGACTGCCAGGCTGGAGTGCTATGGGGACAGAATGCCCTGGGGCGCTGGCAGCCATGTGCGTATGCTTGAGGGGTCAGGACTAGAGAGCTGTGTGCCTGCTGCTGCACCAGAGCCCGTGCCTTCCCAGGGGCTGGGTCCTCTGTCCAGTGCCTTCTTTGGAGTGGGCAGGGCCTGCCTGGTGTGGGAGGCTTTCTGCTCTGCTCAGCGCTCACTGATTTCGACACTGACCTCATCTAAATGGTGGCTGCACAAGTGCCCTCGGGTGGTCTCGGCCAATGTCAGGGCCTGTGGCTCGGCTCCAAGAGCATCGTGGCCAACAGGCCACAGGGGCTGCTCTCTGCCTCACTGTGCACGCCCAGCCCCCCAGATGTGCACAGCGCTGACGGCTGTGCTGTGGAGGCTGCAAGTGGCCCCACACAGGGTAAGGGGACACAGCCTCTTCTGTTTGGCTGAACTTAAAGAATCCAGCAGCAGTGCAAAAGAGCTTGCTTTCAGAAGCAACAGAAACAGTGGTGGTTGGTAATTAAAAGCCCGACACACTAGGTGTCATCGACCTGCCACAGCTGGGGCCCCACAGCCAGCATGGACCCCGCAGCCCAGCCCACCTGGGGCTGCCCTGGGTCCTTGGGGTGGCCTGGGGGTGGGGCTCCCTGCTGTGGGGGCTTCACCGCTATCTCTTTACAGCTGCTGCCAGCCCCCTGCATATGTTGGCGACCCACGCATCAGCCTCGGCTTCCCTGCCCACGAAGCGACAGAACGGCGACCAGACTGAGCAGCCGGAACTGAAGCGGGTCAAGACAGAGGATAGTGACAGCATCGTCATCGCCCTGAGTGTGGATGCACCCCCGGCGACACTGAGGGACTAGGGGTTCGGAGCCCGTGGCCAGGAGGGCTTTCTCACTACAACATCAACCTCGTGGTGCCAAAAGTGGACTTTGCCTAGCCGACCTGGCCGGCCTGGTGGAGAAGGCCCTGCAGGCTACCTGCGCCCCAGCGCTGGGACATGAGCCCAGGTGGCCTTAATGCTCTCGGCCGACTGCAGTCACACCTTGGTCTAGACGCTGGCTCCCTGTGGGGCGCTCGTGGGGAAGGTGTCCCATCCACCCAGGGCCAAGCTGCGCCAACCAGAGCGCCCCACAGGACCCGCTGTGGCTGGGAGGCAGGACAGCCTTTGTTGTTTGTGTGGAGTTAGAATATTCTGAGGCGTGACGTCTCTGGTCCTTCCCATCACTCCGTGTGTGCTCTGGAAAGTTCAGAATCACAGAACCCTTCATCTGGATCCATTTGGGGTCAGCAGCATCTTCTGTCACTTTTATTTGTGTGCTGGCGTTGGCCCTGGACAGTGCCCACTCTGTCGGTGGGGTGGGGTGCGGTGTGGCTCCTGCCTGGACCCTGCCAGGTTCCATCAGGAAGGGTCTCGGCCTGAGGCACGGAAGGCACCTGGCTGGCTGGCAGGTGGGTGGCCAGCTCTCACTTGCTTCTCTATGTTGACTTTGTCCCTGGCCTAATTTCCCAACCCGAGTAAAACAAGTCTCCTAAGTGTTGTGTGTGCTTACGCATGGAGCCCTGCCTGCCCTCAGGAGGGTTTGTCTCATCACACCGCTCTGAGGCGCAGATCACGGATCCCGCTGGGGTGGGATGGGGAGGGGCGGCGGGCGGTGCCTAGAGGTTGCCTGGGGCTGCCAAGGGGAGTCCCTGAACTTCCAGAACTGAGTCCAACACTAAGGCCGACTTTGGGGCCGGCTGCGCAGCCACGCACCCAGGCTACAGCCTTATTGTGAATTTTTTAATGTCATCATCATAGTGTTATTTATTTAAATGTAGTTGCTTTGGTATTTAAGTTTTTTTTAAAGAGAGGGGGAAAAAACCCTGTATTTTCCTGATGGAATGAAATGGCTCAGAATGGTATATTTAGGCAATTTAAACCATTTATTATTTACATAAAGACCAAATATGATCAATCTGTTCTAAGTATTGTGTGTCGCCGTCTCAAGCTGTCACAGTGTATTCAGGCGATGCGTGTGAGTCACGAGGTCACTGCGAACTGCTGGATTTATAACTCGGCCATGTGAAAATAAAAGTGAGACATCCTGTGCGTGAGCCGTGTGTGTGACGCTAGCACGCAGCCTCCGCGGAGCCGTGCCTGTGCCTGCCCTGCAGCCCCCAAGCCCACACCTTGGGCATCTTCATCTCCTCCCTCAGAAGCTCTGCCGTTCGCAAGACTCCTTGGACTGAGTGACACCCACGCAGGGTCTGGACCTCTGGGCCCAGTGCTGCTGTCTCCGACTGGAGACCGGCTCAGTGACCTGGGCAGAGCCCTGCGTGTCCTGGAGCCCCTTCCAGGGCAGCAGGACCTAGCAGACTCCTTGCACTAGCTGTCTGCATGCTGAGCTCACCGAAGGCCTGGGGGGCTCTCGCAGGGCCCTGGGGCTGGCTGGGGGTGGGATGTGATCCTCCGGGCACAGGTGGGAGGAGGTGCTCTTTTGCCTTCTTGGGCTTTCCTCTGAGGCCGCTGGCAGTACTCCTCCAGCCCTCTGCTGTGGCACATGGGGGTTAAAACTCACAGCGCAGGCAGAAACCACCCCAGATTAGCAAGGGACTCTGCCCAGATTTTCTCCCCCTTTAGGGCTCTGTAGGTCCTGTGTGGTTTTCAGTCCCTGGGAACCTGCTGCTATAGAGAGGTAGCTCCTTCAGGCACAGGAAGGCCACAGGGTGCAGCCCTGTCCACCTATCTTTCCCTTCCTGAGAGCTCTCTGACCTTTGCAAACTTCTGAGCTCCCTCAGGGACTAGGAACTTTAATGTTAGCATCTTCACCCTGAGCCTGCAAGGATACAGGGAGACCGCCTGCGACCCAGAAGTGTGGGTGTCCTGGCCCTGAGTGGCCTTTCCACTGGCTGCTTGTGACAGTGGGCCTTGGGACCCATATTGCACCCGGCTTCTGTGGTTGGAGCGCATGGAGGGTGATACATGTGCAGAGATGTGAAATTTTTAAAAGTACCAAGTTCCTGAAATTCAATAAAATATTTTTATTAATTTTAACTGAATATGGAGTGTCATTGTCACTTCCACATCCTCCTTGACCTTTCTGCGCTCCTCTGAGCACACCAAGGGCAGCCAGGAAGGGGGAGGGCTGCAGGATCAGAGCAGGGTCCTGTCCACTGCGCTGGTGCTGACATGGGGTTGGAGGTGTGTGCAAGCAGCTGTCACTGCCTTTCCTTCTGAGGACTGTCCCTCCAACCTGAGGGCCAAGGTCGTGGCCAACAGTTGGAGCATGGGAGATCTCCAGAAGCTGTGGGTGTTTTGGTCCCAGGCAGTGACACAGCGTTTCCCACATTGCTACACTGCTATCTTCAGGCTCCTGCAGTACCCCAAGTCCCAGCCAGGTGCTCAGAGTCCTGCAGCCAGTAGGGTTGGAGGAGGACCAACCTGCCTGCACACCTGGTGCAGCAGCTGCCATCTCCAGCCAGGGGCCCCATGCTGCGTCTGGTGGCCACATTGCCTGCAACGTTAAGAGGTGCTGGGAGACCTGTTGCTGGCTTCATTGCTGCAGCAACCTTGGCCAGAGCCACAGGCAGAGAGAGCTGTGTGTAACCCACAGGGAGCTGGAAACCTAGATCCCTGGGTACAGCAGTGTCTCATGTCCTGGGCTGCATGGCACTGCCCAACACAGGTGAGGGAACAGGTCCCAGACGAACATTCTGGGAAACAACTAATGGATACGCTGTGGCTGGAGGGCAGCGCCCAGCTCAGGGTCCCTCACTCCTTTCCACAGAGCTGGGCTGAGGGCGCTGGAGGCCCAGCAGTCTGCGGGCTCCACTGCCCTTGCTGCAGACCTTTTCAGGGCGTGCAGGGCCCCAGCTGGATGGGTGGAACACTGGACACGCCTAGGCTTGTGGAGGGCTGGACCTGAGCCTTCACCTACTGATGGCCTGGGGGAGACTGCAATGAGGGAAAAAAAGCCCCTACAGCCCTGCATTGATGGCCACAGCTTTACATCCTGCAGCAGCACAGACCCGAGGGAGCCCTGGCTGGTCCTGGAGTCGCAGACAAGGCTGACCAGAAGCTGTGGCCAGGACAGCAGGCAAAACCTTCAGTGCTGTCCAGAGAGCACAATAGCAGACGGAGCCAGCAGTCTCGGCCCCAGGGAAGGCGGGCAGATGGGCATCGGCAAGGGTTCCTTCAAGGCTTTGCTGTGGAAGGCGCTCTTGGAACTGAGCTGAGAGAGCAGGTCTTGGGCGCAGGGCAGGATTTGATCACATTTCAGGAATGTGGGCGCACCCACCCATGTGAGCATCTCATGGACAGTAAGCTTCTTAAATGCTTTCCTGAAACAAAGATTCATGAGCAAGGCTCATGAATTCCAACCAGGATACACAGAATTCTGTTGGGGCAGGTGTGTTGGTGCACGCCTAGAGTCCCAACACCCTGAGAGTGGAGGCAGAAGGAATCACAAACTTGAGCTCAGCCCAACTTACTGAGACCTCATCTCAAAGGTTTTATTTTTTTTTTGGTGGTACCAGGGATGGAACTCACGACTTCGCACCTGCCAGGCAGGCGCTTGTGCCACTGAGCTAAAGCCCTGGCCCTTGTCTCAAAGATTTTTAAAAGCTGTGGATGAAAAAAAAAAGAAGCTGCGGATGTAACTTGATGGGGAGCCCTGCGTTCAGTCCCTAGTACCATAAATGAAGTTATTTTTAAAATACAGTAGAAACTTTTTTTTTTGTCTTTTTGCAACAGGGTCTCACTGCACAGTTCAGGCTGGCCTCCGAACTCACTTTGTAGCTCAGGCTGCAGCTGAACTCACAGTGATCCTCTTGCCTCAGCTTCCTGAGTGCTGGGATGACAGGCGTGCCTCACCAAGCCCGGCAACTTTCTAATAGTTACGTTAAATATAACTGCTCTCAACACACTAAAGACCTCCTCAGGCTGGATTTCTTAAAAAAGGCCCAGCTTGCTGCTCTACAAGTAATGAGATGATTAGGAATTAATGGTAGCAGTTGTGCCTGGCTGGCCCGTCCTGAGAGAAGGTGTGGGCCAGCTCTGGGACAGACAGTTACAGGGGGCAAGAAGGACATTATGGCCCAGTGTGTTGGTGCACACCTATAATTACAGCACTCTGGAGGCCGAGGCAGGAGGATCTAGAGTTCAAGGCTCAGCTCCAGGACCTAGTTCAAGTTTAGGCTGGACTGGGCAGCAAGGTCTTGTCTCAGAAAATGAGTAACAGTGGCGAGGTCAGCACACAGGGATGGTGTGAACTATTCTGGCATCACGCAAGTCCCAGCACAGCCACACACAGATGGAGCAAAGCAGGCGCAGTGCGGGGCTCCACGGACTGCTCCCTGCCCTGTGAGCTGAATGGCCAGAAATTGAGACCTAAGGAGAAGCAAGGTCCACGTGCTGCCGATGCCCTTTTCTGGCAGTGGACAGGACAGCAGTTTGGCCAGGCATGTGGACCGAGCCCGTAGGGCCAAGCTGACTCTGGCTATACCAGGAGCCACTCAGGGAAACCTTCAAATGCTTGGACATGAGACGACCCATTTCAAAACAGCTCACGAGTCAGCGAGCAGGTCTGGAGGAGAACTAAACAGTATCTGCAGCAGAAGGACCCTGAAAATGGGTGGGGATCTGGCCAAGACACCCAACCTCCTGAGGCAGGGAGATGGTGCGGCATGCTGGTGTTGTGCAGGGGCCAGGAGGTCAGCGCCGCAGCATGGGCTCACCAGTGCTTAGAGTGTCCACAACCACCGCAGAGGGCACCACAACTTCTGGTTTTGGGGTAAACCTTCATGCCTTCAGCTTTGGCAAGATTCTTATATTCCACATGAAAAGTATGAAGAAAAAAGATAAACTGAACTTCGTTAAAAAAACTGCATCAAAGGGCATTTTCAAGAAGGTAAAGACAATCTACAGAATGGGAAGAAGGATTTGCAAATCATGTAAGGGTCCACGGCTTGGCAGCAAACAACCCAGTTTAAAAGTGAGAACACACAGCCAGGAAAGTAGCTCAGTGGCACAGCGCCTGCCCGGCAAACGTGGAGTCATGAGTTTGAGGTCAGCATGGGCTGCACGGTGAGTTTGAGGCCAGCTAAAACAAACAAACAAACAAATTCCAGCCTGAATTTTATAGTGAGACTACCTCAAAACAGTAAATCAATAACAACCAGGCATAGTGGCACCTTCTGTAATCCCAGCTACTTTGGGAGGCTGAGGCAGGAGCAGCCAAGCTGGGGGTTGCAGACCAGCTTTGTGTCCCAGCTCAGTGCCCAGTTCCGAAGCTCTGGCTCACCTCTGCAACATGTGAGCTTTGCACTCATGCTGTGACTAAACGAGACATCAAAGCACAAACACCGTGTGACCCCATGGATGTGAAGCATGGAGTCCACAGAGCAGTGAGAAAGGTCACTGAGGGCTGAGCAGAGGCACGTGAACCAGGTGCACTGGGGACTGTACTCACAGCCTTCACACTGAACTGTGCTCCTCTTTATACTCTGAATCACGTTTCACTAAGTGCTCTAGCTGGGGTTCCAAACTGTAACCCCCCTGCCTCTGCCTCCAGAGTTCTGGGATGACAGGTGTGGGCTACAGTGTTCAACCGGGTAAGGTGTTTCGATTAGGAGGCAGGTAGGATGCCGCTGACTGGCCACTTTTGGCTTATATAAAAGGCACGCGCTACAGAGCCCAGTGGAGACACTTCCCAGAGCCATGCAGACGGCTGGCATGAGCAGAGACCCCGCCTTGCTGGTCCTCAAGGATGCGCAGCAGGGTCACAGTGAGGCCTCACATCACACAGACTACTGTGGTCGGGCCTCTTGGTAACATTCTTATTCTTACCAAAAAAATGTGCACTTGAGGATGAGCAGCTGCTGGTACATAAATTTGGCCTCCTAAAGCCTCTAAATTCCACCCACTGAAAAGCAGGGTCTCTCCCGGGGTTTGGAACAGCACAGAACTGATGCTGGGCCTGCTGCTGTTTGAGCAGCAGGGATCACACAGATCACACATCTGCAAACTGTGGTGGCCTGCGTGAGACTGAGCCAGCATCTGCAGCCAGTCTTACAGCCCGGACCTCTGGGTCTGGCTCTGAATTTCCTCCCTAAGGAAGCCCTTGGGCCAGGCTGGGCTACCTTTATTGGTGCAGCCTCATCTAACCAATAACCTCTGCAGTTAGGGTCATATCCACTTGGGAGGACCATTGTGGGGACACCCCTCAGCCCACAACTGCACACAGCTTGAGGTCTGGCCTTGCCCGCTTGTGCTCTCAGTTCAATCCCAGTGCTACAAGTGAATGAATGATTAAACATATGAATGAATAAAATAAACACCAAGAGCCAGATGTGGTGGCAACTCCTGTAATCCCAGCACTCCAGAGGCTGAGGCAGGATGGTTGCAAGTTCCAGACCAGTCTGGTTTACAAAGTGAGCCCAAGGCCAGCCTGAACTGCATAGGAGACTCCGTCTAAAAAATAAACATCAAAACTACAAAATTAACCTGAAACCCAAGGTACAAACGTATGACAGAGCTAAGAAACTGCACACCAGTGTCTCTTATATACATGCCCAAATCAGACCACCCTTCAAGTATTAGCAGCAAATTCAGCAACATTCAGGCCTATGCCATGAACAAGTGGGCTTTCCCCACAGCGCTCAGCTGAAGAGAACAAGTCCCTGTGGTTCCCAGCTCTCATGTAACAGAAAGGATGAATGTGATCATCTCTCTGATGCAGAACTGCCTGACACAATTGGCCTACCCTCTGGCGGTTCAGTTGCTTCCTAGCTGTCCTGCTGTCCTGAGTGGGCTCAGAACATTCCTGCTACATGCTTGTTTTGACTTCTGGGTAGTAGTGGCAGCAGCGGCAGTGGCAGCAGCAGTGTTCACTGTACGCTGATTGCACCTCAGAAAGACACTCAGGAAAGGGCACTTCAGCAACTGCTTCAGAAAGTGGCAAAGATGATAGAAAAGTGCTCAAAGTGAAGGGACTTGGGGCTGTAGATTTAGCTCAGTGGTATAGCGCCTGCCCTGCAAGGGCAAGGTTGTGAGTCCTAATCCTGCTACCAGGGAAAAACAAAACCACCAAGTGAGGAGATCCTGGGGGATTCACTGTAATAAATTTAAAAGGTTCACCGTATGTTGTGCTCACACCGTGAATCCCCAGTGTTCCCTGACATTGCCGTGGGAGACTGAATGCGTGCCCAAAGCGTGATCCTAGCAGAAGTGTGAGGATGCCAGGGTAGAATCTTGCAGGGAGAGGTAGCAGACCAGCAGTCCTTTAATCCAGGGTGGTGGCCACACAAGTGTGTAATTCTGTATGCACAGAAACTTCCACATACTAGTGAAGGACACAGATTCACATGCTGGGCAGCTGTGGGGTGTCACAGTGTGCCCGAGCGGGAGTTACTAGTCTGAAAGCTGCATTGCACCCCGCAGTGGCGCAGGCCTTCTCTGATGGCATGAATGCAGGGAGCGGCACTCTGCCATGCACGGTGTCACCTCAGCTCACGAATGCTTTTGCTTGCGGACAATTGAGTGTGCGAGGAGAACTGCGAGCAGGCAATTCTGTTTGGAAACTGTCAGGGGCATCTTTCCTGAACAAACGAAAATGTTTCCCGAACTGCAGGACAGATGAAATCTGTGAACCAAGGTACTGGCCATACTCTCCCGTGTTCTCTAGTTAGAAGGGATACAGTACTGCTGGCCAGACGGAGGGCGGGGCAGGGCCTGCACAGGGCCGCCATCCTGCATAGGGCGGGTGTGCTGTGGCCCACAGCTCACACACCTTAGAGCTGGGGGCAGGACGGGCACTGGAGGCACAGGCCCACCTGGACGGCCTGCCAGTAGGCAGGACTTCTAGAATCGTGATGGACTTTCTTTTTTTTTTTTTTGTGATGGACTTTCTGTACCCTCCCCCAGCCCGGCAGGCTCAGGGCCCAACACTGGAGGCAGAGGTGGTGGCAGTGCTGCTCCTGCTGTCCATGCAGCGGGCACTCACTGTGTCTAGGAGGCGTGGCAGCCTGGAGGGCACATCAAGGGACAAACCAGAACCAGCACCAACTTCAGGTACTGATGGGTCATGGCGTGGGCTTGGGAGGTGACAGGGAGGCTGCTGCCCGATGCTGGCCAGTATGGCAGGGCTCCTGGTGTCACCCTAGGCACCAGAGTTGCAGGCCTACCTAACCGAGCCAGGGCCACACTGAGGGGCCCTGTGCGTGTGTGCTGCACACTCCCAGGGTAACATCTCTTACACTAGGCTACATTTGGGGAAACCACGCAAGCTGGAAATCGTGCAAACACAAAGGTTTGCCCTACTCTCTGGCCTACAGACAGTTCTGCAGTATTGGACAATGCAAGGCTCATCAGCCGAGGAGGAAAGACTGGTGTCCAAAGTGTCATCCACCCCAATGCCCCACTGAAGGGCAGGCGGAAGCCTCTGCAGGCGGTAGGACATAGAGGGACCAGGCCTGCTCTCCAGCCCACGGTCCCTCCCTCTTCCAGCTGCTCCCCTGCCTGGAGGCCGGGCCACACAGCATTCTAGCAGGAGACTCTGGCCCTGTGTCCACAGTGATAGGACAGTCAGACCCCCGGGTCGAGGAGTCCTGAAATCCACCATCCAACCAGAGTCTCAAAACAAGGAGAACAAAGTCTACCAGAGTCTCAAAACAAGGAGAGCAAAGTCTGCCTTCACAGCACAGTGCCCTGTTCTCTACAATACAAAATACAACAAAATTAGTCACTTTTATTTAAAGAAACAGTACAAATAAGTGCAAAATTAAACGTCATGATTAAATACACGAAAAGGCAACATGCATCTTTGACATTGAAACCCATGTATAATAGTCGGTTACACAACAGCGAGGAAACGGCAGACTGAGGACCTGCTGCGATGCAGACTGTAAGTATTTGCAGCCTGAAATCAAAATCACGAAATAAGCTTCTTTTGAGGGAACTGAAGAAAATTAAACACATACCTCAGGGGGCACAGACACTGTGGAGCCCTCGGCCTATCTCGGTTCTTTAACTGGGATGTGCCTTGCATTCCCAAAATGTTAAGTGTGCAGCTACTCAAAATGCTGGGCGACACTGAGGGGTGGATGCAGCATCTAAGGCTACCCCTGCCACAGAGGCCCCAGGGACACATGGCCCGCTCTGTGGAGGAGTCCATCAAATAAAGGGACAGTGTCCTTTTAAACTCATTTTTCAAAGTCTATGCATTGGTTCCCTACATGTAATGGGCAGACTGCTTGAACCCAGAGTGAACTGGGAAAGCTAACTGCCCCTACCTTCTGGAACCCGGGGCCAGGGCTCTGCCTCTGGGGGATGCGCAGCTCTGGTGTGGACGGCTGGGTCTTCCACTGGGGACCTTGCCTGGGGTGTGCTGCCAGGACGCGCCTGCTCGCTGCCACACAGCTCGGAGGCCAGTGGGGACGGTGCAGACAGACTCCCCAGGAGCCTCTGCTGCAGTGAGGGTGCAGTGGAGTCACTAATGTGAACATCACAGTTGAACTAAAAGGTGGTGGCGGTGGGCACCTGACCCACTGAGTGTCTGCGGTGCCTTGGTGATTATTATTTAATTCAGGAAAATGGGAGCCTTCTCAGGAAGGCAGACAGCCCAGATGGCTCGAGACCCAAGTCCTGAGCAGTCCCTCCAGCCCCTGCTCCCCAAGGCCCGGGGCATTGGCACCAGCCACAAGGATGGGCAGGATGAGTGTCACAGCTTGTCGTCGGTCATCTCTAGGAACTGTGCATACACATCCCGGATGCACTCGCCCTTGGGGTTGAACAGGAACTTGTAGTAGCTGCCGTCAGCACAGATGGCTAGGACAGGAGACACCATGTCAGCTGAGGCAGCGCTCAGTAGGCCTCTGAGCCCAGTGTCACCACCTGCAGCCCCTGCTTGCCATGGCACTGCCAAGAATCATGAAGGGTGGGATGGCATGGCAGCCCCTCCAGGAAGCCACTTACCAATGACCGCGTTTGGCTCAGTCCCAAAGGCACAAATGCAGGGAGAGCCTGAGGGGACCTGGAACTTGGAGAAACTCCATTTGGAACTGAAGTATTTTGGAAGAAAGCTGGCTGATGCCAAACTGCAAGGACAAGGGGGAAATGAATAAAAAGGGCACAGAAGCATTACCTCCTTAAACCCAAACAGCTGCTAAAAACATTGAAGTGCTCTAATCAATAGTTTTGGACTGACTTCTTCAATTCCATTCTTTTAGAATTTTATTGGTTTTGCTTGACTTTTTGAGACAGGGTCTTGCCGTCACATTTAGGCTGGCCTTGAATTCACTATGTAGCCCAGGATGGCCTCAAACTTGTGCTGAACCCCTGCTTCAGTCTCATGAATGCTGCAATTACAAAAGTGAGCACCATGCCCAGCAAGCAATGGGTTTATAATAACCAAAGGCACTAGCACCAAGCCTGTCTTGCCATCAGGGTCCCTTGCAAGCCTGCAAACCACCTGGCAAAGCTCAGTGCTCACCACACAACTCCTTCATGACAGACAGACTCTGGCCTTGCCACACTGGAACAGTAGCTAGCTCTGTCCCTGCCCCTCCAAACTCTTTTCTCCCATAGGCCTAGAACCTACCTAGACTGCTTATTCCTTTTTGGGTCCTCTGCTGCGAAAATGTGCACTGTGCCATGGTCACTGGACACACAGATGAGAGAGGCATCCTGGTTGAAGTTAATGCTGTGGAGAAAATGAGATGAAACGTGGGCTCTGTGTGGGCCCAAGCACCAGCGTGTCACACACAGCGCCCAATATGAGTTCACTCCTCGGTGACCTTTGAGCCCTGACCCATAGTGGCACTTTCAGCAGCTCTTGGCCTGAGCAGGGGGATAAGGCTCAAGTGAGGAGACTGGCAGGCTCACAAGGTGCAGGCTACCCTGGGGCTGGGTGCTGGGCCCGTGTGTCTGCAAGCCGAGAGCCCTCAGACACAGAGCATGTGACACCAAGGTCAGGCCCCCAACACACGGTGCAGTGCTGGCAGGCTTTGCGGGTTGGCACTGCACACTGCAAGCCCTGCAGATGGGTCCACCTCAGAGCTCACTGGCTGAGAGATCAAGGGCCAGCCAGCAAGGCCTCTAGCATATTATTTTTTCAGTATTGCCAGGTGCACTGTGCTGTGGAGCTAGATCCCTGGCCCCTAGTATTCATTTCAAATGCCATAGAAAAACAACTCAGAATGACGTGCAAGGATGAGTGGAAGCTGGCAAAGGGGTGAGCGCCTAAGTAGGGTGCTGAGGCCACAGCAGTCAACCACAGCAGTCCTCTAGGTATGTATGGCAGTACCAGGGACTGAGCCTGGGGGCACGTGCATGCCAGTAGGGGCACTGAGCGATACCCCCAGCTCTTGTTTTCTGAGACCGTCTTGCTTATTTGGCCAGGCAAGCTTTGAACTTGCAATGTTCCTACCCCGTTCTCCAGAGTAGTGAGGACACAGAAACACGCCACCACTCCTGGCTTTACACCCCTTTATTTTTATATACACACCCCATAACGTAAAGCAAAACTCAGTAATGGCAAAAACAGTGAGACCACCCGCCTAGCAGCTGTCAAGGTCAGCTCTGTGTCCTTACCAGTAGATATTGGCTGCTTGAGATCCTCTTCGTAGCTCCTGGATTAAATGCCCTGATGAAGTATCAAATATTCTTATAAGGGTCCCCTTTGAAAAACAGTGAAGTGTTTCATTATCAACGATTCACAACTCCTGAGTCTTGAGACGATCTGTGCTCATAAGCCCCCCGGGCCCACAGACCCTTTCCCCCGACCTCCCTGCCACACAGGGCCACCTTGGTCCCAAGTACACTGGCAGCTGAGTCCCACAGACTGGCCAGGTCAGAGCATAGCTGGAGATGATGCCTGACTGATACCGATACCATACCCCTGGCCAGCGCCCCACAGGCTCCCTTGATCCCAGCCATGTGCTGGTCTGCAGGAAACCACCTGAAGTCAGACCCCCTCCAGTGGGAGAAACAGTGCCATGATCCTAATAACAGAGACAAGACAGTGGAAGGCCCAGACTGCCCCATCTACCACTCTGGCCTCCCCAGGAAAGGATGCCCAAGACTTGGGAAGGACTCAAATATTTCTACCACTCAAAATGAAGATGCCTTAGTGGCACAAACGGAAATTGCTTCTGCTTTTGTGGAGTGCATTAACTTCAATTAAACTTCTACTGAAGTAAGAAATCTTATCTCAGACCCAGGGCAGCCTCTTGTGGGGATGTGGGGAGGACACCCCAGAGATGACAGCTAACTGTCTGTAACATTTTACAGAAGCCCCTTGAAGTCCTGATTACCTTAGAAATCAACTTTGCACTGGACACACCTAGTGTTCCAACACCATGGCTCTGCCTGCCGCACACATGTGCTTGAGTCCCTGGCAGCACCACGGCATGCCAATACCCAAATGACACTGGCAACAAGGTGCAGGGGACAACAGTCTGCAGACTTAGGCTCAGTACCTGCCCAGCATCACTAGAAAGCACTGCACCTTGCATCACTAGCCTGGAAATGACCAAACACAAAGCCTGGCTTCTGCTGAATGTTCCTGAAACTCTGTGGCATTGCAAGCCCCCGAAGCCAATGATGTGTACAAGGACACTCTGATGTGGGGAAGACATGACCTGTTCCAGTCATTTGGAGGGGACTGCTGACATGGGAGGGTAGAATGTGGAAAGAGCCTGAGCCTGTATTTGGAATGGGGCCTTGATGACATGGAAAGATGCAGGGATGAGCAGAGTCTAGGGGAAAAGAGTACGAGCAGACACTCGACCAGGAAGAATGTTCCTGAGTTTATAGAAAACTATTTGTTGCTAACCCAGCAGCATCTACCACTGACCTGTCCTCCGCTAGGCCCCACATGTGGCATGGACCTGCAGCAGGTGAGCCTACGCCTACCCCATGCAACAGCACGGCTTGCCCTATTCTAGTTTCTAATTCCCTACACACAGCCTGGGCTTGCATGAAAACTACAGTAGAAAGATTCAATTTTCTTGCTTCAAAGTCCACATCAATTCAGGTTGAAGGCAGTTAAAAAGACACAGATAATATTTTACAAAGCAGTTCTGCATGTCAGGCACATTGAGAGGTACATGGGCAGCCCTGGAAATTACAATCATGGCACAGCGAGGTAGCCTCCGGAGGTAACCAGAGGGCAGTGCTTAGTCGTGCTTAGTCGTGCTTAGTCACCAGCCTGCTGCAGCAGAAACTCAGGAATGGAGTGCGGCCACTCCTCACTGCCTCCCCTGCAGGTCACTGGCCAGAGAGCTGACAGCAGGACGCTGGCTGCATCCCCCACCACCCCAGGCCAGGAAGGGAGCACACTTACTTTTTCAGAGGCAGTTGCAATTCTTGTTCCCTGCAGGTTGAGAGCGATGCAGCTCAGGACTCCCTCATGAGCAGGAATGTCCACAGGGGGCTTCTCGGTACTGGCCAGGTCCACAAGCTGCACGTGGCCCGTGTGGGTGCCCGGGAAGGCCAGGAGGGAGTTGTTACTATTGGGACACAGGACACAGAGGCCTGGACAGAGACACAGGAAGCCATGAGCAGCCGACACCAGGCCAGAGCTCTGATTTTTCACAACCAAGATCTATGTTTTGCTCAGAAAGAAAAAAAAAAAAAAAAAAAAAAAGACTATTTGCATAGTATGTACTTATATCAGAATATGAAGTTGACTTAAAAACTTCTGATTGTAAAGGAATTAAGGACTAACAAAGCAACCACCCATGAGACCCTCTCACAAGTAGAAACATTTCCTGCACAACCCATTACTGAAGAGAATGCCATTTGTCTTTTGTAGTGGCAGCTACTGAGAATGCAGTATCACACTACAAAATACACCAACTGCTCCAAGCTGGGAATGGCAGCACATGCCTGTAATTCCAGCAGGAGTATCTCTAGTTCAAGTCCTGCCTGGACTAAACTTAGCAAGACTGTCTCAAAACATAAAAGAAGTAAGAAAGGGCTGGGGATGCAGTTCAGTGATATAGCATCCCTGGGTTCAATCTCTAGCATCCTCTACCTCTACCACCCTCATACAAACAGAAAAACAACTCTAAAAAAATAGTCTAAGCAAATCTGGGCATGGTGGTGCACATCTGTAATTCCAGCACTTGGGAGGGATCACCAGGAGTTTGAGCCCAGCCTGGGTTACATATTGAGACCTGTCTCAAAACACCCAAACCAACCAACCAACCACCAACCCCCTTAAGAAACCCAAATACATGCTTCCATTTAGCAAAAGATGCACAAGCCCTGTTGAGGAAGATCCCATGTCCCTAACCCCTGGCCATGGTCACATGACCAAAGGATGAAGCATCTCCCTTTGCTAGAGTCGGTAGCTACAACGAATGCCTCAGCACCGACAGCCACAAGGAAAACGAAGGTGAAGACAGCAGGGTCTTCTAGGAGTGAGGCCAGAGGAGCAACACTGCCTGGTTTCAGGAAACCAGGGCAGAATGGCAGGGCCCAGAACAGACAGCAGTGCTCAGAGGCAGGGCAAAGCACAATGTGTGCGCACAGCCAGGCAGGGGGACTGAAGCACCCAGAAAAGGACTTATCAACGTAAAAGTACCACAGTAATTCAGTGTAAAGTCTTTAAAATAATAATAAAATAATATCCAGATAGGAAACAAAAAAGTACCTTCATCTTACACACAAAAAAAATTAACTTAAAATGGATGAGACCTAAGATCTAACATGATTACAATTCAAGAATAAAACACGAGCAATCTGGCAAACAAGAGCTTTATCCAGGACACAGGAGGCACTTTAACATTTCGCAACAACACGTTCAGCTAATTAAGAAATGGAGGCAGACACTGAAGCACACCTCCATTCCCAGCACTCTGGGAGGTTGAGCAGGAAGATTTTGAGTTCGAATGTAGCATGTGCAACTTCGTGAGACCCTGTTTCAAAATACAAAACTTTGAGTTCGATCCCCGGTACCGATAAAAAGGAAAGGAAAAAAAAAAAAAATACAAAACTTAAAAAGAGAAGGGGAGGTAGCTCAGTGTGAGGAACTGGGTTCAGGCTCCAGCGCTGCCCTCCCCAAGGGTCACAGAACATATGCAGACCAGCAGTGTGTAGAAAGGTGCTCACATCCCAGACCTCCGAGAAAGGCACCATGGCAGGTGGCCCAGCAAAAGGTGTAGCTTTAAGGAAGTGCAGTTCAGGCCGCTTCCTCCTCACCTACCCTGTCCCGGTGCCTGAGGTGAGCAGCTCTGCTCCACCAGACACTTCTGCCTCTCCACAGTCCTGACAGCCACTGAGCCGGCGCACGGAAGCCTCTGACATGAGCCAAGACAAGCCTTTCCTCCTCAGGCTGTTTCTCAGTATTTGATCACAAGGATGAATGATGAATGGCCACATGGCACACTCTGAACACAGATGGCCCTGGTGCTGTGGCAAGTCAAACACAGCTGGGCACAGTGGTACACCTGAAGTCTCAGACACTTGGGAGGCTGAGGCATGAGAACTCCAAAAGTCTAACCCCAAAAGTCTGAGACCAGCCTGGGCAACAGAGCAAGACCTAGATCGCACAAAAACCTAAGTTACGTAACTCATATCCCAAGATAGCTCTGGGAAAAGCTCCAAATCTTTACAAGGGTATAAGATGATGAACTACTGAGCTGGTTTCACAATTTCTAATCCAGGAGGCAGGGAATAAAACACTCATCACTCCAACACCTGATGACCTGGGTAGCTCTGGGGCCAATGAGCGCCCCTGGGCCTGAATCTGAGGGATGCAGGGTGGGTGGGCCAGCACGGGAAGCAGTCCCCATTTGTGGCATGAAGTGTGGCTTCAGCATTGTGGGCCCAGTGAGCTCATAGCTGGTGGAAAGCCACAGCGGCTGCTCTTCCGAGCTCTGCTGTGGGGGGCAGAGCACGGTCCACCTGCCTCAGGACAGTTGCAGCCTTGGGACCCACCAACCCTCCCTTAAGGTGCTCACCTTTAGGGTTATAGCAGGTTTCAAAGACATGCAGCTGGTGAGGGTTGTGTGTGAATGTGAACACTTTAATCATAGAGTCCAAGACAACCACAATTCTGCAAAGAAAAGATGATTAGTATTCCATGCCACAAACAGTTAGACACAAACATTTTGGGATTTCTGTTCTTTTGTCTTTTTGAGACAGGGTCTCATAATGTAGTTCAAGCTAGCTTAAGCTCACTTTGTAGTCTAGGCTAGTCTCAAATTCAAATGATCCTCTTACCTCAGCCTCCAAAGTGCTGGGCTTATAGGTGTGCACCACCACACTGGCTTCCATTCTTTTCTTTTTTTCCCATTCTTTTCTTTTGGTTTCTTGAGACAAGGTCGGTCTCACAACATAACCCAGGCTTGCCCTGAACTCAGGAGATCCTCTTGCCTCAGCCTTTTGATTGCTGGGATTACAGGTGTGTACTATTCTGCCCGGCCTATGATTTCTGTTCTTACCTTTTTTGAAACTCAGAATCACTGAAAACAGAAAGAACCTATTTTTTAATAAGGTCCCAGATGAAGGCATGAGCCACATGCCCCAGGGCAACACTGGGAGGGGGGCTTCAAACCTGGCTCAGGTCAGTCTCAGAGAACACACTGCATATGGAGGCACTAAATTAAACCAGTAGAACCTACACCTCCCTTCTTTCACACTACTCTACATCCCTAGCCTATTTTCTATCTATCTATCTACATTTTCAATGAATTACTGTTGGAGACAAGGTCTCATTAAGTAGTCTGGGCTGGCCTTGAGCTCTTAGTGACCCTCTGCCTCAGAGCTGGGATTACAGGTGCACACCACCACACATGGCCTCAAATTTTGCTTTCATATTCTTATGGAGATCCTTACTTAAGGACAGCTTACAAGCAAGTCTTTCATCTGCTGGTTCACAGTTCTGTGCTACCAAGGGCCCCACAGCTCAGTGCTCAGTGTCACCCAGCTGCCTCTCGTCCTGGATTTCAGTCCCTGGCTGTTCCATGTCAAGTCAGCATGCAGAGGTGTCTATGAGGAGACAGCCACAATGGCAGAGCTTCCGCATGTCTTTTTGCCCTTCTCAGCTCCAGGCCAGACCTGGCTGGCTCCTCATTGTGGACCCTGCGAGGCACTCCCGTTGGGCCACACCACCCTCAGAGTCGTGAGGCCGTCAAGCCCACTGACTTCTTCCTGTGGCCCTAGCTGGTCAAGAACCATGGTCCCTGACATTTTACCATGGCAATTCAAAAAACGTTTTTCCTGTGACAGAAAAGCAGTGCAACACCTAGGAACGTGGAACGTGCCCTGATAAGGACACTGAACTCACCTGTCTCGCCGCAGCTTCACCGCCTTGACCTCCGTAGAGAACTCAATTTCAATAACCGTCTTCTTCTTGAGATCATCCCAGATCATCACTATAAGGGCAGCAGAGCAAACCCAGTGTAGCAGGCTTTCGAGAGTGCGCGAGCACACACACACTCACACACACATGCACACGCACAGTCTCTGCTAGCCCTTCCTAGCCTGGTGAGTGTATTCAGCACTAGAGAAAAGCTATCTAAAAACAGAGACATGGAAGAAATGAACCTTAATGCTGCATTTCTAACATACATTTAAGGATGTATACAAGGCACGACAGAGTATATGGTGAACATTTCAATTTAAAATTATAGTCAAGGGGCTGGGGATTTAGCTCAGGGGCATAAGCGCCTGTCTTGCAAGCAGGCAGTCATGAGTTCGATCCCCGGTACCGATAAAAAGGAAAAAGACAAAAATAAATAAATAAAATAAAAATAAAAATAAAATTACAGTCAAAGACATTAATTCCCAGGCATTCCTTCCTTCCTTAGTACTGGGAACTGAACCCAAGATGTTCACACCAGGCTACATCCTTGGCTCATTTTTATATTTATAATTTATATGCTTTACCCCTCCAGTTCCAGTTTGAAGGTACTTTATCATTCTTCCCACTTTCTGAAGCAGTTCTGGAAGTCCTTTTTCCATTTGTCTTTACAAGGTGGACACAGAAATACAGTGACTGCAGGGCACGGTGGTACACACCTGTAATCTCAATACTTTGGAGGCTGAGGCAGGAGGACTGTTGCAAGTTCAGGGTCAGCCTGGGCCACATAAGTGAATTCAAGGCCAACCTGCACTACATGACAAGACCTTTTTTAATTTTTATTTTTTATTACTGGACATCAAACCTAGAGCCTTCACACTGAGAGCTACCTTCCAAGCCTTTTTAATTTTTTTTATTTTGAAAGAGTCTCACTGAGTTGCCTGGGTGGGAGGAATGTACTGCCATACCCTGCAATGTCTTTCCATTTCTAGGCTCTTAGTCCAAAGCAAAGCAAAGTTGCGCGCTGGTATCACCTGAGTGCTGTTCCGTTTCTCTCCCAGGGATACAGAGCCTGCACCTCAGCACAGGACAGTTTCTTACATAGCTCTGGCAAGGAACCAGTCCTCCTAAGGCTAAGCATGAGCCCTGCCACAGAACCACACTGCCACCATTGCCTTCCCCACTCCTCTGTCAGACCTGCCTACCCTGAGGGTGTGGCCTTGGCTAGACCTCTTGCCTTGCAGATCTCCACGCTCCTGCTTCTTCCTTGACTGCCTGCTTGCCTAGCTCTTGCCACAACTCATCCACCTTGGAGGCCAAGGCCTATTCCAAACATAAGGGCACTCAGTTGGCACAGGTAATAGCCTCTGTGTCCCAGGCTTCTGCAGCTCTGGCTCTGGGCTCCGCAGGTGGCTTCCCTCTGCCTCCTCCAGTGAATGGTGGGTCCACCCCACACCTCTTCATGTGTTCCACAGCCATGCTGACATACAGGAGCAGAGCCTGCTGTGGGATGGGGAAAGCCCACTTCTCTGTGCCAAATGAGGGGTGGACTCTCAGGCCCAGTCCCTTCTTGCTTTATGGCCACCAGATTAGTGCTTCTTCATCAGTAGCTCAAAGCGGGACTCCTGTGCAGTCCTTAGCTGAAGCCCCACCTGGCCCAGTGTGGCCCACCCCCATTTACCACCGAGCAGGCTGAGCGGACCACAGCCAGTCTTCCTGGATGCTTCTTCCCAGACCTTGTCCTTCAAATTGCACAGCATCATGAGGACAGGCCACACACGGCCCCTAACAGAGGCGGTCTACAAAGTTTAAGAGGCCTCTAGACAGGGAAGGAGGCTCTTGATGGTGTGGCTACTTTACCTTTGTTGGGAGGATATTTTGGTTTTTTTCCACCACCAACTAAAGCCAAATAGTTGCAGCGAAATAACATTTCCACGTGGCCAACTCCTCCTTCTAAAAACTCTGAAATGATAATTTTAAAAAGACATTTCAATATGTTAATATACATATTTTACAACTTAAAAAAATCAAGACATGACACAACGTTTCATTTCTGACTCTGTTTACATCCAAGTGCCCACAGAGGCAAGCGCCTGACTACTACACACACGGTGGGCTCCAAACCCCAGCTGGCATCTTGTTGTCTTTGACAAGCTTCCACTGAGAAGCTGACTCATGAAAACAAGCTGTAGACTGAGAACACAGAGTGAGTCTTAACAATGCCAGCAGTAGAGCTGCTTCCTCTTAACCTCCCACTCCACTCAGGCAGGGGGCCTCAGGAACTGGGAGAGAAAGCCCTTGTCCTCTGGGGCTCCCATAGCGAGTGGGCTAGCTCATCCTTCCGCTCAGAACATGAAAGACACAGCCAACAACATGCAGGAAGCCACAGCACAGAAGCTGGCCTGGCCAGCAAGGACAGACTTTTACACCCCAGTCCTGGCAGTAGACCTCGGGTGAGAGTGCATGAGCTCACTCCACGACAGGGTCTGACCAAGTCCCACAGAAGACTGCACAGTACTGTCCACAGCGAGAACAACATTTCCTACAGGCAGTGTACAGACCTCAACCCAATTCTGGCTACAACAGAAGGTGCAGGTGCAAATGCCTGCACTGTGTCTTTCCCCCAGGCAACACAGAATACAGCCCTCCAACCAAGGAGTTTCCTCTAGAATATTCAGCCAGCACAGGGAGACACAGCCACTCTAAAGAAGCATGAAATATGACAGACCAGTGCCTAGGCGGCATCCATGTTGCCTTGCCTAAGACAACTCAGCCACCTCAGCAGGGAAGAGCAGTCTCCTAGACAAGTGGGACTGGGGAAACCTGTCTCCACATCCACAAAAATGAACCTGAACCCCACCAATACCACACACGAAATTAACGCAAGCTGAGTGTGGGGGCACACATCTGTAATCCCAGCATTAGTGAAGCAGAGGCAGGGGGATTGCTGCAAGTTTGAGACCAACCTGTGCTACACAGTGAGTTCAAGGCCACCCTGAACTGCATAGTGGGACCCTGTCTCCAAAAGTAATTAATTAATGAAATATTGAAGGCTCTGAATCTATGAAACTCCTCAAGCAGAAAACAAGAGAAGTTTCACAATGTTAGATTTGGGAATGATCTCTTGGCTATGAATACCAAAAGCACAAGTAGTACAAGCAAAAATAGGCAGAGACAATATCAAACTTAAAAACTACTCTGTAAAACATCTGCACAATCCATGGTAGACACTCAGGGCCTTCTATTGGCACAAGAGCCAAGTCACCCCAGCATTACCCCAGAAGCTGAGCATCAGGTAACAGTACACATAGGGGGCCAAATCCATGCAACCTGAGACTTACGAGCTTTCACACAGCTACTCAGTGAATTGCCAAGGAAGGATAGATGATACATAGATTTGAAGCATTTGTTTTTTATTAACATAAGATGTTTGAGTTTTCTTATGAAAAGTGAAATTTAGTATCTAAAATTTAGCAGAGAAAAGTTCTAATTAAGAGACTGAGATTCTTCTAATGTTGTGCTGTCTCCATGGTATATTTGAATTCACAGCATCATAATTGTTTGCAAAGAATTGATAAAAAAACAAGAGCAAGTATGGAGAAACATATACACACACTCGGGCTGGCAGTGATTTTAGCAGAAGCACTCACAAAGTAGAGAAATTACACCCAGATGCCCTTTTCAAAACAGGTAACCAAGGCCAGGGATTCAGCTCAGTGACACAGGCACCTACCTGGTAAGCACAAGGTCATGAGTTTGATCCCTGGTACCAAAAAAAAAGCAGGTGATCGGTGAACATTGTACCTTTGCGCTGGTGATTAACAAAAGAAGCCCCTGCTAGTAATCACTGCCATATTGTTTATTCAGGGAACATCCAATTCTTAAGCGTTAACTAAAGATGTTAGCTATTTCTGGTATGGGGTAGACTTTTACTAAGTGATTCATTTTTTTAAAATTTTTGTGTTTTTGTAGACTCCAAGTGTTGAACACCAAAACATGGCTGCAGCAAAAATATGAAAGCTGAAAGCAGACAGTGGATGATGACCCCAACAGCCCTGGACAGAATCACCTGGAGTGACTGAATGCAGCAGGACAGTATGAGCCATCCTGTGCAGTGAAAGTGTTTTGTGCTCCACACCAATGCCAAAGAGCACCAGAACAATAAGCACAAAAGTGATGCCCAACTTGGTGAAACAGAAAGGCGATAGTTTCTTTTCTTTCTTTTTTTTGAGACGGGATTTTGCTATGTAGTTCAGTTTCTCCTTGAACTCACTACATAGCCCACGCTGGACTCAAAGTTGCAGTGACACTCCTGCCTTAGCCTCCCAAGTGCTGGGATGTGCCACCATGCCCAGCGCAAAGAAATTTCTTGAGGGAAAACTGAGGAAATACTACTCCCAGCATCTTAGTTTTTCTGACTATCTTTTATCTATCTATCTATCTATCTATCTATCTATCTATCTGGTACCAGGGATTGAACTCATGACTGTGTGCTTGCCGGCAGTGCCAGGCAGGTACTTATACGGCTGAGCTAAATCTCCCCCCCCCACTATCTTTTAAAAACAAATCACCTTGACAGTGGTGAGCTTTCAAATTTTACTTGTAGCAAAACCTGGAAAGCCTCTCTCTGATGGGGATTTTATCAAAATGGTCATGTTGTCTAGGAGTAATTCTCTTCTCCATCATTTTCCCAATAAGAATAAAATTATACAATGCATCTGAGATGCCACTTGGCAAGTGATGTTAGTAGCTCACCACTGCCTTACCAAAGGCAGCCAGTTGCTACTCTGTTTGCTTTCATGAGAACACAAATAAAAATAATCATCCAAGGCTCACGGTACTTTTGGTTATGCTGCTAGTGACACCATGAGAGAAGAGCTGGTGAAACTGGGGTCTTTGCTTGGAAGAACACCAGGAATGGACATCTACAATGCTATGATGGAAGCTTTTTTGTTACAAGACATAGAACCAAAAAAATGGTTCTGACTTCACACAGTTCATTATTAAAGAAGCAAAACATCCAGACATTCAGTTTCATTGTACCTTGATTCACAAACACTTCTATTTGCAAACAAAAGCATTTAGCAAAATTGTGCTGTCTGCAAATCACACATTGGGTGACAAATATAACCATGGTCACCTTCCCCATACAAACACAAACACAGCCATTTCCCCCCAAATCATAAAACAAATTAAGTCCATAAACCAAGGTATAATTATATGATTTCTGTGCTAGTCAAAGAGCAAAAAATGAGACATCACAAAAATGGTGAATTATATCATGGCTCATGCTTTTAATTTTCGACAATTTCAAGTATTGCTCGATGAAGCTTGAGCATAATGCTTTACTTATGTACAATAATGTCTGGGACCTGAGCAGAGGACACATCCTGGAGAGATCTGCAGCCTGCTTGGATAATATTAAGCCGTTTATGAGTTGAAAAGGGGCAGGAACACTTGCAGCTCACTGATACAGCCTGGTTTAACAACAGCCTGGTTTTATACTATACTTCAGTGCACTGAACAAAAAACTACAAGGTATAGGGAAAACAGCAGAAAGGATTTTTTGTGATATCAAAACATCTGAAAGAAAACTGTAGGTTGAAAGATCTTAGAAGTGGCAGCTGTATCTTCCAATCTAAATATGCACTGAGAAAAGTCTACAACATTTGCAGACAACTCTACAAGCCATCAGAAAATCTACAAGGAATTTTCTAGCCTGTTAGCAGCAGCAAAGGAAAATTTTAGTAACAATTTTTATAGTTCCGTAAAATGAAGACAACTCTGTGTTTAAAGTCTCCAGAAAAAACCAGATTTGAAGAACTTCATCTTTACTGCTTGCACTGTTCAGACTTTGGATATCTGGAAATGGAGCTTCTGGAATTTCAAGACAGTCCTATCTCAAAAGATAGATTCTATGACCTGCGTGCAACACTTGAGAAGCTAGAGTGTGATGAGATGACAAACGACAGCACTGTTGGTAGTTCTAAAAGTGAAATACAAGCTGGGAACGCACACCTTAATCCCAGTGCTTAGGAACCTGAGGAGGAGCAACGCTGTAAGTTTTGACATCAGCCTGGGCTAAATAGTGAGTTCAAAGCTAGCCTTAACTGCATAGTAAGATTCTGTCATAAAACCAAGAAACAAAACAAACAACAACAAACAAACAAAAAACCCTGAAGTATGGAATTCTCTGTCAAATAATTTTAAGTCAATGAAAGCACTTGTAATTGTTTTTCTGATCATGTTTGTTTAGATCATCTTATGCTTATAAGCAACTGTTTTCAGCTTTGAGTTGTACCAAATCTGATACAACAAACAGACTAGGAGATGATCTGAGTGTTGAATATGATGTTCTCAAAGTAACAAAGTATGAGCCAAAGTCTGACAAATTATCAACATACACACAATGGCAAAGTCACACTGATGGTGCAAAAGCATGCCAAATGCAAACTCTTACCTTTCAATAAAAACCTGTTTACATCACTGAAAGCTGTGTTACTGTGTTTTTCTTTTAAGACAGAAGATGTTAATGGCTAAGTTTATTTTTCTTAACTAAAATCTCAGTGTTCAGGTTTAAATGCAGTGTTCGCACTCTGCAAAGAGTAAGTGGGTTTTGGGTTACAGTTGGGCCCTATGTTCACCATCACTGAGATAATCTATAGAGTAGGAGAAAAACTGACCGATCATTTAGCTAGTAAGAGGTTAATATGCAGAACACAATGCAAACTCTTGCAACTCAACAACGAAAAAAATCAATCCAGGAAAGCACTTGAATAGACATTCCTCCAAAAATGATTTACAAATGGCCAATAAGCACACAGAAGATGCTTAGTCAATGGTCATCAGAGGAATGCACATCAAGAACAAAGGAGATTCCTCTGCATACCATTAGCATGCTGACTTTAGGAAACAGGGCCTGATCCTGCTTGGTGACCATGTGGAAAACTCTAGAATCTGTCTGGGCTAGCTGCTGTGGAAAATAGTACAGTGTATCGCCAAAAACTTAAAGAATGATCCAACCATTCCGCTCTATCTAAACAAAAGAACTGAAAAGCAGGATCCCAAAGAGATACTAGTCCACATATGTTCTCAACTGCATTAGTCACAAATGTCAAGGTGTCATATATAATCATGAATAGTCATAAACAGCTCAAGGGTCTGATGAAGGCTGAGTAAGCAAAGTGTAGTAAAATGGAATGATAGCCTTACAAAGGAAGAAATACTGGCACCTGCTACAACATAGATGAACCTTCAGGACTTTATGCCAGGTGAGATAGCTCAGTCACAAAAAGACACAAAGTGTGCAACTGCCAAATATGGAGTCTCTAAAGTAAATTCAGAGGCAGACAGAATGGTAACCCAGGCTCACGGAACTATACTCCCTGCAGTCTGAGACAGACGCCAAGCCTCGAGGATCCAAATTGGACACTGGTCTACACAGGTGCTTCAAAATGCAGAATAAAAAGGGCTAGGGATGTAGCTTAATGTGAAGTGTGAAGGCCTTGGGTTTACTTCCCAGTACTGGGGGTGAGGTGGGATGTAAGTTACCAGGCTAGGGAGAACAGGGAATTGTTTAAGGATACAGTACAAGGATACAGTGTTTGGGTTTTGCAGGATGAAAAAATTGGATGTCTGTTTTAACAGTGTGAATATAGTATCTCTGATCTCTACACCTGAAGATGGTTAAGATGTTAAATGTTAGGGTTTTTATCACAATCCAGAAAATAAATTATTACTGCTAGAGAACTTTTGTGCCTTCCGGGCATCAGAAGTTCTTAAGGCAGGTTCAATTAGTTTTAGAACCAAGTCTATTAAAAGCAATCTGAGAAGAATGTCAAGAGGTAACTAGTAGACCCTACACAAAGGAGAAAGAACTTTCTTATGACTAATACCATGTGAACTGAAATTTACCGTTAACCTTACTAATCAGTGTTCAACTTGTCAGGCTAGTCTATGAAGTCCTAAAAGTACCAAGTCACTCGATCCCTTAGACAGCATGACTCGAGCTACCAGAAACACAAAATGGTCAACAGATACAAAACTTCTAAAATACGCCTTGGATATTAAGAACTAATTCAATGACCTCAATAAAAACAAAATAAAACAAAGCTGAAGTACTTCCATGAAAATGTAATATTATTCAGCCTTATTAAGGAAAAAAATGTCAACTTTTGCTAAAGGCTGGTTAAGTTCTATCTAAAAGTATTTTAAAATATTTTGGTTTAAAAGATACAAGATAGACTTCTGGGAGAACATGGCAGACAGATAGCAGCAGCTTCGGAGGCTCTCTGAGAAACCACACTTAAAATCCAGGAATGGTGCCGGGCGAGAAATCCTAAGCAAGGGAAGATATACTTTGCCGACCCAGGAACAAACTAAACTAAGAGAAACCAACTGGAAACGCAATCCCGTTGATATAACAGCAACAGATAAGGTCTCGGCGCAGAAGCTGGACCCTGCGCCACTGGAAGCTGCGATTTGAATTCCTGTAGCTGCTGCTGCGTCCCAATCTGCACACCAAGGAGAGAGGTGCAAAAGCTCCGAGAGTGGGAAGTGGGGAATGGAGCCCTGACCCTTCCATAGAGTAGGAGGCTTCAGCAAAGGACATACTGGAACCAGGCAGACTACCCGGAACAGGATGCTGCAGTGACTTCAGTCACATATTCCCCTCTCAAGCGGGATTGGTGGGGAGTGCCTGGCCTGCATGACGCCACTGACTAAGACCCAGTAAGCTAGCCCAAACCAGGTCCCAGCGCCTGGAGGTGCACCCTAGCAGTGAAGCCTTTGGTAGGTTGACCTGGAGTGGCGGGCCCACCATAGGCTGCCCAGGTCTGTGTCTCCCTGGTACACTGCAGTGGGCAGGAACACCTAGCCGGCGCAATTCAAACAAACTGTAACCGACAAAGAAAGAAACTGGGCCTCCTATATATGCTTGGATAAAAGGAACAAAAAATATGGGAAGAGGGAGCAACAAGAAAGGGTACTCAGCCCCCAATCCTGAAAAACATGCAGTATCAGACACGGCACCAACAGACAGAAAACAGTTATCTCCAGAGCCTCATAGATGGGTTCAGGAATGAAATTATTAACGACCTGAAGCAAGATATAAGTAGAATAGTTAGAGAAATGCTAAGCACCACCCAAGAAAAAACAGATGGTGAAATGGAAGAACAGAAAAAAAGGGGAGAATTGTTTGGTGGAGAAAATAGAGAAAACATAGAATACATTGAAGCAGGTTCAAAGACAATACCAGGAAACTAAAAACTCTACCGAAAACTGGCATAACAGCTTGAGAGAAACTAAGGATAGATTATCTGAACTGGAGGGCAGATTTGTAATATGGGAGCATGAAATGAAAAACTTCTTAAAAATAACAAAAAAAAAAACAAGCAGCAACAATACAAAGGCTAAAAGATGATAAGAGGATCTATAACTTAAGAATTAAGAACATAAAAGAAGTAGGGACACAAACAAACAGACTATGAAAGCTATTCACAGAAATAATCCAAGAGAATTTCCCTAATTTAGCAAATGGTAAAGATACTCAGATGTATGAGGCATACAGGACCCCAGCCACCTACAACCCAAACAGAGCTGCACCCAGTCATATAATAATCAAAATTCCAGAAATCTAGTATAAGAACAGAATATTAAAAGCCGTCAGAGACAAGAAACAGATCACTTACAAGGGAACACCCATCAGAATTACAGCAGACTTCTCGGCACAAACCATCAAATCACAAAGAGCGTGGGGGGAAATAATTCAAGCTTTGAAAGATAATAACCTCCAGCCAAGATTGATATATCCTGCACAACTGTCCCTAGAAATTGATGGAAAAACAAGGTGCTTCCAGGATAAAGAGGAACTAGGGGAATTTGCAACCACCAATTCAACTCTATAGAGAATACTGCAGGATATTCTAAAAAAGGAAAATACCAAGATTCCAGAAATAGTGGCAGAGAGGCTACAATGAATGGAGCAGAAAGCAAAATGAAGACAAACTGACAACAAATGACAGAAAAAGAGCTCAACAGAAATGAGGCAGAGAAGATCGGACAGTAGGAACAGCTATTTTGGAGAAAACAAGACATCATAATAGCTAGTGCTGATTTCGTATCATCTTGTTTTGAAGTCCCATCAAACTTGTATGCTTCTGTCTCCATCGGTCTTAAAAGGTTGTATCTTATAGGATTTTATTATATATGATAATATAAGTAAAAACTCTTATAGACAAGGAGATTATACAGAAACCTTCGTTCATTTTCTGTTAATTGGTTCTAAATACCCTGTAATAATGTCATTCTCTTGAATGGTTTTATAGTGTCTTGATATGTTTGGTGCTACAGTATATGAAGTTATACTCAAAGATTTCAAGGAAAGAGACACTATGGTAACTATTTTTATGTCAGGATATCTTGTGTGAAACACTATTTTGCTTAAATGGTTATGTTTTGACCTGCGTTGTTCTGTTGTTGTGCCCTCTTTTATCTCAATCCCCCTCCCTTTTTAATCATTTACTTTTTTCATCTTTTTAATTAAGGGAAAAATAAGTAAAAAATAGCAGGATACATTATAGTAACCTACTTTAATTTCCTATTAACTTGATTTGAAATCCTGTATTGCCCTCACCATCTTGTTTTGACTGATTTTCCCCTATTCTGCTTTGCTTGACAGTACCAAGTTAGAAAGTATAGGGAAAACTGTGAAGACAATAAGAATCATTATGACGCCCATTCCAGTTGACTATTATCTTCTTTTAAAATCCTGTAATGTCTCCAAAGCTTTGGTTTTATTCTTTACTGTTTTGTTCAATTTTATTATAACTGGCAGTTCTTCTTAAAATAGCAAGAGGCAGTATGGTAACCACTGTTGATCACCTTGTATTTTGTTTTTACATTATCTATTATATCCATCCTTTTGATTTGTCTGACTCTGTTCTGATATGTCGCATTTGGTTTTACTCTCTTCAAAAAAAGTGGTAAGAACTGTGGGAGTAATAAAACACAAAATGTGTAATTGTCATTGTACAAAAGAAAAGAAAGTGCTCTAAAGGTTATAACTGCATATATGTTTAAGTGTATAAGATAACCATATTACTGAGTTTTTTTGGATCATTGAACAAAACTGCACTCTCACTGTTTGAAAGTCCACATTATATGCTTCAATTTTGTAACTTGAACAACTATTTCTAAGATGAGAATATGTAATCTATTAACTAGTGATTTCTTATTGTTTATTTTTTAAATTTTGTATTACTTGTACCCTTTTTCTGTTTTTTGATTTTTCTCCTTAAATTAAAAAAAAAAAAAAAAATAGAAAAAAAAAAAAAGATACAAGATAGCCAGGGATTAGCTCAGCACCATAAGCACCTGCCTGGCAAGTATGAGGTCATGAGTTTGGTCCCTGGTACCCTGAATGAATGAATGAATGAATGAATGAATGAATGAATGACACAAGATATGGGCTGGGGATGTAATCAGTGGCATAAATGCCTCCCTGGCAAGCACAAGCTCATGAGTTCGATCCCCAGCACATAAAAAAAAAAAAAAAAAAAAAAGATATGATTTTCTCTAAGCCTTTAACAAAAAAAAGCATTTTATAAAAAGTATAAATATTTTATCTTTCTGCCTATTTCTGTCTGATATTTATTTAGAGACAGAGCCTTACTAGTCAGGCTGACCTTGAACTCAGTATGTAGCCCAGGCTGACCTCAAAATCATGGCAATTCTCCCACCTCCGCCTCCTGAGTGCTGGAATTACAGGCATATGTCAACCATGTCTGGCCTATGTCTGATGCAATTTAGAAAAATATCAATGGGCTGGGGGTTTAGCTCAGTGGTATAAGCGCCTGCCTTGCAAGCAGGCAGTCGTGAGTTCGATCCCCAGTACCGAAAAAAAAAATTAAAAAAAAAAAAAAATAAATAAATAAATAAAAAAGAAAAATATCAATGTCAGTAACAAAGAACCAGCCTGGTATAGTGGTGCATGCCTATAATCCTAGTGCTCGGAAAGCTGAGGCAGGAGTACTGCTGTAAGTTCAAGGCCAGCCTCGGCTATACACATAGTGAGTTCAGCACCAGCCTGAATTACACAGCAAGATCCTGTTTCAAAAATCCAACCAACCAACCAAACAACAACAACAAAACCCCAAACAACTGAGAGAGAGGAAGCCAGGGATGTAGTGGCTCACCCTGTAATTCCAGCTACTTCAGAGGCTGAGGTGGATCTTAAGGACAGATCTTAAGGACTGAGACTTGTGGCTGGCAGTGGGTCAATGATAGGGCACACACATGTGAGGCTATTGGTTCAAGTAGCAGCACCAAAACAAACTTAGCAGAAATACTGCCATGATCTCTGGGCTTTAATCATGAAAAGAAAAGCAGATTTTTAGGACAAAGTCGAGAGGCACTCTGTACCCCCTATAACCCTCTCACGCAGCCCAAGAAAGGAGGGAGAGGCTCTCCCTAAAGAAGGGGCTGCCTGGATAACAGCCGGGCTCTGGGCCCTGCACATCCAGCACACCCAGATGTCAGTGTCTGCAGGTCTGTATCAGGTCTATAGGGTATGGAGACATCTGATAACCTACTAAAGTTGCAGATACACATGGAAGACACAAAAGCTTCTCACTGACTGACAGGGCCAAGCTTCCAACAGACACGTGAGAAGCACTGGAGGATGAGGAGTGACAGCTGCTCATGGGCAGAATGCCACTCTGCAGGCAGCCGCAGGAACAATGCTACCTTCCACAGAGGGGCAGCACCTATGAGAATGGAGCAGACGCCAGGTCTCTGCCAACATGGCTTTCTTCTAGACTCCCTTTTCTGTGGAGCAATTTTTTAAATAGAAACATCTCAATTATTTCTCGCTATAAAAATTGCATATCACTACGCAATACAAAAAAGTACACAGTGAGAAACACAGCTTAAGTGCATCATTCATGCACTTCCAACTTCCTGCCCATAAATACTGCTGTAGTTCAAATGGAACAACACTGGTCTACACTGCTCTCCCTCCCACAGAGCCTGGCACCCTACCGGGGATTGAACTCACGACCGCCTGCTTGCAAGGCAGGTGCTTGCTGTTTTAAGGATGCACCATAACTACTCTTCTAATAACCATAAGGCCACCCAACAATTTTTCTAGTTTTGTTCTGTGTGTATGAGAGAGAGAGAGAGAGAGAGAGAGAGAGAGAGAGAGAGAGAGAGACAGAGAGAGAGACAGAGACAGAGAGAGACAAAGACAGAGACAGAGAGCAAGCGCAAGTGCACTGCATACTGAAGTCAGGGCCTCACACATGCTAGGCAAATGCTCTACCACTGAGCTACATCTCCTGGTCATCTGCCCAATTTTTCACTACTAGAAGCTGCTGCAAGTTAGTATTCTATTCAAGCACTTGGAGTTTTTGGTCTGATGCATAATTGGGCACACACCTGTAACCCCAGCACTAAAGACGCTGAGGTTGGAAGAGGCTGGTGCTTATGTTCAGCTGCAGGTTCAAAACCAGCCTGGGCTACATAGTTGAGAAGGCCAGCCTAAACTACATAGCGAGACCTTGTCTCAAACAAACAAACAAACAAGGTATAATTGTTAGATAAAGTAGCACGTTTATCTAAAATGAACAAATTTTCGCAAACTGCTTTAAACAAAGGTTTTACCAATCAAGCTATAAAACCACACCTGCCTCACACTCCTCTCAAGCTACAGCCCCCTCTACAACTCTTCCTCCTCTGACCCCAAGCCTCCTGAAGAGAACCACACAGGCTTGCAGGGCCCCTTCCACTCGAGGTACATCTGCTCCTGAGGGCTGGGAACGCTGGCATGCCTCCAGCACACATCACGGACTCACTACACAGAAGCTCAGGCAGCCTGCCCACCAGAGGCATGAAAAGTCCAAGATGGTGCATGCTGCTGGAACTTACAAGTTTCAGGTACTTCGTACCTAACTTATAAAAATAAGAAATTCTAAATTTAGTATAAATATTTCATTAAGTAAACAGTTGCTAATGAATCAGTTATGACAGCAAGGTCCACAGCTCATTGTCTTTTTTTTTCCCCCAATACTGGGGACCAAACTCAAGGCTTTCACACAAACCTATTTTTTTTAAATTATTTTTTATTTTGAGATAAGGTCTGGCTAAATTACCCAGATTAGGCTCCAACTCGCTGTTCACCTACAAAGCTAGGATTACAGATATGTACCACCTCATCTGGCTCTACAGCACATCTTTAAACTCCAGGGTCAACTTAGTGAAAAGTACCTGGAGGTTTCCAAGTTAAGCTATTTTAAAATGTTTCACAACTATTTATCTGCACAAAGCAAAACTGTCTTAATTTACTGTGAAACCAAGACAAAATAAATTAGCACAGAGAATCAATAGGAGATGATCATCACCACGCTGACACTTTCACCAACTTGCTATAATACAATAGCCATCCCTTCTCTTTGGTTTTGTGCCCCAGGATTTCAGTTATCTTTGGTAAATATTGGTCTAAAAATATTAAAAGCAAAATCCCAAATGTAAACTGCATGCTGATCCAAATGGTATACTAACATCTTACTTTCTTATCCTATGCAGGACAGAATCATCCAGCCAATGTACCCACAATGTATGACTTAGTCACCTGATAGCAATTCTGTTATCAGAGTGCTTATGTTCAAGTCACTTTTATTTCATCATGTTATGCCATGCCATGCCATGCCATGCCACACCACGCCACACCACACTATGCTATGGTATTGAGGCCTGCTATATAGTTCAGCCAGGCTGGTCTTGAACTCAATCAATCTTCCTGCCTCAGCCTCCCAAGTGCTGGATTTCAGGTGTGGGCCTGGCAAGTCACCCTTATTTTAAATAAGGGCACCAGGCCAAGAGTAGCATGCTGGCAAAAGAAAGCTACTACAACACTCTCTCTTTAAGTGAAAGCAAAAGTTTTCAATTTAAGGAAACAAAAAAATGTGGGTATGCAGAGATTCCTCAAAAAACTAGGTCCCATTCAACCCAGCTATTCCCCTTCTGGGTATCTCCCAAAAGAATTAAAAACATCCTACCACATCAATATACATGCACCCATGTTTACAGCAGCACAGTTTGTAATAGCCCCGAACTTGGAAACAACCCATATGACCATTGACTGAGAAATGGATTAAAGAAAAGTGGAGGGGCTATGGATTTGGCTCAGCGGCATAAGCGCCTGCCTTGTTCGTGAGTTCGATCCCCAGTACCGATTAAAAAAGAAAGAAAGAAAGAAAGACAGACAGAAAAAAAGAAATGTGGTACTTTTATACAATGGCATGCTACTTAGCCATAAAAAAGAACACACTAGAGATTTTTATAGCTAAATGGATGCGATTTGAGACGGTACTCATTAGTGAAATTCATAAGACACACATATGTAAACATCATATTGTCTCACTAGTGCCAGAGGCTGAAGGTACAACATATGTATATGTGTATGTTTATATATATACATAAAAAATACTTATGATGGTTACACCTCTGATTTCTGAGTTCAATGAAGAAAAAGATTGTGCTGGTGTTGTTCAGACAATTGTAAGCAGATGTCTTATGCTCTGGGTGAATGATTTGGGGATAACAATGTATGTACCATTGTTGCCCCTGATTGACATGTTTTGAAATTTTCTTTTAGTTTTTCTTCTTTTTTTCCCCCTTGAAATAAATTGAATTTGAAAAAAATAAAGTATTTTGCCTAGGGGAAAAAAAAAGGAAAAAATATGCATGTAATTAATTCCAGCACTCTGGAAGGCTGAAGCAGGAGGACTGCAAATTGAAACCCAGCCTGGGAAACTGAATTACTTAATGAGTCTCTTTCTCAAAATAAAAAAGGGCTAAGGACTTAGCTCTGTACAAATATCCTAGATTCAATCTGTAGTAACTCAAGAAAGAAAAATAAAAACACAACCCAAAACATACACCAAGGTTGCTGAGATCCACAGCTGGTTACCATTGTTAATCTCTTTCTATGCCTAACTTATAAATGAAACTTAATCACAGACACGTATAAACAGGAAAAAACACAGGCTACACAAGATCTGGCTCATTGTGGGTTTGTTAGGCAGCTAGTGGGTCTTAGAACATACTACCCATTTTGAGATAAGATCTCATTAAATCACCATATTTGCCCTGGCTGGACTCAAACTTGTGATCCTCCTGCTTTAGCCTCCCAGAGTCCTGGAGTTACAGGCATGCACCAACATGCCCAGATCAAATATCTTCCAATTACTGTTCATTTTATTATTGTTAAGAGATCCACATGCTACAATTAAACTCATCAACTGAGTTCTCTACAGCTTCACATCCAGTAAGAAAAGAGAGAAAGTGGACACCTTTAAAACACTTATTCCTCTAAAGACAGGAGAGGTCTGCCTGCCAGATTACTCACCACCAGTCAGCCCAACCATGTTCTCCAGGACACAGCCACCTCACAGAGCTCAGAGACAATGACCACAGCCCTGCCTGGATTTGGAAAGGGTCAGAACCCTGTTTACCTATCTCTCAGAAATAGCTATTCCAGCTGCAAAATGAAATTTAGATTCTTTGAGGGCTGGAAAAGGGAAAAGCCAGGAAATGTTCATCATCCCCTTACCTTGTTTCTCTTTTTCTTTGAGTGGATCGGTGTTATAGACTCGGAATCCATTTTCCATCCCACACGCAAAGCACCCTGAAGCAGGAGTATGAAAAGACGTATTAGTTCCCAGTGGACAAGACAAGCAGTCTGGAGACGTGGCACTCAGAGGTTCCCAAACTTCACAGACACGATGCACGCCCAGTCACGGCCACTCTCCTCACAGAGATGATACAAGGGATGTACCCATCCTGCATCACTGAGCACGCACAGGAGCCTCTGGAGTAATGAATGCTGGCTTATTTGCTGCAGGGTTCTCCTGCTGCATTCCTGTGGACTAGCCTACGCCTGAACACTGAATTCCAGAAAGAGCTCACAGGTTACCTTGGAAAGCCACTCTGCCAATGAGCATTCCTTGAATGCTCGCCTCTCAAGCTCACTGGCCCTACTTCTGGAACAGACTTTTCACGTGCTCAGGTACTGCACTAGTCCTAGAGACACAGTGACAAACAACAATGTGCACAAGCAAGTTAGGACAGCCACCACGCAAGCCAGTCTGGCCAGTGTGGATTCAGCAGGTGAGGGAAAGGGGCAGGATCCAGCAGACATGCAGGGAGTCTCATACTCCTGAGACTGAAAAGAGCGAGGGCTGCTCTCTTCTATCTTAGCGTCGTTTCCTACAAGATGCAAACTGCTCAAACTCCACAAACCCCTGTCATGGTCACAATGAGACCCAGGCCATCATCTCCAAGTCATTCATCCAGATTGCTAATGGTCTAAATAAAAGGCACTCAAGTTTCAAGACCATGCTGCTTTGTTTCCTGCAACCTGGACTCCAGTCACTTTAGGTATGGCCCACAACTATACCGACCTCCTTTAAATGCCATATCCAACTGCAGGTTCACATGAAGCTTTGAGAACAACTAAACCTTCCAATTCTTCATATGAAATGTTGTGAAGCCTGGTCCCTGAAAAACTGGTTTGAAAACCAATGTTAAGGTCTCTTAAGTTCCATTCTATTAGTTTTGCGCTACCACTGTGGTTGTGGGATGAGATTATTCTGTCCCATCAGTCATCCTTCCAATTGGAAAAGTATAACTGTATTTTTATCCAAGTATAAAACTACAGATCAAGACAGATCCCAGGATCCATGACAGCTACACCAGAGAACCAGAGATCTTACTATGTGATCAGCTCTTACATTCTGAAATGTAATTTACCTGGGCCTGGAATCTGAAACTCACTTGAAGGTGCTACGTTATGTCTTACTTAAATTGTTCTGAGTTACAATACCCTTTTGATGTTATTATCAGCATATAGCCCAGTCAGAGGAATATGAGCTTTCCTTGCCAAAAAATATAGAGATACTAGTTAAATTTTTTCCTTTTCAACTACTACATCTTTCATAAGTCTTAATCAAGTCTGTATCTACTGGTCTTCATCAGGAAACAGTCCTGATTAAAGATTTGTATAAAAACATACAAGCCACTTTTATAAATCCACAAGCAAAAGAAAAACAAAACAAACTGATCATCAAGCCAGATATGGTGGTAGATACTGTAATCCCAACACTTGAGAAACTGAGGCAGAAGGATAGTCATGAATTCAAGGCCAGCCTAGGCCACACAGTAAGTCCAGGTCAACCTAAATTACATAGCAAGACCCTGTCTCAAAAAAACAGGATCATCAGTAAACAAGGAACCAGGAGAACGTAAATAAAGCACACTGGCCCCACTGGTCAAAATGATGGGTACGAGTGCCAGCTTGGTGTCAAGTCAGAGGAACACAGAGGAACACTGAGGCGAAACGCGAAGAGCACTCTGAAGAACTATCTGCAAGGATAGCACAGCTCCAACTGCTCCCAGCATACCCTTGCAGACCCGTGAACATGTGCTCATCAAAAGACATGTCTCACAATAATCACAGTGGCTCTGTTATACTTATGGAAGCCAAAAACTAGAACCTATACAAATGCTCACCAAAAATAAAATGGACAAATGAATGGCAATACACACCTGCAAAGGAACACTACATGTTCATGAGAAGGATCTGTAACTACAACCAACAACGTGGGGAGAAAAAATCTCAAAAACATGACAATGAAAAAGACAAAAACAGACTGGTACTATACCCAGTTCAGCTGTAAGCACTTGCCTAGCACGCACAAGGCCCTAGGAATGGAGAGTCTATGACATCTCAGCTAAGTCACCCCAGCAGCCGAGCATCAGATATTCAGGTTTAATTGCAGTCTGGCACTTTTCAGTAAGTGAGTGAGTTTTGTGTTGCAGTTTGGCCACCCACCTCTAAAAGGTGCACTCTCACTCTGCTAGGTTGATCATCAGCATGGCAATAAAAGCAAACCAACAAAAGCCAAAGACAGAAATAAACACTAAAGTAAGTACAGAGTGAGGTGGCACAGGACTGTAACCTCCAGCCCCTGGGAGGCGGAGGCAGGATTGCTGACAGTTTGAGGCCAGTCTGGACTAGAGAGTAAGACTTATCTCAAAAAACCAAAATAAAGGGCTGAGGATTTAGCTCAGTGGCATAAACGTCTGCCTGCCAAGCATGAGGTTATAAGTACAATCTCCAGTACAAAAAAAAAGTACAACCAAAACAACAAAACAACATAACCTAAAGTAAGCATAGAAGCAAGCAAAACTAATCGATGCTGTCACAGGTCAGGCTGGAAGGAGCATGAGAGCTGGGATATACTCAGGATCAGAACCAGGGTACTGCTGAGGGGTGTGTGCAGTTTGGAAAATGCAACAAGCTAAACATATATATGTGCACTGTGTGTGAGGGGTTCCTGGATTTCATCTGCTTGGGTTTCTTTTGTCTTTTTTTTGTTGTTGTTGAGATAGTCTTGCCTGTGCCACCACACTCAGCTACCCTTTTCTCCCTGGGAAATCTCTGGCCTAAACTACACCACACAGCTCCCCCAAAGCCAGCAGTGATGGCCGCGTGGGCCCAGGAGCTTCATCTGTCACCTCAGGGCTTACCTCGAGCAGCTATTCAAATATCTCTGCTTCCTGTTGGGATAGAAAAAGTAAGTGGACACATTATAGAAATGCTTGTACCAACACTTTCAGTTGTGAAGACTGTAGTGCAAATTATCACTGGGGAAAAAATAAAGTTTGAACAATTTAAAATTATGAGCTAGCTTTAACAAATGGTGCGGGAAAACTGGCTTTCTACACGCTTTGGACCTATAGCTTTCATCATGCTCTAAACTAAAATTGAAATGG
This sequence comes from Cavia porcellus, assembly GCF_034190915.1. Taxonomy (NCBI): domain Eukaryota; kingdom Metazoa; phylum Chordata; class Mammalia; order Rodentia; family Caviidae; genus Cavia; species Cavia porcellus. The sequence continues at coordinate 30,845,668 of NW_026947515.1, forward strand.
ATCAAAGATCTAAATATTAAAACAGAAACATTAAATCTGTTGGAAGTCAGGATAAGTAGACCTATTGAAGACTTAAGTGTAGGCAAAGATGTTAGGAACAAAACTCCAATCAGACAGGAACTATCACAAAGAATCAATAACTGGGATTTCATCTTATTAAAAAGCTTTTGTACAGCAAGAGAAACCACCACCAGAGTGAAGACACAACCCACAATATGGGAGAAAATGTTTGCCAGCTGTTCCTCAGACAAAGGACTACTTTCTAATATACATAAAGAACCAGGGGGAGGGGGGAAATCAAACCTCCCCAAATTTAAAGAATCAGTCCAAAAATGGCATCTGAGATGGATATATACTTCTTAGGTGAAATACAAACAGCAAATAAATGTATGAAAAAATATTCAACATCACCGGTCATTCGAAAGATGTAAATTAAAACAAAGCTGAGTCCATCTTACCCCAGAAAGAATGAATATTATCAAGAAATCAACCACTACCAAATGCCAGTAGGAAAAAAGGAATCCTCTGCTGCTGATGGGAGTGTAGACTGGTGCAACCACTGTGGAAATCAGTACAGAGATTCCACAAAAAACTAGGACTAAAAAGGTTCCATTGGACCCCAGCTATTCCCCTTCTGGGTATTTTCCCAGAAGAATTAAAAACATTGTACCACAGCGATATATCACACTCATGTTTATAGCAGCACAGTCTGTAAAAGCTAAATCTTGGAAACAGCTCAAATGCCTATCAACTGGTGAATGGATAAAGATGTTGACTTTTTAATACAATGGAGTACCACTTTGCCACAAAGCATACACTCAAGGTACACAGATGCACCTTGAAAAAAAGAAACAAGTTACAGCAGGTACAAATTCTCTATGATGAATGTGATCATATGGGTATCAAAAATGCACCAATACGGGGCTAGAGATTTAGCTCAGCGGCATAAGCGCCTGCCTTGCAAGCAGGCAGTCCTGAGTTTGATCCCTGGTACCGATAAAAAAAAAATTTTTTTTTAAAAAGAAAAAGGGCTAGGAGAGAACCTCAGTGGCAGAGCCCCTCTGGATCCTATCCCCAGTATTAAAAATAGTCGTTCGAACGTGTTTTCTAAACTTTAATTTGCAATAAATGTTAAAAACACGGGGAGTAAATAATTTAAGATCAGTATAAGCAGAAACAAAATGTGATGCAACCATCTGATATAAATTTACATTATAGCATGTTAACTATTAACAAAAGCTTTAGGATGAAAGCATATTTCTTTTAAATTGCGACAAACTTTATCTGAATAATTAAAAGTGAAAAGTGAAGGAGAAACTGGCTCTGCAGTTTGGGCTGAGTAAAAGAGGAAACAGCAATATAAAAACATACCCTGGTGGATGCAGGGTGCACTATGGTAAGGTCAGCCACAATAGCCTGGAAGCGTATTTCTTTTTTTCTTTCTTTTTTTTTTTTGGTATGGGGACTGAACTCACAACCTTGAGCTTGCCAAGCAGGCATTTAAGGCCGCTGAGCTAACCCGGGGCACAGAAGCGTGTTTCTTAAGGAATCACTATATGGCTGTTCATTTCTTAAAAGGTTAAAACTTACTGGTCCTCTTCTAATTAAAAGCCAAATGTTGAGGCAGATCCTGTGCCACCCAAAGACCAACATCTGGCCCCTGAAGTAAGTGCAATCCTTCCTTGTCCCAGCAGGAGGCCAAAGCAAACCACTGCAGGCACCACCCAGGTCAGGAAGCCAAGTGAGGCCTTCCCACTGGCCCTCCTCCTGGGTCCAAGGGCTGCTCCTCCAGAGACCCTACTGTAAACCAGTGTCTTCCTCCAGCTTAATGAAAACCTTTCCACACCTGTCTTATGACATGCACATGTTCTGCTTCTTACTTTGGTTTTTCTTAAATACATTTTCCAGTCTTCTACTACATCACTAGCATACAGAGGTAGGGTCGGGGTGTCAGATTCGATTCTATTCAAACTGTCAAAGCCCTGGAAATACTTAGCATACTGAAAACCAAATAAATATATGCCAAATGCGAGCCGAAAACTGAATTATCTAAAACGGTTCATTTGACAATTCCCAACACTGCAAAATAAAATAATTCACTTAAGATTATCGTCACAGAGAGCATGGTCACACACACCTATAGTCCCAATTCGAGAGGCTAAAACAGAAAGATCAGTTAAGCTCAGAAGTTGCAGCTAAGCAACACAGTAAGATTCTTGTCTCAAGAACACTATAATAAATTTTTCACACATATGAGATTATGTGGCACTTTTAGCTTCCTCTTTAAAACTTTTAGTTTCCTCTTTAAAGCACAGCGACAAAACGTGGTGATGGTGGTGTACCCCAATAACACAAGCACTCAAAAGAGGCTGAAGCAGGAGGATCACTGTGAGTTCGAGGCCATCCTGGGCTACAAAGCGAGTTCAAAGCCAATCTGAACTGCATAGTGAAACCCTGTCTCGAAAACAACAAAGTCCAAAATCAAGATGCAAAACTTCTTAGGAGTCTGCCCTTCAACAGCAGCTGGTTGCTCCCTTCTTCTCAGTGGTGAAGCTGAGGAGTTCACCTTACCAGGTAGAGGAGTGATTACCGCAGGCCACAAGGACCGAGATGCCCAAGGCAAGCCTGAGAGATCTTTCCCTCCACCAAACAAGAGTGCTGTTTGTTACGAGTGGCAGGACTCACTGTAAACTGACTAACCAGCACCTTCGCTGAGGTTCATCCCGCAGGGACCACACATTGAGCCAACTCTGGGACCCAAAGAACTCACAGTTTAAGACCTCGCGCAGGCCTAGAGTAGTGGTGCACACCTACAATCTCACTATGTGGTAAACTGAGGCGGGAAGATCGTCACAAGTCGAAGTTAGTTTGGGCGACGCAGTGAGTTTTAACGCTAGCCTGAGCTACACAGCAAGACCTAAACTCAAAATATAAACAAAACAAGACAAATGAAAAAGAGAAGAGAAAACAAGAGATGTGCACACTACCGAAGCCTAGAGCTTCCAGGACCCACCCAGTAAACCGAGCACAGAATCCCAGTTCGGGCGGGATCCGCCTCCGCCTCCGCCTCGTCTCAACCGGCCCGGACCGCCTAGGGCAGCGCCGCGCCGCGCCCCGAGCCTGGGGTCTCCAATGGAGGGATGAGGACCGCCTGAACGCGTCGGGGGTCGCGGAGGCAGGGCCAGGCTGAGCTCAGGGCCCCGGGGACAGGGCCGGGCCAAGCCGAGGGTCTCAAGAACAAAGCCGGACCGAGATCTGGGCCAGGGCCAGGCGTCTTGGGCTCAGGGCCGGGGGTCTTGGAGACAGGGCCGACCCGATCCGAGGGTCCCGGATGTGAGGCCAGCCCAGAGTCTCGGGGAATTTCGGGAACAAGACGGCCCAGGCGAGAGTCCAGGAGGCCGGGCTAGGCAGAGTGGGAAGTCTCGGGGTCCGGGGGTCTCAGGGGCAGGGCCAGGTCCTCGGTCTGGGGCGAAGAGGGTCGTCCTGAGATCTGGGGTGGGCCCGGCGCGCGCCTCACCGTGGTCCTGGTTGAAGCCGGCGTACAGCAGCCCGTTGCCGTGCGGGTTACACGGCAGAAGGTTCATGGCGCCTCCCGGTGTCCACCGCTTCTCAGTGCTGCATGTCGCCTGAAGGGCCGGGGAGAGTCTCCGGTCTGGCGGCGCACAGGCCGCCGCAGCCGGAAGCGAGAAGCGTAGGGGCTTGCGTCGTGCGTGCGTGCGGACGTGTGCGCGTGCGCGCGCACAGCCAGGGAATCCGCGGAGTGCCGAGTACGTCCGACCACGGTGGCGCAAGACCGGACCGCCGAGTTCGTCACCGGTTGAACCTGCGGACTTGAAGCACGACGGCACCACACCCGGGCCGCAATGGCGAGGCGGGGAGGAGGCGGGTCCGGGATCGCCACAAGACCAGGTGCGGGCCGAGTCTCCGCGACACGTGTATGCCACCCCTCAGACCCCACACAGGACGCACAGCCCCTCCCTCACACCACATGTCCACCCGTGTCACCCCCACGTACACAGAGTCCACCCCACCGTCCCTTCCTCGAGGTACACATTTCTCTGAACACACGGCCCTTTACATGGTCCTGTGGTACCGTCTTCCCCTCCACAGCCCCCAGCGTGTGCCCTGGAAACGTAGTACCTCTCGTGTCCCTGTGGGCACACAGGTTGCTGCTGCACTGCATTCAGGGACAGGCCGCTGTGGCTGAAGGGTGAATGAGGGCATCTGTGTCTCACGACAGACAGCCAGGCAGCTGACCAGTCAGCTGGTGGTGGCCCCCAAAAGATAAATACACCTGGGATGATGCTGGAACAGTAGAGGAAAAAATAAAACAAAACAGTATTCAGCTCTGTAGTTCTACGCTGAGGCGGCTGAGGCGAGGGACAGCAGGTGGAAGAGGCCAACCTTTTTTGAGAGAAGAAAGGAATGTAAGAACCCCAAGCCTAAGTAAAGGGGTTGTGAATCCACACGGTTCCGTGAGGCAGGAGGAGCTCAAGAGCCAAACCCCAACCCTGGAGGACTGGGGAAGGGCATCTCACCCAGAGGTCTTGGCTGCGACCCTTACCAAGGCAGGAGACAACGTGGGAACACAGCGCTCGGGAGGGTCACCTGCCTGCAGGAAGCCGCCAGTGAGGTCCCCTAGTTCCCAGCTGTCAGCTACCACCCACCAGCTGCCAACAGAGTGCGAGCACCCTATTCCCAGACCACTCAGCTTCCTAATACTTTTTTTAGCCAATATTCTTCCATAACCAGAGTGTTAAGAACCACCCCGAAAAGCAGGTACAAGGTAGGGAGCAAATACTGAAGCTAGGGCTCTGCTGTGACCTGAGCAGCCCCCTGCACCCAGAATCCACATGTTGAAACTTAGTTGCCTGTATGGTTTGTGGAGGTGGCCTTTGGGAGAAGACTCCCAAGAGGAACAGAAAGTTCAGTGCTCCCTACCAGTACCTGTATTTTTCTTTTTTCCATTTTTGAGAGCTGTGACTGCCTGAAATGCCTCATGGCTACTTGGGAACTTTTGTTTTGCCCACAGCAAGTTTGGGTCTTGGGTCCAGTGCAAGTGACTGCCCTAAGCCTCTCTGTCAGGCTCCACACCTCTTCAGCTGCTTTAGCTTTTAAATGTCCCCATTCCCTTCATTGTCACTAAGCAGAAAGTCTGGGCTTGGTTGGCAGGATATTGGCCTTATTTATTTTTTGGTCTGTATAAGTGGCCTTCCCCTCACCCTACTGGAAAAGTAATGGACTGTGCCTCTGTATGCTGCACCATAAAACCTAACGAAGCCTCATTTGGTAGTTTCATTTTGCTTGTTCATGATTTCTATCTCAGGTAGAGCAGGCTCAGCTGGTAACACTAAAGGCTGCTGGCACTGAGAGTGGCCATGTGGGGCTCCGTGATCATTAATCGTGATATCACTTTGAATGGATTAAAAAACATAGCAGATTATGGGAGCGCAGTGTTGGGTGTGTCTGTTGGTGAGATGTAGGCCAGCAAACTGGCCAGAGCTGCATCCTTGCCCCTCTTACGCTGCAGCTTCCATCTGCTTGGGCTGAGCAGTGACTGGCTCTTCTGTGTGTGGACAGCCAATATGTATTCCTCCACCTCTGGTCCTGCCAGCCTACCTGATACCCTCTTGCACAGTTAGACATGGATTTTCTTCCTTCCTTCCTTTGTACAAGGAATCAAGCTTTGGACCTCACACTTGCCAGGCAGACCCTGTACCACTGAGCTAAATCGCTGGTCCCTTATTTTCTTTTTTTAATATGAAAATTTATTAGTAATGTCTTCTCTCAGAATTTATGATCTCGATCTTTCTTGCTATCGTAGAGAGCCAGAAGAGAGACACTGACAACTTTAACAATCAGCATGAACTTTCTGACCACACACAGCACCCAGAACTTTATCATTTTCCTCAATAAAGTTCAAGCTCCCATTCTTAGGGACAAAAACTGTGATTTTTCTTGCTATTCTTGATCAGCTGAACCTGACACACTTACTGATGACAGAATTTGGCTGTTTGGTTTCAGCTCCTACTTCTTCCAGCATGATTTCCTTGGCATTTGAAGCACCTCCAGAAGGACTGGCCACTGGGCACAGCTGCTGTCTATAACTACTGGAAGAGAAGCAAGGAGGGCTGTTAACACTAATCACTGAGAACACTGGCATTCAAACCTCAGAACTGCTAATTCTAAGGGAGCTGCACTTTGCCTCTTTGTGATTTCTATCTGAATTGAGCAAAGGAATCCTTGGTAGATTGGTAATGGAACCCTCATGAACAGGATCAATGACTAGTTTTTTTGTTTGTTTGTTTTGTTTTTTTGTTTTTGTTTTGTCTTTTTGAGATAGGTCTCACTCTGCAGTTCAGGTTGGCCTTGAGCTCACTTTGTAGCCCAGGCTGGTCTCAAACAACAGTCTTCCTGCCTCAGCCTCCTGAGTGATGGGATTACAGATGTGTGCCACCACACCTGGCTCAATGACTTTATTTTTTTAAAAGTGTGTGGGTAAGGCAAGATGCCTCCTTCCATTGCTTTTTTATCCTTTCTCCTAGGGCAGAGACAGCTTTCTGGGCACCATCATGGAATAAGAGTTGCCCTCATCAGACACCAGCTGTTCTGTCCCTTTGCCCTTGGACTTGCTGGCCTACAGAACAAACTCCTATTCCTTTAAAAGTTACTGTTGCCGGTATTTTGTTACAGTGGTCTAAGTGGACTCAGGAGCTTCTACCACTCTCCCAGTTCTGCCTTCTGAGTTGAGACAGAAAGTCCCACCCCAGGACAACCGTGACAGCCTTCCCACCCTCTAGACTTCCCCAAGGAAAAGACTTATTCTAGTTCCCCCAACTCAAGAAGCTTCATTCCCACCTCTCAAATCTCTTGTTTCTTTTGATGAAGCTGTTCTTCAGCACAGTTCTAAGCATCTCTGTCTCTGCAGAAACACAGGTTATCAAGCCTGTAACTGCCATTTTTTTTTTTCCTGGATTCTGTATTTTGTCTAAGTAATTCCTCATTGAAATTATAAACTCTCTACCTTAGAAATTTCTCTAATGGCAATAATTCCAAGTCATAATCATGCATACTATATTCTGAATCTCAGAGTTTGAAGAAAGGCTCATGAATGTCTGGAAATAAGATGGCTCACATTCCTATTTGGGAGGGATTTTGCCAGCTGTGAGAGCCAGGGAACAGAATGACAACAAAGTTTTCTCTAGAGTGTGACTTGCATTTCAATTATATTTTCTGTATATCTACCATCAAAACATGTAAGCTTCTAAATTAGTTCCTTATTAGAGTTTGTTTCTAATTCACAGAAATACCACTTTGACTTACTTTTGCACTTCCTCTGTGAAGTGCAATATTACCTTGTCATGTTAGTTTCCCACAGCTGCCATGACACAAGGCCACAGACTAGGTAACTTAAAATAACAGTTCCCAGGGGCTGGAGATTTAGCTCAACGGCACAAGTGCCAGCCTTGCAAGTGTGTGCTCATGAGTTCGATCCCTGGTACTGGTTAAAAAAAAAAAAACAAAAACAGCTCCCTGGCCAGTTGAAGTATCACATACTTATAATCCCAGCTACATGGGAGGCTGAGGCAGGAGAATTGCAAATTTAAGATCAATCTGGGCAACTTAGCCGCCCCTTGTCTCAAAATAAAAAGGGCTGGGGGTTTTTAGCTCAGTGATAGAGGACTTGCATAGCATGTGTGAATTCTTGAGCTTAATCTCCACTGCAAAAGGCAAAAATAAAGGGAAAAAAAAGCAATTAACAACATCAAGATCCCAGATACCTATTCTCTCACAGGTCTAGGAACTTTAAATTCACAGTCATGTGTGGCTGTCTGGGCTTCCTCAAGCAGGTCTTGGGGAGACCCTTGCTGCAACCACTACCATTGGCTCCAGTGTTAGAGGTCCAAGGCCTGTGGGCACCTGTATGCTTTCTACACGGCAGCTCTCCAAAGGCTCCAGGTCAGCCGCTTGGGGAACTGTGTTCTACTTCTGGGCTGAGTGGAAATCTTTAAATAAATCAAAAAAGGAGCAGAGAAAAGTACTGTTTTGTACCTGTTGGGCTCGCTCCAAGCAGAGATCCATCCCACACATCCCATGTATGCAGAACTAAGGGATAGAGGCAGAGCCTCTGCTTGGATCCTTCACTCTCCCTCTTCTTACACCTCCCTGGAAGGAGTTGAGTGGCCCTGGCCTGGCCAGCATCAGCCTAAACGTGCTCATCTCTCCATTGGTGCATAGCAGAGGAGCCATGAAGGTGCTGGGAAAATGTCTGCGAGACCACCCCTCCCCGCAGAGGGACTGTCTCCTCAGGCCCCACCATTTGTCCACACTCTCACCTCTGTGGACATCTGTCCCCCAGTCATGCCCAGATGGTGGGACATGTCCACTCCAGGCCATTTGTGGCCAGGTCTGCTGTGTTCCATGCTGGGTCCCTGTTATGGTTTGGATCAGAAATGGCCCCTGGAGCCTTGTGCTTGGAGGTAACTGGATCACAGAGACACTACATGCATCAGTGGACTCTTTCACCACTGAGTTCAGTAGGTGACTGTGCTGGCAGGAGGTGGGACCAGGTTGGAGGTTGGTTACCTAAGCCTGTGACCTGGAAGGGTATGTTCTTATCCCTATCTCTGTACCTGCTGCCTTGTGCTTCTTGGGTGCCCTGGGCTACATAGCTCACCTCTCCCCATCAGGCCCTTCCTCCATGCGTTTTTGCCTTGGAGCAGCAGACCATGGTTTGAAACCACAAGGCTCCTTTAGGCTATGGGAGTCAAGTACTTTGTCCCATACTTGGGAAAGTGACTAACACAGGGCCCTTAAATTGCTAAAACCTTGTAAGTCATCAACAGAAACAGTGCCCTCTGAGCATTTTCTCAGATCACATCTTCAACTCACTTCCTCTGTGTGAGAGCCTGCATCAAAACCCCACTGCCCCAGAGAGGTGCAAGGGCCACAAGGCCAGGGGAGACCCATGCCTGAGGCCCCTGCCAAGCCTCATGGCCTTGGGAGTGTTATTGGTGATGAGATTTTGTCCTTGGGACATCCAGAGGCAGTCTGTACCTCCAGAGAGCAGCAAGAGGAGTACAGAACCTCTCTGGGATTTTACAGACAGGGACAGGCATGGTGCTGTTCTCAGTAGTTCCATTGCTCTCTACATTTCTGGGAGAGAATCTTCCCCAACACATCAAAAATTAAGCTTCATGGTCCACTTGTGAATGAGCACTGAACTCGTCCACACCAGGCTGTAGAATCAGTGAAGAAAACACTGAAGGTTGCCAGGCATACCGTGCCTGCCTGTAATCCCAGCACTCAGGTGATTGAGGTAGGAGGATCACTACAAGTTCAAGGCCTAACTACATAGCAAGACTGTCTTAAAAAAAAAAAAAAAAAAAAAAAGACAAACAAATGAAAAGGCTATGGAATGCCCGGAGCTAGAAGGGGCCACCATACCACTACCAAGAGGAACAGATATATGCTTTATTGTTGAGAAACAGTTCTTAAATAGTAGTGTTTTTACTTCATTCTTTACTAAAACAGCTTTCTCCTTGCTGAACTGGGTTGGCTATGTTCAGTATCACAAGAGATATCTTTGGCATTTTCTTCCTGAAGCTTTATCACCTGTAGGACAATTTATACAAAAAAAGATGTAGATTTACAGAAAAATATGCATAGAAATCACTTATTGATCCCAAAATGTAATAAACAACATAGCAAAAACATTATCAAATGCTTTTCATACCCTAACTGGGCAGATCTGTTGTATGTCATCTCTGCCCCTCTGCAGCATTTTATAAATTGGGATTTGACATTAAAAAGGTTTACAAAACAGCCCCTCCTGTTAGAGCAACAACACCAGATTATCTCACCATCACTGCTTCTCAAACTCCCTTGAATGTGTACTCCCACACACCTTGCCCATCTGGTAAAAACAGTTATTTTAAGGAAAAAGTTGCACTGCAGTCGTGACAAAAGTAACATTCAAAATTTCATGTTATCGAGTGCAGAGCAGAGTACTGATTTTCCCTTTATAAACACAAGTTGCGAACAAGAGCTTCATGCACATCACATAGCAACGTCAGTCACACTGAGCAGGTGTCTGCTGCCCACTGGCCAGGATGGGGAAGCTGCATCCCAAGTCTGGCTGGCTCTGAGGCTTCTCCGGAAAGGCACTCTGTCTCCCTGGGGATCTTCCTAAGAGACCTTGCAGCTGTTCCTGGTGCAGTTTCCTGGCGGGCTCTGTGGGGTGCGAGCAGTCTTCACTTTGCGCAAGCTGGTCCTCTTGTGCGGAGTGCTGGTGGTAAGGGAGTAGGAGCGGCCGTGCATCATCCTGGCATTCAGGCCATTGGCCATCGAGAAGGACTTGAGATGGCTCCGCAGGGCCAAGGGCAGTGGCAGCTTGTCCACCAGGTGCACAGGTGTACAGGACACCACAGCGCGGCAGCACAGGTCCTGCAAGCTCAGCACTTGGGAGGGAGAAGAAAACCACATAAGCATCTGCTGTCCCTATCCATGCAGCGCTGGCCACAAGGGGCACCCACAGTAGCCTCCCTTCTTCCTAGGACTCAAACTATCAGCCCTCCGCCTCTGCTCGAGGTAGGTGCAGAGACCCTTGGCCTGAGCTTTTTCCCTCAGCTATTGTAATTGTTCCTCTCAAATCAAACATGTTTACTTTTTGAGAGTACATACAGAAGCCTTGAGCTGGCTCCTGGAGCACCCAACCCACAGGTGGAACTTCCATCCTTGAGCCGCCCGCCTACCCTTGCTGGGCCGCCAAAGCCGGTCCATGCCATGTCGCAGCAGCACAATTCTGGCCAGCTCTGTGAAGGACTCTGTGATGTTGAAGTTGCACAGGGGGCTGACCTCAAAGAAGGTCACACCCAGGCGCTCAGCATAGGCACGGGCCTGCTCAGTTGGCACCTGCCGCTTGAATGCCAGATGCAGGCGGTTCCCCACCAGGATCCGGGGCACACCAGGTGCATGCTGTGAGGAGTCAGAGAAGTGGGTTACACGGGGGAGGCTTTGTTGTACCACTCCCCCATTCATATCCACCTCGAACCTCAGAAAAGGGCCTTATGCACAAAGGGGATCTCTGCAGATGTAATTATTGTGGTGAGGCCCTACTGAACTGACCACAGGTCAGACAGTGCTCAAATGACTGGTGTCCTTCTAGGGACAGGACACAGTGAGGAGTGATGTATTCACAAGCCGAAGGACTGCTACAGTCTCCAGAAGCTGGGATAGGATCTTTCTCAGCAACTCTAGAAGGAGACATGGCCCTGTTGGCACCTAAAATTTGGATTTGTGCCCTCCAGAACTGTAAGACACCTCATTTGTGGGTATTTGTCATGACAGCCACGGAACCCTAATACAGTAGACTTCATACTGATGGCTCATGGGCCCCACACAGCTTCTCTGCTTGTCAGCCGACCGGCTACTGCAGGAAGCCATGCAGGCCACTACTGGTTCCGGAACCAGAGCTTCCTAGGGCCTCTGTCTACCTTGTCTGGAGCAGATTCCTGGGTTTGAGGATTCTTTGGGCTTGCATGAGTTGGATCCAGCTTCCAGGTGCTACACCCTTTCCATGCTAAATCCTTGACCTCTCCCCTGCCCACAGGCCCACAGCTAGGTCCTTGGCCCAATGCCCTTCCAAACCCCTAGGAAACCAGGCCACCGTGTCACCATACTGTACCTCATCAATCTCCTTAATCCATCGATTGATGCCATCAAAGGACCATCTGTTTGCAATGTCATAAACCAGGATCACACCCTGAGGGGAGAAGACACAGGTTCAACACACAGGACACACAGGCAGGTGTGTGATATGCTGGTTCTAAAGTCACAGACACAACCGACTATTTCACTTACTCTAATGCAAAGTGCCGTAACTTTGATTTATCCACCCCATGCAGGACTTGAATCATCATTCTCAATCACATTTCTTAAATTCATTGATAAACCTTCAAATGTCAAGGTGAGTTGGGGACTAGAACTTGTGCCAACAGACATGTAATGTGGGGAACTACAGGGTCGTGACAGCTGAGACCCCCACATGGATGGATGGACCGGCACATCACACACACAGGCACCTCACATGCAGACACGCACATATGTACACACACACGCACACATTGCTGACGCTGAGGGAGGCCTGTCACCAAAAACTTTTTTTGTTTTTGTACCAGGAATCAAACTGAGGACCTTGTGCTTGACAAACACTCTCAGACCACCAATTTACACTTAAACCTGTGTTCCTCAGCCTCCAGTGCCTCGTCAGAGAGGACAGTCGGCCAGGTGTGGCCAAGGCCATCGTTCACATGCAGTTGGATCCCCAAGCTCAGGGCCACTGTGTTACCTGTGCTCCCCTCGAGTAGGAACGGAATATGGTACAGAATCTTCCCTGCCCAGATGTGTCCCTGGAAAAGATGTGGGAGACTGTTAGGAGAACTCCGTGCTTCTTCCTGACAGCCAGGTCACAAACCTGGGAACCATGATAAATGCATTTCCCTGTGGTCGTTGGTGGCTGACATGTGGACAGGCCAAGATGCCAGCAAACCTTGTCCACTTCTCTTGGAAATACCTAGATGTTGGGATGTCCTGCTGGGCTCATTCCTTTACTTTCTTTCCTTTTTTGGAGACAGGGTCTTAACACATGATTCAGGTTGGTCTTGAACCTACTTTGTAGTCCAGGTCAGCCTCAAAATTGTAACAATCTTTTTGCCTCTGCCTCCCAACTGCTGGGATTATAGATGCATGCCAACATGCCTGGCTTTGTTCTTTTTTCTGATTATTTTAAAAGTCAGTCTAGAAAAAGCAGTGAGGGTTTTTAACGTGATTCTTAGGCACACAAATGTATCTAAAGTAGGTTTTTAAAATTTGGTTTAAGTGAAGATAATGATGTGTAGTAAGGCATGTGAGTCTATACTGGGCAATGGCTTCCGCTTACATTATGAGTAGTTCACATAACATCCGCCCCAGTGTCATCCAAGAGAAGATTGATATAAGGCCCAGTCTAGGCATCAGCCCTACAGGGGACACAGATACCTGGCTGCTGGTGGTCAGCAAGCCCAGAGCATGCTCCAAGAAAGTATAGCTGGGAGAAGATTAATCTTGCTGTGGGGTCACTGTGGGGCCTATGAGATAGGGCCCAGGGAGAGGGACACTCATTACAGGACACCATCCTCCCTGTACACAGAACCAATCAGAAAGTACTCCTTTAAGTGCTTCATTATGCTTGTAGGCACAGCCAATCAAAAAACACTATTTCTGATGCTTCATTTACATTTAATAGGAAGCCAGAGGAGTTTCTTGAAAGGTCACTTTCTACACCAAGTGGTGTTTGATAGGACAACTTTCCCAATGCCTTATTTACATAAAAAGTATTTTAGACAGAAAAGATCTGTTCCTCCTTACGCTCAGGCTGCTTCTTCTACCTTGCCTACACTTACTCTACAGAGTGTACTTCTTTTGTGCATTCAATAAATGTACACTTCTTGCTGCCTTTTCTGTATGTCTTATCTAAGTGTTTGGGAAGACAAGATTCTGGCAAGAAGTCTTGGAACTCTCCATCTGATAACAGCTGGGGTAGTGGGCAGTGTCTTCTGGAGGCTTATATGAAGGCAGTGTCAATTCACATCTGCATGTGCAGTTAATACCCACATCAGCAGAGATTCTTAGGGGTGAGGGTCCCCCGTGCTTTTAGGCTGGCCATGCACACGAGGAGTGTTCACAATGAGCAACAGGTGAAGCGTGGTTTTGCTGTCTTTCTTCTATGTCACTTGTGGGCTAGAGACCTGCTCCCACACTCTGACACCTTGGAGGAGGGCCTGGCACCTAGCAGGGGTCACAGGTACTGCCCATTGCCCAAGACATGGGAAGGAGAACCTCATTTTCTTGAGAGACAGATTGATCAATAATCCAAGGACCAGCCTCAGCAGAACCTGGGGTTCCAGCTTTGCTCATGTGGAAGTCTGCATACGAGGGGATGGCATGATAAAAGCAGTGCACGTGCTGGCTTCAATCAGAGTGACAGCCTGTGCAAAGGTCTGGCCCCACCACAGACACTGATGTGGGCAGGCAGACAGAGGACAGGTCTTAGGCGGGGTGGGGGTGAAGGACAAACCAGAGGCTGCTAAAAAGGAATACAGTTAAGCACAGGGATCAACATGGACATGGCCAGCCAATGCACCATACAGGAGTGGCCATGAGGTCCTGCAGGGGCTTCAGGTGACTCAGAGCATGGTGGATCCCCTGAGGACCTTGGGAGACTTTGGGGACCAGACCTGGCTTCTTGAGAAAAGTCCGCAGCAGGTGGGGACAGCGGGACTGAAGAAGAGGGGAGGGCACATGGCTACAGTACCTGTGCCAAGTCTGCCAGAGGTCCCACTGGGGGGAAGAGAAAAAAAAAGGGTCTGAAATGATTCTGAGGTCCATTTGGGCAGTGAGGGATGAGGAGGCATTTCCTAACCCAGACCAGAAACAGGCAGGACAGAGCTTCTCTGAGTTGAGTGGACATTCAGGCCTCCTAGGCTACTGTCAATACAGTCTCTGAGGACAAAGCTAGTGCAGGCTGGGAGTGCGGCTCTTAGACAGTGCCTGCCCCATCAGGTTGGGGTTCTAGGGGAGCAGGAGGACAGCTTGTAGTGACCCTGGGCAGTCGAGCTGCACTCAGAGCTGGGAACACTGTAGAGAGACCCCTTGGCTGGCACTGGGGCCCCTGCAACAGGAGGTGTGTGTGGCCTGGGAGTAACCTGGCATGGTCTGGTGGGCAAGAGGTGGAGAAAGGACTGTGCAGGCCCAACAGGTTCTACCCCAGGAAGCCAAGGATGGACAGTAGCAGGACATACCATCCCCCACTCCCAGAGCTGAAGGAGGGGGTGGCCAGAGCTGTAGAGCCAGGGCCTCCTTATGGACCAAGGAAGAGAGCCTGTCCAGCACCCAAGGCAAGTGCCCCAGAACCTCATTCTGCTGCCCTGTCCACCCTGTCAGGCTTGTGGAGGATCCTAGAGCCAAGAACAATAGGCTTGGGGCACTGGGGCCAGACTTCCTCAGCCCGGATATACCAGTCCCCTCCAGCACGGGGGAGGTACCACATACCACATGCTCACCTCTGGGGCTCCCTCACCGTGGACTAGGGTTAAGGTTAGGGGTTAGGGTTAATGTTAAGGGTTAGAGACTTAGGGTTAAGAATAGAGGGTTATGGGTTAGGGTTAGAAAGCTAGAATCAAGGATGAGGTTTAGGGTTAGAGAATTAGGGTCAGGGGTTTAGCTTAGAAAATTACTACTAGAGACTAAGCTCATGCTGGGAAAAAACAAGGGTGAGGTCCCTGGGATGCTGGCTACACCTCTTGGGAGGGGCCCTGACTCACCACAGCTGCAGCTTCACCCGTCGCCCATCGAGCAGGATGGTGGTTGTCTTGTGGTCAATTCCTGGGAAAGGGGTGATTACCACTTAGATGTGGGGCTTGCCATGAGGGACTCCCCACAGTTGCCCTCTATAGTAGGATGCTGGGTTCAAGGCTGTCTCACATTTGTGGGAGGATTTCTCAAGGTTCATAAGCCGCGGGATGAGACCTTGTCTGCACACCTTCCCAGTAGAGAACCTCTGCCTCCAACTGTCCTCCCTGCCCTCTGTGCAGTTCCAGGTTTTGCTAGCTACCACCAGCCAACAGCTCAGCCTCCCTACCTGGGCCCTCTGGGCTTGGACTGCCCCGGCCACTGCCACGCAATGAGCAGACACCCAGGAAGGCCAGCTTCAACCCATGGGACAACACAGACCCTCTACCTGTGAACTGCTCTAGGTCCACATAGATGACCTGTTTGACTTGGTCATGGGGATATTTGCTTCAGGACTGTGGCCAGCTGGTGAAAGGGAAAAACTGTACAAGAGAAATTGTTTTTAAAGCTCTGTTCTTTTGAAACTGCCTACCTCTGTAACTGCTTCATGGCTCTGTAATTACTTTCTTGACCCCTGTAAGCAGAAGAGGGTTCAGAAGACTGAACATACAGGATACTTGATTGTACCAGCACTGTCTAATCTAGTCTGGTAACTGATGGTCATTAATCTAGACCGCTAACCGATGATCTCACCTTGCTAGCTGATCAGAAGAACTCAGGCTGTCCTGTCCCTCTTTTGTAACCCTTACCTATGGCTCATATAAAAATGCTGTCTCAGGGGCCAGGGATTTAGCTCAGCTGAATAAGTGCCTGTCAAGTGCCTCCCTGGCAAGTGTGAGGTCGTGAGTTCAAGCCCCAGTACAAAAAAACAAAAACAAAAACAACAACAACAAAAAAACACTGGCTCAGACACTCACTGCCTGGCTTTTGACAAAAGTTATTCCAGCCAGGACCACTGTTCATTGCCTCCTGACTTCCTCATGTGTCATACCTTTCCCAGACTCTTCGTGAAAGCCAAGCCTGTCACATCCGTGCAATGATGAAACGTGCTAATGACACATTCTCATAAGGTGTCCCCATTGTTGAGTACCACCAAATAGTACAACAAACAAACAAGCATTATAAAAGAAATAGTGTGAGGGATCTAGGTCTCCTATGAGTTTTAAAACTGTCTGGTTTGCCTTTTGATCAAAATCATGGAGGCACCTGTTCTGTCCCCATTCTCTGAGGTTCAACATGGATCACAGCAAGCCATGGCCCATCCCTCCCCAGTGTTCCTCCTCTCAGTGTGAGCTGGAATCATTTATTTTTCTGTGTATCGCCAAATTCATAAACAGCATCTCCTATTCCCGATTCCTGACTTTTTTTCTTTTTTGGTACCAGGAATTGAACTCATGACCTCGTGCTTCCCAGGCAGGTGCTTATACCATTGAGCTAACTCCCTGGCCTCCTGATTCCTGACTTTTCAGTATGAGGATGAATTGACTTCCCACTATGGAAGTGAAAGTAGTAGTATCTTTTACTCACATAATCTCATAACCACACCACACACACATACAGAGCAGTGTTGCAATTTTAGCTAATTCAGTTTTAATTATTAGGAATAGGTAAAAATTTCCATAGCTGCACAGTATTGTATGCTATGCTTTGTTTTTAACTTCATGTGCAATGTGTGTGTGTGTTTAACTTGCCTGTTTGTTCTTACTGTTCATTGGGTTTAGATGGGCACCCAACCACAGTGAGAAATACTTCTTCGCAAAAGTGTGTGTGGCACTGTCTCAGAGCTCCTGCACTGTCACAGCTCCACCTGGTTCTCCATCCTTTGAACATGATCTGTTTTCTTCTTAGTTGGACGATGCGTAACATGGGCACCTTCCTTATTGTGCTAACTCCGCGCTGACCCCTCTGATCTCGAGACATAAATCTTTCCTCTTTATTTTGACACAAATCTTTGCATTTTAGGAAACTTTCTTGAGTCACCTGTTTTCTCCATCTGGGATTTTTGTGTTTATTTTTATTTGCTTGTTTGTTTTTTGAGACAGGGTCTTGCTATGTAGTTCAGCTTGGCCTCAAACTCATGGCAATCCTGCCTCAGTCTCCTGAGTGCTGGGATTAGAGATGTGAGCCTCCACACCCAGCTCATTATGCATTTCTGTCTCTGGTCCTGGTGTGGCTTTTCCTCAACCAGTGTCACACTGACAAAAACTGGACACAGCAGAAAACTTAGTAACCTGCGTATGCTAGAAGACAGATGGCAGGAGAGGGTGTCTTCATCCCTGTACTGCCTTCCACCTCAGCTGGCATCATTCATGCAGCTTGGAGTCACTGGCCAGCTCCCTCACCAGCTGGAAGGAACAGAGTGAAGACTACCTGCGTGCAGGAGAGCAGAGGCAGTGTGCAGGGAGGAGCCTGGGGAGAGCAGCAGAGAAGCCTGATAGCCCTGGTCAGGTACCAGGACCCAGCCATGCCTGGAATATGACTGCCCCTCCCCCTAGCAGGTACACGAAGAAATAGACTCATTTTGGCTTAAGCTAATTTTTTTCACTAAAAATGTCCCCAAAACAGACACACCAAATGCCTAACTCTAAAACTGGGGAAAGCTGCAAGAGATGCATTATAACATCTTCCCAAAGCAAAGACAGTGACTTCTGTATCCCAGAAGTGACCAAGAATCTAAAAGAAAATCTAACTTGCACGGTGGTACTCACACCTGTAATCCCAGTTGGCAGGCTGAGGCAGGAGGGTCACCCATCCTTGGCAATTTAGCAAGACCTTCTCTCTCTCTCTCTCTCTCTCTCTCTCTCTCTCTCTCTCTCACACACACACACACACACACACACACACACACACAAACAAGCTGGGGATGTAGCTCAATGAGAAGGTCCTGAGTCCAATCCCTAGTACTGCAATAAATAAATAACAACTCCATTTTAACCATCATGACCAAAACTGAACTCGGGGACTTCTCCAGGAGACCATGCCACAGCTCTGCCGAGTGACCAATTCCCAGTGACTGGCTCTCAGAGTACAAGGACCTGGTGTGACTCTCCTTACAGCTTTGTTCTGGCTGGAAGGGATTTGTGGATGCATCTTCATGGAGCTTTCCCTGCACTCCATTTACACAGTACCTCCCTTTAGTCTTATAATCAAGAATTTGGTGGAGGGCAAAGCAGCTTGAGGTCTCAGTCCATTTGGGCTGCTACAACAAAGAGCATAAACTCCACAGCTTCTAAACTACAGAAATCTATTGTGCACAGTTCTGGAGGCTGGAAGTCCAAGGTCAGGGAAACAGCAGATTTGGTGTCTGGTCAGATGGCCTCCTTTCTCCCTGTGGAGGTACCGTCTCACTGTGTGCTCACATAGCAGAAGAGCCAGGAGCTATACTAGGAACCTAACTCCACGCCTGAGATCTCACCCTCTCAAACAGTCTCCCCATCCTCTACCACCATCCCCTCAGGGTTACATTTTCACCCTGTAAACTTAGGGGGACACGGAAATTCAGGCTGTTGCAGGGGAGATAAAGCTCGAGTAAACGCTGTTATTCCGCTCCCGCCCTTGACAGGCAATGTCACTGGAACCAGGCTGGCAGTGGGCTGAATCCCTGGGACCCATAGAGCCTAAGGAGGGACTCTAAGCCCAGACAGCAGCCTCTTCCTCCAGCTCCCATTCCCCCAAGTTCCCTCAGTCCTAGCCACAAAGGTCACCTCACCCCCTATAAAGGGCATCCCAACCCTTGGTGGTGTCATGCCCATACTACTGTGAGGAGTTATGTCTCACTTATTGGTGGGTTTTCTGCTACAGGCTGCCCCATGAATATGGGATCTTTGACTTGGGAGGCTTCTACTTAAAAAAAAATAACATTGCATTAAGTGTGTCCTCAGTCTAAGAAGTGCTTTGAATCTCTGACTACTGAAGCATGATGTGTGTCTGGTGTATAAACACTTATGTGGTGCTTTTTGGACATTTGTACTGGCATTTGGCCCCTGTGCCCTTTGATATTGCTTTTTTACCTTGTTAGAATCCATTTTATTAAAAAAATGGAAAAAAATTAATGTTCAACCATCACTGAGTTAATAATATCTGGTTTCAAATCTGAACCTGTTCTCGGTCCCTGGTTATCAAGACCTTCTTCATAACTGAACACTTGCCAGTTTATTACAGCATTTCCCATAGAAATCACCAAAACTAGCTAGACACCAAGACTGTGGAGTGGTCAGCAGCACAGAAAGAGCCTCTCTGAGAGTCGTCATCCAGATGAGGGAATGTAGCAATGTGAGGAAGACAAGGAAGGAAGAGGGTCCCCTGGACCCAGGAAGAATCTGAAATGTGAATTGAAGCCCATGGAGAGAGTGAAGAAAGAAACTCCAATGAAGAAGGAAGTAGTTGGTGGAGTCTTCTCCTTGAGACTGGATCCATGGTGCCAGAGGTGCGCTTCACACCTGTGACATATGGTGATGGCTGGCAACACCAGAGGCCTCCACTGAGAGACAAGAGATGCAGGAGTGGAGGGGAATGGCCAATGTGAAGAACTGCCCTGGTGGTGAGTGCTGAGGGCTCAGTCCTCCTATAGGAAACAGCAATGGCTGGGAGCCAGCTAGGAGAAGATCCAGCCGGGCTCAGAACTCATGATGGCTGCTGTGGTTTCACCTAGCAACTACCAGCTGGGCTCAGGCCTGCAGAAGGTGCACAGATGGCTGCAGGCTGAATGAGCCTGGTCCTGGCCAGAAGGTGCAAACTTGTTACCTCACCAAAAAGCTACTGCTGGCTTGCTGGGATAGATCAGCATGGATTGGGACTTAGTCCCCACACTTTGTCTACTAGTGACAGCAGAGACAAACCTGGAAGTGGACTTTTTTCCCCTCTGTCTTTCGTTTGTTTTTTGTTGTTGTGGTTGTGGTTTGTTTTCGTATTTTTTTTCCTCCTTCACTGTTTGGTTTTTTTTCTATATGAGTGTGAATGTGGCTTCTAGCCTTTTTGTGGCTGTTGATCTGTTCTGTTCTTTTTTATCTCTTCCTTTTCTCTTTCTCTCCAGTCCTCTGCACCAGTTTCCCAAAGTAAGTGGGATCCCTCTCTGTCCTCTAGCCATACTTCTAATCTCCTCCTCTTCTTTTACCTCTCTATTTTTCCATAAAATTTGACCTGTGACTAAAATTGACATATTAAGGACTTGTATAGTATATATAATTTTCTGGTTTGTTTTAATTTTGTTATATAACCACAAGCCTAGTTCATATGGTTAGAGGTGGCAAATTAATGAGAGGCTCAGTTTGTAATTTTCTAGGCTGTTTGACGCTACTGTTATTACTGACGTTACCATTTGAGAAAAAGGAATAATTGTTCTAAACAGATATTCTTCTTGGTATTCTAAGATTGAGACTAACTAAGGGCCATAGGAAATACTGTGACACAGTGTCAAGAACCAGGGACGGGGCCAAGCAGGTACAACTTCTCATTCTCAACAACTTGCAGAGGTAGGATCGTGCAACAGACTCAAAATCTAAATAATCAGCTATACTGGAAGATACCTCAGACAAGTAGTCATTTCCTAAGGGTTCTAAATACTATAAATAAAGAAACTCACCACAAGCAATTTACAAGCACACTCCAGGAATTAAACTAAAAAAAAAAAAAGAGAGAGAGAGAGAGAGAGAAAATGAAAGACAGATCATAAGCTAGAGCTTGACCTGGCGACTTAACCACTTAGAAAGACTCAGTCTCAAAATAAAACATTTACGGCTGGGGATTCAGCTCGGTGGCATAAGTGCCTACCTGGCAAGCATGAGGTTGTGGGTTCAATCCCTGGTAACAAAAAAATAAAATAAAACAAAACAAAACATTTAAAAAGAACTGGGGATGTAGTTCAGGGTAAAGCCTCTAGGATCAATCTCCAGTACCACACACACACAGAAACACAGACAGACAGACAGACAGACAGACACACACACACACACACACACATATACACGAGATAAAAATGCATGGAGACTTCTAGCACAAAGCCTGTTGGAATGTTCATGAATGAGGCAAAACAACAGGGACAGAAAGAGTTATAAATTTAACCTTCTAAAAAGGAAAAATAAAACGCCACACCATTCTCTACACTTTTAGCTCCTTGGGATGAACAAATAATTTAGTAGTCTATTTTGACACCTCCACCACCAGCTTAATTCTATTTTTTTTTAATTTTTATTTTGAAAGTATACAACAGAACAAGTCAGAACAAAGCCAACCAAGATTGTACAGTGAAATTGGTACAGAACTTCATAGCAGGTTACCGGGATAACAGTAATAGGTATCACAGTATATTTTGTTATCTTTATAATAGTTGTTCTTTCAGTCACGTATATCCAGATGAGATGAAATATAGAACACTATAGAACTTATCAAAATAGAATATTGAATAGAGCAGTACCATTAATCAGAAAAGAGCAAAACAGAAATAAAAATATTTGCCTTCAAAGAAATGGTAGAAGGAAATCCACCTTATTTGCTATGGTCAACCTCCCAGGAGATGCTCAGACTTCTGGTTCCCATTTGCTAATGGGTGGTGGGGGGTGGGGGAGAAGGAGGATAGGGGAAGTGGGATATTTGACTCTAGGCCATGTAGCAGTAGGTTCACTATTGCTAAGCAGGGAGGCAGGATGGTCATTTGTTTTCACAGCATCCTCAGTTCAAACATGGCGTGGATCTCAGGAGACACTGCTAGTTCTCCCCCTGGAAGGGCTGCAGTCTGCCACCCTGCCTCCGCCTACCAGGGAGGGGAGGTGCTGGCTTGGCTTCCCAGAGTCCTAAGTTCCAATGGCGTGGATCTCAGGAGATACTGCTAGTTCTCCCCCTGAAAGGGCTGCAATGGGCCACCCTGCCTCCGCTTACCAGGGAGGGGAGGTGCTGGCTTGGCTTCCCAGAGTCCTAAGTTCCAACATGGCGTGGATCTCAGGAGACACTCCTTAATTCTATTTTCATGACTGAGCAGACATGGCTATGCCCTTCACAGGAGAGGACCACTTTGTAGAGCAAATATTGCTTAAATCTAACCACAAACACACTCATCTCCGAGTACCTGGCTTTGGAGAACCACCTCACAAGGAGTTAAAGTACCAGAAGCTGGAAGTGGTTATGGAGGCAGAGGAGAGCTCAGAGGTGGCTCAGAGTTCCCTTCTGGGGCTGAGGAGAATATTCTGGAAGTAAACACCCATGATGGCTGCATAATATTATGCATGTATTAAATTCAACTTGGGCAGTGTACCACGGTGTGCCGCAGCCTGCTCCTCTTCGATTCTGAAGTGCGTTGTCTTCACAATACCATAAATGCCTATGTGGGTGCTACCTTGCTCCCTCCAGTTCCTGAGGCCCTGCTGTCCACTGAGGTTCAGTCCACCACTGCCATCCACTTGGGATACACCTCCCACGTCTGGCCAGTGTGGTAGGGGAACCAAGTTCTATTTTCAGCATATCCTGTTCTAAATATACAGAACACCTGAAGTCTTTGGCATATGGCCACAGCCTGGCCCTTGCTGGGGTCCATCTCTAGCAGTGGGACCCAGGACAGAACATGAGGAAGAACAGGACCTCACAGTGACTGGGCTCACAGGAGGTGGAGGGGCTCTGGAGGATAGCACAGGATGAACACCCTGTGCTTGAGCAGCAGCTTCGACAGAGGGAACCACATTCTCCATGCCCCCAACCACTGTCAGGACTTCACTTCAGGGAATGCTGGTGTCAGGACACTGGTCTGCAGAGAGGGCCAGGTCTGGGAGAAGGAATGCTGACCACTGTCTGCTCAGACGGGCCTGATACCACTGAAGGGCACTGCCTGCCAGGTGCTAAGCTCTCAGAATAATGCTGGTCTATCTCCTGAAGGCAGGGCCTGGCCTCTTCTAGAGACCTCCCGCCCCCAGGAAGCACCCTTGGGCAAAGCACAGAGACCCCTCAGGACCAAGGCACACTAGCCCTTGAGTTTCCTTGTTTAAGATCACTGTCACTGGGGCTGGAGGTTTAGCTCAGTGGCATAAGCGCCTGCCTTACAAGCAGGCAGTCGTGAGTTCGATCCCCAGTACCAATAAAAAGGAAAAAGACAAAAAAAAAAGATCACTGTCACTTGCTGGGCGAAGGACAGGTGGTCTCTGAGCACCATGTAAGGGACAAAATTGCAGGCCAGCTCCCACCCTCATCCCAATTCCTCACAGGGGCTACAATTGCTGGACAGACTTGGTGGTGGTGGGGTCTCAACAGGGCCACATGACCCCTGTCACTTCTGGAGAGGCCCGATAAAAAAAACAAATGCATCTAGAAAAACTTATTTGAAATCAAACAATTTGGGTATTTTCAAAGCACAGTAATTGGCCTACAATGTCACAATACACAGACGGCCACTGTGCTATCACAGATGTTTCCTCACATCTTATCTACATGTGGACTACAGCATGTGTAACTTTTAACATTATATCATATGAATTTGATGCAGTCTTTATTCTAAAATATAATTTCTTTCAGTTTTTGGTAATGTTCTTCAGTTTTGAGGGATGCAAACTCTAGGATTATAAGAAGTTAAATGTGTACCTGTGTGTACAGCTGCAGGTCTTTATGCATAATTTGGGTTATTACTAAACAGGTAGTAATATTAACTCTTAGAAATAAAATAATATTAACAGTAGCATTTAAAATGATTCTCCTCAGCTGAGCATGGTGGTGCATGCTGTAATCCCAGCACTCAGGAGGATCACTGTGGGTTCGAGACCAGCCTGGGCTACAAAGTGAGCTCAAGGCCAGCCTAAACTGCATAGTGAGACCCTGTCTCAAAAAGACAAAAAAAACCACTTTATTTTTCTTCTTTGCAATTTAGAAAATGATGCCCAAGAACAAATTAGCTAAAAATACAAGCCACACATCCACCCACACACGAGACAAAGCCGTGGAGCCCGAGAGCAGGGATGCAGCCTCTGTGCCCAGTGGAGCCTGGGAAGCAGTAGGTGAACTCAGCCTCCCATGGCCTTGGGGACACCAGCAGGGACACACATGGGCTCAGGCTGGGAGGCCCATGGCTCATGGCCTGCCTGTGGGGCTGTCCAGGGTCCCCGCCAGGGGAACTAATATACACGAGAGGCTCCAAAATCCATGTCCACCTGAAACCTCCGAGTGTGACTCTATTTAGAAATAGGGTCTTTCAAGGTGTAACCAAGGTAACACAGGTCAAAGAGGATAGCAGGAGGCCTTGGGTCCTGCCTGTGTCCTCAGAAGGATCTGGAGGTCTGGAGACACAGGCATGCAGAGACCACAGCCATGTGACCACAGGGATAGCAACAAAGACCATGCCCTCCAGACTGGGGACATCAAGGAAAAGCAGGAGGAAGAAAGGCTCCACACCAAGCCTGGACTCTGCCTTGCCATTGTGGGGAGGATCTGCCTCTGCTGTTGTGGCCCCTCCGTCTGTGTCACTTTGTCACTTGTCACACAGCCCAGGGAGCAAGAGTGCCCCACAGCTGAGCCCTGGGCAGCGCATGGTGCCCACTTCCCATCAGGCAACAGAGAGAGCAGGTGCTGCTCTGCAAGCTCCTCCCACACCAGCCAGCTGATGCCACCCTGCCTGTGCCAATCCGATGCCACCCACACCACAGTGCTGAGCGCTCCTTTCACGACAGCACAGCGGCTGCACAGAAGGAATGTTTTTTACCTCTAGACAGATCTTATTAGCCTAAGAAAGGATTTGTATTCTTCACACTAACCAGGGTAGTTTTTCCTGTTCAGATAATATCCTATGTATCAGTTAATGGCCTCTGTAAGAGTCAACTGGAGCTTAATATGGATATTTATATTTTGTCCTCTATAAACTCATTATAGAGTTTTCATTTTTAATCAAAGTTCCAATCCTACTACAAGATACAATATAAACAACATGGTTTGCATGGTAATGCATACCTGTAATCCCAGCACTTGGGAGACTGAGGCAGGAAGATCACTGCAAGTTTGAGGCCAGCCAGGACTACATAGTGAGACCATGTATCAAACAAACAAACAAAAAAAGAAAACAATACAAACAACACACTAGTTGACTCAGAGTACCAGTGGGGAGAGGGTAATTAATCGTTAGTTACAAAAGATCGGAATACATGATTCACACAAACACTGCATGATCCCAGCCCCAGCCTCAGCCTACTGCAGGGCTCTGGCTGACCGGCATCAGGTTAACCCTCCACACTTTAGGCCCCTGACATTTCTGTCACACTGTGTGAGAATCGCATTGCTGTCACTCTCTCTGCCAGCCAAGGCTCAGAACAGAAGCCACGCGGAAGGTCCCCCTAGTCAGCAACTAATAGGTGTCTGGATGCAAATCCTATACAATATGCCTTGAGGACTCTAGCACAGATGCCAAATCCACTCTAGAAAAACCATAAAGTTGCTGTGTTAGAAATGTAATCATAATACCTGCAAAAGAAAAAGCATGCTATAACCAAAACAAAACCATCCAGACAACCCAAAGAGCTACAGAAGCAGCTTTGCGGTTAAGAAATCTCCTTGCATGTTGAGAAAACTAAAAATATTGAATTAAAATGAAATAAAATTCTTCCTCATGATAAACCTCATCTGAAGTTTTTGCCCCTAAAGGTAATTAAACACAGAAGAACTGACCTATGTTTCTACCTGCACTTGCTTGTGAATGAACACATGTGCACGCCATTCCATCACATTCTCTGGGTGCATCTTTTTCTCTTGGGCTGCTAGAACGAGATAGTAGATCCAGTACCTTCTAAACACCTGGAGCCCATTCTGCCCAGCTCTGCAGTCTAGATGTCCAAGAGCAGGCTCCAGCAGGCACGAGTTTGGTGAAGGCTGCTTCCCAGTCCTCACTTGGTAGAAAGGGCAGACAGCTCTATTGAGCCTCCTGTCTAAGGCTGTGAACCCATCCATGAGACTCCATCCCATGTCCCATCACCTTCTCAAGACCAAGCCTTGTAAGCTCCAGGACGCTGGGGAGAAGGTTTTCGCTTATGAATTCCAGGGAGATCTGAGCGGTCCACCCATAGCAGAGTGTAAAAGGGTATTACAGCAGGGCGAAGCAGCGTGTGCCTGGGTTTCTGCCACTCAGGAGACTGAGGAAGAAGGACTGCAAGGTTTGAGGTCAGCCTTGGTTGATTTAGCAAGATCCTGTCTCAAAAAGAAAAATTTCTTAGCCGGGGTGGTGGTGTTTACCTGTAATCGCAGCACTCTGGTAAGCTGAGGCAGGAGGATCATTGTGAGTTTGAGAATAGCTTGGGCTACCAAGTGAGCTCAAGGCCACCCTGAACTGTACAGTGAAACCTTGTCTCAAAAAACAAACAATTGAAAAGAAAAGTTTTAAGTGGTCTTGGGTATAGCAAATTTCTTAGCACACTGCATGAGATGTGGGGCTCAATCCCTAGTACCTCAAAACTGGGCATGGTGGCTGATACCTGTAATCCCAGTACTTGGGAGGCTGAGGCAAGAGGATCATAGTGAGTTCAAAGCCAGCCCGGGCTATATAATGAATTGAAGACCAGCCTGAACTGTATAGTGAGACCCTGTCTCAAAAAACCAAAAAAGAGAAACCTGTAACTAAATAGTACATAAAACATGCTCATATTATACGTTATTATGTAGAATATCCAAAAGGATAGAACTGGCTCCCAAAAATTTACAACTGGGGTCCCTTAAGCCCTAGCTGGTATCTTGCTTCCCACTGACAGGATAGCTAATCCTGCCTTGGCTGGTCTGGTTTGCCTGAGACCCCTGAGTACCCAGTTCCCTGTCTGGCCCCTTCCCTCTCCAACACAACCACAAGCCAGAAGAAATCACCAGCAGTGGGTAGGAGGGAGCCAGAGTGGGAGATGGCGGATCCAGCAGAGCCACGGGAGATGAAGCCAGAGGCCCCCAGACATTGAGGATCACCAGCAGCTCTAGAGACAGAAGCATGCACTGTGCTGCACCGACATCCAGTGAGTCTCACACAACAGTTGCCAGTGGCACAGGCCATGGGAGACATGGCCTTTCGACTTATGTGGCTTGCACAGCCCACACAACCTGCGGGTGGGAAACCAGGTGTGCAACTGGAGAGTGGGGTGATAGTGAAGTCCCTGATCCTGTGGAGAACTGTGCATGAGCTTCTGAGAATGAAGCCAGCTTGCTGAGGTGCCGCTGAAGGAGATGAAACCGCGAGTGTCTGCTGTTTTACACCAGATCCCACTTGTATGTGTGTGTTTGAGATGGGGTTGAGTAGTCCTCCTGCTTCAGCTTCCTGGCTGTGGAGATTACAGAAGCGTGTGCCACTATGTTCTGCACATAAGTGCTTTAAAAATGACTATGTGAATAACTCTGGCAAGACCCAGATCTCCAGTATTTTTAAGTCCAAGGCCTTGGGACACAACAGCTCTTTCAAGGTTTGCTTGTACACAATTTGTATTTTACAGCTAATCAAGCTGAAGAAGCCTGGGAATAAAGTCTGAAACACAGGGAAGAAAATTGAAACCTCTCTCGATATGAGGAGGGCTGGCAATGTACCAGCCTCAGGTGATGTGGCCCATGGCTCATGCCTGGACTGCTTCTCTCAGCCCTGCAGGTGAGGCCACTGACATGCAGCACAGTGTAGGCTGGTGGGCGGCCCAGACATGGGGACACCGATGAGTGGTAGGTGGGGGTCTGCCCAGGAGAAATCTGGCCTGGCCCTTTTTGAGGCCCTCCCGAAAGACCCCTAAAAGTCAGGTGTGACGTGGGTGGAGAGCTGTAGAGTCAAAGGTCAGCATGGAAGGGAGGAGATTTCAAGGACTTAGGAAGGTGAGGCTGAAGGAGGGGCTTCTTAAAGAAAATGTGATACCCGGGTAGTTTATTACATTCAAGTATGTAGAGGCTTTTATGACAGCTTTTCTTTCTTTTTTTGTAAGTAGTAGGAGGTTGAGCTCAGGGCCTCATGAATTCTAGGCAATTGTTCTGCTACTGGGCTATGCTGCCAGTTTTTGAAACCTGGTGCATTTAAGTATTAAACTAAATATTTATATATTTAGTTGGGCATGGTGGTGTATACCTGTAATCCCAGTACTCAGGAAGCTGAGGCAGAAGGATCACAGAGAGTTCGAGGCTATATTGTAGGTTCAAGCCAACTGGACTACATAGTGAGATCCTGTCTGTAAAATTTTCCTGTCCACTGAAGCAGTGCTACAGGAGGTGAAGAATTAGAACACCAGCCCCTCCCCAGGGCCACACCAAGGGGTAGGCTCAGGGATGCTGGATACCATTCACACTTGAAAATGATGAATCTAAATCATATTTTAAATTTTAAAGCGGTTGCCAAGGGAAACCAGCAGAGTAGCTTATAATTCAGCAAATCCACCATTGCCTGCAGGAGTGGGAGCAGGCACACACATCTCCCCCTGGAACGTTTGTCAGAGGTGTGAAGGAAAGAGTGGAGCTGACAACTGGGTCACTCCAAGCAAAGGAGCTTCAGTGCCCCTTGGAGCCTTCTCTGAATATTATATCTGAGCGAGGCGAAGATTCGGGAGGTGGGGTCACAACAACGCCAATGCCCTCACCCATATTCGGGCTCTTCTGCACTGGCTCTGTGATCTTGTGGGAGTTACTCACCCTCTCTGGGTCTGCTAATATAGTCCTTCTCTTGACATGAGTCTTGTATACTCACAGATAATGGGAGTTATTATTAGCTTTTGGCAAAATCGAAACAGAGAAGGAACAGTGGGATTTTCCTGCTGAAAAGGGAGCTAGAGAAACAGCCAGAAGGGAGTCACAGAAAATGGTGGGTCTCTTTTGCTGGAAAAAACCAGGGAGGCAAAAGATGCCACAATCAGCATCTGTTTAGTCCATTGCTAATGAGATGCCAAAAGAGTAGAAAACTCTGAAGTCAGAGAAAGGAAGGGCCCAGCACCCACCAGTCACTCTCCAGCCTGGTTGGCAGCTCTTTCTCTCCTGGTCTCCCCTGGGAGAAGCAGAGCACGCCAGGGGAAGAGCTGACCCAGAACCTGCCTGCAGGCAGCATAGAGGACCCTGCGAGGAGCTGCATGTGTAGTGTCACTGTCTGAGAGGAAGACACCTACCCTGGTCTTGGGCAGGCCTCAGGGTCCCCAGGCAGGTCTGGAATTCAGGGCCCTGCCCTACAACCAAAGGACAGGAGAGAATCCAGAGTGAGGGCCCAAGAAGAGCTGCCTGAGCAGGGACATGTGCACTGCTCAGGAGAGGCCACGAGTTGAGGGTGTGACCCTGGTGGGAGGTGCTGTTGGGAAGCCCTTCAGAGGAGGGGCTGGATGGGACGTCCTCTGGTCATGGGGTGGCCCTTGTAAGGAGAGTGGAATCCAGCTCCTTCTGCTTTTTCTTTCATTTCAGGAGTATTGGGTGATAGCTTTGCTGAAACACACGTTCCTGCCGTGATGTACCAGCTCCTCACGGACCCAGAGCAATGGGACCCATGGACCATGGAACTGAAACCTCCAAAGCTGTGAGCCAGAAGAAGCCTTTTCTCTTCACAAGTCCTTTCTCTCAGGATTTGCCACAGTAACAAAAAGCTGACTGATACACCAGCCAGCAGTTCAGACCCAGATAAGGTGACAACACACTGTGGGCAGCAATTACGGACAAAAATATGCTTCTATCTGTATCCCATACCATACACTAGCTGGAAAGTAGAACAATAGAGCTTTAAAGGTGAACATCTTCCCTATCTGGGAGCAGGAAAAGACTTGTTAAATAGAGCCCAGGACCCCTAAAAAAAAAAAAAAACACCAGCAATTTATGTTAAGGTGAAAGTCTACTGTTGATCCAAAAACACTATCGAAGGAGCAAAAATGTAATACCTATACAGGCCAACATCCAAAATACTTATCTGACAAAGGATTCACAGCCAGAATGTATTTTAAACATTTCTACTTATCACTAAAAAACCCCAACATAAATGGAAAAAAATGAACAAGAAATGTACATTTTGCAAAAGAGGAAATCCGAATAAATATGTAAGAAATTATTCAATCTCACTAATGATCAGAGAGATGCAAATTCAAGGCATATACTTTCCAGAAGGGCTAAAATGCAAAGGAAAGAAAATACCAAGTGCCAGTGTTGGTGTGAGCTCTCATATCTTGTGGGCAGAAGTGCAATCTAGAACACATTTTGGAAGTATACACTAAAGCTAAACCTATGCACACATATGTGTACCTCCTTTATTTTTTATGTTGTTCTACATCTTATTTACTTTCTCATCACTGAGACACAATACTCTCCACCCATAACTCTAAGGAGGAAAGGTTTATTTTAGCTCATAGTTTGAAGATATTTTAGTTGATAGTCAACTAGCTCCATGGCAAAGTAACACAGCAGAAGAGAAACAGCTCATAGCATGGGACTGATCAAGGCAGGAAAGGAGATAGACACTACCAGGCCATGTTCCCTAGTTACCCAACTCCTACAACTAGGTTTCACCTCCCAACATTACAGTTACCCATAATCTCATCAGTGAATCAATCCACTGATAAGCACCACAACCCCATGATCCAGTTCTCTCCCAAAAGCCCCACTTTTGAGTGCATGAGGCTTTGGGAGCACATTTAGACAGAAACCATAACACTGTATCACTGAGCTGCATCCTCAGCCCTACACATGTGTAATATTCAACATTTTCATAGTTGATGTATTCTAACAGAAATGCAAGAGATGCATCCACAGAAGAATAAATCATAATCATAAAACTGGACACCACTCAAATTCACAAGTCCAGATGAATGGACAAATAAGCCATGCTACAGTCACACAAGGGATTTTACACACTGTGAGAACAGTGGTCTGGAACTTCACAGGTAAAAGGAGCAGGAAAAACAGTCACAAAAGAGCCCACTCTGTACTGTCCACAGTATCAACTTGTAAGACTCACTCTATTAAAGCTCAGGACAGTGGCTGCCCCAGGGACAGAATGGTGTAGGGGCTCCAGGAAGCTGGCAGAGTCCCATTCTTTCTTTAGGTGTTGGTTATGTGATATATTAGCTTTGTGGAGGCTCACTGAGGTATGCAATCACAATGTATGTACTTTTCTGTATACAAATCACACTTCAACAAAAACGTTAAGAAAGAAGAGAAAAAAACACAAAAGACTTCACCTAAAGAAAAACAACCCAAGGAACAGAAGAAAGTCCACTCTAATTGATTAACAGTAGAACAAATTAATACAAATATTATATTGATAAAATGCAAGTGCAAAAAAGAGATTTTTAAATGAGACCTTAGAATTTTTTAACTGAACTGAAATTGAAAAAAGGAAAATTGAAAAACTAAGTGAAAATTAGAGATGAAAACATCATAACTGAATAGCTAAATTAGAAACAGCTGAAAACAGTTTACTATAATCAAAAACTCCCAACAATGGGAAAGACAAGATAATCACAGAAATTCAGAAGAGAAAGACAAACACGAGTAGAGCAACCAGAGAAAAAAATGAATAGATGTGGAAGACAGAGATGGTCCAACATAAGGATAATCAATATGGCAGGCAGGATAATGCACTCCTTGAAGATGCTACATCCTCGTCTCCAGAACTTGTGATTATATGAGGTTCCCATGGCACAGGAGATGGGAAATGGGATTCAAGGTTACGTTGAAATTAAATTGCTCATTGAGTGGCCTTAAGAGAGGGACACTGCCCTGCACAGTTTAGGTGGCCACAATATAGCCCCAGGGCCCTTCAAAAGTGGAAGGAGGAGGCAGCAGAGACAAAGTCAAAGCTATAGCACCTGACATCTTTGGCTCTCAAGATGAAAATGGGTGAAAACCAAGGAATGCAGGGCATGAAGGTAGGATTTAGAAGCTAGGAAAGGCCAGGAAGTCTCCTAGAGCCCCAGCAAGGAGCACAGCCCTCCCCGTACTCACAAAGACAGGAAACCTGTTGTTTTTAAGTCACTAAGATCATGGTAATTTGTCATGGCAGCAACTAGAAAACTGACCGCAAATGTAAAAGAAGGTATTTTAAGGACATAAAATGAATTCTTATGGAATTAGAAAAATAGATGTATGTAGGAATTCAGAGTACAGAGTGTACTAGAAGCTTAACATAAAGCATTTGATCTGAAGCAGGTCTTGTTAAACTAAGGAAATACGATGCCCCACCCCCAAAACTACAGAAATTCATGAAGGAAAAGATAAATCAGCCATATAGGAAAAGAAATCAGCTGGCTTGATGCTTTGCCATGGCAACATTTAAAGCCAGAGTGGAAGAACAATACTCACCAGGTTCTGAGGGAAGAAAACACACCCTACAGTATTGTTCAGAGATACAGACAATGGGCAGATGTTCTCTGACTTGAGGAACGGAAAGCTCTGAATCCTTCCTGCAGATATAGCTGGCAACAAAAACTGGCTAATTAAGAGAGACAGTAAAATAAAGAACTGGAGAGCAGCCTTGGCAAGAGGACTTCAGCAGGCACGGATTCCATTGAAATGTTGTGTTAATACTAAGCAATCATGAGCATTACAGCTGCAGTACAGAAGTGAGTGTTAGAAACCCCAGCAGTGTAAAACACTGCAGCGTGGGCTGCAGAACCAGGCACTGGGTGCAGGGCAGGGGGATTGTGAAGCTGCAGATTCGCCCTGCAACACCAGAGTACCCAGGTGTTCTCACAGTGAAACCTGTCATTCTGTTAGACAGATAATGGTTCCAGCTCCTTTCTGCTTCTCATGCAAGCCCTTGACAAAAAACTTGGTAAGTCAAAAGCCCACAGGGGCACGTTCACAACCAGTTCTTATCTTCTATGTCTCAGGCCATGCTGTCCATAGAACACCTTGTGCAACATGTCTTTTTAATTTATATCCTCTCTCTGGGTGGAGGTGAGACTTCAGGAAGAGGCAGGAACTAGGTG
This sequence comes from Cavia porcellus, assembly GCF_034190915.1. Lineage (NCBI taxonomy): Eukaryota > Metazoa > Chordata > Mammalia > Rodentia > Caviidae > Cavia > Cavia porcellus. The sequence goes on from NW_026947515.1 coordinate 30,878,910, forward strand.
ATTTTAGGAGTCCTCAGTTTGGCCTGTGACCCAAAGAAAGCATGGCAGCAAAAATGCACCAGGCCCTGTTCCCCCCACCAGAATGACATCAGCTTCACTGTCCATGTCTCTCCTCACTTAGCCCACATCACTGAACTCCGACAGGTCTTGAGCATCTGACAGTCTGTTACCCCAAGTACACTGTGCCCTTTCTCAGCTAGTATTTGCCCAGCAATTTATTTCTCAACCTCTTCTGTAACTTCACCTTCACTAAGTACCAGGCTCTGAGGACACAGCTGTGGACACAGCCCCTGCTTTCAGGGCAGTGCTGTCCAGCAGAACTTTGCCAGGATGGGAGAGTCTATGATTGTATTGTCCAGGACAGCAGCCACTGGGCACCTGACATGAATTAAACAGCCACAGGAGTCTGAAGGCAGCACCGAACCACACAGTGTCAGTCTCCCTGGCTCATGTGAGTGCTAGACCAGCAGCATGGGCATAGCTGGAGGTGCAGGATCTTCAGCCCACCGAGCCTCACAGAAGCAGAATTTGCATTTCCCCAAGGCTCCAAGTGGCTTTGCAGTGGCAGCTTGAGGACCAGCTGTTCCCCTGCCACGTCCCCAACCTAGAGGACGCTGTTACCAGACCTCTGTCGTAGGACACCCTTGCTCCACCATTTCTGTCCAGTAGGTCCTCTGCAGACCAGCTTTTCTCTTTCCATCACCTCTTTGGCCCCAAATAGTCCGCCTATAGTCCTACTGCTGTGACCTTTGGCTTTGCAGGGTACGCTGCACCTTCCATTGAGCAGAAGTAAATCCTCTTCCCTTCTCACAACAAGTTCACCTACTCCTCCAGTCCATCATAACCCCTCCATGGGCCAGGCCACGCCCAGACTGCTTCCCCACTATTGCAACTGGGAGGGAAAATAGGCAGCAGGACTCAGACAGGGACTATGCTGGGGAGGTGACTAGACCCTTATATGTCCCTAAAAAGTGGACACACCATCTTGCCACAGTCATAGCTTCTGTTTGCCTCAGAGAATGAGACCTCCCTGACTTGTCTTTATTCAAGAGTATCAGCTCTCAAACTCAACCTTTGGGGACACCCTGCCCAATACCTTTGAGCCTGGAGCACTTTGGTCTCACCTTCCTAGAACCCAGTCCCATGCCTTTGCCTGGAGTCCTTCCCTACCCTGGCCAGACTCTACAGGGCCACGTGGGCATCTCTCCTGGAAGCCTGTCCATTTGGGCCCGGAGCTCTCAGTGGGGCGCTGGTCTTCTAGCCTCTGCCACCCCTTGCACACTGCCCACACAGCTGTCCTTCTACTGCACCCCGATCCTCCCCGAAAGGGTCACCCCAGCATCCCTTGCCCAGATCCGCGCTGCTGCGACCCCACGCTAGTAGTCACCACCAAGAGGGGAAGATCTAGTCCCCGCCCAGCCGCTGCTCCACCAGCGCGCAGGCCGCGACGACAAGAGAGAGAATGCGCCCCCGGCCTGCGGATCCACGCGGGAGAGACCACCAGCGCTCTGGCCCCTGCGCCAAGTCCTCTCCAAGTCCGCGCTCCGGCCCGCGCCCCTGACCCGACCCAGTCCCGACTCCTCCGGCCCCAGTGCCGGCCCTAGCCCCAACTCTCACCTGCCGGGTGGCCATACGGGGACTCGGCCGCTCCGTCTTGCAGGCTTGCTAGGATCTCACCCTTGCCCACGTCGCTGTCACCCACCAGCAGAAATTTGAGCAGAAAGTCATAGGCTCGCACGGGGCTGCCCAAGGCACTCATCGTGCTGGCCAGGCGCACCAGCCCATGCCGGCCCCGCTGGCTGCGTGCATACAGGCTGCTAGCCCAGTGCACCGCTGGACCCCAGTCCACCACCCAGGCCAAGGCGCCTGTCAGCCTCAGAGCGCTCCGCCCTCTCGCCTCGCCATTGGAGGGCCGTAGTTGCTGAGGTGAAAGCGTACTCTCATTGGCTGAGATACTTATCAATCTTGCTTTTATCACCGCCCCCGGGCCTACGCCTTCAAGTTCCTTCTGAGAGCACTACAACCAATGGAGACTCGTAGAAGGAGAAGAGGTGGAGCTATAAACGGAGGGGGCGTGGTCTTTTTCCTCAACCAATAGTGGGAGGGGCGGGGAGCTCCGGATGAAACCAGGTGTTTACATTTCGGCTTGAGTCAGCTGTCTCCACTCACAGGTTTAGGACGTGGAGCAGAGATGGCGCAAGGCGGCACTAACTTTCAAGAGGCTTCATTGCTGGGCCGCAGGGCACGGAGATGCCTGATTAGTCCGCAGACGCGCGGCCTTTAAGTCCCTACAGATCACCGGGATTTGTGGCGCTGTGGACCTACGCGTGCACGTGCCTCTGAGCGCGTGCGCTTGTGTGCATCTGCTCCTTGCGTGTCCGCGCGTGCGTGTCTGGGTGCCTGTAGGTGTCTGCCCTCTCGTGTCTGTGCGCGTGATGGAAGAGCGGGCAGGCTGAGACCCGCGAACTAGTAGTGATCTGCGCCGGGCGTCACTTACCCGGCTGTCCCCGGCATGCGCAAGATGCACTCTGGATGCCTTCTTAACCCCTGAAGTCAAGATTTTATGTCTGCTATTTGCACTCATTTGGACCTAAGAAAGTGTTTATTATGAAAGGCTGCTTTGGCTTACAACACCTGTTTATTGACTGATCTTTTAAGTGCTGGTATGGTCACTATTTAAAAAAAAAAATCAAGAAATTAGCGCTGAGAAGCAGAGGCAGGAAAATCTTAAATTTGAGTCCTGCCTAGGTAATTTAGCGATTTAGCGAGATCCTGTCTCCTGTAAAGGGGAGGGAATGTAGGTCGGTTCAAAAACGCTGGGTTTAATCTCTAATATTTGGGTTGAGGGAGGGGGAATTACAAAAGTAGACAGAGGTGAAATTTTGGTCCTATCCTAATCCCTTCCGAACTGAAACTGCTCGGGGACATTTCTCTTACCATCTCTAACCCGTGGTCCCAATGTCCCAGTCTGCTGGAACACTTTACATGTACTTAAGGCAGGATACTACCTTCGGCTTGGGCCCTGCTCTGTAGGGATCAGGTAGAGTAGGGATCGGGAAACCTTCGGCCCACCTTCAGATCTGTCCCTGCCAGGCAGTTCTTAGCTGTGGGGTAGAGAGGAATGCCAGACCACTTTCTGAGAGCAAGGGTTGTGGACACCTGACTGCTTTTCTCCCCCACCCCAACTCATGGCATTCAGCTTCAAGCTGATCTTGGCACAGCTAGAATGTGACAACTGCCACCTTGAGAGAAAGGTAGAAATATAGTTCCAGGGATTGGTTCAAGGCCACCCTCCCCCTCTCCCATACCAAAATTCATGGATGATCAAACCCCTTATATTTAATAGCACAGTCTTTGCATAGATCCTGTGTACACCTTCCCAGTTACTTTAAATCATTGCTAATTGCCTGTAATACAGAATACAGTGTGGATACTATGTGTATAGTTGTTATACTCTGGGTACTAATGGAAAGAGAAAAGTCCACATATTCAGAAGAGTCACAACTTTTTGCTAAATATTTTTGATCTATGAACAGTAGAATCCACAGATACAGAGGAATGGCTAAAAGATCAGAAAAGTACAATATCTAGTATGGATAAAGGTCCACCAAACAGTTCTCACCAAATACATGTTTATTTCACAAGTCAGTGGATAAAGGACTCACACTCCAGGACCCCAGCTACCTAAAGATGTTTTTGTCCTCCTTGATTTCAATATTTGTGTGAATTCCAGGTAGCAAGGGGAGGAATGGACTCCATCAGCCCACCTCCTGCCTCAGCCAAGGCCAGGCTCCAGTCTTGTCCACCTCTAGTCTCTGGAAAATCCCTCTCTGACCAGGATGGCGTGCCTCCCTGTATGTTAGCCAATCACAGCAGCCTGCCACTGCTGAGGAAGAAGAGAGGTGTGACAGAGGCCTTGGTTGATGCTTCTCCATAGACAAAATATCAGAAGCTGTAGGTGACATGGACACTTTGAAGGAGAGGGAGGCTTGAGGGTCACCTGGATCTTTGCTGGTTTTTGACTGTCAGTCATGTTTCTTGACACCAGTCTCCTCGGGACTTCCAAAATCCTAAAGGATTTATCAAAAGAAAACTGTAGTTGATTTTTGTTAGGTTGGGACCAGGCCTCCAACTGTTTTTAGGGAAATGGTCTTTTAGAGGCCAGGAATTTCCCACCCCTCAACAACAACAACAACAACAACAACAACAAAAAAAAAACTAGGAAAAGTTCTTTTCTTCGCACATTTGAAATCCCTTCCTCATAGAAAGGACCATCCCTTTGCTGGTGCTACCATGCACCCAGAAGAAAGGACATGATGGTATGTCATTTCCAATTTATTGACTACTTCAAGCTCTTGCTATATTTTGTTTTATATTTGTATTGCTGTATTTTAAAATGATGAGCATATTGGGGCTGGGATTTAGCTCAGTGGCATAAGCACCTGCCTTGCAAGCAGGCAGTCGTGAGTTCGATCCCTGATACTGATAAAAATGAAAAAGACAAAAAAAATGATGAGCATATGTATCTAAATGCTGAAGTACTGTAATTCTATTCAACTTTGTTTGAAATCATGAAAAACTCAAAGGTTTGACATGCATTAAATGAATAAGGTCCTGTGGCCTTGAAGCCTTATAAAGTTTTCACTTATTAATTGGAAAGGCTTTATTCTGGGATTCTTGATATGGAAATACTTGAAGCTATAGTATATGAAGTTTTATTCAAATATTTCAAGGAAAAAGACAGACACTATGGTAACTACTATTAAGTTGGGTTATTTGGTGGTGAACCACTAGGTTGCTGAAACAGTCATGCTTTGACCTGTATTGTTATATTGTTATGTCCTGTTTTATCTCAATCTCTCCCTTATTCATTAAAAAATTATTTAGTTTTTTTTTATGTTTTTTTTAATTAAGGAAAAAAAATTTAAAAAATTAGCAGGGTATATAATAGTAACTTTTTTGATTTCCTATTAACTTGTTTTGAAGTCCTGTAATACTCCCCCTATCTTGTTTTGACTGATTAGACTCTGTTCCATTCTGTATGATAGTATCAAGTTTGAGGGTATAGGCAACTACTTTGAAGGCAATAAGATTCACTAAGATGCCCATTCTGGTTTGACTATTGTCTCCTTTGAAAGTCCTGTAATGTTTACAATGCTTAAGTTTTATTGGTCTTGTTCTCTACTGTTTTATTCAACTTTATAATATCTAATGAGATAGACAATTCTTTTTAAGGAAACAAGAGACATTGTTGATAACCATTGTTGATAACCTTGTACTCTGTTTTACATCATGTGCTATGTCTATCCTTGGTTTGACTGACAGCTTTGTTTTGCCATATTTGACTTTATTCTCTCCCCCCCAAAAAAGTGATAAGAACTAAAGAGTAATAAAGCTCAAAATGTGTAAATTGTGTTGTAAAAAAGAGAGGGGGAAAAAAAGAGTTCTAAATGACACAACAGCAAGAGTGTTTAGGGGTGTTAAATAGCTGACCATATTAATGTTTTTGGTTGGATCATTGAACACAACTGTTTGCAGTCTCACTGTTTGAGTGTCCACTTTGTATGCTTTGATACTGTGATTTGAGCAACTATCTCTAAGATGATAATATGTAATCTATTAACCAGTGATTTCTTACTGTTTTTTTTTGTAGTTCTGTATTACTTGTACCCTTACACTGCTTTGTTTTGTTTTGTTTTTTCTCTTTTTCCTTTTAAATAAAATTTTTAAAAAATGAATAAGGTCCTGAAGAAGAGATGTTAAAATCCTAACCCATGGTACTTGTGAATGTGATCCTATTGGAAACAGAATCTTTGCAGGTACAACCAAGCCAAGGATGGGCTCTGATCTAATATGACCCTGAGTGGGTCTTAGAGACTTATGGAGCCCAGGGACCACAGTTCAAAATGCCTGTCCAAGCTACCCTTGTGTTTCTGCCTGCGCCCTGGCTGTGGCCTGGTAGGTATGACCCACCAAGATGGGGGGGGGGGCATAAGGGGGTGGGGACTGTGCAAAAAGAGAGCCCAGGTGTCCAAACCCCTGGTATTTTCTGGTCATTGTGGCCCACAACCAGCCCCTGTCATATGACACACAGTGCTTCCCCTCACTATAGACACCTACATGTGGAATTTCTGTCTTTATGTTGGAAATTTACATATCATTTAGGTTAGTGTTCGTTCAGGGTATGGGAGTATTTTTCTCTGAAATGTTAAATGTTAATATGCTTTTCATTTTTGAAATTAGTCAAGACTGTTATAATTAGCAGAGACATAACTGACTAGCTTCAGCAAGAGGTCAATATTTCAGAAAGGTGGCTGGAGTCTGGGAATCAGAAAAGGGTCAACTGATGGGCAGAGGGAAGGAACAGATGTGGGTTAGGGTTAGTGTGTCTGACTGCTTCATTATTACTTGTCTTAGTTACTTTTCTCATTGCTGAGACAAAATACTTATCATTCATTGTTAAAGAACGAAAGGTTTATTATTCTTGGTACCAAAAAAAAGAAAAGAGAAGGGGCTGGGGGTTTAGCTCAGCGGCATAAGCGCCTGCCTGGCAAGCAGGCAGTCGTGAGTTCGATCCCTGGTACCGATAAAAAGGAAAAAGACAAAAAAAAAAAAAAGAATAGAAAAGAGAAGAAGACGAAGAAGAAGAGGAAGAGGAGGAGAGAAGGAGGAGGGAGAGGAAGAGGAGAAAGAGGAAGTTTATTTAGCTCACAGTTTGTGGTTTCAGTTCATACTTAGCTGGCTCCAAGGCAGGGTGGTGTGGCAAAGAGGTAATAGTTCAAGGCATGAAAAAATACAAAAGCCCAAAAGGAGGACCACGAGATGACTCTTTCTGTCCCTTTTATTGTATGTATGCTACCCACCCTAGGTGGGTGAAGCATGCACACCCGTAATCCCAGAGCTAGACAATGAATCAGTCACAAACTCTAGATCCGGCTGCCTCTGAAAAGCACTCCCCCATGACTGCGTGAGACTTTGGGGGCACATCCAGACACAAACCATAACATCACTGCAAACACTGGTTCCCTTCTGGGGGAGAAAGCACAGGTTCTGATTTTGCCTCTGGAGATACCATGTCTGAGCCCAAAATTCCCAGAAAGGAATCACTGCCCTGGTGGGAATCCATGCTGACCTCTGGGCCAGTTAGCTGTCTCCAACTAGCAATCAGGGTGAAGGGCCATGTCCCTCTGGGAGCCCCTGTATTCTCTGAGGACATGTGCACAAAGTCCCTACTTAAAGATACATTTAGTGCCAGGCAGGCCAGGCCCAGGTGGAGGATATCCTAGACTAGACAAGACTAGCTGAACCTGGCAGGGGTTATTGGCAAGTGTTCCTTTCTGCTCTCCCTGGGGTTTTGGGGGCTGCACCATCTCTATATCTTTCCCTCATCTGATGCCCCCGCCCATTGCAGTCCATCCTGCCATGACTTCCTCTCTATCTGACTCCTCAGCCTGTCCAGCCTCCTCTCCTGCTCTGCCTCATCTGCCTGTCTCAGATGCCTTGTCTGGGGCACCAGATCCCATGTTTCCTGAGCACTGTGCCTTTTTGCAGCCCTCTGCTTCACATGCCCTTGGTCTTTCCTACCAGCTCAGTCTGTGGGGTCCTCAGAAGCCCATGGGGTGTCACCTCCCCTGGAACACCCTGCTGACTCACAATGGGCCACCCAGTCAGTCATCTCCAGGCACAAGGCTGGCTATCCATACACCTTGCTGGATGTTTCCCAGTTCCTATCCAAGAACACCTGGTTCTCCTGGGGGAGGGGTGAACATTAACTCTGTGTAACCCAAAATGTTTGAGGTTAACTTTCAGGAAATAGAAGCACATCATCTTGTTTTCTGCCAGGTACAGCTTTCCCTGTTCTGTGGATTTAGAAACCTATATCTGACTTCTCAGTCTTGTCCACATTCCTGCACCATACACTGCACAAATTTGGCATTTTCAAAGGTTTTTCTAACCATTTCTTTCCTTTACTGGGCTTCTCTTTAGTGAACTGAAGGAAGCCAAAGAAGTACTCACCTCCAATTTATGTGAAAATGAGATGCTAAGGATCCATGTGTCCCTGAAGAGGAATGCTGTGGAAGAGGGCAGGCACAGCTAACACCCCACCTCTACATGTGATGGCCTCAGCAGCCCCATCTCTGACTAGCCTATAATGCCATAAAAGTTATACACCTTTGTATATACCTTTTGTTTGGATCAAAAAGTTATACTCCTTTTGTTTGGATCAACCTGGGCTTCTGCTACCTGTGACTTTCCCCCTTGTGCTCAGCATAAGAATAAAAGCCTTGGGGCTGGGGATTTAGCTCAGCGGCATAAGCACCTGCCTTGCAAGCAGGCAGTCGTGAGTTTGATCCCTGGTACCAATAAAAACGAAAAAGACAAAAAAAAAAAAAAAAAGAATAAAAGCCTTGATAATGAGTGGGCTGCATTGAAGGTGCCCAGCCCCTGTGTTCCTTTCCTTTCCTAGAGTCATGTGAAGTCACTAGCTCCCTTGGCTCCCTGGGGAAGACCAGACCAAACCTCTGCTCTGGACACCAGTCACTGTGAGAAATACTGGCATGGAAGAAATGCCAGGCATGTGTTCTTCACAACAAGAAAGATGCTGTTTATTGGAAGACACCTTCTTATCCTATGCTAAGCCCATTCCTGTTTCTTCAATTGAGTTGAAAATAACCCTCCTTGCTTCCAAGACTGGAATATGTTTCCACTCAGAGTATATAACTTAGTCCAGAGCAGCTTCTCTCACCTTGGGCTTTAGAGAGCGTGCAATCAAACCTTTGTATTCCATGCAATTTCCACCAGACACAAGATGGGGTTTTTTTGTGTGCATGGAAAATACATTTTAAGTATGACAGAATTGAAGATATTGCTTACAAAATTAATTGGACACTAAATTTTAGAAATAGTGAGAAAGGCATCTCTAGTTTTACAAGTGAATTCCCATTTATTATATTCTGGACCATAGGACAGTTGCAAAAAAGAAAATAAAAGAGTTAAAAGTAGAGTTTTTTTTTTTTTATGTGTGGCTCTGGGGATCTGTCTTAATTTTTCTATCACTGGGACTTAGTATCCAACAAGAGGAAAGTTTTCATTTTGCTCACAGTTTTGAGGCGTTCAGCCCATGGTTGACTGGCCCCAAGGCAGAGAAATCATGGCAGGCAGTTGTGGCTGAGTAAGGATGATCAGTTTAAGGTATCCAAGAAGCGGAGCAAAGGATTAGTGCCAGAGACAAATGGATGAAGGACCAGCTGTATTCCCAAGATCACACTTCATGACCCACGTAGACATACCCAGAAATCTGTCTCACCAATCCCCTGTGAAGTTCCCAAGCTAGAAATCTGACATAATCAAATTTTGGTTTTGTTTTACCGGTACCAGGGATTGAACTCACGACCATATGCTTGCAAGGCAGGTGCTTATGCTGCTGAGCTAAATCCCCAGCCCCAAAGATTTTTTTTTTTATCAGTACCGGGGATCGAACTCACGACCACGCGCTTGCAAGGCAGGCGCTTATGCTGCTGAGCTAAGTCCCCAGCCCAACACAATCAAGTTTAACTGCCACAGGTTCAAACCCAGATTCTCATGCTTGCTAGGTAAATACGCTGCTGCTGTGTGATATCCTTAGCCAAAAAGGAATTTTTAAAGATCCTCAATTTTCATGAAAATACCTATGCTCTGTTTAGTATCATCCCATTTTCCTTCTGTATCAAGTATCCCCACAGCATCAAAACATTGCATTTGGAAACCGTGATGTACATCAGCTATTTCTATTCTAGCTGCCACTGCATGCTGCTCATCAGTCCTGCTGGAGAATGACCTGGTGGGTAAAGGTCAAGCCCAAGGAGACAAGGACCCTGGGTCGCTTCATGTTTCAGGACTCACATTCACCTGGTTGGCACTCACTGTGAGATGCCTGTGTTTTCAAGACCAGAGACATCAGTGGACACCTCTGGGACCTCAAGGACAAGGACTGGATATATTGGATTTCCCTCACTGGAGGACCAGAAGTGTCCCATCAGGCCAGGAGGCTTCCCACCTCACCCTTTCCCTATCCTGTCTCCCCAGATGCTGTTGCCCACTTCCATACTTCTCTCTCTCTCTCTCTCTCTCTCTCTCTCTCTCTCTCTCTCTCTCTCCTCTCTCTCTTCTCTTTTCTCTCTTTCTTTGTGTATCAAGTGATTGCCTCTTCATGTGGGAGTTTCACAACATTTCACTGAGAGAGAAGGGAGATTTCTGTCATGTCATTTTTTTCTAAAATGACCAGACTCCATCAAGACTTAGAAGGCCAGGCCCTTAGAGCAGAGAACATACTTCACAAACACAGATGTTCCGGAAGGCACACGGCTTCCTCAGGAGCCAGGAAGTATGTTTGCAACCTTGTGTTGGGCCAGCAAGGGCTTCCAATTGAAGAGTAGAGCCAGGGTAACCACAGCCTTGAGATCTTTGCCCATGGTGAGTGGAAGAACTTCCCACAGCCCCCTCTCTGCATTTCAAACCTTGTCTCTGACACACTTCTGGGACTGAGCCCCTAAGACTTACCCTCCCATGGATGACACAGCCATACTGGCTGTGCCTGAAGCCAGCACATGCCAGGAGGAAACTCCTGATTCCTAGAAGTGAATGAGAACCCAGAAGCGTCTCCACAAAATCTAGGTCCCTCCTGAGAGCCAGATGCCCTCTGTCCAGGTTTCCCTCCGCCAACTGTGGTGACATATGAGTTCTGTACACTTCACTGTGACGTAGGAACATAAAGCCTTGCAGGGGCCACTCCTCATGCTGAAAGGGCCAGTCAGGCAGCTTGCCAGCCATCCCCAAATAGCACAGGCTTGGGCTTCTAAGTGACAGGCAGTTATTTTTCACATGCTCCTGGAGGCTGGAAGTCCAAGTTGAAAGTGGATTTTGTTTCTGGCAAGGCCCCTCCTCCTGATTTGCAGATGACACCTTCCCCTTCTGTCTTCATGAGGATTTGCTTCCTTCCTCTTCTCGTGAGGCCACTAATTGTCACTATACAGTTCGAGCTTCAACGTATTAATTTTTGGTGGACACAAAATTCAGTCCCTAACAGGTTGATGGTGGTAACAGGCCATAATCCCCACCAACAGGATTAAATTATGGGGTACAGAACTCAGCCCACTTCAAAATCTGAGCTGTCCCCACAGCCAGGCTTTTCCAGGTGTGCTTGAGTAGTCTTTGGGACCAGACAGTAGGATCTGAGGCCAGCTCTGCTTACAATAGGGGGAGCTGATTCCTAATTCAGGGGCTGTCCCTCTTACAGGCTGAGCAGCCATCGTACTTTAGAGGCCAGAAGATCTCCTCCCCCTACTGGTAGTAACCGAGAATGTCTCCAGAACTGTCAAATGTCTTTGGTCAAGGGAGAAACTGAACACGACACATTGGGGTATATCTGCGGCTCAGCATTGTGAGAATTCTTCTTTTTCAAGGCTATTAGCCTACTCTGTGAACCCATTTTGTTTGCCCACTCACCCAACAGCAGACTCTTTTGGGTACAGTAGACAGGGTTGCTGTGAGTTTTGCATGCAAATTTCTGTGTGGCAGTATATTTTCATTTCTCTTGGATGGACGCAAGGAGTGAAATTCTGGATCACACGACAACTCTGCTTTTAGTTCTCGGAGCGTGGGCCAGCCACGGGTTGTTTCTGAAAGTGGAACACGTTCTGTACTTTGTATGGCAGCTGACGCTGAGTGTCATTCCTCGGCCTCGGGTTTACAGCACACTACTGCAGAAGCTTGAGGAGAGATTCTAGGCCATATACAGAGAATTTCTTTCATGACATGGACTTTTATTTTTATCCTTAATGACGTTTTAAAAGCCCTTCTTTCTTATGTTTCTTTCTTGGTGCCCAAATAAAAATAGACGGGGGAACAGTAAACAGGAGCTGACTATACGTCCCACAAAGTCACTGGCACACATCAATTAACTCTGCTTTTTTTTCTCCTCTCTGGTGTCAAGAAGTAAATAGAAACAACAGCTGAGGACAGTTTGGGAGATGTTTGCTGATGATTCACCAAAAATCATAGCCAGGCTGCCAGTTGCTCTTCTGCTATAGAAAGAAAACCTATTTTAAGCAAAACTGTAACCTCATGATCTCCCAGAAGTACCAGAGCCAGGCACATAACATCCAGCTGCGTGTGCTGTTCGCATCAGAGCCCTGTCTGCGTCCCTTTCTGCGACGGCCCTGCCCACCGCGCGACACAGCCACACCCATCTACATAGCCCCGCCCGCCCCACATACCCACACCCATCTTCATAGCCCCGCCCACCACCCTGTCCCCGCCCCGCCCCACACGAGGGCGCGAGGTCCCGCCCAGGACGTCCCAGACTATGGATCTCAGGTCTCAGGCTTCTAGGCTGCCGCTGTAGATCCAGAGGATGCCAGTGAGGGGCGACTGTGGCCCCACTGGTGCGTGCCCAGCGGCTGCCACGACGCCCCCGCGTAGCCGGAGGACAGTGGATACAGGCCGAGACCCTCATGAGTCTCTTGCATGCTGTGACCCCCGGGCTACCTGGGCTTTAGCACTGGTGCCCCCAGGCCTGGGTACTAAACACCCGAGATTTGGTTGGAGCAGGTGCTGTCCTTGGTGGCAAAGAGGGTCAATGGGTGCTAGTGCGGTTTCTGCCCTGGAGGTCAGCGGCTCCCTAGTGGGGAGGTGTACTGCTGAGAAACAGGAGGCTGCCCTGAACTAGCTGAGGCGACGGGGGCGAGGACCCAGGCTGTCCTCCACCTAGAAGGTCAGTGGCTAGACCCTAGCATAGGCGGGGTCTTTGTGGGGGACATCTGCTGGAGGGCTGTTGGCAGGAGACAGAGAAGAAGAGACAGGACGGGGTGGGAGGTGTCGTCAGGAAGGGAGCCAGCAGCTGAAATGGGGACCTACAGAGGCAGGGACTCAGTGGACAGCCGTTGTTCAGAGACCTGGGCAAGGATGGGCATTCTCCAAGTTGTTTCATCTCTCTGTCCCCTGAGGTAGAGTTGCCACCAAAGCAGCCACAGGGAAGTTCCACAAGAGGGTGCCCAGGCCCTCTGAGGTTCGGTCACCTGGAAGATATCTCAGAGAATTAGTCATCACCTAGGGATCCTAAATACTAGCAATGAAGCGACCCACTATAGACCGTTTATCCCAGAACTGAACTAAAAAAAAGAAAAAAGAAAAAGACACTTAAACAAAATGCAACCCCAGATGTCAATTTCACCAAGGGCAAATCCAGGGGGCAAAGAGGTGGGCATTCTGAAAGCCCCCCTCCTCAAGTGACAACAACAAAGCAATTGAATGAGGCTCTAAAAATTAAATAAAAAATAATCTCTACAATAAACACCATGCTTAGTGATGCTAGGGAAGATACAGACAGATTATAGACAAGCTTAAGAAAATTATGGAAGCTCAGTGCAGAAAGAAATGGAATCCATAAAGCAGATTCAATAAAAATTCTATTGAAAGTATTTGCAGATTAGGCCAATGTGAGGACAGGATCTCAGATATTGAAGACAGGACTGCAGTTAGTGATCAGGAAAAGAACAATTTCTTTAAAGCAGTAAGAGATCACCTGGGCATAGTGACACATAACTGTAATCCCAGCACTTGGGAGGCTGAAGCAGGAGGATCATTGAGAGTTTGAGACCAGCCTGGGGTACAAAGTGAGCTCAATCCAGCCTGAACTGCACAGTGAGACCCTGTCTCAAAAACAAAACAAAGGGGCTGGGATTTAGCTCAGCAGCATAAGTGCCTGCCTTGCAAGCACACAGTCGTGAGTTCGATCCCTGGTACCAAAAAAAAAAAAAAAAAAAAAAAGTTGTAAGTATTGTGATGAAAAACAAAATAAAACAAGAAAAAGCAAGCGATCATGAGAAATCATTGCAGCAGCTGCTAGATGAGACAAAGAAGAATAAGCTTGATCGGAGTCAATGAAAAAGCAAGAGATACCACAAATGGTTTTAAAAAACATTCAGAGCCATCATAGTAGAAAACTTTCCTGGTGGAGCAAAAGAACTTTACATACAGGCAGGCTTTTTTTTCCCCTGGGGATTGAACTCACAACCTCATGCTTACCTGGCAAGTGTTGTGCCACTGAGCTATATCCCCAGCCATTGACATACATATAAGCAAGGCATATAGACCTCCAATTAGTCATGATCAAAAAATTTCTACATCCAGGCATATCATAGTCAACTTCAACACAAGAATAAAATAATAAAAGCTGTTAGGGAAAAAATCAAATCATTTATAAAGGAAAGCCCATCAGAATTACAAGTGACTTCTCAGTACAAACTTTCAAATCAAGGAGACTTGGAGTGAAATACTGCAAGTTCTAAAGGAAAATAACTTTTCACCCAGATTGATGTACCTCGCAAAACTATCAAAACTAATGAAAAAATAACATACTTTCATGAAAAAAGTATCTGAGGAATTTATAACCACCAAACCAGCACTCCAAAATATTCTGAAGGACATTCTAGACAGAAGTAATAAGGATTACAGCTCCATGAACCCCAACAGAATTAATCTACCAGGAAAAGCAAATAATTGGAGGGGGAGCCAACAACAGGAAAATAGGACATGACAAGGATAGGTCAGTATATATCAGTTATAACCATCAATGTTAATGGTCTCATCAAAATTTACATACCAGTAGAATGGATAAAGAAGCAGTACCCAACAATATGCTGCCTACAAGAAACACATTTAATTCAAAAAGAAATTTATAGACTGAAAATTAAGGATGGAAAATAATACTTCATCTGACAAGAACCCAGAAAAAGGCAGATGTAGCTATTCTATTTGCAGACAAAATGAATTTCAAGCCAACATTGATTAAGAGACATATAGAAGGTTACTACATCCTAGTAAAGGAAACAGTTCAGAAGGAAGAGATAAGGATCATAAATATATATGCAACAAAGTACAGTGCATATAACCATATAAAGCAAATACTAATAGACATGAAAAATCAAATGTAGTAGTACAAATGTATTGGGGGATCTCAATACCCCAACTATCATAAAAAGACAGATCAACTAGATAAAATCAACAATGAAATATTAGAATTGAACCAAAATTTTGAACAAATGGACTTAGTAGATGTCTATAGAGTGTCCCACCATACAACATCAGAATATACATTCTTCTCAGCTGCACATGGGATGTTCCCCAAAATAAACCACAATCTGCCTCATAGAACATGCTTAAATAAATGCAAAGGAATTGAAATTATCTCATGCATACTACCAGACCACAGTACAACGAAACTGGAAATCCATGGCAAAAGAAATCACAAGAACTTTATAAACACATGGAAATAGTAGCACCCTGCTGAACAACCAATGGGTCACAGATGAAATTAAAGAAAAAATTAGTTTTTATAGTTGAATGATAATGACAATACTACCTACCAGAACATATGGGACACAATAAAAGCAGTCTTAGGAGGAAAATGTATAAGTAAATACCCATTATCTGGAAAACAGAGCAAGCACATATAAACAGTTTATGATGAACCTCAAACGTCTAGAAAACGAAAAGCAGGGGGCTGGAGGTTTAGCTCAGCGACATAAGCGCCTGCCTTGCAAGCAGGCAGTTGTGAGTTCAATCCCCGGTACCGATAAAAAGGAAAAAGACCAAAAAAAAAAAAAAAAAAAAAAAGAAAGAAAGAAAGAAAGAAAACGAAAAGCAGGTCAAGCCAAAATCTCATATGAGGGAAGAAATTATAGATCAGAGTAGAAATTAACACATTGGAAACTAAAATAACAATACAAAGAAGCAATGAATTGAAGAGTTGGTTCTTTGAAACATTAAATAAAACTGACAAATCTTTAGCCAACCTTATCAAAAAAGAAAGAAAAGAATCAAATCCATGTGATTAGGAATGTAAAGGGCAAAATTTCAACAGATCCTGAAGAAATCCATATCTTCTATATCTACTTTGAAAACTTATATTTTGGGGCTGGGGATTTAGCTCAGCGCCATAGGCACCTTGGCTTGCAAGTGTGTGGTCATGAGTTCCATCCCCGGTACCAATAAAAAAGAAAAAGACCAAAAAAAGAGAAAGAATATCTGAAAACTTATATTCTAATAAGATGGAAAATGCAGAAGAAATAGACAGATTCCTAGATATATATGAATTACCAATGCTGAAATAAGAAGCTATAAAAATTCTAAATAAACTAGTATCAATCAATAAAATTAAAGATGTAACTAAAAAAACCTACCAAGAAAGAAAAGCCCAGGCCCTGATGGAGTCACTGCTGAATTTTACAAGAAATTTAGTGAACATAAGTGAAATAAATCAATCTCGCATGTGTGAATACCGAATAGTTTCCCTAATGTAAGTAATGATTCAAATATATAAAAATATGTGGTAATCATGATTCCCCATTATGTGGCCTTGAAGCCTTATAAAGTTTTCACTTATTAATTGGAAAGTCTTTATTCTGGGCTTCTTGATATGGAAATATTTGAAGCTATAGTATATGAAGTTTTATTCAAATATTTCAAGGAAAAAAGACAGACACTATGGTAACTACTATTAAGTCGGGTTATTTGGTGGTGAAGCACTAGGTTGCTGAAACAGTCATGCTTTGACCCGTATTGTTATATTGTTATGTCCTGTTTTATCTCAATCTCTCCTTTATTCTTTAAAAAAAATTATTTAGTTATTTCTTATGTTAGTTTTAATTAAGGGGAAAAATTTTAAAAATTAGCAGGAGGTATAATAGTAACTTTTTTTGATTTCCTATTAACTTGTTTTGAAGTCCTGTAATACTCCCATGATCTGGTTTTGACTGATTAGACTCTGTTCCAGTCTGTATGATAGTATCAAGTTTGAGGGTATAGGCAACTACTTTGAAGGCAATAAGATTCACTAAGATGCCCATGCTGGTTTGACTATTGTCTCCTTTGGACGTCCTGTAATGTTTACAATGCCTAAGTTTTATTGGTCTTGTTCTCTACTGTTTTGTTCAACTTTATAATATCTAATGAGATAGACAATTCTTTTTAAGGAAACAAGAGACATTGTTGATAACCATTGTTGATAACCTTGTACTCTGTTTTACATCATGTGCTATGTCTATCCTTGGTTTTGACTGACAGCTTTGTTTTGCCATATTTGACTTTATTCTCTCCCCCCCCCAAAAAAAAGTAATAAGAACTAAGGAGTAATAAAACCCAAAATGTGTAAATTGTGTTGTAAAAAAGAGAGGTAAAAAAAGAGCTCTAAAGGATACAACAGCAAGTGTGTTTAGGGGTGTTAAATAGCTGACCATATTAATGTTTTTGGTTGGATCATTGAACACAACTGTTTGTAGTCTCACTGTTTGAATGTCCACTTTGTATTCTTTGATACTGTGATTTGAGCAACTATTTCTAAGATGATAATATGTAATCTATTAACTGGTGATTTCTTACTGTCTTTTTTTTTTTTTTTTGTAGTTCTGTATTACGTGTACCCTTACACTGCTTTGTTTTGTTCTATGTTTTTCTCTTTTTCCTTTTAAATAAAATTAAAAAAAAAAAAGAAATTTAGTGAAGACCTAACACCACTACTTCTCAAACTCTTTAATGGAATTGAAAGGGAAGCAATCGCTCCAAATTCATTCCTGGAAGCAAGCATTACCCTAATACTAAAACCAGAGAAGGACCCAACTAAGAAAGAGAGTTACAGGCCAATTTCCCTAGTGCATGGAGTTGCAACAATTCTGAATAAGATACTGGCAAACAACCATCACCAAGATTATATATCATGATCAAGTAGGATTCATCCCAGGGATGCAGGGATGGTTCAACAGATGTAAATCAATAAATTTAATACACCATATTAACAGAGCCAAGGACAAAAATCATATGATCATCTCAATAGATGCAGAAAAAGCTTTTGACAAAGTCTAGGACCCATTCATGATAAAAATCCTACAGAAAATTGGAATAGATGGTCTTTATCTCAATATGATAAAAGCAATCTATGACAAACCAACAGCCAACATCATACTAAATGGATTAAAAAATGAAAACTATCTCTCTAAAATCAGGAACAATGGAAGGATGTCCACTGTCTCTACTCTTATTCCACATAGTCCTAGGAACTTTAGCTGTAGCAATTAGACAAGAGAAAGAAATAAAAGAAATAAAGATAGAAAGGAAGAAGTTAAACTACTATTATTTGCAGACAATATGATACTCTACATAGAAGACCTCAAAAACTCCACTAAAAAACCTGCTAGATTTAATGAACAAATTCCATAATTTAGTTGGCTACAAAGTCAACACTCAAAAATCAGTAGCCTTCCTGTACATGAATAACAAACTCACTGAGAGAAATATTAGGGAAACAATATCTGTTATAATGCCATCCAAAAAAAATGAAATAACTAAGAATCTAATGAAGGTTGTAAAAGACTTTTACATTGAAAATTATAGTTCTCTGAGAAAGGGTATTAAAGAGAATATTAGAAAATGGAGAGATATCCTGTGCTTTTGGGTAGGAAGAGCCAATGTAGTGAAAATGGCCATACTTCCAACACTGTTATGTAGATTCAATGCAGTCCCAATTAAAATTCCCATAGCATAGCTCACAAAATTGAGAAAAGAATCTTAAAACTCATCTGAAACCAGAAGAGTTCTAGAATAGCAAAGGCAAACCTTAACTATAAATGCAAGGCAGAGGTATCACAATCCTAGACTTGAAATTACACTATAAAGCTACTGTGATAAAAACAGCGAGATACTAGCCAACAAAAGATCTGAAGATCAGTAGAATAGATTAGAAGATGCAAAAACAACTCCAGACACACCAACCCACTTTTTGACAAAGATGTGAAACATATTCACTGGAAGAAAGACAGCCTCTTTAACAATTGGTGCTGGAAAACCTGGCTCTTCACATGCCTAAGATTAAAGTTGGACCCATATCTTTCACCAAGCACTAAACTAAGTTAGAAGTGAATATTTAAAAATCTAAACATCAAAACAGAAACATTAAATTTGCTAGAAGATAAATAGGTAAAACTCTTGAAGAGACTGGTGTAGGCAAAGGCTTCATGAATAAAACCCCAATTGCATAGGAACTGTTATAAAGAACAAGGGCCAGGGATTTAGTTCAGCAGCATAAGCACTCACCTGGCAAGCATGAGGTAATGAGTTCGATCCCTGATACAAAAAAAAAAAAAAAAAAAAAAAAAAAAGAATCAACAACAATGTCAATTTATTGAAAAGCTTTTGCACAGTAAGAGAAACCACCAACAGAGTGAAGAGACAAGTCACAGTGCGGGGGACAATGTTTGCCAGCTATTCCTCAGACAAGGGATTACTATCAAGAATATATAAAGAACTAAAAAAGTCAGTTCTCCCAGATGTAAAAGTGCAATCCAAAAATGAGCGTCTGAGATAAATACTTCTCAGATGAAGAAATACAACCAGCAAATAAATACAGGAAAAATGTCTAACATCACTGGTCATTCCAGAGATGCAAATTAAAACAATACTATGATGCTACTTCACCCTAGAAAGAATGGCTATTATCAAGAAATCAAGCAATAACAAATGTTGAAGGGGCTGTGGGAAAAATGGAACCCTTCTCTTTTGTTGGTAGGAGTGTAGAGTGATACAACCACTCTGGAAATCAAAAGTGGAGGTTCCTCAAAAAAGTAGAATTGGAAGTCCCATTTGATCCAGCTATTCCCTTTCTTAGTATCTCAGAAGAATTAAAAACATCATACCACAGCAATATATGTGCACCTATGTTTATAGCAGCACAATATGTAAAGCTAGATCTTGGAAACAACCTAAATGCCCATCAACTGAGGAACGGATTTTAAAAATGGAGTACTTGGGGTTGGGGATTTAGCTCAGTGGCATAAGCACCTGCGTGGCTAGCACTAGGTTGTGCATTTGATACCCAGTACCAAAAAAAAAAAAAAAGGAGTACTACTCATCCATAAAGAAAGTGGGGATTTTATAGGTAAATGGATGCAACTTAATTGTATACTTATAAATGAAATAAATCAGACATGTGTGTGTAAATATCATATTGTCTCACCAGTATGAGAAGCTGAAAGTTATAATATACATGTATATAGATATATAATACAGTTAAGATAGTTATACTACATGAGTATATCAAAGAGAAAGGTGTGCGCTAGTACTGTTTAGAAAATTGAATGCAGATGTGCTCTGAGTGACTGACTTGGGGATGGCAATGAGCAATGTGTGTAACGTTGTCCTGATCGTTGTTTTGAATTTTTTTCTCCTTGAAATAAAACAGATTAAAAATTAAAAAAAAAAAACTACAGAAGGAAATCAACTAGCCAGTCTTTCTGGTAAGCTCCGAAAGCTGTGTGGGTACCAGGGAGAGAAAAGTCAGATAGCGCCTCCTGTGAGCCTATTGGTGCATGGGCTGAGAATCAAATTCCATGCTCCCCACGACCTCCCCAATAAGCAGCTGGTTCAGAGCACAGGCTGAATTGACAGCAACTAAGGTACATATGGCAACTAAATGCTTGTGTTGTTTGGCTGATTTTGCAGGCCTGGGGCCAGCCGTCTGAGCATCTGCTGGGAAGATAACAATATGCACTATAGCAAATGTGAGGGATTTCCTTCTATTTTGTCTTTGAAGTCTAGTATTTTGCTTTGTCACTGTTTTGCTTTGTTCTAATTAATTGTTTTTGCTTTATTTGATATTATTTTGATTGGTTTTATGCTGTTTTGGTTTGGTTTGATTTTGCTATACTTGATGGAATGGACAACTACTGTGAAGAGAACCAGATATACTATGGTAGCTACTATTGTTTTTCTAAAATCCTGCTTTGACATTCTGTACCAATTTTATTGCATTGCTTTGATTGGCTTTGTTTTGCTTTGTTTGATTTTACTATGTATGAAATAAAAAGAAAATGAATAGATCACTTGAGTTGTTAAGTCACCTCTCCAGGTCAAGAAATAAAAAATGCCAAGTGGGTTACACCTTCAGCAAGGGACCAGGGACCTGAGGAAGCTGGGGAGGTGCCAAGGATGAGGGCAGCTGAAGCAGGGCAGACCCTCTCCCAGAAAAAGAGGAGAAGGAATTCTGCCAGCCTACTGCCTCAGGGCTCAGCCTGCAGCTCTTCTTCTCAGGTCCCCAGCATGCCAAGCCAGCTTGAGGATTTTGAACTTGCAGTTTCAGTATCCTTAAGTGTTTCTCTTTATCTGCTGTTCTTAGGGAGTAAAAGGATCTGTGGTTGGGCCAAGACACACATACTAATTGTTGTAACCTGCTAACCAGTTCCCTTTTCCACCTTGCTGTTCTGTAAAGTGCCAACACCCCCCCCCCGCAACTGCTCCATAAAAGATGATAAAATTGTTTCTCTTAATGGAGGCATCTGTTCCAAGAAATGACCCACCACAAAAAAACCACAACCTTATACTTATGTTAAAAATATATTACGTACATGAAAAGTCCCCAGGTCAAGCTGTCCCCAAAACTATGCTTGAGAGCTTTCCAAAGGACACCCACCGGCACAAACAACCCCCCTTGCTTTGCAGTTTTTGCCTTCAAAAATTTCAGACTCCTTCGCTCAGGGTGCTCAGGCTAGCATCTGCCTGATTGACACCGCTGGGTACCAGCTAAAATAAAGCGTTTCTCTTTTTCTATTTTTTTCTGTCTTGTTGTTTTTGAGAGTTGCCAACAGGGAGTTAGGGGAAGGGGTCCACTCTTGGAGTCCCGGGGGGGGGGGCACATTTGGGGGCTCGTCTGGGATTGCCCCAAGACCCCCTTTTCTTCTTTTTGCCCATTTTACCATCCCTAGCCAGCTCACTCCCATGGGATCCCCTTAGTGTTCTTGGTTTTCCACCGCTGCTGCTTCTAACTGTGAGTATTCCTTGTTTCACTCTGATTTCAATTGTCTGCACAAATTGACAGAGTGGGACGCCCTCCAATTTGGGACCCTCATGGTCCACTTGAATTTTGATTTGTACAGGACAATTGGTTTCTTAGTTTGACATAGACTGTTATCCTCTAAGAACGATCTTATGTGGTCTTTTTGGTTTTACAGGCGACTGTCATCCTTTAGGTTATGCTTTAAGTGATAACAGTTTTCTTCTAGGTCCCAGACGATCTGCCAACCAAGTCTTATGTCTTCTTGTCCTGTCTATTGTCTTTTGTCTCTTTTTGTGTGCTGTCCTCCTTTCTTTTGACCTTTTTTTCCCACAAGGAATTACAGGAGATAAAAATGGGACAAAGTGCATCCATCCCACTAACTCCACTGAGTTTAGTCCTGGAATATTTTAAAGATTTTAAAAGGCAAGCTGAAAGGGGCTGGGGATTTAGCTTAGTGGCGTAAGCACCTGCCTTGCAAGCCCATGGTCATGAGTTCGATCCCTGGTACAAAGGAAAAGGACCAAAAAGAAAAAAAAAAAAAAAAAAAAAAGGAGAGCTGAAGGGTATGGGGAACCTGTTCACCCCGGGCGCTTTTGAGTTTTGGTTTCTTTAGAATGGGCCCAAAGTGTTCCTCAGCGGCCCCCTGTTGGGAGTTTTGACATGGAAAAGGCGCAGGCAGTCTGGAGGTATGGTTTTGGTCCCCCAGCCCATCCTGATTAATTTGTCTATAGCTTAATATGGGTTTATTTGATCTATGACTCTCCACCTTGGATTAAACATTTTCTTAAAGTTTTTAATCAACAGCTATCTCAAGACACACTGCTCCTGGCACCTTTAATAGAGAAACCAAAACCTCAGGCAAGCTGTGCCCAAGCAGCCTCCTCGCCTGAGGAACCAACTGCTTCCCTGCAGGTTCTGCAGGATGGGAAGGAGGACCAGGAGTTTCTTTCACCTCCCCCATATTGTCCGTCTCAGGATGGGGGGGGGGGGATATATACCTTCGCCGGAGCCCCTCGTCGACCCGAGCCCCATGCAAACCCGGAGCCGGAGCCGACACGACCAGAATCTCCTGACTCCTCCTCCGTCCTGTGTCCCCTCCGGGAGGTCCCCAACCCCCATGACCCTGGAGCCTCCGTGTTTGTCTATATACCCCTTTCTCTACTTCTGACCTTTATAATTGGAAGGGACAAAATCCCCCGTTTTCTAAGGACCCAGGAAATCTCATTAGCCTGCTAGAATCTATTTTCTCTACTCACCGCCCCACTTGGGATCATTGCCAGCAGATTCTCAGGGTTCTTTTCACAGCTGAAGAGAGGACTTACATCCACACCCTGGGACAGAAGGCTGTCCTAGACCCTGATGGAAACCCCACGACTGACCCCCGGTGACTGCAACACTATTTCCCTCTTCCCTGCCCTGACTGGAATCCCAATTCCGCAGAAGGTAAGGAGGTTTTAGCCCAATATCGCCAGCTGTTTCTGAAAGCACTCCATGGAGCAGCCAAAAAGCCCACACACTTGTCCAAGGTGTCAGAGGTAAGGCAATTGGCTGATGAGTCCCCTTTGTATGTTCTTGGAGCGCCTTCTAGAGGCCTTGGACTTTATACACCTATAAACCCAGTCGCAACTGAGAATGCAAGGGCTATTAATAACGCCTTTGTCTCCCAGTTGGCCCCAGATATAAACAGAAAATTGCAGAAGTTAGAGGGCTTTGAGAGAATGCCCATTAGTCAGCTGACAGAAATAGCTCATAAGGTCTTTGATAATCGAGAGAGCTGGCAGGAAACAAGCAACAAGAAGGTTACAAAGGTGTTGGAACTCCTTTGCGAAAAGACTGCAACACCAGATTCAAAGAAAGAAAACAAACGGGGAGACAAGAAGCGCCCCCCACTTAACAAGGAGCAGTGCGTCTATTGTAAGGAGTTGGGGCATTGGTGAAAGGAATTGCCAAAGTTAAAGGTGAAACTAAAAAGAGAAGCTAAGGCTCTATTAGCCCAACAATGAGGGAGTCAGGGCTCAGATGCCTCCCCCGAGCCCTGGATAACTTTGCAAGTAGGGGGCAACCTGTTAATTTCTTGGTGGACTCAGGTGCATCTCTGTCCTGACCCAGCCTCTAGGAACATTGACCAAGATCAAATTAAAGGTAATGGGGGCTACTGGAACACAAAAAGCCTACCCCAAATTGCAAGCTCAGCTGACTCGGCCTGGACAAAAAACCATTGCTCATGAGTTTCTATGGGTTCCTGAATGCCCAGACCCACTCTTGGGAACAGACCTCTTACACAAATTAAAAATTCAACTTAGTTTTCAGGCTGATGTGCCCACAGTAACCTTGGGAAAACAAGAAAATATTCCAATTAAGATACTGGCTTTATTCCCTGAAGGAGAAAACCACTTTTTACTAAAAGAAGAACACACCCAAGAGCCTAATAATAAACTCCTCCTGAATTGGCAGGCAAAAATACCAGAAGTATGAGCAGAAAACAATCCCCCAGAGCTGGCAATAAATCAAGTACCCCTAATAATAGAACTTCTTCTCCAGGCAAGGCCTAGTATCCTATAAGTTTGTCAGCTTGTCAAGGGATCGCAAAGCACGTAACCACACTTAAAGAAAATAACATCTTGGTTTCATGTATTTCTCCTCGGAATACTCTCCCAGTCCAAAAACCTGGTACTCAGGACTACAGACCCATACAGGACTTCTGAGAAGTCAACAGATGGGTAATGACCGTTCCGAATCCCTACACCTTGTTAAACCTACTGAGCCCGGACCGCATTTGGTACTCTGTGTTGGACCTAAAGGATGCTTTCTTCACCCTTCCCATGGCCCCGGTAAGTCAACCTATTTTTGCTTTTGAATGGACAGACCCAGGGACTGGAGTATCTGAGCAATTAACCTTGATACGGCTACCCCAGGGATTTAAAAATGCCCCACCTTATTTGACGAGGCCCTAACTAGAGACTTCTTAGGCTACAGAGAATAATTTCCAGAAGTCACCCTACTGCAATATGTAATATCTCCTAATAGCAACAGAGAGTTTTAAAGAGAGCAAAGGGTCACAGAGGCATTGTTGATGACTCTAAGTAAGTTAGGTTACAAAATCTCAGCTAAAAAGGCTCAGCTATGCCTACAAAAGGTAACCTATCTGGGATATGAAATCCAAAAGAGGGAGAGGACTCTGTCTCCCCAGAAGGTTTGCGCCGTCTTGCAGATATTCACTCCCAAAGTGAAGAAGCAAGTGTGCAAGTTTTTGGGAGCTATAGGGTACTGTAGAATCTGGATAATAAGTTTTGCTGAAATAGCTCAGCCCCTCTATGATACCCTGCGGGGAAAAACTCAGAATACTCTAGAGTAGACTGACAGCCAAGACTTAGCTTTCCAGCAGCTAATACAGGCTCTCACTGAGGCCCCAGCGTTAGGTCAGCCCAACTTACAAAAACCATTCAATCTTTATATTAATGAAAAAAGGGGAATTGCTAAGGGGGTCCTCACCCAGAGCTTGGGGCCATGGCAAAGACCAGTTGCTTACTTATTCAAGAGACTTGACAGTGTGGCAGCAGGATGGCCTCCCTGCTTGAGAGTTATTGCGGCTGTGGCATTATTAATAAAAGAAGCTAAAAAGCTCACTTTTGGTCCAAGACTCACCATAGTTTCCTCCCACTCATTGGAAACACTTATCAGGGTCCCTCTGGACTGATGGCTATCCAATGCTAGAATAATGCATTATCAAGCCCTGCTCCTAGATCCAGAGTCTATTTCTTTCAAACCCTTTGAGGCTTTAAACCTGGCTACACTGTTGCCTGATAAAGATCCGATGGCCCCATACCATGAGTGTTCCACAATGATCGATAACCTTCAGGGTCTTCGATTGGACCTGACCGATGAACCCATGGAGGGGGCACCATCTTATTTCTCTGATGGCAGCAGTTATATCCATCAAGGTAAGCGAGTTGCTGGGGCTGCAGTTACTACAGAGACTCAGATTCTATGGAAACAATGCCTGGATCCTGACACCTCAGCACAAAAAGCCAAGCTTATTGCCCTGACAGAAGCCCTCAAGCTTGCCCAACGTAAGCACATAAACATCTATACTAATAGCAGATATGCCTTTGCCACCGCGCATGTCCACGGGGCTATTTACTAAAAAAGAGGGTTACTAATCTCAGCTGGACAACGAATTAAAAATGCTCCTCAGATACTAGACTTACTGGCAGCAATCTGGCTGCCTGAAAAGGTGGCCATAATACACTGTAAGGCCCACCAGAAAGGAGATAATCCTGTGGCAAAGGGAAATAACTTGGCAGATGCAGCAGCCAAGGAGGCTGCCTTAAAATCAGTGGGGACTGAGACTGTGCTTGCCCTATTGCTGATGCCCCCAACCTTGTCCGAACCTGTGTACACCGAAAAGGACCTCCACTTGGCAACCCAGCTTCAAGCAAAACCTGATCTCCCTGGGGGTTGGTACCAATTACCAGACAAAAGAGTTTTATTGCCAGAAGCACTTGACTGAGAACTGGTTGGACAAGCCCACCAAGCCACCCACTTGGGAGGAACAAAGCTTGCAGAACTTTTTCGGGAGAAATTTTTTACTCCTCTGCTGACGAATTTGACACAAGCTGCAAGCCTTAAGTACTCTCAGTGCCAACTGGTAAATCCCAAACGACAACTTTACATGGAGACCAAATGTTTCTGCGGAGCCACCCCAGGAGAACATTGGGAGATTAACTTTACTGACATGAAAAAACCTGGACTGCAGGGGCATAAATATCTCTTGGTAATGGTTGACACCTTTATTAGTTGGGTAGAAGCCTTTCCAACCAAGATAGAATCAGCTCTCATTGTAGTAAAAAAGCTCCTTTACGAGATTATTCCACGATTTAGCCTGCCCTTATCTATGGGGTCTGACGACAGTTCGGCTTTTATAGCCCAGATAACTCAAAAATTGACACAGGCATTACAGATTAATTGGAAACTCCATTGCGCGGACTGACCTCAAAGTTCAGGACAAGTAGAGAAGATGAATCAAACTTTAAAGACTATGATAACCAAATTGTCTCTAGAGACTGGCGAAAATTGGGTAAGTCTCCTTCCATTTGCCCTCCTACGTACCTGCTGTACCCTTTATGTGGCCAGAGTGTCACCTTTTGAGGCACTCTATGGGAGACCTCCGCTACTCATTCCTAAGATCTCTGAAGAAAAACTGGCAGATTTAACTAACCAAGATCTTATTAAGTCCCTTCAGGTACTCCAGCCGGTTCTGCCCTTAATCCACCACCTGTTTAAATTAAAACACATGCCAGTGAGCTCCAAGCTTCCCAAAGACTCTGAACCTGCAGCTGAGCCAGGGGCACTTGTCCTCATCAGGCGTCACCATCAAGAGTCTCTCGAGCCTCGCTGGGAGGGACCTTTCACAGTGGTGCTTAGCACCCCCACTGCAGTGAAAGTGACTGGTAAGACCCCTTGGATTCATCATTCCCACATCAAAGTGATTCAGGCCACTGATGAAAAGGACATCGAGCCACCCCAAGATAAATGGACTCTACAAAGGACTGGTAACTGGGGCTGAGAATTTAGCTCAGCGGCATAAGCGCCTGCCTTGCAAGTATACAGTCATGAGTTCGATCCCCGGTACCGATAAAAAGGAAAAAAACAAAACAAAACAAAACAAAAAACCCTCTAAAGTTAAAATTAACCAAATGTCCTTAATTGTTCTGGCTATGATGACTCAAATTGCAACCTGTTTTATTTTCATAACTTTCTCATTAGGGGTAAACCATAACCCAAATTATGGGACATAGGTCATTACTGACTGTTTTACAGGAAGAAAGTTAGCCTCAAATACAATGGTCCATGGGATTATATCATTAGACCTTTGTGTTCTGCTCGGTAGAGACCTCACCGCCCAAAGAGTAAAGAGGTCTCCTCATCTCAGGCCATATAGTAAACCAAAGGGAACCAAATATGAGATATGTGGAACTTTAAGTAATCAAAAGACTTTACAGTCTACACCTTGGTATCTATGCCCTCATGCAAATTCAATAGTGGACTGGCCAGAAAGACAAGTCAAATATTTCAAGGATTATTGCTCAAAGAATCCAGAGAGTGAATTCTTTTGCCCATACTGGGGCTGTGAAACCATTTCCAACTGGGATAGTCCAGATGCCGACAAATATCTCACACTTGCTAGGTCTACCCCCTCAGAGTGTTCTTTAAATCAGTGTAATGTCATGACTTTTACTATGAAGTTTCTGACTGGCCAAATGTGGAAATCAGGGATGCATTATCAGAATGTGGACAAGTGGATATAACCCAGGAAATATTTTTACTATCCAGTTCATTCCTGGCTCACAGGTGGGGCCATTTTGACCCATCGGGCCTCTGGCACCGCAGCCCCCACCCAAAAAGCCTACCAATCCATTGCTTAACACCCCTATGGCCACAACCCCTTTGCCTGCTACTGTCCAGATTACTTTTGGCCCTCTCCCCTCTGACCCTGAACCCTTCCTATCCTTAGATATTGCCTTCCAGTTTCTTAACCTTAGCAACCCCAACCTTACATCTGACTGTCGGTTATGCTTACCGGCTAGGCCCCCTTATTACACAGGGACCTGGTGACCATGCAACTCCAAAATTCCACTAAAGATGAGTATCATTGTTGGGGAGGAGCAAAACCAAGAGTCACACTTGGAGATGTACAAGGTAAACCAGGGACTTGTCTGTACTCCGCTGCTTATTCCTGGAAGAGCTCTCCTTATAGCTTATTTGCAACCTATCTGTATCACACAAAATTTCTAACAGCTCTCACCAAGCCAATGCTCATTTCTCGGCCCCAAATGGCACCTAGTTTGCCTGTACTTCAGGGCTTACTCCCTGTGCTATGCTGGAAGTATTCACCAGCCAACTTGAATTATACATATTGGTCCATATATTACCCCAAGTATACTGGTAGTCAGGCAGCGAAGGCAAAAGTCATATCCTGCCTTCACCTGACTCAATCTTAAGGGTTATACACAACCTGATTCTAGTCCCTATGCTCCTTGGAATTGGAGTCACTGGGTCCCTGGGACTTGGAATTTCTAATATGGTTCTTGAGCTCCATCACTATGATAAGCTGTCCAGTCTCATAGACCAAGATTTACAATGGTTGAGAGATTCAATTGAAAAACTGGAAGATTCTCTGGGTTCATTAGCTGAAATGGTACTCCAAAATAGGCAGGGGCTAGACCTCCTCTTCCTAAAAGAAGGGAGTCCCTGTCTGGCCCTTGGAGAAACCTATATACAAACCATTCAGGAGTAATTAGACAAAATTTGCAGAACTAAAAAAGAGTCTCCAAGAAAGAGAGAAAGCTCGAAATGCAAGACAAAACTGGTATGCGAGATTATTCTCCTTTTCTCCATGGCTAACTAGCCATAGGCCCACTGATATTAATATTAATATTAGCAACCATAGGGCCCTGCATAATTAACAGGTTAATAACATATATCAAGGAACGAGTCCAAACTATCAAGTTGATGGTCTTGAAGTCACAAGGATATGAAATGGTTCCTTTTTAAACAATAAGCCAAAGATTTGGTTTATAGCCTTAAAATCAGTGGGGAATGTTGTAACCTGCTAACTAGTTCCCTTCTCCACCTTGCTGTTCTGTAAAGCGCCGATTCCCCCCCACCCCAACCGCTCCATAAAAGATGACAGAATTGTTTGTCCTGATGGAGACATCTGTTCCAAGAAATGACCCACCACAAAAAAACCACAGCCTTATACTTATGTTAAAAGCATATTACGTACGTGAAAAGTCAAGCTGTACTCAAAACTATGCTTGAGAACTTTCCAAAGGACACCCACCGGCACAAACAATCCCCCTCGCTTTGCAGTTTTTGCCTTCAAAAATTTCAGACTCCTTCGTTCAGGGTGCTCAGGCTAGCATCTGCCTGATTGACACCGTTGGGTACCAGCTAAAATAAAGCGCTTCTCTTTTTCTATTTTTTTCTGTCTTGTTGTTTTTGAGAGTTGCCGACGGGGGATTAGGGGAAGGAGTCCACTCTTGGAGTCTGGAGGTGCCACACTAATCAGATAATCTCGCGCAAAACGAAACTCTAAACCTAGGTGAGGTCCTGTAGGGCCTGCGGACTTCTCAGCTGGGTAAGCTTCCCTAGGGTGTCACCCTCGGAACAGGCCACGTTGTCGCCAGCTGGCACAAGTGGCAGGCAAAGGATCAGAGGGTACGGAGGGCCAACCCGTGTCCAGCTCCCGCGCCTGGTCAGGGCTTTTGGGAGGAGTCTGAGCAGAAGAAAGCCGGCAGCGTGGCCCTGCCCTACTTCGCGTCTCCCAGTGCCCCACTTCTGGCCCCGCCCATACCATCCTCTCACCAATCCCTGTGCCTGTCCCTAATTTACCACGCCCCCACTCTGTCGTCCCACGCCCCGCGCCTGTCCTGTCGTCCCGCCCCTTTCCTCTGGTCAACCAATCGCCCGTCTCCGTGCGCTTCCACTTCCGTCCGGCGGCGACTCTAGCTCTGTCTTGTCCCGCAGGTTTGAGGCTCTGGACCGTGGCGCGAACATGGAGGAGCTGCTGAGGCGGGAGCTGGGCTGCCGCTCGGTCAAGGCCACGGGTCACTCGGGAGGCGGTTGCATCAACCAGGGCCAGAGTTACGACACGGACCAAGGTCGACTGTTTGTGAAAGCGAACTCCAAGACCGAGGTAGGGCCGCGGCGGGCTGCTCGCGTGCGGCCCGGGTCAGTGTTTGGGTCCGGGTTCGCGGTCCGGTGCTGGGTCTGACTGTCAGCCAGGGCCCGCAGTCTTGCCCTCGCCTCCATTTGGGCCGCGGAGGCTAATTTTATTGTGAGAAATCCCTTTGGACCCTGGTTTGCCGGCTCCCACCTTTGCCAGGGGTGGCCGGGTCACTCTGGTGCTTTGCTGGAAGCCCCGAAGGCCCCGGAGCGGCCGAGGCCTTCGCAGATGGGACTCGTCCTTTCTGTGCGTTTATCCTTTCTTTAGGAAGTATTTTAGCGATCGTCGTTTTCTTTTTCTTTCTCTTTCTCTTTTTCTTTTTCTTTTTGTGGGAATCAAACTCAGGGCCTTGTGCATGCAAGGCAAGAATTCTGTTACTGAGCCACATTCCCAATCCCTGTTGAAAAGTGTAATTTTCTTTCCAGAAAGAAATCCTGCCTTCCCGCGATGTGGGTAATCTCGCTTCAAGGCCATAGGACCGGCCTCCAATGCTAATCTAGAAAGATTCTCCACATTTCTCTTACAGCAGTCTGTCACCTGTTTGTCCTTGCAGTTACTCTTAGAGATGTGTCCAAGAGCACCAGCGCTCTCAGGGCAGTGGTCAGCCTCCTCAGCTGTGTGCCTTGGTCTGGTTTTGCGCTTCCTTTAAGAGGCATCAACCCCTTACATAGCTCTGTATTTACATCTTCTCTGGCATTTGCAGTCATTCAAAACGTGGCAAGGAGTACGGGGGAAACTGGTATTTTCAGAGGATTAAAGTGCCATCTATGAAAAAAAAAATTGCCATCTATGATGCTTTTCTTTTCCTCTTTGTGGTACTGGGGATTGAACCCAATGCCTTTGTACTAAGCTATATTTCCAGTCCCTTTTTAATTTTTAATTTTGAGACAAGGTCCCACCACAGTGCCTGGGTGGAGCTTCAGATCCTTCTGCCTCAGACTCCCAGACTGGAGTGCAATTTCTTTCTTACCCCCACCTGGAGTTGATGTGATCTAAGTTGTTTTTCCTTTTGATCATTTTTATCTCCCCCTTGCATGCTTTCCTTTCCTTCCTTCCTTTTTTTTTTTTTTTTACTTTATTGAAAAAAGTAAGACAATTTCATAACAAAATAATAGAATAAAATAGTTAATACATTTTGCATATTGTCATCTTCAAAGTAGTTACTCAGTATAAAATATGGGCATAAAAAATTATCCAGTCGATTCTAGCACAAACCTTCCTTTTCAATGAACTAAGATACTAATAGTATAGCTAATAGTATAGCTATACTAATAGTATAGCTAACTTTTTGTTTGTTTTTGGTACCAGAGATCAAACTCACAACCTCGTTTTTCCCAGGCAGGTGCTTATGCCACTGAACTAAATCCTCCTAGCTCTCTCTTTTTTTTTTTTTTTTTTTTTTTTCTGTCTTCTTTCTTTCTTTGGCAGGGTCTCACTATGTAGTTCATGCTAGGCTTGAACTCACTGTAACACAGGGTGGCCTCAAACTCATAGTGATCCCCCTGAGTCAGCCTCCCAAGTGCTGGAATTAAGGCAGCCCTTGTACATTTGTATAATTGGTTTTCTCATGTATTTCTCCCTTAGATCTTTTATAACACTGTTTCCCAACTGATACTTGATTTCACTTTTACATATAATAATCATGAGGAATGGTGCTCCTAGCTTGGTTGGAAACTTTAGGCAATGTAGCACTGAATATTTTTGTAAGGAGCCTTGACCAGTAGCTGGGTTCATGGGTCCTTTGCTTTTCACCTCTCCCTGTTTTGCGTTGTGTTGTGTTTTGTTTTATGGTACTGGGGATTGATCAAACCCAAGGACTTCACACATCCTAAGCTCCTTGTTTTATGTTTTGAGGCAAGGTCTTGGTAAGTCTCTTAAGTTGCCAAGGTTGCACTGGTACTATCATCCTGCCTCAGTTTCCCAGAGTTGAGATTATAGGTGTTGTGCACCTTTTATAAATGTACTACCATTTTATAAAATACTTATTTTATAAAATACTTATTTTATAAAATACTTATTTTATAAAATTCTTATTTTAGGGGCTGGGGATTTAGCTCAGCGGCATAAGCACCTGCTTTGAAAGCAGGCAGTCGTGAGTTCGATCCCTGGTACCGATAAAAACGTATAAAAGCCAAAAAAAAAAAAAAAATTCTTATTTTAGTCTCCACAACTGTTATCCTAGTAAGAGTATAGCCAGTCCCATTTTTTCCCCCTTTAACTTCTAAAGAGAATACTCTGAAAACTGTGCTTGAGAAAGCAGCCCTTAGTCATGGTGGCGGATGCCTGTAATGCCAGCACTCCAGAGGCTGAGGCAGGAGGGTACCTCAGAGTTTGAGGTCAACCTGAGCGGTAGTGAGTTCAAAGCCAGTCTGAACTACAGAGTGAGACACTGTCTCAAAAAACAACCACAAAAAGCAAAAAATACTTAAAAGAAGAAGAAAGCAGCCCTTGCCTTCTCTTCAACTCCAGCTCTCTAAGGTAGTAATAATATTTATATATTTTTAAAGTATTTAGAGTGGAATATGTGTTATACGCTGACTCAGTTAATTGAGACAACAAATGTATGTAGTTTAGCATTGGTCAGGCATAGTAGCTCTTGCCTATAATTCCAGTACTTGGGAAGGTGAGGCAGGAGGATCACTGTGAGTTCACGATGGACTATGTGATGGGACCCTGTCTCAAAAAAAAAAAAAAAAAAAAAAACCAGAGGGCCCAGGAATAATCTAGGTGGCACAGTGCTGGCTTGGCAAGTGAGAGGTCCTGAGTTCAATTCCCAATACCAAAACAAAACAAACAAACAAAAAACCCAGAGACATAGAAAAAATTAATTAGTTAATTAATTTAATATTAACTCCTTTTTATAGATGGAAAAATTGAGGATAGAAAGCTTAAATAACTTGCCCAAGATCACAGAGTTAAGAACTATGAAAATAAACAGAAAATGCGTGTAGTGGCAGCATTCATATGGTCCTGACCTTAAAAGCCTAATTGCCCATTGCTAGCAGAATGGATGCCTGTACCTTGGAATTTTCATAGTGTGGGGCCCTGGACCTGAGAGAGTGTACTGACCTAATAAATGCCATGCACAGTGAAGAAGCCAGACCCTGGGAACAGAGGAGTCTGTGTAGAATGACCAGGCTGGCCAAACAGAGGGAAGAGACTGCCTCTGAGGAGCGGGAGAGGCCGTGGGTGGGAGGCCTCTGTGACATCTAGACTTCTGCTCTGGCCTATTCATTACGCTGGGAGAATTTGTCGAGCTGGGCATTGACCAGCTACCAGCTATGTTTTTCTGCACATCAGTGAATTTTTTAAAAAAACTGTTTTAAAAGGGAGGATAGTGATTGGCCGTGTGTCACATCTGTAATCCCATCATATAGGATGCTGAGGCAGGAGGATCGCCGCAATTTAGAGGCCAGCCTGGGCTACGTAGTGAGTTCAAGCCCAACTTGAAAGGCATAGTCTGATCTTGTCTCAAACAAAACAAAACAAAACAAAACATGAGACAGGGAGAAGGGAAGGGAGGGAGAGAGGGTGGGAGGGAGGGAGGGGGAGAAAGAGAGAGAGAGAATTACCTAGTGTGGAAAGTGAGGGAAGATGTCTTTTTTGGAAAATTGATGTTGGGCTTACATTTGAAGCATGGCTGAAAAGAGTGGGCATGGCAGGAGACAGGTGAATAGTGCTGCAAGCAAAAATGCCCATGCACGGGGCGGGGCGGGGGGGTTGTTTAGGGCTGCAGAAGTTGAAAGACCTCGAGGAACTAGAAACTAAATAGGCATAAGAAGTGTGCATGCACATGTGTGTGCATACGTGTGTGTGTGTATGTGTGTATGTACACGTGTGTGTAGGGGTAGGGTCTTGGCAGTGGCCCCACATATGAGTGGAAATCATGAAGGGGAAAGGGTTGCAGTGGGTGTGTCCACCGTCAGGTTGGCCTTTGAGGGCCCATTGCCATATGGGGAGGAGGGCGACCCAGTGGACAGAGTCACTGCAGTCTTGGGACAGGGATGGAAATGATTGAGATGAGATAGTTTCCAGTGTCAGGTAGTGTGTGGCACAGAATCGGCAGTCCTTTTAGATGAGAGCGAGTCCAGGTTCCTGGCCTGTGCATGTGGAGAGCCAGTGCATCCAAGGGTTCAGGCAAAGCCTGTGTCATGTCTGCGAAACAGAATTGGGGTTGCAGTGTTATGTGAGGATGGGGGTGGAGGGAATGATACTGAAAGAGAGAGAGAGAGAATACAAGAACACCCCACATAAGTCCAGCTCTGTACCAGGCACTTGGGGGAATATTTACAGCCTTCTACCTTGTTCTCTGGGGAACCTTTGAGTTCAACCTCGACTAGAGACGCTCTAGCACTGGACTGCAAGCCTTTTTTCTACCCAGCATCAGCACTTCCATGCCAGTACTACCGACTTCTTGGAAAACTGTCTGTGCCTGTTGAGTCCTGAGTCCAGTATTCTTGGCTTGACCTTATTATGCCAGAAAAAAACATGTCTACATAGAACCTTTCCAGAATGACCTCCTGTCCCTCTCTGCTCCCCTCCTCCTCCTCTTCCATTATTTTTTCTCACAGGCCAGAAGGATGTTTGAAGGAGAAATGGCAAGTTTAGCTGCCATTCTGAAAACAGGCACAGTAAAAGTACCCAGGCCCATCAAAGTCCTGGATGCCCCGGGAGGCGGCAGTGTGCTGGTGATGGAGCACCTGGACATGCGGTACCTGAGCAGGTCTGTCCCCATTCCGTCCTCTGCTGTGTCTTCCTCTGTGTGGCTCTTCTACTCCAAAGCTTGTACTTGGGGGTGTCATTTTGAGGAGTGTGATGTGATGTAAAGAAGCCATGTCTGTACACGTGACAGATTCTGCCAAGTGAGTGGTTTGTACTCTGCATGTCTGAGGCCAAAGAGAAGCTGGGTGTAGTAGTATACACTGTAATCCCAGCACTGAGGGAGGCTGAATCAGGAGGATTACAAGTGTGAGTCCTGCCTAGTCAACTTAGTGAAACGCTATCTCAAAATAATAAAATAAGAAGGGATAGGGATATAGCTCAGTGGTATGGTGCCCTGGTTTTGATCAGTACGGGGTGATATGAGGATCAAGGAGGACCCCTCATCTCCCTCTGGCTCTGAGAAAATGAATATTCTATGCCCAGAACACGTGTCCTAGTATACATGCCCCAACCTCCCAGATGTGTATCTGTAGTTCTTGTATTATCTGTTTAATTGCTGTCTTTTGGGTTCACAGTCATGCTGCAAAGCTTGGGGAGCAGCTTGCGGACCTGCACCTTCACAACCAGAAGCTGGGACAGACGCTCCAGAAGGAGACTGGCACAGTGGGTGAGGGACTGAGGGGGCCCTGAGGACAACACACAGCAAGACAGGCTCAGGGCTTGTGTTCTGCTGCTTCCTGCAAGAGTCAGATCTGTACAGATGCCAAGCCAGGGAATCAGCCCTAAGGCTAGATGTCTGTCCTGTTGTTGCAGAAATACTGAAATGACACCCAGGATTTGGAGGCAGATTTATTTAACATCGGATGGGTACTGACTAGGAATCAGTTGTTCCTCAAAATGTCAGGCTGCAATCTCTCGTAGACTAGGGCTTATATGAGATAGGCAAGCAGGAAGTTCAGAGGCAGGGTGGCTTGTCAGTTAGGGCTTGGTTCTTACACTGTGCATCACAGTGACCAGCCGTTTCTAAGAAACAAAAGTAACAGGCACTGTAGCTGGAACTATTACCTGGGCAGCTAATAGACTGCAGTGTACTGGCTGGGAGGTGGGGCATCTTCTGCTACATTGTGAGCAACTGAGGGCAGTTAGCTATGTGTTTTGTTTGTTTGTTTTTTGGTCTTTTTGAGATAGGGTCTCACTATGCAGTTCAGGCTGGCCTTGAGCTCACTTTGTAGCCCAGGCTGGTCTTGAACTCACAACCCTCATGCCTCAGCCTCCCCAGTGCTGGGATTATAGGCATGCACTACCACACCTGGCCAAGTTAGTGTAGTTTTATAAACCATTTAGGAGATAGGAAATATTTAGTGGACTCAAAACTTTACAGTGTTACTATTACTTTTACCTTTGTCCAGAAGGGAATCCAGTTAGGTTTTTGGCTTCCTATACAAAGTTCTTAGCCAGGGTATGCTAGCACCCTCCTGTAATCCCAGCACTTGGGAGACTGAGGCAGGAGGATTGCCCTGAGTTCAAAGCCAGCCTGGGCTATATAAGTGAGTTCAAGACCAACCTGCACTACATAATGAGACCTCACCTCAAAACAAAACAAAAAGCCAAAGTCCTTTAAACACATTATCTTTTCTTTTCTTCTATTTTTCTTTCTTCTAGTCTTTTTCTTGAGGCTCAGAATGACAAGACCCCGCTCTGCGTGCTCTAGAGCTTGGTGTGGTGTTAATACTGAGGTCTTCTCTGGTGTTTAATCCATGTGCAGCCTGTGTGCTGACTCCCCTGGACAGGGTGGCTGATGATCAGGGTGGTTGCGTGTAGCAGGCTGTAAGCCCAGTAGGAGGGTCTCCTGCCAGGTCCCATCAGGATGCCATTCCTGTTCCTACCACGTGCCCTGAAGTTCCGTGCACCTGGATTTCCTTTCAGTCTGGAGAGCTGCACAGGGTTGAGACCATTTTGTGGCCCAGTAGTTTCTCTCTCAAAAATACCACAGTGTTGGCACTGGAAACTATCCTTTCCTGATAGATTTTTTTCCTATGTAAAGAACATCATTCATTTTTTTTTTTTTTAATTCACTGTTGTCTACCTCCTTTCCCCCATAATTCTCTGGTTCCACTGTAGGGAAGGCTGGTATCCTTGTACTAAGTCTGTGTGACCTGAGGGCTAGTAGAGACCGAGGTCCTGGCTTGTCTGAGTGAGCATGCAAGCTGATCAGGACACAGTGAGCCCAGGCTCTAAGCAGCTTGAGCTTCAAGAGCTGGGCCCCTGGTCTCCTGCAGTGAAAGCACTAACTGCTCCTCTTCTTTTGCCTTTTGCTTTCGAGGGAGAGGAGCAGGGCAGGCAGACCAACCCTTTGTAGACCAGTTCGGGTTTGATGTGGTGACCTGCTGTGGATACCTCCCTCAGGTAAGTGACACAGCACCCTCAGGCCAGCTGTTCAGACACAGGGGGCATGCAGGGAGCCTTTTTGCTGCCTCTTTTTTTTTTTTTTTTTTTTTTGGTCTTTTTGAATCAGGGTCTCACTGTGCAGTTCAGGCTGACCTTGAGCTCACTTTGTACCCCAGACTGGTCGCGAACTTGAAACAATCCTCCTGCCTCAGCCTCCCAAATGCTGGGATTGCAGGCCTGTGCCACCATCCCCGGCAGGGAGCCTTTTCCTAGGAGATCTTTTTTTGTTTTGTTTTTGAGACAGGGCCTTGCTAATGTAGTCCAAGCTGGCCTTGAGCTCACAGTGTAGCCTGTGATGGCCTCAGATCTGTGACAATCCTTTTGCTTCTGTCTCCCGATTATAGGCCTGGCAATTCTGTGAAAGCTTTGCACCCTTTGTTTTCTTTGCCACATTTTAAGGTGATAGGAAGTTTACCAATCTTACATGTGAAGAAGTGAAGAAGGACGAGTTAGGATGCTGGATTTAGGTGGGTTGATTTTTTTTTTTTTTTTTTTTAAAGACAGGCACTCACTAAATTGCCAAGGCTACCCTTGCAACTCTGTATGCCTCGGTTCTGGGTAGTTGGAATTACAGGTAGGAGCCATTATGCCCACTTTAAAAATTAGCAAATTTAGCCAGGTATGGTGGCACATGCCTGTAATCCCAGCCCTTGAGAGACTGAGATAGGAAGATTACTATGTGTTTGAGGCCTACTTGGGCTAAGGTAGTGAGTTCAAAGCAAAGCCAGTGAGACACTGTCTCAAAAAACAAAATCAAAACAACAGAAGTTTAAAAATTTTAAAAATGTTTCATTTTTATATGTAACCTGGGGCTTTCAGCTCTGAAACCCCCTGCTACCTGATGGTAGCTGTCTGTCCTCTTTCTTTTTCATCTCTTTCCCCTAATAAACCATTTTATGTTATACTAAAAAAAAGTATATATATATATATATATAGCCTGCATATGCAGATTCAACCAACTGCAGATTGAAAATATTTGTCAGAACACTGTACTGAACATATGCACTTTTTTTTGTCTTTTTCCTTTTTTATCCCTCCCGGGGATCGAACTCACGACTGCCTGCTTTCAAGGCAGGCGCTTATGCCACTGAGCTAAACCCCCAGCCCCTATATGCACGTTTTTTGTTGGAGTTATTTTTTCAGCAGTGCAACAACTATTTACATAACATTTACGTTAGGCCTTAGAGGCAATTTAGAGATGACTTAGAGAACAAAGGAATGTATAGGAAGATGTATGTCAATTATATGCAAATTTTATGTCACTTTTTTTTTGTCTTTCTCGTTTTTATGGGTACCAGGGATTGAACTCAACGACTGCCTGCTTACAAGGCAGGCGCTTATGCCGCTGAATCCCCAGCCCCATCACTTTTTGTAATCATTTGAGCACCCTCAGATTTTGTATCTATAAATACTAAGGTACAACTACTAAACAGCCCTTTCTAAAATTTTATTTTGAGACAAGGTTTCACTGAGTTTCCCAGACTAGCCTGAAACTTGTGGTCTTTTTGCCTCAGGCTCCTGAGTAGCTGAATCCTTGGGAGTTGTTTTTTTTGTTGTTGTTTTGTTTTGGTGCTACAAAGCTATATTCCCAGTCCTTCCTTTTTTAAAAAAAAAATTGAGATATGATCTTGCTAAGTTGCCGAAGCTGGGCTTAAATTTGTCATCCTCCTGCCTCAGCCTCCCAGAGGATTACAGGCATGTGTCACCACGCCCAATTTGGGAGTCTTTTTGAACAGGAGTCCCATGCTGTTACCATTTTGTGGAAGAGGGGCTATCTGTGGCCAGGCAAATGGTCAGCAGTGGGCTGTGGACCAGGGGAGATCAGGTGGCCTCCATCAGTGTGAATGTGATGGAAATGTTCCAGTGCTCTTCAGTCTCACGAGGCTACAGAGCGGCCCCTGTGGAGTCCCTGCTTCCCACTACTCCTGGAAGAAGACCTCAGGTCTTAGCCTGTCCTTAAAACCCCTTAGTGCTTCCTGGTCAGCATACTCTCTTCAGCTTCCAGTGGCCACTACGCCTTCCACATGCCGCCCCCAAAGCCGTTTCCACTTGGGCTGCTTCTGGGCATTCACGTCTACATGTCCTGCCTTCTCCTTTGCTGTGCTGTGCAGGTGAATGACTGGCAGAAGGACTGGGTCGAGTTCTATGCTCAGCAGCGCATTCAGCCCCAGATAGACATGGTGGAGAGGGGCTCTGGAGACCGAGAGGCCCTCCAGCTGTGGTCTGCTCTGCAGGTGAGCAGGGCCCTGCTTGGCAGCCAGGAGTTGGCAGCATGTCCCACTTGGTCCTGATGTAGGGGAGCTGCCGAGGCAGGTGTGCCACCTCTTGAGTCTGTTCTGGTGGTGCCCGCCAGTGAGCCAGGCACTCCTGGTGTGATGCTGTGGCTTGGGTACTGGGGCAGCAGTCGGGTGATATCTGGGTCCCCAGCATGCGCCACCAATGTGCTAAGGCTGTGTCCTCCTCCCACAGTTGAAGATCCCCAGCCTGTTCCGAGATCTGGAGGTCGTCCCTGCCTTACTGCACGGAGACCTCTGGGGAGGGAATGTAGCAGAAGACGCCTCCGGGCCCATCATTTTCGACCCAGCCTCGTTCTACGGCCACTCTGAGTATGAACTGGCGATAGCTGGCATGTTTGGGGGCTTCAGCAGTTCCTTTTACTCTGCCTACCACAGCAGGATCCCTAAGGCCCCAGGCTTTGAGAAGCGCCTGCAGTTGTATCAGCTCTTTCACTATCTGAACCACTGGAATCATTTTGGATCCGGCTACAGAGGATCCTCCCTAAACATCATGAGGAATCTCGTCAAATGAGCTGCTCTCCGTGGAGGGCGATGTCTCCATGTCTCCCAAGTTCGGGTCTGGTCTGGTCTGGTCTGGTTGGGGACCTCTTATTGCTCTCTCTCCAACCTCAGAAACATGTCCTTTTGTCATTCAGATCACTCAGGCCTTCCTCAAGCCCCGTGGGGAGCAGATGTCTCAGGACAGGCAGTGTCATCCTGAGGTCCTACGCTGTTAGGGTGAGGCCACACTGATGTGAACACAGGGGCTGTGAGGCCTGGGGATGGAGCCAGGCGTGGCTGCAGGGTACACAGTGTCCAGAGTGCCCTGCTTTTCTTTCCTCCTCCTGGATTCCGCCTGGCATCTCAGAGCCTGAATCCACATGTGAAACCATCTTGCTAGGAGCTTTTATAAGTGACCAATTCCCAAACCAAGTGCATTCCCTTTCCTTTGTACCTGACCACTGGGCCTAGCTGCAGGCCGGGTGAGTCTAGAAACGTCCTGGGAGTGACCCATTGCCAGCCTCTGTGTGAGCTGTGTACAGTTAGGAACCTAGAGTCACCCCTCTGACTCCTCCATCATTGTGTACAGGTTTCTAAAGCTGGCTGAGTTCTTCCTTGGCGAGATGTGAGTACTGACCAATATCTTTTCTTTCCCTCTCTGTTACACTGAAGAGAAATTTCACGAATATTGATGCTAATAAATTCTTTTGCCTAAAACTTTGAATAAACTTTGAGTGGTTTCAATGATGCCGGAGACAATGTATTTCCCTATATGTTATAATTCAGCATTTATCTGGGGAATCGACCCAGGTTTTTGCATTAAGCTGTTTGTCCCCAGCCCATTTTATTTATTTTTATTTTGAGACACGCTCTTTCTAAATAACTGATTTGCACCTGGGTTTGAACTTGTGATCCTCCTGCCTCAGCCTCCCCAAATGGCTGGGAGTATAAATGTGTGCCACTATGCCAGGCACAGCTGTTGTCTCTTAAAAGCACGACTCGCAGCCAGGACCGTGGATACTACTATGTGTTGGCACAGTGGAGGCTGGAGTGCTCCTAAACTATTCTAGGACCGAGGTTTGGGTCTTCTATAGGAAGCAGCTTTCTTTTCCCAGACTGTGTGGACAGCTAGCTTAGGGCAGGCCGTGGGTAAGGAGATACAGGGAGAAAGCGTCCCAGATGTGGCAGGCGCTTAGCTGATAAACTGGCTTCTGTGCCTCAGGTTTTGTGATAATGTGATATTTTTGATAATGTGATATTTTTTAAGCTTTGTCATTCATTGCAGTGGCTTATTCTGCGATACCTATTTTTAACCTGATTTTGTATTTACACATAACAAATGTAATTGTTTTTCAGTTACCAGAATCCTAAGCTTTAGGCCCATACATCCCTGCCTGTCTAGCATTGCTTCTGTACGCGTGTTCATCCTAGAGGCACACCCCACCTGAGTGCCAGCTCTCCCCAGAGGGGGGATGGTTCTAGCTGGGCCAGCCTGGGAGAGAAGATGCTTGCTTTGGCTGTGTGATTTCAAGGGGCACTCTCGTGATGTGTCCTGACACCAACCTGCCTGTGGCCTGGCCGAGTGACATGGTGTCACCAAAGGTGTGACAACCTGGGAAGGAGGAGCCAGAAGGGCTTTTTCTGCTCAGGGCAGCCATGGTACTAGGACACCAAGTCCAGGAGTTGGCTGCTGCCCAGGTGCCCGTCCAGAACCCTCAGGTCTCGTCTGTGGGTTGTGACATTTTGTTTATCTCTTACAAATGTAGGAATATGATTTTAAGAAACTCGCTGTTATCTGACATGACAGGCCAGACATGGTCAGGATACCAACTGCTACAGAAGGAAGGTGTTAGATAATTGAGGTCCAGCCTTACACCCTAAAGCTTTTAATTTTGAATTTTAGAGCAAGTGGACCTACAACGTATGCTTTGCTGTCTTAAACAGAAGAGCCTGTCCTTCCTTTATGTTCACATCCAGTCCCCTCCCCAGGCTGTCTGCAGTCCCAGCACAAGGCCTGGGGAGTGCGTGGCTGTGATCCAGCAGTAGAGCGGTCCTCAGGGGCTGGACACAGTGTGGACGGTGTGAGGAGACCACTGAGATGGCGCAGCACCTGGCTCAGGCTGGGCCTCAGTGGAGGGTGAGCCCCAAGACGGGCTTGCTGACGGGGGAGTTACAGAGCAGACACCCCAATCCACCTCCCTTCCTCCTCCCCCAACCACACAGAAGGCCTGCCCTGGGAGGAGCAGGATAGGGCTGGGCCTGAGAAGAATGGGTGGTCACCTCCACCCTGCAGCTCCTCTCCTCCACCGTACCTGCCCCTTCCCTTTCCCGGTTTCTCGACTTTGCCCCTGGGTTTACTCATTACATCGTGTTTCTAAGATACTTTGAGACAGGGTCTTGCTAAGTCGCTCCACTGCTCAGGCTGCCCTCAAATTTGAAGTTCTCCTGCCTCAGCCTCCTGAGTAGCTGGAATTATAGGCCAGTGCCACAGATCTTTCCAAACAGTGTTAGAATCTACACACTGTGAATTACCGTACTGGAGACTCACCATGGGACAGTGCTGTCTGAGTGGTCACAGTTCTCAGCTCCACAATAAAAGACTTCCTGTCCTTTGCCTGCCTTGTATGTCTGACCCATCCAGCTCTGCATTGGCACTCTGTTCTGGTTCACTGTGGACTGTCCTAGCCTGTGAGGACCCTGGGGTGGGGAGAGGTTCCTTCCTGAAATGACCCTGATGGCAGCCACACCTGAAATACCTCCCCAAGACATTTCCAGTTGTCTGTTCAAAAAGGCTCCCACCTGTGTATTCACAATGCCTTAATGATAATTTACTTTCTCAGTATTTAGGTATCCATGTTAAGAATATTATTTATTATTTTAGAATTTAGTATGCCCATCATGTGTTGCAACAGATGTATTAAATACGCCTGTCTGGCTGGTGGTCTTACAAAGTCCCAGCTTTGTTTTGGCTGGGACTTGTATTTGAACATCCCCAAAGAAAATTATGCTAGGGCTTATTTTCGGGGACAAGGGCTTGGGTCCAAGGGCTCTGGGTTCAGCCTGTGTACTACACACACACACACACACACACACACACAAACCAAATAAAACAAAACAAACGGCAGAAAACCCTCAGTAAGTAAGTGTGCTTTAACCCTGATCTCTTTCCCTGGGCTCGCTCTTGCATCATGAAGATGGGGGATGGGATGTCCGTGCCACTGCGCGCGTGCAGGTGCCCCTGGACGCCGTCCATGTGTC
The DNA here is from genome assembly GCF_034190915.1 of Cavia porcellus. Taxonomy (NCBI): domain Eukaryota; kingdom Metazoa; phylum Chordata; class Mammalia; order Rodentia; family Caviidae; genus Cavia; species Cavia porcellus. Next base: position 30,922,642 of record NW_026947515.1, read on the forward strand.
TTGAAGCCAGTTTCTCTGTGGCCAGCACCCCACCCTGGGTGGGATTGGTCTCTGCTGTCACAGTCCCCAGAGCCACCACTATCTCTCATAGACACAAGCGCGTGGTCAGCGCTGTCGTTGACGCTGCCCCTAAGTCCCAGCCTTGCCTGGAGTGTGTGGGAACCTAGTCAGGCCCCAGGCTTCCCAGAGGAAGCTAAGGCCCCCGCTAAATCCTGTGCTGAGAAGTGTGGGTAAAGAGCAGGGCTGTCTAAATCCATGTCCCCATGGCTCTGCGAGTGGTGTGTGAGGTGGGTCTACATGTGCCCAGACCGTGCAGGCAGGCCGTGTGGACATGGGGGATACCCCTTCTGTGTGGTTCCCTCTCCTCTTCCAGAGCAGCTGGGACCAGGGTTGGGGTCCCACTCCCCGGGGTAAGCAGGGCTGGGGCAGGAGAGCAGACGCGGGCCCAGGCCTAGGGAGCTCTGTGGACGGGGCCAGCTGTCACCAGCAGCAGAGGCACGCGCGTCAGTGGAGCGCGCACCGGGAGCGCGCACCCGAGGGCCGCCCCTGGGTCCAACAGCCGCCTCGGTCCCTGTCTCTGCACCCCGCGCTCCTGCGGCCCTGTCACTGTTCCCACTCCCCAAGACCCGCGCCCCAGGACCCGCTGCCTTTGTCGCCGTCCCCAAGTCCCGGTACCCTGAGCTCGAGCTAATGGAGCAGCTGCTGCGCACCGAGCTGCGCACTGCGACCCTGCGGGCCTTTGGGAGCCCCGGGGCGGGATACATCAGCCAGGGCCACGCCTACGACACAGACGCAGGACCAGTGTTTGTGAAGGTCAACCACAAGACGCAGGTGTGAGGTGGTGACGGGGGAGGGGGCGTCAGGCGAGCCGCCGTGAGGCCGGAGATTATTTTTGCTGCAGTGTGCTTCTTGGGATCCTACGGTTTTGTTTTTGCTTTGTTTTGTTTGCGGTACTGACGATTGAACCCAGCCTTTGTTTTTGATTTTAAGACAAGGTCTCAACTAAGTCGTTCACTTGACCAGGATGGGCTCAAACTTCTCATCTTCCTGCCTCAAACTCTGAGAACCTTGGGGTGCAGCGCGTGCTATCACCCCTGCGCCAGCAGGCTGTTTTCATATTTGTGCATGGGTGGAGGCAAGGCCCTGGGCTACTTCTGTGCTTTGCTGGGCTCAGCTCCAGTAGCAGTCCTCCGCAGCAGGTGGGAGAGACAGGAATGCTCGCCCTGTCATCTAACGACACCAGGGATGCTTACCCCACCCCCGTTCCTGGGCCCACTTACCTCGGTCCTGTTCAAGGCTGTGTCAGTTTAAGTGTCAGTTTAAGCACTGACACAAATAAAGGAAGCCAGCCTTACCCTGAGAGAGCAGACCAGCTGCTGACCCAGAATCTATGTGGGCAAAGCAGGCCCTGTGGCCTGTGGGCAGAGGGCCTGGTCCAGGTGGGCAGTTGTCCAGCAGTGGAGGGGGGTGGTTGCTGGCCGTGGAGGAGGAAAGAAGCCCAGAGTGGTAGTCTCCAGTGTCCTGGCTGCACTGCCATCGGGATGAGTCACAGTGCAGTGGGGTTGGGGTCATCCTGCCCTGGGTTCCTGGCATTGTTGCCTAGGGAATCATGAAAGCACCTGATTTCAGACTAGAATCTAGTCCCAGCTGACTGCTCCACCTTTATGCCTAGATGTGGGAGCAAGTGATGTAAGTAGCCTGAATCTTTTTTTTTTGAGATGGGGTCTTGCTCTGTAGCTAAGGCAGGTCTCATACTCACAGCGATTCTCCTGCCTCAGCCTCCTGTGTGCTGGGATACAGTCTGAATCTTGTGTGTTGTCTGCTTCCATAGTTTGGAGGTTCATCCTGGGAGTCTGGCTAGGATCCAGGGGTGCCTTCCCACCTCAAGGATATTTGGCACTACTTCACAACTCCGAGGCAGGTTGGCAGGTTGAGGATGCTGTGCCTGATTTTCCCCTGGGGTACTTTGAGTTAATGAGTGGAGTTCTTTTCCTGCATGGTAGTAGATGCTCTGGTCTCATCCACAAGCTTTACTTTGTTTTGCGATTCAATATGTAGGAGTCTTCACAAACCACATTCATAAATGCATGTCTTTCACCAAAGCATCATCGAAGGTGAGAGTTCACCTAATCTAAAATTGGGATATTTGTGCCAGTGCTCCAGAAAACTAGTGTGCATGTTTCTTACCAGTTGGTTAGAGCTTTATTTGCTCAGTTTAGGTAGAAATCCTGGTTAGGCAAAATGTGGCTCTTTTACTGTTAAAATAGCACTGAGCTGTGGATGCCAGCAGCCGTCAGCTCATGGCGACAGTGGCCCTCTATTACTCACTCTGCTGACAGCTGAACCAAGCACTGCCAGAAGGCCTCAGTAACTCTTCTACAGCCAGGGATGCCAGCACCTGGCAGTTCTCTGCTGCTTTCTCTGTTTTCTGGCTCCTAGGGACCATCAGTGTTACCAGCCTGGGCTGTGGACCACTCTTGGTGCCAGTGCCCTTTGTTGTTATCAATTCAAGCTGTTCTATTTAAGATGGAAATCATGAGTAGGCAAGAAGATGCCATGTGGAGGAGTCTCTGTTAGGACTTCAGGGACTGACCTGAGCACGGTATAAGGGAAGAGAAAGATGGGCTTGCCATGTCAGGTTTTCTGTTTAGTTTTGCTAGGGGAAGGTCTGCTCAGGAATCTAACCAAGGTTGGACAGAGTTATCCGGAAGTGCTTCAGGGTGGAGACATTGTAACTAAAGCCTGCTACAGCCAAAGCAGATGCCTCCAGGAGCAGCTGTGAAGGCTCTGATATCCTGGGATGGTTCTGAGGTGTTCAGGGAAGCCTTGGAAGAAAGAAAAAATAAAAAGTTCGTCTTGGAGAGCATCAAGCCCTTCTTTTCTGTCTCAGGAAGATCCTGGGTCCTAGTGGAGGCTTTGGAGGGAAAAGGATGTATCTCTCTTTTTCAGTTCTCTGGCATGGCCTAGCAGACACCTCAGCTCAGCCTTCCCTAATCAGAACTTGTGTCCTGTTACTTCTTCTGTGCCCTGTCCACTTTACTAGGGAGCAGTGCGGAAGTGGGCATCAGGAGAACTATTGGTTAGCTCTACCTGGTACCCTCTGGCTTGGCCTCTCACTGCCATAGCATAGCACATAGCACAGCACAATTGCTGTAAGGCACATTGTCCTGCCCCACAATCCCCTGTACACCCCTCCCCCGGAGGCTGAGGCCTCCCAGGGCTTGTGATTCCCACATGGTGTCTTTTATCAAGAGTCACAAGTAGCTTGGCCTGGCTGGCAGGGTACCCCATTGGAGTGGGAGTTTGCAGAGCTGACCTGTTCATGTAGCTTTCTGGACGCAGGCCCGGCAGATGTTTGAGGGGGAGATGGCGAGCTTGGAGGCTCTGCGCAGCACAGGCCTGGTGCGCGTACCTCGACCTATAAAAGTCATTGATCTGCCAAAAGGTGGGGCCGCCTTTGTGATGGAACATTTGAAGATGAAGAGTCTGAACAGGTGAGTGGGAGTGAACAAGGGGCACACGCGTGTACATACGTGGAGAGACACACAATGCTGGATACACATGTATGTCCCACATAGAGACACACAGATTGAGAGGGACCCACACAAGGGTCCACACAGACACATACAGGGGGAAAGAGTCTGGGAAAGAGACAGAGGGCAAAAGTGACAGAGAGAGGGACACAAAGAGATGGGAAGCAACCCTGCTGAGCTGTCTGCTCAATGGCCTGGTCCCAGAAGCCTCTCTTTTCCTTTTTCTTTTCTTTTGTTCCAGGACTCCTAACCCTAACCCTAACTTTGAGTGCCCAAACTGCACCCCAAAACCAATTATTTATTGCAGAGTGCCAACCAATTATTTATTGCAATTAAATCTAAACGCTGGTGCTGGGCCGCTCTGCATGCCCACTGCAGCACATGGGCCATAGGTTTGTCTCCATGGACTGGGCCCTTCACACGAAGCTGCACTCCTACTCCTTTTTCATGTATTTATTTTTTAAGACAGGGTCTAAGGTGCCCAGGCGGGGCTTAAGTCTGTGACCCTCCTGCTTCAGTCTCCTGAGTAGATGGGATTACAGGTGTGTGTGCCCCCTGGGTCCAGCACTAGGGACCGTTTTTTTTTTTGTTTTGTTTTTTGCTTTTTTTTTTTTTACTAGGGACCATTTTTACAGAGCACAAATGGCTGCTGCTTTGGTCTAGCTCTTGTGAAGCTGTATAGAATGAGCATGTCTGTACTCACCCCTTGCTTTGTGCTTTACCAGGCACCAATGTCAGCTCTGTTTTGGGCTGAAGGAAGCTGATCTCATAGCTGTCTGGAGTCTTGCATTTTTAAACATTAAAGTCATGCATAATTGTATAAAATGTGCAAAGTGTAAACTTGGGTAGAGAAGACATCTGGCTTCCAGCAATTTGTCAGCAAGATTCAAGTGGTCCCTGAATCATCATCTTGTTTTCCTGCTCCTGGTTGCATTTGTTTGCAGAGCAGGGAGCTGCTCTTCCCTCTACTCTGCCTTGCCAGGCTCTCTGAGCCATCTGCAGAGACCTGCTGCTGGCTTCTTGCCTGACTTTGCCATTTTGTTCTTTGGAAAGGGTCTGGGTGTTCATTCTCTACTTTTTAAAGAATGGAGAGTAGCTTTGAAGATCTTTATAATGGAACACTCAGGGTGCTGATGATTTGTTTGTAGCTTTAATTGGCTGCATTTCTTTTGTCCTCAGGCAGGCATCAAAGCTTGGGGAGCAAATGGCAGATTTGCACCTTTACAATCAGAAGCTCAGAGAGAAGCTGAAAGAGAAGGAAAACACTGTGGGTGCGTTCAGATTGGCCTGTCCCCAGCTCTGACCCTGTGGCTCCTCTGACTTCAGCCCACCTATTTCTCGGTAGCATTTCAACCCTAGGTTGAGCAGCACACATCCCCCTCTATCCCGTATTATGGAAACAAGATTTTTAAGAATTTGCATGGAGCTGATAAACCAGTGGGATTGGCTCATGGAGCTTCAAGGCCTACCCTGTGGGCCACCTGCCCCAAGCAGTGTCTGGGCAGGTCTGTATTTCAGCTCTTCATCATAACCCCAGGGGAGCTCCTCCTCAAGCTGCTGTGTTCTTGAGCTGCCCAGGCCCACACTGGTGCTGTATGAGGTCTGGCATTCCAGAAGACGCAAGCAACGCTCAGCACAACGTCTCTTTGATAGGTTGCAGAGCTGAGGATGCTGGGTGCCAATATGTGTCTAAGTTCGGCTTCCACACTGTGACATTCTGTGGCTTCATCCAGCAAGTGAGTACCTGCTGAGGACATCCCTGCTTAACTGGTGCCTGGTTCCTGATACTCTGTGCTTTCCACAGGACCCCTAGTGGGACAGACTTCCGGTGACCAGTAAGCTTGGCCACTAGATTTCTGAAGGCAGATGGGAATGTGGCACAAGGGCAGGAGGTGGGGGGGTCCGCTGAGCTGAGCTCGGAGGGCCTGGGGAGAGGGGCAGTTGGGAATCACTCTGTGTGTTGGGAGTGGCATGGTGGATAGGGGATGGAGTTCTTGGCAGGGAACTGAGCACTAGCTCAGATTAGCAGCAGCACAGCCAGGAGGACCCCAGAACCTGGGTAAACCTGTCCACCTTCTTTGAGCCGCAAGAGTGTCCTGCGCAGGCCAAGTTCTGGACTTTTTACTGCTGGGAGTTCAGAGGAGTCCTGGAAGGCACTGCAGCCATTGCTGGCCACATAGAAGTGTGGGCTTTTTAGACATGTAGAGCACCAACTGAGCCATGTGGGGATTGCCAGGCTGGTCAGCTGTGGCAACTGACACACTTTATGCCCTACTGATGGGAGGTACTGTTCCAAGCATTTTGCATGGCTCAGCTCACCAGCAGCCACAGCTAGCAACGATGTGAGTGATGTTATGCATCTGCCTTAGAGTTGAGGAAACCAATGCCCAGGGCCAAGGGATACCCCTGACCAGGCAGCTGGACAGTAGAGGACCAGCCTCACAGTGTGGGTCATTGCTCTTGCATGATCCTACCCTTCTGTTAGGATAAGGCGCAGGTGGCAGCTGCCCATGGAAGCCCAGGGGGTGGCTAAACCTTTCTGTGGGTGTGCCGACCACAGGCCCTCTGCAGAGGTGGAGGGACTGGGTGCTGGTCCTGACTTCCTGCTTCTAGCTTGGAAGCTGTGCCTTTTGGGACTTGTCCTCTCCAGCAGGAGGACAGAGCTGAGGCACTGGGAGCCCAGGCAGACAAATGGGGAATGTCACAGGGGTAGATTCAGTTTGAGGGTCTCACTGTCATGCTGTGGTGAGGGGCATCTCATCCTGCCCTTGAAGTATCTGTAGCACTAGGGGGTGAGTCCAGTGCCAAGTGACCACCGTGCCCAGCCCATAGGGCTTCTACAGGAGGAGTTCTGACCAAGTCTCTCAGATTGCCTACTAGGGGCTGAGTGCTCTCCAAAGTTCCCTCCTGGGGGATTCCCTGGGTGACCTCAAATAACATTAGCCTGTGTTCTCCACTGAGGTGTAGCTGCCCAAATCTCTCTATTTAAAGTGTACAGTTGGTACTCACGTACCATGAACCACTCGGCCACAGTCCTATGAGAGCAGGATCGCCTGCTTCACTGGCTGGTGATCTCCTTCTCCCTCCCACTCTTGCTCCCAGACAGCTGCTGATCCTTTGTGTTTATGGAATTCAGTAAAAGGGCAGACACAAAGCATGTTGTTTTTGTCTGGCCCCTTTCACTTACCGTAAATATTCTGAAACTCTTGCATATAGAAAAGTCCACGTCATGATACACACATGGATTTCCATTTTCTCGTGAACTCTTCATGTCATTTTCCTTAAACAAAAGGGTAAGATTCATTGGGATTGCAATGAATCTATGCATCAATTATTGCATAATTAACCTATGCAATAATTAATTAATTTGGGAACATTATCATATTAATAATAGATAATTCTTATATATAAAAATGTTACATTCCCTCCATTTACTTAGGTTTTCTGCAGTTTCTCTTAGCATTGTTTCAGGTTTTTTTGGTCTAAATTGCTAAGTTGTCCAGGCTGGGCTTCAACTTTTGATCCTTCTGCATCAGTTTTGGCGACACGTCTTTTCACATCTGTTGTCACATTTATCCCTAAATATTTCATGTTTTGTGATGCTATGGAAATGACTTTTCAAAACAAATTAATTATTTGCTTGTAATCTCAGCAATTGGAAGGCTGGGACAGGAGGATTGTTGTCCCTGCCAACCTGGGCTACAAAGTGAGTCCAAGGCCAGCCTGAACTGCACAAGGAAATCCTATCTCAAAAGGACAAAAAAAAGAGAAGTATCAGGGCTTGTTTTGGGGGACGCAGCCAGTCTATAGAAACATAATTAATATTTAAAAGTTGATTTTTGTATACTTACCTTGTATCCTGCAACCTTGTTAATTTTACTTAGTTCTGGTGCTTTTTTTAGACCCATACTTGTGTGTGTGTGTGTGTGTGTTTGTGTGCGTGTGTGTGTGTGTGTGTGTGTGCATAGAAGTGGGGTTAAGCACTGAATGCAGGGCCTCATGCATACCAGGCATGTGCTCCCCAGCCTAGATTTAAAAAAAATTTTTGTCAGATTTTCTGCATACATGATGACATTTACTATTAAAGACAGTTTTACTTCATTCTTTCCAATTCATATACCTTCAATTAATTTTCCTTGAGCCTTTGGTACAGTGTTCCACAGAAGTAGTAAAGTGGACATCTGACTTTTTTCATTTTAGGGGGAAAGGATTCATTCTTCTACCATTAAATCAGAGCTTAGCAGGAGGTTTTTCTTAGGTGTTACTTAACTAAAGAACTTCCCTTCTATTCCTAGTTTTCTGGGAGTTCTTGTCAAGAATGCTTGTTTGATTTTTGTCAACTGCTTTTCCTTCATCTCTTGTGGTAATCATATGACTTTTCTTTTTTGAGTTTAATATGGGTGAATTATATCATTTAAGAAATATTCCTCCTGGTTATGCTGCATTATTTTTGTTATACAATTGTTGGATTCTATTCAATGAACTTCTGCTTTAGAATGTCTGTGTTTATGCTTAGAGATATTCCTCTGTAGTTTTCTTATAGTGTCTTTGGTTGTGGTTTAAGAGTAATGCTGGCCAAAAGGATGAGATGAGATATATTCTTCATCACTTTTCTGGAAGTTTACATAAAATTGGTATTTTTTTCTTTAAATATTTGTTGAGTTCACAGTGAAGCCATCTATATCTAGAATTTTCTTTATGGGAAGATGTAAACTACAAATCCAACTTCTTTAATAGATGTAGAGCTATTAAATTGTTGTTGTCGTTATTATTATTACTGTTGTTTCAGAGTATAGGGTGTTGAATCCAGGACCATCCCGTTGAGCCACCTCCTACCCATAATTATTTTTTAAATTTTGAGATAGGTTCTTTCTATTTTGCTAAGTGGCACTGGCTGGACTCAGACTTTCAATCCTCTTGTCACAAGCTCCAAGAGTGCAGGGTTTATGGGGTAAATCACCATACCCAGCCACATTGTTTCTTTTTTTTTTTTTTTTTTGTCTTTTTCCGTTTTATCGGTACCAGGGATCGAACTCACGACTGCCTGCTTGCAAGGCAGGCGCTTATGCTGCTGAGCTAAATCCCCACCCCCACATTATTTATTTTTGACAGAGCTTTGCTAGTGTCTTTCTAGGAATTTATCAATTTGATCTAAATTGTCAAATCTCTGCACAAGTTTTTAAAATATTTTTAAATTATCCTTTTAAATCTGTATACTGTGTATTGATGTCACTTCTTTCATTCCTAATACTGGCAATGTATCTTCTGTCTTTTTATCTTAGTCAGTCTGGCTAAAAGTTTATCAGTTATACTGAACTTCTCATAGAACCACATTTTTGTACACAGATTTTGTCTCTTGTTTCTTTGTTTTCTGTTTCATTAATATCCAATACGTTTCCTGAGTGCTGGGATTACAGGTGTGTATCTCTCTACCTGGTGAGTTCTTTTCTAATGTTAGTTTTCAAATACTTGGGTATTTCCTAGAGGTCTTTCTATTGATAATATAATTCTATGTTGGTTATACAGTATACTCTGAAGTTATATATAGGACTAAATTTCCTTTTCAGTTATTTTTAGGGTCCAGAACATGATCTATCTTGGTAAATGCTCCATATCCACCTGAAACATACAGCTCTTGTTGGCTAGAGTGTCCTATAAATGCTAACCAGTTCCAGTTAAATGATAGTATTGAAATCTGCATGCTTTTTCTGCCTATTTTTCTATCTATTATTGAAAGATAATCTCCAACCTTCTTTAATTTTAGGGCTGCCATATAAAATACTACAGAGTTGGTGGGTTAATTTCTCACATTTCTAAAGTCTGGGCAGTGTAAGTTCAAGGTTGCAGCCCATTAGAGACTTTGTGTAGCCCCCAATCTAAAACAAATGTATGGCAAAGGCTTAAATAAGAGACAAGTAGTATAGTTTTGGGGAATCCAGGAAGAAGAAAACTCTCTGGGAGTAAATACAAACACTCTTCAGGATCACTGTATTTATTGGGTTTTCACAGTTTAGGGGGTGCAAGAAGAGGGCATGTCAGAGGCAAAAGCCTGCAAAAATGACCAGGGCCTTGCGAAACAAAGAGACTAAGTATTACCAATTAAGAGAATGTTTGATCTCTAAGGTTAAAAATTTTCCTGCTCTAGAATTTCACAGCACTATGAATATGAGGCTTTCCAACACAGCCAGCGGTCCCTTCTGTCAGCAATTTAAGCCTTGTACAGTCTGGACTCTGATAGTGGCCCATGGCCCATTTGATGCTGAGTGAGGGCCTATTTCCTGGCCGGCAAGATGGTCACATTCATAGATTTTCTTAATGTGTGTGCATATGTGAGGAGACAGAAAAATCTTCCATCTTCCTTTTTATAAGGCTCCTAATCCTGCCAGATTAGGACTTCACTCTTATCTCAATTAACCCTGACTGCCTCCTGAAGCTCTTATCTCTAAAGAGAATCACTTTGGGGGTTAGGTGTAGAAGACCACCTGGCTGGCTCTCCTTAAATACACAGCAATTATCTCCATTTTTTTTTTTGGTCTTTTTCCTTTTTATCGGTACCAGGGATCGAACTCACGACTGCCTGCTTGCAAGGCAGGCGCTTATGCTGCTGAGCTAAATCCCCAGCCCAATTATCTCCATTTTGGCTAAACCTGTCCCTGTCTCCAAGTACTGATATGTACAGGGCTGGCTACATTATTTCCTTTGCTCTTCAATTGGTGCTAAGCAATGTAAATAGGGCTAGCTGAGGTACTGATGTGTAATCTTTGAAGCCAGATGACAGTCCTGTTTCCTTGCCTCAGTGTCTCCCGTTAAATGGTAGAGTGCAATGGGATGGCAGAGCCACACAGTTCCAGAGCTATCAACTGGGTTTGAGTCTTGAGATAAAAAACTATGATTTCCCAGGGCAGAAAGGTTTGCACATTAGAACTGAAGCACCAGCTTTCTAAACATTAAAGATTGGTCTTTCTGCATACCCTTCTCTCTGCATATTGAGAGTTGTTTTCAGGCCTCCTACCTAGTTCAGCTCATAGTACTCATGTAATTCCCACCATTCTCACAGTCACTCATCCTTTAGCCACTCCCTTCTTCATGGATAAAATCTGGGGTAGACTCTGGGTCGAGGCCTTTGTTCCATGAACCCTCCTCATCTGGGTTGGACATTGGGTACCCTTAACTATAAAATAGGGTCTTTATTCTCATCATGGGTTGCACTGGAGGTAATAGATTGAAATTAACTCACCAGAACTGCAATAATATTTCCATGGGATTACAAAACTAAACTTCCTGGACTGCGATGAGGATGGGAAAAGGGACCTTTTTTGTCAGAATTTCAACATATGGATTCCGCAGCAGGACAGAACTCAGCTATAGTGGGCCATAATTGTGGACTGATCTATTTTTCCTTGTAATTGTCAGTTTTATTTTCATGTATTTTTTAAACTTTGTTATTAGAAGCATAAATGTTTAGGATTAGTATGTCCTCTTCCTCAGTTGACCTCTTTTCATTGTGACTGTTTCACTTGGTGATACTGCTTGCTCTGAAATCAGCTTTTTTATATTAATATAGCTACTCTAGCTTTTGACTAGTTTTAGGGTTTTTTCCCTTTATTTTTTTTGAGATAGGTTTTCACTGTGTAGCTCAGGCTGGCTTTGAACTCACTTTGTAGCCCAGGCTGGCCTTGAACTCTTGGGGATCCTCTTGCTTTTGCCTCCCACATGCTGGGATGACAGGCGTGTGCACTGTGCCCAGCTTGACTAGTTTTAGCAATGGTACAACTTTTCAATCCTTTTAATCTACTTTTGTATATAAAGTACATTTCTGCCCACAATTTAGAGTTGGCTTTTGCTTTATTTTTCTAATCTCTTAACCTCTGTCACTTAATTAGAAATTTATTTCTGATCATTTGCATTTAATGTGCATACTGATGTGTTTGGGTCTGAGTCTATCATCTTACTCTTATTTACTTGCTCCTTTTTGTCTTGTTTCCTTTTTATCTTCCTTGTTTTGGGGTATTTTATGATTAATTTATTTTCTCTACTGGCTTGCTAGGTATATTTTGCCCTGTCCTCTAGTGCTTACTATGGGGTCAGACAGGTTGGCTCTGAGTTGCAGCACTGGCCTCTTGTTCCTCAGGTGAATGACTGGCAGGATGACTGGCCGACCTTCTTCACCAGGCATCGGCTACAAGCACAGCTGGACCTCATTGAGAAGGACTACGCTGACCGGGAGGCAAGAGAACTCTGGTCTAAGCTACAGGTGGGCACAGCTGCTGCTTCTCTGGAAATAGGCTGTGCTGGCACATCCCACAACATTCATGGGGTTCTTATCCCTGGAGTAGAGCTGGTCCACTTAGGGACACATAATGACCCAGTTACTCCACAGTTGCAGTTCTAGTTGTTGGATAACCAGATGTTTCAGCTGAAGTTTTTCTCAGGTGCTGGGATCATGAGTGGTGGCCTCCACTACACTTTGTCTCATTACGAGTGACACCTGCCCACTCTTCTCACTTCTTCCTTTGCTAAAACATGAATGTGTCAACTGTAGTGAAGAGGTAGGTCCCAGAATGAGTGGTTTTAAATTATAACACTCAACAGATTAGGCACAGAATTTGTGTGTTGATGCAAGGTGCACAGGCATCAGTGGAATTTTGTTAGTGAAATAACTAGCAGGATATAAGAGGTGGGAAACATACTGTATGTGCAGTGAAATAGATGGTAGATTGGCTTTTAGGTTCAAAACTGGCTCGTGTTCTGCAGGATGATAAAATAACTTCTCAGGTTCTTTCTTGCGTGAAGTTATTAATCAGTCCATACAGTTTCTAAATGAAGTTGGGGTAAAAGGCAAGCTGGACAAGTCACACCCGTCTAGCCAGGCGCCCTGACCGCTGGGGCTGGTAAACAGTGCTGGGGCTAAATGCTGAGCCAGCTGATGGCTGTCTTTGCTTATTGTCACTCATAGCAAGGTGCTTGAGTCCCAAGGTAATTCTGTGCAACACCTGCCTTTCCAGGTAAAGATTCCAGACATGTTCCATGGCCTGGAGATTGTGCCCGCCCTGCTCCATGGGGACCTCTGGGCAGGAAATGTGGCTGAGAACAACGAGGAGCCCATAGTATACGACCCGGCTTGCTTTTATGGCCATTCCGAGTTTGAACTGGCGATCTCTCTGATGTTTGGGGGGTTCCCCAAGTCTTTTTTCACTGCCTACCACAAGAAACTCCCCAAGGCCCCGGGCTTCGACCGGCGGCAGCTGCTGTACCAGCTCTTCAACTACTTGAACCACTGGAATCACTTCGGGTTGGAATACCGGAGGCCGTCCCTGGGGACCATGCACAAGCTGCTCACCTAATAAAGTTGCTGCATGCCATGTCACTCTCTTCTGTCCCCCCATGGCACTGGCTCCCTCATGGCTGGGGCAGATAGGGGGCTGGTGACCACCTGTGGGGCAGATCACACCGGCAGGGCATCCAGAGGAAGGGCAGCAGGGACCTGGATCTGGGAACAGGCCCTGCACCCATTGCTGCACCACGCAGGACTGGCTGCCTCAGTGTGGGGTCACCTGTGCAGTATGTGCAGAGTTGTGACCCTGGGGGAAGTCCTCCAGCCTGAGTCACCATGGCCTAACCCGTGAAGAACAGTTGTTTATGGGACCTCTGGCTCCTATGGGGAACAGTTAGGCCTGCCCATTTGACCAGATCCCTTTCTCCCCTAGCAGGGTCCCTAGCAGCTTCTTTTCATGAGGAGTTACCCTGGACAGGGCTCAAACATCAGGAAGATCTTGGGCAGGGGACCCTTTACTAGAGGAAGGGGCATGGACCTGAAGGACAGGGACTCTTGGTTCTCTCTCAGTGGATTGAGGCCAAACCTGTCCTCACCTTGCAAGCAACGTTTGTTAGATTATCCTCAGTTTAAGATACCTATGTCTCTTTATTTTGTGTTTTGTACAGTCATATGTCATCCTGGTCGTTAAGAGAAAATGATCACTTTATTTTCTGTATAAAAATGTATCTGTAATGCAAAAATTAAAGAAACAGATGCTGGAAGGATGTCGCCTTATCCTCAGGACTCGGCAGTTGCCTGGCGCCTGGGAGTGAGCATACCACTTACTCTGCTGCAAAATGTTGTTGCAAAATGACAGTGGAAGTCTCAAAAACGTCGCTGCTCTGCCTCTGCTTTTCTCTCCTTCCCCGCTGACTGTGTATCTTAAACTTGGTGTATGCTAGTTCAGCGCAGCTCAGCCTCTGCCTTCCACTGACAATATGTTCATCACCAGCTCTGTTAGATGCATTGTGGCGTTCTCTTTTCCTGGCTTTCAAAGTTCCCTCTGCACTTAGATTTATTTTTAGGTCTCCTCCTGGTCACCCTTTAAGAGATTTTATCACCTTAGGAGAGAACTGTGGGACCTTGTACTGGTTTGTTTCTTGTCGTCAAGGCTTGTTTTGTCCCCTCCCTCTGACCAACCGATGCTCACTCCTCAGGACTTTGAGGGCTGTATGCCAGGCGAGAGGCAATCCGGGGATTCTCCCGCCTTGCCCCGCCCTTCTGGAGTCAACCCCGCCCCACAGACTCGCCCCCAACTGGAGCTCAGGCCCCGCCTCTGCACCGACTCCACCTTCTCACTCGGGTCCAATGATTGTTGAGGGCTCCGCCTCCTCCTCGTTTAGGGTTATATTGCGCATGCGTTCTCCTTCCGCGGCAGCGACCCCGTGTGGGAATTTTTGGCAGCTGGTGCTTTCCGTAGCTGGTGGGAGGTCGTGGGGCGTGGCGTGGCGTGGCGGGGCTGTTGGCTGCTAGGTGAAGACTCCCGGAGGTGTAGTCCCGAAAGCTGCTTTGGTTCTGAGCGACGTGCACGCTGGGATGGCGCTGAGCTACGATCCCGCCGTGAACACCGCCGAGGAAGAAGCTGAGGAAGACGCCCCAGCTCACGGCACTGCCCTGGAAGCGTTCGGCGAGAGCGAGGAGACCCGCGCTCTGTTCGGCCGCCTGCAGGCGGTGCACGGCGAGCGCCGGGCGCGGGAGGTGGCGCAGGAGCGGTTCCGCGGTGCGCGCTGGCCGGGCTGCGCGGCGGCGATTTGACCCCTTTATTCCCTCGGTCCAGAACCCATGGGCCGCTGTGTGTGGATAGGGAGGGCGTGAGACCGGAAAGGCAACAGCTAGCGGTGCTCGGGGTGCGGTCTCCCGGCTCCAGGACCAGCCTGTGGCTCTTCACTCTGCACCACGTGGGGCGGGGACTGCGTCTGCAGGCTGGGCAGGACTGGGCGGTGTTCGCGCAGGTCCTCGGTCAGTCCAGGCGTTTACATTTGCTTACAATGGGTAATTTCTTGCGAGCCCTGATATAGTGAAAGTTTTGTATTTCAGTAAAGCTATATTTGTGGACCTTTTCATCTGATGTCTCAACAGATTTTTTTTTTTTTTTTTTGGTCTTTTTCCTTTTTATCGGGGATCGAACTCACGACTGCCTGCTTGCAAGGCAGGCGCTTATGCCGCTGAGCTAAATCCCCAGCCCCCAAGGTTTTTAAAAATATTATTGCTTAGTTATCCCTCACCCTAGAGTGGTGTGTGTCCCTTTCTGCATAGCTGTGCTTTCCCATGTATATCTGGGCTCAGGGACATGGTTTCAGTGTCCGGCTCTGGCTTCAGGATGAGTAGCATGAACATGCCTGAAACAGGGAGGTGATGGGGTTGTGGGTTGAAGCTCCTGACCCCATCAGAAGTATTCTCCACATTGTGTGTTGGTGTAGCAATTGCCCATTAAATACCAGGCTTTCTACACAGTTTTGTCTTCCTTGTTTTGGAGTCATGGTGCTCTGACTCTAGGGTGTTGGGCCTGGTGGTGTCTCTCACTCCTAGGTTTGAACCTGTATTTGTCCAGAAAGTCAGTTTCTTCTGGATTCTTTGGTCAATAATAACAGCACCAGTGCATGGACTTTGAGGGCCTGGCAAATACTACCTAGGGACAAGGGAGCACCATTTCTTATTCTTGGGAAGTGGTTAGTGTGATAAGGTATGGTAGGAGATGTGTGGCATGTGAGAACTGCACAGGCAGAGAGGTCATTTTTGGACAGAAGCAGTTTCAGTTGCTTTTAAAAGTAAAAGTAAAAGCAGATAGTCCGGGGTTCAGGGGCTGGTAGGGTTATGGGTTTGAAGAGTTGGCAAGTCACAGGGCAGCAGCCAAAGAGTAGAAGAAGAGAGAATGACAAGGGGAAGTAGGAATTGCAGGTGAAGGACTGAGGAAAGGATCCAGTTAGGGAGGGAGAAAGGAAGGGCTCAGAGGAGGTGGGAAGAGAGGATCCAAGAGGAAGATGACACCGATCAAGTGAGGCACAAGAGCCCAAGCCACAGTGGCTCTCAGGATGCTGGAGGAGTGGTGGGTGCTCTGCTATGGGGGCCTGTGTGGCACCTGTCATCTCATCCAGAGGTGCAGCATGCGCCTAGCAGTTGCAAAAGCTGGAAAGAGGAACTGCCCTGTGTGTTAAATAGAGTGGGGTCTGGTTGGGCTCACATATGGCATAATAGTTGATATTCATGTTATTTTTCTTTTAGTAATAATGGACAAATACCAGGAGCAGCCTCATCTGTTGGACCCACACCTTGGTAAGCATCAGCTGATAATTATGATAGTTCATTTACAGGTGACCACAGGTGCCTTATATACCATGCTGCCATCTGTGTGTGGGCAGCCAGCTGAAGGTGTCAAGAGGAACCAGATGAAAAAAAAAAAGGAACCAGATGTGGCGGCACACAGCTGTATCTCCAGCACTGTTGGCTTAGGCAGGAAGGATTGAAAGTTCCAGTCCATCCTGGGCAACTTAGTGACTTGTCAGAGCTCTTTCCCAAATTAAAAAGTGGCTGTAGATGTAGCTCCATGTGAAAGCCTTGAGTTCAATCCCTAGTACAGAAAAAAAGAAAAAAAAAAAAAAAGGTGAGCAAGTTTCACAGTGCCATGTCTTGTTTGACAGTAGGTCTGGTCAGTTGGGTTTAGTAGAACTGTGATGGGGGCTTGAGGTATAAGCGTCACTCTGGGTTATGCATGTGTGTGTCTGAGTTACTTCTTGTTTCCCTTTAGGGTGCTCATCTCTGCTGGTGTGTAGATTATATCTGGTTGCTTCTCTGGTAGTAATCACACAGGATTGAGTGCTTCACAGAAGTCATCCTGTCCCTCCGACAGTAGCGAAGGAGGGCTTTGCCCCTTCCCTTTTACAGATGGAGATATTGAGGCTTGGCTTTACTACTTTAGTAGGGGGAGTAATTTTGTTTGTTTTTCTTTTCTTTTTTTTTTTTTTTTTGTAGAAGGGATTGAACTCACAATCCTGCGCTCGCCAGGCAGGCACTTATGCCACTGAGCTAAATCCCTGCTGTTTTTCATTATTTATATTTGACCTTTTTTTTTTTTTAACTGGTTAAAATAATATTTTTGTAACTACAAAGTAACAGGTTCTCCTGGCAGTAAACTTGGGAAGGAACATAGTAGCCGTGTTCACCAGGCTGTGGAGCAGCACTTGGGCAGGCTTGTGGACTGACATCCAGCTCCACTGCAAGGGTTCGGAGCTGCTGTATGCTTGTGGTTCCGCACAGTAGATTGTGGCAGCATTGTGTGCCTCATGGGATGTGGGGGTGCGGGGGCCTGTGTGTGAGGGACTGAGGGGCCCTTCTGGCATGCACACCTGTGTGGTTGGGCTGTGTGTGCTGAGTTTTCCTTTTGCTTCTAGTCACAGGATTGTCTGTGAGCCTTTGGAATTCACTTAGGTAGAACAAGCTCCTTTTCAGTCTTTATTTTTTTCATTATTTTTGCTAGTATATGTTTGCATTACAAAATGATTACATTCGTCATGGGGTGTTGGTGCATCTACATAGCACATCTTAATTGTCACTATGTTTACTTCTCCTTCTTCCTTTTTAGTCTTGGTTGATTGCTTATCTCTCCCATCTGTATTGTATAGATTGTGTATACACATCTATTTGCTTTATGTTTTTTGAGATATGGTCTTGCTGTGTAGTCCTGGCTGACCTTAAGCTTCCTACATAGCTCAGGCTGGCCTTGAACTATTGGTGTGTCTTCTCAGCCTCCTGAGTGCTGGGATCACAGGTGTGCATCACCGTATCTCGCCCACTTTTTGTATCTTAGCCTTTCTCCAAATGATTTTTAAAAGGACGTGACTAACCTAGTCACTGTAGTAGCCTCCCTGCAGAAGGTGAGTTGTCACCTGCCACACGTTACGGTTTGGGGAGCTGAGGCACAGCACTGAAAGGTGGAGTAACTTGCCCCAGCTCACATGGCTAGTGGGTATACAGCTAAGATTTGAATTCTGAGGGTCCACTGCGGACCTTGTGCTTTATTGTACTGGAGGTGGGGTCTGGTGGGCCAGCTACAGAGAAGTTGTCTTATTAGTTACTTTTCTCTCATGGTGAAGACGAAAAACTCAACACCCAAAGTTAGAGGGGGAAAGGTTTATTTAGCTCAGTTTGTGGAGGTTTCAGTCCATAGTTGGCTGGCTCCAAGGCAAGGTGGCATGGCAGACAGGCATTGCAGAAGAGAAACAGTCGATGGTAGGAAGAACATAGCAAAGCACCAAGGGACAACCACAGTTTTTCTGTGCCTTATATCTTACCCAGACTACTTAGAGCAGGTAGCACCCACACCCTTTGTGTTCGTGTTCTTGATCCTAGCACTGCACCTTGAATCAATCACAGCCTCCCACACTCTAGATCCAGCCACCTCTAAAAAAGCCCCACTATGACTGCCTGAGGCTTTGGGGGACATCCAAATATAAGCTTTAGCAGAAGTGGAAGCTGATAATCTGGCTGAGGGTCTGGCTGTGCTGAGGTAGCAGGGCAGTGGTGCCCCCAGCCTCATCCTTTGGTGGCCTTGGGTTCTTGGGTCACTGCTCAAGGGCTGAGAAGTGCTTCTTTCATGGTGCAGGTGAGACTGTTGGCCTTGGAGTGCCGCCTTTGCTCTTTCCAGAACCATTCTGTGCTGCCCGTGATGCTGAGTGATTGTCATCCTTTATCTTTATGGCAGACGGATCCCTGTTAGGAAGAAGTCCTGATGGTCCCGATGCTGTCCTTGTACTGTGTCATGCAGGTTGCGTGCTTTGGCTACTGTGTATAGTTTATATTGTGTACCTAAGGTTTTTGTTTTTTTTTTTTTTTTAAATCGGTACTGGGGATTGAACTCACAACCACCTGCTTGCAAGGCAGTTGCTTATGCCGCTGAGCTAAATCCCCAGCCCTTTTATCTTTTTTTTTTTTTTTTTTTTTGTGTGTGTGTGTGTGTGTGTGTGTGTGTACCTAAGTTTTAAAATGTTGGTTTGTCAGAACTGTCAGTCTTTTTCTTTGTGTTTGGTTTTTGGCCTTTGATAGCATGCTGAGAAAGGTTAGTTTTTCGTTTCCTTTTCTTTTTTTTTTTTTTGGGTACCAGGGATTGATCTCATGACCTTGCACTTGCCAAGCAGGCACTTATGCTGCTGAGCTAAACCCTCAGCCTCTAGGTTAGTTTATCCTAACAGGTTGTGTGTGGGTCTCAATCATTGAATGACCTTGCAGGTCTTCCTTCTGTCTAAAACACTATTTTCACTCTACATTTACTATTCAGATATAAGACTAGGTGTGTAGCGCATCCCTGAAATTCCAGTACTCAGGAGACTGAGGCAGGATGATTGCTGTGAGTTCAAGACCGGCCTGAACTGTATAGTGAGACCCTGTCTCCAAAATAAATAAGTAAAATACTTGAATATAAGTTTTGTTTTTAGGTTTTCTGTTCTGTCTCATTAGTCTCCGTGTGCTGTGCTTTTTCTGTGTCATTTTGCTGGTTGCTTGCTCTCTGACCCTCTTGTTTTCTTTGACGTTTTCTGACCCTTTCGTTAATGTAGATGAACTTAAGAATTATTTTATGACAAGTCCCTTGGAATTCAGTTATGTACACTGATTCATGTAGGGGAGATTCATTTATAAGATTCAATTTCTAATTTAAGAACAAGGTGTTACATCTCTAATTATTCAAATCATTTGTGTCCCTCAGTAAAGTTTGATGATTTGTTTTAGATGGTTCCTGGAAGTGTTTTTTTTGGTACCAGAGATTGAATTCATGACCTTGTGCCTGCCAGGCAGGTACTTGTGCCACTGGGCTATATCCCTAGTGCTGGAAATTTTTTTTTTTTTTTTTTTTAAATTTAGTTTAATCTTTTGTTGCTCTTGGGGACCGTTTTGGTTGTGTCCTGCTTCTAGCTGGTATCCTGTACTTACTTATTTTGAAAATGGCAGTACTATATGTGTCTGTATCTGCACATATTTCTGGAAAACAACACTTTCTTAGGATATAATCTAATCTAAATCTTACAGAGTTTACATCCATCTTATATCTTCTGCCTTCCTTCCTCTTTTGTGGTACCAGAGTTTGAAACTAGGCCTTCACCCTGGGCTCCATTATGCTCAGCCCTTTTTAAATTTTCTTCTGAGATGGGGTCTCACGAAGTTGCTTGGGCTAGAACTTGGCAGTCCTCCTGCCTCAGCTCAGAATTTAGCTCAGAGAGCTGAGATTGCAGGTATGTGCTGCCACGTGTGTCCTAAACCTGCAGCTGTTGCTGTTGTATTGCTTGGATTTGTTTATTGTCAGTGTTTTTGTAATGAATTGTACAGTACCTGGTCATTTGTGACTGCCTAATATTATGGATACAGTGTTTTCAAAGTTCATTATATAAGGAAATGCTGTGGAGGTTTTCAATTTTTTTTTAAAGCAGGTTAGTAGTTTGTAAATAACTAAGGTCTTTCTTTTTTTTTTTTTTTTTTTTTTGTTTGTTTCTTTGAGACAGGGTTTCACTGTACAGTTCAGGCTGGCTTTGAGCTCATTATGTAGTCCAGGCAGGCCTTGAACTTGTGACAACCCAACCTTAGCCATATGAGTGCTGGGTTTATAGGTGTGCACCACCAACCCAGCTGTGTGTACATTTTTATTCCTTTAAAATTTTTAAAATCAACTGTTTTGAGGTATATTTTTTTCTAATTTTAAAAGATTATTATCTTTTTGAACGATTATTTCCATATGGTGATTTAAAAATTTTTTTTAGGATTTTTTTAGTACAAGTTTGCAATATATAATGATTATATTCATTGTTGGGAATGTCCATAACGCATATCAGTTCTTTTTTCCTCTTTCCTTCCACTCCTGTCCAAAAAGCTTTTTTTGCCAGCTTCAGATTTAGTTATGTCTATGAGATTAATTATCATTAGCACAGATTAACAGCCAGATAGTTGGCCAAAAAACACATACTATGCATAAAGAGATTTTACTAAATCAAGGTACATTTTAAACCAAATCCATGCTAGAGGACAATAACTTTTCTCTCTTTTTTTCTATCGTCTATCTTTTATTTTGCATGTTATTTACATCAAGTTTCTCATACAAGAGAAGCCATGTAATATTTGGGCTTTTGTGTCTGTTTTACTTCACTTACCATATGGTTTCTTTCTTTTTTTTTTTTTACCATATGGTTTCAGATGCATCCATTTTCCTACAAATTACTCAAACTGATCCTTCTTTATGGCAGAGTAGTACTCCACTGCGTGTAAATACCATATTTTCTTTCTCTGTTCATCTGTTGATAGACTTATGAGCTGCTTCCAGGGTTTAGCCATTATGCATTGTGCTACATAAATGTGGGTTTGTATGTGCTATATTACTGTAATATGGTATTTTTAGCTGCTTTGGGAAGATACCTAGAAGGGGAATAGCTGGTCACATGGAGTTTTTTTGGTATCAGGATTTGAAATCATGACCTTGTGCTTGTTAGGCAGGCACTGGAGCTGCACTGGCCCGGTTGCTTGGTTTCTTGAAGATAGCCATTCCTTCTGGGAGGAGATGGAATCGCCATGTGGTTTTAATTTGCATTTCTTGTGTGTATCATTGTTGCTTCCTGATTGACATGTTTTGAAATTTTGTTTTAGTTTTTTTCTTCTTTAGTTCTCTTCTTGAAATAAAACAGATTTTGAAAAAAAAAAAAGGAATTAATTTGCCTTTCTTGAATGGCCAGTGATGTTGAACATTTTTTCATGTATCTATTGCCCATCTGTACTTGTGAGTAATGTTTGTTCATTTTAGATGGCCATTTTTTGATTGGGTCTTTGAGGGGATCTAATTTTTTTGAATTATTTGTGTATTTTAGATATTAGTGCTTTGTTTGAGGTGTTTGGTAATATTTTCCCTATTCTGTAGGTTTTCTTTTTACTCTGTTGGTTTTTAAGGGGGAAGAAGTTTGAGACAGGGTCTCATTTCATAGTTCAGGATGGCCTTGAACTCTTAGTGATCCTCCTGGCTCAGCCTTCCAAGTGCAGGGATCACAGGTGTGTGCCGCCACACATGGCCACTCTGTTGGTTTTTTTCTTTTGCTGTACAGCTTTTCAAATTGACATGACCCCATTTGTTGATTTTTTGATATTATTTCATGTGCAACCAGGGTGCTGTCCAGAAAGTCTTAGTCTATGCCTATGTTGTCAAGAGTCTTATTTTCCTTACATCAGATTGTTTCTGTTTTAATATTTCGATGTTTGATCCATTTTGATTTTAGGTTAGTGCATGGGGAGAGACAGGGGTCTAAGGTTCAGTCTTTGGCGTGTGAAGAGCCAGGTTTCCCAGCAGCATTTGTTAGAGGCTGTCTTTCCTTCAGTGAAAGTTCTTGGCCCTCTGTCAAACATAATGTAGCTGCGTGTGCTTGGAGTTGTTTATGAATCTTCTGTTTCTTTGGTCCACAGGTGTGGTTTTGTTTTTTGCCAATACTATTCTGTGTTTGTCTCTAGCTTTCTAGTTTAACTTGAAGTCCAGGATTGTGATTTCTCCTACCTTGCCCTTATTGTGCATAATTACTTTAGCTTTTTTTGGCCTCTTCCTGGTTCCCTATAAATTTTAGGATTGATTGCTCTCTCTCTCTTTTCTAATTTTATTTCAAAGAAGATAAAACTAAGGAAAATAAAACAGAATAAAACCAATCAAAACCAGTGTAAGTGATACAGGACTTCAAAACATTACAAAATCGACAATGGTTCCCATAATGCCTTTTATTGTCTTCAAAATAGCTGTAGATACCTTCAGACATAGTAAAATCAAACAGAACAGGATAGAACCAATAGAAACAAAACAATGAATGCAATAAAGGACTTCAAGACAAGACAGGAATAAATCCAACATGGCTGCTGTAATAGCTTGCTACCTTTGAAGTAGCTGCTCCTGCCATCGGATTTAACATAGACAAGACAAAAGAGAATAAAACCCAACCCAACAAAACAATGAAAATGACATAGGAACAAGACAATAGAGAATCAGCAGGGGCCACCACCCTCAGAAGGAGGTGTCCCCTAGATGCCATACTGCGTACCACTGTCCTCTGAATAGGTGATCAGATCACTGGCCCTGCCAGGTCAGTGAACACCAAACACCACAGGCATCCAGCTGCATTTTACTTCCACAGCTATCATCACAGCCTGTGTTTCTCCAGATCAGCCAGCTACTTAATAGTGGGGATGGGGATGTGGGGGGGGGGGATGAAGGGGTTGCGGGTCTGGCTGTCCCCAGTTAAGCAGCAGCCTGTGCAAGTTCTGGCTCCCAGGCAGGGCTTAGGATTGTTTCTCTAGTTCTGTGAGGAATGCTGTTGGTGTTTTTTTTTTTTTTTTTCCCCAGGTGCATGAATCCAAGCTGTTGGTGTTTTGATTGGAATCATGTTAAATCTGTATAACAATTTTGGAAGTGCTGTATGGACATTCTGCCTATCTAGGAACAGGCACTGTCTTTCCATTTTCTGATATCCTCTTTGATCTTTTCAGAGTAAAGGTTTTCACTTCTTGGTTAGATTGATTCCTAAGTATTTCATTTTCGTGATGTTATTTTGAAAAGTGGTGTTTTCCTAATTTGTCTCTTGATGAATTTGTTATTGGTGTACAGGAATGCTATTTTTTGTTTGTTTGCTCTTTTTTTTTTTTTTGAGACAGAGTCTTGCAATATAGTACAGGCTGGCCTTAGACTCACTATGTAGCTCAGGCCGGCCAAACTCAAGGCAATCCTCCTGCCTCAGCCTCTGAGTACTGGGATTACAGGTGTGTACTACCATCCTCAGCAGCAATGTTACTGATTTTTTGAGTGTTAACTTTGTATACTGCTATGCTATTGAATTTGGTTATTAATTCTGGGAGACTTTTTGTGGAATTTTTGGGTTTTCTATGTAGAGGGTCATGTCATCTGCAAAAAAAAAAAAAAAAACCACATAATTTAATTTAATTTCTTTTTCTATCCCTATTCCTTTTATTGCTTTTTCTTGTCTATTGCTCTGGCTAGTGTGTTGGGAATTGGAGTGGCAACAGTGGGCATCGTTGCCTTGTTCCTGATTTTAGAGGAAAAGCTTTCAGCTTCTCTGCATTTAATCTGAAGTTGACTCTTGGTTTATCATAGATAGCTTTTATCAGATTGAGATAAAGACCTTTTTTACCTGTGTTTTTCAGGGTTTTTATTATGACTGGATGTTGGATTTTTTTTTTTTTTTTTTGTCTTTTTGAGATAGGGTCTCGCTATGCAGTTTAGGCTGGCCTTGAGCTCCCAACAATCCTCCTGCCTCAGCCTCCCGAGTGCTGGGATTACAGGAGTGAGCCACCACGCCCAGCTTGGATGTTGGATTTTGTTAAATGCTTTTTCTGTGTCTTTTGAGATAATCATGTGATTTTTGCTGTTGCTTTTGTTTATGTGGTAAATTACATTTATGGATTTGTGAATGCTGAAACATCCCTGCATCTCTGGGGTGAATCCTTTACCCGTATCATATTGAGGATTTTTGCATGTGTTTTTATTAAAAAGATTGGCCTGTAGTTTTCTTTTTTGGTTGGCTCCTTCTCTGGTTTTGATATTAAGTGAATGGTTGCTTTGAGGAATGATTTTGGGAGTACTGCTTCTCTTTCGGTTTTTTTTTTTTTTTTTTTTTTTTTTTGTTTGGTCTTTTTCATTTTTATCAATACCGGGGATTGAACTCACGACCGCCTGCTTGCGAGGCAGGTGCTTATGCCGCTGAGCTAAACCCCCAGCCCCTAACTGCTTCTCTTTCGATTTCATTAAAAAGGCTGAGGGGAGACTGGGGATTTAGCTCAGTGGCATAAGCACCTGCCTTGCAAGCAAGCAAGTGGTCATCAGTTCGATCCCCGGTACCGATAAAAAGATTAAAAAAAAAAAAAAAAGGCTGAAGAGTGTTAGTATTAGACCTCTGAAATTCTTAAAGAATTTGGCAGTGAATTCATTGGGACCTGGGATTTTTTCTTAGTGGTTAGCATTCTTCTTCAATTTCATTGACTGATACTGGATTATTCATAATTTGTATATCTTGTTCATGTGTATCTAGGAATCTACCTACTTCCGGATTTTCCATTTTATTAGAGTACATTCACTGATTCTTTTTTTTTTTTTTTTTTTAAATCTTTTTGAGACAGGATTTCATTGTGCAGTTCAGGCTGGCCTTGAACTTACTTTGTAGCTCAAGCTGACCTTGAATTCACAGCAGTCCTCCTGCGTCAGCCTCCTGAATGCTAGGATTATACGTGTGTCCCACCATGCTTGATTTCTTTATATTTTTTAAGTCTCAATTCCATTGATTTCTGCTCTCATGGTTATAATTTTCTTTCTTTCTTTCTTTCTTTCTTTCTTTCTTTTTATTGGTATGAGGGATCCAACTCACGGCTGCCTGCTTGCAAGGCAGGCACTTATGCTGCTGAGCTAAATCCCCAGCCCATAATTTTCTTTCTTGTACTAGTTTTGGATTTACAGTGGTATCTTGGTTCATGAACTTGATTTGTTCCATGATTTTGGTGGCAAACTGAATCAGATTTCCCCATAGGGCTCAGTATCACTGATGGCAGAGTTCAGGAACTGAAACAAAAGTTTGCCAAGTGCTACAGAGGCATTGGTGAACAAGGTGTTACTGTAGATTGTTCTTGTTTTTCCAGGACCTGGAGGTGCATCCTTAGTACTTATTGAGGTTACTTTTCTTGGGGAAGGGCTTGAGGCAGTGACATACCTTGAACTCATTGTGTTGCCCAGACTGTCGCCCTGCTGAATTGTGGGATTACCTGTGCCTACCACTGTGACTGGTTACTGTTTTTTTGAGGTGAGAATTCACCACCATGAACTTCCCTTTTAGGACTGCTTTCACTGTGTCCCATAGTGTATCATGTTGGCATTATCTTTTAATTTTGATATATTTATGAGGCTTTTTTTTGGGGGGGGGTACCAGGGATCGATTCACAACTGCGTGCTTGCAAGGCAGGCACTTATGCAGCTGAGCTAAATCCCCAGCCCCCTGGCATTATCTTTTGATTGTGGAAACTGTTTAATTTTTTACTTAATTTTATCTGTGACCCATTGATTATTCAAGGAATTGTTTAGTTTCATGTGTTGCATAGTATTTTTTGTGGTTTATTTTGCAATTGATTCTAGTTTCACTGTACTATGACCTGGTAATACACATGGGGTACTTTCAGGTTTTGCTTTTACTTTAACATGCTTTATGGGCCATACGTGGTCGCCTTTGGAGAAGGTTCTATGTGCTGCTGAGAAGGTAGATCCTGTTGTTGGATGGAATACTCTGTAAATATCTATTAAATACATGTGTTTGAAGGTTCAATCCTGATGCTTGTTTGTTTTTTTTGCTAGTTGGTATGTCTATTTGTGGCAATGAGGTATTGAAGTGCCCTGTAATAATTGTGCTTGTGTTCATTTGATTTTTCATGTCCATTATTATTATTACTATTTTTTTTGAGATAGTGTATCGCTTTGTAATGTAGGCTGGAACTCACTATATGTAGCCTAGGCTGGCCCTGAACTTGTGGGGATCCTGTTGCCTTAGCTTCTTGAGTGCTAGAGTACAGTGGTGTACAGCTATGTCTGGCTCTTGTCCATTAGTGATTTAAAAATTTTTTTTATTAGTATTTGTTTTGTGAAGTTGAGTGTACCTGTATTTGGTGTGTATATGTTTATAAGTATTCTCTCTTATTGTTGAATTATACCTTAACTAATATGTTAAGGTATATACCTGAACCTTCCTCCTCTTCCTACTCTTCTTCCTCTTCTTCTTCTTCTTCTCCTTTTTTTTTTTTTTTTTTTTGGTGTTTTGAGATCCTTTCTCTATGCATTACTGGCTGGCCTTGAACTCACTGTGTAGCCCAGACTGGGCTCAGAGTCAAGCAGTTTTCCTGTCTCAGCTTCCTGAGTGCGTACCACGCCCAACTTCTTTATCTCCTCTGATCACTTTTGGCTTGAAATCCACTTTGTCTGAAATTAGGACAGCTACCCCTGACTTTTTTTTCCTGGGTTCCCATTGCAAAGAATATTGTTTTCTATCTTTTGATTTTTAATCTGTTTGAGTTTTTTTTTTAAATGAAATGTGTTGCTTGTATT
The DNA here is from genome assembly GCF_034190915.1 of Cavia porcellus. Lineage (NCBI taxonomy): Eukaryota > Metazoa > Chordata > Mammalia > Rodentia > Caviidae > Cavia > Cavia porcellus. Next base: position 30,949,586 of record NW_026947515.1, read on the forward strand.
CTGCATATCATTGGGTTTTGTTTCTCAATCCACTCTGCTGATCTGTGTCTTTTGATTGGGGAATTGATACCATTTACTTTGAGAGTTATTAAAAAGTACAGTATTGACTTATTCTTGTCATATATTATTTTCTTGTTGCTGATTTCTGTGTTTCTTTTTTCTTTCTTTTGCTTAACTGCTCATTCCATCAGGTCTATTCATTCTTTTTGACTTCTTTTTTCTTTTTTGTACCAGGATTGGAACAAAGGACCTAGAGTTAGCCAGGCAAGCATTTTGCCTCTGAGCTAAATCCCTGGCCTTCTTTCTGACTTATTTGCATGGCTGGCTTCATTGACTTTGCCTAGAATATCCTTCAGGGTTTTGAAAAATACTTTTAAAGAGACTAAAACCAAACCACATAAACACAATAAAGCAAATCAGAACAGAACAATGCAAGTGATACAGGACTTCAAAACAAGACAACAGGAAATCAACAATGGCTACCATAATGTCTCTTGTCTTCTTCAAAATAGCTGTCCATACCTTCACACATAATAAAAACTAAAACAATACAAAACAGACTAAAACCAGTCAACACAAAAGAATGAAAGCGTTACAGGACTTCAAACAGGATAATAGGAAATCAACAGTGGTTACTGTAATACATCCCACTGTCTTCAAAATAGCTGCTCATACCATCAGACAGTTAAATCTTACAAAACAAGAAGATAAAATCAAACCTAACAAAATTAGGAAAACAATACAAGAATTCAAACCAAGATAATAGGAAATTAACAGTGGTTACTCCTTTCCCTTTTTAGGTGTTTGTGTTGTATGTTTTGGATCCTGCTAACTCCTTTTGGTTTTTTTATGTTAGGGAGATAACTTAGTGTTCACCCCATGAGTCCAAACCATTTCAGCCATGAGCGTGATTTCCATTTGCATCCATTTACCCACAGCAACCTGGAGATTACCCTACTGTATAGCTGGGCAGCTTTCCATTGTATGAAAATATCATATCTTTTTTATCTATTCTATTGTTGATGAGCAAGTTACCCTTGCTTATTTCTGATCTCCTGTTGTGTGAAACAATTGTTTTCTCTCCTTTGGTTTTCAGCCTGAGAATTTCCTTTTGAGTTAAAATGTGTTTCTTGTATACAGTATATTGACGGATCTTGTTTCTTGATCCATTCTCCCTGTGTTTCTTTTTGTTGCTGAATTGAGGCCATCTACATTAATGGTTACAACCAGCATGCCTTGGTTCGTCTCCGCCATGCTGTGCTCTTGCTCTTGACACCTCCCACTTCCCCCTTCTTCTGGAACCGTGGTCATCTTTATCTCTCTGGAATATCCTTCAGCACTCTCTGTAGGGTTAGTTTGGTGGTCATGAATTCCTTCAGTTGTTATTAATCATGAAAGTTTCTTATGTTTCCATCAGTTTTAAAAGATAGTTTTACAGGGTACGTCATTCTGGGTTGGAAATTGTTTTCTTTCAGGATTTGATACACTTCACTCCAAACTCTTCTTGACTTAGTTTGTGTTGGCAGGTCTGCTGTGATTCTGATGGGCTTTCCTTTTAGGTGATCTGTTTCTTTTCTCTAACAGTTTTTACTTTTCTGTTCTTATGCTTAATTTCTGGGTTCTTGATTGTTATAGGTCTGGGTGAGGCCTTATTTTGGTTATGGCTAGATGGAGTTCTATATGCCTTTCTTATCTGTATGCCAGATCCTTTCCCCATGTTTGGGAAGTTTTCTGCTGTTGCTTCTGTAAATAGTCTTTTTGTGTCATCTGTGTTGACCTCTGCTTTTTCGCTGATACCTATCACTATTAAATTTTTCTTTGCATTGTCTTGCAGCTGTTGAATTGTTATTTCCTAGTTCCTTGTTATTTTTTTGGACATCTTTCCTTTCACAGTCACCAGCTGCATGCCGGTCATCAAGGTCTGAAAATATATTTTCAGTGTCTTTCAAGCAGTTTTGCCAGTTTTTGATTGACTTTTTAATTTCCTGGATACCTCTTTGCATCTGTTTCATGCATTGTAATTCCTTCATTATATTGTTTATTCAAGGTTTCCATCATTTTCCTATGCTCCTCTTTTTATCTATGCCTTCTTTAAATATGCTTAGCAATTTTACTTTCATTATTTTACTTTCATTACTTTCATTATGTTTGTGATTTCTTCTTTTTCCTGAGGTATTTCTGATCTGATTACTTTTACAGTCTCATGAAGTTGTTTATTTTAGTTGCTATTTTTTTGAGATTTCAAATGTGTTAATTCCATTTTATTCCATGTCTATATCTCTCAGACTTGTTCTCTTTGGGCTGGAGGTCTGAGATTGCCTTTTGCTCCTTTGTCTTGACGTTTTCTTGGGTTGCTCCTGACAGGCTGGTTGTGAGATCCCAGGTGATTCCCACATTGGCTGCCCCTCCGCAGTGTAGAGGGATGGGCCAAGCACCTGGGTTTCCCTGAACCTAGGTTCCCAGGGAAGGAGCAGGGTGGGGTGGGCCTCTCCAGACTCATGCAGCTACACTAAAGCTTCACTTGATGGCCGCATCTCAGGCTGCTTGTTTACACTGGGGCTCCTCTGATGGCAGCAGGCACCCAGGGTCATGTTCATCTGATTCTCCCAGTGGGTGCTGGATGCCCAACGAAGCAAGGGTCTCCAGTGGTGGCCTTAGGGTGCATGGTATGTATTTCCCTGCCTGCACTAGTTACCTAAGTATGACAAGCTTTCAAGTGGCAGCAGTGACATGCAGGGGTGGGGCTGGCTGCATCTCCCTGTCCATGCTGGGTACCTGAGGAAGCAAGTTCCCTTCAGGGGTTTTTGTAATGCTGATTTGGTGGTTGTGGATTATTTGAAGTGGTTCTTGACATGGAACAAGAACTTTATTTCTTTTTTTCTTTTTTTTTTTTTTTTTTTTTTGTCTTTTTCCTTTTTACTGGTACCAGGGATCTAACTCAAGACTGCCTGCTTGCAAGGCAGGCGCTTATGCCGCTGAGCTAAATCCCCAGCCCCTAAGAACTTTATTTCTCTGTCAACTTTGAAGGAAGTTTTGTAGGATAGTAAGTTGGGGTTGGAAATTGTTATCTTTTAGAGCTTGAAACATTTAACTCAAGCCATCAGGCCCTTAAAGAGAGCATTGAGAAATCTGCTGTGATTCTAATCTTTCAGTGTTATATTTTGGGCCTGGTTAAGTCCTTTGCCTCAGTCTCAAGATTCATGGTGGCTTATAGAGGAAACCTATTACCAGCAACACTTATGTGAATGGTAGTATCAAGCAGATCAGTACAGTAGTATCATTCAAGACAAATTAGATACTAATATACTATAAGAATCAATTACTATCACCCTTAACCCTAGAGAAGAAGTCCATAATTATGGTATAAACAGTAAGACAGACTAGGCATTGCCTTATGGAAAACATGTACTGAACATGGCAGCTATATATTCATTAATGAGAGAAAAGAACTCAACAGGAGTTTTACAGATAGAGTTAACTAAAGATTAATAAAGCTTCGGAGCTGGGGATTTAGCTCAGTGGCATAAGCACCTGCCTTGCAAGCAGGTGGTCGTGAGTTCGATCCTTGGTACCGATAAAAATGAAAAAGACAAAAAAAAAAAAAAACCAGAAACAAAGATTAATAAAGCTTCATGGCTGTACTATTAAAGATACAGGGTTTGGGACTGGGGGAAAAATTTGAAACGATATGAGATGAGAAGGTCAGAAAAGTGGTGCAAGGATCCTATAGCGGAGTAAGAGATTATTTATAGAACGGGGAAAACCTGAAGACAAACAGGAGGTACAAGGAAAGAGAGAAAAAGAGAAGTTTTATGGAGAGTCAGAATAAGAGAGAAGGTTAAAGAGATGAATTAAAGGGGGAGAGGAAATATAAAGAGAAAAGGAAAAGAAGAAAAACAACAAGCACAGCAAAAGGATAAAGGAAAATTCCCTAAACCCTAATAAACTAAAGAAAAAAGGAGAAAAAGAAAAAAAAACCTCAAAACCAAAATGAAAAGCAAAAAATAACTTACACACTTAAAAAAAGAATTTCCCTGTGATTTTGAAAAAGTGTGTGGCCTTGTTCTGGGATGTACAGTGTTGGGACAGTGCCTGAGTCAGGATGTGTCCTGTGCACGCTGGCAGAGAGGGAGGCAGGTGGCCGCCAGGCCTGTGTGAGATGTGGGCACCAGTGGGCAGCAGGAGTAGGGAAAGGGTCCCGATGCCACGCTGCTCAAATCCAGAGCCACTCGGGCTGGGCCTGTATCCTTTGCTCAGACACTGCAGGGGGCTCTTTCCGGCCTGCTGCTTGGCCATGGCTGTCTTTGGTGGCTGTCACTCACCCAGGCCCTGGGAACACAACACTGGGAGCATCCAGCCCTTCCCCAGAATAGTGTTGGGCAGGCTGTCTCCAGGGAGTTGGCAGGCGCTTGACAGAGCCACTCATCAATCACTGCTGTTGTCAGACTTCCGTGGGTGCAGAATCCTGCACTTTCTTGGCAGTTCACGGCGCCTACCAGTCTTACGCCACTGTGTTCCTCTCTGAGGGCTCTGGAGTCTTTAACTTTTACTTTGTCTCTGTAGATTCTGTTTCCCTTTCCTATGAGCCATGAGGCAGGGGCTGGGGTGAAGGTGCAGGCTGGTCCTTCCTTCTCTGTGTTGTATTCTGTCTTGTTAGTTTCTTTATAGGGTTTAATTTTCCGGCTGGAGCCTTCCTAGTTCCTGGAGATCTACTTTCTTTTTCTACCCATGTTGTTATTTTCCAGTGTCTGCATTCTGGATGTTGGCGAGGTCAAGTTGTCACTCACCAGTCTGGCATTTTCCTTTAAGTTCTCTTGCGGTATAATTTATGTACAATAAGGTACCCCCATTTTAAGAATGTGGTTCTGGTCCCCTTGCTGACCCTGGGCAGTCCCTGATGTGTTAGTTGAATGTGCTCTAGAATCTTTCAGAAAGGGCTTTAGTTTTTGGCTCATCTTTTTTTTTTTTTTTTTTTTTTTTAAACTTTTAATCAGTACCGGGGATCGAACTCACGACCGCCTGCTTGCAATGCAGGTGCTTATGCCACTGAGCTAAATCCCCAGCCCCTTGGCTCATCTTTTATTAGAATGTTTGAGATCCATTTCTTGTGTATCAATAGTTTGTTCCTTTTCTTTTGTTAATAACCCCAAATGGTTTGTTCTTTCACTGTTCCCTCCAGGTTTTGCTGTACTTTTGAACTTTCGCATACCTGCTTTGGGTAGACATACGTTTTCCTTTTTCTTGGGTGATGATTGATAGTAAGCGTATGCCTTATAAGCTGCCATCCTGTTTCCATAAATACTGTACTATTTTGCAGTGTGACGAATGGTATATGAGAGTCTCAGTAGCTGTACTTCCCTGGAACTTAATATTGCAAAATCATCAAGAAAATACAGAAAGCTGAGAATTGAGAAACAAGCAAGCTTTTATTCAGCCAGTTGGGCGGTGTGGCCAGTACTCCACTGTGACACAAATCCACCCTAGGTCTTTGTTCTTCGAGATTTTATATCTTTCCAGTAACCATGGTAACCTTATCACCTTACTTGGAAGTTACAAGTTTCCCAGTTATCATAGCAACCCTGTCACAGTCCATGAAGTCTCACTGGCATGGTATAGGATCTTCTTGAACATCTGGGTTGTTCATCAGGATGCAGGCAAGGGTCATCTTGACCACTGTGTGCTAAAACTGTTTGTTCCATTTTTTGCCCTTTCGTGACTACTAGGGAGGGAGAGTCTCAGGAATTAGGGACAGGGTTCACCTAAAGGGTAACTGCAAATTAAAATGGAGACAAGATGGCCTCACATTGATTGTCAGTTTGTGTGATGTTAGCAGGCTCTAGTGTTACCTCATTGTAGTCATACTCTGCACCCTTTTTATTTATGATTCATGACTTGGCCTATTGTGTTTTGTTGAGTGTTCTCTGTGTACTTGACAGAAATGCTTGTTCTGTTCTTGGGTGGATTATTTGGGGTATGTTGCTTGAGTGAGATGGTTGATAGTGCTATACATGTCCTTAGCTGAGTTTTTGTTCCTGTCTCAGGGAGTATCAAAATCTTTATCTTGTAGCCCAAAAACGAGCCCCCCAACTTGGTGTCCAAAAATGGGGCAAAACATGTTTTTGAAGAAAAAGCAGTACGGATTTATTTTACCTGGTACCAGGGACACAGTGCAGTTGGAGTTTGCAAAGCTGTGTAACTCGCTTAAAACTTTTACAGACTTTTTTAGAGCATTTACAAAGTGAATGGCTTATGGACAAGGATCAGGAAATGAGAAAATCCTTGATCCCCTGAGGAATGAGGAAGACCTTTGTTTCCCTTTGCAGAGGACAGAGAGGTCTCACAGGAATTTACAATCCTTTGTCAACTAATTTTAGCACTTAATTTTAGATAACATCTGTCATTTGTAGAGGGTAGCAATGGTTAACATATCAATTAGATCGCCCAGGAAGATGGTGCATACAGAACAGTATGATGACGCTACAGGTAATTTGGTCATATAATTTGGGCATTGGCAAACATAATACAAACATAAAGAAGCTCTTTTTGTTAGTGTATAACACTTTACTGGGGCCAGAGATTTAGCTCAGTGGCATAAACGCCTGCCTGGCAAGCACAAGGTCCTGAGTTCAATCTCCTGGTACCAAAAAAAAAAAACCTTTTACTGATTTCTCTTTCAGTACTTTATTTTTGCTTTACTTTGAAGCTCAGGAATTTTTTTGCATATATTTGCAGGACTGTTAAGTCTTCCTGGCTTAACTTCCTGGCTCAACAGAACTGATCTTTTATCATTAGGAAATTTTCCTCTTTACTTATCTTTGTGATATTACTTGTTCTGATACTAGGGTGGACACTAAAGTCTGCCTTTTCCATTTCGTTTTTTTAACCTAGCAGTGTTTTTGTTATCACAAGCTGTGTATGGTTGGGTCTACCTCTGATCCATCCTGATAATCCTTTTAATTGGAATCATTTGATTTAACTAGTTGTTCACCTGAGTAGGTTTAATTCACTCCCTTATGATTTCCATTTGTTTCATCTGATTTCCATTTGTTTCATCTGTTTTTGTTTCTTTGCCTGCTTTTTTTTTGGTACTAGTTGAACACTTGTGGTATTCTGTTTTATCTTTTTTGCGACTCATTAGCTATTTTGTTTTTTCTTTTCTTTTTTATTTATTTATTTTGTGTCTCAATATGTAGTTCAGGCTGGGCTTCAACTCACTGTGCAACAAGCCTCCTGTCTCCGCCTCCCAAGTGCTGGTATTCCAGGCATGTACTCCTGTGCCTTGCCTGTTTGTTTTTTAGTGGTTGGTTGAGATTTACAATATGCATCCTTAATTAATTAATTACAATTTACTTTTTTTTTTTGGTCCTGGGAATTGAACTCGACTTTGTGCTGCTGAGGCAGGTGCTTGTGCTGCTGAGCTAAACCTCAGCCCTAATTTACCTTCAAATTAAATGTATCTTTTTTCTGCACAATATGAGAACTTAGGAATCATTAAACTTGCTCTCTAAACTTTCTATCTGTGTTTGTGTTTTGTTACACATTTTACTTCCATTCATGTTGCTTTTTTAGGCTTTAAACACTGGATTAGGTTTCAAAGAAAGTAAAAATGAGAAAAAAATCTTTCATAGTTTTTCATATATTTATCATTTCAGCTTTGTTCTAGAGATTACAGTTTTTTATATATTTTCCATTTGAAGAATTTAATATTCTGTGTAGAAGTTTTTTAGCTTTTGACAGATTTCTTTTTTTACCTTAAAGTTTTCAAAGACAAGTTACTGGATATGGAATTTTAGGTTATATTTCTTCTTTCAGAATTATTTTTTGTCTTTTTCCTTTTTATCGGTACCGGGGATCGAACTCACGACTGCCTGCTTACAAGGCAGTTGCTTATGCCGCTGAGCTAAATCCCCAGTCCCTTCTTTCAGTATTCTTTTCTTCAGCTTGTATTTTTTCTGATGAAATTTATTATTATCTTGTTTGGCTGTCAATATATAATACACTGTTACTGTGTTATAACATAGTATGTAATTTTTTCATCTGGCTGCTTTTAGAATTTTCCATTTATTGCTGACTTTCTCCAGTTGATTATGATGTCCTATAGTGTGATTTTCTAGAGTTTGTTGAACCTTCTGGATTAATGGAATTGGCAAAGTTTATGGTTGGGCCAGGCATGGATAGTGCACATTTGTAGTCTTGACTATTTAGGAGGCTGAGGGTGGAGGATCTCAAGGCCAGTTTGGGGAACTAGTGAAACTATGTCTCAACTAATGAAACAAAAAGATAGTTTTGGCTATTTTTCTCCATAATTGCTCTACTCTTACCTTATTAATCATCTGAGTCTCTGGTTATGTGATTGTTAATACACATTGTCGAGTTTTTTCAATCTTTTGTCTGCTCCTATTGAAGTTTTTATGACTATAGCTTTTAAGATTGCTGATCTTTTCCTCTACAGTGTTCATTCTGCTGCCAGCCTCCTTTACTTAAGCTTTCATTTTAGATCTAATTTTTTTTCTCTCAGTCCTGAGGTTCTGGTGCTGAGGATTTAATCCAGGGCTCTACCACTGAGCCACATTCCTAGCCCTCTGCTTTTTTTTTTTTTCTTTTTTATGTCTTTTATCCCTTGCCTGACGTTATTCATGCTTTCTTTGTGTTATGGTTTGTGTTTGGATGCCCCTCCTCCCAGTCTCATGCAGTCATGGGTGCAGCTGAGTCCAGTGTTAATGCTGGGATTGGTGGTCTGGATGCTGTGTCCCCCGCATCCCCTCCCGCCAGGGTGGAGCTGATGTATGGGGTAAGGGCAGGAAGAGGGCTGTGTTTTTTCTTTTGCATGATTTGCTCTTGCTGGTTTGTGGGGACCATGTATGATGGCCCTGCCATGCCACCTTGCCTTGGAGCCAGCAGAGTATAGACTGAAACCCACAAAACTGTAAGAAATAAACCTTCCCCTCTCTAATCTTGGGCATCAGGTATTTTGTCTCAACTGCGAGCAAAAAGTAACCAAGTCACTCTGATACTCTTGAGCATATTTGTAGTATATAAACTGTGTCAAATTTGTGTCTGTTAGCTGTACCATCTTTGGCAAAATAGGGTATTTCTGTTGATTTATTTCTTTCTTTTGAGGGCCATCATAGTGTCAGACAGTGATTTACAAGTGGACATTGATTGCTTTTTTTTTTAATTTTAAAAAGGAAAACATTCACAACAATATAATAGAAGAATAACAATGGTTAATACATTGTATATTGCTATCTTTTTATTTGTTATTGATACTAGGAACTGAACTAAGGTCCTTGTACTTGCCAGGCAGGTGCTGTACTGCTGAGCTGTATCATCCATGTGTGATCTTTAAAGTAGTTACTCAGAGAACGAGGTATAGGCATTTAACTGTCTGAATAATAAAGCACAAACCTTTTTTTTCAATGAAATAAGACTGTTTTAGTTACATTTCTCTTGTTGCTGGGGGTGAAATACCTGAAACCCAAAATGAAGAAAGGAAAGGGTTATTTAGCTCACTGTGGAACTTTCAGTCCATAGTCAGCTGCTGCGAGGCCGCCATGGAGGCGACACTTCAGGGCAGCCGCAGAGCACAAGGGGGAAGAGCAAACCTCTTTTCCTCCCTTACCTTGTACACAGGCCACTTCTCTTCCAGGACGGTGTAGCGCTCACAAAATCTCTGTGCCCTCCTCTTGCACAGGATGAGAATATTTACAAAGTAAGGATCCTGGCTCCCTGCTGAGTGTCTTAGTTAAACTTTTAAACTTCTCAAATTGACACAGTGAATCAACTGTAATAAAGACAAATTGGTAGTATAACTGTCCTTTGTGTACCTATATATGTATTTTTCTGCTTTTCCCTTCTTTTCTCCTGTCTCCATCCCAGTTTTTCTTTCCTTTTAGAACAATTTCTTCTCATTTTGCAGTATCTAATGTACATAGCGGATCTTACTTTCTCTTTCATTTTTTTTTTGTCCTTTTCGTTTTTATCGGTACCAGGGATCGAATTCACGACTGCCTGCTTGCAAGGCAGACGCTTATGCTGCTGAGCTAAATCCCCAACCCCTCTTCCAGCTTCTTACACTAGGGAGAAAATATGATGTTGGCACATGTGAATCTGGGTTATTTCACTGATGAGTATGGTCTTGAGTTGCATCCATTTACCAATAAAAGTCTCCAGTTTATCCTTTATGGCTGGGTAGTATTCCACTGTATAAAAAAGAGCACTTTTTTTTGTCTGTTTGAGTTTGATGGGCACTTGAGTTCTTTCCAAAATCTAGCCATTGCAAATTTACTGCTATAAACATGGGCACACATATATTGCTGTGGTAGGATGTTTTTAATTCTTCTAGGAAGACATTCAAGAAAGGGAAGAGTTGGGTCAAATGGGACCTCCAATCCTACTTTTCTTGAGGAATTTCAACACTGATTTCCACAGTGGTTGCACCAATCTGCCCTTCCACCAATGGAGAAGGGTTCCTTTTTCCCCACAGCCCTTCCAGCATTTGTTATTGCTTGATTTCATTTTTGTTGGTGGTGGTACTGGGGATCGAACTCACGACTGCATGCTTGCAAGGCAGGTGCTTATGCCCCAGAGCTAAATCCCTGGCCCTTGATTTCTTGATAATAGCCATTTTTTCTGGGGTGAGGTGGGATTTCAGTGTTGTTCTGGTTTTCATCTCCCAAATGACCAGTGATATGGAACATTTTTTTCATGCATCTATTTGCTGTTTGTATTTCTTCATCTGAGATGTGTGTATCCATCTCAGATGCTCATTTTAGAATTGGGTCTTTAAATTTGGGAGGTCTGATTTTTTTTTTTTTTTTTGAGTTCTTCATGTGTTCTCCATAGTAATCCTTTGAGGAACAGCTGGTAAAATTTTTTCCCATACTGTGGGTTGTCTCTTCACTCTGTTTGTGATTTCTCTTGCTAGGCAAGAGTTTTTCAATAAGATGAGATTCTAGTTCTTGTTTCTGTGCGACTTCCTGTGTGATTAGGGTTTTGTTCATGAAGTCTTGACCTACACCAGTGTCTTCAAGAGTTTTATCTACCCTGTCTTCCAGAAGCTTTAATGTTTTTATTTTAATATTAAAATCTTTGATCCATTCTGATTATGAAAGATGTGGGTCCCATTTTAATCTTTGGCATGTGCAGAGCTAGTTTTTCTGGTACTGTTTATTAAAGAGGCTCTGCCAGTGAATGTGTTTGGCACCTTTGTCAAAGGTAAGGTGGCGGAGTGTGTCTGGAGTTGTTTTTGCATCTTCTAATCTGTTCCATTGATCTTCAGGTCTGTTTTTGTTTTTGTTTTTGTCAGTACCATGCAGTTTTTATTACAGCAGCTTTACAGTATAATTTCAAGTCAGGGTTTGTGCCTTGCCTTTGCTGCTCAGGATTGCCTTTGGTATTCTACTTCTGGTTCCAAATGAATTGTAGGACTGTTTTTTCTAATTGCTGTGTTGTTGGAATTTTGATTGGAATTGCATTGAATTTGTATGACAGTTTTAGAAGTTTGGCCATTTTCCCTAGATTAGTTCTTCCTACCCAAGAGCCAGGGATATCTTTTCATTTTATCCTCTTCACTCCCTTTTTTCGGAGTTCTGTATCTTTTACATCCCTTGTTAGATTGATTGCTAGGTATTTCATTTTTTGATGCTTTTGTGGAAGGTGTTGTTTCCTTAATTTCTGTCTCATTGAGTGTGTTACCCACGTAAAGGAAGGCTGCTGATTTTAAGTGTTGGAGTTGCTGCCTGCTTGGCCTACCTCTGGTTCTTTGGCCCTGTGTCACAATATTTTTTTTTTTTTTTTTTTATGACCCTTAATCAGGCTCAGTCTTGGAATACCAGAAAAAATAGCTGTTTAGAACAATTACATCACTTTTGGGTAAAGTGCTACCATCAGCAATAACAATAGCATCAAGCACAGCCTAGAAATTGACGAACTGTGGTGACCATTAATTTGCTACTTTAACTGTATGGAGTAGATTTATGGTTATATAACAAAATCTAAAACCAGAAAATTATATGTAGCTTATAAGTTCTAAATATTTCAGTTTTGTTCTTAAGGCTTACAATTTAAAAGAGGTTAGGGAGAAAATAAAGAAATGGAAGCAGGCAAAGAGATTAAAAGTAAGGTTGATGGACAAAGAGGAATCATGGTAACTTCAAGAAACTGGTGCAGAAGACTGGAGGAAAATAGAGAAGGAAGAGATAAAAAAGAACAGCAGATCAACCACAAAGAGGCTAGAAACCACATTCTCACTCATAAAGACAAGCATGAACAATGAAGGAGAAAACAAACAAACAAAAATAATACCACAAGAGTAACAAAAACAAGAGAGAGAGAAAAAAAGAAGTCCATTTCCAGGTTTGTCTCTGCTGTCACTGTAGACAGCGTGAGGAGACAGAATCCCGATGTGAGCTGATCTATCCCAGCAAGCCAGCAGTAGCTTTTTGGCAGGGTAGTGGATTATCTCAGTGAGCCTGCGCTTTCTGAAGGAGACTAGACTCATTTGGCTTGCCACTGTCCGGGCACCATTTAGGGGCCTGAACCAGGTGGGAGCTGCTAGATGGTGCCACAGCAGTTCTGAGTTCTGAGCTCCTCGGCTGGCCCCTCTCCTAACTGGTGTCTGTCCAGTAGTTCCCTACCATGGGATGACCGAGCCCTTGGCATTCACCGCTAGTCAGTACAGCCCTTTATGTCTGCTGCTCCCCTCCACTGCTGAATCTCGTCTCTCTGTGGAGGTCTCTGGGGTCGCCAGAAGTCACTGTGTGTCCACAGGTTCGAAGTGCTTCGCATGCAGTGAATCCTATCTCAGGAAGAAGCACCACCAGGTATCTCCTTCTTCCTTGCTGAAATTTCTCTCTTCACTCTGCAGGCTTCAAGCTGTGCATCCCCATCTTTCCTGGATCCAGGGGACCCACTCTTCTCCTCCTCATCTTCCTCCCTGTACTGTATTCTGGCATCTGGACAGTGACTCTCAGTGAGACTTGTTCTCTCTTGTTTACCGCTCTGCCATCTTGGTGCTCTTTTGGATACTGTATTTCAGCTTTCTATTGCTGGGACTAAATACCTGAAGTCTGCAACTTAAAGGAGAGGTTTATTTGCTCATAGTCTCAGAAGTTTCAATCTGCTGGTTCCAAGGCAGAAACATGGCCAGGGGGGTCCAGCAGAGGAGGGCTGTTTAACTCACTCCATGCAGAGGCAGGGGCAGAGCCTGAGGGATAGGGCTAGGAGCCAGATGGAGTCCCCTCCCGGTAGGACTTCCTTCCCGATAGTCCAGTCGGAAATGAGCTTGGCAATGGGTTAATCCCTGATAGAGGGCAGCACCCTCACAAACCAGTCACCTCTGCAGCTGTCTCTGAATCCAGTCAAGTTGACAATGTCAGTTACCTGGCACAGACACTGTTCTTGTTACATCACCACGTGGTCTAATTTGTGTCTTGCAGAGTTGGCAGGCAGTGCAGTAGCTTACAGACCGTGTAGCTTCACTGAGCTCTTCAAGCTGTGTGGTGGCAGCCTTCCAGCTTCTTCTGGTTTGGCTTTATGAATGTCTGCCTGGTGTAAAGGCTGGTGCTGCGAGCCATGGGAACCCTGTCTTGGTGTTTCATGGCCTCCCCTCACTTGGCGTGTGAGCTCCCCCTACGTTTGTGAAGCAGAACTGCAGGACTTCCCTGCAGACCTGTGGAGTGTCTCTGCTCTGTGTGACATCCTCCCTGTAGCCTTAGCTGCATGGTTCAGCTGACTGCCCTGGAGGCCTGTCTCTCCCTTTTGGGTTGCTGTGCTCTGCGTGGCGCCTGTCTTCACTGAGCTCCATCCCTGCCTCCCTCAGGATGGGGTGTGGCATTGGGGTTCGGTCAGCTGGTTGTCCTGTTTCAGGGAGCACATGTGGACTGCATGTTTACTTGTGTCTGAAAATCACAGCTGTGTATATTTTGTTGTTTTCTAACCATTGATGTAGTAGGGCAAATCTCAGATCATTTTCTCATTTATGACTGAAATCAGAAATTCTTTTTTTTCCTGTGTTAATACATTGGTAAATCATAGTGGCTGTAGCAGATATTTTCTGTAAAGTATAGCATCAAATGTGGATTTCAGATGTTTTTTCTGCATATGAGTGAATGTACAGTAATGTGAGTGAGATGAGATGAATATACATTTCCTCTTTGCTGTAATTTTTTTTGGGTAGTGGCAATCAAACTCAAGACCTTGTGCTTGCCAGGCAGGTGCTGCACTGCTGAGTTATATCCCCGGCTCCCTCCTTTGCTGTATTGATGCTCGGTTATATAGATACTGAACCATTCTTGTGCTCTACATTAACTCTTTCATTTTGGTATTTTGATTCAGTATCATTTTAATGTTTGATATTTGATATCTGTTTGATATTCCTAGAGTGGATGGTGACCTCCTTGCTGGACATTGCACAGGACAAGACCTCACCAGGCACCCTTGTACATCTGGCTTTTAAATTTCTTTACATCATCACCAAGGTAACATTTATGTGGCACCGCAGAGTCTGTGGATGCTTTTGTAATGTACTTGGTCCAGAGGTTGCTCTCCAAAATGCTTATTCTCAGAAAACATCATTCTTAGACATGACTTAGAGTTTTTTTCTTTCTTTTCTTTAACCATATGTTTGGGGGCTCAGATCTTAGTGATTGAGGCAGGCAGTTAGCAGAAGCAGAGTTTTTACAAAGGAGAAAACAGAAGAGCTTGGTAGAAGTGGAGGGCCTCTTGACTTTCCTGCGTGGATGAATTTCCTGGGGTAGCTGTCCACTGCATAGCCTGGGGAGGTTAGGTGGGGTCGTGGTTTTCCGCAGGGGAAACCTGCGGGATGCCTGGTATAGGCCCACACTGGTGTTTGCAGATCGGACTATGGGAGGGATTCGGGCGCCTTCTCATATAGCTCCACAGCTCTCCTTCAGGGACAGGGCCTGGCTGGCAGGAGGACACTGTGGATATTTACAGAAGACTCAATGAGTCAGTGTGGTGGTGCTCACCTGTAAGCCTAGCCCTTAGGAGGCCGAGCAGGACTATCAGCATGAGTTGGAGGCCACCCTGAGCTCAAAGACAATAACAAAACAAAACAAAATACTAAGAAGTGTTAATGAATCTGAGGGTCTGTGAGGTTTATGGGGCATACGTCTCTAATGTCAGAGGACAATCGTGTGAAACAGGCAGAGACACCATTTTTGTTTGTAGCATATCTTTGTTTCTGTCTTCCAAATACTGTCCAGGCCCGACCCTGCTTGGCTTTTGAGGTCACATGAGATCATGTGGTACAGACGTAGACAATTGTGTTTCTGATGGGCCACTTGTAAGGTTGGATAGCTACATAGGGACTGTGTATAACAAATGAAATTATTTGGGAAGCGAAGAGCGCCCTCTAGTGACATCTTTTGGGATCAATGCAAAATGACCCATTCTGTCCAATCACTGGGGCATAGATGGTGGTTTTTTTTTTTTGAGATATGGTCTCACTCGGTAGTGCAGGCTTGGTTTGAACTTGCCCAGGCTGACCTCAAACTCATGGTGATCCTCTTGCTTCAGCCTCCCATGTGCTGGAGTTCAGGCATGTGCCACCATGCAAGGTGGTGCCTTTTTTTTTCTTTTGCTTTTTTTCTGTTTTTTTAAGATAAGGTTTTGCTCTACTGGCCTTAAACTCTCATGTAGCCCAGGCTGGTCTCGAACTTGTGGCAGTTCTCCTGCCTTTGCCTCTCGAGTGCTGGAATTACAGGCATGTGCCACCATGCCCTGCTAGGTGGTGGTTTTTGATGAAAAGGGAGAAGATAGCTTTGCTGCTTTCTGTGTTTTCTAATCACGCAGTAATTCAGTGTCTTTATTTGGTAGGTTCGAGGATATAAAATATTTCTTCGTTTATTTCCTCATGAAGTAGCTGATGTACAGCCTGTGTTAGATATGATCTCGGAACAGAACCCCACAGACCATGAGGTGAGCCCTGACCTTGCTGTCTCCACTCCTTGCTGGCAGCTCTATCTCCTCTTCCCTTCAGTTTTATCTTCCCTTTCCCTTTGGTTTCTACAGGATTGCTTTAAATTATTCTCCTTTGTAGAGAAAACAGCGTGTGCTATGTTGGGTCTACTGTGATTCCCTGGGGAGACCTCGGGACTCAGGGCACTCATTCCATGGCCTCTGGTGGGTGACAGTAGGGACACAGAGCGAACTCAGCCAAGGTGGAGTTGGGTGCTCCCCTGGTCACATCTCACAGGCACTTGTTCCCCAGCTGGTCTCGAGATCTGGTGCCCATGTTTTCCCTGGCTGTTCATAAAGGCCCAGGCTGGTGCGCACATGGGAAGGCAGGTGCTCAGCACACACCAGGTGGTGGCCAGCTGTCCACCTCATGAGCCTCAGCCTGCTGAGTCCTAGCCCGGGATGCCAGTGCCCCACATGTGTGCCCTGCTGCACACATGCACATAGAAAAGCTCAGCTTCCTCTGGGTCACACATTGCCTCATCTCAGCTGTTCCAAACTGAGTGGAAAACTCCTGGGCCTTTGCTGCTGTCCTCTGCTGGCACCCTTCTTTTCTTGCTCTTCTGGGACCCCTGTGGACCCTTACTTATTGATTACTGAAAATAAGGTTATTCTTTTTTTTTTTTTTTGTGGTGCTAGAGATTGAGGCCTGAGCCTTGTACATGTTAGACAGTTGCTTTACAACTGACCCCTCGGGGTACTCCTTTGTTTAGAAAGAAGCCTACTGGTGTTTACCTTTTTTTTTTTTTGAGACAATGCAGACATTGGTGCAGAACTTCACAGCAGGTTGCTGGGATAACAGTAATAAGTACCATAGTATATCTCGTTATCTTCACAATAGCTGTCCATTCAATCAGGTATAGCAAAATCAAACCAAGTATAGAACATTATAAAACCTATCAAAATAGCATATTAAATAGAGCAAAACAATTAAATCAGAACAAAGCAAAACAATGAAAATAATATTTGCCTTCAAAGAGATGGTAGAAGGAAATCCCCCATATTTGCTATATTGCATACGGTCATCCTCCCAAGATGCTCAGACCTCTGGCCCCCAGTTGCTAACAGGGGAGTGGGGAGGAGGATGGGATGTTTGATTCCCAGCCCGCACGCTGGTAGGCTCACAGGAGACTCTGGCTGGTTCTCTTCCTGGTTCACCTGACACTCGCTTGAGCCACAGCTGCTTACCAGGAAGGTGGGTAGGTTGCTTTCTTGCTCAGCACCCTAAGTTCCAACATGGCTGGATCTCGGGAGATGCTGACTGGTTGGTTCTCTTCCTGGCTCATCCAGACCCAGGGTACTCTTAAGTTGCATCCCTGGGTGTTTTGCTAAGGCTGACCTCAAACTTATGATACTCCTGTCTCAACCTTCGGAGGAACTGGGATCCAGTATGCACCATTATGTTGGATTTTTTTGCCCCTTTTCAAAAGGCAGAGATTGCATTCTGACAGTGTCTGTAAGGAGCAGCCATTCTGTAGATGTGATCTTTCCTGTGTTCACTCTGATGTTTGCTTTCTTGCCAAGTTAGCTGAGACCTGGGTGGATGTGCATGGTGGGGTGCCGGAGGGATGTGGGGTGGGCTGATGGGCGTCTGCCTCCTTGGCTTTTGGTTGAATGGCATTGGTGGGCTAAGGAAGGGCAGCAGGACTATCTGGGGGATGTGATCAGTTCTGTTCTTCCATTCTCTCCGTGACTTGGCCTCTTAGACATGGGAGACCCGCTACATGCTTCTGTTGTGGCTTTCCATGACCTGCCTGATCCCTTTCGACCTTTCACGCCTTGATGGAAACCTGGGTGCCCAGGCTGGGCAGGTGCAGATGCCCATCATGGACCGTATTCTGCAGATAGCAGAGGTGGGTGTGACTGTGTGTGACCAGTGGCTAGTCCTGTCCCCTCTCATGATAAAAGTTGATGCTTTCCTAAAGCTAGAGTGTAATTAGGCAAGCTTTTGGTGTTTATCGGTTTCTTTAACTGCTAGTATTGTTTCTCAATGAGTTAAATTCTGCCTAAACTTACTTTGAAATTGTGATAGCTCAGAGATCAGTTTTACATTAGCATACATTCTTTATAAATGATGCAAGTACTCTGTTAAGCATTAGAAAGGATGAGAACTTTAGTGGTAAGAGAAATTAAAGAGTCATTTTATATTTGACTTTTAATATTGTATAAATAATACACTATCATTGTATGAAACCGAGAGTAAAACAAGAATAGTAATTGAAACCTGT
Source organism: Cavia porcellus (assembly GCF_034190915.1). NCBI lineage: Eukaryota > Metazoa > Chordata > Mammalia > Rodentia > Caviidae > Cavia > Cavia porcellus. The sequence continues at coordinate 30,967,795 of NW_026947515.1, forward strand.
TAAATTCTTGTAGTCCTACTTGCTTGTCAGTGACAAAGCTCGAGATGCGGCTGCTGTCCTGGTGTCCAGGTAAGTCCTATGGGCCCTGGGATGTGCTGGTGACGTGTGACTAGGCAGGGGTCTAAGGAGGTTGTAGTGCTCCTCAGGCCCGCTTGCTGTGTTCCAGGGGAACATGAGGCTCGGTGGTGGCCACAGACGACACCCAAGCCTGGAAGTTACCTCAGTGCAGCCTGGTGCCTGCCTGGTGCCAGTCAGGGCTTATACATGCAACTGTCCTGGAGTGATGGCATCCCTGGCATTTGAGAATGGCTCAGAAGAAGTCACATTGAGTCTGTGAGTGCAGGAGCACCCCAGGCCTTGTGGTTGGGATAAAGATTCCAAGAATTCCCTTGCCTTTACAAACACATGAGGGAGGGGAGAGGACTGAGACCAGTGGGAAGGCTGCTCTAGCCTTTCCTGGGGTTTCAGAGAGTGTATCAGACATGCCTGGAGGTCTCTCTCTCTCTCTTGGTACTGGGATTCAACCAGTGTCTTCATACTAAGCTATATTTTATTTTTCATTTTGAGGTGGGGTTTGCTAAATTGTCAAGTTGCCAGGCCAGGCTCAAACTTGTATTTTTGTTTGCTTTTGTTGTTGGTACTGGGAGTTGAACTCAGGACCATGTGCTTGCCAGGCAGGCACAGTGCCACTAAGGTACATCCCTGGCCCTTGAGCTCAAACTTGTAAACCTCCTGCCTCATCTTACTTATTTCTAGGATTATAGGTATATGTTACCACCCCCAGTGTAACTCATGATTTGAAATGTGTATATGGTTAAGTCAATTAGAAAACGGCATTTTTTTCTCTAGCTATGTTGGTGACTGTTGAAAATTGGTCATAAAACCTCACGATGGTTTTGACTGAGAGAGTGGACTGAGCCTCTCTCACTTAGGTGTGTGGACTGAGCATCTCCCAGGTCTCCGTGTGTCAAACTTAGGGTGCTGAGCAAGAAAGCATGTGAACGGGTGGCTCATTCCTCGGCCCCAAGTGTGCTATGGCATGGCTCTGTCATGTCCCTGTACAGTGGCAGAGGCTCTTGGTGAGTGGGGCGTCAGAAGCCCTCACAGCACCTTTGCCTGGATGGGGGTCCAGAGGTGTGCAGCTGAGTGGCAGGGTCTGAGGGTAGAGGGTGGATCCTTGTCCAGGCCTCTCCTGGGGTCAGCTCCTCTGACAGGATAGTCTTACATGGGTACTCCTGTTGCATGGAGTATTGTTTTCTATCTTTTGACTTTCAGTCTGTGAATTTCTTTTTGAATTAAATGTGTTTCTTGGATGCAGCATATTGTTGGATCTTGCTTCTTGATCCATTTTGCTAGTCTGTGTCTCTTGACTGATGAATTGAGACCATTAACATAAAGGTTATAACTGATAATGTATTGACTTATCCTTGTCACGTTATTTTCCTGTTGTTGGTTCCCCTTCCTTTTTCCCCCCATTTGTCTAATTGTTTGCCTCCCCTAGTGGATTCCTTCTGTTGGCCCATAGAGCTACAGTTCTTATTATCTCTTTCTAGAATGTCCTTCAGAACATTTTGAAGCACTGGTTTGGTAGTTATGAGTTTCTTTTTTTTTTTTTTTTGTCTTTTTCATTTTTATCGGTACCAGGGATTGAATTCACGACTGCCTGCTTACAAGGCAGGCGCTTATGCCGCTGAGCTAAATCCCCAGCCCCAGTTATGAATTTCTTAAGGTGTTTACCGTGAAAGTATCTTAGTTCTCCATCAAATTTTTTTTTTCACTGTGCAGTTCAGGCTGGCCTTGTGTTCACTACATAGCCCAGCCTGAGCTCAGACTTGCAGTGATCTTTCTGTCTCAGCCTCTGTATGTACCACCATGGCTGGCTCTCCATCAGTTTTGAAAGATAATTTTGCAGGGTGCATCAATCTGAGTTGGAGGTTGTCTTCCTTTAGGGCTTGAAATATTTTACTGCAAGCCTTCCTCAACTTGAGGGTTTGTGCTGAGGAGTCTGCTGTGACTCTGGGCTTTTCTTTTTAGGTTGTTGTGGTCAGGATTTGCAAGGGAATAGATTTGATATAAGACATGATTTTTTTTAAGACACATGACTTATAGGATTATTTTATAATACCCAGAAAGTCAAATGCAAAAGAACACAAGAGATCTGTCCATGCATAAGAGACCCAAATAATCCAGCAGAGGGCTTACAACCCATGGCTATGTCCTTTACAAGTCTAGCTGTGGATCTGGAGCCCACAGCATTATCCCATGCAAGTCTGTACAGATGATCTGCACTCGGAAGGCCCAAAGACTAGTGGTGGAAGCTAGAAAGTCTGTGCAAGAGGAGTGAAGGATCTATATCAGCAGTCTGAAGGATCTGTGCTGGAACCTGGGAGGTAGGGACTACAGCTCATCCAACATTTGAGAACATCTGAGTTCATAACAGGAAAACCAGCGTGACAGGTTTCTTTAGGAGAACCAACAATACATCATATTCCCTCCAATTCTTTTATGCTTGTTGGTAACAATCCTAGAGCTGTGCTGATTTAGTTTGGTTGAGTGTTACATTTTGATCACCCACCACTGGTCAACCGGATAACCAGACATTTCCTTAAACTAGAGTCTCCAGTGGCAAATTTGTGAAATGTTAACATGTCTTAAATCTATTTAGATTTACGTTAGTATAACAGTTACATATATAGAGTTATTGTTGTACTCATTTCTACACCAAAAGCAAATATTCAAAGGGTTCTCAAAGTTCAGGGTTAAAACCACATACTTTAGGTAAATAACCTGATTACAAACATGTATCTAAAAACTACATTAAACCCTTATTAAGAGAGCTATTATAATCACAATCCTTGCTTCCCATTAACTTTTAACAGCAGGACCTGGCAACACTTTAGTGAAAGGGACCTCCTGCAGCTTACATACTCTTCCTTGCTGGTACAAGGCCTCAGGTCATTTTTCTTTTTCTGTCCTGTTCCTTCTCAACAACCACGTTCTCCTGTGTTTCATTCTTGCAATCCACAGCTCTGCTGGAGCCTTCCTATGGCCAAATGCTTCAAACCACCCTGCTGGCTCTTCACTGTTGATTTTGATTATCGATCCAGCCAAAAGCTCTCAGCAGTAACCATACCACCATCCCAACAGTAGACTGAGTTGAAATTTTTCTGCCCCCCAGGCAGCATCTCTGTAAACACAAGCAAAGTACAGGCCAACTTCATGCTTAAGTGCAATAGGCAGCACCTGAGATTTTTTTTTTTTTTTTTGTCTTTTTCATTTTTACCGGTACCGGGGATCGAACTCACGACTGCCTGCTTACAAGGCAGGCACTTATGCCGCTGGGCTAAATCCCCAGCCCCTACACCTGAGATTTTAGCAGCCTCATCTTACCTGGCAGCGATTGCATCAGGTCTCTGATTTCCCAGACTCTGAGCAGAGTCTCTAATGTATGCGTTTTCTTTTTAATCGGTACCCGGGATTGAACTCACAACTGTATGCTTGCAAGACAGGCTCTTATGCCACTGAGCTAAATCCCCAGCCAAAGTCTCTAATGTAGTTTACAGGGGGCTGCCACTTCAGCCAGTCTCTCAAAACCTTTCCAAATTAATTCCCAAGGCTCTTAAGCCAGGCCACATCACAGCAGTGGTCTCTCTCCTGGTACCAATTCTGTTGCAGTCAGGGAATATATTTAGTGCAGGATATATAATATATAGGATTATTTTGTAATACTCACCCAAAAAGTCAAATGCAAAAGAATGTAAGAGATCTTTCCATGCATTAGAGACTCAAAAATCCAGCTGAGGACCTTGGTCCCTTGGCAGTATCCTGAAGGAATCCATCTGAAGACCTAGAGCCCATGGCAGTGTCCTCCACAAGTCCATCTGGAGGCCTCGAGCCCATAACAGTGTCTGAGGCAAGTTTGTGTCAAGGATCTGTTCTGGGAAAGCTCAAATGTCAGTGGTAGAAACTAGAACATGTCCAGCAGGATGAAAGATCTGTGCCAGCAGGCTGAGGGATCTGCACTGGAGCCAGGAAGTAATACTCGAGGTAAGGACCAGAGCTCCCCCAAAAAGAACCACAGCCATCCTCAGTAACAATGAGGACTGAGCTCCTCTGACAATGGAGAACAGCTGAGTTCATATCAGGAAAACCAGTGTGACAGTTTTCTCCAGGAGAATCAATAACACACTCTCTTCCCCTCCAGTTCTCTTTTATGCTGTTGGTAGCAATCCTCAGGTGGGCCTTCTATACCTGGAACCACCATGTTGATTAAGTTCAGGTGGGTGTTACAAGTTGACCCTTAGTTAATCCACCTTGTAGGTGATTTTTTTTTCCTCTAACAGCTTTTATATTCAGTTCTTGTGTTGAATTTCTGGAATCTTGACTATTATATGCCTTATGTGTAGATGTTTTTTGTTCATAGGTAATTAGAGTTATATATGGCTTGCCTTTCTGTATGTCTTTTTCACTGCTTGGAAAGTTTTCTGCTGTTACTTCTGTGAACAGATTTTTTTTAATGTTGTTTGTGTTACCTCCTGTCTTTTCTTTGATTCCTATCAGTCTTATGTTTTTTTTCTTTGCATCATCACAGCTGCTGTATTGGTTTTCCGTGGTCCCTTGCTATTTTTAAGAAATCTTTCTTTTCTTGATTGCTAACTGCTATCCTGTCTTCTGTATCTGAGAGTCTGGCCTTCCTTGGCTCATTCCGCTGCATATACTTTCAATGAAATTTTTCATCTCCTGGGTATCTATTTAAATGTTTCATTGATTCCATTGTGTTACTGTGTTGGACGTTCATGGTTTCCATCATTTTCTTAAGCTCAAGTTTTTTTTTTTTTTTAATCTGTATCCACTCTAGAGTCGCTGACCATGTCTTTCATCGTGGCCACCATCTCTGTAGTTATCTGGGAAATTGTTTCTGATTTGACTTTTTTTCTAGTGCCTCATTCATCTGCTTTGTTACTTTCACTGTTACCACTTCAGAAACTCCAGGTGGGTAGCTGCAGATTATTCCACCTCATGCCCCTTTGGTTTGCCATTGCTGAGCTGAAGTGTGGGGTTGGAAGTTGCTCAAGTGTCGTGTCATTTTCTTTCTTTTTTTTGTTTAATTCCTTGATTAATGTTTGTACATTGCTTATGTTGAGTAGCTTTGTTGCTAGTATTTAGAACCCTTAGGAAATGACTACTACTCAGAGGTGTATTCCAGTGTAACTGCTTTTTGGATTTTGAAACTGTTGCAAGATTCTTTGTCTTCGATTTATTGGGGATGAGAAGTTGCTGCCTATTTGGTGTATCCCCTGGTTCTTTGGCACTGGCTTATAGAATCTTTTATGACCCTTAGGCAGTCTCAGTCTTGGCATGTCAGGAAGAATAACTGATTAGAAGAATTATATCACGTTGGCTAAAGTGGTACAATCAGCAATAACAATAGCATCAAACACAGCCCAGAAAATGACAGACTGTGGTAACTATTAATTTACTATCTTTAACTGTGTGAGTTAGATTTTTGATTATATAGTGAGGTCTAAAACAATCCAGAAAATTGTATACAGTAAATAAGCCCTCAGTGTGGTGATTTTATCCTCAGGGGAAAAAATTTAAAAGGGTTTATAGAGTAGAAACAGAGAAGTAGAAAAAGAAGAAATTAGAAGAAAGGCTGGAGGACAAAGGAAGATCACACAAACTTTGGGAAGCTGGCAAAGACAGGAGGGAAAGAGAGGAGAGAGAAATAAAAAGAACAAAACAGCAAGACCAAAAAACTAGAAACAGTGTTCACACACATACAAATGAACACAGAAGAATGAACAGTTGAAAAAATAAAACAAGAAAAGAAACAAAATAAGAAAAAAAGTCCCCTTCAAGGTGTATCTTATGCTCTGGTTTCTCTTCAGATCATATAAATCTTTCGCCTTTTTGAGGTGTATCTTTACTGTCACTGGTAGAACAAAGTGGAAAGACACAGTCCAGATTTGTGTGGATTGATTGCAGCAAGCCAGCCATAGATGTATGGCAGGGTGGTGGATAATCTCAGCAAGTCTCACCTTTGTTTTCACTAAATTCAGGCTAGTTTCTAGTTGTGAGGCTGGAACCGGATTTGTTTAGCCTGCAACACTTCATGTGCCTCCTGTGGGCTTGAACCCAACTCCCTGACCTCCTGTGGAACTGAACCCTGCCACTGGCAGCTGCTAGATGAAGTCAGCCCACAGATGCTGACCCCTCTGCAAGATGGCTACTGGCCAGTCACTGTCCTGGGGGATGTCTGAACCCAGATAACTTACCAGCCACTGCAGTCTGCTGCATCTCTGCTCTGTTCCACTGGTATGTTTCTCTGTGGAGGCTCTGGAGTCAGCAGCAGTTACTGTGTCTCTACAGGTTTGGACTGCCCTTCCTAGGCAGTGAGTTGGGGCTCAGGGAGAAAGTACCACTTGCCACCTCTCTGCATTGAGGTCTGTCTTTCACTCTGGGCTTCAGTTCTCATTTCAGATCTTTCCTGGGGTCCAGGGATCCATTTTTCTCCTCTTTCTCATCTTCATATTGCTGTATTCCAGCATTCAGACACCAAATCTTGGAGAGGCTCGTTCACTACACCACCATCTTCCTAAAAATTTCCTTTTAGAACTGTAAACCAGTGTAATTGACACAGTGTAGTGAGAGTTCCAGGGGACCGGAACATAAACTGTGCTCCATGTAGAAAAGGTGGCTATATTAGAGCAGGGATAATTGAGAGAACGCTTAACATTTGTAATTCTAACACATGTACATGTTGTGCTTTTTTCTTTTTCTGTGCTGTTAATTGCACTGGGTATGTTTGTGTGGTGTTAGAAAGTGGCACCTTGCTGTTCTGTTGGCATAAGCTGCTGATTGAGTGGCCGTGCATCCTGTGTGTCAGTGCAGTGCCCAACCCTGCGCCACTGGGTTGAGCACATCTGGTCTTGTGCAGGATCTCATGGGTGCTTTTTCAGCCCCTTTCCCGCTTTGGGCATCATGCATCCCTATGATGTGACTCCTGGTTCAGTGCCTCAGAGCCATCTCTTCTTTACCAGCATGCAGTTGGTTCCCAGGAGCTTACTGGCAGTTTATTCTAGGTTTTGGACTGAAAGTCTGAAGTTAAACCAGTTCTTTTTTTCTATTATTGATTTGTTTTTACTTTTAAGCTCAGAACTCAATGACGTTGAAGAGATTTAAACAAGTAGTCATGTTCCCCTCTGCTTTCGTAATGATATGTGAGGAATGTCATTCTGTCTGTCTGTCTGTTTCTTTCCTTTCCTTTTCTTTTATTTCTGAGACAGGGTCTCACTATGTAGCCCAATGGCTATATCATGGCTGGCCCTGAACTCATGCTGTTTCCCTGCCTCAGCCTTCTGAATGCTGGGATAACAGGCATGTGTTGTCACACCCAGCTCTAACACCACTTTTTGAACATTTTGCTTTCCTAATAATGTGCCATACTCTGTGGAACACAGCTCACAATGTTGGCTTAGACCTATGCTGCTGGTGCTGAGCGGAGTACAATACCTGAGCCCAAGGAGAGAGGTGTGACTGGGGCCTTGTGCAGTGGTCTGTTTTCTAGGAAAGCATTTCCTGAATTGGGCACCTCTTAGGTCCCTCTGGGAGGTTGTCCCCTCACGGACTCCTGTCATTCTGAGAACTGTTTCTTAGCATGCATAGGGCTTGTGTTCATGACTGCAGTGGAGCTGCTCTAGACACCTGTGCATTTGGGGTCTGTGTGTCTTGATTACTTTTTCTCATTGCTGAGACAAAATACCTGATGCCTAAAATTAGGGAAGGAAAGGTTTATTTAGCTTACCGTTTTTGGAGGTTTCAGTCCATACTCAGATGGCTCCAAAGCAGAGTGGCATAGCTAAAGGGGGCTGTTTATGGCAGCTGCAAACGACAAGGGCAAAAAGGGGAAAAAGAGCAAAGCGTGCCTCCTTTCCTCTCTTACATAGTGTGCTGGCTACCTGTCCCTGGAACCCGGCCATCTTCCTCTGCTTGACATCAGGGCGTGTGACAAACCTGTGGGGGCATAGAGCACAGACATGGCAAGGGCCCACTGCCCAGCGGCGCTGGCCCAGGTCCTCAGACACAGGGGCCTCAGTAGGCCACGGCCCAGGATGCTGAAGGGCCATGGCTGCGCAGGGGCTGCTCCAGGGCCTCCTGGTCCGTGCACCCTGGGCGAACGTGAGGATTAGTCAGGTACAGCAGGAATCTGGTTGAGAAGTTTGGAAATGAGGTACTGAGTGCCCGGCTGTGTTCTTCAGGGTGGTGCCACAGGGGCTCCCAGAAAGTGGGAGAGAGAAACTGGTTTCTGCCTGGCTCCATGCCTGTTCTGGTGTGGCCCAGCAGGGCATCATGCTACCCCACTGTGTGCACACTCTTGACTGCATGTCAGGTTGTGTGTGTACTTGGTACCCTGAGTGGTTTGGTCACTCACAGTGTGGAGCTGGCTGTTGGACTAGATGCAGGTGGGAGCTGTGAGCGCAGAGTGACGAGAGACAGCCTGGGCAGGGTGAGAGAGGTCACAGTCTGGCAGCTCTAGCTCTGATTCTGTCTCCTTTACTCAGCTCGCCCTTCGCAGGTCCCCTTGGAGTTGTCCTTGCATCCTCTCTGTGAGGCAGCCTCTTCCTTTGCCCTCCCTGCTTGCCTGCTGACCCTTCCTGGTGTCTCTTGTGTCTGTCGTTTGTTTTCTTGGTGGTTGAAGCTCTGGGATGGCAGGGCCAGGCTCCTGTCACTCAGCCTGAGAGCTTCTGTGTTGCTCTGGCCTGAGGCTGGAGGATGTGCTCTCTGCACCCCTCTGTGGGCCAGCTGTGTTGTGATGTGAGGTTGAGGGTTGGGGAGGGGTGAGAGATGGTTGATGGTGGCTGTTGGGCCAGGCTGCTGGGGATGTGTACTGAGGTCAAGGATGCAGGAAGAGAGGGAGGCAGGTGGGTGTTGGCTGCTAAGGAAGGGTATAGGTGACCAGGAGGTCCACAAGGGAGGAGGGGACCTATGGCCTGAGAGCCTGGTGGGAAGCCAGCTGCTGGGGCACTGAGTGGGCAGCAGCCAGGGAGGGGCCATGTGTGTGGCCTGTGTGTGTGTACTGTGTGGCAGGGAGGGTGTCTGAGGGCCTGGGCAGTGCTGCTTTGCAGTGGGCCTTTGCCATGTCTATGCTCTATGCCCCCACAGGTTTGTCACACGCCCTGATGTCAAGCAAAGGAAGATGGCCGGATTCCTGGACTGGAGCCTCAGCACGTTGGCCCACTCCTCCTTCCACACCATCGAGGGGGTCATTGCCATGGATGGGACACTACAAGCCCTGGTGAGCACTGTGGGGACAGCACTGGGCATATGGGGCAGCTGAGAGCAGTGCTTCCAGAGCCATGGACATAGCTGCCTGTGATTCTGTACTGGAGCTGCATAGCAGTAGGATTCTTTGACCCCATGGAACACAGGTTCTTTTTCCACTGCTGTGGCCCTGTCTTGGTGAGTGCTGTGGCATGGGGCATGGCAGTGTCCTACGTTGCCACCAGAGGGCAGTGGTAACCTAGGCGCTGCAGCCTTTTGACGGGTTTCCCTCTGGTTCTGTCACAGCTTCGACCTTAATAAGAAAAGGCAGATGGCTTGAAATCTGACGTCCAGATGCGTGGGTTCTGTGTTTCTAACATCTGTGTTAAACACAAAGCCTGGCATACTCTGAGCAGCCTGTGTCTACTGCCACCTGTACCTGTCTTCTGCATTGTTTGTCTTTTTTTTGTTTGTTTGTTTTTGAGAAACGTTCGCTATGCAGTTGTCCTGCCTCAGCCTCCTAAGGTTGGGAATTACAGGTGTACACCACCACACCTTGCTTTTTGCTTGTCTTTTGCACTTTCTTTTTAAATTTTTAATTTTTAAAGTTTTGAGACAGGGTCTCACTGTGTAATTTTGATTGGCCTAAGATTCACTGTGTAGCCAAAGCTGGTCTCAAACTTGAGGTGTTTTGCCTGCCTCAGTCTCTTGAGTGCTGGATTACAGGTGTGTGACACCATGCATTTTCTTTTAGTGCCAGAGAGGAAGAAAGATTGAGTGAAGTTCCCTGAAGGGGCCAGGCTTGGGTGGCCAAGGCCAGGAAGCTGTGGAGCAGTGCACAAACCACCCTCCACAGTTTCAGCTTGCAGGCAGCCTCTCTGCTCTTTCTTGGGTCATGGCGATTGTTCAGAGCAGTGCTTGCCTTTTCAGGAACAGGGCCCCATGGAATGCATTTGAACCAGGTGCCTGATGGTGTCTCCTGTTTATCTGTCCTTTTGCCTTTCTGCAGGGCTGGGTAGGGAGTGGGTGTATGGGGTGCTGCTCTGTGCTTTCTGGTCATGTGGTCAGCTGTCTGCAGGGGCTGACCCCTGATCATGTCAGGAAGCATTCCTGGTGCTTCCACTGTACTCGTGGATGGGCCATTGTGGCAGGTCAGGTAGTCCTTTTGCCACACGTGTGTCCCCAGGCGTGCAGCTTCACGTAGCAGAACACGCATGGCCTGCCTGCCACCCAGCCCCTGCTGTGTGTTTGGTGCCTGGATCTGCCACTTCTGGACTTTTGAAGTAGGTAGAATCACACAGTGAGTGGCGACCTTTTGCATTTGGCTTCTTGCCCTGAGCACTGTGTCTTAAGGTCCATCTGCTACATATTGTGTGTGTGAGCCTCTCATGCTTTCTGCAGTTTCTTTTCCCTTCCCTTCCCTTCCCTTCCCTTCCCTTCCCTTCTTTTCCCTCTCCTCCCTCCCTGCTTGCTTGCTTTTTAAAGTGATACCAAAGGTTGATTCCAGGGCCTTCATATTGAGCTTCATCCCTAGCCCTTTTAGAGTACCTGTGTGTTGCCCAGACTGCGTTCTAACTTGCAGTCTTCCTGCCTTAGCCTCCCAATGTGTTGGTATTATAGGCCTGAGCCACCACATCTAATACTTTATTCCTTTTTATGGCCAAGTAGAACTTCATTGCTTTCGGCTTTCATGAGTAATGCTGCTGTGAACTTTCACACTGAAGTTTTTTTGAACTCAGGTTTTCATTTCCCTTGGGTGTATAACTATACATGTACACACACACTTTGTGGTGCTGCTGATGGAACCCAGAGCCTCTCGCAAAACATGGCTGCACACCTGTCACACTGTTGAAGTCTGGAGTGCCTGCTTGTGCCAGGCGGATTTTGAGTTTGAAAGTATGGGTGCCCTGGGAGGAGGCTCTTGTTCCAGCCCTGCATGGAGCGCCACCTGAGGAGGATGTGATTATGGGTCACAGTTTTATTGCCACAGCAGAGGTCAGGATGGACTGGGTCAACCTGAGGGGCCTTGGGGCAGGGTTGAGGGCAGGGTTGGGTGCCCTCCGTGTCATCAGTTTGTGCCTCCTGGGGATGCCATGCGTCTGTGACATTGGTCGTTCTGATGGAGATTGGTGGTTGAGATGGTTAGACTGAAGGTTGGGTTCTTCAGGAGTTTGGTGTGAGTTTTACTGAAAAGCCGTGAGGTCAGGAGCATAAATGGAAGGTCTGACAAAATGTTGCCAGCTGTTGCTCCACAGTGGCTCAGCCAGACCTGCCTGTTGTGTGGGTGCTCTCTGGGGTGGGGGTGAGGGCATGGGGCTGGCCTTAGGTGAAGTGTGTTGGCCACCTCCACCCAGGCAGCCACCTGTCTTCCGGAGGGGCTCCTGGCGTCCCACAGGAGCTCCTCTGGCCTTCCCTGGGAGTTCCCCTCCACTCTCTGCCCTCATCTCCTCATGGCTGCACAGAGGTCTGAGGCCAGCAGGATTAGAAGATTGTCTTGACTACAGCCTGGAGCCAGCATGACTGCCCAGGGGCCCACAGGCAGGCAGAGTCGTGAGAGTCCTGCCTGGGCTGGGGCAAGAGAGGTGGGGTCCCTGCTGTGTCAGTGGTCTCCCAGTGTGCAGTACTGCCTGCTAGCCAGCATCCTGGCTCAGCGCCTTGGGCCTCAGTGGCCTGCACTGTGGGGTCATGGGACTGTGCCTCACTTGGCTCTGCCTGCTGCTGCTTTCCTTCCTTCGTGAGCAGCATGGTTCTTGTTCCTAGATGATTTCCAGGCTTCCTGTTTCTCCCTTCCAGGTGGAGCCTGCACTGAGCTTAGGTTGTGCTTGAACATGGTGGATGAGCAGGCTCCCTGTCCTGGCCCTGACCCTAACCCTAGCACCTATATGCATGGGTTGGGATTCCTTTCTGTGGAGTTAAACCAGCAGGCGTGGGGAGGTGCTGTTTATTAGGATGTTTTCAAGACTCATATTCAGAAGGAGAGATGTTCTCTTTTCTTCCTTCTTCCTGAGGTATAAAAAGGTTTCCCAAAGGCTTAGAAAGCTGAACCTTCCACCACCCATCTGGGCATGTGTTGGCAAGGGGTGAGGAAGATGCTGTTCATCATGCCGTTGGGGCAGAGCATTTCTGCACTTGGCAACAGCACCACAGCTTTATCTGGAAAGATTTGCCCTGAGCAACGGTGAGCAACTGTCTGACGCAGCCAGCTGAAATCCTGGGAAGTAAATGAATGAAACCACCGTGAAGCAACAGTCCTGGAGCTCTGGCTTCTCGAAGTTCCCAGCATCAGGCACATCCCTTCAAGAGCCTCCTGGGGCTTCTGTCACTCCTGGGAAGTCAGAAGTTTTCCAGAGCCTTGCTTGGGTTTCTTTCTCCTCTGGAGGGTCAGTCAGATCTGATTAAGACTTGTGGGCAAGAGGAAATTGTGCTGAGAGGGCGGAGCAGTTTCGCCATAGGCCTGTCAGACCTGAAGGCAGAGGGCTGGGCGCCCTGTGCATGACGAAACTTGCAGGTGCATTGTGCTGGTGATCACATGTTTCTTTTGATGCACTTGGCTTCGTCTTTATCCACCTGTTCATTAGTGTGGGTTAGGCGAAACAGGTGAACTCCGAACAAGTCCTGTCGAAACTAGGATCTTATTTTCCCGGAAGCCTAGTCCTCCCTAGTCTCCCCTCAGTGATAACTTTTAAACCTGTGGGAAGGAAAGCAGTGTTTAGCAGCTTTGTTCACAGAGGCCCCTTTTACTCTCCTTTGTAGGGTGCTGTGGGTTAGTCCCACTTTGAGCGTGAGGATTAATGCAGATTGAGGCAATGTGAGGAAGGAAAACACCGTCAGAAACTAACACGGCTATCATTAAGTATGCTGTGTGTGTGTTCCGACTGAGAGTCATGCCTCTGCGGGGTTTGCCTGTCAGCTGTGAAGGTCATGGCACTGTGTTCCCTAGGATGGCGGAGATGGGACAGAAACAGATGCTGCCAAAGGTGGGCAGCTGGTGGTGGGCTAGTGGTAATAAACAATTTTCTGTTTACCACCTGTTAGGATTACCTCTTCTCTTCACAGGGAAGTGTCTCATTTTTTTTGTTGATGACAGGCAGACATCTTTTTAAAGGGAATTAGGCACAGACGGTATTAGAAGCTGGGAAAGCCTGGGAGGACCAGGGCCCACGGACTGGCCCTGCCGCATCATGTGGGCCCTGCAAGGAAATGTGTTGAAGCTGCTAGGTTCCCCACATGTGGCTGAAGGAATAAAAGTAGTCAGGGGCTCAGTATGGTTGGCTTTGCCAGGGTGCCTGCTCCAGCAGTTAGGAGTGACCAGCATTGTGTCTTGGAGTGGATTTGTGTCTGCTGACTCAGGGACACAGGTTTGATGGCATTTCTGACTGCTGTGTGGGCGCTGCCCAGCCTCTAGAAGCTGCCCAAGGCGCTGTCTTGGCCTTGGCTCTGAACATGCGCCGGCTACGCCTTGGAGTCGTCTCTTTTTTTTAAAATCGGTACCAGGGATCAAACTCAAGACTGTGTGCTTGCAAGGCAGGTGCTTATGCCGCTGAGCTAAATCCCCAGCCCCTGGAGTCGTCTCTTTGGGGAAGTACCTTGGCCCAGTCGTCCCCTCTGGATAGGAAGTGGCAGACCTCTATAGCCCCGTGGAAGGCTGAGCCTGAGCACTGTCAGTCTCCACCAAGCAGCTGGGTGGGCATCAGGGTGTTTTCTCTCTGGGTCTGGTGGCTCCTCAGGAAGGCTCCTGGGGGTCTGCTTCCTGGGCTTGTGCAGGCTTGGTGTGGCCTGGGGCATGTTGTCCAAGTGGCCCTATTCAGCTGTGGGGCTTGGCAGGGTTTTGGGCAGAGAGAGTGACGAGTGTGGGAATGTGTTGGTTTGGTGTGGGTCCTCAGGTGGGCCTTCTTGTTTTCCTGGTGGCTTTAGATAGATGTTGAGCGCTAAATGCCTGTCATTCAGCCCTTTCCATAGTGAGGGTGCTGTGGAAACATGTGGTGTGCCACAGATAGGCAGTGCAGGGTCCGTGCTGTCCTCAGCTTCCCTTGGCTCATGCCTGACACACATGCCACTGATGGCATGTCTCTGTTCTACCCTTGACCTTTGTTTCCTGACTCCATCCTTGGTCCTAGAGCTCTTATTTCGTGGACCCTGTGGGCCCCTGAAGAAGCCTCGGAGCCCACAGTCCCAGCTTGCACCTACTGTCCTGCTCCTTGTTCCTCCCAGCCCAATAGCAAGTGGGGTGCTTGTGTGCTGGCCCCCACATCCCCACCTCTGTGCTGCTGTGTGGGGCTGTACTTGTCCTGTGTCCTGTCCAGAGCCCCCCAGACTGCCTCCCATCTCGTGGGCCTTGTCTCCTGCTCCACTTTGTGCTCAATCCAGTGCCTCCTGCCTTTTGCTTTTTTTAGATGGGATGGGGGCCAGCATGCTTTGAAATGTCCCCTGGAGGCAGTGTTCCCCACTCTGGTCTCAGGGCCATCTTTTGCTGGTCAGATCCCTGTGACCATGTGCCATTCTGAGACCTTTGAGGTAGGACTTCTCTCGAGAGAACTGGGAGTTGGAGGTGTCAGGGCAGTGAGGGAGGAAATCATGAATGGGGAGCCTGAGGATATGAGCATGTCCACTCAGAGACACAGGTATTGTACAGCTGTGGCCTCCACCTGTCCTTCCTTGCCTCTTCCCTCACTTGGCATCCATAGCATCTGCAAGCCTGCACAGCTGAGTTCAGGGCGAGTGCGGCTGGCACCACCTGGATGCTCAGGTTCCTCTCTGAACTCAGGCCCTCGGCAGGGTAGGCTGTTCTGCCTAGTCCTGCCCTTTGTTCTCCTCTAGATGTAGACGATGGGACAGTTGCCCTTGTGTTTTGTACTACTTGTCAGTTTATTGAGAAATGGTTGTGTTTACCTAAAAACGATGAGAAAGTGCAGTAAGTATTACTAACGTACATATGGGAGGACTGCAGGTGTCTCTCTCTGACATGGGTCCTTTTTTCTCTTATCTTTTGGAGATTTTTTCTGCCATGGAGAGTGCCATGCATGACTGGTGCTTATGAATTGATCCTAAGTCTGTCACATCTTTTTGTTCCCTTGTGTTTGAAATTGTGTAATTGACCATGGTGGTGTCTCCTTGTACACGGTGTGAAGGTTTGTGCTTTGCTCCATAGTATGTATCCTCCCTACCCTCTTTCTGGGACTTTGAGCCTCAGCCTGCTGGCCCCCTTCTCTTGAGGAAGTGGGGCTGGTTGGCCAAGTGAGATCCAGAGTGGCCCAAAGGTCTGGTGATCTGGGACTTGGTCCACAGTAGAGTTCTGAGTGTGGTTTGCAGTTTCATTACTGACAAGTTGGTACATGAGGTAAGACACAGGGCTTCAGGTGACAGAGCTGGGAAGTCACCACCCCGTGGTGTTTTTGGAGCTCTTTTCTTCCTGTTGTGGCCCCTCTGCATACAAGCAGGGACCCTAAGGATTGGGGCTTAGCTAGGCCAGGCTGGCGTCTACCTTACACACACAGGCCTGATGTTACCAGAGGAAGGCATATGTGATGGTTTTAATCATTTAAACTTTTTTCTCCTTTGCTGTTTTGACAGTGTCTCACTGCATAGTGTAGGTTGGCCTTGAACTCTCTGTGTAACTAGCCCAGGCTGGCCTTGAACTTGTACTGATCTTCCTGTGTCAGCCTCTTGAGTGCTGGGATTACAGACATGTAGAATCATACCTGGCTTCGTTTAAACAATTTTGTGGGAAGTTAATTTTTATTTCTGTGTTTGTATACTTAAAATCCTTTATAATTTATTTGCTGCAACTTTTATCAGAGCTAGTACATTTTTGTGTTCTGGGTCCTAGATGATTGTAATCAACTATTTACCCCACCCATTGAAAACTTGGTTTCAGCAGGTAAGCTTTGGCACTGGCACTCGGGACTGGGGTCGTCCCAGGGAGGAAAGGTCTTCCTTACTTCTCACCAGCCCACCACTGGCCCAGGGGCACCTCCTGGGGCCCACTGTGAGTGTGGCCTGTGTCTGAGTGCTCCTGCTTAGCTCCTGTTTATGGGTTGCTGGGCCTTCAAGATGTGTCTTACTTTTTTTCTTTTGCAAGCCAGCAGATGGGCTTGTAATTTTTTTTTTTTTTTTTTTTTTTTTTTTTGTCTTTTTTGAGACAGGATCTTGCTATGCAATTCAGACTGGCCTTGAGTTCACTCTAACCCAGGGCCAGTGATCCTCCTGCCTTAGTCTCCTGAGTGCTGGGACTACAGGTGTGCACCACCATATCCGGCTTCCTGAAATTGTATTTTCTTAGGCTCTACGTTGCAGTGGGAGGTCCCCCCATAGTGTGTGTTGTGCGAAGAGAAGCTTGGGCTGGGCCAGGGCTGGCCATATTGTGGTGGCTGGCTGCTGGCTGTTGGAGAGCTTGCTGTGACTGTGTTTATTCCCATGTGTGCTTGTGTCCTGAAGTGGTGAGCCTGTCATAGTGGAACTGTTACTTAGTGACGGTGCAGATGCTGGGGGGGGGTAGCTTGCCAGCCCCATATTGTCCCGTTTGCAGGTCCCTGTGGAAACCATAGTGTGTCTTCCTGAGGAGCAGAGGAGGACCTGTAGTGAGGTCTTTTCAGATGGCCCACTGTTGTGGGTGAGTGTCCTGCTGGCAGGCTTCCCTGGTAGGCAGAACTCACAAGCTCTTGGGAGGCCAGATGGATCTTCTGAGGCCTTGCATCACCATTGAGCCACCCTGGGCTGGGGTGCGGGACCTTTCTCCCAAGGCCTGGGTGGAGCTGCTTTCTTTGGCCTTGACTCAGTGGTGCCTTGAGGGAGCCTCAAACTAGCACCTCCTGCTTGGCAGTGGGTGAACCTGCTCCCGAGTAGCTGACAGTCTGTGATTTACAAGAGTTGGAGAACATGCCCTGGGGAGGGGAAGCTGGTTTGCACACTGCAGAAAAGCCAGCTTGGGTGGGTAGCAATCAAAAGGTGTGGTATTTTAGAATGATTACCGAGAAACTTGTTTTGTTTACACCTAGCGCTGTGTTGGTTTCCAAACCAGCAACAACAAACCTGGGGCCACTCCTCCTCTGCCTGGTGGTGGTATCTCAGTTTCTCTGTAAACGGTCAGGTATAATTGCTTTGCTTTGTGTGCTTAGCAGATGGCTTGGTGTAGGAACACTGGACTCCATAGATGGACGTTGTGCCTGTCTGACCACCTACTGCTACCTTGTCCAGTGAAGTGATGTAAAGTGTCCCCTCTGTTTATGTGAAAAAACAGGAACCTCCATTGAGTTCTGTTCCTTCTTTCTCTCTCCTTTCCCTTTGAGTCCTTTTGGGACAATGCTGACTTCCTGACTTTTTTTGACCCCTGCATTACCACGGGTCCAGCTGGAAACTGCAGGAAAGTTCTGTCTAGATTGCACAGGGAGGGAAAGAACTGGCATCCTTCCAGGAGGGTACAGGGTCTTAGCATTTCTTCTTGCAGCTGGCCTCTTGTATACGTGGGCACTGGGACTATGCATTTTTAGGTCTGGAGGCACAGGGATGTCATACGCCTGGTGCAGGGACGTTGCCCCTGCATGCCTGGTGGATGCTGCTTCAGCATAGGTGTTGGTTTTCTGAGAACTTGCTACTGCTTGCGTTATACTGTTTGACTTGAATATTGGAAGAATATTCATGTGTGTTTTTGATATTTCATGGTGTTTTAGATTTGTTTATTCAGCCAGCCAGTGAGACCAAAGAGTGCTTGCTGCCTGCCATCCTCCTTCCTAGTGCTCATGCCCACCTCCCCATGGAGACCTCTGCTCCTGGTCTGGGGTCTCTTGGTAGCTACATGAATATCTGCAGTAGCCTCCCACAGCTTTAGTTGCAACACCTCCCTTCCCTCGGACCTCACCCTGCTGCAGGGGCATCTGAAGATTTGGGTCCTGGCTCTGCTGCTACCCGAGTGACATCTGGCTCGCTTGTCCACAGTGAGATTCCATCTTTTTGCTGCTTCCTGAGAAGGGCCTGGGTTCTAGTCACATGGCAGCCTACACAAAGCTTGTGACCTAAGTGATGACTGCTGTGTTGTTGGTGAGGACCCTGTGGGTCCTCAAGGGCAGGGTGCAGAGCCCAGCTGGCTTCCAGAAACTTCTGTTCCTTGACTGAAGCTCCTCCTGCTCTAAGGCTCTGCTTGACATTTCCCATCTCCCGAAATTGTCCAATTTCTTGCTGTGAACTCAGAGAAACAGTGATCTGTGAGTTCGTTGATGCATGTGTGTGTCATGGAACCTGTGGGCATGTCCAGGAATTTCCCTTCCCTTCCCAATTTCCTTGAGGCCTTTATCATGAAGGGTTAAAGGATAAATAGGTAAGGATCATGAAAGATGATATGCCACTAGTTATATTTCGAGATAAATATAACTTTAATACAAACTACTAATCTGTTTATCAAAAAGAATGGTTTTTTACTTTCATTATTTGATCATATTTTCATGCCTGTATCTTGTAATCTGAGCAATTACTTTAATGATAACAATATGAAATATATTACCATTGTTAATATTCTATTTGTTTTAAAATTTTGTATCATCATTTTTATTCTTTTATCATTTTAAAATTAAAAAAACAACAACATATCCTGAAGGGTTGGATTGCATCTAGTGCTGGTTCTGCTTTTAGTGAGTTGACTGTGAATATTCTCAACTGAGTATATCACATTAGTTGATTTTTGGATGTTAAACTATCCTTGCATTCCTTGAAGAAGGGGGCAAACCCCATGTGGTCTTTTAAAGTTTCTTTTATTTTTAAAGACGGGGTCTTGCTATGTATTTCAGGCTACATAGCAAGACTGGCCTTGCAGTCATAGTGATCTTTGTATCTGCCTCCCAGGGATTGTAGGCACATGGTACCATGCCTGGCCCCACTTAGTCTTGGTGTGCAATCATTTTAATGTGGTGTTGGCTTTATGTTGTGAATGCTTGTTAACCCTGCTTCCCCCATGGTACTTAGGATTGACTTGAGAGCCTTCACACTGAGCTATGTCCCTGCTTCATTTTATCTTTTTTGAGGGGCAAGGTTGGGCTGTCTCTGCGCCAGTGACGGCCTGTACATGACACTGGTTCATAGGGGTGAGGGTATGAGCCTGGGGACTTGCTTCTTGGCAAGTCCACCGTGCCCTCAAAGTCTGCGAATGGCCTGTCTTTTTTATTTTTTTGAGATAGAGTTGTGCTGTGGAGTCTAAGTGGCCTTGAATTCACTGTGCTGTGGAGTCTAAGATGGCCTTGCCTTGGCCTCCTAAGTGCTGGAATAACAGGCGTGCCCAGCATTATATCTATATTCTTTTTTTTTTTTTGTTTTGTTTTTGTTTTTGAGCAGTAGCAAAGTATATTTGAAAAAGTAAAAGTGAAGAGTGAGAGAAATTGGTTTTGCAGAGCATGGTTGGGCCAAGTGAACAAAGAAAAAGGAAGATAAAAATACATCCTGGGGGATGCAGGGCAGGATATCATGAGGGGAGCTGTGGCAGCAATCTCATCTTGGTGTCTGTGTCCGTATATACTGCCCAAATCTTGAGGAAACCTGAGCAAATTTCTACATATGAGTCTGGGGGAGTGATGCTGGGATCCCACACCGCAGGCTCACATCAGGTCCAGGCCAGTCTATTGAAATCCAGCTGGAGTTCTCACAAGAGATCCACATACAGGGCTTTGGGACTGTTCTGTGCATGTGTCTGGGATTTTGTAATTAAAGGTAGGTCATACTTACTTCTCTAGCCAGTCTTGCCATGCTCTGATTTCACCTCTTTTCCTCCTGAGAGACACAAATTCCTGTAATTCTTCATGGGAGCTGAGGGAGGTCTCTGTCTTCTACAGCCTTTGCAAGTTAGAAAGGGCTGTAGACCCTCCCTAATGGAGATTATGGGCTCTCCAGCTACCCTGGGGTGCTGTGGCTCACTGGCTGGGTTGAAGAAAGAAAAAACAGTCGTAAAACAATGAGAAAAGAGTTATTGATCCTTGAGATTCACTGTTAGCTCAAATATGAGGAACAGATCAGGTTTTCCAGTTGGAGTGTTACTTTTTGAAGAGAAATCTCAAGTCTTCCTGAGGCTCACAGGAGTGGTTTTCTCCTTTTGAGTGATCTTGTTCTTACAGTTCAGGTAGGACTGGCTTTATTTTAGAAAAATGAATCCAGTTGTCCATCTCTGCTGCCTTTACTGCAGGGAGCGGCCAGAGATTACTGAGAAACTGCCCTTTCATCTTAGCTTTATTTGGTCATCAGGTGTCCCCTTTCTCTAAGTTTTCACAAGTACTTGGTCTCCAGGATGGACAGGAGGTGGTCGCCTTGGCAGGACTCCATTCCCATACCTTTGGGTAGTCTGTTGTGCTTTGCTCACATTAATGAGATACTGTAAGAGCCTCACGGTCTCTGGGTCTATATCATATCAGAGAATAGAAATGCCCTCCTGTATAACATCTCAGATGGGCTCAAACTTAGCTCAGTTTTGGGCATGTTGTGAACCCTCTTGAGGACTGTTGGCAGCAGGATTTCTAGTCTCTGTTCCAAAGTTAACTTTGCAGGTTCTTCTGTTAGTACAGCAGCAAAGCATCTCTGATTAGGAGAGACCTTAACTGCAGCTGTCAGTGCAGAAGTGGGTTTTCTAGAGAAGTAACTCAAAAGTCTAAGATTATCCACAGTTGCTTAGAGAAGATGGTGCTGTTTGTGGACAGGGGCTTTGCAGGTTCCCCTGGGCCTCTTGGACTGTCAGAGCAGGAAATGAGTGTTCTGGTTGCCTCGCCCCTCTAGGAGCGTGGACAGTCAAACCTCCAATGGCAGGAGTCAAGCACATTAGCTGCCTTGTATACACAGCACCACCCAGGTGGAGCCTGGTGTGATCTTGGACCCAGGATCCAGTCCTCTTACACTTGAAATAGGAGCCTTTCCCTGGTTGTCCCTGGGTTTTCCCTAAATGACCTTGGTGAGTCTGAAGCATTGCCCCTTGCAACAGCTATAATCTTAGCCTTTTCCTTTTGTCCCTCCTCTGGGTCCCACTTGCTGAACACAGAAAAGGCTGTGTCCAGCAGTTGAGACGTAGGTGTCTGTTGGCCCATCTGAAGTTATTGTAGCTTTATGCTGAATACCTAGGGCGGACTGACAGATGAAATGGTGTCCTGCTAGTGCCCCTCCCTCCCCGGAAGATAAATCTATATTAGATTTACAAAAGACTTAAATATACTCCTTACCTCCCAGTAAGAAGAGCTAACATGTCAGACATCACTTTTATTTATCTTTTTTTTTTTTGGCTTTTTCCTTTTTATCGGTACCGGGGATTGAACTCAGGACTGCCTGCTTACAAGGCAGGTGCTTATGCCGCTAAGCTAAATCCCCAGCCCCGAGACATCACTTTTAGTCCAGTGTTAAAGTTGCAGTTTGGTTCTGTTGAAGGGGGAATAATCTTTCCAGGGTGGTTTCCTTTTCTCTTTAAAGCACATTGTTCATTTGCTAGCTCCTAGCCTCTTGTACATCTGTAACTGAAGAAGAGGCCTGATTTACTGGCCTGGGGAATATAGGAAGGGGTTAGAAATGTCCTTCCAGTAGCATCAAACAGATAGACCCACATCCCACATTCTCCTAAGAGACAAGTAGGGGTTCTAGAACAGGGCCATCTTCTTAGTTTTTTTTTTGAGACAGGGTCTTGCTATGCATTTTGGGCTGGCCTTGAACTCGATTTGTAGCTTAGGCTGTTCCTGATCTCATAGCAATCCTCCTGCCTCAGCCTCCTGAGTGCTGAGATTATAGGCATGTACCACCACACCTGGTGATGACCTCTTTTTTTTTTTTTTTTTTGGTCTTTTTCATTTTTATCGGTACCAGGGATCGAACTCACGACTGCCTGCTTGCAAGGCAGGTGCTTATGCCGCTGAGCTAAACCTCCAGCCCCTGGTGATGACCTCTTTAGCTTTTGAGCCTTTACTGTGATAGTCACAAAAACCTGTACATAAGGGATTTTATTCCACCTTTTGTATTTTAAGCAGAAACGCTGTGAATGGAGACTAGTCTCTCTCTCTTTTTTTCTTCATCTTTTTGAGACAAGGTCTGACTGTGTAGTTCAGTATGGCCTTGAGCTCACTTTGTAGCCCAGGCTGGTCTTGAATTTGCAATGATCTTTCTGCTTCAGCCTCCCAAATGCTGTGATCACAGGTGTGTGCTGCCATACCCGGCTTAGTCTCATAATTTAAAGTGCCATCCCATACCTCTTTCCTCGCCAACTCCCAGTTCTACTGAACCCAAACCATATTGCAGCAGTAGGTAAGCTGTTTCTGTTTTAAACTATCAGGATCAAGCCTTTCTCACTCATTAAAGTGCAGCCTAGTGGCAAAGTCAGTGAAATCCACATGGTGGCAGAATCCACTGGCTTGGCTTGGAGTCTGTAGAGAAAAGGAGACAGCTAGGTCTTAATTCCTTAGGGAGGCAGCCCGTGCAGAAGGAGGAGACCCATAGGTTCCACAGAGTGTCCTCTGTGAGACCCTAAAATGGACTAGGCATGTGTGTCTGTCTGAGTGATGCTGGCATTATCAAGCACAGAAGAAAGTCCTTCAGTCACTTTTGTCTCCATGTTTGAACCAACTAGCTCATTAGGGAGAAGGGGTCGGAGCCACTTGTTGGCTTTACCTGATTCTTTAAAGTTCCCCTGGCTACTTAGTAGAGTCCTTTGGTGCCTCAACTGGCACTTTGAGTTCCTTGGTGACTCTGCTTTTATTCTGAGTCTCCGGATGGCTTCAGCTGGTATTTTGAGCCCTCTGACGACTCTCCTTAACCATATACTCTGACAGTAAAAAAGCTAAGAAAGGGGGATGGCTCTGCTTTGTTACATTCACAGTCTCTGTCATTAAATTTTAAATATTCTTTGTTCTGCTCAGGTCATCAGGCATAGGATTTTAAATTATCTGCACAGGAAATCCAGACAGGAAGCTTTAGTTCTAGGTAGGATTTGAGACAGAGAGAAAGTGAGTCAGTTAAAGTTGGCTTGAACAGACCCCTTATCCATTGCCCTGCCTCAGGCCTTTCCTTTCATTTTTTATTTATTTAGTGTTTAGTATTCTGAAACGGGGTTTCACCATGTAGTTCTGAGTAGGCCTTGAACTTGCGGAGATCCTCCTTCCTTTCTTAAGTGCTGGAATTGCAGGTGTGCACCACCACACCTATTGGCCTTTCCTTTTGAAATGGACAAATTTTTCTCTTCCATTTGGGGAAAAGCCACTATGCCATTTAAAAGAATTCACAAAGGAAAGAGATTCTTCTCTGTTCTCCAAAATCAGAGGTTTATCTTGAAGGCCATAAAAGGATGGGACAGTTGAAATAAGCCCATGTCTAGCTGTGGGATTCCATGCAGACTCTAATCTTATTTATTGGTGCTGCCCACATCAAGGGTTGAGCATCCATAATCCTAGCATCTCACCCTTAATCTCAGCTTTACATAAACCGAGAAAGAAATATCCAGTGTGGGGCACCCTTAATCCTAGTATCACACCAAAATGCAAACTGAGGGAAAAAAAGCCACTCACAAAACTGGGTAAGTGGAGACCAGATTAATTTCCAAGAAGAGTAGCAAAGTACAGCGAACAAATGTGTGGATCACAAGGACCTGCGGAGTGAGCACAGGTAGCGAGAAGGAAAAGCAAAAGCCTATGTTCTCTTCCCCCTCCCCACAGCCATGCCGGGAGTCCTCGCCCTGACACCTTAGAAGACTCTCTGGATTCTTAGTTTAGAGGAGAGAGTGAGATGGAGAAGGAGAGAAACAGAAGCTGTGCCCAGACGGACCTTATCTTGGTCCCTGGTACTTGAGCTTCACTCCTGGCTAGCTTGCCCAAATTCGCCTGGGTAGCTCCTTCTGAAACTGGCTTTCTAGTGAAGTGCTACAGGTTTTGGGTTGCTTACCTCTCCTTCTTGAGTAGGATTCCAGGTTCTTCTTGAGCAAAGAATTGAATGGAATGAGCAAAATGCAGTGGCAGAGTTTATTTGAAGCTGGTCATGGTGGTGCATGCTATAATTCCAGTGCTTGGGAGACTGAGGTGGGAGGATCACTGTGAGTTCAAGGCCAGCCTGAACTACATAGTGAGACCCTGTCTCAACAACAGAAACAAAAACAGGAAAAAAAAAGTTGAAAAAGTGAAAGTGAAGAGCTAGAAACTGGCTTTGCAAAATGAGCTTGGGCCAAGTAGAAGAAGAAAAAGCAAACTGAAAGTACAGTCTGGAGGATACAGGCTGGCTATCAGGAGGAAAGCCACAGTAGCCTGTGGGAGCCTTTTTGAGAGGAATTGACTTACAGATTTCTCTTGGAGTCTTGGCTCCATATCAGTGTGACACTAGCCTTGTACAACTAGTTGGAAATTGTCTCCTCCTCTGTTTTCTTAGAGTATATTTAGGCTGATATTATTTTTTCCTTAAATATTTACTACAACTTATTAACGAAGCCATACAGGCCCAGAATGTCCTTTTTGAGATCTTGACTTTGTGTCTGTCTTGGAATTTGATCATTTCCTTTCAGTTGTCTGGTTTGTTTTCTTTATTAGCTTTTCAACAGGGTCTCTTGTGAGCCTCCTGTATTTCTGATTTTATATATGCATGCATTTGTGTTGTTCTTCCCACCTCACCGGCTGGTCTCTAACCAGGAACTGAACCAGGGCCTTGTGAATCCTTGGCAAGTGCTCTACCACTGAGCTATATCACTAACCCTTGTTTTTATTTTAAAACAGGGTTTCTTCTTTTGCCTAGGCTGGCCTCAAACTCCTGACTTAGTTTCCTAAGTAGTTGTGATTACAGGTGTTCATCAGTGTATCCAGGGTTGTTAACATTTTATTTGAAATCATTACATTGATTCTTAGTTCTTTAGCATGCGATCTATATAACACTACACCATCTTAAGGACTTCTGTTTTTTTTTTTTTTTTAATTAAAAAAATTTTTTTTTTGGAAACAGAATCTTACTCTGTAGCCCAGGCTGGTCTCAGACTCACAGCAATCTTCCTGCCTCAACCTCCCAAGTGCTGGGATTATAGGCATTTGCCACCATGCCCAGTTTGGACTTGTGTTTAAAGCCAGGAAATTTTGTTGTTCTCCACATGTTAGCAGTTCTGATTTCTAGAGGAGGGCATGTGCTGGTGCTTTCAGTTCCATGGTGTGAGTCTCTGTTCTCATTTCAGACTGTCCTTACCTGTCCTGGGATTTGTGGCCTGTGTGCCTGGCTGTCCTGAGTGGGCTCAGGTTTTGTGGGCAGAGTTGTGCTCAGCAGCTTAGGAGGTGGCTGAGCAGCGTGTTCCTACCTCACTCCATCCGTCCTCCTCACTCCTGGTGAATTTCTGGAAAATTCAGCAAAATGTATGTAGGCCATTATTTTTTGAACCATGAGATTATTTGTACTTTTATTTATGCTAGGAGTTTTTAAGGATCATTGTGAAAGTTTATAGGATGGTTTTTATGAAAACCCACGGCCTCAAAATATTTTTTTATTTTGGTAACGTAGGTACTGTGGCTAATCTCAAGTTTGGAGTTGTAGGCTGTCATTTGAGGTGGCCTTGGCTGTGTCCTGCTGGCGACTGAGAAAGAGGGTGAGGACAGTGATAACCTGAAAGGGGAAAGGGCCATCATCGAGGGTGCAGGTCTGGGATGTGCCATCCCTGAGCAGCGTGAAGTGCCCCAAGGTGGGAGGTAGTGGTGGCCTCTCTGCAGTGCCAGCTTGAGCTGCAGCTGGCGAGGTTCTCTGATATGTGGTTCATGTGGAGCGATTCATAGCTGAAAGTCAATTATTCCAGGGTAGCCTGACTTTTAGTTTTGAAGTGGGGAATATCTGGCCTCTGTGCTTGCACCTGTGAGCCCCATGTCTGGGTTTGAACTGAGTTCATCCTTGCCATCCCAGCCAGCTCTGTGTATGGCGGGATGGTCTGTCTCCAAGGGTGGTTGGTTGACTGGGTGATGCCATGCTGTCCACTCTTTGCCTGTCTCGGTCCAGACCAGTTCAGAGGTCAAAGCAGGGGAGATGGGCAGAGGCCAGGTGCTGCCTTTCCTCCTATTGGCTATGTTCGCAGGGGCGAGGGTGGGAAGATGCAGAGCTCTCGGATTTACTGTGGGTGCTCCAGGACCTGCCCTGACCCATCCTTTGCCCTGAGGTTCCTTTACAGGACACCCTGCACATTCATTAACAAGAAGTAAGCAATTCCAGATGACCTACCCGATAGGCCCAAATCCCATAGGTAATAAATCTGAGTGCCTTGGTAGTGGTTATGACACAGTGTTCAAAGGTGATATTTAAAATCCGGGGTCTTGCTGTTTGCTGGCACTGAGCACATTGCCGGATGTCCCTCCTGGGTTGTGGCATTGGGCTACTATGGATGTAGGATGAAATGCATGGACTGAGTTTCCTTGTCTATAATGGACGGCTCAGGATTTGGGTTGAGCTGGTGGGGAGGCGGTGCTGGAGAGAGTGAGAGGTTGCTGTACCTCTGCTGGGGGGCTCAGTGTCAGCAGGTGCAGATGTTTTCACTGAGTGATTCCGGATAAAAGGGCTCTGTCACAGCCACGGGTTCCTCCCCATGAGTAGAGGTTGGAGCGCACTACCTGCTTCAGGGCTCTGGCACAGTGAGCACCACAGGACTCCAGTCTGAGCTGTGATGTGGCGTGATGTGCCCCAGCCTTGGGGCCAGGCTGCACTCCCTGAGTCATCTGTTCTTTTGGTGCTGCACAGCCGTGGGCTGCTGGGCAACTGGAGCTTCTCAGTGACAATACCCATACTTGACCTTCAGGTCCTGGAGTTGGCATTTGGGCTCTTGAGTGTGTGTGTGTGTGTGTGTGTGTGTGTGTGTGTGTGTGAGACAGAGAGAGAGAGAGAGAGAGAGAGAGAGAGAGAGAGAGAGAGAGAGACGGGGGAGGGCGGGGAGGGAGGGACTGTGTTCAGGGTCAGATGACCTAACATAGAAACAGTTCACTGCTTTGTGTTCTTAAAGCTATTTTCCGAAGGAAAGAAATTTTGCTAGTCTTTTTGTGATATTCTCAGTTCTTACTGCACGTGTTATCCTGACCTCAAAAATGGGTTAAGATTTCAGGTTGAGGGTTCAGGGTTCTGGCTGCAACCAGTTTCAGTGAAAACTGAATATTCCTCCTTGATTGATGGACTCCAGGTTCACCCACAGTGCTGCATGTGGGGTCTACATGTGTGTGTGGGGGGGTGGCAGGGTCATGGAGCACCAAGCAGGAAGCACCAGGAGCAGGTGGGGGAGTCAGGACTGCAGCTGGCAAAAGTCGAGGGAGGAACTCTTAAGCTCCTACTGCTTTTGGTGGTATGGCCTATATGTACTTCTTATCTTTTGACCATGTTCTCTTTCGGTGCTGGAGGTTGAACCCAGAGCCTTGTGCATGGTAGGCAAGTGCTCTGCCACTGAGCTACTTCCCCAGTGCATTTTATTTTATTTTATTTTGAGACGAGATCTTGTCATCGAGTGCACTGTCTTCCTGCCTCAGCCTTCTGAGTAGCTGGGATTACTGGTGTGTACCATTGTGCTTGCTCCTCAGATATTTTTGCTCCTGCACTGATAATTGGAGCCCACTGAGGCTCCCATCTTCCTTGCAGGGTGGTTCACTCTGGGGACACTGCGGTTAGAGCCAGGCCCCTTGGGGCACTGGGCTCCATGTGCCTGGCTATCAGGTGGCTGTCAGGGGACCTTGCTCCTGCTTCTTTAACCCCTCTTTGTTACTACAGCGTCTTACTTCCTGCCTGTCCTGCTTGAGTAAAGATTCTACAAGTTGCAATGAGTTGTTCTGATAGCCTATTTATGTTTTAAATTTTTAGATGTACTTACAACATTTCAAAATACTTTCTTCTCAGGCACAGATATTTAAACATGGGAAGCGTGAAGACTGTCTGCCTTATGGTAAGGCTTGTTTTTGAGACATGTACTTGTGGGTGACAAGCATGCCTCCTTGACCTTTTATCTGTTGTGTGAGAATTTGCTTGGGGTGTGTGGGTGCTGTCATGGTGACGTTGTTGGTTTTGTGTTTAATGCTGTAATTTTCAGTGAACCCTCCCAGTCGTTTGACACGCAGTTGTTTGTGAGGGGCCTTGCACAGCAGATGGATCTTGACCACCCTGTTTCAATCTTGGTGGGCTCTGGTCTTGGCAGCTGTGGCCCTAAAGTCACTGTTGGCTACCTGAAAATCTTGTTCCTCCAGTTGCCATACTTAGTCACATCATCTGTCCCTGTTATCAGTCCCTCGTCCCTGTGCCTTTCCCCACTCCTGTCTGCCTCATCACCTTTTCCTCCTCTCCTTGTCCAGGTGCTTGACCCTATTCCAGCCTCTCTTCTGTCTTCTGCTTCCTAGTGTAGTTGATCAGTCTCATCCATTTCCCTCAAGCCCGTCTCTGAAATCGAGTCCCTTGTTCCTGTCTTATGTTTTCTTATCTTTCCACTGGGTGCTGCCTGGCAGTCTTCTGCCTTTGCTTCTCCCTAGCTACCTGTACATCATGGGTCCCAGCCTCCTGTGTGAGACTCTGGCTATAGTACCCCTTGGACCCAGTATCTGGATCACTTTGGTTACCATCCCTATGTGCTGCCTTAAGGGCCTTGGCAGGCAGAATGTGCTCAGAAGTCCCAGCCCACTGCAAGGCCCCTGTTTTGTCTCCGTCCCTCAGGCCTTCACAGCGACCTCTATCTTAAAACTTTCCTAGTTGCTGAGACAAAATACCCAATATTCACAAGTTAGGGAGGAAAAAGTTTATTTGGCTCACAGTTTGTAGAGGCTTTAGTCCATAATCAGCTGGCTCAAAGGCGGAGTGGCATGGCAGATAGGGTTAGGGTTAGGGTTAGGGTTAGAGAAACAGGTCATGGCAGATAGAAGGTAGCGAAGCATCAAGGGGCAGCCACAGCTCTTTCTATCCCTTATCTCTTATCCAGGCCACTCAGGGTGGGCAGCACTCACACCCTTATTCCTAGTGTTCTCAATCCTAGCATTGTACCCCAAATCAGGTCCACACTCTAAATCCAGCCACATCTGGAAAAGCCCCTCGTGTGACTTCATAGGCTTGGAGGGGCATCTACCCACAAGCCATAACAGTTGCCATAGGATGGCTCCAGTGCTCTGGGCCTCCCCAGTGGGTGCTGCCTAGTGAGGATATTGGCTGGGTCTAGTCCAGCTGCTCTTTCTTGGCATGTGACCTGGGGAGAGGGGACTTGGGGTGAGGGATTGGGACAGCTGGCCCCTGCCCACGACCTGTGGGGTCAGCTGGCCTCAGAGTGGCAGGCATCAGCTGCACATGTGAGTGGGGCCTTCCTGTCATGCTGAGCAATGTGCTTTCCCTACAGCCACTGTCGTGCTCCAGTGCCTGGACAACTGCAGGCTCCCTGAGAGCAACCAGACTCTGCTGCGAAAGCTGGGCATGAAGCTGGTGCAGCGACTGGGGCTGACCTTCCTGAAGCCAAAGGTAGCTGCCTGGAGGTGGGTAGGTGCTGTTGGCATCGGTCTTGGGTGCTCATGGTGCTCAGGCTGATCTGTAAATGTGTCTTCTCCATTCACTTCTGTGATCTCTTGAAGTGTTTCTGGTTTTGAAAGGAACATTTTTCCTTTGGGTGCTTTCTGGCCGCGCTTCCTGAGGCTGCGCTTCCTCCTTACAGTGGACGTGCTGCTCTGATACAGTCTGGGGTTGCTTGTTAGGGCTGCAGTCAGGGGTGGTTCTTTCCCATCAGCCATCAGTGTGATCGCAGAGAAAACTGGGCTCACTTTTTCAGGTTTGTTTGGGAAAGGAAGCACCTTTGCTTGTTGAAGGAAGTGAGGTCCTCACGCCCTAGATGTTTGCTTTCGTTAGCAGATTGACGTTGAGGTTCTGCTGTTGACACACACTTCTGTCACGTTTGTGGGGTGCTGTGTTCCTTGTAGCCTTCTGTTTTATTTTAAGAAGTGATGTGTATGCAGGGAATTTTTTTTGATTTTTTGTTTCTTTTCGGTGCTGGGGATTGAACTCACGACTCTGAGTTTGCCAAGCAGGCACTTACACCGCTGAGCTAAACCCTCAGCTTGAGGAGGGAGTTATTGAATTAAGTTCATCTGCCTTTTGTTCCAAATTCTGGAGAAGTGTGTTATAATTTAGTGACATGTTATTGAAACACTTTTCAGGCATTGAGCCCACAGCTCCTCTGTGAGACATGGTTGGTTAGATGGATTGTTAGTGCCTGACTTTCAGACTGCCGTGGAAAGTGGTTCACAACTGAGGCAGGGTGCTCGAGAGAAGCAGACCAGCATGGTATGCGGGTGCACACACACAGGGGCACACAACTGACTTCTGTGGCTTTGGAAGTGGGTGAGACTCAAGGTGTGCAGTAGCGTGGCAGGCTGGAGGCACGATGGGTGGGAGAACTCCCTCTTCCTGTCCAGATCGTTAGTCTTACTTCACACAAGTCTTCAACTGACTGACCAAGGCCTACTTAGTGGCTCCTGCACTGTGCTATCTACTTTGTCCAGACACCCCGAAGTAATGTTACAAGTGCTAAGGGCACGGCTGGCTGTGCTGTCTTCAGGAACACAGGGACATTACTGGCCCTGCCCTGCCTGTGGTCTGTGTGCTCTCAGTGGCTCTCCTGCCTTACAGACTGTGTGGAGCTGTGTGGCCATGCAGGTGTATAGGGGAGCCCTACATGCACACCTGGGAGGGGATGCTAGCCCTGCTGGGTGAGAATTGGGTTGCTGTGTGCAGGAGTCTCCCTGTCTCCTGGGAGTACATGGAATCGTCACAGGATCCTTTGTGATACAGAGTGATGCTGAAGTGCAGATCTCTTCTCCAGAATTTGGACTCACAGGTTCTGTATGTGCTGGTCTGAGTGTGCTGTGCTCTACACAGGTATCAGCGTGGTTCCCGATCCCTGGCTGCTAACCTGCAGCTCAGTGCCCCGTCTCAGAGTGAGCAGAAGCTGCCTGTGGCGACCTCTGACAGAGACGAGGACTATGATGTTCCAGAAGGGGTGGAAAGCGTCATAGGTAGGTGGGCAGTGGCAGGCTTTGTGCACACTCCATATCTTCAACTCTCTAGGCCACTGTCCCTTTCCTGCCTAGTGCCTGCACCACCTGACATTGAACCTGTGGTCACTATAGCATTGCCATTCTGTCCCTTCTATGGCGCTCCCTTCCAACAGCCCCTTCTCCCCAGGCATGACTTGCGCAGTCCTCACCTTGGATGTCTGGGGAAGTGGACATCCACTGAGGCATGGACTCAGGCTCAGATCCCTAGTCCTTTCCCAGTCTGTTTCCCACAATTTGCTGAGGGACACTTCCAACCTCTTCACCCCCATCTTTGTAGAGGTCTTGACCCACTGGCTGTCATCACCATGGAAGCTGCATGTCCCTGTCTGTGGCTGACCTTTCCTGCTCTTGCCACTCTCCCTCCTGGCCCGCTTCCTCCCCTTCCTTGTAGGCACCCCCTTGTAGGGACTCCCTTGGTGGTGAGCAGCTGATTCCTGCTTGTCTCCTCTGCTCATACCCACTTGGCCTCCTTTGGGGTGGGTTCTCAGTGTTGTCTACACCTCGGCCACCATGGCAGCTCTGCAGAGTGCTGCAGGTCTTCAAGCCTTCTCCTTCTCTTCACCCTGATGCCTTTAACCTTTTCCTTCTCCTGGATGACTGTGTCTCAGGCAGAGTGCCTTCTGACTGCCTGGCACTCCTTTACTCTTTTTTTCTCCTGGTCAGAGTGGTTGGGGCTGCCTGTGGCCCTCTGGCCAAGGGCCCTGGGCCCTGCTGATGCCAGACTACTTCCCACCAGCCTAGGGGAGGGGCTGGCTTCATGGAGCCTGGCAGTTGGTTTCCTCAGGGGTCCCTTATAGCTGGCCTATTCCCCATGGCCTCTCTTTTGTGGCCTGGGAGGCTTTAGCCCTTGACCTTCCATGTGGAGGCCACTGTTTGCTGGTGGCCCTCTGCTAGGCTGATCTGTGTTAGGAACAGCGGTGAAGATGGGCTGTGTTGTTTAAAAACATGGGGACAGGCTGGGGATTTAGCTCAGCGGCATAAGTGCCTGCCTGGCAAGCACAAGGTTGCGAGTTTGATCCCTGGTACCAAAAAACAAAAAACAACCCCAGAAAACAACAACAGCAAAACACGGGACAGAGCTGCTCTTTTCTTGTTTTCTTGAGGAAGATAAGATTCTCAGCATAGCTCTCTTCAGGGTATTTGTTGGAGCACTATGTGGGATAGGAGGCATTTTCACAGAGCATTAAGACTCAACCAGGCTAATGGCTATTGTCCTCCTTTTGCAGAGCAGCTGCTGGGTGGGCTGAAGGACAGAGACACGGTGGTACGCTGGTCTGCGGCCAAAGGGTAGGTGCTGGGGAGTGGGTGACGGGGCTGGGGTGTCCCTGTCAGCCATGAAAGACTATATGGGGGTTGAGAACATCAAATATCTTACCAGTTTTATAAACTTGTGGGGTGCTTACTGAGAGTGAAGTTTTTGCTTCCCGGGGGTGTTGGGCTGTGGAGAGGCAGAGTCCATGCAGGATGAGTGCTGTTTGGATTGGATGAGGGCCTGGCAGGTGGCCCATAGGTTCCCTGGGCTTCCTGACTCTGTAATTAGCCTTGGGTTAGGGTTAGGGTTAGGTCTGCACTCAGTGTTAGCAGCTGAGTGTGGGCCCCAATACTAGGCTGGCAAGAGGACCCTCTTCAGGTCTCCAAACTTGGCCTCTTTCCCGCAGGGCTAATATTCCATGTGGGAGTTGGTAGTCTAGCAGGGGAAGGCCTGGATGGAAGCCCTCAGCATGTGTCCTGCTGCCATTGGCTGGTCCTGGTGATGGCCTCAGCATTCATGTGTCCATGGGTGGGCCCATCTGTGTCATGATTAGTGATGGTGGCAGCTTCCCTCCTATCTTGGCCATCTAGCATGTGTCCTACGCCAGGCTGCTGGCCTGAAAGCTGTCACTTTTCTCCCCAGAATTGGCAGGATGGCTGGGCGGCTTCCCCAAGAGCTGGCCGATGATGTGGTTGGATCTGTGCTGGACTGCCTCAGGTGGGTGCTTTTCTTTGTTTGCAGTGGAGGCTCCTCTCCCCTTGTCCTGTTATGTAGTCTTCCCTCCTGGCCACTTGGTAGAAGCTCCTGTCTTTGTTCTGGTTACATTACTTTTCAGTGTATTGTTGTGGGACTGAAGCCTTCTGTGTACAGTGGTGAAAGCCAGTGCGCTACAGGTCAGGAAGTAGTGAGTCTGCTCTGCGGTCTCCCTTCGGGTTGTGGTGGTTGCCTGCACTGTCCATGGAGCTCCTGGGAGTGCGGCACATTTCGTATCTGCCCCAGGTGGTCCCAGGTGGCTGTTGCAACTGAGGCCTGAATTTGAAGTTGGAATGAATGTTAATGAATTTAAGTATAAATTTGGTACTCAGGGAATTCTTCAGATGGTGGGGATAGTAATGTGGGTGGGGGGAGCCTGGGCTGCAGATCTACATTGTGTATCTGAGAGGAGTTGATCTTGATTCCTTTCTGTGGGCTGACATTCTGTGGCATCTGG
Source organism: Cavia porcellus (assembly GCF_034190915.1). NCBI lineage: Eukaryota > Metazoa > Chordata > Mammalia > Rodentia > Caviidae > Cavia > Cavia porcellus. The sequence continues at coordinate 31,001,516 of NW_026947515.1, forward strand.
GTCTGGGTGTCAGAGGCAGGGACTGAGAAAGGGGCACTTCTTTGTTTCGAGCCCTGCATTTTGCTGGCCCTCCACAGCTGGCATTGTTATTGGGCCTGTCACTGTGTAGCTGGAACTCTGCGTCTTGAAAGTGTGCTGTCAGCACTTTGGTGTTCAGCGTGATGTCAGTGACCAGAGGTGCTCTGCTAGTAGCCCTGCCATATTCCTGCCAGAGCAGCGCTGTCCTATACTTAGCCCCGGGCAGCTCAGTGACAGCCTTGGACTGTGTGGAATGATCTGTCACAGGCTGGTCATCTTCTGCTATAATGCTGCATGGAGTGGAAGGCACATGCTGCTTGCTGGGTTGCCTTATGGAGTGCGTGGGCTGGAGAGTGTAGAGTTTGTCTTCTTTCGATCTGCAGGCTTGTTCCATGCTGACCCTTGAGAGTTCTCTCCAGCACACCCAAGTAGCCCTGTTCCTGTGTTCTTTGGGTGCTGGTTGATGAGCAGCCTAGGCTTCCTGTTCTTCAAGAGAGCAGAGTAATAGGGGGGTGGCCTTGGGTGGCATGAACAGGATGGGTCCTCCATCCTTAGCTGTCATTCCTTGCCCAGCTGGAGTGGCCATTCATTTGAGGGGCTTTTGTTGCTCTTTCCTTCCCTGTGGTGTTCTGCATGTTCCCTCTGTGTTTTATTATTACTATTATTTATTTATTCGAGATAGGGTCTCAATCTGGAATTGAGCCAGGCTTTAAACTCACTATGTAGTCCAGGCTGGCCTGGGGTTCACAGTGATCTTCCTGCTGCAGCCTGCCAAATACTGGGATTTTAGGCATGCGCCACCACACTGGCTTCCCTCTGGTTTGAAAACTGTTGATTACCCAGCCTTTCCTGGAGCTGTTCTTCATGGGGCTCTCAGCATGCTGGGGTGCGCTGCTCCTCCATGTGTTCTTCTACTGGCTCGCAGTCTTGCATAGTGTCAGTCGTCCTGAGTACTTTAATCTTCTAATGCTTCTCATCTGTCATGTTATTTTGGTTTGTGAATCGCATTTTTGTGCCTCTCTTCTGAGGGCAGGAGTGGACTTCTTGCTCTGGATCCCTCCTCCTCCTTCAGCTCAGAGCAGCACACAGGCCATAGTGCAGGCAGGGCTCTCCTTCAGGTTCCAGTAGAGGCCTCTGCCTTCCATGTCTCCTGGCCTCCAAGCACTTATCTGGTCTCTGTGTATTCCTGCCTTGCCCTGCTGTCAGGTCTGAAGTGGGAGTTCAGGTTCAGCACTTGGCTAATGTCTGCCCTGCTCCCTGGCATCCGAAGACTGGTCTCTTCTCAGGCCAGCCTAGGGGGAACCATGGTGGATACACGTTTAGTTTAGAGGTAGACATAGGTGTGACAGACCTTGGCTGTTGTGTATTTGAGTCATCTTAGTGTCAATATTAAGTTCACTCAGTTGTTAATCTTTATGAAAAGGGACATAGAGTGCAGATGCTAGTTTTGGAAATGGTAATGTTACCTTTGGGCAGATTTTAGTAGAATATATGGAAATGAATAAAGTTCGGCTTGAGCTGGGCATGATGATGCACACCTGTAATCCCAGCACTCCGGGAGCCTGAGGCACGATCAAAAGCTCAAGCCTGGTCTGCACAGCTTGGCAACTTCATGAGACTGTATCAGAATAAAAAATACACAGGGACTGGACCTGGAGCTCAGTGTGAAGGCCCTGGTGCCGTCCCCGTCACTCCTCCAACTCCCCTGAAAGAGTTGTGTTTGAGTCACCCTCACTGGAGGTGCCTGTGGCTCAGGGAGGCCCCAGCTTGATGTCCTTGTGCCCTCTCTTATCCTAGCAGCCTTGTGCTTGCTACTGCTAGTGATGCAGGCCTCTGCTGTCAAATTAATTTGATCAGAATTGGTGAAAGTCTTGCTTTTTGGTGATGTGCACTTTCATATTTATATTGGCAGCAGAGTATAGAAACTTGAGAGCAACCCGAGAAGCAGTTATTCACACTAGTGATGACGGGCTACACCGCAACTAAGGCTTTGGAGCTGCTTCAGAGATATTTTTATTAAACATTAAATATTACTTCTGGTGTAATTAATTGGCATATTATAAGTAGTCATTAAAAGTCCATTTATTACTAGACCAAATGGCCCATGCTTGTAATTCGAGCATTCTGGTAGGCTGAGGTAGGAGGATTTCTTGAGCATAGGAGTTTAGGGCCCGTCTGCCAGCATAGTACGGCCTTATCTCTTAGAAGGAAAAAAAAATCTATATTTCAAATAGTGCAAAAAAAAAAAAAAAAAAGTGCAAGTGCTGTTTATTCCGATTTTTTTTTTAACCTTGAATTTGGTGACTCAAGTAAACAGTGGGGTGGCATTGAAAGGAGGCCTACTGCCCTCAGTTTGTTGCCATTGTGGGAACTGGATGGGATCTCTGTGAAGCCTTGGCTTTGAAGTGTCAACTTGTGATGGCTCCAGTCCGTGGCCAGTGTGCAGGGTGGCTGAAGCATTGTGATTGGGGGCCCTGTCCATGTGACCTGGGCGGTGGGCTGACTCTGGGTATGGGTCTCGAGTCTCTCCATTATGGGGAGATTCGAAGAGCGCTGTCTTCATGACAGTAATTTTGTGACCCGGTAGCTGTCTGTGTATTGAATTAGGATGTTTTACTTCTTCAGTCAGGAAGGCTCCTCAAGGCTCAAGGCTCTCCTCAAGGCTCAGGGTTATACAGCCTGTGTTTCTTACCTGAGTCTGGGCTTGGGATCAAGAGCTGACATCAGAACTCTTTTCTCAGTTTTCAGGAAACCGACAAGGCGTGGCATGGTGGATGTCTGGCACTGGCGGAACTGGGCAGACGAGGCCTGTTGCTTCCTTCACGACTCCCGGAGGGTAAGTAATGAGGTGCAGTGACCACTGTGGTATGGCAGGGTCCTCACTGGAGCCATCTCTCTGGTGGCTGACTGGGATGCATGGGTTGCACATGTAGCCTCTCTGCCTCCTCCTGTTGGTCTCAATGGGATGCATAGAGCCCATGTACTGCTTGCATGTGGAGAGCACAGACCCTGCTGAGCTCTGATTTCTTTGCCCTGAGAACTTGCTCTAGGTACCTGTTGCTGACAAGGGCTCCTGTGACTGCACACCTGGTGTCCCCACAGTTTCTGCCCTGGGTTGGTGTCTGTCTTATGTCACCTGCAGTGACTGTGGCCCCCAGGTGGTGAGGCTTGAGCCAGTGTAGAGTGTAGAGGGAATTGGGGTGAAGGGTTGGGGAAACTTTGCAGGGCACTCTGGTGCTGAATTTGGGGCCTGAGGACAGACAGGGCTGCTAGACACACTAAGGGCTTGTGAACCGAGGCCAGCTGTCAGACTGGGGCTGTGGTCACATGGTAGTAGAGATGGGCCGTCACATGACTGGAAGGGATAAAGTTTTCAGGGAGAGAGAGGACATTGCCTGAGTGTGCCCCACAGGTGCTGTGCACTAAGAAGTGGCTTATGTCTGGAGGAGAGATGCCTAGCAATGTGGAATCTGCACCAGGCTGTGTACCAGGGAGGCATGGAAGATCTTGTAGAGCCTGAATTAATATTTTTGCTTTTTTTTTTTTTTTTTGTCTTTCTCATTTTTATCAGTACCCAGGATCGAACTCACGACTGCCTGCTTGCAAGGCAGGTGCTTATGCTGCTGAGCTAAATCCCCAGCCCCAATATTTTTGCTTTTTAAGAATCTGCTTTATTTAGATAACTTAGGTACCCTAAGTTTACCCACTGACCCCCGTAACCAAGTGGTCTTTCACAAGTTAGAGCTCAGCAGCTTCACTGGCTCATGATTGCATAGCATCTTCACTGTTGCAAGCAGAAACCTGTCCTGGAGCACCCTGTCCCACCCGGAGCAGCCACTGGTGCATTTTCTGACACTGTACACAGTGTTTTGCCTTGTCTCGATGTTTCGTTTACACAAATTTGCTGTATGCATAGATGCATCTGAGTTCTTTTCCCTAGTACAATGTTCCTGATGTTCACCTACGTTGTAGCATGTCAGTGCCTCATTGCTTTTCATTGCTGAGTGGTGGTGGTGGTTGGCCTTCTCCACCGCTGGCTGTTACAGACAGTGCTGTTGGGAACCTTCGTGTTACAGGTTTTTATGTGGACGCATATCTTGTGTTCTCTTGGGTATAGACCTAGGAATGGAATTTCTGGGTCAGTCTCAGAGCTTCCAGCCTTTTCTAGAGCGACTGTTGTGTTCCAAGTTCCCGCCAGCTATATGGGAGACCTCTAGCTTTTATCTTTTTAAAAAGAGTATCAGCTATCTTTGTGAGTGTGACATGTCACCTCACTATGCTTCCCGTTTGCTTGCCTGATGACCAATGAGGCAGTCCAAAAACATGCTCTGAGGGTCAGTGGATGGTAGCTGTTTTTGCAGCTTTAACTTTGCCTTTTGTCTGCTGGAGTTGTGATTGTTGTGGGTGAAGGTGACACATCCTCTGAGAAAGGACCGTGCACTGCCTTCAGACAGGAGGATGATTTTGCAGCCATTGTGGCAGCTATTGAATTTTGTCCCATTAGCTCCAGTTTGGCTCATGTCCCCAGCTGGCTCTCTGTACACAGTTCAGCCAGAGGATCAGTGGTGGGTGTGCCTGAAACGTGATTTAGCAAGGGCTTCTGCTGTGCAGGCCATGCTGCCCACTAGGTCTTCCTTCCTAGCACACACTTCTGTCTCTGGAATCAGCTGGTGTCACTGACCCCAAGCAGCTGGAGTGAAAGGGTGTGAGTGCTGGTGTTATAACTGGATAGCACGATCCTGCTGTTTGAGCTGTGAAACCTGACACAGGGTAAATCAGCCCATGACCTTCCTGTGGGCCACTGCCCTCCCTGTGAGCAGAGTCCCCTGCTGCCCTCACCCTGTGTCAGGGGGAGCCTGGGCAAACATGCCAAGGGGCGAGCTCTCTCTCGGGTGGTTGTGGCAGGAGTGGTGCTGACACTCACGTGCTTCTGCATTGTACGTTATACTTTTCTGTGTTCCTGTTTCAGGCCCTGGAGGGCGGTTGTGCTGCGTGCAATTTTGTATTCCTTTGGTCAGGGGGCTGCAGGTAGCTTTCTGTCACTGTGGAGGATGCTGGTAAGATGTGGCCTAGGGAGATAGGTGTTGGTAGCGTGATGGCCACCAGCATGTGGGGTGTTGTCCTAGGGACATGGTCTAGGAGGACAATTGTTGCTAGCCTGACAGTTTTTATGTTATGCAGGTTTCCATCTCACAAGATGTGATCGGGGCACGGATCAGGGGGACTATCCCCCTGACGGTCACCAGCATGCAGGTTTATGCCCCAGAGGACATGGCCTGTGAGCTGGGTATTGATGTGATGCTACCAGTATGTGAGTTTGTGTCCTAAGAGGATGTGGATGAGTGTCAGTGGCTGTGGCAACTTTCACATGGGCTTGTGTCTTGCCTGCAGGACACAGGCAGTGGAAGAGGAAAGAAGTGACTCCAGAAGGTTTCTATGGTTGTCCTTTTGGAAGACTATTTGGGTTCTTTTTCTCAGCTTCCAAAAAGACAGCCCTGCCCAGTAGAGGATGATCAGGAAAGGAACGTGTTTTTTTTTTTTTTTTCCGGATGAAGGAATTTTGCTCATGTTGTCTATGCCCACAGTCCCCTTCCCACACTGCCTGTGTGCTGTACCATGTGCCTATTGATTGCCTGTTAATTTGAAGATTAGCGTTTATTGCTGATTCAGGTTTCCTGGCTATATATCTGTCTCCCTGTCTTTCATCAACCTGAGGGCTACTTCTTCAGGTATTCTTCCTGGCTCTGGTTCTCCTCTCCCCTAGAATCTGAATCACTGGTTTCTGTTAAGTTCTGTAAACTTCCTTTAGCTTTTCCTTTTTGGCTCCTCACATGGCTAATTTTAGTTGTCCTATCCTTAAGTTCACTGATTATTTCTTCTGCCTGAACAACTCTGGCTATCAAACCCCTGTAGGTAAACTTTTCACCTCAGCTGTTGGCTTTTCAGCTCCTTAGTGTCTGTTTCGTCTCTTTTGTCATCACTTCTGTCCCTTTATTGATATTCTGTACTTTCCCAGATGTTGTCCCTTAGCTCCTTGAGCATATTTTAAGGCGGTTGATTTGAAGCTTTATCTGGGAAGTCCAATGTTTGGCTTTCCTGTGGGGTGATTTTTGTTCCTGTTTTCCTGTGAATGAGTGCACTTTTATGTTCCTTTGGCTGCCTTGTAGTTTTGTTTTGTTTTTGTTTTTGTTTTTAATGAAAGGAGAACATTTTGAATATCATATTATGAGAACTCCAAGATGTCACAGGGATTGGCGCTGTGTGCATTGAGGCTGTGGCCATAGTACTGCCTTGGTGGAAACTGGGTGCTATGTGTTTGGTCATAGAAGTCAGCTCCGAGTCTCAGCACTTTACAGAGATGTCCCAAAGTGCTGCCATGCACCAGCGTCTTTCGCCACAGAGAGTGTTCTCTGAGCTGCTTGAAGTTTAGGTTAGAATATGGGGCTTCATAAAAGTTGGTCCTGGGAGCCTGGTGTTTTTTTGGTGGAGGTTCAGGTTATGGAACTGCTGTGCCCTGTTCCATGACTATTGAATAAGGTGCATGTGGATGGAGCTGCAGTGTCCTCCTGGTCTTTTGACAGGATTACACCTGGGAGAATTTCCTCAGGGAAGTGCCAGCAGAGAGGTGAGAGAAGCTGAAGGCTGGAGGGCCCTATCTGGTTTCATAGGTGTGTTGTGGGTAGCAGGCTGGAGGATCTTGGAAGCTGTGTGTCTGGGAAGAGAGTTTGGCAGGGCTTTGGGGAGCATCCCTAAGCCAGAGTCAGCGGCAGGGAAGCCCGCGTCTCCCAAGCGGGGCTGCACTGATGTGATGGCTCTCTCATTTCCACTGCGGGAGTGTGCCCACACCCGGTACTGAGTCTGGCTGTGTCAGTCCTTTTACTGACTGTCCTGACTGTGGTGTGAGACCCTCCTGTTCTGACCCTCCACCACAGGCCTGGCACCTCAGTTCCAAGTGAGTGGGCTTGAAAGGACCTGGACAGCCCTTGTATCCAGAGTTTGGTTTTTAGCCTCTGTGGGGTTTTGAGCTGTTCGCTTCCCTGTTTGTAAGAAAGTGGAACCCATTACCTTGAGTCTTTGACTTTGTTGGTGACCTGATGGCTCTCCATGTGCTTTGGGTGAGCATGTAGGGGACAGATTGCAGAAAGCTTTGCAGAGTGGGTACTGACTGTGCCTTCTAAAAGTGTGAATTGAGGGATGCTTTGCTTTTTTTGCAGCCTGATATAGTTTACCGAACAATTCTTCATTTAAAGTTTAAGATTAGTGATGGGTTTTTTTTTTTTCCCCAGCCCCGTAGTTATGGGTTTTGATATATTGCTTTATTTTTTTTCCTAAATTGTGGTAAGAATATATAAAATTTAAAAATTTGGCATTTAAATTATTTTTACGCATATTCCTATGTGGCATTATGCTCACTGTTATACAGCCATTGCCTCTGTCTGGTTTCAGAGCTGTCATCACCCTAAACAGACCAAGTCTCAGCTGCTGTGGTCCACCCTGTGCCTCTGTGCATTTCTCGTTTCTAGGGACCTCATGTAAGCAGTGAGTCTCTGGTGTTGGGCCTTTTAGGACCAGCTTGTTTCACCAAGCGTAGTTTTGTGTTGTGGTATGAAGAGCAGTGTCCTTCTCGTGTGAGGACGGCTGTCCAGAGAACTACCTTGTTCTATGTACCTGCTGTTGCAGGTGCTGCAGCTGCCCCTGTGCTGCTGGGATTTGCTGCAGTGGGCACGGAGGCACATGTGCTAGTCTGAGATGCTGGCTGTTCCCTAGGTAACACACTGGTATGACACACTGGGTGACACACTGGGTGACACAGTGGTATGGCTGGCACTGGGTGGTTTGTGTGATCTTTTGAAAGCTTATCACCTTTTTTGTGTAAAAGTTAGAAATTTAGTTTCCAAGTCAGGTTATCAATGGGTGCAGACAGGCAGGGTGGGTAAGAAATTAGTAAGGCTATTTTCTTATTCGAAGGTTCTGCTTTGTTTTAAGGAGGCTTATCTGGTGGTGATGGTCTATTCCTGGAGGGCCACTGGGAAGTTGCCCTGGGCAGCCTTCATGGGCAGGTCACATGGTGATGGCATGCTGAGGTGCAGGGTGGAGCACCTCCAGATTGTCAGGTCTGCCTTAGTCCCATTGGTTGTCATTCAAGATGCCAACACCTGGAGAGCTTGGGAGCTGTCATACAGGTTGGAGACCCAGCACTTACAGAGGGGTATGTGGTCCATGGCTGTCAGTGCGAGAGAGCGCCCTGGTCCTCAGCACCCAAGGATAGTCTCTCAGGGCCCAACAGTAGAAAGGGCCACAGGATCCCTGCCATCCCCAAGGACAAGACCACAGAGTTCACTTGCCCCCTTAAGCACTCAATCATAGGGCCTCCTGCATCCCCAAGGACAGGACCATAGGGCACCCCTATGGGGTAATCCTTACTGTATCTTTAGGGTCAGTTTGCAGCTACAGGCTCAGGTATTCCTTAGAAGAATTGTGAGACTCTCACATCTCTTATAAGTTGGTACTGAAGTTTTATATAAATGTAACTTGTGTTGAAGCATAGTGTTTTTCCCTGAAGCTTTTCATGAAGTAAATTTCCATTGTCTCCCTTCATGTATGTGCAAGGTGTCTAGGCCTCACAGGTTTCTGGGACGTGTATTTCTTTACAGTATATTTACTCTTTCATCTGTCCACCTCTTCCCAGAGAACCTGTGCTGAGGCTGCAGGAGCAGAGCCCCTTGTGGCTGACTAGTCAGTTCCAGAGAGAAACATGTAAGAGCTATAGTTGTTTCATCTCTTTGGCTGTGAGGTGCTAGTTACTCAAATGTTTTTTAATTTGAGGTTTAAAGATTAGCATCAAATGTCATGTTAAGATGTATAACTATTTTCATGTATGAATTAAAATAGTGAATTAAAAAAACTGGAAAAAGATTGTTCCTGTGTGTGGTTGACCAGAGCAACCCTAAGCATTGTCTTGCTGACTCATAGGTTTTTTTTTTTTTTGTCTTTTTCCTTTTTATTGGTACTGGGGATCGAACTCATGACTGCCTGCTTCAAGGCAGGTGCTTATGCCACTGAGCTAAATCCCCAGCCCCTGACTCATAGGTTTTAACAAGGTGGCATCTTTGGTGAGTCATGCTGTTGCCCAGAATTGGGCTTGGCTCTGCATCTACCTTGCTTGAGCCTCATTCACATCAAGAGGTAGATAGGACAGCATCCTTGTCATACCTGGTGCTGTGGCTTGGACGTTGCTGTTTCTCCTGGCAGCCTGCGCTCTACAGTAGACAGCTTCTTGGTACCTAAGAAGCTGGTAGGCCACAGTGCACCTAGCCCCACTGTAGAGGGTCCTCTGGTGCCTGTACAGGCGCTTGAAGCTCAGCTCTTGCCTGTGAGACTCAGGTGAGGTTTGTCTCCTCAGAGTGAGGGCAGGCCTGTTAAGGAGTCAGGAGGGAAGGCTTTTCCAGGTTGCCCTGAGGTTTACACTCTCCTCGTGCCCTGTGGCCCACAGACCTGATGGTCTTTGAGCAGCTCCAGGGATGGGTGGGGATTCTCTGTTCCCACCTCCTGCTGCCCACCCTGCCCACGTGTCCAAGACAGGCTCCTTGAGCTCAGTGCTGCCTCTGCTGCCAGCTCTTTTTTGCTGAGTGTTATGTACAGTATTTCAAAGGGCACCACAGAATTTAACACTTGTCTTCATCTTATGTGTTGTTAAAGTTTATGAGTTTATTGGAAAATTGATAATGTATACATTTAAGGAGTGGAAAATGAGGCTGAACAGGTTAGAAAATTCCCTTCAGTATTATAAGCACATGGATGGAATAAGTCGATTGTACTGTTACCAATAGTGTACCATTGTTGTGGAAATAAATTATTTGTATAAATAGCCTCTTGATGTTTATCTTTTAGTCACAACAAATCACAACATTTTTACATGCAGCACTTGAATGCTAGTACTGAAAATGTATCTTCCTGGTATTGTTCCAGTAATTGTTATTTACTTCAAAACACATAGCTAGTTGTAATAGAAAAACAATTAAAATAGTTTACTCTAGTGCTAACATACTTGTGAAAGAGGTGTTTGTGAGAGACCCTGGCACCTGTGGGCCCCACCTTGAGGTCCCTGTGGCCCTGCATGTGGCACTGGTGTTCAGTTCAGCTTTCACATTCAGCTGAAGATTGGCAAAAATTGGACAGAACTGACTTTTTGGTAAGGAGAAGGAAGAAGCTGCCTGGGGAGCGTGCAGGGAAAGCATGCAGAGGGAGGGCCCCTGCAGCTGTGAGCAGCTTGGGGCCAGGCCTTATGATACTCGGGTCCTTCTGCGCAGGGTAAACACTCGTGCTGCCGTGTCACTCGGCTTCATTTTCTTAGCTCCTGGCTGGGATTTCCCTGCGTCCCTTTGACTTGTCCTCTTTTGTCCTTTGGGCCTGAGGTCGCATTGAGCCCCCTGGCTCTCCTTGGGACTGGGTGTGGATATGTCCTGGCAGGCAGACTCCTGGGCAGTAGGCTCTCCGTCACCTGCCCGGACATTCCCGGGGCTGAAGGCCGCCAGCTGACAGAGGGCCACAGCTGCCGTCTGCTTCTGCTCATCACCACTGTCCACCACATGTGTGTCTGGGGCTTTCCCACAGGGGGCCTCATCGTCCTTTGTGTCAGCCTGGCCTGGCCCATCTCCAGAACCTTTTGTCTCAGTCTTTGGAGCAACAGTAGCGGGTTCTACACCCTGCAGTGAGCTGGGAGCAGTGGGCTGCAGGCCTCGAGAGAGGCAGGCATCCTTCACAGAGAGGTTGAGGGGCAGGTCCTGAGGCTCAGAGAAGTCCAGGCCCACTGGGGTGCTGCCTGTGTACTTTGGTGAGTGAGCAGCAGAAGGGTTTGTCTCCAGCTTCTTGGAGAGGTTGAGGGGGTGGATCGCAGAGCCATCCTCAGGGCTAGAGGGTGGGGCCTCAAGGATGGGCGTGGCACCTCCTGTCTGTGCTGGAGGAGCTCTGTCTTCAACCTGGAGACTGGGAAGGGGTGGAGAGGGTTGGTGAGAGTGTGCTTAGGACAGTGTTCACTAAAGCAGTTTGAACAAATGTGAATGTGGCTGGTTGAACACAACCAAAAACATTACATTGAAGGGTTTGAAAATGAAATATCCTTACCTTTTGGGAGACTCTGCTGTGTTTACAGGGGGCTGGGAACCAGGGTGTTCTGTGTTTTTCTGGACAGGCTTGAAGGCTGTGGCGCTTTGTTTGGGCTGCTGGAGCCGTCCGGGAGTGTCCGAAGCTGCTTTGTTTGAGAGGTCACACAGACCTTCACATGTCTGGCTGGTCTGTGTGAAGTTGGTGGGGCTTGGTCTTCCTGGAGAGCCTGTGGCTGCGCTGCCTGCACGGGGGCTCATTTTGGCCCCTTCCGTGTCTTTGGAAGGGTCCTTAGCCTCAGGAGTTGGACTTCTTTTCTCAAACTCTGTGTGCTTCCTGTGGGAGGTGGAAGGGTTTAACTCAGAGGGACTTGAGGCCGGGTAGACCAGGGCACCATCCTCTAGCAGCCGAGAGCTTTGGTCCCGCGCTATGCCTGCCACAGGTGGGAGCCTGAGGTAGGAGGTAAATGCTGACTCAGGTCTGTAAAAGCTGTAAGGCAGGGGCAGATTGGCGTGGAACTGTGGGAGCAGCCTGTAATGGTCATATGCTGATGGAGATGGGGCCAAGTGCTTGGGGAGTGGCCCGGGGTGAGGCAGGAAGTGTCTTTGGTCTTGGGGCCCATAGACGGACAATAGGGTGGCATCACACTCAGGTGTGTTTCCAGCAAGGAGGTAGGGGGAGTAGATTGTGGCCAAGCCGTGCTCCGTATAGAAGGGTGGGGGGTACTCTGGGATTGTAGAGTGCACATAGGGAGAGATGGTGCCAAATCCCTTTGCAGGTGGGATTTTGTGTGGAAACTCAGCTGGGAGGAACGAGGAGCCCACTTTCCAGGGGTAGCCAGGTGTGTGGAACGCAGACTTGGTGTGGAAAGATGTGGCTTTTGCTGTTGACTTGGTTAGTGCTAGTGTCTCTGGGACCTCTGTGTTGTCTGGCCCCTTGAGTCTGTGCTCCCCAACTGGAACGAATGCTGAAGGCCGAATCTCGCTGTCCAGAGAAGGCTGGGTACCAAGAGTAGCTTCTGGGGTCAACTCCCTCTGCAGGGTCGGCCTCTGAGGGCACCTGTGGGCCCCCTGCACTGGCAGTTCCAGGTCCTCCTTGGCATCCTCCTTGGCAGGGCTGAGCTGTGGCTTCAGGTCGAGGCCGGAAAAGCCATGGGAGAGTGCCTTGGCAGGGACTGGCTTGGCTGTGGGCTCCAGAGGTAGGGCCTGCCGAGGGTCCAGCGAACTAGGCTTTGAGCCCTTGGGGGCGCGGTCCTGCTCGGATACTAGTGTGATGGAGTTCTTACAGAGCCCGTACTTCATGTGATTGAAGAGGTGCGACTTCTCATTGCAGGTGAAGGGGCACTGGAAGCACTTATACTTGAAGGGCTTCCCTGGTGGCCGTGGAATGTAATGTGGCTTTTTCGGTTTCCGCTCTTTGAGAAGACTCATGTCCCCTGTGTTGGGTGACAGACTCCAATTGGCTGAGTGAAAGGGTCACTGCTGACTCCTCTTCAGTCCAGTTTGGGTGACTGTTAGGAAGGTGAGTTCCTGTCTCGCCTCTCTTTTCTGAATTCTGTTCCTTAAAGCCAGCTCCACTGCCAAGGAGCCTCAGGAGGTCTCACCCGTGTGGTCCTGGAGCTGAGAGGGCAGACAGAGGCAGAGTCAAGATGGGAGCTTAGTGGGTCAGAATCCTTGTCAGGTTCCTGAAGGAGGTGAAACAGAGGTCCTGTGAGGAGGCTGTGGCTGCTGCCTCCCTGCATGCCTGCTCTGTTGACTGTCAGCTCCCTGAAGAGTTTTCTGTGTGCCCAAGTCTGACCTGGAGGAATCTCCTGGGGGCCAAGGCAGGGTGCAGTGTGTGAAGGCCCGTGTCAATTCTGAGGATACCTGTGCTTCTCTGGGCTTGAGGGCCTTTATCCCATCATCTAGACTTTCCCTCTGAAGTGCCCCAAGGCCTGATCTTAGGGATTTGGGGAGTTTATGTATGCTGTGCCATTCAGCCGAGGACTGGTGGCTGCCCTGCCTGTGCGGCAACACCGTTGGTATGTTCTGTATGTGGGTGTCCTGAGTGAAGATTATTTAAACACATGACTCCACCCTATTGCTTCCAAAACCACAAATAAAAAGTCAGCTTTTTCTCAGTAAGTTGCACTTAGCTTTTTCCAGAGCTGGGGACAGAACTTAGGGCCTAGCTCATGGCAGGGAAGTACTCACACTGGGCTCCAACCCCAGTCTTAGCAAGTTGAATTTATGTTGTCTCCATACAAACAAAAATGATGCATTTAGGTTGCCAGACTGTTTAAAACAACCTGAGCTTTAAACAGGGCGAGCTTGCTGTGTCCTGTGCACTGTCTCCTCATCAAAGTAGAGACCGTTCTCCTGTCCACTCTGTCCTATCACACTGTGCCTCCCAACAGACCTCCATCTGAGTGTCACCTGGACCGTGGGAGGCCCTCTTGACTTTTAGCCTCTAGGAAGGGGCAGGGCCTCTAGCCTGCACCTCAGGCTCTTGGCACTTGTAGGTAGAAACCAGGGGTTCTGTAGAGGTCAGCCCCTATTCATCCACCGCACACCTTACTTCACTCCACCTCCTGACTCAGAGCTGAGAGCAGAGGGTAGCTGCCACCCTAGGCCACTGGGGAGGTTTCCAAGTGTCTGAATTCACTTGGCAACATGGAATGAGAAAGAGCTTCAGCTCCTGGATATTTCAAATAGCTTAAAAACAAAGTTAGTGGAAGTAATGTAAGGGCATTGTTTTCAGCTGCAAACTCCAGTCTGTGGAACTAAGATGTCAAGCAGTAGCTTCTAGACTCAGTGATTATATGCCCTGGAAAGATGGGGAGGCTCCTGGCCTCAGCAAGGTCTTGGTTTCCTTCTGCATACCTTGAGTATAAGAAAGTTAATTTTATTTGGATTTTCTATTAATTTATTGATCATCTCTTAAAAACACAAAGAACTACCCTAAGAGTGCCCAGCTGCTTCTGTTAGTGTAGTTTAAAACTTTAAGACTTTTTGTTAGAAGTGGTTTGTGTAGAAAGGAGGGCTCTGCTGGTACCAGAAGTCTCCTATGCGACAGTGTTTTGAGTGGAAGTGGTAGGCAGTATGCATTTGGGATGAGAAACAGTTTTGATTGTCCTGTAACTGGGGCAAGGTCAGCTGAGGATCCCTTCTGGGGTGTGGGCGAGCAGCCCTCCTGGGGTCCTGCCTGGGCTCTCACCATGTACAGGGGCAGAAGCTATAGGTACCATGTCAAAGCCACGCCAGCTACACTTCTTTCCTCTTTTTACCTTTTCATTAAAAGAAAAACAGTGACATGTAGTTCTCGGGGATTCAGCTGCACCTTGGGGAGCAGATCTACAGAGTGACAAGAACAGGGCCGCCCTGCCCTCTCCGGCAGTGGGCCGCTTCCTGCTGTGCAGGCCAGCCAGCTCAGTCAGCGGGGCTTGTGCTGGCACGCTCAGTGTGCTCCCGTCCCGCAGGCGTGGGAACCACGGGGAGGCAGGTTCCCAGGGCCGCGCAGGGTATGTCATGGCACAGATCTGAGAAGGGTGATTTCATCATTCTCTGGGCGCATTGTGAGCAACACGATGACAGTTGCAGACATTTATCAAGTGTGAGCTGTGTCCCAGTGATACCAAGGGGGACACAGATACAGAGCCTCCAGTGCTGGGAGGACAGAAAGTCCCCTTGGGATGTGAGAAAGTGGCGACAGGCATACAAGCAGCATTACCTAATGTTACAGAAGAAGATGACATCCCACAGTGGTCAGGTTCCCCTGAGGTCCTGTGGAGGGTGTGCAAGTTACCCTAGCATCGCCCAGAAGAATAAATGGGGAAGTAACTACTCCCCCTATCAGCACACCTTCCCATTGCACACGCCTGTGCCTCCGGCTGCATCTGAACCTTTCCCTTTTGTTCTTCTCTGCTTGGTTTCTGGGCAGTGTGTGAAGGGCGTGGTTTCCTAGTGCCCAGATCCTTGGAGGTGAGGGTGTATGTTACAGGGTTTACTGCTTGAAGGGAATGTGCATAAAGTGAAGTCCCAGGCACTGCTATTTTAGTAACTTTGGATAAACTGATCTCTCCAGTTGCACAACTGCTGATTAAAGCAGGACACTCAGCTGCCTCAGAGGCAGGTGTAAGAGGGCGTAGCTCACCTGTCTATAAAACTACAGTGGTGCTAGAGAAGTAAGTGGGGTAAAATTGATGCTTTTGTAAGCTTTCGAATGATGATGTCAGCCTGGGAGTTCTCTGTCCTACCCAAGTGAGGTTTATGAGGATGAAGAAACTGACCTACAGCCGCGACTGCAGGCAGTCACATATGGCTGTGGGCACAAAGGCCTGACACAGTCTTGTCTGGTCAGTTTATACCTGCTGGACTTTGTACTCACTGGCAGCTGCTGGTGTTACATAGTCCAAAAAGACCATGTTATTGCCAAAACATTAAAACCCTTTGTTTACAGTAAGTTTGAATTTGCATTCAGAGGCAGCGTTTTTTTCCCAAAGGTGAGGAAAGATGTTCTTGCCTGTCCCTATCCCTATCCTGGCTGGCAGTGTTTCTGCCTTGGGACTGTGCAGCTGATGATTTGGGTGGGCCCAGGTGTGCTCTGCCTGGTACCCTATTTCTGTCTGGCCCCCTTGCTTTCCCCATTATGGGTAGGAGATGGTTGGGTGGCACCTCATAGCCTCCCGGCAGACCCTCTCTCTGCCTGTCCTAGGACACACCCTGCTGATTGGCCAAGGCCATGCTCCTACTTGGGGTGTACAGTGTCTACACTAAAGGACGTGAGAACGGTGAGGTGTACAGGGTCTGGCTGGAGCGGACCTGGCTGTTCTGTGTGTGCTGATGTCCCATTGACCTAGTGTTTCACAGGCCCACCGTGCTCTGCTACTCACTGTGCTTCAGGAAGTTTCCTTGAGTTTGCTATCCTACCAAAGTGCCCTAGCCTGGCACAGCTGCCTGGACAGGGCTCTGAGCAGCTTAAGGTTTCAGCTGGCCCTAGCTCCTGTTTATCTTGACTATAAAGTACTGCACTCAGCCGCTCCAGGTGTGGATACCTAACGAGTTGCCTGTTGGGACCATAAGAGCGGAGGGTCTTGAACTTAGCAAACTGCAGGGGAAGTTTTGTTAAGGACTTTGCTAGGGCACAGTGGAGGTAATTATAGCCTGGCTTTATAGGACAGCGCCAGCCATGCCAGGCCACCGAGGTGCTCGTCCTGCTTGTCGGCCTCTGCATGGAGGCAGAGCCCTGACACTGCTGTGGTGTCCAGCTGTCTGGCACTGAGCCTTGCAGGTGGAACGTCCTGAAGGGCATGCTGTAATTACCACCTGTGATGTGGCATTATTGCACCACTCAAGGACACGCCATTGTCGGCTCCCACTGGGGTGTCGTAAGAACTAGATTTGTGAGTTTTTCTCCAGTTGAGCCTTCACTGTGATTGGCGGCTGCTCCTCCCAGCTTTCTGTTCTCTAAAATGAAGGGGAAGCCTTGGACGACCATGTCCTAGGGAGGAGGCAGCATTTGGGAGTATGGTTTGGAAGAAAGGAACCAGAAAACAGCCAGAGGCCCTCTGTCATGCCTGTGTAGTGCCAGCACCTCCTGTTCATAACAGACATTGCAAAACATTGGAGTCCTTGTTTTAGTGCAGGCGGACTCGGGCCCGGGTGGACAGAGGCTGCCCAAATCTCACTTGGGTCAAGCTTGGCCAATAATGTGGTCAGTAATTGTTTTCCCACAGACTTCTGGAAGAAGTTCCATGTAAGGAAAAACACTCCCGTGTGTGAGCGCCCAAGTGTGTGTAAGTGCGCGTGTAACCTTAACCACTAAAAGTTATCCTTCTTGGTTAAGTTTTTTTTTTTAAAAGGTTATATCAAAACAGTACTTATTTTAAACTTTAAAAAAATTAAATGAGAAAGTAAGCAACTGTTTAAACATATATGGGATATATTTATATATTCTATATATATAGTCTTTAATATACACTCTTATATGAATATGTTATATATGTGTATATTATATACTTTATCATTTAATGTTGAAATTTATTGTAGCTTTTAAGATAAGGAAGAGTTTAAAAACCATATACACATTTTGGTTTATCTTTGATGAGTTTTATGGCAGAATTGAGGACTTAATTTCCGAATAAGCTTATTCACGCCACCCCTAAATAAAGTGTGTGGTCTGTGTTTAGGCAGCACACACACCTGCTGGTCCTGACTCGTCCTCAGGGTGCAGAGCAAGGCAGAGCAAAACCGGGCAAGCGGTTCACACAGCCAGCTAACTTAGGACTCTCTGGAGGGCAGTTTGGAAAGAGAACTCGGATCTGAGAAGAAACGAGAGCACTTACCAGGTGTACGGCTGGTGTGAGATGCAGGTCTCTGCGCGGTGCTGGCGCTGGGAGCAGGATGTGTTCTCACGCCGGGCTGGCTTGGTGAAACTGGAGCTGGCTGCTCAGTGGGAGGGGTTTAAGTGTAGGAGTTGA
Source organism: Cavia porcellus (assembly GCF_034190915.1). NCBI lineage: Eukaryota > Metazoa > Chordata > Mammalia > Rodentia > Caviidae > Cavia > Cavia porcellus. Next base: position 31,019,094 of record NW_026947515.1, read on the forward strand.
GCCCTCGGGGCGTAGAGATGCACCTGATATTCCTCCGCCCGCAGCTACGCTTCATGTGTTTGCACCCACTGAGCGCAGCCCAGCCTCCCTGAGCAGGGGCCCAGCCAGCCGCCCATGGAACCTACTGGCTCCCTGTCAGTACTGTCCAGAGGCAGTGGCCGTGTGGGATCAGCGCTACCTGTGGCCAGGATGCGGATACTGTGTGTAGCCGCCTCTGGAAGAGTTCTGGCAGGAGGGTAGTAGGGACATGTACGGACTCCCTTCAGAGCCCTAGTGTACTAGTGCCAGGTGAACACAGGAGTTATTCTGAAATGTGCACCAGGAGGTGCGGTGCTTGTGTGCCATTCAGGGAGGGCCGGCATGGCCTCCTATGCCTGTGTGCCTCTCACTCCACACCCCACCGTTCCCACTAGTCTCTTGAGAGAAGCAGAGAGCTGAGTGGTGGGGGAAAGCTAGCCTTGCCGCCCATCACGGGGACCTGCTGGAGCATGCCCAGGGCCGGCACCCAGCAGGCTGAGGCGGTGGTGCTGCCAAGGAAGTCGACTCTGCACACCCGCATATCCCTCTTTAAAAATAATCCAGGTCCCTAATTTTGGGGACAGTTTATTCCCTCTTCAAACTACTTGTCCGGCTGCAGTGCGGATTGGAGTGCAGGATCACTGTGGGACAGGAAAGGAGGATGTGATGATGGTGTCAGGCTTCTGGTCACGCCTAAAGCCACTGGAAGGGGGTTGTCTGCCCCAGAGGCCGATGGATAGGCTTTTAGATGGGCATACTGGGTTTCCCTGCTTATGTAAGAGTTAAAAATTCACTTGGCTTCACTTTTATATTTAATGCTTTAAAATTTTTTTCATTACTTTTGGCCCAGTCACTTACATAAGTCAGAGTCAAAAATAGTGGCATTGTCTCGTCACAGCAGCGCCGTTCCCTCCCGTTCGGCCTGCTGGGGTACCAGCTGCTGCAAACTGGGTGGCTTCAGATGTCCACCCTGGATCTGCCTCGTTCCTGGAATCAGGATCTCAGGCAGCACTTCTGTCTGTGGGTGCTGGCAGATGCTAGCGGTGGTGCACCCCCACTCCTTGCGCTGGAGTGGCCCGGACTGCTTCTCCGGTGTGCCTCCTTCCCTGAGTGTCATAGCTTTCCTATGCCCAGGGCCCTAAGAGTGAGGCCAGGCTGAGAATCCAGCACCACTTCCGTTGCACTCACCAGGTTGGAGGATGCCAGTGCCTAGTCCCTCTGGCCACAGCACCCCCTCTGTGCCCCAGAGGCTGGTGTCTGTGCCCCATGCCTCATGTAGTGATACTCAGGGCTGTCTTCATACCCCACTATCCTTCCTAGAGGCCTCCACCTCTTCTGCAGCCAGGTGCTGCTGCTTGAACCCACACTCCCTCACTCTGCCCGTCATACAGCTTGCATTTCTTCCTTCAGTTCCTGTCTTGGGAGTCTTATACCTGCCATGCAGTGCTGGTGTCAGGGAGCTGATCCCAGCAGCCTCGGGAGGATATTTACTCTAGGTTTAAGGTTCTCTCTTCCAAGATTGGGGCCCTGCTTAATGAAGGCAGAGCCCCTCAGCCTGCCGGTCTTCCTGCCAAGACTCTGGGTCTGGTGTTTTTTGCATGCTTCATGTCACCTGTTCTAGGGTGGCCTGTGACTGTGACTTGGTTGCCTGTCTGCAGGTGGTCTTTTTCCTTTGCAAGTTCTCATGCCCTGCCTCTTCCTTCTGCAATCCTTTTTTGATAACTTCCTCTTATCTTACTGAGGACTTCAATGACAGTGTCTTGGGGGCTAGGTGGGTGCTGGGCCTGCATTATCTTGTCCCTTAGTCTTTTCTGTTCTCAAGGTGCTACATCCAGGGGCTTTCTCCCAGGGATGACACTTCCTCATTGACATTGAAGGAACTGGGATTTTTGGCATGGATTGTGGCATTTCTGGGACTCTGTCAATCCGGGAGAGTTGGTACTTCTCCTCATGGGCCTATGTGTTTCCTGGCTCCTGCACCTTTCCTGTTGCTGCCTTTCCCATGGCTACTCTTCCCCATCCTCTCTGGGCCCCTGACCTCAGGGCTCAGCAAAGAAAAATGTCTTTTCTGTTGTTTTGGCAAGTTTCGGCAGCCATGTGTGTTCAGGCCACTACAGTACCCAGGAGTTGTGATGGCATTTCCCATCAAGAGGGTCCAGTCTCCTGAGAAGTGTGATAGCAGCATCACACCCTCTAAGGAAGGGTGTGATGAGCCACTTCATACAAAGGCTCTTTTACAAATGTCTTTGAAGCGGGAGGGTCAGTCACCTTTCTGGGCTCATAATAGAACAGGGTAGTTACCCTTTGACTTTGTGCTTTTCCTGGGGCTGTGTCTGGAGGAACATAGGCAGGAAGAAAAGGTGCTGGGAGCAGTTGGAGCAGGCTACTTTGGGTGTGGCCTGGCAGAGACACCTGCTTCTTGTGGTACTGGCCCAGAGATTGGCCTGGGGCCTCAGGTGGCCCTTAGTGTGACGCTGTTCTCAGACAGTGACCTGGGATACTTCGAGGCAGTGGTGGGTGGCTGTAGCTGTGGCTTCCTTTCCCCTTGTGCTGCCAAGCAGAGCCATGGGGTCTGTGAGCACCTTGTACTTCTTCAGGAGTTAGGGAAGGCTGGGAGGAGAGTTTGGGACCACATTGCCCTGTCGTACTGCCCTGCCCTTCCTGTTGGAAGTGTGTCTCTGGGTTTCTTGGCCATCACTCTTCACCCATGGGACTTGCTACAGTGAGACAATCTCATGCACCCAGAGTTTTGGTCTCGAGCTGGCCTGCAGCCATGGCCCTTTAATGCCTGCAACCCTTCCTGGTGCTGGCATCCCTCAGGGTCTTCCCAGTCCCCATGCCTCTTTCCTCCCTGATTTCCTCCCTCCCTGGCAACTGTCAGGGATGGGGCTGCTACTGTGGATGGAGGGAAGCTGTCTCCATGATCTCTAGATCCTAGGCTTGGCTTGCTGCCTTTATGTTGTTCAGAGCTGCCCACAGGGCCTGCCTCTTTCACGTTCCTTGGAGCAGCCTCCCTATTGTTCCATGAGGATGGTTGCACCTACCTCCCTGACCTGTTCTGGTGGCCTAGAGCCCATCAGGAGCCAGTAGGTAGCTCCTGGGCCCTCACTTATCACAAGATGGGAGGCCACCCCTCTGGGGACACAGGTGGTTTCTCATTTGAAACTGAACCTGAGAGTGTCAGTGGGCTGTCCCTTGTTTTGTCAGAAAATTAAAAGAACTTCAGAGGGGCCAGCACATGAGATCGAAGATGTGTTATTGCCGGACATTTATTTTCCTGATGGTGACAGAGGACTGTGTTTATGTGACCTGAAGGCTGAGATATGTAATGCCTTTGCTTGTTATAACTGATTATCCAAGTAATGCCATGGTTTGAGTTTTTATGCAGCTGGAGCCAAGTTCTTGGAGGTGGGAGGAGATGGAGAACCAGCCCCTCTTATTGTCCCTTGAGCTGCCTGTCTGGAAGGTGTGCACTAACTCAGGAGCGTGGCCCTTGGGCAAGCATGGCCCTTGGGCAACCCTGTCCTGCTGCCATCTGCCTGGGCCTCCCCTTGACAGCCAGTGGAAGTGGATCTCGAGGATGCTCTGAGCCCCAGGGTAAGAGGGGAAGCTGTTTCCCCATTCACATAACCAGTCCGATTCTCTGCCCCTTCTTGGTACAGTTGACGCCACCACTGTGTGTCCAAAGGGGAACTTGAAACCCAGGCAGCTTGGGTTTGTGAACTCAAGCCAAGCTGGAGGCTTTGCACTGTGCTGTCACCTGCTCTGCTCCCCGCCTGGCAGCTCCGTGGCTCAGAGCCCTTATATGTCCTCCCTTGGACCTGCAGGCCCTCTGGAAGCAGTGCTGATCACACAGGGATCTCTGGGCAGCTCACAGCCGTCAAAGGCAGTCCCTGGGCAAATGGAGCTGGCTAGTGAAGGAAGCAGCGTTCAGGCTTGTTTCCTCTATGCTGCAGATACAGTAGCTCTAGTGAGAGACAAAGTAAGTATCTCTGTGAGCAGACAAATTCCTGGGGGAGGTCTTCCCTAGACCTGCCCCTTGCTGCTCAGCCCACTGCCAGTCATGGCTCCTCCACAGCTGTCTTCGCTACCTGCTGCCACAGTGGTACTGGCCTCCACCCCCATCTTTTTCAACACCAGGGATTGAGCCCAGGGCCTTTGCACTGAGCTGCATTCTAGCTCTTTTTCTTAGTTTTAAATTCTAAGAAAGGCTCTTGCTCACTCAGTAAATTGCCCCAGCGAGGCTCAAACTTAGGGTTCTTCTGCCTGAGCCTCCTGGAGTGCTGAGATTACAAGATGTGTGCCAGTGTACCTGGCTGCAACGCATATCTTCAAGTCTTTTTTTTTTTTTCAGTCTTATTTTTGAACATTCATTTGGCCCATGTCCTTGCTCCTCCTCAGTGGTGGTTTCCACTCCTTTTATTGTTGAGTCTTTGTTGTGCCTTTTTGAGTACTGTTATTTCAAGTTCATACCCTGCTCTGGAAATAAGAATTAGAAATGAGTTGCTTTTCATCAAACATGTGCGGTTTGCTAGGTATTGCTCTTGGCGTAGGATGGTTGTGAATCCTCATGGTTTCCCAGGGGTGCAAGCTTAATTAGGTGAGAAGGACATAGCGGGCCCAGAACTTGCCTCAAGTTGCTTTCTCTCTGCACTGTGGTACCCTGCCGGGGGCTTTGCACACTGGTGGCTTAGCTGGGAAGGAGGGGACTGGGTGTGCTTGAGGTGGAAGTGAAGATTCTGCTGTCAGGGCGCTTGTGGAGGAGATTTTTCCTGGCCCCTGCAGCTTTCTTCCTCTCTGGCTGGAGATGTGCACAGACAGTGCCCTCAGCCTCAGCCTCACTGCCCATTCTTGCCTTAGCTTGTGTGGTGCTGGTGACAACTTTGGGCTGATACATGTTCCCAAAGCATTGCTTAAGCCACGGAAAACAAAAGTTAATGGGATAAATGGACAAGCTTGGTGTTTTCCTGAGGGCTCAGAGTACGTATCTCTGTTACCAATAAACCAGTGAGAAAAAAAAGCACTGGACACACACACACACACACACACATGCAGCTTTATATATGATGTTGTGTGTATATAGTACTCGACCTGGAGAAGTGGCAGCTGATGCTGTGGATTTGTGTGGAACCCTGTAGTTGCCACTAGAGGATGTGTGTCCTTAGGCACATGGGTAATTTACAGATTCTGCACAACAGGCCTTGAGGAGCACTAGAGGAATCATAGCACACAGACCAAGTCTCGGATGGCAGAGCAATAGCTTTGAGCAGCTGAGGCATGGATTTTCAGTCGGAAGTGGCAGACTGTTGGTTTGGAAATTATATATTTGCGTTTTTCCTTAATGGTGATCTTTAGGCTATGTTGTAAACATTTAAAGTCCGGAGTTAGTTTTTCAGCTTACACTGGAGTCATACACTGCATACTTTTTCTCACCATCTGATGTATTTGTCAAGTTTTTAGTTATTTTTGCTGAATGGTTATTACACTGTTACTGTTGTTTTACAGTACTGGAGATTGAACCCAGGGAGTACTGAGCTGTATCTCTACCCCACATACACTTTTTGAGGCAGTCTTTTTTACTAAAATACACAGACTGTCTTTGAGCTGACAAGCCTCTTGCCTCAGCCTCTAGGATAACTGGGATTATAGGCATTGTCTTGGTTACTTTTCTCTTATTGTTGTGACAAAATACCTGATTGCCAAAGTGAAGCAAGGGAAGGTTTATTTCTTACAGTTTGGAGATTTCAGTTGATACCCAGCTGGCTCCAAGGCAGGCTGGCATGGCAGGGCAGCCATTCATGGCCACCACAAACAGCAAGAGCAAACAGAAAAAGAGGAAAGACACACCTTCATCCCGGCCCTTATGCTGTATGTCGGCTCTGCCCCTGGGTGGGTGCAGCACTCACATTTCCCATCCTAGCACTGGATAACAAACCAATCACAGACACTAGATTTGGCTGTGTCCATATTACTTGAGGGCTGGAGTGGGGGCAAAGGAATATATAATCTAGAACAGGCAGGTACCTCTGAGCCTGACAGGCATTATTATTTTTAAAGATATGTTTAATCTTTCCTCCGTGTATACAGAATTTCTTTTTCACAGTGATCCTTTTTGCATCTCAGAACTCCACTTTAGCATAGTTGTATTTCTGTCCTTTGGCTTTTTTGGAAGTTTCTTTGTTGAAAGTGTTGGCGACAGACATACCAGTTTTGGTATGAAAACACCCCTCTAGCCTATGTTCCTGGAAGGTGGGCCTGTGGCCATGCATTCCGAGCAAGAGTGATGCTTCTGTAGTGGAACCACCTCTTGTGCCCGGATCTGGTGGGTGTGAAGTGTGAGCACAGTGCTGTGGTGGGAGCTGCCTCTTCTCTGGGGCTGTGCTTGGAATTGTTCTTGCCTCTGGAGTTTTACAGTTTCAACATGTGTTTAGAGTTCTGTTTCTTTTATTTAGGTAGTTGTTTTCTGTATCCAACTTATACATTTCAGTAGTCCTAGGAAATTCTCATTCTCTCTTCCTGGCTCCTTCTCCTTTTGACTTTTATGTTCTGTGAACTATTTAGTATGTCTCGATGTGTACCAGATTGTCATATCTGCTTTTCCTATGTCAAAGCCAGAAATTGTGTTTTTAATTTCAGTAGGTTTGTATACGTGTTAGTATGTTAGACTTCTATGTAGGATGCAATGTGTGCATAATGGGTTTTTAAAAAAACATGCCTAAAATTGCCTGGCCATTTTTGGTATCTTATAGGTAACATATTTTTTATTTTCACATTTTATTAAGCATCTCATATAGAGTTTTGCAAACCATTATTTGAAACTGCTGGCATCTAAGCCCTTTGTTGGGTTAGATCAGGTGTGCATGGATTTGTTTTCTGCCCCTTCCCCAGACCCCATAAAAATGCCCATGCAGGGGGCCCTCCTGTATTGCGTAGCAGGACTTCATGAGTCTGTGTCCTGGGAACCAGACGCCAATCTTCTGCAGTTTTGGAGGAGGGTGCCCTGGTCAGATGCTGACAGGATTAGTGCCTTGACACCACTTTTTCTTTGTGTTCTCATGTGATGGGTGGAAGAGAGTTATCTGGAGTTTCTGGACTCTAATGGTGTTTGCACATCAGTCGCCAGAAGGCCCCTCCCACCATTGCCTTCAGGGTTAGGATTTCTGTGTGTGAGTTTTGGGGGGACACAGTCATACAGACCATAGCACCTCCTTGTGGCTTTTCTCATCCCATGGCGGTGAGCCTCTGACCAGACTGGACCTCTGCCTGCTCTCGTTCCATATCCCAGTGGGTTGTCCACCTCAGGGTCTCTTTCCTATGTGACATGGGCCACAGCGATCCTGGCCTTTTCTTGCTTTCACCACATGACGGATTGAGAACCAAGTGTCAGGAAGGGTGGGTAAGGGGCTCTTAAAAAACCACTCTGTAGTGACTCTTTAAAAATTGATGGGAAATTTCATATAAAGTTCACCATTAACCACTTGAAAGTAGAGCATCTGGTGCATGTGTGATGTCATCAGCTGCCTCTTTCTCCTAGTGCGGGGACATGATTATCACCTAGAGAGAGCCAGGGCCCAGCACTGCTACCACCTTGACACCTATAGCCTGTGCTTTGTCTCTCTGAATTCACTTGTTCTGTAAGTTCTCTGAGAGTAAAATCTTTGCAGTGTGACCTTTTGGGCCATAGCTTTTCATGCTGAGTGTGATGGTGTCAAGGTTCACTGTGTCTCAGGCTGCCATTCCTGCTTAGGCTGAGTCCTGTCTTATCACTTGCGTGAGCCATTGTTACACATGTGCGTGTCAGTGATGACATTCAGCTGTGACCTCCTGGCTGTGTAGAAGTGCTGCTGCAGATATAGATGAATTCCTGTTTCCGTTCCTTGATGTGATACTTGCTGGACCACAGGATGGTCCTCTGCATTTCCCATGTGGCAGCCCTGTCCCATTCCCAGCGCTGCAAGGAGACTGATTTCTCTGCAACCTCACCAGGACCTTTCATTTTCCTTTGTGAAAAAATTATACCCAACCCAGTGGGCACAAAGGGGCATCTTGCTATGATTTTGACTTACATTTTCCTTCCTGACAATGTTGAGCTTCTTTTCATATACTTGTTGGCTGTTTGTATGCCTGAACAAATGTCTGTTCTTCCTTTGTCCAGTTTTTAACTCATCCTTTTATTATTGAATTGTACAAATCCTTACTATAGTCTGGGTACTAAAAACCATTATAGGATTTGAAGCTAGTTTCTCTCACCCTATTGGTCTTCTGTACCCTTGACGATATCTTACATTGTACCATTTTGATGCAAAAGTTGTACCATTGTCTTAATTCTTAGTTTTTTAGTTTTTTTGTGCAAAGTTTTTTGGGAGTGCAGGAATGTGTGTGTGTCTACATAAACAAATTCATATGTATCGAATTTTAAAGAGTGTCTTTAATCATTTTGGTTTTAAGCATTTGGTAATTGTTTATAATTGGAGCTGAGAGTCTATATGAAAAATTTATCATTTAGTGAAAGGGAAATGTTGGTGTGTCGGAGTGGTGTGGTCTCAGGGTTTACATTTGACCCATATCTGTGGGAGCTGTGTAAACTGTAAAGCCTCTGTGCTATGTCTTCGTTATTTGGAAAGTTAGGCTCAGCTTTGGGTCAGAGCAGAACTGTGGTGTGTGAGTATGGACAGTGCTGTTTCGCTGCTGTGCAGAGCACTCAGAGAGGTTCTGCCCACAGCGTTCTGATTTTGACACTGATGACATTTATACAATTTGGATAAAGATGTTTATCGATCGTTTAATGAAAAATCTTACTACCTGGTCCAAAACTACTTCCTTTTCTGCTAAGCTTGCTTCTACTGACTTGAGTCTGTATCTGTTGTTTTGCTGTCCTCTGTGACTGGCTGACTTAGCAGGAGAGTTGTACAGGTGACAGCCAGAGTCCATTTCTCCCATTTCAGGGTTGCTGTGGCCACAGGGCATTTGGACCTCTCTACATTGCACTGCAGGACTGGCAGCCCATGTGTGCCTCCTGGGAGAGCATGCCAGTGGGAGATTTCCTGTGTTCTCTGCTCTTTCACACTCGCCGGACCCCGTGGTGTATGAAGAGCTATAGCAGGAATGGACCTGCTGCTGAGAACTCTCCTGACCACTGTCCCTGGACACGTGCAGATCATAGTCTGTGCTGTAGGTGTGATGGGGCTCTTGGGTCTTGTACATGAGTCTGGGCTGTAGTCTTAGTCCTGAATTCCACCTGTGGTGTGCTATATGTTTTGTGTGGTCTGCGTGGCCCCAGGGTCTTCAGGGCTGCCTTCAAGCCCCAGCAACTCTTCTTGGCTTTCAGGGGAAAGCAAGTCTGGTAGAGAATGAGTGTTGAGTCCTGCTTGCAGTGCACAGGCTGCGATTTCAGGGAGTGGAGCTGCTCTGTGGCTTGAGTAGTAAGGGATCTGAGAGAGCCCATGGTGCAGACAGATGGTGGAAGCTGAGATTCCAAATCACAGCCAGGTGTCTGAGCATCATTAGGAAGCTGCCACTCTGTAGGGAAGAGGCAGAAAGAATCCAGGTCATGTCACCCATCAGACAGTGGCCCAGGAGATATGCAGACATGTGGTGTGTTTGCAGAAAGAACTTGGGTAGTCCAGCTAAAGACAAATACAAGGCATGTATTTGTGCGCTTGGGTTATGCTGCCTGCCTTCTCAGATGTGCCTCCCGTCTGACCTTTGCACTGACCTCTCTCCCTTGGCCCTGTGGGTTGAGGCTGCTGACTTGAAGCTTGGGTCATGGTGTGTCTCTTGAGCCCCACAGTCATCAAGGTCCTCTAGTGTTCCAGGGGCTGGAGCCAGGGACACTGTCTTGGGCCCTGGAGGTCTGGGCTCTGCAGCTGGGGAACCCATGGTCATGAGTCAGTGCAGAACTGGTCCTGACTTCCTGATTAAGCCTTTAATCCTCCAGGACGCTTGTTTTTGCTTCTTTTAAGTTGTTGTACCAGGCCACTCTGTCATTATCTGAGGATGTTTCAGTGCCAGTGGCACTGTGAGGCCAGGATCACACCCTTGCTCCTGCAGGTGCCTCCCATCATGTCCCTGCACATACATTCCTTCAGTGGCCTGTTGCTCCTGTCCCTGTGGTGACTGCTGGTCCATAGCAAGGGTGATGAACCAGTGTGGCAAAAGAAGCTGTTGTCATTCTTGTTAGAAGCGACGGTCCTTCAGAAATCCTGGGGGTATTCAAATAGCCAAGAACAGTGGAGGTTGCTTGAAATAGAGGGCCTCAACCACAGTGAGTGGTGGGCAGCCTTGGCAGAAGCCAGAGTCCTATGCAACTCTGAGAGCTGTGGGCTGACCCCTGGCATGCTCAGTGACTCTGCCAGCTGACAGCCATTCCATGGGAATTTGTGAGACCTCCTCAGAGGGCAGACTTCACCCCACCCACTGTGAGCTTGTTGTGGCACCCCTGCCCTGGACCACTGTGAGAAACATGCCCCTTTGCTCCCTCAGAAGGACACTCTAAGCTGGCGTGGCTTGGACAGCACAGGATGTAGTCCACAGACAAGGGAGTGGGCTGTCCTGGGAATCATAGAAGAAGAGCTGTTCACTTATGCACTTATTTTGGCACAGGTTTCAGGCCTTCAGGTTGAGGCCCTGTGATACTGCACGGGTGAGGGGAGTGTAGTAGAAGTGACTTGGGTGTCTCTATGGGGTCTGTTGAGTCAGTTGCCAGCAACCCTCAGGTGGACCTTGGGAACAGTTTCATCTCAGAGGCCTCTTCCTTGCCCAGAGCCTGTGCTGTAGATGATGACTGGGAGTCCAAGGTGTCTCCTGACCTGTCAAAAATATGCATATGATATGTTGCTCAGCCTGGCCTCAACTTGTACTGCCCTTTACCTGGAGGAAATTTATTTTTCTAATGTTTCAACAGGCTATCTTGAAAGGCTGGCCCTGAAATCCTTCCCCATGTAAGCAGCACATGTGCAGGGGCTGATGGGCTGGAGATAGAGGCTTCTTAGGGTAGCCCAGACTTGGATGGGTGATATGTGAGGTGCAGGGCTATCAGAGTGCATCTGAATTTCCTATTGCCTGTCACTGTGAGTTTCCTGAGTCTCCTGCTATTAACAGATGTGGACTTGGTGTCCTGCGGGGTGCATCCCCAGAGAGTTCTAACCATGGGGTAGTGGGTGTGGGTGCTGTGGACTCTCAGATGGCATACTGGGTGTGACATGGCAGGCTCTGCCCTTGATACTGGGTCAGGATGTGGTTGTCCTTTGCTTCCATCTTGTTCTGTGGCTCTTAGCATTTCTAAAGGTCCCCCAGGTGACACATTGGCTGACACGGACCTGCTTTCTTCCTGTGACTGCATTTCTCTGGTGAAGAGCTTTTGCCATGCCTGCCTGGTAGCATGGTAGAGACAGTGCCACCAAACAGGGCCATGAGACCCTAGGACACCTGTCTGGGAGAGGCCACCTGGTCCTCTGCAGATGTGTGATGGCAGCCATGTGCCTTCGTGTGAAAGGAGAGCAGGGCCCCTGGGCTGAGTGAGTACCTGAGGCCCAGGAGGAGTCAGAGCCAAGTGACACCTATGAGGCGTACCTTGTGCAGAAGGTGTGCCCTGAGGCTGGTCCCTGGCCCTCTGCGGGCAGGTGGGGTGCTTGTGTCTGTGCTTCCCCACCTATAGTTACAGGTGTTGCAGCAGCAATCCAGCGGGGGCCTCTGTGCAGCCCTGCCTCATCCCATAGTGTGTTCTGCCCCTTACTTCCTCCTGCCCACAGCGACCTCAGCATGGGCATTTTTCTGAGCAAGCCGGGCTACATTCTTGAGGGCAGCATGATGGCTGTTGGTACAAGTAGTGTGTTCTGCAGCTCTGAAACCTGGCTGCTCCTGGGCCAGCGAGAGGCCCTCACCAGCTCTGCTTTGGGGTGGCTCAGTTGCAGGCTGGCACAGCCTCCCATGTGTGGTCCAGCCTGCCCTGGAGGAGTCTCTACCCTCGTCTCTGGGAAAGCCTCTTTGCTGCTACTTGTCTGTCAGCTGTGCACACTCCCCTCTGTCTAGTTCAGGATGGAGAGTCAAGCACGGCCTCTGGTCTGCACCAGGCATGCCCGCCACAGTCATACAGGCTGGTTGTGTCTCCACGTGCGTGCCATTCAACAGCTCCTCATGAGTGACTGTGTGGGGGGAGGGGGTGTTTTTGTATCTGCTGAGGCTGCCTGGCACTCAGCCTCTGCGGGCTGAGTGGATCAGCCCACAGAGTGGGCTGTGGGATGGGCTGTGGGATCAGCCCACAGAGTGCATCAGCCCACAGCCCATCCCTGTAGTGGATGTGGGGCTTGGAGAGCAGGGATGCTTTCATCTGGAGCTTTCTCTTTAGACAGCTGGCATTAAGCAAATGATGTGCTGTCTGGGAGAAGGGCACTTAAGTTACATCACTGGGCTCTGGGTAGCCAAAAGGAAGCCCTCTGGGTAGGTAATATCTGACATGCATTTGCAGCATGTAATTGGAACTACGAGAAAAGGTTTTGTTCAAAGCTAGTGAACGGTTTCCTTATTTTAAATCTGTTGGATCTGGAAAGAGTTATTAGCTTTTGAATCTTTATATAAAATTTAGTGGAAAGAGTTTCTGATCCAGATGCCCCAGCCTTGGGTGAGCTCATTTCCAGGTACCACTGAGGCTGGCCCAGACTTGTCTTCTGGAGCTTCTCTTGTGTGGCAGAGGCTGGTTTCCTTTTCTGGTTATGGGGTCTCTCGTCTTGCTGTCTCACCCAAGTTGCTCTACTCTCTGCCTGTCAGATCCCTTCCTAGTGGCCTGTGGCACAGTAGTTTCCTTGCTCAGCTAGTCTCTGGCATCCAGGCCTTGTAGGTGGCTGTGTTTCAGGCCCTGGTGTTTGCTGTGGCCTGTGGCAGTCCTTGGACGTCTTGGGAGAGTACAAGACAGTTGTGAGGATGTGTGACACAGGACATGGGGCAGCACTGGTAGTGGGCCAAGGTCCTGTGGGCTTCACTCTGCTTCTTCAACTTAGCACACCCTGCTGACTTTGGAAGATCATGAAGTGCCCACAATGCGGCTGGATAGCAATCAGGGTGTGGTGGGTGTCTTCAGTTCTGGCTTCTGTACCCTTGTGCAGGCTGGCTCCCTCCAAATAGAGATATAGGCTGGTAGGCACCTGCAGGTGGGTTCTCCCAACCCAGAGAGTGTTTGCGTATCTAGACAGGAGCTGTTAGCAGATGCAGACCTGTTATTTATGATTCTCATGACTGATTTGCCTCGCTAGCCAGTGCAAAGGACACTTTGCAGAACCATCTCCCTTCAGCCTGGAAGCAGAACCTGGCCGCCCTGCTGGGCTGCACAGTGCTGTACAGGGCACTCTCAGGTGGTGCCGGGCAGCTTCCTCTGTGGAGCTGGTGTGGGGCCTGTGGAAGGGTTGGCACTACTGAGGTTGCCTCTTGTAGTTGTCTGCTCAGAAATTGATTTTGTCCTGTGGAAGAGTAAACTGACACTGGGAGAGGGCACCCTGAGGCCATGGGCTTGCTGACTGGCCTTGCCTAGAGCATCTGGGCAGCTCTTTGAGGAAGTCCGGGGAGTCAGGCCAGCAGCAGCTGCACCATGTACCTCTCCCCAACACCCAGTGCCACTACTGATTAGTGTTGACGTTGCTTAGCTGCTGAGTATGTTTGAGTGACACCAGCACACTGGGAATAATTCCAGGTCAACCAAGTTTCTCCAGGTGGACCCTTGTGTGCCTTGCCACATTACAGACTTGCTCTAGGTGAGGTCTTGGTTAGATGTGACTGCTGCAGCTTCACTGGGTTTGCCTTTTTATGGCTTCTGTGAGCCCAGTGGGGCTCTCTGTGTGGAGAAGGTGGTTGTGAGGAGTTTACAGGGACCACATGTGCTCCAGATAACCAGGCTCAACCCCTGGGCTGCTCAGCAGCTCAGGTGGTCCTCTGGTGCTGTGGCTCCCTCCTCCATAGGGGGGCCCAGTGTCCACTCTGTGTGGGGTTGGATGACTCAGGGCTAGGCAGGGTGAAGGAACTGGTAAGCCAGCTTGTGTGGCCACATGGTTGGTGCTTTCTCAGGGTGGATTGGGTAGGAAGAATTGGGATGCAGCGTGGCTGCTAGGATGGGATTTGACGAAGTCAGAAGCAGCAGCCTTGCCATGAATATCCTGAGCACACTTGGGAGACAGATTCTGTCCCTGACCCACCGAGTGGCCTCCTAGCTGTCTATGAGAGACTGAGGCATGTTGGGGTGATAGAGACTTAGCAGGGGCCTGGACCTTGTTGGGATTTGTAGCAGGGTGAAGAGGAGGCCAGGACCAGACTGGGTGGCCTTAGCATCTGTGGGACCCTCATGGTCCCTTGGCTTCCTCAGGATGCTGTGTGGTCCTGGCCCATGACTCATCCTGTGTGAGACCTGACCGGGAGCCTTCCTCCTAATGGAAGTAGACATAACCGATATCATAGTGTCCGTTGGAAAGTTCATTGGTGTAGTTTTAAGTAAACCTATAAATAGCAAATTTATAATTTTTAAAAAAATAATCACTGTATATATGTAAAAAAAACCCTGTTTAGTATTATATCAATATTTTGGGTGCTATTATATAGAATAAAAATCTTGAGACTAAAAAGGCAGAAGGGGATCCTGTGTATCATTTGCAGTCCTGTTTTTCATGATTTTTGTCTGGGTGCTGTTTGCCCAACAGGTGGGTGTGGGCAGCCATGAGGCTGGTGCTGTGGAGTGGCTAGTGGGTGTGCCAGGCAGTGTCTGTTGCTGGCTGTTGCTGATCTGCATTCTGCGGCAGCCATCAGGGGCTTCTTGGCCACTCCTGGTTGGTCTGGGGTGACATCCACAGACCACAGCCCGGTGACGAGCACAGCGCCTAGCCACCGGCTAGGTGGCAGGTGAACCCCAGGTTGATCTGGAAACTGCTGGCTGTGTACCAGGACACTGCAGTGTGTGTGCAGGCCACAGGGCGCTGAGAGCCTTTCCTGGTGCTTATGCTGCAGGTGTCCTCAGTCACTTGCTGACTGTGGAGCATTCTGCCAGGTGGCTATAGCACTTGGACACAGGAAAAACCTCTTTTCTTCTGTGAGTAGATGGTCACATACTTGTAGTCATTTTTTCTTGCAGTCCTGGGGATTGAATGTAGGAAGCATGGAGCTACACCCAAAAATTTTATTTTGGAACAAGCTGTCTGTTGCCTTGCTGCCCAGCCTGCGCTTGACCACCTGTGACCCTTCGGTCCTCAGTAGCTGAGATTGTAGTGTGAGCCACAGCACCTGGCTGCACTGTTAGAATTTTTTTAATAGTTTTTAAATGTTGATGTGGGCTATTTAGTGTTCTTTATGGCATTGTAGTTTGTTATTTTGAATCAGTAAGTTGGAACTTTTAGCATGGTCTTTCAAAAAACTCCTTTTGATGTGACTTTCTAAAAAAAAACTATGATTTTGTCCTTGACTTGCAAAATAAATACTTATTAAGCTTTTTGTGGTTGCCTTTTCTTATTATGAATACTTTTAGGGGCTTGATTTATTTGCAAAATATTTTAATAAGTGTATTTCCAATATTGGTGATTAAACCCATGGCCTTCTCTGTCCTGTAAAAAGTTTTAAAATTTTGAGACAAGTTCTTGCTGAGTCACTAAGTTATCCAGGCTGGGTTTGAACTTTCAGTCCCCCTGCCTCAGCCTCCCAGAGGGCTGGGATTTAGGCATGTGCCACCATGCCTGGCTAATCCTGTTTTTAATAAATGTACACGTTTCTAACAGACCCTCCCAGGTACCCCTAGTAAACAGAGCAGGCAGCTGCAGAGGCGTTGGTGGTGGAGGATGCCTGCACTCAGAGGTCTCAGACTGTGATTGTCATCAGCAGTCACATGTGGGACTTCAGTCGCTCAGTTGCTTGTGTCCACAGGACCAGATGTGCTTTCAAAAATGCAGTGCCCCACACCCCACTGTGATGGTCACGAGCATTACAGATAGTGACGTTCACAGAGCAGCTGAGGACTGAGTTTGCTGCCTTGGAGCCTGCACTCCTGAGCCTGTAGTGCAGTGTGTGGCCTCTTTCCCTGGAGGCTCTTGAGGCCCTGCTGCTGCCAGGAGACGGGTTAGGTCCTTCTGCCTACCCAGTGGGCACCTGGTATCCCACAGCACTCAGGTTTTTCCCATATCACGTGTGGTTTTCAGCTTCACCCTCAGAGCTCAGCGGGGAGTAGTGCCCTTCTGGAGGAACTGCTGCTTCCCTACCTGACTGTTGGCTGCTTTGAGGTGTGAGCTTCCCTTCCCTGTGGAGTTTTCGCCTGCAGTCATGACACCGTTGGTGCTGCATTGTGGCATGCCAGTCCTCACTGTCTGTGTCTCCCACAGTGGTTACCGTGATCCTGAGGGCTGTGACCTATGAGGAGAAGCGGGGTGCCTGCAGTGTGGGTGCCAATGTCAGGGATGCTGCCTGCTACGTGTGCTGGGCCTTCGCGCGTGCCTACGACCCACAGGAGCTGGCGCCCTTTGTGGCTGCCCTTGCCAGGTGAGCCTTTTGGTCGTACATGCCATCTTGAGGGCACTGTATTCTTACAGGGCAGGGGTCTGGATTTCAAGGGTCAGTGGAAGACGGTCCCCTGACAGCCCCTCCTGTGGACTCAGGTGTTGGCCTGGGGAGCAATTAGGAAGCACCGGTGGGGAGGAGGTGTTCAGGAAGGTCCATCCACACCCACTGCTGGAAAGTGGAGAACATGGGGTGTTGGAGGTGGGGCAGGGCAGTATTTGCTGGCATCCTCAGACGGCTGTGTCACTCACAGCTTCCTCAGGGAGCTCTGCAAGGTGCCCTGGGGACAGAAGCTCACACCAGTAGGTTATTGAGTCACTGGGAAGACAGAATCCTAGTGTCCACCGCGGGCTGTGCTGTTCTGGGCTGTGTAGGTTCCTAGGGGAAGAAACTGGGTTCCTGGGCAGAGGTTTCTGGTGGAGGTCTTGAGCCTGTGCCATCTGCCTAGCTTTTAGGAGGTGTTACTTGGAAAGATACCAAATATTAGGGTTCTGGTACAGGAGTCTCTTTTTAAGTTTTGTTTTCTAGACTTCCATTCTTTGGAGTTAGGAGTCTGAGGGGCTAAGGAGGGGCTCGGAGCTGCACACTCACCCTCATGGTGTGATGCACAGAGGCCCATCTGAGAACTGTAACTTGAGAAAGGAGCCAGGTAACTGAGCTTAAAGAGTTACACTTGAGCCAGGCCTTATGACATACCCCTGTGGTCCCAGCTACTGTGAGACTAAGGAAGGAGAATTGAAAGGTCAGGCCCTACCTGGGCAACTTAGCAAGACTTTGTCTTAAAATAAAAAATAAAAAATGTACAGCTCACTGATAAGCACTTGCCAGCAATTGTGAGTATGGCTCAGTGGTGGGTTTTGCTCAGCATGTGCAAAGCTGCGGGTCATTAGGTGGCCATGCTGGGTTCTTTACTCAGTGCCCAGGAGAGTGGATGACTGCCTGATCAAGCCTATCAAGCAGGAGGATGCAGTCTGGGGCGTTCTAGTTCTCCGTGGCTATCCTGCATCCTCTGGCTAGGACCTTCCATGGTACTTCTAATGAGGCCCATGGCCATCTAGCATCTGGCCATCAGCACTCTGCGGGATGCTGGTGAGTGGCCCTAGGGTCACACCATGGTGGGTTCAGGGATGCTGTGACTGGAGCTTTCTTCTCCTCTCAGGCATCTCTTTGCTCCTTATCAGGGTGAGAGGCAGGCCTATGTGTACTGCATTCCCTGCAGGGCTGGATCCGGGCCATGTCTCTCAACGGAAGTGACCCCAGAAGATGGTCCTGCCCCTGTTCGAGGAGATAAGGTGCTTCCGAGGCAGCTGAGATGGTGTCTGTCCCTTTGGGCTTGTCTATTCTTGACGTGTACAGCAGGACTGCAGGGTGCTACTGTTGGCGTTGCTTGAGGAGAGTGTCTTTCCTGAGGCCGGCAAGGCCTGGTGTAGTGGAAAGCAGGTATGACTGTGCCTCTGTTCATTGTCCCTGTGACCAGCTCTTCTTGCTACAGCTGGGCTGGCTACAAGTGGTGTGTCGTGAGCCTAGGTCTACTGCTGCTGCTCTGCCCTGTGGACAGAAGCTCAGTTGTATGTGCTGTTTCAGGGAAGTTTTCTCTGCTGTTTTTTGTCTTGTTCCTCAACTTTCTGACTGATCCAGTAACCAAGGATCAAAAGAAAAATATTTTAGTGGAACTTCTTTAGGTTGGTAACGTCTGGCCCGGTTCCATAGCACTTTGGTAGGGGCAGATGCTGAAAAGGGGGCTGAGAGCCGTGGAAATCCATTTGCTTGGGCCAGGGCTCTCTGTCACTGTGAGCATGAGTCTTCTTCTTGAAGGGTGTCTGCAGTGCAATGGACTTGTGGAAAACATTTCCTGGGCCTCATACACGTTCTTTTACTTCTGTACTGCCCTCACAACATTGTGTGACCGCCACAGTGACTTTGGGAGAAATGACTGGTATATGTGGCCTTGGTCCTCGAGGGATGTTGTCTGTGAGTGTGACTGTGAAACTGGAGGACTGGAGGACTGAGTCTCCTCTGGGACATCCTCTGGAAGATGTGAGGCCTCTGTTGGGGCTTAGCAGGTGGCATGGAAGCCATGTTCTTTTAGCTGGGCCGCAGCCAGCTGTAAATCCAGGCGCTGGAGGATTCAGGAAGGACGCAGTTCTCTCGGACAGCTGTAATTTCCACAGCTGGAGAGCGATTAGTGCGTGACCATGTCCTACCTCTGTCTGTAGACACTCACATGGGCCCAGGGAAGCCTTAGCTGTCATGTCTGCTCCATCTAAACAGCCTTTGGATTATTTCAGGAGTCACCAGCTGTGTTGCTGCCTGTTGAGTTTCTGCCCAAGAAGGCCCCTCGCCCCTTGGCCCTTGCCGACCGGGCAGGTTGTCCCTGTCCTTTGGGGGCTGTGCCTGTTGCAGGTTGCAGGCTGGTTCAGCAGGTTTGAGGGAACCTGTGTGCCCTGCCTTCACTGGCCATCCAGGCTCCAGGCATCTGGTGGGGGAGGTGGCAGGTGAGTCAGGGAGCCCTGTGCCGGCTTCCCTGCCTGGGGAGCTGGTGCCACCCGCCCAAGCTCGAGCCTGAGCCCGAGCCGAGTATCGGTTGGGGTGTGCCTCCAGGCCTGCCCCGCTCAGCTCAGCATGAGTGACCACACTTTAATTAGCAGCTTTTAAGCCCATTAATTCTGGCACTGGATAAAATCTTGATATCTTTACTTTCACAAACTGTCCACAGTATCCTGTAAAAGTAGACAGCTGAGATCAAAATGTACTTTCTAAGTAGGATAGCAGTGCCTGACAAGATCTAGGGGTGGCTGAGAAGCTAAGGACCACTCATACTGCCGGATGCTAAGTACTCAATGACACCAGGGAGGGCAGTATGGCTCACATCCTTGGTTTTTTGCTGAAGAAATTTGGATTAACTGTCATCCTGCCTCAGCATGAATTTGTGTGATTCCTCATTGGTTTATTTATGATTTTTTACTAGTATGTTTGTAGTACATATTGATTACATGCACTGTGGGGAGTTGGTTTATGTGCAGAACACATTTTGGTTCTTTTTACATTTTCCCCTTATTTCCTTCCCCTAATCCTCTGTCTTCTGGTTTGCAAAAAGATTTATCTCTGTTTTCTATTATCTAGCATAAGAAGTTTTTTAGTCTGATTATTTTTTTCTTGTTTTGAAGTTGTGTTGGTCTTTTTCAGAAGCCCCTCTTTCCTCAGTCTAGTACACAGACAGCTGGGGGTGGAAAGACTCCAGAGAGAGTCAAGTTTCTTAGAAAGCAGGTTCATGCTGCAGGAGCGGAGATGTGTACTATGACAATGCAGTGGATGGATGTTCATCATCTAGAAAATTCCTTCTGACTAGTGATCAAAAGCTAATTTGCAGGAAGGACAGAAAAGGACTGTGCTCAGTTGCCAACGTGCTCTGACTGTTGCCTTTGAGCGATTTCCTCACCTGAAACTCTTTGGTAAGCCGAGTCCTAGTTGAAGTGCACTCCCACCCCTGCCCTGGGCAGCTCCTGACTCTCGCCTCCACTGGCAAACCGGTCTGGCAGCGTGGGCTGTAGGGGCCCGGGGATTGGTTCAGTGAGATCTCTTCCTTGAGGGCAAGAGTGTCCTGAAAAATCAGGAAATGGCAAGCATTGCTCAAAGCTATGTCTTGTTCTCTCTGGGTTTCTGAGACCAGGGTTATAGAGGGAAACACTGTACAGCCTCTTGCTGCCCAGGGAGGCCAGCCCTCATGGTGGGCTACCCTGTCGTGTGACCAAGAAGCACTGCACTCTGCATCCTTGTGTGGCCAGCGCTCTGGCTCTTTTATGGTCCAAGGATATTCAACCAAAGGCAGGGCTTGGCTCTTATTTTACTTGAAGTATGTGACTTCCAGTTTGTAAAAAAAAATGGGTGGATAGTAAATTATTAATTTGGTATTCAAAGTTTTTTTTTTTTTTTACTTCAGGGCTGGGAGTTTAGAGCATTTACTCAGTTTTGTGAAACCCAGGGTTCATCCCCAGCCCTGAGAAAAGAATCAGAACAACAGGATTATTTTTGCTCAGATAAAAGCAGGGTTTTGTTTTTGAGCGTTGCATGATATTGCACCCTAAGAAACTGAGTCCTTGTGAGCTGTGTTTCTCCCTGAACGGAGCTGTGCCTCCTTCCCTGGACTTGAGGGGGCCTGGGTCTGTGCTGTGGAGATGCCTGTAACTGGTCTTGCCCTGGCAGGTTGGCCTGTGGCTGGCCCGGCATCTCCTTGCCTGCCCCTGCAACGCTGGGCAGAACCGCACCTTGTGTGGCACGGCCATCCCGCTGGGGCGGTGGAGGCCTGCACCTCAGGAACAGTGGTTTGGGGAGGTGCGTTCTTACATATGTAACCAGTATTGTCAAACCTATTTGTATTTGAGACATGCTAGCATTACTAGATAAGCCAGTTTTGGTCCTTAAGTGTGAAAGTATCTTTAAAAATTGAGTCCAAATCAAAATACTCTTTAAAACCCAGTTCCAACTGTGGACACACACTTGTCATGTTGGATTAACCTGGAAGCCTGCAGTAATGGAAAGCAGTGGTTCCCAGACATTGTTATGTTTGCTCTGTGTTCTGTGAAGTTTGGTGAAATGTGTGGATGAGGCAGCTGTTTAAAGAGGTTTACTTGTAAAGGCAGAAACCTACTCAGTGGGGGTAAATGCCAGGCTTCCTGCTCAGCGTGGTCACCTCTGCCTGTAGTGCACACTGCTCATTCCTGCCGTGGGGATCTGCATGGACAGTTCTCAGCTGTGGCTATGTGGATGGTACATCCATTATGAGTCATGAGCAAGGCACCTGCTGTCTTCCTGTCCAGATTGCTGCAGGCTCCTGGGGCTTCTCTGAGTGACAGGCTGTGTCTGGGAGACTATGGGATGGCTGCTGTCTTGGTTACTGAAAGGGTTTTTGGCATGGTGAAAGAGAGACTATAAAGTAAAAAAGCTTTTATTCCAACGATGTGGAGAGAAGTCCATGACCACCGGTAGCCTGGCTTTCTCTCCTCGAATGATGGGGTTATGGGACATACATATAACCTCTGACCAGGGGTGGCACTTAGGGTGGGCATTGATGATGTAGGAGGAGCTGATTGGGATTTTCTTCACCCGCAAACAGGAATGGGAGTTGCAATTAAGGCTGAGGAAGAGGCAGGAAGTGGTAGGCATCCCCGCTTTGGCCTTCTGCCACGTTAGACCACCGCCATAACTGTACAGTAATTTATACTAGCGCAAGAGCCTTTCAGTTAACCTTTCTCTTGTTGAGACAAAATACCTGACACCCAAAATGAGGGAAGGAAAGGTTTATTTAGCTTGCAGTTTGTGGAGGTTTCAGTCTATACTTGGCTGGCTCCAAGGCAGTGTGGTGTGGCTGAGGGGCAGCCCTTCATGGCGGCAGCAAAGGGCAAGAGCTAAAAGGCAAAAGGGGAAAAGCATGCCCCCTTTCCTCCCTTATCTTGTATGCCGGTTATCTGCTCTTGGGCAGGTGCAGAACTCACACCACCAATCCCAGTGCTAGACAACGACCCAATCACAAATACTGGACTCAGCGGCCTTCATGACTTCATGAGACTTTAGGGGGACACTTAAACAAGCTATAATAGCTGGTAACCAAAAGCTGGAGGGAGTGGGCTAGTCCTACAGCTGCTGCCCTGGTGGCTGGAGGAACATTCTAGGGTGGGAGATCCTGACCTCCTGGGCTCCTGGATACTGATGCCAAGCACAGGGAGAGCTATGTGGAGGGGAGTATGTGCCTGGCCGCCATATACTGTGGGATGGCCCTGCTCACCCTGTGGATCACATGAGCAGCCACAGAACTGCTTGTGAAGAGTCTTAGTAGAAAGGTGGCAGGGCCTGAGGCCTTGGGGAGGGCCTGGAGGGAGGGAGATGCTCAGGGCCTAGCTCTGGAGATTGGCCAGGACTCAACCTGCCCAGCTGCATTGTCTTTGGCTGAGGCACTGGGGCCACTAGGTCCTGGGGCTCCCCGAGTGACCCAGTGTGCAGCTGGAACTGGAGCCTGGTCAATCTGCCTGGACAGAGGCAGGAGTCTGCAGGCACAGAGTGGAGGCCCTGTCCTGCTGCTTTCAAAGGATGCTGCCACAGGCCCTTGCTAGGTTGGGAAGTCATTTAGAATTTCTTCATGTTTGCTTTGTTCTCTCGCTGATTCAGGTGCCAGTGTAAAATAATAATCAGGATAGAGAAATGGACGGAGGACCCCAGGAATTCTGTGTGAAGTGTGAATGTGCACAGTGATCACTGGTTTCCACATTTTTTGATGGCAGATGTTGCACAAAAGCAGATTCTTAGTTGACTTCCTTTCCATAAAAAACATAATTTTATGGATTTGAAAAAGCAAAGCTCTCATTAGAATGTAAGCATAATACTTACATTGGTGACTCTGATGGTGTCTTTAGGATGCCAGACTTGTTTTGTTCACAGCAGCAGGTCCATAGCTCGGAATCAATTGGAAGATCCCATTTATCCATCTAATACTCTGTTAAGAAGCCATCGTACCATCATGAAACAGAAGCAGTCTTAAAACGTTCATACTAGGAAAAGATGAGTTCCCTGTGGTTTCCAGTCAGGTTTTCCTTCCTCACCATGGCTACCATTTGTTGTATAGTGAAGAGTTTAGAGAAGGACAGACCAGTTTTCTGTGGCTCACTTGCCAAGAGTTGTGTGCATCGGCTCCCAGCATGGGGCCTGAGCCTGGGAACTGCTCTGGCCCTCAGGAGTGTCAGGCAGTTGTTCTTCAGAACCCTGTCACTAAGTCATTGTGTACTTGCTGAAGCCCACGGATGTGGAGTCCATAGGCCCTTCTGCCCACCCCCTCCATGAGCCGTGCACTCATGGGCGATGGGCTGTCCAGTCCTCCTCTGTCTAGTGCACCCAGGCCCCCAGAGGCACCCAGTTGTGTCTTCTTTGTCCCCTTCACTCTGTGATGGCTCCTCCATCTTCTCTTGTCTCGAATGACCTTAGAGTGTTGTTAAAAAGTGACAGTTTTGTTGCAATGCAATTCACATGCCATAAAATTCACCTTCAAAGTGTCAATTGTTATGGTATTTAGTGTATTTGGAGTTGTGCAAGTAGCAAGTAGCAAGTTGTGCAAGTAGTCTAATTCCAGAATTTTTATTTTTATTTATTCATTTATTTTTGAGACAAGGCGGGGCCTTCTTGCTTGCATTTGGAAGCTGGTCTCCAGTGCACTGAGGGTGTTGGGGTAGACTCAGACAGAAGGAACCTTGCCAGCTGTGTGGTGACCTTGGAGAGGTGCTGGACACATCTTCTTGCCCCATCACCTGCCTCCAGAGGGTCTTGCTGTGCAATTCAGGCTGGCCTTGGGCTGACTTTGTGGTGATTTTGAACTTGGACCAAATGATCCTGAACTTGCAAATGATTCTTCTGCCTCAGCCTCCCAAGTGCTGGGATTATAGGAGTGTCCCACCATGCCTGGCTTTTTAAAATGGACATGCTGGATTTATTTTTGTTTTTTGGTACTGGGAATTGAACTCAGGATCTTTTGTTTTTTAATTTTTTTTTTTTATCGGTACTGGGGATCGAACTCACGACTGCGCGCCTGCAAGGCAGGCGCTTATGCCGCTGAGCTAAATCCCCAGCCCATTGAACTCAGGATCTTGTGCTTGCCAGGCAAGTGCTTATGCCACTGAGAGCTAAATCCCTGGCCCAACCCAATTCCAGAATATTTTTTCTCCTCTCATCCACATTTATTAGTGGCCACCATTCCACTCACAGTCTGCTGTCTGTCCTTGTGACAGCACCTTGGCAGACCTGTAGCATGACCAAGGCCGGCATTATAGGTAGTTATATGGGCTTCCATGTGGGTCCATGGCCTCTAGCAGCACTGGGCTGAGGACCATGGTCACCTGAGAAAGTGGGCCTGGCAGGCCAGGGGTCTACTGGAAGGTGACTGTCCTTCTGTGATCTGTGATTGTGCTGGGGTCCCCCAAACCCCCCTCCAATCCTGTGACCTTCACCTGCTGCCCTGGCATGCCAGCCAGCTTTCTGCGGTTACAGGACAGCTGGAGTGGTCAGTATGTGAGAATAGTCTTATTTGGGCTCACAGTACCCTCCCCTATCCTGGGGACGGAATTCAGGGTCTTGTTCATGCTGTGTAGTTGCTCCCCACTGAGCTGCCCCCCACTGCTGGCTTGTGCAGTCTGTGGCAGTTTGCTTGTTGTTTGGGGCCTGTACCAGCATAGGAGCTGTAGAGGAGAAGGCCTGTTCATCTCACGGTGGCCAAGAAGCAGGGAGAGTATATCTGGGCCCACTCTCCTCAGTGCCCTGCTTCCTTCACTAGGCCCCAGGTGGTTCCCCACAGTGGCATGCCTCATTAAGTTTCAACACATAGGCTATGGGGGCACCTTCTAGGTCAGAGCCCAATGCTGGGCATCCATCCTCTTCCATCTTGCCTGCAACTCTCACATGCAGTGTGAACTAAGGTTGATTTCTGTGTCCTTCTCATTTTGATGTTCATGACACTCCCTGTGTCTCTTCCTCTCCATCCCCTGAGACTGTACACTGGGGGCTCTGAGGGATGAGGGGCTGGGTGTGGAAAGGGGGAACACGGGAAGGGAACCTCTGGGTTACTCATAGTACTTATGTTTGAGCACCTAAATTTGGAGTATCCCCAACTGGGCTCAAAAAGACTCCATTCTCCCTGTGCTGTGGTGGGGCAGACTGAAGCTGCTTCCTGTGCTTGGGAAGTGTTTCCTGGCCACTCTGAGGAATACTGCACAGTTGCAGGGAGGTTTTTGTTGTTGTTGTGACTGTGACACAACACTGTGTCACAAGACTGTGACAAACACTGGAGGAGGCTACTTTACAAAGAAAACGTTTAGTTTGCATCACAGTTGTAGTCTGAGATCAACAGGCTCTGTCTGGCAATGGCCTTCTTGCTGGTCAGTGGGTATCACATGGTGGGATGGAGCCCAGTGTGCCTGTGCTCGCCTGTGTGGCTGTGTGCGTGCATGTGTACATGCTTGTGCCTCTGTGATACACACATGTCTGTGGGTCCCCATGTGTGCATGTGTGTGTATATGTGCGTGTGTCCTTTGCACACGCGTCCCCTTTTCATAACGCTAACAGGACTCAACCAGGAGTTCCACCCTGATACTCCCATCTTGGTTTGCCTCCCCTCTCAGGAGGGAATTCGACGTTGACCTGAGTTGGGGGATGCTCTGGCTGGTGCATGCTGGCTGTCGGTGGCTGTGTGTCAGTCTGCTGCATGAAGCTCAGAAATCATGGGCAGCTGGTGCCCCAGAGCCTGGGGTCAGCCATGCGGCTGGGCTCTGCCATCCTATGGCTTTCATTAGGCTGGCTGCCCTTGGGACACTAGTGTCCAGGAGGTCACACTGCTCTCTCATGACCTCGCACCTCAGGGTGCCTGCTGTGTGTGGGGGAGCAGATGTCAGGTGGCCAGGAATATAGTGAAGAAGCAGAGAGGGAGAGAGGCCCCACTATGTGGCCTGCCCTGCCGTGGGCGCCCTTCAATCCACTGTGTCCTCTTTCCACAGTGCCCTGGTTGTCGCTTCAGTGTTTGACCGGAATGTGAACTGCAGGAGAGCGGCTTCAGTAAGTGTTCTCATTTCCTTTTCTTTCTTATTGTTTTAAGAGGGAGAGAATTTATTGGGGAAAAGGTAAGGGGAGTAGAGATGGGGACTGAGATGCCAGAGGGGCCCCGAATGTGTTACCCGGTATTCTCATTTTCACATGCTCCCTGTCCTGGAAGGGGTGGCTAGCCCTGACTGACCCTGTCAGGAGTGAGGGCCTTAGTGTCTTTCACATGGGGCTATGTGGCCAGGGTGAGGAGAGCAGGACATTTCAGCAGAGCCAGAAACTCATCCACCTGGGTTTCCTGGGAGGGCAGGTCAGGACTCAGGAGCACCCCTATACCTCTCCTCCCAGTGTGGCCCAGGAACCCCCTGTTGGGAAACAGAAGTGAATGGCCTGAGTCCCATGGAGGGGTCTTATACATCTGCCATGGACAGGCTGGGACAGGTGCTCCAGGATGAAACACAGGCAGTGGGAGGTGGGGCAGGCCACAGAGGGGTTTGAGGCCTCACGATGAGCTGTGGTTGAGCCCTGCTCACTCTCCCATCGGGCCTGCTGAGTGGGCCTCATGGGTGGGGCCTTCTTGCTTGCGTTTGGAAGCTGGGTCTCCAGTGCACTGAGGGTTTCGGGGTAGACTCAGTCCGAAGGAGCCTTGCCAGTTGTGTGGTGACCTTGGAGAGGTGCTGGACACATCCTCTTGCCCCATCACCTGCCTCCTCCTGGGGATGGGGCTATGTGAGTGGTGAGGTTCAAGCCTGTTTGAGCTCCAGCGGATTCCAGGTGGAGGAGACCCTGTGGGACATCTGAGTGCTGCCCTTGACCACTGAGGGGAATCATCCATGACTCAGATCAGGTCACATGGCTGGTGAGGAGCTGTTCCAAAGCAGGTTGGCTGCCAGGGTAGTCCCACAGTGGCTGGGTCTAGAGAGTGGATCCAGGGAGTGGGGAAGAGAGTGGCCACTGAGCATGTGGAGGTGCGACAGCCTTCCAGTGCCCAAGGGCTGGCATCTTGTGGGAAGCTGTTGGAGTCTGTGAGAGGTGGCAAGAAGCGACTAAGGCTGGCCTTTTGTCAAGCATACATTTGTGTAGGTGGGCCACCATCTGTTTGGGGGTTTCTTTGGCTGTGCTGGGGGTGGAATCCTGGCCTCCCATATGATAGAGAAGTGCTTGCTCCACCTCCCAGGAAATTTTTAACAAAACAGGTGGGAAGGCATGATTGTGGGGAAGCTTGCAGATGTGGAATGGAGTGCTGTGTAGCTTGGGCTGGATCTGAGCCTGCCAGGTCTAGGTGGCCTGAGATGAGGTCACCTTGCAAGAAGCTGTGGTGAATGGGTGCCATTGAACGATGCCCCAACTCTGTGGTCTTGGTGCCCTGGTGTGCTTGGGATCGTTAATGACATGTTGTGCTCAGGACGCGGAACAGCCGAGTGTAGGACAGCCATGTGGCTGCTGGGGCCCTTGTGGCCCCTTGGCATAGTGCTGCTGTGTCTCTCTAGCAGGTGCACACACAGGAAGCTAGCGGTTGGGAGTGCTCCATCATCTCAGGGCTGAGGTGCTCTGCCCTCACTACCTTTTTTGCACAGCTTTTGTAGGAAGCCCAGGCTTCATCCTGAGGTCTTCACATCCTTGCCTTGTTGGGTACAGTAGATTCAGACATAATAAGAATTTACACTAAATCTGTACTTAAGAAGGTAACTCACATGTTTTCTTTTCTGTGACCTAAGATACTTTTATGGAAGCAGTAATAAAATCAAAGCACTTACAGCTTTAAGTGCGATGAGGTGAAACAAAACTACATAAATCAGTTTTTTCATTAAGTTAAATACAACCATTTTAAATTGGCATGAACTTCTTCATGCTACATCTCACTCAGGATTCACTGCTTAGTAGCAGACTGCAGAAGTAAAATGGAGAAAAATCAGAGATGTCTGAGGTTATGGGATTTCTTTTCCTTTAGTACTGGGAGTTGAACCCAAGACTTCCATGCTGAGGCACATCCTCAAGCCTTTTCCTTTTTTTTTTTTTTCTCTTCCTTTTTTGAAGTATGAAGACCAGGTGCCTACTGATTGGGAGCAAAGCTTCTCTTTCAGGTAGACCTTTCATCCTCTGGCTGATATTTACTTGCTCCGGGTGCAGGGACTACAGGCAGGGCTGGGTGCCCTGGAGCACTGGCCTTGTTCTTATGCCCAAGGCCCTACTTTACTGTGTTGTCATGCTCCCCCCCCCCCCAGTGGTTGGCACTGTCCCCTTTTCCTGGGCTTCCAAGTGCCTGAGGCTACAGAACTTTTCTGACGGTGATAGAAGTGGCCACCACATCGTTCAGTGATGGTTTTCCCTGCACCTCTGGAGGAGGCGCTGTTATGGGTCCTAGCACCTGGGGGTGCAGCAGAGTTCAGGCCTGCCTGTGTGTGGTGGTAAGCACTTTGGTGAGCTTGTAGACAGATGAAGTTGCTGGCTGACTTGCAGTTGCTCTGTGTACTGGAAGGTCCAGCAGCCTGTGAGTGGTGACCCTGTGAAGGCTCTGCCTGCCACAGGAGGACAAGGCTCTAAGATGGGCCTCAAAGCTCTTATAGGGGTCCAGCCAGGAGTGGGGAGGAGATGAGCTCGGGGACCTTGCTGACAGCCACAATAAGACATGGAGGCCTCAAATTAACAGGAAGGTTTTCACATCTTTACCATCTGGCGCTTCGTTTGATATGGAGAGCCTAAACTCTTCAAGTATTGTTTTTTGCTGTTTTACTTTGAGATAATTGAGGTTCCCTGCAGTTGTAATACTGAGTGAGTCGATATGCCCACCATATTCCTCTCCAGTGATAAAATCTGGCACAGTTTCTATGAAACATAGCCTGGAATGGTTGACCCTGTAATGGTTGATACATTGTGTCAACTTGAGAAGGTTAGAAGTCTTAAGTAGCTCTGCAGGTCTGCATCCTGGGTGTGAAGGACATCCCCTTAAAGCTCTAGGATGTTGTTCATTGCGTGACCTTGAGAAGTTTAGAAATTTAACTCTGCAGGGTCCAGGGTCCTCACTTGTGAACATCTTCATCCTGTATGGGAGGAGCGCAGGGAGATAGTGTGAGTGCTCTGCCTGCTCTAGTGGGTGGTAGCCTGCCTACAATATAAGGGAGGAAAAGAGGCATCTTCTCCCGCTTTGCACTCTCACAGCTTTGCTGTCTTCTGCTGTGATGAAGTGTTGCCCCTATCCCGGGCCACCCTGTGTGGAACCCGCTGAGTATGGACTAAAATCTCTACAAACTGTGAGCGAAATAAACCTTTCTTTCTTTAATTTTGGGCGTCAGGTATTGTGTCCCAGCAATGAGAGGAAAGTTAAGACTGACCCCTACCACCTGCTGGCCCTGGTTGGGCTCCTTGGCTCTGTGTATGTACACTTGCTTCTGTGTTGAGTCACATGCACACCTCTGGTTTCTTGTCTGCTGCAGCCCAGGCACAGAGCAGTCCATCTCCAGGCCATCCCTACATCAGGCATTTTAACCTTGGCCACCTGTTACCCGTCTTCTGCAACCTCTTTGCTACTTCTAACAAAGAGATCTACTTCTAGATCCAAGTGGTTGTTTTGGCACCTGCGTTTTGGGGTCTGACCTTTTCACAGGGCACATGTCCCTGAGAGTCGTCTGGTATTGGAACGTTTGGTCCTGCTTCTGACTATGCCATGGTTTGTTTGCCTATTGAGGCACGTCGTGATTGTCTTGATTGCTGCTGCCTGGGGCCTGTTAAGAATGGAGCTGTGGCATATTGCAATCTATTGCAAGTTTGAATTCAGCCTGGACAACCTGGTGAGACCCTGTCTCAAAATGGAAGATAAAAAGGGCAGACGAAGTAGCTCAGTGCGAAGGCCCAAGTATAATCCCCTGTCCTTGGGAGTGGGGAGGAGAAAAGCAGTCACGGTAATGCCAGGAGCACACTTGCTAGGCTGCATCCTGTCCCTGGGGCTGTTTCGTACCAGTCCCATCCTCACTACTGTTGGATGTGGTCGCTGGGCTTGATTTCAGCCTTGCTATTGATGGCGTGGGGGTTTGCCTTGTGTTTCTCTGTTGGCGATGACTTACTGTTGATCATCCTCTCTGGACAGAAGTTCCTGTTCAGTGTTTTGCCTGTTTTCTGATTGGGTCATTTGGTTTTCACCATTGAGTGCTGAGTTTATTCCACCGTTTAGGTGCCTTTCCAGGTGTGTGGATTGCAAGTTCTTTAAGCTGTGGCTCCGTCTCCCACAGAGCAGAGCTCAGGTTCCTTCAGGTTGTGCTGCCCATGTTGAGGCTGAGGTGGCGCCTGCCCTGGTCCAGAGCCCTGCCTACATCATCATCATCATCATCATCATCATCATCATCATCATCATCGCTGCCGGTGGGCCAGCTTACATGTCGCAGTTCTTCTTTCCCAAGATTGTTTCATTACTCTGGGACTTAGGCTTTTTTCCACATAGGCTTCCGGTTTTTCTTTACCTTTCAGATGATGCTACCAGAATAGTTAATATGTTCCTAAATATTACTCTGTTGACTTTCTATTTTGCAAGTATTTTGGTTGCTTTTTTTTTCCTTTAGTGTGTTTATTATAAAATTTACAAAATGATGTTAGGATCAGGTACCCTTTCCAGTTTAGAAAGTATGAGTGGGCATGGTGGTACCCCTTATAATCCCAACGCTTGGGAGCTGTGGCAGGATTGCTGTGATTGGAGGCCAGCCTGGACTACGTAAGCAAGTTCAAGGCCATCCTGTACTGCATAGTGAGACTTGGCCTCAAAAAAATAGAGGGGGGGAAAAAAAAAAAAGAAAAAGAAAGTATGGAGACACACCTATAGGGTGTCACCTGGTGTTTCTGCCCCAGTCTTAGGGCCTCTTGGGACAGCCTTGTGCCATCGTGGGTACTTTCTGATTGTGTGGGGCAGTGGGCTTCAGCCCCTTGACATTCATGCATCCTCAGCTGCTCAGGAAACCTGTCTGTGCTGAGTGGTGGGGTGTCTCTCCTGGCCTCCAAATTTGGCCCTGAGTCTTCCCTCCACATGCTGTCTTTGTACCCACTAATGGCATGTGCAGCTCTACTTCGCTCCATGTGAGGCCCCATGTCTACATCTGTCCCCAGCCCTAGTTGGAGGACTCGGCTCTTCAGTGCTTTGAGAAAGTCTGTCTTGTGCTGGGTGACAGACAGGAAGCAAGGTGTTGCCTTCACCTGGCCAGCTCCTGCCATGCCTGGAGCTTTGCCAAGGGGCAGGGTGAAAGGGGGAGGAGCCACCCAGAAGGTAAAGAAGATTTACCCTGAAACATTTAGGTTTTAGCTTTCTTTAACATCAATCTTCTGAAGTTTTTTTATTTATTTAACTTTTTGTGGTATTGGAATTGGACCTAAGACCTTTAATACTGACCTACACTCCCAACTGTTCTTACAAAATTTTTGAGACAAGGTCACAAATTTTGAGTCCAAGTTGGGCTCAGATTTTCAATCCAACCCTTTTGCCTCAATCTTTCCAAGTCCTGATACTCTCAGTGTGTACCTTCATGCCTGCCAGATTAGATTTAGACCATCGTAGTGCAGTTTGTGTAACTCGGGCTCCCAGACAGCTGGTGGGAAAGGCTGGTGGGACTGGGGCAGTGCCCTTCGGGATGTAGCTGCCGGTGTCAGTCACAGTGGTGGTCATAAAATTCTGTAGGAAGCGCATGTGTATGGTTGCCTTTCATTTAACCCCACTGCTGGGCTTGCTCTTCCTTGGGCTCTGTGGCCTTATCCTGGACTCTGGGGTAAATGCCGCAGTGAAAGGCCGCTTTTCAAGACATCTAATTTTATAAATTGGGTTCTTAAATTGTGATGTTAAAGGACACCAGGATGCAAAGACAGTGACAAAGGGCCGTGGGGGCCCTGTGCAGCCAACAATGAGGGCTCTTATATAAAAATAAAGCCATGGGTCATTCGCACTGCTCTGT
The DNA here is from genome assembly GCF_034190915.1 of Cavia porcellus. Taxonomy (NCBI): domain Eukaryota; kingdom Metazoa; phylum Chordata; class Mammalia; order Rodentia; family Caviidae; genus Cavia; species Cavia porcellus. The sequence goes on from NW_026947515.1 coordinate 31,051,124, forward strand.
GTTTGTTTTGAATCTGTCTCTGTGTTCACAGAAGCAAACCTCACTCACCTGCTCTTTGTTCTTTCTCTCCTCAGGCTGCCTTCCAAGAGAATGTGGGGAGACAGGTATGGCTACTTTGTAAACCTTCCTTGCTGAAACTTCCTGTAGCTTTGGAGGTGGGATCTTGAAAGCTGTGAACTTGGTGTCTTACACTATTGAATATGGTAAAGAATTCACTTCGGGTAGCCCAGAAGTATAGCCTCCGGCCTAGAGCCCATCGGATACTGACACACCTGCTCCGCAGGTGGCTGCTTCATGCAGGAATCTTTTGCATTGCTGGAGCTGCCATGTGGCTGGTGTCCAAGCATGGCAGAGGAGGCCTGGCCTCTTCCCAGCCCACATGGTGTCAGCCTCAGCCTCACCTTCCAGGAGCCTGGGCCCCACGATCCTTCCATGCTTGTTGGCATCATAGCTGTGCCCTCTGACCCCAGCACCACCACACCCAGGAAGTGGGTGCAGGACTCCATGTGGTGAGACACTAACTCACTGGAGTGCGTGGTCTGCTTGATCGGGCTGTGCTATGGTGAGGCTGGGGCCTTTCCTGAGAACAGACTAGAGGCTGGATGGGCCAAGTCCGGGTTGTGTGGCAGCTTTAGGGATAGACTGAGGTTGGGGGTAGGGTTCCCACAAGAAACCACCTGAGGAGGGCTGGACAGGGTGACAGTGTACCCAGTTCTAGGGGCTTACAGTATCGCTATATGTGAGGAAAACAAAGATCCCAGCTGTGTGCAGGTGGGAGGAGGAGGCGTAGGCTGAGAAGAGGAGTTCTGGGCAATGGGTAAGTGTCCTGGGGGAGACCGAGCAGCCTGAGGTGCACCTGGGCTGATGCCCGTACCTCAGGAAGAAGTGGGTCATGGGTAGCCCCAGGGCAGGGCATAGGTGCCAGAAAAAGCAGCAGGTGTGCAGACCGCGGCCCCTGCATGGTGTGCGGCCCTGAGAGGACAGCGTTGGATTATGGCCAGAGCCCAGATATACCTTGCTGGGTGTGGAATGCAGGAGGTGGGGTGCTGCTGAGGTCCCTTGTTTGGGGTCCTTGGCTGGTGTGAGTAGGGAGCAGCTTGGGGTGTGCAGGTGGTGGCCATCTTTTTATCAAGGAGATATTGCTGATCCATCAGGCCAGGATGCCACAGCTGGCTAAGCAAGACAGCGGGCCCAGCCTTCGGTGGCCTTTGGTGTTGGTGCTTTTCCTGAGGATGGCATGCAAAACCAGGTTGTCAGACTGAGCAGGTAGCATGACGACCTGGACTTTGAGGTGTGGGATAGAGGCTGAGGACAGATCTGTCCTCTGGAGGCCCTGGCCAGCTGACTCATGCCAGCAGAGCTCAGCCACTGTTCTGCTTGGATGTGAGTGTCATGGCAGGAGGTGTGTGTGTGAGTTCCTTGAAGGCCCTCCTGAGGGCCAGGCCTGCCACTTTGCCTGCCCGCACAGCCAGGCCTTTGAAGGTGCTGCAGGGACGATGGCCTCTGGCCTTGCTATGGTGGTTTTCTGTATCTTGCTCATGTTCTTTGAGCCTCAGCTCAGGCAGCCCCTGCAGAGTAGGTGCAGGAGGGTGAGGCACTTCTGTGGCTGGGGGCCCTCCCTTCAGGGACCCTGACTTCCAGAACCTGACTGTGAGAGACCCCCGGGCCTTGAAGGAGACATGGGGCCCCACTTGGTGGTATCCTGGTCAGAGCCACAGGAGGAAGTACCTTTGATCTTTGAGGCCAGCAGGTGACCCTTAACTGGGGGATTTGCTGAGGCAGCAGACTGGGCATCACGTGCTTGCTTCTGCTGTAAATGTGGCCAGCCGGCATCTGCACTTGGCCAGATACTGTGGAGTTAATGCTGCACCCTCCCAGAGGCATGAGGGATCATCTGGGTGAGGTATCCAGCTTTGTAGGGACCGGCAAGGCCACGGTGTTGCACACAAGGACACCGGAGTCACCTGGAAGGGTGGACAGAATCAGAGGTCATGAAGGCTGTGTTCTCTGCAGGTTGGGCAACTGAAGGGCAGGCCCTTTACACAGCACTTGGGATTGGCCTGTGAGGTGCTTGGACTTGGTGTGACACGGGTCGCTGAGACAACTGGGCAGTAACAGGGCCACTCCAGGGTACTGGGCAGCTTCTCCATCTAGGACCACTGGGAATGTGGGTCCTGATGCCTGGGCCAACTGTGTCCTGCCCACTTGCCCTGTGGGAGCAGTGGCCAGCGGGGCTCTCTGGAAGGAGGTCTGTGCTGTCCCCCCGGGCCTGGAGGGTCTGTATGATTTGCCCATGTTGGCCAAGCCTGGGACATTCTCTGAGGCTTTTCTCTCCTGCTGTGCTTGGTAGCTTGGCTTTTTGTGTTGGCATATGGCTGTACTATTGGTCTCTTAAAAACTTATTTGTATAATTTCTAGATTTTTAAATGTTTTTTACCAGTCAAAAGTGTCATTAATGATGTGCAGACTCTGGGGTCCTGCTGGGAGTGTGGCAGTGCCAGGCTGACGGCTTACTGTCCCCATCACCTGCGGCCCCACCCACTGTAGCCCTACCCCACCGCACATTCCCGTTGCTGCTGGCGCTGGTGGAGTGGCTGCTCGTGTCACTCCCTTGCCATGCTTGGCAGGGCGAGGTTGGGCTCTGGTCTGGGTTTCATGACCAAGAGGCACCTACCTCCTGTGGATGCCCACCTCGCCAGCCTGCCATGGACTGATTCCAGCCTTGGGCCTCTGTCAGTCAGTGGGGTCATGTGCACGTTGAGAGCAGTGTGTCTGCACTGCTGAAGTCTGGTGTCTTTTGAGGAAAGATCTTTTCAGTGTTTTGAAGTTGACATTTTTAAGTCATTTGAGTTATGACTTGTGTGGACTAGTCTAGATGATCCTGGCACTGCTGCCTGGCCTGAGTGTGGATGTGTGTGTAGTCTCTGGCTTTTTGGGATGCCTTTACTTGGTCATATTATTTCTCACCTCCTCTTCTTTCTTCAATTTCACCTTTTTTACCAGGGCACCTTCCCTCACGGAATTGATATCGTGACCACAGCGGACTATTTCGCAGTTGGCAACACAGCTAACTGTTTCCAGGTAATAAGGTGAGTTTTTAACGTATATCACAAAAAACACAGTATTCTCTTTGATTTCAGATATCAAAATTTAGTACCAGCTGTTTTCTTGCTTTGTCTTGGGGTGAGTGTGTGTGTGGCGAGTCCAAGGTCGAACTGGGGCAGTGAGAGGAGTGCAGATAGGAGGCTGCAGTCGCTGACCTCTGTGGCCTGGTTTCAGGGTACAGGTGCTGTGGGAGGGATGGTGCCCTCTTCTCCTGCTCAGCAGATTCCCACCAGTTTCTCCTGTTTCTTTCTCTGTTTCAATAAAAAAGTTTTCTGAAGTTGAAGTTATCACCATATTGTGTATCAGATGAGTAAAAAAGAGGTATTTGAGAAATCAGGTGAAGGAGTAAGGCTGAGAAGTAAATTGTGTAACATCCCTCATTGCAGTTTACAGCAATAAGTGTTTCTGCCCCTGTATCTAGGCACCGGGAATATTTCTTCTATTGCTTGCTAACCCATTGCAATACTCATGGCAAAAAAAGAGTGCTGTTATATATAACAAGCGATTCAGTTGCCTCAAATTAGCAGAAACGTGCCTGGTGCATTTTAGAAGTTTCTGAGCATTTATTCTTTTGAGGCTTGCTTCTCTGACAGCCCCACTGTGCAGACTGTGGAGATGACATTTCTCCACAACCAGCCTGGAGGGGTCTTCTGAAAAACATAGGGACTAGCCCTTCCTCAGGAGGCCTCTGGCCAAGCTGCCTCTGCTTGTCTCCCATGGTGTTTGTGTCCTGCCCACCAGTTCTTTCCCATTTGCTTCTGTTTTCTCTGGCAGTTATCTGTCTGCTGTGCATGGAGAGGCCACTAGTTTTCCTTTTCCTTGGTGAAGCAGCTGGCAGCTTAGAAAGGTGGCCTGCTTCTGGCTGTTCTTTCCCAGTGTGTTCTGCACCCTTGCGAGGCACAAGTCTATGTAGTCCACCAGGGGACTCCTCTGCCTGTGGTCCTGTTGTATGCCCAGGCCCAGGTGAGGGTGACAGGAGACACACAACTCACAGATGGCACCTGCTGAGGAAGCCAGTATGGGGGCGCAGCCAGGTGAATGGGCTGGACCCTGGAGCCTGGAGCCTGGGGATCAGGGCCATTCTCTGGTGACTGAGACAGAGGAGGGGTGGTCAAGGAGTTGGCCTGGGCTGCACAGCAGTATGAGAGGGCAGTGCCCAGTGAGGCTGGAGAGGCTGCATGCTGCTCTGTCTGTGCTCAGTTTGGAGCTTTGTAGCTGCCTTGCGCACAGAGCCAGGCTTCCAGAGTGGTGGTAGATCTGGAAACCCAGTGCTCTGCTACTCAGACCAGAGTTGAGGCTTGGTGGAGGCCCTTAGGGAGGCACTGGGAGACCCTGCAGGTGTCTTTGGCATGCTACTGGGCTCATGTCTGCCAGGTGCTGGCGGTGATGCAGACCATGCAGGTTTAGCATGTATAGGCTGGCAAATCTACCTGTCACCACGGTCCAGGTGGCAGAGGGGGTCTCCCTGTCCCCATGTGTGCTGCTGTTGGTGTTCTTGGGCACACAGGTTTGTGTAGATGGAACTTCCTCTCTGCTGTGCCCATCTTGCCTTTTCCCTGCACCCATATGGGAGGAGTCTGTGCCCTGGACTGGTGCTGGGTACTGCTGCTTCTGCTGCGTGTGATCCCTGGTGGGAATGGGCATGGTCCAGGGCCTGCCGTCCTCCCTGGCATACAGCGAATCCCATCTGTCCTGTGAGCCACGTGTGAGGGTGAGAAGTACCTCACTCTTTGTGCAGGTATCTGGCAGTCTCTTGTCTGTATGTTTACTGGGCTGGTGGTTTTCTTCTTGAGCATTTGAAGACCTTCCTGTCTTCGGGACACAGTTCCTCTCAGATGCTTGGCACTGTCTTCTTTTGGTCTATTTTGTGTCATTTTTGTGTCCTCCATGCTCCTGTATCAAAACCTTTTTAAAAAACGGTTTATGCTTATGTACATTTCACTACAGGGAGCTCACATATAGTAAAGTCACCAATTCTGAATGTGCAGTTTGGTGAGAGATGGGTCTGGCCAAGTCTGCAGTAAAGTGACCACTACATGGTCTGTGCAGACAGAGTCCTTCCTCTAGAGGCAGCAGGCTGTGGTCCTGCCCCGCCTGGTGTCCTGGGTTTCCTGCAAATGGATGGCAGGGAACTGTGACTCATTCCTTCTGCAGTGAAGCATCAGATCACACAGCGTGTTTGTGAGCATCCTGCTGGCTACTGCTGAGTGGCAGGGCTGGGTGTCCTTGATGTGTCCTTTCACTGGCTGGGGACTTAATTGCTTGTGATGTGACCTCTGAATGCTAAGGCAGTTGTTCACTTACGGCGGTTTTTCAGTTATAGGACTTTGGTTGCGTTCTCTTCTTGATCTTACAAATTTCCTTAACTGATTTCCAACATCTTCATCCTTGAACACAATTTTTAAAGCTGTTATTTTGTGGGAGGTTTGCACAGATCAAGGAGCCTTCTTCGTGGAACATTTCCTTCTGCTTTCTAACTCGTTACCCACTGCTCTGTTCACTGTGTGTTGCTTCTCTTGTTTCTACCCCTATTGGTGGTATAGTTGGGCCATGTGGACATTCTAGTAAGCTTCAAGTGTACCTCAATGCAGGTTCTCGTGCCACTCCTGACCTCCAGCTCTCAGTGTCGCAAGCACATGCAGAGGCCTCTTGCTGCCTGCTCCACAGCTTTGTCCAATCCATGCTTTGTCCTGCTGCCCTGTGTCATCAATTGGCTGAGAGTTCTGCTCAGTTTGTAAATAAATCACAAATGGCAAGGGGCCACATGTAGTGGCACACACCTATAAACTCAGCAGATGAAAGATGGAAGTAAGAGGATCACTGTGAGTTCAAGGCCACCTGAACTATATAAGCAAGACCTAAGCAAACCAAACCAAAACACCTAACTGGCAAAAATAGCTCGCTTGATGTTAGTGGCGCCAAGCTTTGAGTGCCGGCAGCTCTTACCTCTGTGTTACACCTTCTGAGAGCGCCTCGCCACCCAGTCAGCTCCTGGGCAGCTGAAGCTCGCAGTCCCCTTGGAAACTTCTTAGAGTTCTTTCAGCAGCTTCTGCTACCTCTCTGGGGCTCTTCTGCTGGTCAGCACACTCTGCCCCTCTTAGCTTTTCCCACTGTGTCCCCTCCCAGCTATTTAAGGGTGATAATCTCCACTATTACCATTTTTCAGTGCAACCCAGCCCACTCTGCCTGAGCTAAGAATTGCAAGTAGGCAGTGGGCTGCCTGCATGAGACTTACTGGGATATGTGTGGCAGTGGAGTGGAAGACAGGGGTGCACAAAAGGGCACCCTCCTGGTGTGACCCAAGGAACATGCGGGGTACTGCTCATACCGAGCAGGAGCAGACAGAATGTGTGGTTTCCTGCATTTTCAGACCAGTTTGAGAACTCTGGAGTAATGGCAGGGAGGGCTGGGGGTCCTCAGAAGCAGATCCATTTTTCAGGTTTGCTGCAGCCAGAACAAATGTCTCCTAGACTGGCTTCGTCATTTTTCTCTTGTTGCTGGGACAAAATACCCAACACCCAAATTTAATTTAGTTTACAGTTTTTGGAGGTTTTAGGCCATAATCAGCTGGCTGCAAGGCAAGGTGGCCTGGCATTGGGGCAATACTTCAAGGCAGCAGCCAGAGCCAGAAGGCAGCCAGAGCAAAAGTGTGTGTGTGTATGTGTGTGTGTGTAAGGGTGCAAGCCTCTTTTCCTCCCTTATAGTGTACGCAGGCCCCAACCCCCAGGGCAGATGTAGCACTCACAAAGTCTCCTTGCCCCTTTGCACAAGATAAGGATATTTACAAAGTAAGAACCTGGCTTCCTGCTGAGTCTCTCAGGTAAACTTCTAAATTTTTCAAGTTGACACAGTGTATCAAACAGTGGGGCAAAGTTGTGGGGACAGCTCAGCTGAACCCTGGGAGGAGTGGCTTCCTGATTGATAGTTCCTCTTTCCATGAAAATGGTTTGCTGGAACTGTGGCTGCTCTGCTTGGGAGGAGTCCCCAGGAAGGAGTTGATCATGGCCCATTGGAGTTTAGGGGCCTGGGGGATATCAGCACTGGCTTCTGTTCCCTCTTTGACTGATTAGGTGAGGTCTTTGGCTGCTCCTCAAAACCGACAGCCGCAGCCCAGAGCAGGAGAGGGGTGCCTCGGCTGTTGGCGTGGTGGGCAGGCTCTGAGCAGCCACACAAGTAGTGGGAAGACATTGCCCCCGTCATCCTGGGGAGGTGACGGAGGATGTGGCAGCTGCAGCCGGATCACTGCTCTGCTGTTTTTTTGTGGAAGGCCGAGCCTCTCACCTATGAGACATCACACCCACTCACACTGTCTCGGTGTCACCTCTCAGCGTGTTCCTTGCCCCCTAGTGGACACTCCTTGTTTCACAGTTAGCCTCCAGGACCCTGTGTGTTGACATCCAGTGAGGGTGGGACTCTTTCCCAAGGTCAGTGCTGCTGCTGGTGGATCTAGGGACAGGGTACCAGCTGCCAAGTGGCCTGGTGACCACCTGCCTTGTGCTGTGTGGCTGTGGTCACCTGCCTGCTCTTCTGGGTCTTATAGCTCACCATAGTCTTCCAGCATTGTCGCTTGAGAAGATGGCCTCTGTGATGCTGTGTGGCCTGGCTCTTTGGTGACATGGATGCTCTGATAGCTTGCTGGGAGGGGCCACACAGGTCTCCTACCATCTCCAGCCCTGTCCCAGTGTCCTGTTCTGGAGAGTCACACTTGGCTCAGTGGAGAATTTGAAGTGTGTGTTTTCTGTGCCCGCATCTAGGAGCCTGTCCTTTGCACATCCAGGCAGGGCAATCTCTGTGGCTTCTCAGGGCAGTGGGCCCATGCAGTCTTTTCTAGCCTGTGTGCAGTGCATTTGTGCATGTCTGAGAGGATCACCCACTGGAATTCGACCAGAGGGTGTTCATGCTTTATATTTCTGTGTTCAACTGATCACTGTCCACAGAGGCTGCCCAGCAGTGCTTCTGGACCCTCTTAGTCCCCTGGCCAGTGGCCATGGGGCAGATATACAGTCCTCTGCTGTGCCTTTTTTACAGGAAGGCAGCTGTGAGCCGTCTCGAGCTGAGTGTGTGGTGTGAGCTGCTTGTGAGGGCTTTGCTCGAGATCATAGTGTCTGTTGGTTGGTTCAGCAGAAGAACATGTATCTTTAAAGAATCTTGGATAGGACCATTGCAGATACTTTTTCTGGGTTTGTTATTTGCCTTGACTTGATTTTTTGGATGTGTTTTCCCTGGCAGATGTCTTTCTTTGGGGATTTGTGTTTGAATCTGTCAGTATTCTTCATGGCTCTGGGATTCTGTCATGATTTGGAAGGCCCACCCACTCGGGGTTTGGGTTTTGAAGCTCCCTCATATTATTTCCGAGAGATGTAAGTTTATTTTTCTGCAGTGCTGGGGCCTGGTACGTGCTTGGCAGGCATGTACCACTGAAGCTGCCCCCTAACTTACACTGTCAAGCATTGTTTGTGCTCTGCCTGGTGAGTTGTGTGCTGAATGGCTCAGCGTGTGCTGACTGGGTACACACCTGGGGCCTACACCTGCTTGGGGGTCTGGGTTTTCTTCTACCCTGCAGGCTACCCGGCCCAGCACCAGAGACCCACTCTGCCTGCTCGCTGGGTGCTAGAAGTAGTCAGGAGCACATGCTTTTTTGAGGTCTGATACTTCTGCCCCACACAGGGGCGGCAGACTAGCTGTGCTGTTCAGTGGCCTGTGGTTCTGTGGAGTGTGCTGTCTGTGGCCGTGTAACTCCCCTGTTGGTTTGCCTGTTGGTTAGTAGTTAGGCTTTTCTGAGTTTTTATCTCTTGTGAAGATTTATTTAGAAGTCTTTATGTGGGGGTTGTGTTTTCATTTCTTGTAAGTGAAGACTTAGGGGTGTCTGCGCATTTAATGTACCAGAGATGATGGCATGCAGCTGGAGCTCTGCAGCCTCCTGTTTCCAGCGCTGTCATTGTCCCGAATTTTTGACTATGGCAGCTTGCTCACCCCTGCTGATGGCTTATTGGCCTTCTGTTTTTCTTTTGTGATGTTTCTGTAAAAATCTAGGCAAGTTTTTCATCTATCTTCTTTATGTATTTATATACAAGTTTTTGTTATTTGTGTGTAACCCAAAGTCTCTGTCTTCCCAGTGTAAGGCTTGCCTCTCCATTTCCTTGATACTTTCAGCAGCTTTCCTGAAACATAGTTGCCCCACATCACCTGCACAGAAAGTAGTTGGCTTGCTACTCATCATAGTCCATGCTCACCAAACCTTAGGCGGCTGCCAGGGTGGTGAACATGCTGTCACTGTGGGTTCCCAGTGATCTGCTTCTGCTGGAGGAGTTTGTATTCTTCAAAATTTTGTGCGAAAGCAAGTAAAATAATACACACTTGATTTTGACTGTAGAGGCTGTGACCTTGCCTGGAGGCTTGTGTGGTGGCATCTGCCCAGTGGTGGGGTGGTGCCCCCTGCAGTGCCGATGCATGCAGTTGCCTGTGCCCATGTGCCTGCTCCATGTGAAGAAGCCCTTTCCTCCTCTTAGCTGTATAGGGAGGGAATGGTAGATGACCCGGTAGAATGTCTTAGTTTAGAAGAAATAGTCAAAGCGTTTCTGCAAGTGTCCGCTCTATTCTATCCCCTCAGGTGTGGTGTATGAGGGCTCTGTTACCTCTGCTTCCTCATGCCCTTTGGTCTTGTTTCTTTCAGTGTGTCCATTGCCAGCTTCCCCGAGTACACCCAGCCAATGATTGACCACCTGCTCACCATGAAAGTCAGCCACTGGGACAGGTACGTTGTGGTCCTCAGGCCCCTGGTCTTCCACAGGAGAGATGGCGTTGAGCTGATAACCTGTGAATGTCTTCTCGTTATAGTTTTCATGCTTCACAATAGCTCCAGTGAAGAGGTGGAGTCCCAGCCTCTACCCTGGCCCTCTCCAGCTGGCCCTGGGAGGTCTGGTGTGGGGTGTGCCTGTAGGGCCGTTCCCCACTGCAAATGCCCCGAGTCCTTGTGTCCCTGAGGAGGCCATGGCCTGAGGACTAAAGCTGCTGTGGGCTGCAGATTCTGCTCCACCCACCACTGCATGGCTCCTGTGTGGTCTCTGCAGAGCTAAGCAGGCTTCCATGGCTGCTTTTGTAATTACACCAGCTGGTCAGGGCATCTTAGCATTTTATAGGAAGTTAAATATGTTCAAATGGCATAAGAGAGCTGTGGAAGTTAAATATGTTAAATATGTTCAAATGGCATAAGAGAGCTGTGGTGCAGTGCAGAGCGCACAGGGAGTGTGCGGCTGTTGCGCTGCTCTGGGCCTGCAGATCAGTGCCATTTGGAAGACATGGGTGTAGTTCTGCAACAGATGCTGCCTAGCATGGGAGCAGCTCCATCAGGAAGCTGAGTCTCACTGTAAGGGACACACTGCGTGAAGAAGGTTCTTTCTTCATGGTTCATGGGGTGCATGTTCCAGCTTCTCTGAGAACCAACGCCTGCCCTGTATCTGTTGATGGCCGCCACACGAAGCAGCCACACTGTGGCCTGAGCACTGAGAGCTTCTGACCTGATGTGTGATCCCTCGGGCTGACTGTGGCCTTCTCGAGGGAGCACCTGCCTGGGCTGCCTGCACCTGGATGTCTAGCACATTCCCAGAGGCAGAGCCCCTGCCACTTCCCCTCCAGCAGTGCAGTGGTCATGATTGTACATGTGCAGCCCTTGTGTGGACTGAATTTTTGAGCTGCTAAACTCTGACCATTTTACCATTTTTTGGGTTCATTTCTGTCCATGTTTCCTCCTTGTATTTTGGGTGAAGATCTCTTATTAGATGTATGTACATTTATAATTTTGTGACTTCCTAATATATTGGCCCTGTCATGATGGGTTCCTCCAGGTCTTGTGTCAGATTTCTAAGTGCAGTTCAATGCTGTGCAGGCCAAATGCCTTCTCTCTAAAGGACCTCCTGGTAAATTTCTCAGGTCTCCTTTGCACAAATTTTACTGTTTTTTCTTCATAAATTCCTTTAAAAATGAAAAACCATCCTTACCCAGAGCCTGTAGGAGAATAGCCTCAGGCAGGGTTTTGCCAGCTGGTCAGAGAGGTCCTCCAGCTGTAGCAGGAGAATATTCTCCTGCCCTTTGGAGGCTGGAGAATATTCCCTTCGTGTATCTGCCACATCTTGCTCATCCAGGCATCTTTCTGCAGATCCGCAGCTTCTGCCTCCTGCTGTTGTGAATGTGGCACACAGATGCCTCTTTTCATGTCTTTTCTCCTGCCCAGGGTTATCCGAGAACTGTCAGCAAAGGCACTGCACCGGCTGGCCCCATGGGCGCCTGAGTACTTCGCCACACACGGTAGGTGTGTCTGCTGACCTTCAGCCCCCTGTTGCACACCCAGGTCCACACATGCACACACAACAGAGACATGGGCTGAAGGGGACATCCTGTTCTGCTGTTGCTGGACTTACTTGGAGATGGCATGTAGTGGATGAGGTGTGTCTCTGGGAGTGTTTCAGAGGTGCCTGCGCAGGATGAGAGATGCAGACATAGGAGCCACGGCAGTTCCCAGGCCGCTGAACAGGCAAGCCAGCAAGTCTGTCCATGTCTGGAGACTGGCTTGGTCTTAGACTCAGAGTCTGCCTTAGTGACAGCCACTTCAGGGAACCATGGCGTTGTCTGCCTTTGCTTCTTTCACCTGGGGAAGACTCTGTGCTTGTTCCATCTTGTGTGTTCAAATGGCATAAGCATCCAACTCAGATGAGGGTTTTGCAGTGCTCCCTGCCCTGCTGTCAATGACGCTGAGTCCAGATCTGCACACGCGACACGGTGCCATTCTTGCCTGCGCAGAGGTCACCTACGCCTTGTGCAAGCTGGCAGCACAGAAGGACAGGTAGGGGATACTGCCCCCACTGCTCTGTGGCAGGCTGTGGGGTTGAGGTGATCTTGGATGTGGGTGGCTGCAGGGTTACCGTGATCCCCGATACAGGAAGGGTTGTGGTTTGTCGTTCCCACGTTTCCTGTAAGGCTCACCAGTGCCAGGACCACCCACGCAGCCTGCAGTGGGGGCTGTGTGGTGTCCTGTGTCTCGCCTCACCGAGCAGCTGGGTGGAGAGGAATGGGATGATGAGAGCCAGGGTGCCTGATGAGAGGTATCTGGAAAGCTCACGTGCTCTGCATCCTCCCTATTTCTCACTTCTAATGACCTATGGTACTAGAGCATGTAGGATGGGGACTTTCTCTTCCTGGATAGCTGTGTTGGTAGGAATAATGGTGAAGCCATCCCCAGACTATGGTGGCCCAATGGGACCAGTGTTCTAAGAGCTGCTTCCTTCTCTTACTTTCCAGTGGGGCCCTTTCACAGAGCTCAGGGTCACACTGTGCTGCCTGTGACCTGGCTCCTGGCCTTCAGGTTGAGAGGAACTCCAGGTCACCATGTCCCATAGACCAGCGCAGAGCACAGTGCATGGCTTTGCCACTGTGGGTTGAAGTGGGCATAGTATGGGGAGCCTTGTGACCATGTGTGAGAGGAAGCTCATGGCAGTGTCACCGGCACATGTTGCTCCCTGGTGATGACACAGGGAAGCTGGGGAGCTCCCTGGGTCTGGTGGCATGGGAAGGTCACAGGCTTCAGGAGGAACGCAAGTGCACCAGCAGCCGCTCCTGAGGGAGCCCTGAGCACACAGTCTGTGTGTGGTTCTTCTCCCAGCCTATGGGGACTTGTTTCTGTTGAGTTGGGCACTGGTGGGATGCATCCTGGTCCAAGGTCACAGTCAGAGCTCACAGGAGCACCCAGATGCCTGTCTGCTGTGAGCTGACTCAGAAGCGTGTGGGGCCAGAGGGATCTGGGCAAGCAGACCTTTCTGCTCCTTGGTGTGCCTGGGACTTGGAGGTTGTGTCCCTTTGGCCTGTGACCTTGGTATTGCATTTTACCCTCTGCAGGCCCATCACAGACTACCTGGATGAGAAGATGGTGCAGGGCCTGAGGCAGATCCATCAACAGGTTTGTGTGTGATCTTCCCATGCATGCCCCTTCATGGAGCCTCCACGTTTCTCGTCCCCAGTGGCTGCTGTGCACCTTCAGCCTTGGGGCACAGCAGGGTGACCCAGCTCCATGGCAGTGTGGTGGGGGCCTCTCCCTTGGCACACACTGCAGCCAGAAGTATCTAGATGGGAAGGGAGGTGGGTGCAAGCCTCTTCCCTGTGAGACCAAGTAGCCCTATTGATGGCCTGATGCAGCCAGAGGGCCGTAGGAGAGCTGTACTGCACTCTGGCTTGGGTGCTCAAGGTGTCCCACAGAGGAGCAGACCTGTGGGCTGGGGAAGGGAGGGTTTCCAGACACAAACGCCCTTTCCACCGTGCAACCACAAGTGGGGATCAAGTCTCCTGCAGTTAAATCCAGAATTGTGTGTGTACATTTCTTTTGGGAGAAGGTGTGTGTTATTTTCTGAGTTTCTCAACACCTTCAGTGCCTCAAGGAAAAATATGAACTGCCAATCTAGTAACAGGAAAATTTCAAAATAATTCCTAAGGATTGAAATAGTTTCACTCATTCTGGACCAAATAGAACTTCTGAATCTTGTTTTGTTGTTAGAGTTTCACTATGTTCCAGGCCTTGACCTGGAGATTCTCCTGCCTTAGCCTCCCAGTATACTGGGATTATAGGCATATGCCACGACACCAGGCAAGTTTTCTATTCTTTAAGACTTGCGGCTCCATATATATTGATGCTCACTTAACCTCTCGTCTTTGTCCTGTTCATGCTGTTAACTTTATGGCTGTGGCAAAACCATTGTCCAGTTTGCCAGTGTTGCCTGGAGGGTTCCCGTGTCTTTGTCTCGTCTCACGGTGGGGTTAGTCCCATGCAGCAGCTGAGAAAGGAGGCTGCTCAGTCCTCCCAGCAAGGGTTGTCCTGTTTCTGTGAAGTAAGTCGTTAACAGGGTTACCGCCTTCAGTTTTGAGCTGCAGTGTAGTGACAGTGTTATACAGTGCTTTTTAGTTCCTCTGAAGAAAGAGCATCAGTGGAGTCCCCTGGTATACTTGGCTCCATGGAGGCGGTGCAGAGTTGGTCCTGGCTCTGGTCTCTCTGTGTCCCAGTTTCCCCCCTGAGATGACCCATCTGGAGAACTCTCTGGGGGCCCAGGAGAGAGGGTCTCAGCATCCAGTTCTGTCATTCCGTCATCCACTGTCCGTGGATGCTCATGGGTGTTATCTAGAGACTGTTACTTTAGAAATCCTAACTGTCTGAATACTAACTCCCCATTCTTTGTTTATAGCTTTCTGACCGGCACCTGTACAGGTAAGCTCTGTAGGCTGATGTTCTCCTGTGCTGGACCCCATGCCAAACCATGGGCCCCAGCTGCTGTGCTGTGCCATGCTGTGCTTGGCATAGCTTGGCATAGCTGAGTCCAGGCTCAGTTTGGTGCCATCCTGGCCTTTGTGCCCTCTGTTTACTTTGTTTGAAGAGGTTTGATCACTTAGTTTGAGGGTCAAGGTTGTGAGAGTCCTTGGCCTGGAGGTCATGGACCTTGTGCTTTTTTGTGTTCTGCCTGTCTGTGTCTGTCGTTCCACATCAGTGGGATCATACAGCTAGAGCCTTTCCAGGCTGTCTTAGCTGGAACTCATTGTATGAGATTCCCACACACTGCTCCTGGGCTGATCTACTCCATGTGCTGTGTGCTGTGCCCTTTCCCAGGCAGCTGGAGCTACCTCTATGGCACCCTGTAGCTTGCATGTCCCTGTGACCTCTGGCAAGATGGCTGTTCAGACCTTGGTTCATTTAAGTGCTCCTTGTGTGAATCTTCCTGAGCTATCACAGCTCCTGGCGGGTCCTGACCCAAGCTCTGCATCGGATGCTGAGTCTGCCCATGTTTGCTTCTCTTGCTGTGGTGGATGGACAGCCAGATGGTAGTGCTTGCCCTGGTTCTTGTGGCCTGTCAGGCCTGGCTGTCGTCACCTCACAATTCCCTTACCAGCAGCATTTCTTTCTAATGAGGTCTTCTGAAACTTGTTCCATTCCTGCTTTTGTCCCAGCCTTCTCCTGAACCCTGTGCAGGTTTGAGTAAAATTTCTTAATTGTTTTCTGGCACGTGTGCAGCACAGAACGGAAGCACCATGGAGGAGTAATTTGACTTTCCTGAGGAGGTGGGGCAGTGGAGTCTGTGGTAGCCTTGTGTGTCTAAAGCAGGCACTGCGCTCTCTGAACAGAACCATAGGCTCCTTATGGGCATCGGCACCTCCATGCATGGCTGTTTGGGCTGGCAGGGTATTTCTGAGCAGTGTTGGGGGTTGCTCTAGGTCTGCAACAGGAGACTCAGTGCGAGAGGCTTGGGAGAGGCAGGCATGGTCCCGAGCACTCTCCCTTGGGTGTGCACTCCCCAGAGCCTAGGTTCCCTCCTCACTTGCCCACACACTGGTGGAGGAGAAATGGGAGGTCTTCATTCTGCTGTTGCTGCCTGGTAGATTAATTTAAAACTTCTGAGTAATAATTTGCACATAACAAAACTTATTTCTAGATAGTTTGTATCTCCCTACAGTATCTGCTTTCTGTCCCTGAAATTCAAAATTTTATTCTCTTTCTAATCTGATGTTAATTACATTTAGCAAAATTTTTCGTTTCAGATTGTATTTTTTAAAAAGATCTGGAAGTTCCCCATGTGTGTTTTTTATGCTTCTTCTCTTCACCCCGTTACCCTGCCTCTGTGGACCTGTGGAGAGGGGGTGGCTGTCGTGCAGCATTTGCGTGCATACTTCCCCAGTGTGGGCCTTGCTGGGCTTCGTTTCATCGATTGTTTCCACTGTGGTCATGTTATTCATGTCTTCTTGAAAATTCTCTATTGGATTTGCATTTTGTGAAATTCACATGACTGAAACTGGGTTTTGTTACACTTCTTTTTTTGTTTCTTCTCTTTTTCTTCTTCCTCCTCTTCTTTTCTTCTTCCTCTTCTCCTTCTTCCTCTTCTCCTTATCTTCCTTTTCTTCCTCCTCTTTGTCCTTCTTCTCCCTCCCCCTTCCTCTTTCCTCCCCTCCCCTACCCCTCTTCCTCCTCCTCCTCTGTTTTGAGAGTGTCTCTGGCTTTGAACTTGTGGCCCCTCTTTTTCAGCTTTCTGAATCACTGACTTACACACATTGCAAGATGGTTGTATTCTTTCAGTAACAATGGCTTGGTTTCTGTTACGTTTGGGTCCTTCAAGCTTGCTCTGGGGCCTTGCTGAGTATGTCTGGAGCAGAATCCCTGGTACTGAGGAGCTCTTTGGGAGTCCAGCCTGGTATCCCATGCACACTGAGGCTAGTGCTTCTGGCTGACATCTGTTTCTGGCCCAGGTGGGCTCCAAGAATTGGTCTGCCTTATCCCCTGTCTTCTTGCAGGCCAGCACAGGCCCTTCCTTGATGTCAGCCGCAGATCACACTGCCCTCTATTCCATTCACATGGCCTTGCCTGCTTCTGTTTTATTCACAGTTGAGTATGACAGCTGGGCCTTGCTGGAGCTTCACACGCACAGTGTACCTGAAAGCTTCCCCTCGGCCTCCTCAGTGTTGGAGTGCCTTGGTCCATGTCTTCTGCCCTGATCTTGTCTCTCACACGTATTTTATCTAGTGTTGTAACTGTGTGAGGCAGTAGGCAAATCCAGACCTTGCTGCCTTGAAGGACAGACTGACCTGCCTTCAGCTTGCTTGTGGCAGAATATTAGTGGTCTCCTGTGGACTGCGTGGTGGTCTTTCTGATGCCCTTGTGGCAAAGGTTGAACTGTGCCATGCACAATGGTTGGTGCCTGCACTATTTACGGGGTCTCACAGAAAGGCAGAGTCAAATCAGCCCACCACAACAGAGACCACAGAAGTGAGTCTCACAGCATCTCATGCCTTTCCGCAAAGGTAGTCCATATTTGAGGAATGAGTTCAGCTCGTTAATACTTTATGTAATGCAGTGATGGTAAATCTTTGAGAGAGACCAAACTGCAACCCCAAACCCACTTATTTATTGCCAAGTGCCAACACTGCAATTTAACCTGAATACTGAGGTTTTAGTTTAGCAAATCAACTCATACATAACATCTTTTATCTCAAAAAAAAAAAAAAAAAAAAGTACATACTGTAGGTTCGCCACCAGGGCTCTAGTGTTTCTTGGCACCCAAAGTACTTGATAAAGATGTTTCTTGTGGCTTCATGGACTGAGAGTTTTAACCCTATACATTCTCATTGGTTTTTCAGGGGCCTTGGAGGAGAACTCATGAGACAAGCAGGTAGGTCGGAGGGCCTTCACTCCAGCCTTGGAGGAGAGAGATCCTGTGGCTCTGACGTCACTCCTCTAACACAGTGACATTTTGGGCAGGGCTCTCTTGTGGCCTGAAGGTCCCATACTCTTGTGTGACTAGCTCCCCATGCTGCTGGTGTGTGTACCTGAGTTCTCTGCCCAGTCTGACACACTGGAATAGCTGGGTGAATGCTCTGGGTAAGGTGAGCAGAGGTGCCCCATCTCTCACTGAGATGACGAGATCTGTGGAGTCTTCCTCCCTTTTTCTCTAGTAGAGCTTAAAATAGCTGTAGTACAGAGAAGGACTTCTGGAGTAGAGTTTTATGTTATCTGCTAGGAGCTCACGTGATACCAGCAGGTGGATATCTAGATTCCCTGAAGCCTGTTTGGTTGTTGATGCTTCTCAGGAATGCTCCCAGGTGCCTGATCAGGGAAGGCTGCACAGGTACACTGAGCTACCCTGGGGGCTGGGGAGAAGGTCCTGGTTAGTGGAAGCCCTTAGTGCTCCAGGCATGGCCTTTGTGGGGTGTTAGAGCCTTCAGTGCCGTAGCAGCTCCTGTGCTGGCCATGCTGCCCTGTGGCCTGTTGTGCTGGCTCAGAAGCTACACCTAGGGGACGTCCTTCTGAGTGTTCCTTGTGTCCCTTGGCAACCCCCAGCAGGGCTGCTGTGAGTCCCAAGTTGTCTCTTGGTAGCATAGGGTTGTGTGGAGCCTGGGCATAGGTGGGACAGGGTCTGGCATCATCAGCCTTGCAGGACCTGGTGTTGGGTGGAAAGCCTGCCACCCAGAAGGTGGAACCGAGGGCTCCCAGGACTGGCGTGAGCAGTAGTACCCGTGGTGCCATGTGGGCCTGTGTGGAGCCTGGCAGGGCACACGGTGCAGTGCATGGCAAGGTGGGTGTGGCTTCCAGGCTGGAGGAGAAGCACTCCCACACTGGAGGTGTGCCCTGGAGCCACCGTGAAGCCCCTGGGACTTGGGAGTAGGATGCAGGGCCCCTACAAGGCAGAGGCGACTGAGGCCAGTAGTAGCTGTGGCAGGCTTCACCTTTGGGTTCCGCAGTCATGGCCCAGGGACAGCACGCGAGTCTTGCCTTCAGAAAGCCCAACCTGGGCCCTGAGCTGGCTTGGGGGAGGAGGCAAAAATCTGGCTGGGAGCTGCTTTTGGGGTTCTGAGGCCCAGGGAAGGCTGTGGAGCCTTGTTGCCTGTGGGCTCAGCATGGTTGAGCTGCTTCATCTGCAGAGGCTGCTGTGGAGTGGGAGGAGGGATGCACATAGCTTGTCCAGATGCAGTGTTGACGCACACGCTCATTTCAGGCTGGCCTTCCTGGGGAAGCTGCAGCCTGACAGTGGGAGGGCTGGCCTTCGCTGACCGCGCTCCTGATGCCCTGTCCTGCACTGCTACAGGATGGCCTTAGTCCATGTCCCCATCTGTGTGATGGTGAGCTGTGGGTGGGTTGTGGTGAAGGAAGCCAGATTTTTGCCTCCTCCCCCAAGCCAGCTCAGGGCCCAGGTTGGGCTTTCTGAAGGCAAGACTCGCGTGCTGTCCCTGGGCCATGACTGCGGAACCCAGCTGGGGTCAGACTGTGTAACTGCTTGGAAGCCTAATCTTTCTGCCTCAGCAGCAGTGACTTTCACACCAGGAGATAAGTGTCTCTTATGTCCTTGCATCTCCTGTCACTGTAGTATATGCTGTGGCTTGGACTGCCAGGCTCCACTGCATGGCCACGCCAACTGTCTGTTAGGAACCAGGTGGTCACTGTCTTGGGGCAGGCAGTGGTGGCACAAGCATGGGCACATGTATGCTCAGGGCCTAGTGCAGTGCCATCGGGTTGCCTCCTGTGAGTTTGCCCACTGCACCACTGCCCACAGCCCATGCAGCGGCCACCCCACCATCCTCCACGCCTCCTGTACCCTCTGCCTGTAGGAATGGCCTCCATCATGTCGCCTAAGGACCAGAACCTCTGGTTTGGTCCAGAGATGTATAAAAGGCACCTTTACTGTCACCAAAGCATGGCATCATCTGCCCTCTAGGCCTGAGGTATTTGCCCTGAGGGTGGCCACTGCTCCTGCGTCCCCTGCTTTGCTGGGAGGCTCCCTGGGCAGGATGTGCTGAGGCCACCATTGGGCGTTTCTGTCCTGCCTGAAGGACAGATGCTGCAGGGATGCTACAGGATCCCCTTTTCCACCTTCACCTGCGGGGGCCTCTATGGCTGGAGCTGTAGTCCATATTCGTCACCTTTCAGAGTGATGTCTCCTAGCCCAGGCTCGTTTCTGGGTTTGTGGAGAGGTGGCTGCTGGTACCTGTACTGCTCCACTGGGAGTCTGCTTCCTTGGTCTCATTAGTAAGTTGGTTTTTATCTCTGGTTTTTAGCAGTTACAGCTCTGGCGGGTCATGATAGGCCTGGAATCTGTAGTTGTTTAGAGATATTTTGGTCGCTTGGGGACCTTTCCAGCCCTTCCCTCACGTCCTGCTTTTCTGTTTCTCCTCTCCTTTTGGAACATTAGTCTTCCATGCTGGCCTCTTTCATAGGCTGTATCATATACTCTTCTTGCTTATGTGTAAGATTCAGTCCGAATTTTTCTTCTGATCTGTGTTCCATTATCATTAATTTTCTCTTCAGCTGTCTCTTACCTGCTTTTAAGCCCATCTATCAGGTCTCCCCTTTGGGTAGCCCAGCTGGACAGCTTAGCAGGACCCTATCTTAAAAACAAAGCTAAAGAACTCCCCTACGCAGAAAACCCCATTTATAAATTCTGAATTTTGGTGTTTTATCCTTCAGATTGTCATTGCCTTTCTTTCTGGCTCCTGTGTCCCTGTGTGGTTTTCAGCCATTTCTCGTACCCTCTTGAGCGTGCTGAGCATGATTTGAAACCTTTGCTTAGCTGTCCCACACAGCATAACTGTGTTGTTTCTAAGGGCTGGAGAGCAGTGTGCTAGAGGTGGTGGCAGCGTGCTCCTCTCTAGGGCAACATCCATACCTCTGTGTACTCTGGTTGCCTCTGCCCCTGCGCATTTCTATTGTCAATCCAAGCCACAAGTGAGATCTTTTACTGCAGGCCCAGGTTCCATCATTAAAGATGTCTTAGATGGAAGGTTGATTGGAATTACTTGTCTGTTACTTTACACACAATTTATTTTTTCATTTTGAATAACTATAGACTCACAGCAGTTGACACAGTTAGGGTTAGAACTATGTGTCTTTGACTTAGCTTCCCTGTGGTAACCTCTTTTGTGACTGCACGGTGTCCTGGCCAGGCTGTGACTCTGGTGTCACTTGTCTGACCGCACTCTTGGCCTTCCTCAGTCTCCTCAGGCTCCCACATGGTCGGAGCAGGCACGATTCTAGTTCTGCACAACCTTAGGCCTTGTGTCCATTTGTGTCAGAGATACCAGCCGCCACCCCTCTTTGTCCCAGCAACTACTGCTCTGCCCGCCCTTGCTGCTGTTCTTAGAGCTGTGCAGGTGGACTCTTGCTGGGGTCTCATGAGCTGGGCTTTCTGTGAACATGTGACCCTTGATATTTTCCTCCTTTTATCAATAGTGTGTCTGACCATCTACCCGTCAGCCTGTTGCCAGCTTTGCTGTGGGCAGTAGGGCACCAGTACTTCTGCACAGGTTTGTGTGGTCCTAGCTTTTCTCATCTCAAGGAAGACTGTGCTGGGATCCTTGGCTGAGTTGTCTCCCTGTCCACTCTAAGAGAATGCAAAAATGTGCCATACCTGATACGCAGCTGTGAGCTGCATGTTTCCAGGTCTTCACTCGGGTTTGATGTCGGCATCAGCACTGCTGAAATCCCAGCTGTTGGAATAGGCCTGTGGTGACATTCGCATTTCATGTGTATAGTGAAACCTTGGTTTGCGAGATAATTTGTTCCAGAAACATGCCTGTAATTCAAAGCACTTGTATATCACAGCAAATTTCTCCATAGAAAGTAATGGAAACTCAGATGACTCATTCCACAATCTAAAATATTCATATAAAAATGACTGTAATACTGAATATAAAATAATAAAATACAAAATATAAAGAAAAACAAATTAACCTGTGCTTATCTTGCAAACCTTCCTCGATGGTGTGAGTGAGACAAGAGGAGGGTTATTGTTTGGAACGACTTTCACTGTCCCTAACAGAACCATTGCTGGCTGCCAGCTCAGTGGAGTCTTTGTCTTTTCATGCAACTGTGACAGGAACCTGTCCAGTGACACTTGCTTTTGCCTCCTTTTGAGAATTTTTCAGAAACGTGACATTGCGTTGTTGTTAAACAGCTTTCTTGCACTGGTGCAGCCTTTTTGGGTGTTGCTTCTCTGCCTTTCCCACATTTTCCGTATCTCGCTAATCTGATTTAAAGTCAAGGACTCGTCCACCTTTGTCTCCTCCTCTGCAGAGGAGACTGCTCTGTAACTTTTTGCTTTGAGAGAAGATCACCCACAACCCTGCAGTGAGTGGGGTCGGGGAGGAGAGGGCAGAACAGGGAGGCAGCTGGCTCAGTTGTGATCACGTGGCATTTGGCATTGTGTACTGCAAGACACCACTCATCTGTCAAGTTCTAATTTATTAGAATGTTTTCTTGTCTTGCAGAACATGTTATTTGCAGTTGTGAACGTCTTTTCATGTGCTTTTCCTCCCTTTGTTACCTTGATAAAAATGCATTCAAGTTCATATTTCTAGGATAAAATTTTAAAAGAGTGGAGCCTTGCATTTTCTAGCCCTTAAAATATACTCTTAAAACAATTCCATTTGAAACAGCATGCTGTTTTCCTAGGAACAGGGAGCAGACTGAAAGAGCAGACCCAGGGAAGCCGTAGCCAGTGCCTGCATCAGAGGCATCTCTGGTCTGGGTGACAGTGTCACTCGGTGAGCGAGTGGACCACTGGAAGATGAAACTGTCCCTGCTATGCAGCAGTGACACTGCACGTGATCCACTGAGAACAGAAATCTTCAGACAGTTTTGGGGACATTATTCCTTGAAAAAGGTTTCAGTTTAGAATATCTCAGATCTGCGTAAAAGCGAAGACACAATGGTGCAGTGTCCCTCTCTGGCCTGGGTGCAAGGTCTACACCTCTGTCATAGCTGCCTCTGCAGTGAATGTGCTCCCCAACAGTAACAAGGGCCTTGTGTTGTGTTTGTGGCTTTTGGCCCATACCACATAACTGCATTAACAGTAGTCTACAACCAGACACAGAAAGAAAGTTACGCATGCCTAGATGTGGAAGAGTGTGCGATATGTGATGTTATTAAGCCAAACATGTACTGAAGTGTTGGTACTGCTGTTGAAAGACCTCCTGGAATTGCCAGTAAAAGGTAAGGCTGCCCGCCATGGGCTGTTACTGTGAGAGAGCAAGCCGGAGGAGAGGAGCTGTGCCTAGGTGTGAGGCCCGGCAGCCTAGGGTGGGCAGCTGCTGACGGGGCTGGGGAGGATGGCAAGATGCACTTTCCAGGGGCTGTGGATAGTGTGGACCCTGAAGGCTGGAGTTCTTCTCCTTTTGTACCTACAGAATTGGTTATAACCTGCGGGGACAGTGCTCCAAAAGTGATGGGGCCCTGTGGTCCACACACTGCTTACAGCCATTTGTTTACAGTGTCAGAAATGGGAAGTTCAGAAGAAATTCTGAGTAAAGTGCTTTCCATCCAGCAGAATGCCACACATCTGTTGAGAGGGCTTGTGAGATGTCCCTTGGTTGTGTCATTGATAATGGGGGAAGAGGGGACTGGAGAAATGGGCACTACCGAAGCTGCCAGTTCCGTCCAGGGGCCTCTGCTTTCCTGCCAGCTCAGGTCACGTAGCTGTGAGCTGTGAGGGGGTCAGTATTATTCCCAGGGTGCCCTGTGGGTTCCTGCGCGGCCCCTCTAGTGGACAGTGGCTATCACTAGCCCAGGAAGAAGGAAGCCTTGGTGGTGTGTGTCCAGGACCACAGGTTCTGTGGGCCAGGGTACAGGAACCTAAGGAGCACCTAGGAGAGTCTCAGCAGCGTGGCATTTCTGTGCAGTGTTGGTGTTGGGGGCTGCCCAAGGGGTGTGTGCCAGCTCACCCTGTGCTGGCCATTGTGCCAAGCACTGTGTCCCGGTTCGCATCCTGGTCAGCCCCGCTGACTGGCAATGACTCTGTTACCGTAAAAGAAGGAAACCTGGCGCTCCCTATGCTTTGTTTACTGCCAGGTGATTTTTCTAGGCAGGGGACAGGGTGGGTATGGGCATCTCTGCATCAGGCCCTGGGGAAAGCTGGGGAGATCCAAGGTTAGGGAGAGCCCTACTCCAAGCTGTGGGCTTTCCTACCAGACTCCCCACCAGATGGGAGGGCCTTTTCCTCAGACTGCATCTGGGAGCTTTTGCTATGTCCTGTGTTCCCGTGCTGGCCTGCCCTTCCTGCAGGTGTTGTGGTCACTTCTTCAATCCCTGGTGACAGTACACACGGGTGGTCAGGACTCACCATGCCTTACCTCAGAACTGCTCAGGAACTGAGCTTGAGAGCTGTCCGCTTCCCTGCTGTGTTCTCCACAGGGGGCTGGCTGCCTCTGTCCTGCCCCTGGCCACCCCCTGTCTTCCAGCCTGGACCCTGGGTACCCGCTGCTCTTCGGACTTGAGTGTCCCTTTCCCACCACCTCCAAACCCCGGCCCCTGCTTGCCCCCACTGTGGGTTCTGGTGGCTGCCTATGAGAACAGCATGTCCTCCGTCTGTGAGACAGTCTGACTTTCCCCACAGTGACTTTTTCCTGTCACTGTGCCGATGGCCTGGCTCATGTAAAGCCTAACTTGTGCGACCCTCCACAGCACATGTCCCAGGGCCTGAGCTGGGCCTAGGGCAGCACTGTGCTCATGGAGACACATGACAGGTGGGACTCTCTGTGGGCATCTGTGTCTGGCCGGTGCCGAATATCGTGCTGCTGCCCAGCTGAGGAGCAACGAGTTGCCACAGGGTAGCTAGTGAGCTAAAGGGAGGGAGCGTGTGTGGCTGCAGCTCAGGGAGGTCACAGGGCGAGGAGCACTCTCAGGGCAGTGATGTGATATTTCCCCTTTTTCCTAGTGTGTGTCCTGATAGAGAAACTGACCCTCTCCAGAATGCCTTTCAAAGGTGACCCTGTCATCGGTGAGTCTTTTCTCCCCAGGACGCCATGGCGGCAGTTTCCCTTATAGCCGCTTCAGCCCAATGTAGGAGATGAGCTTCTGGGTCAGGTGAAGAGCCTGCGTTGGGAAGGGACCCCTCTTCTCGACTTGCTGTGGGCTCCTGCCTACCTCCGGAGCCCCAGCCCAACTGTCCTCAGTGTTCACGGTGACGGTGCTCTGGCTGCGTGCCCATGGCTGGGCCTGCATGGTCAGTCCTGTCTCCTAGAGGGCAGGTGACATGCTAGAGGCCTTCATGCCTCCTGTGCCAGAACTGGCACCACCCAGGGCCTCTGTCCTCCTCCGAGGCCTGCTTGCCTGCTGGTATCCAGACACTCATTTTCTGTTTTAAGAGTACTTTCCAACTTAGTTGTGAATGGAGTTGAGCTGAATATTTGGGCTTCTGTTGGTAGGGGCAGAAGACTGAGGGAGACTGAAAGGAAGAGGCCACTTGAAGCTTCTGGTGGTGGCTGTGTTGCCAGAGCCTGATGCTGAGACCCTGGTTCTGGGGCCAGCATCGCTATGTGCAGCCCAGCCTGACAGTGTCTCAGCCCCGTGGCCTGGCTCTGCGGTGCTCTGGTGCCCACAAGGTGCTTGGCGGGCTTCTCAGAGTCACTGGAGCCGCTGACGACACCAAAAGCGTCAGCTGGGTGTTTGCTGTGTGCATTTTACTCGATGTCCTGAGCTGGCTGAGCAGAGTCTGTTTCCTCCCTAGATGGCTGGCAGTGGCTGATAGATGACACGCTGAGAAATCTCCACCTTGTCTCAAGCCAGTCCAGACAGCGGATAAAGGTGTGTGAGGCGGCCCCTGGGTGCACAGCATGCATGCTAGGGAGCATCTCAGAGGGTGTGCACATCATAGGTCTTGGCTCAGCATGGCAGACCCCATCCCCACACCCAGATGGTACTGTGCACCTGACTCTTAACTGGGAGACTTGGCATGGCCGAGAAAGCCCCAGATGTCTTCTTGTGTTGCTTCTGGCTTTAGAGTTACACTCACCTTAAAATGCTTCCCTTTGCGCTAAGGGGAATGTCTGCTCAGGCAGAGTCTGAGCAGGGGGTTTGTCTTTGGAACTAACTATCCATTTATGATGTGCCTGGGTGAAGGCAGAGCCGCAGTCCTGGGTCAGCCTCCCTAAGAGCAGTCACTCCATGGGGTTGGGTGAGCCATGAGAGGGTAACACCAGGAATGGTCAGTCGGTCCTCTTTTGTCCTGCCCCGTGTCAGCCTCCCTGGGCCACTAGGGTGTGTCTTCCACTTTCTTGTTTTATTTATTTTTGGTACTAAGGATTGAACCCAGGGCCTTTAAAATTTTTTTGCCCAGTCCATTTTTTATTTTGACACAGAGTCTCACTGATTTGCCCAGGCTGGAGTTGGACCTGGAATCCTCCTGCCTCCAGGTGAACCACCAAAACTGGCTGGTTTATCAGGCCATCACTTTATCATCCTGTATGATCATAGTCTTGCTGGATGGATTTGGGCAACAGTACCTCCATATTTCCTTTCTACAAATAACTGTGATTGATTCACACTGTACTGCTCTTGGTACTGTTTGCTTCTAAGTCCATACAAGAGACATCTCTGTGATGTGCCCCCCTGGATGAGGCTCCCACTGGGTCTGCCCAGGCTGCTGTGGTGGCCCTGGCCCCTGGCTGTGAGGGGAAGAAGAAAGAACTATGTTTCGGGGTGTGGCTGTCGTCATGGGAGGCTGGAATTGAGAGTCTGGTCCTTCCCGACTGGTGCATCTTAAGGTCCAAGGAGATGCCACTGTCAGCTCCTACTACTGCGGTGCAGCATTGCCTGCTCCATGGTGGCTTTGGGATTGGGCTCTGTGGGACCTGTGCTGTGTGGCCTGGTCTTCCTCACCTACCACCCACTTGTGTTCCTCACACCCGCTGGATACCACTGTCCTCTGAATATATCACATGCAGTACGACCTTGAGCTCTCGCCCCTTTAACAGTGTGTGTCATCCTGCACCACTGCTTCTACCAGGAAGAGTGCCAGGTTGGAGGGTGGGCTCCCTGTCCAGTGTGCGGGTGTGGGCATGGTGGCCTGCATATCAGAGCAGACATGCTTCGGGGGCAGTGTGACTCATGTGAGTTTCTCCAGTGTGGTTTTAGAGCCTTGTGCACTCATGTTCTCCTGTCTAGGATACAGCCGTGTCAGCCCTGGCTGCTGTCTGCAGTGAGTACTACCAGAAAGAGCCCCGGGAGGCCAGTCCCGCCATCCAAGGTGAGTGACCACCGCTCTAGCTGCTGAGGACAGAGCCAGGGAGATGGGGCCAGAAGTGGGTGGCAGACCTGTTGGTGGCCCAGCTGTGGCGGAGCTGATCTGGGGCCACACCAGGTGCCCAGTGCTGGTAGGGTGGGAAGAAGCTGGCCACACTGTGTCCCCATGGGTCCTGCAGGGCCAGGCTGCTTGCCGAGGTCTCATGCTGTGGGTGATAGTGCCAGACAGACATCCTGGAACATGGCAGTGCCATCCCACGGCACAGTGGCCCATGTTTTCTGTGCTTTTGTAAACTATCTTTATAAGTGAACTTATATCCAGTTTTTGTCGTAGGAGATTCCTTTCATGCCTCTGGAGCTCCTTATGGGTCTTCTTGTTCTTGCACTCTCTCTTCTTCAGCCTCCTCCTCCCATTTCATTTGTCACCTCTGTGCTTCTGCCTTTGGTGGCTTCCTGGTACCGCTATGCTCAACCCTGTAGTCTGTCACAGTGTTGACACCGCCCTACTGTCCACTCCCCTTGGCCTTTGGCCACACGCCCAGTGCCGCACATGCCTCCTCTGCAGGCTGTGTCCACGTCATGTGCTGGTGACATTGAGCTGCCAGGGCACACTGCTCTTCTGTCCTCCCTGCCAGGTTAGAGTAAGGTGTCCTCCTGTGTTCATCTTCCCCGAGCCTGGATACCCTATGCACAGCCCGGATCTGACCTGTGTGATGTGGGATTGATTTCTGATGTCTGGGCTATAGGAGCGAGTTCACAGGTGCTATTCGTTAGATTAAAAAACATTCCCATGCTCTGCTGGCCTACTGTATAATATTTATTATATTATAGGACTTGCATTACAATCATGTCAGAAGTATTTAAAACACTAAAATTATACATATGTAAGCAGTCACGTGCAGGAAAAAACAAATCGTCTTTAATCTGAGCTCTGACATACATGTGTGTATTTTACACTGTTGTTTTCAGCAGGTAATATTATATAATATTATTTTGTATTTATTTTTTAAAAGAGTAGACTAGTAAGAAGAGAGGACCACGTCTGATTCCTAAAAATTAAAGAAATGATATTTTGAAATTCCCTATTGACTGTGAAATTGACGTAATTAGAGGTTGTGGGAGGTTTGTCATGGTTTCAGAGTGAATATATTTCAGTGTGCATGTAAATTAGCATCTGGTGTTTTTCCCCACCACCTGTGGACAGCAGACACCCAGGTGTGCCTGTATGCCTCCCAGGAGCCTTCCTGTGCAGCAGAGTGGGGGGAAGGGGTCTGGGCCCTTGCAGTTGGGGTCCCTGTGGGATGCCAGCCTGCCTGCACCTGAGCTGTGTTTTCAGGAAGAGCTTGTGGCTCACTCCCCTCAGTTTTCCCTCACTGGCCCTGAGCCCCATGCTCACAGTCAGCGGTCCTCTTTCTGCCTGTGCTTGTTGCTTACCACTGGCCTTTCCCTAGCCTCTGCTCTCAGCACTGGGCACTGTGCACCACTGTCTTCCTGGCCCATCCCGCTCACAATTGTGTCCCTGTCCCAGTGTCCTCGGGGTCAGCATCAAGCAGATCTGCTCTACCCAGGCAGGGGACCTTTCCTTTGTTCATTTTCCCAAGAAGGAAGTGATGGCTAAAACCTCACAGAAGTCTTCACACACTTTGTCAAAGTTCTTGGGTACATCTTGGGTGTGTGTCACCTTGGAGGCGTGTCTCCTCAGAAGCCGGAAGCACTGCCATCCTCCTTGGGCACTGTCCTGCTTGTGTGTCCCTCTCTCATACCCGCTTCCTGTCTGTAGAGGTGCTCATCCCGAGGTACCTTGTCGAGCTCCAGAGCCCGGAGGAGATGGTTCGCTGTGGCTTTGCATCTGCCCTGGGTGCCCTGCCCTGCTTCCTTCTTCAAGGCCGACTCCGGCAGGTGAGGATGACATGGTGTGTGTGTGTGTGTGCGCACGTGTGCGTGCCTGTGACTAGGGGACTTGCCTGGTGTGTGTGGTGTCTGGAGGGCAGAGAGGGGAGCTGGTCTGCTCCTGAGCATGTGCAAGACTGCTCCTGAGGGACTGGCTGGAGAGTATGCTGAGGTGCGGCAGTGGTGGAGTTCTCAAGAGCTGCTCTCCTTGGTGGTAGCACGTTGCCGCCACGCTTGCATCTCATCTTGGCTGAGGCCAGGTGAGGGCCTGCCAGTGTGTGCGGAGGCAGCTGGCTGTGTGTCTCTGCCCCAGCATTCAGGCTCTGCCTGTTTAGATTTTGCCTGGACCCCGAGGCAGCAGCAGTCTGCGGGGAGCAGCTGCAGGCAGAATGCTGGTGTGTGTGTGCCAGGCAGGGGCCTTGGGCCTCCTGGGCACGCTGCGTACCTTGCCCAGAGCCTGTGACCTTGTGGAGCCAAGCGTTTCTCCACCACCATCTGCTACTGAGCAATGTGCCGAGGCTGATGTGTCCAAAGATGCTCATGTCACACGCGCGCACACATACATACACACATGCAATGCTCACGTGGGCCTGACTGCTGCTTGCTGTGATCACCTCCTTGGCCTCTTTGTGAGCGACTCTGTCCTTGACCATCCTCTGTCTTGGTGGTCATGTGTGCTTGTCTTGACCCCTGCCTCTGCTCCCAGGAAGTATCCAAGGGATGAGGTGCATTTCCAGGGGCCTTGGAAAGCTTGAGTCTTTTTGTCCTGTCAGCCTTGGTCCACTGAACACTTGTACTTTCCTTTTCCGGGGAAACACCACACTCAGCCCCACTGACCCTGCTGCCAGACATCCCTGGACCACACTGGACACAGTGGGAACAAGCTCTGTTGTGCTTTCCTCCGTGACCTGGGCCCCCTCGTCAGTGGGAAGGAGGGCTGTGGGGTACTGCTTGCCTAAGATCCCACCCTGTGTTCTTCTGAAATACAAACACCATACAGCAGGCTTAGAGATGTTGCTTACATGAATGGAGCAGTGATGGCTGCTAGTGTGGCTCAGACTGACTTGGGCTGGGCCATGGGCCCACCATGCTGGGATGTGTGGGGTCAGGGCTGGGCTAGGCAGTGGGGAAGACCATGTGCCCTTCCACACCACACCGTGGCCCCTGCCCCCTACATAAGCTGCCTGCAGAGCCCTGGCCCCTGCTGTGCCCCAGCGCAGGGCCACACCTCTGCCAAGTCACTTTCCTCTGTAGCTGACGCTCTTCTGTCTGTCACCCTTAGGTCCTGGATGGTCTGAGTGTGGTCACCCGCACCTCCTCGAAGGACATGGGCTTTGCTGAGGCCAGGAGGGACAGCTTGAGGGCCATTGCAAGGTGAGCATGAGGAGGTGCTGCCTGCTCCCCAGCCCTCTGCTCATGCGTTCCCCCTGCTCAGAGGATTGTAGGGCACATTTCCAGCTTGGTGCCGTTACGATGAGCAAAACCTGTCAAGTGGCTGCGTCTTCACATAGGAACTGCTTCGAGAGCCCTGGAGGACTGGGCAGCCTCAGCTCCTGCTCACATAAGACAGGGCACTGCTGGGCCAAGGGTGCAGCTCAGCAGAGCACTCTCCTGGACATAGTGGGCTCCTGGACCACCTGAGCACCAGTGATGCTGATAATGTGTCAGTAACCAAGGGACTTGCCTTCCCAGAGGCCAGCAGAGAATGTGGAGACCATGCGGCCTCCTGCTGTTCCCAAGCGTTAATCTCTTTACCAGCCTGAGGCTGGGGGTGCGGAGGCTGGGCGGGACCTGGAGGCAGGGTGCCATCTCACCTGTGCTGTGCACAGGAAGCCACACCTGGCCATTGTGGCCCGCAGGCCGGGCTGCAAGGCGGAGGTGTGCACTTTACACGTTTCCATTTCAGAATCTGCCAGACTGTGGGTGTGAAGGCTGAGGCGGCTCCGGATGAAGCTGTGTGCAGACAGAACGTTGCCCAGGTGTACACAATACTGCTGGGCTGCATGGGTGACTACACCACAGACAGCAGGGGCGACGTGGGGGCCTGGTAAGAGTGGCGTCTGTAGTCGTGGTGTTTCATGCTGTTACCCTAGTGTTAGGCACTGATGTCACGGGACAGTCTGTCCAGGGCGAGGTCCTTACCTGGCTCCTTGTGCTGCATGTGTCCTCCCACCTTCCTTGGGGCTGCAGCACCTTGTGGGCCTCCCCGCACCTGTCCCTCATGGTGCTCCTGTTGACAGAGAGAGAAACCTGCAGAGCTCAGGTTGGGAGTCCTGTGTGGAGGTCAGTGCTGAGACTCCTGTGTCCTGTCAGCAGTGCCTGCCTCACAGAGCGCTGGGAAGAGTGGGAGCAGTGCATCCTGGGGAGGAGCGTAGAGGATTTCAGGCAGAATTGGTGTGTAGAGCCAAGGGCCAGATTCCACCACGCATCCTCCTTCCTTCCCTGGACCTGCATGACAGGTGACCCCTGGGAGCCAGTTTGTTCCAAAGGGTCCTGAGCCATCAGCTGTCACTGTGCTCATGTCCATCCCGCAGTCCTGGGTCCCCGAGTTTCTCCTCCCATGTGAGGTTGTCTTCTTGCCGCCTGGGCCTGCTCTGAGTGGGAGGGGGAACCCTGAGGGCTCTGAAGGTGTCTCTTGTCCATGCTCTTGGGGCCGGCAGGAGCTGGACTGGGGAGCACTATGAGTTGGAGTGTGTTTTGCTAGGGTTGCAAGGAAGTTGCTTGGCAATCTGAGCTTGAAAAGAAGGTGTGAGCTGCCCCATGATGCTGGGAATGTTTGGGTCTTTGTTTCTTTCTATGCTGTCCTGCCCCTGTCCTCCGGTCCTGGACAGAACAGATTGTCTCCTTTCCTCCAGGCCAGGACATCTGACCAGCTGCCCTCCATTGTGCATTCCTAGATACCTGACCATTCAGCTCCTCTCCTTGTTCTGGATGCCTGGCCATTTCCTCTGCGCCCGTCCTGCACACAGCCCCTCACCTCAACCCCTCCCGTTTTGGGCACGTGGCCCTTCTGGTCCAGTGCTGGAGGTCGGCTGGTGGCTCCTCCCACTCTGAACACTCAGCAGTCGCCACCTGTCAGTCTTGAAGCTGCATTTTGATTTTCTTTTCTCTCATCGTTCATTGTGTGGATGCTGCAGGTCTGTATTTAGCAGTAGTGCCTCTCCTCTCCCTCTGCTGTTGAGGTCTTCCAGTACAGTTCTCAGTTTCACTCTGTCTTTACCATCTGCGGTTCCATTAGAGCACCTCCATGGCCCCCGGCTTCCCTTCTGTTGTGAGCACCTTTCCTGCCTCCGTTGCAGAGGCACTGCTCTCCGCCTTCAGGTCCGCTGGCTCCTGGGGGCACAGAGTACGTGGGGGCTTCTGTGCGGGAAGGGCTGACGTCCTCCCAGCGCGGAGGGATGGGGCAGACTTGCCATGCAGCTGAGGGCTCTGTAGCAGGGTGCTGCCTCGGACCGCTGTCTGCCTGTCCTTCAGCGTATCCTTCAGCAGCCCAGCCCCAGAAGCTCCCATCCCTGAGCAGCAGCCCCTGCCTTGTTGGGCGGCCTGTGTCAGTGTCTTCCCATGAGAAGGGTCTGAAGTCCTCTTGTCGGGTCCATGTAGACCTGGGTGGTTTTTCTGGGAGCCCTCTGTTCCCAGAGTGCTGAATGACAGCAGTTGCTCTCAGTTTGCCAGGGAAGTAAGTGGTGGGCTTTGCCATTGGGCTGTGGTGGCTGCCACGGCCCCTGGAGCAGTGCCCAGAGGACAGGTGCTGGCCAGTGCTGCCGCGGTGGCCTCCCGTGTGGATGTGGCTCTGTCTGGTGTTGACGGACACTCCCCAGGTCACCTCTGTGCAGTGGGGGGCCCTTTGGTGGGTGCTCGACTGCCAGCTTTGTATATTTGGACTCTTTTTAGTGACTCGGTTCTTTCAGAAATTCTATCTTTCATTTATTTTTGTCATTTTCTCTTTCCCTCTTTTTTTTCTTTTTTCCTTTCTTTCTGTCTTTTTGAAACAGGGTTTTGCTATGCCGTTCACGCTGGCCTTGAGCTTTGGATGGTCTTGAATTTGCAGTGATCCTCCTGTCTCAGCCTCCCAAGTGCTAGGATCATAGGCATGTGCCACCATGCCCAGATCATTTTTTTCTCTTTTTTTCCTTCAGCATACTCGTTTTTTTTTTTTTTTGTCTTTGTCTTTTTCCTTTTTATCGGTACCGGGGATCGAACTCACGACTGCCTGCTTGCAAGGCAGGCGCTTATGCTGCTGAGCTAAACCTCCAGCCCCCAGCATACTCGTTTTTTAAAAAATGGTTGTTGTAAGTGTGCTGCATATTTACGGAAGTGGCCATGTCATTTGTGGGTCTCCTTTTACTATTTTGTGTTTATTATTTTTTAAGTGTTTGTAACTTTTAATCGAAATGTAAGTCATGGGGTTTGGGCTGTGTGGTTTCTCCATCAGTTGATGTTCGGTTGGGCCAGGGCTCATGACGATAGGTCTGGCTTCATCCTGGGATGCAGCTGGTACCATGAGGAGTGTCTGACTTCTGGGCTGTGGCCTTTCCTGGTTCCTGAAGGGGCCACTGGGGCCCAGGGTGCAGGCTCAGCCTTCCTCCTGCTCCCTGCTTCCCAGCTCCAGAGCTGTCACACAGTAGGAAAGGAGCTGTGTGCGTCAGCCCTCCATTGAGTTCCTAGCATGCTTTGCGGCTAGTGCCCCTCCCCCCACGTGGTTGATGCCCCCATCCGTGTACTTCCTGGGCTTCCCCCATGTCCCCTGTTGTGCTGTGTGGGCTACCCCGACTTGTCCTGGCACATTCGGTGGCCACCATACCAGCTCTGCTGATCAATCTGTCCGAGTCCTGCAGTATGGGTTAAAGGCCATGCCCCTGTAGTTACCAGGGAGCCCACTGGAGGGGTGGGATGTGGTGCTGGGCCGCCATGGCCATGCCTGTGCCTCCCTGGGACCTGACTGCATACCGCCATCTCCCAGTGCTGTCCAAGGCGGTGGTGCAGGGCAGGCTGTCAGCACACCTGTGTCTGCCCCTGGCATGGTTCTGAGGTCAGCCCATGTCTGTGCCCTCTCGGGTGGCCCTGGTCCTCACAGTAGAAACCTGGACAGGCAGGGCCCCTCTCTTGAGGCTGCGTGCTGCCTTGTCCTGATTTCAACACACAGCACCCATGTCCAAAGCTGTTCACTCTGGCAAGGTCTGCACGTGCTGGCCTTGTGCTACACTGCACACATTGGGCTTTTCTGACCTAGGCTGAAGGTAGGGTCTTCCCAGAGAGTAGGTCCTGGGGTCTGGGGCCTGGAAGCAGGGTGTGCTCTTCTGTGTCTGCGGGCTTAGCACAGGGGCCAGGCTCCCTCAGTTCTCCTGATGACAAGGGGCACACTCTCCACTGCTAGGGACTGTGGTACCTCTGGTGGCTTCCTAACCTTTTGCAGAGGAGCAGCAGGGCTTGCCCTGTGCTTGGTCCAAGTGTGCCCAGGAGCCTCCCGTGAGTGTTTGTTCTCCCAGCAGGCTGCAGTGGTCCATGGACTTGCTCTTCCTGGGAGGAACCTGGCTGGCTGCCCATGGTGCTGTGCTTGCTGGGCCAGGGAGGGCAGCCGGCCCAGAGCCTGAATCCCACCGCACGCCGATCTTCTTGCATCTCCTTGTCCTGCAGGGTCCGTGAGGCCGCCATGACCAGCCTGATGGACCTGACTCTGCTGCTGGCACAGACGCAGCCTGCACTTATTGAGGCACACGTGTGAGTGTCACAAAGGCCAGCTTCCCAGTCTATCTTGCTGCTGTCCTCACTCCACAGTCTTCGGCTTGTGAACAGTCTTGCTTCTACTTGGCACCCAGGACAAGGCTCCCAGCCTTCCCCAGCCTAGCACTGGGATGGCAGTTTAGGGGACAAGACCAGGGCACTGCCAGGCTCAGACCCAGACTGAAGCCACTCCTGACAGACAGCCATCATCACTTGCTTGTGACC
This sequence comes from Cavia porcellus, assembly GCF_034190915.1. Classification (NCBI taxonomy): domain Eukaryota; kingdom Metazoa; phylum Chordata; class Mammalia; order Rodentia; family Caviidae; genus Cavia; species Cavia porcellus. Next base: position 31,085,592 of record NW_026947515.1, read on the forward strand.
TCGGTTTCCTTGCCATGGGTCTCTGCCTTCCTGTGCACCTTGCCAGGTCCTTGGGCTGTGCTATCAGTGGAGCTGCAATGTGGAGCAGGCCTCCGGGCCCTGGTCACCTGACTGGACTATCTCTTCACAGTCACTTGCTTTCTCAGCCTGAGTCCTTCCCTGTCCCCAGCCTCCTTGTCTGCCACCCTGCCTGTCATTCTATCTTTGCCACTCTTCTCCCTGAGACCTTGTCAGTGCTGGTGCACTGTGGCATCCCAGGAAAAGGTGGCAGGGATCAGGGTGGCAGGGTGGGCATGGCCCATCAGCTGGAGTTGTAGGCTCCACTGCCTGTCCCAAGGTTCCTGTGGCAGCTGCAAATGATAAAAAGCCCATGTGGCCTCATGTATCATGGACTGACTGTGCTGCCCTTGGTCTGCAGCTGTGAGCAAGTCATGTGCCGCGTGGCCCAGCAGGCAAGCGAGAAGATCGACCGATTACGTGCCCACGCTGCCCACGTGTTCCTGACGCTCCTGCACTTTGACAGTTCCCCTGTCCCCCACGTGCCCCACCGCAAGGAACTAGAAGTACTATTCCCCAGGTACTGCTGCACACAACACCCCCCACCCCACCTCCATGCACAGTGATCCAGGCAGGCTGCGAGGAATCTGCTCTCTTGCAGGTCCGACGTGGCCACTGTGAACTGGAACGCAGCCTCACAGGCCTTCCCTCGCATCACCCAACTCCTGGGGCTTCCCACCTACCGCTACCACGTGCTGCTGGGACTGGCCGTGTCTGTGGGTGGCCTGACCAAGTCAACGGTGAGGAGGCCTCTGGCTGGGCAGGGGCAGGGGACAGGGCATCTTTTTCTTCCTTGGGGGTAGGGCCGGGGCCAGGGCCAGGTACGTGAGGGAGTTAGCAGTGTCTCTTCTGTCAGCTGCGTGTTTTCTGTCTCCATGGGCCAGTCTTTCTCCATGTCTCTCATGGGCTCCTTGGGTTGGGTCCGGCGCCTTGCCTGTGGTCAAAGAGGCCAAGTGAACTGGGCTCCCTGGGCAGATGCTGGACATCGGTGTGGCTGAACTTGGCAATGTGTCAAGCGTTCTGAGGGGCAGTGGCTGTTTTGACAGTTCCTGGACCCCATTGGCAGCTCTGTCACAAGTGTAGCTGATGTTTTGGGGCCTTTTGTGGCCTTGCCATAAAGGAGCTGCCTGAAAACCAGGGTTTGCACATCTGGATGGATCTGCTGCTGTGAGGCAAGATCCATGTCTGCAAGCTTCCCATCTGCGTACTGTCTGAGGAGGGCAAAGTGTGTTAGAGTGCGCAGCAGCTATGAGAAGCCTTTGCTCCCTGTGCGGCCATGTAGCAGCCCCAACTGCCCTGGACACGCACGGCTGCTTCCTCGGGCTGCAGTGCTGCCTGAAGGTGCTCTGTGCTCTCTGCACGAGCTCTTTCCACTCAGATGCTGCCTGGGGCTCTCGCTGCCTCCTGCCGTGCTTCCGTCTGCTGTGTCTCCACTTCTGGGGATGGGGTTTGACATGTTCCCAAGTCCAGGCCCCAGCATGCTGCCAGGGCTGCCATGCACCTACCTTCTCCTCATAGTGGTGCTCAACTAGCAGGCAGGCCAGGGGCTCTCATTTCAGGACTGTTCGGCTCTGATCGGGGCCTGTGTCTGTCCTGGGTCCAGTTCTGGTTCTGTTCTGATCCTCCATGGAGGCCTGGGTGCATCTGGGCTCTGGGCCCGCCGAGCTCTGGAACTCTTGTAGCTGGTACTGATACCACCTGCAGCCCAGGCACTACCTCATGGCACAGGTGTGGGGTGCTACTGTCCAGAGGATTGTGTTCCAATGTGTGCCTTGTGGCGGGGCTGTGTGCCTGTCTTCACTCTGGCAAGCACCTGTGGCCCTTCGGGACCTTGTAGCCTCCTGGCACTCAGTTGCCGTGAACTCAAGGCCCCTTTGGCATTGCAGGTCAAGCATTCCACCCAAAGCTTCTTTGAGTACATGAAGGGGATTCAGCAGGACCCCCAGGCCCTGGGCAGCTTCAGTGAGACCCTCCTGCAGGTCTTTGAAGACAACCTCCTAAATGACAGGCAAGTGGTACCTTTGGCAGGCAGGCTGGGAAGAGACGGTGTGCAGGGCTGTCACTGTCCTATCTGTGGGGGTCTGGGGAGCAGTGGCCAGGTTCACCCGTGCAGCAGGAAAGGGCGAGGCTCGACTTACACGCTGTGTGCCACCGGGCCATGCCTGCTTTCCTGTTTCCTCTTCGCCTGCCCTTGGGCCATCTTCGTACCCTGGCAGCAAAGTGGTCTGAGCTGTGCACCAGGCGCGCTCAACTGGATCCTGGTTGCAGGAAGGCTCCGGGCCTCAGTGAGCGGCACCCCCTAGGACGAAAGGCGCTGTGAGAACTGACTTGCCTTGGCCCCGGACTGGGGACACTGCCCTCTCTATGCAGTGGCCTGGAGGCCTCAGTCAATGTGTGGACCCTGTGTCTGTCTGGCCCTTCCCACGTTCCTGTGTACCCTGGGAGATGGCATAGTCTCATGTGAATTTCCTCCCTGCAGGGTGTCTGTGTCGCTGCTGAAGACGCTGGATCAGATGTTGGCTAATGGATGCTTGGACATTTTCACCAAGGAGGAAAAGTGAGGCTCACCTGTCCCACCCCACTGGCTTCATTCCCAAGTAGCTTACATTTTAAAGAGGCAGTGCTCAGACCTGCATTCAGAACCCAGAACTCCCTTCCAGTGTGCATGGGCTCAGGGTTCCACACAGCAGCCTTGGTGGGGCTGGGGCCACTCACAACAGGTGCTGTGGAGCCTGAGCTATGGGAAGGGCCTGGCTGGCTTCGTGGGTAGCAGGCAGGGGCTGCAGCAGTCTGTGCCCTCTATTCACCGAGGGCCTTGTGCCTCTTGTGGGGGCATCCACACCACCATGTGACATGCTGTTCCCATGCCCTCAGGGTGCTGCGCTGGCTTGATCCTGTTGTAACTGTCATTCCCTGATGCTTTGAATGCTTGCTGGCTCTTCCTACATGCAGACTTCCCTGCATCTGGGGCACTGAAGTTTCCAGGAAGAGTCTGACCTTTCTGATACCACTTTTAATGCTTAGGGAATCCAGGGCTATGTCTCGGGTTGACTTTCTCCCACTGCCAAGGTCTCTGCGTGCTGCTGTTGACTTTCTAAGCTTTCCTCCCTGGCTGGGAGCAGGTGGGCTTTCCTGTTCTCTCTGGGGGCCCTTTCCCCAGTCATGAGGCCTCCTGGCTCTCCCAGCTGACCAGGACTCAGCCCCTTGCCTCTCGTTTCTCAGGGCCCTGGGCCTGGCTGCCTCCCCTGCAGCGTTCATCTCCTGAATCCTGCTGAGGTCACTGCTTTGGGCAGAAAGGTGGATCCCAGCTTCGCTGGATGCCCTGGATGTGTTCTGAATCTTAACCTTGAAGTTACCCTTTTAACAAGTGCTAGCGCATTGTTTTGGCTCTGGCTGCCATGGGGAGGACTGTGCCAGCAGCCACACCCAGCATGTTCTGCTGTCACCATGTTCATGCTGTGTGTGCAGCCTGCTAAGGTCCCCTTCAGTGTATGTGTGTTTCAAAATAAGACATAAGATGGTGGGGAAAATCTCCTGCTGTGATACAGCTTTTTAAAAATTCTAGTTTGTCAATTTTTGCTTCATGGATTTTCAGACTGTGTTTTTGGCCTATACAAGATCAGGGTTGACTCAATATGGAATGACCCTTTCCATTGCTAGAGATGCTTTTTGCTTATCCTCTTTGTCTTTTTATTGCTTCTAGTAACTTTGAACTTACATTTTTTTCTTTGACTTTCAGTATTTCATATTTGTACAGTGGAATCTTGATTCACGAATGTTTTTGTTTGCCAACAGTTTGTTTATGTTTGTGAATTCCGTGTTGGGCAGCAAACATGACAGTGACCATCTTTCTCCATGAGCTTTAATGTGGTCATCTTTTCCAGACTCGTGGAAAGAATCAAGCTTGTGTGTCCATGGACTGAGGATCAAGCTCATGGCACTTGGTTCAAGAACGTGATTCATTCCATGATTCTGGTCACAAACCAAGTTGAACGAGAACCAAAGCAAATTCAGTGGTTAGGTTCAGGGTTGAGCTCCTGGGGAAATCTGATTTGGTTCTCATCCAGTTTGGTTTGCAACCAGAATCATGAAGAGAATTGTGTTTGTGAGCCATGGCACCACTGTGTTTTTTGAATGCCTGCTATTAATAGTCTGCAGTCTGTAAAAATTCTGATTATCTTTAGCTGGGTCCTTTAATTTATTTCATTTAATCTCAGCTTCAGTTTTTTATTTCATGAGACAGGGCCTGGCTCTCTCGCCGAGGCCACCCTTAGCTTTTCGATCTTCTGCAGTCTCCCATGTAGCTGAGTCACAGGTGTGCACCTGTGTGGCTGGCAGCTGACTCTGCCACAGGGCGGTGTTTCCCCTGGTTTTGTATTTACCACCTCCCCCCATCTCTTGCCATCACTTTGATTACCTGAATCATTTTTCTCATTCCACTTTGCTCATATCTTTTGGGGGGACTTTGTACTTTTTTCCTGTCTCTTAATGGTTACCCATTCCAGTATTTCATCTTTTTAGACTGCACGGAGGATGGTGCATGTGGGTCTGGCTTACCTGCTGCTTGCTTCTTCCCAGTCACTGTGAAGTTAGCTTCATTTTTTTTTTTTTTTTTCCCTTTTGTACTGGGGATTGAACTCGCAACCTTGCACTTGCCAGGCAGGCACTTATACTGAGCTAAATCCCCAGCCTCAGGTGGCCTCATCTTACAGTCCACATCTACTGCTTGTTCTCTCTCATTACGTTCTGCCCTTCATGGCCTTGTCTCATCTCTGCTTTCCAGAGAACACCCCAGCGCTCTTGGTGCCTCATCTGAAGAGTAGAATGCTAGGTGCTTTGCCCTCGCTGTGTGCTGTGTCTCCTGCTCTGGCTCCCACGTCCCACGGGAAGCTTGGTGCTCAGGTCCTGTATTGTGTCACTGTCTTGTGTCTCGCCACTGCGCTTCAGCTCTGCATCTTCACAGCTGCCTTTCTCTTGCCTCATTACCCCTCATGTGCCTTCAGCTGCTGACTCAAGATGCTTATGTTTCTGAACCCTGCTGCGTTCACTTGTGGAGTCTTCTTGGTTTTGGTGTGCATGTTTGCATCTCTTGTGCAGCCCCGCCCTGGCCATGAGTGGAGCGTGCTTGGGACGCATGTATGGAGCTGCATGTCTGTGTGAGGTGAGGCCTGGGTGAGGACCATGTCTCATGGTGCTCAGCTGCAGCCCTTCAGGGAGGGTAGGGACACTTGTCTACACCTCTCCTGATAGTACCTTCAGCTGGGTGTTGACAGAACAGGCTTTGGCCACCTCCCCTAGAGTCCAGGTGTCCAGCACAGCCCCAGCCCAGGAAGAGCCCGCTTGCCCCTGGAGCTGGTGATGGTATCTGCTGCAGCTGCTGCTGCATGAATCCTCAATGGCCAGTGAAAAGGGGAGCCAGGGGCTGGGCTGGTGGGAGTGGGGCTGAGGGGTCACTGGTCTTTGTAGACACTACCTTGAGTGAGACGTGTCAGGGGAGAGAGTGGGAGGCCACGCTGTGCCCTTCCTGTCTGGCCTTGTCCTTCCCAAGACAGAGAATGGTGCGGCCAGTGTAGCTGGGGCCTGTCAGATGGACTCAGTGCTGGGCTCAGCAGGTGCTGGTGTGGACGGAGATGACTGTGGCATAGGCTTTAAAGTCCTGACAGAGCTTTGGTGCACACATGGCCAGGGGCTAGAGCACAGGGAAATTGAGCACCGTTTTGAGGGAAGCTCTGGATAGCTGTGCCTTTGAGTGGACTTGGGACCAGAGTGACCATAGCCCTCAGCAGCATGATGGTTGGTGGGAGCCAGGGTGAGAGGGTCCCACATGAGTGGCAGTGGGGGTCTCGGGTCAAGGCCACCTCTACCACTTGGGCCCAGGGCAGCCATGCTGTCCTAGGCCAGCTCTGGAGCAGTGGTGCCAGCTTGAGGCTACCTAGAAAGGTGTGTTTTCCTGCTTAACCTTTGTGTGTCTTTGCTCAGGACCATGAAATTCTCCGGCTTTCTTGGGGTCTGTTATGGGCACTGTAACTCTGCGAGAGCCAGGCTGCCTCGGATCAGGGAAAATCATGGACAGCATGCTTTTGGGTTAGACAGACAGGCTTCTCTCCTTTGCTGCACCTGCCAGATGGTCAGGGAGCCAGTCTCTGCTTCCTGCCCAGTGTGCCCTGGTGAATGGGCCCTCTGGTGGCTTTACAGTGGCAGTGGCCCGTGGGTGCCACCACTGGCCCCTTGTCACTGCCCTGGAAGCTTCGCTCTAGAACACTGTGTTTTCCTTACAGCCATCCCTTCTGTGTGAGATTGCTTGCACTCTGTAAAGAAGAGATCAAGAAGTCAAAAGACATCCAGAAGCTTCGGTCCAGCATCGCAGTGTAAGTTTCAAGTGGCCTGGTCTAGAACTGCACTGGAGGGGGCTCATGTTCTGTAAGTGCCCAGGTTGCATGTTTGTCTGCAGCAGTTGTGACGAGAGGTAAGGCCACTGGGCAAACACCTCCACTGCGCCATAGGCGCAGAGGTTGGGTGACATAGCAGGTTAGGGGCACTTCACAGGTGGGCAGCTGCCAGGCTCTCTGAAGTGTCCTTGCACCCTAAATCCTGTGCCATGCCTCCTGGTCTCCACCGCCTCGACCTTGCTGGTGGTCTCGGGAGCCCTGGGGCCTGGCCTGCCTGGCCTCACATCCCTCTGGCTTGTTCCTGCAGCCTCTGCGGCATGGTGCAGTTCTGTGGCGACGTGAGAAAGAAAGTGCTCCTGCAGCTCATGCTGCTCCTCTGCCACCCATTCCCCGTGGTGAGTGTCGGCCCCTACAGACAGAGGCCTTTAAAGCCAGCACATGCAGCTGGGACTGACGCGGGCTGGGAAACCGATGGAGTGCAGGGTGCGCTGTAGGTGCCCCACAGCGTGGGCAGAGGCTCCAGGCAGGGAAGTGTGGCTGGGTCTGCGTCCAGGCTGCGTTCAGGACCTCAGAACCCAGGCAAGTCCTAAGGGACTTAGGGCTTGTCCCACTGATGGATGGCACCCTTCACCAGAGCCCAGCTCTCATTGTGGAGACTGCCCAGACTTCCTTTTCCCTCTGGCTCTGAGAACTCAGGACCTGGCCCTGGGTGACCTTTTTTAAGAGGTGGGAGTGGCTTGCAGAATGCAGTGGCTATCAGGTTGGGTGGCTGAACCCTCAGCCCAGCCTTCCTGGACCACTGAGAATATGGATTTCGGGGGTGGAGAAGAGCAGCAGTGGCTTCCTGACAGTGACAGGACAGTCCTGAGGCCTCAGGAAGTCTCCTCTCCTGCCCTGTGCCCTCCAAGGGCACTGTCCTACCCCAAAGGGTACTCCTTCGGGGTCACTATGGGACCTCAGGCTCCCTGACCATGCTGTTTCTTATCACTGATGTTCTGTCCTTCCCAGATCCGGAAAGCCACAGCGAGCCAGGTGTACGAGATGGTGCTCACTTACAGCGGTGTGCTGAGTGCTGACGTCCTAGATGAGGTCATGGCTGTGCTCAGTGACACGGCCTGGTGAGTGGGGACCTGAGTGCCTGCCCCTGTCTTGCTGAGGCTGGGCGAGGCGGCGGCTCAGGCCCTCTGAGGGAGGAAGGGGACACTTCAACCCTAGCCAGCTCAACACCGTCCTTCACTGCCTCTGCTGGGGACCAGTGGGCTAGGGCTTTAGGTAGAAAGGTTTTCTCCAGGTGCGGCTCTTTGGAAAGTGCAGGGTGGGCAGCCTGGATTTCTCCCCTATTCCGGGGCATGCATCTGGGCGCTGGTGACTGTCTGACCCTGTGATGTCGGGTGTCAGACTCTACCAGTAAGGCTGCATTGCCTCTTTCCAGCTCTGACAGAGTTGAGCCAGCAGTGTGGGCGTGAGCTAGGCACATGGCCACCCTCGTCCTTCTCCTCAGCCAAATGGGGAGATGCAGCCACAGCGCAGCTTCAAGGTGTCCTGGGCTGAGGTCCTAGGGACAGCAGCACACTGACGACCATCCTGCTGCTGTGCTGTGGGAGGGCTGGGATATAGGCACTGTACCCACATGCACATGTACAACTACGCACACTGCATGCATGAGTGTACCCATTTACACACCCACCCCCATGCACTGTCACATGCCACCAGGATCTGGGTGCACACTTGAGGACACACACATTCCTCCACGTGCACCAGTATCGCCTTGTTTTGGCAATGGCAGCAGCAACCACGCACAGGACAGGGTCTAGGCAGGCTGGGCCCTGTTCTGCCCCACTTCCGTCCCACAGGCGCAGCCCAGCAGGGGCACAGTGCTGTGGGAGCCAGAGGGGGTTGTGGGCACCTCTGCTCCTCAGCACCCTGACTTGGCACGTCTGGAAGTTGGCAGCTGAGCTACCACATGAGAGAGCAGTTGTTTTCATTGTTTTAAAAACATTGAGTCAGGACAGAAAGAGTGACTGGACACATTACCTCAGCCTGTTTTCTGTTTAAAGTTTCAAACAATTTAACAATAACTATCACACAAGAAACTTGCTCAGTGTTTTGCCACAACATTGCTAAAGTTTTGGTTTTGATGAAAACAAAAAATTAAATTCAGCTACAACTTGAAAATCCCTTGTAGCACGTAGTGCAAACGCTCCGGTCAGATCCAGTGCTCACCAGCTCACCCCATATCCACTGCCGGCTGGAATGTCTTCCCAGCTCACTCGAGGCCATGGGCCATGCAGTTGCACACACAGGCACGTGGCTCGAGGGCTCATGGCTTCCTCTTCTGTGCAGGGATGCTGAGCTCCCGGTCGTCAGAGAGCAGCGGAATCACTTGTGCGACCTCCTTGGTGTGCCCAGACCCCAGCTGGTCCCCAAGGTAATTCCTGCCTCCCACCCCTCCAGTGTCATGGGCCCCTTATCTTCCACTCATCTTGGTGGCAGTATGTCTTTAGACACAGTGTCTTAGGTTCTTCATTAGGCCAGTTGTATCTGACACCTACAAATCTAAGAAGTGTTTTGGCTCAGTTTGTAGAGGCATTAATTAGCCCCAAGGCAGAGGAGAAACAGCTCATGGCAGGGCAGCAGGAAGCATGAGGGATCAAGGGAGGAGGAAGGAGAGAGACCATTCCAGGCCACACCGACAGCGACTCCCTTCTCCCACCAGGCTCTACCTTTTAACACCACTGCTAGCTATAAACTCATCAGCGAAGCAATGATGAATATCATGCCTCATGAGCCAGTCACCTCCCAAAAAGCAGCCTATGAGCACATGAGGCTTTGGTGGTGGCGGCGATCTGGACATAAACCATTACACAGTGTGCTTTCTTGGGGCACAGCCCACACTTGGCTTGGTTCATGGGCACATGGCCTGGGACTGCCATGGGGTGGGTAAACCTGTTGTTTTCTGTGCCCAACCCAACACAGGCCTCCTGCTGCAATGGTGCCAGGTGTCTATTTCTGGGAGGACTTGTGGTGACCCTGGCCCCTCATACAGAATCTCCTGCCCATCTCCTCCATTGGGCACCTCCTGTACCTACTGAATGAGGGCCCCATCCTCCCAGGCTATGGAGACTGCCCCCCACAACGACCATCTTCTGTAGCCTGAGTCTCATGCCATGGTGCTCCAAGCACTGTTCTCCTTCCTGTCAGAGGGATCTTGGTGCGAGGGATACAGGGCTTTGTCCCCACCTTGGTGCTCAGCAGAGCTGCGCACCCATGTGGGCTGTCTGGGTCTGCTGCTGCATGCTACGGAAGCTTCTCCTCCAGGCGCCTTCCGTCCTGTACACAGGTCATAGACTCACTAGTCTCCCTTGCTGGGTCTTTTAGGGAGGCTGCATAGGTAGTGGGGTGTTTGCCTTGTGAAAGCTTTGGTTTCCTTTCTCCTTGGCTTCTGCCTGAGGCCTGAGGGCTGCCAAGGGCCACACCTGCCTGCCGATTGCTACATCCCAGCGCTCCAGGCTGTACCTGAGGTCTTACTCTTCTAGTTTGTATTTAGCGAGTTATACACAGGAAAGGGAACGTCCTGCAGAATGAGGGAGCATGGCCAGGTGAGGAGGCCGCCCTGCGCAGGCCAGGCCCACGCACCTCCTGTAGTCATCTCTATCTGTCTTGTCCTCTGTGCTGTGCTGTGCTGCACTTCACTTGCTAAGTGTGCTGTGCCAGGGTTCAGCCTCTGTTTGCAGCTTGATCCTAGTGTTTCTTTCCTGCTGCTGGGCCTGTTCTGCCCCGTTGTGTTCCCTGTGTCCATCTCCTGCAGCCCCTCACGCCTGGTGGTAGTCAGGCCTCTGTTTGGAGCTGTCAGCAGGCCCTTCCAGCTGCTACTGCCCGGCCCACACTCTCCAGCCCTGGGGCTCAGCGGCCCCATGTTTATTCAGCAGAGTCCCTGACCACCTGGTGCTGCTGGGTCCTCTCTGCCTCCTCACTAGGTGCAGGATCACTACAGGGACAGGGCTGAGGCCTGAATGGCAGAAGCCACAATCAACTGCCAAACCTGCCGTTTTTCTGCAGCCTGGTGCCCACTGAAGCTGGTCCTGGTGCTAAGCTGCTGCATCTGCCTGGCAGGGACGTCCTGCACTCAGTGCTGCTGACCAGCCGCACCAGAGTCTGGTGCCCATGTTGGCGTCTACAGAGGGACGCGCCGCCTCCTCCTCGCGTGCACATCTGCTGTTGCCTCACACAAATGTGCTCCCATAAAGTCATATTCCAAACAGCCCACCATGTCTGTGGACCATGACGGGACAGGGGACTGTGAGCCTGAGGTGGCGGCCAGAGGCCTCTGTGAGCTGGCGAGGCCAGGGGTTGAGTCCTCTGTGCTGGTAGCAGGGTAGGGACAGCTATTCTCTTCCAGACCGGTCATGATGTGGGAGTCCTAGCAGCAGTGCAGCCCCTCAAGACCCCATAGTGGGACCCAGAGTGGATGCTGCGGCCTCAGGCCAGTGTGACAGCCCCAAGCCTAAGCTGCGCTTGGAAGCAGCTGACATGTTGTGAGCCCAGCTTGGTCTGAAGGGAAGGCTTGGTCTGAAGGGAAGTCTTGAGGAAGCTGTGCCTCTTGCCGAGACACGTGCTCGCCAGCAGGGGCAGTGACGTAAAACTCTGGAGGAACTTGGCTAGCCCAGCCCAGAGTACAGAGGGGCCCAGGACCCTTGCTAAAGCACCATCAGGGAGTCCTGGGGGCACAGCCAAAAGACCTGAGGGACTGCCCCCTACAGGCTTTGCAGAGCACAGGGATTTGAAATGTCAAAGAGCAGAAACTGTCACATTAGAAAGAAAAGGGCAGGAGGCTGGACTCCTACTGGAAGCCACCACAGAGGCAGCAAAGCCAGGGGCCCTCAAGGACACACCAGGTCCATGAGACCTGAGGTACACAGCAGACGTCTGGGCAGGGGACATAGAGGCTGCAGCAGGAGTTTAGGGTTGGACAGTCAGTGTCGGGAGAACATAGTGGTCACCCCCCCCCCCCCCCGCCCCGAGGTGCCCTCTTGACACTGCCAACTTCCTGATCTCGAGTGGCTCATGTGGATGAACGGCACTCATGATCAGCAGCCTCCTGGCGACCTGCTGTGATGCGAGGGGCATCTTATGGAGACCATCTTGAAAGGAGGGGTGCAGAGCAGAGCATGCACAAGTGGAGCGTGACCACATAAACAGGAAGCATGTGGCTAGTGGAATATTTCTAAGCACGAGAGGCCCATAAAATCGACAATAGCAGGACAACATTGGGGCAGGATGTGGCTCTCTCTGTGGCCAGGCAGGGCTGTCTGGCCCTGGGGTCCATAGGGCAGTGACGAGGTAGTGGCCTTTGGGAGGCCAGGCTGGGCTGCTGAGTATCCTGCAGTGCAAGGTAAGCAACCCACTGCCATAGAAGGGCAAGGAAAAGCAGCAGAAGCTGCAAAATTAGACATTAGATGCAAGTACACTGACCACTGATCCCTGAGTGGACTAGGTCTCCAGTTAGGTGGCAGAGCTGCACACTGACAATGCTGGCCTGAAGCTGCTCACCCCCACCCATGGGAGCTGCTAACTCCGCAGTGAGGGCTGTAGGAGACAGGAAGGTGATGGTCTCTTCAGTTATGAGCTCACAGAGTGCCAGTGCCACACGTGAGACTTTTTGGCTACCCAGTGTGTACCACCGAAGCCACGACTGGGCACGCACAATTAGGAGGCGGTGTTAACACGAGAAACGCGGTCAGTGGACCTGCTGAGAATACAGAACCGAACTCTGGTAAGAGCTCTTGCTTTAGATCACATAGTTTCAAGTTTACATTGAGTTACGAAATACCTGATGAGTAGTGAGCCTGGGAGCCATGCACAAGGCCTCTGGAGCCAGAGCCGGAGCTGCTCTTGCAGGGCAGGCACAACCACACTACTGTGTGGGGCGAGAAGGCACCCTGCATGCCCGTGGTGCTCAGCTGAAGTGAAGGAAGTCCTGGCCCTCGCGAAGCTGCAGCGATCGCAGGTTGTCCTCGAACTCGCCCCCCGTGAGGTCCTATGGGGAAGCAGCACTTCTGGCTTGGCCTGGCTCCCATGATTTGAGGCCTGCAGGACCTGCAGTGGAGCTGGGATTGGACTCCGCCTGGGCCTGCTGTTGCGCTCACTGAACTCCTGCTGCAGGTGTGGGTGGCAGAAGGACCCAGGCCTATGTCTCCATGGGAGGTGCCAGCCCCATGCTGTGGGTCAGCAGGCTGTGCTCCCTTGTCCGCCCCTGCACGGGTTGGCAGTGACTGCCCATGCAGCTGCAGCTGGGCAAGGGGTGTGATCTCGGACCCCCAAACACGAGCCCAGGGTGACCTGGATCTCACAGTAGGGTGGAGGCCACAGGGCCCCCTCACCTTGCTTGGGCAGTGAGGAGTGCATTGGCAGCCCCACAGCAGGACTTCTGACATAGGGCCACTAGGCTCCTATAGCTCTGTCATGGGAACAGGTCACAGCTATTCTGTGCGTTAAGGATGTGGGTGTCACTTGGGAGGAGTGGCAGGATCCCTGATGGCACTGGGCTTGGCCGCTGCTCTGCAGCACCTGGCCCAGGGTGCTGCTGTGGGCCACAGGCAAGTGCCCACTTAGAACAAGGGCCAGATGATCACAACCACGCGTCCCATGCCACGGTCCTGTCCCAGGCCACAAAAGTGTGGTCAGGGTGGCTGTCAGTCCTGGGACCGCAGCTGTAGAGCAGCACTTACCAGCTTCACGCAGATGACGAAGGGCGGCCGGGCAGCTCGGAAATGCAGGATGGGTACCCGTGGCTTGGGTCTTTCCTGGAGGGCACAGCACCAGCCACACAGGTCACATGGGCTCCTCCAAGAGGAGGAGGTGCTCCCTGTACCTTACTGCCAGGCTCATGGGGCTGGAATTGGGACATCTCCCTCAAGGACAGGGCCAAGGCCCTTCCGACCCCAGGAGCAGAGGCGGCACCTGCTGGCCAGGGCTGGGACTCTCCTGGGAGGGGCCCACACACCTGGGCATCCTCATGACAGTAGAAGCCTTTTTTGATCTTATTCTTGTCGACATCACAGAAAGCAACCACCTGGGGGCATATCACAGCCAGGGTCAGAGGGGACAGGGCTGTAGGGCTAAGTCAGGGCCAGTGTGGGGTACTGGGGCTTGGAGGGGACACATGCCTTGCGCTGGCTGGCAGTGGTCAGGCTGCGGTATAGCCTGCGGCCCTGCTTGCCCGCATTCCAGATGGTGAAGGCTGCCCAGCGGGGCAGGGCCTGCTCCTCCAGGAAGCAGACTCGGTGGGCCCAAATGGTCGACCTGTGGTGAGAAGGGACAGTTGGCAACCTCACCTGCCCTCACAACCCAACATGAGGGCCCCTGCTGCACACAGGCCTGATGCCATCTCCTTAGCCAGCCTGAGGGTGGGCTAGCCAGTGACTCCACTCTCTGGGTCAGTGAGATGCTGGCCTGAGGAATGGGCCTAGTGCTTAAGGGGAGGCAGCGGAGGGGTCAGTTGCTGATTCTGAGCCTGTGTGTGGAGGGGAGTGAGGGTCAGATGGGGAGGTCTCAAAGCCGTCTGGCTACAACATGGACACCTTGGGCTCCCCATGGACCCGTGGGGCAGCAGCAGGCACACCTTCAGCTTCCTGGGCTGGACCCTCACGTCTCTCCCTGCCCCATCTCCCCTACATTCCCAGTGCCCCCCACCCAAGGCAGTGTCCTCACATTGCAGGGACTGAGAAGGAGGGGCCTGGACAAAACTGCTGGGCAGTGCTCAGTGCCTACCTCGGGGTAGTGTAGCCTGCCTGGTGCTTCCTGCTCCTCGGCTTCTTTGGCTGTCCTAAGATGGGTTCCCTGGGCTGGGGAGCCTTAGGTGCCAGCTAACTAGCACCTCTTTCCTAGGACACACAACAGCCCACCACAGCCCACATGGACCAGCCCAGGGCAGCCCTCAGAGGGACAGCCTCACCACCCAGTGGAGACAGGCAGGGGCCTCTCTGCATAGCACCACATCTGCCAAGCACATGCCCCCTTGCCTTTCCAGAGGTGACCCAGGAACAGGACGTGCCACTCAGGGTCCTGACCAGTGTGAGAGGTGGCCCAACCCTGGAAACCTGAGGACACAGGCAGCACATCTGCACCTGGCTGGGCATGGCAATGGACATCAGGCTGGCTGACACCACATCCAAACAGGCTGGGATCCAGGCCCTGGAAACCCACATGGGGTTGTGACGGGCCACCAGGTCCTTGAACCTGTCCAGAGAACACCTGTGGCCGGTTGTCCTGGCACTGTCCTGCCTGGGTCACACGGAGATGACAGTGCTGGCTGGCTCTGTGTGCACAGGAAGTGCGTGTATGTATGCTGCTGACTGACCTGGGCGCACACACAGCTTCCCATGCTCGTGGCTGTGATTACAGCTCATCACCTGTGTGGTGCTGCTCTATTCACAGAGCAAAGACCTTAATCCTGCCCAGAAACTCTCATTAGCTCACGTGTTTTGTGTTGTGGGTGGCAAAACCTTACACTGCAGAAACAGCAGGGATCTACAGAGGTCACTTTCTGCGATGAGCAGGGTGCTGTTCATCTGGCCTGGGGGTGCTGGCTGTGGTCATCCTCTGGGGGTCCTGACAGCATGGGAGGCCACACACACATCCACTGGGTGGTGGCAGAGGGGATGGTGGGGGTAGGTTCAGTTGGCTAGAGGACCAGCAACCCCACGGCATTGGGTCACCCATTTGAACAAGCTGTCCCTAGATGTGAAAGCATTTTAAGGTATAAACTGCAAGCACATGGGTCTGCAGAGTGCCCCTTGGGGGTCCCGAGTGACACAGACATTGTCTTCCCACACAGCTCTGTGCTGAGCAATCGGAGTGCACAGGGCTGCCACCACCCATGTTTCACCTGTGTCCACTGTCTCAGCAGTCACTTCCTGTCACAGCAGAACTTGCCAGGAACCCGAGGCAAGGCTCTGGGGGTGTGCATGTGTATGGCACAGGGTGAACCCAGAACCCTGCCAGCCCCTGAGTGTGTGAGCCACACCCAGCCCTGGCTCCCCTTGGTGGAAGGCTGAGAGGCAACGCGCTAGAGCAGCCTGCTGCTCATGAGGGCAGCAAGGGTTCAATAGTAAAAACAAAGGCCACCTCCAAAAGGGCACACACACAGCCTTCCACACTGGGCCGGCCGCGCATCTGGCCGTGTGGCCCCTCCGTTTGCCCCTCTCCCTTGCTGCCAGGACTGCGCCGTACCTGAGTCCTCACTGTTCTTCCTCTGCTGCTCACGCCAGTTCTGCCTGCTTTGTAGTTTTCAGTGCAGACGGCACACGTGCAGAGCGTGTAAATAATACCCACGAGAGGGAGGGTGCATGCATACAGGATGCACACACACAGGGTGCACATGCAGAGGATGCGTAGTCCTTGCTGAGATGCCCAGGGGAGGAAACAGGTCTGCCACTGTCTGTGCTGCCCACTCCCTGGGATGGAGGGCTTCCCACCATGGCTGCCCCCCAATCAGAGCAGGCGTTCCCTAGGCCAGCTTGTGCCTGCACCCTGTGCTTTCCGGGAAGCCCTGTGTGCTCCCTGCCCCTGACCACCTACTTACTCGAGGACAGAGTGGGTGGCTGCGTGCAGATGGTAGCGGTAGAGCAGCAGGCTCTGGTCCACCCGCACAACCCCGCCACCCTTCCTGAGGTGCTCGTAGAAGAAAAGCAGGTCCTCAGGCACGCCCTGCACAAGGAAGGAAGCTGCTGTGGGGTGTCGCCTGCACCTCAGTCTGTAAGGGCTTCTACTGCAGACTAGCCTGTTGAGGGCGCAGTGGAGTGCGGGATGAGGATAGACCTCAGTCAGAGAAGGCCTCGGCTACTCATGGTTCAGCAGAGGGGAAATGAACAGGCCTGGAGAATGGGGCAGAGGGGAGGCTGCACCTCTACCTGCTGCTGTGATCCCTGGGTGGGGCGGAGCATTCTGGGGTGCACAGGACCCAGAAACCAGGGAGGCTCAGACACAGCATCAGGATGCGGCTGTATGGCCTCAGGGTGACAGCAGGAGGCGACATTGAGTCAGGAATGGGACTCATGACTAAGGTGTGCGACCTCTGCTGAGGACTTCTCTGCTTGTCAGGGACAGCAGGGTCAACACTCCCTTGGGTAGAAGCTTCAGTCTCCTCACAGCACTGCAGAGTCCCACGCCTTGTAGTGACGAGGCCCAGTGTGACCCTCTGCAAGGTTAGTCTCCCTCCACAGTTGGGGACAAGGATGGAAAATTCAATAACCCAGTGGAAACCTGGTCCAAAGCAGGGGATCGGTCCCAAAGAGGGGCTGGAGATCAGTGCTCGTCTCAGGTGGCAGGGGAGCCTCATGAGTACAGAATCATGACCACCTCCCAGGCAAAGATGCAGCTCCTGCAGGAGATGCCAACCCGAGGGTCCTTGTCCCTTTGGGCAGGTGGAAATGCCAGGGGGCACCAGTGGCCCTCGAGGGAACAGGGCTCCTCCATCTCCCTGGGCAGCCGCAGCCACGGCCTGGCCTGCACCTCCCAGGTCCTGTGCTCCTTCTGTAACTTGCAGGTTACAGCATGGTGAAGTTACCTATGCTTTCCTGCAAACAGCACCTGCCCAGAGAGGCCAGCTAGAGCCTCTGCAGGCAGAGGTGCAGGATGGGAGCAAGTTGGGCATCCTGGGGCCAGAGAAACTTGTGGCACTTACCTGTCCTCCCTCATCAAACAGGCCCACGTGGGAGAACCAGGCCCGGGAGCAGAACCAGGTGGGCATAATCACCGTGGGGCCATGCGAGGTGAACACCTGGAAGCAGAGGTAGTGCCCTGTCAGCAGGAGGGAGGTAGTGTCCTGCAGTCTGCAGCGTGTGCCCTACCACGTCACTCAGAATGACAAATGCATTCAACATCTTTTCCCAGCAGTGGTGTCACAAGCATCTGGCCTGGCCTTGGGGTTGACAGGAGGTGGGAGAGCCAGTGACAGCCACCCCAGGCCCCTCCAGGTCCCTGGCCTGGCTAGTGCTCATCACTTAGTGTGACTGGGTTCCTGGACTCAGACTGCAGTGGTCTGGAGCTATGGGCAGCCACAGGTTCCATGAGGAACTTACAGTCAGATCCTAGAGATGAAAACCATCAGAACATTCAAGAGAGAAAAACCAAACTATTGCTAGCAAGTGAGAGGCTGAAAGAGGTTGGGCAGCTTTCCTGGTGGACTCTGCCAAATGCTTGAGGCATTAACACCATTCCCCAGAAACACTTTCAAAAAGCAGAAGTGGGGAACACAACTTGAAGCTTCCTGGAGGCCAGTGTTACCTTGATCCACAAGCCAACACAAGAAAATGCCACATCATACAGATGCCGACCTCTGTGCAAAATACTAGCAAAACAAGTTATCTCAGGAAGTGGATCATATGCCGTGACTAGTGAGATTTAGTGGGTGATACACTGTGTTAATTTATAAAGGACAAAAACTAGTCAATTGTCTGGACAGATACAGAAATGCATTTAACACAACCTAGCACCCTGTCATGACAAAACCACAGCCTAGGAACTCCTTAACCTGACAGAAGGAAAAATGCAACACCAGGAGGTTATGCTCAGAGTGGAGCTACTGGAAGCTGCCCCAGGGCAGGAATGAGGTGCAGACTTCTGCTCTGGCCCTTCCACTCAGGCTTGTGAACACTTTCTAGACAGAGAAGTTAGCTGAGAAAAAGAAACAGCACCCAGCTTGAAAAGGATGAGGGGAAACATCTATCTGCAGATGACATAATCACTAAGTAGGCAGCCTGCCACATATACACACACACACACACACACACACACACACACACACACACACACAATCTAGGCTAATACGTAAATTCAGCAAAGCTGTGGGATGAAGATCCATATATAAAACTGAACTGGTCTCTACACATCAGGAAGAAGCATCCAAAAATGAAATTAAGAAAACACCTATAGTTACAACAGCATACAAAATACTTAGAATAAATTCAAGATGCAAGATTTACTGAATGACTCAATATTTGAGATGAAATACTACCTGAATGACGTATGGGTTCACCATAATCTATCAAAATCCCAGCTGCTTTTTAGGGGGCAGAAAATGGTAAAAATGGTCTTGACATTCAAAGGGAAGTGTAAAAGATCTCAAATGGCCAAAGCCATCTTGAAAAGAAGCTAAGTTGGAGTCACAATTCCTGTTTCTAAAACTGAGCTCCAAGCAGCAGGAAGCACATGGCACTGGCATCAGGATGGCTGCAGCTTGGAAAGAACCAGCACTGAGAGTCCAAAGATATACCCAGACATTCATGATTCGTAGACCTTTCACCAGGACAGCAAGACAATTCAACAGAGGAAATGAAATCTGTTCAACAAATGAATGCTGAACAACATGCTGAAGCTAAAGAGAGTCGGGCTCTTACCCTAGAACTCCTATAAATGAACTCATGGTGGATGAATGGCCTGAATGCAGGAGCTCAAACTGTGACATTCTTAGGAGAAAACAGATGTAAACTGTTGTGAACTCGGGTTAGGCAAAGGCTTCTTAGACTGACCCCAAAAGCATAAGCAACTACTATGTAGATAACAGACACAAATGGAACATAAAGCTCAAAAGATAGTATTAAGGAAGTAAAAAAGCCACCGGAAGGAAGAAAATACTTACAGGTCACACACTGCACAAGGGCCTTGTATCCCAAATGTGCAAGATGTGTTTACAGTGCAACACAGAAAACAGAAATAGATTTTTAAAGGAGTCAGTTGAGGCAGGCCGTGCACTGCGTGATTCTTTCTGCGGAAAGTCCTGGACAGGCACACCTCCAGAGGCAGAGTGGGTTAGTGTTTGCCAGGGCTCAGGAATGGGGGAGGTAAGTGGAGGCTGTTAAGGAGACAGTCTCTTTGGGGTGATGGAACGCTTGAATGAGACCACGACGGTGGCTGCACAGCTTTGCAGGCATTTTAAAGTTATTAGTTGTATACTTAACAAGAGTGAGTTTTAGGGCCTCTGAATTTGATCTCAATAATGCTGTTACTGAAAACACTGCACACACCCTGACTGCCAGCTGATCCATAGCTATGTGGTCTGGTCTTTATATTTTTCTGTACTGTATTTCTCAAAAGTAAGCTAGTTCCACCTTGAGGGGTATTTTTTATGGAAAAAAATCTGAGAACTTATGTAATGCACAATTATACTTCTGCCTTTAATGCAGAAGATGTGTTTACAAAAAAACCCCACAATGTTTTATGAGTTCACTCATATACTTAAAATATTCTCTGGTTACAGAGTAATACATTATCGTTGACAAAAAATACAGAACATTATACATAGAAAAAAACCTGTAGGCACTCCTAACTGAACCCCTAGATATACAGCTTCTGAACTGGAAATTCAGGAAATTACAGAAATATCTGCTGTGTGCATGGACTGTGGGCATCGTGCCCATGCCACCCGCTGCAGGTTGCTTCCTCAGAACCAGCAGTGGGTGACACGGTGTGGCCCCTGGGTGGGCACCCCCACACCATGACCTCCAGCTGCTCTTTCTCCAGGGACCTTCTTTGTCCTCAGTGAGGACTTCCTGCTTTCTAATATGTGTGGTTCCATTTGCTGGTGCCTATGTGTCCACACAACCCTCTCGGCTCTGAGTAACCAGACTAGAGCTGTGTCCTTTGGCTCAGTCAGAGAACAGCCCTGTGACAAGCCTGACATGGCTGTAGGATGGCCAGGTTGGCGCGAGGTATGGGTGGTGGCCCAGGAAGCAACTGCATGCTGCCTGGGCTGCTGCAGAGCCTTTCCTGGGTGCCACTGAAGCACATCACCCTGCGGTCCCTGCAGACCAAAGGAAGCTTAAGGATGTGAACACCGTGGGCCTGTGTGGGGTCTGCCTGTGGTGCTGGACACCCAGTCATGCGTCCCTCTGAGCAGTGCACATTCTTAGGAACCTCTGGGTAACATCCTGGGCCAGGACAGCTCCTGTAGGCCCTGAAGGATGGGAGCCTCTGGAGAGGGGTCATTTTCTGCATCCTGAAGGGGATACCGAGGAGAGGCCCTGACCATGCCCCCAGCAGCCCCAGGACCCCAGTTTGAGCCACAAGGCTAGGCTCCCAAGGGGCGGCCTGGGGTCTCCTTCCTGCGCCCTTCACTGAGCTAACTTTGACCGTCAGGTGCTATCCTGCCTGAGTCTAAAGCCTTACCTGTTCCATGTCATGCTTGCTGTCTCTACAGTGCATCCCCCCCCCACACACATATATTTACCTGAGCATCCCAGAGGTTTCAACAGACCTACACCACTCAAGAATTTGTTTTAAAATAAAAAATTTTCTTTTGAGTTTTCTGGTAGAAGTAGCTCAATCGAGGGCATGAAAAACCAGAGTTTTGGAGGTCAAAAGTGAACCACTGTATTACTTGTTAATGGATAATGATGATCCATTATGGTAAAATACGTGCTTTCATAACAGAAGAGTGGTGTGGGGGGATGAGGAGATGGTGATGATGATGATGACAATGACTTTGATATTGTCTGTATGAGCCAAAGTTCCTGTGACAGTGAAATGCAGCAGAATTCACTGATATGGACCCAGGGAATGCAGACCTCCTTGATTCAGACGAGGCAGAAAACAGCAATGTGAGTACATTGCAGTTGACTGGTCAAAACAGGGAAATGGCCACACGATCAAATAGAATGATTCAGTGTTAGGACTAGGTCTAAAAATACTGTGAAGGTCTTGGCAGGAATGAAAGGCATTGGACAGAATGCCAGCACTACCAGTGTTGGGAATTATATCAGATGAAATGCTACAAGATGCTGTGAAATACACAAAGACTGAAATTCAAGTGAAACATTCTATATGCACCAACAACCACATTAAAAAAATGTACTGATTATGACACCCTACTCCCTGAACTGAAAGCACGCACAGGGCTGCTCTGTTCAGCAGAGGTTTCTCATGGTGACCAGAGGGATATAAGAGACTTACGGAAAAGGGATGGGTCAAAATGTATGCTCCTGTAGATGCAAAGGTTTATTGTTTTCAATTTAGACATTTATCCTGGAACTCAGTTATCAGGTCCTATTTGTATAGTAATAAACTGAATGTGTAATAAATAGTAAGAAGGACATTACTCCCATCTCCCAAACTAGTTGGAATGTGACATTTGACAATTGCCCCTCCACTGCATGCAGACAGGCTTTCCACTCAGTGCCACCCATGTGTGTGTGTGCGTGTGTGTGTGTGCGTGTGTGTGTGCACCACGTGTGTGTGGCATGGGGACAGGGACAGGCACATCACAGGGGGTAAGATGTGGGCTGAGCCACTACTGTGCTGCTACACACCTCCCAGATGTACCCTCCAAGTTCACATGAGCCACAAATACCAGGTAGCACCGCTGCTCCTTTCCTCATGGTGGGTGGGCACTGGCCCTGCCCTCACATGGGGCTGTTACTGCAGCTCCTACCAGCCCCACGCCCATGGTTGCCTCGGACTCAGTTCCCCTCTGTGGCAGCACCTGTTGCCCACAGGCATGTGGGAAGGGAAGATGCGGCCCTGCTAGGTTGCAAGGTGCTCTTCCTGCCATCTTCCATGGCAGAAAGGTGAGTGGGGCTCCGTGTAACCCATGTCATGGGCATCTTCAGAGGTCCCAGGGCTCCCACTTCAGCTGTCATCATCTCACCAGAGTGGGCTCAGGGCACCTGTGGGCACTGCCAGATAATGGTGTTAGGACAGCTGAGGGCCATGAGCATGGTGACAGCCCATCCTTTGCATGATGCCTGGCAGGACTGTTGGCACTGCAGGCGTGGGGCACCCTGAGCCATCCATGGCCAACCCAACTTCACAGACCTGGAAGCCAAGGTGGGGTGCTGGCTGCTGGAAGCTGAGGGCCAGTGAGGAGAAGCAGGATCCAAACTGGCTTCTGACCATACCCTTTGCCACACTCTCCCTGGCCTTGGGCACCTGAACATCTGCCCCTGGGGCCCTGCAGCTGTATGGTGGGGCACCTGTTGTTCACTGTCTTGTATACTGCTGGATTTAACCTGCTGATACTTTTATAGATGGCTTTTGAGTCTGAGTTCATGAAGAACACTCATCTCTAACCTTATTTTCTCATAATGGCTTTACTCAGTTTTGTTTTTTTTGAGACATCATTTCATTCTAGTTCAGGCTGACCTTGAACTTACCATGTGGCCTAGGCAGACCTCGAACTTGTGGCAATCCTCCTGCCTCAGCCTCCTGAGTGCTGGGACATGGACAGGTGACACTGGCGGGGAGAACAGTGAGCGTGGCCAGTTGGGTCCTGACCTTCATTGGCTTCCACAGCCAGGGCCCTCTCTGTGGCCCATGAGACCTGACCTAGATATTTTTTGGACTTTCTAGGTATTTATCTAAGAGCAGTAAATGTGTGCCACATGAAACCTGAGCATGCATGTTCACAGCAGTTTCTGTACAGCAGCCTTGGGCTAGAAGCAATTACAGTGCTCCACACCAAGGTGCCCTACGGGCAGCCACGTGGATAAGCTGCTGACCATGCCACCTCGACCTCTGGTTGTCCAGGTCACATTGCTGGGCTGAATACTAGAGCTTTAATTTATGAGGAGTTCCAAGCACAGGGTCTGGATGGTGAGTAACTTGATGGGTGTGGGTTGGGGGCACCTAGGCAGGGCACTGGCTCAGGGCACAGCTTTTGCAGTGCCTTTGTAAATTTCTGCTACCACCAAGGGAGTGCCCAAGTGCACTAACATGGTCTCGGGAAAGAAGTGGCTTCCTGAGTCCCACATGCGCCTCTTATACAAGCTAGGTTCCTGCTACCTGGGGGTAATGGAAGCATGGGGCTGTGGCCACGACACCCCCAGGAGTTGGCTCTACGCACTGGGCCTGAGACCCCTGCACACCGGTGCCGGCCCCAACAGGAAGTGCCAGGCCAGCTGCCAGAGACCAGCTCAGGGCAGCCCAGTCGCAACAAATAGGCTGTCCCTTCCTTGTCATCAGAGACAAATGGATTTCACACTGTTCTTTGGAAACTATTACAAAGCAAAAACCGAGCTTCCTGTTTTCAGATTTTATGTGCCAAAACTTCCCAAGGCTTTGCTGGCAAGTGCCCTGGGTATTTGCTCGACATGACCTCCCTGGTGGGGAGGAGCAGCCCCAGCCGCCCAGGGGTGCACAGGCACACGTGCTGCTGGGTGGAAATGAGGCTGGCCTGACTAAGAGAAAACACAAGGCGCCTGACAAAAAATGGGAGTGTCAAACAGCTCACAGCCTTCTTCACAAGTCAGAACAATGGTATCTGTAGTAGTGGAATCAATGAAGTACGAATTTGTCTGCCTCTTTTACCTCTTAAATTTTGCTTTAAAATTTACCAAACACTGTAAAATTATGTCTTGGTTTGCACTTGTGGCTTATATTAGATAGAAGTTCACGAATCTGTTTGCAAAATGATTCACAGACCTTCAACAACATGGGCTAAGTGTGACAAAGCCACAGAAGCCCATGCCCAACAGACATAGGTCACCTCCAGGGCCAGCAGAGAGGTAGGGGCCACTCCATGTCCACCAAGTGTTCTGCTTATGTGTGTGGAAGACCACCTGGACCACCTTTGTTCTCCCTGAACAAAGAGCAGTTATCTTCACCTGGGTTAACCTTGGCCCCATCCCCAGGCACTGATGTGTGCAGAGTGGGTTGAGCCATTTCATTTCCCTTCAGCTGGCCCCAAGCAATGTAAACAAGGGCGCAGAGGTGCTGATGTGTAATCTTTGAAGCTAGGCCACAGTTGCTGTTTCCCCACCCTGTGACTCCCAAAAACAATGGCTGAGCTGGTTGGGATGAAGAGCCACCATTCCATGGCCGTCAGCTGTGATGAGCCTCGAGAGAAGAGGCTATGACTCAGCAGGGCAGACAAGTCTACACATCAGAACTGAAGCGCCGTCCCCAAAACAGTAGAGGCTACCTCAGCTATGTTACCCAGATTGGTCTGTCTACATGTCCTTCTCTCTGCATACTGCAGAGGAGCTTTCGGGCCTCCTATCTGGCCCAGCGCACAGTACTCATGTGATTTCTACCATTCTCACAGTCACTCATCTTCAAGCTACTGCTTTCTTCATGAATAATAAAGTCTGGGCTGCGGGTTGAGGCCTCTGTTCCGGTGAACCAGTATGTTGCTGGGACTTAGGACCCGTGGCTACCTGTGACTATACATGTATCTTATTGTAATCTTTATTTTCAATGTGGGTTTCTGGAAGTGGTAAACTAGAATTAACTTATTGAAATTCCAGTAAGTTTTCCATGGATTATAAATATAACTTCTTGGAGCAAGACAAGGGCCTGGGAGAAGCTCGCTATATTTGGCACTCAGTGTGGGCAGAACTCACGACCTTCTCGATATAACAACCACTGTCCAGAATTGGGTGCTGGCAGTTCACTGGACTTTGTGTGACCAATTAAAGGTAAGCAGAGCATTTTACTAATTATACTGCTCAGATGCGAGTAGCAAGTAGGAATCTGTTCATCAAGGATAACAATGGGGCAAGAGCAATCTTTATCTGCAATAGAAAAAAAAATCTAGCCTACTTATTATAAAGCTGTTAAATGATGCAGGCATTAATGTGCCATCTAAGCAAGTTTCTAGATTACTCTATCAGGTAGCTGCATTCAACCCTTCCATTCCCAAAAGCAGGTACACTTGGCATGAGTGTGCTGGGTACATTCAGTATGCATGTGCTAGGACAGGGCCATGCTCTGCTGAAGATGAGAGTCCCCTCCCTGTTCCCTGTCTCTTACCTTCCAAAGCAGAACCAGAGGAAATGGACTGGAGGAGGCAAGGAAGGAGGCCACATTACTGATGGTGCTGGCCAGGCCAGGCCTGCAGGGGTGTAAGGGCCAGGTCCAAAAATGAGTAGCAAAGGGCCAGTGGAGAGTTTCAGAGTCATTCCCTAAAGGTCATGGGTCTTGGGCTTCCGGACAGGTGGCTCCCAGAACTCTGCCTTCTACTGCAGTGCAGAGGTTGAAGTAATGGCACAGCCATGAGCTGCTGGCTTGGGGAGATAAGGGCAGGGTTACATGGGGAGAAGATGACCACAGGCCGCTCTGCAGAGATCAGTGACACTCAGGAGAAGACAGCACGTCCATGGCTAGCTGGCAGCGCCCACAGTGACGTGTCCACGTCCAGGAGGCAAGCAGCAAAACAGCACACTTCGCAGAGGGACCACAGGCTAGTGCAGGCCCTGACTGGGTAACAGCCTAGCGGAGAAGATGCTGAACCAGGGCAAAGAGCAGCATCCTCGTCAGGGCCACATCATACCTCACAGGTCAGAGAGGAACACAGCACAGAGAGCACATTTCCCAGCAAACTCATCTAAGCTAGCAACCAACAACAGAAATCTAGAAAATCAATCCTCAAGTATTTAGAAAATAAAACCTACTTTTAAATTTCCCATGAGTCAACAAGAAAGAATAATCACAAGAAAATATTTTCAAGTAAGAATGAAAAAATGACGTATCAAAATTACAGAATGGGGCAGTAGGCAGCAAAGGGCAGAGTGGTAAGCAGCGGAGAAACCAGCCTCTGAGAGCCACCATCCAGACGCTGGAATATAGTATCCTGAGTCAGACAAGAAGGAAAGAAGTGGGTTCCCTGGACCCAGGAAGAATCTGAGATGCAAACTGAAGCCCACAGAGAGAGTAAAAAGAAAAACTTCAACAAAGAAGACACACTGCATGAGAGGAGCTGTTGGAACCTGGGGACTCATGGTCACAGCAGTGGTGATGGCTGGTGACCCTGGAGGCCTCTGCAGAGAGACACAGCAGTGGAGGGAGCAGCAGACCTGGAGGACTGCATTGGCTGGCAGTGAGTGCCAAGGACTTAGTCCTCCTGCGGAAAAAGAGCCATTAGCCGGGAGCCATTATGGAGTTAGGCTGGATAAGCCCAGAACCCAGAACTGCTGCTGCCTTCCTCTAGCAGCTCCTGGCTGGGCACACATCCATGGAAACTGCTTGGACTGCGGCGAGCCCAATGAGTCTGGTCTCAGGGCAGGCCTGCTGAGGTTATCCACTGCTCTACATAAAGCAACTGCTGGCTTGCTAGGACAGATTAACACGATTCGGGACCTGTCTCTATAGGTTGAAACCAGAAGAATCCTGGAATTGGACTATTTGTTTCTGTTTTTCTTTTTCATTTTTTTCTTTTCTCTCTCTCCTTCATTGTTTATATGTGAGGATGGAAGTGGTTCCTAACCGCTCTGTGGGTGTGGGTCTTTCTGTTCTTCCTTTTACCTCATTCATCTCTCTTTTCCTTCAGTGTTCTGCAGCAGTTTCCTCAAGTTGGCATGATCCCCCTTTGGCCTCCAACCTTACTTCTAATCACTTTCCCTTCTTTCATTTCTCTATTTTTTCTTAACCTATTTTAAATTTTAACTCTGAGGGCAACACTAACACATTATGGAGTTATATATTGCATAAAATTATCTCACTTGTTTTACATTTTGTTATATAGAGTCACAAATCTAATTCATATGGTTAAAAGTTGAAAATTAAGAGTTAGCTAGCTCAGCTTGTTATGTTTTAGGCCATGTTTGATACTATTGGTACCACTATAGCCAAAATTGACATAATTTTCTAAACAGCTATTGGTCTTGATAATCCATGACTGAGACTAAGAGACACAGAAAATACAGTGGTCTAGTGTAAAAGAACCAAGGATTGGGCCAAACGAGCAACAACTTCTCATCTCCATCAAACTGAAGAAGTACGGTCTTCCAACAGACTCAAACCCAGAAACCAGCTACACTGGAAGATACCTCAGAGATGTAATCACCACCTAAGATTCCTAAACATCACCAGTAAAGTAATCCACCATAGGCAAGCATCATTCCAGGAATTAAACTAAAAAACTAAGAGAGAAAAAAAAAAATAAAATGAGAAGACACTTAAACCAAATGAAACCCCAGACATCCAGTTCACCAAAGGCAAACCCAGAGAGCAGTGAGGTGGGACAATCTGGTCTCTCTGAAGTGGAAACAATAAAGAAATTGAATGAGGCCCTGAAAAAAATGAAATCAGAAATAATCTCTCAAATAACTACAGAGATTACCAAAATACACAACATGCTTAGTGACATTAAAGCAGACACAGACACAAAAAATATATGAGCTTAAACAAATTATGGAAACTGAGCACAGGAAAGAGATGGAATCCATAAAGCAGACTGAAGCTGATCTAGGACAATAAAAATGCCATTGAAAGCATTCAAAACAGATTAGGCCAGTGTGAGGACAGAATCTCAGACATTGAAGACAGGCTTGCAGTTGCTGACCAGGAAAAGAAAAAATTCTCAAAACTAGCAAGGGACCATGAGAAATCAGTACAACAGCTGCTAGATGAGACAAAGAAGAATAACTTGATTGGAGTCAATGAACAAGCAGGAGATACCACAAATGACTTTAAAAAAATGTTCACAGACATCATGACAGAAAACTTCCCTAGCAGAGAAAATGGATTTGACACGCAGATATATGAGGCATCTACACTTCATTTAGCAATGATCAAAAAAATAATCTACAGCCAAACATATCATATTCAAGATTCCAGAAATTCAACACAAGAATAGAATCCTAAAAGTTGCTACAGAAAATGAACAAATCACCTATAAAGGAAAGCCCATCAGAATTACAGCTGACTTCTCAGCACAAACTCTCAAATCAAGGGCAGCTTGGAGTGATGTATGCCAAGTTCTAAAGGAAAACAACTTTCAATCCAAACTGATGTACTCCACAAAACTACCTTTCAAAATTGACGGCAAAGTAAGATACTTGAATGACAAAGAACATCTGAGGAAATTTACGACCATCAAACCAACACTCCAAAATGTTTTGAAGGATATTATAGAAAGAGATAATAAGGACTACAGCTCCATGAACTCCAACAGAAGGAATCCACCAGGGAAGGCAAACAATTAGAGGGAAAGAAAAAAGGAGGGAAGCCAACAACAGAATAACATGACAAGGATAATTCAATACATATCAATTTTAATCATCGATGTTGATGGTTTCAATTTACCAGTCAAAAGACAGATACTGGCAGAATGGATCAAGAGGCAAGAGCCAACAATATGCTGCATGCAAGAAACATTTAATTCAAAAAGAAATTCGTAGACTGAAAGTCAAAGGATGGAAAGCAATACTCCACATGACAGGAACCTAAAGTAGGGGTAGTTATTATATTTGCTGACAAAGTAAACTTCAAACTGATTAAGAGAGAAAAAGAAGGTCACTACTCCCTTGTAAAGGGAACAATTCAAGAGAAAGATATAACAATTATAAATATAAAGGCAACAAATACCAGTGTACCCAACTATATAAAGCAATTACTATCAGACATAAAAAATCAAGTAAGTCCTAATACAATTGTACTGGGAGACCTCAATACCCCACTGTCATAAAAAGACACATCAGCTAGACATACAATCAATAATGAAATAGTAGAACTAAATCAAACATTTGAACAAATGGACTTTGTATACTTTTATATAGTGTTCCACCCCACAACATCAGAATATACATTCTTCTCAGCTGCACATGGTATGGTCTCCAAAATAGACCATATACTGGCTCACAGAACATGCTTAAGTAAATGCAAAGGAATTAAAATTATCCCATGCATACCATCAGGCCAGAATGCAATGAAACTGGAAATCCATGCCAAAGGAAACCATAAGAACTTCATTCACACGTGGAAATTAAATAGCAACCTACTGAACAACCAATGGGGCACAGATGACATTAAAGAAATTAGACAGCTTTTACAGTTAAATGATAATGACAACACAACATATTGGAACTCATGGAACACAATAAAAGCAGTGTTACGAGAAAAATTTATAGCAGTAAATACCCATACCAGGAAAACAAAGCAAGCACATACAAATAACTTAAAGTTGAACCTCAAACTTCTAGCAAAAGAAGAGCAGGCTAAACCAAAAGCTTGTACAAGAGAGGAAATTATAAATATCACAGCAGAAATTAACACACTGGAGTCTAAAAACATGATACAAAGAATCAATGAGTTGAAGAGTTGGTTCTTTGAAAGATTAACTAAAATTGACAAACCCACGGCCAACCTTATCGAAAAGAGAAAAGACAAGACTCAAATTCATGCCTTTAGGAATGAAAAGGGAAAAATCACAACAGATGCTGAAGAAATCCAGAAAATCATCTGTAACTACTTTGAAAACTTGTATTCCAATAAGATGGAAAATGCAGAAGAAATAGATAGATTCCTGGATACCTATGAATTACCAAAGCTGAATCAAGAAGATATAAAAATCCTAAATAGCCCAATATCAATAAATGAAGTTAAAGATATAATTAAAAACCTATCAATAAAGAAAAGCCCAGGCCCTGATGGATTCGCTACTGAACTCTACAAGAAACTTTGTGAAGACCTAACAACACCGCTTCTCAAACTCTTTAATGAAGTTAAAAAGGAAGCAATATTCCCAAATTCATCCCTGGAAGCAAGCATTACCCTGACTCCAAAATCAGAGAAGGACTAGACCAAGAAAGAGAGTTACAGGCCAATCTCCCTAATGAACACAGATGCAAAAATCATCAAAAAGATTGTACACTATGATCAAGTGGGATTCATCCCAAGGATTCAGGGATGGTTCAATATACCTAAATCCATAAATGTAATACACCATATTAACAGAGCCAAGGACAAAAATCATATGCTCATCTCGATATATGCAGAAAAAGCTTTTGACAAAGTCCAGCACCTACCCATGATAAAAATCCTACATAAAATTAGAATAGATGATCTTTATCTCAACCTAATAAACACTGTCTATGACAAACTAACAGCCAGCATCATACTAAATGGACAAAAACTGAAAGCTTTCACTCTAAAATCAGGAACAAGACAAGGATGTCCACTGTCTCCACTCTTATTCAACACAGTTCTGGAAACTTCAGCTGGAGCAATTACACAAGAGAAAGAAATAAAAGGAATAAAGATAGGAAAAGAAGAAGTTAAACTGTCATTATTTGCAGATGACAACACACTCTACTTAAAAAAAATCCCAAAACCTCCACTGAAAGACTTCTAGATTTAAATAAACAAATTTAGTAACATACCTGGTTACAAAGTCAACATTCAAAAATCAATAGCCTTCTTGTACACGAATAATAAACTCATTGAGAGATAAATCAAGGAACCAATACCTTTTACAATACCATCTAAAAAAATGAAATACCATGGAATCAATCTAACAAAGGATGTAAAAGACCTTTACATTGAAAACTACAGTACTCTGAAAAAGGAGACAGAAAAGGATACTAGAAAATGGAGAGATATCCCATTCTCTTGAGTAGGAAAAACCAATATAGTGAAAATGGCCATACTTCCAAAACTGTTATGCAGGTTTGAAATGGCATGGTACTGGCAATAAAACAACAACAACAACAACAACAACAAAAAACCCCAAAAAAACAACTCAGACCTGAAGATCAATGGAATAGATCAGAAGATGCAGAAACAACTGCAGACACACTAAGCTACCTTAGCTTTGACAAAGGAACCAAATATATTTACTGGAAGAAAAACAGCCTGGGGACTGGGGATTTAGCTCAGCGGCATAAGCACCTGCCTTGCAAGCATGCGGTCGTGAGTTCGATCCCCAGTATGGCGGTGGGGGGAGATAACCTCTCTAATAAATGGTGCTGAAAATACTGGCTCTACACATGCCAAAGATTAAAACTGGACCCATATCTTTCACCATATACTAAGCTAAAATCAGAATGGATCAAAGATCTTCATATTAAAACTGAAAAATTAAATCTGCTAGAAGACAGAGTAGGTAAAATTCTTGAAGCCACTGGTGTAGGCAAAGACTTTATGAACAAAACTCAGTTGCACAGGAACCATCACAAAGGATCAACAACTGGAATCTCATCTTATTAAAAAGCTTTTGCACAGCAAGATAAATGACCAACAGAGTGAAGAGACAACCCACAACATGGGAAAAATGTTTGCTGGCTGTTCCTCAAAGGATTACTACTGAGAACATATAAAGAACTCAAAAAATTAGTCCTGCCAGATTAAAAGACCCAATTAAAAAATGGGCATCTGAGATGAATACACACTTCTCAGACGAAGAAATACAAACAGCCAATAAATAGGTGAAAAAATTGTCATCACTGGTCATTTGAGAGATGCAAATTAAAACAACACTGAGATTCCACCTCACCCCAGAAAGAATGGCTACTAAATCAGCCAATAACAAATGCTGGAGGGGCTGTGGGGAAAAAGAAACCCTTCTCTACTGCTGGTGGGAATGCAGACTGGTACAACCATTGTGGAAATCAGTGTGGAGATTCCTCAACAAACCAGGACTAGAGGTCCCATTCAACCTAGCTATTCCCCTTCTGGCTATCTTCCCAAAAGAATTAAAAACATCCTACCACAGTGATAAATGTGCACCCATGCTTATAGCAGCATAGTTTGTAATGGCCAGATCTTGGAAACAGCCTAAATGCCCACTGACTGAAGAATGGATAAAAAAAGATGTGGAATTTTTACACCATCGCATACTACTCACCCATAAAGAAGGATAAATTGGAGACTTTTATAGTAAATGGCTGCAACTTGCAAACACATGTATTAGTGAAATAAATAAGACACACATGTAAACATCATATGGCTTCATTAGTGTGAAGCTGAAAGAAAAATACATCTATAGTGTATGTATATGTATACAAAAACTTAAGATAGTTATAGTACTGATTTCTCTGAGTTCACTGACGAGAAAGATATGTGCTGACACTGTTCAGACAATTGAATGCAGAGGTCTTGTGCTGGGGTGAATGATACAGGTTTGATAATGCACAATGTATGTACCACTGTGCCCCGATTGACATGTTTTGAAGTTTGTTGTAGTTTTTTTTCTTTTCATCCTTGAAATAAAAGAAAATGGATTTGGAAAAAAAAATCCCAAAATTAAAGAATACAGCTAAAATGTTTATAGAAAATATTGTAACTTGGAAAGATGATTAGATTAGAAAAGCCAGTCTCACCCAAACTTCTGCCTGGACAAGAGAGAAGAGCAGATTGAGCTCAAGCAGAAGAAAGGAAACAGAGATGGGAGTAGGCTGACAATGGGGAGGGGACAGCTGAGAAAAGGAACCAAAAGCCAACCTTTGGAAAATGCAATAACAGTGACAAACTTCTAGCTTGTATGATTAAAAAAGATAAAAATTATAAATCATCAGCAGGAGGAGTGAAAGAAAATCCCTATGAAAATGACAGATGTTAGAGCAGTAACGTGCCATTAGAAACAAGTGCACTAATAATTTTTACAATTTGAATAAAATGAGTAAATACCTTGAAAGAGACAAATTATAAAAAACTCAGAAGAAATAAAAATCTGAATAGCCCTGTATCTCTTAAAAACTTGAATAACTGAAAAGTACCATTGGTGATTTTACTCAAGGTTAGTAAGAAAGAACACCAGTGTCTCACAAGCTCATCATACAGGAAAAGAAGAGCATCTCTTCACTCATTTAATCAGGACTGCATTGACCTGAGAGCAAGACACTCCATGTCAACCGCAGACCAATGTCCTTCTGACTACAGGTCAAATGTCCATAACAGATCATTAACAAATAGCATCTGGCAATTAAAAGCCAAAACATCTTGATGAAGCAGTGTTTATCCCCATTCAAGCTGGCTTAGTATTTGAAAATCAATCACTGTATTGTATAAACGAGTCATTTGTGGGAAAGTGGATGGATTTACAGATCATGATGCTAAGTGAAATAAATCAGACGCAAGTTAAATAGCACATGGTTTCTCTAATGCAAGAGGTCCAAAGTATAAATAATTTAAAGGGCAAAATAAAAGAGAGATGCCAGGAAATAGGGAGAGAGATTCTAAGGAAATGGCAAGGGGGCTTAGGAAAGGGGATAAAACAATCAAGATATGCTATGTATACAATGTTCCAGCCCCTCAAGATGAACATAATCATATGTTGCAAACATATAATAATAAAAAGGAAAGAGAATTAATCACAGTAATTCAGCATATTATCATAATAAGGGAAACCATGTGACTATTTTAATGGATACAGAAAAGGCATCTGATAAAAGTCAATACCCAATGAAGGCACAATGTCTCAGAATTCTTGGACTATAAAGGGATTTACTTAACTGGTAACTGGAAAAATAGCCAAAATATTTCTACAAAAGAAAACAGAGATCAAAACTTGCTATAAGGACAGGAGCCATTGATACAGCTCAGTGACACAGCACCTGGCTGGCAAGTGGGAGGCTGTGGGTTTGGTCCCCAATACCAAAACAAAAAACAAAAACAAAAAAACCCTCCCCAAACAAAACAAACCACAACAAAACAAGAATTTGGATCAGAAGGTACAGCACTGATGTAAGAAAAGAAGTATAGATTAATGGAACAAAATCCATAAATTGACCCTCACATATGCTCTCAAGTGACTTTCAACAAGAGTGCTAACACAACTCAATGAGAAGATGCAAACAGTGCTAGAACAACAAACAAACACACACACAAACACAAAACAAACCCTCACCTCACACTACACATGTTTACCTGGAAATGGATGGCAGACCTACATATACAAACTAGAACTATAAAACTTCCAGAAGAAAATACATAAGAAAATGTTTGTAAGCTGGAGGTAATCAGAATGTTCTAAAATAGAACACAAATTCCTAAACTAAAAAGAAATATGGTAAACTGAACTTTGTTAAAATGGAAAATACTAGCTCTCTGAAAGACATCAATAAAAGAACAAAATGGCAACCCATGTACTACAAGACAGGTGCACACAGCAGAGGGACTAGCATCCAGAATATATAAAGAACTCGTACAGCTCAAAAGTCACAAGAGAGAAGTAAAGGTAAGAACCAGGCAATTTAAAAATCACAGAGATGTGTGACTAGAAGATACCCAAAGGAGTCATGAGGAAGTGTGAAACAGCAGCTGGCGTGATGGCACCAGGTGCTCACTGGTGTGGCACAGGAGACAGCTGCCCTGCACGGGAGCACAACATCTTCCCTGGGCCTGGGATGAGCAGTGCCACAGCCAACTGGAGCTTAAGTCTCTACAATGCACCTGAAGGAACCCTGGGGAAGGGCCAAGGCTCAGGCTCTCCAGTCCACTCCAGGCCACATCTGTTATGTGCTCTCACACTGCACGCTTCTCATCAGGTGTGGACAGTGTATCCAGGGTTCCTATAGCCCACTCACTGCCAGCACCTCTGTGACAATTCTGGCACAGATGTTAGTCTATTTCTTACCCAGTCAGAACCATACCCTCGGGCTCAAACATAAAAAATGGAGAAATGACCAGGTGTAGTGGCGCATGCTTATAATCCTGGCACTCTGGGGACCTTGGTCAGGAGAACTACAAGTTTGAGCTCAGCCTGAGGTGGGGGGGGGGGAAACTTAGCGAGACCCTGCCTCAAATGTTTGAAAAATGCTTAGGGATGTGAGTTAGTGCAAAAGTCCTACATTTAATCCCTAGTGCACAAAACAAAACAAAAAGAAAAGGGAAGACCACCTTCCCGGCTAATGCTGGAATGAACACTGTGATTTTGGTGGGCTCCTGTGAAGGCCAACGTGGGCATCACTAGGATGTGTGGGGCACCAGGCCCCAATCTACAGAGGCACTCCGCCAGCTATCTTGTGTGGATACCCATTTCAAAGACCACAGGCAGACACTTCTTTTCTTTATTTTGAAGACAGGAACACTGAGGTTGAGAGCAATTTGGCAACTTTCCCAGGCAGTGGGC
Source organism: Cavia porcellus (assembly GCF_034190915.1). Classification (NCBI taxonomy): domain Eukaryota; kingdom Metazoa; phylum Chordata; class Mammalia; order Rodentia; family Caviidae; genus Cavia; species Cavia porcellus. Next base: position 31,120,818 of record NW_026947515.1, read on the forward strand.
TGTGAAAGATGGCACGTTGAGGACCTTGAGGGGAGGCTGTGACCAGCAACCATGACGGAGCTCAGCAGCAAAGGCTGCTCTGTGAGAGCTGACTGCTGCTTCCAACTCAGCTTCCCTCATCTTGCCAGAGCTCTGTGCAACTGGAGAAAAGCCTTGTTCCCTCCAGGACACAGCTGGAACCTAAACACCAGCACACAGATGTGAGACACATGTTTTCTCACTTTCTTCCTCATTTCTACGTTGACTGGTGTAAGTGGAAAGTGTTCACCTATGGAAAACCGACCAAATGCTGCCAAAGACACTTTCCCTTGCTTGAGCCTCACTCCTGGTGCTCGCTTTGTGGGGAAACTATCCTGGTCAGCACGCACACTTTTCCACACTGCTCCCCAGAACACATCCCCCAAGTAACGTATTTTCCAGGTGAGTATGTCTTTAGGCTTCCTACTAGATGCTGGATTCCTGGTGAATAACTGAATAAACAGTCTCATAAAACACTGTCAGCAGCAAAAAAAAAAAAAAAGAAAAAAAAATCAGTGATCCAAAGCACTTTTGCAAAAGAAGCAAGTCTCCACTTCTCCTTTCCCTGCTGTTTCTTTCTGATTTTTGAAATACTATCTTGGTATGTAGTCCAGGCTGGCCTTGAACTTGTGATCCTCCCATTTCAGCCTTCTGGGGCCCAAGGGCTGGGGTTCCATGGCTGCAGCACCACACCCAGCACATGGCTCTGCTTCTGTGAGCACTTCTGAAGCTGTGTTGCTGCTGGCAGGCCAGCAGGTGGGAGAGGGCTGCAAGACCCTGACTCTTGGACAGTCCTGTTCCAGAAGAGTAGAGTGTGGCTGCTACTCTGCAAGGCAGTAAGACTCCTCCTGACTAAAGCTGAAGGTTCAGGCCTGAGGCAGTTAGAACGCAGCGGCAGACTGTGCTAATGGCAGCAGTGCTGAATGAAGCTTGCTGATCGGAACAACCAGATGAGTTGGCAATGTGGCACTAACACACACTTCCCCACCAAGTGCCCACCCCAGGGGACCTAGGAGCCAGCCTCCCTGAGCCTCTGCCAACACTTGGGTCTCTCCTCCAGGGCTCGTCTGACACTAGGACCACCTCCTCCAACTGCTGTTGCATACACACACAGTCAGTGATATGGTGGAAGCACCATCCTCTGCAAGGAACACAGCCCGCCTGTTTCCAAAGTTATGGGAAGTGGACAGAGGGACGATGAGATATGTGGCAGGATATCCTTTTATAGAGAAAAAAGATGAGCATCACAGTTTAAAATCTTGCTCCAAATGAAGAGGACATCACACACTTGCAGAATTTCAGACAGGTCTTCATCCCAAGCCCTATCCAGAGAGGTCAGGAGGAGCAGGCCGACAGCTCTGCATAGATACACTGACCCTAAGTCATCTCAGGTGGAGAGCGCAGTCCCTGCTAAGTCGCTCTGAAGGGGAACTGCTGCAGCCAGCAGCCCCAGGGGTGTCACTGCCATCATTTTTGAAATATTTCCAGTAAACTGACACTGACCCGAAATAAAGGACGTGGAAGGGCTGTCAGGGAGTTGAAACCACTACCCTTTCCTCACAGGGACAGCTCTTTAAATGCACGTCGCTGACAAGTCCGGATGTGCGAGCCCTGAACATAGGAACTTACAAACTATTAGCTGTACTTTACCAGGCACTGACAGGAAGTCTTCCTGGAGAAAGACCAAAGTTTACATGACTCATCTCCAGATTCCTGTGGCTTATTCCAGTTTCTAAATTCTAACATACTAGAAGACCATCTTCAGATAGATAACACATTTTCTGGTGTTCTAATATTTTAACAACCACAAGAATAAATGTGAAAATCAAAACTTACAGTTTCTGGATTTAATAAGTGTTTTCTTTCTTGGAATATGTTTTAGAGAAAGTTTGTACATAGTCATTTGTTTGTTAACCTGCTAAAAACTGGTATCACAGATATAGTTTTGTAATGCTTCCTTTCTTAAAAAGCTTTTAAAATCAGACTTTATTGTCACATTTTAGATATTCATAATGATCACATTCATCATAGAAAATCTGTGGCTGTACATGATACAATTTTTTTTTTTTTACCATTTCCCTCCCCTCCTTTCAACACTTTCTCCCCTCCCCATTTACAAAAGCTTTGTTGCCATTGTGATACTTCCTTTTAAGTAAGAAAACCATGGGGACTAGTGTATAGTAATCTATTTGAAAATGTAGGGATGCTAATTTAGTACAATTAGGTGGAAGCCATCAAATTGTGAAGGACAAACTTCTAGGGAAAGGGGCTGCTGTGAGTTCTCTCACCCTGCAGAGCAAACTTCTTTCCCCAACTATAATAAATGTAAAACCTCACTATCTTTTTCATTTATTTTGTCTTCTTTCTCAGGACAACAAAAACCTGGAATGATCTCCAGAAAGAGTCCATGACACCCCAGAAATCAGGTGGCATTTCTGGCAGAGCTGAAAAGTGATACTTTTCTCAGCTTTCTGACTCTTTAAAAAAAAAAAGGAAGGAGAAGCAATTGGTAACTGAGTCTCCTGATTGAGTAGCCACTACCTCCACTTCCCCCTTTCTGTGCTCAAAATGTCAGGTACGCAGTTCCCCTAGACGGCCTTTTGTCTCTGGATATTAATAATGTCACTTTTTCAGGGTCCTGTTTCTTTTCTATACTGTTCTTCCTGAGTTTTCAGGCCATTAAATTAAATCCTCAGTCTCTGTAGTGGGTATTGACAGCCAACCTACATAGGCTCTTCAAACAGGGCCCATTCCATGCAGGTTCCAAACTCTCTTCTTTACCCACAGCTTTCTGGTAATACCAACAGGTCCCACACCCCTTTTAGGTAGGGATCTTCTCCAAAAGCTTAACTTCCCCTTTATCTTCTCCCTTCCCACAGCTCTGGTCCTCCAAACAGCATTACAGTGCACCCCAAAGCCATCCCCTCCTCTCCCTTCTTCCCCTGTCGATCCCATAGTTTAGGACACCTCCAAGGCCACGTGCACTACCCATGCCATGCCTGTTTTAATTCATCTCAGGGATCTTTCAGTCTTCCCTTGCATCCTCCAATATCCTAACCTCCCAAACATTTACGGGGACTTAAACCTATAATCAAGTATCTTTTAGACAATGGTTTTCTTAAACCTACCCACTCACCCTATAATACTCCCATTCTCCTGATACTCAAGCCTAATGGGTCCTATTGTCTGATATAAGACCTTAGGGTAATCAATGCCTGATATCCCAATTCTCCCAGTGATGCCAAACCCTTATACTATGCTCTCTCATATTCCTACCTCCACCACTCACTTCACAATTCTGGACCTCAAAGATGCCTTTTTACCATCCCCCTACGCCCCGAAGGTCAGGGTTCCTTTGCAGTTATGTGGACTGATCCAGACACTCTCAGGTCTCAACCACTTACACCTGTCTTCTCTGTACTAGAACCTCTCCTCAGGGACACAGACCACCCCCTTTCTTTCCTAATCATCAATTTCCTGGACACACCCCTGGTCAGGACTGGCAGACACACATGTCACAAAACTCTTTTTTTTTTTTTTTTTAATTTTATTTAAGGAGAAAAAGAAAAAAAAGCAGAAAAAGGGTACAAGTTATACAGAATTTCAGAAAAAAAGTAAACAGTAGAAAATCACTAGTTAATGGATTACATACTGTCATCTTAGAAATATTTGTTCAAGTTACAAAATTAAAGCTTATATAGTGGACATTCAAACAGTGAGACCAAACAGTTTTGTTCAATGATCCAACAAAACTCTGTAATATCATTGTCTATCTTATACACTTAAACATACATGCAGTTATATCGTTTTTTTTTTTTTTTATTTAAGAGGAAAAAGAGAAAAACACAAAACAAAACAAAGCAGTGTAAGGTTACACATAATACAGAACTACAAAAAAAAACATAACAGTAAGAAATCACCTGTTAATAGATTACATATTATCATCTTGGAAATAGTTGCTCAAATCACAGTATCAAAGAATACAAAGTAGACAGAAAGACTGCAAACAGCTGTGTTCGATGATCCAAAAACATTAATATAGTCAGCTATTTAACACCCCTAAACACACTTGCTGTTATATCCGTTAGAGCTCTTTTTTTTTTCCTCCCTCTCTTTTTTACAACAAAATTTACACATTTTGGATTTTATTACTCCTTAGTTCTTATTACTTTTTTTGGGGGGGAGAGAATAAAGTCAAATATGGCAAAACAAAGCTGTAAGTCAAAACCAAGGCTAGACATAGCACATGATGTAGAACAGAGTACAAGGTTATTAACAGTGGTTATCAACGTTGTCTCTTGTTTCCTTAAAAGGAATTGTCTATCTCATTAGATATTATAAAGTTGGACAAAACAGTAGAGAACAAGACCAATAAAACTTAGGCATTGTGAACATTACAGGACTTCCAAAGGAGACAATAGTCAAACCAGAATGGGTATCTTTGTGAATCTTATTGCCTTCAAATTAGTTGCCTATACCCTCAGACTTGCTACTATCGCACAGAATGGAACAGAGTCTAATCAGTCAAAACAAGATCGTGGGAGTATTACAGGACTTCAAAACAAGTTAATAGGAGATCGAAAAGAGTTACTATTATATATCCTAATTTTTAAAATTTTTCCCTTAATTAAAATAAACATAAGAAATAGCTAAATAATTTTTTTAAAGAATAGTAGTTACCATAGTGTCTGTCTTTTTCCTTAAAATATTTGGATAAAACTTCATATACTATAGCTTCAAATATTTCCATATCAAGAAGCCCAGAATAAAGCCTTTCTAATTAATAAGTAAAAATTTTATAAGGCTTCAAGGCCACATAATGGGGAATCATGATTATCACATATTTTTATATATTTGAATCATTACTTACATTAGGGAAACTATTCGGTATTCATACATGCGAGATTGATTTATTTCACTTATGAGTATGGTCTCAAGCTGTGCCCATTTATTGATAAATATCTCAATGCGATCCTTCTTTATAGCTGAATAATACTCCATTGTATAGAAATACCACAACTTTTTTATCCATTCCTCAGTTGATGGACACTTGGGTTGTTTCCAAGATCTGGCGATTACAAATTGTGCTGCTATAAACATAGGTGCACATATATCACTGTGGTATGATGCTTTCAGTTCTTCTGGGAATATGCCTAGAAGTGGAATAGCTGGAATAAATGGGATTTCCAATCCCAACTTTTTGAGAAACCTCCAGACAGACCTCCACAAAGGCTGTACCAGTCTACACTCCCACCAACAGTGCAGGAGAGTTCCTTTTTCCCCACAGCCTCTCCAGCATTTGTTGTTGTTGGTTTTCTTGATCCTGGCCATTCTTTCAGGAGTGAGATGGTATCTCAGTGTGGTTTTAATTTGCATTTCTCTAATGACCGATGATGATGAGCATTTTTTCATGTATTTATTTGCCATTTGCATTTCTTCATCTGAGAATTGCGTATTCATCTCAGATGCCCATTTTTGGATTGGATCTTTGAATTTTGGAGGTCTGAGTTTTTTTAATTCTTTATATGTTTTAGACAAGAGTCCCTTGTCTGAGAGAGAGTTCACTAAAATCTTTTCCCAGTTTGTGGGTTTTCTTTTCACTATGCTGGAGATTTCTTTTGACATGCAGAAACTTTTTAATAAGAAGTGGTCCCAGTTGTTGATTCTGGGAAGTATTTCCCGTGCAGTTTGAGTCCTGTTCATGAATTCTCTACCTATTCCTATGTCTCCAAGGTTTCTACCTAATTTGTCTTCCAATAGATTTAGCGTTTCTGTTTTAATATTCAGATCTTTGACCCATTTAGATTTTAATTTAGTACATGGTGATAGACATGGGTCTAGCTTTAGTTTTCGGCAAATGGAGAGCCAGTTTTTCCAGCACCATTTATTAAAGAGACTGTCGTTCTTCCAGTGAACCTGCTTGGCTCCTTTATCAAAGATAAGGTGGTTGAGTGTGTTTGTAGTTGTGGTTGTATCTTCTAATCTATTCCATTGATCTTCAGCTCTGTTTTGATTCCAATACCATGTTGATTTTACTACTGTTGCTTTGTAGTATAATTTCAAGTCAGGGATTGTGATGCCTCCTGCTTTGTCTTTGCTGCTTAGAATTGCTTTTGCGATTCTAGGTCTCTTCTGGTTCCAGATGAAATTTAGGAGTGATTTCTCTAGATCTATAAGGTATGTTGATGGTATTTCTATTGGGATTACATTGAATCTGTATAAGAGTTTTGGAAGAATGGCCATCTTCACAATGTTTGTTCTTCCTATCCATGAGCAAGGGATGTCTTTCCATTTTCTGAGATCACCTTCAATTTCCTTTTTCAGTGTATTATAGTTTTCACTGTATAAGTCTTTCACTTCTTTCGTAAGAGTAATTCCTAAATATTTCATTTTTTTGCTTGCTAATGTGAATAGTCCAGTTTCCCTTATTTCCCTCTCTGTGATTTTGTTGTTTGTGTATAGGAATGCTATTGATTTCTGAGTATTGATTTTGTATCCAGCCACATTACTGAATTTATTTATTGTATCTAAGAGTCTTTCAATGGAGCTTAGGGGGTCTTCTATGTAGAGTATCATGTCATCTGCAAACAATGATAACTTAACTTCTTCTTTTCCTATCTTTACCCCTTTTATTTCTCTTTCTTGCCTAATTGCTGTGGCTAGTACTTCCAGTACTATATTAAATAGGAGTGGTGATAAAGGACATCCTTGTCTTGTGCCTGATTTTAAAGTAAAGGCTTTCAATTTTTGGCCATTTAGTATGATGCTGGCTGTTGGTTTGTCATAAATGGCCTTTATTATATTAACGTAAAGACCATCTATTCCAATTTTCTGTAGAGTTTTTATCATGAATAAATGTTGGACCTTATCGAAGGCTTTTTCTGCATCTATAGAAATGATCATGTGATTCTTATTTTTGGCTTTATTGATATGGTGGATTACATTTATTGATTTGCGTATGTTGAACCATCCTTGCATTCCTGGGATGAATCCCACTTGGTCATGGTGTATAATCTTCTTGATGATTTGCTGGATCCTATTTGCCAATATTTTATTGAGGATTTTTGCATCTGTGTTCATTAGGGAGATCGGTCTATAGTTCTCTTTTTTAGTTGGGTCTTTCTCAGGTTTTGGTACTAGAGTGATATTTGCTTCCAGGAATGACTTAGGAAGGATTGCTTCCCTTTCAATTGCATTGAATAGTTTGAGGAGTGTCGGCATTAGGTCTTCTTTGTATTTCTTGTAGAATTCTGCAGTGAATCCATCTGGGCCTGGGCTCTTCTTGGTGGGTAAGGACTTAATTACATTTTCAATTTCAGTAACCGAGATTGGGTTATTCAACAATTTTACATCCTCTTGATCTAGCTTTGGCACTTCATATGCTTCTAAGAATCTGTCTATTTCTTCTGTGTTATCAAACTTTTGAGAGTAGAGGTTTTCGAAATAGGTGTTGATGATCTTCTGTATTTCTATTGGGTCTGTAGTGACTTCTCCTTTTTCGTTTCTTATTGCATGAATTTGAGCTTTTTCTTCCCTTTTTTAAATAAGGTTGGCTAGGGGCTTATCGATTTTATTTACTCTTTCAAAGAACCAACTCTTTGATTTGTTGATCCTTTGGATTGTTTTCTTAGTCTCTATTGCATTGATTTCTGCTCTGATTTTTATAATTTCCTCTCTTCTTTTGGCTTTGGGCTTGACTTGCTCTTCTTTTTCTAGCTGTTTCAGGTGTAGCATCAAGTTATTTATTTGTATTCGTTCTGTTTTCCTGATGTGGGAACTCAGTACAATAAATTTTCCTCTCAGAACGGCTTTCATTGCATCCCACAGATTCCGGGAAGTTGTATCTGCATTTTCATTTTCTTTTAGGTATTGTTTAATTTCTTCTTTAATTTCTTCTGTGACCCATTGATTACTCAAGATTGTGTTATTCAGTTTCCATGTGTTTGTGGGATTTTTGCAGTATCTTTTATCGTTAATTTCTAATTTCAGAGCGCTGTGATCCGATAACATGCAAGGGATGATTTCAGCTCTTTTGCACTTGTTTAAATATGTTCTGTGAGCTAATATATGGTCTATTTTAGAAAATGATCCATGTACTGCTGAGAAGAATGTGTATTCTGATGTTGTTGGGTGGAACATTCTGTATATGTCTATCAAACCCATTTGTTCACAGGTATGATTCAGTTCTGTTATTTCTTCACTCATTTTCTGTCTGGTCGATCTGTCCCTTGGTGTCAATGGCGTATTAAGGTCTCCTGTTACAATTGTGTTACTGATAATTTGAGTTTTCATTTCTGTTAATAATTGTTTTATATAACTGGGCGCTCTGGAGTTTGGTGCATATATATTTAAGATAGTTATCTCTTCCTCTTGGAGTTTTCCCCTTACGAGTATGTAGTGACCTTCTTTATCCTTTATGGTTATTGTTGGTTTAAAGTTCACGTTGTCTGCAAACAGAATGGCTACTCCTGCCTTTTTTTGGATTCCTGCTGCATGCAGAATTGTTTTCCATCCTTTGACTTTCAGTCTGTGAGTATCCTTCTGGGTTAGATGGGTTTCCTGTAAACAGCATATGGTTGGATTTTGTTTCTTGATCCATTCTGCTAGTCTGTTTCTTTTGATTGGTGCATTGAGACCATTTACATTAATGGTTATTACTGTGAAATGTTGGTTAATTGTAGGAATCTTATCTCTCTGCTGTTGCATCTTTATCTTTCTGTTCTGTTTAATTATCTGCTTTGCTTAGTGGTTTTTTCCTTTGTGTATCTAAACTGTCTTTCAATATTTTTTGCAGGGTTGGTTTGGTGTTCATGAAGTTCTTCAGCTGTTCTTTGTCATGGAAGTATCGTATTTCACCATCTATTTTAAATGATAGTTTTGCAGGATATATCAGTCTAGGTTGGAAATCATTTTGCTTTAGGATCTGGAATACTTCACTCCATGCTCTTCTTGACTTTATTGTTTGTGATGAGAAGTCTGCTGTGATTCTGATAGGTTTTCCTTTATAAGTGATCTGTCTTTTCTCTCTGACAGCTTTTAATAATCTATTCTTGTGTTGGATTTCTGGGATGGTGGTTATTATATGTCTGGGTGTAGTTTTATTTTGGTTATGACTATTTGGAGTTCTATATGCTTCACTGATCCTGATGTCAGTTTCTGATCTCATGCTTGGGAAGTTTTCAGCTATTGCTTCTCTAAATATCCTCTTGATATCCTTTATGTTGTCTCCTTTTTCATTAATCCCTATCATTCTTATGTTATTCTTCTTTGCATCATCTTGCAGTTGTTGAATTGTTGTTTCCTGATTCCTTGTTATTTTTAAAAGATCTTTCCTTTCCTGTTCACTAGCTGCAATCCTGTCTTCAAGGTCTGAAATTCTATCTTCATTTTCATTAAGGCGGTTTTTACAACTTTCAGTGGAGTTTTTTATTTCCTGTATATCTCTGTGCATCTGCATTATGTATTCTGTTTGTTTCTTATATTGCTCATCTAGGGATTCTATCTTTTTGTTTAGTTCCTCCAATTTTTTATCTGTGTTTTCTTTAGATATATTTAGAATCTCTTTCATTTCTTTTATCATTTCTTCTTTTATCTGGGATATTATTTCGAGTTTGAATTTCTTTAAAGCTTCCTGGAGTTGCTTATCAACTTCAGTAGCTATTGTGTCTGATATATGAGGAGGATGGGATATATTTTCTTCTAAATACATTCCTCCTAGGGTTTCCTGAGATGGGCTGAAGTTTGAGGTTGTAATTTGGTCTTTAGTTTTGTCATTTTCCTATATTTCTGTGTTTCAAGTGTTATTTGAAAGCCTCCTCAGGATCTGTTGAAAATCCCCTTCTATGTTTGCAGCTACTGAGACTCTGGCACCACTCTACCCCAGGCCATTGGGCCTGCAGAACCGATGGCTCTCCTCTGCTTGTTCAGAACTCCGGGGTTCCAGACAAGCTGGGCCTCAGGGACACTGTGCGCCCACCTGCCCCTTGGTAGATCCACAGCTTTTGAATCGCAGCCGGGTTAGGGTACTCACCACAGGCCTCAGTGCCTCAGGAGCCTGTGATCCCTCCCTGCTTGCAGAGATATCCACAGTCCTCCAGACAAAGGAAGGGCCTTCTGCGGGCACTCCGGATCCGCCCAGCTCCTCCTCTGCACGCAGATGGCTAGGCGCGGCTGGGCTGGGGGGGGGGGGGATAGTGTAGGCCCGCCCACCCGGTGAGCTCCGCAGACCTCCAGGTGTAGCCGGGATGGGGAGGTGGCTGTAGTGGCGTCTAACCCACTGCTCCACTTCACTGCACCCAGAAGCCTGGGGGGTCCGAAACAGACTGAGATTTGGGCAGACTGTGCTGGCCACTCACCACAGGCCGAGGTGCCTCAGGAACCTGGGATCCCTCCCTGCTTGAGAAATATTCACTCCTCCAGACAAAGGAAGGGGCTTCTGCAGGCACTCCGGATCCGCCCAGCTCCTCCTCTGCACACCGATGGCTCGGCGCGGCTGGGCACAGGCCGAGGTGCCTCAGGAACCTGGGATCCCTCCCTGCTTGCAGAAATATTCACTCCTCCAGACAAAGGAAGGGGCTTCTGCAGGCACTCTGGATCCGCCCAGCTCCTCCTCTGCACGCCGATGGCTAGGCCAGTTATATCGTTTAGAGCACTTTCTTTTCCTCTCTTTTGTACAATGACTATTACACATTTTGGGTTTTATTGCTCCCACAGTTCTTATTACTTTTTTTGGAAGAGAGTAAAACCAAATGTGACATAACAGAACAGAGTCGGTCAAATCAAAAGGGTGGACATACTATAGATAATGTAAAAACATAATACAAGGTCATCAACAATGGTTACCATAATGCCTCCTGCTATCTCTAATAGAATTGCCTATATCATCAGTTATAGTAAAATTGAACAAAACAGTAAAGAATGAAACCAATAAAATCAAAACATTGGAGACATTACAGGTCTTCAAAAGTAGATAATAGTCAACGAGAATGGGCGTCATAATGAATCCCACTATCTTCACAGCTGTTGCCTATACTTTTGAACCTAGTACTATCAAGCAAAACAGAATAGAGGAACATCAGTCAAAACAAGATGGTGAGAGCAATACAGGGCTTCAAATCAAGTGAATAGTAAATCAAAGTGGGTTACTATAATATATCCTACTATTTTTTAAATTTATTTTTCCCTTAATTAAAAGGATAAAAATAAAAAAGTAAATAATAAAATGGAGATTGAAATAAAAGAGGGCATAACAACAAAACAGCGCAGATCAAAACATAACCATTTAAGCAAAATAGTGTTTTACCACAAGATAATCCCGACATAAAAGTAGTTACCATATTGTCTCTTTCCTTGAAATCTTTGAGTATAACTTCGTATACTATAGCATCAAATATATCAAAACAATGTAAAACCATTTAAGAGAATGACAGCATTACAGGGTATTTAGAATCAACTAACAGAAAATGAACCATTAATGGTTTCTGTATAATCTCCTTGTCTATAAAAGTTTTTGTTTAAACTATCACATATAATAAATTCCAATAATGCTAAGACCAATGGAGACAGAAGAGCAAAAGCTTGATGAGACTTCAAAACAAGATGATACTAAATCAACATTACCTATTATGATGTCATTTTCTCCAAAATAGCTGTTTCTATCATCCAATCTTCTCTGCCTCATTTCTGTTGAGCTCTTTTTCTGTCATTAGTTATCAGTTTGTCTTCTTCATTTTGTTTTCTGCTCCATTCATTGTGGCCTCTCTGCCACTATTTCTGGATTCTTCGTATTTTTCTTTTTTAGAATATCCTGCAGTATTCTCTGTAGAGTTGAACTGGTGGTTGCATATTCCCCTAGTTCCTCTTTATCCTAGAAGCACCTTGTTTTTCCATCAATTTCCAGGGACAGTTGTGCAGGATATATCAATCTTGGCCCGAGGTTATTATCTTTCAAAGCTTGAATTATTTCCCCCCACGCTCTTTGTGATTTGATGGTTTGTGCCGAGAAGTCTGCTGTAATTCTGATGGGTGTTCCCTTGTAAGTGATCTGTTTTTCGTCTCTGACAGCTTTTAATATTCTGTTCTTATATTGGATTTCTGGAATTTTGATTATTATATGCATGGGTGTAGCTCTGTTTGGGTTGTAGGTGGCTGGGGCCCTGAAGGCTTCATACATCTGAGTATCTTTACCTTTTGCTAATTTAGGAAAATGCTCCTGGATTATTTCTGTCAGTAGCTTTTGTAGTTCATTTGTTGATGTCCCTACCTCTTCTTTTATGTTCTTAATTCTTAAGTTATAGATCCTCTTATCATCTTCTAGTCTTTGTATTATTGCTGTTTGTTTGTTTGTTATTTTTAAGAAGTTTTTCATTTCATGCTCCCACATTACAAATCTGGCCTCCAGTTCAGATAATCTATCCTTAGTTTCTTTCAAGCTGTTATGCCAGCTTTCGATACAGTTTAGTTTCCTGGTAATCTCTTTGAACCTGCTTCACGTATTCTATGCTTTCTCTATTTTCTCCATCAAAGAATTCTCCCCTCTTTTTCTGTTCTTCCATTGCACCATCTGTTTTTTTCTTGGGTGGTGCTTAGCATGTCTCTAACTATTCTGCTTATGTCTAGCTTCAGGTCATTAATAACTTCATTCCTGAACTCGTCTATGAGGCTCTGGAGATAGCGCTTTATGTCTATTGGTGCGGTGTCTGCTGTTGCCTGTTTCTCAGGATTGGGGGCTGAGGGGCCTTTTTTGTTGCTCCCTCTTCCCATATTCTTTGTTCCTAATATGAAAGTGTATATAGGAGGCCCAGCTTCCTTCCTTGTTGGCCACAGTCTGATTGAATTGCGCCGGCTAGGTGTTCCCACCCACTGCAGCGCACCAGGGAGTTAAGAACTGGGCAGCCTATGTGGGGCCCGACCCTTCAGGTCACCTTCAGGCGCTGGGACCTGGGCTGTGCTAGCCTACTGGGTCTCAGCCAGCAGTGTCACGTAAGCTAGGCACTGCTCACCAATCCCACTTGAGAGGGGATACGTGGCTGAAGTCACTACAGCACTCTGTTCCGGCCAGTCTGCCCGGTCCCAGAATGTCCTCTGTTGGAACCTCCTAGATTGTGGAAGAGTCCCAGTTTCTCTCACTCACTGCAGGTCAATGCACGGCTCCCCGCCTGTTCCGCTGTCAACTCCGTTCACCGATTCCCGCTCTCAGAGCTTTCGTGCGTCTCTCTCCCTGCTGAGCTGATTCAGACGCAGCTACGGCAACAGGAAACCCAAATTGCGGTTTCCAATGGCGCGGGCTCCAGCTTCCACGCTGAGGCTTTATCTGTTCCTGTTATAGCACCAGGCATTCCCAGTTGGTTTCTCTCAGCCCAGTTCATTCTTGGGTCAGCAGGGCATATCTCCTCTTTTGCTTAGGATTCCTCACTCCGCACCATTCCTGGATTCTAAGCTGGGTCTTTCAGAGAGCCTCCGTAGCTGCTGCTATCTGTCCCCCATGTTCTCCCGGAAGTCTCCATCACAAAACTCTTAAATACCTTCTCACCTTTGACTGTCCTTTTTCAGGATCGACAAAAGCCTTTCCCACAACCAGGGAGACTGCTGATATAGTTATCAAAGTCTTGTTGTAAGAAATCATTCCAAGGTTTGGTCTACCTCAGAGTATCCAGTCAGGTAATGGTCCAGCCTTTATTTCTCAAATCACTCAACTGGACTGCAGCCAAAGTGGAATGGCTCCTACCTGGTCTTCCTTGCAACTGCAACAGCAGTCAAGGTTACTGGACTGTCATCCTGGTTCCACATCACTCAAGCTAAGTAGTGCCCTCCTGACTCCACACATTCTGAGTGGAGTCACATCTCCTATCTCCCACCCATCTCTGTTTCACCAAGGGCCCACCACCACACCTTTCAGGCCAGGTCATGTTTTGTCATCCTATTTAGTTTCTGATCCCTTACATTCTAAACATGAGATCTCTCTGGGTCTAGGATCTCATCTCACTTATAGTGACGCAGCCACAGCCCTCCGTAACCTTAGCCTATAATTCCCTAAACATGACTGAACTGTCAGGCCTTACATTTCTCATGCTTCCCATTTTCTCCATCTCAACCCCTGGACCAAGGACAAGTCCTATATACAGTTTTAGCCTTTCAGATAGGAAAATAATTACCTCTCAGAACTCCACCCCTCCCAACTCCACACTTATTTTTCAGATTCTTCCTTCCCATGACCCTGATGGAATGACACATTCAGATAAAGGGCACCTTTCCTTCTATCTTTCCTGGGCCCTTTAATTATGACAGTGGCCTGCCTCCTCATAGCACCTTGTCTTTTTATTTCTCCAATCTAGGATGCGAGCATCCACCAATGATTAACTCCTTGTCCTGGCTGAAATACCTGGTACCAGCTTCTACATGGCCATCAGCTGTGATCCCACAACCACCCCTAAACCTGCCCTTGTTCAGAGGACACGATGCTCTTGTTCAGAGGACAGAGTCTCCTCTCCACCCTTTTTCTAACAACACAAAGACAGGAACGAAAGGTTCCTTCCCTAGTGTAAATTACTGTACAGTTTGGCAGTGGTCTAACATGGCGGAAGGCCAAAGCGGGAATGCTTACCACTTCCTGCTTCTTCTTCTTCAGCCCTAACTGCAACTCGTCTTCCTGTTTGCACACACAGAGAATTCCAACCAGTTCCTGACATATCATCAATACCCGCCCCATCGCCACTTCTGATCAGAGGTCGTATAACCCTCTGCCTCTCTGTACCTGGTGGAAGGAGACAGCCCAGCCACCCATGCGTTGTGTGCTCCTTTCCACATCCTCAATAAACTCATTATTATTATTATTATTTTTTTACTTTTTGCTCCTCTGTTGCTCCAGAAAACTCTAATAGCAATGATCCTTCTTCCTCAGCCTCCCGAGTACTGGAATTACAGGAGTGGGCCACCATGCCCAGCTCTAGGGTCCTGATTCTTAAAACCTGAAGAGCCATCCTAGTCCACCCTTCCACAATGCTTGGCAGTCATTTTAGTTTGTCATTTGGATCAGTCATGTGCTTCTGCAATGTTGTTTGGCCATTTTGGTTCGTCGTGTGGGTGATTCTGCCATGTTTGTTTACCATTTTCTTTTTCAGCTGTCCTCATGGCCAGCAGGAAATCTCATACTTACAGAGAAGAGCTAAAGCCTCTGCTTTCACAGAACATATGGGTCTCTTTCCCTCTTTTCTTCTAAATCAGGTTAGACCCCTCCCTTTCTTCTAACGGAAATGAGCCTGAGTACAACAAAGGGAACAGTCAGTGAAAGTCAACTCAACCAGCCATGCAAAAGTAGAGCTGGAATTAATAGATAACAGACCCTATCATATACTGAGAACTTTCTAAGGCTTTTTTTTTTCTTTTTTTCCCATAAATGCTGAAATTGAGGTTTTTATTTGTACTGCCTTAAAGTAATTATGCAAGTTTTTATTACTGGGAAAATGTGAGGCACAGTGAACAATACCAGGCCACTACCTGGGCCCTCGGTTGTGTCAGGTGGCTGATGGGCCTGGCTCAGGGAGGACTGAGTCCCTGTTCCCACAGAGGGGCCTAGGCCAGCCACAACCTCACCGCCTCTGATGAAGAGGACTGAAGTGGTCCAGGAAACTCTGGACGACCCTGTCCACAGACAGCTCCATCTCCTACAAGGACCTGCAGGGCCCACACTGATTTCATTTCCTTCTCTGGAAAACTCTCCTCTGGATCTGTAATCATAATTTGAGTCAAAGGTACCCTAGTTGGAATTTCTTTACATCTGCTCTGACAAGTCAAATCGAAGGTCAAATGTTCATGAGTCTTTAACTGTCCCATGGTGTCCTACTCCCTTACAAGGAAGAGATTTACTAGTAAAGTTGGGGGCAATTCTCTAATTTGAGCAATGGCCAAAGTGGATTTTACCTGTTGGGACTATGCTAGGCCATGCTTCTTAGACTCCCACTAGGTTACCATACAGACCTGTACTACTCTTAATCCTGCCTCAGGTTTAGAGGATCGCCACTCCTGTAAACAGTGATTTCCGAAATCTCTGCAAGCAAGAAGGGCATCAGTGACAGGCCCCTCCAACGCCCTGAGGAGGCATGGTCACTGATGGAATAACTTTGTCCAGAAGGACACAAGAAGGCAGTTATGCAGTTATTTATTCACAGCACATCACAGAGGCCAGGCCCCTCCCCCTAGAGACCTTTGCTTAGAAAGAAAAGCTTAACAGCTCTTACTCAGGCATTGATATCAGGAAAGGGCAAAAAGCTAAGCAGTTATAGACTCTATGACTTTCTGATGCTACATGGCCACGTAGCAATATGGAAAGAAATGAGCTTGCTGGCTAATATGTAATCCTCTATAAGATGCTAGTAAAATTCTACAATTCCTTGCAGCAGTCTGTCTTCCCAGGCAGGTCACTTCATTCTTTACAAGGGGCACCAAAGAGATACAGTTAAAGTCTCTTTGGGAAATCACAAATCTAATAGGCAAGAAGGGCAGTCTTTACCTCAAGGGCAGTCTTTACATTTTTTAAGATAAAATTAGCTCCACTAGAACTATCTGAGAAAAAGACCACCCAAAAGTAGAAAACTACTCCTGTGAACCTCTGCAGGATTGGAGGAACCTCTTCAAAAAGCAAGATTCTAGTACTGCTTTGGGTGCAGATAAACACAGTCATTAATGATCCCTAATCCTCCACAGGTTAAATGGATACCTGTATCAGGACTCCTGTTCTTAATCAGATTCACAATATGAGTAATCTTGCTGGGCTATGGCTCTCAGATTCTTGGTAGTTTATGTCACATCCCTCTTCATCATACTTTCTCCTCTGAAACAACTATAGAAATAAAACTTAATGTCTCTAATTGCTGGATCTGTCATGAATCACCTTTTAAGATACAGCCTGTCATGATTACTTTTCTTTCTTGCTGGGACACAATACCTGACACCCAAAAAGAAGAAAAGATTTATTTAGCACAAAGTTTGTGGCGGTTTCAGTCCATAATCAGCTGGCTCCAAGGTAGGGTGGCATGGCACAGGGGCAACACTTCAAGGCAGCAGCCAGTAAAAGCAGCCAGAACAAAAAAGGGGAAGAACAAGACCCTTCATCCCTTTTATTATATGCAAGCCACCTCCCACACTCCAGGGCAGATGTAGCACTCACAAAATCTCTATGCCTTCCTTTTGTACAGAAGGAGGATATTTACAAAGTAAGGATCTTGGCTCCCTGCTGAGTTTCTTAGTTAAATTTCTAAACTTCTCAAGTTGACACAGTGTATCAACCATAACAAACCCCCAAAATATTTTGACCTGTTCCTTCTTATACTTGTCCCCCATCTACTAGTAAAGTTTATCCATTCAAGGCTTCAAGTGGCGACCCACACAACAGCCCATGACACTCCTGACAGACTCACTAAGCTTTCTCTTCTGGCAAGTAATCCACAATATCCCAAGGTAGTTGGAGAGCACATAATGCTCAGTAGGTCGGGCCTACAGCCCCTTTTAGCTGGTAGTAACTGTATGAAGATGGAGACCTCAACAACCCATAAAGAATTATGGAGATTTGACTCCCCTCCCTGGTGAACAGCTGTGAGCGCGGCCACTGTGGCAACTCAGGACAGGAGCCACGGGTGTTTACTGGGACCTGCGCAATGCTGGGACCTGGTGCGTTGAGAAACCAGGCAACCACCGCCCGCCCTGGTGAGCGGCTGTGAGCCTGCCAGCGCGTGGGCTGAGAATCAAACAGCACATACACACGCACACACACGCACACACACGCGCACACACACACACACACACACACACACACACACACACACACACACCACTGTTAGCAAGTGGGAACCAGTGATCTGGACATCCCTTGAGAGGTTGACTACAGGCAATGTAGCACATAGCGGGAATTTCCTTCTACGATCTCTTTTATCACTGTTTTGCATTGTTCTAACTAATGGTGTTATTTTAGCCTGTTTTGTTTTGTTTTATTGAACTTCAATATACATGAAAGTATGGACAGCTATTTTGAAGAGAATGAGAGACTCTATGAGAGCCATTGGTGACTTCCCTACTGTTTGGTTTTAAAGACCTAAAACACCTTCCTCATTCTGTTTGGATCAGTTTTATACCATGTTGTTTTGTTTAAATTCTCTGTATGGGAAGACATGGACAAATATTTGGAAGAAAACAAGAGACAGTATGATCTGGTCATCTAGCTTTGAAATTTATATCTCTTACATTGCTTTCTTATGTCCTATTTTGTTCTGTTTTGTTGTGCTTAATTCTATCCCCTTTAAAATAAAAAAAAAGAATTATGGGAATTTGGGTCTTTCAGGGGAAATGAAGCAGGAGATTAGGGTGAGGTCAGCCATCTAGGCAACTGAGTATGACCTGTCAGTCACAGAGATCCAGGACACATGTATGGAAAAAAGTTCCTAAGAGCTCCCCCCAGATAATCAGAAAATGCTATCTTCAGTTCTGACTCAAGATAAAGCAAGTTTTTGATAGGATGTCCTAGATCTGCCATCAGCCTGAGAAGTAGAGGCTATGAAAGACCTCTGCCATTAACCTTGTGGCCACTGTGGTCTCTCTTTCACCAGTGCTCTCTCTCTCTGTCTCTGTCTCTCCAAAACATACTTCTTTTCTGTTGTAGTTGATCCATTGTGTCAACTTGAGAAGTTTAGAAATTTAACTAAAGAGACTCAGCAGGGAGTCAGGATCCTTACTTTGTAAATATCTTCATCCTGTGTAAGAGGAGGGCACAGAGGCTGTGAGTGCTACACCTACCCTGGGGGGCTGGTAGCCTGCATACAATTAAGGGAGAAGAGGCTTGTTCTTCCCCACTTTTGCTCTTACTGCTTTGGGTCTTCTTGGCACCTTGAAATGTTGCCCTGGAGCCATGCTACCCTCTTTGGAGCCAGCTGATTATGGACTGAAACCTCTGCAAACTGTGAGCTAACTAAACATTTTCTTCCTTAATTTGGGGTGTTGGGTATTTTGTCTCAGCAATAAGAGAAAAGTAACCAAGACATTTTCTTATCTTTAGTAAATGTAAAATGTCACTACCTTGCAAAAAAACTTAGGGAAACAAGCACTGAGATAAATGAATACACAAAATGTGAACCTTGTTACACAATCCAGGTCAGTTCTAATGGTCTTTCCAGGTTATACTATTGAGAAAGACTATCACAAAGTCCCAAGACAGGAGGCTCTGTCTGCATGTGGTTCCATGCTGGTTCCCAGCTACATGTGGTAGGCAGTGGAAGGACTCAGTGGTATCTGTGGACCCAGGAAAAACTGAGATCACTACAGCCCACAATAAGGTGATCCATACACACTATCATCTAAACCAGCTGCAAAATCACTTTTATTTGGCTTTTTAAAACATCTTCCAATGAGTGGCTCAAAGAACAGCCATCCTTGGGAAGGTGTAGACAGGGGTTTTGTTTTACAAACAAAACTCAGCACCAGAAGAAACTAGAGGATGTCCCTGACCCAACTTCATAGGGGTGTCCTTAACCCTTTACCTCACAGCAGGGTGACCCTGTCTCCTGAGCCCATAGTGAGAGTCTCCTTGTCTGCTGCCTTCAAACCTAGGGGTATCCTTGACCCCTAACCTCACAGCAGGAGTATCCCTGACCCCTGGCCTTACAGTGAGAGTGTCCCTGACCCCTGACTTCCCAGCAGTGTGTTTATGTATCTCCTAAGCCCCACATCAAAGTGAAGGGTTTACACTTCAGCCAGGCACCCTGCCCATCTGGGGCTCTGTTTGCTTCTATCTTTACAGTTAGTCTTGAACTAGGGAATGTACTTTTTTTCCCCCCTTTTTGGTTTTTTTGAGACAGGGTCTCACTATGTAATTCAGGCTGGTCTTGAACTCACTATGTAGCCCAGACTGGCCTCAAACTCACTGAAATCCTTTTGCCTTAGCCTCGCACATGCTGAGATTACAACTGTGTGCTGCCAAGGCCTTGCACACCTGCCAAGGACTAGGGAATATTTAGCTCACAGCAATGACACTCAGGACAACAAGGGCCTCCCACTGATATACAATGGGTGCGGACACATGTACAGGTGTAGAAAAGGCCAGACTAAGGCTCAGGGTGAGACGCCAGGACAGGGCCTGTCCTAGCTGGCCAGGAGTCCAGCAGTGTGGGGAAGGAGCCAGGGCTACCACAGGCAGGTCAGGAAGCAGGACGTGGAGGCCACAGCCTGACTAGGGGTGTCAACATCGTCAGACAGGCTGCTGAAACGTGGAGGTGACTACTACGGTGGAAAAACAAGTGAGTCAACACAAATGCTGACTCACTACAAAAAGAGGCCAAACAAACACTGAGTTATACGTTTTCTATTAGAGCTGGAGATTTACGATCCCTGCCAACAAAGACAGACTCCCTGACTGGAGGAAATTAGCTTAATGGCAGGTTTGGATCTTACACGGAGAAGGTACACCTAGCAGCCATGAACCCAGTGACTTCAAACTGGTTTCAGCATCACAGCCCTCCTCAGCACGTGGCTCTTCCCCCAAGGGAGAGGCATGATGATGAGGGTGTGAGACCCTCCAGGGGTGCCTGGTGCAACTGGGTGGGTGTGGGCTACCACTGCACAGCTGGTGTTCTCTATAATTCTGTTCATTTATCAGCATGGGGTGGGGGGTGTCCAGGGGTCCAAAGGAAGTAAGAAATGCGGCCTCCAGGGGGTTGGGGGAGGGGCTTCAGGGGCCCACAAGAGGTGAGTGGCACACCAGTGGTCTGTAAGAGACAGTACACAGGGACACTCAATGGCTTTCTGAGAAGAGAAGCCAGCACACTGCACCTGCTGTCCTGTGTCTCGAGATCAACCCTGAACCTGAGGGACATCATTCTGAGGCGTAAGTAGTCACCATTCCTGCCACATTCACCTTAAGAATTTACTGATGGAGAACCATGTGGCCTTCGCAGGTCTGGCCCCTTATTGGGGACCTGTGGGAAATCACTCCACTGCCTTGCTGGAGAAGAGCACAGCCCAGAATGCACCATCCTGACACAGGCTCTTGTTTCACATAGCCATCTGTGACCCAGCACTCAGGTTCTTACAAATCGCCAGGAAGCCAGCAGCCCTGCAAGACATCCCAAGGGGCCTGTTCTCACTGCCATGGCCCTGGGGAGCACCTAGGAAGCCCACTGGTTGAGTGGGCCACAGAAAACTACCTGATGGCCCTGTGTACTCTTCTAAGGCCCCAGAAGCAGGAAAAAGGCCCTGTTAACTGAACCTTAGCTCCGGGAAGCAACCTGGAAACTTGCCTTGAGCCAGTCAGCTGCTAGCAAGCAGCCAGGTGGACTCGTAGTGCAGAGGCAGTTGAGCCCGTCTTCAGAAGCTTGGCCCACTGAGTCCCTGAGCAAACACCTGGCCCAGCCCACTCAGCCCCTTGAAGCAGCTGGGCAGACCCTCCTGATCATGCAGCTCAAGAAGCCCACACAGTCCTCAGTCACTGACAGGCATGCTGATCCTCTACCAGGCATGTAGTGTCATCCTCGTCTGGGCCACTGGGGCAGCACCACCTGCCCACAACCTATGGAAACTGACAAATGCCCTACATCTGCAGCTTGTGAACCACAATTAAAGACTGACAGTGAACCTTCCCCACAAAGGCAGCTGCATCCTTGCTGTGATGCTATCTCACCCCACAGCACTCACAGTGCAAACACTAATTACAGCTGAAGAAGGTATGTGGACACTGCACTAACCTTCACTGAGACCAAGGCCAACCCAGCTCATCCAACAAACACCGTCCTAGCAGTAGGCAACCTTTTAGGTGCTAAGCACACTGCCAGCAGAAGTTATACTACTACAAGAGCCACCACACAGGAGTGATAGAGGCAGTGCACCTACCAGGCACAAACGTACCCAATCAGGGACACTACAAGCATGAAGAAAAGCCAGTGTGACACCTACAAAGAAACACAATAGCTTGCGTAGACTGAAAGTGTACAGATGGATGGACCATGCAAGTGAAAACTAAAATTGAGCAGGTGTATCAGGTAAAATCTATCAGATAAAATGATATATCATATATATATCAGATAAAATGGACTTTAAATCAAAAACTGTCAAAAGAAACAAACTGTCACTATGTAATGATAAAAGGATCAATTCAACAAGAGGAAATAATAATTATATATATGCACCCAATTTAGGACCACCTAGTTATGCAAAGCAAATGTGATTAAATCTAGAAGGAGAGATTCCAGCACAGTAACTGTAGACTTTAATACCCCACTTTCTGCAATGAACATAACATCCACACAAAAAAATCAGCAAGGAAACACAAGAGTTAAACTACTACAGACCCAATGTATCTAACAGACATTTACAGAGCATTTCACTCAATAATTACAGAATGGAACATTTCAGGGAAGGTCAAATGCTAGGCTACAAAACAAATTTTCAGCAAAACAAAAAACTAAAAATCACAGCATATACCTTCTCTAATCACAATAACACTAAAAAAATCAACAAAAGAAAGTTTAGAAACTGTACCAGAACATTCTCTTCAATGAAGAAATCAAGGGAAACTTAAAATTTTCTTGCCTCAATGAAAGTGTAACATACCAAAACCAATGAGATGCAGCAAAAGCTGTAAAGTGAAGTGTATTTGCATTTCAAATAGACAACCAAACAGTGCAACTCAAAGCACTACATACAATGTATGATCAAAATATATGGTGAATACTTAATCTTTTAATTTTATTTTTTTAAAGGGAAAAAATTTTAAAACACGATGATTAGTAACAATGATTATATACGTTGTGTATTGTTATCATTAGTTATTCAGAGTACAAGATGTCTGTTTTTAATCGTCCAAATAATATTAGCACAAACCTTTTCAATGAACTCAAGAGAAATTTGCAGTATAACTATCTTAACTACTACATATACATATATTATATGTATTATTAATACATTTATATATTACATATTACTTATATATAATTATATATCATATATAATTTCAGCTTGTCACAGCAAGGAGACAAAATGAAATATATATATATATATATATATATATATATATATATATAAAATACATATATATTCTTTCAGCCTTTCACATTACGGAGACAATATGATACTTAAACATGTGAGTCTGATTTATTTCATTGATGAGTATGATCTCTAGATGCATCCATTTACCTATGAAAGTCTTAAGTTTACCATTCTTTACGGCTGAGTAGCATTACATTGTATAAAAAGACCTTATCTTTTTTATCCATTCTTCAGTTGATGGGCATTAGGTTGTTTTCAAGATCTAACTATTACACATTGTGCTACTATAAACATGGGCACACATATATTGCTGTGGTAGGATGTTTTTAATTCTTTTAGGAAGATAGAAGGGGAACGGTTGGGTCAAATGGGACCTCCAATGCTAGTTTTTGAGGATTTTCCACACTGATTTCCACAGTGGTTGTATCAGTCTACACTCCCACCAACAATGGAGAAGGGTTCTTTTTTTCCATACAGCATTGGTTATTGCCTGATTTCTTTGTAATAGCCATTCTTTCTGGAGTGATATGGAATCTCAATGTTGTTTTAACTTGCATCTCTTGAATAATCAGTGATGTTGAGCATGTTTTTGTGTATTTATTTACTGTTTGTATTTCTTCATTTGAGAAGTGTGTATTCATCTCAGATGCCCATTATTGGATTGGATTTTGAGTTTGATTTTGTTTTTTTAGTTCTTTATATGTTCTTGATAGAAGTCCTTTGTCTGAGGAACAATTGGCAAACTCACATTGTGGGTTCCCTCTTCACACTGTTGATAGTTTTTCTTGCTGTGCAAAAGCTTTTTAATGAGATTCTAGTTATAGATTCTTTGTGATAGTTTCTGTGCAACTAGGATTCTGATCATAAAGTCTTTGCCTACACCAATGTCTCCAAGAATTCTATCTATTCTATCTTCTAGAAGATTTATGTTTCTGTTTTAATATTTAGATTCTTGATCTACTCCTAATTTAGTTTAGTACATGGTAGAAGATATGGGTCCAATTTGAATCTTTAGCATGTGCAGAGCCAATTTTTCAGCATCATTTATTAAAGAGGCTCTTTCTTCTTGATTTTTATTTTTTATTAGTACATTTGCAGTATATAATGACTACATCCTCCATGGGGAGTTGGTACATGTATGTAACACATTTTAATTCTTTTTTCATCCCTTTCTTCTCCCCTCCCTACCTCCTCTGTTCATGTCTTGGATTAACGCCCATTTGCAAAAAAAGACTTAGTTTTCTATTTCCTATTGTCTACCTTTTATTTTATTCTTTATTTATATTTTGGCTTTCTTATATAAAAGAAACCTGAACAGATCAAAAACCAAAGAATAAGATTGAATCAGTAATGTTTCTCGACAAAGAAAATTCCAGGCCTCACTGTTGAATTTTACCAAACTTTTAAAGAAAACTAACACTAATTTTTCTTAAAGTATTCTGAAGTATTGAAAGGGAGATAACCATTCCAAATTTATTCTATGAGGCCAGCATTAGCCTTAGTACCCAATATCAACCAGAGACATAACAACAAAAACTAGTGATTAAGATTCCTGAATACAGATGCAAAAATTCTTAATGAAATTCTAGCAAACCAAATTCAACATGACACAAAAAGATCACACACCAACACTAAGTGGGATTTATCTCAGAAGTACAATGAAGGTTCAATGTACCTAAATCTAAAAAATACATCACATCAACAGAATAAAAACAGTAAGACCACTTCAACAGACACACAAAAAGTTATATTCAATATATTATATTATTCAATAAAATTCAACATACTTCATGGTAAAAACCCTCAAAAAATAAGGTACAGAGGAATGCAGTTCAAACAGTAAAAGTTACATATAATAAACCTAGAGCCCACATCACACTGAATTGGAAATATCTGAAATCATTTTATCTGGATTAGGAACAAGACAAGAAGTCCACTTTCACCACTCGTAATGCAATATAATATTGGAATACTGAGTCAGAGTAATAAGGCAAGAGAAAGAAAGGGCATATAAATAGGAAAGGAGCATGTCAAATTATGTCTTTTTGCAGATGGTATGACTGTATATACAGAAAACCCTAAATTCTCCACCAAAAACTGTTACTACTAATAAGAGAATTCAGCAAGACTGCAGATACAAGATCAACATACCAGTCATTAGCTTTCTATATATCAATAAAAAATTGCTGACAAAGCAATCGAGAAAGCAATTCTATTTATAACAGCCGCCCCAAACAAGCAAAACAAAACCAAGGAATAAATTTAATCACGGAAGTGAATACTTTTCTCTATAATGAAAATTACAAAATATTTATAAAACACATTGAAAAAGATACACTGAAAAGCTGAAAGATGTCTCATATTTAATTACTGGAAGAATTAATATTGTTAAAAATGTCTGTACTACCCAAAATGATCTACAGATTTAATGCAATCCCCATTACAATACAAATGATAGCCTTCTGAACAGAAATAACACTTTTATAACTTATGCAGAACCACAAAAGACCTCAAACAGCCAAAGCACCCAGCCCACAGCATTTTTGTTACAGCAAACAAACACAGGAAAACAGGTCAGAAGAAGATGTGACCGTAGGGCAGCAGTATTTGGTCATGCAGGGTCCTCAGGGTCCTATGTCCTGAGCATGGGATGGGCTGCACTGATCCAGAAACAAGACAGAACTCCAGAGCACGCAGCTCCTCTGTAGCTTGGCTGAAGGTGAATGCTAGTGTGGATTTTTTGGCTTGATCACTGTGCTGTGTCACAGGGGAAATTAGGACTACAGAAGGACATGCAGGAACTCTACTAACTGTGCAGCTGTCATTGAGCCTAAACTTATTTCAAAATGTGGGATTTTCAAATTGGGTAGACAAGAGTCAGTTTACTTGAGATCACAGACACAAATCTTGTCAAGACAGTGCTGGGGACTCCTGCAGCTCTTATGGCCAAGAATGCTTTAGGAAAGAGAATTTCTCTAAATCTGCAAATCTTTAGATAGAATTTTCCCTAGGTAAACACATTATTTAAGAGGGCCCTGCCTTAAATATATCCATTGTGAATATCATTCTGGCTGAAATTAAATCTTCTCCATTTAAATTAAATCCCTGGGTTCAGTGCACGATATTCATGTGACTCACACTACACCAGAAACCAAGGCATATAGAAGCCCGACTCAGTGGTTTCTGGGAGGTGATAGGATTCCTCAGATGGAGCTTAGCATTTTCAGTCTGCCATTTGGAGGACCTCTGGGCTGACAGGAGGTGAAAGCATCCACCCTGATGCTGGAACTTGACTTCAGTTTTCTTTCCTTTTTTGGTGTTTGAGACAAGGTCTTGCTATGTAGCTCAGGCTGGCCTTGAACTTGTGGCCAGCCTCCTGCCTCAGTCTCTCAAGTGCTAGAATTACAGGCATGCACCATCATGCCCACCTGGTTTGACTCTTCTGCCCCCCAGTCAGCTGTGATTCTCTGTTATGAAAAACATATTCTAAAATCAGTGTGTTCTAAGAAAGTACCCAGGAAGGAATGGCATGTCTCAGAGTTTCTCAACTCCTCAGCAGGAAGGCCTGGGCAGGGCATGCTGGCAACCCATGGATTTCCTCCTCGGGGACTGACAGCTTGCAGGGTGCTGTTGACCTCTGGGGTCAGCTGCAAGGTAACCTTAAGGAAGAGCCTCCAGGCCCCTTGAACCTGTAGAGGAAGCTCTGCTGCTCTGATGAGGCCACGTGCCCAGTGGTAATACTGTGCATACCTGAGACACAGGTTTCTTCTCTCGTCCCCAGCCAGGAAGGCAAACAGACACTTACAAAGGTGATTTTGTGACTGTGAACTGGGCTGTAGCCCACAATTTGTGACTGCAGTCTCTAGTACAGACAGGAAATAGCTGCACTGCTGGCAGCCCCACTGGCGGCCACAGAGCAGCCTACTTCTCAGTAACTGTCGATAGGAGCCCCAAGTCTCAGATCCTGCTGGCCCCACAGCTCCTCAGGTAGAGTATGAGAAACGCCAAGGAGTCTACTCATTGGATTTCATCTCCTGCCCTGATGGGAAGGGAGGAAATCCTGTTAGGAATGGTGGAAAACTGATCAGCTTCCCCAGGCTGTAGTCACTCATATTTTAAAGGCCATTAAGGGAAGATTCTGCCACTCAAAATAGGAGAAGTAAATTTGCATGGAAAAAGGGCTTTATGCCTTGTTGGGAAAATGGTATATTATGGAGGTGCACAGATCTGGTTGAAGCCACACCCCCAGAAGCAGCACCAGGCAGTAAGTGAGTGGGCAGCAGTGTCCAGCCACAATGCTGATGAGGGAGGGGCAGCACATCAAAAGGGTACTCATGTCCTCCTGGATGCTATTAAATGCTGTCATTTTTAATCCAGCTAAAGGAACAGTAGAGGCCAATAATCAAAAGCAATACTACTTTCAGAAGGTAATTATTACATGAAGATTCCAGTTTTCTTCAAGACTGAAATAGTTTTCAAATTCAGACGGAGATGTCCACTGGCTTGATAGGTGTTAGTGGGGCTTGGGAAAGCTCACATCCAGCAGGACAGAGAGACTGGTGCAGGCCTAGATATGGGGCAGCCCCTGTGTTCCCATGCCAAGCCACCAAAGAGAATGGGTGGCTCAGTATTTGTATGGGATGATGTGCTGTGGACCACCTCATGGCTGGTGGTCACTGCAGTGGCCACCAGGTATGCTCAGGCCATCCAGTGGGACCCGTTCAGGTGCAGCCTTCAGAGACAGGCTGGGGGAACGATACCAACTCAGCCCCAGGAACCTCAGCTGCTAGGGTCTCTGCAGGTTACCCCTCCCTAACTTCATGCTGTACCTCCTTCTGGGCTCCAGGAGAGCTGTTGCCTGGTGGTCTGGTCCACTTCCCCAGAAAAACACCCAGGACACCTGACAGTCAGGGCCTGTCCTGTGACCTTCCTCTTTGCATCTCTCACTGACCCAGACCCTCTGCTTCCAGGCTGCCCTCACGGCAGTACCTACTGAGACTGTGCCAAGTCACCGGCCTCCAACCCAGATCCTCTCACCACAGGCTCTACATACTGCTCCTCCACTCTGCCTTAGTGGATAGCAAGGGGAGGTCAGACAGATCCTGCAAGAATGAGTCCTGAGCATCTCAGGCCTTCCACAGGAAGGCCAAGGAGTCTGCAGAGAGCTCTGAGCCTGGCCCTCAGGGTTGCAGCAGTATGGAACTCACACTCTGTGCCCACTGCAGGTGGCCTGGGCTTCACTGCTTGCAGGGCCCACACACACTGACACTTGCACTCAGTCCAAAGCCTGGCCACACAGGCATGGAGTGTGTGCATTGAAAGAAGCTGTGAACAAACAGCCATTCACACAGGAAAGCATTCATGTTAACTTTTTGTTACTGTGACAAAATGCCTAAAAATAAGCTCAAAGGAGGGTAGACGTACCTTGCCCCACGGTGCTATCTGCTGGCACAAATGCTCCTAGGTCTGTGGTAAGGCAGACATCACAGTGGCAAGGCTTGGTGGATCAAAGCTGCTCACCTTGGGGAAGCTGAGAAACAGACACAAAGGGGCTGGGGACAAGATATACCTTTCCTAGGCACACTCCCAGGGACATGCTTCCTTCAGTAGGTCTGCTGCCAAAAGTTTTCATCACCACCCCTTAATACCATCAGCTATAAATCAATGGATTAATCCACTGGCAAGATCAGAGCCTTACAATCCAATCATCTCCTGAGGGCCCTGCCTCTGAACACTGCTGCACTGAGGCCTGACCTGCATGTGGTGGGCTTCTGGAGGAGACAGGACACTTGTCAGAGAACTGTTCTCGTGCCTGGTTTGCCTCACAGAGCACAGTATCTGCAATGTTCATACATGTTGTACCACAGTTCAGAATTTGCTTTCTTTCTGAGGTTGAATAATATTCTTTTGTTTGTTGCAATGTTTGGGATGTGATTTGTGGATCGCCTTTTCACTTCATTCCCTGTGTTCTTACATGCACAGAAGTTTTAAATGTTGGTATACTCTAATTTATCGATCTTTTTTCTTTTGTTTCCTTTGCTTTGGGCAAGAAATCACTGCCATGTGCAATGCTGTGAAGTGTTTATGATTTCTTCTAAGAGTGTCATAGCTTTTAGTGTTAGGTGTAGGTCTTTAAGTCACT
Source organism: Cavia porcellus (assembly GCF_034190915.1). Classification (NCBI taxonomy): domain Eukaryota; kingdom Metazoa; phylum Chordata; class Mammalia; order Rodentia; family Caviidae; genus Cavia; species Cavia porcellus. The sequence continues at coordinate 31,150,000 of NW_026947515.1, forward strand.
TTAATTTTTTTCACAGTGAAAATATGGGTACAGCTGTGTTCTGCTCATGGCCAGAAGATTTCTTTTTGAATAGAGATCTGAAGTGATCTTATTTTTACTTCCTTCACTTCAAGCCAATCATGAAATTTCACAGTGATGTCATATGTATTCTGCGGTGGCAGAAGGGAATGTACTGTTCTAAATCACTGCTGTGGACCAGTTGGGCCAGGGAGGTGTAGGAAGGACAGGCCTCACTTGGTGGGGCGGTGGGGGGCTGGGGGGACAAGCAGGCAGGTGATGTCCTGTAAGCTTAAGAGCTAGGATGAGGGGCCTGGGAGTTTAGCTCAGCGGCATAAGTGCCTGCCTTGTAAGCAGGCAGTCGTGAGTTCGATCCCTGGCACCGATTAAAATGAAAAAGACAAAAAAAAAAAAGAGCTAGGATGAAATGTCCTGGTGGCTTCTGGCCTGCACAGCTTGCCAGACTTTCCCATGGTAGCCAGTGTGCTATTGCTCTTCGTGGCTGCCTTTGGCTGTACCCTCAGTGGAGACAGAGCTGCCTTCTTCTGTAGCTCACCTTTTCCACAACAATTTGGCCCTCTGTGCTTCCAACTCATCTTCCACTTTGACTTTCATGCTTCTGTAAACTCTCTCCCAAAGGTAAGCAGTATCAAGGACACATCATCCAGGATGTGCCCAAAAGCTGCTTCTGACTCGGTAAGGCCATCACTAACCTGGTGAGCAGTTCTGCAGGAGAAAGCAAGCCACCACTGCGTGGATGATCTCTCCTAGTGGATGATATCCTAGAGTGGATAGTCCTCTCTAGTCCTCTCTAGTGCTGATGAAGATGCAAAAAGGCCACGGCTGGAAGAGAACATGCAGTGAAACACTGCTCAGCCCTCTACTGCTGTGATGATCGGCATATTATGTGCTTGAGAGCATCAGTCAACAATAACTGGTTTCTGTGCCCAAGGAGTAAAGCAGTGTCTTCCCCTCCCTCAGTGTTGACAACAACAGATCTGCAGTAGCATCCACATTCTACAAGGCAGAGCAACCACCCCTGCTGAGATGCTAAGGCCCAGCTGTGTCTCCTCCTGCTGGACTGACTCCCTTGCCTGCTTCCCCCAGCCCAGAAAGGAACTCCCCAGTCAGGTGCACCCTAATTTTTATTTTTTTTGTAGAAAACAATAAGCTGATTTCATATTCATATGGAAATGCAAAGAACAAAGAAGAGCAAGTTTGAATAGTTAATGCTAACCAACTACAAGAATTGTAATAAAAAAATGAGTAAATGAAAAGTTTGTAAATGTCAACAGATCAACAGTAGAAAAGACAGTCGAACAAACCAACACAGCTGACACTGATTGTGAGGAGAGAAAGGCCTGTCTCTCACCAATGGCTGTATCAACTGGATAAACATAGGCAAAACCAGGAAAATGTGTCCTCCCAAATTCTTTTGAAGGCCTAATCTTTGATTTGACAGGATCTGAGGTAGGTTCTGACGGCTGACCAGATTCAGACAAAGGTAGGGTGAGGGAATACGAGCGGTGGGCTCAGCTTCCAGACTCTACCCTGCCCTGTTAGGACTTGGAAGAGGAAGTAGCCATCTGCTAGTCCAGAAGAGGAGCCTGGCAAGAAGGAAGGGCTGCCAGTACCTTATCTGGGACTTCCAGTCTCCAGAACTGTAACCAGCTGCTCTTAAGCCATCTTATACGTGGGATTTGGTCTCCACAGCCTGAGTTGAGTAAGACAACAACTCGGGCTCTATGCCAAAATTAACTAAGAAAGGAAAGCAGACCTGCATGAAAAACTTAAAACATACAATTTTTAGGGGGAAACACGTGAGGAAACATTATGAACTTGATTAGTCAAAGATTTCTTAGATTTAACACAAAAGCACAATACATAAAAGGAATACTGGTAAGTTGGATTTCCTCAAAAATTAAAGCTTCTCTTTGAACAAAAGAGCAAATGACAGGCCACAGATGCAGAAAAATATTTTCAAATTCTCTATCTGATAAAGAATTTGTATCCACAATACATAAATGTTAAAAATTCAAAAATAAGAATACGAACAACAAAATAATGGACAAAGACATTTGAACACTTTACCAAAGAAGACAAATGAGTAACAAAATAGTCCATAGTAGCTCAGTAATCAGTAGGAAAGTAAAAAATTAAAGCCACAGTGAGGTACTGCTACACACCCAATACACACTTTTTACATTACTCAGACTTCTTCCTAAAATAGTCAAGCATAATTTTCACAAATATAATCGTTACTTTTAAGTTGTTTTAAATGGGTATAGCTATGTAACTAATAAAGAGAAATTCATTTCTTTTCATTAAAAACATCAAAACAAAAAACAAACTTTTAGTACACATAAAACCTAACCAGCAGGGCAGGATTCTAAGTCCACACGGGGTCACTGGCTTTTTGGTTTCCCATGAAAATCCTCAGCAACGTACAGTGCCATCTGGAGACAAAACACACACAGCTCCTGCTGGCTCAGACCACCCAGAGAGGCGGAAACAACACTACCATCTAGCTTGCAGAGGCCTGTCCTTAGGAGGCCTGGGTCAGCCCCAGCGTCCACCAGGAGCACACCACCACACCACAGCACACAGCCCCGTGATAGAAAGGGCTGCGCTCAACCACAACCTGCACAGGAAGAGCAGTCCTCTTACAAGGAAGCCAGACACCCCACAGGAACAACCAAGACAATCACCAATCTCATGATACCCATGGCTGTTTATTCAAATATAGCAACTCAGATCTGAGACAGTGGGTGCTGGTTGTCCCTACGTCTGGTCTCCAACTGGCACGTCCACTGCCACATCCACTCTTGCCTGGGGTGACATCCACTCCGTGCCTGCTACCATGTCTACTGTATGCCATCTGCCACATCTCCCCTGTGCCTGCTCTGAAGCCACCCTGCTGTCAGTGCTGCACATGGCCACCCTAGCTCCATCAAACATGTCAGGGACATACTATAGAGGCTAAAAAGCCGTAGGGGTCCTAAGCATGCTTCACACCTTGTTCTGGCATCCTGGGAGGGAACCAGCATCACCTGAACTGTTAATCTCTATGGGGCCAGGAGAGGCCCCCCTAGCGCACTGCATAGTCACTGAAATGTAGATGCAGCGAAGACACAGACTGTATCCAACAGCACATTCTCAGGCCTGGGGCAGGACGTGGCCTGGGCACTAATAAGCGGCTTCTCCAACAAGGACAAACAGTTACCAACTCACTCCTGGCCCCTGCATCAAGAACGTACACCTGAAGGCTGTCACCAGTATAGCCACCCACATCAGGGACCAATGGCAACAGCTGTTACCCATGCGGCCAGTCATAATGAGGACAAACAGCCATGGCTGTCATTCTCCCAACCAGCCACCTGAATCAAGGACACACAGCCATCACCTGGGTCAGCAGCTGGTCTGGAGCCAGTTGGTTTATCCAACGTGTGTATCGTGCGGTGGAGTCTGGGGGATCTCTCCTTACTTGGCATCCTATGATCTGTGAAAACAACAGACAGCACTTAGATACCCTCTAAACAGGTGTGTCATCCCCGTATGTGGGTCTGAGGCCATGTGGAGCATGTGTGTCCAGACACAGCCTAACTGAAATCTCTGGGCTCTGGGTTGAGGTAGGTAAAGCCCCCATGAAGAAGAAGAGAGCCACCTGAGCCCAGGCAGGACCCAGGTCAGGAGGACACCTTCTACAGCTATGTGCACAGACCACAGGACTGCTTTCTCAGACAACAGCCCCATCGCAGCACATATCTTGGCTCTCACTCTTCATCCCCAATATGACCTGAGGTGGCACACATGGGCTTCCTGGCTTCCTATCTCCTCCTACCCTCCATCACAGTCCTGCTCCACCTGGCCTTGAACACAGCCCCCTCCATTTCCCTCCCCTGCTCCTCACCTCTGCCTAGCCCTGGCTGCCTGTACTCCATGATCTAGACAAACTGTCTATGGGCCTCCCAGTGGAAGAGGAGCCCAAGCTTCTCTGCCTCCACTGTGGACATAGCTCAGGCAAGGCCACTGGCTTGAAGTGAACTGTCTTCACTCAGCTGGAGTCCCTCCTTGTGGGACAGGGGAAGGCAGAGGGAATACAGCAGTGGTGAGTCCTCCTTAAAGGCTGCATGAGGGTTCTAAGAGAGCTGAGAGTAAAAAGGACAGAGGAAAAACAGCTCTGCAGTCCCAGAAGCCTCATCCTCCCTCACTGTGAAATGAAGCTGCGTGTGGGTCATGAAGGAAGTTTAGCTGCATCCTTACCTGGCCTCAGGCCCAGTGGCTCCTATGAACCTGGTACTAAGCACCCTAGATACTGTGACATTGACAGTGGGCCAGTCATCTACCCTTTGGGAGGCCATTTAGTGAAGGCTGACCATCAGTCCCCAAGTGTCCATCTATCTAGAGGCCACAGTACAGGACTGATGCACTGCCACACCTGCCCATGGCATCTGTCTGTGGGATGCTGCCACCCTGCTGTCCTCTGTACTCCCAAAATGGAACAGCCTACCCCAGAACCCTTGTGCCATGCTTCTACTTGGAGACTCCATGGGGAAGGTTCCTTCTGGCTACTTCAGGGCCCTGCAGAGCAAACACAGACTCTTCTGATTCTGTCCTACCCCATCCAGAACTGATCATTGCTTTGAACACTCAAGAAATGAGTGATACATAGGAATAAATGTTATACTTGGAGTGGCATAATGACACTCAGATCTAAAACCCTAAGGTTCTGCTGTGATTTATATACAATGGTACAATTTATGAAAGCTGTCATCAAGAATCCTTCTTCATTAAATGGTTTTCTTGAAAATGGCCTTAAGGAGATAATGACCAAGTAGGAGCAGATAGCCAGCATTCATTTCATTCTCCCAGCACAAACTACAAATATAACTGACAAACCACTAACCAGAATCTGAAGATTAGGGCTTTGTAGGCCACAGCCTAAAGTTAGCACCATGGTAACAACTTTTCTAGGCTGGCCTTGTGTTGTTGTACCACACCATTAAGACATCTTGGGTGGGGGATACAGCTCAGCAGCTCAACTGGTTTGCCTGGCAAGCACAAGGTTCCCAGTACTATAAGGCCAGGGAGCACAAAAAACAAAGATACTTCACCTACCCTGCAGCTGGGGGAACATGTACCACAGGGTTCTCCACGCATGGTGGACACAGCTTCCAGAGGATTAACAAAGTCAGTGAGAAAAGTTACAGCCTAGCAGCCTAGACTTCCTCCCTAAAGACATATGTCACAGCTGCCTAAGACACTGACCGTTTGCACTTTTCCCTAAACATTAGTGTGCATCTGGACAGATGCCATGGATAGCTGCAAGAGGGGCTGACCTGCTGGTCAGGGTGGAAATGAAAGCATCACTGTAAATGTCAGCATTCATGACAAGACTCTCCATGAGTTTCCACTTACAGTACATTTAGAGAACCAGAAGCTGTCATTTGCAGCTATAAAAAGACATAGTACCTATGTACAGAAGGGTACTGGCCCAGTTACACAGACAGACCTGGCTGGGGTCTTTGGCCTTTAACCTCTCAGGCTGGCATGACCATAGCATGGGTCACACATAGGCCTGGGGCTTGGGCCCCAGGCGAACATGGCCATCAGGCTGGATCAGAATATGGAGGCCTACTTTTGGCAGTTTCATGGAAGTAGGCACAGTCTGAACCCTGCAAAGTGGATGCATTTCTTGATATAATGCTGTTCCTTTCTTGGGATCTTCACATGCAGTATTACCACACCCATCAGAGCTTCTGGAAATCTAGGATTCTGCCTCTCCTTCACATAAACTGACAGAAATTCACCCAAAAGGACTTGTTTCCATTTTTTCCTTTTTCCAAAAAAAGGGTCCAGGTCTCCCTCCAAAAAAAAAAAAAAAAAAAAAAACCAACTCTGTGCATTTCATCTCTCTTCTTATGAGACTGAGAAGTTTCTGGAGCTGGGTAGAAATCCCTGAGTTATCAGTGATGTGATGTGGGCCAGCCCCAGGGCTGGGGAATGCCACCGCCTTGCCTTGATGGTGCTCTGGTGGTCCCATGGTGGCATCTGCTGTTGCAGCACTGTGGAGTATTTTCTAACATCTTCCATGCCCATAAACTTTAAAAAATCAACTTCTGGAGTCTGTGGTCACTGACTGCTATGAATACATGTGGTTTCCATATACTTGTGGTTCTTAAACTCACTGGGCACAGGGGCTTTCCAGAATCTTCTGAAAGCTGCAGCACTCTTTTACCCTCCCTAAAAGGTGTCCCAAGTCCTCTGGTCACCCTGGGACCTCTGCTGCAACCTCTGCACCCAAACAGGTGCAGCTGCTTGGCTCACCTATGTTCCCAGAAGCTGACTTGCATTCTCTGTACTTCCTGTCTGCTTCCACACTCTCTGCCCATACCACTCCCTCAGACTGCTGTGCCTGGATCAAGCCCATGCTTCCATTCTGCAATCCTGTGCTCAGGTGGCTGAGGCCTCCCATAGCAAAGCTGAGCATCTGCCTGCTGAAAGGAGTGACCAGTGTCAGAGGTAGCTGCAAGGGTCTGATGTGAGCTGGGAAAGGTAAGGCAAGGCAGGAGGCCTAAAGGGCTATGCAGTGAGCTGGACACAACCGTCATTGAGAGCCACAGAGCAGCTGCAGGACTTAAGGGTCCCCAGATGCTGCTGGATGGAGGTTCCTATCTTCCTACTGCATACTCTAAGGATGTGTTAATAACATTTAAACTTAAACGATATAATTAGCAATTCCAACTCAAGGAATAAGGGTCTTCAGCATCCAGCTAGGCCTGGTGCCACAGGCCTACAATCTGATTCTGGGAGGCTGAGATAGGAGGGTCCCAAGTTCAAGGCCAGTTTGGACAACTTAGTGCTTGAGAAGCTCTGTCTCAGCAATAAAAAGTAAAGGGCTAAGGATATATCTCAGTGTGAGAGTTCTGGTTCAATGCCCTGTAGCACACACATACCAAAAACAAACAATCACCCCACTTAACCCAAATGCTCCCCCCTGACAGCTATCAATGGGTGTATTCTGGGTCAGCAGCTACACAGGAAAGGACACACTGCAGCATCAATTCAGATCTCTGAAATTTGAGGGGAGGCCAAGGACACCAAGGGTGTGAGGACAAAGGCTAAGATGGCCCCCCAGGGATCATGGCGTCAGGCATTGCTGAGGCTTGAAGATACGCGGGAGGAACATGGCTCTGAGTGAGGTGTCTGGGTGCGAGGTGCCACAGCTCTCAGCTGTCTTCATATCAAGAGCTCAGCTGCTATTCAAATAGTCCTTCCACATCCATTTTCAAGTGAGAGCTGCTGTCCAAATGAAAAGCACACTCTTCTTCAAGCAACACACTCTTCTTCAGTGCTTAGAGAGCTGTCACCCCAAACCCCTCCCTGCACACATGATCCTTTTACCCTAAGGAAACCCCACATCAAGAGCTCAACTGCAGTTCAGCAAGGTGGTGGCCCAGTGGGTGTGGCACTTACGCTGGTTGGGTGCTGCTCAGCAGCCTGGTGTTGTAGCCTCACTCTCTGTGGCATCATCACATCATCCTGTGGAAAAAGCATATTTAACACTTGTGTAGAGCCACTCTGACAGGCGATAAGGAGGTTGGCAGCCCATAAGAGAGAAGACCCTCTGGTCACCAGGGAAAGAACCTGCCCCATGATGGTCAGAAAATAACATTTTGACAATTCCCCCATGACTGAGGAGATCAGGTGATGAGGATACTCCTGCCTGCTTCCAAAAGGGGATGCCACCGCTCTGAGAGATGGCACAGCATCATCCAGGAAAGATGGGCTACACAGTTCCACCTCTGTGTAGACCAAGCCCCACCTAAGTAAGACACATGCAGGGACATTCACAGAGCACTGCTGGAGCAGAACACCCCAAGGTCCACGACCCAGACCCAGAACAAGTCACACACTTTATTATGCATCATGCATATTACTTTCAACATCTATTCAGTGTTGAACTAAGTTATGGTTGCTCACATTAATAAACTCCACAGACCTAATGGTGCATGAAGAGACAAGACAAGAACACACACAACATTCATTACTTACATATTTAAATTTGAAACCAAACAAGATTAATTATATTATTATTATTATTATTTTTGTACTAGAGACTGAACCACTGAGTTACATTCCCAGCCCTTTCAAAATTTGTTGTTGCTGTTGTTTCTGAGACAGGATCTCAGTAAGCTGCCCAGGCTGGACTCAAACTTGCCAACCTCCTGCTTCAGCTTTCTGAGGAACTGAAATTAGACACTGGCCTTTCCATCTTCCCTAGCATTCCGAGCAACTGGCTTTGATAGACTGGTAGAAACACCTTTTGAAGGCACCATTCCAGCAGGAGCTGGGCATCAACACCTCACAGGTGTGGGGCAAGGTTCCCCAGGAGGTGCTGGGTGCTCTGAATCGGTGTCCTATGCCAGGATTCACAAGCCTAGGAACTGAAGGGTAGAAGTGGGGGTAGCCCCACTCACCAATGCCCTCTGTGACCCATTAGCAAAGGTTCTGCTTCTTGTTCCCATGACTTTATGCTCTGCTGGCCTAGAGGTCTTAGTTCCAGAGAGGCAATATTTCCACCAAAAGACACAACAGGCCTAGTGGGCTGGAGGGTGAGGTACCACCTGGAGTACCCAGGCCCCTTAGGCTTCTGAGTCATTCAGCTAAGACAGGGTTTAGGGTACTGGGAGGGTCTTCAGTTTGGACTGGAACTACAATTAGGTTTTTTGGGCTTCCAGCTTACAGACAGCAAAGCCTAAGACTACTCAACCTCCGTGTCATGAGAGTCAATCACTTACAATATGTCGCTCTCTATATCTGCTTATCTCAGACTGATTCAGATTCTTTGGAAAGTCTTGACTAATACAAGAATAACTTAACCTCCAATTTTACCATTCAAGGATCCACGCAAACAAGCATAGTTACCTACTACTTCTCAGCTCTGAAAAAGCCAACAAGCACTCAAATATGACTCCATCACTTCTCCTAGAATTATCTCCCCTGAGAAAGTCTAAACAAAGTCAGCAACTGCAAGATCAAAGAGAACAAAAAGGGCATGAACCCAATCACTGGCCAAAGTGCTGAGAAACTAAGGGTGAGCAAAACACTGAAGTCACAAAATGAGGACTGAAGCAGGTACCAAGCTCTTTTAGAGAGGAGGAAGACTAATTTTTTAATAGTTAAAAAAAAAACCCCAAATTTTAAAACAAGATAATAGGATGGTAACAATAGTTAATACATTGCGTATTGTTACCTTTAGTTATTCAGGGTATAAGATATAGGGATTTAACTGTCTAAAACAGTATTAGCACAAACCTTTTCAATGAAATAAGACAAAGAGTATAACTATCTGAACTACCTTGCATATATATTTATTAAAAATTTTTATAAAAATTTATTTTAAATATATGTATTATTGTTATTGTTGCTGTTGCTTTTCTCTTCCTTCTTTTCTCCTTTCGCCTACCCCAGTTTCCCTTTCCTTCGAAAAATTTCTTCCCATTTAAAATATCTATTGTACATTTTGGATCTGACTCTTTCAGTTTCTCACACTGGGGAGGCAATATGATGTTTGCACATGTGCATTTGGCTTTTTTCACTTACAAGTACGGTCTCAAGTTGTATCCATTTACCTATAAAGTCTCCAGTCTATCCTTCTTTATGGCTGAGTTGTACTCTATAAAAAGACTGGTATTCTTTTTTATTCATTCCTTAGTTGATGGGCATTTGTTGTTTCCAAGATCTAGCTATTACAAACTGTGCTGCTATAAATATGAGTACACATATACTGCTGTGGTAGGATGTTTTTAATTCTTCTGGGAAGATACGCAGAAGGGCAATGGCTGGGTCAAATGGGATCTCCAACCCTAGTTTTATGAAGAATCTCCATGCTGATTTCCACAGTGGTTGTACCAGTCTACACGCTCACCAACAATGGAGAAGAGTTCCTTTTCCCCTACAGCCTGCCAGCATTGGTTATTGGTTTATTTCCTGATAAATGCCATCCTTTTTGGGTGAGATGGAATCTCAGTGTTGTTTTAATTTGCACCTCTTAAAAACCAGTGATGTTGAACATTTTTTCGTGTATTTATTTACTGTTTGTATTTCTTCATCTAAGAAGTGTGCATTTATCTCAGAAGCCCATTTTTGGATTGGATCTTTAAATTTAGAAGGTCTGATTTTTTTTGAGTTCTTTGTATGTTCTCAATATTGTCTGAGGAACAGCCAGCAAACATTGTCTCCCACGTTGTGGGTTGTCTCTTCACTCTGTTGGTGGTTTCTTACTGTGAAAAAGCTTTTTAATAAGATTAGATCCCAGTTGTTGATTCTTCCTGATAGTCCCCATGTGATCAGGATTCTGTTCATAAAGTCTTTGCCTACATCAATGGCTTCAAGAGTTTTACTTATTCTTCTTCCAGCAGATTTAATGTTTTAATATTTACATCTTTGATCTATTAAAAAGTTAATTTATTGGATAGTGAAAGATATGGATCCCATTTTAATCTCTGGCATGTGAAAAGCCAATTTTTCCAGTTTTCTATTCATTAAAGAGGCTATCTTTCTTCTAGTGAATGTGTTTGGTATCTTTGTCAAAGAGTACGCCTGGAATTGATTCTGCATTTTCTAATCTGTTTCACTGTTCTTTGGATATTTTTTTTTCTTTTTTCTTTTCACTAGTATCATGCTGTTTTTATCACAGTCACTTTACAGAATAATTTCAAGTCAGAGATTGTGATGTCCTGCCTTTCCTTTCGTGCCCGGAATTGCCTTTGCTATTCTAGGTCTCTTCTGGTTCCAAATGAATTTTAGGATTGTTTTCTCTAATTTTACGAGATATGCTGTTGGAATTTTGATCAGAATTGCATTAAATCAGTATAACAGTTTTGGAAGTATGGCCATTTTCATTATACTGGTTCTTCTAACATAAGAGCAACAGATATCTGTTTTGATATCCTCTTCAATCGCCTTTTTCAGAGTACTGTAGTTTTCAATGCAGAGGTCTTTTACAACTTTTGAAAGATTGAGTTCTAGGCATTTCATTTTTATGGATGCTATTGTGAAAGGTGTTGTTTCCCTAATTTCTCTCTCAGTGAGTTTATTATTCATGTACAGGAAGGCTACTGATTTTTGAGTCTTGACTTTGTATCTAGCTATGCTACTGAATTTGCTAATTAAATCTAGCAGTTTTTAGTGGAGTTTTTATGGTTTTCCATTTAGATATCATGTCATTTGCAAATAATAATTTAAATTCTTCCTTTTCTAAAGTTACTCCTTTTATTTTTCCCTTGTCTAATTGCTCTGGCTAAAGTTTCCAAGACTATGTTGAATAAGAGAGGAGACAGTGGACATTGTTGTCTTGTTCCTGATTTTAGAGTGAAAAACTTTCGGTTTTTGTCCATTTAGTATGACACTGGCTGTTGGTTTGTCATAGATGGTGTTTATGAGATTGAAATAAAGACCATCTATTCCAATTTTTGGTAGGATTTTTTATCATGGACGGATGCTGGACTTTATCAAAAGCTTTTACTGCATCTATCAAGATGATCTTATGATTTTTGTCCTTGGCTCTATTAATTTGATGGATTACTTTTATGGATTTATGTATGTTGAACCATCCCTCCATCTTTAGTTGTCTTATTTTTTTACTCATTGCTGAGACAAAATACCTGATGCCCAAAGTTGGGAAAGGAAAGGTTTGTTCCTCCCTTTTGGTCTTGTTGATTTTGACATCTTCTGCTGCCACCATGAACAGCTGCCCTTCTGCCATGCCACCCTGCCTTGCAGCCAGCTGATTATGGACTGAAACCTCTACAAACTGTGAGCTAAATAAACCTTTCTTCCTTTAATAGTGGGCGTTGCGTCTTTTGTCTCACTAACAAGAAAAATAACTAAGAATTTCGTACCAGAGAAGTGGAGTCATTGCTGTGACTGTACCTGACCATGTGGTTCAAGAGCTTTTGGGAATGGCCTGTGGGAAAAGACTGGAAAGGTTTGGAGATGTCACATGGAGAAGTAGAGTTGGAACATCTTAAACTGTTCTGTATGGGAGATTCTGGTTAGAACTCCGATGACCAGAAAGCTGATAGAAATCCTGCCAAGCAAGACCAGGCTTGGGAGGTTTCTGCTGGGAAGAAGTACTGTGTTGGTTGCTGGACTCCAGATGATATGTGTTATGGATTCACAGCAAGTTTTCCTACATTTTGCTCATGCCCAGAGATTTTGCCTCAAACTGAGGTTAACAGTGATTGAATAATTAATCTAGCAGAAGAAATTTCAAGGCAGTTGTCTGCTAAGGTATGGCACAGCTACTACTCAGGACTTTTAGCCAGATTTAGCTTGAGAATCAAGACCAGGGAGCCCAGAAGAATGGTTTATAATGTTGTGTTTAGCCAGAAGAGAAGCTCCAGTAAAGCTGTGGACTGCAACAGTAGAGCAAAGGAGGTCTTGACTGCTTAGAAGGAAAAGGAGTCTATAGAAGCTGACCTGAGGGCATCATGAGAAGCAACAGGACTCTACTCTTGGCAGCCTCAAAACTGCAAAAGTAAAAGACTTTGTTTTGAGAAGCCTCAGAACATTAAGTTTCACAATGGCAGCAGCCTAGACAATTTGTTCCAGAGTGGATTCAGAGTGCTCAATGATCCAGGCAATCTACCCCTACAGCCAAAAAAGGAAAGCCTGGCTACTGTTTTAGCGGGCAGCAGATCTTGGTATTATCCACTTGGTTTTAAGTGGATGTAGAATGCAGGAGTTGTGAGCTCCCACCCCAATTTCAGAAGGCAGTGTGCTCCTGAGAGGTCAGTGTGTTAAGCTGTGAGTGTGAAGCCAAAGATACTGTAGAGACCTCAGAAGTTTGGAGAAGCCAAGAATGTGGATCATCTGAGGAAACCTGCAGGGAGGAAGCAAAGCCAGCTCAAGAGAGAAGCCATAATAGCTACAATCACTAGCATAGAGATGGAGTCACTCAAGCCCTTTGAAGCTCACAACTTGCCAAATTGCTTTAGAGGCTCCACATAGAACTACAGGACTTGGTGTCTGCTTTGGTGAATTTTGGACTTGCTTTGGTCCCAATCCTTTGTATCCCCATTTGTAACTTTTGGAATGGAAATAAACATGTACCACTGAATGTTGGAATTGTTTAACTTTCTTTTCATTTGTATAGGAGGTCACTGCTAAGAGTCTGCCTTAAATCTCAGAGATCTGGACTTTTCAGCAATGCTGAAGCTGTTAGGACTCTGGCAACTCTTGAAGATGGACTAAATGCCTTTTGCAGAAGGGATGTACATGAGTCTTTGTGGGACTAGGGTAGAATGTTATGGTTTGTGTCAAGATGTCTCCCCAAAGCCTTATGTGGTCATGGGCAGGGCAGGCTTTTTAGAGGTAACTGAATCTAGAATTTGTGACTGGTCCGTTGTCTGGGGCTGGAATTAGATGAGTGTTACATCCCACTTAGAGCAGGTAGCCCACATACAATATAAGGGATGCCAAAGAGGTTTGTTGCTTCCTTCTGGTCTTGCTGATTTTGCTGTCCTCTACTTTTTTTTTTTTTTTTCATTATCAGCTGTGTGACTTTGTTTTTTTTTTTTTTTTAATTTATTTAAAGAAAAGGAAACGAAAAAAAAAAATACATGGAGATTAAAAAAAAAGGGTAGAAATAATTCTAAATTACAGACAAACAAAAGGTAAGAAATTGCCAGTTGATAAGTTACAAATTGTCATCTTCGAAATGGCTGTTCAGGTTATAGAATTAAAGTATATAGAATGACATTCAAAAAAAAATGACCCTACAAACCATTCTGCTCTATGGCCGAACAAAAGCTGCGTAATATGATTATCAGTCCCACCTATTTGTTTTACATCTCTAAGAGGATAAGGTTAACCATATCAAAGCAGAACAGAACATTTTAAAAAAGAATAAAAAACAATTTAAAGAAATACAGATTTCAAAGCAAGTCCACTGGAGATCTACCTTATCTAACTGTCTCTAGCTTCTTACAAATAGTTGTCCCTAACTTCACCCACTTTCTATACTTATTGCATATTATAGAACTAATCAAATCATTACAGGATGATGGAGTCTTTTTAGGTCCTCAAGTTCCAAATTAGGGAAGACAATATCAACTACCATCGCATCTCTCATTCTCTTTGTGATAGCCGTCCCCATCTCTGCATATGCTGAAGTTGAGCTGAAGAAACCAGTCCAGAGTCATTTTAATCAGCAAGCAATAGATTGCTAGAATTTATATTATAATGCTACAAAATAAGCCTCGGGTTTTTCAGGTCTCTTCCTCAGAGTATTTGTTCCTATCCTCTCTGTATTATAGGGAAAACCAAGTCATAACAAGACAACGAAACAATTTCCTAGATAAACATGCAATGGATAGGACTTATAAAACTATAATATAAATGATCTTCCGTAGCTACTATGTTTTCTCTTGTTATTTTCAATAGATTTGTCGACAACACTGGCTTATTATAGTTAAACATACTATCACCTATTTTTATAAAAACTTATCTTTGACTGCATTGTAGTATTTGAGAGCTGTTACTGATTCATACCAGTATGGATATCCTTTACATCTTGTCATGCTCAGAGTAGTTTCCTCTACTTTTAGGGTTGATTCTAACACGCATACTGATTTCAAATAGGATCAGTCAAGGCCAACCAATAGTCTTATGATTCAGATACAATTAAGATCAGTCATAGTAAGACAATGTAAGTAATACAGAATTTCAGCCTAAGTCAATAGGAAAGTAAGGATAGTTGCCGTGGTATAACCTGCTATTTTTGGTTCTAGAGGTCTGTGTCCTCAAATCTGATATGAGTGGACAGACCAGAACAAATTTAATTCAATCTAAATATGTCACTAGGACTACTGTGACTTTTAAATCGTTATACACCATTAGCAATGACCTCTGCTTTTTTTTTTTTTAAATATAGTTTCAGAGCTGTCTCTACTAAAGACTAGCTTACCGTCTCTGCCTCATGTCTGCTACTCCACTTTTCTGCTATAATTTGTCCACCTTATTCCCTCATTCCATGGTCTGCCCCGTTCACTGAGGCTTCTCTGCCACTGTAGCTGTAATCCTGATATCTCTTCCTCTCTTTCTCTGTAATGTCCTTCAGCGCTCTCTGTAGGGTTGGATTGGTGGCCACGAACTCCCACAGTTCCTCCTTGTCTTGAAAGTATCTTATTTCTTCATTAATTTTTAGAGAGAGTTTTGACGGATATATGAACTTAGGTTGCATATTTTTTTCCTTCAGGACTTGGAATATTTCTCCCCACTCCCTTCTTGACTTAAGAGTTTGTGTTGATAAGTCTGCTGTTATTTTGATAGATTTCCCGTTATAGGTAACCTGCATCCTTTCTCTGGCTGCTTTTAATATTCTGTTTTTTTGGTGGATTTCTGGGATCTCGATTATTATATGCCTAGGCGTAGATCTGTTTTGGTTGTAGGTAGCTGGTGTTCTGTATGCTTCTTTTATCTGGATATCATTTCTTTTTGCTATACGTGGGAAATTTTGCTTTAATATCTCTGTGAATATTTTTTGTATTTCATTTTTGGATGTTCCTGCTTCCTCACTCACATTCTTTATTCTTAGGTTATGTATCTTTTTATCATCTTCCAGTTTTAGAATTGCTTCTTTCTGGTTCCTTGTTATTTTTAAGAGGCTTTTTCTTTCACGTTCATAAGCCCTAAATCTCTCTTCAAGTTTCAGAAGGTTGTCTTTAGTTTCTGTCAAGGCATTTTGCCAATATTCAATGGAGTTCTGAGTTTCCTGATATTCTCTTTGGATCTGTTTCATGTATTCTAAGTTATGCTTAAATTCTTCTTCAGATGCTTCTCTTTCTTTTCTGATTTCCTCAGTTCTTCCATCTGTGTTCTCTTGGGCGGGGCTTGTCATTTCTTTAATTAATTTCTTTATATCTTGCCTCACTTGGATCAGGAGTACATCTTTAAATTCCTCTATGAGATCATGTAAGTACTTTTTAATTTCGGCTGATGCTGTGTCGAGTAGAGGATGGTTACTGTGCTTGTTCTCTTCAGTGTTTAGTTCTCTTGGGTTTAATTTCTCCTGTTGAACAGCTGGAGGTTTTTTTTTATTTTTATCTCTTGTCATGTTTCTGGTTTCTTTCAGACTGTCCTGGAGTTCTCTGGCCCTCTCCGAATTGCTTAGGGCCTTTCAGAAGCGTGCTGGCTTGAGTTTTTGCTGTCCTCCCCAATTTGCTGTTATCTGGGGTAGGCTGGGATGTAGGGGCGGTACAGTCTAGACTCTAGCCTCTGTGTCAGTTAGTTCATAAATTAGGCTGTACTTTCTGGTTGTCACTGAGTTGTGACTATTTTGTATCTGCTTATTGGGCCCCAAGCAGAGGCTTGGTTTAGCCTCAGTAGCTCCTGCCAGTTCTCTTTGAATCAGAAGCAGCTGAGTAATGGCACAGGATTCTGCCCAGGTCCCAGCCGTTCTCTTCCAAACCTCTCTGTGATAGGTGCACCAGAAAAGCAGATCTGCCCAAAACAAAGATGGCTCCCACTAAGTTCTCTGTGTGGAGCTGAAGCCAACAAGTAATCAGGCTCTGCCAGGACTCAAGATGTCTTCCACCAGCCCTCCCTACAGGGGGACCTGGTGATGTCACTAAGCTGCGATTTCTGGCGCCAGGCTAATATGTCTGCACCAGATTCTGTGTTATTGATTTCCCCGTGGTGGCGGGCCAGCTATTCTCTGGTCAAACCCAGCAGCGGCGGGGTTTTCTGTACTCACCAGAGTCCGGTGCAAGTCCTCGTTCCGGGACCGCCGCACACCAAGCTGTCCACTTTTCCCCCACTTGCGGCTCAGCACTGACCGGTCAGATTTCTGTGCACCGTTTAGATTTGAATCGCCAGAGCTTTGTACATCCGCTCTGGTGCAGCGGTGCAGAACTGGCTGCTACTTGGAGTCTCGATCTGGGTCTCAGTTTCCCGCGGTCTCCAAAAGCAACTCAGCTTTTCGTGCTGGGTCCACGAGTCTGTTTGTTGATTTAAGGGCGCGGGATTTGTAGCCTCCGGTCTCAGCACGACTTTAAATCCTCCAGTTGTACTGTCTTGGTTAATAAGAATCGCTATCGATTTGTCTGGTCCTCTCCATGCTGTCTTTTTTTATCTTTGAGTTTGAATTCTCTGGAGAGATTCTTCGCTCGATCCCCTAGCTCGCCGCCATTTTCCAATCCCTCCCGCTGTCCTCTACTACCACAAATGGTTGCCCCTCTGCCATACCACCCTGCATAGTCAGCTGACTATGAACTGAAACTGCCACAAACTGTGAGCTAAAGAAACCTTTCCCTCTTTAACTCTGGGTGTTAGGTATTTTGTCCAAGCAATTAGAGAAAAGTAACTAAGACAAATACACATATAAGAAAAAAAGGAATGTAAAAAAGCCTTCTGCCCCATCTCCATCTCTCTTTGCTTCAATTCCCTTCGTAATTAAATTTAGGTAGTTCTAAAACTTTTCCTAACCAAAATTTTGCTGAAAGAAGTTAAAGATCTATATAAAGAGAGAAACTTTGTATATGTATTGCTCAGAATTATTACTGATTACTGATAGCAATTCTCCACAAATTAAAAGGTATATTAAATTCTCAATTTATTTCAGAGTTAGGAGTCGAGAAGTAATCTATATAATTTCAGTCAACAGATTTCAACTCTGCATGCAAGAGCAGATGGGAGTCAGGGCCTCTGCACTGAGCTACATCTCCAGTCTCTTTCTGAGTAAGAATCTCATTAAGTTATTAAGTTGCAGGGGCTGGGGATTTAGTTGAGCAGCATAAGTGCCTGCCTTGTAAGCGCTTGGTCCTGAGTTGATCCCTGGTACGAGAGAAAAAAAAAAAAAAAAAGTTACTATGTTCCCCTGGCTACACTTGAATTTTCAATCCTCTGGTCTCAGCCTCCCAGAGTACTGGGATTACGGGTATGCACCACTACACCCAGCTCAGTCACATATTCTTGACCCGGGATCTATGATGGTATCATCACAGCAGAGTCCAACCAAACAAACATCCTTCCAAGGAAGGTGACTTCAGCAACTCCACATCTATGAGTATTGCTCTTGATTTCAAATTCATATATCAGCAGAGATAATTGCTTCACAGTTTGTAGATCTAAACACAAAAGTAAAACCATAGATTTCATCAACAGAGAAAAGCATGCATATGAACAACAGGCAGATTGGACAATGAGCTGTAGGAAACTAAGCTTTGTTCTGTCCAAGATTTCATTAAAACAGCAAAATGAACTCACAAGATAAGAAGGGCCATCTGGAATTCATACAATACAAAACATAAAAATAATTTCCTATTGATGAAAAAGAGCAACAACATTATATAAAAACTGAGCAAAGAATGTGGACAGAAAATACAAGAAAGGTATTTCCAAGTGTCCAATATGCAATCTCATTAGAGAGCAAGAAACCAAATTTAAAACCACAGTAAGATGCCACCATGCAGCTACAACAAAAGGCACTGAGAGGGTCCAAACCTGTGTTCTGGGAGGGACCTCAACCTAGCAGTTACAGTGCTCACACTGGTATGCACAGAGGGTAGGGTAGCATCACTCAAGGGCGCCCTGGGAGAGAATAAACCATTGAAGGACACCGTGACCTCGGCTAATTTCCACACCTAACCTGTGACGTAAGGCAGACATAAAGGAATATATATCCTTTACATAATGAATTACATAAAGATCAAAATAAGACAAATCCCAGAGAGCCAACTCACTTGATGCTACAAAGGTGCGCACAGCATAGACTGCAAGAACACTGAGCATTCAAGTGTTTGTAACTCTGCCTACCTATGATTTGTACCTTGTTGTTTAGTACTTATGTTAAACTTAAATAAAAATAAAATGAGAATAATTCCAAGTGGGGTTTGGATCAAATTGCAAAAGGGAAAAGTCAAGCTTCTGCAATATACAAGAACATTTTAAAGGCCTTAAAGTAGAAAACAATATCTCAAGAAGGAAAAGAAAAGAAATTAATATAAAGGAAAGAGTAATAAATTTTACTGCCTTAAAATTAAGGATTTCATTCAACAGGCACCTTTCAGAGAGTGAGGAGATAAGCAACAGGGAGGAAGGGGACACATAAAAATGTCTACATATGCTCTCACTGAAGTTCAAACCCCAGCAAAACTATCCAATGTGCAGGATGAAAGTTACCACAGGGGAAGATTAAAAAAGGAGGCCAGTGGACAGGTAACAACAGGACTCAGGGGCAGGCTGTCCAGTGTGTCTGCAGATCACAGCTTATGAGCAGTGTGTTTATGTTTTTAGTTCTTCTCTTTAGGTATTTTTCTTATGGAAAAAAATGATGAAACAAATTAGAAATCTGAACATGACAAAGATGTCATCACAGTCACTGCTGCTAAACACTTATCTTGGCAGCCTTAATCAGCACAGCAGCCCAGACAGGATAAAAACCACAAAAATCAGAAACAAAGAGTCAGAAGTCCTTATTTATAAGTGACTTCATCATAGCAAATCCTGAAGGTTATTTTATTACTAGTAAATTCTACTAGTACATGTGAATTCTGCATGTTTACAGCAATAAAACCAGGACATGTACTTTTTAATACCATTTTCCAGGCTGGGGATTTAGCTTAGCAGGCATAAGTGCCTGCCTTGCAAGTGCGTAAGTTTGATCCCTGGTACCACAAAAAAAAAAAAAACCCAAAAAACAAACAAACAAAAAACCCCACCATTTTCCAGTAGCACCAAACCCTACAAAATATTTATGGCTCTATTTCGTTAGATTTCTACAACATCTATACCCTAACAAGCTTCTAAACATTCCTGAGATGTAGGGAGGCCTAAATAAATAAGATGCACACCATACTAATGGATTAGAAATGCATATGGATGGGTAAGCTCCCAAATGGGTCTATAGATTTAATGCAATCTCCATAAAAAACCAGCCAGGTTTGACAAGTTAACTTAAATTTTTTTTAAAAAGTCAAGGCCCAAAAAACTCCCACAAAAAAATCAAAAGGGAAGAACAAAGTCAGGGGTCTTCTAATACCTGAGTCAAGATTTACCATAAACCACATGGCAGTGTTCCCACTGAAGCCAGTGCAGTGTTCAAGGTAGTGTGGGACTGGCATAAAGCAGCTATGACACCGAGAAACAGATCTACTTTCTTTTGGTCAGCTGATTTTAAATGATGGGACTAAGGCAATTAAATACAGAAACAATTAGGAATGCTAAACTGTGTGCCATGTGGGAAACATTACCCTATCCCCTGCCTCACACTCCAAAATTAACTTGAAATGGACCACAGATTTAAACATAAAAGATAAAATTATAAAGCTTTCAAGAGAAAATAAAGTTTTGGGGTCCACAAAGGTATCTCAGGCTCATAAACGGGACATGAAAAATTTAAATTTTAAAAAGAAAAATTAAGCTGATCATGGTGCCATATGCCTGTAACCAGTCTGAGCTACATAGTGAGTTCAACGTCAGCCTGAACTACATAGCAAGACCCTGGACCCTGTCTCAAAAAAAAAAAAAAAAAAAAAAGGCCGGGCATGGTGGTGCATGCCCATAATTCTAGCACTTCAAAGGCTGAGGCAGGAGGATCACTGCAAATTCAAAGGTAGCATGGCCTACATAATGAGTTCAAGGCCAGCCTGAAGTACATAGTGGGACTCTGTTTCAAAAAAACAAAGCAAAACAAAACAAATCAATTAACATAATGAACTTTACCAAAATGAAAAATTTATGTTCATTAAAAGACTAAGAAAATGAAGAAAATATAAGACAAATCGGATTGGAAGAAGCACTTGTATACAGAAATATCTTTTATTAAAAAAAAAATCTCAAAACTCCACAGTAAGAAGAGTAACAACTTTAAGAAGCAGTAAAAAATGAAGGGCTGGGGATTCAGCTCAGTGGTTCAAGTGTTTGCCTGGTAAGCGGGAGGCCATGAGTTTGATATCTGGCACACAAAAAAAGATGAAAAGACAGTTCAAACCCGGACAGGTGTACAGGAGCAGTAAGCACCCGAATAGTCTGCCATCATTAGGAAAATGCACACTGAAGCATGTGAGACATGAGACAGCAAATGCAGGGCTCCCGTCACAAAGGTGGCACATCCAGGATGGTGGCCTCTGCAAGATGGTGGGGGACGGAAAGATGGCTCAGCCTTGGGCACCTCTCAGCAGTAGAGAAGGAACTACCGAACAAGCAGCAAATGGCCAAGGCTCCAAACACCAGACAGAGTGCACATGGGAAGACCTCACACGGGTGAAAACCACTCTACAAAGAAGTCACACAAGTCGCTTTCAGGGCAGAAAAGGCCTGCAGACCAGCTCGTGGGCCTCAGGGGCCAGGGAAGTGCTGCTGCCTCCAGCTGAGTGTAGTGTCACCTGGGCATTACTCATTGAATGTGCTCTTGAAGATGGTGCATTCATGATACCCCTTGTACACAGACTATAAAGTATAGTGTCTCTCAGAGAACACAGTAGCATTTAGAAAACATGTGAGGTCATCAGTTAGCTCCCTGTGATGACCCTGTCACTTTAAATGCCTAAGGTTCGCCTGTGCCAGCTCACCAGAAGCTGCCAGTAACACTCAGTGGCAACATGCAGAGCTGTGACCAAGGCCTTCTTGGGACCAGGTTCCCACGGATCCCACCCAGTCCCTCTCAGGCATTTTTATAACTGTATTTGTACTGTAACAAAACAAAACTAATTTAGAAAACAAAAACAAACCCCCAACAATTTAGAATCAAAAGCACAGTTTCACAAAGGGTGCACACTTCTGCTTATAAGGTCTCCAACAGAGCCAGAAATCCAAGGACTGTGCAATGCCCTGCCCCTGTCTGTGGCCTCATGCCCCGCCTTAAAACCACTCCTCCCTCTGAATGTCCCACCCCTGGCATCTCTTTCCCAATCTCTACCCTTTCCCAGCCCTGCCTCTCTTGTTCCTGGGCACACACACACACACCCCATCCGTGGTTGCTTTGCTTGGTCCCCAGGGATAGTTGAGAAAGGAATTTCCTTTTTATTTATTTATTTATTCATTTTTTAGTACTGGGGATTGAACTCACAACCTCGTGCTTGGCCAGGCAAGTGCTTGTACCACTGAGCTAACTCCTTGGCCCTAGGAATTCCCTTTTTTGTGTGTAAGGTTTTTCTTTTTTCTCTTTCTTGACTTCTTTTTTCGAGTGGAAGGTCTTTGCACACATGTGTATGGTTATAGCTACAACTATAAATTTGCTTCTGTTTCTTTTAAAACATGTATTTAACTTATACAAGTTCACTTCTAGATGTTATCTAACCTTGCCTGACAGTTCAAAGTTGGATATGAGCCCCCACCTCTTCTCTCACCTCCCATCTACAAACCCATATTTTCCTATGGTCATGGCTTTCCTCCTCATATCTTGTCTCTCTTTATACATTTATAAAATTTTACACATTTTTATTTGCCTTTTCTCTTTCTATCCATTCTTCTTCTTTATATATAAATTAAGATGAATCTTAATTAGGTTCTCACATTAGGTTCCCCATCACCAAGGGCTGTTTTTTTTTTTTTTCTAATTTTTATTTTCATTTGTGAAAGATTTCTGCCCTAATATAAATCACTTATTATGGTAGTGGTCTAAGAGGGCAGAGGCCAAAACAAAAACAGCAGCTTATCTTCCTGATAACCATTTCCTCTTCCTTTTCCCCTCAGCCCAACTTCCTATTTCCTTTCCGGTACTCTGGAAGAAAATTCCTATCAGTTCCTTATGTGTTATCAATGTCCGCCCCAAGCTCCGTTTCTGGCCAGAGGTACTATAACTTTCAGTTCCCTTTGTTTCTGGCCAGAGACATCTAGCCCTGTGAGTTGTGCACTCCTCTCCGCATCCTCAATAAAGGCTTTTTCTTTTCTTTCTTTTTTTTTTTTGCCTCTCTATTGCACTGGAAAACCTATCATTTTGGGGCTGTGACTTGGATTGGCAGTTTGTGTGGTTCCTGGGGGTCACCTCCAGTTCTGAGCCCCCTGCCTGGGGGCCACTCTCCTTTTCTCCAGAATCTGCCTATTTGCTGATGCTAGCCTGCATGCAATACTGACCCACCTCATTCCTCACAGGTGAGCCACCACTCAGTTTGGGATTTCCTGTCTCAGTTTATCAGTCTCAGAAATCTGTGAGCTTACATCAGGAAACCTCCTGCTCATTCCTTAACAGGGGTAACAACTCTCATGTTCCCTGGACAGGGCTGCTGTCCTTAATCCCTGAGGCAGAGCTATTACCCTCTTGTCCTCTGGGACCACACACACACACACACACACACACACACACACACACACTGCCACCCTGCACTCTTAGTGACAGCTGACAATAACAGGCTTTGAGGCTTTCTCTCAATCACACTCTCAAAATGGGTGATGACTTCTTTTGAAAAGTGTGACCCAGGTCATTTTAGCTGTAGCTTCTGGCTCACTTCTAATTTGGCTGCTATGGGGAATACTTTTTCCCCTCCTCCAAAAAACACACCTCTAGGTTGCCTGGTTTGTAATCTTGGCCCCCTTGGTCTCAGGACACCATAAACCCTCAAAAGTTCATCTTTTACTGCCAGGTGGGTTCAGCTAGTTTACAAACTTGACAGTACACGATGGCCTGAGGAGGGGACTTTTGACCCGTCTATCCATCAAGATTTAAGTAACTTTTGTCATCTCATTGGCAAATGGTCAGAAATCCTCTTATGTTCAGGCCTTTACTCTGAGGACATGCCCCCTGCTTACTCAGGCATGTAAAGTGGCCCAAGTACTTCTGGCCTACTCTACTCCACAAGATTCTCTCCCTTTCTACCCTCCAAACCTCTTAGATGAGTACCTCCTGTCTTTATTTCCCCTTTCCCATATCCCCAAGCCCAGACCCCTCAGCCTTCTCTATAGAGGTTCCTGAGCCTCCTGCTTCACCCGCTTCCTTTCCCTCACTACCAACAGCAACTAGCTCTTCCTTTACTTCCTCTGCGGGATCTCAGCTTCTCAATCTCTTCGACCTGAGCCATCTATTCCCCTCCCTCTTCCTCCTCCACTCCATCATCATCCCCCACACAATCTTGTGTCTCTCAGCCACCTAGTAAGCCAGATGGTATTTGGCCACCATCTTGTGACCCTATGCCATATGGTTCTCGGCAGCCATCTTGCTGCAAGTCATGTGGACAACTGCTGCCATCTTGTGGTCTTCCACTATGTTACAGCCCACCACCATCTTGTGACAGTCCACATGGTAAACAGTCCCATCTTGCAGTCTCTTGTCATGTGATTGACAGCAGCCATCTTGTTGTAGGTCACATGACCAGTCACAATCTTGTGCTTCTCTCATCATGTGACCAACAGCAGCTATCTTGCTGTGGGTCACATGGTACCCAGTTCCATCTTGTGCTTCCCTGTCACATGGGGACCAGCAGCCATCTTACAGTTGATCGCCCTGTAACTGCCCATAGATGCCTACTGAGTTAGCCAC
Organism: Cavia porcellus; assembly: GCF_034190915.1. Taxonomy (NCBI): domain Eukaryota; kingdom Metazoa; phylum Chordata; class Mammalia; order Rodentia; family Caviidae; genus Cavia; species Cavia porcellus. The sequence continues at coordinate 31,174,478 of NW_026947515.1, forward strand.
TCAGTGGCCACGTACGCCTTCTATTCCACAGTCTTCTCAACCTCAGTCCTTATTCTCCCCTCAGAAACAGGCCAAGGGAACACTTTGTATCCTTGTTCCTTCTTCCCTTGCCAACCTATCTCAGATTAACCATAAATTAGGTTCCTTTTCTGCTGATCCACAAATTTGAGTCTGAATTTATAATTGCTATGATTTACATTTCAAGGATGCTTATGTGATTCTAAACACCACTCTTACCTCACAGTAAGCAGCTGTTGGGAGTGAGCTAAACTACCAATCATTCACACATGTGGAGCCGAAAGCACAAGTGCCCAGATAGGAGTGCCCAAGTGGCACACAGCACCTGAGAAATGCCCTGAGGGTGTAGGGAGCTGGTGGTGGACAGATGTTCCAGCCCCGAAAAAATGGGTTGTAAGAAGTGAGCTAGTTGTAAGAAGTGAGCTAGTTCAGCAAGGGCCATGTTACAAATGTATGAATAACATCCCCTAGGAACTGAGAGAGTTCTCATGGATACCACAAGCTGTGTACTTATTTCTATGTTTGCTTGAATCTATATAGATTATATGTCCATATTTGTCCATTTTTTCATTCTGTAAACAGCTGTTCTTTTTTATTTGAGCTCAACAATCTTTTTTCTTTTGTATTTTCAGATCATTTAATCAAGGTTTATTTGGATTATATATTTAGAAAACATGCTTCCATATCTGGGTTGCGAGCTGGTCAAAATGATGCTAGAATTGGTTATGTAAATGTAATACATATTGCTGACTTGACAGCAATTATTATTATTATTATTATTATTGACTTGACAGCTCTTTGTTTAAAAAAATTAATGGGTTATCATACCTATCACCATGTAGTAAACTAAAATCTAAATGGATCAAAGATCTAAATATTAAAACAGAAACACTAAATCTGTTGACAGACAAAGTAGGTAAACATCTTAAAGGCATAGGCGTAGGTAGAGAATTCATCAACAGGAATCAAACCGCATGGGAAATACTTCCCAGAATCAATAACTGGGATCACGCCTTATTAAAGAGTTTCTGCACGTCGAAAGAAATCTCTAGCATAGTGAAAAGAAAACCCACAAGCTGGTAAAAAATCTTAGTGAACTGTCCCTCAGACAAAGGACTTCTGTCTAAAACATATAAAGAATTAAGAAAAATCAGACCCCTGAAATTCAAAGACCCAATCTACAAATGGGCATCTGAGATGAACACACAGTTCTCAAATGAAGAAATACAAATGGCAAATAAATACATGAAAAAATATTCATCATCATTAGTCACTAGAGAAATGCAAATTGAAACAACACTGAGATTCCATCTCACTCCAGAAAGAATGGCCAGGATCAAGAAAACTACCAACAACAAAGGCTGGAGAGGCTGTGAGGAAAAAGGAACTCTTCTGCACTGTTGAGGGGAATGTAGACTGGTGCAAACACTGTGGAGGTCAGTCTGGAGATTCCTCAAAAATCTGGGATTGGAAGTCCCATTCAACCCAGCTATTCCACTTCTAGGCATATTCCCAGAAGAAGTGAAAACATCATACCACAGTGATATACGTGCACCCATGATTATAGCTGCTAATTTGTAATAGCTAGATCTTGGAAATAACCTAAGTGTCCACCAACTGAGGAATGGATAAAAAAGTTGTGGTATTTCTATACAATGGAGTACTACTCAGCTATAAAGAATGATCACATTGAGATATTTATAAATAAATGGATGCAACTTGAGACCATACTCATAAGCAAAATAAATCAAACTCACATGTATAATACCGTATAGTCTCCCTGGTGTAAGAAATGATAAGAGTACATAAGATTTTATGGTAATCATGATTCCCCATTATATTGCTTTGAAGTTTTATAATGTTTTCATTCATTAGTTGGAATGGTTTTATTCTGTTTTGTTTGATTTTATTATGTGTGATGGTATGAACAACTATTTTGAAGAAAACAAGACATGATAGCCATTGCTGACTTAATATCATCTTGCCTTTAAGTCCTACATGCTTTTGTTCTTCTGTTTCCACTGGTTCTATCACATTGTGTCTTATTGGATTTGAATATATGTGATAGTATAAACAAATTTTCTATAAAAAATGAGATAATATAGTAGCCATTGTTCATTTTCTGTTATTTGGTTCTGAATGCTGTAATACTTTCATCCTCTAATCCTGTAATACTTTCATCCTCTTGAATGGTTTTATACTATTTTATTATGTTTGATACAATGGTATGTGAAGGTAGGCTCAACTATTTCAAAGAAAGAGACATTATGGAGGCTACTGTTAATATTTGTTAATATACTGTAAATATTGTCTTGTTGGAAGTGCTGTGTTGCTTACATTGTTCTGTTCTGATCTTTGTTGTTCTGTCCTCTTTTGTCTTAATCTCTTTAAAATAAAAAAATAAAAAATAAAAGTGTTATTCAAAAAAATTAATGGGTTAAATGTTATGATTGGGTTTTTCATAAGTCATCAAAAATTATTGAGATGATTAAACAAAATCCCTTGGGATGGGGAGAGATTATTGGACAGGACTTTAACTGATGAATAAGAAAATCGCTACCCAGGGGCTGGGGATTTAGCTCAGCGGCATGAGCGCCTGCCTTGCAAACAGGCAGTCGTGAGTTCAATAAAAAGGAATCGATAAAAAGGAAAAAGACAAAAAAAAAAAAAAAAGATAGTGGCTACCTGATAACATTTAACTAGTTCTTGTTCATTGATCGGAGACCCCAATGATCTCTGTAGCTTTATGGGAGACACCCCAACTAAAGTTATAAAAATATATTATTGTAATATGCTTACATTGTCATTGTCAAAAGAAATACAGTAAGGTTTTTGATTTAAAGATACCTATACAAAAAAAAAAAGATGCCCATACAGAGTTTTCTTATGACTATGACAAATGATTGTTATTAACCTCATGGTGTATTAATGTATTCATGCTACCAGATGTTCAGGCTTTCCAAAATGTAAAGCAGGATTGTCTATGGTAACAGAATTTCGTTTTAGATGCAGACCTCTGCCTTCAACAAATGCTTACAAGATGTCTGCCCTACTAGAGGTAATCAAATTAGGTAAAAGGTTCTTATGTATTAGATAGGAATGCCTGAACAAAAAATGAGTTATCTTATGTCAAAAATGCAAATTCAAGTATGTTACAAAGTGTCATCATGATTGTCACTATTTAATATTAGGCATGGTTTTGATTTCTAATTTTCTGTGTAAAATATGTAACTTTGTTAACACTCTATAGGGATTCAAATGTTAAAACACTCATGGTTAACAGAAAATAATGTTTCCATTTAATGTTCTAAGATCCTTGATATTTAGATAAGATAGTAATGTTAAGCTTACTGTCTCTACTACACTGTACTGTTAACAATCTTTTCTTCTGGATGTTCAACAATTGAGGTTTAGAGACCAAAAATTAGAGTGATAGATAGGCTAAGAAGATAGCCAGTATTTTGGCCCTTGCCCTCCAAGGCCAATGAGAACCCAGGACATAAGAGAATCTCTGGTGCAACAGCCAATACTCGTTGAGTCCCTAGTCTTCTGATCAAGGAGACTGTGAAACTGAGAAAAGTGATCATCAATGTGTTGTGTGCCTAAGAGTCACTAGTCCCCCTCTTCTCTTATTCCTCCGTCTCTTGATTGGCTGTCCTTCCATTTGCACAACATCTATCTTCCTGTTTCCTATTGTCTTATTTTGCTCTTTAATTTCTTTTCTTTTTTTTTTTTTTTCTTTTTTGTTTTTATCGGTACCAGGGATCGAACTCACAACTGCCTGCTTGCAAGGCAGGCGCTTATGCCGCTGAGCTAAATCCTCAGCCCCTGCTCTTTAATTTCTTTATACTCTGGGTTTCTCATAAGGGAAACCATACAATATCTATGCTTGTGTATCTATTTCACTTAACATCATGGTGTCATGGTTTCTTTTCCCACAAATGACTCAAATCTATCCTTTGCACCACAGTAATGCTCCACTGTGTATAAATATCATGTTTTCTTTATCCATTCATCTAATGGTGAATATACAAGCCACTACCAAGATTTGGCTATTATGAGCTGTGCTGCTATAAGCATGGGTATTCATGTGTCACTACAATATGTCTTTAACTCTTTTGGAAAGATACTTAGCCAGTCCAATGGAATTTCTAGCTTTAGTTTTTTTGAGATACCTCCACACTGATTTCCCATTGTACTACTTTACACTACCATCAGTAATGCAAAAATGTTCCATTTTCCCCACAGCCTCATCAGCATTTGTTATTTGATTTGTAGATTAGAAACAGCAGTTAAGAGTTAGGATAGTCACTCTAGATTAAAATGAAATCTCAGTGTTGTTTTAATTTGCATTTCCTAACGGCCAGCAATGTTAACTGTTTTTTCCTGTACAGTACCTTGATTCTTTCCACATTCTAGTATCAAACTGATTTGGATGAAACCCGAATCAAATTCAAAGGTTAGGTTCAACACTGGTTCTCATCCAGTTTGGTTTGTGTGCAGAATGATGGAGAAAATTGAGATCGTAAACTGAGGTACCATTGTATTTATTGGCCATCTGTACTTCTAGGAGGTGTCTATTCATTTCAGTTGCACATTTTTTTAATTGACTACTTTATTTTGGGGAGATCTAATGTTTTTGAATTCTTTCTATATTGTAGACATTAATCCTCTACCTGAAGTGTAAGTTACAAATTTTTTTTCCTGTTTTGTAGGTTGTCTCTTCACTTTGTTGGTTGCTTCCACTGCTGTGCAGAAGTGTTTTAGTTTGATATAATCCTATTTGTTGATTCTTAATGTTATTTCTTGAATAACTGGAATTCTTTTCAGAAAGTCCTTACTATGCATGTCTTCTAAAGTTTTACCTATTTATCTTCAAGCAAGCTATGTGTTCCTATTATAATGTTGGGGCACAACTATAACATTATATACATTTATAAAATAGCAAATTTATAGGTATTTCATAGGGAGCAACTAGAGGTCTCTGACCAAGTTTCTGACCTTGACAGTGTCTAAAGCACCTCTGATAAACAACAGTCAGAGTCATTGTCTATAACCTAAGGCACCCTGGGCTGGTCAAGGACACCCTGTCAGGGCTGCCTCCCTGAATGTTTCTGTATTATGGTAATGTGTTTAACTATGCTCACTCTGTAAGTGGTCCCCTTATTCCCAAGTGTTTCTATATTATGATAAACAATTCCTTCAACAAATCTATTCAAGACTAGCTTGCCTGTCAATATATGACTCAATGCATGTAACCAATGATATAATGGTTTTGTCACTTATTTTGTACCTCCCACTTTTAAATTCTTTTTTTGTGTGTGTTTTGTGTGGGTATGTATCTTTTTGAGAGTCTCGCTATGCAGTTCAAGCTGGCCTTGAGCTCACTGTGTAGCCCAGGCAAGTCTTAAATTTGCAACGATCCTCCTGCCTCTGCCTCTAAAGTGCTGGAATTACAGGCTTGTGCCACCATTCCCAGCTTCCACTTTTAAATTCCATATAAACTAAGCTCTCTGTAAATTCAGTGCTGTTGCCTTTGTGGAATTATCCCGCAACAGTCTTCCTTTCAGTTTGGTTTGCTTTGGTAATTTTCCTGCAACAATAGTATTTAGACCTTTGACTCAATTTTATTTTATTTTAGTACATGGTAAGAGATGGGTTCTAGTTTCAATCTTCTGTAGGTGTATAAACATCTTTCCTCCAACACAGGCTTCTAGCCCTTTTGTAAAAGAGCAGATGACTGAATGTGCCTGGGGGAAGTAAAGAAAAGAATTCCCTTTAAATGAAAAGAGGACAGAAGAATCCCTTCTGACCAGCAAGATTCCAACATGAAGAACAAAGGAGCCAGAACTGGAGCATTCCTCAGGTGGAAGCCACCAGCACTAGGTATCAGCTCCAACTTACAGTAGGCACCTGAGATCTGCTGGTGTATGAAGTCATCTACTGGTGTATGAAGAGCCCCTTTGCCAGGAAATGCAGAGTCATCGCTCTTCAGAGGACTCACTCAACCTCTGCCCACTCTGTCCTAATCTCCAGCATTTCTCGGTCTTTCAACAGCAGGGTGTGGGCCTCCAGATGCTTCCTAGTCCCTGCATCCCTGTTCTTCCACCGCTAGTGGAATCAATCAGAGCCACCCACACTAAGCCTGGCCACACAGCAGCCAGGAGTGTCTGCTGCCAATGTCCATGTGGACCCAAGATGGTCTGGTTTGTACTCTTGGGCCCATGTGCTGAGAAGGGAACTTGAGTTGGTGCCCCAGACTCTCCCAAAAAAGGCAAAAATACTTCTGAATTATCCTTTGATTTTTCTCCTTGAAGACGATCAGAGGTTTCTCTCCCCTGTGCAGGCTCCTCTAGTCTCTCATCCCATCTTCTTCAGCAAGTTAATTATTTAGACACCACTGCCCCAAGACTCTTGATGTTTCAGTGACACTCACACATTCCATACCGGGCCACAAACAAAAGCTTCTCAGCCCACAGATGCCAGGATGAGCATCCTGCAAATATCTGACCAGCTCTGAGTAGTGCTACAGGGATGCAAAGAGAGACAACCTCTCTGCTCTCATGGAGTCTGGTTAAAAGGAGCAGACACACAGTGACACAGAGACAGGAAAGTGGGGGTGTGAGCTTTAAGTCTCTTTGCGGCTAGTAAGAAACAGCATTGCAAGAGCCTGGGCCTTGCATACCTGCAATGGGTCCACAATCCTGCACTTTCTGCAAGCTCCATCCCTGGCCAGTAATTTTTGGAACCAGTGCTCTGCAGGCACAGCTGAACAAATGCTAGGGTCATTTCCCTTCCTCAGATTTTGACATAAAAATACTCTGCAAAAATAAAAGTACTTCAAAGCTCACTATTGTCTGGGGCATTTGTCCGTTTCTTAAAAAAAATTAGGCTTAGTGGCATTCAGCAGGAGCCACGCACGTGGTGTGCCAAGAATAACATATTCAGGTGCTGATGAAAGAGGGGCAAATACAATGCTTCTGACTGCGGGCACTTCAGAAAGTACTGGGCATCTACTGCACTGAGACTTCTCAGGGTACACACAAGCTCCTTGTTGGATGATGTTTTGTTTTTTTCTTTTTACCAGAAAAACCTTTCTGAAAAACACAAATAATATTTATTGCAAGAACAGAATAGGAGGCACCTACACAGATGGGTTTGTATCAACTGCAACAGTCCAGTGAGAAGAGGATCCCCTTCTGAATCTAGGGCATCATCTGCTTTGGTCAGCATGACTCTAGCCTTTTTGAAGTCATATGGTCTTGCCTCTGAGTCCCTAAAATCAATCCAGGCCTTGGGTCTCAAACACAACCCAAGATTTTTCTCTTTGGCAACAAAAGTGTGAATACAATGGAAAGGGAAGGAGGTGGCTTGACTGATGTGAGTTGGCTGTGGGCTCTTCAAACCCCACCAACCTTCCCCTTGCGAGAACACACTCAGCTGGGCTCCACATGAATAAGTCATGCACAGCTCACACTGTCAGGTGCAAAGGCAACAGGAGAATGCATCTCACAGAGTCATGCACCCTCAAGCAGGTGATACATGTTTAAAGCAATCCTCTGCAGGAGATGCAAGTCAACAGAGGAGGAATATTAACCCCAATACACTCTTGAAGACAAGGAAAATTGGACTTTTTAAAATCCGGCAGAGCATCTCTAATCTAAAAACAACTGTTACTGGGATATTCTCACAAAAACCATGTTTTCCCTGTACACCACTAGCTACACAGCAGGAAAAGTGACTTAGGGAGCTAATGGCAGAAGTCTCAACGATGGCAGAGAGATGCACTACAAACCCTGTGTCCCCACACTGCTGTGCCCTGGTTTTTCTTCCACTCTGTGTGTCTCAAGGGCCTCACTCATACCTGGACACCACTGCCTAGTGTCGCAGGCATTGCCTAGCAATTCCTTCCTTCTGTTCTTTCTCCTTCCTCCCTTTGTGTGTGCATGCGTGTGTGTATGTGTGGTAGTGAAGATTAATTACAGGGCCTTTACATCCTCAGTCTTTTGAAAAAAAATATTTTTTTTAAGATAGGGTCTTGCTAAATTGCTTAGTCTGAGTCTGAGCTAGATCTTGTAATCCTCTTGCCTCAGCCTCCCAGCGTGCTGGGATTAAGGTGTGTGCTAATATACCCAGCTTTAATTTTTTTTCTAAATAATTATGTGTATCGATAGGCAAGTATAAAAATCAAGTGGTGTGTGATACAGAGTACTTTCTCACCCACCTGCAACATGTGCATTTAATAAACTACTGACAAGTATTCTGTTCTTATTAACACAGAGAAAATAGCATCGTGCAGAAATGTTTCAATAGCTAACCCATCCTGTGGTCAGAGGCTCCTGTCTCAAACCACCCAAGACAAAGTGAGTTGAGTTCAAAGACAGAGTTGAGTTTTGCTCTCAGCAAATGTGCGAAGAAGGCACTGTCTCTTCTTCTGTCCTTATATTCATACTTCCCCATACCTGCAGTGACAAGCTGGATGGGAATCAGAAACCATCAATGGTTATATCAGCCCATGTTATATTGGCTCATACAACATGCTTAAGTAAATGCAAAAGAACTGAAATTATCTCATGTATACTATCTGGCCATGGTGCAATGAAATTGGAAATCCAAGGGGCTGGGGATTTAGCTCAGCGGAATAAGTGCCTGCCTTGCAAGCAGGCAGTCGTGAGTTCGATCCCTGGTACCGATAAAAACGAAAAGACAAAAAAAAAAAAAAAAAAAGAAATTGGAAATCCATGCCAGAGGAAAATCACAAGAACTTCATCAACACATGGACATTAAATAGCACCCTACTGAACAACCAAAGGGTCACAGATAAAATTAAAGCAATTAGGCAGCTTTTATACAACATGACAACACAACATACTGGAACTTGTTGGACATAATGAAAGCAGTCTTAGGAGGGAAAGTTATAGCAGTAAATACCCATATCAGGAAAACAGAGCAGGTGCACTTAAACAACTTAATGTTAACTTCAAACTTCTAGAAAACAAAGGGCAGCCTAAATCAAAAGCTTGTACAAGGGAAGAAATTATAAAGCTAAGAGCAGAAATTAACACATTGGAGACTAAAAAAAAAATAAATCAATCAATGAGTCAAAGACTTGTTTCTTTGAAAAATTAAATAAAATTGATAAACCCTCAGCCAACATCATCAAAAAAAAAGGAAAGAAAAGACTCAAATCCATGCAATTAGGAATTGAAAAGGGCAAAATCACAACAGACCTCGAAGAAATCCAGAAAACCATCTCTACCTACTTTGAAAATTTGTATTCTAATAAGATGGAAAATGCAGAATAGACAAAATCCTAGATACATATAAATTACCAAAGCTGAATCAAGATATAAAAATTCTAAATAATCTAGTATCGATAAATGAAACTAAAGATGTAATTAAAAACCTATCAACAAAGAAAAGCCCAGGCCCTGGTGGATTCTCTGCTGAAGTCTACAAGAAATGTAAAGACCTAACACCACTACTTCTCAAAATTTTTAATGAAATTGAAAAGGAAGCAATATTCCCAAATTCATTCCTGGAAGCAAGCACTACCCTGATACTAAAACCACAGAAGGACCCAACTAAGAAAAAGAATTACAGAACAATTCCGTAATGAACACTGATGCAAAAATCCTCGGCAAGATACTGGCAAACAGACTGTAGAAAATGGTCAAAAAGATTGTACACCAGGATCAAGTGGGATTCATCCCAGGGATGCAGGGATGGTTCAACATACCTAAATCCATAAATGTAATACAACATATTAACAGAACCGAGGACAAAAATCATACGATCATCTCAATAGATGCAGAAAAAGCTTTTGACAAAGTCCAGCAGCATTCATGATAAAAACTCTAAAGAAAATTAAAACAGATGGTCTTTATCTCAATCTAATAAAAGCCATCTACAACAAACCAATAGCCAGCATCATACTAAATGGACAAAAATTGAAAGCTTTCGCTCTAAAATCAGCAACAAGACAAGGATGTCCACTGTCTCCACTCTTACTCAACGTAGTCCTGAAAACTTTAGCTGGAGCAATTAGACAAGAGAAAGAAATAAAAGAAATTAAGATAGGAAAGGAAGAAGTTAAACTATCGTTATTTGCAGATGACATGATATACTCTACTTAGAAGACATCTAAAAGCCCAACAAAAGACATCTAGATTTAATAAACAAATTCAGTAACACAGCTGGGTTACAAAGTCGACACTCAAAAATCAACAGCCATCTTGTACACGAATAATAAATTCACTGAGAGAGAAATCAGGGAAACAATACCTTTTACAATAGCATCTCAAAAAAATGAAATACCTAAGAATCAATTTAACAAAGGATGTAAAGGTCTTCTACATTGAAAACTACAGTACTCTGAAAATAGAGATTGAAGAGGATATTAGAAAACGGAGAGCTATCCCATGCTCTTGGGTTGGAAGAACCAATAGTGTGAAAATGGCCATACTTCTAAAACTGTTACACAGATTCAATGCAATCCCAATCAAAATTCCAACAGCATTTCTCACACAATTAGAGAAAACACTTCTAAAATTCATCTGGAACCAGAAGAGACCTAAAATAGCAAAGACAATTCTGGGCAACAAAGACAGAACCCCTGACTTGAAATTATTCTATAAAGCTACTTGATTAAAAAAAAAAATAGTGTGGTGCTGATTCTTGAACAAAACAGAAAATAAGGAGCCCATGATAGCACATGCACAAGCTACAGGAAGTGGGTGGGGATGTGCAAGCACTGGGCTCATGGAGCCCTCACCGGCAGATGCTGCTCTCACCAGGGGACAGTGATGAACCAATCAGCAAAGGGGTAAAGCAAAGCCAAGGTACCTCATGGAAGGCAATCAGGAGCCCCCCAAAGAGGGACTTCCATGGCAAGGTTCCTTGGAAGAACACTGCTAGGGCTGGGAGTACAGAGGCTCTGTGTGAGGCACTTTCAGTATCGCAGGGCACTAGTCTTGGGAGGTCAGGGGCCAAATCCAAAGCCCAGGATCTTTTGTCCTCTCACACCCATCTTTTTTGTCTTCTCAATCCTACAGAGCCATACTCTCTTATCCAAACTGCAGTCCCCATGGGCCCAGGCTTCTGAGCTGAACAATTTCCACCAAACTTCAGCTCCTCTCACCTGTGTGCCTCACTAGGGGAGTGTCTACAAGCAGGTGACTCCTATAACCAATAACTTGTCCACCTCCCACAAGAAGTCCTCCTTTCCTATCAGCAAACCTCCAAGTAAAAAGTGCACCCATTTTGTGCTCATTAAGACAGAGAAACTGGTAGGCGAAGAGGTGCAGATGTCTCTCCGGGACTTGAGTCAGCCTTCCTTCAAACCCAAGTAGCTTACACTCCCGCCCGAATTCACATTTCTTTCTCATTCATTGCTTTCGTCTGGACCCACTTTCCTTATTGCTTGTTTTTTAAACTATAACAAAGACTGAAATAATGCACAGATTCTGTGTGTCCCATGATAGACCCTAAAAAAAACAGATAATCATGCCCACTGTGCCCATCTATCCCAAACAGGATGGACAGGTTCGCCTACCCTGTGACCACAACAAGACAGGCCTGCAAATCCCAGCACAAACACTGCTGCTCATCATATATAAAAACTCATCTGATCTCTATTTCATCGATTTACTTCAACTAAGCCATGAAAACAATTCAAAATTCTAGAATACAGAGTAAGAGTTTCCTGTCCAACTTCTGCACTGAACTGCTCACCACTGTGGCTGCAGTGGTGGCCACTGACAAGCAGTATTTCCTCTTATAGCAGTGTACTGTCCTCTAGGCCTCTGACTTTCTCACCCTGTCCTGAATTTTGAGCCTGACCTGGGCAGACTTTAACCTGCTCTCTCCTCCACATGCCCCTGAAGTTAACAGGGATCCCAAGTCTAATGTCAAGGCCCTACCTCCAGCTTTATTAAGTGACCACTAGTCCTTGGCTCACCCAGTACCCGACCAGGTGCACCTGCCTGACAAATCTCCTGCATTGTCTCTCTGTCTGCCTTTTTATCCAGACGTTTTTTGAACACAAAGAACCACGAAGGATAGGAAACCATGACTCCATCATTTTCTCTTTACTTTGAGCCCAAGAAGGAAACAGAATTGCTCAAATTGAGAAATTTCATACTGGGGAAATCTTAAAACACTGAGAGGAAGGCAGCTTCTAATCTCTTGTCATCACAACCTCAAAGGTCACTGCTGCTGCAAACTGCAAAACAGTCAAAAGAACACTCATAAACTGAAGAGAAAGAACACCAATGTACACCACCCAGAGGCAATGAAAAGCACACACTTCAACGTGGTAGGTGTTGTTCTCTGCAGAGAATGCTGGAGGAAAAGTCTGAATGTGACCCAGAAGGTCAACAAAGAGCCGGAGGATCAGGAAGGAGGTGGGGTGTTCTGTGCAAGAAACTAGAAAAGCTGGGCATTCTGACTTCAGAAAAGAGCAGGAGAAAGAGCAGGAGGACCCCCACACCTGTTGGCAGTTGGGCTTTGTTCTGGGAGCAGGGATGTCTGACATGCTGTCCTACCTGGCCTGCACTGTCTCTCCACATGTGGTACAGAGGCATGGGTTCATCGGGGGTCAGAGCTAAGGTGACATGAGATAAGAAGACATTTGGTGGGCCAGAGCAGACCTCAGGGCTTCAGAGGTAAAGAGAAGAACTCTGACCTGTAGAAGCCTGTGCAGGGAAGGTGGAGCATGCTCAGAGGCTCCCACAGTCTCCCTTACAATGACGCAGAGAAGTCCTAAGTTGAGCGTGCTACTACATGTGCAAGGTTCCCTGTGTTCTCACTCAACTGTCACCATTGTCTGTCCTAATACTGGTGTACCTGCCAGTTCCCTGCCACCACAGATCAGCTTGTTTCCAGCGTCCTGTTACAGTAAATAACCTAAGGTTCCCACCTACCAATGAAATTTGGGAGTCAAGCCCCTGGTATTTTTAAAGTGCTTGAACAAAATGCACTATCACACCATCAACATATACACACCAATTTGCTTTTTGAAATGCTGAATGCCTACATTTTAAAAACAATTTATTAACTTGGTTTTTAGAAGTATCTCACTAATTTGCATTTGACTAAAAATTGAAATGTCTGGAATTGGTCTCATTTGAACTTCTGTGGATATTCACCTGTCACCTGCATATCTTTATCTGAGCCTCCACTCCAAGTTTTCCTTGTGTTTTCTTCATGAACTATTTCCATTTACATTACTAACAAGTTCACAATGGGTCATAATTTATGTCTCGCTGCTGGGCAGCTCTGAGGTACCAGTGGTACATTCATGACTGTCATTGGGTGGCATGGAACAGTCCTTTCCTGGAGAGGGAAGCCTCCAATGGGAGAGTCATGTATCTACCACTGGCAATTCATCCAGTAGGAACATGTTAATCTCTTAAGTATCACACTGGCCTGTATGATGCCAGTTTAACTTCATTTTGTTGCCGGACATGGTAGTGCAGTCCTGTAATCCCAACACTTGGGAGGCTGAAGCAGGAGAATTGTTTGCAAGTCCAAGACCAGCCCGGGCTACAAAGTGAGTCCAAGGCCAGCCTGAACTGCACAGCAAGACTTTGTCTCAAAAAGACAAAAAACAGGCCATGCCACCACCAGACGGACCTTCCTTGCGCCGGCACGAATTTTCCTGAACACCCAGCGCCAGCCTGCAACACCGTGCCACTGGCCCACTGCCCTTGGCGACCCTCCTCACCTCCTGGACCAAGTACTGCTGTTGATGTTCAGCTCCCAGTCCCCTTCCCAGAACCCTGAACTGCAGTGGATTAACCATGCTGGGTTGATGGGAGACTCAGTAACCCTCACTCAAACAGAAGACCTCAGCAGGGTCTTGTCTGTATGGTGACTTTGCCCCTAAAACAGAGGTCTTCAGAAGGTAAATAGGAGCAGTAGCAAAGCTCCCCACAGCTGTAAGACCTTGGAGAGCTTGGCAAGGGTGTATCTGACTCCTTTCTCCACACAGAGAACAGGTTGAGGAGTGTGCCAATAAGAGCTCCCCCAAATTGGGGAAAATTAAAAAGGCTTATGAGACACCCAGTGATACAGTAGGGTCTCAGCAAAGACAAACACTATAGACAGGGAGATGTGGTGACCTGTAATAACCTGAAGACATACCAACAGCAGGAACTAAGGGTTGACTTATATCTTTTTTTTTTAAATTTTATTTAAGTAGAAAAAAAAGCAGAGAAAGGGTACAAGTTATACAGATTTACAGAAAAAAATAAACAGTAGGAAATCACTAGTTAATGGATTACATATTGTCATCTTAGAAATAATTGTTCAAGTTACAAAATTAAAGCTTATAAAGTGGACATTCCAACAGTGAGATTGCAAACAGTTCTGTTCAATGATCCAACAAAACTCAGTAATATCATTATCTATCTTATACACTTAAATATACATGCAGTTATACCATTTAGAGCACTTTCTTTTCCTCTCTTTTGTACAATGACTATTACACATTTTGGGTTTTGTTGCTCCTAAAGTTCTTATTACTTTTTTGGAAGGGAGCAGAACCAAATGTGACATAACAGAACAGAGTCAATCAAATAAAAAGGGTGGACATAATAGATAATGTAAAAGCATAATACAAGGTGATCAACAATGGTTACCATAATGCCTCCCGCTATCTCTAATAGAATTGCCTATTTCATCAGTTATAATAAAATTGAACAAAACAGTAAAGAACAAAACCGACAAAACCAAAACATTGGAGACATTATAGGTCTTCAAAAGTAGATAATAGTCAACGAGAATGGGCGTCATAATGAATCTCACTATCTTCACAGCTGTTGCCTACACTTTCGAACCTGGTACTATCAAGCAAAACAGAATGGGGGACATCAGTCAAAACAAGATGGTGAGAGCAATACAGGGCTTTAAATCAAGATAATGGAAAGTCAAAGTGGGTTACTATAATATATCCTGCTATTTTTTATTTATTTTTCCCTTAATTAAAAGGATAAAAATAAAAAAGTAAATAATGAAGTGGAGATTGAGATAAAACAGGGCATAACAGCAAAACAGCGCAGATCAAAACAATAACCATTTAAGCACAATAGTGTTTCACCACAAGAT
Source organism: Cavia porcellus (assembly GCF_034190915.1). NCBI lineage: Eukaryota > Metazoa > Chordata > Mammalia > Rodentia > Caviidae > Cavia > Cavia porcellus. The sequence goes on from NW_026947515.1 coordinate 31,189,604, forward strand.
AATCCTGACATAAAAGTAGTTACCATATTGTCTCTTTCCTTGAAATCTTTGAGTATAACTTCGTATACTATAGCATCAAATATATCAAAACAATGTAAAACCATTTAAGAGAATGACAGCATTACAGGGTATTTAGAATCAACTAACAGAAAATGAACAATGGTTTCTGTATAATCTCCTTGTCTTTAAAAGTTTTTGCTTATACTATCATACATAATAAAATCCAATAAGATACAACCTGTTTAGACCAATGGAGATAGAAGAACAAAAGCTTGATGAGAGTTCAAAACAAGATGATACTAAATCAGTATTACCTATTAAGATGTCATCTTCTCCAAAATAGCTGTTCCTATCATCCAGTCTTCTCTGCCTCATTTCTGTTGAGCTCTTTTTCTGTCATTAGTTGTCAGTTTGTCTTCTTCATTTTGTTCTCTGCTCCATTCATTGTGGCCTCTCTGCCACTATTTCTGGATTCTTTGTATTTTTCTTTTTTAGAATATCCTGTAGTATTCTCCGTAGAATTGAATTGGTGGTTGCATATTTCCCTAGTTCCTCTTTATCCTGGAAGCACCTTGTTTTTCCATCAATTTCCAGGGATAGTTGTGCAGGATATATCAATCTTGGCTGGAGATTATTATCTTTCAAAGCTTGAATTATTTCCCCCCACACTCTTCGTGATTTGATGGTTTGTGCTGAGAAGTCTGCTGCAATTCTGATGGGTGTTCCCTTGTAAGTGGTCTGTTTCTTGTCTCTGACAGCTTTTAATATTCTGTTCTTGTATTGAATTTCTGGAATTTTTATTATTATATGCCTGGGTGTTGCTCTGTTTGGGCTGTAGGTGGCGGGGGTCCTGTATGCTTCATACAACTGAGTATCTTTACCTTTTGCTAAATTAGGAAAATTCTCCTGGATTATTTCTGTAAGTAGCTTTTGTAGTTCGTTTGTTTGTGTCCCTACTTCTTCTTTTATGTTCATAATTCTTAAGTTATGGATCCTCTTATCATCTTCTAGTCTTTGTATTATTGCTGTTTGTTTCTTTGTTACTTTTAAGAAGTTTTTCATTTCATTCTCCCATATTACAAATCTGCCCTCCAGTTCAGATAGTCTGTCCTTAGTTTCTTTCAAGCTGTTATGCCAGTTTTTGATAGAGTTTTTAGTTTCCTGGTAGTCTCTTTGAACCTGCTTCACGTATTCTATGCTTTCTCTATTTTCTCCATCAAACAATTCTCCCCTTTTTCTGTTCTTCCATTCCACCATCTGTTTTTTCTTGGGTGGTGCTTAGCATGTCTCTTAACTATTCTGCTTATTTCTAGCTTCAGGTCATTAATAACTTCATTCCTGAACTGATCTATGAGGCTCTCTAGAAGGCGCTTTATGTCTATTGGTGTGGTGTCTGCTATTGCCTGTTTCTCAGAATTTGGGGCCGAAGGGCCTTTCTTGTTGCTCCCTCTTCCCATATTCTTTGTTCCTTATATATGCAAGCGTATATAGGAGGCCCAGCTTACCTCCCTGTCAGCCACAGCCTGATCGAATTGTGCCGGCTACGTGTTCCCGCCCACCGCAGCACACCAGGAAGTTGCAGACCAGGCAGCCTACGCGGGGCCCGCCCCTCCAGGCCACCCTCAGGCTCTGGGATCTGGGTTGTGCTAGCCTACTGGGTCTCAGCCAGCAGCGTCATGTAGGCTAGGCACTTCTCACCAATCCCGCTTGAGAGGGGGATACGTGGCTGAAGTCGCTGCAGCGCCCTGTTCCCGCAAGTCTGCCCAGTCCCAGAATGTCCTCTGTTGGAGTCTCCTAAACTGTGGAAGAGTGTCAGTTTCTCTCACTCACCTCACCGCAAGTCAATGCAAAGCTCTCCGCCTGTCCTGTTTTCAACTCCGTTCACCGATTCCCGTTCTCAGAGCTTCCGCGTGTCTCTCTTCCTGCCGAGCTGATGTAGACGCAGCCGCCGCGCGGTGGGAAACCCAAATCGCGGCTTCCAATGGCGCGGGCTCCAGCTTCCACATTGAGGCTTTTCTGTTCCTGTTATAGCACCAGGATTGCATTCCAAGTTGGTTTCTCTCAGCCCAGTTCGTTCTTGGGTCAGCAGGGCATATCTTCACTTGCTTATGATTCCTTACTCCGCACCATTCCTGAATTCCAAGCTGTCTTTCAGAGAGCCTCCGTAGCTGCTGCTATCTGTCCGCCATGTTCTCCTGGAAGTCCCATGGGTTGACTTATATCAATACTCCAAGGCTAGTCAGCCCAGGAAGAATATAGGACCCACCCAACAGGACCTGCAGGAGAAATTCAGGTGACTGGCCTCCCTCTTCATTGTGGTACTCAATAATCAGGCAAACATCAACCACACAAACACAAATATCAACCACAACCCTAAGATACACACTACCTACAGTTGTGACTATTGGGATTGAAAAACCAAATATTAGCCCAAAAGGTGAAAATGACAAAAAGAAAAAGAAAAATTGCAATCTGAAACATCTAGTCCATCAGGCGCAAGTACAGGAGACACTGAAATAACAGGGCTTTAAAGGTCATATACCAGAAATCTCTGAAAAGATACCAAATGAAATAAAGAAACAAATCCATGAGACTATAGAAGAAATCAAATTAGAAATAATTTCTCATGTAAAGGCAGAAATAACAAACTTAGTAAACAAGTTGCTCAGCATTGCTATAGAAGAAATAGATAAAAAAATACAGGAACATGAGAAATTGATTGAAACCTTGCATGAACAATATAGAAAACAATCAGAATCCATGAAACAAATTCAAAGAGACATCCAAGAAACAAAAAATTCTATTGAAAGCTGGAAAAATTGTTTAAATGAAGCTGAGGATAGAATTTCAGATCTTGAGGACAGGATCACAGATAGGGATCACGAAAGAGTAAAACTTTTAAAAACAACAGAGTATCATGAAATGACAATCCAGCAGCTCCAAGATGATGCCAAGAAAGACAATGTAAAACTAACAGGTATCAATGAAGATGCAGGAGTCAATGCAAATGACATAGGTAAACTATTTACAGAAGTAATAGCAGAAAACTTCCCAATGGGGAAAAATCTTATATGCAGGTAAGTGAGGCATACAGAATGCCAAACAGCCACAACCAACACAAATCTATGCCCAGACATATAATAATTAAGATCTCAGACATATAGCATAAAAACAGAATACTAAAAGCTATTAGAAAAAAGACACAACTCACCTATCAAGGAAAGTCTATTAGAATCACGGCAGACTTTTCAGCACAAACCTTCAGGTTAAGATGAGCCTGGAATGCAGTATTTCAAGCCCTGAAAGAAAACAACTTTCATCCCAGACTGATGTACCCAAAAAACTATCTTTCACATTTAATGGAGAAACAAGATACCTTCATGACAAAGAACAAATCAAGAAATTCATGTCTACCAAATCAACCCTAGAAAGAGTACTGAAAGACATACTAGATAGAGATAAAAATGATCACAATCTCCAGAACAACAGCAGAAAGAAATCACCAGGCACGGCAAGAAATTAAACAAGGGGAAAAAGCAGAAAACAAACAATAGGAATATAACATGAGAAAATTGAACCAGTATATATCAGCTATATCCAAAAACATAAATGGACTCAGTTCACCTATCAAAAGAAACAGGTTGACAGAATGGATAAGAAACACTTGTATATGCTGTATACAAGAAACACATCTCACTCAAAAAGAAACTCATAGATTAAAAGTCAAAGGATGGAAAACTGTATTCCATCCAACAGGAACCCAGAAAAAAGCAGGGCTAGTTATTCTGTTTGCAGACAAAGTGAAATTCAAACTTAAAATAATTAAAAGAGATTTAAAAAAGGCTACTACATACTTGTTAATGGTAAACTACAAGAGGAAGAACTAACAATTATAAATATATATGCACCAAATACAGGGAGCATCCAACTATGTAAAACAAATACTAACACACATGAAAAACCAAATACACAAGAACAAAATTGTAATAGGGGACCTTAACACCCCACTGTCACAGAGAGATAGATCAACTAAACAAAAAGTCAGCAAAGAAATAACAGAACTGAACCATACCTGTGAGCAAATGAACTTAGTGGATGTTTACAGTGTTCCACCTAACCACATCAGAATATATATTCTTCTCAGCTGCACACAGGACACTCTCTAAAACAGACCATATATTAACCCATAAAACATTCTTAAGTAAATATAAAGAGACTGAAATTATCCCATGCATAATATCTGACCATAGCACACTGAAATTGGAAATCAATGGCAAAAAAAATTGCAAAACTTGCATAAATACACGGAAATTAAATAACCTTCTGAATAACCAATAGGCTACAGGTGAAATTAAAGAAGAAATAAAACAATACTTACAATTCAATGAAAATGCAGATATAACATACCATAACCTGTGGGATGCTTAACCTGTGGGATGCAATGAAAGCAGTCCTAAGAGGGAAATACATAGCAATAAATTGTCACATCAAGAAGTGACATCAGGAAGACAAGACAGGAAGCATTTCAATTCCTGACTTGAAACCATACTACAAAGCTACAGTGATAAAATCAGCATGGTACTGGCAAAAAAAAAAATAGACCTGAGGATCTATGGAAAGGATTAGAAGATGCAAACACTACTACAAAGACACAACTACAAAGACACTCAGCTACAAAGACATTCAGCCACCTTTGACAAAGGAGCTAAACATGTTCACTGGAAAAAGACAGCCTCTTTAATAAATGGTGTTGGAAAAACTGGCTTGTCACATGTCAAAGACTAAAACTAGACCCATGTCTATCACCATGCACTAAACTAAAGTCAAAATGGATCAAGGTCCTAAATATTAAAACAGAAACACTAGACTTCCAGGAGAACATGGAGGATAGATAGCAGCAGCTACGGAGGCTCTCTGAGATACGCTGCTTAAAATCCAGGAATGGTGTGGTACGAGGAGTCCTAAGCAAGGGGAGATACACCTTGCTGACCCAAGAATGAACTAAGCTAAGAGAAACCAATTGGAAATCCAATCCTGGTGCTATAACAGGAACAGATAAAATCTTAGCGTGGGAAGCTAGCACCCGTGCCACTGGAAGCCGCGATTTGAATTCCCTGCTGCCACTGCTGCGTCCAAATCTGCAGGGCAGGGAGAGAGATGCGTGAAAGCTCTGAGAGTGGGAATCTGTGAACGGAGATGAGAGCAGGACTAGCAGGGAGCCCTACAATGACTTGCGGTGAGTGAGCGGAACGGGGACCCTTTCATAGAGTAGGAGGCTCCAGCAAAGGACATACTGGGACCTGGCAGGCTTGCCGGAACAGGGCGCTGCAGTGACATTAGTCGCGTATTCCCCTCTCAAGTGGGATTGGTGGGGAGTCCCTGGCCTGCGTGACGCCGCTGACTAAGACCCAGTAGGCTAGCCCAAACTAGGTCCCAGTGCCTGGAGGTGCACCCTAGCCAAGCCTTTGGTAGGTTGACCTGGAGGGGTGGGCCCAGCAGAGACTGCCGAGGTCTGTGTCTCCCTAGTACACTGCAGTGGGTGGGAACACCTAGCTGGCGCAATTCAAACAAACTGTAACCGACCAAGAGAAAAAAGTTGGGCCTCCTACATTCGCTTGTATGGAAGGAACAAAAAGTATGAGAAGAGGAAGCAACAAGAAAGGGTCCTCACTCCCCAATCCTGAGAACACTGATCCAGGAAAGGGAAATGCAAAGGAAGACAGAAAATATGCAATATCAGACATGGCACCAAAAGACATAAAGCGGTATCTCCAGAGCCTCATAGACGAGTTTAAAAATGAAGTATTTAATGAAATAAAGCAAGATATAAGTAGAATAGTTAAGAGAAATGCTAAGCACCGCCCAAGAAAAAACAGATGGTGGAATGGAAGAATAGAAAAAAAGGGGAGAATTGTTTGATGGAGAAAATAGAGAAAATATAGAATACGTGAAGCAGGTTCAAAGAGATTACCAGAAAACTAAAAACTCTATTGAAAGCTGGCATAACAGCCTGAAAGAAACTAAGGATAGATTATCTGAATTGGAGGGCAGATTTGTAATATGGGAGCAGGAAATGAAAAACTTCATAAAAATAACAAGAAAACAGCAATAATACAAATGCTAGAAGATGATAAGAGGATCTATAACTTAAGAACATAAAAGAAGAAGTAGGGACACAAACAAATGGGCTACAAAAGCTTTTCATAGAAATAATCTAAGAGAATTTCCCTTATTTAGCAAAAGGTAAAGTACTCAGATGTATGAGGCACACAGGACCCCAGCCACCTACAACCCAAACAGAGCAACACCCAGGTATATAATAATCAAAATTCCAGAAATCCAATATAAGAACAGAATACTAAAAGCCGTCAGAGACAAGAAACAGATCACTTACAAGGGAACCCCCATCAGAATTACAGCAGACTTCTCGGCAGAAACCATCAAATCACTAAGAGTGTGGGGAGAAATAATTCAAGCTTTGAAAGATAACAACCTCCAGCCAAGATTGATATATCCTGCACAACTGTCCCTAGAAATTGATGGAAAAACAAGGTGCTTCCAGGATAAACAGGAACTAGGGGAATTTGCAACCACCAATTCAACTCTACAGAGAATACTACAGGATATTCTAAAAAAGGAAAATACCAAGACTTCAGAAACAGTGGCAGAGAGGCCACTATGAATGGAGCAGAAAGCGAAATGAAGAAGACAAACTGACAACAAACGACAGAAAAAGAACTCAACAGAAATGAGGCAGAGAAGATTGGATGGTAGGAACAGTTATTTTGGAGAAAACAAGATATCATAATAGCTAGTGCTGATTTAGTATCATCTTGCTTTGAAGTCCCATCAGGCTTTTATTCTGTCTCCATCGGTCTTAACAGGTTGTATCTTATTGGATTTTATTATATGTGATAATATAAGCAAAAACTTTTATAGACAAGGAGATCATACAGAAACCATTGTTCATTTTCTGATAGTTGGTTCTAAATACCCTGTAATACTATCATTCTCTTGAATGGCTTTACATTATTGATATGTTTGGTGCTACAGTATACGAAATTATACTCAAAGATTTCAAGGAAAGAGACACTATGTTAACTACTTTTATGTCAGGATATCGTGTGGTGAAACACTATTTTGCTTAAATGGTTATGCTTTGACCTGCACTGGTTTGTTGTTATGCCCTCTTTTATCTCAATCTCCTTTTTTTTTTTTTAATTATTTACTTTTTTATTTTTATCTTTTTAATTAAGGGAAAAATAAAAAAAAGCAGGATACATTATAGCAACCCACTTTGATTTCCTATTAACTTGATTTGAAAACCTGTATAGGCCTCACCATCTTGCTTTGACTGGTTTTCCTCTATTCTGCTTTGCTTGACAGTACCAAGTTCGAAAGTATAGGCAAAACTGTGAAGACAAAAAGATTCATTATGATGCCTATCCTGGTTGACTATTATCTTCTTTTAAAGTCCTATAATGTTTCCAATGTTTTGGTTTTATTCTTTACTGTTTTGTTCAATTTTATTATAACTGATGATATAGGCAATTCTTTTTAAGATAGCAAGAGGCAGTATGGTAACCATTGTTGATCACCTAGTATTTTGTTTTTACATTATCTATTATGCCCATCCTTTTGATTTGACTGACTCTGTTCTGTTATGTCACATTTGGTTTTACTGTCTTCAAAAAAAGTAATAAGAACTGTGGGAGTAATAAAACCCAAAATGTGTAATTGTCATTGTACAAAAGAGAGGAAAAGAAAGTGCTCTAAAGAATATAACTGCATATATATTTAAATGTATAAGATAGATAACCTATCCTCATAAGTGAAATAAACACTATCCTCATAAGTGAAATAAACAAGACTCACATTAGAAAATATCACATTGTCTCTCTAGAGTAAAAGATAATGAAAACTGAAAAAGTAATAAAGTCCAAAATGTATAATAGATATTGTAAAAGTGAAAGAGAAGCAAAGTGCTCTAAAGATTATTACTGAGTTTTGTTGGATCATTGAACAAAACTGTTTCCAGTCTCACTGTTTGAAAGTCCACTTTATATGCTTTAATTTTGTAACTTGAACAACTATTTCTAAGATAACAATATGTAATCTATTAACTAGTGATTTCCTGTTATGTTTTCTGAAATTCTGTATAACTTGTGCCCTTTTTCTTTCTTTTTCTCCTTAAATAAAAATAAAAATAAAAAAAACAGAAACACTACATCTACTGGAAGACAAGGTAAGTAGAAATCTTGGAGACAAGAGTAGACAGAGAATTCATGAATAAAATGCAAACCACACAGAAAATACTTCAACTGGGATCTCATATTACTAAAAATTTTTGCACTTCAAAAGAAGTTACCAACATTCTTTTGAAAACCCACAGAATGGAAAAGAATTTTAGCCAATAATCCCTTAGACAAAGGACTTATATCCAGAACATACAAAGAATTTAAAAATATCAAGCCCCCCCCCCAATTCAAAGGCCCTCTCCAAAAATGGGCATCAGAGATGAACACACATTTCTCAGATGAAAACATACAAATGACAAATAAATACAGGAAGAAATGCTCACCATCACTGGTCATTCAAGAAATGCAAATTAAAACAACACTGAAATATCATCTCACCCCAGAAAGAATGGCTGTCATCATGAAATCAACTAATAACAAATGTTGGCGAGGCTGCGGGGAAAAAGGAACACTTCTCCCCGGTTGGTGGGAGTGTAGACTGGTGCAGCCACTGTGGAAATCAGTATGGAAATTCCTCAACAAACTAGGATTGGAAGTTCCATTCAATCCATCTATTCCCCTTCTGGGTATTTTCCCAGAAAAATTGAAAAGGTCATGTCATAGTGATAGATGTATACCCATGTATATAGCAGCACAATTTGTAATAGCTAAATCTTGGAAACAACCAAAATGCCCATTAACCACAGAGTGGATAAAAAAGATGTGGTATTTTTAGACAATGGAATATTACTCAGCTATGAAAAGGATGATCTTGAGACCTTTATAGGTAAATGGAGGCAACTGAGACTATCCTCATAAGTGAAATAAACAAGACTCACATTAGAAAATATCACATTGTCTCTCTAGAGTAAAAAATAATGAAAATTGAAAAAGTAATGAAGTCCAAAATGTATAATAGATATTGTAAAAGTGAAAGAGAAGCAAAGTGCTCTAAAGGATTTAACTGTATGTATGTATAACTATGTAAGATAGATGGCTATATTACTAAATTTTTGTTGGATCATTGAACAGAATGGTTTGAACTGTCAATGTTTAAGTGTGTATCCACTATTTTTTTTTATTGGTACTGGGGATCGAACTCACGACTGCAAGCTTGCAAGGCAGGCACTTATGCTGCTTAGCTAAATCCCCAGCCCCAATAACAGAAACTTTTTTTTTTTGTACTGTGGCTTGAACTCGTGACCTCATGCTCACCAGGCAGGTGGTTGTGTCACTGAGCTAAATCTCCAGCCCCATCTATCCACTTTTTATGCTTTGATTTTGTAACTTGAACAACTATTTCTAAGATGACAATATGTAATATATCAACTAGCGATTTCTAAGTGTTAATTTTTCCTTTTTTTTTGAATTCTGTATTATTCTGCCTTTTTTTTCTATTTTGTTTTCTTTAAATAAAAAATAATAAAAAAGACAAAAAACTTCATTTTGTTAATATGTTCTCTGTGGTAAAATTTGATGTTTTTATCTGATCTTATTTATTGTTAATTATTAACTCTGAAGTGTAACATCAATTAAGCAGTAGCAACAATTCGCCAACTCTTTTCTTTTTTGCAGTATTGAATACTAAACCCAGAGCTTTCCTGCCTCAGCCTCCGAGTGCTAGGATTATAAGCCCATATGACCCCACCTAGCTACTTTTAACTTTTAAGTTTGATCATAATATATTAGAAAATGATTAGAAGAAAAGGTTTTACATCATTACTTAACCAAAATACATAAATCTATTATAAATAAAACAATTACTTACCGAATCCAAAAAGCAAAGGTAAGACCCCGAGCTCTGAACAATTGCTTGATTTTTAGAATATCCAACTGTTGGGGAAAAAAAAACAGAAAAAGCTCTTCTATAATTCAAGTTTCAAAAGCATAACATGTAATATACTTTATACTCCAAAGAAGCTAACAGCATTTTGCACTACCATCCAAAAGTTGGGGTATGAGGATGACATCCCTATGGGTGACTGGTATCAGGACCACAGTGATGAGGCACCTGGAACAAAAACTAAAAGTCTCCAGGAACAGTGAGTGAGTTCTGTGAGGAAACAGGAGCTCAGGTGGGGACCTGCACAGACCTCACATGCAGGTGATCTGGATGCCCGGTAGGCTGCGACCTCGGCATACGTCCAAGGTCAGGGGTAGCCATCACAGATTCTGAGCATCTGCGCACACATACCATGTTGGTCCCAAACTCCTCAGTCCCTGAAGGTACGCTTACCCTCAGAACCCAGAGCCCAAAGAGGATCAAATCAGACAGGAGAACACACAGTATGGCAGTGCAGTGAGCGCCCACAGCCCACAGCCTCACAGAATGGCATGGGAGACAGTCACTGCTAAGCACAGACACCAGAGGCAGATGAGACAGAGTGTGGAGCACAGAGCAGCCAGGGCTCTTCCATGCCTAAGGGACAGGGAGCAGCTGCCCTGGAGCAGGCAACTAGAGGCCTGCTGGGCTGCTAGGGCTCATGATATCATTTTCATTGGGCCGCTGGTTTCCCAGTGTGGTCAGTTCATGATTCTGCTAAGTGTGCTCTTCCAAGGGATGTGTTTCAATAGAAGTATTTTTAAAATCCAGGCTTTCAAAGATATTACAGCTGAGTTAGAGTTAAACAGGATTAACTGCCAAATGAATGGAGCTGAAAAAGTGCAAGATAGATGTAAAAGACAAAAATCACCATAAAGGGAGTTCCAGAGGGAATCTGAGGCACTGGGGTGTAAATGAACAGAAATGCAAGAGTGCAGGACTCATGACCAGGGAGGGCACAACATGTGTTTGGGAAGGTGAGCACGTGTCCACTGAGAGGTTTCTGACTAAGGAATCACTCGCAGATTAACACTAAGCAAGCTGGACCTGGACACTGAGGGTGCAGAGAGCCAGAATAAGAGTGCTGACAGGACTCTGGGGTAAGAACCCACTGTCCCTAGGAAAAGAGGCTACCAACACCTGAAATGAGTTATACAGCTGGTTACACAGCTGATGCCACCAAGAAGAATCACAGGAAACAAAACAGATGCGAGCAGAGTTGAAACAATAAATCTCTACTCAAAGTTAGGACAAGCTGAAGAAAGGACAAGCTGTGTTCCAGAAGGGCACAGCCAAGTGTGTGCCTCTGTCAGCCCCCAGCACTACCCCGATTCCTGCTACGAGGAGTGAGAAGAAGGACTCCTGCTAGGCGGGCTCTGTCCTGTTCCTGGGAAGGACAAGAAGCAAACTCCAGCAACGCAAGGCAGAAGTAAGACACACAAAGTCACCAGATCCTCACTTGTATTTTCAAAGAACTCAGCTGAAGCAGTGTCCTTCTGATGGGGTGTCCCATAAGGTGGCAGCTTAATCTCTAGCAGTAATTCCTCAAACTCAGCCCACCCAAACCCATGAGCAGAAGGACCCGATTTCCAGGAAGCACAGTTGTGAACAAGGGCAGAGGGAGAACAGACACCGAAGAGCCCAAGTGCCTACTCCTGCCCAGGGCGACTTGCAGCCATCACAGAACAGCAGTGGCTAAATGCCCACCATGAGTGCTCCACAGGGCAGGAACACAGGAGACCATAAAACCTGAAAACACAGAACTCCTGGCAACGTGAAGGATGGGAAGAGACTTTGCACAATCACAGTGAAAACTGGAGTGCTGCTCAGAAAGCTGCCCATGGGAGGAGAGTTTTAGGAGAGAAACCAAACCCAGGAATTTGGGTAATGAGAGCAGGTATATCTCACCAAGGAAGCTGGAAGCTTCTCACAATGAAGCTTGTGTCTGGCAAAGACTTGGAATGTACATTAATATCACTGCCTGGCAGAAAGTCAAATATGTGTGCAAGGTTCTGCATTCAGGTAGGTCAGTGCCTTCATGAGGGGTGCTGGTTGCCATGGTCATAGCAAGGCAAAACCACCTCCAACAGATGTTAACATTTCTGGGTCACGCTTCATTTTGATTTTAGCAAGCAGCCACATGATGAAAAAGTGTTGCTCTAACATGATATGAGATCATGACAATTGAATCTTAACTCTATCTAAAAAACTGGCACTCTTGAAAACAGACTTTGAAGCTATGTTACCTAAAGGCAAATACAAGTTTTCCTATTTAAGAAAATACACTACAGGAGTCAGTCCTTTCAGACAGGCCCAGATGGAGTGCATCATATGGACACAAAACACAGGATTCTCATGGGCCTGCTCACCCACTTCCCATGGGTAACGGGGACACCAGCATGCTCCCTCCAGGTCACGGTCATGTCTGTCACTGAAGACCATGTCCCAGTGAGATGGTTTAAGGGACAGCCATCCACAAGAAGCATTTTTAAAAAACTCATTCTTAAATGGAGACAAGGCAAGAAGCACCACAACAAATGCTTTCAATTTGTTTCTATTGAGCAAAACCTCCAAGAGTACTAAAGGATGTTCAGACTGGTTTCAAAGCACAACTTTTACACCCATTTTGCAAGCTGAGATAGATATTGTACAGTAACTGAATTATAAAAACAAACTAAAGGAAATAAAGCCAACAAATAATTTGGCATAAGGATGCATGTCTACAAATGCAACACTGTGGAGGCCGAGGCAGGAGGGTCACCATGAATGTAAGTTCAACCTGTGCTATGCAGTAAGTTCAAGGACAGCCTGAACTACATACACAGCAAGACCCTGTCTCAAAAGAAATTTTTTGGCAAAAAAGTATTCACATCTTCCAGGTGCACAGGATGACAAAGATGCTAACAAAAACAAGCTACCAGTACTTCATGAGAGCCGAGGCAAGGCTGTCCTAAGCACCCTCAAAGACCCCGGCATGGGCCCTGCTATCCTGACCTGTCTGCACACAGCAGACAGGCAGAGAACTGGCCACATGCCAGCCCAGCAGCCTGAGTCACAGTGCCCTCCTACACCAGGTGCCGGGTTTGTGCCACTGCGACATGCTACACAGAGGTCCCCATCATACTTCCATGTGACTTTTAAGACCGCAGACACTTTTTTTTTAAAGGATGGGCTTTTAAAAATTACTTTTACTTAAAATTTTTCTTAAATGCTATCCTCGCTCTTCTGACTTGTCATACCAGGCACACTCAAACACATGGACAGACAATGTCTGCTGGGTCCTGGGGAGCCCCACGTTGCAGCTCACCTCCACCGATACCCAGCCTCTACTTGGCCCAAATCAACAGGAAGCCATAAAAATCAACAGCTTCCAGGGACTCTTAGATTGGGAGCACAAAGCAGCAAAACTGTTTCGTAATGGCCAATATTCAGAAATAGTCGTGCAGCCCTGAAGAGGCTGTCATCTATACAGACAGGTGTGTGGACTTGTGGGGTGACAGTGATACCTACCCTGGGAATGAGGCCTGAGGGAGGCGAAGGAGGCAGTACACACCCAAGGATCACCAAGACCAGCAGTCACAGTGTGGCCACAGTTTGTAATGCTGGCAGAAAAGAGCAGAAAGCAAGAGGAAGAATAGGGCATCCTTGAGGGTCCCAAGTTGAGGAATAACAGAGCTTGTCTCCTCCTCTCATTTCTTTCTCCAAATATCACCCAAATGTATCAAGCAACCTGCAACTCCTGCCAACTCTCCACCCACCCAGTTTTACCTGACACTATCAGGGGATCTTCTGAGAGCCTATGTTCCAGGATCACGTGTTGGATCTGAGCAGGATCTAACAGCAGACCTTACACTCCCAGGCACTGAAAGGGGGTGCTACAGAGACCACTCCACCCCCAGCCTAGCCTGCCTGCCCTTGAGTTACACAGCAGCTGGACAATTCCCTGGAACCATGTGATAGTTAACTGTCTTGTCAACTTCAATAAGAAATACCTAACTAAATTGGGTCAGCACAGTTCTGTGTGTAGCTGAGGGGATTTACTGGATGTGACAGTGATCAGTGGACCTGCCACCAAAACGGTAAAAAGAGGAAACAAAGAAGGAAGGCTGCTTCTGTTTCTTCAGAGGAGCTCTAGTCTTTACCTTCACCTTGGCTGTTGTCTCCTGGCTTCCAGTGCCAACCATTCAGCCTCCTGATCTGGACTTGCATGGACTACTACAGTGAGCTGCAGGCCTGGATCCTTCGATCTCCAGTGCTCACACAAACCTTTTTCACTCTTCCACACCTGACTCTGGGGCAGCTGTTTTGTAAATTCTTATACATTTATATATCCTGCATCAATGTTTCTCTAGTAAGCATGGATTGATACAAACCACATCTGCTACAAGAGTCAGGTGTCATTCCTGAGAATATCTTAAAGCAGTGGCTCTCAACATAAGATGTGCCTCAGAATCTCCTGGGATGCTTCTAAAATTCCAAACTGAGGGCTAAGAATTTAGCTCAGCGACATATGCACCTGCCTGGCAAGCATGATGCTGAGTTCGATCCCCAGTACCAAAAAAAATTAAATAAAATTCCAAAGCTAAGACTGTACCCCAGATCTGCTCCCAGAGAACCTCAAAGGGCAGGAGCAGGCCCAAGGCTCTCTAAAGCTCCCCAGAAGATTCAAACATGCACCCAACAGTGAGGACCCTTACTTTAGAGACAGATGTGGCCCCTATTCTCACAGGACTGTCCTCAGTTACACACTGCTCACTTGGTCACCTCCACATTTCAAGCCAAAGCGGTACACAAGGCCCATGTCAGTTGCTGACTTAGGACTCATGGTGTACGACTCAGCAGAGGCCCTTCTTCTCTCTGTAGAACACATTTTGCCATCCTCTTGGCCTCTGCTGCTGCTCCACACCTGGCTGATTTATCATTCACTGTTTGCACACTGCAAAAGAGACTTGAACAGTAAGAAAGAAAGTAGTTCAGTTTGGTGGAGCACACTTGTAATCCCAGCACTCTGGGAGGCTGAGGCAGGAAGATCACAAGTTCAAACTCAGCTCAGGCGACTAGAGACTCTGATCTGTTCCAATCAATGCTAAGGATACAAGGTTACTCAGCATAAAACAGACAATAAATGAAAATACAAGTATATTTTAATGTGAAATTATAAAATTCAAAAGACTGTAACAAAAACATTAATTGCCCTCAGAAAAGATGCCCTTAAAAAATAGCAAGAATCAGGTTGATGTAGTATTTCTCATTCACACACAAGACACTAGAAGATAATGAGTCAATTCCTTCATAATTATTTTGTCCCTAGAATTGCACACCCAGCCAAATCGTGGAGCGTAACTTAAAAGGACACTGTTTGATAGCTACGAGCCTCAAACAGTTTACCATCCACACCCTAAACATGAACAGGAGTTCTGAAGAAGTAACTCCAGCAAAATGAAAAAGAAAGATATAAAAAGAAAAATCTTTAATGAGAAGAAAGCATGGGGACATAGAAAAATCAGGTGCAGAGACGAGGAAGAAAAACGAGATGTGCGGTGTTGGCAGAGGCCTCTGGGGTGCTCCTGAGGCTGCTCCCCATACTGCTGTGAGCACAGTCACATGTTAGCAATGCTGTCAGGCCATTTTCATAAGGCATGAATGTTGGAACTGACCTATTGGCAAAGTGAATAAACCAAGAGTTGTAAAAAAAGCATCAAACTAGCCCAGATGATGGTAACACACTATCAAGAATTAATAGGGGGTGCTGAGCTGGGTCTCACTGGCAAAAGCTCCATGTTGCCTCAAGCCCTTCTAAGGCTGAATGTCTTTTCACTACATGTTGATATTCAAAGAGCAGCTTTAATTTATCAAAGCAGACATTCATTTGTGAAATAAGCAAATGCCTTTCATTAGTTGCCCAAGCTGGGTCTGAACTTGTGATCTTCCTGCCTCAGCCTCCCAGAGTGCTGGGATTACAAGTGTGCTCCACCATACCCAACTGCTTTCTTTCCTACTGTTCCAAGTCTCTTTTGCAGTGTGCAAACAGTGGATGATAAATCAGCCAGGTGTGGAACAGCAGCAGAGGCCAGGAGGATGGCAAAATGTGTTCTACAAAGAGAGGAGGGGGCTCTGCTGAGTCATATACCACGAGTCCTAAGGCAGCAACTGACATGGCAAAACAAGGACATAATTACAGCCAAAAGGCCAACCAAGGGGACATAGTGGAACATAAAGAAGGATGATGGGGGCTTTGCTTCCACATGGCAGTATCGGGAGTCCTGCTCTCTGGCAAAGCCAGCAAAAATTACCCAAGAAAATGAACCATCTAGTCTCTAGAAATGATCCTAAGGTAACATAAAATGAAAAAACAGTTACTCAAAAAACCGTCCTGGAGCTTACATCCTCCTCAGCTCCCAGGAGGCCAGAACACAGCATTGTCTACTCTGACTCAGCTATATCTGAGTGCTAGTTGCTGCCTCTGCTCCCCTGCAGAGGTAGCAGGGCTGCCCTATGGCTGTGGTGTCCTTCAGAACACAGGGCCTCAAGAGTCCTGGGCCTGGCTACTGCAGCAGGTGAGAGGGAGGCAGAAATGATGTCGAGGTACCGCCCTCTTCTAGCGGGGTTTCATACAAGAGAGGCACACACACTCCCTTTGGAGAAATAGAGCATCTACTCAGGGAAAGAAACAGGCTAAGAACAAAGCACCACATCTCCAATGTAGCGATCTTGTTTGCAATGAAGTGTGGAGAAGCTCTATGCCCAGTGAAATGGTCCCAGAAAGGAGTCTGGCAGGTGCCTTGGTGATGCAGAAGAACTCCAGGCTGACCTGTTAAGCTAGAGACAGGCGGCAGTGAAGTTCGAAGGATCCTCGAGGAGTCTGGAATCTTTAAACACAGACCTCAGAAACCTTTCCTTCAAATGGCCTCAATTCCATGGGATTATTCTTCCTGATACCCTGAGGCATCATAAAAAACTACACAGAAATCACCAATTATTGGAGTGTAACATCTGGGTGTGCTCAGAGAAAGTGTCAAAGAAAACTGGGGCAAGGCCACTCTCATCCCTCAGATATGTAGGGCTAAGGCTGAGGAATAACATCAATGCCATCCAGGGACTAAGGAGGTGAGTAAGAATCTGCAGTGAGTCCTAGAAGTCACCAGAAGTTTTACAACATATGATCTAAACATCAGTTTCCAGCTAAAAATAGGCGACCTACAAAGAAATGGGAAAGCACAACCCACTCTGGACATAGGGCAGGCAACAAAAACTTTCCAAGACATTGTCCAGATGCCACATCTAAGACACATCAAAGAAGCCATTACAGGGCCAAGGATATAGCTCAGTGGCACAGTGCCTGCCTGGTAAGCATGAGGTCATGGGTTTGATTTCCAGTACCAAAAAAAGTTGGGCATGGCGGTGCATGCCTGTAATCCCAGCAGTTGGGAGGCTGAAGCAAGAGGACGGCAGCAAGTTCAAAGCCAGCCTGGGCTACAAAGTAAGCTCAAGGCCAGCCTGAACTGCACAGCGAGACCCTGTCTCAAAAAAACAAAAAAGAAAAAAAACCCCAGCCTTAATGCTGAAACTAAAAGAAATCATAACAAAAAAAAGATATAAAAATGTATCAGACAGTATCAACAGAGACTAAGAAGAACCAAATAAAAATTCTCAAGCAGAAAAGCACAGTAATGAAAATTAAGTTTCCACTAGAGGAATCCAAAAGTAAACTGGCTGAATTAACAAACCTGAAAACAGATGGAAAAAGATTATCGAATTCAAAGAACAAACAGAAAAAAGAATGAATAAAAATGATCAACACCTCAGAGAATGTGGGAAAGCATTAAATGCAACAATACCGACATGAGTACCAAAAGGAAAGGGGAGAAATAGGCAGAAAAATAGCTGAAAATCTCCCGTTACTTGAAAGACATTAAACTTTGTCTTTCATAAAGGTTGTACTTTCCCATTTGTTTTTGTTTCCTATTTTTAGCTGGAAACTGATACTTAGATCATATGTTGTAAAACTTCTGGTGACTGCCAATATTCACCACTAGATACATTACAATAAAATGCCAAAAGACAAGGACAAGGAAAATGTCTTGATAGCAACAAGAAAAAGATGACTTGTCACTTACAAGGGACCCTTAATAATCAAACATCTGCCTGTCATTTGATCAGTAGAAGCAAGGAGGCTGTAGAGTTCCAAATGACATTTTCACAGCACTCAAAGAAAACCACCATCAATCAGGAATCCCAGATCTAGGAAAGCCACCTTCCAAAAATAAAAGAGAAATTAAGACAATGCTCAGAGAAACAACAGCTGAATTTGTAAACTGCAGATCAACCTTAAAATATTAAATATTAAATATTAAATTTCTTTAAGAAGACAGGACTTCAGGTCCACACAAAAATCAAACTTGTACAGGACTATTCATACAGGCATCATTTACAACAGCCAAAAAAGTGGGCCAATTCCAATGTTTATGAACTGATGAATAAACAAAGTATGGTGTATCCCTGCAACCAAGTACTTTTCTCTCACAAAAAGGATGAAGTACTGATACATGCTATGGCACAGATGAACCTTACTAATGCTGTGCTTAGTGAAAGAAGCCAGTCATGAAAGAGCACTTGTTATGACTGTATTAATATAAAATGTCTACATCAAAGCCATGCATGGTGGCGCACTCCTGTAATCCCAGCACTTGGGAGGCTGAGGCAGGTGGATTGTGGCAAGTTCGAGACCAGCCTGGGCTACAAAGTGAGCACAATGCCAACCTGAACCACACAGCGAAACCCTGTGTCAAAAAGACCAAAAAAAGGTCTACAGCAGGAAAATCCATATATACAGATATAGAACAGACCAGTGGTTTTCTGAGTGGTACACCCTGGGCTATAACTCATGTGCTGTAAGAGAATGCCATTCACCAAGTGTCTTATATAAACAACAGAAATTTCTCACAGCTCTGGAAGCTGAAAGCCCAAGATTGAGGTGTTGGGTAACTATCTCATTGGGACCTTGCCCGTTCCCCGACACAGGAGAAGGGGTAAAGTTTTCTTTGGCCTTTCTTAAGATACTATGCCCATCTGTGAGACTCTGCCCTCATGACCTTATCAGTTCTCAAAAGCCACTCCTCTTAATACCATTACATGAGAGTTAGGCTTGAACATGCAAGGCGGGGAACAGACACAACTTCAGACCATAGAAACAAATCCTTATCAAAGAACTACAAAAGTAGGTCGAGGAGGTTCTCGTTCAGTACTACACCTGAGGCAGAAAGATGGGACTCGGCTAAAACTGGCTGGAAAAGGATACATGACAATATTCTGGGATACACACACAGAACTCTTCTCAAAATCCTGCACACAGACTTCTCACAAGAGCTGAGCAGGCTTTTGATAGGATGTCGTGGACATGTTGCCACGTGTGAGAAATATAAAAAGGCACAGTCTCCATAAAGCATTCGCTAACATGCCTCTTCACAATAGCCCATCTTATGCTGCAGAGTGTATTTTTATTTTTTCTTCCCTTTTTCCAGTCTTTTTATTTAGCCCAAACTCACTCTGCTGAGCCCATTTTCCAATTATCTTTCTGGGGTTTTTTTTCCTACTTTTTTTTTTTTTGTCTTTTTCGTTTTTATCGGTACCAGGGATCGAACTCACGACTGCCTGCTTGCAAGGCAGGCGCTTATGCTGCTGAGCTAAATCCCCAGCCCCTTTTTTCCTACTTTTAATAAAGGTGAAACTTTTACCATTGTGCATGCTTGTTTCATTCAATTCTTTGTCTGGGACAGAACAGAGGTACATATCACCTCTAAAAATAGACTCGAGCACCCTTGACCCCAGTGACTGAATGATGACCAGGATTTTTTGCTAGTATCTGAACAATGTGAAACTATTTAAGCATGCAAGTTGATGAGAAACCACGAATTATATTTTAATAAACTAAGTATGTGTACTCACCTCCTCGGGGAGAAGGTGAATCATGACCTCCAATGACTACAGGGATACCAGCACTTTCCAGCTTTCCTTTCCATCTTTCAATGATAGTCATAGACTTGTCCTGGAGGTGCAACAGTGGCAGGTCAAGAAAACTCCTCAGAACAGTCAAAATGTGACCAAGTTATCCTACTGGAAGTTTATAAATACCTTACTGGCATCGTCAAAAACAGAGAGTTCCAAGGAGCCTTCAAAGTCCTGCTGCAAAACAGACTTCAAACACTCATCCAACCACTCTTCAGCATTGTGGACAGGGAGGATAATGGACTGGAATTCAGAGAAGTGGGTTAATAGAAGAGGGAAAGCCAAATTCCCACACACTGCCCCACGGTATTCCCTCTGACATCCACACAGTGCTCATTAGCACAGGGCAAGCTTGACCCACAGAAATCCCTGAATAGTTTCCAGGAAAGGGCATGCCCAAACAAGCAACTCCTTCTCGTAACTCTTAACACTCTTTGCTCCTTAAGATTTATTGGGTTTTAGATTTCCCTGAACTTTCACGTGTTTTCTAAAGGAGAAAGGGGTGCAAGACATCAAGATGTTCTGACTCAATGGTAAATTCATGTGTTTAATCACTGGTCACATTCTGGTGAAGCAGGCACCACCTATCTTGTGTATTTCCCAATTCAGTCCTCAAAATAGCCGTTAGGACTTTGCTGGTGGGACGTGCATTCCAGCAAAGTTGAGCTTAAAGAAACTGCGAGAAAGAAACCCTTTAATACTCCTATGCAGTCATTAAAAAGGGCCATACTGGGCATTACAAGTTGGAGTTGCATTTAAGCAACGTAGCAACATCCAGTCTCTAAAAAAATTCTAGAGATGTAACTCAGTGATAGTGCAACTAATCCAATGCTGTCCAAAAAAAAAAAAAAAAAGTAAAAACCGTAAAACTTTACCAATACAATTACTATAATCGCCTTAAGTTATTTGTATACTATATATATTATGAATAGCCATAAAAGCTAGTGTGGTGTCACCCTATTATGGTCACCATTTATTACTTTAGTCTGGATTTACTATTTAAAGGAAAAGGATGCTTTTATTTTTCTCAAGATCTACAACACTACATATAATATGAATTTCTGTCAAAAGCAGGAGCGGGATTAACCTCGGTCCCCGACTTAGCTCAGACTGCAGCCCATAGTAGCCTCCAAGCGGGTCAGCACGAGATCTGACCCGCACGCGGACGACGAGCAGGGGCTAGAGGAGCGCGCGGGTCCACAGGCCCCGGCCCAGCGTTCCCGTCCCGCGCCCCGCCGGCCGCGGCGTTGAGCCCAGAACGCTAAAAGGCTGGAGTGGCGCGAAACGTCAGTGGCAAGAGAGCGCACAACCGAGGGACACGCAGGGGGTCGGGGCGGTGCGGGCCGTGCCCGCCTCCATGGCTCAGACCTACCACGAGGGCCGGCGGGCGGGGCGCCCTCGAGTTTTCGGGGCGCTGCATGTACACGCTTCTGCGTCCACCTCGCGGCCCAACCCGCCGCCTCGGCCCGCCACGACCCGCTGAGGCGCACGGCACGGCGCGTGCTCAGGTGGCTGGGCGGGGCCGAGGGCAGGCCGGGTCTGATTGGTACAGAGGCACATCAATCTCGTTGGGGGCGGGAGGCAGACGCTCTGTCGTGGAGGGGGCGGGGACGTCCGGGCCGGGGCGGGGTGAGCCGTGCAAGGTTCTGGGCGCTGCCTTCCGGGCGCTGGGTGGCGACGGCGCTTCAGGAGAGACGGTCTGGGCCAGTGACGGAATCCTTTGGTGCGGAAGGTGAGCTTTGAAATCCAATCTCGATCTCGATCACCTCTAGGTGGGCGTGTGTACTTTGGAAACAATCCTGCGACCTCTCACCCGCCCCCTTTGCTGGGGGCCAAGCGGGGCCGACCTGGACAGAGGAGACCCGGGAGAGCCCCATGCGTGTCCTTGCGCGTCCCACGTAGAAGCGCGCGCAAGACCGCTGAGAGACCCCCGAGCTCTGACGCAATGATCCACCAGCGGCTTTTAGGACTTGGCGTCTTTTCAGACTGACTGTGGCGCCTGCGGTTTTTCTGAACAGTCATCGTGAACATGGCAGGCATTGTATTTGGGACCCTTCCACACTGTCCTTGACTGGCTGACTGACCCTGAGTGTGTCTAATGGCATTTGCTTCTCTTTTGTGTCTCCGTCAAACGTCCTTAGCGTGACCACACTTGGGTGCGGTGGCACACCCCAGTAATCCCATCACTGGGGTGATGAGGCAGGAGAACCGCACCTCTAGACCAGGCTGAGATGCGCACAGAGTTTGAGACCAGCCAGCACTGCATAGTGAGATCTTAACTAAAAGAGTAGCCTCACTTAAAAATAACAAGAGAAAGCAGCTTGCGGTTTGGGGACTGCAGTGCCTGTCCATTAAAACACCTCCCCTACAAGGAAAACAGTGGCTGTCTTTTTGTCAAGATAACAAGCTACAGACATGGCTAGTAAGTCACAGAAACCTGATACTCTTAACTCACCTATTAGCCTGAGCAAGGAAGTGCTGGGCCCAGTCCTGCAGGTGGGGTCTAAGCATGGCCACACTCTGTCCTGCCTTTGAGGGGCAGGAGTAATGTGACTAGAACCTCTCCAGGTGGTTGAGGGTTTTCTGAGGCACTTGATACCAGAGGGGTAGACAGCAGCAGGACTGAGAAAGTTCTGTGAATGTGACGTCCAGTGATTATGGCTGTGCCACTCTCTTACATACATTAACCACACTCGAGGTTATTCAGACTGCTGGGAATTACTGAACAGGTCATAGTTCAGTAATTCTGCAACTGATCTTTTCTTTTAATGTGTGTGTGTGTGTGTGTGTGTGTGTTTCAGTGTGTGTGTGTGTGTGTGTGTGTGTGTTTCAGAGAGTGGAACCCACGGCCTCACACATGCTAGGAAAGTGCTGTCTACCAGTGAGCTACTCTCTCAGTGTTAAATCCTTCTCTTTAAAAAAACTAAGATTCAATGCAAAGCAAGCATTTTGTATACAGTATGTTCTGTTATAACAAAGCAAACTTTTTAAGCCTCTATTTAAATCCACTTCGGATGTGATGGTTTGTACTGAAGCTGCATCTTATTTGCAAAACCTGTTCTGTGATTGGAAAGGTTTAGGCCAGATGAATAAAAATACAACCTTTCAGACTGACAAATACATTCTGAGAATTTGTTTCCAGGGACCTGATGAGATTGGTGTATTAGGAATAGTTTCATTTTAAATGATTTCTCTAAAAGTAACATTCTGGCTACAAGAATGCACCCTGAGCTTGAGATAAGGGGTCATAGATAAAGAGCTGCAGATGGCTTTTGGCCCACAGTAGCACATGGTGTTCAAACTGTGGCTTCAGCAAGTGTCTTACTTCCTGTCCTTCTCCTGCAAATTTGCTTTCCGATACCTTGTAACACAAATTTTATTACAACCTCCTTTTTGTGAACATTCAAAACACCAAGAGGCACTTAACAAATGCAAGGTGGCTTGGGTGCTGTTCTAAAATCAAGGAAGGTAGAGCCTGAGATTCCTGTCACAGTAGAATCTTAGCAAAAGGGACTGGGCTGTGGGGACTCACCTGACACTAGGAAAGGACAGGAAGTGGAGGACAGTGTTGGCATTTGCTGGATTAAGACTGTGTGGATTTAAATCAGATGGAAGGGGGGTACTATTGAAGGATGAGCGAAGTCACATGGGCACCCAAAGGGGAAGTTACACAAAACTCTCCCCAGCTATGGGCCCACTGCATAGGCAATCTCTTTATTTTTCATTGTTACACAGAATGTAGGTGAATAGTGGCTATATTCTGAGGACCCAGTGCTGTTTCCTTGGGTCTTGCAGTGGGATAGATAAGCTGCTGGAGTCAGAATGTCCTGTCTCCCAAGCCCAAACGTTGGAGCCTAACCCCAAGGGCATGGTGCTAGGAGGTGGGTTTTTTGGTTTATTTATTTGTTTTTTGTCTTTTTCATACAGGGTTACACTATGTAGTTCAGGTTGGCCTTGCGCTCACTTTGTAGCCCAGACTGGTCTTGAACTTGTAGGGATCCTCCTACCTCAGCCTCTTGAGTGCTGGTTTCATAGGTATATGCCACTACACCTGGCAAGGAGGTGGGGTTTTTAGATGACCAGGTCCTGGGGGCCACAGGATCAGTGCCTTATACAAGAGGGTGGTGGGAACCCTTCTGAGTCTTCTGCCCCCGGAGGACATGTGGAAGGTACTTGTGAGGCAGGGGCCCTCACCAGACACAGGGCTGCTCGGGCCTTATCCTTGGACTTCCTACCTGCACCAGTTTGAGAAATAAAATTCTGTTGTGGATAAATTATCCAGGATAAAGTATTTTTCTGTAGTAGTCTACATGAGCTATGACACCAGATGTCTAAGTTAAAGAGCCACACAGCAGTCCTACCATGCTGGAGCTGGAAGTAGAGATGTACCACTGCCACCGTCAGACCACACCAGCAACACCTGGAGGCTTGTGATGCAGGCGCCACCAGGCTCAGGGTAAGAATCAGCTGTGCGCGCTCTCAGGGAGGGCTGAGTTCAAAGCTATAGACACAAAAGTGCTTCTGACAGCCTGAGCCCCAAACCCCTAGATGTCCACCCATTTCAGCACAGAATGAATTTCAACAGGATTTGGAAGTGGGTGCTTCATAGAGGTCAGGAGCATCTGGATCACAGAGACTGCATCTTGTGGCCAGAGCACCCTAAGAACAAACCAGGTCTCCAGGGAGCCCACGTCTGGTGGGCAGTGGATTGGTGTGGGGTTCTCTTCTGCTTCTTTACTCTTTCAAAGGTCGGTTTTGCCTCAGCTGAATTTAATCCCTCATTCAAGGCCTGCAGCTCATACTGTTTAGAAATGTAATCTGTGAGACATGATGTGGACATAGTGCCATGGATTCCAACTTCAACAACACATGTTCCTAGAATCCAGGCCTGTTGGGGAGTTCCAGCTGCTACCAGGGAACCCTGCAGTATGTTCTGGGGAATGATACATCCTGATGTGTACCTGATACAAGGTTGACCACCCATAGCCATAGCAGGTCAGACTATTCATGAAGATAAAGTGGCAGCTCAGGAGAGCAGGGCCAGCTGGGATGACCTTGACTCCCTTCTACAGTGTATTCGTTTTACCTTGGGGAGCCCCTGCCATCCCCTCCCCTCCCCCCAACACGGCAGGCATTGCTTCAGGGGTGACCACTCTCAGCCCAGAGAGCCCACCAGCCTTTTCCATTTCCTGGCACAGCCATTGGTTATGGATGACCCTGATCCTTTTTAGGGCATAATCTTGGAAGATTGTGGGTCACCCCTGAGGTATAGCTTTGGGAGAGCAGCTCCTAACACAGGAAGCTCCCAAGAGCCATGAGTAGTTGTCTGAGGATGTGGCAGGAGTCCTGGGGTAAAGGGCTGATCTTAAGAAAGGAGCCTGAACTCAGGAGCTGGTATGTTCTGCAGTCCCTACAAGTTTGATCTTATAACAGAGGTATGGGACAGCTCTGTGTAGCCACATGGGGGAATCAGCCCCATCCAGCATCTCACCCAAGGCAACACTTGTAACCAGTCTGCATGGCCAGGGATTCTGGAAGAGTGGAATCTCACTGAATAAGCATTTTCTAAATGCTAGGCCCTTTTCAAATATTATCTCATTAAAGCCCAGCACATGATTGACCCAGTGCCAGATCCTGGATCTGTCTGGCCCAACTGCAGGAAGGGATGAGGTTCCTGTCACAGGAAGCATTTAATTAACAGCAGGCAGACATTCAGTGTGGATTCCATGTGAGCATCAGCCATCATGTAGGATGTTTGTCTTGGCCTGGATCCCTAGCACCAGTCCAAAAGACAGAGCCTGAGTCAGGAGTTTGCACATGGAGTTTCTGTTCCCAGGACACTGGGGCCGGGGACAGTGAGGCAGGTAAGGAGAGGAGGCCGGGAACCATGGGTTCCATCGGGGTGTCTGCATGAAGGGTTGAGCCCAGGCCTTTCTCAGGACCCTGAAAAATTATCCACCTGATAGGGAGGAGACTTTTGGTCTGCGTCTGCATATTCATCTGTGTCTGCATCTGTATCGCTATGTATCTAACTGGCAGCAGCACAAATGTTCTAAGCCCCGGGCCATGCTAAGCAACCAAGGCTGCCACTTAGAGTCAGGGTTTGGATAGTGGGCAGACCTTCAGGTGAGCTGGGATGCCTGCCTCAAGGTCCAAAGAGAAAGGCTGTGACATAGAACCACAGCTTCCTACCTAGTGGACGTTCAGCAGAAGCCACTGTGGAGCGCAGTAGCACCTAAAATGGTTCTGAAGTGATGACAGCCAGACATTCTTTATCCTGGTTAGAGTTGGAGGTGCCTTGGGAGCCACATGCTGGTGGGGATAGCTTATAGCTTGTTCGCTGAGCCCCATTGTTAGGCTGGCTTAGGCACTCTGTCTGTTGTATTGGGACAGGAGCAGCCAGTGTCACATCTTCCTCCTAACAACATCGGCCCAGACTGAACAGCCTCTGGCTCAGTGTCTGTCTTAGTCACTTTTTGTCACTGAGCAAAATACTTGACACCCACAACTTCGGGGAAGGGGTGTTTATTTTAGTTCATGTTTCAGTTTATAGTGGCTGGCTCCAAGGCAGGATGCTGTGGCAGAGAGGCCCAATGCAGTGGAACGTCTTCTGCCATGGTGGACAGGAAGCAGACAGCGTGAAGGGAGGAGTTGGGGAGAGAGATAGACCCTTCCAGGCCACACCCCCAGGGCCCCTCTCCAATCAGACTCCACCACCCAATACAGCACATTTAGCTGTAAACTGACAAATATCATACCCCTATGGCCCAATCACCTCTCCAAAGGACCACCTGTTAGCACATGAGGTTTTGGATATCTAGATGTCCATCTAGATATAAAGCATAACTGCCTCATCTTCCACTTGAAGGGAGCAGCCAAGGGTGCACAGCTTGCTGTGGTAAGTATCTTGCATCCTCCTGATATGAGCAGGAACATGTCCCGTGTGGGTTACGGTAGTAAATCTGTGCTCCTCAGCGTGGGGTGATGTATCTACACATGTTCATGTTGGGGAAATACACCCAAGGGTCTCAGGCAACTCAGCATTCCCTCAAGATGAGGAGGGGAGTGTGACATTGCCAAGTTGGCTGTCTGTGCTGGTATCAGGAAGAGGCCCCAGTTTCTACCTGACAAGACTTCCCTGAAGCCATTGCTATAAGGTTTTCCCCACTGGTCCCTGACAGGTCACCAAAGGAAGAGGTTGGCTAAGTGAATGCCAGGATGTATTCACTGCCATGTTCCTTGGTCCACGGCTGCACCAGCACTGAGAAGAGGCCATCCACCTCTGGACAAGGGCTGGGGCTATGACATGAGGTCTCCCTCAACTCCACCTGACCTGGTACTGAACCAAGCGAATGTGCCTCCCTCACCCCAAACCTCACTCACTGGATAAAAGTTGACACCTCCTTTAGGTCCTGAAAACGAATTACTGAATGTATGGGATACATCCTGTCTGTCCCAGTGGGTCTTGGATTTCTCAGAACTCTCTGGCCCTCATTCTGGTTCTCCTCAGGCTCAAGCCACCCATAGGACCAGAGCTAGCCCTGCAAACCTGCCGTATTTCCTGGTGCCCCATGCCAGTGGCTGCCCTCAAGGATGCTGGCAGGTGTGACACTGCACACCTGCAGACACATCATCTTAGCCCCTAGGCCTTAGTCACTGCTGGCCACGTGTCTGCTGGACACGTCCTCCTCTGGACCTTTCCACCTCCTCCTTCCAATTCCAGAGAGCAATGGAGCCTCCTTTCCAAAAATGCAAATCAAATCCGGTCCCACCCAGAAGGCAGCTTCTATGGACACCCCCACTGCCTCTTTGGGATAGTGTGGCTGTCCCCACTCTGACTATTCCCCCTTTGTGAACTGGTTCAAGCCACCCCTGACTCCACCCCTCTGGCCCCGGCTGCCTGCTTGCCTGTCTGGAGGAAGTCCTTCTATTGAGTGCCCTCCAACTCTGACTCTAAATTGCTGGCTCTGTGGGGGCAGGGACAGGGGCTTTTTTTGTCTTCTGCCAACTCCTTGTGGCTGGCAAAGACCAGCGATCACGTGAGCTGGTTGCTGGTGCAGGGCCAGGGCACTGGAGCCAGGAGACATCCCAAGCAGCAGGTTGGGGAGGGGGTGGCCCTCAGGGTGGCTGCCGAGAGTCTTGTTAAGCTCCCTGAGAAACAGGGCCCAGGTGGGGTCCTCACAACCGTGGGGGCTTTCCGTAGCCCCAACTCCAGGGCTACTCCATGTCCAGGCAGGCTGGCCCTGTTAGCTCAGAACACAGCTGCAAAGCACAGACTCCTCCCATGGAGGAGGTAACATTCCTGCTCTCCTCTTCCCATGGGTGCTAAAATGCAGTTTGGTGGCACTGGGGCAGCTAGGTCCATGAAGGCCTGGCCTGTATGTGGTGCTATGACCCCAGCCAGCCCCAGTGTCCAGAAACAAACAGATGCTTTATAATCTGCCAGATCTGGAAAGTAAGACTATGTCTACACCAACATCCACTTAGAGACAAAGAATATTATCAAAATAATTAAAAATGCACACTGTCTAGTTTTATGGCTTATGGGCTGCTGGCTAGTTCCTTTGCCCACTGCCTCCTGCCCATGGATATGCTGGGTAGCGGAGCATGGTGGACATAGTCAGTATGTGGATTTCTGGCTCCTCTGGCCCATGCTGTCCCTACCCCAGCACAATAACCCCCCTGGACAAGCGAGCAGAACAGTGTTAAGGCTGTGCTCCTCTAACAGCCAGACCCCTATGCCTGCCGCTCTGTGGTTTGTCTTTCCCAAGCAGGGAGACCCTCAGCGGTCCTACTGCAATGGAGCCTGGCTTTGTTTCTGTGGTTCTAGAGTGTTCTCCTATTCTGTTAGAATGAACAGAATGCTAAATAAATAGGAACAAGTTAGGTTTTTTAAACAAACACTCCAATACCAAGATATCTTACACACACACACACAAACATGTCTGTTGAGGACATGAAATGCTGCATTAGTCCCCATCAGGATTACTGCTGTGCCTTGTGAATTATGGATGCAAGAGAATAGAAGGCAGGAGCCAGCAATGCTGGACAGACCCTCCTGGGAGGAGGGACCTTGGTCTGTGGGCACTGAGTCTCCTGTCAGGCTGTCTCAGGCCTAAGATTTCTGCTGCTCCTGGCCGGCCAACAAATCCCACATTGCAAACAGTCACCAACAGATCTATTTGTTCTCTGCCTACCTGCCTTAGGCTGTGTTTGTAGCTATAAGCAAATACTGAAGACTGGGTAATTTATGAAGAGTAGAAGTTTATTTGACTTGTAGTTCTGGGGGCTAGAGAGCCCAAGAGCATGATGCCGGCATCTGGTGAAGTCCTCACATGGCCAGGGAATCATGTGGTCAGACAGGATAAGCTTCCAGCTTGAGTCTCTCCTCCTCCTTCTTTTCCCTTTCTCCTCCTCCTCCTCTCTCTCCTTGTCCTTTTTCGCCGCTTCCTCTCACACATGTTCCCCTTCCCTTCCTCCTCTTCCTCTCCCATCCTCCTCTCTTCCATCTCCTCTTCCCCCTCCTTTTTCTCCTCCTCCTTATCTTCCTCCTTCTCCTCCTCCCCTTTCCTATTGAGACAGAGTTATGCTATGTGACCTAAGCTGACTGCACTGGGCTCTGCCGGCACTCAAGCCTTTTAGGAAATAACAAGGTGATGGGTAGGAGTGTAGGTAGTGGGTGTGCACACTGACCAGGACCCAGCAAGTCTCTTCTCCAGTCTTTTTCCATGCTGTGGATACTGAAGCTCACCACTGGCCACTAAGGCCTAGCCTGTGGACATGAAGACCACAGGGCCACCCTTCCCCACCTCCTGCTGACCTGGTTCACTGTTTCTAGGTGTGCCCTGTCTTGTTGGTCGAAGGTGTTCCTGTGCACCCTTCACAGCTCTGAGTGAGGCTGGCTTTGGACAAAGCCCTTCTGGCTTAGTGCCTGACCTTAGTCCTTTTGGGAATGAGGCAGGCATAGGGCAGGTTAGCTCAGCTCAACTTCAAAATGAGACGGTGCAGTAAACCCAGAACTGAGGCATCTGGGCACTGTGCTGCTGTGTGACTGGCAGCTGTGGCTATGGGGGAGGCAGCTATTTTTGCCTTTGGAGGCTTAGTATTTCCTGCCTGGACATTTTTGGAAGCACAGGAAACACGAGGTATGGTAAGAGAAAGTGCTTCCCGAAACCCGAACCTTCCACCAGAGAGCATGTCCGGATGCAGCAAGCAGCAGGATGGTAGAGTGTCTGGGGACTCAGAAGAGGTGGTTTCCCCAGTTCACAGTTTTCAGGGGCAAATATCTTTACATTTTCCTAAAACTGGGATTTTAGAATGATGGGTGGTCAAAACAGCTTGTGACCTGTGAAAATCACACATGTACAAGTAGAGAGTGGGAAAATGCAGAGTAAAACGTGCACAGCTGGGTGGCATGTGGGGAGATGCTGCATAGCCCCTGGCCACTTGGCCTGTCCACTTCATGGGTGCTGGGAGGGGGTTCTGCCCACACCATTCGAAATCTGGACAGGAGCTCCAGGTTGAGGCTATTTCTGGACAGGCTTTCTCTCCAGCAGAGTGGGTACTGGATCCCTGGGGGTAAAACTGACCCTGACCTGGGCCATCACAAAGGGGAGTTCTTCTCACCTCCTGGCCCTGCACCTGCCCACACACACTCACACCTGCCTGCACATCCCTGCTCATGCCCACACATGCCCGCACACCACACTAGTTTATCCAGTGGCTTCTCACCAGTCAAGACAGGGGAGTTGGCATCAGGGCTGGATAGAGTCATGAGGGCAGAACCTGCTACAATGCCTCTGGCTGGTGTTCATGTCCTTAGGGTGATAACCAGGAGAGTGTGAGTCTTGGACACCCAGCAGCAAGGTGACATTGTATAGGACCTCCTCTTGCAGGGTATCATTCACCTTTGAGAAGGTCTTTAGAGTCAGCATTTGCTGGAGTCACTATCCTCCAGTGGTCAAGACTGGCCTGCATGCACAGCCGACCCTGAGTCAGCAGGTTATTGTGTTAGGGTACTGCTGTCAGGCATGACCAGCTGTGGAGCCTTCTGGACAGCCGCAGGACAAGGATGGCCTGGTGCCCACTCAGTGACCAGAAAGCTCTGAGCTCTGATCACCTCCTACGGACACGACTGCACTCCTCTACTGGGAGCTCATTATGGGGTGGTGGTGGTGGGACCTGAGATCCTAGGAATGGCCACTTGGGCCTGGGGTGGCAGGGCTTGAAGGTAGACAGGAAAAGGGCCTGGGGACAGTCAGATGCTGGTGCCTAAGGAGGTGGCAACTGCTCGGCTGCCCCTTTGCTACACTTGGAAGAAGCAAGGACAGTTGACATTCAGTGATGCCCACAGAAGACTTCCTGTTGACACTGGCACACGTTCACTCATGGCACTGGCTCATGCTTCACTGGACTCCACCTCCCTGAGCCACAACAGACCTAGAAAAACAAGAACACACCACCTGACACCAAGGTCTACAATTTGCTCTTTTGAAATTGGGTTTGAAATCCAGATCCTGCCCCAATGCACAGCACCCAGGGAGCCCAGGGAGCGCTGATGAATGGGGGATAGGCGGGGAGTGACAGGACTCCTACCTCAACACCTCCAGGACCATCTTACCTTTTTTCCAATAAACCTACTCATGCTTATAGTTTAAAAGTATCTTTTAAAACATTTTAGTTAACTTTCTAGTCCAAGTCATATCTTTTCCATTTCATTTCTGCATGACACAATGCATGCCAGTCAAGAGGCAGCTCAGGCGTGGCAAGAAGGTGCTGAGTCCCACAGGTTATGGGACAGACACTGGGTTGGGTGGGGCTCCGGAGGATAAAACAGATTCCTGCAGATCCTAAGGAGTGGCGATCCTAGTGGCTGTATGGTTCTGTCACCACTGCTATATGGTGACAGGTCAGAGCTGCTGAGGTCTAGGGTGGCCAGTGAGTTCAGTGAGTTCAAGGAAACTGGGAATCCTCCTTAGTGCTAAGCCAGGCTGAGCTTCCTGCTGGGCCTTCCAGCTGTCCCAAGGGATTCTTAGCCCAGTGGATGGGAACTGAGCCTGGTGATCATGCCCTGGGGACTCGCATGAGCGGTGGACACTCCTCAAATATCCCAAGCCTCCTGGGCTGCTTCTGTCAGCAGCACCCCAGGTACAGTTGTCTTCTGGGGCAATAGTTGTAACATTGTCCCTCCCAATGGTATTGAGGATTAACTCCAGGTCTTTTGCATTGAAGTATATCATGAGATCTTTGTAAGTGTTATTTTCGATTTTGAGATGGGGGTCTCACTAAATTACTAAGTTTCCCAGGCTGGACTTGAATTTGAAACCCTCCTATCTCAGCCACTCAGAATCCTGGGATTATAGTTTTGTGCCACCACACCTGATTCTCTTACTGTCTTTATAATTTGGTTTCTTAATCATAATACCAAAACCTGATCACTGTAAGATCATTGTGAGAATTGAAGACTTTTCCTGTAGTCACACTCCTTTGACCATGCAGCTGATCTGGGTGACTTGGTCCTAAGCTACTATGAACAAGGATCTGTGATGTCGTTCTTTCCCTTAACATGGTAGTAATGCTTTCCTCCATCCCTGGTGACCCCAAGGAGCCCTTGCCTGAAGCTGAGTGTTGCTCTCCCCCAGGTCAGGCTGCTGGAGGCTTGCCTCAGCTTGCCTCCTCACCTCTCCCACAACTGGATGTGCCTCATGACAGATGAGAAAGTGTGGGTCCCCTTTACAGGAGCCCTGCAGCAATGTACCTACAGCGGAAGCCACTCCAGGTAGGTCAGAGACTGGCTGTTGGCTGGTGGTGGGGAGAGGCTACCCTCCACCTTGAGACCTGTGGACATGTTGTGGCTCCTAACCGGGCTAGACAGAGCAGGACCTGTATGAGGGAAGCCAGTCTGGTGAAATTTGAGGGGCTATGGCAAGGGGTTCAGGGTGGTGCCAGGGCTGTGAGGTTTTGCTAACGAGCTAGGTCATCTTTATTGAGCCTGATTCAAGGTCCAGGATGTTTAGTTCCTAATATAAGCCTAATGATGGCTTTGGAGATGCAGGATTCCCCTAACTCAGTCACACCTGGTGTAGTGGATTGGTAAGTGGTGGTCAGTTTAAACACCAACTGAACTGAATCAGCATGATGCTGAGCATGGATGGCCCACCTGAGGATTGATGCCAGCATAAAAAGAAGACCTGGAGAGGAAGGGTAGCGTTGTGGGTTCTCCTAAGTGAGTGTTGTTTGGAGCTGTTAGTTCTTTTGGAGCTGTTGTTTCTCCTGGAGGAGTTTGGCATGCTGGCTTCCCTGATACGAATTTGGCTGTCTTCAGAGGAGCTTAGGACCTTGTTCTTGCTGAGAATGGCTGCAGTTCACTTTGGGGAAGCTTTGGTCCTTACTTTGATCATTGCTTCCTAGCTTCAGAGGAAAGATGTGTGCTGTTTAATCTCCAGGAGAAATGTTTCATGCGGGCTTCCTGCTACATACTCAGCTGTTATCGGAGGAGTTTGGGACCTCATTGTCACTGAAAATGACTGTGGTACTTTTCAGGGGAGCCCTGGTCCTTATTTTGAGTGTTACTTCTTGGCTCCAGTATAGAACCCTCAGCCTGCTAGCACAGATCCTTCACCCTACTGGCACAGACTTTCTAGCTTCCACCACCAACCTTTGGGCCTTACCAGTGCAGATCCGTGACACAAACTTGCATGAGTCATTGTTGTGGGCTCTAGGTTTTCAGCTGAACTCAGGATTCAGGCCCTCAACTAGATTTTCTAGGTCTTTAGTGTTGTAGACAGATGTCCTGAACTTTCTTTGTATTTGACTCCTTGGGTGACCATTATAAATAATACTATAAATTACGTGGCCTGTGTATAATTGTTCTCCTTGCAATCCCTGACTACAACATGCTGTGATCGAACCCTGGCTACTCCATCCTGCTCTGACCTGGACCTGGAAGCCTTGGAAAACAGGACAGTGTGCACACAGACACCTGACCATGTTTGGGGCCAAACCCTTGACCCAGCTGCATGCCCCTACCATCCTCAGAGCCTAGCTCAGCCTAAGTCCTGCACAGGATGCAACCCTCAGCAAGTGGATCCTGACCTGCCTTCACCATCCCAGACCTGCTGAGTGAGCGGCCCTGTCCCCTAGCCTCCCTTTTACGGCTCATACTCTCTCCAGGGCCGTAAGCCTGACTCCCTGCCCCTCCATCTGGGGGCCATCTCAAGCAGCCTGCTCCCCGCCTGACCTTCTCTAAGGACAGGACTGGACAGGCTGATGACATGGGTGGGGATGGGCCCCACCAAAGGCTTCTGGTGGATTGTGTTTATTGCTGCCCCCACCTGCTGGGCTGAGTCACCCAGGCGTGGGGCCAGCCGCCTACAGGTTGGCCCAGAACTGACAGCTGGGAAGGGCCTGCCCTGGGGCTCTCAGCTGGAATCTTGGCTGTCAAGCCTAGTTTAGCAGGGCATCTACTGGGTGGTGACTGCATCACCCATGGTCTGCCTTTCCTACTCTCGTC
The DNA here is from genome assembly GCF_034190915.1 of Cavia porcellus. Taxonomy (NCBI): domain Eukaryota; kingdom Metazoa; phylum Chordata; class Mammalia; order Rodentia; family Caviidae; genus Cavia; species Cavia porcellus. The sequence goes on from NW_026947515.1 coordinate 31,224,180, forward strand.
CAACATCTGGACTGCCGTCCTCTCCACGATGACCACAAGCTGGTAGGATCTGAGTCCATCCATTGTGGGACACTACTTTGAGCCTTAGAGAAACTTGATTTCTGGTTTAGCAGATGTTGACCAGGCCAGGCACAGGATCACAGTTGCTCACATGTCCTGGCTGCATACAGGCACAGCTGGTCCTGAGAGATGCCTTCCTATAGCATAAAACCAAAGGCCACAAAGGCAAGGAAGAATGCATTCTGCCTTTGTCATAAACTTGCAGGAAAGTAAGAGTTATGATGGTCTTTTTGGAACCACATCATTGTTTTGAGCAGCTGTAGAAGCCCCCACCCTCAGCTTACCCTGCAGTGCAGGCCCAGGTGGGCCCAGGTGGACACAGGTGGACCCAGGCAGAAGTACCTGCCAGACTCATGCAGATGGAGTCAGCTGCCTAGACAGTGCCTGCCCAGCACAGGCCCTCAGCTAGGGACCTCTGACTCCTATGGCCTTCCTAGCTTGTCGGTAAATGCTTCCCTGTGAAGAGAAGACAGAGACTCCTAGGTGGCTCAGGCCCCCATAAGAGGCCACTAATGTCACACTGGCTCACATTTTGCCATGCTGAGGGGTGCTGATTCCTTGTGTGGCTCCTTGGCTGTCCACAGCACCAGGACAACATAGCTTGGTGGACAGGCCTCCTGCTCAGTGTTTAGGACAGAAGTGTCATGACCTCTACAAGCCCCAATGGGAAAACAATGGAGGGAATTGTGTGTGTGTACGAAACAGATGTGCAGCCATCCATACTGGTGGGAAAAGCTTTTTAGCTTCTGTGAGATTCTGAGGTTTCATAGCACAGCCCGGACATTATCAGTGGTGGCCCTGGGGGAACACCCCTCTTCCCTAAGACAGTGTGAAGCCGACTTCCCCCAGGCATATTTGCTGTGTGTCTCTTCTGGGTTGAGATGGCTGGGACCTTCTGAATGGTTCTAGGAGACAGCAAACCTACTGTGTATAGAGGCTGACTGGCCAGACTTCATATCTGATATGAAGACTTCATATCTCAACCTCTGTCATCCAGTAGCCCTACAACACTCTGCTTTGTTGTCTGTGTTCATTTTTCCGTGTATCTTTCTCTTTGGCTTCTCCAGGGCCAGGCACCTACTGTGAGCATCCTGTGGGCTGGGTTATGTCTTGGCCCTCCTATGCAGCGCCCATGCTCAGTTGTTCCTTCACAACAGCTTCTTCTTCCCAGAGAGGAATTTCCTGGGCCCCAGCTTTGCCAGCAGCCCCTGAGCACTATCAGCAGGAGAGATGCCAGTGCTCGGCCCAGCCAGGTGCATGGATGGCTCAGCACTCTGTTACTGCATTCACAGTCCCAGCACCTGGGTACATCTCACTGGCATTTCTAGAATGCACTTGAACATCTAGCTGTCAACTCCAGGACCAGTTCACTTTCTGATGTGGTTGGTCCCCCTGGAGGCTGCCCCCTTCCCTATGCGGAAGTGTCTCGAGGTTAGGGAGGAGGAAGGTGAAGATTCCATGCTGAGGGTTACTGAGTTGAGGTGGGCAGGGCCTCCTGTGATGTGTCATATTGTAATTACATGTTGCACATTGTAGTTGCCAAACATTAAATTAGCAGCACTGGCTTTGGAGCATCATTTGACCACAGTCATGGTAATTATGTCCCTATGAGAAGGTCAGCAGTGACCTTGGGGTGAGGCTGGATAGCAGGATGATTCAGAGGATGAGAGTGGTGGACATGACATTCTCCAGTGAATGCCGAAGGCCAGAGCAAGGGCTGTGACTGGGCTCGTGCTGGGAGAAGATCACTAAAACTGGATGCTATTCTTTGAGCTTCCAGTTTCTGGGGAAGATGGAGACCTCTGAGAAGTGGCTTCATGATATGGGCACTTTGGATAGCAATGTGAAAGATTCACATGCAGAAGCTCAGAACTACAGACATTCAATCTGTTGGCTGTGTCTGTGGCCTCAGGACCCCGCTGTGGGTGTGGTGGGAGAGTCCATGATGCTGCCTTCCACTAAGGGAGAGACTTCTGTCATCAGCTCCCATCACAGGTGAGGCACATGTGACACTAACCACCCTATGTTATCTAGAAAGAGGTTCACAACACCCCTCAACAGGCCTAGTCCCTGTGAACTGCCCCAGGCCTATAAGGACTGAAATATTCAAAGGCCTCTAGTCCACAGCCCACTCTCAGAGAATCACTGGTGATGGATGGGACCCAAGAGTGCACGAGCAATCAGTTTACACACATGCAGCCAAGCAGCAATGTCCTGGTCCCTGGACTTCAGAGGCCTTGGACCTGGTGGAGTATAAAGCTGGCCGGAGAGCTTGTGAGAGACACATGTCAAGAAGGCAAGTTTGGGCGAGGAAGGACTCTTCGAAGCTCAGACTGCCCTTATCCACCTGGCCACCTGGTTCCAGGACAAGAGACTGACTACAGTCTGAGAGAGGACTGAGTACATTTACCCACATGCCACACTGAGAGGGTGCCATGGGCCTGCTATCACCGGACTCCACTGACAGGGCTCAAGCAGGATAGCAGAGGCCTGGTCCTTTAGTTGCCATCCCCAGAATGAGGAAATGTGGGGCCCCCGAGACCCCCAGGCTCCTCGATAAAGGGTGATTCTGGTGGGTTCTGGACTCCTTCCCCACAGTTGGCTCAGCTGGTATCCTATGGATGCAGAGGATGTCCCTAAGCCTTTTGCAATGCTGTGGGGACCACTGTGGAGTAGGTTCATCCTGCTGAGGGGCCAGGAGGGGCACCACTGCACCCTTCCTGGGTTTATCCTGTGAGGGGCTTCCTCTACTGGACTGAGCCGTTTCCTTGAAGAACTTCCCAGGGGGCATTCAACGGGGTTGTGGCCTGAGACACAGTGACAGCCTGAGGACCAGTTCTGCTGCCATACCCTCACCCCAGGCTGGTCCATGGGTCAGGAAAATTGGAATCTGGGACTCTGCTTCAGGGACCCTCTTGAAGTGCCGGTGACTTAGAAGACACTGGCCTAGAAGGACAGGTTCCTTCCCAATAGTTTATGAACTCTGCCAGGCAAATATTAGTTCTTACCAGTTTTTTTTTTAATTAGTAAACTTTAGTTAGGTTTACAGAAAAACTAAGTAGAGAGAATTCCCCCATATATCCTTTCCCCATCCCATTTCCTCCCATGGTTAACATCTTGCCTGTATAAATCTTGTGATCAGTGAACCAAGGTGGCTACATTATAAAGATCAAAGTCTATGTTCCAGCAGTGTGTTAGTAGCTTCTGACATGGGTATAGGCCCTCTCTCCCCACGCTACATCCTAATGTTCAGTCAGCCCTCTGTGCACAGGGTCCCAGCAGCCTGGGTAGTCCAGCAACAGCTAAGGGTTCCATGACAGGTCATTGTAGGTCATTAGTACTCAGTGTCTGCCCTGGACACACTGCCCCTATCCATGGAATGATGGTCTAGTCTCTGGCAAGTCCTGTGGCCCTTCTAGGTTAGATAAAGCCTGGTGGGTGGTGTGCAAATGGCTTATTCAGCCCTGCAAAAAATACTGCTGGCTACAGTTTACAGATGTGCCACTGGCAGCTCCTTTCCAGGCAGCTAATGGCTCTGCCTCCAGGCTCCCAGCACTTTTGCAGCCCAGTACCTGCAGAGATGGGATGGGGCCAAGGTGAAAGATGGCGTGATAGGTTCTTCCAGGCACTGACCAGATGGGTGTGTTGCCTCAAGTCCAGGGGACATTGTTTGCTGCACCAAGCAGGGCCCTGCTCTGATTCTGAGGTTGGGTAGGCTGGCCAGATCCTTGAACTGGCTCCCTAGACCCGTCCTTTTGCCCCAGCTCTCTTGAGCAGCTGCAGCTCTATGCCTGTGCCAGCCACCACCCCATACAGTGAAGTCATGATTCCTTGCTTTTCACTTACTCCCCGAAAACCTGGACTCCCAGGGCTCTCCTCACAGAAAGGTGCATATCAAAAACCCACCCTCCAGCACTGCAGGGGGCTGCTGGCTGCCAGCTGCACCCCACATCGGAGCTTCCCCTGGCATAAGGCTCTGGGTCAGGGAAGATGCTCCTTCCCAGGCCCCACTGTGTGCCAGGCCGGTAGTGGCCACGTGGCTACCTGGAGTTGGAAGATTTTGGAATAATACTACCCACCAGTTTCCTGTTGCTAGAAATGGGCTCGCAGCAAGTCTGCCCCAAGGGTGCGCAATGACGGTCGTCTAGGGATTGCCTGGATTGTCAAACCTGGAGTGGAGGGTTGCTACTGCCATCTAGAACAGGGACTGACGCTGTTAAAAATCCCACAATGTGCGGACGGCCCACTGCAAATATTCAGCCCTAAACCTCATCTCCTGGCTTGGGGAGGCAGCACCAAGCCGGGTGGGGTGGGGCGAGGGCTGGCGGTGGCCACAGGTCCCCTGGGAGCCACGGCTTCAGGAACAGAATGCCCAAACCTTCTTGCAGGCCCACTACGCAGCGGCGTCCAGCCAGAGCGGGCTCTCTCGGCTTGCCCATGGGCTGCGGGCCTGGACAGAGTGCGCACCTGCGCCAAACGCTGGGGACACGCTGGAGTCTCCCCCGACAGCCAGGTCACGCGGGGACCCGGCTGTGTCCCGCTGCAGCTCACTGCCATCCCCTCGGGGGTCGCCGGGGATCTCCACTATCGGATGACCTCACGACTTTCTCCCAGTCCAGCGCCTGGCAGCGCCCCCACTTTCCACCCCGGGCTACACAACCCCGGCGCCGAGCCCAGAGAAGCTGCCCGCGAGGCGCCCGCTGCGGGATTCGAGACCCTGCTTCGCAGAGCGCAGGGAGGCCGAGGGGCGGGGCTCTGGGGGGGCGGGGCGAACACGGAAGGCGGGGCGCGGCGTCCGGCGCGGGGGCGTGGTGTCCTGCGAGCCCGCCCCCCAGCTGGGCCGGGACCGCGGGCTGCGGAGTCGCCTGCTCAGTCTTCAGCGGCGGCGGCGGCTGCAGCAGGCGCGCATCTCTGGGCACTGCGCGGGTGGCGGCGGCGGCGGGCCGGGATCGGCGGGTCAGGATGGGCGGGCGGCCGCGCGGGAGACGTGGGGAGCGCGAGACGTGACCCCTCTGCACGCGGAGCGCAACAGCCGGCCGCGCCTGGTCTGTCTGACGGGTGGGCGTGGACGCGGGCCGGCTGCTGACCTCGCCGGAGCATGCGGGTAGCGGCGCGGGCGGCCGCGGTGTGCGCGGGGCTGCCGTGGCCGCGGCCCCCCGCCCCGGGTGCGTCGCCGCCGCCGCCGCCGCCGCCGCTGCTGCCGCCGCCGCCACTGCTCCTGCTGCTGCTGGTGCTGCTGCTGCCATCCGTGTTGCTGGGCTGCGCGGGCGCGCAGTACTCCAGCGACCTGTGCAGCTGGAAGGGGAGGTGAGTCTGCGGCGCGATCCCGTCCTGGTGCCTCCGCCCCGTCCGGCCACGAAACAAAAGAGCCCGCGGGTTTCCTGGGCGTCCGGTCGGCAGACCTCTGGGCATCAGCGTGGACTATCCCGGCTCCCGGCTCCCGGCGGCGCGCTGTCCCTGTTCCGGACGGCGAACTGCGGGCAGACACCTGCGCGCCAGCGAGCCGGCCCAAGCCCCCCCACCCCCACCCCGCCCCGTGAAGGTCAAGCCGCCCTTGGCCGCCGAGCCGGGTCCTGCGACCCCTCCTCCCAGCCGCGGTGGCAGCCTGGTACTTTTTTTCTTTAACTGAAGTGTGACACGCAGAAAAGAGCGCAAGTCTCAAGTCTCAAGTGTGAGCGGGCTGGGTGCTGGGGAGTCAGGCGCCGAAGGCGTGGGGCACTGTGGGGGTCCCTGCCCTTCAAGGGCCGATTGTGTGCCTTGGACATTGCCACTTAAACAGTTTGAGGAGTGTCCTGCATTGACGCGCTAGGGATGCCTTCGGATCTGGTTGGAGGTCCCCACGGGCAGGCTGCCACCCCACCCCAGTCTGATTGCAGGGGCAGACTACAGCTCAGGCGACTCATGCCGGGGCGGGGGTGGTTCTGTCACGGGTGGTTTGGGTGCAGCCAGCTTTCCGAGAAGGGTAGGACGTGAGCCCAAGAGGGGCTCTGCGTCAGCTGGGTATTGCTGGTCATCTTGGACACTCACAGCACCCAGTTCTGAGAAACCACAGTGACCACAGTCACTCCCCCCAGAGGGCTCTTGCCAATGAGTGGGGGTGGATGGAAGGAGTGAGCCTGGCTCCTAAGTTCTGGGCACTGTCCTCCTCTCGGGGACTTTTCAGCTCCCACTGCAGAGAGCCCCCCTGCCTACAAACAGGGCAAGCTGAGGGCGGATGGAGCTCTGGGGGAGGGTTGGCCTCGGGAATGCTGGCGCCAGTACAGAGCTGGCCTGCAGCCCCTGACGCTGACGCCTCTGCTGGGGCTGCCCTCTCCCCTGCCACAGTAATTAAGGTCCCTGCTCAAAGCTCCGCTGGTGAATCAACACCCAGCCCAAGGCCTTGGGGTGTCCTGCTGCAGCAAATCAAAAACAAACCCAGTCCCTGTCCTGTGAGCCTGAGTTCCCTGTAAGCTGACTGCCTTTCCAGGTTTCAGAGCACTGCCTGCAAGGACCCCTTCTCAGGGACCCCTTGCTCAGGGGCAGGGTGGTGCCTCCTAGAGCAGTGCAATGGCAGGGTTGTGCCCCAGGTGCCTGCCCATCCTTCTGTCTCCCTGGAGAAGTAGAGGCATGACTGGCACTCTTCCCTGCGACTCCTTCCAGGGGTCTCTCCCCCAGGCAGAGCCGGCTGGGCACAGAGCAGCTTCCCGGGCTGGAGCTTCGGTGTCATCTGCAGTACCAAGAAGGCTGTTTGCCCTGGGGTCTGGTCCCACTGATGAGTACACTTCCACCCCAGCTGACTCACTGTCAGGTGGCTGCTTTGTGGCTAACTCCACAAGTTTATGATTTTAGGAGCTACTCTAAAGACAGTCCTGGGTGGAGGGAATGAAGATATGCCAGTTTCTGGTCCTGATAGGAAGGGAGTTGCTCTCTGACACTGGCCACTCACACTTGATGCACTTAGACTTTGAGGTGTTTCCAAGCAATCACGCTGGAGATTTTCTAGTACCTCTCCCTGTGGAAGGGCAGGACCAGCGCCCCATCTTTATGAGCCAGGGCCATAAAGATGGACCCTGAACTTTCCCACTGCCATCAACCGGGGGCATGGCAGGTGCAGTCACACCTGGACTGCCTTCTACCACATGGGGAAATGAAAGGCACGACTTGTCAGCAGAGCCTTTAGGTTTTACCCTGGCTCAGAAGCTCTTCCTGACTTCAGTAAGCCAGAGACCATCGTCTTGTCCTCTTGGCTCTAGGCTCACCTGGCTATGGATGGGAGTGGTGTGTGAGCTGGCCCCTTGCTGGTGTTTTGCCCCATAGCAACCTGGGATTTACCCTCCCTTTTGTAGAAGCACACAGGCTTGTTACCTGGACACTTGGACATCATTGCTGAGGTTTTTTTTTTTTTTAAGCATTAATTCAGTCTAATTAATCTGTGATCAAATCAGCCTTGTCAGTTCCATGAAGTAGACTAGAACCAAAGTTCTGCCTGCATCCTGCAGCTTCATCACAGTAGTGCTTAGTGCGTCATCTGTATCTTGTGAAGATGGTAAAACATGATTAGTGGTAATTAGTAATGCTATGTTTACATTTCCAGTGATAGAAACCTTGTATGAATAGATATGTTTGTCAGATTTGCTGTGGTGCTGGATATTTGGGGTGCCAGGTATTCAGGTAGTATGGCCCAGGCTTTTACTTCATCAAAGTCCTGTGAGTCTCAGGCTGAGAGGCCCTTGGTTTTCCTTTCCTCAGTGGCTGTCTTAATGGGGGTCTGGCACATCACACGACATAGATTTTAATGGGAGTGTTCCCATGCTGAGTGCCTCCTTGGGTTCCTGTTGACTTTGATGGTTTAGGAAGTGAGATGATGGCACCACTAGTCCTGAGCAAGGTGTGGGCTCTTCTCTGGGCTGCTGAAGACGTCGACACAGGTGAGGTGGCAGGTGCCTCAGTTCTCAGAGTCCCACCTGAGTTTTGCTTCCTTTTGGAGGATACACGTTAACTGCAGCGGGGGCTATGATGATTGTCTCCTTCCCTGCCTGGGGCTTGACTGCCTACGTGCAGCCAGAGTTGTGGGTGTCAGCAGCACCCCTCCATACTCCACCAGGTGAATGTGATGCTCTTGGAGGTATATGAGCCTCTGGTGTGGGTTTGTACCCCCTGAGCCTCCAAGAGAGGAGCAGAACCTTAGCCTGGATGGTTGATTATGAAGAGAGAGTTGAGGATCATGCCTGTGTTGGGACACATGTTAGGTGCTTCTTGATGGGAGGAGGGACAGGGCAATCAGATTTTGGGTGTAGAAGGAAAGAGTTGATTATAGGGATATGTGGCAGCCACTCACCATTTAGTTTAATTTTCACCCAGCACCATAATTATACCTGTCTCTCATAGGTGTCAGGTGAGCTTGTGTGAGTTTTATTGCTGTAATTTGGTCAGTTTGCTCAGCATGTGTGGCCCTGCCAACATCTGCAGCCAGGCTGGCTGCTCATGACCCAGGGCCTTGTAGGGGTGGGGAGCAGGTCAAGGGGGTTCACCCTCCGCGTTTCCCTCTGATGTGGTCGGCAGGGTGACTGAGCAGCCAGCCTCATCTCAGGCGTGAGGTTTTGGGGGCCCAGAATGTGAGTCACCAGCAGTGAATGTGAACCATATGGTATACATTTTCTCTTCTGCAGCAAGTTTCTGGTAACTCACTCAGGCTGGGGCTCTGGATATAGTGTTGCTTATTTCGCATAAAAATCTGAAGAATGTGGGTGAACCTGAGATCTGATCAGAACTGAACTTCATGTAATAAAAACACTTAGCTGAAGTCACCGGTATCCTTCCAGGCCCACTTGTGGTTATGATGTAACTGTGAGCGACAGGCTGGCATTTACATTAAAGCATGAGCAGCAGAAACTTCAACGTTTTTGATGGTTTCAGTTTCTTGAAAACAACTGTCTTTCTCAGGACCTACCTCAGCAGGAGTGAGCGAAGGATGAATAAACACATGCTATGCGTTTTTTTTCCTATTCAACTCTTAGGAGGGGCAAAATCATCCTTTTACTTTAGGGGTTCCCTTTAGTTTTTGTCCCTCAGTCATGTCCCCTACCCCAGGCAGGATGTGTCCTTTGCTTTTATACTGGATCTTGCTTTAATGATTATTTTTAAGAATATAATTGGCAATGCAGGGCCTTCAGGCTTGAAAATGAATGAAAAAAACTGTCAAGTCATCACCTTAAGTGAAATATAAATGTATCTGACCACCATTGAGTGAGCTGGGAGTGGGAAGACCATGCTCACCCTCATTGCTGACAGCCCCAGCTTGCTAGGAGGGGTGCTGGAGCTTGGCTGCACCCACAATGCCCCTGTGCCTGGGGCTGGTCCCCACCTACATCTGAGGACTCTGTGTTATCCTTCCCCTGGCCTGCCAGGCCTTCTGGTTCAACAGGATTGGTGCCGAAGTCCTGTGGTTCTTCCTTGGGATGTGAAAGCATCCAGTTTTTGATTCTCATTCCCACTGTTCCCAGAGCCTCCATGTCTCTGTCAGGGATGCACTGAGATTAGATCAAAGTTGCAGTCCGGGTACTGTGGGGGTTTGGGGCACCTAGGCTACTGGGGCCGTCTGTCAGAGCTATGGCCCACCCCACCCCAGACGGGAGCAGCACTGGAGCAGCACTGCAGAGATGACTGTCCTGGGGCAGCTGCCCCCTCCCACCTGCCTTGCACAGGGCTGTGGGTGTCCAGTGGGCAGTGGATGAGCACGTGAGGAGTTGCAGTGGAATTGCACTTGCTGGCATATGAGTTCTGGGAGTCTGGGCCCTGGGCTCTGGCTGACCCTCTCCCCTTCCCACAGTGGGCTGACCCATGAGGCACACAGGAAGGAGGTGGAGCAGGTGTACCTGCGCTGCTCGGCTGGCTCAGTGGAGTGGATGTACCCAACGGGGGCGCTCATCGTGAACCTGCGGCCCAACACGTTCTCGCCCTCCCGACACCTAACCGTGTGCATCAAGCCCTTCAGGGACTCCTCAGGAGCTAATATTTATTTGGAAAAAACTGGAGAACTGAGACTGCTGGTGCGGGATGGAGACAGTGAGCCTGGCCGGGTGCAGTGCTTCAGCCTGGAGCGAGGCGGCCTGTTTGTAGAGGCGACGCCCCAGCAGGACATTAGCAGGAGGGCCACCGGCTTCCAGTATGAGCTGATGAGTGGGCACCGGGCACTGGACCTGCATATGCTGACTGGTAAGTGTCCTGGGGGCAATGTAGGCACACTGCAGGTCTACTCTCTGGGCTTACCAGACCTTTCTTGTCCCTCCTCTGCTTGTAAGCTGAAAATACTCCATGTGTGTGACTTGAGGTACTTCTTTTGTGCCAGACTTGCATGGGGAGCCCCCAGAGTCCCTGCACATAGCCCTATTAAGGGAAGTTGGTGGGGTGAGGTATTGCAGCTTAAACCTGGACGATCTTTGAAATGTAGCCTTTTCCACCAAAACCCCCTCATGAGCCTGTGGTCAGTCTGTGAGTCCTGTTAGGTCCTGGTGTGTCGGACCTGGCAGAACAGGGCCTGTCCTCAGGACGTGTGCATGGGGGAGAACAGCATTCCAAGGTGGCCCAGCGTCTTAGCCCTGGTCATAACTCATGTGACAGGGAGCTTTTACCCTTCAGACTGTCCCATGAACTGGCCCAAGTGTTTGGTTGTAGAGTTTGGGTAGGTGCTCAGGCTGATTCATGCCCCTGAGCAGCACAGGGCTATGATGTCCCAGAACTTGGGGCTGAGTCTGGTTCTGGGGGTGTTTTGTGGGTGAATATTGTCAGGACTAAGAAAGCCACTTGGGACCTCTGTGGAAGGGCAGACTGACACTTTGCAGGACAAAGGCAGAGAACTGAGAGGGGAGGCTCTTGTGTGGAGACAAGACACCAGGAGGGCCAAGAAATGGCTGTGAGCAGGGGTGTGGCCAGGTGGCTGGCAGAGGTTGCAGGAGAGGAGGAGTCCCTCCTAGGGACAACGAGGCTTCTGTTCATGAAGACCATGCCATTCGTCTTCTCAGTGTCTGATGATCTAGGGACCTACGCAAGATTCTGTACAGAAGATCCCTCTAAGGCTATGTGGGTGGGGCTAGGGGGATAGACAGGCCGGGTCTCAGGGCTTGCCTTTGGGTTTTCTTTATTCTTTTTTCAAGAGGAGCAAGTGCTTCGCATTTGATGGGAGGCAGGAGAAGTGTCACTGTCCACAGTGTTATTCTCTTCTAGAACGCTCTGTGCTGTGAGCAAATGGGATATGAGTTTTGGGATACCTGGGCCAGTGCTCAAGGTGGATGGAGAGGTAAGGGATGAATGTACCTGGCCCTGAGGGCCTGGAGATGAGTTCACAATTTAAGAAATCCTAGAAAAATCTGAACACTGCATTGAGACTGATCAGAGTTATAGCCTTTCAGCTGGAGGCAGAAAGTGCCAGGGCAGACATAGGGACCTGAGAATTGTTCTTGTGCTGGAGACAAGTGGGCTGGCTGAAGCTATTCCACTGCTATGCACTTTCTATGGCTCGGACTTTGGTTCTCAGTGGCTTTGGGTAGGTCTGCCTTCAGTCTGCACACTGAGTGTCACACCAGTACAGACAAGTGCCTGCAAATCCAGGTGCTGCTTATGATCTGGGAAGAATATCAGATCCCCCACCTTTGTTGTGTTCCTACTTTTAGGCTGGGCATTGAGGCCTGTGGGTTTGGTTAAGCTGCCCAAGGTTCCTTTGAAGTCACTGGGAGGTGGTGACTGGCATCTATGTGTCTCCTGGACCACACAGGACAGTGAACCAGGCAGATGTCCTCCTGGCTGCATACCCAGGACTTGCTAAGTCTTGGAGAAGATGCTTAGGTACCCCTGTTACTCCTCAGCATCCCCCACCTGGCCCTGTGCCTGTTGAAATCGAGCATGCAGGAGTTCTAAGCACGCTACAGATTGTAGTGGGTCATCCAAGGCAGCATAGCCATGAAGGGACCACCAAGCCTTGAGGTTGGACAGAGCCTCAGATGTACTAGGGGCTCTGGGACCCAGGACTTGACCCTGTCCCCCAGAAACAGGCACAGATGCTTGTCTCCTCTGAGGAATGGTACTTCTGGGCTCCTTCCTGAAGGCCTTGGGCAGCACAGGTCAGGAAGGCTCATCCCCTTTCCCTTTGGTATTTGACTTTGATCAGGGAATGGGGGCTGCTAAGCCTTTAATGCCTGAGAAATAGGTACATTATGTGGAACGCTGGTGCCCGCCATTTGGCAGCAGCCCACATTGTCCTCTCCAGGTCAGGTAGCTCCTTAGCTCCCTCTGGCCAGGGTCTCCCTTGTCTCCTTCTGGCAGCACAGGCTGAGTATGCACTGTGGCCTGAATGGTCATATTAGGAGGTAACCCAGCTCTCTGATGAATCACAGGTTCTAGATTGTGCCAACGCAAATGAACAGAGATTCTGTGGGCTGAAGCTCAAGCCTGGCTCCTCACGTAGCCAGGAGGAGACCTGCCCTGTTGGACAGGTCTGCATGACAGCAAGGTGGCTGTGAGTCCATGTATATGCCATAATCAGCTTCTCAGACATACCAGTAGCTGAGAAGACCAGAGCAGTGAGGCAGGCCACTCCTCCAGTGATGAAGTCAGGTGCTAGGTGGGAGGTGACCCTAGTCTAGGGCCTGGGGATTTGGTTGCCACCTAGTAGTTGTACTCTCCCATTCCTGGTGCTGTGGGGCCTTGCCCAGGCCTTTAAGCAGTGCATGTTCCCTCCAGTGTCTGAGAAATCTGGCAGGATACAAACATAGCCACTACAGAACACAGAATGCTACAATGCAAGTCCAGGACAAGGGGCTAGTGGAGCTGTCTGGCCAGTGCCCAGGCCTAGCCAGGAAAGTGGTTATTACTTGCAGACAGCGCTGCAGGGGTAGTCAGCAAGCATGGCAGCCCCACTTGGTTGAGGGAACAGGCCCAGCCCACACAGACCCGCAGATCCTTCTCTATTGTTTAGTTCTCAGGATGGCATGTTGGGTGCTCATGGCACAGCCACTGTGTGCCCTGAGCTTGGGGTTGGAGCTCTACGCAGGCCCCGTGAGCAGGCACCCAGGAAGGGGACAGCAGCATTTCAGGTACATGATGAAGGGGAGAGGAGAGGACACTGATGCTGCAGTGCCCCAGTCCTGACCACCCCACCTCCATCCCCTTTAAAACCTGTTCTGCTCGATAAGCCTGAGCAACTGGTCCAGATAGCTATGCTGTGTTGAACCCTCAATGGCAAGTCCCCTCAGAAACCTCTGAGTTTGGGGATGTGAGGGTCAGCAGTAAAGCCTAGAACTGAAAAAGAAGCTGCGCTGCTTCCCAGAAGCAGAGCTTAGTTTTTTCCCAGATCTTCCCATCCCTCTGGTGGTTTCATTTCTGGCTTCATGTTGGGCTACTGCAATTATCCTGTGATTGTCTTCTATCTTCACCATCTCTCAGCTTTTGGGCAGGAAGGGTGTAGCCTCCACCAGCTTCTTGCCTGGGAAATGAGAGGGAAGACCATCGTGGCTGGAGGGCAGGTGAGGTCGGCTGTGTGGGGTCCTCTCATCCTGGTGCTTCCCAACTGGTGTGGCCTTCCCAGGGAGCGTATGCCTCTTCATCTGTGACTTGCTGCTTCCACCCTGTGCCCTGCTGTGCTGAGGCCCCAGCAGGCAGTGCTGTGGGAGTTCTCCCATTGGAGCTTGTGCGTGTTACCCTGGCTCCTCTCACTTGTTCATCCCATGCTGTGTGCCAGGCAGGCCAGCTTCCATGGACTCCTTATGTCCAGCCACTCCTGCTTGCTCACCCTTGCCACACCACACTCCTCTCTGCTGGCACCTGCCCTCACCGATTTCCCTCTGGTGCCATGCTCCCTCCTCACTCAGTTTTATGCACTTTGCTGAGTGATTCCAAAGCATCCACCCTCAGCCCTGGGAAACATGATGCCCTGTGTGCATGACCAGCACATTCCACAGCCCCAAGGAGCCCAGCTCTGATTAACGATTGTTTCCAGATTGCCAGCCTTGGAGTCCACACTGAATTTTCCATGAAGGTGACCTGTGCCCTTTGAAGCTCAGAACTGAAGACGGACACCTCCAGGGTGGTGCTTTGTTAGCTCAGCTGTTGACGGTGTATATTACAGGGGCCCCTCAGGTCTCAGGCTGCCGACTGCCTTCTGGGGCTCAGGCCTCCTGAGGGTGGGTGAGCCTGAGCCAGGATGAGCTAAGCTCTGGTGAGGGGAGGGTCATCACACTTTGTCCCCACCTGTAGGCTGTACCAGAGAGGTCCTGGGTGTGTGACTCAGACAGTGAAGCTTGAGGTTGTGACTGCTGGTGCAAACCCTGGCCTGGGACCTGGTCACAGATAGGCAGGGGCTTCTGGCTTATCTGCCAGTGACGGTTGCCATGGCACAGAGCACATAACCTCAGCTGACTCTGGGAATCTCCTGTGGACCACTGCCCTCTTGCTTCAGCACTGTGTGGCCTGGAGGCTTCCTGCCCAGTGGCTGTCAGGTGGGCTGTGGTCATTGTGGGTTTGCTCACCTGTGCTGTTGTCACCCCAGCTTCCCCTACTTACACAGGGGACCATGAGCTCAGGTCCCATGACACTGAGCAGGCACCAGCCAGGATGGAAGGTCTCCTTAAGTCTCATGTCCTGAATAAAGATGCAATTCAAAACACAAGTACCCTGATACCCACAGTACTCCTGGGCCTGTTGCTCTGGGCTTCCCACAGTGGCCTGTGACTTAAGATGTTCATCCGTGCAGTGCCTAGCGTAGTAAACAGCTGCCCATGGTGGCTGCACTCCAGCTGGGCAAGAAAGCCCTCATGGACTAAGTAACCCCACAGGGAAGGATGCAGTGTGGTCAAGCAAATATCACAGGAAGCGGGGCTCCTATCTGCTGGGGTGGAGTGAGCATCAGAGGACTCTGTCAGTGGGAGGCTACAGACTGAAATAGGGGCAGGGACACAATTCTCTGATGCCTGACAGCAGAGCCAACAGGTTCTTCTGGTTCTGTGGCTTCTCCTTTTGCTGATAACTGAATAGAAGCAGAGAAGCAGGCAGGAGGTGGATGGGACATGAGTCAGCAAGTGCTCAGCCTGGGGTGGTAGGAGGCCTCTGTCTCTGCCAGCTGGGACAGGACAGGAGACAGTGCTCTTCAAACCTGTGCCTACCCAGGAGGGCTGTAGACCCTCGGGTGTGGTCTCCACTCTTTTGATGCTGTGTGCAGGCTGGGGGTGGTGTACTGTGTACGGGAGGCTGGATCCTCTCTGAGTTCCCACTGCAAATGCTTGGCCTTTTGGCCATGGCCAAGGAGACATGTGCCACCCTGTCCCCTAGTGGCCCTAGTCACCAGCACTAGGAGTCTGTGCAGCTACCAGGCAGGTGACATCTCCACCTCATCAGCTCAAGGTGGTGAGGGTGGCTAGCCAGACATGTAGATGGTGTTGGCCTCTTCCAGAGCACCTGTGGCGAGCATAGTAAGGGGAAATTTTTCTGAGATTTCACGCCTCCAATTTTTGTTGAGTTATTGTGTCCCCAAACACATGACTCCAACAAGTGAGGCAGAGGCCTTGAACTGTGCTGCATGACCACACTTTCCCAAATTTGCCCTGGGACATAGCAAGACCAAAGTCTGCAGGAAGCTGCTGGATCTGGAGTTTCTGTTTCACATTTGGGAACTGGGGCAAAGGGCAGGCTGAGGGCCATCCCAGGAGAAGTGTGTTGTGCAGACCTGGTTAGGCCAGCAAGGGACTCATTCTGAACAGGTTTGGCACCTTGGGTTCTAGAGAAGCCAAGCCCCAGGTTGCAGGAGCCTCTGAGTAAGTTCAGTGAACAAGGCTGAGCTGGACAACTGTCTGGGTGCCTCTGGGGAGAGGGCTGAGCTCATGGTGTTGACTAGAGGTCCAGATCCATGGCAGGCAGACCCCCTGCAGAGTCTTAGCCTTGGTGATTTTCCCAGGTGATCCCTGAGTCCTGGCAGTTGGGGACCCTCCTGAAGAAGGAAGCATCTTACTGATGTGGGAGTGGCCTCCTTTTGGTGGAGCAGCTGACATCTTTGAGGTGGTTCAGCTTTTCGGGGTATGGTGTGGAGGCTGGGTATTGGGGAGAGTGAGGGATATACTGTGTCAATTGAGCTTGGGATTGGCTTCATGTGTGTTAGGCACATAAGAGTGATTGTTTTTTTTGTTTTTTTGGGGGGGGGTACTGGTGTTTGAATTTAGGGCATGCTAGGCAAATGGTCTTTAAGTCAGTAGAGTTGTTTCTTATTGGCTAACAACTTTGCTAAGAAGGCAACTGGGGGCAGGTGTGCAGCTGTCTTTCTCTGTGACCTTGCTTTTGGGGTGATTGCTGCACTGTGACTCTTTTGGTGCTGGTGGGGCTGAGGAACCTGGTAGAGTTGAGGTTGGTGTCCTGTCTTCTGCTCTGTGAGGTGCCTCTGGTGTGTTCCTTAACACTGAGGGGGGTGGTATTGGCTGGAAAGGTTTGAGCAGAGCTTTGTATAATTGAGTAAAGGGCAGGTTAGGGTGTTAGGCTGGGGGTGGTCTGTGGCTGACCACCCTTTACAACTGGGGTGGGTGCTGTGCAGGACCTGTCTCTGTCTGGGCTGTGTACTGACCCTGTTCTCCCTCTTCAGCCCCTTGCCGCCCTTGCAGCGATACTGAGGTCCTCCTCGCAGTCTGCACCAGCGATTTCGGTGAGTGTGTGACTTCGTGGCATCTTTCTCGTGTGTGCATGCTTCCTGCTTTGTGGGGAAGAAGAACCTTCCAGAACCAGCATTGAACTTCATTGTGGGGAAACTTGTGCATGTGGCTTTCCCTTCAGATCACAAGAAAAGGTGCTCACACACACATCCTTGCAGACCAACATCCAGACCCATACGTCCTGATCCACACATACATGCACGTGCAGAGCCTGAGTACCATTCAGTCATTATTCCTGTGCCCCGAGTTCATGGGGCCAAATATGTATGTTTCTTTTTTGTTGCCGTCTTGTTTTGTTTTTGCTTTTTGAAGAAAGTGAGGTGGGCTTCCCGAGCTGCAGGATCTGACCTGCCAGAGGGTCTCTGTCAGCTCATTCAGCGGGGCAACTGCTCAGGCCTTTTCTTTCTAGGCCTGCAGGGATGGAAGTGGGGACCTTGATGGACTTATCCAGTCATACTCCCCCTGTTCTAGCTGACTGTCCTGCATGTTGTTCCAGGGGCAGCTTGGAGCATCCCTGTTTCTGCTTTCACCTCAGAGGTCCTTCCATCTCTTCTCCAAGTCCCCTGGTGGCTGGTTTTCAAGCACTGGAGAGCTCAGGGCTGTGGTCTGAGGAATGCAGACTTCCTTGCTGGTGGTTTTCGGAATACTTGGGGAAAGGCTTGGGTTGTAGCACAGTGCTCACTGGCCTGCTGCTGTGGTGGTGGCCACATTAGACCAGGCCCCAGCTATGCCCCAGCTCTGAGTCCCTACAAAGGACTCTGATACAGATCCAAGGACTACGTGATGGGCTGGGCTCCTTACTTTCTTCTCTCTGGGTCCTTGCATGGGCTCTAGAGCTGTGCTGGGGTCTCTAGGTGTGGCCCTGTCAGAGTCCCCAATACCAGCCATTCCCTATCTCTCTCCTCATGAAACTGTTCCTTTCAGCACATTGTTGCCTAACGTGACAGAGCGGCAGAGCATCTTGCTATTGGCTTGCTTATTTTCTTGTTCTTGACTGCAAAGCTGGGGCCATGCACATGGTAACATGTGCTATGTGTCTGTCCTTGATTGGCTGTGCCCACTGGATCCAACTGACCCTGTGTCTCTTTCTTCTGCAGTTGTCCGAGGCTCCATCCAGGATGTCATTCATGCACCAGAACGCCAAGAATCTGTCATCCACCTGAGAGTGAACAGGCTCTATAGGCAGAAAAGCAGAGTCTTCCAGCTGGCTCCTGAGGGCAGTGGGCACTGGCAGGGTCACGTCACAACACTGCTGGAGTGTGGTGTGCGGCCGGGGCATGGGGACTTCCTCTTCACCGGCCATATGCACTTTGGGGAGGCACAGCTTGGCTGCGCCCCTCGCTTCAGTGACTTCCAAAGGATGTACAGGGATGCGGAGGAGAGGGGGATGAACCCCTGTGAGATTGGCATGGAGTGACTCCAGAGGTTCTGAGTGCTGCCCACCTTCTCCTGATGAGCTCCTGCTGGCTGCTGGGGGCCTGTGGGCCAGGGCTGTGGGCCAGCTGTTGTTCTGGCCCTGTGCTCCAGCTGTGGAGGTACCCACAAGATCCTGGCCGTGGACATCCTGACTGACTGATTGGAAATGGTGTAAAATGCAAACTAAGTTATTTTTTTGTAAAAAACAATGTACATAGGAAACATTCCTGTGTCTGAAGATGCCTTGGTGTGCTGTTTAATGCTATTTTAAAACTACTCTAAGCCATTGCATGGGCTTGGGGTGTCAGTGACAGCCAGGTTGGGGTGCATATGGTGGTCAGCGAGGCTTTGTAAAAGCCTGCATACCATTTGGGGTCATTATTCCTGTGACCAGAATTCATGGGGCCAAATATGTATGTGTCTTTTTGTTGCCATTTTGTTTTGTTTTTGCTTTTTGAAGAAGGTGATGCGGGCTTCCCAAGCTACAGGATCTGACCTGTGGTAGGGTCTCTGTCAGCTCAGTCAGCTGGGCATCAGACCTTTCTTCCTGGGCCTGTGGGGTCATGGTGGGGGGACCTTGATGGACTCATCCAGCCATACTCCCCCTGTCTTGTTCTGCTGGTCATTGTTCCCTTCAGCACTGCCCAGGTTCTTTCTCTTAACCCAGATCTTGCTCTTTGACCCAAGTGTCCCCCAAATGCCCAGGCCTACAGGAAGTGTGTGGACAGCCAGGTCCCGGGCTGAGCCAGGATCAGTGGCCTCCATGTCCTACCTCTGAGGGTGTTAGGTTTTTGTGGCTATTGTAACAAGTCACCATACATCAAGCACCTCAAGAAGTAGATATTTATTCTCTCCTAGTTCTGGAAGCCAGATCCAAAATCAGTGTGTAGCAGGGCCATGCTTCCGCTGGAGGCTCTATCCAGTTTCTGGTGACTCTAGGTGTCCTGGCTTCTGACCAGTCATGCCAGTCTCTGTGTCACAGGACTCCTCCTGAATGTGCCTATGTTCACATTTCTCATAAGGACACAGTCCCTGGGTCAGGGCCTACTCTAATGACCTTGTCTTAACTTCATTAGACTGGCAAAGACCCCATTTCCACATGCAGAGTCACATGCATGTGTAAAAGTCACATGCAGAGGTTATAGATAGACAGGAAATGGGCTGGGGCTCTTCACCCCGAAGGAAGGAGTCCCGGAGCGGAAGGTGACCAGACCCCACCTTTGTGCTCACTTATGAATCAGGCAGTTCCTCCCTTCCAGAGGCTGAGTCCAGTAAGGGATGAGAGAGGCTGGGGTAGCTGCTCACCACCATGCCAGCCTCGCACTGGGTGGTCTTGGGAGGCACTGGTCCTCAGTTCAGGTATGTGCCAGCTCAAGTGTGTATCAGCTCAGGCCTGCACAAGGTCAGGGGTACGCTGGCTCCGATTGTGCCAACCCAGGCCTACACGCTCCCACAGGTTACAAGAAGTAAGTGTGGGCAAGGGCATGAGGCAGCAGGGTTTGTGATGAGCCAGGCCCCATTGCAGCTGGTGATTATGATACTGTGTGCCAGCAGGACAGAGGGACCAGGCCCTGTTGGAGGGACCTGAAGCCCTCCTGGTTCCCGGTTTTCCTTTGGCTACAGTAGTGTTGAGGAGGAAGCTGTGGAGCAGGAATGGCAGGTTTGGCAGCCTTCTGTCTTTGTAGAGAGGTTAGGGTCCCCTGGGAGACTGGTAGATGGCAGACACTCCATGACAGGTACAGTCAGCTCTCTCATAGATCAGGAGAAAGCAGGGTTTAGATGGGAAGAATTATTCTCCTTGAGGTCAGGCTGGGGTTGAGCGTGGGGTCCAGTTGGCCATGTGATGTGACAATGGTGAAGATGGGCATCTTCCATGGCCTTGGCTGCTGGCATCAGGGAGGAGCCAGGGGATCCCTTCTGCTGTCCACCACTTCCTCTCCACCTCATCCAACAACTTCTGCCCTTCACCTAGCTCCTTCTGGGGAAGTCATCCCAGGGAGGGACTATAGGGAGCCACCCCGGAAGCAGGGTTTCCAGGAGACCTGTGGGTGGACCCCCAGCAGCCTCTGCCATGCCGTCTGCTCCCTTCTGGGGCTGGACTGCCCTTGGGTGCTGCATAAAGCTTCCACAGCCCATCACCAGACAGAGGATGGCAGTCATTTTGTGCTCCATCCAGCAGTGAATCCTGCCTCTTGTCCAGCCGTGCTGTGAATGCTCTGCCTCCTCAGCTCTGCTGCCTACTGGCACTGTCCCCTGCCCTTCCACTTCTGCCTTCTCCCACCCCATCCTTTCTGGCACTGTTCTCTTCCTTGTGTCTGGGCTGTTCTGCTGTAGGAAACAGCAGTGGCTACCATTATTATTTTATTTCCTTTTCCCTCCTCCGTGGGGAGCCAGGCCTCACTTGCTGTCTGCCCAGCTCAGGCATGTCCCTAGCAAGGTCCACATGGAGTGGGCATACACCTGGCCCAGGCCTGAGGCTTCCCAGGGGCATGGACACCTTACCATGATCCCGGGGCAGTGGAGCCTGGCTTGAATAGCTTAATCGTGGCTGTGCCCCTCCACTGGGATCCTGAGGCAGCCCCTCCTTGCCTACCCACAGTCCCTCTGGGCAAAGGATGTGTTAGAGATGGGACTTGGGGATGTATGTAGATGCTGGCCCTGGATTCTCCATTTATTGGATGTCCCAAGGGTTCAAGCCCCTGTAGGCCACATCATCCTTAGTCGTACCCTGGGCCCTGTTTCCTTCCCAGAGGAGTTTCGGCAGGAACACTCCCCATACCTGTCATGTGCTACCCTGGGATTAGGGAGCTTGAGCTACTGGTGTAGAAAGCCTGGTCCTATCCTTGATGGCTCTATGTGAAGCTACCCTAGAGGCATGAGCTGGGGCAGGGTGCCAGGGGTGCTCAGCATGAGGACCTTCCCTCCTGGGGGCAGATAGGTGGCCATCACCATTGAGCCTGCTAATGAGTGTGACTCCTAGGAAGCACAGAAGGGGAGGAGGTAGGGATGGAGAGTGTGGTTAGCAGAGATCCTAAAACTCAAGTTTCTGGTGCCAGCCGAACTGGGCATCACAGGAAGCTGTGGTGCCCCACAGAGAGGCCCCAGGTGGCCAATGGAGTTGATGTGTAGAGGACAGGGTCAAGACCTCTCAGGTCTTGACCTGAGGCTGGTATGGGCTCTGAGATGGTCTGTGTGGCCACTACCAGGGGCAGGGAGATGCAAGGACCTTTAGCCCTGCAGGGGCCACAGATTTTCCAAGATAAGTACATGAAATACACATTCCATTGGCCTCAAAGTGGACCCAGACTCTGGAGCTACGTGTGCTGTTGTGGGAGGCAGGAGCACCCTTGTCCTGCCCTAGGGGCCAAGGCAGCTAGACCAGTGATTCTGACAGCAGGTCACCTGTTCTGGCCACATCAGCTGTCCCTGTACTGGTTAAGCTGGCCTGGCTTTTGGACTGGGCCAGAATTGACAAGTCCCTAGTGTTGCCAGCGACAACCCTCCCCCTCCCTGGACCATGTGACTGGCTCTGCCACCCCTTACTTTTTGCTTTTGAGGTCTCGTTGGAAGTGCAAATACAAGGCAGCTAGGGAATGGTGCAGCCCATGGTCCTTTTGTAGGTTTGTAGTGACTGTTCTGCATTTTGCTGTCAGGTTGGTTGCTCACTGGGAGTCTCCAATGCTGGTTCTCTGAGTTTTTGCTCATACTTTTATCACAGCTGAGATGTGGAAGATAGCCCTTGCAGACTGCTGCTGGAGGGCAGGGATGTGAGGGGTGCTTGGCTCTTCTCCCTCCTTCTAGTGTGTGTGTCTTAAAGTGTGCATGTGTGTACATGGGTGACATGTGTGCTCTTGACGAGGCAGCGGTGGGCATGCTGGGGAGAGAGGGAAAGTCCTGGCTCACCCTGCCTCCCTGACACCTGGACTCCTTGGGAATTCTGAGTCCTTGTCCACAAAGTGAGGCTTCACCCTTCCTAGCTGTTGTGTGGGCTGGGCCTCACAAGGAACACCTGCCTGAATCCACGGTGGGTCCGGAAGTAAAGCTGCAGGAATGGCCAGGCACCGTGGTCAGCTATTGGCTCCCAGACCCACTTCTGCTGCTGCGCCTGCCCAGCAGGACCTGCCCAGCACCAGAGCGGGCTGTGGGTCCCACGGGTGGGGGTGGGGCGCCCTCATTAGCGCAGCAGCTGACACCGAGGCTGCATCTCGCTAATTGATTAAACTGTTTAACGCAGCCAGGCCTGATGGGAACTGGCCCCAGCCAAGCTGCTTGCTGCCCTTCTGCAGAGGGAAATTTGGGTGTTTTCTCCATGGGGATTGATGCTGATGGGGCCCCCACGCCCTTGGCCACTCTTCTTGGCTCCTGTCACTGGTGAAGGTCTTGGAAGAGCTTTGGGTGGCTGTCGTTCCCCGTGACTCACTGGGCCAATGCTGGGTGCAGGCCACATGCCAGGGAAAGCACAGTGAAGTCTTCAGGATGCAGGGGGCTGCTCAGTCACAGGCTGAAGGATGCAGCTTTGGGTTCAGCAAGCTCTGGGGGTAAGGGTGTGGAGGGACACTTGGCCAGGGCTCTCCTGGGGTTTTCTGCTCTTGAGATCCTCCCTGTGTTGGAGCATCACCCCTCCCCAAGCCTCCTCACCATGGTGTCAGCTGAGATGCAGGCATGGAGTCTTGGGAGGAAGGTAGAGCCCTGCTGTCCAGTGTGTAGCCTGGTGCACAGTGGGCACTCGTGGATATACAGGCTGGCTGTGGCAATGCTTGGGTCTTCCCCTCCTGAGGGGCTTTTCTGGCTTTGTCAGGCCTGCTGGGGGCTTTGTCCACCCATACACCATCACAGGTTGGTGTCGGTCCAGATAGAAGGGAGAGACAGGTGAGTAACAGGAGATTGTGACAGGTAGCCCTGGCAGCAGCTCAGGGAGAAAAGCAGGGCCAGCATGAGATGGGACGCAGATGGTGGGAGTGTGTGGTGGGGTGTGGTCCTGGCAGGGCTTGGCCTGGGAGGACTTTCTGGGGACAGTGGTTGCCTGTGGGCAGCAAGGTTGCTGGGGCGCCCTGGCCTCTCCACTCCCTCTGGCTCCTGTGCGGTAGCCACGTGGGGGACGCTGGGGAACGCGAGGAATTCAGCGTCAACACTGGGCCATTGTGTGCTGCCGCCTGGGCAGCCACTGATTTACAAAAACGGCGGTTCGGTTGGTATTGGGGTGGTGAGGTCACGGCAGCCAGGGGCTTTGGAATTTCATCTTCAGAAGAATTTTGCTTGCTGAGCTACATACTTCCCTAGACACCATTTGATCAGGGGCAAAATGAAAACAGGGCTAAAATAAAAAAGATACAATAATACTCCAGAGTTCTGTGTGGAGGCTGGTGGGAAGAAGGGCAAGGGCTGTCCATGTGGGTGCCTGACTCAACTGTGTGTGTCTGTGTGTACACATGCATTTGTCTGTCTGCAAATGTATCTGTGTGTCTGCGTGTGTATCTGTATATACCTGTGTGTCTGCGAGTCTGTGTCTCTGTGGAGGTATCTGTATGTGTGCCGGTGTGTATCTGTGTGTGAATGTGTCCGTGTGAGCATGAATCTTTGTGTCTGCAGGTGTATCTGTGGGTCTCTGTGTGTATCTCTGTGTGTGTCTATGTATATGTCTGTGAGTGTATATGTGTGCCTGTGTCTGAGAATGTATATGAGCAAATAAATACCCATGTGTGTCTGTGTTTGTCTGTGTGTCTGTCTGTGAATATATCAATATGTGTGTGTGTGTGTGAATGTGTCTGTGTGAGCAAGAATCTGTGTGTGACCATATGTCTATGTGACGTGTTTGTATCACGGGAGGGTGCTATATGAATGTGCATGTGTATTCATGTGTATGTCTGGGGTCTGTGTGAGCCTGTGTGTATACATGTATGTGTACATGTGTGTGTCTGTGTGCATATCTATGCATGTTTCTGGGGTTGTGTGAGCGTGCATGTGAGCATCTGTGTATGTGTCTAGGGTGTGTGGGGGTGCATGGCATCACTTCCTAACCTGAACCCTTGGGCCTGGTCCAGACTCCCTGTCCTGCACGGAGGACCCAGCATCTGGGCACAGGGAACACACAGCTCTGGACTCACTTTCCATATAGTCTCCCTGTGGGGCTCTACCCGGCATGGTTCTGTGCTCCTGCAGCCTCTACCCTGGGCCAGGCTGGTTTCTCTGTGGGCTTTGTGGACCCACCTTCCTTGGCACAAGGTCATTTGGAGGCCCTTGTCCCTGTTGGACAAAGGACCTTTTCCCCTTGGCTTGCTGGTGGTATGAAGGAGACAGGGCCAAAGTGGAGACTGCCTTGTTATAGGCAGAGGAGGTGGGACTCTGTCCCAGGCACCTCAGAAGGCCCCTGAAGGTGGAGCAGACTACTGGACAGGGCAAGGGCAAGAGCGATGGGCAGATCCCTGGCCCCCAGGCCAGGCCTGGGGAGGAGGTCAGGAGACTGGCAGTGGAGGCTCTTGGGGACTCCTGAGAAATGTCCTCAGGATGCCCTGAGGAGGAACTTGGAAGTGGAACTTTATGAAAACCTGAAAGAAATAAAGAAAATACAGACAGCATAAAAATAGTCTAGGGCACATTCTTGATCACAGATAACCAGTGTCTGGCTGTGGCTGGTGGCCTGGACCGAGTGTTGGCTGCACTGGCCCGGCCTATGGGTCCCACCCATGGGCTGTGCTTCCTCGCCCTGTTGCTGTCTGTGGCTGCTGACCACGACCAGGGTCTGTGGTCAGCAAGTTGGCAGGTGCAAGTGGGAGGGTGCCTGAAGAGGCCTGGTGCCAGCAGCAGGCCCGCAGGCATGGCTGGGGATGCAGGTAATCGCCACTCCTTGTGCCACGGCACCTCGAGCCTCTGCCTCCTCAGTGTGACACAAACGTCTGGGCCACAGAGTAGGTCCTCCCTTTATCCTGCCCATATCAAGGATGTGGGCCAGAGCTTGTCCTCTTCTATCTGGCCACCTGAGGAAGGCTGGGCAGGGAACACATCTTGTCCTGAATTGTCCCTTTAGCCTCAGCCGTTTATCGGCCAGGATCCTTCAGGCCTCTGCTCTTACAGCTGATGGACCTTGCAGGAGCCTAGGGAAACAGCATCCCATCCCTGCCTCAATGTGGCTCCCCAACACCTGATTTCTGTGCTCCCCAGAGCCTTGTCCACCTTCTGAAGTCCCTCTGACTCAGCTGGCTTTGGTTCTGGATAGGGCTCCTGGAATTGAAGGCTATGTGTGCCTCTATCCATGTCTAACAGAGACCCCTGAGGCTGGCTTTCTGGTACCTGTCAGAGGTGACAGAGGGTATTTGACACAGTCTTAAAAACTGAAGAGGAAAGAAATGCCAAGGCTGAGGAAGACCCTCCCTGTCATGTGACCAGTGACCAAGTAAGGGTGTGTGGCCAGTAATGAGACTTCCCAGAAGCTGGGAGGAGGGTTTCTCAGTCCCAAAGAGAGGATCCTGCCATTCCTGCCCTGGCTTCTTCAGAGAGCTGCTCCCATAGGTCCAGCCTGCCCACAGCCACCTCAGCCAGATTCTTAAGGCCTTGTGCTGGTGACTCTGGAACCTGCTTGGGTCTGTGACTGGCTGGGGATCTTGGGGGAGTTGTGGTCATCAGCACAGGAGGTAGAAGATTCCCCTGTGGAGAACAGGTTCCGCTCTACCTCTTTCCCTCTGTAGAGAGGGCCTTTCTGGGAGTCCAGGCCAGGCTGGGTGGCTGCCAGCTGGAGAGGGCTCTTTGGATGCCTTGCCTCTCTGTACCCCAGCCTGGGCTCATCCTGGCCACGTGTGGACTCAGGAGATGAGTCTCTGAGGAGGAGTGATCAGGGTGCATTCCATGGCTGGAATCCTTCCTATTTGTCACCTGTTATCCCTCTGGAGCTACTGTGGAGGAAGCAGATATGCCAGGTAGACTCAGCTGTGCAGTGGCCCCTCAGGGCAGCAGAGGTGGCAGGGTGGGGCCAGCTGTGCCAGCAGCATGTTGAAGAAGGATCTACACAGGTGGGTTTAGAAAACTGAGCTTTGTAACTTTCAAATGACACATCCAAACTTACAAAGGTAAAGAAAAATATGTCATCATTTTGTCAGGTGGAGATAGACATTGGTGATATTCTGGAATGGCACTGAGTCCTAGTACAGCTCTGGGTCTGGTTTCCAGGCAGGAATTTGGTGGTGAAGCCTGTGTTTTTGAAGGAGGCCCAGACAGATGGGGGAGCCAGGGGAGGGGATACTGGGCAGCAGGATCAAAATGGGGACAGGACATGGGCAAGACCTATCCTCTGCCAGCCAGAGGGGAGGCCCTCAACCCTAAACTCCCGGTTTTGACTTTGGGTCTGGGGTGCTGGACCAGTGAGGAAATGACTTTTCCCTTCCAGTGTGGGGACCTTTTTTATGGACTGGGTTTGGCCTGTCCTCTAGGGTGTCAGCAGCCACCTCCCTCCCACATTCCTGAAGCTCAGGGGTTGTCAAAATGGGCAGGAGGTGCTGTCTAGGTGGCTCTTCTAGGTGACCTCCACCTAGGAGTTGCCTCAGGCACCCCATATGCTTGTCTATCAGGCTCCCCTGAGTTGGCCTGTCCCACTGGGGAACCCCTCCTGCCCTGACTGGAGTGTCTGGTTCCTAACACCTGATCCCTTACCATAACTGACACAAAATTCACCACTTTAATCGTGCTTCAGCACACAGTTCTGTGGCACTACACCCACAGCTACATGGTCACAGCACTGTCCATCTCCAGCTTCTCGGACTGAAGCTCTGAAGCATTAACTAGCAGCTCCCAGACCCCTGGACCGTCCTCCTCTTTAGGGTCCAGTCAAACTCCTTGCTATGTTCAGCCCACATTCTATCCCCTTCCTGTTGATGGACACTTGGGTTGCTTTCATCATTTGGCAACAGTGAACAAAATTTTGGAAACATCCATGTGCAAGTATTGCTATATTGTTTTCTGCAAAGAAAGTTGACAACCCTGACTTTGTTTCTCTTGTCAGACTGAAGGTTTGGAGAGCCAGTCACTAAATGGCTTCTAGGGCTCTGTGGGGCACACGTCACCCATTTCCTGATCTGATAGGCTCCCCAGCTATTGACCTCAAGGGCAGCCCAGTGCACAGTCCTGGGGAGTGACTTCTAGGAAGATCAGCTGAGGTGTAGCTTCCTGGACCCACCTCAGACCCTGCAGCCGGTGGCCCAGAGAGCTTGCTTTCGTTGTGGGCCTGTCTGCTCTGAGCCATTTCCATTTCTCTGACCTCTGTTCACATAGGCCAGCCAGTTCTGATGGCATGGAATGTGTTTTAAGAAATCATTTGATTTCTTGTCTTATCAATTGGAGTGTGGGCCGACACTGTTGAGGCAGAAACAGCCAGGCAGTAGCAAGTTTTCCAGTCCAGCAAGAGAACCTGTGTAGGAGGAGGAGGTTTGCAGAGGAATGGGGAGGCCCCCAGTCTGTTCCTGAATCTGCACCTTCAGTGCATGCTTAGTGGGTGGATCACTAGGAAAGGCAGGGTCCTCTCCCCACCCATGTAAGGTCCCTGAGAAGCTGAAATCTCTGGGGGGTGTGGTAGGATTCAAACACAAGCCCATGCGAGTACATATAGGTACGTGTGCATGAGTATATGCATCCTATGTGTGTACATACTTGTGTGTGGCTGTGTGAATCTGGCTACACAAGTATGTTGTCTGAGTGTAAGTGTGCAAATCTCCACTAATGACTGAATCTTCAGTGCAGGAGAACATGCAGGGCCTCGGGGGAGTCGTGGTGTGGCAAGACAGATAGACATGACCATAGGACAATCCATTCACCATTGTGGATGTTTCTAGCTCATGGACATATGCAGCATGTTTTCAGAACTTCCAAAATTTGGATCCTGCTTACATACACTATTTCCTGGCTTGATTTTAAAAATTGGATCTCCTGTGAACAGAGGTCCTTGACTATAGATGAGCTCACTGTCACTTGGGTTTTTATGCTGTGGACACAATCAGTGGGTACTCAGCATGCAGACTTCCTCTTTTCCTCAAATTATGGTGAGCTCCTGACCCCTCCCCAAGTCAGCCCATTTGGGGGATATGTGCTTGTTCCTGAAACTTCTGGCTTGGTCGGGCAAGGGCCACTGCTCCTGATTTTAGGGAGGGTTGGACTGCCATGAGGCCAGAGTCAGCTGTTGGATAGCCAACACTTTCTGGTGAGGTATCTCAGGTGCACAGCCCTTTCCTGGTGGATCAAGGGGTGAGAACTAAACATGCCAATCCTGCATTGTCAGAGGTTTGTGGGTTCAAACCCCACTGGGCCGGGGGCCCTTACTTCACGCTTAGGTCATGGATGCAGGGTGGTCCCAGTCTGGTGTCTCCATGTTGTGCCTGTCTTCGGTACAGGGCTCCAAGCATCTGTGTGGGCAGAGCCTGCACCCCATCTCAGCATGTGTGCCCTGTAAGAAAGAAATTACAGTTAGAGCACCAGGAGCCCAGGGAGCCTGACTGCTGTGACTCAGAATCGACAGCTGGGAAAAAGTGGGGGGCTGTGGTCACAACCAGGCTGAGATCTGTGGTTGTCGTACTGGTCATTTTGTGCCTGAAGACCTTGAAGCTCACATACCAGCTCTGGCCAGCCTGTTCTCCCCTCCTGGCTACTCTAGTCTTGGACAGTTGAGGCTGCAGGAGGCTGGTCCCCTGTCTTCTATCAGCAGCTCGCTGTGAAACCCAAGAAGTATGATAACAGGCCAGGGCCAGACTGGCCTGGGGCTGATTAGCATCAGACGCTCTGGCTGGGCCTGCACAGGCAACATGGAAAGCTCATTCATCTGGCACAGGTGACTTCATTCCCCAGTATGCACCTCTCTCAAGTGAGGCAAAGATGTGGAGGAAGACAGTTGGGAGCCCCTGGATGAGGAAGAAGGAACTGGCCAACTGCTTCTCAAGGGCCAGTGTCCAGGACAATGCTCCATTGAAGACTGTGCCCTGAGGACAGCAGGGTGGTGCCTGCCAGGTGTTTTTGTCTTTTAGGGGTACTTGTGGCTTATTTGGAGTACATTTTATTCTGATTTTTTTTTCCTTCACAGACAATTTAAATGATTTTTTTTTCAACTCTACTGGTGGGGAGTTCTGGTCCATTCCAACCAATATGGCAATTTTCACAATGCTGGACATGTTTTTCCAGCCACACTGTCAAGGGATCCACGTGGCTCAAACACATAATACCCTGAAATACTGAAAGTGAGCACATCAGCTGCTCAGCACCCTCTGCCACCTTTTCCTTACAGATATAACTCAGACCAGGCCAAGGGGCTCCATCCATACTTTGGAGTCCTGCTGAGCTAGAGAGATCTGGCTTTATGGAGAGGCACCAGCCAAAGGTGCCACGAGTCCTGTGGTCCCATTCCTGTGCAGGCCTGGGGTAGGATGAGCTATGATGTGATGCTGGTGGGGCTGTGGGGCTGAGCAGGGCAGGGTGTGGCTGAGGGTGAGTATGGGGCTGCTACTGGGAAGAAGTAATGTCTTAGAGCTGAATGGGGAGGATACTATGCAGCACTGGGAAGGAGACTAAATGCCCCCAAGGCTTATGCTTTTAACTGGTTAATCATATATGTGAAATTTATTTAGAACTCTGCCTCCCCCCTGCCCCCCGTAAAACCTGTTTGCAGAGTTTCCTTGGCCAACTTCCCCTTGCCCTGGGCTACCCACTTCTCTTTCTCACTGCATGCTGCAGAGAAACTAGGCTCCAGGAGTTCTGGTCCATTTCCAGGGTATCGCAGACCAAGGGCAATTATCCCTCCAGTGAGCTGCACAGCCTTCCTGAAGAACCTTGGCCCAAGATAGGATGGCTCAAGTTTAATCAGCGGGGAGCCAGGCAGTCACTGGACAGTTGCAACATGGATCTTTCCTATGACCAGTGGGTTTGAGCCTGAATGTCAGAGGTCAGAATGGGGCTAGCCCATCCCCCAAATTGCTGTACTGTTACGTCTGGGATGCCCAGTGGCAACTCACTGAGGATGGCATCATTCACAAGACAGACAAAGAGCGTACTGCTCAAATGCAGTTCAATTTGATGAGACAAGTGATCCTCCCTGGATTTGTCAGCCAGCACTCCACACATCCTTGGAGCCATGGAGTCAAGGAACCGAGTCTTCTGCAAACATAGGACTTCCTTTCTCTGGTGCTGTTCTTGGGAGGTCTCAGTGGCTCTTCTGCAGGAAGAGAAACTCTTCAGCTCGGAGAGGGGAGCTGTTTAGGGCTGGGGATTTGGCATGTGCTGTCTAGGCAGCAAATGTGGGTGCACTGTGCAGTGCTGGCCTCAGCAGAAAGTTGCAAAACAGCCTCAGGCATGCCATGAAGGGGTGAACCCATCCTCCTGAGGGCTCCCCTTTCTGTAGTGTCCTGGCTTGTGCCAGGGGCTCAGGGAAGGGAATCAGGGATAGCAGAGAAGAATCATTCTCCCTCAGGTCCATCCCTTCCCACCCCTAACATTCACAGGAATCTCTTCAGGGATTTCCCCTCTCATCTCCTTTAGAAGCACCTGTAATAGCACACAGCAGGGAGAGGTTCATACTAGCTTGCTCTTTAGCCTATTGGAACACTGGAGGCAGCCAAAGGGTCTGACACAGGGCAGCTGGAAATTTCAGGGCAGAAGGAGCCTGACCTGTTCAGCAGGTGCCTGGCAGGTGAAGGAGGCACATCAAGCACTATTTGGCATGCCAGGAAGAAACACAAGGTGAACAGAGGGAGACAAAGGGTCTTCCACTTTGGAAATTCTGATCTGCCAAGAACCACAGAAGAGGCACTGGACAGAGTTTTGGTGGCCAGAGAGGGCCCTGGGGCCTGCTTGACAATGCTGTTTTCCAGAAGGGAACCCTCTAAATTGCACCATCTCTGACTCAAGTGGTGTCATGGCTGTATGGCAGCAGTACCAGAGAACAACTGTTCTGCCAAAGCAAGCCAACGCACTGGAGACCTGCCTGCCACCAAGGATAGTGGGATGCCTGACTTCTGGCTGTTCTCTTCCCCAGTGGGTGTCTGGCTTTCTGATACCTACTCTATGGCAGGAGTGAGTGGGAAAGACTTGGTCTATGCCCCCAAATGGGTCTCTTGGTTCACACTGGGCCACCACCCTCTGGCTCTTCATGGTTGCACAAGTGGTTTGGCCTTGAGGACCTCCATTACAGATAGTCTTTCCCTCCCTCCCTCAGGGGAGAGAGGCTTCTACTGCAAGATTCCCTTTGCTGTGGCCCAGGTACCTCCTTGCACCCACACTGTATGTGGTTTTCAGCTGTCCTCATAGGAACTGCTGGATCCCAAGGCCTTGGCAGGGCTGTAAGGGCCCTTGGTGGTGGGGTCTGAGTATCTGACAGGCATGTGAATGAAGGCAGCATGGAGTGGATGCAATGAGGGATGTAGTAGCCAAGTGCACTGCTGCTCTGGCTTATTCTGTGCTCAGGGGCAGCAGCTGGCCCAGGGCAGAAAGGGCTACCCTCCAGGTCTCCAGGAGCTAGAAAGGGCTTGTTTCAGCTCTTCTTGGCCTTGGGCCAAGCAGGCCTATGGCACATTCAGAGAATATGAACCTGCAGGGCCTCAGGACTCTGCTCAGTGCCACGGCAACCTGACTGCAATTGTCTCCACGGCAGCATGCTCCCCACAGCTGGCTCTCACTGGTTAGGAATTATTTGGTTGTCCTGGAGCTGGGATCCTTAGGGCAGTGAGGCCAGAAGCCCAGGTTTCCTGCATTAGAAGTAAATTAAAGGTGGGTAAAGAATGAATGTGGGGGCTTCCTGCCACTAACAGTCGGTCCAGTGGATAAACATCAGAAAGTGGTGGAAGAGAGACTGTTGACCAAGATGTGGGAAAGGAGGCACCAAGCGTGGGAACAGACCGAGGGCAAACACGGCCACTACTACCTCTGCTCAGCCCTGCTTGGGACTTCTCATGCTAACAAGGAGGGGCACTGTGAAAGTAGCATCTGTTCAGGGGCTAGAGTGGAGTTTTTCTTCTGGAGCAAGTTGGGGGGCCAGGTCTCATACTGACCACTGACTGTCATCCTTAGAGTCTTGCTGTCCCCTGGCCTCAGCCTCCACAATTCATCATGCCTCAGATGGACTGAGTGGGCATCGTGGCTACCTGAAGGGGGCTGCCAGAGCTGTAGAAACCCCTGGAGCATCCTGCTCCAGGTGTCTTACATCAGGGTGGATGTGGGACTGAAGATGAGGACAGCATGCAAACCTTAGCCATGGAGACACTTTGCACATGGGACCCCAACTCGGATGCAGCTGAGTGCCTCCCATGAGCAGCCCATGCAGGCCTTGCACACCGCCCCCATGTGTCTCCACCAACCCTGCCCATCTCCATCGCTGGAGCCCAGGCTGTGGATACAAATCTCAGGAGCTCGGATTTGCATGAAACCAAACAGATTTCTCATTTATGGGACTCATCAGGAGCTTGATGTGTGAATGTTCACCAATGCATCTCCTGAAGCCAAAGTTGCCATGTGCCAGGCTGAATGGTTTTGAGATGTGTGTGTGGGCCCTGTGCCGTGTCTCCCTTTGTGCTCCTGTGCTTGGCAGTGCTGCTGCCCTGGGAGGCCCAGGGTTGGTGGGGTGTGGTACAGACATGCTGCCAGGTGCCCGAGACTGAGCAACAAGAGGGCAGCTTCCTAGCTCTGTGTGTCACACCCTGGGGCAGGCAGCTCCTCTAATGTGGACCCCCAGGCAGCCTGCTCAAAGGTCCCATGGGGAGAAATGAAGGCAATGGCTGACGTAAACTCACTGTGTTCTGCTGTGATGCCTTATTGACCCCAGTGGTGTGTTCTGGTGGACAGGGGAGAATCCGGGAAGTCCCTGACAGCTGGGCATGGGATGGTAAGGTGTGTGGCCAGGAGGGCACTCCCAGGGCCACGTCCAGGATTGGCCTTCTATCAGCTTCACAGGATTCTCCAAGAAGGTTGGCGCCTCCCTGAGACCCTTGCCCGGGTAATGGTAATGCATCAGCCTGAATCATACTTTTGTAGGTACTTGTGACCTTGACTTTGATATAGAAATTTATACTTAGACCTTTCAGTATTTTAATAAAGAATTCAGGAAAATGTCCTGCTGCTCAGTGCTGGCCCCAAGAGGAACAGACATACCCTTGTTGGGCTCATGTGCTCAGAGATCCAAGAAAAAGTCAGAGGGAAGAAGCCACCAGGTCCTGGTGCATGAACATTGGGCTGGGGAGAAGGCTATGGAACTGTCCACTGCACAGGTTCTGCATCCTTGAAGTCCCGGCCACTGCTCAAGGACAAAGATGGTAGAGGGCAGCCCCAATATCCCCGCTCTCAAGACTAAGATGAAAACATGTCCACACAGACACTTGCCCAGCATCTTTGTAGCCAAAAAGGGAAGTGACCCATATGTCCATTGAGAGGTGGACAAACAATTTGAATGTGGTCTGTTCACGCAGAAGACTGCTCTACAGAAGTAACCAGAAACAAAGCCCAGACACGCACTACCACATGCTGGATCATGGAAATGCCTAGGCTAGGAAGGTTCAGGGCAGGCTGGCCCTCAGAGCTGTGTGGAGACTGGCAGGCTGGTGGCTTCCCTACGAATCATGAAACATTGGAATTGCAGAATGGAGACAGTCACACAGCCTCGTGAACATGAAGAAGGCAACTGATAGGGCCCACCAATTGAGTATGCATTCTTTTTCAATGCAGGTGTTGGAAAAAGAAAAAGAGGGAGACAATGGGAGTGGAGTAAGGAAAGAAAGGGCAATGAGAATAGGACCAGAGATGACTGCTGGAGGCCTCGGAAAACTGTGAGCTTGATTCAAGGTCACTGGGCTGGACACTAGAAGGGGATTCTGTGATGGCAGGCAGGTCTTTCCACTTCTGCAGGTAACAGAAGGATGAGAAGGGAGGCAGAGGAGGGACAGCACATATATGTGAGTGCAAAAGCATGTGGATCTGAGTGGGAGTATGCATCTGAGTGTGAGCATATATATGTGTGAGTGTGCATGAGCATACATGAGTGTAGATAGGAGTATGGATCTGGGGATGAGTATGTGAGTGTGAGTGTGTGTGTGAGCAGAACAGATCTGAGACATCTTGCTGACCACATGGCCAGATTTCTGGGCCCACCTGTGCCATCCAAGACCCAGGGGCTGGGTAAAGAGCAAACAGAATTGGAACTGGGGGGCTACTGGTACTAGGAGGGCTACTGGAACTGGGGGTTACTGGAACTGGTGGGCAGATTTGCTGATTTCTTTTTTGTGTTGTTTGAAATTTTCCATATTAAAAACATTCAACAGTTGGAGCTCGTATAGCATGCACATTTGGGGGTACCTATTGTACCAGTGGAACAATGAAGCAGTAGGATAAGAGAGCCCATGTCTTGAGGGTGGGGTCTTACCAAGTAGGCAGCAGAATGCAGGTGGGCTGTGGCTGGAGCTGCACAGCCCAAGTGGAGGGTGAAGAGGCCCATCACACTGGTCCTGGGGAGATTATGACCTCTAAAAGGGTGTGGAAGATGTGTCACTACCAGGGGCAGGGGACCAGCTGAGTGGAGTCCAGTCAGACCACTCAGCAGAGCTGATGGGCAAGGACCAGGGGGCATGGGTTTGGAGCAAATTTGCTACCAAACCCATTCAAAGGAGCTCCAAGGAAAACAGCCCATGGAGCTTCTCTTGGAAAGGGGACACTGAAAACCCCCAGTGATACCCATATCACTGACCTGAGACCCCCAGTGCCACCAGCGCCTCCTGCTCTGTCTAGTGTCCTCTGTCTTCCTGGCTAAGAGTGCTGCCCTGTCTAGGCCACACTGAGTCCTGGATTCCAAGCTCTTCAAAGTGAAGCTGGCAGCTTACACCCAGGATCCTACAACCTCCTCCCACCTGGGCAGGGACAAGGCCACCTATCTGTAGGACACCAGACACAGCCCTCTGACTTCCCTGGCAGGCTCTGAGATCTTTCACTGGAATGGCTCCCTGGACATATTCCTCAAAGTCCCATGCTGGCAGAATCTCTGGCAGGCTCCAAGCTTGGGAATTGAGTCCCTGGGTCCCAGGCATCCCAGGTCCTCAGTGGATCCAGATTCTGGCTCAGCCTGGTGATTCTAGAGCCATAGACTAGAACTCTGCTGAGAGAATCTATAGGAACACCATGGGCTAAATGGGTGTGTTGGTATATTTTTACCACGTGCCTGGTGTGCAAAGATATCACATGGAATAGGGAGCTGGGTGGCTGCATAGCCATACAATTGCCCTCGCCCTGCAGCAAGTGGAGTCTTGGGGCCTAGGACCTGCCAACTGGAGACAGACTACCACCCCTGCAGCATACCCTGAGTCCGTTTCTCTAGAGATTTCATCTGCCCACTGGCTGGTGACAAAGGGGTGCCCGTGTACCACAACACAGGCTTTCCAGGCTGGGCAGTTTGCAAAGTACTTCTGGATCACTTGTCCATCCTTTCACCATTTGCTGCTAAGTGCCCTTTCTGTACTCCACCATCTGCCAGACA
This sequence comes from Cavia porcellus, assembly GCF_034190915.1. Taxonomy (NCBI): domain Eukaryota; kingdom Metazoa; phylum Chordata; class Mammalia; order Rodentia; family Caviidae; genus Cavia; species Cavia porcellus. Next base: position 31,259,790 of record NW_026947515.1, read on the forward strand.
CTGGGGGTGTACAATGGCTATGGCCAGTTCAATGGCTGTTTGGCTTCTGGGGCCATCCTGCTCTGGAAGTGCCTCTCAGAAAGGTGCCTTCTCCTTTGCAGAGAGGAAACCAAAGACTGGATGGCTGGGTGCACGGGCCTCTGGACAAGGTGATGCATGTCAGAGGCCATAACACTGATGTAGACAGTCCCTGAGGACACGTGTCACCTCCAGGAACCCAGAAAGGTTTGGGGACTGTTTGGTCTGAGATCAGAGCCACTCTGTACCAGCCGGCCTGGGTTTAGTTGTATACATTGGGGCTGAAGTTCCTTGGAGCTGGCTCTGGGGCCAAAGTTCAGATGTTTACAGAGAAAGTTCAGAGTTGGGGCTCCTGGGAGGTTGCCATGACTCGAGGGCTTATTTTCAGGGTGCATGTGTCCCACACTTTGAGGGGACGCCTATGTAACTGACAGTCTATTTGTTTCTGTGTTTTTCAAATATTTAGGTGCATAACAGAAGAGACTTTCTAGTTTTCTCATGAAATTCTGAAGACTTTTCTTTTCTTGAAGAATAAACAGGTGTCCAACAATTTGTAGTTCTCACTAATTTAATTACTCTAGTGAGTGAGTGGACACTCTTGAAACATACTTTGCTAAGTATCCACTCCTCTCTTTCCTGTACATCCCAAGTGTGGATTTTGAGTCCCTCTGGTTTGTGACCCATTCAGCTTGACAGGTGCACAGGGAGAAACAGGGCTCTTGGGGGTGCTGGCTGTCTGTGTGTCTGAGGAGTGATTTAAACCCAGTGACCTAATTCTCATTAAAAAAAAAAAAGTTAAGAAGTGAACAGCATCACCTCCACCTACAAGAAGTGAGTAGCAAGAAGACATCATGATGAAAGGGCACCATTCACAGTCACTCTTATTCCACCCTGTTTCCCTGTGTGGCAGTGGAGGTGGCCAGTCCCCACGTGTGGCAGAGGACACATCCAGCCACCACTGCTGTTGTCTCGCCTTGCTATGAGAAGGGAAAAAGGAAAAGCGCTTGGCTGTCTGCAGGACTCAGGGTCCCCTTGCCCCAGGCCTGTCCACTCTGGGGTTGTGGAAAGCCTGGGTCTTTCTAAGACTCATACCCTGCTACCACAGTGTCCTGGGTTACCTGGTGGCCATCTTGAGTGCTTGTGCATGCACTCACATTTGCTGAGTCCCCACTATCTGCCTGCTCAGACACAAGGTTCCTGGAAGCCACTCTTGGACTTCTGTCATTCCCTCTGAGGGCCCCTTGCCTGGTGGGCTACCTCTCACCTCAGAAGTCTATGGGCTCACATTTGCCTTGGGGTTGGATGGATGTTGTGAAGTTCCTGGGAAGAGTGGGTAGGTTTTCCGAGATCCCACTGTGGACCTGAGAGAGAGGCTGGCAAAGTACCATCCGCTGCCCAGCGTTCTGCCTGCCCCAGAACCTTCTAGACTGCTCTCTCCAAGCCTCCAGCCTGGGACTCTGGGACCAGCCCTTCCTGGGAGCCAGCAAAGAGCAGGTCAGAGGGGCCTAGGAGCTAAAGCATGCAGAGGAGTAGACAAGACCTCAGGCCTTGCCTTGGAGCAGATTCCTGAGAAAGGGGAAGTTGTTGGAGGCCCTGTGGTTTGCAGCAATGGAGGAGCAATCCCTCCCTCCCCTGCCCTGGAGCTGGGTGTAACCCAGCAGGAGGTACCTCCAAAGGGGATTTTACAGTTTTGGCTCTTTTCAACCTGTGTGGTAAAGATATTCCCTCCTGCCTTTTTTCCTTAAACCTTTTTAATGGGAAAATTATTTCTAAACTCCCAATTTGCAAACATCTCTCCTTGCCTCTGGATGCACTCAGACCCCACCCAGTTTGTCTGTCCTAATGTTTTCATGTACACGCACCCGACTTCCACAGGTTGTTGTGTGTCACATACACTTTTCTTCATGTTCCTTTCAACTCTAACAAAATTTCTCTTCTTTTATAATAGACCTTGTTTTTAGAACGATTTTAGATTTGCAGGAAGACTGGGGGACAGGACCTAGTCCCTGCAACCTTGGCCAGTTCCCTGTTTCTGACATCGTTGTTGATAGGGAAAAATGTGGTTCTATTCCTCAGTTCTCTCACCAGCTTGTTCTGTTGGGGGCCTCCTCCAGGGTCAGGTGACATAGATATATGCTCCCTTCCTGCTTCTTCTCTTCCTTCCTTTGCACTTGGGACTGAACCTGGAGCCTTCCCAGTGAGCTACATCCCCAGCCCTTTTGATTTTTTTTTAAAATATTTTGAGACAGGAGTTTATTAAGCTGCCCAGGCTGGTCTTGAACTTGAGGCCTTTTGCCCCAGCCTCCCAGAGTGCTCCCATTCCAAGGTGTGTGCCAACATGTTCGGCTTCAAGTTTTTTATAGAGGAAGATGAGCTCTTCACCTGTCACCTGTGACAGGAATGCCCCATTATCTTGCCTTTTAACTTTCATTGTGTTGTATTTGTTTGGGTCTCAAAAAAAAATTCTTCTGGGTACAAGCATTTCATCTCTTCTCTTCTGGCTTCCTGATTGCTTGTCGCTGTGCTGGTACTGGTCCGGCTCTGTGCTTGTCTGCCTGTCCCGTCTGTCCCAGTAAGGTTTGCAGGCAGCTGTGTGCTCACTCAATGCAAGGCACTGCTACCCCACACACCTACACCTCATGTGCGTCCTGTTCTGAGGTCCTGCTGTGTGCGTGCCAGGCCGCACTTCCTATCTTGTGTCCAGCATGCAGATTAGAGCCCTGAGATGGCGTCAGTACCAAGCTGAGGTCTAAAGGGCAATGGGGTGGGGCTGGCTTCACACCCGGCCCCTCACGCGCCTCTGAGCCACCCCTTGCTTGCCCTTTAGCATTTCCTCTTCCTCCTTGGGTGCACTTCTCCAGAGGCAGACAGCAGAGCCCATATCTGTGTGCCCAGATTTCCAGAGGTCCCTTGCCGTTGTGACAGAGCACACCACCAAGGTGCTCCGCCCTTGTCTGAGGAGAGAAGCAAGCTCTTCTGCTCCAGGACAAAGTCCATATCTTGCTCTTCTCCAGCTCCAGGGCTTCACCTAACATCCCTCCTCTCCAGAGTCCACTAATGCCGTTGCAGGCTCCTGCTTCAAGGTCTCCAAGTCCCCAGGGGCCTCGCTTGTGCTGCTGCTGCCCAGGGGGTGCCACATGCCTCCATAGGGGCTGATGTGTGAGCCAGAGGGTTGTTTTAGCCCAAGATAAGCCCTGTGAGTGATTTCTGAAGTACTGACTGTGGTGTGTGGTCCCATCAGCATGTGATCTCACTTCTGCCTACATCTGATACATCACAGGGGCCTCGGTGGGCAGACATCCTCAGAGATGCAACACAGCTCCTCTAAGTGCTATGGCCTTTGGTCTGAATCCCCATGAGTGAGTGGAGTTGAGGCTGCAAGTTCATGGGCGTTCTCATCAACCCTCTGCTGGGTGGTCAGGACTCCTGATGTCTGTGGGTCATTCTGCACACATAGGCCAGGAGAAACATGGCCTGTGAGTAGCCATGAGCCCTGCAATCACATCCAAAATTGGTGCTCTTGCAACAGGTACCTCCAAAGACGCTGTGTGGACAGACCATTCTAGCAGGAATACGTCTCCAGGGATTGCTGTGTGGTAGCTTACTCCTTGACAATGCCACAGTGATTTTGTCTCCCTAGAGTCTTGTGTCAGTCATAGTAAAAATGCCATGCTGGGTGAATAATGAGCTGTACATTCATTCTGAAGGGAAAAAGGGAGCCTTCAGAACCTGGAAGTTTGCACTGGGGACTGCAGGCCAGTGCAAGGACAGGGTGGGGACCTGGGCTGGCCAGGCAAGGTCTCTGGGCCCCAGTGAGTCTCACTTCCTGTTCTGGTATTTGTGTGACACAAATATTAGGGAATTGAAAGGGAAATCAGAGAAAGAGAGAGAGAGAGAGACAGAAAGAGACAGAGACAGAGAGACAGAGACAGAGAGAGACAGAGAGAGAGAGACACAGAGAGAGAGAGAGACAGAGAGAGAGACAGAGAGAGAGAGAGAGAGAGAGAGGCAGCCAGTCCTTAGCAAGGATGTACGCCTCATGGTGAATGATGCCTTGTTTGATGACAAATCCCTCAGGAATGTTGGAGGCAGATCCAGACCAGTGGAAGGAATTAGTCTGGGATATTAGGAGACCCTTCATGCTTCATCCCAAGGGGCACACATGGAGCCCATTCTGAAAAATCACTTTTCTCTTCTTATAGCCTATTCTCCAGAGATTTCTTCCTCTCACTTGGACTTTGTGGCAGTACCTCCTGAGAGAGACTGTAACCCTTCTGGTACACATGGGGAGGTTCTGAAGGTAGCATGTGGGGTCAGGGGAAGGAAGGACCATCAAGGTATGGAGTGTGGGCACAGCCAGGCTAGTGGCCAAAGCTTGCACTGTGCCTGTCAGTGTCTTGAACCAGTAAATGTGTCTGATCCAGAACAGAAACACGGATAGTAAATCCAGGGTCTTTTCAAGAGCCCTTAACAACCTGCTCTCAGGACTCTGGCTTTGAGGTCCAGGCAGAAGTGCTCAAGGCTGCGCATCTCAGCTCTGTGGGGTCAGCTGATGGTGATAAGAGTCCTGGGGACCCACATTCTCCAGTGGAGATGCCAGGGTGCCTGAGTGCCTGAAATAAGACAGTGTAGGAGAGATCTGGGGGCAAGGGTGTTGGTGGGTGAGCTTGTGCTGGACTACAAGGAAGGGGACAGTGCCTTCCTCTCTCAGAATGTTGTTTGAAGACTGGCTCCCCTGCCTTAACCCTGGTGACCTCTAACTGATGCCTCAGGTTGGCTGCTTGAGGGCAGAAGCACATGCAGTGTATCTTGGAGCAGGACTGAACATGACTCTCCTCTTTTTAGTGCTCCACAAAGATCGTCCAGTCTTTCTAAATGAGCAAAGGGCCAGATCCCGTCAGGAAGGAGATGGAACCAGTGGGTGTATGTGATGCCAGACTCCTGTGTCTGAGCACCAGTGGGTAGCCTTCCCATTACAGCCAGAATGGTCACCTCACCTGTGGGTCCCCTTGAAGTTTTCTGTTCAAATGAATGGAGAAGAAGCTACACTGGGCTGAAGCTCTGAATAGAGAGGTGGAGGGCTCTGAGCTGGGGTGCCGCACCCATGGTGCTGAGGGTGTTAAACTGCATACACCAGCTCTCTTGGGGTCACCCACAGCCCTGCAAGAGCCCCAGCAAGCTACTTACCAATGCTCCCCTAGCCTAAGTGTGCAAATTAGTCATAATGAATTATAAACAAATCAAGAGCCTTTCCAACGCACAGGCTGAAGCTCTCAAGTTCAGAGTGCATGTGAAGCTCTTTGCTGGCTTTTCATGAATTTCCTTATTCCATTCAGACCACAGCCTTCCAGGCAGGGACGAAGCCACCAGATGGTTAGGCAGGCGCTGCAGCCAGCAATCCTTCTGACTCAGCCATCATAGGATCCGAGATCTTTATCTTTTGAAGTGTAATTTCATTTCTGCCTGTGTTTCTGGCAGTGGACTTTGTCACCCTGCAACTGTTCTCTGTGGTGAAACTCCAGGGGAGTGCTGAGGGCTGCAGAGATCTTGAAGGAGACCCCACAGTAAGTCTGGCAGCTGAAAAACTCCCCAGAGAGACACAGGGGGCCCTGTGCTCAGAGTGGATCCTGCTCGGGGGTTTTCCTGTATCAGGTCCCAAATTTGACGCCAGAGTGAGAAAAGAAGTGAGACTTGAGGCTGCAGCCGCACCACAGACCTGGCTAGGCTGGCCACAGCTGTGGGCAGAGGGAGAGGTGGTGGCAGTTTGTGGCCCAATTGCCTCAGAAACTTCCAGTTCAGTTATTGTTCAGCAAGAAGTTCAGCCTTTCACTTGAGGCCAGCCTTAGTGTGCCACATGCTGCATGCCACCCCATGCAGGGGGCAGCTCCTGTGGGGGTCCCTTGCTGGTCAGAGTTGGGTTGAGAGGGAGAGTTAATCTCTCTAAGGTGAGCCCTATGTCTGCTGCCCCTTGTTTTAGGGATAAAAAGTGAAAACAGGAATTAGCTGAACCCTTTGAAAGACAAATGAGTAAACAAGCAAGGACTGACGTCCTTAAAGTTCAGGAGTGCCAGGGAAGTGGAGTTCTTTGAGATTACAAGCCCACAGGCACCCAGGACCCTCTGTACCCTTAGTGGTGGGGCAAGGGGAAGAACACAGCTGTCCACCTTCCAGAGACCGAGAAACAAACAGGACCATGGCTCCTCAGAGAGATAAGGGAGCAGGTCTCTCTTGGTCCTCTCCTGGTGTCTCCTGCATCTCACCTGGCAGGTGTCACATCATCTCACAGCCTGACAGGGCGGCAGCCACAGCGTGGTAAGGGCAGAGAGAGGGAGGGAGGTGCAATGATGCAGAGCATTGTTATTGTTCTATTTCATTATTGTCATGGATCTCCTACTGCACCTAATTTATAATTTAAGCCTTACCGTGGCTTAAATTTATTCTTCCAGGAACAGGCAGCATGTAGAAGGCTTGACATCAGACTACAGATGTGTAGTTTTAGAATCTTCTGTGGGTCTTAGAACATGTTCTCCCTGGTGAAAAAGATGACTCTTATTCATTTAAAAGAAAATAGTTACAACAACAAAAATAGAAAAATGGACAGAAGCAAGAATTAGGTAATTCACAGAGAAGCAGAACCGACCACACCCAGGACCCATGACTGTGATGTGACATCATTCCAGGCTTATTTTGGTAATTGGTAAGGGTGGAGAGTGAAGTTCCTAATTAGTCAGCCATGAGGCAATAGAGAGGAAGATTACCCTGACTGGGTCCCGCCTAAGCAGATGAGTCCTTTACAGATGATCAAGCCTTCCCTAGACTCAGAAACTCAAATGGCAGAGTTTGTCCCCCTTTCACTGGCCATAACAGGTGAAAGGCCTCAAAATTCTACACAGGAGGAGGGTCTTGTAACAACCTGAGGTCACTTGGAGAAGGACTTTCGCTCTCTGAGCCTCCAGAAGAAGGGCAGGCTATCCAAAACCTTGCTCTCCCATGCAAGACTCAGCAAAAAGCAACTAACTCTGTGTGCAATTATGACCCATAGAAGATGTAAAATAAAAAATGACATTGTCTTAAGATGCTAAGCAGGAAAAATTGTCACACACTAGAAAATGAGCAAGAAAGATGAGAAGATGCTTTACATTACTAATGTGGAAGTGGTGATGAACTATCCATCTGACTGAAGAGATTTAAAAATACGATTTCTTGATTAATGTAGTGAAGATGCTGTTTGAGGACATTTGAAGTATAGTTTTTGGGACAGTGATCCAAACATGCCATTTAAAATGAAATGAAAACACATTACCTTGACCCAACATTTCATTTCTGGAAACATATTAATCAGAAAGGTAATTTTGGATAGGGTTATTACTTTTGTCATTGGGACTCTGAGTACAGTGATGACCTCCACCAGCCAGCTAAGCCTTGAGAGAAAGACCAACATTTTCCTAAGGAAAAGAAGCTCTCTGATCATAGTCCCAAATTGCAATCTTGATCTTTCCTAGGCTTCCAGCCTGCTGCTGACTCTGTAGATTCTTTGTTTGTTAGCAGCCATCACCACCAAAGGGCAATTTCTTTTTTGAAGTCTCTTCCTGTCTATAGACACAGGTATAGGAGGACAGATTGACAGATGGATATGGATGACTTTTAGGTTCTTTGTCTCTGGGAAACCTTGCTTCATATGTGGTCCACAAAAGATATGCGAGGTGTTATAATCTCTTACCTAGGAAAGATAGAGTCTGGTATCTTAGATTAGCCAGGTTAACTGCCAGTTAAATACAAATACATTAACATTTTTTAGAATAACATTTTGGAATCCAGTCTCTGTCTTTGGCCATCGATAATGTCCAGCATACAATCAAAAATTACTAGACTTATAAAGACAGAGCAGTGTGTCTCATAATAGAGGAAAAAAATCCATGAATATTCTCCTGAAGTGAGTCCAAAGTTGGAATTAGAAGACAAGAATTTTAAAGCAGCTACTTTAAACATGATCAAGGAAACAAAGAAAAATATCTTGAAGAATACATAATAGAAAAAAAAGGAAGACTTGCAGTGATCTGTGACACAATAGAAAATACTCAGTACACAATTAGAGTGTCAGAGGGAGGAAGTAAACTGTGAAGAAAAATTGGCTAAATAGCTTAAAGTCTGGTAAAAACATAAATTTATAGATTTAAGAATTCTGGGCCAAGGATTTAGCTCAGTGGCATAAGTGCCTGCCTTGCAAGCATGCAGTTGTGAGTTTGATTACTGGTACAAAAAAAAAAAAAAAAAAGAAAAAAAGACAAAAAGAATTCTATTGAAAGTAAGGTGAGGTGATACATGTCTGTAGTCCTGGCTATTGAAGAAGCTGAGGCCAAGATTACAAATTCAGGGTCTCACAAAACCTGTCTGGGCTGGGCTCAAATTTGAGATACTTTTGCCTCAGCTTCCCAGATTAACCCTGGGATTACAGGCATGCATCACTACATCCAGCTAAATGACTTTCTCTCTCTCTTTCTCTTTGTTTCTTTCTTTCTTTGCACTTAGTGATTTTTGTGAGACCACATCTCAAAGAAAAAGCAAAGGGCTGAAATGTAGCTCAGTGCAAAGGCCCAAGGTTCAGCCTCCAGTCCCTCAAAACCTAAATAATTGAGTAACATAAATAAAAAAGAAAATTTCACACATAGATGCTAAGTGTGACAGTCTGTAGTCAAAGTGCCAAAAGCAAAGTGCAAACAGAAAATCTTGAAAGCAGCTGGGAGGAAATGGCACATTACTAACAGGGAGACAGCACACCATCACTAACTTCTCTGGAACAGTGGAGATCAAAAATGTGGAGCTGAAGAAAAAAACAAAGAAAAAATATATCTAGAGAAAATATTCTTTAGAAAATGAAGACAATAAAAACTGCAAACAGTAATTCTATCAATGGGGAATATTTGGAAAAATAGTCTACCCATAACCTCTATTGTAATGCATACTAAAATACATGAATTAGAACTATGTCAGTTAACAGACAGAATGAGAAACAGTTTTATGCAAATGGGAAAAGAGTCAATATGTTTGTCTACACTTTGTGTGTTTGCACTTGCAGTGGTCTGAGGTAGGATACGAGGTGATACTGCCCCAGGTGTACACTGTACTTTGTTGTATTGCCTGTGATGAATTTAATAACAACAATGAAAATAGCTAGAGTTGGTTTGGTTTGCTTTTTCCGGTCACTATGCCTCAGCAGTTCTAGACAATGTCAGTGACTAGGCATTGTTATCATCTCTTTCATTAGTGTCTTTGACGAACAAAGGTTTTTGATTTTAATGAAGTGCAGTTTGTCAATTTTTTCTCTTAAGAATCATGATTTTGGTGTTGTATCTAAGAACCATTTGCCTGTGTTAGGTCACAAAGATTTTTCTTGTATAGTTTCTTCTGGTATATACCTTTTGAGAGAGAGAGAGAGAGAGAGAGAGAGAGAGAGAGAGAGAGAGAGAGAGTTGTGTTGTGATAAAAGGGTCTACATTCATCTTGTTTTTGTATGTGAATATACAATTTCTCCAGCATTATTTGTTGAAAACTATACTTTCCTCCTTGAGTTACCTGGTAATTTTTTTGAAAATTAATTGACGATAAAAGGAAGAGATTATTTCTGGGTTCTTAATTGTGTTCCATTAATCTGTAAGACTGTGCTTAATTCTAATTTTCTTGATTGCTGTGGAAATGAGGAAACATCTTACAAGTTTGTTTTCCTTATTCAAAATTGTTTTGGTATTTTGGATCATTTCTGGTTGCTTATAAATTATAGTTCCAGATTTTTGTCATCTAACAGTTTTGAATCTTCCAATTCAGAACTTGGGTTGTCTCTCCATTCATTTTGATTTTCCTCAATGCCTCTCAGAATTTGTAGTTTTCAGTCTGAAAGTTTTGCACTTTGTTAAACTTTAAAAAAATTTGATGCCATTGTGAATGAAATTTTTTTAAATTTAATTATTTGATTAATATGCAAACTATCAAGCCAAGTGTGGTAGTGCATGCCTGTAGTGTATGCCAACACTCAGGATGTTGAGTTCACTGTGCTACATCATTAGAGGCCAGCCTGGGCTGCACAGTGAGACTTTATCTCAAAACAAAACAAAGCAACAGTCATTGGTAATATATAGACATACAGCAGATGTTATAATACTGTTTGTGGGCCCTGTGATGTTGAGCTTACTAGTTTCAGTGTGTCTTTGAAGGATTTCTGAGACTTTTGTATATAATATATTCTGCAATACAGTTTTACCTTTTCCTTTCCCATACAGATGCCCCTGTTCTGTTGGTGTTGTCTCATTACATTGGTTAGATCTTCCATACAGTGGAATAGAGGTGAAGAGCATAGGTATCTTTGTGTTACTTTTACTCTTAGAGGGAAAGTTTTTCATCAGTCTTCAATCTTTTTGATGTTGGAGAGATTTTATATAGATCTTCCTTGTTGAATCGAAGAAGTTATTTTCCATTTCACTTTGTGGAGATATTTTATCATGAATGGATGTCAAATACTTTCTTGCTGTTTCTGTCTATTGAGATGATTGTGTAGTTTTTGTTTTTTGTTCTGTTCTATAAATGGTATGTATTATTTATTACATGTTAAACCTACCTTGGGTGTTAAGGTATAAATTCTTGAACATGGAGCAGTTTTACATGTTGCTGGATTCTATTTGCTGACATTATGCTTAAGATTTTTATATCTATACTCAAGAGGACATTGGGCTATAGGTTTTGGTAGATGGTTTTGTTATGATATAGGATAATATTGGCATCAGATGAATTCAGAGTTATTCTAATATTTGGTATTATTTCCTCTTTTAATACTTGCTAGAATTTACCAATGACCTTTTCTCTTTTGGTTCTGGGAATCGAACACAGGACCGTGTGCTTGCCAAGCAGAGTTTGTGCTGCTGAGCTGTACACTTGGCCACCAATTGCCTTTTCTTACAGCATGATTTTAATTGCTAATTAAATGTCTAAGTCAATTCAGATCGTTTTCCTTCTTGAGCTAGTTTTGGCAGTTCATGTCTTTCTAGGAATTTATTCATTTCTCCTAAGCTGTCTCATTTATTGGCACAAATTTGTCAATAGTATTATTTTCTAATCTTTTTAATGCCCTTGGAGTCAGTAGTGATTGCTTACTATTCCTTCCCTCTGTCTCAGTGTAGCTCTAGAGACTCAGAGGAATTCAGATGCAGTGCTGAGGTCTTTCATGAGGCCCCTGTCAGGAGACTCATGGCATGAGTGAAGACAAGCCCAGGGATGCAAGATCCACGTGGCTCTCCGCAGCCCTCCATGGCATCTGAAGCCATCTGGGTTCTGCAGTCAGTGCTGCCTTTCTGGGAAAGACCACCACTTCTTTCCTGGGGTCATTCTCTTCCTTTCTCCTATCAAACTCCATGCCTATCATTTATTTTGATTCCCCTTAAAGATGGAAGCTACTGGAACATTTTGTGATGATGTTCAGAGAAGTGGTTGGTCCAGGCTCCTTGAAGCAGGGGCACTTTTCTGTCCAAAGCAGCAGAGGGCAGTCCCTTTAGGTGAGGCTGTGATGACGGCAGAGGCTGCTGAGATTTTGGGTACAGTTACTCTGCCACGGGCCCAGGTTGCCCCTCTGAGATGAAGGGTGCGCTGTAAATGTCCTCCCCAGAGAAGTCCTTTCCAGAATGGCCCTTTTGAGCTGTTGGTTTTCTGTGGATAACATGGAACTGTGAGGAGAGGGGGGACAGCAGGTGGGCGTCAGGAAGTGTATGGCTTCCACACTGTGTGTGTGTGTGTGTGTGTGTGTGTGTGTGTGTGTGTGCATGTATGTGTGTTTGTACGCTGTGTGCATGCTCAGACTTTCGGTTGTCTTCCTAAGGAATCAGATCCCTTCCCTGTGGCCCTTGCATGATGGTCCTCAGTGCCCAGCTCCTGGCTTCACTGTTGTTTGCTGCAAGACTGATGTATGCTACTGCTGGGGTGCAGGAAGTCATCACCTGTTACAGCCAAGATTTGTAGGCCATCTGCTGTGCTTGCCCAGACTGTCAGTGAGGAAGAGGGAAGTATTGTGACAAAGCCACCAAGCCAGAGTTTCTGCAACTCAGACGCTGTTGGCCAAGCTGTGAACTTTGTGTGTCAAAGCAGAGACGTGTGTTTTTAGGAGACTGAAGACACACAACTGTTGTGGGGCTCCACACAGAGCAGGAGGGTCACCGACCTCTGCTGCTGCTGTGAAGAGGTGCTGTTTACATTCCTCCAGCATTCCTGGGATGGTTGGGACTGGGCAGATCAGCAGCCAAATTCAAACACCCTCCCTCATCTGTCGGTGCAACCACCACAGGCATCCCGCAGCCTGGGATGCTGACTTACTTGGGAGTGGTTGGGCCAGAGTGATGGTGGGCAGAGTCAGCTGGACATGGGGATAGAAACTGAGTGACCTTGGGGACCACGGGATGGGGGGTGTCTGGAGGGCTTCCTGGGAACCACTTAAAATGATGACAAGGCTGAGGAGTGGGTGCTGCGTTTTTGGTTCAGTATGTTGGGCCCAGGGAGAAATGTGTCTCTGACCTGGCTTTGGCCAGTGCCTCTGCCCTGGGGTTGGATGTGGGCAGCTTGGGGCTCCTGTGGGGGAGAGGAAGAGGAAGGAGCTGCTCAGGCAGATGGTAGGAGGTGGGATGAGAAGGGCAGGTGGGGCTCCAGGCCTTTGTGAGGAGCCGGTTTGGTCAGGCTGAATCTACCTACCCTGGTTCTCTGCAGGACAATGGGGACTGCAGCTCACCAAGAGGGACTCGGGGCTCAGAAGGAGACCCTGTGAGTGGCACAGCTCAGGCAGGGCCTTGGTGCTGTCTCTAGGAAAGGCTCTGCCCCAGCTGGGGCTTTGGAGGCTGCACCTTGTAGACTCTACCACTCAGATATCACTGGGCTAGGCACATGAGGCTGAGGCATGGGAGAGGGAGGCAGCGTGGGCAGAGCAGCCCCTGGCTTTCTTCTGTCCAGGCTACTGAGCTCCAACGGCCTCAGGGCCAGGCCTTTGCCCTTAGGCTGCTTTATCACAAAGACCTTCCCCCTGCAACCTAATAACAGGCCTTCAAAATGTCCTACCGGATCCCAGCACTGATCAGAACCAGCTTCGCCTGTCCTGCAGGCCCTCGCCCAGCTACAAGCTTCCCGGCCCCTGCTTTCCTGAAAGTGCTGCCACAGCTTCACTGGAAACAGAGCAGCTCCACCCTGCTCTCTGTTCCCTCTTTTCTGCCCACTTCTTGCTAATCCGGCCCACTGCTCTCTGCTTCGTTCCACCCTTCCTTGCACACTGACTTGGGGCTGGGTCCTGCCGGGCAGTTGGAGAATTGTTAAATACCTCACCTCGGAAGTATGTGTGAGAGCAGCTGGTGCCGGATGCTGGTCTCCACTTCAGAGGGCATAGTGGCTGTCTGCCCCTTCCCCACAGCCTGGCGAGGCTAAGGCCAGCCCTAGCCATGCCTGAAGGATCAGCTGGCCTCACTGCTCACTGGTACCCCTGATGTCCCATGCTATAACCCCTGCGACAGTGGTGTCCAGGTGCCTGGCTGCCTCGCTCCTCTGATGTGGCAAGGTCTGAGGCAATGGGCCACTATCCGTGGAGGCATGAGGGACTCCTGTGGCGAGAAGGGGCTGGGGTGACCTTGGCACCTCAGGTTGCTGTGGGCCAGCGGGGGGAGGGAAGGACTCGCACACAGAGGAGCAGAGGCAGCGGTGGAGCCCACCGGGGCTCCGCACTCTGTGTCTACCCTCCCCACTTCCCCCACACACCCCATCCTGCCACAAGGCCCAGGTCCATACTTGTGACCACATTGTTCCTCAGGCAGGCTCGATGCAGGGTAGGCCATGAGCTCCTGTGCCCCAATGACCCAGAAGTCACCAGGCATTGAGTGCAGCAAGGGACCTTCCAGGGCCTCCCATGCCTAAGCCCAAGTTGGATTCTCAGAGACACTGACAAAGTCCTGGCTTTTCCTGTCTACTCTACAGTGCGTGCCGGGCGTGGATGGAGAGGGCACCTGGGGGCACAGCTCCAGGCACTGGTGACTCCAGTCAGGCAGGGCCAACAGTTTGTCCAAATCTCCCCCACTGTGTATGAGGGGACTCCTGGCCCCTGTGTTCCCCAATCAGTCTGGACAGCTGGGAGTTCTCCCCATGCCAGGAAGCTCTCGCTCCAGCTGTACACCCACTGAGGGGCCAAATTAAAGGCTTTTAATTTTTTTTAAGAGGAAAACTTATATTTTTTAAAAAATGCTTTATTAGAGTCTGTCTTTCATGATGACTACATTCCTCATGTGGAGTTGATGCATGTACATAGCACATCTCAATTCTGCTTTTCATCTCCTCTGCTACCTTCCTTCCCCTCCCTCCATCTCTTGTTCCCCTTCCCATTTGAAAAAGATTTCCCTGCTTCCCATTATCTAGCTTTTATTTTGCTCTTATTTAAATTTTGGGTTTCTCATGTAAGAGGAACCATGCATTACCTAAGCTTGCGTGTCTGATTTATTTCACTTACCATTACTATCTCAAGGTGCATCCATTTCCTACAGTGACTCAAGTGCATGCTTCATGGCAGAATAATGCTCCATTGTATAGAAATACCACATTGTTTTATATGTTCATTTGTTGGTGAACATGTAAGGTGTTTCCAAGATCCGGCTCTTATGAGCTATGCTGCTATAAACATGGATATGCATTATCACTGTAAGACATCACAAACTCTTTTGGGAAGACAGTAGAAAGGGAATAGCTGGGCGTAATTTCTGTCTTATTTTAGGCCTTTCCATATGGATTTCCATAATGGTTGAACTAGTTTATATTCCCACTGTCAGTATAGAAAGGTTCCTTTTCCTCACAGCCTCTCTGGCATGTTGTCATTGGATTTCTTCTTGATAGCCACTCTTGTAGGAGGAAGACAGAATCCCAGTTTGCTTTAATTTGTGCTTCTCTAATGGCCAGTGATGCTGGGCATTTCTTCACATATTTATTGACCACTTGTACTTCTTCTTCTGATAAGCATGTGTTGATTTCAGTTGCCCCTTTTTTATCGAATCTTTTATTTGAGAGAGTCAATTTTCCTGAGTTCTCCATATATTCTAGATGTTTGTCCTCTGTCTGGCAAAATTTTTTTCCCATTCTGTAGGTCTGCTTTTTGCTCTGATGGTTGTAAGAGAAGCCTTTAATTTGACATGATCCCATTTGTTGATTCTCAGTGCTATTTCTTATGTCACTTAGGTTTGTTTAGAAAGTCTTTGCCTGTGTCTTCAGGCGTTTTGCCTATTTTAACTTTCAGTTAAAGTTAACTTCCTGTTAACTTTCAGTTTTAACATTTAGATCTTTTCTATATTTTAATTTTAATTTAGTACATGGTGAGATACAGAGGTCTAGCATCAATCTTCTTCATGTAGATATCCAGTTTTCTCAGCACATTTACTAAAGAGGCTATCTGTCCTCCAGCATATATTTTGGTCCTTGGTCACAAATCAAATAGCTGAATGTCCCTGGGGATGTTTCTGCTTCTCCTATTGTGCCCTGTTGGTGCACATACCTGTTTTGGTGCCACCACCATGCTGTTTTATCTCAGTAGCTATGTAACGTAACTTCTAGTCCAGGACTGTGATGCCTCTCGCTTTGCCCTTGTTAGCCAGGATTAGTTTTGGTATTCTGGGTGCATCTGGTTCCCATGGATTTTAAGATTGTTTTCTTTAGATCTTTGAGGATGACTGTTTGTATTTTGATTAGAATTAAATCTACGTATCAGTTTTGGAGATAGTATCATTTTTATTGTATTTATTCTACCTATCCAAGAACAGGGGCTAACTTTCCATGTTCTGATATCCTCTCTTATCTCCTATGAGTAATCCTGTAGTTTTTATTGTAGAGGTCTTTTACTTCCTTGGTTAGGTTAATTCTTAGATGGTTTATTTTTCTTGGTGCTATTGTGAAGGTGTTGTTTTCCTAATTTCCTGCTCGGGGTTCATTACTGGTGTACAGGAATGTTCCTGATTTTTATGTGTGTTCACAGTGCGTGGTGATTACATTTCCTGTGGGGAGTTGGTCCCTGCACACAACACATTTTAATTCTTCTTTTTTTTTAATCCTCTACCCCTCCACTCCCTCCCTGCTCCGTTCAACCCTTAATCCCTGTTTTCTGCTTTTGATGCCCTGTCCTCACATTGGTTGCTTCTACTGCCCATACTTTCAATGTAAGTTGCAGTCTCTTGGGTTTCCATTGGTGCCTTTTCATGAACTCTCATTCTTTTCTATTAGACACTCATGCTTTACATTGCTGGGTTTTTATGAGTGTCTTCAGAAGATTTGCTGATCATTTTATTCATCAGGATCATTAACTATTTAGTTATATGGTATCTTCTATGAACTTGCCAAACATTTTATTGATCTGTTTTTTATCTTTTCTTTTGTCATGTCAAGTAACTCAGTTGTGTGGCTTTTGATGCATCTCAATGCCTCATGGATCAGCTTTGGGTGAGCTGGGAATTTTTGAGGCATTTTGTTGACTTGTCTCCTCATGTTTCTATTTTTTTTTCTGGTGCTGAGATGTACAGGTTAAATATAGTTGAAGACTTTGTTGCTAGCATGGAGGCTTCTTTAGTTAATATCTGCTTTCCAGTTATATACTCTGGGTGTGGCTAGCTATAGGTTTTTTCCTGTGTCCCAGAATCCTACCTCCTTTGCTTATTCTGGGTAGAGGGGAACCTGTGGTATATTTGCCTCAGTTTCCTGGGAACAGATTGCAGTACCATTAATGATAGCAAGATAATTGGATGTCAGCACACAGAGAAAACCAAATGAGAGCAAATTCCATAGCTACAGAAACAAAAATCAGCAACAATAGTAGTGTAAAGACAAATTGGATGTTGGACCATCCTTAACCATGAAAAAAGATATGTGATTACAGTATACACATTAAGACAAACCAAATATTGATTTACAATAAATATCTACTAACTGGAGCAGCTGGGCATGTAACAGCATAGAGTAATAGCATAAAGTCAACTATCTAAAGATTGATAAGGCTTAATGATTACACTAGGAAAGACAGAGGGTGTGGGAACAAGAGCGCGGGAAAGGTAAAATTTAAAAGTAAGCAAGTAAGGGAGATGAGAAGTTGGTGGGAAAAGTGAAATGAAGGAGCCTATTAAGGAGTAAATTAATATTTGATAAAAGTAACAGAAATGCATAAACAAGAAAAAGAAGAAAAAAGAAAAATTGGGGAGCAAACTAAACAAAAAAAGAATAAGGGAAAAACTGAGATACATAGATAGACCAGAAAAGAGAAAAAAACTCCAAACACCAAAAAACCCAAACCAAACCAACAAACAAAAAACACCCAATAAAAGAGAAACAACTGGCTTAAAAAATTCCTCTGAATTTCCAAATGAGTGGTTTTCTTCCAGGACTTACAGTTTTAGAACCCAGCAAATCATGGTCCTTTCTGCCCAACTTTGTAGCCTGTGGGTTTGTGAGGTGCCCTGGACCCCTCTGCTGGAAATCCTGGCCAGCAGCAACCAGACAGGCCAAGGTTGAACAGTGAAACCCCTGGTCTCTGCTATAGGCAGCAGGGCAGGGACTTGAGCAAACTGCAGGACTCAGGGCCATCGCCCTAAGATTCAGCCCCCTCTGAAAGCCGCACTTGCCAGGCCTGGTTTCCCATCCTGGGGCATGGGACCCCATGACCTTCCCGGCCTGAGCCTGAACTTCTCAGGGACCTATGTCTAGCCCTACCCCTCTCTTGTCTGTCTCTCATGGCTGTTATCACCCAGTCACCCTGGTACAGTGACACTCAAAATCCTGTACTGAAGCTGTAGTATATAGGTGCTCAGCCCCACACAGTCAACCCCTGCCATAGTGGTGCCTGACTAAACTCCCTGGCAATATGGTGAACATTGCACTGGGTTTCTTCTCTGAATCTCTCCTGCTGTGAAAGAGTCACTTTGGAACAAAAGCCTATGCTGTTTTTACGGTTTCTAGCTGCTGTGGGATTTTCTTGGGTCGAGTGCTGCTGGCTAGGTCCCTTATTTCTTCTCCAGAGCTACTGACTCTTGACCTTCTCTACTTTCCTTGTCCATGATCAAGTCAGTCCGTTGCTCAGCACCTCTGGCCCTGTGCTGAAGGGAACCAAAATGCAGAGCTGGCTAGGAGTTGACAATCTGACAAGGCCAGGGTGCCGAATTCACTGTGCAGGCTCAGCTGGGATCCATGTAGATGTGACTACTCCAGGTTTCAATTTTGATGAAGCCTGATTTTATCAACTATTTTAAAAGCTGGTGATATGTGTTTCCTGAAGGAAACTCTTTGTGGATGCCAAACTCGCAAAGATTTCCTCCTGTCTTCTCTCAATAGCTTTGCATTGATTATCTGCGTGGCCTGCCCCATATTTTAGCTGAGTCTGTGTTGTTTACTGACTGAGCCTGCATCAGTTCAGGCCTTCGGGCTGGTGCTAGTATCAGGGTGGTCTGTGTTGATCCTGGGTAGTGCAGGGCCATTGGGGACTATAGGGGAAACTGAGCCTTTTGCATGGTCAGCTTCACCTGAGATTCAGATAGGCATGCTCCTTTTACTTATTTATTTTAAAAAAGCAAAATAGGAAAAAGGATAGAAATGACAGAGAATTTCAAAAAAGTAGTAGGCAATTAGCACCAATTAATATATTGCATATTGTTATCTTAGAAGTAGATGTTCAGGTTACAAGATTTAGGCACAAAAAATGATCAAACGACCAAACAATGAAAGCACAAATTGTTCTTTTGGATAAATGACCTGAGACAATACTCACAAGTGAAATAAATCAAACTAACTTTGTGCCTTTTTTTTTTTTTGGTCCCTTTCTTTTTTTATGGTACCGGGGATCGAACCCACAACCACACACTTGCAAGGCAGGAGCTTATGCTGCTGAGCTAAATCCCCAGCCCCAACTGGTCTCAACTTAATCCAGCCCATTGTGTACCCCCAAAAGCCCCCAGAACTCACAGACATCTGAGGAAAGTGACTCTTTTTAGGACTTTTTGTATTGTTTATTTAGATTCTATCATGCTGGAAGTGCTAGAAACAAAAGCACAGAGAATAAAAGTTTAGGCAAGACATAATCCTCAGCCTAAAAGAAAACAAAAGGTAAAATCCTTAATATCTACAAAGAAACTGATGCAAATCTTATTTTTCAACTCATTGTTCTCTAGTTAGAAGAGTGGAATTTTCCATTTCCTTAGAAAGTTATTAAAAAGGTAGTCTATTCCAACAGAAATGCAGAGTTTATAGTTACAGATGGTCTCATGCTCACAGACAGTACTTGGAGCTAGCCTTGTGCCTGGAGCTGTGTGTGTACAACAGTGTTGTGTGGTGTTGACCTTGAACGTCCCTGACGGGTAGTGCAGTTTGTGTCTCCCATGCATCCTGTGACACTTGCTGGTCACCTACATTTCCCCTTGAGCCATCTCACTCGCAGGTGGTTCCTTGAACCTTCTGCACTGAGCCCTGGGCCATCTGTGCATGCTGTAGACCTTTCTTCCTCATCCACGACTTGCCAATCACTCACTGTCCTTGTCTAACGATGAACTTGGATGTGTGGAATATGTCAGCCTTTTCTGAGAATTGGATTTTAGGTTGCTGGGCTTTTTTCTCCCCAGTACTATGTCAATGTCTCACTATGTTCTGCCTTCCATCGTTTCTAGCAAGGATTGTTAAAAACTGTTTCTGGTCAAGATCTGTCCGCTCTGGCTGGGCTCCCAGATCTCTCGTCCCCTTGTTGCTCTTTGGGTGTCATGCATGTGCAGCATGGTACATGAGGAAGGCACAGCTCTCTGGAGAGCTCCCCACTGTGTTGCTGGTGACCCTGACCCCTCTGAACCTGAGCTGTCTCCTCTGCTTCATCAAACCACCATGCTCTTCTGGGTGCCTCTCCCATGCTGGGCCAGAAAATGCTTGTGGAAGGAAGCCGTGGCTCCAAGGCTCCTCTGCTTTACTGCCCTTGTCTCATTTGCAGCTCTGTGCTGTCTGCCTTTCATGATCTGAAAACATGGGGATGTGTGCCTATTGATCCAGCTGCTCAGGAGACTGAGGCAAGAGGACAGTTGAGCTTTGGGCTTTGAGACTAGCCTCAGCAGCACAGTGAGACGCTATCTCAAAAACTGAACCAAACTAAACCAGAGTTCCCTATGTTTTCTAGCTCTCTAATTGTGGTGGGAAGGATAAAATCAGATACTCTGCAGGAAGAAGTGGGTGCCTCTTCTGTGTATATTCTGTACCCTGGATAATGTCTTTAGATTTAACTTCATAGTCATTTGTTCTTGTCCAGCTTTGTCTAATTGGCTGTTTACTTCACCCAAGAACTCTTAGTGTTTTAACTGCTTTGTGCTTTCTCTCTGCTCTTGTCTGGACAACTGTTCTCAATTTCTTGCTAATCCTTGGTCACATACCTCTCCGGGTCCCCTCCCCAGATCTGCCCCTTGCCTAGAGCAAGAACTTCCCCTCTCTTTGGGCATAAGATATGATTTCTCTCCACAGCATCCCCGTGGGTTTCTGATGACACGTTTGCACCCTTGCATGTCCCTTGCTGTCCTGAGTCTCCTGGCTCTGACACCACTTCCTGGCCTTCCTCCTGTGTGATCAGCCCAAGCGCTTGGGCCCTTCTCTTAAACTTTTTCAGACTCAGGTCTCCTGAGATGAACCTGGCCTTCCCTATCTTAGCTGCCTGATCTTCTTCCCTTAGGGTGGGTTCTTCTCAGGTCTTCTGGGGCTTCAAGTGAGAAGTCCTCTCCAGCTCTGCCTTCAGCCAGCCACCTCATCTATCTGGCTCCAGTTATGTCTCAGAGCCCTGTCCTTTCCTGCCCTCCTCTGATCCTCTGAGGCTCTTCACTCATGATGTCCGAGATCTTTCTCCTTTGGTTTTCCTGACCACTGGCTCCTGGGTGACTTTGCTGTGATCTTTCCCTCTTCAGTGTGCCTTGAAGTACCCAGATCAAGGAAGACACTGCATGGGACTGGTGGAACATGGTCTGCAGGGACGAGGCTATAAGTTAGAGGAAGGGAGTGGGCTGGCTCCACTGGGGAGGGTGCTGGGGAAGGACCAGGAACTTCTGTCTGGAGCTATCACCTGAATGGAGTTTGGTGATAGGTAAGCCTCTGTATAGGAAAGCCAGAGGGTCAGAGGCTGCCTGCACTGCTAGGGGCTGCTCACATGGCCAGTGGCCACCTGGGATCAAGCCCACGCAGGTCCTCCTGCTGGATGAAATCTCTCTTACTTTCAGGGTGTCTCTCCCCATCTCCATTCATCATAGCTGCTCATGGACTCAGGGGTTTCCCTGCACAACCCTGACCCTTCTCGCCTCAAGCTGACCTCAGACTGGCCCCTGGGTACCCTAAGCAGCCATCAGGTCTCAACCATCACTCTTGGATGCCAATTTTATCAGGCACCTGAATGCCAGGGGTGCCTGATAAAAGGTTCCTTTCCCTTTGTCCCCACTGTGTGAGGTCTGACCTCTGCTGGGGAGCTGTCAGACTCACAGTATTTAGAGATGATCTGAGGAACTGCTGTGTGGTTGGAGGTGGCTGGTCTGTGCCCCATCAGCTCAGTATGGCACCAGCAGTGCTCTTTTTCTCTTCTCTTTCCATTCACACTCTGAGTCACAGTCTATTTATTAAACGTGGATTTTTTTGATTTGCAGTTTTTTGGGCTGAGAAGGCCTGATCCTGCCAGCTGTTTACACTCTGTCATCCAGCACAGTTTCCATGTGCTGGCTCTGCTGCTGGCTCTGGGATAGCCAGGCCTGCTCTCCAAATACTTCCAGCCTAGTGCCCCTCAGGAGACAGGCAGAGTTGCCTGTACTCCTGCTTTGCTTTGTAGCTTAAGATCGCAGTGTCATATCAAGGGAGTGGCCCTGGGGCTGAAGTAGTAACAGGTGAGCACAGTATTGGGTGGCTGGAAGGTGACAATACCTAGGTCCTGACCCTTCCCTGGAGGATCAGAGGACATGCTCTACCTTGGTGGTGCAGCCTGGACAGGAGCATCTTTCCAGGAGCCTCTGCTACCATTCCAGGAGAGCAGTCAAGCAAAGGCTAGACTGCTCAGAGCCCTAAAAATCAAAATGGCTATCAGTCATATGAAAACCAGTGTCGCCAGCAATCAAAGAAACAGAGCAAACAGCACCTTGGTAGCTTAAGATAGCCCTCTGTGGCCAGGAGTAATCTTAAGATCCAGGGTATTCAGGAAAGCTCACACCTCTTTTTCTACCCTTAACAAGATGTCCCAAAGAGCAGGGAGTAGACAAAGGCTCATGCACAGCATGGTATTATAGCATCGCTCATAATTAGGAAAAGCAAGGCCTATTTAAGTACCTAAGAGCTGGGAAGTAATTAAATGAATCCCTCAGCACCTCTCCGAATAACTATAATTGTTGAGAGAATGAATGCTGGAATTTAAGTAAGAATCTGGAGGAAAGAATTGAGATTGTGACTCATGGAGGGGAAATGTGATGGCAAAAGTCACCACACTTGTGGGGAAAAGGCAGGGCAGGACAGTGACAGCAGGGTGGGGAGGGGAGCCCCTGGAAGAGTGTGGAGGTTGGGGAGGTGGGGTGCAGGACTTGTTACAGCTCACTGAACCAAACCTACAATCAGGGCATTGTGTTGCATCTGAATGTGCCCTAGTGAAGTTGGCTGAAAGTGAGTAATGTAAAACGATACTGACTGCCCCCAATAAAGTACCCAGGAAGAAGACGTAGGAAATATGCTGGAGGATGACTAACCGCTCTTCTGGGATTACAGGATTTGTGAAGTTGGACAACTTCATCTTTACACTTTGCTTTCCACTGTAGGCATGGCTGTATTTGAAAAGATGCTCGTATCCTAGTCTCTGGATTTGAACACAGCCATGTGTGGGGAAGTGTCCTTGCAGACATAATAAGAGGAGATGACCCTGCTTACAGAGGGCTCTTGGTGGACATGCATCTGGTGACAAGTGTCCTTATAATAAATAGAAAAGGGGACACAGGTATAGAGCACAGGAGCTGCATGAAGACAGAGACAGAGACTGGAGTGACACAGCCATCCCAAGAACTGGTCTCCTGATCTCCACGGTAATCAGAGTCTCTGTGGCAATCACAATCTTGCTGGGACCTTGCTTTTGATCTTTTGGTCTCCAGGACAGGGAGATGACAAATTTCTGATGTTTAAGCCACCTAATCTGTGGGAATTTGTTATGGTGGGAAACTACTACAGGCATGTCAGAACTTTATAAGCAGAAAATAAGGCAGAATTAAAAATGAAAAGGGGAGGAAAATCCACAAATGGAGATGGAGTTACACCGTATTGTGGGGATAAGGGCAATGCCCAAGGCCACAGGCCGGCTGCAAGGGAAGGAGTCCATTGTGGGTCTCCTCTCGCTGGCCAGGGTGGGGCAGGGGGCTGCCAATGCGTCTCTCTCTCTCCCTTTTGTTTTTGCCTTATTGTGTCTTCCTTCTCTTAAATAATTATAGTACGATGAAGAATATGGCTATAGTTTTAACAGCAACTGAAAGAAGTATCATTGGTCGAGTATGCTTTATCCTTGGGATACAGGAAAGCTTCAAAACACACAAACCAACACACTGGAGATACCACAGGAGCAGGAGGAAGGATGTGGACCTCAAGACCTCAGCAGACACAGACAAGGCCTTTGGTTCACCTTCCTCCACAATGAAAACTTTCTGCAAATTAAGGGCAGAAGGAACAACAGGCATGTATCTCGATGGCATGAAGGCCACATACACTGAGCCCATAGCTAACACTGTACTCAGCCCACATGAGCAAAGACTTTTCCTCTTAGATGAAGACAGGGCCAGGGCGCCCATTCTCTCTGTTCCTGTTCTCACAGTGCTGATGGCCTAGACAGCAAGGAGGCAAGAGAAGGAAAGAAAGCATATCTAAGTCAGAGTGAGGGAGTTACAGCATTTCTAGGTGTGAACGATGTGATCACATTTGATGAAAACCCTAGTTACTCGATCAGAAAATGGTTAGCACTAATAAATGAATTTAGTGAAGTTGCCGCTTATGAAATCAGCATGCAAGTGTACTGAGCACCGATCACAAACCACCTGAAAAGAACTCCAGAAAACAGTCCGAAACAGCTGACAAATCCAGAACAAAATGGAACAAAATGAACTTTATAAGAACCAATTTAATCAAGGTGCTTCTGCTAAATGTATTTAAAATTTATAGTTTTAAATGTAAAAATCACTCTTACCAAGTCAAACTTTATGCTCTTAGCGTCTCACCTCCACCTCCACCTGCTGCTCCCACATGGTCATGCCTGTCCTCTGCTGGGCATGTCCTTTGTCACACCTGTCCCTGGACTGTGCCACCCCCAATGCAGTGCTGTCTCACTCCTCTCTGGTGCCCTTCAGGGCCTCCTGTCTTGAACGGCCTCTTCTTCCTGTTGCACCTCCCTGACTGCTGGTTCCTGACCTACCATCAATGTCCACACAGCCCTTCCCTAGGCTCCCTATGACCTTCACTTGACCTGTCCCTTCGAGAAGCACAAGAGTATATCTACTTTGAGTGTGCCCCTGCCCCTCAAAGGCCTTATTCCCTTTTCTGCTGGGAATGAGCTTCAGCTTGAGTGACCCTAAGGATTCCTGCTGCTGCCCATCCACTCAATTGTGTGCTCCAGTGTCCCCCAAGCCAGAGAGTTTCCAGGCTCCAACTGGAGCCCTCCCACCCACCGTGGCCCAAGGAGGGGGACAACTCTGTGGCTGCCCCTCTGGATTCCCTCCGGACACCATTAATGTTTCTCCTTCAGCTTGACGAGGTCCCTTGCCAAGCGTCCAGCAGCCCTCACCCTGAGTGTGCTCTGCCTTCTCCCTGTCTAGTCTACCCCGGACCTTGCCTGGTCAGTGTGGGCCTGGGCTGGGCCTACAGATGCCTACTTCCTGATCTGAGGAATTGAAAAGTGGATGTGTGCAAATGAGCTCTGGTCAGCTCATGTCTCTGGCCCTTCTGCCCTCTTGTGCTGCTGCCCTCTCCTGAGATCACCTTTGTGCTATGGTCATTTCTCTTCCCAGAACTGGAGGATCAGCCCTCCTGGGCCATGAACGTGTTCTGATACCTATGAGTCATGGCACATGTGTCGTACTGCAGCCTTGGGTAGGACTAGTTCTGCGCTCACCCCAGGGTCCATTTGCTTTTATTCTGGGTGTGACGGCCATTAAGTAGCTTACCTGCCGGCTGTGCATCCCCTGACTGCTACCTGAAGAGACACCCTGCCTGCACCCCTTAGATCTGTCCTATAGATGCCGCACACTCTGGCAAGGGCATCATCAGGAGCCAGCAAGTTGGCCGGGCATGGAGCAGCCAGGGCAGGGCAGGGGCCTCACTGCCAAGACCAGCACTATTTACTCATTCGCACCCCAGGGCATTGCCATGGCGACTCAGCCCCAGTGGTTGTCATCCCACACTGCACAGACGGGGTCTTTAATGTGCCTGGCTGGGGCTGCTTAGAATGCCGAGACTCCAGCCAGCTCGCCAGGGCTGCTGCTATCAAAGAATACACAGATGATGGGAATCAGACAACACCTTCCAGGGGTCATGGGGTCTGGTGCAGCCCTCTCTATGTCATGCCTTGGGGGTAGTATGGTGGACAATGACCATTCTGATGGACAGGAAGAAGCACTTGGAGCTGCTCAATGTGCAAAAGAAGGATGGGCAGTGGGGACAGCATGGAAGAGCCAGCCACAAAATCACAGGGCACAGGGCACATCTGCCTGTCAAGACAGCAGCGAGGGTGGCGGGGCAACGCCCCAGCCCCATGGCTTCATGATGTCTTGGGCACCTCTGCTCTCTGAACTCTGGAAGATTCAAGAGAGACAGTAAGTGTCAGTCTGGAAGTAAAGGATGTCCCCTAGTATGGCCCCTGCTTTGGAGCCAGTGTGTCTGCTAGGCTCGGGAGGTACCTGTGGCCTGCAAGACTGTCTTAGGTGTTAGCTCAGCTCCCTC
The DNA here is from genome assembly GCF_034190915.1 of Cavia porcellus. Taxonomy (NCBI): domain Eukaryota; kingdom Metazoa; phylum Chordata; class Mammalia; order Rodentia; family Caviidae; genus Cavia; species Cavia porcellus. The sequence goes on from NW_026947515.1 coordinate 31,285,788, forward strand.
ACATGCTTCTTCCTTGTCATTTGCCTTCTTGAGTGACCCTGGGCTTGGGTAAGGGCTTTTACTGTAGGCAAAGTTCAGCGATAAGGTTGTCAGGTATTTATCCTGCCGTACTTTTTATTTTAATAAAAACGTAAGTATGAAAAGGATGGAAGTAGCACCACTCATTACATTTTAAAAACAAAATAAGACCCATTTCTGATGACAGCAAACCTCACGCAGATTGTGACTTTCACCATGAGAATGCTGGCTGCAGAGCTGGCCCACACATGTGCTGGTCCTGGTCCTCAGGACATTGATTACAGTCAGTGGTCCTGAGCAGATATGTCATAACCAACTGGGGCTCCCGGTTTAAATTACTGTTCATTTTTTGTTTGGAACATTTTACGGGCCTGCACAAACATGTCTACCCCAGAGACTCACCATTACAGTGTCACCCAGAGCAGTTTCACGACCCTAAAAGCCCCCCATTCCCTGCCTGTTTATTCCTCCCTTCTAGCCCTGGTGACCTCTGATCTTTTACTATCACCATAGTTTTTTGTCTTTTCTAGAATGTCATGTAGTTGCAATCAGGAAGCCTGTAGCTTTTCCAGATTGGCTTCTTTAGTTAGTAATATGCCTCGAAGACTCCACGTCTCTTTGTGGCTTGATAGTTCACTTCTGGATATGCTAATTTGTCCTTCATTCACCTACTGAGGAACATCTCAGTTACTCTCAGTTCCTCCTCCTCCTCCTCCTCCTCCTCCTCCTCCTCCTCCTCCTCCTCCTCCTCCTCCTCCTCCTCCTCCTTCTTCTTCTTCTTCTTCTTCTTCTTCTTCTTCTTCTTCTTCTTCTTCTTCTTCTTCCTTTTTCTCTTCTTGTTCTTCTTCCTTTTCTGAGACAGAATCTTACTATGTAGTTCGAGCTGGGCCTGAACTCATTGTGTAGCCTAAGCTGGCCTCTTCTCATGGTGATCCTCCTGCTTCAGCCTCCTAGGTGCTGGGATTGCAGGCATGCACCACCATGCCTGTCTTTGCTCTCTCACTTCTGACAATTATAAGTAAAGGTGCTATCAACATTTGCATGCCAGTCTATTTGTGTACCTATATTTTCAATTCCTCTTAATAAATATGGAGGACAACAGCTGCTGGATTCTATGGCAAGAATATATTAACTGTGGTAAGAATGTGCCCAACACCTGCCTTGGAAGCAGGCAGTCGTGAGTTCGATCCCCGGTACCGATAAAAACGAAAAAGCCAAAAAAAAAAAAAAAAAAAAAAAAAAAAGAATGTGCCCAACTACCTTCCATTATAGCAGGACCATTCTGCATCCCTAGCCCCAGAACTAAGGGTTCCTGTTGCTCCAACTTTCTTGCCAGGGTTTGGTGTTCCAGAGTTTTGGATCTGGCCCATTCTGAAAACTATATAGTAGAAACTCTTTCTTGTTTTAATTCCACAATGACATATGATGTTAAACATTTTTTCATGCACTTAACTCCTAGGCCAATTAATATTAATAGTCAATTCTACTGGATTAAGAGACTTTGAAAGAGCTGATTGGATTGGGGGCATCACATTTTATCAGTGGCTTAATCCACTGTTTACCCCTGAGTGTGCTCTTAGACAGTGGGTCCCTAGTGTCATACTTTGGAGGGAAGGGCTGATGCTTTTCTCCTGTGCTGTTTCCTAGCACAGGAATGGGAAGCTTTGTGTGCAGAGTTTTCTGCTTTGGAGCCAACTGACCATGGACTGAACCCTCTAGAACCATGAGTCCAATAAGCCAGTCCTCCTTTGAGTTATATATTCCAGGCACTTTGTCCCAGCAACGAAACACTGACCAGTACACGGTTGTCTGTATATCTCCTCTGATAAGGTACCTGTTCAGGCCTTTTGCCCATCTTTTAATTCGGTTACTGATAGTCTTACTGTTGTTTCAAGAGTTAATCATATATTTGGTGACTGTCCTTTATTAAATATGCCTGTAGCTGACTTTCTCATTTTCTTGAAAATGTTTTCCCCAGAACATAAAGTTTTAATTTAGGTGAATCTCAATTTATCAACTATTTCTTTCATGGACTTTTGAGTTGTATTACTAAGTCACTACTACACCCCAAATTATCTACGTTCTGCCATGTGAGCTATAGAAATTTTATTATTTTGCTATCTACACTGAGATATTTTAGTCTTCTTTGTTTGAAATTAATGTTACTACTCTCGTTTTCTTTTGATTAGTGTTAGCATGGCCTATCTTTATCCTTTTAATCTATATGCATCTTTGTACATAAAGTAGGTGTCTTGGAGGTACCACATTGTTGGATCTTGGTGTGGCTTTTTGTGTTTGGTACTGGGGACTGAACCCAGGGCCTTTGCACTGAACTACATCCTCAGTCCTTTTTTATTTTGAGACAAGATCTCACAGAACCACTAAGTGGCTCAGGCTGGATTCAAACTTGCAATTCTTATCTCTCTGCCTGGCTTGTTTGATGATCAACTCTGATTTATTTAATGTTTTTATTCCATTGATTCTTATGGTTTAATAGGTTTTATGCTGTTAATATCTGCCATATTTGTTGGTATTTATATTTATTGCCTTTTTCCTTTGTTACTAATTTGGTCATTACAGTTTTTCAATTTTTTGTAGTTTTAATTTTTTATTATTTCATTTCTCTCTATTTTTGTTATATGTTACACTTCTTTTTAAACATTTTTAGTGGTTACCTTTAAGTGGAATACAGTTACATTAAAAAACTAATATATAAATCTATTCAAATGACCCTATACAACTTAATAGGTAGTACAAGTACTTCATAGTGGCAAAATATCTACAGCCCAGCGTCTTATTCCTTGTCATTGCTGTGACTTGTATCACTGATACACCAGCACATGCATATGTATGTGCATCTGTACATTTGTACATAATACACACATATGCAAAGGTGTTGCTAATGTCATTATTTTGGACAAATTTATCTGTCAGATAAATTAAGAAAACTAAGTTTTAATTATACTTTTACTTATTCATTCTTGAATGCTTTTTTTTTCATTATGTACATCAGAATTAACTGCATAATTTTCCTTCTCTCTAAGAGCTGTTAATATTACTTACAAGGCAGATGTACTGCAACATAATTATTCAATTTTTGTTTGTCTGTGAGGGTCTTTGCTTCTACTTTACCTTTGAAGGCATTGATGGCTTGTATCTAGATACATGCTATCATGGGTGGGACTTTTTTGAGGTGCTGAATCTAGGATGTGTGGTTCTGGGATTAAGGGTACTGATTACTAAATTAGTCCACTGATTGATTTAGCATAGTTCCAGTTGTGAATAATGGGAAGGCCCACCCTGGGTGTGGATGGTACCACTGGAAAGCTGGGAAAGATAAAAAGAAGAAGCAGGTTTGCTGCTTGCTGCCTTCTATCTGTCCTGCTCTGCCATGGACTGTTTCTCCTCTGTAATGCCCCGATGCCATGCCACCCTGCCTTAGAGTCAGCCTTTTATGGACTGAAACCGGATGTGAGCTACAGTAAACCTTTCCTCCTTTGGGTATCTTGGTATTTTTGTCTCAGCAATGAGAAATGAAACTCATAGGATAGACAAAGGATAATCTCACAGGGTACAGGTTGGAGGTTGGAGATTTTCTCTCAGTTTTGTAAGCATCTTCTTCTTGTCAAAGATTCACTGGGAAGCTGGGCACAACTCCTGTCCTTGTTCCTCTTTGGGTGGATGTTTTTTTCTCTCAATCTTCTTTTGAGATCTTTGTTTCTCTTTGATTTTCTGAGGTTGGGTGTGATATGTTCAGGAGGTATTTTGAGTTGTGCTGGTTTCTTTGCTTTTGACATTCCTCCTGCCTGGTCTCCTTTGGGATTCCTGGTCTGTGGTCCACTGTCAGACATTAAATTGGGAAAATTCTCAGTCACTGTTGCTGCAAATATTGCTTTTTCTCTCTCTCTTTTCCTCAAATAATTTGCCTCTAGTAGTGGTCCCACAGATCATGGATCTTTGGGTCTGTTTCCTATCTTAGTCTTTTTTTTTTCCTTCCTTGTTTTTCACTTTTGGGAGTTCCCATTATCCTATCTAAAAGCTAAGATTCTCTTCATATCCGTGACGCATCTACTCAGGAGCTTGTTGAAAACCATCTTTTCTTCTGTTACAGTGTTTTTGAGCTCTAGCAGTTCTTTTTGATTCTTTTCCTAGGAATTTCCCTATCTTTAGTGATTAATTAGTTTTTCATTGCTGTGACTAAATGCCTAAGAAAAATAATTTTGGAGAGGGAAAGATTTATTTTGGCTCACAGTTTCAGAGGTCTGATATATGAGCTGAGCTGACAGCTCACTCAGGCCCCCATTGGCAACCCTGTCCCTACTCCCTTACCAGGTGTCTGGGGTCTTGGTGGGGACATCACCTACTTACCTGGAGTCCAGAGGGTCCTGTTTGCCCACAAATCTTTGTAGTTGTGTCCAGGTAGAAAGGGAGACTGGGCAACAGCTCTGGGATGCAAGGGTGAGTTATTCAGAAGTGTGTCTGGAAGAAGCTGGGTGAGGTGAAAAGCATATTTGGCCAAATGGAATCTGGGTTTGGCCCAAGTCAAGTCTGATTATGTCTCATTATTGGGCTGGGGCTCCTCCTAGGGGTTTAGAAGGGGTGTCCCTTTATCCATGAACAGTTTTTACAGAAGTTTTTCTAGGTTTCCTTTAACTCCATTAGTGGTGTGTGGTAAGCCCTAGAAACACAGGGGACTGGGCTGCATCCTCTTGGGGGGCAGAATGGTCAGGGGATGGGTCATCAGGCCCCACGTGGGCCCAAGTTCTGTTCCTTCTCTCCTGCCATTCTCTCAAGGCCTAGGCTCCTGGTACTACCTGGGTCCTGGCAGGAGTGGACTGAGCGCAAATGTAGATTAACTGCTGGAGAAGCCATGGGCAGGAGGGGTGTGTGGGTCTTTGTTTGTTCCTGAACTGGCTCCCCAGCAGGTCCTCAGATGCCTAAGCCCCTTGGGTCCCAAAACTCATATTCCTTCTGTGCCTCAGGACTCCTGCAGGGTAGGTCCCCTCTGGTAAGGTAGGTTGGATGCTAAGAGCCCTGGTAAGACCTGTCCCAGTGACAGTTCAGGAGTAGCTGGTAGAGCTCCAGAGCTATCCCTGGGGTATAGATGCAGGAGAATGTGTCTCTGTGGAGGCACTGAGTGGGGAGCCCTTGGCCTACATAGCTGTCACATGCACAAGACTAGGACACTTCTAGGAAGGGCCCCTGCCTTGTCCTGCTAATGCAACACCTTGAAAGTGCAGCTCAGGTGGAAATGCATGCATCCAGAGCCGTGGGTGCAGGGTGGCATCTCCTTAGAGTGTGCTAAACTGAGGCAGGATCCTAGCTCCAGTCCTAACTGGTGTCTTGTTGTCTGGGTCTGCAGTGCCCTGGGTGGTTATGCCCCTCACAACACATGCTGACCCCAAACCCAAAGTGACAAAGGCACCAGGAGGAGCTCCTCTGGGAGTGAACAGAGGTCACCGCGGGAGATCTTGTTCCACCAAGCTCCTTGCTGCCTCCACCAAGTGGGGACACAATGAGAAGGTGCCGTGTGCGAGCCAGGAAGCTGACTGTCACCAGAACTCAACCATGCTGGTGTCCGAGGCCTGGACTCCCAGCCCAAGAGCATGAGGAAAGCACTTCTATGTGCAATAGTTGTCCTTCTGATGGGAATTTGTGTCAGCAGCCCAAGTTAAGACCATATCCTCTATTTCCTGCCTAGATCTGCTGGGTGAAGCCTCAGCATGTGACTGAGTAACTTCCAGCTTTGTGGCACCATTGGTCTCTGAGCTGCCTCTGGGTGCTGGGCCACACCGACTCAGGTACCAGAACCAGTACCCACTCTACCTTGCTGAGGGCTGTGCTCAAGCAGCAACCCTGGAGGGGCTTCTTGTTGCCTGCAGCCCCTGGGTATATTCTAGGGGCAGCAGGAAGACTTTGAGGCCCATCTCCTTGCAGGTGAATGTGTGTGTGGGAACAGAGCTGTGATAACTGCTGGGCTACATACCAAGCACCAGGAGTCCCCACCAATCATGGGCATGGCTCCAGTAAAACTCTGCAGTTGATTCTGTCTTGGCAGCTTCTTCTTGTAGAAGCAGGATTGTGCTATGCAGAAGTGACACATCTACAGTGATCCCAGTGATGGTCAGCATGCAACTCTGTCCGTTGGTCTTGGGGACCACTGAGGGGGTGCCTTCCTTTGGTCAGCACTGCTCCTGGTTGGGCCTCACACAGCGGGCCCATTTGAGCACTGGAGCAGTTCCCCAGAGCAACACTGATGTTCGGTGCCAGGCCAGGGAGTGGGGAGAAATGCTCCTGCCATGGGAGATGGAGCAGGTGCAAGGGGCTGTGGCTGTAGCCAGGTAATCACAGCCCATGGCCTCCACCCCAACAACCCTCAAGGCTTTGCAGGTTCCAGGCTGCCATGGAGTAGGACTGACCTGTGTGCAGTGATCGATTGCCTCCTCTGCAGCACACTTGCAGCTGCATAGCCAAGACGGAGGCCACAGAGTGGAGCATCCTGCGTCGAGGTGGGGCTTCGGGTGCATGGATACATGGGGCTAGGCAAAGGCTGGGGTTTCAGGGAGCTCTGGGTCCACACAGGTGGTTGCTAATAATGCGCCATTTTCCAAAACAGCAGCACTTCACTGTGGCAGTGCTGGCACAGCTCTGTGGCTCTAAAGTATCTTAATTCTTGTTTTTTTTTTTCCCACTTTTCAAACATCACGTCTCATTTCCTTTTTTCTAAATGGCTAGAGACAGACACGGTGGAAGTGTGCCCAGCTGCCTCTAGGTGTGGCTTTTCTCTTCCCTCATGGAAGTCTTGTTTTTTTCTGCTGTTATTTTAAAGGCTTTAAACAGCAACCCCAAACCTCCTGGGTAAGCCTTGTTGATGTGCTGGGCTGTGATCAGTGCCTTCTTTTGAGCTCTGTCCTCAACTTCACCCCACCTTCAGGCTGAGCGCTGGAGGCACATTGGGCCTGGCCTTGCTGAAAGCCTCTGTGGGATGGAAACACACCTACTTGGTTGTGAGTCTGTCTTAGAGAGCGAGAGCCAAGCTTTGGAGAAAACAAGATGCAGAAGCTGGTCTGAACTGTAGGCCTGACATACAAGTGTAGTCAGATCTGTGGTGTCCTCTTTGCCTGGGTCTTTCTAGGAGCTCAGCAGTCACTAGAAGTGGTCCTGAGGCTTTTGGTCCTCAGCCCCACCTCCCTGGGTATGTGGTGGCTCTCAGCAGGCTCTCCTGTTTCCTCCCGTGGTCGTTCACTGCAAGTCTGAGCTCTCGGCTCCTCATGTCCACACTGCAGTCCACTCCTCCACTACTCAGGTTTTGATAGCTCAGCTGTGGGTGGGGACGAGGGAAATGATACCATGCGAAGCCAGATCTCAGTAGTTTTTCATGTGTTTTCTGTATGGTGAAAGCTAGAGCACCAGGATGGGCACACTCCCTGAGAAGGTGGGGGAGAAGTACAGGCCGCAGGAGGGACTACAGGGCAGCCTCGGGCCTCCTCAGCAAGCACTGTGGCTATAGTGTCAGATGGAAACTGATGGAATTCTTGGTCTGGCTTCTTACATGGAGTCAGGAAGAACATTTTAAAGTGGTTTATCTGAATTTGATATCTTGAGTATTTTAATTTAAAAAAGAGAAAAAAGAAAAAAAGTTCTTCCCTACTGTCAAAATTTGGATTTAACCATGCTGAAATTGTCCCCTGAGACACTTCTTCAAAACTGAGAATGGCCCTGAGGCCTGGGCATTGCTGTTTGTGTGTGGGTTGCACAGTGCCATCCCTAGAGTGCATGTGGATACTGCCCAAGGGCAGGGAGTGCCCGCCAACTTACATATCTCCCAGTGGCAGCTGTCACTCCAGGAGTTGGCACAGAGGTCCCTTGCTGGGGATAGCCTCAGGATATGGGCTCCTTGGAAAGCCCTTGTTGAGTAACTACTGCATGCTGGGATTCATGGAGGGACTTCAGGGGAGCTCAGGAGCCCCACTGGGATGAAGCATGCTTGCCACTGCCCTCAGAAGAGGGACTAGAGAGTGTGGATGGTCCCTCAGCACTAGGACATGGACTTTTATCTCAGGGGCCCCGGGGACCAAGGTCTGAGCCTCAAGATGTTTGACCTTCCAGTTTACCAGAAGTTGGCCAGAGACAGCCTGATCTCCAGAAACAGCTGGCCAGCACGAGTCCTGCAGCTATTTGAGTTCTCCTGGGAGGACAAAGGCCCTGGGCAATACTGTCTAGTGGATAGGCAAGAAATCAGGCAGAAATGTGTGTAGCCCAGTCAGGTTAGCAGAGACCAGCTCATCCCACACTGTACAGAGCACACAGGAGGTCTGGGGACAACTGGGTCCCCTGGCAGGATGGAGGCAGGAAGAGCCAGTGGTGAGAGAGTTCTGGCATGTGATTTCTTTACCAGACAAGAGACCCTCTTGGGACAAGTCCAGGCTAGCCTGTGCCTGGGGAAGGCTCCAGGTTCTAGGCCCTCTAAGGAGTCTCTGTGCCCAAAATAAAGTCATGGATGAATGGAGGGCAGGGGATGTTCATACATGTTGGAGAACATGGCTCCAAAGAAAGGAAAATCATATAGATTCCCTTTGAGCTTGTTATATTTTGACAAAATCTACACTGGAGTCAGTCTTTACATCAGCTGTGAGGAACAGAGTGGCGAATTTCTAGGTGAAATAGAAATGTTAAAAAGATGTTATGATGGCCAGGGATATAGCTCAGTGGTATAATGCCTGCGTGGCAAACATGAGGTTATGAGTTCGATTCCCAGTACCCAAAACAAAGACAAAGACAAAGACAAAGACAAAGACAAAGACAAAGACAAAGACAAAGACAAAAACAAAAAACCTGTTACAACATCAAGACCGAGCCAAAGCTCCCACTAAGCAGAGATGTGCTACATACCCACAAGGCCACAGAGTGGTCGTACTCACAGATCCCTTTCATGCTGAGTTGTCAGTGGCAGTGATGCAACTGGGCTTCCTTTAGTGTGTTCCAAGATGTGGGTCCTTCTTGCTTCAGCCCCCTTGTTCCCTGTGCTGGTACCAGGGCTTACACTTTGTCTTCCAGTTGTGCCTGGAGCTTTGTTAGCTTTCCTTTTCTCCTGAAAGAGTGATTAATGCCTAGTTGTTAGGGCTCAGCTGCATGCTGTCTTGTAGTGGCTGGGAGTAGAGACATTTCCCATTCATGCCTCATGTGCATCAACAGAGCAGAGGCGCCTCGGCATGGATGTCACTTCCTTTAGTTCTGTCATCATCATCATCATCATCATCATCATCATCATCATCATCATCATCAACTTCCTCTCTTCTGCTCCCACTGTCACCACTGGGAGACTTTAAAGGAGCCTGCTCTTGCTCAGCAGTCTTCCAGACTGTGGATGTAGTCCTCACCCTCCCAATATATTATGCCATCAGCAGTGGTAGTTTTTCTGGTTCACACTTGTGGAGGTTGAGGCTCATGGAGGTTAAGCAACTTGCTCAGAGCCACATGGAGCTATGAAGACACAGAACCTTAATGTCCAGCTCCAAATCCCAGCCTTTCTTCTGCTTTTCTGTAGCTTTCTGCAGACAGAAAGCAGTGAGCATAGCTTGCCAACATGCATCCCTTTTGCAGCATGAGCCCTGCCCAGGGTAATGGCTTGTACTGCCCAGGCCACAGGTTTCTGGCATGCTCCCAGGGGCAGAGACCATGGCTGGTGTCCCTGTAGAATGGGTGAAGGGCCCAGAAACAGGGTAAATGACTTCTTTCTGTCATGCTTGGGAGTGATCTAGCTGGGCCAGACTGAAATTAAACCACATGTTCACAGAAAATCAAGACACATTCAGGTCAGCTCAGGACAGGGTGTCGGCCTTTGCGCCCATGGTTTAGCTCCCTGAGTGTTAGTTTTCCTCTTGTCTCACTGTTATTGTCTGCATTGGCCTGTACTCCCTTCCTTCATAACAGGATGGCAGATAGAGTGGCTGCCACGGGCTGCTACAGCTCCTGAAAACACTGAGATAAGCCCCACGTGGCGGAAACCCCTGTAACTGCAAAAGTGTTCACCCCTCAGGCTCCAGGACTCCAAGAGTTCTGTCCCCACAATGTCCATGTGCTGGGGACAGACAGTCACTCGGGGGTGTCACCCCTGAGCAGGCTTGATGTGGGGCTAGTCTGTACTTGGTGCACCCAAAACTGACTTCACTCCTACAAGCCTTTTCTGCTACAAGGTTCTTCTCGGTATTTACTCCTGGCTGAAGAAATAGTCACAATTTTTAGTTTTGCAAAGACCAGACTTTGCAAATTCCCTCTATTTTCTCTTCAGTTTGCTATGAAACTGCTCACTCTTTTTAGAGTGTATTTTTTTTCTTTCTTTCTTGAGGTTCTCACCAAGGGCAGTAGAAACAACTAACTTATTTTGGTGATATTTTGCTAGGGAAGCTCTTAGTCCAATGCCAAGAGTATAGTAGGTATGTTTCCTGTTTCCTAAATTTGGCAGGAGCCAGTGTTAGTGATTTTTTTTATCAGTGCATTTTTATCGTTGCATTTCCCAATTTTTCGTATTGAAGTCTCTAATAATCAGTTGTTGTTGCAATACTGCTGCATAGTGAGAAGCTCTGCCCATCCCAGAGTTTAAAAACCCACTAGTGCTTCAACCACAGCACCTCTGTGTTGGGCTGCAGATGCTGTTCTGGGCCGCTTCTCACCTCTGCTCTAAGACTGTTGGAAGAGGCAGCAGTTCCTGTGCATTTACCAGGACTGTGAGAGAAAGAAGTATGTGCTACCTCTGAAACTTTTGCTCAGATCTGCCCCTGCTTCCATGCAATGCAATGGTTTTGGCCAGTGTTGTTGTGCCATCCATGGTACCAAGACTGGGAGCACTAGAGGACAGTGAGCCAGTGATACTCTGCCCTGGAACTGTCTGAAGGATGCAGGCCAAGTTAAGATAAGATGAGTTGTCCGCATCCTTCTTCTGAAGCCCTAGGCTCTGCAGACAACATGTGATGTGGGGAAAGGACAGAGCTCAAGGCTGGGCCAGCCAGCTGCCCCTTGATGTCCTCTGTGACCAGTGCCTCTCCTCAGCGCTTTTAGAGCTAGAGGTAGTGTCACCCCTCTCTGGTGCTCAGGATCAGTGGGCCGTCTGGGAAGAGGCAACTGTGAGATCCCAACGACAGATACCACTCCTACCACCAGCCTACCCTAGTCTGGGCAAGCCAGCTCCCTTGTACAGTGTCCTGAACTGTGAGAGAATATATTTCTGTTAAGTTGTCCTATCAATGTTGGCCAGCTTCAGGAAATTAGCATACATCTCATTTAATTAGGAAATCCCTTGGGGTAGGTATTTGATGTCCATTTTTCAGGTGGAGAAATCAAGACCTAGAATGCAGGTAGTTGGGTCTGATGGTTGCTAAGGGTAGATCCAGCCTGCTTCTGTGGCCTGTGCACAGGCCTCACAGCAGTTCACAGGCAGAGCAAACCAGTGGAGGCGAGGTTGTGGTGGGGCCTCTTCCAGAGCAGACCAGATCCACACAAGTTGCTCCAGAGAGGCTGTTGGGACAAAGTATAAAAAGCAGAGGATTTCAGCACTGATGCTGGTCTTCAGAGAGCTGGGGTCTTGGAACCAGATGACCACGCAGTCTGACATAACTCTAGCTCTAGCCCTCTGTGTGGTTCAGGGAGCCCCAATTCCTGGCTCCTTGTGGGGGTTAAGGAGAGACCTTGGTAGTGGGCAGGCAGGGGCCCAAGGGACTGGACCCAAAGGTACTCTTCTTGGCTCTTTCCTGGGGAAGATAGAATACAGCTGTCCAGGATAGAGCATGGGGAGACTGATAGGTGACCTGCTCTCTCTGGCTTCTTGTGGATGGTTACTTTTTCATTCCATTTTTTCCTTGGCTTTCAGGTTCACAAATGGAGAGGACTAGCATCTCATCTATTTGGATGAATTCTTTTTTTTTTTTTTAGTTTTGGGACTCGAACTCAGGACCTTGCTCTTGCCAGAAAGGTTTATATAGCCATTAAGCTATATCCCCAGTCCAAGATGAATTTTTTTTTTGCACTGAGACTTTCATGTTGTAATGGACTAGGCCTTTATAGATGTCAAGATTAGCAAATGCATCATGCATGTGGGATGCATGTAGATTTCTAAAAGATGGAAGACAAATGACAATTGGCAGAAATTTGGCCAAATAAGTTAACAGTCAAATACCCCAAACCTGTGACTTGGCTACATTATATGTTAAGAGGAGTTTTGCAGGTATGTTAAAACTTAAGACCCTGTGAGATGGAGATATTCAGGCGGACCCGATGCAATCATGTGAGGAGGAGGCAAAACTGTTCATACCAGAGAGGACGTGAGGACAGGAGAGAGGCAGGGATATGACTGAGAAACTGAAGGTAGAAGAGGGGCCCACGGTGCATGGGCAGCCTCCAGGTAGAGCGGGAAATGCTATGCATACCTGGATTTACCCAGTGAAGCCCATTTTTCAGAAATCTGATTTCCAGAAAAATAACAGGTTTGTGGGTCCCCCCCTACTTTCCTCCTTCTCCTTCCTTTTCCTCTTCTTCTTTTTTAACTTTTTCTGATGCTAGGGATGGACCCAGAGCCTCACAGATGCTACACAAGCCTGCCTTGAAGCTTTTGTTTGCTTGGCCTCTGGGCCCGGTATGCTGCCCAGGCTGCTCTGGAACTCGTGGCTCAGGTGATTCACCTCATCCTCCCTAGGGTAGGAGGCCAAATTTGAATGCTTTAAACCACTGCTTTTTTAAATTGCAGCAATAGAGACTAATATAGGAACCATGGAATGGAGGAAATCAGTGGAAGGACAGACCAGGAGGTAGATACACAGGAAAACACTTTCTGCTGGAGTCGTGCTCTATGGTAGTTGCTACCGAGCCAAGAAAGCCCTGAGGATCTAATCTGGCAACCCTGAGGCCACTAGTGACCTCAGCAAGGCCATTTTGTGTAAAGTCTTGGTTAGAGAGGATTCAGGAGAGACCAAGAGGGAGATGGCAAAATGATCTGCCTAAAGCTCTTGGCGAGGAGAAGGGGAGGGTGGTAGTGGGAGCTGGGGCCTGGGAGAGAGTACAAGGCCCTGCCCTGCCGTGAGGGGTAAGAGGAGGGCCTGTCCAGCAGCCCTAGCAGAGCTGGCCAGGGCAAGGAGGCCCTAGAGGGAGCACATGGAAATTCTTTTCTGATTGCTTCTATTTTCTCAGCGAAATGGGAAACAATCATCTCTTTTTCACTTGCTAAATGTGCTGAGCAGGCCTGAAGGATGTATGAAGGCAGGAAGCAATCGTGATGCCTCACACATGCGGCTTCAATATTGTTTGGTTGGAGAAATAATATACCGCTCTACTAGCTTGTTTTAAATTAGACAAACACCCCGGAGCCTGCCTGCCACTGGAGAGGACGGCCAGAGCTGTGTTTGGAGGGGGGCTCTGGGGTGCTGAGGTCAGCTCTGTTTGACATTCCTGACGTGTGAAGGGCGGCTTGGAACAACAGTGCGCGCCATGGGCGTGCAGCTCCCTGGAACTGCTCCAGGGGCCCTGCCTGAGAAAAGATTGGGTCTTAGAGATTCCTCCCCAATGCTAAACATCTGTTGGTGCTTGTGGAAAATAAGGTTGGGATTGTTTTGCTCACAGCCGTGGGCGCGCCTTGCGCTGTTTGTGAAGCTGGTGATGGATGGCGTGCACACGGGCTCCTGGGAGGCAGCTTGTCCTGACCAGGCAGCAGGGCTCCATCTGCCGCCCTGTTGCTGCACAATTTGCGTCTCCTCTGAATTGAGTCAGGAGAATGAAGGGATAGATGGGCCTGAGGGACATCCCTGTAGCTTCATCCTGGAGCTGAGTTGTCCAGGTGTCTGCCTGTTTGATGGGCGTCCTTTTCAGCTAGATGCCCTGTGTCCACCTGCCCAGCAGCCTTTGTGGAGCCTCAGAGTGGGCCTGTCTCCATCTCTGCAATGCCCCAAGTCTTTCACCTACAGGGAGGTATTCTGTATCCCAGTGGGTCGCAGAGCTCACAGTGTTGAGTTTTATTTTCCAATGGAGTTGAGGCTATACTGGGATGGTGAAAACTTGAATTTCAGCCTTTATGGGCTGTCCTCTCCTGGTCCTGAGAATTTTCTGTTTCTTTCCATCTGAGACCCCCTCCCTTCCTGGTGTCCTGCAGGGACCCCTCGCATGGAGGCCACCTCTTACTTGGTTCTCACTTCCCTGAGCTCTGGCACTGCTGTACCAGCCATAGCCTCCTTACTGTGGTCCTCTCCTGGCTGGGGGATCTTTAGGGGTGGATTCTGTGTCCCTTTCTCTGGATGTATCCCAAGTTCTTGACTATTGCCCAGCATGCAGTTGGTAAGAACAGGAACAAGCTACGGGTCCTCTCAGTGAGCTCATTAAGACCCATCTGTGTGTTCATGAGTGCATGACTAGTAATTGGCAGGACAAAGTCCATGTCTAGCCTCTTGTAACAGTTTCTTGATGCATGGAATCTTAGCATACACATCATCTTCTCTCTGCCTATTGGTCCCTTCCTGCAGTCAGCCACTATCTCTGTGCCTATCCCTCCACCTCTACACAACAGCAAGATGCTCACACACAATCCCCTCAGTCCCTGAAGGTGCCTGAGTCCACCTGACCCAGCTCATACTGTACCTAGAGACCTCAGTCGGGCCACCCTTTTCTCTGTCCTGCTGCTTTGCTTGGTTTTCCCAAGTTCCCATCTTCTGGCTGCTGCCTTCTGCAGCGTGAGCCTCCCCCTCAAAGGCCCTCCGTTCTGCAGTTTCCTGTCCAACCATCAACCTGGAACCAGGTAAGATGTACAACTCTCAGGACTCTGGCAACCTGGCCCTCAGGGAGCACAGCTGCTCTGACTAAAGGATTCAAACTCCCTCTCCTCTTTCCACACTCTGAGCAATACTGAGAGCAGGGTAGAGCATGTGCGAGAGGTGGATGAGGGATTAAGACCCAGCAGTGTGACATTAGAGGGCCCAGTAGGTCAGAAGCTCCTGAGCCAACTATGTGCCTAGTTGGGAAACACCTTCGTTTTCTTGTGCAACCACTGCCTCTTTTTGAATACAGCCAGCAGGTGACTGGTGTGAGTTCTGTGGGAAGAGGCTGAGCCCAAAGATTTTAGAAACCATCAGTTGGAGACAGAGCCAGGGGCTTCCCTGCTGGCCATCAGCCTAAAGGGGCTGCTTCTTCTACATACCCTCCAAACCTCCTCATGCCAGCACCCTGCAGCACCAGGAGAAGCCAGGCCCCTCGGGGTCACACATCCCGGCCAGCAAACACATGACCCCAGAATGGGATGTCTGACCTTGCTGACAGCATATCCAAACAGAGGAAGAATAAGGGCTGACACTGATGTAAGCCTCTGAACATCTGGGACCTTGATCTGCCTGCCACACGATGTACCAGCAGCCTTCCTGGAGACTGTGCCTCATGGGCTGTGTTCCCTTCACTAGGTGGGCCCCAGTAATTGGCAGAAGACGGGAGCAATTGTGCCCTCCTGGCCCCATCTATATATGGGATGGTGTGGCATGGTTGAAATGTGTGGTCCCTACTGGGACAGGGCCAGTGATTCTAACCCAAACTCCTTTGTGTAGAAGCTTGTTCCCACAGTACTGCTGCTGTGGGGAGCCCCTACTCTCTGGCCTGGGATGTGGAGTCGGTCCTCCAAGGAACAAGGTCAGAGCTGGAGGCAGGAGATGCATGCTTATACTCCCTTCAGGCATGTAGATCTGTACCAGGCCCTCTCAGCTGCTATGTCCCACTGATCAGCCAACTGGGGACGCTGTCCACCATGCCCAGACCCTGAGCCAATGCTCAGGGCAGACCCCGTGCTCTGTGATCTGCCTCTTCGGCTTGTAGCAGAAGCTACATGGACCATATGCTGTTGGTAGACATGTGTCTGCATGTGTGTGTTCCTCAAAAAGCCTTCAATACCAGGTGTGGCAGTGCACATCTGTAATCCCAGCACTTGGGAGGCTGAGGCAAGAGGATCACTGCAAGTTTAAGACCAGCCTGGGCTACAAAGTGAGTTCAAGGCCAGCCTGATCTGCTTACTGACCCTGCCTTGAAAAGACAAAAAAAAAAAAAAAAAAAAAAAGGTGTGAGGGTAGGGTTGGGGAGGACCTCTCCTGGACTGTGCTGGGTGTGTGAGGGCTAAGGCCAGAGGAAGAGCCACCTACTCCAGGAGTATGTGTGGGATGCTATTTCTCACATGCTTCACTTCCTGTTTTAACACACGTGAACATTCTGATTTACCATGAGGATGAGCAGGTTTGTTGAGGCTGAAACCTCCCCAGCTGCTGATCCTGGGAAGCCTGGCATTGTCGCCTGGTTGGGATCATGCTGCCTCTGTCCTACTTCCACACTTGGGGAAGCAGAGTGGACACTGGGTGTCTTGCTGTGCCCTGGTAACTGCCTCAGCCCTCTCTCCAGATAAGCTGTTTACACACTGGTCCAGCTGGCTCTGCCAAGGGGCTGCTCCCTGGTCCAGGTTGAGCCCCAGGCTGAGCTGAAGGCAGGGGTGACCTTTTCTGTTCCTCACAGGCTCCTATCTGGGTGCCCATGGGTTACATGAACTCCCTTCAGGTCCCTCAAGGGCTGAGCTGGGGACCAGGGACTGTGGCTCTAGAGACAGGGAGTGTCCTGACAGGTCTTGGCTGTCCAAGGAGGCAGTGTCCTGCCCATGGGCTGAGACCTATCCACGGACCCAGGTCAGGAGTAGAGTGGTCACTGAGGCGGCTCCAGAATCTCACAATGACAATGGCATCACCTTGTTCCTCCCTTTGGCTGTCACCATCACAATAAGAGCATGTAGCTGGTGGGAGCTGCATGTCTTTGAGCCTGCAGTTGCTGAGCATGCGGGCTCTGTGGAGTGTAGGCGTGGGCATCTAGCAGACCCTAGAGGGCCGGGGCTGGGTCAAGGCCAACATCCAGAAAGACCGTAAGAGTGACAAGAGGTCATACCCTGTTAGTTGGGGAAATACCTGCCCTCTGGGGTGCAGGATTGTATGGGGAAACATGCAATCCTACATCGAGGCTGGGTCTGGAGGGGGAGTGAGGAACTGGCTCAACTGTTGGTCACTGAGCCTCAGGGCCCAAGAAATGGCATCCAGGCCAAAAGGAGCAGGAGGGGTCCTTCTGGGGCCAAGCCACGTGGCCAGGGTGCATTTGTTTGTGGAGGAGCTGCTTCCCTGACCATGCCTCTCTGGGCAAGGTAGTGCTATCCTCCGGGACCGGGAACCCGAGATGTGCTCTGGGTGAACACTTGGGCAAATTTGGATTCAGCTGGAGCTTAAATTTATTGGAATTCAGCGCTGTGGGCTGGTGCTGGCTCTACCACAGGGAGGATTGACTCTAGGCAGGGCAGTGGCAGGCTCTTCATGCAGGGTGAGGCAGGCAGGCAGGGTCAGCTGGAAGGCTGTCCAAGTCACCTGGGCCATGACAGAGAGCAGCCCTTTCCCCAGCACAGGATGGGGGTGGACAGACTCCTCAGGACAGATTTGGGTGTCAGGGCCCATACCTCCCTCCCTGGCAGTGAACCCTGCTGTACCCACCCCTTGGGCCCCCCAGCTCCTCCCCAGCCCCTTGGGAAAGCTAGGGTGTGTGTCTTTTGGAAAGCCCCCCAGTCTGTGGTTGCTCTTGATGGACACGCCCCTTGCTGGGGAGGAGGTGCCTCCCCAGGCCTCAGTTTGGACCATTAACCTAAACAGTGTTTTGCTCTTTAAATTCCACAGTCATATTTGAGGCTGGGCTCAGATCCTGCCTGCCTTTGGTGGCTCTGAGGTTCAGGCCTTGCTTTCCTGAGAACTCATGGGAGATGCCCTGGGCCCCTTTCCACTGAGCTCTTGGGAGGAGAAATGGCAAGGTCTAAAGGAAGGAACCTGTCTCCTCCAGGTGGGGTAGGGACACAGTGGCCCTTCCAGATTCCCTGCACTGGGAACCCCACTCAGCCTTGGCTGGCGGGGTGTGTCTGTGTGTGACCTTGCTCTGGCCCTTCACTTTCCAGAGCCAGGAGGACTGACTGAAGTGCTGTCTGCCCTGCACCGAGATGGCACAGAAGGGGAGTCAAGGAAGGGTGGGCTGACATGGCCTCTGGGTGCAGTTAGGGCACCCCAGATGTCTGGAACCCACCAGACACCTCTCATCAGGCTGCAGCTCACTGTACCTGAGGCTGCAACAGTTTCCCCAGGGAGTTTAGAAACTTGAGTGTCCAAGGGAAGGAGAAGGAGATACTCTTTATTCTAAGAGCTCCACAGAGAATAGGCAGCGAGCACTAAATCAACATACTTTACCTTGTCTGAGAGGAGAAGAAAAAAGAAAATGTGCCTTGTGAAAACAGAGCAGGGTAGGGCGGGGCAGTAGGGGTGTTGCCTCCAGGGTCTTGGTGCAGATCTCTGGCCCAAGTTCTGGTGGGTCGCAGTGGTGACACTGCTGAGTGGGGTGAGTGCCCGTGAGTGAGGTGGGAGGCAGGGCCTGACCCCACATCTGCAGTAACCTGTGCCCGCCCTGGGGGACAGGGCGGCCTCCAGGAATGCCCTAGGCCCAGGTGATAGCTGGGGAGGAAGGCAGGGCACCCGCTTCATAGGGTCACCTTGGGCTCAGGGTACATGGTCCTTTCTAGGCAGTTGGATCTGCACATGTCTAGAGAGGGTGTGAGTTCGAGTGGGAGCCCAAGTTCACTATGGGAACCCATCCTCTGCCCCCCACTTCTCATCACTTCCCACATGCATGGAGGTGGGGTTGGCTCCAGCCCCAAGGAGCTCTGTGGTGGGAGGGCAGAAAACTGGGACTAGGCCACATGCTGTTCCCAGAGAGAGGCCCCTTCTCAGACCTTGCTTGCTGATTCATGAGATTGGGGCCTCACCCAGCCGCCCACCACCCACCTCAGACCCATTCCTCTGTGAATTTCATAGGCATCTGGATCAAATAACCACTCCTATCATAATATATAAAATTAAGATGGAACGCTCTGGAAGGCAGAGGCCACCAAGCCTCACTCCATTAGGATGTGAACAGTCCCAGACCTACTTCCACCCCACCACAGGAGAGGGAGAGATGACCCTGCCCACTGCCCACGTGGGAAGGCAGGAGGCCTGGTGGTAGGAGGAGACAATGGGGACCCCTGGCGGAGCCCTAGGGTGGGAGCGAATACAGCAGGCATAGGCTGGGGTGTAGGGAGCATGCTGCCCAGAGATGGGATTGCAGAAATGGGCCAGTATACCCACACCCCAATTCTGAGATGACCCAACCTACATGTCCACCAGCAGACGGATCTCCTTTGGGTACAGGACAGGCAGCCTCACTGAGCCCACAGCCCCTCAAACCATCGGACACCAGTGTGTTGCCACCTAGACCTGATCCTTCCTTCTCCTTCCAGGGCTCGACATCCCTACAAGTACCTATTTCTCTGAAATGGCGCTGTTTCTCCAGGCATCACAGCCTTCTGTGGGGTGGTAACTTGTGTGTGCATAGCCTCTTGATGGAGATTCCAAGTACCTTTCAAAAGGTTTTTCCAGTGTACACATCCCCAGAAGTGTATGAATGACGCTTTCTGCTAAGCAACACTGAATTTGGCCATAAAGTGTTCTTCAACTTTTTATTTCCATGATTATTAGGCTGGATATTTTGCCATATTCACTTTACTGTTTTTTGGTCTTATCCTTTTTTGGTTTTTCTTACTGATTTGTTGGAGTTCTCTCTATGTGAATGTCATTTCTTCATGTTCACATTGCAGATGATAGTGTTTTAGTTTTTCACAGCGTGTTTCATGACTTGGAAGGTTTTAAACTTCACAGTTAAACGTGCCAACTGTTTTCCTCAGGGCTTTGCTTCTTGCGTTTCTCTTGCCTTCCTGAGAGCACCCAGATTTGCTTTTGTATTGTCTTCCAATTCTTCTATAATTATGCTTTTGCCTTTAGTCTATCTAAGTTTATTTTTGGGTATGGGGTGAGACAGAGTGGAACCATTTTTCACATTAAACCTTAGCTATCTCAAGCCCTGGAGGATACAAATTATAGCCTGGGGTCTGGCAGACTCTGGGGCCAGCTTCCTGGGCTGAAGTCCAGCCCTGCCATCATGGCCAGCTCGGGCAGCCTGCTGAGCCTCTGGGCCTTGGTTCCCTCTTCTTTGCATGGATGGTTGGCAGAGCATAGGAGCACCCTCCTGGGAACAACTCAGATGGTGTCTTGGCCCCAGGGATCGGAGCAGCCTTTCTCCAGGCCTGGGTCCTGCCTTTTCTAGCAGAGAGGAGGTACGGTTAGAGATGGGAAGGAACGATTCTCAAAGCTCTTTGGGTGCCTTGGAGAGAGTGAGGCCAGCCCTGTGCCTGGTTACCAGCCCCTTTCTTGGTGCCTGGGCTGCCCAAGGTTTCTGGGGGAAAACACCCAGATTTTGGTGAGCCCAAAGGAAGCTCCTGAAACTAGAATGGAGGCCATGCCCTAGGTAAAAGGGGGTTGGAGCTGGGCAGTGCGGTCTTAGCCTCCTCATTGCACACCTTGGGGTCCAGGAGGTAACAACTACCTTGCTAGAAAGGCAAACCATGTCACTTTCCCCGGGAGGGGCTAGGGACAGATGGTGGCCATCCTGCCTGGCTTTGACCTTGGTCCCAGCTCCGGCTCCCAACCTGAGAAGAGGCCCTCCTTGTGCTGGTCTATCACTGCCTCCTTCCCAGCCCTTGTCCAGAGCCCAGCCTGGGTTCATCTGGGTTTCATCCCTGCCATCCTCCCTTCATCCAGCTCTGGCTCTCTGCAAGCCTTTGGGGACATCTGTTAATCCTGGGTCTCAGCCTCTCTGACCTCCTTCGACCCCTCTTCCCCAGCTGGTCCTGGCTTCTGGTCAGCTGCTCCGACCAGGGTAGACAGCCTCAGGCCACACAGCTGGTAAATAAGTGGTTGTTAATTTGAGTCAAGTGTGTGAGGGGAGAGGTTAAGAAAAAAATGAGACCCAGGCTCAGAGAACTGACTGGCTACAATGGGTGCCATGGTGTGGGCACTGTTGAACACTGAAATGGACAAATGCGGATGCCCCCAGGCCACTGCCACCTACACCAGGAGGCAGGGCTCTTTCTGCAGTGTTGCCATCTGCCTGGGCCCAGTCTGCCTGCCTGCATCCCTGAGCTCACCCGCTTGAAGACCCGGGGAGAGAGAGGTCAGCTCTGCCCAGCCCATGGTGAAGTTAGCCGTTAGCTCCTCCCAAGGGCAGCCATGACTTAGGCAAGGGAGGATGGGGCAGAAACCAGTGCCCCGGGCCAATGCTTTCCTGCGTGGCACTTCCGCAGGGAATTTAAAGAGACAGCATGCTCTTTCTTAAAGTGGGTTTGTTAATTCCTCAGCAGGACTTAACAGTTGAGTTTCTTCTTTTTTCCATACATCATCTTAATTTTACTTCCTCTTTTTCAGAACAGCATTTTGAGCCTGACTCCCATTTCTAACTTCTTTAATTTCTGCACCACTTTGGAGGCCAGGCTGGGCTTCCCCGGCCGTCTGTGTCCATCAGCATTGCTGAGCTGAGCGCATTGCAACACTTCTCTGCAAAAAGAAACTGATGTCTTCCTCCTATAAGAAATACATAAATCAGTTAAAAATAGTGCTCAGAGCGGATGTGATGCTGCTGCAGCTGTCACAGGAAACACATGAATCAGCCTCATCCTCAACCACAGGAAAGTGGGGACAGTCCATGGAGCCAGTCCATGGCTCCAAAGTGAGGCAGTCCCTCTGCCTCGCCTCACACTCAGCGCATGGTCTATGAAGTCACCCACCCCATGCAGTTTTGCTGAGCACAAGCCCAAAGCTGGAGGTTCTGTCCCCAGTTCAGACCCTCTCATGAGCCAGAAAGCAGGCTCAGAGGGGCACTGAGTGTTCAGGTGCCTGCTTCAGGGCCCCTGGGATGCTCTTTGGTGGGGACTTCATAGGGGACATGAGAGTAGGCTTGCCCAGAGCCTGTACCCAGACACTGAACATTCTACTTGTCTTGTGAAGAATAAAGACCTTTGTGGTTACAGAAATTTCACACCCATCCCCTATGCTCACCCAAGACTCTGGTGTTCACACATTTTGCCACTTTTGAGGGTGACTGTGGTTTGTCTTGACTCGGCAGAGTGGGTGCTGAGGCTGCTGTCAGCCTCAGAGGCTCATAGTACTGTGTTTAGGGGGCCCCTTGGTACCACTCAGTACCACAGGGAGACATGGGCTCCAAGAGCTTGTGCAGGTCCTGAGGGAGGTAGAGCGGTGGCCTCCACAGACTGCTGAGTTCAGGTCCCATAGGCATGAGACAGGGCACTGTTGGCACTGCTCTCCAGCCTGAGGACCCTGAGCTGACTCCAGGTTTCTATTTCTACTGTGGGAGGTAGAGAGAATCACGGTTATCTCCCCTCTAGTTTGAATGTTTGCACAGGTTCTTAGAAGCTTGTGGCCCTGTACCCTGAGCTTTTGGGTCTGAGGGCTAAGGAAGCCAAAGCAGATTTTATAGTCAAGGTTTACAAAGGAATGGATTTAATACAGAACACACAATTTGTAGGATTTTTTAAATAGTATTCACCCAAAGAGTCAAATGCAAGAGTGTGGGAGACCTCTCCACACACTAGGGATTCGAAGAATTCACCTGGGCCTGGATCCCACGGCAATGTCTTGCATGAGTCCAGCTGAAGACCTAGAACCCATTGCAATATCCTGTATGAGTCAAGCTAAGGCCTAGCATCTCATGCAAGTCTGTATCAAGGACCTGCCCTGGGAAGGCCGAAAGGTCAGTGGTGGAAGTGAGAAAGTCTGCACCAGTGGGATGAATCATCTGTGCCAACAGGCTGAGGGATCTTCACTGGAGCCAGGAAGCAATGCTCAAGATCAGTACCTGAGCTTCCCTGAAAAGAACCACAGACATCCTCAGTGACAGCAAACACCCGAGCTCCTCCAGTGATGAAAACAGCCAAGCTCATATCAGGAAAGTCAACATGACAAGCTTTCCAGGAGAATCAACAGCTCACCATCTTCACCTCCAGTTTCCTTTTTATGCTGTTGGCAATGATCCTCAGGTGGGCCCCCACCAGCACCACGTTGATTCAGTTCAGCTGGGTGTTGACCATTAATTCATCCACCACAAT
This sequence comes from Cavia porcellus, assembly GCF_034190915.1. Classification (NCBI taxonomy): domain Eukaryota; kingdom Metazoa; phylum Chordata; class Mammalia; order Rodentia; family Caviidae; genus Cavia; species Cavia porcellus. The sequence goes on from NW_026947515.1 coordinate 31,308,874, forward strand.
AGATGAGGGAGAGAAGCGCTCAGCACTGCTCACTCAACCTAGCCTGACTGGATAGCAGCAAACCAGCCCCCGTGCTTACATACAGGCACACACGTGCACATACCTACCTGTGCCTCTGTGCATGTGTGCACATCCATGTGCATACATGAGCTTTTCCACACACACAAAATAAGATGTCTGCGGCATCACACATAGGCACATTTGACTGTACACACAGGGCTAGAGGAGGCCAGGCAGGCAAGGGTCTTCTTCATAGCCTCCTAAATCTACCTGCCCACATCACTACGTCCCTGGAAAGAGTGTACTCAGAAGCAACCAGGGAGAAGGTGGAGCCAGCATGGTTGGTGGAGGGGGTGCTCAGAGGGGCTTGGGCTTACACTGGCTCCTGAGTCGCTTCTCAGTGCCAGGCACTGCCATGCACTACCCTGTGGGGTGGATTTTACGGCCCAGTGGCAGGGGAGATTTGCAGATTTGCCTTGGTGCGCAGTGCCACTGTGTGCTTCCCAGGAGGGGCATAGGCTCAGTTCTCCCACTTCTCAGTTCTGTGCCCTGACCTACTGCCCCACCTCCTCTGGTCCTGGGCCTTCTTGGACATTCCTGGGCCCTTCCTTCCCCAAACTCCACTCGCCCTCTGCAGTGTTGCTCCTCACTGCAGCCCTGCTCTCCGCTGGTTGGACCCTTTTCCCCTTGTCTTCCTCCTATAGGTACATTCTTTGGGTTCTGCTTTTCTGGCTGCTCCTTGTGTTGGGAGACATGATACATTTGGGCATTGTCCCCTGCGTGTTTGTGGCACGTAGCAATTAGAATTCTTGGAGCCTGCAGAGTGATGAGTGTTTTGTGCCCATGGGGTGGAAGAAGCATCTCGACACTTGATCAAGCTGGCCCCTTATATCTCTGCTGACTATTTTCAGTGCTTTCCTGAATCCTGTGAACAAATTATGCCATATGATGAGGAGGCCACAGGAGCAGTTGATTAGAAGTGTGGTGATGATCTGGGTCTTTTGCTGCAGTCTTCTGGGACTGAGCCCCTGATGTGTGTGTGGGGGCCTATGCAATCCCAGGTGGTCAGCACAAAAGTAATTTACTTGGTAGACATCTCACTGGTGTTCAGAGAGTTGGACAGCTGGCTCTGGTGTGAGAAATTTCCCATCTTTGGTGTCAGAAGTGTTATGAACAAAACAGCAGTTGTGAGAAAGACACTCCGAGTACAGGGAGCCACGGGTCACATCTATCCTCAGGATGCTGATGCTGTGTTCTGCCCTCCTGTCCCTGCCAGATTCTCTCACATGCAGAACACCCTTAAAAACAAGGGGTGTGACTGTCTCAGAACTGGATGCACATCTGTCAGTGACAGGGCATCATTTCTCCAGTACCTGCAGGGCAGTGTCCCCAGAAGATACGGATTTAAGGCCTGTACCTGGTCTAGCACTGGACAAGTATGGCATCAATTCTGATGACACCCATTTCACACATTGAGAAAGCATCTCAGAAAGGCTGGGGAATGTGATGCCTGCAGTGGGAATGGCAGCACTGGACAGGCCCAGCATTGACTAGTGTGGGGCCAGGTGCACTCCTGGGGCTGCTGTCTTGGAGCAGGTAAGTCGAGCACACCCCGTACCCTCTGTGCCTGCCCTCTTCCCCATTTCCCACAAGGCAGGGGGCTCAGAAGAGTATGGGAGGGACCAAAGCCCAAGTCCATTTCCTGGAAGAATGCAGAGTGCCCCTCCTCCCTCTCAGTGTAATCTGGATTGGCCAGAGTGAATCCTTGTTGCATCTTCTCTCTGGCTGTACCTGAAGCCTGCAAAATGACCTTCAGGGCAGAATGGCTCCTGTCTGGAGTGCCTGCAGCTTCCAAAACCTTCGCACAGTGCTGGCCAGCAAGCATGACTTCAGGCCCTGCCACCACTTGGGCTATTTAGACAGTGCACATTTTCCTCCTAATTGGTGGTAAATTAGGCCTGCACGAGGGAAAGGCTGCTTGACTACAAAAAGAGCCTCGATTCCATCTAGCAGCAGTCCAGGCAGGAGTGGTGGAGAGGCCTGGACTAAAACCCCCTGCAGCCAGTCCCCCCCCCCAGGCTAGTGAGTGGCTCCACTGGCCTAGGCTCAGCTGTGGCTCTTCCTCTGCTTATCTAATCTACACAGCCACTGCAGCATGGGGCTAGCTGTAGTCACCCTGGCCTCATCCTCTGATGGAACCTTCAGCATCTCATGGCTCAAAAGCCCTTTGGGAAATGCCTGGGCACCCCCAGAGCTGGATAGTTAGGGTCTCGAAATGGGGTCTGGAGGGGAGTCTGCTTGCAATGAGGTGCAGCTTGGCTTCTGGGGAGTTTGTTATTGACTGTCAGCCTTTAATAGAAACCAGATGATGCTTTTCTCGCCAACATCCCACCCTTCTGCTGGACAGGCAGGCCAAAGTGGTCATTGACTCCTGTTAGTCTGACAGGGAGCAGCCAGGGTGAACCTCTCTGGGAAAGCACAATAGTCTGGGAGGTGAGTGGGCCCAGGCAGTAAGAGGTCAGGAGTGGCATGGCTACCCGCTTATGCACTGGCCCAACTGTGCACACAGGTGCCATCTCACCCCCACGTGACAGCAGGGAGACTGGAGGATGGAGAAGAGGACTGTTCTCAGCAGGTGTGCAAGTGACCTGAGCTTGGGGTTCCTCGCTGCCATCCACACCCCAGATATGGTCAGGTCATACTTGGGGCTTTCTGGGACTCCTTGATGGGACCTGGGGCCACTCAGATCTCTGCTCTTATCTGCTGTGCCCCTGATCACACACATGGAGTTCATGGTGACTACAGGGTCCTCTGAGACTTCTGGCTAATGCTGTCCTTCTGCTCCTTATTTAAACACCTGCCTCACATCACAAGCTGACCAAGTCCTGCCTGCTCCCAAGGCCAGTTTGGAGCAGTCTGACTGTATGTCAGGGGAGCCCAGGTGAGGCCATGGCTCTGGGGTCCCTCAGCCAACCTCAGTGGCTGGCTCCATTCTCCAAGGGTCACTTTCCGCCTTCTCTTTGCTGTCACCCACCTCCTTGATGGCCCACACCATCTCTGGCCTGTGAGTGCCCACACATCTGTGCCACTCTGAAAGATACCCAGAATCTTGTGTCTGTCACTTCACACTTTGTCCTCTCGGTTGGGGAAGGTGGTCTGTGCCAGTGGAAGCTAGCATTCACTGTGTCCTGACAGGTCATGAGATGCTTTGTGGGCTCAGCCCTTCACCAGAGTTTTCCACAGGCTGCAGGGAGTCCTTGGGAGGACAGGTAATGCAGGGTCCCTGGTCCCCTGGATGTCTAGTCATGCCTATCTCAAGGCTCTAAGGCCAGCACTGGCTGCAGGGTGCTGGACTGGGCTCACTTGCAACGTGGCCAGTTCCCTGGGCTGGGTAGGCGGGGTACAGCTGGAGTCCTGTGGGGCTGAGTCACCCATGGCTGCAGGAAGCCTGAGCACATGACTTCCAAACTGAGGCAACTTGGGCTTTCTGCTTAATGAGCCAGCACGACTACTCCAGAATAAAGAAGATGCTGGTAGGTATCTCAGGCACCATAGGGCCCACAGGGATTGCTCAAGAGCCCATGAGGACAAGCAGCTGAAAGAAATGAGGAAAGGGAGGTATCTGAATCCCTTGGCCAGGTCCTGGTCTGCTCTGCCTTGTTGGCTGGGCCAGGGAGGAAGAGGATCACTCCTGCTGCCTCCCTGGAAGTCTCTGAAGCACACAGCATCACCATGCCCAGCAGATGCTGAGACTGGACCCAGGAGGACACCCCCTCCATGTGGAGCTCTTCAGGAGGCAAGTGACAAGCCACCCTTTTTCACCCCAAAGGGCTACACCATACTGGGAGGCCAGTGGATGAGGATATTAGTTCCTGCATGCACCTGAGAAGGGGTAAATTCCTGTTTCCAGTTAGCGACCAAGTGCTTGTCTTCATCTTGCTTTCTCACAGGGACTGAGGGTGGTACCTGAGACTCTTGCCAGGTAACTGAAGGATGAACATCAAAGGTGAAGGAAGGAAGGTTAGATGCCAGCTGGTACCTTGGCACTTTCATGTTGACAAGGAGCATCCAAGCAGATGGCATCCTGGGGTCAGAGTAGAGCCAATCACATTCACTCAGAAGGCACATGCTAGGCTGACCCTGGGCAAGCAGGTCTTGTTGTGGGCCATGGATGAAGTGGTGCTTTGTCCGTGTCACAGGTATGATGGCACTGGCATCCAGGCTTTTTTCTACATGCTGGATGGAGTGCTGGTTGAAGCAGTCTCTGCAGGCACATCGGGAACCAGATGTCTGCCTTTAGGTGCTGGTGCTCTATGTGAGTAAGGGAATGGCTTAGAACCATGCTGGGGACACACTTGAGAAGAAATTTGCCCCGAAGTTCAGAGAGCAAGGAAGAGATAAGGCTATGACACGCAGGAGAGACACAAAGCACACACACACACACACACACACACACACACACACCCAACCACAGGACACGCACACACCCAAGGACATGCCCAGGCATATGTATTCACTCCAGAGAATGAGCACATCACAGTCTGTGTTCACATGCTGCAGACATGTGTCAGCCCTCACTGTGCACACCGCCTTGGCCTGGTGGCTGGCTAGAGATCAAGTACTCCAGGAAGCCCGAGACCACAGGATCACAGGAAGGGCCAGAAGGAAGGCCATCCACACAGGCCCAGTGGATGCTGACCTGAGCTGCAGAAGGCTGAGTGGCCCGAGTCCCACAGTTAACCCCAGCCTCTGTTTTCTCACTATGAGGCTGACCAGGTTGCCCGAATACTCCTCTGAAGCATCAGACCTTCGTGTGCATAAAGGAAGAGAAAATCCCAAAAGGAGTGGTAGGTGTGGGTGGCTGGGCCCCGGCCTCCCCAACCATAGCCTCCTCTGCCTCTGCAGCCCTGCACCTGAGCTCGGGCTCTCACCAAACAACCAGTGAGGAACTCAGGGACAGCTTATGCTCCTGTAGTGCCCCCTGCTGGCTTGCAGCTCATCTGAGTAAGGCCCGGTTTGAGGAGCCAGGACTGTGGGTGCTGTCCCACAGCATTAAGATTCCAGCATGATCTGGGGACCACAAGAGGGTGTAAGTTCTCCAGAGCCAGGAAGTGGGGACTCCAGCCTCCAGGGACTGGACAGAAGTGTGACCTGGGTGAGTGTGGATGATGGACACAGCCTGGTCACCTTTCCTTCACACCTACCCCCTTTACTTTGCCTCAACAGTGCAAGATCAAGGACAGGTACGTGTCTTCCATGCATCACACAAATCGTAGTGCACAGGCTTGACACTGAGGAAGGGATGGACAGACTGAGACCTCACATAGGGACAGGCCTCAGGGGCCTGGGCACTCCTCCAACATGGACAGCCCATGTTTGGAGAGTGGCTGTGAAAACATGGGATTGTTGCTGGAGATGTGCACTGCTCCCTTCCCAAGCTGCAGTATCTTCCCTGGTCCCTTGCATCCCCTCTGCTTCCCACCCCTGCTCAGCCACAGGACCCCAGCCAGATCTGCACTCAGTGTTGGGAGCACTGTGCGTTTCCCTGCAGAAAGGAGTCTCACACAGGATTGTTTGAGGGCTAGTGGTTTTTCCAGGAGAAAATGACAAGATGTCTGATCAAGGTCTCTAAGACATACAGACTTAGCTGGGCACCATCAAGCTGTCTTTACCTGTTCCCTTTCTCATCCTGTGTCTTTTTGCCCCAAGAGGGCCATTCTCTGGCCTGGGCACCTTTGGGAATAGAGTGCCCAGTGCTCTCCTGATGCTGGCATTTTCTGTGATCTGTCACCTGCTGCTGATACCAGCTGCCCAGCTGGTCACCAGAAGAAGCTACAAGAGGCCACTTCTACTTCAGAGCTGCTGGTAGTACTTTGGAAACAGTGTGCTTGACAGAGAGGAAACTGAGGCTCCACAGCCAGGAAGGCACATTTTGCCTGGACAGAAGCCCATGGACTTTTACGCTGAGCAGTCAGACTGGAAGTCCCTCCTGCAGCCTGCCCACTGAACTTCACCCACTCAGATCTCAGTCTCTGTGTCCCCTGACTCTACCGAGGAGTAGGGCAGCATCCTGATGTGAAGAAAGCGTAGCTGCATCCTGAGAGGGCAGTGTGATCCAGGGCCAGGAATGGAGAGCCAGAGGTGAAGGACAGAGAGAGAACCTTTGCTGGCTTCTCTACAGCGGGTAGCCAGCTAAGTTCTGTTTCTTTGTCTTACCCAAGAAACTGGCTGATGTCTGCTCATGGATGCTGCTTGCCCTGGACCCCCCTGGGTACCGCACTGTGCTCAGGTCACTTGACTCTCTGTGAACCTGGCTAGCTGTGCCAATGGGAGTCAGTCACTGGCAGTCCAGGCTCTGGCAGGCTAAATTTAACTTATGTGGCAAGGGGTTAACACAAAAAAATAGCGCAGCCCATAAACACTCCCTCCAGCCTCCGTATGACAGGAACATATGTGGCAAGGGAGGTCAGCTGGTTGGGGATGGTGGGAGTGACTTTGTCCAGATGCCCTCATCCAGGAACAGCAACTTGTGTCAGTGACATTTTGACAACACAGACTATAGATCTCTTGTCTCCAACTTTGAAAGTCAAAAGCCTGAAGCTGAAAAAAACCACCAATGAAGACATCCTCATCCCAGCTATGGCAGGCTGAGGAGAGACCAGGTAGATGAGGGCTGGCTGTGGAGAGGAAAAGCTGAGCAGAGGTTCAGGGATCTGGAGGGACCTAGCTCTTCCTGTGGAGCCACCACCAGACCTGTCCCCTCCATCCAGCTGGTCTGTCTCTGGCTCTCCCTGGCCTGGCCTGAGCGTGTCTCCTTGTTATGGCTTGTGTCTAGACATTCTCCCAAAGCCTCATGAAATCATGGGATGAACTTTTCAGAGATGGCTGAATCTAGAGTGTGTGATGCTGGGATTGAGAATGTAAGTGTACTCTAAGGTGGGTAGCCTGGGTACAACACAAGGCACAGAAAGAGTCTTATCACCACAGTAACCTTGTTTGCACAGACAACTAGAACAAGAGTCACAACCATAAATTCGAGGAAGACAAGGCTCACAGCAATGGCAGGGATCTGGAGTCTGGGTGGGGCAGACAGCCCAGGATCCTTGTGTGATAGACAGCAGGACGCACCTCATCAAGGTGGGTGCAGAGAGCTCTCTCAAGCAGCTTTGGAAAAGTTCCTGGCTACACACTGAGAAGAAAAGAAACTCACATAGCACTAGTTTTGGTTGGTAAATTTATTTCTTACAATGGTACAGGGTACAATCCAATAGTAGAATTTCACAGATTAGTCAGTGGAGAATAAGAACTGGTTTTTCACAGAAACTGAAAGGAGTCACAGAGAAACCAGGGAGAGGCCAGGAGGGTATGGGGCCATGTGTGTGCATGTGGGCTAGCATGCATATTCCTGGCTTTGTCTCCTAGAGGCTTGCAAACTTGCCATACCCCATAGCAACAAGCATACTACTCCACCAGAACTTAGCTTCAAAGTATGATTTTCAATAAAAGGATTCAGGCTTCTGCCATCCAACCTTCTCTGCCTCATTTCTGTTGAGCTTTTTTTCTGTCACTAGTTGTCAGTTTGTCCTCTTCATTTTGCTTTCTGCTCCATTCATTGTGGCCTCTCTGCCACTGTTTCTGGAATCTTGGTATTTTTCATTTTTAGAATATCCTGCAGTAATCTCTGTAGAGTTGAATTGGTGGTTGCAAATTCCCCTAGTTCCTTTTTATCCTGGAAGCACCTTGTTTTTCCATCAATTTCTAGGGACAATTGTGCAGAATATATCAATCCGGCTGGAGGTTGTTATCTTTCAAAGCTTGAATTATTTCTCCCCACACTCTTCGTGATTTGATGGTTTCTGCCAAGAAGTCTGCTGTAATTCTGATGGGGGTTCCCTTGTAAGTGATCTGTTCCTTGTCTCTGATGGCTTTTAATATTCTGTTCTTATATTGGATTTCTGGAATTTTGATTATTATATGCCTGGGTGTAGCTCTGTTTGGGTTGTAGGTGGCTGGGGTCCTGTATGCCTCATATATCTGAGTATCTTTACCTTTTGCTAAATTAAGGAAATTCTCCTGGATTATTTCTGTGAATAGTTTTTGTAGTTCATTTGTTTGAGTCCCTACTTCTTCTTTTATGTTCTTAATTCTTAAGTTATAGATCCTCTTGTCATCTTCTAGTCTTTGTATTACTGCTGTTTGTTTTCTTGTTATTTTTAAGAAGTTTTTCATTTCATGCTCCCACCTTACAAATCTGTCCTCCAGTTCTGATAATCTATCCTTAGTTTCTTTCAAGCTGTTATGCCAGCTTTTAATAGAGTTTTTAGTTTCCTGGTAATCTCTGTAAACCTGCTTCACATATTCTATGTCTTCTCTATTTTCTCCATCAAACAATTCTCCCCTTTTTTTCTGTTCTTCCATTCCACCATCTGTTTTCTCTTGGGCAGTGCTTAACATTTCTCTAACTATTCTACTTATTTCTTGCTTTATTTCATTAAATACTTCATTTTTGAACTCGTCTATGAGGCTCCGGAGATACCGCTTTATATCTATAGGTGCCATGTATGATATTGCATGTTTTCTGTCCTCATTCTCTTTTGCTTTTACCTTTCCTGGATCAGTGTTCTCAGGATTGGGGACTGAGGACCCTTTCTTGTTGCTCCCTTTTCCCATACTTTTTGTTCCTTCCATACAAGCATATGTAGGAGGCTTAGTTTTTTTTTTCTCTTTTTCTCTTTGTCTGTTGCAGTTTGTTTGAATCCACCGGCTAGGTGTTCCCATCCACTGCGGTGTACTAGGGAGACACAGACCTGGGCAGCCTCTGCTGGTCCCACCCTTCCAGGTCAACCTACTGAATGTTTCACTGCTAGGGTGCACCGCCAGGCACAGGGACCTGATTTGGGCTAGCCTACAGGATCTTAGTCCGTGGTGTCACCAGGCCAAGTGCTCCCCATCACTCCCGCTTGAGAGGGGAATATGCAACTAAAGTCACTGCAGGGCTGTGTTCCGGCTAGTCTGCCCGTTCCCAGAATGTCCTCTGTTGGAGCCTCCTAGTCTATGAAAGGGTTCCCATTTCTTTCACTCACCGCAGGTCGATGCAGGGCTCCCTGCCAGTCCCGCTCTCAAAGCCGTTTGGGCCGATTCCTGCTCTCAGAGCTTTCGTGCACCTCTCTCCCTGCCATGCAGATTGGGATGCAGTATCGGCAGCAGGAAATTCAAATCGCGGCTTCCAATGGTGCAGGATCCAGCTTCTGCACTGAGATTTTTATCTGTTCCTGTTATAGCATCAGGATTGCATTTCCAGTTGGTTTCTCTCAGCTTACTTTGTTCCTGGGTTGGCAAGGTACATCTCCCCTCGTGTAGGACTCCTCATATGGCACTGCTCCTGGATTCTAAGCTGGTAATCTCAGAGAGCCTCCATGGCTGCTGTTATTTGTCCACCATATTCTCCCGGAAGTCTCTTCTCCATTAATTTTGAGAAAGAGTTTTTCTGGGTACATCAGTCTTGGTTGCAGATTATTTTCTTTCAGGGCTTGGACCAGGCTCTTCTTGATTTGAGAATTTGTGTTGATAAGTCTGTCATTATTTTGATAATATTCCCATTGTAAGTAATCTGCTTCTTTTCCCTGGCTGCTTTTAGTATTCTGTTCTTTTGGTGGATTTCTGGAATCTTGATTATTATATGTCTTGGTGTAGATCTGTTTTGGTTGTAGGTAGCTGGAGTTCTGTATGCATCATTTATCTGGATATCATTTCTTTTTCCTATGTTTGGGAAGTTTTCCTTTATTATATCTGTGAATATTCTTTGTAGTTCATTTTTGTTTACTCCTGCTTTGCTTAGGTGCTTTATTCTTTTTTTTTTCTTTTTATTGGTACTGGGGATTGAACTCATGACTGCATGTTTGCAAGGCAGGTGTTTATGCTGTTGAGCTAAATCCCCAGCCCCCTAGATGCTTTATTCTTAAGTTATGTATCCTTTTGTTGTCTTCTAGTCTTTGAATTGTTTCTTTCTGGTTCCTCGTTATTTTTAAGAGAACTTTTCTTTCAAGATCATATATTATAAATCTCTTTTAAGTTTCAAAAGGCTAACTTTAGTTTCTGTCAAGACAGTTTTCAATGGAGTTTTTAGTTTTCTGGTAATCTCTTTGGATCTGTTTCATGTATTCTAGGTTATGTTTAGATTCTTCATCAAAGGTTTCTCTGTGTTTTCTGAGTTCCTCTGGTCTTCCATCTGTTTTATCTTGGGAGAGGATTATCATTTCTTTAATTAATCTTTTTATATCTTGCCTCACTTGGATCAGATGTACAGTTTTAAATTCGGCTATGAGGTCATGAAGGTATTTCTTTATGTCCGCTGATGCTGTGTCTAGTATTGGATGGTTACTGCACTGGTTCTCTTCTGTGTTTACTTCTCCTGGGCTTATTTTCTCAGGTTTGGCAGCTGGAGATTTTTTTTTATTTCTATCTCTTGTCATGTTTCTAGTTTCTTTCAGAATGGTGTGTCCTGGGGGTCTCTGGCCCTCTCTGTATTGCTTAGGGTCTTTCTGAAGCATGCTGACTGGGGTTTTGCTGCTCCCCAATTGGCTGTTATCTGAGGTACATGCAGGGATGAAGGGAGGGTGCAGGATAGCCTTGAGTCTTTGAGCCAGTCAATCCGCAAGTTAGGCTGTACCTTGTAGATGTCACAAGGTTTCATGTATTCTAGGTTATGTTTAAATTCTTTACACAGAGTCATGACAATTCTGTACCTGCTTATTGGGTCCCAACCAGAGGCATAGCTCAGCCCCAGCAGACCCTGCCAGTTCTCTCTGTGCCAGGGGCAGCTTACTGATGTCACCACAGTGTCAGGCTCTGCCCAACTCCAAGATGTCCTTCACCAGTCCTCTCTGTGTCAGGGCGGCCGACTGATGCTGCCGCAGTGCCAGGCTCTGCCCAATTCCAAGATGTCCTCCAGCCAGTGACATCAGCCACGGGACCCAATCCCTAGCACTCACTGGGAATCAATGCAGTTCTTCCTCTTGGGTCCACTTCACACTGTGCTGCTTATCTTCACTGTGCTCCCAGCATAGTGCGCATGGGTCAGAAAACTTCGCGGTGCCCAGCTTCAGAGCCTAGGTGTATGGTCCTCTCATAGTCTCCTCTGGCACAGCCAGGTGGCTCTGGCTGCTTTGCAGGGCCCCAGGTCCCAATTTCCAGCACTCACTGAGAGCCAATATAGCTCTTCCCCTTGGATCCACTGTTCACTGCGCCACATCCTCCCATTCAGGGTCCAGGATTTGCTGACTCCTGTTACCGGCAGCTGCAGTCTCAGCATGACTTTGGATCCTCCGGGCATACCTAGTACAGCGTGGAATGGGTTTCAGTGAGTGTGTCGGGTTTCAGCTCTCCACCTGGGCTTTTCTTTCCTCTTCCTAGTTTTATTTTTCCCTTTGGTTACTGCCTTGGTTAATAAGAATTGTTATCCAATTGTCTGACCCTCTCTATGTTGTCATATTCTAGTATCTGATCTGATTTCTCCACAGACACTCTCCATCCAGCCCCCTAGCAAGCTGCAATTTTTTCTCCCCTCTCTCTCCTTCTTCCACTTCCCTTTCCTCTTCCTCTTCTTCCCCTTCTCTTGTTTCTACTCTCCTCTTTTCCTTCTCCTCCTCCATCTTTGGTTTTTTGAGAAAGGGACTTGTTACATAGTCCAGGCTCACTAAGTAGCCCAGGTTGGGTTTGAACTTATAGCCATCCACTTGCCTCAAGTGTGTGTGTGTGTGTATGTGTGTGTGTGTGTGTGTGTGTGTGTGTGTATGCACACACGCACCCATGTTCTCAGGTGCATGAGCTGCAGAGAAAGATGGGTAGATGAGGAGAGGGAGTTTCTGTCCTTACCTTTTTATAAAAGACCATGTGGATGCCTCTCCTTGAATACAGAGAAATTAACTCTAGCTTGGCCAAACTGGGCCTTATCTCCATGCACTGATATGTACAGAGCTGGCTAAGCCATTTCCTTTTCCCTTTAGTTGGCTCCAAGCAATGCAAATGGGTGAACTGAGGTGCTGATGTAGAATCTTTAAAGTCAAGCAACAGCCCTACTTTCTCACCTCAGTGGCTTCTTTAAATGGTTGAGCGTTGCAAGAGGATAGAGCCAAAGGTCCAGGAATGTCAACTGACTTGAGCCTCAAGATAAGATACTACGAATTCCTAGAGTACAAAAGTTTACACATCAGAAGCTAAAGCAACAGCCTCCCAAACATTAAATGCCTCCTCAATTGTGTTATGCAGATTGATCCTTCTGTATAGTTTTCTCTTTGCATATTGCAGAGATGCCTTCTGGCCTCCTACCTAGTTCAGCTCACAGTACTCATATATTTCTTGTCATTCTCACAGTCACTCATCCTCAAGCCACACACTTCTTCATGAATTAATAAAATCTGGGTAAGGCCATGGGTCGAGCTTTTGTTCTGGTGAACCACCATCTTGACTGGACTTAGGACTCCTTGGTTCCCCAAAACTATAAATATATCTTACTGTCTTTATTCTTGCCATTGGTTACACTGAAACTGGTAGATTGGAATTAAATTAATAGAATTCTAGTAGAAAAAATTTTCTCCCCCAATCCATTTTATTTCAAAAATGAAAAAGAGAAGAAGAGAAAAAAGAAGAAGAAGAAGAAGAAGAAGAAGAAGAAGAAGAAGAAGAAGAAGAAGAAGAAGAAGAAGAAGAAGAAGAAGAAGAAGAAGAAGAAGAAGAAGAAGAAGAAGAAGAAGAAGAAGAAGAAGAAGAAGAAGAAGAAGAAGAAGAAGAAGAAGAAGAAGAGGAAAGAAAAACCATAACAAAACTTCAAAACATGTCAATTAGGGGACAACAATGGTACACACACTGGGCATTGTCATCCACAAATCATTCACCTAGAGCATAAGAAATCTGCATTCAATTGTCTGAAAAGTACCAGAACAAATCTTTCTCTTCAGTGAACTCAAAGAAATCAGTAGTATAGCTATCTTAACTATTGATAATACACATATACTCACACATACATATATGCACATGATTTTTTCTTTCAGCTTCTCACACGAATAAAACAATACAATGTTCACATGTGTGTGTGTGTGTTATTCATTTCACTGAGTATGTCCCCAAGTTGCACCCTATAAAAGTTTCCTGGTTACCTTTCTTTATGGACTAGTAGTATTCCACTGTATAAAAATACACCGTTTTTATTCGTTCCTCAGTTGATGCCATTTAAGTTGTTTTCAAGATCTGGCTATTACAAACTGTGCTGCTATAAACATGGATGTACGTATATCATTGTGATATGATGTTTTAAATTCTTTGGGAAGATACCCGGAAGGAGAATAGCTGGGTTGAATGGGACCTCTAGTCCTAGTGTTTTGAGGAATCTCCACACTGATTTCCACACTGGTTGCGCCAGTCTGCATTCCCACCAAAAGTGGAGAAGGGTTCTTTTTTCCCCACAGCCTCTCCAGCATTTGTTATGGGTTGATTCAGTCTGGGGTGAGCTGGAACCTCAGTGTTGTTTTAATTTGCGTCAGTTGAATTACCACGCTGAACATTTTTTTTTTACATATTTATTTGTTGCTTGTATTTCTTCATCTGAGAATTGTGTGTTCATCTCAGATGCCCATTTTTGGATTGGGTCTTAAAATCTGGGAGGTCTGATTTTTTTTTAGTTCTTTATATGTTCTTGATATCAACCCTTTGTCTGAGGAACAGCCAGCAAACATTTTCTCCCACGTCATGGGTTGTCTCTGCACTCTGTTGTGGTTTCTCTTGCTGTGCAAAAGCTTTTCAGTAGGGTGAGATCCCAGTTGTTGATTTTTTTGTGATGGTTCCTGTGCAATCTGGGTTTTGTTGATAAAGTCTTTGCCTACACCAATGTGTTCAAGAGTTTTACCTACTCTATCTTCCAGCAGATTTAATATTTCTTTTTTAATACTATAGTCTTTGATTCATTCTGATTTTAGTTTAGTACATATTGAAACATGTGGGTCCAGTTTTAATCTTCAGCATGTGTAGGGCCAGTTTCCCCAACACCATTTATTAAAGAGGTTATCTTTCTTCCAGTGAATGTGTTTGGTTCCTTTGACAAAGATAAGGTGGCTTAGTGTGTCTGGAGTTATTTCTGCATCTTCTAATCTGTTCCATTGATCTTTGAGTCTGTTTTTTTTTCCAGTACCACATTGTTTTTATAACAATAGCTTTATAGTATAATTTCAAGTCATAGATTGTAATGCTCTTGTCTTGTCTTTGTTACCCAGGATTGCCTTTGCTATTCTTAGGTCTCTTTTCATTTCAGATGAATTTTAGGATTGTTTTCTCTAATTATGTGAGATGTGCTATTGGAATTTTGATTTGGATTGCATTGAGTCTGTTATATAGATTGGAAGTATGGCCATTTTCATTATATTAGTTCTTCCAACCCAAGAGCACAAAATAGCTCTCCATTTTCTAATATCCTCTTTAATCTCCTTTTTCAGAGTACTATAGTTTTCAATATAGAGATCTTTTACATCCTTTGTTAAATTTATTCCTAGATATTTAATTTTTTGGATGCTGTTGTAAAAGGTATTATTTCCCTGATTTCTCTCTCAATAAATTTGTTATTAATGTACAGGAAAGCTACTGAATTTTGAGTGTTGACTTTGTAACTAGTTACATTGCTGAATTTGCTTATTATTGCACTGATTTTTTTGTTTTGTTTTTTGGTACTGGGGATCAAAATGACAACTTTGTAATTGCCAGGCCAGTGCTTATGCCACTGAGCTAAATCCCCAGCCTGAGTTTTCTTATTAAATTTAAAAGTCTTTTGGCAGTTTCTGGAGTCTTCTAAGTAGGGTGTCATGTCATCTGTAATTAATAATAATTTAACTTCTCCCTTTCAAATCTTTATTTCTTTTATTTCTTCCTCTTGTCTAATTGCTCCCACTAAAGTTTCCAGGGCTATATTGAGTAAGACTGGAGGCAGTGGGGCTGGGGATTTAGCTCAGTGGTACAAGCACCTGCCTTGCAAGTGTGCAGTCCTGAATTTGATCCCTGGTACCGATTTAAAAAAAAAAAAAAAGAAAAAAGAAAAAAAAAAGGAGTGCAGACAGTGAATATCCTTGTCTTGTTCTTGATTTTAGAGTTAAAGCTTTAAGTTTTTGTCCATTTAGTATGATGTTTGCTGTTGGTTTGTCATAAATGGCTTTTATCAGATTGAGATAAAGACCAAATATTCTAATTTTCTGTAGAGTTTATTTTTTATCACGAATGGGTGCTAGACTTTATCAAAAAGTTTTTCTGAACCTATTGAGATGATCCTATGATTTTTGTCCTTGACTCTGTTAATATGATACATTACATTTATGGATTTGCATATGTTGGACCATCCTTGCATCCCTGGGATGAATCCCATTTGATCATGGTTTGCAATCTTCTTGATGACTTGCTGCAGTCTGTTTCCCAGTATCTTACTGAGGATTTTTACATCTCTGTTCATTAGGGAGATTGGCCTGTAATTCTCTTTCTTAGTTGGGTTCTTTTCTGGTTTTGATATCAGAGTAATGTTTGCTACGAGGAATGAATTTGAAAGTATTGCTTCCCATTCAATTTCCTTTAAGATTTTGAGAAGTAGTGGTGTTTGGTCTTCTATAAATTTCTTGAGGAATGCAGCAGGGCCTAGACTTTTCTTTGTTGATATGTTTTTAACTATATTTTCAATTTCTATTGATATTGGGTTATTTAGGATTTTTATATCTTCTTGATTCAGCTTTGGTAATTCATATGTATCTAGGAATCTGTCCATTTCTTCTGCATTTTCCATCTTGTTAGAATACAAGTTTTCAAAGTAAATATAAATGATTGCCTGGATTTCTTCAGGGTATGTTGTGGCTTCACCCTTTTCATTTCTAATTGTGTGGATTTGAGTCTTTTCTTTGCTTTTTTGATAAAGATGGCTAAGGGTTTGTCACTTTTATTTAATCTTTCAAAAAATCAACTCTTCAATTCATTGATTATCTGTATTGGTTTTTAGTCTCCAGTGTGTTAATTTCTGCTCTGATCTTTATAATTTCCTCCCTTATACAAGATTTTGGTTTAGCCTGCACTTCTTTTTCTAGAAGTTTGAGGCTTAACATTAAGTTGTTTATGTGCGCTTGCTCTGTTTTCCTGATATGGGTATTTACTGCTATAAATTTCCCTCTTAAGACTGCTTTCATTGTGTCCTACAAGTTTCAGAATGTTATATTATCATTATCGTTCCACTGTAAAAGCTGTCTAATTTCTTCTTTAATTTCATCTGTGACCCACTGATTGTTCAGTGGTTGATAAAGTTCTTGTGGTTTCCTTTGGCATGGATTTCCAGTTTCATTGCACTCTCACCCGATGGTGTGCATGGGATAATTTTAATTTCTTTGCATTTACTTAAGCATGTTCTGTGAGCCAGTATATGGTCTATTTTGGAGACCATCCCATGTGCAGCTGAGGAAAATGTATATTCTGATATTGTGGGATGGAATACTCTATGGATGTCTACTAAGTCCATTTGTTCAAAAGTTTGATTTAGTTCTACTATTTCATTATTGATTATCTGTCTAGCTAATGTGTCTTTTTATGACAGTGGGGTATTGAGGTCTCCCAATACAATTGTATTAGGGCTTATTTGATTTTTTATGTCTGATAGTGATTGCTTTATATAGTTAGGTACACTGGTATTTGTTGCCTCTATATTTATGATTGTTATATCTTCCTCTTGTAATGTTCCATTTACAAGGATGCAGTGACCTTCTTTTTCTCTCTTAATCAGTCTTGGCTTGAACTTCACTGTGTCTGCCAATAGAATAGCTATCCCTACATTTTCCTAGGTTCCTGTCATATGGAGTATTGTTTTCCACCCTTTGACTTCCAATCTATGAATTTCTTTTTGAATTAAATGTGTTTCTTGTATGCAGCATATTGTTGGCTCTTGCCTCTTGATTCATTCTGCCCATCTGTGTCTTTTGACTGGTGAATTGAGATCATTAACATTGATGGTTATAAGTGAAATGTGCTGACTTATTCCTGTTGTTATTTTCCTGTTGTTGGCTCTCTTTTTTTCCCCTTTCCTCTAATTATTTTCCTTTCCTGGTGAATTCCTTCTGTTGGGGTTCATGGAGCTGTAGTCCTTATAATCTCTTTCTAGAATGTTTTTCAGAACATTTTGGAGTGCTGGTTTGGTGGTCATAAATTTCCTCAGATATTCTTTGTCATGGAAGTATCTTATTTCACCATCAATTCTGAAAGATAGTTTTATTAGATACATCAATCTGGGTTGAAAGTTGTTTTCGTTAAAACTTGGAGGACTTCACTCCAAGCTCTCCTTGACTTGAGAGTTTGTGCTGAGAAGTCAGCAGTAATTCTGATGGGCTTTCCTTTATTGGTGATTTGTTTGTTTTCTCTAACATCTTTTAAGATTCTACTCTTGTTTTGAATTTCTGGAATCTTGACTATGATGTGCCTGCCTGTAGATTTTTTTGATCATTTCTAATTGTAAATCTAGATGCCTTGTTTACCTGCATGTCAAATTCTTCTTTACCAGGGAAGTTTTCTGTCATGACTTCTGTGAACATGTTTTAATGTCATTTGTGGTATCTCCTGCTTGTTCATTGATTCCAATTAATCTTAACTTGTCTTCTTTGTCACATATAGCAGTTGCTGGATTGATTTCTCATGGTCACTTGCTAGTTTTGAGAAATCTTTCTTTTCCTGGTCACTAACTATAATCTGTCACTAACTTGTCTTTAATGTCTGAGATCCTGTCCTCACACTGGCCTAATATACTTTGAATGCTTTCAATGGAGTTTGGATATCTGCTTCATTCTGCTTTATTAATCCATTTGTTTCATATTATGAGCTTCCATATTTTACTTCAGCTCATCTATTTTTTGTCTGTATCTGTTCTAATGTCACTATCATGGTGTGTATTTTGGTGATTTCTGTAGTTATTTGAGAGATTATTTCTGATTTTATTTTTTTTTTCCGAGAGACTCATTCAATTTCTTTGTTGTTTCCACTTCAGAGAGGCCTGATGGGGCTTTCAGATTGTCCCACCTCATTGCCCTCTGAGGTTGCATTTGGTTTAAGTGTCTTCTCATTTTATTTTGTCTCTTTTTCTTAATTTAATTCCTGGGCTTGTAAAAAAAAAAAAAACAGAAAAAAATTCCTGGGCTTGTAAGTTTCTTATGGTGAGTTGCTTTATTGGTAGTATTTAGGACCTCTAGGTGATGATTACATCTTTGAGGTATCTTCCAGGTGTAGCTGATTTTTGGATTTTGAATCTCTTGGAAGAATCTTATCTCTTCAGTTTGGTAGTGATGAGAAGTTGTTGCTTGTTTGATATAGTCCCTTGTTCTTTGGCATTATGCCATGGTTTTTTCTGTGTCCCTTAACTAATCTCAATAATGCATTACCAAGACCAACAGCTGTTTAGAACAATTATGTCAATTATGGCTATAGTGGTCCCAATAGCATCAAACATAACCTATAAAACAGTAAACTGAGCTAACTCTAATTTGTAACTTTTAACTAGATGAACTAGATTTGCAATTATATAAGAAAATATAAAACAGACCAGATAATTATATGCAATATATAACTCCATAATGTGTCAATTTTGCCCTCAAGGTTTCAAATTTAAAATAGATTAAGGAGAAAATAGAGAAGTAAAAGAAGCGAAAGAGATTAGAAGTAAGCTTGGAGGCCAAAGGGGGATCATTCCAACTTGGATAAAGTGGTGCAGAAGACTGAAGGAAAAGAAAGATGGAAGAGATAAAAGAAGAATAGAATACAGCCACATCCATAAAGAGGCTAAAAATCCACTCTCACACTCATATATAAATAATGAAGGAGAAAGAGAAAAGAAAAAACAACAAAGGGACCAGGGATTTAGCTCAGTGGCTTTAGCACCTACCTGGAAAGCACAAGGTTTATGTGTTTGATCCCAAGTACACAAACAGAAAAGAAAAGGAAAGAAAGAAAGAAAGAAAGAAAGAAAAAATAACAAAACAAAACAAAATTAAAATATCAAAAACAAAAAGAAAAACAGTATACTTCCAGGATTCTCTCTGGGTTCACTAGTAGACCTAGTGACTAGTGACTAGTAGACTAGTAGACTAGGGGACCCACTTCCTTCCTTTTTGTCTTCACGATGGTGTGTGTATTCCAGCATCTGGATGGTGACTCTCAGAAAGGCTGTTTGCTGCTTACTGCTCTGCTCTCTTCCCAGAAGTCTAGTACTAATTTCATTCCCAATAACTTTTTCCACAGGATTATGAATCTAAACTTTCTGGGTCAAGACAAAGGCCCAGGAGAAGCTCTCTTTATTTGGCACGCAGTGTGGGCGATACTGTAATCCCAAATATTGAGTATTATAATCCAAGTATTGTAATGCCTTTTCCAGTCTTCTTCACAATCCCAAAAGTCATATTTTTAATCTCACTGAGATGTTATTGGAATCCCATCAAGTTAATTCCAGCTTACCACTTTCAATGCAACCAAAGGCAAAAGTAACCAAACCAAAACATATTCAAAGTTAGGGCAATTGAAGGGTTCTAAGCCCGATCCCAGTGAGGATATATGAACAAAAGCCCTGATCCAAGACCTCTTCCAGAATTTATTATTTTGTGAAGAAGAAGGTGGCTCGAGAATGAGTGAGAGTGAGGATGATGGGAACTATGCAACTTGAGCTGCCTAGACAGGTAGGGAAAAAAGCATTTTCACAAAATGCAGGAACACTGCCCTGCAGGAGGATCATTCTGTAATTCAATTAAGGTAGCAGGAATTTAGGAATTCTTTTTGGAGGCTGTTGCTTCTGATAGTAAACTTTTGTGCCCTGGAGACTGATAGGCTCTTTACTTTGAGGCTTACACCCAGTTGACATTCCTGGAGCTAGCTGGCCCTGCTATCCTGCTGTGCTCATATCTTTTACAGAGAGCACTATGAGAGGGCACAGGAGACTCAGAATGGCTGCAAAGATTACATATTGGTACTGCAGGTGGCCTTATTTGCATTTCTTAGGGGTAACTGAAGAGAGAAGGAAATACCATAGCCAGCTCTGTACATATCAGTATATGGAAATATGTAGCAGCAATTGTTCTGCAATCAAGGAGAAGGAGATATCCATGTAGTCTTCTACAGGCTGAATGCACAATCCCTTCTGACTCAATCATCACTATCTAGAACTGGGTGCAATCCACTGGACTTTGTGTGCCCAATTTAAAGGTAAGCAGAGAATTTTACTAATCATACTGTACAGATGCAAATAACAAGTAGAAATCTGTTTGTTAAGGCTGCCCTTACCTGTAAATACATCTTAGTGTCTTTATTCTCACCATGGGTTGCACTGGAGGTGCTACATTAAAATTCCAATGATGTTTCCATGGGATTATAAATATAAACTTTTTGGACTGTGACAGGGACAAAAAAATGGCCTCTATACTTTTTCAAACATCAACTTCCTGATACTCCATTCTCTTTTCTTTTACTAAGGAGAAAAAGGGGAAAAAAAGCAGAAAAAGGGTACAAGTTATACAGAATTTCAGAAAAAAAAATAAACAGTAGGAAATCACTAGGTAATAGATTACATATTGTCATCCTAGAAATATTTGTTCAAGTTACAAGATTAAAGCATATAAGGTGGACATTCAAACAGTGAGACTGCAAACAGTTCTGTTCAATGATCCAACTTGAGGACATCACTTTATTACTGACCTGAGGGCCTGGGTCATCCCGTGGAAGCAGCCTTTTATCTTAGGTGATCTCTCCTGCGGCCAGCAGGGTTCCCAAGCTTCAGTTCATCCCTTGCTGTGTTGCTACAGGTGTCATGCCTGCTTTGCACCTGCTCTCTGTTTACTGTCTGGCTGAACCTGTGCTGGTATGGAAAGCCAGCTTGACCATCTGTAGAACAAGCACCTTCTGAGGGTTGCCTGTGGTTCAGCAGGGCTGGGATCCTCATGCCTGGAAATTTAGCCCTCTGTCAGCAGCCCCTTTCCTTAGAGGCATTTTCCTTTGTGCCCTTCTCCCCCTGGTTAAATTGCACTGATTGAAGTCTTCTGCATTTACATGTACCAGATGGAATGCCATCTGGTGCTTTATAAATAAGGACATGCAGCCAGTCTACAACCCTGTGGATTATTAGGATGCAAACATACTTTATCACTTATTGATTCACAAATGTTTCTGAGGATCCCACTAGAATACTGATTTTAAAAAATGTGCCTTTAATTCTTATGGGCAAATTACAGACGGTTCTGTTGTCTTTTCATCTCTGTAGAACTCAAGTCTGCCCACTGACCAGTCATTTACCTAACTAAAATCTGGTGTTAATTTGGAAAGCACTGTTTTGGGCGTTTGTTGTAGGCTTGACTTCTTCCCAGGCGTAGTGACTCCCAGTGCACCTTCTGTAGGTTCAAAAAGGAGCTTTGATAACACCAGAAGATGGTGAACAACTGATGTTCATGCTTTGTAAATATAGAGTACTATGTTTAGTTCTTCATTATTGGTAGCTGTAGAATTTACAATTAATGTGCATTGTAAAGAATATCTCATTTATAACTTGCAATTAGGCCTGGAGTTTTCAAGGACTAAGCATTAAAGTTTGAACATTGTTCAGGTCCCATATGTACCTATACCTTTATGCTAAAAGTAGATATCTCTACAATTCACTACTAATTTGCTGGTGTAGCGATTCTTACTGAATATATCTGCATTCTTTTTTCACCGGGAAAGACAGAGTTGGCTGGTTGACCAACACATCAAAAGGTTTTGCTTTCTTCAGAAAATTCCCCACTAAGCAAAATAGTGTTTCACCACAAGATTATCCCGACATAAAAGTAGTTACCATATTGTCTCTTTCCTTGAAATCTTTGAGCATAACTTCGTATACTGTAGCATCAAATATATCAAAACAATGTAAAACCATTCAAGAGAATGACAGTATTACAGGGTATTTAGAATCAACTAACAGAAAATAAACAATGGTTTCTGTATAATCTCCTTGTCTATAAAAGGTTTTGCTTATACTATCATATATAATAAAATCCAGTAAGATACCACCTGTTTAGACCAATGGAGACAGAAGAACAAAAGCTTGATGAGACTTCAAAAGAAGATGATACTAAATCAGTATTACCTCTTAAGACGTCATTTTCTCCAAAATAGCTGTTCCTATCATCCAATGTTCTCTGCCTCATTTCTGTTGAGCTCTTTTTTTGTCATTAGTTGTCAGTTTGTCTTCTTCATTTTGTTTTCTGCTCCATTCATTGTGGCCTCTCTGCCGCTACTTCTGGATTCTTTGTATTTTTCTTTCATGTTGGGATAATCTTGTGGTGAAACACTATTTTGCTTAAATGGTTATGTTTTGATCTGCACTGATTTGCTGTCATGCCCTCTTTTATCTCAATCTCCATTTTATTATTTACTTTTTTTTATCCTTTTAATTAAGGGAAAAATAAATTAAAAAATAGCAGGACATATTATAGTAACCCACTTTGACTTTCCATTATCTTGATTTAAAGCCCTGTATTGCTCTCACCATCTTGTTTTGACTGATGTTCCTCTATTCTGTTTTGCTTGATAGTACCAGGTTCGAAAGTTTAGGCAACAGCTGTGAAGATAGTGGGATTCATTATGACGCCCATTCTGGTTGACTATTATCTACTTTTGAAGACCTATAATGTCTTCAGTGTTTTGGTTTTGTTGGTTTTGTTCTTTACTGTTTTGTTCAATTTTATTATAACTAATGATATAGGCAATTCTATTAGAGATAGCGGGAGGCATTATGGTAACCATTGTTGATCACCTAGTATTATGCTTTTATATTATCTATTACGTCCACCCTTTTGATTTGACTGACTGTTCTGTTATGTCACATTTGGTTCTACTCTCTTCCAAAAAAGTAATAAGAACTGTGGGAGCAACAAAACCCAAAATGTGTAATTGTCATTGTACAAAAGAGAGGAAAAGAAAGTGCTCTAAATGATATAACTGCATGTATGTTTAAGTGTATAAGATAGATAATGATATTACTGAGTTTTGTTGGATCATTGAACAGAATTGTTTGCAGTCTCACTGTTGGAATGTCCACTTTATAAGCTTTAATTTTGTAACTTGAACAATTGTTTCTGAGATGACAAAATGTAATCCATTAACTAGTGATTTCCTACTGTTTATTTTTTTCTGTAAATCTGCATAACTTGTACCCTTTCTCTGCTTTTTTTTTCTTTTTCTCCTTAAATAAAATTAAAAAAAAAATAAAAAAGAAAATTCCCCACCAAGTGCTGAGGTTAGAGTGTATGTGAGGGGTGTTGAGAATAACAATCAACAATGCTTGGCAAAGGTGACTTTGGGAAGGACAGAGAGTGTTGCTTTAGCACACCTCATTTTTCAAAGGTCCCTTATTTTTGCTTCAGAGGTGAGAGATCTGACCTTCATTCTGATTGCCACTGGCCCACATGACCTGAACAGAGAGGAAATATTTCCACATCTGCCAAAGGTCAAAGAGCATTTCTGGTGTCTACAGCCTCTGGCTGGTGCTGCCCTGGGGATCACTCTGTGCCAAGGTCCTGGAGCCTGTACTTTCCCGTAACCCTGAAGGCCTGGCCAGGGAGATGGTTGAAGCCGAAGTCCCAGAAATGAAGGAATCCCAGCCCCACAGAGCGCCAAGCAAACAGCAGGCTCATCAGAAGGAAGAGCCAAGCATCTAGCACACACTCAAAAGCAACATCCTCATAATTCTCGTTAGAAAGAATGACTTACCAGGCACTTGTGTCAAATGGATAGAAAGACTATTCAAAACTATTCCAGTAGCCAGACAGATAGACTGCAACAGGGCCATGCACGGATTTATGGCCAAAAGGCAGAATGAAGGGGAAGTGGAAACCTATGAACAGAACTGGGTTAGGGAGCACAAAGAAGGGAGGAGGAACCCCATTAAGTATGGGTTTGGGGGGCTCTACCTAGGATTCAGCAGGACCTGAAAGAGATGTAGAGAAGCTGAACAGTTTGGTCAAAGAGGGAGTCTTTATCACCCAGCAACTCTTGTTCTAAGTAAGTAACATTCTGACAAGCCAGGGGGTTGTGGAGCCAGAGCCAGGATGACAGGACTCGCTCTTGGAAACTGAGAAATACTTTCTCCTCCCCAGAGGAAAAGCCTGGATGGATGGTTGGCCAATGAATTTCTCCTCAGGGCCCAGAATCCAAAACATGTCTTCTCCAGCATGCTCTTGGGGCTCACGTCTGTGTGTGTATGTGCATATATGTGTGTGTTTCCTGAGGCCTGTTTCCTACCTTTGGGCTCCACCATGCTCTCCTAGAGGTGTGAGTCTTCTGCCATCCTGGCTGTGGCCCCTATGGCAGGACTCCTGACACATGCAGCACTCAGGATTGGTTGTGCTACAGGACCTACTTGTTTTCTGTGGGCGTGGTTTTATAGATGATGAATATAGCACTTTATCTTTTCTTCTTTCTTAAAGGAATGAAAAATACAAACAGCAAAATTAATTTGTTGCTCATGAATTGCACCCTGTATTTCCACAGGAGCAGAGGGAGAAGTTTGGAGGGTGCTATGTACTGCAGGGTCCCGCGGGGCTGTGCCTGGTCATATGTTGGTCCCCTCTCAGTGGAGCCTTTCAGAGAGTAGGGTGAGGTGGGATGGGGAGTTGCCTGAAACACTTCTCCTCCCCAAAGGAAAAGCCCCAGTGATTGGCCAAAGAATTTCTCCTCAGGGCCTAGAAGCCGAAACTAACTTTTTAGAACTAGACCAGTTTTTCCTGCTGATCCAGTTTGAGCAGTCAGAGAAGGTGGCCAGGAAGCCAGCTGCCAGAAGGGGAGGGGTTGGGGGAGGAAGGTAGGAAGAGGAGCTGGAGGAAGACAGCATTGCGCCCCAGGTCCTCATGTTCTGGGAGGCTGCAGAAATGCAGTTGGATGGGGCAGAGCCCCCAAGCTTTTTGGTGCAGTGCCCCAGCATCCCCTCTTTAGCTCCCCTTGGCAGCTGGAGACTCCCTCTCAGTCTCTGGTGCAACAGTTCTTATTCGCCCCCCTTTGGAGGTTGGGATGCCCAGGCCACATGCTTTGGTTTTCCCTCCCCAACACTAGCAGCAACATTCCCCACAGCTGAGTCATGTCTTTTAGTCTATGTGGTTGTGACAGCCTTGCAGTGCCCTGTACCCCTCCTTCCTGCCCACAGTCTCATTCTCTACTAGTGACCCATGATTATTGTAAAGAGAATCCTGGGTCATGATCCTCTTGCCTCATCCCATTTGTAAAGAAACCCAAAGTCGTTGCCACACCCAAAGGGCTGCTGCTGTCATTCCTGCTGTCCCTTCCAGGCACTTTAGCTTGGACTCCCCGCAAGCATGGTCTAGGCTTTCCAATCTGCTGGTTCACCGGAAAGTTCTTCTGACAGGTATGTGCATGCCCAGCCTCACCTGTGTCTCCCAAGAAACCCAGGTTCCCAGGACACCAGGCCCTCACTGTGCTTCTCAGTGCTGAGTAATGGCCAGAACACAGCTGCTCAAACCTCAATGAGAGCATTATCAGTCTAGCCCTGGTAGCCATGTCCCAGCTGGAGGTGTTATCCTGAGCCCCACTCTCAATCTGGGCAGATCTACCACTGGGTTCCTGAGCTGGTGCCTGAAGAAATTAGACCTTCCTGCAGTCCCTGTTTTCTTCCATTCAATCCCTTTCTTTGACTCCCTAGCAAAGTTCACTTATGGATCCAGGTGGCTATGCAGAAGGCCGGTATCAGAAGACACTATAGCACAACTGTGTCTATGTGGGTGATATAGGGGAATGAAACTCCTAGTGTACTATACGTCTGGTATGAATTAGTGTTTCTAAAATCAAAGAACGAATTTTAGGAACAATGGAAGTTAAGAGTGGAATATATTTATTGAGAGAAAGAAAGCTGTCTGAGAGAGACAGATGGAGTCCCAAGCAGGTTGCCAAAGACTGTCTTTTCTAGGGACTTTTATAAAGTAAAACCACAAGGTTTTGTTCAGGTAAAATTGATTAAATCAGGAACAATAGGGGATGTGAGTCACATAGTAAGCAGGCATGCTTAACAGCAGTGACTTTTCATGTAAGGGGTTGAGACTCCTGACTTCCTCAGGGTGATACAAGATGTATTTAGAATGCCAGTCCTTAGGATGTGGGTTATTTGCTTGATCCTTTGTCTTGAAAATTGGCCCACAGCAAAAAGTGCCTGTCTCCTTTAAGATCACAAGACATTTGGTGCTCTGTGTGGCTCCCTGGAGGGCCAAGCCCTGTCTGACTACCTATAATATTTCTAACTCAATGCCTGTAACATTGGGACCAGGAGGCAGCTTCTTCCAAGGGACAGCACTGGGCAGATGGGAGCCTGGGAGACACACATTGGTGGAGACATAGGCTTTGCTCCTGGGAGAGTCCCAGAAGGTGCCCCTTACTCAGGGAATACAGCCCTCCTTGATGCCTCTTGCAGTGCCTGCAGAGGGCACTGACCAGACAGTACTGAAATCCCTCCTCTGTCTGGGCCTTGCTAGAAGGAATAGAATCCTGTTCCTGTCACAGGCCCCTGAGTTAGATAGAAGTCATTATAGGCAGTCAGACAGGCCTAGGTCCTTGAAAGAGCCAGTGCAGAAGTCCAGATACCTTGCAACTGAGGGGGACGCAGATACCTCCACTGTGGGTCAGATTTCAAGACCAAAGATAAATCAAATATACTCACATATTTCCTTAGGTTAAGCATCAGGAATTGCTATTCTAGTAGGTCTCTATCACCCAGAGGAAGCCAGTAGTCACCATCCCAGTGCCCTATAGGAAGAGGCACTGTTCTGCATTTATGCCTGCTTGCTACATGACTCTTCCCCATTTGTCCCTGACTTAGTCAATTTTACCAGAGCAATTAATCTTACTGGTTGACCATAGTTCTGTCCCACCTCATGCCCACCTTGCGAATTCCTTTGTTTTCCCCATCTTAGACTTGCTTCATGCTTTTATAGTCTTTGGCAACCCACTCAGGACCCCTTCAGTCTCTCACACAGAAGCTTTCTTTCTCTCAATAAATATATTCTGCTCTTAACCTCTGTTGTTCCTAAAATTCATTCTTCAGTTTTAGAGAACACGAACTCGTACCAGCCATTTAGTAGGCTGGAAGTTTCATTCTCCTATGTTGGGACCACCTATCCCCAAATTGTGAACACTTTCCCCACTGCCAAGGTCCCTCCTGGCAGCTCATTATTGTTCTCAATGCTTTCAGTCTAACACGGCTGGATGTGTTCCTTTCCATCTGAAGAGTTCTGCTAACCTGGGAGTCTGAGCATGACAGCAGAGTCCTCCAGTCCTGAAAGGATCTGCGTTGATCAGACCACAGAGAGGCTGAGTATGCTGCTCCCACACTACCCCTTGGGTGCTCTGAGATCTCTCATCCCTACCAACACCTGAAGCTCCAAGTCTTCATTCCAGAGCATCCTCTCCCCTCTGTGCCTGGTGCAGAGCTGGGGAGAGAGGAGTGGGTGTAACCAGCAGAGGAGGGAGGAGCTGCAGGGCTGATTACCCACCCTGCACTAGGAGCCCTCCACATGCCATGTGCTCACTTGTCAGGTACCGCCATCCACATCTTGCTGGAAAGTAGCAGCCAGGGGATGTTAAGTGAGTCCCAAGGGCCACCTGTATCTGGTTACAAATCTCAGTGGACTTCATAAAACTGCCTATGGTGATTTAAAGCCTTTCCCAACCAACTGCATAACAGACCACCAAACAAAAGTAATTAATTTGTTATTGTCCTGGAGTCAGCATTTGGCACTGCCTGTTACTTTGTTGCCCTCCAGTGTTCCCATAGAGAAACTGCCAGAACCTACATCCTTTCCTTAAAAGCCTCTTAATATTCGTGGGTCAGGCAACCCTTTCAGAATCTGCTCAGTGTTGGGAAAGCTTGTCTCCCAAGAAAATGCACACACTCACTTGTGAAGAGACTTGGAATGTGACAAGGGTCATAGTTGGAGGGAATCTCTGAAGGGTGGAGAATCACAGTTGCAGACATGCACTCTGCCACCTAAGGCACACTGATTTCCCGAGGACCAGGGATTAGGTTACAGAGCCATCTCCAGGGAGGAACACAACTGAAATCCAAGAACAGATGCAGAGTTCTTAACAATACAATAGATAGAGTGGGCAATTTTCAGTCAGTGAGGAATACTTAATAATGTTTTTGGGATTAATAATAATAATTTAAAAATGTAAATCTCAATGGTTTAACACAATGGTCTTGTATTTAGTCACCACCCCATGAGCCCTCTGAGTAGGCTCATAAGGCAAAAGCTCCGCTGGTATGTCTTGAGCTCCCATTGGTGTCTGCACTTCAACTGGATGACAGAGGCAAAGTAACAGTGTCCTTCTAGCATGTGGCAGGTTGTGTCTGGTGCCTTCATGTGACATTTGGTCACTGAAGGCAGCTGTGTTAGTTACTTTTCTCTCATTGCTAAGACAAAATACGTGATTCCAAAATGAAGGAAGGAAAAGTTTATTTAGCTCACAGTTTGTGAAGGCTTTAGTCCATAATCAGCTGGCTCTAAGGCAGGGTAGCATGGCAGAGAAGCAAAATTTAAGATGGGGGGCAGATACCAAAAGCAGCAAGAGCAAAAAGGGAGGATATTGTGGAGGAGATTCTTTTCTTCCTTTATACTGTATGTAGGCTGCACCCACATTAGGGTGGGTGTTGCACTTGCAACAATAATCCTAGCATTGTACCATGAATCAATCACAAATTCTAGAAGCCTGCCCCCATGACTGCATGAGGCTGTGGGGGCCATCTAGTCTTAAACCATAACAGCAGCCAAAGATCACGGCCCAGTGCATGTATATACATGATGTGTGTGCCCCATTTATTAGATCCCACTGACCAAAGCAGTGCACCAGCTAAATTCAGACTCATGTGGTAGAAAGATGAACCTGTGTCCCATACCAGACAAAGGCTCTCTAAAGGGCCAGGAGCATTTTGAGAAAAGAATTAACTTGGAAGCTTGGCCTCAAATAGGGCATTTATGAAAACAAAATTCAAATCAGAATACAAACAAAATGTGAAAAATGGAGCTCATTCAGATTTTTAAAGGACAGTGCTGGGGACTATTTCTATGCATTTGGAGGAGAGGAAAGCGCCTTTTATGGCATGCGATTTAAGCAAGAAACCATGAAGAAAAAGTGATTTGCACTCATGTGTATCAAAATTAAAATCCAAAATGAAAAATTGTTTACAACCTATGTCAGAAAAATATAACTCCTTTATACTCTGAGAGCTTTTCACATAAGCAAGTGATATGATCCAAGTTTGGTAAAAGGACATGAGAAATAGTTGACACTTGTATGTTTTCTGAATGAATAAACATCCAAAACATATGAAAACATGCCTAACTCATTCATGATCAAAGAAATACAAAGCAAAGCAGGTGCCATTTTCAGAGAGGAAGAGTTGGAGCCCATTAGCACCCTCAGGTGGTTTGCTCATGACAAAGGGAGCTGAAGAGCACAAATTGGTTTTGAACCAGCTGCACTTGAGGTGATGGTGGACATTCAAGTGAGTTGATTTTGGTGCTGGAATTAAAAACTGGGTTGTCCTCTAGGAATTGTTCCTTTTCATTGTTGAATATCCAGTTTCTATCTGCTATCACTTCGTCTAAGACACAGTGCTTGCTGTTAGTGTCCTAAGGATATTGGAACAAAACACCACGCAGTGGGAGATGTAAGCAACAGTAATTTATTTTCTCATAGCTCTGGAGAGCTATGAAAACAGTGACGGGACCGCATACAAACAGTGTAAATGGTCTACTGATAACAAAGTGTGTTCAATGACTTTATATGATGTATTTCATTTATTGTCTCTCATTAACAACATATAACTCAGTGCACTGAACAAAACTTCAGAGAACACAGTACACTAATGCAGTCTCCCCAATGACTCCACTGCCCATCCATCTGTGACTTTTGGCTTCAGATGGTATGTGTATCAGATTTTAATTTAATAAATGTACATTTTTAGTAAAGTCCAGAAATGACCAATGGGGTTCAGTCTATAAAAAACCCAACAGATAAATAAATAAAACAAAGTGCCATTGTCATTCACTAAATTGTCAGCTTTATTATTTTTTTTTACAGAAAACTGAGGCCAAGTGGAGGCTTCCCTCTCAATGGGAAAAGAATGAAGGAGAGGAAGAGAGAGAGGGAGATGGGCTCCAACAGCTGCAGTGCATGGTAGTTTTATTTTTAATGCACATATTTAAAGACAGTGACCAATACTGACAGAAAATGATAAATGCTGAGTGACTGGGAGCTATGGAACCACAGCCCTAGGACAATGGTCTTCTTGTTCCCACCAGTATTTGCCAAGTATTTACTATTGGGTAGGGATGGCAGCTCTGGAGGTGTGGCCTCTGTCGAGAAGGTGACAATTGCACAAAGACCTGTATCACCAGTGAAGGCCTGAAAGGTTCACATACGCCAGCGGAGAGCAAGAGGCGGGAAGGAGGTTGGAGGAGGCTGGATGGTTCTAGTGCAATGAAGCTGAGGAGGAACCTGATCTCACTTGGGTATGAGCAGGGCAGTGTACCCACAGAAAATTAAAGTGTCTGAGGGAAAGCAGAGATCAGTTAGAGGCTGCCACAGCATCCTGGGGAGAAGGGATGGTGGGCTAGGGCTATCAGAGGAGGCAGAAACAGGTATTCTGATTCTGGGTTTGTTTGGGGCTTTCCTGGTAGGATCTCTTGATAGACTGGATGTAGTGAGAGAAGAATATGACCCAGAGGATCTGGTCCAGATAACTGGAAGAGTGGAGCTGCCCTTCTTGGAGACATGGAAGCCATGGGGAAGCATGTTCGAGGAGGGTATCAGGAGTTCTGTTCTAGCCATGGGTGTCCTAGTGCAAATGGACTGGCAGGTGTAGTCTGACATCCTGGGGGAGACGATAGGGAGGTGTTAAGTTATGGGTGGAATTTCAAGTTGCAGGCTAGATAGGTCCTGGAAGGGTGAAGGTAGAGAAGTCCAGGGGCAGGACTCAAAGCACAGTGGTGTTAAAGGGTCCAGTTCTGGTGCTTAGCTCCGACACAAGTCTACTTTCTAGGACTGCCTTGTCTCCTTTCTTCACAATGACCCCTCTGGGGCTGCTTCTTGCTTTCCTGTCATTGTGAGGGAGTTCCTACCATCTTCCACTTCGTTCTTTATAAAGTGAAGCAAGGAGAGCAGGTGATGAGGCACTAGGACAGTGGACAGGGCTGAGTGGGGTATAGGGTTGCCTTCCACTGGATTCTTTCCCATGGGCTCATGATTCTGCCTCGCTCCTCTCTCCTGCCCTCCCTGAGCCTGTGTGATGCTGGCTGAGATGTGCAAGAGACTCTACTGAAACTTGGGAGAACGGAATAAGGGCACCCCTGCTGTACCTGGAGGCTCCTGGCTCTTGCCCTGCTGACTGGCTGCAGGACACAAAGCAGGAAACCTGAAGGGCCCATCTCGAGCATGTATTCATCAGTATAGTCTTGTGTAGCAACTACTTTTCTACCTGTTCAAGAGGCTGAGGTTGAGAGAAATTACCTGACGGCCATAGTCATACCTGGGATGTGCAGCTCCCCAATTAAAATGTAATTTAGCTTCATCCTCAATTCCAAAGTCTTTGTGAACTCCACCTGGGCCCCTGCTGGGTGGGAGGGTTGTAAACACGGGGGTAAACAGATTTCTAGGTGAGGAGTGTGCATCTGATGGCAGGGTTGTGATGGTTCCAGAGACTATATTGGGTAGGAGGCCACAGAGCAAAGGCATGAGCGTGAGTATGTGGCCAGCTCCAGAATTCCCACTGTGGGAGAAGCTGTCCAGCAAAGGACCATGTGCTGGCAGGAGTGGCCTGGATGTTCAGAGGGTGGGTGATGATGAACTCCACTGTGAGAGTATCCTTGCTTGCTTTAGGGCTGTGGGGACTCAAATGACAGGATTTTGTGAGCAGAGATTGACTGCAGAGGTCAAGAGGGTTTGAGGGGTCCACGTAGGCCCCTTGAATCTTGCTGCTCTTCTGTGGGCTGGGAGGTCAAAGTGAGCGTTGTGGACTGCCTTCATCCACCTTAGAGCCGACACCCATCATGGTCTCTCCTTTGTGCTGCCTGCATCAGAGGCGACAGTCACTTTAGGATCTTTGCACCCTGCCAGGTAGCTGGGCTTCTACAATCTTCCCATCTCCCCTCAAACCTCTAAAACTCATCTCCAAAAGGTCCTTATGTTTTATAAGAAGGTTTTAAGAGGTGAGATACCCACAGGACAAGACCTCCTGGAATCTCTTATTCCACTCTAAATTCCTCTTTCAGCATTAGTTGCCTCCATATAATTCCAGTATGAGTTTTGGTAGAAATAAGCAAAATGATTCTAAAATTTATATGGACACATAAAGACTAAGAAATGGTTCTTGAAAAGAGACCAAAAAAAAAAAACCCAGAAATTACTACATATTGATGTTATAATAAAGCTTCCTTGACCGAGAGAGTGCTGTGTTGGTCTATGGAGAGATCAAACAGGCCAGGAATTCACAAACTCACCTGTCCATGTGTCCAATCTGGCCCTTCATGTGTTTTTGTAAGGCCCATGAGCTAAGAATAGTTTTAAGTTTTTAAGTAGTTGGAAACAAAACAATATTTCATAAAAGTGATATAAAATTTGGTTTTCAGTAGTCATAAAGTTATAAGCCACACTGTTCTATGTACAGGTATTTGGGAATAGTTTCATATTTTACAGCAGAACTGAGTGGTTGTGACAGAGAATGTATAGTCACAATTTAAAATCCTGAAAATTTTAATTAAACTATGGCCTTTTATAGAAAAGGGTGGTGCCTCATGAAATAGACTAATGAAACAATGAAGTCACTTGATATATGGCAAAGCTGGCACTGCACATCTGTGGTGGAAAGACTAGTATTTTAACACACTGTCCTGGGTAAAATAAGTTTCAAAAGTGGAACCTGATCTCTACTACACAGCATAAGTAAAGTTATTTCTGGGAGTCTAAAATGAGACATAAAAATTCCAAAAAATTCAATAGAGTAAAAATTTCATGCTCTTGGATTATAAAAAAGGTTTCTTACATAGAGCATAGAAATTAATACCCATAAAGGAAAAGATTAAGTGACTAAACTATTATAACTGAGAAGACTGAGAATTTCTATCCTCCAGAACACATTATTACTACAGTGACAAGGCATATAACATTGTGGAGATAACTACCAAGTAAGAAATAGTCAAGGGTCCATACTCAGAATATGTTAAAATACAATTCAAATAGGGAAGGCCTGGCTGGCCTGGGCCTCTTTCCTTCCTGGAGCTGGAACAGCTTGTTTACATGGCTTGTTTTGGGCTCTCTGTGTTTTCAGGGTTGACCTTGCTTTAGCCCCACACATGTGATCAATATCCAGCTTTAATGGCTCCCTGCATATGTGTGTATATTTCCTTTAAGTTATTTTGTGAGACAGGGTCTCACTTTGTGGTCAGGGTCAGGGTTAGGGTCAGGGTCAGGGTTAGGACTAGGGAGAGGGGCTAACGTTTCGGGACACAGAATAGATTGGACAAAGTTTAATTTTTCCATTCTTTGAATGTCTCAAAGGTAAATCCTAGAACTGCTATCCACACTACAGAATAAAGCTTTTGTTTAGCCCTGGCTAGTCCCTTTATTCTGTTTGCTGGCATCCTGGCAGCTGGCAAGGACCGGCAAAGAGGTCCCAGGGGCACAGTGCTTGTTTCCATCTTGCTGAGGACTGTTCCTGAGTCACTCTGGGCCTGTAGAGCCCCACTTCTCCCGCACGAGGGTGCAGCTCTGAGGTCACAGTGTCTCCCTGAGCTGGTTCTTGCCAACCTGCCAGCATCCACGGTCCACCACTGCCAGCTTCCAGTAAGGATGCTGCCAAAGCTGGGCCAGGTCACTGGAATCGCTTGCTTGCTAGAAATGTGCTGTTTCCCACCAGCCTCCCCCATTCCACCCCATTCCGTGACACCATCCTCCCAAAACACCAAGCTTGCTGCGCCCCACATTGTCCCTTGCTCCACTTGAAGAGACAGTGCTGTCTGGGCCACTCTCAGGCTGGATGGTGTACTAGAGATGGTTGCTGACAATCTGCCAGCATCCACCAAGGTGCCCACTTCCACCTCCATCCCAGGGAGGATGCTGCCCAAACTGGGCCAGGTCACTGGAACCTGCTTGCTTGCTTGCTAGAAACATGCTCTTTAGAGTTAGGGTTAGGATGAAGATTAGGGTTAGGGTTAGGCTTAGGTTTAGGCTCAGGCTGAGGGTCAGGCTGAGGGTCAAGCTCAGGATTAGGTCTACAGATCGGGCTCAGTGTTAGAGTTAGGGTTATGGGGTCAGTGTTAGGGCTAATATGTTAAGATTAGGGGCTTACGGCTAGAGTTAGGGTTAGTAGTTACGATTAGATAAGAGGAAGTATAGTGGGGAAAGTGACAGAGGTAGAGAGGGAAAATAAAATGATTGATTAAAAATAGGATAAAATGGAAACAAAGCTTTGTATATAGGGAAGGGAAAATAGATTGAAGGGAGGCGTCTGGGAGTAAAAGAGAAATCAAAATACACTGTGTCAAGTTACAAATGCCCTATGAAGATGATGATTAGTATTTATACTGAAATGTACCAATAAACTTAATTCTAAACAAGAAAAACAAAATCATTTCTCTCCTACTAGCTCTAAAACTAGCTTAAGACTAAGGTTGACATTAACCATAAATCCAATACGAGCTCCAGCTCTAGCTCTAATCCTAATTATGCCTAAAAAATAAGCAGAATCCCAATGGATAAGCCAATCCCTAGCACCTCACTTGAATCTTAACGCTATTCCTAACACAATCCCTAGGAGGAAACCTCACCTCATACATACACCAACCCTAGTCCTAATCAAATACCTAACCCTACCCTAGGTGTAGCTATAAATTTAGTACTTGCTCTATCCTAAAATAGTAATTGTAACCCTAACACTAACCATGACCCTAGCAGTAGCACTGCATATAAGCCTAACCCTAACCCTAATGCTAACCTGAATTCTAAGTATAAATCCACTTCCATATTTAACTGTAGCCTTAGATTTAGACCTCAAACTAGACCTATAGTTAATCCCAGCTCTAACTCTAGCCCAATTCTAGCTCTAACACTAACCTCATAGTAACCCCACCCCTAGCTCTAGTATGGGCCCTAATCCTAACCTTAACTTTAACTCTAAGGATAAATCCAGTCCCAAGTCTAACCCTAACATTAGCCATAGTCTTACACCCCAAACCAAACCTATACCAATGCTAGTGCTAGCCTTAATCGTAGGCCTAATGTGAAGCATAACACTAACCTCAACCTAACCGTAACCCTATCTACTGCACTAGCATTATGCTGATCCCTAAATCTATCCCTATGCCTCACTCAAGCCTAGCCATATGACCAGAAACCTAATACAAACCTATAGCTATACACCTTTACTAATTCTAGTCTAACCTTACATTTAACCTTAACTAGTACTAGTTCAAACAATAACCCTAAACTTAACCTTAATCCTAGCTCTAGTGCCAGGCCTAACCATAACCCCAACCACCACTCTAACACTAAGCCTAGCTATGGCCCTGAGATTAACACATTTTCCATTTTGGAATAAAATTTCCTGTGAATATGGACACACTTGAATCCTTTATGTGGGGAAAACTGGTGTTATCACATGTTTTGACTTTTGTATATCAGAAAGTTGAACTTCACTTTCATTTTGGAAGATATATTTGCTGAGTATTGATTGAAGGCTGGTGAATGAACTTGTTTATATAAACCCTTGTTGTTTCATCCATATCCTGAATTGCACTCTTGCTAACAAGTAACCCACTGAAATTTTACTGTGGCACTAAAGATGTGCTGTAGTAACTTTAGAATTGATAGGTAGCTTAGGAAAGCACACTTCTTGATATGACCTTGAAGAGTAACAGGGTGCTATATTGGATACCTGGTCCCATCCTCTCAGGAATAATCAATCTGCTCTGCCTACCACTGCCATGAAGTAAGCAGCTTTGCCTTCTGCCATGATGTATCTGCTTTAGAACCAGCCACACATGGACTGAGTCTCTTGAAACTGTGAGCCACCCTTAAATTATGGGTGCCAGGTACTGGATCCAGTGAGCAAATACAAACAACTGGGACTAAAGAAGTGGAGTCCAGTCAGCGAAGGCATGAGACCATATTGTTCAGTGCATTTGTAACAGTTTTGAGGAAGGGGTTTGGGCATGTTAACAGCTGTGTGTTAGAGAAGCCCTGCGATGTTATAAGCAAGTCCAATGGGTGTTTCTGCATGGAGCTCAGATGACCAAGATGCTGACAAACTGCAGACAGCAAAGCCAAGTCTCGGGAGGTTTCAAATGGGAACTTTCTGTGAGTGTTACATTCTGGCCAGAAAGAACTTGTCTGCATTTTGCACACATCTTGAAATTTTCATGTCTTTCTCACTTTCCATCTCTGAGACAAAATACTTGACACCTGCAGTTTAGAGGAGGAGGGGTTTGTTTGGGCTCACAATTCTAGTCTCTGGTGGACTGGCTCCAAGGCAATAACAGGAGGGAAGAGGACACAGCCAAGGGAAAAGTGCTCAGGCCACAGTAGCCAGCAACTCCTTTCCCAGCAACCTCACGCACTCAGAGCACATCTACCCCCTGAACTCATCAGTGGACAAGCCCTCTGCAGAGTATGGTACCCTTCCCATTCAGTCAACTTTCAAACACAGGAGACTTTTGAGGGGCATTTCAGGTTAAAGTGTACCACCCCGCCTTGTTCCCAAAGGCTTATGTCTAGCTCGTGAGAATGGAGTTCCTCACTTAGAGCCAAGTTGACATGTCATAGGGGTGCCAGCGTTATCAAAGTCCCATAGAATATTCCTATCATAAAACAAAACCAACCATTCTTTCCACTAAGGAGCAGGGCCACATATTGAACCTCAAGGAAGAGGGGCAGTAGCCAGTAATAGGCTGAGCTAAATAGAAGGAACATTCCCCCTCCATGTGCAGACAGAACCAGAACCAGGGCATTAATTGGAAATGCTGCACTGCAGGACAGGGCAGCACCCTGAATCTGTCCCTCCCCACTGTCAGCTCAGGCTCCAGTTCATGGCCTATTGGAACAGGATGCCCAGGGAGCCTCCACGGCAGACCCTCACCACGCCCTAGCATGTCCAGGTGTCAACACAGGGAGATGCCATCCAGTCCTGCTGGACCAAATCAGACATGGACTCTGCCACAGCCCAATGTGTGCCCTCTGCTGGCAGCATCTGCTTCCTGCTCCTCATCTGATCCTTGCCCTGCAGTCACAGGAACTTGCTGGGCCAGGAAGCTGATGGAATTCATTTATTCCCAGCCAAATGAAAATCAGCATAAACGGGACCATCAGGACCAGGTCACCACGACCCCATCTCATCTCCTCCCTCTGTCCTTCAGAACCATCAGTAAGGTTTTAAAACTATGATAGAGAAAAGAAGAAAGGGACAAAAGAAAACAATATAGTGAGGATAATTGCACAGCTAGCTTTTATTTGTTCCTTGAAAACAATGTTTTATGCTAATATTGTTTAAATGCCATAGCATGCCTATATCCTGTACTCCGAATAACTACTAAGAAGACAACAGCACGCAACATATCAAGTACTGTCACTGGCCTGCTAACCTGTTTTAAAACTCATTATGTCTTATTTTACTCTTTAAAATAAAAAAGATTTAAAAATTTAAAACATTTAAAATGTTTATTTAAATTTTTATGAGTTTTTTCATTTTTATGAAAATAAATTTACATGTTTGATATTTTAAAGAATTCTTGGAATTAAAATATGTTAAGGAAGAAATAAATTTGTGGTTTTTCTTGCTCCTCTAGACATCAGAGCAAAACACTCAGGAGAGGAGGGATAGGGAGGAAGGGACTGAATTTGGGAAAAGAGGGCACAGAGCCCTGGCCCCACTTCTCCAGGACTTGCTTGTGGAACTCTTTAGGTTGGATTGGGTTCTATGGTTTGGGTTCTCCTCAGTACTGTTCCAAAACAGAAACCACTGTTCTCAGGGGTAAAGGCCCCAGCTAGGATCCTGTGCAGATTCTCACTCTCAGGCAGCTGGAGTTCTGGGTGTCACCTGACCACAGCCTCTTCAGCTGGCGGCTGCTCAGTCTGTACAGGGCTTTCTTCTGCAGGGTCTTTGGGGAGAGAGCAGCACTGAGTGTGCGCCCCTTGCCGTGCCTGCCACTGCTCGCCCCTCCCGGGCCGGCACTCACTACACTCCTCATCTGAGACTGCAACATCCTTGGTGCATGGGGATCCCACAGTGGGCTCCTCACCCTGACAGAACCTGCAGTCTTCCTCCAGGCAGAGAACCACCTCCTGCAGCACAAGCAGCTTTACCCATAGGAAGAGGGGCTCAGTGTCTGCCCTGACCCCCCCCCCCCAAGGAGACATCCAGACCTACCTGCGTCTCTCCCTTCACTGGGAACAGCTAGTTGATATGTTCCTCCTCCTCTGCCTCCTGTCCTGCTTCTTATTTTCCTCCTCCT
The DNA here is from genome assembly GCF_034190915.1 of Cavia porcellus. Lineage (NCBI taxonomy): Eukaryota > Metazoa > Chordata > Mammalia > Rodentia > Caviidae > Cavia > Cavia porcellus. The sequence continues at coordinate 31,347,441 of NW_026947515.1, forward strand.
GCTCCTTCACTTCTGTGCCTTCTCCTTCTCCATTTCTTTTTCCTCCTCCTCCCCACTTCCAACTTCTCTTCTCCTTGTCCTCTCCCTCTTCCTTCTCCTTCTCCTCCACTTGTTCATCCTCCTCCTCCTGCTTCCAATGCTCCTCCTCATCCTCCACTTGTTTCTTCTCCTCCTTCTCCTGCATCTTGTCCTCCACGTGTCTTCCTCCTCCTCCATTTGTTCATTCTCCTCCTCCTCCTGTTTTTCCTCCTCCTCACCATTCCTCTTCTTTAGAGTTTTCCCCTGTTTGGGCCAGATGGCAGTGTGCTCTGCTGGGCAGAGGTCACTTGCAGGCCTCCCGAATCCCACACCTTACAGCCTCTGCTGCAGGGGCCCTGGCCCAGCTCACCAACAGTGCTGGAATCAACACAACAGCATGCCATACCCTAACTCTTCCACCTTCTCCTTGATCACTGTCTTTTCCTGAGATACCTGTACAAAAAAGGAGGCAGAGCACCTGAGTGAGGGTTCTGTGGCCACCTGTCCTGCCTACCCTTCACAGCCTGGTGGAACAGCCTTACCAGAAGCTGTACTGTGGCCACATGGTCACCACTGCTCCTGGGTGTTGAAGCCTCCACTTCAGCTTTGCCCTGGGTTGGGATTGCCACATAGGCTAGGCTTGGGCATGGCCACCTCTGTATTCTCTGGTGGCTTGGTGGCTGAGCCCACTGTTTCTGCATAGGGATGGGACCTTTGCTGACAAATGCCATCTGTGGAAGGGCAGTGTGATTCTGTGGAGGAGCTCTCCAGATGATGGGATGCATGGAGCACAAAAGAACCTTCTTTCTGCCACTGGCATCTGTTGTCCCTAGGGGACGAGATGTGACCACTGCTTCCAGAGAAGATTCAAGGAAATAAGGGTATGAGGAAACCAAAGTACTGAGGTTTCCAAAGGGACCTCAGTGGGAGAGGCAGGGAAGGAGTCCTAGGGAAGGATCAAAGCAGAGTCGAGCTCACCCCAGCCTCTGAGCTGCCATGTCTTCAGCAGTGGTGCGGTTGGGCTGAGTGCTCTCTGTGTCACTTTCTCCACATCCCCTTCACTTCATATTGGGAACAGTCAGTCAGGAAGGGGGCAGAGCAGTCCCAGGCACCCCTCCACCCACCTTACCAGGTCCCCCTGGGCCACCAACCTCTGGGAGAGAATGAGCATCCCGCAGCCATCTCTTCCTGCTCCACTGTCTTTCTCAGATGCTCCTCAGCCCATGCAGCACTGACACCTCCACTCACCTTCCCGGGGCAGTGTCAGGACTCTTGGTGGGGCTGACTGCTGCTTCTGCAGCCTGGAGGCTTCCAGGACCTCCTGTAGGTAAGGATGGAAAGTGAGACATCAGAGGCAGCCAGGTCCTCCCAGGAAGGGGCCTGGCCTCAGCAGCTCCATCACCTGGGTCTTCTGCAGGTCTTGGCAGAAGCTTTTCAAGACCTGGTTGTCTTGGATGTCTTTCAGCAACAGCTTCAACATTAGTTGGGAGCAGTGCAGATGCTGCTTCTGAAGAGCCTGTTTTTCAGAGGCCAGCTGTAAACAGGCCTCACCATGCTGGCACAGGATGCCCAGCAGCCAGTCTCTGCTGCTGCAGTACTTGGGCCTCCTGGGTCTTCAGTGCCACCTGCAGAAGACCCAGAAGTGAGGGCAGGCATACACTGGAGCTTCAGCAGCCTGAGCTCAGAAATTCAGTGGGTGCATTCTGAACCACGGCCTCCTGTTCCCAGCTTCCAGCCCTGGAATCTCTGTTCTTGAATTTGGACTTCACACCACAGCTTGGAGAATCAGATGGAGCCACACCACAGGTGTTAAGTGCACTCTTCTGGCCTCCAATTTGCACATCTTGTTTCACTGAATCCTACAACTCTATGAAAAAATGCTAACATCCATTGGAAGTGTTGGAAACTGAGGCTGGGTGATGGAAGCATGAAACTGTGACAGGTGCAGCTGAGACCCAGTCCAGTGTGAAACCAAGGAGCCTCCCTTCCTACCCTGTCTCCTCCTATCAGTAGGATGACTCAGGCTTCTGGCAGGGAAATGACCTCAGGACCTGGGAGGACCTCAGAGCCACACACTTCTAACAGTCAGAGGTGTAGAGCAAGAGACACTCACACAACTGCTCTGCCAGACACTGCAGGACTCTGGAGTCATTTGTTCCCCAGCTGTTGGAGATCAGTTCTGGCCCCAGAACCTCCAATTCCCATGGATGGCACCTCTGTCCTAGCCCAGTCCCATGGGGCAGGAGTCACTTACCTCTGCCTTGAGCTGTGAGATCTCTTCCTGCAGCTGGCCCAGCTTCCAAGTCAGCTCCTTGTGTCTGAGCTGCTCTGAACTCAGGGTGGTCACTGTATTGCTGTTCTCTTTCTACAGAGAATGGTAATCAGTGCCACCAGCACAGGCAACCTGAGACCCTACCTGGATGTCTACAGTGTAAGACAGGATGGAGAATCATCCCCTGTCTGAAGGAGATGCCCCAGCAGGGTTCTGACTCACAGGACACTCTCATGATTGAGCGAGACAGTGGCCCAATTTGTTGTAGGAGAGAAGAAGCCAAAGGGGTTAGTGAGCTGCTCTACCCTTAAGGCTCTGGCAGTGAGGAGCCTGGCAAGCAGTGGACACGCACCAGCCTCTGGAAGCTGCCTTGCATCTGGGCCGTCTGTTCCTTGAGCACACAGTTCTGCACCCCTAACCCATCCATGGTCTTCTGTTGTCCCTCCATGTGCTGCAGGATGTTCCTGTGCTCCTCCGCCTGCACAGCCCATAGCTCTGCCCTGATCTCAACCTGCAGAAGATGCTCCTCCTGCTCCTTGGCTTTTTTCTAAAGGGTCTGAATTTCTTTCTCATTGGTCTTTAGCTGCCCTGAGATGTGATCCAGCTCCTTCTTCACCTGCTGCAGCTCCCACAGCAGCTGCTGCTGTTCCACGGATGGCCTGGCTTGGGGGTGTGGGGCTGGGGCACAGGTGAGAAAGGAGGTAGTGGTAAGGGTCTAGCTCTCTGGGCCCTGAACAAGTTCCTCAGTGCTCACTGCCTGCTCCAGGCTCCTTGCTTGGGCCTTGGCTTCCTCATGACTGATTCCTCACACTCACATCATGGCCAGGCCTGAAGCCACTTTCCTGTGTGGGTCCTGGGTGGGGGTTGGCAGGGGGCACAACACCCCTCTCTGCAAGTGGGGACAGTGAGGCTCAGAGATAGGACTAAATTGCCAGTTCCTGGCACAGGACACCCTTCCCTTTACCACTGTGCTCTTGAATTCACCCACTGCCTGGGGCAGTGTAAGCCCCATCCACAGTCTGGGCACTCACCCTCCACTGGTCACCCTTGTGTCCACTCACCCATGCATTTCTGCAGTTTGCTCAGCTGGACAGTAAGCTTCTCAACCTTCCTGTCCCACTCCTCCTTTAACTCATGCACCTGCCCAAGGCACAGGGGACAGTGGATGGAGGGAGGGACTAGTGATCTCAGACCCCAGATCTCATTTCTAGCACCCCAGTATCTGTCCCATTTTTCCTCCTCTGGCCCTAAGCTGCAGTACTCTCTTTGAAACTCTTCCACTGAGCTATACAGTTTCATCCCTCTAATGCAGAATTCTTAGCACCTGACATTGTTCTCATCTGCACTCTGACCCTCTACCGCCATTGTGGCCTCATCCTCAGCTGCTGGCCAGGCATGACTCACAGCTTCATGTGGGTGACATTCTCCACCACTGGCTGTTTAGGTTTTATGCTTTTTAAAAACTTACTTTTTCATCCACCAGAAAGTGATCAAGGTTCTTTTGTTTTTGAAGCTCTCAACTGCAAAAAGAAAAGCAATGATACTCATGAAAACAATAAGCCACTGTGTTCACATCTTCCTGCATACTTTCTATAGGACACTCTTATGCATACTATCTGCTTAATGCTTGCCCACAGCCCTACAACATACTGTGATGATCAGTTAGTCACTCAATAAGCACACAGTTAACATGCCTGACAACAGAAAGTAAGACAGGAAAGAAAAGAGAAACTTGTCACTGTGCTGTAGGCCTGTAACCCCAAACACTGGTGGTGTTGCAAAAAGCAGGATAAGAACGAGGGAAGCCTAAGGAGATAAAAAATACCTCCTGAAATATAAATAATGAAAAGTAAAAAGGGCTGAACATGGAGCCCTGTGCTCCCCGGACTTAATCCCTAGAAGTCCTGGGGGAAGAGAGACAGTAACAGGTTGGGGTGCAGCTCAGTAATAGAGAGCTTCCTTTGCTTTTGAAGGCTATGGGTCTAATCATGTGTGTCACACACACACACACACACACACACACACACACACACACACACACACAGGAGAGTCAAAGGGAAAGGGGACAATTAGAAAACATTCTGAGTCACTCTGTAGAGTCAACTCCTGGGAAAAAACCAACACAAATCTGAACTCCTGTGGTCACCCAGCGACACTGTCAACCTTTTGAGGTTCCCTGATGAAGGTTTTATGTTGTCAGTGTCTAAGTTAAGGAGCCTAGTGACCAAAACCTCTGTGCACCCACTCCCATGTTCACATGCCCTTCCAGGTGGAAATCTGTCTCCACCAGAGAAACCAGAAAGGGGTTAAAGCTGCTTTGGGGGACAAGGTGGGAAGATCAAGGGCCAAGTGAGAGTTAGTGATAAGAGTGTCCAATGGAAAGGGTCTTAAGCACACTCTACTCCTCCCTCCCTGTCCCCAGAATCTGTCTGTTCCCCCAGCCTCCTCTGTGTTCAGACAGGGGAAGGGAAGGAGGTCCTTTGATGTAGGGCTCAGGTGTGTAAGATGTGTGGAGATGGGTTGATCCAAGATCCAAGTCCCATGTGAGGCTGCAGGAGTGACCCCTGGAGGTGGATGCATCCATCTGGGCTATGAGGAGAGGGGCTGTGAATGGACTTGAAGGGGTCACTAGAGTGCTGAGGGTCCCTCCCTCTTGCTTCCAGTGGGGGTACAGACTCTGCCAAAGAGCTGCTAGCTGAGGGCTTGCTCTAGGGACTGGGTTTAGGGGCTGGGACCCTGTTTGCTTTACCTCTTTTTGGCCTCAGCCAATTTCAGAAATCCCAAGACAGGGAGGGGGAAAGGGGTGTGATCACTTCATGACAGTCCCTTCCATCACAGGGAAACTTCCAACACACTCCACCCAGCTCCACAGCCTGCCTACAAGAGGTGTAACAAGGGCGGAGCTAAACTCAACACAGCGGGGTGTGGCCTCAGACCTCCTGTCCCATTGGCTGTGTGGAACTGTGATATGATAAGGGCCTGGTTAGGCCTCCTCCACGAGGTGGGGGTGGGTTGAGTACCATTAAAGCTGCTGTTCCAGGCCACCCTAGGGAGCTGTGACAGGAGAGCCTGGGAGAAAGGGAAACTAAAATCACAGAAATAAAACAGAGTAAAAGGATAGAGAAAGATGTGAGCGCATCTACTAAAGAAAATCTCATGACACAGTCCTTTGAAATCACATAAGAGCCAGGCATGGTGAGGTACACATGTAATCCCAATACTACAGAGACTGAGGCAGGAGGATCTCCCTGAGTGTGAGGGTATCCTGGGATCCATAGTGGGTTCAAGAGCCTGAACTGCCTATCAAGACCCTACCTCAAAAATAAAATAAAATAAAATAAAATAGTCACACAAAACAGACTTTGAGGCAAACAGTATTAACTCTCAAAAGGTGTCATTCTCTGTTAAAATGTGGACTTCATCAACACTTAGGACAAGTCTAAAGTGTCTGACCTTTTTGTCACTTGAATTCTCCTCATGTGCTAAATCTAGAATGCATGAGGACTTAGATCCTAGATTTTCCCTATGATGATCTTTCTCTTACATTTCAATGATCGCCTTCAGTTCTGTGGCATCAAATACCAGCTACACAGCAACTCTGAAAGCTGTGTCTTCAGCCAATAGCCTATTGTGAAATCCGGGCTCATGAAATCAGTAGTCTCTGTGGTATTTCCTTTCACTTATCTAACATTATCTCCAGCCTTCTAAATCCTGAATTAAGCCTTTAGTGTCACTCCTAGAACATGTTCTCCTCACAGGCTTTAGCATCTCAGATGGAGACTCCCACATTTTGAATTGCTAAAACCATGAAGGCATCTTAGATGGCCACTTCCTCTCTTGTCACATATGTTAGCAGCCAGTCTAGTAAGCTTTCTTTCTTTATCATGGTGTTGAGGATGGAACATGGGGTTTTCACACCGAGTTGCTAAGTGCTTAGGTTCTTCCTTTCTGTGGGTTTGTATTTTTTTCCTGAGCTTCTTTTTTTTGACATAAAGGCAAGATTTCATTGGTCTCCACCCCTATGGTCCTCACTCTGCTTCAAACTGCTGGCATCTGTCCCCTGGGTTGCTGTGTTTGCCTTCTCTTCCTGATACCCCTGCTTCTGCCTTGGAGTTTTATGTTTGCTCACATTCAGATCCTCCAAAAAGCTGATGCTGAGACAGGATCAAATGTACGTGTAATTGATTATGGGAAACTCTCTCACTTCGTGAGAGAAAGTGAGAAGAGAATCAGGGGAGATGGGCACAGCTTTAGCTCAGGACTCCACAGAAGTCTTGTTCAACTTTTTCTAAGCACACAGAAGTCCACAATCATTGCTCTTTACCTCCTTTCTCTCTTTCATGTGACATCAGACTTACATCACAGATAGAAGAGCCTAGTAATTTTTAATGTGGGATTTAAGTGCTAATTTTGCTGCTATCTTTAAAAATATTTTTTATGAGAAGTGTCTGTGCTTGTATGTCTGTGTTTGTCTGCTTTATTTTGTACTTTGTGCCACTGAAAGCAAATGCTCATCTAGGGGCAGGTGAACTAGAAGTGATAAAAGTTACTTGATTAGGGTCATTTATTTCTGCTAACGTGACATAAATATTGGCCTTCTGTTAGGTAAGATTAAGAAAATATTGTTAAAAATGTGTGTACTTCTTTCACAAACACCCTACTTGTAAAACACTATACATTAAATTATATCATGGTATCTGTCACCTATTCCTGAGACCCCAAGGATCAATACTCAGGGACCAGATACAGATATGGGTTTGACCCAAGGTAACGAGGAGACCATGCTACTCCGTTTGCAGAGAGAGCTGCATCCTGTGCAGAGGTCAGGGGTGCTGGCTCTCATGGTGATGTTTCCTGGTATTTTCCTGATTTCTCTTGTATATTTTAAAGTTCTTTTATCTTTTTTATGCAATAAAGCTTGTTATAAACCCAAATGATACTATGATACTTAATGCAAACATATATCATTTTAGTTACTATTAGCATTTTAATATCTATGCATAGATATCAGGAAAACAGTAAATGATAACATGATTACAGAGGTGACACAGCATCATTTTCAATGTCTTATTGTGTTTTATGTGCTTTTAAAATGTTGTCACACTATAAATAAAATCATTGAAAGAATTGCCTATGATAACAGGTATTTAGGTGAATTTATGCCAAGATTTTGAGAATTGCAAATTGGTCCTTGTATTATTGTTTTATCTTTCCTTAATTCATTTACTGTCAGTTTCACCTTTCTTATAGGTCTGCAGACCAGAGGGGGACATGCACGGTACTATGTGATGTATAATTGGTTTGTAAAATATAACAGGAAGACTTAGAATCCACTTTCACTCTTAAAGACACTGACTTTTTAACTAAAGATTGGCAGATCTCAGTGATATTCAACAGAAATGGGGAACAAAAAACCCAATATAACACACCCTGAGGAATTCCAATGAGGAGCACAGCTAAGAAACAAATTCATGGAGGTATGGGACAGAGAAGTTGAGATATTTCCATCATGTGTTGTGCTCCTCTGATCTGCTCTGAATAGATCATGTGGATTTTAGTGGGTAAGAGGGACTCATATAGTCAGCCTAAAGTTTTCTGAAATATCTCAGCAGTTAGGTGTAAAATACAGAATAAAACTTGATCAAAAGCAGCCTCAAAAGGGGAGAAAGATGAGTTTGACATAAGCTGCTCAGGCTTAAGGTTCATGGAGCCCTTTCCACCTGTATCCATAGCAAGCACTCACTTGCTCACTCCAAGTTCCAGATCTGAGAGATGGCAGGGGAGAACCACACTAGATTTGCTGAATTGGTTTTCTTAAGGCTTTGCAGTAGAAAGGATGTGTGTTTGGGGCTCTTTGTGTTCTTCCTTCTCATTTACGGTGTAACTGTGGTTGCCAGTTTAGCAAGGATCCTGCTCATCTGAATAGACCCGACTTCACACAACCATGTATTATTTCCTGGGCAATCTGCTTTCTGTGATTTTGGCTATTCTGCTGTCTCTCCCAAGATGCTGGCTGATTTCCTATCTGAGCAAAAGAGGATTCCAAGCCATCCAAGTGTATTTTTGGGGTGCCTTTGCAGATGTGGCATGTCTCACGTTGGCTGGCACAGCCTGTGATTGTTGCAATGCCATTTGCATTCCACTCCTTTATACAATCTCAGTGTCTGGGAGGGTCTGCACCCAGCTGGTGTCTTTATCTATATTGTAGGCGTGGGTTCAACCATCCACACCAGCTGCGCATTTTGATCGTCCTTTTACACCTCAAATGTCATCAATAACTTTTTCTGTGACATGCCACCTTGCTGGGCCTGTCTTGCTCAGATACATCCATCATTGAGGTTTCCTCAGCTGAGTCACTGGGAGCTGTGTTGGCACTGTCCTCCTCCCCTACAGCTCCATCATCACCAGCATCTTTAGGACAAACTAAGCTGAGGGCAGATGCAAAGTCTTCTCCACCTGTGCCACCCACCTCACAGTATGGCTGTGTTCCACTGTACCCTCCTGTTCATGTATTTCTAGTCTGCTCACTTACTCCATGGCCATAGACTGAATGGCCTCTATCTCCCACACAGTTCTCACTCTGACACCAAACCCCTGATCTACAGCTTTAGAAATAAGGATGTGAATGGGATTCTGAAAAAAGCAATCAGCACTACACGGAGTGCTCAGTAAAACTGTGTTTCCCACACAAAAGAAGTTTGATGATTCTGAGAGTAAATGTCCAGAAACACCAGTACAGCCAATCAAGATACTTTCTGCTTCTCCTCCATATGTCTCTTTGAGTATAAGGACCCATAATTACTGGACTTTGTCAACCTTCTAAAGTAATGGACAATGGAAAGAGTATCATTTTGCTGTTTTCAGAAAGTGCTTTGCTATGTCTCTCTTCTTTACTGATACGTGCATCTCAGGGATATCCTGAGGTTTCTTCCCAAATACCAACTGAACATGTTATGCATTTTCAGTTTTAAAAGAAGGGGTGTAATAGCACAATTGCTGATCCAGAAGGAAACACTAGTGGTCAAACTTTATCTTCTTGGTGTCTCCTCTAAATAGTGCTTTCACTGTATGATGTCCTCCATAACACTTAAAAACAAATAAGTAGTAAATAAATAAGAGATTTTCCTTCTCAGACTCCAAATTTAATGTGGACAGTGCTTTTTCTTCATTTCTCAACCACTGCTTTTTGCTTTATTGCTTGTTTTGCGTCAAGATGCAGTTTCAGGGTTACACAATACACAGAGCACAGCTCTCTGTCATACTAATAAAAAAGAGGCTATATAAAGAGGAAATAAAAAGAACTCCTTACCTTTCATTTGACTGTACTAAATTCCCCTTACATGAAATTTCTCTGCTCCTCTTGCCTTTGTCCTGGGCTGAATGCAGTACTTGGAGGAGTATTCAATCTCATACAATAACTTGTTACAGTGCTTTTTCTCACCATGATGCAGTCTTCTAGTTTGCTGATTTGCTCTATGCTCCACCTGGACAGAAAGGCACACTTTCACCAATGCTGTCATGCAAAAGTGCTCTTTTTAATTTTATTTTTACTTTTTTTTAACTAGTAAGTGTTTACAGTGAGTTTGTCTTCTGTAGTAGTAATGATAATCAGAAATGACATTGTGTGATGTAGGTCTTCAATTTTAGGGCTATTTTCTCTAGGTTTTCACTCAGTTCTTATGAACATTAGAGCAGAGAGACTAAGAAGAGAAAAATTTGAAGGAGAAACATGATGTTTTCTTCTCAGGAACTTATTTCTTTGCATATATCTTGCATTTCTATTCGTTATTTTGTATAATAATAGTCTCTTTAAGATGGTTTTCTTTTGGTGTGTATGTGTTGAGTGGCTTTATTTTAAATGGTGTTGTGAGGTGCAGTATTGTCACCATCCTCCTGTTCTGCAGCTACATGATATTTCAGTGCAACTAGAAAATAAAGTGGTGCCCTATGCTGAATAATGCATTGCTAGTGGACAGTGATGAATGCCTGGATTTTAGCTAGTGCTGTGATACTGTGCCGTAATCAAATGTAGCTACTGGTATATGTTTTTCACAGAAAAATCACTTACCAACTAATAGAATTATGAAAAATATCACACAACTTCAGATTAAGACTATGCTTATGTATTTCAAAACATCATATGAATGAAAACATTCATAAAGATAGGAAATTTCAGCAAGATATTTGTCTTGCATTACTGATTGAACAGCATAAAAGAAATAAAAATATGGCCCCCATCTCTTACAAATTTATTTTTCTCTCTAACCTGAAATGATATTGCTGCAGAAGTGGTACTGATCCAAAAGGAAGACTCTTGCACCAAGGAGCAGGATGGCATACATTTATTACACCAGTGGGCTGATGGAGTTCATTTCTGAGGGTCAGTAGGAACTGCAGTCAGGCTGAGGTGTCCACAGGCTTGAAATCAGGAAGTACAGAAGCAGGAAGCCTGGGAGTTTAGGACTAAAGGCTTCCTCATCAGCTGCTAAGAAAGAAACTCTTGGACAGCTTGGCAGGAATGGGTTGTGTTTCTAGGCTTGGGAAATACAGACATGCACTTGAGTGCAGTCAGTTTTACACTGGACTGTCAGGCAGTTTAAAGTTTTAAAATTTCCATTATGTTTGTTCTTCATAAAGTACATTCTTTATCACAACTTCTCAGTTGCTTTCCAATCACAGTGAATTTGATCAAAATAGTGTGAAAGCACACTATTCTCTAAGCCCCATGTCCTGTATTCCCAAGAAGAAGAGAGTTTAGATAATGAATCCTAGAGAACTTCATTCGTAGTGTCTTGTGTGGCCCATCCTGGGGGCCATAGCAGGGACACACTTAGCAATAGAGGCACCAACCTCTCTGCTGTGATGAACCACACCTGTCGGAGACCACTTCCAGTGGAGGGTTTGGAGCAAAGCTGCAGGGCTCTTCATGCTTAAGATGCTGCTCTTGTCTTCCCTACTGCAAGCTCACACTGGCTGAAGCTCTATTGCTGATCTCTGTACAAGCTCTTTCTTGATGAGAACACATCTCACCGTGTAATAAGCCCTGAGGCTTAGATTTAGGATCCAACATGTACTTTTTACTTCCATATGGTTTTCCTTTTTAGTTCATTCTCTCTACCATTGTGTTACCTCACATTTGGATTGAACACTTTTGAACTTTCCAGCCACACTTGCGCTAGGTGTGAGCTGCAGCAGCTTGGAAGCAACAAGACATCAGTGGCTCCAGTTCCCCCTGAGATTCTGTTCACATCCTTCCCCAGAATTTACCTGCATGCTTGCAGATCAAGATGATTCACACCCTATGTACTTTTGAGAACACATTTTATGTCCCACAGTCTAATTTACTCAATATTTGCAAATATTTGCTAATTGTGTATGAAAACATCACTGCACTTGGTAATGTCTTATACTCATTAACTGCACACAGAGGACTACCCTGGAGAGTGAAGCAGAAGCAACTCAGGAGTGACAAGTTTCTCCATGTTACTTCTCCCCTCTGCACAGGGTCATCACTAAAACTTTCTGATTGCTTCCCTCAGAGTGTAGACGGGGGTATATATGCTGATAAGGAAACAAGAGATTGTTGAATAAGATTTAATAGGAAAACCTTAGAGAGGCCTGGAAGACATACACAAACTATGACAAGAACAAAGTAAGGCAGAATATGTGAGTCTTCAGAGTATACTAATATTCCAGAAGAGTTGGTGAACAAATTATCATTTGAAATGGAAAGAAATTCAGGGACATATGAAGGATTAACATTTGAGGAAAGAATTCTAAAATGAGTAGTTTGGAGAGGTAATTTACAATGTGCACATATTTATGTAGGAATTAAAATCAATTGATGAATCTCTGTGAATTATATTTATTTTCTCTGATGAAAAAGGATTCTGATCATGTAAGTGATTTGTCCATTCCTGTGAGTACTTATAAAAAATGTTTGGAGAAGGAAGTGGAAAAATGAAAGAACATCTTGCGCACCATCCTGAGCCCCAGGAGACTTTAAGATCATTGTTCCCAGTGGTCAAGGACCTGCCCAGATCCCAGCTACACTAGGCTGCAATCACTGGGCAGGTTTCAGGCCTGCCTTGGCCATGCCCAGTGACCTTCTTTCAAACCAGGAAACTCAGCTGCCAGCTGGGGTGAACCCTGCGAACCATCCGAGCCCCAGAAGACTTTAAGATCATTGCTCCTAGTGGTTAAGGACTCGCCAAGATCCCAGCCACGGTGGACTAGCCTTGGAAGGTTTTGCAGCCTGACTAGATTATGCCCAGCAACCATCTTCAATCAGGGGGTTGAGAGCAGGCGAAGTGAGTTCCAGGGCATTGGTCCTTGCCTGGGGACAGCTTTAGCCCATCATCCACAGTGGTTAGGTGCCCATCCAGCTACTTGGAACACTGAAGGTGGTATGGGAGGTCCTGAGGGCAAGACTGGTCCACACTCAGCAACTTCCATTCAGTTCCAGGAGCCCAGGCACAGGAGACAATTTCCAACACACCCAGGGAAAGCCTTGGAACAACACTTAAAACATGGAAATATAGGAAAATGCTAAAACAAAAGACCAAAATGCAATCTCAAACCTCGAGCCCATCCAAAGAAAGCCTAGGAGCCATGTACATAGAAGAAAATATATGCCATACACCTGAAATACATGAAATAATAGCAACTGAAATAAAGAAGCAACTCCAGGAAGCTTTAAAGGAATTTAAACTAGAAATAATCTTCCAGTTAAAAGAAGAAATGATAAAAGTAATGAAAGAGATGCTGAACATATCCAAAAAAGACACAGTTAAAAAATTAGAAGAACAAAACAAAAAGATAGAATCCCTGGATGAACAATATAAGAAAAAACAGAATACATGAAGCAGATTCAAAGAGATATACAGGAAATCAAAAATTCCATTGAAAGTTGTCAAAACTGACTCAGTGAAAGTGAAGATAGAATTTCAGACCTCAAAGACAAGATTGCAGTTAGTGAACAGGAAAGCTCTTTTAAAAATAACAAGGAATCAGGAAATAATTCAACAGCTTCAAGATGATGCAAAGAAAAAAACATAAGATAGATAGGGATAAATGAAAGAGAAGGGGACAAGATAAAGGATGGCAAAAGGATATTTAGAGAAGTAATAGCTGAAATTCCCCAAACATGAGAATGGAAACTGACATTAGGATCAGTGAAACATACAGAACTCCAAATAGTCATAACCAAAATAAAACTACACCCAAACATACAATAATCACCATCCCAGAAATCAGACATAAGAAAAGAATACTAAAAGCTGTCAGAGAGAAAAGACAGATCACCTATAAAGGAAAGCCTATCAGAATCACAGCAGACTTCTCAAGACAAACAATGAAATCAAGAAGAGCATGAAGTATTTCAGATCCTAAAGGAAAATGATTTTCAACCTAGACTGATGCACCCCGCAAAACTGTCCTTCAAAATGGATGGAAAAATAAGATACTTCCATGACAAAGAACAGCTGAAGAACTTCATGATCATCAAGCCAACCCTGAAAAGAATATTGAAAGATGGTTTAGATACACTTAGGAAAAAACCACTAAGCAAAGCAGACAATTAAACAGAACGGAAAGATAAAGATGCAACAGCAGAAAGATAACATGTCAACAATAAATGAATATATAACAGTTATAACCACTAATGTAAATGGTCTCAATTCAATAATTAAAAGAAACAGACTGGCAGAATGAACCAAGAAACAACATCCAACCATATGCTGTCTAGAAGAAATGCATCCAACTCAAAAGTAAACCCCGAGACTGAAAGTCAAAGGATGGAAAACAATACTTCATGCAACAGGGACCAAAAAACAAAACAAAACAAAACAAAACAAAACAAAACAAAACAACAACAACAACAAACCCCCACAAAAAACCAAAGCGGGGATAGCTATTCTGTTTGCAGGTTTTTTCCTAAGTGTATCTAAACCATCTTTCAATATTCTTTTCAGGGTTGGCTTGATGATCATGAAGTTCTTCAGCTGTTCTTTGTCATTGTGAACTTCAAACCAAGAATGATACTAACAGATAAAGAAGCTCATATTATACTGGTCAGGGGGAAACTTCAAGAGGAAGAGATAACAATCTTAAATAGATACACACCAAATTCCAGAGCACCCAGTTATAAAAAGCAAGTATTAACAGAAGTGAAAAAAGCAAAATCACTACAGACTCTGTGGAAATACAAAAGATCATCAACATCTATTTCAAAAATCTCTACTCTCAGGTTCGATAACACAGAAGAAATGGACAAATTCCTAGAAACATATGAATTACCAAAGCAGAGTCAAGAAGATGTAAAACTGCTGAATAACCCAATTTCTATTAATGAAATTGAAAATGTAATTAAATCCTCACCTACAAAGAAGAGCCCAGGTCCAGACGGATTCACTGTGGAATTCTACAAGAAATACAAAGAAGACTTAATGCCGACACACCTCAAACTCTTCAATGAAACTGAAAGGGAAACAATTCTTCCTAAGTCATTCCTGGAAGCAAATATTACTCTAGTATCAAAACGTGAGAAAGACCCAACTAAAAAAGGCCAATCTCCCTAATGAACACAGATGCAAAAATACTCAATAGAATATTGGCAAATAGGATGCAGCAAATCAAGAAGATTATACACCATGACCAAGTGGGATCATCCCAGGCATGAATGGATGGTTCAACATACATAATTCAATAAATGTAACCCACCATTTCAATAAAGCCAAAAGTAAGCATCACATGATCATTTCTATAGATGTAGGAAAAACTTTCGATAAGTCCAACACTCATTCATGATAAGAACCTTACAGAAAATTGGAATAGATGGTCTTTAGCTCAATATGATAAAAACCATCTATGACAAACCTACAGCCAGCATCATATCAAATGGCCAAAAACTGAAGGCCTTTACCTTAAAATCAGGCACAAGACAAGGATATCCCTTATCACCACTTCTATTCAACCTAGTATTGGAAATACTAGCTAGAGCAATAAGACAAGCAAGAGAAATAAAAAGGGTAAAGGTAGGAAAAGAGGAAGTTAAATTATCATTATTTGCAGATGACATGATGCTCTACATAGAAGACCCCCTAAACTCCATTGAAAGACTCTTAGATATAATAAATAAATTGAGCAGTGTAGCTGGATGCAAAATCAATACTCAAAAATCAATAGCACTCCTATACACTAACAACAAAATCACAGAGAGAGAAATAAGAGAAGCTACACCTTTCACACCAGCATCCAAAAAAATGAAATACTTAGGAATTAATCTCACAAAAGAAGTAAAAGATCTATACAGAGGAAATTATAATACCCTGAAAAAGGAATTCAGCAGGATCTCATAAAACAGAAAGACGTCCCTTGTTCATGGATAGGAAGTAAAAATGATCATTCTCCAAAACTGTTACACAGATTCAATGCAATCCCAATGAAAATACCATTAACATACCTCATAGATCTAGAGAAATCACTCCTCAAATTCATCTGGAACCAGAAGAGAGCTAGAATAGCAAAGGCAATTCTAAGCAGCGAAGGTAAGGCAGGAGGCATCACAATCCCTGACTTGAAGTTATACTACAAAGCAACTGTAGTAAAATCAACATGGTACTGGAATAAAAACAGAGCTGAAGATCAATGGAATAGATTAGAAGACACAACCACAACTACCAACACACTCAACCGCCTTATCTTTGATAAAGGGGCCAACATGTTCACTGGAAGAACGACAGTCTCTTAATAAATGGTGCTGGAAAAACTGGCTCTCCACATGCCAAAAACTAAAACTAGACCCATGCCTATCACCATATACTAAATTAACATCTAAATGGATCAAAAATCTGAGTATTAAAACAGAAACACTAAATCTGTTGGAAGAAAAATTAGATAAAAATCTTAGAGACATAGGGATAGGTAGAGAATTCATGAACAGGAATTAAACTGCATGGGTAATACACCCCCCCCCCCGAATCAATAGCTGGGATCACATCCTATTAAAAAGTTTCTGCACATCAAAAGAAATATCCAGCATAGTGAAAATAAAACCCACAAGCTGGTAAAAAATCTTAGTGGACTGTCCCTCAGACAAAGGACTTCTGTCTAAAACATATAAAGAATTAAAAAAAATCAGACCCCCAAAATTCAAAGACCCAATCCAAAAATGGGCATCTGAGATGAATACACAATTCTCAGATGAAGAAATACAAATGCCAATTTAAACGTGAAAAAATGTTCAGCATCATTAGTTATTAGAGAAATGCAAATTAAAACAACACTGAGATTCCACCTCACTCCAGAAAGAATGACCAGGATCAAGAAAACTACCAACAACACATGCTTGAGAGACTGTGGGGAAAAAGGAACTCTCTTGTACTGTTGGTCGGAGTATGGAGTGGTGCAACTACGGTGGAGAGCAGTCTGGAGACTCCTCAAAAAGCTGGAATTGGAAATCGCATTTGACCCAGTTATTCTATTTCTAGGCATATTCCCAGAAAAACTGAAAACATCATGCCACAGTGATATATTTGCTCCCATGTTTATAGCAGCCGGATCTTGGAAACAACCTAAGAGTCCATCAACTGAGGAATGGATAAAAAAGTTGTATTTTTATACAATGGAGTAATACTCAGCTATAAAGAATGATCACATTGAGCTATTTATAAATAAATTGATGCAACTTGAGATCATACTCATAAGCGAAATAAATCAAACATACATGTATAAATATCATATAGTCTCCCTAGTGGAAGAAACGGTAAGGATACATATGAGTTTATGGTAAACATGATTCCCCATTACATTGCTTATAATGTTTGCATTCATTAGTGGGAATGGTTTTATTCTGTTTTTTTTAAATTTTATTATCTGTGATATTATGAACAGCTATTTTCAAGAAAACAATACATTATAATAACCAGTGCTGACTTGATATCATCTTACTCTGAAGCCCTACTATGCTTTTGTTGTTTTCTTTCCATTGGTTCTATCATATTATCTTACTGGATATTATTTTGTGTGATAGTATAAACAAATTTTCTATGGAAAATGAGATAATATAGTAGCCATTGTTCGTACTCTGTTATTTGGTTCTGAAAGCCCTGTAATGCTTTCATTCTCTTGAATGGTTTTATACTGTTTTGTTATGTTTGATAGTATCATATATGAAATTATGCACAACTATTTCAAAGAAAGAGACATTATGATAGTTACTGTTAATTATGGGTTGTTGTGGTAAAATGCTATGTTGCTTGCATTGTTCTGATCTGATCTGCTTTGTTATGTCCTCTTTTGTCTTAATCTCTTTAAAAAAAATAAAAAAAATGGAAGAACATGAGAATTGAAAAATTAAGTGAAGGGAGAATCTTCCTCTGCTATAAATATTCAAACTTTCAATTTTAAAATAATAAAATGTATATCATACATGTAATATAAAAAAAAAGACCAGGCATAATGTAAGGCATTTATACTCTTCTGTATTCAGGAGTTCTCTATCCACAGAGTTGGAGAATATCCATGTCAAGCTAACTTTTGAATAGAAACAGAAATCAAAAACCATTGCTCAACTTGCACTGCCCATTTCTTATATTATGATAGCCTTTTGTGGTTAATCAACTTTTCTCAAGGCATTCTTGACATCCTTGTTTCTTAGGCTGTAAATGAGATGGTTCAGCATGGGTATAATTAGCGTATAGAATGCAGAGGTCACTGTGTCAGTGTCCATTGAATGGCTCACACTGGGGTGCAAGTCAACGAAGATCAGAGTGCCATGATAAATAGTGACCATCATCGGGTATGAAGCACATGTGGAGAATACTTTCATACTTCCTTCTGCTGAACCTGTTTTAAGGATGGCTACTACAATACAGATGTAAGAGAGGAGAACTGTTAGAAGACAAATAGTTACCACTAAACTAGCCAACACCACCAGAATGATGTCATGCATGTCTGTGTCAGTGCAGGACGAAGAGAAAAGTGGAGAGATATCACAAAAGAAATGGTTTATTTCCTTGGAGCAGAAGTCTACAAGGAAAGTGATGGTGATGTGAATGATTGTGCTTATGGTGTTCCCCCAAATACTCCAAGTACAATCTGGCAACAAAGCCTCTTGTACATAGCAACAGTATAAATCAAGAGATTGCAGTTGCTCTGTACCTGTTGTAAGCCTTGGCAGCCAAAAGGAAAGATTCTATGTCTACCAAAGAGCAGAAAAAATATAACTGTGCTGCACAGCCAGTGTAAGAAATGGTCTTATCATCGTAAATCAAGTTCATAAGCAATTTTGGGCCAATGATAGAAGAGTAGCTCATATCTACAAAGAAGGGCATACAGAGGAAAAAGTACATCAGGGTGTGCAAGTGGGAGCTGAATGTGATTAACACAACCACGCCATGATTCCCAATCAGGGTGACAGGGTAAATGGAAAAGAATGCAGCAAACAGCAGAAGCTGAAGTGCTGGACCTGGTCACTGAGCCCATGAGAAGGAAGTCAGCAGACAAAATGCCATTCTCCAGCCTCATCATGTATGGTGCTTATGCCTGTCTGGAGTGGTGATGGCATAAGGGCAAAAGTGGATGCAATAACTGGATTCCAGCCACAGAAAAAAGAAAAGGTCAAAGATTTACAGTCAGTGACTCTAAATCCACTCACACATTCTCACTTCCAGGAGTCATGCCTACAGTTTTGCATACTTGAGAGCATGCATTTTAATTTTGATAATTAAATCAGAAATTTAGTTTGTAAAATCAATTGATAAATTAACTAATTAAAATACATTTTGCATGTACATAATGATCACATTGATCATCAACTTCCTTTAGTAGTTATTTTAACCCTTTGTTATTTTAAGGAAATGTCTTAACATTTCATTTTCCTTCTCAGAAAATAGCTTTTAATTTTCAAAGAAAAATGGTTAATAGAAAAAGAATGATTATGCTGGCCTTTGAATACATCAGTGTCTCTCTTTCCCACTATTCCTTTCTTCTGTGGGGAAAATGAGCTTGTCCTCTCTGCAGTTAATCACATCAAACTGTCTTTATGTCTGTTAAAGACTGTGCTATTCCTAGTCACCTTTGTCTCATGTCCTTTCCTCACTTAACAATGCTTAAATCTACTTCACCCTTAATGACAGGCACCTGCGTCTGCATCCTTCACTTTCTTCTCCACCACATTGCAATGCTTCCTCGAGACATCCGCTCCATTTCCCCAATCTCATTTCCACTTACCGAAGTAGGATATTTGTTCCAACAACAAAAACGTTATTTTGCTTAGCACTGCAAATTATATTTTGGTGAAAAATTCAGACTTTTAAAAATATGTGTGCATTATTATATCAAGTGACAAAACCTTTTTACAATCCCCATCTCTCCTGACTTCTCTACACCTTCACCTCTTTTGGTTTCTTTCCTAATCCCAAAACATCCTCACTAATCCCCCATCACATGGGGTGGCACTGTCCCGAGGCTTCCTTCCGAACCTACTTCTTTTCTGTCTAAATGCTCTTTTCTGTTAATAATCCTGTTCCTTTTCTAAACTCATCTCCATGCAATGACAGCTTTTTTATTTTGAAGAGAATAAAACCAAATGAGAAAAAACAAAATGGAGTCATTCAAAACAAAAGGATGGACATAGTACATGACTTAAAACCATAATACAAGGTGATCTACAATAGTTACCATGATGTCTCTTGTTATCTACAATAGAATTGCCTGTATCATTAGGCACAACAAAATTGAACACAGAATGAAATCCATAAAAACAAAACATTGGAGAAATCATAGTACTTCAAAAGAGGGTAATAGTCAAATCAGAATGGGTATCATAATGAATCTTATTGTCTTCAGTGTAGTTGCCTAACTCTCAGACTTGATACTACCAAACATAACAGATTCCAATAAAATCAGTCAAGAAAAGGCAGCAATCAAACAAAATAGATTCAAGTAAAATCAGTTAAAACAAGACAGTGAAAGCAATACAGGGCTTCAGATTAAGTTAATCAGAAATTAAAAATGGTTACCGTGGTATATCCTGCTAACTTTGGAACAGCTGGCTATGCCCTCAAATCTAGCACCAGTAGTCAAACTGTAAGAGAATATAAACAAACTAAACAGTGATGAAAACAGTATGGGTTTCAAATCAGGATACAAGATTAACAGTGTCTGCTGCCTTCCCTTTTTAGACAATGCCTCCACTTTCACTTTCACAGGGTACATTGTACATTTTGTATCCCACTAACTCCTTTAGTTTTTAGATTAGGGAAGCAACCCGCTATTTACCTAAATGGTTCTAAACCTTTTTACCCTTGAGTTTGATTTTAAGTTGCATCCATTTACCTACAAGAACCTCAAGGTTTTCTTTCCTTATAGCTGAGTAGTTCTCCATTGTATAAAAGTGTTATGTCTTTCCTACTAATATGCAGCTGATAGGTGAGCTACCCCCACTTTTTTTCTGGCTCTCTGTCACATAGAGCATTATTTTCTCATCTTTGACTTTCAGTCCCTAAACTCTCTTTCAGGTTAATTATATTTCTTATATAGAGCATCTTGATGGATCCTACCTCCTGATCCACACTGCCTGTGTGTGTGTGTGTGTGTGTGTGTGTGTGTGTGTGTGTGTGTGTGTTTGGTTAGTGTATCAAGGCCATCCATGTTAGCGATTTTGGCCCACCTTCTCTGCCTCATCTCTGCCAAGCTATTTTTCTGTTGTTGTTTGTCTGCTTTCCCCCTTCATTCCAAAGTCTGCCCTGTTCTTTGAGCCCCCTCCTCCACTGTTCCTGTAGCCATGGTCTGTTTTTTCTCTCTAGCATGTCTTTCAGTAATTTTTGTAGGGTTGAATTGGTGGTCTTAAATTTCCTCAGTTCCTCTTTATCATGGAAGCATCTTGTTTCTCCATTAATTTTGAGAGATACAGGGTGTATCAATCTGGGTTGGAGGTTATTTTATTTCAGGGCTTGGAATACTTTGCTCCAAGCTCTTCTTGATTTGATGGTTTGTGTAGAGAAGTCTGTCATGATTCTGATAGGTTTTCCTTTATAGGTGATCTGTTTCTTTTCTCTGACAGCTTTTAATATTCTGTTCTTGTGTTGAATTTCTGGGATCTTGATTATTATATGTCTGGATGTAATGCGTTTTGGTTATATCTGGATGGAGTTCTGCATGCCTCGTATATCTGAATATCATTTCCTTTTCCTATGTTTGGGAAGTTTTCCTTAATTATTTCTGTAAATAGCCTTTGTATTTCATTTGTGTTTACCCCTTCTTCACTCACATTTTTTATTCTTAAGTTACAGATCCTCTTGTCATCTTCTAGCCTTTGTATTGTAACTTCCTGGTTCATTGTTATTTTTAAGAGATCTTTCCTTTCATGATCACACATTGCAAACCTGCTTTCAAGGTTTGATAACCTATCTTTAGTTTCTTTCAAGTGGTTTTGCCAGCTTTCAATGGAGTTTTTAATTTCCTGGTAATCTCTTTGAATCTGTTTCATGTATTATAGATTTTAAATACTCTTGATCAAAGGTTTCCCACCTTTTCTATGCTCCTCCATTCTTTCATTTATGTCTTCTTGAAAGGTGTTTTATTATTTTCCTTATATCTTCCTGTACTTATATTAGCGTTTCTGTTTTGAGTTCTTTTATAATGTCATGAAGATATTTCTTCATGTCAGATGCTGCTTCTTCAGAAACTGCAGGTGTGCAACCCCCAATCTCTTCAGTGTTTACCTCTGCTGGGCCAGTACTGTTTGGGTTGGAGGCTGGAGACTTCTTTTGTTTCTTCCTCTTGTTATGTTTCTGGTTTCCTCCAGACAAGTGTATAGTGGGGGACCCCAGCACTTCCTGTATTGGTTACAATTACTCTGAAATATGCTGGCTAGGGACTGCTGCCCTCCCCAGTTTGCTGGTGATCACTGGAATACAACCAGGGGTGGGGCAGGCTGGCACCTCACTTCTGAGCTGGTCAACCACTAGAAGTCTTCACCACATTAGTGTGTGCCACATGGATGGGGCCGGTTAGGGATAGCTTCAGGGAAACCTCATCCTTGGCTATTGGAACGCACACAGGTGTGGGACTCAGTTCAAGAAATTCTCACCAATCTGCTCTGTGCTAGGAGTGGCTGACTGAAGCTGCTACAGTTCTGGTTCCAGGCTTATCCTGCACAACTACAAAATTTCATCCAGACAATTGTCCACTCTCGAGGGAGGACTAAGTTCCCCACACTCACTGTGAGCTGGTGCTGATCTCTGAGCTGGTGTAGATTTCTGGTCCACTGCTCTCCTCTGCAACCACATTTTCCTGCTGAGGCCCTCAGGCCTGCAAACCCCCAACTTCACCATGATCATGCATCTTTGGACTCCACTGGTGTTTTGTACACAGTGGGCCAGGTCTGGTGATAGCATGTCTGGCTACAGCCTTCCGTCCATGTTTTTGTTTTGTTTTCTTTCTTTCTTGTTCTTTTTTTCACTTTAGTTTGTTTCTGAGTTGAGAGGATCCATCTCCTTCCATCTGGTCTTCTCCAGGATGCTATATTCCAGCATCTGAGCTGTTTCTCTCAGAGAGGCTCTTTACTTTGCTGCTTATTGATCCACCATCCTCCCAGCTTCCTCAATGACAGCTTTTCTATTTCCAGTCCAAGGTTGCACACTGAGCTTTCAGAGGTTTATAGAACAGGCACATAAATGGAACAATTACAAAACTATATTTAGTGGATGTCACTTCCTAACACTACGTGTTTTCTGAGATTCCTGCCTTGTCCATCATTGCGCCCTTTACTTCTGGTCTAAATATGGAGCTTTCCCAATCAAGCACGAGTGATTCAATATGGAAAATATCAAAGTTTCCTGCTTTATCACTAATGACATTTTTCAGTACCAGGGTACAATTCCAGTCTTAGACAAGGCTCTTCTGCTGAAACACAACCCCACTCTGACATTCTGTTTTTAAAAGTGATCCCTGTCCTTCCTCTGTGGAACCTCTTAATGGTCTCTTTCTAATTGGTCTGCTATCTTACTTCCAAACAGATTACACAAGCTATTCATATGTCTTCCTGGAGGTACAGTGTAAAATATATTTAATTTTCTTTTTTCATTTTTTAAAAAAGATTAAGATAAAAGAGGACATAACAACTCAGGTGAGAATAGAACAATTTAAGCAGCATAGTGTTTCACCACAAAACAACCTGACATAACAGTAGTTACCATAGTGTCTCTTTCCTTGAAATATTTGAGTATTCCTTCACATACTATAATATTAAACATAACAAGAAAGTGTAAAACCATTCAAGAGAATGAAAGTATTACAGGGTATTCAGAACTAACTAACAGAAAATGAACAATGGTTACTATACTATCTCATTGTCTATAAAAAATTTTGTATATACTATAACATATAATACAATCCAATAAGGTACAACATGGTAAAACTTATGGAGACAGAAGAACAAAAGCTTGGTGGGACTTCAAAACAAGATGATACTAAATCTTTACTAGCTGTTATAATGTCATTTTATTCAAAATAGCTGGTTATACCATCACAGACAATAAAATCAAACAACCCAGAATAAAATCATTCCAACTAATGAATGAAAACATTATAATGTTTCAAAGCAATATAATGGGGAATCATTATTACCATATACTTTTATGTATTCTTACCATTTCTTCATTAGGGAAACTATTCGGTATTTATACATGTGAGTTTGATTTATTTCATTTATGAGTGTAGTCTCAAGCTGCACCCATTTATTTATAAATATCTCAATGTGATCCTTCTTTATAGCTGAGTAGTACTCCATTGTGTAAAAATACCACATCTTTTTTATCCATTCCTCAGTTGATGGACAGTTAGGTTCTTTCTAGTTATTGCAAATTGTGCTGCTATAAACATGGGTGCACGTATATCACTGTGGTATGAAGTTTTCAGTTCTACTGGGAATATGCCTAGAAGTGGAATAGATGGAACAAATGGGACTTTTCATCCCAGCTTTTTGAGAAATCTGCACAATGGTTGCACCAGTCTACACTCCCACCAACAGTGCAGGAGAGTTCCTTTTCCCCCACAGCCTCTCCAGCATTTCTTGTTGGTAGTTTTCTTGCTCCTGGCCATTCTTTCTGGAGTGAGACAGAATCTCAGTGTTGTTTTAATTTGCATTTCTCTAATGAGTAATGATGATGAACATTTTTTCAAGTGTTTGCCATTTGAGATTCTTCATCTGAGAAGTGTGTATTCATCTCAGATGCCCATTTTTGGATTGGGTCTTTGAATTTTGGGGGTCTGATTTTTAAAAATTCTTTATATGTTTTAGACAGAATTCCTTTGTCTGAGGGACAGTTCACTAAGATTTTTTTCCCCGTTTGTGGGTTTTATTTTCACTATGCTGGATGTTTCTTTTGACATGAAGAAACTTTTTAATAAGAAGTGATCCCAGCTATTGATTCTGGGAAGTATTTCCAGTGTGGTTTGATTCCTGTTCATTAATTTTCTACCTACCCCTATGTCTTCAAGATTTTTACTCAATTTGTCTTCCAATACATTTAGTGTTTCTGTTTTAATATTCAGATCTTTGATCCATTTAGATTTTAATTTAGTACATGGTGATAGGCATGGGTCTAGCTTTAGTTTTCAGCATATGGAGAGCCAGTTTTTCCAGCACCATTTATTAAAGAGGCTGTCGTTCTTCCAGTAAACATGTTTGGCTCCTGTATCAAAGATAAGGTGGTCCAGTGTGTTGATAGTTGGGGTTGTATCTTCTAATCTATTCCATTGATCGTCAGCTCTATTTTTATTCCAGTACCATGTTGATTTTACTACAGTTGCTTTGTAGTATAACTTCAAGTCAGGGATTGTGATGCCTTCTGCCTTGCCTTTGCTGCTTAGAACTGTCTTTGCTATTTTAGGACTGTTCTGGTTCCAGATGAATTAGAGGAATGATTTCTCTCGATCTATGAGGTATGTTGATGGTATTTTCATTGGGATTGCATAGAATCTGTACAACAGTTTTGGGAGATTGGCCATTTTCAAAATATTTATTCTTCCTATCAATGAACAAGGGATATCTTTCCCTTTTCTGAGATCCTGTTCAATTTCTGTTTTCAGTGTATTATAATTTTCACTGTATAGATCTTTCACTTCTTTTGTGAGGGTAATTGCTAAATATTTCATTTTTTTGGTTGCTAGTGTAAGGGTGTGGCTTCTCTTATTTCTCTCTCTGTGATTTTGTTGTTAGTGTATAGGAATGCTATTGATTTTTGAGTATTGATTTTGTATCCAGCTACATTGCTCAATTTATTTATTATATCTAAGAGTCTTTCAATGGAGTTTTGGGGGTCTTCTATGGAGAGTATCATGACATCCACAAATAATGATAATTCAACTTCTTCTTTTCCTATGTTTACCCCTTTTATTTCTCTCTCTTGTCTAATTGCTCTGGTTCATATTTCCAGTAGTATATTAAATAGAAACAGTGAAAAGGGACATCCTTGTCTTGTGCCTGATTTTAAGGTAAAGGCCTTCGGTTTTTGGCCATTTAATATGATGCTGGCTGTTGGTTTGTCATAGATGGCCTTTATCTTATTGAGGTAAAGACCATCTATTCCGATTTTCTGTAAGGTTCATGAATGAAGTTTGGACCTTATTAAAAGCTTTTTCTGTATCTATAGAAATGATCATGTGATTGTTACTTTTGGTTTATTGATATGGTGGATTACATTTATTGATTTATATATGTTGAACCATCCCTGAACGCCTGTGATGAATTCCACTTGGTCATGGTGTATAATCTTCTTGATGATTTGCTGCATCCTATTTGCCAATATTTTATTGAGGATTTTTGCATCTGTATTCATTAGGGAGATTGGCCTGTAGTTCTCTTTTTTAACTGGGTCTTTCTCATGTTTTGGTACTAGAGTAATATTTGCTTCCAGGAATGACTTAGGAAGAATCACTTTTTTTTCGATTTCATTGAAGAATTTCAGGAGTGTCATCACTAAGTCTTCTTTGTATTTCTTGTAGAATTCCACAGTGAATCCGACTGGACCTTGGCTCCTTTGTAGGTAAGGGCTTAATTACATTTCCAATTTCATTAATAGAAATTGGGTTATTCAGCAGTTTTGCATCTTCTTGGCCCCGCTTTAGTACTTCATATGTTTCTAGGAATCTGTCCATTCATTTGTGTTATCAGACCTATGAGAGTAGAGGTTTTCGAAATAGGTGTTGATGATCTGCATTTCTACAGAGTCTGTAGTGATTTCGTATTTTTTATCCCTATTGCATGATTTTGAGCTTTTTCTTCCCTGTTTTAAAATAAGGTTGGCTAGGGGCTTATCAATTTTATTTATTCTTTCAGAGAACCAAGTCTTTGATTCATTGATTCTTCGGATTGTTTTCTTAGTCTCTATTACATTAATTTCTGCTCTGAGTTTTATAATTTCCTCTCTTCTTTTCCTTTGGGCTTGACTTTCTCTTCTTTTTCTAGATGTTTGAGGTGTAGCATCAGGTTGCTTATTTGTATTTGTTCTGTTTTCCTGATGTGGGAACTCAGTGCAATAAATTTTCCTCTGCAGACAGTTTTCATTGTATCCCACAGATTCCAGTAAGTTGTGTTAGAATTTTTGTTTACTTGTCGGTATTGTTTAATTTCTTCTTTAATTTTCCCCATGACCCACTGATTACTCGAGTGTGTTATTCACTTTCCATGTGTTTGTGGGGTTTTTCCAGTATCTTTTATCATTAATTTCTAATTTCATGGCAGTAAAATTTGATAACATGCATGGGATAATTTTAACTTTTTTGTATTTATTTAAATATGTTTTGTGGGTAGTATATGGTTTATTTTAGAGTGTTCCATGTACTGCTGTGAAGAATGTGTATTCTGATGTTGTTGGATGGAATACTCTGTATGTGTCTATCAAGCCCATTTGTTCACAGGTGTGATTCAGTTCTGCTATTTCTTTGCTGATTTTCTGTCTGGTTGATCTGTCCCTTGGTGTCGATGGTGTGTTAAGGCCTCCTGTTATAATTGTGTTATTGCTAATTTGATTTTTCATTTCTGTTAATACTTGCTTTGTATAACTGGGTGCTCTGGAATTTAGTGCATATCTTATTTAAGATTGTTATCTCTTCCTCTTGAAGTTTTCCCCTAACCAGTATGTAATGACCTTTTTTATCTCTTAGAATCATTCTTGGTTTGAAATATATGTTGTCTGCAAACAGAATAGCTACCCTGCTGTTTTTGGGTCCCTGTTGCATGAAGTATTGTTTTCCATCCTTTGACTTTCAGTCTATGCATTTCCTTTTGGGTTAGATGGGTTTCTTGTAGACAGCATATGGTTGGATGTTGTTTCTTGATCCATTGGGCAGTCTGTTTCTTTTAATTGATCAATTGAGACCATTTACATTAATGATTATAACTGTTATATATTGATTCATTGTTAACATGTTTTCTTTCTGCTGTTGCATCTTTATCTTTCTGTTCTGTTTGTCTGCTTTGATTAGTGGTTTTTTCTCAAGTGAATCTAAATTGTCTTTCAGTATTCTTTGCAGGGTTGGCTTGGTGATCATGAAGTTCTTCAGCTGTTTTGTCATGGAAGTGTCTTGTTTCTCCATCCATTTTGAAGGACAGTTTTGCAGGGTGCATCAGTCAAGGTTGGCAATCATTTTCCTTTAAGATCTGAAATACTTCACTTCATACTCTTCTTGACTTTATTGTTTGTGCTGAGAAGTCTGTTGTGATTCTGATAGATTTTCCTTTATAAGTGATCTGTCTTTTCTCTCTGATAGTTTTAATATTCTATTCTGATGTTGGATTTCTGGGATGGTGATTATTGTTTGTCTGGGCATTGTTTTATTTTGGTTATGGCTATTTGAAATTCTATATGCTTTACTGATCCTGATTTCAGTTTCCATTCTCATTTTTGGGAAAATTTCAGTGGTTACTTTTCTAAGTAGCCTCTTGCCATTCTTTATCTTTCTTTTTCATTTATCGCTATCAATCATGTGTTGTTTTTCTTTGCATCTTCTTGCAGCTGTTGAATTGTTATTTCCTGATTCCTTATTATTTTTAAAAGATCTTTCCTTTCCTGTTCACTAGCTGCAATCTTGTCTTTGAGGTCTAAAATTCTATCTTCACTTTCATTGAGGCAGTTTTGACAACTTTCAATGGAATTTTTGTTTTCCTGTATATCTCTTTGAATGTGCTTTTTGTATTCTTTTTGTTTCTTATATTGCTCATCCAGGCATTCTATCTTTTTGTTTACTTCCTCCACTTTTTAACTGTGTCTTTTTTAGATATGTTCAGCATCTCTTTCATTTCTTTTATCATTTCTTCTTTTACCTGGGAGATTATTTCTATTTTAAATTCCTTTAAAGCTTCCTATAGTTGCTTCTTTATTTCAGTTGCTATTATTTAAGGTGTTTCAGATGTATGGCATATATTTTCTTCTATGTACATAGCTCCTAAGGGTTCTTGGGATGGGCTGGATGTTTGAGATTGTATTTTGGTCTTTCGTTTTGTTATTTTCCTATATTTCCGTGTTTCAAGTCTTATTCCATGGCTTTCCCAGGGCCTGTTGGAAATCCTTTTTTATACCCTCAGCTCCTGGGTCTTTGGCTTCCCAGTTCCCAGGATTGAGAGAGAGTAACTGGGGGTGTGGCAGGCATGCCCGTACCCTGCGTGGTGGTTGAGTGTGGTCCAGTGTAGCAGGAAGTTGTGAAGTTCTTTGGCTGGTGGAAGCAATGATCCCAAACTCCCGGGCTCAGGATGGTGCAGAGACACTCACTTCAGGCCGCCCAGTTTCCAGAATTGAGGGCACAGGCTGTCTCAAATCCTTGGAACTCCAAGGGTAGTTTGTGCAGGCAGGCCCAAGACCTGCTGAGTCAGTCCAGTGTGGCAGAAAGCTGTGAAGTTCCATGGCTGGTGGGAGCAATGATGTTAAACTCCTGGGGCCTGGGGTGGTACGAGGACACTCACCCCAGGCCACCCAGTCTCCAGAATTGAGAGCTCTGGCAGGCCCAAATCCCTGGAGTCTGCATGGAGTATTTGTTCTCACACAGCTCTGAACGAAGCCTTCAGAAAAGAACAAAAGATTCAGTGGTCAACAAAACCCAGTCCCTCTAGCCATCCAAAAACCACACAGATGCAATCTATTGTTTTCTATGGCCTGTTCCTGGGGTTAAGCCCAACATTTCTCCATGAGATCTGCCTAATTTTATATTCTAGGTTAAACCTTGAAGTGATTGTGCTATAAAAGCTCATATTTAAGTATTTCAATGATTAACAGATATTGGATATAAAATCCAAACACAAAAAATACAAGAAAAAAGGACAAGAGAAAACAAAATATTAAGAAAATGTTAAAAAATCAGCTGAGTAACTTGTTCTATATAGCAGACATGAGAAACAAAAGTTTCTAAATGAATTCCATATAATTATATAATATTTGTGTTAGTTGTAATTATTGAATTCTAGTATTCTATTTTAAATTATTCCCTTAATGACCACATCCAATACCTGACAGTACTTTTATTTGTGGACTGATGACTGTTGGTGTCATTACCATAAGACAAAAATAAAGTTCTATATAAATTAAGTCAGTACTGATATTTAAATCTGTTCAAACTTTTTACAATTAATAACATGTAATGAGAACTCTGCTTACATTTAGATTTCTATTCAACACCTAATAATGCTGAAGGTCATCTTAAGGATGACATAGGGAAATAGATCTTTCATAAACTAGAAGGCAACCAAGAGATAAAGATAGAGAAAAGGGAGAGGTGAAAATTAGTTAAGATGTGCTTAGTACATGTACTAACTGCTCATGAGGAATGTAGCCATTATGTGCTGTAAACATATACAGTAAAGATAGACTAACAGTGCTCAAAACACTAGTTTGCTGTTGCTGTCATTTTTATTGGAAACACTAGATTTTAAACCTGCAAGGTGCTGGGCACATTTACTCTCAAGACATCAATAATCTATGTGTACCATAAGCAACTCTAAGGAAGGTGCCCACAGAAAATCCCACCCATGTCTACATTCCAGTACTACCAGAGCACTACCCAGCCACCAGCTTTCACTCACCTTCTCACTGCCCTGTTGCTACCCTAGTTCATATAAATTTGATGTTCAAAGAACAGTTCAAAACAATCCATTTCAGAATTTATCATACTGTGTGAGGGGCAAGGTTCTTGTGTTCATAGAAGGAATCTGTGCCTCCTTTAGGAAGGCTCTGTTTTATTTAGAGAAGAAAGATCTAGTATGATTTGCTTTGAGGATTTTGAGTCAGCTTTTGTTCAATCTCACATCAGACCCTAGGGACCCAAACTCTGGTATCCAAATCTCCCAGTGGAAAACTATATGAGCAATTAAACAATTCTACTAAGGGATTCACTAAACATGAAATGAAGTGATGTAATGTGCTTTTATCATTACATTGTCTCAAAAGCATATTTTGACTTCCTATATGACAGATTTGAGGAAAAACTGGATTCTGATATATGTGATTTCACTTGATTTAATCAAGTCAAATCAATTTACCAAACAAATACCAGAATACTCTATAAACTTGAAACAAGCAAAAATGTATCTGCTAATAAAGTTACACTTTGAAGATCTCAGAAGTAAACTTGTTGAAGAAAAAAGTTATGGATGAATTTAATTTTAAACTTAAATTCTAGCCACACAAGGTCAGATTAAACAAGAAAATCTTCAAATATATTTACTCTGTAAATTTTTTTATTTTAGATATAAAACAGAGAAGCATATTTACTGAACTTGGCATTAATAATTTTGTTAATTATATGGAATGGGAAAACAACATAAGAAACTACCTAAAGGCGAGAATGTCCACGGCACGGTTGGATACTTAGGAATAAGCTTTAGAGTGAATATGTTGTGTCGTGAAGATAAGTAAAAAAACACACACACACATACATATACATGGCTAGCAAGGTCTTAAAATCCAATTCAAGGAGCTTCAACAACTTTAAATAGTGCACTCTAGTTTCTAAGTAGATATATTGGATATCTGTTTGTTGTGTATGGCTGAATACACTGTTTTCAAGAGTTGTAAGCATATATGGAACTTACTGATAAAGTTTTTTATTAGTACATCTGTGGTATGTAATGAACACTTGCATCCTGGTGACTTGACACACATAACAAATCGCATGTGAATAATTTTACTTCCCCTCCCCCTCCCTTTCCCCTGCCTCCAAGCTTAGATTTGCCTCTCCACTTACATAAAGTCCAGTATCATTTAATTTAAAAATCTGGACATAGATCAGTCAAGAGGAACAGGAATTCAAAGCATGTGGTGAATTATCTCTTTTTCTCTAGCTCTCTGCTTTGCTTTCTTCTTTACTGACTTAGCTCCCAGAAAAGTTCTCTCTAGTTGAAAGGGAAAGCTTTAAATCATTTAGAGACCCTGTCAGCTCACAATCAGTCTTAGCAGAAAGAAGCTCTTCTTTTCTCATTAATTATAGAAAAATCCCCAAAGTTTGTTCCCTAGGTCAGTGGCATTGACCCAGAAGTCAATCACTGTTGATGACTGACTGTGAACCCTGGACCAAATGCCATGGAGTGCATGATAGTGATACAGTAAGATAAGAAAGGTTGCAACACTACAGGAAACCTAATTTGATATTAGTAAGAGAATGAGGAGTTCATCTCAAACTCCAGAGTTTATCAGAAGAGGAAAGAATAAATTAGTTAACAAAGGAGTCAAAAGCCTGTGAGGTTGCTTTGCAGACGAGTCTGGAGAAGCACACTGTGTGTCTGAATTATCTCCATTGGTAACTCAGGGAGGTACCTATAAAAGTTATACTGGGAGGGGCTGGGGGTTTAGCTCAGTGGCATAAGCGCCTGCCTTGAAAGCAGGCAGTCGTGAGTTCTATCCCCGGTACCGATAAAAAGGAAAAAGACAAAAAAAAAAAAAAAAAAAAAAAGTTACACTGGGAAAGCTGATCTAGTACAGTACTAATTTTTTCTGAAGCTTCATTTGAAGCAGTCTTTCTTTTTGCTAACAATGCCCAACAGTCTCTGCTTAAGGAAAGTGTGTCTACTCGCAGAATATGGAGACCAATAATTACCCACAATGCTAAACGGGAAGTGACTGAGTGTCCCTGTTTCTAAAATAAAATGTCTCTCAAATAGAAATTGTACATCCTAGAAATGCAACCAATGAGTAAGTGGCTGAAATGAGAGAATCTGAGTATAGCAAAGGTCTCTTTAACACAGGGTAGGTACTGAAGCTTTCTTTGAGGAAAGCAGAGATTTGCTTTGAGAATACATTATCAAAAAATTTACACTGAAGAAAATGAACACTGAAAAATTTACACTGAAGCTTCAGGTTAGCAGAAGTAGACAATGTTAAAGCATGCAACAGAGAAGAAGACAAATTACATGAAAAATTTACAAAGCAGGGTCAAAACAACAAGTCCTAGTTTTCATGAGCTTGAGCGTATTGTTTTTCTAACTTTTTAAAAATTAAAACAAGGATAGAAACTTCATTTAAACAAGTGATTGCATGAAGAGATTGACAAAAATCATAGTGGGTTTACAAAGAAAGCGGCAATGGTACATATAAGTCAGGGCTGAATGAAAAACATGGCCCAGACCAGTAGAAAAGAGTGACAAATAGATTTTCTAAATATCAAAGACACATGCAAAGCATATGAACAGAATTTTTTGTAAACCCAGTAATAAATAACAGTAGCATTATATTTTCAGTGGACTGTATGTGCAGCATACAGATATAGAAACTACCGATGAATTTAAAAATGAAGTCTGAATCAGAAATGCAGGCACTTACAAGTTTACTAGGGCCAGCGATTTAGCTTGGCAGCATAAGTACCTGCCTGGCAAGCACCAGGTCATGAATTTGACCCCCAGTACCAAAAAAAAGTTTACTAAATAATTCATGATGAAGAGAGACACACACAGAGACACAGAGACAAAAAAATGAGTTGCAGTAAAAAGATTATTCTAAGCACCTTGTAGATATCATATAATTAATTTTTCTTGAGGTTTTTGTGAAATAACAATTATTATTGTCACCGTTTTTTACTTAAGGCGATACGTTGTCTTCCCAAAACTCTGTGTGTTGCAGCAACTATCACAAGGATAAAGCAAACAAGAAAAAGCAATTAGTAGTATATATGCAAATCTGGAATTTTCATATCATGTATAAGCTTTTTGACAGAGGAATGTTTTTCATTAGAATTTGATTCTTAAAGTTTCTTTAAAATTACTAAAAACGGTGATTATTGTGACTTCTTGATTAATGTTATGAAAACTTACAATAAATGAAATTTCTGAATCTTAATAGTGCCCTTATGCATATTAATTTTCAAGATTAAAAAAATAAGACTTTAGATTTTGAAAACACTCATTCCTAACTTTGTAAATTGAAGACTCCTGAAAATGAATCAAAAAGGCTCACTGTTAAATACACAGCTGATTGCTCTTCATGCCACCTCCTTATCCCAGAGCACACCCTATGCCTTCTTTCCTTTACAGCCCTGAGGTCTTCAAATGTTACATTTTCTACGAAAATATTTTGTAGCCCAGGACTTCCCTGAGAGCTTCTTTCACATCCTTGTTCCTCAGGTTGCAGATCAGATGGTTCAGCATGGGAATCATGACAGTGTAGAACACTGTGGTCACCTTGTCAGCATCCAGATTATCGCCAGAAGTGGATTGTTCCATGAAGACAGTGATGGCTGTGAGGCGGGAGGTGCAGGTGGAAAATGCTTTGTGCCTTCCCTCTGCTGAGCGCATCCTCAGGATGTGATGAGAATGAACAAGTAGGAGGTGAGGACAATCACAATGGTGAGCATCCCATTGAAGTTTACCACCACGAGCAGCAGCACCTCGCCTATGGTGACACTGGAGCAAGCAAGACTTAAGAGAAGGGCAGGTCACGGAAGAAGTGGTCGATCACATTGGACTTGTAGGAGGGGATCTCAAGGGCTGAGCACAGGTGAATCACACAGATACAGAGAGCTAACAGCAAGCAACCAGTTCCACAAGGAGCTTCTGGGACATGGTCACCATGTACAGCAGTGGTCACAGATGGCCACAAAGTGGTCACAGGCCATCACAGCCAGGAAGAAGGCTTCAGGGATGCCTAAGTACAAAATAAATAAAATTGCTCCATGCATCCCAGGAAAGAAATGGTTCTGTCATTAAGACATTAGCCAGCATCTTTGGCATGATGACTGAGGAGTAGCAGAAATTTATAAAATGGCAGGTGACTGGGGAAGAAGTACATGAGGGTGTGGAGTTGGGAGCTGACCTGAACCAGTGCTGTCATGCCCAGATTGGCCAGGAGGGTGATTCCATAGATGAGAAGGAACAGCAGGAAGAGGAGGCATCGCACCTCAGGGACATCTGACAGCTCAAGGAGAAGGAATATGTCACTGTGGTGCAGTTTCCCTCTGGCATTTCCAACACTAGTCAGGTCAACAAAAGCAATTGAGAAACTCTGTATTACTTTGGGAAGAAATAAGAGAGAAAAAGGCTTATTTTAATGTCAGGTGAATATTAAATTGAATATATATATATATATATGTATATATATATGCAAGAGTGTTACAGAAACACAAATTTCAAAGTATTAAACACTGTCAGAATAACTAAAAATGTGTATGTCAATGAATCTCGCTAGTAAAAATTAATTTCTCCACCTGTGCCTCCCACCTAAAGGCCATCACCATCCTCCATGGCACCATCCTGTTCCTCTAATGTGAGCCCAACTCCAGGAACTCCAGGCATGCAATCAAAGTAGCTTCTGTGTTTTACATGGTGGTGATCCCCATGCTGACCCGATTTACAGTCTGAGAAAGGATGTGATGGGCAGTCTGCAAATTTATGGACATTAAATCCCTTCCTTATTGAGCATGGAATTCCAGTTCATTTTGGCTTTGACGTACATATCTTTTTCATAGAGGCTGATTTAAGGACACTATTAAAATTAAGAGTTAGTTTTGTGAAGTTGAACAGAAAGACTTTGCTTTCAAGACAGTAACCTGGGCTATGTCTTTTACTTGTAGCAAACATCAGTAATTCTGTTGATCTTTAATTTTATCTACAGATTTGGTATAACAGCATAGTTTACAACATTAATATCATGTAGCATATCCTGTATAATTCAATAAATATTAATTACATTCCTATTATTTACAAGAAACCTGAAATTGACTATGTTCTAAAAACAGAATTATGTGTTACAAATGTAGGAATCAGATATAACTCTTCCCTTGCATGATGTAAAACCCATTGTTGACAGAATGATAAAAAGGGCACAAGGTAGAAAGTAAATTTCTTAAGACAGTTTCAAGGAGGATAATTGCAAAGCCACAATAGGATTTGTTGAAGGATGCTTTTATTAAAACAAACAAACAGACAACTAGTAAAACCTGGCCATGGAAAAGAGAAATGGCTGAGATATTCCAAATACATTTAAATGAGAAAGGAATTCTATTTACCACAAATAAAGCAAAGAAGGTAGTAAGGTCATACTGAGCTAATAAGTCAGTGAGTCTTTTAGTGTGTTCATGTTTGGGTTTGTGGGCATATGTTTAATATATTCAGATTAGTCAGCATGAATAAAAATTTGACTAGGATGTATTTAATTTCTTGAATATATTTTTATTTTTTACTTTATTTTAAAGAGATTAAGACAAAACAGTACATAACAAAGCAGATAGAACAGAACAATGTAAGCAACACAGTATTTCATCAGAAGACAACCCGTAATTAACAGTAACTACTACAATGTCTCTTTCATTGAAATAGTTTATTCTTGAATGTATTTTTAAAGGAGTTACTGCATGGCTATGTATAATCTTATGACATCTCACAAAAGTCACAGATAGACCATATCTTTTAAAAATGTTACCTATGAAATGGGGTTTATATTAATGATATACCTGTCCTGTCCTGCATTCTGTGCTGTTTTGCTATGAAGACACTGTAAATATTATCAGTTCTTTATGATTTTGTTAAATTTGTGCATAAGCTTACAATATTTCTCAACAGACTTATTTACCTTAAGAGGAAAATGCAGTTTTCTTA
Organism: Cavia porcellus; assembly: GCF_034190915.1. Taxonomy (NCBI): domain Eukaryota; kingdom Metazoa; phylum Chordata; class Mammalia; order Rodentia; family Caviidae; genus Cavia; species Cavia porcellus. Next base: position 31,383,809 of record NW_026947515.1, read on the forward strand.
TCAGTTGAAAAAATAATTTCCTGTGTAAATTTTTTCAAAATAAAATGCAAACCGGGATCAAGTCCTACTTTTTATAAATGATTAAAACTGCCAGATTTTACCTAAGTAACTTACATCCACGGAAATAACTTGTATGGACTTATTGTTGTATTTACTCATTAAGTCTAGGTGGAATTCCAAAGAATAATTAATATAATGAGAATGGTACTGTAGGTCAGTAAGAAATGCAGCAAAGTGGACAAGTGACACAGTCACTTGTGGAAACTATTGGAGAAAACTGAAATGTGACCCTAGGAGAGCACTCTCAGAAGCATCACCACGGTCCAAGTGTAAAATAACAGCTTACAGCCTCCCTCATTTTAGGTACACAACTAGATATACGAACTCATCTTGAGTCTTCTCAAAATTAGTCAGTGTAATAGTCGAAGTTAGGCCTTCTCTTCTAGACATTGTGTTGAATGCTAAGATTGCAGAGGGCTACATATATGTTTCTAGTCATATCACCTATGATTCTAGAAACTGCTCTTGACTTTAGTTGGCTTGCTGATGCTCCTAATGCTTTTATTTGTGTTAATCTATCAAAAACATACAAGTGACTACTTGGTAGGAACTTTCAATCATACCAGTACCAGTATCCACAGACCTTAATATTTGTTTTTTTATTTGAAAATTTCTATAGGTAAAAAAAAATCAAATTTGTGACAATATCCTTCTTGAACTAAGGGTATTCTCATCTTTCTTGTTTTGTATAATTTTTCACCTACTGAATGTTTTGGAAGTCTATTACAGATAACTGATTCTGAAAAGCAAATAATAGTTGATTTTAAATTTGCATTATGTATCTATCCTATACTGTGTAGTACATTTTGAGTAAATAGGGGGATCTATCTTTTGCAAAAAGGAAGTGAACAAGGAATGGAAGGAGGGGAGGAGGAAGGAACAGGAAGGGGATTAAAAATCATTAAGATTATATAACAACTATCCATGATGAATATAATCATCACATAATGCAAAAGTACTTATAAAAATAGAATAGAAATTTTTGAAACAGATAAAAAGACACTTTCATAATATACTGAAATACAAGCAGGCCGATGTTTTGTTATATATTTTGTCTTCATTCTTTAATAGAAATTTTTCCAAGTGTACTTATAATAGAACAGGGCATCTTAATGAGATTTTCAAGAATGTACTGAGTCGTTGTTTGGGACTCCCGCACCTCGCCATTGGTGCGCTGGGCGGATCTGGGGCGCCTGCATCAGCCTCCCAGTGTGTCTGGAGGACTGTGGATGTCTCAGCGGGGAGGGGGGGGAGTCGCAGGTTCCAGAGGCCCCGTGGCCTGCAGTGGGTGCTCAATGGGCTCTGCCCGGAGCCCAGACTGTTCAGGACCCCCCAGGCTTCCGGGGGCAGTGAAGTGGAGAAGTGGGTTTGAGGCCTCTGCTTCTGCCTCCCCATCCCAGCTACACTTGGGGAACTGTGGAGCTTCCGGCGGGTGGGCGGGCCTGCGCTGTCCCTGGAGCCCAGCCTGTTTGGGACTCCCGTGCATCGCCCTCCGTGTGCGGAGGGGGGCTGGGCGGATAAGGGGCACCTGCATTGGCCTCCCCGCATGTCTGGAGGACTGTGGATGTCTAGGCGGGCAGTGGAGCATCGCGGGTTCCGAAGACCCTGGGTCCCTTCAGGCTTCCAGGTGCAGTGAGGTGGAGAGGTGGGTTTGAGGCGTCTACATCCGCCTCCGCATCCCTGCTGCGATTGGAGAGCTGTGGAGCTTCCAGCAGGCAGGTGGGCCCACGGTGTCCCTGGGGCCGAGCTTGTCTGGAACTGCAGTGTTCTAGGCAGGCAGGGGAGGGCCATTGGTTCTGCAGGCCTGGTAGACTGGGGTGGCCGGGGTGCCAGAGTCTCAGGAGCTGCAAACATAGAAGGGGATTTCCAACAGACCCTGAGGAAGCTTTTAAATAACACTTGAAACACAGAAATATAGGAAAATGACAAAACGAAAGACCAAATTACAACCTCAAACCTCCAGCCCATCTCAAGAAACCCTAGGAGCAATGTATATAGAAGAAAATATATGCCATTCACCTCAAATATCGGACACAATAGCTACTGAAATTAACAAGCAACTCCAGGAAGCTTTAAAGAAATTCAAACTCGAAATAATCTCCCAGGTAAAAGAAGAAATGATAAAGGAAATGAAAGAGATTCTGAATATATCCAAAGAAAATACAGATAAAAAATTGGAGGAACTAAACAAAAAGATAGAATCCCTAGAAGAGCAATATAAGAAACAAACGGAATACATAATGCAGATGCACAGAGATATACAGGAAATAAAAAACTCCACTGAAAGTTGTAAAAACTGCCTCAATGAAAGTGAAGATAGAATTTCCAACCTTGAAGACAGGATTGCAGCTAGTGAACAGGAAAGGAAAGATCTTTTAAAAATAACAAGGAATCAGGAAACAACAATTCAACGGCTGCAAGATGATGCAAAGAAAAATAACATAAGAATGATAGGGATTAATGAAAAAGGAGACAACATGAAGAATGTCAAGATGATATTTAGAGAAGTAATAGCTGACAATTTCTCAAGCATGAGATCAGAAACTAACATCAGGATCAGTGAAGCACATAGAACTCCAAATAGTCATAACCAAAATAAAACTACACCCAGACATATAATAATCACCATCCAAGAAATCCAACACAAGAATAGATTATTAAAAGCTGTCAGAGAGAAAAGACAGATCATTTATAAAGGAAAACCTATCAGAATCACAGCAGACTTCTCAGCACAAACAATAAAGTCAAGAAGAGCATTGAGTGAAGTATTCCAGATCCTAAAGCAAAATGATTTCCAACCTAGACTGATATATCCTGCAAAACTATCATTTAAAATAGATGGTGAAATACGATACTTCCATGACAAAGAACAGCTGAAGAACTTCATGAACACCAAACCAACCCTGCAAAAATATTGAAAGACAGTTTAGATACACAAAGGAAAAAACCACTAAGCAAAGCAGATAATTAAACAGAACAGAAAGATAAAGATGCATCAGCAGAGAGCTATCATGTCAACAATAAACTAGCATTTAACACTAATTGACCGGCGCAGCCCCCCAATGAGACAGAGGACGCTCTTGTGGGTAACAGGAACTGCCGCTTTATTTACGCGGGCTCTGGTTTATATATTCAGCCGTGACCAATCACAGGCTGCCACGAGGAAGCACGGCGGGAATGGGACGCAGGCTCTGGCTAATATATCCAGCTGTGGCCAATCAGGGATTGCCACAGAGTCGGCACGGGGCGAATACGGAGTGAGCAGGAGGTGCGCACGGGTTGGCTAATTTAGAGAGGGACGTAACGCATTGCGGAAGCCTACGTGGTCTTATCGTCCCAGGCGGGGTGTGTTGAGTGCCTGCGCCCGGCAAGTAATAACCATTAATGTAAATGGTCTCAATGCACCAATCAAAAGAAACAGACTAGCAGAATGGATCAAGAAACAAAATCCAACCATATGCTGTTTACAGGAAACCCATCTAACCCAGAAGGATACTCACAGACTGAAAGTCAAAGGATGGAAAACAATACTTCATGCAGCAGATATCACAAAAAAGGCAGGAGTAGCCATTCTGTTTGCAGACAACGAGAACTTTAAACCAACAATGGCCATAAAGGACAAAGAAGGTCACTACATATTCGTAAGGGGAAAACTCCAAGAGGAAGAGATAACTATCTTAAATATATATGCACCAAACTACAGAGCACCCAGTTATATAAAACAACTATTAACAGAAATGAAAACTCAAATTATCAGTAACACAATCATAACAGGAGACCTTAATATGCCATTGACACCAAGGGACAGATCAACTGGACAGAAAATGAGCAAAGAAATAACAGAACTGAATCACACCTGAACAAATGGATTTGATAGACATATACAGAATGTTCCACCCATCAACATCAGAATACACATTCTTCTCAGCAGTGCATGGATCATTCTCTAAAATAGACCATATCTTAGCTCAGAGAACATATTTAAACAAATGCAAAAGAGTTGAAATCATCCCTTGCATGTTATCGGATCGTAGCGCTCTGAAATGAGAAATTAATGATAAAAGATACTGCAAAAATCTCGCAAACACATGGAAACTGAATAACACACTCTTGAGTAATCAGTGGGTCACAGAAGAAATTAAAGAAGAAATTAAACAATACCTAAAAGAAAATGAAAATGCAGATACAACTTACTGGAATTTGTGGGATGCAATGGAAGCCATCCTGAGAGGAAAATTTATTGCACTGAGTTCCCACATGAGGAAAACAGAATGAATACAAATAAATAATTTGATGCTACACCTCAAGCAGCTAGAAAAAGAAGAGCAAGTCAAGCCCAAAGCAAAAAGAAGAGAGGAAATTATAAAAATCAGAGCAGAAATCAATACAATAGAGACTAAGAAAACAATCCAAAGAATCAACGAATCAAAGAGTTGGTTCTTCGAAAGAATAAATAAAATCGATAAGCCCCTAGCCAACCTTATTTAAAAAAGGGAAGAAAAAGCTCAAATTCATGCAATAAGAAATGAAAAAGGTGAAATCACTACAGACCCAATAGAAATACAGAAGATCATCAACACCTATTTTGAAAACCTCTACTCTCAAAAGTTTGATAACACAGAAGAAATAGACAGATTCTTAGAAACATATGAAGTACCAAAGCTAGATCAAGAGGATGTAAAACTGTTGAATAACCCAATCTCTGTTAATGAAATTGAAAATGTAACTGTCCTTACCTACAAAGAAGAGCCCAGGCCCAGATGGATTCACTGCAGAATTCTACAAGAAATACAAAGAAGACCTAATGCCAACACTCCTCAAACTATTCAATGCAATTGAAAGGGAAGCAATCCTTCCTAAGTCATTCCTGGAAGCAAATATTACTCTAGTACCAAAACCTGAGAAAGACCCAACTAAAAAAGAGAACTATAGACCGATCTCCCTAATGAACACAGATGCAAAAATCCTCAATAAAATATTGGCAAATAGGATGCAGCAAATCATCAAGAAGATTATACACCATGACCAAGTGGGGTTCATCCCAGGAATGCAAGGATGGTTCAACATACATAAATCAATAAATGTAATCCACCATATCAATAAAGCCAAAAGTAAGAATCACATGATCATTTCTATAGATGGAGAAAAAGCCTTCGATAGGGTCCAACATTTATTCATGATAAGAACTTTACAGAAAATTGGAATAGATGGTCTTTACCTCAATATAATAAAGGCCATTTATGACAAACCAACAGCCAGCATCATACTAAATGGCCAAAAATTAAAAGCCTTTACTTTAAAATCAGGCACAAGACGAGGATGTCCTGTATCACCACTCCTATTTAATATAGTACTGGAAGTACTAGCCAGAGCAATTAGGCAAGAAAGAGAAATAAAAGGGGTAAAGATAGGAAAAGAAGAAGTTAAATTATCATTGTTTGCAGATGACAAGATAATCTACATAGAAGACCCCCTAAACTCCATGGAAAGACTCTTAGATACAATAAATAAATTCAGTAATGTGGCTGGATACAAAATCAATACTCAGAAATCAATAGCATTCCTATACACTAACAACAAAATCACAGAGAGGGAAACAAGAGAAACCACACTCTTCAGACCAGCAGGCAAAAAAATGAAACAATTAGGAATTACTCTTATGAAAGAAGTGAAAGACCTATACAGGGAAAACTATAGTACACTGAAAAAAGAAATTGAAGATTATCTCAGAAAATGGAAGAACATCCATTGCTCATGGATAGGAAGAACAAACATTGTGAAAATGGCCATTCTCCCAAAACGGTTATACAGATTCAATGCAATCCCAATAAAAATACCATCAACATACCTTATAGATCTAGAGAAATCACTCCTAAATTTCATCTGGAACCAGAAGAGACCTAGAATAGCAAAGGCAATTCTAAGCAGCAAAGACAAAGCAGGAGGCATCACAATCCCTGACTTGAAGTTATACTACAAAGCAACAGTAGTAAAATCAACATGGTATTGGAATCAAAACAGAACTGAAGATCAATGGAATAGATTAGAAGATACAACCACAACTACAAACACACTCAACCACCTTATCTTTGATAAAGGAGCCAAGCAGGTTCACTGGAAGAATGATAGTCTCTTTAATAAATGGTGCTGGAAAAACTGGCTCTCCATTTGCTGAAAACTAAAGCCAGACCCATGCCTATCACCATTTACTAAATTAAAATCTAAATGGATCAAAGATCTGAATAGCAAAACAGAAACACTAAATCTATTGGAAGAAAAATTGGGTAGAAACCTTGAAGACATAGGAGTAGGTAGAGAATTCATGAACTGGACTCAAACCGCACGGGAAATACTTCCCAGAATGAATAAATGGGACCACTTCTTATTAAAAAGTTTCTGCATGTCAAAAGAAATCTCCAGCATAGTGAAATCCTCCCCGGGCTCCTCCCCGTGTCCTCGCTTCCTCCACTCGTCTCTCCGAGAACTGGCCTCTCCAGAGTTCTCCCGGGCTCCAGGTCTGCTCCTCTTCCGGAGTCCCCGCCCGTCCTTGGGGTCCAGCCCCGCGGCATCAATTTTCCCGCTGCTGCATGGTCACCAATGGTCCTGCTGACCCTCTGTCTCCTCGGTTATTTCCGCCAGGCCTCGGGTCCATTCGTTTATCCTCAGGCCCATGAACCTTCCTGCGGTTCTGGCACTCCAGGCTTGGTTCCTCGGGACATTCCGCGCCTCTTCGGTCCTTTCCGCCACGCCTCGGGACCTTTCGTTCATCCTCGTTTTTCCGCGCCTCCTCAGTTCTTTGTGCAAGGTTTCGATTCTATTTCTTTCTTTTTTTTGGTCTTTTTTGTTTTTATCGGTACCAGGGATCGAACTCATGACTGCCTGCTTGCAAGGCAGGCGCTTATGCCGCTGAGCTAAATCCCCAGCCCCCCAATTCTATTTCTTTATTTTTCGGTCCCTCCCTGTCTCTGGCCCCTCCATGTCTTTCGGGTCCCTTCTTGTCTCCTCGGTTATTTCCGCCTGTCCTCGGGTCCATTCGTTCGTCCTGTTTCTTCGGGCCACTTCCATCCATCTGGGTGTCCCACGTGCCAAGTTCCTGTATTTCGGTCTCTCTTTCGGTGTCTCTGTGCCCCTTGTATCCCTCTGCGACTCCGGGATTTCCTGAGCGCCTCTGTGTCCCCACCCTGGCCACTGTAGAGCTCCCTCCACCCGGGTTTCCGCAGTCCCTGCTCCTGGCTCTTGGTGGCGCTGTCCTCTTTAGCACTGCAGCCCAGGCAGTGCAAGGACCCTTCCTGCAGGCTGCTGGTGCATATAGCCCGGACCAAGGCAGATTAAGGAGAGAGACCAAGAAGAAAGGTTTGCGCTCGGAGAAGTGGGAACACGGTTTTCTTCTCCTGGGTGAACTCGGGAATCATCCCGGCCGTGCCCAGCCGTGCTTTTTTCTGTGTGTATCTGCCCTCACTCAGTTGAAGTTTCCACATCACTCAGTTTATGTTTGGGCTTTTGTTTTGCTCAGAAAAAGTCTTTGGATTATGAATGAGCATGTTATGATGATTTTTTGTCATTGTATTATATTTTGAATCTTTGTCTCCTGGCATTTATGCTGGGTTTTATTTACAGTCTTAAAAAATGAAATATAAATGTTTTCATCAATTTCTGGCTAATAAAAAGACTTTCTGTATTCTGAAAGTTTTACAGATTCCACAAGTTTGACTCACTTGTGGTGCCTGTATTACTTGCCCATGGGACAGCTTGAACTTTCGAGGTACATGTATGACTGTCACATCCAGCAGCATAGGACAATCCTGCCAGGGGGTAGAAGCTGCGCGATGTGGCAGTTATGGGTGTACAGTCCCATGTTGAACATGTTAATATAGACTATTAAAGAAAACTCATGTTATATGATTTCATCATAATTTAAGGAAACATGTCAGGACATCTAACATGTCAGGACTGTTGAACCCAGATGGAGTAGTAGCAGCTCCCTATACATTGGAACACAACTTTTAAAATAATGAAGCAAGTTTAACAACAATGAAAAAAAGAAAAATGTAATGTATGTCATCAGGTAAATACACCATGAGATAAATTCTGAAGTATTGTTATGCTTTGTATCTAGATGTCCTCCCAAAGCCTCATGCAGTCATAGGTAGGGAGTTTTGAAGATGGCTGGATTACAGTGTGATATTGGGATTAAGTGTGTGATGCTGAGATTAAGGGTGAGATACTGGGATGAATGGTGTGATGCTGGCATTAGGGGTGTGTCACCCTGGTTGTGCATGCACCAAGCTGTAGGGCTGTAGATGGGATGGAACATAAAGGGGGCAGAAAGCGGGCGGACTGCTGCTGGTTGCTCCCTGTGTTCTACCTGCCTGGCCACACCATGGACTGCTCCTCCTCTGAGAAGCCTTTCTGCCAGGCCACCCTGCCTTGGGGCCAGGTGGGCATGCACTGAAACATCTTCAGACTGAAAACTGAAATAAATCTTTTCTCCTTTAATTTGTGGATGCTGGGTATTCTATCTCAGCAATGCGAAAAGTAACCAAGATGAGTATCTATGACACTATGATGGGCATACAACAGGAAGACAAATTCAAGTAGGAAAAAAGTGGCAACAGGACACCTAACTGTACTTTAAAGCTATTGCCTGTGATGCTGTTTTAAAGAAGGACTGTTTCAGTGTGCTATGATAACAGTGATAAACATATACATGGCAACTTATCTATGGGCAAGTTGGCATTTCAGAACCCGAGGGGAGAAACTTTTAGCTCATTATTTGTATAGGAAAGAATCAAACTATGAAGAGGCAATTAAGGCTACTCACATGGAATAACTCACAGCACACATTCATTCAGTTTGCATTGACTGAAGTAAAACCTTTTTCTGCCCCAGTGAAACAAGATAATGAGAAGGAAACAGTAATTCCGAAAATAGGACACTATCATAGTCCTAACCCTCAAGCCTTTTACAAAGATGAATAGAAATGCCGAGGAAAAGATGAACAAAAAATGATGCCTTGAATTTAACAGAGGAGACTGTCTTTCTGACTGCAAGGATAAATAAGTATGGACAGGCTAGTAAAAAACCAAAGAGAATAATTTGATTAAGATGACATTAAATTGACTTGGTATCAAAGGTTTTTAAGTGAAAACTGAAGGAAAATATGGAAACCTTTGTGTTATATGTAATGACCCAAAATATAATATTCATAGTCTGTAACTCTTCATAAATAATTATAAATGACCCATATTTTAAAAGTCACTTCTAAAGTTACTAGAAAAGAAACAAATTTCTGAACATAGCAAACAGCAACTCAGATCGATACTCATAAACATTCCAGTAAAGCTACTGTGAAATATTCCATAGTAAGTAATCATATGGCCTGACAATAGTACTGGAGAGAAAGAAGTAGATCATAACTTTGGAACAGAAAACAGTTGATAATTACTTAGAGAAACAATCAGATAATACGTTTTTAAAAACTGAATAATCTATGGTTATAGAAGTTCACAGGACATGGGAGAATGCTTTTGTACGAACTACTAAAGCCTAATTTATAGCTCATCAAAAAGAAACAGAAACATGAGGAGATAGTTGATTTTAGAGATGCAACCAATGTGATTTACTTTGTGATAAACTAGTGTTTTAATATGTAAGGGTTTCCTCTTTTCTAAAGCAACTAGAGAATATCAGTTATAGGTTAGGAGTAGATATCGTTCACAGGGGGAACGTGTGATTAAAAGGTAAAGTTTAATAATTATGGTCTTGTATCAGTAGGTAGCATGAGCATTATGGCAAGTGAGTAGAAACCTATTAACAACTATTATTGAAATATAATAAAAATGAGAGATGTATGTAGATAGTGCTAATATTTTGAAAACTGGTTTGCTTAAATTCAGTCCAAGTTTTCCTTATATAAACCCAAGGTCCTTGTTCTACTTGAATGCTAGTATTGAGGTGAAACAAAATAACTATTGAGCTATATGGTCTAAAGTATGAATCCAATAAAGGCAAATGTCTGTATTCATTGAACTTTCACTAAGCACAATTTAAAGGAAAACCATAATATAAGAAGTTAATTTCTATATTCAACTTTCTTGTTCTTTATTGTTACTTCCATCGTGTACAGTAGGGCAATATGGAAATACACAGCAAAACTTTGGCTTGTGAGCATAATCCTTCCAGGAAGCACACCTATAGTCGAAAACAAGTCCAATATTAAAGTGAATTTCTCCATAAAAAATAATGGAAACTCAGATGATTTGTTACATAATGCAAAAATATTCATATAAAATTATTACCATACTATAACATTGTAAGAAAAAAATTATATGATTAGTAAAGGCATAGTTATAGAAGAACAAACTTATAGACATGTCACAGCAAGTTAAAATCAAAGAGTAGCCTCTGTCTACGCTCCTGCTGCCTGTCACATTAACAACCTATTAGATTCAGTCAATCTTGACTGTTTGGGTCCAGCTGCTTTTCTTTTGACAATTTGTTGTGCTAATTTGACCATTCTCAGTTTATTTTTCTCCTAATTAACAAGATATATTGCTTCTTAACTGGCTTCAAGTACTTTGGTTGGGGTGAAATAACCCAGACAAAGATACTTCACTTGCTTTCCCCAGTATGTTCCTATGTTATGATAATTCCTTTTAAGCAAATATATTTGGAAGTTAGTTTGCCTGACAATATATGACTTAATTCCATCCACATAACCAGCCCTGTAATGCCTTGTTTTTTCTGCTTGTAAACTGTATTTAAACTGGACTCAAAGCTGGTTCTTGGCTAGTGAATTGGACCACACAGCCCACTAGTGTAATAAACAGTTGACTTCTAATTCCTTGGTGCAAAATGTCCTCCATTTGGTTTGATATTGATTTTTCTGTAACAATATAACACAATATAATAAGGAAAAATCAACAATTAACCTGCACTTACCTTTGAAAACTTTTATGACTGTTATGCAGGAAACAAAAAAGAGGAGGGTTATTGCATGGGATGACTTTCACTGTCACTAAGGGAGTCACTGTAACTTATTGGATCAATGGAATTCTTTTCTTTCTGTGAAACTTTAACAAGGACTCTACCCAATGACACTTGCTTTTGCCTCTTTTTGAATATTTCATGAAAATGTGACACTGTATTATTGTTAAACAGACTCATCACTCACTCTATTACAGCCTTAATTGGGTGATGTTTATCTACAAAATTTTGCACTTTTCCCCATATTTTATTTATCTCTCTAATCTCATCTTCCTCTTGTGAAGTTAAGATCTCCTACATAAACTCTTGCTATTGGGAGACAAACACCCACAATCCTGGAGACAGAGAAAGTGCAAGGCAGAAGTAGAGGCAGGAACAGAAACAGACAGAGACAGAGAGAGGTGAATAGGAAAGAAGAGCAGAACCAACGGCTCTGTTTTTATCATGTGCTGTTCAGCATCATGTACTACACGTAGTGCAGAGCATCACCAGTTTAGCAAGTCAAATTTGTTAGAAATGTTTGCTCATCTTGCAGAATAGTTGCCAAAAATTATTCAAAATGGAAGGTTTTGCTGTAATTCATTCTAAAACTCAGATGAAATTGATAAAAGAGTAATACATTTGTATCAAATCATAGCAAGTAATAAGTAATTTTAAACATTAAAATCTTGGCATTTTCAAAATCTCAGTTACCATACAATAATAAATTAATATAAAGCTAAAGTATCAACAAAAATATATATGAAAACATAAGATGTAATTAAGACACAAGTAAACATGCATTTATTTGAACTATGTGGATTTAGAATGCAGTATGGTTCTGATCAGCCCACGGACTGTGTTTTTCACATCCTTGTTCCTGAGGCTGTAGATGAGGGGATTCAGCATGGGGACCAGGACTGTGTAAAGCTGTAGGGAGCCGAGTGACAGGCATTGCTGCCTCGATGTCTCTCTCTCTCTCTCCTATGGGCACTGCGTCTGCCTACATTAACCATAATCCTCTTCTGCTTACGTCACTTATCTGGATGTGATGGTAACCCTGTTGTATTCATCTGTTTAACCTCTTCCTGTCCCAGCTCCCGCCCTTAGCCTATAAAAGGTGTGATTATTTTCTGAATAAACCGGAGGCTTGATTGGGTTACATCAACTTGCCTTCGTCTCTTTTTGTCTCCCCCATGTCTTTTGTTTAATCCCCGTTTCTCCTCCAGGAGTTCTGAACTTGTTGATCTGCAGGCCGGATCAAGTGGCGCCCAACGTGGGGGCTCCTGGCATGGAGAAGTTAACGAGGGAGCCGTTCGAGAGACAGCCGGCTTAAACTGAAAGTGAAAGCAAATTGAATCAGAGACCTCGGCCGAGGAATGAGTAAACTGAATCAAGAATTAAAGCTTAAAGCAACAGGACATTAAATCAAGTGCCGAGACCTGCGCAGACGACTACCTGACGTCCTGCCCGAGTCACGGTGAGTGAACGGCAACCCCATTTCCCTTCCCCGACATGGGTCAAGTATTGAGCGAACACGAAGTGTTCGTCGGAGGCCTTATAAAGGCATGAAAGACAAGAGAGATAAGGGTTGGAACAAAAATTATTGCAGTATTTTCAATTTATTCATAAGGTTTGCCCTTGGTTCCCCCTAGAGGGTTCTATAGATACCAAGAGGTGGAATAGAGTAAGAGATGCTTTAAAAGATTATTATAGAGTTTTCGGTCCAAAAAAGGTTCCTGTGACCACCTTTACATATTGAAATTTAATCTCTGAGCTGCTTGCCCAGAGGCATGCAGACCCTCAGGTTGAGGAGACAGTTGCACTGGGTGAGGCTGCCTTGCGCGACTCTGTTAAATCTACCTCAAAACCATCCTCAGAAAAATCTGAAGCCTCTGATTTCTCAGATGCAGAGAATGATGGCCTGTTAGAGGTCCTCATACATGGTGATCTGCCACCACTTCCACCTTTTGACATGATCAGCAGGTCCCAGGATGGCAGCCCGCCACTCCCTGTGCCTCCATGGCAAATTGGGGATTCATATAAGCCTTTAGAAACAACCTTAACTCTGAAAAGCTTGCAGCCACACAGCAGCTGGTGCAGAACCAGTTAGATGCAGGCCACATTGTTCCTAGTAATTCCCCTTGGAACACACCTATCTTTGTTATCCGGAAAAGGTCAGGGAAGTGGAGGCTGCTACAAGACCTTAGGGCGATAAATAAGACAATGGTCTTAATGGGGCCCCTACAGCCTGACCTCCCCTCACCCAGTGCCATTCCTTTGGGATTTTTTAAAAATTGTCATAGATCTTAAAGATTGCTTTTTCTCTATTCCTTTACACTTCATGACTTCCAAAAACTATTGGGAGACATTAATTGGCTCATACCATTTTTAAAACTAACTAAACATGATTTACAGCCCCTTTATGCGCTGCTTCGGGGAGACATAGATCCAACTTCCCCCCGAGAGCTTACACCTGATGCCAGGAGAGCGCTCAGTAAAGCAGAAGAGGCTATTGCTCAACAAACCGTTTCCTTTATGGACTACAATGAGCCTTTACAGTTTCTCATTTTTAATACAAAGCTTTGCCCTACAGCAGTGTTCTGGCAACAAGCTCCCCTCATGTGGGTCCATTTACCAGTCTCTCTCCAAAAAGAACACTTTTGCCTTATTTCCAAGCTGTCTCAGACCTAATAATCCAGGGTAGAAAGCAGGGAAAATGTTACTTTGGCAAAGAACCAGACATTATCATTCAACCTTTTACAAAAGACCAAATAGATTGGCTACTTCAGAGTACGGAAGTATGGCCTATTGCCTTAGCTTCCTATTCAGGGACTATTGACAATCATTACCCTCCAAATAAGCTAGTTGACTTTGCTAATCGTCACTCATTTATATTCCCTAAAGTCACAGCTTCACAACCCCTTCCGGGTGCCCTGGTTTTATTCACTGATGGCTCATCCTCTGGAAGGGCTGCTTATGTATCTCAAGACAATGTTTCTACCCTCCAGGCAGATACTTCCTCTGCACAATTATCAGAGTTAGAAGCTATTCTTGCAGCTTTTGCTGCTTACTCTGACCAACCATTTAATTTGTATACTGACAGTGCTTATCTTGCCCAGTCTGTTCCATTATTAGAGACTGTTGCTACTATATGTCATGCTTCCCCAGCTGCAAATCTGTTCAAACAATTACAATGCTTCATATGGCTTCGGCGTCATAAGTTCTTTATCGGTCATCTGCGAGCTCATTCCAACCTCCCAGGGCCTCTTGCCCAAGGAAATCATTTGGCTGATGTTGCTGTACGAGCACAGGTTTTTATGGCTCAGGACTCCAAGGTGTCTGAGGCCCAACAAGCCCATCAGCTACACCACCTCAATGCTCACACCCTCCGCCTTCTTTACAAAATTACCCGTGAGCAAGCCAGACAAATTGTAAAAAATTGCCCATCTTGTGCTATCCACTTACCTGTTCAACACCTAGGAGTCAACCCTAGAGGTTTAATTCCTAATGCCTTATGGCAAATGGATGTTACCCATTTCAATGAGTTTGGCAATCTAAAGTATGTACATGTCATTATTGACACTTATGGTGGCTTCATTTTTGCCACTCTCCAGACTGGAGAAGCTGCTAGACACATTATAGCCCATATGCTGTCAGCCTTCTCAGTTCTGGGATGTCCTCAACAGCTCAAGACCGATAATGGCCCTGGCTATACCAGTACCTCCTTTGCTCAATTTTGCAAGAGCCTTAATATCCTCCACACTACAGGTATACCTTATAATCCTCAGGGACAAGGCATTGTTAAACGTGCACATCGTTCTCTTAAATTCACCATAGATAAAATAAAAAGGGAGACATGGTACCCCACCTAGGGGTCCCCTAGAAATGTCCTTTCACATGCTCTTTTTATTTTAAATTTTCTGACCCTGGATGCTTCAGGCTGCTCCGCAGCATCTCGGTTTTGGCATACTCAGACTCAAACACGGTTTGCATCTGTTTTATGGAGAGACCCACTAACCAATGTGTGGAATGGCCCTGATCCAGTCCTTATCTGGGGACGAGGTTCAGTGTGTGTTTACTCTCAACAAGATAGAGAAGCTAGATGGCTACCTGAACGCCTCATAAAGCAAGTAGACAGTTCTTCAAAAGACCCCATGTAACGCCCAGGAATAATGTTATTTCCTGAGGCACAATCCCCTGTGTTCTCTTACAGGTGACACATCTCCCTGGAGGCTTATGCTGCCTAGTCAGCCTTCTTGAGCCACACCACACCCATGGTGAATTTCGACCCCTGCCAAACAGACTACAATTACTGACAGCCATGCACAGAACCCCATGACTGCGGAAGAGGCTCTTCTCGGTCTGGAGGAACATACACCAGCCAAATAGACTGCATCCAGTGTTATACAAGGCATGCTCCAAGACACAGGAGAATGACTCCATACAGAGACACCAACAAATGGCTGTCAACCCCTTCTCCTTGATTTGGGGGGGGGGAGTTTTTCCCTTACCTAGTCCCCCTTTTGGGTCCCCTAGCTGACCTATTGTTTCTCATTTCTGTGAGTCTTGTATTTTTCAGAGGATTATGATGTTCATTAATAACCAGATAGATGCATTTATGGCAAAGCCCATTCAGGTACACTATCATCAGCTGGAGATGGCAGATCAACAAACCTACAGGGAAGGAATTCCCACGAGTGGCCCATATGATGATGTGGCCTGACTGCCCTGGGGCAATGGACAGGCAGTCAGAGACGGGCAACTAGGACATGCATGTTAATTCCAACGGCCACCTAAGACAGGCACAGGACCAACTGCTGTTCTGCAAGCCCATGACTGGTAAGGCCTGGTTGGGTTCATGCAATGAGGTCCTTGACCTAAGACAGACGCTGTCCTCACAGGACCTGCCAAAACTCAGATGAAATCGATAAAAGAGTAATACATTTGTATCAAATCATAGCAAGTAATAAGTAATTTTAAACATTAAAATCTTGGCATTTTCAAAATCTCAGTTACCATACAATAATAAATTAATATAAAGCTAAAGTATCAACAAAAATATATATGAAAACATAAGATGTAATTAAGACACAAGTAAACATGCATTTATTTGAACTATGTGGATTTAGAATGCAGTATGGTTCTGATCAGCCCACGGACTGTGTTTTTCACATCCTTGTTCCTGAGGCTGTAGATGAGGGGATTCAGCATGGGGACCAGGACTGTGTAAAGCACAGTTGCCACTTTGATCAGCAGCTGGGATCTCTTGGAGCTGGGCACACAGTAGAGAAGGAGAATGGTGCCATGGAAGATGCTGATGGCAGTCAGGTGGGAGGTGCAAGTAGACAAAGCCTTTTGGAGTCCACCCTTGGAAGGCATCCTGGTGATGGACACAACTATGAAGACATAGGAGGCCAGAGTGCTCAGGAGGCTGCCAGCTTCACTGACTATAGAAATTATTAAGCATATCATCTGGCTGAAGGAAGGGTCTGAACAGAACACAGAGAGGATGGCAGAGCATTCACAGCCAGAGTGATTTATGAAGATATGTGATTGCTAAGGAACACAATCCACTCCACATGTACGTCCCTGCTACTAGGAGTGCACAGAGCTTAGGTGGCATAGCGACTGTGTAGAGGAGGGGGTTACAGACGGCCATGAACCGGTCATAGGCCATCACTGCCAGCATAAACATCTCTGTAAACACACATGCACAGCCAAAGAAAAACTGTGTCATGCATCCTCTGAAGGAGATGGTTCTGTCTTCCACAACCAAGATTTCTAACAGTTTGGATGTAAACACACTGGAGTAACAAATATCCAAAAAGGAAAGATGGCTGAGGAAGAAGTACATGGGTGTATGAAGTTTGGAATTGATCTTTCTGACCACAATTATGCCCAAATTTCCCACCATAGTGACCACATAGATGGTCAGGAACACCAGGAAGAGGGGTAGCTGGAGATGTGGATATTCTGAGAACCCCACCAGGACAAATGCAGTCACAGAGCTCTGATTTCCCATATTAAGCGTCATGGCATTTAATCAGGAAAAGGAGATGAAGTGGAAGAAAACTGAACAATGAAACTTGAGAAAATGAGTCATCAGAAGCTGAGAGGAGGGTGCGTGTAAGCCAATGAAGAGTGTGGTCCATTGGCCTCCAAGAAAGCTCTGCTTCTCCTTGGAGCATCACTGGCTTACTTTTGCACTTGTTGCACTGGGCAATTATCTGTACCCTTGAACAATTCAGTGATCTTATCTATAAAATTGTATTATAAGCATTACTGTTGTATACCAATCAATAATAAATGTTAGTACTACTGAGAATAATCAGAGTAAAGCCTGTTTTGAAGAAATCAAAGGAGAAAGAGAAAAGTGAAAAACATATTATGAATAGTAGCCATATGATTATGGATGTGGAGTCACTAGAAAGATCAAATATTTTAACATAAAAATATGGCAAGTAATTTTGAGGGAGGAAAAATACATCTTGTCAGATATACCCAGATATATGGTGATATACTGAATTATCACTCTTTCCTGGCATATATTATTATAAGTAAGTTATATCTACTTAAGAGGGACTTTAGATGGTTTGGTCAGTATTTCTAATACTATTATTTCAAATTTATATCTACTGTATAGTTACTGATAGGCTTTAAATGATAAAACATAATGATTTGACAAAGTATTCTGGAGATATCTTTAGAAGTTTAATATTGGTCACCTTCTGTTGGCCATACAATTGGTTTTCTGTGCATATCACACTAAACAGAAATAAGTAATTTTTAAAAATTATAAACTATTTAAGCAGAATGGTATAATAAGTAAAATTTCTTCCAAAAAACCACAAACCTTTTCCTGTTACTAGCTTAAATATGGAGAAAGATGAAAGAGTATAAAATACTGAAATGTATGAACATTCTGCTTTTGTTTACCAGCAAGTCTCTGATTATTAGATGTTTCTTATGATGAATTCTGAATGCACCACTGATTCTGCAAGTGGTTGTAAAGCACCAATAAATATGTTGTGTGCATCTTAAGCACATCTGAGAACTGGCCCAACCTGAAGCTTTGTAGCAACTCAGTCTCCTGTGAATGAAATCTAAAGCTACCATTCCCAGGTACACAGCACCAGTGCCCCCATCACACCTTCCATGACACAGAGGATTGCGTGGACCTTTGTGAATGTTCTTCTGTTTCCCACCTGTGTTGATAAAAGAAGTTTTGGCTTTGTATTCAGGGTCTTAGATTGCTTTTATTGGGTATCTTGCTTACTTTTCTCTCTTTTCTGGGACAAAATACCTGACATCCAAAATTAATAAAGGAAAGGTTTATTTAGCTCATGGTTTCTGGAGGGTTCAGTCTGTAATCAGCTGGTTCCAAGGCAGAGTGACACATAGCTCTGGGGCCACAATTCATGGCGGCAGAAGAAAGCAAACGCAACAGGAGCTAAAAGGGAAGGACAGCAAGCCTCTCTTCTTCCCTCTTATATATAAGCATGCTACCACCCCTTTGGGGAATGTGGCACTCACACCATCCTGTGACCTCTTGCACAGGCTCCGGATGTTCACAAAGTGAGGGCCTGACCCCTGCTGACTCGCTTGGTTAAACTTCTCAAATTGTCCCAATATATTAACCATAACATCAGGTTACAGACACATGGGTTGAGAATTTTGAAGAAAACCTGTGTCTACTATAAGGAAGCCTGATGAAACCAAGGTGTCAATAAGGCTCTGCTATTTGGCATGGAGACAGAATTCCTGAACAGTTAGATCATACACTGTCTAATAGTAACTAAATAACTATCTAAGCATCTCTAAAACAAGGTTAAAAGAAGCACTGATACAATTTGAAAACAAAAATTTTCTCAATATTTTTACAGGTTTCCACAATACAGAATATCAAACTTTTCAGACACTTGCCTTAGCCTTCTGTTTTTTCTGGGTAAAATATTGGCTGGGTTTTTTTTTTGTTCTGTCATTTGCTTCTTGTGTGTTTAAAAGTTAGCCTGGAGAGTATTCTTATGACAACATTCTTCATACAGTAATCATTCTGAGCTGCTATTGTACCAGGAACAGTACTTTAGCAATTTAGTAAGTACAGGGTTCAGTATTCCAAGAACATCTTCCAAGTCCAGACAGAATGAATTCAATTAACTTTTATTACTGGCTTTATTTCTGACTTACAACCTGAAGTTAGCTTTATGAATTTAGCTCAGTTCACTACCATGCCAAATTTTTTTCCTTGATTGTGCTTATTCCATACACTGTATGCTTACAGGATTACAATTTTTGCACAAAATTAAAGATTATGAATTTGTTATTTTTGTTATACCATGCCTGATCCTCTCATTTCCATGGCTGACTGTGCGCCCTGTCATCCTAAGAAGGTGGACCATATTTCTTGCCTTCTACAGGGCTCTCTTCCTAGAACCCTTACTGTAATTTCAATTGCCCTTAACATTACTGTGAATTATTGATGATTCCACTTTTCCATATCCCATTATGAACTGGGAATTTTGTTGATCTTATTAATTTTCTTTCAGCTCCTCTCTGCAAGAGTATTTAGTGTGCTTCACATATGATTTTAATATTGTAAGTACAGTCATCACAATGTGGAAGAGTTCAAAGACTTTAAAAAGGATTCTCTTTCTGCATCTCTCAACTTAGAGAGCAAGGACTTCACTGCCTATTTAACAGTTTACAAACAGAATAGGTACTTACAAACAAAACAGAGCATAATAAGTGCTGTTGATGTCATGGTGATCATTTTGTAAAACAGTCATGGGTAATTTAGAGCTATTTAATCAGTGTACCGTGGAGGATACTGGGTTTGAAATAGATCAACTACTTTTGTTTATGGGACTAGAAAGAGAAGCCATCCTGCATTTACATTTTGTAGTGCTTTTTGTTTTATGTGAATCAAATTTCATTTTATATTTTAGAATTGCACTGTTTCCCAAATAGTGATATATTATCTTAATTTTCCCATTGATAAAACATTTTCATATTGTTCTCAGTGTTTATTATTTTATAATCTCAATTTACAGCTATTATAAAGTTAGGAAAAATGAAAAACAGGTAGAAATAAAAATGTTTCTTTACTTCCCACTGCCACCAGCCATCATTTAGATACAGGAGCTCTTCATAGCCCATGATGCACCAATCCTAATCTTTAACCTTGAATACAATAATGCAAGTGTTTGTGGGTGCCCTTTAATCGGAAATGCTGGCAATTAAAAAGTACTTCACATGGGTTTCTATAATGTCACTCAGAAATTTTATAAAATATTTTGTTTAAAATAATGCCTACTTGATACCATTATTTTAATATTTTATTGTATAAAATATTTTTCCAATCCACTAAGATTGTCCTATTTCTCTGATAGTACTTTTTATTATATTCTGTTTGAACAGTGAGTTTTTAAAAACTAGCTCTTCCAAAAAGATTTTGTGGATGTTCCAAGTATCACTATATTTTTGCCTGGGCTATTTTTCTTGCACCTATATTATCATCATCTTTACAAACATTTCCACATTATTTATTTCACTTGTTTTTTATATCTGTATCTTTACCCTGTTTTCCATGAATTGATTAAATTTCAAAAGACAAAACTTACACTGAATATTTATTTAAAACATCCACATACATGTATTTAAGATAGCATTTAAATATATAACTTCAAATTCAGTAAGATGATGTTAAAAGTAGGATTTGTCACATTTAACAAATACCATTGTGCTAAATTAAGTTTATATTACTCTCCTTAAACTCACTATAACTATCCTTTCCAAATGGTTTGTCAGATACCAATATTCATCAACTGAGAATGAAATATGCCCAATGTTACAGGTACTCACTCAAAGAATTACTTGTACATTTTAAATCAATTACTTCTTTACAATTATTGATATACTACATGCACCATCTCCCTCAAAATTAAAATTTTATTTAAAAATTTACCCCTCCTTCAAAGACAGTGGATGATTCTTACCAATCAGAATTTAAGAAAAAAGGCAGCTAAAATTTTTGAAATGATCAAAAATTTTGGATGGAGTTTGAGATGGCCTTATGGATGGTTCAGACACTGAAACTATATTTATGACCCTGTTGTTTGTCTCAGATATAAGTGGTTGACTTTGGGGAACTGGACCCTACAGAACTGACATTTGTTGTCATAAGCTATGAACCAAAAGATTTGAGGAAATGTTTATTCTGTTACTTGAGATGGATTTTTTTTTAAAGCCAGGAGTGTGCCAATATTTGTGGCTTAAGGAAACGTTAAAAAAGACAACTTCCCTGTCTTCTCTTTAAAGCTACACACTGAAATGAAAAATTCTTATTGTGCCCTTCTTGAAAAACTATTTTAATGCATTTACAAATTTATATTTTGTTTCTAAAATTTAAAAGATCAATATGTCCCTAAAATAGGGACTACAAGATCTCAACAGACATATTAATTGTTGAAGAGGATTATGCTCTGTGAAGATCCAACTAATTTTTTTTAAAATTTTATTTAAGAGGAAAAAGAGAAAAACACAAAACAAAACAAAGCAGTGTAAGGGTACACATAATACAGAACTACAAAAACAAAAACCATAACAGTAAGAAATCACCTGTTAATAGATTACATATTATCATCTTGGAAATAGATGCTCAAATCACAGTATCAAAGAATACAAAGTGGACATTCAAACAGAGAGACTGCAAACAGCTGTGTTCAATGATCCAAAAACATTAATATAGTCAGCTATTTAACACCCCTAAACACACTTGCTGTTATATCCGTTAGAGCTCTTTTTTTCCCCTCTCTTTTTTACAACAAAATTTACACATTTTGGATTTTATTACTCCTTAGTTCTTATTACTTTTTTTTGGGGGGGAGAATAAAGTCAAATATGGCAAAACAAAGCTGTCAGTCAAAACCAAGGATAGACATAGCACACGATGTAGAACAGAGTACAAGGTTATCAACAACGGTTATCAACGGTGTCTCTTGTTTCCTTAAAGAGAATTGTCTATCTCATTAGATATTATAAAGTTGGACAAAACAGTAGAGAACAAGACCAATAAAACTTAGGCATAGTAAACATTACAGGACTTCCAAAGGAGACAATAGTCAAACCAGAATGGGCATCTTAGTGAATCTTATTGCCTTCAAAGTAGTTGCCTATACCCTCAAACTTGATACTATCATACAGAATGGAACAGAGTCTAATCAGTCAAAACAAGATCGTGGGAGTATTACAGGACTTCAAAACAAGTTAATAGGAAATCAAAAAGAGTTACTATTATATATCCTAATTTTAAAAATTTTTCCCCTTAATTAAAACAAACATAAGAAATAACTAAATAATTTTTTTAAAGAATAAGGGAGAGATTGAGTTAAAACAGGACATAACAATATAACAATAGAGGTCAAAGCATGACTGTTTCAGCAACCTCGTGCTTCACCACCAAATAACCCGATTTAATAGTAGTTACCATGTCTGTCTTTTTCCTTGAAATATTTGGATAAAACTTCATATACTATAGCTTCAAATATTTTCATATCAAGAAGCCCAGAATAAAGTCTTTCTAATTAATGAGTGAAAATTTTATAAGGCTTCAAGGCCACATAATGGGGAATCATGATTACCACATATTTTTATATATTTGAATCATTACTTACATTAGGGAAACTATTCAGTATTCACACATGCGAGATTGATTTATTTCACTTATGAGTATGGTCTCAAGCTGCGCCCATTTATTGATAAATATCTCAATGTGATCCTTCTTTATAGCTGAATAATACTCCATTGTATAGAAATACCACAACTTTTTAATCCATTCCTCAGTTGATGGACACTTGGGTTGTTTCCAAGATCTGGCAATTACAAATTGTGCTGCTATAAACATAGGTGCACATATATCACTATGGTATGATGCTTTCTGTTCTTCTGGGAATACGCCTAGAAGTGGAATAGCTGGAATAAATGGTATTTCCAATCCCAACTTTTTGAGAAATCTCCAGACAGACCTCCACAAAGGCTGTACCAGTCTACACTCCCACCAACAGTGCAGGAGAGTTCCTTTTTCCCCACAGCCTCTCCAGCATTTGTTGTTGGTTTTCTTGATCCTGGCCATTCTTTCAGGAGTGAGATGGTATCTCAGTGTGGTTTTAATTTGCATTTCTCTAATGACCAATGATGATGAGCATTTTTTCATGTATTTATTTGCCATTTGCATTTCTTCATCTGAGAATTGTGTATTCATCTCAGATGCCCATTTTTGGATTGGATCTTTGAATTTTGGAGGTCTGAGTTTCTTTAATTCTTTATATGTTTTAGACAAGAGTCCCTTGTCTGAGAGAGAGTTCACTAAAATCTTTTCCCAGTTTGTGGGTTTCCTTTTCACTATGCTGGAGATTTCTTTTGACATGCAGAAACTTTTTAATAAGAAGTGGTCCCAGTTATTGATTCTGGGAAGTATTTCCTGTGCGGTTTGAGTCCAGTTCATGAATTCTCTACCTACTCCTATGTCTCCAAGGTTTCTACCCAATTTGTCTTCGAATAGATTTAGTGTTTCTGTTTTAATATTCAGATCTTTGACCCATTTAGATTTTAATTTAGTACATGGTGATAGACATGGGTCTAGCTTTAGTTTTCAGCAAATGGAGAGCCAGTTTTTCCAACACCATTTATTAAAGAGACTGTCGTTCTTCCAGTAAAACTGCTTGGCTCCTTTATCAAAGATAAGGTGGTTGAGTGTGTTTATAGTTGTGGTTCTATCTTCTAATCTATTCCATTGATCTTCAGTTCTGTTTTGATTCCAATACCATGTTGATTTTACTACTGTTGCTTTGTAGTATAACTTCAAGTCAGGGATTGTGATGCCTCCTGCTTTGTCTTTGCTGCTTAGAATTGCATTTGCAATTCTAGGTCTCTTCTGGTTCCAGATGAAATTTAGGAGTGATTTCTCTAGATCTATAAGGTATGTTGATGGTATTTCTATTGGGATTGCATTGAATCTGTATAACAGTTTTGGGAGAATGGCCATCTTCACAAAGTTTGTTCTTCCTATCCATGAGCAAGGGATGTCTTTCCATTTTCTGAGATCATCTTCAATTTCCTTTTTCAGTGTATTATAATTTTCAATGTATAAGTCTTTCACTTCTTTCGTAAGAGTAATTCCTAAATATTTCATTTTTTTGCTTGCTAATGTGAATAGTCCAGTTTCTCTTATTTCCCTCTCTGTGATTTTGTTGTTTGTGTATAGGAATGGTATTGATTTCTGAGTACTGATTTTGTATCCAGCCACATTACTGAATTTATTTGTTGTATCTAAGAGTCTTTCAATGGAGTTTAGGGGGTCTTCAATGTAGAGTATCATGTCATCTGCAAACAATGATAATTTAACTTCTTCTTTTCCTATCTTTACCCCTTTAATTTCTCTTTCTTGCCTAATTGCTCTGGCTAGTACTTCCAGTACGATATTAAATAGGAGTGGTGATAAAGGACATCCTTATCTTGTGCCTGATTTTAAAGTAAAGGCTTTCAATTTTTGGCCATTTAATATGATGCTGGCTGTTGGTTTGTCATAAATGGCCTTTATTATATTGAGGTAAAGACTATATATTCCAATTTTCTGTAAAGTTCTTATCATGAATAAATGTTGGACCTTATCGAAGGCTTTTTCTGCATCTATAGAAATGATCATGTGATTCTTATTTTTGGCTTTATTGATATGGTGGATTACATTAATTGATTTGCGTATGTTGAACCATCCTTGCATTCCTGGGATGAATCCCACTTGGTCATGGTGTATAATCTTCTTGATGATTTGCTGGATCCTATTTGCCAATATTTTATTGAGGATTTTTGCATCTGTGTTCATTAGGGAGATCGGTCTATAGTTCTCTTTTTTAGTTGGGTCTTTCTCAGGTTTTGGTACTAGAGTAATATTTGCTTCCAGGAATGACTTAGGAAGGATTGCTTCCCTTTCAATTTCATTGAATAGTTTGAGGAGTGTTGGCATTAGGTCTTCTTTGTATTTCTTGTAGAATTCTGCAGTGAATCCATCTGGGCCTGGGCTCTTCTTGGTGGGTAAGGACTTAATTACATTTTCAATTTCATTAACAGAGATTGGGTTATTCAACAGTTTTACATCCTCTAGATCTAGCTTTGGCACTTCATATGCTTCTAAGAATCTGTCTATTTCTTCTGTGTTATCAAACTTTTGAGAGTAGAGGTTTTCGAAATAGGTGTTGATGATCTTCTGTATTTCTATTGGGTCTGTAGTGACTTCTCCTTTTTCATTTCTTATTGCATGAATTTGAGCTTTTTCTTCCCTTTTTAAAATAAGGTTGGCTAGGGGCTTATCGATTTTATTTATTCTTTCAAAGAACCAACTCTTTGATTCGTTGATTCTTTGGATTGTTTTCTTAGTCTCTATTGCATTGATTTCTGCTCTGATTTTTATAATGTCCTCTCTTCTTTTGGCTTTGGGCTTGACTTGCTCTTCTTTTTCTAGCTGTTTGAGGTGTAGCATCAAGTTATTTATTTGTATTCGTTCTGTTTTCCTGATGTGGGAACTCAGTGCAATAAATTTTCCTCTCAGGATAGCTTTCATTGCATCCCACAAATTCCGGTAAGTTGTATCTGCATTTTCATTTTCTTTTAGGTATTGTTTGATTTCTTCTTTAATTTCTTCTGTGACCCACTGATTACTCAAGAGTGTGTTATTCAGTTTCCATGTGTTTGTGGGATTTTTGCAGTATCTTTTATCATTAATTTCTAATTTCAGAGTGCTATGATCCGATAACATGCAAGGGATGATTTCAGCTCTTTTGCACTTGTTTAAGTATGTTCTGTGAGCTAATATATGGTCTATTTTAGAAAATGATCCATGTACTGCTGAGAAGAATGTGTATTCTGATGTTGTTGGGTGGAACATTCTGTATATGTCTATCAAACCCATTTGTTCACAGGTATGATTTTGTTCTGTTATTTCTTTGCTCATTTTCTGTCTGCTTGATCTGTCCCTTGGTGTCAATGGCGTTTTAAGGTCTCCTGTTACAATTGTGTTACTGATAATTTGAGTTTTCATTTCTGTTAATAATTGTTTTATATAACTGGGTGCTCTGGAGTTTGGTGCGTATATATTTAAGATAGTTATCTCTTCCTCTTGGAGTTTTCCCCTTACGAGTATGTAGTGACCTTCTTTGTCCTTTATGGTCATTTTTGGTTTAAAGTTTACGTTGTCTGCAAACAGAATGGCTACTCCTGCCTTTTTTTGGATTCCTGCTGCATGAAGAATTGTTTTCCATCCTTTGACTTTCAGTCTGTGAGTATCCTTCTGGGTTAGATGGGTTTCCTGTAAACAGCATATGGTTGGATTTTGTTTCTTGATCCATTCTGCTAGTCTGTTTCTTTTGATTGGTGCGTTGAGACCATTTACATTAATGGTTATTACTGTTAAATGCTGGTTAATTGTAGGAATGTTATCTCTCTGCTGTTTCATCTTTATCTTTCTGTTCTGTTTAATTATTTGCTTGGCTTAGTGGTTTTTTCCTTTGTGTATCTAAACTGTCTTTCAATATTTTTTGCAGGGTTGGTTTGGTGTTCATGAAGTTCTTCAGCTGTTCTTTGTCATGGAAGTATCATATTTCACCATCTATTTTGAATGATAGTTTTGCAGGATATATCAGTCTAGGTTGGAAATCATTTTGCTTTAGGATCTGGAATACTTCACTCCATGCTCTTCTTGACTTTATTGTTTGTGATGAGAAGTCTGCTGTGATTCTGATAGGTTTTCCTTTATAAGTGATCTGTCTTTTCTCTCTGACAGCTTTTAATAATCTATTCTTGTGTTGGATTTTTGGGATGGTGATTATTATATGTCTGGGTGTAGTTTTATTTTGGTTATGACTATTTGGAGTTCTATATGCTTCACTGATCCTGATGTCAGTTTCTGATCTCATGCTTGGGAAATTTTCAGCTATTACTTCTCTAAATATCCTCTTGATATCCTTTATGTTGTCTCCTTCTTTTTCATTAATCCCTATCATTCTTATGTTATTCTTCTTTGCATCATCTTGCAGTTGTTGAATTGTTGTTTCCTGATTCCTTGTTATTTTTAAAAGATCTTTCCTTTCCTGTTCACTAGCTGCAATCCTGTCTTCAAGGTCTGAAATTCTATCTTCACTTTCATTAAGGCGGTTTTTACAACTTTCAGTGGAGTTTTTATTTCCTGTATATCTCTGTGCATCTGCATTATGTATTCTGTTTGTTTCTTATATTGCTCGTCTAGGGATTCTATCTTTTTGTTTAGTACCTCCAATTTTTATCTGTGTTTTCTTTAGATATATTTAGAATCTCTTTCATTTCTTTTATCATTTCTTCTTTTATCTGGGATAGTATTTCGAGTTTGAATTTCTTTAAAGTTTCCTGGAGTTGCTTGTCAATTTCAGTATCTATTGTGTCCGATATATGAGGTGGATGGGATATATTTTCTTCTAAATACATTCCTCCTAGGGTTTCTTGAGATGGGCTGGAGGTTTGAGGTTGTAATTTGGTCTTTTGTTTTGTCATTTTCCTATATTTCTGTGTTTCAAGTGTTATTTGAAAGCTTCCTCAGGATCAGTTGAAAATCCCCTTCTATGTTTGCAGCTACTGAGACTCTGGCACCACGCTACCCCAAGCCATTGGGCCTGCAGAACCAATGGCCCTCCTCTGCCTGCTCAGAACTCTGCAGTTCCAGACAAGCTGGGCCTCAGGGACACTGTGTGCCCACCTGCCCCTTGGCAGCTCCACAGCTCTTCAATCGCAGCCGGGTTAGGTTACTCGCCACAGGCCGCGGTGCCTCAGGAGCCTGTGATCCCTCCCTGCTTGCAGAGATATTCACAGTCCTCCAGACAAAGGAAGGGGCTGATGCAGGCACTCCAGATCCGCCCAGCTCCTCCTCTGCACATCAATGGCTAGGCACGACAGCAAATCAGGCTGGGCTCGGGGGATAGTGTGGGCCTGCCCACCCGTTGGAAGCTCAGCAGACCTCCAAGTGCAGCCGGGATGGGGAGGCGGATGTAGTGGCCTCTAACCCACTGCTCCATTCACTGTGCCCAGAAGCCTGGGGGGTCCGGAACAGTCTGAGATTTGGGCAGAGTGTGCTGAGCTCTCACCACAGGTCGAGGTGCCTCAGGAACCTGCCTTCCATCTCTGCTTGCAGAGATATTCACAGTCCTCCAGACAAAGGAAGGGGCTGATGCAGGCACTCCAGATCCGCCCAGCTCCTCCTCTGCCGATCCAACTAATTTTTAAATCAAAATAGAACTAATTTGGACTAGAATCAGCTTGATTCATTTCTTTCAACTGTCTTTGCCCCCTATGTGAAGCAAAGAATTCTAAGGCATAATAATGATGACAAAATAATATACTTTAAGCTTGACTATGTTGCTGGGATTTTGGTCAAGGGTGGATGATCTCATGTGGTAATTACTAACTCCAGTATGATGTAAAATGAAAGTCTTGGTATTTATGTTTCTTGCACACAATTATTTAACTCATATTTTGTAGAACAGATATTTTGATCACACAGCTCCACAGATATGTTTCATGCCTGAAAATGGTTGCTTGCAGATTTCTGTGAGTGGTAAGTGACAATTCATGTGCATCTCCTGGCATGTCCATGCAAGATTGAGTAGCTCAGACCTCAAAACTATTTCTGAGGTGTTATAGTCTTCCATCACCCTCTGTCTAGATGAAAAAGCAAGTTCAGGGCCTTCACAGAGTCTGCTTAAGAACAGCTTGTGTAATAATAAGAGAAAAGTACAGAAGTAATTCAGTGCACTAGAACCATCCCCTGTCTTCCACAAAACTGCTCCCGGGAGCAATAAGTTTAGGGGCCACTGGTGTAGGGGACCACTGTACTTGTCTCCTTAAGTCTTGGTGTAGGGAGCCAAGCGACAGCCCCATTGCTGCCTCCCTGTCTCCCTCTCTCCTATGGGCACTGCGTCTGCCTACATTAACCATAATCCTCTCCTGGTTACGTCACATACCCGGACGTAACGATGACCCTGTTGTATTCACCCCTGTAGCCTCTTCCTGTCCCACCTCTCGCCCTTGGCCTATAAAAGATGTAATCACTTCTGGAATAAACAGGGGGCTTGATCAGATTCTCTCGACTTGCTTCCATCTCTCTTTGTCTCCCCTATGTCTTTATTTAATCCCCGTTCCACCTCCAGGTACACCCCATGGATTGATCTGCAGGCTGGATCAAGTGGCACCCAGCATGGGGGCTCCTGGCATGGAGGAGTCAACAAGGGAGCCATTCAAGACAGCCGGCTTAAACTGAAAGTGAAAGCAAATTGAACCAGAGACCACGGTGAGAACTGAGCAAACTGAATCAAAGATTAAAGCTAAAAGCAACAGGACATTAAATCAAGTACCGAGGCCTGCGCAGACGACTACCCAACATCCTGCTCAAGTCGTGGTGAGTGAATGGCGACCCCATTCCCTTTCCTGGACATGGGTCAAGCATTGAGCGAACATGAAGTGTTCGTGGGATGCCTTATAAAGGCATGAAAGACAAGAGGGGTAAGGGTTAGAACAAAAGAATTATTGCAGTATTTTCAATTTATCCATAAGGTTTGCCCTAGAGGGTTCTATAGATACCAAGAGGTGGAATAGAGTAAGAGATGCTTTAAAAGATTATTATAGGGTTTTTGGTCCAGACAAGGTTCCGGTGACCACCTTTGCATATTGGAATTTAATCTCTGAGCTGCTTGCCCAGCAGCATGCAGATCCCCAGATTGAGGAGACAGTTGTACAAGGCCTTATAGTGCTCCTAAGATGGTGCCTGCCTCTGGCAAGCCTTGTGGTGCTCTTAAAATGGTGTTTACTTCACTTGCTCCACATCAGCATGAGTCCCTCCCCAAAATTGTGTTTCCAGTGATGGAAACAAAGATGGCACCGCATAGTCACAAGACGGCGCGGATGCCACACTGCTAGCTCCACAAGTCATTAGGACTCATATGCCATTCACAGTGGCAACTTTAAAAGAATTAAAGACAGTGGTTGCCTAATATGGCCTTACAGCTGCTTTCATTCTTGCTGTTTTAAATTGTCTGACTGATGGCTGGCTCATACCTACAGATTGGCAAAGATTGGCCTGAGTGACTTTATCAGGTGGGGATAATCTTTTGTAAAAATCAGAATGTACAAAAAATTGCAAAGAGACCGCCAGGCACTATACACAAGCTGGCACTTATGGCATTATGGATGGGACATAATATGTCAGTAGTAAAAGATGCCTATGCATGCAGAGAAACTCAAAAAGAGTTTAATCCAACACTTTTCACTCAAATTCAAACAGCAGATACTTGAGCATGGAGAAAGCTGCCTGCAAAAGATAATATGAGCTCCTCTCTCACTAGCATTAAGCAAGGCCCAGATAAACCCTTTTCAGAGTTTGTTAATTGTTTGATTGCCTCTGCTAGTGGAGTATTTGGCCGCGCTGATGCAGGCACTAAATTTGTTGAACAGTGGGCTTTTAAAGGTGCTGGCACTGTCTGTCGGGTCGCTATCAGACTTCGTAAAAATAGAACAGGCCTAACAGGATATATACACCTTTGCTCTGGCTGCTACCTTGCAGGGGTTTGCAGTTGGACAGTTCTTGTCTCAAAAGCATGAACAGGACTGTTTTGCCTATAGAGAGACTGGTCATTTTACAAAAAAGACTCTAGAGATAGAGATTCCAATGTCAATTAGTTTGACTCATTTAACTGATTGGAGTGATATTGGTCTAGTCTCTTAAGTTTAATTTCAGCATATATAAGGATGGGGACAGCTGCTGAAAAAAATGAGAGACACTATGATAGTTATTATTGTCTTCCCCAATGTCAGATCTTAAAAACCTAAGGAGCCTTCATCATCCTGTAATGATTTGATTAGTTCTATAATATGCAATGTGTATTTAATGTGCATAAAGATGGGGACAACTGTTTGGAGGAAACTAGAGACAATTGGACGGACAGTAAAGATCTCTAGTGGACTTGCTTTAAAATCTGTATTTAAATCTTTTAAAAAAAACTGTTTTGTTCTGTTTTGATATGTTTGGTCTTGCCCTCTTTGAGATAAAAAACAAGTGTACAGGACTGATAACCATATTACTAAGTTTTTGTTGGATCATTGAGCAGAACTGTTGGAAATGTCACTGTTTGTCACTTTGCATGCTTTGATTTTGTAACCTGGACAGCTATTTCTAGGATGACAATATGTAACTTATCAACTGTTGATTTCTTACCGTAATTCTGTATTAAGATCACTACAAAACAAGCCAGACAGATACTAAAAAATTGCCTTTCTTGTGCCATGCACCTCCTAGTTCCACATTTTGGGGTTAATCCTAGAGGACTTGTCCTCAATGCATTATGGCAAATGGATGTCATCCACATTCCTGAGCTTGGCAATCTTAAATATGTTCATGTAACTATAAATATCTTTAGTGGTTTCATTTATACCTCTCCCCAGACTGGCAGAGCTACCAAAAGTTATTAGCCATATGTTAACTACCTTATCAGTTTTGAGATGCCCACAACAATTAAAAACTGATAATGGTCCAGGGTATGCTAGTTCTGCCTTTGCTCATTTCTGTCAACATCTTAATATTGATCATATAAAAGGCATACCTTATAACTCTCAAGTTCAAGGCATAGTTGAAAGGGCACATCTTTCCCTAAAACTCACTGTTGATAAAATAAAAAAGAGAAAATGGTACTCCACAAGAAGGACACCTAAAAATATTCTATCTCATGCCTTATTCATCCTTAATTTTTAAAATTTGGATGCTTCTGGACAGTCAGCAGCCATGCATTTTTGGCATACTGAAGCACAAAAGCAATTTGCTTCTGTACTATGGAGAGACCCGCTAACCAATATGTGGAATGGCTCCGACCTCGTCCTTATCTAGGGACGAGGTTCAGTGTGTGTTTACTCTCAACAAGACAGAGAGGCTAGGTTACCTGAGTGCCTCGTAAAACAAGTAGACAGTTCTTCAAAGACCCCAGGCAATGCCCAGGAATAATGTCATTTCCCGAGACACAATTCCCTGTGTTCTCTTACAGGTAACACAACTCCCCGGAGCCTTATGCTGCCTACTCAGCCTTCTCCTTGAGCCATACCACACCCATGGTGGATTTAGATCCCTGCCAAACAGACTACAACTGCTGACAGCCATGCACAGAACCCCCTGTGACTGCAGAAGAGGCTCTTCTCGGTCTGGAGGAACATAAACCAGCCAAATAGACTGCGTCCGGTGTTATGCGAGGCAAGCTCCAAGACATAAAAAATGACTCCAACAGAGACACAACAAATGGATGCCAACCCCTTCTCCTCGATATGTATGTGTGTGGGGAGCTTTTCCCTTACCTAGCACCCCTTTTGGGTCCCCTAGCTGCCCTATTGCTTCTCCTTTCTGTGAGTCTTTGTATTTTTCAGAGGATTATGATGCTCATTAATAACCGTATAGATGCGTTTATAGCAAAGCCCATTCAGGTACACTATCTTCAGCTGGAAATGGCAGATCAACAAACCTACCGGGAAGGAATTCCCATGAGTGGTCCATATGACGATGCAGTCTAACTGCCCTGGGGCAATGGAGAGGCAGTCAGAGATGGGCAAGTAGGACATGCATGCTAATTCCAACGGCCACCTAAGAAAGGCACAGGACCAACTGCTGTTCTGCAAGCCCATGACAGGTAAGGCCTGGTTGGGTTCATTCAATGAGGTCCTTAACCTAAGACAGACGCTGTCCGGCAGGGCCTGCCATACTCCTGATTAAATAATATAGAAAGGGAAGAGATGTAGGGAGCTGAGCGACAGCCCCATTGCTGCCTCCCTGTCTCTCTCTCTCCTATGGGCACTGCGTCTGCCTACATTAACCATAATCCTCTCTTGCTTACATCACATACCCAGACATGACAATGACCCTGTTGTATTCACCCCCATAGTCTCTTCCTGTCCCACCTCCCGCCCTTGGCCTATAAAAGATGTAATCACTTCTGGAATAAACAGGGGGCTTGATCGGATTCTCTCGACTTGCTTCCATTTCTCTTTGTCTCCCCTAAGTCTTTATTTAATCCCCGTTCTGCCTCCAGGTATACCCCACAGATTGATCCGCAGGCCAGATCATCTTGATACTTAATACAAAACAAGAAAAGTGAACTTTCTCCCTGATATCCAGCTTGTGTCTTCAGGTCCCTTGTCCTTACTTGCATTATTACTTATCATCATTTCTCTTATCTTTTTTAAAACTTTATTATTTTGAAGGTAGTAAAATACAACAGAACAAGACAGAACAAAACCAGGTGAGACAATGCAGTGAAATTGGCACAGAAAGTCACAGCAGCTTACGGGGATAACAGTAATAGGTACCAGAGTATATCTCGCTATCTTCATAGTAGTTGTTCTTTCAGTTGGGTATAGCAAAACCAAATACAGAACATTATAGAATGTTCAAAACAGAATATTGAATACAGCAATACAAAGCAAAACAGTGATAACAATATTTGCTTCCAAAGAGATAGAAGGAGGAAATCTCTCCTATTTACTGTATTGCATACAGTCCATCTCCCAAGAGATGCTCAGACCTCTGGCTCCCATTTGTTAATGTGGGGGAGGATGGGATGTTTGAATCTCAGCCCACATGTGGTAGGCTCATGGCTGCTTACTGGGAAGGAAAGTGGGTTGCTTGATTTCCCACAACCCTAAATTCCAACATGGCATGTATCTTGGGAGATGCTGGATGTTTGTCTACCTGGAGCAGCCAACACTTTCCTGAGCCATGGTTGCTAACAGGGAGGCAAGTGGATTGCTTTGTTTCCCAGTGCCCTAAGTTCCAACATGGCACAGATCTTGGGAGATGCTGGCTGGTTCTCTCCCAGGGGTGGCTGCCACTTGCTCGAGCCATGGATGCTTACCAGAGAGGCGAGCAGGTTGTTTTGTTTCACATTTCCAAACATGGCGAATCATTTCTCTTTTCTACAGTATTTGTTTTTACTGTACTCAGTCTCAACTGCTTCCTGCTCAGTTCCCACCCAACTTTTTTCTTCTGGTGGCCTTCAGTTCTTATGGAATATCTCTGGACCCAGATATAAGAAACCTACCCTTATGTCCTAGATGGGATACTGCAAACCTGCTTTGTTTTTTTAAAATTTTATTTAAAAGGAAAAAGAGAAAAACACAAAACTAAACAAAGTGGTGTAAGGGTACAAGTAATACAGAACTACAAAAAACAAAACAAAACAAAAAATGTAAGAAATCACCAGTTAATAGATTACATATTATCATCTTAGAGATAGTTGCTCAAATCACAGTATCAAAGCATACAAAGTGGACATTCAAACAGTGAGACTGCAAACAGTTGTGTTCAACGATGCAACCAAAAACATTAATATGGTCAGCTATTTAACACCCCTAAACACATTTGCTGTTGTATCCTTTAGAGCTCTTTTTTCCCCTTTTTTTCTACAACAAAATTTACACATTTTGGGTTTTATTACTCCTTAGTTCTTATTACTTATTTTGGGGGGAGAGAATAAAGTCAAATATGGCAAAACAAAGCTGTCAGTCAAAACCAAGGATAGACATAGCACACGATGTAGAACAGAGTACAAGGTTATCAACAGTGGTTATCAACGTTGTCTCTTGTTTCCTTAAAGAGAATTGTCTATCTCATTAGATATTATAAAGTTGGACAAAACAGTAGAGAACAAGACCAATAAAACTTAGGCATTGTAAACATTACAGGACTTCCAAAGGAGACAATAGTTAAACCAGAACGGGCATCTTAGTGAATATTATTGCCTTCAAAGTAGTTGCCTATACCCTCAAACTTGATACTATCATACAGAATGGAACAGAGTCTAATCAGTCAAAACAAGATCATGGGAGTATTACAGGACTTCAAAACAAGTTAATAGGAAATCAAAAAAAGTTACTGTTATATATCCTGATAATTTTTAAAATTTTTCCCCTTAATTAAAACAAACATAAGAAGTAACTAAATAATTTTTTTAAAGAATAAGGGAGAGATTGAGATAAAACAGGACATAACAATATAACAATAGAGGTCAAAGCATGACTGTTTCAGCAACCTAGTGCTTCACCACCAAATAACCTGACTTAATAGTAGTTACCATAGTGTCTGTCTTTTTCCTTGAAATATTTGAATAAAACTTCATATACTGTAGCTTCAAATATTTCCATATCAAGAAGCCCAGAATAAAGCCTTTCAAATTAATAAGTGAAAATTTTATAAGGCTTCAAGGCCACATAATGGGCAATCATGATTACCACATATTTTTATATATTGGAATCATTACTTACATTAGGGAAACTATTCAGTATTCATACATGCGAGATTGGTTTATTTCACTTATGAGTATGGTCTCAAGCTGCGCCCATTTATTGATAAATATCTCAATGTGATCCTTCTTCAAAGCTGAATAATACTCCATTGTATAGAAATACCACAACTTTTTAAATCCATTCCTCAGTTGATGGACACTTGGGTTGTTTCCAAGATCTGGCGATTACAAATTGTGCTGCTATAAACATAGGTGCACATATATCACTGTGGTATGATGCTTTCCGTTCTTCTGGGAATATGCCTAGAAGTGGAATAGCTGGAATAAATGGGACTTCCAATTGCAGCTTTTTGAGAAATCTCCAGACTGACCTCCACAAAGCCTGCACCAGTCTACATGCCTACCAACAGTGCAGGAGAGTTCCTTTTTACCCACAGCCTCTCCAGCATTTGTTGTTGTTGGTTTTCTCGATCCTGCCCATTCTTTCAGGAGTGAGATGGAATCTCAGTGTGGTTTTAATTTGCATTTCTCTAATGACCAATGATGATGAACATTTTTTCATGTATTTATTTGCCATTTGCACTTCTTCATCTGAGAAGTGCGTATTCATCTCAAATGCCCATTTTTGCATTGTATCTTTGAATTTTTGGGTTTGAGTTTTTAAAATTCTTTATATGTTTTAGACAAGAGTCCCTTGTCTGAGAGAGAGTTCACTAAAATCTTTTCCCAGTATGTGGGTTTTCTTTTCACTGTGCTGGAGATTTCTTTTGACATGCAGAAACTTTTTAATAAGAAGTGGTCCCAGTTATTGATTCTGGGAAGTATTTCCCGTGTGGTTTGAGTCCTGTTCATGAATTCTCTACTTACTCCTATGTCTTCAAGGTTTCTACCCAATTTGTCTTCGAATAGATTTAGCGTTTCTGTTTTAATATTCAGATCTTTGACCCATTTAGATTTTAATTTAGTACATGGTGATAGACATGGGTCTAGCCTTAGTTTTCGGTAAATGGAGAGCCAGTTTTTCCAGCACCATTTATTAAAGAGACTGTCGTTCTTCCAGTGAACCTGCTTGGCTCCTTTATCAAAGATAAGGTGGTTGAATGTGTTTGTAGTTGTGGTTGTATCTTCTAATCTATTCCATTGATCTTCGGCTCTGTTTTGATTCCAATACCATGTTGATTTTACTACTGTTGCTTTGTAGTATAACTTCAAGTCAGGGATTGTGATGCCTCCTGCTTTGTCTTTGCTGCTTAGAATTGCCTTTGCTATTGTAGATCTCTTCTGGTTCCAGATGAAATTTAGGAGTGATTTCTCTAGATTTATAAGGTATGTTGATGGTATTTTTATTGGGATTGCATTGAATCTGTGTAACATTTTTGGGAGAATGGCCATTTTCACAATGTTTGTTCTTCCTATCCATGAGCAAGTGATGTCTTTCCATTTTCTGAGATCATCTTCAATTTCTTTTTTCAGTGTACTGTAATTTTCACTGTATAAGTCTTTCACTTCTTTTGTAAGAGTAATTCCTAAATATTTCATTTTTTGCTTGCTAATGTGAAGAGTGTAGTTTCTGTTATTTCCCTCTCTGTGATTTTGTTGTTCGTGTATAGGAATGCTATTGATTTCTGAGTATTGATTTTGTATCCAGCCACATTACTGAATTTATTTATTGTATCTAAGAGTCTTTCAATGGAGTTTAGGGGGTCTTCTATGTAGAGTATCATGTCATCTGCAAACAATGATAATTTAACTTCTTCTTTTCTTATCTTTACCCCTTTTATTTGTCTCTCTTGCCTAATTGCTCTGGCTAGTACTTCCAGTACTATATTAAATAGGAGTGGTGATGAAGAACATCCTTGTCTTGTGCCTGATTTTAAAGTAAAGGCTTTCAATTTCTGGTCATTTTGTATGATGCTGGCTGTTGGTTTGTCATAAATGGCCTTTATTATATTGAGGTAAAGACCATCTATTCCAATTTTCTGTAAAGTTCTTATCATG
This sequence comes from Cavia porcellus, assembly GCF_034190915.1. Taxonomy (NCBI): domain Eukaryota; kingdom Metazoa; phylum Chordata; class Mammalia; order Rodentia; family Caviidae; genus Cavia; species Cavia porcellus. The sequence continues at coordinate 31,421,182 of NW_026947515.1, forward strand.
AATAAATGTTGGCCCTTATCGCAGGCTTTTTCTACATCTATAGAAACGATCATGTGATTCTTACTTTTGGCTTTATTGATATGGTGGATTACATTTATTGATTTACATATGTTGAACCATCCTTGCATTCCTGGGATGAACCCCACTTGGTCATGGTGTATAATCTTCTTGATGATTTGCTGCATCCTATTTGCCAATATTTTATTGAGGATTTTTGCATCTGTGTTCATTAGGGAGATCGGTCTATAGTTCTCTTTTTTAGTTGGGTCTTTCTCAGGTTTTGGTACTAGAGTAATATTTGCTTCCAGGAATGACTTAGGAAGGATTGCTTCCCTTTCAATTGCATTGAATAGTTTGAGGAGTGTCGGCATTAGGTCTTCTTTGTATTTCTTGTAGAATTCTGCAGTGAATCCATCTGGGCCTGGGCTCTTCTTTGTAAGTAAGGACTTAATTACATTTTCAATTTCATTAACAGAGATTGGGTTATTCTACAGTTTTACATCCTCTTGATCTAGCTTTGGTACTTCATAAGTTTCTAAGAATCTATTTCTTCTGTGTTATCAAGCTTTTGAGAGTAGAGGTTTTCGAAATAGGTGTTGATGATCTTCTGTATTTCTATTGGGTCTGTAAGTGATTTCACCTTTTTCATTTCTTATTGCATGAATGTGAGCTTTTTCTTCCCTTTTTTAATAAGGTTGGCTAGGAGCTTACTGATTTTATTTATTGTTTCAAAGAACCAACTCTTTGATTCGTTGATTCCTTGGATTGTATTCTTAGTCTCTATTGCATTGATTTCTGCTCTGATTTTTATAATTTCCTTTTTTCTTTTGGCTTTGGGCAGGAGTCCCAAACAGGCTGGGCTCAGGGGATAGCGTGGGCCTGCCCACCCGTTGGAAGCTCAGCAGTTTTCCAAGTGCAGCCAGGATGGGGAGGCGGATGTAGAGGCCTCAAACCCACTTCTCCACTTCACTGCACCCAGAAGCCTGGAGGGTCCGGAACAGTCTGGGATTTGGGCAGAGTGCACTCAGCACTCACCACAGGCCGTGGTGGTGCCTCCGGAACCTGTGATCCCTCCCTGCTTGCTGAAATATCCACAGTCCTCCAGACACATGGAGAGGCTGTTGCAGGCGCCCCAGATCCGCCCAGCCCCTCCTCTGCACTGCAAACTTGCTTTGTGATCTCAAGGTCCCTCCATGTCATGAATCAGTTTCTGCATTAGTGTGATTAAGAAGACAGGAACTATAGCTGCCGTGTTTGTACCTCTTCCTCATTCTAGGCATGTTGCAAAGGCCTTTTGCTCACTTAATCATGACACACATCCTTTACAAACTATTATGTTTGTCCGATTTTCCAGAGCTACAACTGAGGCTTAGAGCAGCTGTGTGATTTCTCCTTTATCCACTGTTTCTTTGCAGGCCTGTGTAATTCTTAAGCGTAGTTTATTAACTGTCATCCCTCCCAATGCTGTCACCTCCTGATTCAAAGGGCATATGAGGTACAAATGCAACCCAAGTCCTGTATCACTGGAGGAACCTGGGGTACTGGGGCCATGTAAGGCTGGTGCTGTCCCCTGCTCCAGGCTAGAAAACAAATCTGTCTGCAGGATCTGGTTGTGTGTCAAGTGGGCTCAACAGTGCCATGGACTGGCCATTGCCTGAGAGTGTTTGTCTTCCTAGACATTCTGCAGCCAGATCTAAGAATTCAAGAGTGCCTTAACTTACAATTCAGTGCTAAATGACAGTCAGCTACCTTTTGTAGTGTTTTCTTCCACTGCAATGGAAAACAGGCATCATTTAAAGAGCCTGTGCAGGTGAAGGCAGGGATAATTATAGTGAGTGCCTGTACTCTACTTTCCTCATTAATACTAAGTGTTAACAGAGACAACTGTACATCAAAAGCTCATTGCATGTGGCTCACTTCCTTGAATAGAGGGTAGAACTGGTAAGTTTAGAATGAAGCCCATGTTAATACTTAAATGAAAGAGAGATAAATGATTTAATATTTCAACCTAGATCATATCACATAGAAGGGTCAGGCAGAGGACATTCTCAGCAGAGGGATAAGATGAAGGAAGGCCCAGGAGAGGCAGGAGAGGCAACGTGCAGCAGAATGCCAAGGCTCCAAATTGTGAGAAAGGCACAGTGCTGACCTGCAGTGTGCTGTTCAGCAGCTGTATTGCTAACAGTGATGTTCTCTCTCAGATGTGCATCTAATCAGGGTTATATATGTAACTACATCTCAGTAGGCATTGCATATGTGTAAACTATGCTGTAGTTTATATTTTAATGAATACTTTATCTTCAATAGCATCTCACATCAATGTACAGACTTATGCTCTTTCTAATTTTTGCTCCCCCAACTGTGCAGCAGTGACAACTTTACATGCCTGTCTCTATGAGTGTACAGTGCACACATACACATTCACATACAGATCCACATGAGCCTCTGGTTTAAGTTGATCTAAGTATTGCTGTAAGATACAGTTTTTGGACTCAGACTTCAGAGTCAAGTGTAGAAGCATTTTAGTTGTGAAAGGATGCTGATAACTCCTCCTTTTGAACTGTATATATTTCCTTCAGTGATGCACTAGAGAGCATTGTTGCTCCTGTTTTCCTTAGTTTTCTACCTGATATCCTTTAGCTATTTTTACCTTTGTTAAATTTACATTTGTTGTCTTATAAGCACACATTTTTTACTAGAAAAACTTAGGAAAAGTTTCAGCAAACATTCAAGCTTTAGATACAATATTGGGTAAATTACATATACTCTAAGTAGAATTAACAAACTTTCAGAATAAAATTAATATAGTCAATTTGCAATCATCATAGTCAGGTTTTTGTCACATCTTTAAGGTAATAGAATTGATGAATAGTGTGGTTGAGAGTTGAATTCGAGGATAGGATATTGGGGTAACACTCTCTTCTACTTGCGTGTGTGCATGAAATTGTTTTCCTCTAGTGAAAACTTGAGCACCTAGAATGGCTACAAAGCTCTATGATTACTCAAGCAGAATACAACTTATTAGTGGAAGTCTAAAAATTCCCTTAAAATATCTTCTCAAATGTTTACATTTTTGATGACTTCCGGGAGAACATGGTGGACAGATAGCAGCAGCTACGGAGGCTCTCTGAAACACCCAGCTTAGAATTCAGGAATGGTGCTGAGTAAGGAATCATAAGCAAGAGGAGAGATGCCCCAGTGACCCAAGAATGAACTGGGCTGAGAGAAACCAACTGGGAATGCAATCCTGGTGCTATAACAGGAACAGATAAAGCCTCCGCATGGAAGCTGGAGCCCGCACCATTGGAAGCCATGATTTGGGTTTCCTGCCACGTGGCGGCTGCGTCTGCATCGGGCTCGGCAGGGAGAGAGACACGCGGAAGCTCTGAGAATGGGAATCGGTGAATGGAGTTGAGAGTGGGATGAGCGGGGAGCCGTGTATCCACTTCCAGTGAGTGAGGGAAAACTGGGTCTCTTCCCCACGGTCTAGGAGACTCCAACAGAGGACATTCTGGGACCGGGCAGACTTGCGGGAACAGGGCGCTGCAGTGACTTCAGGTACCAATCTGCCTCTCAAGAGGGATTGGTGAGCAGTGCCTAGCCACGTGACACTGCTGGCTGAGACCCAGTAGGCTACCACAGCCCAGGTCCCAGCTCCTGAAAGTGACCTGGAGGGGCGGGCCCCGCATAGGCTGCCTGGTCAGCAACTTCCTGGAGCACTGTGGTGGGTGGGAACACCTAGCCGGCACAATTCAATCAGACTGTGGCTGACAGGGAAGGAAGCTGGGCCTCCTATATACGCTTGCATATATAAGGAACAAAGAATATGGGAAGAGGCAGCAACAAGAAAGGGTCCTTGGCCCCTAATCCTGAGAAAAAGGCAACAGCAGACACAGCACCAATAGACATAAAGCGCTATCTCGAGAGCCTCATAAACAAGTTCAGGAATGAAGTTATTAATGACCTGAAGCTAGACATAAGCAGAATAGTTAGAGAAATGCTAAGCACCACCCAAGAAAAAACAGATGGTGGAATGGAAGAACAGAAAAAGAGGGGAGAATTGTTTAATGGAGAAAATAGAGTAAGCATAGAATACATGAAGCAGGTTCAAAGAGACTACCAGGAAACTAAAAAGTCTATCAAAAGCTGGCATAACAGCTTGAAAGAAACTAAGGACAGATTATCTGAACTGGAGGGCAGAATTGTAATATGGGAGCATGAAATGAAAAACTTCTTAAAAATAACAAAGAAACAAACAGCAATAATACAAAGACTAGAAGATGATAAGAGGGTCTATAACTTAAGAATTAAGAACATAAAAGAAGAAATAGGGACATAAACAAATGAACTACAAAAGCTACTCACAGAAATAATCCAGGAGAATTTTCCTAATTTAGCAAAAGGTAAAGATACTCAGATATATGAGGCATACAGGACCCCAGCCACCTACAACCCAAACAGAGCAACACCCAGGCATATAATAATTAAAATTCCAGAAATCCAATACAAGAACAGAATACTAAAAGCCATCAGAGATAAGAAACAGATCACTTACAAGGGAACACCCATCAGAATTACAGCAGACTTCTCGGCACAAACCATCAAATCACGAAGAGTGTGGGGGGAAATAATTTAAGCTTTGAAAGATAATAATCTCCAGCCAAGATTCATATATCCTGCACAACTATCCCTGGAAATTGTAGAAAAACAAGGTGCTTCCAGGATAAAGAGGAACTAGGGGAATATGCAACCACCAATTCAACTCTACAGAGAATACTGCAAGATATTCTAAAAAAGGAAAATACGAAGAATCCAGAAGTAGCGGCGGAGAGGCCACAATTAATGGAGCAGAAAACAAAATGAAGAAGACAAACTGACAACTAATGACAGAAAAAGGGCTCAACAGAAATGAGGCAGAGAAGATTGGATGATAGGAACAGCTATTTTGGAGAAAATGATGTCTTAAGAGGTAATACTGATTTAGTATCATCTTCTTTTGAAGTCTCATCAAGCTTTTGTTCTTCTGTCTCCATTGGTCTAAACAGGTGGTATCTTATTGGATTTTATTATATATGATATTATAAGCAAAATCTTTTATAGACAAGGAGATTATACAGAAACCATTGTTTATTTTCTGTTAGTTGATTCTAAATACCCTGTAATACTGTCATTCTCTTGAATGGTTTTACATTGTTTTGATATATTTGATGCTACAGTATACAAAGTTATGCTCAAAGATTTCAAGGAAAGAGACAATATGGTAACTACTTTTATGTCGGGATAATCTTGTGGTGAAACACTATTTTGCTTAAATGGTTATGTTTTGATCTGCGCTGATTTGCTGTTATGCCCTCTTTTATCTCAATCTCCATTTTATTATTTACTTTTTTTATCCTTTTAATTAAGGGAAAAATAAATTAAAAATAGCAGGATATATTATAGTAACCCACTTTGACTTTCCATTATCTTGATTTAAAGCCCTGTATTGCTCTCACCATCTTGTTTTGACTGATGTTCCTCTAGTCTGTTTTGCTTGATAGTACCGGGTTCGAAAGTTTAGGCAACAGCTGTGAAGATAGTAGGATTCATTATGACGCCCATTCTGGTTGACTTTTATCTACTTTTGAAGACCTATAATGTCTCCAATGTTTTGGTTTTGTTCTTTACTGTTTTGTTCAATTTTATTATAAGTAATGATATAGGCAATTCTATTAGAGATAGCGGGAGGCATTATGGTAACCATTGTTGATCACCTAGTATTATGCTTTTACATTATCTATTATGTCCACCCTTTTGATTTGACTGACTGTTCTGTTATGTCACATTTGATTCTACTCTCTTCCAAAAAAGTAATAAGAACTGTGGGAGCAACAAAACCCAAAATGTGTAATTGTCATTGTACAAAAGAGAGGAAAAGAAAGTGCCCTAAACTATATAACTGCATGTATATCTAAGTGTATAAGATAGAGAATGATATTACTGAGTTTTGTTGGATCATTGAACAGACCTGTTTGCAGTCTCACTGTTGGAATGTCCACTTTATAAGCTTTAATTTTGTAACTTGAACAATTGTTTCTGAGATGACAAAATGTAATCCATTAACTAGTGATTTCCTACTGTTTATTTCTTTCTGTAAATATGTATAACTTGTACCCTTTCTCTGTTTTTTTTCTTTTCTTTTTCTCCTTAAATAAAATTTAAAAAAAAGTTTACATTTTTCATAGAATATAAGGAACAGTTAGTGGAAAAGCAAATAACTTCCTTAAATTTTACCACATGAAGGTGGCGGTGGTATTGTTATTGTTAGGATTCTGGTTCTGTAGTAACTTGGGATTTGGTGCCTGGAATGCAGCCAAGGTGCCATTGTGACAGCTGGGATCTACGCCAGCAGCCTCACCCCACGGCATGAATGTCATTCCTATGTCTCATCTGTGGGTGCTGTGAGAAGCCTACACTTTATTTTCCTGTTATTTCATAGAGGCTGGTTCATTTCAGTTTTTAAAAAAGTTACTCAAAGGGTATAAAAGTAGAGCAAACAAAATAGCTTGATCTAACTCCAGTTAAAACACAAGTATCAAATGACATTTCTAACTTACATGTCCTTACCCAAGGAATAAATATCACTAACAGATAAGGTATATTAGTATATTAAATGTGAGTCACTGACATCCTTTTAGAGTACCAGTATTTTGTGAGTTTATAGTGAAGTTAATTGATAACTTTTCACATTTTGAAAGATATTTATATGCTATAATTCTATACTAGAACTGAACTTAGGTATTAAGTACATAGCCAGATAATAGACGATTGTTAGAAAATGTGAATATCTGTCAAATACCTAAGCTCATCTCATCAAATTCATGATTCTGCTGCAAGAATCTCTTCAGAGAGTCCAAGAGCCAGGTAATAATATTCAGCTTGATGTTTAACTGTGGAGACAAGATTCCTGGGAAACCAGTGAGGGAAACATCCAGTGATTCAAAGTTGACCAAATTCATGGAACCAGGATTACTAATGTTTTCAAAGAAATGTTTAAAGCAGAAGCCTTAAGACTCCCTGAGGCTAAGGAAGAAAAAGTCCTTCTGGGCCGCCAGGGATTTACCTTCTTTCCAATTATGAGCATTTGTTAAAGTGACATCTGAGTTAAAACCTTTCAGTCCATTTCAGCTTCCTTTATTAATCCTATTGACTATATTTTTGGGTCAAAGTAGAAGGATTTTGCTTGGTTTCCAAGGATGGCCATCATGAGAACCTGTCCTCCTCTGGTGTCAGATCCAGGTGTCAGGCTGTGGAGTGTGAAGAGGAGCAAGGGAACCCAGGACCAATCTCACCCTCACAGCAGTATTCTGTGAGGCTGTTTCAATCAGAGGTGTTGATTTTTTACCAGACACATCCACCCACCTACCATAACAATAATGTGTTCTCAGGGGCAAGGTTGTCTCTGGGGCCAACAAGCTTCTCCCCATTAAGAATTCCAGTTCACAACATCAACTGCTTGATCGTCTGTTTTTTCCCTGGGATTTGAACCTCAGTCACACAATCCCATGAATTTTACAGTGTCCAGAATACAGTAACTGGAAGGAAACTGAGTTGAATCTAACTCTAGATTCTATTTCTCACTGCCATTGTGATGAAAAGATTTTTAAAATTCAGGCACAAGGTGCATGGAAATTACTTCCAGTTTCTTAAGAAATGGCAGGTTCAGGCAATACTTTACAATTATAAAACCAAGGATTATAACTTTTATTTCTTTTTGTCATTGCTTTCTTTAATGTAGTAACTGTCTCAGCATTGATTTTCAATACACATATAGGCATAGTCTATATACTGAGTTCAGAATTATATCATTATTGAATCTGGTTGAAAAAGTGAATTTTCTTTGATGTCTTTGATTCATAATATCAAAATTTATGGTACAATAAAATAAGCAATGTAAAGTTTGTGCTCCTCACATTCTATATATCCTGAAGATGCCATTAGCTGTTTTTCTTCATAAAAGAATGAAGTCTGTTGTGAAGTCTTTATTTCCATTAATCTAGGAACAGTTCTAGCCATATTTCTGCTCTTGAACATCACTCTTTGCCCTTTGATTCTGTTGGTGCTTCGTAGATAGGAAACTTCCCCTTGTATATAATGAGAGTGTCTGAAGGCTGTAGTATGTCACATTTTTAAGCTCAACATTCTGTTCATTGGCTGGTTACTTAGTAAATATTCAAGAGCTTCTGTGATTGGATGAGTGCTTCACTATCCTTTCCCTCTCTGTGGAACACAGTCAGAGGGCAGACTCCAGCCTCCTGGCTACTCCTTTGATCTATCCTCTATTCTCTACCTTTGGAGAACAATGATTCCTTTGTTGTGTGAGGCTATGTCAGATGACCATAGTGGCCTGTGTGCATGCTTGGAATCTGAATGTATTCAGTTTGAAATACTGAAAGTTTATATAAAATGTGATTATGTAATTCATGCTTTTATTTTTGTTCTATTTATTTAACTTTCAATAAATAAATATTCATCTACACTAGATATTAAGCTGTGCCATTCAGGAAGCACAGAAATGTTTGTACATGTGGATTGGACATGACATATGGCCACCAAAACAAGGGCATTGTTTAGGCTTAGCTGGAATATCATCTTATGGAGGTGAACTCTTTTTCCTGCAGGCAACATGAATATTTCAAAACCTATCTCCAATACAATATTCATTTGATCCTTAATACATTTAAATTTTTGTTTTATGACTTAAACTTTTTCATCTTCTCATATATGCCTTAGTACTGAGAATTTGTTTTGATTACCACTGAACACCCACTTCTAGGTACCAAGCCATTCACTTTGAATGTTCTTGATTACTTCACCAAGGTATTCCTCTATCCTTAGACTTTTCAAACCATCAGTAATATATGTCAGTTTCTTCCCTTGTTAGTAGTAAAATAGAAATAAATGTCCACATAAATAAAAAAAGTCATATACTTTTCTATAATCCAGAGTGCAAGCTGAGAAACCTCTTAGGAGATAACTGAAGTCGTTTATTTTGGGGAAGATTGTGACTAAAATCAAAGTTGAAAACTATGTTTATTGTAAACAAGCATGATTATGGAATTTATAAAAAGATTATTCCCAAATGTTTTCTCTTGTTTTAATCTCAACTTTGCTACATAAAACTGGAATGTTTATCATTTTATATTTCTTTTTTAAAAACCTTTTCTAGATGTCACCAAATCATACAGACACTATTTTTTAAATATCCACTTCCTGAGCACACACAGGAAATAATTTCTAAAAATCACCTACTATTTTCATTACAAGCTCATGTTCATGATCCTCCCTACAGTCTTTGAAACAGCAATTTTCTATGAATTAATAGAATTACCTTTTTTTTCTCAAATCCACCACAGCTCACCTTGGTCTTGTGGTCACACTGGGCACTAGATGATGCTGGAGATGATAAGCACTGAACAAACTCAGTTGTCTTTTGCTTTTCCTTATTTCTGTAGTGCTCATGTGTGTTTCCTGCTAGTCATATAGCCACGATGTCCATGTGTCTTACTTTATGAGAGTGATATAGGGAAGCAAACAGGATACAAAGACTTTGCTCCTCTGGCTTAGGAGGGCTTCTTTCCCTAGAGTCTGACTTCTCCTCTGTGCAGCTTGCTGGCCCAGCAGTGGCCACACCAATCATAGAAAACTCTACAGTCTCCTACATCTGATCCTTAAAACTAGACTATACCTGGGATACTTTTCCAAGGCTTTTTTTCTTAAACTCTTTATACCTTAGAACCATGGAAGATTGCTATTCTTCAGTTCAGCTTAACCTAATGACCATGGATGCAATGCTTTTTCTCTCCATCTTCTTCAAGAGCCACTTGAAACTTTTCTTCAAAGCCATCTACTTACTATATAAATATTGCCCACATTATGTTTCATACTCCTGGCCAATATAGATTAGACAAATAGTGGATGTTATAACAAACTTGCTTCAAACAGAAGTCTTTGTTGCAATTGTTTGATCATGACCAAGAGAATATTATTCTCCCTTCCTAGATGTAATATTTTTATACTTGGTGATATTTGGCCATATCTCATTCTATGTAAATTGGGAAAAAAGGCTAACCTTGAATATCAGGAGCATAAAATAGAATTAGCTAAGTATATAAACTTAGTTAATACAATATGGGAAGTTAATATTCCTTACTGTGTATAAGTCTGTAACTCAAACTGCTCTCTAGAGCTGCACACTGGGATCATGAAGTTGTAGCTTTTGTGAATTCTACAAGATCCCTCTTCATCCAGTCTGCCTACCCTGTGCTCTTGATTAAATGAATATATTTGTAGTCATGTTCAAAAAAATCTTCCAATAATACATGCTAATGAGGACAACATCAACAGGAATGTTCTTTTTTTGACTTTGGGGATAAAAGACACAGCAGATACCAAAAGATACAGCAGATACCAATCACTCCATATGATTTTTACTTGCATAGTAGTCAAGATAGATAATAAGCAATATTACATATAACATATACATAGTGATGATGGAAGGGCTATGATGTGAGAGAGAAATACAGGTTTGCAGTATATGGCTTTAAGCAGAGCCTGCTCATAAAATGATGTTAGGATTTTTTTCTTCAATAGAAATGTCCTTCCACTTCATTTATTTTCAGATCACTCAAAGTACTTCAAAAAATGAATGTTCATTTTATGCTTAGACTAGTCTAATTGGGCTGCCATAAAGGAACACCATGAGCAAGTCATTTAAAAATATCCAAAATTGCCAACATTTATTTAATAAACTCAAGTATTTGTTTCTATTTCTATTTTTGTATTCACTCCATGGAGCTGATACTATCACTGTTCACTTCTGGGAAATATATGACTGAAGGGTTGTAATCACGAAGTCCTTGTGATTGCACCACTCCATCTCACTCTGGCTTGGAGTTTTTAACTCTTCATTCAATAGAGGAAAGGCAGAGAGAGGAAGGAATAAGGGGGAGAGATCCAGAACTGGAAGGCAAATGATAAAGGTACAATTACCACTTAGTCTTAATTTTCTCAGTTACTTAAATTATCCTTTAGTGGCTGAAAGTGAAATTTCAATTTGATTATCCAAAATCATGGATATTTCAATAAACACAAAATAAAGCTGTGTTTCAGTATACAGAATGTTGGGTTGGAATTTGGGGATGTGAATTTCAATGTGGCATCTGCTAAGTATATGTGGATCTAGTTGCACACATAAATTTTTCACTAACCACCTTTTGTATTAACTCCTCACCTATTTCCTAGAGCAGAAAGAAAGAAAAGGTCTCCATAATATCACCTTCAAAATCCCTTAGTAGTACATATATCAGCAGGAAGCTAGTGTATATCTAGAGTACAAAATATAAAGAGGACAGGAATTGTGACACCTAGCATTATAACACCTTCCAAAGTACAGTGGTGAACTTGAGCTCCTGAAAACCAATACAGAGTGCTAAATACAAGGGAGAAGTGTGGCATACAGCTGTTTACAGAAAGGAACAGATTTTTTTATACTAGAATATTTAAAAGGCTTTGTAAATTTGGTAATACCTGGAAAGACTGAAGGGAGGAAGGAAAGAAATAAGTAAGAGGTAAATACAGAAAAATATTAACCTAAGTGGCAATTCCTTGAGAACCAGAGCAGTTTCTGTCCTTAGAAACAAAGGATGTTTCTAAGCCATTTTCCAAAATTATGTAGTAACAAGGTTCAGTTTATCCAATGTTCAATTCCCAAATATATTGCATAACCAATATTTTAAACTACCTTTAATTATTCATATCATTTACAGTAATGTGTGAACACTGAGATGTTTTGAATAGATTTTCAACATTTCTGCAAATAATTGGATGAATTGTTGAAGTGTACCTTAGATTCATTTTATTTGCTTTATCTTCAGCATGTGCATCCGCTGTATAATAAGATTTCTCAGGCTTTGTTTATACACATGTTAAACAGTTTCTCACTGTGTCCATGAAGAAGGTTTGCATAATTATTATATGTCATGCTTATTCTGGGAAACTGATTTAACCAGTGAGCCATTAAAATGATATTTTCTGCTATGCTGAGCATAGATCCTAGTGAGGAAGAGGAGGAGAAAATAAATAATAGACCAACAGGTACATAGTATATTTTGTTAAATGTTTTATTTTTTTTATAGAAAACTGAAAGGTTGACCATGGCAGAGAGAATCATCAGGGCTGGGAAAAGTTTGCAATTGTAAAAGTCAGGTCATAATTCTTGGACAGCATTGTATTTGAGCAAATACTTGAAAAGGTTGACAGGAAGCCATGTGGACATTTGCATTCTAGGAATATGTCTCCCAGACTGCAGGAAGAGCAAGCTGCCCAATGAGGCAGGACCCAGAGGGGAGAAGGAAGTAATTGCAGAGAGGGTGGCAAGAGAGATTTTATTTTTCATGAAGGTGAAATCATGCACTAATGGAGAGCTTTGAGCAGAGGAGAGACAAGATTCAACTCATCTGTGAAGGATCACTGTGGATGTTATAATAGGATTCAACTCAGGTGAGGTGGGGAGCAGACGACGTGGAGGCAGAGGAAAGAGTTCAGGTGTGAATTACAGGGATCTAGCTGAGAACTCATTGTGACTCAGACTAATGAAGGTTGTAAAAATGTGTTGGATGCTGGGTAATTTCTGAAAGTGGAAAAAGTGTAATTTGATGTTAGATCATATGTCAGGTGTGGAAGAGTATGACTTATTCCAGTAAGGTGAACCTTTTAGCAATTTTAATAATACAGACAAGCCCACTGCCATTCATGTTTCATAGGTTCCCACCAGTGAGTCCATTCATGCTGCAATAACAAAATTCATTAGGTCAGCTAATCTATAAGCAATGGAAAATCATCAGCTCTGTTGGCCACATCAGCAGCCAAGTCCAAGACCAAGTGATGAGCAGGTTCATTGTCTGGTGGGAGCCCGTTCCTCATGAATGGTGCCATCTTTGTAGCATCACATGACTGAAGGGCAGAGCAGAGTAACTTCACCTGCTCAAGTCCTTCTAAAATGGCTTTAATCCTACTGATGAGAGTCCTCAGATTTGGAGGGCCATTTGCAGTCATCACACAGGAGTGGGTCTGGAAGTTCTGTAGTTTGTGATGTGATAGAATGCAATTACTGTCTACTGAGAAGAGGACTGGTGGATTGATAACTAACTGGTGGTCAGTTCAAAGTACCAGCTGAACTGAATTAGTATGGTGCTGAGTGTGTATGGCTCACCTGAGGATTGTTGCCATGATAAATAGGCAAACTGGAGAGGAAGAGGTACAACAGTATCTCTTGGTACTGTTTGGCTCTCCTGGAGGAGTCTGGCAAGCTTCTTTCCTGATATGAACTTGACTGTTCTCATTATCAGAGCTGCTAAAGACCTTGTTGGTACAGGGAAACACCACAGTTCACTTTGGGGGGAGCTCTTGTCCTTACTTTCAGCATTACTTCAAGGCTTCAGAGGGGAAGATGTGTGTTGTTCAATCTTCAGGAAAACTTGGCATGTTGGCCTCCTGATATGAACTTGGCTGTTCTCATTGTCAGAGGAACTTGGGACCTCATTGTTGCTGAGGATGGCTGTGGTACTTTTAGGGGAAGCTCTGGTCCTTACTTTTAGTGTTGTTTCCTGGCCCCAGTGCAGAGCCCTCAGCCTACTGGGACAGGTACTTCATCCCACTGGCACAAACATTCTTGCTTTCACCACTGACCTTTGGGCCTTCCCAGCACAGATTCATGATACAGACTTGCATGAATCATTGTCGTGGGTTCTTGGTATTCAACTGGACTCAGGCAGGACATTGTCATGTGATCCAGGCCCTTGGCTGGATTTTTTGGGGTCTTTACTGTGTGGACAGATTCCCTGAACTTCTCATGTATAACTCTTTGGGTGACTATTATAAAATAATTCCATATATTATATGTCCTGTATTGTTTTGTTCTCTTTGCAATCCCTGGCTATGACAAGGACATTTTTGAGGGAAGTTTGGATGTAACTGTCAGCCATAGCCAGACTCGGATACCATCTTTGACTGATATTGTAAATTTAAGATGTCTGTTGTTAACAAAGATGTAAACAGATAGTTAGATGTTTGAGTCTGGGGTAGAGATATCAGTTTGTGAGCACTCAGCACTTGCATATTTCTACAGTTAAGGGATCAGAGGCATTTACTGAGGTAGGGTACATTGACAGAGGAAAAAGAACAACCTAGGAATATGTTGTTACAACACTTAGAGGCCAAGGATAGAGGGAAAATGATGAAGCAGAATGAGGAATTACCTCAGCAAACCAAGATAAACAGGAAACAGAGTGAATTAATTTTATTAGGAATTAAGAATTATCATGGGTTTCTAATAATGCTGATAGAACCAGCAAGACCATGGGTAAGACTAACAATTGCACAGGGTAATACAGAGGTGATTGAGAGTACTGACAATTCATTTTAAATTGAGGTAATAGAAAAATCTGACTGCAACAGGTTTAAGATGGACTGAGGAAAAAATAGCTGGAGATAGTATTTAGCAAGAGTAAAATGTTCCAATATGTTTCCTTAAGAATACAAGAAATTAATGGAAAACAGTTGCAAGAGAAGGTAAGATTAAAAGTGCTAGGATTATTTCCAAAAGATGAAAAATATTTACAAAAGATGAGAAGTATAAAATAAAAAGCAGCCTTTATTCTGAGAACACAGAGAGAGATGACCGGCACCCCCACTGCTGGTGTCTGGCGATCTCTCTGGCGGACACGTGGTGTGGGGGCCTGTAAATAGCCTCAGTTTGGGGTGGAACCTAAGGCGGGCATTAGGGATGTACTGGTAGCCCACTGGTCCTAGGTTTGGTGCCATATGTAAATTTCCAGGGGTGGGAAGATGGCGTCACAGGTAACTTCCTGGGGCAGGGGAGATAGGGCTTCCTGCTTCTGGTTGAGTCTTTCCTGGCTACAGAGTCCTGTCTGGGCCAAAACCCTTTCATATCCCGTCTTATGATTATTATTATGAAAAGGGGCGAAGATTTCTCTCTTTAACTACTTCCTGCTGGCAGAGGGTGCTGTACTGGAGCCTAGGGGAGTTGATGGGATGAAGGTTGATGCCCAGGTAGACGCTGGTGCCAGTGTTTTAGCTAGGACAGCTTCACTGGTGAATGCACATATGTTAGACTGGAAAAAACAAAGAGACAAGATGTTAAGAGGAGACATGGCACTGTCATATTTAAGGACCCAGGTGAGGTAGAAGGAAAAGTGACTTTGATTTAGACATATTCCATGGTAAGGCACAATTCTGAAAATTAAACGTGGGGTTAGGAGGAATGGAGTTATGAGAGGTGCTTACTCCCCCATCTGAAAGCATAAAAGTTAAGATGGTAGGTTGGTAAGGCTTGTCTCTGGTATGCATGATGTTGGAGTCTGTAGGCAATACTGTTAAAGGGTCCTGATGTAAAAATGATCATTAATAGAATGTAAGAAATTAGGAACCAAAGTGGATAACAAAACATGACTTAGCCTGTTAACTGTGGCTGCGAGGCCTTTGTGAGACGGAGACGGGTAGGTGACAGAAGATGAGATGACCACTCAGAATGATCAGATTTAGGGCTGGAAAGGCACATCTTAGCCTGAGTGATGTGAAACCAGGATGGCAGTCCAGCAACTTTGATTTAGGCATGGGTCACTGTAACCTGGTTGTAGTCCTTGGAATGATTTGCTGTAACAGAACTTTAGCAAGTATGAGAAAGGCTTTTATGTATCCTGAAAAAGTATAAACCATGTGAGAAGACAAAAATGTATCTGTGAGTCTTGACTAGGGTTACCTGAGAAATTGGTGAATAAGAAAGGAAGGGGGTGGTCTATATCACTGAGGAAGGGTCCACCAGCGACAATAGGTGGAAGCTGTTGAGGCCTCAGTGTGTCTAAGTCAGCCTGTATAAAAGGCATTTTAAGATTTAGGACTGGGATCTGCACAAAATAGGCCCTGTTTGTAAATGGCATAGGTTGACCATCAATACCCCATCATAGAGATTGAGGACTTAATATAGCAGCCTGAATACTCAGGAAGAACTCTGTATATATGGCCTCTATGTCCACAAATATAGAGAATTGTCTTACCTGAGACTTTAGTGCAACTTGGAATCTGAGACGGACACCTTAAAGGGGGCTGTTGTTGCCCTGAACCCCCTCAGTCTTCAGCAGCAATTTTCTGTTGGTAACGAATCTGGCAGTGATGACATTTCCTGTGAGGGCTAGAAGTTAGGATGACTTACCCACTCTCTGGTGGCTAGGACAGTCCAGTCGCCCTGGAGTAAGGTCTCAAAGAATGCCAGGAAGGGGCATTTTCTTGTCCAATGTCTTCTGCTGCATTTGAGTGTGGTCCATGGAGGGGCCAGGAAGCTCCACCTTGTGTAGGTTTACCTGTCTCAGAACTCCAAGTGTCACAAGTGTTAAAAATATGAAAAACCATATTAAGATCTCTCTAAGGTTTGAAGGTCAAGTTTTGCCTTTTTGTTTGGGATTTGGACTACAGTAAAAGGTATCTGTAGAATTAAGTAAGTATACAGGAGTTTAATATTGGCATTTGAGATCAGAGAGCAGGCTTTATCTGGATGGCATATCACTTTTTTTAGAGGGTGACACACAGAATTAACAAAAAAAGCTTTAGTCTGCCAAACAAGGCTTTAATGGAAACATTCTGCAGTAAAGGTTTAGCAGTCTTATGAATACATCTATCAAAACTGATCTAATACTATCAAATTTTGAACACATTTACTTTTTAAAGTTGTTATTTGCAGTAGTATGAACCAAGACAAATAAAATAAAACTTTGAAGGAAACCCTTGTCTTGAAATAGAGCTAGTGGTTCCCAGCAAAAAGGAATTTATAACCTTAGTTGTTAAACAGGAGATTGGTGGAGGCTTTGATTGATAAACAATCAAATTATCTGGTAGCCAATAATCTTGATTAAATGGTTTGAGAATTGTAATAAAAAATAGCATCTCTTGAGCGGAGCCAAATTGTAAAAAAAAGCATGCCTGAGCAGAGCCGCTGAGCTGCTGTTTCGCAGCATGCCGGCACAGCACGCCCAGCATGGGGGTGGGGCAAGTGCCGGGATGTAGCGTGCAGGGGCGGGCTGGGACTGCCCTCGGAAATGTGTAAGATGGCAGTGGTGATGACGACGGCGCACGGGGGAGGGAGGGGCTGGGATGGCGCATGGAGGAAGGGCTGGGAGGTGGTGGGAAGCTGGAACTGTTCTCGGGACTTGAGGATTAGAAAGCCAATTTAGGAACACAGCTGGATTTTAATTAGCCTCCAGGACCTGTTTTAAAAGTTTGTTATAGTTAGTATGCTTGCCCCGCTCTGGCACAGCTATAGGCCCAGGGTCATTATCAGCAGTGTTTACCTTATGTCTGTGATTAGCTTCTTTTTGAGCTGCTTGCCACAGCTGATTCTATTCTTGTGAGCTGACAGTGGTATTTAGAATCACATCCTTAAAATGTAAATCATAAAAATTAGTAATAAATTTAAATTGCCTGATATAATTCTGTGGGTCAACAGAGAGGCTACCTAATTTATGGGTAATCTGAGATAGATCCAAAAGGGCACATGGATGTTAATAAGTTCCTTGGGGCCAGCTTGCTCCCGAAGCGGTAGCAGAGCCTGAGGAAAGATTCCTGAGCAGAGGGCCATTGGGCAGCCATCCATCTAGTAGGCACGTGTGTGCAATCATCTGTAGAGGGCCTACAGAGCTGCTGCTGGTCACCCTGGGAAACATAGGCAGATGGCGTCTCACTGTGTGCCTTGCAGCGAGAGGACTGCTGTTGGCAGCACAATGAAGCATCATGTGCACTGCAACAGGGCGGCTGTTGCAGCTCACAAGAGGAGCCACAAGGGGGCGCCTGTTGACAGTGAGGGTCCTGGGAACATGACACGCCCTGTCACGTGACCCAAAACATGGCAGCGCCCTGTCGCCATGTAACCCTCCTGAACATGGCGGCACAATGCCACGTGGCAGAGGGTTGCAACATGGCAACTGTTCCCGGCGCAAGCTGGAACAACCACGCAGCCTGCTGGAAGGACATAGCGACCGAGACCTAGTATGTTGGGCGGGCGGTGAGAATGCTGTAGGGGATAGAGAATTCTCAGGAGAAGAAGTCAGAGACTGCAAGGAAGCACTAACAGAGGGATTAGAGCCACTGGGAGAGTTATGGGCCCAGGAGATGGAGGGGAAGTGGGTCAAACAGCGGGAGATAACTGTGACACAGAGGGATTAGAGCTGCTGGGAGAGTCATGGGTCCTGGAAGGCAGAGAGGGAGATGATTGCATAGCGGGAGGTATCTGCAACGGAGAGGGATTAGAGCTACTGAGAGAATCAGGCATAGGGGGAGGGGAGAGTGGTCCAGCGGGAGGTAATGGCAGGGAACGAGTTTGGTGGTAGGTAGGTGGTGGCCGGGAAAACACCGGAGGGCAGGATGGAAAAGTTTGCAGCTCGGTAGAGTGAGCTAAAAGTATCTCAGCAGGAGCACAAGACTTAATGAGAGACTGGCGTGTTCTCAGAACAAGAAAGGCCTGGACATAAGGGAGTTCTAATAACTTGATGCCAGCTTGACAAAAATCATACAAGTTCCTGAGAATGCAGGGGTCAAATGTTCCTTGTTTGGGCCAACGCTTGCTGATAAGCGGGTAGGTTGGCCAGACCTCCTGGCAGTAAAAAGTTAGTTGTTTAGTTTTTATGGTACTTTTAATTTTTAGAGTATGTAAATTGGAAATTAGGCATTGTAAAGGTGTCTTTTGGGAGTTAGAAAATACGTTCCCCATGACTGATTCAGGCAAGAAAAAAACCCGGTGGTCCAGAACAAGCCGTCACTTGTTTGTGGCACCACGCGGTGGCTACGGTTCCAAAAAGTCATAAATTCCAGTCGTCACTGAGAGATTTATGAGTGGAGCCTGCGTGGGGTCAGTAACAGTTTTGCCCGTGAAAGTGCAAGGCTTTAAGGGAAGTGAGGCATTCTTTCAGTGTGGGCAGTCCCAAAAATCTCTGCTTTGGGCTATCCGAACCCAAAGAATGTGAGAGATTTTGTGGACACAGGTTTGCCCAGAAGGAACCCTGCCCTGGGCAGTCCTAAGGACAGGAAAATGCACAGACCCACGCAGATGGGGAGAATAGTTGACTGGGGCTGCCCAGTGCCAAAAGTTCCCTGGGGAGTGCTCACCTGAAATCAATCTGGCCGATGCTGAGTGCAGGCAGCTGGCGACAGGGATGTCTCGGGAGAGGAAAAAGCTCGGGATTAATCCAGGATGTTATCTGGTTGTTGGCTAGGGGACTCAACTGAGTGTGTCCCAGGAGTCAATCGCCTGCTGATCGAGTCATGGCACCAAATGCTAGGATTATTTCCAAAAGATGGGAAGTATAAAATAAAAAGTGGCCTTTATTCTGAGAACACGGAGAGAGATGACCGGCACCCCCACCACTGGCGTCCGGCGATCTCTCCAGAGGACACATGGCGTGGGGGCCTGTAAATAGCCTCGGTTTGGGGTGGAACCTAAGGCGGGCATTAGGGATGTACTGGTAGCCCATTGGTCCTAGGTTTTGCACCATATATAAATTTCCAGGGGTGGGAAGATGGCGTCACAGGTAACTTCCTAGGGGCAGGGGAGATAGGGCTTCCTGCTTCTGGTTGAGTCTTTCCTGGCTACAGAGTCCTGTCTGGGCCAAAACCCTTTCAAAAAGGACTTTCAAATTTTATTTAATAATTTTATTTACCTATAGTGTATGATGTAAAGTTGTGACATGTGTCTACTGGTATGTTTTATATCTGGATGTCCCCACGAAGCCTCACATGCATAGAGGCATGGCCTTGTGGGAGGGATTGGATTCTGGGGGTTCTACAGCTGGCTCAGTGTTGGGAAGTGGGGTCTGATTAGAACAGCTGGATTGCTGTGAGCATGACCCAGAGGGTTTATCTCCCTCTTTGGCTTCTTCCTTCTTTCTCTTCACCCAGAACCTTGCCACATGCTAATTATTGATTGAAAACACTGAGTTCAAGGAAACCACTCTTGCTTTAAGTTCTTACAGTTGGATTTTGTGTCCCAGCAATGAGGAAGTGACTTGATAGCTGCCACATCTGTGACCATCCTTCTTCTTCTTATTCCTTCTTTTGAACTGAAATCTTTTCCTCTTTGACTAGAATTTCCCCTTCAAGAATTCATCCCTACTTGCCCCAGCTGTTGGCCTTGTTGAGTGTTTTTTTACAGTTACCTCACTGTCTTCCACA
This sequence comes from Cavia porcellus, assembly GCF_034190915.1. Taxonomy (NCBI): domain Eukaryota; kingdom Metazoa; phylum Chordata; class Mammalia; order Rodentia; family Caviidae; genus Cavia; species Cavia porcellus. Next base: position 31,441,456 of record NW_026947515.1, read on the forward strand.
AGCAACGATTTTCAAGTGTAGCTCTGTGTTGCTTACTTCAATTCATGTTCTAACACTCATCACACCATTTGCTATACATTTCCTTTATGCATTCCATGGAAATATCAGGTTCAACCTGTCCTCACTGACTTATTACTAATTCTAAGATCCTTAATCTAAAATATTATTAGCTAACAATTAGAAATATTTTCATCATCATCACTTTCAGGTAACCATGGTAACTACTTTGGGGTACTGTAAACAGAAGTATGGTGAAATAAAAGCAACTTCAGTAGAGATATCAGTATTAAGCTTACTGAAGGCACAACTCAGGTATTCTGCTCAGTGCCTATGAGTTTCACTTTTTCCCATATGAAGTGTTATTTTAAACAGTTACTTCATGGAAGAGTTATGAAGACTATCACATAAAGTGCATAAAGTGATAAATATTGTATAACTTATGCTCAATAAATACATGAGGGACCATTGTCATTTTATTAAAAGTTTTATTTCATTTTATTTATTTATTTTGGTACCAAAAGTCAAACTCATGACCTTAATCTTGCCAGGCAGGCACTAATGCTGTTGAGCTAAAACCCCAGCCCTAAAAGTACATTTTTAAAATGTATTTTTTCTTAACTTGAGTTAATAAAAAAATGGAATGGATTTGAAAAAACAAACCATGAAATTCAAAGTTCAGTATAGATATTAATGTTCAGAAATCTTTTGAAACATCTGGAGGTCTTGAAAAGAAGTGTCTAGACCTTCTCCAAAACCAGGAAACTCAGCTCGTGGCTGGAGTGAGTCCGAGTGGCATCCTGAGCCCTGGAGAGATCTTTTCTGGAGCTCAAGGATGCGCCCAGAGCCCAGCCACACTGGGATGAACTTGACAGGTTTCAGGCCTGCCAAGGACACACCCAGTGACCTTCTCCCAAAACAGGAAACTCAGCCGGTGGCTCGGGTAAATTTGCGCACCACCCCGAGCCCTGGGAGACTTTAGGATCCTCTCTTCCAGAGCTCAAGGACCTGTACAGAGGCCAGGCACACTACACTAGCCTTGGGAGGTTTTTGGACCAACTATATTATGCCCAGTGATCTTCTTCAGTTACAGGATTTGATAGTAGGTGAAGTGAGTTCCAGGGCATTGGTCTTCACATGGGGAGAGATTTAACCCATCATCCACAGTGGGTAGGTGCCTGCCCAGCTACCTGGAGCACTGAAGGTGGCATGGGAGGGCCTGAGGGCCTAACTGGACGAGGATCAGCAACTTGCATTCAGTTCCACGAGCCTAGGGCACAGGAGACGATTTCCAATACATCCAGGGGAAGCCTTGAACAACACTTGAAGCACAGAAATATAGGCAAATAACAAAGTGAAAGACCAAAATGCAATCTCAAACCTCCAGCCCATCCCAAAGAAACCTTAGGAGCTATGTACATAGAAGAAAATATATGCCATACATCTGAAATATCAGACATAATAGCAATTGAAATAAAGAAGCAACTCTGGGAAGCTTTAAAGGAATTCAAACTAGAAATAATCTTCCAGGTACAAGAAGAAATGATAAAAGAAATGAAAGAGATGCTGAACATATCTAAAGAAGACAAAGTTAACAAACTGGAGGAACTAACCAAAAAGGTAGAATCTCTGGATGAACAATATAAGAAATAAACAGAATACATAAAGCAGCTGCAAGCAGATATACAGGAAATCAAAAATTCCATTGAAAGTTGTCAAAGCTGCCTCAATGAAAGTGAAGAATTTCAGACCTCGAAGACAGGATTGAAGCTAGTGAACAGGAAAGACAAGATCTTTAAAAATAACAAGGAATCAGGAAATAACAATTCAACAGCTGCAAGATAATGCAAAGAAAAACAACATACCATTGCTAGGGATAAATGAAAAAGAAGGGGACAACATAAAGGATGTCAAGAGGATATTTAGAGAAGTAATTACTGAAAATTTCCCAAACATCAGAATGGAAACTGACATCAGGGTCAGTGAAGCATATAGAACTTCAAATAGTCATAACCAAAATAAAACTATTCCCATACATATAACAATCAAAATCCCCCAAATTCAAGAAAAGAATAGAATGTTAAAAGATGTCAGAGAGAAAAGACAGATCACCTATAAAGGAAAACCTATCAGAATCACAGCAGACTTCTCATCACAAACAATAAAGTCAAGAAGAGCGTGGAGTGAAGTATTCCAGATCCTAAAGGAAACTGATTTCCAACCTAGACTGATGCACCCTGCAAAACTGTCCTTCAAAATGGATGGAGAAACAAGATACTTCCATGACATAGAACAGCTGAAGAACTTCACAATCACCAAGCCAACCCTGCAAAGAATACTGAAAGACGGTTTAGATGCACTTAGGAAAAAAACACTAAGCAAGGCAGACAATTAAACAGAACAGAAAGGTAAAGATACAACAGCAGAAAGATAACATGTCAGCAATAAACCAACATATAACAGTTATAACCATTAATGTAAATGGTCTCAATGCACCAATGAAAAGAAACAGACTGGCAGAATAGATCAAGAAACAACATCCAACCATATGCTCTCTACAAGAAACCCATCTAATCCAAAAGAATACTCACAGACTGAAAGTCAAAGGATGGAAAACAATGCTGTCTTAGTTACTTTTTACTCATAGCTGAGACAAAATACCTGAAGCTCAAAGTTGGGAAAGGAAAGGTTTATTTCTTACAGTTTTTGGAGGTTTCAATACAAACTCAGTTGGCTCCAAGGCAGGTAGCATGGCTGGGCACCAGTTCATGGGAGCTAGAAACAGCAAGTAGGAACCAGCAAAGAGGAAGACACACCTTCTTCCTGCCAATACATTACTTCCTGGCTCCACCCTTATGTGGGTGTAGCACTGACTCCATCAATCCAAGCACTAGACAATGAACCATCACAAATGCACAATTCAAACTCATGAGGCCTGGGGGCAACAGACATAAACCAGGACAAATACTTCATGCAACAGGAACCGAAAAAAAGTGGAGGTAGCTATTATATTTGCAGACAATGTGAACTTCAAACCAATAATGATCAAAAGAGATAAAAGAAGTTCATTACATAATGGTTAGGGGAAAGCTCTAAGAGGCAGAGATAACAGTCTTAAATAGATATGCACCAAATTCCAGAGCACCCAGTTATATAAAGCAAGCATTAACAGAAATGGAAAACCAAATTAGCAGTAACACAATTATAACAGGAGGCCTTAACATACCATTGACACCAAGGAACAAATCAACCAGACAGAAAATCAGCAAAGAAATAACAGAACTGAATCACACCTGTGAACAAATGGACTTGATAGATATATACAGAGTGTTCCATTCAACAACATCAGAATACACATTCTTCTCAGCAATACATGGGACATTTTCTAAAATAGATCATATATTAGCCCACAAGACATATTTAAATAAATGCAAAAAAGTTGAAATTATCCCATGCATGTTATCAGATCATAGCACCATGAAATTAGAAATTAATGATAAAAGTACAGTAAAAATGCCACAAACACATGGAAACTGAATAGCACTTGAGTAATCATTGGGTCACAGGGGAAATTAAAGAAGAAATTAAACAATACCTACAAGCAAACCAAAATACAAATACAACTTACCAGAATCTGTGGGATGCAATGAAAGCTGTCCTCAGAGGAAAACTTATTGCACTGAGTTCCCATATCAGGAAAACAGAACATATACAAATAAATAGCCTGATGCTACACCTCAAAAATCTAGAAACATATAGAAGAGCAAGTCAAGCCCAAAGCCAAACAAAGGGAGGAAATTATAAAAATCAGAGCAGAAATTAATGCAATAGAGACTGAGAAAACAATTTAAAGAATCAATGAATAAAAGAGTTGGTTCTTTGAAAGAATAAATAAAATTGATAAGCCCCTAGCCAACCTTATTAAAAAAAGGGAAGAAAAAACTCAAATTCATGCAATAAGGAATAAAAAGGCAAATTCACTACAGACTCTGTAAAAATACAGAAGATAATCAATACCTATTTTGAAAACCTCTACTCTGATAGGTTTGATAACACAGAAGACATAGATAGATGTCGGTGTCACTCCTGGCCGGCAGGAAGGACACACAACAAAGTCTGGCAGTGGACAACCTTTTCTTTTATTTTCCTTCTCCGTACAGCCTGCCCTGGGATCGCTCCCAGCCGAAGCCTCCTTTGGTCCGCTCCCCGCGGCTCCTTCTGGGCTTCTACTTCCGGGCTTCTTCTTCCCCCCCAGGGGTGGCACCAGTATATATACGGATACAGTGTCCAATCATGTTAAAGTAAGCAAGGCAAGCTGATTGGCTAACATCATCAGTTGCCAGGCAGACTATATTGTTGAGCGGGTTGCTTACGCGGTAAGCAGGAAACTAACGTGCTCGATGGGAGGGGTAATCTACCTCAGGCTTTACTCTTTACTACAGGCCTCACGTCCGCCAAGTGAGGCAACCGGGCTCGGGGCTGCGGCTCCCAACATCTCCCCCTTTTTTATTTTTTTTATAAATGTGCGCATCGTAGCCCTTCCTGGACTGGGTGCAGAGGCTTATGCCCTATGCATAGGCCCACCGTAGGTCCTTGGCTTAGACCCTGGTCGGCCGTCCCATGGTCTGCCAAGGCCCTGAGGCCCTCGTCCTTTTTCTAGGGCCAGGCACAAACTGGACGGAACCTGGATGCACACAAGCTTGCACTCATTTCCTCTCCGTAAAGAAATCCCCTCGGAGAGAAATTTAGACCTGGGCAGCATCTAACAGTCCAGCGGCTTACGTGCAGGATGGGGTAGGGCCTGGCTTAGGTTGAGTTGCACCGGGGGAGTACGCTCTTACCCGTCATTGACTCTCCTACCCAGCTATGTCATAATTTTTTAGAGGAGGAGTGTGGGAAGCTCACCACCCCTAGACTCGGTCGTAGGCTAGGCGAGCGAGCCATGCATATGCCTGAGGATCTTCTTGTCCATTTCGGGCTACCGCTATTTCTATTCATCTTGTTGGTTGGTCTGTGATGGATCTCCGGTAGGGCAGGTCTGATCTTCAGTCGAGGGCTTTGTCGCCCGTGTCAGTCTCTCCGGTACCCACAGTGGTTCTCGTCCCGATTCCTGTGGGAAAACACAAACCGCGCCTCGGTTCCAGCTGACCACTGGATCCGGGCCCATCCATTGTCCTGTCAGGACATCTTTCCACTTCACCCACCCTTTATGGTTGGGGGAAGGGTTGCAGTGCTCCACGGCTGGGGAGCAATTATCATTATTTAAATTTAAAAAATTGTGTGTGAATAGTGCCATGGATAATCGTGCCTTTGGGGCCAGGCCTTGGCCTACTCCCCCTTTTTGTTTTTGTAAAATTTCTTTGAGGCTTCTATGAGCCCTCTCAATGATTCCTTGACCTTGGGGATTGTATGGGATACCATGTTTTAATTGAACCTCTATCATTTTGCAGAACTCATTGAAGGCTTTGCCTATATAGGCTGGTCTATTATCAGTTTTTAATATTTTTGGTTTGCCCCATGCGGCCCAAGCCGCCAGGCAATGATTGATCACATTAGACACTTTTTCACCTGTTTCTGCTGTTGCGAATATGACGTGAGAACAGGTGTCTGTGGAAACATGAACATATTTAAGAGTCCCAAACTCCTGTACATGTGTGATGTCCATCTGCCAAACATCACCAGGGATCAAACCTCGAGGGTTTACTCCCATCGGTATGGCAGGTTTGTATGTGGCACAGGAGTCACATAGTCACACGATATCTCGTGCATCTGCTCTGGAAACATGGAAATGGTTTGCTAGTGTCCTGGCATTGACATGAAACTTATCATGGAAGGCACGGGCTCACTCGATTGGTGTTAGTAAGGTAAAAATCCATAACGGGCGAGTGGCAGTATCAGCAGCCGCATTCCCCTGTGCCATAGGCCCTGGCAGGGATGTATGTGCTCTTATGTGGGTGGTGAAGACCTTATGGTGTCTGTTCTGAAGCAATGTCTGGATAGACAGGAACAGCCCAGCCACTGTGGAAGTGGATCTAATTAAACCGGCAGTCTCAAGCACTTGCATAGCATTGACCACATACCTAGAATCGGAGACAATATTAATGGCTTCTGAGAACCGTTCAAGAATCATTTTAACGATCTGCAGTTCCACCACCTGAGGCTGATCAGGTTCAAATTGTATGGTAACCGGGGGCTTGCCTAGGATCACATAGGCGCCTATCCCCGTCTTGGAGCCATCTGTATATATTGTAGTTGCTGGGACTAATGGCTCAGAGGCAGTAACCTTTGGAAAAATTACAGGGTGCTGAGTAACAAATGACAAGATAGGGTCTTTAGGGTATTGATTGTCTATATCCCCATGGAAAACACATCTCAAAATGGCCCAAGCATCTATGCAGGCAGCCAGGGTCTTGATCTGGCTGGCGGTATAGGGTACTCGGATGGCTTGTGGTCCTGAGCCAAAATGTTGGACAGCTCTATCATGCGCTTCAAGGGCCAATGAAGCGACTGCCTCCGCGTAATGCTCTATGACTTTTGCAGGTGAGACCTTAGGGTGTATCCACAGTAATGGTCCTTTCTGCCAAATCACCGCTGTGGGCTGTAGACTAGTCTGTAGCAAACAGACATCAAAGGGTCGCCCTGGTTCAATTCTGTGTAAGGTAGCCCCACCTAAGGCTTCCTCCACTCTCTGTAAGGCAGCTCTTGCCTCAGGAGTGAGCCTCCTGTGGGAGGCTATATCTGGGTCTCCCTTCAGAAGGTCGAACAGGGGTTTGAGATCTGAATTTGGTATGTGTAAATATGGCCTAATCTAATTAATGTCTCCCAATAGCTTAAACTGCACCAGGGAACTGAGTCTGATTATCAGCGTGTTGGCCTTCCCCCATAAGCATGTCTCTATTCCACCCCCGGTTCCCTCGGTTAGCGTTTCTTTCCGCCTGTTCGGCAGCGAACTCGGCGTACCAGGCTCGCCAATCCAGGTAACTACCCGAGGGCAGACACGCCTTTGCCAGCTGAGTCCAGTCCGCGGGGGTGAGGGGCCCAGAAGACAGGTTCTCCAGCATGGCAATGGTGTAAGGCGCAGTCGGCCCAAAGGTTGTAACTGCATTTTTAAGTTCTCTAATCTGCTTTATTTCAAAGGGTTCCCACACATTACGTCCCTGACCCATGGCCATCTGTACAGGATATATCCCATAGGGGCCGCTATCTATCCCTGGGAACGGGTGGTCTTCATTAGACACACGACCCCCATGCCACAGCTGTCTGTGGAAATAACGTCCCGCCGGTGGCGGAGCATCATAAGATGGCGGCCGTGGCTGAACAGAAAATGGCGGCCTGTGCGTTATTTCCTGTACTGACGGAAGAGGGGGGAGTTCCCATGCGGCGGCATCGCGGTGAGGGACCGCTTCCGGGAACGAGTTCCAGGGCGGAGCAGAAGGTTCTGTCTCCCTCCCCTGCCAGGGGGCGCTCAGAAGCTCTCTGCTTTTTTGTAAGCCTAGCTGAGTGGAGCGCAATTCGCGGCGCAACGCAGCGAAAGAGCCTTGCATCTCCCCATCAAGCGACTTAGGCCCCTGACAGCTGGTCTCTTTGGCCTCCTCACCATTCAACCTTCCCTCGTCCTCGGAGTCAGACGACTCCGAGGCTTGAGCCCCGTCCTTCTCCTTAGCATCTTTGTTCCCCTTGACGGGCCCCTCTCGGGAGCTCCCTGACTGGGCCTGCTCAAATACCCTGCGTACTTTTGTAAGCTCTTGAGAGCTTTTTCCACAACCACCCTCGCTCTTAGTGTTGCTACCTAGCATGTTTCCCATCTTTTAATATGTTACTCACCGCGTGAGGCCCAAGGAATCCGCCACTTACGCGTGAGCCTGAGGGGAGTCTAAAAGCCCTGTAGGTGCGCGCCACCCAGAGCCCAGGCTTATCCTCTACTCACCTGTCTTGCAGCTCTGCGTTGGAGCGTTGTCCACTGCCACGTCTCGGGGGTGATCAGCTCCCCGTACGGGCCACCAGATGTCGGTGTCACTCCCGGCCGGCAGGAAGGACACACAACAAAGTCTGGCAGTGGACAACCTTTTCTTTTATTTTCCTTCTCCGTACAGCCTGCCCTGGGATCGCTCCCAGCCGAAGCCTCCTTTGGTCCGCTCCCCGCGGCTCCTTCTGGGCTTCTACTTCTGGGCTTCTTCTTCCCCCCCAGGGGTGGCACCAGTATATATACGGATACAGTGTCCAATCATGTTAAAGTAAGCAAGGCAAGCTGATTGGCTAACATCATCAGTTGCCAGGCAGACTATATTGTTGAGCGGGTTGCTTACGCGGTAAGCAGGAAACTAACGTGCTCGATGGGAGGGGTAATCTACCTCAGGCTTTACTCTTTACTACAGGCCTCACGTCCGCCAAGTGAGGCGACCGGGCTCGGGGCTGCGGCTCCCAACAGATAGATTCCTAGAAACATATGAAGTACCAAAACTAGGTCAAGAAGATGTAAAACTGCTGAATAAACCAATTTCTATTAATGAAATTGAAAATGTAATTAAGTCCTTACCTACAAAGAAGAGCCCAGATGGATTTACTGCAGAATTCTACAAGAAATACAAAGAGGACTTTAATGCCAACACTCATCAAAATCCTCAATGAAATTGAAAGGGAAACAATCCTTCCTAAGTCATTCCTGGAAGCAAATATTACTCTAGTATCAAAACTTGAGAAAGACCCAACTAAAAAAGAGAACTACAGGCCAATCTACCTAATGAACACAGATGCAAAAATACTCAATAGAATATTGGCAAATAGGATGCCACAATCATAAAGAAGATTATACACCATGACCAATGGGATTCATCCCAGGCATGCAGGGATAGTTCAACATATGTAAATCAATAAATGTAACCCACCATATCAATAAAGCCAAAAGTAAGAATCACATGATAATTTCTATAGATGCAGAAAAAGCTTTTGATAAGTTTCAACATTCATCTATGATAAGAACCTTACAGAAAATTGGAATAGATGGTCTTTCCCACAATATAATAAAGGCCATCTATGACAAACCAACATCCAGTATCATACTAAATGGCCAAAAACTGAAGGCCTTTACCTTGAAATCAGGCACAAGAAAAGGATGTCCTGTATCACTGATCCTATTTAATATAGTACTGGAAATACTAGGCAGAGCAATTAGACAAGAGAGAGAAATAAAAGGGGTAAAGATAGGAAGAGAAAAAGTTAAATTATCATTATTTGTGGATGACATCATACTCTACATAGAAGACCCCCAAAACTCCATTGAAAGACTCCTAGATATAATAAATAAATGGAGCAATGTAGCTGGATACCAAATCAATACTCAAAAATCAATAGCATTTCTATATACTGACAACAAAATCACAGAGAGAGAAATAAGAGAAGCCACACCCTTCACACTAGCAACCAAAAAAAAAAAAAACAAAAAGAAATATTTAGGAATTATTATCACGAAAGATGTGAAAAATTTATATCGGGAAATTACAATATACTGGAAAAAGAAAGTGAAGACGATCTCAGAAAATGGAAAGACATCCATTGCTTGTGGATAGGAAGAATAAATATTGTGAAAATGGCCATTCTCCCAAAACTGCTATACAGATTCAATGCAATCGCAATAAATATACCATCAAAATACCTCATGAATCTAGAGAAATCACTCCTCAAATTCATCTGGAACCAGGAGCGACCTAGAATAGCAAAGACATTTCTAAGCAGTAAAGGCAAGGCAGGAGGCATCACAATTCCTGACTTTTAGTTATACTACAAAGCAACTGTGGTAAAATCAACATGGTAGTGGAATAAAAACAGAGTGGAAGATCAATAGAATAGATTAGAAGATACAACCACAACTACAAACACACTCAACCACTTTATTTTTGATAAAGGGGCCAACATGTTCACTGGAAGAATGACAGTCTCTTTAATAAATGGTGTTGGAAAAACTGGCTCTCCACATGCCGAAAACTAAAACTAGACCCATGCCTATCACCGTGTACTAAATTAAAATCTAAATGAATCAAAGATCTGAATATTAAAATTGAAACACTAAATTAGGTAAAAATCTTGGAGACATAGGGGTAGGTAGAGAATTCATGAACAGGAATCAAAGCGCATGGGAAATACTTTCCAGAATCAATAACTGGAATTGCCTCTCATTAAAAAGTTTCTGCACTTCAAAAAAAGTCTTTAGCATAGTGAAAAGAAAACCCACAAACTGGGAAAAAAATCTTAGTGAACTGTCCCTCAGACAAAAGACTTCTGTCTAAAACATATAAAGAGTTAAAAAAAATCAGACCCCTAAAATTCAAAGATCCAATCCAAAAATGGACATCTGAGATGAATACAAAATTCTCAAATGAAGAAATACAAATGGCAAATAAATACATTAAAAAATGTTCAGCATCATTAGTTATTAGAGCAATGCAAATTAAAACAACACTGAGGTTCCATCTCACTCCTGAAAGAATGGCCAGGATCAAGAAAATGACCAACAAGAAATGCTGGAGAGGCTGCGGATAAAGGAACTCTCCTGCACTGTTGATGGGAGTGTAGACTGGTGCAACCACTGTGGATATCAGTCTGAAGACTCCTCAAAAAGCTGGAATTGAAAGTCCCATTTGTTCCAGCTATTCCACTTGTAGGCATATTCCCAGAAGAAGTGAAAACATCATACCACTGTGATATTTGTGCATTCATGTTTATAGCAGCACAATTTGTAATAGCCAGATCTTGTAAACAACCTAAGTGTCCATCCACTGAGGAATGGATAAAAAGGTTGTGGTATTTTTATACAATGGAATATAACTCAGCTATAAAGAATGATCATATTTGATAGGATTATTTTCAGAGGATGAAAAATGCTTCCAAAAGTTGAGGAGTATAAGACAAAAGAGGCCTTTATTCCAGGAACATGGGGAGAGAGGACTGGCACACTGGCCGCTGGAATCTGGCGATCTCTCTTACGGACACCTGGCGTGGGGGAATATAAGTAGCCTAAGCTTAGGGCAGTGCCCTAAGGCCATTAGAGATGCACAGGTATTTCATTGGCACACGTTTGGCGCCAGGGGCAGGTTTCGAAGGGTGGGGGTTATAGGGTTACAGGTAAACCTCTAGGGGTGGGGGAGGCAGGAGCTCCTTAATTCTGGCCAAGGCTTTTCTGGCTACAGTGTCCGGTCAGGGCCAGCAACCCTTTCATATCCCGTCTTACGATTATTAGGAAAAGGGGTGAAGATTTCCCTCTTTAACTACTTCCTGCTGGCAGGGAGTGCTGTATTGGAGCCTAGGGGAGTTGACGGGATGAAGGTTGATGCCCAGGTAGATGCTGATGCCAGGTGTTTTAGCCAGGACAACTTCACTGGCGAATGTACAAATGTCAGACTGGAAAAAACAAAGAGGCATGATGTTATTAGGAGACATGGCACTGTCATATTTAAGGACCCAGGTGAGGTAGATAGGAATGTGCCTTTGATTTAGAGATGGTATTTTATCAGGATGACGTTGAGGTAGGAACATCATCATGGTGAGGTAGAATTCTGAAAAATAAGTGTGAGGTTAGAAGGAGTGAAATTATGAGAGGTGATTACTCCCCCATCTGAAGGCATAAAAGTTAGGAGAGTAGGTGTGTAAAACTCATCTCTGGTCTAGGAGTTGAGCCGGATAAAATAGGGGGAGTGGGGGAGGCGGTGGCTGTACCAATATAGGGAAGGTGAGGGCTTAGGCTTTCAGGGATGTCACGTTTAACCAGACAGCTGAGGGTGGAAAGAACCACGACAGTTATCACATAAAACATTATAAAGATGATCTTACGCATGATGTGGGAGTCTCTAGGAAAGACTGTCAAGAGTCCTGCTGCAAAAATGATCATTAATAGAGCGTAAGAGATTAGGAACCAAATCGGATAACAAAACATGACTTAGCCTGTTAACTGCAGCTGTGAGGCCTTTGTGAAACGGAGATGGGTTGGTGACAGAAGATGAGATGACCACTCAGAATGATCAGATTTGGTGCTGGGAGGGCACCTCTTAGCCTGAGTTGATGTGAAACCAGGATGGGAGTCCAGCAACTTTGACCGCTGTTGGGGTAGCCAAGTAGACCAGGTAAGGGCCACTCCACCTTGGTTGTAGTACTGTGGATTTAGAACATTTGAGATAAATTAGATCTCCTGTGGATATGTCAGGATCTGGTTTGGCCTCTCCAGAGGGTTGCGAAAGGCAGAGATCAGCATGTTGTTGCAATAGGTGTCGGAGGAAGGAGAGGACTGGGACATAGTCAGCCAGGGGAGCTAGATTTTGGGGAGCAGGAAGATTGTGGATTAAGAATGACCTGCTGTACATAAGTTCAAAAGGACTTAAGAAAGTAGGAGCCAGGGGAAGTGCCCTGAGCTTGGCCAAGGCTAAGGGCAAAAGTTGAGGCCAAGATTGGCGTAGTTCTAAAGTGAGTTTTGTAAGGTGTGTCTTTATAAGGCCATTTGCCTTTTCTACTTTTCCTGAGGATTGCGGATGGTATGGGATGAGTAGGTGCCAGGTGATGTGTAAACTTGAGGATATCTGTTGAGTGATCTGAGAAATAAAGGCGGGACCATTATTTGACTGAATACTCTGAGGTAGACCAAACCTCGGAATGATTTCTTGTAATATGACTTTGGTAACTATATCAGCACTTTCCCTGGTTGTGGGAAAGGCTTCTATCCATCCTGAAAAGGTGCAAACAAAAATGAGAAGATATTTGAGAGTCTTGTGGCAGGGCATGTGTGTAAAATCTATCTGCCAGTCCTGACCAGGGGTGTGTCCCCTAAATTGATGGGTAGGAAAGGAAAGGGGTGCCGTGCATCCCTGAGGAGAGGTCCTGGCACAGAGATCACAGGTGTGAGTAGTTTTAAGAATGATGGCTTTTAGAGAAGGGTGCGTGACTATTGGGGCCAAGAATTTGTATAGGGCCTGAGATCCTATATGAAAACAGTTGTGTAAGTCGGTGATGATGTCTGAGGCCTGTTGATGTGGGAGAACAAGTTTAGATCCCTGAAAAATCCATCCCTGAGTGTTTTGTGTGTAACCTGGTTTATGAAGTAACTGTAACTGCTATGGTGAAGAATTGGGCTGAGGTAGACTGTTTGGGACTAATGGGAGAAGATGATAAGGGCAGGGCCCTTGTGCAGCTAACTTGGCTTGTGAATCTGCAAAGGCATTGCCTTGAGCAATAGGATCTGTAGAGCTTTGGTGTCCTCTGCAATGGATGACTGCTGCCTGCTTTGGAAGCTGGGCTGCCTCTAGAAGCTTAAGGATAAGGGGGCATTAATAATGGGGGTTCCTTGAGTGGAAATAAAACCCCATTCTTGCCAGATAGAGGCATGAGAGTGTAAGATGCTAAATGTATACTTTGAATCAGTGTATATATTTATAATCTTGTCTTTTGCTAGTGTAAGGGCCCTTGTAAGGGCAATAAGTTCTGCCCTCTGGGAAGAAGTCCCAGGTGGCAGTGGATTTGCCTCTATAACTTTTGACTGGTTAACTATTGCGTATTCTGCTTTCTTTTGGTTGTCTGTGTTTGTTGAACTGCCATCTATGAACCATGTGTCAAAGGCCAAGGAGAGAGGTGTGCTACTGATGTGAGGGAAAGAAGTGGGAGTCAACTGTAAAAACTCTATACAGTCATGGTGAGGATGGCCCTCTGAGGTGGGTAGTAAGGTGGCTATATTAAGAGGACCACTAGTTGCAATAGAGATGCAAGGGTCTTGAGAGAGAGCCAAGTGTACCTGTTGAAGGCCAGAAGGGGTCATTAGGGAGGGGAGCACCTTATGTGTGATAAGGTCACGTAGGTGATGAGGTGAGTGTACTGTAATAGATTGTCCTAATGTAAACTTTTTAGTTTCCTGTGTTAGGAGGGCTGCAGCTGCAAGAGCTCGGAGACAAGGAGCCCATCCTTTTACTGTGTGATCTAACTGTTTTGATAAGTAAGCTACTGCTTGAAAAGAAGGTCCCTTTTTGTGTCCTAGTACACCTATAGTGTTGTGGCCCTGACAAGTAGTGTATAGGATGAAAGGTTGGGTGGGATCAGGAAGGGTAAGAGCCGGAGCTTTTAGGAGAGCCTCTTTTAGTTTTTGAAAGGAGGCATGTATGGGCCTAGTAGGGTCCAGGGGTTCTGATAAGGAACCCTTAGCAGCCTTGTAGAGGGGTTGAGCTAGGGCTGCAAAGTTAGGAATCCAGAGACGAAAGAATTAGCTAAACCTAGGAAAGATGTAACCTGCCGTTTAGTTGTGGGCACCTGGAGATCACAAAGAATTGCCTTACGATCTGAGGTGATGGAGCGAGTGGTGGGGGTGAGAGCAAGACCTAGGTATTTGACTTTTGGGGAGGCTATCTGGGCTTTGGTGGGAGACACCCTGTATCCGAGTCATGGCATCAAATGATAGGATTATTTTCAGAGGATGAAAAATGCTTCCAAAAGTCAAGGAGTATAAGACAAAAGAGGAGAAGCCCCTTCCTTTGTCTGGAGGAGGAGGGATCCCGGGTTCCTGAGGCACCTCGGCCTGTGCCCAGCCGCGCCTGGCCATCGGTGTGCAGAGGAGGAGCTGCGCGGATCCGGAGTGCCTGCAGAAGCCCCTTCCTTTGTCTGGAGGAGGAGGGATCCCAGGTTCCTGAGGCACCTCGGCCTGTGCCCAGCCGCGCCTGGCCATCGGTGTGCAGAGGAGGAGCTGCGCGGATCCGGAGCGCCTGCAGAAGCCCCTTCCTTTGTCTGGAGGAGGAGGGATCCCAGGTTCCTGAGGCACCTCGGCCTGTGCCCAGCCGCGCCTAGCCATCGGTGTGCAGAGGAGGAGCTGCGCGGGTCCGGAGCGCCTGCAGAAGCCCCTTCCTTTGTCTGGAGGAGGAGGGATCCCAGGTTCCGGAAGCACCTCGGCCTGTGCCCGGCCGGGCCTAGCCATTGGTGTGCAGAGGAGGAGCTGGGTGGATCCGGAGTGCCCGCAGGAGGCCCTTCCTTTGTCTGGAGGACTGTGGATATCTCTGCAAGCAGGGAGGGATCACAGGCTCCTGAGGCACTGCGGTCTGTGGTGAGTACCCTAACCCGGCTGCGATCCAAGAGCTGTGGATCTACCAAGGGGCAGGTGGGCACACAGTGTCCCTGAGGCCCAGCTTGTCTGAAACCGCGGAGTTCTGAACAAGCAGAGGAGGGCCATTGGTTCTGCAGGCCCAATGGCCTGGGGTAGAGTGGTGCCAGAGTCTCAGTAGCTGCAAACATAGAAGGGGATTTTCAACAGATCCTGAGGAGGCTTTCAAATAACACTTGAAACACAGAAATATAGGAAAATGACAAAACGAAAGACCAAATTACAACCTCAAACCTCCAGCCCATCTCAGGAAACCCTAGGAGAAATGTATTTAGAAGAAAATATATCCCATCCTCCTCATATATCAGACACAATAGCTACTGAAGTTGACAAGCAACTCCAGGAAGCTTTAAAGAAATTCAAACTCGAAATAATATCCCAGATAAAAGAAGAAATGATAAAAGAAATTGTCGGTGTCGGTCCCGGCCGGCAGGAAAAGCACACGACAAGAGTTGTTGGCGGACAACCTTTCCGTTTATTCTCTCTCTCCGTACAGCCTGCTCCGGGATCCCCGATCCCGCCCGAGGGAAGCCTCCTCTGGTCCGCCCTCCGCGGCTCCTTGCGTGCTTCTCTCTGCGCTTCTTCTCTCTTACTCTATTCTCTCCTATATCTCCTTCCTATTCTGCCTCTCCCCAAGGGTGGCACCAGTATATATACGGATACAGTGTCCAATCATATTAAAGTAGGCAAGGCAAGCTGATTGGCTAACGGCAGTTGTTGCTGGGCAGACTGTCTTACAGGGTGTGTTGTTTACTAAGCAGGAAGCAGGATATAAGCGCCATCTTGGCACACTCGATGGGAGGGGTAATCTAGCTCAGGCTTCACTCTTTCCTACAGGCCTCATATCACCCGGCCAGGGCCCCCAACATCTCCCCCTTCTTTATTTATTAAGATAGAGTGGTCTGTGGGTCCATTTAAGGTGTCTAGGAGTGGGCCTACTTTGTAGGCCGAGGCATGAGAGAATGTAGAGGTCTATACCCTGCTGTGCATCACCTTGTTTTGTGCATATCCTTGGCCCAGGACCATGCTCAAGGTGAGTGGTTCATTTTTTTGCAGGGCCAGGCTTTTGTGAACCGAACCTGGATGCATATAGACATTCATTCCTGTCTTCCCCCCAACCTTTGAGGCGGATGGCAGTGCAGTACCCTTGGTCTCGCATCTCAATGCCATTAACTTTACTCCCGGAGGGACCCTCGGCCTTACAGGCCAAGTATATCGGAGTGGAGCCTGTCTTAGGTTGATCAGGAGAACTTCTCCCGTCTTACCCGTCATTGGCTTGTCCACTCAACTCTTAGAGCTGATGTTTGGGGGAGATACGAAGGGGTCCGCCGAGTGACACTGAGGAACTAAGTAATCACCATTGGAGTCGTGCCTTCCTGGCCTGAGCCCAGAAAGCACTAGGAGTGGAATCCCCTTGACTCTGGGCCAGCAATATCATCAGTGCCATATGTGTCTTTTGGGTCGTCCTTATCGACCGCAGGCACCTGAGGGTCACGAGAGCGACAACCATGAGAACAAGAATGATCCCATACACAAGAAGTGATGAGGGTTTGAAGAAAGAGCCTATCTGGCCTAGGACATCATCAAAAAAGGAGGCTGTAAGTATAGGTACTTCTATCTGATCTAGCTGCCGGATGGTCATATCTAGGCGCACGCTAGCATTCCAAAAGGAGGAATTGTAGGTGGTGAGAACATAATCCTGAAATTGCTTGTAGGCCGAACGGTTAACCTGAATGGGGGTAACGCATAACTGGGTGAATGCCCATCTGGCGTCACACAAATTGTTAGCCACCTCCCAAAGTCCCTGGACTTCTTGGGCAATTAGGTCGATCTGTTGCTGTAGTGCCATTATGGCGTTGTGCTGGAGGAGGTTAACTTCTTGCTGTTCCCTCAGCGCCAAGGAGGTGGTGTCTGTAAGATTGGCAAAGGCCTGCGCCGTCAGCGTGGACTGAGTCAGAGCAACGGCAGCCGTCACAGCCGTTGCAGTCAGAGTCACGAACAGTGCTGCCAAGGCCGCTGTGATCCCAAAATCCCTCTTATGCCTGAGCATGGGTAGCTGGTCCTGTTGGTAGACGGGATGAACCCAAACAGATTCGTTAAAGGGAACCCACATCAGTGGGGGTCGAAGAGCCAGCATAGCATACGGGAAAGACCCATTCCAGCAGTTCCCTGTAAAACAAGATTGGTTACTGCACTTGAAGGTGATGTCAACAGAGAACACCCATAAGTAGGGCGGTTTTACACATGCGGCCTCAGAGTTAAGGGTGACATTGGTGGTTCCATTAGAGGCAGAGGCGTTAATAGCAAGCACAGGTCTTAAGTCCATGCAGGCTCCCGTGGAGAGGCATAACCAATTTTCATTAAGGGGGAAGGGGAAACTTGTTGCCAAATTGTTGCTTATTTCCTTGTAGGGCTCCCACCAAGTCACAGCGCCATCAAAATATTGGTGTCGCTGTGACTCCCACCCAGTCACAGTGAGTATGTCTGTACTGCGTGGAAGAGAGAACCGGGACCACCAAGACATGTTTAGATAAGTAACTCCCACGCCATCGACAGTGCAGGGCTGCCACGAAAGTTGTGACAGATCCACCATCTGTCTTTTACGGCTTGGGGATACACGGTACGGGCATGTGGGAAAATCGGGACGGGTGTGCATGGCTGCTCGGGGTCTACAGGCTAGTTGGCTAGCGTGTTTACCCGAACATTCAGGCGGATACAGAAATGGGGCGGACAACTTTACCGTCAGGGAGGTGTCGTGCCATTTTATAAAAAAGGGCAGGAAGCCTATGCATGATCCCAGATGACATGAGGGGTAGCTAACAGTGGAAAAGATGACCACATCATTAGTGATGGGGAGGTCAAAACGTATGGGTTTGATGGTTAGCGGTATATCTGGTATGCAGGGCAATCTGGCGGAGCAGTTTTTTGCGTACAGCTTTGGGAGAGAGGGGGCTGTAGTAGAAATCATGGCCAGCGCTGGCGGATGGTGTATTGCCGCCCATACCAGGTCTGCTCCTATTTCAGTGGTGGTGGTGAGCATCAGAGCCAGGAGGAAAGGGGTTGCCGGGAGGCGGCGTGGCCTAGCCATTCTGGCTGCGCCGTACCCTAAAAGAGAACCAATTACTATAGAGAGCATAATCATTATTGTGCTCCAGAAGTCATACGGTATCGCTCGGTCGAGCAGCAGTATCCTGGTCGGACCGATCTTGACCGGGCTGTTCGTTGCCGTTGAGTTTTGGAGTGTCCCCTGCATTGCGCTCCGTTGGATTCGCTACGCGCGTCAGCCGTTCTGGAACCCACAATGGTTCTCTTCCTGGTTCCTGTGGGAAAACACAAACCGCACCTCGGTTCCAGCTGACTACTGGATCCGGGCCCATCCATTGTCCCGTCAGGACATCTTTCCATTTCACCCATCCCCTATTGCTAGGAGATGGATTACAATGTTCCATAGCCGGGGAGTGGTTGTTGTTGTTCAGGTTCAAAAAATTGTATGTGAATAGTGCCATGGAGAGCCGTGCCTTTGGGGGCAGGCCCTGGCTTACTCCCCCTTTTTGTTTTTGTAGAATTTCTTTAAGGCTTCTATGAGCCCTTTCAATGATTCCTTGACCTTGGGGATTGTATGGAATACCATGTTTTAATTGAACCCCCATTTTTTTGCAGAACTCATTAAAGGCTTTGCCTATATAGGCTGGTCCATTATCAGTTTTTAATATTTTTGGTTTGTCCCATGCGGCCCAGGCCGCCAAGCAATGGTTTATCACATTAGACACCTTTTCGCCTGTCTCCGCAGTCGCGAATATAATATGAGAACAGGTGTCCGTGGAGACATGGACATATTTAAGAGATCCAAATTCTGTCATGTGTGTGACATCCATTTGCCAAGTATCGCCAGGGATCAACCCCCTGGGGTTAACCCCCGTTGATACGGCAGGCGTGTATGTGGTGCATGAGCCGCACAGTCGCACGATGTCCCGCGCGTCAGCCCTGGAGATGTGGTACTGGTTGGCTAGCGTCCTGGCGTTGACATGGAATTTGTCATGGAACTGACGGGCTTGCTCTATTGGAGATAACATATTGAAAATCCACAACGGGCGAGTGGCCGCGTCAGCAGCCGCATTGTCCTGTACCATGGGCCCTGGTAGGCGTGTATGTGCTCTTATGTGAGTGATGTATATTTTGTTGTGTCTATTTATGAGCAATGTCTGGATAGACAGAAACAAATTAGTCACTTTGGAGGTTGGCTTAATTGGGCCTGCAGTCTCAAGGACCTGTATGGCATTGATCACATATTTTGAATCAGAGATAATATTAAGGGCTCCTGGGAACTTCTCGAGGACGGTTTGTACAATTTGTAACTCTACCACTTGTGGTTGATCTGGTTCAAATTGTATGCTGATCGGAGGCATACCTGAGACCACATAGGCCCCTATCCCGGTTTTTGACCCATCAGTATAGACTGTTGTTGCAGGAGTAAGGGGTGCAGGGGCGGTGATTTTTGGAAATATCACCGGATGTTGAGTAACAAACTGTAGTATAGGGTCCTTGGGGAACTGATTGTCTATCTCCCCAAGAAAAACACATCTCAGGATGGCCCAAGTATCTATGCAAGCAGTCAGGATTTTTATTTGAGAAGCGGTATAAGGCACCCGAATAGCGTGAGGCGTGGAGCCAAAATGCTGGATGGCTCTACCATATGCCTCCAGAGCCAGGGAAGCAACTGTTTCCGGGTAATGTTCAATAATCTTGGCAGGTGAAACCTTAGGGTGCACCCACAGAAGTGGTCCTTTCTGCCAAATCACTGCCGTGGGCTGAGAACTGGTCTGCAACAAGCAGACCTCAAAAGGCTGTTCTGGGTCAATTCTCTGTAAAGTAGCTTTGCTTAGGGCCTCTTCTATCTTTTTTAGAGCAACTCTGGCTTCTGGGGTGAACTCTCTAGGGGAGGCAATATCCGGATCTCCTCTCAGGAGATCAAACAGGGGCTTTAAGTCCGAATTAGGGATGTGCAAGTAAGGTCTGATCCAATTTATATCTCCCAATAACTTTTGCATGTCATTTAGGGTTGTAAGATTATCTGTTCTGATGGTTACCTTCTGTGGAGAAATCGATGTAGGGGAGACTTTGGTACCCAAGTAGGTTACTATGTCTCCTCCCTGAATCTTGTCAGGGGCAATATGTAAATTGGCCTTTCTCAGGGCCTTGACCAGTTGGCCTAGCATATCCTCTAACCTATTTACATCTTTTGCACTGATCAGCAGATCATCCATGTAATGAATACACCTAACTCTGGGGAAGGCCTCGCGTAGGGGGGCCAGTAGAGAATCAAGGTAAATCTGACACATGGTGGGACTGTTGGCCATACCCTGGGGTAATGTGACCCACTCGTACCTCTGATCAGGACTTTCTTGGTTAATGGTGGGTAGGGTAAAGGCGAATCTATGGGTGTCCTCTGGATGCAGGGGGATTGAGAAGAAACAGTCTCTAAGATCTATAACATAAACTGGCCAGGACTGAGGGATGGCCGAGAGAGCTGGCAGCCCCCTCTGGATCGCCCCCAGGGGTTGCATCTGCGCGTTTACTGCCCTTAGATCGTGGAGCAGCCTCCACTTACCTGATTTCTTTCTAATAACAAAAACAGGGGTATTCCAAGGGGAGGTTGATGGCTTTATGTGCCCTGCCTGAAACTGGGTTTTGACTATCTCGGTTAATGCTAAAAGCTTCTCCCTGGGTAGGGGCCACTGAGGTACCCAAACCGGATTTTGGGATTTCCAGGTGATCTTAATTGGAGTGGGCAGGAGAGCTTTCTCAGTGGCCCCTAGGAAAAACCCAGCCCATGTCTATCTTTCCTTTTTTCTACAGATACGGGAGATGTCCGGCCCTGCAGGGCAGAGCCCAAGCCCTTGCCAGGGACATATCCCTGATTTCTAAGTATGCCTTTAGCTTGGGGAGAACAGGTGGATGTAAGAGTGACATCCATCTGAGTGAGGATGTCTCTTCCCCACAAGGATATCGGCAGCTGTAGAACAAAAGGTTGAAAATGTCCTTGGTGACCTTCCTCATCACACCAAGGCAGGGTCACGGCACTAACCTGGGGGGCAGCCACCATCCCCAACCCTTGGAGTGTGTTATCAGCTGTATTGGTGGGCCAGCTAGAAGGCCAGTCTTTCTTGGAGACAATGGAGCGGTCTGCCCCTGTATCCAGGAGTCCTGTTATTTTTTTACCATTAACCCTGAGCGAGAGCATGGGTCTTTTATCAAGAGTCATATGAAGTCCTTCAAAAATTTCTCCAGAGGAGCCAAAACCCTGATCCCCTCTAACCCGTTGTCTAGACTGGAATCTCTCATGGAGACTGGGGAGCAATAAAAGTTGTGCTATCTTATCCCCCTCATTAATCACCATGGTCCCTACATGAGATTGTACCATAATCTTAATGTTTCCTGTGTAGTCTGAGTCTATAACTCCAGGGATCACGGTAAGGCCCCGGAGGGCTGTGGAGGACCGTCCAATCACTAAACCAACTGACTTTTCAGGTAGCAGTCCTTTGAAGGTGGTCCCGACCACCTGAACGCCCATATCGGGTGTTAATAGGAGTCTGGAGGCGACACAGAGGTCCACGCCTGCTGACCCAGGGGTAGCCCTTGTGGGGGGCTGCCACCTTGTGCTGTCCTGTCTAGGGGGTGGGGCCCATCCGTAGGGAGGGCCCCCTCTGGCCGTTTTTTGGCTCCGGAATCTCCCTGCCACTAATACGGTATCCCTGGGCATCAAAAACTGATCTGCAATCTTTTGCTTTGTGAGAACCTTTACCGCACCTTTCGCAGGTCCCCGTTTGTTTGTCTGATTCCTGTCTTCTGGGTATAAATTCCCCCCGTCCAGTCTTGGGGCAGTTTTTTCTTATGTGGTTAGGATCCCCACACTGGAAGCATCCCCTGGGCTTACCAGGGTCATTAGCCTTCTGAGGCCTTGTCTGTCGTAAAGCGGCAGCTAAAAGGGCAGCCACGCCTGAGTTGGACAGTGGCCCTCCTATTTCTCTGCAAATCTTGATCCAAGCTTCTATGTCTTTACCCTTGTGAGGCGCTATGGCTGCCCTGCAGTCCTTGGTGCACTGCTCAAAGATCAACTGTTTAACAAGAGGAGCAGCAGCAATCGGATCTGAAAAGAGTCTATCGGCTGCCTCTTGCATTCTGGCCACAAAATCCACAAAAGGTTCTGCGTTGCCCTGAACAATTTTAGAGAGGCATTGTGAGGCCGCTCCTGTGTTGTTTACCTGCTTCCAGGCACGAATACCTATGTTGTGTATTTGTTTATATACACCTGGAGGGAATCTGGTTTGATCTTGGGCATATTGACCCTTACCCATAAGCATGTCCTCATTTTGTCCCCTATGGCCCCTAGCCGCATTTCTCTCGGCCTGCTCGGCAGCAAACTCAGTATACCAGGCGCGCCAGTCCAGAAAAGCCCCGGGGGCCAGGCAGGCTTTAGCCAACTGGGTCCAATCACTGGGTGTCAGGAAACCACCGGCGGACAGATTTTCCAACATTGTTATAGTGTAAGGAGCAGTAGGGCCAAACGTGGCAACCGCAGTTTTGAGCTCCTTAATTTGCTTAATCTCCAGTGGTTCCCAGTAATTGGGTCCCTGGCCTTGCGCCAGGTGTACCGGATAGAACCCACATTGTTCGTACTCATTTGCCCCATGGGGGATTTGTTCCATCTTAAATGTCCATCTACGAAAGTACTTTTCTTGGGACCTTGGTATTCTCTCACAAGATGGTGTCTCCCTGTGAGATGACTGTCTCTCCCTATCACAAAATGGCGTCTCTTTACAACATGGCCAACCAGCCTTTAGGGCACAAGATGGCGGGTCGCCAGGCAAATAAGATGGCGGCTCTGCATGTGACAACGGTCCAGGCCACTCCCTCCATGGGGGTGGCAACGGAGGTGGGCCCCAGGCTGTCATCTCACCATAGGAACTGGCGTTTGGGACCCCCCAGGGTGGCGCGGAAGGCTCTATGACCTTCCGTTGGGGAGTGCTCAAGAGTTCTTTTCCCTTTTTTAGGTCTGTCTGTATCTTGACTAGATCTCTACGTAAAGCTGCGAAGGGATTAGGGGAGTCACTTACCTCATTGTCCTCGCCCTCCGAGGTATCTGAGTCTGAGGAATCCGAGGCAGGGGGCGCCTCTCTCTTGCCTCGCTCTCGCGAGCGCCCTCGCACGCTCCCTGCGACGGACCCCTCCCGGGAGGACTCCGAGCGGGCCCCCTCAAAAGCTCGGCGGGCCCGAGAGAGCCCGTCCGCGCTATCTTTAGCCCCGTTCCTCTCCCCTTTGAGGCAGGAATGAATCATCTCCCAGAGCGGCCGAACCGAAAGTGGAAGCCGGCACTCCGCTTCTGTTCGTTCTAAATCTTTACCCAATTTCTCCCAACAAGGCAGGGACAAATGTCCCGTCGGCAGGAACCAGGGTGCCGCCTCATCTATTTGTTGGAGGAATTCTGCAAGTGTCTTGGAACTTATTGATATGCCTGAAATCTTGAGCAGGTCTTTCACTGCTCTTACCAGTGACTTGGAACTCTTAGTGGGTAAGTTGCCCATGCCTGTCACTGAGAAGTTTGTTCTCACCGTGTGAGGCTAGTCTGCCACGTACACGTGAGCCTGAGGGGAGTCTAAAAAGCCCTGTAGGTGCGCGCCACCCAGAGCCCAGGTTTATCCCCTACTCACCTGTCCTGCAGTGCAGTACTGGAGCGTTGTCCGCCTCGTCTCGGGGGTGATCAGCTCCCCGTACGGGCCACCAATTGTCGGTGTCGGTCCCGGCCGGCAGGAAAAGCACACGACAAGAGTTGTTGGCGGACAACCTTTCCGTTTATTCTCTCTCTCCGTACAGCCTGCTCCGGGATCCCCGATCCCGCCCGAGGGAAGCCTCCTCTGGTCCGCCCTCCGCGGCTCCTTGCGTGCTTCTCTCTGCGCTTCTTCTCTCTTACTCTATTCTCTCCTATATCTCCTTCCTATTCTGCCTCTCCCCAAGGGTGGCACCAGTATATATACGGATACAGTGTCCAATCATATTAAAGTAGGCAAGGCAAGCTGATTGGCTAACGGCAGTTGTTGCTGGGCGGACTGTCTTACAGGGTGTGTTGTTTACTAAGCAGGAAGCAGGATATAAGCGCCATCTTGGCACACTCGATGGGAGGGGTAATCTAGCTCAGGCTTCACTCTTTCCTACAGGCCTCATATCACCCGGCCAGGGCCCCCAACAAGAAATGAAAGAGATTCTAAATATATCTAAAGAAAACACAGATAAAAAATTGGAGGAACTAAACAAAAAGATAGAATCCCTAGATGAGCAATATAAGAAACAAACAGAATACATAATGCAGATGCACAGAGATAAACAGGAAATAAAAAAGTCCACTGAAAGTTGTAAAAACCGCCTTAATGAAAGTGAAGATAGAATTTCAGACCTTGAAGACAGGATTGCAGCTAGTGAACAGGAAAGGAAAGATCTTTTAAAAATAACAAGGAATCAGGAAACAACAATTCAACAACTGCAAGATGATGCAAAGAAGAATAACATAAGAATGATAGGGATTAATGAAAAAGAAGGAGACAACATAAAGGATATCAAGAGGATATTTAGAGAAGCAATAGCTGAAAACTTCCCAAGCATGAGATCAGAAACTGACATCAGGATCAGTGAAGCATATAGAACTCCAAATAGTCATAACCAAAATAAAACTACACCCAGACATATAATAATCACCATCCCAGAAATCCAACACAAGAATAGATTATTAAAAGCTGTCAGAGAGAAAAGACAGATCAGTTATAAAGGAAAACCTATCAGAATCACAGCAGACTTCTCATCACAAACAATAAAGTCAAGAAGAGCATGGAGTGAAGTATTCCAGATCCTAAAGCAAAATGATTTCCAACCTAGACTGATATATCCTGCAAAACTATCATTCAAAATAGATGGTGCAATACGATACTTCCATGACAAAGAACAGCTGAAGAACTTCATGAACACCAAACCAACCCTGCAAAAAATATTGAAAGACAGTTTAGATACACAAAGGAAAAAACCACTAAGCAAAGCAAATAATTAAACAGAACAGAAAGATAAAGATGCAACAGCAGAGAGATAAGAATCCTACAATTAACCAACATTTAACAGTAATAACCATTAATGTAAATGGTCTCAATGCACCAATCAAAAGAAACAGACTAGCAGAATGGATCAAGAAACAAAATCCAACCATATGCTGTTTACAGGAAACCCATCTAACCCAGAAGGATACTCACAGACTGAAAGTCAAAGGATGGAAAACAATTCTTCATGCAGCAGGAATCCAAAAAAAGGCAGGAGTAGCCATTCTGTTTGCAGACAACGTGCACTTTAAACCAACAATGACCATAAAGGATAAAGAAGGTCACTGCATACTCGTAAGGGGAAAACTCCAAGATGAAGAGATAACTATCTTAAATATATATGCACCAAACTCCAGAGCGCCCAGTTATATAAAACAATTATTAACAGAAATGAAAACTCAAATTATCAGTAACACAATTGTAACAGGAGACCTTAATACGCCATTGACACCAAGGGACAGATCGACCAGACAGAAAATGAGTAAAGAAATAACAGAAATGAATCATACCTGTGAACAAATGGGTTTGATAGACATATACAGAATGTCCCACCCAACAACATCAGAATACACATTCTTCTCAGCAGTACATGGATCATTTTCTAAAATAGACCATATATTAGCTCATAGAATATATTTAAACAAGTGCAAAAGAGCTGATATCATCCCTTGCATGTTATTGGATCACAGCGCTCTGAAATTAGGAATTAATGATAAAAGATACTGCAAAAATCCCACAAACACATGGAAACTGAATAACACACTCTTGAGTAATCAGTGGGTCACAGAAGAAATTAAAGAAGAAATCAAACAATACCTAAAAGAAAATGAAAATGCAGATACAACTTACCGGAATATGTGGGATGCAATGAAAGCCATCCTGAGAGGAAAATTTATTGCACTGAGTTCCCACATCAGGAAAACAGAATGAATACAAATAAATAACTTGATGCTACACCTCAAACAGCTAGAAAAAGAAGAGCAAGTCAAGCCCAAAGCCAAAAGAAGAGAGGAAATTATAAAAATCAGAGCAGAAATCAATGCAATAGAGACTAAGAAAACAATCCAAAGGATCAACAAATCAAAGAGTTGGTTCTTTGAAAGAATAAATAAAATCGATAAGCCCCTAGCCAACCTTATTAAAAAAAGGGAAGAAAAAGCTCAAATTCATGCAATAAGAAATGAAAAAGGAGAAGTCACTACAGACCCAATAGAAATACAGAAGATCATCAACACCTATTTCAAAAACCTCTACTCTCAAAAGTTTGATAACACAGAAGAAATAGACAGTTTCTTAGAAGCATATGAAGTGCCAAAGCTAGATCAAGAGGATGTAAAATTGTTGAATAACCCAATCTCCGTTACTGAAATTGAAAATGTAATTAAGTCCTTACCCACCAAGAAGAGCCCAGGCCCAGATGGATTCACTGCAGAATTCTACAAGAAATAGAAAGAAGACCTAATGCCGACACTCCTCAAACTCTTCAATGCAATTGAAAGGGAAGCAATCCTTCCTAAGTCATTCCTGGAAGCAAATATCACTCTAGTACCAAAACCTGAGAAAGACCCAACTAAAAAAGAGAACTATAGACCGATCTCCCTAATGAACACAGATGCAAAAATCCTCAATAAAATATTGGCAAATAGGATGCAGCAAATCATCAAGAAGATTATACACCATGACCAAGTGGGATTCATCCCAGGAATGCAAGGATGGTTCAACATACACAAATCAATAAATGTAATCCACCATATCAATAAAGCCAAAAATAAGAATCACATGATCATTTCTATAGATGCAGAAAAAGCCTTCGATAAGGTCCAACATTTATTTATGATAAAAACTCTACAGAAAATTGGAATAGATGGTCTTTACCTCAATATAATAAAGGCCATTTATGACAAACCAACAGCCAGCATCATACTAAATGGCCAATAATTGAAAGCCTTTACTTTAAAATCAGGCACAAGACAAGGATGTCCTTTATCACCACTCCTATTTAATATAGTACTGGAAGTACTAGCCAGAGCAATTAGGCAAGAAAGAGAAATAAAAGGGGTAAAGATAGGAAAAGAAGAAGTTAAGTTGTCATTGTTTGCAGATGACATGATACTCTACATAGAAGACCCCCTAAACTCCATTGAAAGACTCTTAGATACAATAAATAAATTCAGTAATGTGGCTGGATACAAAATCAATACTCAGAAATCAATAGCATTCCTATACACAAACAACAAAACCACAGAGAGGGAAATAAGGGAAACTGGACTATTCACATTAGCAAGCAAAAAAATGAAATATTTAGGAATTACTCTTACGAAAGAAGTGAAAGACTTATACAGTGAAAACTATTTTACACTGAAAAAGGAAATTGAAGATGGTCTCAGAAAATGGAAAGACATCCCTTGCTCATGGATAGGAAGAACAAACATTGTGAAAATGGCCATTCTACCAAAACTGTTATACAGATTCAATGCAATCCCAATAGAAATACCATCAACATACCTTATAGATCTAGAGAAATCACTCCTAAATTTCATCTGGAACCAGAAGAGACCTAGAATCGCAAAAGCAATTCTAAGCAGCAAAGACAAAGCAGGAGGCATCACAATCCCTGACTTGAAATTATACTACAAAGCAACAGTAGTAAAATCAACATGGTATTGGAATCAAAACAGAGCCGAAGATCAATGGAATAGATTAGAAGATACAACCACAACTACAAACACACTCAACCACCTTATCTTTGATAAAGGAGCCAAGCAGTTTTACTGGAAGAACGACAGTCTCTTTAATAAATGGTGCTGGAAAAACTGGCTCTCCATTTGCCGAAAACTAAAGCTAGACCCATGTCTATCACCATGTACTAAATTAAAATCTAAATGGGTCAAAGATCTGAATATTAAAACAGAAACGCTAAATCTATTGGAAGACAAATTGGGTAGAAACCTTGGAGACATAGGAGTAGGTAGAGAATTCATGAATAGGACTCAAACTGCACGGGAAATACTTTCCAGAATCAATAACTGGGACCACTTCTTATTAAAAAGTTTTTGCATGTCAAAAGAAATTTCCAGCATAGTGAAAAGAAAACCCACAAACTGGGAAAAGATTTTATTGAACTCTCTCTCAGACAAGGGACTCTTGTCTAAAACATATAAAGAATTAAAAAAACTCAGACCTCCAAAATTCAAAGATCCAATCCAAAAATGGGCATCTGAGATGAATACGCAATTCTCAGATGAAGAAATGCAAATGGCAAATAAATACATGAAAAAATGCTCATCATCATTCGTCATTAGAGAAATGCAAATTAAAACCACACTGAGATACCATCTCACTCCTGAAAGAATGGCCAGGATCAAGAAAACCACCAACAACAAATGCTGGAGAGGCTGTGGGGAAAAAGGAACTCTCCTGCACTGTTGGTGGGAGTGTAGACTGGTACAGCCTTTGTGGAGGTCTGTCTGGAGGTTTCTCAAAAAGTTGGGATTGGAAATCCCATTTATTCCAGCTATTCCACTTCTAGGCATATTCCCAGAAGAACTGAAAGCATCATACCACAGGGATATATGTGCATCTATGTTTATAGCAGCACAATTTGTAATCGCCAGATCTTGGAAACAACCCAAGTGTTCATCAACTGAGGAATGGATAAAAAAGTTGTGGTATTTCTATACAATGGAGTATTATTCAGCTATAAAGAAGGATCGCATTGAGATATTTATCAATAAATGGGCGCAGCTTGAGACCATACTCATAAGTGAAATAAATCAATCTCGCATGTATGAATACCGAATAGTTTCCCTAATGTAAGTAATGATTCAAATATATAAAAATATGTGATAAACATGATTCCCCATTATGTGGCCTTGAAGCCTTATAAAATTTTCACTTATTAATTAGAAAGGCTTTATTCTGGGCTTTTTGATATGGAAATATTTGAAGCTATAGTATATGAAGTTTTATCCAAATATTTTAAGGAAAAAGACAGACACTATGGTAACTACTATTCTTTAAAAAAATTATTTAGCTATTTCTTATGTTTATTTTAATTAAGGGAAAAATTTAAAAAATTAGGATATATAGTAGTAACTCTTTTTGATCTCCTATTAACTTGTTTTGAAGTCCTGTAATACTCCCAAGATCTTGTTTTGACTGATTAGACTCTGTTCCATTCTGTGCGATAGTAGCAAGTCTGAAGGTATAGGCAACTAATTTGAAGGCAATAAGATTCACAAAGGTGCCCATTCTGGTTTGACTATTGTCTCCTTTGGAAGTCCTGTAATGTTCACAATGCTTAAGTTTTATTGGTCTTGTTCTCTACTGTTTTGTCCAACTTTATAATATCTAATGAGATAGACAATTCCTTTTAAGGAAACAAGAGACAATGTTGATAACTATTGTTAATAACCTTGTACTCTGTTCTACATCATGTGCTATGTCTATCCTTGGTTTTGACTTACAGCTTTGTTTTGCCATATTTGACTTTATTCTCTCCCCCCCAAAAAAGCAATAAGAACTAAGGAGTAATAAAATCCAAAATGTGTAAATTTTGTTGTAAAAAAAGAGAGGGAGGGAAAAAAAAGAGCTCTAATGGATATAACAGCAAGTGTGTTTAGGGATGTTAAATAGCTGACTATATTAATGTTTTTTGATCATTGAACACAGCTGTTAGCAGTCTCTCTTTTTGAATGTCTACTTTGTATTCTTTGATACTGTGATTTGAGCAACTATTTCCAAGATGA
This sequence comes from Cavia porcellus, assembly GCF_034190915.1. Taxonomy (NCBI): domain Eukaryota; kingdom Metazoa; phylum Chordata; class Mammalia; order Rodentia; family Caviidae; genus Cavia; species Cavia porcellus. Next base: position 31,471,455 of record NW_026947515.1, read on the forward strand.
TAATATGTAATCAATTAACAGGTGATTTCTTACTGTTATGTTTTTTTTTGTATTTCTGTATTATGTGCAACCTTACACTGCTTTGTTTTGTTTTGTGTTTTTCTCTTTTTCCTCTTAAATTAAAAAAAAAAGACAAAAGAGGCCTTTATTCCGGGAACATGGGGAGAGAGGACTGGTGCACTGGTCACTGGAATCTGGCGATCTCTCTTGCGGACACCTGGCGTGGGGGAATATAAGTAGCCTAAGCTTAGGGCAGTGCCCTAAGGCCATTAGAGATGCACAGGTATTTCACTGGCACACGTTTGGCTCCAGGGGCAGGTTTCGAAGGGTGGGGGTATAGGGCTATAGGTAAATCTCTAGGGGTGGGGGAGGCAGGAGCTCCCTAATTCCGGCTGAGGCTTTTCTGGCTACAGTGTCCGGTCTGGGCCAGCAACCCTTTCAATATTGAGCTACTTGTAAATAAATGGGTGCAGCTTGAGACCATACCCTAACCCTAACCCTAACCCTAACCCTAACCCTAACCCTAACTCACATGTATGAAAACCGAATAGTTTCCCTAGTGTAAGACATGGTAAGAATATATAAATGTATGTGGTAAACATGATTCCCCATTATATTGCTTTGAAGCCCTATAATGTTTTCATTCATTAATTGGAATGGTTTTATTCTGTGTTGTTTGATTTTATTGTTTGTGGTGGTATGAATAGTTATTTTGAAGAAAACGAGACAATATAATAGCTAGTGCTCATTTAATATAATCTTGTTTTGAAGTCCCATGAAGCTTTTTTCTTCTTTCTCCATCAGTTTATCATGTTGTACCTTATTGGATTTTATTTTATGTGATAGTTTAAACAAAATTTTTTATAGACAAGGAGCTAATATAGAAACTATTATTCATTTTCTGTTAATTGGTTCTAAATACCCTATAATACTTTCATTCTCTTGAATGGTTTTATACTGTCATGTGTTTGACACGATAATATATGAAGTTATACTCAAATATTTCAAGGAAAGAGACACTATGGTAGCTACTGCTATGTCTGGTTATCTTGAGGTGAAACACTAATTTGCTTAAACTGTTCTGTTCTGACCTGTGTTATTATGTTGCTATGTCCTCTTTTAATCTCCTTCTTTCTTTTAATTTTTTAATAAAAAAAGAAAAGAAATGTCTGTAGCCCATGGACTGGAACTTCTGGTTGACATCACGACCCTGCCTTCCTAGGATTATATTTGCAAATAAATTATAAGTGCATTACAGGACTAGCATATTTTGCTTCCTAAAAGAAGGGGTTGGCAAGTTGGGGTCCTAGAAAGGAGCAGGGTTAGGTCCCAGTGATGCTGCCCTCCACATTTCCTGTGCACTGTTCATTCAGACTTTTCCTCTTTTCCTCTTACCCCTGTACCCTTGGGAGACATATCCATACCCTTGTTTCTGCATATGAGAAAGGTTGATTTGATATTATTATAGGCCCAGTACACAACTGAAGCCTAAGTTTATTGTAACATTTTGGATGTTTCTGGGTAGCAGAGGAAGGAATCCTTTAGGGTATTACACTGTGTAGAATGCTAACATCTGAGGTGATTATGTGTTACAGTATTCCCTCTGGGAGGTGGGAAGAACATTTTATAAGTGTCCTATGGGAGAGATGCTATCATAAGAGCATAGGTGAGGGTCATGTGGTGAGTCCTCTAACAGGTAAGTGATGATTCTATGCTTATGACCTCAGCAGTCATCATTAAAAAGAATTCAACAGAATCTTAACTGATTTTGATATCTGTTTGAGTGTTTGCCCCAAAATTCTCTGATGAAGGGATAGAAAATGAATAACAGTTTTAAATGCTACTTTTATTATAAGAAATAAATAGAATGGAATATAATCTCCAGGATAAAACAATTCTTTTTATTCAGCAAGTACTTAATGTACAGTAGAGCTGATGAGACAAATTGTTGTGTGGGAAGAGAAAGATACTTGCCACGTGTTAAGGATGATCTCAGTTTCTCGAGATGGTAGACTCCGGCAACATTTTGAGAGGCATTCCATGTAAGGTGACTAGGAAAGACATGTATCTCCCAGCTCAACGGGTACCAGATACTTAGATGAGAATAAGCCTGGTCAAAAATTAAGAAAAGGTCTGATGATATAGGCAATTCTTTTTAAGGTAGCAAGAGACATTATGGTAACCATTGTTGATTACCTTGTAATCTGTTTTTACATCATGTACTATGTCCATCCTTTGTTTTGACTGACTCTGCTTTGTTTTGTCACATTTGGTTTTATTCTCTTCCAAAAAAACTAATAAGAACTGTGGGAGTAATAACATCCACAATACTTGAATGTTATTGTAAAAAACAAAGGAAAAGAAAGTGCTCTAAAGGATACAACTGCAAGTGTGTTTAGGTGTGTTAACTAAGTTTTTGTTGGACCATTGAACACAACTGTTTCCAGTCTCACTGTTTGAATGTCCACTTTGTATGCTTTAATTTTGTAACTTGACCAACTATTTCTAAGATGACAATATGTAATCTATTAACTAGTGATTTCTTACTGTTTATTTTTTTGAAATTCTGGATTACTTGTATCCTTTTACTGTTTTGTTTTTTTTTCTTTAAATAAAATTTAAAAAAAATTAAGAAAAGATCAGCAGCGAACACTAATCTTGCCAGAGTTTCTGTGTGATGCCAAATTTTTCAATCTACAAGTCAGGTATGAGTAGATGAATATAAACTACAGTATAGAATTATTAATCTTTGCATATTTCTAAAATGATATCATAAACAGTATAACTGGAAATTGATGCACACAAGACTTAGTTTGAGAAATCCAATAATTCTCTTTTAGATAAGGATTAGAGCAATGATGGCAGTGAGGAGAATAAAATTATATCATGAATGTGAAAGACAACCTGGGTAGAGGTGTTGCTGAATAAATTTTTCATAAAAATTTCTCTTTTTCTAAAATACCTATCTCTTCCCAGCCTTTATTTAAATGTTTTCAAGGGCTGGTGCGTGGCAATCATTTTCTTTCCTGTCTAGTAAGATTCAAAAGGATTAATTAAATATTCACTTCACAATATCTTGGGAAATGAGAAGCAGAAAGAGTGAGTAATGCACATTACATCTTATGACAGCCTTTAGCTTCTCAGTCCAGATTGTTTGCCTGTGGTTCTCCTGCCCAGATCGCACGACCCACCAGACTGAATTCCACATAATAAGAAAGTCAAGGAAGGTCAATGGCCTCCTCATTTTTAAATTTTTCAAGCTTGAACAAAGTTAAGATAACCTATAATATTCCCAGAGTATTTTAACTTCTGTATAGAAGTGAAGTGAAGGTAGGGATTCCTCCTGAGACAGCCACGAGTCTAGTGTAACTGACTCCAGGAGGGATGGGTCCATAAAGCAGAGTGTGGAAGACCATCTGCTCACCTTGGCTACCAAAGCACTACACAGAAGCACAGAGCCAGCCCCTGCCCTCATCTGCTTCCCCATTCTCTGGGTTCCTTTTCTCAGAGCTTCTCCCCATGTCTTCAGCACAGTGCATGATTTACTACTGTTTTCCCCATCACAGCTGTGCCGACATGGACTGATTGTGTGCGGAAAATGAGAGACAGAGCTGCGGTTCCTGCAGTGTGGGCTCTGTTATGGGGCTGCTTTGTCTCCAGATCAGTGTGACCCATTTTTGCTTGTGAGTCTTTTAAGATCCTTTAAAAAAAGTTGTAATTACTCCTCCACAGAAAAAAGTACATACAGTCATACACCCCCAAAACTCTGCATCATGCAGGATGCTATGAAAAATATCAGGTTCAATTTGCATTCCTTAATGGCCAGGCATCTGTGTGTGTGTGTGTGTGTGTGTGTGTGTGTGTGTGTGTGTGTGTTTATAAATGTTCCAGATGACATTTTTCTGGGTGTCTGAATTCTGTGTCTTTTATGCCGTGTGCCACTGTAAAGAGCACTCACCTACACTGGGTTCTGGTTCTGATTCACCAAGGTATTTTAAATCAATCTCCATTTTTTTTGCTTATTTGGGATTCTTTTACCTGGTGGCTTTATAAATTAAGAACACATTTGTCTCTACCAGATGATGGTCATGTGGGTGTGTTGTAGAACCAGAATAGTAGTAAAATAATCTGACACTTTTGCATGTTAAGAGCCAAGAGAGACTATTTAATTTTAAACACTTACAAAGTCTTACACTGAATAAGACATCATCTTTGGATCTAGGAAAATAAATCTTAGATTTTTATTTGGGAAAACAATATTTAGAATTTTATGGTTCTAACCAAAACAGAAACTGAAAATGTGTGTACAAACTTATACTTGGACAATAGTATGTAACATTATAATTATCAGAAAAACTGTGAAAGAGGGCTTTTGAGAGCCACAGAATACATTTTATTTTTCAAAATAAAGCTATTTGTGGAAACCTGGATTAAGTTACTTGCTATTGGTGCTTAAGTTTGTAGACAATGATAAGAGCTAGAAATGGAAAAGCATTTTGCAAAGGAAAGCAAGCATGAGTTAAAAGTTTTCATGAAATAGCTGATGAGAAGCCACAACTACTAAAGGTAATTAAATGTTCACCTGGAATTCTTAATTTACTTAAATATAAATCCAGAGGTATAACAGAAAAATTTCTTTGTTTGTAAATATCAACAGTCTAATAAAGTGATAACAAAAATTACGTTATAAACTAAAAAGAAATGACTAAAACATGGGCTACTACAGGGAAACCTGCTTGCACATAGACTTGCTTCCAAAGTTTAACATATTTTTAAGTACACTTATTTCTGAATAGGTTATCCTTTCAGATTAATAAACAAATAATTATTTTTCCAAAATGATTAAGACATCGAGACTCACTTCCCATGTGGTTTAAAAGATCACAAGTCCTAAAGCCAATTTCTTTTGTTTTTATTCCTAGCACTCCAAAGAGAACAATTTTATTACATGTTTTGTGATGTTATTAATATGGAACGAAAATGTACATTTTGCACATATTGAGGAAAGAAAAGTTTCACCGAGGTAAGGTAATATATCCATCTATATCTATCTATGTGACTATGTATCAGTCTATATGGAATTGTATATTTATAGCAGCTATTGGGTTCTAAGCTCACAGCTTTAACCACAGTGTGTGGAAGACACAGATGGGATTCAGAGAGTGCATAGTGTGGTAGGCGCATCTTCCAGAATACATTTACATGCACTTATTTTTGTTTAAATGTTTTCATTCATGTAGTGTCACATTGTGTTGATATCACCTTGACAGAAATGACTAAGAAAAGGTATTGATCATGAAAATGTATGCTATGATAATGTTTCCCCATTTGAAAAAAGAAATCTTCATTAAAAGGAATATAATTTAATGTTTATTGTAATCATTAAATTTGGCAGAACACAAAATATATCAAAAAATATGTTATTGAATATCCACTATCACATTTCTCTAAAATCATAATTTCCTCCTGTGAACTATTTCTTTAAATATGCAAGTCTTTCAGACATCTGTAGAGTAATTAACTCTACTTGAGATTATAACCATGGTTCTTCTCTACAACTGCCTGTAGACAGCCTTCATAATGTAATATATCCTCTTCACTTTAATATAACTTCAGAGGCCCTAAGTTCTGTAAAGGATGCTTTCCAAAAATAGGAAAAAAATCAGAAAAGGGATATTTGATGTATCTCTGTCAAAGAAACTTTATCTGTGTCCACTGTCACACACGGAACATCGTAAGGGAGTTTCATGGTAACAGCAAATTATTTAGAAAGAATAGAAATTTCTTGTTCTTATTTTCAAGGTCCAGTAACTGAGAAAATGTAATGTATTTACACATGCACTGCTATATGCAGATAAATACAGATAAAATATTTTATGGGGTTGGGAGTGCAATTTTGTATCATAAACCTCCAATGATAGTCAAAATATTTTTAATTAGGTTTATCGGTGCAATTTAAAGATGCATAACATTTATGATAGGAAATTTATACCAGTACATCATAGAACTTGATTCTTTTTTCCCCATCCCCCTCCTGTTCTTTTCAACCACGCTTCCCCTCATTACTTACAAAGCTTGGTTTCCATTTTATGCTTATTTTTTCTTTTCCTTTCTTTTCTTTCCTGCTCCCTCTCTTTAACTCGTCTTCCCATTTGAACAATGTCTTTGCATTTCCCAATATGTATTACATATTTCTTTCCTTATTTACACTTTCTGTGTGTCACACCAGAGAGACCATCAGTGTTGCATGGGGCACATTGTAAAAATGAACCTACAATCTTATTGAATATGAAAAACAAAGGAAACAAGGATCTGTTCTTGTTTATATTTTTCCCTTCCTTCCTTTTCCCCTCCCAACTTCCTAGTTCTTCTTTTCTTTGACCATTTTTTTCTATTTCACAATATCTGTTACACATTTTTGTCCTTATGTACACTTTCAGTTTCTCAAAGCAGAAAGACAATGCAGTATTTACACATGTGAGTCTGATTACGTCACTTAGGAGTATGGTCACCTAAGAATATGATCTTAAGATATATCCACTTACCTAGGAATATCTCAAGTTTCTCCTTCCTTATGACTGCTTATTACTCCATTGTATTAAAAAAAACACATCTTTATTCATTAGTCAATGGACTTTCAGGTCATGTCCAAGATTTAGCTAATACAAAAGTGCTGCTATAAACATGAGTGTGCGTATACTGCTATGGTATGATGCTTCTTATTCATGCGAGAAAACATCTGTGAGCATGGAAGTAAACTCTGAATCTTCTAGTAGAGATTTTGAAGTCCTCTACCCTTCAGTGGTACAGTGCTTTCTGTTCCCTCCAACGTGTTCTGCTCTTTTAAGTACTGTATGTCCCTAAATATTGTATGACTCTGTGGACTCCTCCTATTATGTCTTTATGCTGCGTATTTCCCATTCTCATGTATCTCTACCCTGTTCTTGTGGGGAAGGAAGTTTTTACAAGGACAAAAGTTTCTCAGGAAAGTTTGAGAATTTGGTGTGAATGTTGCACAAAGCATGTTTTAGTAGTTGTAGCTGAGTGAGATCCTAGAGAGACAGGTGTTATCAGCTTGGGAAAGGATATGCTGATCATGCCACAGAGTTTTATTTCAGATAAGAGGTATTTACCTACTAAAATATTTCCAGAGATCTTGTTTTATACATTGAATGATTTAGTTAAAATATATTTGCATCAGAGTGGTATCTTCAATTTATTTTTTCCTAAATAAAAGCTAATTATAAAACTGAATCATGCTAAGGTGGGTGTTCTAGGTTATCATAGTTTATGAATAATCTGTTCTCTGTCACTCTCCTAACTCTTGTGGTTTACCAACAGTATTTGTAGTGATTCCTTGGTTTATAAGTGAATTACCCCAATTTCTGCTTTCATCTTCATAATTCCCTCACTGTGGCTCTCTTTGCAGCTAAATATTCCTCCATATTTTTTCTAGAGAATAGCTTAGAGGCATGTTAGGACTTCAGTGTATTTAATTTTAGGATATTAAATCTCATTATGATCACATTCCTAGGAATTTGTATTTCAATATATCATTTTCTTGGTGGCCATAATTCAATTCAGAAAAGCATCACATCTCAAGTCATGGGAGAATTTCTCATGTTGAATTATAATACTAATACTACCCTGTGCTAATAAATTCAGCATCTACTTCCCTAGTGTAATGTTGGAAAAATCCTATGCATATTAACTACAGATGTAACTTCTCCATTTATAACCATTGTTTTCTAGAGTAAGACTGTACTTTTCCAGTGGACCCTATTTAGAATCAGCACCTGATGTGAGAGGCTGCTCCTAAGGACAGCACCTATAATAATGTGACTCAGTCCCCCAATTAGATGGTAGCATTGTCTAGGCAAGGGAAGACTGTCCTTTCATTTCAATAGAGAAGGAGAGACACTGTGACAGCCTAGAGGAGGCAAAGTGATTTATGGGATCATGTCCCTCTTCCTCCCAACCTAAATATCATTTCTTTTAACTGTCAGATCCCACTCTTTCTCTGTCAGAACACAACCTTCAGAACCTGGTTGGATTACACATTCAGTGCTCTCTGAATTTCCACTACAACATCCTAGATATGGCTTAAGTTATAATCTCGTCAAAAGCAGAATTGGTGACAGGGAACTGGGCTCTATGTTGAGTGTGTGTCCAGAAGACACATTAGACAGAGTGACTCTGTGGGGACACCAATCCTGGGCTGCAGCCTTGTTCATATTTTCCATACCTTGAGGAGAAAGAGGGAAACAGCTAAATCCCCACCAAGTGGATTCTACTGTTCTGTGAATCTTACAACAAAAGAATTAAAGTTTAATGGCTGCATTTAATGCCTATTAAAATGCCATTGAACTGCCTATTGTGGGTTTCTACTTGAAATACACCAAATCTGAAAAAAGGTAGTATACACACATCACTGTGGTTTATAGTAGGATGCAGTGTTCAGTTCTACAGAGAAATAAAATAATCTCTTCAAGATAAAAAAATAACTCTGAGGTTTCTGGTATAATAAAATTGACACAGACAGATTTAGAAACTTATTATAATTTGGGAGTTTATAAAAAGAAATGGAAATATGAAATGAACAAAATGATCTATGTTTAACTTCCAATATTGGTAAAAACACAAATTAGGGAAAAAATAAAATCAGAGTCATATTGACCAGGAATTATAAATAGTGATGCTGATGGATAGTGACAAAATGTTACATCCAACTGTAATTTAGAAATATGACTTTTATCCTTATATCCTCTCTTAACTAAAGATATTATTCTCCACTTATATTGAAATTCTCTTAACATAATTTGTGGTGATATATTTCTATCAAACATCTTCATGTATTATGACACTCTCCATTTTTTATTAATTTTATTTAAAAGGAAAAAGAGAAAAACACAGAACAAAACAAAGCGGTGTAAGGGTACATGTAATACAGAACTACAAAAAAAAAGACAGTAAGAAATCACCAGTTAATAGATTACATATTATCATCTTAGAAATAGTTGCTCAAATCAGAGTATCAAAGAATACAAAGTGGACATTCAAACAGTGAGACTGCAAACAGTTGTGTTCAATGATCCAAACAAAAGCATTAATATGGTCAGCTATTTAACACCCCTAAACACACTTGCTGTTGTATCCTTTAGAGCTCTTTTTTTCCCTCTCTTTTTTACACAAAATTTACACATTTTGGGTTTTATTACTCCTTAGTTCTTATTACTTTTGGGGGGGAGAGAATAAAGTCAAATATGGCAAAACAAAGCTGTCAGGCAAAACCAAGGATAGACATAGTACAAGATGTAAAACAGAGTACAATGTTACCAACAATGGTTATCAACAATGTCTCTTGTTTCCTTAAAAAGAATTGTCTATCTCATCAGATATTATAAAGTTGAACAAAACAGTAGAGAACAAGACCAATAAAACTTAAGCATTGTAAACATTACAGGACTTCCAAAGGAGACAATAGTCAAACCAGAATGGGCATCTTAGTGAATCTTATTGCCTTCAAAGTAGTTGCCTATACCCTCAAACTTGATACTATCATACAGAATGGAACAGAGTCTAATCAGTCAAAACAAGATCGTTGGAGTATTACAGGACTTCAAAACAAGTTAATAGGAAACCAAAAAAAGTTACTATTATATATCCTGCTAATTTTTAAAATTTTTCCCCTTAATTAAAACAAACATAAGAAATAACTAAATAATTTTTTAAAGAATAAGGGAGAGATTGAGATAAAACAGGATATAACAATATAACAATACAGGTCAAAGCATGACTGTTTCAGCAACCTAGTGCTTCACCACCAAATAGCCCGACTTAATAGTAGTTACCATAGTGTCTCTCTTTTTCCTTGAAATATTTGAAAAAAACTTCATATACTGTAGCTTCAAATATTTCCATATCAGGAAGCCCAGAATAAAGCCTTTCCAATTAATAAGTGAAAACTTTATAAGGCTTCAAGGCCACATAATGGGGAATCATGATTACCACACTATATTTGAATCATTGCTTACATTAGGGAAACTATTCGGTATTCACACATGCGAGATTGGTTTATTTCACTTATGCGTATGGTCTCAAGCTGCGTCCATTTATTGATAAATATCTCAATGTAATCCTTCTTTATAGCTGAATAATTCTATATTGTATAGAAATACCACAACTTTTTTATCCATTCCTCAGCTGATGGACACTTGGGTTGTTTCCAAGATCTGGCGATTACAAATTGTGCTGCTATAAACATAGGTGCACATATATCACTGTGGTATGATGCTTTCAGTTCTTCTGGAATATGCCTAGAAGTGGAATAGCTGGAATAAATGGGACTTCCAATCCCAGCTTTTTGAGAAATCTCTAGTCTGACCTCCACAAAGGCTGCACCAGTCTACACTCCCACCAACAGTGTAGGAGAGTTCCTTTTTCCCCACAGCCTCTCCAGCATTTGTTGTTGTTTGTTTTCTTGATCCTGGCCATTCTTTCAGGAATGAGATGGTATCTCAGTGTGGTTTTAATTTGCATTTCTCAAATGACCAATGATGATGAGCATTTTTTCATGTGTTTATTTGCCATTTGTATTTCTTCACCTGAGAAGTGTGTATTCATCCCAGATGCCCATTTTTGGATTCGATCTTTGAATTTGGGGGTCTGAGTTTTTTAAATTTTTTATATGTTTTAGACAAGAGTCCCTTGTCTGAGAGAGAGTTCACTAAAATCTTTTCCCAGGGTCTTTCTTTTTGGGTTTTCTTTTCATTATGCTGGAGATTTCTTTTGACATGCAGAAACTTTTTAATAAGAAGTGGTCCCAGTTATTGATTCTGGGAAGTATTTCCCGTGTGGTTTGAGTCCTGATCATGAATTCTCTGCCTACTCCTATATCTTCAAGGTTTCTACTCAATTTGTCTTCCAATAGATTTAGTGTTTCTGTTTTAATATTCAGATCTTTGACCCATTTAGATTTTAATTTAGTACATGGTGATAGACATGGGTCTAGCTTTAGTTTTCAGCAAATGGAGAGCCAGTTTCTCCAGCACCATTTATTAAAGAGACTGTCATTCTTCCAGCGAACCTTCTTGGCCCCTTTATCAAAGATAAGGTGGTTGAGTGTGTTTGTAGTTGTGGTTGTATCTTCTAATCTATTCCATTGATCTTTGGCTCTGTTTTGATTCCAATACCATGTTGATTTTACTACTGTTGCTTTGTAGTATAACTTCAAGTCAGAGATTGTGATGCCTCCTGCCTTGCCTTTGCTGCTTAGAAGTGCCTTTGCTATTGTAGGTCTTTTCTGGTTCCAGATGAATTTTAGGAGTGGTTTGTCTAGATCTATAAGGTATGTTGATGGTATTTTTATTGGGATTGCATTGAATCTGTATAACCGTTTTGGGAGAATGGCCATTTTCACAATGTTTGTTCTTCCTTTCCATGACAAGGGATGTCTTTCCATTTTCTGAGATCACCTTCAATTTCTTTTTTCAGTGTATTATAATTTTCACTGTATAGGTCTTTCACTTCTTTCGTAAGAGTAATTCCTAAATATTTCATTTTTTTGCTTGCTAATGTGAAGAGCGTAGTTTCTCTTATTTCCCTCTCTGTGATTTTGTTGTTTGTGTATAGGAATGGTATTGATTTCTGAGTATTGATTTTGTATCCAGCCACATTCCTGAATTTATTTATTGTATCTAAGAGTCTTCCAATGGAGTTTAGGGGGTCTTCTATGTAGAGTATCATGCCCTTTGCAAAGAATGATAATTTAACTTCTTCTTTTCCTATCTTTACCCGTTTTATTTCTCTCTCTTGCCTAATTGCTCAGTTCCAGTACGATATTAAATAGGAGTTGTGATAAAGGATATCCTTGTATTGTGCCCGATTTTAAAGTAAAGGCTTTCAATATTTGGCCATTTAGTATGATGCTGGCTGTTCGTTTGTCATAAATGGCCTTGATTATATTGACGTAAAGACCATCTATTCCAATTTTCTGTAAAGTTCTTATCATGAATAAATGTTGGACCTTGTCAAAGGCTTTTTCTGCATCTATAGAAATGATCATGTGATTCTTACTTTTGGCTTTATTGATATGGTGGATTACATTTATTGATTTATGTATGTTGAACCATCCTTGCATTCCTGGGATGAATCCCACTTGGTCATGGTGTATAATCTTCTTGATGATTTGCTGCATCCTATTTGCCAATATTTTATTGAGGATTTTTGCATCTGTGTTCATTAGGGAGATCGGTCTATAGTTCTCTTTTTTAGTTGGGTCATTCTCAGGTTTTGGTACTAGAGTGATATTTGCTTCCAGGAATGACTTAGGAAGGATTGCTTCACTTTCAATTGCATTGAATAGTTTGAGGAGTGTCGGCATTAGGTCTTCTTTGTATTTCTTGTAGAATTCTGCAATGAATCCATCTGGGCCTGGGCTCTTCTTTGTAGGTAAGGACTTAATTACATTTTCAATTTCATTAACAGAGATTGGCTTATACAACAGTTTTACATCCTCTTGATCTAGCTTTGGTACTTCATATGCTTCTAAGAATCTGTCTATTTCTTCTGTGTTATCAAACCTTTGAGAGTAGAAGTTTTCGAAATAGGTGTTGATGATCTTCTGTATTTCTATTGGGTCTGTAGTGATTTCACCTTTTTCATTTCTTATTGCATGAATTTGAGCTTTTTCTTCCCTTTTCAAAAATAAGTTTGGCTAGGGGCTTATCGATTTTATTTATTCTTTCAAAGAACCAACTCTTTGATTCGTTGATTCTTTGGATTGTATTCTTAGTCTCTATTGCATTGATTTCTGCTCTGATTTTTATAATGTCCTCTCTTCTTTTTGCTTTGGGATTGACTTGCTCTTCTTTTTCTGGATGTTTGAGGTGTAGCATCGAGTTATTTATTTGTATTCGTTCTGTTTTCCTGATGTGGGAACTCAGTGCAATAAACTTTCCTCTGAGGAGGGCTTTCATTGCATCCCACATATTCCGGTAAGTTGTATCTGCATTTTCATTTTCTTTTAGGTATTGTTTAATTTCGTCTTTAATTTCTTTTGTGACCCTCTGATTACTCAAGAGTGTGTTATTCAGTTTCCATGTGTTTGTGTGATTTTTGCAGTATCTTTTATCATTTATTTCTAATTTCAGAGTGCTATGATCTGATAACATGCAAGGGATGTTTTCCACTCTTTTGCATTTGTTTAAATATGTTCTGTGAGCTAATATATGGTGTATTTTAGAGAATGATCCATGTACTGCTGAGAAGAATGTGTATTCTGATGTTGTTGGGTGGAACATTCTGTATATGTCTATCAAACCCATTTGTTCACAGGTATGATTCATTTCTGTTATTTCTTTGCTCATTTTCTGTCTGCTTGAACTGTTCTTTGGTGTCAATGGTGTATTAAGGTCTCCTGTTACAATTGTGTTACTGATAATTTGAGTTTTCATTTCTGTTTATAGTTGTTTTATATAACTCGGTGCTCTGGAGTTTGGTGCATATATATTTAAGATAGTTATCTCTTCCTCTTGGAGTTTTCCCCTTACGAGTATGTAGTGACCTTCTTTGTCCTTTATGGTCATTGTTGGTTTAAAGTTCATGTTGTCTGCAAACAGAATGGCTACTCCTGCCTTTTTTTTGGATTCCTGCTGCATGAAGAATTGTTTCCCATCCTTTGACTTTCAGTCTGTGAGTATCCTTCTGGGTTAGATGGGTTTCCTCTAAACAGCATATGGTTGGATTTTGTTTCTTGATCCATTCTGCTAGTCTGTTTCTTTTAATTGGTGCATTGAGACCATTTACATTAATGGTTATTACTGTTAAATGCCGGTTTATTGTAGGAATGTTATCCCTCTGCTGTTGCATCTTTATCTTTCTGTTCTGTTTAATTATCTGCTTTCCTTAGTGGTTTTTTCCTTTGTGCATCTAAACTGTCTTTTAATATTTTTTGCAGGGTTGGTTTGCTGTTCATGAAGTTCTTCAGCTGTTCTTTGTCATGGAAGTATCGTATTTCACCATCTATTTTGAATGATAGATTTACAGGATACATCAGTCTAGGTTGGAAATCATTTTGCTTTAGGATCTGGAATACTTCACTCCATGCTCTTCTTGACTTTATTGTTTGTGCTGAGAAGTCTGCTGTGATTCTGATACGTTTTCCTTTATAAGTAATCTGTCTTTTCTCTCTGACAGCTTTTAATAATCTATTCTTGTGTTGGATTTCTGGGATGGTGATTATTATATGTCTGGGTGTAGTTTTTTTTGGTTATGACTATTTGGAGTTCTATATGCTTCACTGACCCTGATGTCAGTTTCTGATCTCATGCTTGGGAAATTTTCAGCTATTACTTCTCTAAATATCCTCTTGACATCCTTTATGTTGTCTCCTTTTTCATTAATCCCTATCATTCTTATGTTATTTTTCTTTGCATCATCTTGCAGTTGTTGAGTTGTTTCCTGATTTCTTGTTATTTTTAAAAGATCTTTCCTTTCCTGTTCACTAGCTGCAATCCTGTCTTCAAGGTCTGAAATTCTATCTTCACTTTCATTGAGGCAGTTTTTACAACTTTCAGTGGAGTTTTTTATTTCCTGTATGTCTCTGTGCATCTGCTTTATATATTCTGTTTGTTTCTTATATTGCTCGTCTAGGGATTCTATCTTTTTGTTTAGTTCCTCCAATTTTTTATCTGTATTTTCTTTAGATATATTCAGAATCTCTTTGATTTCTTTTATCATTTCTTCTTTTATCTGGGAGATTATTTTGAGTGTGAATTTCTTTAATGCTTCCTGGAGTTGCTTGTTAATTTCAGTAGCTATTGTGTCCAATATTTATGGTGAATGGCATATATTTTCTTCTATATACATTGCTCCTAGGGTTTCTTGAGATGGGCTGGAGGTTTGAGGTTGTAATTTGGTCTTTCGTTTTGTCATTTTCCTATATTTCTGTGTTTCAAATGTTTTTTGAAAGCTTCCTCAGGGTCTGTTGGAAAGCCCCTTCTATGTTTGCAGCTCCTGAGACTCTGGCACCCCTCTACCCCAAGCCACTGGGCCTGCAGAACCAATGGCCCTCCTCTGCCTGTTCAGAACTGTGCAGATCCAGATAAGCTGGGTCTCAGGGACACTGTGTGCCCACCTCCTTGCTGGAAGCTCCACAGTTCTCCAAGCGCAGCCAGAATGGGGAGGCGGAATTAGATGCCTCAAACCCAGTTATGCACTTCACTGCACCCAGAAGCCTGCAGGGTCCCAAATAATCTTTGCTTTGGGCAGAGTGCACTGAGCACTCACCACAGGCCGCGGGCCTCTGAAACCTGCGATGCTTGCCTGCTTGCTGAGATATACACAGTGCTCCAGACACACGGGGAGGCAGATGCAGGTGCCCCAGATCTGCCCAGCCCTTCCTCTGCACCCAGATGGTGCGGTGCAGAAGTCTCAAATAGGCGGGGCTCCGGGGATAGTGTGCACCCACCTGCTTGCTGGAAACTCCACAGTTCTCCAAGCCAAATCGTTGGATGTTTCCCTCATTGTTTTCCCAGGAATCTTCCCTCCACAATTAAGCATCAAGCTGAATATTATTACCTGGCTCTTGGAATCTTGAAGAAGTTGCTTCTTGCAACAGAATCATCAATTATATGAGAAGATCTTAGGTATTTGACAGATATTCACATTTTCTTTTTTTTATTTAAAGAGGAAAACAAAATGAAGCAAAACAGTAAAAGGCTAGAAGTGCTACCGAATTTCAAGAGAAAAAATATACAGTAAGAGTTCACCAGTTAATAGATCACACATTGTCATCTTACAAACAGCTGTCTAGATTACAAAATTAAAGCATACAAAGTGGAGATTAATACAGTGAGATTGCAGTCAGTTCTGGTCAATGATCCAAGAAAAACTCAGGAATATGGTTTTTTATCTTACACATTTAAATATACTTGCAGTTATATCCTTTAGATCACTTTTCTTCCTCTTTTTTACACTAACAATCACACATTTTAGTTTCCATTACTTCTACAGTTTTTATAACTTTTTCTTTGGAGAGGAAAAGAAAAAAGATTAAAAAAAGCCAAAAAACAAAAAACAAAACAAGATGGACCAAAGAAAAACCCAATGTGACAAAGCAAAATAGAGTCAGATCAGGAGGATGGACATAATATAAAATGAAAAAGAAAAAGGATTACTAGGTGATCAACAGTGGTTACCATTATGCCTCTTGTTATCCTAAAAAGAGTAGCCTATATCAGCTGGTATAAAAGAATTGAACAAAACTGTACATAAGACCAATAAACCACCTTGGAGAGCTTACAGGATTCCAAAGAAGATAATAGTCAAACAATAACGGGCATCATAGAATATCTGGTTGCCTTCCAAATGGTTGCCTATACCCTCAAACTTGATACTATTAAGCGAAACAGAATATAATAAACTCAGTCAGAACAAGATATGGAGAACAATACAGGGGTTCAAATCAGGTTAATAGGGAAACAAAAAATTACTATAATCTATTGCACTATTTTTAATTTAGTTTTCTCTTAGTTAAAAGATACTAAGAAATAAATTAATTAAAAAAAGGAAAGAAAAAGGGGGGGGAGATTGAGATAAAAAAGAACATATCAATAGAACAACACTGGTCAGAACTGAAAAATTTAAGCATCATTGTGTTTCACCTCCAGATAGCTTGACATTAATAGTAGTTACCATAGTGACTCTTTCCTTAAAATATTTGAGTCTAACTTCATATACTATAGCGTCAAATTTATCAAGACAGTGTGAAACCATTCAAGAGAATAAAATTATTGCAGGGTATTTAGAACCAGCTAGCAGAAACCAAACATCAATTTCTATATTATCTCTTTGTCTATAAAAAATTTGCTTATACTATCACATAGATTAAGATATAATAAGATACAACATGTTAGAACCAATGGAAACAAATGAACAACAGCTTGATGGGGCTTCAAAACAGGATGATATTAAATCAGCGCTAGCTATTACACTCTTATTTTCTTCAAAATAGTTATTTGTAGTATCACAGACAATAAAATAAAACAACCCAAATTAAAAACATTCCAATTAATGAGTGAAAACATTATATGGCTTCAAACCAGTGTGACTGGGAATCATGATTACCACATACTTTCATGCATTCTTTTTGTTTCTTACCCTAGGGAAACTATTCGGTATTTATACATGTGAGTTTGATTTATTTCACTTACGAATATGGTCTTGAGCTGTGTCCATTTTTTATAAATGTCTCAATGTGATCATTCTTTATAGCTGAGTAGTACTCCATTGTATAAAAATACCACAACTATTTTATCCATTCCTCAGTTGATGTACATTTAGGTTGCTTCCAAGATCTGGCTATTACAAATTGTGTTGCTATAAACATGGGTGCACATATATCACTGTGGTATGATGCTTTCAGTTCTTCTGGGACTATGCCTAGAAGTGGAATAGCTGGGTCAAATGGTGCTTCCAGTCCCAGCTTTCTGAGAAATTTCCAGTCTGACCTCCACAATGGTTGCAACCAGTCTACATTCCCACCAACAGTGCAGGAGAGTTCCTTTTTTCCCCACAGCCTCTCCAGCATTTGTTGTTGGTGGTTTTCTTGATCTTGGCCATTCCTTCAGGAGTGAGATGAAATCTCAGTGTGGTTTTAATTTGCATCTCTCTAATGACTAGTGATGCTCAACATTTTTTCATATATTTATTTGCCGTTTGTATTTCTTCATCTGAAAATTGTTTATTCGTCTCCGATGCCCATTTTTGGATGGGGTTTTCGAATTTTGGGGGTATGATTTTTTTAGATTCTTTGTATGTTTTAGACAGAAGTACTTTGTCTGAGGGGCAGTTCACTAGGATTTTTTCCCAGTTTGTGGGTTTTCTTTTCAGTATGTTAGAGATTTCTTTCGATGTGCAGAAACTTTTTAATAAGATGTGATCCCAGTTATTGACTCTGGGAAGTATTTCCCGTGTGGTTTGAGTCTTATTCATGAATTCTCTACCTACCCCTATGTCTTCAAGGTTTTTACCCAATTTGTCTTCCAATAGATTTAGTGTTCCTGCTTTAATATTTAGATATTTGAGCCATTTAGATTTTATTTTAGTATATGGTGACAGGCATGGGTCTAGTTTTAGTTTTTGGCTTATGGAGAGCCAGTCTTTCCAACACCATTTATTAAACAAGACTGTCATTCTTCCAGTAAACCTGTTTGGCCCCCTTATCAAAGATAAGGTGGTTGAGTGTGTTTGTAGTTGTGGTTGTATCTTCTAATCTATTCCATTGGTCTTCGGCTCTGTTTTGATTCCAATACCATGTTGATTTTACCACAGTTGCTTTGCAGTATAACTTCAAGTAAGGGATTGTGATGCCTCCTGCCTTGTCTTTGCTGCTTAGAAATGTCCTTGCTATTCTAGGTCTCTTCTCACTCCAGATGAAATTTAGGAGTGATTTCTCTAGATCTATAAGGTATGTTGATTGTATTTTTAATCAGGATTGCATTGAATCTGTATCACAGTTTTGGGAGAATGGCCATTTTCACAATATTTATTCTTCCTATCCATGAGCAAGGGATGTCATTCAATTTTCTGAGATCATCTTCAATTTCATTTTTCAGTATATTATAATTTTCCCTGTATAGGTCTTTCACTTCTTTGGTGAGAGTAATTTCTAAATATTTCGTTTTCTTGGTTGCTAGTGTGAAGGGTGTGTCTTCTCTTATTTCTCTCTCTGCGATTTTGTTGTTAGTGTATAAGAATGCTATTGATTTTTGAGTATTGATTTTGTATTCAGCCACATTGCTGAATTTATTTATTATATCTAGGAGTCTTTCAATGGAGTTTTGGGGGGTCTTCTATGTAGAGTATCATATCATGTGCAAATAGTGAAATTTAACTTCTTGTTTTCCTATCTTTATGCCTTTTATTTTTCTTTCATGTCTAATTGCTCCAGCTAGTATTTCTAGTACTATCTTAAATAGGAGTGGTGACAGGGGACATCCTTGTCTTGTGCCTGATTTTAAAGTAAAGGCCTTCAATTTTTGGCCATTTAGTATGATACTGGCTGTTGGTTTTTCATAGATGGCCTTTATTATGTTGAGGTAAAGACCATCTATTCCAATTTTCTGTAAGGTTCTTATCATAAATGAATGTTGTACCTTATCAAAAGCTTTTTCTTCATCTATAGAGATGATCATGTGATTCTTACTTTTGACTCTGTTTATAGGGTGGGTTACATTTATTGATTTATGTATATTGACCCATCCTTGCATACCTGGAATGAATCCCACTTGGTCATGGTGTATAATCTTCTTGATGATTTGCTGCATACTATTTGCCAATATTTTATTGAGGATTTTTGCATCTGTGTTCATTCGGGAGATTGGTCTGTAGTTCTGTTTTTCAGTTGTGTCTTTCTCAGGTTTTGGTACTAGAGTAATATTTTCTTCCAGGAATGACTTAGGAAGGATTGCTTCCCTTTCAATTGCATTGAATAGTTTGAGGAGTGTCGGCATTAGGTCTTCTTTGTATTTCTTGTAGAATTCTGCAGTGAATCCATCTGGGCCTGGGCTCTTCTTGGTGGGTAAGGACTTAATTACATTTTTGATTTCATTAATAGAAATTGGATTATTCAGCAGTTTTACATCTTCTTGACCTAGCTTTGGTACTTCATATGCTTCTAGAAATCTGTCTATTTCTTCTGTGTTATCAAACCTTTGAGAGTAGAGGTTTTCGAAATAGGTGTTGATGATCATCTGTATTTCTATTGGGTCTGTAGTGATTTCACCTTTTTCATTCCTTATTGCATGAATTTGAGCTTTTTCTTCCCTTTTTAAAATAAGGTTCGCTAGGGGCTTATCAATTTTATTTATTCTTTCAAAGAACCAACTCTTTGATTCATTGATTCTTTGTATTGTTTTCTTAGTCTCTATTGCATCAATTTGTGCTCTGATTTTTATTATTTCCTCTCTTGGCTTTGGGATTGACTTGCTCTTCTTTTTCTGGATGTTTGAGGTGTAGCATCACGTTATTGATTTGTATTTGTTCTGTTTTCCTGATGTGGGAACTCAGTGCAATATATTTCCCTCTGAGGACAGCTTTCATTGCATCCCACAGATTCCGGTAAGTTGTATTTGTGTTTTCATTTTTTTGTAGATATTGTTTAATTTCTTTTTTAATTTCCTCTGTGACCCACTGATTACTCAAGCGTGTGTTATTCAGTTTCCATGTGTTTGTGTGATTTTTGCAGTATCTTTTATCATTAATTACTAATTTCATAGCGCTATGATCTGATAACCTGAAGGGGATGATTTCAACTCTTTTGAATTTCTTTAAATATGTTCTGTGAGTTAATATATGGTGTATTTTAGAAAATGACCCATGACTGCTGAGAAAAATGTGTATTATGTTGTTGTTGGGCGCAATACTCTGTATATGTCTATCAATTCCATTTGTTCACAGTTGTGATTCAGTTCTTTTATCTCTTTGCTGATTTTCTGTCTTGTTGATCTGTCCACTGGTGTCAATGGTGTGTTAAAATCTCCTGTTATAATTGTATAACTGCTAATTTGGTTTTTCATTTCTGATAATACTTGTTTTATATTACTGGGTACTTTGGAATTTGGTGCATATATATTTAAGATAGTTATCTCTTCCTCTTGAAGTTTTCCCATTACCAGTATGTAGTGACCTGCTTTATCTCTTCTGATCATTATTGGTTTTAAGTTTACATTGTGTGCAAACAGAATAGCTACCACTGCTTCTTTCAGTTCCTGTTGCATGAAGTATTGTTTTCCTTCCTTTGACTTTCAGTCTGTGAGTATCCTTTTGGGTTAGATGGGTTTCTTGTAGAAAGCATATGGTTGGATTTTGTTTCTTGATCCATTCTGCCGGTCTATTTCTTTTAATTAGTGCATTGAGACCATTTATGTTAATGGTTATAACTGTTATATATTGGTTTATTGGTGACATGTTATATTTCTGCTGTTGCATCTTTATCTTTCTGTTCTATTTAATTGTCTGCTTTGTGAAGTGGTTTTTTTTCTTAAGTGTACCTACACTGTCTTTCAGTAGTCTTTGCAGGATTGGCTTGATGATCATGAATTTCTTCAGCTGTTCTTTGTCATGGAAGTATCTTATTTCTCCATCAATTTTGAAGCACGGTTTTGCAGGGTACATCAGTCTGGGTTGGAAATCATTTTCCTTTAGGGTCTGAAATACTTCACTACATGCCCTTCTGGCCTGTATTGTTTGTGTTGAGAAGTCTGCTGTGATTCTGATTTTTCCTTTATAAATGATCTGTTTTTTTCTCTCTGACAGCTTTTAATATTGTATTCTTTTGTTCGATTTCTGGAATGGTGATTATTATATGTCTCGGTGTAGTTTTATTTTGGTTATGGCTATTTGGAGTCCAAATGCCTCATTGATCCTGATATCCATTTCCAATTTCATGTTTGGGAAGTTTTCAGCAATTACTTTTCTAAATATCCTCTTGACATCCTTTGTATTGTCTCTTTCTTTTTCATTTATCCCTATCAACCTTATGTTGTTTTTCTTTGGGTCATCTTGCAGGTGTTGAATTGTTATTTCTTGAGTTCTTGTTATTTTTAAAAGATCTTTCCTTTCCTGTTCACTAGCTGCAATCTTGTCTTTGAGGTCTGAAATTCTATCTTCGCATTTATTCAGGTGGGTTTTACAACTTTCAATGGAGTTTTTGTTTTCCTGTATATCTCTTTGCATCTGTTTTATATATTCTGTTTGTTTCTTATATTGTTCATCCAGAGATTCTATCCTTTTTTTAGTTCCTCCAATTTTTTTAGCTGTGTCTTCTTTAGATATGTTCAGCATCTCCTTCATTTCTTTTATTATTTCTTCTTTTACCTGATAGATTGTTTCTAGTTTGAATTCCTTTAAAGCTTCCTGGAGCTGCTTCTTTATTTTGGTTACTATTGTTTCAGGTATTTCAGGTATATGGCATGTATTTTCTTCTATGTACATGGCTCCTAGGCTTTCTTGGGATGGGTTGGACGTTTGAGATTGCATTTTGGTCTTTCGTTTTGTCATTTTCCTATATTACTGTGTTTCAAGTGTTGTTCCACAGTTTCCCCGGGTCGTTCTGTAAATTGACTCTTATGTCCTTGGCTCTTGAGACTCCTCTTGTAATAGCTCCCTCCCTGGGCAGCGGAGCCCCTGGATTAAAAGAGGCTTGCCAGGATCCTCTCAGGTAGACCTAAAGCCTCCTCAATTTGTACAGTTTCTTCTTCTGGTAGCAAAGCTCCCCTGAGGGATAGAAGGCCACCTGGTGTGGTTCAGGCAATACCAAATCCTGTTAACCCTAGTATAGTGTGGCTGCAAGCCCAGTGGGCCCCCAAGCCCCTAGAGCAAGGATCTCATAATCTCCCAGGGATTGGATGTTTTGTAATAATCCAGCTCTTGGATGGCAAAACTCCCCAGGCTTATAGAAGGTTCCTTTATGGCCTAAGTAGGCCTCAAACCTCCTCAGCAGGACTGCTCCTTCCTCCAGGCAGTGGCAGTAGTGCTGGTGCTCTCCAGAGCATAAGAAGGTCGCAGGCGAGGTCAGAGCAGGTTTCTTTTTTTTTTTTTTTTTTATTTAAGAGGAAAAAGAGAAAAACACAAAACAAACCAAAGCGGCATAAGGGTACACGCAACACAGAACTACAAAACAAAACCAAACAAAACAAAACAAAAAAACATAACAGTAAGAAATTACCTGCTAGTAGATTACACACTATTTTCTTGAAAATAATTCCTCAAATCACAGTATCAAAGAACACAAGGTGGACATTCAAACAGGGAGACTGCAAACAGCTGTGTTCAATGTTCCAAAAACATTGATAAAGTCAGCTATTTAACACCCCCAAACACACTTGCTGTTATATCCGTTAGAGCTCTTTTTCTTTTTTTTTTCCCTCTCTTTTTTACAACAAAATTTACACATCTTGGATTTTATTACTGCTCAGTGCTTATTACTTTCTTTGGGGGGGGAGAATACAGTCAAATATGGCAAAACAAAGCTGTCAGTCAATACCAAGGATAGACATAGCACATGGTGTAGAACAGAGTACAAGTTTATCAACAATGGTTATCAACGTTGTCCCTTGTTTCCTTAAAAAGAATTGTCTATCTTATTAGATATTATAAAGTTGGACAAATCAGTAGAGAACAAGACCAATAAAACTTAGGCATTGTAAACATTACAGGACTTCCAAAGAAGACAATAGTCAAACCAGAATGGGTATCTTATTGAATCTTATTGTCTTCAAAGTAGTTGCCTATGTCTTCAAACTTGATACTATCATATAGAATGGAACAGAGTCTAATCAGTCAAAACAAGATTGTGGGAGTACTACAGGACTTCAAAACAAGTTAATAGGAAATCGAAAAGAGTTACTATTTATATATCCTAATTTTTTTGAATTTTTTCTTTAATTAAGACAAACATAAGAAATGACTAAATAATTTTTTTTGAAACAATAAGGGGGAGATTAAGATAAAACAGGACATAACAATATAACAATAGAGGTCACAGCATGACTGTTTCAACAACCTAGTACTTCACCACCTTATAACCTGACTTAATAGTAATTACCATAGTGTCTTTTTCCTTGAAATATTTGGGTAAAACTTCATATACTCTAGCTTCAAATATTTTCATATCTAGAAGCCCAGAATAAAGCCTTTCTAATTAATGAGTGAAAACTTTATAAGGCTTCAAGGCCACCTAATGGGGAATCATGATTACCACATATTTTTATATATTTGAATCATTATTTACATTAGGGAAACTATTCGGTATTCACACATGCGAGATTGATTTATTTCACTAATGAGTATGGTCTCAAGCTGCGCCCATTTATTGATAAATATCTCAATGTGATCCTTCTTTATAGCTGAATAATACTCCATTGTATAGAAATACCACAACTTTTTTATCCATTCCTCAGTTGATGGGCACTTGGGTTGTTTCCAAGATCTGGCGATTACAAATTGTGCTGCTATAAACATAGGTGCACATGTATCACTGTGGTATGATGCTTTCAGTTCTTCTGGGAATATGCCTAGAAGCGGAATAGCTGGAATAAATGGGATTTCCAGTCCCAACTTTTTGAGAAATCTCCAGACAGATCTCCACAAAGGCTGTACCAGTCTACACTCCCACCAGCAGTGCAGGAGAGTTCCTTTTTCCCCACAGCCTCTCCAGCATTTGTTGTCGGTTTTCTTGATCCTGGCCATTCTTTCAGGAGTGAGATGGTATCTCAGTGTGGTTTTAATTTGCATTTCTCTAATGACCAATGATGATGAGCATTTTTTCATGTATTTATTTGCCATTTGCATTTCTTAATCTGAGAATTGCATATTCATCTCAGATGCCCATTTTTGGATTGGATCTTTGAATTTCGGAGGTCTGAGTTTCTTTAATTCTTTATATGTTTTAGACAAGAGGCCCTTGTCTGAGAGAGAGTTCACTAAAATCTTTTCCCAGTTTGTGGGTTTTCTTTTCACTATGCTGGAGATTTCTTTTGACATGCAGAAACTTTTTAATAAGAAGTGGTCCCAGTTATTGATTCTGGGAAGTATTTCCCGTGCGGTTTGAGTCCTGTTCATGAATTCTTTACCTACTCCTATGTCTCCAAGGTTTCTACCTATTTTGTCTTCCAATAGATTTAGTGTTTCTGTTTTAATATTCAGATCTTTGACCCATTTAGATTTTAATTTAGTACACGGTGATAGACATGGGTCTAGCTTTAGTTTTCGGCAAATGGAGAGCCAGTTTTTCCAGCACCATTTATTAAAGAGACTGTCGTTCTTCCATTGAACCTGCTTGGCTCCTTTATCAAAGATAAGGTGGTTGAGTGTGTTCGTAGTTGTGGTTGTATCTTCTAATCTATTCCACTGATCTTCAGCTCTGTTTTGATTCCAATACCATGTTGATTTTACAACTGTTGCTTTGTAGTATAACTTCAAGTCAGGGATTGCGATGCCTCCTGCTTTGTCTTTGCTGCTTAGAATTGCCTTTGCGATTCTAGGTCTCTTCTGGTTCCAGATGAAATTTAGGAGTGATTTCTCTAGATCTATAAGGTATATTGATGGTATTTCTATTGGGATTGCATTGAATCTGTATAACAGTTTTGGTAGAATGGCCATTTTCACAATGTTTGTTCTTCCTATCCATGAGCAAGGGATGTCTTTCCATTTTCTGAGATCATCTTCAATTTCCTTTTTCAGTGTATTATAATTTTCACTGTATAAGTCTTTCACTTCTTTCGTAAGAGTAATTCCTAAATATTTCATTTTTTTGCTTGCTAATGTGAATAATCCAGTTTCTCTTATTTCCCTCTCTGTAATTTTGTTGTTCGTGTATAGGAATGCTATTGATTTCTGAGTATTGATTTTGTATCCAGCCACATTACTGAATTTATTTATTGTATCTAAGAGTATTTCAATGGAGTTTAGGGGGTCTTCTATGTAGAGTATCATGTCATCTGCAAACAATGATAATTTAACTTCTTCTTTTCCTATCTTTACCCCTTTTATTTCTCTTTCTTGCCTAATTGCTCTGGCTAGTACTTCCAGTACTATATTAAATAGGAGTGGTGATAAAGGACATCCTTGTCTTGTACCCGATTTTAAAGTAAAGGCTTTCAATTTTTGGCCATTTAGTATGATGCTGGCTGTTGGTTTGTCATAAATGGCCTTTATTATATTGAGGTAAAGACCATTTATTCCAATTTTCTGTAAAGTTCTTATCATGAATAAGTGTTGGACCTTATCGAAGGCTTTTTCTGCATCTATAGAGATGATCATGTGATTCTTATTTTTGGCTTTATTGATATGGTGGATTACATTTATTGATTTGCGTATGTTGAACCATACTTGCATTCCTGGGATGAATCCCACTTGGTCATGGTGTATAATCTTCTTGATGATTTGCTGGATCCTATTTGCCAATATTTTATTGAGGATTTTTGCATCTGTGTTCATTAGGGAGATCGGTCTATAGTTCTCTTTTATAGTTGGGTCTTTCTCAGGTTTTGGTACTAGAGTAATATTTGCTTCCAGGAATGACTTAGGAAGGATTGCTTCCCTTTCAATTTCATTGAAGAGTTTGAGGAGTGTCGGCATTAGGTCTTCTTTGTATTTCTTGTAGAATTCTGCAGTGAATCCATCTGGGCCTATGCTCTTCTTAGTGGGTAAGGACTTAATTACATTTTCAATTTCATTAACAGAGATTGGGTTATTCAACAGTTTTACATCCTCTTGATCTATCTTTGGTACTTCATATGCTTCTAAGAATCTGTCTATTTCTTCTGTGTTATCAAACCTTTGAGAGTAGAGGTTTTCGAAATAGGTGTTGATGATCTTCTGTATTTCTATTGGGTCTGTAGTGATTTCACCTTTTTCATTTCTTATTGCATGAATTTGAGCTTTTTCTTCTCCCCTTTTTTTAATAAGGTTGGCTAGGGGCTTATCGATTTTATTTATTGTTTCAAAGAACCGACTCTTTGATTCGTTGATTCTTTGGATTGTATTCTTAGTCTCTATTGCATTGATTTCTGCTCTGATTTTTATAATTTCCTCTCTTCTTTTTGCTTTGGGATTGACTTGCTCTTCTTTTTCTAGCTGTTTGAGGTGTACCATCAAGTTATTTATTTGTATTCGTTCTGTTTTCCTGATGTGGGCAGTCAGTGCTATAAATTTTCCTCTCAGGACAGCTTTCATTGCATCCCACAGATTCCGGTAAGTTGTATCTGCATTTTTATTTTCTTTTAGGTATTGTTTAATTTTTTAAAAAATTTCTTCTGTGACCCACTGATTACTCAAGAGTATGTTATTCAGTTTCCATGTGTTTGTGGGATGTTTGCAGTATCTTTTATCATTAATTTCTAATTTCAGAGCGCTATGATCCGATAACATGCAAGGGATGATTTCAACTCTTTTGCATTTGTTTAAATATGTTCTGTGAGCTAATATATGGTCTATTTTAGAGAACGATCCATGTACTGCTGAGAAGAATGTGTATTCTGATGTTGTTGGGTGGGACATTCTGTATGTCTATCAAACCCATTTGTTCACAGGTGTGATTCAGTTCTGTTATTTCTTTGCTCATTTTCTGTCTGGTTGATCTGTCCCTTGGTGTCAATGGCGTATTCAGGTCTCCTGTTACAGTTGTGTTACTGATAATTTGAGTTTTCATTTCTGTTAATAATTGTTTTATATAACTGGATGCTCTGGAGTTTGGTGCCTACATATTTAACATAGTTATCTCTTCCTCTTGGAGTTTCCCCCTTATGAGTATGTAGTGGCCTTCTTTGTCCTTTATGGTCATTGTTGGTTTAAAGTTCATGTTGTCTGCAAACAGAATGGCTACTCCTGCCTTTTTTTTGGATTCCTGCTGCATGAAGAATTGTTTCCCATCCTTTGGCTTTCAGTCTGTGAGTGTCCTTCTGGGTTAGATGGGTTTCCTGTAAACAGCACATGGTTGGATTTTGTTTCTTGATCCATTCTGCTAGTCTGTTTCTTTTGATTGGTGCATTGAGACCGTTTACATTAATGGTTATTACTGTTAAATGCTGGTTTATTGTAGGAATGTTATCCCTCTGCTGTTGCATCTTTATCTTTTGTTCTGTTTAGTTATTTGCTTTGCTTAGTGGTTTTTTCCTTTGTGTATCTAAACTGTCTTTTAATATTTTTTGCAGGGTTGGTTTGGTGTTCATGAAGTTCTTCAGCTGTTCTTTTTCATGGAAGTATCATATTTCACCATCTATTTTGAATGTTAGTTTTGCAGGATATATCAGTCTAGGTTGGAATTCATTTTACTTTAGGATCTGGAATAGTTCACTCCATGCTCTTCTTGACTATCTTGTTTGTGATGAGAAGTCTGCTGCGATTCTGATACGTTTTCCTTTATAAGTGATCTGTCTTTTCTCTCTGACAGTTTTTAATAGTCTATTCTTGTGTTGGATTTCTGGGATGGTGATTATTATATGTCTGGGTGTAGTTTTATTTTGGTTATGACTATTTGGAGTTCTATATGCTTCACTGATCCTGATGTCAGTTTCTGATCTCATGCTTGGGAAATTTTCAGCTATTACTTCTCTAAATATCCTCTTGATATCATTTATGTTGTCTCTTTCTTTTTCACTAATCCCTATCATTCTTATGTTATTCTTCTTTGCATCGTCTTGCAGTTATTGAATTGTTGTTTCCTGATTCCTTGTTATTTTTAGAAGATCTTTCCTTTCCTGTTCACTAGCTGCAATCCTGTCTTCAAGGTCTGAAATTCTATCTTCACTTTCATTAAGGTGGTTTTTACAACTTTCAGTGGAGTTTTTTATTTCCTGTATATCTCTGTGCATCTGCATTATGTATTCTGTTTGTTTCTTATATTGCTCGTCTAGGGATTCTATCTTTTTGTTTAGTTCCTCCAATTTTTTATCTGTGTTTTCTTTAGATATATTCAGAATCTCTTTGATTTCTTTTATCATTTCTTCTTTTATCTGGGAGATTATTTCGAGTTTGAATTTCTTTAAAGCTTCCTGGAGTTGCTTGTCAATTTCAGTAGCTATTCTGTCTGATATATGAGGTGGATGGGATATATTTTCTTCTAAATACATTCCTCCTAGGGTTTCCTGAGATGGGCTGGAGGTTTGAGGTTGTAATTTGGTCTTTCGTTTTGTCATTTTCCTATATTTCTGTGTTTCAAGTGTTTTTGAAAGCTTCCTCAGGATCAGTTGAAAATCCCCTTCTATGTTTGCAGCTACTGAGACTCTGGCACCATGCTACCCCAAGCCATTGGTCCTACAGAACCAGTGGCCCTCCTCTGCTTGTTCAGAACTCCGCAGTTCCAGACAAGCTGGGCCTCAGGGACACTATGCGCCCACCTGCCCCTTGGAAGCTCCACAGCTCTTCATTTGCAGCCGGGTTAGGGTACTCACCACAGGCCGCGGTGCCTCAGGAGCCTGTGATCCCTCCCTTCTTGCAGAGATATCCACAGTCCTCCAGACAAAGGAAGGCGCAGCAGCAAAACAGGCTGGGCTTGGGGGATAGTGTAGGCCCGCCCACCCGTCGGGAGCTCAGCAGACCTCCAAGTGTAGCCGGGATGGGGAGGCGGATGTAGGGGCCTCTAACCCACTGCTCCACTTCACTGCACCCGGAAGCCTGTGGGGTCCAGAACAGTCTGAGATTTGGGCAGAGTGTGCTGAGCACTCACCACAGGCCGAGGTGCCTCAGGAACCTGCGATCCCTCCCTGCTTGCAGAGATATTCAGTCCTCCAGACAAAGGAAGGGGCTTCTGCAGGCACTCCAGATCCGCTCAGCTCCCGTGATTTCTAGTTTGAAAGATTAAACCATTTATCTCTCTTTAATTTCAGTATTAACATGGGCTTCATTCTAAACTCACCAGTTCTACCCTCTATGCAAGGAAATGGACCACATCAAATGAGTTTTTGATGTATGGTTGTCTCTGTAAATAGTGTTAATGAGGAAAGTAGAGTAAAGGCACTCACTACAATTATTCTTCACCACCACAGGCTCTTTAAATAGATGCCGTTTTCCATTGCAATGGAAGAAAATACCAAAAAAAGGCAGCTGACAATCATTTAGCACTGAATTGTAAGTTAAGGCACTGCTGCATTCTTAGATCTGGCTCCAGAATATCTAGAAAGACAAATGTTTTCAGGAAACAGCCAGTCCATGGCACTGTTGAGCCCACTTGACAGACACAACCAGGTCCTGCAGACAGATTTGCTTTCTAGCCTCGAGCAGGGGACAGTACCAGCCTTATGTGGCCCCAATACCCCTTGTTCCTCCAGTAATAAAATGCCTTGGGTTGCATTTGTACCTCACATGCCCTGTGAGGCAGGAGGTGACAGCATTAGGAGTGATTGGCAGTTAATAAACTATGCTTAGGAATTACACAGGCCTGCAAAGAAACAGTGGATAAAGGAGAAATCACACAGCTGCTCTAAGCCTCAGTTGCAGCTCTGGAAAATCAGACAAACAATAGTTTGCAAAGGATGTTTGTCATGATTAAGTGAGCAAAAGGCCTTTGCAGCTCACCTAGAATGAAGGAGAGGTACAAACACAGCAGCTATGGTTCCTGTCTTCTTAATCACACTAATGCAGAAACTGATTCATGGGGTGGAGGGACCTTGAGATTACAAAGCAGGTTTGCTGTATGGCATCTAGGACTTACGGGAAGGTTTCTAATATCTGGGTCCAGAAATGTACCCTGAGAACTGAAAGTCACCAGAATTAAAACGTAGCATGTGAACGCAGCAGGAAGCAGTTGAAACTGAGTACAGTAAAAACAAATAATGTAGAAAAGAGAAATGATTTTTCATGTTGGGCACTGGGAAACAAAGCAACCCACTTTCCTTCCCAGTAAGCAGCCATGAGCCTACCACACGTGGAAACATCCCATCCTCCCCCACATTAACAAATGGGAGCCAGAGGTCTGAGCATCTCTTGAGAGATGGATCGTATGCAATATAGTAAATAGTGGGGATTTCCTTCTTCCATCTCTTTGGAAGCAAATATTGTTATCTCTAACATGATAATATGTAATCTATTAACTGGTGATTTCTTACTGTTTTTTTTTTTTGCTTTGTTCTGATCAATTGTATTGCTCTATTCAGTATTCTGTTTTGACAAGTTCTATAATGTTCTGTATTTGATTTTGCTATACCTGACTGAAAAAACAACTACTATGAAGATAGCAAGATATACTCTGGTACCTATTTCTGTTATCCCCATAAGCTGCTATGACGTTCTGTGTCAATGTCATTGCATCGTCTCACCTGGTTTTGTTCTGTCTTGTTCTGTTGTATTTTACTACCTTCAAAATAATAAAGTTTTAAAAAAAGATGAGAGAAATGATGATAAGTAATAATGCAAGTAAGAACAAGGGACCTGAAGACACAAGCTGGATATCAGGGAGAAAGTTCACTTTTCTTCTTTTGTATTGTCCCAAGACTTAAGGAGACAAGTACAGTGATCCCCTACACCAGTGGCCCTAAACTTATTGCCCCTAGAAGCAGTTTTGCGGAAGACAGGGGATGGTTCAAGTGCATTAAATTACTTCTGTACTTGGTTTCTCTTATTATGACACAAGCTGTTCTTAAGCAGACTCTGTGAGGGCCCTGAACTTGCTTTTTCATCTAGACAGAGGTTGATGGAAGATTGTAACACCTCAGAAATAGTTCTGAGGTCTGAGCTACTCAATCTTGTGTGGACATGCCATGAGATTCACTTGAATTGTCGCTTGCCACTCACAGAAATCTGCAAGTAACCATTTAGGGATGAAACATATCTGGGGATCTATGTGATCAAAATACCTGTTCTGAAAAATATGAGTTAAATAGTTGTATGGAAGAAACATAAACACTAAGACTTTTATTTTGTGTTCCACTGGAGTTAGTAATTACCACATGAGATCATGCACCCTTGATCAAAATCCCAGCAACATAGTCAACTTGAAAGTGTATTATTTTGACATCATTATTATGACTGGAAATTCTTTGCTTCACATAGGAGACAAAGAAAGTTGAAAGAAATGAATCAGGCTGATTCTAGTACAAATTAGTTCTATTTTGGATTTAAAAGTTGGATCTTCACAGTGCATAATCTTATTCAATAATTAATATATCTGTTGAGATCTTATAGTCCCTATTTTTAGGTACTTTTTGATCTTTTAAATTTTAGAAACAAAATATAAATTTATAAATGCATTAAAATAGTTTTTCAAGAAGAGCACAAGAAAAATTTTTTATTTCAGTGGGTAGCTTTAAAGAGAAGACAAGGAAGTTGTCTCTTTTTTTAATATTTACTTAAGCCACAAATATTGGTACACTCCTGCTTAAAAGAAATTCTATCTCAAGTAACAGAATAAATATTTCCTCTAATATTTTGGCTCATTGTGTATGACAACAAATGCCAATTCTCCAGGGTCCAGTTCCCCAAAGTCAACCACTTAGATCTGAGACAAACAACAGGGTCATAAATATAGTTTCAGTGTCTGAATCATCCATAAAGCCTTCTCAAACTCCTTCCAAAATTTTTGATCATTTGAAGAATTTTAGTTGCCTTATTTCTTGAATTCTGTTTGGCGAGAGTCATCCACTGTTGTCAAAGGAGTGGTAAAATTTTTAATAAAATTTTAATTTCGAGGGAGATGGTGCATGTAGTATATCAATAATTGTAAAGAAGTAATTGATTTAAAATGTACAACAAGTAATTCTGTCTTTGGGTGAGTACCTGTAACACTGGGCATATTTCATTCTCATTTGATGAATATTGGTATCTGACAAACCATTTGGAATGGATAGTTATAGTGAGTTTAAGGGAAGTAATATAAACAATTTAGCCAATGGTATTTTTTAAATGTGACAAATCCTACTTTTAACATCATCTTACTGAATTTGAAGTTATATATTTAAATGCTATCTTAAATACATGTATGTGGATGTTTTAAATACATATTCAGTGTAAGTTTTGACTTTTGAAATTTAATCAATTCTTGAAAAATAGGGTAATATATACAGATATAAAAAACAAGTGCAATGAATAATGTGGAAATGTTTGTAAAGATGATAATAATATAGGTTCTGTATTACGTGTACCCTTACACTGCTTTGTTTTGTTTTGTGTTTTTCTCTCTTTCCTCTTAAATTAAAAAAATATAGGTGCAAGAAAAATACTCCAGGCAAAAATATAGTGATACTTGGAACATCCACAAAATCTTTTTAGAAGAGTAGGTTAAAAGAAACTCACTATTCAAACAGGATATAATAGAAAGCACTATCAGAGAAATAGGACAATCTTATTGGACTGGAAAAATAAATATTTTATACAATAGAATAGTAAAAGGATGGTATCAAATAGGCATTATTTTAGACAAAATATTTTATAAAATTTCTGAGTACATTATAGAAACCCATGTGAAGTACTTTTTAATTGCCAGCATTTCCGATTAAAGGGCACCCACAAACACTTGCATTATTGTATTCAAGGTTAAAGATTAGGATTGGTGCATCATGGGCTATAAGAGCTATCATGTGTAAATCATGGCTGGTGACAGTGGGAAGCAAAGAAAAGACATTTTGATTGTATTTGTTTCTCATTTTTCCTGAATTTGTAATAGTCATAAATTGAGATTATAAAATGATAAACACTGAGAAAAATATGAAAATGTTTTATCAATGGGAAAATTAAGATAATATATCACTATCTGGGAAACTCAATGCAATTCTAAAATATAAAATGAAAGTTGATTCACATAAAACAAAAAGCACTACAGAATGTAAATCATAGGATGTCTTTTCTTTCTATTCCCATAAACAAAAGTAGTTGATCTATTTCAAACCCAATATCCTCCATGGTACACTGATTAAATAGCTCTAAATTACCCATGACTGTTTTCACAAAATGATTACATCATGACATCATTACAGCAATTATTATGCTCTGTTTTGTTTGTAAGTACCTGTTCTGTTTGCAAACTGTTAAATAGGAAGTGAGGTCCTTGCTCTCTAATTTGAGAGATGTGGAAAGAGAATCCTTTTTAAAGTTTTTGAACTCTTCCACATTGTGATGACTGTACTTACAACATTAAAATCATGTGTGAAGCATAATGTAAATACTCTTGTAGAGAGGAGTGAAAGAATGTTGTTAAGAGTATCAACAAAATTCCCAGCTCATAATGGGATATGGAAAAGTGGAATCATCAATAATTCACAGTAATGTTATGGGCAATTGAAATTATAGCTAGGGTTCTAGGAAGAGAGCCCCGTAGAAGGCAAGAAATATGGTCCATCTTCTTAGGATGACAGAGTGCACAGTTAGTGGTGGAAACGAGAGGGTCAGGCATACAATAACAAAAATAACAAATTCATAATCTTTAATTTTGTGCAAAAATTGTAAGCCTGTAGGCATAGAGTATAAGGAATAAGCACAAACAAGGGAAAAATTTTGGCATGGTAGTGAACTGAGCTAAATTCATAAAGCTAACTCCATGTTGTAAGTCAGAAATAAAGCCAGTAACAAAAGTTATTTGAATTCATTCTGTCTGGACTTGGAAGATGTTCTTGGGATACTGAACCTGTACTTACTAAATTGCTAAAGTACTGTTCTGGTACTTTAGTATCTCAGAATGATTAATGTATCAAGAATGTTGTCATAGGAAGACTCTCCA
Source organism: Cavia porcellus (assembly GCF_034190915.1). NCBI lineage: Eukaryota > Metazoa > Chordata > Mammalia > Rodentia > Caviidae > Cavia > Cavia porcellus. The sequence continues at coordinate 31,505,665 of NW_026947515.1, forward strand.
GGTTAAGTTTTAACCATTATGAGAAGCAAATGACAGAACAAATGAACGAAACAGCCAATATTTTACCCAAGAAAAAACAGAAGGCCAAGGCAAGTATCTGAAAAGTTTGATATTCTGTATTGTGAGAAAATATTGAGAAAATCTTTGTTTTCAAATTGTATCAATGCTTCTTTTGACCTTGTTTTAGAGAGGCTTAGTTAGTTATTTAGTTACTATTAGACAGTATATGATCTAACTGTTCAGGAATTCTGTCTCCATGCCAACTAGCAGAGTTTTATTGACACCTTGGTTTCATCAGGCTTCCTTGTAGTAGACACAGGTTTTCCTCAAAATTCTCAACCCATGTGGCTGTAATCTGATGTTATGGTTAATTCATTGTGTCTATTTGAGAAGTTTAACTAAGTGAGTCAGCAGGGGGTCAGGCCCTTACTTTGTGAACATCCTCATCCTGTGCAAGAGGGCACAGGATGGTGTGAGTGCCACATCCCCCTGGAGGATGCTTACTATGTAGGAGGGAAGAAGATAGGCTTGCTGTTCTCCCTTTTTTGCTCTTGTTGCTTTTGCTTTCTTCTGCTGCCATGAATTGTAGCCCCAGAGCCATGTTTCACTCTTCCTTGGAGCCAGTTGATTACAGACTGAACCCTCCAGAAACTGTGAGCTAAATGAACCTTACTTTTATTAACTTTGGGTGTCAGGTATTTTGTCTCAGCAAAGAGAGAAAAGTAAGCAAGATACTCAGTAAAAGCAATCCAAGTCCCTGAAAACAAAACCAACAGTTCTTTTATCAACACAGGAGGGAAACAGAACATTCACAAAAGTCCATGCAATCCTCTATGTCATGGAAAGTGTGATGGGGGCACTGGTGCTGTGTACCTGGGAATGGTAGCTGTAGATTTCATTTATAGGAGACTGAGTTGCTACAGACATGGCTTCAGGTTGGGCCAGCCCTCAGATATGCTTAAGATGGATACAACATATTTATTGGGGCTTCACAACCACTTGCAGAATCAGTGGTGCATTCAGAATTCATCATAAGAAATATCTAATAATCAGAGACTTGCTGGTAAACAAAAGCAGAATGTTCATACATTTCAGTATTTTATATTCTGTCTTTCATCTTTTTCCATATTTATGCTAGTAGCAGGAAAAGGTTTGTGGTTCTTTTGGAAGAGATGGTACTTATACCACTCTGCTTAAACAGTTTATAATTTTAAAAAATTACTTATTTCTGTTTAGTGCGACATGCACAGAACTGAACTGTATGGCCAACAGAAGGTGACCAATATTAAACTTCTAAAGATATCTCCAGAATACTTTGTCAGATCATTATGTTTCATCATTTAAAGCCTGTCAGTATCTATACAGTAGATAAAATTTGAAATAATATTATTAGAAATACTGATCAAACTATCTAAAGTCCCTCTTAAGTAGATATAACTTATTTATAATAATATATGCCAGGAAGGGGTGATAATTCAGTATATCACCACACATCTGGACATATCTGACAAGATGCATTTTTTATCCCTCAAAATTATTTGCCATATTTTTATGTTAAAATATTTGATCATTTTAGTGACTCCACATCCGTACTCAAATGGCTGCTATGCTTCATATGTGTTTCACTTTGCTCTTTCTCCTTTGATTTCTTCAAAACAGGATTTACTCTGATTATTCTCAGTAGTACTAACGTTTATTATTGATTGGTACACAACAGTAATGCTTATAATACAATTTTATAGATAAGATCACTGAATTGTTGAAGAATACACATACTTTCTCAGTGCAACAAGTCAAAAAGTAAGCCAGTGATGCTCCAAGGAGAAGCAGAGCTTTCGCGGAGGCCAATGGACCACACTGCTCTTCATTGGCTTACATGCACCCTCCTCTCAGCTTCTGATGACTCATTTTCTCAAGTTTCATTGTTCAGTTTTCTTCCACTTCATCTCCTTTTCCTGATTAAATGCCATGACGCTTAATATGGGAAATCAGAGCTCTGTGACTGCATTTGTCCTGGTGGGGTTCTCAGAATATCCACATCTCCAGCTACCCCTCTTCCTGGTGTTCCTGACCATCTATGTGGTCACTATGGTGGGAAATTTGGGCATAATTGTGGTCAGAAAGATCAATTCCAAACTTCATACACCCATGTACTTCTTCCTCAGCCATCTTTCCTTTTTGGATATTTGTTACTCCAGTGTGTTTACACCCAAACTGTTAGAAATCTTGGTTGTGGAAGAAAGAACCATCTCTTTCAGAGGATGCATGACACAGTTTTTCTTTGGCTGCGCATGTGTGTTTACAGAGATGTTTATGCTGGCAGTGATGGCCTATGACCGGTTCGTGGCCATCTGTAACCCCCTCCTCTACACAGTCGCTATGTCACCTAAGCTCTGTGCTCTCCTAGTAGCAGGGACATACATGTGGGGTGGACTGTGTTCCTTAACAATCACATATTCCCTTGTGCAGCTGTCCTACTGTGAGTCTAACATCATAAATCACTTTGGCTGTGAGTACTCTGCCATCCTCTCTGTGTCCTGTTCAGACCCTTCCTTCAGCCAGATGATATGCTTAATAATTTCTATAGTCAGTGAAGCTGGCAGCCTCCTGAGCACTCTGGCCTCCTATGTCTTCATAGTTGTGTCCATCACCAGGATGCCTTCCAAGGGTGGACTCCAAAAGACTTTGTCTACTTGCACCTCCCACCTGACTGCCATCAGCATCTTCCATGGCACCATCCTACTTCTCTACTGTGTGCCCAGCTCCAAGAGATCCCAGCTGCTGATCAAAGTGGCAACTGTGCTTTATACAGTCCTGGTCCCCATGCTGAATCCCCTCATCTACAGCCTCAGGAACAAGGATGTGAAAAACACAGTCCGGGGGCTGATCAGAACCATATTGCATTCTCAATCCACATAATTCAAATAAATGCATGTTTACTTGTGTCTTAATTACATCTTATGTTTTCATATATATATTTTATTTGATACTTTAGCTTTATGTTAATTTATTATTGTATGGTAATCAAGATTTTGAAAATGCCAAGATTTTAATGTTTAAAATTCCTTACTACTTGCTATGATTTGATACAAATGTATTACCTTTTATCAATTTCATCTGAGTTTTAGAATTAATTATAGCAAAACTTTGTGAATAATTGTTTTGGCAAGCATTCTTCAAGATGAGAAAATATTTCTCATAAATTTGACTTGCTAAACTGGTGATGCTCTGCACTGTGAGTAGTACATGATGCTGAACAGCACATGATCAAAACAGAGCCATGGGTTCTGCTTTTCTCTCTTCTTCATTTTTCTCTGTCTCTGTCTGTTTCCGTTCTTGCCACTAGTTCTGCATTGCACTTTCTCTCTCTTCAGGATTGTGGGTGTTTGTCTCCCAATAGCAAGAGGTTATGCAGGAAATCTTAGCTTCACAAGAGGAAGATGAGATTAGGGAGATAAATAAAATGTGGGGAAAAGTGCAAAATTTTGTAGAAAAACATCACCCAATTAAGGCTGTAATAGAGTGAGTGATGAATCTCTTTCACAATAATACAATGTCACATTTTCATGAAATCTTCAAAAAGTTGCAAAAGCAAGTGTCATTGGATAGAGTTCTTGTTAAAGTTTCACAGAAAGAAAAGAATTCCATTGATCTTATAAGTTACAGTGACTCCCTTAATGACAGTGAAAATCATCCTATGCAATAACCCTCCTCTTTTTTGTCTGTTAAGTGAGCTTTCTTGTCTGTTAATTTGGATTTGTATCCAAAAGAAAAATAAATAAATAAATAAATGAAATAATAACCACTAAGAATACGGTGACAATGGTATTTCAATGGCAAATTTAAGATAATATATCACTTCCTGGGAAAATCAGTGCAATTTTAATGTATAGAATGTAAGTAAATTTACATAAAACTAAAAGCATTGCATAATATAAATCATATGATATCTGTTCTTTCCACTCCCATAAACATAAGTAGATGATGTATTTCAAACCCAGGGTCCTCCACAGTGCATTATTTAAATAGCTCTAAATTACACCATCACCGTTTTCTCAAAATGATCACCATGACATCATTATAGCAATTAATGCACTCTGTTTTCATTCTTCAGTTTGTTTATAAAGTGTTAAATAGGTGGAGGGGTCCTTGCTTTCCAAGTTGAGAGATGCAGAAAGAAGATTCTTTTTAATGTCTTTGAGCTCTTCCACATCTTGATGGATGTTTGTAGTTACTAAATTAAAATGATATGCTAACCCCACTGTGAATACTCTTCCAGAGAGGGGCTGAAAGAAAATTAACAGAGTATCAACAAAATTCCCAACTCATAATGTGATATATAAATGTGGAATCATCAATAATTAACAGTAATATTAAGGGCAATTGAAATTACAGTGAGTGTTCTAGGGAGAGAACCTTGCAGAAGGCAAGAGATATGGTCCATCTTCTTAGGATAAAATGGTACACAGTCAGTGGTAGAAGTGAGTGGATCAAGCATGCTATAACAGTAATAACAAATGCATAATCTTTAACTTTGTGCAAAAATTGTAAGCCCTTAAGCATAGAGTGCATGGATTAAGAGCAATCAAGGGGAAAAATGTGGTGTGGTAGTGAACTGAGCTAAATTCATAAAGCTAACCCAAGGTTGTAAGTCAAAAACAAAGCCAGTAACAACAGTTAATTGAGTTCATTCTGTCTGGACTTGGAAGATGTTATTGGGATACTGAACAGGGTTCCTGGTACTTTAGCAGCTCAGAAAGGTTAATGTATCAAGAATGTTGTTGTAAGAAGTAGATTAACTTTTAACCACTGTAAAAAGCAAATGATAGAACAAATAAACATAACAGTCAATATTTTACCTAGAAAAAAAAGCTTGCAGCTTCTGGGTTCACTGGAGCAGCATGGTGGGTCTGGGGCAACGGTGTCGGCCTCCCAGTTCCCAGCTGTGCTTGGCGGACTGTGGAGTTCTAAGCAAGCAGGTCGATGCCACCAATTCCAGAGGCCTGGTGGCCTGGTGTAAGTACCCCGGGCAATTTCCCCCAAGCCCAGCTAGTTTGGGAACCTCTCTTGGCCCCAGCTAGGGAACTTCACAGATTCTGGGTGCACTGGGGCAGTGCAGAAGGTCTGGGGAGCTGGCATCCCCTCCCCTCTTCCGGCTGTGCTTGGTGGACTGTGGAGTGCTAAGCAAGCAGGCGGGCACCATGGGTTACAGAAGCAGGGCTTGAGCCATCTTGCTCAACCCCCAGTGATGCTCTATCAATCCAGGGAACTGGGTGCTAGAGTCCCAGGAGCTGAGGGCATAGAAGAGGATTTCCAACAGACCCCGAGGAAGCCTTAGAATGACACTTGAAACACTTGAAACACAGAGATACAGGAAAATGACAAAACAAAAGACCAAATTACAATTTCAAACCTCCAGCCATTCCAAAGAAACCTTAGGAGTGATGTACATAGAAGAAAATATATGCCATACTCCTCAAATACCAACATAATAGCAACTGAAATAAACAAGCAACTATGGGAAGCTTTAAAGGAATTCAAACTAGAAATAATCTCCCAGGTAAAAGAAGAAATGAAAAAGAAATGAAAGAGATGGTGGAGTTTCCAGCAAGCAGGTGGGCGCACACTATCCCCAGAGCCAGCCTATTTGGGACTCTTGCACCGTCTGGGTGCAGAGTAAGGGCTGGGCAGATCTGGAGTGCCTGCATCCACCTCTCCTTGTGTCTGGAGGACTGTGGATTTCTCAGCAAGCAGGCGAGCATCACCAGTTCCAGAAGTCCCACGGCCTGTGGTAAGTGCTCAGTGCAGTCTGCCAAAAGCCCAGACTCTTCAGGACCCTCAAGCCTTCCGGGTGCAGTGAAGTGGCTAAGTGGGTCTGAGGCACCTACATCCACCTCTCCATTCCGGCTGTGCTTGGAGAACTGTGGAGTTTCGAGCAAGCAGGCGGGTGCATAGTGTCCCTGGAGCCCAGCTTATCTGGAACTACAGAGTTCTAAACAGGCAGAAGACGGCCACTGGTTCCAGAGGCCCAGCAGCCTGGGGGAACTGGATGCCAGAGTCCCAGGAGCTGCAAACATAGAAGTGGATTTCCAACAGACCCTGAGGAAGCTTTTGAATAACACTTGAAACACAGAAATATAGGAAAATGACAAAACGAAAGACCAAATTACAACCTCAAACCTTCAGCTCATCTCAAGAAACCCTAGGAGTGATGTGTATAGAAGAAAATATATGCCATTCACCTCAAATATCGGACATAATAGCTACTGAAATTAACAAGCAACTCCAGGAAGCTTTAAAGGAATTCAAACTCGAAATAATCTCCCAGGTAAAAGAAGAAATGATAAAAGAAATGAAAGAGTTTCTGAATATATCTAAAGAAAACACAGTTAAAAAATTGGAGGAACTAAACAAAAAGATAGAAACCCTAGATGAGCAATATAAGAAACAAACAGAATACATAAAGCAGATGCACAGAGATATACTGGAAATCAAAAACTCCGCTAAAAGCTGTAAAAACCACCTCGATGAAAGTGAAGATAGAATTTCAGACCTTGAAGTCAGGATTGCAGCTAGTGAACAGGAAAGGAAAAATCGTTTAAAAATAACAAGGAATCAGGAAATAACAATTCAACAACAGCAGGATGATGCAAAGAAAAACAACATAAGATTGATGGGGATTAATGAAAAAGAAGGGGACAACATAAAGGATGTCAAGAGGATATTTAGAGAAGTAATAACTGAAAATTTCTGAAGCATGAGATCAGAAACTGACATCAGGTTCAGTGAAACCTGTAGAACTCCAAATAGTCATAACCAAAATAAAACTACACCCAGACATATAATAATCACCATCCCAGAAATCCAACACAAGAATAGATTATTAAAAGCTGTCAGAGAGAAAAGACAGATCATTTATAAAGGAAAACCTATCAGAATCACAGCAGACTTCTCAGCACAAACAATAAAGTCAAGAAGAGCATGGAGTGAAGTATTCCAGATCCTAAATCAAAATGATATCCAACCTAGACTGATGTACCCTGAAAAACTGTCCTTCAAAATGGATGGACAATTAAGATAGTTCCATGAAAAAGCACAGCTGAAGAACTTCATGAACACCAAGCCAACCCTGCAAAAAATATTGAGAGATAGTTTAGATACACTTAGGAAAAAAACACTAAGCAAAGCAGAAAATTAAACAGAACAGAAAGATAAAGATGCAACAGCAGAAAGATAACATGTCAACAATAAACCAACATATATTAGTTATAACCATTAATGTAAATGGTCTCAATGCACCAATTAAAAGAAACAGACTGGCAGAATGGATCAAGAAACAAAATCCAACCATATGCTCTCTACAAGAAACCCATCTAACCCAAAAGGATACTCACAGACTGAAAGTCAAAGGATGGAAAACAATACTTCATGCAACAGAAATTGAAAAAGGGTGGGGGTAGCTATTATGTTTGCAGACAAACCCATAAGATCAGAAGAGAAAAAGAAGGTCACTACATACTGGTTAGGGGAAAACTTCAAGAGGAAGAGATAACTTTCTTAAATATATATGCACCAAATTCCAGAGCACCCAGTTATATAAAACAAATATTAACAGAGATGAAAAACCAAATTAACAGTAACACAATTCTACCATGCTCTTGCTCTTCTGTTTCCATTGGCTCTATCATGTTGTTGTACCTTATTGGATTTTATTACGTGTGAAAGTATAAACAACTTTCCTATGGAAAATGAGATAATATAGTAGCCAATGTTTGTTTTCTGTTATTTGGTTCTGAAAACCCTGTAATACTTTCATTCTCTTGAATGTTTTTATACTATTTTGTTATGTTTGATACTATTGTATATGAAGTTATACTGAACTATTTCAAAGAAAGATACATCGTGGTAGTTACTGTTAATTATGGGTTGCTTTCTGGTGAAATACTGTGTTACTTACATTGTTCTGTTCTGATTTGTTCTGTTATGTCTATTTTGGCATAATCTCTTTAAAATAAAAAAGTTCTCCTAACCAGAAGTGACAGATTGGCTTTTTTCAATCTATGAAAGCTATATATTGCCAATGTGGCCATACTCTTAGTTCTTAGATATGGATCCTGAGGCATACAGATTAATCTCTCTTCATGTTTCTCCTATAAAGTTTCATAAAGTATTATAACTAGCAGTTAATGAGTCTCTAATCTAGATTTATAGTTAATACAAACGAATCTTTTCAGACAGCAGACATTTCATTACTAGCTAGACATTCAGACAACTTTGGAAAGCAACCTACTTCATTCATTCCAGGTGATTAAAATATGTCATACTGGGTATCAAATTCTTCATTTTAGCTCTTCATAATCTATTTTGTTTTGATTGAGGCTTCTTATGAAGAGGCCTGTGTGTAATCTCATCATAATGATAACTGTTGGAGTTTAACATTTTTTGCAATACTTTAAAATATTGTTCCACTTCTGGGTGAATGTAAGGTCTCTAATCCTTACTGTCCTAACAGTTTAGATGATCTGAGAAATCTGTGTACCTTTTGCTTTTATACATATAACCAATCTCTCCAAAGTGTTTAATATTGCCATTCTTCTAATTAGAATGGAACACTGATAGTTAGTGATGCAGCTCGGTGGCACAGTGCTTACCTGACAAGTGTGAGGCAGTGGGTCCAAAAATAAACAAATAAATATAATACAATGAAATAAATAAATAGTAAAATAAAATAAAATAAAATAAAATAAAATAAAATAAAATGGAATATCACTCCTCATTGAAAACATGTTCAGAACACTTTCAACTTTTCAAATTTCTCCTCTGAATCCCAGGAATGCACATCTACTTGCTTGCTGGGCCGCTTGAATTAGACATTCTCAAAGTACCCATAATTTGCATATTTGAAGATAATTCATTAATTCAAAATCATTTTATCCAACTCATACCCCTCAGAGCCACTGTACTCCACTGGAATGTTGACATCTCCCATTGAATGTCACAAGTGGGAAAGTGAAAGAAACATGTTTCATATCTTCTTTTAACTTCCACCAATAAATAATTATGAAACAATATTATTTAACCACTGTGTCTTAGTTACGTTTTACTTGTTGCTGAGACAAAACACTTGATGGCCAAAGTTGGGAAAGGAAAAGTTTATTCTTACAGGTTTCAGTCCATACTTGGTTGGCTCCAAGGCAGGGTGGCATGGCAGGGCCACAGTTCATGACTGCTGCAAACAACAAGACAGAAACTGGCAAGAGAGCAAGACACACCTTCTTCCTGCCACTACATTACATCCTTGCTCCACCGGTAGGCCAGTGTAGCACTCACACCCCCAATCCAAGCACTAGACAATGAACCAATCACAAATGCATAATGCAAATGCATGAGGCCTGGGGGCCACCCACATGAACCATGACACACTGTCTTCAAACATGTCTATTTTTTAAGATTTTCTATATTTCATCAGTTTCGGCCCCAGTCCCAGCTTTGAATTACAGCTTTCTAATTGCTATGTTAGCTTCAGTTTCACTGCCTCTTCCATGTACATGGTACATCGATGTCTGCTTCCCAATACATGAATCATCTTTTGTTGCTTCCTACTAAACTTGGAATTGAGTCCTGACTTTTAAATTTGATAATTAAACTTTTGATAAATAAATCTTTCTTTGTATGCTACTTTCATTCCTTGCAGTATCATAAATATAATACATACTTATTACTTGCAGGACTCAGAAATTTGTAGACATTTCAAATAACACTTACGCTGTTGAGTAAATGAATACAAAAATTATGTTCCTCTAAACCTTTGTTTGGTACTTCAGTTACTTTGGCTTGTTCTGCCTAGTGAATACCCCTTTTGATCAATCCACAAAAAAACCAACAAAAATGAGTCTAGTATTTCTTGAGGTAAAATCTGCAAGAATATGTGACACTGAACATTACTTAAATATTGTGAGGTTAATTTCTATGATGTCTTTGTTCCTCTAGAGTAATTTTCTTAGATTGCATCATGTAAAACAATTTCTGAGCTAAATATATAATAAAGTTTCACAAAACAGCAATTATCTGTGGTTGATCTTTGCATTCCAATTTGTTTAATCACATAATCACTTGAATGGCATAAGGGACTGTACTTGTAGTGAAGAATTTATAAATAATAAGAACATTATTTTACCTATGTGGTACAAAATATTTTAGCTGGTTTTAATTTTGTTTTTATATATTCATATAGGCTATTATGTTTTTAAATTTTAGTAAGAAGTCATTGTATATATTTGAGCAAGGTAAATCAACTTGTTACTGGCTTTGCAAGGTTACCAAGAAATGATTTGTATGACAGTAAAGATCCTGATCTATATTTGAACCACAAAGTTTTTTTTAAAAGGACCTATCTTGCTCAGCTGTTCCTGGCTTTTATTGAAAGAGTGGGAAAGGAAGAATATAAAGAGATAATTGACAGGACATTTTTGATCTGTTTTGTCCCTCAGCCATCAGTAGTTCCTTATTTTTGTGAAAACCAATCTGAATATTGACTCGTGAGACCAACAGGGCCACATTCTTTGCAAGCAGATGTCCTAGTTTTCTGAGAAATTGTTCATTCATTCGAACTGAGGCAGGATGGTGTGGCTGTACGCATTCTCAGCATGATGAAGTTTAGAGAAGCAGTTTTTATTTCTAAGAAAAAAGGTTCTGGTCTGTAAGATCCATTTACTTTCTCAGTTACATTAATATACTCTTTCACCCAGTGCTTGGCATGTGAAAAGTGTTCAGTAAACAGCAGGTCAGGTTCACCTTGAAAGTTTGGAACTAAGTAAGTCCATAACATTAATCAAATCTTTACTAATTGAGACACAGTCACTTATTGTTTTTGAAAATTATGCATACTTTTAATTAACAGTGCAGAGGAACCTATCAAAATTCATATTAAAATACATTGATCAACAAACCTGCAGTTTTTTATTATTTTAAATTGCTTAAAAATCACAATAAAATGACTTTTAAAATATTATTTTGTTGAATTTAAAGTGAATAATAAGATGTTACCAAATATTTCAAATATTGCCAATTACTTTAAAAAATCAATTATTTAATCAGTTATTGATAAAAACAAGAAGATTAAATAAATGTTAAAGCCACCATTTATGAAGTGCTCATTACCTGTTGGAAGCTAGATTATAGCCTTTATATAGCCTCTTTACTCTTACTTTTAGTTCAGCAGAAAGGAACATTTATTGATCTCTGCAGATGAGGAAACTGGGATGGAGAAATACAAGGTCATTCACCAGGACGAGAGTTGTTCCTTGCAAACTCGGTATCCAAGGTAGTTTCTCAACCACACAGTTGTATAGAATACTTAGTGAGAAGTAATGGTGTGAAGTGACTCCAGTGATCTGGCCTCCTACAGGATCTGTAACTATATAACATTAAGAGATCATGCAGTCCTTTCTCACTGAGTGAAAAGTTGGGGTAATTATCTGTTGTTTTTTAAAAAAACTATAATATTGCTGTAAAGTTTTGATACATTTATATATTTATCTATGCAGCTAATTGGAAAATAACAAATCATATGTTGACTTATTTCAGAGTAACTCAGATTTCTGATTATTCTACAGAGTTCAAATAAGAACTCTATTTCCCAATAATTTTTCTTGAAGTTTTAGGAAGATGGAAGATAAAGTGAGGATTAAGTGCAGCCATGATCTCTTAATTATCTTCTCTTCTCTCTCCTCTTTCTCTCAGAAAGCAACAACTCAGACTGGCAGTGTCTTGCAAGTGAAACTACCATGAATGAAACAGTAGGGAAAGATACCTTGGAGTAACTGTGACCACACCTAGTCCAAAATGTGCCTCTGGCACTTGGTACAGTTTGACTGTACATTTCATGCATCTTAAAACTGCTGAGCCCCAGGCTATCTTTGAGTCTTGGAAATATAGGTGTGTGCCAACAACAAATTGCTGTTCAATTTCACACTGATTATAATTAAGTATATTTGGAGCTAAAATCAATTCTTCAGTCTCTCAGACAGAGGAGACAGTGCACAAGTCACTACTATGGGCTATCACTTCTTTTAGTGCTGTTTCATTCTCAAAAGGATTATATTTGAGTAACACATAATTTTCATTATTAATGAAAAATGGTGGGGATAATGCAAGTGTGTTTGACTTCAAGGCATGGTAAATTTTCACCAAGCTACATCATCTACTAGACAATGTGTTCTAACCTATAGTTTAATGAATAATAACCAATTCACCTGAGCACAATGTCTTCAACAACTCCCTTGATACTAGCAAAAGGATGTTTCAATTATTGTGAGCGTACTTATTTAGTATATGACTCCTCCACCTAGAAAGTCTACCTCTGAATTACTTCTTTTCAATAGATAATCTGGAAAATTGTGTTTTGATTTCATAGACAGCGAATTGTAAAAATTTGTATCTCTGAAAAGACCCTAGGTTGGGGCTGGGGATTTAGCTCAGTGGCATAAGTGCCTGCCTTGCAAGTGTGCAGTCGTGAGTTCGATACCTGGTACCAATTAAAAAAAAAGAAAAGAAAAGACCCTACGTCAGTAGAAAGCTGTATTGGATTCATGAAAAAGAGAGATGTCTATTTAACATAAACAATATGTGAAATACATCAATATAAACAGCTTTTTTGGTACCAGGAATTGAACTTGGGCTGGGGATTTAGCTCAGTGGCATAAGCATGTGACATAATATAAAGCCACACCATATAAGCAGCTTTTACATTTGTTAAAAAATTTAAAAATGGAAAGTATTTAGGGTGTGCTCTTTGTTTTTTACTGGTACATTATTGGTGGATCCCTTGAATCTGGAAGTTAGGCTTTGTAATAAAGGAAGTCTGAAATTTTATAACTGCTCTGCTCATAGTTTTCTATATCTTTGTATATATTCTTTTAAATGCATTTCCAAATGGAAATGTTGGTATAAATTCTTATGGATCAGATAATTATTTTCATACATGTTCCAAATGAAACATGAGAAGAGCATAAAATCTTAAAATTATCTTTATATCCAGAATGACATTCTACATGACAGTTTAAGAAAAAGTTCATCATACAGAGATAAAAGATTTTGTACACAAGGCATGCAGACAGTATTTGAGTGCTAACAACAGGAACACAAAACTGTCCACTTTTATTTATTAAAGTCATTTTTGAAATCTCGCAAGCACAGAAGCCTGGCTGCTACTGCCCACAGCTTTCTTCAGTGACTGCTTGACCTCCCTATTCCAGAGGCTATAGATCAGGGGGTTCAGTAGGAGGATGAGCACTGTGTAGAAGACCAAGGCAACCTTGTCCATGTCCAGGGAATCCTCAGGATGACAGAGACAATGAACACATAGGAGACTGAGACAATCAGAACTGAGAAGAACATGACAGCTGCACAAGCAGAGATCCACAGCTGTTCGGAGAGTGCGTCCAAGCACTTGAGCCTGAACAGAGGCATGTCATCACAGTAGAAGTGATTGGTGACATTGAAGTGACAATAGCAGAGGCAGAAGGAAGGTCAGGGTGGTGTGGAATAATGAAACCAGGAAGCTGTAGCTGTAGGGACAGCTAAAAGCTGCAAGCAGATGGCTGGGGACCTAATGACCATATACAGCAGAGGGTTACAAAAGGCCACATATCTGTCATAGGTCACAGAGGCCAGTAACAAGCACTCAGCTGTCATGAAGGCCAAGAAACAGCCTACTGAAGCTGGACAGGCATGGAAGGATATAATATTTTGTTGGTACAGGAAGTTCCCCAGCCTTTAGCTAGTGATGACAGATGAATAGCAGCAATCGACAAAAGCCAGGTTGCTCAGCACGAAGTACATGGGAGTGTTGAGTCTCGTATCTGTTCTGATGATCAGGATCAAACCTAGGTTTCCCAGGACCATGAAGATATAGATGGATAAGAAGGCCAGGAAGAGGGGCATCTTCACTGCCTGCAGTCTGTGAGTCCAACGAGTACAAACTCTGTTGCCTGTGAGCAATTTGTCTGAGCCATGTGGCTTCTAGGCATCTAGGTAAAGAGCAGAGTCTAACCAGGTTTCACTTTTCTATGTTTCCTTAACAGCTTGAAAAGTAGTTTTGTTGTTATGAGAAAGTAGTGATCTAATATTAACAATTTTTAGTGTCCTTCGAGTCTAATGAAGGTCAAAGACAAATATGATTTGGGAGGAGAAAAATGTGTTTTCCACAAAATATATCCTTTTTCTCCTCCCAAATCATATTTTTAAAACTAGCACTTGTAGGATAGGAGTCAGTCCAGATGGAGTTAGTCCATATTCAAAAGCTTCATGCATTTTTAAACATTTAATGTTAATCTTTAAGATAGATAAAACTCTAGCTTTACTGAAAATATCAACATTACTAACATGAATAAAAATGAACCTGCTTTACTGAAATCACTCTCCCTTGGGCATCCCCAAACATTGAACACACAGAACACACAATGAACACACAGAAATACAGCCCCCCAGAGCTCTATAATTACAATCATTGCTTACCACACAAGGCCTCTGTGGCTCCCTGCACATCTTTCTAATGGTCTTCATCCTGCAGACATTGAAAATGGTAAGACTCTAAAATACATACTAGTATGCCCTGAAAGTATTGGTTTACTTCATTTTTTCTTATGTCCATGTTAAAGATGATAAGGAGAAGCCTCAGAAAGGTGAAATACCGGAACCAAGGTGAGACGGCTAGAACTTAAACCTGTGCTCTGATTCAGGATTCACTGCACCTCACCGTTATGTTCTCTAAATACCCACTGTACTGGATCTCTGTATGCCTAAACATAGCTACAAGTGTTTCCATCTGCATATGGAAGAAACAAACCAATCTGATCAAATATAATGAATATCAACACTTCAAAACTCTTAGTTTAATTAAAATAAAACTAACATTTGTCATCCAATGAATTTCCATCAATTCACATAGATCCTGACATTGCCATTTACTTAAAAGCATGTACATTTGAATAATTTTCATTTTCCATTCATTTTTTTGATTCTTGCTTCATTTAACCTGGAGTATCTTTCCATTTTTACCTATTGTTTTAGACTTTCTTCCCAATTAGGATGCTGATGTTAATAGGTATCCAGAATGGTACCCTCATCTCTAGACCTGTGCTATACACATTGTGAAATACTACTAAGATGCACTATGTTTTTTTTTTTTAAATCATTAAAAATGCAATGCATTCACCACATTAAAGTACGGGTCAGCTCCCTTCCTTTCATCCTATGCCTTCCACTTTTGCCACCAACTTCAGAAATGCAAACACCCACTGCTTCCCGACAACCACTCCCAGAAAACCTCTGGTTACACAGAATCATTTCTTCCCTTACTTTTCTCGTGGAAATCACCACTTTATCTTGTGCTTAATACCTTTAGCAACCAATTTTACTTCACATTCTTTTTCAGAGAGAAGTAAAACATCATCTTCTAGGAGTTTTAAGAACTGTTTTCTTTCCTTAGTTGATTAGTGAATCAATTACAAATACTCTTTCAAGGGTTTCTCCTGCATGAGACATACAATTGACATTTCCTATAGTATTTTGGATTTCAGAATAAATGTAGGAGCGGTGTATCTGTGTGTAATGTGTGTTTATAAATGTATTACGTACCTGCATGCATTCAGTGCACAGAGATGTTGGTCTGATGAGTCAACTACCATTTAACATTGAATCAAAATAATGAATGTGATTGTCGTTGTGTGATAGGAATTGTTTTATTCCCTAGTACATAATTAAGTGTTCAATACATTTTAGAAAATGCTGAATCAGATGAATCACTGTCCTAATACTGTACATCTTTCATCAGTTACAATATAACCTGCAAAGCAGTCCTCCTACATCTGATTCTTTGCTCTGAAAGTTACATTAAAACATTCATCACTATGATAAAGAAATTTCCAGTAGAATTAAGACATATGATTCTAGAACTTTCATAGTGGCAACATGGATAGGTAATTGTGCTTTTTAGTTAAAATACACTTTATTGGCTTGTTTGCTTTAATATAAAATATTAAAGGGATATGGTCCTTCAGAAATAGTAAATATAATATGTCCATCCAGCTTGGTGCCTGTAATTACATCCAGTTTCCAACCTTCTCTCCCTCACTCTTCCTTTCCCTTTTTCTTTCTTTCCTCCTTTCTGCCTTCCATCCTTGCTTCCTGCTTCTCTTTCTTTCTTTTTTCTTTGTACTGGGGACTGATCCCAGGGCCTCAGGCTTGCTAGGCAAGCCTCTGGACTTGAACCATATCCTCACTCCACTAATTACATCTAAGAGAAAGTACACGCTGTGTAATTTCCAGCAAAGTTAGCCATTTTGTAATAAACAATAGCTTTTCTTTTTTTTATTTAAAGGAAAAAAACCAAAACAGTATAAGAATACAAGTAATACAGAATTACAAAAAATGGTAAGAAATCACTAGTTAATAGATTATATACTGTCATCTTAGAAAAAGTTGTTCAAGTTACAGGATTAAACCATACAAAGTGGACATTCAAACAGTGAGACTGCAAACAGTTGTGTTCAATGATCCAACAAAAACTTAGTAGTATGGTCATCTATCTTAACATACCTAAACACACTTGCAGTTGTATCCTTTAGAGCACTTTTTTTCCTCTCTTTTTTTACAATAAAATTTACACATTTTGGGTTTTATTACTATCATAGTTCTTATTACTTTTTTTGGAAGAGACTAAAGTCAAATATGACAAAACAAAGCTGTCAGTCAAAACCAAGGGTAGACATAGCACATGATGTAAAAACAGAGTACAAGGTTATCAACAATGGTTACCATAATGCCTCTTGCTTCCTTAAAAAGAATTGTCTATCTCATTAGGTATTATAAAGTTGAACAAAACAGTAGAAAACAAGACCAATAAAACCTAAACACTGTAGACATTACAGAACTTCAAAAGAAGGTAATAGTCAAATCAGAATGGGCATCATAGTGAATCTTACTGCCTTCAAAGTAGTTGCTTATACCCTCAAACTTGATACTATCCAACAGAACAGAACACAGTCTAATCAGTCAAAACAAGATAGTGGGAGTCATACAGGGCTTCAAATCAAGTTAATAGGAAATCAAAAAATTACTGTAATATATCCTGCTAATTTTTTTTATTTTTTCCCTTAATTAAAAAAATAATTTTTTATTAAAAAGGGGGAGATTGAGATAAAAGAGAGCATAACAACATAATAGTACAGGTCAAAGCATGACAGTTTCTGTAACCTAGTGATTCACCACAAGATAGCCTGACTTAATAGTACTTATCATAGCATCTCTTTCCTTGAAATATTTGAATATACCTTCATATACTATAGCATCAAACATATCAAGACAGTGTGAAACCATTCAAGCGGATGAAAGTATTACAGGATATATAGAACCCACTAACAGGAAATGAACAATGGTTTCTATATTATCTCTTTGAATATAAAAATTTTTGTTTATACTACCACATATAATAAAATGCAGTAAGATACAACATGATAAAACCATTGGAGACAGAAGAGCAACAGTTGGTGGGACTTCAAAAAATGCTGTTAAATCAACACTATTATGATGTCTTGTTTTCTTCAAAATAGCTGTTAATATCATCACAGGCAATAAAATCAAACAGTCCAGAATAAAGCCATTCCAATTAATGAGTGAAAACTTTATAAGGCTTCAAAGCCACATAATGGGGAATCATGATTACCACATACTTTTATATATTTGAATCATTTTTTACAATAGGGAAACTATTAGATATTCATACATGTGAGTTTGATTTATTTCACTTATAAGTATGGTCTCTATCTGCATCCATTTATTTATAAATATCTCAATGTGATCATTCTTTATAGCTGAGTAGTACTCCATTGTAGAAAAATACCATAACTTTTTTATCCATTCTTCAGTTGATGAATACTAGGGTTGTTTCCAAGATCTGGTGATTAAAAATTGTGCTGCTATAAACATAGGTGCATATATATCACTGTGGTATGATGCTTTCAGTTCTTCTGGGAATATGCGGATCTTAGAAGATAAGAGCTTTATGCCACAGTGGCATCTCCGGAAACACAGGTAGACAAAACATACGTAACACTGTCACACCTTGAGATATTTCTATGTGACCAATTCTTTAAGTACTTGCAGGTTCAGGAAGTTTGATTCACTAAAGTTTCTGGGAAAAATGTGACCTTTTGAATTGCTGCAATTTTTAATATTAATATCAAGAATGTCCTGAAATATCAAGAATCTGAAACTTGATTATAAACACAATTTCCCAGATTTTCATCACTGACAAAATTTCTCCTAAAGTCAAATACTAAATGAGCATTTCAAGGTTAAAAAGGTTAAGAAGGTTTCAAGGTTAAAATTTTAATGTATGGTAGAAGGCATCTCACATTATTAAGACACATATCTGTAATTTGTATTTTATAGCCATAAAAGTGAAAGAATGAAATACACTTTAAAATACTTTGATTCCCAGTCAGATGTACTGGGCTGGCTTCATCCTGAATGCTAAAATTTATGAGTACCTAAATAATGGAAAACTTTAACCCCAATTATATTCTGTTTTGAGTTTATCATTTTAATTTCTATAACAGTGAATACTGATATAGACCAACATTCTTCAAGGTAATAGCAAACGTCTGTGGACACTTAACCTGCACTTAAAACATTGAATATGTTGCTCAATATTTTGGTTACTGCCCCTCAGAGGGTGATTTTTCTTTTGATTAAATACACAGTGACCATAAGCATGGTTCTGATGGCAGACTATGCACCTCCAGAAACACATGAACATAATAACTATGCATAAAAATGTTTACATAAACTTATCCTCTGGGGAAAATAACATAAATGAACAACTAGAGACCAAATCACCAAGAAGGAACATCAAATCTGGATAAAATGAAATATGTAAAAATGCTCATTAAAATTGTAACCTACATCTGAAAGAGATGGGCATTATCAAAATATATGCATCTATTAAGATGCCCATAAATTCCAAAATTTTGCAAAATTAATATTCACTATTAAAATTACTATTTTTAAATGACATGTCATAGGTAAGTTTGTGAATTCATAGTTTACCATATGCCTTCTAGTTGACCTCTGAACTCAGAACTAGAAAAGGAAAAAAATAGTTCTTGGCTTTTCTTACTTGTGAGGATTTTTTACTATTGACTCAGTCATCTTGTGTTTTATTGGGCTGCTTAGGCATTGTATTTCTTCTGGCTTTAGGCTTATTAGGTATTACATCTCTAGTACTAGGTGCATTTCTTGATGTAATGGACATATGTCTATTTGGACACATAAAATTGTTCAGAACAATCCTTGATGGTCTTCAGCATTTCTCATTTATAATGTATTATGTATTCTTGATCTTATCATGTTATATATTTTAATTTTCTTCTTTATTGAAATTAGCTAAAGACCTATCAAAACAAAATTGCCAAAAAATTTTGTTTTCTTGACTTTTTCTCTTTTGTATTCATTTCTTAATTTGTCACTGTACTAATATGTATTATTTTCTTCTTTTTGCTAATGTTGGGCTGATTTATTTTTTTCTCATTCCTTTTGTGTAAAGTTTGTTTATTTATATGAGGTCTTCCTTCTTTTTCAAAAATGTAAGATTTTATTACAATAAACTTTCCTCCTGGGTTCCATGTGTGTGGTAAAAAGTGAAAGTTGAAAAAATAAATCAAACAATCATAAAATTTAAAACCAAGAGAGGAGAAAAATATGAGTAAGGAAAATATGAATAAAGTATCTTAATAGATATTTTCTAATTCAAACATACATATGGAAAATAGATGCATGAAACAGTGCTCAATTTGTGTAGTCATCAGAAAAATACAAATCAAAAGTACCAAAATAAATCACCTCACATCTGTTAGAATTGCTATTAATGAACAGACTTTAGATAACAAATGTTAGTAAGGACATAGTGGAAAAGTGAACTTGTGAACTCTTGTCAGCACTCTAAATTGGTGCAGTGATTATAGAAAATAGTACGGAGGTTTCTCAAAAGAATAAAACTGGAACTACCATATCATCCAGTAAATATATTCTGGATAGTTACTAAATGGAAAAAAAGTATCGCATATAATCTGCACTTCATAGCAGCATTATTCAATAAATCAACATATGAAAATAATAGTGTTTATCACTCAATGAATGGACAGCCAAAAAATGACATATGTTTAGTGTATATAATTATCATTCAATTATTTATTATAGACTAAGTTGACAGATAATATATAATACTGGAATGCAGTACCTTAGTTCACTAACCATTCTGCTTACAAACTATTCAGTTCACAAACAGAAGCACTTAGAAAAATTTTCTTCCTTTCACATACTCCAAATTAAGTGTGGAACACCATCTTCCCCAGAATTGTGGAACCAATTAAATGTGTACATCAAAGTCACATTGACAGATGCTATCCTTTTAATAATAATCATGATATACTATTCATATGATAAACTATTTTATTTTTATTTATGAAATACACATAATGCAATATTACTTAGTCTTACATAAGAATGATATCCTGTTATTTATGATAATGAGTGAACCTGAAGAATATATTACTGAGTCTTAAGATAATGTCCTATCCAGTTGATTGGAACTTTTTGCAGTCTCTCTGTTTGAATTCCCACTTTACATGTTCCATTTTTGTACCTTGAACAACTATTTGTAAAACGACATCAACTAGTGATTTCTTACTCTTTTTTTCTCTGAATGTATGTACTATTTCTACCTATTTTTTGTTTTGTTTAATCTTTCTTTAAATAAAAAAAGACAAAAAAAGATAATGTCCTATTTCAGTTATATGGGGGATATAAATACTCTCACAGTAAAGGGGAATAGAACAGTGCTTATCAAAGCCTGCAAGAGTGGATAAGCAAGAAAAATTATATCTACATTTTATATGTAGCATAGTAGCTACAGTTATGAAGATTACATTGTATACCTGAAACTTGCTAAAAATACTATATTGAATTCCTAAATTGGTTAAATTGATGGACCTTAATTGTTCCAACAACAATAATAAATGAAAGAAAATATTGATGTATTGATGTGATCAATGTGTGTTTTAGATCGTCATGGTAATTCCATAGTATGCACACATATCAAAACTTTAAGAGTATGCTTTAAGTATATGTGATTCCTATTGAGCAATTAATTAGACATTAATAAGTCTAGGAAAAGTAGAAAACAGTTCTAATGGCACTATTAAAATAAGACTACTTCTCAAAGCATTTGTTTGCAATTTTTTCCTGTATAATATATTCTAGTATATATTGACAGATTACTGTTTTAAATTCATTGGGCTGTTTAGTAAATGTTTGGGGCAAATTGTATAAATATTTTTTTTATCAATTTATAGAATAGTTACTTTTTGTCAGATAAATATTTTATACATCTTAAGGTTTTGAGGTACTATATGGCAATGTGTGTTATGACCTTATTTGCTTCCTACCATAGTGAATGTTCTATGACTAAATGGGGATATGTAAAGAAATTTTACTTCTGTCTTCTATTTCCCATTTCTGTTCCAATAAACACTCCAGTGGATGGACTCTTGAAAACTGCAATAAGTCAGACTTATTTTAGGAGTTAACTAGGTTTTATTTGCATGTTAATCAAAGTTTCCCATGACTTGTTCTGAAAGTGGAGAACTTGTAGGAGAAGTCTCATAATTCCTAGGAACTACAAAATACTGATGAAAGCAGTAAAGGAAATCAAAATATGAGGTAGTTCACCACACAATGAATAGGAATAATAATCATTAACATGTCATATCTCCTTTGGTTCATCTATAGGTTCAAAGGAATTCTAAATGAGTACTGATTTCTTTGTAGAAATTTAAAAGCTATTTCAAGAATTTGTATGAAAATACAAAAGAACTAGAACAGTCAAAATAATTATGATAAAGACAAAAGTTGAGTAACTCATTCTGCTGGAGTTCTATAGATACCATAATTGGAGAAAATTTATATGTAAATATATGACTAGGTAATCCAGAAATAGTTGCACACAGTGGATCTGTGCATCTTTTACAGATGAGCAGAAAGAGAGAGAGAGAGAGAGAGAGAGAGAGAGAGAGAGAGAGAGACAGACAGACAGACACAGAGAGAGAGACAGAGAGAGAGAGACAGAGAGAATAGTAGTACTTTCAGAAATAGTGCTGAAGTAATCAGATTTCTTCTTGCAAAAATACATATTGATAAGTATCTTGCAGCATAAATAAAAGTCAACCCAAAATTACTTATAAACCTAATGTTAAAACTAAAAACTACAAACAGTCAAAAGGGGGATATCAGGCAAATTTTTTTGAGTTTGGGTTGTATAAAGATTTCCTAAACATGGAAAAATGATTGATAAAAGAGTGAGGTTGTTAATTACACTCCATAAAACCTGACCCATATAATTATACAGATCTTTTTAAGATAGTGCAAAAAAACCCAAGTCATTGATGGGGTCAAAATATTTGCAAATAATAAAGCTGATAAAGAACTTGTTTCTAGGATGTGTAATAAAAACTACTTCAGCAGTAACAATTTAATACTGAATGAGCAAAAATCCCCTTAACACAGAAAATATATGCAAGAAAATTAAGCACCCGGAAAGATACCCAATATTATTAGTCATTCAAAATGAAGTGATGTCACTACATACCAATGAGGATGACCAAAATTTAAAAATCTGTTTAATACCAAGTTCTGACAAGGTAGAAGAAAATATGGAGATAATGTTTTTGCTAGGTGTGAAAGAGAAATAAACATTTTGGAAGAAAGTTTGGCCATTTCCAATGATAAGTCAAATACACACTTACCATAAAACTCAGAACATTTGTTTTATAGATATTTACTGTTGTAGCAAAAAGTGATGACTAAGTGAAAACCTATCTACCTGTACACATTCTATATTATCATATCAGAATAGTTTTGTACATAATTTCAAATATCTGGAAAAAACCTGAGTATTGCTCTTTGGAAAACTATGACAGGTCTGTAAAATGGAATACTACCTAGCAATAAAAATGAATGTTCCACTGATAGCTAAAGGACCTCAGTGACCTCAAATGTATGGTAGGAAAGAAATCGGTTTTAAAGGACTATATTCTCTGTGGTTTCTTATTTATTAACCTTCAGGTAAAGGCAAAATCAGGACAGAAATATATCTGTGTTTGCCAGAATCCAATGCAAAGAGACAAGTTGACTACAAAAGTATAAGAAAATATTGTAAGGTGATAAGTATTTAATACACTGACTGAGATATCTACACTACAGTGGGTACTTGGCAAAACCCTCTTCAACTCTAATTTGACTTTTTATGGTTTTCTGAAATGAAATATCAAAGTGTAATAAAGAACTTCAATCTTGTTTCCTCATCAACTGAATCTCATTAAAACAACAATAACAACAACAACGGTTCACTGATGATCTCTTTAGTTAAACCAATGTTATTTTCTATTCAGCAACCCTGTATAAACACATAAATTTTGACCCAAGGAATAAAAGTAATTTTAAAGAAAAATTTCAAATCCAGCTAATAGGTCTGTTATACAGATCAAATAATGAACCTCACAACTGCAAAACTTCTCTTTTAGTCCCAGAAATTAACTGAGCATTAGACATATTCCTTTCTCATAAATATGGGTCATAGAAAATGTCTAAAAATAACCACCTTTTCTTCCTAGAAAATAATACAGTCACTATGTTGAAGTCTTAATTTAAGCTTAACTGAGAGAAAGGAAAGTAGAAGGCATGGTGTGCTTGTTCTTGTCCTTTCCTTTACTTCTAAGAGAATAGAAACCAATGTTTTGACCACATCTTCCACAAACTCTCTATGACATGTCTTACAGCATAAAGGATAATTTATTCTCCTTCATTAATGGTTTTGTATAAATAAAGAGATGCATCCTTAAAGAATCTGGTGAGTGACATCATCATGATTAGGATTTACCACATGTTTTTTACAATAGAATTATTAGCAGGTTCAGTGTGAAGATATTCACTCCATAGTTAACTTCTAGCAACAGATGTTTTCCATAGAGTTTTTCATCTCTGAATTTCTCAAAGTATATATTAAAGTATTCAACAAAGGGGTAATAACTGTATAAATTACTATCAGTAATTTATCCCCAGGAAAGGTAGAAACAGGTGTAACATACATGACAGTACAGGGAACAAAAAAGAGCACAACCTCAGTGACGTGGGAGCTGAAGGTAACAAGGGCTTTTTCCGCCCTTCTTTACTGTGAGTTTTAATAGAGTTTAGGATGAAGCCATAGGATATGAGCTGGATTATAAAGACTGCCAAGCAGATGTTTCCACCACTGGCAGCCACAGTGAGACCAATAAAGTAGGTATCAGTGAACACAAGCTCTAACAATGGGTACATGTCACAGATGAAATGATCGATAACATTAGGTCCACAGAAGGGGAGACTTGACACAAACACATGCTGAAGAATTGAATATACAAAACCTCTACCCTAGGCCACCATCTGTAGGAGGATGTGAACCTGCCTATTCATGATGGTCAAACAGTGCAGAGAATTGCAGATGACCACACAGTGGTCAAGGGCCATTACCATCAGAAAGCAGACCTCAGCACCACCAAATAAATGTCCTATAAAGAGCTGGCCTGTGAAGGCTGGGGAGGAGATGGTCTGTCTGTTATTGAGTAGGCCTTTAAACAGCTTGGGTAAGAAGACAGTGGAATAAGCAGCATCCATGAATGACAGATAGGCAAGGAAGAAGTACACTGGGGAGACCAAGGAGGAGCTGGCAAGGACAGTGACCACGATAAGCAAATTTCCCAGCACTGTCACAGTGTAGATGAGTAAAAATATGGCAAATAATGCATCTTTTCCACCAGGATCCCAAGTGAGGCACAGTAGGACAAATTCTGTGATGTTGTTACTATGTACCATTCAATCTTCTAAAAGGCTAGTTTCAGACATAAAAGATGAGGAAATCAGGACCTGACAGGAAATTTTGAACAAGAAAATGACCCATTCTGTCACAGAGAACACTTTCATCCTCATATCTTCCACAGCATGAACATATGTTGACATTTAGTAGGCATCCAGCAGGACAAAACATTAAATCCTAGAGTTCCATTCTCAGCATTTGAAGCAATCTGATAAAAAATCTATCGAAAGCTGGTAAAACTGCATAAATAAAATTGAAAACAGACTATCAGAGCTTGGAAACAGGATTACACCTGATGATCATGAAAGGAAATATTTCTTAAAAATGACAAGGAATCAGGAAATAACAATTCAACAGCTGAAAGATGATTCATAGAGAAACAATATAAGGGTTAAAGGTGTCCAGAGAAAGGAGACAACACAAATGTCATAAAAAGACTATTTGTAGAAGTCTTAGCATAGTTTCTCAAACACGGGAAAAGGACCAGACATACTGATAAGTGAGACATATAGAACCCAACTTAGCGATAACCAAAATAAATCCACACCTCAATATATGGGCAATCAAAATCCCAGAAATTCATCATACTAACGGAATATTAAAATCTGATAGACAAAAATAACTGATCACGTATAAAGAAAGTCTATCAGAATCATAGCAGACTTCTCAACACAAAACAATAAGTCAAGAAGAGATGAAGTTAAATATTTCAAGTACTGAAAGAAAATATCATCCAACACAGATTACTATACTCTGTTAAAATATCTTTAAAAATCAGATAGAAATAAGATACTATTATGACAAAGTAAAAATGAAGAACTTCATGACCACACAACCAGCCATACAAAGAATACTAGAAAACACTCTAGGTAGGGAAATAAATAGCCATGATGCCCAGAAAAACAACAGAAAGAAACCAACAACAGGACAAACAATTAATCAAAAGGGAAAAGTAAGGAACCAATAACAGAAAGTTAAAATGACAAAGGCAAGACACCAACATATCAGTAATAAACATTAGTGTAAATGACCTCAATTCGACAATCAAAAGAAACAGACTGGCAAAGTGAATCAAAATATTTAATTCAAAAGGAAATTCATAGACTGAAAGTCAAAGGATGGAAAACAATACTGCATGAGGCAGAAACCCAGAAAAAACCAAGGGTAACTATTCTGTTTGCAGACAATATGAACTTTTTTTTTTTTTTTTTTTTTTTGGTCTTTTTCCTTTTTTTTTAATCGGTACCGGGGATCGAACTCACGACTGCCTGCTTGTAAGGCAAGCGCTTATGCCGCTGAGCTAAATCCCCAGCCCCGACAATATGAACTTTAAAGCAACAATGATCAAAAGAGATAAAAAGGGTCACTATATACTTGTTAGGGGAAAACATCAAGGCAAAGAGAGAAAAATCATAAACATACATATACTTAATATGAGAGCACATATATATATATGTATATATATATGACAAATTTTAATATATGTGAAAAATTAAATAAGCTATAATACAGTGATAGCAGCAGAACTTTACACTCATTGACACAAAGAGACAAATCAGCTAGACAAAAAATTAGCAAACAAATATCAAAACTGAATCAACATAACTAAATCAACTTGTGAACAAAAAGACTTAGGAGACATGTGCATAGTGTTCCTCCCAACAACATCAGAATACACATTCTCTTCAGGGCTGCATATGGTACATTATGTAAAATAGATCATACAATAACACATAGAATATGCTTAAGTAAATGCAAAGGAATTGAAATTATCAATCTCACTATAGTTCCCTGACCAAAATTGGAAATAAATAACAAAAGAAACTCAAAAGATCCATAAAAACATGGAAATTAAATAACACCCAACTGAATAACTAACACTGTCTGGATCATCAATATGCAAACAGTTAGAGAAACAATTGTCTACAAAAAACTGTGACGATTCTGGCTTATGAAGACACTTTGGGGAAAGTTCTGGCTGGCACTGCACTAATCTCACTGTTCTGACAGCTCTGGTTATACAGCTCTTTGTAAAGCATCAAGACTCTACCAAGTCAAGGTAAACAACCAAACACTTAGCTATCCCCTACTCATTTCCTTTGCTCCTTACTCTTCATCAGCTGTCCCAACACAGCCACCTGCATCCTCCAGCAGATTACATTCACAGTTGCCTTTAGTGTGGGTATTTCCACTGTCTTTGCCTAAACTCTTACTGTGGTGCTTGAATTTAAGGTCACTACTCCAGGCAGAAGGATGAGGCAGTTCCTGATAGCATGGGCTCAAAACTACATCATCCCCATCTTCTCTCTGATCCAACTCACTCTCTGTGCCATCTGGATGGGCACAAATCCACTCTACACTGACCCAGAAGCACACTCTGAGCATAGCTGAATCATTATTGTATGCAACAATGGCTCCCTACTGTGTCATGGGATACCTGGGCTCCCTGGCCCTGACAAGTTTCACAGTGGCTTTCCTGGACAGGAACCTGCCTGATACATTCAATGAAGCCAAGTTCCTGATGTTCACCATGCTGGTGTTTGCAGTGTGAGGGTCACCTTCTTCCCCATGTACCACAGCAGCAATGGGAAGTTGATGGTGGCCATGCAGGTCTTCTCCATCTTGGCCTCCAGTGCGGTGTTCTGAGCTGCATGTTTGTCCCTAAGTGCTATATTATTTTGTTAAAATCAAGGAGCAATTCTCTTATTGGGATCAGGTACAATATACATTCCATGAGAAAAGAGCTTTCCAATCATTAAACACAGTCGTCTTCTAATATACACAATGAGCCTGAAACCAAAGCTGAATCATACTTAAGGTCAGATTACTATATTCTCCTATAGAACTTATATACTTACTAGATGATGCAACTTCTGTTTTCTGATAGCATAATGGTCAGTAGACACTGTAGGCTTCATCTATTTAACTTGAATTTTATTCTGGATATATTGTTTCCTACTTAAGACAGAATTTATCGTAAATTTCTGTGATTAAATTATACATATTTTTCCTGTTTTCCCTTTGGTTTTCTCAGAATTTTCTCTCATTTAAAAAAATTATAACTTTTTTCTTGTATGTCATAGGGTTTATGAATCTTTTAATATATTTCATTGCTTTTTTCTTTTGAAGGAATAGCCTGTCTTCAATATACTGATTATACTATATTTTGGTAGTTGTGTGTATACGTTTGGTATTTACCTTTTGCAATTAGCTACATTTCTTTTTAGCATTCTGTATATACTGATTGTAAAATTAGATGGTCATATAGAAGTATAAACACAGTTGGTTACATAATGCCAATGTAATTAATTAATTAATAGAATATTTTGTCAAAGAACTTATAGACATGCAATAGATTGTTGTATCATCCCATATTTGTTTTTCCTTTTTTTCCTTATAGTCATCTTTTACTGATAGCAATATATGTGTATAATGTACATTTATGTTATGTTACATATAGTTTATACAATAAGCTATCTTTTTTTTTGTCTTTTTCATTTTTATCGGTACCAGGGACCGAACTCACGACCGCCTGCTTGCAAGGCAGGTGCTTATGCCGCTGAGCTAAATCCCCAGCCCCTACAATAAGCTTTTTTGTCATGTTCATATCCAGGTATTATCAAGGGGTTTTAAATAATGTGATAGGAAATGATTTTTCTGCCAGATGTTCATTAGTATCTATGTAGCTATGTATTCATATTAATGCATATATATGTGAATTTTTACCTGGACATGGTGGTAAACACAAACATCACAGAACTTTGGGACAGTGAGGTTGAAGACTGCAAGTTTGGGCTCAGCCTATGGTACTTTGAGTATTAAAAAGCACCTGTCTAAAAATCAACATTAAATAAGTTGGTAGATGAACTTCTGGGAGAACATGGCAGACAGATAACAGCAGCTACGGAGGCTCTCCAAAAGACTCGGCTCATAATTCAGGAATGGTGCGGACTAAGGAGTCATAAGCAGGTGGAGATATGCTCTGCTGACTCAGGAATGAACTGGGCTGAGAGAAACCAACTTGGAATGCAGTCCTGGTGCTAGAACAGGAACAGAAAAGCCTCAATGTGGAGGCTGGAGCCTGCGCCATTGGAAGCCGTGATTTGGGTTTCCCGCCACGCGGCGGCTGCCTCTACATTGGCTCTGCAAGGAGAGAGATGTGCGGAAGCTCTGAGAACGGGAATCTGCGAATGGAGTCGAAAAAAGGACAGGCAGGGAGGCGTGCACTGACTTGTGGTGAGGTGAGTGAAACTGACACTCTACCACAGTTTGACTCCAGCGGAGGACATTCTGGGCCCAGGCAGTCCTGCGGGAGCAGGGCGCAGTGGCGACTTCAGCCACACATCCCCCTCTCAGGCGGGATTGGTGAAAAGTGCCTAGCCTACGTGACACTGCTGGTGGACCCAGAAGGCTGGCTCAACCCAGATCCCAGAGCCTGATGGTGGCCTGGAGGGGCAGGTCCCGCGTAGGTTGCCTGGTCTGGAACTTCCTGGTGTGCTGCGGTGGGCAGGAACACCTAACCAGCGCAATTCAATCAGGCTGTGGCTGACAGGGAGGGAAGCTGGGCCTCCTATATAAGCTTGCATATATAAGGAACAGAGAATATGGGAAGAGGCAGCAACAAGAAAGGCTCCTCGGCTCCCAATTCTGAGAAACAGGTAATAGCGGACACTGCACCAATAGACATAAAGCGCCATCTAGAGAGCCTCATAGATCAGTTCAGGAATGAAGTTATCAATGACCTGAAGCTAGAAGAAAGCAGAATAGTTAGAGAAATGCTTACACCACCCAAGAAAAAACAGATGGTGGAATGGAAGAACAGAAAAAGAGGGGAGAATTGTTTGATGGAGAAAACAGAGAAAGCATAGAATACGTGAAGCAGGTTCAAAGGGACTACCAGGAAACTAAAAAGTCTATCGAAAACTGGCATAACAGCTTGAAAGAAACTAAGGACAGACTATCTGAACTGGAGGGCAGATTTGTAATATGGAAGAATGAAATGAAAAACTTCTTAAAACTAACAAAGAAACAAACAGCAATAATACAAAGACAAGAAGATGATAAGAGGAGCCATAACTTAAGAATTAAGAACATAAAAGAAGAAGTAGGGACACAAACAAATGAACTACAAAAGCTACTCTCAGAAATAATCCAGGAGAATTTTCCTAATTTAGCAAAAGGTAAAAATACTCAGATGTATGAGGCATACAGGACCCCAGTCACCTACAACCCAAACAGAGCAACAGTCAGGCATATAATAATAAAAATTCCAGAAATTCAATACAAGAACAGAATATTAAAAGCTGTCAGAGACAAGAAACAGACCACTTACAAGGGAACACCCATCAGAATTACAGCAGATTTCTCTGCACAAACCATCAAATCACGAAGAGCGTGGGGAGAAATAATTCAAGCTTTGAAAGATAATAATCTCCAGCCAAGATTGAGATATCCTGCACAACTATCCCTGGAAATTGATGGAAAAACAAGATGCTTCCAGGATAAAGAGGAACTGGGGGAATTTGAAACCACCAATTCAACTCTACAGAGAGTATTGCAGGATATTCTAAAAAAAGAAAAATACAAAGAATCCAGAAATAGTGGCGGGGAGGCCACAATGAATGGAGCAGAGAACAAAATGAAGAAGACAAACTGACAGCTACTGACAGAAAAAGAGCTCAACAGAAATGAGGCAGAGAAGATTGGATGATAGGAACAGCTATTTTTGGAGAAAATGACATCTTAATAGGTAATACTGATTTAGTATCATCTTGTTTTGAAGTCTCATCAAGCTTTTGTTCTTCTGTCTCCATTGGTCTAAATAGGTTGTATCTTATTGGATTTTATTATGTATGATAGTATAAGCAAAAACCTTTTAAAGACAAGGAGATTATACAGAAACTATTGTTCATTTTCTGTTAGTCGATTCTAAGTACCCTGTAATGCTGTCATTCTCTTAAATGGTTTTACATTGTTTTGATATATTTAATGCTACAGTATACGAAGTTGTACTCAAGGATTTCAAGGAAAGAGACAATATGGTAACTACTTTTATGTCAGGATTATCTTGTGGTGAAACACTATTCTGCTTAAATGGTTATGTTTTGATCTGCGCTGTTTTGCTGTTATGCCCTCTTTTATGTCAATCTCCACTTCATTATTTACTTTTTTATTTTTATCCTTTTAATTAAGGGAAAAATAAATAAAAATAACAGGATATATTATAGTAACCCACTTTGACTTTCCATTATCTCGATTTAAAGCCCTGTATTACTCTCACCATCTTGTTTTTGACTGATCGTCCCCTATTCTGTTTTGCTAGATAGTACCAGGTTCGAAAGTCTAGGCAACAGCTGTCAAGATAATGAGATTCATTATGACGCCCATTCTCGTTGACTTTCATCTGCTTTTGAAGACCTACAATGTCTCCAATGTTTTGGTTTTGTTGGTTTTGTTCTTTACTGTTTTGTTCAATTTTATTATAACTAATGATATAGGCAATTCTATTAGAGATAGCGGGAGGCATAATGGTAAGCATTGTTGATCACCTTGTAATATTTTTTACATTATCTATTATGTCCACCCTTTTTATTTGACTGACTCTGTTCTGTTATGTCACATTTGGTTTTACTCTCTTCCAAAAAAGTAATAAGAACCGTGGGAGAAATAAAACCCAAATTGTGCAATAGTCATTGTACAAAAGAGAGGAAAAGAAAGTGCTCTAAACTATATAACTGCATGTATATTTAAGTGTATAAAATAGAAAATGGTATCACTGAGTTTTATTGGATCATTGAACAGAACTGTTTGCAGTATCATTGTTGGAATGTCCACTTTACAAGCTTTAATTTTGTGACTTGAACAATTATCTCTAAGATGACAATATGTAATCCATTAACTAGTGATTTCCTACTGTTTATTTTTTTCTGTAAATCTGTATAACCTGTACCCTTTCTCTGCTTTTTTTTTCTCCTTAAATAAAATTAAAAAAAAAAATAAGTTGGTAGATGTAGCTCACTGTGTGCAAGCATCCAGTTTTTGGCTTTTGAGTCATTATTTTCTCTTTAAATTTTTAAAATTAGGAATTCCATAACTTATGCTGAATACTTATCTGATTAAAACTATAGTTCATCACAGAGTGCAGATCTTTCACACTGTTGAGAGTATATTTGAATTCAATATTTGCCATCTATTTTAACAGGAGACAATATTTCTCTTTGCATTGGATTTTAGGGTATTCTAGTTTAACAAAAATAGTTCTATAAATGAGTGGAATGAAAAAGTGGTTACAATAATAGGTGGATGGAAGCAGGAATGTGTGGGTAGAAAAGATAAATGCAGAATGGGATTAGTAGGACACATGGATACATCAATGTGATTGAAGAGTGAAGGACAATGAGGGAGCATACAAAGAATCAAATGGAGAGTTGGAGAATTTTATTCTTTTGTTGCCATCTTCAGATGTTTCCAATGCATTCCACCAAACCTTCAATTCATTTAAAGCACAAAATATAATAATTTGTCATTACCTCATCTGAAACAAACTTACAGTGATATAACTTCTCCCGCCACCACCTTGGTTCCCCTCAACTCTGCACAGCCACAGCTCCTAGTCGGACTGGTTCATCAGTTGACAGAAATTCTTACCTGTGCTTTCAGCTACCTCTTCTGTGTCTATATTTTCTGTATCTCCACATTCTAGGACTTCTCAGCATGGCACCTTAAATCTTTTCGCTATTCCTCCCACGAACCAGTTCCAGATGTTTTCTGGAACCATATGGTCAGTTACCCTGACAGCAATGATTCCAGTTCTCTGGCACCAAAAGCTGTTTCTGTCAATTCTTCACTGCTTAGACAAAATGCTGAACACCTATAAATTACAGGAAGAGAGGTTCAGTCTGTCTCAGTTACAGTCAGTAGGCTCTGAGGCAGAAAGGCAACATGGAAGGACATGGAAGAAGACACTTGTCCAACCATGGCAGTCAGAAAACTAAAAGAAAAAAGGCAGCCAGGGACAAGGACATAGCTTTTCAGCTTTTCAACAAGGCCCCTCCAACCATATCCCACCTGCTAAATGCAGTAAATTCATCTACTGATGAACATAGGGTCCCATGATGTAATCACCTTCCTAACACAAGATTTTGAGGGGCACATAATAGAGAGAAGTTATGGGAAAATGGAGTGGAAAGAAAGGAAAATCTGTTGAGCACCTACTGAGTGCCAGAATTGTGCTGGACCTTCTGCCATGTAGTCTGCAACAGCCGCAGTAGGAGACATCATTCTCCACAATCTTACAGATTGGAAACTATACTTAAGAGAAAAGTGATTTAGTTGTGGTCATTCTCCTAGATGCCAGCCAGACAGGGATTCAAGATCCAGCTTAGGCAGCTAATTTCCTCAGTCACATATGTACTTGTTTCCTGTGCCACAACTGCATCTAAAGTCCCATGACTGGCACCAAATTCCTTTGACTTAAGGTCTTGACTTTTGTTGAAACTATTTCTGTCAAGAGGCTGCATTCAATTGCTACAAGTTTCAGTTTAATAAATTATTTATCCAGTCCTCTTAGGTAGAATGGCGTGCTGAGCTGAAAACTGAATGTAGGAGTATATAAAAATCCTGAAGCATTCACATGGTACTCAGGGTGAGAGGAAATACTAAAATCCGTCCATTGATACCTGCTTCATATACACCAACAAGAATGGGAAAGTGAGGCTCAAAAAATGAAGTTACCTTTCAAATGTAGCTAGAATGTCATTCCAGAGATCACAGGTGTCCCAACCACTTCAGATGAATTCTCACATTCTGACTCACATGCTGCATTAAGGCAGACTCTCTCAGCCACCTGGGCAGCCTCTATGTTGAGTCATCTCCTAAATGTTACAGAAGTCTCTTCTGAGATATCAGCAAGCATGGTAATGTGATGGTAATGTGATAGCTGTGTCACTGTTGCAGAAATGGTAAAGACCAACCCTCAATTCACGAAAGTCATGACCAAGTCTTCTAAAATGCTCACTACTTCCCAGGTCTATATTCTCTAGAGATTAGTCCACTTCTGAACAGCGAAAACATCATGAGATGTGGACCCCACTGTCTCGATTTTACAGAGATGTGGACACAGAGACCAAGGGATATATTTTGGGCTGCAAGGATTCAACCCCAGAGATCCTGCCCCAAGTCTTACCAGCTTCCTTCTTCAAGGTCCTGGTGTCCACTCCAGTCCTCATGTCTCATTCCCCACACTCCGCCGAAGTTCAACACAGGGCATCCAAGTGGACCCTACGTTCTGTTGCCACTGCCTGGGCCTTCAGATAGAGGTGCTCTACACTGGTATTGTAGGCTGCCCTGAGCAGTCCCTTCCTCTCTCCTGCTCAGCAGAGAAAGAACCTACATGAAAACTTGCCCTTAGCATACCTTCTGGACCAATCTTTACATACCCTGTTCCTTCTTACAACAGTCACTTCTCAAATACCTACATTTAAGCACAATTCTGGGCACTGGGAAACCAGAATGAGGGATTCAGGCATGGCACTGCTTTTGGAAGAGAAAAGACATAAACAACTCATTCTGTGACAGATGAGGACTCTGAATTACACAGAACAGGACAGAATTGGAAGCAGGTACATATGGAGGGTGACTTTCGAGCAGGAGCCAACTGTGGGGCTGCCTCGGGGCAGAGTGCTCCAGGTCAAGAGGCAGCATGAATAGTGGCTCTGATTGGTGTGGGCTGTGGGGGAAGCAGGTGAGCCAGGGCCTGGGGAAAAGGCAAGGCTATGGAGAGGGTAGTGAAGGATCCTGCTGCTTTCCCAGCCTTTGCTGGTAGATCCCCTCCTGACATCATAGTCAGAGAACAGACCCTCACAGCCATGGCCATAAACCCTGAGAGTCTTCCTAGAATAACAGGATTAACTGTGTTTCCCAAAGTCTGCAGTAACTCAGAAGAACAGGAATTTGAACCAGAATCTGCAGAGACCACATCTTTTTAAACTCTAAAGCCAGTCACTTCTCCATGTCATTTCCACACAGAAACCCAGGCAGCTGCCGTCTTAGGACATTTGGGTGGCTTATCTCAGAAACTGCATAAGAAAAATAATGTTAAGACTTACCTCTGTCCCTCCACTGGTAATTCAGCTGGGTGATCATTAGTAAACACTCTGCCTTTCCAAGTCTCTACTTTTCTATGTGTAAAGTGGAAAACTCCTGGAGGGGTTGCTGTGAGGATTAAATGAGACTTCTGCATTGCATGTCATAGAATATGATCCATGAGGAATGACATGTGTTATAACTGAGATGAAAAAAACAAACCCAGCTGATGTCCTCTGTGCTCCACTTTCATAATCATTCCAGCAGGACACAGGGAAGAGAGTGACATCCAAGTCTGCCTGAAAGATCCCACTCCACTACCCAATGTAGTCACTGCAGACAGTTTGCATTGGAATAGTATCTGAGTGTATTTGCAGCATCTTACTTGAAACTACAAAATGCATCATAGTTTTGTCTCCTGCTATTCAAATCCAATGGGTCAGAGAATGAGAAATCTGCAGTGATACAAGGTGAAATACACAATGAGTTGGAAAATATAAAGGTGAGAAGAGAGTGATCTTGCCAGCTCTGAGCCAGGGCATTTCACTCTTCTGTGGGCTCTAAATTCCACATGCAACACCCATATTCAAAGAGAGATTATCAAGGCACCACTGGAAGATCCAGGGATGCAGGTGCCATGTCTCTGGGCTCAGGATGGTATGGAAAAAGCCACACAGCATGAAAACTAGGGGACAGAATGCATAACTCTTTGACTGCCACCCTTCCTCTGGTTCCTTTCCCATTTCCATAAAATGCTTCCCAGTGACCAAGGCCACAGGACTGACTTCCCACCAACAGGCTCCCTCTGATACATCCTGACTTCAGGCCTTTCCTTGCACTTTCTGTGACTTTTGCCTGGTGAGTGGCTATGAATGCAACCAGGGATATAGACTAATACACCTTGGTTCTCACTACTGCTCACAGTGGCTTGACCTTAGGTTTGTTAACTTTCATGGTCTCAGTTTCCTCAGTTGCAGATGAGAATAAAATCTCTCTGCTGGTAACATCATGGGAGTGTAAAGGAAAGTGAAGGTTAAGGAACTTTCAAAATTGTTAAAGTTTGAAGAGAAGCAAAGATGGCAGATAGATAACAACTGGCTACAGAAGCTCATTGAGATAGTCAACTTAGAATTCAACATAATACAGAGTGGGAAGCCCCAAACAGAGGGAGATGAATTCTCTCATCCCAAGAAGAAATTAGGGTGACTTGCAGACCATTCGAGGTCCTGCCGCAACTGGCCGATGCCATGACTTGCTGGGGTCCTGCTGCAACTTGCTGAGGTCCCACCCTGACTTGCTGAGCTGTCCAAGGTTCCACTGATTTGATTCACTGGAGGCACAGTTACATTGAGTTCAGAGGTCAGCTAACCGAATGGAGGGCTGAGCTGGCAGGGGCCCTACATTGACCTGTGGTGAGTGACGGGAGTGGGGCTATTCTATAAATAAGGGGGCTCCAGGAGATGACATTCTGGGACTGGGCAGGACTGGCAATTACAAGGGGCAGCAGTGACTTCAGTCAATTGTTCCCTTCCCAAATAGGATTGGTGGAGTGAACTAGGTCTGGGTCATGTGACCCAGCTGAGACCCAATAGGTTATCCAAGATCAAGTCCCTACCAGTGGTGCATACTAACTACATTGGCCCAGTGGGGCCTCAGAGGTTTGGCTGGTCTGTAGGGGAGGCGATGCAAAGTAATACAGTAGTGAAGGCCACAGCAACTTGACTGATCTGGAGGGGAGGGGCTGGCATATGCTGTCCCTGTTTGCAGCTCACTAGCACACTGCAGTGGGAAGGGTCATCTAGCCAGCATACTTCAGAAGAATTGAAACCAACAAAGAAAGAAATTAGGGCCTCCTGGAAGAAGCAAAAAAGATGGGAAGAGGAAGCAACAACAAAAAGTCCCCAGGTCCCAACCCTTGAGAATATTGACCCAGGAGAGGTAAATACAAAAGAGAATGACAACAGCAAACATGCAATATCAGACACAGGACCAGTGGACATAGAGAGATATATTTGGGACCTCATAGATGAGTTAAAAAGTGAAATATTTAGTCAAATAAAGCAAGATATAAGAAGATTAATAAAGGAGATACTAAGCACCCCTCAAGAAGACACAGATGGAGGAAGGGAGGAACTCAAACACAGGAGAGAACCATTTGGTAAGGAATATAAAAGATATAGAATACATGAAGCAGATTCAAAGAGATCACCAGAAAATAAAAAACTCTATGGAAAGACGGCAAATCAGCTTGAAAGAAACTAAGGATAGATTATTCAAACTGGAGAATAATTTTGCAATGTGGGAGTATGAAAGGGAAAATTTTTAAAAAAATAACAAGGAAATAAGCAGTAACAATACAAAGGCTAGAAGATGACCAAAGGATCTATAACTTCAGAATAAAGAATATAAATGAAGAAGCTGGGATACAAACAAAGGAACTACAAAGTTTATTCACAGAAATAATTAAGGAAAACTTCCCAAACATAGGAAAAGGAAGTGATATTCTGATATAGGAGGCGTACACAACTCCAGCCACCTACAACAAAACAGAGCTACACCCAGGCATATAATAATCAAGATCTCAGAAATTCAATATAAGAACAGAATATTAAAAGCTGTTAGAGACAAGAAACAGATAACCTACAGAGGAAGGCCCATCAGAATAATGGCAGACTTTTCAACACAAACCATCAAGTCAAGAAGAGCCTGGAGTGAAATATTCCAAGCCCTGAAAGAAAATAACCTCCAGCCCAGAATTGATATACCCTGCTAAACTGTCTCTAGAAACTAATGGAGAAACAAGATGCTTCCAAGACACAGAGGAACTTGGGAAATTTGCAACCACCAGTCCAACTCTACAGAGAATACTCCATTGCATTCTAGAGAGAGAGAAAAGTACTAGGATTCCAGGAACAGTGGTAGAGAGGCCTCAATGAATGGAGCAGAAAACAGAATGAAGAAGATAAGCAGGACAACTGATGGCAAAAAAGGAGCATAACAGAAATAAGGCGGAGAAGATTTTACTCAAAACTGATGATTGTGACTGATAGTATCAAGTCTGAGGGTATAGGCAACTACACTGAAGATGATAAGACTCTACGATACACATTCTGGTTTGATAACTGCTGGTTTTTGAAGTTATACACTATATACAAAGTTTTAATTAATGTTATGTACTGATATATTCAATTATACTATGTCTGATGATATAGCCAATTCTATTGGAGATAACAAGAGACAACACAGGAACTATGATAGAATGACTTATACAATGAATGGTCTTATAAGTTTATGCCATTTCATGTGTTTACAGAAATATGTTTTGTTTTGCCTTGCTTTGTTTTGTTTCTCCCTCTAATATAGAAAGGATAGAAATACATGTTAAGACTCATGCATGTGTAGAATCTATAAACAGTTTATGAGAACTGATCACATGACACATGATGAAATGAACAGATACTTTGAAGAAAAAGAGACATTAAAATACCCAGTGCTGATCCTGGAGTGTCATAATGTGAAACCCAGCAATAGCATTATTCTTTGCTCAGAGTGATATTAGCCTGCTTGGGTTTATTCTATCTCTACATAATTGAAGAGATGGATAACTGAATATATGTTTAAGCATATAGGATTGATAACCATATTTCTAAGTTTTTGTTGGATAGTTGAACAGAACTGGTTGCAATCTCACTGTTTGAATCCCTACTTTATAAGCTCCACTTTGGTATCTTGAATAACTATTGTAAGAAGACAAGTTCCCATCATCATCTAGTGATTTCTTACTGTTTATTTTTTTCTCTGAACATATGTATTATTTCTACCTATTTTCTGTTTTGTTTAGTCTTTTTTTTAAATAAAATTTTAAAAATGGTTAAAGCTTAAAAGTTTGCCAATATATTCAAAAGTGAGAAGAGACAGATACAGGCTGTTTCCATAAAAACAAAATGGTAAAACTTAGCTAGCTTTGGCATTCTAATTCCAGTTGCAGCATGTAAAATAAGTGTAACTCAGACAGAAGTTCACCTTGTTATGTTAAGGCCAGTCTAGCATGGTGATTGATGCCCATCACTCACCCTAGTCTTGACCTTCATACTATAGGATAGAAAGTCTCCAGTTAATTTGCCTCCAGTTAATAAACCTGCCTAGCAACATATGACAAGATAATTTATAACTGTTTAAAAATGCAATTTTCAACCTTCTTAATACTTTCTGCTAGTTTTTTTTATTTCCTGCTAACAACACATATAAAGGTTTTATTAACCCCAAGGTGGACTGATGATTTGGAACCAACAGTTCCATCAGTTCACTAGCATGAATAAAACTGTTTGCCTTCCAAGTTCCTCAGTGCTAACTGTGGGGAACCACCCAAAGGATTCTCTTTAACTCTCCTTGAAAGAAGAGCAACTATCTCCATTTTGGACAAATTTGGCTCTATCATCATGTATTGATATGTACAGAGCTGGCTAGGCTATTTGTGCCTTGAACTGATTTTGAACAATGTAAATTGCAGAGGAGCTAATGTGTAGTCCTTGAAACAAGGTAAACAGTTGCTGTTTCTCTGCCCAGTAACTCCCAGAAAACCATACTTGAGCCAGTCAGGATGGAAAGCCATGCTTCATGCTGTCAACTGTGACTGAGCCTCGAGAAAGGGGCTTTGACTTCCCAGGGTAGGGAGGATTGTGCATCAGAACTGAAGCACAAACCCCAAATTATTAGGTACTTCCTAAGTTGTGGCATGCAGATCTCTCTCTCTCTCTCTCTCTCTCACTCTCTCTCTCTCTCTCTCTCTCTCTCTGTCTCTGTCTCTCTATCTGAATTTTTTGTCCTCTGTATATTGCAGAGGTGATCTCAGAACTCTTACCTAGCTCAGCTCATAGTGATAATGGCAGTGATGTATTTCTCACAACTCTCACACAGTCATAGCAATCACATATTTCCTGCCACTCGCTCTGTTATCATTCCTGAGCCACTCTCCTCATGGTTAATTAATAAACCTGGATTGGGCATTGTGTCATGGCCTCTGTTCTGGTGAACTGCCATATTGGCTGGACTTGGGACTTCATTAATTCCATATATATAGATGTAGATGTATATATATATATATATATATATATATATATATATAGATATAGATATATAGATATACTATTCTCACCTTCGGTTACACTTGAAGAGGTATATGGAATTAATTTACTAGAATTTCAATAATGTCTTCATGGCATTACAAACATAATTTGCCTGGACCATGATAGTATGGGAAAGGGACCCTCATACTAAGTTTTCTTTCTGGCTCAGTCCCCCTTTTTTGCAACAGAAGTAAATAAAACAGTGTGCATGGCAGGCTCAGCCTACACTGGTATAAGACCAGTAAACAGCAGCTCTGAGATACATGATCACTAGGACCATATCCCCAAAGAAGTCTTTCCTTTTGAAGGACCTCCCTGATGATTTTCCCACTATTGATGGCCCTGTACCTTATGCATCCTTATTTAGATTGTGAGCTCCTAAATTATTTACCTGTAAAATCTCCACAGGAGAATGAAAATTGTGTATGTGAGAGCAAGTGTGTGAGTATGTGTGTCTTTCTACACAAGAAAGCAACAAAGCACATGTAGCAACAAAAGATTCATCTCAGAAACTACTGTCAGAATAGTGAAAATTCAGGATGAATGGAATGATATGGCTTGTACCTAGATATCTCTCCAAAACCTCATTTGCTAGTAGGTGTGGTTTTACAGAGCTTCCTGAAGAATGTGTAGTGTTATGTTAGCCCATTGATTAGAATTGGTGTATTACTGGATGTGGCTGAATGGGTTTACTGAAGGCAGAAGACCCAACTTGTATGTGGATGGCACTGCCCAAGCACCTGTAGCCTGGATGTGATACAAGGGAAAAAACAGGCTGTTGCTGATTGCTGAATGCCATACCATTAACTTTTTATCTTTATGTTATGCCTCCCTGCCATGCTTCCCTATTTTGGAACCAGCCACCTAGGGATGAAAATGTCTACAAACTATGAGCTGAAATAAAATTTTCCCTCTTTAACTTGTGAATGTTGAGGGTTTTTTTTGTCCCAGAAATAAAGATAGCAAAGAAAATGCAAATGGGAAAAAAGAAATAATGGGGGAAAATTAGGCCTTTTGCTTTGGCTAATGGTGTGCTGCTAAGAAACAGCAGAGAGAAATGGATTTGGCCACATGTAATAGCACATATTTAACAGAAAGCACTGTATAAAAGGGGAGAAAATGTAAAAGGCCTCTGTGTCCTGGACAGAGAGGATCCATTCAAAGGTGGAAAACTTGCAGCTCACTGCAGAGTCAACTGCAAGTCTATATTAGGAAGCTGGGGTTATGTACCGAAAGCCTGACGACTGTGCTCTGGAAGCCTGCAGATGGATGTTTAAAGGTGATGGCAAAGTTTCTCCTCTTCTTCTGAAGCAAAATGAAAGTTGCTTCTTCTTTCCCTTTTTATGCCATGAAGGGTACAAGTCTACTGGTTGATGCCACTACATTTGAGGTGGCTCTTTCATCTTCAGTAAAATCTGTCTTCCAGACACATTCAGAACTGTGATAATCTAATCTGCTAGGCATTTCTTATCCAAGATGTCAGAATTAACCATCACAAGGGGTTGGTGACCCCTTGAAGTCTCCTAACAGGAAAGACTTTTCATTCTTTTGAGCACTCATTGATTCATCAGATATGAGTTTCACTTAGTTTGTCAAAGATAAAAATATGGGGGGCATTTAGGGAGCATTTCTGGATTCACATGGAAGGAACTCTAGATCCAGATAACTACCTTGAAGAGTGGAGGAAGTTTCTCAGGTGAATGCATAGCATAGAAATGGCACATTTGATGGATGCTGAACTCCAAACCACAGCCATCTGGGGAGCCAGCCATCTGGGGAGGAATTCTAAGGAATGGTGTCTTAAAGCACAGAAATTACTCTCAGACTGACCGGGCCTGGTCTCTGCCTCTATCCTTCTCCAAGTGGAATATAACTCAGTTTTCTAATGATGGATTTTTAGTTCATCAGCATAGCAGAGGCCCTGGAAGTTCTAAACCTAACTTCTGAAGAGCAATCAAGTCATATCCTAAGTGTGATGGCCTGGCACTTGAGCTATTTAATCAGAGCCTGAATGTGTTAGTAAGAAAGAGGCTGAAGAGGATATTTCCACAGAAGCTTATTTTTGGGGAGATAAAGGGGATGCCCAGTGTGGCAAGAGGAACAATATGATGCCCTGGAAGTTATCAGGTACAGATATTCTGAGCTGTGGGTATCAAGCTTCACACAGGAGATTGCCAGAGAAGCACTTTGTCAGGACAGTGGGCAGTACCTGGGCTCCACTGCCACCCAGGGAAGCAGGAGCAAGCTGAAGATGTCTGGAGGAGTCAGTCAGCAGGCTCCTCTGAATGAACTTGGCTTCTAGTCACAGGACTGATACAACTTAGGGACAGACAATACCATAGGCTACATAGAGAGGATTACTATGGCACTAAAATACAAATGGGCTCAAGAGACAAAGCCATAAACATTGCCACAGGTCTGGTCTACTAGAAAAAACAGGCACCCACAGCACCCAAAGTGCCATGTGGGTTTCACTGGAGCTAGTCTGTCCCACCTCTAGCAGCACAGTCTTTGAGGCTTTTTCTCACACTTGGTCTCATTGCATTTTTATAATTATGTGAAGTAGGAATCCTGAACATGAGGTTACAGAGGAAGAAACTGAAACTGAGATATGGAAAAAGATAAAACCTGAAGAAACCACTGCTAAAACAGAATCCTCATGCCCAGTGACTTCCCTTGAAATCTTTCTAGAATATTCTGAGAAAACTCACTGATATCTTAGCCATTTGTCCTGAGGCAATCATTGTTTCTTGTGGAAAAAAGAGACACTTTATGTGCATGATCTATTGTGTATATTGCATTACAGAGCTATGAAGATAAATTACACATTTGGAAGTAAAATAAAAAGTAAGGCTTTCATTCTAGACTATTTCTGTAGAGAAGTCATGGAAATGGGATGAAATGTCCCTCCCTGCCATGGTAGCAGAAAACGAGGGACACCTTCTCTTTTCATTTCAAATGCAGTGCAAATTGCTTGCCCTCTCCTAAAAGATGTGGTGTATGCAATCTTACATAGCTGAAATAAAAGAAGTTTTACTAAAAAAGCAGAACAGAATGTCTGTTTTTTTTACCTAGTTCATGCTTGTTTAAAAATAAGAGTTTTGGAGGGGAGAGGAAATTCTTTTATTTAATTGATACCTGGTTTATCAAAATCAGCACACATCAGAGAGAAAGGAACACATCCCATCTTCACCCAATTTCATGATGCACCCCAGCAACAAAAGCACCGGAACCTGTGAGATGCAATGAAAACAGTCCTCAAAGGAATATTTATTGTGGTGAATTCCCACATCAGGAAAACAGAATGAATATGAATAAACAACTTAATGGTATGCACCAACCATCTAGAAAAAGAACAAGTCAAGCCCAAAGCCAAAAGAAGGGAGGAAATTATTAAGAGCACAGCAGAAATCAATGCAATAGAGACTAAGAAAACAATACAAAGAATCAATGAATCAAAGAGTTGATTCTTTGAAAGAAACAATAAAATTGATAAGCTTCTAGCCAACATTTTTTAAGAAAGAAAAAAATCTCAAATTTATGCAATAAGGAATGAAAAGAGTGAAATCACTGTGGATCCTATGGAAATATAGAAGATCATCATTACTTATTTCAAAAACCTCTACCCTCATAGGCTTGATAACTCAGAAGAAATGGACAAATTCTTAGAAAAATATGAATTACCAAAGCTGGATCAAGAAGTGTAAAACTGCTGAATAACCCAATTTCACTTAGCAAGATTAAAAACATAATTAAATCCTTACCAACAAAGAAAAACCCAGATCCAGATGGATGTACTGTGGAATTCTACAAGAAATTCAAAGAAGACTTAATGCTGACACTCCTCAAAATCTTCAGTGAAAATGAGAGAGAAGCAATTCTCCCTAACTCATTCCTGGAAACAAATATTACTCTAATACCAACGCCTGAAAAAGACCCAACCAAAAAAAGAGAATTACATGTGAATCTCCCCAATGAACATGAATGCAAAAATTCTCAGTAATTATTGGCAAACAGAATGTGGCAACTCATCAAGAAGATTACATACCACAATCAAGTGGGATTCATCCCAAGAATGCAGGAATGGTTCAACATGTGCAAGTCAATAAGTGTAACCCAGCATATCAATAGAGCCAAACTAAGAATCACATGGTTACTTTTATAGATGCAGAAGAAACTTTTGGTAGGGTCCAACAC
The DNA here is from genome assembly GCF_034190915.1 of Cavia porcellus. Lineage (NCBI taxonomy): Eukaryota > Metazoa > Chordata > Mammalia > Rodentia > Caviidae > Cavia > Cavia porcellus. The sequence goes on from NW_026947515.1 coordinate 31,550,038, forward strand.
TTATTTACGATAAGAACCTTACAGAAAATTGAACCTGATGGTCTCTACCTCAATATGATAAAAGCCATCTGTGATAATGCAACAGCCAGCATCATATAAAATGGCCAAAACCCGAAAGCCTTTATTCTAAAATCAGGCACAAGACAAGGATGTCTATTATTGCCACTCCTATTCAATATAATAATGGAAATACTAGCCAGAGCAATTAGACAAGAGAGAGAAATAAAAGGAGTAAGGATAGGAAAAGAAGTGAAATTGTCATTATTTGCAGATCACATGATACTCTATTTAGAAGGCCCCCAAAACTGCATTGAAAGACTCTTAGGTATATAAATAAATTTAGTAAGGTAGCTGGATAAAATGTCAACACTCAAAAATAAATAGCGTTTCTGTTTTCATATTCAGATCTTTGACCCATTTAGATTTTAATTTAGTACATGGTGATAGACATGGGTCTATCTATTGGAAGACAAATTAGGTAGAAACCTTGGAGACATAGGAGTAGGTAAAGAATTCATGAACAGGACTCAAACCGCACGGGAAATACTTCCCAGAATCAATAAGTGGGACCACTTCTTATTAAAAAGTTTCTGCATGTCAAAAGAAATCTCCAGCATAGTGAAAAGAAAACCCACAAACTGGGAAAAGATTTTAGTGAACTCTCTCTCAGACAAGGGCCTCTTGTCTAAAACATATAAAGAATTAAAGAAACTCAGACCTCCAAAATTCAAAGATCCAATCCAAAAATGGGCATCTGAGATGAATACGCAATTCTCAGATGAAGAAATGCAAATGGCAAATAAATACATGAAAAAATGCTCATCATCATTGGTCATTAGAGAAATGCAAATTAAAACCACACTGAGATACCATCTCACTCCTGAAAGAATGGCCAGGACCAAGAAAAACGACAACAAATGCTGGAGAGGCTGTGGGGAAAAAGGAACTCTCCTGCACTGCTGGTGGGAGTGTAGACTGGTACAGCCTTTGTGGAGATCTGTCTGGAGGTTTCTCAAAAAGTTGGGACTGGAAATCCCATTTATTCCAGCTATTCCACTTCTAGGCATATTCCCAGAAGAACTGAAAGCATCATACCACAGTGATATATGTGCACCTATGTTTATAGCAGCACAATTTGTAATCGCCAGATCTTGGAAACAACCCAAGTGTCCATCAACTGAGGAATGGATAAAAAAGTTGTGGTATTTCTATACAATGGAGTATTATTCAGCTATAAAGAAGGATCACATTGAGATATTTATCAATAAATGGGCGCAGTTTGAGACCATACTCATAAGTGAAATAAATCAATCTCGCATGTGTGAATACCGAATAGTTTCCCTAATGTAAGTAATGATTCAAATATATAAAAATATGTGGTAATCATGATTACTTATTATGTGGCCTTGGAGCCTTATAAAGTTTTCACTCATTAATTAGAAAGGCTTTATTCTGGGCTTCTTGATTTGAAAATATTTGAAGCTAGAGTATATGAAGTTTTATCCAAATATATCAAGGAAAAAGACACTATGGTAACTACTATTAAGTCAGGTTATATGGTGGTGAAGTACTAGGTTGTTGAAACAGTCATGCTGTGACCTCTATTGTTATATTGTTATGTCCTGCTTTATCTCAATCTCCCCCTTATTGTTTTAAAAAAATTATTTAGTCATTTCTTATGTTTGTCTTAATTAAAGAAAAAATTCAAAAAATTAGGATATATAAATAGTAACTCTTTTTGATTTCCTATTAACTTGTTTTGAAGTCCTGTAGTACTCCCACGATCTTGTTTTGACTGATTAGACTCTGTTCCATTCTATATGGTAGTATCAAGTTTGAAGACATAGGCAACTACTTTGAAGACAATAAGATTCACTAAGATACCCATTCTGGTTTGACTATTGTCTTCTTTGGAAGTCCTGTAATGTTTACAATGCCTAAGTTTTATTGGTCTTGTTCTCTACTGTTTTGTCCAACTTTATAATATCTAATGAGATAGACAATTCTTTTTAAGGAAACAAGGGACAACGTTGATAACCATTGTTGATAAACTTGTACTCTGTTCTACATCATGTGCTATGTCTATCCTTGGTTTTGACTTACAGCTTTGTTTTGCCATATTTGACTGTATTCCTCCCCCCCCCCAAAGTAATAAGCACTAAGGAGTAATGAAATCCAAAGTGCGTGAATTTTGTTGTAAAAAAGAGAGGGAAAAAAAAAGAAAAAGAGCTCTAACGGATATAACAGCAAGTGTGTTTAGGGGTGTTAAATAGCTGACTGTATCAATGTTTTTGGATCATTGAACACAGCTGTTTGCAGTCTACCTGTTTGAATGTCCACCTTGTATTCTTTGATACTGTGATTTGAGGAACTATTTTCAAGATGATAATATGTAATATACTAACAGGTGATTTCTTAAAAAAAAATAAATAGCTTTCCTATACACTAAAAAAAACCACTGAGAGAGAAATAAGAGAAGCCACAGCCTTCACAAGAGCATCCAACAAAATGAAATACTTAGGAACCAATCTAACAAAAGAAGTAAAGGATCTACTCTAGGAAAATTATAATACCATGAAAAAAGAAATTGAAGAGGATCTCAGAAAATGAAAAGAAATCCCTTGTTCATTGGATAGGAAGAACAAATTTTGTAAAAATGGGCATTCTCCCAAAATTGTTATACAGACTTAATTCAATCTCAATCAAAATACCAATAGCATACCTCACAGATCTAGAGAAATCTCCTAAAATTCATCAGGAACTAGAACACACATAGAATAGCATAGGCAATTCTAAGCAACAAAGGCAAGGGAGGAGGCATCACAGCCTCTGACTTGAAGCTGTTCTACAAAGCTACTGTAATAAAATCAGCACAGTACTGGAATAAAAACATACCTGAAGACCAATGGAATAGACTAGAAGATACAGCTAAAGCTACAAACCCACTCAGCCACCGTGTCTTTGATAAAGGAGCCAAACACATTCACTGGAAGAATGATAGTCTCTTTAATAAATGGTGCTAGAAATATTGGCTCTCCATATACCAAAAATAAAGGCTAAACTCATGCCTATCACCATGTACTAAACTAAAATACAAATGAATCAAAGATCTAAATATTAAAACAGAAACATTAAATCTGTTGGAAGACAAAGCATGTAGAAATCTTGGAGACCTAGGGGTAGGAAGAGAATTTATGAACAAACATCAAACCATGAAGGAAATACTTCCCCGAATCAATAACAGGGATCACATCTTCTTAAAGAGTTTTGCATGTCAAAAGAAATCTCCAGGATAGTGAAAAGAAAACCCACAAATTTGGAAAAAATCTTATTCAACTGTCCCTCAGAAAAAGTAGTTCTGTCTAGAACATATAAAGAATTTAAAAAAACAGACCCCTGAAATTCAAAGACCCAATCCAAAAATGGGCATTTGAAATGAATACACAGTTCTCAGATGAAGAAATACAAATGGCAAATAAATACATGAAGAAGTGTTCAGCATCATTGGTCATTAGAGAAATGCAAATTACAACCACAATGAGATTCCATCTCATTCCAGAAAGAAAGGCCATGATAAAGAAAACTACCAACAACAAATGCTGGAGAGGCTGTGGGGAAAAAGGAACTCTCCTGCACTGTGGCAGTGAAGACTGGTGCAACCACTGTGGAGTTCATTTTGGAGGTTCCTCAAAAAGCTGAGATTAAAAGTCCCAGTTGACCCAGCTACTCCACTTCTGGGCATATTCCCAGAAGAAGTGAAAACATCATATCACAGTGATATATATGCACCCATGTTTATAGCAGCACAATTTTTAATAGCAAGATCTTGGAAACAAATGTGTATCAACTGAGGAATGGGTAAAAACGATGTGGTTTTTTTTATACAAGGGAGTACCACTCAGCTATAAAGAATGATCACATTGAGATATTTATAGATAAATAGATGCAAATTAATACCATACATGTAAGTGAACTAAATCAAACTCACATGTGTAAATACTATATAGTCTCCTTAGTGTAAGAAATTGTAAATGTACATAAGATACAAAATTCTCACTAAATTCAGAGAAAGAATAAGAATTTGTTCAAAAAGGAAAAAATAATATATCAGGGAAAAGGAGGAAAAAGAAAAAGTAAAGGAAAAGAAAAAATATCTAAAATTGTATAACACACTAGGATAGTTAAGATAATTGTGCTACAAATTCCATAAATTCTTAGAAAAAAAGTTAACACCCATAAGATTGGAAAAATGTATGTTAGTGTCTGGTGATCTGGGGAACTCTTGAAGATCATTATGTAAAACAACAACCTAAATAAATATTAGCGTCAGATCCCTGGAGAAGCAAACTTCTGGTGGGATAGAGTCAGGGGTTATTGGCTGATTTGCTTGAGGTGATTTTTATTGCTGCCTATAATGGTGCCTGTTACAAACTAAATATTCTCCTACCGCCTTGTTTTGAATGCCTATATTGTTATTGTTTTGGGCTCATTGAAATTGTTACTTATTTGTCTTTTTTATTTTGTGTTTTCCTAGTGATTTGTTTTGTTTTTTCCTCTATTACAGAAATGACATGTATACATGTAGAGGCTTAAACCTGTGTAGAAGTTCTCCTAAACAGTTTATGAGAATCAATATTATGTATGTTGAAATGAACAGCTACTTTGAAGAAAAAGATACATTATGATATCCATTGATGATACCATATCATTGTGCTGTGAAATCCAGTAATGCTATTACTCTTTGTTCAGGATGATTTTAGTTTGTTTTGTATTATTTAATTTCAACATACATGAACATATAAATTGCTAATTTGAATGAGAACAAGAGGCATTATGGCAGCCATAGTTGATTTTTCTATTGTCTCGTTTTCAAGGCCTCTGTTTTAAACAGCTTAATACTACTTTGTTTTGTTTGATTTCATTGTGTGTGAAGATATGGACAACTATTTGGAAGAAAAGAAGACATTAAGGTAGCCATGGTAGACATCCTGTTATCTCGCTTTGAAATCCGTGTCACTTACATTGTTTCCTTCTGATCTACTTATTCTTTTTTATTACGTTTAGTTTTACCTTCTCTAAAACAGAAATAAATAAAATTCACTGGAACATCATTTAAATATAGGCTTTTTAAAAATACAAGTGCTTCAGGGCTTCCCAAATACCAAGCAAATATGCCTGGACTCCAGTGAAAATTACTCAAGAAATTACACACAATTCTGGTGCTGCTTTGTGTCTAACATATAGTTCAGCACATTTAAGAAGGGACAGGAGCCACTTAGAAGACAGGGCAAAGGTATGCACTGTGAGGCATGAGTGGCTTCATGTTTATAAAATATGAGGGGATAATGAAGAGATAGGATTGAGGAAGTGGGCAAGGGCCAGCTCCTGCTGATTTCACAGGCAAAAAAGGTTTTTGGTAGATAAGTGGCAAGGGCAGAAGTGTGGTCTGGAACAGTTCAGCAGTGTAAGTGCTGCCCAAGGATAATGAAAACTGATCAGATCTCTAAGGTGACAGTCCCCTAGGTCTGCCTACTGCCGGCATTCTTGGGTCAGATCCCTGGAGAAGCAAACTTCTGGTGGGATAGAGTCAGGGGTTATTGGCTGATTTGCTTGAGGTGTTTTTTATTGCTGCCTATTATGGTGCCTGTTACAAAACTATGTTCTATGTAAAAGTACAAGTGGATTATTTTTTCAGGAAAGACTGAATATCACATCATTAAAATACATATACCATACCCCATCTATCAAGAGGCCTTCTTTCTTTGGTGAATGATGAAGCTGTGGTAGCTTCTCACCAGCAGATATCATGTAAGTTTTCTCATTTCCAGATGCTAACAGTGAGATCACTGATATTGGCCTGGAATGGACAATGACTACCTCCCACTTTGGATTCTTCCGCTGCCCAGGCACAAGGACCATGGGATGTGGATGTAAACAAGATAAATTTGGGGAACTGAAAAGAATGAAGTATGTGGTTTTTCAGCAACTCTTACCCTCAGATGTTCCAGTTACAGTAGCTGCCTCTGAGAAGGAAACAATGCAAAATGGATTCATGTATACAAAATATCATGGGAATAGAAAGCAATAGAAATGACTAATGTCTCACAACTCTAAGTCAGAACAAGGAGCATAAATAGGAAAGCAAATACCAGAGAGCTAAAGATTATAAAGCAATTATAGAGGGTATGAAAAAAACTAGAAGAATTCAAAGAGGAAATGAATGAAAATTTGACAGAAATATCACTTAAATACCTCAAGTGCATTTGGGGTAGATAAGTAAAAATATTGCATAAAGTGATCAAAATAATTCCAAATATTAATTAAAAATTCAAAAGAGATATAGAATACTCTAAAAGATATCAAACAGAAATACCTGAATTAAAAAAGTGCAGGATTAGGAACTTGCAACAGTGACACATTTCATGCATCTTATTTGAAATTGAGAATTCTTGTTTTTTCACACCACAATGAAGATATTTCAGGTTTCAAAAATTATGTCCAAGAAGCTACTCCTTCAAAATACCCAGAAAACATTTCTTTACATGTTGGTCCAAGAATTTCCATTGCTCATTCTCTGACTGTGCATTGGAGAACCTTACACCCAATGCCTCTCTGGCTTGGTTGTCCCTGAATCATTTTGACACAGCCATGAATGATAAGAGCCTCTACATATACAACATGTGTATGCTGTGGCTCAGGCCCTCCATGTGATGCTTTCTGAAGAAGTACAAAGGCTGCTAATGAGAAATAAATAAGTAATGATGTTTTCCCCATGGCAGGTAATGTGTCTTCTCTTGGATGGCATGCAGTGTCATAAAGGTACCTTGCTCCAGTTACTCCATGTGTTTCACCAAAGAATATGAAAACAGTTTCTACAAAACACAATATATTGTGTATTACACATATTGTTAGGGAGGTAATTCTCGAGCTGAGTTGAAATGATCCTCAATCAAGAATCCTCTGGCAAAATACCGAAAACAGGAAGAAAACTCATTCCTTCTGTGTATACAACATCAAATTGCCAAAGATACACTTCGGTGAGTTTGCTTTTGCATCATAATTTAAGACTTTCCAGAGGAAAACAGAAATGTTCAAGTCTTCAGAGAAAAACAATTAAAGGTAACAACAGGGATATCTCAGCAAGCAGGGGAGGATGGCAGGTTCCAGAGGCACTGCAGTCTGTGGTGAGTGCTCAGTGCACTCTGCCCAAAGCCCAGACTCTTCAGGACCCTCCAGGCTTCCGGGTGCAGTGAAGTGGAGAAGTGGGTTTGAGGCCTCTACATCTGCCTCCCCATCCCTGCTGCACTTGGAGAACTGTGGAGCTTCCAATGGGTGGGCGGGCCCACGCTATCCCCAGAGCCCAGCCTGTTTGGGACACCCACACCTCGCTACCGGTGCGGAGGAGGGGCTGGGCGGATCTGGGGCGCCTGCATCAGCCTCCCCCTGTGTCTGGAGGACTGTGGATATCTCAGCAAGCAGGGGAAGATCGTAGGTTCCAGAGGCACCGTGGCCTGTGGTGAGTGCTCAGCGCACTCCGTCCAAAGCTCAGACTGTTCAGGACCCTCCAGGCTTCTGGGTGCAGTGAAGTGGAGAGGTGGGTTTGAAGTGTCTACACCCGCCTCCGCATCCTGGCTGTGCTTGGAGAGCTGTGCAGCTTCCAGCGGGCAGGTGGGTGGACAGTGTCCCTGAGGCCCAGCTTATCTGGAGCTGCAGAGTTCTGAACAGGCAGAGGAGGGCCATTGGTTCTGCAGGCCCAGTGGCTTGGGGTAACAGGGTGTCAGAGTCTCAGGAGCTGCAAACATAGAAGGGGATTTCCAACAGACCCGGAGGAAGCTTTCAAATAACACTTGAAACACAGAAATATAGGAAAATGACAAAACGAAAGACCAAATTACAACCTCAAACCTCCAGCCCATCTCAAGAAACCCTAGGAGCAATGTATATAGAAGAAAATATATGCCATTCACCGCAAATATCGGACACAAAAGCTACCGAAATTAACAAGCAACTCAAGGAAGCTTTAAACAAATTCAAACATGAAATAATCTGCCAGGTAAAAGAAGAAATGATAAAAGAAATGAAAGAGATTCTGAATATATCTAAAGAAAACACAGATAAAAAATTGGAGGAACTAAACAAAAAGATAGAATCCCTAGACGAGCAATATAAGAAACAAACAGAATATATAATGCAGATGCACAGAGATATACAGGAAATAAAAAACTCTGCTGAAAGTTGTAAAAACTGCCTTAATTAAAGTGAAGATAGAATTTTAGACCTTGAAGACAGGATTGCAGCTAGTGAACAGGAAAGGAAAGATCTTTTAAAAATAACAAGGAATCAGGAAACAACAATTCAACAACTGCAAGATGATGCAAAGAAAAATAACATAAGAATGATAGGGATTAATGAAAAAGAAAGAGACAACATAAAGGATGTCAAGAGAATATTTAGAGAAGTAATAGCTGAAAATTTCCCAAGCATGAGATCAGAAACCGACGTCAGGATCAGTGAAGCATATAGAACTCCAAATAGTCATAACCAAAATAAAACTACACCCAGACATATAATAATCACCATCCCAGAAATTCAACACAAGAATAGATTATTAAAAGCTGTCAGAGACAAAAGACAGATCATTTATAAAGGAAAACCTATCAGAATCACAGCAGACTCCTCAGCACAAACAATAAAGTCAAGAAGAGCATGGAGTGAAGTATTCCAGATCCTAAAGCAAAATGATTTCCAACCTAGACTGATGTATCCTCAAAAACTATCATTCAAAATTGATGGTGAGATACGATACTACCATGACAAAGAACAGCTGAAGAACTTCATGAACACCAAACCAACCTTGCAAAAAACATTGAAAGACAGTTTATATACACAAAGGAAAACACCACTAAGCAAAGCAGATAATTAAACAGAACAGAAAGATAGGATGCAACAGCAGAGAGATAACATGTCAATAATAAACCAGCATTTAACAGTAATAACCATTAATGTAAATGGTCTCAGTGCACCAATCAAAAGAAACAGACTAGCAGAATGGATCAAGAAACAAAATCCAAAATATGCTGTTTACAGGAAACCCATCTAACCCAGAAGGATACTCACAGACTGAAAGTCAAAGGATGGAAAACAATACTTCATGAAGCAGGAATCCAGAAAAAGGCAGGAGTAGCCGTTCTGTTTGCAGACAATGTGAACTTTAAATCAACAATGGCCATAAAGGACAAAGAAGGCCACTACATACTCGTAAGGGGAAAACTCCAAGAGGAAGAGATAACTATCTTAAATATATATGCACAAAACTCCAGAGCACCCAGTTATATAAAACAACCAGAAATGAAAACTCAAATTGTAAGTAACACAATTGTAACAGGAGACCTTAATGCACCATTGACACCAACGGACAGATCAACTGGACAGAAAATGAGCAAAGAAATAACAGAATTGAATCACACCTGTGAACAAATGGATTTGATAGACATATACAGAATGTTCCACCCATCAACATCAGAATACACATTCTTCTCAGCAGTACATGGATCATTCTCTAAAATTGACCATATATTAGCTCACAGAATATTTTAAACAAATGCAAAAGAGTAGAAATCATCCCTTGCATGTTATTGGGATCATAGCGCTCTGAAATTAGAAATTAATGATAAAAGATACTGCAAAAATCCCGCAAAAAATGGGAACTGAATAACACACTCTTGAGTAATCAGTGGGTCACAGAAGAAATTAAAGAAGAAATTAAACAATACCTAAAAGAAAATGAAAATGCAGATACAACTTACCGGAATTTGTGGGATGCAATGAAAGCCATCCTGAGAGGAAAATTTATTGCACTGAGTTCCCACATCAGGAAAACAGAACGAATACAAATAAATAACTTGATGCTACAACTCAAGCAGCTAGAAAAGGAAGAGCAAGTCAAGCCCAAAGCCAAAAGAAGAGTGGAAATTGTAAAAATCAGAGCAGAAATCAATGCAATAGAGACTAAGAAATCAAAGAGTTGGTTCTTTGAAAGAATAAATAAAATTGATAAGCACCTAGTAAACCTTATTTAAAAAAGGGAAGAAAAAGCTCAAATTCAAGGAATAAGAAATGAAAAAGGTGAAATCACTACAGACCCAATAGAAATATAGAAGATCATCAACACCTATTTCGAAAACTTCTACTCTCAAAAGTTTGATAACACAGAAGAAATAGACAGATTCTTAGAAACATATGAAGTACCAAAGCTAGATCAAGAGGATATAAAACTGTTGAATAACCCAATCTCTGTTAATGAAATTGAAAATGTAATTAAGTCCTTACCTACAAAGAAGAGCCCAGGCCCAGATGGATTCACTGCAGAATTCTACAAGAAATACAAAGAAGACCTAATGCTGACACTCCTCAAACTCTTCAATGAAATTGAAAGGGAAGCAATCCTTTCTAAGTCATTCCTGGAAGCAAATATTACTCTAGTACCAAAACCTGAGAAAGACCCAGCTAAAAAAGAGAACTATAGACCGATCTCCCTAATGAACACAGATGCAAAAATCCTCAATAAAATATTGGCAAATAGGATGCAGCAAATCATCAAGAAGATTATACACCATGACCAAGTGGGATTCATCCCAGGAATGCAAGGATGGTTCAACATACGTAAATCAATAAATGTAATCCACCATATCAATAAAGCCAAAAGTAAGAATCACATGATCATTTCTCTAGATGCAGAAAAAGCCTTCAATAAGGTCCAACATTTATTCATGATAAGAACTTCACAGAAAATAGTAATAGATGGTCTTTAACTCAATATAATAAAGGCCATTTATGACAAACCAACAGCCAGCATCATGCTAAATGGCCAAAAATTGAAAGGCTTTACTTTAAAATCAGGCACAAGACAAGGATGTCCTTTATCACAACTCCTATTTAATATAGTACTGGAAGTACTAGCCAGAGCAATTAGGCCAGAGAAAGAAATAAAAGGGGTAAAGATAGAAAAAGAAGAAGTTAAATTATCATTGATTGCAGATGACATGATACTCTACATAGAAGACCCCCTAAACTCCATTGAAAGACTCTTAGATACAATAAATGAATTCAGTAATGTGGCTGGATACAAAAATCAATACTCAGAAATCAATAGTATTCCTATACACGAACAACAAAATCACAGAGAGGGAAATAAGAGAAACTACACTCTTCACATTAGCAAGCAAAAAAATGAAATATTTAGGAATTACTCTTACAAAAGAAGTGAAATATTTATACAGGGAAAATTATAATATACTGAAAAAAGAAATCGAAGATCATCTCAGAAAATGGAAAGACATCCCTTGCTCATGGAAAGGAAGAACAAACATTGTGAAAATGGCGATTCTCCCTAAACTGTTATACAGATTCAATGCAATCCCAATAGAAATACCATCAACATACCTTACAGATCTAGAGAAATCACTCCTAAATTTCACCTGGAACCAGAAGAGACCTAGAATAGCAAAGGCAATTCTAAGCAGCAAAGACAAAGCAGGAGGTATCACAATCCCTGACTTGAAGTTATACTAGAAAGCAACAGTAGTAAAATCAACATGGTATTGGAATCAAAACAGAGCCAAAGATCAATGGAATAGATTAGAAGATACAACCACAACTACAAACACACTCAACCACCTTATCTTTGATAAAGGAGCCAAGCAGGTTCACTGGAAGAACGACAGTCTCTTTAACAAATGGTGCTGGAGAAACTGGCTCTCCATTTGACGAAAATTAAAGCTAGACCCATGTCTATCACCATGTACTAAATTAAAATCTAAATGGGTCAAAGATCTGAATATTAAAACAGAAACACTAAATCTATTGGAAGACAAATTAGGTAGAAACCTTGAAGACATAGGAGTAGGTAGAGAATTCATGAACAGGACTCAAACCGCACGGGAAATACTTCCCAGAATCAATAACTGGGACCACTTCTTATTAAAAAGTTTCTGCATGTCAAAAGAAATCTCCAACATAGTGAAAAGAAAACACACAAACTGGGAAAAGATTTTAGTGAACTCTCTCTCAGACAAGGGACTCTTGTCTAAAACATATAAAAAATTTAAAAAACTCAGACCCCCAAATTCAAAGGTCGAATCCAAAAATGGGCATCTGGGATGAATACACACTTCTCAGGTGAAGAAATACAAATGGCAAATAAATACATGAAAAAATGCTCATCATCATTGGTCATTTAAGAAATGCAAATTAAAACCACACTGAGATGCCATCTTATTCCTGAAAGAATGGCCAGGATCAAGAAAACAAACAACAAAAAATGCTGGAGAGGCTGTGGGGAAAAAGGAACTCTCCTACACTGTTGGTGGGAGTGTAGACTGGTGCAGCCTTTGTGGAGGTCAGTCTGGAGGTTTCTCAAAAAGCTGGGATTGGAAGTCCCATTTATTCCAGCTATTCCACTTCTAGGCATATTCCCAGAAGAACGGAAAGCATCATACCACAGTGATATATGTGCACCTATGTTTATAGCAGCACAATTTGTAATCGCCAGATCTTGGAAACAACCCAAGTGTCCATCAACTGAGGAATGGATAAAAAAGTTGTGATATTTATATGCAGTGGAGTATTATTCAGCTTTGAAGAAGGATCACATTGAGATATTTATCAATAAATGGGCAAAGCTTGAGACCATACTCATAAGTGAAATAAATCAATCTTGCATGTGTGAATACCGAATAGTTTCCCTAATGTAAATAATGATTCAAATATATAAAAATATGTGGTAATCATGATTACTTATTATGTGGCCTTGGAGCCTTATAAAGTTTTCACTTATTAATTGGAAAGGCTTTATTCTGGACTTCTTGATATGGAAATATTTGAAGCTCTAGTATATGAAGTTTTATTCAAATATTTCAAGGAAAAAGACAGACACTATGGTAACTACTATTAAGTCGGGTTATTTGGTGGTGAAGCACTTGATTGCTGAAACAGTCATGCTTTGACCTGTATTGTTATATTGTTATGTCCTGTTTTATCTCAATCTCTCCCTTGTTCTTTAAAAAATTATTTAGTTATTTCTTATATTTCTTTTTATTAAGGGGAAAAATTGAAAAAATTAGCAAGATATATAATAGTAACTTTTTTTGATTTCCTATTAACTTGTTTTGAAGTCCTATGATACTCCCACTATCTTGTTTTGACTGATTAGACTCTGTTCCATTCTGTCTGATAGTATCAAGTTTGAGGGTATAGGCAACTACTTTGAAGGCAATAAGATTCACTAAGATGCCCATTCTGGTTTGACTATTGTCTCCTTTGGAAGTCCTGTAATGTTTTCAATGCTTAAGTTTTATTGGTCTTGTTCTCTACTGTTTTGTTCAACTTTATAATATCTAATGAGATAGACAATTCTTTTTAAGGAAACAAGAGACATTGTTGATAACCATTGTTGATAACCTTGTACTCTGTTTTACATCATGTGCTATGTCTATCCTTGGTTTTGACTGATAGCTTTGTTTTGCCGTATTTGACTTTATTCTCCCCCCCCCACAAAAAAAGTAATAAGAACTAAGGAGTAATAAAACCCAAAATTTGTAAATTTTGTTGTAAAAAAGAGGGAAAAAAAGAGCTCTAAAGGATACAACAGCAAATGTGTTTAGGGGTGTTAAATAGCTGACCATATTAATGTTTTTGGTTGGATCATTGAACACAACTGTTTGCAGTGTCTCTGTTTGAATGTCCACTCTGTATGCTTTGATACTGTGATTGGAGCAACCATCTCTAAGATGATAATATGTAATCTATTAACTGGTGATTTCTTACTGTTTTTTTTTGTAGTTCTGTATTACTTGTATCCTTACACCACTTTGTTTTTTCTCTTTTTCCTTTTAAATAAAATTTTAAAAAAGAAAGGTAAAAACAAAAAAGCAACCTTATTAATAATATATGAAACTTCTCAATGAAAACCTTAGAAGGAAGAAGAAATTTGAAAAAGTATTTCAAGCTTTAGGAGTACATAATCTTCAACCCAGATGAGTTTGCTCAGCAAAATTTTCCTTTACAATAGATGGAGAAATAAAAACGTTTCATGGAAAAAAAAACATAGCCCAAGAATACATACTAAAGCAGCATTCCGAAAAGTATTCAGGAAATTCTAAACCAAAATTTCAAACCGATAAAACTAAAAACCCAGGTGAAGTGAAACCACCAAGCAAAATAAATGAATAAACAATCAAAAATTTCAGGCAAAAAAATTCATCAACACAGAAAGTGTACAATGATAGCAAAGAGCACATTTCATTAATCTCTATCAATGCTATTGGCCTCAACTCACCAATTAAAAACAGAAATAAGCAGCAGACTGAATCCAAAAAATAGAATCCAACAATCTGTTGCATTCAATAAACTTATTTAATCTAAATGACATCTATTGTCAGAAAAATAAAAAGATAAATACAACATTTCATGCACCAGGGCATCCAAATCAAACAGGGATAGTGATTTTAAACTCATTCACAGTAAACTTCAAGTTAAAAGTGATTAGGTGAACCACAGAATGTCACTATGTATTAGTAACAGTGAAGAACAATAAGTACAACATACTGGAGCTCATATCATCATAAAATCAATACTGCTGTACATAAAAGATCAAAGCTTGGAGAGGGACCTTAAATTCCTGCTTTTGCAAAGAGACAGATCAACTAAACAACAACAAAAAACCCTTAATAAATAAATATCAAAGCAAAGCCAAAAACTCTGAACATATAGACTTCTATGTTGTCTATAGGATATTCTACCACAATTTAATTGAGTACACATTTGATTATGTAGCTCCTGGTACTTTCTCCAAAGTGAATCACAGTCTACAAAACCTGCATAAATAATTATAAAAGAATCAGAGTCATCCCATTTCTACTATCACACCACTGTGCAAAGAAAATGGGAATCAATCCTGGAAGAAACTCCAGAAAATACAGGAGAATCTGGATAATTGATAACACACTCCAAAACAGCTAGTGAGTTACCAATAAATCTAGGAAGAAATTTAAAAATCTTTGAAAGCTAATGACAATACATTTACAACTCATCAGAACATTTGGGATGCTATGAAAAGAGTCTTAAGAGGCAAGTTCACTGTTGTCAGACTACATTAGGGAAACAAAGTGATTTCAAATAAATAAACTTATGAGGAACCTTATGATAATTGACAATCAAGCATTCAAGTGGACTGATGGATACAATAAACCTAGTCTTATGAGGCTGTCTCATATGCTGGATCACTTACACAGATATTTTTGGTTGGTCTTGATCATCTCAGGCTATTTCAGTGAACATCTAATCTTGAACCTCTACTGCAATCCATAGACAGCATCCCAAGTGGCTATTGACACAGGATGAGGCAAAAATCTGCCCAGGAGGAGGCAGCCTCTGGGAGATAGCTATCAGAGGATGAGTCATGTTGCTTCTAAGTGGAGAGAGTGGTGCTCAAATGTAATTTTCAACTTGTGTTTTTCACTTGGACATTGGACCTCAGATGCAGAACCCATGAGGCAAATGGTGTCAAATTTCTCCTGGACCTTCTGGGAGGTCTTGCTGAAAAGTGTCAGGGGCATAAGTGTGTCCACTCCATTCAAAAACAATGGCACTCACATAGATATATTCATGATACATGTGTTTAGTGGCTGACATGGCAAGGTTCTTCCTCACAGTGACAAGATTTGCAGATGTTCTCTAAGATGCTCCTGTTGGTCACTGTGTTCCTTCTCCTTCAGGAACCTCTTTGAGTGTTTAGTTTTGAAAATGAGCCCTGCCTACTTGGAAGGAGAACCAGTTTGTACAAGGATAGTGATGTGGTAATTGGAGGTCTGTTCTTCCTTATTGATTATTTTTAGTACACTGATATCATTCAATTAAAGCCTGAAAAGGACTCCTTTACTGCACCATAAGTGTTTTTTTTCATGTATATGTTTTCTTTTTGGTTGTCAGGGACATAATACCTGAGCATCTGTGGATGATTGCAACCTCATTCACTCTATTGCTACCCTGTCTTCCCCACACATAAATGTAAAATACTGTCCAGAAATTATTTTGAATTTCCTTGTAATCTGTCTCACCTCTTGAAACTCTGAAGATACATTTTTATGTTCTTAGCCTACAATTTAAAAGAATGAAACTGAGGAATACCTCAACCTCTGTCTTGTTGTACTAGAGCTGCCACTGCATAGCACATTGACTGATGTTCTTTAGAATCAGAGTCTGAGGCACTTTGTTGAATCCAGTGCCAAGCAGCTGTCTGATTAGTAGTGCAACTGAAACCCCTAATATAGTAGGAGTCATGTTGTAGCAGTGATACTAATGAAAGCATACTAGCTTCTGTAGAATTTTTCCAAGTTTGTAAATTAGTTTTCAAAAATGTTGCTAAGATAAAATTAACATGAGATTTCTTGTTACAAAATACTTTCAGATAATCAGTAGAGAAATAAATTGTAGAAAAATGGCAGCTTTACAATTCTGAATGTAGTAGTTGAATTGGGTGGTGAATATCAATGCATATTTAACTCACTTGCTCAAAGGGTAATAGAAGAATCAACAATCACATGCTTTTAGATAATCAAAACACAAATTATATGTTGTTTGCCAAAATGAAAAGAAACCTTCCACTGGACAACTCTGGAATAATAAGAAACTCTAGAATAATAATAATAGTAAGAACCAAACTTACATCACTTAGAAGTGAAATGATAATATATATACTATAATATGATAAAAAACATTGATTAAAGTATACAACATTATTTGTGAAATTTTTCCTACCAAATATTTAATTTTAATGATTAAGATTCAATCTGACATATATTGGCTGGTCTCTTTAAAAGTTTATGATGGAATAAAATCTGAAAGATAATCTTTCAGACAAGATAAATGAAATTTGAATGGATAAAAGATTTAAAAACAAACCTCTAAAACTCATTGGGAAAAATATAAGCCCTGTACACAATACTTGACCTTCTAATTTTCTTCAATAATGAGTAATATATCTTATACTACTACAAAGCATCCACCGCTAGTCATAAACCTTTGAGGAGGGACTCTTACTGCAGATATTGTTTCCTTTCCTATAATACGAATGCCATGAATTTATGTAGTGTTTCCTCCATGACCCTTGGACCTGCAAGTCAGGGAAAGAGTAGAGAATAATTCATCTGTGAGGTTCTCACCCTCCAGATCGATTCTTCTTCACATTGGATAATTCTTTGTTCTCAGATACTATGATATCAACTCTGCAGCCGGATATACAGTTAATTAATGGATTTTTCATAGAGTCAGAGTACTCGTAGATTCACTGTGCCTCTTTGTGGTATGGTGATACTACTGACACAATGACTGATTGCATTTTATCAGATACTGAAGCCATATATGTGCTCCTGTAATTGGAAGCAGTGTTGGCAGGGGAGGAAACACTGACCTTTCTCTTCCAAACATAGTGTCTATCTTTCTCATATTTATCATTATGTCCCAATGCCAGCAGGTACTTTTCCCCATGATATCATGACTTTTTGAGACAAGGTCATTTTATATGACCTTTTAAACCTGAGTTTAGGCATCTTCTTTGCCCAGGTTTCCAGAACAGCTGGCTGTAAAGGCAGGGGATATTATATGTGAGAGGTGTGCTTTCCTTTACATAAGTTTCCTAACTCTGTTATCTGTTTTCCTTATTGTTGATTCTAATTCTGTTATGTGTTGTGGAATTTTTCCTGATTTTAATTCTGTTATATGCTGTGGAATATTTTTTTCATACAAGATAGACTGGCAGCAATATGGAGCGGGTGGATCAGGAGACTCGACAGTCAAATATTTGATATCTTTCCAAAAAAAATCACTGAATTTACTGAGCTAATGATATTCAATAAGAACACAACCCTGAGTATAAGCAACACTGAAGTGGGGTTTTCCCCTGTTTAGGAGGATCTGCAGTGGGTCCTGAATGCTGCAGTGACCAAAGGGAGTTTATGTCCAGTGAGGAGAATGGAGGTCACCAGATGCACATGATGAAGAGACCACACAGGCACGGTGAAGGATCTCAGAAAACAACCTGAAAAGCCAAGATTTGGGCAGTTCCATGTGGTCATGCATTTTCTAAAGGTAGTGGAGAATGAGAACTGATTAGATGGAAAATGTCATCAGATTTCAAGAGTATTTCAGGAATGCTAGAAAGAGAGTGCATTCCTATTTCAGGGAGGTGAGGAGAAGCTACCTACTCTTTCTGTTGTCCTTTGCTTTCAACTCACACCAGCTCAGGGAATTAGTCTGTGATACTGTGGGCCCAGTTTCACAACCACCCACAAGAAACCTGATCTATGACTAAAAAGATCATCTTTGCAATTCCAACAGCTTTTCAATTCCAGGCTGACTTACTCACTGGAAAGAAATATTAAGGGAAACATGAGACAATTTTTACTTCTGCTAAAATCAAAACAAAATTAAATAAATTTTCAAAGAAAACTCCATCAATATTTTCCCTGTATATCAACAATGTATTGCAAAACATGAGTTTCATATTTTCCAAGAGGAGATGGTCCATGTATTCTGAAATACCTTGGTTCAAATAACTAAACTATTCAAAATAACATAATAGGCTTTTCTGCATCCATATATGGAAGTTGGATGGACTGTTTCTATGCTGTTGTAAATCATGTTTCTTACACAACATATTTTGACATACACATCAAAATGAAGCCTTTCCACTACTTCAAAAATTCTTTAGATGTTTATTAAAGTGTAAATTTGTTAATCATGTCCTATATTTTAAAACGTTTTACTGGGCTCATTGTAAAAATTTCACACATATCATTTTAAAATTAAAATAAGCAGGAAATTTTACTTAGCAA
Organism: Cavia porcellus; assembly: GCF_034190915.1. Taxonomy (NCBI): domain Eukaryota; kingdom Metazoa; phylum Chordata; class Mammalia; order Rodentia; family Caviidae; genus Cavia; species Cavia porcellus. The sequence continues at coordinate 31,568,928 of NW_026947515.1, forward strand.
AAATTAACTTAACTTTTGACTTTTAATTCTGCTTTACCATGTATTCCAATTTTTAATTGTATATAAATATTAATCCAGAAATTATTTATTGTCTCTTCAATTCGTTTTGCATTAAAACAAACTCTTTTCACAACTCTCTTTTTTATTTTCCCATTTCCTTGCCCTCCATCAACCCTTCTTCACCTCTTTATTTACCAAATTTGGTTTTAAATTGTCCTTATATTTCCTTTTCTGTTTCCTTCCTTTCCTACTCCTCTCTCACTAGATCACCTTCCCATATAAACTTTTACCTTCTACTCCACAAGAGATCATAAAACTTTTTAACTGTTGTACAGCTACACATCTAGTTTTTCACAAAATACTCTAAGATAGAAATTTTATATTGGAAACTGACAATTCTCATGTTTTTTCATTTTGGTTTGCTCACACTTTTTTTTTGCTAGGAGTCTTACTTCATCGTATTTTTAAATGGATTTTTAAGTTAGACAGTTTTCTCCTTTATGAAACACTAATGTGTGCTAAGCCAGTCAATTATCTTTCTTCCTTTATATTTTAATGATTATTTATTTATGGCTAAGAAACTCCCACCAGAATGATACTAAATAATGCTTATGATGACACAGAAATATTGCCCTGATCACTGTTTTTACTCAAAATGTTCTTGATATTCAGCTTATTAGGAATATTTATCCCAGGACATGTTCTAACAAGAGAAAACAAAATATATTCAAAGGCAAAGGGTTAAAGATTTTAGTGCCAGCTCAGCAGAGACCCCTGCCAGCTCTACTCCAAATTTCTACATGACCAAGCCTCTCAAAGTGGACACAACCACTGCTACAACCACCACCATCACAAGAACACTCCCTCAACACACAGCTTGGGGAAGCTTTTGCGGTGGGAAGTGTTCTGTATATAACAGCACACACTCATGCTAGAAGTAAGCATTATTCATGATTGCTGGATAACACAGGTGGGAGCTTGTGGTTGGAGTTTTTTTGTATCTGTCAACATAGCTCTTATTTTGTCTTACTTTTGTGTAACCAGAAAAAAATGAAAATAATAATATAGTCTTAAATATAATACAAAACAAGTTTCACCCCACAATATGCAAAGGAAATCATCCCTCTTAGCTGAAAGACTTCCACTAGTTTTCTGGTCACAAGATCTACAGGAAGGGGTTGCAAGAGTTTCCTATGCAATTCTTCCCTAGAAGGAAAATAAACTTGTGTGCTGCCTTTGCCCACTGACATTGTGACTTATGGACATTTACTTTAGACCTAGTTTTGAGTTAAAAAGATTTCTGTTTTGTTTTATCTTTAAATTGTTCTTTAGTTATCATATACCAATTGCACTTTTTCCAGGATGCAGTGCTAAGTGTGGATTTATATTTACATTTTCCACTGATCAAATCCACCAGGTTGAAATATTCAACAGTTCTTGTGGATTTGTTAGATGAATGTGGAGAAAGACTTTTGTTTTAGTTACATTCAGATAATAATAGTAATGTTAAATGTCTCTAATTGGTTATCTGATAACATGAAATGCTGTCTACTTTTGAAAATTATGTTGTCACTTCCAGGAGAACATGGCGGACAGATAGCAGCAGCTATGGAGGCTCTCTGAAAGAACCAGCTTGGAATTCAGGAATGGTGCGGAGTAAGGATTCGTGAGCAGGTGGAGATATGCCCTGTTGACCCAAAAACGATCTGGGCTGAGAGAAACCAACTTGGAGTGCAATCCTGATGCTATAACAGGAACAGAAAAGCCTCAGTGTGGAAGCTGGAGCCCGCGGCATTGGAAGCCGCGATTTGGGTTTCCCGCCATGCAGCGGCTGTGTCTACATCGGCTCGGCAGGGAGAGAGATGCGCGGAAGCTCTGAGAACGGGAATTGGCAAATGGAGTTGAAAACAGGATGGGCGGGGAGCTGTGCGTTGACTTGCGGTGAGGTGAGTGAGAGAAACTAACACTCTTCCCATGGTTTGGGAGACTCCAACAGAGGACATTCTGGGACTGGGCAGACTTGCGGGAGCAGGGCTCAGCGGCGACTTCAGCCATGTATCCCCCTCTCACGTGGGATTGGTGAGAAGTGCCTAGCCTACGTGATGCTGCTGGCTGAGACCAAGTGGGCTGGCACAACCCAGATCCCAGAGCTTGAGGGTGACCTGGAGGGGCAGGCCCCACATAGGCTGCCTGATCTACAACTTCCTGGTGTGCTGTGGTGGGCGGGAACACCTAGCTGGCGCAATTCAATCAGACTGTGGCTGACAGAAAAGGAAGTTGGGCCTCCTATATATGCTTGCATATATAAGGAACAAAGAATATGGGAAGAGGGAGCAACAAGAAAGGCCCTTCGGCCCCCAGTCCTGAGAAACAGGCAATAGCAGACACCGTGCCAATAGACATAAAGCACCATCTAGAGAGCCTCATAGATCAGTTCAGGAATGAAGTTATTAATGACCTGAAGTTAGAAATAAGCAGAATAGTTAGAGAAATGCTAAGCACCACCCAAGAAAAAACAGATGGTGGAATGGAAGATCAGAAAAAGAGGGGAGAATTGTTTGATGGAGAAAATAGAGAAAGCATAGAATACTTGAAACAGGTTGAAAGAGACTACCACGAAACTAAAAACTCTATCGAAAACTGGCATAACAACTTGAAAGAAACTAAGGACAGACTATCTGAACTGGAGGGCAGATTTGTAATATGGGAGGAAGAAATGAAAAACTTCTTAAAAGTAACAAAGAAACAAACAGCAATAATACAAAGACTAGAAGATGATAAGAGGATCCATAACTTAAGAATTAAGAACATAAAAGAAGAAGTAGGGACACAAACAAATGAACTACAAAAGCTACTCACAGAAATAATCCAGGAGAATTTTCCTAATTTAGCAAAAGGTAAAGATACTCAGTTGTATGAAGCATACAGGACCCCAGCCACCAACAACCCAAACAGAGCAACACCCAGGCATATAATAATTAAAATTCTAGAAATTCAATACAAGAACAGAATATTAAAAGCTGTCAGAGACAAGAAACAGACCACTTACAAGGGAACACCCATCAGAATTACAGCAGATTTCTCTGCACAAACCATCAAATCACGAAGAGCGTGGGGGGAAATAATTCAAGCTTTGAAATATAATAATCTCCAGCCAAGATTGAGATATCCTGCACAACTATCCCTGGAAATTGATGGAAAAACAAGGTGCTTTCAGGATAAAGAGGAACTAGGGGAATATGCAACCACAAATTCAACTCTACAGAGAGTATTGCAGGATATTCTAAAAAGGAAAAATACAAAGAATCCAGAAATAGTGGCGGAGAGGCCACAATGAATGGAGCAGAGAACAAAATGAAGAAGACAAACTGACAACTAATGACAGAAAAAGAGCTCAACAGAAATGAGGCAGAGAAGATTGGATGATAGGAACAGCTATTTTGGAGAAAATGACATCTTAATAGGTAATACTGATTTAGTATCATCTTGTTTTGAAGTCTCATCAAGCTTTTGTTCTTCTGTCTCCATTGGTCTAAACAGGTGGTATCTTATTGGATTTTATTATGTATGATAGTATAAGCAAAAACTTTTAAAGACAAGGAGATTATACAGAAACCATTGTTCATTTTTCTGTTAGTTGATTCTAAATACCCTGTAATGCTGTCATTCTCTTAAATGGTTTTACATTGTTTTGATATATTTGATGCTACAGTATACGAAGTTATACTCAAAGATTTCAAGGAAAGAGACAATATGGTAACTACTTTTATGTCAGGATTATCTTGTGGTGAAACACTATTCTGCTTAAATGGTTATGTTTTGATCTGCACTGTTTTGCTGTTATGCCCTCTTTTATCTCAATCTCCACTTCATTATTTACTTTTTTATTTTTATCCTTTTAATTAAGGGAAAAATAAATAAAAAATAGCAGGATATATTATAGTAACCCACTTTGACTTTCCATTATCTTGATTTAAAGCCCTGTATTGCTCTCACCATCTTGTTTTTGACTGATGTCCCCCTATTCTGTTTTGCTTGATAGTACCAGGTTTGAAAGTTTAAGCAACAGCTGTGAAGATAGTGAGATTCATTATAACGCCCATTCTCGTTGACTATTTTCTACTTTTGAAGACCTATAATGTCTCCAATGTTTTGGTTTTGTCGGTTTGGTTCTTTACTGTTTTGTTCAATTTTATTATAACTGATGATATAGGCAATTCTATTCGAGATAGCGGGAGGCATTATGGTAACCATTGTCAATCACCTTTGTATTATGCTTTTACATTATCTATTATGTCCACCCTTTTGATTTGATTGACTCTGTTCTGTTATGTCACATTTGGTTTTACTCCCTTCCAAAAAAGTAAGAAGAACTGTGGGAGCAACAAAACCCAAAATGGGCAATGGTCATTGTACAAAAGAGAGGAAAATAAAGTGCTCTAAATGACATAACTGCATGTATATATAAGTGTATAAGATAGAAAATGATATCACTGAGTTTTATTGGATCATTGAACAGAACTGTTTGCAGTCTCACTGTTGGAATGTCCACTTTACAAGCTTTAATTTTGTGACTTGAACAATTATTTCTAAGATGACAATATGTAATCCATTAACTAGTGATTTCCTACTGTTTATTTTTTTCTGTAAATCTGTATAACTTGTACCCTTTCTCTGCTTTTTTTTCTCCTTAAATAAAATTAAAAAAAAAAGAAAATTATGTTGTCTTTCTCCTTATGGAAATATGAGTATATTTTTAAAACTATTGAGGTTGGCAGTGACTCTTCAGGATGTTTCTTTATTAATTTTTTTCCAGTATTTACAGCAATTGCATGAGAATTTTATAGAAGTCACTCTTTAATTGTGTTCTATGTATTCATTTTCTATTATGGAAGGAAGGGAGAAGTAAAAACAATGATAAAAATGGATAAATGGAAACAAAGCTTTATAGATAAGGAAGAAAAGACGATTTAAAGTGCAGGAAGTGGGCTGGAAAAAAGAGCAATTGAAGTGCAAACCCTGTATAATGAATTTGATCACTTTCTATGTCTAAATTATATCACTAAAATTAATTTTAAAAATAAAATATCGCAAGGGCACACTTTTTTTCAGTAGTGAAATTGGAAGCTCATGCCTTCATTCTGAAATAGATCACTGGCTTGTCTATTATTTTTAATTTTATTTAAGGAGAAAAAGAAAAAAAAAACAAAAAAAGTACAAGTAATGCAGAATTTCAAAAAAATAAACAGTAGGAAATCACTAGTTAATCGATTACATATTGTCATCTTATAAATAGTTGTTCAAGTTACAAAATTTAAGCACACAAAGTGGACATTCAAACCATGAGACTGCAAACAGTTCTGTTCAATGATTCAACAAAAATTCAGTAATACAGTTATCTATTTTATACACTTAAATATACATGCAGTTATATCCTTTAGAGCATTTTTCCTCTCTTTTTAACAATAACAATCACACATTTTGGATTTTATTACTCTCATAGTTCTTATTACTTTTTATTTGAAGACAATAAAACTAAATGTGACATAACAAAACAGAATCAGTGAAACCAAAAGGATGGGCATAGAACATGATGTAAAAACAGAATACAAGATGATCAACAATGGTTACAATAATGCCTCTTGATATCTTAAAAAGAATTGTCTACATCATCAGTTATAATAAAATTAAACAAAACAGTACAGAACAAAACCAAAACATTGGAGATATTACAGGATGTAAAAAGAAGATAATAGTCAAACCAGAACAGGCATTATAGTGAATCTTATTGTCTTCAAAGTAATTGCATATACCTTCAAACTTGATACTATCAAGCAAATAGAATAGAGTAAAATCAGTCAAAACAAGATGGTGAGAGCAATACAGGGTTTCAAATCAAGTTAATAGGAAATCAAAGTGGGTTACTATAATATATCCTGATTTTTATTTATTTTTTCCCTTAATGAAAAGATAAAAATAAAAAAACAAATAATAAAAAACTGGAGCTTGAGATAAAAGGAGAGATAACAACACAACACCACAGGTCAGAACAACAATTTAAGCAACATAGTGTTTCACCACCAGATATCCCGACATAAAAGTAGTTACCATAGTGTCTCTTTCCTTGAAATCTTTGAGTATAACTTCGTATACTGTAGCATCAAACATATCAAGACAACATAAAACCATTCAAGAGAACGACAGTATTACAGGGTATTTAGAACCAACTAACAGAAAATAAACAATGGTTTCTATATTATCTCCTTGTCTAATAAAAGTTTTTGTTTATACTATTGAGTATAATAAAATCCAATAAGATACAACATATTAAGACTGATGGAGACAGAAGAACAAAAGCTTGATGGGATTTCAAAACAAGATGATATTAACCCAGCACTATCTATTATGATCTCTTGTTTTCTCCAAAATAGCTATTGATACCATCACAGATAATAAAATCGAAGAGCCCAGAATAAAACCATTACAATTAATTGGTGAAAACATTAAAAGCCTTCAAAGCAATATAATGGGGAATCATGATTAATACATACTTTTATGTCTTGTTATTTCTTACACTAGGGAAACTATTAGGTATTTATACTTGTGAGTTTGATTTATTTCACTTATGAATATGGTCTTAAGCTGCACCCATTTATTTATAAATATCTCAATGTGATCATTCTTTATAGCTGAGTAGTACTCCATTGTATAAAAATATCACAACTTTTTAAACCATTCCTTAGTTGATGGACACTTAGGTTGTTTCCAAGATCTGGCTATTACAATCTGTGCTGTTATAAACATGGGTGCACATATATCACTGTGGTACGATGCTTTCCAGTCTTCTGGGAATATGCCTAGAAGTGGAATAGCTGGAACAAATGGGACTTCCAATCCCATCTTTTTGAGAAATCTCCAGACTGACTTGCACAATGGTTGCAACAGTCTACACTTCCACGAACAGTGTAGGAGAGTTTCTTTTTCTCCACAGCCTCTCCAGCATTTATTGTTGTTGGTTTTCTTGATCCTGGCCATGCTTTCAGGAGTGAGATGGAATCTCAGCATGGTTTTAATTTGCATTTTTCTAGTGAGTAATGAAGATAAACATTTTCTCACGTATCTATTTGCCATTTGTATTTCTTCATCAGAGAAGAAGAAATGGGCAGATGCCCATTTTTGGATTGAATCTTTGAATTTTAGGGGTTTGATTTTTTAAAAAATTCGTTATATGTTTTAGGCAGAAGTCCTTTGTCTGAGGGACAGTTCACTAAGATTTTTTTCCTAGTTTGTGGGCTTTATTTTCACTGTGCTGGAGATTTCTTTTGACATGAAGAAACTTTTTAATAAGAGGTGGTCCCAGTTATTGATTCTTGGAAGTATTTCCCGTGCAGTTTGAGTCCTGTTCATGAATTCTCTACCTACTCCTATGTCTTCAAGGTTTTTACCCAATTTGTCTGTCAATAGATTTAGTGTTTCTGTTTTGATGTTCAGATCTTTTATCCATTTAGATTGTAATTTAGTACATGGTGATAGGCTTGGGTCTAGTTTTAGTTTTCAGCATATGGAGAGCCACTTTTTCCAACACCATTTATTAAAGAGACTGTCGTTCTTCCAGTGAACATGTTTGGCCCCTTTATCAAAAATAAGGTAGTTGAGTGTGTTTGTAAATGTGGTTATATCTTCTAATCTATTCCACTGATCTTCAGCTCTGTTTTGATTACAGTACCATGTTGATTTTACTACAGTTGCCTTGTAGTAAAATTTCAAGTCAGGGATTGTGATGCCTCCTGCCTTACCTTTACTGCTTAGAACTGTCTTTGCTATTCTAGGTCTCTTCTCACTACAGATGAATTTTCAGAGTGATTTCTCGAGATCTATGAGGTACGTTGATGGTATTTTTTATTGGGATTGCATTGAATCTGTTTTGGGAAAATGGCCATTTTCACAATATTAATTCTTCCTATCCATGAGCAAGGGATGTCTTTCCACTTTCTGAGATTCTCTTCAATTTCTTTTTTTAGTATATTATAATTTTCATTGCATAGGTCTTTCACTTCTTTTGTGAGAGTAATTCCTAAATATTTCATTTTTTGGTTGCTAGTGTGAAGGATGTGGCTTCTCTTATTTCTCTCTCTGTGTTCTTGTTATTAGTGTATAGAAATGCTATTGATTTTTGAGTATTGATTTTGTATCTGGCTACATTGCTGAATTTATTATATCTAGGAATATTTCAATGGAGTTTTGTGGGTCTTCTATGTAGAGTATCATATCATCTGCAAACAATGATCACTTAACTTCTTCTTTTCCTTATCTTTACCTCTTTCATTTCTCTCTCTTGTCTAATTGCTCTAGCTAGTATTTCCAGTACTATATTAAATAGGAGCAGTGGTAAGGGACTAGGAGCAGTGGTAAGGGACATCCTTGTCTTGTGTCTGCTTTTAAAGTAAAGGCCTTCAAATTTTGATCATTTAGTATGATACTGGATGTTGGTTTGTCATAGATGGCCTTTATTATATTGAGATAAAGACCATCTATTCCAATTTTCTGTAAGGTTCTTATCATAAATGAATGCTGGATCTTATCAAAAGCTTTTTCTGCATCTATAGAAATGATCATGTGATTCCTACTTTTGATTTTATTGACATGGTGGATTACATTTATTGATTTACATATGTTGAACCATCCCTGCATGCCTGGGATGAATCCCACTTTGTCATGGTGTATAATCTTTTTGATGATTTGCTGCATTCTATTTGCCAATATTTTATTGAGGATTTCTGCATCTGTGTTCATTAGGGAGATTGGTCTGTAGCTCTCTTTTTTAGTTGGGTCTTTCTCTGGTTTTGGTTCTAGAGTAATATTTGTTTCCGGGAATGACTTAGGAAGGATTGCTTCCCTTTCAATTTCATCGAAGAGTTTGAGGAGTGTCAGCATTAAGTCTTTGTACTTTTTGTAGAATTCTGCAGTGAATCCGCCTGGGCTGGGCTCTTCTTTGTAGGTAGGGACTTAATTCCTTTTTAAATTTCATTAATAGAAACTGGGTTATTCAGCAGTTTTACATCTTCTTGACCTAGCTTTGGTACTTCATATGTTTCTAGGATTCTGCCTATTTCTTTTATGTTATGAAACCTATGGGAGTAGAGGTTTTTGAAATAGGTGGTGATGATCTTCTGTATTTCTACAGAGTTTGTAGTGATTTCCCTTTTTCATTCCTTTTTGCATGAATTTGAGCTTTTTCTTCCCTTTGAAAATAAGGTTGGCTATGGGCTTATCAATTTTATTTATTGTTTCAAAGAACCAACTCTTTGATTCATTGATTCTTTGGATTGTTTTCTTATTCTCTATTGCATTAATTGCTGCTCTGATTTTTATAATTTCCTTTCTTCTTTTGGCTTTGGGCTTGACTTGCTCTTCTTTTTGTTGATATTTGAGTTGTAACATCAAGTTGTTTATTTGTTTTTGTTCAGTTTTCCTGACATGGGAACTCAGTGCAATAAATTTTCCTCTGAATACAGCTTTCATTGCATCCCACAGGTTCCAGTAAGTTGTATTTGTATTTTCATTTGCTTGTATGTATTGTTTAATTTCCTCTTTATTTGCCTCTGTGACCCACTAATTACTCATGAGTGTGTTATTCAGTTTCCATGTGTTTCTGGGATTTTTACAGTACCTTTTGTCATTAATTTCTAATTTCATGGTGCTATGATCCAACAACATGCAAGGAATAATTTCAACTCTTTTGCATTTATGTAAATATGTTTTGTGAGCTAATATATGGTCTATTTTAGAGAATGATCCATGTACTGCTGAGAAGAATGTGTATTCTGATATTCTTGTTGGATATTCTGATATCCAACAAGAATGTGTATTCTGATATTCTTGTTGGATGGAACACTTTGTATATGTTTACCAAGTCCATTTGTTCACAATTTGATTCAGTTCTGTTATTTCTTTGCTGATTTTCTGCCTGGTTTATCTGTCCCTTGGTGTCAATGGTATGTTAAGGTCTCCTGTTATAATTATGTTAGTGCTAATTCAGTTTTTCATTTCTGTTAATACTTGTTTTATATGACTGGATTCTCTGGAATTTGGTGCATATATATTTAAGATTGTTATCTCTTTCTCTTGAAGTTTTCCCCTAACCAGTATGTAATGACCTTCTTTATATCTTCTGATCATTATTGCTTTGAAGTTCACGTTGTCTGCAAACAAAATAGCCTCCCCCACTTCTTTTTTGGTTCCTGTTGCATGAAATATTGTTTTCCACCCTTTGACTTTCAGTCTGTGATTATCTTTTCAGGTTAGAAGAGTTTCTTGTAGACAGCATATGGTTGTATTTTGTTTCTTGATCCATTCTGTCAGTCTGTTTCTGTTAATTGGTGCACTGAGACTATTTACATTAATGGTTATAACTGTTATAGGTTTATTGTTGACATGTTATCTTTCTGCTGTTGCATCTTTATCTTTCTGTTCTGTTTAATTGTCTGCTTTGCTTAGTGGTTTTTTCCTATGTGTATCTAAGGTGTCTTTTGTATTCTTTGCAGGATTCACTTGGTGATCATTAAGTTCTTTAGCTGTTCTTTGTCATGGAAGTATCTTATTTCTCCATCAATTTTGAAGGACGGTATGCGGGATACATCAGTCTAGGTTGGCAGTCATTTTCCTTTAGGATCTGAAATACTTCACTCCATGCTTTCCTTGACTTCATTGTTTGTGTTGAGAAGTCTGCTGTGATTCTGATAGGTTTTCCTTTATAGGTGATCTGTCTTTTCTCTCTGACAGCTTTTAGTATTCCATTCTTATGTTGGATTTCTGGGATGGTGATTATTATATGCCTGGGTGTCATTTTATTTTGGTGATGGCTATTTGGAGTTCTTTATGCTTCACTAATCCTAATGTCAGTTTTCATTCTCATGTTTGGGAAATTTTCAGCTATGACCTCTGTGAATAGCCTTTTGATATCATTTGTACTGTTTTGTTCTTTTTTATTTATCCCTATTAATCTTGTTGTTTTTCTTTGCATCATCTTGCAGCTGTTGAATTGTTATTTCCTGATTCCTTGTTTTTTTAAAAAGATCTTTTCTTCCCTGTTCACTAGCTGCAATCTTGTCTTTGATATCTGAAATTCTATCTTCATTTTCACTGAGTCAGTTTTGACAGCTTTCGATAGAATTTTTATTTCCTGTATATCTCTGAATCTGCTTCATGCATTTTGTTTTTTTCTTATATTGTTCATCCAGGGATTCTATCTTTTTGTTTTTTTCCTCTATTTTTTTTAACTGTGTCTTCTTTAGATATGTTCAGCATGTCTTTCATTACTTTTATAACTTTTTCTTTTACCTGGGAGATTATTTCTAGTTTGAATTCTTTAAAGCTTCCTGAAGTTGTTTCTTTATTTCAGTTGCTATATTTTTTCTTTATTTCAGTTGCTACAGGTATTTCAGGTGTATGGCATATATTTTCTTCTATGTACATGGCTCCTAGGGTTTCTTGGGATGGGCTGGAGGTTTGAGATTGCATTTTGTTTTTTTGTTTTGTCATTTTCCTATATTTCCGTGTGTCAAGTGTTTTTTTAAGGCTTCCCCTGGATGTGTTGGAAATTGTCTCCTATGCCCTAGGCTCCTGGGACTAAATGGACATTGCTGAGCATGGTCTAGTCAGCCCCTCAGGCACTCTTGTGCTACCTTCAGTGTTTAGGTAGCTGGGCAGGCACCTAACCACTGTGGATGATGGGCTAAAGCTCTCCCTGGGCAAACACCAATGCCCTGAAACTCACTTCACCTGCTCTCCACTCCCTTTATTGAAGAGCTTGGTAGGGGTAATCTACTCAGCCTGCAAAACCTCCCAAGATCTGTCTAGTGTGGCTGGGCTCTGGGAGGGCTCTTGAGCTCTGGGAACAATGATCTTAACACAATGTCTTGGGCTCAGGATGGCACGTGGACTCACCCCAGCCACCACCTGAGTTTCTCGGTTCTGGTTCCAGAGAAGGTCACTGGATGTGTCCTGAGGCAGGCTTGAAACCTGCCAGGTGAGTGCAGCCTAGTGTGGCTGAGCTCTGGGCAGGTCCTTAAGCTCTGGGAGTGATGATCTTAACACAATCTTCTGGACTCTGAATGAGGAGCAGACTCACCCCAGCCACCAGCTGAATTTCCAGGTTCCTGGTTCTGGAGGTCACTGGACATATCCTGGGCAGGCCTGAAACCTGCCAGGTGAGCGCAGCCTAGTGTTAGCTTGTCTAATTTTTAAAAAAGAATTGCTATAGACACTTGCTCAGTGTTAAACTCTCCCAATGGGGATGCACTTGCAATCACCCTGCTTCAGCCCCCAGATTCAGAGCCAGGATTACAGGTATGTGACACCATGTCCAATTACTATTTTGACACTTTAGAAGCAATTGATCTGTAAATCCATTCAGACTCAGCTTGTGTTGGATAGTCCATTTCAACACTGATAAGCTAACTTTAGTCACTTGGTCAACTGTTTTAGTTTTAGGTTTAGTTTTTAGATCAAAATAAAAAAGAATTACCTTTCCAATTTTAATTTTATTGTGCATGCTTGCTGTACATAGTGATTGCATTTGTTGTGGGGAATGAGTCCACATGAATAACCCAATTCCATTCTTTTTTATTATCCCTTCCTGATTTTTATTCTGCCAGCATCAGACTTGCTTAGTTATCATCCATATCCATATACAATTATATATACCAATTAACAACCAGACTCATAGCACAAAAACATTTAAAAGACATGAAACAATTATTGATAAACCAAGATAATATGTAATTTTAAATATATTGCCTGTGCTAAATTGCAAAGGCTTTACCTCTGCCTTTCTCTTCTCTGTCTCTTTCTGTTATCTGTGTTTTATTTCACACTTTGTATTCAGCTTTATACTCAGGAGAATCCATGTGATTTTTAAGCTCATGCATCTGATTTACTTCTCTTAATAACATCATCTCAGGGGCCATCCATTTTCCAAAAGTGAGTCATTCATCTTTATTTTTTAATGATTTTTTATTTTAAAGAGAATAAAACAGAACAAAACAGTTCAGAAAAAATCAATGCAAGCAACACAAGAATTAAAAACAAGTCAACAGGTAATCAACAGTGGCTACCATGATGTCTCCTGTTTTTTTGAAATTCTTGTACATATCTTCACACACAATGAATTCAAACAAAATAAAATAATATGAAACTGATCAAAACAAAATAATAAAGCATTTATAGGCCTTCAAAACCAGACAATAGGAAAATCAACAATGGCTACCATAATGTATCTTGTTCTTTTCAAATTAGCTGCCCATACCTTCATGAATACTGAAATCAAATAATAGAAAAGGCTAAAACTAATAAAAACAAAGAATAAATGCTTTATTGAACTTCAAAACAAGATGATATAAAACCAGAAATGGTTACCATAATGTCTCATTTCCTTCTAAGTAGCTGTTGATACCATCACATGTAATAAACCAATTCTTGCAAACTCTTTAGGAAAAGATGTAGGCATGTATAGCCTTATACATGCACATCTATCCTTCCTGTATTAGAGGGAAAACAAAACAAAAGAGAAAGAAAAACAAAAACAAAAGAAATAAATTACACAAATGATGAACTCAAAATAATAACAATATAGGCTTTCAAAACAAGGTGGTAGGAACATTACCAAGGTTGTAATTTTGCAGTTATCTTCAAAATAGTTCCTCAAATTACCTGATATAAACATGCAAAATTGATCTAATCCTATGAATATTAGCTATTTTTTCAAAGAACTAATAGAATTAGGACAATTGTCTTAGCTATCTTAAATGTATATATATACAAAGGTATCTTTTGTGTATATATACAAATACATCTTTTTTCTTTCTCCTTCCTTCTTTTTTCCTTTTCTTACCTGAGTCATTTTTCCCCGTTGAGCAATTTCTTACCCTTTCACGTTTATTGAAGATTTTGTATCTTATTTACACTTTCAGCTTCTTACACTAGGGAGACAATGTGGTATTTTCACATGTGAGTTTTGTTTACTTCACTTATGAATATGGTCGCAAGTCACATCCATTTACTTACAAAAGCCTCAATGTGATCCTTCTTTATAGCTGAGTAGTACTCCATTGTATAAAAAATCACATATCTTTTACCCATCGCTCAATTTATGGATATTTGTGTTGTTTCCAAGATTTGGCTATTAAAAATTGTACTGTTATAAAAAATGAGTGCACATATATCACTGTGGTATGATTATTTCATTTCTTCTGTGAATATACCCTGAAGTTAAATAGTTGGATCAAAAGAGACCTCCAATCCCAGTTGTTTGAGGAACCTCCACACTGATGTCCTTAGTGGCTGCACCAGTCTACACTGCCACCAACAGTGCAGAAGAGTTCCTTTTTTCCCACAGCCCCTCCAGCATTTGTTATTGGTGGTTTTCTCGACCCTGGTTTTTCTTTATGAAATGAGATGCAATATCATTGTTGTTTTAAAATTTGCATTTCTCTAAAAACCAATGACGCTGAACATTTTTTCATGTATTTATTTGCCATTTGTGTTTCTTCATCTGAGAAATGTGCATTCATCTCAGATGTCCATTTTTGCATAGGGTCTTTGAATTTTGACATTTTATTCTTTATATTTTCTAGATAGAAGTCCTTTGACTGAGAAACAACTGACTAACATTTTTCCTAATTCCTGCATTTTCTCTTCACTCTTTTGGCAACTTTTTTTGACATGAAAAACTTTTTAATAAAATGAGATCTAAGTTGTTGACCCTGAAAAGTATTTACCATGAGGCTTGGTTCTTGCTCATGAATTTTTGCCTACCCCTATGTCTTCAAGATTTCTACCTACTTTGCCTTCCAGCAGATTTAGTGTTTCTGTTTTAATATTTAGACCTTTGATCAATTTTGACTTATTTTATTACATGGTGATAGGCATGGGTATAAGTTTAGTTCTTGGTAGTCAGTATTTTCAGCACCACTTATTAAAGATGCTATCATTCTTCCAGTGAACATATTTGGCCCCTTTGTCAAAGATAAGGTGGCTGAGTGTGTTTGTAGTTGTGGTCATCTCTTCTACTTTATTACGTTGGTCCTCAGGTCTGTTTTCATTCCAGTTCTATGCTGATTTTAGCACAATAGCTTTGTAGTATAATTTCAAATCAGTGATTGTGATGCCTCCTCCTTTCTGTTGTTGCCCAGAATTGCCTTTGCTATTTTAGTCTTTCCTGGAAACTTTACAAATGACATCTCTAGATCTGTGAGGTAAGTTAATGGTATTTTTATTGGAACTGCACTAAATCTGTAAAGCAGTTTTGGAATAATGGCCATTTTCATAATATCTGTTCTTCCTATCCATGAAATAGCAACATATTTTCATTTTATGAGATCTTCTTTGATTATTTTTTTTAGAGTACTGTAATTGTCACTGAATAGATCTTTTACTCCCTTTGTTAGGCTGATTCCTAAGTATTTCTTTTGTTTGGATGCTGTTGTGAAGGGTGCCTTTTATCTTATTTTTCTCTCAGTGAGTTGTTATTTGTGCACAGGAATGCTATGGAATGTTGACTTTGTGTCCGCCTACATTACTGAATTTGGTTATTTCATCTGGAAGTCATTCAATGGAGTTCTGTGGGTCTTTTATATAGAGTACCATGTCATCTGCAAATAATGACACTTTAACTTCTTCTTTTCCTATCCTTATTCCTTTTATTTCTCTCTCTCTCTCTCTCTCTTATCTAATTGCACTGGCTAATATTTCCAGCTCTATATTGAATAGGAATGATGATAATGGATATCCTTGTTCTGAGTTTAGAGATAAATATTTCAGTTTTTGACCATTAGATATGATGTTGGATGTTGGTTTAATCATAGATGGCTTTTATCAGATTGAGGTAGAGACCATCTATTTCAATTTTCTGAAGGTTTCTTATCATGAATGGGTATTGGACTTTATCAAAGGCTTTTTTGTACCTATTGAATTGATCGTGTAATTCTTATTTTTAGTTCTATTAATATGATGTATTGCACTTATTGATTTGCATATATTGTACCATCTCTGCATTCCCAGGATAAATCATTCTTGGTTGTAATATATAATCTTGTTGATGACTTGCTGCATTCTGTTTGTCATACTTTATTGAGGATTTTTACATCTATGTTCATTAGGGAGATTGGCCTGTAATTATCTTTTTCATTGGTATTTCTCTGGTTTTGATATTAGGGTCATATTTTTCTTCCAGGAATGAGTTATACAGAATTGTTTCTCTTTCAATTTCATTGAATTGTGAGGAATTTTGGCATTAAGTCTTTCTAGAAGTTTTTTCTACAGTTCAGCCATTAGTCCATCAGGACCTGGGCTTTTCTTTGTTGGTAGGCTCTAATTACATTTTTCAATTTCATTAACTGAAATTAGGTTATTCAGAAATTTTACATCTTCTTCATCCAGGTTTGGTAATTCATATGTTTTTAGGAATCTGTCTATTTTTTCTGTGTTACTGAGTGTATAAGAGTAAAGGTTTTTGAAGTAGGTATTGATAATCTTCTGTATTTCCACATTGTCTGTAGTGATTTTGTCCTTTTCATTCCTTATTGCATGAATTTGAGTTTTTTCTTTCCTTTAAAAATAATGTTGGCTAGGAGCTTATCAATTTTATTTATTCTTTCAAAGAACTAACTCTTTGATTAATTCATTGTATTTTTTCTTTGTTTCTATTGTGTTAATTTCTGCTCTGCTCTTTATAATTTCTTCCATTCTTTTGGCTTTGTGCTTGACTTGCTCTTTTTCTCCAGATGTTTGGGGTGTAGCATCAGGTTGTTTTTTTGTGTGTTTATTCTGTTTCCCTGATGTGGGAATTCACCACAATTAATTTCTCTCTGAGGTCTGCTTTCATTGTATCTAACAGATTCTGGTAAGTTGTATTTGTATTTGTTTTGTTTTGTTTGATTATTTCTGATCTGAGTTCTTTTACAGCTTCAAGGAGTTGTTTCTTTACTTCAGTCACTATCATTTCAGAAGTTTCAGGTATATGGCTTACACTTTCTCCTATGTCAGTGTCTCCTAGTCTTGTTTAGGATGGGATGAAAGAAATAGATATTGTTTATTTTCTAGTTTAATTTCCTCTGTAACAAATTGACTGCTCAGGAATGTATTATTTAACTTCCATATGTATATGGAGTTTTTGAAGTTTCTTTTCTCATTAAATTCTAGTTTCATGGCACTATGATCAGATAATATGCATGAGATAATATAGAATCTTTTGCATTTACTTAAGCATATTATGTGGGTTAGTGTGTGGTCTATTTTAGAGAACATCCCATGTGCAGCTGAGAAGAATGCATAGGATACAACACTCTGTACATGTACATATCTACTAAATCCATTTATTCAAAAGTTTGATCCATTTCTGTTATTTGCTGATTTTCCAGTTAGTTGATCTGTCTCTTTGTGTCAATGGGTTATTAAGTTCTCTACTTTTAACTGTGTTAATGCTTATTTTATTTTTCATTTCTAGTAATACTTGTATTGCATAGCTGTGTGAACCCAATTTTGTTACACATATATTTAGGATTTTCATCTTTTCTTCTTGAAGTTTTTCCCTATTATATGGTGACATTCTTTGTCTCTTCTGATCATTCTTGAAGTTCACGTTGTCTCCAAACAGGATAGCTACCCCTGCTTTTTTTTGTTTCTGTTGCATGCAATATTGTTTTCCATCCTTTGACTTTTAGTCTATATATTACCTTTTTTGTTAGATGGGTTTCTTGTATACAGCATATGGTCAGTTGTTCTGTCTTGAAACATTCTGTCAGGTTGTTTCTTTTAATTCATAAATTGAGACCATTTGCATTAATGATTACAACTGGTATACATTGGTTCATTTTTATTGTGTTATTTTTCTGCTGTTGATCCTTACCTTTCTCCTTGATTTAATTGTTTGTTTGCTCCATGAACTTTTTTCTTTATTGTTGGTGTTCTTGAAGTCATAGTTATTTTTATGTATATTTATAATATCTTTCAGTATTCTTTGCAGGGTTTGTTTGGCAGTCGTGAAGGTCTTCTGCTGTTCTTTGTCATGGAAGTATCTGATTTCTCCGTCAATTTTTAAGGACAACTTTTCGGGGTACATTAATCTAAGTTGGAAATCATTTTCAGTTAGGTATTGAAATTCTTCACTCCATGTTCTTCTTAACTTCATTGCTTATATTGAGGTATCTGCTGTGATTCTGCTAGGCTCTCTTTTAGGTAATATGTATCTTCTGTAACAGCTTTTAATATTCTGTTCTTATGTTGAATTTCTCATATATTTATTATATGTCTGTGGGTAGATTTGTTTTGGTTGTGGCTATTTGGAGTTCTGTATGCTTCGTTTATTTGAATGTCAATTTTCTTTCTTATGTTTGGGAAGTTTTTGGCTATTACTTCTTTAAATAGTCATTTTATATCATTTGTGGTTGTCACCTTTTTGTTTACACCTATCAATCTTATATTGTTGTTCTTTGTATCATCTTGCAACTGTTGAATTTTTATTTCTGATTCCTTGTTATTTTAAAAATATCTTTACCTTTTGTTCATTAGCTGCCATCTTGTCTTCAATGTCTGACAGTCTATATTCACATTCATTCAGGCAGTTTTGCCAGTATTTGATGGAATTTTTGATTTCTTGGATATCTCTTTCAATGTTTCATGTATTCTATTGCATTCTTATAGTATTCATTCAATTTTTGCATATTTTTGCAGTGCTTCTCAATTTTTTAACTATGTCTTTATATGTATCCAGTATTGGTTTTATTATGTTTGTCATTTCTTCTTTCACCTGGGAGATTATTTCTGATCTGAGTTCTTTTACAGCTTCAAGGAGTTGTTTCTTTACTTCAGTCACTATCATTTCAGAAGTTTCAGGTATATGGCTTACACTTTCTCCTATGTCAGTGTCTCCTAGTCTTGTTTAGGATGGGATGAAAGTTTGAGATTGCATTTCCATCTTTTATTTTGTCATTTTCCTGTATCTTCCTGGGACAGCTGAATGCAAGTTCTCAGTTGCTTCCTGGGTTGAGGATATCTGCCCATACTGCAAGGAGTTTCTGAAGTTGAGTGGAAGTCCTTAGGAAGACCTTATCAGGTCCCTAGTGGCTCTTGAATGCTCCACAAATGGGATGAGTACACTGGGTGAACTTTCAGCACATCTCATGAGGCCCTCCGAATCTCCTTGGCTTCTTGAGGTGGTTGAATGAGACTCTATAATGTTCAGAGTGGTATACCAAGGCTGAACAGCTCAATAGAGTATGCTATACAAGCCTTCATCTGATGCTGCACAGTTTGCCAAAGCTCCCCAGCTGTTTGGGGATGATGAGTGGGGCACTACTGGGATCTGAGCGAGGTGCCAAGATTGCATGGCTAGGTGAAGTTCACTATTCAGACCTTTGCCTTGCACCACCCAGTGCAAGAAGCTCTTTGGGTCTTTAGAGACACTGTACGGGGCCCTACTATTTTCTGAGCAAAGTGCTGAGTTTGTACAACTAAGTGAACTTTGCTGTGCAGGTCTTTGGCTCATGCTACTAAGGACAGGCAGTTCTTCTGCCATTTGGGGTCACTGATTGGGGCGCAGACAGCACCTAAGTGATCTATTGTATGCCCTTGGGTGTTTGAGGACACTGGGTGAAGCTCTACCAGGTTCTGAGTGAGGTTATGAGCTTGCACATCTAGGTGGAGTTTTATGTGTAAGTCTTTGGCTCTTGCCACTCACACAATCTGTCCCCCTTCATTTGGGGTTGCTAGGTGAGGCCCAGTCAGGACCTGAGTGACCTACTGCAGGACCCTGGCTCTTTGGGAGCACTGGGTGAAGCTCTAACAGGTTCTGAGTGAGGTGCTGAGCTTGCACATCTAGGTGGAGTACACTGTGCAGGCCTTTGGTTAATGCCACACAGTGAGGCATTTCCCAAGATTAACTTTCTGTATATGTGCTTTTA
Source organism: Cavia porcellus (assembly GCF_034190915.1). Lineage (NCBI taxonomy): Eukaryota > Metazoa > Chordata > Mammalia > Rodentia > Caviidae > Cavia > Cavia porcellus. The sequence continues at coordinate 31,588,886 of NW_026947515.1, forward strand.
CAAAGACTTAGCAAATTTGAATTAGTGATAATCAACCTGAGTAAAAGTTGTCTGGAACTCTGGTAGGAAGGCAAATGAAATTTCTACTGTCAGACTTTTTAGGAATCTCCATGCCAATTTCCATAGTCATTGTACCAGCTCACACTCACACCAACAATAAGAAGTCTTCCTCTTCTCCCACCAGGCTTGTGAGGATATGTTGTCATTTGCTTTTTTGATGGTAATCTTTTTTTCTGGATCATGATGTAATCTCAGTGTTTTTTAATTCACATTTCTTACCTGACCAGTGAGGGTAAACTTTTTTTTCATTTTTTTATTGGCTACTTGCATTTTTTCCTCTGAGAAATATCTAATCATTTCAATTATCCATTTTTCATTGGTATTTTAAATTTTTGAGTTTATTTTTAGAGTTCTTTTTGTATTCTATTTATTAGTCCTTGAAGAGCACCATTTCCCCCCTTCTGTACATTATCTGTTCAATCATTTGATATTTTACTTTGCTGTGCAGAGCTTTTCAGTTTGCTGTAATTCTATTTGTTGCCTTTTGGTAATATTTCTGGTGTAACTTGGATTTTGCTCAGAAAAGTTGCCCATGCAATGTGATTTCAAGTGTTGGTCATATTATTTATTCTAGGAGATTTTTATCATCTAATGTTAGAACCTTTGATCCGTTTTTATTACAGATTAGTTAGCTGTGAGAGAAATGAGTATAGGCTAGGATATATAGTCATGTATATAGTCAGTTTCCCTAGCAACATTTATTGAAAATGTTACCTATCTCCAGTGAAAGGATTTAGTTCATGTCAAAGACCACATATGTCGGTGTCCTAGGGTTGATTCTGTATCTTCTTTTCTGTTTCCTTGATTTGCGAGTCAGGTTTTGCATATACTATTTTGTTTTTATCACAATAGATTTGTAATGTACTTTAAGTCTATGACTATTATTCTTCCTGCCTTGAACTTGTTGCTCAGAATTACAGATGCATAATTCTGATGAGGCACGGGTCTAGGCAACTCAATTTTAGCCTTATATTGCACCATATGCAGTTAAGTTTCTTGAAATGTCACAGATTTTTCTTTAATATTATTTTCCCTCTTTGTTGCTATTTCCACTGTAATACCTATCATTGTTATAATAGCTGCTGTCTGGAGGAGGAGCTGAGCTGGGCCATGAGGGCCTGCTCGGGCCTTGTCAGTGACCTTCTCTGTGCCCGGAGAGCACTGATGCTGCTGCCACAGTCTGGAGGAGGGAGCTGAGCTGGGCTGTAGGGCCTGCTCAGTCCTTTTCAGTGAACTTCTCTCAGCTTGGAGAGCAATGCAGCTGCTGCCACCACCTACAGAGGAGGTTTGAGGCATACCTTGACCATGTGGGTGACCTTCTTTCTGCCTGGGAACCTTGGCACCAAGGAGGTGGATGCCTGCACAACATCCAATCCCTGGGAGAGTTTCAGATCCTTGCTCTGGGCAGTTGGGGACTTGCTTGGCTTGCAGCCACACTACACTGGGCTTGGCAGACTTTGGGCCTGCCTGGGCCTGCCTGGACCATGCCTGGTGGCCTTCTTTCAGTCTGGGGATCTTTGCTGTCAGAGGAGGGAGCTGCACAGCTTGAGGAGGCTTTAGGCCTACCGGAGTTGTGCCTGGTAACCTTCTTTTAATCTGGGCGCCTCCTCGCTGCCCAAGGAGGCAGCTACTCTACCAGAGGAGTCCCAGGAGCCAAGGACACGGGAGACAATTTCCAACACACCCAGAGGAAGCTTTGGAACAATATTTGAAGCATAGAAATATAAGAAAATGACAAAACGAAAGACCAAAATGCAATCTCAAACATCCAGCCCATCACAAGAAAGCCCTTGAGCCATGTACATAGAAGAAAATATATGCCATAAGCCTGAAATACATGAAATAATAGTAACTGAAATAAAGACAACTCCAGGAAGTTTTAAAGGAATTCAAATGAGAAAATAATCGCCAAGGTAAAAGAAGATGATAAAAGTAATGACAGAGATGCTGAACACATCTAAAGAAGACACAGTTAAAAAATAGGAGGAACAAAACAAAAAGATAGAGTCCCCGGGATGAACAACATAAGAAAAAAATACATAACGCAGATTCAAAGAGATATACAGGAAATCAAAAATTATATTTGAGAGTTGTCAAAACCATCTCAACAAAAGTGAAGACAGAATTTCAGACAGCAAAGACAAGATTGCAGCTAGAGAATAGGAAAGGAAAGATCTCTTAAAAATAACAAGGAACCAGGAAATAATCCAACAGCTACAAGATGACTCAAAGAAAAACAACATAAGATTGATAGGGATAAATGAAAAAGAAGAGTACAACATGAATGATATGAAGAGACTATTAACTGAAGTAATAGCTGAAAATTTCCCAACATGAGAATGGAAACTGACACTAGGATTAGTGAAGCATATGCAATTCCAAATAGCCATAACCAAAACAAAACTACACCCAGATATATAATAAACCATCCCAGAAATCCAACATAAAAATAGAATATTAAAAGCTGTTAGAGAGAAGAGACAGATCACCTAAAAGGAAAGCCTATCAGAATCATAGCACACTTCTCAGCACAAAAAATAAAGTCAAGAAGAGCAAAGAGTGAAGTATTTCAGATCCTAAAGGAAAATGATTTTCAACCTAGACTGATGTACCCTGAAAAACTGTCCTTCAAAATAGATGGAGAAATAAAACATTTCCATGACAAAGAACATCTGAAGAACTTCATGATCACCAAGCCAACCCTAAAAGGAATAAAGGAATAAAAAACTGAATGACAGTTTATTTTTTTATTTTTTATTTTTATTTAAGGAGAAAAAAAACAGAAAAAGGGCACAAGTTATACAGAATTTCAGAAAAAATAAACAGTAGGAAATCACTAGTTAACTACATATTGTCATCTTAGAAATAGTTGTTGAAGTTACAAAATTAAAGCATATAGAGGGGACTTTCAAACAGGGAGACTGCAAATAGTTTTGTTCAATAATCCAACAAAACTCAGTAATATGGTTATCTATCTTATACACTTAAATATATATGCAGTTATATCTTTTAGAGAACTTTCTTTTCCTTTCTTTTGTACAATGACAATTACACATTTTGGGTTTTATTACTCCCACAGTTCTTATTACTTTTTTTTTGAAGAAAGTAAAACCAAATGTGACATAATAGGGCAAAGTCAGTCAAATCAAAAGGATGGACATAATACATAATGTAAAAACAAAATACAAGGTGATCAACAATGGTTACCATAATGCCTCTTGTTATCTTAAAAAGAATTGCCTATATCATCAGTTATAATAAAATTGAACAAAACAGTAAAGAATAAGACCAATAAAACCAAAACATTGGAGACATTAGAGGACTTCAAAAGAAGATAACAGTCAACCAGAATGGGTGTCACACTGGATCATATTGTCTTCATAGTTGTTGCCTAGACTTTCAAATTTGGTACTATATAGCATAACAGAATAGAGGAAAATCAGTCAAAACAAGATGGTGAGAGCAATACAGAGTTTCAAATCAAGTTAAAAGGAAATCAAAGTGGGTTACTATAATATATCCTGCTATTTTTAAATTTATCTTTCCCTTAATTAAAAAGATAAAAATGAAAAAGTAGATAATAAAAAGGAGATTGAGATAAAAAAAGAGGGCATAACAACAAAACAGTGCAAGTCAAAACATAGCCATTTAAGCAAAATAGTGTTTCACCACAAGATAATCTCGACATAATAGTAGTTACCATAGTGTTTCTTCCCTTAAAATCTTTGGGTATAACTTCGTATACTGTAGCATCAAACATATCAAGACAATGTAAAACCATTCAAGAGAATGACAGTACTACAGGGTATTTAGAGTCAACTAACAGAAAACAAACAATGGTTTCTGTATAATCTTCTTGTCTATAAAAGTTTTTGTTTATATTATCACATATAATAAGATACAACACGTTAAAACCAATGGAGACAGAAGAACAAAAGCTTGATGGGACTTCAAAACAAGAGGATATTAAATCAGCACTACCTATTATGATGTCTTGAAATGGCTGCTCCTACCATCCAACCTTCTCTGCCTCATTTCTGTTGAGCTTTTTTTCTGTCACTAGTTGTCAGTTTGTCCTCTTCATTTTGCTTTCTGCTCCATTCATTGTGGCCTCTCTGCCACTGTTTCTGGAATCTTGGTATTTTTCATTTTTAGAACATCCTGCAGTAATCTCTGTAGAGTTGAATTGGTGGTTGCAAATTCCCCTAGTTCCTCTTTATCCTGGAAGCACCTTGTTTTTCCATCAATTTCTAGGGACAATTGTGCAGGATATATCAATCTTGGCTGGAGGTTATTATCTTTTAAAGGTTGAATTATTTCCCCTCCCCCAGGCTCTTTGTGATTTGATGGTTTGTGCCGAGAAGTCTGCTGTAATTCTGATGGGTGTTCCCTTGTAAGTGATCTGTTCCTTGTCTCTGATGGCTTTTAATATTCTGTTCTTATATTGGATTTCTGGAATTTTGATTATTATATGCCTGGGTGTAGCTCTGTTTGGGTTGTAGGTGGCTGGGGTCCTGTATGCCTCATACACCTGAGTATCTTTACCTTTTGCTAAATTAGGGAAATTCTCCTGGATTATTTCTGTGAATAGCTTTTGTAGTTCATTTGTTTGAGTCCCTACTTCTTCTTTTATGTTCTTAATTCTTAAGTTATAGATCCTCTTGTCATCTTCTAGTCTTTGTATTATTGCTGTTCGTTTTCTTGTTATTTTTAAGAAGTTTTTCATTTCATGCTCCCACCTTACAAATCTGTTCTCCAGTTCTGATAATCTATCCTTAGTTTCTTTCAAGCTGTTATGCCAACTTTCAATAGAGTTTTTAGTTTCCTGGTAATCTCTTTGAACCTGCTTCACGTATTCTATGTTTTCTCTATTTTCTCCATCAAACAATTCTCCCCTTTTTTTCTGTTTTTCCATTCTACCATCTGTTTTTTCTTGGGCGGTGCTTAGCATTTCTCTAACTATTCTACTTATTTCTTGCTTTATTTCATTAAATACTTCATTTTTGAACTTGTCTATGAGGCTCTGGAGATACCGTTTTATATCTGTAGGTCCCGTGTCTGATATTGCATGTTTTCTGTCTTCATTCTCTTTTGCTTTTACCTTTCCTGGATCAGTGTTCTCAGGATTGGGTACTGAGGACCCTTTCTTGTTGCTCCCTTTTCCCATATTTTTTGTGCCTTCCATACAAGCGTATGTAGGAGGCCCAGTTTTTTTTTCTCTTTGTCTGTTATAGTTTGTTTGAATCTGTCAGCTAGGTGTTCCAGCCCACTGCAGTGTACTAGGGAGACACGGACCTGGGCAGCCTCTGCTGGGCCCACCCCTCCAGGTCAACCTACTGAAGGCTTCACTGCTAGGGTGCACTGCCAGGCGCAGGGACCTGATTTGGGATAGCCTACAGGATCTTAGTCCACGGCATCACCAGGCCAAGTGCTCCCCACCACTCCCACTTGAGAGGGGAATATGCGACTAAAGTCCCTGCAGGGCTATGTTGTGGCTAGTCTGCTCATTCTCAGAATGTCCTCTGTTGGAGCCGCCTAGTCTATGAAAGGGTCCCCATTTCTCTCACTCACCAGGGCTCCCTGCCAGTCCCACTCTCAACACCATTTGGGCCGATTCCCACTCTCAGAGCTTACACGTGCCTTTCTCCATGCCATGCGGATTGGAACACTGTATTGGCAGCAGGAAATTGAAATCGTGGCTTCCAGGGGCATGGGATCCAGCTTCCACACTGAGATTTTATCTGTTCCTGTTATAGCATCAGGATTGCATTTCCAGTTGGTTTCTCTCAGCTTACTTTGTTCCTGGGTCAGCAAGGTACATCTCCCCTCGCTTCGGACTCCTTACATGGCTCCACTCCTGTATTCTAAGCTGGTAATCTCAGAGAGCCTCCGCGGCTGCTGTTATTTGTCTGCCATGTTCTCCTGGAAGTCTCGGGATGTCAGTTTGTATACACATAGGAAAAAAACCACAAAAGAAGGCAAAAGATTAAACAGAATAGAAAGATAAAGATACAACAGCAGAAAAATAAGATGTCAACAATAAACCAATATATAACAGTTATAACCATTAATGTAAATGGTCTCAATTCACCAATTAAAAGAAACAGACTGGCAAACTTGATCAAGAAACAACATCCAACCATATATTGTCTACAAGAAACCCATCTAACCCAAAAGGAAACTCATAGACTGAAAGTCAAAAGATGGAAAATGATAGTACATGCAACAGGAACACACAAAAAAGTGGAGATAGCTATTATGTTTGCAGATAATGTGAACTTCAAACCAAGAATGATCCTAAGAGATAAAGAAAGTCATTACATGCTGGTTAGGGGAAAACTTCAAGAGAAAGAAATAACAAACTTAAATATATATGCACAAAATTCCAGAGCACCAAGTTATACAAAGCAAGTATTAATAGAAATGATAAATCAAATCAACAATAACACAATTGTAACAGGAGACATTAACACACCATTGACACCAAAGGACAGATCAACCAGACAGAAAATCAGCCAAGAAATCAGAACTGAATCACACTTGTGAGCAAATGGACTTGATAGATGTATACAGAGTGTTCATCCAACAACATCAGAATATATACTCATCTCAGCGGTACATGGGACATTCTCTAAATAGACCACATACTAATTCACATAACATATTTAAATAAATGCAAAAGAGTTGAAATTATCCCAAGCATGTTATTAGATCATGGCACCATGAAACTAGAAATTAATGATAAAAAACCTGCAAAACCCACACAAACACATGGAAATCGAATAATACACTCTTGAGCAATCAGTAGGTCACAGGGGAAATTAAAGAAGAAATTAAACAAAATCTACAAGCAAATGAAAACACAAATACCACTTACCGAAATCTGTGGGATGCAATGAACGCCATCCTCAGAGGCAAATTTATTGCACTGAGTTGCCACGTCAGAAAAACAGAAGGAATACAAATAAATAACCTGATGCTACACCTCAAACATCTAGAAAAAGAAGAGTAAGTAAAGCCCAAAGCCAAAAGAAGGGAGAAAATTATAAAAATCAGAGCAGAAATTAATGCAATAGAGACCAAAAAAAAAAAAAAAAAAAAAAAAAAAACAATCCAAAGAATCAATAAATCAGAGTTGGTTCTTTGAAAGAATAAGTAAAATTGATAAACCCCTAGCCAACCTTATTTTAAAAAGGGAAGAAAATGCTCACATTCATGCAATAATGAATGAAAAAGGTGAAATGACTACAGACTCTGTAGAAATACAGAAGATCATCAACACCTGTTTCAAAAACCTCTACTTTCATATGTTTGACAACACAGAAGAAATGGACAGATATCTAGAAACATGAAGTACCAAAGCTGGTTCAAAAAGATGTAAAGCTGCTGAATAACCCAATTTATATCAATGAAATTGAAAAAGTAATTAAGTCCTTACAAAGTAAAGTCCAGGCCCAGACGGATTCACTGCGGAATTTTACAAGACATACAAAAAGACTTAATGTGGACACTCCTCAAACTTTTCAATGAAATCAAAAGAGAAGCAATCATTCCTAGGTCATTCCTGGAAGCAAATATAACTCTATTACCAAAACCTGAGAAAGACTCAACTAAAAAAGAGAACTACAGGCCAATCTCCCTAATGAACATGGATGCAAAAATCCTCAATAAAATATTGGCAAACAGGATGCAACAAATTATCAAGAAGATTATCCACCACGACCAAGTGGGGTTCATCCCAGGCATGCAGGGATGGTTCAACATACGTAAATCAATAAATGTAATCTACCATATCAATAAATCCAAAAGTAAGAATCACATGATCATTTCTAAAGATGCAGAAAAAGCTTCTGATAATGTCCAACATTCATTCATTGTAAGAACCTTATAGAAAATTGGAATAGATGGTCTTTACCTCTATATGATAAAGGCCAGCTATGACAAACCAACAGTGAGCATCATATTAAAAGGTTAAAAACTGAAGGCTTTACATTAAAATCAGGCATAAGACAAGCATGTCCCTTATCACTGCTCCTATTCAATGTAGTACTGGAAATACTAGAAATAAAACGGGTAAAGATAGGAAAAGAGGAAGTTAAATTATCATTATTTGCAGATGACATGACATTCTACATAGAAACCTCCAAAACTCCATTGAAAGACTCCTAGATATAATATAATTCAGCAATGTAGCTGGATATAAAATCAGTGCTCAAAAATCAATAGCATTTCTATACACTAACAACAAAATTACAGAGAGAGAAATAAGAGAAGCCATACCCTTCACACTAGTATCTATAAAAATGAAATACTTAGTAATTAGTCTCACAAAAGAAATAAAAGATCTATATAAGGAAAAACATAATACCCTGAAAATGAAATTGAAGATAATTTCAGAAAATGGAAAGACATCCCTTGTTCATGGATAGGAAGAATAAATATTGTGAAAATGGCCATTCTCCCAAAATTGCTATACAGTTTCAATGCAATCCCAATGAAAATACCATCAACATATCTCATAGACCTAGAGAAATAAATCCTAAAATTCATCTAGAGTGAGAAGAGACCTAGAATAGAAAATGCAATTCTAAGTAGCAAAGGCAAGGCAGGAGGCATCACAATCCCTGACTTTGAGATTATACTACAAATCTCCTGTAATAAAATCACCATGGTACTGGAATAAATCAGATCTGAAGATCAATGGAATAGACTAGAAGACACAACCACAACTATCAACACACTCAACCACCTTATATTTGATAAAGGGGCCAAACATGTTCACTGGAAAAATGGTAGTCTAATAAATAGTGCTGGAAAAACTGGTTCTCCATATGCCGAAAACTAAAACTAGACCTATTCCTATCATCATGTACTAAACTAAAACCTAAATAGATCAAAAATCTGAATATTAAAACAGCAGCACTAAATCTGTTGGAACACAAAGTAGGTAAACATCTTGAAGACCTAAGAGTAGGTAGAGAATTCATGAATAGGAATCAAATCACATGCTAACTACTTCCCAGAATCGATAACTGGGATCACATCTTATTAAAAAGTTTCTGCATGTCAAAAGAAATCTCCAGCATAGTGAAAAGAAAACCCACAAACTGGGAAAAATCTTAGCGAACTGTCCCTCAGACAAAGGACTTCTGTCTAAAATATATAAAGAATTTTAAAAAATCAGATCCCCAAAACTCAAGGACCCAATCCAAAATGGGCATGAGAGATGAATACACACTTCTCAGATGAAGAATAGAAATGGCAAATAAATACATGAAAAAAATGTTCCTCATCGTTAGTCATTAGAGAAATGCAAATTAAAACCACACTGACATTCCATCTCACTCCAGAAAGAATGGCCAGGATCAAGAAAACTACCAAAAACAAATGCTGGAGAGGCTGTGGGGGAAAAAGGAACTCTCCTGCACTGTTGTTGGGAGTATAGACTGGTGCAACCACTGTGGAGGTCAGTCTGGAGATTTCTCAAAAAGCTGGGATTGTAGGTCCCATTGAATCCAGCTATTCCACTTCTGGGCATATTCCCAGAAGAACTGAAAACATCGTACCACTGTGATATATGTGCACTCATGTTTATAGCAACACAATTGATAATAGCTAGATCTTGGAAACAACCTAAGTGTCCATCAACTAGATAAAAAAGATGTGTTATTTTTATACAATGGAGTACTACTCAGCTATAAAGAATGATCACATTGAAATATTTACTAATAAATGGGAGCAGCTTGAGACCATACTAATCAGTGAAATAAACCAAACTCACATATATAAATACTGTATAGTCTCCTTAGTGTAAGAAATAGTACAGAGTACATAAGAGTTTATGGTAATCATGATTCCCCATTACATTGTTTTAAAACCTTATAATGATTGCAGTTGTAATGGGTTTGTCCTGGTATTTTTTTATTATCTGTGATGGTATGAACAGCTAATTTGTGGGAAACATATCATTATAATAGCCAGTACTGATTCAATATCATCTTACTCAAAGTCTTACCATGCTCTTGCTCTTCTGTTTCCATTGGCTCTTTCATGCTGTACCTTATTGGATTGCATTATGTGTGAAAGTACAAAAAATTTTTTTCTATGGGAAATGAGATAGTAGCCATTGTTTGTTTTCTGTTATTTGGTTCTGAATGCCCTATAATACTCTCATTTTCTTGAATGTTTTTACACTATTTTGTTTTGTTTGATACTATTGTAGATGAAGTTATACTCAACTATTTCAAAGAAAGAGACACTGTGGTAGTTACTGTTAATTATGGGTTGTCTTCTGGTGAAATACTGTGTTGCTTACATTGTTCTGTTCTGATCTGATCTTTTATGTCCTGTTTTGTCTTAATCTCTTTAAAATAAAAGAGAAAGATAGGTGTATAAAGAAACAAAAATGTTTCCCAAAAATTGTGCCTCATAGTTATTTTCTAAAAAGCTTCTTGTGAAATGAGATAATTAAAAAGACTGGATGAATAGTATGTCCTACTAAACCTTCCTGCTGTTTGTATTCTCCAGGTCTGATCTTGTGCTTTATGTCAATGCTTTCCTTATGTTCCTCTCAATTTTCTTTCTATTTAGGCTACATTTGGTTCTTCTGATCCTATGCTAAGAGACAATAGACAGTTTTCTTATCTCTATCAGGTAGCCCACAAGGGCACATCTCTGGCCCTTACTATGGTTTTTTTACTGCTTTATTTCAGCTGGACATGAGTGGGACTGGTCATTATGGAAGGACAGAAAGGTCTTCAGTTTTTCTCAGATGTGGCAGGAGAGACGGACAGAAACAAAACCTGTGTAGCATTTGTGAAAATGGTTTCAACTCATGTTGCATCATACAAAGCACTTGCAAAGGAATACATTATCCTGACCAAGGAAACATCACAATTAAATGTGGGAATCATTTACTATGACACTGATTTCCTAAATGATGTGAGCCATAACATAGAGCAATACTTACTAACAGGGAAATTCTGGGTCACAAACTCACAATGGTATGCAGCAATGACTGGGAAAAATTTCATCCTTAATCCATGGCATGGGACTCTCATTTTCTCTGACTACCATGAAGAAATTTCTGGATTCAAAACTTTTGTCCAAGAGGCCAACCCTTCCAAATACTCAGAAGACATTTACCTCACTTTGTCTTGGTTGAATAATTTCCACTGCTCATTTTCTGATGACTGTTCACTCAAGGACTGCACATCAAATGCCTCTCTGGCATGGCTGCCTGTGAATCATGTTGACGTGAGTATGATTGATTGGAGTCACAGTATACATAATGCTGCGCATGCTTTAGCCCATACCCTCCACGAGATGCTTCTTAAACAAGCACAGAGGCCATTGATGAGAAACAAAGAAGTGGGTGTTTGCTCCCTGGAAGGTAAACCAACCTTTTTTTATAGAAGTATGCAATGTGATCAAGGCAACTTTCTGAAAAGTTTAGAGCACATTATCCAAAAGTACAAGTGATTCTACGGAAGATCATTGTTAAGGAGGTAAATCTTGATTTTAGTAGGAATGGTCACTGAGTAAGAAAGCCCTGCCATCAAAAAATTCAATATAAAACATGATCATTGCTTTTCTGTAAAGCATGAAATTTTCAACCTAGATAATATATTTGTTATAAATATCTAAATATTTTTCAATAAGCTACTTAAAGGGTAAGAAGTCTGTATTTCTTGAATTTAAAAGGTGTTAAACCCTACATTAAATATATTGTCTTAATTTTTCATCTTATACTGCAGTCTTTTTGCTTGTCACAACTTCATTTTGTAGCTAAATGCTGTGGAAGCATGAGAAATAAAATTAATGAAATGACCTATACTATTTTTCTGTCATTTATGTGAAATTTATTTAAATTATATTGGGTAAAAATTTATCTCCAATGATCTATTGCCTTTTTAGGAAAAACATGATATTTTGTGTTCCATGGGGTTCATTTATTTTTCTTTATTAAGTGTCAGTATCAATGTTACATTATGAAATAAAAACTAAAGACAATTAGGAGCTTTCCCTAGTTCATTTATGTCTTAATCATGAAGTGTTGTTTATCAGAGGGTGATGTATTTTTTTAGCTTCTCCCAATTTTGAAGAACATTCAATTTAACAATCTGCTAGAGACCAAGTGAATTTTAATGACAGAAGCAAACTGGAAGTAGAATATGACATTCTCAACTTTTGGAATTTTCCAGAAGGCCTTAGATTTAAAGTAAAAATGGGAACATTTACCCCACATCTTTCATGTGATCAACAATTGTATTTATCTGATGACATGATTGAGTGAACCACAGGAATTACAGAGGTACATTAGATAATGCATGTCATTAACAATAAATAACCAAAATATTATTTTAGATTTTGTACAGCAAGTCTTGTTCTTGTAATGGGAAACTATGGCATATAAAAATATCAATTTTAATTGTTCAATTTTCTCATTTATTATTAGCTTTTCATTGAATTGGAATGAAATGTATTTGTTTAACTATATTTTGTAAATATTTGTAAAATTTTTATTTCTCAGTATGACACTCACACATGCATATGTGTAATACTATTTATGTATGTATACCGATTGTTTTTCTCTCCAGCTCTAAAGGATTGATGCAATTCTAAGAACTCAGCAATATATACTTTTCCCCCAGAAGTCCCACTAAGTATGCAGTGAGAGTTGTCATCATGGATTCAGGAAAAACTTTCAGGAGGGAAAACCTGCCTGTTGTTTTGATTGCATTCCTTGTGCAGAGAATGAGATCACCAGTGACACTGGTAAGTGTAGGTCTTATGGAGATATTCTCGTGCTTTTTTCATATTCAGCTCATCCATCCATAAAATGGAAAAAAAGACATCCAAAGGACAGCAATGACAAAATTCTTTCTTCTGTCAGGTGGAAATTCATTTCCTCAATTTAGTATATTCTTTGTCCCTCTCTCTCTATGTACTCATAGATTCATTTCTTTCCTTTTTTTGTATTTCTTTTTCTTTTTGACATTGGTGAAGACTGGACCAAGTGGTTCCCTCACTCTTAGCCATATATCCATGTCTTTATCTTTTGTTCTTGTTGTTATTTTGGGAAAAATCTTACAAATTTTCACCAATTTGTCTCAGATTATTGAATATATGTGACTATAGGCACACAAGGCTTCCCCAAGCTATTATGAGGTGTTTTTCTAGACCTCCTGAATATTTTATTTTCTTGTGAGAACTGTTTTCCCCCACCCATAGTCTCTGAATTCCATCTCCATCATACAGTTTAACATATAGTATTGCTAAACAACAGCTATGCACATGATCTGACACCTCATTTTGATTACACTGGAAATGCAGATCTAGAATATCCTTATGTTTCAGGACCTAACACTGATCTTGACAGAAAGCAGGTGCTTGGGCTTAAGTTGAGACAGATATATCTTTAGTATGGTTCATGGCTATATTACAGCATAGGATTAGTTACTAAGATGTTATCCTTGTTGTACCAGAATTAGGGTATATAATACACACCCTGAATCATAGTTTGTGCCATATTGCTGCAGGATGATATGAATTCAGTTTATGAGATTTAATGAGTATGTATAGTTTTATGAGAATGTCAGAGGCATTTTCACAGAGGGAATAGCATTAGAACTTGTTCCAGCTTTTCACTAAATTTATCACAAAATGTTCATATGCACAAAATATCAGTGGCTTATTTGGGTATTATGATCAGTGAGTTACCCTACTGGTGACTCATTCTCTCTCTCTCTCTCTCTCTCTCTCTCTCTCTCTCTCTCTGTCCCTTCTTCTCCCCACCCCCTGCCTTTTTCTCTCTCTTTACTTTTTGGTCTATCTTCCTTTAAGCTGTTTGCTTCCATGGGATGAACAGCTGTCTTTGTCTGAATCTTTATTCCATGACATTTCTGTCTTTAGCCCACTGACTATTGCCTGAAAATCTGGGCCACAATACAATTCTCTTGCTCTAAGTTCTCAATGTAGTGCATTTTGTAACAGAGATGAGAAATTGACATATGCATTATTATACCAAAAAGAAGTAGGGTGACATGAATGTTGACACAACTAATCCTTGTGAAGGATTAGTAGAAGTGACTAAAATGGCTTATTCCCATATCTGCATTATTCAAAAAGCTGAAAATTAAACTCTCTGTTCTTAAAACACTGATAATATTAGGGTGAGAATAGAGACTGTGTACAGAAAGGTTACAGAATCCCACAACTTAAGAATTATGAGTGCCTTTGGAAACACTTGACTTGATGAAAAACTGTGTCATGGTAGAATCATCTTTATACTGGATATTTTCTAATACTGGGTATTTTCTATTCTGGATACTTTCTAATTTGCTTTCCTGGCTGATGTGTGATTTCATTTTGCAAACTACTTAGTATGATTTAAATTTTAGTTTGAAGTGTATGAAGACTAATCATGTGACTTCTGGGAGAACATGGTGGACAGATAACAGCAGCTATGGAGGCTCTCTGAAAGACTTGGCTCAGAATTCAGGAATGGTGTGGAGTAAGGAGTCATAAGCAGGTGGAGATATGCTCTGCTGACCCAGGAATGAACTGGGCTGAGAGAAACCAACTTGGAATGCAGTCCTGGTGCTAGAACAGGAACAGAGGGGCCTCAGGGTGGAGGCTGGAGCCCGCGCCATTGGAAGCCGCGGTTTGGGTTTCCCGCTGCGCAGCGGCTGCGTCTACATCAGCTCGGCAAGGAGAGAGAGGCGCGGAAGCTCTGCAGGATGGGCGGGGAGCCATGCACTGACTTGTGGTGAGGTGAGTGAGAGAAACAGACACTCTACCACAGTTTGACTCCAGCGGAGGACATTCTGGGACTAGGAAGATTTACAGGAGCTGGGCACTGCAGCGACTTCAGCCACGTATCCCCCCTCTCAAGCGGGATTGATGAGAAGTGCCTAACCTACATGACGCTGCTGGTGGACACCCAGATTTTGTGGGCTACCACAACCCAGATCCCAGAGCCTGAGGGTGGCCTGGAGGGGCGGGCCCCACATAGGCTGCCTGGTCTGGAATTTCCTGGTGTGCTGTGGTGGGTGGTAACACCTAGCCGGTGAAATTCGATCAGGCTGTGGCTGACAGGGAGGGAAACTGGGCCTCCTATATAAGCTTGCATATATAAGGAACAGAGAATATGGGAAGAGGCAGCAACAAGAAAGGCTCCTCGGCCCCCAATCCTGAGAAACAGGCAATAGCAGACACCGCACCAATAGACATAAAGCGCCATCTAGAGAGCCTCATAGATCAGTTCAGGAATGAAGTTATCAATGACCTGAAGCTAGAAGTAAGCAGAATAGTTAGAGAAATGCTAAGCACCACCCAAGAAAAAACAGATGGTGGAATGGAAGAACAGAAAAAGAGGGGAGAATTGTTTGATGGAGAAAATAGAGAAAGCATAGAATACGTGAAGCAGGTTCAAAGGGACTAACAAGAAACTAAAAACTCTATCGAAAACTGACATAACAGTTTGAAAGAAACTAAGGACAGACTATCTGAACTGGAGGGCAGATTTGTAATATGGGAGAATGAAATGAAAAACTTCTTAAAACTAACAAAGAAACAAACAGCAATAATACAAAGACAGGAAGATGAAAAGAGGATCCATAACTTAAGAATCAAGAACATAAAAGAAGAAGTAGGGGCACAAACAAATGAACTACAAAAGCTACTCACAGAAATAATCCAGGAGAATTTTCCTAATTTAGCAAAAGGTAAAGATACTCAGATGTATGAGGCATACAGGACCCCAGCCACCAACAACCCAAACAGAGCAACACCCAGGCATATAATAATCAAAATTCCAGAAATTCAATACAAGAACAGAATATTAAAAGCTGTCAGAGACAAGAAACAGACCACTTACAAGGGAGCACCCATCAGAATTACAGCAGATTTCTCTGCACAAACCATCAAATCACGAAGAGCGTGGGGGGAAATAATTCAAGTTTTGAAAGATAATAATCTCCAGCCAAGATTGAGATATCCTGCACAGCTGTCCCTGGAAATTGATGGAAAAACAAGGTGCTTGCAGGATAAAGAGTAACTGGGGGAATTTGCAACCACCAATTCAACTCTACAGAGAGTATTGCAGGATATTCTAAAAAGGAAAAATACAAAGAATCCAGAAATAGTGGCGGGGAGGCCACAATGAATGGAGCAGAGAACAAAATGAAGAAGACAAACTGACAACTAATGACAGAAAAAGAGCTCAACAGAAATGAGGCAGAGAAGATTGGATGATAGGAACAGCTATTTTGGAGAAAATGACGTCTTAATAGGTAATACTGATTTAATATCATCATGTTTTGAAGTCTCATCAAGCTTTTGTTCTTCTGTCTCCATTGGTCTAAACAGGTTGTATCTTATTGTATTTTATTATGTACGATAGTATAAGCAAAAACTTTTAAAGACAAGGAGATTATACAGAAACCATTGTTCATTTTTTGTTAGTTGATTCTAAATACCCTGTAATGCTGTCATTCTCTTAAATGGTTTTACATTGTTTTGATATATTTAATGCTACAATATATGAAGTTGTAATCAAGGATTTCAAGGAAAGAGACAATATGGTAACTACTTTTATGTCAGGATTATCTTGTGGTGAAACACTATTCTGCTTAAATGGTTATGTTTTGATCTGCACTGTTTTGCTGTTATGCCCTCTTTTATCTCAATCTCCACTCCATTATTTACTTTTTTATATTTATCCTTTTAATTAAGGGGAAAATAAATAAAAATAGCAGGATATATTATAGCAACCCACTTTGACTTTCCATTATCTCGATTTAAAGCCCTGTATTACTCTCACCATCTTGTTTTTGACTGATGTCCCCCTATTCTGCTTTGCTTGATAGTACCAGATTTGAAAGTTTAGGCAACAGCTGTGAAGATAGTGAGATTCATTATGGCGCCCATTCTCGATGACTTTTATCTACTTTTGAAGACTTACAATGTCTCCAATGTTTTGGTTTTGTCAGTTTTGTTCTTTACTGTTTTGTTCAATTTTATTATAACTGATGATATAGGCAATTCTATTAGAGATAGCGGGAGGCATTATGGTAACCATTATTGATCACCTTGTGTTATGCTTTTACATTATCTATTATGTCCACCCTTTTGATTTGATTGACTCTGTTCTGTTATGTCACATTTGGTTTTACTCCCTTCCAAAAAAGTAATAAGAACTGTGGGAGCAACAAAACCCAAAATGTGTAATTGTCATTGTACAAAAGAGAGGAAAAGAAAGTGCTCTAAATGACATAACTGCATATATGTTTAAGTGTATAAGATAGAAAATGATATCACTGAGTTTTATTGGATCATTGAACAGAACTGTTTGCAGTCTCACTGTTGGAATGTCCACTTTACAAGCTTTAATTTTGTGACTTGAACAATTATTTCTAAGATGACAATATGTAATCCATTAACTAGTGATTTCCTACTGTTTATTTTTTCTGTAAATCTGTATAACTTGTACCCTTTCTCTGTTTTTTTTCTTCTTAGATAAAATTTTAAAAAAAGACTAATCATGTATTTTACATTAATTTGGATATGTATTGCTTTAGAATTTGAGTGTGTCATTCATTTCTATTAAACTGTTCATACTTCTGGTTTCTGAAAAATAATTTTCAAAAATTTTGTTTCTCATACAATAATATAAAATGCAAATTAAGAAGAATCTGTACTTGAATGACTTACCAAATATTAGAGTTGAAGCAAAAATTGTTTTAGTGACAAGTGCATATTTTGTGTTTGTATATACTTATGTGCTGCTATGAATATTCAAAACTGGAGTTCTGCATTTGAAATATTTTACAAACTAAATAACAAAGGCAAATTGAAACAAAAAATACAAGATGAAAATAAGATAAAAGGAATACTTAAGAAGTTAAAGCACAAATAAAGAAATCAACAGAACAAAGTTGATTCTGGTAAAAATAATTGATAACAATGAATACATTTGAAGAAGCTGATAAAAACACATTTCAAAAAACAATAATACCATAGATAAAAATTTTGACATTTCTTCAGTTGTATGGAAATTTTCCTTATGAATATATAGTTCACTGTTCTACACCAACTTATTTGAATATTTTCTTGAAACTCACCAAATACAGGAAAAAAACAAAATAGACATCAGTGAATGAAGAAAATAAATTTGAAATCCTTCCATGATTTATAAATAAACCAAACAAATTGATGAAATGCTGTCAACTAACATATATGAATTCTTAGTTTAATATTTCCCAAAAATATTTATATGGATTAAATATTAAAATAAAAAAATTCTCTAATCTATTTCCAGTTAGATCATCTATTGTACATACATGAATGAATCAGTCAGCATTCTACTCAGATAATTATTGTATATAAAGTATAATAACCAATGTATTGAGTTGGCCTAAGATCATATATACATATATATATTCAGTCATAAAAAATGCATTTATGACATTTTCAGAATAATAATGGAACTGGAGATACTCATATAAAATGAAATAAAACAGACTCATGCAGAGAAGTATCACATGTTTTCCCTGGTATGTGGGATCAACACAGATGGTATAAAGTGGATGGGAGTCTGTTACTAGAGAAGCAGAAAGAAGTAAGCAGGAGGTGGTGTAAAGGAGGGTGAGGCTAGGAAAAATGTATTATTATATACCTGTGGACAAATATCACAATGAAACATATTATTTCATAAAATTAATGGGCACTCATAAAATATAAAAATAAATGTTATGAGGATTCAAAACTGAAAAAGTACCAGTGGTGAAATTTCAGTACTTAAAGCAGCATGCTAATACTGATCTACTTAAATTCTTTCAGAGAAAGTAAAAAGTGATAAAATTATTTATGTTAGGAGGATATCTAAAACTTATGGATTCTATAGGCTACTACTCTGACATAGAGAAGGATAAACTTAATGCATTTTTAGGAAAACTGATGCACCTTGAGACCATAATGCAAAGTGAAGCACATCTGACACATGAGTGGAAATATTGCATAGTTTCTCTCATTTGAAAAACTCAACATGTAAAAGCAAAATGAAAGGTAAAGAATAGGAGAAAGGAAGGGAGATAGAGTTACTGTAATCCAGCATGGACACTTTATCAAAAAGTGTTGACTTAGACAGTTGTCTTATACATTTTAGATGTCTTTTGTCTTGTGAGTCTGGTGTCAATCTGTATATATGTCAATTAAATGTATAAAGATTTACAAGATAAATAAATGTCAGGAACTGATATAATAAAAGGAGAGGAGAAAAAGAATTAAGATGTGTTATGTACATGTACTAATTCAGTACAGTGACTATATTCATTTGTGTACTGAAAATACATACACATTGATATATTTTAAAAAAGAGACAAAGGATGTACTACTTTATGGAGAGCTGACAATGTCACTGCAAGAAGCTAAATTTACAGACCACTTTACTTTGAAAAATAAATTGGCATACTCTGTACCAAACTGAGATTTATATTCTAAAAAGGGAATCCATTATGAAATTCAGTCTTTGAAATAAAATTTAGTGTTCTATGATATCAATGAATGAAGAAAGTAAATTGGAAATCCTTCCATGATTTATAAATAAACAAAAGCAAACAATAAATTAAGGATAAAAAGAAACTGCATACATCATTTAAATGACATTTATACAACACTAATGTAAACCACACTAATATAATACCAGAAAGGACAAGTCATTCAAACAAATGAGTCAAACACTTTTCTTATTTCAGTTAGTTAAAAGTTGTAAGTAAAATAACAATAAAGGACAGTTTGTATGCCTTGTTAGATGATGATAATAATTTAGTATTTCATTTGTTCTCAATACTGAAGAAGAATTTTTCACTGAGCTGAAACAGGTTGTGTCAATTTGATTAGAAAAACTGGCTTCTGGAGTTCATCTGCTTGACTTTGCTTTCCAAACTTGATTTTATAAAGTTTAAAAATTATGCCTCAATCCGAAATAACTGGGCTAATAAAACAACTTGACACACTCCTTCTCTGACAAAATTTGAAACCTCAAAGCATATAGATGATCCATGTGCATGCAATCCTTCCCAATCCCAGAAACTATAAAGTACCCAGCAGATAACCTTGATCATAAATGTGCTGCATTTTCCTTCCAAATGGGCTATGGTTTGGGTCTTGAGTGACCCATTGGAGCTCCACTGTTATAGACTCTTCTTCAGCTTAAAACTTTTAGGAAGTGGTGGGATTTTTAAGATATGAGTTCACATGAGGGGAAACTGGGGGTCCCTTCAGGGAACCTGAACCCTTTATCTCTCTCTGCTGTCCAGACTCTGAGGAGAGTAGTGTTGCGTGACAGGGCCAGGGGCTCCTCCATGTTGTGTTCCTTGTCAAAGACCCCAGAAAGGAGCCCAGGCTCAGGGACCTGACCCTTGGCACTTGGGGAAGGCAGTTCTGTCTACTTTATCCATTGCTTATTCCTGTATTTGCTACAACGATGGCCAGTGGGCTACTAAAAAGGTTGAAGTATGTTTTATATTAAAATACTATTATAATGCATGGCATTTAAAGAATGGAGGAAAATGTCACATGCTAATTTCTATTCATATACACAGCACTAGGAAGACACTGGATACGATTAAAAATTACTATTGACAGCATGATTGTGGAAATATAAACAATGTTACTTTCCCTAAGTCTGTTTCAATCTAATGAATCACACTCTAATCTGTGTCACATTCACTGGAAAAATACTAGGGACAACTCACTATTGTTAACATCAAGATAAGGAAGTAGGCTGTTACATAAAAGTATTCTAACTGAACAGCTGAAAATATTTAAAAAATTAAATTTAATGTTTAAAATATTTTTTCTTTAAATATGAATACAATTTTCATTGTAAACAACTAAGATTATCACCAAAACTGCTTTTAAGCTGTTACAAATTCTTCAAGATACACAGGAGAAAATTATATAAAATTTTCTTACACACATATAGATTACAAATACTTGTTTATATGTTAAAAGATGGAATTAAAGAAAGACACATTTATCTGCAAAAAATATGCCAAATATTTGAAGAGGAAAAAGTGAAGAACATGAAACATTTAAAGGATAAAACTTAACAATATTTCAAAGTGAGCAAAAGAAAATTTGAAAACCCAGAGTACTGTGGGGATAGTTTTGTGGAATTCTTGTAAAGGACATATAGCTTTGCTGGAGAATCAAGAGGCCAAAAGCAAAAGAGAAATTGACACAGGTTCTTAGCATTTGTCCTTGAGGCACTTTATGCCGTGGCTGAGACACACTTTATGCTGTGGCTGTAACACGCTTTATGCTGTGGCTGTAACAGAGTGCTGGTGCTGCACCAGAGCTTAACAGGAATCAAAAGCTGATAAGCAAAAAGCCTGCGAGGGTCTGGTGGAGCCTCAGGTGTCACAGCACAGCTCCTGCCTTCCCACTGCCCACCAGACATGCACAGAAGTCAGGAGCTACATTCAATGGCTTCCAGTGTGGCTTTCAAAGGAAATGTGAATGGAAGCAGAAAAGCATACTGGTTAAGTACATGCAGTTCTGGAAACTGATGGATCATTCTGAGTCCCAGTTTCTGCAACAAATGGCTCTGGGACACATTAGTAACTCCTCCTGCTCCTAAAAGCCTCTTTCATGCTGATGATGAGTGATCCTCCCTCAGAAAATTCTCATTGTTTGAAATGGAATTACACATATGACACCCATAGGAGGGTCCCTAGACCATAGTAAAGCATTTAAAAAGAAAGACACAGAAGGTTTAGATTATTACACCTTATACTAGGTGTATAAGGCATATTGCAACTTCCAATGCTTGATCAGTATTTCCTGTTCTACAAATCACAAACTTCTACTCTGAAGAAGAGCAGGAAGTCAAAGGCCAGATCTCTAGTAAAACTCTAAAGCATCTCATCCTCCAAATTCAAGCTCCAAAACACTGGCAGAGTTTTCATTGTGGTTTAAAATTTTCCTTATGTCAGTAGATGCAGTTTCATATTTTGTACTCAATTTCCACCACAAATTTAAAGGAAAGTCATCATGTATTCACTTGAGAGAAGATTTTTCTAAACTTTCTTGAATTATTTTAATTTAATTAAAATTAAAGTAATCCTTTGAAAACAATTCTCCTAGCACTAATTCCATCTTTCCTGGTAGCCTTACAGAGAGTTGACAAGCTAACCTATAAATCTGCTGCATGTCAGCTCTGGCTCCTCTCTCTTGTTAAAGCCTTTATTTTCGCCAGTCTGTGATTTTCTTAGTAGGATAAACTTTTCTAACTATAGGACTGCATTGTGACTGGTGGATGTTAAAACAGCAAGACAATTTCCTCTGCCATGCTTGATTTGGGAGTGTGTCTATCAAACTTCAGTGAACAAAGACAAGTGTCCGCATGCAGAGGGGCTCTGTCAGCTTCCTCACAAGGCTCTGGCTCTCTGTGTTACCAGACTCTGGAGAGGATTCATCCCTGGGCCAAAACTCTAAGACAGACTAAAATGGAGTGATGCAATCACAAGCACTCCATGATTGCAAATCTTCAGTCATGTGTATACAGATCAAATACACACACACACACATATGCACACATGTTCCCCTCAGAGGTGAACAGGGATGGTATCAGTTCCATGGATTGAATACAAAAATAGAAAAAAAATGTGTGAGTTTATTAAATACATTTTGCTCTTTTTAATTGACTTCCTCATGGTATTTTTCCATAGTAGTCTGATTGGACTAGCCTAAGCATAGAAATGAACAGAAACCGAATCTTCAACTCCAAGGGCAGAACTAAGTCAAGGATGTTCACATGGGGATACAAAGATGAATAACTCATTTGTCAAACACAATGTAGATTTTTGAGAAATATTGAAAATAATACAACCTATGGTCACACGCATATTTCAAACTCTTTAGGATATTTGGCTTTCTTTTCATAGAAGCTGCTATACAATTAATAAATTGTTAATATTTGGGAATCAATTATTTGAAAACAACTAGGTTGAATCCATGTAAGAGTAAAAATGTGAGACTATCCATTCACAAGAACTCAGAGTTCTAAGGACACTGCAAAAGTATCAAAAGTGATTTATGAAGAGTGGGACAAATAGAAAATCAAATTTTACAAAGTAGTGAGTTTTGCATCATAACACAAAGCATTTCAGAAGGAATTTTTGAATGCTACAACATCTTTGTTTCTCAAACAGTGTACCATGGGATTAAACATAGGAGTAACAATTGTGTAGAAAAGAGAAAGGAATTTCTCTGTTTCTTCTAAATGACTGAGATTTGGGCTCAAATATGTAATTATGCCTGATCCAAAAAAACAAAGTGACAAACATAAAGTGGGAAAAGCAGGTGGAGAATGCTTTGGCCAGCCCAGTGGTGGAGGACAGCTTCAGGACTGTTAAGATGATTTTCACATAGGATTCAAGGATCAGCACAAAAGGAATCTTGACAACTAGAAAAGCAATAACATAAATCAGCATCTCAATCAAAAAAGGTTTTCCCAGAGGAGGGTAAGGACTAAAGATGTGTCACAGAAAAAGTGGTCCAGCTGGTGGTGTCCACAGAAGGTGAGAGAGAAGACTGAGTAGTGAACCCCGTGTGCACTGGACTTCCACTCACCCAAAACCACCTGCCATCTGCACAGCCTCTTGTTCATGAGGAGAGGGTAGAGCAATGGTTTGCAAATGGCCACGTACTTGTTGTAAGCCATGGCTGTCAGAATAAAGCACTTGGTGACCCCTAGGACCAGAAAAACACACATCTGAATAGCACAGGCCAGAAAAGAAATAATTCCATTCTGTCTGTAGAGATCTGCTAATAGTCTGAGGATAGTGACTGACACGTAGCCTATTTTCAAAAGGGAAAAATTCCTAAGGGAAAAATACGTTGGCATCTGCAGGGAAGGGTCAATCTTGGTTATGACCAGAATGAGGCTATTTCCCCCACCACAATGATCACATACATTACCAGAAATAGCCCAAAAAGAAATCCTTGAAGATTGGGGACATCAGAAAAACCATTTAAGATGAATTGCACCAGGATAGTTTGATTTCTCTGTGAAGAGTTTTGGTCTGTTGATACCATCTATGAAGGAAATGAATTCTAAGATGTAAAATCCTTCAGCCAACCAGGTTCAACTGCAAAATAGCAAATTTGGTGATGTTGGTTGCAGCAATACAGTATATCATGTTCTGTTCATGTTGTTTTATATTCTACTGATGTACTTCAAGTATAATGCCCTGCTCTTCAGATGTTAATGAGAGTACAATCTTAAAAATCTATTCCTGCTGCTCATCATAATGAATAAAAGTATGTTATACTGGAACACAGCAAAACAAACAGAATCAGTAAAACATGATAGGGAATTTTCACTGAGGGTGAGAACTGCCCCACAAAAAGCCAAATTCTTGTAAAAAAGAAAATGGCTGACCAACGACTGTGAAACTTCTCTTCCCCCAAGCAAAGGGAAACAAATGTCTTCCTCATTCCTTAGCTGACCAAGGACTGTAAATTCCTGCAAAACTTCTCTGTCCTCAAGCAAAGGGAAACAAAAGTCTTCTTTATTGTTCTTTCTATAAAAGTCTGTCAAAATTTTAAGCCGGTTACACAGTTTTGCAAACTCCAACTGCACTGTGTTGCTGGTGCCAGGATAAATAAAAGCACTCCTTTTTCTTTAAAAAGACGTCTTGCCCCATTTTTTGGACAACATTTTGAGGCCTTGTTTTTGGGTACAACAGTTATACTGTTTTGAACTTCTCTTGACCTTTGGCTGCCCTTTGCTTATGTTAATGGCCATGGTATGGGACACTTCTTGTAGAAATGAACTTAGCCTGAACCTGTGCCATACCATTGGACTCCAGAGGCCCAGGAATCATAGGAGACAGTCAGAGTGAGAACAGCTGCCCATATTCCAAGCATAGCTGCCCATCTGCTATAATAGAGAAAAGGTGAAAAAGGTCATCTGAATTGGACAAAAGTCAACTTTCCTTAACTGGTTCCAATATTCCCCACCTAGTCTCAAAAATCTACTGTGTGCACCCATTGCCAAGAACTGGAATTAACAGAAAGGATATGCCCCATTACAAAATCAGTATGTGTGAACAGTCTTCTCATAACCATTAAGAACTTGGGAGAAAGGGAAAACACTGAGGCCTCCAATTTCCAGAGTTATAATAAAGAAAAATCCCTGTTATTCTCAATCCAATGTGAAAACACCATAAAGTAACATATGACATATTTTTCCCTTCCTGGAAGAACCACCAGAATTTGCAGTATCAAAAACCAGAATCAATTTAATAACAACACACACATCCCATTCTCAGTTCTCAGGAATCCTGTAACTTGTGATAGTACTAAATGTGTCCATTTGAACTTCAAGATTTGTCATGTGGGGAGGCACATGCCTATAATCTTAGAACTTGGGAGGTTGAAGCAGGAGGACTGCTCCAAGTTTGAGGAAAGCCTGGGCTACATAGTGAGTTTAAGACTGGTCTGGGCTACATGGCAAGCCCTGTCTTGAAAGAAAGAAAAAAGAAAGGAAGGAAGGAAGAAAGAAAGAAAGAAAGAAAGAAGAAAGGAAGAGAAAAGAAAGAAGGGACAAACTCAAGATTTGTACAAAAAGATTTTAAATTTTTAATTTTTTCCTATTTATTATTATTATCATCAAAACTTTATGTATTTCTGTCTGGGTGGCTCACACTTGTAATTCCAGCACTCACTGAGGCAGGAAGATTGTTGTGAGTTTGAGACTAGCCTTGGCTACAAAGTGAGCTCAAGTCCAGCCTGAACTGCATAGTAAGGCCCTATCTCAAAAAACAAAATGAAACAAAGACTTTTACGTATTTATTTACAGAGAAAGGATAAACACAATATTAACTTCACAAAGATAAAAATATAGGAATTATTGAGAATACTACCACATATACTATGAACATTTAAAAAATTTTTTGTAATGCTGGAGATTGAACCCCGAATCTTGTGTATGTTAGGCAAGTGTTTTTACCACTGAGCTACATTCCAAACCCATAAATTTTTTTCTTAAAAGATAATTTTTGGGTGACTTCCATTCTACACTGATACATAAACCTATGCCCACTTGTATGGAATGGAGAGGGCTGTACATCATGATAAAGATTCTATAATAAATATTAAGTGACCTAGGATTACATGGCTTAGTAAGCAGAATAATTCAACAATGTTTTGAGAGATAATTCAACATTGTTCTATCAGAGAAGCCTTCTGCAGCAAATACCATGATCTATTTTTGGTTGTTACTATGTATATAAAAGGAGAGTAAGCTTGAGTACTATGCTAAATTCCAGTCCTGAAAAGTATCATCATTTAACTAGATGTTGAAGTGGTCCCTCTTCTACCTTGACTTGTAAGAATATAGATGTAAGTGCTTTACAAATTAAAGGGTATCATAGCTTATTAATTATAAATTTACAAACAAAGCATTATCTTTCTTGGAAATAAACTGTCAAAACTAGCTAATATATTAGAAAGTGGCTGTGAGACTTCAATTTTTGCTTCTGATAGTTTCAAAGGAAGATGGAGGCCTCAGCAAGACAGTAGTAAAGAGAAATTTTAGCAAAACTAATTTTTTAGAAATATATCAATTCTGGCCATTAAGCGGCGTTAGGAAAAAAGAAAGCATATTATAAAAAGCAGAACACCATTCCCATAACTATAAATTTAAATGAAATAAAATCTGATTCAATTATGTAAAGCTTTTTAATGACACGTTAAATTACACATTTAAAAGCATGCACAGACAGGGGCTGGGAATTTAGCTCAGCGGCATAAGTGCCTGCCTTGCAAGCAGGCAGTCGTGCGTTCGATCCCCAGTACCGATAAAAAAAAAATCATGCACAGACATTTGTTTCTTACCAACAAACAGTGAGAAACATTCAGAACTTACTAGTTCCTGGATCAAGCTCAGTCAATTCATCCTGAAAGAACCTAAAAAGAAAATAATATAAAAACAGATTATGACTTGTGAATTACTCTAAGATGATTCTAAGTACGACTGAGCACATATAAAGAGGAAAAATTCAGACTCAGAGATCAATTTGGGGAGCTAGGTGTGATACCATATGCCTACAATTCCATCACTGGGGAGGCTGAGGCTGCAGAAATTTTTGCCCCCACACAAAACAGAAGCAATCTTGCATTAATAAATACACTATTCAGGCTGGGAGTGTAGATCAGTGGTACCAAACATGCTAGCATGCACAAAGTCCTAGATTCAATCCTCAGCATAAAAGAAAACCTTTTTAAAATTCTATTCAGGTTGGAATAAACTCTCAAAGCATGTTTTATACCCAAAAGTTCAAAGCTATATTTGTCTGTGAAAAGTCAATCAGCAATGAATGTCAAGCAAAGTAAATCTTCTCTACAGCTGATCAAAGTTATTTTTTCCTAGAATGACTATTTACTTTCTCATATCTGTTTTTGACTCATTTTTCCTCAGAAAAGCATTTTCTGTTATCTATCACACTTCTCTCACACACAAGATCAACTTCCTAGTTATAATTATCTGTAACACCTATGGCTGTTTATTCTCAGCCCTCACCAACACAGACTTATGGGGTCAGTGTCTGACTTCTCCACAAGTATGTGGACCTGGCCTTTCTTATTTATGCTGCACTGCTCCATTACCTCTCATGTGCCTCGCACACAGTAGCTATTTAATTAAAATAAACTGTTGAATAGGAACAGTAAATTTAACCTACTGGCACAGTGAGTAGTACGAACCTGTAAACCCAGCTACTCAGGAGATTGAGAAAGAAGCATTAGAAATCTGAGACCAGCTGCAATTTAATGAGATCCCACCACAAAATAAAATCAAAACAGAGCCAGGGGATGTAGGTCAGTGGTTCAGCACTTGCTGAACACATGTGAGCCCCTGGGTTCAATCTCCAACACAGTAAACACTGGTAAGTTGAGGAGAATGGGGAGGCGTAGGAAAATGAGGAACAGCAGCAACAGCAGCATCAGGAGAAAGAGAAGGAGGAGGGATACATATGATCAGGACTAGCAGGTACGAGGGCCTCAACTGGGATTCAAGTAGAAGAGGATTCACACAGTTCTTAAAGTCCTCTGCAATCCGGGGCTGTGTTGGCCAACATCACTCGCCAACATGCATATGCTTTCTGGCCTATTTCCCCTCTTCCTCCACTTGGTTAGAAAAACTATTAATCCCCCAAGATCCAGCTTAATTATTAATCATCACTATAAAACATGGGAAGCAGAAGGCCTCTCCAATGTTTACTAAATGATAAATGAATGATTTAAATACCTGCTTCCTCCACTGCTCTTCAAAGGAAAGGACTAGGTCTTGCTATCTCTGGAACTGCTTTTATGCTTAGAACAATTGTTGATGCACTATGAAAGGTACTTAGGTGTAAGGTGAACTAAAAAGACACATCTTGCCTCTAGATCAGAGAGTAAGCAGAGAAAAGCATAAAAATCAGAGAGCTCAAGTCTAGTCTGGCAAGAGTGTGGAAGGATGCCTAAATGAGGAAAGTGAATCTTAAACACCAGAATTTGAAAGCTGCTGAAATTGACTGAGGAGCCTAAGAAGGCTCATCTCCGAGTGGCTCCAAGACCTCTCTACACAAGCAATGGGAATCAGAATAACCCATTCTGCACATTAAGGAAACAGCTCATCTTTACACATAGGCTGAACACTGAACATCCTGCTAGAAGTAAAACTGAGAATATGCAAAACATTGACTATATAATGGGAAAGTTAGACCCCCTCATAGGTTCTAACTCCAGTTTCTTTCAAGTTCTGTCTTCTGAAGCAAGTCACTTCCTCTTCTGAGCTTAAAATTCTGGACATTAAATGAAAGGACTCAGTGCCGGAGATTTAGCCCAGTGGCACAAGCATCTGTCTGGCAAGTGCAAGGTACTGAGTTCAATCCCCAGTATCAAACAGTCAATCAATAAATAAATGAATAAATGAAATCTATTAAAAGTATCCAAAAAAGGACAATGCCAATGTACCTTCTAAAAACCAGTATTCCAAACTCCAAGCAATAGATCAAACACAAACACAGATGGTGACTCGAACAATAAAAAAATACTAAAAAAAACCTAGACATCTACTAATTTTATCTGCTTGGTAACAGTTCCCTCCTCTGCTAACTGCACCTTGATTTTTCTTTAGAGCCTTTCATCGCTCTTCTACTCCAAGACTATATGATGCAAAAGAGACTGACCCAAATATACTGTAAACTGGCATCAACAACAGCACCTATCGTGCTATAGAGCTATTAAAATGAGAAGGTACATGTAAATATTCTGCATAACACTTAACAAAATACAAGCTCACAAATCCCTAAGGTCTACCCATCTCAATGCTGTGTCTACAGGGCAAAGCATACATTGTAGAAAGGTAACTACTAAGCCATCTTGACATAAGGTGAAGCTGTAAGATCACTAATGTCACCTTAATTACTTGCTATAATTCTGGAATCATTTTTTATATTTTTAAACCATTTAATTCCAGGAGTTTGCTATTTCTGAGTAAAAGAACTTCTCTATTTACCCTAAAATTCTTCAGAAGTTCATAAAGAACCTTGACTACAGAACTAAGCATTCTGGGAGGCTGAGGCAGGAAGATCACAAGTTTGAGGCCAGCCTGAGCAATTTAGTGAAATCTTGTCTGTCTCCAAATATAAAGTAAAAAAGGGAAGGAGATGTAGCTCAATGTGAAGATCCTGAGCTCAACTTCCAGTACCTCAAAAAATTAAAGTCTGAAACAGTTCTGCCCAATAGAAAATTTTGTAACGATGAAAGCATTCTATATCTGCACTCTCCATACAGTAACCATTAGCTACATACACCTGTTGAGTACCTGGAATGTGACTAGTATGGAGGAGCTGAATTTTTAACAAACAGCAGGTAAGTCTAGTGGTAATTAAACTGAACATTGCAGATCTACAATTTATCCCTCCTTCTAAATCTGTTGACCACATTATGTTGCACAGATACAGACAGAGACTATGTTCTACCACTGAGCTTACACAGACACAGACACACACACAGACACACACACACACACACACACACACACACACACACACAGAGTCCTATTTATTTATTTAAATATTGGGACAGGGTCTCAGCAAGTTACTCAGATTAGCCTCCAATTTATGATCTGCTTGTCTCAGCCCCCAAGGTGGCTGTTCAAGTGGGGCAAAGGTCCCACTGTGCCAAACTTCTACTGCAGCCTTAAAAAAGGTAATATGGAAATGATTAGGGTAGAATTATTTACTATCCAATTTATAACAGTAATTATGAATAGTTACATTGAATATTATCAGACTAATATACCACCATCCTAAAAAGGCAGTCATTTATTTCTTCAAACACTATTAATCTGCCCAAACTGTATCAGACCTGAGGTTTGGAAAATAAAGACATGAATAAGATTGACCCAATTCATAGAGAGACCCTGTCACAAAAGATAAAAAAAAAAAAACCAAAGACTGACCCAATTATCAGAGAATGACAGTCTAGAGAGGTACAGAACAGGCTAAATGACTACAGAGTTCAATGATGTAAATATACTTAATTCCATTGAAATTTACACTTAAAGACACTTAAAATGGGAAATTTTATGATGTACATATTGCCACTATATATATATATATATATATGTGTGTGTGTGTGTGTGTGTGTGTGTGTGTGTGTGTGTGTGTGTGTATTTTTTTTTTATTTAAGAGGAAAAAGAGAAAAACACAAAACAAAACAAAGCAGTGTAAGGTTACATATAATACAGAACTACAAAAAAAAGCATAACAGTAAGAAATCACCTGTTAATAGATTACATATTATCATCTTGGAAATAGTTGCTCAAATCACAGTATCAAAGAATACAAAGTAGACATTCAAACAGAGAGACTACAAACAGCTGTGTTCAATGATCCAAAAACATTAATATAGTCAGCTATTCAACATCCCTATACACACTTGCTGTTATATCCGTTAGAGCTCTTTTTTCCCCTTCCTCTCTTTTTACAACAAAATTTACACATTTTAGATTTTATTACTCCTTAGTTCTTATTACTTTTTTGGGGGGGGGAGAATAAAGTCAAATATGGCAGAACAAAGCTGTCAGTGAAAACCAAGGATAGACTTAGCACATGATGTAGAACAGAGTATACGGTTATTAACAATAGTTATCAACGTTGTCTCTTGTTTCCTTAAAAAGATTTGTCTATCTCATTAGATATTATAAAGTTGGACAAAACAGTAGAGAACAAGACCAATAAAACTTAGACATTGTAAACATTACAGGACTTCCAAAGGAGACAATAGTCAAACCAGAATGGGCATCTTAGTGAATCTTACTGCCTTCAAAGTAGTTGCCTATACCCTCGGACCTGATACTATCCCACAGAATGGAACAGAGTCTAATCAGTCAAAACAAGATCGTGGGAGCATTACAGGACTTCAAAACAGGTTAATAGGAAATCGAAAAGAGTTACTATTATATATCCTAATTTTTAAAATTTTTCCCTTAATTAAAATAAACATAAGAAATAACTAAATAATTTTTTTAAAGAATAATAGTTACCATAGTGTCTGTCTTTTTCCTTGAGATATTTGGATAAAACTTCATATACTATAGCTTCAAATATTTCCATATCAAGAAGCCCGGAATAAAGCCTTTCTAATTAATAAGTGAAAATTTTATAAGGCTTCAAGGCCACATAATGGGGAATCATGATTGCCACATATTTTCATATATTTGAATCATTACTTACATTAGGGAAACTATTCGGTATTCATACATGTGAGATTGATTTATTTCACTTATGAGTATGGTCTCAAGCTGCGCCCATTTATTGATAAATATCTCAATGTGATCCTTCTTTATAGCTGAATAATATTCCATTGTATAGAAATACCACAACTTTTTTATCCATTCCTCAGTTGATGGACACTTGGGTTGTTTCCAAGATCTGGCGATTACAAATTGTGCTGCTATAAACATAGGTGCACATAAATCACTGTGGTATGATGCTTTCAGTTCTTCTGGGAATATGCCTAGAAGTGGAATAGCTGGAATAAATGGGATTTCCAATCCCAACTTTTTGAGAAACCTCCAGACAGACCTCCACAAAGGCTGTACCAGTCTACACTCCCACCAACAGTGCAGGAGAGTTCCTTTTTCCCCACATCCTCTCCAGCATTTGTTGTTGTTGGTTTTCTTGATCCTGGCCATTCTTTCAGGAGTGAGATGGAATCTCAGTGTGGTTTTAATTTGCATTTCTCTGATGACCAATGATGATGAGCATGTTTTCATATATTTATTTGCCATTTGCATTTCTTCATCTGAGAATTGCGTATTCATCTCAGATGCCCATTTTTGGATTGGATCTTTGAATTTTGGAGGTCTGAGTTTTTTTAATTCTTTATATGTTTTAGACAAGAGTCCCTTGTCTGAGAGAGAGTTCACTAAAATCTTTTCCCAGTTTGTGGGTTTTCTTTTCACTATGCTGGAGATTTCTTTTGACATGCAGAAACTTTTTAATAAGATGTGGTCCCAGTTATTGATTCTGGGAAGTGTTTCCCGTGCGGTTTGAGTCCTGTTCATGAATTCTCTACCTACTCCTATGTCTCCAAGGTTTCTACCCACTTTGTCTTCCAATAGATTTAGTGTTTCTGTTTTAATATTCAGATCTTTGACCCATTTAGATTTTAATTTAGTACATGGTGATAGACATGGGTCTAGCTTTAGTTTTCGGCAAATGGAGAGCCAGTTTTTCCAGCACCATTTATTAAAGAGACTATCGTTCTTCCAGTGAACCTGCTTGGCTCCTTTATCAAAGATAAGGTAGTTGAGTGTGTTTGTAGTTGTGGTTGTATCTTCTAATCTATTCCATTGATCTTCGCCTCTATTTTGATTCCAATACCATGTTGATTTTACTACTGTTGCTTTGTAGTATAATTTCAAGTCAGGGATTGTGATGCCTCCTGCTTTGCCTTTGCTGCTTAGAATTGCCTTTGCGATTCTAGGTCTCTTCTGGTTCCAGATGAAATTTAGGAGTGATTTCTCTAGATCTATAAGGTATGTTGATGGTATTTCTATTGGGATTGCATTGAATCTGTATAAGAGTTTTGGGAGAATGGCCATCTTCACAATGTTTGTTCTTCCTATCCATGAGCAAGGGATGTCTTTCCATTTTCTGAGATCATCTTCAATTTCCTTTTTCAGTGTATTATAGTTTTCACTGTATAAGTCTTTCACTTCTTTCGTAAGAGTAATTCCTAAATATTTCATTTTTTTGCTTGCTAATGTGAATAGTCCAGTTTCCCTTATTTCCCTCTCTGTAATTTTGTTGTTCGTGTATAGGAATGCTATTGATTTCTGAGTATTGATTTTGTATCCAGCCACATTACTGAATTTATTTATTGTATCTAAGAGTATTTCAATGGAGTTTAGGGGGTCTTCTATGTAGAGTATCATGTCATCTGCAAACAATGATAACTTAACTTCTTCTTTTCCTATCTTTACCCCTTTTATTTCTCTTTCTTGCCTAATTGCTCTGGCTAGTACTTCCAGTACTATATTAAATAGGAGTGGTGATAAAGGACATCCTTGTCTTGTGCCTGATTTTAAAGTAAAGGCTTTCAATTTTTGGCCATTTAGAATGATGCTGGCTGTTGGTTTGTCATAAATGGCCTTTATTATATTGAGGTAAAGACCATCTATTCCAATTTTCTGTAGAGTTTTTATCATGAATAAATGTTGGACCTTATCGAAGGCTTTTTCTGCATCTATAGAAATGATCATGTGATTCTTATTTTTGGCTTTATTGATATGGTGGATTACATTTATTGATTTGCGTATGTTGAACCATCCTTGCATTCCTGGGATGAATCCCACTTGGTCATGGTGTATAATCTTCTTGATGATTTGCTGGATCCTATTTGCCAATATTTTATTGAGGATTTTTGCATCTGTGTTCATTAGGGAGATCGGTCTATAGTTCTCTTTTTTAGTTGGGTCTTTCTCAGGTTTTGGTACTAGAGTAATATTTGCTTCCAGGAACGACTTAGGAAGGATTGCTTCCCTTTCAATTTCATTGAACAGTTTGAAGAGTGTCGGCATTAGGTCTTCTTTGTATTTCTTGTAGAATTCTGCAGTGAATCCATCTGGGCCTGGGCTCTTCTTGGTGGGTAAGGACTTAATTACATTTTCAATTTCAGTAACAGAGATTGGGTTATTCAACAGTTTTACATCCTCTTGATCTAGCTTTGGCAATTCATATGCTTCTAAGAATCTGTCTATTTCTTCTGTGTTATCAAACTTTTGAGAGTAGAGGTTTTTGAAGTAGGTGTTGATGATCTTCTGTATTTCTATTGGGTCTGTAGTGATTTCTCCTTTTTCATTTCTTATTGCATGAATTTGAGCTTTTTCTTCCCTTTTTTTAATAAGGTTGGCTAGGGGCTTATCGATTTTATTTATTCTTTCAAAGAACCAACTCTTTGATTTGTTGATTCTTTGGATTGTTTTCTTAGTCTCTATTGCATTGATTTCTGCTCTGATTTTTATAATTTCCTCTCTTCTTTTGGCTTTGGGCTTGACTTGCTCTTCTTTTTCTAGCTGTTTGAGGTGTAGCATCAAGTTATTTATTTGTATTCGTTCTGTTTTCCTGATGTGGGAACTCAGTGCAATAAATTTTCCTCTCAGGACGGCTTTCATTGCATCCCACAGGTTCCGGTAAGTTGTATCTGTATTTTCATTTTCTTTTAGGTATTGTTTGATTTCTTCTTTAATTTCCTCTGTGACCCACTGATTACTCAAGAGTGTGTTATTCAGTTTCCATGTGTTTGTGGGATTTTTGCAGTATCTTTTATCATTAATTTCTAATTTCAGAGCGCTATGATCCGATAACATGCAAGGGATGATTTCAGCTCTTTTGCACTTGTTTAAATATGTTCTGTGAGCTAATATATGGTCTATTTTAGAAAATGATCCATGTACTGCTGAGAAGAATGTGTATTCTGATGTTGTTGGGTGGAACATCCTGTATATGTCTATCAAACCCATTTGTTCACAGGTATGATTCAGTTCTGTTATTTCTTTGCTCATTTTCTGTCTGGTTGATCTGTCCCTTGGTGTCAATGGCGTATTAAGGTCTCCTGTTACAATTGTGTTACTGATAATTTGAGTTTTCATTTCTGTTAATAATTGTTTTATATAACTTGGTGCTCTGGAGTTTGGTGCGTATATATTTAAGATAGTTATCTCTTCCTCTTGGAGTTTTCCCCTTACAAGTATGTAGTGACCTTCTTTGTCCTTTATGGTCATTGTTGGTTTAAAGTTCACGTTGTCTGCAAACAGAATGGCTACTCCTGCCTTTTTCTGGATTCCTGCTGCATGAAGAATTGTTTTCCATCCTTTGACTTTCAGTCTGTGAGTATCCTTCTGGGTTAGATGGGTTTCCTGTAAACAGCATATGGTTGGATTTTGTTTCTTGATCCATTCTGCTAGTCTGTTTCTTTTGATTGGTGCATTGAGACCATTTACATTAATGGTTATTACTGTTAAATGCTGGTTAATTGTAGGAATGTTATCTCTCTGCTGTTGCATCTTTATCTTTCTGTTCTGTTTAATTATTTGCTTGGCTTAGTGGTTTTTTCCTTTGTGTATCTAAACTGTCTTTCAATATTTTTTGCAGGGTCGGTTTGGTGTTCATGAAGTTCTTCAGCTGTTCTTTGTCATGGAAGTATCGTATTGCACCATCTATTTTGAATGATAGTTTTGCAGGATATATCAGTCTTGGTTGGAAATCATTTTGCTTTAGGATCTGGAATATTTCACTCCATGCTCTTCTTGACTTTATCGTTTGTGCTGAGAAGTCTGCTGTGATTCTGATAGGTTTTCCTTTATAAGTGATCTGTCTTTTCTCTCTGACAGCTTTTAGTAATCTATTCTTGTGTTGGATTTCTGGGATGGTGATTATTATATGTCTGGGTGTAGTTTTATTTTGGTTATGAGTGTTTGGAGTTCTATATGCTTCACTGATCTTGATGTCAGTTTCTGATCTCATGCTTGGGAAATTTTCAGCTATTACTTCTCTAAATATCCGCTTGACATCCTTTATGTTGTCTCCCTCTCTTTCATTAATCCCTATCATTCTTATGTTATTCTTCTTTGCATCGTCTTGCAGTTGTTGAATTGTTGTTTCCTGATTCCTTGTTATTTTCAAAAGATCTTTCCTTTCCTGTTCACTAGCTGCAATCATGTCTTCAAGGTCTGAAATTCTATCTTCACTTTCATTAAGGCGGTTTTTACAACTTTCAGTGGAGTTTTTTATTTCCTGTATATCTCTGTGCATCTGCATTATGTATTCTGTTTGTTTCTTATATTGCTCGTCTAGGGATTCTATCTTTTTGTTTAGTTCCTCCAATTTTTTATCTGTGTTTTCTTTAGATATATTTAGAATCTCTTTCATTTCTTTTATCATTTCTTCTTTTATCTGGGAGATTATTTCGAGTTTGAATTTCTTTAAAGCTTCCTGGAGTTGTTTGTCAACTTCAGTAGCTATTATGTCCGATATATGAGGTGGATGGGATATATTTTCTTCTATATACATTGCTCCTAGGGTTTCCTGAGATGGGCTGGAGGTTTGAGGTTGTAATTTGGTCTTTCGTTTTGTCATTTTGTATATTTCTGTGTTTCAAGTGTTATTTGAAAGCTTCCTCAGGATCTGTTGAAAATCCCCTTCTATGCTTGGAGCTACTGAGCCTCTGACACCGCACTACCCCAAGCCATTGGGCCTGCAGGACCAGTGTCCCTCCTCTGCCTGCTCAGAACTCCGCAGTTCCAGACAAGCTGGGCCTCAGGGACACTGTGCGCCCACCTGCCCCTTGGAAGATCCACAGCTCTTCAATTGCAGCCGGGTTAGGGTGCTCTCCACAGGCCACAGTGCCTCAGGAGCCTGTGATCCCTCCCTGCTTGCAGAGATATCCACAGTCCTCTAGGCAAAGGAAGGGACTTCTGCAGGCACTCCAGATCCGCCCAGCTCCTCCTCTGCAGGCAGATGGCTAGGCGCGGCTGGGCTCGGGGGTTAGTGTAGGCCCGCCCATCCGTCAGGAGCTCAGCAGACTTCCAAGTGTAGCGGGGGGGGGGGGATGGGGAGGCAGCTGTAGTGGCCTCTAACCCACTGTTCCACTTCTCTGCACCCAGAAGCCTGGGGGGTCCGGAACAGTCTGAGATTTGGGCAGACTGTGCTGGGCACTCACCACAGGCTGAGGTGCCTCAGGAAGCTGCGATGCCTCTCTGCTTGCAGAAGTATTCAGTCCTTCAGACAAAGGAACGGGCTTCTGCAGGGACTCCGGATCCGCCCAGCTCCTCCTCTGCAGGAGATGGCTAGGTGCGGCTGGGCTTGGGGGTTAGTGTAGGCCCGCCCATCCGTCAGGAGCTCAGCAGACTTCCAAGTGTAGCTGGGGGGGATGGGGAGGCAGCTGTAGTGGCCTCTAACCCACTGCTCCACTTCACTGCACCCAGAAGCCTGGGGGGTCCGGAACAGTCTGAGATTTGGGCAGACTGTGCTGGGCACTCACCACAGGCTGAGGTGCCTCAGGAAGCTGCGATGCCTCTCTGCTTGCAGAAGTATTCAGTCCTTCAGACAAAGGAACGGGCTTCTGCAGGGACTCCGGATCCGCCCAGCTCCTCCTCTGCAGGAGATGGCTAGGTGCGGCTGGGCTCGGGGGTTAGTGTGTGTGTATATATTTAAAAGACTGTAGCATAATCAAAAGATAACATTTTAAAAAATTAACTGTATGAGGATATACTGAAATAATACTAATCACATACACTTTTTTTGGAGACGGGGAGCTAGGCAGTTCAGGCTGTCTTTGAGCTCACTTTGTAGCCCAGATTCACCTTAAATTCACACCAATCCTCCTGCCTCAGACTCCCAAGTGCTGGGATTACATGTGTGTGCTACCACACCTGGTGAGCA
Organism: Cavia porcellus; assembly: GCF_034190915.1. Classification (NCBI taxonomy): domain Eukaryota; kingdom Metazoa; phylum Chordata; class Mammalia; order Rodentia; family Caviidae; genus Cavia; species Cavia porcellus. The sequence goes on from NW_026947515.1 coordinate 31,626,958, forward strand.
TACACCTTTACATCAGAATAGTTTTGAATCCTGGCACCTACACTAATTGTGTTGGCTTAGAAAGTGACTTCACCTCTGATCCAATTTCTTCATCTGTAGACTGTTGTGAGCATTCTGACAGGATCCACTTAAGTCCTTAAGCCCGAGGTCAATTGCTATTATCAGCATTAGCAAGAGATGTGATCATGGAGACCCAGATAGAGGAAAAAGATGGGCCAGATACATATGTTTCTTAGGCTGTTGAGAAACATATTCAGAGGAAGCAGCATATGAAATGAACAGAGGACAGAAGTAGAATGTGGTCTGATTTGACTAGGCCCTCAACAGGAGGCCACATTTTAAAGACCTGTAACTGTCACACACGAAGACTTTCTTTAGCCTACAGGTAATAGTCTCTAAAACCATAAATACATGCCTAGGAAATCTTATCTATACCAGCTCATGTCTACTAAAATTTTAACCAGAAAACTGAAAGTAAATGAAGTCATTATAAATAAATAAGCTTATTTTTTAAAACGAGTTTTGTTAGAGCACCCAACATGCACACGGCAACCCATCCAAACCTCTTAAATTCTTCGCAATTATTAGAGCTCCCCACCAACTCCATCCATTTTCCAAACTCCTTCAGTTACAATGAATGGCTTGAGCAGAAGCTGAGAAGAAACTTTTTTGTTTTTTGTTTTTCCTGTGACAAAGACTTACCTAATCAGATCACAGTCTGTGGTACAACCTGGTTTTGCAGCCTACAAGATAGCTCCAGACCTAAGCAGATGCAGGACCACTTTTCTTCGGATTGACTAAGCATTAAATTCATAGTTGGCTCTTGCCTTTCCATCTACTTGGGCTATTAGCTTTTGTTTTTCATAGGCAGCCTTACAAATCATACTTCAAGAATAACAGAAATGCTCTTGAATAACACGGAGTCACACAGCAAAAGTTGACTGGCAGAGCTTCAAAATACAGTTCCCCTTCTTCACCTTTCTAAATGTCAAGGTCACATTTTTAAAAATGCAAAAAAAAAAAAAAAACCCAACAATGCTCTTTCCCTAATGTCATTTTTTAACATAAACTATAAGAAGCCAAAAAATTCTTTAAAGCACAGAGGTTGGGTGAGGGGACAGTGATTCTTAATTATATAACCTATTATGCCAACCTATTTGCTCACCATAAATGCAGTTTACAAGAAACGTCTATATTTCTGTGCAAACATTAATAAGTTCCATCTATCTTATCAACCTACATCACCTTTCATATCATTTTAAGGCTTCTAGCTTTATAATTATATCCTTGAAAGCAGGCTGAAGGCAGAAAAAGCAATCCAACATCATGACATTTCAATTTTAAATTGTTAAAAGAAAACATAAAAGCAGTACACAGCCTTCAACTTTGGCTATAGAATCAGAAGGTGAAAAGAGTTTAGGAAAACAATTCCATAGACCAAATCAAAGGGCACTAGTGTTTGCAGGGAAAAAATAGTGCAAGCATTTCTCAGAAAACTGTACATATACTGATGAGCCTCTGACATTTTTCACTTATAATTTCTGGTTCTCCAGAGGAACAGAAAAGATTCACCATAATTCTTCATTCAGCTAGGAGATGAAAAACCTTTCAAAATACATGCATCCTTTTGAAGGAAATCTTTTTTGTAGAATATCTTGACGACAATTTTAGAAAATGTTAACTTATTCAGATGTGCATGTTTTTGAGTCACTTGATTTCTTTACATATGTTTTTGCCAAATTAATGTTTCATAAATCTTTCCTCAACTCTATGTCTGTAATTTGTGAAGTTGCTACCAGGATAACATTTGTGCCTCTCACCAGAATGTCCCTATCAGGGACCCAAGTAACTAAGATTTCTATAGAATGAATTATCTGAGGGAAAGAATGTAACACCATGTTATACAAATCCAGTTTTCTCTGGAAAAATGTGTTACAGTGATTTATATTTAAAATATTAATTATTAAAGTCCACATGGCAGTTTTCCAGAGCAGCATTCAATATAGGGCAGTACTTAAAGTCATTAAAATGCCTGGTTACATTTTAGCACTTTCCCATACAAAATGTGAAAGTCAGAAATCACACTGAATTTTATTCTGCTTGAAATAGAGGCTTTATGTTTTCCTTTCAGTGAGCAGTTTCACAGAAGTTAAATGGGGATATGCAAGAGGAGCCATAAAGTTTTTTACAGCTATTTTTTAAAATCTGATTTCTATTTTGCTGTTTTCCAAAATAAAAACTATATTCATGATACAGTACATGCATACAAGTTTGAATATGTATGGATTCAAGTTGATATATAAAGTCAAGAGTCTGGAAGTGCTGTTTGTCGGTGTGTCCTGGGACTCTTAACTATGCACTCCTGGTGTTTCTGTTTGTAGTTCCCTCAAAAGAACTGACTTGTTCCCTCAAAAGAGCATATGATATGTCATGAAAAACACTATATAGAGTTGCCTGACATAATGGGCCTCCTCAGTTGTTTTCTCTAACTCTTCTTTGCTGACTAACAAGCTACTTTTCCTGTATAACACATAGAGATTGCAATCACAGATGGTACCCTAGCCATATTCTCGTTAAATCACATTATTTAAATGAGGAAACATATATGATATTGGCAAGGCTGACCAATTTGCTTTTTCTGGGGCTGACACAGTCTTAATACAAGCAAAATATGAAGAAGGGAAGTTAAAACCTATTTATTTTTGAGTATACAGAGAATCATCTTAAAAATGCACATCCCTTTAAGAAACCCAGTGCTACACTGAGCAAGTTGACTGCTGAGACTAAGAGGGCTCTGGCCAATACCCAGCATCTCCTGTTCTCAGGTTTATATATAGGACAGCACACAGCAAGCCAGCCCTGGAGGCTCACCAGTACCATCAGACCCTAGGGGGAAGACTCTTGTTCATAAAGGAAGTTATCTGTCACCAGGGAGCTCAGGGACTGCAGAGGTTGACCACCCAGTGCTGGAGCCATTTTCTCATGCCACACAGAGCTGCACTGGAGGGGTCTGGAAGCCCCCAGGATGCTGCAGCAGGGCAAGACTGCACTCTGTGCTTTTCAGGTCTTGCTGTCAAACATCATTTCCTGCCTGGGAACCCAGTATGGAAAGAAAAGACAACTCCCTTGTGGGGAAAAACAAACAGAAGCAGAAAAAATAATCTTCTCCACCAGCCAGAGACTCCCTTACCACAGCAATGAAAATGCTTTAAAATGAGAACATCTGTGGATGTGTTAACCACATTTAAGGTAATAGAGGTGAAAAACCATGTGATAATGTGCATGTGGGAAGGAGTCAGGTCCCCTCCCTGTTCCTGCCAAACCTCAGGGCTTGGTTAGTCCTTGAAAAGCTTTGCCTCCAAATGAAGGACTAAGATATGACATCCCTTACCATTGCCTGTACTCAAGATTTTTCTAAATTTCTTACAAAGGAAAAATGACGTGGAAAAGAACAAGAAAGTTACTATGAAAACAGACCAAGGAACATGACTACAGCTATTTCGAATACACAGTTGTCTCTCTAAAAAGCTTAAAGAATTGTCCCATAAATTCTTAGTGAGACTACTAAAACTGCTTGATATGAAGGCACTCTAGCAAAGTCAGTACATCTCTGTTCATTAGAGAAAGAAAAGCTATCTAAACATATATCTCTAATAGCATTAAAGTGCACCAGTGGAAACCTGACAGAATGTGTTCACAGCCTTTATTAAGAAAATAAAACTTGCATAATGTTTTAAACATTGTCTCTAAAGAGGAAAAGGAAACATAGACTGGTTCATGGCATCCATGCATTTCCCTGTCTTTCATTTATCACTTCTGTTTAATTCCAAATACAAACTGAGAAAATTTTATGTTGAACATTGTAGTTTTACATGGCATTTTAGAGAAAAATGAGACAGAAAGTGAAGATATCCTATCTAATTCTAGAAATTATTATATAACAATGATAACATAGACAGTGCTATCATTGAACTGTATGTAGACAAAGGCCTCAGGAAGTGAAATCATTATGAAGATAACTCAATGATGGAAACCTGATGCAGGAAAACATTAGTCCAAAGATCTACGTAAAATGTGTTGTATACTTTCATTCTCTAAACATGTAGAGATATGAAAAATGATATTGAATTCCTACTTTACATTTTATGAAAATTGTTTAAAAATGAATGATATGTTTAAGTTTAAAAGCTTTGACAGTAAAACAGCTGAATCAGTGTTCCGTACTCTGTAGAGGATACTCTGTAGAGATAAGATCTAAAAGCCCAAATTATTAAAATTGAAACTCCAATTCTATTGACAATATCAGCACTATGAAACAGCCAAGACTGAATACTGGCTGAAAATATAGTCAGGTAAATTTGTTTGCAATACATAACAAAGTTTCATATCCAATATCAACAAATGCTTTCTGTAACTTAGGCTAATGAAAAAATTTACAATAGATATAAACCAGATAATTACAGAAGAAATAAAACATAAATGTTCAGTAGAAATATGAAAAAGATACAGCTCACTATTAGCTTACTAGTCATCAAACAGCTGTAGATGAGTATTTCACTGAATTATGATTTTGTACTTAAGGAACACTTGTCACATTTTGGAGAACACAGAACCATGGAGGGTGCTATTTTCTGTGTGGAAAGTATATTAGTACAAAAAGGTTGAATATAAGTTGGCAATATGAGTAAAATTTAATTTGTTTCTAAGGTCCAGCATTTCCAGACAGGGGACATATTCCAGAGAAAGTAATGACCACATATGAATGGATATCCATACATACTCACGTGTAGTTTTTGTTTATGTGTGACTTTAAATAGACTAATGCCCACCTGTAGATGCATAGCGTTGCTGTTTGTCATAGAAAAATGCACATTGTTAAACAACCAGTGAAAAATCAGTGTGTGGAGCCACAGCCCTGATCTACCTGAGTGAAACCTAATGCAGACCAATGAACACAAGCTGCATTGTCAGTGACACCAGGCCTGGGGCTGGCAGCTAAGGGATGCAGGGAGCTGGCCAAGATAAGAAGGATTTCAGGTGGTGGAATTTGGAAACCAGGCAGGTTGTTGATGTGGGTTTCCTTTTTTTTCCCTTTTTCCCAAAATATCTTGAGAAAGCAAGGAATAGTAAAGTTTTGTAATGTTGGAGCAAGATGCTCGATTCACAATTCCTATGGAATGGTAGGGCAAAATAGGAGACATTTTCTAAGGACTAAGACTACAAGGAGCAGTCACACACAGGGTCTGTTGGCCATGGCAGTGTCACTGAGTATGACATTCTCTGTTCCATGTCCCATGAGCACACTTGCTAACTGAATGAATACTGTGCAGAGGAGGGTCACTTACCCAGAGTGTTCACCATACTGACCCTCGACTGAGTCTTGGGAGCTTCTTTTAACTTGGAATTGTGCAGTGGAAAGAAACAGTCCCACCTGGTCGTAAATTTCAGTCTCAGTTTCTTCCACTGCAAAGAGATTGATTACACAACCACTTAGAAAGTCATTATGCTGATTACAGCCTTGTGTCTAGGGTAAATTTTTATAAATAATTTAATCGAAATCATAGTAGCTTCATATTGTGGATCAGAACACAGCTCCAAACATTTGAGAGAAATAAATACTGTTATCAAAAGATGTCCACATCACACTGCACAATAATGAAAGCACAGTCCACAATAATGTGCCATGGGTGCACCATTTAATGATAGATTTCTTTTCCTTTCACTGTGCTTTGTGTTTTCTTTGCTAATCCATGGAAAAGTTCAGAAGATCCTCATGGAGTTTTTTAACAACTGTCTGTGGCCCTGCAGAAGAGAGTGAAGTGATTAGACTGATAGTCTTCTTCTTTTTTTTTTAAATTTTAAAATAATGTTGTTGTAAAAAGGAAGAGAAAGAGAAATGATTAGGGTACCTCTGTAGGGCTAGCAACTCACAGGAACCAATGCATGTGAAGCTTGCTCACAGGGCCAGGGTGGGTGGGCCTCAGCCATGGGTCACACACAAGAGCAGACCTTCCACAGAGGGCAGCCTGGGCTCCTTCCTCCATGTCATCTGCTCCTCACACTCTTCCTAGGCAGCTCTCAGTCAGGCCAGTTCCCTCACTGCATCTTTGTGGTCATCAAGGGGGAAGTGAAGCCTTTTAGGGGTGGGCAGGTGAAGACCCTGTTTTTGGCCCTGAACCCCTGTCCCCCATGACCTGAGCAGAACACAAGGAGACAGTGCTGGCATGGAGATGTCAGTTGCTTTGCCAGGCAGTCTGTAGGTTATTGCTCTGCAGCTGGTGCAGGCTGACTCCCTCCAAGGTCTTTCTCTGTGGCTCTGCCCCAGGGGAGTTTCTACCTGGGTCTGGGTTATTTGTGCTGGCTCCCTTGAGGATCCATCCAGCTTGAGGTGGGGACCATGATGGTCACTGTTATTATTTTACTGAGTACATTTACATCTTGTAGAGATTACAATGATTTTCATACTACTTTCATTAAAGGTTTTGGGTTCTTTGATTTTTTTATGGTTCCCTTATTTACTCATCATTCAGTTTGTAAATTTTTAAAAATCCTATTATCTTATTATACATATAAAAATGTGTATTTGAGTCCAGATATATTGCCTTGTTAACTGTAAATAACACAGCTTTCTGCAAAAAAATGTGTACATCAAGACTCAATTTAAGGGTGTTAAATCCCTGGTGCAATCTGAGAGATTCTGCTTTATGAATGAATGTGTTTTATAAAATCATGTTAATAATTTATTTAAAGAAAATACTTACATTGAATTCCTTCCTTTTTTGTGTAATTTAAAAATCAGCTCCACATAATGGTCACTTCATTTACAGTGTAAGACATGAGAGGATATCAAATAATCTGTGGGATGGGAAATTTTGCAATGTGTTTGCTTATAAAGGTGCTAAAATTAAACTTCTCATTCAGTCAGTTGAGAGGAGAAAGCTGAATTTAGTGAGTCTGCAAGTGTGTCATTAAATAAGAATTATATGAAGGTACCTATTGTCAAAGGCTTAAATGTGATTAACTCCTAGTAGAAGAAGTCTCACTTTCCTTTTGCTGAAACACAGGCATTTACTATCTCTTCATAACAATGATATGTTGGTTGATATCACTTCTTTGATTTCCATAGTCTGTGTCATATTCTATTGGCCTCATAGTCCAATTTGTCTACTGTGGCTCCAGATATCATATTTCCTTTCAAAACAGAGAAAGGACTAGGAGGGCCAGAAAGCAATCACATATACATCTTTGCTAATAACAGTGGCCTCTAAATATAGACACTCAGTGAGATAAGAAAGGCTTTTCCTCAAACCCCACAAAACTCATACTTCAAAGGCGTTAACTAGAGTCATGTGGCAGGAAGCAGGAGAAATCTATGGCTCATACCTTGTTGGGTTATGCCTTGATCCCAGCCTTCCTGTGACAGTCTGTGGGTCCTAAAATGGTGCATCTCGCAGGGTACTGCTCTGCTTCTTGACTCCAGCATGTCTGAGACAATAAAGATTAGCATTTGGAGCCAGCACATGTGCGGGGATATTAAGGATGGTGGCCAAGCTCCAGGCAGTGGAGAAGCGGAGCTGTGTAGAAGTCCTCATCTCACAGAGGAGGAATCCAGAGGGAATTCTACAGGGTTTACTGTGGCTTCTGCAGGATTGCATTCAGTGTCCTGAGGTTTCAAATGGCTAAGAAATTCACTCTCCCTGAATTTTCTCCTTGTGTTTGTCATTTTGTTACCACTCACCACTTTGGGATTACTACTTCAAAGAAGTTTGAATGCTAGGAGATAGATCTTTCTCAAATGGGAAGAGGATCAAGAGAAGGAAGAGCCAGGAGGAAAGACAGGGAAAGTGAATGAAGAAGGGAAGGAAGATGTGCTACTTCTATGCACCAATTCCAACAAGGAATGGGAACAGTATGGACTGCAAGCAGGAACTAATCAATAAAATTTGATACTGCACAGTGTGCAAGAATGACTCCCTCACAATCAGTGTCACTGAAGATGCCAGCTTGGGCCCTGGTGTCAAGCATGGAAATAACCAACCTGCAGGAACCAGCACATAATGGAGCACAAATACTCCTGCTCAGAAACAACCAAACCCTCCCATACATGGCTGGGGAACACTGGAGAGGAGTCCTCCTATGAAACCTTGCAGTCTGCTAAATGTCCACCAGTCCCTAATGACTTCATGTCCAGTCCTGCAAGGCTTAGAAGTCAGCATAGTCCAGGCAGGACAGCTTCTTAAATCAGAGACCAAAGACACACAGTGGAATTAGTGGAGGAAGGGAAGTCGAAAGAACAGAAGGCTCAGTGGTATAGGCATCCCCACTGCTACACCTGCTCCCTCCCCACTCAGGATGGGACCAGTGGTCCAGGTCTTGGCTGCTGGTTCCAGTAGGGCACCAGGATCAGTCAGATTTCTCCACACCACTCTGTCACGTCCTCCACAGCTTCTGGTGGGTATAAATGAATTCCCTCTGTGACTGCTCAGTTTTCTTCCATGCTGCAAGTTATTGGAGGTCCACTTCATTCTCAGAATTCAGTTTCTATTGCTCCACCCCTCCCACCACATGTCCATTGACTCCATAGATACTTTGTCCAGGCTTCATGGCCAGGGTGCAGGAAAACATTGCTGACAGCCCAACTCCACCACCTCCATCTCCACCAAATCGTGTTCTCATATCTGATGACTCTACTGCACCTCTCCTGCCCTTCCCCTAGGCACTATAACATGAGAAAGCTGGAGCAGCTCAGTATAATGATCCCTATGCAGTTGAGGATCCTACCTGGGCCCCCAAGAATTATATTGAGAATACTGTTACAATATATGATTGTAAAAAAGACAAAGCTGATGAGCTGTCATTTATAGAGGGTGCAGTAATTGATTTTAGAAATAAGAACAATGATGGCTAGCAGGAAGAGGTCTGCAGTCCAGTGACTGGTCACTTCCTGGGATCTGTGTTGAATCAGGCATGCACTATACTGATTATTTTATTGTTTAGCTTTTGAAGTAGGCTCGTATAACTCAGTCGTACTGTGGAACTATTGTGGTTAACAGAATTGTCTTAATGTTTTACAGTGTGCCCATATTTTCAGCCATGTCTTTTGGTATTAGAATGTCTGCCTTTTAGTGTAAATTTTGTGGATGTTTGTATTTTGCAAAACAGCAATTTATGCAACCAGCTGCCTATAGATGATTATGTTTAAAGACTTATACTTAATTCAGGAGAAAATGGTGGCTTGCTAGGGGATCGGGCGAAGAGTCTCTCTGGAGAAATCATATTAGAAGCTAGAATATGACAACATGGAGAGGGCCAGACAAATGGATAATGATTCTTATTAACCAAGACAGTGCAGCTGGAGGATTTAAAGTCATACTGAGACTGTGAAGGCTGATAATGGGAGGCTGCAAATCCCGCGCCTTTAAATCAACAAACTGACCCGTGGACTCAACAGGAAAAGCTGCGTTGGCTTTTGGTGACTGCTGGAAACTGAGACGTGGGACCCCAAGAAGCAGCCAGGACTGCCCCGCTGCACCAGAGGAGATCGTGAAAGGCTCTAGAACACCAAAGCTGAACGCTGAGCAGATTTCTGACTGTTCCGCGCTGTGCCGGGAGTGTGGGAAAGGTGGGTGGTGTGGTGTGCGGTGGACCCGGGAAGAGGACCTGTGCTGGACCCTGGTGAGTACTGGAGACCCCGCGGCTGCTGGGGTCGGCCAGAGAACATCTTGGAACTGGGCAGTGCCCGCCACCACGGGGACATCAATAACGCAGAGTCTGGTGGCAGCCATCTTAGAGTTGGGCAGAACCTACAGCTCCGTGGCATCACTGAGTCCCCCTGTAGGGAGGGCTGGTGGAAGACATCTTGAAATTGGGCAGACCCTGAGTATGTGCTGGCTTCAGAGTCATACAGAGAACTAGTGGGAGACATCTTGGACTTGGGCAGATCTGCTGTTCTGGTGCTCCTGTCACAGAGAGGTCTGGAAGAGAACAGTTGGAATTTGGGCAGAACCCTGTGCCATAGTGATATTAGTCAGCTGCTTCTGGTACAAAGAGAACCGGCAGGAGCTACTGGGGCTAAACCAAGCCTCTGCTTGGGGCCCAATAAGCAGATACAAAATAGTCACAACTCAGTGACATCCAGAAAGTACAGCCTAATTTACGGATTGACTGGCGCAGAGGCTGGAGACTAGCCTGTACCTCCCCTGCATCCCAGCCTACCCCAGATAACAGCAAATTGGGGAGGACAGCAAAAACTCAAGTCAGCATGCTTCTGAAAGGCCCTAAGCAATTCAGAGAGGGCCAGAGAACCCCAGGACAGTCTGGAAAAAACCAGAAACATGACAAGAGATAAAAATTAAAAAAAATCTCCAGCTGCCCAACAGGAGAAAATAAGCCCAGGAGAACTAAACACTAAAGAGAACAAGCACAGTAATCATCCATTGCTCCACACAGCATCAGCCGAAATTAAAAAGTACCTACATGATCTCATAGAAGAATTTAAAGCTGTACTCCTGATCCAAGTGAGGTGAGATATAAAGAGATTAATTAAAGAAATGACAAGCCCTGCCCAAGAGAACACAGATGGAAGAACTGAGGAAATCATAAAAGAAAGAGAAGCATCTGAAGAAGAATTTAAACATAACTTAGAATACATGAAACAGATCCAAAGAGAATATCAGGAAACTAAAAACTCCATTGAACACTGGCAAAATGCCTTGACAGAAACTAAAGACAGCCTTCTGAAACTTGAAGAGAGATTTATGGCATATGATCGTGAAAGAAAAAGCCTCTTAAAAATAACAAGGAACCAGAAAGAAGCAATTCAAAAACTAGAAGATGACAAAAAGATACATAACCTAAGAATAAAGAATGTGAGTGAGGAAGCAGGAGCAACCAAAAATGAAATACAAAGAATATTCACAGATATATTAAAGCAAAATTTCCCATGTATAGCAAAAAGAAATGATATACAGATAAAAGAGGCATACAGAACACCAGCTACCTACAACCAAAACAGATCTATGCCTAGACATATAATAATCAAGATTCCAGAAATCCACTAAAAGAACAGAATATTAAAAGCAGCCAGAGAAAAGATGCAGATTACCTACAATGGGAAAACTATCAAAATAACAGCAGACTTATCAACACAAACTCTTAAGTCAAGAAGGGAGTGGGGAGAAATACTCCAAGTCCTGAAATAAAATAATATGCAACCGAAGCTCATATACCTGTCAAAACTCTCTCTCAAAATTAGTGGAGAAATAAGATACTTTCAAGACAAGGAGGAACTGTGGGAGTTCGTGGCCACCAATCCAACCCTACAGAGAGTGCTGAAGGACATTACAGAGAAAGAGAGGAAGAGATACCAGGATTCCAGCAACAGTGGCAGAGAGGCCTCAGTGAACGGGGCAGACAGTGGAATGAGGGAATAAGGTGGACAAATTATAGCAGAAAAGTGGAGTAGCAGACATGAGGCAGAGACGGTAAGCTATAGTCTTTAGTATAGACAGCCCTGAAACTCTATAAAAAAAGGCAGAGGTCATTGTTAATGGTGTATAAGGATTTAAAAGACACAGTAGTCTTATGTGGTAATCATGATTCCTGATTATGTGGCCTTGAAGCCTTATAAAGTTTTCACTTATTAATTGGAAAGGCTTTATTCTGGGCTTCTTGATATGGAAATATTTGAAGCTATAGTATCTGAAGTTTTATTCAAATATTTCAAGGAAAAAGACAGACACTATGGTAACTACTATTAAGTTGGGTTATTTGGCGGTGAAGCACTAGGTTGCTGAAACAGTCATGCTTTGACCTGTATTGTTATATTGTTATGTCCTCTTTTATCTCAATCTCTCCCTTATTCATTAAAAAATTATTTAGTTATTTTTTTATGGTTTTTTTAATTAAGGGGAAAAATTTAAAAAATTAGCAGGATATATAATAGTAACTTTTTTTGATTTCCTATTAACTTGTTTTGAAGTCCTGTAATACTCCCACGATCTTGTTTTGACTGATTAGACTCTGTTCCATTCTGTATGATAGTATCAAGTTTGAGGGTATAGGCAACTACTTTGAAGCCAATAAGATTCACTAAGATGCCCATTCTGGTTTGACTATTGTCTCCTTTGGAAGTCCTGTAAGGTTTACAATGCTTGTTTTATTGGTCTTGTTCTCTACTGTTTTGTTCAACTTTATAATATCTAATGAGATAGACAATTCTTTTTAAGGAAACAAGAGACATTGTTGATAACCATTGTTGATGACCTTGTACTCTGTTTTACATCATGTGCTATGTCTATCCTTGGTTTTGACTGACAGCTTTGTTTTGCCATATTTGACTTTATTCACTCCCCTCCCCCAGAAAGTAATAAGAACTAAGGAGTAATAAAACCCAAAATGTGTGGATTTTGTTGTAAAAAAGAGAGGGAAAAGAAGAGCTCTAAAGGATACAACAGCAAGAGTGTTTAGGAGTGTTAAATAGCTGACCATATTAATGTTTTTGGTTGGATCATTGAACACAACTGTTTGCAGTCTCACTGTTTGAATGTCCACTTTGTATGCTTTGATACTGTGATTTGAGCAACTATCTCTAAGATGATAATATGTAATCTATTAACTGGTGATTTCTTACTGTTTCTTTTTTTTTTTTTTGTAGTTCTGTATTACTTGTACCCTTACACTGCTTTGTTTTGTTTTGTGTTTTTCTCTTTTTCCTTTTAAATAAAATTTAAAAAAAGACTTATACTTGTTAACTTAATGAGCAGCCTAAATACTCTGGGACAAATGGGGTACATTAAACCAGCTGTGACTGAGATTGCACATTACATGTTTCAGTGCAGCATGGTTTCTAAGGCTATGTCAGACTAACATTAAAATCAGAAAACTTAAATGCTGAAGCTGGTAATATTTTGTGTTTAGAGTCTCTCATTTTTATAAACTATTTAAAGCATGCATAAAAATTAATGTATTGAAATATACTTAAAATTTCTAAGATGCTTCCAATCTGTGTACTACTTCTTGGAATACTCATAGATGAGTTGCTAAGGTCTTCATGTGAAGGAAAGAAACAGAATTATCTGTGATAGCTTCTAGTGGATACAGATGGGAGGGTAATTTGTAACTAAGTTTTTAATGAGCAAATTTGTATTATAATGTTTTCCAGTCATCAACTCAAAAATAAAACAGAAGCAATGAGTTAGAAATTCATCAGTCTAGGGGCTGGGGATTTAGCTCAGTGGCATAAACACCTGCCTTGCAAGCAGGTGGTCATGAGTTCGATCACCAGTAATGGTTAAAAAAAAAAAAAGAAGTTCATCAGTCTGGCCAAGATAGTGGCACAGTGAGTCCATGACTCAGGGGAAAAAGGAACAGGGCTGGGGAGGCAGCTCAGCATGAAGGTCCTGGGCTCAGGATGTCACTGTGACCTAGGACTCCTGTCCTGCATGTGTGAAGCCCTGGCTTCTGTTCTCTGCATGAAGATACAATAAAAGGAGTTCATGTCTGAACATTTAATATGTTTTCTTGAACTTTTTTCAGATGTAGGTAATGCAGGGTCACATTTAGTGTCAAAAGCATTTGTTACATGCTCTGAAACTGAGGAATATGAGGGCCCTGATGATTTCTGGGTGAACCCTGTGGATGGAGAAATCATGCTGAGAAGCATTTGGTTCCTAGGTGTCACATGGCTGTGATCACATCTTGGTTTCTCAGGCTGTAGATGAGGGGGTTTAACATGGGAATCATAATTCCATAAAACAAAGAAGCCACTTTTTCCTGCTCTTTGGAACTATTACTCCCTTGGAATATGTACATGTAAGCCAGAGTCCCAGTGAAGATGGTGACCGCCATCAGGTGGGAGGCGCACGTGGAGAAGGCTTTTTTCCTTCCTGTGGCTGAAGGCATCCTGAGGATGGTGGCCAGGATACATATGTAGGAAAACATGACAACTGACACAATGAGTATCAAGCAGAACCCTGCAGAGACAGTCACAACCACGATATTTACATCAATACTGGAGCATGATAGAGTGAGAATTGGAGGCATATCACAGAAAAAGTGATTAATTACATTGGATTTGCAAAAGTTCAAGGAAAAAGTCATAATTGTGTTTACAGAACTGTTTAAGAAACCAATAACATACGAACCATGCAGCAACTGGATGCAGACTCTCTTGGACATGATCACGAGGTAGTGCAGGGGTTTGCAGATGGCCACATAGCGGTCCACGGCCATGGAAGCCAGGATGAAGCAGTCACTTGTGACAAATGTCCCATAGACTAGTAACTGCACTATGCACCCTGTGAAGGAGATGGACTGGTCCCTGCTCACGAAGTTCTGCAGCATCTTGGGAGTGATGGCAGAGGAGTAACAGAGGTCCACGAAAGCCAGGTGTTGGAGGAAAAAGTACATAGGTGTGTGAAGGGTGGGGTCAGCCTTGATGAGCAGGATCATCCCAGTGTTGCCCACCAGGGAGGCCACATAGATGACAAGAAAGGCTGTGAAAAGGATGTGCCAGGACCTGTGCTGACCAGCAAATCCCAGGAGGATGAATTCATTCACTCCACTGCCGTTTTTTTGTTCCATGTTCAGCATGCAATAAATGTCAGCTAAAAATTACAATGAAAGAACAGAGAAAGACCATTATCAGTCCCTAATTATGAATTTTAAGGTTTCATATGGATTTCTATAGTATTTACTGTGATGTGATTGGTTTTGATTTTGAAGGCTAAAACTTTGTTTTCAAATTAAATATTTCCATTTGTATTTTGGAGAAATTAACATTGAACAGCACCATTGTTTTTAGTTACTGTCATTTCATAAGTGCATTCATTATAGAAATAGATTGTACTGTGAGTAATACTTTCATTTGTGCTTTATGTAATTTAATTATAATGCTAGTTATCCAAGTAGAAGCTAACCTTAACCAACCATGTATGTCTATGTCATCTTGCTCTAACTTATCTCTTTATTCTCAAGTACTCTCTCTCTCCTTCCCAGCTGTTCTGTGTCAAGGACTGAAGCTCATACAGCCAGTTTTCAAGGTATTGATCAAAGTATCTAAGGCAGCAGGTCATTTTCTTGTTAATAACTTCAATGTATTGCAGATAAAATTTTATACCAAGCAATAAATTGTTCCCAGCATTGTCAAAATCCCTTCTAGTTGTAAATGTGCAATGTGACCTCCTGTTTTGTATCTCATCAACCACAAACATGCTGAGTGAGGGTGGATCACCACTCATGAGACCTCATGTGATCAGGGTGCACTAGCCATGGTCCATCTTTCATTATTTGCCTTTTATAATGGTGTCGTTATTTTTTTCTGAGTATGAAATAATTTGATCATTGTCTTACATTTTCGCATTTTCCTAAATGCTGTTTGTAATATGATAATGTTTCAACTGAGTTCATTTATGGATACTTTTTGCTTATCTGTTTTTGAATTTCTTAATATGTTTTAACTTGACCAAACTTTTCTCACATTGTGTCCTCCATTCAATTTGCCAGTTTTATCTTTTGTTGTGAAAATAATGAAACCTGAATCAATAATTTATCATTCTTGTCTAATGGATTCACTTTTTAAAAACTCAGTAAAATAAATTTGTTCTCAAGCTTGTTTCCATGCCTAGAATCAATTTCCATAATAAAATTAGTTATTTCTTATATTGGGATGCTGATACATGACATTTGTTGAATCAGCATAGTTTGTACCATAAATATAATTTGAGAAATATTATTTTATGTCTTCAACATTTATTTTTTGAAAGCATACTGTGTATATTTTTACATTTATAAATACAACTGTATGTTTAGACTCATGTAAAATGTTTAAGTATTGTTAACGTATTGAGTATTTGGCTTGCTATTTTAAAATCTACTGTCAAAGTCAGCCGATCTGTTATGTTACAGGCAATGCTTGCCAAACATTTATGGTGCTACTGATTCTAATATTTTACTACTTAATCTCAAAATGGGCATGCTTCAAAACAGTTCAAGAGACAAATATCACCTTTGTAAAACCAAAGTGTGAGAAAGAAAAATTGGAAAGCCACTCATTCATGTATATACAGGGAAACATCCTAAAAACACATATTCTTTAATCAAATTTAGGCTTGTTAAAAGAACATAGTCTTGCATTTCACAAGTTATTATGGAGTTCAAAAGAGGTTTCAGCAAATAACCATTCTCTTCCTTTCTTAGGGTTTTATCCAGACAAGATAAAAGGAGAGCAATGTGTGTAGTTCATAATGTCACCATTGGACATCTGGAGGAGGGCTTGGGGCATTTCATATGAGCTATCCCTTCCAAGGATGCCCTAGGCTAGCTGATGGGTCCAGGCTAGGCCTCAGTGTCTGGCTGCATCTGTCCCACATGCAGGGAGCTCTTTTGGCCAACAGAGGCCTGAGTTTCAGCAGGAGCAATATTCTTAAGAGGATGTGGGTGAGCAGAGCACACTGGAGTGTTCCTCTTCCACTACCAGCCATGCACATAATGCCTCGCCTTGAATGGAGTACATGACACAGAGAGGAGAGGCCTGAGTTTGAACTGACATCCTTGTGCAGGAAAGAAACACTAGATTCTAAGAGCAAACATTTCCTATCAACAATCAAGACTGGGTTGTTGGGCTGGGGATTTAGCTCAGCGGCATAAACACCTGCCTTGCAAGCAGGTGGTCATGAGTTTGATCCCTGGTGCTGGAAAAAAAAACTGGGTTGTATTTACCCTGCAATGAAAAGAACTTCTAAACATCCAAAAATCTGTTTTACTAGCTTAGAAGATTAAAGGAGAAAAGCCTTGGATCTTCTCAGAAAAATAAGCTGGTGGACCCTTCATTCCACCATCATTTCTATTCAGTCTTGAGCTGCAGTGCCTAGGAAAGAAGTATTAAGACCAGAAAACTGTCATGGCTGGATCTACTCAAATTTTTTCTGAAGTTTTTGTCAGGAAAAAAGGGCATGCAAAAAAATTATGGTGATCATAAAGGGAAACAGCATAGATAATTATTTTTGTTTGCTGAAATTATTTGTGTAGAAAATCTTAGGGAGGGGTTAGATAAATTCTGAGTGAGGTTTTTAAGCCACTGAATATTAACCTAACATACAAAGGCAGTACAATTCTTTTTACTAGAGAAAAAAATACTGTTTAAACAAATATTTAAAATAACAATAAATACAAAGTATGCAAATGAAAATCTCACAGAGAAATAAAACTTTGCTTAAGGCAGGAAGACCAGTGCCTAGACCAGTTTATGAATGAAAGCTCAATATTGTAATCATTGCATGCCATCCTATTAGTTTGAAAATTGTACATAACTCTAAGCAAACATTTGAGAAATTTTGTTATAACTTGACAACCTTTTATAAAAATTGAAAGGAAAATGCAGTGAGAAGCACACTTCTACCTGATCTCAGAAGTAAATGTGATAATGCAGTGAGATGGCTTGGGGATAGATTAAAGTCTCAGAAAATGAAATCTTAAATGGAATAATGCATCTGTGGAAACTCGAGCTATGAAGACATTAGCAGATTCATGAGTGTAAAGTGGATGATATACTCTGCTAGTATAAAAGCTTATACATATGAGAAAATGACATTGAATTCTTCATATTTTATGAAACTTTGTTACAAATTTAACTATAGATTTTAATTTTAAAGCTTTAAGAATAAAACATTACTGAATATGTATTTCTTAGCTCTGTGGAATAAATTTAGACAATTTTAAAAGTCCAAATCCTTAAAATTGAAAATTCAACTATCTGAAAAAATAAAAGGAACATTATAAAACATCAAAGATTGGACATTAACTAGATTTGTTACCCACACATAAAAATGCCCAGGATTAGTATTCAATACTAACAAATGATTTATGTAAATCAATGTAATGCAAAAAAGTCACAAAAGAAATAAAATGTGGATTATAGAAGAAATAATCCTAAATGTTCAATACAAATGTGAACAAATACCCTGATCACTAGTTATCAAAAAACTGTATATGAGTACTTTGTTGAAATATGATTTTATAATCATCAAGTTAAAATACCCAGATTTGGTGAGAAACTGTTATTTTTCCATTGAAAAGGTATGTTAGTATAAAAATGTTGGAGATAATTTGGAAATATTAGTATAACCTGGTATATGATTCTGTGGCCCAGGGTTTCCTGATAAGGAACATATCCCAGAGAAATTAATGACTACATACAAATATATATTCCTACCTGTGTCATGCACTAGGTATGTGTATTTCAGTGTGTGTATTATATATATACAAGCAGACAATGTTTACAGCAGTATTATTTGTCATAGAAAAGAATCCGACTTGTAAAATAACCAGTGAAAAAATCAGTAAAGGGGTAACATGACATCTGCATGGATATGTCTCTGAAATTCAAGACAATAATAAAAAGTCAAGGGAATCCTCCTTTACTCTGCATCAGTAACTCTGGGCAGAGCTGCATGGGTCACCACACACAGAATGGTCAGTTGTGGGTATAGAAGAGTCTCAAGTAAAGGCAGGACGCTGCTGATGAGGTTTCTCTGTTTGTCTGGAGAAGTAATAGCATAGTATTATCTTGCAATGATGGAACAGGAAATTATGTTCTAATATCAAATACTGTATGGTGACATGATGCTCTACAGACACTTTGCTCAAGTTAAAGGGAAAATGGATACATACAACACAGACACACAAGACACACCCCAAAGGACCTCTCTCCTATGGGAGGTTTCCCATGACATGTTCTGTTCCGTCTTCAGTTAGCGAGCATGCTTGCTAACTGAATGAGTACTCTGAAAAGGGGGTTACTTACTCAGGGGTGTTGACCATACTCATCCTCTACTGAGTCTCAGTGCTTTGGGAGCTTCTTTTAACTCAGAATTGTGCGGTAGGAAAGAAACAGACCAGCCTGGCTGTGAATCTGGTCCTGCCACTTCTGAGAGATGAAGGATGCTACTTTCTTCAGTCTCAGTTTCTCTCCTGTAAAGTGAGGATCACAGAAGCATGTAGAAAGCAGTGGTATTCATTGCAGCCTTGTGTTCAGGGTAAACATTTGTAAATAAGGTTAACTAAATCACAGCAGTCATAATGTGGGTAAACACACAAAGACCCGAGTTGGCCTTTTGCTGCAGTGGAAAGATGCCCATGAAGGTGCAGGGCATATTCAGGATCTGTCTACTGCTTCATATATTTCATTCATTTTCACTATTTTGTACATTTTTTTCTTCATGCTGGAAAATTTCAGGAAGTATGCTATATTTTTAATGCTTCTCTTTGGGCCCGGGGATGGAAAGAGGGCACTCATTAACTATACACACTTCTGCAGCCTTTTCATGTTAAAATAGCCCTAACTGGGCACCACTCTTCTCTCAGGAATGGGCTTGTTGTCCCACTTGGCAGAGCGCCCATGTCTAAGTGAACTTTTGTCTTCCCTATTGTCCTCACCTACCAGAAAGTTTGTTTTATACCCTGCATGACTTTCAGGCCTCTGTGGGCCATAAGGGGATTGAGATCGGGGGAGTAGGCACTATCTTCTTGCCCCTTTGGCCTCTCTGCACTCTGGCACATGTGTGTGGTTGGGCAATTGCCCCAGAGACAGCCAAAGGACCCTGGTTGAGGTGATGCCCACTGGAACCGAAGGGCTTCAGGCTGTGACACTACTGTGGCCTCTTGGGTATGGCTCAAAGAGCTCCTCTGGCACCTGTGGAAAGCCTCCCTCCCTGTTTGCAGGTGCTGGGCCTGGGTCAGGGCCCCCCTCTGCTGGGAGCTAGAGGCAGCAGATAAAGAAGCATGGTCCATGACTGTCCACAGGGATAAGGGGCCACTGAATCTCTCCTGGGGGATCCCCCTTGCTCTCAAGCATGGTGCAGCTATCCACGACACATCTATGTGTACTGCAAGGCCCAACTTGCACCCCCAGTTGTCATTGACCTTTGGCTTTGGCCTCTGTTGTCTTCTTGGTTGGAAGACTCATGCATGTCCAGTCCATCTCTCCAGGACGGTGTCCCTCACCTCTCCCTCCCGATCTGATCACATGGACATCAAAATGCCTGGTACAGGTGGCTTCAGCATGAGATGAGATTTTCACTGAGTTAGAGGCTCTCTTGTCTTCAGGATGCCCCAAATTAGGGCTCCTTCCCCTCGGGAGGTCTGAGGTCTGCAACTTACAGGACCTTTTGGGCTCATGTCGCTTCGCCAGTAGGACCTACTGGCCATTCTGACTTGCCCTTAAAATGCATTTTAAAGATTGGTCTAAGTATAACCCTTGAGATCTCAAAACATCTGATTTTCCTGAATTTAGGCTGCTTAGTCACACCCTAGCTACAATGCTGTCCTACAGTTACACAAGGACGTTACAAACTTAAATTTTTGGGAGGGAGCTCACACAAATTTCTTTTTAATTTGTTTTTGCCTTTACAGGGTTCTGGCTTTGTTACAGTTTTGATGAAAATCCAGTTATTCAGGTATTCAGGAATTACCAAATTCACTAAAACATTAGAGGGAAAAAACTGCTGAGCTAAAGGTAAACATCAAACTTACAAACAAAACCCTTAAAATGTGGTAACATAAATATTATAGAATCTAGGTTAGTATGTATGTTTCTGTGTGTTGATGTGGGTTCACATGGTTTAAAAACACATTAGTTTAACTTGGCCATAAAAATTACTAACATTTATATTAGCCAATCAGGAAAACATTATTGTTCATTAAAAATTTAAGATGTACTGTTCATTGCCTCCCCCAATATATATATATATATATATATATATATATATATATATGGAGTGTGTGTGTGTGTGTGTGTGTGTGTGTGTGTGTGTGTGTGTGACAGGATCTCACTGTGTAACCCAGGCTGGCCTCACACTGGTGGTAATCTATGACAATGTCCACACAGACTGGATGTGGGTATTTGCAATTTGTAAGGGGAATGACATGGCCCACGTGGATGAGGAGAACCAGCAGAGGAGCTATAAAGATGGCCAATGTTTTTTCCACCATGGATGCTTTCAGTAGGCTTGTCCAGTTGCTTGCAATCCTAACAGGCACACATGACCAATGCACGAGGCACAGAATGTCCCCACCCCCAGCCCCCAGAGGAGCTGTACATGGGAGCAGATGCTACAGTATACAAAGTTATACTCAAAGATTTCAAGGAAAGAGACAATATGGTGACTACTTTTATGTCAGGATTATCTTGTGGTGAGACACTATTTTGCTTAAATGGTTATGTTTTGATCTGCGCTGTTTTGTTGGTATGCCTTCTTTTATCTCAATCTCCATTTTATTATTTACTTTTTTATTTTTATCCTTTTAATTAAGGGAAAAATAAATAAAAAATAGTAGGATATATTATAGTAACCCACTTTGATTTACTATTCACTTGATTTGAAGCCCTGTATTGCTCTCACCATCTTGTTTTGACTGATGTTCCTCTATTCTGTTTTGCTTGATAGTACCAGGTTCAAAAGTATAGGCAACAGCTGTGAAGATAGTGGGATTCATTATGACGCCCATTCTGGTTGACTATTATCTACTTTTGAAGACCTGTAATATCTCCAATGTTTTGGTTTTGTTGGTTTTGTTCTTTACTGTTTTGTTCAATTTTATTATAACTGATGATATAGGCAATTCTATTAGAGATAGCGGGAGGCATTATGGTAACCATTGTTGATCACCTTGTATTATGTTTTTACATTATCTATTATGTCCACCCTTTTGATTTGACCGACTCTGTTCTGTTATGTCACATTTGGTTTTACTCTCTTCCAAAAAAAGTAATAAGAACTGTGGGAGCAATAAAACCCAAAGTGTGTAATAGTCATTGTACAAAAGAGAGGAAAAGAAAGTGCTCTAAACGATATAACTGCATGTATATCTAAGTGTATAAGATAGACCATGATATTACTGAGTTTTGTTGGATCATTGAACAGAACTGTTTGGTCTCACTGTTTGAATGTCCACTATATAAGCTTTAATTTTGTAACTTGAACAAATATTTCTAAGACGACAATATGTAATCCATTAACTAGTGATTTCCTGCTGTTTATTTTTTTTCTGAAATTCTGTATAACTTGTACCCTTTTTTTGCTTTTTCTCCTTAAATAAAATTAAAAAAAAAACAACTTGGTCTACATGTACTGGCTTTGAGTATACGAATGTTTCTTACTATATAAGTAAGATACACTTAGATAAATACTGTGTGGTGCTCTTGTTATTTTTATTTACGTGTTTTGTGTAAAGCTTGGTAGCTGCTATCTGTGAGTATTCTACTGGAGCATGACTTCTGACAGACAAACTGTATGTGTAGGCCACCGCTACCTTAATATTTAAATCCTCTTATGCAGAAACATTAGAATAGTTAAGGCTAAGACCTACTGTTGGGCTGAGGACTGAGTTCAGTGGCACAGAGCCTGCCTGGCAAAGGCAAGGTTGTGAGTTCAATTCCTTGTTCCAAAAAACAAACAAACAAGTCCACTGTTGTCACTTTAGGACTCCTATAATTGACCTTCTGAAGCTTTGACAACTGAGACTTGGGAGCTCAAAGCAAAAAACAAACAGACAAAAGGAGTAACAGGACACCCAATATTTTGGCCCTTGCCTTTCACCTTTATCTAGGACCCATAGCATGATGAGACCCCTCTAAAAGACTGGTGACTCACCCAGCCTCTGAGGAGGGGTATGGTTGGACTCCAGAGGACGGGGGTCAACTAATGCACCTGCTGCACAAAGAAGGGTTGCTAAGGGGCAGTCATGTTCCCATGCTTCGCAAAAGGTCACATGATCCAAGCAAGACCCTGACCCATCCCACCAGATGACACGAGGGATGGAGGGCAAATCTACAGGAGCTCAGCAGCTCCTCCTATGATATGAAAGTGTTACAGGCATCTGAATTAGTTACAAATATCATAGGCAGTCAGACAGGGCTGGGCCCTGGAAGGAGCCAATGCAGAAGCCAGATACCTTGTAACTGTGGGAGAAACAGATACCTCCTGCTGAGGCCAGCCTGTAACACAAAAGGCAAAACAAATAAAACCACACCCAGAGTGTAACCATCACTGATTGATATTCTTTTTTGTTTGTTTGTTTTTATCGGTACCAGGGGATCGAACTCAGGACTGCCTGCTTGCAAGGCAGGCACTTATGCTGCTGAGCTAAATCTCCAGCCCCAATGATTGATATTCTAATGAGGTATGGACACCCTGAAGGAAGCCAGGAGTCACTAACCCCTGCAGGAAGAGTTACTGTTCTTTAAGCATGTCCACTCGCTTTTTGATTTGCTCCAGATTTAATCCATTTTGCCTAAGCATTTACACTCATAAACTTACTGTTTGACATAGTTCTGCCCCACCTTATGCCTGCCTATCTTTTGAGTTCCCATGTTTTCCCCATCTTAGATCCACCTCACCTTGTGGTTTTGCTCTATTAAAATCCCTAGAAAAGGCAGAGTCTTTGGCAACCCACTTCAGACCCCTTCTGCTCACTCTCAGACAGAAGCTTTCTTTCTCTCAATAAGTATATTCTGCTCTTAACCTCCTTTGTTTCTAAAATTCTTTCTTCAATTTTAGAGAACAGGAACTTGTACCAAACATGAAGTAGGTTGGGAGTTTCATTCCCCTATATCAAAAGCAACCCTGAGCAAACAGATGCTGTGATAGCTCGGGCCCTGGAATAAAACCCAAGGAAGCAAGAAATTACAATTTGGGGAGCAAAGGCTTTATTTTAGACCAGGCCTGGCATCGCAATCTCCGGGAGCCAATTTGGAGACTGCATGCCTTACAGCTAAAAAGGTCGGGTTTTAAAGCCAAAAACCACAGGAATGTTGCGAATCTTGACCCAGTTTGATAACTTCCTTGTAGTTAAACATTTCTTAAGGACAGCTCATTGTATTGCAGATAGGCTGAAGCGGGGTGGGGGATTACAAGAAATTGAAACTTAAAGCTTTTATGGGAAATGGAGACTTAACCTAAGAATGAGGAGGGGGGAATTTACAAGGAGCTTAAACTTAGGGGTGGGGGATTACAAGAAATTGAAACTTAAAGCTTTTATGGGAAATGGAGACTTAACCTAAGAATGAGGAGGGGGGAATTTACAAGGAGCTTAAACTTAGGGGTGGGGGATTACAAGAAATTGAAACTTAAAGCTTTTATGGGAAATGGAGACTTAACCTAAGAATGAGGAGGGGGGAATTTACAAGGAGCTTAAACTTGTCTTTATTGGAGATGGAATTTTAATCTCTATTGAAACGGTGCATACAGAACAAGAAGGGGGTGCACTGGTTAGAACTAGGTTACAACAATGCTTCACTGACTTTCACAAATATGTGAAGTTTGAGTTTAATTCACACAGTATTTTGACTTGGTCTTAATCATCTAAAAATGAAATACTATAACCAAAAAAACAGTCATTAATAATGACACAAACTAAGCTCAACTAGAGACGAAAAGGTGACTGAAACACTGCACCAGTTAGTTGTTAATGGTCTTCAGTTATTAACTGTGATATCTTAACTGAAAAGATTTTGCCCTAAAAGGGATGCTGCAGAGGCAGGGAGGCAGAAGATCACCTTCTCTACCCTGAGGCAGTTTACTGGTGGGGTGAAATGAATTCCAATGGGCTACCTGTGCATCAGTAATGCCCCTTAGGCTCCACCCCAAACCTAAGCGACATGTATGCCCCCACACCACGTGTCCAGCAGAGAGAAAGCCAGACCCAGAGGTCATGGAGTCTCTCTCTGCATTCTTAAAATAAAGGTCACTTTACTTTATATTCTGTCTTCTAACTGCACTGAAAACTCTTTCATAATGGTGCTGGTGTGACATGGATGGCAGAGTGAGTGGCTCCTGGGAATACCTCCCAGATTGAGACCCCAGGCTAAGAACCACCTTTTTCTTCCTCCGGGATTATTTACTTGCCGCCACTAACCTGCATGCAACCTTCCTCACTTCTCAACACTTGGGAGCTGCTCAACTTGTTGCTGCTGGCTTGCAAACAACACTGGTCTAATTCATTTACCACAGGTGAGCTAAACTGTCTGAAGATTACCCTGTGCTGGGTGGGGCCCATGCCAGATTTTCTTTCCATTCCCTGGACTGGGGTAGTGCTCTCTCGTCCCTTGGGCAGCCCTGAGGCAGAGCCATTACTGTAATCCACAGGTACTCCACTGGTGCCTTTTGGTGATGATTAAAAAAAGCACAAGTTTTGGAACCAATTACCGTTGGTGTAAGAGGCCAGGTGATGGCCTGACCTGCCTTAGGCCATAGTCCATTACTGTGATTCGGTCATGGGGACCACTTCCTGTCCCCCAAAAAAGATACCGATAGGGTGCCTGGTTCAAAAGGCTATCTAAAACCAAAAAAGTCTGGGTGCTGGGGATTTAGCTCAGTGGCATAAGCACCTGCCTTGCAAGCAGGCAGTTGTGAGTTTGATCCCCGGTACTGATAAAAAGGGAAAAGACAAATAAATAAATAAAATAAAACCAAAAAGTCTGATCTTTTATTTGTGGCTTATCACACTGGTGACAAGTTTGCAAAAACTCTCCATCTTTAGGCCTTGTTTTAAGAATGTGTCCCTCTCTCCCTGTGCTCCTCCAGGATCGCTCCCCTCCCCACACTTAAGAGGTGAGTCTTTCTTTACAGCTTCTCCCCTATATCTGATACACCAAATCCCGCAGCTTTTTCAGTGTCATCCTTTCTTCCCCGCTTCACCTATTTCTCAGTCCCTCACTGAGCTGCACACCAGCCAACATTCCCTGTGCGCACCAGGATGGGGGAGGCATGTGCAGACAGCATTGGGCGAGGTGCATGTGGACAGCGTTGGGCTGCGCACAGGCAGTGCATGCAGGGGTGCGCACTGCCCACCGATAGGCCTGCATGGCTCTCAAGGCCATGCCCCAGCTCCGTGCCCCCCCCTCCATGGGCTCTACACCTCCCAAGCAGTCCCAGCCCCAGCCTCTGTCCCCTAGGGGGATCCCAGCATGGCTCTGGGCAGGGGCGTGGAGAAGGAGGGAATGGGACGCAGCAGGAAGAAAGGGGGCCAATTCTTATTTCAAGAGATCTCTATTAATTAATCTACAAAAGGTTCACACCAGTCTTATTTAAGATATATCTGTTGTTCATTCAGTCCATTTATAATGCCTGCTCTGTAAACAGCTCTTCCTTTTTATTTGAGCTCAACAACTTTTTCCTTTTTACATTCTGAAACCATTTAATCAAGTTTTATTTGGATTATAGATTAAAAAACATGCTTCCACCTAGTTTGCCAGCTGGTCAAAACAGTGCTAAAACTGATTAAAGAAAATCTCTTGGGGTGAGGAGACATTGGACAAGACTTCGATTGATAGATGGGGAAAGTGGCCACTTGGTAATTTTGTCAGCCTTTGTTTATCAATTAAAGCCTCCAATAATCTCCATAGTCTTATGGGAGACACCTCAACCAAAGTATATATAACTAAGACTATTCATTGTTGCTGATCTGATGGTATATTCATGCTTTCAAATATAAAACTGAGATTGTTTCTGCTGCCTTTTGCTTGTGTTCCAGCCAAGAGATACAAGTCATACCAACACTAGGAAACGGGTCAAATAAAAATTTTTAAACAAAAATTTATATAATGTTATGACAAGTGTTTTCTTTCAGATCTGGACATATGCTTAGAGATGCTTCACAAATTTCTTCAGTGCTCAAATGTTAAAACACTCCTGGTTAATAGCCATTTAAGATTCTATGTTAAGCTTACTGCCTAAACTGTACTGTACTTTAAAATGCCTTTTTATTCCTTTATGTTTATGTGGACTGACCCAGACACTCTGAGGTCTCACAGCTTACCCCTGTTATCTCTAGTAAAACCTCTCCTCAGGGATACATAGCACCTCCTTCCTTTTTGCTTCACCAATTTCTTAGATAGAAACCTGGTCAAGACTGACAGATAAATTTTACACACACGCCTTGCCCCGCAAAACTCTCAAATATCTTCTCACCTTTGTTTGTACTTTTTCAGGAGGAATAAAAGCCTTTCCTACAACCAGGGAGACTGCTGATATACTTACCGAAGTCCTGTGACAGCAAATTGTCCCAAGGACTACAACCAACAAGGAGTCCATAGTTGGCCTTCTTGGCAACCTCAATAGCTGTCAGAGTTGCTGAACTTGCATCGTGGTATCACATCAGTCAGGCTAAGTGGTGCCCTTCCAGCCCTAGATCTAATCCTTTTGCCCACTCATCTCCACCTCCCCAAAGCCTCTCAGCCACAACTCTCAGGCTGTCATGTTTTGCTGTCCAATTTGGTTTCTAACTTCTTATATTCTATTAATTATCCTTTTTTATGTTCATCATCATTGATCATTAGAGAAATGTAAATCAAAACTACACTGAGATTTCATCTCACTCCTGAAAGAATGGCCAAGGTCAAGAAAACCAACAAGAAATGCTGGAGAGGGTGTGGGGAAAAAGGAACTCTCCTGCACTGTTGGTAGGAGTGTAGACTAGTGCAACCATTGTAGAGGTAAGTCTGGAGATTTCTCAGAAAACTGGGACTGGAAGCCCCATATGACCCAGCTATACCACTTCTAGGCATATTCCCAGAAGAACTGAAAGCATCATACCACAGTGATATATGTACACCCATGTTTATAGCAGCACAATTTGTAATAGCTAGATCTTGGAAACAACCTAAGTGTCCATCGACTGAAGAATGGATAAAAAAGTTGTGGTATTTTTATACAATGGAGTACTACTCAGCTATAAAGAATGACCGCATTGAGACATTTATAAATAAATGGACACAGCTTGAGACCATACTCATAAGTGAAATAAATCAAAGTCACATGTATAAATACCAAATAGTTTCCCTAGTGTAAGAAATGATAAGAATACATAGAAGTATGTGGTAATCATGATTCTCAATCATATTGGTTTGAAGCCATATAATGTTTTCATTCATTAACCACAATGGTTTTAACCTGGGTTGTTCGATTTTAGTATCTATGATAGCACAAATAGCTGTTTTGATGAAAGCAACACAACATAAAAGCTAGTGCTGATTTAATATCGTCTTGTTTTAAAGTCCCATCAAGCTGTAATACATTTGTTTCCACTGGTTTTAACATGTTGTATCTTACTATATATTTCACTATATGCTATAGTATAAACAAAACTCTTTGTAGGCAAAGAGATAATACAGAAACCATTGTTTGTTTTCTATTAGCAGGTTCTAAATACCCTGTAATTTTTTTCTTTTTAGCCCCACTCCCCACATCAATACCCTGTAATTCTTGCATTCTCTTGAAAGGCTTCACACTGTCTAGATATGCTTGATATGCATATGAAGTTACACTCAAATAATTTAAGGAAAGAGGCACTGTGGTGACTACTATTATGTTAGATTATCTGGTGGTGAAACACAATGATGCTTGAATTGCTCGGTTCTGCCCTGCATTGCTCTATTACAATATCCTCTCTTATCTCAATCTTCCCCCTATTTTTAAATTAATCTATTTTCTCTCATTTTTTTAATTAAGGGAAAACTAAATTAAACAATAATGGGACATATTATAGTAACTTTTTTGTTGTCCTATTAACCTGACTTGAACCCCAGTATTGCTCTCCCCATCTTGTTCTGTCTGATTATTATATATTCTATTTTGTTTGATAGTATCAAGTTTGAGGGTATAGGCAATCACTTTGAAGGCAATAAGATATGCTATGATGCCCAATATAGATTGACTATCATCTTTTTTGGAAGTCCTGTAAGGTCCTCAGTGTAGATTTTATTGGTTTTGTTCCATATTGTTTTGATCAATTCTATTATACCTGATGATATAGATAACTCAATTTGAAAATAGCAAGAGGCACAATGATAACCACTTTTGATCATCTGCTATTCTATTTTTGCATCACATGCTATGCCCACCCTTCTGTTCTGACTCTGTTTTGCTTAGTCACATTTGTTTTTATTCTCTTCAAAAAAGTAATAAGAACTGTGAGAGTAATAAAACCCTAAAAGTCTAATTGTTACTGTAAAAAAGAGAGGAAAGTAAGGTGGACTAAGGGATATAACCGCAGGTATGTTCGAGAGTGTAGGATGGAAAACCATATAACTGAGCTTTTGTTGGATCATTGAACGGAACTGTCTCCAATTCCACTGTATGAATGTTCACTTTATATGCTTTAATTTAGTGATATGGACAACTGTTTCTGGGAAGATAATGTGTAGCCTGCTAACTGGTGATTTCGTACTGTATATATATTTTTTTCTAGAAATACTGTATTATTTGTACCCTTTTACTGCATTGTTTTTTATGTCCTTTTTTTCTTCTCTCTTTAAATAAAAAAATTATCCTTTTTACAGCAGGATTTTCTCAACAGTCTTTCCTAAAGACTCCCACATCATGCATACCAGAGACAAGTCTTACTTACCTACCCTCTTAACTTTTACCCTTTCAGATGGGGGAATAATCACCTCTCATAACTTCACTCCTCCAAACCCCATACTTATTTTTTCAGAATTCTACCTCACCATGGCAATGTTTCTACCTCATAAATGATTCTACCTCCTGATAAAATGACATATCTAAATCAAAGGCACCTTTCCTTCTACTTCATCTGGGTCCTTAAATGTGATAGTGGCCTGCCTCCTCATGACACCTTATATCTTTATTTTTCCAGTCTAACATGCAGGCATTCATCAGTGATAAAATTGTCCTGGTTAAAACACCTGGCATCAGCTTCTGCATGGGCATCAACTGTCATCCCATTGACCCTCCTAAACCCCAGTAAAGCACCCCATTTCATCAGGAAACAGTAAAAGAAAGAAAAGCTTCACCCTGTTTCCTAATAATAAAAAGATGGGAATGAAAGGATTTTTCCCTAAAGGGGATGCTGCAGAGGCAGGGAGGTGGAAGGTCACCTTCTCCATGCCTAGGCAATTTACCTGTGGTACAAAATTAATTCCAATGGGCTACCTGTGCACCAGTAATGCCCTGTAGGCTTCACCCCAAACCTAAGCTACATGTATGCCCCAACACCATGTGTCCAGCAGAGAGAAAGCCAGAACTCGGAGGTCATGGAGTCTTTCTCCACATTCTTAAAATAAAAGCCACTTTACTTTATATTCTGTCTTCTAACCATGCTGAAAACTCTTTCATTAACCTTCAGTCATAAAAAATCCAAATTCCCTGTCAGACTCACTTGTGTAAATGCATCCTTCGGTCTCTCTTAGTGCTATATATTGCTATTATTTTATTTTGAGGTGTATTAAGGTATCCCCCAAGTAAAATTTTGACTTCTTAAATATAGGTCTGTCCAGAGGCTAACAATGCCAATATAAAATATTTTAACTATGAAAGTATTTTGTAATGTAAATGAACTTTGTGTTGTTTCCGAGTTTATATGTTTATGTTGCCTATAGCCAGCCATTACATAAAGTTTTGGATCTACAAAATAGAAGTCAATTCCCAGGTTCTGAAGCTTGTTAAAACAAGATTATGGTGGGATGATCACAGAAACATAGTTTTTTATTCAGTGTAGTTTTTGGGTATACAAAAGATTGGATTTCTCAGACACAAAATAGGAAGATGTCTATATGTTTTTAAATTTAACTCATTGTATTAGGAATAACACCTCAAAACAAAAAGAGCTTAATATTAAAGATAATTCAATATCATTTTACTTCTAATTTTTGGTCGATTTTTATTTGACATACTTATGAAATTTGTGTCTTTCAGATTTATATCAGTCCTAGGAAAGCTAATTCTCACCTGTGCTATTATTAAAACAAAATGCCACATATATATTTCAGATAACTCAGATATATTTTTTCAATCCTGAAAGATTTACAATAATTGAATCTGGTGTTTTTAAATTATTTGTTCCTAGTGGGCATCACAATGCTAGTTAGACTTTGTTGCCCAACTTAGATCTAAGTCCTCAGCCTGAGGAAATAGGCCACCTTTCCTGCCAACAAGCTAACTCAGGGACCCCTCACAAAATCCTCACTGTGTGCAGTTCTGGAAGGCAGATGATTTGACTTCACTGAGCTGCCAGGGGAAAGAATGCAGTAGGCTGCCCATCAGAGGCAAAGGGTTAAAACTCTTTTAAAGAAATTTGGCTAAAGATCCTACACTCCATAGGCAGTCAGGAGATAACAGCCAGCCTTTTGATGTGAAGTACAGGCATTCCTGCCCAAGGATCTTGACCTATCTTATCAAAAAGATAGGTACAACATCCTTACCATTTATCTATTCCTCTCTATCGATTATCCACTGATTTCTTATCCAAGGATAAAGGCCTGAGGCAATGGTGCTGTCACAAATCAGTTGTAAATATAGCAGCATTAAAGGCAAGCAGTTACCCCTGGAGCATCCACAAGGTGCTAGGTGATTCAGGTCCAGTAAATGCATTCGTGCCCCAGACCTGTGTTTTCATCCTCAAACTCTTATAAAAACCCCAACAGCTAACACTGACAGCATGATTCCTCTCCTGGAACTCATCAGCTGCCCTCTCTTGGCAGACACCCTGATTTAAATAAACTCTTGTCTTCTCCAAAGTAAAAATAAAATAAAATGGCCTTAATTGTATTAAAAAGGAAGAGAAAATTAAGGCCACCTCTGTAGTGCTGGGAACTCACAGGAACAGATGTGTGTGAAGGTCATGCACAGGACCAGCATGGGTGGGACTCAACCCTGGGTCACACATGGTCCTTTACAGAGGGCATCCAGGGCTCCTTCCTCTTTCAGTCTTCTGCTCCTCACACTCTTCCTAGGCAGCTCTCAGCTCAGTCCAGTTTCCTCAGTGCATTACCATGGTCACCAGGGAGGAAGTGATGCCTCTTGGTACAGGGTGGGGGTTCTGTTTCTCTCTCTGAGTCTCTGTCCCCCATGACCTGAGCAGTAAACAAGGAGACAGTGCTGATGCAGAGATGTCACTTGCTTTGCTGTCCTGCTCCCCAGGCTGTCTGCAGGTTGTTGCTCTGCAGCTGGTGCAGCCTGACTCCCTCCAAGGACATTTTCTGTGGCTCTGCCTGGGAGAGTTTCTAGCTGGGCCTTGGGGATCTGTGCTGGCTCCCTTGAGAATCCGTGCAGATGGAGGTGGAGATTGTGATGCTTGCTGTTATTATCTTACTTAATCAATTAAGCTTCTTAGAGACTATGACAAAAGTTATCTTATTATGATTAGGATTTTTTGTTTGCTTGTTTTACTTTTTCCATATCAATTTTTGGTTAAAATTCTTTTGTTATTTAAAGATTGTATTTTGGTTGTGAGTCAAGTTAGGCATTAGTTTTGACATAACTATGAATTTGTATTTATGTCTAGGTATAATAGGCTTGTCATCAAAATTATGAAACTACAGTTTATTTTGTGAGAGATATACACATATGTCCTAAATTCAAGGATGATAAGGCCCTTAGTTTGACCTTACAGATATCTTGAACATAAAACATCTCATTGTCTATGGTTTATTTAAAAAAACTTACCTTTGACTCCTTTTTTCTTTTTGTTTCCGAGAAATTTTCATGAAGTATTTTAAAAACCAACTTCTTATAAAGACAAAATTTGTTACAATTAAGCTTCTAAGTAGATCAGCCTGAGGGGAAAGCTAAGTTAATGTTGTAATATTTTTATTAACTGACAAACATATGAAGAATTGCTCTTGTCAATGACTTGTGAATTGACACAACATTCTCTCCGGCATGAAAAATGTGTAGGGGAGGAATATAACCACCTGTTGGTAGGAGACAACTCAGCTTTATTTGGTTGAAAATCAGAGATTTATCTTCCTATGACAATAATGCATCATAAATCAAGGGTAGAATTTTGGCTTAGTCTTTCATATATGGTTATCCCATGGTAGACAAATATTTCACCATTGTTCACATTTTATTTCAAAGAAGCAAAGTAAGGCCAATGATGAAAGGGGGAACAATCATATATGCATCTTTATTGAAGAAAAAAAGTCTATCTACAAATCTATAAACTAGTTGGAACATAGACTTTCCTCCAAGTCCCAGAAGTTATTTCCTCAGATACTGGTTAGGCTATAGCACAGAGCTGGAGAAATCTCTGTCTTCAACCATATCTGCTCAGTTTCTGGATCTCAGTGTATCTGTGACAGTTTGCACCCCGATCCCCCGAACTCACCCATCTTTTACGGTATGTCTTAGTCACTTTCTCTTTGCTGAGACAAAATGCCTGATGCAATTTAAAGGAGAAGATGTTACTTTGGCTCATGGTCTCCGAAATTTCAATCCATAGTCAACTTGTTCAAACACCCAAACAGCATGGCAGAAGGGGCTGGGTAGGGGCTGGAGATTTAGCTCAGCAGCGTAAGCACCTGCCTTGCAAGCAGGCAGTCATGAGTTTGATCCCTGGTACTGAAATAAGAAAAAAGAAAAAAAAAAAAAGAAGGGGCTGGGTAGAGGAAGGCTGTTTGTGTTATGGTGGCCAGGAAGTAGAGAGAGAAGGGAGGAACTGGAGAAATGAACTCCTCTGGTAACACCCCAGTGACCAGTCTCCATCCTCTGATTGTGCAAGGCTGTGAGGGGACATTCCTGATCTAAACCATCTTTCTACTTCTTGACTCAGGAGTATGTCTTAGACCATAGCAGATTGCTCATCAGCATCAGCCTGTGTGGAAGGACAGGTGAACTCAGATGATGGAGAAGTGGAGTTCAGCACGTCTTAGTGTCTTGTCCTACAGAGTAAGAATTCTGAGGGATGTTCTTCAAGTTCATTCTATCTGCCACAGGACTGAGTTCAGTTTCACAAGGTGTAACTCAGAGAAGTAATTAATCCCTACATTTCCCATCCATATGTCACTTTTCTTGTGAGTACTCACTGCTTTGGAATGACTAATTTCAAAAAGTTTAGTATTATACAATAGGAAAGAACTTTTCCCATAGAATTGATGTCATTGCAGACACCACCCAAAAGGCCAGTAGTCCTCCTGACCACCCTTCTTATAGACTAGCTGGTCACAAATGTTCTACTTTCCTAAGATTACCATCAGGTTTGCTAGCACTATAATATTTGGAAGAACTCTGATGTATAGGGTGCAAATGACCAAATGTTGAAATCCTGCTGTTATGGATTAAAAACTTGTGGTCAATTTAACATCAGCTGAATTTTTTTTTATTTAAAGAGAAAAAAGAAAGGACATGAAAAAATAAAGCAGTAAAAGGGTACAAGTAATAGAGAATTTCAAGACAAAAATATACAGTAAGAAATCACCAGTTAATAGGATACATATTATCTTTCCAGAAACAATTGTCCAAATTACAAAATTAAAGCATATAAAGTGGACATTCATACAGTGACATTGGAGACAGTTCTGTTCAATGATCCAACAAAAGCTCAGTATTATGGTTTTCCATCTTACACACTCAAATGTACCTGCAGTTATATCCCTTAGTTCAACTTCCTTTCCTCTCTTTTTTACAATGACAATTAGGCTTTTTGGGTTTTATTACTCCCACGGTTCTTATTTCCTTTTTTTTTTTTTGAAGAGAATAAAACCAAACGTGACTAAGCAAAACAGAGTCAGTTAGAATAGAAGGATGGACATAGTACATGATGCAAAAATAGAATACTGGTGATCAAAAGTGGTTACCATTGTGTCACTTGCTATTTTTAAACTGAGTTGTCTATATCATCAGGTATAATAGAATTGATCAAAACAGTACAGAACAAGACCAATAAAACCTACACTGGAGACCTTACAGGACTTAAAAAAAGGATAATAGTCAAACCATAAAGGGCATCATATTATATCTTATTGCCTTCAAAGTGGTTGCCTATACCCTCAAACTTGATATTATCAAACAAAATGGAATATAGAATAATCAGACAGAACAAGATGGGGAGAGCAATACTGGGGTTCAAATCAAGTTAATAGGAAAACCAAGAAAGTTACTATAATATGACCTTCTATTTTTTAATTTAGTTTTCCCTTAATTAAAAATGAGAGAAAATAGAATAATTTTAAACAAAGGGGGAGATTGAGATAAGAGAGGACATTGTAACAGAAAAATGGAGGTCAGAACCAAACAATTAAAGTGTCATTGTGTTTCACCACCTGATAATCTAACATAATAGTAGTTGCCATAGTGCCTCTTTCCTTGAATTATTTGAGTGTAACTTCGTATGCTATAACATCAAGCATATCAAGACAGTGTGAAGCCATTCAAGAGAATGCAAGAATTACAGGGTATTTAGAACCAGCTAATAGAAACCAAACAATGGTTTCTATATTATCTCTTTGCCTATAAAGAATTTTGTTTATACTATAGCATATAGTGAAATATAGTAAGATACATCATGTTAAAACCAGTGGAAACAGATGTACCACAGCTTGATGGGACTTCAAAACAAGATGATATTAAATCAGCACTAGCTTTTATGTTGTGTTGTTTTCTTCAAAATAGCTATTCATACTATCATAGATACTAAAATCGAACAACTCAGGTTAAAACCATTGCAATTAATGAGTGAAAACATTATATGGCTTCAAACCAACATGATTGGGAATCATGATTACCACATACTTTTATGTATTCTTATCATTTCTTACACTAGGGAAACTATTCCATATTTATACATGTGAGTTTGATTTATTTCACTTATGAGTATGGTCTCAAGCTGCACCCATTTATTTATAAATGTCTCAATGTGATCATTGTTTATAGCTGAGTAGTACTCCATTGTATAAAAATACCACAACTTTTTTATCCATTCTTCGTTGATGGACACTTAGGTTGTTTCCAAGATCTAGCTATTACAAATTGTGCTGCCTTAAACATGGGTGCACATATATCACTGTGGTATGATGCTTTCAGTTCTTCTGGGAATATGCCTAGAAGTGGTATAGCTGGGTTAAATGGGGCTTTCAGTCCCAATTTTCTGAGAAATCTCCAGACTGGCCTCCACAATGGTTGCACTAGTCTACACTCCCACCAACAGTGCAGAAGAGTTCCTTTTCCCCCACAGCCTCTCCAGCATTTGTTGCTGGCGGTTTTCTTGATCTTGGCCATTCTTTCAGCAGTGAGATGAAATCTCAGTGTGGTTTCAATTTGCATTTCTCTAATGACTAATGATGATGAACTTTTAAAAATATATTTATTTGCCATTTCTATTTCTTCATCAGAGAATTGTTTATTCATCTCAGATGCCCACTTTTGGATTGGGTCTTTGAATTTTGGGGGGTCTGATTTTTTTTTAATTCTTTATATGTTTTAGACAGAAGTCCTTTGTCTGAGGGGCAGTTCACTAAGATTTTTTCCCAGTTTGTGGGTTTTCTTTTCACTATGCTGGAGATTTCTTTTGATGTGCAGAAACTTTTTAATAAGAGGTGATCCCAGTTATTGACTCTGGGAAGTATTTCTGTGCAGTCTGAGTCCTATTCGTGAATTCTATACCTACTCCTGTGTCAAGTTTTTACCCAATTTGTCTTCCAATAGATTTAGTGTTTCTGTTTTAATATTTAGATATTTGATCCCTTTAGATTCTATTTTAGTACATCATGATAGGCATGGGTCTAATTTTAGTTTTTGGCATATGGATAGCCAAACATTAGCTGAATTTAACTGCCATGTTGCTGGATGTAGATGGCCCACCTGAGGAAAGTTGCCAACAGAAAAGGACACATGGAAAGGAAAAGTGGCATTGTGGGTTCTCCTAAGTGTTGTGGTTTGGAGCTGTTGCTTCTTCTGGAGAAGCTTGTGAAGTTTCTTCCCTGATATGAATTTGGTCATTATCATTGGAGGAGCTTGGGACTTTGTTGCTGAGAATGGCTGTGGTTCACTTTGGAGGAGCTCTGATCCTTATACTGGGCATTGCTTCCTGGCTCCAGAAAGGAAGATGTGTGTTGTTCAATCTCCAGGAAAAGCTCGTCATGCTGGCTTCCTGATGTGTACTTGACTGTTCTCATCGTCGGAAGAGCCCAGACCTCACTGTCACTGAGGATGCCTGTGATACTATTCAGGTCAGCCCTGGTCCTTATCTTGAGCATTGCTTCTTGCACAAGTGCAGATCCCTTAACCTACTGGCGCAGACCATTTACCCTGCTGGCACAGACTTTCTAGCTTCCATTGTTGACCTTTGGGCCTTTCCAGTGCAGATCCCTAAAACAAACTTGCATGAGTCACAGTTGTGGACTCTAGATCCCCAGTTAAACTTGTGGGAAGCATTGTCACAGGCTGAACATTTTCAGCTGGACTCATGCAGGACATTGCTATGGGATCCAGGCCCTCAGCTGGACTTTATAGACCTTTAGGATTATGGACAGATCTCCTGTACTTTCTTGTGTTTAACTCTGGGCGACCATCATAAAATAATGTTATAAATTCTGCAATTGTTCTCCTTGCAGCTCCTCACTCTGACACCTACACTCCAGTGTGATAGTGTTAATAGGAAGTACCTTTGGGAGGCAATAAACATTAGATAAGGTCCTAAGGTTGGAGCCCTAATGAGTGACATTTGTCACCAGGGGTGTGTGAAAAGAGACCTTGCTCTCTTTGCACTCCCTGTCACTCCAAGATTCAATGACAAGTTAGCAGCAGGTAGGCCAGAAGACAGCCTTCCTCAGAGGGCTAAGCATGTGGCCAGACACTGACTGGTAAGAACAGTAGTGAGGAAGTAAAACAGAGTTGAATCAGCCTTCATAGCAAAAGACAGAGATCAAGAAGGGACCACAGTAGTGGTACCACCACCAGCTGGGAACAAGTGGAGCACACAAAAGGGAAAAGTGGAAGGAAGACTTCTGAGGCACTTCAGAACTGGACTGTGGAACTGTTCTGGTAAGAGGTGTCATTCCTCATGATGTGTGAAGGTGACACAGCCATCATCAGAGCTGCTGCTCCAACTATAGCCTGAGAACTTATGGGCCCAGGGGTGGGCAGCGTTTCCTCCACCTCAGTTCCAGTGTTTGACCAGTACCTGCCACACCCTTCACAGCGAGGCTGCCCTGACATACCCTGAGCTGTGAAACAGTCCTAAAAGACTGGATGGGTCACCTCCCAGCTCAGTTGTGTACATGTGATGTTTCATCCTTATGGGTGATAAAGGGGAAATTTCTCTCCTGGGGGGTCCAAGGGACAGTGTGGATTAATATAGAATCTTAGGTTCTTACAGGCTGAACCTTCCCTAACTTTCTAACTTTCTGGGGACTCACCATCTCTTTCTCATTTCCTATTCCTCCACTTTGGAGTAGGAGTGACTCTGTCCTATATGTGTTCTCCCTTGTAGGTTACAAGCACTAGCTTGTTTGTTTTCAGACTCAGAGCTGGACAGGAATTTTGTCTCATAACAAATTATAATGTGACCCTCATCTTTGTTTTATATACCTCATACTGACCTGAGACTTTGAACGTTAGATGTCAGGGTTGATTGCAGAATGCATTAAGACTTTGAGATTGTTGACATGGAGTGAATGTGTTTTGAATGCAAGAGGAATATGAAACTTGGAAGA
Organism: Cavia porcellus; assembly: GCF_034190915.1. Lineage (NCBI taxonomy): Eukaryota > Metazoa > Chordata > Mammalia > Rodentia > Caviidae > Cavia > Cavia porcellus. Next base: position 31,665,404 of record NW_026947515.1, read on the forward strand.
CTTGGTTGGACCATAAGGGATTGAATGTTTGTACTTCCCTAAAGCTTTTATGTTAGACTCTTCACTGTTTGGGAGGGAAGTCATGAGAGTGAAGCCCTTTGAGAGGAGTTAGACAGTTCCCTCTACTATTTTTCTACCATGAGACATCCATTGGTGGTGTGCACCCAGGAGGAATGTGCTCACTATATCCATGCCAATATTCTTTTTTTTTCTTTTTCATTTTTATCGGTACCAGGGATCGAACTCACGACTGCCTGCTTGCAAGCCAGGCACTTATGCAGCTGAGCTAAATCCCCAGCCCCCCATGCCAATATTCTGATTTTGGACTTCTAGCTTCTTCAACCATAAGGATGAGATTTTTGTTATTTGTAAACCATCCCACCAGTATTATTTTATTATGAGAGGTAATCTAAGTAAGGCATCAAGAAACCACTATACATGCAAGCACAGTACACTATGGTACAATGATTTAAAGGAAATCTGCCAAAGGAGGAGAGGCTTAGTGTGAAGACTAGAGGATCCCAAACCGGAATTCTCACTCCCTTAGGACTGAATTACCCTTGGCTTCATGAGGGCAGTGAATGGGGCAGTGCCAACCAAAGAAGTTCAGCTTGGCCTTTGGTGTCCAGAGTTCCAAAAGGGCTTGAACACACACTGGCCACATCACTGATTTTTAGATCTAAGCCACTTCTGGAGGATCGGACATTACCTTCAGTTCAAAGTTGCTTGGATTTTGAAATTACTGCAGAATGTGTAGCAAACTCCCATGATAAATCATACTTTTAGACTGTCTCACAGCCAGCACCTCTTGTAAAGGTAGACAGTCCTACTAGGCAGGATCTTTCACCAGGGTTCTCACAGTAGCTCAGGGCAAAGGCTAGAACTTTTGTCAGGAAAGCTTAATTCTTCAGTAAGCTCCCTCTGTGATAGTTAAATAGTTGCATCAGCTGGAGTAAGGAACAATCCAATGAATTGGATCAGCATAGTTCTGGGTGTGTCTAAGGGATATCACTGAAGACAAGACCCATCCTGGGAAGCCTTGTCACCTGAATGGTACAAAAGGAAAACAAAGAAGGAGGGTCGCTTCTGCTTCTTTGCAGGAGCCCCGGTGCTCACATTGACCTTGGGCATCATCTCTTGGTTTCCAGTGCAGACCCTTTGGTCTCCTGATGGGGACTCACATGGAACAGTATAGTGAGCTCTGAGCCTTAGACCAGGTCCTTCAACCTCAGTGCACAGACAGACCTTCCGCACTGTCCCGCACCAGACTCTGCAGGCATCTATTGCAAACCAATCTTGTAAATTTTTATACATTTGTATGTCTTGTTTTAAATTGGTGTTTCTAGGGAGCCCTGACTGATACACCCTCAAATATAAAGCTCCCCAATCATAAGACTTTTATTTAAGACCATATCTCAGGAATTATACTGCATATGGTTGATTGGAGGAACAGAATCAATAATATATATATACTACATATGTGATACATAGTATATATATATATATAACAAAAAAGGGAAATAATACACCACTTTTTAATTTTTTATTTTATTCATTTTAAAAATAAAATGTCAGAAAAGAAAAACAAAAACCAAAAGAGATAAACAACAGCAAAACCACAACAATAACAATATAGGTTTTCAAAACAGAATGAAAGAAATTTAACAATGGTTGTTATATTGCATATTGTTTTATTTTTTAAAGAAAGAAAAAAATTAAACAAAGTAGAAAAACAGAGAAAAAAGTAGAAATATACTGAATTAAAAATCGTTAATTGATACATTACCCACTGCCATCTTAAAAAATAGTTGCCAAAGTCACAAAATCAAAGCATAAATAGTGACTAAACACTCAGACACTGACAATGCAAATTCTTCTGTTCAAGGTTCCAACAGAAATTCAGTAATATGATCATCTATCTTACACACTATACATACCATTATACCCTTTAGAGCACTTTCCTTCCCTTTCATTTTCACAATATTTATTATACTTTTTGATGCCATTATTCTGTAAGCTTTTATTATTTTTTACAATAGAGAGACAATGTGATATTTACTAATGTGAGTCTTGTTTATTTAACTAATGAGGATATTCTCAAGTTCCCTCCATTTAGCTATAAAGGCCTCAAGATCATCCATTTTTACAGTTGAGTAGTTCATTGTATAAAAATACATTTTTTATCGACTCTGCAGTTGATGGGTATTTTGGTTGTTTCCAAGATTTAGCAATCACAAATTGTGCTGTTATGAAAACAGGTGCACATATATCACTGTGATATGATTTTTCAGGTTTTCTGGGAAAATACCCATGAGTGGAATAGCTGGATTGAATGGAACTTCCAATCCTAGTTTTTTGAGGAGTCTCTACAGTGGTTGCACCAGTCAACACTCCCACCAATAGTGGAGAAGTATTCCTTTTTCCCCATATCCTTGCCAACATTTGTTATCAGTTGTTTTCTTGATGGCAGCCATTAATTCTAGGGTGAGATGAAATCTCAATGCGATATTAAAATCACATTTGCATTTTTTGAATGACAAGTGATAGTGAACATTTTTTCATGTATTTATTTGCAATTTGTATGTCTTCAGCTGAGATATGTGTGTTCATCTCCAATACCAAGTTTTGGAGAGGGCCTTTGAATTTATGGGTTTTGATGTTTTACAGTTTTTATATGTTCTGGTTGTAAATCCTTTGTTTGAGGGATTGTTGACTAAAATGCTTCCCATTCTGTGGGTTTTCTTTTAACTCTCTTGGTGATTTTTTTGAAGTGCAGAAACTTTTTATTAATATGAGGCCCCAATTGTTGATTATTTTAAGTATTTCCTGTGCAGTTTGAATTTTATTCATGTATTCTCTGCCTACACATATGTCTCCAAGATATCTACCTACCTGGTCCTCCAGTAGATTTAGTGTTTCTCTTTTAATGTTTAGATCCTTGATCCATTTTGAGGTTAGTTTAGTTTAGTATATGGTGATAGGCATCAATCCATTTTCAGTCATCGGCAACTGAGAAGCCAATTTTCCAACACCATTTATTAAAGAGGCGTTCTTTTTTCCAGTGGACATATTTAGCACCTTTGTCAAATGTAAGCTTGCTGAGTATCTTTCTAGTAGTGTTTGCATCTTCTAATCTGTTCCATTGATCCTCAGGTCTATTTCTTTGCCAGTACCATGCAGATTTTATTACTGTGGCTTTGTAGTATAGTTTCAAGTCAGGAGTTGGGATATCTCCTGTCTTGTCTTTGTTGCTCAGAATTGCTTTTGATATTCAGGTTTCTTCTGTTGCCAAATTAATTTTAGGAATATTTTTCTAGATCTGCAAAGTATATTAATGGTATTTTGATTGAGATTGCATTGAATCTCTATAACAGTTTGGGGAGTTTGACCATTTTCACAATGTTGGTTCTTCCTAGCCAAAAGCCAGGAATATTCTTTCATTTTCTAATATCTTCTTCAATCTCCTTTTTTAGAGTAGTATAATTTTCAGGATATAGATCTTTTACATTCTTGGTTAAGTTCATTCCTAAGTATCTGATTTTTAGATGCTATTGTGAAAGATGATATTTACATAATTTCTCTCTCAGTGAGCTTTTTGTTTGTGTACAGGAATGTTATTGACTTTTGAGTGTTGAGTTTGTACCCAGCTACACTGCTAAATTTTACCTCTAGTAGTCTTTTAATGGAGTGTTTTTTTGGTCTTCTATTTAAAGTATCATGTCATCTGCAAATAATGATAATTTAACTTCTTCTTTTCCTTTTTTATTCCTTTTATTTCTGCTTCTTGTCTGATTGCTCTGTGTAATATTTCTAGAACTATATTGAATAGGAGTGGTGAAAGTGGACGTCCTTGTTTTGTTCCTGATTTTATAGAGAAGGCTTTCAGTTTTTGTCCATTTAGTATAATGTTAACTGTTGGTTTGTCATAACTAGCCTTTATGAAATTGAAGTACATATCATCTATTACAAATTTCTGTAGGGTTTTTATCATGAACAGGTTTTGGACTTTATCAATAGCTTTTTATGTGATTATTGAGATGATCATGTGATTTTTATTTTTGGCTTTGTTGAGGTGGTGCACTACATTTATTGATTTGTGTATGTTAAAACATTCCTGCATTCCTGGAATAAATTCCACTTGGTCGTGGTGTATAATCTTCTTGATAATTTTTGGCATTCTATTTGCCAGTATTTTATTGAGGATCTTTGCATCAATGTTCATTAGTGACACTGGTCTATAGTTCTCATTTTTGATTGGATCTTTCTCTGGTTTTGTATCACAATGATACTTACCTCCAAGAATGATGTAGAGAAGACTGCTTCTCTTTCAATTTCATTGAAGAGTTTAAGGAATATTGGCATTAAATCTTCTCTAAATTGGGGCTGGGGATTTAGCTCAGTGGCATAAGCACCTGCCTTGTGAACAGGCAGTCGTGAATTCAATTCCCGGTACTGATAAAAAGCAAAAAGAGAAAAAAAAATCTTCTCTAAATTTCTTATAGAATTCATCCCTGAATCTATCTGGATATGGGTTTTACTTTGTTAGTAAGTTTTTAATCACATTTTCAATTTCAGTAGCTGATATTGGGTCTTTAAAAATTGTTATATCTTCTTGATTGAGCTTTGGTAATTCAAATGTTTCTAGAAATATGTCCATTTCCTCTGTTTTCCATCCTATATGAGTAGAGATTTTCAAAGTAGGTGTTCATGATCTTTTGAATTTCCATGGGATCTGTAGTAATTTTCCTCTTTTCAGTCCTTTTTGCATGGATTTTAGTTTGTTCTTTCTTTTTCTTGATAAGGTTGACTAGAGGTTTATCAATTTTGTTGATCCTCTCAAAAAACCAGCTCTTTGATTTATTAATTGTTTCTATTGTTTTTTTTTCATTTCAACTGCATTAATTTCTTCTCTAATTTTTACAATTTCAACTCTTCTATGAGCTTTGGGTTTGACTTGCTCTTCCTTTTCTAGAATCTTGAGATGTTGCATTAGGTTCTTCATTTGTGCTCATTCCATTTTCTTGATTTGACTATTTATTGCTATAAAGTTTCCTCTTAGGACTGCTTTCATGTGTACTATAGGTTAGAGTATGTTGTTTCTGCATTTTCATTGTATTGTAGGCATTGTTTTGTTTCTTCTTTAGCCCAGTGGTTGTTCAGAAGGTTGTTATATAATTTCTGTGTATTTATGTAGGTTTTGTAATTTTTTGCCATTGATTTCCAGTTTTAGTGTACTATGGTCAGATATCATGCATGGGATAATTTCACTCCCTTTGCATCTATTCAAGAATTTCTTATGAATTAATATGTGGTCTGTTTTTTGAGAATGTCCTATGTACAGCTGAGAACAATGTATATTATGACAGTCTGTAAACATCCACTAAGTCCATTTGTTCACAGGTATGATTCAGGTCTGTTATTTCTTTGCTCACCTTTTGTCTAGTTGATTTATCTCTTTATGACAGGGGTGTGTTAAATTGTCCTATTACAATTGTGTTTTTGTACATTTGGTTTTCCATATCCATTAGTATTTGTTTTATATAGTTGGGTGCTCTTGTATTTGGTTCATATATATTTATAATTGTTAGTTCTTCCTCTTGTAGTTTTCCACTTATAAGTATGTAGTGGCCTTCTTTATCTCTTTAATTATATTAGCTTTGAAGTTCACTTTGTCTGCAAACAGAATAGCTACCTCTCTTTTTTGTGGGTTCCTGTTTCATGGAATACTGTTTTCCATTTTTGACTTTTAGTCTATGAGTTTCTTTCTGAGTCAGATGTGTTTTTTGTATGCAGTATATTGTGGGGTCCTGTTTCTTGATCTATTCTGTCAACCTGTTTCTTTTGACAGGTGAATTTAACTCATTTACATTTATAGATGTCACTAATATGTACTGGCTTGACTGCCATACTGTGTTCCTGTTGTTGGTTTCCTGCTTTTCTCCTTTGTTTAATTTCTTGTCCATCTTGGTGGTTTCTTTCTGCTATTGTTCTGGATATTATGGTCATTTTTATTTCTTTCTATCAAGTCTTTCAATATTCTTTCTAGGGTTGGTTTTGTAGATATGAATTTTTTTCAGTTGTTCTTTGTCATGGAAGTACCCTGTTTCTCGATTAAACTTGAAAGACACTGTTCTGGGTACATCATTCTGGGTTGAAAGTTTTTTTCTTTTAGTGCTTGAAATACTTCACTCCAAGCTCATCTTAACCTGAAGATTTGTCCTAAGACGTCTGCCTTGATTCTAATAGGCTTTCCTTGATAGGTGAGTTGTGAATTGTCTCTAATAGCTTTTAGTATTCTGTTTTATGCTGTATGTCTGGGATCTTAATTATTATAGGTTTGGCTGTAGATTTGTATTGGTTATGACTGTTTGGTATTCTATATGCTTACTTAGTTGTGTATCACTTTTCCCCCCATGTTTGGCAAATTTTCTGCTATTACTTTTGTGAATAGCTTAATTACATCCTGTCTGTTGTCTCCTGCATCCTCACTGATGCCTATTAGTCTTACTTTGTTTCTCTTGGCATCCTCTTGAAGCTGCTAGATTGTCATTTCATGCTGATTTGTTGTTTTTATAGGTTCTGTCCTTTCATGATTGTTATCTGCAATGCTGTCCTCAAGGTCTGAAATTCTATCCTCAGCTTCATTTAAATGATTTTACTAGATTTCAATACAAAGTTTTGTGTCTTGGATATCTGTTTAAGTTTGCTTCCTGAATTCTACATTTTTCTATATTGTTAGTTCAAAGTCTCAATCAATTTCCCATGGTGATATATTTTTTGTCTATTTCTTCTAGAGCTATGTTGAACAAATCCTTTACTACGATTGCTATTTCTGTCTTTACATAAGATATTACTTCTAATTTGATTTCCTCTACAGTCTATGCATTTGTTTCTTTACTTTCTTTGTTATCTTTTCAGAGATTTCTAGTGTATGACATTTTTAAAAAATTTTATTTTAGGAGAAAAAGAAAAAAAAAACAGAAAAAGGGTACAAGTTATACAGAATTTCAGAAAAAACAGTAGGAAATCACTAGTTAATAGATTACATATTGTCATCTTAGAAATAGTTGTGCAAGTTACAAAATTAAAGCATATAAAGTGAACATTCAAACAGTGAGACTGCAAACAATTCTGTTCAATGATCCAACAAAACTCAGTAATATGATTATCTATCTTATACACTTAAATATACATGCAGTTATATCCTTTAGAGCACTTTCTTTTCCTCTCTTTAGTACAATGACAATTACACATTTGGGGTTTTATTACTCCCACAGTTCTTATTACTTTTTTTGAAGAGAATAAAACCAAATGTGACATAACAAAACAGAGTCAGTCAAATCAAAAGAGTGGACATAATACATACTATAAAAACAAAATACAAGGTAATCAACAATGGTTACCATAGTGCCTCTTGCTATCTTAAAAAGAATTGCCTATATCATCAGTTATAATGAAATTGGACAAAACAGTAAAGAACCAAACCAAAAAAATCAAAACATTGGAGACATTACAGGACTTCAAAAGAAGATAAGAGTCAACCAGAATGGGGGTCATAATGAATCTTATTGTCTTCACAGTTTTTGCCTGTACTCTCGAACTTGCTAGAATAGAGGAAAATCAGTCAAAACAAGATGGTGAGACCAATACAGGGTTTCAAATCAAGTTAATAGGAAATCAAAGTGGGTTACTATAATATATCCTGCTATTTTTTAATTTTTCCATTAATTAAAAAGATTAAAAAAGTAAATAACAAAAACAGGAACTTGAGATAAAAGAGGACATAACAACAAAACAGCACAGGTCAAAACTTATCCATTTAAGCAAAATAATGTTTCACCACCAGGTATCCCGACATAAAAGTAGTTAACATAGTATCTCTTTCCTTGAAATCTTTGTGTATAACTTCATATACTGTAGCATCAAACATATCAAGACAGTGTAAAACCATTCAAGAGAATGACAGTATTACAAGGTATTTAGAACCAACTAACAGAAAATGAACAATGGTTTCTGTATAATCTCCTTATCTATACATTTTTGTTTATATTATCACATATAATAAAATCCAGTAAGATACAACATGTTAAGACTGATGGAGAAAGAGGAGCAAAAGCTTGATGGGACTTCAAAACAAGATGATGTTAAATCAGCACTAGCTATTATGATGTCTTGTTTTCTCCAAAATAGCTGTTCCTACCATCCAACCTTCTCTGCCTCATTTCTGTTGAGCTCTTTTTCTGTCATTAGTTGTCCATTTGTCTTCTTCATTTTGCTTTCTGCTCCATTCATTGTGGCCTCTCTGCCACTGTTTCTGGAATCTAGGTATTTTTCTTTTTTTAGAATGTCCTGCAGTATTCACTGAATTGAATTGGTGATTGCAATTTCCCCTAGTTCCTCTTTATCCTGGAAGCACCTTGCTTTTCCATCAATTTCTAGGGAAAGTTGTGCAGGATATATCAATCTTGGCTGGAGGTTATTATCTTTCAAAGCTTGAATTATTTCCCCCCATGCTCTTCATGATTTGATGGTTTGTGCCGAGAAGTCTTCTGTAATTCTGATGGGTTTCCCTTGTAAGTGATCTGTTTTTTGTCTCTGATGGCTTTTAATATTCTGTTCTTATATTGGATTTCTGGAATTTTGATTATTATATGCATGGGTGTTGTTCTGTTTTGGTTGTAGGTGGCTGGGGTCCTGTATGCCTCATACATCTGAGTATCTTTACCTTTTGCTAAATTAGGGAAATTCTCCTGTATTATTTCTGTGAATAGCCTTTGTAGTTCATTTGTTTGTGTCCCTACTTCCTCTTTTCCATTAATTCTTAAGTTATAGATCCATTATCATCTTCAAGCTTTTGTATTATTGCTGTTTGTTTTCTTGTTATTTTTAAGAAGCTTTTCATTTCATGCTCCCACATTATAAATCTGTCCTCCAGTTTAGATAATCTATCTTTAATTTCTTTCAAGCTGTTATGCCAGCTTTCAATAGAGTTTTTAGTTTCCTGGAAATCTCTTTGAACCTGGTTCATGTATTCTATGTTTTCTCTATTTTCTCCATCAAACAATTCTCCCCTTTTTTTCTGTTCTTCCATTTCACAATCTGTTTTTTCTTGGTCCTTAGGATTTCTCTAACTATTCTACTTATATCTTGCTTTAGGTCATTAAATACTTCATTTTTGAACTTGTCTATGAGGCTCTGGAGATATCACTTTATGTCTATTGGTGCCTTATCTGATATTGCATGTTTTCTGTCTTTATTCTCCTTTGCACTTACCTTTGCTGGATCAGTGTTCTCACACTTGGGGGCTGAGGACCCTTTCTTGATGCTCCCTCTTCCCGTACTTTTTGTTTCTTCCATACAAGTGTATACAGGAGGCCCAGTTTCTTTCTTTGTTGGTTACAGTTTGTTTGAATTGTGCTGGCTAGGTGTTCCTGCCCACTGCAGTGTACTAGGGAGACACATCCTGGGCAGCCTCTGCTGGGCCCACCCCTCCAGGTCAGTCAACCTACTGAAGGTTTCACTGCTAGGGTGCACCACCAGTCGCTGGGATCTGGTTTGGGCTAGCCTACTCGGTCTTAGTCTGTGGCGTTACCCAGGCCAAGTGCTCCCCACCAATCCGACTTGAGAGGGGAATATGCTACTAAAGTCACTGCAGTGTCCTGTTCCAGCTAGTCTGCCTGGACCCAGAATGTCCTCTGTTGGAGCCTCCTAGTCTATGGAAGGGTCCCTGTTCCTCTCACTCACTGCAGGTTTATGCAGGGCTCCCTGCCAGTCCTGCTCTCAACTTGGTTCGCTGATTCCCGCTCTCAGAGGTTTCACCTCTTTGTCCCTGGTGTGCTGATTCAAATGCAGCAGCAGTGGCAGGAAATTCAAATTGCAGCTTCCAGAGGCTTGGGTTCCAGCTTCAGAACTGAGATTTTATCTGTTCTGGTTATAGCACCAGGATTGCATTTCCAGTTGGTTTCTCTCAGCTTAGTTCATTCCTGGGTCAGCAGCACATATATCCCCTTGCTTAGGACTCCTCAGACCACAGCATTCCTGGATTCTAAGCTGGCTAACTCAGAGAGCCTCCATATCTTCTGTTATCTATCTGCCATGTTCTCCTGGAAGCTGGTGTATGACTTTTAAAGTCCTCTATGTCACTGTCACCTATTCCTAAACCTGATGAACTAGGTGTTTGAGATCGCACTTTGGTTTCTCATTTTGTCATTTTCACATTCTAGGCCACTATCTGATTATTTATTTATTTATTTATTTTTTATTTAAGAGGAAAAAGAGAAAAACACAAAACAAAACAAAGCGGTGTAAGGGTACACGTAATACAGAACTACAAAAAAAAAAAAACAAAAAAAACAAAAACATAACAGTAAGAAATCACCTGTTAGTAGATTACATATTATCATCTTGAAAATTGTTGCTCAAATCACAGTATCAAAGAATACAAGGTGGACATTCAAGCAGGGAGACTGCAAACAGCTGTGTTCAATGATCCAAAAACATTGATATAGTCAGCTATTTAACACCCCTAAACACACTCGCTGTTACATCCGTTAGAGCTCTTTTTCTTTTTTCTTTTTTTTCCCCTCTCTTTTTTACAACAAAATTTACACATTTTGGATTTTATTACTTCTTAGTGCTTATTACATTTTTTGGGGGGGGGAGAGAATACAGTCAAATATGGCAAAACAAAGCTGTCAGTCAAAACCAAGGATAGACATAGCACATGGTGTAGAACAGAGTACAAGGTTATCAACAATGGTTATCAACGTTGTCTCTTGTTTCCTTAAAAAGAATTGTCTATCTCACTAGATATTATAAAGTTGGACAAAACAGTAGAGAACAAGACCCATAAAACTTAGGCATTGTAAACATTACAGGACTTCCAAGAAGACAATAGTCACACCAGAATGGGTATCTTAGTGAATCTTATTGCCTTCAAAGTAGTTGCCTATGTCTTCAAACTTGATACTATCATATAGAATGGAACAGAGTCTAATCAGTCAAAACAAGATCATGGGAGTATTACAGGACTTCAAAACAAGTTAATAGGAAATCAAAAAGAGTTACTATTTATATATCCTAATTTTTAAAATTTTTTCTTTAATTAAGACAAACATAAGAAATGACTAATTTTTTTTAAAAGAATAAGGGGGAGATTGAGATAAAACAGGACATAACAATATAACAATAGAGGTCAAAGCATGACGGTTTCAGCAACCTAGTGCTTCACCACCATATAACCCGACTTAATAGTAGTTACCATAGTGTCTGTCTTTTTCCTTGAAATATTTGGATAAAACTTCATACACTCTACCTTCAAATATTTCCATATCAAGAAGCCCAGAATAAAGCCATTCTAATTAATGAGTGAAACCTTTATAAGGCTTCAAGGCCACCTAATGGGGAATCATGATTACCACATATTTTTATATATTTGAATCATTACTTACATTAGGGAAACTATTCGGTATTCACACATGCGAGATTGATTTATTTCACTTATGAGTGTGGTCTCAAGCTGCGCCCATTTATTGATAAATATCTCAATGTGATCCTTCTTTATAGCTGAATAATACTCCATTGTATAGAAATACCACAACTTTTTTATCCATTCCTCAGTTGCTGGACACTTGGGTTGTTTCCAAGATCTGGCGATTACAAATTGTGCTGCTATAAACATAGGTGCACATATATCACTGTGGTATGATGCTTTCAGTTCTTCTGGGAATATGCCTAGAAGTGGAATAGCTGGAATAAATGGGATTTCCAGTCCCAAGTTTTTGAGAAATCTCCAGACAGATCTCCACAAAGGCTGTACCAGTCTACACTCCCACCAGCAGTGCAGGAGAGTTCCTTTTCCCCACAGCCTCTCCAGCATTTGTTGTTGTTGGTTTTCTTGATCCTGGCCATTCTTTCAGGAGTGAGATGGTATTTCAGTGTGGTTTTAATTTGCATTTCTCTAATGACCAATGATGATGAGCATTTTTTCATGTATTTATTTGCCATTTGCATTTCTTCATCTGAGAATTGCGTATTCATCTCAGATGCCCATTTTTGGATTGGATCTTTGAATTTTGGAGGTCTGAGTGTCTTTAATTCTTTATACGTTTTAGACAAGAGTCCCTTGTCTGATTAAGAGTTCACTAAAATCTTTTCCCAGTTTGTGGGATTTCTTTTCACTATGCTGGAGATTTCTTTTGACATGCAGAAACTTTTTAATAAGAAGTGGTCCCAGTTATTGATTCTGGGAAGTATTTCCCATGCGGTTTGAGTCCTGTTCATGAATTCTTTACCTACTCCTATGTCTCCAAGGTTTCTACCTAATTTGTCTTCCAATAGATTTAGTGTTTCTGTTTTAATATTCAGATCTTTGACCCATTTAGATTTTAATGTAGTACATGGTGATAGACATGTACTATCTAGCTTTAGTTTTCGGCAAATGGAGAGCCAGTTTTTCCAGCACCATTTATTAAAGAGACTGTCATTCTTCCAGTGAACCTGCTTGGCTCCTTTATCAAAGATAAGGTGGTTGAGTGTGTTTGTAGTTGTGGTTGTATCTTCTAATCTATTCCACTGATCTTCGGCTCTGTTTTGATTCCAATACCATGTTGATTTTACTACTGTTGCTTTGTAGTATAACTTCAAGTCAGGGATTGTGATGCCTCCTGCTTTGTCTTTGCTGCTTAGAATTGCCTTTGTGATTCTAGGTCTCTTCTGGTTCCAGATGAAATTTAGGAGTGATTTCTCTAGATCTATAAGGTATGTTGATGGTATTTCTATTGGGATTGCATTGAATCTGTATAAGAGTTTTGGGAGAATGGCCATCTTCACAATGTTTGTTCTTCCTATTCATGAGCAAGGGATGTCTTTCCATTTTCTGAGATCATCGTCAATTTCCTTTTTCAGTGTATTATAATTTTCACTGTATAAGTCTTTCACTTCTTTCATAAGAGTAATTCCTAAATATTTCATTTTTTTGCTTGCTAATGTGAATAGTCCAGTTTCTCTTATTTCCCTCTCTGTGATTTTGTTGTTTGTGTATAGGAATGCTATTGATTTCTGAGTATTGATTTTGTATCCAGCCACATTACTGAATTTATTTATTGTATCTAAGAGTCTTTCCATGGAGTTTAGGGGGTCTTCTATGTAGAGTATCATGTCATCGGCAAACAATGATAATTTAACTTCTTCTTTTCCTATCTTTACCCCTTTTATTTCTCTTTCTTGCCTAATTGCTCTGGCTATTACTTCCAGTACTATATTAAATAGGAGTGGTGATAAAGGACATCCTTGTCTTGTGCCTGATTTTAAAGTAAAGGCTTTCAATTTTTGGCCATTTAGTATGATGCTGGTGGTTGGTTTGTCATAAATGGCCTTTATTATATTGAGGTAAAGACCATTTATTCCAATTTTCTGTAAAGTTCTTATCATGAATAAGTGTTGGACCTTATCGAAGGCTTTTTCTGCATCTATAGAAATGATCATGTGATTCTTATTTTTGGCTTTATTGATATGGTGGATTACATTTATTGATTTGCGTATGTTGAACCATCCTTGCATTCCTGGGATGAATCCCACTTGGTCATGGTGTATAATCTTCTTGATGATTTGCTGGATCCTATTTGCCAATATTTTATTGAGGATTTTTGCATCTGTGTTCATTAGGGAGATCGGTCTATAGTTCTCTTTTATAGTTGGGTCTTTCTCAGGTTTTGTTTCTAGAGTAATATTTGCTTCCAGGAATGACTTAGGAACGATTGCTTCCCTTTCAATTTCATTGAATAGTTTGAGGAGTGTCGGCATTAGGTCTTCTTTATATTTCTTGTAGAATTCTGCAGTGAATCCATCTGGGCCTGGGCTCTTCTTGGTGGGTAAGGACTTAATTACATTTTCAATTTCATTAGCAGAGATTGGGTTATTCAACAGTTTTATATCCTCTTGATCTAGCTTTGGTACTTTATATGCTTCTAAGAATCTGTCTATTTCTTCTGTGTTATCATACTTTTGAGTGTAGAGGTTTTTGACATACGTGTTGATGATCCTCTGTATTTCTATTGGGTCTGTAGTGATTTCTCCTTTTTCATTTCTTATTGCATGAATTTGAGCTTTTTCTTCCCTTTTTAAAATAAGGTTGGCTAGGGGCTTATCGATTTTATTTATTCTTTCAAAGAACCAACTCTTTGATTCATTGATTCTTTGGATTGTTTTCTTAGTCTCTATTGCATTGATTTCTGCTCTGATTTTTATAATTTCCTCTCTTCTTTTGGCTTTGGGCTCGACTTGCTCTTCTTTTTTAGCTGTTTGAGGTGTAGCATCAAGTTATTTATTTGTATTCGTTCTGTTTTCCTGATGTGGGAACTCAGTGCAATAAATTTTCCTCTCAGGACGGCTTTCATTGCATCCCACAGATTCCGGTAAGTTGTATCTGCATTTTCATTTTCTTTTAGGTATTGTTTAATTTCTTCTGTGACCCACTGATTACTCAAGAGTGTGTTATTCAGTTTCCATGTGTTTGCGGAATTTTTGCAGTATCTTTTATCATTAATTTCTAATTTCAGAGCGCTATGATCCGATAATATGCAAGGGATGATTTCAACTCTTTTGCATTTGCTTAAATATGTTCTGTGAGCTAATATATGGTCTATTTTAGAAAATGATCCATGTACTGCTGAGAAGAATGTGTATTCTGATGTTGTTGGATGGAATATTCTGTATATGTCTATCAAACCCATTTGTTCACAGGTATGATTCAGTTCTGTTATTTCTTTGCTCATTTTCTGTCTGGTTGATCTGTCCCTTGGTGTCAGTGGTGTATTAAGGTCTCCTGTTACAATTGTGTTACTGATAATTTGAGTTTTCATTTCTGTTAATAGTTGTTTTATATAACTGGGTGCTCTGGAGTTTGGTGCGTATATATTTAAGATAGTTATCTCTTCCTCTTGGAGTTTTCCCCTTACGAGTATGTAGTGACCTTCTTTGTCCTTTATGGTCATTGTTGGTTTAAAGTTCACGTTGTCTGCAAACAGAATGGCTACTCCTGCCTTTTTTTTGGATTCCTGCTGCATGAAGAATTGTTTTCCATCCTTTGACTTTCAGTCTGTGAGTATCCTTCTGGGTTAGATGGGTTTCCTGTAAACAGCATATGGTTGGATTTTGTTTCTTGATCCATTCTGCTAGTCTGTTTCTTTTGATTGGTGCATTGAGACCATTTACATTAATGGTTATTACTGTTAAATGCTGGTTAATTGTAGGAATGTTATCTCTCTGCTGTTGCATCTTTATATTTCTGTTCTGCTTAATTATTTGCTTTGCTTAGTGGTTTTTTCCTTTGTGTATCTAAACTGTCTTTCAATATTTTTTGCAGGGTTGGTTTGGTGTTCATGAAGTTCTTCAGCTGTTCTTTGTCATGGAAGTATCGTATTGCACCATCTATTTTGAATGATAGTTTTGCAGGATATATCAGTCTTGGTTGGAAATCGTTTTGCTTTAGGATCTGGAATACTTCACTCCATGCTCTTCTTGACTTTATCGTTTGTGCTGAGAAGTCTGCTGTGATTCTGATAGGTTTTCCTTTATAAGTGATCTGTCTTTTCTCGCTGACAGCTTTTAATAATCTATTCTTGTGTTGGATTTCTGGGATGGTGATTATTATATGTCTGGGTGTAGTTTTATTTTGGTTATGACTGTTTAGAGTTCTATATGCTTCACTGATCCTGATGTCAGTTTCTGATCTCATGCTTGGGAAATTTTCAGTTATTACTTCTCTAAATATCCTCCTGACATCCTTCATGTTGTCTCCCTCTCTTTCATTAATCCCTATCATTCTTATGTTCTTCTTTGCATCATCTTGCAGTTGTTGAATTGTTGTTTCCTGATTCCTTGTTATTTTCAAAAGATCTTTCCTTTCCTGTTCACTAGCTGCAATCCTGTCTTCAAGGTCTGAAATTCTATCTTCACTTTCAGTAAGGCGGTTTTTACAACTTTCAGTGGAGTTTTTTATTTCCTGTATATCTCTGTGCATCTGCATTATGTATTCTGCTTGTTTCTTATATTGCTCGTCTAGGGATTCTATCTTTTTGTTTAGTTCCTCCAATTTTTTATCTGTGTTTTCTTTAGATATATTTAGAATCTCTTTCATTTCTTTTATCATTTCTTCTTTTATCTGGGAGATTATTTTGAGTTTGAATTTCTTTAAAGCTTCCTGGAGTTGCTTGTCAATTTTAGTAGCTATTGTGTCTGATATATGAGGTGGGAGGGATATATTTTCTTCTATATACATCGCTCCTAGGGTTTCTTGAGATGGGCTGGAGGTTTGAGGTTGTAATTTGGTCTTTTGTTTTGTCATTTTCCTATATTTCTGTGTTTCAAGTGTTATTTGAAAGCTTCCTCAGGATCTGTTGAAAATTCCCTTCTATGTTTGGAGCCACTGAGACTCTGGCACCGCGCTATCCCAAGCCATTGGGCCTACAGAACCAGTGGCCCTCCTCTGCCTGCTCAGAACTCCACAGTTCCAGACAAGCTGGGCCTCAGGGACACTGTGCGCCCACCTGCCCCTTGGAAGCTCCACAGTTCTTCAATCGCAGCCGGGTTAGGGTACTCACCACAGGCCGCAGTGCTTCAGGAACCTGTGGACCCTCCCTGGTTGCAGAGATATCCAGAGTCCTCCAGACACGCAGAGAGGCCAGTGAGGGCACCCCAGATCTGCCCAGCTCCTCCTCTGCAGACCTATGGCCAGGCGCGGCAGCTAAACAGGCTGGGCTAGGCTGGTAGTGTGGGCCAGCCCACCTATCCGGAGCTCAGCAGGTCTCCAAATGAAGCCGGGAATGGGGAGGCTGATGTGGAAGCCTCAAACCCACCTCTCTCCTTCACTGCACCTGGAAGCCTGAGGGAACTCCAGCAGTCTGGGCGCAGAAATCCAGAGTCCTCCAGACACGCAGAGAGGCCAGTGAGGGCACCCCAGATCTGCCCAGCTCCTCCTCTGCAGACCTATGGCCAGGCGTGGCAGCTAAACAGGCTGGGCTAGGCTGGTAGTGTGGGCCAGCCCACCTATCGGGAGCTCAGCAGGTCTCCAAATGAAGCCGGGAATGGGGAGGCTGATGTGGAAGCCTCAAACCCACCTCTCCCCTTCACTGCACCTGGAAGCCTGGGGGGACTCCAACAGTCTGGGTGGAGATTTCCAGAGTCCTCCAGACACGCAGAGAGGCCAGTGAGGGCACCCCAGATCTGCCCAGCTCCTCCTCTGCAGACCGATGGCCAGGTGCGGCCTATCTGATTATTTAATCCCAATAGTCACAATGATCTTCAGGGTGTCTCCTAGGGTACTACTGTGTGGTTGATGTCTACCCAACTGTTTGGTCCATAGTGACCAGAATCTGCTGGGTTCCTCTGTCTTGGTGAGGGGCTACCAAGTCTCCCATCAAACTAGTACTGTCAGTCTACTATAGTTCAAAGTTCTGGGAAGGAGAGTAGAAACCATATGTTCACAGCAGTGGTTGGTCTAAGAGATGGGGATGGTAGCTGAGAGCACTGGGCTGAGCCAGGGTGGGTGTGGTAGTCCTCTAGGTCAGCACATGGGAAGAGCATGCCTGGTTGTAGGCACAGCTCAGCAGCCAGTGCCAGGGCAGAGCACAGTGGTTGTCCTCTGTATGATGGCAGTGGGAAGGAGCTGACATGCACAGGCTTGACTCAGCTGCCCAAGCAGGGATGGAGCTCAGTGGTCATCCTCAATGTGTTGGTGGTGGGAGGACACCAAAGAATACAGGCTCAGCCCAGTGGCCCAAGCTGGGGTGGAGCATGGTGTCCTCTGTGCAGTGGCAGTGGAGGGCTTGGTATTTGGGCTTTCAGCTTCCTCTTCTGTGTCAATATTTTCTGTATTTCCACATTGCAGGGCTTCTCTACCTGGCACATTATGTCCTTTCCATATTCCTCTCACAAACCAGTTCCAAGTGTTTTCAAAGCATACAGTCAGGTACAGAGACAGCAATGACTCCAGTTATCTGGTACCAAATGCTGCCTCATTGGTGAGACAAAATATTAAGCACTCTTCTTCTATCCTCTGTGGTCCACACATATGCTCAGAGAATCACACTGCTTTTGCAGTTAGCCCTCTTCTAGACACATACAGGATGAGCTCTGTCTGTGGTTAGAAAAACACATTTGGAATCCTGAGTTTTTATGTCCAAGCTGATGTATTCATGAGGAACAAGAATTTAGGAATTCAAAAGGGGATTTTGATCCCTCTTACTGGACGCCATGGCCCCTGCATGTTCCAAGTGCACAGGTACAGTTCTAAATGGTCATGGCCATGGTTCACACCTCTCTGAGATGAGGCTGAGGAGACACATGATTCCAATTCATTCTCTAGTCCCAAGAGGGAGCTCTCTGGATCTTAGACCCACTGCAGTGGTCCTCCCAGTAGCAGGAAGGTGAGTGAAGTGCTGAGCAGTAGTGGAGCTGAGGACAGGGAAAACAGGGTAGAGGAAGGTCAGAACCTGAGATAAGTAGTCACTAAGGGCTGAAGGAAGGACTACTGTCCCACTTTTGATGCTGTGATCCTGTAAGTCCTTTCATAATATATAGCCATATGCATTCTGGAAAGCCAGAGAGTCCAGTGAGTCCTCAGTGGACATACCATGGGGTCCAGTGGCTACTCCAGGAGATACTGGGTGGCCATGACTACTTTCCTTCACTCTCTGTGCATCATTAAGATGTGAAGTACAGTCTGTGTACTGAAACTTTTTGTCTAATAGTTCTTTTATTGGTGCAAAGGGCACCAATCTGGCCCTTACTCTAACACATTGAATTCTTTTGGATTGTTGTGGTTGGTTTCAACTGAAATGATTGGTGTTCCTATTTAAAACAAATAAATACTTATAAGACTTGAGAGTCCTCTGTTTCTAAAATATTGTCTTTGAGGGAGAAATAGTATTGTAGAATTTCTTTTTCTAGGAAAGAATAAAGAGGGTACATAATGACAAGCATTTTCAAATGTTAGGAAAGCTACCTAATATGGCACAACTGTGTAGAATTTTTTGAGGCACAAGATGCATTTTTAAGCCATTAATTTATTTTAGGATCAGGTTTGTACAATAATTTGAACACAAATTACAAAAGAAGTCATTGTGCACAATTTAGAGAAACTGCTCAAAAGGAAGGACAATAAGAAAGTTCATTTTAATGTTGATAATATACAAGTAGATTTTCTAACCATTGTGAGCAAATTTAAAGATATTGGAAATATTATCTATAATTTTTAAATATTGATATTATCTATAAATGTGATTTATACATAGTATTTATAAGTATTACTTATAAATATTTTGCAAGGTTCTTTTTTAACATTTTGTTAAAAGAGAAAAAAACCAGTAAAATGGTACAAGTAATACAAAAATTCAAAAAAATAAACAGTAAGAAAACACTAGTAAATAGATTACATGTTGTCATCCTAGAAATAGTTGTTCAAGTTACATAATTAAAGCATACAAAGTGGACATTCAAAGAGTGAGACTGAAAACAGTTGTGTTCAATGATCCAACAAAAACTTAGAAATATGATCATCTGTCTTACACACTTAAACACACTTGTAGTTGTATGCTTTAGAGCACTTTCTTTTCTTACCTTTTTTACAATAACAATTACACATTTTGGGTTTTATTGCTCCCACAGTTCTTATTACTTTTTTTAAAGAGAATAAAATTGAATGTGACAAAACAAAACAGAGTCAGTCAAAACAAAGGATGGACATAGTACATGATTTAAAAACAGAATACAAGGTGATCAACATAATGCCTCTTGCTACCTTAAAAAGAATTGCCTGTATCATAAGGTATAATAAAATTGAACAAAACAGTACAGAACAAAATGAATAAAATCTAAACATTGGAGACATTACAGGAATTCAAAAGAAGATGATAGTCAAACCAGAATGGGTATCATAGTGAATCTTACTGCCTTCAAAGTAGTTGCCTGTACCCTCAAACTTGATACTATCAAACAAAACAGAATAGAGTAAAATAAGTCAAAACAAGATGGTGAGAGCAATACAGGGATTCAAATCAAGTTAACAGGAAATCAAAAAAGTTACTATAATATATCCTGCTAATTTTTTATTTATTTTTCCCTTACTCAAAAAATAATAAAAAATAAATAAACTTTTAAAAAGGGGGAGATTGAGATAAAAGAGGACATAACAACATGACAACACAGGTCAGGACAGAACAATTTAAGCAACATAATGTCTCAGCACAAGATAATCTGACTTAATATTAGTTACCATAGTGTTTCTTTCCTTGAAATATTTGAGTATAACCTTATATAGTATAGCATCAAATATATCAAGAGAGTGTGAAACCATTCAAGAAGATGAAATTATTACAGGGTATTTAGAACCAGCTAATAGAAAATGAACAATGGTTTCTATATTATCTCTTTACCTATAAAATTTTTTGTTTATACTATCACATATAATAAAATCCAATAAGATACATACAACATGATAAAAACCAATGGAGATAGAAGAACAACAATTTGATGGGACTTCAAAACAAGAGGATATTAAATCAGCACTAGCTATTATGATGCCTTGTTTTCTTCAAAATAGCTGTTCATACCATCACAGACAATAAAATTTAACAGCCCAGAATAAAACCATTCCAATTAGTGAGTGAAAACATTATAAGGCTTCAAAGCAATATAATGGGGAATCATGATTACCATATATTTTATGTACTTATATCATTTCTTAGACTAGAGAAACTATTTGGTATTCAGACATGTGACTTTGATTTATTTCACTTATGAGTATGGTCTCAAGCTGCATCCATTTATTTATAAATATCTCCATGTGATTCTTCTTCATAATTGAGCAGTACTCCATTGTATAAAAACACCACAACTTTTTATCCATTCCTCAGTTGGTGGGCACTTAGGTTGTTTCCAAGATCTAGCTATTACAAATTGTGCTGCTATAAACATAGGTGAACACATATCCCTGTGGTATTATGTTTTCAGTTTTTCTGGGAATATGCCTAGAAGTGGAATAGCTGGGTCAAATGGGGCTTCAAAACCCAACTTTCTGAGAAATCTCCAGACTGACCTCCACAATGTTTGCAACAGTTTACACTCCCACAAACAGTGCAGGAGAGTTCCTTTTTCCCCATAGCCTCTTAAGCATTTGTTGTTGATGGTTTTCTTGATCCTGGCCATTCTTTCAGGAGTCTGATGGAATCTTAGTGTGGTTTTAATTTGCATTTCTCTAGTGACTAATGATGATGATCATTTTTTCATGTATTTATTTGCCATTTGTATTTCTTCATCTGAGAAGTGTGTATTCATCTCAGATGCCCATTTTTGGATTGGATCTTTGAATTTTGGGGGTCTGATGTTTTAAATTCTTTATATGTTTTAGACAGAAATCTTTTGTCTGAAGGACAGTTCACTAAGATTTCTTCCCAGTTTGTGGGTTTTCTTTTCACTATTCTGGAGATTTCTTTTGACATGCAGAAACTTTTTTTTTTTGTCTTTTTCATTTTTACCGGTACCAGGGATTGAACTCACGACTGCCTGCTTACAAGGCAGGTGCTTATGCCGCTGAGCTAAATTCCCAGCCCCCGACATGCAGAAACTTTTTAATAAGAGGTGATCCCAGTTATTGATTCTGGGAAGTATTTCCCGTGTGGTTTGATTCCTGTTCATGAATTCTCTACCTACTCCTATGTCTTCAAGGTTTTTACCCAATTTGTCTTTCAATAGATTTACTGTTTCTGTTTTATATTAAAATCTTTGATCCATGTAGATTTTATTTTAGTACATGGTTATAGGAATGGATCTAGTTTTATTTTTCAGCTTATGGAGAGCCAGTTTTTCCAACACCATTAATTATAGAGACTGTTGTTCTTCCAGTGAACATGTTTGGCCCCTTATCAAAGATAAGGTGTTGACTTTGTTTGTAGTTGTGGTTGTATCTTCTAATTATTCCACTGTTCTTTGGCTCTGTTTTGATTTCAGTACCATGTTGATTTTACTACAGTTGCTTTGTGGTATAACTTCAAGTCAGGAATTGTGATGCCTCCTGCCTTGCCTTTGCTGTTTAGAAGTGTCTTTGCTATTCTAGGTCTTTTTCTCATGCCAGATGAATTTTAGGATTGATTTCTAGAGATCTATGAGGTATATGGATGCTATTTTTATTGGGATTGCATTGGATCTGTATAACAGTTTTGGGAGAATGGCCATTTTCACAATATTTATCCTTCCTATCCATGAGCAAGTGATGTCTTTCCATTTTGTGAGATCGTCTTCAATTTCTTTGTTCACGGTATAATAATTTTCCCTGTGTAGTTCTTTCACTTCTTTCATGAGAGTAATTCCTAAATATTTCATTCTTTTTGTTGCTAGTGGGAAGGGTGTGGCTTTTCTTATTTCTCTATGTGATTCTGTTGTTAGTGTACAGGAATATTATTGATTTTTGAGTATTGATTTATATATAGCTGTATCCAGCTATATTGCTGATTGTTTATTGTATCTAGGAGTCTTTCAGTGGAGTTTTAGGGTCTTCTATGGAGAGTATCATGTCGTCTTCAAATAATATATTTAAATTCTTCTTTTGCTATCTTTACCTCTTTTATTCCTCTTCATTGTCTAATTGCTCTAGCTAGTATTTCCAGTACTATATTTAATAGGAGAAGTGATAAGGGACATCTTTGTCTTGTGCCTCATTTTAAGGTAAAGGCATTCAGTTTTTGGCCATTTAGCATGAAACTGGATGTTGGTTTGTCATAGATGGCCTTTATCATATTTAAGTAAAGACCATCTATTCCAATTTTGTGTAAAGTTCTTATCATGAATGAGTGTCGGAACTTATTAAAAGCTTTTTCTGGATCTATCAA
Organism: Cavia porcellus; assembly: GCF_034190915.1. Classification (NCBI taxonomy): domain Eukaryota; kingdom Metazoa; phylum Chordata; class Mammalia; order Rodentia; family Caviidae; genus Cavia; species Cavia porcellus. The sequence goes on from NW_026947515.1 coordinate 31,688,287, forward strand.
AATGATCATGTGATTCTTATTTTTGACTTTATTGATATGGTGGATTACATTTATTGATTTACATATTTTAACCATCCCTGCATGCCTAGGATGAATCCCACTTGGTCATGGTGAATAATCTTCTTGATGATTTACTGCATCCTATTTGCCAATATTTTATTGAGGATTTTTGTGACTGTGTTCATTCAGGAGATTGACCTGTAGTTTTCTTTTTTAGTTTGGTCTTTCTCAGATTTTGATACTAGAGTAATATTTGCTTTAAGGAATGACTTAGGAAGAATTGCTTCACTTTTGATTTCATTGAAGCATTTGAGGAGTGTCAGCATTAAGTCTTCTTTGTATTTCTTGTAGAATTCCGCAGTGAATTCATCTGGGCCTGGACTCTTCTTTGTATGTAAGCACTTAATTACATTTTCAATTTCATTAATAAATATTGGATTATTCAGTGGTTTTACATCTTCTTGACCTAACTTTGTTACTTCCTATGTTTCTAGGAATCTGTCTATTTCTTCTGTGTTATCAAACCTATGAGAGTAGAGGTTTTCAAAATAGGTGTTGATAATCTTCTGTATTTCTACAAAGTCTGTAAATTATTTCACCTTTTTCATTCCTTATTGCATGAATTTCAACTTTTTCTTCCTTTTTAAAATAAGGTTGGTTAGGGGATTATCAATTTCATTTATTCTTTCAAAGAACCATCTCTTCGATTCAGTGATTCTTTGGATTGTTTTCTTAGTCTCTATTGCATTAATGTCTGCTCTGATTTTTATAATTTCCTCTCTTCTTTTGGGTTTGGGCTTGACTTGCTCTACTTTTTCCAGATGTTTGTGGTGTAGCATTAGGTTATTTATTTGTATTCATTCTGTTTTCCTAATGGGGGAACTCAGTGCAATAAATTTTCCTCTGAGGACAGCTTTCATAGTATCCTACAGAATCCAGTAAGTTGTATTTGTATTTTTGTTTGCTTGTAGATACTGTTTAATATCTTCTTTACATTTCTCCTGTAACCCATTGATTGCTCAAGAGTGTATTATTCAATTTCCACGTATTTGCGGGAGTTTGCAGTTTCTTTTACCATTAATTTCTAGTTTCATGGTGCTATGATCTGATAACATGCATGAGATAATTTCAATTATTTTGCATTTATTTAAATATGTTCAGTGGGCTAGTATACTCTATTTTAGATAATGACCCATGTACTGCTGAGAAGAATGTGTATTTTGAGGTTGTTGGATGGACCACTCTGTATATGTCTGTCAAGTCCATTTGTTCACAGGTGTGATTCAGGTCTCTTCTTTCATTGCTGATTTTCTGTGTGGTTGATCTGTCCCTGGAGGTCAATGGTGTGTTAAGGTCTCCTGTTTTAATTGTGTTATCTCTAATTTGGTTTTTAAAAAATTTTGTTTAAAAGGAGAAAGAGAAAAAACAAAACAAAACAAAGCAGTGTAAGGGTATCAGTAATACAGAACTACAAAAAAAAAAAACCAGTAAGAAATCACATTAATAGATTACATATTATCATCTTGAAAATAGTTGCTCAAATCACAGTATCAAAGCATACAAAGTGGACATTCAAACAGTGAGACTGCAAACAGTTGTGTTCAATGATCTAACCAAAAACATTAATATGGTCAGCTATTTAACACCCCTAAACACTCTTGCTGTTGTATCATTTAGAACTCTTTTTTTCCCTCTCTTTTTACAACAAAATTTACAGATTTTGGGTTTTATTACTCCTTAGTTCTTATTACTTTTTTTGGGGGGGAGAGAATAAAGTCAAATATGGCAAAACAAAGCTGTCAGTCAAACCAAGGATAGACATACCACATGATGTAAAACAGATTACAAAGTCATCATCAATGGTTATCAACAATGTCTCTTGTTTACTTAAAAAGAATTGTCTATCTCATTAGATATTATAAAGTTGAACAAAACAGTAGAGAACAAGACCAATAAAACTTAAGCATTGTAAACCTTACAGGACTACCAAAGGAGACAATAGTCAAACCAGAATGGGCATCTTAGTGAATCTTATTGGATTCAAAGTAGTTGCCTATACCCTCAAACTTGATACTATCATACAGAATGGAACAGAGTCTAATCAGTCAAAACAAGATCATGGGAGTATTACAGGACTTCAAAACAAGTTAATAGGAAATCAAAAAAGTTATTATTATATACCCTGCTATTTTTAAAAAAAATTTCCCCTTAATTAAAAAACATAAGAAATAGCTAAATAATTTTTTAATGAATAAGTCAGATATTGAGATAAAACAGGACATAACAATACAACAATACAGGTCAAAGCATGACGGTTTCAGCAAACTAGTGGTTCACCACCAAATAACCTGACTTAATAATAGTTACCATAGTGTCTGTCTTTTTCCTTGAAATATTTGAATAAAACTGCATATACTATAGTTTCAAGTATTTCCATATCAAGAAGCCCAGAATAAAGCCTTTAGAATTAATAAGTGAAAACTTTATAAAGCTTCAAGGCCACATAATGGGGCATCATGATTACCACATATTTTTATATATTTGAATCATTACTTACATTAGGGAAACTATTCGGGATTCATACATGCGAGATTGATTTATTTCACTTATGAGTATGGTCTCAAGCTGCGCCCATTTATTGATAAATATCTCAATGTGATCCTTCTTTATAGCTGAATAATACTCCATTGTATAGAAATACCACAACTTTTTTATCCATTCCTCAGTTGCTGGACACTTGGGTTGTTTCCAAGATCTGGCGATTACAAATTGTGCTGCTATAAACATAGGTGCACATATATCACTGTGGTATGATGCTTTCAGTTCTTCTGGGAATATGCCTAGAAGTGGAATAGCTGGAATAAATGGGAATTCCAATCCCAACTTTTTGAGAAATCTCCAGACTGACCTCCACAAAGGCTGTACCAGCCTACACTCCCACCAACAGTGTAGGAGAGTTCCTTTTTCCCCACAGCCTCTCCAGCATTTGTTGTTGTTGGTTTTCTTGATCCTGGCCATTCTTTCAGGAGTGAGATGGTATCTCAGTGTCACTTTAATTTGCATTTCTGTAATGACTAAAGATGATGAACATTTTTTCATGTATTTATTTGCCATTTGCATTTCTTCATCTGAGAAGTGGGTATTCATCTCAGATGCCCATATTTGGATTAGATCTTTGAATTTTGGGGGTCTGAGTTTTTTAAATTCTTTATATGTTTTAGACAAGAGTCCCTTGTCTGATTAAGAGTTCACTAATATCTTTTCCCAGTTTGTGGGTTTACTTTTTACCATCCTGGAGATTTGTTTTGACACGCAGAAACTTTTTAATAAGTGTTCCCAGCTATTGATTCTGGGAAGTATTTCCCATGTGGTTTGAGTCCTGTTCATGAATTCTCTACCTACTCCTATGTCTTCAAGGTTTCTACCCAATTTGTCTTCCAATAGATTTAGTGTTTCTGTTTTAATATTCAGATCTTTGACCCATTTAGATTTTAATTTAGTACATGGTGATAGACATGGGTCTAGCTTTAGTTTTCAGCAAATGGAGAGCCAGTTTTTCCAGCACCATTTATTAAAGAGACTGTCATTCTTCCAGTGAACCTGCTTGGCTCCTTTATCAAAGATAAGGTGGTTGAGTGTGTTTGTAGTTGTGGTTGTATCTTCTAATCTATTCCATTGATCTTCGGCTCTGTATTGATTCCAATACCATGTTGATTTTATTACTGTTGATTTGTAGTATAACTTCAAGTCAGGGATTGTGATGCTTCCTGCTTTGTCTTTGCTGCTTAGAATTGCCTTTGCTATTCTAGGTCTCTTCTGGTTCCAGATGAAATTTAGGAGTGATTTCTCTAGATCTATAAGGTATTTTGATGGCATTTTTATTGGGATTGCATTGAATCTGTATAACAGTTTTGGGAGAATGGCCATTTTCACAATGTTTGTTCTTCCTATCCATGAGCAAGGGATGTCTTTCCATTTTCTGAGATCATCTTCAATTTGTTTTTTCAGTGTATTATAATTTTCCCTGTATAAATCTTTCACTTCTTTTGTAAGAGTAGTTCGTAAATATTTCATTTTTTGCTTGCTAATGTGAAGAGTGTAGTTTCTCTTATTTCCCTCTCTGTGATTTTGTTGTTCGTGTATAGGAATGCTATTGATTTCTGAGTATTGATTTTGTATCCAGCCACATTACTGAATTCATTTATTGTATCTAAGAGTCTTTCAATGGAGCTTAGGGGGTCTTCTATGTAGAGTACCATGTCATCGGCAAACAATGATAATTTAACTTCTTCTTTTCCTATCTTTACCCCTTTTATTTCTCTTTCTTGCCTAATTGCTCTGGCTAGTACTTCCAGTACTATATTAAATAGGAGTGGTGATAAAGGACATCCTTGTCTTGTGCCTGATTTTAAAGTAAAGGCTTTAAATTTTTGGCCATTTAGTATGATGCTGGCTATTGGTTTGTCATAAATGGCCTTTATTATATTGAGGTATAGACCATCTATTCCAATTTTCTGTAAAGTTCTTATAATGAATAAATGTTGGACCTTATCGAAGGCTTTTTCTGCATCTATAGAAATGATCATGTGATTCTTACTTTTGGCTTTATTGATATGGTGGATTACATTTATTGATTTGCGTATGTTGAACCTTGCATCCTTGCATTCCTGGGATGAATCCCACTTGGTAATGTTGTATAATCTTCTTGATGATTTGCTGCATCCTATTTGCCAATATTTTATTGAGGATTTTTGCATCTGTGTTCATTAGGGAGATCGGTCTATAGTTCTCTTTTTTAGTTGGGTCTTTCTCAGGTTTTGGGACTAGAGTAATATTTGCTTCCAGGAATGACTTAGAAAGGATTGCTTCCCTTTCAATTTCATTGAATAGTTTGAGGAGTGTCGGCATTAGGTCTTCTTTGTATTTCTTGTAGAATTCTGCAGTGAATCCATCTGGGCCTGGGCTCTTCTTTGTAGGTAAGGACTTAATTACATTTTCAATTTCATTAATAGAGATTGGGTTATTCAACAGTTTTACATCCTCCTGATCTAGCTTTGGTACTTCATATGTTTCTAAGAATCTGTCTATTTCTTCTGTGTTATCACAATTTTGAGAGTAGAGGTTTTCGAAATAGGTGTTGATGAAGGATGCTCACAGACTGATAGTGAAAGGATGGAAAACAATACTTCATGCAGCAGGAATCCAAAAAAAGGCAGGAGTAGCCATACTCCTTGCAGACAACGTGAACTTTAAACCAACAATGACCATAAAGGCAAAGAAGGTCACTACATACTCATAAGGGGGAAACTCCAAGAGGAAGAGATAACCATCTTAAATATATATGCACCAAACTCCAGAGCACCCAGTTATATAAAACAACTATTTACAGAAATGAAAACTCAAATTATCAGTAACACAATTGTAACAGGGGACCTCAATACGTCACTGACACCAAGGGACAGATCAACCAGACAGAAAATGAGCAAAGAAATAACAGAACTGAATCACACCTGCAAACAAATGGAGTTGATAGACATATACAGAATGTTCCACCCAACAACATCAGAATACACATTCTTCTCAGCATCACATGGATCATTCTCTAAAATAGACCATATATTAGCTCACAGAACATATTTAAACCAATGCAAAAGAGTTGAAATCATCCCCTACATGTTATCGGATCATAGCGCTCTGAAATTAGAAATTAATGATAAAAGATACTGCAAAATCTCGCAAACACATGGAAACTGAATAACACACTCTTGAGTAATCAGTGGGTCACAGAGGAAATCAAAGAAGAAATTAAACACTACTTACAAGAAAATGAAAACACAAATACAAATTACCGGAATCTGTGGGATGCAATGAAAGCTGTCCTCAGAGGAAAATTTATTGCACTGAGTTCCCACATCAGGAAAACAGAATGAATACAAATAAATAACTTGATGCTACACCTCAAACAGGTAAAAAAAAGAAGAGCAAGTCGAGCCCAAAGCCAAAAGAAGAGAGGAAATTATAAAAATCAGAGCAGAAATCAATGCAATAGAGACTAAGAAAACAATCAAGAGTCAACGAATCAAAGAGTTGGTTCTTTGAAAGAATAAATAAAATCGATATACCCCTAGCCAACCTTATTTAAAAAAGGGAAGAAAAAGCTCAAATTCATGCAATAAGAAATGAAAAAGGTGAAATCTCTTATTTGGTTTTTCATTTCTATTAATACTTGCTTTATATAACTGGGCTCTCTGTAATTTGGTACATACGTATTTAAGATTTTTATCTTTTCCTCTTTGAGTTTTCCCCTAACCAGTATGTATTGACCTTCTTTATCTCTTCTGATCATTCTTGGTTTGAAGTTCACATTATCTGCAAACAGAATAGCTACCCCCATTTTTTTTTTTGGGTTCCTCTTGTGTGAAGTATTGTTTTGCATCCCCTGACTTTCAGTCTGTGAGAATCTTTTTGGGTTAGATGGTTTTCTTGTTGACAGCATATGGTTCGATGTTGTTTCTTGATCCATTTCCCAGTCTGTTTCTTTTAATTGGTGAATTGAGACCATTTACAATAATGGTTATAACTGTTTGTCTTAGTTACTTTATGCTCATCACTGAGACAAAATCCCTGATGCCCCAGTTGGGAAAGGAAAGGTTTATTTCTTACAGTTTTGGGAGGTTTCAGTCCACTCAGTTGGCTCCAAGGCAGGCGGGCATGGCTGGACCACCTTTCATGGCAGCTGCAAACAGCAAAGAGGAACCAGCAAAAAGCAAGACACACCTTCTTCCTGCCATTACATCACATCCTGTCTCCACCCCTTTGTGGGTGGAGCACTGACACCATCAATCCAAGCACTAGACAATGAACAAATAACAAATGCACAATTCAAACTCATGAGGCCTGAGGGACACAGACATAAACCATGACATTCCACCCCTGGCCCCCAAGACTCATGTACATCCTTTATACAAAAGACATTTAGTCCACCTCCAAAAGTTGCCAAAGTCCTAACAGCTTCAGCATTGCTGAAAAGTCCAAGTCCAAAGTCTCCTCCAAGATCTCTGGCAAACTCTTAACTGTAACCCCTGTACAAATGCAACAAGGTTAAACATTTCTGAAATGCAAAGGCACAAGATAAATGTTACCATTCCAAAAGTTACAAACAGGAGAATATAAAGCATTGGAAACAAAACAAGTCTAACATCCAGCAGGGCAAACATTAAGTCCTAGAGTTTCACACTCAGCATCTGAAGCAATCTGGTTGAAAGCTCCAAAAGGCTTGAGTGATTCCATCCCCATGGCACTTCTGGAAATTTCAACTCCTGCAGCTTTTCTCTTAAATCCTCTCTGCTTGCTTTTTGCAGCTTTCCTTGGATCATCCACGTTCCTGGCTTTTCCAAACTTCTGGGGTCTCCACTGCATCTTCAGCTTCACCTCTACATCTTCACAAATTGCCCTCTTAGGGGCACACTGCTTGGCCAGCCAGGCCCTTTGCAATTGAATTGGAAGCTGTCTTAACTTCAGAATTTGTGCATTTTCCTTGCACCTAAAATCAGCACCTTGTGGATGCCACCAAGGTTTGCTGCTAGCTGAAGCAGTAGCCAGGCTTTTCTCTCTCTTGGTTGTATGGGTCAGTTGCCTGGATTGCAAGGCTCTGTTTACCTGATTGTGAGAAAAAGCTTCTCTATGTTGTTGCTACTATGGAAATTCATGTGGCTGCTGTCACCATTCTGGAACATGGTGCTCTGCAGCTTTTCCCTCTGAGCAAATTTTTTCACCTTTGCTGTGAGGCTGCACAGGGTAAGGACCCCTTCCTGTGATGCCCTGGGGCCATCTTTCTTATCTCTCTGTTTCTCTTCAGGAATCAAAATCTCAACTCTGTCTTTACAATCCACAGCCTTCCTGAAATTTTCCTTCTATCCAAACTCACAGTATGGCAAATTATCCTGCTGAGCTCTTATCTCTTGATTTGCATAAAGCTGGCTAAAAGCCCCCACAATAGCCATGCCTTAGCCTCAATGTTCAATTGCTTTTTAATTTCTTTTACAAGATTAATCATTCATTGCCCTTTGTCTCAGTGTCAGGCAAAGTCTCTGGGCAGGAGAAAAATGCAGATAAACTTTCTGCCAAGCCATAACACACATCCTGTGGAGTCCAATGACCAATGCAGTCCTTCCCAGCAGAAACCTCCCAAGCCTGGTCTTTACCATCTGGCTTTCTATCAGCCTTCTGTTCTCCTGAGCTCTGACCAGAATCTTCTCTACAGAACAGCCTAAGCTGCTCTAGCTCTATGCATCCAGGCTGCATGTCCAAACCATTCCAAACTCTGCCCACAAACCTTTTCCAAAGCCTCTTGCAAAAGATGGTCAGGTATAGTCACAGCAAACGACCCCACTCCTCCATACCAAATTCTGTCTTTGTTACTTTATGCTCGTTGGTGAGACAAAATACCTGATGCCCAAGTTGGGAAAGGAAAGGTTTATTTCTTACAGTTTTGGGAGGTTTCAGTCCACACTCTGTTGGCTCCCAGGCAGGTGGGCATGGCTGGGCCACCTTTCATGGTGGCTGCAAACAGCAAAGAGGAACCAGCAAAAAGCAAGATACACCTTCTTCCTGCCATTACGTCACATCCTGGCTCCTTTGTAGGTGGAGCACTGACACCATCAATCCAAGCACTAGACAATGAATGAATAACAAATGCACAATTCAAACTCATGAGGCCTGGGGGACACAGACATAAACCTTGACACTGTTATATATTGTTTTAATGTTGACATGTTATCTCTCTGCTGTTGCATCTTTATCTTTCCATTCTGTTTAATTTTCTGCTTTGCTTAATGGTTTTTCCTAAGTGTTTCTAAACTCTCAGTATTCTTTACAGTGTTGGCTTGGTGATAATGAAGTTCTTCAGCTGTTCTTTGTTGTGGAAGTATTTTATTTATCCATCCACTTTGATGGACAGTTTTTCAGGGTACATCAGTCTAGGTTGAAAATCATTTTCCTTTAAGATCTGAAATACTTCACTCCATACTGTTCCTGACTTTATTGCTTGTGCTGAGAAGTTTGCTGTGATTCTGATAGGTTTTCCTTTATAGATGTGTCTTTTCTCTTTGACACATTTTAATGTTCTATTATTATGTAGGATTATCCCACTATGTGGGATAGTGATTATTATATATCTGGGTGTAATTTTATTTTGGTTATGGCTATTTGGAATTCTATGTTTCACTGATCCTGATATCCTTTTCCAGTATTATGTTTGGGAAATTTTTAGCTATTAATTCTCTAAATATCCTCTTGACATCCTTTATGTTATCTCTTTCTTTTTCATTTGTCCCTATCAATCTTATGTTGTTTTTCTTTGCATCATCTTGCAGATATTGAATTATTATTTCCTGATTCCTTGTTATTTTTAAAAGATCTTTCCTCTCCTGTTCACTAGCTGCAATCTTGTCTTCGAGGTCTGAAATTCTATCTTCACTTTCATTGAAGTGGTTTTGACAACTTTCAATGGAATTTTTTATTTCTTATATATTTCTTTGTATCTGCTTCATGTATTGTTTGTTTCTTATGTTGTTCATGCAAGGATTCTATCTTTTTGTTTTGTTCCTCTATTTTTTTATCTGTATCTTCTTTAAATATGTTCAGCATCTCTTTCATTTCTTTTATCATTTCTCCTTTTGCCTGTGAAATTATTTCTAGTTTGAATTCCATTAAAGCTTCCTGGAGTTGCTTGTTTATCTCAGTTCCTATTTTTTCAGGTATTTCAGGTGTATGGCATACATTTTTTTCTATACACATAACTCCTAATGTTTCTTGGGATGGGATGCAGGATTGAGCTTGTATTTTGGTCTTTTGGTTTTCATTTTCTTATATTTCCGTGTTTAAGTGTTACTCTAAGGCTTCCCCTGTGCCTGTTGGAAACCTTTTCTATGCCCTCAGCTTCTGGTACACTGACCACACAGTTCCTCAGATTGAGAGAGGGTCCCTGGGGATGGGGCAAGCAGGCCCAGTTCTTGTGGAGTCAGTCCAGTGTGGCAGGCAGCTGTGAAGTTCCTTGGCCAGTGAGAGCAATGATCTTAAATTTGCAATGCTTAGGATGGTTCATTGACACCCACCTCCAGCCACCCAGTTTCCAGAATTGAGGACGCAGGCAAGCCCAAGATCCCCAGAGCTGACCAAGCACAGCAGGAAGCTATGAAGTTGGTACAGGAAGGCCCAAGACTGGCTGAGCTGGTAGAGTGTGGCATGAAGCTGTGAAGTTTCTTGGCTGCTTGGAACAATGATCTAAAACTCCTAGAGCTCAGGATGGTGTGGGGCACCCACATCTGGCTGCCCAGTTTCCAGAATTGAGGGACCAGGCAAGCCCAAGATTCCCAGATCTGGCTGAGCATAGTGGGAACCTGGGAATTTGGTGCAGGTAGGCCCAAGATGCATGGAGCTGGTGGAGTGTGGCAGGAAGCTGGGAAGCTCCATGACAGAAGGGGGCAATGATCTCAAACTCCTGGGACTCAGGATGGTGCAGAGACACTCACCTCTGGCCACCTAGTTTCCAGAACTGAGAGTGCAGGGAAGCCCAAGATGCCAGGAGCCAACCAAACATAGCAGGAAGCTGGGAAGTTCAGAAAGATAGTCTCTTTAATAAATGATGCTGGAAAACTTGGCTTTCCATGTGCCAAAAAGTAAAACTAGACCCATGCCTTTCACCATGTACTAAACTAAAGTCTAAATGGATCAAAGATCTAATTATTAAAACAGAGACACTAAATCTATTGGAAGATAAAGTAGGTAGAACTCTTGAAGACATAAGGGTAGGTAGAAAATTCATGAAAAGAATCAAACTGCCTGGGTAATACTTTCCAGACCCAATAACTAGTATAACATCTTATTAAAGAGTTTCTGCATGTCAAAAGAAATCTCCAGTATAGTGACAAGTAAATCCACAAACTTGGAAAAAATCTTAATGAACTGTCCCTCAGACAAAGGATTTATGTCTAGAACATATAAAGATTTAAAAAATAAGACCCCTGAGATTCAAAGACCCAATCCACAAATGAGCATCTGAGATGAATACACAGTTCTCAGATGAAGAAGTACAAATGGCAAATAAATACATGAAAATAATTTCATGATCATTAGTCATCAGATAAATGAAAATTAAAACCACACTGATATTCTATCTCACTCCAGAAAGAATGACCAGGATAAAGAAAGCTAACAATGACAAATGTTGCACAGGCTTTGGGTTAAAAGGAATTTTGCACTGTTGGTGGGAGTGCAGACTGGTGCAACTACTGTTGAGGTCAGTCTGTAAGTTCCTCAAAAATCTGGTATTGGACATCCTAATTGACCCAGCTATTCCACTTCTGGGCATATTACCAGAAGAAATGAAATAATATCAAAGTGATATTAGCAATACATGTTTCTAGAAGCACAATTTGTAATAGCCAGATCTTGCAAACAATATAAATGCCCATCAACTGAGGAATGCATAAAAAAGATGGTATTTTTATGCAATGGTATACTATTCAGCTATAAAGAATGATCACATTGAGATATTTATAAATAAATGGATGCAACTTGAGACCATACACACAAGTGAAATAAATCAAAATCACATGTGTAAATACCATATAATCTCCCTAGTGTAAGAAATGGTGAGAGTACACAAGATTTTATTGTAGTCATGGTTTCCCATTATATTACTTTGAAGTCTTGTAATGCTTTCCTTCATTGATTGGATTGGCTTTATTCTGTTTTGTTTGATTTTATTATGTGTGATGGTATAAACAACTATTTTGAAGAAAACAAGACATTATGGCAGCCATTGCTGATTTCCTATCATCTTGCTTTGAAGTCCTACCATTCTTTTCTTCTTTTGTCATGATTGGTTCTATCCTGTTGTGTCTTATTAGATTTTATTATGTGTGATGATATAAACAAATTTTTAAGGAAAATGTGATATTATAGTATTCATTTTTCATTACCTGTTATTTGGTTTTGAATGTTCTGTAATTCTTTCAGTCTCTTGAATGGTTTTATACTATTTTTTATGTTTGATATTGTGTGGGAAAATATGCTCAACTATTTCAAAGAAAAAAGACATTATGATACCTACTGTTGATATCCGGTTGTCTTGTTGTCAAGTGCTATATTGCTTGCATTGCTCTGTGCTGATTTGCTTTGTTCTGTTCTCTTTTGTTTTATTCTCTTTAAAATAAAATGAAAACCATGCAAAGAACTAGCAAAGTGAATAGTTGTTTCTTTGATAAAATAAAATTGATAAATCCCTAGCCACTATTATCAAGAAAAGGAAAGAAAGAATGCAAATTCATGCAATTATGAAGGAAAGGAGTGAAATTACTAGAGCTGATGTGCAAATTCAGATCATCAGCACCTACTCTGAAAATCTTTCCTCTCATTGGCTGGAAAATGCAGAGGAAATGGACAGATTCCTAGAAATATATCAATTTCTAAAGCTGAATCAAGAAGATATAAACATTTTGAATAGCAATATTAGTTGCTGAAACTGACAATGTAATTAAAAAGTTACCACCAAAAAAGAGCCTGAGAAATGAAATGAAATGTCAAAGCCTTCCTTGAAAACAGCCAGGATCTCTGAAGATTTCTGTACTTTGCTTGTATTCATGGGCTTTATTCCTGTTGGGGGTCCTTTCATATATTTACATGAACAGAATGAATGAGGGCATCACCACATTGCTCACACTCAACAGTTTCTATTCAGTGTGTGTGTTGTCAGTGGGGGTACTCCGTTAATACTATTTTTTGTGTTTATAGTGTTATCTTCATCTCCTGTATATTCACTCATACTTTGTCTACTTGTGCTATCATAACTGAGAGAATAGTATTAAATGTTCAAGTCTCATGTATTTGTTTCTCTTTGTAGACACGTAGTCTTTGATTTGTCTGTTTTGCAGATCTGTTAAATTTTGAGAATTTTACATCTTTATGATAACTGGACTCCATTGTCATCATGCACTTATATTCTTTACCTTGGTAAATTTCTTTAATACCTATTTAGTCTGATGTTAATATAACTACAACAAGACTTCCTAAGATACACACTTATAATGTTATAAATGAGTTATAAATGAGCTACTGTTGAAATGTGGGCATTGATAGAATATTGTATCACCTCTTCCTGATGGGTTAATATTTAAGTTCACAGCTGAGATGGCTAAGCCTACGTTATTCAGCTCTAGGGTTTCTTTTCTCTTGTGTTTCAAATTTAAATGATGTCTTTGCTTCTTTGCTGCTTTTCTGGCTCTGCTAATTTAATTACTACTTTCTGGAATAGTTTTGCTTTTAACATTATTTTTTAAAATTTCACTCACTTTACTTAACAATTGCACTGGAGAAAATTTCTTATCTACTCTGGCTTTCTTCAGAAATCAATTACTAGTTTTTAGTTTTATCTAGTTGAACTGGTAATTGGAATTACTCTTCTACTTTTATATTTATGGATTATCTCTCCAACTATGATCTAGAGCTCTAGTGTTGATAAATGTCTGTAGAAACTACTCTGTGTTGAATGCTCTTATAAATGCTTTAAATAAACACTTTAAAATTGAAATAATACCTTCAATATATTGGAAACATCAGTGTTACCAAGTACCAATGCCAGTTCTCATTATTTATTTTAGAGATTAAGAGGGTGAACTACAGGTAACCTCAGAAAGTTGCTGAATCTGACAGCATCAGTAAACCATGGAACTGGGATTTATGCCTACTGATGCAGCTCCAGAACTCTCAGTGAATTTGCCTTCACTGAAACTACTGTTGGCTGCCTATTTCATAGATTTTAACTGATACACACAAGTTATTACTTTAGAAATCTTTTTGACACAAGATAGAGAAATTGAGAGTTGGTCCATATGTAATTAGGAAGATTTAAACTTTGTCCCTTCAGGTGAAAGCCCTTGAGGATTTAGTGTTTGATGACCCAGCCCTACATTATTGAAATCTCTCAAGAAAGCATCCATTATTCTGCTCTGTATGTAAATCAATGTTCAGATCAAGCATGGCACCTTTTCCCCCAGATCCTTCAAGATTGTGCTTTGCCTTCCTCACTATGTGCCTTGGAGAGGCCACTACCATGCAGAGAACTGAAGCATCCATCTTTCTAGAGAGCAATGACTTGCTTTGATGCAGTCAAAGGACATATAAAAGGACATATTTCAAGACTATTATCGTCTTTTGAAATCCTGTAATGTTTCCAATGTTTAGGTTTTATTGGTCTTGTTCTGTACTGTTTTGTTCAATTTTATTATACCTAATGATATAGTTAATTCATTTTAAGGCAGCAAGAGGCATTATGGTAACCATTGTTGATAACCTTGTATTCTGTTTTTACATCAAGTGCTATGTCTATCCTTTGTCTTGACTGACTGCTTTGGTTTGTCATATTTGGTTCTATTCTCTTCCAAAAAAGTAATAAGAACTAAGGGAGTAATAAAACCCAAAATGTGTAAATTTTGTTGTAAAAAAGGCGAAAAAGTGCTCTAAAGATACAATTGCAAGTGTGTTTAGTTGTATTAAGATAGATGACCATATTACTGAGTTGTTGTTGGATCATTGAACACAACTGTGTGCAGTCTCACTGTTTGAATGTCCACTTTGTATGCTTTAATCCTGTAACTTGAACAACTATTTCTAAGATGACAGTATGTAATCTGTTAACTAGTCATTTCTTACCTTTTTTTGTAATTCTGTATTACTTGTATCCTTATACTGTTTTGTTTTTTTCCCCCTTTAAATAAAAAAAAAGAAGTGAGCATGCTGCACTTTGGGGCACGTAAACTTTTAGAGTTGTGGCAGAGACTGAACTTTGGGATTGGGACTTCATGATTTTTTTTGTCTGAAAAGGCAGATGTCAGTGTTTTGTTCATATCTTCTTAAGACTAAACAACTGTTATGGAAAGATTTTTTTTCTGAAATGAATTGCTTGTTTAAAATATGATAAATGATATCAATATATTTTAGTCTTGACTACTAATAGTTTTTAGTGTTTTCATTTCAAAAAATATGTTAAGCCAGTTTAAATTTCCCATTTCATGATGCACATGTATTTCAAAACATATCATACTTGAGAAATATTTATCTATATATAACATTTGCCTATAAAAAGAGAAATAATTCTTTGAAGAGGGATGATATCCTTTAAGAGTTATAAAATTGAAAAGTGTTATAGTTTGGAGAAGCATAGCAATCATCCTTTTCCCTTTAGAAAAGAGTCTATATGACTTACACTAAATAAATAAGCAAGTAGTGATTGGAATAAATATAAAACTAGTCAGGAGTACCTCTCATCTCCAAGCAAATATGCAGCAATATTTGGATGAATATAAGCAAAATATTTCTGACATGGTTTAATGTTCATTATAAAACACAAGAATGTACTGTTGAAAATGTATTGTTAACAATATGCTCCATACAACCTTAAACAAACAATCATTATAAGGGTAATAATTTGATAAACAGAGATGATGGAATTATTATATATCATTGGAAAACATTACAGACCTATTTTCTAAAATGATTGTTATATATCTTGAGTTGGTATTACTTTTATTTCCAAAAGCTGTTCATTGTTTATGTGACACAAGCCAGATATTTTCATATTAGTTATCTTACAAAATCATCATGCTTTAGACATTTTAAGGAGAATTATTATCCTTTGTCATCTGACTAATGAATCACCTAAAAATATTTTCTTGAGGGTTTTTACTATGTTAGATAGTATGCATCTGACAATTTTTATGTGCTATTATTATAGATTTCAAAGTAAATGCCTTTACTGGTATTTCTACAAAATCTACAATATTTTGTAAAATAATTCTGGTATTTTAGCTCAGGCAATACTTAATTTTATGTCTAATTTTCTTCATAGGCTGCTGTCTGAGCTTTAAGGCAAACATCTCATGTCCTCTCCTGGTTTCATATTGTTTTACTGGAATTACACTGGGGGGCAGGAATTGTGTCTTTCTTTGTTTTTTTACTCAAACTTCTCATCTTATAATCCTTTTCTGGATGCCTGTTTTACTTCACACTTATCATAGAGTGAATCTTGTTTTCTCAGAGGACATTTCTTTGTGAACATGAACAACTATCATTTATTTACTCTAGTCTTAAGAATGAGAAACCTTTTTCCAGTGTGCATTTGGTCATTTCCACATCCCTTTGTAAGGAGAAGCAGGCAGTACAACCTTGCACATTGTGTCTTAGGAACATTATGACTTTTGCATCCTTCAGTATGGACCTAGTAGTCCCTTGCTTAGCTTTTCCATGTCTACTATGAGGATACAGATATTAATTGCCTTATTGTTTGCCCCTTCAAAAGTATTCTCAAGTGGATTTCATTTTCCCTTCATACTTTAAGACCAGCCATGGATGGTGATTTTTCTGTTGAAACAATCTTGTAACAAGAAAGAGTTTTAGACCACGTAGTTGGGAAACTGGATCAGACCCAGAGATCAAGACTACATTCCCCAGTGGAGGCATGGAACTCTCCTCTTCACCTGGGGGCCAGGCTCCTCCGGCTCCCTGTTGGTCCAGTAAGACCAGCGGAGGCAGGGAGCCCCACCCTAGGCCGGATAACTGTTTTCTTTGCCTGGGGCCCAGGATTTGGCTTCCTGTTGAAATCAGTGAGTAAGGAGGGAGAAGGGACTTCTGCCCCAGCCTGGCTGACCTCTCTACCTCACTTGTAACAAAACTTGAAGCAAAAAATATACAAAAATGACAAAATGAAAGACCAAAATGCAGTTTCAAACATCCAGCCTATCCCAAGAAAGCCTAGGAGCAATGTGTATAGAAGAAAATATATTTCAAATACCTGAAATACCTGGAATAATAGTAACTGAAATAAAGAAGCAACTCTGGGAAGCCTTAAAGGAAATCAAACTAGAAATAATCTCTCAGGTAAAAGAAGAAATGATAAAAGAAATGAAGGAGATGCTGAACATATCTAAAGAAGACACAGTTAAAAAACTTGAGGACAGAAACAAAAAGATAGAATACCTGGATGAACAACATAAGAAACAAACAGAATATATAAAGCAGTTGCAAAGAGATGTACAGGAAATCAAAAACTCCATTGAAAGTTGTAAAAACTGCCTCAATGAATGTGAAGATAGAACTTCAGACCTTGAAGACAAGATTGCAGCCAGGAAAGGAAAGATCTTTTAAAAATAACAAGAAATCAGGAAATAACAATTCAACGCCTGCAAGATGATGCAAAAAGGAACAACATAAGGTTAATAGGGATAAATGAAAAAGAAGGGAATAACATAAAGGATGTCAAGAGGATATTTAGAGAAGTAATAGCTGAAAATTTCCCAAACATGAGACTGGAAACCAATATCAAGATCAGTGAAGCATACAGAACTCCAAATAGCCATAACCAAAATAAAACTACACCCAAACACATAGTAATGGCCATCCTAGAAATTGAACAAAAGAATAGAATATTAAAAGCTGTGAGAGAGAAAAGACAGATCACCTATAAAGGAAAACCTATCAGAATCACAGCAGACTTCTCAGCACAAACAATAAAGTCAAGAAGACCATGGAGCAAAGTATTTCAGATCCTAAAGGAAAATAATTTCCAACCTAGGCTGATGTATCCTTCAAAACTGTGCTCCAAAATGGATGGAGAAATAAGATACTTCCATGACAAAGAGCAGCTGAAAAACTACATGATCACCAAGCCAACCCTGCAAAGAATGCTGAAAGACAGCCTAGATGCATCTAGGAAAAAACTACTAAACAAAGCAGACAATTAAACAGAACTGAAAGACAAAGATGCAACAACAGAAAGATAACATGTCAACAATAAACCAACATATAACAGTTATAACCATTAATGTAAATGGTCTCAATGCACCAATTAAAAGAAACAGAATGGCAGAATGGATCAAGAAACAAAATCCAACCATATGCTGTCTACAAGAAACACATCTAACCCAAAAGGATATCCACAGACTGAAAGTCAAAGGATGGAAAACAATACTTGATGCAACAGGAACCCAAAAAAGTGGGGGTGGCTATTCTATTTGCAGACAATGTGAACATCAAGCCAATAATGATCAGAATGGATAAAGAAGGTCTCTACATACTGGTTAGGGGAAAACTCCAAGAGGAAGAGATAACTATCTTAAATATATATGCACCATGTTCCAGAGCACCCAGTTATATAAAACAAGTACTAACAGAAATGAAAAACCAAATTAACAGTGACACAATTCTAACAGGAGATCTTAACACATCATTGACACCAATGGAAAGATCAACCAGATAGAAAATCAGCAAGGAAATAAAAGAACTGAATTGTACCTGTGAACAAATGGACTTAATAGACATATACAGAGTATTCCACCTGACAACAACAGAATACACATTATTCTCAGTGGTACATGGGTCATTTTCTAAAATAGACCATATATTAATTCACAAAACATATCTAAATAAATGCAAAAGGGTTGAAATCATCCCTTGCATGCTATCCAACCACAGAGCTATGAAATTAGTAATTAATGATAAAAGATACTACAAAATTCCCACAAACACATGGAAACTGAATAACACACTCTTGAATAATCAGTGGGTCACAGAGGAAATCAAAGAAGAAATTAAACACTACTTACAAGAAAATGAAAACACAAATACAAATTACCGGAATCTGTGGGATGCAATGAAAGCTGTCCTCAGAGGAAAATTTATAGCACTGAGTTCACACATCAGGAAAACAGAATGAATACAAATAAATAACCTGATGTTACACCTCAAACATCTAGAAAAAGAAGAGCAAGTCTAGCCCAAAGCCAAAAGAAGAGAAGAAATTATAAACATCAGAGCAGAAATCAAAGCAATAGAGACTAAAAAAAATCCAAAAAAATCAATGAATCAAAGAGTTGGTTCTTTGAAAGAATAAATAAAATTGATAAGCCCTTAGTCAACTTTATTTTAAAAAGGGAAGAAAAAGCTCAAATTCATGCAATAAGGAATGAAAGAGGAGAAATCACTACATACCGTATAGAAATACAGAAAATCATCCACACCTATTTCGAAAACCTCTACTCTCAAAGGTTTGATAACACAGAGGAAATGGAAAGATTCCTAGAAGCATACGAAGTACCAAAGCTAGACCATGAAGATGTAAAACTACTGAATAACCTAGTTTCTATCAATCAAATCGAAAATGTAATTAAATCTTTACCTACAAAGAAGAGTCCAGGCCCAGACGGATTCACTGCAGAATTCTACAAGAAATACAAAGACCTAATGCCAACACTCCTCAAACTCTTCAATGAAATTGAAAGGGAAGCAATCCTCCCTAAGTCATTCCTAGAAGCAAATATTACTCTATTACCAAAATCTGAGAAAGACACAGCTAAAAAAGAGAACTACAGACCAATCTCCTTAATGAACACCAATGCAAAAATCCTCAATAAAATATTGGCAAATAGGATGCAGCAAATCATCAAGAAGATCATACACCATGACCAAGTGGGATTCATCCCAGGCATGCAGGGATGGTTCAATATACATAAATCAATAAATGTAATACACCATATCAATAGAGCCAAAAGTAAGAACCACATGATCATTTCTATAGATGCAGAAAAAGCTTTTGATAAGGTCCAACATTCATTCATGATAAGAACCCTGCATAAAATTGGAATAGATGGTCTTTACCTCAATATAATAAAGGCCATCTATAACAAACCAATAGCCAGTATCATACTAAATGGCCCAAAATTGAAGGCCTTTACTTTAAAATCAGGCACAAGACAAGGATGTCCCTTATCACCGCTCCTATTTAATATAGTACTGGAAATACTAGCCAGAGCAGTTCGACAAGAAAGAGAAATAAAAGGTGTAAAGATAGGAAAAGAAGAAGTTAAGCTATCATTATTTTCAGATGACATGATACTCTATATAGAAGATCTCCAAAACTCCATTGAAAGACTCCTAGATATAATAAATAAATTTAGTAATGTAGCTGGCTATAAAATCAACACTCAAAAATCAATAGTATTCCTATACACTAAAAACAAAGTCACAGAAAGAGAAATAAGAGAAGCCACATCCTTGACACTAGCAACCAAAAAAATGAAATATCTAGGAATTACTCGGATGAAGGAAGTGAAAGAATTGAACAGGGAAAATTATATTACACTGAAAAATCAAATTGAAGATGATCTCAGAAAATGGAAACACATCCCTTACTCATGGATAGGAAGAATAAATATTGTGAAAATGGCTATTCTCCCAAAACTTTTATACAGATTCAATGCAATCCCGATAAAAATACCATCAACATACCTCATAGAACCCGAGAAATCACTTCTAAAATTCATCTGGAGTGAGAAGAGACCTAGAATAGCAAGGATAGTTCTTTTTTTTTGTCTTTTTTCTTTTTATCGGTACCAGGGATCGAACTCACGACTGCCTGCTTGCAAGGCAGGCGCTTATGAACAAGGACAGTTCTAAGCAGCAAAGGCAAGGCAGGAGGTATGACAATCACTGACTTGAAATTATATTACAAAGCAACCGTAGTAAAATCAACATGGTACTGGAATCAAAACAGAGCCAAAGATCAATGGAATAAATCAGAAGATACAACCATAACTACAAACATACTCAACCACCTCATCTTTGTAAGGAGCCAAACAGGTTCACTGGAAGAATGACAGTCTCTTTAATAAATGGTGTTGGAAAAACTGGCTCTCCATATGCTGAAAACTAAAACTAGACCCATGCCTATCACCATGTACTAGATTAAAATCTAAATGGATCAGAGATCTGAATATTAAAACAGAAACACTAAATCCATTGGAAGACAAATTGGGTAGAAACCTTGAAGACATAGGGATAGTTAGAGAATTCATGAACAGAACTCAAACCACACGGGAAATATTTCCCAGAATGAATAACTGGGACCACCTCTTATTAAAAAGTTTCTTCATGTCAAAAGAAATCTCCAGCATAATGAAAAGAAAACCCACAAACAGGAAAAAAATCTGAGTGAACTGTCCTTCATGCAAAGGACTTCTGTCTAAAACATATAAAGAATTAAAAAAAATCAGACCCCCAAAATTCAAAGACCCAATCCCAAAATGGGCATCTGAGATGAATAAACAATTCTCAGATGAAGAAATACAAATGGCAAATAAATATATGAAAAAATGTTCATCATCATTGGTCATTAGAGAAATGCAAATCATAACCACACTGAAATTTTATCTCACTCCTGAAAGAATGGCCAAGATCAAGAACACCACCAACAACAAATGCTGGAGAGGCTGTGGAGAAAAAGGAACTCTCCTGCACTGTTGGTGGGAGTGTAGACTAGTGCAATCATTGTGGAGGTCAGTCTGGAGATTTCTCAAAAAACTAGGACTGGAAGCCCCATATGACCCCCAGAAGAACTGAAAGCATAATACCACAGAGATATATGTGCACCCATGTTTAAGGCAGCACAATTTGTAATAGCTAGATCTTGGAAACAACCTAAGTGTCCATTGACTGAAGAATGGATAAAAAAGTTGTGGTATTTTTATACAATGGAATACTACTCAGCTATAAAGAATGACCGCATTGAGACATTTATAAATAAATGGACACAGCTTGAGACCATACTAGTAAGTGAAATAAATCAAAATCACATGTATAAATACCGAATAGTTTCCCTAATGTAAGAAATGCTAAGAATACACATAAGTATGTGGTAATCATGATTCCCAATCATATTGGTTTGAAGCCAATTCACTCAATCACCGCAATGGTTTTTACCCGGGTTGTTCAATTTTAGTATCTATGATAGTACAAATAGCTATTTTGAAGAAAGCAACACAACATAAAAGCTAGTGCTGATTTAATATCATCTTGTTTTGAAGTCCCTTCAAGCTGTAGTACATCTGTTTCCACTGGTTTTAACATGTTGTATCTTATTATATTTCACTATATGCTATAGTATAAACAAAACTCTCTATAGGCAAAGAGATAATATAGAAACCATTGTTTGTTTTCTATTAGCAGGTTCTAAGTACCCTGTAATTATTGCATTGTCTTGAAAGGCTTCACACTGTCTAGATACGCTTGATAATATAGCACGCAAAGTTACACTCTAATAATTTAAGGAAAGAGGCCCTATAGTGAGGACTATTGTGTTAGATTATCTGGTGGTAAAACTCAATGATGCTTGAATTGCTCGGTTCTGCCTTGCATTGTTCTATTACAATGTCCTCTCTTATCTCAATCTTCCCCCTATTTTTAAATTAATGTATTTTCTGTCATTTTTTTAATTAAGGGAAAACTAAATTAAAGAATAACAAGACATATTATAGTAACTTTTTTGTTGTCCTATTAACCTGACCTGAACCCCAGTATTGCTCTCCCCATCTTGTTCTGTCTGATTATTGTATATTCTATTTTGTTTGATAGTATCAAGTTTGAGGCTATAGGCAATCACTTTGAAGGCAATAAGATATACTATGATGCCCAATATGAACTCACTATCATCCTTTTTTTTGAAGTCCTGTAAGGTTCTCACTGTAGATTTTATTGGTTTTGTTCCATACTGTTTTGATTAATTCTATTATACCTGATGATATATACAACTCAATTTAAAAATAGCAAGGGCACAATGGTAACCACTTTTGATCACATGGTATTCTATTTTTGCATCATGTGCTATGCCCACCCGTCTGTTCTAACTGACTCTGTTTTGCTTAGTCACATTTGTTTTTATTCTCTTCAAAAAAGTAATAAGAACCGTGAAAGTAATAAAACCCTAAAAGTCTAATTGTTACTGTAAAAAAGAGAGGAAAGTAAGGTGGACTAAGGGATATAACCGAGGTATGTTCGAGAGTGTAGGATGGAAAGCCATATGGCTGAGCTTTTGTTGGATCATTGAACGGAACTGTCTCCAATTTCACTGTAAGAATGTTCACTTTATATGCTTTAATTTAGTGATATGCATGGCTGATTCTGGGAAGAGAGTGTGTGGCCTGTTACTGGTGATTTCGTACTGTATATTTTTTTTTCTAGAAATACTGTATTATTTGTACTCTTTTACTGCATTGTTTTTTATGTCCTTTCTTTTTTTTTCTTCTCTCTTTAAATAAAAAAAATAGACTACATTCCCCCAAAGTAAAACAGACCTATTAGCTAGGGATCTTATCTAAACTATCAGCAAAGTAATATTTTAAAATTGTCTTTTATAGAGGTGTTTAAACAATTTTTCCGTGGTTAAATATTATTTATAGAAGTTTCTAGTTGTTTTTTGTAATGGAATAATTTTCTTTGTTTTTATGACAGATTCCCAGCGACTCTAATGGAAGGAAAGAACTGGATGTCAGTGAGGGAGTTTCTCTTCTTGTGCCTAGCAGGGCACTTATGTCAGAAGATCACCCTTTTCTTCCTGCTTCTCTCTGTTTATCTTGTCATGCTAGGTGGTAATTTGGGGATGATCACTCTCATATAGCTCGATTCCAGACTCTACAGTCCTATGTACTTTTTCCTCAGCCACTTTTCCTTTGTAGACATTTGCTCCTCTCCTTCTGTCACCCTGAAGACCCTGTGTGATATCTTTGCAGAGAAAAGGAGCATCTTTTTTGTTGGTTGTGCTGCACAGGTGTGATTCCTTGTTCTCTTTGTGGCAGTGGAGTGTTTGGTCCTCACTACTATGGCCTACATAGTTGTGTGTAAGCCACTACTGTATATACTCACCATGTCCTTTTGGATCTGTATGTGGCTGGTGATGAGGTCCTATGCCATAGATTTTATAAGCACCATAACCCATACAATGTTGACATTTTCCTTACCTTTCTGTGGTCCAAACATAATCAATCACTTCTGTGATAATTCGCCATTGCTTTCTTTAGCATGTGGTGACCCTGGGATCAATAATTTGGTGCTTTTTGTCTTGGCTGGAACTATAGTAGTGCTCAGCAGTGGGATTATCATGGTGTCTTATGCATGCATCACAGTGGCCATCTTGAATATCCAGACTGCCCATGGCAAATGGAATGCCTTCTCCATATGTTCCTCTCATCTGGATCCAGTCTCAGTCTTGTATGGGACACTTTTCTTCACCTATGTGTGACCTAGATTGAGCTCATCTCTGAAAATCAATAAAATGATTTCTGTGCTTTATATTGTGGTCATCCCTGAGTTGAATCCCTTCATCTACAGCTTGAGGAACAAGGAGGTGAAAGAGGCATTCAAGAGAAACCTGAAAAGGAAGTAGTCTCTCATTGGAGGGTGAGGAAATATCTGTTTGCATGTCACCACTGATGGGGCAAAATACACAGTAAAGAGAATACTAGACTGAGTCAAAGCTTGCAGGTGAGTCCTGGGGCTGGCTGTCCACAGAATAACTGGGAAATACAGAACTACTTAAACATTTGTCTACCTCTGTCTTTTTTCTCGGTGAAAAATGTGTCTCAAACAGAAAAATATACAAGACACAAATATAGGTGAATATTTGCACAATCTTGAGGGTCTGAATTTTTTTATGTAGACTTGAAAAATTATGTAGAAAGAGCAAATCACTACAAATAATTTTAACAGTAAATAACAAGTTATAGGAAATATTTGTGTTCATGTGCCAACTATGAGATACTTCCCCAGCCTCACATTCACAGAGAAATATAAATTCTATTGGTAAATATGCCAACAAATGACTAGGCATTGACAATGATAGGAATGTTAGTTACTAAAAATACATGGAAAAACTTCCAACCTCATACTGCTCAAGTGAATGAGGTAAAATTAAAGTGCCAGTGCTATATCTTTCATAATGAACCATATCTTCATAGATTTTAAGCATGACAAGTTTCTTACTTATGTATGTACATTTGTTTTCTGCTGGTGCTATGAATGTTTCTATTTCTATTAACAATGAGATGATTTCCATTTACAGTAGCACATTTATATGGTTTCCTTCATTACATAACATAGCATGTTAGTTGTACATGATAATCGTATTTAATGTGATATTTCAACATATGCATAACAGCATGCACAGATTAAACCATAGTAATTAACCTCTTCCCTTTCCTGATCTTTCTTTGCATTGGAGCCTTCGAGTTTTCTTTATTTGTTTATATCAGAATATGTTTACTGTTCATGACGTTTGCATTCATTTTAAGGAGTAGATGCAGGTACCCAATGTATCTTGATTTTTTATTCTCACTTTCTTCTCCCTACTATCCTCTCTGCATCCAACTATAGATTCTTTCCTTTGTTTTCATCATTACTAGTATTCATTACTAGTATTATTTATTATGAATTTTAGTTTACATTTATGTCATGTAATTATTACACTGGAGATAGTTGGTACATGTATGTGCTCTTCTCTCTTAGGCCTTCCTAAAATGTGGCTTTATGAATGATGGTCACCCTTGTGTTTGCAACCAGGGATTATTTTTTCTATCTGATTGTGTCTTGGTACACCGTATCTAACAGAATTCTATTAATCCACCTTCACTTCCAAAGTTTTATTCCAAAATTCCTCCTTTAAAAATTCAGAGCACATAAATATAAATGACAATACATGCACATTACATATGTATCAGCATGATGTAGAGGGTATACGAAAACAGAAATAACACAAATATCTATTATTAGAAAAAAGAAAAGAACATTATTTTTGTGAAGTGTTCTGTGGTAAATGCAAAGCATGAACAAGGCATTCAGGAGTGTACCTAGAGAGATCTAATTTATGTAATAGTGGCAATATTAAGATTATATAATCTAGGTTGACAAAAACAAATATGTAGATCAATGAGAAGCACAGATCCCATAATCAAAGTGGGAAAGATCTATGTAATGAATAAAATGTGCTTCCTGTAGGAGTGTCTGTGCTGTTGAAAAGAAGCCTAAGGTCCAGTTTGTCAGTGCAAAAAATAAAGCACTTAGACATTAAAATTTTGACAAGGTAAGTTTTTATAGCTGAGCTGTAAAAACTTCCCAAGTATCAAGCCCTGACACATATTAATACAGTTTCTCATTCTTTCACACATCTTTTACCAAGGTCCCCAGTAATTTAGCAACTGATTCAGCACCTGCTTTCTGTTGCCTTTGTGCAATAGGTCTGTCTAGTGTTACAAGGGATGTGTATCTGGTTATTTTTCTGCACACTATATCATGAAGAAGGTAAGAGTTAAGCCAGCCTTGAGACAAAATGGCAAATGAAAATTGTTCATCTTACTTGAATATACATTTTTATAATTTTCTTTTGCAGCAAGAATAGAAAAGAATACTTATCCTAACTTACTAGGTTGTACACATGTTTCAGACACTGCATATCTCATGTGTGGTAAAGCACCCCCACTGCAGCTAATGAGGACTGAACTTGAAGCAACCTTCAACATCTTCTGAAGCCAAGATACATTTTCTGGTCAAATTGCAGAATTAAGCAG
Source organism: Cavia porcellus (assembly GCF_034190915.1). NCBI lineage: Eukaryota > Metazoa > Chordata > Mammalia > Rodentia > Caviidae > Cavia > Cavia porcellus. The sequence goes on from NW_026947515.1 coordinate 31,714,731, forward strand.
AGGAAGAAAGAACTTTGCTGCAAACTTCATGCTTTTGTGGTGGTTTTAATTTCATAACTCAAGTGTTCTGGAATCTACCATTTCCACTGACTATAGGAAGCTGAGATCCATTCAAGCAGCTCATGCTATTGAGCTTCTCCATAAGCTGGTGTCTCTGAGTAGTATTTTTAACTACATTAATGTAGTTAGTGACCTTGTTTGGATCATCGCAGGGATATCTTCTTTGGTCTTTTATATTGAAGCATTTCCACATTTCTGAGCCTTTGGGCCCCTTCTTCAACATCTCCCATGGCAGTAATGGCATCTTCACCTCACTTAGTTTATGTTCTCATTTTTCCAAGCCATCTCACTAAAACTGTGAAAGGTTCAGTATCATTGCTGCCAAACATTCAAGAGATACAGATATTGGGGCATAAATAGCTTTATTGATAACATGCCAACAAGACAGAATATGAGACTCTTGTTCTATGAAGAGCCATCTTGCTTAGAGGTTGCAGGGGCCAGTCTTTGGTAGAGATTTTAGAGGTGGCGTATCAGGGCTGCTTGGTCCTGGGATAGTTACAAATCTCAGGTGTTCTGCATTTCTGATGACAGTCTGCTATTACTGGAGGTCACAACGTGCTTTAGATTCCAAAAGTCTAAAGAGAAGTTACTTTTCAGAAAGTGTTGTGAAGTCTTGTCACTCATTTTTCCCTTTGCCATGAAGAGCTGCTCTGCAGTTGATCATTAGAATGGCAAAGGTATTTAACATCAGAAAAGACAGAGCACAGCACAACACAACTAGCCCCCACATCAAGAGAAGATGGCAGAAAAACAACTGCCCCATCAGAGAGCAAGGGAAGACAACAGAAAAGCCAATTCTGCTAGAGAAGAGACTGAAATGCAGTTTCACAGAACAGTTTTCAATCCCTAGGCTGCTGCTTTCAGAGGTGCTTTGCACAGGAAAGTTGGTGGGTGACTAATAATTGATTGCTCAGCTGTGTGACCTCCAAAGTCAGTAATGTTTAAAGTCAACTAAAATAAATGGATATTGAGGGTTTATTTAGCTCTCCCTCAGCTACACTTCTAATGCATTAGGATCAGCTTGAGTTTTTTTTCCTGTAAACTAATTCCCAATGCTTCTAGCTTGTGCCAGTTCTATACATTCATTGTTATTTATTCCTGCTCTGAGATACGAAACTCAATGCTAACCAAGCAGTGGTACACACTAGACATGTCATACAACACTAGTGGCACAATTGTTTTGAATATGCAAACTCTGATCTCTTAAACACTCTGGTCTGGTAAGGAAGGCTTCTGCTTTCTAGAATGGTGAGAGGGTCATTTCTGCAGGGTCAGAAGCTTTAGTATTTGAGGCATATCTACCCAGTCTGAAGCAAATCCATGCCGTGATCCCAGTTCTCAGTGTCCAACTTTTTAAGAGTCCTGACTTTTGATATATACAATGCTTAGCTAAAACTGTGGTGAACAATGAAAACTGAAGCAGACACCAGGAGATTTAAAGACCTCCCATGCTCATGAACTGATACAATGGATACTGTTAAAATGACCATGTTGCTGAAAGCTTTTTACAGATTAGTGAAATTCCCATCCAAGTTCCAATGATATTCTTCATAGGGCTACAATTCACATAGAAACACAAAATACAGAATAGCAAATTAATGTTCAGTGGAAAGAGCAAGACTTGAAGTATCATTTACTAACTGATTTCAAATTATACTTCAAATCCATCATGCCCCAAACTGCATTATTTTGGCATAAAAAATAGACATCTAGAAAGTGGAACAGAATGGAGAACACAGAAAAAAATCATGCAGGTACAGCTATCAGATTCTTGATGGAAGGACTTAAAATACATGCTGAACAGAAAACAGGCTTCTTAGGAAATGGTGCTGGGAAAACTACATCAATATGCTGAAGACTGAAACTACATCCCTGTTTCTCACCCTGTTGGAAAGTAAACTCATAATGGATCAAATACCTGTGTATAAGACTTTAAGCTTTAAAACTGATAGAACAAAGTGGTAGATACTGGAAAAAATGATTTGAATGGGCTCTCAGTAGAACAAGAAATAATAGCAAGCACCAACACCATATATTGCAAACATGTACTAATAAAAACTTTAAACATATTTTCACATATAAAATATATTTTAATATATATTAAATGACACCAGAACCATACGCAAGTTCTGCTCTATTTTTAGTTTTGTGAGGAACCTCCATACTGATTTCCATAGTGGTTGTACTCAGTTCTTTCATCAGCAGTGTGTAAGAGTTCCTTTTTACCAGTAACCACCTAGCACTTATTTTTGCATGGTCTCTGATCACCATTCTGCCTGGGCCGGATGGAATTTCCATGTAGCTTTGATTTACATTTTGCACTCAGCTAAAGATGCTACACATTGAAAGTTCTGTTTTTTTTAAAATTTTATTTAAGAGGAAAAAGAGAAAAACACAAAACAAAACAAAGCGGTGTAAGGGTACACATAATACAGAACTACGAAAAAAAACATAACAGTAAGAAATCACCTGTTAATAGATTACATATTATCATCTTGGAAATAGTTGCTCAAATCACAGTATTAAAGAATACAAAGTGGACATTCAAACAGAGAGACATCAAACAGCTGTGTTCAATGATCCAAAAGCATTAATATAGTCAGCTATTTAACACCCCTAAACACACTTGCTGTTATATCCGTTAGAGCTCTTTTATTCCCCCTCTCTTTTTTACAACAAAATTTACACATTTTGGATTTTATTACTCCTTAGTTCTTATTACTTTTTTTGGGGGGAGGGAGAATAAAGTCAAATATGGCAAAACAAAGCTGTCAGTCAAAACCAAGGATAGACATAGCACATGGTGTAGAACAGAGTACAAGGTTATCAACAATGGTTATCAACGTTGTCTCTTGTTTCCTTAGAAAGAATTGTCTATCTCATTAGATATTATAAAGTTGGACAAAACAGTAGAGAACAAGACCAATAAAACTTAAGCATTGTAAACATTACTGGACTTCCAAAGGAGACAATAGTCAAACCAGAATGGGCATCTTAGTGAATCTTATTGCCTTCAAAGTAGTTGCCTATACCCTCAAACTTTATACTATCGCACAGAATGGAACAGAGTCTAATCAGTCAAAACAAGATCATTGGAGTATTACAGGACTTCAAAACAAGTTAATAGGAAATCAAAAAGAGTTACTATTATATATCTTAATTTTTTTTTAATTTTTCCCCTTAATTAAAACAAACATAAGAAATAACTAAATAATTCTTTAAAGAATAAGGGAGAGATTGAGTTAAAACAGGACATAACAATATAACAATACAGGTCAAAGCATGACTGTTTCAGCAACCTCGTGCTTCACCACCAAATAACCCGATTTAATAGTAGTTACCATAGTGTCTGTCTTTTTCCTTGAAATATTTGGATAAAACTTCATATACTCTAGCTTCAAATATTTCCATATCAAGAAGCCCAGAATAAAGCCTTTCTAATTAATAAGTGAAAATTTTATAAGGCTTCAAGGCCACATAATGGGGAATCATGATTACCACATATTTTTATATATTGGAATCATTACTTACATTAGGGAAACTATTCGGTATTCATACATGCGAGATTGATTTATTTCACTTATGAGTATGGTCTCAAATTGCGCCCATTTATTGATAAATATCTCAATGTGATCCTTCTTTATAGCTGAATAATACTCCATTGTATAGAAATACCACAACTTTTTTATCCATTCCTCAGTTGCTGGACACTTGGGTTGTTTCCAAGATCAGGCGATTACAAATTATGCTGCTATAAACATAGGTGCACATATATCACTGTGGTATGATGCTTTCAGTTCTTCTGGGAATATGCCTAGAAGTGGAATAGCTGGAATAAATGGGATTTCCAGTCCCAAGTTTTTGAGAAATCTCCAGACAGACCTCCACAAAGGCTGTACCAGTCTACACTCCCACCAACAGTGCAGGAGAGTTCCTTTTTCCCCACAGCCTCTCCAGCATTTGTTGTTGGTTTTCTAGATCCTGGCCATTCTTTCAGGAGTGAGATGGTATCTCAGTGTGGTTTTAATTTGCATTTCTCAAATGACCAATGATGATGAGCATTTTTTCATGTATTTATTTGCCATTTGCATTTCTTCATCTGAGAATTGCGTATTCATCTCATTTGCCCATTTTTGGATTGGATCTTTAAATTTTGGAGGTCTGAGTTTTTTTAATTCTTTATATGTTTTAGACAAGAGTCCCTTGTCTGAGAGAGAGTTCACTAAAATCTTTTCCCAGTTTGTGGGTTTTCTTTTCACTATGCTGGAGATTTCTTTTGACATGCAGAAACTTTTTAATAAGAAGTGGTCCCAGTTATTGATTTTGGGAAGTATTTCCCATGCGGTTTGAGTCCTGTTCATGAATTCTCTACCTACTCCTATGTCTCCAAGGTTTCTACCTAATTTGTCTTCCAATAGATTTAGTGTTTCTGTTTTAATATTCAGATCTTTGACCCATTTAGATTTTAATGTAGTACATGGTGATAGGTATGGGTCTAGCTTTAGTTTTTGGCAAATGGTGAGCCCATTTTTCCAGCACCATTTATTAGAGAGACTGTCGTTCTTCCAGTGAATCTGCTTGGCTCCTTTATCAAAGATAAGGTGGTTGAGTGTGTTTGTAGTTGTGGTTGTATCTTCTAATCTATTCCATTGATCTTCAGCTCTGTTTTGATTCCAATACCATGTTGATTTTACTACTGTTGCTTTGTAGTATAACTTCAAGTCAGGGATTGTGATGCCTCCTGCTTTGTCTTTGCTGCTTAGAATTGCCTTTGTGATTCTAGGTCTCTTCTGGTTCCAGATGAAATTTAGGAGTGATTTCTCTAGATCTATAAGGTATGTTGATGGTATTTCTATTGGGATTGCTTTGAATCTGTATAACAGTTTTGGGAGAATGGCCATCTTCACAATGTTTTTTCTTCCTATCCATGAGCAAGGGATGTCTTTACATTTTCTGAGATCATCTTCAATTTCCTTTTTCAGTGTATTATAATTTTCACTGTATAAGTCTTTCACTTCTTTCGTAAGAGTAGTTCCTAAATATTTCATTTTTTTGCTTGCTAATGTGAATAGTCCAGTTACTCTTATTTCCCTCTCTGTGATTTTGTTGTTTGTGTATAGGAATGCTATTGATTTCTGAGTATTGATTTTGTATCCAGCCACATTACTGAATTTATTTATTGTATCTAAGAGTCTTTCCATGGAGTTTAGGGGGTCTTCTATGTAGAGTATCATGTCATCGGCAAACAATGATAGCTTAACTTCTTCTTTTCCTATCTTTACCCCTTTTATTTCTCTTTCTTGCCTAATTGCTCTGGCTAGTACTTCCAGTACTATATTAAATAGGAGTGGTGATAAAGGAAATCCTTGTCTTGTGCCCGATTTTAAAGTAAAGGCTTTCAATTTTTGGCCATTTAGTAAGATGCTGGCTGTTGGCTTGTCATAAATGGCCTTTATTATATTGAGGTATAGACCATCTATTCCAATTTTCTGTAAAGTTTTTATCATGAATAAATATTGGACCTTATCAAAGGCTTTTTCTGCATCTATAGAAATGATCATGTGATTCTTATTTTTGGCTTTATTGATATGGTGGATTACATTTATTGATTTGCGTATGTTGAACCTTGCATCCTTGCATTCCTGGGATTAATCCCACTTGGTCATGGTGTATCATCTTCTTGATGATTTGCTGGATCCTATTTGCCAATATTTTATTGAGGATTTTTGCATCTGTGTTCATTAGGGAGATCGGTCTATAGTTCTCTTTTTTAGTTGGGTCTTTCTCAGATTTTGATACTAGAGTAATATTTGCTTCCAGGAATGACTTAGGAAGGATTGCTTCCCTTTCAATTTCATTGAATAGTTTGAGGAGTGTTGGCATTAGGTCTTCTTTGTATTTCTTGTAGAATTCTGCAGTGAATCCATCTGGGCCTGGGCTCTTCTTGGTGGGTAAGGACTTAATTACATTTTCAATTTCATTAACAGAGTTTGGATTATTCAACAGTTTTACATCCTCTTGATCTAGTTTTGGCACTTCGTATGCTTCTAAGAATCTGTCTATTTCTTCTGTGTTATCAAACTTTTGAGAGTAGAGGTTTTCAAAATAGGTGTTGATGATCTTATGTATTTCTATTGGGTCTGTAGTGATTTCTCCTTTTTCATTTCTTATTGCATGAATTTGAGCTTTTTCTTCCCCTTTTTAAAAATAAGGTTGGCTAGGGTCTTATCGGTTTTATTTATTCTTTCAAAGAACCAACTCTTTGATTCACTGATTCTTTGGATTGTTTTCTTAGTCTCTATTGCATTTATTTCTGCTCTGATTTTTATAATTTCCTCTCTTTTTTTCGCTTTGGGCTTGACTTGCTCTTCTTTATCTAGCTGTTTGAGGTGTAGCATCAAGTTATTTATTTGTATTTGTTCTGTTTTCCTGATGTGGGAACTCAGTGCAATAAATTTTCCTCTCAGGACGGCTTTCATTGCATCCCACAGATTCCGGTAAGTTGTATCTGCATTTTCATTTTCTTTTAGGTATTGTTTTATTTCTTCTTTAATTTCTTTTGTGACCCACTGATTACTCAAGAGTGTGTTATTCAGTTTCCATGTGTTTGCGGGATTTTTGCAGTATCTTTTATCATTAATTTCTAATTTCAGAGTGCTATGATCCGATAACATGCAAGGGATGATTTCAACTCTTTTGCACTTGTTTAAATATGTTCTGTGAGCTAATATATGGTCTATTTTAGAAAATGATCCATGTACTGCTGAGAAGAATGTGTATTCTGATGTTGTTGGGTGGAACATTCTGTATATGTCTATCAAACCCATTTGTTCACAGGTATGATTCAGTTCTGTTATTTCTTTGCTCATTTTCTGTCTGGTTGATCTGTCCCTTGGTGTCAATGGCGTATTAAGGTCTCCTGTTACAATTGTGTTACTGATAATTTGAGTTTTCATTTCTGTTAATAATTGTTTTATATAACTGGGTGCTCTGGAGTTTGGTGCGTATATATTTAAGATAGTTATCTCTTCCTCTTGGAGTTTTCCCCTTACAAGTATGTAGTGACCTTCTTTGTCCTTTATTGTCATTGTTGGTTTAAAGTTCACGTTGTCTGCAAACAGAATGGCTACTCCTGCCTTTTTTTGGATTCCTGCTGCATGAAAAATTGTTTTCCATCCTTTGACTTTCAGTCTGTGAGTATCCTTCTGGGTTAGATGGGTTTCCTGTAAACAGCATATGGTTGGATTTTGTTTCTTGATCCATTCTGCTAGTCTGTTTCGTTTGATTGGTGCATTGAGACCATTTACATTAATGGTTATTACTGTTAAATGCTGGTTAGTTGTAGGAATCTTATCTCTCTGCTGTTGCATCTTTATATTTCTGTTCTGTTTAATTATTTGCTTGGCTTAGTGGCTTTTTCCTTTGTGTATCTAAACTGTCTTTCAATATTTTTTGCAGGGTTGGTTTGGTGTTCGTGAAGTTCTTCAGCTGTTCTTTGTCATGGAAGTATCTTATTTCACCATCCATTTTTAATGATAGTTTTGCAGGATATATCAGTCTAGGTTCGGAAATCATTTTGCTTTAGGATCTGGAATACTTCACTCCATGCTCTTCTTGACTTTATTGTTTGTGATGAGAAGTCTGCTGTGATTCTGATAGGTTTTCCTTTATAAGTGATCTGTCTTTTCTCTCTGACAGCTTTTAATAATCTATTCTTGTGTTGGATTTCTGGGATGGTGGTTATTATATGTCTGGGTGTAGTTTTATTTTGGTTATGACTATTTGGAGTTCTATATGCTTCACTGATCCTGATGTCAGTTTCTGATCTCATGCTTGGGAAATTTTCAGCTATTACTTCTCTAAATATCCTCTTGATATCCTTTATGTTGTCTCCTTCTTTTTCATTAATCCCTATCATTCTTATGTTATTCTTCTTTGCATCGTCTTGCAGTTGTTGAATTATTGTTTCCTGATTCCTTGTTATTTTTAAAAGATCTTTCCTTTCCTGTTCACTAGCTGCAATCCTGTCTTCAAGGTCTGAAATTCTATCTTCACTTTCATTAAGGTGGTTTTTACAACTTTCAGCAGAGTTTTTTATTTCCTGTATATCTCTGTGCATCTGCATTATGTATTCTGTTTGTTTCTTATATTGCTCCTCTAGGGATTCTATCTTTTTGTTTAGTTCCTCCAATTTTTTATCTGTGTTTTCTTTAGATATATTTAGAATCTCTTTCATTTCTTTTATCATTTCTTCTTTTATCTGGGATATTATTTCGAGTTTGAATTTCTTTAAAGCTTCCTGGAGTTGCTTGTCAATTTCAGTAGCTATTGTGTCTGATATATGAGGTGGATGGGATATATTTACTTCTAAATACATTCCTCCTAGGGTTTGTTGAGATGGGCTGGAGGTTTGAGGTTGTAATTTGTTCTTTCTTTTTGTCATTTTCCTATATTTCTGTGTTTCAAGTGTTATTTGAAAGCTTCCTCAGGATCTGTTGAAAATCCCCTTCTATGTTTGCAGCTACTGAGACTCTGGCACCACGCTACCCCAAGCCATTGGGCCTGCAGAACCAATGGCCCTCCTCTGCCTGCTCAGAGCTCTGCAGTTCCAGACAAGCTGGGCCTCAGGGACACTGTGCACCCACCTGCCCCTTGGAAGCTCCACAGCTCTTCAATCGCAGCCAGGTTAGGGTACTCACCACAGGCCATGGGGCCTCAGGAGCCTGTGATCCCTCCCTGCTTGCAGAGATATCCACAGTCCTCCAGACACACAGAGAGCCCAATACAGGCACCCCAGTTCCGCCCAGCTCCTCCTCAGCACACCGATGGCTAGGCGTGGCAGCAAAACAGGCTGGGTTGGGGGGGAGGATAGTGTGGGCCCACCCACCCGTTGGGAGCTCAGCAGTTCTCCAAGTGCAACCGGGATGGGGAGGCGGATGTAGAGGCCTCAAACCCACCTCTCCCTTTCACTGTACCTGGAAGCCTGGAGGGACCCAAACAGTATGGGCCGAGATATCCACAGTCCTCCTGACACACGGAGAGGTGGATGCAGGCACCCCAGATCCACTCAGCTCCTCCTCTGCACACCGATGGCTAGGTGCGGAGCAAAACAGGCTGGGCTCAGGGGATAGTGTGGGCCCGCCCACCCGTCAGAAGCTCAGCAGACCTCCACGTGCAGCCGGGATGGGGAGGCAGATGTAGTGGCCTCTAACCCACTGCTCCATTCACTGTGCCCAGAAGCCTGGGGGGTCCGGAACAGTCTGAGATTTGGGCAGAGTGTGCTGAGCACTCACCACAGGCCGAGGTGCCTCAGGGACCTGTGATCCCTCCCTGCTTGCAGAGATATTCACAGTCCTCCAGACAAAGGAAGAGGCTGATGCAGGCACTCCAGATCCGCCCAGCCCCTCCTCTGCATCCCGATGGCTAGGTGTGGCAGCAAAACAGGCTGGGCTCGGGGGATAGTGTGGGCCTGCCCGGAAAGTTCTGTTTTATCCATTCACTCAGAGAATCAGAATATTTCTTCTTCTTTCAAATATCTTTATTACTGTAACTACAATAAAATATAATAAATATTAAGTCACCTAGCTCCTATCACGCTGGATGGAGTAATGCAAATATCTATCCCAGGTAAGATACTATCCACATATAGATCCTTATCTTCCCTAGATACAGAATTTAAAATATCAGATAGGCTACTTTGCTCAAAAATAATTTTAATTGAATTGAATTTATCATTTAACTTTTAAAATTATTTTATGCTTATTTCCTTTATTCTTATCTTCTAAAAATAAAATGTCAGGATCATTGGAGAGAAAAAAAGAAATATGGACAAGCAGCAAAAAGGGGAAAAAATTAAAATCCTATAATCTTATTTTTCCTCCTTTAGACAAATTTTGGTAATAATGTCCAGATGTTTCTGTATTTAACTTTTAAATTATTGCCACTATTTATTATTTCATATATAGATTTTCCCTAGTTTTTTAGATAAAAATAGTAGAGGTAGTTTGTTATGAAAATTAAAAATAAAACACTAAAGAAAAGAAAAACTATCCCAAACACTTGCAAATTCAGAGATCATTGGTGATAAGGCAGATGTCATTTAAAAAGTAAATAAATTAAAGTTTATTTTCAGGTCAATTGTTTTTGTTTAAAAATACTTGCAACAACAGTACTGTTGTAATCCCCAAAAAGCCCCTGAGATGAAACATGGAGCAAAACCCCTAAGATGGAAAAGATGGGGCAGAACAACGTCATTTTAAGAAAAGCGCTTTTATTTTAGCTGGCCCAGTGACACAGTGCAGATGGAATTTGCAAAGCTGTGCAACTGAGTTAGAGTTTTGACTGATTTTTATAGTTCATTTATGATTAGCTCATTGATCACTAAGTACATAGTGATGAGAAACAGAAATAAGGTGGGCCTTTGTTCCCCTTTGCTTGAGGTCAGAGGCATATTACAGTGGGTGGTTAGCCAATTCATAACCCTTGGTCTGCCAATTCCAGGAACATTTGTCTCTCATAAGGGAACAATGATTGACATAGCATCATTTGTCTCTTACAAGGGGAAGAAAAGTTGACATTGCACACAGATCAATAAGGTAGGGGGGATGATGCATTACAGAACAGCAGAACAACGCAGTCAGTTAATTTATAACTATGTGGTTGGTGCTTAGTTACTAGGGTAATGAGCTCAGTACAGAATGACAATATTGCTAATAACTATCCTTTTAAGTAACTATTTTTTTCTAATTATCTTTTAATCAACTATTTTAATTTTTCAGCATCTTAGTATAACAAATACAATCAATAAAGTCTAAAGATTTTTTTGCCAATGTTCTGGCCCTGTTGAGAATGATAAATTCAAGAGAAATTGCAAGTCATTTCAAAAAATAGTAACTGCCTATAATTTCATGTTTGAGAGGTGCATATCTGGTACAATCCAGAATGTAGAGATAGTCATAGTGCTGCTAGTTGAATGTGATCTACATACCCACCATTTAGATTTGGGGAAGAAAATACTCCTGGATGGGAAACAAGCTAGTGAGTCCTCTGTGAGTGGAGGCACCTCAGAGGAGACAGTAAAGGAGGGTGTGGAGCTGCTCAGGCAATCCACACAGAATACAGTAGGAGGTCCCGAGGGTATCAGTGCTATTTTGGGTAACCTTGGTGGAAGTCGGTGTCACAGTCCTTTTCCTTCCTGTGGAGGTGAAAGGGTTTTGGCCCAGATAGGACACTGTAGCCAGGAAAGCCTCAACCGGAAGCAGGAAGCCCCAATCTCCCCCGCCCCTAGGAAGTTACCTGTGACGCCATCTTCCCACCCCTGGAAATTTACATATGGTGCCAAACCTAGGACCAATGGGCTATCAGTACATCCCTAATGCCTGCCTTAGGTTCCACTCCAAACTGAGGCTCTTTACATGCCCCCATGCCACGTGTCCGCAAGAGAGATCGCCGGACTCCAGCGGTGGGGGTGCTGGTCATCTCTCTCGTGTTCTCAGAATAAAGGCAGCTTTTTATTTTATACTTTTCATCTTTTGGAAATATTTTTCATCTTTTGGAAATAATCCTAGCATTTGGTGCCGTGACTCGATCGGCAGGCAATTGACTCCTGGGGCACACATAGTTGAGTCCCCTAGCCGATAACCAGATAACATCCTGGATTAATCCCAAGCTTTTTCCTCTCCCGAGACATCCCTGTCACCAGCCACCTGCACTCAGCATTGGCCAGATTGATTTCAGGTGAGCACTCCCTGGGGAACTTTTGGCACTGGGCAGCCCCAGTCAACTGTTCTCCCCATTCACGTGGGTCTGTGCATTTTTCACGTCCTTAGGACAGCCCAGAGCAGGGTTTTTTCTGGGCAAACCTGTGTCCACAAAATCTCTCACATTCTTTTGGTTTGGATAGCCCAAAGCAGAGATTTTTGGGACCACCCACACTGAAAGAATGCCTCACTTCCCTTAAAGCCTTGCGCTTTCATGGGCAAAACTGTTACTGACCCCACGCGGGCTCCACTCGTAAATCTCTCAGTGACGACTGGAATATACGAGTTTTTGGAACTGTAGCCACCACATGGTTCCACAAACAAGTGACGGCTTGTTCTGGACCTCCGGCTTTTTTTCTTGCCTGAATCAGTCATGGGGAACATATTTTCTAACTCCCCAAAGACGCCTTTACAATGCCTAATTTCCAACTTACGTACTCTAAAAATTAAAAGTATCACAAAAACTAAACAATTAACTTTTTACTGCCAGGAGGTCTGGCCAACCTGCTTATCGGCAAGTGTTGGCCCAAAGAAGGAACATTTGAGCCCTGCATTCTCAGGAACTTGTATGATTTTTGTCAAGCTGGCAACAAGTTATTAGAACTCCCTTATATTCAGGCCTTTCTTATTCTGAGAACACGCCCATCTCTCATTAAGTCTTGTGCTCCCGCTCAGATACTTTTAGCTAAGTCTACTGCACTGCAAACTTTTCCGTCCTGCCCTCCAGTGTTTTCCCGGCCACCGCCTGCCTACCCCCAAACTCGTTCTGTGCCATTACCTCCTGCTGGACCACTCTCTCCTCCCCCTATGCCTGATTCTCTCAGCAGCTCTAATCCCTCTCTGTCGCAGATACCTGCCACTGTGCAATCATCTCCCTCTCCGCCTTCCAGGACCCATAACTCTCCCAGCAGCTCTAATCCCTCTGTGTCGCAGTTATCTCCTGCTGTTCGATCCTCTCCCACTCAGTCTCCTGGGACCCATAACTCTCCCAGCGGCTCTGATCCCTCTGTTAGTGCTTCCTTGAAGTCTCTGACTTCTTCTTCTCCTGAGGATTCTCTATCCCCTACAGCATTCTCACCACCTGCCCACCATACTAGGTCTCGGTTGCCATGTCCTTCCAACAGGCTGCGTGATTGTTCCAGCTTGTGCCGGGAACAGTCACCATGTTGCAACCCTCTGCCATGTGACATGGCGCCACCATGTTCAGGGGGGTCACATGGCCACAGGGCACCGCCATATTCCCAGGACCCTCATAGCCAACTGGCACACCCTTGTGGCTCCTCTTGTTAACTGCAACAGCCACCCTGTTGCAGTGCACATGATGCTTCATTGTGCTGCTGACAGCAATCCTCTCACTGCAAGGCACACAGTGAAATGCTATCTGCCTGTGTTTCCCAGGGTGACCAGCAGCAGCTCTGTAGGCCCTCTACACACAATTGCTCACATGTGCCTACTGGACGGATGGCTGCCCAATGACTCTCTGCTCTGGAATCTTCTCCCCAGGCTCTGCTACCACTTCGGGAGCAAGCTGGCCCCAAGGAGCTTGTTAACATCCATGTGCCTTTTTCCCTTTCTGATCTATCTCAGATTACCCTTAAATTAGGTAGCCTCTCTGTTGACCCACAGAATTATATCAGGCAATTTAAATTTATTACTAATTTTTATGATTTACATTTTAAGGATGTGATTCTAAATACCACTCTCAGCTCACAAGAATGGAATCAGCTGTGGCAAGCAACTCAAAAAGAATCTGATCACAGACATAAGGTAAACACTGCTGATAATGACTCTGCTCCTATACCTGTGCCAGAGAAGGACAAGCATACTAACTATAACAAACTTTTAAAACAGGTCCAGGAGGCTAATAAAAACCCAGCTGCGTTCCTAAATTGGCTTTCTAACCCTCATGCCCCATGAGCAGTTCCAGCTTCGTGCACTGTGTTGGGCTGCCTCCCAGCCCCTCCCTCCCCCGTGCACCATCGTTGTCGCTGCTGCCACCTTATGCATTTCTGGGGGCAGTCCCAGCCCCCCCCCCTGCATGCTATGTCCTGGCACTTGCCCTACCCTCAGGCTGGGCATGCTCTGCCGGCGTGCTGCAAAACAGCAGCTCAGCTGCTCTGCTCAGGCATGCTTTTTTTACAATTTGGCTCCGCTCAAGAGATGCTATTTTTTTATTACAATTCTCAAACCATTTAATCAAGGTTTTTGGCCACCTGATAATTTTACCAGCCTTGTTTATCAATCAAAGTCTTCACCAATCTCCTGTTTAACAACTAAGGTTATAAATTCCTTTTTGCTGGGAACTACTAGCTCTACTTCAAGACAAGGGTTTTCTTCAAAGCTTTATTTTATTTGTCTTGGTTCATACTACTGCAAATAACAACTTTAAAAGTAAATGTTTTCAGAATTTGACAGTATTAGATCAGTTTTGATAGATTTATTCATAAGATTGCTAAACCTTTAATGCAAAATGTTTCCATTAAAGCCTTGTTTGGCAGACTAAAGCTTTTTTTGTTAATTCTATGTGTCACCCTATAAAAAAGTGATGTGACATCCAGATAATGCCTGCTCTCTAATCTAAAATGCCAAAATTAAATTCCTGCATACTTACTTAATTCTACTATATTCCAAATCCCAAACAAAAAGGCAAAACTTGACCTTCAAACCTTAGAGAGATCTTAATATGGTTTTTTATATTTTAAACACTGGTGACACTTGGAGTTCTGAGGCAGGTAAACCTACACAAGGTGGAGCTGCATGAAGCCCATGGACCATGCTCAAATGCAGCAGAACACATTGGACAACAAAATGTCCCATCCTGGCATTCTTTGAGACTTTACTTCAGGGCTTCTGGACTGTCCTAGCCACCAAAGCATGGGTAAGCCATCCTAACTTGTTGCCCTCACAAGAAATGTTGACACTGCCAGATTTTTCACTGACAGAAAATTGCTGCTGAAGACTGAGGGCGTTCAGGGCAACAACAGCCCCCTTTAAGGTGTCCATCTCAGATTCCAAGTTGCACTAAAGTCTCAGGTAAGACATTCTCTATATTTGTGGACATAGAGGCCATATATACAGAGTTCTTCCTGAGTATTCAGGCTGCTATATTAAGTCCTCAATCTCTATGACAAGGTATTGATGGTCAACCTGTGCCATTTACAAACAGGGCCTATTTTGTGTAGGTCCCAGTCCTAAATCTTAAAATGCCTTTTATACAGGCTGACTTAGACACACTGAGGCCTCAACAGCTTCCACCTGTTGTTGCTGGTGGACCCTTCCTCAGTGATATAGACCACCCCCTTCCTTTCTTATTCACCAATTTCTCAGGTAACCCTAGTCAAGACTCACAGATACATTTTTGTCTTCTCACTTGGTTTATACTTTTTCAGGATACATAAAAGCCTTTCTCATACTTGGTAAAGTTCTGTTACAGCAAATCATTCCAAGGACTACAACCAGGTTACAGCAACCCATGCCTAAATCAAAGTTGCTGGACTGCCATCCTGGTTTCACATCACTCCAGCTAAGAGGTGCCCTTCCAGCCCTAAATCTGATCATTCTGAGTGGTCATCTCATCTTCTGTCACCTACCTGTCTCCGTCTCACAAAGGCCTCACAGCCACAGTTAACAGGCCAAGTCATGTTTTGTTATCCACTTTGGTTCCTAATTTCTTACATTCTATTAATGATCATTTTTACAGCAGGACTCTTTAACAGTATTGCCTACAGACTTCAACATCCTGCATACCAGAGACAAGCCTTACCAACCTACTGTCTTAACTTTTGTGCTTTCAGATAGGGGAGTAAGCGTCTCTCATAACTCCACTCCTCCTAACCCCATGTTTAATTTTCAAAATTGTGCCTTACCGTGGAACATGTCACCTTTCCCTCTACCTCACCTGGGTCCTTAAATATGACAGTGCCATGTCTCCTCATAACATCTTGTCTCTTTGTTTTTCCAGTCTGACATATGTGCATTCACCAGTGAAGTTGTCCTGGCTAAAACACCTGGCACCAGCGTCTACCTAGGCATCAACCTTCATCCCATTGACTCCCCTAGTTAACGAGAGAAATCTTCACCCCTTTTCATAATAATAACCGTAAGACGGGATATGAAAGGGTGTTGGCCCAGATAGGGCACTGTAGCCAGGAAAGCCTCAACCAGAAGCAGGAAGCCCCAATCTCCCCCGCCCCTAGGAATTACCTGTGACGTCATCTTCCTGCCCCTGGAAATTTAGATATGGTGCCAAACCTAGGACCAATGGGCTACCAGTACATCCCTAATGCCCGCCATAGGTTCCACCCCAAACTGAGGCTATTTACATGCCCCCATGCCACGTGTCCGCCAGAGAGATCACTGGACACCAGCGGTGGGGGTGCCGGTCATCTCTCTCCATGTTCTCAGAATAAAGGCCGCTTTTTATTTTATACTTTTCATCTTTTGGAAATATTTTTCATCTTTTGGAAATAATCCTAGCAGGAGGAATTGGAATTTCCCAGAGCTCTTTGCCAGGACAAAAGGACAGATGATGTGGTGGCAGGGACTCAGAGGGCTGTTGACTCGTGCAGAGCTCTGGAGATCAACACCACACGGTGGTGATGGACAGACAAGGAATAGTTGTGGCTTCCTGTTTGTTTCTTCCAAGGAGCAGGACTCAGTCATAATCCAGGTAAACAGAGAGACTCAAACAGTGTCAAGGGGATTCTATTCAGTGGGTTTTTATTTCAACCCAGAAGTCTCTACCCTTATTTAATTGGATTCAATTACCTTTGAAACATTTAATTAAAGGATGGAAAGAGCAATCTCAGATATGAATATGTTCCATGCTCATAGTAAAATAAGTGTTCTTTTTACAACTTCATTGATATTTCTCCTCTAAGGAAGATTATGAAAGTTTCAGCTGTGGCTTATGAAGAAGCCTCTTGTCACACATGATATACACACATCAGCTGGTATCCAGAGCTCTGTGTCCCTGTCATACCACCCAAAGGCTACATCACCACTGAGGGTCACAACTGGGCTCTGGGTTCACAAACAACACTTGAAATTCATTGTACCTGTAGATTTCCTATCTGTCTCCATTGTGGAGTCTCAGGATTCTCCCTATTATTCATCTCCTTTGACATATTTTTATTTGAGTTAGCATGTGTTAAATAACTTTTAATTCTATAAAATAATAAAAGAACATAATGACACCTTATGTCCTGTACAACCAGGTTTTTTTTTAATTTTAAAGGTAGTAAAATACAAAAGGCAAGAAAGAACAAAGCCAATCAAGACAATGCAGAAAAACTGGAATAGAACTTCAAAGCAGGATGCCAGTAAAACAATAATAGCTACCATAGTATATCTTGTTATCTTCAAAATAGTTGTGCATTCCATCAGGTAGAGCAAAAACAAAACATAGTAAAACCAGTCAAAACAGAATGTAGAATAAAGCAAAACAATAAATCAGAACAAAGCAAAAAGAATGAAATGATATTTGTCTTCAAAGAGAAGACAGAAGGAAATCCTTCAGATTTGCTATACTGCATATTATCATCCTCCCAATAGATGCTCAGACCACTGGCCCCAGGCCTACATAATCAACCAAACAATACAAGCATTTAGATGCTTTATGTACATTTGTTGCTACCAACTCAGGCTGTCCTTGGAATCATCCAGTTGTTGGGGAGGGGGCTGATTCTCAGCCTATGCACAGATAGGCTTGCACTGGTTACCAGGAAGGCTGGATCATTGCTTTCTTGGTGTGTTTCTCAAGTCCCAGCATGATGGACTCTCAGGAGACTCTGGCTTTTCTCTTCCTGGCACATGTGCAAGGTTGTTGTTGTTTTTAATTGTGAGATTAATTTGGAATTACAAGCCTCAGTGGCCTAATACTCTGGATATTGATTATTCCTTATTTTATTGTCATTGTGAGGATCATTTCTGCTACTAGTGGGCACAGAATCCTCATGTTTTCATGACACATGACAGCATTAATGCTTTTTCATGTGTGAACTATATGCACAGGCTTTTCCTGGATCTCTCTAAAACAGAGTCAGTGTTCTCTGCTGGAACTGCTTCATAGTGAGTCCTAGTGTCAACAGAATCATCTTTAATGAAAGGGTGCAAGTTTCATATAGAGGATGGGCTATAAGGAAGGAGTTTCTGTTGTACTCTAGGAAAAAAAATAGCTTCATTATATGTGTATTATAACAAAACCTGTAATGCGGCTTACTGTATGTGTTTTCCTTTTCCCTCTGGATGACCTAATTGATATGTTAATCAATGCTCTGCTCTGTAAAGAATTGTAAAACCTTACCTAATTGATATGTTAACCACTGTTGCCCTCTACAAATTACAGATGTGGTTCTAAGATAAGCTAACAGGAGTTGTTAATTACTCCTAGGCTTTCCCATTCTCTGCTGAGGAAAACCATGATGGTTCCCTGATTTAAACTTGTTTGAAGTAACTTGCTTGTATGCAAGGAAGACTTTCTTGTTAGCACAACCCTTACCTGACCTTGCTCTCCCCAAGAAATGTAATCTGGCCATATTTTCTGTTCTGTAAAGTGCCATACTGCCTTCCCTTTCCCCTACCTATCTATCTAGGCTAAGTTTTAATTTCCTGAAAGGCCATAAAGACTTTGGGTTTCTGGTGATCCCTTCCCGACCCAGTGATGGTCTGTCATAAAATGTGCCTTAGCTTCAAAGAAATTACAGGAAAATGTTGTGGTTTAACCCTAATGCACCAAAAGGGTTAAGTTCCAAAGCCTTGTGAAAACTTAAGTTTCAGCTTCTTGTAACTTTCAACCCCTTCCCACCTGTTAGTGTTAATGAGCTGTCCTGAGATAATTAGCTTTCTACTTTCTTCTCCAAATGTTATTGCAGATGTGCTATTCTAAGATAATGTTTTATCTGCAGGATGGGAGTAACTTGAGAGGCACCAAAGGCTCCTGAGGTTGTCAGAGCTAAGTGAACAGCTATACAGTTTCCAGATTCAGATCAACAAGTTTGATGACTCTGCGGGTTTCTTTGTTTCTCCCCACCCCCACACACCTTTTCCTCTGGCCTCTTTTTAAAGCCCTTTTTTCAGTCTCTGGCACGCAGTCTCCAAATTGTCTCCCGGAGACTTGTCACCAGGCCTAGCCTAAATAAAGCCTTTGCTCCCCAAATTTCAGTCTCTTGTTTGCTTGGATTTTGTACCAGGGTCCGAGTTATTAGAGTTTCCTGGCAAAAAAATCATGAACTTGGAATAGACCCTTGTGCTTAGCAATGCTTCTGAATTAAGGGACAAAGGTTTGTGTTTCCAGCTGAGTCAACACCATTCACCGACTGTGGGTCACAGGAGGGAGAGTACAAGAAATGAACAAGAAATAAGCCTCTACCATGATCCAGCTCCATGCACAGGCCACTGCTTCCTGGGGGACAGCCAGACTCCAGCATTTTCCTGTGATTCAGAGCCATACATGGACTGTGGGGGAAAAGAACAAGAAATAAACAGGAAGCTGTAAAACAAAAAAGCCAACTCTCTTTATCCCAGTAAGCAATTTGCTGTTCTAGAGAAACACAGGCTGTGATGATAGCTATTATTGTGAAATGAAATTTGATGCTTGTGGTGTTTGGTGTTTCACTGACTATGGAGGTCTAGGGCTGGTGGTCTGATCATCTATTCAGAGGATCACAGTACACAGTGTGACACCTATGGGGGGATCTCCTTCTGAATGTAGCAACCATTATTAACTTTCTATTATCTTGTTTTGAAGTCCTGTATCAGTTTCATTGCTTTGTTGGGTTGAGTTTTATTCTGTTTTGTTTTGTTTAATTTTGTTAGATCCAATGTCATGGACAGCTATTTCCAAGATAACAAGCTCTACTATGGTAGCTATTGGCTTATTTTGAAGTCATTTATTGCATTCATTATTTTGCTTTTATTGTTTCTATTCTGTTCCATTTTGTTGGATTTCTACTATATCTGAAGATGTCTACAGCTATTTTGAAGACAACAGGAGGCATTATGGTAACCATTGTTGATTTCATATTGTTTTGAAGTCCTGTGTCACTCATAATGGTTTTTTTATGATTGGCTTTGCTCTGTTTTATTTGACTTGTTTGTATTCTCTTTAAAATAAAAAAAGATTTGTATTTCCACAATTTTGGGGAGCAAAACTGTTTCCTTTTTTCCTGATATAATGAAAATAAGCATTCACATCTTGTGTAGGGGATATTAAACCCTGCTTCACAGAGCCTGAGTTCCTTGGGACTTGGAACCTCATACATTCATTCCAGGCTGCATTCTTGGGTCTCTTTACCCAAGGAAGGTTTAGAGCAGCCCCTTACCAGCTGCCTCCTCCCACCCCATGTGCATTCACTATAGTTTCTTTTCACAGAGAAAAAAGAAATAACAAAAAAGTCAAGAAAAAATACATAAAATACATAAAAACAATAAGAAAGCAAAACAACAACAGCAACAAAGAATGACAATAGCAGCTATATAGGTTTTCAAAACAAGATGATAAGAACTTAACAATGGTTGTTACATTGTATACTGTCTTCTTAAAAACAGCTTCTCAGGTTACTAGGTACAGGAATGCAACAAAACAATGAAAGGAACAAAACATTGGATTTCATAAACCAGACAGAATGAAATGCCCAACAGTTGCTGTAATGTGTATTGTTATCTTCCAAAGAGATGCTCAGACTACCAGTTTTAGGACTGTAAAGTCAATAAAACAATACAAGCATTATGTTATTATTATTGCTTTTACTTCAGTTGCTAGCATCTCAGCCAGGCTTCCTCTGAATCAGTCCATTGCTTATGGGGGTGGTGGGTGGAGGAGGTGGGGATGTTGCTCTTCTTGTCTCCCAGCCTGCACACTGACTGGCTCATGGGAAGGAATGTTTTGGCTTCTTGATTTTCTTCCATTCCCCTTGGAGGCTGCTCTGGCTCACAGGAAGGCATGGTTTAGTTCTTGATTCTTCTGCCATTCCCTGTGACAGCTGCTCCTGTGCAGTACTTTCTAATCTCTAAGTTTAGTGCTACAGGGAAGTGGTCTCCAAACTCTTTTGGAATGAGGGACCATTTTCCTGGAAGACAACTTTTCCAGAAATGGCAGTGGAGTATGTGTTTCTTTTCTGGATGATTTAAAGGACAGTACAATCTAAAGCTGCCTCCTGTGTAGTTTTTAGCAAGTTTCAGGTTCCTATGAAAAACTAACACCACAACTGATGTGACAGGAGGTGGCACTTGACAAGGATGCAATGGACAGGGATGCCTGTGATGTGCAGCAGCTACAGATGAGCTTCACTAGTCTGTCCACTGCTCACCTTTTCCTAGGTGCCTTGTTCCTAACATGTTGTAGACTGATACAAGTTCATGGCCCAGTGTTGGTACTCTTGCCTATATGGTCTAAAGCATTGTAAATCTTGTCAGTTTCTGTGATATCAGATCAGGAAAATATGCAACATTAACACAATCAACCAGCAAATGAAACAAAACCAAAGCTTCCTTCACCTCAGATGGCTGAGCAACATCCAGCCCAATTCTCATGCTGGATACTGGGGTCCAGGGAGATCTGGTTCCACCACAGAACCTGTGTAAGCCCCATGATGTCCTGAAACAAGCCAACATTGTGGGAGGAGTTGGGATTCCCCAAGGCTAGGCATGACTCAGTCTCTATATGACTGGTCACATTCCAGCATCTTCCTCCCAGATCCTTGACCTGGAAGTCAGAAGTCACATAGTACCAATTCCAGGGCATTAGATGGATGATCACACACTGTAGCCTCCCTTTCCACTGAAAAGTACTTGGCAGCACTATTCATCCTGCCTTTGTTTGTTTGTTTGTATCTCATTTTGTAGAGACACTCAGGAAAGAGGACTTCCAGCAGTTCTTTAGAAACTTGTAGGAGTAGCAGGGTACATGTATTTGAAGTAAGGAGGAATAATTTGAGGGTGATTGGTGTTACCATATCTTTTACTCTGATACACAATCACCAAATAATCACATGAGGTCTAGTATTCTCACTCAAGGATTCTAAAAAACCGTATCCTGTGAAACAATATATTATAATCTGTGAAAGAAGAACATACTGAATTGAAAGAAAAAGTAATGTTGAAGTTAACTAAAGGAAAAATTTGAGTGAATATTTTTCTCATTGTGCACACGTGTGTTTCCTGCACTGAAATGAAGGAGAGAATGAGGATAGATGAAGATCCAGTGACATCTTACATTACAGTGCCTGTGTGTTTGTGGAAATGATGTATCTGAGTGAACTTCTTACTAACATAGCCTCTTCAAAAGATTCAGTGAATGTATTCGTGTAGTTTTTAGTGGTGAAGGCTGGAAAGGTCAGAGAATCTGAGGCAGCAGATTAGAGTGTGGTGAAGCAGCTGAACAATTAGTTGTGACCTTTCAATCACAAAGACCTGTCAATCACAGGCTGGAAAATGTGTGCAAAACATTGACCTGCCCTGCACATCTGCCCTGCACTCTGACATCAGACTGATGTCAGAGTGGGATATAGAGTCTGATGTCAGAGTGGGATATAAAGATGTCAGCCATTGGCCTCATGGTCACTGTGTTGTTTCTCTAAAACTGTCCCTGTCTGCCTGCCCGATGTATTTTCTTTTCCGCTCTCACTGTTCGGAGCACTTCTTTTCCTTCAGAACATTTCTTCTTCCTTCTTTTTCTCCCCACTTCAACCCTTCATAAATGTACAATCACTTATAGTCTTCATCTGTCCCATTATTTGACCTAGGGCCTGGAAGGGATCCAGGTGTACCAGTAACCTGTAACAACCCCATAATAATTCATTTGCCTTTATCTTGGCATTACAATGTGAGTCCCTTTCTAGGTAAGCATCTCTGTCTACCTTCATTTCTTTTGGTGTCAGAGTTCCATTAGGTACAGGCTTGGGGCATGAGGCACACATGGTGGGGCCAGTCTTTCACTACAAGGTGCTTGAGCCTAGTGCTCTTAGTATGGCTGTAGAATTTTTATGGTACTTCTTCACTTGGGGAAACTCAGCATTTGTTCCATCACTACCGAAATTTTTACTCAGTAAATATGCATTTGCCTATAAAAGAGATAAAATGAAAGAAAAAATTTCAATCAAGCACAGAAAACAAACCAATCCCAGTGGATTTTCCAGAGATTAAAGACAGAATACTTTAGTTCCCTTTCAATAAATTCCCCAAGGCATGGGTTACTTTGGGGACATGTAGCTCCCAATGTAGAAATGACATAACAACCTGGGAGAATGTTTATGTAACTGAAGAAGATAGTTAATTTGTTCCAAAATGTAATCTTAATATTCCAGAGATGAAAATTAAGAATGAAACCATAAAAGTCCTGGAAAACCTGACTTTTTTCTATGCAGGTGCACAAGCTGGGCAGGAGCTAGATGGCACATTTTAAAGGAATGCAGTTCACTCTGATTCCAATTTTGTTTTAGTTCTTTCTGTCACCTTAGAAGAAGAAAATAATTCATCAGAATGTAATTTTACATCATATTTAAACTTCATTTTTGTCTCTATTCTGAGAGAATAAATGTGGCTGGCATTTAAACAGTGACATACGAAATGTGGTAGAAAGTATAGTGAGTGTTTAAATAAAAATTATTACAGTAAAAGACACACAGGCATTCACCCTACCCCTCAAAATACTCCTTTTAGTTTCAAATATCTTTTGGAAGCATTTCTGCATTCTCTCATAATGTCTTTAGCTGTGCCATGTGGCTGTTCCAGAACATAAATGGTTTCAAAATATTTGTCACTCATCTTCATTTTAACTGTGGAAAATTTAGAAGCCACAAGATACCAGATACAGTGAGAAGGTGGGTTAGGACACACCATGATGTGTTTCTGGCCTCCCTCTTCCATTGAAGGCACTTAACGTGAGGTTTTCAAACCAGTTTTGATTACCTCATGAAGACCTTCATGAAAGAGAACTTCCAGAACAGCTTCGGAAAGTGGCAGGAATGATCGATACATGTGTTCTAAGTCAAGAGGAAGAGATGGTGAATAGGATTTATGGCACTGTTTTACTTTTTACATCAATGGCTTTTTAAAAAAATCATTTAAAGAGAAAAAATACAAAACAGAAAAAGGTTAGAATAATATATAACTTCAAAAAAGTAAACAGTAAGAAACCACTAGTTGATAAATTACATATTTTCCTCTTATTATAAATAGTTGTTCATGTTACAAAAGTAAAGCATACAAAGTGGACACTCAAAAAGCACGACTGCAAACAGTTCTATTCAATGATCCAATAAAAACTTAGTCATCTGTTTACCAAACCTACACACTTAAATATATACGCAGTTATATCCTTTCTTTCCTTCTCTTTTTTCAATAGAATTCCACAATTTGGGTTTTATTACTCCTATAGTTCTTATTATTTTTACACTAGATAATTGCTTTATTTTTTATTTATTTTCACCTGTAGCCCACTGGTTGTTTAAAATATTGTTATTTAATTTCCACGTTTTTATACAGGTTTTGCCATTTCTTTTGTCATTAATTTCTAATTTCAGTGTCCTATGGTCAGATATTACACATGGGTTAATTTCAAAACCTTTTTAGTTACCTAAGAATGTTTTATGGGATAATATATGGTCTATTTTGGAGAATGTCCCATGCACAGGTGAGATGAATGTATATTCTGATGTGCTTGGGTGGAACACTAGGTAAACATCTACTAAGACCAGTTTCTCTCAGGTATGATTCAGTTCTATTATTTCTTTGCTGACTTTTTGTCTAGTTAATGCATCTGTTTGTGACAATGGGCTGTTAAGTTCCCCTGTTATAATTGTGTTCTTGTGAATTTGGTTTTTCATGTCCATTAGTATTCGTCTTATATAGTTGGGTGCTCCTGTATTTGGTATATATATATATATATATTAATCATTTTAGGTTTGAAGTTCACATTGTCTGCAAATAGAATAGTTACCCCAGTTTTTTTTCTGGGTTCCTGTTGCATGGAACACTGTTTTTCATCTTTTGACTTTTAATCTATGAGTTTCCTTTTGGGTCACATGTGTTTCTTATATACAGCATATTGTGGGATCATGTTTCTTGATCCATTCTGTCAACTTATTTCTTTTGATAGGTGAATTGAGGCCATTTATGTTTTTGGATATCACTGATATGTACTGATTCGATTCTGCCATGTTATGTTCCAGTTGTTTGCTTTCTGCTTATCTCCCTTGTTTAACTGCTGGCCCTACCTGGTGGTTTCTTTCTTTTGTTGTTCTGGAGATTGTGGTGATTTTTATCTCTGTCTAGTATGTTTTTCAATAATCTTTCTAGGGTTGGTTTGGTGAACGTGAAGTTCTTTAGTTGTTCTTTGTCATGGAAGTATCTTGTTTCTCCATTAAATTTTTAAGAAATATTTTCTGGGTACATCAGTCTGGGTTGAAATTTGTTTTTCTTTCAGAGCTTGAAATACCTTTCCCAAGCTCGTCTTGATTTGAGGGTTTGTGCTGTAAAGTCTGCTGTGATTCTAATGGGTTTCCCTTGATAGATGAGTTGTGTCTTTTCTCTAACAGCTTTTAGCATTCTGTTTTCATGCTGTATGTCTGAGATCTTAATTATTATATGTCTGGGTACAGATTTATGTTGGTTGTGACTATTTGGCATTCAATATGACTCAGTTATCTGCCTATCAGATTTTTCCCACATTTGGCTAATTTTCTGCTATCACTTCTGTGAATATTTTCATTATGTTATTTGCACTGACTCCTGCATCTTCATTGATGCCTATTAATCTTATGTTGTTGCTCTTGGCATCATCTTGAAGCTGCTGGATTGTCATTTCCTGTTGCTGCTTTGTTTTTTTTAAAATTTCTATTCTTTCATGATCCAAGATCCGAAATCCTATCCTTACCTTCATTGAAACAGTTTTGTTTTTCAGCTTTGAATAGAATTTTTTGTTTCTTGGATGTCTCTTTGAGTTTGTTTCATGAATACTGCTTGTTTCCTATATTGTTCATTTGAGGTTTCAATCAGCTTCTCATGCCCTGTACTTTTTTCCTATTTCTTCTTTAGCCATTCAGTTAAATAACAAGGTTGTTATTTGTATCTTTTCATGGGAAAGTACTTCTAATTTGATTTCCTCTATAGCCTCATGGAGTTTTTATTGTATTTCACTCACTATCTTTTTAGAGATTTCTGGTGTGTTACTTTTGAAGTCCTCTATTTCAATATCTGCTCTACTTTCTCCTGGTGGACTAGATGTTTGAGATTGCATTTTGCTTTTTTGTTTTGCCATTTTCCTCTTTTGAGTTAACATTTGGTCCTTCAATTCCACTAGTGTCAACTGTTCATAGTGTGTTTCTTGGGGTCCTACTGTAAGGTTGATGTTTGTCCAATTTCTGGGTCCCACAATGAATGGGTGGGCCAGTCACCTGACTTTCCACTGCAGGGCCCATTAGGTGAGACCTATATTCTTCCTGGGCTGACAAGCCTAGTAGTATTCAAGGAGGTCAACTTTTAGTTCCTGCTATTACTTTATCTTCAGGTTATTCCAGGTCACTAAATCTCCCTGTCTATAGTGTTTGTGTCAGCTGAGGCCCTACTGTGTCCCTAGTGTATTCCTGTGTGTCTCATAAGCCCTTCTTATTTTCTCCAAGTTGGAGGAGTTCTTACTGGCACACTTCTCACCCTGCCTGATGTTTTCTACATGCAGGAAGGAGTCACTCTCACTCTTGTCAAACTCACCAATGTCTTACAGTTAGTTGGAGGGAGCTTTACTACTGGCCCTATTTACCCACTGTACACCTCTGTTTTAGGGGCACACTCACCACACTGATAGGAGCTTGCTGAGATCCTCTGTTTGGGGGAGGCAGTTACTGAACCTCCCTTCAAGCTAGCACAGTTAGTCCACTGTAGTCCAAGGTTCTGGGAGAAAGGGTGGAAGCTGAAGATCAACAGCAGCATTAGGTCCAGGAGGTAGGCAGTGTACCTGAGGGGCCAGAAGATGTCCTGGCTCCAGGCATTCATTGGGTGCAAGTCAAGGTTCCTGGGTGACGTGGTATTCCTCATTGTATCATGGAGTCATGTAGGAAGCATGCAGCTGTGGCATCCAAGGACCGAGGGCAGCACACATTCCCCTGGGCCAGTGGGAGTGAAGGAAGCATGTTGCTGCATTGGCAAAGGTCCGAGGGTGGCGTGGAATTCCTTAGTTCCTGCTGGAGTCATGCAGGAAGTGTGCAGCTCCGCAGGCCAATGTCTGAGGCTAACACGCATTCCCTGGTGCTGGCAGGAGTGCAGGAAGCATGTGGTTGCACAGGCCAAGCCCCAGAGTGGCATCCATCAATGACTTTTATTTAAACATGTATGGAGTATTCTTTTTTTTATTTAAAGAAAAAAAAAACAAAATGGTATAACGGTACAAAGTAATACAGAATTTAAAAAAAAAAACCAGTAAGAAATCACTAGTTAATATATTACATATTGTCACTTTAGAAATAGTTGTACAAATTACAGGATTAAAGCATACAAAGTGAGCATTCAAACAGTGAGACCGCAGGCAGTTGTGTGCAATGATCCAACAAAAACTTAGAATATGGTCATCTATATTAACACACCTAAATGCACTTGCAGTTCTATTCTTTAGAGCACTTTTTTCCTCTCTTTTTTACAACAACATTTACACATTTGGGGTTTTATTACTCCCATAGTACTTATTACTTTTTTTTTGGAAGAGAATAAAACCAAATATGACAAAACAAAGCAGTCAGTCAAAACAAAGAATAGATATAGCATATGATGTAAAAACAGAATACAAGGTAATCAACAATGGTTACTGTAATGCCTCTTGCTACCTTAAAAAGAATTGCCTATATCATTATAGGTATAATGGTATCATTATAGGTATAATAAAATTGAACACAACAGTACAGAACAAGACCAATAAAACCTAAACATTCGAGACATTACAGGACTTCAAAAGAAGATAATACTCAAACCAGAGTTGGGATCATAGTGAATCTTATTGCCTTCAAAGTAGTGGCCTATACCCTCAAATTTGATACCATCAAACAGAACAGAGTAAAATCAGTCAAAAAAAATGGTGGGAGCAATACAGGGATTAAAATCAAGTTAATAGGAAATCAAAAAAATTACTATGATATATCCTGCCATTTTTAATTTTTTCCCTTAAATAAAAAATAATAATGATAAATAAATATTTTTTTAAAAAGGGGGAGATTGAAATAAAACAGGACATAACAATATAACAATACAGGTCAAAGCATAACAATTTCCGCAAGCTAGTGCTTCACCACAACATAACCCGACTTAACAGTAGTTACAATAGTGTCTCTTTCCTTGAAATAGTTGAATATAACTTCGTATACTATGACTTCAAGGCAACATATCAAGGCAGTGTGAAGCCATTGAAGAAAATGAAAGTATTACAGGGTATTTAGAGCCAGCTAATGGAAAACGAGCAATGGTTTCTATATTATCTCTTTGCCTATAAAAATTTTTGTTTGTACTATCACATATAATAAAATCCAGTAAGATACAACATGATAAAATCACTGGAGACAGAAGAACAACAGTTTGGTGGGACTTAAAACAAGATGAGATTAAATCAGCACTAGCTATTATTATGTCTTGTTTTCTTCAAAAGAGGTGTTCATATCATCACAGGCAATAATATCAAACAGCCCAGAATAAAGCCATTCCAATTAATGAGTGAAAACTTTATAAGGCTTCAAAGCTACATAATGGGGGTTCATGATTTTACACCTACTTTTATATATATGAATCATTTCTTCCAATGGGGAAACTATTCGGTATTCATACATGTGAATTTGATGTATTTCACTTATGAGTATGGTCTCAAGCTGCATCCATTTATTTATAAATATCTCAACGTGATCCTTCTTTATAGCTGAGTAGTACTCCATTGTATAAAATTACTACAACTTTTTTATCCATTCCTCAGTTGATGGACACTTAGGTTGTTTCCAAGATCTGGCTATTACAAATTGTGCTGCTATAAACTTGGGTGCACATATATCACTCTATTATGATGCTTTCAGTTTTTCTGGGAATAAGCCTAGAAGTGGAATAGCTGGAACAAATGGGACTTCCAATCCCAGCTTTTTGAGAAATCTCCAGACTGACCTCCATAATGGTTGTACCAGTCTACACTCCCACCAACAGTGCAGGAGAGTTCCTTTTCCCCCCACAGCCTCTCCAGCATTTGTTTTTGGTGATTTTCTTGATCCTGGCCATTCTTTCAGGAGTGAGATGAAATCTTAGTGTGGTTTTAATTTGCATTTCTCTAGTGACTAATGATGATGAACGTTTTTTCATGTATTTATTTTCCATCTGCATTTCTTCATCTGAGAAGTGTATATTCATCTCAGATGCCCATTTTTGGATTGGATCATTGAATTTGGGGGTGTCATTTTTAAAAAATTCTTTATATGTTTTAGACAAGAGTCCTTTGTCAGAGGGACAGTTCACTAAGATGTTTTCCCAGTTTGTGGGTTTTCTTTTCACTATGATGGAGATTTCTTTTGACATGCAGAAACTTTTAAATAAGAGGTGGCTCCAGGTATTGATTCTGGGAAGGATTTCCCGTGTGGTTTGAGTCCTGTTCATTAATTCTCTACCTACCTCTTTGTCGTCAAGTTTTCTACCCAGTTTGTCTTCCCATAGATTTAGAGTTTCTGTTTTAATATTCAGATCTTTAAACCATTTAGATTTTAATTTAAGGGGCTGGGGATTGAGCTCAGTGGCATAAGCACCTGCCTTGCAAGCAGGCGGTCCTGAGTTCGATCTCTGGTACCAATAGAAAAAAAATAATCAGTAGATTTTAATTTAGTACATGGTGATATGCATGGGTCTAGTTTTAGTTTTCCGCATACGGAGAGCCACTTTTTACAACACCGTTTATTAAAGAGACTGTCATTCTTCCAGTGAACCTGTTGGGCTCCTTTATCAAAGATAAGGTGGCTAAGTGTGTTTGTAGTTGTGGTTGTATGATTTCCGTACCATGTTGATTTTACTACAGTTGCTTTGTAGTATAATTTCAAGTCAGGGATTGTGGTGCCTCCTGCCTTGCCTTTGTTGCTTAGAACTGTCATTGCTATTCTAGGTCTCTTCTTGCTGCAGATGATTTTAGGAGTGATTTCTCTAGATCTATGAGGTATGTTGATGGTATTTTTATTTGGATTGCTTTGAATCTGTATGAGTTTTGGGAGCATGGCCATTTTCACAATATTTATTCTTCCTATCCATGAGCAAGGAATGTCTTTCCATTTTCTGAGATCCTCTTCAATTTCATTTTTCAGCATATGATAATTTTCCCTATATAGGTCTTTCACTTATTTTGTAAGAATAATTCCTAAATATTTCATTTTTTTGCTTGCTAGTGTGAAGGGTGTGGCTTCTCTTATTTCTCTCTCTAGGATTTTCTTGTTAGTGTAGAGGAATGCTATTGATTTTTGAGTATTGATTTTGTATCCAGCTACGTTACTGAGTTTATTTATTATATCTAAGAATCTTTCAATGGAGTTTAGGGGGTCTTCTATCAACAATATCATGTCATCTGCAAACAATGATAATTTAACTTCTTCTTTTCATGTCTTTACTCCTTTTATTTCTCTCTCTTGTCTAATTGCTCTGGCTGGTATTTCCAGTACTATATCAAATAGGTGTGGGGATAAAGGACATCCTTGTCTTGTGCCTGATTTTAAAGTAAAGACCTTCAATTTTTGACCATTTAGTATGATACTGGCTGTTCTTTTGTCATAGATGGCCTTTATTATATTAAGGCAAGGACCATCTATTCCAATTTTATGTAAAGTTCTTATCATGAATGAATGTTGACCTTATTAAAAGCTTTTTCTGCATCTATCGAAATGATCATGTGATTCTTAATTTTGGCTTTATTGATGCGATGGATTACATTTATTCATTTGTGTATGTTGAACCATCCCTGCATGCCTGGGATGAATCCCCCTTGGTCATGGTGTATAATTTTCTTGATGATTTGCTGCATCTATTTGCCAATATTTTATTGAGGATTTTTGCATCTGTGTTCCTTAAGGAGATTGGTCTATAGTTCTCTTTTTTAGTAGTCTTTATCAGGTTTTGGTACTAGAGTAATATTTGCTTCGAGGAATGACTTAAGAAGGATTTCTTCCCTTTCAATTTCATTAAAGAGTTTGAGCAGTTTGGGCATTAGCTCTACTTTATTTCTTGTAGAATTCTGCAGTGAATCTTTCTGGGCATGGGCTCTTCTTTGTAGGTAAGGACTTAATTATGTTTTCAATTTCATTAATAGAAATTGGGTTATTCAGCAGTTTTACATCCTCTTGACCTAGCTTTGGTACTTCATATGTTTCTAGAAATCTATCCATTTCTTCTGTGTTATCAAACCTTTGAGAGTAGAGGTTTTCAAAATAGGTGTTGACGATCGTCTGTATTTCTATAGAGTCTGTAGTGATTTCACCTTTTTCATTTCTTATTGCATGAATTTGAGCTTTTTCTTCCCTTTTTAAAATAAGGTTGTCTAGGGGTTTATAAATTTTATTTATTCTTTCAAAGGAGCAACTCTTTGATTTATTGATTCTTTGTATGGTTTTCTGTCTCTGTTGCATTGATTTGTGCTCTGATTTTTATAATTTCCTCTTTTCTTTTAGTTTTGAGCTTAACATGCCCTTATTTTCTAGATTTTTGAGGTGTAGCATCAGGTTATTTATTTGTATTCATTTTGTTTTCCCAATGTGGAAACTCAGTGCAATAAATTTTCCTCGGAGGACGGCTTTCATTGAATCCCACAGATTCCGGTATTTGTATTTTCATTTTCTTGTAGGTATTGTTTAATTTTTTCTTTAATTTCCCCTGAGATCCACTGTTTACTCAAGAGTGTGTTATTCAATTTCCATGTGTTTGTGGGATTTTTGCAGTAACTTTATCATTAATTTCTAATTTCAAAATACAATGATCCTATAACATTCAAGGGATAATTTCAACACTTTTGCATTTATTTCAATATGTTCTATGAACTAATATATGGTGTATTTTAGAGAATAACCCATATACTTTTGAGAAGAATGTGTATTCTGAGGCAGTTGGATGGAACACTCTGTATATGTCTATCAAGTCCATTTGTTCACATGTGTGATTCAATTGTTATTTCTTTGCTGCTTTTCTGTCTGGTTGATTTGTCCCTTGGTGTCAATGGTGTGTTAAGTTCTCCTGCTACAGTTGTACTACTGATAACTTATTTTTGATTTCTATTAATACTTGTGTTATATAACAGTGCTCTGGAATTTGGTGCATATATATTTAAGATAGTTATCTCTTCCTCTTGAAGTTTTCCCCTAACAAGTATGTACTGACCTTCTTTGTCTCTTCTGATCATTATTGGTTTAAAGTTCACATTGTCTGCAAACAGAATGGCTACTCCCGCTTTTTTTTCTTTTGGTTCCTGTTGCGTAAAGTATTGTTTTCCATCCTTTGACTTTCAGCCTGTGAGTATCCTTTTGGGTTAGCTAGGTTTCTTGTAGACAACATATGGTTAGATGTTGTTTCTTGATCCTTTCTGCCAGTCTGTTTCTTTTAATTGATGAATTCAGACCATTTACATTAATGGTTATAACTGTTATAAGTTGGTTTGTTATTGACATGTTATCTTTCTGCTGTTGCATCTTCATCTTTCTATTCTGTTGAATTATCTGCTTTGCTTAGTGGTTTTTTTTCCTAAATGTATCTAAACTGTCTTTCAATATTTTTTTGCAGGGTTGGCTTGGTGATCATGAAGTTCTTCAGCTGTTCTTTGTCACAGAAGTATCTTATTTCACCATCGATTTTGAAGGACAGTTTTTCAGGGTACATCAGTCTAGGTTGGAAATCATTTTCCTTTAGGATCTGGAATACTGCACTCCATGGTCTTCTTGACTTTATTGCTTGTGCTGAGAAGTCTGCTGTGATTCTGATAGGTTTTCCTTTATAAGTGATCTGTGTTTTCTCTCTGACAGCTTTTAATAATCTATTCTTGTGTTGGATTTCTGGGATGGTGATTATTATACGTCTGGTTGTAGTTTTATTTTGGTGATGACTATTTGGAGTTCTATATACTTCACTGATCCTGAAGTTTCTGATCTCATGTTTGGGAAATTTTTAGCTATTACTTCTCTAAATATCCTCTTGACATCCTTTATGTTTTCCCCTTCTTTTTTATTAATTCCTATCAGTCTTATGTTGTTTTTTTCTGTGTCATCTTGCAGATGTTGAATTGTTATTTCCTGATTCTTTGTTATTTTTAAAAGATCTTTACTTTCCTGTTCACTAGCTGCAATCTTGTATTCAATGTCTGAAATTCTACCTTCACTTTCATTGAGGTGATTTTTACAGCTTTCAGTGGAATTTTTGATTTCCTGTATATCTCTGTGCATCTGCTCTATGTATTCTATTTGTTTTATATTGCTCATCTAGGGATTCTATTTTTTTGATTCGTTCCTCCAATTTTTAAACTGTATTTTCTTTAGATATATTCAGCATGTCTTTCATTTCTTTTATCATTTCTTCTTTTACATGGGAGATTATTTCTAGTTTCTTTTTTTAAAAAAAATTTATTTAAGGAGAAAAAAGAAAAAAACAGAAAAGGGGTACAAGTTATACAGAATTTCAGAAAAAATAAACAGTAGGAAATCACTAGTTAATTACATATTGTCATTTTAGAAATAGTTGCTGAAGTTACAAAATTAAAGCATATAGAGGGAACTTTCAAACAGTGAGACTGCGAACAGTTTTGTTCAATGATCCAACAAAACTCAGTAATATGGTTATCTATCTCATACACTTAAATATATATGCAGTTATATCTTTTAGAGAACTTTCTTTTCCTTTCTTTTGTACAATGACAATTACACATTTTGGGTTTTATTGCTCCCACAGGTCTTATTACTTTTTATTTCTAGTTTCAATTCCTTTAAAGCTTCCCAGAGTTGCTTGTTTATTTCAGTTGCTATTATGTCTGACATTTGAGGTATATGGCATATATTTTCTTCTATATACATCACTCTTAAGGTTTCTTTGGATAGGCTGGAGGTCTCACAGGAATTTACAATCCTTTGTTAACTAATTTTAGCACTTAATTTTAGATAACATCTGTCCTTTGCATAGGGTAGCAATGGTTAACATATCAATCAGGTCACCCAGGAAGACCTTGCATACAGAATAGTATGACAGTACTACAGGTTCTAGAAAATACTTGTGTTTGCAAAGGAAATTAACAGGTAATTTGGTCATATAACTTGGGCATTGGCAAACATAACACAAACATAATGAAGCTCTTTTTGTTAGTGTATAACACTTCTTTTTAAAAATATTTCATTATATTGGTACACTTTAAGTACACATAATGATCACATTGATCATAGGAAATTTCTATTTATACCTGATATATCTTTATTCTTCTTTTTTTCCCATTCCCCTCCCCTCCCTTTAACCCTTCTTCCCCTCCTTATTTACAAAAGCTGTTTCCATTTTTATTTCTTTTCTTTTCCCCTTCCTTTCGTTCCCCCTCCCTGTCCCTGTTCCTCTCCCCATCTGAACGTTTCCTTCCCCTTTCCCAATATCTATCACCCATTGTGGTCCTTGTTTCCAGGCTAAAGGGCTGGCAGCAGAGGGAGCCCCAGGGCTGGGTGCTTGCTCCAGGCCTGCAGTACTCACAATGCTGGTGGCAGATTCCAGTGAATTTGCTTTAGGAAGGATGTGCATCATTAGAACAGTCAACAAACAGAACAAAACAAATGTTTCCACTTGCTTGGAAGGCTGAGCAGCAGGCAGTCAGATTCCTGTGCTGGTCCTTGGAGTCCAGGCAGCTGTGGTTCCACGTGGGGCCCCCATGGCACCCCAAGGTTAGGGAGCAGTATGAGAGGAGGTGGAGTCCCCAGGAAAGGGTCTGACAGGACTCCAGTGCCCCCCCAGCCCTGAACCCTTGACCCTGGCAGGGACCTCTGGAGCACAAGGGAACCAGGAGTGAGTTTGGCCCCAGAGTCTTCATTGGCTGACAGCATCTAGTACTTCCACAGAGGATGCTGCAGTAGGCACCATCACAATTCATGCCCTTGCAAAGAAGGGAAGTTTCCCTCACCGTGTCAGGAGGAGTTCTGGCCTGGTTCTGTTTCAGAGGCCCTGAAACCCCTAGTGTCACATGCCTGGAACACCGAGCCCTTATGTGCTGTGTGGGGTTCCCACCCAGGAGCAGAGCCTCAGGCAGTTTGGAAGGAGAGGGCCACTGCCTTTGCTCTGCAAAAAGTCCAGCAACTGCTCTCTGCAAAGCTCTGCTGGGCAAGGCCATGGTCAGGAATATTTGGAGGTTTTTGAAGCAAGATTTCTTCATTTTTTATTTTGTGAACTCTATTTTTCAATGTTTTTTAGGCATAGTCCCACGATACCAAGTGGTTTCTATTTGTTGTGGTTGTTTAGGGTTTACCAACTGGCACTGAGGGCCTCTAAGACTCACAGACTGAGTAAGCTTCGATAACTGAGGGATAAAGGAATGATCTCAAAAAGAGCAGCGAGTTTTGATCCTCCCACGTGAGTGGACTGATGAGCTTGTTGGATGAGTTTTTATCTCAAGGCCTCGTGGAGGAGGACTTGATTATGAGGCAGTTGGTACCACCTCAGCCTGTGCCCAGCCGCGCCTAGCCATTGGTGTGCAGAGGAGGAGCTGCGCGGATCCGGAGTGCCTGCAGAAGCCCCTTCCTTTGTCTGGAGGAGGAGGGATCCCAGGTTCCTGAGGCACCTTGGCCTGTGCCCAGCCGCGCCTAGCCATCGGTGTGCAGAGGAGGAGCTGCGCAGATCTGGAGCACCTGCAGAAGCCCCTTCCTTTGTCTGGAGGAGGAGGGATCCCAGGTTCCTGAGGCACCTCGGCCTATGCCCAGCCGCGCCTAGCCATCGGTGTGCAGAGGAGGAGCTGCGCGGATCCGGAGTGCCTGCAGAAGCCCCTTCCTTTGTCTGGAGGAGGAGGGATCCCAGGTTCCTGAGGCACCTCAGCCTGTGCCCAGCCGCGCCTAGCCATCTGCGTGAAGAGGAGGAGCTCGGTGGATCTGGAGTGCCCGCAGGAGGCCCTTCCTTTGTCTGGAGGACTGTGGATATCTCTGCAAGCAGGGAGGGATCACAGGCTCCTGAGGCACTGTGGCCTGTGGTGAGTACCCTAACCCGGCTGCGATCCAAGAGCTGTGGATCTACCAAGGGGCAGGTGGGCGCACAGTGTCCCTGAGGCCCAGCTTGTCTGGAACCGCAGAGTTCTGAACAAGCAGAGGAGGGCCATTGGTTTTGCAGGCCCAATGGCCTGGGGTAGAGTGGTGCCAGAGTCTCAGTAGCTGCAAACATAGAAGGGGATTTTCAACAGATCCTGAGGAGGCTTTCAAATAACACTTGAAACACAAAAATATAGAAAAATGACAAAACGAAAGACCAAATTACAACCTCAAACCTCCAGCCCATCTCAGGAAACCCTAGGAGGAATGTATTTAGAAGAAAATATATCCCATCCTCCTCATATATCAGACACAATAGCTACTGAAGTTGACAAGCAACTCCAGGAAGCTTTAAAGAAATTCAAACTCGAAATAATATCCCAGATAAAAGAAGAAATGATAAAAGAAATGAAAGAGATTCTAAATATATCTAAAGAAAACACAGATAAAAAATTGGAGGAACTAAACAAAAAGATAGAATCCCTAGATGAGCAATATAAGAAACAAACAGAATACATAATGCAGATGCACAGAGATATACAGGAAATAAAAAACTCCACTGAAAGTTGTAAAAACCGCCTTAATGAAAGTGAAGATAGAATTTCCGACCTTGAAGACAGGATTGCAGCTAGTGAACAGGAAAGGAAAGATCTTTTAAAAATAACAAGGAATCAGGAAACAACAATTCAACAACTGCAAGATGATGCAAAGAAGAATAACATAAGAATGATAGGGATTAATGAAAAAGAAGGAGACAACATAAAGGATATCAAGAGGATATTTAGAGAAGCAATAGCTGAAAACTTCCCAAGCATGAGATCAGAAACTGACATCAGGATCAGTGAAGCATATAGAACTCCAAATAGTCATAACCAAAATAAAACTACACCCAGACATATAATAATCACCATCCCAGAAATCCAACACAAGAATAGATTATTAAAAGCTGTCAGAGAGAAAAGACAGATCACTTATAAAGGAAAACCTATCAGAATCACAGCAGACTTCTCAGCACAAACGATAAAGTCAAGAAGAGCATGGAGTGAAGTATTCCAGATCTTAAAGCAAAACGATTTCCAACCAAGACTGATATATCCTGCAAAACTATCATTCAAAATAGATGGTGCAATACGATACTTCCATGACAAAGAACAGCTGAAGAACTTCATGAACACCAAACCAACCCTGCAAAAAATATTGAAAGACAGTTTAGATACACAAAGGAAAAAACCACTAAGGAAAGCAAATAATTAAACATAACAGAAATATAAAGATGCAACAGCAGAGAGATAAGATTCCTACAACTAACCAACATTTAACAGTAATAACCATTAATGTAAATGGTCTCAATGCACCAATCAAAAGAAACAGACTAGCAGAATGGATCAAGAAACAAAATCCAACCATATGCTGTTTACAGGAAACCCATCTAACCCAGAAGGATACTCACAGACTGAAAGTCAAAGGATGGAAAACAATTCTTCATGCAGCAGGAATCCAAAAAAAGGCAGGAGTAGCCATTCTGTTTGCAGACAATGTGAACTTTAAACCAACAATGACCATAAAGGATAAAGAAGGTCACTACATACTCGTAAGGGGAAAACTCCAAGAGGAAGAGATAACTATCTTAAATATATACGCACCAAACTCCAGAGCGCCCAGTTATATAAAACAATTATTAACAGAAATGAAAACTCAAATTATCAGTAACACAATTGTAACAGGAGACCTTAATACGCCATTGACACCAAGGGACAGATCGACCAGACAGAAAATGAGTAAAGAAATAACAGAACTGAATCATACCTGTGAACAAATGGGTTTGATAGACATATATAGAATGTTCCACCCAACAACATCAGAATACACATTCTTCTCAGCAGTACATGGATCATTTTCTAAAATAGACCATATATTAGCTCACAGAATATATTTAAACAAGTGCAAAAGAGCTGAAATCATCCCTTGCATGTTATCGGATAACAGCGCTCTGAAATTAGAAATTAACGATAAAAGATACTGCAAAAATCCCACAAACACATGGAAACTGAATAACACACTCTTGAGTAATCAGTGGGTCACAGAAGAAATTAAAGAAGAAATCAAACAATACCTAAAAGAAAATGAAAATGCAGATACAACTTACCGGAATCTGTGGGATGCAATGAAAGCCGTCCTGAGAGGAAAATTTATTGCACTGAGTTCCCACATCAGGAAAACAGAACGAATACAAATAAAAAACTTGATGCTACACCTCAAACAGCTAGAAAAAGAAGAGCAAGTATAGCCCAAAGCCAAAAGAAGAGAGGAAATTATAAAAATCAGAGCAGAAATCAGTGCAATAGAGACTAAGAAAACAATCCAAAGGATCAACAAATCAAAGAGTTGGTTCTTTGAAAGAATAAATAAAATCGATAAGCCCCTAGCCAACCTTATTAAAAAAAGGGATGAAAAAGCTCAAATTCATGCAATAAGAAATGAAAAAGGAGAAGTCACTACAGACCCAAAAGAAATACAGAAGATCATCAACACCTATTTCGAAAACCTCTACTCTCAAAAGTTTGATAACACAGAAGAAATAGACAGATTCTTAGAAGCATATGAAGTGCCAAAGCTAGATCAAGAGGATGTAAAATTGTTGAATAACCCAATCTCGGATACTGAAATTGAAAATGTAATTAAGTCCTTACCCACCAAGAAGAGCCCAGGCCCAGATGGATTCACTGCAGAATTCTACAAGAAATACAAAGAAGACCTAATGCCGACACTCTTCAAACTGTTCAATGAAATTGAAAGGGAAGCAATCCTTCCTAAGTCGTTCCTGGAAGCAAATATTACTCTAGTACCAAAACCTGAGAAAGACCCAACTAAAAAAGAGAACTATAGACCGATCTCCCTAATGAACACAGATGCAAAAATCCTCAATAAAATATTGGCAAATAGGATCCAGCAAATCATCAAGAAGATGATACACCATGACCAAGTGGGATTCATCCCAGGAATGCAAGGATGGTTCAACATACGCAAATCAATAAATGTAATCCACCATATCAATAAAGCCAAAAATAAGAATCACATGATCATTTCTATAGATGCAGAAAAAGCCTTCGATAAGGTCCAACATTTATTCATGATAAAAACTCTACAGAAAATTGGAATAGATTGTCTTTACCTCAATATAATAAAGGCCATTTATGACAAACCAACAGCCAGCATCATTCTAAATGGCCAAAAATTGAAAGCCTTTACTTTAAAATCAGGCACAAGACAAGGATGTCCTTTACACCACTCCTATTTAATATAGTACTGGAAGTACTAGCCAGAGCAATTAGGCAAGAAAGAGAAATAAAAGGGGTAAAGATAGGAAAAGAAGAAGTTAAGTTATCATTGTTTGCAGATGACATGATACTCTACATAGAAGACCCCCTAAACTCCATTGAAATACTCTTAGATACAATAAATAAATTCAGTAATGTGGCTGGATACAAAATCAATACTCAGAAATCAATAGCATTCCTATACACGAACAACAAAATTACAGAGAGGGAAATAAGAGAAACTGGACTATTCACATTAGCAAGCAAAAAAATGAAATATTTAGGAATTACTCTTACGAAAGAAGTGAAAGACTTATACAGTGAAAACTATAATACACTGAAAAAGGAAATTGAAGATGATCTCAGAAAATGGAAAGACATCCCTTGCTCATGGATAGGAAGAACAAACATTGTGAAGATGGCCATTCTCCCAAAACTCTTATACAGATTCAATGCAATCCCAATAGAAATACCATCAACATACCTTATAGATCTAGAGAAATCACTCCTAAATTTCATCTGGAACCAGAAGAGACCTAGAATCGCAAAGGCAATTCTAAGCAGCAAAGGCAAAGCAGGAGGCATCACAATCCCTGACTTGAAATTATACTACAAAGCAACAGTAGTAAAATCAACATGGTATTGGAATCAAAATAGAGGCGAAGATCAATGGAATAGATTAGAAGATACAACCACAACTACAAACACACTCAACCACCTTATCTTTGATAAAGGAGCCAAGCAGGTTCACTGGAAGAACGATAGTCTCTTTAATAAATGGTGCTGGAAAAACTGGCTCTCCATTTGCAGAAAACTAAAGCTAGACTCATGTCTATCACCATGTACTAAATTAAAATCTAAATGGGTCAAAGATCTGAATATTAAAACAGAAACACTAAATCTATTGGAAGACAAAGTGGGTAGAAACCTTGGAGACATAGGAGTAGGTAGAGAATTCATGAACAGGACTCAAACCGCACGGGAAACACTTCCCAGAATCAATAACTGGGACCACATCTTATTAAAAAGTTTCTGCATGTCAAAAGAAATCTCCAGCATAGTGAAAAGAAAACCCACAAACTGGGAAAAGATTTTAGTGAACTCTCTCTCAGACAAGGGACTCTTGTCTAAAACATATAAAGAATTAAAAAAACTCAGACCTCCAAAATTCAAAGATCCAATCCAAAAATGGGCATCTGAGATGAATACGCAATTCTCAGATGAAGAAATGCAAATGGCAAATAAATATATGAAAACATGCTCATCATCATTGGTCATCAGAGAAATGCAAATTAAAACCACACTGAGATTCCATCTCACTCCTGAAAGAATGGCCAGGATCAAGAAAACCAACAACAACAAATGCTGGAGAGGCTGTGGGGAAAAAGGAACTCTCCTGCACTGTTGGTGGGAGTGTAGACTGGTACAGCCTTTGTGGAGGTCTGTCTGGAGGTTTCTCAAAAAGTTGGGATTGGAAATCCCATTTATTCCAGCTATTCCACTTCTAGGCATATTCCCAGAAGAACTGAAAGCATCATACCACAGTGATTTATGTGCACCTATGTTTATAGCAGCACAATTTGTAATCGCCAGATCTTGGAAACAACCCAAGTGTCCATCAACTGAGGAATGGATAAAAAAGTTGTGGTATTTCTATACAATGGAATATTATTCAGCTATAAAGAAGGATCACATTGAGATATTTATCAATAAATGGGCGCAGCTTGAGACCATACTCATAAGTGAAATAAATCAATCTCGCATGTATGAATACCGAATAGTTTCCCTAATGTAAGTAATGATTCAAATATATGAAAATATGTGGCAATCATGATTCCCCATTATGTGGCCTTGAACCCTTATAAAATTTTCACTTATTAATTAGAAAGGCTTTATTCCGGGCTTCTTGATATGGAAATATTTGAAGCTATAGTATATGAAGTTTTATCCAAATATCTCAAGGAAAAAGACAGACACTATGGTAACTATTATTCTTTAAAAAAATTATTTAGTTATTTCTTATGTTTATTTTAATTAAGGGAAAAATTTTAAAAATTAGGATATATAATAGTAACTCTTTTCGATTTCCTATTAACTTGTTTTGAAGTCCTGTAATGCTCCCACGATCTTGTTTTGACTGATTAGACTCTGTTTCATTCTGTGGGATAGTATCAGGTCCGAGGGTATAGGCAACTACTTTGAAGGCAGTAAGATTCACTAAGATGCCCATTCTGGTTTGACTATTGTCTCCTTTGGAAGTCCTGTAATGTTTACAATGTCTAAGTTTTATTGGTCTTGTTCTCTACTGTTTTGTCCAACTTTATAATATCTAATGAGATAGACAAATCTTTTTAAGGAAACAAGAGACAACGTTGATAACTATTGTTAATAACCGTATACTCTGTTCTACATCATGTGCTAAGTCTATCCTTGGTTTTCACTGACAGCTTTGTTCTGCCATATTTGACTTTATTCTCCCCCCCAAAAAAAGTAATAAGAACTAAGGAGTAATAAAATCTAAAATGTGTAAATTTTGTTGTAAAAAGAGAGGAAGGGGAAAAAAGAGCTCTAACGGATATAACAGCAAGTGTGTATAGGGATGTTGAATAGCTGACTATATTAATGTTTTTGGATCATTGAACACAGCTGTTTGTAGTCTCTCTGTTTGAATGTCTACTTTGTATTCTTTGATACTGTGATTTGAGCAACTATTTCCAAGATGATAATATGTAATCTATTAACAGGTGATTTCTTACTGTTATGCTTTTTTTTGTAGTTCTGTATTATATGTAACCTTACACTGCTTTGTTTTGTTTTGTGTTTTTCTCTTTTTCCTCTTAAATAAAAAAAAAAAGTTGTGGTATTTCTATACAATGGAGTATTATTCAGCTATAAAGAAGGATCGCATTGAGATATTTATCAATAAATGGGCGCAGCTTGAGACCATACTCATAAGTGAAATAAATCAATCTCGCATGTATGAATACCGAATAGTTTCCCTAATGTAAGTAATGATTCAAATATATAAAAATATGTGATAATCATGATTCCCCATTATGTGGCCTTGAAGCCTTATAAAATTTTCACTTATTAGTTAGAAAGGCTTTATTCTGGGCTTTTTGATATGGAAATATTTGAGGCTATAGTATATGAAGTTTTATCCAAATATTTTAAGGAAAAAGACAGACACTATGGTAACTACTATTCTTTAAAAAATTATTTAGCTATTTCTTATGTTTATTTTAATTAAGGGAAAAATTAAAAAAATTAGGATATATAATAGTAACTCTTTTCAATCTCCTATTAACTTGTTTTGAAGTCCTGTAATACTCCCAAGATCTTGTTTTGACTGATTAGACTCTGTTCCATTCTGTGCGATAGTAGCAAGTCTGAGGGTATAGGCAACTAATT
The DNA here is from genome assembly GCF_034190915.1 of Cavia porcellus. Classification (NCBI taxonomy): domain Eukaryota; kingdom Metazoa; phylum Chordata; class Mammalia; order Rodentia; family Caviidae; genus Cavia; species Cavia porcellus. Next base: position 31,757,505 of record NW_026947515.1, read on the forward strand.
TGAAGGCAATAAGATTCACAAAGATGCCCATTCTGGTTTGACTATTGTCTCCTTTGGAAGTCCTGTAATGTTCACAATGCCTAAGTTTTATTGGTCTTGTTCTCCACTGTTTTGTCCAACTTTATAATATCTAATGAGATAGACAATTCCTTTTAAGGAAACAAGAGACAATGTTGATAACCATTGTTAATAACCTTGTACTCTGTTCTACATCATGTGCTATGTCTATCCTTGGTTTTGACTTACAGCTTTGTTTTGCCATATTTGACTTTATTCTCTCCCCCCCCCCAAAAAAAGTAATAAGGACTAAGGAGTAATAAAATCCAAAATGTGTAAATTTTGTTGTAAAAAAGAGAGGGAGGAAAAAAAAAGAGCTCTAACGGATATAACAGCAAGTGTGTTTAGGTGTGTTAAATAGCTGACTATATTAATGTTTTTGGATCATTGAACACAGCTGTTTGCAGTCTCTCTGTTTGAATGTCTACTTTGTATTCTTTGATACTGTGATTTGAGCAACTATTTCCAAGATGATAATATGTAATCTATTAACAGGTGATTTCTTACTGTTATTTTTTTTGTAGTTCTGTATTATGTGTAACCTTACACTGCTTTGTTTTGTTTTGTGTTTTTCTCTTTTTCCTCTTAAATAAAAAAAGCAATAGTTGTCCAAATTATAAAATTAAAGCATATAAAGTGAACATTCATACAATGAGATTGAAGACAGTGCCAATAAATGATCCAACAAAAGTCTAGTAATATAGATTTCCATCCTACACACTCAAACATACATGCAGTTATAATCCCTTAGACCACCTTCCTTTCCTCTCTTTTTAATAGCAATTACAGTTTTTGGGTTTTTTTACTCTCACAATTCTTATTTTTTTTTTAGAAAGAATAAAACCTAACATGGCTAAACAAAACAGAATTGGTTAGAACAAAAGTATGGGCATAGTACATGATGTAAAAATAGAATATCAGGTGATCTAAAATGGTTACCATTGTGCCTCTTGCTATTTTTTTTTAAAGTTGCCTATATCGTCAGGCATAATAGAATTGATCAAAACAGTACAGAACAAGACAAATAAAACCTACACTGGAGACTTACAGGATAAAGAAGATAATAATCAAACCATAATGGGCATCTTAGTGAAATTTATTGTCTTCAAAGTGGTTGCCTATACCCTCAAACTTGATACTATCAAACAAAATAGAATATAGTAAAATCTGACAGAACAAGATGGGGAGAGCAATACTGGGGTTCATATCACGTTAATAGGAAAACAAAAAAGTTACTATAATATATGCCACTATTTTTAAATTTAGTTTTCCCTTAATTGAAAAAAATGTAAGAAAAAATAGATTAATTTTAAAAAAGGGTAGGATTGAGTTAAAAGAGGACATTGTATTAGAACAACACAGGTCAGAACTGAACAGTTTAAGCATCATTGTGTTTCACCCCCAGATAATCTAACATAATAGTAGTCACCATAGTGCCTCCTTCCTTGAATTATTTGAGTATAACTTCATATACTACAGCATCAAGCATATCAAGTCAGTCTGAAGCTATTCAAGAGAATGAAGAAATTATAAGGTTTTTAGAACCAGTTAACAGAAAATGAACAATGGTTTCTATATTATCTCTTTGCCTATAAAAATTTTGTTTATACTATCGCATATAGTAACATATAGTAAGACATCTCATGTTAAAACCAGTGGAAACAAGTGTACAACAGCTTGATGAGAATTCAAAACAAGATGATATTAAATCAGCACTAGCTTTTATGATGTGTTGTTTTCTTCAGAGGAGCTATTTGTACTATCACCCACACTAAAATCGAATAACCCAGGTTAAAGCCACTGCAATTAATCAGTGATAACATTATATGGATTCAAACCAACATGATTGGGAATCATGATTACCACATACTTTTATGTATTCTTATCATTTCTTACACTAGGGAAACTATTCGGTATTTATACATTTGAGTTTGATTTATTTCACTTATGAGTATGGTCTCAAGCTGCGTTCATTTATTTATAAATATCTCAATGTGATCATTCTTTATAGCTGAGTAGTACTCCATTGTATAAAAATACCACAACTTTTTATCCATTCCTCAGTTTAATGGTTTTAAATATGTTACTCTTGGTTGTCTAACTGGTGGATTATAGATCTGGAATTCATTCCATGCTATTTCCATTTTCATTCTCTTAGCCATTAATAAACTCACTGACTCATTACTTTATCCTATAGGTGAATTTCTCCTGATATCTAGCTCACTGCCAATCTCATATGAATTGTCATATTTAGTTTAAATAAATCCATACATTGATCGGCAGATGTAGAAATAAAGTCTGCTCTAACTTTTTGGGTAATTGTTAATTTTCTTCTCTCAGTATAATTGTCTATCAATAGGGCAACTTTTTAAAATGATGGTTTTATTATCTATTTTTCATGTGGAAGGGATAGCAGTTTCAGAGGGTTCAGTCCGTGGTTGATGTTCTTCAAAGCAGGAAGGTTTCTCACTTCATGTAGGGTGAGGGAAGCCAAGCAGGAGACAGTGCCAAGGAGAATTCCAGGGACCATATACAGTGCCCCTAAGGTCACACGTTTGTGTCCCACCCAGAAGTGTGTGCTACTGTTCTTCCTTCGGTCAAGATGACATATCCTGATGAATGATTACAGGGTCAACATATTGCTGATCTAGAACTTGAGATATTTTCATTATCATTATTTTTACCATTTTTATTATGGACTACAATAATTTCAGAAATCTCCATTTTTTCAGACTATTCTGTAGGTTAATTGTCCATGTCAGTTTCCTTTTATATCAAATTAGTAAATAAAACTCATATACCAAACCTTGTCTAGATTAATTGTGTCATGAGTATGCATGATGACTGACCGCTCTCATCTGCATTCCAGGATGATACCTGAGCCTTGTAACTGGTTACTTGGCACCAGAACAGCATGTGATGATCTGAGGTTCACCAGCACATCCCAAAAGGATGCTAATCTTGTATAATATCCCAGTGTTGTTATCCCTGGGAAGAGGATTTCTGTGAGTAGAAGAAAGTTTCACATTAGGTGATGAGGCAGAATCTGAGTTTCAGTGCAAATTCAGTGGAAGTGCCTATTTACAATCAGAGGGATAAGTATTCTATTTACTTAACCAAAGGGAGTAGAAGGCCAGTAAATCACAATATAAAAAAATTAAAATGATTGTTAATGTAATGTAATTGTCATGGTTCAATTCTATTTCATGAAAGAGAATAAGGTTCTCTTATTCTATGATTATATTTAATGAAGAAAGCTGAAGTGTCCCCAGAAATCTCTAGCAAGGATTGCCTTTCAGGAAATAGGCAGTTAGACGTATGTCTAACAGATGTCTTCATTCTTGTAGGCTCTGTAGCTTTTACTCTCTGCTTCCCCTCCTGCTATGCAGCAGGAATCATTTTAATACTCAGAGCATATCAACATGCATAAAAATTAAAAAGAGTTAGCATTTTCATGAATTTAAATTGTTTTTCTTTTTCAATAGCTAGCTCATGATAAAACTTCTTAATAGGAAAGTATCTATCCATCTATCTTTGGTATCCTGTCAAACATTTATAATTAATATATATCTGGAGAACTATCTAATAAAATACCAAACTGCTTTGTGCAGCCATTGGGTAAAAAGAGCTTGAGGAGGACAGAGATATTACTAAGAGGTATGATATCTTTGCTGTGACCAAGTCTGAGTGTGTGAAGGGAGTGTGGCCATAGACAAGTGCATCCAGTTCCAGAGGCATCTAGTTATTCAAGGATTCTCCAGATGCAGGGAGCTGTTTGATTGCTGGAGACGAGAGAACTTGTGGAGAGAAATTCCATGAGCTCCTTCTGTATCCAAAATACACATGGCAAGCTTTGAGTCTATGGTTGAATGGCAATGAAAAATAGCTTTAGGAAAAATCTATGTATGCATCTTTGTATCTATCTATCTATCTATCATCATCATCATCTGTCTACCTCTGTACTCATATTTATACCATTCAATATATGATGTATTATACTTCACTCTTCTATTTACAAGGAACTTTGGGAGATCTGATTTCTTTTTTTTTGTGATACATCAGTGTCTTTATTGATAACTAGGTCATGGTTTGAGAAATAAGTTAGGGTTAAATAAGTAGTGCAATGATTTGGAGGAATAAAAACTTCAGCCCAGCCACCCACAGTCCCACCAGCCTATATAGCTACTGAGCTCTGAGCACAGTAACTATGAGCTCTTGACCAGTGGCCTGGAGTTCTTGGGGCCCCAAGCCTTCCTGGCTGGAGACAGTCCTGGTCCTAGGGGCCCCAGCCTTGGAAGCAGTGGAGGCTTTGGGGCAGCAGTGGCTTGGGTCCATGCCCTGGGGTGGTCTTCACTGCGGGTTTTGTACCCTTCATGGAGGCAGCACATTTTCCAGCCTTGGAGGCTGCAGTTGAAGTTTTCCCAGGGGCTGCTGTGTCTTCTTGCCTGCTCCTGCTGCCTGGGACCTTGGGCTTCCTGCCAAGCTTGTGGACAGTTGAGGAAGCCCCAGCTGACTTTGGGGGGTCCTTCTTGGCTACAACCTGCTGTGGCCCAGTGCCTTTCACCTTGCAGCCTCCCTGAGGGGCTTTCTCTAGGGCTTTGGCTTGTTTGAGGGGAGCTCTTGCTTCCCATGGTTCTGCAATCTTTTTCTTGCTGGAGCCAGCAGGCCCTGTCCGAGTACTTTTCCTGCTGCACTGCGGCTTCTTCTGAAGCTTGGGGACACCCCTGGCCTTGGAGTTGATGGGCCTGGCAAGGAGGACATGGCGTATGACTGTGGCAAGGGCCTGCTTCAGTAGGTACTTGAAGGGGGTGACATCAACTGTGGGGTACTTGTGCAGGATGTAGAGCTGCCACTGAGGTGCCCCGGCACTGCTCTCCTGCCTGTAGGGCCTCCAGCACCATGCACAGCATTGTGAGGTGGCGACGGGTCACCATGACCCTGTTTGAGGTTGGGCCTGGCTTTCCATACTCGGGGGGCTCTGCTGGCCCTGCTGTGGAAGAGGAGGAAGAGGAAGAGGAGGAAGAAGAGTAACTGGTGATGCTCCCAGGAGCCATCTGAAGGACACTTATGAATGACCACTTCTGCTGTTCACATCAGGAGATCTGATTTCAAAGTTAATGTCAGGAGTGGTAACATCTTGCTTGAATCTTTGGTTTATTGTCAGTTCATTGCACCCTGATATATGTACATATGGGCTGCTAGATGTTTTCTGGTGATACGTGTGGCCCATAAAGAGCAGGGGGTGGGCCTGGGCTGTGATATAGGTTTAACTCTGTCTCCACTTTATGTCAAGTTTTCCCCTTTACCATTCTTCCTTTCTGCAGTCTGCCTGCAAATATATAGAAAGTGGCTTAGTGTGCCTTAGGCCTCACACCAAGCCTGCTTCTGTTCATTTTGTTTGGAAACTCACTGGTGTACATATTCAGGTGTGTTTGGTCACGTTCATATTCATATATTTATACTTTTAAAAACTGTAGAAGAACTAAGAGAGGTTGGGGAACAAGTGTCTCTTGCAATTTTCATTCCTGCCTGAAGTTTCTTGGGTAAAGCTGGCAACTTGTGTTAAGCCCACGTGGCCACTAGGGGCGCTTTCACTGTGAAGACAGCAGGCCATCAGGGCAGTCACAGGATGGGCACAGGTGAAACTCCTTGGGAGGTAAATCCATGTGTCTGAGGGGTGGGGACCAAGTCAGAACATCAAGGAATTTAGAGATTAGACAAGGGTCTTTCAAAGTTTATTCTAACATTTGTGATGTAATGAAGTCTTGTTGAACAGATAAAGGCAGGCATAAAAATAGATTTCTGGAGGTAATTATGTTAAGTAGGCAGCCGCCAGCTGAGCTTAGAACTTGGAATTACTGTCTCATGATCCTCAGCTTCCATGAAAATGCTTAGTTGAAAACAGCCTAGGAGACTCACAGTCTTGATGTAGGAAAAAAGCAAATGTCACTGATTGTACTCTTCTTAGTTTATTGTACAAACATTTCATTGGACAAAATGCTAGCATCAATATATGTTTAAGTAAAAAAAAATGTACCTCTGTGGATTCTTCAATTCCAGTGTAAAGAAATTGTGTCATTTTTATAGGTTTTTTTTAAAATTCCAGCTCAGTTTTAAGGCCGTATTCTTAAAGGATTGCTAAGACTAAGTTGTATTTTTAAGCACAAAATAGTTTTATCATTGGTACTTACCAGAAAAAAAATTCCATCCTTGTCCATCTAGAGCTCTGGCCATCCTAGTTTGAGCCTCTCTTTGAATGAGGTAGGTTGCAGTACAAGTCTTTGCAGAACTATGTACCTCCCCCCTGCTGGCCACAGCCCTATCAGGCTTCTTTCTTCACAGGAAGGAGGGCACTGAGGTTGGGACCCATCTCCTTCTGGTTAAGTTTACCAACTGCTGTTATAGCAAACTGCCACAAAATCAGTCCCTTGAAAACATACTAAACTCTATTCTCTGGAGATTTGGGGTTCCAAAATCCAGACTGAATGTCACTGAACCAAAATTAAGATGCATGAGATTTGTTTTTCTTCATCATTATTTTAAAATTATTTTTTACAATAGTCATTTTAACTGGAGCAAAGTGAAAACAGCACACAAAAGAGACACTATTCTCACTTTTATTGTGACCCCATTCACTACAGCTAAGGTGAAGGACCAACCTAGATACCATGCATAAAGCAAATATGGAATATATACACAGTGGAATACGGTTCAGCAACAATAATAAAATTCTGGCTGCTTTCTGCCTCTCCCGCCCGGGGCCCATGCTACCACCACTGCGGACCGGAAGGTGAGTGCCCAGCCGAGTGGAGGCCACTCTGATCTGGCCCTGCCTGCTGCCTCTCCCACCCGGGGACCACACTACGACTGCTGCCGGCTGGAAGGAGAGGGCCCAGCCCAGCGGAGGGGACTCAGGTCCGCCCGCAGCCTCCTCTGGCCAAGGAGAACACCACAGCTGCTGGCCAGAAGGAGGGAGCTGGGCCGAGTTGCTGAAACCTGCTCTGACCTCAACTGTGACCTTCTTATGATCTGGAGAGCACCAGCACTACTGCCACTGCCTGGAGGAAGGAGCAGTCCTGCTGAGGAGGTTTGAGGCCTACTTAGGCCATAAAGGAACCTTTGATAAACCTGGGGAGCTTTGCCATCCAAGGAGCTGGATTGTTACAAAACATCCAATCCCTGGGAGATTATGAGATCCTTGCTCTAGGGGGGTGGGGGCCCAATGGGCTTGCAGCCACACTATACTGGGCTTAACAGGATTTGGGATTGCCCGGACCACACCAGGTAGCCTTCTATCCCTCAGAGGAGCTTTGCTACCCGAAGGGGGAACTGTGCAAATTGAGGAGGCTTTAGGTCTACCTGAGAGGATCCTGGCAAGCCTCTTTTAATCCAGGGGCTCCGCTGCCCAGGGAGGGAGCTATTACAAGAGGAGTCTCAAGAGCCAAGGACATAAGAGTCAATTTACAGCACGACCAGGGGAAACTGTGGAACAACACTTGAAACACAGTAATATAAGAAAATGACAAAACGAAAGACCAAAATGCAATCTCAAACGTCCAACCCATCCCAAGAAAGCCTAGGAGCCATGTACATAGAAGAAAATACATGCCATATACCTGAAATACCTGAAACAATAGTAACAGAAATACAGAAGCAGCTCCAGGAAGCTTTGAAGGAACGCAAACTAGAAATAATCTATCAGGTAAAAGAAGAAATAATAAAAGAAATGAAGGAGATGCTGAACATATCTAAAGAAGACACAGCTAAAAAATTGGAGGAACTAAACAAAAGGATAGAATCTCTGGATGAACAATACAAGAAACAAACAGTATATAAAAAACAGATGCAAAGAGATACACAGGAAATCAAAAGCTCCATTGAAAGTTGTAAAAACTGCCTGAATGAATGAGAAGATAGAATTTCAGACCTCGAAGACAAGATTGCAACCAGTGAACAGGAAAGGAAAGATCTTTTAAAAATAACAAGAAATCAAGAAATAACAATTCAACACCTGCAAGATGATGCAAAGAAAAACAACATAAGGTTGATAGGGATAAATGAAAAAGAAGGAGACAATACAAAGGATGTCAAGAGGATATTTAGAGAAGTAATAGCTGAAAACTTCCCAAACATGAAATTGGAAACTGATACCAGGATCAATGAGGCATATAGAACTCCAAATATCCATAACCAAAATAAAACTACACCCAGACATATAATAATCACCATTCCAGAAATCGAACAAAAGAATAGAATATTAAAAGCTGTCAGAGAGAAAAGACAGATCACCTACAAAGGAAAACCTATCAGAATCACAGCAGACTTCTCAACACAAACAATAAAGGCAAGAAGAACATGGAGTGAAGTATTTCAGACCCTAAAGGAAAATGATTTCCACCATAGACTGATGTACCTTGCAAAACTGTCCTTCAAAATTGATGGAGAAATAAGATACTTCCATGACAAAGAACAGCTGAAAAAAATTCATGATCACCAAGCCAGTCCTGCAAAGAATACTGAAAGACAGTCTAGATACACTTAAGAAAAAACCACTTAACAAAGCAGACAATTAAATAGAACAGAAAGGTAAAGATGCAACAGCAGAAATATAACGTCACCAATAATCCAATATATAACAGTTATAACCATTAATGTAAATGGTCTCAATGCACTAATTAAAAGAAATAGACTGGCAGAATAGATCAAGAAACAAAATCCAACCATATGCTGTCTACAAGAAACCCATCTAACCCAAAAGGATACTCACAGACTGAAAGTCAAAGGATGGAAAATAATACTTCATGCAACAGGAACACACAAAAAAGGCCAGGGTAGCTATTCTCTTTGCAGACAATGTCAACTTCAAACCAATAATGATCAGAAGAGACAAAGCAGGTCACTACATACTGGTTATGGGAAAACTTCAACAAGAAGAGATAACTATCTGAAATATATATGCACCAAATTCCCCAGTTATATAAAACAAGTAATATCAAAAAATGAAAAACCAAATTAGCAGTAATACAATTATAACAGGAGATTTTAACACACCATTGACACCAATGGACAGATCAACAAGACAGAAAATCAGCAAAGAGATAAAAGAACTGAATCACACCTGTGAACAAATGGAATTGATAGACATATACAGAGTATTTTGCCCAACAACAACAGAATACACATTTTTCTCAGCAGTACATGGATCATTCTCTAAAATAGACCATATATTAACTCACAGAACATATTTAAAGAAATGCAAAAGAATTGAAGTCATCCTCTGCATGTTATCAGATCATAGCGCTATGAAATTAGTAATTAATGATAAAAGATACTGCAAAAACCCCATAAACACATGGAAACTGAATAACACACTCTTGAGTAATCAGTGGGTCACAGAGGAAATTAAAGAAGAAATTAAACAATACCTACAAACAAATGAAAACACAAATACAACTTACTGGAATCTGTGGGATGCAATGAAAGCTGTCCTCAGAGGGAAATTTATTGCACTGAGTTCCCACATCAGGAAAACAGAACAAATACAAATAAATAATTTGATGCTACACCTCAAACAGCTAGAAAAAGAAGAGCAAGTCAAGCCCAAAGCCAAAAGAAGAGAGGAAATAATAAAAATCAGAGCAGAAATCAATGCAATAGAGACTAAGAAAACACTGCAAAGAATCAATGAATCAAAGAGTTGGTTCTTTGAAAGAATAAATAAAATTGATAAGCCCCTAGCCAACCTTATTTTAAAAAGGGAAGGAAAAGCTCAAATTCAAACAATAAGGAATGAAAAAGGTGAAATCACTACAGACCCAATAGAAATACAGATGATCATCAACATCTATATCAAAAACATCTATTCTCAAAGGTTTGATAACACAGAAGAAATAGACAGATTTCTAGAAGCATATGAAGTACCAAAGCTAGGTCAAGAAGAAGTAAAACTGCTGAATAATCCAATTACTATTAATGAAATAAAAAATGTAATTAAGTCATTACCTACAAAGAAGAGCCCAGGCCCAGATGGATTCACTGCAAAATTCTACAAGAAATACAAAGAGGACCTAATGCTGACACTCCTCAAACTCTTCAATGAAATTGAAAGGGAAGCAATCCTTCCCAAGTCATTCCTGGAAGCAAATATTACTCTAGTACGAAAACCTGAGAAAGATCCAACTGAAAAAGAGAACTACAGACCAATCTCCCTAATGAACACAGATGCAAAGATCCTCAATAAAATATTGGCAAATAGGATGCAGCAAATCATCAAGAAGATTATACACCATGAACAAGTGGGATTCACCCCAGGTATTCTGGGGTGGTCCAATATACGTAAATCAATAAATGTAATCCATCATATCAATAGAGTCAAAAGTAAGAATCACATGATCATTTCCAGAAAAAGCTTTTGATAAGGTACAACATTCATTTATGATAAGAACCTTACAGAAAATTGGAATAGATGGTCTTTACCTCAACATAATAAAGGCCATCTATGACAAACCAACAGCCAGTATCATACTAAATGGCCAAAAATTGAAGGCCTTTACTTTAAAATCAAGCACAAGACAAGGATGTCCCCTTTCACCGCCTGTATTTAATATAGTACGGGAAATACTAGCCAGAGCAATTAGACATAAAAGAGAAATACAAGGTGTAAAGATAGGAAAAAAAGAAGTTAAATTATCACTATTTGCAGATGATATGAAACTCCACATAGAAGACCCCAAAACTCCATTGAAAGACTCCTAGATATAATAAATAAATTCAGCAATGTGGCTGGATACAAAATCAGTACTCAAAAATCAATAGCATTCTTATATACTAACAACAAAATCACAGAGAAATAAGAGAAGCTACACCCTTCACACTAGCAACCAAGAAAATGAAATATTTAGGAATTACTCTCATGAAAGAAGTGAAAGACCTATCAGGGAAAATTATATTGCATTGAAAAATGAAATTGAAGACGATCTCAGAAAATGGAAAGACATCCCTTGCTCATGGACAGGAAGAATAAATATTTTGAAAATGGCCATTCTCCCAAAACTGTTATACAGATTCAATGCAATCCCAATAAAAATACCATCAACATACCACATAGATCTCGAGAAATCAATCCTAAAATTCATCTGGCATGAGAAGAGTCCTAGAATAGCAAGGACAGTTCTAAGCAGCAAAGGCAAGGCAGGAGGCATCACAATCCCTGACTTGAAGTTATACTGCAAAACAACTGTAGTAAAATCAACATGGTACCGGAATCAAAACAGAGCCAAAGACCAATGGAATAGATTAGAAGATACAACCACAACTACAAACACACTCAACGACCTTATCTTTGATAAAGGGGGCCAAACAGATTCAATGGAAGAATGACAGTCTCTTTAATAAATGGTGTTGGAAAAACTGGCTCTCCATATGCCGAAAACTAAAACTAGACCCATGCCTGTCACCATATACTAAAATAAAATCTAAATGGATTGAAGATCTAAATATTAAAACAGAAACACTAAATCTATTGGAAGACAAATTGGGTAAAAACCTTGAAGACATAGGGGTAGGTAGAGAATTCATGAACAAGACTCAAACCGCACAGGAAATACTTCCCAAAGTCAATAACTGGGATCACATCTTATTAAAAAGTTTCTGCACATCGAAAGAAATCTCTAACATAGTGAAAAGAAAACCCACAAACTGGGAAAAATCCTAGTGAACTGTCCCTCAGACAAAGGACTTCTGTCTAAAACATACAAAGAATTAAAAAAAAAATCAGACCCCCAAAATTCAAAGGTCCCATCCAAAAATGGGCATTGGAGATGAATAAACAATTCTCAGATGAAACAAGAAACACAAATGGCAAATAAATATTTGAAAAAATGTTCAGCATCACTAGCCATTAGAGAAATGCAAATTGAAACCACACTGAGATTTCATCTCACTCCTGAAAGAATGGCCAGGATCAAGAAAATCACCAACAACAAATGCTGGAGAGGCTGTGGGGAAAAAGGAACTCTCCTGCACTGTTGATGGGAGTGTGCAACCATTCTGGTGCAACCATTGTGGAGGTCAGTCTGGAGATTTCTCAGAAAGCTGAGACTGGAAGCCCCATTTGACCCAGCTATTCTACTGGTAGGCATATTCCCAGAAGAACTGAAAGCATCATACCACAGTGATATATGTGCACCCATGTTTATAGCAGCACAATTTGTAATAGCCAGATCTTGGAAACAACCTAAGTGTCCATCAACTGAGGAATGGATAAAAAAAGTTGTGGTATTTTTATACAATGGAGTACTACTCAGCTATAAAGAATGATCACATTGAGACATTTATAAATAAATGGACACAGCTCGAGACCATACTCGTAAGTGAAATAAATCAAACTCACCTGTATAAATACCAAATAGTTTCCCTAGTGTAAGAAACGATAAGAATACATGAAAGTACGTTGTAATCATGATTCCCAGTCACACTGGTTTGAAGCCATATAATGTTTTCACTCATTAATTGGAATGGTTTTAATTTGGGTGGTTGTATTTTATTGTCTGTGACACTACAAATAACTATTTTGAAGAAAATAAGAGCGTAATAGCTAGCGCTGATTTAATATCATCCGGTTTTGAAGCCCCATCAAGTTGTTGTTCATTTGTTTCCATTGGTTGTAACATGTTGTATCTTATTATATCTTAATGTATGCAATAATATAAGCAAGTTTTTTTATAGACAAAGAGATAATATAGAAATTGATGTTTGGTCTCTGCTAGCTGGTTCCAAATACCCTGCAATAATTTCATTCTCTTGAACCGTTTCACACTGTCTTGATAAAATTGATGCTGTAGTATATGAAGTTAGACTCAAATATTTCAAGGAAAGAGTCACTATGGTAACTACTATTAATGTCAAGCTATCTGGGGGTGAAACACAACGATGGTTAAATTTTTCAGTTCTGACCAGTATTGTTCTATTGATATGTTATTTTTTTTATCTGAGTCTCCCCCCTTTTTCTTTCCTTTTTTTAAAAATTAATTTATTTCTTAGTATCTTTTAACTAAGGGAAAACTAAATTAAAAATAGTGCGATAGATTATAGTAATTTTTTTGTTTCCCTATTAACCTGATTTGAACCCCTGTAGTGTTCTCCACATCTTGTTCTGACTGATTTTATTATATTCTGTTTTGCTTAGTAGCATCAAGTTTGAGGGTATAGGCAGCCATTTGGGAGGCAACCAGATATTCTATGATGCCCGTTATTATTTGACTATCATCTTCTTTGGAATTCTGTAAGCTCACCAATGTGGTTTTATTGGTCTTATGTACAGTTTTGTTCAATTCTTTTATACCAGCTGATACAGGCTACTCTTTTTAGGATAACAAGAGGCATAATGGTAACCATTGTTGATCACCTAGTAATCCTTTTTTTTTTCATTTTATGCTATGTACATCCTCATGATCTAACTGATTGTTTTGCTTTGTCACATTGGGTTTTTCTTTGGTCCATCTTGTTTTGTTTTTTATTTTTTGGCCTTTTAAAAATCTTTTTTCTTTTCCTTTTCAAAGAAAAAAAACTGTGGAAGTAATGGAAGCTAAAATGTGTGATTGTTAGCGTAAAAAATAGAGGAAGGAAAGTGATCTAAAGGATATAACTGCAAGTCTATTTAAATGTGTAGGATGGAGAACCATATTGCTGAGTTTTTCTTGGATCACTGAACAGAACTGACTGCAATATCACTGTATTAATCTCCACTTTGTATGCTTTAATTTTGTAATCTGGACAGCTGTTTCTAAGATGACAATGTGTGATCTATTAACTGGTGAACTCTTACTGTATATTTTTTCTCTTGAAATTCTTTATTACTTCTAGCCTTTTACTGTCTTGCTTCATTTAGTTTTGTTTTTCTCTTTAATTAAAAAATAATAAAATTCTGTCAGTTTTCAGCAAAATGGACAAAGCTAGAGCATTAAATTAAATTAGAGCATAAACAACATTAAATGAAATAATCCAAATACAGAAACACAAATATTGCAAATTTTCTCTCATATGTGAAGGTTAAAAACAAATTGTCCTGAATGTAACACAGTGACTTGAAGAGATTGGGAGAGACAGGTTGCACAGAGGGAGGTTGAATTTGAATAGCATACATTTTAGGTATCTACTGAAACATTACACAAAGTTCCTTACTATGTATATTTAATATATACTTATCAAAACCAGAATAAATATCAGGAAAGAGAAAATAAAAGGGAAAAGATCTCAAGTCAGCAGATCCCTGAGTAAGTGTGATATACAGGGAAGAACTATACCTCCTATAATGGCACAGAATAAGGATAACTCTTGCAATAAACCTTCTTTAATTCAGTTAGTGTTTAATGAATTTTCTCAGCCTGCCCTAGTTCAATGCAGGAGGCCTTGTTCCCAGTTCCAGCATTCAGGCTTACTGTTTTAGGGTAACCAAACCTAGTGATGTGTGTGCTTTGATGGCTGTAGAAAGACTGTACATGTTTTGAGTAAGACAGTACAAATCATGCAGCATTACCAGGATGAGATCTGCTGATATTTGCATGTGTATGTAGTGCTGCAGAAGACCAAGGAAGATAGTTAGCAACCACAGAGGAAAGATTGCTAGCACAGACTTGTAAAGCATTCCTTGGTTGCCTTGGAAGAGTAAACCACCAAAAGAAAGTTGCATTCTTGTCAAATTTTGCTATCACCTGCTTTAATTTCAGAAGTCCTCTGTATTTAAAGCACGTTAGATTCAGAGTTAACAGTGCTTTGGCCGGCCTTATTTCCAGAGTACTTTTCATCTAGGTCAAGAGATCACTATCTCTTAATCAAATAACAGGAAAAACTAAATGTGATTTTTCCTAGAAGTTGTTTCTGAATTGTGCCAATAAATGTCTTCAAATGTTAAAGAATTTTTAAAAATTAGAGCATGCACAAGGCTCTATTTCATCAAAATGGAGGAGAAATTGGACTGATAGGTGACACTCACTGTGTTACGTGTTTTATAGTGCACTTCTGAGTTAACTCATGGATAGCTTCCTGTCTATCTAAAAGGAATAATGCTCAATTCAGCATAGACACATCTCATAGTAAACAGCCTCAATGAATCATGTGGGTATTTTCCATTATGCAGAATGACAAACTGGGGACAACCTACCGTGATATCTTAAATCAGGCTGTGTGTTCTAATCTCTTCATAAAAAGGAACTCTGACAACCACAGTCATAGGCAAGAGAAATTCCACCGAGGTACAGGAGTTCATCATTTTAGGGTTCACAGAATGGGGCTCCAGCTGGTGCTCTTTTTCTTCTTCCTCATCATTTATCTTCTCAGCCTCTTGGGAAATCTCTCCCTGATGTCCCTGATCTATGCTGAGTATCAACTCCACACTCCACATACCCATGGACTTCTTTATTGGAAAACTATCCTTCTTGGACCTCTGGTATGCTTCTGTCTATGCCCCTAAAATCCTGATGACCTGTGTCGCTGATGACAAACACATCTCCTTTGCTGGCTGAGTGGCCCAGTTCTTTTTCTCTGCCAGATTGGCCTACACTGTGTGCTAACTACTGGCTGCCATGGCCTATGACAGTATGTGGCCATCACCAACCCCCTGCTTTATTCCCAAGCCATGTCCCCAAAATTACGTGTCAGTCTTGTCACAACTTCCTACTTGGGTGGCTTTGTAAACTCCATTATCAGCAGCAGTGAGACTCTCACCCTGAGCTTCTGTGGTGACAGTGTCATCGATGATTTCTTCTGCAACTTGCCCCCACTTGTCAAGTTGGCATGTGTCATAGAGGCAAGCTACTAGGCTGCGATGTACTTCATCCTGGCCTCCAACATCATTGCCCCTGCTGTGCTCATCCTGGCCTTCTACCTTTCCATCCTCCTGGCCATCCTGAAGATCCATTCTTCCCTGGATGCCTCAAGGCCTTCTCAACGTGTGGCTCCCCACTGGCAGCTCTCACCCTGTACTACAGTTCCATCCTCTTCATCTACTAGTGGCCCAGCTCCAGCTATGCCCTGAAGCGGGACAAAATGGTGTCGGTGTTCTATATCATGGTCATCCCCGTGTTGAATCTCTTGATCTACAGCTTGAAAAATAAAGACGTTAAAGAGGCCCTGCAGAAAATTCCAATTAGAGTGAAGTTTCCTTAAGTGCAAGTTCTTGATTATAGCAGTTTAACACTATATCTTTGTTAATAGACTGGACTTTCTGAAAAAACGAAAAGAAAGGAAAACAATCCCTTTTGTGAAGATAGCAATCTGCATGTATGTTTAATGCATAATATTTACATTTTGGAGAACTGAGTTTTTGATTTTTTTCAGTCACAATGCCTTGTTTGTCCCAAATTTCCTTCCCTTTCTGCAAAACGTCTGCCTCTCTGTTCCCTACAGTCTCTCTTTTATTTAGCTCCTTAATTTATATCCTGTGTTTCTCATAAGAGAAAAATCATATTGTTCTGCTTTCTGCTTCTTGTATAGTGCAACAGTTTTCCTATCCAATAAATGAAATATTACTTAGAGTTACTGTGAACCCCAATAAAAGAGCATTCTTCCCCTTTTCCCCACACAAAAAAATTACGAGATCCTAGCAACAGTCGGTCAGCGATGTGAGAAGGGCAGGAAGATGTAAATGACCATGAACACAGGAATAGATGCATGAGTAGAGGCAGAATGAGTGATCTTGAATAAAAAATTTTACATGCAGGGGGAAACTCAGAATGGAAGTCTTTACTTGGTGAAGCAGGGATTGGTAACAACTAAGGACCTGCAAATGTTTCTGTTTCTTTTCTTTCAGTTTTTTGCATAAATTTAAAACAAGAGAATATGTCATTGTGAAGCATCACATTTCTTAATCTCAGTCATTTTTTGCGTGTAAAACACGAGTCTGTGGCAACACAAAGAGGCTCCACTGCCCAGCACACAGGTTTGCAGGTCTTTCTTAGTGCAGTGCTGCATGGCAGGTGGTGTAAAAAGAAAAGTTTTTTTTTCCACAGCTACAGGCCAGATGTGCAGGTTCAAAGCTTTCATGGGTCTGCTTCTCTCGTGGTTTTTCTCTTTGACTCACAGATGGCTGCCTGGCTGCAGGGGTCCAGCATGAACTTTCCTCTGTGGCTTCACACCCTGAGTGACACTTTGTATCTTTGAATTCTTCTTGGCAAATAGGCAAGTTGGGCAGGGTTAGGCCCCCACCAAATGCTGGGTTTAGCTTAACCATATCTCCCTAGGCCTGATCTCCATCTGCAGTCACATTGCAGGTCCTGGAGTCCAGATTTCAGGGCACACATTGCAATGAGACTTGATTCAGCTTTAACACCAGGGAAGCACAGGGTCTGTCCAGTGAAGGAGCCAGGGAAGGCCATTCAGGGCAAGGGAAGAGCACACATAACAGAAAAAATTATAGAAAACTCTCAATAGCACAGTTCAGAGAAATTCTGTTACCAAACACATTTAATGATTACATTCTGACACAGAGCCATTAAAAGTGTCAACATTTAATAAGATCCTGCTCATTTGATCATACTGTAGTTAGTATGTTATGCATCTCCATATTCCACACAAACTCTTAATTGTGTCCCTGGAGACAGTGATACATGTTTCTGGGGTGCCTGTGGAAGAGGTCTTAAAGGGCTACTGAGGAAACATACATATTTTGTCTTCCAAGCTGTACAGCAAATACCACAGAGGATGGACAGTGCTGCTTCCTGGAACCATTGCTGCTGACCAGAAGTAAGCATCGAAGACTGAGGGCAGTTGAATGGTTTGGCCTTGCTGTGTCTGCAGCTGGACTTAGAAGGGGAATGCAGTGTGGTGTGGCTGTCAGGTGATCATTGTGATGTCATCACCAGAGATATGTGCATGCATGTGCATACACACACACACACACACACGGGCTCCACTGTAACTCATATTACATCCAATGGTATATTTTTTTCCTAATATGCAATTTGAAATTCAGTCTGATATTTATGCTAAAAGATCATACATTCAGTAGCAATGAGAAGAAGCTGAGGACAAAGAACTGAGTTGTGATCTGTCTGTTCATGTTTCTACCCTACCCTGCATTCCCTCCTATGAGCGCATCTTTAGATGCTGGAGAAACACATCCTTTGCACAGGTTTTTGAGTCCAAGTGAAGGTAACAGGGAACAAAGATGCTCCAGGGCACAGTGCTCTGTGTATACAGAGGTTTAGTAGGCATGGTTGTGATGTTGTCTGTGCCTTTTATCATATTCACATATGATCAACAGTTTAAACTCCAGGCGGAGAGGAGATCTCAGGAGTCTGTATTCATCCTTCTTATTGCAGTACCATATACTCAGGAAAGTGCACTTTATTTCTCTGAGAATTTTAAGCTACATGAGAAATAGACACTACATCAAGAAAAACAGGTCCATGATACAGAAGTAATTAATTAGATATTCTTTCAATGTGCATGAGGTACTACTACCTTGCGAGGCATTGGTTGGAATGCTGCAGTACAGCAGTAAATAAACAGACTTTTTTCTTGTAGATGATGTGTTCTAGTAGGTAGACATGGGTCGTAAATATGAAAAATAAGAGTTAGCATACTATATAAATTAGAAAGCAAGAGCTAGAAATGGAGCATAACAGAATAGGATCTGTGTATGCTCATATGGGTGAGGATTATTGGAGAGAAGTGGGAATAGAATCTTTTTAAAAATAAGTGATTAGTATGAGCCTTAGCAAGGACATATGAAAAGACCCAGAGGAGGTGAAATATGCAAGTTTCCAGATAATAGTATTTCAGAGAGAAAGGATACACTGCTTAAAAGACAAATGCATATTTGAAAAGGTGAAAAAAATCACCAATTCAGGAGGAGAGCAGGCTGAGTTTTAAGAAATAATGTGTAGGGGCTGGGGGTTTAGCTCAGTGGCATAAGCGCCTGCCTTGAAAGCAGGCAGTCGTGAGTTCGATCCCCGGTACCGATAAAAACGAAAAAGACAAAAAAAAAAAAAAAGAAAGAAAAGAGATAATGTGTTTTAAAGAGATCTCAGCTGTGGATAATTGCAAGGCCATTGAGTGTATGTGTGTGTGTGTGTGTGTGTGTGTGTGTGTGTGTGTCTGATAAATTAGGTATCTTTACAAGGTTTTAAGTACAGAAGTCACAGTGCTTCATTGATTTACTGGACCATACTGGCTACTACTTCCCTTGTTCTACTTCCGGCATTCTATTTCCTGAATCCCACGTCCTGTGTTCTACTTCCGGAATTCTATTTCCTGAATCCTAATTCCTGTGTTCTACTTCCGAAATTCTCTTTCCTTAATCCTACTTCCTGTGTTCTCCTTCCGGAGTTCTATTTCCTGAATCCTACTTACTGTGTTCTCCTTATTGAGTTCTATTTCCTGAATCATACTTCCTGTGTTCTCCTTACTGAGTTTTCTTTCCAAATTCTGACTTCCTGTGTTCTACTTCCAGAATTCTATTTCCTGAATCCTATTTCCTGAGTTCTACTTCCAAAAATCTATTTCTTGAATCCCACATTCTGTGTTCTACTTCCGGAATTCTATTTCCTGAATCCTACTTCCCTTGTTCTACATATGGCATTCTATTTCCTGAATCCCACCAACTGTGTTCTACTTCCAGAATTATATTGCATTAATTCTACTTCCTGTGTTCCACTTCTGCAACTCTATTTCCTGAAACCTACATCCTGTGTTCTACTTCCTGAGTACTATTTCCTGAATCCTACTTCTTGAGTTCTACTTCCAGAATTCTATTTCCTGAATCATATTTCCTGTGTTCTACTTCCAGAATTCTATTTCCTGAATCCTACTTTGGGTGTTCTACTTGTGGAATTCTGTATCCTGAATCCTACTTCTTGTGTTCTATTTCTGGAAATCTATTTCCTGAACCTTACTTCCTGTGTTGTCCTTCTTGAGGCCAATTTCCTGAATCCTATTTCCAGTGTTCTACATCCAGAGGTCTATTTCCTGAATCTTCCTTCCTGTGTTCTCCATACTGAGTTCTATTTTCTAAATCCTACTTCCTGTGTTCTACTTCCAGAATTCTATTTCCTGAATCCTACTTCCTGTGTTCTACTGCCGGAACTCTATTTCCTGAATCCTACTTCCTGTGTTCTACTTCCAGAATTCTATCTCCTGAATCCTATTTCCTGTGTTCTATTTCCGGAATTCTATTTCGTGAATCCTACTTCCTGAGTTGTACTTCTGTAATTTTATTTCCTGAATCCTGCTTCATGTGTTCTACTTCCGGAATTTTATTTTCTGAATCCTGCTTCCTGTGTTCTACTTCCGGAATTCTATTTCCTGAACCCTAAATCCTGTGTTCTACTTCCGTAATTCTATTTCCTGAATCCTACTTCTGGTGTTGCACTTCTGGAATTATATACTTTGAATCCTACTTCCTGTGTTCTACTTCTGGAATTTTATTTCCTGAATTCTACTTCCTGTGTTCTTGATCCCAAATTCTATTTCCTGAATCCAACTTCCTGTGTTCTACTTCCAGAATTCTATTTCCTGAATCTTACTTCCTGCGTTCTCCTACATGAGGCCTATTTCCTGAATACTACTTCCTGTGTTCTAATTCCTGAGTTCCATTTCCTGAAGCCTACTTCATGTGTGCTCCTTCAGGAATTCTATTTCCTGAATCCTATTTCCTGTGTTCCACTTCCAGAATTCTATTTCCTGAATCCTACTTCCTGTGTTCTACTTCTGGAATTCTAATTCTTGAATCCTACTTCCTGTGTTCACATCCCGAATTCTATTTTCTGAATCCTGCTTCCTGTGTTCTACTTCCGGAATTGTATTTCCTGAATCCTACTTCCTGTGTTCTACTTCCAGAATTCTATTGCCTGATTCCTAACTCCTTTGTTGTACTTCCGAAATTCTACTTCCTGAATCCTTCCAGTGTTGTACTTCCAGAATTTTATTTCATGAATCGTACTTCCTGTGTTCTACTTCCAGAATTCTATTTCCTGAATCCTACTTCCTGTATTCTACTTCTGGAATTCTATTTCCTGAATTCTACATCCTGTTCTACTTACGGAATTCGATTTCCTGAATTGTACTTCGTGTGTTGTACTTCCTGAATTTTATTTCCTGAACCCTACTTCATGGGTTCTACTTCCTGAATTCTATTTCCAGAATACTACTTCCTGTGTTCTACTTCCTGAGTTCTATTTCGTGAATCCTACATCCTATGTTCTATTTCCGGAATTATATTTGCTGAATCCTACTGTCTGTGTGCTACGTCGGGAATTCTATTTCCTAAATCCTACTTCGGGTGTTCTAGTTGTGGAATTCTGTATCCTGAATCCTAATTCCTGTGTTCTACTTCTGGAATTCTATTTTCTGACCTTCCTTCCTGTGTTGTCCTTCCTGAGGCCTAATTCCTCAATCCTACTTCCTGTGTTCTACTCCCAAAGTTCTATTTCCTGAATCTTACTTCCTGTGTTCTCCTTCCTGAGTTCTATCCTGAATCCTACTTCCTGTGTTCTACTTACAGAATTCTATTACCTGAATCATACTTCCTGTGTTCAACTTCCAGAATTCTATTTCCTGAATCATATTTCCTGTGTTGTTCATCTGGAATTCTATTTCCTGAATCTTACTTAATGTGTTCTACTTCCAGAATTCCATTTACCAAATGCTACTACTGGTGTTCTACTTCCGGAATTCTATTTCGTGAACACTACTTTTTCTGTCCTACTTCTGGAATTCTATTTCCTGAATTCTACTTCCTGTGTTCTACATCTGGAATTCTATTTCCTGAATTCTACTTCCTGTTCTACTTCCGGAATTCGATTTCCTGAACCCAACTTCACATGTTGTACTTCCGGAATTCTCTTTCCTGAAGCCCTCTTCATGTGTTCTTTTTCCGGTATTCTATTTCCTGAATCCTACTTCCTGTGTTCTACTTCCTGAGTTCTATTTCTTGAATCCTACTTCCTGTGTTCTACTTCTGTAATTCTATTTCCTGAATCCTACTGTCTGTGTTCTTTTTCCGGAATTCTATTTCCTGAATCCTACTTCCGGTATGTACTTGCGGAATTCTGTATCCTGAATCCTACTTCCTGTGTTCTACTTCTGTAATTCTATTTCCTGAATCTTACTTCCTGTGTTGTCCTTCATGAGGCCTGTTTCCTGAATCCTACTTCCTATGTTCTATGACCTGAGTTCTGTTTCCTGAATCTTAATTCCTGTGTTCTCTTTCCTGAGTTCTATTTCCTTAAACCTACTTCTTATGTGCTATCTCTGGAGTTTCATTTCCTGAATCCTACTTCCAGTGTTCTACTTCTGGAATTCTATTTTCTTAATCCTTCATCCTGTGTTATACTTAGGGAATCCTATTTACTGAATCCTACTTCCTGTGTTTTACTTCCCGATTTCTATATCCTGAATCCTCCTCCATGTGCTCTACTTCCAGAATTCTATTTCCTGAATCTTACTTCCTGTATTCTCCAACATGAGGCCTATTTCACAATTCTACTTCCTGAGTTCTACTTTCTTAATTCTATTTCCTGAATCTTATTTCGTGTATTATCCTTCCTGAGTTCTATATCCTGAATACTACTTGTGTGTTCTACTTCCGGAATTCTATTTCCTGAATCCTACTTCCTGTGTTCCACATCCGGAATTCTATTTCCTGAATCCTACTTCCTGTGTTGCACATCCAGAATTCTATTTCCTGAATCCTACTTCCTGTGTTGTACTTCGGAAATTCTATTTCCTGAATCTTACTTCCTGTGTTGTCCTGGCTGAGTTCTATTTCCTGAATCCTACTACCTGTGTTCTAATTCCAGAATCCTACTCCCTGTGTTCTTGTTCCACAATTCTATTTCCAGAATCCGACTTCCTGTGTTCTACTTCTGCAATTCTATTTCCTGAATCCTACTCCCCATGTTTTACTTCCAGCATTCCATTTCCTGAATCCCACATCCTGTGTTCTACTTCTGGAATTCTATTTCCTGAATCCTACTTCCTGTATTCTTCTTACTGAGTTGTATTTCCTGAATCATACTTCCTGTGTTCTCCTTCCTGAGTTTTCTTTCCTGAAACTGACTTCCTGTGTTCTACTTCCAGAATTCTATTTCCGGAGTTCTACGTCCAAAAATCTATTGCTTGAATCCCACATCCTGTGTTCTCCATCCTGAGTTCTATTTCCTGAATCCTACTTCCTGTGTTCTACTTCCAGAATTCTATTTCCTGAATCCTACTTCCTGTGTTCTACTTCCAGAATTCTATTTCCTGAATCCTACTTCCTGTGTTCTACATCCCAAATTCTATTTCCTGAATCCTACTTCGTGTGTTCTACTTCTGGAATTCTATTTCCTGAATCCTACTTCCTGAGTCCTACTTCCAGAAGTCTATTTCCTGAATCCTAAATCCTGTGTTCTACGTCCATAATTCTCTTTCTAAATCCGACTTCGGGTGTTGCACTTCTGGAATTCTATATTTTGAATTCTACTTTCTGTGTTGTCCTTCCTGAGTTCTATTTCCTGAATCCTACTTCCTGAATTCTATTTCTTAAATTCTACTCCCTGTGTTCTTCTTCCAGAATTCTATTTCCAGAATCCGACTTCCTGTGTTCTACTTCCGCAATTCTATTTCATGAATCTTACTTCCAGAGTTCTACTTCTGTAATTCTATTTCCTGAATCCTGCTTCCTGTGTTCTACATCCGGAATTTTATTTTCTGAATTCTGCTTCCTGTGTTCTACTTCTGGAATTATATTTCCTGAATCCTACTTCAGGTGTTGCACTTCAGGAATTCTATATTTTGAATCCTACATCCTATGTTCTACTTCCAGAATTCTATTTCCTGAATCCTAACTCCTGTGTTCTACTTCCTGAGTTCTATTTCGTGAATCCTACATCCTGTGTTCTACTTCCAGAATTTTATTTGCTGAATGCTACTTTCTGTGTTCTACTTGTGAAACTCTATTTCCTGAATCTTACTTCCTGTGTTGTCCTACTGGAGGCCTATCTCCTGAATCCTACTTCCTGTATTCTACTTCTGGAATTCTATTTCCTGAATCCTACTCCTTGTGTTCTACTTCCGGAATTCTATTTTCTGAATCCTACATCCTGTGTTCTACATGCAGAAAAATATTTCCTGAATCCTACTTCCTGTGTACTACTTCCGGAATTCTACTTCCTGAATCCTGCTTCCTGTGTTCTCTTTCTGATAGTGTATTTACTGAATCCTATTTCCTGTGTTCTACTTCCCGAATTCTATTTCCTAAATCCTAACTCTTGTGTTCTACTTCCAGAATTCTATTTCCTTGAATCCTACTTCCAGTGTTCTACTTCCGGAAGTAGGATTCTATTTCGTGATTCCTACTTCCTGCGTTATACTTCCAGAATTATATTTCCTGAATCCTACTTCCTGTCCTAATTCGGGAATTTGATTTCCTGAATCCTACTTCGTGTGTTTAATATCTGGAATTCTATTTCCTGAATCTTACTTCATGTGTTTAACTTCCGGAATTCTATTTGCTGAATCTTACTTCTTGTGTTCTCCTACATGAGGCCTATTTCCTGAATTCTACTTCCTGTGTTCTACTTCCTCAGTTCTATTTCCTGAATCTAACTTCCTATGTTCTCCTTCCTGAGTTCTATTTCCTGAGTCCTACTTCCTGTGTGCTCCTTCAGGAAGACTATTTCCTGAATCGTACTTCCTGTGTTCTACTTCTGGAATTCTATTTCCTGAATCCTATTTCCTGTGTTCTACTTCTTGAGTTCTATTTCGTGAATACTACATCCTGTGTTCTACTTCTGGAATTCTATTTGCTGAATCCTATGGTCTGTGTTTTACTTCCAGAATTCTATTTCCAAAATCCTACTTCCAGTGTTCTAGTTGCAGAGTTCTGTATCCTGAATCCTACTCCCTGTGTTCTACTTCTGGAATTCTATTTCCTGAATCTTACTTCCTGTGTCATCCTTCATGAGGCCTGTTTCCCGAATCCTACTTCCTGTGTTTACATCTGAAGTTCTATTTCCTGAATCTTACTTCCTGTGTTCTCCATCCTCAGTTCTATTTTCTGAATCCTACTTCCTGTGTTCTAGTTCCAGAATACTATTTCCTGAATCCTACTTCCTGTGTTCTACATCCCGAATTCTATTTACTGAATCCTACTTCCTGTGTTCCACTTCCGGAATTCTATTTTCTGAATCCTGCTGCCTGTGTTCTACTTCTGGAATTGTATTTCCTGAATTCTACTTCCTGTGTTCTAATTCCAGAATTCTATTTCCTGAATCCTAACTCCACTGTTCTACTTCCACAATTGTATTTCCTGAATCGTACTTCCGGTGTTGTGCTTACAGAATTCCATTTTGTGAATCGTACTTCCTGTGTTCTACTTCCTGAGTTCTATTTCCTGAATCTTACTTCCTGTGTGCTCCTTCGGGAATTCTACTTTCTGAATCCTGCTTCCTGTGTTCTACTTCTGGAATACTATTTTCTGAATCCTGTTTCTGGTGTTCTAATTCCAGAATTGTATTTCCTGAATCCTACTTCCTGTGTTCTACTTCTGTAATCTATTTCCTGTATCCTAACTCCTGTTTTCTACTTTCGTAATTCTATTTCCTGAATCCTACTTTGGTTGTGCACTTCGCAATTATATTTTGTGAATCCTTCCTGTGTTTTACTTCCGGTATTCTATTTCTTGAATCCTACTTTCTGTGTTCTACCTCTGCAATTCTATTTCCTGAATTCTACTTCCTGTTGTACTTCTGGAATTCTATTTCCTGAATACTACTTCCTGTGTTCTGCTTCCTGAGTTCTATTTCGTGAATCTTACATCCTCTGTTCTACTTCTGGAACTCTATTTGATGAATCTTACTTTCTGTTTCCTACTTCGGGTATTCTAAGTCCTGAATTCTACTTCCTGTGTTGTACTTCCGGAATTCTATTTCCGGAGTCTTACTTACTGTGTTGTCCTTCATGAGCCTATCTCCTGAATCCTACTTCCTGTGTTCTACTTCCGGAATTCTATTTCCTGAATCCTACTTCCTATGTTCTACTTCTGGAATTCTATTTCCTGAATCCTACTTCCTGTGTAATACTTCGGGAATTCTATATCCTGAATCCAGCTTCCTGTGTTCTACTTCTCGAATTCTATTTTCTGAATTCTGCTTCCTGTGTTCTACTTCCAGAATTCTATTTCCTGAATATAACTTCCTGTGTTCTACTTCCGGAATTCTATTTCCTGAATCCTAACTCCTGTGTTCTACTTCCTGGTTTCTATTTCCTGAATCCTAGTTCAGGTGTTCTACTTCCAGAATTCTATTTTGTGATTCCTACTTCCTGTGTTCTTCTTTCAGAAATCTATTTCCTGAATCCTACTTCCGGTATTCTACTAACAGAATTCTATTTCTGAAATTCTACATCCTGTTCTACTTCCGGAATTCGATTTCATGAGTCCAACGTCATATGTTTTGTATCCGGAATTCTATTTCCTGAATCCTACTTCATGTTTTCTATATCGGGAATTCTATTTCCTGAATCTTACTTCCTGTGTTCTCCTACATGAGGACTATTTCCTGAATTCTACTTCCTGTGTTGTACCTCCTCAGTTCTATTTCCTGAAGCTTACTTCCTGTGTTCTCCTTCCTGAGTTCTATTTCGTGAATCCAACTTCCTGTGTTCTACTTCTGGAATTCTATTCCCTGAATCCTACTTCCTGTGTTCTATTTCCGGAATCCTAACTTCTGTGTTCTACTTCTGGCATTCTATTTCCTGAATCCTACTTCCGGTGTACTACTTCCGGAATTCTATTTCGTGAATCCTACTTCCTGTGTTCTCTTACAGAATTGTATTTCCTGAAGCATACATCCAGTGTTCTACTCCTGGAATTCTATTTCCTGAATTCTACTTCCTGTTCTACTTCCGGAATTCTTTTCCTGAATCCTTCTTCATGTGTTCTACTTCTGGAATACTATTCCTGAATCCTACTTCCTGTGTTATACTTCATGAGTTCTATTTAATGAATCCTACATCCTGTGTTATATTTCTGGAATTCTATTTGCTGAATCCTACTGTCTGTGTTCTATTTCCGGAATTCTATTTTCTAAATCCTATTTCCGGGGTTCTACTTGCAAAATTCTGTATCCTGAATCCTACTTCTTGTTTTCTACTTCTGTAATTCTATTTCCTGAATCTTACTTCCTGCGTTGTCCTTCATGAGGCCTATTTCCTGAATTCTACTTTCTGTGTTCTACATCTGGAATTCTATTTCCTGAATATTACTTCCTGTGTTCCACTTCCGGAATTCTATTTCCTGAATCCTTCTCCCTGTGTTCTGCATCCCGAATTCTATTTACTGAATCCTACTTCCTGTGTTCTACTCCCGAAATCCTATTTCGTGAATCATTTTTCCTGAGTGCTACTTCCGGAATTCTATTTCCTGAATCCTGCTTCCTGTCTTCTACTTATGGAATTCTGTTTTCTTATTCCTGCTTCCTGTGTCATACATCCGGAATTGTATTGTCTGAAACCTACTTCCCGTGTTCCACATCCCAAATTCTATTTCCTGAATCCTAACTCCTGTGTTCTACTTCTGTAATTCTATATCCTGAATCCTACTTCTGGTGTTGTACTTCCGGATTTCTATTTTGTGAATCCTACTTCCTGTGTTCTACTTTCGGAATTCTATTTCCTGAATCCTACTTTCTGTGTTCTACTTCCGGAATTCTATTTCCTGAATCTTACTTCCTGTGTTCTACTTCTGGAATTCTATTTCCTGAACCCCCTTCCTGTGTACTAGTTCAGGAATTCTATTTCCTGAATCCTGCTTCCTGTTTTCTACTTCTCAAATTCTATTTTCTGAATTATGCTTCCTGTGTTCTACTTCCGGAATTCTATTTCCTGAATACAACTTCCAGTGTTCTACTTCCGGAATTCTATTTCCTGAATACAACTTCCAGATTTCTATTTCCTGAATCCTAGTTCAGGTGTTCTACTTCCAGAATTCTATTTTGTGATTCCTACTTCCTGTGGTCTACTTTTGGAATTTTATTTCCTGAATCCTACTTCCTGTGTTCTACTAACAGAATTCTATTTCCAGAATTCTATTTCCTGTTCTACTTCCATAATTCGATTTCATGAGTCTTACTTCGTTTGTTTTGTATCCGGAATTCTATTTCCTGAATGCTACTTCATGTGTTCTATTTCCGGTATTCTATTTCCTGAATCTTACTTCCTGTGTTCTCCTACATGAGGACTATTCCTGAATTCTACTTCCTGTGTTATACTTCCTCAGTTCTATTTCCTGAAGATTACTTCCTGTGTGCTCTTTCCTGAGTTCTATTTCGTGAATCCAACATCCTGTGTTCTACTTCTGGAATTCTATTCCCTGAATCCTACTTCCTGTGTTCTACTTTCGGAATTCTATTTCTGAAATCCTAACTTCTGTGTTATACTTCCGGCATTCTATTTCCTGAAACCTACTTCCGGTGTACTACTTCCGGAATTCTATTTCGTGAATCCTACTTCCTGTGTTCTCTTCCAGAATTGTATTTCCTGAAGCATACATCCAGTGTTCTACTCCTGGAATTCTATTTCCTGAATTTGCTTCCTGTTCTACTTCTGGAATTCAGTTTCCTGAATCCTTCTTCATGTGTTCTACTTCCGGAATAATATTCCTGAATCCTACTTCCTGTGTTATACTTCATGAGTTCTATTTCATGAATTCTACATCCTGTGTTATACTTTCGGAATTCTATTTGCTGAATCCTACGGTCTGTGTTCTACTTCCGGAATTATATTTCCTAAATCCTACTTCTGGGGTTCTAGTTACAAAATTCTGTATCCTGAATCCTACTTCCTGTCTTCTACTTCTGGAATTCTATTTCCTGAATCTTACTTCCTGTGTTGTTCTTCATGAGCCCTATTTCCTGAATCCTATTTCCTGTGTTCTACATCCCGAGCTCTAATTCCTGAAGCTTCCTTCCTGTGTTCTCCGTCCTGAGTTCTATTTCCTGAATCCTACTTCCTGTGTTCTACTTCCAGAATCATATTTACTGAATCCTTCTTCCTGTGTTCCACTTCCAGAATTCTATTTCCTGAATCCTTCTTCCTGTGTTGTTCTTCATGAGCCCTATTGCCTGAATCCTATTTTCTGTGTTCTATATCCGGAGGTATATTTCCTGAATCTTACTTCCTTTGTTGTCCTTCATGAGCCCTATTTCCTGATTCCTACTTCCTGTGTTCTACATCCGGAATTCTATTTCCTGAATATTACTTCCTGTGTTCCACTTCTGGAATTCTATTTCCTGAATCCTTGTTCCTGTGTTCTACATCCCGAATTCTATTTACTGAATTCTACTTCCTGTGTTCTACTCCCGAAATCCTATTTTGTGAATCATATTTTCTGAGTTCTACTTCCGAAATTCTATTTCCTGAATCCTGCTTCTTGTCTTCTACTTATGGAAGTCTGTTTTCTTATTCCTGCTTCCTGTGTTCTACATCCGGAATTGTATTGTCTGAAACCTACTTCCCATCTTCCACTTCCTGAATTCTATTTCCTGAATCCTAAGTCCTGTGTTCTACTTCCGTAATTCTATTTCCTGAATCCTACTTCTGGTGTTGTACTTCCGGATTTCTATTTTGTGAATCCTACTTCTTGTGTTCAACTTCCGGAATTCTATTTCCTGAATCCTACTTCCTATGTTCTACTTCTGGAATTCTATTTCCTGAATCTTACTTCCTGTGTTCTCCTTCCTGAGTTCTATATCCTGGATAGTACTTCCTGTGTGCTGCTTCGGGAATTTTATTTCCTGAATCCTACTTCCTGTGTTCTATTTCTGGAATTCTAATTCCTGAATCCTAATTCTTGTGTTCTACTTTGGGCATTGTATTTACTGAATCCTACTTCCTGTGTTCTACTTCAGGAATTCTATTTCCTGAATCCTACTTCCTGTGTTCTACATCCAGAATTCTATTTCCTGAATTCTACTTTTTGTTCTACTTCTGGAATTTGGTTTCCTGAATCCCACTTCCTGTTTTCCACTTCCGGGATTCTATTTCCTGAATTCTACTTCCTGTTCTACTTCCGGAATTCGATTTTCTGAATCCTATTTCCTGTGTTCTACTTCCTGAGTTCTATTTCTGAATCCTACATACTGTGTACTACTTCTGGAATTCTATTTACTGAATCCTACTATCTGTGTTCTACTTCCGGAATTCTATTTCCTAAATCTTACTTCCGATGTTCTAGTTGTGGAATTCTGTATCCTGCATCCTACTTCCTGTGTTGTTCTTCTGGAATTCTATTTCCTGAATCTTCCTTTCTGTGTTGTCCTTCCTGAGGCCGAATTCCTGAATCCTACTTCCCTGTTCTACTTCCAGATTTCTATTTCCTGAACCTTACTTCCTGTGTTTGCCTTGCTGAGTTCTACTTCCTGAATCCTGCTTGCTCTATTCTACTTCCGGAATTCTATTTTCTGAATCCTTTTTCCTGTGTTCTACTTCTGGAATTCTATTTCCTGAATCCTACTTTATGTGTTGTACTTCCGGAATTCGATTTCCTGAATCCAACTTCATGTGCTGATCTGCCGGAATTCTATTTCCTGAATCCTATTTCTGGTGTTCTACTTCTGGAGTTCTATTTCGTGATTCCTGCTTGCTGTTTTCTACTTCTGGAATTCTATTTCCCGAATCCTACTTCATGTGTTCTTCTTCCAGAATTCTGTTTCCTGAATCTTAATTCCTGGGTTCTCCTACATGAGGCCTCCTTGCTGAATTCTAAATCCTGTGTTCTACTTCCTGAGGTCTATTTCCTCAATCTTACCTCCGGGGTTCTCCTTCCTGAGTTCTATTTCCTGAATCTTGCTTCTTGTGTTCTACTTCCAGAATTATATTTCCTAAATCATAAATCGTGTATTCTACTTCCAGAATTCTACTTCCTGAATCCTACTTCCTGTGTTCTACTTCCGGAACTCTATTCACTGAATCCTACTTCCTGTGTTCTTCTTCCCGAATTATATTGCCTGAATCCTGCTTCCTGTGTTCTACTTCCAAAATTCTATTTCCTAAATCCTACTTCATGTGTTCTATTTCCGGAATTCTATTTGCTGAATCTTACATCCTGTGTTCTCCTACATGAGGCCTATTTCCTAAATTCTACTTCCTGTGTTCTACTTCCTCAGTTCTATTTCCTGAATCTTACTTCCTATGTTCTCCTTCCTGAGTTCTATTTCCTTAATACTACTTACAGTGTGCTCATTTGGGAATTCTATTTCCTGAATCCTACTTCCTGTGTTCTACTTCCAGAATTCTATTTCCTGAATCCTACTTCCTGTGTTCTACTTCCGGAATTCTATTTCATGAATCCTACTTCCTGTGTTCTACTTCCGGAATTGTATTTCCTGAATCCTACTTCCCGTATTCTACTTGCAGAATTATGTAACCTGAATCCAACTTCCTGTATTCATCTTCTGGAATTCCATTTCCTGAATCTTACTTCCTGGGTTGTCCTTCATGAGGTCTATTACTTGAATCCTACTTCCTGTGAACTACTTCCAGAATTCTATTTTCTGAATCTTTCTTCCTGTTTTGTTCTTATGAGGCCTATTTCCTGAATCCTACTTCCTGTGTTCTACTTCTGGAAATCTATTTCCTGCATCCTACTTCTGGTATTCTACTTCCAGAATTGTATTTCCTGAATCCTATTTCCTGTTTTCTACTTACAGAATTCTATTTCCTGAATCCTAACTCCTGTGTTCTACTTCTGGTATTCTATTTCCTAAATCCTACTTCCAGTGTTCTAATTCTGGAATTCTGTTTCATGAATCCTGCTTTCTGTGTTCTACTTCTGGATTTCTATTTCCTGAATCCTACATCCTGTGTTGTATTTCTGGAATTCTATTTCCTGAATTCTACTTCCTGTTCTATTTCCGGAATTAGATTTCCAGAATCCTATTTCGTGTGTTATATTTCCAGAATTCTATTTCCTGAATCCTACTTCATGTGTTCAAATTCCAGAATTCTTTTTCCTGAATGTTACTTCCTGTGTTCTCCTACATGAGGCCTATTTCCTGAATTCTACTTCCTGTATTCTACTTCCTGAGTCCTATTTCCTGAATCGTACATCCTGTGTCCTCCTTCTAGAGTTTTATTTCCTGAATCCTACTTCCTGTGTGCTCCTTCAGGAATTCTATGTTGTGAATCCTACTTCCTGTGTTCTAGTTCCCGAATTCTATTTTCTGAATCCTACATCCTGTGTTCTACTTCTGGAATGCTATTCCCTGAATCCTACTTCAGGTGTTCTATTTCCGGAATTCTATTTCATGAATCCTACTTCCTGTGTTGTACTTCTGGAATTTTATTTCCTGAATCTTACTTCAAGTGTTCTACTTCCGGAATTCTATTTCCTGAATTCTACTTCCTGTTCTATTTCCAGATTTCGATTTCCTGAATCCTACTTCGTGTGTTGTATTTTCGGAATTCTATTTCCTGAATCCTACTTTATGTGTTCTACTTCCAGAATTCTATTTCCTGGATCTTAATTCCTGGGTTCTCCTACATGAGGCTTATATGCTGAATTCTAATTCCTGTGTTCTACTTCCTGAGTTCTATTTCCTCAATCTTTCTTCCTGTGTTCTCCTTCCTGAGTTCTATTTCCTGAATCCTACTTCCTGTGTTCTACTTCCAGAATTACATTTCCTAAATCCTAAATCGTGTGTTCTACTTACAGAATTCTATATCCTGAATCCTACTTCCTGAGTTCTACTTCCGGAATTCTATTTCCTGAATCCTACTTCCTGTGTTCTACTTCCTGAATTCTATTTTATGAATCTTACTTCCTCTGTTCTCCTACACGAGACCTATTTCCTAAATTCTACTTCCTGTGTTCTACTTCCTGAGTTTTATTTCCTGAATCTTACTTCCTATGTTCTCCTTCCTGGATTCTATTTCCTGAATCCTACTTCCTGTGTTCTCCTACATGAGGCCTATTTCCTGAATTCTACTTCCTAGGTTCTATTTCCTGTGTTCTATTTCCTGAATCTTAATTCCTGTGTTCTCTTTCCTGAGTACTATATCCTGAATCTTACTTCCTGTGGGCTCCTTCGGGAATTCTATTTCTTGAATCCTACATCCTGTGTTCTACCTCCAGAATTTTATTTGATGAATCCTACTTCCTGTGTTCTACTTCCAGAATTCTTTTTCTTGATTCCTAACTCCTGAGTTCTACTTCTGTAATTCTTTATCCTGAATCCTACTTCCGGGGTTGTACTTCCAGAATTGTATATCGTGAATCCTACTTCCTGTGTTCTTCTTCCGGAATTCTATTTCCTGAATCCTATGTCCTATGTAATATTTCCTGAGTTCCATTTTGTGAATCCTACATCCTGTGTTCTACTTCTGGAATTCTATTTGCTGAATCCTTCTATCTGTGTTCTACTTCCAGAATTCTATTTCCTAAATCCTACTTCCGATGTTCTAGTTGTGGAATAAGGTTATCTGAATCCTACTACCTGTGTTCAACTTCTGGAATTGCCTTTCTTGAACCCTACATCCTGTGTTCTACATTCGCAATTCTATTTCGTGAAACCTACACCCTGTGTACTACTTCAGGAATTCTATTCCTTGAATAATGCTTCCTCTGGTCTACTTCTCGAATTCTGTTTTCTGAATCGTGCTTCCTGTGTTCTACTTCCAGAATAGTATTTCCTGAATCCTACTTCCTATGTTCTACTTCCTGAATTCTATTTCCTAAGTCCTACTTCATGTGTGCTCCTTCCGGAATTCTATTTCCTGAATTCTACTTCCTGTGTTCTACTTCCAGTATTCATTTTCCTGAATCCTATTTCCTCTGTTCTACTTCCGGAATTCTATTTTGTGATTCCTACTTCCTGTGTTCTACTTTTGGCATTCTATTTGCTGAATCATACTTCCAGGGTTCTACTTCGGAATTCTATTTCTTGAATTCTACTTTTTGTTCTTCTTTCGGAATTCTATTCCTGAATACTACTTCCTATTCAACTTCCAGAATTCGATTTCCTGAATTCTACTTCATGTGTTGTACTTTGGGAATTCTATTTCCTGAATCATACTTCCTGTGTTCTCTTACATGAGTCCTATTTCCTGAATTCTACTTCCTATGTTCTATTTCCTGTGTTCTATTTCCTGAATCTTAATTCCTGTGTTCTGCTTCCTGAGTACTATATCCTAAATCTTTCTTCCTGTGTGATCCTTCGGGAATACTATTTCTTGAATCCTACATCCTGTGTTCTACTCCAGAATTTTATTTGCTGAATCCTACTTCCTGTGTTCGACTTACGGAATAGTTTTTCCTGAATCCTACTTCCTGTGTTCTACTTCTGGAATTCTCTTTCCTGATTCCTAACTCCTGTTTTCTACTTCCGCATTTCTTTATCCTGAATCCTACTAGTGGGATTGTGCTTCCAGAATTGCA
The DNA here is from genome assembly GCF_034190915.1 of Cavia porcellus. NCBI lineage: Eukaryota > Metazoa > Chordata > Mammalia > Rodentia > Caviidae > Cavia > Cavia porcellus. The sequence continues at coordinate 31,791,973 of NW_026947515.1, forward strand.
TATCATGAATCATGCTTCCTGTGTGCTCCTCCAGGAATTCTATTTCCTGAATCCTACTTCCTGTGTTCTACTTCCAGAATTCTATTTCCTGAATCCTACTGCCTGTGTTCTACACACGGAATTCTATTTCTTGAATCCTACTTCGTATGTTGTACTGCCAGAATTCTATTTCCTAAATCCTACATCATGTGTTCTACTTCCGGAATTCTATCCTGATTCTTAACTCCTGTGTACTACTTACATAATTCTATATCCTGAATCCTATTTCCTGTGTTCTACTTCTGGAATTCTATTTTGTGAATCCTACACCCTGTGTACTACTTGGGAATTCTATTCCTTGAATAATGCTTACTGTGGTCTACTTCTCAAATTCTATTTTCTGAATCCTGCTTCCTGTGTTCTACTTACGGAATTGTATGTTCTGAATCCTGCTTCCAGTGTTCTACTTCCGGGATTGTATTTCCTGAATCCTACTTCCTGTGTTCTACTTCCGGAATTCTATTTCTTGAATCCTACTTCCTGTGTGCTCCTTCAGGAATTCTATTTACTGAATCCTAAATCCTGTGTTCTACTTTCAGCATTCTATTTCCTGAGTCATACTTCCGGTGTTCTACTTCTGGAATTCTATTTCTGGAATTCTACTTCTTGTTCTACTCCCGGAATTCGATTTCCTGAATCCTAGTTCATGTGTTGTATTTCTGGAATTCTATTTCCTGAATCCTACTTCATGTGTTGTACTTCCGAATTCTATTTCCTGAATCATACTTCCTGTGTTCTCCTACATGAAGCCTATTTCCTGAATCCTACATCCTGTGTGCTCATTCTGGAATTCTATTTCCTGAATTCTACTTCTTGTGTTCTACTTCCAGTATTCAATGTCTGAATCCTACTTCCTGTGTTCTACTTCTGGAATTCTCTTTACTGAATCCTAAATCCTGTGTTCTACTTTCGGCATTCTATTTTCTGAATCATACTCAGGTGTGCTACTTCCGGAATTCTATTTCTTGAATTCTACTTCTTGTTCTTCTTCCGGAATTCCATTTCCTGAATCCTACTTCATGTTTCCTGAATCATACTTCTTGTGTTCTCCTACATGAGGCCTATTTCATGAATTCTACTTCCTATGTTCTATTTCCTGTGTTCTATTTCCTGAATCTTAATTCCTGTGTTCTCCTTCCTGAGTACTATATCCTGAATCTTACTTCCTGTGTGCTCCTTCGGGAATTCTATTTCTTGAATCCTACATCCTGTGTTCTACTTCCAGAATTTTATTTGCTGAATCCTACTTCCTGTGTTCGACTTACGGAATAGTTTTTCCTGAATCCTACTTCCTGTGTTCTACTTCCGGAATTCTTTTTCCTGATTGCTAACTCCTGTGTTCTACTTCCGTAATTCTTTATCCGGAATCCTACTTCTGGGTTGTACTTCAGAAATTGCATATCGTGAATCTTGCTTCCTGTGTGCTCCTCCGGGAATTTTATTTCCTGAGTCCTACTTCCTGTGTTCTACACACCGAATTCTATTTCCTGAATCGTACTTCTTCTGTTCTACTTCCGTAATTCTATTTGATGAATCCTACTTCTGGTGTCATACTTCCGAAATTCTATTTCATGAATCCTACTTCCTGTGTTCTACTTCCTGAGTTCTATTTCCTAAATCTTACTTCCTGTGTTCTCCTTCCTGAGTTCTATTTTCTGTATCCTACTTTTTGTGTGCTCCTCCGGGAATTTTATTTCCTGAATCCTACTTCCTGTGTTGTACTTCCAAAATTCTATTTCCTGAATCCCACTTCCTGTGTTCCACACACTGAATTCTATTTCCTGAATCCTACTTCCTGACCGGCGCAGCCCCCCAATGAGACAGAGGACACTCTTGTTGGTCACAGGTAACTCCCGCTTTATTGACGCATGCTCTGGCTTATATAATTGGCTGTGACCAATCACAGGCTGCCACGAGGAGGCAGGGTTGGGATGGAACATGGGCTCTGGCCAATATACCCAACTGTGGTCAATCAGGGGTTGCCACAGAGTCAGCATGGGGTGAATACAGAGTGAGCACGAGGTGCGCACGGGGTGGCTAATTTGGAGAGTGACGTAGCGCATTGCGGAAGCTGACGTGGTCCTTAGTCCCGGGCGGGGTGTGTTGAATGCCTGCGCCCGACATCTCCCCCTTTCTTTATAACTGACGCAGGGTCTCCAGAGGTCAGTGCCCCTCATGAGGTGTCACGGTGCAGTCATGACAGTGCCTCACTACTCGTTGGTGCTCTTTTGGAGGGTGTGGGAGTATTGTTTTATGAGCCCAACCCGCATGCTCATTGACTTGGAGACCGGGGTGTCTCCTGGCCAAGGACGACACCCCCTGCGATGCTTTGCTCCACACCTGTGTCACAGCATGGTGAGCCATGCTGCCGGGCTTTGATTGGATTCCATGGCCAGCAGTGCTTGTTTGATAATTACTTTGTCCCTATTCCTTTGTCTGCGAATCTGACAGAGCAGAAGTAGACTGCCGAATGCGGCAAGTGTAGCCATGGCATCCAGAGCCCCTATTCCTGCCTATTTCTTTTATTGCGCACAAGCTGGATCACAGGAAACTCGTCTGGGTCCGCCAAAACTGGAACCGGTACGAACTGGGGTACCTGCATAACGACAGCTGAAAGTGTACTGTTATTCCAACATTGTGACACATAACAGGTTGCGGTGGAGCAATTTAGAAAAATCATATTTGTGGTGGCTTCAAACAACAGAAAAAGGATTCCCTGATAGGCCCCGAGATCTCTAACACTTGCAGGGCATTGATGACATAATGTGAGTCTGAGAGTAGGTTAAAGGCTTGTGGGTATTGCTTAAAGACCTCCATAATGATCTTCAATTCTGTTAATTGAGGTTGATCAGGTGTAAATAGTTACATTGTGGGAAAGAGGGTCTTGGGTGAGCGTGGTATTCAGGTGGTTGGGGTATCTTGTCAGGTTCCTATTGTGGGGCCATAAGCCTTATGCGAGGCTGCCCTGGGAGGCCATTCTCCCCTTCATTAATCCATGTGCTTTGAGATATCCTACGTTGTAAACCATTTATAGTTTCCGAGTAAGGCCTGCCTGACTTTGGGTGTCTAACTTCCTGCTTTCTGGCGGCCACTTCGTCCGCCATTTTGTGTGCCTCTTCCTCCTCTTCACTATCTGACGAGTCCTCACTCTCTGGGTCAGGGACAGCCGCCTCACCTGCGACACTGGGCTCACGAGATTGCTCGCAGGAGGATTCTGCCTGATGGTGACCAAGCGCCATGGCGCCAGCCCTTATATGGTCATGACAAGAGGCGTCTGCGAGGCAGCTCCTCACTACTGCCCAAAGGGGTCTGACTCCTGGCTCCAAGAGGCCGTTTTCTGCTGCAAAGTCAAGATCTCTCCCTAATTTATCCCAGCTGGGGATGGTAACGGACCCCGTGGGACCAAATCAAGGTGCTACCTTGTCGACCTGATCGAGGAAGTTTTGAATTTGTTTTCGTTTCATTGTTAATCCCTTTTCTCTCAGTAAGTCGCTTAAAGCAACTATCAGTGGCTGAGTAGTGGTGTTACCCATGTTAAGGGGAATTTTAAGAGTTTATTTTATTTCTTTTTGTTTCCTTTTTTTTCTTTTTTTTTCCCTTTTTTGGGGACAACTTAATCCCTGTGCCCCTTTACGGCGCATCCGTAGCCTGCCTCTTTACGGCACCGGGAACTCTACGAGTTCCTCGGCCCTTGCGACGCGTCTGCCCAATGTTGCCCGATAGCCCCCACTATCCGGCCTGGCAGCCCCCGCTGCCTGTTGTGTAGCCCCCGCTACCAACGTTGAGCAGTTTAACCTGTCAACTCCCACCCGCCACGTAGCCCCCGCTATTGGTGCTTGACAGTTTTACCTGTTATCATCTCCGTTCTGTCGGAGAGAGGGTCTCGATCCCCGTACGGGCCACCTATTGACCGGTGCAGCCCCTCAATGAGACAGAGGATGCTCTTGTTGGTAACAGGTAACTGCCGCCTTATTGACGCGTGCTCTGGCTTATATATTTGGCCGTGACCAATCACAGGCTGCCACGAGGTGGCAGGGTTGGCATGGAATGCGGGCTCTGCCAGTATACCCAGCTGTGGTCAATCAGGGGTTGCCATAGAGTCAGCACGGGGCGAATACGGAGTGAGCACGAGGTGCACACGGGGTGGCTAATTTGGAGAGGGACGTAGCGCACTGCAGAAGCTGATGTGGTCCTTAGTCCCGGGTGGGGTGTGTTGAGCGCCTGCGCCCGACAACTTCCTCTGTTCTACTTCCGGAATTCTATTTCCTGAATCCTGCTTCCTGTGTTCTACCTCCGGAATTGTATTTCCTGAATCTGACTTCCTGTGTTTTACTTCTAGAATTCTATTTCCTAATTTTTAAGTCCTGTGTTATGCTTCCGCAATTCTATTTTCTGAATCCTACTTCCAGTGTTGTACTACCGGAATTCTATTTCCTGAATCCTACTTCCGTTGTTTCACTTCTGGAATTTTATTCCTTGAATTCTACTTCTTGTTCTACTTCCGGAATTCAATTTCCTGAATCCTACTTCGTCTGTTGTATTTCCGGAATTCTATTTCCTGAACCTACTTCACGTGTTCTACTTCCGGAATTCTATTTCCTGTATCATACTTCCTGTGTTCTACTTGCTGCGTTCTATTTCATGAATCCTACATCCTGTGTTCTACTTCCAGGAATTTTATTTGCTGAATCCTACTGTCTGTGTTCTACTTTTGGAATTCTATTTCCTAAGTCCTACTTCGGGTGTTCTAGTTCCAGAATTCTGTATTCTGAATCCTACTTCTTGTGTTCTATGTCTGGAATTCTGTTTCCTGAATCTTCCTTCCTGTGTTGTCCTTCCTGAGGCCTCCTTCATGAATCCTACTTGCCATGTTCTACTTCCAAATTTCTATGTCCTGCATCTTACTTCCTGTGTTCTACTTCCAGAATTCTATTCAACTTCAGGAATTCCATTTCCTGAATCCTACTTCATGTGTTGTACTTCCAGAATTCTATTTCCTGAATCCTACTTCCTGTGTTCTCCTTCACAAGTCCTATTTCCTCAATCCTACTTCCTGTCTTCAACTTCCAGAATGCTATTTTCTGAATCCTACTTCATGTGTTCTACTGCCTGTGTTCTATTTCCTGAATGCTACTTCCTGTGTTCTCCTCCCTAAGTTCTGTTTCCTGGATCCTACATCCTGTGTTCTAGTCCCGGAATTGTATTTCCCGAATCCTACTTCTGTGTGCTACTTCCGACATTCTATTTCCTGAATCCTACTTCCTGTGTTCTCCTTCCTGTTTTGTATTTCTTGAATCCTACTTCCTGTGTTCCACTTTCGGAATTCTATTTCCTTAAATCTACTTCCTGTGTTCTACTTCCAGAATTCTATTTCCTGAATCCTACTTACTGTGTTCTCCTTCCTGAGTTCTATTTCAACACTACTTCCTGTGTTCTACTTCTGGAATTCTATGTCCTGAATCTGTCTCCCTGTGTTCAACTTCCGGAATTCTATTTTCTGAATCCTACTTCCTGTGTTCTACTTCCGGAATTCTATTTACTGAATCCTACTTCCTGTATTTTACTTCTGGAATTCGAATTCCTCAATCCTATTTCATGTGTTCTCCTTCCTGAGTTCTATTTCTCGAATCCTATTTTCTGTATTCTAATTCCGCAATTCTATTTCCTAAATCCTACTTCCTGTGTTCTACTTCCGGAACACTATTTATTGAATACTTCTTCGTGTTTTATCCTTCCTGAGTTCTATTTCCGGAATCTATCTTCCGATGTGCGCCTTCATGAGACTTATTTGCTGAATCCTACTTCCTGTGTTCTACTTCCAGAATTCTATTTCCTGACTACTTCCTGTGCTCTCCTTCCTGAATTCTATTTCCTGAATCCTTTTTCCTGTGTTCTCCTTCCTGAATTCTATTTCCTGAATCCTACTTCCTGTGTTCTACTTTCTGAATTCAATTTCCTGAATCCTACTTACTGTGATCTACCTCCGGAATTCTATTTCCTGAATCCTACTTTCTGTGTTCTACTTCCTTTTTTTCTATTTCTTGAATCCTATTTCTTGTGTTCTACTTCCGGAATTCTATTTCCTGATTACAACTTCCGGTGTTCTACTCTCGAGTTCTATTTCCTGAATACTACTTCCTGTGTTCTACTTCCTGAGTTCTATTACCTTAATCATACATCCTGTGTTCTATTTAGAGAATTTTATTTTCATAATCCTACATCCTGTGTTCGACTTCCGGAGTTCTATTTCCTGAATTCTACTTCCTGTATTCTACTTCCGGTATTCTATTTCTTAATTCGTACTTTCTGGGTTCTACCTCCGGAAATCTATTTCCTGAATCCCACTCCCTGTGTTCTGCTTCCTGAATTTTATTTCCTGAATCTTACCTCCTGCGGTCTCCTGGATGAGGCCCATTTCCTGAATCTTAGTTCCTATGTTTTGATTCCTGTGTTCTATTTTGTGAATCCTCCTTCCTGAGTTCTATTTCATGAATCCCACTTCCTATGTTCTACTTCCTGAGTTCTATTTCTTGAATCCTCCTTCCTGTGTTCTGCTTCATGAGGCCTATTTCGTGAATCGTACTTCCTGTGTTCTACTTCCGGAATTCTATTTCCTGAATCCTACTTCCTGTGTTCTCCTTCCTGAGTTCTATTTCCTGAATTGTACTTCCTGTGCTCCCCTCCATGACACGGATTTTGTGAATCCTACTTCCTGTGTTGTACTTCCTGAATTCTATTTCCTCAATTCTACTTCCTGTGTTCTTCTTCCTGAGTCCTATTTCTATTTTCTCAATTCTTCCTGTGTCCTATTTCTACTTCCTCAATTCTACTTCCTGTGTTCTACTTCCTGAGTGCTACTTCCTTAATACTACTTCCTGTGTTGTACTTCCTGAATTCTATTGCCTGACTCCTACTTCCTGTGTTCACCTTCCTGAGTTCTATTACTTGAATAGTACTTCCTGTGTTCGAATTCCTGAGTTTTATTTCCTGAATACTACTTCCTGTGTTCTCTTTCCGGAATTCTATTTCCTGAATCATACTTCCTGTGTTCTCCTACATGAGGCCTATTTCCTGAATTCTACTTCCTATGTTCTATTTCCTGTGTTCTATTTCTTGAATCTTAATTCCTGTGTTCTTCTTCCTGAGTACTATATCCTGAATCTTACTTCCTGTGTGCTCCTTCAGGAATTCTATTTCTTGAATCCTACATCCGGTGTTCTATTTCCAGAATTTTATTTGCTGAATCCTACATCCTGTGTTCACCATACAGAATAGTTTTTCCTGAATCCTACTTCCTGTGTTCTACTTCCAGCATTCTTTTTCCTGATTGCTAACTCCTGTGTTCTACTTCTGTAATTCTTTATCCTGAATCCTACTTCTGGGATTGTACTTCCGGAACTGTATATCGTGAATCCTACTTCCTGTGTTCTTCTTCCAGAATTTTATTTCCTGAATCCTACTTCCTGTGTTCTACTTCCAGAATTCTATTTCCTGAATTATACATCCTGTTCTACTTGCGGAATTCGATTTCCTGAATGCTACTTCATGTGTTGTACTGCCAGAATTCTATCTCCTGAATCCTACATAATGTGTTCTACTTCCGGAATTCTATTTCCTGAATCCTACTTCCTGTGTTCTATTTCCTGAGTTCCATTTTGTGAATCCTACATCCTGTGTTCTACTTCTAGAATTCTATTTGCTGAATCCTTCTATCTGTGTTCTACTTCCACAATTCTATTTCCTAAATCCTACTTCCAGTGTTCTACTTGCAGAATTCTGTTATCTGAATCCTACTTCCTGTGTTCTACTTCAGGAATTCGATTTCCTGAATCTTACTTCCTGTGTTCTCCTTCCTGAGTTCTATTTCTGATTCCTACTTCCTGAGTTTTACTTCCAGAATTCTGTTACCTGAATCCTACTTCCTGTGTTCTACCTCTTGATTTCTATTTCCTGAATCCTACTTCCTGTATTGAATATCCAGAATTCTATGTCCTGAATCCTGCTTCCTGCCTTCTACTTCCAGAATTGTATTTCCTGGATCATGCTTCCTGTGTTCTATTTAGGGAATGCATTTTCTGAATCCTGCTTGCTGGGTTCTACTTTCGGAATTGTATTTCCTGAATCCTACTTCCTGTGTTCTACTTCTGAAATTCTATTTCCTGAATCCTAACTCCTGTGTTCTACTTTCGGCATTCTATTTCATGAATCCCACTTCCTGTGTTCTACTTCCGGAATAATATTTTCCTGCATCCTACTTCCTGTGTTCTACTTCCGGAATTCTGTTCATGAATTCTACTTCCTGTTCAACTTCCGGAAATTGATTTCCTGAATCCTACTTCATGTGTTGTACTTCCAAAATTCTATTTCCTGAATCATACTTCCTGTGTTCTCCTACATGAGGCCTATTTCCTGAATTCTACTTCCCATGTTCTATTTCTTGAATCTTAAATCCTGTGTTCTCCTTCCTGAGTACTATATCCTGAATCTTACTTCCTGTGTGCACCTTCGGGAATTCTATTTCTTGAATCCTACAACCTGTGTTCTACTTCCAGAATTTTATTTGCTGAATCCTACTTCCTGTGTTCGACTTACGGAATAGTTTTTCCTGAATCCCACTTCCTGTGTTCTACTTTCGGAATTCTTTTTCCTGATTGCTAACTCATGTGTTCTACTTCCGTAATTCTTTATCCTGAATCCTACTTCTGGGTTGTACTTCAGAAATTGCATATCGTGAATCTTGCTTCCTGTGTACTCCTCCGGGAATTTTATTTCCTGAATCCTATTTCCTGTGTTCTACAACCAAATTCTATTTCCTGAATCCTACTTCTTCTGTTCTACTTTCGTAATTCTATTTGATGAATCTTACTTCTGGTGTTGTACTTCCGAAATTCTATTTCCTGAATCCTACTTCCTGTGTTCTACTTCCTGAGTTCTATGTTCTAAATCTTACTTCCTGTGTTCTCCTTCCTGAGTTCTATTTTCTGTATCCTACTTCCTGTGTGCTCCTCCGGGAATTTTATTTCCTGAATCCTACTTCCTGTGTTGTACTTCCAAAATTCTATTTCCTGAATCCCACATCCTGTGTTCTACACACTGAATTCTATTTCCTGAACCCTACTTCCACTGTTCTACTTCCGGAATTCTATTTCCTGAATCCTGCTTCCTGTGTTCTACCTCCGGAATTGTATTTCCTGAATCCGACTTCCTGTGTTTTACTTCTAGAATTCTATTTCCTAATTCTTAAGTCCTGTGTTATGCTTCCGCAATTCTATTTTCTGAATCCTACTTCCAGTGTTGTACTACCGGAATTCTATTTCCTGAATCCTATTTCCGTTGTTTCACTTCTGGAATTTTATTCCTTGAATTCTACTTCTTGTTCTACTTCCGGAATTCCATTTCCTGAATCCTACTTCACGTGTTCTACTTCCGGAATTCTATTTCCTGTATCGTACTTCCTGTGTTCTACTTCCTGCATTCTATTTCATGAATCCTACATCCTGTGTTCTACTTCCAGGAATTTTATTTGCTGAATCCTACTGTCTGTGTTCTTCTTTCGGAATTCTATTCCCTAAGTCCTACTTCTGGTGCTCTAGTTCCAGAATTCTGTATCCTGAATCCTACTTCTTGTGTTCTATGTCTGGAATTCTGTTTCCTGAATGTTCCTTCTTGTGTTGTCCTTCCTGAGGCCTCCTTCATGAATCCTACTTGCCGTGTTCTACTTCCAAATTTCTATGTCCTGCATCTTACTTCCTGTGTTCTACTTCCAGAATTCTATTCAACTTCAGGAATTCCATTTCCTGAATCCTACTTCATGTGTTGTACTTCCAGAATTCTATTTCCTGAATCCTACTTCCTGTGTTCTCCGACATGAGGCTTATTTCCTGAATTTTAATTCCTGTGTTCTACTTCCTGAGTTCTATTTCCTGAAACTTACTTCATGTTTTCTCCTTCCTGAGTTCTATTTCCTGAATCTTACTTCCTGTGTTCGCTTTAATTAGGTCTATTTGCTTAATCTTACTTCCTGTGTTCTACTTCCGGAATTCTATTTCCTGAATTCTACTTCCTGTGTTCTCCTACATGAGGCCTATTTCCTGAATTCTACTTCCTGTGTTCTGCTTTCTTAGTTCTATTTCCTGAATCTGACACCCTGTGTTCTCATTCCTGATTTCTATTTCCTGAATCCTACTTCCTGTGTTCTACTTGGGGAATTCTATTTCTGGAATTCTACTGCCTGTGTTCTACATTCAGAATTCTATTTCCTAAATCCTATAATCCAGGAATGGTATTTCCTGAAACTTACTTCCTATGTTCTACTTCCGGAATTCTATTTTCTGAAATATACTTCCTGTTCTACTTCCGGAATTCGATTTCCTGAATCCTACTTCATGTGTTGTACTTCCGGAATTCTATATCCTGAATCCTACTTCCTGTGTTCTCCTAAATGAGGCTTATTTCCTGAATTCTAATTCCTGTGTTCTACTTCCTGAGTTCTATTTCCTGAATCTTACTTCCTGTGTTTGCTTCAATTAGGTCTATTTGCTTAATCCTACTTCCTGTGTTCTACTTCTGGAATTCTGATTTCTGAATCCTACTTCCGGTTTTCTACTTCCGGAATTCTATTTAGTGAACCCCACTTCATGTGTTCTACTTCTGGAGTTGTATTTCCTGAATCCTACTTCCTGTGTTCTACTTCCGGAATTCTATTTCATGAATTCTACTTCCTGCGTTCTCCTACATCAGGCCTATTTCCTGAATTCTACTTCCTGTGTTCTGCTTTTTTAGTTCTATTTCCTGAATCTGACACCCTGTGTTCTCATTCCTGGTTTCTATTTCCTGAATCCTACTTCCTGTGTTCTACTTGTGGAATTCTATTTCTGGAATTCTATTGCCTGTGTTCTACATTTGGAATTCTATTTCCTAAATCCTATGTCCTATATTCTACTTCCGGAATTGTATTTCCTGAAACTTACTTCCTGTGTTCTACTTCCAGAATTCTATTTTCTGAATTATACTTACTGTTCTACTTCCAGAATTCGATTTCCTGAATCCTACTTCGTGTGTTGTACTTCTGGAATTCTATTTCCTGAAACTTTCTTCATGTGTTATACCTCTGGAATTATATTTCCTGAACCCTACTTCCTGTGTTCTACTTCCTGAGTTCCATTTCGTGAATCCTGCATCCTGTGTTCCACTTCCAGAATTCTATTTGATGAATCCTCCAGTCTGTGTTCTACTTCCAGAATTCTATTTCCTGAATCCTGATTGCTACTTCCTGTGTTCTACTTTTGCAATTCTATTTACTGAATCTACCATCCTGTGTTGTCCTTCCTGAGGCCTATTTTCTGAATCCTACTTCCTTTGTCCTACTTCCAGAATGCTAATAACTGAATCCTACTTCCTGTGTTTTACTTCCGGAATTCTATTTCCTGAATCCTGCTTCCTGTGTTGTAAATCCAGAATTCTATTTCCTGAATCTTACTTCCTGTGTTTTACTTCCGGAATTCTATTTTCTGAATCCTACTTCCTGTGTTCTACTTCCAGAATTGTATTTCCTGAATCCTCCTTCCTGTGTTCTATTTCTGAAATTGTATTTTCTGAATCCTGCTTCCTGTGTTCTACTTATGGAATTGTATTGCCTGAATCCTACTTCCAGAGTTCTACTTCCAGAATTCTATTTCGTGAATCCCACTTCCTGTGTTCTACTTCCGGAATTCTATTTCCTGATTTCTACTTCCTGTTCTATTTCCGGAACTCAATTTCCTGAATCCTATTTCATGTGTTGTACTTCTGGAATTCTATTTCCTGAATCCTACTTCCTGTGTTCTACTTCCGGAATTGTATTTCCTGAATCTTCCTTCCTGTGTTCTATTTCTGGAATTGTATTTTCTGAATCCTGCTTCCTGTGTTCTACTTATGGAATTGTATTGCCCAAATCCTACTTCCAGAGTTCTACTTCCAGAATTCTATTTCGTGAATCCCACTTCCTGTGTTCTACTTCTGGAATTCTATTTCCTGATTTCTACTTCCTGTTCTATTTCCGAAATTCGATTTCCTGAATCCTATTTCACGTGTTGTACTTCTGGAATTCTATTTCCTGAATCCTACTTCCTGTGTTCTCCTCCATGAGGCTTATTTCCTGAATTCTATTTCCTGTGACTACTTCCTGAGTTCTATTTCCTGAATCCTACTTCCTGTGTTCTACTTCTGAAATTCTATTTCCTGTATCTCACTTCCTGTGTTCTACTTCTGGAATTCTATTTCCTAAAACCCACTTCCTGTGTTCTCCTTCCTGAGTTCTATTTTCTGAATCCTACTTCCTGTGTTCTCCTTCCTGAGTTCTATTTTCTGAATCCTACTTCCTGTGTTCTACTTCCTGAGTCTTTTTCCTGAATCCTATTTCCTGTGTTCTACTTCCGTATTTCTATTTCCTGAATCCTACTTTCTGTGTTCTACTTCCAGATTTCTATTTTCTGAATCTTACTTCATGATTTCTCCTTCCTTAGTTCTGTTTCCTGACTCCTACTTTCTGTGTTGTATTTTGGAATTCTATTTCCTGAGTCCTACTTCCTGTGATCTACTTCCGGAACTGTATTTCTTGAATCCTACTTCTTGTGTTGTACTTCCATATCTCGCTTTCCTGAAATTTTCTTCCTGTGTTCTACTTCCGATATTCTATTTTCTGAATCTTAGTTCCTGTGTTCTCCTACATGATGCCTATATCCTGAATCCTATTTCCTGTGTTTTACTTCTGGAATTCTATTTCTTGAATCCTATTGCTGTGTTCTCCATTCTGATTTCTTTTTCCAGAATATTACTTCCTGTGTTCTACTTCAGGAATTCTATTTCCTGAATCCGACTTCCTGCATTCTACTTCCGGAATTCTATTTCCTAAAACCCACTTCCGGTGTTCTACTTCCTGAGTTCTATTTCCTGAATCCTATTTGCTGTGTTCTATTTCCAGAATTAAATTTCCTGAATCCTACTTCTTGTGTTCTGCTTCTTGAATTCTATTTCCAGAATCTTATTTCATGTGCTCTCCTTCCTGAGTTCTATTTCCTGAATCCTAGGTCTTGTGTTCTACTTCCGTGATTCTATTTCCTGAATCCTACTTTGTGTTCTCTTTCCTGAGTTCTATTTCCTGAATCCTACTTACTGTGTTCTACTTCTGGAATTCCATTTCCTAGATCTTACTTTGTGTGTTCTCCTTCCAGAATTCTATTTCCTGAATCTTACTTCCTGTTTTCTATTTCCTGAGGTCTATTTCCTGAATCCTTCTTCCTGTGTTCTCCTTCATGAGTTCTGTTTCCTGAATCCTACTTTTTGTGTTCTCTTTCCTGAGTTCTGTTTTCTGAGTCCTACCTCTTGTGTTCTACTTCCTTATTTCTATTTCCTGAATCCTACTTCCTGTGTTCTATTCCCTGATTTCTATTTCCCAACTACTACCCCAACTACTACTTACTGTGTTCTACTTCTGGAATTGCATTTCCTGGATCTTACCTTTTGTTTTCTCCTTCCGGAATTCTATTTCCTGAAACCTATTTCCTGTGTTCTATTTCCGGAATTCTCTTTCCCAAATCTTACTTCCTGTGTTCAATTTCCTGAGTTCTTTTTCCTGAATCGTTATTCCTGTGTTCTCCTTCAGGAGTTCTATATCCTGAATTCTACTTTCTGTGTTGTGCTTCCTGAGTTCTGTTTCCTGAATCCTACTTCCTGTGTTATACTTCCTTATTTCTATTTCCTGAATCCTACTTCCTATGTTTTACTTCTGGAATTCTATTTCATGAATCCTACCTCCTGTGTTCTACTTCCTGAGTTCTATTTCCTGAATCCTACTTCCTGTGTTTTAGTTCATGAGAACTATTTTATAAATTCTACTTCCTGTGTGCTACTTCCGGAATTCTATTTCCTGAATCCTACTTCCTGTGTATTAATTCCTGAGGTCTATTTCCTGAAACCTACTTCCTGTGTTCTCCTTCCATAATTCTATTTCCTCAATCCTACTTCCTGTGTTCTACTTCCTGAGTTCAATTTCCTGAATCCTACTTCTTGTTTTCTACTTTCGAAATTCTATTTCCTGAATACAACTTCTGGTGTTCTTCTTATTAAATTCTATTTCCTGAATCTTACTGCTTGTGTTCTCCTTCCTGAGTTCTATTTTCTGAATCCTACTTCCTGTGTTCTATTGCTTGAGTTCTATTTCCTGAATCCTTCGTTCTGTGTTCTACTCCTGGAATTCCATTTCCTGGATCTTACTCCTTGAGTTCTCCTTCAGGAATTCGATTTCCTGAAACCTATTTTCTGTCTTCTACTTCTGGAATTCTATTTCTTGAATCCTACTTCCTGTGTTCTAATTTCTGTATCCTTCTTCCTGTGTTCTCCTTCCTGAGTTATATTTCCTGAATCCCACTTCCTGTGTACTATTTCCTCAGTTCTGTTTCCATGATTCTACTTCCTTGTTGTACTTCTGGAATACTTTTTCCTGAATCCTACTTCCATTTTTATACTTCTGGAATTCTATTTCCTGAGTCCTACTTCCTCTGTTCTAGTTCTGGAATACTTTTTCCTGAATCCTACATCCTGTGTTCTAATTCTTGAGTTCTATTTCCTGAATCCTACTTCCTGTGTTCTGCCTATGGAATTCTACTTCCTGAATTTTAATTTCTTTGTTCTACTTCCGAGATTCTATTTATTGAATCCTACTTCCTGTGTTCTACTTCCAGAATTCTATTTCCTAAATTCTACTTCCTGTGTTCTACTTTCAGAATTCTATTTCCTGAATCCTACTTCCTGTGTTCACCTTCATGAGGCCTATTTTGTTAATTCTACTTTCTGTGTTTTACTTCTGAAATTCTATTTCCTGAATCCTACTTCCTGTGTTCTACTTCCTGAGTTCTATTTCCTGAATCCTGCCTACTGAGTAGTACTTATGGATTTCTATTTCCTGAATCCTATTTCCTGTGTTAAACTTCCAGAATTCTATTTCCTGAATCCTAATGCATGTGTATCCTGCTTTCTATTTCATAAATCCTACTTCCTGTGGTATACTTCTGGAATTCTGTATCCTGAAAACTACTTCTTGTGTTCTACCTCTGGAATTCAATTTCCTGCATTCTACTTCCTGTGTTCTACTTCTGGAATTCCATTTCTCAAATCCTACTTCCTGGGTTATCCTTCCGGGATTCTATTTCCTAATTCCTACTTCCTGTGTTCTGCTTCCTGAGTTCTATTTCCTGAATCTTACTTCCTGTATTCTCCTTCATGAGGCATGTTTCCTGAATATTACTTCCTATGTTCTCCTTCCTGAGTTCTAGTTCGTGAATCCTACCTCATGTGTTCTCCTTCCAGAGTGCCATTTTCTGAATCCTACTTCCTGTGGTCTACATCCTGAGTTCATTTTCCTAAATCCTACTTCCTGTGTTCTACTTCTGGAATTCTATTTCTTGAATCCTATGTCCTGTGTTCTCCTTCCCGAATTCTATTTCCTAAATCCTACTTCTGGTGCTCTACTTCCAGTATTCTCCTTCCTGAAATCTACTTCCTGTGTTCACTTTCATGAGGCCTATTTCGTGAATTCTACTTTGTGTGTTCTACTTCCAGAATTCTATTTCCTGAATCCTACTTCATGTGTTCTACTTCCTGAATTCTATTTCATCAATCCTGCTTCCTGAGTACTACATCCGGAATTCTATTTTCTGAATCCTACTTCGTGTGTGAAACTTCCAGAATTCTATTTCGTGAATCCTAATATGTGTGTTCTACTTCCTGATTTCTATTTCATGAATCGTAGTTCCTGTCGTCTTCTTCCAGAATTCTATTTCCTGAATCCTACTTCCTGTGTTCTATTTACGGAATTCTATTTCATGAATCCTACTTCCTGGGTTCTCCTTCTTGAGTTGTATTATCTGAATTCTACTTTCTGTGTTCTACTTACGGAATTCTGTTTCCAGAATCCTACTTCCAGTGTCCTACTTCCAGAATTCTATTTCCTGAATCCTACTTCCTCTGTTCTACTTCCGGAATTGTATTTCCTCCATTCTGCTTCCTGTGCTCTCCTTCCTGAGTCCTATTTCTGGAATCCAACTTCCTGTGTTCTACTTCTGGAATTCTATTTCCTGAATCCTACTTCCTGTGTTCGCCTTCTTGACTTCTAATTCCTGAATTTTACTTCCTGTGTTCTCTTTCTTGAGTTCGATTTCCTGAATCCTACTTCCTGTGTTCTACATCCTGATTTCTATTTCCTGAATCCTAGTTCCTGTGTTCTACTTCCTGAGTTCTATTTCCTGAATCCTGCTTCCCGAGTTCTACTTCCGGAATTCTATTTCCTGAATCCTACTTACTGTGTTAAACTTCTGGAATTGTATTTCCTGAATTCTAATTTGTGTGTTCTACATCCTGATTTCTATTTCTTCAATCCTACATTCTGTCTTCTACTTCTGGAATTCTATTTCCTGAATCCTACTTCCTGTGTTCTCCTTCCTGGATTCTAATTCCTCAACGTACTTCATGTATACTATTTCCGGAGTTCAATTTCTGGAATCCTCCTTCCTGTGATTTACTTCTGGAATCCTTTTTCCTGAATCCTACTTCCTGTGATCTACTTCAGGAATTTTATTTACGAAATCCTACATCCTCTGTTCTCCTTCTTGATTTCTATTTCCTGAATTTTACTTCCTGTGTTCTCCTTCCTGAGTTCAATTTCTTGAATCGTACTTTCTGTATTCTACTTCCGGAATTCTATTTCCTACTTCCTGTGTTCTACTTCTGTAACATTATTTCCTGAATTCTTCTTCCTCACTCACTGCCTATTTTAATTCAGACTCTCCGAATCAAACCACCCCATGATGTTTTTCTCACTACTACTAGTGAATGGCCTGTTAGAAATCCTTAGAATGTGCACCACCCCGCGATTTTTTTCAGAAACCTATCCTACATTGCCACTGCATGTTTCCTGACCTCCCCATGCTGACCACCCCGTGGTGCTATGCTCCATCCTACATTCCCACTCACTGCCTATCCTAATTCAGACCCTCGAATTCACAAAACCTCGTGATGTTTTTCTCACTCGTATTAGTGAATGGCCTGTTAGAAACCCTTACAATGCGCAGCACCCCGCAATGTTTTTCAGAAACCTATCCTACATTACCACTGACTGCCTATCCTAATTCAGACACTCTGATTCACACCACCCCATAAAGTTTTTCTCACTCCTACTAGTGAATGGCCTGTTAGAATCCCTTACAATGTGCAGCACCCCACGATGTTTTTCAGAAACCTATCCAACATTGCCATTGCATGTTTCCTGACATCCCCATGCTGACCACACCGTGGTGCTTTTCTCCATCCTACATTGCCACTCACTGCCTATCCTAATTCAGACCCTCTGATTCACACCAACGCATGATGCTTTTGTCACTCCTACTAGAGAATGGCCTGTTAGAAACACTTACAATGCACACCACCCCACGATGTTTTACAGAAACCTATCCTCCATTGCCACTGCATGTTTCCTGACCTCCCCATGCTGATGAACCCGTGGTGCTTTTCTCCATCGTACATTGCCACTCACTGCCTATCCTCATACAGACCCTCAGATTCACACTACCACATGATGATTTTCTCACGCCCAGTAGTGAATGGCTGGTTAGAAACGCTTACAATGCGCACCACCCCGCGAAGTTTGTCAGAAACCTATCCTACAGTGGCACTGCATGTTTCCTGACCTCCCCATGCTGACCATCCCGTGGTGCTTTTCTCCATCCTACATTGTCACTTACTGCCTATCCTAATTCAGACACTCCGATTCATACCACCTCGTGATGTTTTTCTCACTCCTACTAGTAAATGGCCTGTTAGAAACACTTACAATGCGCACCACCACGCGATGTATGTCAGAAACCTATCGTACATTGCCACTGCATGTTTCCTGACCTCCCCATGCTGACCATCCCGTGGTGCTTTTCTCCATCCCACATTGACACTCACTGCCTATCCTCATTTAGACCCGCAGTCACACTACCCCGTGATGTTGTTCTCACTCCTACTAGTGAATGGCCTGTTAGAAACCCTTACAATGCGCACCACCCAGCGATGTTTATCAGAAACCTATCCTACATTGCCACTGCATGTTTCCTGACCTCCCCATGTTGACCACCCAGTGGTGCTTTTCTCATTCCGCCATTGCCACTCAGTGCCTATCCTAATTCAGACCCTCCGATTAACACCACCTCGTGATGTTTTTCTCACGCCTACTGGTGAACGGCCTGTTTGAAACCCTTACAATGCGCACCACCCCGCGATGTTTTACAGAAACCTATCTTACATTGCCACTGCATGTTTCCTGACCTCCCCATGCTGACCACCCCGTGGTGCTTTTCTCCATCCTACATTGCCACTTACTGCCTATCCTAATTCAGACACTCTGATTCACAACACCACATGATGTTTTTGTCACTCCTACTAGTGAATGGCCTATTAGAAACACTTACAATGCACACCACCCCGCGATGTTTTTCAGAAACCTATCCTACATTGCCACTGCAGGTTTCCTGACCTCGTGATGCTGATCACCGTGTGGTGCTTTTCTCCATCCTACATTGCCATTCACTACCTATCCTCATTCAGACCCTCGGATTCACACTACCACATGATGTTTTTCTCACTCCTACTAGTGAATGGCCTGTTAGAAACCCTTACAATGCGCACCACCACACGATGTTTTTCAGAAAGGTATCCTACATTGCCACTGCATGTTTCCTGACCTCCCCATGTTGGCCACCCCGTGGTGCTTTCTCCATCCTACATTGCCATTCACTGCCTATCCTAATTCAGACCCTCCGATTAACACCACCTCGTGATGTTTTTCTCACTCCTACTAGTGAACGGCCTGTTAGAAACCCTTACAATGCGCACCACACCGCGATGTTTTTCAGAAACCTATCCTACATTGCCACTGCATGTTTCGTGACCTCCCCATGCTGACCACTCTGTGGCGCTTTTCTCCATCCTACATTGCCACTCACTGCCAATCCTAATTCAGACCCTCGGATTCACACCACTCCGTGATGTTTTTCTCACTCCTACTAGTGAATGGCCTGTTAGAAACCCTTACAATGCGCACCACCCAGCGATGTTTTTCAGAAAGCTATCCTACATTGCCACTGCATGTTTCCTCACCTCCCCATGCTGACCACCCCGTGTGCTTTTCTCCATCCTACATTGCCACTCACTGCCTATCCTAATTCAGACCCTCCGATTCACACCACCTCGTGATGTTTTTCTCACTGCTACTAGTGAAGGGCCTGTTAGAAATCCTTACAGTGCACACCACCCCGCGATGTTTTTCACAAAGCTATCCTGTATTGCCACAGCATGTTTCCTGATCTCCCAATGCTGACCACCCCGTGGTGCTTTTCTCCATCCTACATTGACACTCACTGCCTATCCGAACTCAGACCCTGAGATTCACACTACCCCATGATGTTTTTCTCAGGCCTGCTAGTGAATGGCCTGTTAGAAACCCTTACAATGCCCACCACCCCACGATGATTTTCAGAAACCTATTTTATATTGCCACTGCCTGTTTCCTGACCTCCCCATGCTGACGAGCCCGTGGTGCTTTTCTCCATCCTACATTGCCACTCACTGCCTATCCTAATTCAGACCCTCCTATTCTCACCACCCCGTAAAGTTTTGCTCACTCCTACAAGTGAATAGCCTGTTAGAAACCCTTACAATGCGCACCACCCCACTATGTTTTTCACCAACCTATCCTACATTGCCACTGCATGTTTCCTGATCTCCCCATGCGGACCACCCCGTGGTGCTTTTCTCCATCCTACATTGCCAATCACTGCCTATCCTAATTTAGACCCTCCGATTCACACCACCTCGTGATGTTTTTCTCACTCCTACTAGTGAATGGCCTGTTAGAAACCCTTACAATGTGCACCACCCCGCGATGATGTTCAAAAACCTATTTTATATTGCACCTGCATGTTTCCTCACCTCCCCATGCTGAAGACCCCGTGGTGCTTTTCTTCATCCTACATTGCCACTCACTCACTGCCTATCCTAATTCAGACCCTCCGATTCACACCACCCCGTAAAGTTTTGCTCACTCCTACAAGTGAATAGCCTGTTAGAAACCCTTACATTGCGCACCACCCTGCGATGTATTTCAGAAACATATCCTGTCTTGCCACTGCATGTTTCCTGACCTCCCCATGCTGACCACCCCGTGGTTCTTTTCTCCATCCTATATTGCCTATCACTGCCTATCCAATTCAGACACTCCGATTCACACCACTCCATGAAGTTTTTCTCACTCCTACTAGTGAATGGCCTGTTAGAAGCCCTTACAATGCGCACCACCCCGCGATTTATTTCAGAAACCTATCCTACGTTGTCACTGCATGTTTCCTGACCTCCCCATGCTGGCCACCCTGTGGTCCTTTTCTCCAACCTACATTGCCCATCACTGCCTAACCTAATTCAGAACCTCCGATTCACACCACCTCGTGATGTTTTTCTTACTCCTACTAGTTAATGGCCTGTTAGAAACCCTTGCAATGCGCAGCACCCCGCGATGTTTTTCAGAAACCTATTCTACATTGCCTATCACTGCCTATCCTAATTCAGACCCTCCGATTCACACCACTCCGTGGTGTTTTTCTCACTCCTACTAGTGAATGGCCTGTTAGAAACCCTTACAATGCGCACCACCCCGCGATATTTTTCAGAAAGCTATCCTACATTGCAACTGCATATTTCCTGACCTCCCAATGCTGAAGACCCCGTGGTGCTTTTCTCCATCCTACATTGCCACTCACTGCCTATCCTAATTCAGACCCTCCGATGCACACCACCCCGTACAGTTTTTCTCACTCCTACTAGTGAATGGCCTGTTAGAAACCCTTATAATGCGCACCACCCCGCGATTTATTTCAGAAACCTATCCTACATTGTGACTGCAAGTTTCCTAAGCTCCCCATGCTGACCACCCCGTGGTCCTTTTCTCCAACCTACATTGCCCCTCACTGCCTATCCTAATTCAGAACCTCCGATTCACACCACCCCATGATGTTTTTCTCACTTCTACTAGTGAATGGCCTGTTAGAATGCCTTAGAATGTGCATCACCACGCAATGTTTTGCAGAAAGGTATCTTACATTGCCACTGCATGTTTCCTGACCTCCCCATGCTGACCACGCCGTCGTGCTTTTCTCCATCCTACATTGCCACTCACTGACTATCCTAATTCAGACCCTCTGATTCACACCACCCCATGATGTTTTTCTCACTCCTACTAGTAAATGGCCTCTTAGAAACCCTTACAATGCACACCACCCCGCGATGATTTTCAGAAACCTATCTTATATTGCCACTGCATGTTTCCTGACCTCCCCATGCTGACGAACCCGTGGTGTTTTCTCCATCCTACATTGCCACTCACTGCCTATCCTAATTCAGACCCTCCGATTCACAGCACCCCGTAAAGTTTTGCTCACTCCTACTAGTGAGTGGCCTATTAGAAACCCTTACAATGCGCACCACCCCGCGATGTTTTTCAGAAACCAATCCTACATTGCCTCTGCATGTTTCCTGACCTCCCCATGCCGACCACCCCGTGGTGCTTATCTCCAACCTACATTGCCACTCAATGCCTATCCTCATTCAGACCTCAGATTCACACTACCCCGAGATGTGTTTCTCACTCCTACTTGTGAATGGCCTGTTAGAAACCCTTACAATGCGCACCACATAGCAAAGTTTTCAGAAACCTATCCTACATTGCCACTGCATGTTTCCTGACTTCCCAATGCTGACCACACCATGGTGCTTTTCTCCTTCCGACATTGCCATTCACTGCCTATCCTAATCAGACCCTCCCATTCACACCACCTCCTGATGGTTTTCTCACTCCTACTAGTGAATGGACTGTTCGAACCCTTAAAATGCTCACACCCCACGATGTTTTTCAGAAACCTATCCTACATTGCCATTGCATGTCTGTTGACCTACAGATACTGACCACCCCGTGGTGCTTTTGTCCATCCTACATGGCCACTCACTGCCTTTCCTAATTCAGACCCTCCGATTCACACCAACCAGTGATGTTTTTCTCACTCCTACTAGTGAATGGCCTGTTAGAAACCCTTACAATGCGCATCACCCCGCGATGTTTTTCAGAAACCTATTCTACATTGCCACTGCATGTTTCCTGACCTCCCTATGATGACCACGCCGTGGTGCTTTTCTCCATCCTACATTGCCACTCACTGACTATCCTAATTCAGACCCTCCAATTCACACCACCCCGTGATGTTTTTCTCACTCCTACTAGTCAATGGCCTCTTACAAACCCTTACAATGCACACGACCCCGCGATGATTTTCAGAAACCTATCTTATATTGCCACTGCATGTTTCCTGACCTCCCCATGCTGACGACCCCGTGGTGTTTTCTCCCTCCTACATTGTCACTCACTGCCTATCCTAATTCAGAAGCTAGATTAACCGCACCCCATAAAGTTTTGCTCACTCCTACTAGTGAATGGCCTATTAGAAACCCTTACAATGCGCACCACCCCGCGATGTATTTCAGAAACCTATCCTACATTGCCACTGCATGTTTCCTGACCTCTCCATGATGACCACCCCGTGGTGCTTTTCTCCATCCTACATTGCCCCACACTGCCTATCCTAATTCAGAACCTCCGATTCACACCACCTCCTGATGTTTTTCTCACTCCTACTAGTGAATGTCCTGTTAGAAACCCTTACAATACGCACCACCCTGCGATGTTTTTCAGAAACCTATCCTACATTGCCATTGCATGTCTGTTGACCTACAGATACTGACCACCCCGTGGTGCTTTTGTCCATCCTACATGGCCACTCACTGCCTTTCCTAATTCAGACCCTCCGATTCACACCAACCAGTGATGTTTTTCTCACTCCTACTAGTGAATGGCCTGTTAGAAACCATTACAATGCGCATCACCCTGCGATGTTTTTCAGAAACCTATCCTACATTGCCAGTGCATGTTTCCTGAGCTCACCATGCTGACCATCCCGTGGTGCTTTTCTCCATCTTACATGGCCTCTCACTGCATATGATGAATCAGACCATCTGATTCACACCACCCAGTGATGTTTTTCTCACTCCTACTATTGTATGGTCTGTTAGAAACCCTTAAAATGCGCACCACCCCGCGATGATTTTCAGAAACCTATCTTATATTGCCACTGCATGTTTCCTGACATTCCCATGCTGATGACCCCGTGGTGTTTTCTCCAACCTACATTGCCACTCACTGCCTATCCTAATTCAGACCCTCCGATTCACAGCACCCCATAAAGTTTTGCTCACTCCTACTAGTGAATGCCCTATGAAAAACCCTTACAATGCGCACCACCCAGCGATGTATGTCAGAAACCTATCCTACATTGGCACTGCATGTTTCCTGACCTCCCCATGCTGACCACCCAGTGTTGCTTTGCTCCATCCTACATTGCCACTCACTGCCCATCCTATTTCAGACCCTCCGATTAACACCACCCCGTGATGATTTTCTCACTCCTACTAGTGAATGGCCTGTTAGAAACACTTACAATGTGCACCACCCTGCGATCTTTGTCAGAAACCTATCCTACATTGCCACTGCATGTTTATTGACCTCCCCATTCTCACCACCCCGTGGTTCTTTTCTCCATCCTACATTGCCACTCACTGCCTTTCCTAATTCAGACCCTCCGATTCACACCATCCAGGGATGTTGTTCTCACTGCTACTAGTGAATGGGCTGTTAGAAACCCTTACAATACGCCCCACCCTGCGATGTTTTTCAGAAAACTATCCTAGATTGCCAATGCAAGCTTCCTGACCTCCGCATGCTGAGCACACCTTGGGGCTTTTCTCCATCCTACATTGCCATTGAGTGCCTATCCTAATTCACACCTTCCGATTCACACCACCAGGTGATGTTTTTCTCACTCCCACTAGTGAATGGCCTGTTAGAAACCTTTACAATGCGCACCACCCCGCGATGTTTTTCAGAAACCTATCCTACATTGCCACTGCAGGTTTCCTGACCTGCCCATGCTGACCACCCCGTGGGTCTTTTCTCCATCCAAGATTGCCACTCACTGCCTATCCTAATTTAGACCCTCGGTTTCACACCACCTCGTGATGTTTTTCTTAGTCCTACTAGTGAATGGCCTGTTAGAAACCCTTACAAGGCCCAGCATCCCGCGATGTTTTTCAGAAACCTATCCTACATTGCCACTCACTGCCTATGCTAATTCAGACCCTCCGATTCACAACACTCTGTGATGTTTTTCTCACTCCTACTAGTGGATGGCCTGTTAGAAAACCTTACAATGCGCACCACCCCTCCATGTTTTTCAGAAAGCTATCCTACACTGCCACTGCATATTTCCGGACCTCCCCATGCTGACCACCCCGTGGTGCTTTTCTCCATCCTACAGTGCCACTCACTGCCTATTCTAATTCAGACCTTCCGATTCACACAACCACGTAAAGTTTTTCTCACTCCTACTAGTAAATGTCCTGTTAGAAACGCTTGCAATGCGCACCACCCCGGGATGTTTTTCAGAAACCTATCCTACAATGCCACTCACTGTCTATCCTAATTCAGACCCTCAGATTCACACCACCCCTTGATGTTTTTCTCACTTCTACTAATGAATGGCCTGTTAGAATCCCTTACAATGCGCACCACCCCGCGATGTTTTTCAGAAACCGATCCTACATTGCCACTGCATGTTTCCTGACCTTCCCATCCTGACCACCCCATGGTGCTTTTGTGCATCCTATATTGCCCCTCAGTGCCTATCCTAATTGAGACCCTCCGATTCACACCACGCAGTTATGTTTTTCTCACTCCTACTAGTGAACGGCCTGTTAGAAACCCTTACAATGCGCACCACCTACGATGTTATTCAGAAAGTTATCCTACATTGGCACTGCATGTTTCCTGACCTCCCCAAGCTGACCACCCAGTGGTGCTTTTCTCCATCCTACATTGCCACTCACTGCCCATCCTATTTCAGACCCTCCGATTCACACTACCCCGTGACGATTTTTTCACTCTTGCTAGTGAATGGCCTGTTAGAATCCCTTACAATGTGCAGCACCCCACGATGTTTTTCAGAAACCTATCCAACATTGCCATTGCATGTTTCCTGACATCCCCATGCTGACCACACCGTGGTGCTTTTCTCCATCCTACATTGCCACTCACTGCCTATCCTAATTCAGACCCTCTGATTCACACCAACGCATGATGCTTTTGTCACTCCTACTAGAGAATGGCCTGTTAGAAACACTTACAATGCACACCACCCCACGATGTTTTACAGAAACCTATCCTCCATTGCCACTGCATGTTTCCTGACCTCCCCATGCTGATGAACCCGTGGTGCTTTTCTCCATCGTACATTGCCACTCACTGCCTATCCTCATACAGACCCTCAGATTCACACTACCACATGATGATTTTCTCACGCCCAGTAGTGAATGGCTGGTTAGAAACGCTTACAATGCGCACCACCCCGCGAAGTTTGTCAGAAACCTATCCTACAGTGGCACTGCATGTTTCCTGACCTCCCCATGCTGACCATCCCGTGGTGCTTTTCTCCATCCTACATTGTCACTTACTGCCTATCCTAATTCAGACACTCCGATTCATACCACCTCGTGATGTTTTTCTCACTCCTACTAGTAAATGGCCTGTTAGAAACACTTACAATGCGCACCACCACGCGATGTATGTCAGAAACCTATCGTACATTGCCACTGCATGTTTCCTGACCTCCCCATGCTGACCATCCCGTGGTGCTTTTCTCCATCCCACATTGACACTCACTGCCTATCCTCATTTAGACCCGCAGTCACACTACCCCGTGATGTTGTTCTCACTCCTACTAGTGAATGGCCTGTTAGAAACCCTTACAATGCGCACCACCCAGCGATGTTTATCAGAAACCTATCCTACATTGCCACTGCATGTTTCCTGACCTCCCCATGTTGACCACCCAGTGGTGCTTTTCTCATTCCGCCATTGCCACTCAGTGCCTATCCTAATTCAGACCCTCCGATTAACACCACCTCGTGATGTTTTTCTCACGCCTACTGGTGAACGGCCTGTTTGAAACCCTTACAATGCGCACCACCCCGCGATGTTTTACAGAAACCTATCTTACATTGCCACTGCATGTTTCCTGACCTCCCCATGCTGACCACCCCGTGGTGCTTTTCTCCATCCTACATTGCCACTTACTGCCTATCCTAATTCAGACACTCTGATTCACAACACCACATGATGTTTTTGTCACTCCTACTAGTGAATGGCCTATTAGAAACACTTACAATGCACACCACCCCGCGATGTTTTTCAGAAACCTATCCTACATTGCCACTGCAGGTTTCCTGACCTCGTGATGCTGATCACCGTGTGGTGCTTTTCTCCATCCTACATTGCCATTCACTACCTATCCTCATTCAGACCCTCGGATTCACACTACCACATGATGTTTTTCTCACTCCTACTAGTGAATGGCCTGTTAGAAACCCTTACAATGCGCACCACCACACGATGTTTTTCAGAAAGGTATCCTACATTGCCACTGCATGTTTCCTGACCTCCCCATGTTGGCCACCCCGTGGTGCTTTCTCCATCCTACATTGCCATTCACTGCCTATCCTAATTCAGACCCTCCGATTAACACCACCTCGTGATGTTTTTCTCACTCCTACTAGTGAACGGCCTGTTAGAAACCCTTACAATGCACACCACACCGCGATGTTTTTCAGAAACCTATCCTACATTGCCACTGCAGGTTTCCTGACCTCGTGATGCTGATCACCGTGTGGTGCTTTTCTCCATCCTACATTGCCATTCAGGGCCTATCCTAATTCACACCCTCCGATTCATACCACCAGGTGATGTTTTTGTCATTCCTACTAGTGAATGGCCTGTTAGAAACCCTTACAATGCACACCACCCCGCGATGTTTTTCAGAAACCTATCCTACATTGCCACTGCATGTTTCCTGACCTCCCCATGCTGACCACCCCGTGGTGCTTTTCTCCATCTTACATTGCCTATCACTGCCTATCCTAATTCAGACCCTATGATTCACACCACCCCGTGATATTTATCTCACTCGTACTAGCGAATGGACTGTTAGAAACCCTTACAATACGTACCACCCCGCGATGTTTTTCAGAAACCTATCCTACATTGCCTCTGCCTGTTTCCTGACTTCCCCATGCTGACCACCCCGTTGTGCTTTTCTCCATCGTACATTGGCACTCACTGCCCATCCTATTTCAGACCTTCCGATTCACACCACCCCGAGATGTTTTTCTCACTCCTACTAGTGAATGGCCTGTTAAAAACCCTTACATTGCACACCACCCCGCGATGTTTTTCAGAAACCTATCCTACATTGCCACTGCAGGTTTCCTGACCTCCCGATGCTGACCACCCCGTGGTGCTTTTCTCCATCCTACATTGCTTCTCACTGCGTATGCTACACCAGACCCTCCGATTCACACCCCCCAGTGATGTTTTTCTCACTCCTGCTCGTGAATGGCCTGTTAGAAACCCTCACAATGCGCACCACCCCGACATGTTTTTCAGAAACCTATCCTACATTGGCACTCCATGTTTCCTGACCTCCCCATGCTGACCACCCCATGGTGTTTTTCTCCATCCTCAATTGCCAGTTACTGCCTATCGTCATTAAGACCCTCCGATTCACACTACCCCATATGTTTTTCTCACTCCTACTAGTGAATGGCCTGTTAGAACCCATTACAATGTGCACCACCCCGCGATGTTTTTCAGAAACTTATCCTACATTGGCAATGCATGTTTCCTGACCTCCCCATGCTGACCACCCAGTGGTGCTTTTCTCCATCCTACATTGCCGCTAACTGCCCATCATATTTCAGACTCTCCGATTCACACAACCCCGGGATGATTTTCTCACTCCTACTAGTGAATGGCCTCTTAGAAACCCTTACAATGCACACCACCCCGTGATGTTTTTCAGAAACCTATCCTACATTGCCTCTGCATGTTTCCTGACTTCCCCATGCTGACCACCCCGTTGTGCTTTTCTCTATCGTACATTGGCCCTCACTGCCCATCCTATTTCAGACCTTCCAATTAACACCACCCCGTGATGTTTTTCTCACTTCTACTAATGAATGGCCTGTTAGAAAGCCTTACATTACACACCCCCCCGTGATGTTTTTCAGGAACCTGTCCTACCTTGCCACTGCATGTTTCCTGACCTCCCCATGCTGACCACCCAGTGGTGCTTTTCTCCATCCTACATTGCCACTCACTACCCATCCTATTTTAGACACTCCGATTCACACTACCCCGTGACGATTTTCTCACTCTTGCTAGTGAATGGCCTGTTAGAAACCCTTACAATGCACAGCACCCCGCGATGTTTTTCAGAAACTTTTCCCACATTGCCACTGCAGGTTTCCTGACCTCCCCATGCTGACCACCCCGTGGTGCTTTTCTCCATCCGTCATTGCCTCTCACTGCATATGCTAAATCAGACCCTCCGTTTCACACCACCCCGTGATGTTTTTCTCACTCCTACTAGTGAATGTCGTGTTAGAAACCCTTACAATGGGCACCACCCCGCGATGTTTATCAGAAACCTATCCTACATTGCCATTGCATGTTTGTTGACCTCCCCATACTGACCACCCCGTGGGGCTTTTCTCCATCCTACATTGGCACTCCCTGCCTTTCCTAATTCAGACCCTCCGATTCACACCACCCAGTGATGTTTTTTTCACTCCTACTAGTGAATGGGCTATTAGAAACCATTACAATGCGCACCACCCCGCGATGTTTATCAGAAACCTATCCTACATTGCCACTGCATGTTTCCTTACCTCCCCGTGCTGACCATTCCGTGGTGCTTTTCTCCATCCTACATTGCCCCTCACTGCCTATCCTAATTCAGACCCTCCAATTCACATCACCCCGTGATGTTTTTCTCACTCCTACTAGTGAATGGCCTGTTAGAAACCCTTACAATGGGCACCACCCCGCGATGATTTTCAGAAACCTATCTTATATTGCCACTGCCTGTTTCCTGACCTCCCCATGCTGACGATCCTGTGGCGTTTTCCCCATCCTACACTGCCACTCACTGCCTATCCTAATTCAGACCCTCCGATTCACAGCACCCCGTAAAGTTTTGCTCACTACTACTAGTGAATGGCCTGTTAGAAACCCTTACAATGCACACCACCCCGCGATCTTTTTCAGAAACTTATCCTACAGTGGCACTGCATGTTTCCTGACCTCCCCATGCTGACCACCCAGTGGTGATTTTCTCCATCCTACATTGCCACTCACTGCCCATCCTATTTCAGACCCGCTGATTCACACAACCCCGTGATGATATTCTCACACCTACTAGTGAATGGCCTGTTAGAAACCCTTACCATGCACACCACACCGCGATGTTTTTCAGAAACTTATCCTACAGTGGCACTGCATGTTTCCTGACCTTCCCATGCTGACCACCCAGTGGTGATTTTCTCCATCCTACATTGCCACTCACTGCCCATCTTATTTCAGACCCGCCGATTCACACAACCCCGTGATGATATTCTCACACCTACTAGTGAATGGCCTGTTAGAAACCGTTACCATGCACACCACACCGCGATGTTTTTCAGAAACCTATCCTACATTGCCACTGCATGTTTACTGACCTCCCCTTGCTGACCACACTGTGGTGCTTTTCTCCTTCCTACATTGCCCCCACTGCCCATCCTATTTCAGACCTTCTGATTCACACCACCCCGTGATGTTTTTCTCACTCCTACAAGTGAATGGCCTTTTAGAAACCCTTACAATGCGCACCACCCCGCGATGTTTTTCAGAAAGCTATCCTACATTGCCACTCCATGTTTCCTGACCTCCCAATGCTGACAACCCCGTGGTGCTTTCTTCCATCCTATGTTGCCACTCCCTGCCTATCCTAATTCAGACCCTCTGATTGACACCACCTCGTGATGTTTTTCTCACTCCTACTAGTGAATGGCCTGTTAGAAACCCTTACAATGCGCACTACCCCGCGATCTTTGTCAGACGCATCCTACATTGGCACTGCATGTTTCCTGACCTCCCAATGCTGACCACCCAGTGGTGCTTTTCTCCATCCTACATTGCCACTCACTGCCCATCCTATTTCAGACCCTCCGATTCACACCACCACGTGATGATTTTCTCACTCCTACTATTGAATGGCATGTTAGAAACCATTACAATGCGCACCACCTTGCGATGTTTGTCAGAAACCTATGCTACATTGCCACTGCATGTTTGTTGACCTCCCCATTCTCACCACCCTTTGGTGCTTTTCTCCATCCGACATTGCCACTCACTGCCTTTCCTAATTCAGACCCTTCGATTCACACCATCGAGTGATGTTGTTCTCACTCCTACTAGTGAATGCCCTGTAAGAAACCCTTAAAATACGCACCACCCCGCCATGTTTTTCAGAAACCTATATACATTTCCACTCCATGTTTCCTGACCTCCCCATGCTGACAACCCCATGGTGCTTTTCTCAATCCTACATTGCCATTCAGTGCCTATCCTAATTCACACCCTCCGATTCATACCACCAGGTGATGTTTTTCTCACTCCTACTAGTGAATGGCCTGTTAGAAACCCTTACAATGCATATCACCCCGCGATGTTTTTCAGAAACCTATCCTACATTGCCACTGCATGTTTCCTGACCTCCCCATGCTGACCACCCCGTGGTGCTTTTCTCCATCCTACTTTGCCTCTCACTGGCTATCCTAATTCAGACCCTCTGATTCACACCACCCCGTGATATTTATCTCACTCGTACTAGCGAATGGACTGTTAGAAACCCTTACAATACGTACCAACCCGCGATGTTTTTCAGAAACCTATCCTACATTGCCTCTGACTGTTTCCTGACTTCCCCATGCTGACCACCCCGTTGTGCTTTTCTCCATCGTACATTGGCACTCACTGACCATCCTATTTCAGACCTTCCGATTCACACCACCCCGAGATGTTTTTCTCACTTCTACTAGTGAATGGCCTGTTAGAAAGCCTTACATTACACACCACCCCGCGATGTTTTTCAGAAATCTGTCCTACTTTGCCACTGCAGGTTTCATGACCTCCCCATGCTGACCACCCCGTGGTGCTTTTCTCCATCCTACATTGCCTCTCACTGCGTGTGCTAAATCAGACCCTCCGATTCACACAACCCTGTGATGTTTTTCTCACTCCTACTAGTAAATGGCCTGTTAGAAACCCTTACAATGCGCACCGGCCCGCGATATTTTTCCAAAACCTCACCTTCTTTGCCACTGCATGTTTCATCACTTCCACATGCTGACCACCCTGTGGTGTTTTCTCCATCGTACATTGCCTCTCACTGCGTATGCTAAATCAGACCCTCCGATTCAAACCACCCAGTGATGTTTTTCTCACTCCTGCTCGTGAATGGACTGTTAGAAACCATTATAATGCGCACCACCTCGCGATGTTTTTCAGAAAGCTATCCTACATTGCCACTCCATGTTTACTGACCTCCCCATGCTGACAACCCTGTGGTGCTTTCCCCCATTCTACGTTGCCACTGACTGCCTATCCTAATTCAGACCCTCCGATTCACACCACCTCGTGATGTTTTTCTCACTCCTACTAGTGAATGGCCTGTTAGAAAGCCTTACAATGCGCACCACCCCGCGATCTTTGTCAGACACATCCTACATTGGCACTACATGTATCCTGACCTCCCCATGCTGACCACCCAGTGGTGCTTTTCTCCATCCTACATTGCCACTCACTGCCCATCCTATTTCAGACCCTCAGATTCACACCACTCCGTGATGATTTTCTCACTCTTACTAGTGAATGGCCTGTTGGAAACCCGTACAATGCGCACCACCTTGCGATGTTTGTCAGAAACCTATCCTACATTGCCACTGCATGTTTGTTGACCTCCACATTCTCACCACCCTGTGGTGCTTTTCTCCATCCGACATTGCCACTCACTGCCTTTCCTAATTCAGACCCTACGATTCACACCACCGAGTGATGTTGTTCTCACTCCTACTTGTGAATGCCCTGTTGAAACCCTTACAATACACACCACCCCGCCATGTTTTTCAGAAACCTATCCTACATTGCCAATGCAAGTTTCCTGACCTCTCCATGCTGACCACCCCATGGGGCTTTTCTCCATCCTACATTGCCATTCAGTGCGATCCTAATTCACACCCTCCGATTCATACCACCAGGTGATGTTTTTCTCATTCCCACTAGTGAAGGGCCTGTTAGAACCCATTACAATGGGCACCATATCGCGATGTTTTTCAGAAACTTATCCTACATTGGCACTGCATGTTTCCTGACCTCCCCATGCTGACCACCCTGTGGTGCTTTTCTCCATCCGAAATTGGCCCTCACTGCCCATCCTATTTCAGACCTTCTGATTCACACCATCCCATGATGTCTTTCTCACTCCTACTAGTGAATGGCCTGTTAGAAACCCTTAAAATGCACACTACCCCGCGATGTTTTTCAGAAACCTACCCTACATTGCCACTGCATGTTTCCTGACCTCCCCATGCTGACCACCCCGTGGTGCTTTTCTCCATCCTACATTGCCTCTCACTGCCTATCCTAATTCAGACCCTCTGATTCACACAACCCCGTGATATTTATCTCACTCGTACTAGCGAGTGGACTGTTAGAAACCCTTACAATACGTACCACTCTGCGATGTTTTTCAGAAACCTATCCTACATTGGCACTGCATGTTTCCTGACTTCCCCATGCTGACCACCCCGTTGTGCTTTTCTCCATCATACATTGGCACTCACTGACCATCCTATTTCAGACCTTCCGATTCACACCACCCCGAGATGTTTTTCTCACTCCGACTTGTGAATGGCCTGTTAGAAACCCTTACAATACACACCACCCCGCCATGTTTTTCAGAAACCTATCCTACATTGCCAATGCAAGTTTCCTGACCTCTCCATGCTGACCACCCCATGGGGCTTTTCTCCATCCTACATTGCCATTCAGTGCGATCCTAATTCACACCCTCCGATTCATACCACCAGGTGATGTTTTTCTCATTCCCACTAGTGAAGGGCCTGTTAGAACCCATTACAATGGGCACCACATCGCGATGTTTTTCAGAAACTTTGAGTCTTGTTCATGAATTCTCTACCTACCCCTATGTCTTCAAGGTTTTTACCCAATTTGTCTTCCAATAGATTTAGTGTTTCTGTTTTAATATTTAGATCTTCAATCCATTTAGATTTTATTTTAGTATATGGTGACAGGCATGGGTCTAGTTTTAGTTTTCGGCATATGGAGAGCCAGTTTTTCCAACACCATTTATTAAAGAGACTGTCATTCTTCCATTGAATCTGTTTGGCCCCCTTTATCAAAGATAAGGTCGTTGAGTGTGTTTGTAGTTGTGGTTGTATCTTCTAATCTATTCCATTGGTCTTTGGCTCTGTTTTGATTCCGGTACCATGTTGATTTTACTACAGTTGTTTTGCAGTATAACTTCAAGTCAGGGATTGTGATGCCTCCTGCCTTGCCTTTGCTGCTTAGAACTGTCCTTGCTATTCTAGGACTCTTCTCATGCCAGATGAATTTTAGGATTGATTTCTCGAGATCTATGTGGTATGTTGATGGTATTTTTATTGGGATTGCATTGAATCTGTATAACAGTTTTGGGAGAATGGCCATTTTCAAAATATTTATTCTTCCTGTCCATGAGCAAGGGATGTCTTTCCATTTTCTGAGATCGTCTTCAATTTCATTTTTCAATGCAATATAATTTTCCCTGATAGGTCTTTCACTTCTTTCATGAGAGTAATTCCTAAATATTTCATTTTCTTGGTTGCTAGTGTGAAGGGTGTAGCTTCTCTTATTTCTCTGTGATTTTGTTGTTAGTATATAAGAATGCTATTGATTTTTGAGTACTGATTTTGTATCCAGCCACATTGCTGAATTTATTTATTATATCTAGGAGTCTTTCAATGGAGTTTTGGGGTCTTCTATGTGGAGTTTCATATCATCTGCAAATAGTGATAATTTAACTTCTTTTTTTCCTATCTTTACACCTTGTATTTCTCTTTTATGTCTAATTGCTCTGGCTAGTATTTCCCGTACTATATTAAATACAGGCGGTGAAAGGGGACATCCTTGTCTTGTGCTTGATTTTAAAGTAAAGGCCTTCAATTTTTGGCCATTTAGTATGATACTGGCTGTTGGTTTGTCATAGATGGCCTTTATTATGTTGAGGTAAAGACCATCTATTCCAATTTTCTGTAAGGTTCTTATCATAAATGAATGTTGTACCTTATCAAAAGCTTTTTCTGGAAATGATCATGTGATTCTTACTTTTGACTCTATTGATATGATGGATTACATTTATTGATTTACGTATATTGGACCACCCCAGAATACCTGGGGTGAATCCCACTTGTTCATGGTGTATAATCTTCTTGATGATTTGCTGCATCCTATTTGCCAATATTTTATTGAGGATCTTTGCATCTGTGTTCATTAGGGAGATTGGTCTGTAGTTCTCTTTTTCAGTTGGATCTTTCTCAGGTTTTCGTACTAGAGTAATATTTGCTTCCAGGAATGACTTGGGAAGGATTGCTTCCCTTTCAATTTCATTGAAGAGTTTGAGGAGTGTCAGCATTAGGTCCTCTTTGTATTTCTTGTAGAATTTTGCAGTGAATCCATCTGGGCCTGGGCTCTTCTTTGTAGGTAATGACTTAATTACATTTTTTATTTCATTAATAGTAATTGGATTATTCAGCAGTTTTACTTCTTCTTGACCTAGCTTTGGTACTTCATATGCTTCTAGAAATCTGTCTATTTCTTCTGTGTTATCAAACCTTTGAGAATAGATGTTTTTGATATAGATGTTGATGATCATCTGTATTTCTATTGGGTCTGTAGTGATTTCACCTTTTTCATTCCTTATTGTTTGAATTTGAGCTTTTCCTTCCCTTTTTAAAATAAGGTTGGCTAGGGGCTTATCAATTTTATTTATTCTTTCAAAGAACCAACTCTTTGATTCATTGATTCTTTGCAGTGTTTTCTTAGTCTCTATTGCATTGATTTCTGCTCTGATTTTTATTATTTCCTCTCTTCTTTTGGCTTTGGGCTTGACTTGCTCTTCTTTTTCTAGCTGTTTGAGGTGTAGCATCAAATTATTTATTTGTATTTGTTCTGTTTTCCTGATGTGGGAACTCAGTGCAATAAATTTCCCTCTGAGGACAGCTTTCATTGCATCCCACAGATTCCAGTAAGTTGTATTTGTGTTTTCATTTGTTTGTAGGTATTGTTTAATTTCTTCTTTAATTTCCTCTGTGACCCACTGATTACTCAAGAGTGTGTTATTCAGTTTCCATGTGTTTATGGGGTTTTTGCAGTATCTTTTATCATTAATTACTAATTTCATAGCGCTATGATCTGATAACATGCAGAGGATGACTTCAATTCTTTTGCATTTCTTTAAATATGTTCTGTGAGTTAATATATGGTCTATTTTAGAGAATGATCCATGTACTGCTGAGAAAAATGTGTATTCTGTTGTTGTTGGGCAAAATACTCTGTATATGTCTATCAATTCCATTTGTTCACAGGTGTGATTCAGTTCTTTTATCTCTTTGCTGATTTTCTGTCTTGTTGATCTGTCCATTGGTGTCAATGGTGTGTTAAAATCTCCTGTTATAATTGTATTACTGCTAATTTGGTTTTTCATTTTTTGATATTACTTGTTTTATATAACTGGGGAATTTGGTGCATATATATTTCAGATAGTTATCTCTTCTTGTTGAAGTTTTCCCATAACCAGTATGTAGTGACCTGCTTTGTCTCTTCTGATCATTATTGGTTTGAAGTTGACATTGTCTGCAAAGAGAATAGCTACCCTGGCCTTTTTTGTGTGTTCCTGTTGCATGAAGTATTATTTTCCATCCTTTGACTTTCAGTCTGTGAGTATCCTTTTGGGTTAGATGGGTTTCTTGTAGACAGCATATGGTTGGATTTTGTTTCTTGATCTATTCTGCCAGTCTATTTCTTTTAATTAGTGCATTGAGACCATTTACATTAATGGTTATAACTGTTATATATTGGATTATTGGTGACGTTATATTTCTGCTGTTGCATCTTTACCTTTCTGTTCTATTTAATTGTCTGCTTTGTTAAGTGGTTTTTTCTTAAGTGTATCTAGACTGTCTTTCAGTATTCTTTGCAGGACTGGCTTGGTGATCATGAATTTTTTTCAGCTGTTCTTTGTCATGGAAGTATCTTATTTCTCCATCAATTTTGAAGGACAGTTTTGCAAGGTACATCAGTCTATGGTGGAAATCATTTTCCTTTAGGGTCTGAAATACTTCACTCCATGTTCTTCTTGCCTTTATTGTTTGTGTTGAGAAGTCTGCTGTGATTCTGATAGGTTTTCCTTTGTAGGTGATCTGTCTTTTCTCTCTGACAGCTTTTAATATTCTATTCTTTTGTTCGATTTCTGGAATGGTGATTATTATATGTCTGGGTGTAGTTTTATTTTGGTTATGGATATTTGGAGTTCTATATGCCTCATTGATCCTGGTATCAGTTTCCAATTTCATGTTTGGGAAGTTTTCAGCTATTACTTCTCTAAATATCCTCTTGACATCCTTTGTATTGTCTCCTTCTTTTTCATTTATCCCTATCAACCTTATGTTGTTTTTCTTTGCATCATCTTGCAGGTGTTGAATTGTTATTTCTTGATTTCTTGTTATTTTTAAAAGATCTTTCCTTTCCTGTTCACTGGTTGCAATCTTGTCTTCGAGGTCTGAAATTCTATCTTCTCATTCATTCAGGCAGTTTTTACAACTTTCAATGGAGCTTTTGATTTCCTGTGTATCTCTTTGCATCTGTTTTTTATATACTGTTTGTTTCTTGTATTGTTCATCCAGAGATTCTATCCTTTTGTTTAGTTCCTCCAATTTTTTAGCTGTGTCTTCTTTAGATATGTTCAGCATCTCCTTCATTTCTTTTATTATTTCTTCTTTTACCTGATAGATTATTTCTAGTTTGCGTTCCTTCAAAGCTTCCTGGAGCTGCTTCTGTATTTCTGTTACTATTGTTTCAGGTATTTCAGGTATATGGCATGTATTTTCTTCTATGTACATGGCTCCTAGGCTTTCTTGGGATGGGTTGGACGTTTGAGATTGCATTTTGGTCTTTCGTTTTGTCATTTTCTTATATTACTGTGTTTCAAGTGTTGTTCCACAGTTTCCCCTGGTCGTGCTGTAAATTGACTCTTATGTCCTTGGCTCTTGAGACTCCTCTTGTAATAGCTCCCTCCCTGGGCAGCGGAGCCCCTGGATTAAAAGAGGCTTGCCAGGATCCTCTCAGGTAGACCTAAAGCCTCCTCAATTTGCACAGTTCCCCCTTCGGGTAGCAAAGCTCCTCTGAGGGATAGAAGGCTACCTGGTGTGGTCCGGGCAATCCCAAATCCTGTTAAGCCCAGTATAGTGTGGCTGCAAGCCCATTGGGCCCCCACCCCCCTAGAGCAAGGATCTCATAATCTCCCAGGGATTGGATGTTTTGTAACAATCCAGCTCCTTGGATGGCAAAGCTCCCCAGGTTTATCAAAGGTTCCTTTATGGCCTAAGTAGGCCTCAAACCTCCTCAGCAGGACTGCTCCTTCCTCCAGGCAGTGGCAGTAGTGCTGGTGCTCTCCAGATCATAAGAAGGTCACAGTTGAGGTCAGAGCAGGTTTCAGCAACTCGGCCCAGCTCCCTCCTTCTGGCCAGCAGCTGTGGTGTTCTCCTTGGCCAGAGGAGGCTGCGGGCGGACCTGAGTCCCCTCCGCTGGGCTGGGCCCTCTCCTTCCAGCCGGCAGCAGTCGTAGTGTGGTCCCCGGGTGGGAGAGGCAGCAGGCAGGGCCAGATCAGAGTGGCCTCCACTCGGCTGGGCACTCACCTTCCGGTCCGCAGTGGTGGTAGCATGGGCCCCGGGCGGGAGAGGCAGAAAGCAGCCAGAATTTTATTATTGTTGCTGAACCGTATTCCACTGTGTATATATTCCATATTTGCTTTATGCATGGTATCTAGGTTGGTCCTTCACCTTAGCTGTAGTGAATGGGGTCACAATAAAAGTGAGAATAGTGTCTCTTTTGTGTGCTGTTTTCACTTTGCTCCAGTTAAAATGACTATTGTAAAAAATAATTTTAAAATAATGATGAAGAAAAACAAATCTCATGCATCTTAATTTTGGTTCAGTGACATTCAGTCTGGATTTTGGAACCCCAAATCTCCAGAGAATAGAGTTTAGTATGTTTTCAAGGGACTGATTTTGTGGCAGTTTGCTATAACAGCAGTTGGTAAACTTAACCAGAAGGAGATGGGTCCCAACCTCAGTGCCCTCCTTCCTGTGAAGAAAGAAGCCTGATAGGGCTGTGGCCAGCAGGGGGGAGGTACATAGTTCTGCAAAGACTTGTACTGCAACCTACCTCATTCAAAGAGAGGCTCAAACTAGGATGGCCAGAGCTCTAGATGGACAAGGATGGAATTTTTTTTCTGGTAAGTACCAATGATAAAACTATTTTGTGCTTAAAAATACAACTTAGTCTTAGCAATCCTTTAAGAATACGGCCTTAAAACTGAGCTGGAATTTTAAAAAAAACCTATAAAAATGACACAATTTCTTTACACTGGAATTGAAGAATCCACAGAGGTACATTTTTTTTTACTTAAACATATATTGATGCTAGCATTTTGTCCAATGAAATGTTTGTACAATAAACTAAGAAGAGTACAATCAGTGACATTTGCTTTTTTCCTACATCAAGACTGTGAGTCTCCTAGGCTGTTTTCAACTAAGCATTTTCATGGAAGCTGAGGATCATGAGACAGTAATTCCAAGTTCTAAGCTCAGCTGGCGGCTGCCTACTTAACATAATTACCTCCAGAAATCTATTTTTATGCCTGCCTTTATCTGTTCAACAAGACTTCATTACATCACAAATGTTAGAATAAACTTTGAAAGACCCTTGTCTAATCTCTAAATTCCTTGATGTTCTGACTTGGTCCCCACCCCTCAGACACATGGATTTACCTCCCAAGGAGTTTCACCTGTGCCCATCCTGTGACTGCCCTGATGGCCTGCTGTCTTCACAGTGAAAGCGCCCCTAGTGGCCACGTGGGCTTAACACAAGTTGCCAGCTTTACCCAAGAAACTTCAGGCAGGAATGAAAATTGCAAGAGACACTTGTTCCCCAACCTCTCTTAGTTCTTCTACAGTTTTTAAAAGTATAAATATATGAATATGAACGTGACCAAACACACCTGAATATGTACACCAGTGAGTTTCCAAACAAAATGAACAGAAGCAGGCTTGGTGTGAGGCCTAAGGCACACTAAGCCACTTTCTATATATTTGCAGGCAGACTGCAGAAAGGAAGAATGGTAAAGGGGAAAACTTGACATAAAGTGGAGACAGAGTTAAACCTATATCACAGCCCAGGCCCACCCCCTGCTCTTTATGGGCCACACGTATCACCAGAAAACATCTAGCAGCCCATATGTACATATATCAGGGTGCAATGAACTGACAATAAACCAAAGATTCAAGCAAGATGTTACCACTCCTGACATTAACTTTGAAATCAGATCTCCTGATGTGAACAGCAGAAGTGGTCATTCATAAGTGTCCTTCAGATGGCTCCTGGGAGCATCACCAGTTACTCTTCTTCCTCCTCTTCCTCTTCCTCCTCTTCCACAGCAGGGCCAGCAGAGCCCCCCGAGTATGGAAAGCCAGGCCCAACCTCAAACAGGGTCATGGTGACCCGTCGCCACCTCACAATGCTGTGCATGGTGCTGGAGGCCCTACAGGCAGGAGAGCAGTGCCGGGGCACCTCAGTGGCAGCTCTACATCCTGCACAAGTACCCCACAGTTGATGTCACCCCCTTCAAGTACCTACTGAAGCAGGCCCTTGCCACAGTCATACGCCATGTCCTCCTTGCCAGGCCCATCAACTCCAAGGCCAGGGGTGTCCCCAAGCTTCAGAAGAAGCCGCAGTGCAGCAGGAAAAGTACTCGGACAGGGCCTGCTGGCTCCAGCAAGAAAAAGATTGCAGAACCATGGGAAGCAAGAGCTCCCCTCAAACAAGCCAAAGCCCTAGAGAAAGCCCCTCAGGGAGGCTGCAAGGTGAAAGGCACTGGGCCACAGCAGGTTGTAGCCAAGAAGGACCCCCCAAAGTCAGCTGGGGCTTCCTCAACTGTCCACAAGCTTGGCAGGAAGCCCAAGGTCCCAGGCAGCAGGAGCAGGCAAGAAGACACAGCAGCCCCTGGGAAAACTTCAACTGCAGCCTCCAAGGCTGGAAAATGTGCTGCCTCCATGAAGGGTACAAAACCCGCAGTGAAGACCACCCCAGGGCATGGACCCAAGCCACTGCTGCCCCAAAGCCTCCACTGCTTCCAAGGCTGGGGCCCCTAGGACCAGGACTGTCTCCAGCCAGGAAGGCTTGGGGCCCCAAGAACTCCAGGCCACTGGTCAAGAGCTCATAGTTACTGTGCTCAGAGCTCAGTAGCTATATAGGCTGGTGGGACTGTGGGTGGCTGGGCTGAAGTTTTTATTCCTCCAAATCATTGCACTACTTATTTAACCCTAACTTATTTCTCAAACCATGACCTAGTTATCAATAAAGACACTGATGTATCACAAAAAAAAAGAAATCAGATCTCCCAAAGTTCCTTGTAAATAGAAGAGTGAAGTATAATACATCATATATTGAATGGTATAAATATGAGTACAGAGGTAGACAGATGATGATGATGATAGATAGATAGATAGATACAAAGATGCATACATAGATTTTTCCTAAAGCTATTTTTCATTGCCATTCAACCATAGACTCAAAGCTTGCCATGTGTATTTTGGATACAGAAGGAGCTCATGGAATTTCTCTCCACAAGTTCTCTCGTCTCCAGCAATCAAACAGCTCCCTGCATCTGGAGAATCCTTGAATAACTAGATGCCTCTGGAACTGGATGCACTTGTCTATGGCCACACTCCCTTCACACACTCAGACTTGGTCACAGCAAAGATATCATACCTCTTAGTAATATCTCTGTCCTCCTCAAGCTCTTTTTACCCAATGGCTGCACAAAGCAGTTTGGTATTTTATTAGATAGTTCTCCAGATATATATTAATTATAAATGTTTGACAGGATACCAAAGATAGATGGATAGATACTTTCCTATTAAGAAGTTTTATCATGAGCTAGCTATTGAAAAAGAAAAACAATTTAAATTCATGAAAATGCTAACTCTTTTTAATTTTTATGCATGTTGATATGCTCTGAGTATTAAAATGATTCCTGCTGCATAGCAGGAGGGGAAGCAGAGAGTAAAAGCTACAGAGCCTACAAGAATGAAGACATCTGTTAGACATACGTCTAACTGCCTATTTCCTGAAAGGCAATCCTTGCTAGAGATTTCTGGGGACACTTCAGCTTTCTTCATTAAATATAATCATAGAATAAGAGAACCTTATTCTCTTTCATGAAATAGAATTGAACCATGACAATTACATTACATTAACAATCATTTTAATTTTTTTATATTGTGATTTACTGGCCTTCTACTCCCTTTGGTTAAGTAAATAGAATACTTATCCCTCTGATTGTAAATAGGCACTTCCACTGAATTTGCACTGAAACTCAGATTCTGCCTCATCACCTAATGTGAAACTTTCTTCTACTCACAGAAATCCTCTTCCCAGGGATAACAACACTGGGATATTATACAAGATTAGCATCCTTTTGGGATGTGCTGGTGAACCTCAGATCATCACATGCTGTTCTGGTGCCAAGTAACCAGTTACAAGGCTCAGGTATCATCCTGGAATGCAGATGAGAGCGGTCAGTCATCATGCATACTCATGACACAATTAATCTAGACAAGGTTTGGTATATGAGTTTTATTTACTAATTTGATATAAAAGGAAACTGACATGGACAATTAACCTACAGAATAGTCTGAAAAAATGGAGATTTCTGAAATTATTGTAGTCCATAATAAAAATGGTAAAAATAATGATAATGAAAATATCTCAAGTTCTAGATCAGCAATATGTTGACCCTGTAATCATTCATCAGGATATGTCATCTTGACCGAAGGAAGAACAGTAGCACACACTTCTGGGTGGGACACAAACGTGTGACCTTAGGGGCACTGTATATGGTCCCTGGAATTCTCCTTGGCACTGTCTCCTGCTTGGCTTCCCTCACCCTACATGAAGTGAGAAACCTTCCTGCTTTGAAGAACATCAACCACGGACTGAACCCTCTGAAACTGCTATCCCTTCCACATGAAAAATAGATAATAAAACCATCATTTTAAAAAGTTGCCCTATTGATAGACAATTATACTGAGAGAAGAAAATTAACAATTACCCAAAAAGTTAGAGCAGACTTTATTTCTACATCTGCCGATCAATGTATGGATTTATTTAAACTAAATATGACAATTCATATGAGATTGGCAGTGAGCTAGATATCAGGAGAAATTCACCTATAGGATAAAGTAATGAGTCAGTGAGTTTATTAATGGCTAAGAGAATGAAAATGGAAATAGCATGGAATGAATTCCAGACCTATAATCCACCAGTTAGACAACCAAGAGTAACATATTTAAAACCATTAAACTGAGGAATGGATAAAAAGTTGTGGTATTTTTATACAATGGAGTACTACTCAGCTATAAAGAATGATCAC
Organism: Cavia porcellus; assembly: GCF_034190915.1. Classification (NCBI taxonomy): domain Eukaryota; kingdom Metazoa; phylum Chordata; class Mammalia; order Rodentia; family Caviidae; genus Cavia; species Cavia porcellus. Next base: position 31,834,884 of record NW_026947515.1, read on the forward strand.
ATTGAGATATTTATAAATAAATGAACGCAGCTTGAGACCATACTCATAAGTGAAATAAATCAAACTCAAATGTATAAATACCGAATAGTTTCCCTAGTGTAAGAAATGATAAGAATACATAAAAGTATGTGGTAATCATGATTCCCAATCATGTTGGTTTGAATCCATATAATGTTATCACTGATTAATTGCAGTGGCTTTAACCTGGGTTATTCGATTTTAGTGTGGGTGATAGTACAAATAGCTCCTCTGAAGAAAACAACACATCATAAAAGCTAGTGCTGATTTAATATCATCTTGTTTTGAATTCCCATCAAGCTGTTGTACACTTGTTTCCACTGGTTTTAACATGAGATGTCTTACTATATGTTACTATATGCGATAGTATAAACAAAATTTTTATAGGCAAAGAGATAATATAGAAACCATTGTTCATTTTCTGTTAACTGGTTCTAAAAACCTTATAATTTCTTCATTCTCTTGAATAGCTTCAGACTGACTTGATATGCTTGATGCTGTAGTATATGAAGTTATACTCAAATAATTCAAGGAAGGAGGCACTATGGTGACTACTATTATGTTAGATTATCTGGGGGTGAAACACAATGATGCTTAAACTGTTCAGTTCTGACCTGTGTTGTTCTAATACAATGTCCTCTTTTAACTCAATCCTACCCTTTTTTTAAATTAATCTATTTTTTCTTACATTTTTTTCAATTAAGGGAAAACTAAATTTAAAAATAGTGGCATATATTATAGTAACTTTTTTGTTTTCCTATTAACGTGATATGAACCCCAGTATTGCTCTCCCCATCTTGTTCTGTCAGATTTTACTATATTCTATTTTGTTTGATAGTATCAAGTTTGAGGGTATAGGCAACCACTTTGAAGACAATAAATTTCACTAAGATGCCCATTATGGTTTGATTATTATCTTCTTTATCCTGTAAGTCTCCAGTGTAGGTTTTATTTGTCTTGTTCTGTACTGTTTTGATCAATTCTATTATGCCTGACGATATAGGCAACTTTAAAAAAAAATAGCAAGAGGCACAATGGTAACCATTTTAGATCACCTGATATTCTATTTTTACATCATGTACTATGCCCATACTTTTGTTCTAACCAATTCTGTTTTGTTTAGCCATGTTAGGTTTTATTCTTTCTAAAAAAAAAAAATAAGAATTGTGAGAGTAAAAAAACCCAAAAACTGTAATTGCTATTAAAAAGAGAGGAAAGGAAGGTGGTCTAAGGGATTATAACTGCATGTATGTTTGAGTGTGTAGGATGGAAATCTATATTACTAGACTTTTGTTGGATCATTTATTGGCACTGTCTTCAATCTCATTGTATGAATGTTCACTTTATATGCTTTAATTTTATAATTTGGACAACTATTGCTTTTTTTATTTAAGAGGAAAAAGAGAAAAACACAAAACAAAACAAAGCAGTGTAAGGTTACACATAATACAGAACTACAAAAAAAATAACAGTAAGAAATCACCTGTTAATAGATTACATATTATCATCTTGGAAATAGTTGCTCAAATCACAGTATCAAAGAATACAAAGTAGACATTCAAACAGAGAGACTGCAAACAGCTGTGTTCAATGATCCAAAAACATTAATATAGTCAGCTATTTAACACACCTAAACACACTTGCTGTTATATCCGTTAGAGCTCTTTTTTTTCCTCCCTCTCTTTTTTACAACAAAATTTACACATTTTGGATTTTATTACTCCTTGGTCCTTATTACTTTTTTTTTGGGGGGGGGAGAGAATAAAGTCAAATATGGCAAAACAAAGCTGTAAGTCAAAACCAAGGATAGACATAGCACATGATGTAGAACAGAGTACAAGGTTATTAACAATGGTTATCAACATTGTCTCTTGTTTCCTTAAAAGGAATTGTCTATCTCATTAGATATTATAAAGTTGGACAAAACAGTGGAGAACAAGACCAATAAAACTTAGGCATTGTGAACATTACAGGACTTCCAAAGGAGACAATAGTCAAACCAGAATGGGCATCTTTGTGAATCTTATTGCCTTCAAATTAGTTGCCTATACCCTCAGACTTGCTACTATCGCACAGAATGGAACAGAGTCTAATCAGTCAAAACAAGATCTTGGGAGTATTACAGGACTTCAAAACAAGTTAATAGGAGATTGAAAAGAGTTACTATTATATATCCTAATTTTTTAATTTTCCCTTAATTAAAATAAACATAAGAAATAGCTAAATAATTTTTTTAAAGAATAGTAGTTACCATAGTGTCTGTCTTTTTCCTTAAAATATTTGGATAAAACTTCATATACTATAGCCTCAAATATTTCCATATCAAAAAGCCCAGAATAAAGACTTTCTAACTAATAAGTGAAAATTTTATAAGGCTTCAAGGCCACATAATGGGGAATCATGATTATCACATATTTTTATATATTTGAATCATTACTTACATTAGGGAAACTATTCGGTATTCATACATGCGAGATTGATTTATTTCACTTATGAGTATGGTCTCAAGCTGCGCCCATTTATTGATAAATATCTCAATGCGATCCTTCTTTATAGCTGAATAATACTCCATTGTATAGAAATACCACAACTTTTTTATCCATTCCTCAGTTGCTGGACACTTGGGTTGTTTCCAAGATCTGGCGATCACAAATTGTGCTGCTATAAACATAGGTGCACATATATCCCTGTGGTATGATGCTTTCAGTTCTTCTGGGAATATGCCTAGAAGTGGAATAGCTGGAATAAATGGGATTTCCAATCCCAACTTTTTGAGAAACCTCCAGACAGACCTCCACAAAGGCTGTACCAGTCTACACTCCCACCAACAGTGCAGGAGAGTTCCTTTTTTCCCACAGCCTCTCCAGCATTTGTTGTTGTTGGTTTTCTTGATCCTGGCCATTCTTTCAGGAGTGAGATGGTATCTCAGTGTGGTTTTAATTTGCATTTCTCTAATGACCAATGATGATGAGCATTTTTTCATGTATTTATTTGCCATTTGCATTTCTTCATCTGAGAATTGTGTATTCATCTCAGATGCCCATTTTTGAATTGGATCTTTGAATTTTGGAGGTCTGAGTTTTTTTAATTCTTTATATGTTTTAGACAAGAGTCCCTTGTCTGAGAGAGAGTTCACTAAAATCTTTTCCCAGTTTGTGGGTTTTCTTTTCACTATGCTGGAGATTTCTTTTGACATGCAAAAACTTTTTAATAAGAAGTGGTCCCAGTTGTTGATTCTGGGAAGTATTTCCCGTGCAGTTTGAGTCCTATTCATGAATTGTCTACCTACTCCTATGTCTCCAAGGTTTCTACCCAATTTGTCTTCCAATAGATTTAGCGTTTCTGTTTTAATATTCAGATCTTTGACCCATTTAGATTTTAATTTAGTACATGGTGATAGACATGGGTCTAGCTTTAGTTTTCGGCAAATGGAGAGCCAGTTTGTCCAGCACAATTTATTAAAGAGACTGTCATTCTTCCAGTGAACCTGCTTGGCTCCTTTATCAAAGATAAGGTGGTTGAGTGTGTTTGTAGTTGTGGTTGTATCTTCTAATCTATTCCATTGATCTTCAGCTCTGTTTTGATTCCAATACCATGTTGATTTTACTACTGTTGCTTTGTAGTATAATTTCAAGTCAGGGATTGTGATGCCTCCTGCTTTGTCTTTGCTGCTTAGAATTGCTTTTGCGATTCTAGGTCTCTTCTGGTTCCAGATGAAATTTAGGAGTGATTTCTCTAGATCTATAAGGTATGTTGATGGTATTTCTATTGGGATTGCATTGAATCTGTATAAGAGTTTTGGGAGAATGGCCATCTTCACAATGTTTGTTCTTCCTATCCATGAGCAAGGGATGTCTTTCCATTTTCTGAGATCATCTTCAATTTCCTTTTTCAGTGTATTATAGTTTTCACTGTATAAGTCTTTCACTTCTTTCGTAAGAGTAATTCCTAAATATTTCATTTTTTTGCTTGCTAATGTGAATAGTCCAGTTTCTCTTATTTCCCTCTCTGTGGTTTTGTTGTTTGTGTATAGGAATGCTATTGATTTCTGAGTATTGATTTTGTATCCAGCCACATTACTGAATTTATTTATTGTATCTAAGAGTCTTTCAATGGAGCTTAGGGGGTCTTCTATGTAGAGTATCATGTCATCTGCAAACAATGACAACTTAACTTCTTCTTTTCCTATCTTTACCCCTTTTATTTCTCTTTCTTGCCTAATTGCTCTGGCTAGTACTTCCAGTACTATATTAAATAGGACTGGTGATAAAGGACATCCTTGTCTTGTGCCTGATTTTAAAGTAAAGACTTTCAATTCTTGGCCATTTAGTATGATGCTGGCTGTTGGTTTGTCATAAATGGCCTTTATTATATTGAGGTAAAGACCATCTATTCCAATTTTCTGTAGAGTTTTTATCATGAATAAATGTTGGACCTTATCGAAGGCTTTTTCTGCATCTATAGAAATGATCATGTGATTCTTATTTTTGGCTTTATTGATATGGTGGATTACATTTATTGATTTGCGTATGTTGAACCATCCTTGCATTCCTGGGATGAATCCCACTTGGTCATGGTGTATCATCTTCTTGATGATTTGCTGGATCCTATTTGCCAATATTTTATTGAGGATTTTTGCATCTGTGTTCATTAGGGAGATCGGTCTATAGTTCTCTTTTTTAGTTGGGTCTTTCTCAGGTTTTGGTACTAGAGTGATATTTGCTTCCAGGAATGACTTAGGAAGGATTGCTTCCCTTTCAATTTCATTGAATAGTTTGAGGAGTGTCGGCATTAGGTCTTCTTTGTATTTCTTGTAGAATTCTGCAGTGAATCCATCTGGGCCTGGGCTCTTCTTGGTGGGTAAGGACTTAATTACATTTTCAATTTCAGTATCCGAGATTGGGTTATTCAACAATTTTACATCCTCTTGATCTAGCTTTGGCACTTCATACGCTTCTAAGAATCTGTCTATTTCTTCTGTGTTATCAAACTTTTGAGAGTAGAGGTTTTCGAAATAGGTGTTGATGATCCTCTCTATTTCTATTGGGTCTGTAGTGATTTCTCCTTTTTCATTTCTTATTGCATGAATTTGAGCTTTTTCTTTCCTTTTTTAATAAGGTTGGCTAGGGGCTTATCGATTTTATTTATTCTTTCAAAGAAGCAACTCTTTGATTCATTGATTCTTTGGATTGTTTTCTTAGTCTCTATTGCATTGATTTCTGCTCTGATTTTTATAATTTCCTCTCTTCTTTTGACTTTGGGCTTGACTTGCTCTTCTTTTTCTAGCTGTTTGAGGTGTAGCATCAAGTTATTTATTTGTATTCGTTCTGTTTTCCTGATGTGGGATCTCAGTGCAATAAATTTTCCTCTCAGAACGGCTTTCATTGCATCCCACAGATTCCGGTAAGTTGTATCTGCATTTTCATTTTCTTTTAGGTATTGTTTAATTTCTTCTTTAATTTCTTCTGTGATCCACTGATTACTCAAGAGTGTGTTATTTAGTTTCCATGTGTTTGCGGAATTTTTGCAGTATCCTTTGTCATTAATTTCTAATTTCAGAGCGCTATGATCCGATAATATGCAAGGGATGATTTCAACTCTGTTGCATTTGCTTAAATATGTTCTCTGAGCTAATATATGGTCTATTTTAGAAAATGATCCATGTACTGCTGAGAAGAATGTGTATTCTGATGTTGTTGGGTGGAACATTCTGTATATGTCTATCAAACCCATTTGTTCACAGGTGTGATTCAGTTCTGTTATTTCTTTGCTCATTTTCTGTCTGGTTGATCTGTCCCTTGGTGTCAGTGGTGTATTAAGGTCTCCTGTTACAATTGTGTTACTGATAATTTGAATTTTCATTTCTGTTAATAATTGTTTTATATAACTGGGTGCTCTGGAGTTTGGTGCGTATATATTTAAGATAGTTATCTCTTCCTCTTGGAGTTTTCCCCTTACGAGTATGTAGTGACCTTCTTTGTCCTTTATGGTCATTGTTGGTTTAAAGTTCACGTTGTCTGCAAACAGAATGGCTACTCCTGCCTTTTTTTGGATTCCTGCTGCATGAAGAATTGTTTTCCATCCTTTGACTTTCAGTCTGTGAGTATCTTTCTGGGTTAGATGGGTTTCCTGTAAACAGCATATGGTTGGATTTTGTTTCTTGATCCATTCTGCTAGTCTGTTTCTTTTGATTGGTGCATTGAGACCATTTACATTAATGGTTATTACTGTTAAATGCTGGTTAATTGTAGGAATGTTATCTCTCTGCTGTTGCATCTTTATCTTTCTGTTCTGTTTAATTATTTGCTTTGCTTAGTGCTTTTTTCCTTTGTGTATCTAAACTGTCTTTCAATATTTTTTGCAGGGTTGGTTTGGTGTTCATGAAGTTCTTCAGCTGTTCTTTGTCATGGACGTATCGTATTGCACCATCTATTTTGAATGATAGTTTTGCAGGATATATCAGTCTTGGTTGGAAATCATTTTGCTTTAGGATCTGGAATACTTCACTCCATGCTCTTCTTGACTTTATCGTTTGTGCTGAGAAGTCTGCTGTGATTCTGATAGGTTTTCCTTTATAAGTGATTTGTCTTTTCTCTCTGACAGCTTTTAATAATCTATTCTTATGTTGGATTTCTGGGATGGTGATTATTATATATCTGGGTGTAGTTTTATTTTGGTTATGACTATTTGGAGTTCTATATGCTTCACTGATCCTGATGTCAGTTTCTGATCTCATGCTTGGGAAATTTTTAGCTATTACTTCTCTAAATATCCTCCTGACATCCTTCATGTTGTCTCCCTCTCTTTCATTAATCCCTATCATTCTTATGTTATTCTTCTTTGCATCGTCTTGCAGTTGTTGAATTGTTGTTTCCTGGTTCCTTGTTATTTTCAAAAGATCTTTCCTTTCTTGTTCACTAGCTTCAATCCTGCCTTCAAGGTCTGAAATTCTATCTTCACTTTCATTAAGGCGGTTTTTACAACATTCAGTGAAGTTTTTTATTTCCTGTATATCTCTGTGCATCTGCATTATGTATTCTGTTTGTTTCTTATATTGCTCGTCTAGGGATTCTATCTTTTTGTTTAGTTCCTCCAATTTTTTATCTGTGTTTTCTTTAGATATATTTAGAATCTCTTTCATTTCTTTTATCATTTCTTCTTTTATCTGGGATATTATTTTGAGTTTGAATTTCTTTAAAGCTTCCTGGAGTTGCTTGTCAATTTCAGTGGCTATTGTGTCCGATATATTAGGTGGATGGGATATATTTTCTTCTATATACATCGCTCCTAGGGTTTCTTGAGATGGGCTGGAGGTTTGAGATTGTAATTTGGTCTTTCGTTTTGTCATTTTCCTATATTTCTGTGTTTCAAGTGTTATTTGAAAGCTTCCTCAGGATCTGTTGAAAATCCCCTTCTATGTTTGGAGCTACTGAGACTCTGGTGCCGCGCTACCCCAAGCCATTAGGCCTACAGAACCAGTGGCCCTCCTCTGCCTGCTCAGAACTCCGCAGTTCCAGACAAGCTGGGCCTCAGGGACACTGTGCACCCACCTGCCCCTTGGAAGCTCCACAGTTCTTCAATCGCAGCCGGGTTAGGGTACTCACCACAGGCCGCAGTGCTTCAGGAACCTGTGGACCCTCCCTGGTTGCAGAGATATCCAGAGTCCTCCAGACACGCAGAGAGGCCAGTGAGGGCACCCCAGATCTGCCCAGCTCCTCCTCTGCAGACCTATGGCTAGGCGCGGCAGTTAAACAGGCTGGGCTAGGCTGGTAGTGTGGGCCAGCCCACCTATGGGGAGCTCAGCAGGTCTCCAAATAAAGCCAGGAATGGGGAGGCTGATGTGGAAGCCTCAAACCCACCTCTCTCCTTCACTGCACCTGGAAGCCTGAGGGAACTCCAGCAGTTTGGGCGCAGATATCCAGAGTCCTCCAGACATGCAGAGAGGCCAGTGAGGGCACCCCAGATCTGCCCAGCTCCTCCTCTGCAGACCTATGGCCAGGCGCGGCAGCTAAACAGGCTGGGCTAGGCTGGTCGTATGGGCCAGCCCACCTATGGGGAGCTCAGCAGGTCTCCAAATGAAGCCGGGAATGGGGAGGCTGATGTGGAAGCCTCAAACCCACCTCTCTCCTTCACTGCACCTGGGAGCCTGAGGGAACTCCAGCAGTCTGGTCACAGATATCCAGAGTCCTCCAGACACGCAGAGAGGCCAGTGAGGGCACCCCAGATCTGCCCAGCTCCTCCTCTGCAGACCTATGGCCAGGCGTGGCAGCTAAACAGGCTGGGCTAGGCTGGTAGTGTGGGCCAGCCCACCTATGGGGAGCTCAGCAGGTCTCCAAATGAAGCCGGGAATGGGGAGGCTGATGTGGAAGCCTCAAACCCACCTCTCTCCTTCACTGCACCTGGAAGCCTGAGGGAACTCCAGCAGTCTGGGAACAGATATCCAGAGTCCTCCAGACACGCCAGCTTCAGGAGTTCGGGGGTCTTGGGCACCTGCAGTCGTGCTCTGTGAACAGCCGCGGCTCTCAGCCATGTTGTTTTTCTCACTCCTACTAGTGAATGGCCTGTTAGAAAACCTTACATTTCACACCCCCCCGCCATGTTTGTCAGAAACCTATCCTACATTGCCACTGCAGGTTTCCTGACTTCCCCATGCTGACCACCCCGTGGTGCTTTTCTCCATCCTACATTGCCTCTCACTGCGTGGGCTAAATTAGACCCTCCGATTCACACAACCCCGTGATGGTTTTCTCACTCCTACTAGTGAATAGCCTGTTAGAAACCCTTACAATGCGCACCACCCCGCGATGTTTTTCCGAAACCTCTCCTACATTGCCACTGCATGTTTCTTCACTTCCCCATTCTGACCACCCCGTGGTGCTTTTCTCCATCCTACATTGCCTCTCACTGCGCATGCTAAATCAGACCCTCCGATTCGCACCACCCAGTGATGTTTGTCTCACTCCTGCTCGTGAATGGACTGTTAGAAACCCTTACAATGCGCACCACCCCGCGATGTTTTTCAGAAAGCTATCCTACATTGCCACTCCATGTTTCCTGACCTCCCCATGCTGACAACCCCGTGGTGCTTTCCTCCATCCTACGTTCCCACTCACTGCCTATCCTAATTCAGACCCTACGATTCACACCACCTCGTGATGTTTTTCTCACTCCTACTAGTGAATGGCCTGTTAGAAACCCTTACAATGCGAAACACCCCGCGATCTTTGTCAGACATATCCTACATTGGCACTGCATGTTTCCTGACCTCCCCATGCTGACCACCCAGTGGTGCTTTTCTCTATCCTACATTGCCATTCACTGCCCATCCTATTTCAGACCCTCCGATTCACACCACCCCGTGATGATTTTCTAACTCCTACTAGTGAATGTCCTGTTAGAAACCCTTACAATGTGTACCACCTTGCGATGTTTGTCAGAAACCTATCCTACATTGCCACTGCATGTTTGTTGACCTCCCCATTCTCACCACCCTGTGGTGCTTTTCTCCATCCGACATTGCCACTCACTGCCTTTCCTAATTCAGACCCTCCGATTCACACCACCGAGTGATGTTGTTCTCACTCCTACTAGTGAATGCCCTGTTAGAAACCCTTACAATACGCACCAGCCCGCGATGTTTTTCAGAAACGTATCCTACATTGCCTCTGCATGTTTCCTGACTTCCCCATGCTGACCACCCGGTTGTGCTTTTCTGCATCGTACATAGGCACTCACTGCCCATCCTATTTCACACCTTCCGATTCACACCACTCAATGATGATTTTCTCACTCCTACTAGTGAATGTCCTGTTAGAAACCCTTACATTGGACACCACCCCGCGATGTTTTTCAGAAACCTGTCCTACACTGCCACTGCAGGTTTCCTGACCTCCCCATGCTGACCACTCCGTGGTGCTTTTCTCCATCCTACATTGCCTCTCACTGCGTATGCTAAATAAGACCCTCCAATTCACACCACCCAGTGATGTTTTCCTCACTCCTGCTCGTGAATGGACTGTTAGAAACCCTCACAATGCCCACCACCCCGCGATGGTTTTCAGAAAGCTATCCTACATTGCCACTCCATGTTTCCTGACCTCTGCATGCTGACAACCCTGTGGTGCTTTCCTCTATCCTACATTTCCACTCACTGCCTATCCTAATTCAGACCCTGCGATTCACACCACCTCGTGATGTTTTTCTCACTCCGACTAGTGAATGGCCCGTTAGAAACCCTTACAATGCGCAGCACCCCGCGTTGTTTTTCAGACACCTATCCTACATTGCCAAGCACTGCCTATCCTAATTCAGACACTCCGATTCACACCACCCTGTGATGTTTTTCTCACTCCTCCTGGTGAATGGCCCGTTAGAAACCCTTACAATGCGGACCACCCCGCGATGTTTGTCAGATACCTATCCTACATTGGCACTGCATGTTTCCTGACCTCCTCATGCTGACCACCAAGTGGTGCTTTTCTCCATCCTACATTGCCACTCACTGCCCATCCTATTTCAGACCCTCCGATTCACACCACCACGTGATGATTGTCTTACTCCTACTAGTGAATGGCCTGTTAGAAACCCTTACAATGCGCACCACCCTGCGATGTTTTTCAGAACCCTATCCTACATTGCCACTGCATGTTTGTTTACCTCCCCATTCTCACCACCCTGTGGTGCTTTTCTCCATTCGACATTGCCACTCATTGCCTTTCCTAATTCAGACCCTCAGATTCACACAACCCAGTGATGTTGTTCTCACTCCTACTAGTGAATGCCCTGTTAGAAAACCGTACAATGCGCACCACCCCGCCATGTTTTTCAAAAACCTATCGTACATTGCCAATGCAAGTTTCCTGACCTCCCCATGCTGACCACCCCTTGGGGCTTTTCTCCATCTGACATTGCCACTCACTGCCTTTCCTAATTCAGACCCTCCGATTCACACCACCCAGTGATGTTTTTCACACTCCTACTAGTGAATGGGCTGTTAGAAACCCTTACAACGCGCACCACCGTGCGATGTTTTTCAGAAAGCTATCCTGCATTGCCACTGCATATTTCCTGACTTCCCCATGCTGACCACCTTGTTGTGCTTTTCTCCATTGTACATTGCCACTTGCTGCCCATCCTATTTCAGACCTTCCGATTCACACCACCCCATGATGTTTTTCTCATTCCTACTAGTGAAAGGCCTGTGAGAAACCCTTACATTGCCCACCACCCCGCAATGTTTTTCAAAAACCTATCGTACATTGCCACTGCAGGTTTCCTGAGCTCCCCATGCTGACCACCCCGTGGTGCTTATCTCCAACCTACATTGCCTCTCACTGCGAGTGCTAAATCAGACCCTCCGATTCACACAACCCCGTGATGTTTTTCTCACTTCTACTCATGAATGGCATGTTAGAAACCCTCACAATGCACTCCACCCCGCGATGTTTTTCAGAAACCTATCCGACATTGCCACTCCATGTTTCCTGAAATCCCCATGCTGACGACCCAATGGTGCTATTCTCCATCCGACATTGCCACTCACTGCCTTTCCTAATTCAGACCCTCCGATTCACACCACTGAGTGTTGTTGTTCTCACTCCTACTAGTGAATGCCCTGTTAGAAACCCTTACAATGTGCACCACCCCGCCATTTTTCGGAAACCTATCCTACATTGCCAAAGCAAGTTTCCTGACCTCCCCATGCTGACCACCCAGTGGTGCTTTTCTCCATCCTTCATTGCCACTCACTGCGCATCCTATTTCAGACCCTTCGATTCAAACAACCCCGTGATGATTTTCTCACTCCCACTAGTGAATGGCTTGTTAGAAACCCTTACAATGCACACCACCCCGCGATGTTTTTCAGAAACCTATCCTACATTGCCTCTGCATGTTTCCTGACCTCCCCATGCTGACCACCCCGTGGTGCTTTTCTCCATCGTACATTGACACTCATTGCCCATCCTATTTCAGACCATCCGATTCACACCACCCCGTGATGTTTTTCTCACTCTTAACTAGTGAATGGCCTGTGAGAAACTCTTACAATGCACACCACCCCGGGATTTTTTGTCAGAAACCTATCCTACATTGCCACTGCAGGTTTCCTGACCTCCCCATGATGACCACCCCGTGGTGCTTTTCTCCATCCTACATTGCCACTCACTGCCTATCCTAATTTAGACCCTATGATTCACAGCAATGTGTGATGTTTTTCTCACTCCTACTAGTGGATGGCCTGTTAGAGACCCTTACAATGCGCACCACACCGCGATGTTTTTCAGAAATCTATCCTACATTGCCACTGCATGTTTCCTGACATCCCCATGCTGACCACTCCGTGGTCCTTTTCTTCATTCTAGATTGCCCCTAACTGCCTATCCTAATTCAACCCGCCGATTCACTCCACCTCGTGATGTTTTTCTTACTCCTACTAATGAATGGCCCGTTAGAAACCCTACAGGGCCCGGCATACCACGATGTTTCTCAGAAACTTATGCAACATTGCCACTGCAGGTTTCCTGATCTCCGCATGCTGACCACCCCGTGGTGCTTTTCTCCATCCTTCATTGCCTCTCACTGCATATGCTAAATCAGACCCTCGGATTCACACCACCCCGTGATGTTTTTCTCACTCCTACTAGTGAATGTCCTGTTAGAAACCCTTGCAATGCGCACCACCCCGCGATGTTTTTCAGAAACCTATCCTAAATTGCCACTCACTGCCTATCCTAATTCAGACCCTCTGATTCACACCACCCTGTGCTGTTTTTCTCACTCCTACTAGTGAATGGCCTGTTAGAAACCCTTACAATGCGCACCACCTCGCGATGTTTTTCGGAAACCTCTCCTACATTGCACTGCATGTTTCGTCACTTCCCCATGCTAACCACCCCGTGGTGCTTTTCTCCATCCTACATTGCCTATCCTAATTCTGACCTTCCGATTAACACCACCCCATGATGTTTTTCTCAACCTACATGTGTATGACCTCTTAGAAACCCTTACAATGTGCACGACCCTGCGATGTTTTTCAGAAACCTATCCTACATTGCCACTGGATGTTTCCTGATCTACCCATGCTGAAACCCCGTTGTGCTTTCCTCCATCCTACATTGCCACTCAGTGCCTATCCTATTTCAGACCCTCTGATTAACACCACCCCGTGATGGTTTTCTCACTCCTAAGGTGAATGGCCTGTTAGAAACCCTTACAATGCACACCACCCCGCGATGTTTTTCAGAAACTATTCCTACATTGCCACTGCAGGTGTCGTGTCCTCCGCATGCTGACCACCCCGTGGTCATTTTCTCCATCCTACATTGCCCCTCACTGCCTATTCTAATTCAGAACCTCCGATTCACACCACCCCGTGATGTTTTTCTCACTTCTACTCATGAATGGCCTGTTAGAAACCCTCACAATGCACTCCACCCCGCGATGTTTTTCAGAAACCTGTCCGACATTGCCACTCCATGTTTCCTGAACTCCCCATGCTGACCACCCAGTGGTGCTTTTCTCCATCCTACACTGCCACTCACTGCCCATCCTATTTCAGACCCTCCGATTCACACCAACACGTGATGATTTTCTCACTTCTAGTCATGAACGGCCTGTTAGAAACCCTCACAATGCGCTCCACCCCGCAATGTTTTTCAGAAACCTATCTGACATTGCCACTCCATGTTTCCTGAACTCCCCATGCTGACCACCCAGTGGTGCTATTCTCCATCCGACATTGCCACTCACTGCCTTTCCTAATTCAGACCCTCCGATTCACACCACCGAGTGTTGTTGTTCTCACTCCTACTAGTGAATGCCCTGTTAGATACCTTTACAATGCGCACTACCCCGCCATGTTTTTCAGAAACCTATCCTACATTGCCAATGCAAGTTTCCTGACCTCCCCATGCTGACCACCCAGTGGTGCTTTTCTCCATCTTGCATTGCCACTCACTGCCCATCCTATTTCAGACCCTCCGATTCACACAACCCCATGATGATTTTCTCACTCCCACTAGTGAATGGCCTGTTAGAACCCATTACTATGGGCACCACCCCGCGATGTTTTTCAGAAACATATCCTACATTGACACTGCATGTTTCCTGACCTCCCCATGCTGACCACCCAGTGTTGCTTTTCTCCATGCTACATTGCCACTCACTGCCCATCCTATTTCAGACCCTCCGATTCACACAACCCCGTGATTGTTTTCTCACTCCTGCTAGTGAATGGCCTGTTAGAAACCCTTACAATGCACACCACCCTGCGATGTTTTTCAGAAACCTATCCTACATTGCCTCTGCATGTTTCCTGACCTCCCCATGCTGACCACCCCGTGGTGCTTTTCTCCATCCTACATTGCCACTCACTGCCTATCCTAATTTAGACCCTATGATTCACAGCACCCCGTGATGTTTTTCTCACTCCTACAATGGATGGTCTGTTAGAAACCCTTACAATGCGCACCACCCCGCGATGTTTTTCAGAAATCTATCCTACATTGCCACTGCATGTTTCCTGATATCCCCATGATGACCACCCCGTGGTACTTTTCTCCATCCTAGATTGCCCCTCACTGCCTATCCTAATTCAACCCGCCAATTCACACCACCTCGTGATGTCTTTCTTACTCCTACTAGTGAATGGCCGGTTAGAAACCCTTACAGGGCCCAGCATCCCACGATGTTTATCAGAAACGTATGCTACATTGCCACTGCAGGTTTCCTGATCTCCGCATGCTGACCACCCCGTGGTGCTTTTCTCCATCCTTCATTGCCTCTCACTGCATATGCTAAATCAGACCCTCGGATTCACACCACCCCGGGATGTTTTTCTCACTCCTGATAGTGAATGTCCTTTTAGAAATCCTTGCAATGCGCACCACCCCACGATGTTTTTCAGAAACCTATCCTACATTGCCGCTCACTGCCTATCCTAATTCAGACCCTCCGATTCACAGCACCCCGTGCTGTTTTTCTCACTCCTACTAGTGAATGGCCTGTTAGAAACCCTTACAATGCGCACCACCCCTCGATGTTTTTCGGAAACCTCTCCTGCATTGCCACTGCATGTTTCGTCACTTCTTCATGCTGACCACCCCGTGGTGCTATTCTCCATCCGACGTTGCCACTCACTGCGTTTCCTAATTCAGACCCTCCGATTCACACCCCTGAGTGTTGTTGTTCTCACTCCTACTAGTGAATGCCCTGTTAGAAACCCTTACAATGCGCACCACCCCGCCATGTTTTTCAGAAACCTATCCAACATTGCCACTGCATGTTTCCTGACCTCCCAATGCTGACCACCACGTGGTGCTTTTCTCCATCCTACATTGCTTCTCACTGCGTGTGCTAAATGAGACCCTGAGACTCACACAGTCCCGTGATCTTTTTCTCACTCCTACTCGTGAATGGCCTGTTAGAAACCCTCACAATGCGAACAACCCCGCGATGTTTTTCAGAAACGTATCCTACATTGCCACTGCATGTTTCCTTACGTCCCCATGCTGACCATCCCGTAGTGCTTTTCTTCATGCTACATTGCCACTCACTGCCTATCCTAATTCAGACCCTCCTATTCACACCACCACGTTTTGTTTTTCTCACTCCTACTAGTGAATGGCCTGTTAGAAACCATTACAATGCCCCCCACCCCGCGATGTTTTTCAGAAAGTTATCATACATTGCCACTGCATGTTTCCTGAACTCCCCATGCTCACCACCCCGTGGTGCTTTTCTCCATCCTAAATTGCCACTGACTGCCTATCCTCATTCAGACCCTCCGATTCACACCACCCTGTGATGTTTGTCTCACTCCTACTAATGAATGGCCTGTAAGAAACACTTACAATGCGCACCCCCCCCGATGTTTTTCAGAAACCTATCCTACATTGCCACTGCATGTTTTCTGACCTCCCCATGTTGAAACCCCATGGTGCTTTTCTCCATCCTACATTGCCACTCACTGCCTATCCTAATTCAGACCTTGCAATTCACACCACCCCATGATGTTTTTCTCACTCCTATTAGTGAATGACCTGTTAGAAACCCTTACAATGCGCACCACCCCTCGATGTTTTTCGGAAACCTCTCCTGCATTGCCACTGCATGTTTCGTCACTTCTTCATGCTGACCACCCCGTGGTGCTATTCTCCATCCGACGTTGCCACTCACTGCGTTTCCTAATTCAGACCCTCCGATTCACACCCCTGAGTGTTGTTGTTCTCACTCCTACTAGTGAATGCCCTGTTAGAAACCCTTACAATGCGCACCACCCCGCCATGTTTTTCAGAAACCTATCCAACATTGCCACTGCATGTTTCCTGACCTCCCAATGCTGACCACCACGTGGTGCTTTTCTCCATCCTACATTGCTTCTCACTGCGTGTGCTAAATGAGACCCTGAGACTCACACAGTCCCGTGATCTTTTTCTCACTCCTACTCGTGAATGGCCTGTTAGAAACCCTCACAATGCGAACAACCCCGCGATGTTTTTCAGAAACGTATCCTACATTGCCACTGCATGTTTCCTTACGTCCCCATGCTGACCATCCCGTAGTGCTTTTCTTCATGCTACATTGCCACTCACTGCCTATCCTAATTCAGACCCTCCTATTCACACCACCACGTTTTGTTTTTCTCACTCCTACTAGTGAATGGCCTGTTAGAAACCATTACAATGCCCCCCACCCCGCGATGTTTTTCAGAAAGTTATCATACATTGCCACTGCATGTTTCCTGAACTCCCCATGCTCACCACCCCGTGGTGCTTTTCTCCATCCTAAATTGCCACTGACTGCCTATCCTCATTCAGACCCTCCGATTCACACCACCCTGTGATGTTTGTCTCACTCCTACTAGTGAATGGCCTGTTAGAAACCCTTACAATGCTCACCACCCCGCGATGTTTTTTAAAAATCCTATCCTACTTTGCCACTGCATGTTTCCTGACCTCCCTATGCTGACCAACCTGTGGTGCTTTTCTCCATCCTACATTGCCACTCACTGCCTATCCTAATTCAGACACTCCGATTCACACCACCCCGTTATGTTTTTCTCACTCCTACTAGTGAATGACCTGTTAGAAACCCTTACAATGTGCACACCCCGCGATGTTTTTCACAAACCTATCCTACATTGCCACTGCATGTTTCCTGACCTCCCCATGCTGACCATCCCATGGGGTTTTGTCCATCCTACATTGCCTCTCACTGCATATGCTAAATCAGAACCTCCGATTCACACCACCCGGTGATATTTTTCTCACTCCTACTAGTGAATGGCCTGTTAGAAACCCTTACAATGCGCACCACACAGGATGTTTTTCAGAAAGCTATCCTACATTGCCATTGCATGTTTCCTGACCTCCCCTTGCTGACCACCTCGTGGTGCTTTTCTCCATCCTACATTGCTACTCAATGCCTATCCTAATTGAGACCCTCCAAATCACACCACCCGGTGATGTTTTTTTCACTCCTACTAGTGAATGGCCTGTTAGAAACCCATACAATGCACATGACCATGCGATGATTTTCAGAAACCTATCCTACATTGCCACTGCATGTTTCCTGACCTCTCCATGCTGACCAACCTGCCATGCTGACCATCCCGTGGTGCTTTTCTGCGTCCTACATTGCCACTCACGGCCTATCCTAATTCACACCCTCCAATTAACACCACCCATGATGTTTTTCTAACTCCTAATAGTGAATAACCTGTTACAAAGCCTTACAATGCGCACCACCCCTTGACGTTTTTCAAAAACCTATCCTACATTGCCACTGCATGTTTCGTGACCTCCCCATGCTGACCACCCCGTGCTGCTTTTCTCCACCCTACATTGCCACTGACTGCCTATCCTAATTTCAACATTCCGATTAACATCACCTCATGATAATTTTCTCACACCTACTAGTGAATGACCTGGTACAAACCCTTACAATGCGAAAGACCCCGTGATGTTTTTCAGAAAGCTATCCTACATTGCCACTTCATGCTTCCTGACCTCCCCATACTGAAACCCTATGAAATTTTCTCGATCCTAGATTGCCACTCACTGCCTATACTAATTCAGACCCTCCGATTCACACCACCCCGTGATGGTTTTCTCACTCCTACTAGTGAATGCCCTGTTAGAAACCGTTACAATGCGCACCACCCCGCGAAGTTTTCCCGAAAACTATCCGCGATTTCCAATGCATGTTTCATGACCTCCCCATGCGGACCACCCCGTGGTGCTTTTCTCCATACTACATTGCCACTCACTGCCTATCCTAATTCAGACCCTCAGATTAACAACACCCCGTGATGTTTTTCTCACTCCTACTAGTGAATGGCTTGTAAGAAACCCTTACAATGCGCACCAACCCGCGATGTTTTTCAGAAACCTATCCTACATTGCCACAGAATGTTTCCTGACCTCCCCATGCTGACCACCCCGTGGTGCTTTTCTCATTCCTACATTGCCACTCACTGCCTATCCTAATTCAGACCCTCCGATTCAAACCACCGCGTGATGTTTTTCTTACTCCTTCTAGTGAATGTCCTTTTAGAAACCCTTCGAATGCGCACCACCCCGCAATGCTTTTCAGAAACCTATACAATTTTGCCACTGCATGTTTCCAGACCTCCGTATGCTGACCACCCCTTGGTGCTTTTCTCCATCCTACGTTGCCACTCAATGCCTATGGTAATTCAGACCCTCCGATTCACACCACCCCGTGATGTTTTTCTCACTCCTACTAGTAAATGGCCTGTTAGAAACCCTTACAGTGGACAACACCCCCGATGTTTTTCAGAAACCTATCCTAAATTGCCACTGCATGTTTCCTGACCTCCCCATGCTGACCACCCCGTGGGGCTTTTCTCCATCCTACATTTGCTCTCACAGTGTTTTCTAAAGCAGACCCTCCGATTCACACCACTCCGTGATGTTTTTCTCACTCCTACTAGTGAATGGCCTTTAGAAACCCTTACAATGCACACCACACCTCGATGTTTTTCAGAAACCTATCCTATATTGCCAATGCATGTTTCCGGACCTCCCAATGCTGACCACCCCAGGGTGCTTTTCTCCATCCTACATTGCCTCTCACTGCATATGCTAAATCCGACCCTCTGATTCACACCACCTCGTGATGTTTTTCTCACTCTACTAGTGAATGTCTTGTTAGAAACCCTTTCAATGCGCACCACCCCACGATGTTTTTCAGAAACCTACCCTACATTGCCACTGCATTTTTCGTGACCTCCCCTTCTGACAACCCTGTGGTGCCTTTCTCCATCCTGCATTGCCTCTCACGGCCTATCCTAATTCAGACCCTCCGACTCACAACACCCCGTGATATTTTTCTCACTCCTACTTGTGAATGGCCTGTTACAAAGCCTTACAATGCGCACCACCCCGTGGTGTTTTTCAGAAACCTATCCTACATTGCCAATACAAGTTTCCTGACCTCCCCATGCTGACCTCCCCGTGGTGCTTTTCTCCAACCTACATTCCCACTCACTGCCTATCCTAATTCAAGCCCTCCGATTCACACCTCCCGGTGATGTTTTTCCCACTCCTACTAGTGAATGGCCTGTTAGAAACCCTTACAATGAACACCACCCTGCGATGTTTTTCAGAAACCATTCCTACATTGCCACTACATGTTTCCTGCCTCCCATGCTGACCAGCCTGCCATGCTGACCACCTCGTGGTGCTTTTCTCTATTCTATATTGCCACTCACGGCCTATCCTAATTCAGACCATCAGATTAACACCACCCCATGATGTTTTTCTCACTCCTTCTAGTGAATGACCTGTTACAAACCCTTGCAATGCGCACCACCCCTCGATGTTTTTAAAAAACCTATCCTACATTGACACTGCATGTTTCCTGACCTCACCAAGCTGATCAACCCGTGGTGCTTTTCTCCATTCTACATTGCCACTCACTACCTATCCTAATTAAGACCCTCCAATTCACACCACCCCGTGAGGTTTTTCTCACTCCTACTAGTGAATGGCCTGTTAGAAACCCTTACAATGCATACCATCCCGCGATGTTTTTCAGAAACCTATCCTACATTGCCACTGCATTTTTCCTGACCTCCCTTCTGATCACCCTGTGGTCCTTTTCTTCATCGTGCATTGCCTCTCACTGCCTATGATAATTCAGACCCTCCGATTCACACCACACCGTGATGTTTTTCTCACTCCTACTTGTGAATGGCCTGTTAGAAACCCTTACAATGCTCACCACCCCGCGGTGTTTTTCAGAAACCTATCCTACATTGCCACTCCATGTTTCCTGACCTCCCCATGCTGACTTCCCCGAGGTTCTTTTCTCCATCCTACATTGCCACTCACTGCCTTTCCTAATTGAGACCCTCCGATTCACACCACCCCGGGCTGTTTTTCTCACTCCTACTAGTGAATGGCCTGTTAGAAACCCTTACAATGCGCTCCACCCTCGATGTTTTTCAGAAAGCTATCCTATATTGCCACTGAATGTTTCCTGCCCTCCCCATGCTGCCCACCCCGTGGTGCTTTTCTCCACCCTGTATTGACACTCACTGCCTATCCTAATTCAGACCCTCTGAATGACACCACCTGGTCATGTTTTTCTCACTCCTACTTGTGAATGGCCTCTTAGAAACCCTTAGAATGCACACCACCCTGCGATGTTTTTCAGAAACCTATCCTACATTGCCACTGCATGTTTCCTGACCTCCCCATGCTGACCACACCGTGGAGCTTTTGTGAATCCTACATTGCCTCTCTCTGCCTATGCCTAATGAGACCCACCAATTCACACCACCCCGTGATGTTTTTCTCACTCCTACTAGTGAATGGCCTCTTAGAAACCCTTACAATTTGCAAAACCCCGCGATGTTTTTCAGAAACCTATCCTACAATGCCACTGCAGGTTTCCTGACCTCACCATGCTGACCACACCGTGGTGCTTTTATGCATCCCACATTGCCACTTTCTGCCTATCCTAATTCCGACCGCCGATTCACACCACCCCGTGATTTTTTCTCACTCCTACTTGTGAATGGCCTGTTAGAAACCCTTAAAATGCACACCACACCGCGATGTTTTTCAGAAACCTATCCTACATGCCACTGCATGTTTCGTGACCTCCCCGTGGTGCTTTTCTCCATCCTACATTGCCACTCACTGCCTATCCTAATTTTGACCTTTCGATTAACACCACTCCATGATGATTTTCTCACACCTACTAGTGAATGACCTGTTAGAAACCCTTAAAATGCACACCACCACGCGATGTTTTTCAGCAACCTATCCTACATTGCCACTGCATGTTTCCTGACCTCACCAAGCTGATCACCCCGTGGTGCTTTTCTCCATCTTACATTGCCACTCACTGCCTATCCTAATTCAGACCCCCGATTCACACCACCCCATGATGTTTTTCTCACTCCTACTAGTGAATGGCCTTTTAGAAACCCTTACAATGCGCACCACCCCACGATGCTTTTCAGAAATCTATCCCACATTGCTACTGCATGTTTCCTGACCTCCCTATGATGACCACCCCGTGGTGCTTTTCTCCATCCTACATTGCCACTCACTGCCTATCCTAATTCAGACTCCCTGATTCACACCACCCGTGATGTTTTTCTCACTACTACTAGTGAATGGCCTGTTAGAAACCCTTAAAATGCACACCACCACGCGATGTTTTTCAGCAACCTATCCTACATTGCCACTGCCTGTTTCGTGACCTCCCCATGCTGACCACCCTGTGGTGCTTTTCTCCACCCTACATTTCCACTGACTGCCAATCCAAATTCTGACCTTCCAATCAACACCACCCTATTATTATTTTCTCACACCCACTAGTAAATCACCTGTTACAAACGCTTACAATGCGCAAGACCCCACGATGTTTTTCTCATTCTTAATTGTGAATGGCATTTTAGAAACCCTTACAATGCTCACCACCCCGCGCTGTTTTTCAGAAACCTATCCTACATTGCCACTCCATGTTTCCTGACCTCTCCCTGCTGACCACCCGGTGGTGCTTTTCTCCATACTACATTGCCACTCACTGCCTATCCTAATTCAGACCCTCTGATTCACACCACCCCGCGATATTTTTCTCACTCCTACTAGTGAATGGACTTTAGAAACCCTTAAAATGCACACCACACCTCGATGTTTTTCAGAAACCTATCATACATTGCCACTACAGGTTTTCTGACCTCCCCATGCTGAACACCCCGTGGTGCTTTTCTCCATTATACATTGCGTCTCACTGCCTATCCTAATTCAGACCCTCCGATTCAGAAAACCCCGTGATGTTATTCTCACTCCTACTTGTGAATGGCCTGTTAGAAACCCTTACAATGAGCACCACCCCGTGGTGTTTTTCAGAGACCTATCCTACATTGCCACTGCATGTTTCCGGACCTCCCCATGCTGACCACCCTGCCATGCTGACCACCCCGTGGTGCTTTTCTCCATCCTATATTGCCACTCACGGCGTATCCTAATTCAGACCCTCCGATTAACACCACCCCATGATGTTTTTCTCACTCCTACTAGTGAATGACCTGTTACAAACCCTTGCAATGCGCAACACCCCTCGATGTTTTTCAAAAGCCTATCCTACATTGCCACTGAGTGTTTCCTGACCTCTCCATGCTGACCACCCCGTGCGGCTTTTCTCCATCTTACATTGCCTATCACTGCGTATGCTAAATCAGACCCTCCGATTTACACCACCCCGTGATGTTATTTTCACTCCTACTTGTGAATGGCCTGTTAGAAACCCTTACAATGAACACCACCCCGTGGTGTTTTTCAGAGACCATTCCTACATTGCCACTGCATTTTTCCTGACCTCCCCTTCTGACCACGCTGTGGTCCTTTTTCTATCCTGCATTTCCTCTCACTGCCTATGCCAATTCAGACCCTCCGATTCACACCGCCCCGTGATGTTTTTCTCACTCCTACTTGTGAACGGCCTGTTAGAAACCCTTACAATGCACACCACCCTGCGATGTTTTTCAGAAACCTATCCTATATTGCCACTGCATGTTTCCTGACCTCCCCATGCTGACCACACCGTGGAGCTCTTGTGAATCCTACATTGCCTCTCTCTGCCTATGCCTAATGAGACCCACCAATTCACACCACCCCGTGATGTTTTTCTCACTCCTACTAGTGAATGGCCTCTTAGAAAATCTTACAATTTGCACCACCTGGTGATGTTTTTCAGAAACCTATCCTACATTGCCACTGCAGGTTTCCTGACCTCACCATGCTGACCACCCCGTGGTGCTTTTCTCCATCCTACATTGCCATTTACAGCCTATCCTAATTCCGACCCCCAATTCACACCACCCCGTGATTTTTTCTCACTCCTACTTGTGAATGGCCTGTTAGAAACCCGTAAAATGCACACCACACCGTGATGTTTTTCAGAAACCTATCCTACATGCCACTGCATGTTACGTGACCTCCCCTTCTGACCACCCTGTGGTCCTTTTCTCCATCCTCCAATGCCTCTCACTGCCTTTCCTAATTCAGACCGTCTGATTCACTCCAACTCGTGATATTTTTCTCACTCCTACTAGTGAATGGCCTTTTAGAAACCCTGACAATGCACACCACCCAGCGATGTTTTTCAGAAACCTATCCTACATTTCCACTGCATTTTTCCTGCCCTCCCCTTCTGACCACCCTGTGGTCCTTTTCCCCATCCTGCACTGCCTCTCACTGCCTATCGTCTTTCAGACCCTCTGATTCACACCACCCTGAGATGTTTTTCTCACTCCTGCTTGTGAATGGCCTGTTAGAAACCCTTACAATGCACACCACCCTGCAATGTTTTTGAGAAATCTAACCTACAATGCCAGTGCATATTTCCTGACCTCCCCATACTGATCACCCTGACTTGCTAACCTACCTGTGGTGCTTTTCTCCATCCTACGTTGCCACTCACTGCCCATGCTAATTCAGACCATCCAATAAACACCACCCCATGATGTTTTTCTCACTCCTACTAGTGAATGACCTGTTACAAACTACTTACAATGCGCACCACCCCACCATGTTTGTCAGAAACCTATCCGACATTGCCACTGCATGTTTCCTGACCTCCCCATGGTGACCACCCCGTGGTGCTTTTCTCCATCCTACATTGCAACTCACTGCCTTTCCTAATTTAGCACCTCAGATTCCCAACACCCCGTGATATTTTTCTCACTCATAGTCGTGAATGGCCTGTAAGAGACCCTTACAATTCGCATCACCCCGCGATGTTTTTCAGAAACCTATCCTACATTGCCAGTGCATTTTTCCTGACCTCCCTATGCTGACGACCCTGTGATGCATTTCTCCATTCTACATTGCCACTCAATGCCTATCCTAATTCAGACCCTCCGATTCACACCACTCCGTGAGGTTTTTCTCACTCCTACTTGTGAATGGCCTGTTAGAAACACTTAAAATACACACCACCGCACAATGTTTTTCAGAAACCTATCCTACATTGGCACTGCATGTTTCATGACCTCCCCATGCTGACCACCCCGTGCTGCTTTTCTCCACCCTACACAGCCACTGACTGCCTATCCTATTTCTGACCTTCCGATTAACACCACCCCATGATTATTTTCTCACACCTACTAGTGAATCCCCTGTTACAAACCCTTACAAAGCGCAAGACCCCGCGATGTTTTTCAGAAAGATATCCTACATTGCCACAGCATGCTTCCTGACCTCCCCATGCAGACAACCCCATGGTGCTTTTCTCCATCCTACATTGCCACTCACTGCCTATCCTAATTTAGAGCGTCCAATTCACACCACCCCATGATGTTTTTCTCACTCCTTCTAGAGAATGACCTTTTAGAAACCCTTACCATGCGCACCATCCCGCGATGCTTTTCAGAAACCTATCCTACATTGCCACTGCATGTTTCCTGACCTCCCCATACTGACCACACCGTGGTGATTTTCTCCATGCTACATTGCCACTCACTGCCTATGCTAATTCAGACCCTCTGATTGACACCAGCCCGTGATGTTTTTCTCACGCCTACTAGTGAATGGCCTGTTAGAAACCCTTACAATGGACAACATCCAGCGATGTTTTTCACAAACCTATCCTCAACTGCCACTGCATGTTTCCTGACCTCCCCATGCTGACCACCCCGTGGGGATTTTCTCCAATCTACATTGCCTCTCACTGCGTATTCTAAATCAGACCCTCCGATTCACACCACCACGTGAAGTTTTTTTCACTCCTACTAGTGAATGGCCTGTTAGAAACCCTTACAATGCGCAACACCCCGCAATGTTTTTCAGAAACCTATGCTACATTGCCACTGCATGTTTCCTGACCTCTCCATGCTGACCACCCCATGGTGCTTTTCTCCATCCTACATTGCCATTCACTGCCTTTCCTAATTCAGACCCTCCGATTCACTCCAAGCCGTGATGTTTTTCTCACTCCTACTAGTGAATGGCCTTTTAGAAACCCTTACAATGGGCACCACCCCGCGATGCTTTTCAGAAACCTATCCTACATTGCCAGTGCATGTTTCCTGACCTCCCTATGCTGACCACCCCGTGGGGCTTTTCTCCATCCTACATTGCCTCTCACTGCATATTCTAAATCAGACCGTCCGATTCACACCACCCCGTGATGTTTTTCTCACTCCTACTAGTGAATGGCCTGTTAGAAACCCTTACAATGCGCACGACCCCGCGATGTTTTTCAGAAAGCTATCCTACATTGCCACTGCATGTTTCCTGACTTCCCCATGCTGACAACTCCGTGGTGCTTTTCTCCATCCTACATTGCCACTAACTGCCTATCCTAATTCATGCCCTCCGATTCACACCACCCTGTGATGTTTTTCTCACTCCTACTAGTGAATGCCCTGTTAGAAACCCTTACAATGCGAACCACCACGCCATGTTTGTCAGAAACCTATCCGACATTGCCACTGCATGTTTCCTTACCTCCCCATGCTGACCACCCCGTGGTGCTTTTCTCCATCCTACATTGCCACTCACTGCCTTTCCTAATTCAGAACCTCAGATTCACAACACCCCATGATATTTTACTCACTCATACTCATGAATGGCATGTAAGAGACCCTTACAATGGGCACCACCCTGCGATGTTTTTTCAGAAACCTATCCGATATTGCCACTGCATGTTTCCTGACCTCCCCATGCTGACCACCCCGTGGTGCTTTTCTCATTCCTACATTGCCACTCACTGCCTATCCTAATTCAGACCCTCCGATTCAAACCACCGCGTGATGTTTTTCTTACTCCTTCTAGTGAATGGCCTTTTAGAAACCCTTAGAATGCTCACCACCCCGCAATGCTTTTCAGAAACCTATACTATTTTGCCACTGCATGTTTCCAGACCTCCGTATGCTGACCACCCCTTGGTGCTTTTCTCCATCCTACGTTGCCACTCAATGCCTATGGTAATTCAGACCCTCCGATTCACACCACCCCGTGATGTTTTTCTCACTCCTACTAGTAAATGGCCTGTTAGAAACCCTTACAATGCACACCACACCTCGATGTTTTTCAGAAACCTATCCTGTATTGCCAATGCATGTTTCCGGACCTCCCAATGCTGACCACCCCGGGGTGCTTTTCTCCATCCTACATTTGCTCTCACAGTGTTTTCTAAAGCAGACCCTCCGATTCACGCCACCCCGTGATGTTTTTCTCACTCCTACTAGTGAATGGCCTTTAGAAACCCTTACAATGCACACCACACCTCGATGTTTTTCAGAAACCTATCCTGTATTGCCAATGCATGTTTCCGGACCTCCCAATGCTGACCACCCCGGGGTGCTTTTCTCCATCCTACATTGCCTCTCACTGCATATGCTAAATCCGACCCTCTGATTCACACCACCTCGTGATGTTTTTCTCACTCTACTAGTGAATGTCTTGTTAGAAACCCTTTCAATGCGCACCACCCCACGATGTTTTTCAGAAACCTACCCTACATTGCCACTGCATTTTTCGTGACCTCCCCTTCTGACAACCCTGTGGTGCCTTTCTCCATCCTGCATTGCCTCTCACGGCCTATCCTAATTCAGACCCTCCGACTCACAACACCCCGTGATATTTTTCTCACTCCTACTTGTGAATGGCCTGTTACAAAGCCTTACAATGCGCACCACCCCGTGGTGTTTTTCAGAAACCTATCCTACATTGCCAATACAAGTTTCCTGACCTCCCCATGCTGACCTCCCCGTGGTGCTTTTCTCCAACCTACATTCCCACTCACTGCCTATCCTAATTCAAGCCCTCCGATTCACACCTCCCGGTGATGTTTTTCCCACTCCTACTAGTGAATGGCCTGTTAGAAACCCTTACAATGAACACCACCCTGCGATGTTTTTCAGAAACCATTCCTACATTGCCACTACATGTTTCCTGCCTCCCATGCTGACCAGCCTGCCATGCTGACCACCTCGTGGTGCTTTTCTCTATTCTATATTGCCACTCACGGCCTATCCTAATTCAGACCATCAGATTAACACCACCCCATGATGTTTTTCTCACTCCTTCTAGTGAATGACCTGTTACAAACCCTTGCAATGCGCACCACCCCTCGATGTTTTTAAAAAACCTATCCTACATTGACACTGCATGTTTCCTGACCTCACCAAGCTGATCAACCCGTGGTGCTTTTCTCCATTCTACATTGCCACTCACTACCTATCCTAATTAAGACCCTCCAATTCACACCACCCCGTGAGGTTTTTCTCACTCCTACTAGTGAATGGCCTGTTAGAAACCCTTACAATGCATACCATCCCGCGATGTTTTTCAGAAACCTATCCTACATTGCCACTGCATTTTTCCTGACCTCCCTTCTGATCACCCTGTGGTCCTTTTCTTCATCGTGCATTGCCTCTCACTGCCTATGATAATTCAGACCCTCCGATTCACACCACACCGTGATGTTTTTCTCACTCCTACTTGTGAATGGCCTGTTAGAAACCCTTACAATGCTCACCACCCCGCGGTGTTTTTCAGAAACCTATCCTACATTGCCACTCCATGTTTCCTGACCTCCCCATGCTGACTTCCCCGAGGTTCTTTTCTCCATCCTACATTGCCACTCACTGCCTTTCCTAATTGAGACCCTCCGATTCACACCACCCCGGGCTGTTTTTCTCACTCCTACTAGTGAATGGCCTGTTAGAAACCCTTACAATGCGCTCCACCCTCGATGTTTTTCAGAAAGCTATCCTATATTGCCACTGAATGTTTCCTGCCCTCCCCATGCTGCCCACCCCGTGGTGCTTTTCTCCACCCTGTATTGACACTCACTGCCTATCCTAATTCAGACCCTCTGAATGACACCACCTGGTCATGTTTTTCTCACTCCTACTTGTGAATGGCCTCTTAGAAACCCTTAGAATGCACACCACCCTGCGATGTTTTTCAGAAACCTATCCTACATTGCCACTGCATGTTTCCTGACCTCCCCATGCTGACCACACCGTGGAGCTTTTGTGAATCCTACATTGCCTCTCTCTGCCTATGCCTAATGAGACCCACCAATTCACACCACCCCGTGATGTTTTTCTCACTCCTACTAGTGAATGGCCTCTTAGAAACCCTTACAATTTGCAAAACCCCGCGATGTTTTTCAGAAACCTATCCTACAATGCCACTGCAGGTTTCCTGACCTCACCATGCTGACCACACCGTGGTGCTTTTATGCATCCCACATTGCCACTTTCTGCCTATCCTAATTCCGACCGCCGATTCACACCACCCCGTGATTTTTTCTCACTCCTACTTGTGAATGGCCTGTTAGAAACCCTTAAAATGCACACCACACCGCGATGTTTTTCAGAAACCTATCCTACATGCCACTGCATGTTTCGTGACCTCCCCGTGGTGCTTTTCTCCATCCTACATTGCCACTCACTGCCTATCCTAATTTTGACCTTTCGATTAACACCACTCCATGATGATTTTCTCACACCTACTAGTGAATGACCTGTTAGAAACCCTTAAAATGCACACCACCACGCGATGTTTTTCAGCAACCTATCCTACATTGCCACTGCATGTTTCCTGACCTCACCAAGCTGATCACCCCGTGGTGCTTTTCTCCATCTTACATTGCCACTCACTGCCTATCCTAATTCAGACCCCCGATTCACACCACCCCATGATGTTTTTCTCACTCCTACTAGTGAATGGCCTTTTAGAAACCCTTACAATGCGCACCACCCCACGATGCTTTTCAGAAATCTATCCCACATTGCTACTGCATGTTTCCTGACCTCCCTATGATGACCACCCCGTGGTGCTTTTCTCCATCCTACATTGCCACTCACTGCCTATCCTAATTCAGACTCCCTGATTCACACCACCCGTGATGTTTTTCTCACTACTACTAGTGAATGGCCTGTTAGAAACCCTTAAAATGCACACCACCACGCGATGTTTTTCAGCAACCTATCCTACATTGCCACTGCCTGTTTCGTGACCTCCCCATGCTGACCACCCTGTGGTGCTTTTCTCCACCCTACATTTCCACTGACTGCCAATCCAAATTCTGACCTTCCAATCAACACCACCCTATTATTATTTTCTCACACCCACTAGTAAATCACCTGTTACAAACGCTTACAATGCGCAAGACCCCACGATGTTTTTCTCATTCTTAATTGTGAATGGCATTTTAGAAACCCTTACAATGCTCACCACCCCGCGCTGTTTTTCAGAAACCTATCCTACATTGCCACTCCATGTTTCCTGACCTCTCCCTGCTGACCACCCGGTGGTGCTTTTCTCCATACTACATTGCCACTCACTGCCTATCCTAATTCAGACCCTCTGATTCACACCACCCCGCGATATTTTTCTCACTCCTACTAGTGAATGGACTTTAGAAACCCTTAAAATGCACACCACACCTCGATGTTTTTCAGAAACCTATCATACATTGCCACTACAGGTTTTCTGACCTCCCCATGCTGAACACCCCGTGGTGCTTTTCTCCATTATACATTGCGTCTCACTGCCTATCCTAATTCAGACCCTCCGATTCAGAAAACCCCGTGATGTTATTCTCACTCCTACTTGTGAATGGCCTGTTAGAAACCCTTACAATGAGCACCACCCCGTGGTGTTTTTCAGAGACCTATCCTACATTGCCACTGCATGTTTCCGGACCTCCCCATGCTGACCACCCTGCCATGCTGACCACCCCGTGGTGCTTTTCTCCATCCTATATTGCCACTCACGGCGTATCCTAATTCAGACCCTCCGATTAACACCACCCCATGATGTTTTTCTCACTCCTACTAGTGAATGACCTGTTACAAACCCTTGCAATGCGCAACACCCCTCGATGTTTTTCAAAAGCCTATCCTACATTGCCACTGAGTGTTTCCTGACCTCTCCATGCTGACCACCCCGTGCGGCTTTTCTCCATCTTACATTGCCTATCACTGCGTATGCTAAATCAGACCCTCCGATTTACACCACCCCGTGATGTTATTTTCACTCCTACTTGTGAATGGCCTGTTAGAAACCCTTACAATGAACACCACCCCGTGGTGTTTTTCAGAGACCATTCCTACATTGCCACTGCATTTTTCCTGACCTCCCCTTCTGACCACGCTGTGGTCCTTTTTCTATGCTGCATTTCCTCTCACTGCCTATGCCAATTCAGACCCTCCGATTCACACCGCCCCGTGATGTTTTTCTCACTCCTACTTGTGAACGGCCTGTTAGAAACCCTTACAATGCACACCACCCTGCGATGTTTTTCAGAAACCTATCCTATATTGCCACTGCATGTTTCCTGACCTCCCCATGCTGACCACACCGTGGAGCTCTTGTGAATCCTACATTGCCTCTCTCTGCCTATGCCTAATGAGACCCACCAATTCACACCACCCCGTGATGTTTTTCTCACTCCTACTAGTGAATGGCCTCTTAGAAAATCTTACAATTTGCACCACCTGGTGATGTTTTTCAGAAACCTATCCTACATTGCCACTGCAGGTTTCCTGACCTCACCATGCTGACCACCCCGTGGTGCTTTTCTCCATCCTACATTGCCATTTACAGCCTATCCTAATTCCGACCCCCAATTCACACCACCCCGTGATTTTTTCTCACTCCTACTTGTGAATGGCCTGTTAGAAACCCGTAAAATGCACACCACACCGTGATGTTTTTCAGAAACCTATCCTACATGCCACTGCATGTTTCGTGACCTCCCCTTCTGACCACCCTGTGGTCCTTTTCTCCATCCTCCAATGCCTCTCACTGCCTTTCCTAATTCAGACCGTCTGATTCACTCCAACTCGTGATATTTTTCTCACTCCTACTAGTGAATGGCCTTTTAGAAACCCTGACAATGCACACCACCCAGAGATGTTTTTCAGAAACCTATCCTACATTGCCACTGCATTTTTCCTGCCCTCCCCTTCTGACCACCCTGTGGTCCTTTTCCCCATCCTGCACTGCCTCTCACTGCCTATCGTCTTTCAGACCCTCCGATTCACACCACCCTGAGATGTTTTTCTCACTCCTGCTTGTGAATGGCCTGTTAGAAACCCTTACAATGCACACCACCCTGCAATGTTTTTGAGAAATCTAACCTACAATGCCAGTGCATATTTCCTGACCTCCCCATACTGATCACCCTGACTTGCTAACCTACCTGTGGTGCTTTTCTCCATCCTACGTTGCCACTCACTGCCCATGCTAATTCAGACCATCCAATAAACACCACCCCATGATGTTTTTCTCACTCCTACTAGTGAATGACCTGTTACAAACTACTTACAATGCGCACCACCCCGCCATGTTTGTCAGAAACCTATCCGACATTGCCACTGCATGTTTCCTGACCTCCCCATGCTGACCACCCCGTGGTGCTTTTCTCCATCCTACATTGCAACTCACTGCCTTTCCTAATTCAGCACCTCAGATTCCCAACACCCCGTGATATTTTTCTCACTCATAGTCGTGAATGGCCTGTAAGAGACCCTTACAATTCGCATCACCCCGCGATGTTTTTCAGAAACCTATCCTACATTGCCAGTGCATTTTTCCTGACCTCCCTATGCTGACGACCCTGTGATGCATTTCTCCATTCTACATTGCCACTCAATGCCTATCCTAATTCAGACCCTCCGATTCACACCACTCCGTGAGGTTTTTCTCACTCCTACTTGTGAATGGCCTGTTAGAAACACTTAAAATACACACCACCGCACAATGTTTTTCAGAAACCTATCCTACATTGGCACTGCATGTTTCATGACCTCCCCATGCTGACCACCCCGTGCTGCTTTTCTCCACCCTACACAGCCACTGACTGCCTATCCTATTTCTGACCTTCCGATTAACACCACCCCATGATTATTTTCTCACACCTACTAGTGAATCCCCTGTTACAAACCCTTACAAAGCGCAAGACCCCGCGATGTTTTTCAGAAAGATATCCTACATTGCCACAGCATGCTTCCTGACCTCCCCATGCAGACCACCCCATGGTGCTTTTCTCCATCCTACATTGCCACTCACTGCCTATTCTAATTTAGAGCGTCCAATTCACACCACCCCGTGATGTTTTTCTCACTCCTTCTAGAGAATGACCTTTTAGAAACCCTTACCATGCGCACCATCCCGCGATGCTTTTCAGAAACCTATCCTACATTGCCACTGCATGTTTCCTGACCTCCCCATACTGACCACACCGTGGTGATTTTCTCCATGCTACATTGCCACTCACTGCCTATGCTAATTCAGACCCTCTGATTGACACCAGCCCGTGATGTTTTTCTCACGCCTACTAGTGAATGGCCTGTTAGAAACCCTTACAATGGACAACACCCAGCGATGTTTTTCACAAACCTATCCTAAACTGCCACTGCATGTTTCCTGACCTCCCCATGCTGACCACCCCGTGGGGATTTTCTCCAATCTACATTGCCTCTCACTGCGTATTCTAAATCATACCCTCCGATTCACACCACCACGTGAAGTTTTTTTCACTCCTACTAGTGAATGGCCTGTTAGAAACCCTTACAATGGGCACCACCCCGCGATGTTTTTCACACACCTATCCTACATTGCCACTGCATTTTTCCTGACCTCCCCTTCTGACCACCTTGTTGTCCTTTTCTCCATCCTGCATTGCCTCTCACTGCCTATTGTAATTCAGACCCTCTGATTCACACAATTCCGAGATTTTTTTCTCACTCCTACTAGTAAATGGCCTGTTAAAAACTCTTACAATGCGAGCCAACCCGCCATGTTTGTCAGAAACCTATCAGACATTGCCACTGCATGTTTCCTGACCTCCCCATGCTGACCACCCCGTGGTACTTTTCTCCATCCTACATTGCCACTCACTGCCTTTCCTAATTCAGACCCTCCGTTTCACACCACCCCGTGATATTTTTCTCACTCCTACTAGTGAATGGCCTGTTAGAAACCCTTACAATGGACACCCCGCGATGTTTTTCACAAACCTATCCTAAATTGCTACTGCATGTTTCCTGACCTCCCCATGCTGACCAACCCGTGGGGCTTTTCTCCATCCTACATTGCCTCTCACTGCATATTCTAAATCAGACCGTCCGATTCACACCACCCCGTGATGTTTTTCTCACTCCTACTAGTGAATGGCCTGTTAGAAACCCTTACAATGCGCACGACCCCGCCATGGTTTTCAGAAAGCTATCCTACATTGCCACTGCATGTTTCCTGACTTCCCCGTGCTGACAACACCGTGGTGCTTTTCTCCATCCTACATTGCCACTAACTGCCTATCATAATTCAGGCCCTACGATTCACACCACCCTGTGATGTTTTTCTCACTCCTACTAGTGAATGGCCTGTTAGAAACCCTTACAATGCGAACCACCCCGCCATGTGTGTCAGAAACCTATCCGACATTGCCACTGCATGTTTCCTTACCTCCCCATGCCAACCACCCCGTGGTGCTTTTCTCCATCCTACATTGCCACTCACTGCCTTTCCTAATTCAGAACCTCAGATTCACAACACCCCATGATATTTTACTCACTCATACTCGTGAATGGCCTGTAAGAGACCCTTACAATGCGCACCACCCTGCAATGTTTTTTCAGAAACCGATCCGACATTGCCACTGCATGTTTCCTGACCTCCCCATAGTGACCACACTGTGGTGATTTTCTCCATCCTACATTGTCACTCACTGCCTATCCTAATTCAGACCCTCCAATTTACACTACCCAGTGATGTTTTTCTCACTCCTACTAGTGAATGGCCCGTTAGAAACCCTTACAATGCGCAGCACCCCGCGATGTTTTTCAGAAACCTATGCTACATTGCCACTGCATGTTTCCTGACCTCCCTTTGCTGACCACCCCATGGTGCTTTTCTCCATCCTACATTGCCACTCACTGCCTTTCCTAATTCAGACGCTCTAATTCACTCCAACCCGTGATGTTTTTCTCACTCCTACTAGTGAATGGCCTTTTAGAAACCCTTACAATGCACACCACCCCGTGATGCTTTTCAGAAACCTATCCTATATTGCCACTGCATGTTTCCTGACCTCCATATGCTGACCACCCCGTGGCGCTTTTCTCCATCCTACATTGCAACTCACTTCCTATCCTAATTGAGACCCTCTGATTCACACCAGCCCATGATGTTTTTCTCACTCCTACTAGTGAATGGCCTGTTAGAAACCCTTACAATGCACACCACCATGCGAAGTTTTTCAGAAACCTATCCTACATTGCCACTGCATGTTTCCTGACCTCCCCATGCGGACCACATGCCATGCCTACCACTCCGTGGTGCTTTTCTCTGTCCTACATTGCCACTCACGGCCTATCCTAATTCAAACCCTCCGATTAACACCACCCCATGATGTTTTTCTCACTCCTAATAGTGAATGACCTGTTACAAAACCTTACAATGTGCACCAACACGTGATGTTTTTCAAAAACCTATCCTTAATTGCCACTGCATGTTTCCTGACCTCACCAAGCTGATCACCCCGTGGTGCTTTTCTCCATTCTACATTGCCACTCAATGCCTATCCTAATTCAGACCCTCCGATTCACACCACCCCGTTATGTTTTTCTCACTCCTACTTGTGAATGGCCTGTTAGAAACCCTTACAATGCGTACCACCCCACAATGTTTTTCAGAAACCTATGCTACACTGCCACTGCATGTTTCCTGACCTCCCCATGCTAACCACCCCATGGTGCTTTTCTACATCCTACATTGCCACTCACTGCCTTTCCTAATTCAGACCCTCCGATTCACTCCAACCCGTGATGCTTTTCTCACTCCTACTAGTGAATGGCCTGTTAGAAACCCTTACAATGCGTACCACCCCGCAATGTTTTTCAGAAACCTATGCTACACTGCCACTGCATGTTTCCTGACCTCCCTATGCTGACCACCTCGTGGGGCTTTCTCCATCCTACATTGCCACTCACTGCCTATCCTAAATCACACCCTCCGATTCACAGCAACCCGTGATGTTTTTCTCACTCCTACCAGTGAATGGCCTGTTAGAAACCCTTACAATGCACAACTGCCCCCGATGTTTTTCAGAAACCTACCCTACATTGCCACTGCATGTTTCCTGACCTCCCCATGCTGACCACCCTGCCATGATGACCACCCCGTGGTGCTTTTCTCCATCCTGTATTGCCACTCTCGGACTATCCTAATTCAGACCCTCCGATTAGCACCACCCCATGATGTATTTCTCACTCCTACTAGTGAATCACCTGTTACAAACCCATACAACTCGCACCACCCGCGATGTTTTACAAAAACCTATCCTACATTGCCACTGCATGTTTCCTGACCTCACCGTGCTGATCACCCTGTGGTGCTTTTCTCCGTCCTACATTGCCACTCACTGCCTATCCTAATTCAGACCCTCAGATTCACACCACCACGTAATGTTTTTCTCACTCCTATAAGTGAATGGCCTTTTAGAAACCCTTACAATGCGCACCACAATGCGATGCTTTTCAGAAACCTATCCTACAATGCCACTGCATGTTTCCTGACCTCCCTATGATGACCACCCCGTGGTGCTTTTCTCCATCCTACATTGGCACTCAGTGCCTATCCTAATTCAGAAGCTCCAATTCACACCACCCCGTGATTTTTTTCTCACTCCTACTAGTGAATGGCCTGTTAGAAACCCTTACAATGGGCACCACCCCGCGATGTTTTTCACAAACCTATCCTACATTGCCACTGCATTTTTCCTGACCTCCTCTTCTGACCACCCTGTTGTCCTTTTCTCCATCCTGCATTGCCTCTCACTGCCTATCGTAATTCAGACCCTCTGATTCACACAATCCCGAGATGTTTTTCTCACTCCTACTAGTAAATATCCTGTTAGAAACCCTTACAATGCGAATCACCCCGCCATGTTTGTCAGAAACGTATCAGACATTGCCACTGCATCTTTCCTGACCTCCCTATGCTGACAAATCCGTGGTGCTTTTTCCATCCTCCATTGCCACCTACTGCCTATCCTAATTCAGATCCTCCGATTCACACCACCCCATGATGTTTTTCTCACTCCTACTAGTGAATGGTCTTTTAGAAACCCTTACAATGTGCACCACCCCACGATGCTTTTCAGAAACCTATCCTACAGTGCCACTGTATGTTTCCTGACCTCCCTATGATGACCACCCCGTGGTGCTTTTCGCCATGCTACATTGCC
Organism: Cavia porcellus; assembly: GCF_034190915.1. Lineage (NCBI taxonomy): Eukaryota > Metazoa > Chordata > Mammalia > Rodentia > Caviidae > Cavia > Cavia porcellus. Next base: position 31,871,658 of record NW_026947515.1, read on the forward strand.
ACTCAATGCCTATCCGAATTCAGAAGCTCCGATTCACACCACCCCGTGATGTTTTTCTCACTCTTACTAGTGAATGGCCTGTTAGAAACCCTTACAATGGGCAGCACCCCGCGATGTTTTTCACAAACCTATCCTACATTCCCAATGCATGTTTCCTGATCTCCCCATGCTGACCACCCCGTGGTGCTTTTCTCCATCCTACATTGCCTCTCACTGCATACGCTAAATCAGACCCTCTGATTCACACCACCTCTTGATGTTTTTCTCACTCCTACTAGTGAATGACGTTTTACAAACCCTTGCAATGCGCAACACCCCTCTATGTTTTTCAAAAACCTATCCTACATTGCCAATGCATGTTTCCTGACTTCGCCATGCTGTCCACCCCGTACGGCTATTCTCCATCTTACATTGCCTCTAACTGCGTATGCTAAATCAGACCCTCCGATTCACACCACCCCGTGATGTTTTTCTCACTCCTACTAGTGAATGACCTGTTAGAAACCCTTACAATGTGCACCACCCGCGATGTTTTTCAGAAACCTATCCTACATTGCCACTGCATGTTTCCTGACCTCCCCATGCTGAAACCCCGTGGTGCTTTTCTCCATCCTACATTGCCATTCACTGCCTTTCCTAATTCAGACCGTCTGATTCACTCCAACCTGTGATATTTTTCTCACTCCTACTAGTGAATGGCTTTTTAGAAACCCTTACAATGTGCACCACCCAGCGATGTTTTTCAGAAACCTATTGTACATTGACACTGCATTTTTCCTGCCCTCCACTTCTGACCACCCTGTGGTCCTTTTCTCCATCCTGCATTGCCTCTCGCTGCCTATCGTGATTCAGACCCTCCGATTCACACCACCCCGAGATGTTTTCCTCACTCCTGCTTGTGAATGGCATGTTAGAAACCCTTAAAATGCACACCACCCTGCAATGTTTTTGAGAAACCTATCCTACATTGCCAGTGCATATTTCCTGACCTCCCCATACTGATCACCCTGCCTTGCTAACCACCCCGTGGTGCTTTTCTCCATCCTACGTTGCCACTCACTGCCCATCCTAATTCAGACCATCCAATAAACACCACCCCATGATGTTTTTCTCACTCCTACTAGTGAATGACCTGTTACAAATTACTTACAATGCGCACCACCCCGCCATGTTTGTCAGATACCTATCCGACATTGCCACTGCATGTTTCCTGACCTCCCCATGCTGACCACACCGTGGTGCTTTTCTCCATCTTACATTGCCACTCACTGCCTTTCCTAATTCAGCACCTCAGATTCCCAAAACTCCGTGATATTTTTCTCACTCATAGTCGTGAATGGCCTGTAAGAGACCCTTACAATTCGCATCACACCGCGATGTTTTTCAGAAACCTATCCGACATTGCCACTGCATGTTTCCTGACCTCCCCATACTGACCACACCGTGGTGATTTTCTCCATCCTACATTGCCACTCACTGCCTATCCTAATTCAGACCCTCCAATTTACACCATCCAGTGATGTTTTTCTCACTCCTACTAGTGAATGGCCTGTTAGAAACCCTTACAATGCGCACCACCCCGCGATGTTTTTCAGAAACCTATGCTACATTGCCCCTGCATGTTTCCTGAATTCCCCATGCTGACCACCCCATGGTGCTTTTCTCCATCCTACATTGCCACTCACTGCCTTTCCTAATTCAGACGCTCTGGTTCACTCCAACCCGTGATGTTTTTCTCACTCCTACTAGTGAATGGCCTTTTAGAAACCCTTACAATGCACACCACCCCGCGATGCTTTTCTGAAACCTATCCTATATTGCCACTGCATGTTTCCTGACCTCCCTATGGTGACCGCCCCATGGCGTTTTTCTCCATCCTACATTGCCACTCACTGCCTATTCTAATTCAGACCCTCCGATTCACACCCCCCTGTGATGTTTTTCTCACTCCCACGAGTGAATGGCCTGTTAGAAACCCTTACAATGGACACGACCATGCGGTGTTTTTCACAAACCTATCCTACATTGCCACTGCATGTTTCCTGACCTCCCCATGCTGACCACCCCGTGGGGCATTTCTCCATCCTATATTGCCTCTCACAGCGTATGCTAAATCAGACCCTCCTATTGACACCACCCCGTGATGTTTTTCTCACTCCCACTAGTGAATGGCCTGTTAGAAACCCTTACAATGGACACCACCATGCGGTGTTTTTCACAAACCTATCCTACATTGCCAGTGCATGTTTCCTGACCTCCCAATGCTGACCACCCCGTGGGGCTTTTCTCCATCCTACATTGCCGCTCACTGCCTTTCCTAATTCAGACCCTCCAATTCCAGCACCCCGTGATGTTTTTCTCACTCCTACTGGTGAATGGTCTGTTACAAACCCTTACAATGGACATCACCCTGCGGTGATTTTCACAAACCTATCCTACATTGCCACGGCATGTTTCCTGACCTCCCCATGCTGACCACGCCTTGGGGCTTTTCTCCATCCTACATTGCCTCTCACAGCGTATGCTAAATCAGACCCTCTGATTCACACCACCCCATGATGTTTTTCTCACTCCTACGAGTGAATGGCCTGTTAGAAACCCTTACAATGCGCAACCGCCTGCGATGTTTATCAGAAACCTACCCTACATTGCCACTGCATGTTTCCTGACCTCCCCATGCTGACCACCCTGCCATGCTGACCACCCCGTGGTGCTTTTCTCCATCCTATATTGCCACTCATGGCCTATCCTAATTCAGACCCTCCGAGTAACACCACCCCATGATGTTTTTCTCACTCCTACTAGTGAATGACCTGTTACAAACCCATACAATGCGCACCACCCTGCGATGTTTTTCAAAAACCTATCCTTCATTGCCAGTGCATGTTTCCTGACCCCACCATGCTGATCACCCTGTGGTGCTTTTCTCCATCCTACATTGCAACGCACTGCCTATCCTAATTCAGACCCTGCGATTCACACCACCCCGTAATGTTTTTCTCACTCCTAGTAGTGAATGGCCTTTTAGAAACACTTACAATGCGCACCACCCGCGATGCTTTTCAGAAACCTATCCTACAATGCCACTGCATGTTTCCTGACCTCCCTATGATGACCACCCCGTGGTGCTTCTCTCCATCCTACATTGGCACTCAGTGCCTATCCTAATTCAGAAGCTCTGATTCACACCACCCCGTGATGTTTTTCTCACTCCTACTAGTGAATGGCCTGTTAGAAACCCTTACAATGGGCACCACCCTGCGATGTTTTTCACACACCTATCCTACATTGCCACTGCATTTTTCCTGACCTCCCCTTCTGACCACCTTGTTGTCCTTTTCTCCATCCTGCATTGCCTCTCACTGCCTATTGTAATTCAGACCCTCTGATTCACACAATTCCGAGATTTTTTTCTCACTCCTACTAGTAAATGGCCTGTTAGAAACCCTTACAATGCACAACTGCCCACGATGTTTTTCAGAAACCTACCCTACATTGCCACTGCATGTTTCCTGACCTCCCCATGCTGACCACCCTGCCATGATGACCACCCCGTGGTGCTTTTCTCCATCCTATATTGCCACTCTCGGCCTATCCTAATTCAGACCCTCCGATTAGCACCACCCCATGATGTATTTCTCACTCCTACTAGTGAATCACCTGTTACAAAACCATACAACTCGCACCACCCCGCGATGTTTTTCAAAAACCTATCCTACATTGCCACTGCATGTTTCCTGACCTCACCGTGCTGATCACCCTGTGGTGCTTTTCTCCGTCCTACATTGCCACTCACTGCCTATCCTAATTCAGACCCTCAGATTCACACCACCCCGTAATGTTTTTCTCACTCCTACTAGTGATTGACCTGTTACAAACTACTTACAATGCGCACCATCCCGCGATGTTTTTCATAAACCTATCCTACATTGCCACTGCATGTTTCCAGACCTCCCCATACTGACCACACCGTGGTGATTTTCTCCATCGTACATTGTCACTCACAGCCTATCCGAAATCAGACCCTCCGATTCACTCCACCCGGTGATGTTTTTCTCAATCCTACTGTTGAATGGCCTGTTAGAAACCCTTACAATGCGCACCATCCACGATGTTTTTCTGAAAGCTATCCTACATTGCCACTGCATGTTTCATGACCTCCCCATTCTGACGACCCCGTGGTGCTTTTCTCCTTCCTACATTGCCACTCACTGCCTATCCAAATTCAGACCCTCCGAATCATACCGCCCGGTGATGTTTTTCTCACTCCTACTGTTAAATGGCCTGTTAGAAACCCTTACAATGCGCACCACCCACGATGTTTTTCAGAAACCTATCCTACATTGCCACTGCATGTTTCCTGACCACAGCATGCTGACCACCCTGCCATGCTGACCACCCCATGGAGCTTTTCTCCATCCTGTATTGCCAGTCATGGCCTACATTTCTTCAGACCCTCCGATTAACACGATTCTGTAATGTTTTTCTCACTCCTACTAGTGAATGGCCTGTTAGAAACCCTTACAATGGGCATCACCCCGAGATGTTTTTCCCAAACTTATCCTACCTTGCTACTGCATGTTTCCTGACCTTCCCATGCTGAGCACCGCATGGTGCTTTTCTGCATCCTACATTGCTACTCACTGCCTATCCTAATTAAGACCATCGGAGTCACAATACCCTGTGATGTTTTTCTCACTCCTACTAGTGAATGGCCTGTAAGAAACCCTTACACTGTGCACCACCCCGCGATGCTTTTCAGAAACCTATCCTACATTGCCATTGCATGTTTCCTGACCTCACAATACTAACCACACCGTGGTGATGTTCTCCATCCTATATTGCCACTCACTGCCTATCCTAATTCAGATCCTCCGATTCACACCCCCCCTGATGTTTTTCTCACTCCTACTAGTGAATGGCCTGTTAGAAACCCTTACAATGCACACCACCCCGCGATTTTTTTCTGAAACCTATCCTACATTGCCACTACATGTTTCCTGACCTCCCCATGCTGACCATCCCGTGGTGTTTTTCTCCATCCTATATTGCCACTCACTGCCTATCTTAATTCAGGCCCTCCGATTCACACCACCCCATGATGTTTTTCGCAGTCCTACTGGTGAATGGCCTTTTAGAAACCCTTACAATGCGCACTACCCCACCATCCTTTTCAGAAACCTATCCTACATTGCCACTGCATGTTTCCTGACCTCCCTATGCTGACCACCCCGTGGTGCTTTTCTCCATCCTACATTGCCTCTCACTGCGTATGCTATATGAGACACTCTGATTCACACCGCCCTGTGACGTTTTTCACACTCTTACCAGTGAATTGCCTGTTAGAAAACCTTACAATGCGCACCACCGCGCGATGATTTTCAGAAACGTATCTTACTTTGCCACTGCATGTTTCCTGACCTCCCCATGCTGACCACCCCGTGGTGCTTTTCTCCATTCTACATTGCCACTCACTGCCTATCCTAATTCAGACCCTCCGATTCACATCACCCGGTGATTTTTTTCTCACTCCTAGTAGTGAATGGCCTGTTGGAAACCGTTACAATGCCCACCACCCCGCTATGTTTTTCAGAAAGCTACCCTACATTGCCATTGCATGTTTCCTAATTTCCTCATGCTGACACCCCTTGGTACTTTTCTCCATCCTACATTGCCACTCATTGCCTATCCTAATTCAGAACTTCCGATTCACATCACCTCCTGATGTTTTTCCCACTCCTACTAGTGAATGGCCTATTAGAAACCTTTACAATGCCCACCACCCCGCGATGTTTTTCACAAACCTATCCTACGTTGCCACTGCATGTTTCCTGACCTCCCCATTCTGATCACCCGGTGGTGCCTTACTCCATCCTACATTGCCACTCACTGCCTATTCTAATTCAGAACCTCCGATTCACACCACCGCATGATGTTTTTCTCACTCCTACTAGTGAATGGCCTGTTATAAACCCTTACAATGCTCACCACCCGCGATGTTGTTCGGAAAGCTATCCTACATTGCTACTGCATGTTTTCTGACCTCCCCATGCTCACCACCCCGTGGTGCTTTTCTCCATCTTACATTGCCACGCACTGCCTGTTCTAATTCAGACCCTCCGATTCACACCACCCCGCGATGTTTTTCTCACTCCTACTAGTGAATGGGCTGTTAGAAACCCTTTCATGCGCACCACCCCGCGATGTTTTTCAGAAACCTATCCTACATTGCCACTGCATGTTTCCTGACCTCCCCATGCTGACCACCCCGTGGTGCTTTTCTCCATCCTACATTGCCACGAACTGCCTATCCTAATTCAGACCCTCCGATTCACACCATCCTGTGATGTTTTTCTCAATCCTACTAGTGAATGTCCTTTTAGAAAGCCTTACAATGCGCACCACCCTGTGATGTTTTTCAGAAAGCTATCCTACATTGCAACTGCATGTTTCCTGACCTCCCCATGCTGACCACCCCGTGGTGCTTTTCTCCATCCTACATTGCCACTCATTGCCTAGCCTTATTAAGACCCTCCGATTGACACCACCCCGTGATATTTTTCTCACTCCTACTAGTGAACGGCCTGTTAGAAACCCTTACCGTGCCCACCACCCAGCGATTTTTTTCAGAAAGCTATCCTACATTGCCACTCACTGCCTATCCTAATTCAGACTCTCCGATTCACACCACCCCGTGATGTTTTTCTCACTCCTATTGGTGAATGGCCTGTTAGAAACCCTTAAAATGGGCACCACCGGCGATGTTGTTCAGAAAGCTATCCTACATTGCCACTTACTGCCTATCCTAATTCAGATCCTCCAATTCACACCACCCCGTGATGTTTTTCTCACTCCTACTAGTGAATGGCCTGTTAGAAACACTTACAATGCGCTCCACTCGCGATGTGTTTCAGAAAACTATCCTAAATTGCCACTCACCGCCTTTCCTAATTCAGACTCTCCGATTCACACCACCCCGTGAAATTTTTCTCACTCCTACTAGTGAATGGCCTGTTAGAAACCCTTACAATGGGCAGGACCCCGAGATGTTTTTCACAAACCTATCCTAAATTGCCATTGCATGTTCCCTGACCTCCCCATGCTGACCACCACGTGTTGGTTTTCTCCTGACTACCGTGCCTCTCACTGCGTATGCTAAATCAGACCCTCCGATTCACACCACCCCGTGATGTTTTTCTCACTCCTACTAGTGAATGGCCTGTCAGAAACCCTTACAATGAATACAACCCCGCGATGTTTTTCAGAAACCGATACTACATTTCCACTGCATGTTTCCTGACCTCTACATGCTGACCACCCCGTGGTTCTTTTCTCCATGCTACATTCCCACTCACTGCCTTTCCTAATTCAGACCCTCCGATTCACACCACCCCGTGATGATTTTCTCACTACTACTAGTGAATGGCTTGTTAGAAACCCTTACACTGCGCTCCACCCTCGATGTTTTTCAGAAAGCTATCCTATATTGCCACTGCATGTTTCCTGACCTCCCCATGCTGCCCACCCCGTGGTGCTTTTCTCCACCCTGCATTGCCACTCACGGCCTATCCTAATTCAGACCCTCTGAATGACACCACCTGGTGATGTTTTTCTCACTCCTACTTGTGAATGGCCTCTTAGAAACCCTTACAATGCACACCACCCTGCGATGTTTTTCAGAAACCTATCCTACATTGCCACTGCATGTTTCCTGACCTCCCCATGCTGACCACACCGTGGAGTTTTTGTGAATCCTACATTGCCTCTCTCTGCCTATGCCTAATGAGACCAACCAATTCACACCACTGCGTGATGTTTTTCTCACTCCTACTAGTGAATGGCCTCTTAGAAACCCTTACAATTTGAACCACCCCGCCATATTTTTCCAAAACCTATCCTACATTGCCACTGCAGATTTCCTGACCTCACCATGCTGACCACACCGTGGTGCTTTTCTGCATCCTACATTGCCACTTACTGCCTATCCTAATTCCGACCGCCGATTCACACCACCCCGTGATTTTTTCTCACTCCTACTTGTGAATGGCCTGTTAGAAACCCTTAAAATGCACACCACACCGCAATGTTTTTCAGAAACCTATCCTACATGCCACTGAATGTTTCGTGACCTCCCCGTGGTGCTTTTCTCCATCCTACATTGCCACTCACTGCCTATCCTAATTCTGACCTTTCCATTAAAACCACCCCATGATGATTTTCTCACACCTACTAGTGAATGACCTGTTACAAACCATTACAATGCACACGACCCCCGATGTTTTTAAGAAAGCTATCCTACATTGCCACTGCATGTTTCCTGACCTCCCCATGCTGAAACCACGTGGTGCTTTTCTCCATCCTATATTGCCACTCACTGCGTATCCTAATTCAGACCCTCCGATTCACAACACCCCATGATGTTTTTCTCACTCATACTAGTGAATGGCCTTTTAGAAACCTTACAATGCGCACCACCCCGCGATTCTTTTCAGAAATCCATCCTACATTGCCAATGCATGTTTCCTGACATCCCCATGTTGACCACCCTGCCAGGCTGACCACCCCATGGTGCTTTTCTCCATCCTATATTGCTACTCACGGCCTATCCTAATTCAGACCCTCCGATTAACACCACCTCATGATGTTTTTCTCACTCCTTCTAGTGAATGACCTTTTACAAACCCTTACAATGCGCACCACCCCTGGATGTTTTTCAAAAACCTATCCTACATTGCCACTGCATGTTTCCTGACTTCACCAAGCTGATCACCCCGTGGTGCTTTTCTCCATCTTACATTGCCACTCACTGCCTATCCTAATTCAGACCCCCCGATTCACACCACCCCGTGATGTTTTTCTCACTCCTACTAGTGAATGGCCTTTTAGAAACCCGTACAATGTGCACCACCCCACGATGCTTTTCAGAAATCTATCCCACATTGCTACTGCATGTTTCCTGACCTCCCTATGATGACCAACCCGTGGTGCTTTTCTCCATCCTACATTGCCACTCACTGCCTATCCGAATTCAGACCCCCTGATTCACACCACCCGTGATGTTTTTCTCACTACTACTAGTGAATGGCCTGTTAGAAACCCTTAAAATGCACACCACCACGCGATGTTTTTCAGAAACCTCTCCTACATTGCCACTGCATGTTTCGGACCTCCCCATGCTGACCACCCCGTGGTGCTTTTCTCCACCCTACATTTCCACTGACTGCCAATACAAATTCTGACCTTCCTATTAACACCACCCTATTATTATTTTCTCACACCCACTAGTGAATCACCAGTTACAAACTCTTACAATGCGCAAGACCCCGCGATGTTTTTCTCATTCTTAATAGTGAATGGCCTTTTAGAAACCCTTACAATGCGCACCACCCCGCGATGTTTTTCAGAAACCTATGCTACATTGCCACTGCATGTTTCCTGACCTCCCCATGCTGACCACCCCATGGTGCTTTTCTCCATCCTACATTGCCACTCACTGCCTTTCCTAATTCAGACGCTCTGATTCACTCCAACCCGTGATGTTTTTCTCACTCCTACTAGTGAATGGCCTTTTAGAAACCCTTACAATGCACACCACCCTGCAATGCTTTTCAGAAACCTATCCTATATTGCCACTGCATGTTTCCTGACCTCCCTATGCTGACCACCCCACGGCGCTTTTCTCCATCCTACATTGCCACTCACTGCCTATGCTAATTCAGACCCTCCGATTCACACCACCCCGTGATGTTTTTCTCACTCCCACTAGTGAATGGCCCGTTAGAAACCCTTACAATGGACACCACCATGCGGTGTTTTTAACAAACCTATCCTACATTGCCACTGCATGTTTTCTGACCTCCCCATGCTGACTACCGCGTGGGGCTTTTCTCCATTCTATATTGCCTCTCACAGCGTATGCTAAATCAGACCCTCCTATTCACACCACCCCGCGATGTTTTTCTCACTCCCACTAGTGAAAGGCCTGTTAGAAACCCTTACAATGGACACCACCATGCGGTGTTTTTCACAAACCTATCCTACATTGCCAGTGCATGTTTCCTGACCTCCCTATGCTGACCACCCCGTGGGGCTTTTCTCCATCCTACATTGCCACTCACTGCCTTTCCTAATTCAGACCCTCCAAATCACAGCACCCCGTGACGTTTTTCTCACTCCTACTGGTGAATGGCCTGTTACAAACCCTTACAATGGACATCACCCCGCGGTGATTTTCACAAACCTATCCTACATTGCCACGGCATGTTTCCTGACCTCCCCATGCTGACCACGCCTTGGGGCTTTTCTCTATCCTACATTGCCTCTCACAGCGTTTGCTAAATCAGACCCTCCGATTCACACCACCCCATGATGTTTTTCTCACTCCTACCAGTGAATGGCCTGTTAGAAACCCTTACAATGCGCAACCGCCTGCGATGTTTTTCAGAAACCTACCCTACATTGCCACTGCATGTTTCCTGACCTCCCCATGCTGACCACCCTGCCATGCTGACCACCCCGTGGTGCTTTTCTCCATCCTATATTGCCACTCACACCCTATCCTAATTCAGACCCTCTGAGTAACACCACCCCATGAGGTGTTTCTCACTCCTACTAGTGAATGACCTGTTACAAACCCATACAATGCGCACCACCCCATGATGTTTTTCAAAAACCTATCCCACATTGTCACTGCATGGTTCCTGACCCCACCATGCTGATCACCCTGTGGTGCTTTTCTCCATCCTACATTGACACTCACAGCCTATCCTAATTCAGACCCTCCAATTCACACCACCCCGTAATGTTGTTCTCACTCCTAGTAGTGAATGGCCTTTTAGAAACCCTTACAATGCGCACCATCCGCAATGTTTTTCTGAAAGCTATCCTACATTGCCACTGCATGTTTCCTGACCTCCCCATTCTGACGACCCCGTGGTGCTTTTCTCCATCCTACATTGCCACTCACTGCCTATCCAAATTCAGACCCTCTGAATCATACCACCCGGTGATTTTTTTCTCACTCCTACTTGTGAATGGCGTGTTAGAAACCCTTACAATGCACACCACCTGCGATGCTTTTCAGAAACCTATCCTACATTGCCACTGCATGTTTCCTGACCATGGCATGCTGACCACCCTGCCATGCTGACCAACCCGTGGAGCTTTTCTCCATCCTGTATTGCCAGTCATGGCCTACCCAACTTCAGACCCTCTGATTAACACCACCCCGTAATGATTTTCTCACACCTACTAGTGAATGGCCTGTTAGAAACCCTTACAATGTGCACCACCCCGAGATGTTTTTCCCAAACTTGTCCTACATTGCCACTGCATGTTTCCTGACCTTCCCATGCTGAGAACCCCATGGTGCTTTTCTCCATCCTACATTACTACTCATTGCCTATCCTAATTCAGACCCTCAGATTCACAATACCCGTGATGTTTTTCTCACTCCTACTAGTGAATGGCCTGTAAGAAACGCTTACACTGTGCACCACCCCGCGATGTTTTTCAGAAACCTATCTTACATTGCCATGGCATGTTTCCTGACCTCACAATACTAACCACACCGTGGTGTTTTTCTCCATCCTACATTGCCACTCACTGCCTATCCTAATTCAGACCGTCCGATTCACAACACCCCGTGATGTTTTTCTCACTCCTACTAGTGAATGGCCTTTTAGAAACACTTACAATGCGCACCACCCCGCGATGTTTTTCAGAAACCTATCCTACATTGCCACTGCATGTTTCCTGACCTCCCCATGCTCACCACCCATTCATGCTTTTCTCCATCTTACACTGCCACGCACTGCCTATTCTAATTCAAACCCTCTGATTCACACCACCCCGCGATGTTTTTCTCACTCCTACTAGTGAATGGCCTGTTAGAAACCCTTACATGTGCACCACCCTGGGATGTTTTTCAGAAACCTATCCTACATTGCCACTGCATGTTTCCTGACCTCCCCATGCTCACCACCCCGTGGTGCTTTTCTCCATCCTACATTGCCACTCACTGCCTATACTAATTCATACGCTCCGATTCACAGCACCCCGTGATGTTTTTCTCACTCCTATTAGTCAATGGACTGTTAGAAACCCTTACAATGGGCACGACTCGTGATGTTGTTCAGAAAGCTATCCTACATTGCCACTAACTGCCTATCCTATTTCACACCCTCCGATTCACACCACCCCGTGATGTTTTTCTCACTCCTACCAGTGAATGGCCTGGTAGAAACCCTTACAATTCGCAACCGCTCACGATGTTTTTCAGACACCTACCCTACATTGCCACTGCGTGTTTCCTGACCTCACCATGCTGATCACCCTGTGGTGCTTTTCTCCATCCTGCATTGCCACTCACTGCCTATCCTAATTCAGACCCTCCGATTCACACCACCCCGTAATGTTTTTCTCACTCCTACTAGTGAATGTCCTTTTAGAAACCCTTAAATGCGCACCACCCCGCGATGCTTTTCAGAAACCTATCCTACAATGCCACTGCATGTTTCCTGACCTCCCATGTTGACCACCCCGTGGTGCTTTTCTCCATCCTACATTGGCACTCAGTGCCTATCCTAATTCAGAAGCTCCGATTCACACCACCCCGTGATGTTTTTCTCACTCCTACTAGTGAATTGCCTCTTAGAAACCCTTACAATGGGCACCACCCCGGGATGTTTTTCACAAACCTATCCTACATTGCCACTGCATTTTTCCTGACCTCCCCTTCGACCACCCTGTTGTCCTTTTCTCCATCCTGCATTGCCTCTCATTGCCTATCGTAATTCAGACCCTCTGATTCACACCATCCAGAGATGTTTTTCTCACTCCTGCTTGTGAATAGCCTGTTAGAAACCGTTACAATGCACACCACCCTGCAATGTTTTTGAGAAACGTATCCTACATTGCCAGTGCATATTTCCTGACCTAACATGCTGATCACCCTGCCGTTCTAACCACCCCGTTGTGCTTTTCTGCATCCTACGTTGCCACTCACTGCCTATCCTAATTCAGACCATCCGATTAACACCACCCCATGATGTTTTTCTCACTCCTACTAGTGAATGACCTGTTACAAACTACTTACAATCCGCACCACCCCGCGATGTTTTTCAGAAACCTATCCTACATTGCCACTGCATGTTTCCTGACCTCCCCATGCTGTCCACACCGTGGAGCTTTTGTGAATCCTACATTGCCTCTCTCTGCCTATGCCTAATGAGACCCACCAATTCACACCACCCCGTGATGTTTTTCTCACACCTACTAGTGAATAGCGTCTTAGAAAATCTTACAATTTGCACCACCCGGCGATGTTTTTCAGAAACCTATCCTACATTGCCACTGCAGGTTTCCTGACCTCACCATGCTGACCACCCCGTGGTGCTTTTGTCCATCCTACATTACCACTTACTGCCTATCGTAATTCCAACCCCCAATTCACACCACCCCGTGATTTTTTCTCACTCCTACTTGTGAATGGCCTGTTAGAAACCCGTAAAATGCACACCACACCACGATGTTTTTCAGAAACCTATCCTACATGCCACTGCATGTTTCGTGACCTCCCCTTCTGACCACCCTGTGGTCCTTTTCTCCATCCTGAATTGCCTCTCACTGCCTTTCCTAATTCAGACCGTCTGATTCACTCCAACTCGTGATATTTTTTTCACTCCTACTAGTGAATGGCCTTTTAGAAACCCTGACAATGCACACCACCCAGCGATGTTTTTCAGAAATCTATCCTACATTGCCAATGCATTTTTCCTGCGCTCTCCTTCTGACCACCCTGTGGTCCTTTTCTCCATCCTGCGTTGCCTCTCACTGCCTATCGTCTTTCAGACCCTCGGATTCACACCACCCCGAGATGTTTTTCTCACTCCTGCTTGTGAATGGCCTGTTAAAAACCCTTACAATGCACACCACCATGCAATGTTTTTGAGAAACCTATCCTACATTGCCAGTGCATATTTCCTGACCTCCCCATACTGATCACCCTGCCTTGCTAACCACCCCGTGGTGCTTTTCTCTATCCTACGTTGCCACTCACTGCCCATCCTAATTCAGACCATCCAATAAACACCACCCCATGATGTTTTTCTCACTCCTACTAGTGAATGACCTGTTACAAACTACTTACAATGCGCACCACCCCGCCATGTTTGTCAGAAACCTATCCGACATTGCCACTGCATGTTTCCTGACCTCCCCATGCTGACCACCCCGTGGTGCTTTTCTCCATCCTACATTGCCACTCACTGCCTTTCCTAATTCAGCACCTCAGATTCCCAACACCCCGTGATATTTTTCTCACTCATAGTCGTGAATGGCCTGTAAGAGACCCGTACAATTCGCATCACCCCGCGATGTTTTTTAGAAACCTATCCTACATTGCCAGTGCATTTTTCCTGACCTCCCTATGCTGACGACCCCGTGATGCATTTCTCCATTCTACATTGCCACTCAATGCCTATCCTAATTCAGACCCTCCGACTCACACCACGCCGTGAGGTTTTTCTCACTCCTACTTGTGAATGACCTGTTAGAAACACTTAAAATACACACCACCGCACGATGTTTTTCAGAAACCTATCCTACATTGGCACTGCATGTTTCCTGACCTCCCCATGCTGACCACCCCGTGGGGATTTTCTCCATTCTACATTGCCTCTCACTGCGTATTCTAAACCAGACCCTCAAATTCACACCACCACGTGAAGTTTTTTTCACTCCCACTAGTGAATGGCCTGTTAGAAACCCTTACAATGCGCACCACCCCGCAATGTTTTTCAGAAACCTATGCTACATTGCCACTGCATGTTTCCTGACCTCCCCATGCTGACCACCCCATGGTGCTTTTCTCCATCCTACATTGCCACTCACTGCCTTTCCTAATTCAGACCCTCTGATTCACTCCAAAACGTGATGTTTTTCTCACTCCTACTAGTGAATGGCCTTTTAGAAACCCATACAATGGGCACCACCCCGCGATGCTTTTCAGAAACCTATCCTACATTGCCAGTGCATGTTTCCTGACCTCCCTATGCTGACCACCCCGTGGGGCTTTTCTCCATCCTACATTGCCACTCACTGCCTTTCCTAATTCAGACCCTCCGATTCACAGCACCCCGTGATGTTTTTCTCACTCCTACTGGTGAATGGCCTGTTACAAACCCTTACAATGGACACCAGCCGCGGTGATTTTCACAAACCTATCCTACATTGCCACGGCATGTTTCCTGAACTCCCCATGCTGACCACTCCTTGGGGCTTTTCTCCATCCTAGATTAACTCTCACAGCGTATGCTAAATCAGACCCTCCGATTCACACCACCCCATGATGTTTTTCTCACTCCTACCAGTGAATGGTCTGTTAGAAACCCTTACAATGCGCAACCGCCTGCGATGTTTTTCAGAAACCTACCCTACATTGCCACTGCATGTTCCTGACTTCCCCATGCTGACCACCCTGTCATGCTTACCACCCCGTGGTGATTTTCTCCATCCTATATTGCCACTCACGGCCTATCCTAATTCAGACCTTCCGAGTAACACCACCCCATGAGGTTTTTGTCACTCCTACTAATGAATTACCTGTTACAAACCCATACAATGCGCATCACCCCGCGATGTTTTTCAAAAACCTATCCTACATTGCCACTGCATGTTTCCTGACCTCCCCATACTGACCAAACTGTGGAGATTTTCTCCATCCTATATTGCCACTCACTGCCTATCCTAATTCAGACCCTCCAATTTACACCACCCCGTGATGTTTTTCGCACTCCTACTCGTGAATGGCCTGTTAGAAACCCTTACAATGCGAACCAACACGCGATGTTTTTCAGAAACCTATGCTACATTGCGAATGCATGTTTCCTGACCTCCCCATGCTGACCACCCCATGGTGGTTTTCTCCATCCTACATTGCCACTCACTGCCTTTCCTAATTAAGACCCTCCGATTCACACCACCCTGTGATGTTTTTCTCACTCCTACTAGTGAATGCCCTGTTAGAAACCCTTACAATGCACACCACCCTGCGATGTTTTTCAGAAAACTATCCTGCATTGCCAATGCATGTTTCCTGACCTCCCTATGCTGACCACCCCGTGGTGCTTTTCTACATCCTACATTGCCACTCACTGCCTATGCTAATTCAGACCCTCTGATTCACACCAGCCCGTGATGTTTTTCTCACGCCTACTAGTGAATAGCCTGTTAGAAACCCTTACAATGGACACCACCAAGCGATATTTTTGACAAACCTATCCTAAACTGCCACTGCATGTTTCCTGACCTCCCCATGCTGACCACCCCGTGGGGATTTTCTCCATTCTACATTGCCTCTCACAGCGTATTCTAAACCAGACCCTCCGATTCACACCACCACGTGAAGTTTTTTTCACTCCCACTAGTGAATGGCCTGTTAGAAACCCTTACAATGCGCCCCAACCCGCAATGTTTTTCAGAAACCTATGCTACATTGCCACTGCATGTTTCCTGACCTGCCCATGCTGACCACCCCATGGTGCTTTTCTCCATCCTACATTGCCACTCAGTGCCTTTCCTAATTCAGACCCTGTGATTCACTCCAAAACGTGATGTTTTTCTCACTCCTACTAGTGAATGGCCTTTTAGAAACCCTTACAATGGGCACCACCCCGCGATGCTTTTCAGAAACCTATCCTACATTGCCAGTGCATGTTTCCTGACCTCCCTATGCTGACCACCCCGTGGGGCTTTTCTCCATCCTACATTGCCACTCACTGCCTTTCCTAATTCAGACCCTCCGATTCACAGCACCCCGTGATGTTTTTCTCACTCCTACTGGTGAATGGCCTGTTACAAACCCTTGCAATGGACACCACCCCGCGGTGATTTTCACAAACCTATCCTACATTGCCACTGCATGTTTCCTGACCTCCCCATGCTGACCACCCCGTGGGGCTTTTCTCCATCCTATATTGCCTCTCACAGCGTATGCTAAATCAGACCCTCCTATTCACACCGCCCCGTGATGTTTTTCTCACTCCCACTAGTGAATGGCCTGTTAGAAACCCTTACAATGGACACCACCATGCGGTGTTTTTCACAAACCTATCCTACATTGCCAGTGCATGTTTGCTGACCTCCCTATGCTGACCACCCCGTGGGGCTTTTCTCCATCCTACATTGCCACTCACTGCCTTTCCTAATTCGGACCCTCCGATTCACAGCACCCCGTGATATTTTTCTCAATCCTACTGGTGAATGGCCTGTTAAAAACCCTTACAATGGACACCACCCCGCGGTGATTTTCACAAACCTATCCTACATTGCCACGGCATGTTTCCTGAACTCCCCATGCTGACCACGCCTTGGGGCTTTTCTCTATCCTACATTGCCTCTCACAGCTTATGCTAAATCAGACCCTCCGATTCACACCACCCCATGATGTTTTTCTCACTCCTACCAGTGAATGGCCTGTTAGAAACCCTTACAATGCGCAACCGCCTGCGATGTTTTTCAGAAACCTACCCTACATTGCCACTGCATGTTTCCTGACCTCCCCATGCTGACCACCCTGCCATGCTGACCACCCCGTGGTGCTTTTCTCCATCCTATATTGCCACTCACGCCCTATCCTAATTCAGACCCTCCGAGTAACACCACCCCATGATGTTTTTCTCACTCCTACTAGTGAATGACATGTTACAAACCCATACAATGCGCACCACCCCATGATGTTTTTGAAAAACCTATCCTACATTGCCACTGCATGTTTTCTGACCCCACCATGCTGATCACCCTGTGGTGCTTTTTTATGTCCTACATTGCCACTCACTGCCTATCCTAATTCAAACCCTCCGATTCACACCACCCCGTAATGTTTTTCTCACTCCTAGGAGTGAATGGCCTTTTAGAAACCCTTACAATGCGCACCACCCCGCGATGCTTTTCAGAAACCTATCCTACAATGCGACTGCATGTTTCCTGACCTCCCTATGATGACCACCCCATGGTGCTTTTCTCCATCCTACATTGGCACTCAGTGCCTACCCTAATTCAGAAGCTCCGATTCACACCACCCCGTGATGTTTTTCTCACTTCTACTAGAGAATGGCGTGTTAGAAACCCTTACAATGGACACCACCTAGCGATGTTTTTCACAAACCTATCCTATACTGCCACTGCATGTTTCCTGACCTCCCCATGCTGACCACCCCGTGGGGATTTTCTCCAATCTACATTGCCTCTCACAGCTTATGCTAAATCAGACCCTCCGATTCACACCACCCCATCATGTTTTTCTCACTCCTACCAGTGAATGGCCTGTTAGAAACCCTAACAATGGGCACCACCCCGAGATGTTTTTCCCAAACTTATCCTACATTGCCAGTGTATGTTTCCAGACCTCCGCATGCTGAGAACCCCGTGGTGCTTTTCTCCATCCTACATTGCTACTCACTGCCTATCCTAATTCATACCCTCAGATTCACAATAACCCGTGATGTTTTTCTCACTCCTACTAGTGAATGGCCTGTAAGAAACGCTTACACTGTGCACCACCCCGCAATGTTTTTCAGAAACCTATCTTACATTGCCATGGCATGTTTCCTGACCTCACAATACTAACCACACCGTGGTGATTTTCTCCATCCTACATTGCCACTCACTGGCTATCCTAATTCAGACCTTCCGATTCACACCACCCTGTGATGTTTCTCTCACTCCTACTAGTGAATGGCCTTTTAGAAACCCTTACAATGTGCACCACCCCGCGATGTTTTTCAGAAACCTATCCTACATTGCCACTGCATGTTTCCTGACCTCCCCATGCTAACCACCCCATGGTGCTTTTCTCCATCCTACATTGCCACTTACTGCATATCCTAATTCAGACCCTCCGATTCAAAGCACCCCGTGATGTTTTTCTCACTCCTATTAGTCAATGGACTGTTAGAAACCCTTAAAATGGGCACAACCTGCGATGTTGTTCCGAAAGCTATCCTACATTGCCACTCACTGCCTATCCTATTTCAGATCCTCCAATTCACACCACCGCGTGATGTTTTTCTCAGTCCTACTAGTGAATGGCCTGTTACAAACCCTTACAATGCCCGTCACCCCGCGATGCTTTTTAGAAACCTATCCTACATTTCCACTCACTGCCTACCCTAATTCAGACCCTCCCATTCACACCACCCCATGATGTTTTTCTATCTCTTACTAGTTAATGGCCTATTAGAAACACTTACAATGCACACCACCCGCGAAGTGTTTCAGAAACCTATCCTACATATCCACTCACTGCCTATCCTAATTCACACCCTCCGATTCATAGCACCCCGTGATGTTTTTCTCACTCCTACTGGTGAATGGCCTGTTACAAACCCTTACAATGGAAACCACCCCACGGTGATTTTCACACACCTATCCTACATTGCCATGGCATGTTTTCTGACCTCCCCATGCTCAACACCCCGTGGGGCTTTTCTCCATCCTACATTGCCTCTCAGAACGTATGCTAAATCAGACCCTCCGATTCACACCACCACGTGATCTTTTTCTGAATGCTACCAGTGAATGGATTGTTAGAAACCCTTACAATGCGCAACCGCCCACGATGTTTTACAGAAACCTACCCTACATTGCCACTGCATGTTTCCTAACCTCCCCATGCTGACCACCCTGCCATGCAGACTACCCCGTGATGCTTTTCTCCATCCTATATTGCCACTCACTGCCTATCCTAATTTAGACCCTCCGATTAACACCACCCAATGATGTTTTTCTCACTCCTACTAGTGAATGACCTGTTACATTCCCATACAATGCGCACCACCCCGCAATGTTTTTCCGAAACCTATGCTATATTACCACTGCATGTTTCCGGAGCTCCCCATGCTGACCACCCCGTGGTGCTTTTCTCCACTCTACATAGCCACTCACAGCCTTTCCTAATTCAGACCCTTCGATTCACTCCAACCCGTGATGTTTTTCTCATGCCTACTAGTGAATGGCCTTTTAGAAACCCTTACAATGGGCACCACCCCGCGATGCTTTTCAGAAACTTATCGTACATTGCCAGTGCATGTTTCCTGACCTCCCTATGCTGACCACCCCGTGGGGCTCTTCTCCATCCTACATTGCCACTCACTGCCTATCCAAATTCAGACCCTCCGATTCACAGCACCCCGTGATGTTTTTCTCACTGCTACTGGTGAATGGCCTATTAAAAACCCTTACAATGGACACCACACCGCGGTGTTTTCACAAACCTATCCTACATTGCCACGGCATGTTTCCTGACCTCCCCATGCTGACCACCCCGTGGGGCTTTTCTCCATCCTACATTGCCTCTCACAGCGTATGCTAAATCAGACCCTCCGATTCACACCACCCCGTGATGTTTTTCTCACTCCTACCAGTGAATGGCCTGTTCAATCCCTTACAATGCACAACCGCCCGCGATGTTTTTCAGAAACCTAACCTACATTGCCACTGCATATTTCCTGACCTCCCCATGCTGACCACCCTGTGGTGCTTTTCTCCATCCTACATTGCCACTCACTGCCTTTCCTAATTCAGACCCTCCAATTCACACCACCCCGTAATGTTTTCCTCACTCCTACTAGTGAATGGCCTTTTAGAAACCCTTACAATGCGCACCACCCCGCTATGCTTTTCAGAAACCTATCCTACAATGCCACTGCATGTTTCCTGACCTCCTTGTGATGACCACCCGGTCGTGCTTTTCTCCATCCTACATTGCCACTCACTACCTATCCTAATTCAGAACCTCCGATTCACACCACCCCGCAATGTTTTTCTCACTCCTACTTGTGAATGGCCTGTTAGAAACCCTTACAATGCACACCACCCTGCGATGCTTTTCAGAAACCTATCCTACATTGCCACTGCATGTTTCCTGACCTCACAATACTAACCACACCGTGGTGATTTTCTCCATCCTACATTGCCACTCACTGCCTATCCTCATTCAGACACTCCGATTCACACGACCCCGTGATGTTTTTCTCACTCCTACTATTGAATGGCCTTTTAGAAACACTTTCAATGCGCACCACCCTGCGATGTTTTTTAGAAACCTATCCTACATTGCCAGTGCATGTTTCCTGACCTCCCCATGCTGACCATCCCGTGGTTTTTTTCTCCATCCTACATTGCCTCTCACTGCCTATCCCAATTCAGACCCTCCGATTCACACAACCCCGTGATGTTTTTCTCAGTCCTACTGGTGAATGGACTTTTAGAAACTCTTACAATGCGCACTACCCCGCCATGCTTTTCAGAAACCTATCCTACATTGCCAGTGCATGTTTCCTGACCTCCCCATGCTCACCATCCCTTGGTGTTTTTCTCCACCCTACATTGCCACTCACTGCCTATCCTAATTCAGATCCTCCAATTCACACCACCCCGTGAAATTTTTCTCACTCCTACTAGTGTATGGCCTGTTAGAAACCCTTACAATGGGCACGACCCCGCGATGTTTTTCACAAACCTATCCTACATTGACACTGCATGTTTGCTGACCTCCCCATGCTGACCACCCCCTGTTGGTTTTCTCCATCCTACATTGCCTCTCACTGCGTATGCTAAATCAGACCCTCCGATTCACACCACCCCATG
Source organism: Cavia porcellus (assembly GCF_034190915.1). Lineage (NCBI taxonomy): Eukaryota > Metazoa > Chordata > Mammalia > Rodentia > Caviidae > Cavia > Cavia porcellus. The sequence continues at coordinate 31,893,306 of NW_026947515.1, forward strand.
ATGAGTTTCTCACTCCTACTAATGAATGGCTTTTTAGAAACCCTTACAATGCGCACCACCCCGCGATGTTTTTCAAAAACCTATGCTACATTGCCACTGCATGTTTCCACACCTCCCTATCCTGACCACCCCATGGTGCTTTTCTACATCATACATTGCCACTCACTGCTTATCCTAATTCATACCCTCCGATTCACAGCACCCCGTGACATTTTTCTCACTCCTACTAGTGAATGGCCTCTTAGAAACCCTTACAATGCGCACCACCCCACGATGTTTTTCAGAAAGCTATCCTACATTGCCACTGCGTGTTTCCTGACCTCCGCATGCTGACCACCCCGTGGTGCTTTTCTCCATCATACATTGCCACTCACTGGCTATCCTAATTCAGACACTCCGAATCACAGCACCCGGTGATGTTTTTCTCACTCCTAGTAGTGAATGGCCTGTTAGAAACGCTTACAATGCCCACCACCCGGCGATGTTTTTCAGAAAGCTATGATACATTGCCACTGCATGATTCCTGACCTCCACATGGTGACCACCCCGTGGTGCTTTTATCCATCCTACATTGACACTCACTGCCTATCCTTATTCGGACACTCCGATTCACGCCACCCCGTGATGTTTTTCTCCCTCCTCCTAGTGAATGGCCTGTTAGAAACCCTTACAATGCGCACCACCCCGCGATGTTTTTCAGAAAGCTATGCTGCATTGCCACTGCATGTTTCCTGACCTCCCAATGCTGACCACCCCGTGGTGCTTTTCTCTATTCTATATTGCCACTTACTGGCTATCCTAATTCAGACACTCCGAATCACAACACCCGGTGATGTTTTTCTCACTCCCACCAGTGAATGGCCTGTTAGAAACCCTTACAATGCACACCACTCGCGATGTTGTTCAGAAAGCTCTCCTACATTGCCACTCACTGCCTATCCTAATTCAGACTCTCTGATTCACACCACCCTGTGATATTTTTCTCACTACTACTTGTGAATGGCCTGTTAGAAACCCTTATAATGGGCACCACCCTGCGATGTTTTTCACAAACCTATCCTACATTGCCACTGCATGTTTCCTGACCTCCCCATGGTGACCCCACCGCGGTGCTTTTCTCCATCTTACATTGCCTCTCACTGTGTATGCTAAATCAGACGCTCCGATTCACACCACACCATGATGTTTTTCTCACTCCTACTAGTGAATGGCCTGTTAGGAACCCTTACAAGGCGAGCCACCCCGCGATGTTTTTCAGAAACGTATCCTACATTGCCCCTCCATGTTTCCTGAACTCCCCATGCTTACAACCCCGTGCTGCTTTTCTTCATCCTACATTGCCACTCACTGCCTATCCTAATACACACCCTCCGATTAACACCACCCCTTGATGCTTTTCTCACTCCTACTAGTGAATGGCCTTTTAGAAACCCTTACAATGCGCACTGCCCCGTGATGTTTTTCAGAAAGCTATCCTACATTGCCACTGCATTTTTCCTAACCTCCCCATGCTGACCACCCCGTGGTGCTGGTATCCATCCTAAATTGCCACTGTTATCTTATCCTAATTCAGACCCTCCCATTCACACCACCCCGTGATGCTTTTCTCACTGCTACTAGTGAATGGCCTTTTAGAAACCCTGACAATGCACACCGTCCCATGATGTTTTTCAGAAAGCTATCCTACATTGCCCCTGCATGTTTCCTGGCCTCCCCATGCTGACCACCCCGTGGTGCTTTTCTCCATCCTACATTGCCACTCACTGCCTATCCTAATTCAGACCCTCCGATTCACAGGACCCCGTGATGTTTTTCTCACTCCTACTGGTGAATGGCCTGGTAGAAACCCTTAAAATGGGCACCACCCGCGATGTTGTTCAGAAAGCTATCCTACATTGCCACTCACTGCCTATCCTAATTCAGATCCTCCAATTCACACCACCCCGTGAAATTTTTCTCACTCCTACTAGTGAATGGCCTGTTAGAAACCCTTACAATGGGCACGACCCCGCGATGTTTTTCACAAACCTATCCTACATTGACACTGCATGTTTGCTGACCCCCCAATGCTGACCACCCCCTGTTGGTTTTCTCCATCCTACATTGCCTCTCACTGCGTATGCTAAATCAGACCCTCCGATTAACACCACCCCATGATGAGTTTCTCACTGCTACTAATGAATGGCTTTTTAGAAACCCTTACAATGCGCACCACCCTGCAATGTTTTTCAAAAACCTACGCTACATTGCCACTGCATGTTTCCTGACCTCCCTATGCTGACCACCCCGTGGTGCTTTTCTCCATCATACATTGCCACTCACTGCTTATCCTAATTCATACCCTCTGATTCACAGCACCCCGTGACATTTTTCTCACTCCTACTAGTGAATCGCCTCTTAGAAACCCTTACAATGCGCACCACCCCGCGATGTTTTTCAGAAAGCTATCCCACATTGCCACTGCGTGTTTCCTGACCTCTGCATGCTGACCACCCCGTGGTGCTTTTCTCCACCATACATTGCCATTAACTGCCTATCCTAATTCAGACCCTCCGATACACAGCACCCTGTGATGTTTATGTCACTCCTACTAGTGAATGGCCTTTTAGAAACTTTTACAATGCCCACCACCCAGCGATGTTTTTCAGAATGCTACCCTACATTGCCATTGCATGTTTCCCAACTTCCTCATGCTGACACCCCGTGGTGCTTTTCTCCATCCTACATTTCCACTCATTGCCTTTCCTAATTCAGAAGGTCCGTTTCACACCACCCTGTGATGTTGTTCTCACTCTTACTAGTGAATGGCCTGTTGGAAACCCTTACAATGCGCGCCCTCCCGCGATGATTTTCAGAAACCTATCTTACTTTGCCACTGCACGTTTCCTGAACTCCACATGCTGACCACCCCGTGGTGCTTTTCTCCATTCCACATTGCCACTCACTGCCTATTCTAATTCAGACCCTCCAATTCCCACCACCACGTGATGTTTTTGTCACTCCTACTAGTGAATGGCCTGTTAGAAACCCTTACAATGCGCACCACCCGCGATGTTGTCCAGAAAGGTATCCTACATTGCCACTGCATGTTTTCTGACCTCCCCATGCTCACCACCCCGTGGTGCTTTTCTCCATCTTACATTGCCACGCGCTGCCTATTCTAATTCAGAGCCTCCGATTCACACCACCCCGCGATGTTTTTCTCACTCCTACCATTGAATGGCCTCTTAGAAACCCTTTCATGCGCACCACCCCTCGATGGTTTTCAGAAACCTATCCTACATTGCCACTGCATGTTTCCTGACCTCCCCATGCTCACCACCCCGCGGTGCTTGTCTCCATCCTACATTGCTACTCACTGCCTATCCTAATACAGACCCTCCGATTCACAACACCCCATGACGTTTTTCTCACTCCTACTTTTTGAAACCCTTGCAATGCGCACCACCACGCGATGTTTTTCAGAAACATATCCTACAATGCCACTGCAAGTTTCCTGACCTCCCCATGCTGACCACCCATGGTGCTTTTCTCCATCCTAGATTGCCACTAACTGCCTATCGTAATTCAGACCCTCCGATTCACACCACCCTGTGATGTTTTTCTCACTCCTAGTAGTGAATGGCCTTTCAGAAAGTCTTACAATGCGCACCACCCTGTGATGTTTTTCAGAAAGCTATCCTACATTGCCACTGCATGTTTCCTGACCTCCACATGCTGACCACCCCGTGGTGCTTTTCTCCATCCTACATTGCCACTCATTGCCTAGCCTAATTCAGACCTTCCGATTGAGACCACCCCGTGATATTTTTCTCACTCCTACTAGTGAATGGCCTGTTAGAAACCCTTACAATGTCCACCACCCCACGATGTTTTTCACAAACCTGTCCTACATTGCCACTCAGTGCCTATCCTAATTAAGACTCTCCGATTCACACCACCCCGTGATGTTTTTCTCACTCCTACTGATGAATGGCTTGTTAGAAACCCTTACAATGGGCACCACCCGTGATGTTGTTAGGAAAGCTATCCTACATTGCCACTCTCTGCCTATCCTAATTCAGATCCTCAAATTCACACCACCCCGTGACGTTTTTCTCATTCCTACTAGTGAATGGCCTGTTAGAAACCCGTACAATGAACATCACCCAGCGATGTTTTTCAGAAACCTATCCTACATTCCCACTCACTGCCTATCCTAATTCAGACCCTCCCATTCACACCATCCCTTGATGTTTTTCTCACCCCTAATAGTGAATGGCCTATTAGAAACCCTTACAATGCGCACCACCGTGTGATGTTTTTCAGAAAGCTATCCTACATTGCCACTGCATGTTTCATGACATCCCTATGCTGACCACGCTGTGGTGCTTTTCTCCATCCTACACTGCCTTTCACTGCGTATGCTAAATAAGACACTCCGATTCACACCACCCTGTGATGTTTTTCTCACTCCTACCAGTGAATGGCCAGTTAGAAAACCTTACAATGCGCACCACCCCTCGATGATTTTCAGAAACCTATCTTACTTTGCCACTGCATGTTTCCTGACCTCCCCATGCTGAACACCCCGTGGTGCTTTTCTCCATTCTACATTGCCACTCACTGCCTATCATAATTCCGACCCTCCGACTCACACCATCGCGTGATGTTTTTCTCACTCCTACTAGTGGATGGCCTGTTAGAAACCCTTACAGTGCACACCACCCATGATGTTTTTCAGAAAGCTATCCTGCATTGCCACTGCATGTTTCCTGACCTCCCCATGCTGAGTACCCCGTGGTGCTTTTCTCCATTCTACATTGCCACTCACTGTCTATCCTAATTCAGACACTCTGAATCACACCACCCGGTGATGTTTTTCTCACTCCTACTAGTGAATGGCTTGTTAGAAACCCTTACAATGCCCACCACACCGCGATGTTTTTCAGAAAGCTATGCTGCATTGCCACTGCATGTTTCCTGACCTCCCCATGGTGACCACCCCGTGGTGCTTTTCTCCATCCTACATTGCCACTCACTGCCTAGCCTAATTCAGACACTCCGATTCACACCACCCTGTGATGTTTTTCTCACTCCTACTAGGGAATGGCGTTTTAGAAAGCCTTACAGTGCGCACGACCCCGTGATGTTTTTCCGACATCTATACTGCATTTCCAGTGAATGTTTCCTGACCTCCCCATGCTGACCACCCCGTGGTACTTTTCTCCATCCTACATTGCCACTCACTGCCTAGCCTAATTCAGACCCTCCGATTGACACTACCCCGTGATGTTTTTCTCAGTCCTACTAGTGAATGGCCTGTTAGAAACTTTTACAGTGCCCACCACACTACGATGTTTTTCAGAAACGTATCCTATATTGCCAGTCACTGCCAATCCAAATTCAGACTCTCCGATTCACACCACACCGTGATGTTTTTCTCACTCCTGCTAGTGAATGGCCTGTTATAAAACATTACAATGGGCACCACCCCGCGATGTTTTTCACAAACCTATCCTACATTGCCACTGCATGTTTCCTGACCCCCCCATGCTCACCACCGCTTGGTGCTTTTCTCTATCCTACATTGCCTCTCACTGCCTAGCCTAATTCAGACCCTCCAATTCACACCACCCCGTGATGTTTTTCTCACTCCTATTAGTCAATGGCCTGTCAGAAACCCTTACAATGCGCACTACCCCGCGATGTTTTTCAGAAACCTATCCTCCATTGCCATTGCATGTTTCCTAACCTCACCATTCTGATCACCCCGTGGTGCTTTTCTCCATCCTACATTGCATCTCACTGCATATGCTAAATGAGACTCTCCGATTCACAGCACCCTGTGATGTTTTTATCACGCCTACCAGTGAAAGGCCTGTTAGAAAACCTTACAATGCGCACCACACCGCGATGATTTTCAGAAACCTATCTTACTTTAAACTGCATGTTTCCTGACCTCCCCATGCTGACCACCCCGTGGTGCTTTTCTCCATTCTACATTGCCACTCACTGCCTATCCTAATACAGAACTTGCGATTCACAGTACCCCGTGATGTTTTTCTTACTCCTACTAGTGAATGGCCTTTTAGAAGCCCTTGCAATGCACACCACCCCGCGATGTTTTGCAGAAACCTATCCTACATTGCCACTGGAAGTTTCCTGACCTCCCCATGCTGACCACCCCGTGGTGCTTTTCTCCATCCTACATTGCCACTCACTGCCTAGCCTAATTCAGACCCTCCCATTCATACCACCCTGTGATGTTTTTCTCACACCTACTAGTGAATGGCGTTTTAGAAAGCCTTACAATGCGCACGACCCCGTGATGTTTTTCAGAAAGCTATCCTACATTGCCATTCCATGTTTCCTGACCTCCCCATGCTGACCACCCCGTGTTGGTTTTCTCCAACCTACATTGCCTCTCACTGCGTATGCTAAATCAGACCCCCTGCTTCACACCATCCCATGATGAGTTTCTCACTCTTACTATTGAATGGCTTGTTAGAAACCCTTAAAATGCGCACCACCCCGCGATGTTTTTCAGAAACCTATGCTACATTGCCACTCCATGTTTCCTGACCTCCCCATGCTGACCAACCTGTGGTGCTTTTCTCCATCATACATTGCCACTCACTGCCTATCCTTATTCATACCCTCCGATTCACACCACCCCGTGATGTTTTTCTCACTCATAGTAGTGAATGGCCTGTCAGAAACCCTTACAATGCCCACCACCCGCGATGTTTTTCAGAAACCTATCCTACATTGCCACTGCATGTTTCCTGACCTCCACATGCTGACCACCCCGTGGTGCTTTTCTCCATCCTACATTGACACTCACTGCCTATCCTCATTCAGACCCTTCGAATCACACCACCACATGGTGTTTTTCTCACTCTTACTAGTGAATGGCCTGTTAGAAACCCTTACAATGCCCACCACCCGCGATGTTTTTCAGAAACCTATCCTACATTGCCACTGCATGTTTCCTGACCTCCGCATGCTGACCACCCCGTGGTGCTTTTCTCCATCCTACATTGCAATTAACTGCCTATCCTAATTCAGACCCTCCAATTCACAGCACCCCATGATGTTTATCTCAGTCCTACTAGTGAATGGCCATTTACACACCCTTATAATGCGCACCACCGCGTGATGTTTTTCAGAAAGCTATCCTACACTGCCACTGCATGTTTCCTGACCTCCCTATGCTGACCACCCGGTGGTGCTTTTCTCCATCTTACATTGCCTCTCACTACGTGTGCTAAATGAGACACTCCTATTCACACGGCCCTGTGAAGTTTCTCTCACTCCTACCAGTGAATGGCCTGTTAGAAAACCTTACAATGCGCACCACACCGCGATGATTTTCAGAAACCTATATTACTGGGTCATTGTCTGTTTCCTGACCTCCCCATGCTGACCACCCCATGGTGCTTTTCTCCATTCTCCATTGCCACTCACTGCGTATCCTAATTCAGACCCTCCAATTCACACCATCGCGTGATGTTTTTCTCACTCCTACTTGTGAATGGCCTGATAGAAACCCTTAAAATGGGCACGACCCCGCAATGTTTTTCACAAACCTATCCTACATTGCCACTGCATGTTTCCTGACCTCCCCATGCTGACCACCCCGTGTTGGTTTTCTCCATCCTACACTGCTTCTCACTGCGTATGCTAAATCAGACCCTCCGACGCACACCACCCTGTGATGTTTTTCTCACTCCTACTAGTGAATGGCCTGTTAGAAACCGTTACAATGGGGACCACCCCGCGATGTTGTTCACAAACCTATCCTACATTGCCACTGCATGTTTCCTAACCTCCCCATGCTCAACACACCGTGGTGCTTTTCTCCATCATACTTTGCCACTAACTGCCTATCCTAATTCAGATCCTCCATTTCGTACCACCCCTGATGTTTTTCTCACTCCTACTAGTGAATGGCCTGTTAGAAACACTTACAATGCCCATCACCCCGCGATGTTTTTCAGAAACCTATCCTGCATTGCCAATCACTTCCTATCCTAATTCAGACCATCCGAATCACACCACCTGGTGATGTTTTTCTCACTCCTACTAGTGAATGGCCTGTCCCTTACAAAGCCCACCACCCCACGATGTCTTTCTGAAACCTATCCTACATTGCCACTCACTGCCTATTCTAATTAAGACTTTCCTATTCAGACCACCCCGTGACGTTTTTCTCACTCTTACTAGTGAATGGCCTGTTAGAACCGCTTACAATGGGCGTCACCCCGGATGTTTTTCAATAACCTATCCTACATTGCCACTGCATGTTTTCTGACCTCCCCATGATGACCACCCTGTGGTGCTTTTCTCCATCCTCCATTGCCTCTCACTGCGTATGCTAAATCAGACCCTGCGATTCACAGCACCCGGTGATGATTTTCTCTCTCCTACTTGTGAATCGCCTTTAGAAACCCCTACAATGCGCACCACCCCGTGATGTTTTTCAGAAACCTATCCTACATGCAACTGCATTTTTCCTGACCTCCCCATGCTGACCGTCCTGTGGTGCTTTTCTCCATCCTACATTGCCACTCACTGCTTATCCTAATTCAGACCCTCCGATTCACACCACCCCGTGATGTTTTTCTCACTCCTACTAGTGAATGGCCTGTTAGAAACCCTTACAATGTGTACCACCCGCGATGTTTTTCAGAAACCTATCCTACATTGCCACTGCATGTTTCCTGACCTCCCCATGCTCACCACCCTGTGGTGCTTTTCTCCATCCTACATTGCCACTCACTGCCTATCCTAATTCAGACCCTCCTATTCACAGCACCCTGTGATATTTTTCTCACTCCTACTAGTAAATGGCCTGTTAGAAACCTTTACAGTGCGCATCACCCCGCGAAGTTTTTCAGAAACCCATCCTACGTTGACACTGCGTGTTTCCTGACCTCCGCATTCTGATCACCCTGTCGTGCTTTACTCCATCCTGCATTGCCACTCATGCCTATCGTAATTCAGAACCTCCGATTCTCACCACCCTGTGATGTTTTTCTCACTCTTACTAGTGAATGGCCTGTTAGAAACCCTTACAATGCGCACCACCCAGCGATGTTTTTCAGAAACCTATCCTACCATGGCCACTGCATGTGTCCTGACCTCCCCATACTCACCACCCCATGGTGCTATTCTCTATCCTACATTGCCACTCACTGCCTATCCAATTTCAGATCCTCCAATTCACACCACCCCGTGATATTTTTCTCACTCCTACTAGTGAATGGCCTGTTAGAAACCCTTACAATGTGCATCACCCCGCGATGTTTTTCAGAAACCTATCCTACATTCCCACTCACTGCCTATCCTAATTCAGACCCTCCCTTTCACACCACCCCGTGATGTTTTTCTCACTCGTACTAGTGAATGGCCTATTAGAAGCACATACAATGCGCACCACCCGCGATGTGTTTCAGAAACCTATCCTACATTGCCACTCACTGCCTATCCTAATTCAGACTCTCTGATTCACACCACCCCGTGATGTTTTTTTCACTCCTATTAATCAATGGCCTGGTAGAAATCCTTACAATGCGTACTACCCCGCGATGTTTTTCAGAAACCTATCCTCCATTGCCATTGCATGTTTCATGACCTCCCCATTCTGATCAACCCGTGGTGCTTTTCTCCATCCTACATTGCCTCTCACTGCATATGCTAAATGAGACTCTCCAATTCACAGCACCCTGTGATGTTTTTATCACGCCTACCAGTGAATGGCCTGTTAGAAAACCTTACAATGCGCACCACCCCGCGATGATTTTCAGAAACCTATCTTACTTTGCACTGCATGTTTCCTGACCTCCCCAAGCTGACCATCCCATGTTGCTTTTCTCCATTCTACATTGCCACTCACTGCCTAACCTAATACAGAACCTCCGATTCACAATACCCCGTGATGTTTTTCTCACTCCTACTAGTGAATGGCATTTTAGAAGCCCTTGCAATGCACACCACCCCGCGATGTTTTTCAGAAACCTATCCTACATTGCCACTGGAAGTTTCCTGACCTCCACATGCTGACCACCCCGTGGTGCTTTTCTCCATCCTACATTGCTACTCACTGTCTAGGCTAATTCAGTCCCTCCGATTCACACCACCCTGTGATGTTTATCTCACTCCTACTAGTGAATGGCATTTTAGAAAGCCTTACAATGCGCACGACCCCGTGATGTTTTTCAGAAAGCTATCCTACATTGCCACTGCTTGTTTCCTGACCTCCGCATGCTGAACAACCCGTGTTGAGTTTGTCCAACCTACATTGCCTCTCACTGAACATGCTAAATCAGACCCTCCGATTCACACCATCCCATGATGAGTTTCTCACTCTTACTAGTGAATGGCTTGTTAGAAACCCTTAAAATGCGCACCACCCCACGATGTTTTTCAGAAACCTATGGTACATTGCCACTCCATGTTTCCTGACCTCCCCATGCTGACCACCCCGTGGTGCTTTTCTCCATCATACATTGCCACTCACTGCCTATCCTTATTCATACCCTCTGATTCACACCACCCCGTGATGTTTTTCTCACTCCTAGTAGTGAATGGCCTGTTAGAAACCCTTACAATGCCCACCACCCGCGATGTATTTCAGAAACCTATCCTACATTGCCACTGCATGTTTCCTGACCACCCCATGCTGACCCCCCCATGGTGCTTTTCTCCATCCTACATTGACACTCACTGCCTATCCTCATTCCGACCCTTCGAATCACACCACCTCGTGATGTTTTTCTCACTCTTACTAGTGAATGGCCTGTTAGAAACCCTTACAATGCCCACCACCCTCGTTGTTGTTCAGAAATCTATCCTACATTGCCACTGCATGTTTAGTGACCTCCGCATGCTGACCACCCCGTGGTGCTTTTCTCCATCCTACATTGCAATTAACTGCCTATCCTAATTCAGATCCTCCAATTCACAGCACCCCGTGATGTTTATCTCAGTCCTACTAGTGAATGGCCTTTTAGAAACCCTTACAATGCGCACCACCGCGTGATGTTTTTCAGAAAGGTATCCTACATTGCAACTGCATGTTTCCTGACCTCCCTATGCTGACCACCCTGTGGTGCTTTTCTCCATCCTCCATTGCCTCTCACGACGTGTGCTAAATGAGACACTCCTATTCACACCGCCCTGTGAAGTTTCTCTCACTCCTTCCAGTGAATGGCCTGTTAGAAAACCTTACAATGCGCACCACCCCGCGATGATTTTCAGAAACCTATCTTACTTTGCCACTGCATGTTTCCTGACCTCCCCATTCTGACCACCCCATGGTGCTTTTCTCCATCCTACGTTGACACTCACTGCCTATCCTAATTCAGACCCTCCGATTCACACCATCGCTTGATGTTTTTCTCACTTCTATTAGTGAGTGGCCTGTTAGAAACCCTTACAATGCGCACCACCCACGATGCTTTTCAGAAAGCTATCGTAATTTGCCACTGCATGTTTCCTGACCTCCCCATGTTGAGCACCCCGTGGTACTTTTCTCCATTCTACATTGCCACTCCCTGGCTATTCTAATTCAGACACTCCGAATCACACCACCCGGTGCTGTTTTCCTCACTCCTAGTAGTGAATGGCCTGGTAGAAATCCTTACAATGCGCACCACCCACGATGTTGTTCAGAAAGCTATCCTACATTGCCACTGCATGTTTTCTGACCTGCCCATGCTCACCACCCCGTGGTGCTTTTCTCCATCTTGCATTGCCACGCACTGCCTATTCTAATTCAGACACTCCGATTCAGAACACCCCGCAATGTTTTTCTCACTCCTACTAGTGAATGGCCAGTTATAAACCCTTACATGCGAAACCACCAAGCGATGTTTTTCAGAAACCTACCCTACATTGCCACTGCATGTTTCCTGACCTCCCCATGCTCATCACCCCGTGGTGCTTTTCTCCATCATACATTGCCTCTCACTGCGTATGCTAAATCAGACCCTACGATTCACAACACCCCATGATGAGTTTCTCACTCCTACTAGTGAATGGCTTTTTAGAAACCATTACAATGGGCACCACCCCGCGATGTTTTTCAGAGACCTATGCTACATTGCCACTTCAATTTTCCTGACCTCCCCATGCTGACCACCCCGTGGTGCTTTTCTCCATCATACATTGCCACTCACTGCCTATTCTAATTCAGACCCTCCGAATAACACCACCCGGTGATGTTTTTCTCACTCCTACTAGTGAATGACCTGTTAGAAACCTTTACAATGCCCACCACCCGGGATGTTTTTCAGAAACCTATCCTACATTGCCACTGCATGTTTCCTGACCTCCCCATGCTGACCACCCCGTGGTGCTTTTCTCCATCCTATATTGCCACTCACTGCCTATTCTAATTCAGACCCTCCGAATAACACCACCCGGTGATGTTTTTCTCACTCCTACTAGTGAATGGCAGGTCCCTTATAATGCCCACCACCCCACGATGTCTTTCTGAAACCTATCCTACATTGCCACTCACTGCCTATCCTAATTAAGACCCTCCGATTCAGACCACCCCGTAACGTTTTTCTCACTCTTACTAGTGAATGGCCTGTTAGAAACGGTTACAATGGGCACCACCCTGTGATGTTTTTCAAAAACCTATCCTACATTGCCACTGCATGTTTCCTGACCTCCCCATGCTGACCACCCCGTGGTGCTTTTCTGCATCCTACATTGCCACTCACTGCCTATCCTAATTAAGACTTTCCGATTCAGACCACCCTGTGACGTTTTTCTCACTCTTACTAGTGAATGGCCTGTTAGAAACCCTTAAAATGCGTACCACCCGCGATGTTTTTCAGAAACCTATCCTACATTGCCACTGCATGTTTCCTGACCTCCCCATGCTCACCACCCCGTGGTGCTTTTCTCCATCCTACATTGCCACTCACTGCCTATCCTAATTCAGACCCTCCTATTCACACCACCCTGTGATATTTTTCTCAGTCCTACTAGTGAATGGCCTCTTAGAAACCTTTACAGTGCGCACCGCCCCGCGAAGTTTTTCAGAAACCTATCCTACGTTGCCACTGCATGTTTCCTGACCTCCCCATTCTGATCACCCCGTGGTGCTTTACTCCATCCTACATTGCCACTCATGCCTATCCTAATTCAGAACCTCCGATTCTCACCACCCTGTGATGTTTTTCTCACTCTGACTAGTGAATGGCCTGTGAGAAACCCTTACAATGCGCACCACCCATTGATGTTTTTCAGAAACCTATCCTACCATTGCCACTGCATGTTTCCTGAACTCCCCATGCTCACGACCCCATGGTGCTATTCTCCATCCTACATTGCCACTCACTGCCTATCGTAATACATACACTCTGATTCACACCACCCCGTGATGTTTTTCTCACTCCTACTAGTGAATGGCCTGTTAGAAACCCTTACAATGCGCACCACCCGCGATGTATTTCAGAATGCTATCCTACATTGCCACTGCATGTTTGCTGACCTCCACATGCTGACCATCCCCTGGTGCTTTTTTCCATCCTACATTTCCAATAACTGCCTGTCCTAATTCAGACCCTCCGATTCACAGCACCCCGTGATGTTTTTCTCACTCCTACTAGTGAATGGCCTCTTAGAAACCCTTACAATGCGGACCACCCTGTGATGTTTTTCAGAAAGTTATCCTACATTGCCACTGCATGTTTCCTGACCTCCATATGCTGACCACCCTGTGGTGCTTTTCTCCATCCTACATTGCCACTCACTCGCTATCCTAATTCAGACACTCGGATTCACACCACCACTGAAGTTTTTCTCACTCCCACTAGTGAATAGCCTGTTAGAAAGCCTAACAATGCGCACCACCCCGCGATGATTTGCTGAAACCCATCTTACTTTGCCACTGCATGTTTCCTGACCTCCCCATGGTGACCACCCCATGGAGCTTTTCTCCATACTAAGTTGACATTCGCTGCCTATCCTAATTCAGACCCTCCGATTCACACCAACCTGTGATGTTTTTCTCACTCCTACTAGTGAATGGCCTTTTAAAAAGCCTTACAATGCGCACGACCATGTGATGTTTTTCAGAAAACTATCCTACATTGCCACTGCATGTTTCCTGACCTCCCCATGCTGACCGCCCCGTGGTGCTTTTCTCCATCCTACATTGCCACTCACTGTCTAGCCTAATTCAGACCCTCTGATTGACACCACCCCGTGATATTTTTCTCACTCCTACTAGTGAATGGCCTGTTAGAAACCATTACAAAAGGCACTACCCCGCGATGTTTTTCACAAATCTATCCTACATTGCCAATGCATGTTTCCTGACCTCCCCATGCTGACCACCCCGTGTTGGTTTTCTGCAACCTACATTGCCTCTCACTTCGTATGCTAAATCAGACCCTCCGATTCACACCATCCCATGATGAGTTTCTCACTCTTACTAATGAATGGCTTGTTAGAAACCCTTAAAATGCGCACCACCCCGCGATGTTTTTCAGAAACCAATGCTACATTGCCACTCCATGTTTCCTGACCTCCCCATGCTGACCACCCCGTGGTGCTTTTCTCCATCATACATTGCCACTCACTGCCTATCCTTATTCATACCCTCCGATTCACACCACCCCATGTTGTTTTTCTCACTCTTACTAGTGAATGGCCTGTTAGAAACCCTTACAATGCCCACCACCCGCGATGTTTTTCAGAAACCTATCCTACATTGCCAGTGCATGTTTCCTGACCTCCGCATGCTGACCACCCCGTGGTGCTTTTCTCCATCCTACGTTGCAATTAACTGCCTATCCTAATTCAGACCCTCCGATTCACAGCACCCCATGATGTTTATCTCAGTCCTACTAGTGAATGGCCTTTTAGAAACACTTACAATGCGCACCACCGCGTGATGTTTTTCAGAAAGCTATCCTACATTGCCACTGCATGTTTGCTGACCTCCCTATGCTGCCACCCTGTGGTGCTTTAATCCATCCTAAATTGCCTCTCACTACCTGTGCTAAATGAGACACTCCTATTCACACTGCCCTGTGAAGTTTTTCTCACTCCTACCAGTGAATGGCCTGTTAGAAAACCTTACAATGCGCCGCACCCCGCGATGATTTTCAGAAACCTATCTTACTTTGCCATTGCCTGTTTCCTGACCTCCCCATGCTGACCACCCCATGGTGCTTTTCTCCATTCTCCATTGCCACTCACTGCGTATCCTAATTCAGACCCTCCGATTCACACCATCGCGTGATGTTTTTCTCACTCCTACTAGTGAATGGCCTGATAGAAACCCCTAAAATGGGCACGACCTCGCGATGTTTTTCACAAACCTATCCTACATTGCCACTGCATGTTTCCTGACCTCCCCATGCTGACCACCCCGTGTTGGTTTTCTCCATTCTACATTGCCTCTCACTGCGTATGCTAAATTAGACCCTCCCATTCACACCACCCCAGATGAGTTTATCACTCCTGCTAGTGAATGGCTAGTTAGAAACCCTTAAAATGCCCACCGCCCCACGATGTTTTTCCTAAACCTATCCTACATTGCCACTCACTGCCTATCCTAATTCACACTCTCCGATTCACACCACCGCGTGATGTTTTTCTCCCTCCTACTGGTGAATGGCCTGTTAGAAACCCTTACAATGGGCACCACCCGCCGATGTTTTTCACAAACCTATCGTACATTGCCACTGCATGTTTCCAGACCTGCGAATGCTGACCACGCCGTCGTGATTTTCTCCATCCTACATTGCCTCACACTGCGTATGCTAAATCAGACCCTCCGATTCACACCACCCTGTGATGTTTTTCTCACTGCTACTAGTGAATGGCCTGTTAGAAACCCTTATAATGTGAACCACCCGCGATGTTTTTCAGAAACCCATCATACCTTTACCACTGCATGTTTCCTGACTTCCCCATTCTAATCACCCTGTGGTGCTTTTCTCCATCCTACATTGCCAATCACTGCCTATCCTAATTCAGACCCTCCGAATCACACCACCTGGTGTTGTTTTTCTCACTCCTACTAGTGAATGGCCTGTCCCTTACAAAGCCCACCACCCCACGATTTCTTTCTGAAACCTATCCTACATTGCCACTCACTGCCTATCCTAATTAAGACTTTCCTATTCAGACCACCCCGTGACGTTTTTCTCACTCTTACTAGTGAATGGCCTGTTAGAAACGCTTACAATGGGCGCCACCCCAGATGTTTTTCAATAACCTATCCTACATTGCCACTGCATGTTTCCTGACCTCCCCATGATGACCACCCCGTGGTGCTTTTCTCCATCCTCCATTGCCTCTCACTGCGTATGCTAAATCAGACCCTGCGACTCACAGCACCCTGTGATGACTTTCTCATTCCTACTTGTGAATGGCGTTTAGAAAGCCTTACAATGCGCACCACCCCGTGATGTTTTTCAGAAACCTATCCTACATGCAACTGCATGTTTCCTGACCTCCCCATGCTGACCATTCCGTGGTGCTTTTCTCCATCCTACATTGCCACTCAGTGCTTATCCTTATTCAGACCCTCCGATTCACACCACCTCGTGATGTTTTTCTCACTGCTACTAGTGAATGGCCTGTTAGAAACACTTACAATGTGTACCACACGCGATGTTTTTCAGAAACCTATCCTACATTGCCACTGCATGTTTCCTGACCTCCGCATGCAGACCACCCCGTGGTGCTTTTCTTCATCCTACATTGCCACTCACTGCCTATCCTAATTCAGACCTCCTATTCACACCACCCTGTGATGTTTTTCTCACTCCTACTAGTGAATGGCCTGTTAGAAACCTTTACCGTGCGCATCACCCCGTGAAGTTTTTCAGAAACCTATCCTACGTTGCCACTGCATGTTTCCTGACCTCCACATTCTGATCACCCCGTGGTGCTTTACTCCATCCTGCATTGCCACTCATGCCTATCTTAATTCAGAACCTCCGATTCTCACCACCCTGTGATGTTTTTCTCACTCTTACTAGTGAATGGCCTGTTAGAAACCCTTACAATGCGCACCACATAGCGATGTTTTTCAGAAACCTATCCTACCATGGCCACTGCATGTTTCCTGACCTCCCCATGCTCACCACCCCATGGTGCTATTCTCCATCCTACATTGCCACTCACTGCCTATCCTAATTCAGACCCTCCTATTCACACCACCATGTGATGTTTTTCTCACTCCTACTAGTGAATGGTCTGTTAGAAACCTTTACCGTGCGCATCTCCCCGCGAAGTTTTTCAGAAACCTATCCTACGTTGCCACTGCATGTTTCCTGACCTCCACATTCTGATCACCCCGTGGTGCTTTACTCCATCCTGCATTGCCACTCATGCCTATCTTAATTCAGAACCTCCGATTCTCACCACCCTGTGATGTTTTTCTCACTCTTACTAGTGAATGGCCTGTTAGAAACCCTTACAATGCGCACCACCCAGCGATGTTTTTCAGAAACCTATCCTACCATGGCCACTGCATGTTTCCTGACCTCCCCATGCTCACCACCCCATGGTGCTATTCTCCATCCTACATTGCCACTCACTGCCTATCCTAATTCAGACCCTCCTATTCACACCACCATGTGATGTTTTTCTCACTCCTACTAGTGAATGGCCTGTTAGAACCCCTTACAATGCGCAGCACCCGCGATGTTGTTCAGAAAGCTATCCTAAATTGCCACTCACTGCCTATCCAATTTCAGATCCTCCAATTCACACCACCCCGTGATATTTTTCTCACTCCTACTAGTGAATGGCCTGTTAGAAACCCTTACAATGGGCATCACGCCGCGATGTTTTTCAGAAATCTATCCTACATTCCCAATCACTGCCTAGCCTAATTCAGACCCTCCCATTCACACCATCCCGTGATGTTTTTCTCACTCGTACTAGTGTATGGCCTATTAGAAGCACTTACAATGCGCACCACCCGCGATGTGTTTCAGAAACCTATCGTACATTGCCACTCACAGCCTATCCTAATTCAGACTCTGTGATTCACACCACCCCGTGATATTTTTGTCACTCCTACTAGTGAAGGGCCTATTAGAAACACTTACAATGTGCACCACCCCGAGATGTTTTCCAGAAAGCTATCCTACATTGCCACTGCATGTTTCCTGACCTCCTGATGCTGACCACCCACTGTTGCTTTTCTCCATCCTACATTGCCTCTCACTCGCTATCCTAATTCAGACCCTCAGATTCACACCACTACTGAAGTTTTCTCACTCCCACTAGTGAATAGCCTGTTAGAAAACCTTCCAATGCGCACCAACCCGCGATGATTTTCAGAAACCTATCTTACTTTGCCACTGCATGTTTCCTGACCTCCCCATTCTGACCACCCCATGGTGCTTTTCTCCATCCTACGTTGACACTCACTGCCTATCCTAATTCAGACACTCCGATTCACACCATCGCTTGATGTTTTTCTCACTCCTACTAGTGAGTGGCCTGTTGGAAACCCTTACAATGCGCACCACCCACGATGTTTTTCAGAAAGCTATCGTAATTTGCCACTGCATGTTTCCTGACCTCCGCATGTTGAGCACCCCGTGGTGCTTTTCTCCATTCTACATTGCCACTCCCTGGCTATTCTAATTCAGACACTCCGAATCACACCACCCGGTGCTGTTTTTCTCACTCCTAGTAGTGAATGGCCTGGTAGAAACCCTTACAATGCGCACCACCCACGATGTTGTTCAGAAAGCTATCCTACATTGCCACTGCATGTTTTCTGACCTCCCCATGCTCACCACCCCGTGGTGCTTTTCTCCATCTTGCATTGCCACGCACTGCCTATTCTAATTCAGACACTCCGATTCAGAACACCCCGTGATGTTTTTCTCACTCCTACTAGTGAATGGCCAGTTATAAACCCTTACATGCGAAACCACCAAGCGATGTTTTTCAGAAACCTACCCTACATTGCCACTGCATGTTTCCTGACCTCCCCATGCTCATCACCCCGTGGTGCTTTTCTCCATCCTACATTGCCTCTCACTGCGTATGCTAAATCAGACCCTACGATTCACACCACCCCATGATGAGTTTCTCACTCCTACTAGTGAATGGCTTGTTAGAAACCATTACAATGGGCACCACCCCGCGATGTTTTTCAGAGACCTATGCTACATTGCCACTCCATGTTTCCTGACCTCCCCATGCTGACCACCCCGTGGTGCTTTTCTCCATCATACATTGCCACTCACTGCCTATCCTAATTCATACACTCCGATTCACACCACCCCGTGATGTTTTTCTCACTCCTACTAGTGAATGGCAGGTCCCTTACAATGCCCACCACCCCACGATGTCTTTCTGAAAACTATCCTACATTGCCACTCACTGCCTATCCTAATTAAGACTCTCCGATTCAGACCACCCCTTGACGTCTTTCTCACTCTTACTAGTGAATGGCCTGTTAGAAACGCTTACAATGGGCACCACCCCGCGATGTTTTTCAAAAACCTATCCTATATTGCCACTGCATGTTTCCTGATCTCCCCATGCTGAACACCCCGTGGTGCTTTTCTCCATCCTACATTGCCACTCACTGCCTATCCTAATTAAGACTTTCCGATTCAGACCACCCCGTGACGTTTTTCTCACTCTGACTAGTGAATGGCCTGTTAGAAACCCTTAAAACGCGTACCCCCCGCGATGTTTTTCAGAAACCTATCCTAAATTGCCACTGCATGTTTCCTGACCTCCCCATGCTCACCACCCTGTGGTGCTTTTCTCCATCCTACATTGCCACTCACTGCCTATCCTAATTCAGACCCTCCTATTCACACCACCCTGTGATGTTTTTCTCAGTCCTCCTAGTGAATGGCCTCTTAGAAACCTTTACAGTGCGCACCACCCCGCGAAGTTTTTCAGAAACCTATCCTACGTTGCCACTGCATGTTTCCTGACCTCCCCATTCTGATCACCCTGTGGTGCTTTACTCCATCCTACATTGCCACTCATGCCTATCCTAATTGAGAACCTCCGATTCAACCACCCTGTGATGTTTTTCTCACTCTGACTAGTGAATGGCCTGTGAGAAACCCTTACAATGCGCACCACCCAGCGATGTTTTTCAGAAAACTATCCTACCATTTCCACTGCATGTTTCCTGACCTCCCCATGCTCACGACCCCATGGTGCTATTCTCCATCCTACATTGCCACTCACTGCCTATCGTAATACAGACACTCTGATTCACACCACCCCGTGATGTTTTTCTAACTCCTACTAGTGAATGGCCTGTTAGAAACCCTTACAATGCGCACCACCCGCGATGTATTTCAGAATGCTATCCTACATTGCCACTGCATGTTTCCTGACCTCCACATGCTGACCACGCCGTGGTGCTTTTTTCCATCCTACATTGCCAATAACTGCCTGTCCTAATTCAGACCCTCCAATTCACAGCACCCCGTGAAGTTTTTCTCACTCCTACTAGTGAATGGTCTTTTAGAAACCCTTACAATGCGGACCACCCCGTGATGTTTTTCAGAAAGCTATCCTACATTGCCACTGCATGTTTCCTCACCTCCCTATGCTGACCACCCTGTGGTGGTTTTCTCCATCCTACATTGCCTCTCTCTGCGTATGCTGAATGAGACACTCCGATTCACACCACCCTGTGATGTTTTTCTCACTCCTACCAGTGAATGGCCTGTTAGAAAACCTTACAATGCGCACCATCTCGCGATGATTTTCAGAAACCTATCTTACTTTGCTCTCCATGTTTCCTGACCTCCCCATGCTGTCCACTCCGTGGTGCTTTTCGCCATACTACATTGCCTCTCACTGCCTATCCTAATTCAGACCCGCCGATTCACACCACCGCATGATGTTTTTCTCACTCCTACTAGTGAATGGCCTGTTAGAAACCCTTATAATGTCCACCACCCCACGATGTTTTTCAGAAACCTATCATACCTTTACCACTGCATGTTTCCTGACTTCCCCATGCTCACCACCCCATGGTGGTTTTCTCCATCCTACATTGCCACTCACTGCTTATCGTAATACAGACACTCTGATTCACACCACCCCGTGATGTTTTTCTCACTCCTACTAGTGAATGGCCTGTTAGAAACCCTTACAATGGGCACCACCCCGCGATGTTTTTCACAAACCTATCCTACATTGCAACTGCATGTTTCCTGACCTCCCCATGCTGACCACCCAGTGGTGCTTTTCTCCATTCTACATTGGTCTCACTGCGTATGCTAAATCAGACCCTCCAATTCACACCACCCCATGATGAGTTTCTCACTCCTACTAGTGAATGGCTTGTTAGAAACACTTACAATGCACACCACCCCGCGATGTTTTTCAGAATCCTATGCTACACTGCCACTCCATGTTTCCTGACCTTCCCATGCTGACCACCCCGTGGTGCTTTTCTCCATCATACATTGCCACTCACTGCCTATCGTAATGCATACACTCCGATTCACACCACCCCGTGATGTTTTTCTCACTCCTACTAGTGAATGGCCTGTTAGAAACCCTTACAATGCCCACCACCCGCGATGTTTTTCAGAAACCTATCCTACATTGCCACTGCATGTTTCCTGACCTCCCCATGCTGACCACCCCATGGTGCTTTTCTCCATCCTACATTGCCAATCACTGCCTATCCTAATTCAGACCCTCCGAATCACACCACCTGGTGATGTTTTTCTCACTCCTACTAGTGAATGGCCTGTCCCTTACAAAGCCCACCACCCCACGATGTCTTTCTGAAACCTATCCTACATTGCCACTCACTGCCTATCCTAATTAAGACTTTCCTATTCAGACCACCCCGTGACGTTTTTCTCACTCTTACTAGTGAATGGCCTGTTAGAACCGCTTACAATGGGCGCCAACCCGCATGTTTTTCAATAACCTATCCTACATTGCCACTGCATGTTTCCTGACCTCCACGTGATGACCACCCCGTGGTGCTTTTCTCCATCCTCCATTGCCTCTCACTGCGTATGCTAAATCAGACCCTGCGATTCACAGCACCCGGTGATGACTTTCTCATTCCTACTTGTGAATGGCCTTTAGAAACCCTTACAATGCGCACCACCCCGTGATGTTTTTCAGAAACCTATCCTATATGCAACTGCATGTTTCCTGACCTCCCCATGCTGACCATCCCGTGGTGCTTTTCTCCATCCTACATTGCCACTCAGTGCTTATCCCTATTCAGACACTCCAATTCACACCACCCCGTGATGTTTTTCTCACTCCTACTAGTGAATGGCCTGTTAGAAACACTTACAATGTGTACCACCCGCGATGTTTTTCAGAAACCTATCCTACATTGCCACTGCATGTTTCCTGACCTCCGCATGCAGACCACCCCGTGGTGCTTTTCTCAATCCTACATTGCCACTCACTGCCTATCCTAATTCAGACCTCCTATTCACACCACCCTGTGATGTTTTTCTCACTCCTACTAGTGAATGGCCTGTTAGAAACCTTTACAGTGCGTATCACCCCGCGAAGTTTTTCAGAAACCTATCCTACGTTGCCACTGCATGTTTCCTGACCTCCGCATTCTGATCACCCCGTGGTGCTTTACTCCATCCTGCATTGCCTCTTATGCCTATCTTAATTCAGATCTTCCGATTCTCACCACGCTGTGATGTTTTTCTCACTCTTACTAGTGAATGGCCTGTTAGAAACCCTTACAATGCGCACCACCCAGCGATGTTTTTCAGAAACCTATCCTACCATGGCCACTGCATGTTTCCTGACCTCCCCATGCTCACCACCCGATGGTGCTATTCTCTATCCTACATTGCCAATCACTGCCTATCCTAATTCAGACCCTCCTATTCACACCACCATGTGATGTTTTTCTCACTCCTAACAGTGAATGGCCTGTTAGAACCCCTTACAATGCGCACCACCCGCGATGTTGTTCTGAAAGCTATCCTAAATCGCCACTCACTGCCTATCCAATTTCAGATCCTCCAATTCACACCACCCCATGATATTTTGCTCACTCCTACTAGTGAATGGCCTGTTAGAAACCCTTACAATGGGCATCACCCCGCGATGTTTTTCAGAAACCTATCCTACATTCCCAATCACTGCCTAGCCTAATTCAGACCCTCCCATTCACACCACCCCGTGATGTTTTTCTCACTCGTACTAGTTAATGGCCTATTAGAAGCACTTACAATGCGCACCACCCGCGATGTTTTTCAGAAACCTATCCTACATTCCCAATCACTGCCTAGCCTAATTCAGACCCTCCCATTCACACCACCCCGTGATATTTTTCTCACTCCTACTAGTGAATGGCCTATTAGAAACACTTACAATGTGCACCACCCGAGATGTTTTCCAGAAAGCTATCCTACATTGCCACTGCATGTTTCCTGACGTCTGCGTGCTGACCACCCACTGTTGCTTTTCTCCATCCTACATTGCCTCTCACTCGCTATCCTAATTCAGACCCTCGGATTCACACCACCACTGAAGTTTTTCTCACTCCCACTAGTGAATAGCCTGTTAGAAAACCTTCCAATGCGCACCAACCCGCGATGATTTTCAGAAACCTATCTTACTTTGCCACTGCATGTTTCCTGACCTCCCCATTCTGACCACCTCATGGTGCTTTTCTCCATCCTACGTTGACACTCACTGCCTATCCTAATTCAGACCCTCCGATTCACACCATCGCTTGATGTTTTTCTCACTCCTACTAGTGAGTGGCCTGTTAGAAACCCTTACAATGTGCACCACCCACGATGTGTTTCAGAAAGCTATCGTAATTTGCCACTGCATGTTTCCTGACCTCCCCATGTTGAGCACCCCGTGGTGCTTTTCTCCATTCTACATTGCCACTCCCTGGCTATTCTAATTCAGACACTCCGAATCACACCACCCGGTGCTGTTTTCCTCACTCCCAGTAGTGAATGGCCTGGTAGAAACCCTTACAATGCGCACCACCCACGATGTTGTTCAGAAAGCTATCCTACATTGCCACTGCATGTTTTCTGACCTCCCCATGCTCACCACCCCGTGGTGCTTTTCTCCATCTTGCATTGCCACGCACTGCCTATTCTAATTCAGACAGTCCGATTCAGAACACCCCGCGATGTTTTTCTCACTCCTACTAGTGAATGGCCAGTTATAAACCCTTACATGCGAAACCACCAAGCGATGTTTTTCAGAAACCTACCCTACATTGCCACTGCATGTTTCCTGACCTCCCCATGCTCATCACCCCGTGGTCCTTTTCTCCATCCTACATTGCCTCTCACTGCGTATGCGAAATCAGACCCTACGATTCACACCACCCCATGATGAGTTTCTCACTCCTACTAGTGAATGGCCTGTTAGAAACCATTACCATGGGCACCACCCTGCGATGTTTTTCAGAGACCTATGCTACATTGCCACACCAATTTTCCTGACCTCCCCATGCTGACCACCCCGTGGTGCTTTTCTCCATCATACATTGCCACTCACTGCCTATCCTAATTCATACACTCCGATTCACACCACCCCGTGATGTTTTTCTCACTCCTACTAGTGAATGGCCGGTCCCTTACAATGCCCACCACCCCACGATGTCTTTCTGAAACCTATCCTACATTGCTACTCACTGCCTATCCTAATTAAGACTCTCCAATTCAGACCACCCCGTGACGTTTTTCTCACTCTTACTAGTGAATGGCCTGTTAAAAACGCTTACAATCGGCACCACCCCGCGATGTTTTTCAAAAACCTATCCTACATTGCCACTGCATGTTTCCTGACCTCCCCATGCTGAGCACCCCATGGTGCTTTTCTCCATCCTACATTGCCACTCACTGCCTATCCTAATTAAGACTTTCCGATTCAGACCACCCCGTGACGTTTTTCTCTCTCTTACTAGTGAATGGCCTGTTAGAAACCCTTAAAATGCGTACCCCCCGCGATGTTTTTCAGAAACCTATCCTACATTGCCATTGCATGTTTCCTGACCTCCCCATGCTCACCACCTCGTGGTGCTTTTCTCCATCCTACATTGCCACTCACTGCCTATCCTAATTCAGACCCTCCTATTCACACCACCCTGTGATGTTTTTCTCAGTCCTCCTAGTGAATGGCCTATTAGAAACCTTTACAGTGCGCACCACCCCGCGAAGTTTTTCAGAAACCTATCCTACGTTGCCAGTGCATGTTTCCTGACTTCCCCATTCTGATCACCCTGTGGTGCTTTACTCCATCCTACATTGCCACTCATGTGTATCCTAATTCAGAATTTCCGAATCTCACCACCTTGTGATGTTTTTCTCACTCTGACTAGTGAATGGCCTGTGAGAAACCCTTACAATGCGCACCACCCTGCGATGTTTTTCAGAAACCTATCCTACCATTGCCACTGCATGTTTCCTGATCTCCCCATGCTCACGACCCCATGGT
The DNA here is from genome assembly GCF_034190915.1 of Cavia porcellus. Lineage (NCBI taxonomy): Eukaryota > Metazoa > Chordata > Mammalia > Rodentia > Caviidae > Cavia > Cavia porcellus. The sequence continues at coordinate 31,918,740 of NW_026947515.1, forward strand.
GCTATTCTCCATCCTACATTGCCACTCACTGCCTATCGTAATACAGACACTCTGATTCACACCACCCCGTGATGTTTTTCTCACTCCTACTAGTGAATGGCCTGTTAGAAACCCTTACAATGTGCACCACCCACGATGTATTTCAGAATGCTATCCTACATTGCCACTGCATGTTTCCTGACCTCCCCATGGTGACCACCCCATGGAGCTTTTCTGCATACTAAGTTGACATTCGCTGCCTATCCTAATTCAGACCCTCCGATTCACTCCATCACTTGATGTTTTTCTCACTCCTACTAGTGAATGGCCTGTTAGAAACCCTTACAATGCGCACCACCCACGATGTTTTTCAGAAAGCTATCCTAATTTTCCACTGCTTGTTTCCTGACCTCCCCATGCTGAGCACCCCGTGGTGCTTTTCTCCATCCTACATTGCCACTAACTGCCTATCCTAATTCAGACCTCCGATTCACACCACCCTGTGATGTTTTTCTCACTCCTACTATTGAATGGCCTTTTAAAAAGCCTCACAATGCGCACGACCCCGTGATATTTTTCAGAAAGCTATCCTACATTGCCACTGCATGTTTCCTGACCTCCCCATGCTGACCACCCCGTGGTGCTTTTCTCCATCCTACATTGCCACTCACTGCCTAGCCTAACTGAGACCCTCCGATTGACACCACCCCGTGATATTTTTCTCACTCCTACTAGTGAATGGCCTGTTAGAAACCCTTACAATGGGCACGACCCCGGGATGTTTTTCACAAATCTATCCTATATTGCCACTGCATGTTTCCTGACCTCCCCATGCTGACCACCCCATGTTGCTTTTCTGCAACCTACATTGCCTCTCACTGCGTATGCTAAATCAGACCCTCCGATTCACACCATCCCATGATGAGTTTCTCACTCTTACTAATGAATGGCTTGTTAGAAACCCTTAAAATGCGCACCACACCGCGATGTTTTTCAGAAACCAATGCTACATTGCCACTCCATGTTTCCTGACCTCCCCATGTGGACCACCCCGTGGTGCTTTTCTCCATCATATATTGCCACTCACTGCCTATTCTTATTCATACCCTCCGATTCACACCACCCCGTGATGTTTTTCTCACTTCTACTAGTGAATGGCCTGTTAGAAACCCTTACAATGCCCACCACCCACGATGTTTTTCAGAAACCTATCCTACATTGCCAGTGCATGTTTCCTGACCTCCGCATGCTGACCACCCCGTGGTGCTTTTCTCCATCCTACATTGCAATTAACTGCCTATCCTAATTCAGACCCTCCGATTCACAGCACCCCATGATGTTTATCTCAGTCCTACTAGTGAATGGAATTTTAGAAACCCTTACAATGCGCACCACCGCGTGATGTTTTTCAGAAAGCTATCCTACATTGCCACTGCATGTTTCCTGACCTCCCTATGCTGACCACCCTGTGGTGCTTTAATCCATCCTAAATTGCCTCTCACTACCTGTGCTAAATGAGACACTCCTATTCACACCGCCCTGTGAAGTTTTTCTCACTCCTACCAGTGAATGGCCTGTTAGAAAACCTTAAAATGCGCCCCACCCCGTGATGATTTTCAGAAACCTATCTTACTTTGCCATTGCCTTTTTCCTGACCTCCCCATGCTGACCACCCCATGGTGCTTTTCTCCATTCTCCATTGCCACTCACTGCGTATCCTAATTCAGACCCTCCGATTCACACCATCGCGTGATGTTATTCTCACTCCTACTAGTGAATGGCCTGATAGAAACCCTTAAAATGGGCATGGCCTCGCGATGTTTTTCACAAACCTATCCTACATTGCCACTGCATGTTTCCTGACCTCCCCATGCTGACCACCCCGTGTTGGTTTTCTCCATCCTACATTGCCTCTCACTGCGTATGCTAAATCAGACCCTCCGATTCACATCACCCCACGATGAGTTTATCACTCCTACTAGTGAATGGCTCGTTAGAAACCCTTAAAATGCCCACCGCCCCACGATGTTTTTCCTAAACCTATCCTACATTGCCACTCACTGCCTATCCTAATTCACACTCTCCGATTCACACCACCCAGTGATGTTTTTCTCACTCTAACTGGTGAATGGCCTGTTAGAAACCCTTAAAATGGGCACCAGCCGCCGATGTTTTTCACAAACCTGTCCTACATTGCCACTGCATGTTTCCTGACCTCGCCATGCTGGCCACTCCGTGTTGGTTTTCTGCAACCTACATTGCCTCCCACTGCGTATGCTAAATCAGACCCTCCGATTCACACCATCCCATGATGAGTTTCTCACTCTTACTAATGAATGGCTTGTTAAAAACCCTTAAAATGCGCACCACCCCGCGATGTTTTTCAGAAACCTAAGCTACATTACCACTCCATGTTTCCTGACCTCCCCATGCTGACCACCCCGTGGTGCTTTTTTCCATCATACATTGCCACTCACTGCCTATCCTTATTCATACCTTCCGGTTCACACCACTCCGTGATGTTTTTCTCACTCCTACTAGTGAATGGCCTGTTAGAAACCCTTACAATGCCCACCACCCGCGATGTTTTTCAGAAACCTATCCTACATTGCCAATGCATGTTTCCTGATCTCCCCATGCTGACCAGCCCGTGGTGCTTTTCTCCATCCTACATTGACACTCACTGCCTATCCTCATTCAGATCCTTCGAATCACACCACCCCGTGATGTTTTTCTCACTCTTACTAATGAATGGCCTGTTAGAAACCCTTACAATGCACACTACCCACGATGTTTTTCAGAAACCTATCCTACATTGCCACTGCATGTTTCCTGACCTCTGCATGCTCACCACCCCGTGGTGCTTTTCTCCATCCTACATTGGCACTCACTGCCTATCCCAGTTCTGACCCTCGGAATCACACCACCCGGTGATGTTTTTCTCACTCCTACTAATGAATGGCCTGTTAGAAACCCTTACAATGCGCACCACCCGCGATGTTTTTCAGAAACCTATCCGACATTGCCACTGCATGTGTCCTGACCACCCCATGCTCACCACGCCGTGGTGCTTTTCTCCATCCTACATTGCCACTCACTGCCTTTCCTAATTCAGACAATCTGATTCACAACACCCCGTGATGTTTTTCTCAGTCCTACCAGTGAATGGCCTTTTAGAAACTCTTACAATGCGCACCGCCCCGTGATGTTTTTCAGAAAGCTATCCTACATTGCAACTGCATGTTTCCTGACCTCCCCATGCTGACCACCCCGTGGTGTGTTTCTCCATCCTACATTGCAACTCACTGCCTGTCCTAATTCAGACCTTCTGATTCACACCACCCCGTGATGTTTTTCTCACTGCTATTAGTAAATGGCCTGTTAGAAACACTTATAATGCGCACCACCCCGTGGTGTTTTACAGAAACCCATCCTACATTGCCACTGCATGTTTCCTGACCTCCACATGATGACCACCCCGTGGTGTGTTTCTCCATCCTAAATTGCCACTCATTGCCTATGCTAATTCAGACATTCCAATTCACACCACCCCGTGATCTTTTTCTCACTTTTACAAGTGAATGTCCTGTTAGAAACCCTTACAATGCGCACCACCCGCGATGTTTTTCAGAAAGCTATCCTACATTGCCACTGCATGTTTCCTGACCTCCCCATGCTGACCACCCCGTGGTGCTTCTCCATCCCACGTTGCCACTCACTGCCTAATCTAATTAAGACTTTCCGATTCAGATCACCCCTTGACGTTTTTCTCACTCTTACTAGTGAATGGCCTGTTAGAAACGCTTACAATGGGCACCACCCTGAGATGTTTTTCAAAAACCTTTCCTACATTGCCACTGCATTGTTCCTGACATCCCCAAACTGACCACCCCATGGTACTTTTCTCCATCCTACATGGCCTCTCACTGCGTATGCTACATCAGACCCTCCGATGCACACCATTCCGTGATGTTTGTCTCACTCCTAGTAGAGAATGGCCTGTCAGAAAGCCGTACAATGCGCACCACCCCGCGTTGATTTTCAGAAACCTATCCTATATTGCCACCCATGTTTCCTAACCTCCCCATGCTGACAATCCCGTGGTGCTTTTCTCCATCCTACATTGCCACTCACTGCCTATCCTAATTCATACAATCCGAATCACACCACCCAGTGATGTTTTTCTCACTCCTACTAGTGAATGGTCTGTTAGAAACCTTTACAACGCGCACCACCCCATGATGATTTTCAGAAAGCTATCCTACATTGCCACTGCATGTTTCCTGAGCTCCGCATGCTGACCACCCCGTGGTGCTTTTCTCCATCCCACATTGCCACTCACTGCCTTTCCTAATAGAGGCTCTCCGATTCACACCACCCTGTGATGTTTTTCTCAGTCCTACTAGTGAATGGCCTGATAGAAACACTTACAATGCGCACCACTCGCGGTGTTTTTCAGAAACCTATCCTAAATTGCCACTGCATGTTTCCTGACCTCCCCATGCTGACAACCCCGTGGTGCTTTTCTCCATCCTACATTGCCACTCACTGCCTATCCTAATTCAGACAATCCGATTCACACCACCCCATGGTGTTTTTCTCAGTCCTACTAGTGAATGGCCTGTTCGAAGTCCTTACAATGCACACCACCCCGCGATGTTTTTCCGAAACTTATCCTACATTGCCACTGCATGTTTCCTAACCTCCACATGCTGACCACCCCGTGGTGCTTTTCTCCATCCTACATTGCCACTCACTGCCTATCCTAATTCAGACAATCCGATTCACACCACCCCATGGTGTTTTTCTCAGTCCTACTAGTGAATGGCCTGTTCGAAGTCCTTACAATGCACACCACCCCGCGATGTTTTTCCGAAACCTATCCTACATTTCCACTGCATGTTTCCTAATCTCCACATGCTGACCACCCCGTGGTGCTTTTCTCCATCCTACATTGCCACTAACTGCCTATCCTAATTCAGACCCTCAGATTCACACCACCCCGTGATGTTTTTCTCACTCCTATTAGTGAATGGCCTGTTAGAACCCTTACAATGCGCACCGCCCCGTGATGTTTTTCAGAAACCTATGCTACATTGCCACTGCATGTTTCCTGACCTCCCCATGCTGACCACCCCGTGGTGTGTTTCTCCATCCTACATTGCAACTCACTGCCTATCCTAATTCAGACCTTCTGATTCACACCACCCCGTGATGTTTTTCTCACTGCTATTAGTAAATGGCCTGTTAGAAACACTCATAATGCGCACCACCCCGTGGTGTTTTACAGAAACCCATCCTACATTGCCACTGCATGTTTCCTGACCTCCACATGATGACCACCCCGTGGTGTGTTTCTCCATCCTAAATTGCCACTCATTGCCTATGCTAATTCAGACATTCCAATTCACATCACCCCGTGATCTTTTTCTCACTTTTACAAGTGAATGTCCTGTTAGAAACCCTTACAATGCGCACCACCCGCGATGTTTTTCAGAAAGCTATCCTACATTGCCACTGCATGTTTCCTGACCTCCCCATGCTGACCACCCCGTGGTGTTTCTCCATCCCACGTTGCCACTCACTGCCTAATCTAATTAAGACTTTCCGATTCAGATCACCCCTTGACGTTTTTCTCACTCTTACTAGTGAATGGCCTGTTAGAAATGCTTACAATGGGCACCACCCCGAGATGTTTTTCAAAAACATTTCCTACATTGCCACTGCATGTTTCCTGACATCCCCAAACTGACCACCCCATGGTACTTTTCTCCATCCTACATGGCCTCTCACTGCGTATGCTACATCAGACCCTCCGATTCACACCATTCCGTGATGTTTGTCTCACTCCTAGTAGAGAATGGCCTGTCAGAAAGCCGTACAATGCGCACCACCTCGCGATGATTTTCAGAAACCTATCCTATATTGCCACTCCATGTTTCCTAACCTCCCCATGCTGACCACCCCGTGGTGCTTTTCTCCATCCTACATTGCCACTAACTGCCTATCCTAATTCATACAATCCGAATCACACCACCCCGTGATGTTTTTCTCACTCCTACTAGTGAATGGCCTGTTAGAAACGTTTACAACGCGCACCACCCCATGATGGTTTTCAGAAAGCTATCCTACATTGCCACTGCATGTTTCCTGAGCTCCGCATGCTGACCACCCCGTGGTGCTTTTCTCCATCCCACACTGCCACTCACAGCCTTTCCTAATAGAGGCTCTCCGATTCACACGACCCCGTGATATTTTTCTCAGTCCTACTAGTGAATGGCCTGATAGAAACAGTTACAATGCGCACCACTCGCGCTGTTTTTCAGAAACCTATCCTAAATTGCCACTGCATGTTTCCTGACCTCCCCATGCTGACAACCCCGTGGTGCTTTTCTCCATCCTACATTGCCACTCACTGCCTATCCTAATTCAGACAATCCGATTCACACCACCCCATGGTTTTTTTCTCAGTCCTACTAGTGAATGGCCTGTTCGAAGTCCTTACAATGCACACCACCCCGCGATGTTTTTCCGAAACCTATCCTACATTGCCACTGCATGTTTCCTAACCTCCACATGCTGACCACCCCGTGGTGCTTTTCTCCATCCTACATTGCCACTAACTGCGTATCCTAATTCAGACCCTCAGATTCACACCACCCCGTGATGTTTTTCTCACTCCTATTATTGAATGGCCTGTTAGAACCCTTACAATGCGCACCATCCCGCGATATTTTTCAGAAACCTATGCTACATTTCCACTGCATAGTTCCTAACCTACCCATGCTGATCACCCCGTGGTGCTTTTCTACATCCTAGATTGCCACTCACTGCCTATCCTAATTCAGACAATCCGATTCACACCACCTCATGGTGTTTTTCTTAGTCCTACTAGTGAATGGCCTGTTCGAAGTCCTTACAATGCACACCTCCCCGCGATGTTTTTCCGAAACCTATCCTACATTGCCACTGCATGTTTCCTAACCTCCACATGCTGACCACCCCGTGGTGCTTTTCTCCATCCTACATTGCCACTAACTGCCTATCCTAATTCAGACCCTCAGATTCACACCACCCCGTGATGTTTTTCTCCCTCCTAATAGTGAATGGCCTGTTAGAACCCTTACAATGCGCACCATCCCGCGATATTTTTCAGAAACCTATGCTACATTGCCACTGCATGTTTCCTAACCTACCCATGCTGATCACTCCGTGGTGCTTTTCTACATCCTAGATTGCCACTCACTGCCTATCCTAATTCAGATAATCCGAATCACACCACCCCGTGATGTTTTTCTCACTCCTACTAGTGAATGGCCTGTTAGAAAACTTTACAACGCGCAACACCCCAGGATGTTTTTCAGAAACCTATTCTACATTGCCACTCTCTGCCTATCCTCACTTAGACTCTCTGATTCACACCAACCCGTGATATTTTTTTCACTCATACTACTGAATGGCCTCTTAGAAACCCTTACAATACGCACAACCCGCGATGTTTTTCAGAAAGCTATCTTACATTGCCACAGGATGTTTCCTGAGTTCCTCATGCTCACCACCCCGTGGTGCTTTTCTGCATCCTACATTGCCACTCACTGCCTTTCCTAATAGAGACCCTCCGATTCACACCAACGCTTGATGTTTTTCTCAGTCCTACTAGTGAATGGCATGATAGAAACCCTTACAATGCGCACCACTCGCGATTATTTTCAGAAACCTATCCTACTTTGCCACTGCATGTTTCCTGACCATCCCATGCTGACCACCCCGTGGTGCTTTTCTCCATCCTACATTGCCCCTCACTGCCTATCCATATTCAGACAATCCGATTCACACCACCCTATGGTGTTTTTCTCACTCCTACTAGTGAATGGCCTGATAGAAACCCTTAAAATGGGCACGACCTCGCGATGTTTTTCACAAAACTATCCTACATTGCCACTGCATGTTTCATGACCTCTCCATGCTGACCACCCCGTGTTGGTTTTCTCCATCCTACATTGCCTCTCACTGCGTATGCTAAATCAGACCCTCCGATTCACACCACCCCACGATGAGTTTATCACTCCTACTAGTGAATGGCTCATTAGAAACCCTTAAAATGCCCACCGCCCCACGATGTTTTTCCTAAACCTATCCTAAATTGCCACTCACTGCCTATCCTAATTCACACTCTCCGATTCACACCACCCAGTGATGTTTTTCTCACTCTTACTGGTGAATGGCCTGTTAGAAAACCTTACAATGGGCACCACCCGCCGATGTTTTTTACAAACCTGTCCTACATTGCCACTGCATGTTTCCTGACCTCCCCATGCTGACCACCCCGTGTTGGTTTTCTGCAACCTACATTGCCTCCCACTGCGTATGCTAAATCAGACCCTCCGATTCACACCATCCCATGATGAGTTTCTCACTCTTACTAATGAATGGCTTGTTAAAAACCCTTAAAATGCGCACCACCCCGTGATGTTTTTCAGAAACATATGCTACATTGCCACTCCATGTTTACTGACCTCCCCGTGCTGACCACCCTGTGGTGCTTTTCTCCATCATACATTGCCACTCACTGTCTATCCTTATTCATTCCCTCCGGTTCACACCACCCCGTGATGTTTTTCTCACTCCTACTAGTGAATGGCCTGTTATAAACCCTTACAATGCCCAACACCCGCGATGTTTTTCAGAAACCTATCCTACATTGCCACTGCATGTTTCCTGACCTCCCCATGCTGACCACCCTGTGGTGCTTTTCTCCATCCTACATTGACACTCACTGCCTATCCTCATTCAGACCCTTCGAATCACACCACCCGGTGATGTTTTTCTCACTCCTACTAATGAATGGCCTGTTAGAAACCCTTACAATGCGCACCATCCCGCGATATTTTTCAGAAACCTATCCTAAATTGCCACTGCATGTTTCCTGATCTACCCATGCTGACCACCTATTGGTGCTTTTCTCCATCCTACATTGCCACTCACTGCCTATCCTAATTCAGACCCTCTGAATCACGCCACCCAGTGATGCTTTTCTCACTCATACTAGTGGGTGGCCTTTTAGAAAACCTTACAATGGACACCACCCCGCGATGTTTTTCAGAAAGCTATCCTGCATTGCAACTGCATGTTTCCTGATCTCCCCATGCTGACCACCGCGTGGAATTATTGTCCATCCTACATTGCCACTCACTGCGTATGCTAAATCAGACTTTCCGATTCACAGCACCCCGTGATGTTTTTCTCACTCCTACTAGTGAATGGCCTGTTACAAACCCTTACAATACGAACCACGCGCGATGATGTTCAGAAAGCTATCCTACATTGCACTGCATGTTTCTTGACCTCCCCATGCTGACCACCCCGTGGTGTGTTTCTCCATCCTACATTGCCACTCAATGACTTTCCTAATTCAGACAATCTGATTCACACCACCCCATGATGTTTTTCTCACTCGTACTAGTGAATGGCCTCTTAGAAGGCCTTACAATGTGCACCACCCCGTGATGTTTTTCAGAAACCTGTCCTATATTGCCACTGCATGATTCCTGACCTCCCAATGCTGACCACCCCATGGTGCTTTTCTCCATCCTACATTGCCACTCACTGCGTATCCTGATTCATACCCTCCAATTGACACCACCCCGTGATGTTTTTCTCACTCCTATTAGTGAATGGCCTATTAGAACCCTTACAATGCTCACCATCCCGCGATATTTTTCAGAAACCTGTCCTACATTGCCACTAACTGCCTATTCTCATTTAGACTCTCGGATTCACACCACCCCGTGATGTTTTTTTCACTCCTACTAGTGAATGGCCTGTTAGAAAACCTTACAATGCGCAACACCCGCAATGATTTTCAGAAACCTATCCTACATTGCAAGTGTATGTTTCCTGACCTTCCCATGATGACCAACCCGTGGTGTATTTCTACATCCTACATTGCCACTCACTGCCTATCCTAATTCAGACCTTCCAATTCACACCACCCTGTGATGTTTTTCTCACTCCTACAAGTGCATTTCCTGTTAGAAACCCTTGCAAGGCTATCAGAAAGCTATCCTACATTGCCACTGCATGTTTCCTGACCTCTCCATGCTGACCACCTCGTGGTCCTTCTCCATCCTACATTGCCACTCAGTGCCTATTCTAATTCAGACCTTCCGATTGACACCACCCCGTGATGTTATTCTCACTCCTACTAGTGAATGGCCTGTTAGAAACCCTTACAATGCGCACCACCCCGTGGTGTTTTTCAGAAATCTATCCTACATTGCCACTGAATGTTTCCTGACCTCCCCATGCTGACCACCCCCGTTGCTTTTCTCCATCCTACATTGCCAATCACTGCCTATCCTAATTCAGCCCCTCCCATTCACACCACCACTGATGTTTTTCTCACTCCTACTAGTGAGTAGCCTGTTAGAAACCCATACATTGAGAACCACCCTGCGATGTTTTTCAGAAAGCTATCCTAAATTGCTGCTGCATGTTTCCTGACCTTCCCAAACTGACCACCCCATGGTACTTTTCTCCATCCTACATGGCCTCTCACTGTGTTTGCTAAATCAGACCCTCCGATTCACACCATTCCGTGATGTTTGTCTCACTCCTAGTAGAGAATGGCCTGTTAGAAAGCCTTACAATGCGCACCACCCCGTGATGATTTTCAGAAACCTATCCTACATTGCCACTCCATGATTCCTAACTTCCCCATGCTGACCACCCCGTGGTGCTTTTCTCCATCCTACATTGCCACTAACTGCCTATCCTAATTCAGACCGTCCGATTGACACCACCCCGTGATGTTTTTCTCACTCCTACTAGTGAATGGCCTGTTAGAAACCCTTACAATGCGCACCAACCATGATGTTTTTCAGAAAGCTATCCTACCTTGCCACTGCATTTTTCCTGACCTCCCCATGCTGACCACCCCGTGGTGATTGTATCCATCCTACCTTGCCACTCACATCTTATCCTAATTCAGACCCTCCAGTTCACACCACCCTGTGATGTTTTTCTCACTGCTACTAGTGAGTGGCCTCTTAGAAACCCTTACAATACGCACCACCCGCGATGATTTTCAGAAAGCTATGCTACATTGCCACTGCACGTTTCATGACCTCCCCATGCTGACCACCCTGTGGTGCTTTTCTCCATCCTACATGGCCACTCACTGCCTTTCCTAATAGAGACCCTCAAATTCACACCACCCCGTGATGTTTTTGTTAGTCCTATTAGTGAATGGCCTGAGAGAAACACTTACAATGCGCACCACTCGCGATGTTTTTCAGAAACCTATCCTACATTGCCACTGCATGTTTCCTGACCTCCACATGCTGACCACCCCGTGGTGCTTTTTCCATCCTACATTGCCACTCACTGCATATCCTAATTCAGACAATCCAATTCACACCACCCCATGGTGTTTTTCTCACTCCTACTAGTGAATGGCCTGTTAGAAGGCCTTACAATGCACAGTACCCCGCGATGTTTTTCAGAAACCTATCCTACATTGCCACTGCATGTTTCCTCACCTCCCCATGCTGACCATCCCGTGGTGCTTTTCTCCATCCTACATTGCCAATAACTGCCTATCCTAATTCAGATCCTCTGATTGACACCACCCCGTGATGTTTTTCTCCCTCCTAATAGTGAATGGCCTGTTAGAACCCTTACAATGCGCACCATCCCGCGATATTTTTCAGAAACCTATGCTACATTGCCAATGCATGTTTCCTGACCTACCCATGCTGATCGCCCCATGGTGCTTTTCTACATCCTAGATTGCCACTCACTGCCTATCCTAATTCAGACAATCCGAATCACACCACCCTGTGATATTTTTCTCACTCCTACTAGTGAATGGCCTGTTACAAACCCTTACAATACGCACCACGCGCGATGATTTTCAGAAAGCTATCCTACATTGCACTGCATGTTTCTTGACCTCCCCATGCTGACCACCCCGTGGTGTGTTTCTCCATCCTACATTGCCACTCACTGCCTTTCCTAATTCAGACAATCTGATTCACACCACCCCATGATGTTTTTCTCACTTGTACTAGTGAATGGCCTCTTAGAAGGCCTTACAATGTGCACCACCCCGCGATGTTTTTCAGAAACCTATCCTATATTGCCACTGCATGATTCCTGACCTCCCAATGCTGACCACCCCGTGGTGCTTTTCTACATCCTACATTGCCACTCACTGCCTATCCTGATTCATACCCTCCAATTGACACCACCCCGTGATGTTTTTCTCACTCCTATTAGTGAATGGCCTATTAGAACCCTTACAATGCGCACCATCCCGCGATATTTTTCAGAAACCTGTCCTACATTGCCACTAACTGCCTATTCTCATTTAGACTCTCGGATTCACACCACCACGTGATGTTTTTTTCACTCCAACTAGTGAATGGCCTGTTAGAAAACCTTACAATGCGCAACACCCGCAATGATTTTCAGAAACCTATCCTACATTGCCAGTGTATGTTTCCTGACCTTCCCATGATGACCAACCCGTGGTGCATTTCTACATCCTACATTGCCACTCACTGCCTATCCTAATTCAGACCTTCCAATTCACACCACCCTGTGATGTTTTTCTCACTCCTACAAGTGCATTTCCTGTTAGAAACCCTTGCAAGGCTATCAGAAAGCTATCCTACATTGCCACTGCATGTTTCCTTACCTCTCCATGCTGACCACCCCGTGGTCCTTCTCCATCCTACATTGCCACTCAGTGCCTATCCTAATTCAGACCTTCCGATTGACACCACCCCGTGATGTTATTCTCACTCCTACTAGTGAATGGCCTGTTAGAAACCCTTACAATGCGCACCACCCTGTGGTGTTTTTCAGAAACCTATCCTACATTGCCACTGCATGTTTCCTGACCTCCCCATGCTGACCACACCCTGTTGCTTTTCTCCATCCTACATTGCCAATCACTGCCTATCCTAATTCAGCCCCTCCCATTCACACCACCACTGATGTTTTTCTCACTCCTACTAGTGAATAGCCTGTTAGAAACCCATACATTGAGAACCACCCTGCGATGTTTTTCAGAAAGCTATCCTAAATTGCCGCTGCATGTTTCCTGACCTCCCCATGCTGACCACCCCGTGGTGCTTTTCTCCATCCTACATTGCCAATCACTGCCTATCCTAATTCAGACCCTCCGAATCACACCACCTGGTGATGTTTTTCTCACTCCTACTAGTGAATGGCCTGTCCCTTACAATGCCCACCACTCCACGATGTCTTTCAGAAACCTATCCTACATTGACACTCAATGCCTAATCTAATTAAGACTTTCTGATTCAGACCACCCCGTGACGTTTTTCTCACTCTTACTAGTGAATGGCCTTTTAGAAACGCTTACAATGGGCACCACCCCACGATGTTTTTCAAAAACCTTTCCTACATTGCCACTGCATGTTTCCTGACCTCCCCAAACTGACCACCCCATGGTACTTTTCTCCATCCTACATGGCCTCTCAATGCATTTGCTAAATCAGACCCTCTGATTCACACCATTCCGTGATGTTTGTCTCACTCCTAGTAGAGAATGGCCTGTTAGAAAGCCTTACAATGCGCACCACCCCGTGATGATTTTCAGAAACCTATCCTACATTGCCACTCCATGATTCCTAACTTCCCCATGCTGACCACCCCGTGGTGCTTTTCTCCATCCTACATTGCCACTAACTGCCTATTGTAATTCAGACCGTCCGATTGACACCACCCCGTGATGCTTTTCTCACTCCTACTAGTGAATGGCCTGTTAGAAACCCTTACAATGCGCACCAACCATGATGTTTTTCAGAAAGCTATCCTACCTTGCCACTGCATTTTTCCTGACCTCCCCATGCTGACCACCCCGTGGTGATTGTATCCATCCTACCTTGCCACTCACATCTTATCCTAATTCAGACCCTCCAGTTCACACCACCCTGTGATGTTTTTCTCACTCCTACTAGTGAATAGCCTGTTAGAAACCCTTACAATGCGCACCAACCACGATGTTTTTCAGAAAGCTATCCTGCATTGCCACTGCATGTTTCCTGATCTCCCCATGATGACCACCCCGTGGAATTATTCTCCATCCTACATTGCCACTCACTACATATGCTAAATCAGACCCTCCGATTCACACCACCCCGTGATGTTCTTCTCACTGCTACTAGTGAATGGCCTCTTAGAAACCCTTACAATACGCAATACTCGCGATGATTTTCAGAAAGCTATCCTACATTGCCACTGCATGTTTCATGACCTCCCCATGCTGACCACCCTGTGGTGCTTTTCTCCATCCTACATGGCCACTCACTGCCTTTCCTAATAGAGACCCTCAAATTCACACCACCCCGTGATGTTTTTGTCAGTCCTACTAGTAAATGGCCTGAGAGAAACACTTACAATGCGCACCACTCACGATGTTTTTCAGAAACCTATCCTACATTGCCACTGCATGTTTCCTGACCTCCACATGCTGACCACCCCGTGCTGCTTTTTCCATCCTACATTGCCACTCACTGCATATCCTAATTCAGACAATCCGATTCACACCACCCCGTGATGTTTTTCTCACTTCTTGTGAATGGCCTGCTAGAAACCCTTACAATGCGCACCACTCGCGATGTTTTTCAGAAACATATCTTACATTGCCACTGGATGTTTGCTGAGCTCCCCATGCTGACCACCCCGTGGTGTGTTTCTCAATCCTACATTGGCAATGACTGCCTATCCTAATTCAGACAGTCCGATTCACACCTTCCGTGATGTTTTTCTCACTCCTACTAGTGAAAGTCCTGTTCGAAACCCTTACAATGCGCACCACCCCGCGATGTTTTTCAGAAACCCATCCTACATTGCCACTGCATGTTTCCTGACCTACCCATGCTGACCACCCCATGGTTCTTTTCTCCATCCTACATTGCCACTAACTGCCTATCCTAATTCAGACTCTCTGATTTACACCACCCCGTGATGTTTTTCTCACTCCTACAATTGAATGGCTTTTAGAAACCCTTACAATGCGCACTGCCCTGTGATGTTTTTCAGAAAGCTATCCTACATTGCCCCTGCATATTTCCTGATCTCCCAATGCTGACAACCCCGTGGTGCTTTTCTCCATCCTAGATTGCCACTCACTGCCTATCCTAATTCAGACCTTCCGATTGAAACCACCCAGTGATGTTTTTCTCACTCCTACTAGTGAATGGCCTGTTAGAAACCCTTACAATGCGCACCACCTGCGATGTTTTTCAGAAAGCTATCCTACATTGCCACTGCATGTTTCCTGAACTCCCCATGCTGACCACCCCATGATGTGTTTCTCCATCCTATATTGCCACTCACTGCCTATCCTAATTCAGACCTTCCAATTCACACCACCCCATGATGTTTTTCTCACTCCTATCAGTGATTGGCCTGTTAGAAACCCTTATAATGCGCACCACTCCGTGGTGTTTTCCAGAAACCTATCCTACATTGCCACTGCATGTTTCCTGACCTCCCCATGTGACCACTCCATGGTGTGTTTCTACATCCTACATTGCCATTCACTGCCTATCCTAATTCAGACCTTCCAATTCACACCACCCCATGATGTTTTTCTCACTCCTATTAGTGAGTGGCCTGTTAGAAACCCTTACAATGTGCACCACCCCGTGGTGTTTTCAGAAACCTATCCTCCATTGCCACTGCATGTTTCCTGACCTCCCCATGCTGACCACCCTGTGGTGGTTTTCTCCATCCTACATTGCTAAGGACTGCCTATCCTTATTCAGACCCTCGAATTCATACAAGCCCGTGATGTTTTTCTCACAACTACTAGTGAATGGTCTCTTAGAAACCCTTACAATGCGCACCACCCGCGATGTTTTTCAGAAAGCTATCCTACATTGCCTCTGCATGTTTCCTGACCTCCCCATGCTGACCACCCCGTGGTGTGTTTCTACATCCCACATTGCCACTCACTGCCTATCCTAATTCAGACCTTCCAATTCACAACACACCATGGTGTTTTTCTCACTCCTATTAGTGAATGGCCTGTTCGAAACCCTTATATTGCGCACCACTCCGTGGTGTTTTTCAGAAACCTATCCTACATTGCCACTGCATGTTTCCTGAGCTCCCCATGACGACCACCCCGTGGTGTGTTTCTACATCCTAAATTGCCATTCACTGCCTATCCTAATTCAGACCTTCCAGTTCACACCACCCCATGATATTTTTCTCACTCCTAGTACTGAATGGCCTGTTAGAAAACCTCACAATGCGTACCACCCCGCAATGTTTTTCAGAAACCTATCCTACATTGCCACTGCATGTTACTTGACCTCCCCATGCTGACCACCCCATGTTGCTTTTCTCTAACCTACATTGCCAGTCACTGCCTATAGTAATTTAGACCCTCCGATTCACACCACCAGTGATGATTTTCTCACTCCTACTAGTGAATAGATTGTTAGAAACCCATACAATGAGCACCACCCCGCGATGATTTTCAGAAAGCAATCCTACATTGAAACTGCATGTTTCCTGACCTCCCCATGCTGACCACCCGGTGGTGTGTTTCCCCTTCCTACATTGCCACTCACTGCCTATCCTAATTCAGACCCTCTGATTCACAACACACTGTGATGCTTTTCTCACTCCTACTAGTGAATGGCCTGGTAGAAACCCTTACAATGCGCACCACCTCCCAATGTTTTTCAGAAAGCAATCCTATATTGCCACTGCATGTTTCCTGACCTCCACATGCTGACCACCCCCTGGTGCTTTTCTCCATCCTACATTGCCACTCAATCCCTATAGTAATTCAGACCCTCTGATTCACACCACCACTGATGTTTTTCTCACTCCTACTAGGGAATAGCCTGTTAGAAAACCATACAATGAGCACCACCCCGCGATGTTTTTCACAAAGCTATCCGACATCCCACTGCATGTTTCCTGACCTCCCCAAGCTGACCACCCTGTAGTGCTTTTCTCCATCCTTCTTTGCCACTCACTGCCTATCCTAATGCAGACCCTCTAGTCACACCACCCCGTGATGTTTTTCTCAATCGTACTAGTGAATGGCCTGTTAGAAACCCTTACAATGCGCACCACCCTGCGATGTTTTTCAGAAAGCTATCCTACATTGCCACTGCATGTTTCCTGACCTCCACATGCTGACCATCCCGTGGTGTTTTTTTCCATCCTACATTGCCACTCACTGCATATCCTAATTCAGACCCTCCTATTCACACCACCCCGTGATGTTTTTCTCACTTCTTGTGAATGGCCTGCTAGAAACCCTTACAATGCGCACCACTCGCGATGTTTTTCAGAAACATATCTTACATTGCCACTGGATGTTTGCTGAGCTCCCCATGCTGACCACCCCGTGGTGTGTTTCTCAATCCTACATTGGCAATGACTGCCTATCCTAATTCAGACAGTCCGATTCACACCTTCCGTGATGTTTTTCTCACTCCTACTAGTGAAAGTCCTGTTCAAAACCCTTACAATGCGCACCACCCCGCGATGTTTTTCAGAAACCCATCCTACATTGCCACTGCATGTTTCCTGACCTACCCATGCTGACCACCCCATGGTTCTTTTCTCCATCCTACATTGCCACTAACTGCCTATCCTAATTCAGACTCTCCGATTTACACCACCCCGTGATGTTTTTCTCACTCCTACAATTGAATGGCTTTTAGAAACCCTTACAATGCGCACTGCCCTGTGATGTTTTTCAGAAAGCTATCCTACATTGCCCCTGCATATTTCCTGATCTCCCAATGCTGACAACCCCGTGGTGCTTTTCTCCATCCTAGATTGCCACTCACTGCCTATCCTAATTCAGACCTTCCGATTGAAACCACCCAGTGATGTTTTTCTCACTCCTACTAGTGAATGGCCTGTTAGAAACCCTTACAATGCGCACCACCTGCGATGTTTTTCAGAAAGCTATCCTACATTGCCACTGCATGTTTCCTGAACTCCCCATGCTGACCACCCCATGATGTGTTTCTCCATCCTATATTGCCACTCACTGCCTATCCTAATTCAGACCTTCCAATTCACACCACCCCATGATGTTTTTCTCACTCCTATCAGTGAATGGCCTGTTAGAAACCCTTATAATGCGCACCACTCCGTGGTGTTTTTCAGAAACCTATCCTACATTGCCACTTCATGTTTCCTGACCTCCCCATGTGACCACTCCATGGTGTGTTTCTACATCCTACATTGCCATTCACTGCCTATCCTAATTCAGACCTTCCAATTCACACCACCCCATGATGTTTTTCTCACTCCTATTAGTGAGTGGCCTGTTAGAAACCCTTACAATGTGCACCACCCCGTGGTGTTTTCAGAAACCTATCCTCCATTGCCACTGCATGTTTCCTGACCTCCCCATGCTGACCACCCTGTGGTGGTTTTCTCCATCCTACATTGCTAAGGACTGCCTATCCTTATTCAGACCCTCGAATTCATACAAGCCCGTGATGTTTTTCTCACAACTACTAGTGAATGGTCTCTTAGAAACCCTTACAATGCGCACCACCCGCGATGTTTTTCAGAAAGCTATCCTACATTGCCTCTGCATGTTTCCTGACCTCCCCATGCTGACCACCCCGTGGTGTGTTTCTACATCCCACATTGCCACTCACTGCCTATCCTAATTCAGACCTTCCAATTCACAACACACCATGATGTTTTTCTCACTCCAATTAGTGAATGGCCTGTTCGAAACCCTTATAATGCACACCACTCCGTGGTGTTTTTCAGAAACCTATCCTACATTGCCACTGCGTGTTTCCTGAGCTCCCCATGACGACCACCCCGTGGTGTGTTTCTACATCCTAAATTGCCATTCACTGCCTATCCTAATTCAGACCTTCCAGTTCACACCACCCCATGATATTTTTCTCACTCCTAGTACTGAATGGCCTGTTAGAAAACCTCACAATGCGTACCACCCCGCAATGTTTTTCAGAAACCTATCCTACATTGCCACTGCATGTTACTTGACCTCCCCATGCTGACCACCCCATGTTGCTTTTCTCTAACCTACATTGCCAGTCACTGCCTATAGTAATTTAGACCCTCCGATTCACACCACCAGTGATGATTTTCTCACTCCTACTAGTGAATAGATTGTTAGAAACCCATACAATGAGCACCACCCCGCGATGATTTTCAGAAAGCAATCCTACATTGAAACTGCATGTTTCCTGACCTCCCCATGCTGACCACCCGGTGGTGTGTTTCCCCTTCCTACATTGCCACTCACTGCCTATCCTAATTCAGACCCTCTGATTCACAACACACTGTGATGTTTTTCTCACTCCTACTAGTGAATGGCCTGGTAGAAACCCTTACAATGCGCACCACCTCCCAATGTTTTTCAGAAAGCTATCCTATATTGCCACTGCATGTTTCCTGACCTCCACATGCTGACCACCCCCTGGTGCTTTTCTCCATCCTACATTGCCACTCAATCCCTATAGTAATTCAGACCCTCTGATTCACACCACCACTGATGTTTTTCTCACTCCTACTAGGGAATAGCCTGTTAGAAAACCATACAATGAGCACCACCCCGCGATGTTTTTCACAAAGCTATCCGACATCCCACTGCATGTTTCCTGACCTCCCCAAGCTGACCACCCTGTAGTGCTTTTCTCCATCCTTCTTTGCCACTCACTGCCTATCCTAATGCAGACCCTCTAGTCACACCACCCCGTGATGTTTTTCTCAATCGTACTAGTGAATGGCCTGTTAGAAACCCTTACAATGCGCACCACCCTGCGATGTTTTTCAGAAAGCTATCCTACATTGCCACTGCATGTTTCCTGACCTCCACATGCTGACCATCCCGTGGTGTTTTTTTCCATCCTACATTGCCACTCACTGCATATCCTAATTCAGACCCTCCTATTCACACCACCCCGTGATGTTTTTCTCACTTCTTGTGAATGGCCTTCTAGAAACCCTTACAATGCGCACCACTCGCGATGTTTTTCAGAAACATATCTTACATTGCCACTGGATGTTTGCTGAGCTCCCCATGCTGACCACCCCGTGGTGTGTTTTTCAATCCTACATTGGCAATGACTGCCTATCCTAATTCAGACAGTCCGATTCACACCTTCCGTGATGTTTTTCTCACTCCTACTAGTGAAAGTCCTGTTCGAAACCCTTACAATGCGCACCACCCCGCGATGTTTTTCAGAAACCTATCCTACATTGCCACTGCATGTTTCCTGACCTACCCATGCTGACCACCCCATGGTTCTTTTCTCCATCCTACATTGCCACTAACTGCCTATCCTAATTCAGACTCTCCGATTTACACCACCCCGTGATGTTTTTCTCACTCCTACAATTGAATGGCTTTTAGAAACCCTTACAATGCGCACTGCCCTGTGATGTTTTTCAGAAAGCTATCCTACATTGCCCCTGCATATTTCCTGATCTCCCAATGCTGACAACCCCGTGGTGCTTTTCTCCATCCTAGATTGCCACTCACTGCCTATCCTAATTCAGACCTTCCGATTGAAACCACCCAGTGATGTTTTTCTCACTCCTACTAGTGAATGGCCTGTTAGAAACCTTTAGAACGCACACCACCCCATGATGTTTTTCATAAACCTATCCTACATTGATACTTTGTGCCTATCTTCGTTTAGACTCTCCGATTCACACTAACCCGTGATGTTTTTTTCTCTCCTACTAGTGAATGGCCTGTTAGAAACCCTTACAATGCGCACCACCTGCGATGTTTTTCAGAAAGCTATCCTACATTGCCACTGCATGTTTCCTGAACTCCCCATGCTGACCACCCCATGATGTGTTTCTCCATCCTATATTGCCACTCACTGCCTATCCTAATTCAGACCTTCCAATTCACACCACCCCATGATGTTTTTCTCACTCCTATCAGTGATTGGCCTGTTAGAAACCCTTATAATGCGCACCACTCCGTGGTGTTTTTCAGAAACCTATCCTACATTTCCACTGCATGTTTCCTGACCTCCCCATGTGACCACTCCATGGTGTGTTTCTACATCCTACATTGCCATTCACTGCCTATCCTAATTCAGACCTTCCAATTCACACCACCCCATGATGTTTTTCTCACTCCTATTAGTGAGTGGCCTGTTAGAAACCCTTACAATGTGCACCACCCCGTGGTGTTTTCAGAAACCTATCCTCCATTGCCACTGCATGTTTCCTGACCTCCCCATGCTGACCACCCTGTGGTGGTTTTCTCCATCCTACATTGCTAAGGACTGCCTATCCTTATTCAGACCCTCGAATTTATACAAGCCCGTGATGTTTTTCTCACAACTACTAGTGAATGGTCTCTTAGAAACCCTTACAATGCGCACCACCCGCGATGTTTTTCAGAAAGCTATCCTACATTGCCTCTGCATGTTTCCTGACCTCCCCATGCTGACCACCCCGTGGTGTGTTTCTACATCCCACATTGCCACTCACTGCCTATCCTAATTCAGACCTTCCAATTCACAACACACCATGATGTTTTTCTCACTCCTATTAGTGAATGGCCTGTTCGAAACCCTTATAATGCGCACCACTCCGTGGTGTTTTTCAGAAACCTATCCTACATTGCCACTGCATGTTTCCTGAGCTCCCCATGACGACCACCCCGTGGTGTGTTTCTACATCCTAAATTGCCATTCACTGCCTATCCTAATTCAGACCTTCCAGTTCACACCACCCCATGATATTTTTCTCACTCCTAGTACTGAATGGCCTGTTAGAAAACCTCACAATGCGTACCACCCCGCAATGTTTTTCAGAAACCTATCCTCATTGCCACTGCATGTTACGTGACCTCCCCATGCTGACCACCCCATGTTGCTTTTCTCTAACCTACATTGCCAGTCACTGCCTATAGTAATTCAGACCCTCCGATTCACACCACCAGTGATGATTTTCTCACTCCTACTAGTGAATAGATTGTTAGAAACTCATACAATGAGCACCACCCCGCGATGATTTTCAGAAAGCAATCCTACATTGCCACTGCATGTTTCCTGACCTCCCCATGCTGACCACCCGGTGGTGTGTTTCTCCATCCTACATTGCCACTCACTGCCTATCCTAATTCAGACCCTCCGATTCACAACACACTGTGATGTTTTTCTCACTCCTACTAGTGAATGGCCTGGTAGAAACCCTTACAATGTGCACCACCTCCCAATGTTTTTCAGAAAGCTATCCTATATTGCCACTGCATGTTTCCTGACCTCCACATGCTGACCACCCCCTGGTGCTTTTCTCCCTCCTACATTGCCTCTCACTGCCTATACTAATTCAGACCGCCTGTTTCACACCACACCGTGAGGTTTTTCTCACTCCTTCTAGTGAATGTCCTGTTAGAAACCCTTACAGTGTGCACCACCCAGCGATGTTTTTCAGAAACCCATCCTACATTGGCACTGCATGTTTCCTGTCCTCCCAATGCTGACCACCCTGAGGTGATTTTCTCTATCATGCATTGCCAGTCCCTGCCTATCCTAATTCAGACCCTCCGATTCACAACACCCCGTGATGTTTTTCTCAGTCCTACTCGTGAATGGTCTGTTAGAAACCCTTACAATGCGCACCACCCCACGATGTTTTTCAGAATCCTATCCTACATTGCCACTGCATGTTTCCTGACCTCCCCATGCTGACCACCCTGTTGTGCTTTTCTCCATCCTACATTGCTGATGACTGCCTATCCTTATTCAGACCATCCAATTCTACCAGCCCATGATGTTTTTCTCACTACTGCTAGTGAATTCCCTGTTAGAATCCCTTACAATGCGCACCACCAGCGATGTTTTTCAGAAAGCTATCCTACATTGACACTGCATGTTTCCTGACCTCCCCATGCTGACCACCCCGTGATGAGTTTTTCCATTCTACATTGCCAGTCACTGCCTATCCTAATTCAGACCTTCCAGTTCACACCACCCCATGATGTTTTTCTCACTCCTATTAGTGAATGGCCTGTTAGAAACGCTTATAATGCGCACCACCCCGTGGTTTTTTTCAGAAACCTACCCTACATTGCCACTGCATGTTTCCTGACCTCCCCATGACGTCCACCCCGTGGTGTGTTTCTACATCCTACATTGCTATTCACTGCCTATCCCAATTCAGACCTTCAAATTCACACCACCCCATGATGTGTTTCTCACTCCTAGTAATGAATGGCCTGTTAGAAACCCTCACAATGCGTACCACCCCGCGATGTTTTTCAGAAACCTATCCTACATTGCCACTGCATGTTACGTGACCTCCCCATGCTGACCACCCCTTGTTGCTCTTCTCCAACCTACATTTCCAGTCACTGCCTATAGTAATTCAGACCCTCCGATTCACACCACCAGTGATGATTTTCTCACTCCTACTAGTGAATAGCCTGTTAGAAACCCATACAATGAGCACCACCCCACGATGATTTTCAGAAAGCAATCCTACATTGCCACTGCCTGTTTCCTGACCTCCCCATGCTGACCGCCCCCTGTTGCTTGTCTCTATCCTACATTTCCACTCAGTCGCTATCCTAATTCAGACTCTCCGATTCACACCACCCCGTGATTTTTTTCTCACTCCTACTAGTGAATGGCCTGTTAGAAAACTTTACAATGCGCACCAACCGATGATGTTTTCAGAAACCTATCCTACATTGCCACTCTCTGCCTATACTCATTTAGACTCTCAGATTCACACCAACCCATGATGTTTTTTTCACTCCTACTAGTGAATGGCCTGTTAGAAACACTTACAGTGCGCACCAACCGCAATGATTTTCAGAAAGCAATGCTACATTGCCACTGCATGTTTCCGGACCTCCCCATGCTGACCACTCCTTGGTATGTTTCTCCATCCTACATTGCCAGTCACTGCCTATCGTAATTCAGACATTCCGATTGTCACCACCCTGTAATGTTTTTCTCACTCTTACTAGTGAATGGCCTGTTAGAAACCCTTACACTGCGCACCACCTGCGATATTTTTCAGAAAGTTATCCTACATTGCCACTGCATGTTTCCTGACCTCCCCATGCTGACCACCCTGTGGTGCTTTTCTCCATCCTACGTTGGTAATGACTGCCTATCCTTATTCAGACCATCCAATTCATACCAGCCCTGATATTTTTCTCACTACTACTAGTGAATGTCCTGTTAGAAACCCTTACAATGCGCACCACCCGCGATGTTTTTCAGAAAGTTATCCTACATTGCCACTGCATGTTTCCTGACCTCCCCATGATGACCACCCCGTGGTGTGTTTCTCCATCCTACATTGCCACTCACTGCCTATCCTAATTCAGACCTTACAATTCACACCACCCCCTGATGTTATGCTCACTCCTACAAGTGAATGTCCTGTTATAAACCCTTACAATGTGCACCACCCGCGATGTTTTTCAGAATGGTATCCTACATTGCCACTGCATGTTTCCTGACATCCCCATGCTGACCACCACGTGGTGCTTCTCCATCCTACATTGCCACTCACTAGCTATCCTAATTCAGACCTTCCGATTAACACCACCTCGTGATGTTTTTCTCACCCCTACTAGTGAATGGCCTGTTAGAAACCCTCAAAATGCGTACCACCCCGCGATGATTTTCAGAAACCTATCCTACATTGTCATTGCATGTTACGTGACCTCCCCATGCTGACCACCCCATGTTGCTTTTCTCTAACCTACATTGCCAGTCACTGCCTATAGTAATTCAGACCCTCCGATTCACACCACCAGTGATGATTTTCTCACTCCTACTAGTGAATAGATTGTTAGAAACCCATACAATGAGCACCACCCCGCGATGATTTTCAGAAAGCAATCCTACATTACCACTACGTGTTTCCTAACCTCCCCATGCTGAGCATCCCGTGGTGCTTCTCCGTCCTACATTGCCACTCACTGCCTATCCTAAGTCAGACCCTCTGATTCACACCACTACTGATGTTTTTCTCACTCCTACTAGTGAATAGCTTGTTAGAAACCCATACATTGAGAACCACCCTGGATGTTTTTTAGAAAGCTATCCTATATTGCCACTGCATGTTTCCTGACCTCCTCATGCTGACCACCCCATGGTGCTTTTCTCCATCCTACATTGCCAATCACTGCCTATCATAATTCAGACCCTCCGAATCACACCATCCGGTGATGTTTTTCTCACTCCTACTAGTGAATGGCCTGTCCATTACAATGCCCACCACCCCACGATGTCTTTCTGAAACCTATCCTACATTGCCACTCACTGCCTATCCTAACTAAGACTTTCTGATTCAGACCACCCCGTGACGTTTTTCTCACTCTTACTAGTGAATGGCCTGTTAGAAACCGTTACAATGGTCACCATCCCGCGATATTTTTCAGAAACCTATGCTACATTGCCACTGCATGTTTCCTGACCTACCCATGCTGATCACCACGTGGTGCTTTTCTCCATCCTACATTGCCACTCACTGCCTATCCTAATTCAGACCCTCCGATTCACACCACACTGTGATGTTTTTCTCACTCCTACTAGTGAATGGCCTGTTAGAAACCCTTACAATGCGCACCATCTCCCAATGTTTTTCAGAAAGCTATCCTACATTGCCACTGCATGTTTCCTGACCTCCACATGCTGACCACCCCCTGGTGCTTTTCTCCATCCTGCATTGCCACTCACTGCCTATACTAATTCAGATCGTCCGTTTCACACCAAACCGTGATGTTTTTCTCACTCCTTCTAGTGAATGTCCTGTTATAAACCCTTACAGTGCGCACCACCCAGCGATGTTTTTCAGAAACCTATCCTACATAGCCACTGCATGTTTCCTGACCTCCCCCTGCTGACCACCCCGTGGTTCTTTTCTCCATCCTACATTGCCACTCACGGCCTAACCGAATTCAGACCCTCCGATTCACACCACCCCGTGATGTTTCTCACTCCTACTAGTGAATGGCATGTTAGAAACCCTTACAATGCGCATCCCCTGCGATGTTTTTCAGAAACCTATCCTACATTGCCAACTGCATGTTTCCTGACCTCCCCATGCTGACCACCCCGTTGTGCTTTTCTCCATCCTACATTGCTGATGACTACCTATACTTATTCAGACCATCCAATTCTACCAGCCCGTGATGTTTTTCTCACTACTGCTAGTGAATTCCCTGTTAGAATCCCTTACAATGCGCACCACCCGAGATGTTTTTCAGAAAGCTATCCTCCATTGCCACTGCATGTTTCCTGACCTCCCCATGCTGACCACCCTGTGGTGCTTTTCTCCATCCTACATTGGTAATGACTGCCTATCCTAATTCAGACCTTCCAATTCACACCACCCCATGATGTTTTTCTCACTCCTACTAGTGAATGGCCTGTTAGAAACCCTTACAATGCGCACCACACCGTGGTGTTTTTCAGAAACCCATCCTACATTGCCAATGCATCTTTCCTGACCTCCCCATGATGACCACCCCGTGGTGTGTTTCTCCATCCTACAATCCCACTCACTGCCTATCCTAATTCAGACCTTCCAATTCACACCACCCCGTGATGTTATGCTCACTTCTACAAGTGAATGTCCTGTTATAAACCCTTACAATGTGCACCACCCGCGATGTTTTTCAGAATGCTATCCTACATTGCCACTGCATGTTTCCTGACATCCCCATGCTGACCACCACGTGGTGCTTCTCCATCCTACATTGCCACTCACTGCCTATCCTAATTCAGACCTTCCGATTAACACCACTTCGTGATGTTTTTCTCACTCCTACTAGTGAATGGCCTGTTAGAAACCCTCACAATGTGTACCACCCCGCGATGTTTTTCAGAAACCTATCCTACATTGCCACTGCATGTTACGTGACCTCCCCATGCTGACCACCCCATGTTGCTTTTCTCTATCCTACATTGCCAGTCACTGCCTATAGTAATTCAGACCCTCCGATTCACACCACCAGTGATGATTTTCTCACTCCTACAATGAATAGATTGTTAGAAACCCATACAATGAGCACCACCCCGCGATGATTTTCAGAAAGCAATCCTACATTACCACTGCGTGTTTCCTAACCTCCCCATGCTGAGCACCCCGTGGTGCTTCTCCGTCCTACATTGCCACTCACTGCCTATCCTAATTCAGACCCTCCGATTCACACCACCACTGATGTTTTTCTCACTCCTACTAGTGAATAGCTTGTTAGAAACCCATATATTGAGAACCACCCTGGATGTTTTTCAGAAAGCTATCCTATATTGCCACTGCATGTTTCCTGACCTCCTCATGCTGACCACCCCGTTGTGCTTTTCTCCATCCTACATTGCCAATCACTGCCTATCATAATTCAGACCCTCCGAATCACACCACCCGGTGATGTTTTTCTCACTCCTACTAGTGAATGGCCTGTCCATTACAATGCCCACCACGCCACAATGTCTTTCTGAAACCTATCCTCCATTGCCACTCACTGCCTATCCTAATTAAGATTTTCTGATTCAGACCACCCCGTGACGTTTTTCTCACTCTTACTAGTGAATGGCCTTTTAGAAACCGTTACAATGGTCACCATCCCGCGATATTTTTCAGAAACCTATGCTACATTGCCACTGCATGTTTCCTGACCTACCCATGCTGATCACCACGTGGTGCTTTTCTCCATCCTCGATTGCCACTCACTGCTTATTCTAATTCAGACAATCCGATTCACACCACCCCGTGTTATTTTTCTCACTCCTACTAGTGAATGGCCAGTTAGAAACCTTTACAACTCACACCACCCCATGATGTTTTTCAGAAACCTATGCTACAGTGCCATTCTCTGCCTATCCTCACTTAGACTCTCTGATTCACACCAACCCGTGATATTTTCTTCACTCCTACTAGTGAATGGCCTGTTAGAAACCCTTACAATGCGCACCACCCGCGATGTTTTTCAGAAAGCTCTCCTACATTGCCACTGCATGTTTCCTGACCTCACCATTCTGACCACCCCGTGGTGTGTTTCTCCATCCTACATTGCCACTCACTGGTTATCCTAATTCAGACCTTGCAATTCACAACACCCCAGGATGTTTTTCTCACTCCTATTAGTGAATGGCCTGTTAGAAACCCTTATAAACCGCACCACTCCGTGGTATTATTCAGAAACTTATCCTACATTGCCAATGCATGTTTCCGGACCTCCCTATGACGACAACCCCGTAGTGTGTTTCTCCATCCTACATTGCCATTCACTGCCTATCCTAATTCAGACCGTTCAATTAACACCACCCCGTGATGTTTTCCTCACTCCTACAAGTGAATGGCCTGTTAGAAACCCTTATAATGCGCACCACTCCGTGGTGTTTTTCACAAACCTATCCTACATTGCCACTGCCTGTTTCCTGACCTCCCCATGACGACCACCCCGTGGTGTGTATCTACATCCTACATTGGCATTCACTGCCTATCCCAATTCAGACCTTCCAATTCACAGCACCCCGTGATGTTTTTCTCACTCCTACTAGTGAATGGCTTGTTAGAAACCTTTACAACGCGCAACATCCCATGATGTTTTTCACAAAACTATCCTACATTGCCACTCTCTGCCTCTCCTCATTTAGACTCTCTGATTCACACCAACCCGTGATGTTTTTTTCACTCCTACTAGTGAGTGGCCTGTTAGAAACCCTTACAATGTGCACCACCCGCGATGTTTTTCAGAAAGCTATCCTACATTGCTACTGCATGTTTCCGGACCTCCCCATGCTGACCACTCTGTAGTGTGTTTCTCCATCCTACATTGCCTTTCACTGCCTATCCTAATTCAGACCTTCCGATTTACACCCCCCCGTTATGTTTTTCTCACTCTTACTAGTGAATGGCCTTTTAGAAACCCTTACAATGCGAACCACACCGTGATGTTTTTCAGAAAGCTATCCTACGTTGCCCCTGCATGTTTCCTGACCTCACCATGCTGACCACCTCGTGGTGCTTTTCTCCATCCTACATTGCCACTCACTGCCTATTCTAATTGAGGCCTTCCGACTCACACCACCCCTTGATGTTTTTCTCACTCCTACAAGTGAATGGTCTGTGACAAACGCTTATAATGCGCACCACCCGCGATGTTTCTCAGAAACCTATCCTACATTGCCACTGTATATTTCCTGACCACCCCAGGCTGACCAGCACGTGGTGCTTTTTCCATCCTACATTGCCATCACTGCCTATCCTAATTCAGACCCTCCAATTCACACCACCCCGTCATGTTTTTCTCACTCCTTCTAGTGAATGGCCTGTTAGAAACCCTTACAATGCGCACGACCCCGCGATGTTTTTCAGAAAGCCATCCTACATTGCCACTGTACGTTTCCTGACCTCCCCATGCTGACCACCCCGTGGTGCTTTTCTCCATCCTACATTGCCACTCACTGCCTATCCTAATTCAGACCCTCCGATTCACACCACCCCGTGATGTTTTTCTCACTCCAATTAGTGAGTGGACTGTTAGAACCCTTAAAATGTGCACAAAACCCGCGATATTTTTCAGAAGCCTATGCTACATTGCCACTGCATGTTTCCTGACCTCCACATGCTGACCACACCCTGGTGCTTTTCTCCATCCTACATTGCCACTCACTGCCTATACTAATTCAGACCGTCCGTTTCACACCACCCCGTGAGGTTTTTCTCACTCCTACTAGTGAATTTCCTGTTAGAAAACCTTACAATGTGCACCACCCAGCGATGTTTTTCACAAGCCTATCCTACATAGCCACTGCATGTTTCCTGACCTCTCCCTGCTGACCACCCCGTGGTTCTTTTCTCCATCCTACATTGCCACTCATGGCCTAACCTAATTCAGACCCTCCGAATCACACCACCCCGTGATATTTCTCACTCCTACTAGTGAATGGCATGTTAGAAACCCTTGCAATGCGCATCCCGTGCGATGTTTTTCAGAAACCTATCCTACATTGCCACTGCATGTTTTCTGACCTCCCCATGCTGACTACCCTGTGGTGCTTTTCTCCATCCTACATTGCTGATGACTGCCTATCCTTATTCAGACCTTCCAGTTCTACCAGCCCGTGATGTTTTTCTCACTACTGCTAGTGAATGGCCTGTTAGAAACCCTTACAATGTGCACCACCCGCGATGTTTTTCAGAAAGCTATCCTACATTGCTACTGCATGTTTCCGGACCTCCCCATGCTGACCACTCTGTAGTGTGTTTCTCCATCCTACATTGCCTTTCACTGCCTATCCTAATTCAGACCTTCCGATTTACACCCCCCCCGTTATGTTTTTCTCACTCTTACTAGTGAATGGCCTTTTAGAAACCCTTACAATGCGAACCACACCGTGATCTTTTTCAGAAAGCTATCCTACGTTGCCACTGCATGTTTCCTGACCTACCCATGCTGATCACCACGTGGTGCTTTTCTCCATCCTCGATTGCCACTCACTGCTTATTCTAATTCAGACAATCCGATTCACACCACCCCGTGTTATTTTTCTCACTCCTACTAGTGAATGGCCAGTTAGAAACCTTTACAACTCACACCACCCCATGATGTTTTTCAGAAACCTATGCTACAGTGCCATTCTCTGCCTATCCTCACTTAGACTCTCTGATTCACACCAACCCGTGATATTTTCTTCACTCCTACTAGTGAATGGCCTGTTAGAAACCCTTACAATGCGCACCACCCGCGATGTTTTTCAGAAAGCTCTCCTACATTGCCACTGCATGTTTCCTGACCTCACCATTCTGACCACCCCGTGGTGTGTTTCTCCATCCTACATTGCCACTCACTGGTTATCCTAATTCAGACCTTGCAATTCACAACACCCCAGGATGTTTTTCTCACTCCTATTAGTGAATGGCCTGTTAGAAACCCTTATAAACCGCACCACTCCGTGGTATTATTCAGAAACTTATCCTACATTGCCAATGCATGTTTCCGGACCTCCCTATGACGACAACCCCGTAGTGTGTTTCTCCATCCTACATTGCCATTCACTGCCTATCCTAATTCAGACCGTCCAATTAACACCACCCCGTGATGTTTTTCTCACTCCTACAAGTGAATGGCCTGTTAGAAACCCTTATAATGCGCACCACTCTGTGGTGTTTTTCACAAACCTATCCTACATTGCCACTGCCTGTTTCCTGACCTCCCCATGACGACCACCCCGTGGTGTGTATCTACATCCTACATTGGCATTCACTGCCTATCCCAATTCAGACCTTCCAATTCACAGCACCCCGTGATGTTTTTCTCACTCCTACTAGTGAATGGCTTGTTAGAAACCTTTACAACGCGCAACATCCCATGATGTTTTTCACAAAACTATCCTACATTGCCACTCTCTGCCTCTCCTCATTTAGACTCTCTGATTCACACCAACCCGTGATGTTTTTTTCACTCCTACTAGTGAGTGGCCTGTTAGAAACCCTTACAATGTGCACCACCCGCGATGTTTTTCAGAAAGCTATCCTACATTGCTACTGCATGTTTCCGGACCTCCCCATGCTGACCACTCTGTAGTGTGTTTCTCCATCCTACATTGCCTTTCACTGCCTATCCTAATTCAGACCTTCCGATTTACACCCCCCCGTTATGTTTTTCTCACTCTTACTAGTGAATGGCCTTTTAGAAACCCTTACAATGCGAATCACACCGTGATGTTTTTCAGAAAGCTATCCTACGTTGCCCCTGCATGTTTCCTGACCTCACCATGCTGACCACCTCGTGGTGCTTTTCTCCATCCTACATTGCCACTCACTGCCTATTCTAATTGAGGCCTTCCGACTCACACCACCCCTTGATGTTTTTCTCACTCCTACAAGTGAATGGTCTGTGACAAACGCTTATAATGCGCACCACCCGCGATGTTTCTCAGAAACCTATCCTACATTGCCACTGTATATTTCCTGACCACCCCAGGCTGACCAGCACGTGGTGCTTTTTCCATCCTACATTGCCATCACTGCCTATCCTAATTCAGACCCTCCGATTCACACCACCCCGTCATGTTTTTCTCACTCCTTCTAGTGTATGACCTGTTAGAAACCCTTACAATGCGCACGACCCCGCGATGTTTTTCAGAAAGCTATCCTACATTGCCACTGTACGTTTCCTGACCTCCCCATGCTGACCACCCCGTGGTGCTTTTCTCCATCCTACATTGCCACTCACTGCCTATCCTAATTCAGACCCTCCGATTGACACCACCCCGTGATGTTTTTCTCACTCCAATTAGTGAGTGGACTGTTAGAACCCTTAAAATGTGCACAATACCCGCGATATTTTTCAGAAACCTATGCTACATTGCCACTGCATGTTTCCTGACCTCCACATGCTGACCACACCCTGGTGCTTTTCTCCATCCTACATTGCCACTCACTGCCTATACTAATTCAGACCATCTGTTTCACACCACCCCGTGAGGTTTTTCTCACTCCTACTAGTGAATTTCCTGTTAGAAAACCTTACAATGTGCACCACCCAGCGATGTTTTTCACAAGCCTATCCTACATAGCCACTGCATGTTTCCTGACCTCTCCCTGCTGACCAGCCCGTGGTTCTTTTCTCCATCCTACATTGCCACTCATGGCCTAACCTAATTCAGACCCTCCGAATCACACCACCCCGTGATATTTCTCACTCCTACTAGTGAATGGCATGTTAGAAACCCTTGCAATGCGCATCCCGTGTGATGTTTTTCAGAAACCTATCCTACATTGCCACTGCATGTTTCCTGACCTCCCCATGCTGACTACCCTGTGGTGCTTTTCTCCATCCTACATTGCTGATGACTGCCTATCCTTATTCAGACCTTCCAGTTCTACCAGCCCGTGATGTTTTTCTCACTACTGCTAGTGAATGGCCTGTTAGAAACCCTTACAATGTGCACCACCCGCGATGTTTTTCAGAAAGCTATCCTACATTGCTACTGCATGTTTCCGGACCTCCCCATGCTGACCACTCTGTAGTGTGTTTCTCCATCCTACATTGCCTTTCACTGCCTATCCTAATTCAGACCTTCCGATTTACACCCCCCCCGTTATGTTTTTCTCACTCTTACTAGTGAATGGCCTTTTAGAAACCCTTACAATGCGAACCACACCGTGATCTTTTTCAGAAAGCTATCCTACGTTGCCACTGCATGTTTCCTGACCTACCCATGCTGACTACCCTGTGGTGCTTTTCTCCATCCTACATTGCTGATGACTGCCTATCCTTATTCAGACCTTCCAGTTCTACCAGCCCGTGATGTTTTTCTCACTACTGCTAGTGAATGGCCTGTTAGAAACCCTTACAATGCGAACCACACCGTGATCTTTTTCAGAAAGCTATCCTACGTTGCCACTGCATGTTTCCTGACCTACCCATGCTGACTACCCTGTGGTGCTTTTCTCCATCCTACATTGCTGATGACTGCCTATCCTTATTCAGACCTTCCAGTTCTACCAGCCCGTGATGTTTTTCTCACTCCTTCTAGTGAATGGCCTGTTAGAAACCCTTACAATGCGCACGACCCCGCGATGTTTTTCAGAAAGCTATCCTACATTGCCACTGTACGTTTCCTGACCTCCCCATGCTGACCACCCCGTGGTGCTTTTCTCCATCCTACATTGCCACTCATTGCCTATCCTAATTCAGACCCTCCGATTGACACCACCCCGTGATGTTTTTCTCACTCCAATTAGTGAGTGGACTGTTAGAACCCTTAAAATGTGCACAATACCCGCGATATTTTTCAGAAGCCTATGCTACATTGCCACTGCATGTTTCCTGACCTCCACATGCTGACCACACCCTGGTGCTTTTCTCCATCCTACATTGCCACTCACTGCCTATACTAATTCAGACCGTCTGTTTCACACCACCCCGTGAGGTTTTTCTCACTCCTACTAGTGAATTTCCTGTTAGAAATCCTTACAATGTGCACCACCCAGCGACGTTTTTCACAAGCCTATCCTACATAGCCACTGCATGTTTCCTGACCTCTCCCTGCTGACCACCCCGTGGTTCTTTTCTCCATCCTACATTGCCACTCATGGCCTAACCTAATTCAGACCCTCCGAATCACACCACCCCGTGATATTTCTCACTCCTACTAGTGAATGGCATGTTAGAAACCCTTGCAATGCGCATCCCGAGCGATGTTTTTCAGAAACCTATCCTACATTGCCACTGCATGTTTCCTGACCTCCCCATGCTGACTACCCTGTGGTGCTTTTCTCCATCCTACATTGCTGATGACTGCCTATCCTTATTCAGACCTTCCAGTTCTACCAGCCCATGATGTTTTTCTCACTACTGCTAGTGAATGGCCTGTTAGAAACCCTTACAATGTGCACCACCCGCGATGTTTTTCAGAAAGCTATCCTACATTGCTACTGCATGTTTCCGGACCTCCCCATGCTGACCACTCTGTAGTGTGTTTCTCCATCCTACATTGCCTTTCACTGCCTATCCTAATTCAGACCTTCCGATTTACACCCCCCCCGTTATGTTTTTCTCACTCTTACTAGTGAATGGCCTTTTAGAAACCCTTACAATGCGAACCACACCGTGATCTTTTTCAGAAAGCTATCCTACGTTGCCACTGTATGTTTCCTGACCTACCCATGCTGATCACCACGTGGTGCTTTTCTCCATCCTCGATTGCCACTCAC
The DNA here is from genome assembly GCF_034190915.1 of Cavia porcellus. Lineage (NCBI taxonomy): Eukaryota > Metazoa > Chordata > Mammalia > Rodentia > Caviidae > Cavia > Cavia porcellus. The sequence continues at coordinate 31,953,441 of NW_026947515.1, forward strand.
TGCTTATTCTAATTCAGACAATCCGATTCACACCACCCCATGTTATTTTTCTCACTCCTACTAGTGAATGGCCAGTTAGAAACCTTTACAACTCACACCACCCCATGATGTTTTTCAGAAACCTATGCTACAGTGCCATTCTCTGCCTATCCTCACTTAGACTCTCTGATTCACACCAACCCGTGATATTTTCTTCACTCCTACTAGTGAATGGCCTGTTAGAAACCCTTACAATGCGCACCACCCGCGATGTTTTTCAGAAAGCTCTCCTACATTGCCACTGCATGTTTCCTGACCTCACCATTCTGACCACCCCGTGGTGTGTTTCTCCATCCTACATTGCCACTCACTGGTTATCCTAATTCAGACCTTGCAATTCACAACACCCCAGGATGTTTTTCTCACTCCTATTAGTGAATGGCCTGTTAGAAACCCTTATAAACCGCACCACTCCGTGGTATTATTCAGAAACTTATCCTACATTGCCAATGCATGTTTCCGGACCTCCCTATGACGACAACCCCGTAGTGTGTTTCTCCATCCTACATTGCCATTCACTGCCTATCCTAATTCAGACCGTCCAATTAGCACCACCCCGTGATGTTTTTCTCACTCCTACAAGTGAATGGCCTGTTAGAAACCCTTATAATGCGCACCACTCCGTGGTGTTTTTCACAAACCTATCCTACATTGCCACTGCCTGTTTCCTGACCTCCCCATGACGACCACCCCGTGGTGTGTATCTACATCCTACATTGGCATTCACTGCCTATCCCAATTCAGACCTTCCAATTCACAGCACCCCGTGATGTTTTTCTCACTCCTTCTAGTGAATGGCTTGCTAGAAACCTTTACAACGTGCAACATCCCATGATGTTTTTCACAAAACTATCCTACATTGCCACTCTCTGCCTCTCCTCATTTAGACTCTCTGATTCACACCAACCCGTGATGTTTTTTTCACTCCTACTAGTGAATGGCCTGTTAGAAACCCTTACAATGTGCACCATCCGCGATGTTTTTCAGAAAGCTATCCTACATTGCTACTGCATGTTTCCGGACCTCCCCATGCTGACCACTCTGTAGTGTGTTTCTCCATCCTACATTGCCTTTCACTGCCTATCCTAATTCAGACCTTCCGATTTACACCCCCCCGTTATGTTTTTCTCACTCTTACTAGTGAATGGCCTTTTAGAAACCCTTACAATGCGAATCACACCGTGATGTTTTTCAGAAAGCTATCCTACGTTGCCCCTGCATGTTTCCTGACCTCACCATGCTGACCACCTCGTGGTGCTTTTCTCCATCTTACATTGCCACTCACTGCCTATTCTAATTGAGGCCTTCCGACTCACACCACCCCTTGATGTTTTTCTCACTCCTACAAGTGAATGGTCTGTGACAAACGCTTATAATGCGCACCACCCGCGATGTTTCTCAGAAACCTATCCTACATTGCCACTGTATATTTCCTGACCACCCCAGGCTGACCAGCACGTGGTGCTTTTTCCATCCTACATTGCCATCACTGCCTATCCTAATTCAGACCCTCCGATTCACACCACCCCGTCATGTTTTTCTCACTCCTTCTAGTGTATGACCTGTTAGAAACCCTTACAATGCGCACGACCCCGCGATGTTTTTCAGAAAGCTATCCTACATTGCCACTGTACGTTTCCTGACCTCCCCATGCTGACCACCCCGTGGTGCTTTTCTCCATCCTACATTGCCACTCACTGCCTATCCTAATTCAGACCCTCCGATTGACACCACCCCGTGATGTTTTTCTCACTCCAATTAGTGAGTGGACTGTTAGAACCCTTAAAATGTGCACAATACCCGCGATATTTTTCAGAAGCCTATGCTACATTGCCACTGCATGTTTCCTGACCTCCACATGCTGACCACACCCTGGTGCTTTTCTCCATCCTACATTGCCACTCACTGCCTATACTAATTCAGACCGTCTGTTTCACACCACCCCGTGAGGTTTTTCTCACTCCTACTAGTGAATTTCCTGTTAGAAAACCTTACAATGTGCACCACCCAGCGACGTTTTTCACAAGCCTATCCTACATAGCCACTGCATGTTTCCTGACCTCTCCCTGCTGACCAGCCCGTGGTTCTTTTCTCCATCCTACATTGCCACTCATGGCCTAACCTAATTCAGACCCTCCGAATCACACCACCCCGTGATATTTCTCACTCCTACTAGTGAATGGCATGTTAGAAACCCTTGCAATGCGCATCCCGTGCGATGTTTTTCAGAAACCTATCCTACATTGCCACTGCATGTTTCCTGACCTCCCCATGCTGACTACCCTGTGGTGCTTTTCTCCATCCTACATTGCTGATGACTGCCTATCCTTATTCAGACCTTCCAGTTCTACCAGCCCGTGATGTTTTTCTCACTACTGCTAGTGAATGGCCTGTTAGAAACCCTTACAATGTGCACCACCCGCGATGTTTTTCAGAAAGCTATCCTACATTGCTACTGCATGTTTCCGGACCTCCCCATGCTGACCACTCTGTAGTGTGTTTCTCCATCCTACATTGCCTTTCACTGCCTATCCTAATTCAGACCTTCCGATTTACACCCCCCCCGTTATGTTTTTCTCACTCTTACTAGTGAATGGCCTTTTAGAAACCCTTACAATGCGAACCACACCGTGATCTTTTTCAGAAAGCTATCCTACGTTGCCACTGCATGTTTCCTGACCTACCCATGCTGATCACCACGTGGTGCTTTTCTCCATCCTCGATTGCCACTCACTGCTTATTCTAATTCAGACAATCCGATTCACACCACCCCGTGTTATTTTTCTCACTCCTACTAGTGAATGGCCAGTTAGAAACCTTTACAACTCACACCACCCCATGATGTTTTTCAGAAACCTATGCTACAGTGCCATTCTCTGCCTATCCTCACTTAGACTCTCTGATTCACACCAACCCGTGATATTTTCTTCACTCCTACTAGTGAATGGCCTGTTAGAAACCCTTACAATGCGCACCACCCGCGATGTTTTTCAGAAAGCTCTCCTACATTGCCACTGCATGTTTCCTGACCTCACCATTCTGACCACCCCGTGGTGTGTTTCTCCATCCTACATTGCCACTCACTGGTTATCCTAATTCAGACCTTGCAATTCACAACACCCCAGGATGTTTTTCTCACTCCTATTAGTGAATGGCCTGTTAGAAACCCTTATAAACCGCACCACTCCGTGGTATTATTCAGAAACTTATCCTACATTGCCAATGCATGTTTCCGGACCTCCCTATGACGACAACCCCGTAGTGTGTTTCTCCATCCTACATTGCCATTCACTGCCTATCCTAATTCAGACCGTCCAATTAACACCACCCCGTGATGTTTTTCTCACTCCTACAAGTGAATGGCCTGTTAGAAACCCTTATAATGCGCACCACTCTGTGGTGTTTTTCACAAACCTATCCTACATTGCCACTGCCTGTTTCCTGACCTCCCCATGACGACCACCCCGTGGTGTGTATCTACATCCTACATTGGCATTCACTGCCTATCCCAATTCAGACCTTCCAATTCACAGCACCCCGTGATGTTTTTCTCACTCCTACTAGTGAATGGCTTGTTAGAAACCTTTACAACGCGCAACATCCCATAATGTTTTTCACAAAACTATCCTACATTGCCACTCTCTGCCTCTCCTCATTTAGACTCTCTGATTCACACCAACCCGTGATGTTTTTTTCACTCCTACTAGTGAGTGGCCTGTTAGAAACCCTTACAATGTGCACCACCCGCGATGTTTTTCAGAAAGCTATCCTACATTGCTACTGCATGTTTCCGGACCTCCCCATGCTGACCACTCTGTAGTGTGTTTCTCCATCCTACATTGCCTTTCACTGCCTATCCTAATTCAGACCTTCCGATTTACACCCCCCCGTTATGTTTTTCTCACTCTTACTAGTGAATGGCCTTTTAGAAACCCTTACAATGCGAATCACACCGTGATGTTTTTCAGAAAGCTATCCTACGTTGCCCCTGCATGTTTCCTGACCTCACCATGCTGACCACCTCGTGGTGCTTTTCTCCATCCTACATTGCCACTCACTGCCTATTCTAATTGAGGCCTTCCGACTCACACCACCCCTTGATGTTTTTCTCACTCCTACAAGTGAATGGTCTGTGACAAACGCTTATAATGCGCACCACCCGCGATGTTTCTCAGAAACCTATCCTACATTGCCACTGTATATTTCCTGACCACCCCAGGCTGACCAGCACGTGGTGCTTTTTCCATCCTACATTGCCATCACTGCCTATCCTAATTCAGACCCTCCGATTCACACCACCCCGTCATGTTTTTCTCACTCCTTCTAGTGTATGACCTGTTAGAAACCCTTACAATGCGCACGACCCCGCGATGTTTTTCAGAAAGCTATCCTACATTGCCACTGTACGTTTCCTGACCTCCCCATGCTGACCACCCCGTGGTGCTTTTCTCCATCCTACATTGCCACTCACTGCCTATCCTAATTCAGACCCTCCGATTGACACCACCCCGTGATGTTTTTCTCACTCCAATTAGTGAGTGGACTGTTAGAACCCTTAAAATGTGCACAATACCCGCGATATTTTTCAGAAGCCTATGCTACATTGCCACTGCATGTTTCCTGACCTCCACATGCTGACCACACCCTGGTGCTTTTCTCCATCCTACATTGCCACTCACTGCCTATACTAATTCAGACCGTCTGTTTCACACCACCCCGTGAGGTTTTTCTCACTCCTACTAGTGAATTTCCTGTTAGAAAACCTTACAATGTGCACCACCCAGCGACGTTTTTCACAAGCCTATCCTACATAGCCACTGCATGTTTCCTGACCTCTCCCTGCTGACCAGCCCGTGGTTCTTTTCTCCATCCTACATTGCCACTCATGGCCTAACCTAATTCAGACCCTCCGAATCACACCACCCCGTGATATTTCTCACTCCTACTAGTGAATGGCATGTTAGAAACCCTTGCAATGCGCATCCCGTGCGATGTTTTTCAGAAACCTATCCTACATTGCCACTGCATGTTTCCTGACCTCCCCATGCTGACTACCCTGTGGTGCTTTTCTCCATCCTACATTGCTGATGACTGCCTATCCTTATCCAGACCTTCCAGTTCTACCAGCCCGTGATGTTTTTCTCACTACTGCTAGTGAATGGCCTGTTAGAAACCCTTACAATGTGCACCACCCGCGATGTTTTTCAGAAAGCTATCCTACATTGCTACTGCATGTTTCCGGACCTCCCCATGCTGACCACTCTGTAGTGTGTTTCTCCATCCTACATTGCCTTTCACTGCCTATCCTAATTCAGACCTTCCGATTTACACCCCCCCTGTTATGTTTTTCTCACTCTTACTAGTGAATGGCCTTTTAGAAACCCTTACAATGCGAACCACACCGTGATCTTTTTCAGAAAGCTATCCTACGTTGCCACTGCATGTTTCCTGACCTACCCATGCTGATCACCACGTGGTGCTTTTCTCCATCCTCGATTGCCACTCACTGCTTATTCTAATTCAGACAATCCGATTCACACCACCCCGTGTTATTTTTCTCACTCCTACTAGTGAATGGCCATTTAGAAACCTTTACAACTCACACCACCCCATGATGTTTTTCAGAAACCTATGCTACAGTGCCATTCTCTGCCTATCCTCACTTAGACTCTCTGATTCACACCAACCCGTGATATTTTCTTCACTCCTACTAGTGAATGGCCTGTTAGAAACCCTTACAATGCGCACCACCCGCGATGTTTTTCAGAAAGCTCTCCTACATTGCCACTGCATGTTTCCTGACCTCACCATTCTGACCACCCCGTGGTGTGTTTCTCCATCCTACATTGCCACTCACTGGTTATCCTAATTCAGACCTTGCAATTCACAACACCCCAGGATGTTTTTCTCACTCCTATTAGTGAATGGCCTGTTAGAAACCCTTATAAACCGCACCACTCCGTGGTATTATTCAGAAACTTATCCTACATTGCCAATGCATGTTTCCGGACCTCCCTATGACGACAACCCCGTAGTGTGTTTCTCCATCCTACATTGCCATTCACTGCCTATCCTAATTCAGACCGTCCAATTAACACCACCCCGTGATGTTTTTCTCACTCCTACAAGTGAATGGCCTGTTAGAAACCCTTATAATGCGCACCACTCCGTGGTGTTTTTCACAAACCTATCCTACATTGCCACTGCCTGTTTCCTGACCTCCCCATGACGACCACCCCGTGGTGTGTATCTACATCCTACATTGGCATTCACTGCCTATCCCAATTCAGACCTTCCAATTCACAGCACCCCGTGATGTTTTTCTCACTCCTTCTAGTGAATGGCTTGTTAGAAACCTTTACAACGCGCAACATCCCATGATGTTTTTCACAAAACTATCCTACATTGCCACTCTCTGCCTCTCCTCATTTAGACTCTCTGATTCACACCAACCCGTGATGTTTTTTTCACTCCTACTAGTGAATGGCCTGTTAGAAACCCTTACAATGTGCACCACCCGCGATGTTTTTCAGAAAGCTATCCTACATTGCTACTGCATGTTTCCGGACCTCCCCATGCTGACCACTCTGTAGTGTGTTTCTCCATCCTACATTGCCTTTCACTGCCTATCCTAATTCAGACCTTCCGATTTACACCCCCCCGTTATGTTTTTCTCACTCTTACTAGTGAATGGCCTTTTAGAAACCCTTACAATGCGAACCACACCGTGATGTTTTTCAGAAAGCTATCCTACGTTGCCCCTGCATGTTTCCTGACCTCACCATGCTGACCACCTCGTGGTGCTTTTCTCCATCCTACATTGCCACTCACTGCCTATTCTAATTGAGGCCTTCCGACTCACACCACCCCTTGATGTTTTTCTCACTCCTACAAGTGAATGGTCTGTGACAAACGCTTATAATGCGCACTGCCCGCGATGTTTCTCAGAAACCTATCCTACATTGCCACTGTATATTTCCTGACCACCCCAGGCTGACCAGCACGTGGTGCTTTTTCCATCCTACATTGCCATCACTGCCTATCCTAATTCAGACCCTCCGATTCACACCACCCCGTCATGTTTTTCTCACTCCTTCTAGTGAATGGCCTGTTAGAAACCCTTACAATGCGCACGACCCCGCGATGTTTTTCAGAAAGCTATCCTACATTGCCACTGTACGTTTCCTGACCTCCCCATGCTGACCACCCCGTGGTGCTTTTCTCCATCCTACATTGCCACTCACTGCCTATCCTAATTCAGACCCTCCGATTGACACCACCCCGTGATGTTTTTCTCACTCCAATTAGTGAGTGGACTGTTAGAACCCTTAAAATGTGCACAATACCCGCGATATTTTTCAGAAGCCTATGCTACATTGCCACTGCATGTTTCCTGACCTCCACATGCTGACCACACCCTGGTGCTTTTCTCCATCCTACATTGCCACTCACTGCCTATACTAATTCAGACCGTGTGTTTCACACCACCCCGTGAGGTTTTTCTCACTCCTACTAGTGAATTTCCTGTTAGAAATCCTTACAATGTGCACCACCCAGCGACGTTTTTCACAAGCCTATCCTACATAGCCACTGCATGTTTCCTGACCTCTCCCTGCTGACCACCCCGTGGTTCTTTTCTCCATCCTACATTGCCACTCATGGCCTAACCTAATTCAGACCCTCCGAATCACACCACCCCGTGATATTTCTCACTCCTACTAGTGAATGGCATGTTAGAAACCCTTGCAATGCGCATCCCGAGCGATGTTTTTCAGAAACCTATCCTACATTGCCACTGCATGTTTCCTGACCTCCCCATGATGACTACCCTGTGGTGCTTTTCTCCATCCTACATTGCTGATGACTGCCTATCCTTATTCAGACCTTCCAGTTCTACCAGCCCGTGATGTTTTTCTCACTACTGCTAGTGAATGGCCTGTTAGAAACCCTTACAATGTGCACCACCCGCGATGTTTTTCAGAAAGCTATCCTACATTGCTACTGCATGTTTCCGGACCTCCCCATGCTGACCACTCTGTAGTGTGTTTCTCCATCCTACATTGCCTTTCACTGCCTATCCTAATTCAGACCTTCCGATTTACACCCCCCCCGTTATGTTTTTCTCACTCTTACTAGTGAATGGCCTTTTAGAAACCCTTACAATGCGAACCACACCGTGATCTTTTTCAGAAAGCTATCCTACGTTGCCACTGCATGTTTCCTGACCTACCCATGCTGATCACCACGTGGTGCTTTTCTCCATCCTCGATTGCCACTCACTGCTTATTCTAATTCAGACAATCCGATTCACACCACCCCGTGTTATTTTTCTCACTCCTACTAGTGAATGGCCAGTTAGAAACCTTTACAACTCACACCACCCCATGATGTTTTTCAGAAACCTATGCTACAGTGCCATTCTCTGCCTATCCTCACTTAGACTCTCTGATTCACACCAACCCGTGATATTTTCTTCACTCCTACTAGTGAATGGCCTGTTAGAAACCCTTACAATGCGCACCACCCGCGATGTTTTTCAGAAAGCTCTCCTACATTGCCACTGCATGTTTCCTGACCTCACCATTCTGACCACCCCGTGGTGTGTTTCTCCATCCTACATTGCCACTCACTGGTTATCCTAATTCAGACCTTGCAATTCACAACACCCCAGGATGTTTTTCTCACTCCTATTAGTGAATGGCCTGTTAGAAACCCTTATAAACCGCACCACTCCGTGGTATTATTCAGAAACTTATCCTACATTGCCAATGCATGTTTCCGGACCTCCCTATGACGACAACCCCGTAGTGTGTTTCTCCATCCTACATTGCCATTCACTGCCTATCCTAATTCAGACCGTCCAATTAACACCACCCCGTGATGTTTTTCTCACTCCTACAAGTGAATGGCCTGTTAGAAACCCTTATAATGCGCACCACTCCGTGGTGTTTTTCACAAACCTATCCTACATTGCCACTGCCTGTTTCCTGACCTCCCCATGACGACCACCCCGTGGTGTGTATCTACATCCTACATTGGCATTCACTGCCTATCCCAATTCAGACCTTCCAATTCACAGCACCCGTGATGTTTTTCTCACTCCTTCTAGTGAATGGCTTGTTAGAAACCTTTACAACGCGCAACATCCCATGATGTTTTTCACAAAACTATCCTACATTGCCACTCTCTGCCTCTCCTCATTTAGACTCTCTGATTCACACCAACCCATGATGTTTTTTTCACTCCTACTAGTGAATGGCCTGTTAGAAACCCTTACAATGTGCACCACCCGCGATGTTTTTCAGAAAGCTATCCTACATTGCTACTGCATGTTTCCGGACCTCCCCATGCTGAGCACTCTGTAGTGTGTTTCTCCATCCTACATTGCCTTTCACTGCCTATCCTAATTCAGACCTTCCGATTTACACCCCCCCGTTATGTTTTTCTCACTCTTACTAGTGAATGGCCTTTTAGAAACCCTTACAATGCGAACCACACCGTGATGTTTTTCAGAAAGCTATCCTACGTTGCCCCTGCATGTTTCCTGACCTCACCATGCTGACCACCTCGTGGTGCTTTTCTCCATCCTACATTGCCACTCACTGCCTATTCTAATTGAGGCCTTCCGACTCACACCACCCCTTGATGTTTTTCTCACTCCTACAAGTGAATGGTCTGTGACAAACGCTTATAATGCGCACCACCCGCGATGTTTCTCAGAAACCTATCCTACATTGCCACTGTATATTTCCTGACCACCCCAGGCTGACCAGCACGTGGTGCTTTTTCCATCCTACATTGCCATCACTGCCTATCCTAATTCAGACCCTCCGATTCACACCACCCCGTCATGTTTTTCTCACTCCTTCTAGAGAATGGCCTGTTAGAAACCCTTACAATGCGCCCGACCCCGCGATGTTTTTCAGAAAGCTATCCTACATTGCCACTGTACGTTTCCTGACCTCCCCATGCTGACCACCCCGTGGTGCTTTTCTCCATCCTACATTGCCACTCACTGCCTATCCTAATTCAGACCCTCCGATTCACACCACCCCGTGATGTTTTTCTCACTCCAATTAGTGAGTGGACTGTTAGAACCTTTAAAATGTGCACAATACCCGCGATATTTTTCAGAAGCCTATGCTACATTGCCACTGCATGTTTCCTGACCTCCACATGCTGACCACACCCTGGTGCTTTTCTCCATCCTACATTGCCACTCACTGCCTATACTAATTCAGACCGTCTGTTTCACACCACCCCGTGAGGTTTTTCTCACTCCTACTAGTGAATTTCCTGTTAGAAATCCTTACAATGTGCACCACCCAGCGACGTTTTTCACAAGCCTATCCTACATAGCCACTGCATGTTTCCTGACCTCTCCCTGCTGACCACCCCGTGGTTCTTTTCTCCATCCTACATTGCCACTCATGGCCTAACCTAATTCAGACCCTCCGAATCACACCACCCCGTGATATTTCTCACTCCTACTAGTGAATGGCATGTTAGAAACCCTTGCAATGCGCATCCCGAGCGATGTTTTTCAGAAACCTATCCTACATTGCCACTGCATGTTTCCTGACCTCCCCATGCTGACTACCCTGTGGTGCTTTTCTCCATCCTACATTGCTGATGACTGCCTATCCTTATTCAGACCTTCCAGTTCTATCAGCCCGTGATGTTTTTCTCACTACTGCTAGTGAATGGCCTGTTAGAAACCCTTACAATGTGCACCACCCGCGATGTTTTTCAGAAAGCTATCCTACATTGCTACTGCATGTTTCCGGACCTCCCCATGCTGACCACTCTGTAGTGTGTTTCTCCATCCTACATTGCCTTTCACTGCCTATCCTAATTCAGACCTTCCGATTTACACCCCCCCCCGTTATGTTTTTCTCACTCTTACTAGTGAATGGCCTTTTAGAAACCCTTACAATGCGAACCACACCGTGATCTTTTTCAGAAAGCTATCCTACGTTGCCACTGCATGTTTCCTGACCTACCCATGCTGATCACCACGTGGTGCTTTTCTCCATCCTCGATTGCCACTCACTGCTTATTCTAATTCAGACAATCCGATTCACACCACCCCGTGTTATTTTTCTCACTCCTACTAGTGAATGGCCAGTTAGAAACCTTTACAACTCACACCACCCCATGATGTTTTTCAGAAACCTATGCTACAGTGCCATTCTCTGCCTATCCTCACTTAGACTCTCTGATTCACACCAACCCGTGATATTTTCTTCACTCCTACTAGTGAATGGCCTGTTAGAAACCCTTACAATGCGCACCACCCGCGATGTTTTTCAGAAAGCTCTCCTACATTGCCACTGCATGTTTCCTGACCTCACCATTCTGACCACCCCGTGGTGTGTTTCTCCATCCTACATTGCCACTCACTGGTTATCCTAATTCAGACCTTGCAATTCACAACACCCCAGGATGTTTTTCTCACTCCTATTAGTGAATGGCCTGTTAGAAACCCTTATAAACCGCACCACTCCGTGGTATTATTCAGAAACTTATCCTACATTGCCAATGCATGTTTCCGGACCTCCCTATGACGACAACCCCGTAGTGTGTTTCTCCATCCTACATTGCCATTCACTGCCTATCCTAATTCAGACCGTCCAATTAACACCACCCCGTGATGTTTTTCTCACTCCTACAAGTGAATGGCCTGTTAGAAACCCTTATAATGCGCACCACTCTGTGGTGTTTTTCACAAACCTATCCTACATTGCCACTGCCTGTTTCCTGACCTCCCCATGACGACCACCCCGTGGTGTGTATCTACATCCTACATTGGCATTCACTGCCTATCCCAATTCAGACCTTCCAATTCACAGCACCCCGTGATGTTTTTCTCACTCCTACTAGTGAATGGCTTGTTAGAAACATTTACAACGCGCAACAACCCATGATGTTTTTCACAAAACTATCCTACATTGCCACTCTCTGCCTCTCCTCATTTAGACTCTATGATTCACACCAACCCGTGATGTTTTTTTCACTCCTACTAGTGAATGGCCTGTTAGAAACCCTTACAATGTGCACCACCCGCGATGTTTTTCAGAAAGCTATCCTACATTGCTACTGCATGTTTCCGGACCTCCCCATGCTGACCACTCTGTAGTGTGTTTCTCCATCCTACATTGCCTTTCACTGCCTATCCTAATTCAGACCTTCCGATTTACACCCCCCCGTTATGTTTTTCTCACTCTTACTAGTGAATGGCCTTTTAGAAACCCTTACAATGCGAATCACACCGTGATGTTTTTCAGAAAGCTATCCTACGTTGCCCCTGCATGTTTCCTGACCTCACCATGCTGACCACCTCGTGGTGCTTTTCTCCATCCTACATTGCCACTCACTGCCTATTCTAATTGAGGCCTTCCGACTCACACCACCCCTTGATGTTTTTCTCACTCCTACAAGTGAATGGTCTGTGACAAACGCTTATAATGCGCACCACCCGCGATGTTTCTCAGAAACCTATCCTACATTGCCACTGTATATTTCCTGACCACCCCAGGCTGACCAGCACGTGGTGCTTTTTCCATCCTACATTGCCATCACTGCCTATCCTAATTCAGACCCTCCGATTCACACCACCCCGTCATGTTTTTCTCACTCCTTCTAGTGTATGACCTGTTAGAAACCCTTACAATGCGCACGACCCCGCGATGTTTTTCAGAAAGCTATCCTACATTGCCACTGTACGTTTCCTGACCTCCCCATGCTGACCACCCCGTGGTGCTTTTCTCCATCCTACATTGCCACTCACTGCCTATCCTAATTCAGACCCTCCGATTGACACCACCCCGTGATGTTTTTCTCACTCCAATTAGTGAGTGGACTGTTAGAACCCTTAAAATGTGCACAATACCCGCGATATTTTTCAGAAGCCTATGCTACATTGCCACTGCATGTTTCCTGACCTCCACATGCTGACCACACCCTGGTGCTTTTCTCCATCCTACATTGCCACTCACTGCCTATACTAATTCAGACCGTCTGTTTCACACCACCCCGTGAGGTTTTTCTCACTCCTACTAGTGAATTTCCTGTTAGAAAACCTTACAATGTGCACCACCCAGCGACGTTTTTCACAAGCCTATCCTACATAGCCACTGCATGTTTCCTGACCTCTCCCTGCTGACCAGCCCGTGGTTCTTTTCTCCATCCTACATTGCCACTCATGGCCTAACCTAATTCAGACCCTCCGAATCACACCACCCCGTGATATTTCTCACTCCTACTAGTGAATGGCATGTTAGAAACCCTTGCAATGCGCATCCCGTGCGATGTTTTTCAGAAACCTATCCTACATTGCCACTGCATGTTTCCTGACCTCCCCATGCTGACTACCCTGTGGTGCTTTTCTCCATCCTACATTGCTGATGACTGCCTATCCTTATCCAGACCTTCCAGTTCTACCAGCCCGTGATGTTTTTCTCACTACTGCTAGTGAATGGCCTGTTAGAAACCCTTACAATGTGCACCACCCGCGATGTTTTTCAGAAAGCTATCCTACATTGCTACTGCATGTTTCCGGACCTCCCCATGCTGACCACTCTGTAGTGTGTTTCTCCATCCTACATTGCCTTTCACTGCCTATCCTAATTCAGACCTTCCGATTTACACCCCCCCTGTTATGTTTTTCTCACTCTTACTAGTGAATGGCCTTTTAGAAACCCTTACAATGCGAACCACACCGTGATCTTTTTCAGAAAGCTATCCTACGTTGCCACTGCATGTTTCCTGACCTACCCATGCTGATCACCACGTGGTGCTTTTCTCCATCCTCGATTGCCACTCACTGCTTATTCTAATTCAGACAATCCGATTCACACCACCCCGTGTTATTTTTCTCACTCCTACTAGTGAATGGCCATTTAGAAACCTTTACAACTCACACCACCCCATGATGTTTTTCAGAAACCTATGCTACAGTGCCATTCTCTGCCTATCCTCACTTAGACTCTCTGATTCACACCAACCCGTGATATTTTCTTCACTCCTACTAGTGAATGGCCTGTTAGAAACCCTTACAATGCGCACCACCCGCGATGTTTTTCAGAAAGCTCTCCTACATTGCCACTGCATGTTTCCTGACCTCACCATTCTGACCACCCCGTGGTGTGTTTCTCCATCCTACATTGCCACTCACTGGTTATCCTAATTCAGACCTTGCAATTCACAACACCCCAGGATGTTTTTCTCACTCCTATTAGTGAATGGCCTGTTAGAAACCCTTATAAACCGCACCACTCCGTGGTATTATTCAGAAACTTATCCTACATTGCCAATGCATGTTTCCGGACCTCCCTATGACGACAACCCCGTAGTGTGTTTCTCCATCCTACATTGCCATTCACTGCCTATCCTAATTCAGACCGTCCAATTAACACCACCCCGTGATGTTTTTCTCACTCCTACAAGTGAATGGCCTGTTAGAAACCCTTATAATGCGCACCACTCCGTGGTGTTTTTCACAAACCTATCCTACATTGCCACTGCCTGTTTCCTGACCTCCCCATGACGACCACCCCGTGGTGTGTATCTACATCCTACATTGGCATTCACTGCCTATCCCAATTCAGACCTTCCAATTCACAGCACCCCGTGATGTTTTTCTCACTCCTTCTAGTGAATGGCTTGTTAGAAACCTTTACAACGCGCAACATCCCATGATGTTTTTCACAAAACTATCCTACATTGCCACTCTCTGCCTCTCCTCATTTAGACTCTCTGATTCACACCAACCCGTGATGTTTTTTTCACTCCTACTAGTGAATGGCCTGTTAGAAACCCTTACAATGTGCACCACCCGCGATGTTTTTCAGAAAGCTATCCTACATTGCTACTGCATGTTTCCGGACCTCCCCATGCTGACCACTCTGTAGTGTGTTTCTCCATCCTACATTGCCTTTCACTGCCTATCCTAATTCAGACCTTCCGATTTACACCCCCCCGTTATGTTTTTCTCACTCTTACTAGTGAATGGCCTTTTAGAAACCCTTACAATGCGAACCACACCGTGATGTTTTTCAGAAAGCTATCCTACGTTGCCCCTGCATGTTTCCTGACCTCACCATGCTGACCACCTCGTGGTGCTTTTCTCCATCCTACATTGCCACTCACTGCCTATTCTAATTGAGGCCTTCCGACTCACACCACTCCTTGATGTTTTTCTCACTCCTACAAGTGAATGGTCTGTGACAAACGCTTATAATGCGCACTGCCCGCGATGTTTCTCAGAAACCTATCCTACATTGCCACTGTATATTTCCTGACCACCCCAGGCTGACCAGCACGTGGTGCTTTTTCCATCCTACATTGCCATCACTGCCTATCCTAATTCAGACCCTCCGATTCACACCACCCCGTCATGTTTTTCTCACTCCTTCTAGTGAATGGCCTGTTAGAAACCCTTACAATGCGCACGACCCCGCGATGTTTTTCAGAAAGCTATCCTACATTGCCACTGTACGTTTCCTGACCTCCCCATGCTGACCACCCCGTGGTGCTTTTCTCCATCCTACATTGCCACTCACTGCCTATCCTAATTCAGACCCTCCGATTGACACCACCCCGTGATGTTTTTCTCACTCCAATTAGTGAGTGGACTGTTAGAACCCTTAAAATGTGCACAATACCCGCGATATTTTTCAGAAGCCTATGCTACATTGCCACTGCATGTTTCCTGACCTCCACATGCTGACCACACCCTGGTGCTTTTCTCCATCCTACATTGCCACTCACTGCCTATACTAATTCAGACCGTGTGTTTCACACCACCCCGTGAGGTTTTTCTCACTCCTACTAGTGAATTTCCTGTTAGAAATCCTTACAATGTGCACCACCCAGCGACGTTTTTCACAAGCCTATCCTACATAGCCACTGCATGTTTCCTGACCTCTCCCTGCTGACCACCCCGTGGTTCTTTTCTCCATCCTACATTGCCACTCATGGCCTAACCTAATTCAGACCCTCCGAATCACACCACCCCGTGATATTTCTCACTCCTACTAGTGAATGGCATGTTAGAAACCCTTGCAATGCGCATCCCGAGCGATGTTTTTCAGAAACCTATCCTACATTGCCACTGCATGTTTCCTGACCTCCCCATGCTGACTACCCTGTGGTGCTTTTCTCCATCCTACATTGCTGATGACTGCCTATCCTTATTCAGACCTTCCAGTTCTACCAGCCCGTGATGTTTTTCTCACTACTGCTAGTGAATGGCCTGTTAGAAACCCTTACAATGTGCACCACCCGCGATGTTTTTCAGAAAGCTATCCTACATTGCTACTGCATGTTTCCGGACCTCCCCATGCTGACCACTCTGTAGTGTGTTTCTCCATCCTACATTGCCTTTCACTGCCTATCCTAATTCAGACCTTCCGATTTACACCCCCCCCCGTTATGTTTTTCTCACTCTTACTAGTGAATGGCCTTTTAGAAACCCTTACAATGCGAACCACACCGTGATCTTTTTCAGAAAGCTATCCTACGTTGCCACTGCATGTTTCCTGACCTACCCATGCTGATCACCACGTGGTGCTTTTCTCCATCCTCGATTGCCACTCACTGCTTATTCTAATTCAGACAATCCGATTCACACCACCCCGTGTTATTTTTCTCACTCCTACTAGTGAATGGCCAGTTAGAAACCTTTACAACTCACACCACCCCATGATGTTTTTCAGAAACCTATGCTACAGTGCCATTCTCTGCCTATCCTCACTTAGACTCTCTGATTCACACCAACCCGTGATATTTTCTTCACTCCTACTAGTGAATGGCCTGTTAGAAACCCTTACAATGCGCACCACCCGCGATGTTTTTCAGAAAGCTCTCCTACATTGCCACTGCATGTTTCCTGACCTCACCATTCTGACCACCCCGTGGTGTGTTTCTCCATCCTACATTGCCACTCACTGGTTATCCTAATTCAGACCTTGCAATTCACAACACCCCAGGATGTTTTTCTCACTCCTATTAGTGAATGGCCTGTTAGAAACCCTTATAAACCGCACCACTCCGTGGTATTATTCAGAAACTTATCCTACATTGCCAATGCATGTTTCCGGACCTCCCTATGACGACAACCCCGTAGTGTGTTTCTCCATCCTACATTGCCATTCACTGCCTATCCTAATTCAGACCGTCCAATTAACACCACCCCGTGATGTTTTTCTCACTCCTACAAGTGAATGGCCTGTTAGAAACCCTTATAATGCGCACCACTCTGTGGTGTTTTTCACAAACCTATCCTACATTGCCACTGCCTGTTTCCTGACCTCCCCATGACGACCACCCCGTGGTGTGTATCTACATCCTACATTGGCATTCACTGCCTATCCCAATTCAGACCTTCCAATTCACAGCACCCCGTGATGTTTTTCTCACTCCTACTAGTGAATGGCTTGTTAGAAACATTTACAACGCGCAACAACCCATGATGTTTTTCACAAAACTATCCTACATTGCCACTCTCTGCCTCTCCTCATTTAGACTCTATGATTCACACCAACCCGTGATGTTTTTTTCACTCCTACTAGTGAATGGCCTGTTAGAAACCCTTACAATGTGCACCACCCGCGATGTTTTTCAGAAAGCTATCCTACATTGCTACTGCATGTTTCCGGACCTCCCCATGCTGAGCACTCTGTAGTGTGTTTCTCCATCCTACATTGCCTTTCACTGCCTATCCTAATTCAGACCTTCCGATTTACACCCCCCGTTATGTTTTTCTCACTCTTACTAGTGAATGGCCTTTTAGAAACCCTTACAATGCGAACCACACCGTGATGTTTTTCAGAAAGCTATCCTACGTTGCCCCTGCATGTTTCCTGACCTCACCATGCTGACCACCTCGTGGTGCTTTTCTCCATCCTACATTGCCACTCACTGCCTATTCTAATTGAGGCCTTCCGACTCACACCACCCCTTGATGTTTTTCTCACTCCTACAAGTGAATGGTCTGTGACAAACGCTTATAATGCGCACCACCCGCGATGTTTCTCAGAAACCTATCCTACATTGCCACTGTATATTTCCTGACCACCCCAGGCTGACCAGCACGTGGTGCTTTTTCCATCCTACATTGCCATCACTGCCTATCCTAATTCAGACCCTCCGATTCACACCACCCCATCATGTTTTTCTCACTCCTTCTAGTGAATGGCCTGTTAGAAACCCTTACAATGCGCCCGACCCCGCGATGTTTTTCAGAAAGCTATCCTACATTGCCACTGTACGTTTCCTGACCTCCCCATGCTGACCACCCCGTGGTGCTTTTCTCCATCCTACATTGCCACTCACTGCCTATCCTAATTCAGACCCTCCGATTGACACCACCCCGTGATGTTTTTCTCACTCCAATTAGTGAGTGGACTGTTAGAACCCTTAAAATGTGCACAATACCCGCGATATTTTTCAGAAGCCTATGCTACATTGCCACTGCATGTTTCCTGACCTCCACATGCTGACCACACCCTGGTGCTTTTCTCCATCCTACATTGCCACTCACTGCCTATACTAATTCAGACCGTCCGTTTCACACCACCCCGTGAGGTTTTTCTCACTCCTACTAGTGAATTTCCTGTTAGAAAACCTTACAATGTGCACCACCCAGCGACGTTTTTCATAAGCCTATCCTACATAGCCACTGCATGTTTCCTGACCTCTCCCTGCTGACCAGCCCGTGGTTCTTTTCTCCATCCTACTTGCCACTCATGGCCTAACCGAATTCAGACCCTCCGAATCACACCACCCCGTGATATTTCTCACTCCTACTAGTGAATGGCATGTTAGAAACCCTTGCAATGCGCATCCCGTGTGATGTTTTTCAGAAACCTATCCTACATTGCCACTGCATGTTTCCTGACCTCCCCATGCTGACTACCCTGTGGTGCTTTTCTCCATCCTACATTGCTGATGACTGCCTATCCTTATTCAGACCTTCCAGTTCTACCAGCCCGTGATGTTTTTCTCACTACTGCTAGTGAATGGCCTGTTAGAAACCCTTACAATGTGCACCACCCGCGATGTTTTTCAGAAAGCTATCCTACATTGCTACTGCATGTTTCCGGCCCTACCCATGCTGACCACTCTGTAGTGTGTTTCTCCATCCTACATTGCCTTTCACTGCCTATCCTAATTCAGACCTTCCGATTTACACCTCCCCCCCGTTATGTTTTTCTCACTCTTACTAGTGAATGGCCTTTTAGAAATCCTTACAATGCGAACCACACCGTGATGTTTTTCAGAAAGCTATCCTACGTTGCCACTGCATGTTTCCTGACCTACCCATGCTGATCACCACGTGGTGCTTTTCTCCATCCTCGATTGCCACTCACTGCTTATTCTAATTCAGACAATCCTATTCACACCACCCCGTGTTATTTTTCTCACTCCTACTAGTGAATGGCCAGTTAGAAACCTTTACAACTCACACCACCCCATGATGTTTTTCAGAAACCTATGCTACAGTGCCATTCTCTGCCTATCCTCACTTAGACTCTCTGATTCACACCAACCCGTGATATTTTCTTCACTCCTACTAGTGAATGGCCTGTTAGAAACCCTTACAATGCGCACCACCCGCGATGTTTTTCAGAAAGCTCTCCTACATTGCCACTGCATGTTTCCTGACCTCACCATTCTGACCACCCCGTGGTGTGTTTCTCCATCCTACATTGCCACTCACTGGTTATCCTAATTCAGACCTTGCAATTCACAACACCCCAGGATGTTTTTCTCACTCCTATTAGTGAATGGCCTGTTAGAAACCCTTATAAACCGCACCACTCCGTGGTATTATTCAGAAACTTATCCTACATTGCCAATGCATGTTTCCGGACCTCCCTATGACGACAACCCCGTAGTGTGTTTCTCCATCCTACATTGCCACTACCTTCCTATCCTAATTCAGACACTCTGATTGACACCACCCCGTGATGTTTTTCTCACTCCTATTCGTCAATGGCCTGTTAGAACCCTTACAACGCGCACCATCCTGCGATATTTTTCAGAAGCCTATGCTACATTGCCACTGCATGTTTCCTGACCGACATATGCTGACCACCCCGTGGTGCTTTTCTCCATCCTAGATTGCCACTCACTGCCTATCCTAATTCAGACACTCCGATTCACACCACCCCGTGTAGTTTTTGTCACTCCTACTAGTGAAAGGCCTGTTAGAAACCCTTACAATGCGCACCACCCCGCGATGTTTTTCAGAAAGCTATCCTACATTGCCACTGCATGTTTCCTGACCTAAACATGCTGACCACCCCGTGGTGTTTTTTTCTATCCTACATTGCCACTCAATGCCTATCCTAATTCAGACACTCCGATTCACACCACTCCGTGATGTTTTTCTCACTTCTTCTTGTGAATGGCCTGCTAGAAACACTTACAATGCCCACCACCACGTGATGTTTTACAGAAACCTATTCTACATTGCCACTGTATTCTTCCTGACCTCCCCATGCCGACCACCCCAAGGTGCTTTTCTCCATCCAACATTGCCACTCATTGCCTATCCTAATTCAGACCCTCCGATTCACATCACCCCTGATATTTTTCTCACTCCTACTAGTGAATAGCCTGTTAGAAACCCATACAATGAGCACCACCCCGCAATGTTTTTCAGAAAGCAATACTACATTGCCACTGCATGGTTCCTTGCCGCCCCATGTTGACCACCCCATAGGCTTTTCTCCATTCTACATTGCCCCTCACTGCCTATCCTAATTCAGACCCTCCGATTCACACCACCCCTTGATGTTTTTCTCACTCCTACTAGTGAATGTCCTGTTAGAAACCCTTACAATGCGCACCACCCGCAATGTCTTTCAGAAAGCTATCGTACATTGCCCCTGCATGTTTCCTGACCTCCACATTCTGACCACCCCTGGTGCTTTTCTCCATCCTTCACTGCTCTCTCTACGTATGCTAAATCAGCCCTTCTGATTCACCCCATCGCGTGATGTTTTTCTCACTCCTACTAGTGAATGGCCTGTTAGAAACCCTTTAAATGCGCACAACCCCGCGATATTTTTCAGAAACCTATCCTACATTGCTAATTACTGCCTATCCTAATTCAGACCCTCCGATTCACACCACCCCTTGATGTTTTTCTCACTCGTACTAGTGAATGGCCTGTTAGAAACCCTTACAATGCGAACCACCCCGCGATGTTTTTCAGAAAGCTATCCTACATTGCCACTGCATCTTTCCTAACCTCCCCATGCTGACCACCCCGTGGTGCTTTTCTCCATCCTACATTGCCACTCACTGCCTATCTTGATTCAGACCCTCCGATTCACAACACCCCTGATATTTTTCTCACTCCTTCTAGTGAATAGCCTGTTGGATAGCCCACACAATGAGCACCACCTCGCGATGTTTTTCAGTAACCTATCCTACATTGCCACTGCATGTTTCCTGACCTCCCCATGCTGACCACCCCTGGTGCTTTTCTCCATCCTGCATTGCCACTCACTGCCTATCCTAATTCAGACCCTCCGAATCAAACCACTTGGTGATGTTTTTCTCAGTCCTACTAGTGAATGGCCTGTTAGAAACCCTTACAATACGCACCACCCGCGATGTTTTTCAGAAAATTATCCTACCTTACCACTGCATGTTTCCTGACCTCCCCGTGCTCACCACCCCGTGCTGCTTTTCCCATCCTACATTGCCACTCACTGCCCTTCCTAATAGAGACCCTCCGATTCACACCACCCCGTGATGTTTTTCTCACTCCTTCTAGTGAATGGCTTGTTAGAAACCCTTACAATATGCACCACCCGCGATGTTTTTCCGAAAGCTATCCTACATTGCCACTGCATGTTTCCAGACCTCCGCATGCTCACCACCCCGTGGTGCTTTTCTCCATCCTACATTACCACTCAATGCCCTTCCTAATAGAGACCCTCCGCTTCACACCACCCCGTGAGGTTATTCTCAGTCCTACTTGAATGGCCTTATAGAAACCCTTACGATATGCACCACTCGCAATGTTTTTCAGAAACCTATCCTACATTGCCACTGCATTTTTCCTGACCTCCCCATGCTGACCACCCCATGGTGCTTTTCTCCATCCTACATTGCCACTCATTGCATATGCTAAATCAGACCCTCAGATTAACAGCACCCCGTGATGTTTTTTTCACTCCTACTAGTGAATGGCCTGTTACAAACCCTTACAATACGCACCACCCGCGATGTTTTTCAGAAAGCTATCCTACATTGCCACTGCGTGTTTTCTGACCACCCCATGCTCACCACTCCGTGGTGCTTTTCACCATCCTACATTGCCACTCACTGCGTTTCCTAATAGAGACCCTCTGATTCACACCATCCCGTGATGTTTTTCTCAGTCCTACTAGTGAATGGCCTGATATAAACCCTTACCATGCGCACCAGCCCGCGATGTATTTCAGAAACCTATCCTACATTGCCACTGCATGTTTCCTGACATCCCCATTCTGAGCACCCCTTGGTGCTTTTCTCCATCCTACATTGCCACTCACTGCCTATCCTAATTCAGACAATACGATTCACAACACCCCATGATGTTTTTCTCACTGCTACTAGTGAATGTCCTATTAGAAGGCCATGCAATGCGCACCACCCCGCGATGTTTTTCAGAAAGCTATCCTGCATTGCCACTGCATGTTTCCTGACCTCCACATGCTGACCACCACGTGGTGCTTTTCTCCATCCTACATTGCCACTACCTTCCTATCCTAATTCAGACACTCTGATTGAAACCACCCCGTGATGTTTTTCTCACTCCTATTAGTGAATGGCCTGTTAGAACCCTTACAACGCGCACCATCCTGCGATATTTTTCAGAAGCCTATGCTACATTGCCACTGCATGTTTCCTGACCGACCCATGCTGACCACCCCGTGGTGCTTTTCTCCATCCTAGATTGCCACTCACCGCCTATCCTAATTCAGACACTCCGATTCACACCACCCCGTGTAGTTTTTCTCACTCCTACTAGTGAATGGCCTGTTAGAAACCCTTACAATGCGCACCAC
This sequence comes from Cavia porcellus, assembly GCF_034190915.1. Classification (NCBI taxonomy): domain Eukaryota; kingdom Metazoa; phylum Chordata; class Mammalia; order Rodentia; family Caviidae; genus Cavia; species Cavia porcellus. The sequence goes on from NW_026947515.1 coordinate 31,976,552, forward strand.
CCCGCGATGTTTTTCAGAAAGCTATCCTACATTGCCACTGCATGTTTCCTGACCTAAACATGCTGATCAACCCGTGGTGTTGTTTTCCATCCTACATTGCCACTCAATGCCTATCCAAATTCAGACACTCCGATTCACAGCACCCCGTGATGTTTTTCTCACTTCTTCTTGTGAATGGCCTGCTAGAAACACTTACAATGCCCACCACCACGTGATGTTTTACAGAAACCTATCCTACATTGCCACTGTATTCTTCCTGACCTCCACATGCCGACCAGCCCAAGGTGCTTTTCTCCATCATATATTGCCACTCACTGCCTATCCTAATTCAGACCCTCCGATTCACATCACCCCTGATGTTTTTCTCACTCCTAGTAGTGAATAGCCTGTTAGAAACCCTTACAATGAGCACCACCCCGCAATGTTTTTCAGAAAGCAATCCTACATTGCCACTGCATGGTTAATTGCCGCCCCATGTTGACCACCCCATAGGCTTTTCTCCATTCTACATTGCCCCTCACTGCCTATCCTAATTCAGACCCTCCGATTCACACCACCCCGTGATGTTTTTCTCACTCCTACTAGTGAATGTCCTGTTAGAAACCCTTACAATGCGCACCACCCGCAATGTCTTTCAGAAAGCTATCGTACATTGCCCCTGCATGTTTCCTGACCTCCACATGCTGACCTCCCCTGGTGCTTTTCTCCATCCTACACTGCTCTCTCTGCGTATGCTAAATCAGCCCTTCTGATTCACCCCATCGCGTGATGTTTTTCTCACTCCTACTAGTGAATGGCCTGTTAGAAACCCTTTAAATGCGCACAACCCCGCGATATTTTTCAGAAACCTATCCTACATTGCTAATCACTGCCTATCCTAATTCAGACCCTCCGATTCACACCACCCCGTGATGTTTTTCTCACTCGTACTAGTGAATGGCCTGTTAGAAACCCTTACAATGCGAACCACCCCACGATGTTTTTCAGAAAGCTATCCTACATTGCCACTGCATCTTTCCTAACCTCCCCATGCTGACCACCCCGTGGTGCTTTACTCCATCCTACATTGCCACTCACTGCCTATCTTGATTCAGACCCTCCGATTCACACCACCCCTGATATTTTTCTCACTCCTTCTAGTTAATAGCCTGTTGGATAGCCCATACAATGAGCACCACCTCGCGATGTTTTTCAGTAACCTATCCTACATTGCCACTGCATGTTTCCTGACCTCCCCATGCTGACCACCCCTGGTGCTTTTCTCCATCCTGCATTGCCACTCACTGCCTATCCTAATTCAGACCCTCCGAATCAAACCACTTGGTGATGTTTTTCTCAGTCCTACTAGTGAATGGCCTGTTAGAAACCCTTACAATACGCACCACCCACGATGTTTTTCAGAAAATTATCCTACCTTACCACTGCATGTTTCCTGACCTCCCCGTGCTCACCACCCAGGTGTTGCTTTTCCCCATCCTACATTGCCTCTCACTGCCCTTCCTAATAGAGACCCTCCGATTCACACCACCCCGTGATGTTTTTCTCACTCCTATTAGTGAATGGCCTGTTAGAACCCTTACAACACGCACCATCCTGCGATATTTTTCAGAAGCCTATGCTACATTGCCACTGCATGTTTCCTGACCGACCCATGATGACCACCCCATGGTGCTTTTCTCCATCCTTGATTGCCACTCACTGCCTCTCCTAATTCAGACATTCCGATTCACACCACCCCGTGTAGTTTTTCTCACTCCTACTAGTGAATGGCCTGTTAGAAACCCTTACAATGCACACCACCCCGCGATGTTATTCAGAAAGCTATCCTACATTGCCACTGCATGTTTCCTGACCTAAACATGCTGACCACCCCATGGTGTTGTTTTCCATCCTACATTGCCACTCAATGCCTATCCTAATTCAGACACTCCGATTCACACCACCCCGTGATGTTTTTCTCACTTCTTCTTGTTAATGGGCTGCTAGAAACACTTACAATGCCCACCACCACGTGATGTTTTACAGAAACCTATCCTGCATTGCCACTATATTCTTCCTGACCTCCCCATGCCGACCACCCCAAGGTGCTTTTCTCCATCCTCATTGCCACTCACTGCCTATCCTAATTCAGACCCTCCGATTCACACCACCCCTGATGTTTTTCTCACTCCTACTAGTGAATAGCCTGTTAGAAACACATACAATGAGCACCACCCCGCAATGTTTTTCAGAAAGCAATCCTACATTGCCACTGCATGGTTAATTGCCGCCCCATGTTGACCACCCCATAGGCTTTTCTCCATTCTACATTGCCCCTCACTGCCTATCCTAATTCAGACCCTCCGATTCACACCACCCCGTGATGTTTTTCTCACTCCTACTAGTGAATGTCCTGTTAGAAACCCTTACAATGCGCACCACCCTCAATGTCTTTCAGAAAGCTATCGTACACTGCCCCTGCATGTTTCCTGACCTCCACATGCTGACCACCCCTGGTGCTTTTCTCCATCCTACACTGCTTCTCTCTGTGTATGCTAAATCAGCCCTTCTGATTCACCCCATCACGTGATGTTTTTCTCACTCCTACTAGTGAATGGCCTGTTAGAAACCCTTTAAATGCGCACAACCCCGCGATATTTTTCAGAAACCTATCCTACATTGCTAATCACTGCCTATCCTAATTCAGACCCTCCGATTCACACCACCCCGTGATGTTTTTCTCACTCGTACTAGTGAATGGCCTGTTAGAAACACTTACAATGCGCACCACCCCGTGATGTTTTTCAGAAAGCTATCCTACATTGCCACTGCATCTTTCCTAACCTCCCCATGCTGACCACCCCGTGGTGCTTTTCTCCATCCTACATTGCCACTCACTGCCTATCTTGATTCAGACCCTCCGATTCACACCACCCCTGATATTTTTCTCACTCCTTCTAGTGAATAGCCTGTTGGATAGCCCACACAATGCGCACCACCTCGCAATGTTTTTCAGTAACCTATCCTACATTGCTACTGCATGTTTCCTGACCTCCCCATGCTGACCACCCCGTGGTGCTTTTCTCCATCCTACATTGCCACTAACTGCCTATCCTAATTCAGACCTTCCGATTGACACCACCCCATGATGTTTTTCTCACTCCTATTAGTGAGTGGACTGTTAGAACCCTTAAAATGTGCACCATACCCGCGATATTTTTCAGAAGCCTATGCTACATTGCCACTGCATGTTTCCTGCCCTACCCATGCTGACCACCCCGTGGTGCTTTTCTCCATCCTACATTGCCACTTACTGGCTATCCTAATTCACAACCTCCGATTCACACCACCCTGTGATGTTTTTCTCACTCCTACATGTGAATCGCATTTTAGAAACACTTACAATGCTCTCTGCCCCATGATGTTTTTCAGAAAGCTATCCTACATTGCCCGTGCATGTTTCCTGACCTCCCCATGCTGACCACCCCGTGGTGCTTTTCTCCATCCTAGATTGCCACTCACTGCCTATCCTAATTCAGAAGCTCCGATTCACACCACCCCGTGATGTTTTTCTCACTCTTACTAGTGAATGGCCTGTTAGAAACCCTTACAACGCGCACCACCCCACGATGTTTTTCAGAAACCTATCCTACATTGCCACTCTCTGCCTATCCTCATTCAGACTCTCCGATTCACACCACCCCGTGATGTTTTTTTCACTCCTACTAGTTAATGGCATTTTAGAAACCCTTACAATGCACACCACCAGCGAGGTTTTTCAGAAAGCTATCCTACATTGCCACTGCATGTGTCCTAACCTCCGCATGCTGACCACCCCGTGGTGCTTCTCCATCCTACATTGCCACTTAGTGCCTATCCTAATTCAGACTTTCCAACTGACACCACCCCGTGACGTTTTTCTCACTCCTACGAGTGAATGGTCTGTTAGAAACCCTTACAACGTGCACCACCCCACGAAGTTTTTCAGAAACCTATCCTACATTGCCACTAACTGCCTATCCTAATTCAGACCCTCCGATTGACCACACCTCGTGACGTTTTTCTCACTCCTATTAGTGAGTGGCCTGTTAAAACCCTTAAAATGTGCACCATCCGGCGATATTTTTCAGAAGCGTATGCTACATTGCCACTGCATGTTTCCTGACCTACCCATGCTGACCACCCGGTGGTGCTTTTCTCCATCCTACATTGCCACTTACTGCCTATCTTAATTCAGACCCTCCGATTCACACCACCCCATGATGTTTTTCTCACTCCTACAAGTGAATGGCCTTTTAGAAACACTTACAATGCGCTCCGCCACATGATGTTTTTCAGAAAGCTATCCTACATTGCCTCTGCATGTTTCCTGTCCTCCCCATGCTGACCTCCCCGTGGTGCTTTTCTCCATCCTAGATTGCCACTCACTGCCTATCCTAATTCAGACCCTCTGATTCACATCACCCCGTAATGTTTTTCTCACTCCTACTAGTGAATGGCCTGTTAGAAAGCCTTACAACAAGCACCACCCCACGATGTTTTTCAGAAACCTATCGTACATTGCCACTATCTGCCTATCTTCATTTAGACTCTCCGATTCACGCCACCCCGTGATGTTTTTTTCACTCCTACTAGTGAATGGCCTGTTAGAATCCCTTACAATTCGCAGAACCCCGTGGTGTTTTTCAGAAACCTATCCTACTTTGCCACTGCATGTTTCCTGACCTCCCCATGCTGACCACCCCGTGGTGCTTTTGTCTGTCCTACATTGCCAACAACTGCCTGTCCTTATTCAGACCCTCCAATTCACACCACAGTGTGATGTTTTTCTCACGCCTAGTATTGAATGGCCTCTTAGAAACCCTCACAATGCGTCCCAAACCGCGATGTTTTTCAGAAACCTATCCTACATTGCCACTGCATGTTTCCTGAGCTCCCCATGTTGACCACCCCCTGTTGCTTTTCTCCATCCTACATTGCCACTCAATGCCTATCGTAATTCATACCCTCCTATTCACACCACCACTGATGTTTTTCTCACTCCTAGTAGTGAATAGCCTGTTAGAAACCCATACAATGAGCACCACCCCGCGATGTTTTTCAGAAAGCTATCCTACATTGCCACTGCATTTTTCCTGACCTCCCCATGCTGACCATCCCGTAGTGCTATTCTCCATTCTACATTGCCACTCACTGCCTATCCTAATTCAGACCCTCCGATTTTCACCACCCCGTGATGTTTTTCCTCACTTCTTCTTGTGAATGGCCTACTAGAAACACTTACAATGCCCACCACCGCGTGATGTTTTTCAGAAACCTATGCTACATTGCCAATGCATGTTTCCTGAGCTCCCCATGTTGACCACCCCCTGTTGCTTTTCGCCATCCTACATTGCCACTCAATGCCTATCGTAATTCATACCCTCCTATTCACACCACCACTGATGTTTATCTCACTCCTAGTAGTAAATAGCCTGTTAGAAACCCATACAATGAGCACCACCCCGCGATGTTTTTCAGAAAGCTATCCTACATTGCCACTGCATTTTTCCTGACCTCCCCATGCTGACCATCCCGTAGTGCTATTCTCCATCTTACATTGCCACTCACTGCCTATCCTAATTCAGACCCTCCGATTTTCACCACCCTGTGATGTTTTTCCTCACTTCTTCTTGTGAATGGCCTACTAGAAACACTTACAATGCCCACCACCGCGTGATGTTTTTCAGAAACCTATGCTACATTGCCAATGCATGTTTCCTGACCTCCCCATGCTCACAACCCTGTGGTGTTTTTCTCCTTCCTACATCACCACTGACTGGCTATCCTAATACAGACTATCCTGTTCACACCACCTCGTGATGTTTTTCTCACTCCTACTAGTGAATGGCCCGTTAGAAACCCTTAAAATGCGCACCACCCGCGATGTTTTTCAGAGAGCTATCCTACATTGCCACTGCATGTCTCCTGACCTCCACATGCTGACCACCCCTGGTGCTTTTCTCCATCCTACATTGCCACTCACTGCCTATACTAATTCAGATCCTCCCAATCACACCACCTGGTGATGTTTTTCTCACTCCTACTAGTGAATAGCCTGTTGGATAGCCGATACAATGAGCACCACCTGGCGATGTTTTTCAGAAAGTTATCCTACATTGCCACTTCATGTTTCCTGACCTCCCCATGCTGACCACCCCGTGGTGCTTTTCTCCATCCTACATTGCCACTTACTGCCTATTCTAATTCAGACCCTCGGATTCACACCACCCCGTGATGTTTTTCTCACTCCTACAAGTGAATGGCCTTTTAGAAACCCTTACAATGCACTCCGCCCCTTGATGTTTTTCAGAAAGCTATCCTACGTTGCCCCTGCATGTTTCCTGACCTCCACATGCTGACCACTCCGTGGTGCTTTTCTCCATCCTAGATTGCCACTCACTGCCTATCCTAATTCAGACCATCCGATTCACCCCACCCCGTGATGTTTTTCTCACTCCTACTAGTGAATGGCCTGTTAGAAACCCTTACAATGCGCACCACCCCACGATGTTTTTCAGAAACCTATCCTACATTACCACTATCTGCCTATCTTCATTTAGACTCTCCGATTCACACCACCCCGTGATGTTTTTTTCACTCCTACTAGTGAATGGCCTGTTAGAAACCCTTACAATGCGCACCACCCGCGATGTTTTTCAGAAAGCTATCCTACATTGCCACTGCATGTTTCCTAAACTCCCCAAGCTGACCACCCCGTGATCCTTCTCCATCCTACATTGCCACTCAGTGCCTCTCCTAATTCAGACCTTCCAATTGACAACACCTCGTGATGTTTTTCTCACTCATACTAGTGAATGGCCTGTTAGAAACCCTTACAATTCGCAGCACCCCGTAGTGTTTTTAAGAAACCTATCCTACTTTGTCACTGCATTTTTCCTGACCTCCCCATTCTGACCACCCCGTGGTGCTTTTCTCCATCCTACATTGCCAACGACTGCCTATCCTTATTCAGACCCTCCAATGCACACCACACCGTGATGTTTTTCTCACTCCTAGTAGTGAATGGCCTGTTAGAAACCCTCACAATGCGTACCACCCCGCGATGTTTTTCAGAAACCTATCCTACATTGCCACTGCATGTTTCCTGAGCTCCCCATGTTGACCACCCCCTGTTGCTTTTCTCCATCCTACATTGCCACTCACTGCCTATCGCAATTCATACCCTCCGATTCACACCACCCCGTGATGTTTTTCTCACTCCTACTAGTGAATTGCCTGTTAGAAACCCATACAATGAGCACCACCCCGCGATGTTTTTCAGAAAGGTATCCTACATTCCCAATGCATGTTTCCTCACCTCCACATGCTGACCATCCCGTAGTGCTTTTTCTCCATCCTACATGGCCACTCACTGCCTAGCCTAATTCAGATTCTCCGACTGACACCACCCCGTGATGTTTTTCTCACTCCTACTATTGAATGGCCTGTTAGAAACCCTTACAATGCGCACCACCCGGCGATGTTTTTCAAAAGCTATCCTACATTGCCACTGCATGTTTCCTGACCTAAACATGCTGACCACCCCGTGGTGTTGTTTTCCATCCTACATTGCCACTCAATGCCTATCCTAATTCAGACCCTCCGATTTAGGCCACCCCATGATGTTTTTCTCACTTCTTCTTGTGAATGGCCTGCTAGAAACACTTACAATGCCCACCACCACGTGATGTTTTACAGAAACCTATCCTACATTGCCATTTCATGTTTCCTGACCTCCCCATGCTGACCACCCCGTGGTGCTTTTCTCCATCCTACATTGCCTCTCACTGCGTATGCTAAATCAGACCCTCTGATTCACCACACCGCGTGATGTTTTTCCTCACTCCTACTAGTGAATGGCCTGTTAGAAACCCTTCCACTGCGCACCACCCTGCGATGTATTTCAGAAACCTATCCTACATTGCCACTGCATGTTTCCTGTCCTCCCCATGCTGACCACCCTGTGGTGATTTTCTCCTTCCTACATTGCCACTCACTGCCTATCCTAATTCAGACCCTCTGATTCACACCACCCCGTCATGTTTTTCTCACTCCTACTAGTGAATGGCCCGTTAAAAACCCTTAAATGCGCCCCACCCGCGATGTTTTTCAGAAACGTATCCTACATTGCCATTGCATGTTTCCTGACCTCCCCATGCTGACCACCCCGTGGTGCCTTTCTCCATCCTACATAGCATCTCGCTGCGTATGCTAAAGCAGACCCTCTGATTCACCCCACCGCGTGATGTTTTTCTCACTCCTACTAGTGAATGGCCTGTTAGAAACCCTTACAATGCGCACAACCTCGCGATATTTTTCAGAAACGTATCCTACATTGCTAATCACTACCTATCGTAATTCAGACCCTCCGATTCTCACCACCCACTGATGTTTTTCTCACGCCTACAAGTGAATGTCCTCTTAGAAACCCTTACAATGCGCACCCCCCGCGATGTTTTTCAGAAAGCTATCCTACATTGCCACTGCATGTGTCCTAACCTCCCGATGCTGACAACCCCGTGGTGCTTCTCAATCCTACATTGCCAGTCAGTGCCTATCCTAATTCAGACCTTCCGATTCACACCACCCCGTGAGGTTTTTCTCACTCCTACTAGTGAATGGCCTGTTAGAAACCCTTAAATTGCGCAGCACCCCGTGGTGTTTTTCAGAAAGCTACCCTACATTGCCATTGCATGTTTCCTGACCTCCACATGCTGACCACCCCGTGGTGTTTTTTTTCCATCCTACATTGCCACTCAATGCCTATCCTAATTCAGACACTCCGATTCACCCCACCCCGTGATGTTATTCTCACTCCTACTTGTGAATTGCCTGCTAGAAAACCTTACAAAGCACAGGACCGCGGGATGTTTTTCAGAAACCTGTCTTACATTGCCACAGCATATTTCCTGACCTCCCCATGCTGACCAACCCGTGGTGCTTTTCTCCATCCTACATTGCCACACACTGCTTATCCTAATTCAGACCGTCCGATTCACACCAACTCATTATGCTTTTTCTCACTCCTACTAGTGAATGGCCTGTTAGAAACACTTACAAGGCACACCACCCCGCGATGTTTTTCAGAAAGCTATCCTGCATTGCCACTGCATGTTTCCTGATAACCCCATGCTGACCACCCCGTGGAATTATTGTCCATCCTACATTGCCACTCACTGCATATGCTAAATCAGACCCTCCGATTCACACCACCCCGTGATGTTTTTCTCACTCCTACTAGTGAATGGCTTGTTAGAAACCCTTACAATACGCACCACCTGGGATGTTTTTCAGAAAGCTATCCTACATAGCCACTGCATGTTTCCTGACCTCCCCATGCTCACCCCCCCGTGGTGATTTTCTCCATACTACGTTGCCACTCACTGCCCTTCCTAAGAGAGACCCTCCGATTCACACCACGCCGTGATGTTTTTCTCAGTCCTCCTAGTGAATGGCCTGATAGAAACCCTTACAATGTGCAGCACTCAGGATGTTTTTCAGAAACCTATCCTACATTGCCACTGCATGTTTCCTGACCTCCCCATGCTGACCACCCCGTGGTGTTTTTCTCCATCCTACATTGCCACTCACTGCCTATCCTAATTCAGACCCTCCGATTGACACCATCCCGTGATGTTTTTCTTCCTCTATTAGTGAGTGGCCTGTTAGAACCCTTAAAATGTGCACCATCCCGCGATATTTTTCAGAAGCCTATGCTACATTGCCTCTGCATGTTTCCTGACCTACCCATGCTGACCACCCCGTGGTGCTTTTCTCCTTCCTACATTGCCACTTACTGCCTATCCTAATTCAGACAATCCGATTCACAGCACCCCATGATGTTTTTCTCACTCCTAAAAGTGAATCGCCTTTTAGAAACCCTTACAATGCGCTCTGCCCCATGATGTTTTTCAGAAAGCTATCCTACATTGCCCGTGCATGTTTCCTGACCTCCCATGCTGACACACCCGTGGTGCTTTTCTCCATCCTACATTGCCACTCACTGCCTATCCTAATTCAGACCCTCGGATTCACACCACCGCGAGATGTTTTTCTCCCTCCTACTAGTGAATGGCCCGTTAGAAACCCTTACAACTCGCACCACCACACGATGTTTTTCAGAAACCTATCCTACTTTGCCACTCTCTGCCTATCCTCATTTAGACTCTCCGATTCACACCACAACGTGATGTTATTTTCACTCCTACTAGTGAATGGCATTTTAGAAAACCTTACAATGCGCACCACCCGTGAGGTTTTTCAGAATGCTATCCTACATTGCCACTGCATGTTTCCTGACCTCCCCATGCTGACCACCACGTGGTGTGTTTCTCCATCCTACATTGCTACTCACTGCATATCCTAATTCAGACCTTCTAATTCACACCACCCCGTGATGTTTTTCTCACGCCTACAAGTGATTGTCCTCTTAGAAACCCTTTTAATGCGCACCACCTACGATGTTTTTCAGAAAGCTATCCTACATTGCCACTGCATGTGTCCTAACCTCCCCATGCTGACCAAGCCGTGGTGCTTCTCCATCCTACATTGCCATTTAGTGCCTATCATAATTCAGACCTTCCAAATGACACTGCCCCGTGATGTTTTTCTCACTCCTACTAGTGAATGGCCTGTTAGAAACCCTTACAATGCGCACCACCCCACGAAGTTTTTCAGAAACCTATCCTACGTTGCCACTAACTGCCTATCCTAGTTCAGACCCTCCGATTGACACCACCTCTTGAAGTTTTTCTCACTCCTCTTAGTGAGTGGCCTGTTAGAACCCTTAAAATGTGCACCATCCTGCGATATTTTTCAGAAGCCTATTGTACATTGCCACTGCATGTTTCCTGACCTACCCATGCTGACAACCCCGTGGTGCTTTTCTCCATCCTGCATTGCCAATTACTGCCTATTCTAATTCAGACCCTCCGATTCACACCACCCCGTGATGTTTTTCTCACTTCTACAAGTAAATGGCCTTTTAGAAACCGTTACAATACGCTCTGCCCCATGATGTTTTTCAGAAAGCTATCCTACATTGCCCCTGCATGTTTTCTGACCTCCCCATGCTGAACACCCCGTGGTGCTTTTCTCCATCCTACATTGCCACAACACACCGTGATGTTTTTCTCACTCCTAGTAGTGAATAGCCTCTTAGAAACCCTCACAATGCGTAGCACCCCGCGATGTTTTTCGGAAACCTATCCTACATTGCCACTGAATGTTTCCTGAGCTCCCCATGTTGACCACCCCCTGTTGCTTTTCTCCATCCTACATTGCCACTCACTGCCTATCATAATTCATACCCTCCAATTCACACCACCACTGATTTTTTCTCACTCCTACTAGTGAATGGCCTTTTAGAAACCCTTACAATGCGCACCTCACCGTAATGTTTTTCTGAAAGGTATCCTACATTGCCCCTGCATGTTTCCTGACCTCACCATGCTGACCACCCCGTGGTGCTTTTCTCCATCCTAGATTGCCAATCACTGCCTATCCTAATTCAGACCCTCCGATTCACACCACCCCGTGATGTTTTTCTCACTCCTACTAGTGAATGGCCTGTTAGAATCCCTTACAACGCGCACCACCCCACGATGTTTTTCAGAAACCTATCCTACATTGCCACTATCTGCCTATCTTCATTTAGACTCTCCGATTCACACCACCCCGTGATGTTTTTTTCACTCCTACTAGTGAATGGCCTGTTAGAAACCCTTACAATGCGCACCACCCGCGATGTTTTTCAGAAAGCTATCCTACATTGCCACTGCATGTTTCCTGACCTCCCCATGCTGACCACCCCATGGTGTGTTACTCCATCCTACATTGCCACTCACTGCATATGCTACTTTAGACCTTCCAATGGACACCACCCCGTGATGTTTTTCTCACTCCTACTAGTGAATGGCCTGTTAGAAACCCTTACAATGCGAAGCACCCCATGGTGTTTTTCATAAACCTATCCTACTTTGCCACTGCATGTTTCCTGACCTCCCCATGCTGACCACCCCGTGGTGCTCTTCTCCATTCTACATTGCCAACGACAGAGTATCCTTATTCAGACCCTTCAATTCACACCACACCATGATGTTTTTCTCACTCCTATAGTGAATGGCCTCTTAGAAACCCTCACAATGCATAGCACCCCGCGATGTTTTTCAGAAACGTATCCTACATTACCACTGCATGTTTCCTGAGCTCCCCATGTTGACCACCCCCTGTTGCTTTTCTCCATCCTACATTGCCACTCACTGCCTATCATAATTCATACCCTCCGATTCACACCACCACTGATGTTTTTCTCACTCCTACTAGTGAATAGCCTGTTAGAAACCCATACAATGAGCACCACCCCGCGATGGTTTTCAGAAAGCTATCCTACATTGCCACTGCATGTTTTCTGACCTCTCCATGCTGACCATCCCATAGTGCTTTTCTCCATCCTACATTCCCACTCACTGCCTAGCCTAATTCAGACCCTCCGATTGACACCACCCCGTGATGTTTTTCTCACTCCTACTAGTGAATGGCCTGTTAGAAACCCTTACAACGCGCACCACCCCACGATGTTTTTCAGAAACCTATCCTACATTGCCACTATCTGCCTATCTTCATTTAGACTCTCCGATTCACACCACCCCGTGATGTTTTTTCCACTCCTATTAGTGAATGGCCTGTTAGAAACCCTTACAATGCGCACCACCCGTGATGTTTTTCAGAAAGCTATCCTACATTGCCACTGCATGTTTCCTAACCTGCCCATGCTGACCACCCCATGGTGTGTTACTCCATCCTATATTGCAACTCACTGCATATGCTAATTCAGACCTTCCTATTCACACCACCCCGTGATGTTTTTCTCACTTCTACAAGTGAATGTCCTCTTAGAAACCCTTACAATGCGCACCACCCGCCTTGTTTTTCAGAAAGCTATCCAAAATTGCCACTGCATGTTTCCTAACCTCCCCATGCTGACCCTCCCGTGGTGCTTCTCCATCCTACATTGCCACTCAGTGCCTATCCTAATTCAGACCTTCCAATGGACACCACCCCGTGATGTTTTTCTTACTCCTACTAGTGAATGGCCTGATAGAAACCCTTACAATGCGCAGCACCCCATGGTGTTTTTCATACACCTACCTACTTTGCCACTGCATGTTTGCTGACCTCCCCATGCTGACCACCCCGTGGTGCTTTTCTCCATCCTACATAGCCAACGACTGCCTACACTTATTCAGACCCCCCAATTCACAAAACACCGTGATGTTTTACTCACTCCTAGTAGTGAATAGCCTCTTAGAAACCCTCACAATGTGTAGCACCCCGCGATGTTTTTCGGAAACCTATCCTACATTGCCACTGCATGTTTCCTGAGCTCCCCATGTTGACCACCCCCTGTTGCTTTTCTCCATCCTACATTGCCACTCACTGCCTATCGTAATTCATACCCTCCGATTCACACCACCACTGATGTTTTACTCACTCCTACTAGTGAATGGCCTTTTAGAAACCCTTACAATGCGCACCATTCCGTAATGTTTTTCTGAAAGGTATCCTACAATGCCCCTGCATGTTTCCTGACCTCACCATGCTGACCACCCCGTGATGCTTTTCTCCATCCTACATTGCCACTCACTGCCTAACTTAATTGAGGCCTTTCGATTCACACCACCCCTGATGTTTTTCTCACTCCTACTAGTGAATGGCCTGTTAGAAGGCCTTACCATGCGCAACACCCCGCGATGTTTTTCAGAAACCTATCCTACATTGTCACTGCATGTTTTCTGACCTCCACATGCTGAAAACCCCGTGGTTCTTTTCTCCATCCTACATTGCCACTAACTGTCTATCCCAATTCAGACCCCCCGCTTGACACCCCCCCGCGATGTTTTTCTCACTCCTATTAATGAATGGCCTTTTAGAACCCTTACAATGTGCACCAACCCGCGATATTTTTCAGAAGCATATGGTACATTGCCAGTGCATTTTTCCTGACCTACCCATGCTGACCACCCCATGGTGCTTTTCTCCATCCTACATTGCCACTCACTGCCTATCCTAATTCAGACCCTCCGATTCACACCACCCCTGATGTTTTTCTCACTCCTTCTAGTGAATAGCCTGTTGGAAACCCATACAATGAGCACCATCTCGCGATGTTTTTCAGAAAGCTATCCTACATTGCAACTGCATGTTTCCTGACCTCCCCATGCTGACCACCCCGTAGTGCTTTTCTCCATCCTACATTGCCCCTCACTGCCTGTCCTAATTCAGACCCTCCGATTCACACCACCCCGTGATGTTTTTCTGACTCCTGCTAGTGAATGGCCTGATAGAAACCCTTACAATGCGCACCACCCGGGATGTTTTTCAGAAAGCTATCCTACTTTGCCATTGCATGTTTCCTGACCTCCACATGCTGACCACCCCGTGGTGTTTTTTTCCATCCTACATTGCCAATCACTACCTATCCTAATTCAGACCCTCTGATTTACACCACCCCGTGATGTTTTTCTCACTCCTACTTGTGAAGGGCCTACTAGAAACCCTTACAATGCGCACCACCACGGGATGTTTTTCAGAAACTTATCTTATATTGCCACAACATATTTCTTGAACTCCCCATGCTGACCACCCCCTCGTGCTTTTCTCCATCCTACATTACCACTCAATGCCTATCCTAATTCCGACCCTCCGATTCACACTACTCCATGATGTTTTTCTCACTCCTAGTAGTGAATGGCCTGTTAGAAACCCTTTCAATGCGCACCACCCGGCGATGTTTTTCAGAAACCTATCCTACTTTGCCAATGCATGTTTCTAGACCTCCACATGCTGACCACCCCGTGGTACTTTTCTCCAACCTACATTGCCACTAACTGCCTATCCTAATTCAGACCGTCTGATTCACACCACCCCATGATGTTTTTCTCACTCCTACTAGTGAATGTCCTTTTAGAAACCCTTACAATGCCAACCACACCGTGACGTTTTTCAGAAAGCTATCCTACGTTGCCCCTGCATGTTTTCTGACCTCACCATGTTGACCACCTCGTGGTGCTTTTCTCCATCCTACATTGCCACTCACTGCCTATTCTAATTGAAGCCTTCCGACTCACACCACCCCTTGATGTTTTTCTCACTCCTACAAGTGAATGGTCTGTGACAAACGCTTATAATGCGCACCACCCGCGATGTTTCTCAGAAACCTATCCTACATTACCACTGACTGCGTATCCTAATTCAGATCCTCCGATTCACAGCACCCCGTCACGTTTTTCTCACTCCTACAAGTGAATAGCCTGTTACAAACCCTTACAATGCGCACCACCCCCGATGTTTTTCACAAATCTATCCACATTTCCACTGCATGTTTCCTGACCTCCACATGCTGAGCACCCCCTGCTGCTTTTCTCCATCCTACATTGCCACTCACAGCCTATCCTAATTCAGACCATCTGATTCACACCACCCCGTGATGTTTTTCTCACTTCTTCTTGTCAATGGCCTGCAAGTAACCCTTACAATGCGCACCACCGCGCGATGTTTTTCGGAATCCTATCTTACCTTGCCACTGTATATTTCCTGACCACCCCATGCTGATCAAACTGTGGTGCTTTTCTCCATCCTACATTGCCACTCACTGCCTATCCTAATTCAGACCGTCCGATTCACACCACCCCGTGAAGTTTTTCTCACTCCTACTAGTGAATGTACTGTTAGAAACCCTTACAATGCGCAACACCCCGCGATGTTCTTCAGAAACATATCCTACATTGCCAATGCATGTTTCCTGACCTCCCTATGCTCACCACCCCGTGGTGCTTTTCTCCATTCTACATTACGACTCACTGCCTATCCTAATACAGACCCTCCTATTCACACCACCCCGTGATGTTTTTCTCACTCCTACTAATGAATAGCCTCTTAGAAACCCTTACAATGCACACCCCCCCGATGTTTTTCACAAACCTATCCTACATTGCCACTGCATGTTTCCTGACTTCCCCATGCTGACCATCCCGTGGTGCTTTTTCCATCCTACATTGCCATTCACTGTCTATCCTAATTCAGATAATCCGATTCACACCACCCCAAATTGTTTTTCTCACTGCTACTAGTGAATGGCCTGTTAGAAACCTTTGCACTGCGCACCACCCCGCGATGTTTTTCAGAAACCTATCCTATATTGCCACTGCATGTTTCCTGACCTCCCCATGTTGACCACCCCGTGGTGCTTCTCCATCCTACATTGCCACTCACTGCCTATCCTAATTGAGGCCTTTCGATTTACACCACCCCTGATGTTTTTCTCACTCCTACAAGTGAATGGCCTGTTAGAAGGACTTACAATGCGCAACACTGCGCGTTGTTTTTAAGAAACCTATCCTACATTGTCACTGCATGTTTCCTGACCTCCCCATGCTTACCACCCCGTGGTTCTTATCTCCATCCTACATTGCCACTAACTGTCTATCCTAATTCAGACCCTGCGCTTGACACCGCCCCGCGATGTTTTTCTCACTCCTATTAGTGAATGGCCTGTTAGAACCCTTACAATGCGCACCATCCCGCGATATTTTTCAGAAGCCTATGCTACATTCCTCGGCATTTTTCCTGACCTATCCATGCTGACCACCCCGTGATGCTTTTCTCCATCCTACTTTGCCACTAACTGCCTCTCCTAATTCAGACCCTCCGATGCACACCACCCCGTGATGTATTTCTCACTCCTACAAGTGAATGGCCTGATAGAAACCCTTACAATGCGCACGACCCGAGATGTTTTTCAGAAAGCTATCTTACATTGCCAGTGCATGTTTACTGATCCCCATGCTGACCATTCCGTTGTGCTTTTCTCCATCCTACATTGCGACTCACTGCTTATACTAATTCAGACAATCCGATTCATACCACTCCAGGATGTTTTTCTCATTCCTACTAGTGAATGGCCTGTTAGAAACCCTTACAATGCGCACCACCCCGAGATGTTTTTCAGAAACCTATCCTACATTGCCACTGCATGTTTACTGACCTCCCCATGCTGTCCACCCCGTGGTGCTTTTCTCCATCCTACATTGCCACTCACTGCCAATCCTAATTCAGACCGTCCGATTCAAACCACCCCTTGATGTTTTTCTCACTCCTACAAGTTAATGGCCTTTTAGAAACCCTTACAATGCGCTCTGCCCCTTGATGTTTTTCAGAAAGCTATCCTACATTGTCCCTGCATGTTTCCTGACCTCCCTATGCTCACCACCCCGTGGTGCTTTTCTCCATTCTACATTGCGACTCACTGCCTATCCTAATACAGACACTCCGATTCACACCACCCCGTGATGTTTCTCTCACTCCTAATAGTGATTGGCCTGTTAGAAATGCTTACAACGCGAACCACCACACGATGTTTTTCAGAAAGCTATCCTACATTGCCACTGCATTGTCCTAACCTCCCCATGCTGACCATGCCATAGTGCTTCTCAATCCTACATTGCCATTTAGTGCCTATCATAATTCAGACCTTCCAAATGACACTGCCCCGTGATGTTTTTCTCACTCCTACTAGTGAATGGCCTGTTAGAAACCCTTACAATGCGCACCACCCCACGAAGTTTTTCAGAAACCTATCCTACGTTGCCACTAACTGCCTATCCTAGTTCAGACCCTCCGATTGACACCACCTCTTGAAGTTTTTCTCACTCCTCTTAGTGAGTGGCCTGTTAGAACCCTTAAAATGTGCACCATCCTGCGATATTTTTCAGAAGCCTATTGTACATTGCCACTGCATGTTTCCTGACCTACCCATGCTGACAACCCCGTGGTGCTTTTCTCCATCCTGCATTGCCAATTACTGCCTATTCTAATTCAGACCCTCCGATTCACACCACCCCGTGATGTTTTTCTCACTTCTACAAGTAAATGGCCTTTTAGAAACTGTTACAATACGCTCTGCCCCATGATGTTTTTCAGAAAGCTATCCTACATTGCCCCTGCATGTTTCCTGACCTCCCCATGCTGAACACCCCGTGGTGCTTTTCTCCATCCTACATTGCCACAACACACCGTGATGTTTTTCTCACTCCTAGTAGTGAATAGCCTCTTAGAAACCCTCACAATGCGTAGCACCCCGCGATGTTTTTCGGAAACCTATCCTACATTGCCACTGAATGTTTCCTGAGCTCCCCATGTTGACCACCCCCTGTTGCTTTTCTCCATCCTACATTGCCACTCACTGCCTATCATAATTCATACCCTCCAATTCACACCACCACTGATTTTTTCTCACTCCTACTAGTGAATGGCCTTTTAGAAACCCTTACAATGCGCACCTCACCGTAATGTTTTTCTGAAAGGTATCCTACATTGCCCCTGCATGTTTCCTGACCTCACCATGCTGACCACCCCGTGGTGCTTTTGTCTATCCTAGATTGCCAATCACTGCCTATCCTAATTCAGACCCTCCGATTCACACCACCCCGTGATGTTTTTCTCACTCCTACTAGTGAATGGCCTGTTAGAATCCCTTACAACGCGCACCACCCCACGATGTTTTTCAGAAACCTATCCTACATTGCCACTATCTGCCTATCTTCATTTAGACTCTCCGATTCACACCACCCCGTGATGTTTTTTTCACTCCTACTAGTGAATGGCCTGTTAGAAACCCTTACAATGCGCACCACCCGCGATGTTTTTCAGAAAGCTATCCTACATTGCCACTGCATGTTTCCTGACCTCCCCATGATGACCACCCCATGGTGTGTTACTCCATCCTACATTGCCACTCACTGCATATGCTACTTTAGACCTTCCAATGGACACCACCCCGTGATGTTTTTCTCACTCCTACTAGTGAATGGCCTGTTAGAAACCCTTACAATGCGAAGCACCCCATGGTGTTTTTCATAAACCTATCCTACTTTGCCACTGCATGTTTCCTGACCTCCCCATGCTGACCACCCCGTGGTGCTCTTCTCCATTCTACATTGCCAACGACAGAGTATCCTTATTCAGACCCTTCAATTCACACCACACCATGATGTTTTTCTCACTCCTATAGTGAATGGCCTCTTAGAAACCCTCACAATGCATAGCACCCCGCGATGTTTTTCAGAAACGTATCCTACATTACCACTGCATGTTTCCTGAGCTCCCCATGTTGACCACCCCCTGTTGCTTTTCTCCATCCTACATTGCCACTCACTGCCTATCATAATTCATACCCTCCGATTCACACCACCACTGATGTTTTTCTCACTCCTACTAGTGAATAGCCTGTTAGAAACCCATACAATGAGCACCACCCCGCGATGGTTTTCAGAAAGCTATCCTACATTGCCACTGCATGTTTTCTGACCTCTCCATGCTGACCATCCCATAGTGCTTTTCTCCATCCTACATTCCCACTCACTGCCTAGCCTAATTCAGACCCTCCGATTGACACCACCCCGTGATGTTTTTCTCACTCCTACTAGTGAATGGCCTGTTAGAAACCCTTACAACGCGCACCACCCCACGATGTTTTTCAGAAACCTATCCTTCATTGCCACTATCTGCCTATCTTCATTTAGACTCTCTGATTCACACCACCCCGTGATGTTTTTTCCACTCCTATTAGTGAATGGCCTGTTAGAAACCCTTACAATGCGCACCACCCGTGATGTTTTTCAGAAAGCTATCCTACATTGCCACTGCATGTTTCCTAACCTGCCCATCCTGACCACCCCATGGTGTGTTACTCCATCCTATATTGCAACTCACTGCATATGCTAATTCAGACCTTCCTATTCACACCACCCCGTGATGTTTTTCTCACTTCTACAAGTGAATGTCCTCTTAGAAACCCTTACAATGCGCACCACCCGCCTTGTTTTTCAGAAAGCTATCCTAAATTGCCACTGCATGTTTCCTAACCTCCCCATGCTGACCCTCCCGTGGTGCTTCTCCATCCTACATTGCCACTCAGTGCCTATCCTAATTCAGACCTTCCAATGGACACCACCCCGTGATGTTTTTCTTACTCCTACTAGTGAATGGCCTGATAGAAACCCTTACAATGCGCAGCACCCCATGGTGTTTTTCATACACCTACCTACTTTGCCACTGCATGTTTGCTGACCTCCCTATGCTGACCACCCCGTGGTGCTTTTCTCCATCCTACATAGCCAACGACTGCCTACACTTATTCAGACCCCCCAATTCACAAAACACCGTGATGTTTTACTCACTCCTAGTAGTGAATAGCCTCTTAGAAACCCTCACAATGTGTAGCACCCCGCGATGTTTTTCGGAAACCTATCCTACATTGCCACTGCATGTTTCCTGAGCTCCCCATGTTGACCACCCCCTGTTGCTTTTCTCCATCCTACATTGCCACTCACTGCCTATCGTAATTCATACCCTCCGATTCACACCACCACTGATGTTTTTCTCACTCCTACTAGTGAATGGCCTTTTAGAAACCCTTACAATGCGCACCATTCCGTAATGTTTTTCTGAAAGGTATCCTACAATGCCCCTGCATGTTTCCTGACCTCACCATGCTGACCACCCCGTGATGCTTTTCTCCATCCTACATTGCCACTCACTGCCTAACTTAATTGAGGCCTTTCGATTCACACCACCCCTGATGTTTTTCTCACTCCTACTAGTGAATGGCCTGTTAGAAGGCCTTACCATGCGCAACACCCCGCGATGTTTTTCAGAAACCTATCCTACATTGTCACTGCATGTTTTCTGACCTCCACATGCTGAAAACCCCGTGGTTCTTTTCTCCATCCTACATTGCCACTAACTGTCTATCCCAATTCAGACCCCCCGCTTGACACCCCCCCGCGATGTTTTTCTCACTCCTATTAATGAATGGCCTTTTAGAACCCTTACAATGTGCACCAACCCGCGATATTTTTCAGAAGCATATGGTACATTGCCAGTGCATTTTTCCTGACCTACCCATGCTGACCACCCCATGGTGCTTTTCTCCATCCTACATTGCCACTCACTGCCTATCCTAATTCAGACCCTCCGATTCACACCACCCCTGATGTTTTTCTCACTCCTTCTAGTGAATAGCCTGTTGGAAACCCATACAATGAGCACCATCTCGCGATGTTTTTCAGAAAGCTATCCTACATTGCAACTGCATGTTTCCTGACCTCCCCATGCTGACCACCCCGTAGTGCTTTTCTCCATCCTACATTGCCCCTCACTGCCTGTCCTAATTCAGACCCTCCGATTCACACCACCCCGTGATGTTTTTCTGACTCCTGCTAGTGAATGGCCTGATAGAAACCCTTACAATGCGCACCACCCGGGATGTTTTTCAGAAAGCTATCCTACTTTGCCATTGCATGTTTCCTGACCTCCACATGCTGACCACCCCGTGGTGTTTTTTTCCATCCTACATTGCCAATCACTACCTATCCTAATTCAGACCCTCTGATTTACACCACCCCGTGATGTTTTTCTCACTCCTACTTGTGAAGGGCCTACTAGAAACCCTTACAATGCGCACCACCACGGGATGTTTTTCAGAAACTTATCTTATATTGCCACTACATATTTCTTGAACTCCCCATGCTGACCACCCCCTCGTGCTTTTCTCCATCCTACATTACCACTCAATGCCTATCCTAATTCCGACCCTCCGATTCACACTACTCCATGATGTTTTTCTCACTCCTAGTAGTGAATGGCCTGTTAGAAACCCTTTCAATGCGCACCACCCGGCGATGTTTTTCAGAAACCTATCCTACTTTGCCAATGCATGTTTCCAGACCTCCACATGCTGACCACCCCGTGGTACTTTTCTCCATCCTACATTGCCACTAACTGCCTATCCTAATTCAGACAGTCTGATTCACACCACCCCATGATGTTTTTCTCACTCCTACTAGTGAATGTCCTTTTAGAAACCCTTACAATGCCAACCACACCGTGACGTTTTTCAGAAAGCTATCCTACGTTGCCCCTGCATGTTTTCTGACCTCACCATGTTGACCACCTCGTGGTGCTTTTCTCCATCCTACATTGCCACTCACTGCCTATTCTAATTGAAGCCTTCCGACTCACACCACCCCTTGATGTTTTTCTCACTCCTACAAGTGAATGGTCTGTGACAAACGCTTATAATGCGCACCACCCGCGATGTTTCTCAGAAACCTATCCTACATTACCACTGACTGCGTATCCTAATTCAGATCTTCCGATTCACAGCACCCCGTCACGTTTTTCTCACTCCTACAAGTGAATAGCCTGTTACAAACCCTTACAATGCGCACCACCCCCGATGTTTTTCACAAATCTATCCACATTTCCACTGCATGTTTCCTGACCTCCACATGCTGAGCACCCCCTGCTGCTTTTCTCCATCCTACATTGCCACTCACAGCCTATCCTAATTCAGACCATCTGATTCACACCACCCCGTGATGTTTTTCTCACTTCTTCTTGTCAATGGCCTGCAAGTAACCCTTACAATGCGCACCACCGCGCGATGTTTTTCGGAATCCTATCTTACCTTGCCACTGTATATTTCCTGACCACCCCATGCTGATCAAACTGTGGTGCTTTTCTCCATCCTACATTGCCACTCACTGCCTATCCTAATTCAGACCGTCCGATTCACACCACCCCGTGAAGTTTTTCTCACTCCTACTAGTGAATGTACTGTTAGAAACCCTTACAATGCGCAACACCCCGCGATGTTCTTCAGAAACATATCCTACATTGCCAATGCATGTTTCCTGACCTCCCTATGCTCACCACCCCGTGGTGCTTTTCTCCATTCTACATTACGACTCACTGCCTATCCTAATACAGACCCTCCTATTCACACCACCCCGTGATGTTTTTCTCACTCCTACTAATGAATAGCCTCTTAGAAACCCTTACAATGCACACCCCCCCGATGTTTTTCACAAACCTATCCTACATTGCCACTGCATGTTTCCTGACTTCCCCATGCTGACCATCCCGTGGTGCTTTTTCCATCCTACATTGCCATTCACTGTCTATCCTAATTCAGATAATCCGATTCACACCACCCCAAATTGTTTTTCTCACTGCTACTAGTGAATGGCCTGTTAGAAACCTTTGCACTGCGCACCACCCCGCGATGTTTTTCAGAAACCTATCCTATATTGCCACTGCATGTTTCCTGACCTCCCCATGTTGACCACCCCGTGGTGCTTCTCCATCCTACATTGCCACTCACTGCCTATCCTAATTGAGGCCTTTCGATTTACACCACCCCTGATGTTTTTCTCACTCCTACAAGTGAATGGCCTGTTAGAAGGACTTACAATGCGCAACACTGCGCGTTGTTTTTAAGAAACCTATCCTACATTGTCACTGCATGTTTCCTGACCTCCCCATGCTTACCACCCCGTGGTTCTTATCTCCATCCTACATTGCCACTAACTGTCTATCCTAATTCAGACCCTGCGCTTGACACCGCCCCGTGATGTTTTTCTCACTCCTATTAGTGAATGGCCTGTTAGAACCCTTACAATGCGCACCATCCCGCGATATTTTTCAGAAGCCTATGCTACATTCCTCGGCATTTTTCCTGACCTATGGATGCTGACCACCCCGTGATGCTTTTCTCCATCCTACTTTGCCACTAACTGCCTCTCCTAATTCAGACCCTCCGATGCACACCACCCCGTGATGTATTTCTCACTCCTACAAGTGAATGGCCTGATAGAAACCCTTACAATGCGCACGACCCGAGATGTTTTTCAGAAAGCTATCTTACATTGCCAGTGCATGTTTACTGATCCCCATGCTGACCATTCCGTTGTGCTTTTCTCCATCCTACATTGCGACTCACTGCTTATACTAATTCAGACAATCCGATTCATACCACTCCAGGATGTTTTTCTCATTCCTACTAGTGAATGGCCTGTTAGAAACCCTTACAATGCGCACCACCCCGAGATGTTTTTCAGAAACCTATCCTACATTGCCACTGCATGTTTACTGACCTCCCCATGCTGTCCACCCCGTGGTGCTTTTCTCCATCCTACATTGCCACTCACTGCCAATCCTAATTCAGACCGTCCGATTCAAACCACCCCTTGATGTTTTTCTCACTCCTACAAGTTAATGGCCTTTTAGAAACCCTTACAATGCGCTCCGCCCCTTGATGTTTTTCAGAAAGCTATCCTACATTGTCCCTGCATGTTTCCTGACCTCCCTATGCTCACCACCCCGTGGTGCTTTTCTCCATTCTACATTGCGACTCACTGCCTATCCTAATACAGACACTCCGATTCACACCACCCCGTGATGTTTCTCTCACTCCTAATAGTGATTGGCCTGTTAGAAATGCTTACAACGCGAACCACCACACGATGTTTTTCAGAAAGCTATCCTACATTGCCACTGCATTGTCCTAACCTCCCCATGCTGACCACGCCATAGTGCTTCTCAATCCTACATTGCCATTTAGTGCCTATCATAATTCAGACCTTCCAAATGACACTGCCCCGTGATGTTTTTCTCACTCCTACTAGTGAATGGCCTGTTAGAAACCCTTACAATGCGCACCACCCCACGAAGTTTTTCAGAAACCTATCCTACGTTGCCACTAACTGCCTATCCTAGTTCAGACCCTCCGATTGACACCATCTCTTGAAGTTTTTCTCACTCCTCTTAGTGAGTGGCCTGTTAGAACCCTTAAAATGTGCACCATCCTGCGATATTTTTCAGAAGCCTATTGTACATTGCCACTGCATGTTTCCTGACCTACCCATGCTGACAACCCCGTGGTGCTTTTCTCCATCCTGCATTGCCAATTACTGCCTATTCTAATTCAGACCCTCCGATTCACACCACCCCGTGATGTTTTTCTCACTTCTACAAGTAAATGGCCTTTTAGAAACCGTTACAATACGCTCTGCCCCATGATGTTTTTCAGAAAGCTATCCTACATTGCCCCTGCATGTTTCCTGACCTCCCCATGCTGAACACCCCGTGGTGCTTTTCTCCATCCTACATTGCCACAACACACCGTGATGTTTTTCTCACTCCTAGTAGTGAATAGCCTCTTAGAAACCCTCACAATGCGTAGCACCCCGCGATGTTTTTCGGAAACCTATCCTACATTGCCACTGAATGTTTCCTGAGCTCCCCATGTTGACCACCCCCTGTTGCTTTTCTCCATCCTACATTGCCACTCACTGCCTATCATAATTCATACCCTCCAATTCACACCACCACTGATTTTTTCTCACTCCTACTAGTGAATGGCCTTTTAGAAACCCTTACAATGCGCACCTCACCGTAATGTTTTTCTGAAAGGTATCCTACATTGCCCCTGCATGTTTCCTGACCTCACCATGCTGACCACCCCGTGGTGCTTTTCTCCATCCTAGATTGCCAATCACTGCCTATCCTAATTCAGACCCTCCGATTCACACCACCCCGTGATGTTTTTCTCACTCCTACTAGTGAATGGCCTGTTAGAATCCCTTACAACGCGCACCACCCCACGATGTTTTTCAGAAACCTATCCTACATTGCCACTATCTGCCTATCTTCATTTAGACTCTCCGATTCACACCACCCCGTGATGTTTTTTTCACTCCTACTAGTGAATGGCCTGTTAGAAACCCTTACAATGCGCACCACCCGCGATGTTTTTCAGAAAGCTATCCTACATTGCCACTGTATGTTTCCTGACCTCCCCATGCTGACCACCCCATGGTGTGTTACTCCATCCTACATTGCCACTCACTGCATATGCTACTTTAGACCTTCCAATGGACACCACCCCGTGATGTTTTTCTCACTCCTACTAGTGAATGGCCTGTTAGAAACCCTTACAATGCGAAGCACCCCATGGTGTTTTTCATAAACCTATCCTACTTTGCCACTGCATGTTTCCTGACCTCCCCATGCTGACCACCCCGTGGTGCTCTTCTCCATTCTACATTGCCAACGACAGAGTATCCTTATTCAGACCCTTCAATTCACACCACACCATGATGTTTTTCTCACTCCTATAGTGAATGGCCTCTTAGAAACCCTCACAATGCATAGCACCCCGCGATGTTTTTCAGAAACGTATCCTACATTACCACTGCATGTTTCCTGAGCTCCCCATGTTGACCACCCCCTGTTGCTTTTCTCCATCCTACATTGCCACTCACTGCCTATCATAATTCATACCCTCTGATTCACACCACCACTGATGTTTTTCTCACTCCTACTAGTGAATAGCCTGTTAGAAACCCATACAATGAGCACCACCCCGCGATGGTTTTCAGAAAGCTATCCTACATTGCCACTGCATGTTTTCTGACCTCTCCATGCTGACCATCCCATAGTGCTTTTCTCCATCCTACATTCCCACTCACTGCCTAGCCTAATTCAGACCCTCCGATTGACACCACCCCGTGATGTTTTTCTCACTCCTACTAGTGAATGGCCTGTTAGAAACCCTTACAACGCGCACCACCCCACGATGTTTTTCAGAAACCTATCCTTCATTGCCACTATCTGCCTATCTTCATTTAGACTCTCCGATTCACACCACCCCGTGATGTTTTTTCCACTCCTATTAGTGAATGGCCTGTTAGAAACCCTTACAATGCGCACCACCCGTGATGTTTTTCAGAAAGCTATCCTACATTGCCACTGCATGTTTCCTAACCTGCCCATGCTGACCACCCCATGGTGTGTTACTCCATCCTATATTGCAACTCACTGCATATGCTAATTCAGACCTTCCTATTCACACCACCCCGTGATGTTTTTCTCACTTCTACAAGTGAATGTCCTCTTAGAAACCCTTACAATGCGCACCACCCGCCTTGTTTTTCAGAAAGCTATCCTAAATTGCCACTGCATGTTTCCTAACCTCCCCATGCTGACCCTCCCGTGGTGCTTCTCCATCCTACATTGCCACTCAGTGCCTATCCTAATTCAGACCTTCCAATGGACACCACCCCGTGATGTTTTTCTTACTCCTACTAGTGAATGGCCTGATAGAAACCCTTACAATGCGCAGCACCCCATGGTGTTTTTCATACACCTACCTACTTTGCCACTGCATGTTTGCTGACCTCCCCATGCTGACCACCCCGTGGTGCTTTTCTCCATCCTACATAGCCAACGACTGCCTACACTTATTCAGACCCCCCAATTCACAAAACACCGTGATGTTTTACTCACTCCTAGTAGTGAATAGCCTCTTAGAAACCCTCACAATGTGTAGCACCCCGCGATGTTTTTCGGAAACCTATCCTACATTGCCACTGCATGTTTCCTGAGCTCCCCATGTTGACCACCCCCTGTTGCTTTTCTCCATCCTACATTGCCACTCACTGCCTATCGTAATTCATACCCTCCGATTCACACCACCACTGATGTTTTTCTCACTCCTACTAGTGAATGGCCTTTTAGAAACCCTTACAATGCGCACCATTCCGTAATGTTTTTCTGAAAGGTATCCTACAATGCCCCTGCATGTTTCCTGACCTCACCATGCTGACCACCCCGTGATGCTTTTCTCCATCCTACATTGCCACTCACTGCCTAACTTAATTGAGGCCTTTCGATTCACACCACCCCTGATGTTTTTCTCACTCCTACTAGTGAATGGCCTGTTAGAAGGCCTTACCATGCGCAACACCCCGCGATGTTTTTCAGAAACCTATCCTACATTGTCACTGCATGTTTTCTGACCTCCACATGCTGAAAACCCCGTGGTTCTTTTCTCCATCCTACATTGCCACTAACTGTCTATCCCAATTCAGACCCCCCGCTTGACACCCCCCCGCGATGTTTTTCTCACTCCTATTAATGAATGGCCTTTTAGAACCCTTACAATGTGCACCAACCCGCGATATTTTTCAGAAGCATATGGTACATTGCCAGTGCATTTTTCCTGACCTACCCATGCTGACCACCCCATGGTGCTTTTCTCCATCCTACATTGCCACTCACTGCCTATCCTAATTCAGACCCTCCGATTCACACCACCCCTGATGTTTTTCTCACTCCTTCTAGTGAATAGCCTGTTGGAAACCCATACAATGAGCACCATCTCGCGATGTTTTTCAGAAAGCTATCCTACATTGCAACTGCATGTTTCCTGACCTCCCCATGCTGACCACCCCGTAGTGCTTTTCTCCATCCTACATTGCCCCTCACTGCCTGTCCTAATTCAGACCCTCCGATTCACACCACCCCGTGATGTTTTTCTGACTCCTGCTAGTGAATGGCCTGATAGAAACCCTTACAATGCGCACCACCCGGGATGTTTTTCAGAAAGCTATCCTACTTTGCCATTGCATGTTTCCTGACCTCCACATGCTGACCACCCCGTGGTGTATTTTTTCCATCCTACATTGCCAATCACTACCTATCCTAATTCAGACTCTCTGATTTACACCACCCCGTGATGTTTTTCTCACTCCTACTTGTGAAGGGCCTACTAGAAACCCTTACAATGCGCACCACCACGGGATGTTTTTCAGAAACTTATCTTATATTGCCACTACATATTTCTTGAACTCCCCATGCTGACCACCCCCTCGTGCTTTTCTCCATCCTACATTACCACTCAATGCCTATCCTAATTCCGA
The DNA here is from genome assembly GCF_034190915.1 of Cavia porcellus. Taxonomy (NCBI): domain Eukaryota; kingdom Metazoa; phylum Chordata; class Mammalia; order Rodentia; family Caviidae; genus Cavia; species Cavia porcellus. The sequence goes on from NW_026947515.1 coordinate 32,005,177, forward strand.
CCCTCCGATTCACACTACTCCATGATGTTTTTCTCACTCCTAGTAGTGAATGGCCTGTTAGAAACCCTTTCAATGCGCACCACCCGGCGATGTTTTTCAGAAACCTATCCTACTTTGCCAATGCATGTTTCCAGACCTCCACATGCTGACCACCCCGTGGTACTTTTCTCCATCCTACATTGCCACTAACTGCCTATCCTAATTCAGACCGTCTGATTCACACCACCCCATGATGTTTTTCTCACTCCTACTAGTGAATGTCCTTTTAGAAACCCTTACAATGCCAACCACACCGTGACGTTTTTCAGAAAGCTATCCTACGTTGCCCCTGCATGTTTTCTGACCTCACCATGTTGACCACCTCGTGGTGCTTTTCTCCATCCTACATTGCCACTCACTGCCTATTCTAATTGAAGCCTTCCGACTCACACCACCCCTTGATGTTTTTCTCACTCCTACAAGTGAATGGTCTGTGACAAACGCTTATAATGCGCACCACCCGCGATGTTTCTCAGAAACCTATCCTACATTACCACTGACTGCGTATCCTAATTCAGATCTTCCGATTCACAGCACCCCGTCACGATTTTCTCACTCCTACAAGTGAATAGCCTGTTACAAACCCTTACAATGCGCACCACCCCCGATGTTTTTCACAAATCTATCCACATTTCCACTGCATGTTTCCTGACCTCCACATGCTGAGCACCCCCTGCTGCTTTTCTCCATCCTACATTGCCACTCACAGCCTATCCTAATTCAGACCATCTGATTCACACCACCCCGTGATGTTTTTCTCACTTCTTCTTGTCAATGGCCTGCAAGTAACCCTTACAATGCGCACCACCGCGCGATGTTTTTCGGAATCCTATCTTACCTTGCCACTGTATATTTCCTGACCACCCCATGCTGATCAAACTGTGGTGCTTTTCTCCATCCTACATTGCCACTCACTGCCTATCCTAATTCAGACTGTCCGATTCACACCACCCCGTGAAGTTTTTCTCACTCCTACTAGTGAATGTACTGTTAGAAACCCTTACAATGCGCAACACCCCGCGATGTTCTTCAGAAACATATCCTACATTGCCAATGCATGTTTCCTGACCTCCCTATGCTCACCACCCCGTGGTGCTTTTCTCCATTCTACATTACGACTCACTGCCTATCCTAATACAGACCCTCCTATTCACACCACCCCGTGATGTTTTTCTCACTCCTACTAATGAATAGCCTCTTAGAAACCCTTACAATGCACACCCCCCCGATGTTTTTCACAAACCTATCCTACATTGCCACTGCATGTTTCCTGACTTCCCCATGCTGACCATCCCGTGGTGCTTTTTCCATCCTACATTGCCATTCACTGTCTATCCTAATTCAGATAATCCGATTCACACCACCCCAAATTGTTTTTCTCACTGCTACTAGTGAATGGCCTGTTAGAAACCTTTGCACTGCGCACCACCCCGCGATGTTTTTCAGAAACCTATCCTATATTGCCACTGCATGTTTCCTGACCTCCCCATGTTGACCACCCCGTGGTGCTTCTCCATCCTACATTGCCACTCACTGCCTATCCTAATTGAGGCCTTTCGATTTACACCACCCCTGATGTTTTTCTCACTCCTACAAGTGAATGGCCTGTTAGAAGGACTTACAATGCGCAACACTGCGCGTTGTTTTTAAGAAACCTATCCTACATTGTCACTGCATGTTTCCTGACCTCCCCATGCTTACCACCCCGTGGTTCTTATCTCCATCCTACCTTGCCACTCACTGCCTATCGTAATTTATACCCTCCGATTCACACCACCACTGAAGTTTTTCTCACTCCTACTAGTGAATAGCCTGTTAGAAACCCATACAATGAGTACCACACCGCGATGTTTTTCAGAAAGCTATCCTACATTGCCACAGCATGTTTCCTGACCTCCACATGCTGACCTCCCCGTGGTGTTTTTTCGATCCTACATTGCCACTCACTGCCTATCCTAATTCAGACCCTCCGATTTACACAACCCCGTGATGTTTTTCTCACTTCTTCTTGTGAATGGCCTGCTAGAAACACTTACAATGCCCACCACCACGTGATGTTTTTCAGAAACCTATCCTACATTGCCAATGCATGTTTCCTGACCTCCCCATGCTCACCACCCCGTGGTACTTTTCTCCATCCTACATTGCCACTCATTGCCTATCCTAATACAGACCCTCCTATTCACACCACCCCGTGATTATTTTCTCACTCCTACTAATGAATAGCCTGTTAGAAATCTTTCCACTGCGTACCACCCCGCGATGTTTTTCAGAATCCTATCCTACATTGCCACTGCATGTTTCCTGACCTCCGCATGTTGACCACCCCGTGGTGCTTTTTCCATCCTACATTGCTACTCCCTGCCTGTCCTAATTCAGACCCTCTGATTCACACCACCCCGTGAGGTTGTTCTCACTCCTACTAGTGAATGGCGTGTTAGAAACCCTTACAATGCGCACCCCCCGCGATGTTTTTCAGAAACCTATCCTACATTGCCATTGCATGTTTCCTGACCTCCCCATGCTGACCACCCCGTGGTGCTTTTCTCCATCCCACATTGCCTCTCACTGCGTATGCTAAATCAGACCCTCTAATTCACCCGACCTCGTGATGTTTTTCTCACTCCTACTAGTGAATAGCCATTTAGAAACACTTACGATGTGCACAACCACGCGATATTTTACAGAAACCTATCTTACATTGCTACTCACTGCCTATCGTAATTCAGGCCCTCCGATTCACACCACCCCGTGATGTTTTTCTCACTCGTACTAGTGAATGGCCTGTTAGAAAACCTTACAATGCACACCACCCCGCGATGTGTTTTAGAAAGCTATCCTACATTGCCACTGCATGATTCCAAACATCCCCATGCTGACCAATCATGGTGTTTTTCTCCATCGTACATTGCCACTCACTGCCTATCCTAATTTAGACCCTCTGATTCACACCACCCCTGATGTTTTTCTCACTCATTCTAGTGAATAGCCTGTTGGAAACCCATACAATGAGCACCACCTCGCGATGTTTTTCAGAAAGCTATCCTACATTGCAACTGCATGTTTCCTGACCTCCCCATGCTGACAACCCTGTAGTGCTTTTCTCCATTCTACATTGCCCCTCACTGCCTGTCTTAATTCAGACCCTCCGATTCACTGCACCCCGTGATGTTTTTCTGACTCCTACTAGTGAATGGCCTGATAGAAACCTTTACAATGCGCACCACCCGCGATGTTTTTCACAAAGCTATCCTACTTTGCCATTGCATCTTTCCTGACCTCCACATGCTGACCACCCCGTGGTGTTTTTTTCCATCCTACATTGCCAATCACTGCCTATCCTAATTCAGACCCTCCGATTTACACCACCCCGTGATGTTTTTCTCACTCCTACTTGTGAATGGCCTACTAGAAACCCTTACAATGCGCACCACTGCAGGCTGTTTTTCAGAAACCTATCTTACATTGCCACTGCATATTTCCTGAACTCCCCATGCTGACCACCCCCTCGGGCTTTTCTCCATCCTACATTGCCACTCACTGCCTATCTTAATTCAGACCATCCGATTCACAGCACCCCATGATGTTTTTCTCACTCCTACTAGTGAATGGTCTGTTAGAAACCCTTACAATGTGCACCACTCGCGATGTTTTTCAGAAACCTATCCTGCATTGCCACTGCATATTTCCTGACCTCCCCATGCTGACCACCCCGTGGTGCTTTTCTTCATCCTACAGTGCCACTCACTGCCAATCCTAATTCAGACTGTCCGATTCACACCACCCCATGGTGTTTTTCTCACTCCTACTAGTGAATGGTCTGTTAGAAACCCTCACAATGCGCACTACCCGGTATGTTTTTCAGAAACCTATCCTACATTGCTATTCATTGCCTATCCGAATTCAGACCCTCTGATTCACAACACCCCGTGATGTTTTTTCACTCCTAATAGTGAATGGCCTGTTAGAAACAATTACAATGAGCACCACCTGCGATGTTTTCTAGAAACCTATCCTACATTTGCACTCACTGCCTATGCTAATTCAGACTGTCCGACTCACACCACCCAGTGATGTTTTTCTCACTCCTACTAGTAAAGGGGCTGTTAGAAACCCTGACAAATGTGCACCACCCCGCGATGTTTTTCGCAATCCTATCCTACATTGCCACTGTATGTTTCCTGACCTCCCCATGCTGACAACCTCGTGGGCCTTTGTCCATCCTACATTGCCTCTCACTGCATATGCTAAATCAGACCCTCTGATTCACACCACCCCGTGATGTTTTTCTCACTCCTACTAGTGAATGTCCTGTTAGAAATCCTTACAATGCGCACCACCCCACGATCTTTTTCAGAAACCTATCCTACGTTGCCACTGCATGTTTCCTGACCTCCCCATGCTGACCACCCCGTGGTGCTTTTTCCATCCTACATTGCCACTCACTGCCTATCCTAATTCAGATAATCCGATTCACACCACCCCAAATTGTTTTTCTCACTCCTACTAGTGAATGGCCTGTTAGAAACCCTTCCACTGTGCACCACTCCGCGATGTTTTTCAGAAAACTATCCTATAATGCCCCTGCATGTTTCCTGACCTCCCCATGTTGACCATCCCATGGTCCTTCTCCATCCTACATTGCAACTCAGTGCCTTTCCTAATTCAGACCTTCCGATTGACACCACCCCATGATGTTTTTCTCACTCCTACTAGTGAATGGCCTGTTAGACACCCTTACAATGTGCACAACCCCGCAATATTTTTAGGAAACATATCCTACATTTCTACTCACTGCCTATCGTAATTCAGACCCTCCGATTCACACCACCCCGTGATGTTTTTCTCACTCGTACTAGTGAATGGCCTGTTAGAAACCCTTACAATGCGCACCACCCCGCGATGTTTTTTAGAACGCTATCCTACATTGCCACTGCATGTTTCCTAACCTCCTCATGCTGACCACCCCATGGTGCTTTTCTCCATCCTACATTGCCCCTCACTGCCTGTCCTGATTCAGACCTTCCAATTCACAAAACCCTGTGATGTTTTTCTGACTCCTACTAGTGAATGGCCTGATAGAAACCCTTACAATGCGCACCACCCGCGATGTTTTTCACAAAGCTATCGTACATTGCCAATGCATGTTTCCTGACCTCCCCATGCTGACCACTCCGTTGTGCTTTTCTCCATCCTACATTGCCACTCATTGCCTATCCTAATTCAGACCCTCCGAATCACAGCACTTGGTGATGTTTTTCTCACTCCTACTAGTGAATGGCCTGTTAGAAACCCTTACAATGCGCACCACCCCGCGATGCTTTTCAGAAAGCAATCCTACATTGCCACTGCATGTTTCCTGACCTGCACATGCTGACCACCCGTGGTGTTTTTTTCCATTTACATTGCCACTCACTGCCTATCCTGATTCAGACACTCCGTTTCACACCACCCCGTGATGATTTTCTCACTCCTACTAGTGAATGGCCTTTTAGAAACCCTTACAATGCGAACCACACCGTGATGTTTTTCAGAAAGCTATCCTACGTTGCCCCTGCATGTTTCCTGACCTCACCATGCTGACCACCCCGTGGTGCTTTTCTCCATCCTACATTGCCACTCACTGCCTATTCTAATTGAGGCCTTCCGACTCACACCACCCCTTGATGTTTTTCTCACTCCTACAAGTGAATGGCCTGTTACAAACGCTTACAATGCGCACCACCCGCGATGTTTCTCAGAAACCTATTCTACATTGCCACTGACTGCGTATCCCAATACAGACCCTCTGATTCACAGCACCCCGTCACGTTTTTCTCCCTCCTACTAGTGAATAGCCTGTTACAAACCCTTACAATGCGCACCACCAACGATGTTTTTCACAAATCTATCCGACATTGCCACTGCATGTTTCCTGACCTCCCCATGCCGAGCACCCCCTGGTGCTTTTCTCCATCCTACATTGCCACTCACAGCCTATCCTAATTCAGACCATCTGATTCACACCACCCCGTGATGTTTTTCTCACTTCTTCTTGTCAATGGCCTGCAAGAAACCCTTACATTGCGCACCAACGCGCGATGTTTTTTGGAAACCTATCTTACATTGCCACTGTATATTTCCTGACCTCCCCATGCTGACCAAACTGTGGTGCTTTTGTCCATTCTACATTGCCACTCACTGCCTATTCTAATACATACCCTCCTATTCACACCACCCCGTGACGTTTTTCTCACTCCTACTAATGAATAGCCTCTGAGAAACCCTTACAATGCACACCACCCGCGGTGTTTTTCAGAAACCTATCCTACATTGCCATTGCATGTTTCCTGACCTCCCCATGCTGACCACCCCGTGGTGCTTTTTCCGTCCTACATTGCCACTCACTGCCTATCCTAATTCAGATAATCCGATTCACACCACCCCAAATTGTTTTTCTCACTCCTACTAGTGAATGGCCTGTTAGAAACCCTTCCACTGCGCACCACCCCGCGATGTTTTTCAGAAACCTATCCTATATTGCCACTGCATGTTTCCTGACCTCCCCATGTTGACCACCCCCGGGTGCTTCTCCATCCTACATTGCCACTCAGTGCCTATCCTAATTCAGACCTTCCGATTGACACCACCCCATGATGTTTTTCTCACTCTTACTAGTGAATGGCCTGTTAGAAACCCTTACAATGCTAACAACCCCGCAATATTTTTCAGAAACGTATCCTACATTGCTACTCACTGCCTATCGTAATTCAGACCCTCCGATTCACACCACCCCGTGATGTTTTACTCACTCCTCATAGTGAATGGCCTGTTAGAAACAATTACAATGAGCACCACCTGCGATGTTTTTCAGAAACCTATCCTACATTGCCACTCACTGCCTATCCTAATTCAGACTGTCCTACTCACACCACCCAGTTATGTTTTTCTCACTCCTACTAGTGAAGGGCCGCTTAGAAACCCTGACAAATGTGCCCAACCCCGCGATGTTTTTCGCAAACCTATCCGACATTGCTACTGCATGTTTCCTGATCTCCCCCTTGCAGACCACCCCGTGGGCCTTTGTCCATCCTACATTGCCTCTCACTGCGTATGCTAAATCAGACCCTCCGATTCACACCACCCCGTGATGTTTTTCTCACTCCTATTAGTGAATGTCCTGTTAGAAATCCTTACAATTCGCACCACCCCGCGATGTTTTTCAGATACCTATCCTACATTGCCACTGCATGTTTCCTGACCTCCCCATGCTGATCACCCCGTGGTGCTTTTTTCCATCCTACATTGCCACTCACTGCCTATCCTATTTCAGACCCTACGAATCACAGGACCCCTTGATGTTTTCTCACTCGTACTAGTGAATGGCCTGTTAGAAACCTTTACAATGCGCACCACCTCGCAATGTTTTTCAAAAAGCTATCCTACATTGCCACTGCATGTTTCCTGACCTCCACATGATGACCACGCCCTGTTGCATTTCTCCATCCTACATTGCAACTCACTAATTATCCTAATTCAGACCCTCTGATTCACACCACCCCTGAAGTTTTTTCACAGCTACTAGTGAATAGCCTGTTAGAAATCCTTACAATGCGCACCTCCCCGCGATGTTTTTCAGAAACCTATCCTACATTGCTCCTGCCTGTTTCCTGACCTCCCCATGCTGAACACCCCGTGGTGCTTTTCTCCACCATACATTGCCTCTCACTGCCTATAGTAATACAGACCCTGGGATTCACACCACCCCGTAATGTTTTTCTCACTCATACTAGTGAATGGCCTGTTAGAAACCCTTACAATGTGCACCACCCGCGATGTTATTCCGAAACGTATCCTACATTGCCACTGCATGTTTCCTGACCTTCGCATGCTGACCACCTCGTGGTGCTTTTCTCCATCCTACATTGCCACTCACTGCCTAACCTAATTCAGACAATTCGATTCACACCAACCCATGATGTTTTTCTCACTCCTACTATTGAATGGCCTTATAGAAGCACTTACAATGTGCACCACCACGCGATGTTTTTCAGAAACCTATCCTACATTGCCACTGCATGTTTCCTGACCTCCCCATGCTGACCACCCCGTGGTGCTTTTCTCCATCCTACATTACCACTCAATGCTTATCCTAATTCTGACCCTCCGATTCACACTACCCCATGATGTTTTTCTCACTCCTACTAGTGAATGGCCTGTTAGAAACCCTTTCAATGCGCACCATAGGCGATGTTTTTCAGAAACCTATCCTACATTGCCAGTGCATGTTTCCTGACCTCCACATGCTGACCACCCCGTGGTGCTTTTCTCCATCCTACATTGCCACTAACTGCCTAACCTAATTCAGACCGTCTGATTCACACCACCCGATGATGTTTTTCTCTCTCCTACTAGTGAATGGCCTTTTAGAAACCCTTACAATGCGAACCACACCGTGATGTTTTTCAGAAAGCTATCCTACGTTGCCCCTGCATGTTTCCTGACTTCACCATGCTGACCACCCCGTGGTGCTTTTCTCCATCCTACATTGCCACTCACTGCCTATTCTAATTGAGGCCTTCCGATTCACACCACCCCTTGATGTTTTTCTCACTCCTACTAGTAATGGCCTGTTACAAACACTTACAATGCGCACCACCCACGATGTTTCTCAGAAACCTATCCTACATTGCCACTCACTGCCTATCCTAATTCAGACCCTCTGATTCACAACACCCCGTGATGTTTTTCTCACTCCTAATAGTGAATGGCCTGTTAGAAACAATTACAATGAGCACCCCCTGCGATGTTTTTCAGAAACCTATCCTACATTGCCACTCACTGCCTATCCTAATTCAGACTGTCCAACTCACACCACCCAGTTATGTTTTTCTCACTCCTACAAGTGAAGGGCCTGTTAGAAACCCGGACAAATGTGCACCACCCCGCGATGTTTTTCGCAAACCTATCCAACATGGCCACTGCATGTTTCCTGACCTCCCCCATGCTGACCACCCCGTGGGCCTTTTCCTCCTACATTGCCTTTCACTGCATATGCTAAATCAGACCCTTTGAATCACAGCAACCCGTGATGTTTTTCTCACTCGTACTAGTAAATGGCCTGTTAGAAACCCCTACAATGCGCACCACCTCGCGCTGTTTTTCAGAAAGCTATCCTATATTGCTACTGCATGTTTCCTGACCTCCACATGATGACCATGCCCTGTTGCATTTCTCCATCCTACATTGCAACTCACTGACTATCCTAATTCAGACCCTCTGATTCACACCACCCCTGAAGTTTTTTCACTGCTACTAGTGAATAGCCTGTTAGAAATCCTTACAATGCGCACCACCCCGCGATGTTTTTCAGAAACCTATCCTACATTGCCGCTGCCTGTTTCCTGACCTCCCCATGCTGAACACCCCGTGGTGCTTTTCTCCACCATACATTGCCTCTCACTGCCTATAGTAATACAGACCCTCCGATTCCCAGCACCCCGTGATGTTTTTCTCACTCCTACTGCTGAATGGCCTGTTAGAAACCCTTACAATGTGCACCACCCGCGATGTTATTCCGAAACGTATCCTACATTGCCACTGCATGTTTCCTACCTTTCCATGCTGACCACCCCGTGGTGCTTTTCTCCATCCTACATTGCCACTCACTGCCTAACCTAATTCAGACAATTCGATTCACACCACCCCATGATGTTTTTCTCACTCCTACTAATGAATCGCCTTTTAGAAGCACTTACAATGTGCTCCACCCCACGATGTTTTTCAGAAAGCTATCCTACATTGCCACTGCATGTTTCCTGACCTCCCCATGCTGACCACCCAGTGGTGCTTTTCTCAATCCTACATTACCACTCAATGCCTGTCCTAATTCCGACCCTCCGCTTCACATTACCCCATGAAGTTTTTCTCACTCCTACTAGTCAATGGCCTGTTAGAAACCATTTCAATGCGCACCATCCGGCGATGTTTTTCAGAAACCTATCATACATTGCCAGTGCATGTTTCCTAACCTCCACATGCTGACCACCCCGTGGTGCTTTTCTCCATCCTACATTGCCACTAACTGCCTAACCTAATTCAGACCGTCTGATTCACACCACCCGATGATGTTTTTCTCACTCCTACTAGTGAATGGCCTTTTAGAAACCCTTACAATGCGAACCACACCGTGATGTTTTTCAGAAAGCTATCCTACGTTGCCCCTGCATGTTTCCTGACCCCACCATGCTGACCACCTCGTGGTGCTTTTCTCCATCCTACATTGGCACTCACTGCCTATCCTAATTCAGACCCTCCGATTCACAACACCCCGTGATGTTTTTCTCACTCCTACAAGTGAATGGCATTTTAGAAACACTTACAATGTGCTCCGCCCCTTGATAGTTTTCAGAAAGTTATCCTACATTGCCCCTGCATGTTTCATGTCCTCCCCATGCTGACCACCCCGTGGTGCTTTTCTCCTTCCAAGATTGCCACTCAATGCCTATCCTAATTTAGACCCTCCGATTCACACCACCCCGTGATGTTATTCTCACTCCTACTAGTGAATGGCCTGTTAGAAAGCCTGACAATGCGCACCACCACACGATGTTTTTCAGAAACCTATCCTACATGGCCACTCTCTGCCTATCCTCATTTAGACTCTTTGATTCACACAACCCCATGATGTTTTTTTCACTCCTACTAGTGAATGGCCTGTTAGAAACCCTTACAATGCGCACCACCCATGAGGTTTTTCAGAAAGCTATCCTACATTGTCATTGCATGTTTCCTTTACTCCCAATGCTGACCACCCCCTGGTGCTTTTCTCCATCCTACATTGCCACTCACAGCCTATCCTAATTCAGACCATCCGATTCACACCACCCCGTGATGTTTTTCTCCCTTCTTCTTGTCAATGGCCTGCAAGAAACCCTTACAATGAGCACCACCGCGCGATGTTTTTCAGAAACCTATCTTACATTGCCACTGTATATTTCCTGACCTCCCCATGCTGACCAAACCGTCGTGCTTTTCTTCATCCCACATTGCCACTCACTGCCTATACTAATTCAGACCGTCCGATTCACACCACCCCGTGATGTTTTTCTCACTCCTACTAGTGAATGGCCTGTTAGAAACCCTTACAATGCGCAACACTCCGTGAGGTTTTTCAGAAAGATATCATACATTGCCACTGCATGTTTCCTGACCTCCACATGCTGACCACCCCGTGGTTTTTTTTTCATCCTACATTGCCAATCAGTGCGTATCCTAATTCAGACACTCCGTTTCACAACAACCCGTGATGTTTTTCTCACTCTTAGTTGTGAATGGCCTACTAGAAACCCTTACAATGCGCACCACTGCGGGATGTTTTTCAGAAACCTATCTTAAATTGCCACTGCATATTTCCTGAACTCCCCATGCTAACCACCCCCTGGTGCTTTTCTCCATCCTACATTGCCAATCACTACCTATCTTAATTCAAACCATCCGATTCACACCACCCTGTGATGTTTTTATCACTCCTACTAGTGAATGGTCTGTTAGAAACCCTTACAACGCGCACCACCACACGATGTTTTTCAGAAACCTATCCTACATTGCCACTCTCTGCCTATCCTCATTTAGACTCTCCGATTCACAAAACCCCGTGATGTTTTTTTCACTCCTAGTAGTGAATGGCCTGTTAGAAATGCTTACAATGCGCACCACCATTGAGGTTTTTCAGAAAACTATCCTACATTGCCATGGCATGTTTCCTGACCTCCCCATAGTGACCACCCTGGGGTGTGTTTCTCCATCCTACATTGCCACTCACTGTATATCCTAATTCAGAACTTCCAATTCACACCACCCCGTGATGCTTTTCTCACTCCTACTAGTGAATGGCCGGTTAGAAAATCTTACAATGCGCAGCACCCTGTGGTGTTTTTCAGAATCCTATCATACTTTGCCACTGCATGTTTCCTGACCTCCCCATGCTGACCACCCCGTGGTGCTTTTCTACATCCTACATTGCCAACGAGTGCCTATCCTTATTCAGACCCTCCAATTCACACCACACCGTGATGTTTTTCTCACTCCTACTAGTGAATCGCGTGTTAGAAAACCTCACAATTCGTACCACCCCGCTATGTTTTTCAGAAACCTATCCTACATTGTCACTGCATGTTTCCTGAGCTCCCCATGCTGACCATCCCGTAGTGCTTTTCTCCATCCTACGTTGCCACTCACTGCCTATCCTAATTCAGACCCTCCAGTTCACACCACCCCGTGATGTTTTTCTCACTCCTACTAGCGAATGGCGTGTTAGAAACCCTTACAAGGCGCACCACAACGCGATGTTTTTCAGAAAGCTATCCTACATTGCCACAGCATGTTTCCAGAACTCCACATGCTGACCAGCCCGTGGTGTTTTTTTCCATCCTACATTGCCACTCACTGCCTATCCTAATTCAGACCCTCCGATTTACACCACCCCGTGATGTTTTTCTCACTTCTTCTTGTGAATGGCCTGGAAGAAACACTTACAATGTCCACCACCGCGTGATGTTTTTCAGGAACCTATCCTACATTTCCAATGCATGTTTCCTGACCTCCCCATGCTCACCACCCCGTGGTGCCTGTCTCCATCCTACATTGCCACTCACTGCCTATCCTAATACAGACCCTCCTATTCACACCACCCTTGATGTTTTTCTCACTCCTACTAATGAATAGCCACTTAGAAACCCTTCCATTGTGCACCATGCCGCGATGTTTTTCAGAAACCTATCCTACATTGCCACTGCATGTTTCCTGACCTCCCCATGTGACCACCCCTTGGTGCTTTTTCCATCCTACATTGCTACTCACTGCCTATTCTAATTCAGACCCTCTGATTCACAGCACCCCGTGATGTTTTTCTCACTCCTACTAGTGAATGGCCTGTTAGAAACCCTCACAATGCGCACCCCCCGCGATGTTTTTCAGAAACCTATCCTACATTGCCATTGCATGTTTCCTGACCTCCCCATGCTGATCACCCCGTGGTGCCTTTCTGCATCCTACATTGCCGCTCACTGCGTATGCTAAATCAGACTCTGTAATTCACCCCACCGCGTGATGTTTTTCTCACTCCTACTAGTGAATGGCCTGGTAGAAACCCTTACAATGCGCACAACCCCGCGATGTTTTTCAGAAAGCTATCCTCCATTGCCACTGCATGTTTCCTAACCGCCCCATGCTGACCAACCATGTTGGTTTTCTCCATCCTACATTGCGACTCACTGCCTATCCTAATTCAGACACTCCAATTCACACCACCCCTGATGTTGTTCTCACTCCTTCTAGTGAATAGCTGGTTGGAAACCCATACAATGAGCACCACATCTCGATGTTTTTCAGAAAGCTATCCTATAATGCAACTGCAGGTTTCCTGATCTCCTCATGCTGACCATCCCGTAGTGCTTTTCTCCATCCTACATTGCCCCTCACTGCCTGTCCAAATTCAGACCCTCCGATTCACACCACCCCGTGATGTCTTTCTGACTCCTACTAGTGAATGGCCTGTTAGAAACCCTTACAATGCACACCACCCACGATGTTTTTCAGAAAACTATCGTACATTGCCACTGCAAGTTTCCTGACCTCCCCATGCTGACCACTCCGTGGTGCTTTTCTCCATTCTACATTGCCACTCACTGCCTATCCCAATTAAGACCCTCCAAATCACACCACCCGGTGATGTTTTTCTCACTCCTACTAGTGAATGGTCTGTTAGAAACCCTTACAATGAGCACCACCGGCGGTGTTTTTCAGAAACCTATCCTACATTGCCAATGCATGTTTCCTGGCCTCCCCATGCTCACCACCCCATGGTGCTTTTCTCCATCCTACATTGCCACTCACTGCCTATCCTAATACAGACCTTCCTATTCACACAACCCCGTGATGTTTTCTCACTCCTACTAATGCATAGCCTCTTAGAAACCCTTACAATGCACACCACCCACGATGCTTTTCAGAAACCTTTCCTACATTGCCATTGCATGTTTCCTGACCTCCCCATGCTTTCCACCCCGTGGTGCTTTTTCCATCCTACAATGCCACTCACTGCCTATCCTAATTCAGATAATCAGATTCACACCACCCCATATTGTTTTTCTCACTGCTACTAGTGAATGGCCTGTTAGAATCCCTTCCACTGCGCACCACCCCGCAATGTTTTTCAGAAACCTATCCTACATTGCCACTGCATGTTTCCTGACCTCCCCATGTTGACCACATCGTGGTGCTTTTTCCATCCTACTTGCTACTCACTGCCTATCCTAATTCAGACCCTCCGATTAACACCACCCCGTGATGTTTTTCTCACTGCTTCTAGTGAATGGCCTGTTAGAAACCCTTACAATACGCATCCCCCGCGATGTTTTTCAGAAACCTATCCTACGTTGCCACTGCATGTTTCATGACCTCCCCATGCTGACCTGCCCGTGGTGCTTTTCACTATCCTACATTGCCACTCACTGCCAATCCTAATTCAGACCCTCCAATTCACACCAACCCGTGATGTTTTTCTCACTCCTACTAGTGAATGGTCTGTTGGAAACCCTTACAATGCGCAACACCCGCAATGTTTTTCAGAAACCTATCCTACATTGCTTCTCACTGCCTATCCTAATTCAGACCCTCCGATTCACACCACCCCGTGATGTTTTTCTCACATCTTACTAGTGAATGGCCATTTAGAAACCCCTACAATGCGCACCAGACCCTGATGTTTTTCAGAAAGCTATCCTACATTGCCACTGCATGTTTCCTGACCTCCACATGATGACCAACCCCTGTTGCTTTTCTCCATCCTTCATTGCCACTCACTGACTATTCTAATTCAGACCCTCTGATTCACACCATCTCTGATGTTTTTTCACTGCTCCTAGTGAATAGCCTTTAGAAATTCTTACAATGTGCACCACCCCGCGATGTTTTTCAGAAACCTATCGTATGTTTCTACTGCATGTTTCCTGACCTCCCCATGCTGACCACCCCGTGGTGCTTTTCTCCATCCTACATTGCCACTCACTGCATAACCTAATTCAGACAATTCGATTCACACCACCCCATGATGTTTTTCTCACTCCTACTAGTGAATGGCCTTTTATAAGCACTTACAAAGCGCAGCAAACTGCGATGTTTTTCGGAAACCTATCCTACATTGCCAGTGCATGTTTCCTGACCTCCACATGCTGACCACACCGTGATGCTTTTCTCCATCCTACATTGCCACTAACTGCCTATCCTAATTCAGACCCTCTGATTCACACCATCCAATGATGTTTTTCTCAATCCTACTAGTGAATGGCCTTTTAGAAACCCTTACAATGCGCACCACACCCTGATGTTTTCTGAAAGCTATTCTACTTTGCCCCTGTATGTTTCCTGACCTCACAATGCTGACCACAACGTTGGGCTTTTCTCCAACCTACATTGCCACTCACTGCGTATCCTAGTTGAGGCCTTTTGATTCACACCACCCCTGATATTTTTCTCACTCGTACTAGTGAATGGTCTGTTAGAAAGCCTTACACTTCGCACAACCCCGCGATGTTTTTTAGAAACCTATCCTACATTGTCACTGCATGTTTCCTGACCTCCCCATGCTGACCACCCCGTGCTTTTTTCTCCATCCTACATTGCCACTAACTGTCTATCCTAATTCAGATCCTCCGATTGACACCACCCCGCGATGTTTTTCTCACTCCTAATAGTGAATGGCCTGTTAGAACCCGTACAATGGGCACCATCCCGCGATATTTTTCAGAAGCCTATGCTACATTGCCAATGCATGTTTCCTGACCTACCCATGCTGACCACCCCGTGGTGCCTTTCTCCATCCTACATTGCAACTAACTGCCTATCCTACTTCAGACCCTCTGATTCACACCACCCCGTGATGTATTTCTCACTCCTACAAGTGAATGGCCTTTTAGAAATCCTTACAATGCTCTCCGGCCCTTGATATTTTTCAGAAAGCTATCCTACATTGCCCCTGCATGTTTCCTGACCTCCACATGCTGATCACCCCGTGGTGCTTTTTTCCATCCTAGATTGCCACTCACTGCCTATTCTAATTCAGAGCCTCTGATTCACACCACCCCGTGATGTTTTTCTCACTCCTACTAGTGAATTGCATGTTAGAAACCCTTACAACGCACATCACCACACAATGTTTTTCAGAAACCTATCCTACATTGCCCCTCTCTGCTTATCCTCATTTAGACTCTCCTATTCACACCACCCCGTGATGTTTTTTTCACTCCTACTAGTGAATGGCATGTTAGAAACCCTTACAATGCGCACCACCCGCGATGTTTTTCAGAAAGCTATCCTACATTGCCACTGCATGTTTCCTGACCTCCCCATGCTGACCACCCCGTGGTGTGTTTCTCCATCCTACATTGCCAATCATTGCCTATCCTAATTCAGACCTTCCAATTGACACCACCCCGTGATATTTTTCTCACTCCTACTAGTGAATGGCCTGTTAGAAACCCTTACAATTCGCAGCACCCCGTGGTGTTTTTCAGAAACCTATCCTACTTTGCCACTGCATGTTTCCTGACCTCCCCATGCTGAACACCCCGTGGTGCTTTTTTACATCCTACATTGCCAACGACTGCCTATCTTTTTCAGACCCTCCAATGCACACCACACCGTGATGTTTTTCAAACTCCTAGTAGTGAATGGCCTGTTAGAAACCCTCACAATGCGTACCTCCCCGCGATGTTTTTCAGAAACCTATCCTACATTGCCACTGCATGTTTCCTGAGCTCCCCATGCTGACCACCCCCTGTTGCTTTTGTCCATCCAACATTGCCACTCACTGCCTATCGTAATTCATACACTCCGATTCACAACACCACTGATGTTTTTCTCAATCCTACTAGTGAATAGCCTGTTAGAAACCCATACAATGAGCACCACCCCGCTATGTTTTTCAGAAATCTATCCTACATTGCCACTGCATGTTTCCTGACCTCCCCATGCTGACCATCCCGTATTGCTTTTCTCCATCCTATGTTGCCACTCACTGCCTATCCTAATTCAGACCCTCCGATTGACACCTCCCCGTGATGTTTTTCTCACTCCTACTAGTGAATGGCCTGTTAGAAACCCTTACAATGCGCACCACCCCGCGATGTGTTGCAGAAACCTATCCTACTTTGCCACAGCATGTTTCCTGACCTCCACATGCTGACCACCCCGTGGTGTTTTTTTCCATCCTACATTGCCACTCACTGCCTATCCTAATTCAGACCCTCCTATTTACACCACCCGTGTTGTTTTTCTCACGTCTTGTAAATGGCCTGCTAGAAACAATTACAATGCCCACCACCGCGTGATGTTTTTCAGAAACCTATCCTATATTGCCATTGCATGTTTCCTGACCTCCCCTTGCTGACCACCCCGTAGTGCTTTTATCCATCCAACATTGCCTATCACACCGTATGCTAAATCAGACCCTCTGATTCACCCCAACACGTGATGTTATTCTGACTCCTACTAGTCAATGGCCTGTTAGAAACACTTACAATGCGCACAACCCCGCGATATTTTTCAGAAAAGTATCCTACATTGCTAATCACTGCCTATCGTAATTCAGACCCTCCGATTCACACCATCCCGTGATAATTTTCTCACTCGAACTAGTGAATGTCCTGTTAGAATCCCTCACAATGCGCACCACCCCGCGATGTTTTTCAGAAAGCTATCCTACATTAACACTGCATGTTTCCTGACCTCCACATGCTGACCACTCCTTTGTGCTTTTTTCCATCCTACATTGCCACTCACTGCCTATCCTAATTCAGACCCTCCGAATCACACCACGCAGTGATGTTTTTCTCACTCCTAGTAGTGAATGGCCTGTTAGAAAACCTTACAATGCGCACCACCCCAGGATGTTTTTCAGAAAGCTATCCTACATTGCCACTGCATGTTTCGTGACCTCCACATGCTGACCACACCGTGGTGTTTTTTTCCATCCTACGTTGCCACTCACTGCCTATCCTAATTCAGACACTCCGTTTCACACCAACCCGTGATGTTTTTCTCACTCCTACTTGTGAATGACCTACTAGAAAACCTTACATAGCGCACCACCGCGGGATGTTTTTCAGAAACCTATCTTACATTGCCACTGCATATTTCCTGACCTCCCCATGCTGACCACCCCGTGGTGCGTTTTTCCATCCTACAATGCCACTCACTGCCTATCTTAATTCAGACCGTCCGATTCACACCACCCCGTGATGGTTTTCTCACTCCTACTAGTGAAATTCCTGTTAGAAACCCTTACAATGCGCACCACCCCATGATGTTTTTCAGAAACCTATCCTACATTGCCACTGCGTGTTTCCTGACCTCCCCATGCTCACCACCCCATGGTGCATTTCTCCATCCTACATTGCCCCTCACTGCCTATCCTAATACAGTCCCTCCGATTTACTCCACTCTGTGATGTTTTTACTCATTCCTACTAGTGAATGGTCTCTTAGAATCCCTTACAATGCGCACCCCCCGCGATGTATTTCAGAAACATATCCTACATTGCCATTGCATGTTTCCTGACCTCCCCATGCTTATCACCCCGTGGTGCTTTTCTCCATCCTACATTGCCACTCACTGCCTGTCCTAATTCAGGCAATCTGATTCACACCACCCCAGGATGTTTTTCTCACTCCTACTAGTGAATGGTCTGTTAGAAACCCTTACAATGCGCAACACCCACGATGTTTTTCAGAAACCTATCCTACATTGCTACTCACTGCCTATCCTAATTCAGACCCTCCGATTCACACCACCCCATGATGTTTTTCTCACTCCTACTAGTGAATGGCCTGTTAGAAACCCTTACAATGCGCACAACCCTGCAATATTTTTCAGAAACCTATCCTACATTGCTAATCACTGCCTATCGTAATTCAGACCCTCCGATTCACACAACCCCGTGATATTTTTCTCACTCGTACTAGTGAATGGCCTGTTAGAAACCCTCACAATGCGCACCACCCCTCGATGTTTTTCAGAAAGCTATCCTACATTGCCTCTGCAGGTTTCCTAACCTCCTCATGCTGACCACTCCGTGGTGCTTTTCTCCATCCTAGATTGCCACTCACCGCCTATCCTAATTCAGACCCTCTGATTCACACCACCCCTGATGTTTTTCTCACTCCTTCTAGTGAATAGCCTGTTGGAAACCCATACAATGAGCACCACCTCGCGATGTTTTTCAGAAAGCTATCCTACATTGCCACTGCATGTTTCCTGACCTCCCCATGCTGACCACCCTGTAGTGCTTTTCTCCATCCTTCATTGCCCCTCACTGCCTATCCTAATTCAGACCCTCCGATTCACATCACCCCGTGATGTTTGTCTCACTCCTACTAGTGAATGGCCTGTTAGAAACCCTTACAAGGCGCACCACCAGCGATGTTTTTAGAAAGCTATCGTATATTGCCGCTGCATGTTTCCTGACCTCCACATGCTGACCACTCCGTTGTGCTTTTCTCCATCCTACATTGCCACTCACTGCTTATCCTAATTCAGACTCTCCGAATCACACCACCCGGTGATGTTTTTCTCACTCCTACTAGTGAATGGCCTGTTAGAAAACCCTACAATGCGCACCACCCTGCGATGTTTTTCAGAAAGCTATCCTACATTGCCACTGCATGTTTCGTGACCTCCACATGCTGACCACACCGTGGTGCTTTTTTCCATCCTACATTGCCACTCACTGCCTATCCTAATTCAGACACTCTGTTTCACACCACCCCGTGATGTTTTTCTCACTTCTACTTGTGAATGGCCTACTAGAAACCCTTACAATGCGTACTTCCGCGGGATGTTTTTCAGAAACCTATCTTACATTACCACTGCATATTTCCTGACCTCCCCATGCTGACCACCCCCTGGTGCTTTCCTCCATCCTACATGGCCACTCACTGCCTATCTTAATTCAGACCGTCCGATTCACACCACCCCGTGATGGTTTTCTCACTCCTACTAGTGAATTTCCTGTTAGAAACCCTTACAATGCGCATCACCCCGTGATGTTTTTCAGAAATCTATCCTACATTGCCACTGCATGTTTTCTGACCTCCCCATGCTCACCACCCCCAGGTGCTTTTTTCCATCCTGCATTTCCACTCACTGCCTATCCTATTTCAGACCCTCTGATTCACAGCATCCCGTGATTTTTTTCTCACTCGTACTAGTGAATGCCCTGTTAGAAACCCCTACAATGCGCACCACACCATGATGTTTTTCAGAAAGCTATCCTACATTGCCACAGCATGTTTACTGACCTCCACATGATTGCCACCCACAGTTGTTTTTCTCCATCCTTCATTGCCACTCACTGACTATCCTAATTCAGACCCTCCGATTCACACCACACCGTGATGTTTTTCTCACTCCTACTAGTGAATGGTCTGTTAGAAACCCTTACAATGCGCAACACCCACGATGTTTTTCAGAAACCTATCCTACATTGGTACTCACTGCCTATCCTCATTTAGACTCTCGTATTCACACCACAGCGTGATGTTTTTCTCACTCCTACTTGTGAATGGTCTGTTAGAAAACCTTACAATGCGCAACACCCACGATGTTTTTCAGAATCCTATCCTACATTGGTACTCACTGCCTATCCTAATTCAGACCCTCCGATTCACACCACCCCGTGATGTTTTTCTCACTCCTACTAGTGAATGGCCTGTTAGAAACAATTACAATGAGCACCACCTGCGATGTTTATCAGAAACCTATCCTATATTGCCACTCACTGCCTATCCTAATTCAGACTGTCCGATTCAAACCACCCCGTGATGATTTTCTCTCTCCTACTAGTGAAGGGCCTGTTAGAAACCCTGACAAATGGGCACCACCCTGCGATGTTTTTCACAAACCTATCCTACATTGCCACTGCATGTTTCCTGACTTCCCCATGCTGACCACCCCGTGGGCCTTTCTCCATCCTACATTGCCTCTCACTGCGTATGCTAAATCAGACCCTCCGATTCACACCACCCCGTGATGTTTTTCTCACTCCTACTAGTGAATGTCCTGTTAGAATTCCTTACAATGCGCACCACCCCGCGATGTTTTTCAGAAACCTATCCTACATTGCCACTGCATGTTTCCTGACCTGACCATGCTGACCACCTCGTGGTGCTTTTTTCCATCCTACATTGCCACTCACTGCCTATCCTATTTCAGACCCTCCGATTCACAGCACCCCGTGATGTTTTTCTCACATCTTACTAGTGAATGGCCTTTTAGAAACCCCTACAATGCGCACCAGACCCTGATGTTTTTCAGAAAGCTATCCTACATTGCCACTGCATGTTTCCTGACCACCCCATGCTGACCACCCCGTGGTGTGTTTCTCCATCCTACATTGCCACTCACTGCATATCCTAATTCAGACCTTCCAATTCACACCACCCAGTGATGTTTTTCTCACTCCTACAAGTGAATGTCCACTTAGAAACCCTTTCAATGCACACCACCCAGGATGTTTTTCAGAAAGCTATCCTACATTGACACTGCATGTGTCCTAACCTCCCCATGCTGAATACCCCGTGGTTCTTCTCTATCCTACATTGCTAATCAGTGCCTATCCTAATTCAGACCTTCCAATTGACACCACCCCGTGATGTTTTTCTCACTCCTACTAGTGAATGACCTGTTAGAAACCCTTACAATTCGCAGAACCCCGTGGTGTTTTTCAGAAACCTATCCTACTTTGCCACTGCATGTTTCCTGACCTCCCCATGCTGACCACCCCGTGGTGCTTTTCTACATCCTTCATTGCCAACAACTGCGTATCTTTTTCAGACCCTCCAATTCACACCAAACCGTGATGTTTTTCTCACTCCTAGTAGTGAATGGCCTGTTAGAAACCCTCACAATGCGTACCACCCCGCGATGTTTTTCAGAAACCTATCCTACATTGCCACTGCATGTTTCCTGAGCTCCCCATGCTGACCACCGCCTGTTGCTTTTCTCCAGCCTACATTGCCACTCACTGCCTATCGTAATTCATACCCTCCGATTCTCACCACCACTGATGCTTTTCTCACTTCTACTAGTGAATAGCCTGTTAGAAGCCCATACAATGAGCACCACCCCGCGATGTTTTTCAGAAACCTATCCTACATTGCCACTGCATGTTTCCTGACGTACCCATGCTGACCATCCCATAGTGCTTTTCTCCATCCTACATTGCCACTCACTGCCTTTCCTAATTCAGACCCTCCGATTTACACCACCCGTGATGTTTTTCTCACTTCTTCTTGTGAATGGCCTGCTAGAAACAATTACAATGCCCACCACCGCGTGTTGTTTTTCAGAAACCTATCCTACATTGCCAATGCATGTTTCCTAACCTCCCCATGCTCAACACACCGTGGTGCTTTTCTCCATCCTTCATTGCCACTCACTATCCTAATTCAGACCCTCTGATTCACACCACCCCTGATGTTTTTAAACTGCTACTAGTGAATTGCCTGTTAGAAATTCTTACAATGTGCACCACCCCGCGATGTTTTTCAGAAACCTATCGTACTTTTCCACTGCATGTTTCCTGACCTCCCCATGCTGACCACCCCGTGGTGCTTTTCTCCATCATACATTGTCTCTCACTGCCTATACTAATACAGACCCTCCGATTCACACCACCCCGTGATGTTTTTCTCAGTCCTACTAGTGAATGGCCTGTTCGAAACCCTTACAATGTGCACCACCCGTGATGTTTTTCCGAAATGTATCCTACATTGCCACTGCATGTTTCCTGACCTCCACATGCTGACCACCCCGTGGTGCTTTTCTCCATCCTACATTGCCTCTCACTGACTATCCTAATTCAGACCCTCTGATACACACCACCCCTGATGTTTTTTACTGCTACTAGTGAATAGCCTGTTAGAAATCCTTACAATACGCACCACCCCGCGATGTTTTTCAGAAACCTTTCTTAAATTACCACTGCATATTTCCTGAACTCCCCATGCTAACCACCCCCTGGTGCTTTTCTCCATCATACATTGCCTCTCACTGCCTATACTAATACAGACCCTCCGATTCACACCACCCCGTGATGTTTTTCTAACTCCTACTAGTCAATGGCCTATTAGAAACCCTTACAATGTGCACCACCCGCGATGTTTTTCTGAAACGTATCCTACATTGCCACTGCATGTTTCCTGACCTTCCCATGCTGACTACCCCGTGGTACTTTCTCCATCCTACATTGCCACTCACTGCTTATCCTAATTCAGACCGTCTGATTCACACCACCCCATGATGTTTTTCTCACTCCTTCTAGTGAATGGCCTTTTAGAAACCCTTACAATGCGAACCACACCGTGATGTTTTTCAGAAATCTATCCTACGTTGCCCCTGCATGTTTCCTGACCTCACCATGCTGACCAACTCGTGGTGCTTTTCTCCATCCTACATTGCCACTCACGGCCTATTCTAATTGAGGCCTTCCGACTCACACCACCCCTTGATGTTTTTCTCACTCCTACAAGTGAATTGCCTGTTACAAATGCTTACAATGCTCACCACACGCGATGTTTCTCAGAAACCTATCCTACATTGCCACTGACTGCGTATCCTAATTCATACCCACCGATTCACAGCACCCCGTCACGTTTTTCTCACTTCTACTAGTGAACAGCCTGTTACAAAACCTTACAATGCACACCACACGCGATGTTTTTCACAAATCTATCCGACATTGCCACTGCATGATTCCTGACCTCCCCATGCTAATTACCCCCTGGTGCTTTTCTCCATCCTACATTGCCACTCACTGCCTATCCTAATTCAGACCGTCTGATTCACACGACCCCGTGATGTTTTTCTCACTTCTTCTTGTCAATGGCCTGCAAGAAACCCTTACAATGCGCACCACTGCGCGATGTTTTTCGGAAACCTATCTTACATTGCCCTTGTATATTTCCTGACCTCCCCATGCTGACCAAACCGTGGTGCTTTTCTCCATTCTACATTGCCACTCACTGCCTATCCTAATACATACGCTCCTATTCACACCACCCCGTGATGTTTTTCTCACTCCTCCTAATGAATACCCTCTTAGATACCCTTACAATGCACACCACCCGCGATGTTTTTCAGAAACCTATACTACATTGCATTGCATGTTTCCTAACCTCCCCATGCTGACCACCCCGTGGTGCTTTTTCCATCCTACATTGCCACTCACTGCCTATCCTAATTCAGATAATCCAATTCACACCACCCCAAATTGTTTTCTCACTCCTACTAGTGAATGGCCTGATAGAAACCCTACCACTGCGCACCACCCCGCGATGTTTTTCAGAAACCTATCCTATAATGCCACTGCATGTTTCCTGACCTCCCCATGTTGACCACCCCGTGGTGCTTCTCCATCCTACATTGCAACTCAGTGCCTATTGTAATTCAGACCTTCTGATTGACACCACCCCATGATGATTTTCTCACTCCTACTAGTGAATGGCCTGTTAGAAACCCTTACAATGCACACAACCCCGCAATATTTTTCAGAAACATATCCTACATTGCTACTCACTGCCTATCGTAATTCAGACCCTCCGATTCACACCACCCCGTGATGTTTTTCTCACTCGTACTAGTGAATGGCCTGTTAGAAAGCCTTACAATGCGCACCACCCGCGATGTTTTTCAGAAAGCTATCGTACATTGCCACTGCATGTTACCTGACCTCCCCATGCTGACCACTCCATTGTGCTTTTCTCCATCCTACATTGCCACTCATTGCCTATCCTAATTCAGACCGTCCGAATCACACCACTCGGTGATGTTTTTCTCACTCCTACTAGTGAATGGCCTGTTAGAAACCCTTACAATGCGCACCACCCCGCGATGTTTTTCAGAAAGCAATCCTACATTGCCACTGCATGTTTCCTGACCTGCACATGCTGACCACCCCGTGGTGTTTTTTTCCATCTACATTGCCACTCACTGCCTATCCTAATTCCGACACTCCGTTTCACACCACCCCGTGATGTTTTTCTCACTCCTCCTTGTGAATGGCCTACAAGAAACCCTTACAATGCGCAACACCGCGGGATGTTTTTCAGAAACCTATCCTTCATTGCCACTGCATATTTCCTGACCTCCCCATGCTGAAAACCCCGTGGTGCTTTTCTCCATCCTACATTGCCACGCCCTGCCAATCCTAATTCAGACCGTCCGATTCACACCACCCCGTGATGTTTTTCTCACTCCTACTAGTGAATGGCCTGTTAGAAACCCTTACAATGTGCACCACCCGCGATGTTATTCCAAAACGTATCCTACATTGCCACTGCATGTTTCCTGACCTTCCCATGCTGCCCACCCCGTGGTGCTTTTCTCCATCCTACATTGCCACTCACAGCCTAACCTAATTCAGACAATTCGAATCACACCACCCCATGATGTTTTTCTCACTCCTACTAGTGAATGGCCTGTTAGAAACCCTTTCAATGTGCACCATCCGGCGATGTTTTTCAGAAACCTATCATACATTGCCAGTGCATGTTTCCTGACCTCAACATGCTGACCACCCCGTGGTGCTTTTCTCCATCCTACATTGCCACTAACTGCCTATCCTAATTCAGACCGTCTGATTCACACCACCCGATGACGTTTTTGTCACTCCTACTAGTGAATGGCCTTTTAGACACCCTTCAATGCGAACCACACCGTGATGTTTTTCAGAAAGCTATCCTACGTTGCCCCTTCATGTTTCCTGACCTCACCATGCTGACCACCTCGTGGTGCTTTTCTCAATCCTACATTGCCACTCACTGCCTATTCTAATTGAGGCCTTCCGATTCACACCACCCCTTGATGTTTTTCTCACTGCTACTAGTAAATGGCCTTTTACAAACCCTTACAATGCGCACCAACCGCGATGTTCTTCAGAAACCTATCCTACATTGCCACTCACTGCCTATCCTATTTCAGATACTCCGATTCACAGCACCCCATCACGTTTTTCTCAATCCTACTAGTGAATAGCATGTTACAAACCCTTACAATGCGCACCACCCACGATGTTTTTCACAAATCTATCCGACATTGCCACTGCATGTTTCCTGACCTCTCCATGCCAAGGACCCCCTGGTGCTTTTCTCCATCCTACATTGCCACTCACAGCCTATCCTAATTTTGACCATCCGATTCACACCACCCGGTGATGTTTTTCTCACTTCTTCTTGTCAATGGCCTGCAAGAAACCCTTACAATGCGCACCACCACGCGATGTTTTTCAGAAACCTATCTTACATTGCCACTGTATATTTCCTGACCTCCCCATGCTGACCAAACCGTGGTGCTTTTCTTCATCCCACATTGCCACTCACTGCCTATACTAATTCAGACCGTCCGATTCACACCACCCCGTGATGTTTTTCTCACTCCTACTAGTGAATGGCCTGCTAGAAACCCTTACAATGCGCAACACCCCGCGAGGTTATTCAGAAAGCTATCATACATTGCCACTGCATGTTTCCTGACCTCCACATGCTGACCACCCCGTGGTGTTTTTTTCATCCTACATTGCCAATCACTGCCTATCCAAATTCAGACACTCCGTTTCACAACAACCCGTGATGTTTTTCTCACTCCTCGTTGTGAATGGCCTACTTGAAACCATTAAAATGCGCACCACAGCGGGATGTTTTTCAGAAACCTATCTTACATTGCCACTGCATATTTCCTGAACATATTTCATGCTAACCATACCTGGTGCTTTTCTCCATCCTACATTGCCACTCACTGCCTATCTTAATTCAGACCGTCCGATTAACACCACCCCGTGATGTTTTTCTCACTTCTACTAGTGAATTTCCTGTTAGAAACCCTTAGAATGCGCATCACCCACGATGTTTTTCAGAAACCTATCCTATATTGCCAGTGCATGTTTCCTGACCTCACCATGCTCAACAGCCCGTGGTGCTTTTTCCATCCTACATTGCCACTCACTGCCTATCCTAATTCAGACAATCCGATTCACAGCACCCCAGGATGTTTTTCTCACTCATACTAGTGAATGGCCTGTTAGAAACCCTTACAATGCGCACCACCCCACGATGTTTTTCAGAAACCTATCCTACATGGCCACTGCATGTTTACTGACCTGCCAATGCTGACCACGGCGTGGTGCTTTCTCCATTCTACATTGCCACTCACTTCCAATCCTAATTCAGAGTGTCCGATTCACACCACCCCGTGAAGTTTTTCTCACTCCTTCTAGGGAATGGCCTGTTAGAAACCCTTACAATGCGCACCACCCCGCGATGTTTTTCAGAAAGCAATCCTACATTGCCACTGCATGTTTCCAGACCTCAACATACTGACCACCCTGCGGTGCTTTTCTCGATCCTACATTGCCACTAACTGCCTATCCTAATTCAGACCGTCTGATTCACACCACCCCATAATGATTTTCTCACTCCTACTAGTGAATGGCCTTTTAGAAACCCTTACGATGCGAACCACACCGTGATGTTTTTCAGAAAGCTATTTTACGTTGCCACTGCATGTTTCCTGAGCTCCCCATGCTGACCACCCCCTGTTGCTTTTCTCTATCCTACATTGCCACTCACTGCCTATCCTAATTCAGACCCTTCGATTAACACCATCCCGTGATGTTTTTCTAACTTCTTCTTGTGAATGGCCTGCAAGAAACACTTACAATGCCCACCACCGCGTGATGTTTTTCAGAAACCTATCCTACATTGCCAATGCATGTTTCCTGAACTCCCCATGGTCACCACACCGTGGTGCCTTTCTCCATCCTACGTTACCACTCACTGCCTATCCTAATACAGACCCTCCTATTCACACCACCCCGTGATGTTTTTCTCACTCCTACTAATGAATAGCCTCTTAGAAACCCTTCCATTGTGCACCACGCTGCGATGTTTTTCAGAAACCTATCCTACATTGCCACTGCATGTTTCATGACCTCCCCATGTTGACCACCCCGTGGTGCTTTTTCCATCCTACATTGCTACTCACTGCCTATCCTAATTCAGACCCTCCGATTCACAGCACCCCCTGATGTTTTTCTCACTCCTACTAGTGAATGGCCTGTTAGAAACTCTTTCAATGCGCACCACCCTGCGATGTTTTCCAGAAACCTATCCTACATTGCCACCCCCTGCCTATCCTTATCCAGACTGTCCGACTCATACCACCCAGTGATGTTTTTGTCACTCCTACTAGTGAATGGCCTGTCAGAAACCCTGACAAATGTGCACCACCCGCGATGCTTTTCGCAAACCTATCCTACATTGCCAGTGTATGTTTCCTGACCTCCCCATGCTGACCAACCCGTGGGCCTTTCTCCATCCTACGTTGCCTCTCACTGTGTATGCTTAATCAGACCCTCCTATTCACACCACCCTGTTATGTTTTTCTCACTCCTACTAGTGAATATCCTGTTAGAAATCCTTACAATGCGCACCACCCCGCGATGTTTTTCAGAAACCGATCCTACATTGCCACTGCATGTTTCCTGACCTCCCCATGCTCACCACCCCGTGGTGCTTTTTTCCAACCTACATTACCACTCACTGCCTATCCTATTTCAGACCCTCCGATTCACATCACCCCGTGATGTTTTTCTCACTCGTACTAGTGAATGGGCTGTTAGAAACCCTACAATGCGCACCACCCCGCGATGTTTTTCAGAAACCTATCCTACATTGCCACTGCATATTTCCTGACCTCCACATGATGACCACCCCCTGTTGCATTTCTCCATCCTACATTGCCACTCACTGACTTCCTAATTCAGACCCTCTGATTCACACCACCCCTGATGTTATTTTACTGCTACTAGTGAATAGCCTGTTAGAAATCCTTAAAATGCGCACCACCCCGCGATGTTTTTCAGAAACTTATCCTATATTGCCACTGCATGCTTCCTGACCTCCCCATGCTGAAGACCCCGTGGTGCTTTTCTCCATCATACATTGCCTCTCACTGCCTATACTAATACAGACCCTCCGATTCACATCACCCCCTGATGTTTTTCTCACTCCTACTAGTGAACGGCCTGTTAGAAACCCTTACAATGTGCACCACCCGCGATGTTTTTCAGAAACCTATCCTACATTGCCACTGCATGTTTCCTGACTTTCCCATGCTGACCTACCCGTGGTGCTTTTCTCCATCCTACGTTGCCTTGCACTGCCTAAACTAATTCAGACAATTCGATTCACACCACCCCATGATGTTTTTCTCACTCCTACTAGTGCATGGCCTTTTAGAAGCACTTACAATGCGCACCACCCCACGATGTTTTACTGAAACCTATCCTACATTGCCACTGCATGTTTCCTGACCTCCGCATGCTGACCACACCGCGGTGCTTTTCTCCATCCTACATTGCCACTAACTGCCTATCCTAATTCAGACCGTCTGATTCACACCACCCCATAATGATTTTCTCACTCCTACTAGTGAATGGCCTTTTAGAAACCCGTACAATGCAAACCACACCGTGATGTTTTTCAGAAAGCTAT
The DNA here is from genome assembly GCF_034190915.1 of Cavia porcellus. NCBI lineage: Eukaryota > Metazoa > Chordata > Mammalia > Rodentia > Caviidae > Cavia > Cavia porcellus. Next base: position 32,034,801 of record NW_026947515.1, read on the forward strand.
CCTAAGTTGCCCCTGCATGTTTCCTGACCTCCCCATGCTGACCACCCCGTGGTGCTTTTCTCCATCCTACATTGCCTCTCACTGCGTATGCTAAATCAGACCCTCTAATTCACCCCACCGCGTGATGTTTTTCTCACTCCTACTAGTGAATGGCCTGTTAGAAACCCTTACAATGCGCACAACCCGACAATATATTTCAGAAACCTATCCTACATTGCTACTCACTGCCTATAGTAATTCAGACCCTCTGATTCACACCACCCTGTGATGTTTTTCTCACTCGTACTAGTGAATGGCCTGTTAGAAATCCTTACAATGCGCACCACCTCGCGATATTTTTCAGAGCGCTATCCTACATTCCCACTGCATGTTTCCTAACCTCCCCATGCTGACCACCCCGTGGTGATTTTCTCCATCCTACATTGCCACTCACTGCCTATCCTAATTCAGACCCTCCGAATCACGCCACTCGGTCGTGTTTTTCTCACTCCTACTAGTGAATGGCCGGTTAGAAACCCTTACAATGCGCACCACCCAGCGATGTTTTTCAGAAAGCAATCCTACATTGCCACTGCATGTTTCCTGACCTCAACATGCTGACCACCCTGTGGTGCTTTTCTCCATCCTACATTGCCACTAACTGCCTATCCTAATTCAGACCGTCTGATTCACACCACCCCATAATGATTTTCTCACTCCTACTAGTGAATGGCCTTTTAGAAACCCTTACAATGCGAACCACACCGTGATGTTTTTCAGAAAGCTATCCTACGTTGCCCCTGCATGTTTCCTGACCTCACCATGCTGACCACCTCGTGGTGCTTTTCTCAATCTTACATTGCCACTCACTGCCTATTCTAATTGAGGCCTTCCGATTCACACCACCCCTTGATGTTTTTCTCACTCCTACTAGTGAATGGCCTGTTACAAACCCATACAAAGCGCACCACCCGCGATGTTTCTCAGAAACCTATCCTACATTGCCACTCACTGCCTATCCCTATTCAGACCCTCTGATTCACAGCATCCCGTCACGTTTTTCTCACTCGTACTAGTGAATAGCCTGTTACAAACTCTTACAATGCGCACCACCCACGATGTTTTTCACAAATCTATCCGACATTGCCACTGCATGTTTCCTGACCTCTCCATGCTGAGCACCCCCTGGTGCTTTTCTCCATCCTACATTGCCACTCACAGCCTATCCTAATTCAGCCCATCCGATTCACACCACCCCGTGGTGTTTTTCTCACTTCTTCTTGTCAATGGCCTGCTAGAAACCCTTACAATGCGCACCACCCCACGATGTTTTTCAGAAACCTATCTTACATTCCCACTGTATATTTCCTGACCTCCCCATGTTGACCAAACCGTGGTGCTTTTCTCCATCCTACATTGCCACTCACTGCCTATGCTAATTCAGACCGTCTGATTCACACCACCCCGTGAAGTTTTTCTCACTCCTACTAGTGAATGTACTGTTAGAATCCCTTACAATGCGCAACACCCCGCGATGTTTTTCAGAAACCTATCCTACATTGCCAATGCATGTTTACGGACCTCCCCATGCTCACCACCCCGTGGTGCTTTTCTCCATCCTGCATTGCCACTCAATGCCTATCCTAATGCAGACCCTCCTATTAACACCATCCCGTGATGTTTTTCTCACTCTTACATAGCATAGCCCCTTAGAAACCCTTACAATGCACACCACCCGCGATGTTTTTCAGAAACCTATCCTACATTGCCATTGCATGTTTCCTGACCTCCCCATGCTTTCCACCCCGTGGTGCTTTTTCCATCCTACATTGCCACTCACTGCCTATCCTAATTCAGATAATTCGATTCACACCACCCCATATTGTTTTTCTCACTTCTACTAGTGAATGGCCTGTTAGAAAACCTTCCACTGCGCACCACCCCGCGATGTTTTTCAGAAACCTATCATACATTGCCACTGCATGTTTCCTGACCTCCCCATGTTGACCACCCCGTGGTGCTTTTACCATCCTACTTGCTACTCACTGCGTATCCTAAATCAGACCTTCCGATTCACACCACCCCGTGATGTTTTTCTCACTGCTACTAGTGAATGGCCTGTTAGAAAGCCTTACAATACGCACCCCCGCGATGTTTTTCAGAAACCTATCCTACATTGCCATTGCATGTTTCCTGACCTCCCCATGCTGACCACCCCGTGGTGCTTTTCTCCATCCTACATTGCCTCTCACTGCGTATGCTAAATCAGACCCTCTAATTCACCCCACTGCGTGATGTTTTTTTCACTCCTACTAGTGAATGGCCTGTTAGAAACCCTTACAATGCGCACAACCCGACAATATATTTCAGAAACCTATCCTACATTGCTACTCACTGCCTATCGTAATTCAGACCCTCTGATTCACACCACCCTGTGATGTTTTTCTCACTCGTACTAGTCAATGGCCTGTTAGAAATCCTTACAATGCGCACCACCTCGCGATATTTTTCAGAGCGCTATCCTACATTGCCACTGCATTTTTCCTAACCTCCCCATGCTGACCACCCCGTGGTGATTTTCTCCATCCTACATTGCCACTCACTGCCTATCCTAATTCAGACCCTCCGAATCACACCACTCGGTCGTGTTTTTCTCACTCCTACTAGTGAATGGCCGGTTAGAAACCCTTACAATGCGCACCACCCCGCGATGTTTTTCAGAAAGCAATCCTACATTGCCACTGCATGTTTCCTGACCTCAACATGCTGACCACCCTGTGGTGCTTTTCTCCATCCTACATTGCCACTAACTGCCTATCCTAATTCAGACCGTCTGATTCACACCACCCCATAATGATTTTCTCACTCCTACTAGTGAATGGCCTTTTAGAAACCCTTACAATGCGAACCACACCGTGATGTTTTTCAGAAAGCTTTCCTACATTGCCCCTGCATGTTTCCTGACCTCACCATGCTGACCACCTCGTGGTGCTTTTCTCAATCCTACATTGCCACTCACTGCCTATTCTAATTGAGGCCTTCCCATTCACACCACCCCTTGATGTTTTTCTCACTCCTACTAGTGAATGGCCTGTTACAAACTCATACAAAGCGCACCACCCGCGATGTTTCTCAGAAACCTATCCTACATTGCCACTCACTGCCTATCCTAATTCAGACCCTCTGATTCACAGCATCCCGTCACGTTTTTCTCACTCCTACTAGTGAATAGCCTGTTACAAACTCTTACAATGCGCACCACCCACGATGTTTTTCACAAATCTATCCGACATTGCCACTGCATGTTTCCTGACCTCTCCATGCTGAGCACCCCCTGGTGCTTTTCTCCATCCTACATTGCCACTCACAGCCTATCCTAATTCAGCCCATCCGATTCACACCACCCCGTGGTGTTTTTCTCACTTCTTCTTGTCAATGGCCTGCTAGAAACCCTTACAATGCGCACCACCCCGCAATGTTTTTCAGAAACCTATCTTACATTGCCACTGTATATTTCCTGACCTCCCCATGTTGACCAAACCGTGGTGCTTTTCTCCATCCTACATTGCCACTCACTGCCTATCCTAATTCAGACCGTCCGATTCACACCACCCCGTGAAGTTTTTCTCACTCCTACTAGTGAATGTACTGTTAGAATCCCTTACATTGCGCAACACCCCGCGATGTATTTCAGAAACCTATCCTACATTGCCAATGCATGTTTCCAGACCTCCCCATGCTCACCACCCCGTTCTGCTTTTCTCCATACTGCATTGCCACTCAATGCCTATCCTAATGCAGACCCTCCTATTCACACCACCCCTTGATGTTTTTCTCACTCCTACTTATGCATAGCCCCCTAGAAACCCTTACAATGCACACCACCCATGATGTTTTTCAGAACCCTATCCTACATTGCCATTGCATGTTTCCTGACCTCCCCATGCTTTCCACCCCGTGGTGCTTTTTCCATCCTACATTGCCACTCACTGCCTATCGTAATTCAGATAATCCGATGCACACCACCCCATATTGTTTTTCTCACTGCTACTAGTGAATGGCCTGTTAGAAACCCTTCCACTGCGCACCACCGTGCGATGTTTTTCAGAAACCTATCATACATTGCCACTGCATGTTTCCTGACCTCCCCATGTTGACCACCCCGTGGTGCTTTTACCATCCTACTTGCTACTCACTGCGTATCCTAATTCAGACCCTCCGATTCACACCACCCCGTGATGTTTTTCTTACTGCTACTAGTGAATGGCCGGTTAGAAACCCTTACAATACGCACCCCCGCGATGTTTTTCAGAAACCTATCCTACATTGCCATTGCATGTTTCCTGACCTCCCCATGCTGACCACCCCGTGGTGCTTTTCTCCATCCTACATTGCCTCTCACTGCGTATGCTAAACCAGACCCTCTAATTCACCCCACTGCGTGATGATTTTCTCACTCCTACTAGTGAATGGCCTGTTAGAATCCCTTACAATGCGCACAACCCGGCAATATATTTCAGAAACCTATCCTACATTGCTACTCACTGCCTATCGTAATTCAGAACCTCCGATTCATACCACCCTGTGATGTTTTTTTCACTCGTACTAGTGAATGGCCTGTTAGAAATCCTTACAATGCGCACCACCTCGCGATATTTTTCAGAAAGCTATCCTACATTGCCACTGCATGTTTCCTAACCTCCCCATGCTGACCACCCCGTGGTGATTTTCTCCATCCTACATTGCCACTCACTGCCTATCCTAATTCAGACCCTCCGAATCACACCACTCGGTGGTGTTTTTCTCACTCCTACCAGTGAATGGCCTGTTAGAAACACTTACAATGCGCACCACCCCGCGATGTTTTTCAGAAAGCAATCCTACATTGCCACTGCATGTTTCCTGACCTCAACATGCTGACCACCCTGTGGTGCTTTTCTCCATCCTACATTGCCACTAACTGCCTATCCTAATTCAGACCGTCTGTTTCACACCACCCCATAATGATTTTCTCACTCCTACTAGTGAATGGCCTTTTAGAAACCCTTACAATGCGAACCACACCGTGATGTTTTTCAGAAAGCTATCCTACGTTGCCCCTGCATGTTTCCTGACCTCACCATGCTGTCCACCTCGTGGTGTTTTTCTCCATCCTACATTGCCACTCACTGCCTATTCTAATTGAGGCCTTCTGATTCACACCACCCCTTGATGTTTTTCTCACTCCTACTAGTGAATGGCCTGTTACAAACCCATACAAAGCGCACCACCCGCGATGTTTCTCAGAAACCTATCCTACATTGCCACTCACTGCCTATCCTAATTCAGACCCTCCGATTCACAGCACCCCGTCACGTTTATCTCACTCCTACTAGTAAATAGTCTGTTACAAACTCTTACAATGCGCACCACCCACGATGTTTTTCACAAATCTATCCGACATTGCCACTGCATGTTTCCTGACCTCCCCATGTTGAGCACCCCCTGGTGATTTTCTCCATCCTACATTGCCACTCACAGCCTATGCTAATTCAGCCCATCTGATTCACACCACTCCGTGTTGTTTTTCTCACTTCTTCTTGTCAATGGCCTGCTAGAAACCCTTACAATGCGCAACACCGCGCGATGTTTTTCAGAAACCTATCTTACATTGCCACTGTATATTTCTTGAACTCCCCATGTTGACCAAACCGTGGTGATTTTCTCCATCCTACATTGCCACTCACTGCCTATCCTAATTCAGACCGTCCGATTCACACCACCCCGTGATGTTTTTCTCACTCCTACTAGTGAATGTACTGTTAGAAACCCTTACAATGCGCAACACACCGCAATGTTTTTCAGAAACCTATCCTACATTGCCAATGCATGTTTCCGGACCTCCCCATGCTCACCACCCCGTGGTGCTTTTCTCCATCCTACATTGCCACTCACTGCCTATCCTAATACAGACCCTCCTATTCACACCACCCCGTGATGCTTTTCTCAGTCCTACTAATGCATAGCGCCTTAGAAACCCTTACAATGCACACCACCCGCGATGTTTTTCAGAAACCTATCCTACATTGCCATTGCATGTTTCCTGACCTCCCCATGCTTTCCACCCCGTGGTGCTTTTTCCATCCTACATTGCCACTCACTGCCTATCCTATTTGAGATATTCCGATTCACACCACCCCATATTGTTTTTCTCACTGCTACTTATGAATGGCCTGTTAGAAATCCTTCCACTGCGCACTACCCCGCGATGTTTTTTAGAAACCTATACTACATTGCACTGCATGTTTCCTGACCTCCCCATGTTGACCACCCCGTGGTGCTTTTTCCATCCTACTTGCTACTCACTGCATATCCCAATTCAGACCCTCCGATTCACACCACCCCGTGATGTTTTTCTCCCTGCTACTAGTGAATGGCCTGTTAGAAACCCTTACAATACGCACCCCCCGCGATGTTTTTCAGAAACCTATCCTATATTGCCATTGCATGTTTCCTGACCTCCCCATGCTGACCACCCCGTGGTGCTTTTCTCCATCCTACATTGCCTCTCACTGCGTATGCTAAATCAGACCCTCTAATTCACCCCACCACGTGAAGTTTTTCTCACTCCTACCAGTGAATAGCCTGTTACAAACACTTACAATGCGCACCACCCACGATGTTTTTCACAAATCTATCCGACATTGCCACTGCATGTTTCCTGACCTCCCCATGCTGAGCACCCCCTGGTGCTTTTCTCCATCCTACATTGCCACTCACAGCCTATCCTAATTCAGCCCATCCGATTCACACCACCCCGTGGTGTTTTTCTCACTTCTTCTTGTCAATGGCCTGCTAGAAACCCTTACAATGCGCACCACCGCGCGACGTTTTTCAGAAACCTATCTTACATTGCCACTGTATATTTCCTGACCTCCCCATGTTGACCAAACCGTGGTGCTTTTCTCCATCCTACATTGCCACTCACTGCCTATCCTAATTCAGACCGTCCGATTCACACCACCCTGTGAAGTTTTTTTCACTCCTACTAGTGAATGTACTGTTAGAATACCTTACAATGCGCAACACCCCACGATGTTTTTCAGAAACCTATCCTACATTGCCAATGCATGTTTCCGGACCTCCCAATGCTCACCACCCCGTGGTGCTTTTCTCCATCCTGCATTGCCACTCAATCCCTATCCTAATGCAGACCCTCCTATTCACACCACCCCGTGATGTTTTTCTCACTCCTACTAATGCAAAGCCCCCTAGAAACCATACAATGCAAACCACCGCGATGTTTTTCAGAAACCTATCCTACATTGCCATTGCATGTTTCCTGACCTCCCCATGCTTTCCACCCCGTGGTGCTTTTTCCATCCTACATTGCCACTCACTGCCTATCCTAATTCAGATAATCCGATGCACACCACCCCATATTGTTTTTCTCACTGCTACTAGTGAATGGCCTGTTAGAAACCCTTCCGCTGTGCACCACCGCGCGATGTTTTTCAGAAACCTATCCTACATTGCCACTGCATGTTTCCTGACCTCCCCATGTTGACCACCCCGTGGTGCTTTTACCATCCTACTTGGTACTCACTGCGTATCCTAATTCAGACCCTCCGATTCACACCACCCCGTGATGTTTTTCTCACTGCTACTAGTGAATGGCCTGTTAGAAACCCTTACAATACGCACCCCCCACGATGTTTTTCAGAAACCTATCCTACATTGCCATTGCATGTTTCCTGACCTCCCCATGCTGACCACCCCGTGGTGCTTTTCTCCATCCTACATTGCCTCTCACTGCGTATTCTAAATCAGACCCTCTAATTCACCCCACCGCGTGATGTTTTTCTCACTCCTACTAGTGAATGGCCTGTTAGAATCCCTTTCAATGCGCACAACCCGGCAATATATTTCAGAAACCTATTCTACATTGCTACTCACTGCCCATCCTAATTCAGACCCTCCGAATCACACCACTCGGTGATGTTTTTCTCACTCCTTCTAGGGAATGGCCTGTTAGAAACCCTTACAATGCGCACCACCCCGCGATGTTTTTCAGGAAGCTATCCTACATTGCCACTGCATGTTTCCTAACCTCCCCATGCTGACCACCCCGTGGTGATTTTCTCCATCCTACATTGCCACTCACTGCCTATCCTAATTCAGACCCTCCGAATCACACCACTCGGTGATGTTTTTCTCACTCTTTCTAGGGAATGGCCTCTTAGAAACCCTTACAATGCGCACCACCCTGCGATGTTTTTCAGAAAGCAATCCTACATTGCCACTGCATGTTTCCAGACCTCAACATGCTGACCACCCTGCGGTGCTTTTCTCCATCCTACATTGCCACTAACTGCCTATCCTAATTCAGACCCTCTGATTCACACCACCCCATAATGATTTTCTCACTCCTACTAGTGAATGGCCTTTTAGAAACACTTACGATGCGAACCACACCGTGATGTTTTTCAGAAAGCTATTTTACGTTGCCACTGCATGTTTCCTGAGCTCCCCATGCTGACCAACCCTGTTGCTTTTCTCTATCCTACATTGCCACTCACTGCCTATCCTAATTCAGACCCTTCGATTAACACCATCCCATGATGTTTTTCTAACTTCTTCTTGTGAATGGCCTGCAAGAAACACTTACAATGCCCACCACCGCGTGATGTTTTTCAGAAACCTATCCTACATTGCCAATGCATGTTTCCTGAACTCCCCATGGTCACCACACCGTGGTGCCTTTCTCCATCCTACGTTACCACTCACTGCCTATCCTAATACAGACCCTCCTATTCACACCACCCCATGATGTTTTTCTCACTCCTACTAATGAATAGCCTCTTAGAAACCCTTCCATTGTGCACCACGCCGCGATGTTTTTCAGAAACCTATCCTACATTGCCACTGCATGTTTCATGACCTCCCCATGTTGACCACCCCGTGGTGCCATTTCCATCCTACATTGCTACTCACTGCCTATCCGAATTCAGACCCTCCGATTCACAGCACCCCATGTTGTTTTTCTCACTCCTACTAGTGAATGGCCTGTTAGAAACCCTTACATGCGCACCTCCCGCGATATTTTTCAGAAACGTAACCTATATTGCCACTGCATATTTCCTGACCGCCCCATGCTGACCACGCCGTGGTGCTTTTCTCCATCCTACATTGCCACTCACTGCCAATCCTAATTCAGACCGTCCGATTCACAACACCCCGTGATGTTTTTCTCACTCCTATTGTGAATGGTCTGTTAGAAACCTTACAATGCGCACCACCGCGATGTTTTTCAGAAACCTATCCTACATTGCTACTCACTGCCTATCCTAATTCAGACCGTCTGATTCACAACACCCCGTGATTATTTTCTCACTCCTATTAGTGAATGGCCTTTTAGAAACAATTACAATGAGCACCACCTGCGATGTTTTTCAGAAACCTATCCTACATTGCCACCCCCTGCCTATCCTTATCCAGACTGTCCGACTCACACCACCCAGTGATGTTTTTGTCACTCCTACTAGTGAATGGCCTGTCAGAAACCCTGACAAATGTGCACCACCCGCGATGTTTTTCGCAAACCTATCCTACATTGCCAGTGTATGTTTCCTGACCTCCCCATGCTGACCAACCCGTGGGCCATTCTCCATCCTACGTTGCCTCTCACTGTGTATGCTTAATCAGACCCTCCGATTCACACCACCCTGTTATGTTTTTCTCACTCCTACTAGTGAATATCCTGTTAGAAATCCTTACAATGCGCACCACCCAGCGATGTTTTTCAGAAACCTATCCTACATTGCCACTGCATGTTTCCTGACCTCCCCATGCTCACCACCCCGTGGTGCTTTTTTCCATCCTACATTGCCACTCACTGCCTATCCTATTTCAGACCCTCCGATTCACAGCACCCCGTGATGATTTTCTCACTCGTACTAGTGAATGGGCTGTTAGAAACCCTACAATGCGCACCACCCCGCGATGTTTTTCAGAAACCTATCCTACATTGCCACTGCATGTTTCCTGACCTCCACATGATGACCACCCCCTGTTGCATTTCTCCATCCTACATTGCCACTCACTGACTTCCTAATTCAGACCCCCTGATTCACACCACCCCTGAAGTTATTTTACTGCTACTAGTGAATAGCCTGTTAGAAATCCTTAAAATGCGCACCACCCCGCGAAGTTTTTCATAATCTTATCCTATATTGCCACTGCATGTTTCCTGACCTCCCCATGCTGAAGACCCCGTGGTGCTTTTCTCCATCATACATTGCCTCTCACTGCCTATACTAATACAGACCCTCCGATTCACATAACCCCCTGATGTTTTTCTCACTCCTACTAGTGAACGGCCTGTTAGAAACCCTTACAATATGCACCACACGCGATGTTTTTCAGAAACCTATCCTACATTGCCACTGCATGTTTCCTGACTTTCCCATGCTGACCAACCCGTGGTGCTTTTCTCCATCCTACGTTGCCATGCACTGCCTAAACTAATTCAGACAATTCGATTCACACCACCCCATGATGTTTTTCTCACTCCTACTAGTGCATGGCCTTTTAGAAGCACTTACAATGCGCACCACCCCACGATGTTTTTCTGAAACCTATCCTACATTGCCACTGCATGTTTCCTGACCTCCGCATGCTGACCACCCTGTGGTGCTTTTCTCCATCCTACATTGCCACTAACTGCCTATCCTAATTCAGACCGTCTGATTCACACCACCCCATAATGATTTTCTCACTCCTACTAGTGAATGGCCTTTTAGAAACCCGTACAATGCAAACCACACCGTGATGTTTTTCAAAAAGCTATCCTAAGTTGCCCCTGCATGTTTCCTGACCTCACCATGCTGACCACCTCGTGGTGCTTTTCTCAATCCTACATTGCCACTCACTGCCTATTCTAATTGAGGCCTTCCGATTCACACCACCCCTTGATGTTTTTCTCACTCCTACTAGTGAATGGCCTGTTACAAACCCATACAAAGCGCACCACCCGCGATGTTTCTCAGAAACCTATCCTACATTGCCACTCACTGCCTATCCTAATTCAGACCCTCCGATTCACAGCACCCCGTCAAGTTTTTCTCACTCCTACTAGTGAATAGCCTGTTACAAACTCTTACAATGCGCACCACCCACGATGTTTTTCACAAATCTATCCGACATTGCCACTGCATGTTTCCTGACCTCCCCATGCTGAGCACCCCCTGGTGCTTTTCTCCATCCTACATTGCCACTCACAGCCTATCGTAATGCAGCCCATCCGATTCACACCACCCCATGGTGTTTTTCTCACTTCTTCTTGTCAATGGCCTGCTAGAAACCCTTACAATGCGCACCACCGCGCGATGTTTTTCAGAAACCTATCTTACATTGCCACTGTATATTTCCTGACCTCCCCATGTTGACCAAATCGTGGTGCTTTTCTCCATCCTACATTGCCACTCACTGCCTAACCTAATTCAGACCGTCTGATTCACACCACCCCGTGAAGTTTTTCTCACTCCTACTAGTGAATGTATTGTTAGAAACCCTTACAATGCGCAACACCCCGCGATGTTTTTCAGAAACCTATCCTACATTGCTAATGCATGTTTCCGGACCTCCCCATGCTCACCACCCCGTGGTGCTTTTCTCCATCCTGCATTGCCACTCAATGCCTATCCTAATGCAGACCCTCCTATTAACACCACCCCGTGATGTTTTTCTCACTCCTACTAATGCATAGCCCCTTAGAAACCCTTACAATGCACACCACCCGCGATGTTTTTCAGAAACCTATCCTACATTGCCATTGCATGTTTACTGACCTCCCCATGCTTTCCACCCCGTGGTGCTTTTTCCATCCTACATTGCCACTCACTGCCTATCCTAATTCAGATAATCCGATTCACACCACCCCATATTGTTTTTCTCACTGCTACTAGTGAATGGTCTGTTTAGAAACCCTTCCACTGCGCACCACCCCGCGATGTTTTTCATAAACCTATCCTACATTGCCACTGCATGTTTCCTGACCTCCCCATGTTGACCACCCCGTGGTGCTTTTACCATCCTACTTGCTACTCACTGCGTATCCTAATTCAGACCCTCCGATTCACACCACCCCGTGATGTTTTTCTCACTGCTACTAGTGAATGGCCAGTTAGAAACCCTTACAATACGCACCCCCCGCGATGTTTTTCAGAAACCTATCCTACATTGCCATTGCATGTTTCCTGACCTCCCCATGCTGACCACCCCGTGGTGCTTTTCTCCTTCCTACATTGCCTCTCACTGCGTATGCTAAATCAGACTCTCTAATTCACCCCACCTCGTGATGTTTTTCTCACTGTTACTAGTGAATGGCCTGTTAGAAACCCTTACAATGCGCACAACCCCGCGATGTTTTTCAGAAAGCTATCCTACCTTGCCACTGCATGTTTCCTAACCTCCCCATGCTGACCAACCGTGGTGCTTTTCTCCATCCTACGTTTCCACTCAAAGCCTATCCTAATTCAGACCCTCCGATTCACACCACCCCTGATGTTTTTCTCACTCCTTCTAGTGAATAGCCGGTTGGAAACCCATTCAAAGAGCACCACCTCTCGATGTTTTTCAGAAAGCTATCCTACAATGCAACCGCAGGTTTTCTGAGCTCCCCATGCTGACCACTCGGTATTGCTTTTCTCCATCCTACATTGCCCCTCACTGCCTGTCCTAATTGAGACCCTCCGATTCACACCACCCCGTGATGTTTTTCTGACTCCTACTAGTGAATGGCCTGATAGAAACCCTTACAATGCGCACCACCCACGATGTTTTTCAGAAAGCTATCGTACATTGCCATTGCATGTTTCCTGATCTCCCCATGCTGACCACTCCGTTGTGCTTTTCTCCATTCTACATTGCCACTCACTGCCTATCCTAATTCAGATAATCCGATTCACACCACCCCATATTGTGTTTCTCACTCCTACTAGTGAATGGCCTGTTAGAAACCTTTCCACTGCGCACCACCCCGCGATGTTTTTCAGAAACCTATCCTACATTGCCACTGCATGTTTTCTGACCTCCCCATGTTGACCACCGCGTGGTGCTTTTTCCATCCTACTTGCTACTCACTGCCTATCCTAATTCAGACCCTCCGATTCACACCACCCCGTGATGTTTTTCTCACTGCTACTAGTGAATGGACTCTTAGAAACCCTTACAATGCGCACCACCCCGCGATGTTTTTGAGAAACCTATCCTACATTGCCATTGCATGTTTCCTGACTACCCCATGCTGACCAGCCCGTGTTGTTTTTTTCCATCCTATATTGCCACTCACTGCCTATCCTAATTCAGACACTCCGTTTCAGACCACCCCGTGATGTTTTCCTCACTCCTAGTAGTGAATGGCCAGTTATAAACCTTACAATGCGCACCACCCCGCGATGTTTTTCAGAAACCTATCTTATATTGCCACTGCATATTTCCTGAACTCCCCATCCCGACCACCCCCTGGTGCTTTTCTCCATCCTACATTGCCACTCACTGCTTATCTTAATTCAGACCATCCGATTCACACCACCCCATTATGTTTTTCTCACTCCTACTAGTGAATGTTCTGTTAGAAACCCTTACAAGGCGCACCACCCGCGATGTTTTTCAGAAACGTAACCTATATTGCCACTGCATATTTCCTGACCGCCCCATGCTGACCACCCCGTGGTGCTTTTCTCCATCCTACATTGCCACTCACTGCCAATCCTAATTCAGACCGTCCGATTCACAACACCCCGTGATGTTTTTCTCACTCCTATTGTGAATGGTCTGTTAGAAACCTTACAATGCGCACCACCGCAATGTTTTTCAGAAACCTATCCTACATTGCTACTCACTGCCTATCCTAATTCAGACCGTCTGATTCACAACACCCTGTGATGATTTTCTCACTCCTATTAGTGAATGGCCTGTTAGAAACAATTACAATGAGCACCACCTGCGATGTTTTTCAGAAACCTATCCTACATTGCCCCCCCCGCCTATCCTTATCCAGACTGTCCGACTCACACCACAAAGTGATGTTTTTGTCACTCCTACTAGTGAATGGCCTGTCAGAAACCCTGACAAATGTGCACCACCCGTGATGTTTTTCGCAAACCTATCCTACATTGCCAGTGTATGTTTCCTGACCTCCCCATGCTGACCAACCCGTGGGCCTTTCTCCATCCTACGTTGCCTCTCACTGTGTATGCTTAATCAGACCCTCCGATTCACACCACCCTGTTATGTTTTTCTCACTCCTACTAGTGAATATCCTGTTAGAAATCCTTACAATGCGCACCACCCAGCGATGTTTTTCAGAAACCTATCCTACATTGCCACTGCATGTTTCCTGACCTCCCCATGCTCACCACCCCGTGGTGCTTTTCTCCATCCTACATTGCCACTCACAGCATATCCTAATTCAGCCCATCCGATTCACACCACCCCGTGGTGTTTTTCTCACTTCTTCTTGTCAATGGCCTGCTAGAAACCCTTACAATGCGCACCACCGCGCGATGTTTTTCAGAAACCTATCTTACATTGCCACTGTATATTTCCTGACCTCCCCATGTTGACCAAACCGTGGTGCTTTTCTCCATCCTACATTGCCACTCACTGACTTCCTAATTCAGACCCTCTGATTCACACCACCCCTGATGCTATTTTACTGCTACTAGTGAATAGCCTGTTAGAAATCCTTAAAATGCGCACCACCCCGCGAAGTTTTTCAGAAACTTATCCTATATTGCCACTGCATGTTTCCTGACCTCCCCATGCTGAAAACCCCGTGGTGCTTTTCTCCATCATACATTGCCTCTCACTGCCTATACTAATACAGACCCTCCGATTCACATCACCCCCTGATGTTTTTCTCACTCCTACTAGTGAACGGCCTGTTAGAAACCCTTACAATGTGCACCACACGCGATGTTTTTCAGAAACCTATCCTACATTGCCACTGCATGTTTCCTGACTTTCCCATGCTGACCAACCCGTGGTGCTTTTCTCCATCCTACGTTGCCATGCACTGCCTAAACTAATTCAGACAATTCGATTCACACCACCCCATGATGTTTTTCTCACTCCTACTAGTGCATGGCCTTTTAGAAGCACTTACAATTCGCACCACCCCACGATGTTTTTCTGAAACCTATCCTACATTGCCACTGCATGTTTCCTGACCTCCGCATGCTGACCACACCGCGGTGCTTTTCTCCATCCTACATTGCCACTAACTGCCTATCCTAATTCAGACCGTCTGATTCACACCACCCCATAATGATTTTCTCACTCCTACTAGTGAATGGCCTTTTAGAAACCCGTACAATGCAAACCACACCGTGATGTTTTTCAGAAAGCTATCCTAAGTTGCCCCTGCATGTTTCCTGACCTCACCATGCTGACCACCACGTGGTGCTTTTCTCAATCCTACATTGCCACTCGCTGCCTATTCTAATTGAGGCCTTCCGATTCACACCACCCCTTGATGTTTTTCTCACTCCTACTAGTGAATGGCCTGTTACAAACCCATACAAAGCGCACCACCCGCGATGTTTCTCAGAAACCTATCCTACATTGCCACTCACTGCCTATCCTAATTCAGACCCTCCGATTCACAACACCCCGTCAAGTTTTTCTCACTCCTACTAGTGAATAGCCTGTTACAAACTCTTACAATGCGCACCACCCACGATGTTTTTCACAAATCTATCCGACATTGCCACTGCATGTTTCCTGACCTCCCCATGCTGAGCACCCCCTGGTGCTTTTCTCCATCCTACATTGCCACTCACAGCCTATCGTAATGCAGCCTATCCGATTCACACCACCGCATGGTGTTTTTCTGACTTCTTCTTGTCAATGGCCTGCTAGAAACCCTTACAATGCGCACCACCGCGCGATGTTTTTCAGAAACCTATCTTACATTGCCACTGTATATTTCCTGACCTCCCCATGTTGACCAAATCGTGGTGCTTTTCTCCATCCTACATTGCCACTCACTGCCTAACCTAAATCAGACCGTCCAATTCACACCACCCCGTGAAGTTTTTCTCACTCCTACTAGTGAATGTATTGTTAGAAACCCTTACAATGCGCAACACCCGCGATGTTTTTCAGAAACCTATCCTACATTGCCATTGCATGTTTACTGACCTCCCCATGTTTACCACCCCGTGGTGCTTTTACCATCCTACTTGCTACTCACTGCGTATCCTAATTCAGACCCTCCGATTCACACCACCCCGTGATGTTTTTCTCACTGCTACTAGTGAATAGCCGGTTAGAAACACTTACAATACGCACCCCCCGCGATGTTTTTCAGAAACCTATCCTACATTGCCATTGCATGTTTCCTGACCTCCCCATGCTGACCACCCCGTGGTGCTTTTCTCCATCCTACATTGCCTCTCACTGCGTATGCTAAATCAGACCCTCTAATTCACTCCACCGCGTGATGTTTTTCTCACTCCTACTAGTGAATGGCCTGTTAGAATCCCTTACAATGCGCACAACCCGGCAATATATTTCAGAAACCTATCCTACATTGCTACTCACTTCCTATCGTAATTCAGACTCTCCGATTCACACCACCCTGTGATGTTTTTCTCACTCGTACTAGTGAATGGCCTGTTAGAAATCCTTACAATGCGCACCACCTCGCGATATTTTTCAGAAAGCTATCCTACATTGCCACTGCATGTTTCCTAACCTCCCCATGCTGACCACCCCGTGGTGATTTTCTCCATCCTACATTGCCACTCACTGCCTATCCTAATTCAGACCCTCCGAATCACACCACTCGGTGGTGTTTTTCTCACTCCTACTAGTGAATGGCCTGTTAGAAACCCTTACAATGCGCACCACCCCGCGATGTTTTTCAGAAAGCAATCCTACATTGCCACTGCATGTTTCCTGACCTCAACATGCTGACCACCCTGTGGTGCTTTTCTCCATCCTACATTGCCACTAACTGCCTATCCTTATTCAGACCGTCTGATTCACACCACCCCATAATGATTTTCTCACTCCTACTAGTGAATGGCCTTTTAGAAATCCTTACAATGCGAACCACACCTTGATGTTTTTCAGAAAGCTATCCTACGTTGCCCCTGCATGTTTCCTGACCTCCCCATTTTGACCAAACCGTGGTGCTTTTCTCCATCCTACATTGCCACTCACTGCCTATCCTAATTCAGACCGTCCGATTCACATCACCCCGCGATGTTTTTCAGAAACCTATCCTACATTGCCACTGCATGTTTCCTGACCTCCACATCCTGACCACCCCGTTGTGCTTTTCTCCATCCTACATTGCCACTAACTGCCTATCCTAATTCAGACCGTCTGATTCACACCACCCCATAATGTTTTTCTCACTGCTACTTGTGCAAGGCCTGTTAGAAACCCTTCCACTGCGCACCCCCCCCGCGATGTTTTTCAGAAACCTATCCTACATTGCCACTGCATGTTTCCTGACCTCCCCATGTTGACCACCCCGTGGTGCTTTTTGCATCCTACTTGCTACTCACTGCGTATCCTAATTCAGACACTCCTATTCACACCACCCCGTGATGTTTTTCTCACTGCTACTAGTGAATCGCCTGTTAGAATCCCTTTCAATACGCACCCCCCGCGATGTTTTTCAGAAACCTATCCTACATTGCCATTGCAAGTTTCCTGACCTCCCCATGCTGACCACCCCGTGGTGCTTTTCTCCATCCTACATTGCCTCTCACTGCGTATGATAAATCAGACCCTCTAATTCACCCCACCTCATGATGTTTTCTCACTCCTACTAGTGAATGGCTTTTGAGAAACCCTTACAATGCGCACAACCCGGCAATATATTTCAGAAACCTATCCTACATTGCTACTCATGGCCTATCGTAATTCAGACCCTCCGATTCACACCACCCTGTGATGTTTTTCTCACTGGTACTAGTGAATGGCCTGTTAGAAAACCTTACAATGCGCACCACCTCCCGATGTTTTTCAGAAACCTATCCTACTTTGCCACTGCATGTTTCCTAATCTCCCCATGCTGACCACCCCGTGGTGATTTCCTCCATCCTACATTGCCACTCACTGCCTACCCTAATTCAGATCCTCCGAATTACACCACTCGGTGATGTTTTTCTCACTCCTACTAGTGAATGGCCTGTTAGAAACCATTACAATGCGCACCACCCCGCAATGTTTTTCAGAAAGTAATCCTACATTGCCACTGCATGTTTCCTGACCTCCACATCCTGACCACCCCGTGGTGCTTTTCTCCATCCTACATTGCGACTAACTGCCTATCCTAATTCAGACCGTCTGATTCACACCACCCCATAATGTTTTTCTCACTGCTACTTGTGCATGGCCTGTTAGAAACCCTTCCACTGCGCACACCCCCGCGATGTTTTTCAGAAACCTATCCTACATTGCGACTGCATGTTTCCTGACCTCCCCATGGTGACCACCCCGTGGTGCTTTTTGCACCCTACTTGCTACTCACTGCGTATCCTAATTCAGACCCTCCGATTCACACCACGCCGTGATGTTTTTCTCACTGCTACTAGTGAATCGCCTGTTAGAATCCCTTTCAATATGCACCCCCCGCGATGCTTTTCAGAAACCTATCCTACATTGCCATTGCATGTTTCCTGACCTGCCCATGCTGACCACCCCATGGTGCTTTTCTCCATCCTACATTGCCTCTCACTGCGTATGCTAAATCAGACCCTCTAATTCACCCCACCGCGTGATGTTTTTCTCACTCCTACTAGTGAATGGCCTGTTAGAATCCCTTACAATGCGCACAACCCGGCAATATATTTCAGAAACCTATCCTACATTGCTACTCACTGCCTATCGTAATTCAGACCCTCCGATTCACACCACCATGTGATGTTTTTCTCACTCGTACTAGAGAATGGCCTGTTAGAAATCCTTACAATGCGCACCACCTCGCGATATTTTTCAGAAAGCTATCCTACATTGCCCCTGCATGTTTCCTAACCTCAACATGCTGACCACCCCGTGGTGATTTTCTCCATCCTACATTGCCACTCACTGCCTATCCTAATTCAGACCCTCCGAATCACACCACTCGGTGTTTTTCTCACTCCTACTAGTGAATGGCCTGTTAGAAACCCTTACAATTCGCACCACCCTGCGATGTTTTTCAGAAAGCAATCCTACATTGCCACTGCATGTTTCCTGACCTCAACATGCTGACCACCCTGTGGTGCTTTTCTCCATCCTACATTGCCACTAACTGCCTATCCTAATTCAGACCGTCTGATTCACACCACCCCATAATGATTTTCTCACTCCTACTAGTTAATGGCCTTTTAGAAACCCTTACAATGCGAACCACACCGTGATGTTTTTCAGAAAGCTATCCTACGTTGCCCCTGCATGTTTCCTGACCTCACCATGCTGACCACCTCGTGGTGCTTTTCTCCATCCTACATTGCCACTCACTGCCTATTCTAATTGAGGCCTTCCGATTCACACCACCCCTTGATGTTTTTCTCACTCCTACTAGTGAATGGCCTGTTACAAACCCATACAAAGCGCACCACCCGCGATGTTT
This sequence comes from Cavia porcellus, assembly GCF_034190915.1. Classification (NCBI taxonomy): domain Eukaryota; kingdom Metazoa; phylum Chordata; class Mammalia; order Rodentia; family Caviidae; genus Cavia; species Cavia porcellus. Next base: position 32,054,395 of record NW_026947515.1, read on the forward strand.
CTCAGAAACCTATCCTACATTGCCACTTACTGCCTATCCTAATTCAGACCCTCCGATTCACAGCACCCCGTCACGTTTTTCTCACTCCTACTAGTGAATAGCCTGTTACAAACTCTTACAATGCGCACCACCCACGATGTTTTTCACAAATCTATCCGACATTGCCACTGCATGTTTCCTGACCTCCCCATGCTGAGCACCCCCTGGTGCTTTTCTCCATCCTACATTGCCACTCACAGCCTATCCTAATTCAGCCCATCCGATTCACACCACCCCATGGTGTTTTTCTCACTTCTTCTTGTCAATGGCCTGCTAGAAACCCTTACAATGCGCACCACCGCGCGATGTTTTTCAGAAACCTATCTTACATTGCCACTGTATATTTCCTGACCTCCCCATGTTGACCAAACCGTGGTGCTTTTCTCCATCCTACATTGCCACTCACTGCCTATGCTAATTCAGAGCGTCCGATTCACACCACCCCGCGATGTTTTTCAGAAACCTATCCTATATTGCCACTGCATGTTTCCTGACCTCCACATCCTGACCACCCCGTTGTGCTTTTATCCATCCTAAATTGCCACTAACTGCCTATCCTAATTCAGACCGTCTGATTCACACCACCCCATAATGTTTTTCTCACTGCTACTTGTGCATGGCCTGTTAGAAACCCTTCCACTGCGCACCCCCCCCCCCGCGATGTTTTTCAGAAACCTATCCTACATTGCCACTGCATGTTTCCTGACCTCCCCATGTTGACCACCCCGTGGTGCTTTTTGCATCCTACTTGCTACTCACTGCGTATCCTAATTCAGACCCTCCGATTCACACCACCCCGTGATGTTTTTCTCACTGCTACTAGTGAATCGCCTGTTAGAATCCCTTTCAATACGCACCCCCCGCGATGTTTTTCAGAAACCTATCCTACATTGCCATTGCAAGTTTCCTGACCTCCCCATGCTGACCACCCCGTGGTGCTTTTCTCCATCCTACATTGCCTCTCACTGCGTATGCTAAATCAGACCCTCTAATTCACCCCACCGCATGATGTTTTTCTCACTCCTACTAGTGAATGGCTTTTGAGAAACCCTTACAATGCGCACAACCCGGCAATATATTTCAGAAACCTATCCTACATTGCTACTCATGGCCTATCGTAATTCAGACCCTCCGATTCACACCACCCTGTGATGTTTTTCTCACTGGTACTAGTGAATGGCCTGTTAGAAAACCTTACAATGCGCACCACCTCCCGATGTTTTTCAGAAACCTATCCTACTTTGCCACTGCATGTTTCCTAATCTCCCCATGCTGACCACCCCGTGGTGATTTCCTCCATCCTACATTGCCACTCACTGCCTACCCTAATTCAGATCCTCCGAATCACACCACTCGGTGATGTTTTTCTCACTCCTACTAGTGAATGGCCTGTTAGAAACCCTTACAATGCGCAGCACCCCGCGATGTTTTTCAGAAAGCAATCCTACATTGCCACTGCATGTTTCCTGATCTCCACATCCTGACCACCCCGTGGTGCTTTTCTCCATCCTACATTGCGACTAACTGCCTATCCTAATTCAGACCGTCTGATTCACACCACCCCATAATGTTTTTCTCACTGCTACTTGTGCATGGCCTGTTAGAAACCCTTCCACTGCGCACCCCCCCGCGATGTTTTTCAGAAACCTATCCTACATTGCCACTGCATGTTTCCTGACCTCCCCATGTGGACCACACCGTGTTGCTTTTTGCACCCTACTTGCTACTCACTGCGTATCCTAATTCAGACCCTCCGATTCACACCACCCCGTGATGTTTTTCTCACTGCTACTAGTGAATCGCCTGTTAGAATCCCATTCAATACGCACCCCCCGCGATGTTTTTCAGAAATCTATCCTACATTGCCATTGCATGTTTCCTGACCTCCCCATGCTGACCACCCCATGGTGCTTTTCTCCATCCTACATTGCCTCTCACTGCGTATGCTAAATCAGACCCTCTAATTCACCCCACCGCGTGATGTTTTTCTCACTCCTACTAGTGAATGGCCTGTTAGAATCCCTTACAATGCGCACAACCCGGCAATATATTTCAGAAACCTATCCTACATTGCTACTCACTGCCTATCGTAATGAAGACCCTCCGATTCACACCACCATGTGATGTTTTTCTCACTCGTACTAGTGAATGGCCTGTTAGAAATCCTTACAATGCGCACCACCTCGCGATATTTTTCAGAAAGCTATCCTACATTGCCACTGCATGTTTCCTAACCTCAACATGCTGACCACCCCGTGGTGATTTTCTCCATCCTACATTGCCACTCACTGCCTATCCTAATTCAGACCCTCCGAATCACACCACTCGGTGTTTTTCTCACTCCTACTAGTGAATGGCCTGTTAGAAACCCTTACAATTCGCACCACCCTGCGATGTTTTTCAGAAAGCAATCCTACATTGCCACTGCATGTTTTCTGACCTCAACATGCTGACCACCCTGTGGTGCTTTTCTCCATCCTACATTGCCACTAACTGCCTATCCTAATTCAGACCGTCTGATTCACACCACCCCATAATGATTTTCTCACTCCTACTAGTTAATGGCCTTTTAGAAACACTTACAATGCGAACCACACCGTGATGTTTTTCAGAAAGCTATCCTACGTTGCCCCTGCATGTTTCCTGACCTCCCCATGCTGACCACCCCGTGGTGCTTTTCTCCATCCTACATTGCCTCTCACTGCGTATGCTAAATCAGACCCTCTAATTCACCCCACCGCGTGATGTTTTTCTCTCTCCTACTAGTGAATGGCCTGTTAGAATCCCTTACAATGCGCACAACCCGGCAATATATTTCAGAAACCTATCCTACATTGCTACTCACTGCCTATCGTAATTCAGACCCTCCGATTCACACCACCATGTGATGTTTTTCTCACTCGTACTAGTGAATGGCCTGTTAGAAATCCTTACAATGCGCACCACCTCGCGATATTTTTCAGAAAGCTATCCTACATTGCCACTGCATGTTTCCTAACCTCAACATGCTGACCACCCCGTGGTGATTTTCTCCATCCTACATTGCCACTCACTGCCTATCCTAATTCAGACCCTCCGAATCACACCACTCGGTGGTGTTTTTCTCACTCCTACTAGTGAATGGCCGGTTAGAAACCCTTACAATGCGCACCACCCCGCGATGTTTTTCAGAAAGCAATCCTACATTGCCACTGCATGTTTCCTGACCTCAACATGCTGACCACCCTGTGGTGCTTTTCTCCATCCTACATTGCCACTCACTGCCTATCCTAATTCAGACCGTCTGATTCACACCACCCCATAATGATTTTCTCACTCCTACTAGTTAATGGCCTTTTAGAAACACTTACAATGCGAACCACACCGTGATGTTTTTCAGAAAGCTATCCTACGTTGCCCCTGCATGTTTCCTGACCTCACCATGCTGACCACCTCGTGGTGCTTTTCTCCATCCTACATTGCCACTCACTGCCTATTCTAATTGAGGCCTTCCGATTCACACCACCCCTTGATGTTTTTCACACTCCTACTAGTGAATGGCCTGTTACAAACCCATACAAAGCGCACCACCCGCGATGTTTCTCAGAAACCTATCCTACATTGCCACTCACTGCCTATCCTAATTCAGACCCTCCGATTCACAGCACCCCGTCACGTTTATCTCACTCCTACTAGTGAATAGCCTGTTACAAACTCTTACAATGCGCACCACCCACGATGTTTTTCACAAATCTATCCGACATTGCCACTGCATGTTTCTTGACCTCCCCATGCTGACCACCTCGTGGTGCTTTTCTCCATCCTACATTGCCACTCACTGCCTATTCTAATTGAGGCCTTCCGATTCACACCACCCCTTGATGTTTTTCTCACTCCTACTAGTGAATGGCCTGTTACAAACCCATGCAAAGCGCACCACCCGCGATGTTTATCAGAAACCTATCCTACATTGCCACTCACTGCCTATCCTAATTCAGAACCTCTGATTCACAGCATCCCATCACGTTTTTCTCACTCCTACTAGTGAATAGCCTGTTACAAAATCTTACAATGCGCACCACCCACAATGTTTTTCACAAATCTATCCGACATTGCCACTGCATGTTTCCTGACCTCCCCATGCTGAGCACCCCCTGGTGCTTTTCTCCATCCTACATTGCCACTCACAGCCTATCCTAATTCAGCCCATCCGATTCACACCACCCCGTGGTGTTTTTCTCACTTCTTCTTGTCAATGGCCTGCTAGAAACCCTTACAATGCGCACCACCGCGCGATGTTTTTCAGAAACCTATCTTACATTGCCATTGTATGTTTCCTGACCTCCCCATGTTGACCAAACCGTGGTGCTTTTCTCCATCCTACATTGCCACACACTGCCTATCCTGATTCAGACCGTCCGATTCACACCACCCCGCGATGTTTTTAAGAAAGCAATCCTACATTGCCACTGCATGTTTCCTGACCTCCACATCCTGACCACCCGGTGGTGCTTTTCTCCATCCTACATTGCCACTAACTGCCTATCCTAATTCAGACCGTCTGATTCACACCACCCCATAATGTTTTTCTCACTGCTACTTGTGCATGGCCTGTTAGAAACCCTTCCACTGCGCACCCCCCCGCGATGTTTCTCAGAAACCTATCCTACATTGCCACTGCATGTTTCCTGACCTCCCCATGTTGACCACCCCGTGGTGCTTTTTGCATCCTACTTGATACTCACTGCGTGTCCTAATTCAGACCCTCTGATTCACAACACCCCGTGATGTTTTTCTCACTGCTACTAGTGAATCACCTGTTAGAATCCCTTTCAATATGCACCCACCGCGATGTTTTTCAGAAACCTATCCTACATTGCCATTGCATGTTTCCTGACCTCCCCATGCTGACCACCCCGTGGTGCTTTTCTCCATCCTACATTGCCTCTCACTGCGTATGTTAAATCAGAACCTCTAATTCACCCCACCGCGTGATGTTTTTCTCACTCCTACTAGTGAATGGCCCGTTAGAATCCCTTACAATGCGCACAACCCGGCAATATATTTCAGAAACCTATCCTACATGGCTACTCACTGCCTATCGTAATTCAGACCCTCCGATTCACACCACCATGTGATGTTTTTCTCACTCGTACTAGTGAATGGCTTGTTAGAAATCCTTGCAATGTGCACCACCTCGCGATATTTTTCAGAAAGCTATCCTACATTGCCACTGCATGTTTCCTAACCTCAACATGCTGACCACGCCGTGGTGATTTTGTCCATCCTACATTGCCACTCACTGCCTATCCTAATTCAGACCCTCCGAATCACACCACTTGGTGATGTTTTTCTCACTCCTACTAGTGAATGGCCTGTTAGAAACCCTTACAATGCGCACCACCCCGCGATGTTTTTCAGAAAGCAATCCTACATTGCCACTGCATGTTTCCTGACCTCAACATGCTGACCACCCCGTGGTGCTTTTCTCCATCCTACATTGCCACTAACTGCCTATCCTAATTCAGACTGTCTGATTCACACCACCCCATAATGATTTTCTCACTCCTACTAGTTAATGGCCTTTTAGAAACCCTTACATTGCGCACCACCCCGCGATGTTTTTCAGAAAGCAATCCTACATTGCCACTGCATGTTTCCTGACCTCAACATGCTGACCACCCTGCGGTGCTTTTCTCCATCCTACATTGCCACTAACTGCCTATCCTAATTCAGACCGTCTGATTCACACCACCCCATAATGATTTTCTCACTCCTACTAGTGAATGGCCTTTTAGAAACCCTTACAATGCGAACCACACCGTGATGTTTTTCAGAAAGCTATCCTACGTTGCCCCTGCATGTTTCCTGACCTCACCATGCTGACCACCTCATGGTGCTTTTCTCCATCCCACATTGCCACTCACTGCCTATTCTAATTGAGGCCTTCCGATTCACACCACCCCTTGATGTTTTTCTCACTCCTACTAGTGAATGGCCTGTTACAAACCCATACAAAGCGCACCACCCGCGATGTTTCTCAGAAACCTATCCTACATTGCCACTCACTGCCTATCCTAATTCAGACCCTCCGACTCACAGCACCCCGTCACGTTTATCTCACTCCTACTAGTGAATAGCCTGTTACAAACTCTTACAATGCGCACCACCCACGATGTTTTTCACAAATCTATCCGACATTGCCACTGCATGTTTCCTGACCTCCCCATGTTGAGCACCCCCTGGTGATTTTCTCCATCCTACATTGCCACTAACTGCCTATCCTAATTCAGACCGTCTGATTCACACCACCCCATAATGTTTTTCTCACTGCTACTTGTGCATGGCCTGTTAGAAACCCTTCCACTGCGCACCCCCCCGCGATGTTTTTCAGAAACCTATCCTACATTGCCACTGCATGTTTCCTGACCTCCCCATGTTGACCACCCCGTGGTGCTTTTTGCATCCTACTTGCTACTCACTGCGTATCCTAATTCAGACCCTCCGATTCACACCACCCCGTGATGTTTTTCTCACTGCTACTAGTGAATCGCCTGTTAGAATCCCTTTCAATACGCACCCCCCGCGATGTTTTTCAGAAACCTATCCTACATTGCCATTGCAAGTTTCCTGACCTCCCCATGCTGACCACCCCGTGGTGCTTTTCTTCATCCTACATTGCCTCTCACTGCGTATGCTAAATCAGACCCTCTGATTCACCCCACCGCGTGATGTTTTTCTCACTCCTACTAGTGAATGGCTTTTCAGAAACCCTTACAAAGCGCACAACCCGGCAATATATTTCAGAAACCTATCCTACTTTGCTACTAACGGCCTATCGTAATTCAGACCCTCCGATTCACACCACCCTGTGATGCTTTTCTCACTGGTACTAGTGAATGGCCTGTTAGAAAACCTTACAATGCGCACCACCTCCCGATGTTTTTCAGAAACCTATCCTACTTTGCCACTGCATGTTTCCTAATCTCCCCATGCTGACCACCCCGTGGTGATTTCCTCCATCCTACATTGCCACTCACTGCCTAACCTAATTCAGATCCTCCGAATCACACCACTCGGTGATGTTTTTCTCACTCCTACTAGTGAATGGCCTGTTAGAAACCCTTACAATGCGCACCACCCCGCGATGTTTTTCAGAAAGCAATCCTACATTGCCACTGCATGTTTCCTGACCTCCACATCCTGACCACCCCGTGGTGCTTTTCTCCATCCTACATTGCGACTAACTGCCTATCCTAATTCAGACCGTCTGATTCACACCACCCCATAATGTTTTTCTCACTGCTACTTGTGCATGGCCTGTTAGAAACCCTTCCACTGCGCACCCCCCCGCGATGTTTTTCAGAAACCTATCCTACATTGCCACTGCATGTTTCCTGACCTCCCCATGTTGACCACCCCGTGGTGCTTTTTGCATCCTACTTGCTACTCACTGCGTATCCTAATTCAGACCCTCCGATTCACACCACCCCGTGATGTTTTTCTCACTGCTACTAGTGAATCGCCTGTTAGAATCCCTTTCAATACGCACCCCCCGCGATGTTTTCAGGAAACCTATCCTACATTGCCATTGCATGTTTCTTGACTTCCCCATGCTGACCACCCCGTGGTGCTTTTCTCCATCCTACATTGCCTCTCACTGCGTATGCTAAATCATACCCTCTAATTCACCCCACCGCGTGATGTTTTTCTCACTCCTACTAGTGAATGGCTTTTGAGAAACCCTTACAATGCGCACAACCCGGCAATATATTTCAGAAACCTATCCTACATTGCTACTCACAGCCTGTCCTAATTCAGACCCTCCGAATCACACCACTCGGTGATGTTTTTCTCACTCCTACTAGAGAATGGCCTGTTACAAACCCATACAAAGCGCACCACACGCGATGTTTCTCAGAAACCTATCCTACATTGCCACTCAATGCCTATACTAATTCAGACCCTCCGATTCACAGCACCCCGTCACGTTTTTCTCACTCCTATTAGTGAATAGCCTGTTACAAACTCTTACAATGCGCACCACCCACGATGTTTTTCACAAAGCTATCCGAGATTGCCACTGCATGTTTCCTGACCTCCCCATGCCGAGCACCCCCTGGTGCTTTTCTCCATCTTACATTGCCAATCACAGCCTATCCTAATTCAGACCATCCGATTCACATCACCCCGTGGTGTTTTTTCACTTCTTCTTGTCAATGGCCTGCTAGAAACCATTACAATGCGCACCACTGCGCGATGTTTTTCAGAAACCTATCTTACATTGCCACTGTATATTTCCTGACCTCCCCATGTTGACCAAACCGTGGTGCTTTTCTCCATCCTACATTGCCACTCACTGCCTATCCTAATTCAGACCGTCCAATTCACACAACCCCGTGAAGTTTTTCTCACTCCTACTAGTGAATGTACTGTTAGAAACCCTTACAATGCGCAACACCCCGCGATGTTTTTTAGAAACCTATCCTACATTGCCAATGCGTGTTTCCGGACCTCCCCATGCTCACCACCCCGTGGTGCTTTTCTCCATCCCACATTGCCACTCACTGCCTATCCTAATACAGACCCTCCTATTCACACCACCCCGTGATGTTTTTCTCACTCCTACTAATGCATAGCCCCTTAGAAACCCTTACAATGCACACCACCCGCGATGTTTTTCAGAAACCTATCCTACATTGCCATTGCATGTTTCCTGACCTCCCCATGCTTTCCACGCCGTGGTGCTTTTTCCATCCTACATTGCCACTCACTGCCTATCCTAATTCAGATATTCCGATTCACACCACCCCATATTGTTTTTCTCACTGCTACTAGTGAATGGCCTGTTAGAAACCCTTTCACTGCCCACCACCCCGCGATGTATTTCAGAAACCTATCCTACATTGCCACTGCATGTTTCCTGACCTCCCCTTGTTGACCACCCCGTGGTGCTTTTTCAATCCTACTTGCTACTCACTGCGTATCCTAATTCAGACCCTCCGATTCACACCACCCCGTGATGTTTTTTTCACTGCTACTAGTTAATGGCCTTTTAGAAACCCTTACAATACGCACCCCCGCGATGTTTTTCAGAAACCTATCCTACTTTGCCATTGCATGTTTCCGACCTCCCCATGCTGACGACCCCGTGGTGCTTTTCTCCATCCTACATTGCCTCTCACTGCGTAAATCAGAACATCTAATTCACCCCACCGCGAGATGTTTTTCTCACTCCTACTAGTGAATGGCCTGTTAGAATCCCTTACAATGCGCACAACCGGCAATATATTTCAGAAACCTATCCTACATTGCTACTCACTGCCTATCGTAATTCAGACCCTCCGATTCACACCACCCTGTGATGTTTTTCTCACTCGAACTAGTGAATGGCCTGTTAGAAATCCTTACAATGCGCACCACCTCGCGATGTTTTTCAGAAAGCTATCCTACTTTGCCACTGAATGTTTCCTAACCTCCCCATACTGACCACCCCGTGGTGATTTTCTATATCCTACATTGCCACTGACTGCCTATCCTAATTCAGACCCTTCGAATCACACCACTTGGTGATGTTTTTCTCACTCCAACTAGTGAATGGCCTGTTAGAAACCCTTACAATGCGCACCACCCCGCGATGTTTTTCAGAAAGCAATCCTAGATTGCCACTGCATGTTTCCTGACCTCCAAATGCTGACCACCCTGTGGTGCTTTTCTCCATCGTACATTGCCACTAACTGCCTATCCTAATTCAGACCGTCTGATTCACACCACCCCATAATGATTTTCTCACTCCTACTAGTGAATGGCCTTTTAGAAACCCTTACAATGCGAACCACACCGTGATGTTTTTCAGAAAGCTATCCTACGTTGCCCCTGCATGTTTCCTGACCTAACCATGCTGACCACCTCGTGGTGCTTTTCTCCATCCTACATTGCAACTCACTGCCTATTCTAATTGAGGCCTTCCGATTCACACCACCTCTTGATGTTTTTCTCACTCCTACTAGTGAATGGCCTGTTACAAACCATACAAAGCACACCACCCGCGATGTTTCTCAGAAACCTATCCAACATTGCCACTGACTGCCTATCCTAATTCAGACCCTTCGAATCACACCACTTGGTGATGTTTTTCTCACTCCAACTAGTGAATGGCCTGTTAGAAACCCTTACAATGCGCACCACCCCGCGATGTTTTTCAGAAAGCAATCCTACATTGCCACTGCATGTTTCCTGACCTCCACATCCTGACCACCCCGTGGTGCTTTTCTCCATCCTACATTGCCACTAACTGCCTATCCTAATTCGGACCATCTGATTCACACCACCCCATAATGTGTTTCTCACTCCTACTAGTGAATGGCCTTTTAGAAACCATTACATTGCGAACCACACCGTGATGTTTTTAGGAAAGCTACCCTACGTTTCCCCTGCATGTTTCCTGACCTCACCATGCTGACCACCTCGTGGTGTTTTTCTCCATCCCACATTGACACTCCCTGCCTATTCTAATTGAGGCCTTCCGATTCACACCACCCCTTGATGTTTTTCTCACTCCTGCTAGTGAAAGGCCTGTTACGAACCCATACAAAGCGCACCACCCGTGATGTTTCTCAGAAACCTATCGTACATTGCCACTCACTGCCTATCCTAATTCAGACCCTCCGATTCACAGCACCCCATCACGTTTTTCTCACTCCTACTAGTGAATAGCCTGTTACAAACTCTTACAATGCGCACCACCCACGATGTTTTTAACAAATCTATCCGACATTGCCACTGCATGTTTCCTGACCTCCCCATGCCGAGCACCCCCTGGTGCTTTTCTCCATCCTACATTGCCACTCACAGCCTATCCTAATTCAGCCCATCCGATTCACACCACCCCGTGGTGTTTTTCTCACTTCTTCTTGTCAATGGCCTGCTAGAAACCCTTACAATGCGCACCACTGCGCGATGTTTTTCAGAAACCTATCTTACATTGCCACTGTATATTTCCTGACCTCCCCATGTTGACCAAACCGTGGTGCTTTTCTCCATCCTACATTGCCACTAACTGCCTATCCTAATTCAGACCATCCGATTCACACCACCCCGTGAAGTTTTTCTCACTCCTACTAGTGAATGTACTGTTAGAAACCCTTACAATGCGCAACACCCCGCGATGTTTTTTAGAAACCTATCCTACATTGCCAATGCGTGTTTCCGGACCTCCCCATGCTCACCACCCCGTGGTGCTTTTCTCCATCCTACATTGCCACTCACTGCCTATCCTAATACAGACCCTCCTATTCACACCACCCCGTGGTGTTTTTCTCACTCCTACTAATGCATAGCCCCTTAGAAACCCTTACAATGCACACCACCCGCGATGTTTTTCAGAAACCTATCCTACTTTGCCATTGCATGTTTCCTGACCTCACCATGCTTTCCACGCCGTCGTGCTTTTTCCATCCTACATTGCCACTCACTGCCTATCCTAATTCAGATATTCCGATTCACACCACCCCATATTGTTTTTCTCACTGCTACTAGTGAATGGCCTGTTAGAAACCCTTCCACTGCGCACCACCCCGCGATGTATTTCAGAAACCTATCCTAAATTGCCACTGCATGTTTCCTGACCTCCCCATGTTGACCACCCCGTGGTGCTTTTTCCATCCTACTTGCTACTCACTGCGTATCGTAATTCAGACCCTCCAATTCACACCACCCCGTGATGTTTTTTTCACTGCTACTAGTTATTGGCCTTTTAGAAACCCTTACAATACGCACCCCCCGCGATGTTTTTCAGAAACCTATCCTACTTTGCCATTGCATGTTTCCGACCTCCCCATGCTGACCACCCCGTGTTGCTTTTCTCCATCCTACATTGCCTCTCACTGCGTATGCTAAATCAGAACCTCTAATTCACCCACCGTGAGATGTTTTTCTCACTCCTACTAGTGAATGTCCTGTTAGAAACCCTTACAATGCGCACAACCCGGCAATATATTTCGGAAACCTAACCTACATTGCTACTCACTGCCTATCGTAATTCAGACCCTCTCATTCACACCACCCTGTGATATTTTTCTCACTCGTACTAGTGAATGGCCTGTTAGAAATCCTTACAATGCGCACCACCTCGCGATGTTTTTCAGAAAGCTATCCTACATTGCCACTGCATGTTTCCTAACCTCCCCATGCTGACCACCCCGTGGTGATTTTCTCCATCCTACATTGCCACTCACTGCCTATCCTAATTCAGACCCTCCGAATCACACCACTCGGTGATGTTTTTCTCACTCCTACTAGTGAATGGCCTGTTAGAAAACCCTACAATGCGCACCACCCCGCGATGTTTTTCAGAAAGCAATCCTACATTGCCACTGCATGTTTCCTGACCTCCACATGCTGACCACCCTGTGGTGCTTTTCTGTCGATGTCGCTCCCGCCGGCAGGAAAGACACATGACAAGGTCTGGCGGTGGTCAGGCTTTTCTTTATTCTCTCCTTATACAGTCTGCCCCGAAGCCTCTACCGGTCCGCTCCCCGCGGCTCCTTCCATGCTTCAGTCTGCCCCGAAGCCTCTACCGGTCCGCTCCCCGCGGCTCCTTTTGTGCTTCAGTCTCCCCCGAAGCCTCTACCGGTCCGCTCCCCGCAGCTCCTTCCGTGCTTCAGTCTCTCTCTCGGGGGTGAAGGCACTGGCTATATATAGGATTAATAGCTAGGCAGACTACCCTGTGAGGCGGGAACTTAGTGGGGTGATAAGAAACAGGTGCCACACAGGCGGGCTCGATGAGAGGGGTAATCTAGCTCAGGCTTTTGTACTTTCCCACAGGCCTCGCAATCACCGCGTCTGATGACTTGACAGTGCCACGGCTCCCAATATCTCCCCCTATTTTATTTTAAATGATGGCTACGCGCATCGCAGCCCGTCCTGGATAGAGTGCAGAGGCCTATGCCCCGAACTGAGGCCCACCATAGGCCCTTAGCGTAGACCCTGGTCGGCCGTCCCAGGGTCCACCAAGGCCCTGAGGCCCTCGTCCTTTTTTCTAGGGCCAGGAATGAACCGGACGGAACCTGGTTGCACATAGGCATGCACTCATTTCTCTCCACGAATCCCCTCGGAGAGAAATTTATCTAACAATCCAGCGGCTTTCGAGCGGAACGGGGTAGGGCCTGGCTTAGGTTGAGTCGTGCTGGGGAGGCACGCTCTTACCCGTCATTGACTCACCCACCCTGCTACATGTTGTTGTCTAGGGAGGAGAATGTGGGAAGCCTGTCACTTTTAAACGCGGTCGTAGGCCATGCGAGCGAGCCATGCGTATACAAGGGTAGCACATAGGGGAGCAAGCCGTTCCAGGCCCCTAAAAAGGGATTGTCCTGCAGTTCTTTTAGGGCTCATCTTGTTGTTGGGTCTGCGGTTGGCCTCTGGTGGAACAGGCCTGATCTTCAGTCGAGGGACTTGTCGCGTCAACCTCTCTGGGACCCACATTGGTTCTCATCCCGATTCCTGCGGAAAGACACAAACCACGCCTCGGCTTCCTCTTTTGTATCTCTGCCCTCCTTGACGGACCCTTCTCGGGAGCTTCCTGACTGTGCCTGTTCAAACACCTCGCGTACTTCTACAAGTTCTTGAGAGCTCCCCCCGTAACTACCCTCACTCTTTAGGCACGTGTGTATCATTTCCCACAATGGACGAGCAGAGACTGAAGCTCTACCCTCCCGTTCTGCTAGGGAAAGGTCTCTGCCCAACTTTTCCCAGGAGGGCAGGTTTACATGCCCTGTAGGCAGAAACCAGGGAGCAAAGCTGTCAATCTCTGCAAGGAAATTTTCTAAAGTCTTACGCCCCACCTTGAGGTCCTTGGACTTTAGGAGTCTCCGAAGGACCAACACCAAGGCTGTGTATCTTTACTTGGCATGTTTCCCATTTTTAATATATCTTCTGTTATTTTTACTTCTATGTTTATGTTTTACACTCTTTTATTACCTTAAGTTCTGGTGTTATGTTTCATACTCACCGCGTGAGGCCCAAGAAACCCGCCACTTACGCGTGAGGTTGAGAGGAGTCTACAAACCCTGTAGGTGCGCGCCACCCAGGGCCCAGGCTTATCCTCTACTCACCTGTCCTGCAGCTGCAGCACTGTGTAGGAGAATGCAGTCCACCGCCGCATCTCGGGGTTGATCAATCCCCGTGCGGGCCACCAAATGTCGATGTCGCTCCCGGCCGGCAGGAAAGACACACGACGAGGTCTGGCGGTGGTCAGGCTTTTCTTTATTCTCTCCTTATACAGTCTGCCCCGAAGCCTCTACCGGTCCGCTCCCCGCGGCTCCTTCCGTGCTTCAGTCTGCCCCGAAGCCTCTACCGGTCCGCTCCCCGCGGCTCCTTTTGTGCTTCAGTCTCCCCCGAAGCCTCTACCGGTCCGCTCCCCGCGGCTCCTTCCGTGCTTCAGTCTCTCTCTCGGGGGTGGAGGCACTGGCTATATATAGGATTAATAGCTAGGCAGACTACCCTGTGAGGCGGGAACTTAGTGGGGTGATAAGAAACAGGTGCCACACAGGCGGGCTCGATGAGAGGGGTAATCTAGCTCAGGCTTTTGTACTTTCCCACAGGCCTCGCAATCACCGCGTCTGATGACTTGACAGTGCCACGGCTCCCAACACTTTTCTCCATCATACATTGCCACTAACTGCCTATCCTAATTCAGACCGTCTGATTCACACCACCCAATAATGTTTTTCTCACTCCTACTAGTGAATGGCCTTTTAGAAACACTTACAATGCGAACCACACCGTGATGTTTTTCAGAAAGCTATCCTGCGTTGCCCCTGCATTTTCCTGACCTCACCATGCTGACCACCTCGTGGTGCTTTTCTCCATCCTACATTGCCACTCACTGCCTATTCTAATTGAGGCCTTCCGATTCACACCACCTCTTGATGTTTTTCTCACTCCTACTAGTGAATGGCCTGTTACAAACCCATACAAAGCGCACCACCCGCGATGTTTCTCAGAAACCTATCCTACATTGCCACTCACTGCCTATCCTAATTCAGACCCTCCGATTCACAGCACCCCGTCACGTTTTTCTCACTCCTATTAGTGAATAGCCTGTTACAAACTCTTACAATGTGCACCACCCACGATGTTTTTCGGAAACCTATCCTACATTGATATTGCATTTTCCTGACCTCCCCATGCTTTCCACGCCGTGGTGCTTTTTCCATCTTACATTGCCAATCACTGCCTATCCTAACTCAGATAATCCGATTCACACCAAACCATATTGTTTTTCTCACTGCTACTAGTGAATGGCCTGTTAGAAACCCTTCCACTGCGCACCACCCCGCGACGCTTTTCAGAAACCTATCCAACATTGCCACTCACTGCCTATCCTAATTCAGACCCTCCGATTCACAGCACCCCGTCAAGTTTTTCTCTCTCCTACTAGTGAATAGCCTGATACAAACTCTTACAATGCGCACCACCCACGAAGTTTTTCACAAATCTATCTGACATTGCCACTGCATGTTTCCTGACCTCCCCATGCCGAGCACACCCTGGTGCTTTTCTCCATCCTACATTGCCACTCACAGCCTATCCTAATGCAGACCATCCGATTCACACCACCCCGTGGTGTTTTTTCACTTCTTCTTGTCAATGGCCTGCTGGAAACCCTTACAATGCGCACCACCGCGCAATGTTTTTCAGAAACCTGTCTTAAATTGCCACTGTATATTTCCTGACCTCCCCATGTTGACCAAACCGTGGTGCTTTTCTCCATCCTACATTGCCACTCACTGCCTATCCTAATTCAGAAAGTCCGATTCACACCACCCCGTGAAGTTTTTCTCACTCCTACTAGTGAATGTACTGTTAGAAACCCTTACAATGCGCAACACCCCGCGATGTTTTTCAGAAACCTATCCTACATTGCCAATGCATGTTTCCGGACCTCCCCATGCTCACCACCCCGTGGTGCTTTTCTCCATCCTACATTGCCACTCACTGCCTATCCTAATACAGACCCTCCTATTCACACCACCCCGTGATGCTTTTCTCACTCCTACTAATGCATAGCCCCTTAGAAACCCTTACAATGCACACCACCCGCGATGTTTTTCAGAAACCTATCCTACATTGCCATTGCATGTTTCCTGACCTCCCCATGCTTTCAACCCCGTGGTGCTTTTTCCATCCTACATTGCCACTCACTGCCTATCCTAATTCAGATATTCCGATTCACACCACCCCATATTGTTTTTCTCACTGCTACTTATGAATGGCCTGTTAGAAATCCTTCCACTGCACACCACCCCGCGATGTTTTTCCGAAACCTATACTACATTGCCACTGCATGTTTCCTGACCTCCCCATGTTGAACACCCGTGGTGCTTTTTCCATCCTACTTGCTACTCACTGCATATCCTAATTCAGACCCTCCAATTCATAACACCCCATGATGTTTTTCTCACTGCTATTAGTGAATGGCCTGTTAGAATCCCTTACAATACGCACCCCCCGCGATGTTTTTCAGAAACCTATCCTACATTGCCATTGCATGTTTCCTGACCTCCCCATGCAAACCACCCTGTGGTGCTTTTCTCCATCCTACATTGCCTCTAACTGCGTATGCTAAATCAGACCCTCTAATTCACCCCACCGCGTGATGTTTTTCTCACTCCTACTAGTGAATGGCCTGTTAGAAACCCTTACAATGCGCACAACCCGGCAATATATTTCAGAAACCTATCCTACATTGCTACTCACTGCCTATCGTAATTCAGACCCTCCGATTCACACCACCCTGTGATGTTTTTCTCACTCGTACTAGTGAATGGCCTTTTAGATATCGTTACAATGCGCACCACCTCACGATGTTTTTCAGAAAGCTATCCTACATTGCCACTGCATGTTTCCTAACCTCCCCATGCTGACCACCCCGTGGTGATTTTCTCCATCCTACATTGCCACTCACTGCCTATCCTAATTCAGACCCTCCGAATCACACCACTCGGTGATGTTTTTCACACTGCTACTAGTGAATGGCCTGTTAGAAACCCTTACAATGCACACCACCCCGCGATGTTTTTCAGAAAGCAATCCTACATTGCCACTGCATGTTTCCTGACCTCCACATCCTGACCACCCCGTGGTGCTTTTCTCCATCCTACATTGCGACTAACTGCCTATCCTAATTCAGACCGTCTGATTCACACCACCCCATAATGTTTTTCTCACTGCTACTTGTGCATGGCCTGTTAGAAACCCTTCCACTGCGCACGCCCCCGCAATGTTTTTCAGAAACCTATCCTACATTGCCACTGCATGTTTCCTAACCTCCCCATGCTGACCACCCCGTGGTGATTTTCTCCATCCTACATTGCCACTCACTGCCTAGCCTAATTCAGACCCCCGAATCACACCACTCGGTGATGTTTTTCTCACTCCTACTAGTGAATGGCCTGTTAGAAACCCTTACAAGGCGCACCACCCCGCGATGCTTTTCAGAAAGCAATCCTACATTGCCACTGCACGTTTCCTGACCTCCACATGCTGACCACCCCGTGGTGCTTTTCTCCATCGTACATTGCCACTAACTGCCTATCCTAATTCAGACCGTCTGATTCACACCACCCCATAATGATTTTCTCACTCCTACTAGTGAATGGCCTTTTAGAAACCCTTACAATGCGAACCACACCGTGATGTTTTTCAGAAAGCTATCCTACGTTGCCCCTGCATGTTTCCTGACCTCACCATGCTGACCACCTCGTGGTACTTTTCTCCATTCTACATTGCCACTCACTGCCTATTCTAATTGAGGCCTTCCGATTCACACCACCTCTTGATGTTTTTCTCACTCCTACTAGTGAATGCGCTGCTACAAACCCATACAAAGCGCACCACCCGCGATGTTTCTCAGAAACCTATCCAACATTGCCACTCACTGCCTATCCTAATTCAGACCCTCCGATTCACAGCACCCCGTCAAGTTTTTCTCTCTCCTACTAGTGAATAGCCTGTTACAAACTCTTACAATGCGCACCACCCACGATGTTTTTCACAAATCTATCTGACATTGCCACTGCATGTTTCCTGACCTCCCCATGCCAAGCACACCCTGGTGCTTTTCTCCATCCTACATTGCCACTCACAGCCTATCCTAATGCAGACCGTCCGATTCACACCACCCCGTGGTGTTTTTTCACTTCTTCTTGTCAATGGCCTGCTGGAAACCCTTACAATGCGCACCACCGCGCAATGTTTTTCAGAAACCTATCTTACATTGCCACTGTATATTTCCTGACCTCCCCATGTTGACCAAACCGTGGTGCTTTTCTCCATCCTACATTGCCACTCACTGCCTATCCTAATTCAGAAAGTCCGATTCACACCACCCCGTGAAGTTTTTCTCACTCCTACTAGTGAATGTACTGTTAGAAACCCTTACAATGCGCAACACCCCGCGATGTTTTTCAGAAACCTATCCTACATTGCCAATGCATGTTTCCGGACCTCCCCATGCTCACCACCCCGTGGTGCTTTTCTCCATCCTACATTGCCACTCACTGCCTATCCTAATACAGACCCTCCTATTCACACCACCCCGTGATGCTTTTCTCACTCCTACTAATGCATAGCCCCTTAGAAACCCTTACAATGCACACCACCCGCGATGTTTTTTAGAAACCTATCCTACATTGCCATTGCATGTTTCCTGACCTCCCCATGCTTTCAACCCCGTGGTGCTTTTTCCATCCTACATTGCCACTCACTGCCTATCCTAATTCAGATATTCCGATTCACACCACCCCATATTGTTTTTCTCACTGCTACTTATGAATGGCCTGTTAGAAATCCTTCCACTGCACACCACCCCGCGATGTTTTTCCGAAACCTATACTACATTGCCACTGCATGTTTCCTGACCTCCCCATGTTGAACACCCGTGGTGCTTTTTCCATCCTACTTGCTACTCACTGCATATCCTAATTCAGACCCTCCAATTCATAACACCCCATGATGTTTTTCTCACTGCTATTAGTGAATGGCCTGTTAGAATCCCTTACAATACGCACCCCCCGCGATGTTTTTCAGAAACCTATCCTACATTGCCATTGCATGTTTCCTGACCTCCCCATGCAAACCACCCTGTGGTGCTTTTCTCCATCCTACATTGCCTCTAACTGCGTATGCTAAATCAGACCCTCTAATTCATCCCACCGCGTGATGTTTTTCTCACTCCTACTAGTGAATGGCCTGTTAGAAACCCTTACAATGCGCACAACCCGGCAATATATTTCAGAAACATATCCTACATTGCTACTCACTGCCTATCATAATTCAGACCCTCCGATTCACACCACCCTGTGATGTTTTTCTCACTCGTATTAGTGAATGGCCTTTTAGATATCGTTACAATGCGCACCACCTCACGATGTTTTTCAGAAAGCTATCCTACATTGCCACTGCCTGTTTCCTACCCTCCCCATGCTGACCACCCCGTGGTGATTTTCTCCATCCTACATTGCCACTCACTGCCTATCCTAATTCAGACCCTCTGAATCACACCACTCGGTGATGTTTTTCACACTCCTACTAGTGAATGGCCTGTTAGAAACCCTTACAATGCGCACCACCCCGCGATGTTTTTCAGAAAGCAATCCTACATTGCCACTGCATGTTTCCTGACCTCCACATCCTGACCACCCCGTGGTGCTTTTCTCCATCCTACATTGCGACTAACGGCCTATCCTAATTCAGACCGTCTGATTCACAGCACTCCATAATGTTTTTCTCACTGCTACTTGTGCATGGCCTGTTAGCAACCCTTCCACTGCGCATGCCCCCGCAATGTTTTTCAGAAACCTATCCTACATTGCCACTGCATGTTTCCTAACCTCCCCATGCTGACCACCCCGTGGTGATTTTCTCCATCCTACATTGCCACTAACTGCCTATCCTAATTCAGACCGTCTGATTCACACCACCCCATAATGTTTTTCTCACTCCTACTAGTGAATGGCCTTTTAGAAACCCTTACAATGCGAACCACACTGTGATGTTTTTCAGAAAGCTATCCTACGTTGCCCCTGCATGTTTCCTGACCTCACCATGCTGACCACCTCGTGGTGCTTTTCTCCATCCTACATTGCCACTCACTGCCTATTCTAATTGAGGCCTTCCGATTCACACCACCCCTTGATGTTTTTCTCACTCCTACTAGTGAATTGCCTGTTAGAAACCCTTACAATGCGCACCACCCCGCTATGTTTTTCCGAAACGTATCCTACATTGCCACTGCATGTTTCCTGACCTTCCCATGCTGACCACCCCGTGGTGCTTTTCTCATTCCTACATTGCCACTCACTGCCTAACCTAATTTAGACAATTCGATTCACACCACCCGATGATGTTTTTCTCACTCTTACTAGTGAAGGGCCTTTTAGAAGCACTTACAATGCGCACCACCCCGCGATGTTTATCGGAAACCTATCCTACATTGCCACTGCATGTTTCCTGACCTCCCCATGCTGACCACCCCGTGGTGCTTTACTCCATCCTACATTACCACTCAATGCCTATCCTAATTATGACCCTCCGATTCACACTACTCCACGATGTTTTTCTCACTCCTACTAGTGAATGGCCTGTTAGAAACACTTTCAATGCGCACCACCCGGCGATGTTTTTCAGAAACCTATCCTACATTGCCAGTGCATGTTTCCTGACCTCTACATGCTGACCTCCCCATGGTGCTTTTCTCCATCCTACATTACCACTCAATGCCTATACTAATTCCGAACCTCCGATTCACACTACCCCATGATGTTTTTCTCACTCCTACTAGTGAATGGCCTTTTAGAAACCCTTACAATGCGAACCACACCGTGATGTTTCCAGAAAGCTATCCTACGTTGCCACTGCATGTTTCCTTACAACACCATGCTGACCACCTCGTGGTGCTTTTCTCCGTCCTACATTGCCACCCACTGCCTATTCTAATTGAGGCCTGCCGATTCACACCACCCCTTGATGTTTTTATCACTCCTACTAGTGAATGGCCTGTTACAAACCATTACAATGCGCACCACCCGCGATGTTTTTCAGAAACCTATCCTACATTGCCACTCACTGCCTATTCTAATTCAGACCCTCCGATTCACAGCACCCCGTCACCTTTTTCTCACTCCTACTTGTGAATAGCCTCTTACAAAAACTTACAATGCGCACCACCCGCGATGTTTTTCACAAATCTATCCGACATTGCCACCGCATGTTTCCTGGCCTCCCCATGCCGAGCACACCCTGGTGCTTTTCTCCATCCTACATTGCCACTCACAGCCTATCCTAATTCAGCCCATCCGATTCACACCACCCCGTGAAGTTTTTCTCACTCCTACTAGTGAATGTACTGTTAGAAACCCTTACAATGCGCAACACCCCGCGATGTTTTTCAGAAACCTATCCTACATTGCCAATGCATGTTTCCGGACCTCCCCATGCTCACCACCCCGTGGTGCTTTTCTCCATCCTACATTGCCACTCACTGCCTATCCTAATACAGACCCTCCTATTCACACCACCCCGTGATGCTTTTCTCACTCCTACTAATGCATAGCCCCTTAGAAACCCTTACAATGCACACCACCCGCGATGTTTTTCAGAAACCTATCCTACATTGCCATTGCATGTTTCCTGACCTCCCCATGCTTTCAACCCCGTGGTGCTTTTTCCATCCTACATTGCCACTCACTGCCTATCCTAATTCAGATATTCCGATTCACACCACCCCATATTGTTTTTCTCACTGCTACTTATGAATGGCCTGTTAGAAATCCTTCCACTGCACACCACCCCGCGATGTTTTTCCGAAACCTATACTACATTGCCACTGCATGTTTCCTGACCTCCCCATGTTGAACACCCGTGGTGCTTTTTCCATCCTACTTGCTACTCACTGCATATCCTAATTCAGACCCTCCAATTCATAACACCCCATGATGTTTTTCTCACTGCTATTAGTGAATGGCCTGTTAGAATCCCTTACAATACGCACCCCCCGCGATGCTTTTCAGAAACCTATCCTACATTGCCATTGCATGTTTCCTGACCTCCCCATGCAAACCACCCTGTGGTGCTTTTCTCCATCCTACATTGCCTCTAACTGCGTATGCTAAATCAGACCCTCTAATTCACCCCACCGCGTGATGTTTTTCTCACTCCTACTAGTGAATGGCCTGTTAGAAACCCTTACAATGCGCACAACCCGGCAATATATTTCAGAAACCTATCCTACATTGCTACTCACTGCCTATCGTAATTCAGACCCTCCGATTCACACCACCCTGTGATGTTTTTCTCACTCGTATTAGTGAATGGCCTTTTAGAAATCCTTACAATGCGCACCACCTCACGATGTTTTTCAGAAAGCTATCCTACATTGCCACTGCCTGTTTCCTACCCTCCCCATGCTGACCACCCCGTGGTGATTTTCTCCATCCTACATTGCCACTCACTGCCTATCCTAATTCAGACCCTCCGAATCACACCACTCGGTGATGTTTTTCACACTCCTACTAGTGAATGGCCTGTTAGAAACCCTTACAATGCGCACCACCCCGCGATGTTTTTCAGAAAGCAATCCTACATTGCCACTGCATGTTTCCTGACCTCCACATCCTGACCACCCCGTGGTGCTTTTCTCCATCCTACATTGCGACTAACGGCCTATCCTAATTCAGACCGTCTGATTCACAGCACTCCATAATGTTTTTCTCACTGCTACTTGTGCATGGCCTGTTAGCAACCCTTCCACTGCGCATGCCCCCGCAATGTTTTTCAGAAACCTATCCTACATTGCCACTGCATGTTTCCTAACCTCCCCATGCTGACCACCCCGTGGTGATTTTCTCCATCCTACATTGCCACTAACTGCCTATCCTAATTCAGACCGTCTGATTCACACCACCCCATAATGTTTTTCTCACTCCTACTAGTGAATGGCCTTTTAGAAACCCTTACAATGCGAACCACACTGTGATGTTTTTCAGAAAGCTATCCTACGTTGCCCCTGCATGTTTCCTGACCTCACCATGCTGACCATCTCGTGGTGCTTTTCTCCATCCTACATTGCCACTCACTGCCTATTCTAATTGAGGCCTTCCGATTCACACCACCCCTTGATGTTTTTCTCACTCCTACTAGTGAATTGCCTGTTAGAAACCCTTACAATGCGCACCACCCCGCTATGTTTTTCCGAAACGTATCCTACATTGCCACTGCATGTTTCCTGACCTTCCCATGCTGACCACCCCGTGGTGCTTTTCTCATTCCTACATTGCCACTCACTGCCTAACCTAATTTAGACAATTCGATTCACACCACCCGATGATGTTTTTCTCACTCTTACTAGTGAAGGGCCTTTTAGAAGCACTTACAATGCGCACCACCCCGCGATGTTTTTCGGAAACCTATCCTACATTGCCACTGCATGTTTCCTGACCTCCCCATGCTGACCACCCCGTGGTGCTTTACTCCATCCTACATTACCACTCAATGCCTATCCTAATTATGACCCTCCGATTCACACTACTCCACGATGTTTTTCTCACTCCTACTAGTGAATGGCCTGTTAGAAACACTTTCAATGCGCACCACCCGGCGATGTTTTTCAGAAACCTATCCTACATTGCCAGTGCATGTTTCCTGACCTCTACATGCTGACCTCCCCATGGTGCTTTTCTCCATCCTACATTACCACTCAATGCCTATACTAATTCCGAACCTCCGATTCACACTACCCCATGATGTTTTTCTCACTCCTACTAGTGAATGGCCTTTTAGAAACCCTTACAATGCGAACCACACCGTGATGTTTCCAGAAAGCTATCCTACGTTGCCACTGCATGTTTCCTTACAACACCATGCTGACCACCTCGTGGTGCTTTTCTCCGTCCTACATTGCCACCCACTGCCTATTCTAATTGAGGCCTGCCGATTCACACCACCCCTTGATGTTTTTATCACTCCTACTAGTGAATGGCCTGTTACAAACCATTACAATGCGCACCACCCGCGATGTTTTTCAGAAACCTATCCTACATTGCCACTCACTGCCTATTCTAATTCAGACCCTCCGATTCACAGCACCCCGTCACCTTTTTCTCACTCCTACTTGTGAATAGCCTCTTACAAAAACTTACAATGCGCACCACCCGCGATGTTTTTCACAAATCTATCCGACATTGCCACCGCATGTTTCCTGGCCTCCCCATGCCGAGCACACCCTGGTGCTTTTCTCCATCCTACATTGCCACTCACAGCCTATCCTAATTCAGCCCATCCGATTCACACCACACCGTGAAGTTTTTCTCACTCCTACTAGTGAATGTACTGTTAGAAACCCTTACAATGCGCAACACCCCGCGATGTTTTTCAGAAACCTATCCTACATTGCCAATGCATGTTTCCGGACCTCCCCATGCTCACCACCCCGTGGTGCTTTTCTCCATCCTACATTGCCACTCACTGCCTAACCTAATACAGACCCTCCTATTCACACCACCCCGTGATGCTTTTCTCACTCCTACTAATGCATAGCCCCTTAGAAACCCTTACAATGCACACCACCTGCGATGTTTTTCAGAAACCTATCCTACATTGCCATTGCATGTTTCCTGACCTCCCCATGCTTTCAACCCCGTGGTGCTTTTTCCATCCTACATTGCCACTCACTGCCTATCCTAATTCAGATATTCCGATTCACACCACCCCATATTGTTTTTCTCACTGCTACTTATGAATGGCCTGTTAGAAATCCTTCCACTGCACACCACCCCGCGATGTTTTTCCGAAACCTATACTACATTGCCACTGCATGTTTCCTGACCTCCCCATGTTGAACACCCGTGGTGCTTTTTCCATCCTACTTGCTACTCACTGCATATCCTAATTCAGACCCTCCAATTCATAACACCCCATGATGTTTTTCTCACTGCTATTAGTGAATGGCCTGTTAGAATCCCTTACAATACGCACCCCCCGCGATGTTTTTCAGAAACCTATCCTACATTGCCATTGCATGTTTCCTGACCTCCCCATGCAAACCACCCTGTGGTGCTTTTCTCCATCCTACATTGCCTCTAACTCCGTATGCTAAATCAGACCCTCTAATTCACCCCACCGCGTGATGTTTTTCTCACTCCTACTAGTGAATGGCCTGTTAGAAACCCTTACAATGCGCACAACCCGGCAATATATTTCAGAAACCTATCCTACATTGCTACTCACTGCCTATCGTAATTCAGACCCTCCGATTCACACCACCCTGTGATGTTTTTCTCACTCGTACTAGTGAATGGCCTTTTAGATATCGTTACAATGCGCACCACCTCACGATGTTTTTCAGAAAGCTATCCTACATTGCCACTGCATGTTTCCTAACCTCCCCATGCTGACCACCCCGTGGTGATTTTCTCCATCCTACATTGCCACTCACTGCCTATCCTAATTCAGACCCTCCGAATCACACCACTCGGTGATGTTTTTCACACTGCTACTAGTGAATGGCCTGTTAGAAACCCTTACAATGCACACCACCCCGCGATGTTTTTCAGAAAGCAATCCTACATTGCCACTGCATGTTTCCTGACCTCCACATCCTGACCACCCCGTGGTGCTTTTCTCCATCCTACATTGCGACTAACTGCCTATCCTAATTCAGACCGTCTGATTCACACCACCCCATAATGTTTTTCTCACTGCTACTTGTGCATGGCCTGTTAGAAACCCTTCCACTGCGCACGCCCCCGCAATGTTTTTCAGAAACCTATCCTACATTGCCACTGCATGTTTCCTAACCTCCCCATGCTGACCACCCCGTGGTGATTTTCTCCATCCTACATTGCCACTCACTGCCTAGCCTAATTCAGACCCCCGAATCACACCACTCGGTGATGTTTTTCTCACTCCTACTAGTGAATGGCCTGTTAGAAACCCTTACAAGGCGCACCACCCCGCGATGCTTTTCAGAAAGCAATCCTACATTGCCACTGCACGTTTCCTGACCTCCACATGCTGACCACCCCGTGGTGCTTTTCTCCATCGTACATTGCCACTAACTGCCTATCCTAATTCAGACCGTCTGATTCACACCACCCCATAATGATTTTCTCACTCCTACTAGTGAATGGCCTTTTAGAAACCCTTACAATGCGAACCACACCGTGATGTTTTTCAGAAAGCTATCCTACGTTGCCCCTGCATGTTTCCTGACCTCACCATGCTGACCACCTCGTGGTACTTTTCTCCATTCTACATTGCCACTCACTGCCTATTCTAATTGAGGCCTTCCGATTCACACCACCTCTTGATGTTTTTCTCACTCCTACTAGTGAATGCGCTGCTACAAACCCATACAAAGCGCACCACCCGCGATGTTTCTCAGAAACCTATCCAACATTGCCACTCACTGCCTATCCTAATTCAGACCCTCCGATTCACAGCACCCCGTCAAGTTTTTCTCTCTCCTACTAGTGAATAGCCTGTTACAAACTCTTACAATGCGCACCACCCACGATGTTTTTCACAAATCTATCTGACATTGCCACTGCATGTTTCCTGACCTCCCCATGCCAAGCACACCCTGGTGCTTTTCTCCATCCTACATTGCCACTCACAGCCTATCCTAATGCAGACCGTCCGATTCACACCACCCCGTGGTGTTTTTTCACTTCTTCTTGTCAATGGCCTGCTGGAAACCCTTACAATGCGCACCACCGCGCAATGTTTTTCAGAAACCTATCTTACATTGCCACTGTATATTTCCTGACCTCCCCATGTTGACCAAACCGTGGTGCTTTTCTCCATCCTACATTGCCACTCACTGCCTATCCTAATTCAGAAAGTCCGATTCACACCACCCCGTGAAGTTTTTCTCACTCCTACTAGTGAATGTACTGTTAGAAACCCTTACAATGCGCAACACCCCGCGATGTTTTTCAGAAACCTATCCTACATTGCCAATGCATGTTTCCGGACCTCCCCATGCTCACCACCCCGTGGTGCTTTTCTCCATCCTACATTGCCACTCACTGCCTATCCTAATACAGACCCTCCTATTCACACCACCCCGTGATGCTTTTCTCACTCCTACTAATGCATAGCCCCTTAGAAACCCTTACAATGCACACCACCCGCGATGTTTTTTAGAAACCTATCCTACATTGCCATTGCATGTTTCCTGACCTCCCCATGCTTTCAACCCCGTGGTGCTTTTTCCATCCTACATTGCCACTCACTGCCTATCCTAATTCAGATATTCCGATTCACACCACCCCATATTGTTTTTCTCACTGCTACTTATGAATGGCCTGTTAGAAATCCTTCCACTGCACACCACCCCGCGATGTTTTTCCGAAACCTATACTACATTGCCACTGCATGTTTCCTGACCTCCCCATGTTGAACACCCGTGGTGCTTTTTCCATCCTACTTGCTACTCACTGCATATCCTAATTCAGACCCTCCAATTCATAACACCCCATGATGTTTTTCTCACTGCTATTAGTGAATGGCCTGTTAGAATCCCTTACAATACGCACCCCCCGCGATGTTTTTCAGAAACCTATCCTACATTGCCATTGCATGTTTCCTGACCTCCCCATGCAAACCACCCTGTGGTGCTTTTCTCCATCCTACATTGCCTCTAACTGCGTATGCTAAATCAGACCCTCTAATTCATCCCACCGCGTGATGTTTTTCTCACTCCTACTAGTGAATGGCCTGTTAGAAACCCTTACAATGCGCACAACCCGGCAATATATTTCAGAAACATATCCTACATTGCTACTCACTGCCTATCATAATTCAGACCCTCCGATTCACACCACCCTGTGATGTTTTTCTCACTCGTATTAGTGAATGGCCTTTTAGAAATCCTTAAAATGCGCACCACCTCACGATGTTTTTCAGAAAGCTATCCTACTTTGCCACTGCATGTTTCCTACCCTCCCCATGCTGACCACCCCGTGGTGATTTTCTCCATCCTACATTGCCACTCACTGCCTATCCTAATTCAGACCCTCCGAATCACACCACTCGGTGATGTTTTTCACACTCCTACTAGTGAATGGCCTGTTAGAAACCCTTACAATGCGCACCACCCCGCGATGTTTTTCAGAAAGCAATCCTACATTGCCACTGCATGTTTCCTGACCTCCACATCCTGACCACCCCGTGGTGCTTTTCTCCATCCTACATTGCGACTAACGGCCTATCCTAATTCAGACCGTCTGATTCACAGCACTCCATAATGTTTTTCTCACTGCTACTTGTGCATGGCCTGTTAGCAACCCTTCCACTGCGCATGCCCCCGCAATGTTTTTCAGAAACCTATCCTACATTGCCACTGCATGTTTCCTAACCTCCCCATGCTGACCACCCCGTGGTGATTTTCTCCATCCTACATTGCCACTAACTGCCTATCCTAATTCAGACCGTCTGATTCACACCACCCCATAATGTTTTTCTCACTCCTACTAGTGAATGGCCTTTTAGAAACCCTTACAATGCGAACCACACTGTGATGTTTTTCAGAAAGCTATCCTACGTTGCCCCTGCATGTTTCCTGACCTCACCATGCTGACCACCTCGTGGTGCTTTTCTCCATCCTACATTGCCACTCACTGCCTATTCTAATTGAGGCCTTCCGATTCACACCACCCCTTGATGTTTTTCTCACTCCTACTAGTGAATTGCCTGTTAGAAACCCTTACAATGCGCACCACCCCGCTATGTTTTTCCGAAACGTATCCTACATTGCCACTGCATGTTTCCTGACCTTCCCATGCTGACCACCCCGTGGTGCTTTTCTCATTCCTACATTGCCACTCACTGCCTAACCTAATTTAGACAATTCGATTCACACCACCCGATGATGTTTTTCTCACTCTTACTAGTGAAGGGCCTTTTAGAAGCACTTACAATGCGCACCACCCCGCGATGTTTTTCGGAAACCTATCCTACATTGCCACTGCATGTTTCCTGACCTCCCCATGCAGACCACCCCGTGGTGCTTTACTCCATCCTACATTACCACTCAATGCCTATCCTAATTATGACCCTCCGATTCACACTACTCCACGATGTTTTTCTCACTCCTACTAGTGAATGGCCTGTTAGAAACACTTTCAATGCGCACCACCCGGCGATGTTTTTCAGAAACCTATCCTACATTGCCAGTGCATGTTTCCTGACCTCTACATGCTGACCTCCCCATGGTGCTTTTCTCCATCCTACATTACCACTCAATGCCTATACTAATTCCGAACCTCCGATTCACACTACCCCATGATGTTTTTCTCACTCCTACTAGTGAATGGCCTTTTAGAAACCCTTACAATGCGAACCACACCGTGATGTTTCCAGAAAGCTATCCTACGTTGCCACTGCATGTTTCCTTACAACACCATGCTGACCACCTCGTGGTGCTTTTCTCCGTCCTACATTGCCACCCACTGCCTATTCTAATTGAGGCCTGCCGATTCACACCACCCCTTGATGTTTTTATCACTCCTACTAGTGAATGGCCTGTTACAAACCATTACAATGCGCACCACCCGCGATGTTTTTCAGAAACCTATCCTACATTGCCACTCACTGCCTATTCTAATTCAGACCCTCCGATTCACAGCACCCCGTCACCTTTTTCTCACTCCTACTTGTGAATAGCCTCTTACAAAAACTTACAATGCGCACCACCCGCGATGTTTTTCACAAATCTATCCGACATTGCCACCGCATGTTTCCTGGCCTCCCCATGCCGAGCACACCCTGGTGCTTTTCTCCATCCTACATTGCCACTCACAGCCTATCCTAATTCAGCCCATCCGATTCACACCACCCCGTGATGTTTTTCTCACTCCTACTAATGCATAGCCCCTTAGAAAGCCTTACAATGCAGACCACACGCGATGTTTTACAGAAACCTATCCGACATTGCCATTGCATGTTTCCTGACCTCCCCTTGCTTTCCACTCCGTGGTGCTTTTTCCATCCTACATTCCGATTCCCTGCATATCCTAATTCAGATATTCCGATTCACACCACCCCATATTGTTTTTCTCACTGCTACTAGTGAATGGCCTGTTAGAAACCCTTACAATACACACCCCCCGCGATGTTTTTAAGAAACCTATCCTACATTGCCATTGCATGTTTCCTGACCTCCCCATGCTGACCACCCCGTGGTGATTTTCTCCATCCTACATTGCCTCTCACTGCGTATGCTAAATCAGACCCTCTAATTCACCCCACCGGGTAATGTTTTTCTCACTCCTACTAGTGAATGGCCTGTTAGAAACCCTTACAATGTGCACAAACCGGCAATATATTTCAGAAACCTATCCTACATTGCCACTAACTGCCTATCCTAATTCAGACCGTCAGATTCACACCACCCCATAATGTTTTTCTCACTCCTACTAGTGAATGGCCTTTTAGAAACCCTTACAATGCGAACCACACCGTGATGTTTTCCAGAAAGGTATCCTATGTTGCCCCTGCATGTTTCCTGACATCACCATGCTGACCACCTCGTGGTGCTTTTCTCCATCCTACATTGCCACTCACTGCCTATTCTAATTGAGGCCTTCCGATTCACAGCACCCCTTGATGATTTTCTCACTCCTACTAGTGAATGGCCTGTTACAAACCCATACAAAGCGCACCAACCGCGATGTTTCTCAGAAACCTATCCTACATTGCCACTCACTGCCTATCCTAATTCAGACCCTCCGATTCACAGCACCCCGTCAGGTTTTTCTCACTCCTACTAGTGAATAGCCTGTTACAAACTCTTACAATGCGCACCACCCACGATGTTTTTCACAAATCTATCCGACATTGCCACTGCATGTTTCCTGACCTCCCCATGCCGAGCACCCCCTGGTGCTTTTCTCCATCCTACATTGCCAATCACAGCCTATCCTAATTCAGACCATCCAATTCACACCACCCCGTGGTGTTTTTTCACTTCTTCTTGTCAATGGCCTGCTAGAAACCCTTACAATGCGCACCACTGCGCGATGTTTTTCAGAAACCTATCTTACATTGCCACTGTATATTTCCTGACCTCCCCATGTTGACCAAACCGTGGTGCTTTTCTCCATCCTACATTGCCACTCACTGCCTATCCTAATTCAGACCGTTCGATTCACACCACCCCGTGAAGTTTTTCTCACTCCTACTAGTGAATGTACTGTTAGAAACCCTTACAATGCGCCATACCCCGCGATGTTTTTTTAGAAACCTATCCTACATTGCCAATGCGTGTTTCCGGACCTCCCCATGCTCACCACCCCGTGGTGCTTTTCTCCATCCTACATTGCCACTCACTGCCTATCCGAATACAGACCCTCCTATTCACACCACCCCGTGATGTTTTTCTCACTCCTACTAATGCATAGCCCCTTAGAAACCCTTACAATGCACACCACCCGCGATGTTTTTCAGAAACCTATCCTACATTGCCATTGCATGTTTCCTGACCTCCCCATGCTTTCCACGCCGTGGTGCTTTTTCCATCCTACATTGCCACTCACTGCCTATCCTAATTCAGATATTCCGATTCACACCACCCCATATTGTTTTTCTCACTGCTACTAGTGAATGGCCTGTTAGAAACCCTTCCACTGCGCACCACCCCGCGATGTATTTCAGAAACCTATCCTAAATTGCCACTGCATGTTTCCTGACCTCCCCATGTTGACCACCCCGTGGTGCTTTTTCCATCCTACTTGCTACTCACTGCGTATCGTAATTCAGACCCTCCGATTCACACCACCCCATGATGTTTTTTTCACTGCTACTAGTTAATGGCCTTTTAGAAACCCTTACAATATGCACCACCCGCGATGTTTTTCAGAAACCTATCCTACTTTGCCATTGCATGTTTCCGACCTCCCCATGCTGACCACCCCGTGGTGCTTTTCTCCATCCTACATTGCCTCTCACTGCGTAAATCAGAACCTCTAATTCACCCCACCGCAAGATGTTTTTCTCACTCCTACTAGTGAATGGCCTGTTAGAATCCCTTACAATGCGCACAACCCGGCAATATATTTCAGAAACCTATCCTACATTGCTACTCACTGCCTATCGTAATTCAGACCCTCCGATTCACATCACCCTGTGATGTTTTTCTCACTCGTACTAGTGAATGGCCTGTTAGAAATCCTTACAATGCGCACCACCTCGCGATGTTTTTCAGAAAGCTATCCTACTTTGCCACTGAATGTTTCCTAACCTCCCCATACTGACCACCCCGTGGAGATTTTCTCCATCCTACATTGCCACTGACTGCCTATCCTAATTCAGACCCTTCGAATCACACCACTTGGTGATGTTTTTCTCACTCCAACTAGTGAATGGCCTGTTAGAAACCCTTACAATGTACACCACCCCGCGATGTTTTTCAGAAAGCAATCCTACATTGCCACTGCATGTTTCCTGACCTCCACATGCTGACCACCCTGTGGTGCTTTTCTCCATCGTACATTGCCACTAACTGCCTATCCTAATTCAGACCGTCTGATTCACACCACCCCATAATGATTTTCTCACTCCTACTAGTGAATGGCCTTTTAGAAACCCTTACAATGCGAGCCACACCGTGATGTTTTTCAGAAAGCTATCCTACGTTGCCACTGCATGTTTCCTTACAACACCATGCTGACCACCTCGTGGTGCTTTTCTCCGTCCTACATTGCCACCCACTGCCTATTCTAATTGAGGCCTTCCGATTCACACCACCCCTTGATGTTTTTATCACTCCTACTAGTGAATAGCCTGTTACAAACTCTTACAATGCGCACCACCCACGATGTTTTTCACAAATCTATCTGACATTGCCACTGCATGTTTCCTGACCTCCCCATGTCGAGCACACCCTGGTGCTTTTCTCCATCCTACATTGCCACTCATAGCCTATCCTAATGCAGACCATCCGATTCACACCACCCCGTGGTGTTTTTTCACTTCTTCTTGTCAATGGCCTGCTGGAAACCCTTACAATGCGCACCACCGCGCAATGTTTTTCAGAAACCTGTCTTAAATTGCCACTGTATATTTCCTGACCTCCCCATGTTGACCAAACCGTGGTGCTTTTCTCCATCCTACATTGCCACTCACTGCCTATCCTAATTCAGAAAGTCCGATTCACACCACACCGTGAAGTTTTTCTCACTCCTACTAGTGAATGTACTGTTAGAAACCCTTACAATGCGCAACACCCCGCGATGTTTTTCAGAAACCTATCCTACATTGCCAATGCATGTTTCCGGACCTCCCCATGCTCACCACCCCGTGGTGCTTTTCTCCATCCTACATTGCCACTCACTGCCTAACCTAATACAGACCCTCCTATTCACACCACCCCGTGATGCTTTTCTCACTCCTACTAATGCATAGCCCCTTAGAAACCCTTACAATGCACACCACCTGCGATGTTTTTCAGAAACCTATCCTACATTGCCATTGCATGTTTCCTGACCTCCCCATGCTTTCAACCCCGTGGTGCTTTTTCCATCCTACATTGCCACTCACTGCCTATCCTAATTCAGATATTCCGATTCACACCACCCCATATTGTTTTTCTCACTGCTACTTATGAATGGCCTGTTAGAAATCCTTCCACTGCACACCACCCCGCGATGTTTTTCCGAAACCTATACTACATTGACACTGCATGTTTCCTGACCTCCCCATGTTGAACACCCGTGGTGCTTTTTCCATCCTACTTGCTACTCACTGCATATCCTAATTCAGACCCTCCAATTCATAACACCCCATGATGTTTTTCTCACTGCTATTAGTGAATGGCCTGTTAGAATCCCTTACAATACGCACCCCCCGCGATGTTTTTCAGAAACCTATCCTACATTGCCATTGCATGTTTCCTGGCCTCCCCATGCAAACCACCCTGTGGTGCTTTTCTCCATCCTACATTGCCTCTAACTGCGTATGCTAAATCAGACCCTCTAATTCACCCCACCGCATGATGTTTTTCTCACTCCTACTAGTGAATGGCCTGTTAGAAACCCTTACAATGCGCACAACCCTGCAATATATTTCAGAAACCTATCCTACATTGCTACTCACTGCCTATCGTAATTCAGACCCTCCGATTCACACCACCCTATGATGTTTTTCTCACTCGTACTAGTGAATGGCCTTTTAGAAATCCTTACAATGCGCACCACCTCACGATGTTTTTCAGAAAGCTATCCTACATTGCCACTGCATGTTTCCTGACCACACCATGCTGACCACCTCGTGGTGCTTTTGTCCATCCTACATTGCCACTCACTGCCTATTCTAATTGAGGCCTTCCGATTCACACCACCCCTTGATGTTTTTCTCACTCCTACTAGTGAATGGCCAGTTACAAACCCATACAAAGCGCACCACCCGCGATGTTTCTCATAAACCTATCCTACATTGCTACTCACTGCCTATACTAATTTAGACCCTCCGATTCACAGCACCCCGTCACGTTTTTCTCACTCCTACTAGTGAATAGCCTGTTACAAACTCTTACAATGCGCACCACCCACGATGTTTTTCACAAAGCTATCCGACATTGCCACTGCATGTTTCCTGACCTCCCCATGCCGAGCACCCCCTGGTGCTTTTCTCCATCCGACATTGCCACTCACAGCCTATCCTAATTTAGACCATCCGATTCACACCACCCCGTGGTGTTTTTTTCACTTCTTCTTGTCAATGGCCTGCTAGAAACCCTTAAAAGGCGCACCACCGTGCGATGTTTTTCAGAAACCTATCTTACATTGCCACTGTATATTTCCTGACCTCCCCATGTTGACCAAACCGTGGTGCTTTTCTCCATCCTACATTGCCACTCACTGCCTATCCTAATTCAGACCGTCCAATTCACACAACCCCGTGAAGTTTTTCTCACTCCTACTAGTGAATGTACTGTTAGAAACCCTTACAATGCGCAACACTCCGCGATGTTTTTCAGAAACCTATCCTACATTGCCAATGCATGTTTCCGGACCTCCACATGCTCACCACCCCGTGGTGCTTTTCTCCATCCTACATTGCCACTCACTGCCTATCCTAATACAGACCCTCCTATTCACACCACCCCGTGATGTTTTTCTCACTCCTACTAATGCATAGCCCCTTAGAAACCCTTACAATGCACACCACCCGCGATGTTTTCCAGAAACCTATCCTACATTGCCATTGCATGTTTCCTGACCTCGCCATGCTTTCCACGCCATGGTGCTTTCTCCATCCTACATTGCCACTCACTGCCTATCCTAATTCAGATATTCCGATTCACAACACCCCATATTGTTTTTCTCACTGCTACTAGTGAATGGCCTGTTAGAAACCCTTCCACTGCTCACCACCCCGCAATGATTTTCAGAAACCTATCCTACATTGCCACTGCATGTTTCCTGACCTCCCCATGTTGACCACCCCGTGGTGCTTTTTCCATCCTACTTGCTCCTCACTGCGTATCCTAATTCAGACCCTCCGATTCACACCACCCCGTGATGTTTTTGTCACTGCTACTAGTGAATGGCCTGTTAGAAACCCTTATAATGCGCACAACCCGGCAATATATTTCAGAAACCTATCCTACATTGCTACTCACTGCCTATCGTAATTCAGACCCTCTGATTTTCAACACCCCGTGATGTTTTTTTCACTCCTAATCGTGAATGGCCCGTTAGAAACAATTATAATGAGCACCACCTGTGATGTTTTTCAGAAACCTACCCTACATTGCCACTCACTGCCTATCCTAAATCAGACTGTCCATCTCACACCACCCAGTGATGTTTTTCTCACTCCTACTAGTGAAGGGCCTGTTAGCAACCCTGACAAATGTGCACCACCCTGCAATGTTTTTCGCAAACCTATCCTACATTGCCACTGCATGTTTCCTGACCTCCCCACGCTGACCACCCCGTGGTGCTTTTCTCCATCCTACATTGCCTCTCACTGCGTATGCTAAATCAGACCCTGTAATTCACCACACTGCGGGATGTTTTTCTCACTCCTACTAGTGAATGGCCTGTTAGAAACCCTTATAATGCCCACCACCGCGCGATGTTTTTCAGAAACCTATCTTACATTGCCACTGTATATTTCCTGACCTCCCCATGTTGACCAAACCGTGGTGCTTTTCTCCATCCTACATTGCCACTCACTGCCTATCCTAATTCAGACCGTCCATTTCACACCACCCAGTGAAGTTTTTCTCACTCCTAGTAGTGAATGTACTGTTAGGAACCCTTACATAGCGCAACAATCCGCGATGTTTTTCAGAAACCTATCGTACATTGCCAATGCATGTTTCCGGACCTCCTCATGCTCACCACTCCGTGGTGCTTTTCTCCATCCTATATTGCCACTCACTGCCTATCCGAATTCAGACCGTCCATTTCACACCACCCCGTGAAGTTTTTGTCACTCCTACTAGTGAATGTACTGTTAGAAACCCTTCCACTGCTCACCACCCCGCGATGATTTTCAGAAACCTATCCTACATTGCCACTGCATGTTTCCCGACCTCCCCATGTTGACCACCCCGTGGTGCTTTTTCCATCCTACTTGCTACTCACTGCGTATCCTCATTCAGACCCTCCGATTCACACCACCCCGTGATATTTTTGTCACTGCTACTAGTGAATGGCCTGTTAGAAACCCTTATAATGCGCACAACCCGGCAATATATTTCAGAAACCTATCCTACATTGCTACTCACTGCCTATCGTAATTCAGACCCTCCGATTCACATCACCCTGTGATGTTTTTCTGACTCGTACTAGTGAATGGCCTGTTAGAAATCCTTACAATGCGCACCACCTCACGATGTTTTTCAGAAAGCTGTCCTACATTGCACTGCATGTTTCCTAACCTCCCCATGCTGACCACCCCGTGTGTTTTTTTCCATCGTACATTGCCACTCACTGCCTATCCTAATTCAGACACTCCGTTTCACACCACTCCGTGATGTTTTTCTCACTCCTACTTGTGAATGGCCTACTAGAAACCCTTACAATGCGCACCACCACGGGATGTTTTTCACAAACGTATCTTACATTGCCACTGCATATTTCCTGAACTCCCCAGGCTGACCACCCCTGGTGCTTTTCTCCATCCTACATTGCCACTCACTGCCTATCTTAATTCAGACCGTCCGATTCACACCACCCCTTGATGTTTTTCTCACTCCTACTAGTGAATGGTCTGTTAGAAACCCTTACAATGCACACCACCCGCGATGTTTTTCAGAAACCTATCCTACATTGCCACTGTATATTTCCTGACCTCCCCACGCTGACCACCCCGTGGTGCTTTCCTCCATCCTACATTGCCACTCAGTGCCAATCCTAATTCAGACAGTCCGATTCACACCACCCCGTGATGTTTTTGTCACTCCTACTAGTGAATGGTCTGTTAGAAACCCTTACAATGCGCACCACCCGCGAAATTTTTCAGAAACCTATCCTACATTGCTACTCACTACCTATCCTAATTAAGACCCTCTGATTTTCAACACGCCGTGATGTTTTTCTCACTCCTAATCGTGAATGGCGCGTTAGAAACAATTACAATGAGCACCACCTGTGATGTTTTTCAGAAACCTACCTACATTGCCACTCACTGCCTATCCTAAATCAGACTGTCCGTCTCACACCACCCAGTGATGTTTTTCTCACTCCTACTAGTGAATGTCCTGTTAGAAATCCTTACAATGCGCACCACCCCGCGATGTTTTTCAGAAACCGATCCTACATTGCCACTGCATGTTTCCTGACCTCCCCCATGCTGACCATCCCGTGGGCCTTTCTCCATCCTACATTGCCTCTCACTGCGTATGCTAAATCAGACCCTCCGATTCACACCACCCCGTGATGTTTTTCTCACTCCTACTAGTGAATTGCCTGTTAGAAACTCTTTCAATGCGCACCACCTGGCGATGTTTTTTAGAAACCTATCCTACATTGCCTGTGCATGTTTCCTGACCTCCACATGCTGACCACCCCGTGGTGCTTGTCTCCATCCTACATTACCACTCAATGCCTATCCCAATTCCGACCCTCCGATTCACACTACCCCATGATGTTTTTCTCAGTCCTACTAGTGAATGGCCTT
Source organism: Cavia porcellus (assembly GCF_034190915.1). Taxonomy (NCBI): domain Eukaryota; kingdom Metazoa; phylum Chordata; class Mammalia; order Rodentia; family Caviidae; genus Cavia; species Cavia porcellus. The sequence continues at coordinate 32,092,603 of NW_026947515.1, forward strand.
TGAGAAACCCTTACAATGCGAACCACACCGTGATGTTTTCCAGAAAGCTATCCTACGTTGCCCCTGCATGTTTCCTGACACCACCATGCTGACCACCTCGTGGTGCATTTCTCTGTCCTACATTGCCACCCACTGCCTATACTAATTGAGGCCTTCCGATTCAAACCACCCCTTGATGTTTTTCTCACTCCTACTAGTGAATGGCCTGTTACAAACCATTACAATGCGCACCACCCGCGATGTTTTTCAGAAACCTACCCTACATTGCCACTCACTGCCTATTCAAATTCAGACCCTCCGATTCACAGCACCCCGTCTCGTTTTTCTCACTCCCACTAGTGAATAGCCTGTTACAAACCCTTACAATGCGCACCACCCGCGATGTTTTTCACAAATCTATCCGACATTTCCACCGCATGTTTCCTGGCCTCCCCATGCCGAGCACCCCCTGGTGCTTTTCTCCATCCTACATTGCCACTTACAGCCTATCCTAATTCAGACCATCCGATTCACACCAGCCCGTGGTGTTTTTCTCACTTCTTCTTGTCAATGGCCTGCTAGAAATCCTTACAATGCGCACCACCGCGCGATGTTTTTCAGAAACCTATCTTATATTGCCACTGTATATTTCCTGACCTCCCCATGATGAAAAAACCGTGGTGCTTTTCTCCATCCTACATGGCCACTCACTGCCTATCCTAATTCAGAACGTCCGATTCACACCACCCCGTGATGTTTTTCTCACTCCTACTAGTGAATATACTGTTAGAAACCCTTACAATGCGCAACACCTCGCGATGTTTTTCCCAAACCTATCCTACATTGCCAATGCATGTATCCGGACCTCCCCATGCTCACCACCCCGTGGTGCTTTTCTCCATCCTACATTGCCACTCACTGCCTATCCTAATACAGACCCTTCTATTCACACCACCCCGTGATGTTTTTGTCACTCCTACTAGTGAATGGTCTGTTAGAAACCCTTACAATGCGCACCACTCGCGAAGTTTTTCAGAAACCTATCCTACATTGCTACTCACTGCCTATCCTAATTCAGACCCTCTGATTTTCAACACCCCGTGATGTTTTTCTCACTCCTAATCGTGAATGGCCCGTTAGAAACAATTACAATGAGCACAACCTGTGATGTTTTTCAGAAACCTACCCTACATTGCCACTCACTGCCTATCCTAAATCAGACTGTCCATCTCACACCACCCAGTGATGTTTTTCTCACTCCTACTAGTGAAGGGCCTGTTAGCAACCCTGACAAATGTGCACCACCCTGCGATGTTTTTCGCAAACCTATCCTACATTGCCACTGCATGTTTCCTGACCTCCCCACGCTGACCACCCCGTGGTGCTTTTCTCCATCCTACATTGCCTCTCACTGCGTATGCTAAATCAGACCCTCTAATTCACCCCACAGCGTGATGTTTTTCTCACTCCTACTAGTGAATGGCCTGTTAGAAACCCTTACAATGCGCACAAACCGGCAATATATATCAGAAACCTATCCTACATTGCCACTAACTGCCTATCCTAATTCAGACCGTCTGATTCACACCACCCCATAATGTTTTTCTCACTCCTACTAGTGAATGGCCTTTTAGAAACCCTTACAATGCGAACCACACCGTGATGTATTTCAGAAAGCTATCCTACGTTGCCCCTTCATGTTTCCTGACCTCACCATGCTGACCACCTCGTGGTGCTTTTCTCCATCCTACATTGCCACTCACTGCCTATTCTAATTGAGGCCTTCCGATTCACACCACCCCTTGATGGTTTTCTCACTCCTACTAGTGAATGGCCTGTTACAAACCCATACAAAGCGCACCACTCGCGATGTTTCCCAGAAACCTATCCTACATTGCCACTCACTGCCTATCCTAATTCAGACCCTCCGATTCACAGCACCCCGTAACGTTTTTCTCACTCCTACTAGTGAATAGCCTGTTACAAACCCTTACAATGTGCACCACCCGCGATGTTTTTCACAAATCTATCCGACATTGCCACCGCATGTTTCCTGGCCTCCCCATGCCGAGCACCCCCTGGTGCTTTTCTCCATCCTACATTACCACTCACAGCCTATCCTAATTCAGACCATCCGATTCATACCACCCTGTAATGTTTTTCTCACTTCTTCTTGTCAATGGCTTCTAGAAACCCTTAAAATGTTCACCAACGCGCAATGCTTTTCAGAAACCTATCTTATATTTCCACTGTATATTTCCTGACCTCCCCATGCTGACCAAACCGTGGTGCTTTTCTCCATCCTACATTGCCACTCAATGCCTATCCTAATTCAGACCGTCCAATTCACACCACCCCGTGATGTTTTTCTCACTCCTACTAGTGAATATACTGTTAGAAACCCTTAAAATGCGCAACACCCCGCGATGTTTTTCAGAAACCTATCCTACATTGCCACTGCATGTTTCATGGACTCACCATGCTCACCACCCCGTGGTGCTTTTTCCATCATACATTGCCACTCACTGCCTATCCTAATACAGACCCTCCGATTCACACCACCTCGTGATGTTTTTCTCACTCCTACTAATGCATAGCCCCTTAGAAAGCCTTACAATGCACACCACCCGCGATGTTTTTCAGAAACCTATCCTACATTGCCATTGCATGTTTCCTGACCTCCCCATGCTTTCCACCCCGTGGTGCTTTTTCCATCCTACATTGCCACTCCCTGCCTATCCTAATTCAGATATTACGATTCACACCACCCCATATTGTTTTTCTCACTGCTACTAGTGAATGGCCTGTTAGAAACCCTTCCACTGTGCACCACCCCGCAATGTTTTTCAGAAACCTATCCTACATTGCCACTGAATGTTTCCTGAACTCCACATGTTGACCACCCCGTGGTGCTTTTTCGGTCCTACTTGCTACTCACTGCGTATCCTAATTCAGACCCTCCGATTCACACCACCCCGTGATGTTTTTCTCACTGCTACTTGTGAATGGCCTGTTAGAAACCCTTACAATACACACCCCCCGCGATGTTTTTAAGAAACCTATCCTACATTGCCATTGCATGTTTCCTGACCTCCCCATGCTGACCACCCCGTGGTGATTTTCTCCATCCTACATTGCCTCTCACTGCGTATGCTAAATCAGACCCTCTAATTCACCCCACCGGGTAATGTTTTTCTCACTCCTACTAGTGAATGGCCTGTTAGAAACCCTTACAATGCGCACAAACCGGCAATATATTTCAGAAACCTATCCTACATTGCCACTAACTGCCTATCCTAATTCAGACCGTCGAATTCACACCACCCCATAATGTTTTTCTCACTCCTACTAGTGAATGGCCTTTTAGAAACCCTTACAATGCGAACCACACCGTGATGTTTTTCAGAAAGGTATCGTACGTTGCCCCTGCATGTTTCCTGACCTCCCCATGCTGACCACCCCGTGGTGCTTTTCTCCATCCTACATTGCCTCTCACTGCGTATGCTAAATCAGACCCTCTAATTCACCCCACCGCGTGATGTTTTTCTCACTCCTACCAGTGAATAGCCTGTTACAAACTCTTACAATGCGCACCACCCACGATGTTTTTCACAAATCTATCCGACATTGCCACTGCATGTTTCCTGACCTCCCCATGCCGAGCACCCCCTGGTGCTTTTCTCTATCGTACATTGCCACTCACAGCCTCTCCTAATTCAGACCATCCGATTCATACCACCCCGTGATGTTTTTCTCACTTCTTCTTGTCAATGGCCTGCTAGAAACCCTTACAATGCGCACCACCGCCCGATGTTTTTCAGAAACCTATCTTATATTGCCACTGTATATTTCCTGACCTCCCCATGTTGACCAAACCGTGGTGCTTTTCTCCATCCTACATTGCCACTCACTGCCTATCCTAATTCAGACCGTCCGTTTCACAGCACCCCGTGAATTTTTTCTCACTCCTACTAGTGAATGTACTGTTAGAAACCCTTACATAGCGCAACAACCCGCGATGTTTTTCAGAAACCTATCCTACATTGCCAATGCATGTATCCGGACCTCCCCATGCTCACCACCCCGTGGTGCTTTTCTCCATCCTACATTGCCACTCACTGCCTATCCTAATACAGACCCTCCTATTCACACCACCCCGTGATGTTTTTCTCACTCCTACTAATGCATAGCCCCTTAGAAAACCTTACAATGCACACCACCCGCGATGTTTTTCAGAAACCTATCCTACATTGCCATTGCATGTTTCCTGACCTACCCATGCTTTACACGCCATGGCGCTTTTCCATCCTACATTGCCACTCACTGCCAATCCTAATTCAGATAATCCGATTCACACCACCCCATATTGTTTTTCTCACTGCTACTAGTGAATGGCCTGTTAGAAACCCTTCCACTGCGCACCACCCCGCGATGTTTTTCAGAAACCTATCCTACATTGCCACTGCATGTTTCTTGACCTCCCTATGCTGACCACCCCGTGGTGATTTTCTCCATCCTACATTACCACTCACTGCCTATCCTAATTCAGACCCTCCCAACCACACCACTCGGTGATGTTTTTCTCACTCCTACTAGTGAATGGCCTGTTAGAAACCCTTACAAGGCGCACCACCCCGCGATGCTTTTCAGAAAGCAATCCTACATTGCCACTGCATGTTTCCTGACCTCCACATGCTGACAACCCCGTGGTGTTTTTTTCCATGGTACATTGCCACTCACTGCCTATCCTAATTCAGACTCTCGGTTTCACACCACTCCGTGATGTTTTTCTCACTCCTACTTGTGAATGGCCTACTAGAAACCCTTACAATGCGCACCACCACGGGATGTTTTTCACAAACCTATCTTACATTGCCACTGCATATTTCCTGAACTCCCCATGCTGACCACCCCTGGTGCATTTCTCCATCCTACATTGCCACTCACTGCCTATCTTAATTCAGACCGTCCGATTCACACCACCCCTTGATGTTTTTCTCACTCCTACTAGTGAATGGTCTGTTAGAAACCCTTACAATGCACACCACCCGCGATGTTTTTCAGAAACCTATCCTACATTGCCACTGCATATTTCCTGACCTCCCCACGCTGACCACCCCGTGGTGCTTTTCTCCATCCTACATTGCCACTCACTGCCAATCCTAATTTAGACAGTCTGATTCACACCACCCCGTGATGTTTTTGTCACTCCTACTAGTGAATGGTCTGTTAGAAACCCTTACAATGCGCACCACTCGCGAAGTTTTTCAGAAACCTATCCTACATTGCTACTCACTGCCTATCCTAATTCAGACCCTCTGATTTTCAACACCCCGTGATGTTTTTCTCACTCCTAATCGTGAATGGCCCGTTAGAAACAATTACAATGAGCACCACCTGTGATGTTTTTCAGAAACCTACCCTACATTGCCACTCACTGCCTATCCTAAATCAGACTGTCCATCTCACACCACCCAGTGATGTTTTTCTCACTCCTACTAGTGAAGGGCCTGTTAGAAACCCTGACAAATGTGCACCACCCTGCGATGTTTTTCGCAAACCTATCCTACATTGCCACTGCATGTTTCCTGACCTCCCCACGCTGACCACCCCGTGGTGCTTTTCTCCATCCTACATTGCCTCTCACTGCGTATGCTAAATCAGACCCTCTAATTCACCCCACCGCGTGATGTTTTTCTCACTCCTACTAGTGAATGGCCTGTTAGAAACCCTTACAATGCGCACAAACCGGCAATATATATCAGAAACCTATCCTACATTGCCACTAACTGCCTATCCTAATTCAGACCGTCTGATTCACACCACCCCATAATGTTTTTCTCACTCCTACTAGTGAATGGCCTTTTAGAAACCCTTACAATGCGAACTACACCTTGATGTTTTTTAGAAAGCTATCCTACGTTGCCCCTTCATGTTTCCTGACCTCACCATGCTGACCACCTCGTGGTGCTTTTCTCCATCCTACATTGCCACTCACTGCCTATTCTAATTGAGGCCTTCCGATTCACACCACCCCTTGATGGTTTTCTCACTCCTACTAGTGAATGGCCTGTTACAAACCCATACAAAGCGCACCACCCGCGATGTTTCTCAGAAACCTATCCTACATTGCCACTCACTGCCTATCCTAATTCAGACCCTCCGATTCACAGCACCCCGTCACGTTTTTCTCACTCCTACTAGTGAATAGCCTGTTACAAACTCTTACAATGCGCACCACCCGCGATGTTTTTCACAAATCTATCCGACATTGCCACTGCATGTTTCCTGACCTCCCCATGCCGAGCACCCCCTGATGCTTTTCTCCATCCTACATTACCACTCACAGCCTATCCTAATTCAGACCATCCGATTCATAACACCCCGTGATGTTTTTCTCACTTCTACTTGTCAATGGCCTGCTAGAAACCCTTACAATGCGCACCACCGCGCGATGTTTTTCAGAAACCTATCTTACATTGCCACTGTATATTTCCTGACCTCCCCATGTTGACCAAACCGTGGTGCTTTTCTCCATCCTACATTGCCACTCACTGCCTATCCTAATTCAGACCGTCCATTTCACACCACCCCGTGAAGTTTTTCTCACTCCTTCTAGTGAATGTACTGTTAGAAACCTTTACATAGCGCAACAACCCGTGATGTTTTTCAGAAACCTATCCTACATTGCCAATGCATGTTTCCGGACCTCCCCATGCTCACCACCCCGTGGTGCTTTTCTCCATCCTACATTGCCACTCACTGCCAATCCTAATTCAGACAGTCCGATTCACACCACCCCGTGATGTTTTTGTCACTCCTACTAGTGAATGGTCTGTTAGAAACCCTTACAATGCGCACCACTCGCGAAGTTTTTCAGAAACCTATCCTACATTGCTACTCACTGCCTATCCTAATTCAGACCCTCTGATTTTCAACACTCCGTGATGTTTTTCTCACTCCTAATCGTGAATGGCCCATTAGAAACAATTACAATGAGCACCACCTGTGATGTTTTTCAGAAACATACCCTACATTGCCACTCACTGCCTATCCTAAATCAGACTGTCCGTCTCACACCACCCAGTGATGTTTTTCTCACTCCTACTAGTGAAGGGACTGTTAGAAACCCTGACAAATGTGCACCACCCTGCGACGTTTTTCGCAAACCTATCCTACATTGCCACTGCATGTTTCCTGACCTCCCCATGCCGAGCACCCCCTGGTGCTTTTCTCCATCCTACATTGCCTCTCTCTGCGTATGCTAAATCAGACCCTCCGATTCACACCACCCCGTGATGTTTTTCTCACTCCTACTAGTGAATGTCCTGTTAGAAATCCTTACAATGTGCACCACCCCGCGATGTTTTTCAGAAACCTATCCTACATTGCACTGCTTGTTTACTGACCTCCCCATGCTGACCATCCCGTGGTGCTTTTCTCCACCATACATTGCCTCTCACTGCCTATACTAATACAGACCCTCCAATTCACACCACCCCGTGATGTTTTTCCCACTCCTACTAGTAAATTGCCTGTTAGAAACCCTTACAATGTGTACCACCCGCTATGTTTTTCCGAAACGTATCCTACATTGCCACTGCATTTTTCCTGACCTTCCCATGCTGATCACCCAGTGGTGCTTCTCTCCATGCTACATTTCCCCTCACTGCCTAACCTAATTCAGACAATTCGATTCACACCACCCCATGATGTTTTTCTCACTCTTACTAGTGAATGGCCTTTTAGAAGCACTTACAGTGCGCACCACCCCGCGATGTTTTTCGGAAACCTATCCTACATTGCCACTGCATGTTTCCTGACCTCCCCATGCTGACCACCCCGTGGTGCTTTTCTCCATCCTACATTACCACTCAATGCCTATCCTAATTCCGACCCTCCGATTCACACTACCCCATGATGTTTTTCTCACTCCTACTAGTGAATGGCCTGTTAGAAACTCGTTCAATGCGCTCCACCCGGCGATGTTTTCCAGAAACCTATCCTACATTGCCAGTGCATGTTTCCTGACCTCCACATGCTGACCACCCCGTGGTGTTTTTTTCCATGGTACATTGCCACTCACTGCCTATCCTAATTCAGACACTCCGTTTCACACCACTCCGTGATGTTTTTCTCACTCCTACTTGTGAATGGCCTACTAGAAACCCTTACAATGCGCACCACCACGGGATGTTTTTCACAAACCTATCTTACATTGCCACTGCATATTTCCTAAACTCCCCATGCTGACCACCCCTGGTGCTTTTCTCCATCCTACATTGCCACCCACTGCCTATTCTAATTGAGGCCTTCCGATTCACACCACCCCTTGATGTTTTTCTCACTCCTACTAGTGAATGCCCTGTTACAAACCATTACAATGCGCACCACCCGCGATATTTTTCAGAAACCTATCCTACATTGCCACTCACTGCCTATTCTAATTCAGACCCTCCGATTCAAAGCACCCCGTCACGTTTTTCTCACTCCTACTAGTGAATAGCCTGTTACAAACCCTTACTATGCGCACCACCCGCGATGTTTTTCACAAATCTATCCGAGATTGCCACCGCATGTTTCCTGGCCTCCCCATGCCGAGCACCCCCTGGTGCTTTTCTCCATCCTACATTGCCACTCACAGCCTATCCTAATTCAGACTGTCCAATTCACACCACCCCGTGATGTTTTTCTCACTCCTACTAGTGAATATACTGTTAGAAACCCTTAAAATGAGCAACACCCCGCGATGTTTTTCAGAAACCTATCCTACATTGCCACTGCATGTTTCATGGCCTCACCATGCTCACCACCCCGTGGTGCTTTTTCCATCCTACATTGCCACTCACTGCCTATCCTAATACAGACCCTCCGATTCACACCACCCCGTGATGTTTTTCTCACTCCTACTAATGCGTAGCCCCTTATAAAGCCTTACAATGCACACCACCGGCGATGTTTTTCAGAAACCTATCCTACATTGCCATTGCATGTTTCCTGACCTCCCCATGCTTTCCACCCCGTGGTACTTTTTCCATTCTCCATTGCCACTCCCTGCCTATCCTAATTCAGATATTCCGATTCACACCACCCAATATTGTTTTTCTCACTGCTACTAGTGAATGGCCTGTTAGAAACCCTTCCACTGGGCACCACCCCGCGATGTTTTTCAGAAACCTATCCTACATTGCCACTGCATGTTTCCTGAACTCCGCATATTGACCACCCTGTGGTGCTTTTTCCATCCTACTTGCTACTCACTGCGTATCCTAATTCAGACCCTCCGATTCACACCACCCCGTGATGTTTTTCTCAGTGCTACTAGTGAATGGCCTGTTAGAAACCCTTACAATGCACACCACCCGCGATGTTTTTCAGAAACCTATCCTACATTGCCATTGCATGTCTCTTGACCTCCCCATTCTTTCCACGCCGTGGTGCTTTTCCATCCTACATTGCCACTCACTGCCTATCCTAATTCAGATAATCCGATTCACACCACCCCATATTGTCTTTCTCACTGCTACTAGTGAATGGCCTGTTAGAAACCCTTCCACTGCGCACCACCCCGCGATGTTTTTCAGAAACCTATCCTACATTGCCACTGCATGTTTCTTGACCTCCCCATGCTGACCACCCCGTGGTGATTTTCTCCATCCTACATTGCCACTCACTGCCTATCCTAATTTAGACCCTCCGAATCACACCACTCAGTGATGTTTTTCTCACTCCTACTAGTGAATGGCCTGTTAGAAACCCTTACAAGGCGCACCACCCCGCGATGCTTTTCAGAAAGCAATCCTACATTGCCACTGCATGTTTCCTGACCTCCACATGCTGACAACCCCGTGGTGTTTTTTTCCATGGTACATTGCCACTCACTGCCTATCCTAATTCAGACACTCCGTTTCACACCACTCCGTGATGTTTTTCTCACTCCTACTTGTGAATGGCCTACTAGAAACCCTTACAATGCGCACCACCACGGGATGTTTTTCACAAACCTATCTTACATTGCCACTGCATATTTCCTGAACTCCCCATGCTGACCACCCCTGGTGCTTTTCTCCATCCTACATTGCCACTCACTGCCTATCTTAATTCAGACCGTCCGATTCACACCACCCCTTGATGTTTTTCTCACTCCTACTAGTGAATGGTCTGTTAGAAACCCTTACAATGCGCACCACCCGCGATGTTTTTCAGAAACCTATCCTACATTGCCACTGCATATTTCCTGACCTCCCCACGCTGACGACCCCGTGGTTCTTTTCTCCATCCTACATTGCCACTCACTGCCAATCCTAATTTAGACAGTCTGATTCACACCACCCCGTGATGTTTTTGTCAGTCCTACTAGTGAATGGTCTGTTAGAAACCCTTACAATGCGCACCACTCGCGAAGTTTTTCAGAAACATACCCTACATTGCCACTCACTGCCTATCCTAAATCAGACTGTCCGTCTCACACCACCCAGTGATGTTTTTCTCCCTCCTACTAGTGAAGGGACTGTTAGAAACCCTGACAAATGTGCACCACCCTGCGACGTTTTTCGCAAACCTATCCTACATTGCCACTGCATGTTTCCTGACCTCCCCATGCCGAGCACCCCCTGGTGCTTTTCTCCATCCTACATTGCCTCTCACTGCGTATGCTAAATCAGACCCTCCGATTCACACCACCCCGTGATGTTTTTCTCACTCCTACTAGTGAATGTCCTGTTAGAAATCCTTACAATGTGCACCACCCCGCGATGTTTTTCAGAAACCTATCCTACATTGCACTACTTGTTTCCTGACCTCCCCATGCTGACCACGCCGTGGTGCTTTTCTCCACCATACATTGCCTCTCACTGCCTATACTAATACAGACCCTCCAATTCACACCACCCCGTGATGTTTTTCTCACTCCTACTAGTAAATTGCCTGTTAGAAACCCTTACAATGTGTACCACCCGCTATGTTTTTGCGAAACGTATCCTACATTGCCACTGCATTTTTCCTGACCTTCCCATGCTGACCACCCTGTGGTGCTTTTCTCCATCCTACATTGCCACTCACTGCCTAACCTAATTCAGACAATTCGATTCACACCACCCCATGATGTTTTTCTCACTCTTACTAGTGAATGGCCTTTTAGAAGCACTTACAGTGCGCACCACCCCGCGATGTTTTTCGGAAACCTATCCTACATTGCCACTGCATGTTTCCTGACCTCCCCATGCTGACCACCCCGTGGTGCTTTTCTCCATCCTACATTACCACTCAATGCCTATTCTAATTCCGACCCTCCGATTCACACTACCCCATGATGTTTTTCTAACTCCTACTAGTGAATGGCCTGTTAGAAACTCGTTCAATGCGCTCCACCCGGCGATGTTTTCCAGAAACCTATTCTACATTGCCAGTGCATGTTTCCTGACCTCCACATGCTGACCACCCCGTGGTGCTTTTCTCCATCCTACATTGCCACCCACTGCCTATTCTAATTGAGGCCTTCCGATTCACACCACCCCTTGATGTTTTTCTCACTCCTACTAGTGAATGGCCTGTTACAAACCATTACAAAGCGCACCACCCGCGATATTTTTCAGAAACCTATCCTACATTGCCACTCACTGCCTATTCTAATTCAGACCCTCCGATTCAAAGCACCCCGTCACGTTTTTCTCACTCCTACTAGTGAATAGCCTGTTACAAACCCTTACAATGCGCACCACCCACGATGTTTTTCACAAATCTATCCGAGATTGCCACCGCATGTTTCCTGGCCTCCCCATGCCGAGCACCCCCTGGTGCTTTTCTCCATCCTACATTGCCACTCACAGCCTATCCTAATTCAGACTGTCCAATTCACACCACCCCGTGATGTTTTTCTCACTCCTACTAGTGAATATACTGTTAGAAACCCTTAAAATGCGCAACACCCCGCGATGTTTTTCAGAATCCTATCCTACATTGCCACTGCATGTTTCATGGCCTCACCATGCTCACCACCCCGTGGTGCTTTTTCCATCCTACATTGCCACTCACTGCCTATCCTAATACAGACCCTCCGATTCACACCACCCCGTGATGTTTTTCTCACTCCTACTAATGCGTAGCCCCTTATAAAGCCTTACAATGCACACCACCGGCGATGTTTTTCAGAAACCTATCCTACATTGCCATTGCATGTTTCCAGAACCTCCCCATGCTTTCCACCCCGTGGTGCTTTTTCCATCCTACATTGCCACTCCCTGCATATCCTAATTCAGATATTCCGATTCACACCACCCCATATTGTTTTTCTCACTGCTACTAGTGAATGGCCTGTTAGAAACCCTTCCACTGCGCACCACCCCGCGATGTTTTTCAGAAACCTATCCTACATTGCCACTGCATGTTTCCTGAACTCCGCATATTGACCACCCCGTGGTGCTTTTTCCATCCTACTTGCTACTCACTGCATATCCTAATTTAGACCCTCCGATTCACACCACCCCGTGATGTTTTTCTCACTGCTACTAGTGAATGGCCTGTTAGAAACCCTTACAATGCACACCACCCGCGATGTTTTTCAGAAACCTATCCTACATTGCCATTGCATGTCTCTTGACATCCCCATTCTTTCCAGGCCGTGGTGCTTTTCCATCCTACATTGCCACTCACTGCCTATCCTAATTCAGATAATCCGATTCACACCACCCCATATTGTTTTTCTCACTGCTACTAGTGAATGGCCTGTTAGAAACCCTTCCACTGCGCACCACCCCGCGATGTTTTTCAGAAACCTATCCTACATTGCCACTGCATGTTTCTTGACCTCCCCATGCTGACCACCCCGTGGTGATTATCTCCATCCTACATTGCCACTCACTGCCGATACTAATTTAGACCCTCCGAATCACACCACTCAGTGATGTTTTTCTCACTCCTACTAGTGAATGGCCTGTTAGAAACCCTTACAAGGCGCACCACCCCGCGATGCTTTTCAGAAAGCAATCCTACATTGCCACTGGATGTTTTCTGACCTCCACATGCTGACAACCCCGTGGTGTTTTTTTCCATGGTACATTGCCACTCACTGCCTATCTTAATTCAGACACTCCGTTTCACACCACTCCGTGATGTTTTTCTCACTCCTACTTGTGAATGGCCTACTAGAAACCCTTACAATGCGCACCACCACGGGATGTTTTTCACAAACCTAACTTACATTGCCACTGCATATTTCCTGAACTCCCCATGCTGACCACCCCTGGTGCTTTTCTCCATCCTACATTGCCACTCACTGCCTATTTTAATTCAGACCGTCCGATTCACACCACCCCTTGATGTTTTTCTCACTCCTACTAGTGAATGGTCTGTTAGAAACCCTTACAATGCGCACCACCCGCGATGTTTTTCAGAAACCTATCCTACATTGCCACTGCATATTTCCTGACCTCCCCACGCTGACCACCCTGTGGTTCTTTTCTCCATCCTACATTGCCACTCACTGCCAATCCTAATTTAGACAGTCTGATTCACACCACCCCGTGATGTTTTTGTCAGTCCTACTAGTGAATGGTCTGTTAGAAACCCTTACAATGCGCACCACTCGCGAAGTTTTTCAGAAACATACCCTACATTGCCACTCACTGCCTCTCCTAAATCAGACTGTCCGTCTCACACCACCCAGTGATGTTTTTCTCACTCCTACTAGTGAAGGGACTGTTAGAAACCCTGACAAATGTGCACCACCCTGCGACGTTTTTCGCAAACCTATCCTACATTGCCATTGCATGTTTCCTGACCTCCCCACGCTGACCACCCCGTGGTGCTTTTCTCCATCCTACATTGCCTCTCACTGCGTATGCTAAATCAGACCCTCTAATTCACCCCACTGCATGATGTTTTTCTCACTCCTACTAGTGAATGGCCTGTTAGAAACCCTTACAATGTGCACAAACCGGCAATATATATCAGAAACCTATCCTATATTGCCACTAACTGCCTATCCTAATTCAGACCGTCTGATTCACACCACCCCATAATGTTTTTCTCACTCCTACTAGTGAATGGCCTTTTAGAAACACTTACAATGCGAACCACACTGTGATGTTTTTCAGAAAGCTATCCTACGTTGCCCCGGCATGTTTCCTGACCTCACCATGCTGACCACCTCGTGGTGCTTTTCTCCATCCTACATTGCCACTCACTGCCTATTCTAATTGAGGCCTTCCGATTCACACCACCCCTTGATGGTTTTCTCACTCCTACTAGTGAATGGCCTGTTACAAACCCATACAAAGCGCACCACCCGCGATGTTTCTCAGAAACCTATCCTACATTGCCACTCACTGCCTATCCTAATTCAGACCCTCCGATTCACAGCACCCCGTCACGTTTTTCTCACTCCTACTAGTGATTAGCGTGTGACAAACTCTTACAATGCGCACAACACACGATGTTTTTCACAAATCTATCCGACATTGCCACTGCATGTTTCCTGACCTCCCCATGCCGCGCACCCCCTGGTGTTTTTCTCCATCCTACATTGCCACTCACAGCCTATCCTAATTCAGACCATCCGATTCATACTACCCCGAGTTGTTTTTCTCACTTCTTTTGTCAATGGCCTGCTAGAAACCCTTACAATGCGCACCACCGCGCGATGTTTTTCAGAAACCTATCTTACATTGCCACTGTATATTTCCTGACCTCCCCATGTTGACCAAACCGTGGTGCTTTTCTCCATCCTACATTGCCACTCACTGCCTATCCTAATTCAGACCGTCCGATTCACACCACCCCGTGAAGTTTTTCTCACTCCTACTAGTGAATGTACTGTTAGAAACCCTTACAATGCGCAACACCCCGCGATGTTTTTCAGAAACCTATCATACATTGCCAATGCATGTTTCCGGACCTCCCCATGCTCACCACCCCGTGGTGCTTTTCTCCATCCTACATTGCCACTCACTGCCAATCCTAATTTAGACAGTCTGATTCACACCACCCCGTGATGTTTTTGTCACTCCTACTAGTGAATGGTCTGTTAGAAACCCTTACAATGCGCACCACTCGCGAAGTTTTTCAGAAACATACCCTACATTGCCACTCACTGCCTATCCTAAATCAGACTGTCCGTCTCACACCACCCAGTGATGTTTTTCTCCCTCCTACTAGTGAAGGGACTGTTAGAAACCCTGACAAATGTGCACCACCCTGCGACGTTTTTCGCAAACCTATCCTACATTGCCACTGCATGTTTCCTGACCTCCCCATGCCGAGCACCCCCTGGTGCTTTTCTCCATCCTACATTGCCACTCACTGCCTATCCTAATACAGACCCTCCTATTCACACCACCTCGTGATGTTTTTCTCACTCCTACTAATGCATAGCCCCTTAGAAACCCTTACAATGCACACCACCCGCGATGTTTTTCAGAAACCTATCCTACATTGCCATTGCATGTTTCCTGACCTCCCCGTGCTTTCCACCCCGTGGTGCTTTTTCCATCCTACACTGCCACTCACTGCTTATCCTAATTCAGATAATCCGATTCACACCACCCCATATTGTTTTTCTCACTGCTACTAGTGAATGGCCTGTTAGAAACCCTTCCACTGCAAACCACCCCGTGATGTTTTTCAGAAACCTATCCTACATTGCCACTGCATGTTTCCTGACCTCCCCATGCTGACCACCCCGTGGTGATTTTCTCCATCCTACATTGCCACTCACTGCGTATCCTAATTCAGACCCTCCGATTCACACCACCCCGTGAAGTTTTTCTCACTCCTACTAGTGAATGTACTGTTAGAAACCCTTGCAATGCGCAACACCCCGCGATGTTTTTCAGAAACCTATCCTACATTGCCACGGCATGTTTCATGACCTCACCATGCTCACAACCCCGTGGTGCTTTTTCCATCCTACATTGCCACTCACTGCCTATCCTAATACAGACCATCCTATTCACACCACCCCGTGATGTTTTCCTCACTCCTGCAAATGAATGGCCGCTTAGAAACCCTTACAATGCGCCCCACCCGCGTTGTTATTTAGAAACATATCGTACATTGCCACTGTATGTTTCCTGACCTCCCCATGCTGACCACCCCGTGGTGCTTTTCTCGATCCTACATTGCCACTCACTGCCTATCCTAATTCAGGCAATCCGATTCACACCACCCCATGATGTTTTTCTCGCTCCTACTAGTGAATGACCTGTTAGAAACACTTACAATGCGCATCACCACACGATGTTTTTCAGAAACCTATCATGCATTGCCACTGCATGTTTACTGACTGCCCCATGCTGACCACCCCGTGGTGCTTTTCTCCATCCTACATTGCCACTCACTGCCTATCCTAATTCAGACCATCCGAGTCACACCACCCCGTGATGTTTTTCTCACTCCTACTAGTGAATGGCTTGTTTGAACACTTAAAATGCGCAGCACCCGTGATGTTTTTCAGAAACCTATCCTACATTGCTACTCACTGCCTATCCTAATTCAGACCCTCCGATTCACACCACCCCGTGGTGTTTTTCTCACTCCTACTAGTGAATGGCCTATTAGAAACCCTTATAGTGAACACCACCCGCGATGTTTTTCAGAAACCTGTCCTACATTGCCACTCACTGCCTATACTAATTCCGACTGTCCGATTCACACCACCCCGTGATGTTTTTCTCACTCCTAGTAGTGAAGGGCCTGTTAGAAACACTTACCATGGGCACCACCCCGCGATGTTTTTGACACACTTATCCTACATTGCCAGTGCATGATTCCTGACCTCCCCATGCTGACCACCCCATGGTGCTTTTCTCCATCCTACATGCCTCTCACTGTGTATGCTAAATCAGACCCTCCGATTCACACCACCCCGTGATGTTTTTCTCACTCCTACTAGTGAATGTTCTGTTAGAAATCCTTACCATGCACACCACCCCGCGATGTTTTTCAAAAACCTATCCTACCTATGCACTGCATGTTTCCTGACCTCCCGATGCTGACCACCCCGTGGTGCTTTTCTCCATAATACATTACCTCCCACTGCCTATCCTAATACAGACCCTCCGATTCACACCACCCCGTCATGTTTTTCTCACTCCTACTAGGATTGGCCTGTTAGAAAGCCTTACAATGCGCACCATCCCGCAATATTTTTCAGAAGCCTATGCTACATTGCCACTGCATGTTTCCTGACCTACCCATGCTGACCACCCCGTGGTGCTTTTCTCCATCCTACATTGTCACTAACTGCCTATCCTAATTCAGACCCTCCAATTCACACCACCCAGTGATGTTTTTCTCACTCCTACAAGTGAATGGCCTTTTACAAACACTTTCAATGGGCTCTGCCCCTTGATGTTTTTCAGGAAGCTATCATACTATGCCCCTGCATGTTTCCTTACCTCCCCATGCTGACCACCCCGTGGTGATTTTCTCCATCCTCGATTGCCACTCACTGCCTATTCTAATTCAAACCCTCCGATTCACACCACCCCGTGATGTTTTTCTCACTCCTACTAGTTAATGGCCTGTTACAAATCCTTACAACGCGCACCACCGCACGATGTTTTTCAGAAACCTATCCTACATTGCCACTCTCTGCCTATCCTCATTTAGACTCTCCGATTCACACCACCCCGTGATGTTTTTTTCACTCCTACTAGTGAATGCCCTGTTAGAAACCCTTGCAATGCGCACCACCCTCGATGTTTTTCAGAAAGGTATCCTACATTGCCACTGCATGTTTCCTGACCTCCCCAATGCTGACCACCCCGTGGTGCTTCTCCATCCTACATTGCCACTCAGTGCCTATCCTAATTAAGACTTTCCAATTCACACCACCCCGTGATGTTTTTCTCACTCCTACTAGTGAAAAGCCCGTTAGAAACACATACAATGAGCACCACACATGAAGTTTTTCACAAAGCTATCCTACATTGCCACTGCATGTTTCCTGACCTCCCCATTCTGAAAATCCCCTAGTGCTTTTCTCCATCCTACATTGCCACTCACTGCCTAACCTAATTCAGACCCTCCGAATGACACCACCCCGTGATGTTTTCTCACTCCTACTAGTGAATGGCCTGTTAGAAACCCTTACAATGTGCACCACCATGGGATGTTTTTCAGAAACCTACCTTACATTGCCACTGCATATTTCCTGACTTGCCCACGCTGACCACCCCGTGGTGCTTTTCTCCATCCTACATTGCCAATCACTGCCAATCCTAATTAAGACCTTCCAATTCACACCACCCGTGATGTTTTCTGACTCCTACTAGTGAAGGGCCTGTTAGAAACCCTGACAAATGTGCACTACCCTGCGATGTTTTTCGCAAACCTATCCTACATTGCCACTGCATGTTTCCTGACCTCCCCCATGCTGACCATCCCGTAGGCCTTTCTCCATCCTACATTGCCTCTCACTGCGTATGCTAAATCAGACCCTCCGATTCACACCACCCCGTGATGTTTATCTCACTCCTACCATTGAATGTCCTGTTAGAAATCCTTACATTGCGCACCACCCCGCGATGTTTTTCAGAAACCTATCCTACATTGCACTGCCTGTTTCCTCACCTCCCCATGCTGACCACCCCGTGGTGCTTTTCTCCACCATACATTGCCTCTCACTGCCTATACTAATACAGACCCTCCGATTCACACCACCCCGTGATGTTTTTCTCACTCCTACTAGTGAATTGTCTGTTAGAAACCCTTACAATGTGCACCACCCGCTATGTTTTTCCGAAACCTATGCTACATTGCCACTTCATGTTTCCTGAGCTTCCCATGCTGACCACCCCGTGGTGCTTTTCTCCATCCTACATTACCACTCAATGCCTATCCTAATTCCGACACTCCGATTCACACTACCCCATGATGTTTTTCTCACTCTTACTAGTGAATGGCCTTTTAGAAGCACTTACAATGCGCAACACCCCGCGATGTTTTTCGGAAACGTATCCTACATTGCCACTGCATGTTTCCTGACCTCCCCATGCTGACCACCCCGTGGTGCTTTTCTGCATCCTACATTACCACTCAATGCCTATCCTAATTCCGACACTCCGATTCACACTACCCCATGATGTTTTTCTCACTCCTACTAGTGAAAGGCCTGTTAGATACTCTTTCAATGCGCACCACCCGGCGATGTTTTTCAGAAACCTATCCTACATTGCCAGTGCATGTTTCCTGACCTCCACATGCTGACCACCCCGTGGTGCTTTTCTCCATCCTACGTTACCACTCAATGCCTATCCTAATTCCGACCCTCCGAATCACACTACCCCATGATGTTTTTCTCACTCCTACTAGTGAATGGCCTTTTAGAATGCCTTACAATGCGAACCACACCGTGATGTTTTCCAGAAAGCTATCCTACGTTGCCCATACATGTTTCCTGACACCACCATGCTGACCACCTCGTGGTGCTTTTCTCCATCCTACATTTCCACCCACTGCCTATTCTAATTGGGACCTTCTGATTCACACCACCGCTTGATGTTTTTCTCACTCCTACTAGTGAATGGCCTGTTACAAACCATTACAATGCGCACCACCCGCGATGTTTTTCAGAAACCTATCCTACATTGCCACTCACTGCCTATTCTAATTCAGACCCTCCGATTCACAGCACCCCGTCACGTTTTTCTCACTCCTACTAGTGAATAGGCTGTTACAAACCCTTACAATGCGCACCACCCGTGATGTTTTTCAGAAATCTATTCGACATTGCCACCGCATGTTTCCTGGCCTCCCCATGCCGAGCACCCCCTGGTGCTTTTCTCCATCCTACATTGCCACTCACAGCCTGTCCTAATTGAGACCATCCGATTCATACCACCCCGTGATGTTTTTCTCACTTCTTCTTGTCAATGGCCTGCTAGAAACCCTTACAATGCACACCACCGCGCAATGTTTTTCAGAAACCTATCTTATATTGCCACTGTATATTTCCTGAACTCCCCATGCTGACCAAACCGTGGTGCTTTTCTCCATCCTACATTGCCACTCACTGCCTATCCTAATTCAGACCGTCCGATTCACACCACCCCGTGATGTTTTTCTCACTCCTACTAGTGAATATACTGTTAGAAACCCTTACAATGCGCAACACCCCGCAATGTTTTTCAGAAACCTATCCTACATTGCCACTGCATGTTTCATGACCTCACCATGCTCACCACCCCGTGGTGCTTTTTCCATCCTACATTGCCACTCACTGCCTATCCTAATACAGACCATCCTATTCACACCACCCCGTAATGTTTTTCTCACTCCTGCAAATGAATGGCCGCTTAGAAACCCTTAAAATGCTCCCCACCCGCATTGTTATTTAGAAACATATCCTACATTGCCACTGTATGTTTCCTGACCTCCCCATGCTGACCACCCTGTGGTGCTTTTCTCCATCCTACATTGCCACTCACTGCCTATCCTAATTCAGACAATCCGATTCACACTACCCCATGATGTTTTTCTCACTCCTACTAGTGAATGACCTGTTAGAAACACTTACAGTGCGCATCACCATACGATGTTTTTCACAAACCTATCATGCATTGCCACTGCATGTTTACTGACCGACCCATGCTGACCACCCCGTGGTGCTTTTCTCCATCCTACATTGCCACTCACTGCCTATCCTAATTCAGACCATCCGAGTCACACCACCCCGTGATGTTTTTCTCACTCCTACTAGTGAATGGCTTGTTTGAACCCTTAAAATGCCCAGCACCCGCGATGTTTTTCAGAAACCTATCCTACATTGCTACTCACTGCCTATCCTAATTCAAACCCTCCGATTCACACCACCCCGTGGTGTTTTTCTCACTCCTACTAGCGAATGGCCTATTAGAAACCCTTACAATGAACACTACCCGCGATGTTTTTCAGAAACCTGTCCTACATTGCCACTCAGTGCCTATCCTAATTCCGACTGTCCGATTCACACTACCCCATGATGTTTTTCTCACTCCTACTAGTGAAGGGCCTGTTAGAAACCCTTACCATGGGCACCACCCCGCGATGTTTTTCACACACCTATCCTACATTGCCAGTGCATGATTCCTGACCTCCCCATGCTGACCACCCCATGGTGCTTTTCTCCATCCTACATGCCTCTCACTGTGTATGCTAAATCAGACCCTCCGATTCACACCACCCCGTGATGTTTTTCTCACTCCTACTAGTGAATGTTCTGTTAGAAATCCTTACCATGCGCACCACCCCGCGATGTTTTTCAAAAACCTATCCTACCTATCCACTGCATGTTTCCTGACCTCCCGATGCTGACCACCCCGTGGTGCTTTTCTCCATAATACTTTACCTCTCACTGCCTATCCTAATACAGACCCTCTGATTCACACCACCCCATCATGTTTTTCTCACTCTTACTAGGATTGGCCTTTTAGAAAGCCTTACAATGCGCACCATCCCGCAATATTTTTCAGAAACCTATGCTACATTGCCACTGCATGTTTCCTTACCTCCCCATGCTGACCACCCCGTGGTGCTTTTCTCCATCCTACATTGCCACTAACTGCCTATACTAATTCAGACCCTCCAATTCACACCACCCAGTGATGTTTTTCTCACTCCTACAAGTGAATGGCCTTTTACAAACCCTTAAAATGGTCTCCGCCCCTTGATGTTTTTCAGAAAGCTATCCTACTTTGCCCCTGCATGTTTCCTTACCTCCCCATGCTGACCACCCCGTGGTGCTTTTCTCCATCCTCGATTGCCACTCACTGCCTATCCTAATTCAGACCCTCCGATACACACCACCCCGTGCTGTTTTTCTCATTCCTACTAGTTAATGGCCTGTTAGAAACCCTTACAATGCGCACCACCATGGGATGTTTTTCAGAAACCTACCTTACATTGTCACTGCATATTTCCTAACCTGCCCACGCTGACCACCCCGTGGTGCTTTTCTCCATCCTACATTGCCAATCACTGCCAATCCTTATTAAGACCTTCCAATTCACACCACCCCGTGATGTTTTCTCACTCCTACTAGTGAAGGGCCTGTTAGAAACCCTGACAAATGTGCACTACCCTGTGATGTTTTTCGCAAACCTATCCTACATTGCCACTGCATGTTTCCTGACCTCCCCCATGCTGACCATCCCGTAGGCCTTTCTCCATCCTACATTGCCTCTCACTGCGTATGCTAAATCAGACCCTCTGATTCACACCAACCCGTGATGTTTTTCTCACTCCTACCATTGAATGTCCTGTTAGAAATCCTTACATTGCGCACCACCCCGCAATGTTTTTCAGAAACCTATCCTACATTGCACTGCCTGTTTCCTCACCTCCCCATGCTGACCACCCCGTGGTGCTTTTCTCCACCATACATTGCCTCTCACTGCCTATACTAATACAGACCCTCCGATTCACACCACCCCGTGATGTTTTTCTCACTCCTACTAGTGAATTGTCTGTTAGAAACCCTTACAATGTGCACCACCCGCTATGTTTTTCCGAAACCTATGCTACATTGCCACTTCATGTTTCCTGAGCTTCCCATGCTGACCACCCCGTGGTGCTTTTCTCCATCCTACATTACCACTCAATGCCTATCCTAATTCCGACACTCTGATTCACACTACCCCATGATGTTTTTCTCACTCTTACTAGTGAATGGCCTTTTAGAAGCACTTACAATGCGCAACACCCCGCGATGTTTTTCGGAAACGTATCCTACATTGCCACTGCATGTTTCCTGACCTCCCCATGCTGACCACCCCGTGGTGCTTTTCTGCATCCTACATTACCACTCAATGCCTATCCTAATTCCGACACTCCGATTCACACTACCCCATGATGTTTTTCTCACTCCTACTAGTGAAAGGCCTGTTAGATACTCTTTCAATGCGCACCACCCGGCGATGTTTTTCAGAAACCTATCCTACATTGCCAGTGCATGTTTCCTGACCTCCACATGCTGACCACCCCGTGGTGCTTTTCTCCATCCTACGTTACCACTCAATGCCTATCCTAATTCCGACCCTCCGAATCACACTACCCCATGATGTTTTTCTCACTCCTACTAGTGAATGGCCTTTTAGAATGCCTTACAATGCGAACCACACCGTGATGTTTTCCAGAAAGCTATCCTACGTTGCCCATACATGTTTCCTGACACCACCATGCTGACCACCTCGTGGTGCTTTTCTCCATCCTACATTTCCACCCACTGCCTATTCTAATTGGGGCCTTCTGATTCACACCACCGCTTGATGTTTTTCTCACTCCTACTAGTGAATGGCCTGTTACAAACCATTACAATGCGCACCACCCGCGATGTTTTTCAGAAACCTATCCTACATTGCCACTCACTGCCTATTCTAATTCAGACCCTCCGATTCACAGCACCCCGTCACGTTTTTCTCACTCCTACTAGTGAATAGGCTGTTACAAACCCTTACAATGCGCACCACCCGTGATGTTTTACAGAAATCTATTCGACATTGCCACCGCATGTTTCCTGTCCTCCCCATGCCGAGCACCCCCTGGTGCTTTTCTCCATCCTACATTGCCACTCACAGCCTGTCCTAATTGAGACCATCCGATTCATACCACCCCGTGATGTTTTTCTCACTTCTTCTTGTCAATGGCCTGCTAGAAACCCTTACAATGCACACCACCGCGCAATGTTTTTCAGAAACCTATCTTATATTGCCACTGTATATTTCCTGAACTCCCCATGCTGACCAAACCGTGGTGCTTTTCTCCATCCTACATTGCCACTCACTGCCTATCCTAATTCAGACCGTCCGATTCACACCACCCCGTGATGTTTTTCTCACTCCTACTAGTGAATATACTGTTAGAAACCCTTACAATGCGCAACACCCCGCGATGTTTTTCAGAAACCTATCCTACATTGCCACTGCATGTTTCATGACCTCACCATGCTCACCACCCCGTGGTGCTTTTTCCATCCTACATTGCCACTCACTGCCTATCCTAATACAGACCATCCTATTCACACCACCCCGTGATGTTTTTCTCACTCCTGCAAATGAATGGCCGCTTAGAAACCCTTAAAATGCTCCCCACCCGCATTGTTATTTAGAAACATATCCTACATTGCCACTGTATGTTTCCTGACCTCCCCATGCTGACCACCCTGTGGTGCTTTTCTCCATCCTACATTGCCACTCACTGCCTATCCTAATTCAGACAATCCGATTCACACTACCCCATGATGTTTTTCTCACTCCTACTAGTGAATGACCTGTTAGAAACACTTACAGTGCGCATCACCATACGATGTTTTTCACAAACCTATCATGCATTGCCACTGCATGTTTACTGACCGCCCCATGCTGACCACTCCGTGGTGCTTTTCTCCATCCTACATTGCCACTCACTGCCTATCCTAATTCAGACCATCCGAGTCACACCACCCCGTGATGTTTTTCTCACTCCTACTAGTGAATGGCTTGTTTGAACCCTTAAAATGCCCAGCACCCGCGATGTTTTTCAGAAACCTATCCTACATTGCTACTCACTGCCTATCCTAATTCAGACCCTCCGATTCACACCACCCCGTGGTGTTTTTCTCACTCCTACTAGCGAATGGCCTATTAGAAACCCTTACAATGAACACTACCCGCGATGTTTTTCAGAAACCTGTCCTACATTGCCACTCAGTGCCTATCCTAATTCCGACTGTCCGATTCACACTACCCCATGATGTTTTTCTCACTCCTACTAGTGAAGGGCCTGTTAGAAACCCTTACCATGGGCACCACCCCGCGATGTTTTTCACACACCTATCCTACATTGCCAGTGCATGATTCCTGACCTCCCCATGCTGACCACCCCATGGTGCTTTTCTCCATCCTACATGCCTCTCACTGTGTATGCTAAATCAGACCCTCCGATTCACACCACCCCGTGATGTTTTTCTCACTCCTACTAGTGAATGTTCTGTTAGAAATCCTTACCATGCGCACCACCCCGCGATGTTTTTCAAAAACCTATCCTACCTATCCACTGCATGTTTCCTGACCTCCCGATGCTGACCACCCCGTGGTGCTTTTCTCCATAATACTTTACCTCTCACTGCCTATCCTAATACAGACCCTCTGATTCACACCACCCCATCATGTTTTTCTCACTCTTACTAGGATTGGCCTTTTAGAAAGCCTTACAATGCGCACCATCCCGCAATATTTTTCAGAAACCTATGCTACATTGCCACTGCATGTTTCCTTACCTCCCCATGCTGACCACCCCGTGGTGCTTTTCTCCATCCTACATTGCCACTAACTGCCTATACTAATTCAGACCCTCCAATTCACACCACCCAGTGATGTTTTTCTCACTCCTACAAGTGAATGGCCTTTTACAAACCCTTAAAATGGTCTCCGCCCCTTGATGTTTTTCAGAAAGCTATCCTACTTTGCCCCTGCATGTTTCCTTACCTCCCCATGCTGACCACCCCGTGGTGCTTTTCTCCATCCTCGATTGCCACTCACTGCCTATCCTAATTCAGACCCTCCGATACACACCACCCCGTGCTGTTTTTCTCATTCCTACTAGTTAATGGCCTGTTAGAAACCCTTACAATGCGCACCACCATGGGATGTTTTTCAGAAACCTACCTTACATTGCCACTGCATATTTCCTAACCTGCCCACGCTGACCACCCCGTGGTGCTTTTCTCCATCCTACATTGCCAATCACTGCCAATCCTTATTAAGACCTTCCAATTCACACCACCCCGTGATGTTTTCTCACTCCTACTAGTGAAGGGCCTGTTAGAAACCCTGACAAATGTGCACTACCCTGCGATGTTTTTCACAAACCTATCCTACATTGCCACTGCATGTTTCCTGACCTCCCCCATGCTGACCATCCCGTAGGCCTTTCTCCATCCTACATTGCCTCTCACTGCGTATGCTAAATCAGACCCTCCGATTCACACCACCCCGTGATGTTTTTCTCACTCCTACCATTGAATGTCCTGTTAGAAATCCTTACATTGCGCACCACCCCGCAATGTTTTTCAGAAACATATCCTACATTGCACTGCCTGTTTCCTCACCTCCCCATGCTGACCACCCCGTGGTGCTTTTCTCCATCCTACATTGCCACTAACTGCCTATACTAATTCAGACCCTCCAATTCACACCACCCAGTGATGTTTTTCTCACTCCTACAAGTGAATGGCCTTTTACAAACCCTTAAAATGGTCTCCGCCCCTTGATGTTTTTCAGAAAGCTATCCTACTTTGCCCCTGCATGTTTCCTTACCTCCCCATGCTGACCACCCCGTGGTGCTTTTCTCCATCCTCGATTGCCACTCACTGCCTATCCTAATTCAGACCCTCCGATACACACCACCCCGTGCTGTTTTTCTCATTCCTACTAGTTAATGGCCTGTTAGAAACCCTTACAATGCGCACCACCATGGGATGTTTTTCAGAAACCTACCTTACATTGCCACTGCATATTTCCTAACCTGCCCACGCTGACCACCCCGTGGTGCTTTTCTCCATCCTACATTGCCAATCACTGCCAATCCTTATTAAGACCTTCCAATTCACACCACCCCGTGATGTTTTCTCACTCCTACTAGTGAAGGGCCTGTTAGAAACCCTGACAAATGTGCACTACCCTGCGATGTTTTTCACAAACCTATCCTACATTGCCACTGCATGTTTCCTGACCTCCCCCATGCTGACCATCCCGTAGGCCTTTCTCCATCCTACATTGCCTCTCACTGCGTATGCTAAATCA
Source organism: Cavia porcellus (assembly GCF_034190915.1). NCBI lineage: Eukaryota > Metazoa > Chordata > Mammalia > Rodentia > Caviidae > Cavia > Cavia porcellus. The sequence goes on from NW_026947515.1 coordinate 32,119,338, forward strand.
GACCCTCCGATTCACACCACCCCGTGATGTTTTTCTCACTCCTACCATTGAATGTCCTGTTAGAAATCCTTACATTGCGCACCACCCCGCAATGTTTTTCAGAAACATATCCTACATTGCACTGCCTGTTTCCTCACCTCCCCATGCTGACCACCCCGTGGTGCTTTTCTCCACCATACATTGCCTCTCACTGCCTATACTAATACAGACCCTCCGATTCACACCACCCCGTGATGTTTTTCTCACTCCTACTAGTGAATTGTCTGTTAGAAACCCTTACAATGTGCACCACCCGCTATGTTTTTCCGAAACCTATGCTACATTGCCACTTCATGTTTCCTGAGCTTCCCATGCTGACCTCCCCGTGGTGCTTTTCTCCATCCTACATTACCACTCAATGCCTATCCTAATTCCGACACTCCGATTCACACTACCCCATGATGTTTTTCTCACTCTTACTAGTGAATGGCCTTTTAGAAGCACTTACAATGCGCAACACCCCGCGATGTTTTTCGGAAACGTATCCTACATTGCCACTGCATGTTTCCTGACCTCCCCATGCTGACCACCCCGTGGTGCTTTTCTGCATCCTACATTACCACTCAATGCCTATCCTAATTCCGACACTCCGATTCACACTACCCCATGATGTTTTTCTCACTCCTACTAGTGAAAGGCCTGTTAGATACTCTTTCAATGCGCACCACCCGGCGATGTTTTTCAGAAACCTATCCTACATTGCCAGTGCATGTTTCCTGACCTCCACATGCTGACCACCCCGTGGTGCTTTTCTCCATCCTACGTTACCACTCAATGCCTATCCTAATTCCGACCCTCCGAATCACACTACCCCATGATGTTTTTCTCACTCCTACTAGTGAATGGCCTTTTAGAATGCCTTACAATGCGAACCACACCGTGATGTTTTCCAGAAAGCTATCCTACGTTGCCCATACATGTTTCCTGACACCACCATGCTGACCACCTCGTGGTGCTTTTCTCCATCCTACATTTCCACCCACTGCCTATTCTAATTGGGGCCTTCTGATTCACACCACCGCTTGATGTTTTTCTCACTCCTACTAGTGAATGGCCTGTTACAAACCATTACAATGCGCACCACCCGCGATGTTTTTCAGAAACCTATCCTACATTGCCACTCACTGCCTATTCTAATTCAGACCCTCTGATTCACAGCACCCCGTCACGTTTTTCTCACTCCTACTAGTGAATAGGCTGTTACAAACCCTTACAATGCGCACCACCCGTGATGTTTTTCAGAAATCTATTCGACATTGCCACCGCATGTTTCCTGGCCTCCCCATGCCGAGCACCCCCTGGTGCTTTTCTCCATCCTACATTGCCACTCACAGCCTGTCCTAATTGAGACCATCCGATTCATACCACCCCGTGATGTTTTTCTCACTTCTTCTTGTCAATGGCCTGCTAGAAACCCTTACAATGCACACCACCGCGCAATGTTTTTTAGAAACCTATCTTATATTGCCACTGTATATTTCCTGAACTCCCCATGCTGACCAAACCGTGGTGCTTTTCTCCATCCTACATTGCCACTCACTGCCTATCCTAATTCAGACCGTCCGATTCACACCACCCCGTGATGTTTTTCTCACTCCTACTAGTGAATATACTGTTAGAAACCCTTACAATGCGCAACACCCCGCGATGTTTTTCAGAAACCTATCCTACATTGCCACTGCATGTTTCATGACCTCACCATGCTCACCACCCCGTGGTGCTTTTTCCATCCTACATTGCCACTCACTGCCTATCCTAATACAGACCATCCTATTCACACCACCCCGTGATGTTTTTCTCACTCCTGCAAATGAATGGCCGCTTAGAAACCCTTAAAATGCTCCCCACCCGCATTGTTATTTAGAAACATATCCTACATTGCCACTGTATGTTTCCTGACCTCCCCATGCTGAACACCCTGTGGTGCTTTTCTCCATCCTACATTGCCACTCACTGCCTATCCTAATTCAGACAATCCGATTCACACTAACCCATGATGTTTTTCTCACTCCTACTAGTGAATGACCTGTTAGAAACACTTACAGTGCGCATCACCATACGATGTTTTTCACAAACCTATCATGCATTGCCACTGCATGTTTACTGACCGCCCCATGCTGACCACCCCGTGGTGCTTTTCTCCATCCTACATTGCCACTCACTGCCTATCCTAATTCAGACCATCCGAGTCACACCACCCCGTGATGTTTTTCTCACTCCTACTAGTGAATGGCTTGTTTGAACCCTTAAAATGCCCAGCACCCGCGATGTTTTTCAGAAACCTATCCTACATTGCTACTCACTGCCTATCCTAATTCAGACCCTCCGATTCACACCACCCCGTGGTGTTTTTCTCACTCCTACTAGCGAATGGCCTATTAGAAACCCTTACAATGAACACTACCCGCGATGTTTTTCAGAAACCTGTCCTACATTGCCACTCAGTGCCTATCCTAATTCCGACTGTCCGATTCACACTACCCCATGATGTTTTTCTCACTCCTACTAGTGAAGGGCCTGTTAGAAACCCTTACCAGGGGCACCACCCCGCGATGTTTTTCACACACCTATCCTACATTGCCAGTGCATGATTCCTGACCTCCCCATGCTGACCACCCCATGGTGCTTTTCTCCATCCTACATGCCTCTCACTGCGTATGCTAAATCAGACCCTCCGATTCACACCACCCCATGATGTTTTTCTCACTCCTACTAGTGAATGTTCTGTTAGAAATCCTTACCATGCGCACCACCCCGCGATGTTTTTCAAAAACCTATCCTACCTATCCACTGCATGTTTCCTGACCTCCCGATGCTGACCACCCCGTGGTGCTTTTCTCCATAATGCTTTACCTCTCACTGCCTATCCTAATACAGACCCTCTGATTCACACCACCCCATCATGTTTTTCTCACTCTTACTAGGATTGGCCTTTTAGAAAGCCTTACAATGCGCACCATCCCGCAATATTTTTCAGAAACCTATGCTACATTGCCACTGCATGTTTCCTTACCTCCCCATGCTGACCACCCCGTGGTGCTTTTCTCCATCCTACCTTGCCACTAACTGCCTATACTAATTCAGACCCTCCAATTCACATCACCCAGTGATGTTTTTCTCACTCCTACAAGTGAATGGCCTTTTACAAACCCTTAAAATGGTCTCTGCCCCTTGATGTTTTTCAGAAAGCTATCCTACTTTGCCCCTGCATGTTTCCTTACCTCCCCATGCTGACCACCCCGTGGTGCTTTTCTCCATCCTCGATTGCCACTCACTGCCTATCCTAATTCAGACCCTCCGATACACACCACCCCGTGCTGTTTTTCTCATTCCTACTAGTTAATGGCCTGTTAGAAACCCTTACAATGCGCACCACCATGGGATGTTTTTCAGAAACCTACCTTACATTGCCACTGCATATTTCCTAACCTGCCCACGCTGACCACCCCGTGGTGCTTTTCTCCATCCTACATTGCCAATCACTGCCAATCCTTATTAAGACCTTCCAATTCACACCACCCCGTGATGTTTTCTCACTCCTACTAGTGAAGGGCCTGTTAGAAACCCTGACAAATGTGCACTACGCTGCGATGTTTTTCACAAACCTATCCTACATTGCCACTGCATGTTTCCTGACCTCCCCCATGCTGACCATCCCGTAGGCCTTTCTCCATCCTACATTGCCTCTCACTGCGTATGCTAAATCAGACCCTCCGATTCACACCACCCCGTGATGTTTTTCTCACTCCTACCATTGAATGTCCTGTTAGAAATCCTTACATTGCGCACCACCCCGCGATGTTTTTCAGAAACCTATCCTACATTGCACTGCCTGTTTCCTCACCTCCCCATGCTGACCACCCCGTGGTGCTTTTCTCCACCATACATTGCCTCTCACTGCCTATACTAATACAGACCCTCCGATTCACACCACCCCGTGATGTTTTTCTCACTCCTACTAGTGAATGGCCTTTTAGAAGCACTTACAATGCGCAACACCCCGCGATGTTTTTCGGAAACGTATCCTACATTGCCACTGCATGTTTCCTGACCTCCCCATGCTGACCACCCCGTGGTGCTTTTCTGCATCCTACATTACCACTCAATGCCTATCCTAATTCCGACACTCCGATTCACACTACCCCATGATGTTTTTCTCACTCCTACTAGTGAAAGGCCTGTTAGATACTCTTTCAATGCGCACCACCCGGCGATGTTTTTCAGAAACCTATCCTACATTGCCAGTGCATGTTTCCTGACCTCCACATGCTGACCACCCCGTGGTGCTTTTCTCCATCCTACGTTACCACTCAATGCCTATCCTAATTCCGACCCTCCGAATCACACTACCCCATGATGTTTTTCTCACTCCTACTAGTGAATGGCCTTTTAGAATGCCTTACAATGCGAACCACACCGTGATGTTTTCCAGAAAGCTATCCTACGTTGCCCATACATGTTTCCTGACACCACCATGCTGACCACCTCGTGGTGCTTTTCTCCATCCTACATTTCCACCCACTGCCTATTCTAATTGGGGCCTTCTGATTCACACCACCGCTTGATGTTTTTCTCACTCCTACTAGTGAATGGCCTGTTACAAACCATTACAATGCGCACCACCCGCGATGTTTTTCAGAAACCTATCCTACATTGCCACTCACTGCCTATTCTAATTCAGACCCTCCGATTCACAGCACCCCGTCACGTTTTTCTCACTCCTACTAGTGAATAGGCTGTTACAAACCCTTACAATGCGCACCACCCGTGATGTTTTTCAGAAATCTATTCGACATTGCCACCGCATGTTTCCTGGCCTCCCCATGCCGAGCACCCCCTGGTGCTTTTCTCCATCCTACATTGCCACTCACAGCCTGTCCTAATTGAGACCATCCGATTCATACCACCCCGTGATGTGTTCCTCACTTCTTCTTGTCAATGGCCTGCTAGAAACCCTTACAATGCACACCACCGCGCAATGTTTTTCAGAAACCTATCTTTTATTGCCACTGTATATTTCCTGAACTCCCCATGCTGACCAAACCGTGGTGCTTTTCTCCATCCTACATTGCCACTCACTGCCTATCCTAATTCAGACCGTCCGATTCACACCACCCCGTGATGTTTTTCTCACTCCTACTAGTGAATATACTGTTAGAAACCCTTACAATGCGCAACACCCCGCGATGTTTTTCAGAAACCTATCCTACATTGCCACTGCATGTTTCATGACCTCACCATGCTCACCACCCCGTGGTGCTTTTTCCATCCTACATTGCCACTCACTGCCTATCCTAATACAGACCATCCTATTCACACCACCCCGTGATGTTTTTCTCACTCCTGCAAATGAATGGCCGCTTAGAAACCCTTAAAATGCTCCCCACCCGCATTGTTATTTAGAAACATATCCTACATTGCCACTGTATGTTTCCTGACCTCCCCATGCTGACCACCCTGTGGTGCTTTTCTCCATCCTACATTGCCACTCACTGCCTATCCTAATTCAGACAATCCGATTCACACTACCCCATGATGTTTTTCTCACTCCTACTAGTGAATGACCTGTTAGAAACACTTACAGTGCGCATCACCATACGATGTTTTTCACAAACCTATCATGCATTGCCACTGCATGTTTACTGACCGCCCCATGCTGACCACCCCGTGGTGCTTTTCTGCATCCTACATTGCCACTCACTGCCTATCCTAATTCAGACCATCCGAGTCACACCACCCCGTGATGTTTTTCTCACTCCTACTAGTGAATGGCTTGTTTGAACCCTTAAAATGCCCAGCACCCGCGATGTTTTTCAGAAACCTATCCTACATTGCTACTCACTGCCTATCCTAATTCAGACCCTCCGATTCACACCACCCCGTGGTGTTTTTCTCACTCCTACTAGCGAATGGCCTATTAGAAACCCTTACAATGAACACTACCCGCGATGTTTTTCAGAAACCTGTCCTACATTGCCACTCAGTGCCTATCCTAATTCCGACTGTCCGATTCACACTACCCCATGATGTTTTTCTCACTCCTACTAGTGAAGGGCCTGTTAGAAACCCTTACCATGGGCACCACCCCGCGATGTTTTTCACACACCTATCCTACATTGCCAGTGCATGATTCCTGACCTCCCCATGCTGACCACCCCATGGTGCTTTTCTCCATCCTACATGCCTCTCACTGTGTATGCTAAATCAGACCCTCCGATTCACACCACCCCGTGATGTTTTTCTCACTCCTACTAGTGAATGTTCTGTTAGAAATCCTTACCATGCGCACCACCCCGCGATGTTTTTCAAAACCTATCCTACCTATCCACTGCATGTTTCCTGACCTCCCGATGCTGACCACCCCGTGGTGCTTTTCTCCATAATACTTTACCTCTCACTGCCTATCCTAATACAGACCCTCTGATTCACACCACCCCATCATGTTTTTCTCACTCTTACTAGGAATGGCCTTTTAGAAAGCCTTACAATGCGCACCATCCCGCAATATTTTTCAGAAACCTATGCTACATTGCCACTTCATGTTTCCTTACCTCCCCATGCTGACCACCCCGTGGTACTTTTCTCCATCCTACATTGCCACTAACTGCCTATACTAATTCAGACCCTCCAATTCACACCACCCAGTGATGTTTTTCTCACTCCTACAAGTGAATGGCCTTTTACAAACACTTAAAATGGTCTCCGCCCCTTGATGTTTTTCAGAAAGCTATCCTACTTTGCCCCTGCATGTTTCCTTACCTCCCCATGCTGACCACCCCGTGGTGCTTTTCTCCATCCTCGATTGCCACTCACTGCCTATCCTAATTCAGACCCTCCGATACACACCACCCCGTGATGTTTTTCTCACTCCTACTAGTTAAAGGCCTGTTAGAAACCCTTACAATGCGCACCACCATGGGATGTTTTTCAGAAACCTACCTTACATTGCCACTGCATATTTCCTAACCTGCCCACGCTGACCACCCCGTGGTGCTTTTCTCCATCCTACATTGCCAATCACTGCCAATCCTTATTAAGACCTTCCAATTCACACCACCCCGTGATGTTTTCTCACTCCTACTAGTGAAGGGCCTGTTAGAAACCCTGACAAATGTGCACCACCCTGCGATGTTTTTCGCAAACCTATCCTACATTGCCACTGCATGTTTCCTGACCTCCCCCATGCTGACCATCCCGTAGGCCTTTCTCCATCCTACATTGCCTCTCACTGCGTATGCTAAATCAGACCCTCCGATTCACACCACCCCGTGATGTTTTTCTCACTCCTACTATTGAATGTCCTGTTAGAAATCCTTACATTGCGCACCACCCCGCGATGTTTTTCAGAAACCTATCCTACATTGCACTGCCTGTTTCCTGACCTCCCCATGCTGACCACCCCGTGGTGCTTTTCTCCACCATACATTGCCTCTCACTGCCTATACTAATACAGACCCTCCGATTCACACCACCCCGTGATGTTTTTCTCACTCCTACTAGTGAATTGTCTGTTAGAAACCCTTACAATGTGCACCACCCGCTATGTTTTTCCGAAACGCATCCTATATTGCCACTGCATGTTTCCTGAGCTTCCCATGCTGACCACCCCGTGGTGCTTTTCTCCATCCTACATTGCCACTCACTGCCTAACCTAATTCAGACAATTCGATTCACACCACCCCATGATGTTTTTCTCACTCTTACTAGTGAATGGTCTTTTAGAAGCACTTAAAATGCGCAACACCCTGCGATGTTTTTCGGAAACGTATCCTACATTGCCACTGCATGTTGCCTGGCCTCCCCATGCTGACCACCCCGTGGTGCTTTTCTCCATCCTACATTACCACTCAATGCCTATCCTAATTCCGACCCTCCGAATCACACTACCCCATGATGTTTTTCTCACTCCTACTAGTGAATGGCCTTTTAGAAACCCTTACAATGCGAACCACACCGTGATGTTTTCCAGAAAGCTATCCTACTTTGCCACTGCATGTTTCCTGACCTCCCCATGCTGACCACCCCGTGGTGTGTTTCTCCATCCTACTAGCCACTCGGTGCCTATCCTAATTCAGATCTTTCAATTCACACCACCCTGTGATGTTTTTCTCACTCCTACAAGTCAATGTCCTCTTAGAAACCCTTACAATATGCACCACCCGCGATGTTTTTCAGAAAGCTATCCTACATTGCCCCTGCATATTTCTTAACCTCCCCATGCTAACCACCCCGTGGTGCTTCTCCATTCTACATTGCCACTCAGTGCCTATTCTAATTCAGACTTTCCAATTCACACCACCCCATGATGTTTTTCTCACTCCTACTAGTGAATACCCTGTTAGAAACCCATACAATGAGCACCACGCGCGATGTTTATCAGAAAGCAATTCTACAATGCCACTGCATGTTTTCTGACCTCCCCATTGTGACCATCCCATAGTGCTTTTCTCCATCCTCCATTGCCACTCACTGCCTATCCTAATTCAGACCCTCCCAATGACACCACCCCGTGATGTTTTCTCACTCCTACTAGTGAATGGCCTGTTAGAAACCCTTACAATGCGCACCACACCGCGATGTTTTTCACAAATCTATTCGACATTGAAACTGCATGTTTCCTGACATCCCCATGACGAGCACCCCCTGGTGCTTTTCTCCATCCTACATTGACACTCACAGCCTATCCTAATTGAGACCATGCGATTCATACCACCCCGTGATGTTTTTCTCACTCCTACAAATGAATGGCCGCTTAGAAATCCTTACAATGCGCCCCACCCGCGTTGTTACTTAGAAACATATCCTACATTGCCACTGTATGTTTCCTGACCACCCCATGCTGACCACCCCGTGGTGCTTTTCTCCATCCTACATTGCCACTCAGTGCCTATCCTAATTCCGACTGTCCGATTCACACTACCCCATGATGTTTTTCTCACTCCTACTAGTGAAGGGCCTGTTAGAAACCCTTACCATGGGCACCACCCCGCGATGTTTTTCACAAACCTATCCTACATTGCCAGTGCATGTTTCCTGATCTCCCCAGCCTGACCACCCCGTGGTGCTTTTCTCCATCCTACATTGCCACTCACTGCCTATCCTAATTCAGGCAATCCGATTCACACCACCCCATGATGTTTTTCTCGCTCCTACTAGTGAATGACCTGTTAGAAACACTTACAATGCGCATCACCACACGATGTTTTTCAGAAACCTATCATGCATTGCCACTGCATGTTTACTGACTGCCCCATGCTGACCACCCCGTGGTGCTTTTCTCCATCCTACATTGCCACTCACTGCCTATCCTAATTCAGACCATCCGAGTCACACCACCCCGTGATGTTTTTCTCACTCCTACTAGTGAATGGCTTGTTTGAACCCTTAAAATGCGCAGCACCCGTGATGTTTTTCAGAAACCTATCCTACATTGCCACTCAGTGCCTATCCTAATTCCGACTGTCCGATTCACACCACCCCGTGATGTTTTTCTCACTCCTAGTAGTGAAGGGCCTGTTAGAAACACTTACCATGGGCACCACCCCGCGATGTTTTTGACACACTTATCCTACATTGCCAGTGCATGTTTCCTGACCTCCCCATGCTGACCAGCCCGTGGTGCTTTTCTCCATCCTACATGCCTCTCACTGCGTATGCTAAATCGGACCCTCCTATTCACACCACCCCGTGCTGTTTTTCTCTCTCCTACTAGTGAATGTTCTGTTAGAAATCCTTACCATGCGCACCACCCCGCGATGTTTTTCAGAAACCTATCCTACCTATGCACTGCATGTTTCCTGACCTCTCGATGCTGACCACCCCGTGGTGCTTTTCTCCATAATACATTACCTCCCACTGCCTATCCTAATGCAGACCCTCCGATTCACACCACCCCGTCATGTTTTTCTCACTCCTACTAGGATTGGCCTGTTAGAAAGCCTTACAATGCGCACCATCCCGCAATATTTTTCAGAAGCCTATGCTACATTGCCACTGCATGTTTCCTGACCTACCCATGCTGACCACCCCGTGGTGCTTTTCTCCATCCTACATTGTCACTAACTGCCTATACTAATTCAGACCCTCCAATTCACACCACCCAGTGATGTTTTTCTCACTCCTACAAGTGAATGGCCTTTTACAAACACTTTCAATGGGCTCTGCCCCTTGATGTTTTTCAGGAAGCTATCATACTATGCCCCTGCATGTTTCCTTACCTCCACATGCTGACCACCCCGTGGTGATTTTCTCCATCCTCGATTGCCACTCACTGCCTATTCTAATTCAGACCCTCCGATTCACACCACCCCGTGATGTTTTTCTCACTCCTACTAGTTAATGGCCTGTTACAAATCCTTACAACGCGCACCACCGCACGATGTTTTTCAGAAACCTATCCTACATTGCCACTCTCTGCCTATCCTCATTTAGACTCTCCGATTCACACCACCCCGTGATGTTTTTCTCACTCCTATTAGTGAATGCCCTGTTAGAAATCCTTGCAATGCGCACCACCCTCGATGTTTTTCAGAAAGGTATCCTACATTGCCACTGCATGTTTCCTGACCTCCCCAATGCTGACCACCCCGTGGTGCTTCTCCATCCTACATTGCCACTCAGTGCTTATCCTAATTAAGACCTTCCAATTCACACCACCCCGTGATGTTTTTATCACTCCTACTAGTGAATAGCCTGTTAGAAACCCTTACAATGTGCACCACCCGCGATGTATTTCAGAAAGCTATTCTACATTGCCACTACATGTTTCCTAACCTCCCCAATGCTGACAACCCCCTGGTGCTTCTCCATCCTACATTGCCACTCAGTGCCTATCCTAATTAAGACCTTCCAATTCACACCACCCCGTGATGTTTTTCTCACTCCTACTAGTTAATGGCCTGTTACAAATCCTTACAACGCGCACCACCGCACGCTGTTTTTCAGAAACCTATCCTACATTGCCACTCTCTGCCTATCCTCATTTAGACTCTCCGATTCACACCACCCCGTGATGTTTTTTTCACTCCTACTAGTGAATGCCCTGTTAGAAACCCTTGCAATGCGCACCACCCTCGATGTTTTTCAGAAAGGTATCCTACATTGCCACTGCATGTTTCCTGACCTCCCCAATGCTGACCACCCCGTGGTGCTTCTCCATCCTACATTGCCACTCAGTGCCTATCCTAAATAAGACCTTCCAATTCACACCACCCCGTGATGTTTTTCTCACGCCTACTAGTGAATAGCCCGTTAGAAACACATACAATGAGCACCACACATGATGTTTTTCAGAAAGCTATCCTACATTGCCACTGCATGTTTCCTGACCTCCCCATTCTGAAAATCCCCTAGTGCTTTTCTCCATCCTACATTGCCACTCACTGCCTAACCTAATTCAGACCCTCCGAATGACACCACCCCGTGAAGTTTTCTCTCTCCTTCTAGTGAATGGCCTGTTAGAAACCCTTACAATGTGCACCACCATGGGATGTTTTTCAGAAACCTACCTTACATTGCCACTGCATATTTCCTGACCTGCCCACGCTGACCACCCCGTGGTGCTTTTCTCCATCCTACATTGCCACTCACTGCCAATCCTATTAAGACCTTCCAATTCACACCACCCGTGATGTTTTCTGACTCCTACTAGTGAAGGGCCTGTTAGAATCCCTGACAAATGTGCACTACCCTGCGATGTTTTTCGCAAACCTATCCTACATTGCCACTGCATGTTTCCTGACCTCCCCCATGCTGACCATCCCGTAGGCCTTTCTCCATCCTACATTGCCTCTCACTGCGTATGCTAAATCAGACCCTCCGATTCACACCACCCCGTGATGTTTTTCTCACTCCTACCATTGAATGTCCTGTTAGAAATCCTTACATTGCGCACCACCCCGCGATGTTTTTCAGAAACCTATCCTACATTGCACTGCCTGTTTCCTCACCTCCCCATGCTGACCACCCCGTGGTGCTTTTCTCCACCATACATTGCCTCTCACTGCCTATACTAATACAGACCCTCCGATTCACACCACCCCGTGATGTTTTTCTCACTCCTACTAGTGAATTGTCTGTTAGAAACCCTTACAATGTGCACCACCCGCTATGTTTTTCCGAAACCTATGCTACATTGCCACTTCATGTTTCCTGAGCTTCCCATGCTGACCACCCCGTGGTGCTTTTCTCCATCCTACATTACCACTCAATGCCTATCCTAATTCCGACACTCCGATTCACATTACCCCATGATGTTTTTCTCACTCTTACTAGTGAATGGCCTTTTAGAAGCACTTACAATGCGCAACACCCCGCGATGTTTTTCGGAAACGTATCCTACATTGCCACTGCATGTTTCCTGACCTCCCCATGCTGACCACCCCGTGGTGCTTTTCTGCATCCTACATTACCACTCAATGCCTATCCTAATTCCGACACTCCGATTCACACTACCCCATGATGTTTTTCTCACTCCTACTAGTGAAAGGCCTGTTAGATACTCTTTCAATGCGCACCACCCGGCGATGTTTTTCAGAAACCTATCCTACATTGCCAGTGCATGTTTCCTGACCTCCACATGCTGACCACCCCGTGGTGCTTTTCTCCATCCTACGTTACCACTCAATGCCTATCCTAATTCCGACCCTCCGAATCACACTACCCCATGATGTTTTTCTCACTCCTACTAGTGAATGGCCTTTTAGAATGCCTTACAATGCGAACCACACCGTGATGTTTTCCAGAAAGCTATCCTACGTTGCCCATACATGTTTCCTGACACCACCATGCTGACCACCTCGTGGTGCTTTTCTCCATCCTACATTTCCACCCACTGCCTATTCTAATTGGGGCCTTCCGATTCACACCACCGCTTGATGTTTTTCTCACTCCTACTAGTGAATGGCCTGTTACAAACCAATACAATGCGCACCACCCGCGATGTTTTTCAGAAACCTATCCTACATTGCCACTCACTGCCTATTCTTATTCAGACCCTCCGATTCACAGCACCCCGTCACGTTTTTCTCACTCCTACTAGTGAATAGGCTGTTACAAACCCTTACAATGCGCACCACCCGTGATGTTTTTCAGAAATCTATCCGACATTGCCACCGCTTGTTTCCTGGCCTCCCCATGCCGAGCACCCCCTGTTGCTTTTCTCCATCCTACATTGCCACTCACAGCCTATCCTAATTGAGACCATCCGATTCATACCACCCCGTGATGTTTTTCTCACTTCTTCTTGTCAATGGCCTGCTAGAAACCCTTACAATGCACACCACCGCGCAATGTTTTTCAGAAACCTATCTTTTATTGCCACTGTATATTTCCTGAACTCCCCATGCTGACCAAACCGTGGTGCTTTTCTCCATCCTACATTGCCACTCACTGCCTATCCTAATTCAGACCGTCCGATTCACACCACCCCGTGATGTTTTTCTCACTCCTACTAGTGAATATACTGTTAGAAACCCTTACAATGCGCAACACCCCGCGATGTTTTTCAGAAACCTATCCTACATTGCCACTGCATGTTTCATGACCTCACCATGCTCACCACCCCGTGGTGCTTTTTCCATCCTACATTGCCACTCACTGCCTATCCTAATACAGACCATCCTATTCACACCACCCCGTGATGTTTTTCTCACTCCTGCAAATGAATGGCCGCTTAGAAACCCTTAAAATGCTCCCCACCCGCATTGTTATTTAGAAACATATCCTACATTGCCACTGTATGTTTCCTGACCTCCCCATGCTGAACACCCTGTGGTGCTTTTCTCCATCCTACATTGCCACTCACTGCCTATCCTAATTCAGACAATCCGATTCACACTACCCCATGATGTTTTTCTCACTCCTACTAGTGAATGACCTGTTAGAAACACTTACAGTGCGCATCACCATACGATGTTTTTCACAAACCTATCAAGCATTGCCACTGCATGTTTACTGACCGCCCCATGCTGACCACCCCGTGGTGCTTTTCTCCATCCTACATTGCCACTCACTGCCTATCCTAATTCAGACCATCCGAGTCACACCACCCCGTGATGTTTTTCTCACTCCTACTAGTGAATGGCTTGTTTGAACCCTTAAAATGCCCAGCACCCGCGATGTTTTTCAGAAACCTATCCTACATTGCTACTCACTGCCTATCCTAATTCAGACCCTCCGATTCACACCACCCCGTGGTGTTTTTCTCACTCCTACTAGCGAATGGCCTATTAGAAACCCTTACAATGAACACCACCCGCGATGTTTTTCAGAAACCGGTCCTACATTGCCACTCAGTGCCTATCCTAATTCCGACTGTCCGATTCACACTACCCCATGATGTTTTTCTCACTCCTACTAGTGAAGGGCCTGTTAGAAACCCTTACCATGGGCACCACCCCGCGATGTTTTTCACACACCTATCCTACATTGCCAGTGCATGATTCCTGACCTCCCCATGCTGACCACCCCATGGTGCTTTTCTCCATCCTACATGCCTCTCACTGCGTATGCTAAATCAGACCCTCCGATTCACACCACCCCGTGATGTTTTTCTCACTCCTACTAGTGAATGTTCTGTTAGAAATCCTTACCATGCGCACCACCCCGCGATGTTTTTCAAAAACCTATCCTACCTATCCACTGCATGTTTCCTGACCTCTCGATGCTGACCACCCCGTGGTGCTTTTCTCCATAATACATTACCTCTCACTGCCTATCCTAATACAGACCCTCTGATTCACACCACCCCATCATGTTTTTCTCACTCTTACTAGGAATGGCCTGTTAGAAAGCCTTACAATGCGCACCATCCCGCAATATTTTTCAGAAACCTATGCTACATTGCCACTGCATGTTTCCTTACCTCCCCATGCTGACCACCCCGTGGTGCTTTTCTCCATCCTACATTGCCACTAACTGCCTATACTAATTCAGACCCTCCAATTCACACCACCCAGTGATGTTTTTCTCACTCCTACAAGTGAATGGCCTTTTACAAACCCTTAAAATGGTCTCCGCCCCTTGATGTTTTTCAGAAAGCTATCCTACTTTGCCCCTGCATGTTTCCTTACCTCCCCATGCTGACCACCCCGTGGTGCTTTTCTCCATCCTCGATTGCCACTCACTACCTATTCTAATTCAGACCCTCCGATTCACACCACCCCGTGATGTTTTTCTCACTCCTACTAGTTAATGGCCTGTTACAAATCCTTACAACGTGCACCACCGCACGATGTTTTTCAGAAACCTATCCTACATTGCCACTCTCTGCCTATCCTCATTTAGACTCTCCGATTCACACCACCCCGTGATGTTTTTTTCACTCCTACTAGTGAATGCCCTGTTAGAAACCCTTGCAATGCGCACCACCCTCGATGTTTTTCAGAAAGGTATCCTACATTGCCACTGCATGTTTCCTGACCTCCCCAATGCTGACCACCCCGTGGTGCTTCTCCATCCTACATTGCCACTCAGTGCCTATCCTAATTAAGACCTTCCAATTCACACCACCCCGTGATGTTTTTCTCACGCCTACTAGTGAATAGCCTGTTAGAAACCCTTACAATGTGCACCACCCGCGATGTTTTTCAGAAAGCTATTCTACATTGCCACTACATGTTTCCTAACCTCCCCAATGCTGACCACCCCATGGTGCTTCTCTATCCTACATTGCCACTCCGTGCCTATCCTAATTAAGACCTTCCAATTCACACCACCCTGTGATGTTTTTCTCACTCCTACTAGTGAATAACCTGTTAGAAACCCATACAATGAGCACCACACGTGATGTTTTTCAGAAAGCTATCCTACATTGCCACTGCATGTTTCCTGACCTCCCCATCCTGAACATCCCGTAGTGCTTTTCTCCATCCTACATTGCCCCTCACTGCCTATCCTAATTCAAACCCTCCGAATGACACCACCCCGTGATGTTTTCTCACTCCTACTAGTGAATGGCCTGTTAGAAACCCTTACAATGCGCACAACCATGGGATGTTTTTCAGAAACCTACCTTACATTGCCACTGCATATTTCCTGACCTGCCCACGCTGACCACCCCGTGGTGCTTTTCTCCATCCTACATTGCCACTCACTGCCAATCCTAATTAAGACCTTCCAATTCACACCACCTCGTGATGTTTTCTCACTCCTACTAGTGAAGGGCCTGTTAGAAACCCTGACAAGTGTGCACCACCCTGCGATGTTTTTCGCAAACCTATCCTACATTGCCACTGCATGTTTCCTGACTTCCCCCAGGCTGACCATCCCGTGGGCCTTTCTAAATCCTACATTGCCTCTCACTGCGTATTCTAAATCAGACCCTCTGAATGACACCACCCCGTGATGTTTTTCTCACTCCTACTAGTGAATGTCCTGTTAGAAATCCTTACATTGCGCACCACCCCGCGATGTTTTGCAGAAACCTATCCTACATTGCACTGCCTGTTTCCTGACCTCCCCATGCTGACCACCCCGTGGTGCTTTTCTCCACCATACAGTGCCTCTCACTGCCTATACTAATACAGACCCTCCGATTCACACCACCCCGTGATGTTTTTCTCACTCCTCCTAGTGAATTGTCTGTTAGAAACCCTTACAATGTGCACCACCCGCTATGTTTTTCCGAAACGTATCCTACATTGCCACTGCTTGTTTCCTGAGCTTCCCATGCTGACCACCCCGTGGTGCTTTTCTCCATCCTACATTGCCACTCACTGCCTAACCTAATTTAGACAATTCGATTCACACCACCCCATGATGTTTTTCTCACTCTTACTAGTGAATGGCCTTTTAGAAGCACTTACAATGCGCAACATCCCGCGATGTTTTTCGGAAACGTATCCTACATTGCCACTGCATGTTTCCTGACCTCCCCATGCTGACCAAACCGTGGTGCTTTTCTCCATCCTACATTGCCACTCACTGCCTATCCTAATTCAGACCGTCTGATTCACACGACCCCGTGATGTTTTTCTCACTCCTACTAGTGAATATACTGTTAGAAACCCTTACAATGCGCAACACCCCGCGAAGTTTTTCAGAAACCTATCCTACATTGCCACGGCATGTTTCATGACCTCACCATGCTCACCACCCCGTGGTGCTTTTTCCATCCTACATTGCCACTCGCTGCCTATCCAAATACAGACCATCCTATTCACACCACCCCGTGATGTTTTTCTCACTCCTGCAAATGAATGGCCGCTTAGAAACCCTTACAATGCGCCCCACCCACGTTGTTATTTAGAAACATATCCTACATTGCCACTGTATGTTTACTGACCTCCCCATGCTGACCACCCCGTGGTGCTTTTCTCCATCCTACATTGCCACTCACTGCCTATCCTAATTCAGACAATCTGATTCACACCACCCCATGATGTTTTTCTCACTGCTACTAGTGAATGACCTGTTAGAAACACTTACAATGCGCTTCACCACACGATGTTTTTCAGAAACCTATCATGCATTGCCACTGCATGTTTACTGACCGCCCCATGCTGACCACCCTGTGGTGCTTTTCTCCATCCTACATTGCCACTCACTGCCTATCCTAGTTCAGACCATCCGAGTCACACCACCCCGTGATGTTTTTCTCACTCCTACTAGTGAATGGCTTGTTTGAACCCTTAAAATGCGCAGCACCAGCGATGTTTTTCAGAAACCTATCCTACATTGCTACTCACTGCCTATCCTAATTCAGACCCTCCGATTCACACCACCCCGTGGTGTTTTTCTCACTCCTACTAGTGAATGGCCTATTAGAAACTCTTACAATGAACACCACCCGCGATGTTTTTCAGAAACCTTTCCTACATTGCCACTCACTGCCTATCCTAATTCCGACTGTCCAATTCACACTACCCCTTGATGTTTTTCTCACTTCTACTAGGAATGGCGTGTTAGAAAGACTTACAATGCGCACCATCCCACAATATTTTTCAGAAACCTATGCTACATTGCCACTGCATGTTTCCTGACCTACCCATGCTGACCATGCTGTGGTGCTTTTCTCCATCCTTCATCGCCACTAACTGCCTATCCTAATTCAGACCCTCCAATTCACACCACCCAGTGATGTTTTTCTCACTCCTACAAATGAATGGCCTTTTACAAACCCTTACAATGGGCTCCGCCCCTTGATGTTTTTTAGAAAGCTATCCTACTATGTCCCTGCATGTTTCCTGACCTCCCCATGCTGACCACCTCGTGGTGATTTTCTCCATCCTCAATTGCCACTCACTGCCTATTCTAATTCAGACACTCCTATTCACACCACCGCGTGATGTTTTTCTCACTCCTACTAGTTAATGGCCTGTTAGAAACCCTTACAATGTGTACCACCGCACGATGTTTTTCAGAAACATATCCTACATTGCCACTCTCTGCCTGTCCTCATTTAGACCCTCCTATTCACACCACCCCGTGATGTTTTTCTCACTCCTACTAGTTAATGCCCTGTTAGAAACCCTTGCAATGTGCACCACCCTCGATGTTTTTCAGAAAGGTATACTACATTGCCACTGCATGTTTCCTGACCTCCCCATGGTGACTACCCCGTGGTGTTTTTCTCAATCCTACTTTGCCACTCACTGCCTATCCTAATTCAGACCGTCTGATTCACTCCACCCCATAATTGTTTTCTCACTCCTACTAGTGAATGGCCTTTTAGAAACCCTTACAATGCGAACCACACCATGATGTTTTTCAGAAAGCTATCCTACGTTGACCCTGCATGTTTCCTGACCTCACCATGCGGACCACCTCATGGTGCTTTTCTCCATCCTACATTGCCACTCACTGCCTATTCTAATTGAGGCCTTCCGATTCACACCACCCCTTGATGTTTTTCTCATTCCTACTAGTGAATGGCCTGTTACAAACCCATACAAAGCGCACCACCCGCGTTGTTTCTCAGAAACCTATCCTACATTGCCACTCACTGCGTATACTAATTCAGACCCTCCGATTCACAGCACCCCGTCACGTTTTTCTCACTCCTACTAGTGAATAGCCTTTTACAAATTCTTACAATGCGCACCACCCACGATGTTTTTCACAAATCTATCCGACATTGCCACTGCATGTTTCCTGACCTCCCCATGCTGACTACCCCGTGGTGTTTTTCTCCATCCTACTTTGCCACTCACTGCCTATCCTAATTCAGACCGTCTGATTCACTCCACCCCATAATTGTTTTCTCACTCCTACTAGTGAATGGCCTTTTAGAAACCCTTACAATGCGAACCACACCATGATGTTTTTCAGAAAGCTATCCTACATTGACCCTGCATGTTTCCTGACCTCACCATGCGGACCACCTCGTGGTGCTTTTCTCCATCCTACATTGCCACTCACTGCCTATTCTAATTGAGGCCATCCGATTCACACCACCCCTTGATGTTTTTCTCACTCCTACTAGTGAATGGCCTGTTACAAACCCATACAAAGCGCACCACCCGCGATGTTTCTCAGAAACCTATCCTACATTGCCACTCACTGCGTATACTAATTCAGACCCTCCGATTCACAGCACCCCGTCACGTTTTTCTCACTCCTACTAGTGAATAGCCTGTTACAAACTCTTACAATGCGCACCACCCACG
This sequence comes from Cavia porcellus, assembly GCF_034190915.1. Taxonomy (NCBI): domain Eukaryota; kingdom Metazoa; phylum Chordata; class Mammalia; order Rodentia; family Caviidae; genus Cavia; species Cavia porcellus. The sequence continues at coordinate 32,138,984 of NW_026947515.1, forward strand.
ATGTTTTTCACAAATCTATCCGACATTGCCACTGCATGTTTCCTGACCTCCCCACGCTGACCACCCCGTGGTGCTTTTCTCCATCCTACATTGCCACTCACTGCCAATCCTAATTCAGACAGTCCGATTCACACCACCCCGTAATGTTTTTGTCACTCCTACTAGTGAATGGTCTGTTAGAAACCCTTACAATGCGCACCACTCGCGAAGTTTTTCAGAAACCTATCCTACATTGCTACTCACTGCCTATCCTAAATCAGACTGTCCGTCTCACACCACCCAGTGATGTTTTTCTCACTCCTAATCGTGAATGGCCCGTTAGAAACAATTACAATGAGCACCACCTGTGATGTTTTTCAGAAACCTACCCTACATTGCCACTCACTGCCTATCCTAAATCAGACTGTCCGTCTCACACCACCCAGGGATGTTTTTCTCACTCCTACTAGTGAAGGGCCTGTTAGAAACCCTGACAAATGTGCACCACGCTGCGATGTTTTTCGCAAACCTATCCTACATTGCCACTGCATGTTTCCTGACCTCCCCCATGCTGACCATCCCGTGGGCCTTCCTCCATCCTACATTGCCTCTCACTGCGTATGCTAAATCAGACCCTCCGATTCACACCACCCCGTGATGTTTTTCTCACTCCTACTAGTGAATGGCCTGTTAGAAATCCTTACAATGCGCACCACCCCGCGATGTTTTTCAGAAACCTATCCTACATTGCACTGCCTGTTTCCTGACCTCCCCACGCTGACTACCCCGTGGTACTGTTCTCCACCATACATTGCCTCTCACTGCCTATACTAATACAGACCCTCCGATTCACACCACCCCGTGATGTTTTTCTCACTCCTACTAGTGAATTGCCTGTTAGAAACCCTTACAATGTGCACCACCCGCTATGTTTTTCCGAAACGTATCCTACATTGCCACTGCATGTTTCCTGACCTTCCCATGCTGACCACCCCGTGGTGCTTTTCTCCATCCTACATTGCCTCTCACTGCATATGCTAAATCAGACCCTCCGATTCACACCACCCCGTGATGTTTTTCTCACTCTTACTAGTGAATGGCCTTTTAGAAGCACTTACAATGCGCACCACCCCGCTATGTTTTTCGGAAACCTATCCTATATTGCCACTGCATGTTTCCTCACCTCCCCATGCTCACCACCCCGTGGTGCTTTTCTCCATCCTACGTTACCACTCAATGCTTATCCTAACTCCGACCCTCCGATTCACACTACCCCATGATGTTTTTCTCACTCCTACTAGTGAATGGCCTGTTAGAAACTGTTTCAATGCGCACCACCCAGCGATGTTTTTCAGAAACCTATCCTACATTGCCAGTGCATGTTTCCTGACCTCCACATGCTGACCACCCCGTGGTGCTTTTCTCCATCCTACATTACCACTCAATGCCTATCCTAATTCCGACCCTCCGAATCACACTACCCCATGATGTTTTTCTCACTCCTACTAGTGAATGGCCTTTTAGAAACCCTTACAATGCGAACCACACCATGATGATTTCCAGAAAGCTATTCTACGTTGCCCCTACATGTTTCCTGACACCACCATGCTACCACCTCGTGGTGCTTTTCTCCGTCCTATATTGCCACCCACTGCCTATTCTCATTGAGGCCTTCCGATTCACACCACCCCTTGATGTTTTTCTCACTCCTACTAGTGAATGGCCTGTTACAAACCATTACAATGCGCACCGCCCGCGATGTTTTTCAGAAACCTATCCTACATTGCCACTCACTGCCTATACTAATTCAGACCCTCCGATTCACAGCACCCCGTTACGTTTTTCTCACTCCTACTAGTGAATAGCTTGTTACAAACTCCTACAATGCGCACCACCCGCGATGATTTTCACAAATCTATCCGACATTGCCACCGCATGTTTCCTGGCCTCCCCATGCCGAGCACCCCCTGGTGCTTTTCTCCATCCTACATTGCCACTCACAGCCTATCCTAATTCAGCCCATCCGATTCACACCACCCCGTGGTGTTTTTCTCACTTCTTCTTGTCAATGGCCTGCTAGAAAACCTTGCAATGCGCACCATGGCGCGATGTTTTTCAGAAACCTATCTTACATTGGCATTGTATATTTCCTGACCTCCCCATGTTGACCAAACCGTGGTGCTTTTCTCCATCCTACATTGCCACTCACTGCCTATCCTAATTCAGACCGTCCGATTCACACCACCCCGTGATGTTTTTCTCACTCCTACTAATGCATAGCCCCTTAGAAACCATTATAATGCACACCACCCGCGATGTTTTTCAGAAACCTATCCTACATTGCCATTGCATGTTTCCTGACCTCCCCATGCTTTCCAACCCGTGGTGCTTTTTCCATCCTACATTGCCACACACTGCCTATCCTAATTCAGATAATCCGATTCACACCACCCCATATTGTTTTTCTCACTGCTACTAGTGAATGGCCTGTTAGAAACCCTTCCACTGCGCACCACCCCGCGATGTTTCTCAGAAACCTATCCTACATTGCCACTCACTGCGTATCCTAATTCAGACCCTCCGATTCACAGCACCCCGTCACGTTTTTCTCACTCCTACTAGTGAATAGCCTGTTACAAACTCTTACAATGCGCACCACGCACGATGTTTTTCACAAATCTATCCGACATTGCCACTGCATGTTTCCTGACCTCCCCACGCTGACCACCCCGTGGTGCTTTTCTCCATCCTACATTGCCACTCACTGCCAATCCTAATTCAGACACTCCGTTTCACACCACTCCGTGATGTTTTTCTCACTCCTACTTGTGAATGGCCTACTAGAAACCCTTACAATGCGCACCACCCGCGATGTTTTTCAGAAACCTATCCTACATTGCCACTGCATATTTCCTGACCTCCCCACGCTGACCACCCCGTGGTGCTTTTCTCCATCCTACATTGCCACTCACTGCCAATCCTAATTCAGACAGTCCGATTCACAACACCCCGTGATGTTTTTTTCACTCCTACTAGTGAATTGTCTGTTAGAAACCCTTACAATGCGCACCACCCGCGAAGTTTTTCAGAAACCTATCCTACATTGCTACTCACTGCCTATCCTAAATCAGACTGTCCGTCTCACACCACCCAGTGATGTTTTTCTCACTCCTAATAGTGAATGGCCCATTAGAAACAATTAAAATGAGCACCACCTGTGATGTTTTTCAGAAACCTACCCTACATTGCCACTCACTGCCTATCCTAAATCAGACTGTCCGTCTCACACCACCCAGTGATGTTTTTCTCACTCCTACTAGTGAAGGGCCTGTTAGAAACCCTGACAAATGTGCACCACCCTGCGATGTTTTTCGCAAACCTATCCTACATTGCCACTGCATGTTTCCTGACCTCCCCCATGCTGACCATCCCGTGGGCCTTTCTCCATCCTACATTGCCTCTCACTGCGTATGCTAAATCAGACCCTCCGATTCACACCACCCCGTGATGTTTTTCTCACTCCTACTAGTGAATTGCCTGTTAGAAACCCTTACAATGTTCACCACCCGCTATGTTTTTCCGAAACGTATCCTACATTGCCACTGCATGTTTCCTGACCTTCCCATGCTGACCACCCCGTGGTGCTTTTCTCCATCCTACATTGCCACTCACTGCCTAACCTAATTCAGACAATTCGATTCACACCACCCCATGATGTTTTTCTCCCTCTTACTAGTGAATGGCCTTTTAGAAGCACTTACAATGCGCACCACCCTGCGATGTTTTTCGGAAACCTATCCTATATTGCCACTGCATGTTTCCTGACCTCCCCATGCTCACCACCCCGTGGTGCTTTTCTCCATCCTACATTACAACTCAATGCCTATCCTAACTCCGACCCTCCGATTCACACTACCCCATGATGTTTTTCTCACTCCTACTAGTGAATGGCCTGTTAGAAACTCTTTCAATGCGCACCACCCGGCGATGTTTTTCAGAAACCTATCCTACATTGCCAGTGCATGTTTCCTGACCTCCACATGCTGACCACCCCGTGGTGCTTTTCTCCATCCTACATTCCCACTCAATGCCTATCCTAATTCCGACACTCCGAATCACACTACCCCATGATGTTTTTCTCACTCCTACTAGTGAATGGCCTTTTAGAAACCCTTACAATGCGAACCACACCGTGATGTTTTCCAGAAAGCTATCCTACGTTGCCCCTACATGTTTCCTGACACCACCATGCTGACAAACTCGTGGTGCTTTTCTCCGTCCTACATTGCCACCCACTGCCTATTCTCATTGAGGCCTTCCGATTCACACCACCCCTTGATGTTTTTCTCACTCTTACTAGTGAATGGCCTGTTACAAACCATTACAATGCGCACCACCCGCGATGTTTTTCAGAAACCTATCCTACATTGCCACTTACTGCCTATTCTAATTCAGACCCTCCGATTCACAGCACCCCGTCACGTTTTTCTCACTCCTACTAGTGAATAGCCTGTTACAAACCCTTACAATGCGCACCACCCGCAATGTTTTTCACAAATCTATCCGACATTGCCACCGCATGTTTCCTGGCCTCCCCATGCCGAGCACCCCCTGGTGCTTTTCTCCATCCTACATTGCCACTCACAGCCTATCCTAATTCAGACCATCCGATTCATACCACCCCGGGATGTTTTTCTCACTTCTTCTTGTCAATGGCCTGCTAGAAACCCTTACAATGCGCACCACCGCGCAATGTTTTTCAGAAACCTAACTTATATTGCCACTGTATATTTCCTGACTTCCCCATGCTGACCAAACCGTGGTGCTTTTCTCCATCCTACATTGCCACTCACTGCCTATCCTAATTCAGACCGTCCGATTCACACGACCCCGTGATGTTTTTCTCACTCCTACTAGTGAATATACTGTTAGAAACCCTTACAATGCGCAACACCCCGCGATGTTTATCAGAAACCTATCCTACATTGCCACGGCATGTTTCATGACCTCACCATGCTCACCAACCCGTGGTGCTTTTCTCCATCCTACATTGCCACTCACTGCCTATCCTAATTCAGACAATCCGATTCACACTACCCCATGATGTTTTTCTCACTCCTACTAGTGAATGACCTGTTAGAAACACTTACAATGCGCATCACCATACGATGTTTTTCAGAAACCTATCATGCATTGCCACTGCACGTTTACTGACCGCCCTATGCTGACCACCCTGTGGTGCTTCTCTCCATCCTACATTGCCACTCACTGCCTATCCTAATTCAGACCATCCGAGTCACACCACCCCGTGATGTTTTTCTCACTCCTACTAGTGAATGGCTTGTTTCAACCCTTAAAATGCGCAGCACCCGCGATGTTTTTCAGAAACCTATCCTACATTGCTACTCACTGCCTATCCTAATTCAGACCCTCCGATTCACACCACCCCGTGGTGTTTTTCTCACTCCTACTAGTGAATGGCCTATTAGAAACCCTTACAATGAACACCACCCGCGATGTTTTTCAGAAACCTGTCCAACATTGCCACTCACTGCCTATCCTAATTCCGACTGTCCGATTCACACTACCCCGTGATGTTTTTCTCACTCCTACTAGTGAAGGGCATGTTAGAAACCGTTACCATGGGCAACACACCGCGATGTTTTTCACACACCTACCCTACATTGCCAGTGCATGTTTCCTGACCTCCCCATGCTGTCCTCCCCGTGGTGCTTTTCTCCATCCTACATGCCTCTCACTGCGTATGCTAAATCAGACCCTCCGATTCACACCACCCCGTGCTGTTTTTCTCACTCCTACTAGTGAATGTTCTGTTAGAAATCCTTACCATGCGCACCACCCCGCGATGTTTTTCAAAAACCTATTCTACCTATCCACTGCATGTTTCCTGACCTCCCGATGCTGACCACCCCGTGGTGCTTTTCTCCATAATACATTACCTCTCACTGCCTATCCTAATACAGACCCTCCGATTCACACCACCCCATCATGTTTTTCTCACTCCTACTACGAATGGCCTGTTAGAAAGCCTTACAATGCGCACCATCCCGCAATATTTTTCAGAAGGCTATGCTACATTGTCACTTCATGTTTCCTGACCTACCCATGCTGACCACCCCGTGGTGCTTTTCTCCTTCCTACATTGCCACTAACTGCCTATCCTAATTCAGACCATCCAATTCACACCCCCCAGTGATGTTTTTCTCACTCCTACAAGTGAATGGCCTTTTACAAAATCTTACAATGGGCTCTGCCCCTTGATGTTTTTCAGAAAGCTATCCTACTATGCCCCTGCATGTTTCCTTACCTCCCCATGCTGACCACCCCGCGGTGCTTTTCTCCATCCTACATTGCCACTAACTGCCTATCCTAATTCAGACCCTCCAATTCACACCACCCAGTGATGTTTTTCTCACTCCTACAAGTGAATGGCCTTTTACAAACCCTTACAATGGGCTCTGCCCCTTGATGTTTTTCAGAAAGCTATCCTACTTTGCCCCTGCATGTTTCCTTACCTCCCCATGCTGACCACCCCGTGGTGCTTTTCTCCATCCTCGATTGCCACTCACTGCTTATCCTAATTCAGACCCTCCGATTCACACCACCCCGTGATGTTTTTCTCACTCCTACTAGTTAATGGCCTGTTAGAAACCCTTACAACACGCACCACCCCACGATGTTTTTCAGAAACCTATCCTACATTGCCACTTTCGGCCTATCCTCATTTAGACTCTCCGATTCACACCACACCGTGATGTTTTTTTCACTCCTACTGGTGAATGCCCTATTAGAAACCCTTGCAATGCGCACCACCCTCAATGTTTTTCAGAAAGGTATCCTACATTGCCACTGCATGTTTCCTGACCTCCCCATGCTGACCAACCCGTGGTGTGTTTCTCCATCCTACATTGCCACTCACTGCATATCCTAATTCAGACCTTCCAATTCACACCACCCCGTGATGTTTTTCTCACTCCTACAAGTGAATGTCCTCTTAGAAACCCTTACAATGTGCACCACCCGCGATGTTTTTGAGAAAGCTATCCTACATTGCCCCTGCATATTTCCTAACCTCCCCATGCTAACCACCCCGTGGTGCTTCTCCATTCTACATTGCCACTCAGTGCCTATCCTAATTCAGACCTTCCAATTCACACCACCCCATGATGTTTTTATCACTGCTACTAGTGAATACCCTGTTAGAAACCCATACAATGAGCACCACGTGCGATGTTTTTCAGAAAGCAATCCTACATTGCCACGGCATGTTTTCTGACCTCCCCATTCTGACCATCCCGTAGTGCTTTTCTCCACCCTCCATTGCCACTCACTGCCTATCCTAATTCAGACCCTCCCAATGACACCACCCCGTGATGTTTTCTCACTCCTACTAGTGAATGGCCTGTTAGAAACCCTTACAATGCGCACCACCCCGCGATGTTTTTCACAAATCTATTCGACATTGAAACTGCATGTTTCCTGACATCCCCATGACGAGCACCCCCTGGTGCTTTTCTCCATCCTACATTGACACTCACAGCCTATCCTAATTGAGACCATGCGATTCATACCACCCCGTGATGTTTTTCTCACTCCTACAAATGAATGGCCGCTTAGAAATCCTTACAATGCGCCCCACCCGCGTTGTTATTTAGAAACATATCCTACATTGCCACTGTATGTTTCCTGACCTCCCCATGCTGACCACCCTGTGGTGCTTTTCTCCATCCTACATTGCCACTCACTGCCTATCCTAATTCAGACAATCCGATTCACACCACCCCATGATGTTTTTCTCACTCCTACTAGTTAATGACCTGTTAGAAACCCTTACAATGCGCACCACCACACGATGTTTTTCAGAAACCTATCCTGCATTGCCACTGCGTGTTTACTGACCTCCCCGTGCTGAACACCCCATGGTACTTTTCTCGATCCTACATTGCCACTCACTGCCTATCCTAATTCAGACCGTCCGAGTCACACCACCCCGTGATGTTTTTCTCACTCCTACAGGTGAATGTCCTCTTAGAAACCCTTACAATGAACACCACCCGCGATGTTTTTCAGAAACCTATCCTACATTGCTACTCACTGCCTATACTAATTCAGACCCTCCGATTCACACCTCCCCGTGATGTTTTTCTCACTCCTACAAGTGAATGTCCTCTTAGAAACCCTTACAATGTGCACCACCCCGCGATGTTTTTCACAAACCTATCCTACATTGCCAGTGCATGTTTCCTGATCTCCCCATGCTGACCACCCCGTGGTGCTTTTCTCCATCCTACATGCCTCTCATTGCGTATGCTAAATCAGACCCTCCGATTCACACCACCCCGTGATGTTTTTCTCACTCGTACTAGTGAATGTTCTGTTAGAAATCCTTACCATGCGCACCAGCCCGCGATGTTTTTCATAAACCGACAATACCTTTCCACTGCATGTTTCCTGACCTCCCGATGCTGACCATCCCGTGGTGCTTTTCTCCATAATACATTACCTCTCACTGCCTATCCTAATACAGACCCTCCGATTCACACCACCCCGTCATGTTTTTCTCACTCCTACTTGTTAATGGCCTGTTAGAAAGCCTTACCATGCGCACCATCCCCCGATATTTTTCAGAAGCCTATGCTACATTGCCACTGCATGTTTCCTGACCTACCCATGCTGACCACCCCGTGGTACTTTTCTCGTTCCTTCACTGCCACAAACTACCTATCCTAATTCAGACCCTCCAATTCACACCACCCCGTGATGTTGTTCTCACTCCTACAAGTGAATGGCCTTTTACAAACCGTTACAATGGACTCCGCCCCTTGATGTTTTTCAGAAAGCTATCGTACTTTGCCCGTGCATGTTTCCTGACCTCCCCATGCTGAACAACCCATGGTGCTTTTCTCCATCCTCGATTGCCACTCACTGCCTATCCTAATTCAGACGCTCCGATTCACACCACCCCGTGATGTTTTTCTCACTCCTACTAGTTAATGGCCTGTTAGAAACCCTTACAACGCGCACCACCCCACGATGTTTTTCAGAAACCTACAATAGATTGCCACTGTCTGCCTATCCTCATTTAGACTCTCCGATTCACACCACCCCGTGATGTTATTTTCACTCCTACTAGTGAATGCCCTGTTAGAAAACCTTGCAATGCGCATCATACTCGATGTTTTTCAGAAAGGTATCCTACATTGCCACTAAAAGTTTCCTGACCTCCCCATGCTGACCACCCCGTGGTGTGTTTCTTCTTCCTACATTGCCACTCAGTGCCTATCCTAATTCAGACCCTCCAATTCACACCACCCCGTGATGTTCTTGTCACTCCTACAAGTGAATGGCCTTTTACAAACCATTACAATGGGCTCCGCCCCTTGATGTTTTTCAGAAAGCTATCGTACTTTGCCCATGCATGTTTCCTGACCTCTCCATGCTGACCAACCCGTGGTGCTTTTCTCCATCCTCGATTGCCACTCACTGTCTATCCTAATTCAGACGCTCCGATTCACACCACCCCGTGATGTTTTTCTCACTCCTACTAGTTAATGGCCTGTTAGAAACCTTTACAACGCGCCCGACCCCACGATGTTTTTCAGAAACCTACAATAGATTGCCACTCTCTGCCTATCCTCATTTACACTCTCCGATTCACACCACACCGTGATGTTTTTTTCACTCCTACTGGTGAATGCCCTATTAGAAACCCTTGCAATGCGCACCACCCTCAATGTTTTTCAGAAAGGTATCTTACATTGCCACTGCATGTTTCCTGACCTCCCCATGCTGACCACCCCGTGGTGTGTTTCTCCATCCTACATTGCCACTCACTGCGTATCCTAATTCAGACCTTCCAATTCACACCACCCCGTGATGTTTTTCTCACTCCTACAAGTGAATGTCCTCTTAGAAACCCTTACAATGTGCACCACCCGCGATGTTTTTGAGAAAGCTATCCTACATTGCCCCTGCATATTTCCTAACCTCCCCATGCTAACCACCCCGTGGTGCTTCTCCATTCTACATTGCCACTCAGTGCCTATCCTAATTCAGACCTTCCAATTCACACCACCCCATGATGTTTTTCTCACTGCTACTAGTGAATACCCTGTTAGAAACCCATACAATGAGCACCACGTGCGATGTTTTTCAGAAAGCAATCCTACATTGCCACTGCATGTTTTCTGACCTCCCCATTCTGACCATCCCGTAGTGCTTTTCTCCACCCTCCATTGCCACTCACTGCCTGTCCTAATTCAGACCCTCCCAATGACACCACCCCGTGATGTTTTCTCACTCCTACTAGTGAATGGCCTGTTAGAAACCCTTACAATGCGCACCACCCCGCGATGTTTTTCACAAATCTATTCGACATTGAAACTGCATGTTTCCTGACATCCCCATGACGAGCACCCCCTGGTGCTTTTCTCCATCCTACATTGACACTCACAGCCTATCCTAATTGAGACCATGCGATTCATACCACCCCATGATGTTTTTCTCACTCCTACAAATGAATGGCCGCTTAGAAATCCTTACAATGCGCCCCACCCGCGTTGTTATTTAGAAACATATCCTACATTGCCACTGTATGTTTCCTGACCTCCCCATGCTGACCACCCCGTGGTGCTTTTCTCCATCCTACATTGCCACTCACTGCCTATCCTAATTCAGACAATCCGATTCACACCACCCCATGATGATTTTCTCACTCCAAATAGTTAATGACCTGTTAGAAACCCTTACAATGCGCACCACCACACGATGTTTTCAGAAACCTATCCTGCATTGCCACTGCATGTTTACTGACATCCCCGTGCTGAACACCCCGTGGTACTTTTCTCCATCCTACATTGCCACTCACTGCCTATCCTAATTCAGACCGTCCGAGTCACACCACCCCGTGATGTTTTTCTCACTCCTACAAGTGAATGTCCTCTTAGAAACCCTTACAATGAACACCACCCACGATGTTTTTCAGAAACCTATCCTACATTGCCACTCACTGCCTATACTAATTCCGACTCTCCGATTCACACTTTCCCGTGATGTTTTTCTTACTCCTACTAGTGAAGGGCCTGTTAGAAACCCTTACAATGGGCACCACCCCGCGATGTTTTTCACAAACCTATCCTACATTGCCAGTGCATGTTTCCTGATCTCCCCATGCTGACCACCCCGTGGTGCTTTTCTCCATCCTACATGCCTCTCATTGCGTATGCTAAATCAGACCCTCCGATTCACACCACCCCGTGATGTTTTTCTCACTCGTACTAGTGAATGTTCTGTTAGAAATCCTTACCATGCGCACCAGCCCGCGATGTTTTTCATAAACCGACAATACCTTTCCACTGCATGTTTCCTGACTTCCCGATGCTGACAATCCCGTGGTGCTTTTCTCCATAATACATTACCTCTCACTGCCTATCCTAATACAGACCCTCCGATTCACACCACCCCGTCATGTTTTTCTCACTCCTACTTGTGAATGGCCTGTTAGAAAGCCTTACCATGCGCACCATCCCGCGATATTTTTCAGAAGCCTATGCTACATTGCCACTGCATGTTTCCTGACCTACCCATGCTGACCACCCCGTGGTACTTTTCTCCTTCCTTCACTGCCACTAACTTCCTATCCTAATTCAGACCCTCCAATTCACACCACCCCGTGATGTTGTTCTCACTCCTACAAGTGAATGGCCTTTTACAAACCGTTACAATGGACTCCGCCCCTTGATGTTTTTCAGAAAGCTATCGTACTTTGCCCGTGCATGTTTCCTGACCTCCCCATGCTGAACAACCCATGGTGCTTTTCTCCATCCTCGATTGCCACTCACTGCCTATCCTAATTCAGACGCTCCGATTCACACCACCCCGTGATGTTTTTCTCACTCCTACTAGTTAATGGCCTGTTAGAAACCCTTACAACGCGCACCACCCCACGATGTTTTTCAGAAACCTACAATAGATTGCCACTGTCTGCCTATCCTCATTTAGACTCTCCGATTCACACCACCCCGTGATGTTATTTTCACTCCTACTAGTGAATGCCCTGTTAGAAAACCTTGCAATGCGCATCATACTCGATGTTTTTCAGAAAGGTATCCTACATTGCCACTAAAAGTTTCCTGACCTCCCCATGCTGACCACCCCGTGGTGTGTTTCTTCTTCCTACATTGCCACTCAGTGCCTATCCTAATTCAGACCCTCCAATTCACACCACCCCGTGATGTTCTTGTCACTCCTACAAGTGAATGGCCTTTTACAAACCATTACAATGGGCTCCGCCCCTTGATGTTTTTCAGAAAGCTATCGTACTTTGCCCATGCATGTTTCCTGACCTCTCCATGCTGACCAACCCGTGGTGCTTTTCTCCATCCTCGATTGCCACTCACTGTCTATCCTAATTCAGACGCTCCGATTCACACCACCCCGTGATGTTTTTCTCACTCCTACTAGTTAATGGCCTGTTAGAAACCTTTACAACGCGCCCGACCCCACGATGTTTTTCAGAAACCTACAATAGATTGCCACTCTCTGCCTATCCTCATTTACACTCTCCGATTCACACCACACCGTGATGTTTTTTTCACTCCTACTGGTGAATGCCCTATTAGAAACCCTTGCAATGCGCACCACCCTCAATGTTTTTCAGAAAGGTATCTTACATTGCCACTGCATGTTTCCTGACCTCCCCATGCTGACCACCCCGTGGTGTGTTTCTCCATCCTACATTGCCACTCACTGCGTATCCTAATTCAGACCTTCCAATTCACACCACCCCGTGATGTTTTTCTCACTCCTACAAGTGAATGTCCTCTTAGAAACCCTTACAATGTGCACCACCCGCGATGTTTTTGAGAAAGCTATCCTACATTGCCCCTGCATATTTCCTAACCTCCCCATGCTAACCACCCCGTGGTGCTTCTCCATTCTACATTGCCACTCAGTGCCTATCCTAATTCAGACCTTCCAATTCACACCACCCCATGATGTTTTTCTCACTGCTACTAGTGAATACCCTGTTAGAAACCCATACAATGAGCACCACGTGCGATGTTTTTCAGAAAGCAATCCTACATTGCCACTGCATGTTTTCTGACCTCCCCATTCTGACCATCCCGTAGTGCTTTTCTCCACCCTCCATTGCCACTCACTGCCTGTCCTAATTCAGACCCTCCCAATGACACCACCCCGTGATGTTTTCTCACTCCTACTAGTGAATGGCCTGTTAGAAACCCTTACAATGCGCACCACCCCGCGATGTTTTTCACAAATCTATTCGACATTGAAACTGCATGTTTCCTGACATCCCCATGACGAGCACCCCCTGGTGCTTTTCTCCATCCTACATTGACACTCACAGCCTATCCTAATTGAGACCATGCGATTCATACCACCCCATGATGTTTTTCTCACTCCTACAAATGAATGGCCGCTTAGAAATCCTTACAATGCGCCCCACCCGCGTTGTTATTTAGAAACATATCCTACATTGCCACTGTATGTTTCCTGACCTCCCCATGCTGACCACCCCGTGGTGCTTTTCTCCATCCTACATTGCCACTCACTGCCTATCCTAATTCAGACAATCCGATTCACACCACCCCATGATGATTTTCTCACTCCAAATAGTTAATGACCTGTTAGAAACCCTTACAATGCGCACCACCACACGATGTTTTCAGAAACCTATCCTGCATTGCCACTGCATGTTTACTGACATCCCCGTGCTGAACACCCCGTGGTACTTTTCTCCATCCTACATTGCCACTCACTGCCTATCCTAATTCAGACCGTCCGAGTCACACCACCCCGTGATGTTTTTCTCACTCCTACAAGTGAATGTCCTCTTAGAAACCCTTACAATGAACACCACCCACGATGTTTTTCAGAAACCTATCCTACATTGCCACTCACTGCCTATACTAATTCCGACTCTCCGATTCACACTTTCCCGTGATGTTTTTCTTACTCCTACTAGTGAAGGGCCTGTTAGAAACCCTTACAATGGGCACCACCCCGCGATGTTTTTCACAAACCTATCCTACATTGCCAGTGCATGTTTCCTGATCTCCCCAGCCTGACCACCCCGTGGTGCTTTTCTCCATCCTACATGCCTCTCATTGCGTATGCTAAATCAGACCCTCCGATTCACACCACCCCGTGATGTTTTTCTCACTCGTACTAGTGAATGTTCTGTTAGAAATCCTTACCATGCGCACCAGCCCGCGATGTTTTTCATAAACCGACAATACCTTTCCACTGCATGTTTCCTGACCTCCCGATGCTGACCATCCCATGGTGCTTTTCTCCATAATACATTACCTCTCACTGCCTATCCTAATATAGACCCTCCGATTCACACCACCCTGTCATGTTTTTCTCACTCCTACTTGTGAATGGCCTGTTAGAAAGCCTTACCATGCGCACCATCCCCCGATATTTTTCAGAAGCCTATGCTACATTGCCACTGCATGTTTCCTGACCTCCCCATGCTGACCACCCCGTGGTGTATTTCTCCATCCTACATTGCCACTCAGTGCCTATCCTAATTCAGACCTTCCAATTCACACCACCCCGTGATGTTTTTCTCACTCCTACTAGTGAATGGCCTGTTAGAAACCCTTACAATGCGCACCGCCCCGCGATGTTTTTGAGAAAGCTATCCTACATTGCCACTGCATGTTTCCAGACCTCCCCATTCTGACCATTCCGTAGTGCTTTTCTGCATCCTACATTGCCACTCACTGCCTATCCTAATTCAGACCCTCCGAATGACACCACCGCGTGATGTTTTCTCACTCCTATTAGTGAACGGCCTGTTAGAAACCCTTACAAAGCGCACCACCCCGTGATGTTTTCCAGAAACCTAACCTACATTGAAACTGCATGTTTCCTGACCTCCCCATGCTGACCATCCTGTAGTGCTTTTCTCCATCCTACATTGCCACTCACTGCCTATCCTAATTCAGACCCTCCGAATGACACCACCCCGTGATGTTTTCTCACTCCTACTAGTGAATGGCCTGTTAGAAACCCTTAAAATGCGCACCACCCCGCGATGTTTTTCAGAAACCTATCCTACATTGCCACTGCATGTTTCCTGATCTCAACATGCGGATCACCACGTGGTGTTCTTTTCCATCCTACATTGCCACTCACTGCCTATCCTAATTCAGACCCTCCGATTTCCAGCAACCCGTGATGTTTTTCTCAATTCTTCTTGTGAATGGCCTGCTAGAAACATTTACAATGCCCACCACCGCGTGATGATTTTCAGCAACCTATTCTACATTGCCATTGCATGTTTTCTGACCTCCCCATTCTGACCACCCCGTGGTGCTTTTTCCATCCTGCATTGCCACTAACTGCCTATCCTAATTCAGACAATCCGATTCACACCACCCAATATTGTTTTTCTCACTCCTACTAATGAATGGCCTGTTAGAAACACTTCCACTGCGAACCACCCCGCGATGTTTTTCAAAAACCTATCCTACATTGCCAAGGCATGTTTATTGACCTCCCCATGCTGACCACCCCGTGGTGCCTTTTCCATCCTACATTGCCACTCACTGCCTTTCCTAATTCAAACACTCCGATTCACACCACCCGTGATGTTTTTCTCACTCTTACTAGTGAATTGCCTGTTAGAAACCCTTACAATGCGCACCCCCCGCGATGTTTTTCAGAAACCTATCCTATATTGCCACTACATGTTTCCTGACCTCCCCATGCTGAGCACACTGTGGTGTTTTCTCCATCCTACATTGCCTCTAACAGCGTATGCTAAATCAGACCCTGTGATTCACCCCACCGCGTGATGTTTTTCTCACTCCTACTAGGGAATGGCCTCTTAGAATCCCTTACAATGTGCACAACCCCGCGATATTTTTCAGAAACCTATTATACATTGCTACTCACTGCCTATCGTAATTCAGACCCTCTGAATCACACCACCCGGTGATGTTTTTCTCACTCCTACTAGTGAATGGCCTGTTAGAAACCCTTACAATGCGCACCACAACGCGATGTTTTTCAGAAAGCTTTCCTACAGTGCCAATTCATGATTCCTGACCTCCACATGTTGACCACCCCGTGGTGTTTTTTTCCATCCTACATTGCCACTCACTGCCTATCCTAATACAGACCTGCCGATTTACACCACCCCGTGATGTTTTTACTCACTCCTACTAGTGAATGGTCTCTAAGAATCCCTTACAATGCGCACCACCCGCGATGTTTTTCAGAAACATATCCTACATTGCCACTGCATATTTCCTAACCTCCCCATGCTGACCAACCATGGTGCTTTTCTCCATTCTACATTGCCACTCACTGCCTATCCTAATTCAGACAATCTGATTCACACCACCCCAGGATGTTTTTCTCACTCCTATTAGTGAATGGCTTGTTAGAAACCCTTACAATGCCCACCGCCCCGCGATGTTTTTCAGAAACCTATCTTACATTTCCACTGCATGTTTACGGACTTCCCCATGCTGACCACCCCGTGGTGCTTTTCTCCATCCTACATTGCCACTCACTGCCAATCCTAATTCAGACCCTCCGTTTCACACCACCCCATGATGTTTTTCTCACTCCTACTAGTGAGTGGCCTGTTAGAAACCCTTACAATGCGCACCACCCGCGATGTTTTTCAGAAACCTATCCTACATTGCTACTCACTGCCTAACCTAATTCAGACCCTCCGATTCACCCCACCCCATGATGTTTTTCTCATTCCTACTAGTGAAGGGCCTGTTACAAACTCTGACAAATGAGCACCATCCCACGATGTTTTTCACAAACCTATCCTACATTGCCACTGCATGTTTCCTGGCCTCCCCATGCTGACCACCCCGTGGGCCTTTCTCTATCCTACATTGCCTCTCACTGCATATGCTAAATCAGACCCTCCGATTCACACCACCCTGTGATGTTTTTCGCACTCCTACTAGTGAATGGCCTGTTAGAAACCCTTACAATGTGAACCACCCGCGATGTTTTTCCGAAACGTATCCTATATTGCCACTGCATGTTTCCTGACCTCCCCATGGTGACCACCCCATGATACTTTTCTCCATCCTACATTGTCACTCACTGCCTATCCTAATTCAGACCCTCCGAATCACACCACTCAGTGATGTTTTTCTCACTCCTACTAGTGAATGGCCTGTTAGAAACCCTTACAATGCGCACCACCCCGCGATGTTTTTCAAAAACCTATCCTACATTGCCACTGCCTGTTTCCTGACCTCACCATGCTGACCACCCCGTGGTACTTTTCAAACCACCCCATGATATTTTTCTCACTCCTACTAGTGAATGGCCTGTTACAAACCGTTACAATGCGCACCACCCGCGATGTTTTTCAGAAACCTATCCTTCATTGCCACTCACTGCCTATCCTAATTCAGACCCTCCGATTCACAGTACCGCATCACGTTTTTCTCTCTCCTACTAGTGAATAGCCTTTTACAAACCCTTACAATACGCACCACCCGCGATGTTTTTCACAAATCTATCCGACATTGCCACTGTATATTTCCTGACCTCCCCATGCTGACCACCCCCTGGTACTTTTCTCCTTGGTACATTGCCTCTCACTGCGTATGCTAAATCAGACCCTCTAATTCACCCCACCGCGTGATGTTTTTCTCACTCCTACTAGTGAATGGCCTTTTAGAAGCACTTACAATGCGCACTACCCCGCGATGTTTTTCGGAAACCTGTTCTACATTGCCACTGCATGTTTCCTGACCTCCGCATGCTGACCAACCTGTGGTGCTTTTCTCTATCCTACATTGCCGCTCAATGCCTACCGTAATTCAGACCCTCCGATTCACACCACCCTGTGATGTTTTTCTCACTCGTACTAGTGAATGGCCTGTTAGAAATCCTTACAATGCGCACCACCTCGCGATATTTTTCAGAAAGCTATCCTACATTGCCACTGCATGTTTCCTAACCTCCCCATGCTGACCACCCCATGGTGATTTTCTCCATCCTACATTGTCACTCACTGCCTATCCTAATTCAGACCCTCCGAATCACACCCCTCAGTGATGTTTTTCTCACTCCTACTAGTGAATGGCCTGTTAGAAACCCTTACAATGCGCACCACCCCGCGATGTTTTTCAGAAAGCAATCCTACATTGCCACTGCATGTTTCCTGACCTCCACATGCTGACCACCCCTTGGTGCTTTTCTCCATCCTACATTGCCACTAACTGCCTATCCTAATTCAGACCGTCTGATTCACACCACCCCATAATGTTTTTCTCACTCCTACTAGTGAATGGCCTTTTAGAAACCCTTACAATGCGAACCACACCGTGATGTTTTTCAGAAACCTATCCTACAGTGCCACTCACTGCCTATCCTAATTCAGACCCTCCGATTCACAGCACCCTGTCACGTTTTTCTCACTCCTACTAGTTAATAGCGTGTTACAAACTCTTACAATGCACAGCACCCACGATGTTTTTCAGAAACCTATCCTACATTGCCATTGCATGTTTCCTGACCTCCCCATGCTTTCCACCCCGAGGTGCTTTTTCCATCCTACACTGCCACTCACTGCCTATCCTAATTCAGATAATCCGATTCACACCACCCCATATTGTTTTTCTCACTGCTACTAGTGAATGGCCTGTTAGAAACTCTTCCACTGCGCACCACCCCGCGAAGTTTTTCAGAAACCTATCCTACATTGCCAATGCATGTTTCCTGAACTCCCCATGCTGACCACCCCGTGGTGATTTTCTCCATCCTACATTGCCACTCACTGCATATCCTAATTCAGACCCTCTGAATCACACCAATCGTTGATGTTTTTCTCACTCCTACTAGTAAATGGCCTGTTAGAAACCCTTACAAGGCGCAACACCCCGCGATGCTTTTCAGAAAGCAATCCTACATTGCCACTGCATGTTTCCTGACCTCCACATGCTGACCACCCCGTGGTGTTTTTTTCCATCGTACAAAACATTACAATGTGCACCACCCGCGATGTTTTTCAGAAACCTATCCTACATTGCCACTCACTGCCTATTCTAATTCAGACCCTCCGATTCACAGCACCCCGTCACGTTTTTCTCACTCCGACTCGTGAATAGCCTGTTACAAACCCTTACAATGCGCACCACCCGCGATGTTTTTCACAAATCTATCCGACATTGCCACCGCATGTTTCCTGGCCTCCCCATGCCGAGCACCCCCTGGTGCTTTTCTCCATCCTACATTGCCACTCACAGCCTATCCTAATTCAGACCATCCGATTCATACCACCCCGTGATGTTTTTCTCACTTCTTCTTGTCAATGGCCTCCTAGAAACCCTTACAATGTGTACCACCATGCAATGATTTTCAGAAACCTATCTTATATTGCCACTGTATATTTCCTGACCTCCCCATGCTGACCAAACCGTGGTGCTTTTCTCCATCCTACATTGCCACTCACTGCCTATACTAATTCAGACCGTCCGATTCACACGACCCCGTGATGTTTTTCTCATTCCTACTAGTGAATATACTGTTAGAAACCCTTACAATGCGCAATACCCCGCGATGTTTATCAGAAACCTATCCTACATTGCCACGGCATGTTTCATGACCTCACCATGCTCACCACCCCGTGGTGCTTTTTCCATCCTACATTGCCACTCACTACCTATCCTAATACAGACCATCCTATTCACACCACCCCGTGATGTTTTTCTCACTCCTGCAAATGAATGGCCGCTTAGAATCCCTTACAATGCACCCCACACGCATTGTTATTTAGAAACATATCGTACATTGCCACTGTATGTTTCCTGACCTCCCAATGCTGACCACCCCGTGGTGCTTTTCTCCATCCTACATTGCCACTCACTGCCTATCCTAATTCAGGCAATCCGATTCACACCACCCCATGATGTTTTTCTCGCTCCTACTAGTGAATGACCTGTTAGAAACACTTACAATGCGCATCACCACACGATGTTTTTCAGAAACCTATCATGCATTGCCACTGCATGTTTACTGACTGCCCCATGCTGACCACCCGGTGGTGCTTTTCTCCATCCTACATTGCCACTCACTGCCTATCCTAATTCAGACCATCCGAGTCACACCACCCCGTGATGTTTTTCTCACTCCTACTAGTGAATGGCTTGTTTGAACCCTTAAAATGCGCAGCACCAGTGATGTTTTTCAGAAACCTATCCTACATTGCTACTCACTGCCTATCCTAATTCAGACCCTCCGATTCACACCACCCCGTGGTGTTTTTCTCACTCCTACTAGTGAATGGCCTATTAGAAACCTTTACAATGAACACCACCCGCGATGTTTTTCAGAAACCTGTCCTACATTGCCACTCAGTGCCTATCCTAATTCCGACTGTCCGATTCACACTACCCCGTGAAGTTTTTCTCACTCCTACTAGTGAAGGGCCTGTTAGAAACACTTACCATGGGCACCACCCCGCGATGTTTTTGACACACTTATCCTACATTGCCAGTGCATGTTTCCTGACCTCCCCATGCTGACCCCCCCGTGGTGCTTTTCTCCATCCTACATGCCTCTCACTGCGTATGCTAAATCGGACCCTCCTATTCACACCACCCCGTGCTGTTTTTCTCACTCCTACTAGTGAATGTTCTGTTAGAAATCCTTACCATGCGCACCACCCCGCGATGTTTTTCAGAAACCTATCCTACATATCCACTGCATGTTTCCTGACCTCCCGATGCTGACCACCCCATGGTGCTTTTCTCCATAATACATTACCTCTCACTGCCTATCCTAATACAGACCCTCCGATTCACACCACCCCGTCATGTTTTTCTCACTCCTACTAGGATTGGCCTGTTAGAAAGCCTTACAATGCGCACCATCCCGCAATATTTTTCAGAAGCCTATGCTACATTGCCACTGCATGTTTCCTGACCTACCCATGCTGACCACCCCGTGGTGCTTTTCTCCATCCTACATTGTCACTAACTGCCTATCCTAATTCAGACCCTCCAATTCACACCACCCAGTGATGTTTTTCTCACTCCTACAAGTGAATGGCCTTTTACAAACACTTACAATGGGCTCTGCCCCTTGATGTTTTTCAGGAAGGTATCATACTATGCCCCTGCATGTTTCCTTACCTCCCCATGCTGACCACCCCGTGGTGATTTTCTCCATCCTCGATTGCCACTCACTGCCTATTCTAATTCAGACCCTCCGATTCACACCACCCCGTGATGTTTTTCTCACTCCTACTAGTTAATGGCCTGTTACAAATCCTTACAACGCGCACCACCGCACGATGTTTTTCAGAAACCTATCCTACATTGCCACTCTCTGCCTATCCTCATTTAGACTCTCCGATTCACACCACCCCGTGATGTTTTTTTCACTCCTACTAGTGAATGCCCTGTTAGAAATCCTTGCAATGCGCACCACCCTCGATGTTTTTCAGAAAGGTATCCTACATTGCCACTGCATGTTTCATGACCTCCCCAATGCTGACCACCCCGTGGTGCTTCTCCATCCTACATTGCCACCCAGTGCCTATCCTAATTAAGACCTTCCAGTTCACACCACCCCGTGATGTTTTTCTCACTCCTACTAGTGAATAGCCTGTTAGAAACCCTTACAATGTGCACCACCCGCGATGTATTTCAGAAAGCTATACTACATTGCCACTACATGTTTCCTAACCTCCCCAATGCTGACAACCCCCTGGTGCTTCTCCATCCTACATTGCCACTCAGTGCCTATCCTAATTAAGACCTTCCAATTCACACCACCCTGTGATGTTTTTCTCACTCCTACTATTGAAAGGCCTGTTAGATACTCTTTCAATGCGCACCACCTGGCGATGTTTTTCAGAAACCTATCCTACATTGCCAGTGCATGTTTCCTGACCTCCACATGCTGACCACCCCGTGGTGCTTTTCTCCATCCTACGTTACCACTCAATGCCTATCCTAATTCCGACCCTCCGAATCACACTACCCCATGATGTTTTTCTCACTCCTACTAGTGAATGGCCTTTTAGAAACCCTTACAATGCGAACCACACCGTGATGTTTTCCAGAAAGCTATCCTACGTTGCCCATAAATGTTTCCTGACACCACCATGCTGACCACCTCGTGGTGCTTTTCTCCATCCTAAATTTCCACCCACTGCCTACTCTAATTGAGGCCTTCCGATTCACACCACCGCTTGATGTTTTTCTCACTCCTACTAGTGAATGGCCTGTTACAAACCATTACAATGCGCACCACCCGTGATGTTTTTCAGAAACCTATCCTACATTGCCACTCACTGCCTATTCTAATTCAGACCCTCCGATTCACAGCACCCCGTGACGTTTTTCTCACTCCTACTAGTGAATAGGCTGTTACAAACCCTTACAATGCGCACCACCCGCGATGTTTTTCAGAAATCTATCCGACATTGCCACCGCATGTTTCCTGGCCTCCCCATGCCGAGCACCCCTTGGTGCTTTTCTCCATCTTACATTGCCACTCACAGCCTGTCCTAATTGAGACCATCCGATTCATACCACCCCGTGATGTGTTCCTCACTTCTTCTTGTCAATGGCCTGCTAGAAACCCTTACAATGCACACCACCAGGCAATGTTTTTCAGAAACCTATCTTATATTGCCACTGTATATTTCCTGAACTCCCCATGCTGACCAAACCGTGGTGCTTTTCTCTATCCTACATTGCCACTCACTGCCTATCCTAATTCAGACCGTCCAATTCACACCACCCCGTGATGTTTTTCTCACTCCTACTAGTGAATATACTGTTAGAAACCCTTACAATGCGCAACACCCCGCGATGTTTTTCAGAAACCTATCCTACATTGCCACTGCATGTTTCATGACCTCACCATGCTCACCACCCCGTGGTGCTTTTTCCATCCTACATTGCCACTCACTGCCTATCCTAATACAGACCATCCTATTCACACCACCCCGTGATGTTTTTCTCACTCCTGCAAATGAATGGCAGCTTAGAAACCCTTAAAATGCTCCCCACCCGCATTGTTATTTAGAAACATATCCTACATTGCCACTGTTTGTTTCCTGACCTCCCCATGCTGACCACCCCGTGGTGCTTTTCTCCATCCTACATTGCCACTCACTGCCTATCCTAATTCAGACAATCCGATTCACACTACCCAATGATGTTTTTCTCACTCCTACTAGTGAATGACCTGTTAGAAACACTTACAGTGCCCATCACCATACGATGTTTTTCACAAACCTATCATGCATTGCCACTGCATGTTTACTGACCGCCCCATGCTGACCACCCCGTGGTGCTTTTCTCCATCCTACATTGCCACTCACTGCCTATCCTAATTCAGACCATCCGAGTCACACCACCCCGTGATGTTTTTCTCACTCCTACTAGTGAATGGCTTGTTTGAACCCTTAAAATGCCCAGCACCCGCGATGTTTTTCAGAAACCTATCCTACATTGCTACTCACTGCCTATCCTAATTCAGACCCTCCGATTCACACCACCCCGTGGTGTTTTTCTCACTCCTACTAGCGAATGGCCTATTAGAAACCCTTACAATGAACACCACCCGCGATGTTTTTCAGAAACCTGTCCTACATTGCCACTCAGTGCCTATCCTAATTCCGACTGTCCGATTCATACTACCCCGTGATGTTTTTCTCACTCCTACTAGTGAAGGGCCTGTTAGAAACCCTTACCATGGGCACCACCCCGTGATGTTTTTCACACATCTATCCTAAATTTCCAGTGCATGTTTCCTGACCTCCCCATGCTGACCACCCCATGGTGCTTTTCTCCATCCTACATGCCTCTCACTGCGTATGCTAAATCAGACCCTCCGATTCACACCAACCCGTGATGTTTTTCTCAGTCCTACTAGTGAATGTTCTGTTAGAAATCCTTACCATGCGCACCACCCCGCGATGTTTTTCAAAAACCTATCCTACCTATCCACTGCATGTTTCCTGACCTCCCGATGCTGACCACCCCGTGGTGCTTTTCTCCATAATACATTACCTCTCACTGCCTATCCTAATACAGACACTCTGATTCACACCACCCCATCAGGTTTTTCTCACTCTTACTAGGAATGGCCTGTTAGAAAGCCTTACAATGTGCACCACCCGCGATGTTTTTCACAAAGCTATTCTACATTGCCACTACATGTTTCCTAACCTCCCCAATGCTGACCACCCCATGGTGCTTCTCTATCCTACATTGCCACTCAGTGCCTATCCTAATTAAGACCTTCCAATTCACACCACCCCGTGATGTTTTTCTCACTCCTACTAGGGAATAACCTGTTAGAAACCCATACAATGAGCACCACCCGTGATGTTTTTCAGAAAGCTATCCTACATTGCCACTGCATGTTTCCTGACCTCCCCATCCTGAACATCCCGTAGTGCTTTTCTCCATCCTACATTGCCCCTCACTGCCTATCCTAATTCAGACCCTCCGAATGACACCACTCCGTGATGTTTTCTCACTCCTACTAGTGAATGGCCTGTTAGAAATCCTTACAATGCGCACCACCATGGGATGTTTTTCAGAAACCTACCTTACATTGCCACTGCATGTTTCCTGACCTGCCCACGCTGACCACCCCGTGGTGCTTTTCTCCATCCTACATTGCCACTCACTGCCAATCCTAATTAAGACCATCCAATTCACACCACCTCGTGATGTTTTTCTCACTCCTACTAGTGAAGGGCCTGTTAGAAACCCTGACAAATGTGCACCACCCTGCGATGTTTTTCGCAAACCTATCCTACATTGCCACTGCATGTTTCCTGACCTCCCCCATGCTGACCATCCCGTGGGCCTTTCTACATCCTACATTGCCTCTCACTGCGTATTCTAAATCAGACCATCCGAATGACACCACCCCGTGATGTTTTTCTCACTCCTACTAGTGAATGTCCTGTTAGAAATCCTTACATTGCGCACCACCCCGCGATGTTTTGCAGAAACCTATCCTACATTGCACTGCCTGTTTCCTGACCTCCCCATGCTTACCACCCCGTGGTGCTTTTCTCCACCATACATTGCCTCTCACTGCCTATACTAATACAGACCCTCCGATTCACACCACCCCGTGATGTTTTTCTCACTCCTCCTAGTGAATTGTCTGTTAGAAACCCTTACAATGTGCACCACCCGCTATGTTTTTCCGAAACGTATCCTACATTACCACTGCTTGTATCCTGAGCTTCCCATGCTGACCACCCCGTGGTGCTTTTCTCCATCCTACATTGCCACTCACTGTCTAACCTAATTCAGACAATTCGATTCACACCACCCCATGATGTTTTTCTCACTCTTACTAGTGAATGGCCTTTTAGAAGCACTTACAATGCGCAACACCCCGCGATGTTTTTCGGAAACGTATCCTACATTGCCACTGCATGTTTCCTGACCTCCCCATGCTCACCACCCCGTGGTGCTTTTCTGCATCCTACATTACCACTCAATGCCTATCCTAATTCAGACCGTCTGATTCACACGACCCCGTGATGTTTTTGTCACTCCTACTAGTGAATATACTGTTAGAAACCCTTACAATGCGCAACAACCCGCGAAGTTTTTCAGAAACCTATCCTACATTGCCACGGCATGTTTCATGACCTCACCATGCTCACCACCCCGTGGTGCTTTTTCCATCCTACATTGCCACTCACTGCCTATCCTAATACAGACCATCCTATTCACACCACCCCGTGATGTTTTTCTCACTCCTGCAAATGAATGGCCGCTTAGAAACCCTTACAATGCGCCCCACCCACGTTGTTATTTAGAAACATATCCTACATTGCCACTGTATGTTTACTGACCTCCCCATGCTGACCACCCCGTGGTGCTTTTCTCCATCCTATATTGCCACTCACTGCCTATCCTAATTCAGACAATCCGATTCACACCACCCCATGATGATTTTCTCACTCCTACTAGTGAATGACCTGTTAGAAACACTTACAATGCGCTTCACCACACGATGTTTTTCAGAAACCTATCATGCATTGCCACTGCATGTTTACTGACCGCCCCATGCTGACCACCCTGTGGTGCTTTTCTCCATCCTACATTGCAACTCACTGCCTATCCTAATTCAGACCATCCGAGTCACACCACCCCGTGATGTTTTTCTCACTCCTACTAGTGAATGGCTTGTTTGAACCCTTAAAATGCCCAGCACCCGCGATGTTTTTCAGAAACCTATCCTACATTGCTACTCACTGCCTATCCTAATTCAGACCCTCCGATTCACACCACCCCGTGGTGTTTTTCTCAGTCCTACTAGTGAATGGCCTATTAGAAACTCTTACAATGAACACCACCCGCGATGTTTTTCAGAAACCTTTCCTACATTGCCACTCACTGCCTATCCTAATTCCGACTGTCCAATTCACACTACCCCTTGATGTTTTTCTCACTTCTTCAAGGAATGGCCTGTTAGAAAGACTTACAATGCGCACCATCCCACAATATTTTTCAGAAGCCTATGCTACATTGCCACTGCATGTTTCCTTACCTTCCCATGCTGACCACCCTGTGGTGCTTTTCTCCATCCTACATTGCCACTAACTGCCTATCCTAATTCAGACCCTCCAATTCACACCACCCAGTGATGTTTTTCTCACTCCTACAAGTGAATGGCTTTTACAAACCCTTACAATGGGCTCCGCCCCTTGATGTTTTTTAGAAAGCTATCCTAATATGTCCCTGCATGTTTCCTGACCTCCCCATGCTGACCACCTCGTGGTGATTTTCTCCTTCCTCAATTGCCACTCACTGCCTATTCTAATTCAGACCCTCCTATTCACACCACCGCGTGATGTTTTTCTCACTCCTACTAGTTAATGTCCTGTTACAAACCCTTACAATGTGTACCACCGCACGATGTTTTTCAGAAACATATCCTACATTGCCACTCTCTGCCTGTCCTCATTTAGACCCTCCTATTCACACCACCCCGTGATGTTTTTCTCACTCCTACTAGTTAATGCCCTGTTAGAAACCCTTGCAATGTGCACCACCCTCGATGTTTTTCAGAAAGGTATACTACATTGCCACTGCATGTTTCCTGACCTCCCCATGCTGACTACCCCGTGGTGTTTTTCTCCATCCTACTTTGCCACTCACTGCCTATCCTAATTCAGACCGTCTGATTCACTCCACCCCATAATTGTTTTCTCACTCCTACTAGTGAATGGCCTTTTAGAAACCCTTACAATGCGAACCACACCATGATGTTTTTCAGAAAGCTATCCTACGTTGACCCTGCATGTTTCCTGACCTCACCATGCGGACCACCTCATGGTGCTTTTCTCCATCCTACATTGCCACTCACTGCCTATTCTAATTGAGGCCTTCCGATTCACACCACCCCTTGATGTTTTTCTCATTCCTACTAGTGAATGGCCTGTTACAAACCCATACAAAGCGCACCACCCGCGTTGTTTCTCAGAAACCTATCCTACATTGCCACTCACTGCGTATACTAATTCAGACCCTCCGATTCACAGCACCCCGTCACGTTTTTCTCACTCCTACTAGTGAATAGCCTTTTACAAATTCTTACAATGCGCACCACCCACGATGTTTTTCACAAATCTATCCGACATTGCCACTGCATGTTTCCTGACCTCCCCACGCTGACCACCCCGTGGTGCTTTTCTCCATCCTACATTGCCACTCACTGCCAATCCTAATTCAGACAGTCCGATTCACACCACCCCGTAATGTTTTTGTCACTCCTACTAATGAATGGTCTGTTAAAACCCTTACAATGCGCACCACTCGCGAAGTTTTTCAGAAACCTATCCTACATTGCTACTCACTGCCTATTCTAAATCAGACTGTCCGTCTCACACCACCCAGTGATGTTTTTCTCACTCCTAATCGTGAATGGCCCGTTAGAAACAATTACAATGAGCATCACCTGTGATGTTTTTCAGAAACCTACCCTACATTGCCACTCACTGCCTATCCTAAATCAGACTGTCCGTCTCAAACCACCCAGTGATGTTTTTCTCACTCCTACTAGTGAAGGGCCTGTTAGAAACCCTGACAAATGTGCACCACCCTGCGATGTTTTTCGCAAACCTATCCTACATTGCCACTGCATGTTTCCTGACCTCCCCCATGCTGACCATCCCGTGGGCCTTTCTCCATCCTACATTGCCTCTCACTGTGTATGCTAAATCAGATCCTCCGATTCACACCACCCCGTGATGTTTTTCTCACTCCTACTAGTGAATGTCCTGTTAGAAATCATTACAATGCGCACCACCCCGCGATGTTTTTCAGAAACCTATCCTACATTGCCACTGCATGTTTCCTGACCTTCCCATGATGACCACCCCGTGGTGCTTTTCTCCATCCTACATTACCACTCAATGCCTATCCTAATTCCGACCCTCCGAATCACACTACCTCATGATGTTTTTCTCACTCCTACTAGTGAATGGCCTTTTAGAAACCCTTACAATGCGAACCACACCATGATGTTTTCCAGAAGGCTATCCTACGTTGGCCCTACATGTTTCCTGACACCACCATGCTGACCACCTCGTGGTGCTTTTCTCCGTCCTACATTGCCACCCACTGCCTCTTCTCATTGAGGCCTTCCGATTCACACCACCCCTTGATGTTTTTCTCACTCCTACTAGTGAATGGCCTGTTACAAACCATTACAATGCGCACCACCCGCGATGTTTTTCAGAAACCTATCCTACATTGCCACTCACTGCCTATTCTAATTCAGACCCTCCGATTCACAGCATCCCGTTACGTTTTTCTCACTCCTACTAGTGAATAGCTTGTTACAAACTCCTACAATGCGCACCACCCGCGATGATTTTCACAAATCTATCCGACATTGCCACCGCATGTTTCCTGGCCTCCCCATGCCGAGCACCCCCTGGTGCTTTTCTCCATCCTACATTGCCACTCACAGCCTATCCTAATTCAGCCCATCCGATTCACACCAACCCATGGTGTTTTTCTCATTTCTTCTTGTCAATGGCCTGCTAGAAAACCTTACAATGCGCACCATGGCGCGATGTTTTTCAGAAACCTATCTTACATTGGCATTGTATATTTCCTGACCTCCCCATGTTGACCAAACGGTGGTGCTTTTTTCCATCCTACATTGCCACTCACTGCCTATCCTAATTCAGACCGTCCGATTCACACCACCCCGTGATGTTTTTCTCACTCCTACTAATGCATAGCCCCTTAGAAACCCTTACAATGCACACCACCCGCGATGTTTTTCAGAAACCTATCCTACATTGCCATTGCATGTTTCCTGACCTCCCCATGCTTTCCAACCCGTGGTGCTTTTTCCATCCTACATTGCCACTCACTAGCTATCCTAATTCAGATAATCCGATTCACACCACCCCATATTGTTTTTCTCACTGCTACTAGTGAATGGCCTGTTAGAAACCCTTCCACTGCGCACCACCCCGCGATGTTTCTCAGAAACCTATCCTACATTGCCACTCACTGCGTATCCTAATTCAGGCCCTCCGATTCACAGCACCCCGTCACGTTTTTCTCACTCCTACTAGTGAATAGCCTGTTACAAACTCTTACAATGCGCACCACCCACGATGTTTTTCACAAATTTATCCGACATTGCCACTGCATGTTTCCTGACCTCCCCATGCTGACCACCCCGTGGTGATTTTCTCCATCCTACATTGCCACTCACTGCCAATCCTAATTCAGACACTCCGTTTCACACCACTCCGTGATGTTTTTCTCACTACTACTTGTGAATGGCCTACTAGAAACCCTTACAATGCGCACCACCCGCGATGTTTTTCAGAAACCTATCCTACATTGCCACTGCATATTTCCTGACCGCCCCACGCTGACCACCCCGTGGTGCTTTTCTCCATCCTACATTGCCACTCACTGCCAATGCTAATTCAGACAGTCCGATTCACACCACCCCGTGATGTTTTTTTCACTCCTACTAGTGAATTGTCTGTTAGAAACCCTTACAATGCGCACCACCCGCGAAGTTATTCAGAAACCTATCCTACATTGCTACTCACTGCCTATCCTAAATCAGACTGTCCGTCTCACACCACCCAGTGATGTTTTTCTCACTCCTAATAGTGAATGGCCCGTTAGAAACAATTACAATGAGCACCACCTGTGATGTTTTTCAGAAACCTACCCTACATTGCCACTCACTGCCTATCCTAAATCAGACTGTCCGTCTCACACCACCCAGTGATGTTTTTCTCACTCCTACTAGTGAAGGGCCTGTTAGAAACCCTGACAAATGTGCACCACCCTGCGATGTTTTTCGCAAACCTATCCTCCATTGCCACTGCATGTTTCCTGACCTCCCGCATGCTGACCATCCAGTGGGCCTTTCTCCATCCTACATTGCCTCTCACTGCGTATGCTAAATCAGACCCTCCGATTCACACCACCCCGTGATGTTTTTCTCACTCCTACTAGTGAATGTCCTGTTAGAAATCCTTACAATGCGCACCACCCCGCGATGTTTTTCAGAAACCTATCCTACATTGCACTGCCTGTTTCCTGCCCTCCCCATGCTGACCACCCCGTGGTGCTTTTCTCCACCATACATTGCCTCTCACTGCCTATACTAATACAGACCCTCCGATTCACACCACCCCGTGATGTTTTTCTCACTCCAATAGTGAATAGCCTGTTAGAAACCCTTACAATGTGCACCACCCGCGATGTATTTCAGAAAGCTATTCTACATTGCCACTACATGTTTCCTAACCTCCCCAATGCTGACCACCCCATGGTGCTTCTCTATCCTACATTGCCACTCAGTGCCTATCCTAATTAAGACCTTCCAATTCACACCACCCCGTGATGTTTTTCTCACTCCTACTAGTGAATAACCTGTTAGAATCCCATACAATGAGCACCACACGTGATGTTTTTCAGAAAGCTATCCTACATTGCCACTGCATGTTTCCTGACCTCCCCATCCTGAACATCCCGTAGTGCTTTTCTCCATCCTACATTGCCACTCACTGCCTATCCTAATTCAGACCCTCCGAATGACACCACCCCGTGATGTTTTCTCACTCCTACTAGTGAATGGCCTGTTAGAAACCCTTACAATGCGCACCACCATGGGATGTTTTTCAGAAACCTACCTTACAGTGCCACTGCATATTTCCTGACCTGCCCACGCTGACCACCCCGTGGTGCTTTTCTCCATCCTACATTCCCACTCAATGCCTATCCTAATTCCGACCCTCCGAATCACACTACCCCATGATGTTTTTCTCACTCCTACTAGTGAATGGCCTTTTAGAAACCCTTACAATGCGAACCACACCGTGATGTTTTCCAGAAAGCTATCCTACGTTGCCACTAGATGTTTCCTGACACCACCATGCTGACCACCTCGTGGTGCTTTTCTCCGTCCTACTTTGCCACCCACTGCCTATTCTCATTGAGGCCTTCCGATTCACACCACCCCTTGATGTTTTTCTCACTCCTACTAGTGAATGGCCTGTTACAAACCATTAAAATGCGCACCACCCGCGATGGTTTTCAGAAACCTATCCTACATTGCCACTCACTGCCTATTCTAATTCAGACCCTCCGATTCACAGCACCCCGTCACGTTTTTCTCACTCCTACTAGTGAATAGCCTGTTACAAACCCTTACAATGCGCACCACCCGCGATGTTTTTCACAAATCTATCTGACATTGCCACCGCATGTTTCCTGGCCTCCCCATGCCGAGCACCCCCTGGTGCTTTTCTCCATCCTACATTGCCACTCACAGCCTATCCTAATTCAGACCATCCGATTCATACCACCCCGTGATGTTTTTCTCACTTCTTCTTGTCAATGGCCTGCTAGAAACCCTTACAATGCGCACCACCGCGCAATGTTTTTCAGAAACCTAACTTATATTGCCACTGTATATTTCCTGAACTCCCCATGCTGACCAAACCGTGGTGCTTTTCTCCATCCTACATTGCCACTCACTGCCTATCCTAATTCAGACCGTCCGATTCACACGACCCCGTGATGTTTTTCTCACTCCTACTAGTGAATATACTGTTAGAAACCCTTACAATGCGCAACACCCCGCGATGTTTATAAGAAACCTATCCTACATTGCCACGGCATGTTTCATGACCTCACCATGCTCACCACCCCGTGGTGCTTTTTCCATCCTACATTGCCACTCACTGCCTATCCTAATACAGACCATCCTATTCACACCACCCTGTGATGTTTTTCTCACTCCTGCAAATGAATGGCCGCTTAGAAACCCTTACAATGCGCCCCACCCGCGTTGTTATTTAGAAACATATCCTACATTGCCACTGTATGTTTCCTGAACTCCCCATGCTGACCACCCCGTGGTGCTTTTCTCCATCCTACATTGCCACTCACTGCCTATCCTAATTCAGACAATCCGATTCACACCAGCCCATGATGTTTTTCTCACTCCTACTAGTGAATGACCTGTTAGAAACACTTACAATGTGCATCACCATATGATGTTTTTCAGAAACCTATCATGCATTGCCACTGCATGTTTACTGACCGCCCCATGCTGACCACCCCGTGGTGCTTTTCTGCATCCTACATTGCCACTCACTGCCTATCCTAATTCAGACCATCCGAGTCACACCACCCCGTGATGTTTTTCTCACTCCTACTAGTGAATGACTTGTTTGAACCCTTAAAATGCGCAGCACCCGCGATGTTTTTCAGAAACCTATCCTACATTGCTACTCACTGCCTATCCTAATTCAGACCCTCCGATTCACACCACCCCATGGTGTTTTTCTCACTCCTACTAGTGAATGGCCTATTAGAAACCCTTACAATGAACACCACCCGCAATGTTTTTCAGAAACCTGTCTTACATTGCCACTCACTGCCTATCCTAATTCCGACTGTCCGATTCACATGACCCCGTGATGTTTTTCTCACTCCTACTAATGAAGCGCCTGTTAGAAACACTTACCATGGGCACCACCCCGCGATGTTTTTCACACACCTATCCTACATTGCCAGTGCATGTTTCCTGACCTCCCCATGCTGACCACCCCGTGGTGCTTTTCTCCATCCTACATGCCTCTCACTGCGTGTGCTAAATCCGACCCTCCGATTCACACCACCCCGTGCTGTTTTTCTCACTCCTACTAGTGAATGTTCTGTTAGAAATCCTTACCATGCGCACCACCCCGCGATGTTTTTGAGAAACCTATCCGACCTATCCACTGCATGTTTCCTGACCTCCCGATGCTGACCAACCCGTGGTGCTTTTGTCCATAATACATTACCTCTCACTGCCTATCCTAATACAGACCCTCCGATTCACACCACCCCGTCATGTTTTTCTCACTCCTACTAGGATTGGCCTGTTAGAAAGCCTTACAATGCGCACCATCCCGCAATATTTTTTAGAAGCCTATGCTACATTGCCACTGCATGTTTCCTGACCTACCCATGCTGACCACCTCGTGGAGCTTTTCTCCATCCTACATTGCCACTAACTGCCTATCCTAATTCAGACCCTCCAATTCACACCACCCAGTGATGTTTTTTCTCACTCCTACAAGTGAATGGCCTTTTACAAACACTTACAATGGGCTCTGCCCCTTGATGTTTTTCAGAAAGCTATCCTATTATGCCCCTGCACGTTTCCTTACCTCCCCATGCTGGCCACCCCGTGGTGATTTTCTCCATCCTCGATTGCCACTCACTACCTATTCTAATTCAGTCCCTCCGATTCACACCACCCCGTGATGTTTTTCTCACTCCTACTAGTTAATGGCCTGTTACAAATCCTTACAACGCGCACCACCGCACGATGTTTTTCAGAAACCTATCCTACATTGCCACTCTCTGCCTATCCTCATTTAGACTCTCCGATTCACACCACCCCGTGATGTTTTTTTCACTCCTACTAGTGAATGCCCTGTTAGAAACTCTTGCAATACGCACCACCCTCGATGTTTTTCAGAAAGGTATCCTACATTGCCACTGCATGTTTCCTGACCTCCCCAATGCTGACCACCCCGTGGTGCTTCTGCATCCTACATTGCCACTCAGTGCCAATCCTAATTAAGACCTTCCAATTCACACCACCCCGTGATGTTTTTCTCACTCCAATAGTGAATAGCCTGTTAGAAACCCTTACAATGTGCACCACCCGCGATGTATTTCAGAAAGCTATTCTACATTGCCACTACATGTTTCCTAACCTCCCCAATGCTGACCACCCCGTGGTGCTTCTCTATCCTACATTGCCACTCAGTGCCTATCCTAATTAAGACCTTCCAATTCACACCACCCCGTGATGTTTTTCTCACTCCTACTAGTGAATAACCTGTTAGAATCCCATACAATGAGCACCACACGTGATGTTTTTCAGAAAGCTATCCTACATTGCCACTGCATGTTTCCTGACCTCCCCATCCTGAACATCCCGTAGTGCTTTTCTCCATCCTACATTGCCACTCACTGCCTATCCTAATTCAGACCCTCCGAATGACACCACCCCGTGATGTTTTCTCACTCCTACTAGTGAATGGCCTGTTAGAAACCCTTACAATGCGCACCACCATGGGATGTTTTTCAGAAACCTACCTTACAGTGCCACTGCATATTTCCTGACCTGCCCACGCTGTCCACCCCGTGGTGCTTTTCTCCATCCTACATTGCCACTCAGTGCCAATCCTAATTAAGACCTTCCAATTCACACCACCTCGTGATGTTTTCTCACTCCTACTAGTGAAGGGCCTGTTAGAAACCCTGACAAATGTGCACCACCCTGCGATGTTTTTCGCAAACCTATCCTACATTGCCATTGCATGTTTCCTGACCTCCCCCATGCTGACCATCCCATGGGCCTTTCTCCATCCTACATTGCCTCTCACTGCGTATGCTAAATCAGACCCTCCGAATGACAACACCCCGTGATGTTTTTCTCACTCCTACTAGTGAATGTCCTGTTAGAAATCCTTACATTGCGCACCACCCCGCTATGTTTTTCAGAAACCTAACCTACATTGCCACTGCATGTTTCCTGAGCTTCCCATGCTGACCACGCCGTGGTGATTTTCTCCATCCTACATTGCCACTCACTGCCTAACCTAATTCAGACAATTCGATTCACACCACCCCATGATGTTTTTCTCACTCTTACTAGTGAATGGCCTTTTAGAAGCACTTACAATGCGCAACACCCCGCAATGTTTTTCGGAAACGTATCCTACATTGCCACTGCATGTTTCCTGACCTCCCCATGCTCACCACCCCGTGGTGCTTTTCTCCATCCTACATTACCACTCAATGCCTATCCTAATTCCGACACTCCGATTCACACTACCCCATGATGTTTTTCTCTCTCCTACTAGTGAATGGCCTGTTAGATACTCTTTCAATGCGCACCACGCGGCGATGTTTTTCAGAAACCTATCCTACATTGCCAGTGCATGTTTCCTGACCTCCACATGCTGACCACCCTGTGGTGCTTTTCTCTATCGTACGTTACCACTCAATCCCTATCCTAATTCCGACCCTCCGAATCACACTACCCCATGATGTTTTTCTCACTGCTACTAGTGAATGGCCTTTTAGAAACCCTTACAATGCGAACCACACCGTGATGTTTTCCAAAAAGCTATCCTACGTTGCCCCTACATGTTTCCTGACACCACCATGCTGACCACCACGTGGTGCTTTTCTCCATCCTTCATTGCCACTCACAACCTATCCTAATTCAGACCATCCGATTCATACCACCCCGTGATGTTTTTCTCACTTCTTCTTGTCAATGGCCTGCTAGAAACCCTTACAATGCGCACGACCGCGCAATGTTTTTCAGAAACCTATCTTACATTGCCACTGTATATTTCCTGACCTCACCATGCTGACCAAACCGTGGTGCTTTTCTCCATCCTACATTGCCACTCACTGCCTATCCTAATTCAGACCGTCCGATTCACACCACCCCGTGATGTTTTTCTCACTGCTACTAGTGAATATACTGTTAGAAACCCTTACAATGCGCAACACCCCGCGATGTTTTTCAGAAACCTATCCAACATTGCCACTGCATGTTTCATGACCTCACCATGCTCACCACCCCGTCGTGCTTTTTCCATCCTACATTGCCACTCACTGCCTATCCTAATACAGACCATCCTATTCACACCACCCTGTGATGTTTTTCTCACTCCTGCAAATGAATGGCCGCTTAGAAACCCTTAAAATGCTCCCCACCCGCGTTGTTATTTAGAAACATATCCTACATTGCCACTGTATGTTTCCTGACCTCCCCATGCTGACCACCCCGTGGTGCTTTTCTCCATCCTACATTGCCACTCATGCCTATCCTAATTCAGACAATCCGATTCACACTACCCCATGATGTTTTTCTCACTCCTACTAGTGAATGACCTGTTAGAAACACTTACAATGCGCATCACCATACGATGTTTTTCAGAAACCTATCATGCATTGCCACTGCACGTTTACTGACCGCCCCATGCTGACCACCCTGTGGTGCTTCTCTCCATCCTACATTGCCACTCACTGCCTATCCTAATTCAGACCATCTGAGTCACACCACCCCGTGATGTTTTTCTCACTCCTACTAGTGAATGGCTTGTTTCAACCCTTAAAATGCGCAGCACCCGCTATGTTTTTCAGAAACCTATCCTACATTGCTACTCACTGGCTATCCTAATTCAGACCCTCCGATTCACACCACCCCGTGGTGTTTTTCTCACTCCTACTAGTGAAGGGCCTGTTAGAAACCCTTACCATGGGCACCACCCCGCGATGTTTTTCACACACCTATCCTACATTGCCAGTGCATGTTTCCTGACCTCCCCATGATGTCCTCCCCGTGGTGCTTTTCTCCATCCTACATGCCTCTCACTGCGTATGCTAAATCAGACCCTCCGATTCACACCACCCCGTGCTGTTTTTCTCACTCCTACTAGTGAATGTTCTGTTAGAAATCCTTACCATGCGCACCACCCCGCGATGTTTTTCAGAAACCTATCCTACCTATCCACTGCATGTTTCCTGACCTCCCGATGCTGACCACCCCGTGGTGCTTTTCTCCATAATACATTACCTCTCACTGCCTATCCTAATACAGACCCTCCGATTCACACCACTCCATCATGTTTTTCTCACTCCTACTAGGAATGGCCTGTTAGAAAGCCTTACAATGCGCACCATCCCGCAATATTTTTCAGAAGGCTATGCTACATTGTCACTGCATGTTTCCTGACCTACCCATGCTGACCACCCCGTGGTGCTTTTCTCCATCCTACATTGACATTAACAGCCTATCCTAATTGAGACCATGCGATTCATACCACCCCGTGATGTTTTTCTCACTCCTACAAATGAATGGCCACTTAGAAATCCTTACAATGCGCCCCACCCGCGTTGTTATTTAGAAACATATCCTACATTGCCACTGTATGTTTCCTGACCTCCCCATGCTGACCACCCCGTGGTGCTTTTCTCCATCCTACATTGCCACTCACTGTCTATCCTAATTCAGACAATCCGATTCACACCACCCCATGATGTTTTTCTCACTCCTACTAGTTAATGACCTGTTAGAAACCCTTACAATGCGCACCACCACACGATGTTTTTCAGAAACCTATCCTGCATTGCCACTGCGTGTTTACTGACCTCCCCGTGCTGAACACCCCATGGTACTTTTCTCCATCCTACATTGCCACTCACTGCCTATCCTAATTCAGACCGTCCGAGTCACACCACCCCGTGATGTTTTTCTCACTCCTACAAGTGAATGTCCTCTTAGAAACCCTTACAATGAACACCACCCGCGATGTTTTTCAGAAACCTATCCTACATTGCCTCTCACTGCGTATGCTAAATCAGACCCTCCGATTCACACCACCCCGTGATGTTTTTCTCACTCCTACTAGTGAATGTCCTGTTAGAAATCCTTACAATGCGCACCACCCCGCGATGTTTTTCAGAAACCTATCCTACATTGCACTGCCTGTTTCCTGCCCTCCCCATGCTGACCACCCCGTGGTGCTTTTCTCCACCATACATTGCCTCTCACTGCCTATACTAATACAGACCCTCCGATTCACACCACCCCGTGATGTTTTTCTCACTCCAATAGTGAATAGCCTGTTAGAAACCCTTACAATGTGCACCACCCGCGATGTATTTCAGAAAGCTATTCTACATTGCCACTACATGTTTCCTAACCTCCCCAATGCTGACCACCCCATGGTGCTTCTCTATCCTACATTGCCACTCAGTGCCTATCCTAATTAAGACCTTCCAATTCACACCACCCCGTGATGTTTTTCTCACTCCTACTAGTGAATAACCTGTTAGAATCCCATACAATGAGCACCACACGTGATGTTTTTCAGAAAGCTATCCTACATTGCCACTGCATGTTTCCTGACCTCCCCATCCTGAACATCCCGTAGTGCTTTTCTCCATCCTACATTGCCACTCACTGCCTATCCTAATTCAGACCCTCCGAATGACACCACCCCGTGATGTTTTCTCACTCCTACTAGTGAATGGCCTGTTAGAAACCTTTACAATGCGCACCACCATGGGATGTTTTTCAGAAACCTACCTTACAGTGCCACTGCATATTTCCTGACCTGCCCACGCTGACCACCCCGTGGTGCTTTTCTCCATCCTACATTCCCACTCAATGCCTATCCTAATTCCGACCCTCCGAATCACACTACCCCATGATGTTTTTCTCACTCCTACTAGTGAATGGCCTTTTAGAAACCCTTACAATGCGAACCACACCGTGATGTTTTCCAGAAAGCTATCCTACGTTGCCACTAGATGTTTCCTGACACCACCATGCTGACCACCTCGTGGTGCTTTTCTCCGTCCTACTTTGCCACCCACTGCCTATTCTCATTGAGGCCTTCCGATTCACACCACCCCTTGATGTTTTTCTCACTCCTACTAGTGAATGGCCTGTTACAAACCATTAAAATGCGCACCACCCGCGATGGTTTTCAGAAACCTATCCTACATTGCCACTCACTGCCTATTCTAATTCAGACCCTCCGATTCACAGCACCCCGTCACGTTTTTCTCACTCCTACTAGTGAATAGCCTGTTACAAACCCTTACAATGCGCACCACCCGCGATGTTTTTCACAAATCTATCCGACATTGCCACCGCATGTTTCCTGGCCTCCCCATGCCGAGCACCCCCTGGTGCTTTTCTCCATCCTACATTGCCACTCACAGCCTATCCTAATTCAGACCATCCGATTCATACCACCCCGTGATGTTTTTCTCACTTCTTCTTGTCAATGGCCTGCTAGAAACCCTTACAATGCGCACCACCGCGCAATGTTTTTCAGAAACCTAACTTATATTGCCACTGTATATTTCCTGAACTCCCCATGCTGACCAAACCGTGGTGCTTTTCTCCATCCTACATTGCCACTCACTGCCTATCCTAATTCAGACCGTCCGATTCACACGACCCCGTGATGTTTTTCTCACTCCTACTAGTGAATATACTGTTAGAAACCCTTACAATGCGCAACACCCCGCGATGTTTATAAGAAACCTATCCTACATTGCCACGGCATGTTTCATGACCTCACCATGCTCACCACCCCGTGGTGCTTTTTCCATCCTACATTGCCACTCACTGCCTATCCTAATACAGACCATCCTATTCACACCACCCTGTGATGTTTTTCTCACTCCTGCAAATGAATGGCCGCTTAGAAACCCTTACAATGCGCCCCACCCGCGTTGTTATTTAGAAACATATCCTACATTGCCACTGTATGTTTCCTGAACTCCCCATGCTGACCACCCCGTGGTGCTTTTCTCCATCCTACATTGCCACTCACTGCCTATCCTAATTCAGACAATCCGATTCACACCAGCCCATGATGTTTTTCTCACTCCTACTAGTGAATGACCTGTTAGAAACACTTACAATGTGCATCACCATATGATGTTTTTCAGAAACCTATCATGCATTGCCACTGCATGTTTACTGACCGCCCCATGCTGACCACCCCGTGGTGCTTTTCTGCATCCTACATTGCCACTCACTGCCTATCCTAATTCAGACCATCCGAGTCACACCACCCCGTGATGTTTTTCTCACTCCTACTAGTGAATGACTTGTTTGAACCCTTAAAATGCGCAGCACCCGCGATGTTTTTCAGAAACCTATCCTACATTGCTACTCACTGCCTATCCTAATTCAGACCCTCCGATTCACACCACCCCATGGTGTTTTTCTCACTCCTACTAGTGAATGGCCTATTAGAAACCCTTACAATGAACACCACCCGCAATGTTTTTCAGAAACCTGTCTTACATTGCCACTCACTGCCTATCCTAATTCCGACTGTCCGATTCACATGACCCCGTGATGTTTTTCTCACTCCTACTAATGAAGCGCCTGTTAGAAACACTTACCATGGGCACCACCCCGCGATGTTTTTCACACACCTATCCTACATTGCCAGTGCATGTTTCCTGACCTCCCCATGCTGACCACCCCGTGGTGCTTTTCTCCATCCTACATGCCTCTCACTGCGTGTGCTAAATCCGACCCTCCGATTCACACCACCCCGTGCTGTTTTTCTCACTCCTACTAGTGAATGTTCTGTTAGAAATCCTTACCATGCGCACCACCCCGCGATGTTTTTGAGAAACCTATCCGACCTATCCACTGCATGTTTCCTGACCTCCCGATGCTGACCAACCCGTGGTGCTTTTGTCCATAATACATTACCTCTCACTGCCTATCCTAATACAGACCCTCCGATTCACACCACCCCGTCATGTTTTTCTCACTCCTACTAGGATTGGCCTGTTAGAAAGCCTTACAATGCGCACCATCCCGCAATATTTTTTAGAAGCCTATGCTACATTGCCACTGCATGTTTCCTGACCTACCCATGCTGACCACCTCGTGGAGCTTTTCTCCATCCTACATTGCCACTAACTGCCTATCCTAATTCAGACCCTCCAATTCACACCACCCCATGATGTTTTTCTCACTCCTACTAGTGAAGGGCCTGTTAGAAACCCTTACAATGGGCACCACCCCGCGATGTTTTTCACAAACCTATCCTACATTGCCAGTGCATGTTTCCTGATCTCCCCATGCTGACCACCCCGTGGTGCTTTTCTCCATCCTACATGCCTCTCATTGCGTATGCTAAATCAGACCCTCCGATTCACACCACCCCGTGATGTTTTTCTCACTCGTACTAGTGAATGTTCTGTTAGAAATCCTTACCATGCGCACCAGCCCGCGATGTTTTTCATAAACCGACAATACCTTTCCACTGCATGTTTCCTGACTTCCCGATGCTGACAATCCCGTGGTGCTTTTCTCCATAATACATTACCTCTCACTGCCTATCCTAATACAGACCCTCCGATTCACACCACCCCGTCATGTTTTTCTCACTCCTACTTGTGAATGGCCTGTTAGAAAGCCTTACCATGCGCACCATCCCGCGATATTTTTCAGAACCCTATGCTACATTGCCACTGCATGTTTCCTGACCTACCCATGCTGACCACCCCGTGGTACTTTTCTCCTTCCTTCACTGCCACTAACTTCCTATCCTAATTCAGACCCTCCAATTCACACCACCCCGTGATGTTGTTCTCACTCCTACAAGTGAATGGCCTTTTACAAACTGTTACAATGGGCTCCACCCCTTGATGTTTTTCAGAAAGCTATCGTACTTTGCCCCTGCATGTTTCCTGACCTCCCCATGATGACCAACCCGTGGTGCTTTTCTCCATCCTCGATTGCCACTCACTGCCTATCCCAATTCAGACGCTCCGATTCACACCACCCCGTGATGTTTTTCTCACTCCTACTAGTTAATGGCCTGTTAGAAACCCTTACAACGCGCACGACCCCACGATGTTTTTCAGAAACCTACAATAGATTGCCACTCTCTGCCTATCCTCATTTAGACTCTCCGATTCACACCACCCCGTGATGTTTTTTTCACTCCTACTAGTGAATGCCCTGTTAGAAACCCTTGCAATGCGCACCATACTCGATGTTTTTCAGAAAGGTATCCTACATTGCCACTGCATGTTTCCTGACCTCCCCATGCTGACCACCCCGTGGTGTATTTCTTCTTCCTACATTGCCACTCAGTGCCTATCCTAATTCAGACCCTCCAATTCACACCACCCCGTGATGTTCTTCTCACTCCTACAAGTGAATCGCCTTTTACAAACCATTACAATGGGCTCCGCCCCTTGATGTTTTTCAGAAAGCTATCGTACTTTGCCCGTGCACGTTTCCTGACCTCTCCATGCTGACCAACCCGTGGTGCTTTTCTCCATCCTCGATTGCCACTCTCTGCCTATCCTAATTCAGACGCTCCGATTCACACCACCCCGTGATGTTTTTCTCACTCCTACTAGTTAATGGCCTGTTAGAAACCCTTACAACGCGCACGACCCCACGATGTTTTTCAGAAACCTACAATAGATTGCCACTCTCTGCCTATCCTCATTTAGACTCTCCGATTCACACCACCCCGTGATGTTTTTTTCACTCCTACTAGTGAATGCCCTGTTAGAAACCCTTGCAATGCGCACCATACTCGATGTTTTTCAGAAAGGTATCCTACATTGCCACTGCATGTTTCCTGTCCTCCCCATGCTGACCACCCCGTGGTGTATTTCTCCATCCTCCATTGCCACTCAGTGCCTATCCTAATTCAGACCTTCCAATTCACACCAACCCGTGATGTTTTTCTCACTCCTACTAGTGAATGGCCTGTTAGAAACCCTTACAATGCGCACCGCCCTGCGATGTTTTTGAGAAAGCTATCTTACATTGCCACTGCATGTTTCCTGACCTCCCCATTCTGACCATTCCGTAGTGCTTTTCTGCATCCTACATTGCCACTCACTGCCTATCCTAATTCAGACCCTCCGAATGACACCACCGCGTGATGTTTTCTCACTCCTATTAGTGAACGGCCTTTTAGAAACCCTTACAAAGCGCACCACTCCGTGATGTTTTCCAGAAACCTAACCTACATTAATCTGCATGTTTCCTGACCTCCCCATGCTGACCATCCTGTAGTGCTTTTCTCCATCCTAGATTGCCACTCACTGCCTATCCTAATTCAGACCCTCCGAATGACACCACCCCGTGATGTTGTCTCACTCCTACTAGTGAATGGCCTGTTAGAAACCCTTAAAATGCGCACCACCCC
The DNA here is from genome assembly GCF_034190915.1 of Cavia porcellus. Taxonomy (NCBI): domain Eukaryota; kingdom Metazoa; phylum Chordata; class Mammalia; order Rodentia; family Caviidae; genus Cavia; species Cavia porcellus. The sequence goes on from NW_026947515.1 coordinate 32,182,293, forward strand.
GCGATGTTTTTCAGAAACCTATCCTACATTGCCACTGCATGTTTCCTGATCTCAACATGCGGATCACCACGTGGTGTTCTTTTCCATCCTACATTGCCACTCACTGCCTATCCTAATTCAGACCCTCCGATTTCCAGCAACCCGTGATGTTTTTCTCAATTCTTCTTGCGAATGGCTTGCTAGAAACATTTACAATGCCCACCACCGCGTGATGATTTTCAGCAACCTATCCTACATTGCCATTGCATGTTTTCTGACCTCCCCATGCTGACCACCCCGTGGTGCTTTTTCCATCCTGCATTGCCACTCACTGCCTATCCTAATTCAGACAATCCGATTCACACCACCCCATATTGTTTTTCTCACTCCTACTAATGAATGGCCTGTTAGAAACACTTCCACTGCGCACCACCCCGCGATGTTTTTCAAAAACCTATCCTACATTGCCACTGCATGTTTCTTGACCTCCCCATGCTGACCACCCCGTGGTGCCTTTTCCATCCTACATTGCCACTCACTGCCTTTCCTAATTCAAACACTCCGATTCACACCACCCGTGATGTTTTTCTCACTCTTACTAGTGAATTGCCTGTTAGAAACCCTTACAATGCGCACCCCCCACGATGTTTTTCAGAAACCTATCCTATATTGCCATTACATGTTTCCTGACCTCCCCATGCTGAGCACACTGTGGTGTTTTCTCCATCCTACATTGCCTCTAACAGCGTATGCTAAATCAGACCATGTGATTCACCCCACCGCGTGATGTTTTTCTCACTCCTACTAGGGAATGGCCTCTTAGAACCCCTTACAAAGTGCACAACCCCGCGATATTTTTCAGAAACCTATTATACATTGCTACTCACTGCCTATCGTAATTCAGAACCTCCGAATCACACCACCCGGTGATGTTTTTCTCACTCCTACTAGTGAATGGCCTGTTAGAAACCCTTACAATGCGCACCACAACGCGATGTTTTTCAGAAAGCTATCCTACAGTGCCACTTCATTATTCCTGACCTCCACATGCTGACCACACCGTGGTGTTTTTTTCCATCCTACATTGCCACTCACTGCCTATCCTAATACAGACCTGCCGATTTACACCACCCCGTGATGTTTTTACTCACTCCTACTAGTGAATGGTCTCTAAGAATCCCTTACAATGCGCACCACCCGCGATGTTTTTCAGAAACATATCCTACATTGCCACTGCATGTTTCCTAACCTCCCCATGCTGACCAACCGTGGTGCTTTTCTCCATTCTACATTGCCACTCACTGCCTATCCTAATTCAGACAATCTGATTCACACCACCCCAGGATGTTTTTCTCACTCCTATTAGTGAATGGCTTGTTAGAAACCCTTACAATGCCCACCACCCCGCGATGTTTTTCAGAAACCTATCTTACATTGCCACTGTATGTTTACGGACTTCCCCATGCTGACCACCCCGTGGTGCTTTTCTCCATCCTACATTGCCACTCACTGCCAATCCTAATTCAGACCCTCCGTTTCACACCACCCCATGATGTTTTTCTCACTCCTACTAGTGAGTGGTCTGTTAGAAACCCTTACAATGCGCACCACCCGCGATGTTTTTCAGAAACCTATCCTACATTGCTACTCACTGCCTAACCTAATTCAGACCCTCCGATTCACCCACCCCATGATGTTTTTCTCATTCCTACTAGTGAAGGGCCTGTTACAAACTCTGACAAATGAGCACCATCCCAAGATGTTTTTCACAAACCTATCCTACATTGCCACTGCATGTTTCCTGGCCTCCCCATGCTGACCACCCCGTGGGCCTTTCTCTATCCTACATTGCCTCTCACTGCATATGCTAAATCAGACCCTCCGATTCACACCACCCCGTGATGTTTTTCTCACTCCTACTAGTGAATGGCCTGTTAGAAACCCTTACAATGTGAACCACCCGCGATGTTTTTCCGAAACGTATCCTATATTGCCACTGCATGTTTCCTGACCTCCCCATGGTGACCACCCCATGATACTTTTCTCCATCCTACATTGCCCCTCACTGCCTAACCTAATTCAGACAATTAGATTCACACCACCCCATGAGGTTTTTCTCACTCCTACTAGTGAATGGCCTTTTAGAAGCACTTAAAATGCGCACCACCCCACGATGTTTTTCGGAAACCTATTCTACATTGCCGCTGCATGTTTCCTGACCTCCGCATGCTGACCACCCTGTGGTGCTTTTCTCTATCCTACATTGCCGTTCAATGCCTACCGTAATTCCGACCCTCAGATTCACACTACCCCATGATGATTTCTCACTCATACTAGTGAATGGCCTGTTAAAAACCCTTTCAATGCGCACCACCCGGCGATGTTTTTCAAAAACCTATCCTACATTGCCACTGCATGTTTCCTGACCTCCACATGCTGTCCACACTTAGTGCTTTTTTCCATCCTACATTGCTACTAACTGCCTATCCTAATTCAGATCCTCCGATTCACACTACCCCTTGATGTTTTTCTCACTCCTACTAGTGAATGGCCTTTTAGAAACACTTACAATTCACACCACACCGTGATGTTTTACAGAAAGCTATCCTACATTGCCCCTGCATGTTTCCTGACCTCACCATGCTGACCACCCCGTGGTACTTTTCTCCATCCCACATTGCCACTCACTGCCTATCCTAATTGAGGCCTTCCGATTCAAACCACCCCATGATGTTTTTCTCACTCCTACTAGTGAATGGCCTGTTACAAACCGTTACAATGCGCACCACCCGCGATGTTTTTCAGAAACCTATCCTACATTGCCACTCACTGCCTATCCTAATTCAGACCCTCCGATTCACAGTACCGCATCACGTTTTTCTCTCTCCTACTAGTGAATAGCCTTTTACAAACCCTTAAAATACGCACTACCCGCGATGTTTTTCACAAATCTATCCGACTTTGCCACTGTATATTTCCTGACCTCCCCATGCTGACCACCCCCTGGTACTTTTCTCCTTCCTACATTGCCACTCACTGCCTATCCTAATTCAGACCGTCCGATTCAATCCACCCCATGATGTTTTTCTCACTCCTACTAGTGAATGGCCTGTTAGAAACCCTAACAATGTGCACAACCCGCAATGTATTTCCGAAACGTATCCTACACTGCCACTGTATGTTTCCTGACCTCCCCATGCTGACCACCCCGTGGTGCTTTTCTCCATCCTAAATTGCCACTCACTGCATAACCTAATTCAGACAATTCGATTCACACCAGCCCCTGATGATTTTCTCACTCCTACTAGTGAATGGCCTTTTAGAAGCACTTACGATGCGCACCATCCTGCGATGTTTTTCAGAAACCTATCCTACATTGCCAGTGCATGTTTCCTCACCTACACATGCTGACAACCCCGTGGTGCTTTTCTCCATCCTACATTGCCACTAACTGCATATCCTAATTCAGACCGTCAGATTCACACCACCCCATGATGTTTTTCTCACTCCTACTAGTGAATGGCCTTTTAGAAACCCTTACAAGGTGCACCACACCGTGATGTTTTTCAGAAAGCTATCCTACAATGCCCCTGCATGTTTCCTGACCTCACAATGCTGACCACACCATGGTGCTTTTCTCCATCCTACATTGCCACTCACTGCCTATCCTAATTGAGTCCTTCCGATTCACACCACCCCTTGATGTTTTTCTCACTGCTACTAGTGAATGGCCTGTTACAACCCCTTACAATGCGCACCACCCGCGATGTTTTTCAGAAACCTATCCTAAATTGCGATTCACTGCCTATCCTAATTCACACCCTCTGATTCACAGCACCCCGTCACGTTTTTCTCACTCCTCCTAGTGAATAGCCTGTTACAAACCCTTACAATGCGCACCACCCGCGATGTTTTTCACAAATCTATCCAACATTGCCACTGCATGCTTCCTGAACTACCTATGACGAGCACCCCCTGGTGCTTTTCTCCATCCCACATTGCCACTCACAGCATATCCTAATTCAGACCTTCCGATTCACACCACCTGGTGATGTTTTTCTCACTTCTTCTTGTGAATGGCCTGCTAGAAACCCTTAAAATGCGCACCACCGCGCAATGTTTTTCAGAAACATATCCTACATTGGCACTGCATGTTTCCTGACCTCCCAATGCTCACCACCCCGTGGTGCTTTTCTCCATCCTACATTGCCACTCATTGCCTATCCTAATAGAGACCCTCCTATTCACACCACCGCGTGATGTTTTTCTCACTCCTACTAATAAATGGCCTCTTAGAAACCCTTGCACTGCGCACCACCCGGCGAGGTTTTGCAGAAACCAACCCTACATTGCCACTGCATGTTTCCTGACCTCCCCATGCTGAACACCCCGTGGTGCTTTTCTCCATCCTACATTGCCACTCACTGAATCTCCTAATTCAGACCCTACGATTCACACCACGCCGTGATGCTTTTCTCACTCCTGCTAGTGAATGGCCTGTTAGAAACCCTTATAATGCGCACCACCCCGCGATATTTTTCAGAAACCTATCCTACATTGCTACTCACTGCCTATCGTAATTCAGACGTTCCGATTGATGATGTTTTACTCATTCCTACTTGGGAATGGCCTGTTAGAAATCCTTACAATGCGCACCACGCACGATGTTTTTCAGAATGGTATCGTATATTGCCACTGCATGTTTCCTGACCTCCCCATGCTGACCACTCCGTGGTGCTTTTCTCCATTCTACATGGCCACTCACAGCCTATCCTAATTCAGACCCTCGGAATCACACCACCCATTGATGTTTTTCTCACTGCTACTAGTGAATGGCCTGTTAGAAACCCTTACAATGCGCACCACCCACAATAGTTTTCAGAAAGCTATCCTACATTGCCACTGCATGTTTCCTGACCTCCCCATTCTGATTACCCCGTGGTGCTTCTCTCCAACCTACTTTGCCTATCACTGCGTATGCTAAATCAGACCCTCCGATTCACACCACAGTGTAATGTTTTTCCCACTCGTACGAGTGAATGGCCTGTTAGAAACGCTTACAATGCGCACCACCCCGCGATGTTTTTCAGAAACCTATCCTACATTGCCACTGCATGTTTCCTGACCTCCCCATGCTGACCACACCGTGGTTCTTTTCTCCATCCTAGATTGCCACTCACTGTCTATCCTAATACAGAGCCTCCGATTCACACCACCTCGTGATGTTTTTTCTCACTCCTACTAGTGAATAGTCTCTTAGAAACACTTACAATGCGCACCACCCGCGATGTTTTTCAGAAACCTATCCTACATTGCCACTGCATGTTTCCTGAACTCCCCATGGTGACCACCCCGTGGTGCTTTTCTCCATCCTACATTGCCACTCAATGCCTATCCTAATTCAGAACCTCGATTCACACTACCCCGTGATGTTTTTCTCACTCCTACTAGTGAATGGCCTGTTAGAAACCCTTACAATCCGCACCACCAGGCGTTGTTTTTCAGAAACCTATCCTACATTGCCAGTGCATGTTTCCGGACCTCCACATGCTGACCACCCCGTGGTGCTTTTCTCCATCCTACATTGCCACTAACTGCCTATCCTATTTCAGACCATCTGATTCACACCACCCCATGATGTTTTTCTCACTCCTACTTGTGAATGGCCTTTTAGAAACAATTACAATGCCCACCACACTGTGATGTTTTTCAGAAAGCTATCCTACATTGCCCCGGCATGTTTCCTGACCTCACCATGCTGAGCACCCCGTGGTGCTTTTCTCCAACCTACATTGCCACTCATTGCCTATCCTAATTGAGGGCTTCCTATTCACACCACCCCGTGATGTCTTTGTCACTCCTACTAGTGAATGTCCTGTTAGAAACCCTTGCAACGAGCACAACCCCACGATGATATTCAGAAACCTATCCTACATTGACACTCACTTCCTATCCTAATTCAGACTCTCCAATTACACCATCCCGTGATGTTTTTCTCACTCCTACTAGTGAATGGCCTGTTAGAAACCCTTACATTTCACACCACCCCCAATGGTTTTCAGAATGCTATCCTACATTGCCATTGCATGTTTCCTGACCTCCCCATGCTGACCACCCCGAGGTGCTATTCTACAACCTACATTGCCACATACTGCCTATCCTAATTCGGACCCTCTGATTCACACCACCCCGTGATGTTTTTCTCACTCCTATTGGTGAATGGCCTGTTACAAACCTTTACAATGCGCACCACCCCGCGATGTTTTTCAGAAAACTATCCTACCTTGCCACTCACTGCCTATTCTAATTCAGACACCCTGATTCACACCACCTCGTGATCTTTTTGTCACCCCTACTTGTGAATGTCCTGTTAGAAACCCTTACAAGGCGCACCATCCCGCGATGTTTTTCAGAAACATATCCGACATTGCAACTCACTGCCTATCCTAATTCAGACCCTCCGATTCACACCACCCGGTGATGTTTTTCTCACTCCTACTAGTGAATAGCCTTTTAGAAACCCTTACAATGCGCCTCACACTGTGATGTTTTTCAGAAAGCTATCATACATTGCCACTGCATGTTTCTTGACCTCACCATGATGACCACCCCGTGATGCTTTTCTCCATCCTACATTGCCACTTCCTGCCTATACTAATTCAGACCCCCCGATTAACACCACCCCGTGATGTTTTTTACCACCCTACAAGTGAATGGCCTGTTACAAACGCTTACAATGCACACCACCCGCGATGTTTTTCAGAAACCTATCGTAAATTGCCACTCTTTGCCTATGCTAATTCAGACCCTCCGATTCACACCACCCCGTGACGTTTTTCTCACTACTACTAGTGAATGGCCTGTTAAAAACCCTTACAATGCGCACCACCCGCGATGTTTTTCACAAATCTATCTTACATTGCCACTGCATTTTTCCTGACCTCCCAATGCTGAGCACCACCTGGTGCTTTTCTTCATCCTATATTGCCACTCACTGCCTATCCGAATTCAGACAATCCGATTCACAGCACCCCATGATGTCTTTTCTCACTCCTACTAGTGAATGGCCTGTTAGAATCCCTTACTATGTGAACCACCCCACGATGTTTTTCAGAAACCTATCCTACATTGCCAGTTCATGTTTCCTGACCTCCACATGCTGACCACCCCGTCGTGCTTTTCTCTATCCTACATTGTCACTCACAGCCTATCCTAATTCAGACGCTCCGATTTACACCATCCCGTGATGTTTTTCTTACTCCTACTAGTGAATGGCCTGTTAGAAACCATTACAATGCGCACCACCCGCGATGTTTTCAGAAACCGATCCTACATTGCCACTCACCGCCTAACCTAATTCAGACAATCCGATTCACTCCACCCCATAATGTTTTTCTCATTCCTCCTAGTGAATGGCCTGTTAGAAATCCTTACCATGCGCACCACCCACGATGTTTTTCTGAAAGGTATCATATATTGCCACTGCATGTTTCCTGACCTCCCCATGCTGACCACTCCGTGGTGCTTTTCTCCATTCTACATGGCCACTCACAGCCTATCCTAATTCAGACCCTCTGAATCACACCACCTGGTGATGTTTTTCTCACTCCTACTAGTGAATGGTCTGTTAGAAACCCTTACAATGCGCACCACCCACAATAGTTTTCAGAAAGCTATCCTACATTGCCACTGCATGTTACCTGACCTCCCCATGCTGACCTCCCCGAGGTGCTATTCTAAATGCTACATTGCCATTCACTGCCTATCCTATTTCAGACCCTCTGATTCACACCACCCCGTGATGTTTTTCTCACTCCTACTAGTGAATGGCCTGTTACAAACCCTTAAAATGCGCACCACCCGCAATGTTTTTCACAAATCTATCCTACATTACCACTGCATGTTTCCGGAACTCCTTATGCTGAGCACCCCCTGGTGCTTTCCTCCATCCTACATTGCCACTCACTGCCTATCCTAATTCAGACAATCCGATTCACACCACCCCATGATGTTTTTCTCACTGCTACTAGTGAATGGCCTGTTAGAAACCCTTACAATGCGCACCAACCCGCGATGTTTTTCAGAAAGCTATCATACATTGCCACTGCATGTTTCCTGACCTCTCCCTGATGACAACCCCGTGGTGCTTTTCTCCATCCTACATTGCCACTCACTGCCTATTCTAATTCAGACAATCTGATTCACACTACTCCGTGATGTTTTTCTCACTCCTACTAGTGAATGGCCTGTTAGAAACCCTTACAATATTCACCACCCGAGATGTTTTTCAGAAAGCTATCCTACATTGCCACTGCATGTTTCCTGACTTTCCCATGCTCAACACCCCGTGGTGTTTTCTCCATCCTACATTGCCCTCACTGCCTTTCCTAATAGAGACCCTCCGATTCATACCACCCCGTGACATTTTTCTCACTCCTACTATTGAATGGCCTGATAGAAACCCTTACGATGCGCACCACTCGCAATGTTTTTCAGAAACCTATCCTACATTGCCACTGCATGTTTCCTGAACTCCACATGCTGACAACACCGTGGTGCTTTTCTAAATACTACCTTGCCACTCACTGCCTATCCTAATTCAGACAATCCGATTCACACCACCACATGATGTTTTTCTCACTCCTACTTGTGAATGGCCTGTTAGAAACCCTTACAATGTGCACTGCCCCGTGATGTTTTTCAGAAAGGTATTCTACATTTCGACTGCATATTTCCTGACCTCCCCATGCTGACCACCCCGTGGTGCTTTTCTCCATCCTAGATTGCCACTAACTGCCTGTCCTAATTCAGACCGTCCGATTCACACCACCCCGTGATGTTTTTCTCACTCCTACTAGTGAATGGCCTGTTAGAAACCCTTACAACGTGCACCACGCCACGATGATTTTCAGAAACCTATCCTACATTGCCACTCACTGTCTATTTTCATTCAGACTCCCCAATTCATGCCACACCGGGATATTGTTTTCACTCCTACTAGTGAATCGCCTTTTAGAAACCCTTACAATGTCAACCACCCGCGAAGTTTGTCAGAAAGCTATCCTACATTGCCACTGCATGTTTCCTGACCTCCCCATGCTTTCCACCCCGTGGTGCTTTTCCATCCTACATTGCCACTCCCTGCCTATCCTAAATCAGATATTCCGATTCACACCACCCCATATTGTTTTTCTCACTGCTACTAGTGAATGGCCTGTTAGAAACCCTTCCACTGCGCACCACCCCGCGATGTTTTTCAGAAACCTATCCTTCATTGCCACTGCATGTTTCCTGACCTCCCCATGCTGACCACCCCGTGGTGCTTATCTCCGTCCTACATTGCCTCTCACTGCGTATGCTAAATCAGACCCTCTAATTCACCCCACCGCGTGATGTTTTTCTCACTCCTACTAGTGAATGGCCTGTTAGAAACCCTTACAATGCGCACAAACCGGCAATATATTTCAGAAACCTATCCTACATTGCCACTCACTGCCTATCCTAATTCAGACCCTCCGATTCACAGCACCCCGTCACGTTTTTCTCACTCCTACTAGTGAATAGCCTGTTACAAACTCTTACAATGCGCACCACCCACGATGTTTTTCACAAATCTATCCTACATTACCACTGCATGTTTCCGGAACTCCTTATGCTGAGCACCCCCTGGTGCTTTTCTCCATCCTACATTGCGACTCACTGCCTATCCTAATTCAGACAATCCGATTCACACCACCCCATGATGTTTTTCTCACTGCTACTAGTGAATGGCCTGTTAGAAACCCTTACAATGCGCACCAACCCGCGATGTTTTTCAGAAACCTATCATACATTGCCACTGCATGTTTCCTGTCCTCTCCATGCTGAACAACACGTGATGCTTTTCTCCATCCTACATTGCCACTCACTGCGTATGGTAAATCAAACCCTCTGATTCACACCACTCCGTGATGTTTTTCTCACTCCTACTACTGAATGGCCTTTTAGAAACCGTTAGAATGCACACCACCCCGCGATGTTTTTCAGAAAGCTATCCTGAATTGCCACTGCCTGTTTACTGACCTCCCCCTGTTGACAACCCCGTGGTGCCTTTCTCCATCCTACATTGCCACTCACTGGCTATCCTAATTCAGACAATCCGATTCACACTACTCCGTGATGATTTTCTCACTCCTACTAGTGAATGGCCTGTTAGAAACCCTTACAATATTCACCACCCGAGATGTTTTTCAGAAAGCTATCCTACATTGCCACTGCATGTTTCCTGACTTTCCCATGCTCAACACCCCGTGGTGTTTTCTCCATCCTACATTGCCCTCACTGCCTTTCCTAATAGAGACCCTCCGATTCATACCACCCCATGACATTTTTCTCACTCCTACTATTGAATGGCCTGATAGAAACCCTTACGATGCGCACCACTCGCAATGTTTTTCAGAAACCTATCCTACATTGCCACTGCATGTTTCCTGAACTCCACATGCTGACAACAACGTGGTGCTTTTCTAAATACTACCTTGCCACTCACTGCCTATCCTAATTCAGACAATCCGATTCACACCACCACATGATGTTTTTCTCACTCCTACTTGTGAATGGCCTGTTAGAAACCCTTACAATGTGCACTGCCCCGTGATGTTTTTCAGAAAGATATTCTACATTTCGACTGCATGTTTCCTGACCTTCCCATGCTGACCACCCCGTGGTGCTTTTCTCCATCCTAGATTGCCACTAACTGCCTGTCATAATTCAGACTGTCCGATTCACCCCACCCCGTGATGTTTTTCTCACTCCTACTATTGAATGGCCTGTTAGAAACCCTTACAACGTGCACCACGCCACGATGATTTTCAGAAACCTATCCTACATTGCCACTCACTGTCTATTTTCATTCAGACTCCCCAATTCATGCCACCCCGGGATATTGTTTTCACTCCTACTAGTGAATCGCCTTTTAGAAACCCTTACAATGTCAACCACCCGCGAAGTTTTTCAGAAAGCTATCCTACATTGCCACTGCATGTTTCCTGACCTCCCCATGCTTTCTACCCCGTGGTGCTTTTTCCATCCTACATTGCCACTCCCTGCCTATCCTAATTCAGATATTCCGATTCACACCACCCCATATTGTTTTTCTCACTGCTACTAGTGAATGGCCTGTTAGAAACCCTTCCACTGCGCACCACCCCGCGATGTTTTTCAGAAACCTATCCTACATTGCCACTGCATCTTTCCTGAACTCCCCATGTTGACCACCCCGTGGTGCTTTTTCCATCCTACTTGCTACTCACTGCGTATCCTAATTCAGACCCTCCGATTCACACCACCCCGTGATGTTTTTCTCACTGCTACTAGTGAATGGCCTGTTAGAAACCCTTACAATAGAAACCCCCCGCGATGTTTTTAAGAAACCTATCCTACATTGCCATTGCATGTTTCCTGACCTCCCCATGCTGACCACGCCGTGGTGCTTTTCTCCGTCCTACATTGCCTCTCACTGCGTATGCTAAATCAGACCCTCTAATTCACCCCACCGCGTGATGTTTTCCTCACTCCTACTAGTGAATGGCCTGTTAGAAACCCTTACAATGCGCACAAACCGGCAATGTATTTCAGAAACCTATCCTACATTGCCACTCACTGCCTATCCTAATTCAGACCCTCCGATTCACAGCACCCCGTCACGTTTTTCTCACTCCTACTAGTGAATAGCCTGTTACAAACTCTTACAATGCGCACCACCCACGATGTTTTTCACAAATCTATCCGACATTGCCACTGCATGTTTCCTGACCTCCCCATGCCGAGCACCCCCTGGTGCTTTTCTCCATCCTACATTGACACTCACAGCCTATCCTAATTCAGACCATCCGATTCATACCACCCCGAGATGTTTTTCTCACTTCTTCTTGTCAATGGACTGCTAGAAACCCTTACAATGCGCACCACCGCGCGATGTTTTTCAGAAACCTATCTAACATTGCCACTGTATATTTCCTGACCTCCCCATGTTGACCAAACCGTGGTGCTTTTCTCCATCCTACATTGCCACTCACTGCCTATCCTAATTCAGACCGTCTGTTTCACACCACTCGGTGATGATTTTCTCACTCCTACTAGTGAATGTACTGTTAGAAACCCTTACAATGCGCAATACCCCGCGATGTTTTTCAGAAACCTATCCTACATTGCCAATAGATGTTTCCGGACCTCCCCATGCTCACCACCCCGTGGTGCTTTTCTCCATCCTACATTGCCACTCACTGCCTATCCTAATTCAGACAGTCCGATTCACACCACCCCGTGATGTTTTTGTCACTCCTACTAGTGAATGGTCTGTTAGAAACCCTTACAATGCGCACCACTCGCGAAGTTTTTCAGAAACCTATCCTACATTGGTACTCACTGCCTATCCTAATTCAGGTAATCCGATTCACACCACCCCATATTGTTTTTCTCACTGCTACTAGTGAATGGCCTGTTAGAAACCCTTCCACTGCGCACCACCCCGCGATGGTTTTCAGAAACCTATCCTACATTGCCACTGCATGTTTCTTGACCTCCCCATGCTGACCACCCCGTGGTGATTTTCTCCATCCTACATTGCCACTCACTGCCTATCCTAATTCAGACCCTCCGAATCACACCACTCGGTGATGTTTTTCTCACTCCTACTAGTGAATGGCCTGTTAGAAACCCTTACAAGGCGCACCACCCCGCGATGCTTTTCAGAAACCTATCCTACATTGCCACTGCATATTTCCTGACCTCCCCACGCTGACCACCCCGTGGTGCTTTTCTCCATCCTACATTGCCACTCACTGCCAATCCTAATTCAGACAGTCCGATTCACACCACCCCGTGATGTTTTTGTCACTCCTACTAGTGAATGGTCTGTTAGAAACCCTTACAATGCGCACCACTCGTGAAGTTTTTCAGAAACCTATCCTACATTGGTACTCACTGCCTATCCTAATTCAGACCCTCTGATTTTCAACACCCCGTGATGTTTTTCTCACTCCTAATCGTGAATGGCCCGTTAGAAACAATTACAATGAGCACCACCTGTTATGTTTTTCAGAAACCTACCCTACATTGCCACGCACTGCCTATCCTAAATCAGACTGTCCGTCTCACACCACCCAGTGATGTTTTTCTCACTCCTACTAGTGAAGGGCCTGTTAGAAACCCTGACAAATGTGCACCACCCTGCGATGTTTTTCGCAAACCTATCCTACATTGCCACTGCATGTTTCCTGACCTCCCCATGCCGAGCACCCCCTGGTGCTTTTCTCCATCCTACATTGCCTCTCACTGCGTATGCTAAATCAGACCCTCCGATTCACCCCACCCCGTGATGTTTTTCTCACTCCTACTAGTGAATGTCCTGTTAGAAATCCTTACAATGCGCACCACCCCGCGATGCTTTTCAGAAACCTATCCTACATTGCCACTGCTTGTTTCCTGACCTCCCCATGCTGACCACCCCGTGGTGCTTTTCTCCACCATACATTGCCTCTCACTGGCTATACTAATACAGACCCTCCGATTCACACCACCCCGTGATGTTTTTCTCACTCCTACTAGTAAACTGCCTGTTAGAAACCCTTACAATGTGTACCACCCGCTATGTTTTTCCGAAACGTATCCTACATTGCCACTGCATTTTTCCCAACCTTCCCTTGCTGACCACCCCGTGGTGCTTTTCTCCATCCTACATTGCCACTCACTGCCTAACCTAATTCAGACAATTCGATTCACACCACCCCATGATGTTTTTCTCACTCTTACTAGTGAATGGCCTTTTAGAAGCACTTACAGTGCGCACCACCCTGCGATGTTGTTCGGAAAGCTATCCTACATTGCCACTGCATGTTTCCTGACCTCCCCATGCTGACCACCCTGTGGTGCTTTTCTCCATCCTACATGACCACTCAAAGCCTATCCTAATTCCGACCCTCCGATTCACACTACCCCATGATGTTTTTCTCACTCCTACTGGTGAATGGCCTGTTAGAAACTCTTTCAATGCGCACCACCCGGCGATGTTTTTCAGAAACCTATCCTACATTGCCAGTGCATTTTTCCTGACCTCCACTTGCTGAAAACCCCGTGGTGCTTTTCTCCATCCTACATTGCCACCCACTGCCTATTCTAATGGAGGCCTTCCGATTCACACCACCCCTTGATGTTTTTCTCCCTCCTACTAGTGAATGGCCTGTTACAAACCATTACAATGCGCACCACCCGCGATATTTTTCAGAAACTTATCCTACATTGCCACTCACTGCCTATTCTCATTCAGACCCTCCGATTCACAGCACCCCGTCACGTTTTTCTCACTCTTACTAGTGAATTGCCTGTTACAAACCCTTACAATGCGCACCACCTGCGATGTTTTTCACAAATCTATCCGACATTGCCACCGCATGTTTCCTGGCCTCCCCATGCCGAGCACCCCCTGGTGCTTTTCTCCATCCTACATTGCCACTCACAGCCTATCCTAATTCAGACCATCCGATTCATACCACCCCGTTATGTTTTTCTCACTTCTTCTTGTCAATGGCCTGCTAGAAACCCTTAAAATGCGCACCACCATGTAATGTTTTTCAGAAACCTATTTTATATTGCCACTGTATATTTCCTGACCTCCCCATGCTGGCCAAACCGTGGTGCTTTTCTCCATCCTACATTGCCACTCACTGCTATCCTAATTCAGACCGTCCAATTCACACCACCCCGTGATCTTTTTCTCACTCCTACTAGTGAATAAACTGTTAGAAACCCTTAAAATGCGCAACACCCCGCGATGTTTTTCAGAAACCTATCCTACATTGCCACTGCATGTTTCATGGCCTCACCATGCTCACCACCCCGTGGTGCTTTTTCCATCCTACATTGCCACTCACTGCCTATCCTAATACAGACCCTCCGATTCACACCACCCCGTGATGTTTTTCTCACTCCTACTAATGCATAGCCCCTTAGAAAGCCTTACAATGCACACCACCCGCGATGTTTCTCAGAAAACTATCCTACATTGCCATTGCATGTTTCCTTACCTCCCCATGCTTTCCACCCCGTGGTGCTTTTTCCATCCTACATTGCCACTCCCTGCCTATGCTAATTCAGATATTCCGATTCACACCACCCCATATTGTTTTTCTCAATGCCACTAGTGAATGGCCTGTTAGAAACCCTTCCAATGCGCACCACCCCGCGATGTTTTTCAGAAACCTATCCTACATTGCCACTGCATGTTTCCTGAACTCCCCATGTTGACCACCCCGTGGTGCTTTTTCCATCCTACTTGCTACTCACTGCGTATCCTAATTCAGACCCTCCGATTCACACCACCCCGTGATGTTTTTCTCACTGCTACTAGTGAATGGCCTGTTAGAAACCCTTACAATACACACCCCCGGCGATGTTTTTAAGAAAGCTATCCTACATTGCCATTGCATGTTTCCTGACCTCCCCATGCTGTCCACCCCGTGGTGCTTTTCTCCATCCTACATTGCCTCTCACTGCGTATGCTAAATCAGACCCTCTAATTCACCCCACCGCGTGATGTTTTTCTCACTCCTACTAGTGAATGGCCTGTTAGAAACCCTTACAATGCGCACAAACCGGCAATATATTTCAGAAACCTATACTACAATACCACTAACTGCCTATCCTAATTCAGACCGTCTGATTCACACCACCCCATAATGTTTTTCTCACTCCTACTAGTGAATGGCCTTTTAGAAACCCTTACAATAGGAACCACACCGTGATGTTTTTCAGAAAGCTATCCTACGTTGCCCCTGCATGTTTCCTGACCTCACCATGCTGACCACCTCGTGGTGCTTTTCTCCATTCTACATTGCAACTCACTGCCTATTCTAATTGAGGCCTTCCGATTCACACCACCCCTTGATGATTTTCTCACTCCTACTAGTGAATGGCCTGTTACAAACCCACACAAAGCGCACCACCCGCGATGTTTCTCCGAAACCTATCCTACATTGCCACTCACTGCCTATCCTAATTCAGACCCTCCGATTCACAGCACCCCGTCACGTTTTTCTCACTCCTACTAGTGAATAGCGTGTTACAAACTCTTACAATGCGCACCACCCACGATGTTTTTCACAAATCTATCCGACATTGCCACCGCATGTTTCCTGACCTCCCCATGCCGAGCACCCCCTGGTGCTTTTCTCCATCCTACATTGCCACTCACAGCCTATCCTAATTCAGACCATCCGATTCATACCACCCCGTGATGTTTTTCTCACTTCTTCTTGTCAATGGCCTGCTAGAAACCCTTACAATGCGCACCACCGCGCGATGTTTTTCAGAAACCTATCTTACATTGCCACTGTATATTTCCTGACCTCCCCATGTTGACCAAACCGTGGTGCTTTTCTCCATCCTACATTGCCACTCACTGCCTATCCTAATTCAGACCGTCCGTTTCACACCACCCCGTGAAGTTTTTCTCACTCCTACTAGTGAATGTGCTGTTAGAAAACCTTAAAATGCGCAACACCCCGCGATGTTTTTCAGAAACCTATCCTACATTGCCAATGCATGTTTCCGGACCTCCCCATGCTCACCACCCCGTGGTGCTTTTCTCCATCCTACATTGCCTCTCACTGCCTATAATAATACAGACCCTCCTATTCACACCACCCCGTGATGTTTTTCTCACTTCTACTAATGCATAGCCCCTTAGAAACCCTTACAATGCACACCACCCGCGATGTTTTTCAGAAAGCAATCCTACATTGCCACTGCATGTTTCCTGACCTCCACATGCTGACAACCCCGTGGTGTTTTTTTCCATGGTACATTGCCACTCACTGCCTATCCTAATTCAGACACTCCGTTTCACACCACTCCGTGATGTTTTTCTCACTCCTACTTGTGAATGGCCTACTAGAAACCCTTACAATGCGCACCACCACGGGATGTTTTTCACAAACCTATCTTACATTGCCACTGCATATTTCCTGAACTCCCCATGCTGACCACCCCTGGTGCTTTTCTCCATCCTACATTGCCACTCACTGCCTATCTTAATTCAGACCGTCCGATTCACACTACCCCTTGATGTTTTTCTCACTCCTACTAGTGAATGGCCTGTTAGAAACCCTTACAATGCGCACAAACCGGCAATATATTTCAGAAACCTATCCTACATTTCCACTAACTGCCTATCCTAATTCAGACCGTCTGATTCACACCACCCCATAATGTTTATCTCACTCCGACTAGTGAATGGCCTTTTAGAAACCCTTACAATGCGAACCACACCGTGATGTTTTTCAGAAAGCTATCCTACATTGCCACTGCATGTTTCCTGAACTCCCCATGTTGACCACCCCGTGGTGCTTTTTCCATCCTACTTGCTACTCACTGCGTATCCTAATTCAGACCCTCCAATTCACACCACCCCGTGATGTTTTTCTCACTGCTACTAGTGAATGGCCTGTTAGAAACCCTTACAATACGCACCCCCCGCGATGTTTTTCAGAAACCTATCCTACTTTGCCATTGCATGTTTCCTGACCTCCCCATGCTGACCACCCCGTGGTGCTTTTCTCCATCCTACATTGCCTCTCACTGCGTATGCTAAATCAGACCCTTTAATTCACCCCACCGCGTGATCTTTTTCTCACTCCTACTAGTGAATGGCCTGTTAGAAACCCTTGCAATGCGCACAAACCGGCAATATATTTCAGAAACCTATCCTACATTGCCACTAACTGCCTATCGTAATTCAGACCGTCTGATTCACACCACCCCATAATGTTTTTCTCACTCCTACTAGTGAATGGCCTTTTAGAAACCCTTACAATGCGAACCACACCGTGATGTTTTTCAGAAAGCTATCCTACGTTGCCCCTGCATGTTTCCTGACCTCAACATGCTGACCACCTCGTCGTGCTTTTCTCCATCCTACATTGCCACTCACTGCCTATTCTAATTGAGGCCTTCCGATTCACACCACCCCTTGATGTTTTTCTCACTCCTACTAGTGAATGGCCTGTTACAAACCCATACAAAGCGCACCACCCGCGATGTTTCTCAGAAACCTATCCTACATTGCCACTCACTGCCTATCCTAATTCAGACCCTCCGATTCACAGCACCCCGTCACGTTTTTCTCACTCCTACTAGTGAATAGCGTGTTACAGACTCTTACAATGCGCACCACCCACGATGTTTTTCACAAATCTATCCGACATTGCCACTGCATGTTTCCTGACCTCCCCATGCCGAGCACCCCCTGGTGCTTTTCTCCATCCTACATTGCCACTCACAGCCTATCCTAATTCAGACCATCCGATTCATACCACCCCGTGATGTTTTTCTCACTTCTTCTTGTCAATGGCCTGCTAGAAACCCTTACAATGCGCACCACCGCGCGATGTTTTTCAGAAACCTATCTTACATTGCCACTGTATATTTCCTGACCTCCCCATGTTGACCAAACCGTGGTGCTTTTCTCCATCCTACATTGCCACTCACTGCCTATCCTAATTCAGACCGTCCGTTTCACACCACCCCGTGAAGTTTTTCTCACTCCTACTAGTGAATGTGCTGTTAGAAAACCTTAAAATGCGCAACACCCCGCGATGTTTTTCAGAAACCTATCCTACATTGCCAATGCATGTTTCCGGACCTCCCCATGCTCACCACCCCGTGGTGCTTTTCTCCATCCTACATTGCCTCTCACTGCCTATAATAATACAGACCCTCCTATTCACACCACCCCGTGATGTTTTTCTCACTTCTACTAATGCATAGCCCCTTAGAAACCCTTACAATGCACACCACCCGCGATGTTTTTCAGAAAGCAATCCTACATTGCCACTGCATGTTTCCTGACCTCCACATGCTGACAACCCCGTGGTGTTTTTTTCCATGGTACATTGCCACTCACTGCCTATCCTAATTCAGACACTCCGTTTCACACCACTCCGTGATGTTTTTCTCACTCCTACTTGTGAATGGCCTACTAGAAACCCTTACAATGCGCACCACCACGGGATGTTTTTCACAAACCTATCTTACATTGCCACTGCATATTTCCTGAACTCCCCATGCTGACCACCCCTGGTGCTTTTCTCCATCCTACATTGCCACTCACTGCCTATCTTAATTCAGACCGTCCGATTCACATCACCCCTTGATGTTTTTCTCACTCCTACTAGTGAATGGCCTATTAGAAACCCTTACAATGAACACCACCCACGATGTTTTTCAGAAACCTGTCCTACATTGCCACTCACTGCCTATCCTAATTCCGACTGTCCGATTCACACGACCCCGTGATGTTTTTCTCACTCCTACTAGTGAAGCGCCTGTTAGAAACCCTTACCATGGGCACCACCCCGCGATGTTTTTCACACACCTATCCTACTTTGCCAGTGCATGTTTCCTGACACCCCATGCTGACCACCCCGTGGTTCTTTTCTGCATCCTACATGCCTCTCACTGCGTATGCTAAATCTGACCCTCCGATTCACACCACCCCATGCTGTTTTTCTCACTCCTACTAGTGAATGTTCTGTTAGAAATCCTTACCATGTGCACCACCCCGCGATGTTTTTCAGAAACCTATCCTACCTATCCACTGCATGTTTCCTGACCTCCCGATGCTGACCACCCCGTGGTGCTTTTCTCCATAATACATTACCTCTCACTGCCTATCCTAATACAGACCCTCCGATTCACACCACCCCGTCATGTTTTTCTCACTCCTACTAGGATTGGCCTGTTAGAAAGCCTTACAATGCGCACCATCCCGCAATATTTTTCAGAAGCCTATGCTACATTGCCACTGCATGTTTCCTGACCTACCCATGCTGACCACCCCGTGGTGCTTTTCTCCATCCTACATTGCCACTAACTGCCTATCCTAATTCAGACCCTCCAATTCACACCACCCAGTGATGTTTTTCTCACTCCTACAAGTGAATGACCTTTTACAAACACTTACAATGGGCTCTGCCCCTTGATGTTTTTCAGAAAGCTATCCTATTATGCCCCTGCATGTTTCCTTACATCCCCATGAGGACCACCCCGTGGTGATTTTCTCCATCCTCGATTGCCACTCACTACCTATTCTAATTCAGACCCTCCGATTCACACCACCCCATGATGTCTTTCTCACTCCTACTAGTTAATTGCCTGTTACAAATCCTTACAATGCGCACCACCGCACGATGTTTATCAGAAACCTATACTACATTGACACTCTCTGCCTATCCTCATTTAGACACTCCGATTCACACCACACCGTGATGTTTTTTTCACTCCTACTAGTGAATGCCCTGTTAGAAACCCTTGCAATGCGCACCACCCTCGATGTTTTTCAGAAAGGTATCCTACATTGCCACTGCAAGTTTCCTGACCTCCCCAATGCTGCCCACCCCGTGGTGCTTCTCCATCCTACATTGCCACTCAGTGCCTGTCCTAATTAAGACCTTCCAATTCATACCACCCCGTGATGTTTTTCTCACTCCTATTAGTGAATAGCCTGTTAGAAACCCTTACAATGTGCACCACCCGCGATGTATTTCAGAAAGCTATTCTACATTGCCACTACATGTTTCCTAACCTCCCCAATGCTGACCACCACGTGGTGCTTCTCTATCCTACATTGCCACTCAGTGCCTATCCTAATTAAGACCTTCCAATTCACACCACCCCGTGATGTTTTTCTCACTCCTACTAGTGAATAACCTGTTAGAAACCCATACAATGAGCACCACACGTGATGTTTTTCAGAAAGCTATCCTACATTGCCACTGCATGTTTCCTCACCTCCCCATTCTGAACATCCCATGGTGCTTTTCTCCATCCTACATTGCCACTCACTGCCTATCCTAATTCAGACCCTCCGAATGACACCACCCCGTGATGTTTTCTCACTCCTACTAGTGAATGGCCTGTTAGAAACCCTTACAATGCGCACCACCATGGGATGTTTTTCGGAAACCTACCTTACATTGCCACTGCTTATTTCCTGACCTGCCCACGCTGACCACCCCGTGGTGCTTTTCTCCATCCTACATTGCCACTCACTGCCAATCCTAATTAAGACCTTCCAATTCACACCACCTCGTGATGTTTTTTCACTCCTACTAGTGAAGGGCCTGTTAGAAACCCTGACAAATGTGCACCACCCTGCGATGTTTTTCGCAAACCTATCCTACATTGCCAATGCATGTTTCCTGACCTCCCCCATGCTGACCATCCCGTGGGCCTTTCTCCATTCTACATTGCCTCTCACTGCATATGCTAAATCAGACCCTTCGAATGACACCACCCCGGGATGCTTTTCTCACTCCTACTAGTGAATGTCCTGTTAGAAATCCTTACATTGCGCACCACCCCGCAATGTTTTTCAGAAACCTATCCTACATTGCCACTGCATGTTTCCTGAGCTTCCCATGCTGACCACCCCGTGGTGCTTTTCTCCATCCTACATTGCCACTCACTGCCTAACCTAATTCAGACAATTCGATTCACACCACCCCATGATGTTTTTCTCACTCTTACTAGTGAATGGCCTTTTAGAATCACTTACAATGCGCAACACCCCGCGATGTTTTTCGGAAACGTATCCTACATTGCCACTGAATGTTTCCTGACCTCCCCATGCTGACCACCCCGTGGTGCTTTTCTCCATCCTACATTACCACTCAATGCCTATCCTCATTCCGACACTCCAATTCACACTACCCCATGATGTTTTTCGCACTCCTACTAGTGAATGGCCTGTTAGATACTCTTTCAATGCGCACCACCCGGCGATGTTTTTCAGAAACCTATCCTACATTGCCAGTGCATGTTTCCTGACCTCCTCATGCTGACCAACCCGTGGTGCTTTTCTCTATCCTACGTTACCACTCAATGCCTATCCTAATTCCGACCCTCCGAATCACACTACCCCATGATGTTTTTCTCACTCCTACTAGTGAATGGCCTTTTAGAAACCCTTACAATGGGAACCACACCGTGATGTTTTCCAGAAAGCTATCCTATGTTGCCCCTACATGTTTCCTGACACCACCATGCTGACCACCTCGTGGTGCTTTTCTCCATCCTACATTGTGACCCAGTGCCTATTCTAATTGAGGCCTTCCGATTCACACCACCGCTTGATGTTTTTCTCACTCCTACTAGTGAATGGCCTGTTACAAACCCTTACAATGCGCACCACCCGCGATGTTTTTCAGAAATCTATCCGATATTGCCACCGCATGTTTCCTGGCCTCCGCATGCCGAGCACTCCCTGGTGCTTTTCTCCATCCTACATTGCCACTCACAGCCTATCCTAATTCAAACCATCCGATTCATACCACCCCGTGATGTTTTTCTCACTTCTTCTTGTCAATGGCCTGCTAGAAACCCTTACAATGCGCACGACCGCGCAATGTTTTTCAGAAACCTATCTTATATTGCCACTGTATATTTCCTGACCTCCCCATGCTGACCAAACCGTGGTGCTTTTCTCCATCCTACATTGCCACTCACTGCCTATACTAATTCAGACCGTCCGATTCACACCACCCCGTGATGTTTTTCTCACTGCTACTAGTGAATATACTGTTAGAAACCCTTACAATGCGCAACACCCCGCGATGTTTTTCAGAAACCTATCCTACATTGCCACTGCATGTTTCATGACCTCACCATGCTCACCACCCCGTGGTGCTTTTTCCATCCTACATTGCCACTCACTGCCTATCCTAATACAGACCATCCTATTCACACCACCCTGTGATGTTTTTCTCACTCCTGCAAATGAATGGCCGCTTAGAAACCCTTAAAATGCTCCCCACCCGCGTTGTTATTTAGAAACATATCCTACATTGCCACTGTATGTTTCCTGACCTCCCCATGCTGACCACCCCGTGGTGCTTTTCACCATCCTACATTGCCACTCACTGCCTATCCTAATTCAGACAATCCGATTCACACTACCCCATGATGTTTTTCTCACTCCTACTAGTGAATGACCTGTTAGAAACACTTACAATGCACATCACCATACGATGTTTTTCAGAAACCTATCATGCATTGCCACTGCACGTTTACTGACCGCCCCATGCTGACCACCCCGTGGTGCTTCTCTCCATCCTACATTGCCACTCACTGCCTATCCTAATTCAGACCATCTGAGTCACACCACCCCGTGATGTTTTTCTCACTCCTACTAGTGAATGGCTTGTTTGAACCCTTAAAATGCGCAGCACCCGTGATGTTTTTCAGAAACCTATCCTACATTGCTACTCACTGCCTATCCTAATTCAGACCCTCCGATTCACACCACCCCGTGGTGTTTTTCTCACTCCTACTAGTGAATGGCCTATTAGAAACCCTTACAATTAACACCACCCGCGATGTTTATCAGAAACCTGTCCTACATTGCCACTCAGTGCCTATCCTAATTCCGACTGTCCGATTCACACTACCCCGTGATGTTTTTCTCACTCCTACTAGTGAAGGGCCTGTTAGAAACCCTTACCATGGGCACCACCCCGCGATGTTTTTCACACACCTATCCTACATTGCCAGTGCATGTTTCCTGACCTCCCCATGCTGACCACCACGTGGTGCTTTTTTCCATCCTACATGCGTCTCACTGCGTATGCTAAATCAGACCCTCCGATTCACACCACCCCGTGCTGTTTTTCTCACTCCTACTAGTGAATGTTCTGTTAGAAATCCTTACCATGCGCACCACCCCGCGATGTTTTTCAAAAACCTATTCTACCTATCCACTGCATGTTTCCTGACCTCCCGATGCTGACCACCCCGTGGTGTTTTTCTCCATAATACATTACCTCTCACTGCCTATCCTAATACAGACCCTGCGATTCACACCACCCCATCATGTTTTTCTCACTCCTACTAGGAATGGCCTGTTAGAAAGCCTTACAATGCGCACCATCCTCGCAATATTTTTCAGAAGGCTATGCTACATTGTCACTGCATGTTTCCTGACCTACTGATGCTGACCACCCCGTGGTGCTTTTCTCCATCCTACATTGCCACTAACTGCCTATCCTAATTCAGACTCTCAAATTCACACCACCCAGTGATATTTTTCTCACTCCTACAAGTGAATCTCCTTTTACAAACCCTTACAATGGGCTCTGCCCCTTGATGTTTTTCAGAAAGCTATCCTACTATGCCCCTGCATGTTTCCTTACCTCCCCATGCTGACCAACCCGTGGTGCTTTTCTCCATCCTACATTGCCACTAACTGCCTATCCTAATTCAGACCCTCCGATTCACACCACCCCGTGATGTTTTTCTCACTCCTACAAGTGAATGGGCTTTTACAAACCCTTACAATGGGCTCTGCCCCTTGATGTTTTTCAGAAAGCTATCCTACTTTGCCCCTGCATGTTTCCTTACCTCCCCATGCTGACCACCCCGTGGTGCTTTTCTCCATCCTCGATTGCCACTCACTGCCTATCCTAATTCAGACCCTCCGATTCACACCACCCCGTGATGTTTTTCTCACTCCTACTAGTTAATGGCCTGTTAGAAACCCTTACAACACGCACCACCCCACGATGTTTTTCAGAAACCTATCCTACATTGCCACTTTCAGCCTATCCTCATTTAGACTCTCCAATTCACACCACACCGTGATGTTTTTTTCACTCCTACTACTGAATGCCCCATTAGAAACCCTTGCAATGCGCACCACCCTCAATGTTTTTCAGAAAGGTATCCTACATTGCCACTGCATGTTTCCTGACCTCCCCATGCTGACCACCCCGTGGTGTGTTTCTCCATCCTACATTGCCACTCACTGCATATCCTAATTCAGACCTTCCAATTCACACCACCCCGTGATGTTTTTCTCACTCCTACAAGTGAATGTCCTCTTAGAAACCCTTACAATGTGCACCACCCGCGATGTTTTTGAGAAAGCTATCCTACATTGCCCCTGCATATTTCCTAACCTCCCCATGCTAACCACCCCGTGGTGCTTCTCCATTCTACATTGCCACTCAGTGCCTATCCTAATTCAGACCTTCCAATTCACACCATCCCATGATGTTTTTCTCACTGCTACTAGTGAATACCCTGTTAGAAACCCATACAATGAGCACCACGCGCGATGTTTTTCAGAAAGCAATCCTACATTGCCACTGCATGTTTTCTTACCTCCCCATTCTGACCATCCCGTAGTGCTTTTCTCCATCCTCCATTGCCACTCACTGCCTATCCTAATTCAGACCCTCCCAATGACACAACCCCGTGATGTTTTCTCACTCCTACTAGTGAATGGCCTGTTAGAAACCCTTACAATGCGCACCACCCCGCGATGTTTTTCACAAATCTATCCGACATTGAAACTGCATGTTTCCTGACATCCCCATGCCGAGCACCCCCTGGTGCTTTTCTCCATCCTACATTGACACTCACAGCATATCCTAATTGTGACCATGCGATTCATACCACCCCGTGATGTTGTTCTCACTCCTACAAATGAATGGCCGCTTATAAATCCTTACAATGCGCCCCACCCGCGTTGTTATTTAGAAACATATCCTACATTGCCACTGTATGTTTCCTGACCTCCCCATGCTGACCACCCCGTGGTGCTTTTCTCCATCCTACATTGCCACTCACTGCCTATCCTAATTCAGACAATCCGATTCACACCACCCCATGATATTTTTCTCACTCCTACTAGTTAATGACCTGTTAGAAACCCTTACAATGCGCACCACCACATGATGTTTTTCAGAAACCTATCCTGCATTGCCACTGCATGTTTACTGACCTCCCCGTGCTGAACACACCGTGGTACTTTTCTCCATCCTACATTGCCACTCACTGCCTATCCTAATTCAGACCGTCCGAGTCACACCACCCCGTGATATTTTTCTCACTCCTACAAGTGAATGTCCTCTTAGAAAGCCTTACAATGAACACCACCCGCGATGTTTTTCAGAAAGCTATCCTACATTGCCACTCACTGCCTATCCTAATTCCAACTCTCCGATTCACACTTTCCCGTGATGTTTTTCTCACTCCTACTAGTGAAGGGCCTGTTAGAAACCGTTACAATGGGCACCACCCCGCGATGTTTTTCACAAACCTATCCTACATTGCCAGTGCATGTTTCCTGATCTCCCCATGCTGACCACCCCGTGGTGCTTTTCTCCATCCTACATTGCCACTCACTGCCTATCCTAATTCAGACCATCCGAGTCACACCACCCCGTGATGTTTTTCTCACTCCTACTAGTGAATGGCTTGTTTGAACCCTTAAAATGCGTAGCACCCGCGATGTTTTTCAGAAACCTATCCTACATTGCTACTCACTGCCTATTCTAATTCAGACCCTCCGATTCACACCACCCCGTGGTGTTTTTCTCACTCCTACTAGTGAATGGCCTATTAGAAACCCTTACAATTAACACCACCCGCGATGTTTTTCAGAAACCTGTCCTACATTGCCACTCAGTGCCTATCCTAATTCCGACTGTCCGATTCACACTACCCCGTGATGTTTTTCTCACTCCTACTAGTGAAGGGCCTGTTAGAAACCCTTACCATGGGCACCACCCCGCGATGTTTTTCACACACCTATCCTACATTGCCAGTGCATGTTTCCTGACCTCCCCATGCTGACCACCACGTGGTGCTTTTCTCCATCCTACATGCCTCTCACTGCGTATGCTAAATCAGACCCTCCGATTCACACCACCCCATGCTGTTTTTCTCACTCCTACTAGTGAATGTTCTGTTAGAAATCCTTACCATGCGCACCACCCCGCGATGTTTTTCAAAAACCTATTCTACCTATCCACTGCATGTTTCCTGACCTCCCGATGCTGACCACCCCGTGGTGTTTTTCTCCATAATACATTACCTCTCACTGCCTATCCTAATACAGACCCTCCGATTCACACCACCCCATCATGTTTTTCTCACTCCTACTAGGAATGGCCTGTTAGAAAGCCTTACAATGCGCACCATCCTCGCAATATTTTTCAGAAGGCTATGCTACATTGTCACTGCATGTTTCCTGACCTACCGATGCTGACCACCCCGTGGTGCTTTTCTCCATCCTACATTGCCACTAACTGCCTATCCTAATTCAGACTCTCAAATTCACACCACCCAGTGATATTTTTCTCACTCCTACAAGTGAATCTCCTTTTACAAACCCTTACAATGGGCTCTGCCCCTTGATGTTTTTCAGAAAGCTATCCTACTATGCCCCTGCATGTTTCCTTACCTCCCCATGCTGACCAACCCGTGGTGCTTTTCTCCATCCTACATTGCCACTAACTGCCTATCCTAATTCAGACCCTCCAATTCACACCAGCCAGTGATGTTTTTCTCACTCCTACAAGTGAATGGCCTTTTACAAACCCTTACAATGGGCTCTGTCCCTTGATGTTTTTCAGAAAGCTATCCTACTATGCCCCTGCATGTTTCCTTACCTCCCCATGCTGACCACCCCGTGGTGCTTTTCCCATCCTCGATTGCCACTCACTGCCTATCCTAATTCAGACCCTCCAATTCACACCACCCCATGATGTTTTTCTCACTCCTACTAGTTAATGGCCTATTAGAAACCCTTACAACACGAACCACCCCACGATGTTTTTCAGAAACCTATCCTACTTTGCCACTTTCAGCCTATCCTCATTTAGACTCTCCGATTCACACCACACCGTGATGTTTTTTTCACTCGTACTGGTGAATGCCCTATTAGAAACCCTTGCAATGCGCACCACCCTCAATGTTTTTCACAAAGGTATCCTACATTGCCACTGCATGTTTCCTGACCTCCCCATGCTGACCACCCCGTGGTGTGTTTCTCCATCCTACATTGCCACTCACTGCATATCCTAATTCAGACCTTCCAATTCACACCACCCCGTGATGTTTTTCTCACTCCTACAAGTGAATGTCCTCTTAGAAACCCTTACAATGTGCACCACCCGCGATGTTTTTGAGAAAGCTATCCTACATTGCCCCTGCATATTTCCTAACCTCCCCATGCTAACCACCCCGTGGTGCTTCTCCATTCTACATTGCCACTCAGTGCCTATCCTAATTCAGACCTTCCAATTCACACCATCCCATGATGTTTTTCTCACTGCTACTAGTGAATACCCTGTTAGAAACCCATACAATGAGCACCACGCGCGATGTTTTTCAGAAAGCAATCCTACATTGCCACTGCATGTTTTCTTACCTCCCCATTCTGACCATCCCGTAGTGCTTTTCTCCATCCTCCATTGCCACTCACTGCCTATCCTAATTCAGACCCTCCCAATGACACCACCCCATGATGTTTTCTCACTCCTACTAGTGAATGGCCTGTTAGAAACCCTTACAATGCACACCACCCCGCGATGTTTTTCACAAATCTATCCGACATTGAAACTGCATGTTTCCTGACATCCCCATGCCGAGCACCCCCTGGTGCTTTTCTCCATCCTACATTGACACTCACAGCCTATCCTAATTCAGACCTTCCAATTCACACCACCCCGTGATGTTTTTCTCACTCCTACTAGTGAATGACCTGTTAGAAACCCTTACCATGCGCACCACCCCGCGATGTTTTTCAGAAAGCTATCCTACATTGCCACTGCATGTTTCCTGACCTCCCCATTCTGACCATTCCGTAGTGCTTTTCTGCATCCTACATTGACACTCACTGCCTATCCTAATTCAGACCCTCCGAATGACACCACCGCGTGATGTTTTCTCACGCCTATTAGTGAACGGCCTGTTAGAAACCCTTACAAAGCGCACCACCCCGTGAGGTTTTCCAGAAACCTAACCTACATTGAAACTGCATGTTTTCTGACCTCCCCATGCTGACCATCCTGTAGTGCTTTTCTCCATCCTACATTGCCACTCACTGCCTATCCTAATTCAGACCCTCCGAATGACACCACCCCGTGATGTTTTCTCACTCCTACTAGTGAATGGCCTGTTAGAAACCCTTAAAATGCGCACCACCCCGCGATGTTTTTCAGAAACCTATCCTACATTGCCACTGCATGTTTCCTGATCTCCACATGCGGACCAACACGTGGTGTTCTTTTCCATCCTACATTGCCACTCACTGCCTATCCTAATTCAGACCCTCCGCTTTCCAGCAACCCGTGATGTTTTTCTCAATTCTTCTTGCGAATGGCCTGCTAGAAACATTTACAATGCCCACCACCGCGTGATGATTTTCAGCAACCTATCCTACATTGCCATTGCATGTTTTCTGGCCTCCCCATGCTGACCACCCCGTGGTGCTTTTTCCATCCTGCATTGCCACTCACTGCCTATCCTAATTCAGACAATCCGATTCACACCACCCCATATTGTTTTTCTCACTCCTACTAGTGAATGGCCTGTTAGAAACACTTCCACTGCGCACCACCCCGCGATGTTTTTCAAAAACCTATCCGACATTGCCACCGCATGTTTCTTGACCTCCCCATGCTGACCACCCCGTGGTGCCTTTTCCATCCTACATTGCCACTCACTGCCTTTCCTAATTCAAACACTCCGATTCACACCACCCGTGATGTTTTTCTCACTCTTACTAGTGAATTGCCTGTTAGAAACCCTTAAAATGCGCACCCCCCGCGATGTTTTTCAGAAACCTATCCTATATTGCCATTACATGTTTCCTGACTTCCCCATGCTGAGCACCCTGTGGTGTTTTCTCCATCCTACATTGCCTCTAACAGCGTATGCTAAATCAGACCCTGTGATTCACCCCACCGCGTGATGTTTTTCTCACTCCTACTAGGGAATGGCCTATTAGAAACCCTTACAATGTGCACAACCCCGCGATATTTTTCAGAAACCTATTATACATTGCTACTCACTGCCTATCGTAATTCAGACCCTCCAAATCACACCACCCGGTGATGTTTTTCTCCCTCCTACTAGTGAATGGCCTGTTAGAAACCCTTACAATGCGCACCACAACGCGATGTTTTTCAGAAAGCTATCCTACAATGCCACTTCATGATTCCTGACCTCCACATGCTGACCACCCCGTGGTGTTTTTTTCCATCCTACATTGCCACTAACTGCCTATCCTAATACAGACCTGCCGATTTACACCACCCCGTGATGTTTTTACTCACTCCTACTAGTGAATGGTCTCTAAGAATCCCTTACAATGCGCACCACCCGCGATGTTTTTCAGAAACATATCCTACATTGCCACTGCATGTTTCCTAACCTCCCCATGCTGACCAACCGTGGTGCTTTTCTCCATTCTACATTGCCACTCACTGCCTATCCTAATTCAGACAATCTGATTCACACCACCCCAGGATGTTTTTCTCACTCCTATTAGTGAATGGCTTGTTAGAAACCCTTACAATGCCCACCACCCCGCGATGTTTTTCAGAAACCTATCTTACATTGCCACTGCATGTTTACGGACTTCCCCATGCTGACGACCCCGTGGTGCTTTTCTCCATCCTACATTGCCACTCACTGCCAATCCTAATTCAGACCCTCCGTTTCACACCACCCCATGATGCTTTTCTCACTCCTACTAGTGAGTGGTCTGTTAGAAACCCTTACAATGCGCACCACCCGCGATGTTTTTCAGAAACCTATCCTACATTGCTACTCACTGCCTAACCTAATTCAGACCCTCCGATTCACCCCACCCCATGATGTTTTTCTCATTCCTACTAGTGAAGGGCCTGTTACAAACTCTGACAAATGAGCACCATCCCGCGATGTTTTTCACAAACCTATCCTGCATTGCCACTGCATGTTTCCTGGCCTCCCCATGCTGACCACCCCGTGGGCCTTTCTCTATCCTACATTGCCTCTCACTGCATATGCTAAATTAGACCCTCCGATTCACAGCACCCCGTGATGTTATTCTCACTCTTACTAGTGAATGGCCTGTTAGAAACCCTTACAATGTGAACCACCCGCGATATTTTTCCGAAACTTATCCTATATTGCCACTGCATGTTTCCTGAACTCCCCATGGTGACCACCCCATGATACTTTTCTGCATCCTACATTGCCACTCACTGCCTAAACTAATTCAGACAATTTGATTCACACCACCCCATGATGTTTTTCTCACTCCTACTAGTGAATGGCCTTTTAGAAGCACTTACAATGCGCACCACCCCGCGATGTTTTTCGGAAACCTATTCTGCATTGCCACTGCATGTTTCCTGACCTCCGCATGCTGACCACCCTGTGGTGCTTTTCTCTATCCTACATTGCCGCTCAATGCCTATCGTAATTCCGACCCTCAGATTCACACTACCCCATGATGATTTCTCACTCATACTAGTGAATGGCCTGCTAAAAACCCTTTCAATGCGCACCACCCGGCGATGTTTTTCAAAAACCTATCCTACATTGCCACTGCATGTTTCCTGACCTCCACATGCCGTCCACCCTTGGTGCTTTTTTCCATCCTACATTGCTACTAACTGCCTATCCTAATTCAGATCCTCCGATTCACACTACACCTTGATGTTTTTCTCACTCCTAGTAGTGAATGGCCTTTTAGAAACACTTACAATTCACACCACACCGTGATGTTTTACAGAAAGCTATCCTACATTGCCCCTGCATGTTTCCTGACCTCACCATGCTGACCACCCCGTGGTACTTTTCTCCATCCCACATTGCCACTCACTGCCTATCCTAATTGAGGCCTTCCGATTCAAACCACCCGGTGATATTTTTCTCACTTCTTCTGGTGAATGGCCTGCTAGAAACCCTTACAATGCGCACCACCGCGCAATGTTTTTCAGAAACCTATCCTACATTGGCACTGCATGTTTCCTGACCTCCCAATGCTCACCACCCCGTGGTGCTTTTCTCCATCCTACATTGCCACTCATTGCCTATCCTAATAGAGACCCTCCTATTCACACCACCGCGTGATGTTTTTCTCACTCTTACTAATAAATGGCCTCCTAGAAACCCTTGCACTGCGCACCACCTGGCGAGGTTTTTCAGAAACCTACCCTACATTGCCACTGCATGTTTCCTGACCTCCCCATGCTGAACACCCCGTGGTGCTTTTCTCCATCCTACATTGCCACTCACTGAATATCCTAATTCAGACCCGACGATTCACACCACCCCGTGATGCTTTTCTCACTCCTGCTAGTGAATGGCCTGTTAGAAACCCTTACAATGCGCACCACCCCGCGATATTTTTCAGAAACCTATCCTACATTGCTACTCACTGCCTATCGTAATTCAGACGTTCCGATTGATGATGTTTTTCTCATTTCTACTTGGGAATGGCCTGTTAGAAATCCTTACAATGCGCACCACGCACGATGTTTTTCAGAATGGTATCGTATATTGCCACTGCATGTTTCCTGACCTCCCCATGCTGACCACTCCGTGGTGCTTTTCTCCATTCTACATGGCCACTCACAGCCTATCCTAATTCAGACCCTCGGAATCACACCACCCATTGATGTTTTTCTCACTGCTACTAGTGAATGGCCTGTTAGAAACCCTTACAATGCGCACCACCCACAACAGTTTTCAGAAAGCTATCCTACATTGCCACTGCATGTTTCCTGACCTCCCCATGCTGACCACACCGTGGTTCTTTTCTCCATCCTACATTGCCACTCACTGTCTATCCTATTACAGAGCCTCTGATTCACACCACCTCGTGATGTTTTTCTCACTCCTACTAGTGAATAGTCTCTTAGAAACACTTACAATGCGCACCACCCGCGATGTTTTTCAGAAACCTATCCTACATTGCCACTGCATGTTTCCTGACCTCCCCATGGTGACCACCCCGTGGTGCTTTTCTCCATCCTACATTGCCACTCAATGCCTATCCTAATTCAGACCCTCGTTTCACATTACCCCGTGATGTTTTTCTGACTCCTACTAGTGAATGGCCTGTTAGAAACCCTTACAATCCGCACCACCAGGCGTTGTTTTTCAGAAACCTATCCTACATTGCCAGTGCATGTTTCCGGACCTCCACATGCTGACCACCCCGTGGTGCTTTTCTCCATCCTACATTGCCACTAACTGCCTATCCTATTTCAGACCATCTGATTCACACCACCCCATGATGTTTTTCTCACTCCTACTAGTGAATGGCCTTTTAGAAACAATTACAATGCCCACCACACCGTGATGTTTTTCATAAAGCTATCCTACATTGCCCCGGCATGTTTCCTGACCTCACCATGCTGAGCACCCCGTGGTGCTTTTCTCCATCCTACATTGCCACTCATTGCCTATCCTAATTGAGGGCTTCCGATTCACAGCACCAAGTGATGTCTTTGTCACTCCTACTAGTGAATGTCCTGTTAGAAACCCTTGCAACGAGCACCACCCCACGATGATATTCAGAAACCTATCCTACATTGCCACTCACTGCCTATCCTAATTCAGACTCTCCAATTACACCATCCCGTGATGTTTTTCTCACTCCTACTAGTGAATGGCCTGTTAGAAACCCTTACATTTCACACCACCCCCAATGGTTTTCAGAATGCTATCCTACATTGCCATTGCATGTTTCCTGACCTCCCCATGCTGACCACCCCGAGGTGCTATTCTACAACCTACATTGCCACTTACTGCCTATCCTAATTCGGACCCTCTGATTCACACCACCCCGTGATGTTTTTCTCACTCCTATTGGTGAATGGCCTGTTACAAACCTTTACAATGCGCACCACCCCGCGATGTTTTTCAGAAAACAATCCTACCTTGCCACTCACTGCCTATTCTAATTCAGACACCCTGATTCACACCACCCCGTGATGTTATTGTCACCCCTACTTGTGAATGTCCTGTTAGAAACCCTTACAAGGCGCACCACCCCGCGATGTTTTTCAGAAACATATCCGACATTGCAACTCACTGCCTATCCTAATTCAGACCCTCCGATTCACACCACCCGGTGATGTTTTTCTCACTCCTACTAGTGAATAGCCTTTTAGAAACCCTTACAATGCGCATCACACTGCGATGTTTTTCAGAAAGCTATCATACATTGCCACTGCATGTTTCCTGACGTCACCATGATGACCACCCCGTGATGCTTTTCTCCATCCTACATTGCCACTCCCTGCCTATACTAATTCAGACCCCCCGATTAACACCACCCCGTGATGTTTTTTACCACCCTACTAGTGAATCGCCTGTTAGAAACCCATACAATATTCACCACCCGAGATGTTTTTCAGAAAGCTTCCTACATTGCCACTGCATGTTTCCTGACTTTCCCATGCTCACCACCCCGTGGTGTTTTCTCCATCCTACATTGCCCTCACTGCCTTTCCTAATAGAGACCCTCCGATTCATACCACCCCGTGACATTTTTCTCACTCCTACTATTGAATGGCCTGATAGAAACCCTTACGATGCGCACCACTCGCAATGTTTTTCAGAAACCTATCCTTCATTGCCACTGCATGTTTCCTGAACTCCACATGCTGACAACACCGTGGTGCTTTTCTCAATACTACCTTGCCACTCACTGCCTATCCTAATTCAGACAATCCGATTCACACCACCACATGATGTTTTTCTCACTCCTACTAGTGAATGGCCTGTTAGAAACCCTTACAATGTGCACTGCCCCGTGATGTTTTTCAGAAAGATATTCTACTGCATGTTTCCTGACCTCCCCATGCTGACCACCCCGTGGTGCTTTTCTCCATCCTAGATTGCCACTAACTGCCTGTCCTAATTCAGACCGTCTGATTCACACCACCCCTTGATGTTTTTCTCACTCCTACTAGTGAATGGCCTGTTAGAAACCCTTACAACGTGCACCACGCCACGATGTTTTTCAGAAACATATCCTACATTGCCACTCACTGTCTATCCTCATTCAGACTCCCCAATTCACGCCACCCCGTGATATTGTTTTCACTCCTACTAGTGAATGGCCTTTTAGAAACCCTTACAATGTGCACCACCCGCGAAGTTTTTCAGAAAGCTATCCTACATTGCCACTGCATGTTTCCTGAACACCCCATGCTGAACACCCTGTGGTGTGTTTCTCCATCCTACATTGCCACTCACTGCCTATCCTAATTCAGACCCTCCGATTCACAGCACCCCGTGATATTTTTCTCACTCCTACTGGTGAATGTCCTGTTAGAAAACCTTACAATGCGCACCACCGTGCGATGTTTTTCAGAAACCTATCCTATATTGCCACTGATGATTCCTGAACTCCCTATGCTCACCACCTCGTGGTGCTTTTCTCCATCCTTCATTGCCACTCACTGCCTATCCTAATACAGACCCTCCTATTCACACCACCCCGTGATGTTTTTCTCACTCCTTCTAATTAATGGCCTCTTAGAAACCATTACAATGCACACTACCCGCGATGTTTTTCAGAATCATATCCTACATTGCCACTGCATGTTTCCTGACTTCCCCATGCTGACCACCCCGTGGTGCTTTACTCCATCCTACATTGCCACTCACTGCCTATCCCAATTCAGACAATCCGATTCACACCACCCGGTGATGTTTTTCTCACTCCTACTAGTGAATGGTCTGTTAGAAACCTTTACAATGCGCACCACCCACAGTAGTTTTCAGAAAGCTATCCTACATTGCCACTGCATGTTTCCTGACCTCTCCATGCTGACCACCCCGAGGTGCTATTCTAAATGCTACATTGCCATTCACTGCCTATCCTATTTCAGACCCTCCGATTCCAACCACCCCGTGATGTTTTTCTCACTCCTACTAGTAAATGGCCTGTTACAAACCCTTAAAATGTGCACCACACGCAATGTTTTTCACAAATCTATCCTATATTACCACTGCATGTTTCCGGAACTCCTTATGCTGAGCACCCCCTGGTGCTTTTCTCCATCCTACATTGCCACTCACTGCCTATCCTAATTCAGACAATCCGATTCACACCACCCCATGATGTTTTTTCACTGCTACTAGTGAATGGCTTGTTAGAAACCCTTACAATGCACACGAACCCGCGATGTTTTTCAGAAACCAACCTACATTGCCACTGCATGTTTCCTGTCCTCTCCATGCTGAACAACGCGTGGTGCTTTTCTCCATCCTACATTGCCACTCACTGCGTATGGTAAATCAAACCCTCTGATTCACACCACCCCGTGATGTTTTTCTCACTCCTACTACTGAATGGCCTTTTAGAAACCGTTAGAATGCACACCACCCCGCGATGTTTTTCAGAAAGCTATCCTGAATTGCCACTGCCTGTTTCCTGACCTCCCCCTGTTGACAACCCCGTGGTGCTTTTCTCCATCCTACATTGCCACTCACTGCCTATCCTAATTCAGACAATCCAATTCACACTACTCCGTGATGTTTTTCTCACTCCTACTAGTGAATGGCCTGTTAGAAACGCTTACAATATTCACCACCCGAGATGTTTTTCAGAAAGCTTCCTACATTGCCACTGCATGTTTCCTGACTTTCCCATGCTCACCACCCCGTGGTGTTTTCTCCATCCTACATTGCCCTCACTGCCTTTCCTAATAGAGACCCTCCGATTCATACCACCCCGTGACATTTTTCTCACTCCTACTATTGAATAGCCTGATAGAAACCCTTACGATGCGCACCACTCGCAATGTTTTTCAGAAACCTATCCTTCATTGCCACTGCATGTTTCCTGAACTCCACATGCTGACAACACCGTGGTGCTTTTCTCAATACTACCTTGCCACTCACTGCCTATCCTAATTCAGACAATCCGATTCACACCACCACATGATGTTTTTCTCACTCCTACTAGTGAATGTCCAATTAGAAACCCTTCCACTGCGTACCATCCCGCGATGTTTTTCAGAAACTTATGCTACATTGCCACTGCATGTTTCCTGACCTCCCCATGCTGACCACCCCGTGTTGGTTTTCTCCATCCTACATTGCCACTCACTGCCTATCCTAATTCAGACCCTCCGATTCACACCACCCCGTGAGGTTTTTCTCACTCCTACTAGTGAATGGCCTGTTAGATACCCTTACAACGCGGACCCGCCGCGATGTTTTTCAGAAACCTATCCTACATTGCCACTGCATGTTTACGGACTTCCCCATGCTGACCACCCCGTGGTGCTTTTCTCCATCCTACATTGCCACTCACTGCCAATCCTAATTCAGACCCTCCGTTTCACACCACCCCGTGATGTTTTTTCACTCCCACTAGTGAGTGGTCTGTTAGAAACCCTTACAATGCGCACCACCCGCGATGTTTTTCAGAAACCTATCCTACATTGCTACTCACTTCCTAACCTAATTCAGACCCTCCGATTCACCCCACCCCATGATGTTTTTCTCATTCCTACTAGTGAAGGGCCTGGTACAAACCCTGACAAATGAGCACCATCCCGCGATGTTTTTCACAAACCTATCCTACATTGCCACTGCATGTTTCCTGGCCTCCCCATGGTGACCACCCCGTGGGCCTTTCTCTATCCTACATTGCCTCTCACTGCATATGCTAAATCAGACCCTCCGATTCACACCACCCCGTGATGTTTTTCTCACTCCTACTAGTGAATGGCCTGTTAGAAACCCTTACAATGTGAACCACCCGCGATGTTTTTCCGAAACGTATCCTATATTGCCACTGCATGTTTCCTGACCTCCCCATGGTGACCACCCCATGATACTTTTCTCCATCCTACATTGCCACTCACTGCCTAACCTAATTCAGACAATTTGATTCACACCACCCCATGATGTTTTTCTCACTCCTACTAGTGAATGGCCTTTTAGAAGCACTTACAATGCGCACCACCCCGCGATTTTTTTCGGAAACCTGTTCTACATTGCCACTGCATGTTTCCTGACCTCCGCATGCTGACCACCCTGTGGTGCTTTTCTCTATCCTACATTGCCGCTCAATGCCTATCGTAATTCCGACCCTCAGATTCACACTACCCCATGATGATTTCTCACTCATAGTAGTGAATGGCCTGTTAGAAACCCTTTCAATGCGCACCACCCGGCGATGTTTTTCAAAAACCTATCCTACATTGCCACTGCATGTTTCCTGACCTCCACATGCTGTCCACCCTTGGTGCTTTTTTCCATCCTACATTGCTACTAACTGCCTATCCTAATTCAGATCCTCCGATTCACACTACCCCATGATGTTTTTCTCACTCCTACTAGTGAATGGCCTTTTTGAAACACTTACAATTCACACCACACCGTGATGTTTTACAGAAAGCTATCCTACCTTGCCCCTGCATGTTTCCTGACCTCACCATGCTGACCACCCCGTGGTACTTTTCTCCATCCCAAATTGCCACTCACTGCCTATCCTAATTGAGGCCTAGCGATTCAAACCACCCCATGATGTTTTTCTCACTCCTACTAGTGAATGGCCTGTTACAAACCATTACAATGCGCACCACCCGCGATGTTTTTCAGAAACCTATCCTACATTGCCACTCACTGCCTATCCTAATTCAGACCCTCTGATTCACAGTACCGCATCACGTTTTTCTCTCTCCTACTAGTGAATAGCCTTTTACAAACCCTTACAATACGCACCACCCGCGATGTTTTTCACAAATCTATCCGACATTGCCACTGTATATTTCCTGACCTCCCCATGCTGACCACCCCCTGGTACTTTTCTCCTTCCTACATTGCCACTCACTGCCTATCCTAATTCAGACCGTCCGATTCAAACCACCCCGTGATATTTTTCAAACTCCTACTAGTTAATGTCCTGTTAGAAACCCTTACAACGTGCAACATCCCGCGATGTTTTTCAGAAACCTATTCTACATTGCCACTGCATGTTTCCTGACCTCCCCATACTCACCACCCCGTGGTGCTTTTCTCCATCCTACATTGCCACTCACTGCCTATCCAAATACATACGCTCCTATTCACACAACCCCATGAGGTTTTTCTCACTCCTACTAATGCATGGCCTCTTAGAAACCCTTACAAGGCACACCACACGCGATGTTTTTCAGAAACATATCCTACATTGCCACTGCATGTTTCCTGACTTCCCCATGCTGACCACACAGTGGTGTTTTTGTCCATGCTACCTTGCCACTCAATGCCTATCCCAATTCAGACAATCCTATTGACACCACCCCATGATGTTTTTCTCACTCCTAGTAGTGAATCGCCTGTTAGAAACCCTTCCACTGTGCACCACCCGGCGATGTTTTTCAGAAACCTATCCTACATTGCCACTGCATGTTTCCTGACCTCCCCATGCTGAACACCCCGTGGTGCTTTTCTCCATGCTACATTGCCACTCACTGCCTATCCTAATTCAGACCCTCCGATTCACGCCACCCCTGATGTTTTTTCACTACTACTAGTGAATAGCCTGTTAGATCCTTACAATGCACACTACCCGCGATGTTTTTCAGAAACCCATCATACGTTTCCACTGCTTGTTTCCTGACCTCCCCATGATGACCACCCTGTGGTGCTTTTCTCCATCATACATTGCCTCTCACTGCCTATACTAATACAGACCCTCCGATTCACATCATCGCGTGATGTTTTTCTCACTCCTACTAGTGAATGGGCTGTTAGAAACCCTAACAATGTGCACAACCCGCGATGTTTTTCCGAAACGTATCCTACATTGCCACTGTATGTTTCCTGACCTCCCCATGCTGACCACCCCGTGGTGCTTTTCTCCATCTTAATTGCCACTCACTGCATAACCTAATTCAGACAATTCGATTCACACCAGCCCCTGATGATTTTCTCACTCCTACTAGTGAATGGCCTTTTAGAAGCACTTACGATGCACACCATCCCGCGATGCTTTTCAGAAACCTATCCTACATTGCCAGTGCATGTTTCCTCACCTACACATGCTGACAACCCCGTGGTGCTTTTTTCCATCCTACATTGCCACTCACTGTCTATCCTAATACAGAGCCTCCGATTCACACCACCTTGTGATGTTTTTCTCACCCCTACTAGTGAATAGTCTCTTAGAAACACTTACAATGCGCACCACCCGCGATGTTTTTCAGAAACCTATCCTACATTGCCACTGCATGTTTCCTGACCTCCCCATGGTGACCACCCCGTGGTCCTTTTCTCCATCCTACATTGCCACTCAATGCCTATCCTAATTCAGACCCTCGATTCACACTACCCCGTGATGTTTTTCTCACTCCTACTAGTGAATGGCCTGTTAGAAACCCTTACAATCCGCACCACCAGGCGTTGTTTTTCAGAAACCTATCCTACATTGCCACTGCATGTTTCCGGACCTCCACATGCTGACCACCCCGTGGTGCTTTTCTCCATCCTACATTGCCACTAACTGCCTATCCTATTTCAGACCATCTGATTCACACCACCCCATGATGTTTTTCTCACTCCTACTAGTGAATGGCCTTTTAGAAACAATTACAATGCCCACCACACCGTGATGTTTTTCAGAAAGCTATCCTACATTGCCCCGGCATGTTTCCTGACCTCACCATGCTGAGCACCCCATGGTGCTTTTCTCCATCCTACATTGCCACTCATTGCCTATCCTAATTGAGGGCTTCCGATTCACACCACCCCGTGATGTCTTTGTCACTCCTACTAGTGAATGTCCTGTTAGAAACCCTTGCAACGAGCACCACCCCACGATGATATTCAGAAACCTATCCTACATTGCCACTCACTGCCTATCCTAATTCAGACTCTCCAATTACACCATCCCGTGATGTTTTTCTCACTCCTACTAGTGAATGGCCTGTTAGAAACCCTTACATTTCACACCACCCCCAATGGTTTTCAGAATGCTATCCTACATTGCCATTGCATGTTTCCTGACCTCCCCATGCTGACCACCCCGAGGTGGTATTCTACAACCTACATTGCCACATACTGCCTATCCTAATTCGGACCCTCTGATTCACACCACCCCGTGATGTTTTTCTCACTCCTATTGGTGAATGGCCTGTTACAAACCTTTACAATGCGCACCACCCCGCGATGTTTTTCAGAAAACTATCCTACCTTGCCACTCACTGCCTATTCTAATTCAGACACCCTGATTCACACCACCCCGTGATGTTTTTGTCACCCCTACTTGTGAATGTCCTGTTAGAAACCCTTACAAGGCGCACCACCCCGCAATGTTTTTCAGAAACATATCCGACATTGCAACTCACTGCCTATCCTAATTCAGACCCTCCGATTCACACCACCCGGTGATGTTTTTCTCACTCCTACTAGTGAATAGCCTTTTAGAAACCCTTACAATGCGCATCACACTGCGATGTTTTTCAGAAAGCTATCATACATTGCCACTGCATGTTTCCTGACCTCACCATGATGACCACCCCGTGATGCTTTTCTCCATCCTACATTGCCACTTCCTGCCTATCCTAATTCAGACCCCCCGATTAACACCACCCCGTGATGTTTTTTACCACCCTTCTAGTGAATGGCATGTTACAAACGCTTCCAATGCGCACCATCCGCGATGTTTTTCAGAAACCTATCGTAAATTGCCACTCTCTGCCTATGCTAATTCAGACCCTTCGATTCACACCACCCCGTGACGTTTTTCTCACTACTACTAGTGAATGGCCTGTTACAAACCCTTACAATGCGCACCACCCGCGATGTTTTTCACAAATCTATCCTACATTGCCACTGCATTTTTCCTGACCTCCCAATGCTGAGCACCACCTGGTGCTTTTCTTCATCCTATATTGCCACTCACTGCCTATCCGAATTCAGACAACCCGATTCACAGCACCCCATGATGTCTTTTCTCACTCCTACTAGTGAATGGCCTGTTAGAATCCCTTACTATGTGAACCACCCCACGATGTTTTTCAGAAACCTATCCTACATTGCCACTTCATGATTCCTTACCTCCACATGCTGACCACCCCGTCGTGCTTTTCTCCATCCTACATTGTCACTCACAGCCTATCCTAATTCAGACCCTCTGATTCACACCATCCCGTGATGTTTTTCTTACTCCTACTAGTGAATGGCCTGTTAGAAACCCTTACAATGCACACCACCCGCGATGTTTTCAGAAACCGATCCTACATTGCCACTCACCGCCTATCCTAATTCAGACAATCCGATTCACACCACCCCATAATGTTTTTCTCATTCCTCCTAGTGAATGGCCTGTTAGAAATCCTTACAATGCGCACCACCCACGATGTTTTTCAGAAAGGTATCATATATTGCCACTGCATGTTTCCTGACCTCCCCATGCTGACCACTCCATGGTGCTTTTCTCCATTCTACAAGGCCACTCACAGCCTATCCTAATTCAGACCCTCTGAATCACACCACCCGGTGATGTTTTTCTCACTCCTACTAGTGAATGGTCTGTTAGAAACCCTTACAATGCGCACCACCCACAATAGTTTTCAGAAAGCTATCCTACATTGCCAATGCATGTTTCCTGACCTCCCCATGCTGACCACCCCGAGGTGCTATTCTAAATGCTACATTGCCATTCACTGCCTATCCTATTTCAGACCCTCCTATTGACACCACCCCGTGATGTTTTCTCACTCCTACTAGTGAATGGCCTGTTACAAACCATTAAAATGCGCACCGCCCGCAATGTTTTTCACAAATCTATCCTACATTACCACTGCATGTTTCCGGAACTCCTTATGCTGAGCACCCCTTGGTGCTTTTCTCCATCCTACATTGCCACTCACTGCCTATCCTAATTCAGACAATCCGATTCACACCACCCCATGATGTTTTTCTCACTCCTACTAGTGAATGGCCTGTAAGAAACCCTTACAATGCGCACCACCCCGCGATGTTTTTCACAAACCTATCCAAATTGCCACTGCATGTTTCTTGACATCCCCATGCTGACCACCCCATGGGGCTTTTCTCCATCCTACATTGCCTCTCACTGCGTATTCTAATTCAGACCCTACGATTCACACCACCCCATGATGTTTTTCTCACTCCTCCTAGTGAATGGCCTGTTAGAAACCCTTACAATGACCACCACCCGCGATGTTTTTCAGAAACGTATCCTAAATTGCCACTCACTGCCTATCCTAATTCAGACTGTCCGATTCACACAACCCGGTGATGTTTTTCTCACTCCTACTATTGAAGGCCCTGTTAGAAACCCTTACAATGGGTACCAACCCGCGATGTTTTTCACAAACCTAACCTACATTGCCACTGCATGTTTCCTGAACTCCCCATGCTGACCACCGCATGGTGCTTCTCTCCATCCTACATTACCTCTCACTGCGTATGCTAAATAAGATCCTCCGAATCACACCACCCCATGATGCTTTTCTCACTGCTACTAGTGAATGTCCTCTCAGAAATCCTTACAATGTGCACCACCCCGTGATGTTTTTCAGAAAGCTATCCTACACTGCCACTGCATATTTCCTGACCTCCCCATGCTGAACACCCCCTGGTGCTTTTCTCCATCCTACATTGCCACTCACTGCCCATCCTAATTCAGCCACTATGGTTCACACCACCCCATGATGTTTTTCTCACTTCTACTAGTGAATGGCCTTTTAGAAACCCTTACAATGCGCACCACACCGTGACGTTTTTCTGAAAGCTTTCCTACATTGCCACTGCATGTTTTCTGTCCTCCCAATGCTGATCACCCCGTAGTGCTGTTCTCCATCCTACATTTCCACTCCCTGCCTTTCCTAATTCAGACCTCCGATTCACACCACCCCGTGAGGTTTTTCTCACTCCTACTAGTGAATGGCCTGTTAGAAACCCTTACAATGTGCAGCCCCCACGGTGTTTTTCAGAAACCTATCCTACATTGCCACTGCATGTTTCCTGACCTCCCCATGCTGACTACCCCGTGGTGCTTTTCTACATCCTACTTTGCCTATCACTGCGTATGCTAAATCAGACCCTCCATTTCACACCACCGCGTGATGTTTTTCTCACTCGTACTAGTGAATGGCCTTTAGAAACACTTACAACGCGCACCACCCGCGATGTTTTTCAGAAACCTATCCTACATTGCCACTGCATGTTTCCTGACCTCCCCATGCTGACCACCCCGTGGTTCATTTCTCCATCCTACATTGCCACTCACTGCCTATCCTAATACAGAGCCTCCGATTCACACCACCTCGTGATGTTTTTCTCACTCCTACTAGTGAATAGTCTCTTAGAAACACTTACAATGCGCACCACCCGCGATGTTTTTCAGAATCCTATCCTACATTGCCACTGCATGTTTCCTGACCTCCCCATGGTGACCACCCCGTGGTGCTTTTCTCCATCCTACATTGCCACTCAATGCCTATCCTAATTCAGACCCTCGATTCACACTACCCCGTGATGTTTTTCTCACTCCTACTAGTGAATGGCCTGTTAGAAACCCTTACAATCAGCACCACCAGGCGATGTTTTTCAGAAACCTATCCTA
The DNA here is from genome assembly GCF_034190915.1 of Cavia porcellus. Lineage (NCBI taxonomy): Eukaryota > Metazoa > Chordata > Mammalia > Rodentia > Caviidae > Cavia > Cavia porcellus. The sequence continues at coordinate 32,226,694 of NW_026947515.1, forward strand.
CATTGCCACTGCATGTTTCCTGACCTCCACATGCTGACCACCCCTTGGTGCTTTTCTCCATCCTACATAGCCACTAACTGCCTATCCTATATCAGACCCTCTGATTCACACCACCCCATGATGTGTTTCTCACTCCTACTAGTGAATGGCCTTTTAGAAACACTTACAATGCGCACCACACCATGACGTTTTTCAGAAAGCTATCCTACATTGCCCCAGCATGTTCCCTGACCTCACCATGCTGAGCACCCCGTGGTGCTTTTCTCCATCCTACATTGCCACTCATTGCCTATCCTAATTGAGGGCTTCCGATTCACACCACCCCGTGATGTTTTTGTCACTCCTACTAGTGAATGTCCTGTTAGAAACCCTTGCAACGCGCACCACCCCACGATGATTTTCAGAAACCTATCCTACATTGCCACTCACTGCCTATCCTAATTCGGACCCTCTGATTCACACCACCCCGTGATGTTTTTCTCACTCCTATTGGTGATTGGCCTCTTACAAACCTTTACAATACGCACCACCCCGCGATGTGTTTCAGAAAACTATCCTACCTTGCACTCACTTCCTATTCTAATTCAGACACCCTGATTCACACCACCCCGTGATGTTTTTGTCACCCCTACTTGTGAATGGCCTGTTTGAAAAGCTTACAATGCGCACCACCCGCGATGTTTTTCAGAAATCTATCCTAAATTGCCACTCACTTCCTATCCTCATTCAGACTCCCCGATTCACGCCACCCCTGATGTTGTTTTCACTCCTACTAGTGAATGGCCTGTTAGAAACCCTTACAGTGCGCACCGCCGTGCGATGTTTTTCAGAAAACTATTTTACATTGCCACTGCATATTTCCTGACCTCCCCATGCTGAACACCCCCTGGTTCTTTTCTCCATCCTTCATTGCTACTCCCTGAATATCCTAATTCAGACCCTCCGATTCACACCACCCCGTGATATTTTTCTCACTCCTGCTGGTGAATGTCCTGTTAGAAAACCTTACAACGTGCACCACCCTGTGATGTTTTTCATAAACCTATCCTATATTGCCACTGATGGTTCCTGAACTCCCCATGCTCACCACCCCGTGGTGCTTTTTTCCATCCTTTATTGCCACTCACTGCCTATCCTAATACAGACCCTCCTATTCACCCCGTGATGTTTTTCTCACTCCTTCTAATTAATGGCCTCTTAGAAACCATTACAATGCACACTACCAGCGATGTTTTTCAGAATCATATCCTACATTGCCACTGCATGTTTCCTGACTTCCCCATGCTGACCACCCCGTGGTGCTTTTCTCCATCCTACATTGCCACTCACTGCCTATCCCAATTCAGACAATCCGATTCACACCACCCCATGATGTTTTTCTCACTCCTACTAGTGAATGTCCTGTTAGAAACACTTCCACTGCGTACCATCACGCGATGTTTTTCAGAAACCTATACTACATTGCCACTGCATGTTTCCTGACCTCCCCATGCTGAGCACCCCATGTTGGTTTTCTCCATCCTACATTGCCACTCCCTGCCTATCCTAATTCAGACCCTCTGATTCACACCACTCCGTAAGGTTTTTCTCACTCCTACTAGTGAATGCCCTGTTAGATACCCTTACAATGCGCACCCCACGCGATGTTTTTCAGAAACCTATCCTACATTGCCAATACCTGTTTCCTGACCTCCCCATGCTGAGCACCCCGTGTTTCTTTTCTCCATCCTACATTGCCTCTCACTTCTTATGCTAAATCAGACCCTCCGATTCACACCACCGTGCGATGTTTTTCTCACTCGTACTAGTGAATGGCCTGTTAGAATCCCTTACAATGCGCATCACCCTGCGATATTTTTCAGAAACCTATATTACATTGCTACTCACTGCCTATCATAATTCAAAAACTCCGATTCACACCACCCCGTGATGTTTTTCTCACTCGTACTAGAGAATGGCCTGTTAGAAACCCTTACAATGCGTACCACCACAATATGTTTTTCAGAAAGCTATCCTATATTGCCACCGCATCTTTCCTGATGTCCCCATCCTGACCACCTCGTAGTGCTTGTCTCCATCCTACATTGCTCCTCACGGCCTATCCTAATTCAGACACTAGGATTCACACCAACCCGTGATGTTTTCCTCACTCCTACTAGTGAACGGCCTGTTAGAAACCCTTGCAATGCGCACCACCCCGCGATGATTTTCAGAAACCTATCCTACATTTCCAATGCATGTTTCCTGACCTCCCCATGGTGACCACCCCCTGGTGCTTTTCTCCATCCTACATTGCCACTCGCTGCCTATCCTAATACAGAGCCTCCAATTCACACCACCTCGTGATGTTTTTCTCACTCCTACTAGTGAATAGTCTCTTAGAAACCCTTACAGTGCGCACCACCCGCGATGTTTTTCAGAAACATATACTACATTGCCACTGCATGTTTCCTGACCTCCCCATGCTGACCACCCCATGGTGCTTTTCTCCATCCTACATTGCCACTCACTGCCTATCCTAATTCAGACAATCCGATTCACACCAGCAAATGATGTTTTTCTCACTCATAGTAGTGAATGGCCTGTTAGAAACCCTTACAATGCACACCACCCCGCAATGATTTTCACAAACCTATACAAATTGCCACTGCATGTTTCGTGACCTCCCCATGCTCACCACCCCGTGGGGCTTTTCTCCATCCTACATTGCCTCTCACTGCGTATTCCAATCTGACCATACGATTTACACCACCCCATGTTGTTTTTCTCACTCCTACTAGTGAATGGCCTTTTAGAAACCCTTACAATGCGCATCACACCGCGATGTTTTTCTGAAAGCTATCATACATTGCCACTGCATGTTTCCTGACCTCACCATGATGACCACCCCGTGGTGATTTTCTCCATCCTACATTGCCACTCCCTGCCTATACTAATTCAGACCCCCCGATTCACACCACCCCGTGATGTTTTTTACACCCCTACTAGAGAATGGCCTGTTACAAACGCTTACAATGCGCACCACCCACGATGTTTTTCAGAAACCTATCGTAAATTGCCACTCTCTGCCTATGCTAATTCAGACCCTCCGATTTACACCACCCCGTGACGTTTTTCTCACTACTACTAGTGAATGGCCTGTTACAAACCCTTACAATGCGCACCACCCACTTTTTTTTTTCCCAAATCTATCCTACACTGCCACTGCATTTTTCCTGACCTCCCCATGCGGAGCACCCCCTGGTGCTTTTCTTCATCCTGTATTGCCACTCACTGCCTATCCGAAATCAGACAATCCGATTCACAGCACCCCATGATGTCTTTTCCCACTCCTACTAGTGAATGGCCTGTTAGAATCCCTTACTATGTGAACCACCCCGCGATGTTTTTCAGAAACCTATCCTACATTGCCACTGCATATTTCCTTTTCTCCATCCTACATTGTCACTCACAGCCTATCCTAATTCAGACCCTCCGATTCACACCACCCCGTGATGTTTTTCTTACTCATACTAGTGAATGGCCTGTTAGAAACCCTTACAATGCGCACCACCCGCGATGTTTTTGAGAAACCTATCCTACATTGCTAGTCACTGCCTATCCTAATTCAGACAATCCGATTCACACCACCCCATAATGTTTTTCTCATTCCTACTAGTGAATGGCCTGTTAGAAATCCTTATGATGCCCACCACCCACAATGTTTTTCAGAAAGGTATCATATATTGCCGCTGTATGTTTCCTGACCTCCCCATGCTGACCACTCTGTGGTGCTTTTCTCCATTCTATATGGCCACTCACACCCTATCCTAATTCAGACCCTCTGAATCACACGACCCGGTGATGTTTTTCTCACTCCTACTAGTGAATGGCCTGTTAGAAACCCTTACAATGCGCACCACCCACAATAGTTTTCAGAAAGCTATCCTACATTGCCACTGCATGTTTCCTGACCTCCCCATGATGACCACCCCGAGGTGCTCTTCTCCATCCTACATTGCCACTCAGTGCCTATCCTATATCAGACCCTCTGATTTACACCACCCCGTGATGTTTTTCTCACTCCTACTAGCGAATGGCCTGTTACAAACCCTTACAATGCGCACCACCCGTAATGTTTTTCACAAATCTATCCTACATTACCACTGCATGTTTACGGAACTCCTCATGCTGAGCACACCCTGGTGCTTTTCTCCATCCTACATTGCCACACACTGCCTATCCTAATTCAGACAATCCGATTCACACCACCAAATGATGTTTTTCTCACTCATACTAGTGAATGGCCTGTTAGAAACCCTTACAATGCGCACCAACCCGCGATGTTTTTCAGAAACCTATCCTACATTGCCACTGCATGTTTCCTGTCCTCCCCATGCTGAACAACGCGTGGTGCTTTTCTCCATCCTACATTGCCACTCACTGCGTATGCTAAATCAGACGCTCTGATTCACACCACCCGGTGATGTTTTTCTCACTCCAACTAGTGAATGGCCTTTTAGAAACCATTAGAATGCACACCACCCCGCGATGTTTTTCAGAAAGCTATCCTGAATTGCCACTGCCTGTTTCCTGATCTCCCAATGCTGACCACCCCGTGGAATTATTCTCCATTCTACATTGCCACTCACTGCGTATGCTAAATCAGACCCTCCGATTCACACCACTCCGTGATGTTTTTCTCACTCCTACTAGTGAATGGCCTGTTAGAAACCCTTACAATATTCACCACCCATGATGTTTTTCAGAAAGCTATCCTACATTGCCACTGCATGTTTCCTGACTTTCCCATGCTCACCACCCCGTGGGGCTTTTCTCTATCCTATATTGCCCTCACTGCCTTTCCTAATAGAGACCCTCTGATTCATACGACCCCGTGATGTTTTTCTCACTCCTACTATTGAATGGCCTGATAGAAACCCTTACAATGTGCAGCACTCGCAATGTTTTTCAGAAACCTATCCTACATTGCCACTGCATGTTTCCTGAACTCCACATGCTGACAACCCCGTGGTGCTTTTCTCCATCTAACATTGCCACTCACTGCCTATCCTAATTCAGACAATCCGATTCACACCACCACCTGATGTTTTTCTCACTCCTACTAGTGAATGGCCTGTTAGAAACCCTTACAATGTGCACCGCCCCGTGATGTTTTTCACAAAGATATTCTACATTGCGACTGCATGTTTCCTGACCTCCCCATGCTGACCACCCCGTGGTGCTTTTCTCCATCCTAGATTGCCACTAACTGCCTGTCCTAATTCAGACCCTCCGATTCACACAACCCCGTGATGTTTTTCTCACTCCTACTAGTGAATGGCCTGTTAGAAACCCTTACAACGCGCACCACGCCACGATGTTTTTCAGAAACCTATCCTACATTGCCACTCACTGTCTATCGTCATTCAGACTCCGCGATTCACGCCACCCCGTGATGTTTTTTTCACTCCTACTAGTGAATGGCCTGTTAGAAACCCTTACAGTGCGCACCACCCGCGATGTTTTTCAGAAACCTATCCTACATTGCCACTGAATGTTTCCTGACCTCCCCATGCTGACCACCCCGTGGTTCTTTTCTCCATCCTACATTGCCACTCACTGCCTATCCTAATACAGAGCCTCCGATTCACACCACCTCGTGATGTTTTTCTCACTCCTACTAGTGAATAGTCTCTTAGAAACACTTACAATGCGCACCACCCGCAATGTTTTTCAGAAACCTATCCTACATTGCCACTGCATGTTTCCTGACCCCCCCATGGTGACCACCCCGTGGTGCTTTTCTCCATCCTAAATTGCCACTCAATGCCTATCCTAATTCAGACCCTCGATTCACACTACCCCGTGATGTTTTTGTCACTCCTACTAGTGAATGGCCTGTTAGAAACCCTTACAATCAGCACCACCAGGCGATGTTTTTCAGAAACATATCCTACATTGCCAGTGCATGTTTCCTGACCTCCACATGCTGACCAGCCCTTGGTGCTTTTCTCCATCCTACATAGCCACTAACTGCCTATCCTATTTCAGACCCTCTGATTCACACCACCCCAAGATGTTTTTCTCACTCCTACTAGTGAATGGCCTTTTAGAAACACTTACAATGCGCACCACACAGTGATGTTTTTCAGAAAGCTATCCTACATTGCCATTGCATGTTTCCTGACCTCCCCATGCTTTCCAGGCCGTGGTGCTTTTTCCATCCTACATTGCCACTCACTGCCTATCCTAAATAAGATATTCCGATTCACACCACCCCATATTGTTTTTCTCACTGCTACTAGTGAATGGCCTGTAAGAAACCTTCCACTGAGCACCACCCCGTGATGTATTTCAGAAACTTGTCCTACATTGCCACTGCATGTTTCCTGACCTCCCCATGTTGACCACCCCGTGGTGCTTTTTACATCCTACTTGCTACTCACTGCATATCCTAATTCAGACCCTCCGATTAACACCACCCCGTGATGTTTTTTTAACTGCTACTAGTTAATGGCCTTTTAGAAACCCTTACAATACGCACCCCCCGCGATGTTTTTCAGAAATCCATCCTACTTTGCCATTGCATGTTTCCGACCTCCCCATGCTGACAACCCCGTGGTGCTTTTCTCCATCCTACATTGCTTCTCACTGAGTATGCTAAATCAGAACCTCTATTTCACCCCACCGCGAGATGTTTTTCTCATTCCTACTATTGAATGGCCTGTTAGAAACCCTTAGAATGCGCACCACCCGCGATGCTATTCAGAAACCTACCGTACATTGCTAGTCACTGCCTATCCTAATTCAGACCCTATGATTCACACCTCCCTGTGATGTTTTTCTCACTACTCCTAGTGAATGGCCTGTTAGAAACCCTTACAATGACCACCACCCGCGATGTTTTTCCGAAACGTATCCTACATTGCCACTCACTGCCTATCCTAATTCAGGCTGTCTGATTCACACCACCTCGTGATGTTTTTCTCACTCCTACTATTGAAGGCCCTGTTAGAAACCTTTACAATGGGCACCAACCCGCGATGTTTTTCACAAACCTATCCTACATTGCCACTGCATGTTTCCTGACCTCCCCAAGGTGACCACCCCGTGGTGCTTTTCTCCATCCTACATTGCCACTCAATGCCTATCCTAATTCAGACCCTCGATTCACACTACCCCGTGATGTTTTTCTCACTCCTAGTAGTGAAGGCCCTGTTAGAAACCCTTACAATGCGCACCAAACCGCGATGGTTTTCACAAACCTATCCTATATTGCCACTGCATGTTTCCTGACCTCCCCATGCTGACCACCGCATGGTGCTTCTCTCCATCCTACATTAACTCTCACAGAGTATGCTAAATAAGACCCTCCGATTCACACCACCCCGTGATGTTTTTCTCACTGCTACTAGTGAATGTCCTCGCAGAAATCCTTACAATGCGCACCACCCTGCGATATTTTTCAGAAAGCTCTCCTACATTGCCACTGCATATTTCCTGACCTCCACATGCTGAACACCCCCTGGTGCTTTTCCCCATCCTACATTGCCACTCACTGCCTATCCTAATTCAGACCCTCCGATTCACACCACCCCGTGATATTTTTCTCACTCCTACTGGTGAATGTCCTGTTAGAAACCCTTACAACGCACACCACCCCACGATGTTTTTCAGAAACCTATCCTATATTGCCAGTGCATGTTTCCTGACCTCCACATGCTCACCACCCCGTGGTGCTTTTCTCCATCCTACATTGCCACTCAATGCCTATCCTATTTCAGACACTCCGGTTGACACCACCCCGTGATGTTTTTCTCACTGGTACTAGTAAATGGCCTGTTATAAACCCTTACAATGCGCACCACCCCGTGATGTTTTTCTGAAACCTATCCTACATTGCCACTGCATGTTTCCTGACCTCCACATGCTGACCACCCCCTGGTGCTTTTCTCCATCCTACATTGCCACTAACAGCCCATCCTAATTCAGCCCCTCTGATTCACACCACCCCATGATGTTTTTCTCACTGCTACTAGTGAATGGCCTTTTAGAAACACTTACAGTGCACCACACCGTGACGTTTTTCAGAAAGCTATCCTACATTGCCACTCACTGCCTATCCTAATTCAGACTATTCCATTACACCATCACGTGACTTTTTCTCACTCCTACTAGTGAAGGGCTTGTTAGAAACCCTTACAATGCGCACCACCCGAAATAGTTTTCAGAAAGCTATCCTACATTGCCACTGCATGTTTCCTGACCTCCCCATGCTGACCACCCCTTGGTGCTTCTCCATCCTACATTGCCACTCAGTGCCTATCCTAATTCAGACCTTCCAATTGACACCACCCCGTGATGTTTTTCTCACTCCTACTAGTGAGTGGCCTGTTAGAAAACATGACAAGGCGTACCACCCCACGTTGTTTTTCAGAAAGCTATCCTACATTGCCATTGCATGTTTCCTGACCTCCCCATGTTGCCCACCCCGTGGGGGTTCTCCATCCTACATTGCCATTCACTGCCTATCGTAATTCAGGCGCTCAGATTCACACCACCACTGGTGTTTTTCTCATTCCTACTAGTGAATGGCCTGTTAGAAAGCCTTACCATGCGGAACCCCCTCGATGTTTTTCAGAAACCTATCCTACATTGCCACTGCATGTTTCCTGACCGCCCCATGCTGACTATCCCGTGGTGCTTTTCTACATCCTACTTTGCCTATCACTGCGTATGCTAAATCAGACCCTCCTATTCACACCACCGCATGATGTTTTTCTCACTCGTACTAGTGAATGGCCTGTTAGAAACCCTGACAATGCACATCACCCTGCGATATTTTTCAGAAACCTATCCTACATCGATACTCACTGCCTATCATAATTCAGACACTCCGATTCACACCACCCCGTGATGATTTTCTCACTCGTACTAGTGAATGGCCTGTTAGAAACCCTTACAATGCATACCACCATGGTATGTTTTTCATAAAGCTATCCTATATTGCCACTGCATGTTTCCTGACGTCCCCATGCTGACCACCCCGTAGTACTTTTCTCCGTCTTACATTGCCCCTCCCTGCCTATCCTAATTCAGACACTCTGACTCACACCATCCCGTGATGTTTTTCTCACTCCTTCTTGTGAATGGCTTGCTAGAAACCCTTACAATGCGCACCACCGTGGGATGTTTTTCCGAAACATATCTTACATTTCCACTGCATATTTCCTAACCTCCCCATGCTGACCACCCCCTGGTGCTTTGTTTCATCCTACATTGCCACTCACTGCATATCCTAATTAAGACCCTCTGATTCACAACCCCGTGTGATGTTTTCCTCACTCCTACTAGTGAACGGCCTGTTAGAAACGCTTACAATGCGCACCACACCGCGATGTTTTTCAGAAACCTATCCTACATTGCCACTGCATGTTTCCTGACCTCCCCATGCTGACCACCCCGTGGTTCTTTTCACCATCCTACATTGCCACTCACTGCCTATCCTCATACAGAGCCTCCGATTCACACCACCTCGTGATGTTTTTCTCACTCCTACTAGTGAATAGTCTCTTAGAAACACTTACAACGCGCACCACCCGCGATGTTTTTCAGAAACCTATCCTACATTGCCACTGCATGTTTCCTGACCTCCCCATTGTGACCACCCCGTGGTGCTTTTCTCCATCCTAAATTGCCACTCAATGCCTATCCTAATTCAGACCCTCGATTCACACTACCCCGTGATGTTTTTCTCACTCCTACTAGTGAATGGCCTGTTAGAAACCCTTACAATCCGCACCACCAGGCGATGTTTTTCAGAAACCTATCCTATATTGCCAGTGCATGTTTCCTGACCTCCACATGCCGACCACCCCGTGGTGCTTTTCTCCATCCTACATTGCCACTAACTGCCTATCTATTTCAGACCCTCTGATTCACACCACCCCATGATGTTTTTCTCACTCCTACTAGTGAATGGCCTTTTAGAAACACTTACAATGCGCACCACACAGTGATGTTTTTCAGAAAGCTATCCTACATTGCCCCGGCATGTTTCTTGACCTCACCATGCTGACCACCCCGTGGTGCTTTTCTCCATCCTACATTGCCACTCATTGCCTATCCTAATTGAGGGCTTCCGATTCACACCACCCCGTGATGTTTTTGTCACTCCTACTAGTGAATGTCCTGTTAGAAACCCTTGCAACGGGCACCACCCCACGTTGATTTTCAGAAACTTATCCTACATTGCCACTCACTGCCTATCCTAATTCAGAGTCTCCAATTACACCACATCGTGATGTTTTTCTCACTCCTACTAGTGAATAGTCTCTTAGAAACCCTTACAGTGCGCACCACCCGCGATGTTTTTCAGAAACATATCCTACATTGCCTCTGCATGTTTCCTGACCTCCCCATGCTGACCACCCCATGGTGCTTTTCTCCATCCTACATTGCCACTCACTGCCTATCCTAATTCAGACAATCCGATTCACACCACCAAACGATGTTTTTCTCACTCCTACTAGTGAATGGCCTGGTAGAAACCCTTACAATGCACACCACCCCGCGATGATTTTCACAAACCTATCCAAATTGACACTGCATGTTTCGTGACCTCCCCATGCTGACCACCCCGTGGGGCTTTTCTCCATCCTACATTGCCTCTCACTGCGTATTCAAATCTGACCCTACGATTCACACAACCCCGTGATGTTTTTCTCACTCCTACTAGTGAATGGTCTGTTAGAAACTCTTAGAATGCACACCACCCGCGATGTTTTTCAGAAACCTACCGTACATTGCTACTCACTGTCTATCCTAATTCAGACCCTACTATTCACACCTCCCCGTGATGTTTTTCTCACTCCTCCTAGTGAATGGCCTGTTAGAAACCCTTACAATGACCACCACCCGCAATGTTTTTCAGAAACGTATCCTACATTGCCACTCAAGCCTATCCTAATTCAGGCTGTCCGATTCATACCACACCGTGATGTTTTTCTCACTCCTAGTAGTGAAGGCCCTGTTAGAAACCCTTACAATGCGCACCAACCCGCGATGTTTTTCACAAACCTATCCTATATTGCCACTGCATGTTTCCTGACCTCCCCATGCGGACCACCGCATGGTGCTTCTCTCCATCCTACATTAACTCTCACAGAGTATGCTAAATAAGACCCTCCGATTCACACCACCCCGTGATGTTTTTCTCACTGCTACTAGTGAATGTCCTCGCAGAAATCCTTACAATGCGCACCACCCCGCGATATTTTTCAGAAAGCTCTCCTACATTGCCACTGCATATTTCCTGACCTCCACATGCTGAACACCCCCTGGTGCTTTTCCCCATCGTACATTGCCACTCACTGCCTATCCTAATTCAGACCCTCCGATTCACACCACCCCGTGATATTTTTCTCACTCCTACTGGTGAATGTCCTGTTAGAAACCCTTACAACGCACACCACCCCACGATGTTTTTCAGAAACCTATCCTATATTGCCAGTGCATGTTTCCTGACCTCCACATGCTCACCACCCCATGGTGCTTTTCTCCATCCTACATTGCCACTCAATGCCTATCCTATTTCAGACACTCCGGTTGACACCACACCGTGATGTTTTTCTCACTGGTACTAGTAAATGGCCTGTTATAAACCCTTACAATGCGCACCACCCCGTGATGTTTTTCTGAAACCTATCCTACATTGCCACTGCATGTTTCCTGACCTCCACATGCTGACCACCCCCTGGTGCTTTTCTCCATCCTACATTGCCACTAACTGCCCATCCTAATTCAGCCCCTCTGATTCACACCACCCCATGATGTTTTTCTCACTGCTACTAGTGAATGGCCTTTTAGAAACACTTACAGTGCACCACACCCTGACGTTTTTCAGAAAGCTATCCTACATTGCCACTCACTGCCTATCCTAATTCAGACTATTCCATTACACCATCACGTGACTTTTTCTCACTCCTACTAGTGAAGGGCCTGTTAGAAACCCTTACAATGCGCACCACCCGAAATAGTTTTCAGAAAGCTATCCTACATTGCCACTGCATGTTTCCTGACCTCCCCATGCTGACCACCCCTTGGTGCTTCTCCATCCTACATTGCCACTCAGTGCCTATCCTAATTCAGACCTTCCAATTGACACCACCCCGTGATGTTTTTCTCACTCCTACTAGTGAATGGCCTGTTAGAAAACATGACAAGGCGTACCACCCCACGTTGTTTTTCAGAAAGCTATCCTACATTGCCATTGCATGTTTCCTGACCTCCCCATGCTGCCCACCCCGTGGGGGTTCTCCATCCTACATTGCCATTCACTGCCTATCGTAATTCAGGCGCTCAGATTCACACCACCACTGGTGTTTTTCTCACTCCTACTAGTGAATGGCCTGTTAGAAACCCTTACCATGCGGAACCCCCTCGATGTTTTTCAGAAACCTATCCTACATTGCCACTGCATGTTTCCTGACCGCCCCATGCTGACTATCCTGTGGTGCTTTTCTACATCCTACTTTGCCTATCACTGCGTATGCTAAATCAGACCCTCCTATTCACACCACCGCATGATGTTTTTCTCACTCGTACTAGTGAATGGCCTGTTAGAAACCCTGAAAATGCACATCGCCCTGCGATATTTTTCAGAAACCTATCCTACATTGATACTCACTGCCTATCATAATTCAGACACTCCGATTCACACCACCCCGTGATGATTTTCTCACTCGTACTAGTGAATGGCTTGTTAGAAACCCTTACAATGCATACCACCATGGTATGTTTTTCAGAAAGCTATCCTATATTGCCACTGCATGTTTCCTGACGTCCCCATGCTGACCACCCCGTAGTACTTTTCTCCGTCTTACATTGCCCCTCCCTGCCTATCCTAATTCAGACACTCTGACTCACACCACCCCGTGATGTTTTTCTCACTCCTTCTTGTGAATGGCTTGCTAGAAACCCTTACAATGCGCACCACCGTGGGATGTTTTTCCGAAACATATCTTACATTTCCACTGCATATTTCCTAACCTCCCCATGCTGACCACCCCCTGGTGCTTTTTTTCATCCTACATTGCCACTCACTGCATATCCTAATTAAGACCCTCTGATTCACAACCCCGTGTGATGTTTTCCTCACTCCTACTAGTGAACGGCCTGTTAGAAACGCTTACAATGCGCACCACACCGCGATGTTTTTCAGAAACCTATCCTACATTGCCACTGCATGTTTCCTGACCTCCCCATGCTGACCACCCCGTGGTTCTTTTCACCATCCTACATTGCCACTCACTGCCTATCCTCATACAGAGCCTCCGATTCACACCACCTCGTGATGTTTTTCTCACTCCTACTAGTGAATAGTCTCTTAGAAACACTTACAACGCGCACCACCCGCGATGTTTTTCAGAAACCTATCCTACATTGCCACTGCATGTTTCCTGACCTCCCCATTGTGACCACCCCGTGGTGCTTTTCTCCATCCTAAATTGCCACTCAATGCCTATCCTAATTCAGACCCTCGATTCACACTACCCCGTGATGTTTTTCTCACTCCTACTAGTGAATGGCCTGTTAGAAACCCTTACAATCCGCACCACCAGGCGATGTTTTTCAGAAACCTATCCTATATTGCCAGTGCATGTTTCCTGACCTCCACATGCCGACCACCCCGTGGTGCTTTTCTCCATCCTACATTGCCACTAACTGCCTATCTATTTCAGACCCTCTGATTCACACCACCCCATGATGTTTTTCTCACTCCTACTAGTGAATGGCCTTTTAGAAACACTTACAATGCGCACCACACAGTGATGTTTTTCAGAAAGCTATCCTACATTGCCCCGACATGTTTCTTGACCTCACCATGCTGACCACCCCGTGGTGCTTTTCTCCATCCTACATTGCCACTCATTGCCTATCCTAATTGAGGGCTTCCGATTCACACCACCCCGTGATGTTTTTGTCACTCCTACTAGTGAATGTCCTGTTAGAAACCCTTGCAACGGGCACCACCCCACGTTGATTTTCAGAAACTTATCCTACATTGCCACTCACTGCCTATCCTAATTCAGAGTCTCCAATTACACCACATCGTGATGTTTTTCTCACTCCTACTAGTGAATAGTCTCTTAGAAACCCTTACAGTGCGCACCACCCGCGATGTTTTTCAGAAACATATCCTACATTGCCTCTGCATGTTTCCTGACCTCCCCATGCTGACCACCCCATGGTGCTTTTCTCCATCCTACATTGCCACTCACTGCCTATCCTAATTCAGACAATCCGATTCACACCACCAAACGATGTTTTTCTCACTCCTACTAGTGAATGGCCTGGTAGAAACCCTTACAATGCACACCACCCCGCGATGATTTTCACAAACCTATCCAAATTGACACTGCATGTTTCGTGACCTCCCCATGCTGACCACCCCGTGGGGCTTTTCTCCATCCTACATTGCCTCTCACTGCGTATTCAAATCTGACCCTACGATTCACACAACCCCGTGATGTTTTTCTCACTCCTACTAGTGAATGGTCTGTTAGAAACTCTTAGAATGCGCACCACCCGCGATGTTTTTCAGAAACCTACCGTACATTGCTACTCACTGTCTATCCTAATTCAGACCCTACTATTCACACCTCCCCGTGATGTTTTTCTCACTCCTCCTAGTGAATGGCCTGTTAGAAACCCTTACAATGACCACCACCCGCAATGTTTTTCAGAAACGTATCCTACATTGCCACTCAAGCCTATCCTAATTCAGGCTGTCCGATTCATACCACACCGTGATGTTTTTCTCACTCCTAGTAGTGAAGGCCCTGTTAGAAACCCTTACAATGCGCACCAACCCGCGATGTTTTTCACAAACCTATCCTATATTGCCACTGCATGTTTCCTGACCTCCCCATGCGGACCACCGCATGGTGCTTCTCTCCATCCTACATTAACTCTCACAGAGTATGCTAAATAAGACCCTCCGATTCACACCACCCCGTGATGTTTTTCTCACTGCTACTAGTGAATGTCCTCGCAGAAATCCTTACAATGCGCACCACCCCGCGATATTTTTCAGAAAGCTCTCCTACATTGCCACTGCATATTTCCTGACCTCCACATGCTGAACACCCCCTGGTGCTTTTCCCCATCGTACATTGCCACTCACTGCCTATCCTAATTCAGACCCTCCGATTCACACCACCCCGTGATATTTTTCTCACTCCTACTGGTGAATGTCCTGTTAGAAACCCTTACAACGCACACCACCCCACGATGTTTTTCAGAAACCTATCCTATATTGCCAGTGCATGTTTCCTGACCTCCACATGCTCACCACCCCATGGTGCTTTTCTCCATCCTACATTGCCACTCAATGCCTATCCTATTTCAGACACTCCGGTTGACACCACACCGTGATGTTTTTCTCACTGGTACTAGTAAATGGCCTGTTATAAACCCTTACAATGCGCACCACCCCGTGATGTTTTTCTGAAACCTATCCTACATTGCCACTGCATGTTTCCTGACCTCCACATGCTGACCACCCCCTGGTGCTTTTCTCCATCCTACATTGCCACTAACTGCCCATCCTAATTCAGCCCCTCTGATTCACACCACCCCATGATGTTTTTCTCACTGCTACTAGTGAATGGCCTTTTAGAAACACTTACAGTGCACCACACCCTGACGTTTTTCAGAAAGCTATCCTACATTGCCACTCACTGCCTATCCTAATTCAGACTATTCCATTACACCATCACGTGACTTTTTCTCACTCCTACTAGTGAAGGGCCTGTTAGAAACCCTTACAATGCGCACCACCCGAAATAGTTTTCAGAAAGCTATCCTACATTGCCACTGCATGTTTCCTGACCTCCCCATGCTGACCACCCCTTGGTGCTTCTCCATCCTACATTGCCACTCAGTGCCTATCCTAATTCAGACCTTCCAATTGACACCACCCCGTGATGTTTTTCTCACTCCTACTAGTGAATGGCCTGTTAGAAAACATGACAAGGCGTACCACCCCACGTTGTTTTTCAGAAAGCTATCCTACATTGCCATTGCATGTTTCCTGACCTCCCCATGCTGCCCACCCCGTGGGGGTTCTCCATCCTACATTGCCATTCACTGCCTATCGTAATTCAGGCGCTCAGATTCACACCACCACTGGTGTTTTTCTCACTCCTACTAGTGAATGGCCTGTTAGAAACCCTTACCATGCGGAACCCCCTCGATGTTTTTCAGAAACCTATCCTACATTGCCACTGCATGTTTCCTGACCGCCCCATGCTGACTATCCTGTGGTGCTTTTCTACATCCTACTTTGCCTATCACTGCGTATGCTAAATCAGACCCTCCTATTCACACCACCGCATGATGTTTTTCTCACTCGTACTAGTGAATGGCCTGTTAGAAACCCTGAAAATGCACATCGCCCTGCGATATTTTTCAGAAACCTATCCTACATTGATACTCACTGCCTATCATAATTCAGACACTCCGATTCACACCACCCCGTGATGATTTTCTCACTCGTACTAGTGAATGGCTTGTTAGAAACCCTTACAATGCATACCACCATGGTATGTTTTTCAGAAAGCTATCCTATATTGCCACTGCATGTTTCCTGACGTCCCCATGCTGACCACCCCGTAGTACTTTTCTCCGTCTTACATTGCCCCTCCCTGCCTATCCTAATTCAGACACTCTGACTCACACCACCCCGTGATGTTTTTCTCACTCCTTCTTGTGAATGGCTTGCTAGAAACCCTTACAATGCGCACCACCGCGGGATGTTTTTCAGAAACATATCTTACATTGCCACTGCATATTTCCTAACCTCCCCATGCTGACCAACCCCTGGCGCTTTTTTTCATCCTACATTGCCACTCACTGCGTATCCTAATTCAGACCCTCTGATTCACAACCCCCTGTGATGTTTTCCTCACTCCTACTAGTGAACGGCCTGTTAGAAACGCTTACAATGCGCACCACACCGCGATGTGTTTCAGAAACCTATCCTACATTGCCACTGCATGTTTCCTGACCTCCCCATGCTGACCACCCCGTGGTTCTTTTCTCCATCCTACATTGCCACTCACTGCCTATCCTCATACAGAGCCTCCGATTCACACCACCTCGTGATGTTTTTCTCACTCCTACTAGTGAATAGTCTCTTAGAAACACTTACAACGCGCACCACCCGCGATGTTTTACAGAAACCTATCCTACATTGCCACTGCATGTTTCCTGACCTCCCCATTGTGACCACCCCGTGGTGCTTTTCTCCATCCTAAATTGCCACTCAATGCCTATCCTAATTCAGACCCTCGATTCACACTACCCCGTGATGTTTTTCTCACTCCTACTAGTGAATGGCCTGTTAGAAACCCTTACAATCCGCACCACCAGGCGATGTTTTTCAGAAACCTATCCTATATTGCCAGTGCATGTTTCCTGACCTCCACATGCCGACCACCCCGTGGTGCTTTTCTCCATCCTACATTGCCACTAACTGCCTATCCTATTTCAGACCCTCTGATTCACACCACCCCATGATGTTTTTCTCACTCCTACTAGTGAATGGCCTTTTAGAAACACTTACAATGCGCACCACACAGTGATGTTTTTCAGAAAGCTATCCTACATTGCCCCGGCATGTTTCTTGACCTCACCATGCTGACCACCCCGTGGTGCTTTTCTCCATCCTACATTGCCACTCATTGCCTATCCTAATTGAGGGCTTCCGATTCACACCACCCCGTGATGTTTTTGTCACTCCTACTAGTAAATGTCCTGTTAGAAACCCTTGCAACGCGCACCACCCCACGTTGATTTTCAGAAACCTATCCTACATTGCCACTCACTGCCTATCCTAATTCAGAGTCTCCAATTACACCATCTCGTGATGTTTTTCTCACTTGTACTAGTGAATGGCCTGTTAGAAACCCTTACAATGCGCATCACCCTGCGATATTTTTCAGAAACCTATCCTACATTGATACTCACTGCCTATCATAATTCAGACACTCCGATTCACACCAGCCCGTGATGTTTTTCTCACTCGTACTAGTGAATGGGCTGTTAGAAACCATTACAATGCGTACCACCACGATATGTTTTTCAGAAAGCTGTCCTATATTGCCACTGCATCTTTCCTGATGTCCCCATCCTGACCACCTCGTAGTGCTTTTCTCCATCCTACATTGCCCCTCACGGCCTATCCTAATTCAGACACTCCGCTTCACACCACCCCGTGATGTTTTTCTCACTCCTTCTTGTGAATGGCTTGCTAGAAACCCTTACAATGCGCACCACCACGGGATGTTTTTCAGAAACATATCTTACATTGCCACTGCATATTTCCTAAAATCCCCATGCTGACCATCCCCTGGTGCTTTTCTTCTTCCTACATTGCCACTCACTGCGTATCAAATTCAGACCCTCTGATTCACAACACCCCGTGATTTTCCTCACTCCTACTAGTGAACGGCCTGTTAGAAACCCTTGCAATGCGCACCACCCCGCGATGTTTTTCAGAAACCTATCCTACATTTCCACTGCATGTTTCCTGACCTCCCCATGGTGACCACCCCCTGGTGCTTTTCTCCATCCTACATTGCCACTCACTGCCTATCCTAATACAGAGCCTCCGATTCACAACACCTCGTGATGTTTTTCTCACTCCTACTAGTGAATAGTCTCTTAGAAACCCTTACAGTGCGCACCACCCGCGATGTTTTTCAGAAACATATCCTACATTGCCACTGCATGTTTCCTGACCTCCCCATGCTGACCACCCCATGGTGCTTTTCTCCATCCTACATTGCCACTCACTGCCTATCCTAATTCAGACAATCCGATTCACACCACCAAATGATGTTTTTCTCACTCCTACTAGTGAATGGCCTGGTAGAAACCCTTACAATGCACACCACCCCGCGATGATTTTCACAAACCTATCCAAATTGACACTGCATGTTTCGTGACCTCCCCATGCTGACCACCCCGTGGGGCTTTTCTCCATCCTACATTGCCTCTCACTGCGTATTCAAATCTGACCCTACGATTCACACAACCCCGTGATGTTTTTCTCACTCCTACTAGTGAATGGTCTGTTAGAAACCCTTAGAATGCGCACCACCCGCGATGTTTTTCAGAAACCTACCGTACATTGCTACTCACTGTCTATCCTAATTCAGACCCTACGATTCACACCTCCCCGTGATGTTTTTCTCACTCCTCCTAGTGAATGGCCTGTTAGAAACCCTTACAATGACCACCACCCGCGATGTTTTTCAGAAACGTATCCTACATTGCCACTCAAGCCTATCCTAATTCAGGCTGTCCGATTCATACCACCCCGTGATGTTTTTCTCAATCCTAGTAGTGAAGGCCCTGTTAGAAACCCTTACAATGCGCACCAACCCGCGATGTTTTTCACAAACCTATCCTATATTGCCACTGCATGTTTCCTGACCTCCCCATGCGGACCACCGCATGGTGCTTCTCTCCATCCTACATTAACTCTCACAGAGTATGCTAAATAAGACCCTCCGATTCACACCACCCCGTGATGTTTTTCTCACTGCTACTAGTGAATGTCCTCGCAGAAATCCTTACAATGCGCACCACCCCGCGATATTTTTCAGAAAGCTCTCCTACATTGCCACTGCATATTTCCTGACCTCCACATGCTGAACACCCCCTGGTGCTTTTCCCCATCCTACATTGCCACTCACTGCCTATCCTAATTCAGACCCTCCGATTCACACCACCCCGTGATATTTTTCTCACTCCTACTGGTGAATGTCCTGTTAGAAACCCTTACAACGCACACCACCCCACGATGTTTTTCAGAAACCTATCCTATATTGCCAGTGCATGTTTCCTGACCTCCACATGCTCACCACCCCGTGGTGCTTTTCTCCATCCTACATTGCCACTCAATGCCTATCCTATTTCAGACACTCCGGTTGACACCACACCGTGATGTTTTTCTCACTGGTACTAGTAAATGGCCTGTTATAAACCCTTACAATGCGCACCACCCCGTGATGTTTTTCTGAAACCTATCCTACATTGCCACTGCATGTTTCCTGACCTCCACATGCTGACCACCCCCTGGTGCTTTTCTCCATCCTACATTGCCACTAACTGCCCATCCTAATTCAGCCCCTCTGATTCACACCACCCCATGATGTTTTTCTCACTGCTACTAGTGAATGGCCTTTTAGAAACACTTACAGTGCACCACACCGTGACGTTTTTCAGAAAGCTATCCTACATTGCCACTCACTGCCTATCCTAATTCAGACTATTCCATTACACCATCACGTGACTTTTTCTCACTCCTACTAGTGAAGGGCCTGTTAGAAACCCTTACAATGCGCACCACCCGAAATAGTTTTCAGAAAGCTATCCTACATTGCCACTGCATGTTTCCTGACCTCCCCATGCTGACCACCCCTTGGTGCTTCTCCATCCTACATTGCCACTCAGTGCCTATCCTAATTCAGACCTTCCAATTGACACCACCCCGTGATGTTTTTCTCACTCCTACTAGTGAATGGCCTGTTAGAAAACATGACAAGGCGTACCACCCCACGTTGTTTTTCAGAAAGCTATCCTACATTGCCATTGCATGTTTCCTGACCTCCCCATGCTGCCCACCCCGTGGGGGTTCTCCATCCTACATTGCCATTCACTGCCTATCGTAATTCAGGCGCTCAGATTCACACCACCACTGGTGTTTTTCTCACTCCTACTAGTGAATGGCCTGTTAGAAACCCTTACCATGCGGAACCCCCTCGATGTTTTTCAGAAACCTATCCTACATTGCCACTGCATGTTTCCTGACCGCCCCATGCTGACTATCCCGTGGTGCTTTTCTACATCCTACTTTGCCTATCACTGCGTATGCTAAATCAGACCCTCCTATTCACACCACCGCATGATGTTTTTCTCACTCGTACTAGTGAATGGCCTTTAGAAACCCTGAAAATGCACATCACCCTGCGATATTTTTCAGAAACCTATCCTACATTGATACTCAATGCCTATCATAATTCAGACACTCCGATTCACACCACCCCGTGATGATTTTCTCACTCGTACTAGTGAATGGCTTGTTAGAAACCCTTACAATGCATACCACCATGGTATGTTTTTCAGAAAGCTATCCTATATTGCCACTGCATGTTTCCTGACGTCCCCATGCTGACCACCCCGTAGTACTTTTCTCCGTCTTACATTGCCCCTCCCTGCCTATCCTAATTCAGACACTCTGACTCACACCACCCCGTGATGTTTTTCTCACTCCTTCTTGTGAATGGCTTGCTAGAAACCCTTACAATGCGCACCACCGCGGGATGTTTTTCAGAAACATATCTTACATTGCCACTGCATATTTCCTAACCTCCCCATGCTGACCAACCCCTGGCGCTTTTTTTCATCCTACATTGCCACTCACTGCGTATCCTAATTCAGACCCTCTGATTCACAACCCCCTGTGATGTTTTCCTCACTCCTACTAGTGAACGGCCTGTTAGAAACGCTTACAATGCGCACCACACCGCGATGTTTTTCAGAAACCTATCCTACATTGCCACTGCATGTTTCCTGACCTCCCCATGCTGACCACCCCGTGGTTCTTTTCTCCATCCTACATTGCCACTCACTGCCTATCCTCATACAGAGCCTCCGATTCACACCACCTCGTGATGTTTTTCTCACTCCTACTAGTGAATAGTCTCTTAGAAACACTTACAACGCGCACCACCCGCGATGTTTTACAGAAACCTATCCTACATTGCCACTGCATGTTTCCTGACCTCCCCATTGTGACCACCCCGTGGTGCTTTTCTCCATCCTAAATTGCCACTCAATGCCTATCCTAATTCAGACCCTCGATTCACACTACCCCGTGATGTTTTTCTCACTCCTACTAGTGAATGGCCTGTTAGAAACCCTTACAATCCGCACCACCAGGCGATGTTTTTCAGAAACCTATCCTATATTGCCAGTGCATGTTTCCTGACCTCCACATGCCGACCACCCCGTGGTGCTTTTCTCCATCCTACATTGCCACTAACTGCCTATCCTATTTCAGACCCTCTGATTCACACCACCCCATGATGTTTTTCTCACTCCTACTAGTGAATGGCCTTTTAGAAACACTTACAATGCGCACCACACAGTGATGTTTTTCAGAAAGCTATCCTACATTGCCCCGGCATGTTTCTTGACCTCACCATGCTGACCACCCCGTGGTGCTTTTCTCCATCCTACATTGCCACTCATTGCCTATCCTAATTGAGGGCTTCCGATTCACACCACCCCGTGATGTTTTTGTCACTCCTACTAGTAAATGTCCTGTTAGAAACCCTTGCAACGCGCACCACCCCACGTTGATTTTCAGAAACCTATCCTACATTGCCACTCACTGCCTATCCTAATTCAGAGTCTCCAATTACACCATCTCGTGATGTTTTTCTCACTTGTACTAGTGAATGGCCTGTTAGAAACCCTTACAATGCGCATCACCCTGCGATATTTTTCAGAAACCTATCCTACATTGATACTCACTGCCTATCATAATTCAGACACTCCGATTCACACCAGCCCGTGATGTTTTTCTCACTCGTACTAGTGAATGGGCTGTTAGAAACCATTACAATGCGTACCACCACGATATGTTTTTCAGAAAGCTGTCCTATATTGCCACTGCATCTTTCCTGATGTCCCCATCCTGACCACCTCGTAGTGCTTTTCTCCATCCTACATTGCCCCTCACGGCCTATCCTAATTCAGACACTCCGCTTCACACCACCCCGTGATGTTTTTCTCACTCCTTCTTGTGAATGGCTTGCTAGAAACCCTTACAATGCGCACCACCACGGGATGTTTTTCAGAAACATATCTTACATTGCCACTGCATATTTCCTAAAATCCCCATGCTGACCATCCCCTGGTGCTTTTCTTCTTCCTACATTGCCACTCACTGCGTATCAAATTCAGACCCTCTGATTCACAACACCCCGTGATTTTCCTCACTCCTACTAGTGAACGGCCTGTTAGAAACCCTTGCAATGCGCACCACCCCGCGATGTTTTTCAGAAACCTATCCTACATTTCCACTGCATGTTTCCTGACCTCCCCATGGTGACCACCCCCTGGTGCTTTTCTCCATCCTACATTGCCACTCACTGCCTATCCTAATACAGAGCCTCCGATTCACAACACCTCGTGATGTTTTTCTCACTCCTACTAGTGAATAGTCTCTTAGAAACCCTTACAGTGCGCACCACCCGCGATGTTTTTCAGAAACATATCCTACATTGCCACTGCATGTTTCCTGACCTCCCCATGCTGACCACCCCATGGTGCTTTTCTCCATCCTACATTGCCACTCACTGCCTATCCTAATTCAGACAATCCGATTCACACCACCAAATGATGTTTTTCTCACTCCTACTAGTGAATGGCCTGGTAGAAACCCTTACAATGCACACCACCCCGCGATGATTTTCACAAACCTATCCAAATTGACACTGCATGTTTCGTGACCTCCCCATGCTGACCACCCCGTGGGGCTTTTCTCCATCCTACATTGCCTCTCACTGCGTATTCAAATCTGACCCTACGATTCACACAACCCCGTGATGTTTTTCTCACTCCTACTAGTGAATGGTCTGTTAGAAACCCTTAGAATGCGCACCACCCGCGATGTTTTTCAGAAACCTACCGTACATTGCTACTCACTGTCTATCCTAATTCAGACCCTACGATTCACACCTCCCCGTGATGTTTTTCTCACTCCTCCTAGTGAATGGCCTGTTAGAAACCCTTACAATGACCACCACCCGCGATGTTTTTCAGAAACGTATCCTACATTGCCACTCAAGCCTATCCTAATTCAGGCTGTCCGATTCATACCACCCCGTGATGTTTTTCTCAATCCTAGTAGTGAAGGCCCTGTTAGAAACCCTTACAATGCGCACCAACCCGCGATGTTTTTCACAAACCTATCCTATATTGCCACTGCATGTTTCCTGAACTCCCCATGCGGACCACCGCATGGTGCTTCTCTCCATCCTACATTAACTCTCACAGAGTATGCTAAATAAGACCCTCCGATTCACACCACCCCGTGATGTTTTTCTCACTGCTACTAGTGAATGTCCTCGCAGAAATCCTTACAATGCGCACCACCCCGCGATATTTTTCAGAAAGCTCTCCTACATTGCCACTGCATATTTCCTGACCTCCACATGCTGAACACCCCCTGGTGCTTTTCCCCATCCTACATTGCCACTCACTGCCTATCCTAATTCAGACCCTCCGATTCACACCACCCCGTGATATTTTTCTCACTCCTACTGGTGAATGTCCTGTTAGAAACCCTTACAACGCACACCACCCCACGATGTTTTTCAGAAACCTATCCTATATTGCCAGTGCATGTTTCCTGACCTCCACATGCTCACCACCCCGTGGTGCTTTTCTCCATCCTACATTGCCACTCAATGCCTATCCTATTTCAGACACTCCGGTTGACACCACACCGTGATGTTTTTCTCACTGGTACTAGTAAATGGCCTGTTATAAACCCTTACAATGCGCACCACCCCGTGATGTTTTTCTGAAACCTATCCTACATTGCCACTGCATGTTTCCTGACCTCCACATGCTGACCACCCCCTGGTGCTTTTCTCCATCCTACATTGCCACTAACTGCCCATCCTAATTCAGCCCCTCTGATTCACACCACCCCATGATGTTTTTCTCACTGCTACTAGTGAATGGCCTTTTAGAAACACTTACAGTGCACCACACCGTGACGTTTTTCAGAAAGCTATCCTACATTGCCACTCACTGCCTATCCTAATTCAGACTATTCCATTACACCATCACGTGACTTTTTCTCACTCCTACTAGTGAAGGGCCTGTTAGAAACCCTTACAATGCGCACCACCCGAAATAGTTTTCAGAAAGCTATCCTACATTGCCACTGCATGTTTCCTGACCTCCCCATGCTGACCACCCCTTGGTGCTTCTCCATCCTACATTGCCACTCAGTGCCTATCCTAATTCAGACCTTCCAATTGACACCACCCCGTGATGTTTTTCTCACTCCTACTAGTGAATGGCCTGTTAGAAAACATGACAAGGCGTACCACCCCACGTTGTTTTTCAGAAAGCTATCCTACATTGCCATTGCATGTTTCCTGACCTCCCCATGCTGCCCACCCCGTGGGGGTTCTCCATCCTACATTGCCATTCACTGCCTATCGTAATTCAGGCGCTCAGATTCACACCACCACTGGTGTTTTTCTCACTCCTACTAGTGAATGGCCTGTTAGAAACCCTTACCATGCGGAACCCCCTCGATGTTTTTCAGAAACCTATCCTACATTGCCACTGCATGTTTCCTGACCGCCCCATGCTGACTATCCCGTGGTGCTTTTCTACATCCTACTTTGCCTATCACTGCGTATGCTAAATCAGACCCTCCTATTCACACCACCGCATGATGTTTTTCTCACTCGTACTAGTGAATGGCCTTTAGAAACCCTGAAAATGCACATCACCCTGCGATATTTTTCAGAAACCTATCCTACATTGATACTCAATGCCTATCATAATTCAGACACTCCGATTCACACCACCCCGTGATGATTTTCTCACTCGTACTAGTGAATGGCCTGTTAGAAACCCTTACAATGCATACCACCATGGTATGTTTTTCAGAAAGCTATCCTATATTGCCACTGCATGTTTCCTGACGTCCCCATGCTGACCACCCCGTAGTACTTTTCTCCGTCTTACATTGCCCCTCCCTGCCTATCCTAATTCAGACACTCTGACTCACACCACCCCGTGATGTTTTTCTCACTCCTTCTTGTGAATGGCTTGCTAGAAACCCTTACAATGCGCACCACCGTGGGATGTTTTTCAGAAACATATCTTACATTGCCACTGCATATTTCCTAACCTCCCCATGCTGACCACCCCCTGGTGCTTTTTTTCATCCTACATTGCCACTCACTGCGTATCCTAATTCAGACCCTCTGATTCACAACCCCCTGTGATGTTTTCCTCACTCCTACTAGTGAACGGCCTGTTAGAAACGCTTACAATGCGCACCACACCGCGATGTTTTTCAGAAACCTATCCTACATTGCCACTGCATGTTTCCTGACCTCCCCATGCTGACCACCCCGTGGTTCTTTTCTCCATCCTACATTGCCACTCACTGCCTATCCTCATACAGAGCCTCCGATTCACACCACCTCGTGATGTTTTTCTCACTCCTACTAGTGAATAGTCTCTTAGAAACACTTACAACGCACACCACCCGCGATGTTTTTCAGAAACCTATCCTACATTGCCACTGCATGTTTCCTGACCTCCCCATTGTGACCACCCCGTGGTGCTTTTCTCCATCCTAAATTGCCACTCAATGCCTATCCTAATTCAGACCCTCGATTCACACTACCCCGTGATGTTTTTCTCACTCCTACTAGTGAATGGCCTGTTAGAAACCCTTACAATCCGCACCACCAGGCGATGTTTTTCAGAAACCTATCCTATATTGCCAGTGCATGTTTCCTGACCTCCACATGCCGACCACCCCGTGGTGCTTTTCTCCATCCTACATTCCCACTAACTGTCTATCCTATTTCAGACCCTCTGATTCACACCACCCCATGATGTTTTTCTCACTCCTACTAGTGAATGGCCTTTTAGAAACACTTACAATGCGCACCACACAGTGATGTTTTTCAGAAAGCTATCCTACATTGCCCCGGCATGTTTCTTGACCTCACCATGCTGACCACCCCGTGGTGCTTTTCTCCATCCTACATTGCCACTCATTGCCTATCCTAATTGAGGGCTTCCGATTCACACCACCCCGTGATGTTTTTGTCACTCCTACTAGTGAATGTCCTGTTAGAAACCCTTGCAACGCGCACCACCCCACGTTGATTTTCAGAAACCTATCCTACATTGCCACTCACTGCCTATCCTAATTCAGAGTCTCCAATTACACCATCTCGTGATGTTTTTCTCACTCGTACTAGTGAATGGCCTGTTAGAAACCCTTACAATGCGCATCACCCTGCGATATTTTTCAGAAACCTATCCTACATTGATACTCACTGCCTATCATAATTCAGACACTCCAATTCACACCAGCCCGTGATGTTTTTCCCACTCGTACTAGTGAATGGCCTGTTAGAAACACTTACAATGCGTACCACCACGATATGTTTTTCAGAAAGCTATCCTATATTGCCACTGCATCTTTCCTGACGTCCCCATCCTGACCACCTCGTAGTGCTTTTCTCGATCCTACATTGCCCCTCACGGCCTATCCTAATTCAGACACTCCGATTCACACCACCCCGTGATGTTTTTCTCACTCCTTCTTGTGAATGGCTTGCTAGAAACCCTTACAATGCGCACCACCACGGGATGTTTTTCAGAACCATATGATACATTGCCACTGCATATTTCCTAAAATCCCCATGCTGACCATCCCCTGGTGCTTTTCTTCTTCCTACATTGCCACTCACTGCGTATCAAAATTCAGACCCTCTGATTCACAACACCCCGTGATTTTCCTCACTCCTACTAGTGAACGGCCTGTTAGAAACCCTTGCAATGCGCACCACCCCGCGATGTTTTTCAGAAACCTATCCTACATTTCCACTGCATGTTTCCTTACCTCCCCATGGTGACCACCCCCTGGTGCTTTTCTCCATCCTACATTGCCACTCACTGCCTATCCTAATACAGAGCCTCCGATTCACAACACCTCGTGATGTTTTTCTCACTCCTACTAGTGAATAGTCTCTTAGAAACCCTTACAGTGCGCACCACCCGCGATGTTTTTCAGAAACATATCCTACATTGCCACTGCATGTTTCCTGACCTCCCGATGCTGACCACCCCATGGTGCTTTTCTCCATCCTACATTGCCACTCACTGCCTATCCTAATTCAGACAATCCGATTCACACCACCAAATGATGTTTTTCTCACTCCTACTAGTGAATGGCCTGGTAGAAACCCTTACAATGCACACCACCCCGCGATGATTTTCACAAACCTATCCAAATTGCCACTGCATGTTTCGTGACCTCCCCATGCTGACCACCCCGTGGGGCTTTTCTCCATCCTACATTGCCTCTCACTGTGTATTCAAATCTGACCCTACGATTCACACAACCCCGTGATGTTTTTCTCACTCCTACTAGTGAATGGTCTGTTAGAAACCCTTAGAATGCGCACCACCCGCGATGTTTTTCAGAAACCTACCATACATTGCTACTCACTGTCTATCCTAATTCAGACCCTACGATTCACACCTCCCCTTGATGTTTTTCTCACTCCTCCTAGTGAATGGCCTGTTAGAAACCCTTACAATGACCACCACCCGCGATGTTTTTCAGAAACGTATCCTACATTGCCACTCAAGCCTATCCTAATTCAGGCTGTCCGATTCATACCACCCCGTGATGTTTTTCTCACTCCTAGTAGTGAAGGCCCTGTTAGAAACCCTTACAATGCGCACCAACCCGCGATGTTTTTCACAAACCTATCCTATATTGCCACTGCATGTTTCCTGACCTCCCCATGCTGACCACCGCATGGTGCTTCTCTCCATCCTACATTAACTCTCACAGAGTATGCTAAATAAGACCCTCCGATTCACACCACCCCGTGATGTTTTTCTCACTGCTACTAGTGAATGTCCTCGCAGAAATCCTTACAATGCGCACCACCCCGCGATATTTTTCAGAAAGCTCTCCTACATTGCCACTGCATATTTCCTGACCTCCACATGCTGAACACCCCCTGGTGCTTTTCCCCATCCTACATTGCCACTCACTGCCTATCCTAATTCAGACCCTCCGATTCACACCACCCCGTGATATTTTTCTCACTCCTACTGGTGAATGTCCTGTTAGAAACCCTTACAACGCACACCACCCCACGATGTTTTTCAGAAACCTATCCTATATTGCCAGTGCATGTTTCCTGACCTCCACATGCTCACCACCCCGTGGTGCTTTTCTCCATCCTACATTGCCACTCAATGCCTATCCTATTTCAGACACTCCGGTTGACACCACACCGTGATGTTTTTCTCACTGGTACTAGTAAATGGCCTGTTATAAACCCTTACAATGCGCACCACCCCGTGATGTTTTTCTGAAACCTATCCTACATTGCCACTGCATGTTTCCTGACCTCCACATGCTGACCACCCCCTGGTGCTTTTCTCCATCCTACATTGCCACTAACTGCCCATCCTAATTCAGCCCCTCTGATTCACACCACCCCATGATGTTTTTCTCACTGCTACTAGTGAATGGCCTTTTAGAAACACTTACAGTGCACCACACCCTGACGTTTTTCAGAAAGCTATCCTACATTGCCACTCACTGCCTATCCTAATTCAGACTATTCCATTACACCATCACGTGACTTTTTCTCACTCCTACTAGTGAAGGGCCTGTTAGAAACCCTTACAATGCGCACCACCCGAAATAGTTTTCAGAAAGCTATCCTACATTGCCACTGCATGTTTCCTGACCTCCCCATGCTGACCACCCCTTGGTGCTTCTCCATCCTACATTGCCACTCAGTGCCTATCCTAATTCAGACCTTCCAATTGACACCACCCCGTGATGTTTTTCTCACTCCTACTAGTGAATGGCCTGTTAGAAAACATGACAAGGCGTACCACCCCACGTTGTTTTTCAGAAAGCTATCCTACATTGCCATTGCATGTTTCCTGACCTCCCCATGCTGCCCACCCCGTGGGGCTTCTCCATCCTACATTGCCATTCACTGCCTATCGTAATTCAGGCGCTCCGATTCACACCACCACTGGTGTTTTTCTCACTCCTACTAGTGAATGGCCTGTTAGAAACCCTTACCATGCACAGCCCCCGCGAGGTTTTTCAGAAACCTATCCTACATTGCCACTGCATGTTTCCTGACCACCCCATGCTGACTATCCCGTGGTGCTTTTCTACATCCTACTTTGTCTATCACTGCGTATGCTAAATCAGACCCTCCGATTCACACCACTGCGTGATGTTTTTCTCACTCGTACTAGTGAATGGCCTGTTAGAAACCCTGACAATGCACATCACCCTGCGATATTTTTCAGAAACCTATCCTACATTGATACTCACTGCCTATCATAATTCAGACACTCCGATTCACACCACCCCGTGATGTTTTTCTCACTCGTACTAGTGAATGGCCTGTTAGAAACCCTTACAATGCGTACCACCATGCTATGTTTTTCAGAAAGCTATCCTATATTGCCACTGCATGTTTCCTGACGTCCCCATGCTGACCACCCCGTAGTGCTTTTCTCCGTCTTACATTGCCCCTCCCTGCCTATCCTAATTCAGACACTCCGACTCACACCACCCCGTGATGTTTTTCTCACTCCTTCTTGTGAATGGCTTGCTAGAAACCCTTACAATGCGCACCACCGTGGGATGTTTTTCAGAAACATATCTTACATGGCCACTGCATATTTCCTAACCTCCCCATGCTGACCACCCCCTGGTGCTTTTCTTCATCCTACATTGCCACTCACTGCGTATCCTAATTCAGACCCTCTGATTCACAACCCCCTGTGATGTTTTCCTCACTTCTACTAGTGAACGGCCTGTTAGAAACCCTTATAATGCGCACCACACCGCGATGTTTTTCAGAAACCTATCCTACATTACCACTGCATGTTTCCTGACCTCCCCATGCTGACCACCCCGTGGTGCTTTTCTCCATCCTCATTGCCACTCAATGCCTATCCTAATTCAGACCCTCGATTCACACTAACCCGTGATGTTTTTCTCACTCCTACTAGTGAATGGCCTGTTAGAAACCCTTACAATCCGCACCACCAGGCGATGTTTTTCAGAAACCTATCCTACATTGCCAGTGCATGTTTCCTGACCTCCACATGCTGACCACCCCGTGGTGCTTTTCTCCATCCTACATTGCCACTAACTGCCTATCCTATTTCAGACCCTCTGATTCACACCACCCCATGATGTTTTTCTCACTCCTACTAGTGAATGGCCTTTTAGAATCACTTACAATGCGTACCACACAGTGATGTTTTTCAGAAAGCTATCCTACATTGCCCCGGCATGTTTCCTGACCTCACCATGCTGACCACCCCGTGGTGCTTTTCTCTATCCTACATTGCCACTCATTGCCTATCCTAATTGAGGGCTTCAGATTCACACCACCCCGTGATGTTTTTGTCACTCCTACTAGTGAATGTCCTGTTAGAAACCCTTGCAACGCGCACCACCCCACGTTGATTTTCAATAACCTATCCTACATTGCCACTCACTGCCTATCCTAATTCAGAGTCTCCAATTACACCATCCCGTGATGTTTTTCTCACTCCTACTAGTGAATGGCCTGTTAGAAAACATGACAAGGTGTACCACCCCACGTTGTTTTTCAGAAAGCTATCCTACATTGCCATTGCATGTTTCCTGATCTCCCCATTCTGACCACCCCGAGGTTCTTTCTACAACCTACATGGCCACTCACTGCCTATCCTAATTCAGACCCTCTGATTCACACCACCCCGTGATGTTTTTCTCAGTCCTATTGGTGAATGGCCTGTTACAAACCTTTACAATGCGCACCACCCCGAGATGTTTTTCAGAAAACTATCCTACCTTGCCACTCACTGTCTATTCTAATTCTGACACCCTGATTCACACCACCCAGTGATGTTTTTGTCACCCCTACTTGTGAATGGCCTGTTTGAAACGCTTACAATGCGCAAGACCAGCGATGTTTTTCAGAAACCTATCCTAAATTGCCACTCACTGCCTATCCTAATTCAGACCCTCCGATTCACACGACCCCGTGTTGTTTTTCTCACTCCAACTATTGAATGGCCTGTTAGAATCCCTTACAATGCGCACCACCTGCGAAGTTTTTCAGAAGCCTATCCTACATTGCCACTGCATGTTTATTGACCTCCCGATGCTGACCAGCCCGTGGTGCTTTTCTCCATCCTACATAGCCCCTCACTGCCTATTCTAATTCAGACAATCTGATTCACACCACCCCATGATGTTTTTCTCACTCCTACTAGTGAATGGCCTGTTAGAAACACTTACAATGCGAACCACCCCGCGATGTTTTTCAGAAACCTATCCTACATTGCCACTGCATGTTTCCTGACCTCCCAAAGGCTGACCACCCCGTGATGCTTTTCTCCATCCTACGTTGCTACTCAATGCCAATCCTAATTCAGACCCTTTGATTCACACCACCCCGTGATGTTTTTCTCACTCCTACTAGTGAATGGCCTGTTAGAAACCCTTACAATGCGCACCACCTGGCGATGTTTTTCAGAAACCTATTGTACATTGCCAGTGAATTTTTCCTGACCTCCACATGCTGACCACCCCATGGTGCTTTTCTCCATCCTACATTGCCACTCACTGCCTATCCTAATTCAGAGTCTCCAATTACACCATCCCGTGATGTTTTTCTCACTCCTACTAGTGAATGGCCTGTTAGAAACCCTTACATTTAACACCACCCGCAATGGTTTTCAGAAAGCTATCCTACATTGCCATTGCATGTTTCCTGACCTCACCATGCTGACCACCCTGAGGTGCTTTCTACAACCTACATTGCCACTCACTGCCTATCCTAATTCAGACCCTCTGATTCACACCACCCCGTGATGTTTTTCTCACTCCTACTAGCGAATGGCCTGTTACAAACCCTTACAATGCGCACCACCCGTAATGTTTTTCACAAATCTATCCTACATTACCACTGCATGTTTACGGAACTCCTTATGCTGAGCACCCCCTGGTGCTTTTCTCCATCCTACATTGCCACACACTGCCTATCCTAATTCAGACAATCCGATTAACACCACACCATGATGTTTTTCTCACTGCTACTAGTGAATGGCCTGTTAGAAACCCTTACAATGCGCACCAACCCGCGATGTTTTTCAGAAACCTATCCTACATTGCCACTGCATGTTTCCTGTCCTCCCCATGCTGAACAGCGCATGGTGCTTTTCTCCATCCTACATTGCCACTCACTGCGTATACTAAATCAGACGCTCCGATTCACACCACCCGGTGATGTTTTTCTCACTCCTACTAGTGAATGGCCTTTTAGAAAACGTTAGAATGCACACCACCCCGTGATGTTTTTCAGAAACCTATCCTACATTGCTACACACTGCCTATCGTAATTCAGACGTTCCGATTGATGATGTTTTTCTCATTCCTACTTGGGAATGGCCTGTTAGAAATCCTTACAATGCGCACCACGCACGATGTTTTTCAGAATGGTATCGTATATTGCCACTGCATGTTTCCTGACCTCCCCATGCGGACCACTCCGTGGTGCTTTTCTCCATTCTACATGGCCACTCACAGCCTATCCTAATTCAGACCCTCGGAATCACACCACCCATTGATGTTTTTCTCACTGCTACTAGTGAATGGCCTGTTAGAAACCCTTACAATGCGCACCAACCCGCGATGTTTTTCAGAAACCTATCCTACATTGCCACTGCATGTTTCCTGTCCTCCCCATGCTGAACAGCGCGTGGTGCTTTTCTCCATCCTACATTGCCACTCACTGCGTATGCTAAATCAGACGCTCTGATTCACACCACCCGGTGATGTTTTTCTCACTCCTACTAGTGAATGGCCTTTTAGAAAACGTTAGAATGCACACCACCCAGTGATGTTTTTCAGAAAGCTATCCTGAATTGCCACTGCCTGTTTCCTGATCTCCCCATGCTGACCACCCCGTGGAATTATTCTCCATTCTACTTTGCCACTCACTGCGTATGCTAAATCAGACCCTCCGATTCACACCACTCCGTTATGTTTTTCTCACTCCTACTATTGAATGGCCTGTTAGAAACCCTTACAATATTCACCTCCCGTGATGATTTTCAGAAAGCTATCCTACATTGCCACTGCATGTTTCCTGACTTTCCCATGCTCACCACCCCGTGGGGCTTTTCTGTATCCTATATTGCCCTCACTGCCTTTCCTAAGAGACCCTCTGATTCATACCACCCCGTGATGTTTTTCTCACTCCTACTATTGAATGGCCTAATAGAAACCCTTACAATGTGCACCACTCGCAATGTTTTTCAGAAACCTATCCTACATTGCCACTGCATGTTTCCTGAACTCCACATGCTAACAACCCCGTGGTGCTTTTCTCCATCTAACATTGCCACTCACTGCCTATCCTAATTCAGACAATCCGATTCACACCACCACATGATGTTTTTCTCACTCCTACTAGTGAATGGCCTGTTAGAAACCCTTACAATGTGCACCGCCCCGTGATGTTTTTCAGAAAGATATTCTACTTTGCGACTGCATGTTTCCTGACCTCCCCAAGCTGACCACCCCGTGGTGCTTTTCTCCATCCTAGATTGCCACTAACTGCCTGTCCTAAATCAGACCCTCCGATTCACACCACCCCGTGATGTTTTTCTCACTCCTACTATGAATGGCCTTTTAGAAACCGTTAGAATACACACCACTCCGCGATGTTTTTCAGAAAGCTATCCTGAATTGCCGCTGCCTGTTTCCTGATCTCCCCATGCTGACCACCCCGTGGAATTATTCTCCATCCCACATTGCCACTCACTGCGTATGCTAAATCAGACCCTCCGATTCACACCACTCCGTGATGTTTTTCTCACTCTTACTAGTGAATGGCCTGTTAGAAACGCTTACAATATTCAGCACCAGCAATGTTTTTCAGAAAGCTATCCTACATTGCCACTGCATGTTTCCTGAATTGACATGCTCACCACCCCGTAGGGCTTTTCTCCATCCTACATTGCCCTCACTGCCTTTCCTAATAGAGACCCTCCGATTCATACCACCCCGTCATATTTTTCTCACCCTTACTATTGAATGGCCTGATAGAAACCCTTACAATGTGCACCACTCGCAATGTTTTTCAGAAACCTATCCTACATTGCCACTGCATGTTTCCTGACCTCACCATGGTGACCACCCCGTGGTGCTTTTCTCCATCCTACATTGCCACTCAATGCCTATCCTAATTCAGAACCTCGATTCCCACTACCCCGTGATGGTTTTATCACTCCTACTAGTGAATGGCCTGTTAGAAACCCTTACAATCCGCACCACCAGGCGATGTTTTTCAGAAACCTATCCTACATTGCCAGTGCATGTTTCCTGACCTCCACATGCTGACCACCCTGTGGTGCTTTACTCCATCCTACATTGCCACTAACTGCCTATCCTATTTCAGACCCTCTGATTCACACCACCCCATGATGTTTTTCTCACTCCTACTAGTGAATGGCCTTTTAGAAACACTTACATTGCGCACCACACCGTGATGTTTTTCAGAAAGCTATCCTACATTGCCCCGGCATGTTTCCTGACCTCACCATGCTGACCACCCCGTGGTGCTTTTCTCCATCCTACATTGCCACTCATTGCCTATCCTAATTGAGGGCTTCTGATTCGCACCACCCCGTGATGTTTTTGTCACTCCTACTAGTGAATGTCCTGTTAGAAACCCTTGCAACGCACACCACCCCACGATGATTTTCAGAAACCTATCCTACATTGCCACTCACTGCCTATCCTAATGCAGATCCTCCAATTACACCATCCCGTGATGTTTTTCGCACTCCTACTAGTGAATGGCCTGTTAGAAACCCTTACCTTTCACACCGACCGCAATGATTTTCAGAAAGCTATCCTACATTGCCATTGCATGTTTCCTGACCTCCCCATTCTGACCTCCCCGAGGTTCTTTCTACAACCTACATGGCCACACACTGCCTATCGTAATTCGGACCCTCTGATTCACACCACCCCATGATGTTTTTCTCAGTCCTATTGGTGAATGGCCTGTTACAAACCTTTACAATGCGCACCACCCCGAGATGTTTGTCAGAAAACTATCCTACCTTGCCACTCACTGTCTATTCTAATTCTGACACCCTGATTCACACTACGCAGTGATGTTTTTGTCACCCCTACTTGTGAATGCCCTGTTTGAAACGCTTACAATGCACACCACCAGCGATGTTTTTCAGAAACCTATCCTAAATTGCCACTCACTGCCTATCCTAATTCAGACCCTCCGATTCACACGACCCCGTGTTGTTTTTCTCACTCCAACTAGTGAATGGCCTGTTAGAATCCCTTACAATGCGCACCACCTGCGAAATTTTTCAGAAGCCTATCCTACATTGCCACTGCATGTTTACTGACCTCCCGATGCTGACCAGCCCGTGGTGCTTTTCTCCAACCTACATAGCCACTCACTGCCTATTCTAATTCAGACAATCTGATTCACACCACCCCATGATGTTTTTCTCACTCCTACTAGTGAATGGCCTGTTAGAAACACTTACAATGCGAACCACCCCGCGATGTTTTTCAGAAACCTATCCTACATTGCCACTGCATGTTTCCTGACCTCCCCATGCTGACCACCCCGTGGTGCTTTTCTCCATCCTACGTTCCCACTCAATGCCTATCCTAATTCAGACCCTCTGATTCACACCACCCCGTGATGTTTTTCTCACTCCTACTAGTGAATGGCCTGTTAGAAACCCTTACAATGCGCACCACCTGGCGATGTTTTTCAGAAACCTATCGTACATTGCCAGTGAATTTTTCCTGACCTCCACATGCTGACCACCCCATGGTGATTTTCTCCATCCTACCTTGCCACTAACTGCCTATCCTAATTCAGACCCTCTGAGTTACACCACCCCACGATGTTTTTCTCACTCCTACTAGTGAATGGCCTTTTAGAAACCCTTACAATGCGCATCACACCGCGATGTTTTTCAGAAAGCTATCATACATTGCCACTGCATGTTTCCTGACCTCACCATGATTACCACCCCGTGGTGCTTTTCTCCATCCTATATTGCCACTCCCTGCCTATACTAATTCAGACCGCCCGATTCACACCACCCCGTGATGTTTTTTACACCCCTACTAGTGAATGGCCGGTTAGAAACACTTACAATGCACATCACCCGCGATGTTTTTCAGAAACCTATCGTAAATTGCCACTCTCTGCCTATCGTAATTCAGACCCTCCAATTCACACCACCCCGTGACGTTTTTCTCCCTACTACTAGTGAATGGCCTGTTACAAACCCTTACAATGCGCACCACCCGCGATGTTTTTCACAAATCTATCCTACATTGCCACGGCATTTTTCCTGACCTCCCCATGATGAGCACCCCCTGGTGCTTTTCTTCATCCTATATTGCCACTCACTGCCTATCCCAATTCAGACAATCTGATTCACAGCAGCCCATGATGTCTTTTCTCACTCCTACTAGTGAATGGCCTGTTAGAATCCCTTACTATGTGAACCACCCCGCGATGTTTTTCAGAAACCTATCCTACATTGCCACTGCATGTTTCCTGACCTCCACATGCTGACCACCCTGCGGTGCTTTTCTCCATCCTATCTTGTCACTCACAGCTATCCTTATTCAGACCCTCCGATTCACACCACACCATGATGTTTTTCTTACTCCTACTAGTGAATGGCCTGTTACAAACCCTTACAATGTGCAC
The DNA here is from genome assembly GCF_034190915.1 of Cavia porcellus. Lineage (NCBI taxonomy): Eukaryota > Metazoa > Chordata > Mammalia > Rodentia > Caviidae > Cavia > Cavia porcellus. Next base: position 32,264,358 of record NW_026947515.1, read on the forward strand.
CACCCACAATGTTTTTCACAAATCTATCCTGCATTACCACTGCATGTTTCCGGAACTCCTTATGCTGAGCACGCCCTGGTGCTTTTCTCCATCCTACATTGCCCCTCACTGCCTATCCTAGTTCAGACAATCCGATTCACACCACCCCATGATGTTTTTCTCACTGCTACTAGTGAATGGCCTGTTAGAAACCCTTACAATGCGCACCACCCGCGATGTTTTTCAGAAATCGATCCTACATTGCCACTCACCGCCTATCCTAATTCAGACAATCCGATTCACACCACCCCATGATGTTTTTCTCCTTCCTACTAGTGAATGGCCTGTTAGAAATCCTTACAATGCGCACCACCAACGATGTTTTTTAGAAGGTATCGTATATTGCCACTGCATGTTTGCTGACCTCCCCATGCTGACCACTCCATGGTGCTTTTCTCCATTCTACATGGCCATTCACAGCCTATCCTAATTCAAACCCTCGGAATCACACCACCCGGTCATGTTTTTCTCACTCCTACTAGTGAATGGCCTGTTAGAAACCCTTACAATGCGCACCACCCACAATAGTTTTCAGAAAGCTATCCTACATTGCCACTGCATGTTTCCTGACCTCCCCATGCTGACCACGCAGAGGTGCTATTCTCCATCCTACATTGCCACTCACTGCATATCCTATTTCAGACCCTCCGATTCACACCACCCCGTGATGTTTTTCTCACTCCTACTAGTGAATGGCCTGTTACCATCCCTTACAATGCGCACCACCCGCAATGTTTTTCACAAATCTATCCTGCATTACCTCTGCATGTTTCCGGAACTCCTTATGCTGAGCACCCCCTGGTGCTTTTCTCCATCCTACATTGCCACTCACTGCCTATCCTAATTCAGACAATCCGATTCATACCACCCCATGATGTTTTTCTCACTGCTAGTAGTGAATGGCCTGTTGGAAACCCTGACAACGCGCACCAACCCGCGATGTTTTTCAGAAACCTATCCTACATTGCCACTGCATGTTTCCTGTCCTAACCATGGTGAACAACGCGTGGTGCTTTTCTCCATCCTACATTGCCACTAACTGCCTATCCTAAATCAGACCCTCCGATTCACACCACCCCATGATGTTTTTCTCACTCCTACTAGTGAATGGCCTTTTAGAAACCCTTAGAATGCACACCACCCCGCGATAATTTTTCAGAAAGCTATCCTGCATTGCCACTGCCTGTTTCCTGATCTCCCCATGCTGACCACCCCGTGGAATTATTCTCCATACTACATTGCCATTCACTGCGTATGCTAAATCAGACCCTCCGATTCACACCACCCCGTGATGTTTTTCTCACTCCTACTAGTGAATGGCCTTTTAGAAACCGTTAGAATGCACACCACCCCGCAATGTTTTTCAGAAAGCTATCCTGAATTGCCGCTGCCTGTTTCCTGATCTCCCCATGCTAAACACCCCGTGGAAGTATTCTCCATCCTACATTGCCACTCACTGCGTATGCTAAATCAGACCCTCCGATTCACACCACTCCGTGATGTTTTTCTCACTCTTACTAGTGAATGGCCTGTTAGAAACCCTTACAATATTCAGCACCCGCGATGTTTTTCAGAAAGCTATCCTACATTGCCACTGCATGTTTCCTGACTTTCCCATGCTCACCACCCCGTGGGGCTTTTCTCCATCCTACATTGCCACTCACTGCCTATCCTTATTCACACAATCCGATTCACACCACCACATGATGTTTTTCTCACTCCTATTAGTGAATGGCCTGATAGAAACCCTTACAATGTGCACTGGCCCTTGATGTTTTTCAGAAAGATATTCTACATTGCGACTGCATGTTTCCTGACCTCCCCATGCTGACCTCGCCGTGGTGCTTTTCTCCATCCTAGATTGCCACTCAGTGCCTATCCTAATTCAGACCCTCTGATTCACATCACCCCGTGATGTTTTTCTCACTCCTACTAGTGAATGGTCTGTTAGAAACCCTTACAACGTGAACCACGCCACGATGTTTTTCAGAAACCTATCCTACATTGCTACTCACTGTCTATCCTCATTCAGACTCCCCGATTCACGCCACCCCGTGAGGTTGTTTTCACTCCTACTAGTGAATGGCCTGTTAGAAAACCTTACAATGCGCACCACCCGCGAAGTTTTTCAGAAAGCTATCCTACATTGCCACTGCATGTTTCCTGACCACTCCATGCTGACCACCCCGTGGTGTGTTTCTCCATCCTACATTGCCACTCACTGCCTATCCTAATTTAGACCCTCAGATTCACACCACCCCGTGATGTTTTTCTCACTTCTTCTTGTGGATTGCCCGCTAGAAACCCTTTCAGTGCGTACCGCCGTGCTATGTTTTTCAGAAACCTATTTTACATTGCCACTGTATATTTCCTGACCTCCCCATGCTGAACAACCCTTGGTGCTTTTCTCCATCCTACATTGCCACTCACTGAATATCCGAATTCAGACCCTACGATTCACACCACCCCGTGATATTTTTCTCACTCCTGCTGGTGAATGTCCTGTTAGAAAACCTTACAACGCGCACCACCCTGCGATGTTTTTCAGAAACCTTTCCTACATTGCCACTGCATGTTTCCTGACCTCCCCATGCTCACCACCCCGTGGTGCTTTGCTCCATCCTTCATTGCCACTCACTTCCTATCTGAATACAGACCCTCCTATTCACACCACCCCGTGATGTCTTTCTCACTCCTTCTAATTAATGGCCTTTTAGAAAACATTACAATGCACACTACCCGCGATGTTTTTCAGAATCATATCCTATATTGCCACTGCATGTTTCCTGACTTCCCCATGCTGACCATCCTGTGGTGCTTTTCTCCATCCTACATTGCCACTCACTGCCTATCCTAATACAGACCCTATGATTCACACCACCCCGTGATGTTTTTCTCACTCCTACTAGTGAATGTCCTGTTAGAAACCCTTCCACTGCGTAGCACCCCGCGATGCTTTTCAGAAACCTATGCTACATTGCCACTCCATGTTTCCTGTCCTCCCCATGCTGACCACCCCATGTTGGTTTTCTCCATCCTAAATTGCCACTCCCTGCCTATCCTAATTCAGACCCTCCGATTCACAACACGCCGTGAGGTTTTTCTCACTCCTACTTGTGAATGGCCTGTTAGATACCCTTACAATGCGCACCCCCCGCGATGTTTTTCAGAAACCTATCCTACATTGCCACTGCATGTTTCCTGACCTCCCCATGCTGACCACCCTGTGGTGCTTTTCTCCATCCTACATTGCCTCTCACTGCGTATGCTCAATCAGACCCTCCGATTCACACCACCGTGTGATGTTTTTCTCACTCGTACTAGTGAATGGCCTGTTAGAAACCCTTACAATGCGCATCACCCTGCGATATTTTTCAGAAACCTATCCTACATTGCTACTCACTGCCTATCATAATTCAGACACTCCGATTCACACCAGCCCCTTATGTTTTTCTCAATCGTACTAGTGAATGGCCTGTTAGAAACCCTTACAATGCGTACCACCACGCTATGTTTTTCAGAAAGCTATCCTACATTGCCAGTGCATGTTTCCTGACCTCCCCATGCTGACCACCCCATGGTGCTTTTCTCCATCCTACATTGCCACTAACTGCCCAGCCTAATTCAGCCCCTCTGGTTCACACCACCCCATGATGTTTTTCTCACTACTACTAGTGAATGGCCTTTTAGAAACCCTTACAATGCGCACCACACCGTGACGTTTTTCAGAAAGCTGTCCTACATTGCCACTCACTGCCTATCCTAATTCAGACTCTTCTATTACACCATCACGTGACTTTTTCTCACTCATACTAGTGAAGGGCCTGTTAGAAACCCTTACAATGCGCACCACCCAAAATAGTTTTCAGAAAGCTATCCTTCATTGCCACTGCATGTTTCCTGACCTCCCCATGCTGCCCACCCCGAGGGGCTCTTCTCCATCCTACATTGTCACTCACTGCCTATCCTAATTCAGACCCTCCGATTCACACCACCTCGTGGTGTTTTTCTCACTCCTATTAGTGAATGGCCTGTTACAAACACTTACAATGCGCACCACCCCGCGATGTTTTTCAGAAAGCTATCGTACATTGCTACTCACTGCCTATCCTAATTCGACCCTCCGATTCAAACCACCCCGTGATATTTTTCTCACTCCTACTAGTGAATGGCCTGTTAGAAACCCTTACAATGCGCACCACCCCGCGATGTTTTTCAGAAACCTATCCTACATTGCCACTGCATGTTTCCTGGCCTCCCCATGCTGACGACCCCGTGGTGCTTTTCTCCATCCTACATTGCCTCTCACTGCGTATGCTAAATCAGACCCTCCGATTCACACCACCGTGTGATGTTTTTCTCACTCGTACTAGTGAATGGCCTGTTAGAAACCCTTACAATGCGAATCACCCTGCGATATTTTTCAGAAACCTATCCTACATTGCTACTCACTGCCTATCGTAATTCAGACACTCCGATTCACACCAGCCCGTGATGTTTTTCTCACTCGTACTAGTGAATGGTCTGTTAGAAACCCTTACAATGCGTACCACCACGCTATGTTTTTCAGAAAGCTATCCTATATTGCGACTGCATCTTTCCTGACGTCCCCATCCTGACCACCCCGTAGTGCTTTTCTCCATCCTACATTTCCCCTCACTGCCTATCCTAATTCAGACACTCTGACTCACACTACCCGGTGATGTTTTTCTCACTCCTTCTTGTGAATGGCTTTCTAGAAACCCTTACAATGCGCACCACCGCGGGATGTTTTTCAGAAACATATCCTACATTGCCACTGCATGTTTCCTGACCTCCCCATGCTTATCACCCCATGGTGCTTTTCTCCATTCTACATTGCCACTCACTGCCTATCCTAATTCAGACAATCTGATTCACACCAGCCCATGATGTTTTTCTCACTCCTACTGGTGAATGGCCTGTTAGAAACTGTTACAATGTGCACCACACCGCGATGTTTTTCACAAACCTATCCAAATTGCCACTGCACGTTTCGTGACCTCCCCATGATGACCACCCCGTGCGGCTTTTCTCCATCCGACATTGCCTCTCACTGCGTATTCTAATTCAGACCCTACTATTCACACCACCCCGTGATGGTTTTCTCACTCCTACTAGTGAATGGTCTGGTAGAAACCCTTAGAATGCGCACCCCCCGCGATGTTTTTCAGAAACCTACCATACACTGCTACTCACTGCCTATCCTAATTCAGACCCTACGATTCACACTACCCTGTGATGTTTTTCTCACTCCTCCTAGTTAATGGCCTGTTAGAAACCCTTACAATGACCACCACCCGCGATGTTTTTCAGAAACATATCCTACATTCCCACTCACTGCCTATCCTAATTCAGACTGTCCGATTTACACCACCCTGTGATGTTTTTCTCACTCCTACTAGTGAATGTCCTCTTAGAAATCCTTACAATGCGCACCACCCCGCGATATTTTTCAGAAAGCTATCCTACATTGCCACTGCACATTTCCTTACCTCCCCATGCTGAACACCCCCTGGTGCATTTCTCCATCCTACATTGCCAGTCACTGCCTATCCTAATTCAGACCCTCCTATTAACACCACCCCGTGACATTTTTCTCACTCCATTGGTGAATGTCCTGTTAGAAAGCGTTACAAAGCGCATCACCCCGCGATGTTTTTCAAAAACCTATCCTATATTGCCACTGCATGTTTCCTGACCTCCACATGCTCACCACCCCGTGGTGCTTTTCTCCATCCTACATTGCCACTCACTGCCTATCCTATTTCAGACCATCCGGTGGACCCCAACCCGTGATGTTTTTCTCACTCGTACTAGTAAATGGCCTGTTAGAAACCCTTACAATGCGCACCACCCCGTGATGTTTTTCCGAAACCTATCCTACATTGCCAGTGCATTTTTCCTGACCTCCCCATGCTGACCACCCCATGGTGCTTTTCTCCATCCTACATTGCCACTAACTGCCCGTTGTAATTCAGCCCCTCTGGTTCACACCACCCCATGATGTTTTTCTCACTGCTACTAGTGAATGGCCTTTTAGAAACCCTTACAATGCGCACCACACCGTGACGTTTTTCAGAAAGCTGTCCTACATTGCCACTCACTGCCTATCGTAATTCAGACTCTTCCATTACAGCATCACGTGACTTTTTCTCACTCCTACTAGTGAAGGGCCTGTTAGAAACCCTTACAATGTGCACCACCTGAAATAGTTTTCGGAAAGCTATCCTACATTGCCACTGCATGTTTCCTGACCTCACCATGCTGACCACCCCGAGGTGCTCTTCTGCATCCTACATTGCCACTCACTGCCTATCCTAATTCAGACCCTCCGATTCACACCACCCCGTGGTGTTTTTCTCACTCCTACTAGTGAATGGCCTGGTACAAACCCTTACAATGCGCACAACCCCGCGATGTTTTTCAGAAACCTATCCTACATTGCCACTCAGTGCCTATCCTAATTCAGACCCTGCGATTCAAATCACCCCGTGATATTTTTCTCACTCCTACTAGTGAATTGCCTGTTAGAAACCCTTACAATGCGCACCACCCCGCGATGTTTTTCAGAAACCTATCCTACATTGCCACTCACTGCCTATCCTAATTCAGACCCTCTGATTCATACCAGCACGTGACGTTTTTCTCACTCCTACTAGTGCATGGCCTGTTACAAACCCTTGCAATGCGCACTACCCGCGATGTTTTTCAGAAATCTATCCTACATTGCCACTGCATGTTTCCTGACCTCACCATGCTGAGCACCCCCTAGTGCTTTTCTCCATCCTACATTGCCACTCACTGCCTATTCTAATTCAGGTAATCGGATTCACACCACCCCATGATGTTTTTCTCACTGCTACTAGTGAAATGCCTGTTAGAACCCTTACAATGCGCAAACCCCACGATGTTTTTCTGAAACCTATCCTACATTGCCACTGCATGATTCCTGTCCTCCCCATACTGAACACTGTGTGGTGCTTTTATCCATCCTACATTGCCACTAACTGCCTATCCGAATTGAGACCCTCCGACTCACACCACCCCGTGATGTTTTTCTCACTCCTACTAATGAATGGCCTGTTAGAAAGCCTTACAACCCGAACCCCCCTACGATGTTTTCCAGAAACCTATCCTGTATTGCCACTCACTGTCTATCCTCATTCAGACTCTTCGATTCACACCACCCCGTGATGTTTTTTTGACTCCTACTAGTGAATGGCCTGTTAGAAACGCTTACAATGCGCAACACCCGCGATCTTTCCAGAAAGCTATCCTACATTGGCACTGCATGTTTCCTGACCTCCCATGCTGACCACCCTGTGGTGTGTTTCTCCATCTTACATTGCCACTCACTGCCTATCCTAATTCAGACCTTCCAATTCTCACCACCCCGTGATGTTTTTCTCACTCCTACTTGTGAATGGCGTCCTAGAAACCCTTACAATGCGCACCACCGCGGGATGTTTTTCAGAAACATATCTTACATTGCCACTGCATATTTCCTGACCTCCCCATGCTGACCACCCCCTGGTGCTTTTCTCCATCCTAAATTGCCACTCGCTGCGTATCCTAATTCAGACCCTCTGATTCACAACACCCCGTGATGTTTTCCTCACTCCTACTAGTGAACAGCCTATTAGAACCCCTTACAATGCGCACCACTCAGCGATGTTTTTCAGAAACCTATCCTACATTGCCACTGCATGTTTCCTGACCTCCCCATGCTGACCACCCCGTGGTGCTTTTCTCCATCCTACATTGCCACTCACTGCCTATCCTAATTGAGAAAATCTGATTCACACCACCGCGTGATGTTTTTCTCACTCCTACTAGTGAATGGTCTGTTAGAAACCCTTAGAATGACCACCACCCGCGATGTTTTTCAGAAACCTATCGTACATTGCTACTCACTGCCTATCCTAATTAAGACCCTCCGATTCACCCCACCCCGTGATGTTTTTCTCACTCCTCCGAGTGAATGGCCTGTTAGAAACCCTTACAATGAGCACGACCCAATATGTTTTTCAGAAACGTATCCTACATTGCCACTCACTGCCTATTCTAATTCAGACTGGCTGATTCACACCACCCCGTGATGTTTTTCCCAGTCCTACTAGTGAAGGGCCTGTTAGAAACCCTTAAAATGGGCACCACCTCGCGATGTTTTTCACAAACCTATCCTACATTGCCACTGCATGTTTCCTGACCTCCCCATGCTGACCACCCAGTGGTGCTTTTCTCCATCCTACATTACCTCTCACTGGGTATGCTAAATAGGACCCTCCGATTCACACCAAACCGTGATGTTTTTCTCACTCTTACTAGTGAATGTTCTGTTAGAAATCCTTACAATGTACACCACACGGCGATGTTTTTTTGAAACCTATCCTACAATGCCACTGCATGTTTACTGACCTCCCCATGCTTACCATGCGGTGGTGCTTTACTCCATCTTACGTTGGCACTCACTGCCTATTCTAATTCAGACCCTCCAATTCACACCACCCTGTGATGTTTTTCTTACTCCTAATAGTGAATGGTCTGTTAGAAAGCCAAACAATGCGCACCACGACGCCATGATTTTCAGAATCCTATCCTAAATTGCCACTGCATGTTTCCTGACCTCCCCATGCTGAACACCCCGAGGTGGTATTCTCCATCCTACATTGCCACTCTCTGCCTATCCTAATTCAGACCCTCCGATTCACACGACCCCGGGATGTTTTTCTCACTCCTACTAGTGAATGGCCTGTTACAAACCCTTACCTTGCGCACCACCGCGCGATGTTTTTCTGAAACCTATCATACATTGCCACTCACTGCCTATCCTAATTCAGACAATCCGACTCACACCACCCCATGATGTTTTTCTCACTGCTGCTAGTGAATGGCCTGTTAGAAACCCTTACAATGCGTACCACCCCGCGAAGTTTTTCAGAAACCTATCCCACATTGCCACTGCAAGTTTCCTGACCTCCACATGCTGACCACCCCATGGTGCTTTTCTCCATCCTACAGTGTCATTCACAGCCTATCCTAATTCAGACAATCCGTTTCACACCACCACATGATGTTTTTCTCACTCCAACTAGTGAATGGCCTGTTAGAAGGCCTTACAATGCGCACCGCTGTGTGATGTTTTTCAGAAACCTATCCTATATTGCCACTGCATGTTCCCTGACCTCCCCATGCTCACCACCCCGTGGTGCTTATCTCCATCCTTCATTGCCACTCATTGCCTATCCTAATACAGACCCTCCTATTCACGCCACACCGTGATTTTTTCTCACTCCTACTAATGAATGGCCTCTTAGAAACCCTTACAATGCGCACTACCCACGATGTTTTTCAGAAACATATCCTACATTGCCACTGAATTTTTCCTGAATTCCCCATGCTGACCACCCCGTGGTGCTTTTCTCCATCCTACATTGCAACTCACTGCCTATCCCAATTCAGACAATCCGATTCACACCATCCCATGATGTTTTTCTCACTCCTACTAGTGAATGGCCGTTTAGAAACCCTTCAGCTGCGTACCACCACGCGATGTTTTTCAGAAACCTATCCTACATTGCCACTGCATGTTTCCTGACCTCCGTATGCTGACAACCCCATGTTGGTTTTCTCCATCCTACATTGCCACTCACTGCTTATGCGAAATCAGACCCTTCGATTCACACCACCTCTTGATGTTTTTCTCACTCCTACTAGTGATTGGCCTGTTAGAAACCCTTACAATGCGCATCACCCTGCGATATTTTTCAGAAACTATCCTACATTGCTACTCACTGCCTCTCGTAATTCAGACACTCCGATTCACACCACCCCGTGATGTTTTTCTCACTTGTACTAGTGAATGGCCTGTTAGAAACCCTTACAATGCGCACCACCACACTATGTTTTTCAGAAAGCTATCCTACATTGCCACTGCATGTTTCAGGACCTCCACATGCTGACCATCCCGTGGTGTTTTTTTCCATCTTACATTGCAACTCACTGCCTATACTAATTCAGACCCTCCGATTCACACCACCCCGTGACATTTTTCTCACTTCTTCTTGTGGATGGCATGCGAGAAAACCTTACAATGCACACCACAGCGCGATGTTTTTCAGAAAGCTATCCTATATTACCACTGCATGTTTCCTGAGCTCCCGATGCTGACTACCCCATAGTGTTTTCTCCATCCTACATTGCCCCTCACTGCCTATACTAATTCTGACCCTCCGATTCACACCACCCGGTGATGTTTTTCTCACTCCTACTAGTGAATGACCTGTTAGAAATCCTTACAATGCGCACCACCCGCGATGTTTTCCGGAAAGCTATCGTACATTGCCACTGCATGTTTCCAGACTTCCCCATGCTGAACATTCCGTGGTGCTTTTCACCATGCTACATTGCCATTCACTGCCTATCCTAATTCAGACCCTCCGAATCACACCACCTGGTGATGTTATTCTCACTCCTACTAGTGACTGGCCTGTTAGAAACCTTTACAATGAGCACCACCACGCGATATTTTCAGAAAGCTGTCCTACATTGCCACTGCATGTTTCCTGACTTCCACATGCTGACCACCCCGTGGTGTTTTTTTCCATCCTACATTGGCACTCACTGCCTATCCTAATTCAGACACAACGACTCACACCACCCTGTGATGTTTTTCTCACTCCTACTTGTGAATGGCCTGCTAGAAACCCTTACAATGTGCCCCACCACGGGATGTTTTGAGAAACATATCTTACATTGCCACTGCATATTTCCTGACCTCCCCATGCTGACCACCCCCTGGTGCTTTTCTCCATCATACATTGCCACTCACTGCGTATCCTAATTCAGTCCCTCTGATTCACAACACCCCGTCATGTTTTCCTCACTCCTACTAGTGAAGGGCCTGTTAGAAACCCTTACAATGGGCACCACCCCGCGATGTTTTTCACAAACCTGTCTTACATTGCCACTGCATGTTTCCTGACCTCCCCATGCTGACCACCCCGTAGGGCTTTTCTCCATCCTACATTACCCCTCACTGCCTATACTAATTCTGACCCTCCGATTCACACCACCCCGTGATGTTTTTCTCACTCATACTTGTGAATGATCTGTTAGAAACCCTTATAATGCGCAGCACCCGCAATGTTTTTCGGAAAGCTATCGTACATTGCCACTGCATGTTTTCAGACCTCCCCATGCTGACCACTCCGTGGTGCTTTTCACAATCCTACATTGCCACTCATTGCCTATCCTAATTCAGACCCTCTGAATCACACCACCTGGTGACGTTTGTCTCACTCCTACTAGTGACTGGCCTGTTAGAAACCTTTGCAATGAGCACCACCACGCGATATTTTCAGAAATCTGTCCTACATTGCCACTGCATGTTTTCTGACATCCACATGCTGACCACCCCGTGGAGTTTTTTTTTCCATCCTACATTGGCATTCACTGCCTATCCTAATTCAGACAATCCGTTTAACACCACCCCGTGATGTTTTTCTCACTCTCACTAGTGAATGGTCTGTTAGAAACATTTAGAATGCACACCACCAGCGATGTTTTCAAAAACCTATCGTACACTGCTACTCACTGCCTATCCTAATTTAGACCCTCCGATTCACATAACCCCGTGATGCTTTTCTCACTCCTTCTAGTGAATGGCCTGTTAGAAACCCTTACAATGAGCACCACCTGCGATGTTTTTCAGAAACGTATCCTACATTGCCACTCACTGCCTATATTAATTCAGACTATCCGATTCACACCAGCCCATGATGTTTTTCTAACGCCTACTAGTGAAGGGCCTGTTAGAAACCCTTACAATGGGCACCACCCCGCGATGTTTTTCACAAACCTATGCTACATTGCCACTGCATGTTTCCTGACCTCCCCATGCTGACCACCCCGTAGTGCTTTTCTCCATCCTACATTGCCACTCATTGCCTATCCTAATTCAGACCCTCTGAATCACACCACCTGGTGACGTTTGTCTCACTCCTACTAGTGACTGGCCTGTTAGAAACCATTGCAATGAGCACCACCACGCGATATTTTCAGAAATCTGTCCTACATTGCCACTGCATGTTTCCTGACCTCCACATGCTGACCACCCCATGGTGTTTTTTTGCATCCTACATTGGCATTCACTGCCTATCCTAATTCAGACACTCCCACTCACACCACCCCGTGATGTTTTTCTCACTCCTACTTGTGAATGGCCTGCTAGAAACCCTTACAATGTGCACCACCGCGGGATGTTTTTCAGAAACATTTCTTACATTGCCACTGCATATTTCCTGACCTCCCCATGCTGACCACCCCCTGGTGATTTTCTCCATCCTACATTGCCACTCACTGCGTATCCTAATTCAGTCCCTCTGATTCACAACACCCCGTCATGTTTTCCTCACTCCTACTAGTGAACGGCCTTTTAGAAATCCTCACAATGCGCACCACCCAGCGATGTTTTTCAGAAACCTATGCTACATTGCCACTGCATGTTTCCTGACCTCCCCATGCTGACCACCCCGTGGTGTTTTCTCCATCCTACATTGCCACTCACTGCCTATCCTAATACAGACCCTTCGATTCACACCACCCCGTGATGTTTTTCTCTCTCCTACTAGTGAATGGTCTGTTAGAAACCCTTAAAATGCGCACCAGCCCGGATGTTTTTCAGAAACCTACCATACATTGCTACTCACTTCCTATCCTAATTCAGATCCTCTGATTCACACCACCCCGTGATGTTTTTGTCACTCCTCCTAGTGAATGGCCTGTTAGAAACCCTTACAATGACCACCACCCTCGATGTTTTTCAGACACGTATCCTACATTGCCACTCACTGCCTATCCTAATTCAGACTGTCCGATTCACACCACCCCGTGATGTTTTTCTCTCTCCTACTAGTGAATGGCCTGTTAGAAACCCTTACAATGGGCACCACCCCGCGATGTTTTTCACAAACCTATCCTACATTGCCACTGCATGTTTCAATACCTCCCCATGCTGAGCACCCCGTGGTGCTTTTCTCCATCCTACATTACCTCTCACTGCATATGCTAAATAAGTCCCTATGATTCACACCACGCCGTGATGTTTTTCTCACTCCTACTAGTGAATGTCCTTTTAGAAATCCTTACACTACGCACCACCCCGCAATGTTTTTCAGAAAACTATCTACATTGCCTCTGAATGTTTCCCGACCTCCACATGCTGACCATCCCGTGGTGTTTTTTTCCATCTTACATTGCAACTCACTGCCTATACTAATTCAGACCCTCCGATTCACACCACCCCGTGATATTTTTCTCACTTCTTCTTGTGGGTGGCCTGCGAGAAAACCTTACAATGCGCACCAGAGCGCGATGTTTTTCAGAAAGCTATCCTATATTACCACTGCATGTTTCCTGACCTCCCGATGCTGACTACCCCGTAGTGTTTTCTCCATCCTACATTGCCCCTCACTGCCTATACTAATTCTGACCCTCCGATTCACACCACCCCGTGATGTTTTTCTCACTCCTACTAGTGAATGACCTGTTAGAAATCCTTACAATGCGCACCACCCGCAATGTTTTCCGGAAAGCTATCATACATTGCCACTGCATGTTTCCAGACTTCCCCATGCTGAACATTCCGTGGTGCTTTTCACCATGCTATATTGCCACTCACTGCCTATCCTAATTCAGACCCTCTGAATCACACCACCTGGTTATGTTTTTCTCACTCCTACTAGTGACTGGCCTGTTAGAAACCTTTACAATGAGCACCACCACGCGATATTTTCAGAAAGCTGTCCTACATTGCCACCTCATGTTTCCTGACTTCCACATGCTGACCAACCCGTGGTGTTGTTTTCCATCCTACGTTGGCACTCACTGCCTATCCTAATTCAGACACAACGACTCACACCACCCCATGATGTTTTTCTCACTCCTACTTGTGAATGGCCTGCTAGAAACCCTTACAATGTGCCCCACCACGGGATGTTTTTCAGAAACATATCTTACATTGCCACTGCATATTTCCTCACCTCCCCATGCTGACCTCCCCTAGTGCTTTTCTCGATCATACATTTCCACTCACTGCGTATCCTAATTCAGTCCCTCTGATTCACAACACCCCTTCATGTTTTCTTCTCTCCTACTAGTGAACGGCATGTTAGAAAGGCTCACAATGCGCACCACCCCGCGATGTTTTTCAGAAACCTAGCCTACACTGCCACTGCATGTTTCCTGACCTCCCCATGCTGACCACCCCGTGGGGCTTTTTTCCATCCTACATTGCCACTCACTGCGTATTCTAATTCAGACACTTTGATTCACACCACCCCGTGATGTTTTTCTCACTCCTACTAGTGAATGGTCTGTTAGAAACACTTACAATGCGCACCACCCGCGAAGTTTTTTAGAAGCCTATCCTACATTTCCACTGCATGTTTCCTGACCTCCCCATGCTGACTAGCCCGTGGTGCTTTTCTCCATCCTACATTGCCACTCACTGCCTATCCTAATTCAGACAATCCGATTAACAGGACCCCGTGATATTTTTCTAACTCTCACTAGTGAATGGTCTGTTAGAAACATTTAGAATGCGCACCACCAGCGATGTTTTTCAAAAACCTATCGTACACTGCGACTCACTGCCTATCCTAATTCAGACCCTCCGATTCACATAACCCCGTGATGTTTTTCTCACTCCTTCTAGTGAATGGCCTGTTAGAAATCCTTACAATGAGCACCACCTGCGATGTTTTTCAGAAACGTATCCTACATTGCTACTCACTGCCTATCCTAATTCAGACTATCCGATTCACACCAGCCCATGATGTTTTTCTAATGCCTACTAGTGAAGGGCCTGTTAGAAACCCTTACAAAGGGCACCACCCCGCGATGTTTTTCACAAACCTATCCTAAATTGCCACTGCATGTTTCCTGACCTCCCCATGCTGACCACCCCGTGAGACTTTTCTCCATCCTACATTGCCTCTCACTGCGTATTCTAATTCAGACCCTTCGATTCACACCACCCCGTGATTTTTTTCTCACTCCTACTAGTGAATGTCCTGTTAGAAATCCTTACACTGAGCACCACCCCGCGATGTTTTTCAGAAAACTATCCTACATTGCCTCTGCATGTTTCCGGACCTCCACATACTGACCACCCCGTGGTGTTTTTTTCCATCTTACATTGCAACTCACTGCCTATCCTAACTCAGTCCCTCCTATTCACACCACCCCGTGATGTTTTTCTCACTTCTTCTTGTGCATGGCCTGCGAGAAAACCATACAATGTGCACCACAGCGCGATGTTTTTCAGAAACATATCTTACATTGCCACTGCATATTTCCTAACCTCCCCATGCTGAACACCCACTGGTGCTTTTCTCCATCCTACATTGCCACTAACTGCTTATCCTAATTCAGACCATCTGATTCACACCACCCCGTGATGTTTTTCTCACTCCTACTAGTGAATGTAATGTTACACACCCATACAATGCACACCACCCCGCGATGTTTTTCAGAAAACTATCCTACATTGCCTCTGCATGTTTCCGGACCTCCAAATACTGACCACCCCGTGGTGCTTTTCTCCATCTTACATTGCCACTCACAGCCTATTCTAATTGAGGGCTTCCGATTCACAACACCCCACGATGTTTTTCTCACTCCTACTTGTGAATGTCCTGTTAGAGACACTTGCAATGCTCACCACCCCACGATGTTTTTCAGAAATCTATCCTACATTGCACTCACTGCCTATCCTAATTCAGAATCTCCAATTACACTATCGTGTGACGTTTTTCTCACTCCCACTAGTGAATTGCCTGTTAGAAACCCTTACAATGCGCACCACCCTGCGATGATTTTCACAAATCTATCCTACATTGCCATTGCATGTTTCCTGACCTCCCCATGCTGAGCACCCCCTGGTGCTTTTCTGCATCCTACATTGCCACTCACTGCCTATCCTAATTCAGACAATCCGATTCACAGCACCCCATGATGTTTTTCTCACTCCTATTAGTGAATGGCCTGTTAGAAACCATTACAATGCGCACCACCCCACGATGTTTTTCAGAAACCTATCCTACATTGCCACTGCATATTTCCTGTCCTCCCCATGCTGACCACCCCGTGGTGCTTTTCTCCATCCTACATTGCCACTAACTGCCTATCCTAAATCAGACCCTCCGATTCACACCACGCCGTGATGTTTTTCTCACTCCTACTAGTGAATTGCCTGTTAGAAAAACTTACAATGTGCACCAGCCGCGATGGTTTTCAGAAAGCTATCCTACATTGCCACTGCATGTTTCCTGTCCTCCACATGCTGACCACCCTGTGGTACTTTTCTCCAACCTTCATTGCCACTCACTGCCTATCCTAATTCAGAACCTACGATTCACACCACGCCGTGATGTTTTTCTCACTCCTACTAGTGAATGGCCTGTTAGAAACCCTTACAATGAGCACCACCCACGATGTTTTTCAGAAACCTATTCTACATTGCCACTCACTGCCTATCCTAATTCAGACTGTCTGATTCACACAACCCCATGATGTTTTTCTCACTCCTACTAGCGAAGGGCATGTTAGAAACCCTTACAATGGGCACCACCCCGCGATGTTTTTCAGAAACCTATCCTACATTGCCACTGCATGTTTCCTGTCCTCCACATGCAGACCACCCCGTGGTGCTTTTCTCCATCCTACATTGCCTCTCACTGCGTATGCTAAATCAAACCCTCTGACTCACAACACCCCGTGATGTTTTTCTCACTCCTACTAGTGAAATTCGTGTTAGAAATCCTTACAATGTGCACCACCACGCGATGTTTTTCAGAAACCTATCCGACATTGCCACTGCATGTTTCCTGACCTCCCATGCTGACCACCCCGTGGTGATTTTCTCCATCCTACATTGCCACTCACTGCCTATCATAATTCAGACAATCCAATTCACACCACCACATGATGTTTTTCTCACTCCTACTAGTGAATGGCCTGTTAGAAACCCTTAAAATGTGCACAACCTACGATGTTTTTCCTAAACCTATCCTACATTACCACTGCGTTTTTCGTGAACTCACCCTGCTGACCACCCCGTGGTGCTTTTCTCTATCTTACATTGCCACTCACTGCCTATCCTAATTGAGGGCTTCTGATTCACAACAACCCATGATGTTTTTCTCACTCGTACTAGTGAATGTCCTGTTAGAAACCCTTGCAATGCTCACCACCCCACGATATTTTTCAGAAACCTATCCTACATTGCCAATCACTGCCTATGGTAATTCAGACTCTCCGATTCACACCAGACCGTGATGTTTTTATCATTCCTACTAGTGAATGGCCTGTTAGAAACCCTTACAATGCGCACCAGCCGCAATGGTTTTCAGAAAGCTATCCTACATTCCCTCTGCATGTTTCCTGACCTCCCCATGCTGACCACCCCGTGGTGCTTTTCTCCATCCTACATTGCCACTCACTGCCTATCCTAATTCAGCCAATCTGATTCACACCACCCCATGATGATTTTCTCACTCCTACTAGTGGATGGCCTGTTAGAAACCCTTACAATGCACACCACCCCGCGATGTTTTTCAGAAAGCTACACTGCAGTGCCACTGCATGATTCCTGATATCCCCATGCAGACCAACCTGTGGTGCTACTCTCCATCCTACATTGCCACTCACTGCGTATCCTAATTCAGACCCTCCGATTCACACCATCCCGTGATGTTTTTCTCACTCCTACTAGTGAATGGCCTCTTACAAACCCTTACAATGCGCAGGAGCCCGCGATGTTTTTCAGAAACCTATCCTACATTGCCACTTCATGTTTCCTGACCTCCACATGCTGACCATGCCGTGGTGCTTTTCTCCATTGTACATTGTCACTCACAGCCTATCATAACTTAGACACTCCGATTCACACCACCCCGTGATGTTTTTCTTACTCTGACTAGTCAATGGCCTGTTAGAAACCCTTAAAATGCGCACCACCCACGATGTTTTTCAGAAAGCTATCGTATATTGCCACTGCATGTTTCCTGACCTCCCCATGCTGACTAATCCGTGGTGCTTTTCTCCATTCTACATGGCCACTCACAGCCTACCTAATTCAGACCCTCCGAATCACACTACCCGGAGATGTTTTTCTCACTCCTACTAGTGAATGGCCTGTTAGAAACCCTTAGAATGCGCACCACCCACAATAGCTTTCAGAATGCTATCCTACATTGCCACTGCATGTTTCCTGAACTCCCCATGCTGAAAACCCCGTGGTGCTTTTCTCTATCCTACATTGCCCTCACTGCCTTTCCTTATAGAGACGCTCCGATTCACAACAATCCGTGATGTTTTTCTCAGTCCTACTATTGAATGGCCTGATAGAAACCCTTACAATGTGCACCACTCGCAATGTTTTTCAGAAACCTATCCTACATTGCCACTACATGTTTCCTGACCTCTCCATGCTGACAACCCCGTGGTGCTTTTCTCCATCCTAAATTGCCACTTACTGCCTATCCTAATTCAGACAATCCAATTCACACCACCACATGTTTTTCTCACTCCTACAAGTGAATGGCCTGTTAGAAACCCATACAACGCGCACCACCCCACGATGTTTTTCAGAAACCTATCCTACATTGTTACTCACTGTCTATCCTCATTCAGACTCCCCAATTTACGCCACCCCGTGATGTTGTTTTCAGTCCTACTAGTGAATGGCCTGTTAGAAACCCTTACAATGCGCACCACCTGCGATGTTTTTCAGAAAGCTATCCTACATTGCCAGTGCATGTTTGCTGACCTCCACATGCTGACCAACCCGTGGTGCTTTTCTCCATGCTACATTGCCACTAACTGCCTATCCTAATTCAGACCCTCTGATTCACACCACCCCATGATGATTTTCTCACTTCTATAAGTGAATGGCCTGTTAGAAACCCTCACAATGTGTACCACCCCGCGATGTTTTTCAGAAAGCTATCCTACATTGCCACTGCATGTTTCCTGAACTCCCCATGCTGACCACCCCCTGTTGGTTTTCTCCATCCTACATTGCCTATCACTGCATATAATTTAGACCCTTCTATGCACTCCACCACTGATGTTTTTCTCACTCCTACTAGTGAATAGCCTGTTAGAAAACCATACAATGAGCACCACCCGCGATGATTTTCACAAATCCATCCTACATTGCCACTGCATTTTTCCTGACCTCCCCGTGCTGAGCACCCCCTGGTGCTTTTCTCCATCCTATATTGCCACTCGCTGCCTATCCAAATTCAGAGAATCCGATTCACAGCACCCCATGATGTCTTTTCTCACTCCTACTAGTGAATGGCCTGTTAGAAACCCTTACAATGTGAATCACCCCGCGATGTTTTTGAGAAACCTATCCTACATTGCCACTGCATGTCTCCTGACCTCCACATGCTGACCATCCCATGTGCTTTTCTCCATCCTACATTGTCACTCACAGCCTATACTAATTCAGACCCTCAGATTCACACCACCCCGTGATGATTTTCTTACTCTGACTAGTGAATTGCCTGTTAGAAACCCTTACTATGCGCACCACCCGCGATGTTTTTCAGAATCCTATCCTACATTGCCACTCACCGCCTATCCTATTTAAGACAATCTGATTCACACCACTCCATGATGTTTTTCTCATTCCTACTAGTGAATGGCCTGTTAGAAACCCTTACAATGCGCACCACCCACGATGTTTTTCACAAAGCTATCGTGTACTGCCACTGCATGTTACCTGACCTCCCCTTGCTGACCACTCTGTGGTGCTTTTCTCCATTCTACATGGCCACTCACAGCCTATCCTAATTGAGGCCCTCCGAATCAAACCACCCGGTGATGTTTTTCTCACTCCTACTAGTGAATGCAATGTTACAAACCCTTACAATGCGCACCACCCACAATAGTTTTCAGAAAGCTATCCTACATTGCCACTGCATGTTTCCTGACCTCCCCATGCTGACCACCACGATGTGCTATTCTCCATCCTACATTGCCACTCACTGCCTATCCTAATTGAGACAATCCGATTCACACCACCCCATGATGTTTTTCTCACTCCTTCTAGTGAATGGCCTGTTAGAACCCTCACAATACGCACCAACCCGCGATGTTTTTCAGAAACCTATTCTACATTGCCAATCACTGCCTATCCTAATTCAGACTCTCCAATTACACTATCCTGTGATGTTTTTATCACTCCTACTAGTGAATTGCCTGTTAGAAACCCTTACAATGCGCACCACACCGCGATGTTTTTCACAAATCTATCCTACATTGCCACTGCATGTTTCCTGACCTCCCCATGCTGAGCAACCCCTGGTGCTTTTCTGCATCCTACATTGCCACTCACTGCCTATCCTAATTCAGACAATCCGATTCACAGCACCCCATGATGTTTTTCTCACTCCTACTAGTGAATGGCCTGTTAGAAACCCTTACAATGCGCAGCACCCTGCAATGTTTTTCAGAAACCTATCCTACATTGCCACTGCATGTTTCCTGTCCTCCCCATCCTGACCACCCTGTGGTGCTTTTCTCCATCCTAGATTGATACTAACTGCCCATCCTAATTCAGACCTTCCGATTCACACCACCCCGTGATGATTTTCTCACTCCTACTAGTGAATGGCCTGTTAGAAACCCTGACAATGCGCACCACCCGCGAAGTTTTTCAGAAGCCTATCCTACATTGCCACTGCATGTTTCCTGACCTCCCCATGCTGACCACCCCATGGTGCTTTTCTCCAACCTGCATTGCCACTCCTTGCCGATACTAATTGAGACCTTCCGATTCACACTACCCCGTGATGTTTTTCTCACTCCTACTAGTGAATGGCCTGTTAGAAACCCTTACAATCCGCACCACCAGGCGATGTTTTTCAGAAACCTATCCTATATTGCCAGTGCATGTTTCCTGACCTCCACATGCTGACCACCACGTGGTGCTTTTCTCCATCCTACATTGCCACTAACTGCCTATCCTAATTCAGACCCTCTGATTCACACCACCCCATGATGATTTTCTCACTCCTATTAGTGAATGGCCTTTTAGAAACCCTTACAATGCGCACCACACTGTGATGTTTTTCAGAAAGCTATCCTATATTACCACTGCGTTTTTCCTGACCTCACCCTGCTGACCACCCCGTGGTGCTTTTCTCCATCCTACATTGCCACTCACTGCCTATCCTAATTGAGGGCTTCCGATTCACAACACCCCGTGATGTTTTTCTCACTCGTACTAGTGAATGTCCTGTTAGAAACCCTTGCAATGCTCACCACCCCACGATATTTTTCAGAAACTTATCCTACATTGCAAATCACTGCCTATTGTAATTCAGACTCTCCAATTACACTATCCTGTGACGTTTTTCTCACTCCTACTATTGAATTGGCTGTTAGAAACCCTTACAATGCGCACCACCCCGCGATGTTTTTCACAAATCTATCCTATATTGCCACCTCATGTTTCCTGACCTCCTCATGCTGAGCACCCCCTGGTGCTTTTCTGCATCCTACATTGCCACTGATTGCCTATCCTAACTCAGACAATCGGATTCACAGCACCCCATGATGTTTTTCTCACTCCTACTAGTGAATGGCCTGTTAGAAACCCTTACAATGCGCACCACCCCGCGATGTTTTTCAGAAACCTTTCCTACATTGCCACCCACTGCCTATCCTAATTCAGACTCTCCGATTCACACCAGACCGTGATGTTTTTATCATTCCTACTAGTGAATGGCCTGTTAGAAACCCTTACAACGCGCACCAGCCGCAATGGTTTTCAGAAAGCTATCCTACATTCCCTCTGCATGTTTCCTGACCTCCCCATGCTGACCACCCCGTGGTGCTTTTCTCCATCCTACATTGCCACTCACTGCCTATCCTAATTCAGCCAATCCGATTCACACCACCCCATGATGTTTTTCTCACTCCTACTAGTGGATGGCCTGTTAGAAACCCTTACAATGCACACCACCCCGCGATGTTTTTCAGAAAGCTACGCTGCAGTGCCACTGCATGATTCCTGATATCCCCATGCAGACCAACCCGTGGTGCTACTCTCCTTCCTACATTGCCACTCACTGCGTATCCTAATTCAGACCCTCCGATTAACACCATCCCGTGATGTTTTTCTCACTCCTACTAGTGAATGGCCTCTTACAAACCCTTACAATGCGCAGGAGCCCGCGATGTTTTTCAGAAACCTATCCTACATTGCCACTTCATGTTTCCTGACCTCCACATGCTGACCATGCCGTGGTGCTTTTCTCCATTGTACATTGTCACTCACAGCCTATCATAACTTAGACCCTCTGATTCACACCACCCCATGATGTTTTTCTTACTCTGACTAGTCAATGGCCTGTTAGAAACCCTTAAAATGCGCACCACCCACGATGATTTTCAGAAAGCTATCGTATATTGCCACTGCATGTTTCCTGACCTCCCCATGCTGACGAATCCGTGGTGCTTTTCTCCATTCTACATGGCCACTCACAGCCTAGCTAATTCAGACCCTCCGAATCACACTACCCGGAGATGTTTTTCTCACTCCTACTAGTGAATGGCCTGTTAGAAACCCTTAGAATGCGCACCACCCACAATAGCTTTCAGAATGCTATCCTACATTGCCACTGCATGTTTCCTGACCTCCCCATGCTGACAACTCCGTGGTGCTTTTCTCTATCCTACATTGCCCTCACTGCTTTTCCTTATAGAGACGCTCCGATTCACAACAATCCGTGATGTTTTTCTCAGTCCTACTATTGAATGGCCTGATAGAAACCCTTACAATGTGCACCACTCGCAATGTTTTTCAGACACCTATCCTACATTGCCACTGCATGTTTCCTGACCTCTCCATGCTGACAACCCCGTGGTGCTTTTCTCCATCCTACATTGCCACTCACTGCCTATCCTAATTCAGACAATCCAATTCACACCACCACATGATGTTTTTCTCACTCCTACTAGTGAATGGCCTGTTAGAAACCCATACAACGCGCACCACCCCACGATGTTTTTCAGAAACCTATCCTACATTGCTACTCACTGTCTATCCTCATTCAGACTCCCCGATTTACGCCACCCCGTGATGTTGTTTTCAGTCCTACTAGTGAATGGCCTGTTAGAAACCCTTACAATGCGCACCACCCGCGATGTTTTTCAGAAAGCTATCCTACATTGCCAGTGCATGTTTGCTGACCTCCACATGCTGACCAACCCGTGGTGCTTTTCTCCATGCTACATTGCCACTAACTGCCTATCCTAATTCAGACCCTCTGATTCACACCACCCCATGATGATTTTCTCACTCCTATTAGTGAATGGCCTGTTAGAAACCCTCACAATGTGTACCACCCTGCGATGTTTTTCAGAAACCTATCCTACATTGACACTGCATGTTTCCTGAACTCCCCATGCTGACCACCCCCTGTTGGTTTTCTCCATCCTACATTGCCTATCACTGCATATAATAATTTAGACCCTTCTATGCACTCCACCACTGATGTTTTTCTCACTCCTACTAGTGAATAGCCTGTTAGAAAACCATACAATGAGCACCACCCGCGATGATTTTAACAAATCTATCCTACATTGCCACTGCATTTTTCCTGACCTCCCCGTGCTGAGCACCCCCTGGTGCTTTTCTCCATCCTATATTGCCACTCGCTGCCTATCCAAATTCAGACAATCCGATTCACAGCACCCCATGATGTCTTTTCTCACTCCTACTAGTGAATGGCCTGTTAGAAACCCTTACAATGCGCACCAGCCGCAATGGTTTTCAGAAAGCTATCCTACATTCCCTCTGCATGTTTCCTGACCTCCCCATGCTGACCACCCCGTGGTGCTTTTCTCCATCCTACATTGCCACTCACTGCCTATCCTAATTCAGCCAATCCGATTCACACCACCCTATGATGATTTTCTCACTCCTACTAGTGGATGGCCTGTTAGAAACCCTTACAATGCACACCACCCCGCGATGTTTTTCAGAAAGCTACACTGCAGTGCCACTGCATGATTCCTGATATCCCCATGCAGACCAACCTGTGGTGCTACTCTCCATCCTACATTGCCACTCACTGCGTATCCTAATTCAGACCCTCCGATTCACACCATCCCGTGATGTTTTTCTCACTCCTACTAGTGAATGGCCTCTTACAAACCCTTACAATGCGCAGGAGCCCGCGATGTTTTTCAGAAACCTATCCTACATTGCCACTTCATGTTTCCTGACCTCCACATGCTGACCATGCCGTGGTGCTTTTCTCCATTGTACATTGTCACTCACAGCCTATCATAACTTAGACACTCCGATTCACACCACCCCGTGATGTTTTTCTTACTCTGACTAGTCAATGGCCTGTTAGAAACCCTTAAAATGCGCACCACCCACGATGTTTTTCAGAAAGCTATCGTATATTGCCACTGCATGTTTCCTGACCTCCCCATGCTGACTAATCCGTGGTGCTTTTCTCCATTCTACATGGCCACTCACAGCCTACCTAATTCAGACCCTCCGAATCACACTACCCGGAGATGTTTTTCTCACTCCTACTAGTGAATGGCCTGTTAGAAACCCTTAGAATGCGCACCACCCACAATAGCTTTCAGAATGCTATCCTACATTGCCACTGCATTTTTCCTGAACTCCCCATGCTGAAAACCCCGTGGTGCTTTTCTCTATCCTACATTGCCCTCACTGCCTTTCCTTATAGAGACGCTCCGATTCACAACAATCCGTGATGTTTTTCTCAGTCCTACTATTGAATGGCCTGATAGAAACCCTTACAATGTGCACCACTCGCAATGTTTTTCAGAAACCTATCCTACATTGCCACTACATGTTTCCTGACCTCTCCATGCTGACAACCCCGTGGTGCTTTTCTCCATCCTAAATTGCCACTTACTGCCTATCCTAATTCAGACAATCCAATTCACACCACCACATGTTTTTCTCACTCCTACTAGTGAATGGCCTGTTAGAAACCCATACAACGCGCACCACCCCACGATGTTTTTCAGAAACCTATCCTACATTGTTACTCACTGTCTATCCTCATTCAGACTCCCCAATTTACGCCACCCCGTGATGTTGTTTTCAGTCCTACTAGTGAATGGCCTGTTAGAAACCCTTACAATGCGCACCACCTGCGATGTTTTTCAGAAAGCTATCCTACATTGCCAGTGCATGTTTGCTGACCTCCACATGCTGACCAACCCGTGGTGCTTTTCTCCATGCTACATTGCCACTAACTGCCTATCCTAATTCAGACCCTCTGATTCACACCACCCCATGATGATTTTCTCACTTCTATAAGTGAATGGCCTGTTAGAAACCCTCACAACGTGTACCACCCCGCGATGTTTTTCAGAAACCTATCCTACATTGCCACTGCATGTTTCCTGAACTCCCCATGCTGACCACCCCCTGTTGGTTTTCTCCATCCTACATTGCCTATCACTGCATATAATAATTTAGACCCTTCTATGCACTCCACCACTGATGTTTTTCTCACTCCTACTAGTGAATAGCCTGTTAGAAAACCATACAATGAGCACCACCCGCGATGATTTTCACAAATCCATCCTACATTGCCACTGCATTTTTCCTGACCTCCCCGTGCTGAGCACCCCCTGGTGCTTTTCTCCATCCTATATTGCCACTCGCTGCCTATCCAAATTCAGAGAATCCGATTCACAGCACCCCATGATGTCTTTTCTCACTCCTACTAGTGAATGGCCTGTTAGAAACCCTTACAATGTGAATCACCCCGCGATGTTTTTGAGAAACCTATCCTACATTGCCACTGCATGTCTCCTGACCTCCACATGCTGACCATCCCATGTGCTTTTCTCCATCCTACATTGTCACTCACAGCCTATACTAATTCAGACCCTCAGATTCACACCACCCCGTGATGATTTTCTTACTCTGACTAGTGAATTGCCTGTTAGAAACCCTTACTATGCGCACCACCCGCGATGTTTTTCAGAATCCTATCCTACATTGCCACTCACCGCCTATCCTATTTAAGACAATCTGATTCACACCACTCCATGATGTTTTTCTCATTCCTACTAGTGAATGGCCTGTTAGAAACCCTTACAATGCGCACCACCCACGATGTTTTTCACAAAGCTATCGTGTACTGCCACTGCATGTTACCTGACCTCCCCTTGCTGACCACTCTGTGGTGCTTTTCTCCATTCTACATGGCCACTCACAGCCTATCCTAATTGAGGCCCTCCGAATCAAACCACCCGGTGATGTTTTTCTCACTCCTACTAGTGAATGCAATGTTACAAACCCTTACAATGCGCACCACCCACAATAGTTTTCAGAAAGCTATCCTACATTGCCACTGCATGTTTCCTGACCTCCCCATGCTGACCACCACGATGTGCTATTCTCCATCCTACATTGCCACTCACTGCCTATCCTAATTGAGACAATCCGATTCACACCACCCCATGATGTTTTTCTCACTCCTTCTAGTGAATGGCCTGTTAGAACCCTCACAATACGCACCAACCCGCGATGTTTTTCAGAAACCTATTCTACATTGCCAATCACTGCCTATCCTAATTCAGACTCTCCAATTACACTATCCTGTGACGTTTTTATCACTCCTACTAGTGAATTGCCTGTTAGAAACCCTTACAATGCGCACCACACCGCGATGTTTTTCACAAATCTATCCTACATTGCCACTGCAGGTTTCCTGACCTCCCCATGCTGAGCAACCCCTGGTGCTTTTCTGCATCCTACATTGCCACTCACTGCCTATCCTAATTCACACAATCCGATTCACAGCACCGCATGATGTTTTTCTCACTCCTACTAGTGAATGGCCTGTTAGAAACCCTTACAATGCGCAGCACCCTGCAATGTTTTTCAGAAACCTATCCTACATTGCCACTGCATGTTTCCTGTCCTCCCCATCCTGACCACCCTGTGGTGCTTTTCTCCATCCTAGATTGATACTAACTGCCCATCCTAATTCAGACCTTCCGATTCACACCACCCCGTGATGATTTTCTCACTCCTACTAGTGAATGGCCTGTTAGAAACCCTGACAATGCGCACCACCCGCGAAGTTTTTCAGAAGCCTATCCTACATTGCCACTGCATGTTTCCTGACCTCCCCATGCTGACCACCCCATGGTGCTTTTCTCCAACCTGCATTGCCACTCCTTGCCGATACTAATTGAGACCTTCCGATTCACACTACCCCGTGATGTTTTTCTCACTCCTACTAGTGAATGGCCTGTTAGAAACCCTTACAATCCGCACCACCAGGCGATGTTTTTCAGAAACCTATCCTATATTGCCAGTGCATGTTTCCTGACCTCCACATGCTGACCACCACGTGGTGCTTTTCTCCATCCTACATTGCCACTAACTGCCTATCCTAATTCAGACCCTCTGATTCACACCACCCCATGATGATTTTCTCACTCCTATTTGTGAATGGCCTTTTAGAAACCCTTACAATGCGCACCACACTGTGATGTTTTTCAGAAAGCTATCCTACATTACCACTGCGTTTTTCCTGACCTCACCCTGCTGACCACCCCGTGGTGCTTTTCTCCATCCTACATTGCCACTCACTGCCTATCCTAATTGAGGGCTTCCGATTCACAACACCCCGTGATGTTTTTCTCACTCGTACTAGTGAATGTCCTGTTAGAAACCCTTGCAATGCTCACCACCCCACGATATTTTTCAGAAACTTATCCTACATTGCAAATCACTGCCTATTGTAATTCAGACTCTCCAATTACACTATCCTGTGACGTTTTTCTCACTCCTACTATTGAATTGGCTGTTAGAAACCCTTACAATGCGCACCACCCCGCGATGTTTTTCACAAATCTATCCTATATTGCCACCTCATGTTTCCTGACCTCCTCATGCTGAGCACCCCCTGGTGCTTTTCTGCATCCTACATTGCCACTGATTGCCTATCCTAACTCAGACAATCGGATTCACAGCACCCCATGATGTTTTTCTCACTCCTACTAGTGAATGGCCTGTTAGAAACCCTTACAATGCGCACCACCCCGCGATGTTTTTCAGAAACCTTTCCTACATTGCCACCCACTGCCTATCCTAATTCAGACTCTCCGATTCACACCAGACCGTGATGTTTTTATCATTCCTACTAGTGAATGGCCTGTTAGAAACCCTGACAACGCGCACCAGCCGCAATGGTTTTCAGAAAGCTATCCTACATTCCCTCTGCATGTTTCCTGACCTCCCCATGCTGACCACCCCGTGGTGCTTTTCTCCATCCTACATTGCCACTCACTGCCTATCCTAATTCAGCCAATCCGATTCACACCACCCCATGATGTTTTTCTCACTCCTACTAGTGGATGGCCTGTTAGAAACCCTTACAATGCACACCACCCCGCGATGTTTTCAGAAAGCTACGCTGCAGTGCCACTGCATGATTCCTGATATCCCCATGCAGACCAACCCGTGGTGCTACTCTCCATCCTACATTGCCACTCACTGCGTATCCTAATTCAGACCCTCCGATTAACACCATCCCGTGATGTTTTTCTCACTCCTACTAGTGAATGGCCTCTTACAAACCCTTACAATGCGCAGGAGCCCGCGATGTTTTTCAGAAACCTATCCTACATTGCCACTTCATGTTTCCTGACCTCCACATGCTGACCATGCCGTGGTGCTTTTCTCCATTGTACATTGTCACTCACAGCCTATCATAACTTAGACCCTCTGATTCACACCACCCCATGATGTTTTTCTTACTCTGACTAGTCAATGGCCTGTTAGAAACCCTTAAAATGCGCACCACCCACGATGATTTTCAGAAAGCTATCGTATATTGCCACTGCATGTTTCCTGACCTCCCCATGCTGACGAATCCGTGGTGCTTTTCTCCATTCTACATGGCCACTCACAGCCTAGCTAATTCAGACCCTCCGAATCACACTACCCGGAGATGTTTTTCTCACTCCTACTAGTGAATGGCCTGTTAGAAACCCTTAGAATGCGCACCACCCACAATAGCTTTCAGAATGCTATCCTACATTGCCACTGCATGTTTCCTGACCTCCCCATGCTGACAACCCCGTGGTGCTTTTCTCTATCCTACATTGCCCTCACTGCTTTTCCTTATAGAGACGCTCCGATTCACAACAATCCGTGATGTTTTTCTCAGTCCTACTATTGAATGGCCTGATAGAAACCCTTACAATGTGCACCACTCGCAATGTTTTTCAGACACCTATCCTACATTGCCACTGCATGTTTCCTGACCTCTCCATGCTGACAACCCCGTGGTGCTTTTCTCCATCCTACATTGCCACTCACTGCCTATCCTAATTCAGACAATCCAATTCACACCACCACATGATGTTTTTCTCACTCCTACTAGTGAATGGCCTGTTAGAAACCCATACAACGCGCACCACCCCACGATGTTTTTCAGAAACCTATCCTACATTGCTACTCACTGTCTATCCTCATTCAGACTCCCCAATTTACGCCACCCCGTGATGTTGTTTTCAGTCCTACTAGTGAATGGCCTGTTAGAAACCCTTACAATGCGCACCACCCGCGAAGTTTTTCAGAAAGCTATCCTACATTGCCAGTGCATGTTTGCTGACCTCCACATGCTGACCAACCCGTGGTGCTTTTCTCCATGCTACATTGCCACTAACTGCCTATCCTAATTCAGACCCTCTGATTCACACCACCCCATGATGATTTTCTCACTCCTATTAGTGAATGGCCTGTTAGAAACCCTCACAATGTGTACCACCCTGCGATGTTTTTCAGAAACCTATCCTACATTGACACTGCATGTTTCCTGAACTCCCCATGCTGACCACCCCCTGTTGGTTTTCTCCATCCTACATTGCCTATCACTGCATATAATAATTTAGACCCTTCTATGCACTCGACCACTGATGTTTTTCTCACTCCTACTAGTGAATAGCCTGTTAGAAAACCATACAATGAGCACCACCCGCGATGATTTTCACAAATCTATCCTACATTGCCACTGCATTTTTCCTGACCTCCCCGTGCTGAGCACCCCCTGGTGCTTTTCTCCATCCTATATTGCCACTCGCTGCCTATCCAAATTCAGACAATCCGATTCACAGCACCCCATGATGTCTTTTCTCACTCCTACTAGTGAATGGCCTGTTAGAAACCCTTACAATGCGCACCAGCCGCAATGGTTTTCAGAAAGCTATCCTACATTCCCTCTGCATGTTTCCTGACCTCCCCATGCTGACCACCCCGTGGTGCTTTTCTCCATCCTACATTGCCACTCACTGCCTATCCTAATTCAGCCAATCCGATTCACACCACCCTATGATGATTTTCTCACTCCTACTAGTGGATGGCCTGTTAGAAACCCTTACAATGCACACCACCCCGCGATGTTTTTCAGAAAGCTACACTGCAGTGCCACTGCATGATTCCTGATATCCCCATGCAGACCAACCTGTGGTGCTACTCTGCATCCTACATTGCCACTCACTGCGTATCCTAATTCAGACCCTCCGATTCACACCATCCCGTGATGTTTTTCTCACTCCTACTAGTGAATGGCCTCTTACAAACCCTTACAATGCGCAGGAGCCCGCGATGTTTTTCAGAAACCTATCCTACATTGCCACTTCATGTTTCCTGACCTCCACATGCTGACCATGCCGTGGTGCTTTTCTCCATTGTACATTGTCACTCACAGCCTATCATAACTTAGACACTCCGATTCACACCACCCCGTGATGTTTTTCTTACTCTGACTAGTCTATGGCCTGTTAGAAACCCTTAAAATGCGCACCACCCACGATGTTTTTCAGAAAGCTATCGTATATTGCCACTGCATGTTTCCTGACCTCCCCATGCTGACTAATCCGTGGTGCTTTTCTCCATTCTACATGGCCACTCACAGCCTACCTAATTCAGACCCTCCGAATCACACTACCCGGAGATGTTTTTCTCACTCCTACTAGTGAATGGCCTGTTAGAAACCCTTAGAATGCGCACCACCCACAATAGCTTTCAGAATGCTATCCTACATTGCCACTGCATGTTTCCTGAACTCCCCATGCTGAAAACCCCGTGGTGCTTTTCTCTATCCTACATTGCCCTCACTGCCTTTCCTTATAGAGACGCTCCGATTCACAACAATCCGTGATGTTTTTCTCAGTCCTACTATTGAATGGCCTGATAGAAACCCTTACAATGTGCACCACTCGCAATGTTTTTCAGAAACCTATCCTACATTGCCACTACATGTTTCCTGACCTCTCCATGCTGACAACCCCGTGGTGCTTTTCTCCATCCTAAATTGCCACTTACTGCCTATCCTAATTCAGACAATCCAATTCACACCACCACATGTTTTTCTCACTCCTACTAGTGAATGGCCTGTTAGAAACCCATACAACGCGCACCACCCCACGATGTTTTTCAGAAACCTATCCTACATTGTTACTCACTGTCTATCCTCATTCAGACTCCCCAATTTACGCCACCCCGTGATGTTGTTTTCAGTCCTACTAGTGAATGGCCTGTTAGAAACCCTTACAATGCGCACCACCTGCGATGTTTTTCAGAAAGCTATCCTACATTGCCAGTGCATGTTTGCTGACCTCCACATGCTGACCAACCCGTGGTGCTTTTCTCCATGCTACATTGCCACTAACTGCCTATCCTAATTCAGACCCTCTGATTCACACCACCCCATGATGATTTTCTCACTTCTATAAGTGAATGGCCTGTTAGAAACCCTCACAACGTGTACCACCCCGCGATGTTTTTCAGAAACCTATCCTACATTGCCACTGCATGTTTCCTGAACTCCCCATGCTGACCACCCCCTGTTGGTTTTCTCCATCCTACATTGCCTATCACTGCATATAATAATTTAGACCCTTCTATGCACTCCACCACTGATGTTTTTCTCACTCCTACTAGTGAATAGCCTGTTAGAAAACCATACAATGAGCACCACCCGCGATGATTTTCACAAATCCATCCTACATTGCCACTGCATTTTTCCTGACCTCCCCGGGCTGAGCACCCCTGGTGCTTTTCTCCATCCTATATTGCCACTCGCTGCCTATCCAAATTCAGAGAATCCGATTCACAGCACCCCATGATGTCTTTTCTCACTCCTACTAGTGAATGGCCTGTTAGAAACCCTTACAATGTGAATCACCCCGCGATGTTTTTGAGAAACCTATCCTACATTGCCACTGCATGTCTCCTGACCTCCACATGCTGACCATCCCATGTGCTTTTCTCCATCCTACATTGTCACTCACAGCCTATACTAATTCAGACCCTCAGATTCACACCACCCCGTGATGATTTTCTTACTCTGACTAGTGAATTGCCTGTTAGAAACCCTTACTATGCGCACCACCCGCGATGTTTTTCAGAATCCTATCCTACATTGCCACTCACCGCCTATCCTATTTAAGACAATCTGATTCACACCACTCCATGATGTTTTTCTCATTCCTACTAGTGAATGGCCTGTTAGAAACCCTTACAATGCGCACCACCCACGATGTTTTTCACAAAGCTATCGTGTACTGCCACTGCATGTTACCTGACCTCCCCTTGCTGACCACTCTGTGGTGCTTTTCTCCATTCTACATGGCCACTCACAGCCTATCCTAATTGAGGCCCTCCGAATCAAACCACCCGGTGATGTTTTTCTCACTCCTACTAGTGAATGCAATGTTACAAACCCTTACAATGCGCACCACCCACAATAGTTTTCAGAAAGCTATCCTACATTGCAACTGCATGTTTCCTGACCTCCCCATGCTGACCACCACGATGTGCTATTCTCCATCCTACATTGCCACTCACTGCCTATCCTAATTGAGACAATCCGATTCACACCACCCCATGATGTTTTTCTCACTCCTTCTAGTGAATGGCCTGTTAGAACCCTCACAATACGCACCAACCCGCGATGTTTTTCAGAAACCTATTCTACATTGCCAATCACTGCCTATCCTAATTCAGACTCTCCAATTACACTATCCTGTGACGTTTTTATCACTCCTACTAGTGAATTGCCTGTTAGAAACCCTTACAATGCGCACCACACCGCGATGTTTTTCACAAATCTATCCTACATTGCCACTGCAGGTTTCCTGACCTCCCCATGCTGAGCAACCCCTGGTGCTTTTCTGCATCCTACATTGCCACTCACTGCCTATCCTAATTCAGACAATCCGATTCACAGCACCGCATGATGTTTTTCTCACTCCTACTAGTGAATGGCCTGTTAGAAACCCTTACAATGCGCAGCACCCTGCAATGTTTTTCAGAAACCTATCCTACATTGCCACTGCATGTTTCCTGTCCTCCCCATCCTGACCACCCTGTGGTGCTTTTCTCCATCCTAGATTGATACTAACTGCCCATCCTAATTCAGACCTTCCGATTCACACCACCCCGTGATGATTTTCTCACTCCTACTAGTGAATGGCCTGTTAGAAACCCTGACAATGCGCACCACCCGCGAAGTTTTTCAGAAGCCTATCCTACATTGCCACTGCATGTTTCCTGACCTCCCCATGCTGACCACCCCATGGTGCTTTTCTCCAACCTGCATTGCCACTCCTTGCCGATACTAATTGAGACCTTCCGATTCACACTACCCCGTGATGTTTTTCTCACTCCTACTAGTGAATGGCCTGTTAGAAACCCTTACAATCCGCACCACCAGGCGATGTTTTTCAGAAACCTATCCTATATTGCCAGTGCATGTTTCCTGACCTCCACATACTGACCACCACGTGGTGCTTTTCTCCATCCTACATTGCCACTAACTGCCTATCCTAATTCAGACCCTCTGATTCACACCACCCCATGATGATTTTCTCACTCCTATTAGTGAATGGCCTTTTAGAAACCCTTACAATGCGCACCACACTGTGATGTTTTTCAGAAAGCTATCCTACATTACCACTGCGTTTTTCCTGACCTCACCCTGCTGACCACCCCGTGGTGCTTTTCTCCATCCTACATTGCCACTCACTGCCTATCCTAATTGAGGGCTTCCGATTCACAACACCCCGTGATGTTTTTCTCACTCGTACTAGTGAATGTCCTGTTAGAAACCCTTGCAATGCTCACCACCCCACGATATTTTTCAGAAACTTATCCTACATTGCAAATCACTGCCTATTGTAATTCAGACTCTCCAATTACACTATCCTGTGACGTTTTTCTCACTCCTACTATTGAATTGGCTGTTAGAAACCCTTACAATGCGCACCACCCCGCGATGTTTTTCACAAATCTATCCTATATTGCCACCTCATGTTTCCTGACCTCCTCATGCTGAGCACCCCCTGGTGCTTTTCTGCATCCTACATTGCCAATGATTGCCTATCCTAACTCAGACAATCGGATTCACAGCACCCCATGATGTTTTTCTCACTCCTACTAGTGAATGGCCTGTTAGAAACCCTTACAATGCGCACCACCCCGCGATGTTTTTCAGAAACCTTTCCTACATTGCCACCCACTGCCTATCCTAATTCAGACTCTCCGATTCACACCAGACCGTGATGTTTTTATCATTCCTACTAGTGAATGGCCTGTTAGAAACCCTTACAACGCGCCCCAGCTGCAATGGTTTTCAGAAAGCTATCCTACATTCCCTCTGCATGTTTCCTGACCTCCCCATGCTGACCACCCCGTGGTGCTTTTCTCCATCCTACATTGCCACTCACTGCCTATCCTAATTCAGCCAATCCGATTCACACCACCCCATGATGTTTTTCTCACTCCTACTAGTGGATGGCCTGTTAGAAACCCTTACAATGCACACCACCCCGCGATGTTTTTCAGAAAGCTACGCTGCAGTGCCACTGCATGATTCCTGATATCCCCATGCAGACCAACCCGTGGTGCTACTCTCCATCCTACATTGCCACTCACTGCGTATCCTAATTCAGACCCTCCGATTAACACCATCCCGTGATGTTTTTCTCACTCCTACTAGTGAATGGCCTCTTACAAACCCTTACAATGCGCAGGAGCCCGCGATGTTTTTCAGAAACCTATCCTACATTGCCACTTCATGTTTCCTGACCTCCACATGCTGACCATGCCGTGGTGCTTTTCTCCATTGTACATTGTCACTCACAGCCTATCATAACTTAGACCCTCTGATTCACACCACCCCATGATGTTTTTCTTACTCTGACTAGTCAATGGCCTGTTAGAAACCCTTAAAATGCGCACCACCCACGATGATTTTCAGAAAGCTATCGTATATTGCCACTGCATGTTTCCTGACCTCCCCATGCTGACGAATCCGTGGTGCTTTTCTCCATTCTACATGGCCACTCACAGCCTAGCTAATTCAGACCCTCCGAATCACACTACCCGGAGATGTTTTTCTCACTCCTACTAGTGAATGGCCTGTTAGAAACCCTTAGAATGCGCACCACCCACAATAGCTTTCAGAATGCTATCCTACATTGCCACTGCATGTTTCCTGACCTCCCCATGCTGACAACTCCGTGGTGCTTTTCTCTATCCTACATTGCCCTCACTGCTTTTCCTTATAGAGACGCTCCGATTTACAACAATCCGTGATGTTTTTCTCAGTCCTACTATTGAATGGCCTGATAGAAACCCTTACAATGTGCACCACTCGCAATGTTTTTCAGACACCTATCCTACATTGCCACTGCATGTTTCCTGACCTCTCCATGCTGACAACCCCGTGGTGCTTTTCTCCATCCTACATTGCCACTCACTGCCTATCCTAATTCAGACAATCCAATTCACACCACCACATGATGTTTTTCTCACTCCTACTAGTGAATGGCCTGTTAGAAACCCATACAACGCGCACCACCCCACGATGTTTTTCAGAAACCTATCCTACATTGCTACTCACTGTCTATCCTCATTCAGACTCCCCGATTTACGCCACCCCGTGATGTTGTTTTCAGTCCTACTAGTGAATGGCCTGTTAGAAACCCTTACAATGCGCACCACCCGCGATGTTTTTCAGAAAGCTATCCTACATTGCCAGTGCATGTTTGCTGACCTCCACATGCTGACCAACCCGTGGTGCTTTTCTCCATGCTACATTGCCACTAACTGCCTATCCTAATTCAGACCCTCTGATTCACACCACCCCATGATGATTTTCTCACTCCTATTAGTGAATGGCCTGTTAGAAACCCTCACAATGTGTACCACCCTGCGATGTTTTTCAAAAACCTATCCTACATTGCCACTGCATGTTTCCTGAACTCCCCATGCTGACCACCCCCTGTTGGTTTTCTCCATCCTACATTGCCTATCACTGCATATAATAATTTAGACCCTTCTATGCACTCGACCACTGATGTTTTTCTCACTCCTACTAGTGAATAGCCTGTTAGAAAACCATACAATGAGCACCACCCGCGATGATTTTCACAAATCTATCCTACATTGCCACTGCATTTTTCCTGACCTCCCCGTGCTGAGCACCCCCTGGTGCTTTTCTCCATCCTATATTGCCACTCGCTGCCTATCCAAATTCAGACAATCCGATTCACAGCACCCCATGATGTCTTTTCTCACTCCTACTAGTGAATGGCCTGTTAGAAACCCTTACAATGCGCACCAGCCGCAATGGTTTTCAGAAAGCTATCCTACATTCCCTCTGCGTGTTTCCTGACCTCCCCATGCTGACCACCCCGTGGTGCTTTTCTCCATCCTACATTGCCACTCACTGCCTATCCTAATTCAGCCAATCCGATTCACACCACCCTATGATGATTTTCTCACTCCTACTAGTGGATGGCCTGTTAGAAACCCTTACAATGCACACCACCCCGCGATGTTTTTCAGAAAGCTACACTGCAGTGCCACTGCATGATTCCTGATATCCCCATGCAGACCAACCTGTGGTGCTACTCTCCATCCTACATTGCCACTCACTGCGTATCCTAATTCAGACCCTCCGATTCACACCATCCCGTGATGTTTTTCTCACTCCTACTAGTGAATGGCCTCTTACAAACCCTTACAATGCGCAGGAGCCCGCGATGTTTTTCAGAAACCTATCCTACATTGCCACTTCATGTTTCCTGACCTCCACATGCTGACCATGCCGTGGTGCTTTTCTCCATTGTACATTGTCACTCACAGCCTATCATAACTTAGACACTCCGATTCACACCACCCCGTGATGTTTTTCTTACTCTGACTAGTCAATGGCCTGTTAGAAACCCTTAAAATGCGCACCACCCACGATGTTTTTCAGAAAGCTATCGTATATTGCCACTGCATGTTTCCTGACCTCCCCATGCTGACTAATCCGTGGTGCTTTTCTCCATTCTACATGGCCACTCACAGCCTACCTAATTCAGACCCTCCGAATCACACTACCCGGAGATGTTTTTCTCACTCCTACTAGTGAATGGCCTGTTAGAAACCCTTTGAATGCGCACCACCCACAATAGCTTTCAGAATGCTATCCTACATTGCCACTGCATGTTTCCTGAACTCCCCATGCTGAAAACCCCGTGGTGCTTTTCTCTATCCTACATTGCCCTCACTGCCTTTCCTTATAGAGACGCTCCGATTCACAACAATCCGTGATGTTTTTCTCAGTCCTACTATTGAATGGCCTGATAGAAACCCTTACAATGTGCACCACTCGCAATGTTTTTCAGAAACCTATCCTACATTGCCACTACATGTTTCCTGACCTCTCCATGCTGACAACCCCGTGGTGCTTTTCTCCATCCTAAATTGCCACTTACTGCCTATCCTAATTCAGACAATCCAATTCACACCACCACATGTTTTTCTCACTCCTACTAGTGAATGGCCTGTTAGAAACCCATACAACGCGCACCACCCCACGATGTTTTTCAGAAACCTATCCTACATTGTTACTCACTGTCTATCCTCATTCAGACTCCCCAATTTACGCCACCCCGTGATGTTGTTTTCAGTCCTACTAGTGAATGGCCTGTTAGAAACCCTTACAATGCGCACCACCTGCGATGTTTTTCAGAAAGCTATCCTACATTGCCAGTGCATGTTTGCTGACCTCCACATGCTGACCAACCCGTGGTGCTTTTCTCCATGCTACATTGCCACTAACTGCCTATCCTAATTCAGACCCTCTGATTCACACCACCCCATGATGATTTTCTCACTTCTATAAGTGAATGGCCTGTTAGAAACCCTCACAACGTGTACCACCCCGCGATGTTTTTCAGAAACCTATCCTACATTGCCACTGCATGTTTCCTGAACTCCCCATGCTGACCACCCCCTGTTGGTTTTCTCCATCCTACATTGCCTATCACTGCATATAATAATTTAGACCCTTCTATGCACTCCACCACTGATGTTTTTCTCACTCCTACTAGTAAATAGCCTGTTAGAAAACCATACAATGAGCACCACCCGCGATGATTTTCACAAATCCATCCTACATTGCCACTGCATTTTTCCTGACCTCCCCGTGCTGAGCACCCCCTGGTGCTTTTCTCCATCCTATATTGCCACTCGCTGCCTATCCAAATTCAGAGAATCCGATTCACAGCACCCCATGATGTCTTTTCTCACTCCTACTAGTGAATGGCCTGTTAGAAACCCTTACAATGTGAATCACCCCGCGATGTTTTTGAGAAACCTATCCTACATTGCCACTGCATGTCTCCTGACCTCCACATGCTGACCATCCCATGTGCTTTTCTCCATCCTACATTGTCACTCACAGCCTATACTAATTCAGACCCTCAGATTCACACCACCCCGTGATGATTTTCTTACTCTGACTAGTGAATTGCCTGTTAGAAACCCTTACTATGCGCACCACCCGCGATGTTTTTCAGAATCCTATCCTACATTGCCACTCACCGCCTATCCTATTTAAGACAATCTGATTCACACCACTCCATGATGTTTTTCTCATTCCTACTAGTGAATGGCCTGTTAGAAACCCTTACAATGCGCACCACCCACGATGTTTTTCACAAAGCTATCGTGTACTGCCACTGCATGTTACCTGACCTCCCCTTGCTGACCACTCTGTGGTGCTTTTCTCCATTCTACATGGCCACTCACAGCCTATCCTAATTGAGGCCCTCCGAATCAAACCACCCGGTGATGTTTTTCTCACTCCTACTAGTGAATGCAATGTTACAAACCCTTACAATGCGCACCACCCACAATAGTTTTCAGAAAGCTATCCTACATTGCCACTGCATGTTTCCTGACCTCCCCATGCTGACCACCACGATGTGCTATTCTCCATCCTACATTGCCACTCACTGCCTATCCTAATTGAGACAATCCGATTCACACCACCCCATGATGTTTTTCTCACTCCTTCTAGTGAATGGCCTGTTAGAACCCTCACAATACGCACCAACCCGCGATGTTTTTCAGAAACCTATTCTACATTGCCAATCACTGCCTATCCTAATTCAGACTCTCCAATTACACTATCCTGTGACGTTTTTATCACTCCTACTAGTGAATTGCCTGTTAGAAACCCTTACAATGCGCACCACACCGCGATGTTTTTCACAAATCTATCCTACATTGCCACTGCAGGTTTCCTGACCTCCCCATGCTGAGCAACCCCTGGTGCTTTTCTGCATCCTACATTGCCACTCACTGCCTATCCTAATTCAGACAATCCGATTCACAGCACCGCATGATGTTTTTCTCACTCCTACTAGTGAATGGCCTGTTAGAAACCCTTACAATGCGCAGCACCCTGCAATGTTTTTCAGAAACCTATCCTACATTGCCACTGCATGTTTCCTGTCCTCCCCATCCTGACCACCCTGTGGTGCTTTTCTCCATCCTAGATTGATACTAACTGCCCATCCTAATTCAGACCTTCCGATTCACACCACCCCGTGATGATTTTCTCACTCCTACTAGTGAATGGCCTGTTAGAAACCCTGACAATGCGCACCACCCGCGAAGTTTTTCAGAAGCCTATCCTACATTGCCACTGCATGTTTCCTGACCTCCCCATGCTGACCACCCCATGGTGCTTTTCTCCAACCTGCATTGCCACTCCTTGCCGATACTAATTGAGACCTTCCGATTCACACTACCCCGTGATGTTTTTCTCACTCCTACTAGTGAATGGCCTGTTAGAAACCCTTACAATCCGCACCACCAGGCGATGTTTTTCAGAAACCTATCCTATATTGCCAGTGCATGTTTCCTGACCTCCACATGCTGACCACCACGTGGTGCTTTTCTCCATCCTACATTGCCACTAACTGCCTATCCTAATTCAGACCCTCTGATTCACACCACCCCATGATGATTTTCTCACTCCTATTAGTGAATGGCCTTTTAGAAACCCTTACAATGCGCACCACACTGTGATGTTTTTCAGAAAGCTATCCTACATTACCACTGCGTTTTTCCTGACCTCACCCTGCTGACCACCCCGTGGTGCTTTTCTCCATCCTACATTGCCACTCACTGCCTATCCTAATTGAGGGCTTCCGATTCACAACACCCCGTGATGTTTTTCTCACTCGTACTAGTGAATGTCCTGTTAGAAACCCTTGCAATGCTCACCACCCCACGATATTTTTCAGAAACTTATCCTACATTGCAAATCACTGCCTATTGTAATTCAGACTCTCCAATTACACTATCCTGTGACGTTTTTCTCACTCCTACTATTGAATTGGCTGTTAGAAACCCTTACAATGCGCACCACCCCGCGATGTTTTTCACAAATCTATCCTATATTGCCACCTCATGTTTCCTGACCTCCTCATGCTGAGCACCCCCTGGTGCTTTTCTGCATCCTACATTGCCACTGATTGCGTATCCTAACTCAGACAATCGGATTCACAGCACCCCATGATGTTTTTCTCACTCCTACTAGTGAATGGCCTGTTAGAAACCCTTACAATGCGCACCACCCCGCGATGTTTTTCAGAAACCTTTCCTACATTGCCACCCACTGCCTATCCTAATTCAGACTCTCCGATTCACACCAGACCGTGATGTTTTTATCATTCCTACTAGTGAATGGCCTGTTAGAAACCCTTACAACGCGCACCAGCTGCAATGGTTTTCAGAAAGCTATCCTACATTCCCTCTGCATGTTTCCTGACCTCCCCATGCTGACCACCCCGTGGTGCTTTTCTCCATCCTACATTGCCACTCACTGCCTATCCTAATTCAGCCAATCCGATTCACACCACCCCATGATGTTTTTCTCACTCCTACTAGTGGATGGCCTGTTAGAAACCCTTACAATGCACACCACCCCGCGATGTTTTTCAGAAAGCTACGCTGCAGTGCCACTGCATGATTCCTGATATCCCCATGCAGACCAACCCGTGGTGCTACTCTCCATCCTACATTGCCACTCACTGCGTATCCTAATTCAGACCCTCCGATTAACACCATCCCGTGATGTTTTTCTCACTCCTACTAGTGAATGGCCTCTTACAAACCCTTACAATGCGCAGGAGCCCGCGATGTTTTTCAGAAACCTATCCTACATTGCCACTTCATGTTTCCTGACCTCCACATGCTGACCATGCCGTGGTGCTTTTCTCCATTGTACATTGTCACTCACAGCCTATCATAACTTAGACCCTCTGATTCACACCACCCCATGATGTTTTTCTTACTCTGACTAGTCAATGGCCTGTTAGAAACCCTTAAAATGCGCACCACCCACGATGATTTTCAGAAAGCTATCGTATATTGCCACTGCATGTTTCCTGACCTCCCCATGCTGACGAATCCGTGGTGCTTTTCTCCATTCTACATGGCCACTCACAGCCTAGCTAATTCAGACCCTCCGAATCACACTACCCGGAGATGTTTTTCTCACTCCTACTAGTGAATGGCCTGTTAGAAACCCTTAGAATGCGCACCACCCACAATAGCTTTCAGAATGCTATCCTACATTGCCACTGCATGTTTCCTGACCTCCCCATGCTGACAACTCCGTGGTGCTTTTCTCTATCCTACATTGCCCTCACTGCTTTTCCTTATAGAGACGCTCCGATTTACAACAATCCGTGATGTTTTTCTCAGTCCTACTATTGAATGGCCTGATAGAAACCCTTACAATGTGCACCACTCGCAATGTTTTTCAGACACCTATCCTACATTGCCACTGCATGTTTCCTGACCTCTCCATGCTGACAACCCCGTGGTGCTTTTCTCCATCCTACATTGCCACTCACTGCCTATCCTAATTCAGACAATCCAATTCACACCACCACATGATGTTTTTCTCACTCCTACTAGTGAATGGCCTGTTAGAAACCCATACAACGCGCACCACCCCACGATGTTTTTCAGAAACCTATCCTACATTGCTACTCACTGTCTATCCTCATTCAGACTCCCCGATTTACGCCACCCCGTGATGTTGTTTTCAGTCCTACTAGTGAATGGCCTGTTAGAAACCCTTACAATGCGCACCACCCGCGATGTTTTTCAGAAAGCTATCCTACATTGCCAGTGCATGTTTGCTGACCTCCACATGCTGACCAACCCGTGGTGCTTTTCTCCATGCTACATTGCCACTAACTGCCTATCCTAATTCAGACCCTCTGATACACACCACCCCATGATGATTTTCTCACTCCTATTAGTGAATGGCCTGTTAGAAACCCTCACAATGTGTACCACCCTGCGATGTTTTTCAGAAACCTATCCTACATTGCCACTGCATGTTTCCTGAACTCCCCATGCTGACCACCCCCTGTTGGTTTTCTCCATCCTACATTGCCTATCACTGCATATAATAATTTAGACCCTTCTATGCACTCGACCACTGATGTTTTTCTCACTCCTACTAGTGAATAGCCTGTTAGAAAACCATACAATGAGCACCACCCGCGATGATTTTCACAAATCTATCCTACATTGCCACTGCATTTTTCCTGACCTCCCCGTGCTGAGCACCCCCTGGTGCTTTTCTCCATCCTATATTGCCACTCGCTGCCTATCCAAATTCAGACAATCCGATTCACAGCACCCCATGATGTCTTTTCTCACTCCTACTAGTGAATGGCCTGTTAGAAACCCTTACAATGCGCACCAGCCGCAATGGTTTTCAGAAAGCTATCCTACATTCCCTCTGCGTGTTTCCTGACCTCCCCATGCTGACCACCCCGTCGTGCTTTTCTCCATCCTACATTGCCACTCACTGCCTATCCTAATTCAGCCAATCCGATTCACACCACCCTATGATGATTTTCTCACTCCTACTAGTGGATGGCCTGTTAGAAACCCTTACAATGCACACCACCCCGCGATGTTTTTCAGAAAGCTACACTGCAGTGCCACTGCATGATTCCTGATATCCCCATGCAGACCAACCTGTGGTGCTACTCTCCATCCTACATTGCCACTCACTGCGTATCCTAATTCAGACCCTCCGATTCACACCATCCCGTGATGTTTTTCTCACTCCTACTAGTGAATGGCCTCTTACAAACCCTTACAATGCGCAGGAGCCCGCGATGTTTTTCAGAAACCTATCCTACATTGCCACTTCATGTTTCCTGACCTCCACATGCTGACCATGCCGTGGTGCTTTTCTCCATTGTACATTGTCACTCACAGCCTATCATAACTTAGACACTCCGATTCACACCACCCCGTGATGTTTTTCTTACTCTGACTAGTCAATGGCCTGTTAGAAACCCTTAAAATGCGCACCACCCACGATGTTTTTCAGAAAGCTATCGTATATTGCCACTGCATGTTTCCTGACCTCCCCATGCTGACTAATCCGTGGTGCTTTTCTCCATTCTACATGGCCACTCACAGCCTACCTAATTCAGACCCTCCGAATCACACTACCCGGAGATGTTTTTCTCACTCCTACTAGTGAATGGCCTGTTAGAAACCCTTAGAATGCGCACCACCCACAATAGCTTTCAGAATGCTATCCTACATTGCCACTGCATGTTTCCTGAACTCCCCATGCTGAAAACCCCGTGGTGCTTTTCTCTATCCTACATTGCCCTCACTGCCTTTCCTTATAGAGACGCTCCGATTCACAACAATCCGTGATGTTTTTCTCAGTCCTACTATTGAATGGCCTGATAGAAACCCTTACAATGTGCACCACTCGCAATGTTTTTCAGAAACCTATCCTACATTGCCACTACATGTTTCCTGACCTCTCCATGCTGACAACCCCGTGGTGCTTTTCTCCATCCTAAATTGCCACTTACTGCCTATCCTAATTCAGACAATCCAATTCACACCACCACATGTTTTTCTCACTCCTACTAGTGAATGGCCTGTTAGAAACCCATACAACGCGCACCACCCCACGATGTTTTTCAGAAACCTATCCTACATTGTTACTCACTGTCTATCCTCATTCAGACTCCCCAATTTACGCCACCCCGTGATGTTGTTTTCAGTCCTACTAGTGAATGGCCTGTTAGAAACCCTTACAATGCGCACCACCTGCGATGTTTTTCAGAAAGCTATCCTACATTGCCAGTGCATGTTTGCTGACCTCCACATGCTGACCAACCCGTGGTGCTTTCCTCCATGCTACATTGCCACTAACTGCCTATCCTAATTCAGACCCTCTGATTCACACCACCCCATGATGATTTTCTCACTTCTATAAGTGAATGGCCTGTTAGAAACCCTCACAACGTGTACCACCCCGCGATGTTTTTCAGAAACCTATCCTACATTGCCACTGCATGTTTCCTGAACTCCCCATGCTGACCACCCCCTGTTGGTTTTC
The DNA here is from genome assembly GCF_034190915.1 of Cavia porcellus. NCBI lineage: Eukaryota > Metazoa > Chordata > Mammalia > Rodentia > Caviidae > Cavia > Cavia porcellus. The sequence continues at coordinate 32,309,273 of NW_026947515.1, forward strand.
TCCATCCTACATTGCCTATCACTGCATATAATAATTTAGACCCTTCTATGCACTCCACCACTGATGTTTTTCTCACTCCTACTAGTGAATAGCCTGTTAGAAAACCATACAATGAGCACCACCCGCGATGATTTTCACAAATCCATCCTACATTGCCACTGCATTTTTCCTGACCTCCCCGTGCTGAGCACCCCCTGGTGCTTTTCTCCATCCTATATTGCCACTCGCTGCCTATCCAAATTCAGAGAATCCGATTCACAGCACCCCATGATGTCTTTTCTCACTCCTACTAGTGAATGGCCTGTTAGAAACCCTTACAATGTGAATCACCCCGCGATGTTTTTGAGAAACCTATCCTACATTGCCACTGCATGTCTCCTGACCTCCACATGCTGACCATCCCATGTGCTTTTCTCCATCCTACATTGTCACTCACAGCCTATACTAATTCAGACCCTCAGATTCACACCACCCCGTGATGATTTTCTTACTCTGACTAGTGAATTGCCTGTTAGAAACCCTTACTATGCGCACCACCCGCGATGTTTTTCAGAATCCTATCCTACATTGCCACTCACCGCCTATCCTATTTAAGACAATCTGATTCACACCACTCCATGATGTTTTTCTCATTCCTACTAGTGAATGGCCTGTTAGAAACCCTTACAATGCGCACCACCCACGATGTTTTTCACAAAGCTATCGTGTACTGCCACTGCATGTTACCTGACCTCCCCTTGCTGACCACTCTGTGGTGCTTTTCTCCATTCTACATGGCCACTCACAGCCTATCCTAATTGAGGCCCTCCGAATCAAACCACCCGGTGATGTTTTTCTCACTCCTACTAGTGAATGCAATGTTACAAACCCTTACAATGCGCACCACCCACAATAGTTTTCAGAAAGCTATCCTACATTGCCACTGCATGTTTCCTGACCTCCCCATGCTGACCACCACGATGTGCTATTCTCCATCCTACATTGCCACTCACTGCCTATCCTAATTGAGACAATCCGATTCACACCACCCCATGATGTTTTTCTCACTCCTTCTAGTGAATGGCCTGTTAGAACCCTCACAATACGCACCAACCCGCGATGTTTTTCAGAAACCTATTCTACATTGCCAATCACTGCCTATCCTAATTCAGACTCTCCAATTACACTATCCTGTGACGTTTTTATCACTCCTACTAGTGAATTGCCTGTTAGAAACCCTTACAATGCGCACCACACCGCGATGTTTTTCACAAATCTATCCTACATTGCCACTGCAGGTTTCCTGACCTCCCCATGCTGAGCAACCCCTGGTGCTTTTCTGCATCCTACATTGCCACTCACTGCCTATCCTAATTCAGACAATCCGATTCACAGCACCGCATAATGTTTTTCTCACTCCTACTAGTGAATGGCCTGTTAGAAACCCTTACAATGCGCAGCACCCTGCAATGTTTTTCAGAAACCTATCCTACATTGCCACTGCATGTTTCCTGTCCTCCCCATCCTGACCACCCTGTGGTGCTTTTCTCCATCCTAGATTGATACTAACTGCCCATCCTAATTCAGACCTTCCGATTCACACCACCCCGTGATGATTTTCTCACTCCTACTAGTGAATGGCCTGTTAGAAACCCTGACAATGCGCACCACCCGCGAAGTTTTTCAGAAGCCTATCCTACATTGCCACTGCATGTTTCCTGACCTCCCCATGCTGACCACCCCATGGTGCTTTTCTCCAACCTGCATTGCCACTCCTTGCCGATACTAATTGAGACCTTCCGATTCACACTACCCCGTGATGTTTTTCTCACTCCTACTAGTGAATGGCCTGTTAGAAACCCTTACAATCCGCACCACCAGGCGATGTTTTTCAGAAACCTATCCTATATTGCCAGTGCATGTTTCCTGACCTCCACATGCTGACCACCACGTGGTGCTTTTCTCCATCCTACATTGCCACTAACTGCCTATCCTAATTCAGACCCTCTGATTCACACCACCCCATGATGATTTTCTCACTCCTATTAGTGAATGGCCTTTTAGAAACCCTTACAATGCGCACCACACTGTGATGTTTTTCAGAAAGCTATCCTACATTACCACTGCGTTTTTCCTGACCTCACCCTGCTGACCACCCCGTGGTGCTTTTCTCCATCCTACATTGCCACTCACTGCCTATCCTAATTGAGGGCTTCCGATTCACAACACCCCGTGATGTTTTTCTCACTCGTACTAGTGAATGTCCTGTTAGAAACCCTTGCAATGCTCACCACCCCACGATATTTTTCAGAAACTTATCCTACATTGCAAATCACTGCCTATTGTAATTCAGACTCTCCAATTACACTATCCTGTGACGTTTTTCTCACTCCTACTATTGAATTGGCTGTTAGAAACCCTTACAATGCGCACCACCCCGCGATGTTTTTCACAAATCTATCCTATATTGCCACCTCATGTTTCCTGACCTCCTCATGCTGAGCACCCCCTGGTGCTTTTCTGCATCCTACATTGCCAATGATTGCCTATCCTAACTCAGACAATCGGATTCACAGCACCCCATGATGTTTTTCTCACTCCTACTAGTGAATGGCCTGTTAGAAACCCTTACAATGCGCACCACCCCGCGATGTTTTTCAGAAACCTTTCCTACATTGCCACCCACTGCCTATCCTAATTCAGACTCTCCGATTCACACCAGACCGTGATGTTTTTATCATTCCTACTAGTGAATGGCCTGTTAGAAACCCTTACAACGCGCACCAGCTGCAATGGTTTTCAGAAAGCTATCCTACATTCCCTCTGCATGTTTCCTGACCTCCCCATGCTGACCACCCCGTGGTGCTTTTCTCCATCCTACATTGCCACTCACTGCCTATCCTAATTCAGCCAATCCGATTCACACCACCCCATGATGTTTTTCTCACTCCTACTAGTGGATGGCCTGTTAGAAACCCTTACAATGCACACCACCCCGCGATGTTTTTCAGAAAGCTACGCTGCAGTGCCACTGCATGATTCCTGATATCCCCATGCAGACCAACCCGTGGTGCTACTCTCCATCCTACATTGCCACTCACTGCGTATCCTAATTCAGACCCTCCGATTAACACCATCCCGTGATGTTTTTCTCACTCCTACTAGTGAATGGCCTCTTACAAACCCTTACAATGCGCAGGAGCCCGCGATGTTTTTCAGAAACCTATCCTACATTGCCACTTCATGTTTCCTGACCTCCACATGCTGACCATGCCGTGGTGCTTTTCTCCATTGTACATTGTCACTCACAGCCTATCATAACTTAGACCCTCTGATTCACACCACCCCATGATGTTTTTCTTACTCTGACTAGTCAATGGCCTGTTAGAAACCCTTAAAATGCGCACCACCCACGATGATTTTCAGAAAGCTATCGTATATTGCCACTGCATGTTTCCTGACCTCCCCATGCTGACGAATCCGTGGTGCTTTTCTCCATTCTACATGGCCACTCACAGCCTAGCTAATTCAGACCCTCCGAATCACACTACCCGGAGATGTTTTTCTCACTCCTACTAGTGAATGGCCTGTTAGAAACCCTTAGAATGCGCACCACCCACAATAGCTTTCAGAATGCTATCCTACATTGCCACTGCATGTTTCCTGACCTCCCCATGCTGACAACTCCGTGGTGCTTTTCTCTATCCTACATTGCCCTCACTGCTTTTCCTTATAGAGACGCTCCGATTTACAACAATCCGTGATGTTTTTCTCAGTCCTACTATTGAATGGCCTGATAGAAACCCTTACAATGTGCACCACTCGCAATGTTTTTCAGACACCTATCCTACATTGCCACTGCATGTTTCCTGACCTCTCCATGCTGACAACCCCGTGGTGCTTTTCTCCATCCTACATTGCCACTCACTGCCTATCCTAATTCAGACAATCCAATTCACACCACCACATGATGTTTTTCTCACTCCTACTAGTGAATGGCCTGTTAGAAACCCATACAACGCGCACCACCCCACGATGTTTTTCAGAAACCTATCCTACATTGCTACTCACTGTCTATCCTCATTCAGACTCCCCGATTTACGCCACCCCGTGATGTTGTTTTCAGTCCTACTAGTGAATGGCCTGTTAGAAACCCTTACAATGCGCACCACCTGCGATGTTTTTCAGAAAGCTATCCTACATTGCCAGTGCATGTTTGCTGACCTCCACATGCTGACCAACCCGTGGTGCTTTTCTCCATGCTACATTGCCACTAACTGCCTATCCTAATTCAGACCCTCTGATTCACACCACCCCATGATGATTTTCTCACTCCTATTAGTGAATGGCCTGTTAGAAACCCTCACAATGTGTACCACCCTGCGATGTTTTTCAGAAACCTATCCTACATTGCCACTGCATGTTTCCTGAACTCCCCATGCTGACCACCCCCTGTTGGTTTTCTCCATCCTACATTGCCTATCACTGCATATAATAATTTAGACCCTTCTATGCACTCGACCACTGATGTTTTTCTCACTCCTACTAGTGAATAGCCTGTTAGAAAACCATACAATGAGCACCACCCGCGATGATTTTCACAAATCTATCCTACATTGCCACTGCATTTTTCCTGACCTCCCCGTGCTGAGCACCCCCTGGTGCTTTTCTCCATCCTATATTGCCACTCGCTGCCTATCCAAATTCAGACAATCCGATTCACAGCACCCCATGATGTCTTTTCTCACTCCTACTAGTGAATGGCCTGTTAGAAACCCTTACAATGCGCACCAGCCGCAATGGTTTTCAGAAAGCTATCCTACATTCCCTCTGCGTGTTTCCTGACCTCCCCATGCTGACCACCCCGTGGTGCTTTTCTCCATCCTACATTGCCACTCACTGCCTATCCTAATTCAGCCAATCCGATTCACACCACCCTATGATGATTTTCTCACTCCTACTAGTGGATGGCCTGTTAGAAACCCTTACAATGCACACCACCCCGCGATGTTTTTCAGAAAGCTACACTGCAGTGCCACTGCATGATTCCTGATATCCCCATGCAGACCAACCTGTGGTGCTACTCTCCATCCTACATTGCCACTCACTGCGTATCCTAATTCAGACCCTCCGATTCACACCATCCCGTGATGTTTTTCTCACTCCTACTAGTGAATGGCCTCTTACAAACCCTTACAATGCGCAGGAGCCCGCGATGTTTTTCAGAAACCTATCCTACATTGCCACTTCATGTTTCCTGACCTCCACATGCTGACCATGCCGTGGTGCTTTTCTCCATTGTACATTGTCACTCACAGCCTATCATAACTTAGACACTCCGATTCACACCACCCCGTGATGTTTTTCTTACTCTGACTAGTCAATGGCCTGTTAGAAACCCTTAAAATGCGCACCACCCACGATGTTTTTCAGAAAGCTATCGTATATTGCCACTGCATGTTTCCTGACCTCCCCATGCTGACTAATCCGTGGTGCTTTTCTCCATTCTACATGGCCACTCACAGCCTACCTAATTCAGACCCTCCGAATCACACTACCCGGAGATGTTTTTCTCACTCCTACTAGTGAATGGCCTGTTAGAAACCCTTAGAATGCGCACCACCCACAATAGCTTTCAGAATGCTATCCTACATTGCCACTGCATGTTTCCTGAACTCCCCATGCTGAAAACCCCGTGGTGCTTTTCTCTATCCTACATTGCCCTCACTGCCTTTCCTTATAGAGACGCTCCGATTCACAACAATCCGTGATGTTTTTCTCAGTCCTACTATTGAATGGCCTGATAGAAACCCTTACAATGTGCACCACTCGCAATGTTTTTCAGAAACCTATCCTACATTGCCACTACATGTTTCCTGACCTCTCCATGCTGACAACCCCGTGGTGCTTTTCTCCATCCTAAATTGCCACTTACTGCCTATCCTAATTCAGACAATCCAATTCACACCACCACATGTTTTTCTCACTCCTACTAGTGAATGGCCTGTTAGAAACCCATACAACGCGCACCACCCCACGATGTTTTTCAGAAACCTATCCTACATTGTTACTCACTGTCTATCCTCACTCACACTCCCCAATTTACGCCACCCCGTGATGTTGTTTTCAGTCCTACTAGTGAATGGCCTGTTAGAAACCCTTACAATGCGCACCACCTGCGATGTTTTTCAGAAAGCTATCCTACATTGCCAGTGCATGTTTGCTGACCTCCACATGCTGACCAACCCGTGGTGCTTTTCTCCATGCTACATTGCCACTAACTGCCTATCCTAATTCAGACCCTCTGATTCACACCACCCCATGATGATTTTCTCACTTCTATAAGTGAATGGCCTGTTAGAAACCCTCACAACGTGTACCACCCCGCGATGTTTTTCAGAAACCTATCCTACATTGCCACTGCATGTTTCCTGAACTCCCCATGCTGACCACCCCCTGTTGGTTTTCTCCATCCTACATTGCCTATCACTGCATATAATAATTTAGACCCTTCTATGCACTCCACCACTGATGTTTTTCTCACTCCTACTAGTGAATAGCCTGTTAGAAAACCATACAATGAGCACCACCCGCGATGATTTTCACAAATCCATCCTACATTGCCACTGCATTTTTCCTGACCTCCCCGTGCTGAGCACCCCGTGGTGCTTTTCTCCATCCTATATTGCCACTCGCTGCCTATCCAAATTCAGAGAATCCGATTCACAGCACCCCATGATGTCTTTTCTCACTCCTACTAGTGAATGGCCTGTTAGAAACCCTTACAATGTGAATCACCCCGCGATGTTTTTGAGAAACCTATCCTACATTGCCACTGCATGTCTCCTGACCTCCACATGCTGACCATCCCATGTGCTTTTCTCCATCCTACATTGTCACTCACAGCCTATACTAATTCAGACCCTCAGATTCACACCACCCCGTGATGATTTTCTTACTCTGACTAGTGAATTGCCTGTTAGAAACCCTTACTATGCGCACCACCCGCGATGTTTTTCAGAATCCTATCCTACATTGCCACTCACCGCCTATCCTATTTAAGACAATCTGATTCACACCACCCCATGATGTTTTTCTCACTCCTTCTAGTGAATGGCCTGTTAGAACCCTCACAATACGCACCAACCCGCGATGTTTTTCAGAAACCTATTCTACATTGCCAATCACTGCCTATCCTAATTCAGACTCTCCAATTACACTATCCTGTGACGTTTTTATCACTCCTACTAGTGAATTGCCTGTTAGAAACCCTTACAATGCGCACCACACCGCGATGTTTTTCACAAATCTATCCTACATTGCCACTGCAGGTTTCCTGACCTCCCCATGCTGAGCAACCCCTGGTGCTTTTCTGCATCCTACATTGCCACTCACTGCCTATCCTAATTCAGACAATCCGATTCACAGCACCGCATAATGTTTTTCTCACTCCTACTAGTGAATGGCCTGTTAGAAACCCTTACAATGCGCAGCACCCTGCAATGTTTTTCAGAAACCTATCCTACATTGCCACTGCATGTTTCCTGTCCTCCCCATCCTGACCACCCTGTGGTGCTTTTCTCCATCCTAGATTGATACTAACTGCCCATCCTAATTCAGACCTTCCGATTCACACCACCCCGTGATGATTTTCTCACTCCTACTAGTGAATGGCCTGTTAGAAACCCTGACAATGCGCACCACCCGCGAAGTTTTTCAGAAGCCTATCCTACATTGCCACTGCATGTTTCCTGACCTCCCCATGCTGACCACCCCATGGTGCTTTTCTCCAACCTGCATTGCCACTCCTTGCCGATACTAATTGAGACCTTCCGATTCACACTACCCCGTGATGTTTTTCTCACTCCTACTAGTGAATGGCCTGTTAGAAACCCTTACAATCCGCACCACCAGGCGATGTTTTTCAGAAACCTATCCTATATTGCCAGTGCATGTTTCCTGACCTCCACATGCTGACCACCACGTGGTGCTTTTCTCCATCCTACATTGCCACTAACTGCCTATCCTAATTCAGACCCTCTGATTCACACCACCCCATGATGATTTTCTCACTCCTATTAGTGAATGGCCTTTTAGAAACCCTTACAATGCGCACCACACTGTGATGTTTTTCAGAAAGCTATCCTACATTACCACTGCGTTTTTCCTGACCTCACCCTGCTGACCACCCCGTGGTGCTTTTCTCCATCCTACATTGCCACTCACTGCCTATCCTAATTGAGGGCTTCCGATTCACAACACCCCGTGATGTTTTTCTCACTCGTACTAGTGAATGTCCTGTTAGAAACCCTTGCAATGCTCACCACCCCACGATATTTTTCAGAAACTTATCCTACATTGCAAATCACTGCCTATCCTAATTCAGACTCTCCAATTACACTATCCTGTGACGTTTTTCTCACTCCTACTATTGAATTGGCTGTTAGAAACCCTTACAATGCGCACCACCCCGCGATGTTTTTCACAAATCTATCCTATATTGCCACCTCATGTTTCCTGACCTCCTCATGCTGAGCACCCCCTGGTGCTTTTCTGCATCCTACATTGCCAATGATTGCCTATCCTAACTCAGACAATCGGATTCACAGCACCCCATGATGTTTTTCTCACTCCTACTAGTGAATGGCCTGTTAGAAACCCTTACAATGCGCACCACCCCGCGATGTTTTTCAGAAACCTTTCCTACATTGCCACCCACTGCCTATCCTAATTCAGACTCTCCGATTCACACCAGACCGTGATGTTTTTATCATTCCTACTAGTGAATGGCCTGTTAGAAACCCTTACAACGCGCACCAGCCGCAATGGTTTTCAGAAAGCTATCCTACATTCCCTCTGCATGTTTCCTGACCTCCCCATGCTGACCACCCCGTGGTGCTTTTCTCCATCCTACATTGCCACTCACTGCCTATCCTAATTCAGCCAATCCGATTCACACCACCCCATGATGTTTTTCTCACTCCTACTAGTGGATGGCCTGTTAGAAACCCTTACAATGCACACCACCCCGCGATGTTTTTCAGAAAGCTACGCTGCAGTGCCACTGCATGATTCCTGATATCCCCATGCAGACCAACCCGTGGTGCTACTCTCCATCCTACATTGCCACTCACTGCGTATCCTAATTCAGACCCTCCGATTCACACCATCCCGTGATGTTTTTCTCACTCCTACTAGTGAATGGCCTCTTACAAACCCTTACAATGCGCAGGAGCCCGCAATGTTTTTCAGAAACCTATCCTACATTGCCACTTCATGTTTCCTGACCTCCACATGCTGACCATGCCGTGGTGCTTTTCTCCATTGTACATTGTCACTCACAGCCTATCATAACTTAGACCCTCTGATTCACACCACCCCATGATGTTTTTCTTACTCTGACTAGTCAATGGCCTGTTAGAAACCCTTAAAATGCGCACCACCCACGATGATTTTCAGAAAGCTATCGTATATTGCCACTGCATGTTTCCTGACCTCCCCATGCTGACGAATCCGTGGTGCTTTTCTCCATTCTACATGGCCACTCACAGCCTAGCTAATTCAGACCCTCCGAATCACACTACCCGGAGATGTTTTTCTCACTCCTACTAGTGAATGGCCTGTTAGAAACCCTTAGAATGCGCACCACCCACAATAGCTTTCAGAATGCTATCCTACATTGCCACTGCATGTTTCCTGACCTCCCCATGCTGACAACTCCGTGGTGCTTTTCTCTATCCTACATTGCCCTCACTGCTTTTCCTTATAGAGACGCTCCGATTCACAACAATCCGTGATGTTTTTCTCAGTCCTACTATTGAATGGCCTGATAGAAACCCTTACAATGTGCACCACTCGCAATGTTTTTCAGACACCTATCCTACATTGCCACTGCATGTTTCCTGACCTCTCCATGCTGACAACCCCGTGGTGCTTTTCTCCATCCTACATTGCCACTCACTGCCTATCCTAATTCAGACAATCCAATTCACACCACCACATGATGTTTTTCTCACTCCTACTAGTGAATGGCCTGTTAGAAACCCATACAATGCGCACCACCCCACGATGTTTTTCAGAAACCTATCCTACATTGCTACTCACTGTCTATCCTCATTCAGACTCCCCGATTTACGCCACCCCGTGATGTTGTTTTCAGTCCTACTAGTGAATGGCCTGTTAGAAACCCTTACAATGCGCACCACCCGCGATGTTTTTCAGAAAGCTATCCTACATTGCCAGTGCATGTTTGCTGACCTCCACATGCTGACCAACCCGTGGTGCTTTTCTCCATGCTACATTGCCACTAACTGCCTATCCTAATTCAGACCCTCTGATTCACACCACCCCATGATGATTTTCTCACTCCTATTAGTGAATGGCCTGTTAGAAACCCTCACAATGTGTACCACCCTGCGATGTTTTTCAGAAACCTATCCTACATTGACACTGCATGTTTCCTGAACTCCCCATGCTGACCACCCCCTGTTGGTTTTCTCCATCCTACATTGCCTATCACTGCATATAATAATTTAGACCCTTCTATGCACTCGACCACTGATGTTTTTCTCACTCCTACTAGTGAATAGCCTGTTACAAAACCATACAATGAGCACCACCCGCGATGATTTTCACAAATCTATCCTACATTGCCACTGCATTTTTCCTGACCTCCCCGTGCTGAGCACCCCCTGGTGCTTTTCTCCATCCTATATTGCCACTCGCTGCCTATCCAAATTCAGACAATCCGATTCACAGCACCCCATGATGTCTTTTCTCACTCCTACTAGTGAATGGCCTGTTAGAAACCCTTACAATGTGATTCACCCCGCGATGTTTTTGAGAAACCTATCCTACATTGCCACTGCATGTTTCCTGACCTCCACATGCTGACCATCCCATGTGGTTTTCTCCATCCTACATTGTCACTCACAGCCTATACTAATTCAGACCCTCCGATTCACACCACCCCCTGATGATTTTCTTTCTCTGACTAGTGAATTGCCTGTTAGAAACCCTTACTATGCGCACCACCCGCGATGTTTTTCAGAAACCTATCCTACATTGCCACTGCATGTTTCCTGTCCTCCCCATGCTGACCACCCTGTGGTGCTTTTCTCCATCCTAGAATGATACTAACTGCCCATCCTAATTCAGACCCTCCGATTCACACCACCCCGTGATGATTTTCTCACTCCTACTAGTGAATGGCCTGTTAGAAACCCTGATAATGCGCACCACCCGCGAAGTTTTTCAGAAGCCTATCCTACATTGCCACTGCATGTTTCCTGACCTCCCCATGCTGACCACCCCATGGTGCTTTTCTCCATCCTGCATTGCCACTCCATGCCGATACTAATTGAGACCTTCCGATTCACACTACCCCGTGATGTTTTTCTCACTCCTACTAGTGAATGACCTGTTAGAAACCCTGACAATGCGCACCACCCGGCGATATTTTCAGAAACCTATCCTACATTGCCAGTGCATGTTTCCTGACCTCCACATGCTGACCACCACGTGGTGCTTTTCTCCATCCTACATTGCCACTAACTGCTTATCCTAATTCAGACCCTCTGATTCACACCACCCCATGATGATTTTCTCACTCCTATTAGTGAATGGCCTTTTAGAATCCCTTACAATGCGCACCACACTGTGATGTTTTTCAGAAAGCTATCCTACATTACCACTGCGTTTTTCCTGACCTCACCCTGCTGACCACCCCGTGGTGCTTTTCTCCATTCTACATTGCCACTCACTGCCTATCCTAATTCAGACCCTCCGATTCACAACACCCCGTGATGTTTTTCTCACTCGTACTAGTGAATGTCCTGTTAGAAACCCTTGCAATGCTCACCACCCCACGATGTTTTTCAGAAACCTATCCTACATTGCCAATCACTGCCTATCCTAATTCAGACTCTCCAATTACACTATCCTGTGACGGTTTTTCACTCCTACTATTGAATTGGCTGTTAGAAACCCTTACAATGCAAACCACCCCGCGATGTTTTTCACAAATCTATCCTATATTGCCACTGCATGTTTCCTGACCTCCTCAGGCTGAGCACCCCTTGGTGCTTTTCTGCATCCTACATTGCCACTGATTGCCTATCCTAACTCAGACAATCGGATTCACAGCACCCCATGATGTTTTTCTCACTCCTACTAGTGAATGGCCTGTTAGAAACCCTTACAATGCGCACCACCCCGCGATGTTTTTCAGAAACCTTTCCTACATTGCCACCCACTGCCTATCCTAATTCAGACTCTCCGTTTCACACCAGACTGTGATGTTTTTATCATTCCTACTAGTGAATGGCCTGTTAGAAACCCTTACAATGAGCACCAGCCGCAATGGTTTTCAGAAAGCTATCCTACATTCCCTCTGCATGTTTCCTGACCTCCCCATGCTGACCACCCCGTGGTGCTTTTCTCCATCCTACATTGCCACTCACTGCCTATCCTAATTCAGCCAATCCGATTCACACCACCCCATGATGTTTTTCTCACTCCTACTAGTGGATGGCCTGTTAGAAACCCTTACAATGCACACCACCCTGCGATGTTTTTCAGAAAGCTACGCTGCAGTGCCACTGCATGATTCCTGATATCCCCATGCAGACCAACCCGTGGTGCTACTCTCCATCCTACATTGCCACTCACTGCGTATCCTAATTCAGACCCTCCGATTCACACCATCCCGTGATGTTTTTTTCACTCCTACTAGTGAATGGCCTCTTACAAACCCTTACAATGCGCAGGAGCCCGCAATGTTTTTCAGAAACCTATCCTACATTGCCACTTCATGTTTCCTGACCTCCACATGCTGACCATGCCGTGGTGCTTTTCTCCATTGTACATTGTCACTCACAGCCTATCATAACTTAGACCCTCTGATTCACACCACCCCATGATGTTTTTCTTACTCTGACTAGTCAATGGCCTGTTAGAAACCCTTAAAATGCGCACCATCCACGATGTTTTTCACAAAGCTATCGTATATTACCACTGCATGTTTCCTGACCTCCCCATGCTGACGAATCCGTGGTGCTTTTCTCCATTCTACATGGCCACTCACAGCCTACCTAATTCAGACCCTCCGAATCACACTACCCGGAGATGTTTTTCTCACTCCTACTAGTGAATGGCCTGTTAGAAACCCTTAGAATGCGCACCACACACAATAGCATTCAGAATGCTATCCTACATTGCCACTGCATGTTTCCTGACCTCCCCATGCTGACAACTCCGTAGTGCTCTTCTCTATCCTACATTGCCCTCACTGCCTTTCCTTATAGAGACGCTCCGATTCACAACAATACGTGATGTTTTTCTCAGTCCTACTATTGAATGGCCTGATAGAAACCCTTACAATGTGCACCACTCGCAATGTTTTTCAGAAACCTATCCTACATTGCCACTGCATGTTTCCTGACCTCTCCATGCTGACAACCCCGTGGTGCTTTTCTCCATCCTACATTGCCACTCACTGCCTATCCTAATTCAGACAATCCAATTCACACCACCACATGATGTTTTTCTCACTCCTACTAGTGAATGGCCTGTTAGAAACCCATACAACGCGCACCACCCCACGATGTTTTTCAGAAACCTATCCTACATTGCTACTCACTGTCTATCCTCATTCAGACTCCCCGATTTACGCCACCCCGTGATGTTGTTTTCAGTCCTATTAGTGAATGGCCTGTTAGAAACCCTTACAATGCGCACCACCCGCGATGTTTTCCAGAAAGCTATCCTACATTGCCAGTGCATGTTTGCTGACCTCCACATGCTGACCAACCCGTGGTGCTTTTCTCCATGCTACATTGCCACTAATTGCCTATCCTAATTCAGACCCTCTGATTCACACCACCCCATGATTATTTTCTCACTCCTATTAGTGAATGGCCTGTTAGAAACCCTCACAATGTGTACAACCCCGCGATGTTTTTCAGAAACCTATCCTACATTGACACTGCATGTTTCCTGAACTCCCCATGCTGACCACCCCCTGTTGGTTTTCTCCATCCTACATTGCCTATCACTGCATATAATAATTTAGACCCTTCTATGCACTCGACCACTGATGTTTTTCTCACTCCTACTAGTGAATAGCCTGTTAGAAAACCATACAATGAGCACCACCCGCGATGATTTTCACAAATCTATCCTACATTGCCACTGCATTTTTCCTGACCTCCCCGTGCTGAGCACCCCCTGGTGCTTTTCTCCATCCTATATTGCCACTCGCTGCCTTTCCAAATTCAGACAATCCGATTCACAGCACCCCATGATGTCTTTTCTCACTCCTACTAGTGAATGGCCTGTTAGAAACCCTTACAATGTGATTCACCCCGCGATGTTTTTGAGAAACCTATCCTACATTGCCACTGCATGTTTCCTGACCTCCACATGCTGACCATCCCATGTGGTTTTCTCCATCCTACATTGTCACTCACAGCCTATACTAATTCAGACCCTCCGATTCACACCACCCCCTGATGATTTTCTTTCTCTGACTAGTGAATTGCCTGTTAGAAACCCTTACTATGCGCACCACCCGCGATGTTTTTCAGAAACCTATCCTACATTGCCACTGCATGTTTCCTGTCCTCCCCATGCTTACCACCATGTTGTGCTTTTCTCCATCCTAGAATGATACTAACTGCCCATCCTAATTCACACCCTCCGAATCACACCACCCCGTGATCATTTTCTCACTCCTACTAGTGAATGGCCTGTTAGAAACCCTGATTATGCGCACCACCCGCGAAGTTTTTCAGACGCCTATCCTACATTGCCACTGCATGTTTCCTGACCTCCCCATGCTGACCACCCCATGGTGCTTTTCTCCATCCTGCATTGCCACTCCATGCCGATACTAATTGAGACCTTCCGATTCACACTACCCCGTGATGTTTTTCTCACTCCTACTAGTGAATGACCTGTTAGAAACCCTGACAATGCGCACCACCCGGCGATATTTTCAGAAACCTATCCTACATTGCCAGTGCATGTTTCCTGACCTCCACATACTGACCACCACGTGGTGCTTTTCTCCATCCTACATTGCCACTGACTGCCTATCCTAATTCAGACCCTCTGATTCACACCACCCCATGATGATTTTCTCACTCCTATTAGTGAATGGCCTTTTAGAAACCCTTACAATGCGCACCACACTGTGATGTTTTTCAGAAAGCTATCCTACATTACCACTGCGTTTTTCCTGACTTCACCCTGCTGACCACCCCGTGGTGCTTTTCTCCATCCTACATTTCCACTCACTGCCTATCCTAATTGAGGGCTTCCGATTCACAACACCCCGTGATGTTTTTCTCACTCGTACTAGTGAATGTCCTGTTAGAAACCCTTGCAATGCTCACCACCCCACGATGTTTTTCAGAAACCTATCCTACATTGCCAATCACTGCCTATCCTAATTCAGACTCTCCAATTACACTATCCTGTGACGTTTTTCTCACTCCTACTACTGAATTGGCTGTTAGAAACCCTTACAATGCGCACCACCCCACGATGATTTTCACAAATCTATCCTATATTGCCACTGCATGTTTCCTGACCTCCTCATGCTGAGCACCCACTGGTGCTTTTCTGCATCCTACATTGCCACTCATTGCCTATCCTAATTCAGACAATCGGATTCACAGCACCCCATGATGTTTTTCTCACTCCTACTAGAGAATGGCCTGTTAGAAACCCTTACAATGCGCACCACCCCGCGATGTTTTTCAGAAACCTTTCCTACATTGCCACTCACTGCCTATCCTAATTCAGACTCTCTGATTCACACCAGACCGTGATGTTTTTATCATTCCTACTAGTGAATGGCCTGTTAGAAACCCTTACAATGCGCATCAGCCGCAATGGTTTTCAGAAAGCTATCCTACATTCCCTCTGCATGTTTCCTGACCTCCCCATTCTGACCACCCCGTGGTGCTTTTCTCCATCCTACATTGCCACTCACTGCCTATCCTAATTCAGCCAATCCGATTCACACCAACCCATGATGTTTTTCTCACTCCTACTAGTGGATGGCCTGTTAGAAACCCTTACAATGCACACCACCCCGTGATGTTTTTCAGAAAGCTACGCTGCAGGGCCACTGCATGATTCCAGATATCCCAATGCAGACCAACCCGTGGTGCTACTCTCCATCCTACATTGCCACTCACTGCGTATCCTTATTCAGACCCTCCGATTCACACCATCCCGTGATTTTTTTCTAACTCCTACTAGTGAATGGCCTCTTACAAACTCTTACAATGCGCAGGAGCCCGCGATGTTTTTCAGAAACCTATCCTACATTGGTACTCACTGCCTATCCTAATTCAGACCCTCCGATTCACACCACCCCGTGATGTTTTTCTCACTCCTACTAGTGAATGGCCTGTTAGAAACCCTTACAATGAGCACCAGCCGCAATGGTTTTCAGAAAGCTATCCTACATTCCCTCTGCATGTTTCCGGACCTCCCCATGTTGAACACCCCGTGGTGCTTTTCTCCATCCTATATTGCGAATGACTGCGTATCCTTATTCAGACCCTACAATTCACACCACCCCGTGAGGTTTTTCTCACTCCTTCTAGTGAATGGCGTGTAAGAAAGCCTCACATTGTGTACCTCCCCGCGATGTTTTTCACAAAGCTATCCTATAATGCCACTGCATGTTTTCTGACCTCCACATGCTGACTACCCCGTGGTGTTTTTTTCCATCCTATATTTCCACTCACTTCCTATCCTAATTCAGACCTTCCGATACACAACACCCCGTGATTTTTTTTCTCACTTCTTGTGGATGGCCTGCTAGAAAACCTTACAATGCGCACCACCGCGCGATGTTTTTCAAAAACCTATCTTACATTGCCACTGCATATTTACTGACCTCCCCATGCTGACCACCCCTTTGTGCTTTTCTCCAATCCACATTGCCACTCACTGCGTATCCTAATGCAGACCCCCCGATTCACACCACCCCGTGATGTTTTTCTCACTCCTACTAGTGAATGGTGCGTTAGAAACCCTTACAATGCGCTCCACCCGCGATGTTTTTCAGAAACATATCCTACATTGCTACTCACTGCCTATCCTAATTCAGACCCTCCGATTCACACCACCCCGTGATGTTTTTCTCACTCCTACTAGTGAATGGTGGGTTAGAAACCCTTACAATGCGCTCCACCCGCGATGTTTTTCAGAAACATATCCTACATTGCTACTCACTGCCTATCCTAATTCAGACCCTCCGATTCACACCACCCCGTGATGTTTTTGTCACTCCTACTAGTGAATGGCCTGTTAGAAACCCTTACAATGAGCACAACCCACGATGTTTTTCAGAAACCTATCCTACATTGCCACTGCATGTTTCCTGACCTCCCCATGCTGACGACTCCGTGGTGCTTTTCTCCAATCTAAATGGCCACTCACAGCCTATCCTAATTCAGACCCTCCGAATCACACCACCCGGAGATGTTTTTCTCACTCCTACTAGTGAATGGCCTGTTAGAAACCCTTACAATGCGCACCACCCAAAATAGCTTTCAGAAAGCTATCCTACATTGCCACTGCATGTTTCCTGACCTCCCCATGCTGACAACCCCGTGGTGCTTTTCTCCATCCTACATTGCCCTCACTGCCTTTCCTTATAGAGACGCTCCAATTCACAACACTCCGTGATGTTTTTCTCAGTCCTACTATTGAATGGCCTGATAGAAACCCTTACAATGTGTACCACTCGCAATGTTTTTCAGAAACCTATCCTACATTGCCACTGCATGTTTCCTGACCTCCCCATGCTTACAACCCCGTGGTGCTTTTCTCCATCCTACATTGCCACTCACTGCCTATCCTAATTCAGACAATCCAATTCACACCACCACATGATGTTTTTCTCACTCCTACTAGTGAATGGCCTGTTAGAAACCCTTACAACGCGCACCACGCCACAATATTTTTCAGAAACCTATACTACATTGCTACTCACTGTCTATCCTCATTCAGACTCCCCGATTCACGCCAACCCGTGATGTTGTTTTCAGTCCTGCTAGTGAATGGCCTGTTAGAAACCCTTACAATGCGCACCACCCGCGATGTTTTTCAGAAAGCTATCCTACATTGCCAGTGCATGTTTGCTGACCTCCACATGCTCACCACCCCATGTGCTTTTCTCCATCCTACATTGTCACTCACAGCCTATCCTAATTCAGACCCTCCGATTCACACCACCCCGTGATGATTTTCTTACTATGACTAGTGAATGGCCTGTTAGAAACCCTTACAATGCACACCACCCGTGAAGTTTTTCAGAAGACTATCCTACATTGCCACTCACTGCCTGTCCTAATTCAGACCCCCTGACTCACACCACACCGTGATGTTTTTCTAACACCTACTAGTGAATGGTCTGTTAGAAACCCTTACTATGCGCACCACCGCGTGATGTTTTTCAGAAACCTATCTTATATTGCCACTGCACATTTACTGACCTCCCCATGCTGACCACCCCTTCGTGCTTTTCTCCATCCCACATTGCCACTCACTGCCTATCCTAATTCAGACCCTCAGATTCACACCACCCCGTGATGTTTTTCTCACTCCTACTAGTGAATGGCCTGTTAGAAACACTTACATGAGCACCACAGGTGATGTTTTTCAGAAAGCTATCCTAAATTGCCAGTGCATGTTTCGTGACCTGCACATACTGACCCACCCGTGGTGCTTTTCTCAATCCTACATTGCCACTAACTGCCTATCCTAATTCAGACCCTCTGATTCACACCACCACATGATGATTTTCTCACTCCTTCTAGTGAATGGCCTGTTAGAAACCCTTACAATGCGCACCAGCCCGCGATGTTTTTCAGAAACCTATCCTACATTGCTACTCACTGCCTATCCTAATTCAGACCCTCCGATTCACACCACCCCGTGATGTTTTTCTCACTCCTACTAGGGAATGGCCTGTTAGAAACCCTTAAAATGCGCACCAGCCGCGATGGTTTTCATAAAGCTATCCTACATTCCCACTGCATGTTTCCTGACACCCCATGCTGACCACCCTGTGGTGCTTCTCCATCCTACATTGCCACTCAGGACCTATCCTAATTCATACCTTCCGATTGACACCACCCCGTGATGTTTTTCTCACTCCTACTAGTGAATGACCTGTTAGAAACCCTTACAATGCGCACCACCCCGTGGTGTTTTTCAGAAACCTATGCTACATTGCCACACACTGCGTATCCTAATTCAGACTGTCTGATTAACACCACCCCGTGATGTTTTTCTCTCTCCTACTAGCGAAGGGCATGTTAGAAACCCTTACAATCGGCACCACCTCACGATGTTTTTGTGAAACCTATCCTACATTGCCACTGCATGTTTCCTGTCCTCCACATGCTGACCACCCCGTGGTGCTTTTCTCCATCCTACATTGCCTCTCACTTTGTATGCTGAATCAAACTCTCTGATTCACAACACCCCGTGATGTTTTTCTCACTCCTACTAGTGAAAGTCGTGTTAGAAATCCTTACAATGCGCACCACCCCGCGATGTTTTTCAGAAACCTATCCTACATTGCCACTGCATGTTTCCTGACCTCCCCATGCTGACCACCCCGTGGTGATTTTCTCCATCCTACATTGCCACTCACTGCCTATCGTAATTCAGACCCTCCGATTCACACCGGCCTGTAATGTTTTTCTCACTGCTCCTAGGGAATGGTCTGGTAGAAAGCCTTACAATGCACACCACCCCGCCATGATTTACAAAATCCTATTCTAAATTGCCACTGCATGTTTCCTTACCTCCCCATGCTGACCACTCCGTGGTGTTTTTTTCCATCCTACATTGCCACTCACTGCCTATCCTATTTCAGACACTCTCATTCAAACCACCCCGTCATGTTTTTCTCACTCGTACTAGTGAATGGCCAGATAGAAAAAAACTTACAATGCGCACCACCCCGTGATGTTTTTCAGAAACCTATCCTACATTGTCGCTGCATGTTTCCTGACCTCCCCATGCTGACCACTCCGTGGAGCTTTTCTCCATCCTACATTACCACTCAATGCCTATCCTAATTCCGACCCTCCGATTCACACTATCCCGTGATGTTTTTCTCACTCCTACTAGTGAATGGCCTGTTAGAAACCCTGACAATGCGCAGCACCTGGCGATATTTTCAGAAACCTATCCAACATTGCCAGTGCATGTTTCCTGACCTCCACATGCTGACTACCCCGTGGTGCTTTTCTCCCTCCTACATTGCCAGTAACTGCCTATCCTAATTCAGAAACTCTGATTCACACCACCCCATGATAATTTTCTCACTCCTATTAGTGAATGGCCTTTTAGAAACCCTTACAATGCGCACCACACTGTGATGTTTTTCAGAAAGCTTTCCTACATTACCCCTGTGTGTTTCCTGACCTCACCTGCTGACCACCCCGTGGTGCTTTTCTCCATCCTACATTGCTACTCATTGCCTATCCTAATTGAGGGCTTCCAATTCACAACACCCCGTGATGTTTTTCTCACTAATACTAGGGAATGTCCTGTTAGAAACCCTTGCAATGCTCACCACCCCACGATGTTTTTCAGAAACCTAACCTACATTGCACTCACTGCCTATCCTAATTCAGACTCTCCAATTACACTATCCTGTGACGTTTTTCTCACTCCTACTAGGGAATTGCCTGTTAGAAACCCTTACAATGCGCACCAACCCGCGATGATTTTCACAAATCTATCCTACATTGCCACTGCATGTTTCCTGACCTCCCCATGCTGAGCACCCCCTGTTGCTTTTGTGCATCCTTCATTGCCACTTACTGCCTATCCTAATGCAGACCCTCCGATTCACACCACCCCGTGATGTTTTTCTCACTCCTACTTGTGAATGGCCTGTTAGAAACCCTTACAATGCGCACCACCCGCGAAGTTTTTCAGAAGCCTATCCTACATTGCCACTCACGGCCTATCCTAATTCAGACTGTCTGATTCACACCACCCCGTGATGTTTTTCTCACTCCTACTAGCGCAGGGCATGTTAGAAACCCTTACAATGGCACCACCCCGCGATGTTTTTCAGATACCTATCCTACATTGCCACTGCATGTTTCCTGACCTCCCCATGCTGACCACCCCGTGGTGCTTTTCTCCATTATACATTACCTCTGACTGCCTATCCTAATACAGACCCTCCAATTCACACCACCCCGGGATGTTTTTCTCACTCCTACTAGTGAATGGCCTGTTAGAAACCCTAACAATGTGCACCACCTACGATGTTTTTCCTAAACCTATCATACATTGCCACTGCATGTTTCCTGACCTCCCCATGCTGACCACCCCGTGGTGCTTTTCTCCATCCTACATTGCCACTCAATGCCTATACTAACTGAGACCTTCCAATTCACACTACCCCGTGATGTTTTTCTCACTCCTACTAGTGAATGGCCTGTTAGAAACCCTGACAATGCGCACCACCCGGCGATATTTTCAGAAACCTATCCTACATTGCCAGTGTATGTTTCCTGACCTCCACATGCTGACCACCCTGTGGTGCTTTTCTCCATCCTACATTGCCACTCACTGCCTATCCTAATTGAGGGCTTCCGATTCACAACACCCCGTGATGTTTTTCTCACTCCTACTAGTGAATGTCCTGTTAAAACCCTTGCAATGCTCACCACCCCACGATGTTTTTCAGAAACCTATCCTACATTGCCACTCACTGCCTATCCTAATTCAGACTCTCCAATTACACTATCCTGTGACGTTTTTCTCACTCCTACTAGTGAATTGCCTGTTAGAAACCCTTATAATGCGCACCATCCCGCGATGTTTTTCACAAATATACCCTACATTGCCACTGCATGTTTCCTGACCTCCCCATGCTGAGCACCCCCTGCTGCTTTTCTGCATCCTACATTGCCACTCACCGCCTATCCTAATTCAAACTCTCCGATTCACACCAGACCGTGATGTTTTTATCATTCCTACTAGTGAATGGCCTGTTAAAAACCCTTACAATGCGCATCAGCCGCAATGGTTTTCAGAATGCTATCCTACATTCCCTCTGCATGTTTCCTGAACTCCCCATACTGAACACCCCGTGGTGCTTTTCTCCATCCTACATTGCCACTCAGTGCTTATCCTAATTCAGACCCTCCGATTCACACCACACCATGATGTTTTTCTCACTCCTACTAGTGGATGGCCTGTTAGAAACCCTGACAATGCGCTCCACCCGGCGATATTTTCAGAAACCTATCCTGCATTGCCAGTGCATGTTTCCTGACTTGCACATGCGGACCACCCCGTGTGGCTTTTCTCCATCCTACATTGCCCCTAACTGCCTATCCTAATTCAGACCCACTGATTCACACCACCCCATGATGATTTTCTCACTCCTATTAGTGAATGGCCCTTTAGAAACCCTTACAATGCGCACCACACTGTTATGTTTTTCAGAAAGCTATCCTACTTTACCACTGCGTTTTTCATGATCTCACCCTGCTGACCACCCCGTGGTGCTTTTCTCCATCCTACATTGCCACTCACTGCCTATCCTAATTGAGGGCTTCCGATTCACAAAACCCCGTGATGTTTTTCTCACTCGTACTTGTGAATGTCCTGTTAGAAAACCTTGCAATGCTAACCACCCCACGACGTATTTCAGAAACCTATCCTACATTGCCACTCACTGCCTATCCTAATTCAGACTCTCCAATTACACTATCCTGTGATGTTTTTCTCACTCCTACTAGTGAATTGCCTGTTAGAAACCCTTATAATGCGCACCATCCCGCGATGTTTTTCACAAATATATCCTACATTGCCACTGCATGTTTCCTGACCTCCCCATGTTGAGCACCCCGTGGTGCTTTTCTACATCCTACATTGCCACTCACTGCCTATCCTAATTTAGACTCTCCTATTCACACCAGACCGTGATGTTTTTATCATTCCTACTAGTGAATGTCCTGTTAGAAACCCTTGCAATGCTCACCACCCCACGATGTTTTTCAGAAACCTATCCTACATGGCCACTGCATGTTTCATGTCCTCCCCATGCTGACCACCCTGTGGTGCTTTTCTCCATCCTACATTGCCACTAACTGCCTATCCTAATTCAGACCCTCTGATTCACACCACCCCTGATGTTTTTCTAACTCCTAATAGTGAATGGCCTGTTAGAAACCCTTATAAAGCACACCACCCGCGAAGTTTTTCAGAAGCCTATCCTACATTGCCACTGCATGTGTCCTGACCTCCCCATGCTGACCACACCGTGGTGCTTTTCTCCATCCTACATTGCCACTCACTGCCTATCCTAATTCAGACACTCCAATTCACACCACTCCGTAATGCTTTTCTCACTCCTTACAGTGAATAGCCTGTTAAAAACCCTTATAACATGCACCACCGGACAATGTTTTTCAGAAATCTATTCTACATTGCCACTCACTGACTATCCTAATTCAGACTGTCTGATTCACACCACCCCGTGATATTTTCCTCACTTCTTGTTGTGGATGGCCGGCTAGAAACCCTTACATTGCGCACCACCGCGCAATGTTTTTCAGAAAACTATCTTACACTGCCCCTGCATATTTACTGACCTCCCCATGCTGACCACCCCTTGGTTCTTTTCTCCATTCTACATTGCCACTCCCTGCCTATCCTATTGCAGACCCTCCGATTCACACCACCCCGTGTTGTTTTTCTCACTCCTACTAGTGAATGGTCTGTAAGAAAACCTTACAATGCGCACCACCTGCAATGTTTTTCAGAAACATATCCTACATTGCCAATCACCGCCTATCCTAATTCAGACCCTCCGATTCACACCACCTCGTGATGTTTTTCTCACTCCTACTAGTGAATGGCCTGTTAGAATCCCTTACAATGAGCACCACCCGCGATGCTTTTCAGAAACCTATTCTACATTGCCATTCACTGACTATCCTAATTCAGACTGTCTGATTCACACCACCCCGTGATGTTTTTCTCTCTCCTACTAGCTAAGGGCATGTTATAAACCCTTACAATGGGCACCACACCGTGATGTTTTTCAGAAACCTATCCTATATTGCCACTGCATGTTTCTTGTCCTCCACATGCTGACCACCCCGTGGTGCTTTTCTCCATCCTACATTGCCTCTCACTGCGTATGCTAAATCAAACCCTCCAATTCACAACACCCCGTGATGTTTTTCTCACTCCTACTAGTGAAAGTCGTGTTAGAAATCCTTACAATGTGCACCACCCCACGATGATTTTTAGAAACCTATCCTACATTGCCACTGCATGTTTCCTGACCTCCCCATGCTGACCACCCCGTGGTGATTTTCTCCATCCTACATTGCCACTCACTGCCTATCCTAATTCAGACCCTCCGATTCACACCACCCCGTGATGTTTTTCTCATTGCCACTAGGGAATGGTCTGTTAGAAAGCCTTACAATGCGCATCACCCCGCCATGATTTACAAAATCCTATCGTATATTGCCACTGCATCTTTCCTTACCTCCCCATGCTGACCACCCCGTGGTTTTTTTTTCCATCCTACATTGCCACTCACTGCCTATCCTATTTCAGACACTCTGATTCATACCACCCCGTGATGTTTTTCTCACTCGTACTAGTGAATGGCCAGTTAGAAACCTTTACAATGTGCACCACCCCGCGATGTTTTTCAGAAAGCTATCCTACATTGCCACTCCATGTTTCCTGACCTCCACATGCTGACCACCCCCTGTTGCGTTTCTCCATCCTACATTGCCACTCACTGACTATCATAATTCAGACACTCCGATTCACACGACCCCTGATGTTTTTCTCACTCCTACTACTGAATAGCCTGTTAGAAATCCTTACAATGCGCACCACCCGACGAAGTTTTTCAGAAACCTATCCTACATTTCCACTTCATGTTTCCTGACCTCCCCATGCTGACCACCCCATGGTGCTGTTCTCCATCATACATAGCCTCTCACTGCCTATCCTAATACAGACCCACCGATTCACACCACCCCGTGATGTTTTTCTCACTCCTACTAGTGAATGGCCTGCTAGAAACCCTTACAATGTGCACCACCTATGGTGTTTTTCCGAAACCTATCCTACATTGCCACTGTATGTTTCCTGACCTCCCATGCTGACCACCCCGTGTTGCTTCTCTCCATCCTACATTGCCACTCACTGCCTATACTAATTGAGACCCTCCGATTCACACTATCCCGTGATGTTTTTCTCATTCCTACTAATGAATGGCCTGTTAGAAACCCTGACAATGCGCACCACCCGGCGATATTTTCAGAAACCTATCCTACATTGCCAGTGCATGTTTCCTGACCTCAACATGCTGACCACCCCGTGGTGCTTTTCTGCATTCTACATTGCCACTCACTGCCTATCCTATTACAGACCCTCAGATTTACACCACCCCATGATGATTTTCTCACTCCTATTAGTGAATGGCCCTTTAGAAACCCTTACAATGCGCACCACACTGTGATGTTTTTCAGAAAGCTATCCTACATTACACCTGTGTGTTTTCTGACCTCACCCTGCTGACCACCCCGTGGGGCTTTTCTCAATCCTTCATTGCCACTCACTGCCTATCCTAATTGAGGGCTTCCGATTCACAATACCCTGTGATGTTTTTCTCACTCGTATAAGTGAATGTCCTGTTAGATACCCTTTCAATGCTCACCACCTCACGATGTTTTTCAGAAACCTATCCTACATTGCCACTCACTGCCTATCCTAATTCAGACACTCCAATGCACAACACCCCGTGATGCTTTTCTAACTCCTAACAGTGAATAGCCTGTTAAAAACCCTTATAACGTGCCCCATCCCACAATGTTTTTCAGAAACCTATTCTACATTGCCACTCAATGCCTATCCTAATTCAGACTCTCCGATTCACACCAGCCCATGATGTTTTTATCATTCCTTCTAGTGAATGGCCTGTTAGAATCCCTTACAATGCGCACCAGCCGTGATGGTTTTCAGAAAGCTATCCTACATTCCCTCTGCATGTTTGCTGACCTCCCCATGCTGACGACCCCGTGGTGCTTTTCTCCATCCTACATTGCCACTCAGTGCTTATACTAATTCAGACCCTCCAATTCACACCACACCGTGATGTTTTTCTCACTCCTACTAGTGAATGGTCTGTTAGAATCTCTTTCAATGCACACCACTGCGTGATGTTTTTCAGAAACCTATCTTACATTGCCACTGCATATATACTGACCTCCCCATGCTGACCACCCCTTGGTGCTTTTCTCCATCCTACATTGCCACTCACTGCCTATGTTAATTCCGACCCTCCGATTCACACCACCCCGTGATGTTTTTCTCACTCATACTAGTGAATGGCCTGTTAGAAACCCTTACAATGAGCACCACCCACAATGTTTTTCAGAAACCTATTCTACATTGCCAGTCACTGCCTATCCTAATTCAGACTGTCTGATTCACACCACCCCATTTTGTTTTTCTCTCTCCTACTAGCGAAGGGCATGTTAGAAACCCTTAAAATGGGCACCACCCCGCGATGTTTTTCAGAAACCTATCCTACATTGCCACTGCATGTTTCCTGTCCTCCACATGCTGACCACCCCGTGGTGCTTTTCTCCATCCTACATTGCCTCTCACTGCGTATGCTAAATCAAACCTTCCGATTCACAACACCCCGTGATGTTTTTCTCACTCCTACTAGTGAAAGTCGTCTTAGAAATCCTTACAATGGGCACCACCCCGCGATGTTTTTCAATAACCTATACTACATTGCCACTGCATGTTTCATGACCTCCCCATGCTGACCACCCCTTGGTGGTTTTCCCCATCCTACAATGCCACTCACTGCCTATCCTAATTCATACACTCCGATTCACAACACGCCGTGATGTTTTTCTCACTGCTACCAGGGAATGGTCTGTTAGAAGCATTAAAATGCGCACCACCCGGCCATGATTTACAAAATCCTATCCTAAATTGACACTGCATCTTTCCTTACCTCCCCATGCTGACCACCCAGGGGTGTTTTTTTCTATCCTACATTGCCACTAACTGCCTATCCTATTTCAAACCCTCTGATTCAAACCACCCCGTGATGTTTTTCTCACTCGTACTAGTGAATGGCCAGTTAGAAATCTTTACAATGCGCACCACCCCGCGATGTTTTTCAGAAAGCTATCCTACATTGTCACTGCATGTTTCCTGACCTCCCCATGCTGACCAACCCCTGTTGCTTTTCTCCATCCTACATTGCCCATCACTGACTATCCTAATTCAGACCCTCCGATTCACACCACCCCGTGATGTTTTTGTCACTCCTACTAGTGAATGGCCTGTTACAAACCCTTACAATGAGCACCACCTGCGATGATTTTCACAAATGTATCCTACATTGCCACTGCATTTTTCCTGACCTCCGCGTGCTGAGCACCCCCTGGTGCTTTTCTCCATCCTATATTGCCACTCACTGCCTATCCGAATTCAGACAATCCGATTCACAGCACCCCATGATATCTTTTCTCACTCCTACTAGTGAATGGCCTGTTAAAAACCCTTAAAATGTGAATCACCCCACGATGTTTTTCAGAAACCTGTCCTACCTTGCCACTGCATGTTTCCTGACCTCCACATGCTGACCATGCCGTGGTGCTTTTCTCCATTTACATTGTCACTCACAGCCTATCCTAATTCAGACCCTCCAATTCACACCACCCCGTGATGTTTTTCTTACTCCGACTAGTCAATGGCCTGTTAGAAACACTTACAATGCGCACCACCCACAATAGCTTTCAGAATGCTATCGTACTTTGCCACTGCATATTTCCTGACCTCCCCATGCTGAACACCCGGAGGTGGTATTCTCCATCCTACATTGCCACTCACTGCCTATCCTAATTCAGACAATCCAATTCACACCACCCCATGATGTTTTTCTCACTCCTACTAGTGAATGGCCTGTTAGAAACCCTTAGAATGCGCACCATCCCGTGATGTTTTTCAAAAACCTATCCAACATTGCCACTGCATGTTTCCTGTCCTCCCCATGCTGAACACCGCGTGGTGCTTTTCTCCATCATACATTGCCACTAACTGCCTATCCTAATTCAGACCCGCCAATTCACACCACCCCGTCATGTTTTTCTCACTCCTACTAGTGAATAGCCTGTTAGAAACACTTAGAATTCACACCACCCCGCAATGTTTTTCAGAAAGCTATCCTGCATTGCCACTGCCTGTTTCTGGGTCTCCCCATGCTGACCACCCCGTGGAATTATTCTCCATCCTACATTGCCACTCACTGCGTATGCTAAAAGAGACCCTTCAATTCACACCACCCCGTGATGTTTTTCTCACTCCTACTTCTGAATTCCCTGTTAGAAACCCTTACAATATGCACCACCCGCGATGTTTTTCAGAAACTATCCTACATGGCCACTGCATGTTTCCTGACCTCCCCATGCTGACAACCACGGGGTGCTTTTCTCCATCCTACATTGCCCTCACTGCCTTTCCTTATAGAAATGCTCATTTCTCAACAATCCCTGATGATTTTCTCAGTCCTACTATTGAATGGCCTGATAGAAACCCTTACCATGCGCACCACTCACAATGTTTTTCAGAAACCTATCCTACATTGCCACTGCATGTTTCCTGACCTCCCCATGCTGACAACCCTGTGGTGCCTTTCTCCATCCTACATTGTCACTCACTGCCTATCCTAATTCAGACAATCCAATTCACACCACGACATGATGTTTTTCTCACTCCTACTAGCGAATGGCCTGTTAGAAACCCTGACAATGCGCACTGCCCCGTGATGTTTTCCAGAAAGATATTCTACATTGCGCCTGCATGTTTCCTGACCTCCCCATGCTGACCACCCCGTGGTGCTTTTCTCCATCCTAGATTGCCACTCACTGCCTATCCTAATTCAGACCCTCCGATTCACATCACCCCGTGATGTTTTTCTCACTCCTACTAGTGAATGGCCTGTTAGAAACCCTTACAACGCGAACCACGCCACGATGTTTTTCAGAAACCTATCCTACATTGCTACTCACTGTCTATCCTCATTCAGACTCCCCGATTCATGCCACCCCGTGATGTTGTTTTCACTCCTACTATTGAATGGCCTGTTAGAAACCCTTACAATGCGCACCACCTGCGATGTTTTTCAGAAAGCTATCCTACATTGCCAGTGCATCTTTGCTGACCTCCACATGCTGACCAACCGGTGGTGCTTTTCTCCATGCTACATTGCCACTAACAGCCTATCCTAATTCAGACCCTCTGATTCACACCACCCCATGATGATTTTCTCACTCCTTCTAGTGAATGGCCTGTTAGAAACCATCACAATGCGTACCAACCCGCGATGTTTTTCAGAAACCTATCATACATTGCCACTGCATGTTTCCTAAACTCCCCATGCTGACCACCCCCTGTTGCTTTTCTCCATCCTACATTGCCAATCACTGCCTATCGTAATTAAGACCCTCCGATTCACTCCGCCACTGACGTTTTTGTCACTCCTACTAGTGAATAGCCTGTTAGAAAACCAAACAATGAACACCACCCGCGATGATTTTCACAAATCTATCCTACATTGCCACTGCATTTTTCCTGACCTCCCCGTGCTGAGCACACCCTGGTGCTTTCTCCATCCTATATTGCCACTCACTGCCTATACGAATTCAGACAATCTGATTCACAGCACCCCATGATGTCATTTCTCACTCCTACTAGTGAATGGCCTGTTAGAAACCCTTACAATGTGAATCACCCCACGATGTTTTTCAGAAACCTATCCTACATTGCCACTGCATGTTTCCTGATCTCCAGATGCTGACCACCCCATGTGCTTTTCTCCATCCTACATTGTCACTCACAGCCTATCCTAATTCAGACCCTCCGATTCACACCACCCCGTGATGTTTTTCTTACCCGGACTAGTGAATGGCCTGTTAGAAACCCTTAATGTGCGCACCACCCGCGATGTTTTTCAGAATCCTATCCTACATTGCTACTCACCGCCTATCCTAAGCCAGACAATCCAATTCACACCACCCCATGATGTTTTTCTCATTCCTACTAGTGAATGGCCTGTTAGATATCCTTACAATGCGCACCACCCACGATGTTTTTCAGAAAGCTATCGTATATTGCCACTGTATGTTTCCTGACCTCCCCATGCTGACCACTCCGTGGTGCTTTTCTCCATTCTACATGGCCACTCACAGCCTATCCTAATTCAGACCCTCCGAATCACACCACCCGGTGATGTTTTTCTCACTCCTACTAGTGAATGCCCTGTTAGAAACCCTTACAATAAGCAACACCCACAATAGTTTTCAGAAAGCTATCCTATATTGCCACTGCATGTTTCCTGACCTCCCCATGCTGACCACCCCATGGTGCTTTTCTCCATCCTAGATTGCCACTCACTGCCTATCCTAATTCAGACCCTCCGATTCACACCACCCCGTGATGTTTTTCTCACTCCTATTAGTGAATGGCCTGTTAGAAACACTTACAATGCGCACCAACCCGCAATGTTTTCCAGAAACCTATCACATTGCCACTGCATATTTCCTGTCCTCCTCATGCTGAACACCGCGTGGTGCTTTTCTCCATCCTACATTGCCACTCACTGCCTATCCTAATTCAGACAATCCGATTCACACCACCACATGATGTTTTTCTCACTCCTACTAGTGAATGGCCTGTTAGAAACCCTTACAACGCGCACCACACCACGATGTTTTTCAGAAACGTATCCTATATTGCTACTCACTGTCTATCCTCATTGAGACTCCCCGATTCACGCCACCCCGTGATTTTGTTTTCACTCCTACTAGTGAATGGCCTGTTAGAAACCCTTACAATGCGCACCACCCGCGATGTTTTTCAGAAAGCTATCCTACATTGCCAGTGCATGTTTCCTGACCTCAACATTCTGACCAACCCGTGGTGCTTTTCTGCATCCTACATTGCCACTAACTGCCTATCCTAATTCAGACCCTCTGATTCACACCACCCCATGATGATTTTCTCACTCCTTCTAGTGTATGGCCTGTTAGAAACCCTCACAATGCGTACCACCCCGCGATGTTTTTCAGAAACCTATCCTACATTGCCACTCCATGTTTCCTGACCTCCCCATGCTGAGCACACCATAGTGCTTTTCTCCATCCTACATTGCCACTCACTGCCTAACCTAATTCAGACTCTCCAATTACACTATCCTGTGACGTTTTTCTCACTCCTACTAGTGAATTGCCTGTTAGAAACCCTTATAATGCGCACCACACTGCGATGT
This sequence comes from Cavia porcellus, assembly GCF_034190915.1. NCBI lineage: Eukaryota > Metazoa > Chordata > Mammalia > Rodentia > Caviidae > Cavia > Cavia porcellus. Next base: position 32,340,642 of record NW_026947515.1, read on the forward strand.
TTTTCACAAATCTATCCTACATTGCCAATGCATGTTTCCTGACCTCCACATGCTGAGCACACCCTGGTGCTTTTCTGCATCCTACATTGCCACTCACTGCCTATCCAATTTAGACAATCCGATTCACACCACCCTGTGATGTTTTTCCCACCCCTACTAGTGAATGGCCAGTTAGAAACCCTTACAATGTGCACCACCCCGCGATGTTTTTCAGAAACCTATCCTACATTGCCACTGCATGTTTCCTGTCCTCCCCATGCTGACCACCCTGTGGTGCTTTTCTCCATCCTACATTGCCACTAACTGCCTATCCTAATTCATACCCTCCGATTCACATCACCACGTGATGTTTTTCTCACTCTTGCTAGTGAGTGGCCTGTTAGAAACCCTTAAAATGCGCACCACCCGCGAAGTTTTTCAGAAACCTATCCTACATTGCCACTCACTGCCTATCCTGATTCAGACTCTCCGATTCACAGCAGCCCTTTACGTTTTTATCATTCCTACTAGTGAATGGCCTGTTAGAAACCCTTACAATGCACACCACCCCGCGATGTTTTTCAGAAAGCTATGCTGCATTGCCACTGCATGATTCCTGATATCCTCATGCTGACCACCCCTTGGTGCTTTTCTCCATCCTACATTGCCACTCACTGCCTATCCTAATTCAGACCCTCCGATTCACACCACCCCGTGATGTTTTTCTCACTCCTACTAGTGAATGGCCTGTTAGAAACCCTTACAATGAGCACCACCCACAATGTGTTTCAGAAACCTATTCTACCTTTCCACTCAATGCCTATCCTATTTCAGACTGTCTGATTCACACCACCCCTTGATGTTTTTCTCTCTCCTACTAGCGAAGGGCATGTTAGAAACCCTTACAATGATCAACACCCCGCGATGTTTTTCAGAAACCTATCCTACATTGCCACTGCATGTTTCCTGTCCTCCACATGCTGACGACCCCGTGGTGCTTTTCTCCATCCTACATTGCCTCTCACTGCGTATGCTAAATCATACCCTCCAATTCACAACACCCCGTGATATTTTTCTCACTCCTACTAGTGAAAGTCATGTTAGAAATCCTTACAATGTGCACAACCCCGTGATGTTTTTCAGAAACCTATCCTACATTGCCACTGCATGTTTCCTGACCTCCCCATGCTGACCACCCTGTGGTGATTTTCTCCATCCTACATTGCCACTGACTGCGTATCCTAATTCAGACCTCCGATTCAAATCACCCCGTGATGTTTTTCTCACTGCTACTAGGGAATGGTCTGTTAGAAAGCCGTACAATGCACACCACCCCGCGATGATTTACAAAATTCTATCCTAAATTGCCACTGCATCTTTACTTACATCCCCATGCTGACCACGCCGAGGTGTTTTTTTCGATCCTACATTGCCACTCACTGCCTATCCTATTTCAGACCCTCCGATTCAAACCACCCCGTGATGTTTTTCTCACTCGTACTAGTGAAAGGCCAGTTAGAAACCTTTACAATGCTCACCACCCAGCAATGTTTTTCAGAAAGCTATCCTACATTGCCACTGCATGTTTCCTGACCTCCACATGCTGACCACCTCCTGTTGCTTTTCTCCATCCTACATTGCCACTCACTGACTATCCTATTTCAGGCCCCCCGATTCACATGATCCCTGATGTTTTTCTCATTCCTACTAGTGAATACCCTGTTAGAAACCCTTACAATGCGCACCACCCACTAAGTTTTTCAGAAGCCTATCCTACATTTCCACTGCATGTTTCTTGACGTTCCCATGGTGACCATCCCGTGGTGCTTTTCTCCATCCTACATTGCCACTCACTCCTATCCTAATTCTGACACTCCAATTCACTCCACCCCGTGATGCTTTTCTCGCTCCTACTAGTGAATAGCCTGTTAGAAACCCTTATAACGTGCACCAACCCACAAGTTTTTCAGAAACCTATCCTACATTCCCACTCACTGCCTATCCTAATTCAGACTCTCCGATTCACACCAGCCTGTGATGTTTTTATCATTCCTACAAGTGAATGGCCTGTTAGAAACCCTTACAATGTGCACCAGCCGCGATGGTTTTCAGAAAGCTATCCTACATTCCCTCTTCATGTTTCCTGACCTCCCCATGCTGAACACCCCGTGGTGCTTTTCTCCATCCTACATTGCCACTCAGTGCTTCTCCAAATTCAGACCTTCCGATTAACACCACACCGTGATGTTTTTCTCAATCCTACTAGTGAATGGTCTGTTAGAAAGCCTTACAATGCGCAACACCGCGCGATGTTTTTCAGAAACCTATCTTACATTTCCACTGCATATTTACTGACCTCCCCATGGTGACCACCCCTTGGTGCTTTTCTCCATCCTACATTGCCACTCACTGCCTATCCTAATACAGACCCTCCGATTCACACCACCCCGTGATGTTTTTCTCACTCCTACTAGTGAATGGCCTGTTAGAAATCCTTACAATGAGCTCCACCCACAATGTGTTTCAGAAACCTATTCTACATTGCCACTCACTGCCTATCCTAATTCAGACTGTCTGTTTCACACCACCCCGTGATGTTTTTCTCTCTCCTACTAGCGAAGGGCATGTTAGAAACCCTTACAATGGGCAACACCCCGCGATGTTTTTCAGAAACCTATCCTACATTGCCACTGCACGTTTCCTGTCCTCCACATGCTGACCACCTCGTGGTGCTTTTCTCCATCCTACATTGCCTTTCACTGCGTATGCTAAATCAAACCCTCCGATTCACAACACCCCGTGATGTTTTTCTCACTCCTACTAGTGAAAGTCGTATTAGAAATCCTTACAATGTGCACAACCCCGCGATGTTTTTCAGAAACCTATCCTACATTGCCACTGCATGTTTCCTGACCTCCCCATGCTGACCACCCTGTGGTGATTTTCTCCATCCTACATTGCCACTCACTGCCTATCCTAATTCAGACCCTCCGATTCACACCCCCCCCCCGTGATGTTTTTCTCACTGCTACTAGGGAATGGTCTGTTAGAAAGCCTTACAATGCGCACCACCCGCCATTATTTACAAAATCCTGTCCTAAATTGCCACGGTATCTTTCCTTACCTCCCCATGCTGACCAACCCGTGGTGTTTTTTTCCATCCTACATTGCCACTCACTGCCTATCCTATTTCAGACCCTCTGATTCAAACGACCCCATGATGTTTTTCTCACTCGTACTAGTGAATGGCCAGTTAGAAACCCTTACAATGCGCACCACCCCGCGAAGTTTTTCAGAAAGCTATCCTACATTGCCACTGCATGTTTCATGACCTCCACATGCTGACCACCCCCTGTTGCTTTTCTCCATCCTACAATGCGACTCACTAACTATCCTAATTCATACCCTCCGATTCACACCACCCCTGATGTTTTTCTCACTCCTAATAGTGAATAGCCTGTTAGAAATCCTTACAATGCACACCACCCTGCGATGTTTTTCAGAAACCTGTCCTACATTTCCACTGCATGTTTCCTGACCTCCACATGCCGACCACTTCGTGGTGCTTTTCTCCCTCATACATTGCGTTTCACTGCCTATCCTAATACAGCCCCTCCGATTCACACCACCCCGTGATGTTTTTCTCACTCCTACTAGTGAATGGCCTGTTAGAAACCCTTACAATGCGCACCACACTGTGATGTTTTTCAGAAAGCTATTCTACAATACCCCTGCATGTTTCCTGACCTCACTATGTTGACCACCCCGTGTTGCTATTCTCCATCCTACATTGCCACTCACTGCCTATCCTAATTGAGGCCTTCCGATTCACAACACCCCGTGATGTTTTTCTCACTCCTACTAGTGAATGTCCTGTTAGAAACCCTTGCAATGCTCACCACCGCACGATATTTTTCAGAAACCTATCCTACATTGCCACTCACTGCCTATCCTAATTCAGATTCTCCAATTACACCATCCTGTGACGTTTTTCTCACTCCTACTAGTGAATTGCCTGTTAGAAACCCTTACAATGCGCACCACCACACGATGTTTTTCAGAAATCTATCATACATTGCCACTGCATGTATCCTGACCTCCCCATGCTGAGCACCCCCTGGTGCTTTTCTCCATCCTACGTTGCCACTCACTGCCTATCCTAATTCTGACACTCCAATTCACACCACCCCGTGATTCTTTTCTCACTCCTACTAATGAATAGCCTGTTAGAAAACCTTATAACGTGTACCACCCGACAATGTTTTTCAGAAACCTATCCTACATTGCCACTCACTGCCTATCCTAATTCAGACTCTCCAATTCACAAAAGCCCATGATGTTTTTATATTTCCTACTAGTGAATGGCCTGTTAGAAACACTTACAATGTGCACCAGCCACGATGGTTTTCAGAAAGCTATCCTACATTCCCACTGCATGATTCCTGACCTCCCCATGCTGAACACCCCTTGGTTCCTTTTCTCCATCCTACTTTGCCACACAGTGCTTATCCTAATTCAGACCCTCCGAATCACACCACACCTTGATGTTTTTCTCACCTCTACTAGTGGATGGCCTGTTAGAAACCCTTATAAAGCACACCACAGCGCAATGTTTTTCAGAAAGCTATGCTGCATTGCCACTGCATGATTCCTGATATCCCCATGCTGACCACTTCTTGGTGCTATTCGCCATCCTACATTGCCACTCAATGTGTATCCTAATTCAGACCCTCCGATTCACACCACCCCGTGATGTTTTTCTCACTCCTACTAGTGAATGGCCTGTTACAAACCCTTACAATGCACACCAGCCCAAGATGTTTTTCAGAAACCTATCCTACATTGCTACTTACTGCCTATCCTAATACAGACCATCCTATTCACAACACCCCGTGATGTTTTTCTCACTCCTACTAGGGAATGGCCTGTTAGAAACGCTTACAATGCGCACCACTCGCGATGATTTTCAGAACCCTATCCTACATTGCCACTCACTGCCTATCCTAATTCAAACTCTCAGATTCACACCACCCCGTGATGTTTTTCTCACTCCTACTAGTGATTAGCGTGTTAGAAAACCTTACAATGCACACCACCCGCAATGGTTTTCAGAAAGCTATCCTACATTACCACTGCATGTTTCCTGACCTACACATGCTGACCACTCGATCGTGTGTTTCTCCATCATTCATTGCCACTCACTGCCTATCCTAATTCAGACCCTCCGATTCACACCACCCCGTGATGTTTTTCTCACTCCTACTAGGGAATGGCCTGTTAGAAACCCTTAAATGCGCACCACTCGCGATGTTTTTCAGAACCTATCCTACATTGCCACTCACTGCCTATCCTAATTCAGACCCTCCGATTTACACAACCCCGTGTTGTTTTTCTGACTCCTACTAGTGAATGGCCTTTAGAAACCCTTACAATGTGCACCACCCGCGAAGTTTGTCAGAAGCCTATCCTACATTGCCACTGCATGTTTCTGACCTCCCCATGCTGACCACCCCGTGGTGCTTTTCTCCATCCTACATGGCCACTCAGTGCTTATACTAATTCAGACCCTCCACTTCACTCCAACCTGTGATGCTGTTCTCAATCCTACTAGTGAATAGCCTGTTAGAATCCCTTATAACGTGCACCACCCCACAATGTTTTTCAGAAACCTATCCTACATTGCCACTCACTGCCTATCCTAATTCAGACTCTCCGATTCACACCAGCCTGTGATGTTTTTATCATTCCTCCTAGTGAATGGCCTGTTAGAAACCCTTACAATGCGCACCAGCCGCGATGCTTTTCAGAAAAATATCCTACATTGCCACTGCATGTTTCCTGACCTACATATGCTGACCACCCCGGGGTACTTTTCTCCATCCTACATTGCCACTCACTGCTTATCCTTATTCAGACCCTCCGATTCACACCACACCATGATATTTTTCTCACTCCTACTAGTGGATGGCCTGTTAGAAACCTTTACAATGCACACCATGCCGTGATGTTTTTCAGAAAGCTATGCTGCAGTGCCACTGCATGATTCTTGATATTTCCATGCTGACCATCCGTGGTGCTATTCTTCATCATACATTGCTACTCACTGCGTATCCTAATTCAGACCCTCCGATTCACACCACCCCGTGATGTTTTTCTCACTCCTACTAGTGAATGGCCTGTTACAAACCCTTACAATGCGCACCAGCCCGCGGTGTTTTTCAGAAACCTATCCTACATTGCTACTCACTGCCTATCCTAATTCAGACCCTCCGATTCACACCACCCGTGATGTTTTTCTCACTCCTACTAGTGAATAGCCTCTTAGAAACCCTTACAATGCGCAGCACCCGTCGATGTTTTTCAGAAAACTATCCTACATTTCCACTGTATGTTTCCTGACCTCCCCATGCTGACCAACCCCTGGTGCTTTTCTCCATCCTACATTGCCTCTCACTGCCTATCCTAACATAGACCCTCCGATTCACACCACCCCGTGATGTTTTTCTCACTCCTTCTAGTGAATGGCCTCTTACAAACCTTTACAATGTGCACCACCCGCGGTATTTTTCAGAAACTTATCCTACATTGCCACTCACTGCCTATCCTAATTCAGACCCTCCGATTCACACCCCCTCGTGATGTTTTTCTCACTCCTACTAGTGAATGGCCTGTTAGAAACCCTTAGAATGCGCACCACCCGCAATGTTTTTTAGAAACCTATCCTACATTGCAAATCAGTGCCTATCCTAATTCAGACCCTCAATTCACACCACACTGTGATGTTTTTCTTACTCCTACAACAGAATGGCTTGTAAGAAACCCTTACAATGCACACCACACGCGATGTTTTTCAGAAACCTATCCTACATTGCCACTGCATGTTTTCTCAACTCCTCATGCTCACCACCCCGTGGTGCATTTATCCATCCTATATTGCCACTCACTGCCTATCCTAATTCAGACTCTCCAATTACACCATCCTGTGACGTTTTTCTCACTCCTACTAGTGAATTGCCTGTTAGAAACCCTTACAATACGCACCACCCCATGATGTTTTTCACAAATCTATCCTATATTGCCACTGCATGTATCCTGACCTCCCCATGCTGAGCACCCCCTGGTGCTTTTCTGCATCCTACATTGCCACTCACTGCCTATCCTAATTCAGACAATCCGATTCACAACATCCCATGATGTTTTTCTCACTCCTACTAGTGAATGGCCTGTTAGAAACCCTTACAACGCGCACCACCCCGTGATGTTTTTCAGAAATCTATCCTACATTGCCACTGCATGTTTCCTGTCCTCCCCATGCTTACCACCATGTTGTGCTTTTCTCCACCCTACATTGCCACTAACTGCCTATCCTAATTCAGACCCTCCGATTCACACCACCCCGTGATGTTTTTCTAACTCCTACTAGTGAACGGCCTGTTAGAAATCCTTACAATGCGCACCACCCGCGAAGGTTTTCGAAAGCCTATCCTACACTGCCACTGCATGTTTCCTGACCTCCACATCCTGAACAACCCGTGGGGCTTTTCTCCATCCTACATTGCCACTCACTGCCTATCCTAATTCAGACACTCCAATTCACACCACCAAGTGATGCTTTTCTTACTCATACAAATGAATACCCTGTTAGAAACCCTTATAACGTGCACCACCCCACAGTGCTTTTCAGAAACCTATCGTACATTTCTACTCACTGCCTATCCTAATTCAGACCCTCCGATTCACACCACCCGTGATGCTTTTCTAACTCATACTAGTGAATAGCCTGTTAGAAACCCTTACAAAGCGCAGCACCACTGGATGTTTTTCAGAAAACTATCCTACATTTTCACTGCATGTTTCCTGACCTCCCCATGCTTACCACCCCGTGGTGCTTTTCTCCAACCTACATTGCCACTCAGTGCTTATCCTAATTCAGAACTTCCGATTTACACCACACCATGATATTTTTCTCACTCCTACTAGTGGATGACTTGTTAGAAACCCTTACAAAGCACACCACCCTGCGAGGTTTTTCAGAAAGCTATGCTGCATTGCCACAGCATGATTCCTGATATCCCCATGCTGACCACCCCATGGTGCTATACTCCATCCTACATTGCCACTGACTGCGAATCCTAGTTCAGACCCTCTGATTCACACCACCCCATGATGTTTTTCTCACTCTTCCTAGTGAATGGCCTGTTACAAACCCTTACAATGCACACCAGCCCGCGATGTTTTTCAGAAACCTATCCTACATTGCCACTGACTGTGTATCCTAATTCAGACCCTCTGATTCACACCACCCGGTGATGTTTTTCTCACTCCTAATAGGGAATGGCCTGTTAGAAACCCTTACAATGCGCACCAGCCGCGATGATTTTCAGAAAGCTATCCTAAATTCCCACTGCATGTTTCCTGACCTCCCCATGCTGTCCACCCTGTGGTGCTTTTCTCCACCCTACATTGCCAGTAACTGCCTATCCTAATTCAGACCCTCTGATTCACACCACCCCGTGATGTTTTTCTCACTCCTACTAGTGGATGGCCTGTTATAAACCCTTACAATGTGCACCAGCCTGCGATGTTTTTTAGAAACCTATCCTACATTGCTACTCACTGCCTATCCTAATTCAGACACTCCAATTAACACCACCCCGTGATGTTTTTCTCACTCCTACTACTGAATGGCTTCTTAAAAACCCTTACAATGCGCACCATCCGCGATGTTTTTCAGAAACGTATCCTACATTGCCACTCACTGCCTATCCAAATTCAGACCTCCGATTACCACCACCCCGTGATGTTTTTCTCACTCCTACTAGTGAATGTCCTGTTAGAAACCCTTACAATGCGCAACACCCCGCGATGTTCTTCAGAAACCTATTCTACATTGCCAGTGCATGTTTCCTGACCTCCCCATGCTGACCACCCCGTGGTGCTTTTTTCCGTGCTATATTGCCACTCACTGCCTCTCCTATTTCAGACCCTCTGATTCACACCACCCCATGATGTTTTTCTCACTCCTACTAGTGAATGGCCTGTTAGAAATGTTTATAATGCGCACCACCCCGCGATGTTTTTCAGAAAGCTATCCTACACTGCCACTGCATGTTTCCTGACCTCCAAATGCTGACCTCCCCCTGTTGCTTTTCTCCATCCTACATTGCCACTCACTGACTATCCTAATTTAACCCCTCTGATTCACACCAACCCTGATGTTTTTCTCACTCCTACTAGTGAATAGCCTGTTAGAAATCCTTACAATGCGCACCACCCCGCGATGTTTTTCAGAAAGCTATGCTGCATTGCCACTGCATGATTCCTGATATCCCCATGCAGACCACACCGTGGTGCTATTCTCCATCCTAAATTGCCACTCACTGCGTATCCTAATTCAGACCCTCCGATTCACACCACCCCGTGATGTTTTTCTCACTCCTACTAGGGAATGGCCTGTTACAAACACTTACAATGCGCACCAGCCTGCGATGTTTTTCAGAAACCTATCCTACATTGCTACTCACTGCCTATCCTAATTCAGACACTCCAATTAACACCGCCCCGTGATATTTTTCTCACTCCTACTACTGAATGGCTTGTTAGAAACCCTTACAATGCGCACCACCGGCGATGTTTTTCAGCAACGTATCCTACGTTGCCACTCACTGCCTATACTAATTCAGACCCTCCGATTGCCACCACCCCGTGATGTTTTTCTCACTCGTACTAGTGAATGGCCTGTTACAAACCCTTACAATGCCCAACAGCCCCCAATGTTTTTCAGAAACCTATCCTACATTGCCACTGCATGTTTCCTGACCTCCCCATGCTGACCACACCGTGGTGCTTTTCTCCATCCTACATTGCCTCTCACTGCGTATGCTAAATAAGACCCTCCAATTCACACCACACCTTGATTGTTTTTCTCACTCCTACTATTGAATGTCCTGTTAGAAATCCTTACAATGCGCACCACCCCGCGATGTTTATCAGAAACCTATCCTACATTGCCACTGCATGTTTCCTGACCTCCCCATGCTTAGCACCCTGCGGTGCTTTTCTCCATCTTACATTGGCACTCACTGCCTATCCTAATTCAAACCCTCCAATTCACACCACCCCGTGATGTTTTTCTCACTCCTAATAATTAATGGTCTGTTAGAAAGCCTTACAATGCGCACCACCCCGCCATGATTTTCAGAATCCTATCCTAAATTGCCACTGCATGTTTCCTGACCTCCCCTTGCTGACCAACCCGTGGTGCTTTTTCCATCCTACATTGCCACTCTCTGCCTATCCTATTTCAGACCCTCCGATTGACACCACTCCGTGATGTTTTTCTCACTCGTTCTAGTAAATCGCCTGTTAGAAACGCTTACAATGCGGACCACCCCGCGATGTTTTTCTGAAACCTATCCTACATTGCCAGTGCATGTCTCCTGACCTCCCCATTGTGAACACCCCGTGGTGCTTTTCTCCATCCTACATTGCCACTAACTGCCTATCCTAATTCAGACCCTATGATTCACACCACCCCATGATGTTTTTCTCACTCTTACTAGTGAATGGCCTTTTAGAAACCCTTACAATGTGCACCACTTGCAATGGTTTTCAGAAAGCTACCCTATATTGCCTCAGCATGTTTCCTGACGTCCCCATGCTGACCACCCCGAGGTGCTATTCTGCATCCTACATTGCCACTAACTGCCTATCCTAATTCAGACCCTATGATTCACACCACCCTGTGATGTTTTTCTCAGTCCTACGAGTGAATGGCCTGTTACAAACCCTTACAATGCGCACCAACCCGCGATGTTTTTTCAGAAACCTATCCTACATTGCCACTTATTGCCTCTCCTAATTCAGACCCTCTGATTCACACCACACCATGCCATTTTTCTCACTCCTACTAGTAAATGGCCTGTTAGAACCCTTACAATGCTCACCACCCCGCGATGTTTTTTAGAAACCTATTCTACATTGCCACTGCATGTTTCCTAACCTCTACATGCTGACCACCCCATGGTGCTCCTCTCCATCCTACAGTGTCACTCACAGCCTATCCTAATTCAGACCCTCCGATTCACACCATCCCATGATGTTTTTCTCAATTCTACTAGTGAATGGCCTGTTAGAACACTTACAATGTGCACCATCCCGCGATGTTTTTCAGAAACCTATCCTGCATTGCCACTGCATGTTTCCTGACCTCCCCATGCCTTCCGCCCCGTGGTGCTTTTCTCCATCTTACAATGACACTCACTGCCTATCCTAATTCATACCCTCTGATTCACACGACCCTGTGATGTTTTTCTCACTCCTACTAGTGAATGGCCCGATAGAAACCCTTACAATGCGCATCACAGCGCGATTTTTTTCACAAACCTATCCTACATTGCCACTCACTGCCCATCCTAATTCAAACCCTCTGATTCACAACACCCTGCGATGTTTTTCTCACTCCTACTAGTTATTGGCTTGTTAGAAACCCTTAAAATGCGCACCACCAGGCGATGTTTTTCAGAAACCTATGATACATTGCTACTGCATATTTCCTGACCTCCCCATGCTGAGCACCCCGTGCAGCTTTTCTCCATCCTACATTGCCACTCATTGTCTATCCTAATTCAGACACTCCGATTCACTCCACCCCGTGATGTTTTTATCACTCCTACGAGTGAATGGCTTGTTAGAAACCATTACAATGCACACCACTCTGAGTTGTTTTTCAAAAACCTATCCTACATTGCCACTGCCTGTTTCCTGAGCTCCCCATTTTGAACACCCTGTAGTGCTTTTCTCCAAACTACATTGACACTCACTGCCTATCCAAATTCAGACGCTCCGATCCACACCACCCCGTGATATTTTTCTCACTCCTAGTCGTTAATGGCCTGTTAGAAACCCTTACAATGCGAACCACCCATCGATGCTTTTCAGAAATCTATGTTACATTGCCACTGCATGTTTCCTGACCTCCCCATGCTGAACACCCCATTGTGCTTTTCTCCATCCTACATCGCCACTCACTGCCTATTCTAATTCAGACCCTCCGATTCACACCATGCCGTGATGTTTTTTCTCACTCCGAATAGTGAATGGTCTGTTAGAAAGCCTTACATTGCGCGCCACCCCGCCATGATTTTCAGAGTCCTATCCTAAAGGGCAACTGCATGTTTCCTGACCTCCACATGCTGACCACCCCGTGGTGCTTTTTTCCATCCTACATTGCCACTCACTGCCTATCCTATTTCAGACCCTCCGATTGACACCAGCCTGTGCTGTTTTTCTCACTCGTACTAGTAAATGGCCTGCTAGAAACCCTTACAATGCGCACCATCCCACGATGTTTTTCCGAAACCTATCCTACATTGCCAGTGCATGTTTCCTGACCTCCGCATGCTGACCACCCCGTAGTGATTTTCTCCATCCTACATTGCCACTAACTGCCTATCCTAATTCAGACCCTCTGATTCACACCACCCCATGATATTTTTTTCACTCCTACTAGTGAATGGCATTTTACAAACCCTTACAATGCGCACCACCCGCAATGGTATTCAGAAAGCTATCCTACATTGAAACAGCATGTTTTCTGACCTCCCCATGCTGACCACCCCGAGGTGCTATACTCCATCCTAAATTTCCACTCACTTACTATCATAATTCACACCCTCCGATTCACACCACCCCATGATGTTTTTCTCACTCCTAGTAGTGAATGGCCTGTTACAAAACTTTACAATGCGGACCACGCCGCGATGTTTTTCAGAAACCTATTCTACATTGCCACTCACTGCCTATCCTAATTCAGACCCTCCGATTAACACAACCTCGTGATGTTTTTCTCATTCCTACTAGTTAATGGCCTGTTACAAACCCTTACAATGCGCAACACCCCGCAATGTTTTTCAGAAACCTATCCTACATTGCCACTCACTGCCTATCCTAATTCAGACCCTCCAATTCACACCACCCAGTGACGTTTTTGTCACTCCTACTAATGAATGGCCTGTTTCAAACCCTTACAATGCGCACCACCCACGATGTTTTTCACAAATCTATTATACATGGCACTGCATGTTTCCTGACCTCCCCATGCTGACCACCCCCTGGTGCTTTTCTCCATCCTACATTGCCACTCAATGCCTATCCTAATTCAGACAATCCGATTCACACCACCCCATGATGTTTTTCTCACTCCTACTAGTGAATGGCCTGTTACAAATCCTTACAATGTGCACCACCCCGCGATGTTTTTCAGAAACCTATACTACATTGCCACTGCATGCTTCCTGACCACCCCATCCTGACAACCCTGTAGTGCTTTTCTCCATCCTACACTCACGCTCACTGCCTATCCTAATTCAGACCCTTGATTCTCACCATCCCATGATGTTTTTCTCACTCATACTAGTGAATGGCCTGCTAGAAACACTTACAATGCGCACCATCACGCGATGTTTTTCAGAAACCTACCTACATTGCCACTGCATGTTTCCTGACCTCCTCATGCTGACTACCCTGTAGTGTTTTATCCATCTTACATTGCCATTCACTGCCTATCCTAATTTAGACCCTGCGATTGCCACCACCCCTGATGTTTTTCTCACTCCTACTAGTGATTTGCCGTTTAGAAACCCTTACAATGCGCACCACCCCGCGATGTTTTTGCGAAACCTATCCTACATTGCCAGTGCATGTTTCCTGACCTCCGCATGCTGACCACCCCGTAGTGATTTTCTCCATCCTACATTGCCACTAACTGCCTATCCTAATTCAGACCCTCTGATTCACACCACCCCGTGATATTTTTTTCACTCCTACTAGTGAATGGCATTTTACAATCCCTTACAATGCGCACCACACGCAATGGTATTCAGAAAGCTATCCTACATTGAAACAGCATGTTTTCAGACCTCCCCATGCTGACCACCCCGAGGTGCTATACTCCATCCTACATTTCCACTTACTTCCTATCATAATTCAGACCCTCCAATTCACAACACCCCATGATGTTTTTCTCACTCCTAGTAGTGAATGGCCTGTTACAAACCTTTACAATGCGGACCACGCCGCGATGTTTTTCAGAAACCTATTCTACATTGCCACTCACTGCCTATCCTAATTCAGACCCTCCGATTCACACAACCTCGTGATGTTTTTCTCACTCCTACTAGTTAATGGCCTGTTACAAACCCTTACAATGCGCAACACCCTGCAATGTTTTTCAGAAACCTATCCTACATTGCCACTCACTGCCTATCCTAATTCAGACCCTCCAATTCACACCACCCCATGACGTTTTTGTCACTCCTACTAATGAATGGCCTGTTTCAAACCCTTACAATGCGCACCACCCACGATGTTTTTCACAAATCTATCTTACATGGCACTGCATGTTTCCTGACCTCCCCATGCTGACCACGCCCTGGTGCTTTTCTCCATCCTACATTGCCACTCAATGCCTATCCTAATTCAGACAATCCGATTCACACCACCCCATGATGTTTTTCTCACTGCTACTAGTGAAGGGCGTGTTAGAAACAATTCCAATGCACATCACCCCGCACTGTTTTTCAGAAACCTATCCTATATTGCCAGTGCATGTTTCCTGACCTCCCAAGACTAACCTCCCCGTGGTGCTTTTCTCCATTCTACATTGCCACTTACTGCCTATCCTAATTCAGACCCTCCGATTCACACCACCCCGTGATGTTTTTTCACTCCTACTAGTGAATGGCCTGTTAGAAACACTTACAATGCGCACCACCCGTGAAGTTTTTCAGAAGCCTATCCTACATTGCCACTGCATGTTTCCTGACCTCCCCACGCTGACCACCCCGTGGTGCTTTTCTCCATCTTACATTGCCATTCACTGCCTATCCTAATTCAGACCCTCCAATTCACATCACCCCATCATGTTTTTCTCAATCCTACTAGTGAATGGCTTGTTAGAAAACCTTACAATGCACACCACCGCGATTTTTTTCAGAAACCTATCCTACATTGCCACTCACTGCCTATCCTAATTCAGACACTCTGATTCACACCACCCCGTGATGTTTTTCTCACTTCTACTTAATGTCCTGTTAGAAACCCTTACAGTGCGAAACACAACGTGATGTTCTTCAGAAGTCTATCCTACATTGCCACTGCATGTTTTCTGTCCTCCCCATGCTGAACACTGCGTGGTGCTTTTCTCCATCCTACATTGCCACTCACTGCCTATCCTAATTGAGGCATACCGATTCACACCACCCCATGATGTTTTTATCACTCCTACTAGTGAATGGCCTGTCACAAATCCTTACAATGTGCACCACCCCGCGATGTTTTTCAGAAACCTATACTACATTGCCACTGCATGCTTCCTGACCACCCCATCCTGACAACCCTGTAGTGTTTTCTCCATCCTACACTCACAGTCACTGCCTATCCTAATTCAGACCCTTGATTCTCACCACCCCGTGATGTTTTTCTCACTCATACTAGTGAATGGCCTGTTAAAAACCCTTACAATGCGCACCATCACGCAATGTTTTCCAGAAACCTACCTATAATTGCCACTGCATGTTTCCTGACCTCCTCATGCTGACTACCCTGTAGTGTTTTCTCCATCCTACATTGCCACTCACTGCCTATCCTAATTTAGACCCTGTGATTGCCACGACCCCTGATGTTTTTCTCACTCCTACTAGTGATTGGCCGTTTAGAAACCCTTACAATGCACACCACCCCGCGATGTTTTCAGAAACCTGTACTACATTGCCACTCACTGCGTATCCTAATTCAGACCCTCCAATTCAACCACGCGGTGATGTTTTTTTCACTTCTACTAGTGAATGGCCTGTGAGAAACTGTTACAATGAGCACCCCCCCCATGTTTTTCAGAAACCCATCCTACATTGCCACTGCATGTTTCCTGACCTCCACATGCTGAACAGCCCGTGGCGCTTTTGTCCATCCTACATTGCCAACCATTCCCTATCCTAATTGAGACCCTCCGATTCACACCACCCTGTGATGTTTTTCTCACTACTACTAGTGAATGGCCTGTGAGAAACCATTACAAGGCACAACACCCGCGATATTTTTCAGAAACCTATCCTACATTGCCACTTCATGTTTCCTGACTTCCACATGCTGACCACCCCGTGGTGCTTTTCTCCATCCTGCATTGCCACTCACTGCCTATCCTCATTCAGACCCTCCAATTCACACCACCCCGTGATGTTATTCTCACTCCTACTAGTGAATGGCCTGTTAGAAACCCTTACAAGGCACACCACCCGCGAGGTTTTTCAGAAACCTATCCTACATTGCCACTGCATGTTTCCTGACTTCCACATGCTGACCACCCCGTGGTGGTTTTCTCTATCCTACATTGCCCCTCACTGCCTATCCTATATTCAGACAATCCAATTCACACCACCCCGTGATGTTTTTTTAATGCTAATAGTGAATGGCCTGTTAGAAACCCTTACAATGCGCATCTCCCCGCTATGTTTTTCAGAAACCTATACTACATTGCCCCTCACTGCCTATTCTGATTCAGACGCAGTGATCCATACCACCCTGTGATGGTTTTCTCACTCCTACTTATGAATGGCCTGTTAGAAACCCTTAAAATATTCATACCCCGCGATGTTTTTCAGAAAGCTATCCTATATTGCCACTGCATGTTTCCTGACCTCCCCATGTTGACCATCCCGTGGTGCTTTTCTCCATCCTACATTGCCACTCACTGCCTATCCTAATTCAGACCCTCTGATTCACACCACTCCATGATGTTTTTCTCATTCTTTCTCGTGAATGGCCTGTTAGAAACCCTTAAAATGCGGAGCACCCCGTGATGTTTTTCAGAAACCTATCCTACATTGCCACTGCATGTTTCCTGACTTCCACATACTGACCACCCCGTGGTGCTTTTCTCCATCCTACATTGTCCCTCACTGCCCATGCTATATTCAGACAATCCAATTCACACCACCCCGTGATGGTTTTTTTAATGCTAGTAGTGAATGGCCTGTTAGAAACCCTTACAATGAGCATCACCCCGCTATGTTTTTCAGAAACCTATACTACATTGCCCCTCACTGCCTATTCTGATTCAGACGCTCCGATCCACACCACCCTGTGATTGTTTTCTCACGCCTACTAGTGAATGGCCTGTTAGAAACCCTTAAAATATGCATACCCTTCGATGTTTTTCAGAAAGCTATCCTATATGGCTACTGCATGTTTCCTGACCTCCCCATGCTGACAACCCCGTGGTGCTTTTCTCCATCCTACATTCCCACTCAATGCCTATCGTAATTCAGACCCTGCGATTCACACCACCCCGTTATGCTTTTCTCACTCCTACTAGTGAATGGCCTGTTAGAAACCCTTAAAATGCGGAGCACCCCGTGATATTTTTCAGAAACCTATCCTACATTGCCACTGCATGTTTCCTGATCTCTCCATGCTGACCACCCCGTGTTGCTTTTCTCCATCCTACATTGCCACTCACTGCCTGTCCTAATTCAGACCCTCTGATTCACACCACCCTGTGATGTTTTTCTCCTTCCTACTAGTGAATGGCCTGATAGAAACCCTTACAGTGTGCACCACCGCGCGATGTTTTTCAGAAACCTATCCTACATTGACACTGCATGCTTCTTGACCACCACATGCTGACTACCCTGTGGTTCTTTTCTCCATCCTACACTGCCATTCCCTGCCTATCCTAATTCAGACCCTCGATTGACACCACCCCGTAATGTTTTTCTCACTCCTACTAGTGAATGTCCTGTTAGAAACCCTTACAATGCGCACCACCCCGGAATGTTTTTCAGGAACCTATCCTACATTGCCATTGCATGTTTCCTGACTTCCCCATGCTGACGACCCCGTGGTGCTTTTCTCCAACCTACATTGCCACTAACTGCCTATACTAATTCAGACCCTCAGATTCACACCAACCCGTGATGTTTTTCTCACTCCTACTCGTGAATGGCCTGTTAGATACCCTTACAATGCGCAGCACACCGCGATGTTTTTCAGAAACCTATCCTACATTGCCACTCACTGCCTATCCAAATTCAGACCCTCGGATTCACACCACGCTGTGATGTTTTTCTCACTCCTACTAGTGAATGGCCTGTTAGAAACCCTTAAAATGCGCACCACCCCGCGATGTTTTTCAGAAGCCTATCCTACATTGCCACTGCATGTTTCCTGACCTCCCAATGCTGACCAGCCCGTGGTGCTTTTCTCCATCCTACATTACCACTCACTGCCTATCCTAATTCAGACCGTCCGATTCACACCACCCCGTGATGTTTTTCTCATTCCTACTAGTGAATGGCCTGTTAGAAACCCTTACAATGTGCAGCACTCCGCAATGTTTTTCAGAAACCTATCCTACATTGCCACTCACGGCCTATCCTAATTCAGACCCTCCTATTCACACCACCCCGTGATGTTTTTTTCACTCCTACTAGTGTATGGACTGTTAGAAACCCTTACATTATGCACCACCCCGCGATGTTTTTCAGAAAACTATCCTTCAGTGCCACTGCATGTTTCCTGACCTACCCATGCTCACCACCTCGTAGTGCTTTTCTCCATCCTACATTGCCCCTCACTGCCTATCCCATATTCAGCCCCTCCGATTCCCACCACACCGTGATGTTTTTTTAATGCTAGTAGTGAATGGCCTGTTAGAAACCCTTACAATGAGCATCACCCCGCGAGGTTTTTGGGAATCCTATACTACATTGCCCCTCACTGCCTGTACTCATTCAGACCCTCCAATCCACACCACCCCGTGATGTTTTCCTCACTCCTACTAGTGAATGGCCTGTTAGAAACTCTTAAAGTATGCACACCCCGTGATGATTTTCAGAAAGCTATCCTATATTGCCGCTGCTTGCTTCCTGACCTCCCCATGCTAAACACCCTGTAGTGCTTTTCTCCATCCTACACTGCCACTCAATGCCTATCCCAATACCGACCCTTAGATTCACACCACCCTGTGATGATTTTCTCACTCCTACTAGTGAATGGCCTGTTAGAAACCTTTACAATGGGCATCACACCACGATATTTTTAAGAAAGCTATCCTACTTTGCGACTCACTGCCTATCCAAATTCAGACCCTCGGATTCACACCACCCCGTGATGTTTTTCTCACTCCTGCAAGTAAATGGCCTGTTAGAAACCCTTACAATGCGCAGCACACCGCGATGTTTTTCAGAAACCTATCCTACATTGCAACTCACTGCCTATCCTCATTCAGACCCTCCAATTCACACCACCCCGTGATGTTTTTCTCACTCCTACTAGTGAATGGCCTCTTAGAAACCCTTACAAGGCACACCACCCGCGATGTTTTTCCGAAACCTATCCTACATTGCCACTGCATGTTTCCTGACTTCCACATGCTGACCACCCCGTGGTGCTTTTCTCCATCCTACATTGCCCCTCACTGCCTATCCTATATTCACACAATCCAATTCACACCACCCCGTGATGTTTTTTTTAATGCTAGTAGTGAATGGCCTGTTAGAAAGCCTTACAATGCGCATCACCCCGCTATGTTTTCCAGAAACCTATACTACATTGCCCCTCACTGCCTATTCTGATTCAGACCCTCGGATTCACACCACGCTGTGATGTGTTTCTCACTCCTATTAGTGAGTGGCCTGTTAGAAACCCTTAAAATGCACACCACCCAGCTATGTTTTTCAGAAAGCTATCCTACATTGCCACTGCATGTTTCTTGACCTCCCCATTCTGACCAGCCGGTGGTGCTTTTCTCCATGCTACGTTGTCACTCACTGCCTATACTAATTCAGACCCTCATATTCACACCAACCCGTGATGTTTTTCTCACTGCTACTAGTGAATGGCCTGTTAGAAAACCTTAAAATGCGCACCACCCCGTGATGTTTTTCAGAAGCATATCCTACATTGCCACTGCATGTTTCCTGACCTCCCAATGCTGAGCAGCCCGTGGTGCTTTTCTCCATCCTACATTGCCACTCACCGCCTATCCTAATTCAGACCGTCCGATTCACACCACCCCGTGATGTTTTTCTCATTCCTACTAGTGAATGGCCTGTTAGAAACCCTTACAATGTGCACCACTCCGCAATGTTTTTCAGAAACCTATCCTACATTGCCACTCACGGCCTATCCTAATTCAGAACCTCCTATTCACACCACCTCGTGATGTTTTTTTCACTCCTACTAGTGTATGGACTGTTAGAAACCCTTACAATGTGCACCACCCCGCGATGTTTTTCAGAAAACTATCCTACAGTGCCACTGCCTGTTTCCTGACCTACCCAAGCTCACGACCTCGTAGTGCTTTTCTCCGTCCTACATTGCCCCTCACTGCCTAAACCATATTCAGACCCTCCGATTCACACCACCCTGTGATGGTTTTTTAATGCTAGTATTGAATGGCCTGTTAGAAACCCTTACAATGCGCAGCACACCGCAATGTTTTTCAGAAACCTATCCTACATTGCCACTCACGGCCTATCCTAATTGAGACCCTCCGATTCACACCACCCCGTGATGTTTTTTGCACTCCTACTAGTGGATGGACTGTTAGAAACATTCACAATGCGCACTACCCCGCGATGTTTTTCAGAAACCTATCCTACATTGCCACTGCATGTTTCCAGACCTCCACATGCTGACCACCACGTGGTGCTTTTCTCCCTCCTACATTGCCCCTCATGACCTATCCTAATTCAGACCCACCAATTGACACGACCCCTTGGTGTTTTTCTCACTCCTACTAATAAATGGCCTGTTAGAAACCCTTACAGTGCGCACCACCCTGCGATGTTTTTCATAAACCTATACTACATGGCCACTCACTGCATACCCTAATTCAGACCCTCCGATTCACACCACCCCGTGATGTTTTTATCACTCCTACGAGTGAATGGCTTGTTAGAAACCCTTACAATGCGCACCACTCCGCGATGTTTTTCAGAATCCTATGCTACATTGCCACTGCATGTTTACTGACCTCCCCATGCTGAACAGCCCGTGGCGCTTTTGTCCATCCTACATTGCCACTCATTCCCTATCCTAATTTAGACCCTCCAATTCACACCACCCTGTGATGTTTTTCTCACTACTACTAGTGAATGGCCTGTGAGAAACCATTACAAGGCACAACACCCACGATATTTTTCAGAAACCTATCCTACATTGCCACTGCATGTTTCCTGACTTCCACATGCTGACCACCCCGTGGTGCTTTTCTCCATCCTCCATTGCCACTCACTGCCTATCCTCATTCAGACCCTCCTATTCACACCACCCCATGATGTTATTCTCACTCCTACTAGTGAATGGCCTGTTAGAAACCCTTACAAGGCACACCACCCGCGAGGTTTTTCAGAAACCTATCCTACATTGCCACTGCATGTTTCCTGACTTCCACATGCTGACCACACCGTGGTGCTTTTCTCCATCCTACATTGCCCCTCACTGCCTATCCCATATTCAGACAATCCAATTCACACCACCCCTTGATGTTTTTTTTAATGCTAGTGGTGAATGGCCTGTTAGAAACCCTTACAATGCGCATCTCCCCGCTATGTTTTTCAGAAACCTATACTACATTGCCCCTCACTGCCTATTCTGATTCAGACGCTGTGATCCACACCACCCTGTGATGGTTTTCTCACTCCTACTAGTGAATGGCCTGTTAGAAACCCTTAAAATATTCATACCCCGCGATGTTTTTCAGAAAGCTATCCTATATTGCCACTGCATGTTTCCTGACCTCCCCATGTTGACCATCCCGTGGTGCTTTTCTCCATTCTACATTGCCACTCACTGCCTATCCTAATTCAGACCCTCTGATTCACACCACTCCATGATGTTTTTCTCATTCTTTCTCGTGAATGGCCTGTTAGAAACCCTTAAAATGCGGAGCACCCCGTGATGTTTTTCAGAAACCTATCCTACATTGCCACTGCATGTTTCCTGACTTCCACATGCTGACCACACCGTGGTGCTTTTCTCCATCCTACATTGCCCCTCACTGCCTATCCTATATTCAGACAATCCAATTCACACCACGCCGTGATGTTTTGTTTAATGCTAGTAGTGAATGGCCTGTTAGAAACCCTTACAATGAGCATCACCCCGCTATGTTTTTCAGAAACCTATACTACATTGCCCATCACTGCCTATTCTGATTCAGACTCTCCGATCCACACCACCCTGTGTTTGTTTTCTCACGCCTACTAGTGAATGGCCTCTTAGAAACCCTTAAAATATGCATACCCTTCGATGTTTTTCAGAAAGCTATCCTATATGGCTACTGCATGTTTCCTGACCTCCCCATGCTGACAACCCCGTGGTGCTTTTCTCTATCCTACATTCCCACTCAATGCCTATCGTAATTCAGACCCTGCGATTCACACCACCGCGTTATGCTTTTCTCCCTCCTACTATGAATGGCCTGTTAGAAACCCTTAAAATGCGGAGCACCCCGTGATGTTTTTCAGAAACCTATCCTACATTGCCACTGCATGTTTCCTGATCTCTCCATGCTGACCAACCAGTGGTGCTTTTCTCCATCCTAAATTGCCACTCACTGCCTGTCCTAATTCAGACCCTCCGATTCACACCACCCTGTGATGTTTTTCTCATTCCTACTAGCGAATGGCCTGATAGAAACCCTTACAATGTGCACCACCGCGCGATGTTTTTCAGAAACCTATTCTATATTGACACTGCATGCTTCTTGACCACCCCATGCTGACTACCCTGTAGTTCTTTTCTCCATCCTACACTGCCATTCACTGCCTATCCTATTTCAGACCCTCGATTGACACCACCCCGTAATGTTTTTCTCACTCCTACTAGTGAATGTCCTGTTAGAAACCCTTACAATGCGCACCACCCCGGGATGTTTTTCAGACGCCTATCCTACATTGCCATTGCATGTTTCCTGACTTCCCCATGCTGACGACCCCATGGTGCTTTTCTCCAACCTACATTGCCACTAACTGCCTATACTAATTCAGACCCTCGGATTCACACCAAACCGTGATGTTTTTCTCACTCCTACTCGTGAATGGCCTGTTAGATACCCTTACAATGCGCAGCACACCGCGAAGTTTTTCAGAAACCTATCCTACATTGCCACTCACTGCCTATCCAAATTCAGACCCTCGGATTCACACCACGCTGTGAGGTGTTTCTCACTCCTACTAGTGAGTGGCCTGTTAGAAACCCTTAAAATGCACACCACCCAGCTATGTTTTTCAGAAAGCTATCCTACATTGCCACTGCATGTTTCTTGACCTCCCCATTCTGACCAGCCGGTGGTGCTTTTCTCCATGCTACGTTGTCACTCACTGCCTATACTAATTCAGACCCTCATATTCACACCAACCCGTGATGTTTTTCTCACTCCTACTAGTGAATGGCCTGTTAGAAAACCTTAAAATGCGCACCACCCCGCGATGTTTTTCAGAAGCCTATCCCACATTGCCACTGCCTGTTTCCTGACCTCCCAAAGCTGAGCAACCCGTGGTGCTTTTCTCCATCCTCCATTGCCACTCACTGCCTATCCTAATTCAGACCGTCCGATTCACACCACCCCGTGATGTTTTTCTCATTCCTACTAGTGAATGGCCTGTTAGAAACCCTTACAATGTGCAGCACTCCGCAATGTTTTTCAGAAACCTATCCTACATTGCCACTCACGGCCTATCCTAATTCAGAACCTCCTATTCACACCACCCCGTGATGTTTTTTTCACTCCTACTAGTGTATGGACTGTTAGAAACCCTTACAATGTCCACCACCCCGCGAAGTTTTTCAGAAAACTATCCTACAGTGCCACTGCATGTTTCCTGACCTACCCATGCTCACTTCCTCGTAGTGCTTTTCTCCGTCCTACATTGCACCTCACTGCCTATCCCATATTCAGACGCTCCGATTCACACCACCCTGTGATGTTTTTTTAATGCTAGTAGTGAATGGCCTGTTAGAAACCCTTACAATGCGCAGCACACCGCGATGTTTTTCAGAAACCTATCCTACATTGCCACTCACGGCCTATCCTAATTGAGACCCTCCGATTCACACCACCACGTGATGTTTTTTGCACTCCTACTAGTGAATGGACTGTTAGAAACATTTACAATGCACACTACCCCGCGATGTTTTTCAGAAACCTATCCAACATTGCCACTGCATGTTTCCTGAGCTCCCCATGCTCACCACCCCGTAGTGCTTTTCTCCATCCTGCAGTGCCACTCACTGCCTATCCTCATTCAGACCCTCCAATTCACACCACCCCGTGATTTTATTCTCACTCCTACTAGTGAATGGCCTGATAGAAACCCTTACAAGGCACACCACCCGCGAGGTTTTTCAGAAACCTATCCTACATTGCCACTGCATGTTTCCTGACTTCCACATGCTGACCACCCCGTGGTGGTTTTCTGCATCCTACATTGCCCCTCACTGCCTATCCTATATTCAGACAATCCAATTCACACCACCCCTTGATGTTTTTTTTAATGCTAGTGGTGAATGGCCTGTTAGAATACCTTACAATGCGCAGCACACCACGATGTTTTTCAGAAACCTATCCTACATTGCCACTCAATGCCTATTCAAATTCAGACCCTCGGATTCACACCACCCTGTGATGTTTTTCTCACTCCTACTAGTGAGTGGCCTGTTAGAAACCCTTAAACTGCACACCACCCAGCGATGTTTTTCAGAAAGCTATCCTACATTGCCACTGCATGTTTCCTGACCTCCCCATGCTGACCAGCCCGTGGTGCTTTTCTCCATACTACATTGCCACTCACTGCCTATCCTAATTCAGACTGTCCAATTCACACCACCCCGTGATATTTTTCTCATTCCTACTAGTGAATGGCCTGTTAGAAACCCTTACAATGTGCACCACTCCGCAATGTTTTTCAGAAACCTATCCTACAATGCAACTCACGGCCTATCCTAATTCAGACCCTCCGATTCACACCACCCCGTGATGTTTTTTTCACTCCTACTAGTGTATGGACTGTTAGTAACCCTTACAATGCGCACAACCGCATGATGTTTTTCAGAAAACTATCCTACAGTGCCACTGCATGTTTCCTGACCTCCCCATGCTCACCACCTCGTAGTGCT
The DNA here is from genome assembly GCF_034190915.1 of Cavia porcellus. Taxonomy (NCBI): domain Eukaryota; kingdom Metazoa; phylum Chordata; class Mammalia; order Rodentia; family Caviidae; genus Cavia; species Cavia porcellus. Next base: position 32,365,800 of record NW_026947515.1, read on the forward strand.
TTTCTCCGTCCTACATTGCCCCTCACTGCCTATGCCATATTCAGACCCTCCATTTCCCACCACCCCGTGATGTTTTTTTTAATGCTACTAGTGAATGGCCTGTTAGAAACCCTTACAATGAGCATCACCCCGCGATGTTTTTGAGAAACCTATACTACATTAACCCTCCCTGCCTGTTCTCCTTCAGACCCTCCGATCCACACGACCCCGTGATGTTTTTCTCCCTCCTACTAGTGAATGGCCTGTTAGAAACACTTAAAATATGCACACCCCGTGATGTTTTTCAGAAAGCTATCCTACATTGCTGCTGCATGCTTCCTGACCTCCCCATGCTGACCACCCTGTAGTGCTTTTCTCCTTCCTACACTGCCACTCACTGCCTATCCTAATTCAGACCCTCGATTCACAACACCCCGTAATGTTTTTCTCACTCCTGCTAGTGAATGTCCTGTTAGAAACCCTTACAATACGCACCACCCCGCGATGTTTTTCAGAAAACTATCCTACATTGCCACTGCATGTTTCCTGACCTCCCCATGCTGACGACCCCGTGGTGCTTTTCTCCATCCTACATTGCCACTAACTGCCTATACTAATTCAAACCCTCTGATTCACACCACCCTGTGAGGTTTTTCCCACTCCTACTAGTGAATGGCCTTTTAGAAACACTTACCATGCGCACGACCCCGCGATGTTTTTTAGAAACCTATCCTACATTGCCACTGCATGTTTCATGACCTCCCCATGCTGACGACCCCGTGGTGCTTTTCTCCATCCTACATTGCCACTAACTGCCTATACTAATTCAAACCCTCTGATTCACACCACCCCGTGAGGTTTTTCCCACTCCTACTAGTGAATGGCCTTTTAGAAACACTTACCATGCGCACGACCCCGCGATGTTTTTCAGAAACCTATCCTACATTGCCACTGCATGTTTTCTCAACTCCTCATGCTCACCACCCCGTGGTGCCTTTATCCATCCTATATTGCCACTCACTGCCTATCCTAATTCAGACTCTCCAATTACACCATCCTGTGACATTTTTCTCACTCCTACTAGTGAATTGCCTGTTAGAAACCCTTACAATACGCACCACCCCATGATGTTTTTCACAAATCTATCCTATATTGCCACTGCATGTATCCTGACCTCCCCATGCTGAGCACCCCCTGGTGCTTTTCTGCATCCTACATTGCCACTCACTGCCTATCCTAATTCAGACAATCCGATTCACAACATCCCATGATGTTTTTCTCACTCCTACTAGTGAACGGCCTGTTAGAAATCCTTACAACGCGCACCACCCCGTGATGTTTTTCAGAAACCTATCCTACACTGCCACTGCATGTTTCCTGACCTCCACATCCTGAACAACCCGTGGGGCTTTTCTCCATCCTACATTGCCACTCACTGCCTATCCTAATTCAGACACTCCAATTCACACCACCAAGTGATGCTTTTCTTACTCATACAAATGAATACCCTGTTAGAAACCCTTATAACGTGCACCACCCCACAGTGTTTTTCAGAAACCTATCGTACATTTCTACTCACTGCCTATCCTAATTCAGACCCTCCGATTCACACCACCCGTGATGCTTTTCTAACTCCTACTAGAGAATAGCCTGTTAGAAACCCTTACAAAGCGCAGCACCGCTGGATGTTTTTCAGAAAACTATCCTACATTTTCACTGCATGTTTCCTGACCTCCACATGCTGACCATCCCGTGGTGCTTTTCTCCAACCTACATTGCCACTCAGTGCTTATCCTAATTCAGAACTTCCGATTTACACCACACCATGATATTTTTCTCACTCCTACTAGTGGATGACTTGTTAGAAACCCTTACAAAGCACACCACCCTGCGAGGTTTTTCAGAAAGCTATGCTGCATTGCCACAGCATGATTCCTGATATTCCCATGCTGACCACCCCATGGTGCTATACTCCATCCTACATTGCCACTGACTGCGAATCCTAATTCAGACCCTCTGATTCACACCACCCCGTGATGTTTTTCTCACTCTTCCTAGTGAATGGCCTGTTACAAACCCTTACAATGCACACCAGCCTGCGATGTTTTTCAGAAACCTATCCTACATTGCCACTGACTGCGTATCCTAATTCAGACCCTCTGATTCACACCACCCGGTGATGTTTTTCTCACTCCTAATAGGGAATGGCCTGTTAGAAACCCTTACAATGCACACCAGCCGCGATGATTTTCAGAAAGCTATCCTAAATTCCCACTGCATGTTTCCTGACCTCCCCATGCTGTCCACCCTGTGGTGCTTTTCTCCACCCTACATTGCCAGTAACTGCCTATCCTAATTCAGACCCTCCGATTCACACCACCCCGTGATGTTTATCTCACTCCTACTAGTGAATGGCCTGTTAGAAACCCTTATAACGTGCACAACCCCACAATATTTTTCAGAAACCTATCCTACATTGCCACTCAATGCCTATCGTAATTCAGACTCTCCGATACACACCAGCCCGTGATATTTTTATCATTCCTACAAGTGAATGGCCTGTTAGAAACCCTTACAATGCGCACCAGCCGCGATGCTTTTCAGAAAGCTATCCTACATTCCCACTGCATGTTTCCTGACCTCCCCATGCTGCCCACCCCATGGTGCTTTTCTCCATCCTATATTGCCACTCACTGCTTATCCTAATTCAGACCCTCTGATTCACACCACCCCGTGATGTTTTTCTCATTCCTACTAGTGGATGGCCTGTTATAAACCCTTAAAATGTGCACCAGCCTGCGATGTTTTTTAGAAACCTATCCTACATTGCTACTCACTGCATATCCTAATTCAGACACTCCAATTAACACCACCCCGTGATGTTTTTCTCACTCCTACTACTGAAAGGCTTCTTAAAAACCCTTACAATGCGCACCATCCGCAATGTTTTTCAGAAACGTATCCTACATTGCCACTCACTGCCTATCCTAATTCAGACCCTCCCATTACCACCACCCCGTGATGGTTTTCTCACTCCTACTAGTGAATGTCCTGTTAGAAACCCTTACAATGCGCAACACCCCGCGATGTTCTTCAGAAACCTATTCTACATTGCCAGTGCATGTTTCCTGACCTCCCCATGTTGACCACCCCGTGGTGCTTTTTTCCGTGCTATATTGCCACTCACTGCCTCTCCTATTTCAGACCCTCTGATTCACACCACCTCATTATGTTTTTCTCACTCCTACTAGTGAATGTAATGTAACACACACCCATACAATGCGCACCAACCCGTGATGTTTTTCTCACTCCCTCTAGTGAATGTCATGTAACACACACCCATAAAATGCGCACCACTCCGCGATGTTTTTCAGAAACCTATCCTACATTGCCACTGCATGTTCCCTGACCTCCTCATGCTGACCACCCCGCAGTGCTTTTCTCCATCCTACATTGCCACTCACTGCCTATCCTAATTCAGACGCTCCGATTCACACCACCCCGTGATGTTTTTCTCACTCCTACAAGTGAATGTAACGTAACACACACCCATACAATGCGCACCAGCCCGTGATGTTTTTCTCACTCCTACTAGTGACTGTAATGTAACACACACCCATACAATGCACACCACCCCGTGATGTTTTTCAGAAACCTATCCTACATTGCCACTGCATGTTCCCTGACCTCCCCATGCTGACCACCCCGCGGTGCTTTTCTCCATCCTACATTGCCACTCACTGCCTATCCTAATTCAGACCCTCCGATTCACACCACGCCGTGATGTTTTTCTCACTCCTACAAGTGAATGTAATGTAACACACACCCATAAAATGCGCAACACCCCGCGATGTTCTTCAGAAACCTATTCTACATTGCCAGTGCATGTTTCCTGACCTCCCCATGCTGACCACCCCGTGGTGCTTTTTTCCGTGCTATATTGCCACTCACTGCCTCTCCTATTTCAGACCCTCTGATTCACACCACCCCATGATGTTTTTCTCACTCCTACTAGTGAATGGCCTGTTAGAAATGTTTATAATGCGCACCACCCCGCGATGTTTTTCAGAAAGCTATCCTACATTGCCACTGCATGTTTCCTGACCTCCAAATGCTGACCTCCCCCTGTTGCTTTTCTCCATCCTACATTGCCACTCACTGACTCTCCTAATTTAGCCCCTCTGATTCACACCAACCCTGATGTTTTTCTCACTCCTACTAGTGAATAGCCTGTTAGAAATCCTTACAATGCGCACCACCCCGCGATGTTTTTCAGAAAGCTATGCTGCATTGCCACTGCATGATTCCTGATATCCCCATGCAGACCACACCGTGGTGCTATTCTCCATCCTAAATTGCCACTCACTGCGTATCCTAATTCAGAGACTCCGATTCACACCACCCCGTGATGTTTTTCTCACTCCTACTAGGGAATGGCATGTTAGAAACCCTTACAATGCGCACCAGCCTGCGATGTTTTTCAGAAACCTATCCTACATTGCTAGTCACTGCCTATCCTAATTCAGACACTCCAATTAACACCACCCCGTGATATTTTTCTCACTCCTACTACTGAATGGCTTGTTAGAAACCCTTACAATGCACACCACCGGCGATGTTTTTCAGCAACGTATCCTACATTGCCACTCACTGCCTATCCTAATTCAGACCCTCCGATTGCCACCACCCCGTGATGTTTTTCTCACTCCTACTAGTGAATGGCCTGTTACAAACCCTTACAATACCCAACAGCCCGCAATGTTTTTCAGAAACCTATCCTACATTGCCACTGCATGTTTCCTGACCTCCCCATGCTGACCACACCGTGGTGCTTTTCTCCATCCTACATTGCCACTCACTGCCTATCCTAGTTCAGACAATCCGATTGACACCACCCCGTGAAGTTTTTCTCACTCCAATTAGTCAATGGACTGTTAGAAACCCTTACAATGCGCACCACCCGCGATTTTGTTCAGAAAACTACCCTACATTGCCACTCACTGCCTATCCTAATTCAGACGCTCCGATTCACACCACATCGTATTGTTTTTCTCACTCCTACTAGTGAATGGCCTGTTAGAAACCCATACAATGTGCACCACCAGCGATGTTTTTCATAAACCTATCCTACATTGCCACTCACTGCCTATCCTAATTCAGACCCTCCGATTCACACCCCCCTGTGATGTTTTTCTCACTCCCACTACTTAATGGCTTGTTAGAAACCATTACAATGCGCACCACCCACGATATTTTTCAGAAAGCAATCCTACATTGCCACTGCATGTTTTCTGACCTCCTCATGCTCACCACCCCGTGGTGCTTTTCTCCATCCTACATTGCCACTCACTGCCTATCTTAATTCAGACAATCCGATTCACACCACCCCATGATGTTTTTCTCACTCCTACTTGTGAATGGGCTGTTAGAAACCCTTTCAATGCCCATCACCCGCGATGTTTTTCAGAAAGCTATCCTACAATGCCACTGCATGTTTCCTGACCTGCCCATGCTAACAACTCCGTGGTGCTTTTCTCCATCCTACATTGCCACTCACTGCCTATACTAATTCAGCCCCTCCTAATCACACCACCTGGTGATGTTTTCCTCACTCCTACTAGTGAATAGTCTCTTAGAAACCCTTAAAATGCGCACCACCCACGATGTTTTTTAAAAACCTATCCTACATTGCGACTGCATGTTTCCTGACCTCCCCATGCTGACCACACCGTAGTGCTTTTCTGCATCCTACATTGCCACTCACTGCCTATCGTAAGACCCTCCGATTCACAATACCCCGTTATGTTTTTCTCAATCCTACTAGTGAATAGTCTCTTAGAAACCCTTACAATGCGCACCACCGCGATGTTTTTCAGAATCATATCCTACATTGTCACTGCATGTTTCCTGAACTCCCCATGCTGACCACCCCATGGTGCTTTTCTCCATCCTACATTTCCACTCACTGACTATGCTAATTCGGACAATCCCATTCACACCACCCCATGATGTTTTTCTCATTCCTACTAGTCAATGGCCTCTTAGAAATCCTTACAATGGTCACCACCCCACGATGTTTTTCACAAACCTATCCTACATTGCCACTGCATGTTTCCTGACCTCCCCATGGTGACCACCCTGTGGTGCTTTTCTCCATCCTACATTGCCTCTCACTGCGTATGCTAAATAAGACCCTCCAATTCACACCACACCTTGATTGTTTTTCTCACTCCTACTATTGAATGTCCTGTTAGAAATCCTTACAATGCGCACCACCCCGCGATGTTTATCAGAAACCTATCCTACATTGCCACTGCATGTTTCCTGACCTCCCCATGCTTAGCACCCTGCGGTGCTTTTCTCCATCTTACATTGGCACTCACTGCCTATCCTAATTCAAACCCTCCAATTCACACCACCCCGTGATGTTTTTCTCACTCCTAATAATGAATGGTCTGTTAGAAAGCCTTACAATGCGCACCACCCCGCCATGATTTTCAGAATCCTATCCTAAATTGCCACTGCATGTTTCCTGACCTCCCCTTGCTGACCAACCCGTGGTGCTTTTTCCATCCTACATTGCCACTCTCTGCCTATCCTATTTCAGACCCTCCGATTGACACCACTCCGTGATGTTTTTCTCACTCGTTCTAGTAAATCGCCTGTTAGAAACGCTTACAATGCGGACCACCCCGCGATGTTTTTCTGAAACCTATCCTACATTGCCAGTGCATGTCTCCTGACCTCCCCATTGTGAACACCCCGTGGTGCTTTTCTCCATCCTACATTGCCACTAACTGCCTATCCTAATTCAGACCCTATGATTCACACCACCCCATGATGTTTTTCTCACTCTTACTAGTGAATGGCCTTTTAGAAACCCTTACAATATGCACCACTTGCAATGGTTTTCAGAAAGCTACCCTATATTGCCTCAGCATGTTTCCTGACGTCCCCATGCTGACCACCCCGAGGTGCTATTCTGCATCCTACATTGCCACTAACTGCCTATCCTAATTCAGACCCTATGATTCACACCACCCTGTGATGTTTTTCTCAGTCCTACGAGTGAATGGCCTGTTACAAACCCTTACAATGCGCACCAACCCGCGATGTTTTTTCAGAAACCTATCCTACATTGCCACTTATTGCCTCTCCTAATTCAGACCCTCTGATTCACACCACACCATGCCATTTTTCTCACTCCTACTAGTAAATGGCCTGTTAGAACCCTTACAATGCTCACCACCCCGCGATGTTTTTTAGAAACCTATTCTACATTGCCACTGCATGTTTCCTGACCTCTACATGCTGACCACCCCATGGTGCTCCTCTCCATCCTACAGTGTCACTCACAGCCTATCCTAATTCAGACCCTCCGATTCACACCATCCCATGATGTTTTTCTCAATTCTACTAGTGAATGGCCTGTTAGAACACTTACAATGTGCACCATCCCTCGATGTTTTTCAGAAACCTATCCTGCATTGCCACTGCATGTTTCCTGACCTCCCCATGAGTACCGCCCCGTGGTGCTTTTCTCCATCTTACATTGACACTCACTGCCTATCCTAATTCATACCCTCTGATTCACACGACCCTGTGATGTTTTTCTCACTCCTACTAGTTAATGGCTTGTTAGAAACCCTTAAAATGCGCACCACCAGGCGATGTTTTTCAGAAACCTATGATACATTGCTACTGCATATTTCGTGACCTCCCCATGCTGATCACCCCGTGCGGCTTTTCTCCATCCTACATTGCCACTCATTGTCTATCCTAATTCAGACACTCCGATTCACTCCACCCCGTGATGTTTTTATCACTCCTACGAGTGAATGGCTTGTTAGAAACCATTACAATGCACACCACTCCGAGTTGTTTTTCAAAAACCTATCCTACATTGCCACTGCCTGTTTCCTGAGCTCCCCATTTTGAACACCCTGTAGTGCTTTTCTCCAAACTACATTGACACTCACTGCCTATCCAAATTCAGACGCTCCGATCCACACCACTCCGTGATACTTTTCTCACTCCTAGTCGTTAATGGCCTGTTAGAAACCCTTACAATGCGAACCACCCATCGATGCTTTTCAGAAATCTATGTTACATTGCCACTGCATGTTTCCTGACCGCCCATGCTGAACACCCCATTGTGCTTTTCTCCATCCTACATTGCCACTCACTGCCTATCCTAATTCAGACCGTCCGATTCACACCACGCCGTGATGTTTTTTCTCACTCCGAATAGTGAATGGTCTGTTAGAAAGCCTTACATGGCGCGCCACCCCGCCATGATTTTCAGAGTCCTATCCTAAAGGGCAACTGCATGTTTCCTGACCTCCACATGCTGACCACCCCGTGGTGCTTTTTTCCATCCTACATTGCCACTCACTGCCTATCCTATTTCAGACCCTCCGATTGACACCAGCCTGTGCTGTTTTTCTCACTCGTACTAGTAAATGGCCTGCTAGAAACCCTTACAATGCGCACCACCCCACGATGTTTTTCCAAAACCTATCCTACATTGCCAGTGCATGTTTCCTGACCTCCGCATGCTGACCACCCCGTAGTGATTTTCTCCATCCTACATTGCCACTAACTGCCTATCCTAATTCAGACACTCTGATTCACACCACCCCATGATATTTTTTTCACTCCTACTAGTGAATGGCATTTTACAAACCCTTACAATGTGCACCACCCGCAATGGTATTCAGAAAGCTATCCTACATTGAAACAGCATGTTTTCTGACCTCCCCATGCTGACCACCCCGAGGTGCTATACTCCATCCTACATTTCCACTCACTTCCTATCATAATTCAGACCCTTCGATTCACACCACCCCATGATGTTTTTCTCACTCCTAGTAGTGAATGGCCTGTTACAAACCTTTACAATGCGGACCACGCCGCGATGTTTTTCAGAAACCTATTCTACATTGCCACTCACTGCCTATCCTAATTCAGACCCTCCGATTCACACAACCTCGTGATGTTTTTCTCACTCCTACTAGTTAATGGCCTGTTACAAACCCTTACAATGCGCAACACCCCGCAATGTTTTTCAGAAACCTATCCTACATTGCCACTCACTGCCTATCCTAATTCAGACCCTCCAATTCACACCACCCCGTGACGTTTTTGTCACTCCTACTAATGAATGGCCTGTTTCAAACCCTTACAATGCGCACCACCCACGATGTTTTTCACAAATCTATCTTACATGGCACTGCATGTTTCCTGACCTCCCCATGCTGACCACCCCCTGGTGCTTTTCTCCATCCTACATTGCCACTCAATGCCTATCCTAATTCAGACAATCCGATTCACACCACCCCATGATGTTTTTCTCACTGCTACTAGTGAAGGGCGTGTTAGAAACAATTCCAATGCGCATCACCCCACGCTGTTTTTCAGAAACCTATCCTATATTGCCAGTGCATGTTTCCTGACCTCCCAAGACTGACCTCCCCGTGGTGCTTTTCTCCATTCTACATTGCCACTTACTGCCTATCCTAATTCAGACCCTCCAATTCACACCACCCCATCATGTTTTTCTCAATCCTACTAGTGAATGGCTTGTTAGAAAACCTTACAATGCACACCACCCGTGATGTTTTACAGAAAGCTATCCTACATTGCCCCTGCATGTATCCTGACCTCCCCATGCTGACCACCCCCTGGTGCTTTTCTCCATCCTACATTGCCACTCAATGCCTATCCTAATTCAGACAATCCGATTCACACCACCCCGTGATGTTTTTTCACTCCTACTTGTGAATGGCCTGTTAGAAACACTTACAATGCGCACCACCCATGAAGTTTTTCAGAAGCCTATCCTACATTGCCACTGCATGTTTCCTGACCTCCCCACGCTGACCACCCCGTGGTGCTTTTCTCCATCTTACATTGCCATTCACTGCCTATCCTAATTCAGACCCTCCAATTCACACCACCCCATCATGTTTTTCTCAATCCTACTAGTGAATGGCTTGTTAGAAAACCTTACAATGCACACCACCCGCGATGTTTTTCAGAAACCTATCCTACATTGCCACTCACTGCCTATCCTAATTCAGACACTCTGATTCACACCACCCCGTGATGTTTTTCTCACTGCTACTGAATGTCCTGTTAGAAACCCTTACAGTGTGAAACACAACGTGATGTTCTTCAGAAGTCTATCCTACATTGCCACTGCATGTTTTCTGTCCTCCCCATGCTGAACACTGCGTGGTGCTTTTCTCCATCCTACATTGCCACTCACTGCCTATCCTAATTGAGGCATACCGATTCATACCACCCCATGATGTTTTTGTCACTCCTACTAGTGAATGGCCTGTCACAAATCCTTACTATGTGCACCACCCCGCGATGTTTTTCAGAAACCTATACTACATTGCCACTGCATGCTTCCTGACCACCCCTTCCTGACAAACCTATAGTGTTTTCTCCATCCTACACTCACACTCACTGCCTATCCTAATTCAGACCCTTGATTCTCACCACCCCGTGATGTTTTTCTCACTCATACTAGTGAATGGCCTGTTAAAAACCCTTACAATGCGCACCATCAGGCAATGTTTTCCAGAAACCTTCCTACATTGCCACTGCATGTTTCCTGACCTCCTCATGCTGACTACCCTGTATTGTTTTCTCCATCCTACATTGCCACTCACTGCCTATCCTAATTTAGACCCTGTGATTGCCACGACCCCTGATGTTTTTCTCACTCCTACTAGTGATTGGCCGTTTAGAAACCCTTACAATGCACACCACCCCGCGATGTTTTCAGAAACCTGTACTACATTGCCACTCACTGCGTATCCTAATTCAGACCCTCCAATTCAACCACGCGGTGATGTTTTTTTCACTTCTACTAGTGAATGGCCTGTAAGAAACCGTTACAAGGAGCACCCCCCCATGTTTTTCAGAAACCCATCCTACATTGCCACTGCATGTTTCCTGACCTCCACATGCTGAACAGCCCGTGGCGCTTTTGTCCATCCTACATTGCCAACCATTCCCTATCCTAATTGAGACCCTCCGATTCACACCACCCTGTGATGTTTTTCTCACTACTACTAGTGAATGGCCTGTGAGAAACCATTACAAGGCACAACACCCGCGATATTTTTCAGAAACCTATCCTACATTGCCACTGCATGTTTCCTGACTTCCACATGCTGACCACCCCGTGGTGCTTTTTTCCATCCTGCATTGCCACTCACTGCCTATCCTCATTCAGACCCTCCAATTCACACCACCCCGTGATGTTATTCTCACTCCTACTAGTGAATGGCCTGTTAGAAACCCTTACAAGGCACACCACCCGCGAGGTTTTTCAGAAACCTATCCTACATTGCCACTCCATGTTTCCTGACTTCCACATGCTGACCACCCCGTGGTGGTTTTCTCTATCCTACATTGCCCCTCACTGCCTATCCTATATTCAGACAATCCAATTCACACCACCCCGTGATGTTTTTTTTAATGCTAATAGTGAATGGCCTGTTAGAAACCCTTACAATGCGCATCTCCCCGCTATGTTTTTCAGAAACCTATACTAGATTGCCCCTCACTGCCTATTCTGATTCAGACGCTGTGATCCATACCACCCTGTGATGGTTTTCTCACTCCTACTAGTGAATGGCCTGTTAGAAACCCTTAAAATATTCATACCCCGCGATGTTTTTCAGAAAGCTATCCTATATTGCCACTGCATGTTTCCTGACCTCCCCATGTTGACCATCCCGTGGTGCTTTTCTCCATCCTACATTGCCACTCACTGCCTATCCTAATTCAGACCCTCTGATTCACACCACTCCATGATGTTTTTCTCATTCTTTCTCGTGAATGGCCTGTTAGAAACCCTTAAAATGCGGAGCACCCCGTGATGTTTTTCAGAAACCTATCCTACATTGCCACTGCATGTTTCCTGACTTCCACATACTGACCATCCTGTGGTGCTTTTCTCCATCCTACATTGCCCCTCACTGCCCATGCTATATTCAGACAATCCAATTCACACCACCCCGTGATGGTTTTTTTAATGCTAGTAGTGAATGGCCTGTTAGAAACCCTTACAATGAGCATCACCCCGCTATGTTTTTCAGAAACCTATACTACATTGCCCCTCACTGCCTATTCTGATTCAGACGCTCCGATCCACACCACCCTGTGATTGTTTTCTCACGCCTACTAGTGAATGGCCTGTTAGAAACCCTTAAAATATGCATACCCTTCGATGTTTTTCAGAAAGCTATCCTATATGGCTACTGCATGTTTCCTGACCTCCCCATGCTGACAACCCCGTGGTGCTTTTCTCCATCCTACATTCCCACTCAATGCCTATCGTAATTCAGACCCTGCGATTCACACCACCCCGTTATGCTTTTCTCACTCCTACTAGTGAATGGCCTGTTAGAAACCCTTCAAATGTGGAGCACCCCGTGATATTTTTCAGAAACCTATCCTACATTGCCACTGCATGTTTCCTGATCTCTCCATGCTGACCACCCCGTGTTGCTTTTCTCCATCCTACATTGCCACTCACTGCCTGTCCTAATTCAGACCCTCTGATTCACACCACCCTGTGATGTTTTTCTCATTCCTACTAGCGAATGGCCTGATAGAAACCCTTACAGTGTGCACCACTGCGCGATGTTTTTCAGAAACCTATCCTACATTGACACTGCATGCTTCTTGACCACCCCATGCTGACTACCCTGTGCTTCTTTTCTCCATCCTACACTGCCATTCACTGCCTATCCTAATTCAGACTCTCGATTGACACCACCCCGTAATGTTTTTCTCACTCCTACTAGTGAATGTGCTGTTAGAAACCCTTACAATGCGCACCACCCCGGGATGTTTTTCAGGAACCTATCCTACATTGCCATTGCATGTTTCCTGACTTCCCCATGCTGACGACCCCGTGGTGCTTTTCTCCAACCTACATTGCCACTAACTGCCTATACTAATTCAGACACTCATATTCACACCAACCCGTGATGTTTTTCTGACTCCTACTCATGAATGGCCTGTTAGATACCCTTACAATGCGCAGCACACCGCGATGTTTTTCAGAAACCTATCCTACATTGCCACTCACTGCCTATCCAAATTCAGACCCTCGGATTCACACCACGCTGTGATGTTTTTCTCACTCCTACTGGTGAGTGGCCTGTTAGAAACCCTTAAAATGCACACCACCCAGCTCTGTTTTTCAGAAAGCTATCCTACATTGCCACTGCATGTTTCTTGACCTCCCCATTCTGACCAGCCCGTGGTGCTTTTCTCCATGCTACCTTGTCACTCACTGCCTATACTAATTCAGACCCTCATATTCACACCAACGCGTGATGTTTTTCTCACTCCTACTAGTGAATGGCCTGTTAGAAAACCTTAAAATGCGCACCACCCCGCGATGTTTTTCAGAAGCCTATCCTACATTGCCACTGCATGTTTCCTGACCTCCAAATGCTGACCAGCCCGGGGTGCTTTTCTCCATCCTACATTACCACTCACTGCCTATCCTAATTCAGACCGTCCGATTCACACCACCCCGTGATGTTTTTCTCATTCCTACTAGTGAATGGCCTGTTAGAAACCCTTACAATGTGCATCACTCCGCAATGTTTTTCAGAAACCTATCCTACATTGCCACTCACGGCCTATCCTAATTCAGACCTTCCTATTCACACCACCCCGTGATGTTTTTTTCACTCCTACTAGTGTATGGACTGTTAGAAACCCTTACATTATGCACCACCCCGCGATGTTTTTCAGAAAACTATCCTTCAGTGCCACTGCATGTTTCCTGACCTACCCATGCTCACCACCTCGTAGTGCTTTTCTCCATCCTACATTGCCCCTCACTGCCTATCCCATATTCAGCCCCTCCGATTCCCACCACACCGTGATGTTTTTTTAATGCTAGTAGTGAATGGCCTGTTAGAAACCCTTACAATGAGCATCACCCCGCGAGGTTTTTGGGAAACCTATACTACATTGCCCTCACTGCCTGTTCTCATTCAGACCCTCCAATCCACACCACCCCGTGATGTTTTCCTCACTCCTACTAGTGAATGGCCTGTTATTAACTCTTAAAATATGCACACCCTGTGATGATTTTCAGAAAGCTATCCTATATTGCCGCTGCTTGCTTCCTGACCTCCCCATGCTAAACACACTGTAGTGGTTTTCTCCATCCTACACTGCCACTCAATGCCTATCCCAATACCGACCCTTGGATTTACACCACCCTGTGATGATTTTCTCACTCCTACTAGTGAATGGCCTGTTAGAAACCTTTAAAATGGGCATCACACCACAATGTTTTTAAGAAAGCTATCCTACTTTGCGACTCACTGCCTATCCAAATTCAGACCCTCGGATTCACACCACCCCGTGATGTTTTTCTCACTCCTGCAAGTAAATGGCCTGTTAGAAACCCTTACAATGCGCAGCACACCGCGATGTTTTTCAGAAACCTATCCTACATTGCCACTCACTGCCTATCCTCATTCAGACCCTCCAATTCACACCACCCCGTGATGTTTTTCTCACTCCTACTAGTGAATGGCCTCTTAGAAACCCTTACAAGGCACACCACCCGCGATATTTTTCCGAAACCTATCCTACATTGCCACTGCATGTTTCCTGACTTCCACATGCTGACCACCCCGTGGTGCTTTTCTCCATCCTACATTGCCCCTCACTGCCTATCCTATATTCAGACAATCCAATTCACACCACTCCGTGATGTTTTTTTTAATGCTAGTAGTGAATGGCCTGTTAGAAACCCTTACAATGCGCATCACCCTGCTATGTTTTTCAGAAACCTATACTACATTGCCCCTCACTGCCTATTCTGATTCAGACGCTGTGATCCACACCACCCTGTGATGGTTTTCTCACTCCTACTAGTGAATTGCCTGTTAGAAACCCTTAAAATATGCATACCCCGCGATGTTTTTCAGAAAGCTATCCTATATTGCCACTGCATGTTTCCTGACCTCCCCATGTTGACCATCCCGTGGTGCTTTTCTCCATCCTACATTGCCACTCACTGCCTATCCTAATTCAGACACTCAGATTCACACCACTCCATGATGTTTTTCTCATTCTTTCTCGTGAATGGCCTGTTAGAAACACTTACAATGCGCACCACCCCGCGATGTTTTTCAGAAACCTATCCTACATTGCCACTGCATGTTTCCTGACCTCAACATGCTGACAACCTGGTAGTGCTTTTCTCGATCCTACACTGCCACTCACTGCCTGTCCTAATTCAGACCCTCGATTCACACCACCCCGTAATGTTTTTCTCACTCCTACTAGGGAATGTCCTGTAAGAAACACTTACAATGCGTACCACCCCCGATGTTTTCCAGAAACCTATCCTACATTGCCACTGCCTGTTTCATGACCTCCCCATGCTGACGACCCCGTGGTGCTTTTCTCCATCCTATATTGCCACTAACTGCCTATACTAATTCAGACCCTCTGATTCACACCACCCCGTGAGGTTTTTCCCACTCCTACTAGTGAATGGCCTGTTAGAAACCCTTACCATGCACACGACCCCGCGATGTTTTTCAGAAACCTATCCTACATTGCCACAGCATGTTTTCTAACCTCCCCATGCTGACCAGCCCATGGTGCTTTTCTCCATACTACTTTGCCACTCTCTGCCTATCCAAATTCGGACCCTCGGATTCACACCACCCTGTGATGTTTTTCTCACTCCTACTAGTGAATGGCCTGTTAGAAACCCTTACAATGCGCAGCACACCGCGATGTTTTTCAGAAACGTATCCTACATTGCCACTCACGGCCTATCCTAATTCAGACCCTCCGATTCACACCACCCCGTGATGTTTTTTGCACTCCTACTAGTGAATGGACTGTTAGAAACATTTAGAATGCGCACTACCCCGTGATGTTTTTCAGAAACCTATCCAACATTGCCACTTCATGTTTCCTGAGCTCCCCATGCTCACCTCCCCGTAGTGCTTTTCTCCATCCTACATTGCCCCTCATTGCCTATCCTATATTCAGACAATCCAATTCACACCACCCTGTGATGTTTTTTTTAATTCTAGTAGCAATTGGCCTGTTAGAAACCGTTACAATGCGCATCACCCCACGATGTTTTTGAGAAACCTATCCTACATTTCCACTGCATGTTTCCAGACCTCCACATGCTGACCACCACGTGGTGCTTTTCTCCCTCCTACATTGCCACTCATGACCTATCCTAATTCAGACTCACGAATTGACACCACCCCTTGGTGTTTTTCTCACTCCTACTAATAAATGGCCTGTTAGAAACCCTTACAGTGCGCACCACCATGCGATGTTTTTCAGAAACCTATCCTACATTGCTTTTTGCACTCCTACCTGTGGATGGACTGTTAGAAACATTCACAATGCGCACTACCCCGCGATGTTTTTCAGAAACCTATCCTACATTGCCACTGCATGTTTCCAGACCTCCACATGCTGACCACCACGTGGTGCTTTTCTCCCTCCTACATTGCCACTCATGACCTATCCTAATTCAGACCCACCAATTGACACCACCCCTTGGTTTTTTTCTCACTCCTACTAATAAATGGCCTGTTAGAAACCCTTACAGTGCGCACCACCCTGCGATGTTTTTCATAAACCTATACTACATGGCCACTCACTGCATACCCTAATTCAGACCCTCCGATTCACACCACCCCGTGATGTTTTTATCACTCCTACGAGTGAATGGCTTGTTAGAAACCCTTACAATGCGCACCAATCCGCGATGTTTTTCAAATCCTAGGCTACATTGCCACTGCATGTTTACTGACCTCCCCATGCTGAACAGCCCGTGGCGCTTTTGTCCATCCTACATTGCCACCCATTCCCTATCCTAATTTAGACCCTCCGATTCACACCACCCTGTGATGTTTTTCTCACTACTACTAGTGAATGGCCTGTGAGAAACCATTACAAGGCACAACACCCGCGATATTTTTCAGAAATATGTTTTTCAGAAAGCTATCCTATATGGCTACTGCATGTTTCCTGACCTCCCCATGCTGACAACCCCGTGGTGCTTTTCTCTATCCTACATTCCCACTCAATGCCTATCGTAATTCAGACCCTGCGATTCACACCACCGCGTTATGCTTTTCTCCCTCCTACTAATGAATGGCCTGTTAGAAACCCTTAAAATGCAGAGCACCCCGTGATGTTTTTCAGAAACCTATCCTACATTGCCACTGCATGTTTCCTGATCTCTCCATGCTGACCACCCAGTGGTGCTTTTCTCCATCCTAAATTGCCACTCACTGCCTGTCCTAATTCAGACCCTCCGATTCACACCACCCTGTGATGTTTTTCTCATTCCTACTAGCGAATGGCCTGATAGAAACCCTTACAATGTGCACCACCGCGCGATGTTTTTCAGAAACCTATTCTACATTGACACTGCATGCGTCTTGACCACCCCATGCTGACTACCCTGTAGTTCTTTTCTCAATCCTACACTGCCATTCACTGCCTATCCTAATTCAGACCCTCGATTGACACCACCCTGTAATGTTTTTCTCACTCCTACTAGTGAATGTCCTGTTAGAAACCCTTACAATGCGCACCACCCCGGGATGTTTTTCAGACGCCTATCCTACATTGCCATTGCATGTTTCCTGACTTCCCCATGCTGACGAACCCATGGTGCTTTTCTGCAACCTACATTGCCACTATCTGCCTATACTAATTAAGACCCTCAGATTCACACCAACCCGTGATGTTTTTCTCACTCCTACTCGTGAATGGCCTGTTAGATACCCTTACAATGCGCAGCACACCGCAATGTTTTTCAGAAACCTATCCTACATTGCCACTCACTGCCTATCCAAATTCAGACCCTCGGATTCACACCACCCCATGATGTTATTGTCACTTCTACTAGTGAGTGGCCTGTTAGAAACCCTTACAAGGCACACCACCCGCGAGGTTTTTCAGAAACCTATCCTACATTGCCACTGCATGTTTCCTGACTACCACATGCTGACCACACCGTGGTGCTTTTCTCCATCCTACATTGCCCCTCACTGCCTATTCTATATTCAGACAATCCAATTCACACCACCCCTTGATGTTTTTTTTAATGCTAGTGGTGAATGGCCTGTCAGAAACCCTTACAATGCGCATCACCCCGCTATGTTTTTCAGAAACCTATACTACATTGCCCCTCACTGCCTATTCTGATTCAGACGCTGTGATCCACACCACCCTGTGATGGTTTTCTCACTCCTACTAGTGAATGGCCTGTTAGAAACCCTTAAAATATTCATACCCCGCGATGTTTTTCAGAAAGCTATCCTATATTGCCACTGCATGTTTCCTGACCTCCCCATGTTGACCATCCCGTGGTGCTTTTCTCCATCCTACATTGCCACTCACTGCCTATCCTAATTCAGACCCTCTGATTCACACCACTCCATGATGTTTTTCTCATTCTTTCTCGTGAATGGCCTGTTAGAAACCCTTAAAATGCGGAGCACCCCGTGATGTTTTTCAGAAACCTATCCTACATTGCCACTGCATGTTTCCTGACTTCCACATGCTGACCACACCGTGGTGCTTTTCTCCATCCTACATTGCCCCTCACTGCCTATCCTATATTCAGACAATCCAATTCACACCACGCCGTGATGTTTTGTTTAATGCTAGTAGTGAATGGCCTGTTAGAAACCCTTACAATGAGCATCACCCCGCTATGTTTTTCAGAAACCTATACTACATTGCCCCTCACTGCCTATTCTGATTCAGACGCTCCGATCCACACCACCCTGTGTTTGTTTTCTCACGCCTACTAGTGAATGGCCTGTTAGAAACCCTTAAAATATGCATACCCTTCAATGTTTTTCAGAAAGCTATCCTATATGGCTACTGCATGTTTCCTGACCTCCCCATGCTGACAACCCCGTGGTGCTTTTCTCTATCCTACATTCCCACTCAATGCCTATCGTAATTCAGACCCTGCGATTCACACCACCGCGTTATGCTTTTCTCCCTCCTACTAATGAATGGCCTGTTAGAAACCCTTAAAATGCGGAGCACCCCGTGATGTTTTTCAGAAACCTATCCTACATTGCCACTGCATGTTTCCTGATCTCTCCATGCTGACCACCCAGTGGTGCTTTTCTCCATCCTAAATTGCCACTCACTGCCTGTCCTAATTCAGACCCTCCGATTCACACCACCCTGTGATGTTTTTCTCATTCCTACTAGCGAATGGCCTGATAGAAACCCTTACAATGTGCACCACCGCGCGATGTTTTTCAGAAACCTATTCTACATTGACACTGCATGCGTCTTGACCACCCCATGCTGACTACCCTGTAGTTCTTTTCTCAATCCTACACTGCCATTCACTGCCTATCCTAATTCAGACCCTCGATTGACACCACCCTGTAATGTTTTTCTCACTCCTACTAGTGAATGTCCTGTTAGAAACCCTTACAATGCGCACCACCCCGGGATGTTTTTCAGACGCCTATCCTACATTGCCATTGCATGTTTCCTGACTTCCCCATGCTGACGAACCCATGGTGCTTTTCTGCAACCTACATTGCCACTAACTGCCTATACTAATTAAGACCCTCAGATTCACACCAAACCGTGATGTTTTTCTCACTCCTACTCATGAATGGCCTGTTAGATACCCTTACAATGCGCAGCACACCGCAATGTTTTTCAGAAACCTATCCTACATTGCCACTCACTGCCTATCCAAATTCAGACCCTCGGATTCACACCACGCTGTGAGGTGTTTCTCACTCCTACTAGTGAGTGGCCTGTTAGAAACCCTTAAAATGCACACCACCCAACTCTGTTTTTCAGAAAGCTATCCTACATTGCCACTGCATGTTTCTTGACCTACCCATTCTGACCAGCCGGTGGTGCTTTTCTCCATGCTACGTTGTCACTCACTGCCTATACTAATTCAGACCCTCATATTCACACCAACCCGTGATGTTTTTCTCACTCCTGCTAGTGAATGTCCTGTTAGAAACCCTTACAATACGCACCACCCCGCGATGTTTTTCAGAAAACTATCCTACATTGCCACTGCATGTTTCCTGACCTCCCCATGCTGACGACCCCGTGGTGCTTTTCTCCATCCTACATTGCCACTAACTGCCTATACTAATTCAAACCCTCTGATTCACACCACCCCGTGAGGTTTTTCCCACTCCTACTAGTGAATGGCCTGTTAGAAACACTTACAATGCGCACGACCCCGCGATGTTTTTCAGAAACCTATCCTACATTGCCACTGCATGTTTCATGACCTCCCGTGCTGACCAGCCCGTGGAGCTTTTCTCCATACTACATTGCCACTCCCTGCCTATCCAAATTCGGACCCTCGAATCCACACCACCCTGTGATGTTTTTCTCACTCCTACTAGTGAATGGCCTTTAAGAAACCCTTACAATGGGCAGCACACCGCGATGTTTTTCAGAAACCTATCCTACATTGCCACTCACTGCCTATCCAAATTCAAACACTTGGATTCACACCACCCTGTGATGTTTTTCTCACTCCTACTAGTAAATGTACTGTTAGAAACCCTTACAGTGTGCACCACCCCGCGATGTTTTTCAGAATCCTATCCTACATTGCCATTGCATGTCTCCTGACCTCCCCATGCTGAACAGCCCGTGGCACTTTTGTCCATCCTACATAGCCACTCACTCCCTATCCTAATTGAGACCCTCCGATTCACACCACCCTGTGATGTTTTTCTCACTACTACTTGTGAATGGCCCGTGAGAAACCCTTACAAAGCACAACACCCGCGATATTTTTCAGAAACCTATCCTACAATGCCACTGCATGTTTCCTGACATCCCCATGCTGAACAGCCCGTGGCGCTTTGTCCATCCTACATTGCCACTCACTCTCTATCCTAATTGAGACCCTCCGATTCACACCACCCTGTGATGTTTTTCTCACTCCTACTAGTAAATGTCCTGTTAGAAACCCTTACAATGCGCAGCACACCGCGATGTTTATCAGAAACCTATCGTACATTGCCACTCACTGCCTATCCAAATTCAGACCCTCGGATTCACACCACCCTGTGATGTTTTTCTCACTCCGACTAGTGAATGGCCTGTTAGAAACCCTTAAAATGCGCCGCACACCGTGATGTTTTTCAGAAACCTATCCTACATTGCCACTCTCTGCCCATCCTAATTCAGACCCTCTGATTCACACCACCCCGTGATGTTTTTCTCACTCCTACTCGTTAATGGCTTGTTAGAAACCCTTACAATGTGCACCACCCAGCGATGTTTTTCAGATAACTTTCCTACATTGCCACTGCATGTTTCCTGACCTCCCCATGCTGATCACCCCGTTGTGCTTTTCTCCACCCTACATTGTCACTCGTTGTCTGTCCTAATTCAGACCTTCCGATTTACACCACCCCATGATATTTTTCTCACTTCTACTAGTGAATGGCCTGTTACAAACAGTCACAATGCGCACCACACAGTGATGTTTTTCAGAAACCTATCCAACATTGCCACTGAATGTTACCTGACCTCCCCATGCTGACCACCCCGTGGTGCTTTTCTCCATCCTACATTGCCACTCACTGCCTATCCTAATTCAGACTCTCGGATTCACAGCACCCCGTGATGGGTTTTTCACTCCTACTAGTGAATAGCCTGTAAGAAACCCTTACAATGCGCACCACAACTTGATGTTTTTTAGAAACCTATCCTACATTGCTACAGCATGTTTCCTGACCTCCCCATGCTGAGCACCCCGTGGTGCTTTTCTCCATCCTACATTGCCAATCACTGCCTATCCTAACTCAGACCCTCTTATTCACACCACCCCGTGACGTGTTTCTCATTCCTACTAGTGAATGGCCTGTCATAAACCCTTACAATGCGCACCACCCCGCGATGATTTTCAGAATCCTATCCTACATTGCCACTGCATGTTTCCTGACTTCCCCATGTTGAACAGCCCGTGGCGCTTTTGTCCATCCTACATTGCCACTCACTCCCTATCCTAATTGAGACCCTCCGATTCACACCACCCTGTGATGTTTTTCTCACTACTACTAGTTAATGGCCTGTGAGAAACCATTAGAAGGCACAACACCTGCGATATTTTTCAGAAATCTATCCTACATTGCCACTGCATGTTTCCTGACCTCCCCATGCTGACCACCCTGTGGTGCTTTTCTCCATCCTACATTGCCACTCAGTGCCTATCCTCATTCAGACCCTCCAATTCACACCACCCCGTGATGTTTTTCTCACTCCTACTAGTAAATGGCCTGTTAGAAACACTTACAAGGCACACCACCCGCAATGTTTTTCAGAAACCTATCCTACATTGCCACTGCATGTTTCCTGAACTCCCCATGCTCACCACCCCGTAGTGTTTTTCTCTGTCCTACATTGCCCCTCACTGCCTATCCTATATTCAGACCCTCCGAATCACACCACCACGTGATGTTTTTTTTTTTAATGCTAGTAGTGAATGGCCTGTTAGAAACCCTTACAATGCGCATCACCCCATTATGTTTTTCAGAAACCTCTACTACATTGCCCCTCATTGCCTATTCTGATTGAGATCCTCCGATCCACAGCACCCTGTGATGTTTTTCTCACTCCTACTAGTGAATGTAATGTTACACAGCCATACAATGTGCACCACACCGCGATGTTTTTCAGAAATCTATCTTACATTGCGACTGCATGTTTCCTGACCACCCCATGCTGACCAACCTGTAGGGCTTTTCTCCATCGTACATTGCCTTTCACTGCCTATCCTAATTTAGACCCTGTAATTCTCACCACCCCTGATGTTTTTCTCACTTCTACTAGTGAATGGCCTGTTAGAAACCCTTACAATGCGCACCACCGCGCAATGTTTTTCAGAAATCTATACTACATTGCCACTCACGACCTATCCTAATTCAGACCCACGGATTCACACCACCTCGTGATGTTTTTTTCACTCCTACTAGTGAATGGCCTGTTAGAAACCATTACAGTGCACACCACCCTGCGATGTTTTTCAGAAAGGTATCCTACATTGTCACTGCATATTTACTGACCTCCCCCTGCTGACCAACCCTTGGTGCTTTTCTCCATCCTAGATTGCCACTCACTGCCTATCCTAATTCAGACACTCCGATTCACACCACCCCGTGATATATTTCTCACTCCTACTAGTGAATGTAAAGTTACACACCCATACAATGTGCACCACCCCGCGATGTTTTTCAGAAACCTATCCTACCTTGCGAATGCATGTTTCCTGACCTCCCCATGCTGACCACCCCGTGGTGCTTTTCTCCATCCTACATTGCCACGCACCGCCTATGCTTATTCAGACCCTCCGATTCATACCACCCTGTGATGTTTTTCTCACTCCTACTATTGAATGTAATGTTACACAACCATACAATGCGCACCACCCCGCGATGTTTTACAGAAACCTATCCTACATTGCCACTGCATGTTTCCTGACCTCCCCATGCTGACCACCCCGTGGAGCTTTTCCCATCCTATATTGCCACTCACTGCCTATCCTAATTCAGACCCTCCGATTCACACCATCCCGTGATGTTTTGCTCACTGCTAATAGTGAATGGCCTGTTAGAAACCCTTAAAATGCACACCACCCCGCGACGGTTTTCAGAAAGCTATCCTACATTGCCACTGCATGTTTCCTGACCTCCCCATGCTGACCACCCCGTGGTGCTTTTCTCCATCCTACATTGCCACTCACTGCCTATCGTAATTCAAACCGTCAGATTCACACGACCCCTTGGTGTTTTTCTCACTCCTACTAATAAATGGCCTGTTAGAAACCCTTACAGTGCGCACCACCCTGCGAAGTTTTTCATAAACCTATACTACATTGCCACTCACTGCCTACCCTAATTCAGACCCTCCGATTCACACCACCCTATGATGTTTTTATCACTCCTACGAGTGAATGGCTTGTTAGAAACCCTTACAATGCGCACCACTCCGCGATGTTTTTCAGAATCCTATGCTACATTGCCACTGCATGTTTCCTGACCTCCCCATGCTGAACAGCCCGTGGCGCTTTTGTCCATCCTACATTGCCACCCATTCCCTATCCTAATTTAGACCCTCCGATTCACACCACCCTGTGATGTTTTTCTCACTACTACTAGTGAATGGCCTGTGAGAAACCATTACAAGGCACAACACCCGCGATATTTTTCAGAAACCTATCCTACATTGCCACTGCATGTTTCCTGACTTCCACATGCTGACCACCCCGTGGTGCTTTTCTCCATCCTGCATTGCCACTCACTGCCTATCCTCATTCAGACCCTCCAATTCACACCATCCCATGATGCTTTTCTCACTCCTACTAGTGAATGGCCTGTTAGAAACCCTTACAAGGCACACCACCCGCGAGGTTTTTCAGAAACCTATCCTACATTGCCACTGCATGTTTCCTGACTTCCACATGCTGACCACCCCGTGGTGCTTTTCTCCATCCTACATCGCCCCTCACTGCCTATCCTATATTCAGACAATCCAATTCACACCACCCCTTGATTTTTTTTTAATGCTAGTGGTGAATGGCCTGTTAGAAACCCTTACAATGCGCATCACCCCGCTATGTTTTTCAGAAACCTATACTACATTGCCCCTCACTGCCTATTCTGATTCAGACGCTGTGATCCACACCACCCTGTGATGGTTTTCTCACTCCTACTAGTGAATGGCCTGTTAGAAACCCTTAAAATATTCATATCCCGCGACGTTTTTCAAAAAGCTATCCTATATTGCCACTGCATGTTTCCTGACCTCCCCATGTTGACCATCCCGTGGTGCTTTTCTCCATCCTACATTGCCACTCACTGCCTATCCTAATTCAGGCCCTCTGATTCACACCACTCCATGATGTTTTTCTCATTCTTTCTCGTGAATGGCCTGTTAGAAACCCTTAAAATGCGGAGCACCCCGTGATGTTTTTCAGAAACCTATCCTACATTGCCACTGCATGTTTCCTGATCTCTCCATGCTGACCACCCAGTGGTGCTTTTCTCCATCCTACATTGCCACTCACTGCCTGTCCTAATTCAGACCCTCCGATTCACACCACCCTGTGATGTTTTTCTCATTCCTACTAGCGAATGGCCTGATAGAAACCATTACAATGTGCACCACCGCGCGATGTTTTTCAGAAACCTATTCTACATTGACACTGCATGCTTCTTGACCACCCCATGCTGACTACCCTGTAGTTCTTTTCTCCATCCTACACTGCCATTCACTGCCTATCCTAATTCAGACCCTCGATTGACACCACCCCGTAATGTTTTTCTCACTCCTACTAGTGAATGTCCTGTTAAAAACCCTTAAAATGCGCACCACCCCGGGATGTTTTTCAGAAACCTATCCTACATTGCCATTGCATGTTTCCTGACTTCCCCATGCTGACGACCCCGTGGTGCTTTTCTCCAACCTACATTGCCAATAACTGCCTATACTAATTCAGACCCTCAGATTCACACCAACCTGTGATGTTTTTCTCACTCCTACTCCTGAATGGCCTGTTAGATACCCTTACAATGCGCAGCACACCGCGATGTTTTTCAGAAACCTATCCTACATTGCCACTCACTGCCTATCCAAATTCAGACCCTCGGATTCACACCACGCTGTGAGGTGTTTCTCACTCCTACTAGTGAGTGGCCTGTTAGAAACCCTTAAAATGCACACCACCCAGCTATGTTTTTCAGAAAGCTATCCTACATTGCCACTGCATGTTTCTTGACCTCCACATTCTGACCAGCCGGTGGTGCTTTTCTCCATGCTACGTTGTCACTCACTGCCTATACTAATTCAGACCCTCATATTCACACCAACCCGTGATGTTTTTCTCACTCCTACTAGTGAATGGCCTGTTAGAAAACCTTAAAATGCACACCACCCCGCGATGTTTTTCAGAAGCCTATCCTACATTGCCACTGCATGTTTCCTGACCTCCCAATGCTGAGCAGCCCGTGGTGCTTTTCTCCATCCTACATTGCCACTCACTGCCTATCCTAATTCAGACCGTCCGATTCACACCACCCCGTGATGTTTTTCTCATTCCTACTAGTGAATGGCCTGTTAGAAACCCTTACAATGTGCACCACTCCGCAATGTTTTTCAGAAACCTATCCTACATTGCCACTCACGGCCTATCCTAATTCAGAACCTCCTAATCACACCACCCCGTGATGTTTTTTTCACTCCTACTAGTGTATGGACTGTTAGAAACCCTTACAATGTGCACCACCCCGTGAAGTTTTTCATAAAACTATCCTACAGTGCCACTGCATGTTTCCTGACCTACCCATGCTCACCACCTCGTAGTGCTTTTCTCCGTCCTACATTGCCCCTCACTGCCTATCCCATATTCAGACCTTCCGATTCACAACACCCTGTGATTTTTTTTAATGCTAGTAGTGAATGGCCTGTGAGAAACCCATACAATGCGCAGCACACCGCGATGTTTTTCAGAAACCTATCCTACATTGCCACTCACGGCCTATCCTAATTGAGACCCTCCGATTCACACCACCCCGTGATGTTTTTTGCACTCCTACTAGTGAATGGACTGTTAGAAACATTTACAATGCGCACTACCCCGCGATGTTTTTCAGAAACCTATCCAACATTGCCACTGCATGTTTCCTGAGCTCCCCATGCTCACCACCCCATAGTGCTTTTCTCCATCCTACATTGCCCCTCACTGCCTATCCTATATTCAGACAATCCAATTCACACAACCCCGTCATGTTTTTTTTTAATGCTAGTAGCGATTGGCCTGTTAGAAACCGTTACAATGCGCATCTCCCCACGATGTTTTTGAGAAACCTTTCCTACATTTCCACTGCATGTTTCCAGACCTCCACATGCTGACCACCACGTGGTGCTTTTCTCCCTCCTACATTGACACTCATGACCTATCCTAATTCAGACCCACGAATTGACACCACCCCTTGGTGTTTTTCTCACTCCTACTAATAAATGGCCTGTTAGAAACCCTTACAGTGCGCACCACCCTGCGATGTTTTTCATAAACCTATACTACATTGCCACTCACTGCATATCCTAATTGAGACCCTCTGATTCACACCACCCCGTGATGTTTTTATCACTCCTACGAGTGAATGGCTTGTTAGAAACCCTTACAATGCGCACCACTCCGCGATGTTTTTCAGAATCCTATGCTACATTGCCACTGCATGTTTCCTGACCTCCCCATGCTGAACAGCCCGTGGCGCTTTTGTCCATTCTACATTGCCACCCATTCCCTATCCTAATTGAGACCCTCCGATTCACACCACCCCGTGATGTTTTTCTCACTCCTACTAGTGAATGGCCTGTTAGAAACCCTTACAAGGCACAACACCCGCGATATTTTTCAGAAACCTATCCTACATTGCCACTGCATGTTTCCTGACTTCCACATGCTGACCACCCCGTGGTGCTTTTCTCCATCCTGCATTCCCACTCAATGTCTATCCTCATTCAGACCCTCCAATTCACACCACCCCGTGATGTTATTCTCACTCCTACTAGTGAATGGCCTGATAGAAACCCTTACAAGGCACACCACCCGCGAGGTTTTTCAGAAACCTATCCTACATTGCCACTGCATGTTTCCTGACTTCCACATGCTGAACACCCCGTGGTGGTTTTCTGCATCCTACATTGCCCCTCACTGCCTATCCTATATTCAGACAATCCAATTCACAACACCCCTTGATGTTTTTTTTAATGCCAGTGGTGAATGGCCTGTTAGAATCCCTTACAATGCGCAGCACACCACGATGTTTTTCAGAAACCTATCCTACATTGCCACTCACTGCCTATCCAAATTCACACCCTCGGATTCACACCACGCTGTGATGTTTTTCTCACTCCTACTAGTGAGTGGCCTGTTAGAAACCCTTAAACTGCACACCACCCAGCGATGTTTTTCAGTAAGCTATCCTACATTGCCACTGCATGTTTCCTGACCTCCCCATGCTGACCAGCCCGTGGTGCTTTTCTCCATACTACATTGCCACTCACTGCCTATCCTAATTCAGACCATCCAATTCACACCACCCCGTGATATTTTTCTCATTCCTACTAGTGAATGGCCTGTTAGAAACCCTTACAATGTGCACCACTCCGCAATGTTTTTCAGAAACCTATCCTACAATGCAACTCACGGCCTATCCTAATTCAGACCCTCGGATTCACACCACCCCGTGATGTTTTTTTCACTCCTACTAGTGTATGGACTGTTAGAAACCCTTACAATGTGCACAACCGCATGATGTTTTTCAGAAAACTATCCTACAGTGCCACTGCATGTTTCCTGACCTCCCCATGCTCACCACCTCGTAGTGCTTTTCTCGGTCCTACATTGCCCCTCACTGCCTATGCCATATTCAGACCCTCCATTTCCCACCACCCCGTGATGTTTTTTTTAATGCTACTAGAAAATGGCCTGTTAGAAACCCTTACAATGAGCATCACCCCGCGATGTTTTTGAGAAACCTATACTACATTAACCCTCACTGCCTGTTCTCATTCAGACCCTCCGATCCACACGACCCCGTGATGTTTTTCTCACTCCTACTAGTGAATGGCCTGTTAGAAACACTTAAAATATGCACACCCCGCGATGTTTTTCAGAAAGCTATCCTACATTGCTGCTGCATGCTTCCTGACCTCCCCATGCTGACCACCCTGTAGTGCTTTTCTCCTTCCTACACTGCCACTCACTGCCTATCCTAATTCAGACCCTCGATTCACAACACCCCGTAATGTTTTTCTCACTCCTGCTAGTGAATGTCCTGTTAGAAACCCTTACAATACGCACCACCCCGCGATGTTTTTCAGAAAACTATCCTACATTGCCACTGCATGTTTCCTGACCTCCCCATGCTGACGACCCCGTGGTGCTTTTCTCCATCCTACATTGCCACTAACTGCCTATACTAATTCAAACCCTCTGATTCACACCACCCCGTGAGGTTTTTCCCACTCCTACTAGTGAATGGCCTTTTAGAAACACTTACCATGCGCACGACCCCGCGATGTTTTTTAGAAACCTATCCTACATTGCCACTGCATGTTTCATGACCTCCCCATGCTGACCAGCCCGTGGTGCTTTTCTCCATACTACATTGCCACTCCCTGCCTATCCAAATTCGGACCCTCGGATCCACACCACCCTGTGATGTTTTTCTCACTCCTACTAGTGAATGGCCTGCAAGAAACCCTTACAATGGGCAGCACACCGCGATGTTTTTCAGAAACCTATCCTACATTGCCACTCACTGCCTATCCAAATTCAGACACTTGGATTCAAACCACCCTGTGATGTTTTTCTCACTCCTACTAGTAAATGTCCTGTTAGAAACCTTTACAGTGTGCACCACCCCGCAATGTTTTTCAGAATCCTATCCTACATTGCCATTGCATGTCTCCTGACCTTCCCATGCTGAACAGCCCGTGGCACTTTTGTCCATCCTACATTGCCACTCACTCCCTATCCTAATTGAGACCGTCCGATTCACACCACCCTGTGATGTTTTTCTCACTACTACTAGTGAATGGCCCGTGAGAAACCCTTACAAAGCACAACACCCGCGATATTTTTCAGAAACCTATTCTACAACGCCACTGCATGTTTCCTGACATCCCCATGCTGAACAGCCCGTGGCACTTTGTCCATCCTACATTGCCACTCACTCTCTATCGTAATTGAGACCCTCCAATTCACACCACCCTGTGATGTTTTTCTCACTCCTACTAGTAAATGTCCTGTTAGAAACCCTTACAATGCGCAGCACACCGCGATGTTTATCAGAAACCTATCGTACATGGCCACTCACTGCCTATCCAAATTCAGACCCTTGGATTCACACCACCCTGTGATGTTTTTCTCACTCCTACTAGTGAATGGCCTGTTAGAAACCCTTAAAATGCGCCGCACACCGTGATGTTTTTCAGAAACCTATCCTCCATTGCCACTCTCTGCCCATTCTAATTCAGACCCTCCGATTCACGCCACCCCGTGATGTTTTTCTCACTCCTACTCATTAATGGCTTGTTAGAAACCCTTACAATGCGCATGACCCAGCAATGCTTTTCAGAAAACTTTCCTACATTGCCACTGCATGTTTCCTGACCTCCCCATGCTGATCACCCCGTTGTGCTTTTCTCCACCCTACATTGTCACTCGTTGTCTACCCTAATTCAGACCCTCCGATTTACACCACCCCATGATATTTTTCTCACTTCTACTATTGAATGGCCTGTTACAAACAGTCACAATGCGCACCACACAGTGATGTTTTTCAGAAACCTATCCAACATTGCCATTGAATGTTTCCTGACCTCCCCATGCTGGCCACCCCGTGGTGCTTTTCTCCATCCTACATTGCCACTCACTGCCTATCCTAATTCAGACTCTCGGAATCACAGCACCACGTGATGGGTTTTTCACTCCTACTAGTGAATAGCCTGTAAGAAACCCTTACAATGCGCACCACAACTTGATGTTTTTTAGAAACCTATCCTACATTGCTACAGCATGTTTCCTGACCTCCCCATGCTGAGCACCCCGTGGTGCTTTTCTCCATCCTACATTGCCAATCACTGCCTATCCTAACTCAGACCCTCTTATTCACACCACCCCGTGACGTGTTTCTCATTCCTACTAGTGAATGGCCTGTCATAAACCCTTACAATGCGCACCACCCCGCAATGATTTTCAGAATCCTATCCTACATTGCCACTGCATGTTTCCTGACCTCCCCATGCTGAACAGCCCGTGGCGCTTTTGTCCATCCTACATTGCCACTCACTCCCTATCCTAATTGAGACCCTCCGATTCACACCACCCTGTGATGTTTTTCTCACTACTACTAGTTAATGGCCTGTGAGAAACCCTTAGAAGGCACAACACCTGCGATATTTTTCAGAAATCTATCCTACATTGCCACTGCATGTTTCCTGACCTCCCCATGCTGACCACCCTGTGGTGCTTTTCTCCATCCTACATTGCCACTCAGTGCCTATCCTCATTCAGACCCTCCAATTCACACCACCCCGTGATGTTTTTCTCACTCCTACTAGTAAATGGCCTGTTAGAAACACTTACAAGGCACACCACCCGCGATGTTTTTCAGAAACCTATCCTACATTGCCACTGCATGTTTCCTGAACTCCCCATGCTCACCACCCCGTAGTGTTTTTCTCTGTCCTACATTGCCCCTCACTGCCTATCCTATATTCAGACCCTCCGAATCACACCACAACGTGATGTTTTTTTTTTAATGCTAGTAGTGAATGGCCTGTTAGAAACCCTTACAATGCG
Organism: Cavia porcellus; assembly: GCF_034190915.1. NCBI lineage: Eukaryota > Metazoa > Chordata > Mammalia > Rodentia > Caviidae > Cavia > Cavia porcellus. Next base: position 32,397,226 of record NW_026947515.1, read on the forward strand.
CATCACCCCATAATGTTTTTCAGAAACCTATACTACATTGCCCCTCACTGCCTATTCTGATTGAGATCCTCCGATCCACAGCACCCCGTGATGTTTTTCTCACTCCTACTAGTGAATGTAATGTTACACAGCCATACAATGTGCACCACACCGCGATGTTTTTCAGAAATCTATCTTACATTGCCACTGCATGTTTCCTGACCACCCCATGCTGACCAACCTGTAGTGCTTTTCTCCATCGTACATTGCCTTTCACTGCCTATCCTAATTTAGACCCTGTAATTCACACCACCCCTGATGATTTTCTCACTTCTACTAGTGAATGGCCTGTTAGAAACCCTTACAATGCGCACCACCGCGCAATGTTTTTCAGAAATCTATACTACATTGCCACTCACGACCTATCCTAATTCAGACCCACGGATTCACACCACCTCCTGATGTTTTTTTCACTCCTACTAGTGAATGGCCTGTTAGAAACCATTACAGTGCGCACCACCCTGCGATGTTTTTCAGAAAGGTATCCTACATTATCACTGCATATTTACTGACCTCCCCCTGCTGACCAACCCTTGGTGCTTTTCTCCATCCTAGATTGCCACTCACTGCCTATCCTAATTCAGACCCTCCGATTCACACCACCCCGTGATATATTTCTCACTCCTACTAGTGAATGTAAAGTTACACACCCATACAATGTGCACCACCCCGCGATGTTTTTCATAAACCTATCCTACCTTGCGAATGCATGTTTCCTGACCTCCCCATGCTGAACAGCCCGTTGCGCTTTTGTCCATTCTACATTGCCACCCATTCCCTATCCTAATTGAGACCCTCCGATTCACACCACCCCGTGATGTTTTTCTCACTCCTACTAGTGAATGGCCTGTTAGAAACCCTTACAAGGCACAACACCCGCGATATTTTTCAGAAACCTATCCTACATTGCCACTGCATGTTTCCTGACTTCCACATGCTGACCACCCCGTGGTGCTTTTCTCCATCCTGCATTCCCACTCAATGTCTATCCTCATTCAGACCCTCCAATTCACACCACCCCGTGATGTTATTCTCACTCCTACTAGTGAATGGCCTGATAGAAACCCTTACAAGGCACACCACCCACGAGGTTTTTCAGAAACCTATCCTACATTGCCACTGCATGTTTCCTGACTTCCACATGCTGAACACCCCGTGGTGGTTTTCTGCATCCTACATTGCCCCTCACTGCCTATCCTATATTCAGACAATCCAATTCACAACACCCCTTGATGTTTTTTTTAATGCCAGTGGTGAATGGCCTGTTAGAATCCCTTACAATGCGCAGCACACCACGATGTTTTTCAGAAACCTATCCTACATTGCCACTCACTGCCTATCCAAATTCACACCCTCGGATTCACACCACCCTGTGATGTTTTTCTCACTCCTACTAGTGAGTGGCCTGTTAGAAACCCTTAAACTGCACACCACCCAGCGATGTTTTTCAGAAAGCTATCCTACATTGCCACTGCATGTTTCCTGACCTCCCCATGCTGACCAGCCCGTGGTGCTTTTCTCCATACTACATTGCCACTCACTGCCTATCCTAATTCAGACCATCCAATTCACACCACCCCGTGATATTTTTCTCATTCCTACTAGTGAATGGCCTGTTAGAAACCCTTACAATGTGCACCACTCCGCAATGTTTTTCAGAAACCTATCCTACAATGCAACTCACGGCCTATCCTAATTCAGACCCTCGGATTCACACCACCCCGTGATGTTTTTTTCACTCCTACTAGTGTATGGACTGTTAGAAACCCTTACAATGTGCACAACCGCATGATGTTTTTCAGAAAACTATCCTACAGTGCCACTGCATGTTTCCTGACCTCCCCATGCTCACCACCTCGTAGTGCTTTTCTCGGTCCTACATTGCCCCTCACTGCCTATGCCATATTCAGACCCTCCATTTCCCACCACCCCGTGATGTTTTTTTTAATGCTACTAGAAAATGGCCTGTTAGAAACCCTTACAATGAGCATCACCCCGCGATGTTTTTGAGAAACCTATACTACATTAACCCTCACTGCCTGTTCTCATTCAGACCCTCCGATCCACACGACCCCGTGATGTTTTTCTCACTCCTACTAGTGAATGGCCTGTTAGAAACACTTAAAATATGCACACCCCGCGATGTTTTTCAGAAAGCTATCCTACATTGCTGCTGCATGCTTCCTGACCTCCCCATGCTGACCACCCTGTAGTGCTTTTCTCCTTCCTACACTGCCACTCACTGCCTATCCTAATTCAGACCCTCGATTCACAACACCCCGTAATGTTTTTCTCACTCCTGCTAGTGAATGTCCTGTTAGAAACCCTTACAATACGCACCACCCCGCGATGTTTTTCAGAAAACTATCCTACATTGCCACTGCATGTTTCCTGACCTCCCCATGCTGACGACCCCGTGGTGCTTTTCTCCATCCTACATTGCCACTAACTGCCTATACTAATTCAAACCCTCTGATTCACACCACCCCGTGAGGTTTTTCCCACTCCTACTAGTGAATGGCCTTTTAGAAACACTTACCATGCGCACGACCCCGCGATGTTTTTTAGAAACCTATCCTACATTGCCACTGCATGTTTCATGACCTCCCCATGCTGACCAGCCCGTGGCACTTTTGTCCATCCTACATTGCCACTCACTCCCTATCCTAATTGAGACCCTCTGATTCACACCACCCTGTGATGTTTTTCTCACTACTACTAGTGAATGGCCCGTGAGAAACCCTTACAAAGCACAACACCAGCGATATTTTTCAGAAACCTATTCTACAATGCCACTGCATGTTTCCTGACATCCCCATGCTGCACAGCCCGTGGCGCTTTGTCCATCCTACATTGCCACTCACTCTCTATCCTAATTGAGACCCTCCAATTCACACCACCCTGTGATGTTTTTCTCACTCCTACCAGTAAATGTCCTGTTAGAAACCCTTACAATGCGCAGCACACCGCGATGTTTATCAGAAACCTATCGTACATGGCCACTCACTGCCTATCCAAATTCAGACCCTCGGATTCACACCACGCTGTGATGTTTTTCTCACTCCTATTAGTGAATGGCCTGTTAGAAACCCTTAAAATGCGCCGCACACCGTGATGTTTTTCAGAAACCTATCCTCCATTGCCACTCTCTGCCCATTCTAATTCAGACCCTCCGATTCACACCACCCCGTGATGTTTTTCTCACTCCTACTCGTTAATGGCTTGTTAGAAACCCTTACAATGCGCATGACCCAGCGATGTTTTTCAGAAAACTTTCCTACATTGCCACTGCATGTTTCCTGACCTCCCCATGCTGATCACCCCGTTGTGCTTTTCTCCACCCTACATTGTCACTCGTTGTCTATCCTAATTCAGACCCTCCGATTTACACCACCCCATGATATTTTTCTCACTTCTACTAGTGAATGGCCTGTTACAAACAGTCACAATGCGCACCACACAGTGATGTTTTTCAGAAACCTATCCAACATTGCCACTGAATGTTACCTGACCTCCCCATGCTGACCACCCCGTGGTGCTTTTCTCCATCCTACATTGCCACTCACTGCCTATCCTAATTCAGACTCTCGGATTCACAGCACCCCGTGATGGGTTTTTCACTCCTACTAGTGAATACCCTGTAAGAAACCCTTACAATGCGCACCACAACTTGATGTTTTTTAGAAACCTATCCTACATTGCTACAGCATGTTTCCTGACCTCCCCATGCTGAGCACCCCGTGGTGCTTTTCTCCATCCTACATTGCCAATCACTGCCTATCCTAACTCAGACCCTCTTATTCACACCACCCCGTGACGTGTTTCTCATTCCTACTAGTGAATGGCCTGTCATAAACCCTTACAATGCGCACCACCCCGCGATGATTTTCAGAATCCTATCCTACATTGCCACTGCATGTTTCCTGACTTCCCCATGTTGAACAGCCCGTGGCGCTTTTGTCCATCCTACATTGCCACTCACTCCCTATCCTAATTGAGACCCTCCGATTCACACCACCCTGTGATGTTTTTCTCACTACTACTAGTTAATGGCCTGTGAGAAACCATTAGAAGGCACAACACCTGCGATATTTTTCAGAAATCTATCCTACATTGCCACTGCATGTTTCCTGACCTCCCCATGCTGACCACCCTGTGGTGCTTTTCTCCATCCTACATTGCCACTCAGTGCCTATCCTCATTCAGACCCTCCAATTCACACCACCCCGTGATGTTTTTCTCACTCCTACTAGTAAATGGCCTGTTAGAAACACTTACAAGGCACACCACCCGCGATGTTTTTCAGAAACCTATCCTACATTGCCACTGCATGTTTCCTGAACTCCCCATGCTCACCACCCCGTAGTGTTTTTCTCTGTCCTACATTGCCCCTCACTGCCTATCCTATATTCAGACCCTCCGAATCACACCACCACGTGATGTTTTTTTTTTAATGCTAGTAGTGAATGGCCTGTTAGAAACCCTTACAATGCGCATCACCCCATTATGTTTTTCAGAAACCTCTACTACATTGCCCCTCATTGCCTATTCTGATTGAGATCCTCCGATCCACAGCACCCTGTGATGTTTTTCTCACTCCTACTAGTGAATGTAATGTTACACAGCCATACAATGTGCACCACACCGCGATGTTTTTCAGAAATCTATCTTACATTGTGACTGCATGTTTCCTGACCACCCCATGCTGACCAACCTGTAGGGCTTTTCTCCATCGTACATTGCCTTTCACTGCCTATCCTAATTTAGACCCTGTAATTCTCACCACCCCTGATGTTTTTCTCACTTCTACTAGTGAATGGCCTGTTAGAAACCCTTACAATGCGCACCACCGCGCAATGTTTTTCAGAAATCTATACTACATTGCCACTCACGACCTATCCTAATTCAGACCCACGGATTCACACCACCTCGTGATGTTTTTTTCACTCCTACTAGTGAATGGCCTGTTAGAAACCATTACAGTGCACACCACCCTGCGATGTTTTTCAGAAAGGTATCCTACATTGTCACTGCATATTTACTGACCTCCCCCTGCTGACCAACCCTTGGTGCTTTTCTCCATCCTAGATTGCCACTCACTGCCTATCCTAATTCAGACACTCCGATTCACACCACCCCGTGATATATTTCTCACTCCTACTAGTGAATGTAAAGTTACACACCCATACAATGTGCACCACCCCGCGATGTTTTTCAGAAACCTATCCTACCTTGCGAATGCATGTTTCCTGACCTCCCCATGCTGACCACCCCGTGGTGCTTTTCTCCATCCTACATTGCCACGCACCGCCTATGCTTATTCAGACCCTCCGATTCATACCACCCCGTGATGTTTTTCTCACTCCTACTATTGAATGTAATGTTACACACCCATACAATGCGCACCACCCCGCGATGTTTTACAGAAACCTATCCTACATTGCCACTGCATGTTTCCTGACCTCCCCATGCTGACCACCCCGTGGAGCTTTTCCCATCCTATATTGCCACTCACTGCCTATCCTAATTCAGACCCTCCGATTCACACCATCCCATGATGTTTTGCTCACTGCTAATAGTGAATGGCCTGTTAGAAACCCTTAAAATGCACACCACCCCGCGACGGTTTTCAGAAAGCTATCCTACATTGCCACTGCATGTTTCCTGACCTCCCCATGCTGACCACCCCGTGGTGCTTTTCTCCATCCTACATTGCCACTCACTGCCTATCGTAATTCAAACCGTCAGATTCACACGACCCCTTGGTGTTTTTCTCACTCCTACTAATAAATGGCCTGTTAGAAACCCTTACAGTGCGCACCACCCTGCGAAGTTTTTCATAAACCTATACTACATTGCCACTCACTGCCTACCCTAATTCAGACCCTCCGATTCACACCACCCTATGATGTTTTTATCACTCCTACGAGTGAATGGCTTGTTAGAAACCCTTACAATGCGCACCACTCCGCGATGTTTTTCAGAATCCTATGCTACATTGCCACTGCATGTTTCCTAACCTCCCCATGCTGAACAGCCCGTGGCGCTTTTGTCCATCCTACATTGCCACCCATTCCCTATCCTAATTTAGACCCTCCGATTCACACCACCCTGTGATGTTTTTCTCACTACTACTAGTGAATGGCCTGTGAGAAACCATTACAAGGCACAACACCCGCGATATTTTTCAGAAACCTATCCTACATTGCCACTGCATGTTTCCTGACTTCCACATGCTGACCACCCCGTGGTGCTTTTCTCCATCCTGCATTGCCACTCACTGCCTATCCTCATTCAGACCCTCCAATTCACACCATCCCATGATGCTTTTCTCACTCCTACTAGTGAATGGCCTGTTAGAAACCCTTACAAGGCACACCACCCGCGAGGTTTTTCAGAAACCTATCCTACATTGCCACTGCATGTTTCCTGACTTCCACATGCTGACCACCCCGTGGTGCTTTTCTCCATCCTACATTGCCCCTCACTGCCTATCCTATATTCAGACAATCCAATTCACACCACCCCTTGATTTTTTTTTAATGCTAGTGGTGAATGGCCTGTTAGAAACCCTTACAATGCGCATCACCCCGCTATGTTTTTCAGAAACCTATACTACATTGCCCCTCACTGCCTATTCTGATTCAGACGCTGTGATCCACACCACCCTGTGATGGTTTTCTCACTCCTACTAGTGAATGGCCTGTTAGAAACCCTTAAAATATTCATATCCCGCGACGTTTTTCAAAAAGCTATCCTATATTGCCACTGCATGTTTCCTGACCTCCCCATGTTGACCATCCCGTGGTGCTTTTCTCCATCCTACATTGCCACTCACTGCCTATCCTAATTCAGGCCCTCTGATTCACACCACTCCATGATGTTTTTCTCATTCTTTCTCGTGAATGGCCTGTTAGAAACCCTTAAAATGCGGAGCACCCCGTGATGTTTTTCAGAAACCTATCCTACATTGCCACTGCATGTTTCCTGATCTCTCCATGCTGACCACCCAGTGGTGCTTTTCTCCATCCTACATTGCCACTCACTGCCTGTCCTAATTCAGACCCTCCGATTCACACCACCCTGTGATGTTTTTCTCATTCCTACTAGCGAATGGCCTGATAGAAACCATTACAATGTGCACCACCGCGCGATGTTTTTCAGAAACCTATTCTACATTGACACTGCATGCTTCTTGACCACCCCATGCTGACTACCCTGTAGTTCTTTTCTCCATCCTACACTGCCATTCACTGCCTATCCTAATTCAGACCCTCGATTGACACCACCCCGTAATGTTTTTCTCACTCCTACTAGTGAATGTCCTGTTAAAAACCCTTAAAATGCGCACCACCCCGGGATGTTTTTCAGAAACCTATCCTACATTGCCATTGCATGTTTCCTGACTTCCCCATGCTGACGACCCCGTGGTGCTTTTCTCCAACCTACATTGCCAATAACTGCCTATACTAATTCAGACCCTCAGATTCACACCAACCTGTGATGTTTTTCTCACTCCTACTCCTGAATGGCCTGTTAGATACCCTTACAATGCGCAGCACACCGCGATGTTTTTCAGAAACCTATCCTACATTGCCACTCACTGCCTATCCAAATTCAGACCCTCGGATTCACACCACGCTGTGAGGTGTTTCTCACTCCTACTAGTGAGTGGCCTGTTAGAAACCCTTAAAATGCACACCACCCAGCTATGTTTTTCAGAAAGCTATCCTACATTGCCACTGCATGTTTCTTGACCTCCACATTCTGACCAGCCGGTGGTGCTTTTCTCCATGCTACGTTGTCACTCACTGCCTATACTAATTCAGACCCTCATATTCACACCAACCCGTGATGTTTTTCTCACTCCTACTAGTGAATGGCCTGTTAGAAAACCTTAAAATGCACACCACCCCGCGATGTTTTTCAGAAGCCTATCCTACATTGCCACTGCATGTTTCCTGACCTCCCAATGCTGAGCAGCCCGTGGTGCTTTTCTCCATCCTACATTGCCACTCACTGCCTATCCTAATTCAGACCGTCCGATTCACACCACCCCGTGATGTTTTTCTCATTCCTACTAGTGAATGGCCTGTTAGAAACCCTTACAATGTGCACCACTCCGCAATGTTTTTCAGAAACCTATCCTACATTGCCACTCACGGCCTATCCTAATTCAGAACCTCCTAATCACACCACCCCGTGATGTTTTTTTCACTCCTACTAGTGTATGGACTGTTAGAAACCCTTACAATGTGCACCACCCCGTGAAGTTTTTCATAAAACTATCCTACAGTGCCACTGCATGTTTCCTGACCTACCCATGCTCACCACCTCGTAGTGCTTTTCTCCGTCCTACATTGCCCCTCACTGCCTATCCCATATTCAGACCTTCCGATTCACAACACCCTGTGATTTTTTTTAATGCTAGTAGTGAATGGCCTGTGAGAAACCCATACAATGCGCAGCACACCGCGATGTTTTTCAGAAACCTATCCTACATTGCCACTCACGGCCTATCCTAATTGAGACCCTCCGATTCACACCACCCCGTGATGTTTTTTGCACTCCTACTAGTGAATGGACTGTTAGAAACATTTACAATGCGCACTACCCCGCGATGTTTTTCAGAAACCTATCCAACATTGCCACTGCATGTTTCCTGAGCTCCCCATGCTCACCACCCCATAGTGCTTTTCTCCATCCTACATTGCCCCTCACTGCCTATCCTATATTCAGACAATCCAATTCACACAACCCCGTCATGTTTTTTTTTAATGCTAGTAGCGATTGGCCTGTTAGAAACCGTTACAATGCGCATCTCCCCACGATGTTTTTGAGAAACCTTTCCTACATTTCCACTGCATGTTTCCAGACCTCCACATGCTGACCACCACGTGGTGCTTTTCTCCCTCCTACATTGACACTCATGACCTATCCTAATTCAGACCCACGAATTGACACCACCCCTTGGTGTTTTTCTCACTCCTACTAATAAATGGCCTGTTAGAAACCCTTACAGTGCGCACCACCCTGCGATGTTTTTCATAAACCTATACTACATTGCCACTCACTGCATATCCTAATTGAGACCCTCTATTCACACCACCCCGTGATGTTTTTATCACTCCTACGAGTGAATGGCTTGTTAGAAACCCTTACAATGCGCACCACTCCGCGATGTTTTTCAGAATCCTATGCTACATTGCCACTGCATGTTTCCTGACCTCCCCATGCTGAACAGCCCGTGGCGCTTTTGTCCATTCTACATTGCCACCCATTCCCTATCCTAATTGAGACCCTCCGATTCACACCACCCCGTGATGTTTTTCTCACTCCTACTAGTGAATGGCCTGTTAGAAACCCTTACAAGGCACAACACCCGCGATATTTTTCAGAAACCTATCCTACATTGCCACTGCATGTTTCCTGACTTCCACATGCTGACCACCCCGTGGTGCTTTTCTCCATCCTGCATTCCCACTCAATGTCTATCCTCATTCAGACCCTCCAATTCACACCACCCCGTGATGTTATTCTCACTCCTACTAGTGAATGGCCTGATAGAAACCCTTACAAGGCACACCACCCGCGAGGTTTTTCAGAAACCTATCCTACATTGCCACTGCATGTTTCCTGACTTCCACATGCTGAACACCCCGTGGTGGTTTTCTGCATCCTACATTGCCCCTCACTGCCTATCCTATATTCAGACAATCCAATTCACAACACCCCTTGATGTTTTTTTTAATGCCAGTGGTGAATGGCCTGTTAGAATCCCTTACAATGCGCAGCACACCACGATGTTTTTCAGAAACCTATCCTACATTGCCACTCACTGCCTATCCAAATTCACACCCTCGGATTCACACCACGCTGTGATGTTTTTCTCACTCCTACTAGTGAGTGGCCTGTTAGAAACCCTTAAACTGCACACCACCCAGCGATGTTTTTCAGTAAGCTATCCTACATTGCCACTGCATGTTTCCTGACCTCCCCATGCTGACCAGCCCGTGGTGCTTTTCTCCATACTACATTGCCACTCACTGCCTATCCTAATTCAGACCATCCAATTCACACCACCCCGTGATATTTTTCTCATTCCTACTAGTGAATGGCCTGTTAGAAACCCTTACAATGTGCACCACTCCGCAATGTTTTTCAGAAACCTATCCTACAATGCAACTCACGGCCTATCCTAATTCAGACCCTCGGATTCACACCACCCCGTGATGTTTTTTTCACTCCTACTAGTGTATGGACTGTTAGAAACCCTTACAATGTGCACAACCGCATGATGTTTTTCAGAAAACTATCCTACAGTGCCACTGCATGTTTCCTGACCTCCCCATGCTCACCACCTCGTAGTGCTTTTCTCGGTCCTACATTGCCCCTCACTGCCTATGCCATATTCAGACCCTCCATTTCCCACCACCCCGTGATGTTTTTTTTAATGCTACTAGAAAATGGCCTGTTAGAAACCCTTACAATGAGCATCACCCCGCGATGTTTTTGAGAAACCTATACTACATTAACGCTCACTGCCTGTTCTCATTCAGACCCTCCGATCCACACGACCCCGTGATGTTTTTCTCACTCCTACTAGTGAATGGCCTGTTAGAAACACTTAAAATATGCACACCCCGCGATGTTTTTCAGAAAGCTATCCTACATTGCTGCTGCATGCTTCCTGACCTCCCCATGCTGACCACCCTGTAGTGCTTTTCTCCTTCCTACACTGCCACTCACTGCCTATCCTAATTCAGACCCTCGATTCACAACACCCCGTAATGTTTTTCTCACTCCTGCTAGTGAATGTCCTGTTAGAAACCCTTACAATACGCACCACCCCGCGATGTTTTTCAGAAAACTATCCTACATTGCCACTGCATGTTTCCTGACCTCCCCATGCTGACGACCCCGTGGTGCTTTTCTCCATCCTACATTGCCACTAACTGCCTATACTAATTCAAACCCTCTGATTCACACCACCCCGTGAGGTTTTTCCCACTCCTACTAGTGAATGGCCTTTTAGAAACACTTACCATGCGCACGACCCCGCGATGTTTTTTAGAAACCTATCCTACATTGCCACTGCATGTTTCATGACCTCCCCATGCTGACCAGCCCGTGGTGCTTTTCTCCATACTACATTGCCACTCCCTGCCTATCCAAATTCGGACCCTCGGATCCACACCACCCTGTGATGTTTTTCTCACTCCTACTAGTGAATGGCCTGCAAGAAACCCTTACAATGGGCAGCACACCGCGATGTTTTTCAGAAACCTATCCTACATTGCCACTCACTGCCTATCCAAATTCAGACACTTGGATTCAAACCACCCTGTGATGTTTTTCTCACTCCTACTAGTAAATGTCCTGTTAGAAACCTTTACAGTGTGCACCACCCCGCAATGTTTTTCAGAATCCTATCCTACATTGCCATTGCATGTCTCCTGACCTTCCCATGCTGAACAGCCCGTGGCACTTTTGTCCATCCTACATTGCCACTCACTCCCTATCCTAATTGAGACCGTCCGATTCACACCACCCTGTGATGTTTTTCTCACTACTACTAGTGAATGGCCCGTGAGAAACCCTTACAAAGCACAACACCCGCGATATTTTTCAGAAACCTATTCTACAATGCCACTGCATGTTTCCTGACATCCCCATGCTGAACAGCCCGTGGCACTTTGTCCATCCTACATTGCCACTCACTCTCTATCGTAATTGAGACCCTCCAATTCACACCACCCTGTGATGTTTTTCTCACTCCTACTAGTAAATGTCCTGTTAGAAACCCTTACAATGCGCAGCACACCGCGATGTTTATCAGAAACCTATCGTACATGGCCACTCACTGCCTATCCAAATTCAGACCCTTGGATTCACACCACCCTGTGATGTTTTTCTCACTCCTACTAGTGAATGGCCTGTTAGAAACCCTTAAAATGCGCCGCACACCGTGATGTTTTTCAGAAACCTATCCTCCATTGCCACTCTCTGCCCATTCTAATTCAGACCCTCCGATTCACGCCACCCCGTGATGTTTTTCTCACTCCTACTCATTAATGGCTTGTTAGAAACCCTTACAATGCGCATGACCCAGCAATGTTTTTCAGAAAACTTTCCTACATTGCCACTGCATGTTTCCTGACCTCCCCATGCTGATCACCCCGTTGTGCTTTTCTCCACCCTACATTGTCACTCGTTGTCTACCCTAATTCAGACCCTCCGATTTACACCACCCCATGATATTTTTCTCACTTCTACTATTGAATGGCCTGTTACAAACAGTCACAATGCGCACCACACAGTGATGTTTTTCAGAAACCTATCCAACATTGCCATTGAATGTTTCCTGACCTCCCCATGCTGGCCACCCCATGGTGCTTTTCTCCATCCTACATTGCCACTCACTGCCTATCCTAATTCAGACTCTCGGAATCACAGCACCCCGTGATGGGTTTTTCACTCCTACTAGTGAATAGCCTGTAAGAAACCCTTACAATGCGCACCACAACTTGATGTTTTTTAGAAACCTATCCTACATTGCTACAGCATGTTTCCTGACCTCCCCATGCTGAGCACCCCGTGGTGCTTTTCTCCATCCTACATTGCCAATCACTGCCTATCCAAACTCAGACCCTCTTATTCACACCACCCCGTGACGTGTTTCTCATTCCTACTAGTGAATGGCCTGTCATAAACCCTTACAATGCGCACCACCCCGCAATGATTTTCAGAATCCTATCCTACATTGCCACTGCATGTTTCCTGACCTCCCCATGCTGAACAGCCCGTGGCGCTTTTGTCCATCCTACATTGCCACTCATTCCCTATCCTAATTGAGACCCTCCGATTCACACCACCCTGTGATGTTTTTCTCACTACTACTAGTTAATGGCCTGTGAGAAACCCTTAGAAGGCACAACACCTGCGATATTTTTCAGAAATCTATCCTACATTGCCACTGCATGTTTCCTGACCTCCCCATGCTGACCACCCTGTGGTGCTTTTCTCCATCCTACATTGCCACTCAGTGCCTATCCTCATTCAGACCCTCCAATTCACACAACCCCGTGATGTTTTTCTCACTCCTACTAGTAAATGGCCTGTTAGAAACACTTACAAGGCACACCACCCGCGATGTTTTTCAGAAACCTATCCTACATTGCCACTGCATGTTTCCTGAACTCCCCATGCTCACCACCCCGTAGTGTTTTTCTCTGTCCTACATTGCCCCTCACTGCCTATCCTATATTCAGACCCTCCGAATCACACCACAACGTGATGTTTTTTTTTTTAATGCTAGTAGTGAATGGCCTGTTAGAAACCCTTACAATGCGCATCACCCCATAATGTTTTTCAGAAACCTATACTACATTGCCCCTCACTGCCTATTCTGATTGAGATCCTCCGATCCACAGCACCCCGTGATGTTTTTCTCACTCCTACTAGTGAATGTAATGTTACACAGCCATACAATGTGCACCACACCGCGATGTTTTTCAGAAATCTATCTTACATTGCCACTGCATGTTTCCTGACCACCCCATGCTGACCAACCTGTAGTGCTTTTCTCCATCGTACATTGCCTTTCACTGCCTATCCTAATTTAGACCCTGTAATTCACACCACCCCTGATGTTTTTCTCACTTCTACTAGTGAATGGCCTGTTAGAAACCCTTACAATGCGCACCACCGCGCAATGTTTTTCAGAAATCTATACTACATTGCCACTCACGACCTATCCTAATTCAGACCCACGGATTCACTCCACCTCGTGATGTTTTTTTCACTCCTACTAGTGAATGGCCTGTTAGAAACCATTACAGTGCGCACCACCCTGCGATGTTTTTCAGAAAGGTATCCTACATTGTCACTGCATATTTACTGACCTCCCCCTGCTGCCCAACCCTTGGTGCTTTTCTCCATCCTAGATTGCCACTCACTGCCTATCCTAATTCAGACCCTCCGATTCACACCACCCCGTGATATATTTCTCACTCCTACTAGTGAATGTAAAGTTACACACCCATACAATGTGCACCACCCCGCGATGTTTTTAATAAACCTATCCTACCTTGCGAATGCATGTTTCCTGACCTCCCCATGCTGAACAGCCCGTTGCGCTTTTGTCCATTCTACATTGCCACCCATTCCCTATCCTAATTGAGACCCTCCGATTCACACCACCCCGTGATGTTTTTCTCACTCCTACTAGTGAATGGCCTGTTAGAAACCCTTACAAGGCACAACACCCGCGATATTTTTCAGAAACCTATCCTACATTGCCACTGCATGTTTCCTGACTTCCACATGCTGACCACCCCGTGGTGCTTTTCTCCATCCTGCATTCCCACTCAATGTCTATCCTCATTCAGACCCTCCAATTCACACCACCCCGTGATGTTATTCTCACTCCTACTAGTGAATGGCCTGATAGAAACCCTTACAAGGCACACCACCCGCGAGGTTTTTCAGAAACCTATCCTACATTGCCACTGCATGTTTCCTGACTTCCACATGCTGAACACCCCGTGGTGGTTTTCTGCATCCTACATTGCCCCTCACTGCCTATCCTATATTCAGACAATCCAATTCACAACACCCCTTGATGTTTTTTTTAATGCCAGTGGTGAATGGCCTGTTAGAATCCCTTACAATGCGCAGCACACCACGATGTTTTTCAGAAACCTATCCTACATTGCCACTCACTGCCTATCCAAATTCACACCCTCGGATTCACACCACGCTGTGATGTTTTTCTCACTCCTACTAGTGAGTGGCCTGTTAGAAACCCTTAAACTGCACACCACCCAGCGATGTTTTTCAGTAAGCTATCCTACATTGCCACTGCATGTTTCCTGACCTCCCCATGCTGACCAGCCCGTGGTGCTTTTCTCCATACTACATTGCCACTCACTGCCTATCCTAATTCAGACCATCCAATTCACACCACCCCGTGATATTTTTCTCATTCCTACTAGTGAATGGCCTGTTAGAAACCCTTACAATGTGCACCACTCCGCAATGTTTTTCAGAAACCTATCCTACAATGCAACTCACGGCCTATCCTAATTCAGACCCTCGGATTCACACCACCCCGTGATGTTTTTTTCACTCCTACTAGTGTATGGACTGTTAGAAACCCTTACAATGTGCACAACCGCATGATGTTTTTCAGAAAACTATCCTACAGTGCCACTGCATGTTTCCTGACCTCCCCATGCTCACCACCTCGTAGTGCTTTTCTCGGTCCTACATTGCCCCTCACTGCCTATGCCATATTCAGACCCTCCATTTCCCACCACCCCGTGATGTTTTTTTTAATGCTACTAGAAAATGGCCTGTTAGAAACCCTTACAATGAGCATCACCCCGCGATGTTTTTGAGAAACCTATACTACATTAACCCTCACTGCCTGTTCTCATTCAGACCCTCCGATCCACACGACCCCGTGATGTTTTTCTCACTCCTACTAGTGAATGGCCTGTTAGAAACACTTAAAATATGCACACCCCGCGATGTTTTTCAGAAAGCTATCCTACATTGCTGCTGCATGCTTCCTGACCTCCCCATGCTGACCACCCTGTAGTGCTTTTCTCCTTCCTACACTGCCACTCACTGCCTATCCTAATTCAGACCCTCGATTCACAACACCCCGTAATGTTTTTCTCACTCCTGCTAGTGAATGTCCTGTTAGAAACCCTTACAATACGCACAACCCCGCGATGTTTTTCAGAAAACTATCCTACATTGCCACTGCATGTTTCCTGACCTCCCCATGCTGACGACCCCGTGGTGCTTTTCTCCATCCTACATTGCCACTAACTGCCTATACTAATTCAAACCCTCTGATTCACACCACCCCATGAGGTTTTTCCCACTCCTACTAGTGAATGGCCTTTTAGAAACACTTACCATGCGCACGACCCCGCGATGTTTTTTAGAAACCTATCCTACATTGCCACTGCATGTTTCATGACCTCCCCATGCTGACCAGCCCGTGGCACTTTTGTCCATCCTACATTGCCACTCACTCCCTATCCTAATTGAGACCCTCCGATTCACACCACCCTGTGATGTTTTTCTCACTACTACTAGTGAATGGCCCGTGAGAAACCCTTACAAAGCACAACACCAGCGATATTTTTCAGAAACCTATTCTACAATGCCACTGCATGTTTCCTGACATCCCCATGCTGCACAGCCCGTGGCGCTTTGTCCATCCTACATTGCCACTCACTCTCTATCCTAATTGAGACCCTCCAATTCACACCACCCTGTGATGTTTTTCTCACTCCTACCAGTAAATGTCCTGTTAGAAACCCTTACAATGCGCAGCACACCGCGATGTTTATCAGAAACCTATCGTACATGGCCACTCACTGCCTATCCAAATTCAGACCCTCGGATTCACACCACGCTGTGATGTTTTTCTCACTCCTATTAGTGAATGGCCTGTTAGAAACCCTTAAAATGCGCCGCACACCGTGATGTTTTTCAGAAACCTATCCTCCATTGCCACTCTCTGCCCATTCTAATTCAGACCCTCCGATTCACACCACCCCGTGATGTTTTTCTCACTCCTACTCGTTAATGGCTTGTTAGAAACCCTTACAATGCGCATGACCCAGCGATGTTTTTCAGAAAACTTTCCTACATTGCCACTGCATGTTTCCTGACCTCCCCATGCTGATCACCCCGTTGTGCTTTTCTCCACCCTACATTGTCACTCGTTGTCTATCCTAATTCAGACCCTCCGATTTACACCACCCCATGATATTTTTCTCACTTCTACTAGTGAATGGCCTGTTACAAACAGTCACAATGCGCACCACACAGTGATGTTTTTCAGAAACCTATCCAACATTGCCACTGAATGTTACCTGACCTCCCCATGCTGACCACCCCGTGGTGCTTTTCTCCATCCTACATTGCCACTCACTGCCTATCCTAATTCAGACTCTCGGATTCACAGCACCCCGTGATGGGTTTTTCACTCCTACTAGTGAATACCCTGTAAGAAACCCTTACAATGCGCACCACAACTTGATGTTTTTTAGAAACCTATCCTACATTGCTACAGCATGTTTCCTGACCTCCCCATGCTGAGCACCCCGTGGTGCTTTTCTCCATCCTACATTGCCAATCACTGCCTATCCTAACTCAGACCCTCTTATTCACACCACCCCGTGACGTGTTTCTCATTCCTACTAGTGAATGGCCTGTCATAAACCCTTACAATGCGCACCACCCCGCGATGATTTTCAGAATCCTATCCTACATTGCCACTGCATGTTTCCTGACTTCCCCATGTTGAACAGCCCGTGGCGCTTTTGTCCATCCTACATTGCCACTCACTCCCTATCCTAATTGAGACCCTCCGATTCACACCACCCTGTGATGTTTTTCTCACTACTACTAGTTAATGGCCTGTGAGAAACCATTAGAAGGCACAACACCTGCGATATTTTTCAGAAATCTATCCTACATTGCCACTGCATGTTTCCTGACCTCCCCATGCTGACCACCCTGTGGTGCTTTTCTCCATCCTACATTGCCACTCAGTGCCTATCCTCATTCAGACCCTCCAATTCACACCACCCCGTGATGTTTTTCTCACTCCTACTAGTAAATGGCCTGTTAGAAACACTTACAAGGCACACCACCCGCGATGTTTTTCAGAAACCTATCCTACATTGCCACTGCATGTTTCCTGAACTCCCCATGCTCACCACCCCGTAGTGTTTTTCTCTGTCCTACATTGCCCCTCACTGCCTATCCTATATTCAGACCCTCCGAATCACACCACCACGTGATGTTTTTTTTTTTAATGCTAGTAGTGAATGGCCTGTTAGAAACCCTTACAATGCGCATCACCCCATTATGTTTTTCAGAAACCTCTACTACATTGCCCCTCATTGCCTATTCTGATTGAGATCCTCAGATCCACAGCACCCTGTGATGTTTTTCTCACTCCTACTAGTGAATGTAATGTTACACAGCCATACAATGTGCACCACACCGCGATGTTTTTCAGAAATCTATCTTACATTGCCACTGCATGTTTCCTGACCACCCCATGCTGACCAACCTGTAGGGCTT
Source organism: Cavia porcellus (assembly GCF_034190915.1). NCBI lineage: Eukaryota > Metazoa > Chordata > Mammalia > Rodentia > Caviidae > Cavia > Cavia porcellus. The sequence goes on from NW_026947515.1 coordinate 32,415,382, forward strand.
TTCTCCATCGTACATTGCCTTTCACTGCCTATCCTAATTTAGACCCTGTAATTCTCACCACCCCTGATGTTTTTCTCACTTCTACTAGTGAATGGCCTGTTAGAAACCCTTACAATGCGCACCACCGCACAATGTTTTTCAGAAATCTATACTACATTGCCACTCACGACCTATCCTAATTCAGACCCAGGGATTCACACAACCTCGTGATGTTTTTTTCACTCCTACTAGTGAATGGCCTGTTAGAAACCATTACAGTGCGCACCACCCTGCGATGTTTTTCAGAAAGGTACCCTACATTGTCACTGCATATTTACTGACCTCCCCCTGCTGCCCAACCCTTGGTGCTTTTCTCCATCCTATATTGCCACTCACTGCCTATCCTAATTCAGACCCTCCGATTCACACCTTCCCGTGATGTTTTGCTCACTGCTAATAGTGAATGGCCTGTTAGAAACCCTTAAAATGCACACCACCCCGCGACGGTTTTCAGAAAGCTATCCTACATTGCCACTGCATGTTTCCTGACCTCCCCATGCTGACCACCCCGTGGTGCTTTTCTCCATCCTACATTGCCACTCACTGCCTATCGTAATTCAAACCGTCAGATTCACACGACCCCTTGGTGTTTTTCTCACTCCTACTAATAAATGGCCTGTTAGAAACCCTTACAGTGCGCACCACCCTGCGATGTTTTTCATAAACCTATACTACATTGCCACTCACTGCCTACCCTAATTCAGACCCTCCGATTCACACCACCCTATGATGTTTTTATCACTCCTACGAGTGAATGGCTTGTTAGAAACCCTTACAATGCGCACCACTCCGCGATGTTTTTCAGAATCCTATGCTACATTGCCACTGCATGTTTCCTGACCTCCCCATGCTGAACAGCCCGTGGCGCTTTTGTCCATCCTACATTGCCTCCCATTCCCTATCCTAATTTAGACCCTCGGATTCACACCACCCTGTGATGTTTTTCTCACTACTACTAGTGAATGGCCTGTGAGAAACCATTACAAGGCACAACACCCGCGATATTTTTCAGAAACCTATCCTACATTGCCACTGCATGTTTCCTGACTTCCACATGCTGACGACCCCGTGGTGCTTTTCTCCATCCTGCATTGCCACTCACTGCCTATCCTCATTCAGACCCTCCAATTCACACCATCCCATGATGTTATTCTCACTCCTACTAGTGAATGGCCTGTTAGAAACCCTTACAAGGCACACCACCCGCGAGGTTTTTCAGAAACCTATCCTACATTGCCACTGCATGTTTCCTGACTTCCACATGCTGACCACCCCGTGGTGCTTTTCTCCATCCTACATTGCCCCTCACTGCCTATCCTATATTCAGACAATCCAATTCACACCACCCCTTGATGTTTTTTTTAATGCTAGTGGTGAATGGCCTGTTAGAAACCCTTACAATGCGCATCACCCCACTATGTTTTTCAGAAACCTATACTACATTGCCCCTCACTGCCTATTCTGATTCAGACGCTGTGATCCACACCACCCTGTGATGGTTTTCTCACTCCTACTAGTGAATGGCCTGTTAGAAACCCTTAAAATATTCATATCCCGCGACGTTTTTCAGAAAGCTATCCTATATTGCCACTGCATGTTTCCTGACCTCCCCATGTTGACCATCCCGTGGTGCTTTTCTCCATCCTACATTGCCACTCACTGCCTATCCTAATTCAGGCCCTCTGATTCACACCACTCCATGATGTTTTTCTCATTCTTTCTCGTGAATGGCCTGTTAGAAACCCTTAAAATGCGGAGCACCCCGTGATGTTTTTCAGAAACCTATCCTACATTGCCACTGCATGTTTCCTGACTTCCACATGCTGACCACACCGTGGTGCTTTTCTCCATCCTACATTGCCCCTCACTGCCTATCCTATATTCAGACAATCCAATTCACACCACGCCGTGATGTTTTGTTTAATGCTAGTAGTGAATGGCCTGTTAGAAACCCTTACAATGAGCATCACCCCGCTATGTTTTTCAGAAACTTATACTACATTGCCCCTCACTGCCTATTCTGATTCAGACGCTCCAATCCACACCACCCTGTGTTTGTTTTCTCACGCCTACTAGTGAATGGCCTGTTAGAAACCCTTAAAATATGCATACCCTTAGATGTTTTTCAGAAAGCTATCCTATATGGCTACTGCATGTTTCCTGACCTCCCCATGCTGACAACCCCGTGGTGCTTTTCTCTATCCTACATTCCCACTAACTGCCTATACTAATTCAGACCCTGCGATTCACACCACCCCGTTATGCTTTTCTCACTCCTACTAGTGAATGGCCTGTTAGAAACCCTTAAAATGCGGAGCACCCCGTGATGTTTTTCAGAAACCTATCCTACATTGCCACTGCATGTTTCCTGATCTCTCCATGCTGACCACCCAGTGGTGCTTTTCTCCATCCTACATTGCCACTCACTGCCTGTCCTAATTCAGACCCTCCGATTCACACCACCCTGTGATGTTTTTCTCATTCCTACTAGCGAATGGCCTGATAGAAAGCATTACAATGTGCACCACCGCGCGATGTTTTTCAGAAACCTATTCTACATTGACACTGCATGCTTCTTGACCACCCCATGCTGACTACCCTGTAGTTCTTTTCTCCATCCTACACTGCCATTCACTGCCTATCCTAATTCAGACCCTCGATTGACACCACCCCGTAATGTTTTTCTCACTCCTACTAGTGAATGTCCTGTTTGAAACCCTTAAAATGCACACCACCCCGGGATGTTTTTCAGAAACCTATCCTACATTGCCATTGCATGTTTCCTGACTTCCCCATGCTGACGACCCCGTGGTGCTTTTCTCCAACCTACATTGCCAATAACTGCCTATACTAATTCAGAGCCTCAGATTCACACCAACCCGTGATGTTTTTCTCACTCCTACTCCTGAATGGCCTGTTAGATACCCTTACAATGCGCAGCACACCGCGATGTTTTTCAGAAACCTATCCTACATTGCCACTCACTGCCTATCCAAATTCAGACCCTCGGATTCACACCACGCTGTGAGGTGTTTCTCACTCCTACTAGTGAGTGGCCTGTTAGAAACCCTTAAAATGCACACCACCCAGCTATGTTTTTCAGAAAGCTATCCTACATTGCCACTGCATGTTTCTTGACCTCCACATTCTGACCAGCCGGTGGTGCTTTTCTCCATGCTACGTTGTCACTCACTGCCTATACTAATTCAGACCCTCATATTCACACCAACCCGTGATGTTTTTCTCACTCCTACTAGTGAATGGCCTGTTAGAAAACCTTAAAATGCACACCACCCCGCGATGTTTTTCAGAAGCCTATCCTACATTGCCACTGCATGTTTCCTGACCTCCCAATGCTGAGCAGCCCGTGGTGCTTTTCTCCATCCTACATTGCCACTCACTGCCTATCCTAATTCAGACCGTCCGATTCACACCACCCCGTGATGTTTTTCTCATTCCTACTAGTGAATGGCCTGTTAGAAACCCTTACAATGTGCACCACTCCGCAATGTTTTTCAGAAACCTATCCTACATTGCCACTCACGGCCTATCCTAATTCAGAACCTCCTAATCACACCACCCCGTGATGTTTTTTTCACTCCTACTAGTGTATGGACTGTTAGTAACCCTTACAATGTGCACCACCCCGTGAAGTTTTTCATAAAACTATCCTACAGTGCCACTGCATGTTTCCTGACCTACCCATGCTCACCACCTCGTAGTGCTTTTTTCCGTCCTACATTGCCCCTCACTGCCTATCCCATATTCAGACCTTCCGATTCACACCACCCTGTGATTTTTTTTAATGCTAGTAGTGAATGGCCTGTGAGAAACCCATACAATGCGCAGCACACCGCGATGTTTTTCAGAAACCTATCCTACATTGCCACTCACGGCCTATCCTAATTGAGACCCTCCGATTCACACCACCCCGTGATGTTTTTTGCACTCCTACTAGTGAATGGACTGTTAGAAACATTTACAATGCGCACTACCCCGCGATGTTTTTCAGAAACCTATCCAACATTGCCACTGCATGTTTCCTGAGCTCCCCATGCTCACCACCCCATAGTGCTTTTCTCCATCCTACATTGCCCCTCACTGCCTATCCTATATTCAGACAATCCAATTCACACAACCCCGTCATGTTTTTTTTTAATGCTAGTAGCGATTGGCCTGTTAGAAACCGTTACAATGCGCATCTCCCCACGATGTTTTTGAGAAACCTTTCCTACATTTCCACTGCATGTTTCCAGACCTCCACATGCTGACCACCACGTGGTGCTTTTCTCCCTCCTACATTGACACTCATGACCTATCCTAATTCAGACCCACGAATTGACACCACCCCTTGGTGTTTTTCTCACTCCTACTAATAAATGGCCTGTTAGAAACCCTTACAGTGCGCACCACCCTGCGATGTTTTTCATAAACCTATACTACATTGCCACTCACTGCATATCCTAATTGAGACCCTCTGATTCACACCACCCCGTGATGTTTTTATCACTCCTACGAGTGAATGGCTTGTTAGAAACCCTTACAATGCGCACCACTCCGCGATGTTTTTCAGAATCCTATGCTACATTGCCACTGCATGTTTCCTGACCTCCCCATGCTGAACAGCCCGTGGCGCTTTTGTCCATTCTACATTGCCACCCATTCCCTATCCTAATTGAGACCCTCCGATTCACACCACCCCGTGATGTTTTTCTCACTCCTACTAGTGAATGGCCTGTTAGAAACCCTTACAAGGCACAACACCCGCGATATTTTTCAGAAACCTATCCTACATTGCCACTGCATGTTTCCTGACTTCCACATGCTGACCACCCCGTGGTGCTTTTCTCCATCCTGCATTCCCACTCAATGTCTATCCTCATTCAGACCCTCCAATTCACACCACCCCGTGATGTTATTCTCACTCCTACTAGTGAATGGCCTGATAGAAACCCTTACAAGGCACACCACCCGCGAGGTTTTTCAGAAACCTATCCTACATTGCCACTGCATGTTTCCTGACTTCCACATGCTGAACACCCCGTGGTGGTTTTCTGCATCCTACATTGCCCCTCACTGCCTATCCTATATTCAGACAATCCAATTCACAACACCCCTTGATGTTTTTTTTAATGCCAGTGGTGAATGGCCTGTTAGAATCCCTTACAATGCGCAGCACACCACGATGTTTTTCAGAAACCTATCCTACATTGCCACTCACTGCCTATCCAAATTCACACCCTCGGATTCACACCACGCTGTGATGTTTTTCTCACTCCTACTAGTGAGTGACCTGTTAGAAACCCTTAAACTGCACACCACCCAGCGATGTTTTTCAGAAAGCTATCCTACATTGCCACTGCATGTTTCCTGACCTCCCCATGCTGACCAGCCCGTGGTGCTTTTCTCCATACTACATTGCCACTCACTGCCTATCCTAATTCAGACCATCCAATTCACACCACCCCGTGATATTTTTCTCATTCCTACTAGTGAATGGCCTGTTAGAAACCCTTACAATGTGCACCACTCCGCAATGTTTTTCAGAAACCTATCCTACAATGCAACTCACGGCCTATCCTAATTCAGACCCTCGGATTCACACCACCCCGTGATGTTTTTTTCACTCCTACTAGTGTATGGACTGTTAGAAACCCTTACAATGTGCACAACCGCATGATGTTTTTCAGAAAACTATCCTACAGTGCCACTGCATGTTTCCTGACCTCCCCATGCTCACCACCTCGTAGTGCTTTTCTCGGTCCTACATTGCCCCTCACTGCCTATGCCATATTCAGACCCTCCATTTCCCACCACCCCGTGATGTTTTTTTTAATGCTACTAGAAAATGGCCTGTTAGAAACCCTTACAATGAGCATCACCCCGCGATGTTTTTGAGAAACCTATACTACATTAACCCTCACTGCCTGTTCTCATTCAGACCCTCCGATCCACACGACCCCGTGATGTTTTTCTCACTCCTACTAGTGAATGGCCTGTTAGAAACACTTAAAATATGCACACCCCGCGATGTTTTTCAGAAAGCTATCCTACATTGCTGCTGCATGCTTCCTGACCTCCCCATGCTGACCACCCTGTAGTGCTTTTCTCCTTCCTACACTGCCACTCACTGCCTATCCTAATTCAGACCCTCGATTCACAACACCCCGTAATGTTTTTCTCACTCCTGCTAGTGAATGTCCTGTTAGAAACCCTTACAATACGCACCACCCCGCGATGTTTTTCAGAAAACTATCCTACATTGCCACTGCATGTTTCCTGACCTCCCCATGCTGACGACCCCGTGGTGCTTTTGTCCATCCTACATTGCCACTAACTGCCTATACTAATTCAAACCCTCTGATTCACACCACCCCGTGAGGTTTTTCCCACTCCTACTAGTGAATGGCCTTTTAGAAACACTTACCATGCGCACGACCCCGCGATGTTTTTTAGAAACCTATCCTACATTGCCACTGCATGTTTCATGACCTCCCCATGCTGACCAGCCCGTGGTGCTTTTCTCCATACTACATTGCCACTCCCTGCCTATCCAAATTCGGACCCTCGGATCCACACCACCCTGTGATGTTTTTCTCACTCCTACTAGTGAATGGCCTGCAAGAAACCCTTACAATGGGCAGCACACCGCGATGTTTTTCAGAAACCTATCCTACATTGCCACTCACTGCCTATCCAAATTCAGACACTTGGATTCACACCACCCTGTGATGTTTTTCTCACTCCTACTAGTAAATGTCCTGTTAGAAACCTTTACAGTGTGCACCACCCCGCGATGTTTTTCAGAATCCTATCCTACATTGCCATTGCATGTCTCCTGACCTCCCCATGCTGAACAGCCCGTGGCACTTTTGTCCATCCTACATTGCCACTCACTCCCTATCCTAATTGAGACCCTCCGATTCACACCACCCTGTGATGTTTTTCTCACTACTACTAGTGAATGGCCCGTGAGAAACCCTTACAAAGCACAACACCCGCGATATTTTTCAGAAACCTATTCTACAATGCCACTGCATGTTTCCTGACATCCCCATGCTGAACAGCCCGTGGCGCTTTGTCCATCCTACATTGCCACTCACTCTCTATCGTAATTGAGACCCTCCAATTCACACCACCCTGTGATGTTTTTCTCACTCCTACTAGTAAATGTCCTGTTAGAAACCCTTACAATGCGCAGCACACCGCGATGTTTATCAGAAACCTATCGTACATGGCCACTCACTGCCTATCCAAATTCAGACCCTTGGATTCATACCACCCTGTGATGTTTTTCTCACTCCTACTAGTGAATGGCCTGTTAGAAACCCTTAAAATGCGCCGCACACCGTGATGTTTTTCAGAAACCTATCCTCCATTGCCACTCTCTGCCCATTCTAATTCAGACCCTCCGATTCACACCACCCCGTGATGTTTTTCTCACTCCTACTCGTTAATGGCTTGTTAGAAACCCTTACAATGCGCATGACCCAGCAATGTTTTTCAGAAAACTTTCCTACATTGCCACTGCATGTTTCCTGACCTCCCCATGCTGATCACCCCGTTGTGCTTTTCTCCACCCTACATTGTCACTCGTTGTCTACCCTAATTCAGACCCTCCGATTTACACCACCCCATGATATTTTTCTCACTTCTACTATTGAATGGCCTGTTACAAACAGTCACAATGCGCACCACACAGTGATGTTTTTCAGAAACCTATCCAACATTGCCATTGAATGTTTCCTGACCTCCCCATGCTGACCACCCCGTGGTGCTTTTCTCCATCCTACATTGCCACTCACTGCCTATCCTAATTCAGACTCTCGGAATCACAGCACCCCGTGATGGGTTTTTCACTCCTACTAGTGAATAGCCTGTAAGAAACCCTTACAATGCGCACCACAACTTGATGTTTTTTAGAAACCTATCCTACATTGCTACAGCATGTTTCCTGACCTCCCCATGCTGAGCACCCCGTGGTGCTTTTCTCCATCCTACATTGCCAATCACTGCCTATCCTAACTCAGAGCCTCTTATTCACACCACCCCGTGACGTGTTTCTCATTCCTACTAGTGAATGGCCTGTCATAAACCCTTACAATGCGCACCACCCCGCAATGATTTTCAGAATCCTATCCTACATTGCCACTGCATGTTTCCTGACCTCCCCATGCTGACCACCCTGTGGTGCTTTTCTCCATCCTACATTGCCACTCAGTGCCTATCCTCATTCAGACCCTCCAATTCACACCACCCCGTGATGTTTTTCTCACTCCTACTAGTAAATGGCCTGTTAGAAACACTTACAAGGCACACCACCCGCGATGTTTTTCAGAAACCTATCCTACATTGCCACTGCATGTTTCCTGAACTGCCCATGCTCACCACCCCGTAGTGTTTTTCTCTGTCCTACATTGCCCCTCACTGCGTATCCTATATTCAGACCCTCCGAATCACACCACAACGTGATGTTTTTTTTTTAATGCTAGTAGTGAATGGCCTGTTAGAAACCCTTACAATGCGCATCACCCCATTATATTTTTCAGAAACCTATACTACATTGCCCCTCACTGCCTATTCTGATTGAGATCCTCCGATCCACAGCACCCCGTGATGTTTTTCTCACTCCTACTAGTGAATGTAATGTTACACAGCCATACAATGTGCACCACACCGCGATGTTTTTCAGAAATCTATCTTACATTGCCACTGCATGTTTCCTGACCACCCCATGCTGACCAACCTGTAGTGCTTTTCTCCATCGTACATTGCCTTTCACTGCCTATCCTAATTTAGACCCTGTAATTCACACCACCCCTGATGTTTTTCTCACTTCTACTAGTGAATGGCCTGTTAGAAACCCTTACAATGCGCACCACCGCGCAATGTTTTTCAGAAATCTATACTACATTGCCACTCACGACCTATCCTAATTCAGACCCACGGATTCACACCACCTCCTGATGTTTTTTTCACTCCTACTAGTGAATGGCCTGTTAGAAACCATTACAGTGCGCACCACCCTGCGATGTTTTTCAGAAAGTTATCCTACATTGTCACTGCATATTTACTGACCTCCCCCTGCTGACCAACCCTTGGTGCTTTTCTCCATCCTAGATTGCCACTCACTGCCTATCCTAATTCAGACCCTCCGATTCACACCACCCCGTGATATATTTCTCACTCCTACTAGTGAATGTAAAGTTACACACCCATACAATGTGCACCACCCCGCGATGTTTTTCAGAAACCTATCCTACCTTGCGAATTCATGTTTCCTGACCTCCCCATGCTGACCACCCCGTGGTGCTTTTCTCCATCCTACATTGCCAGTGACCGCCTATGCTTATTTAGACCCTCCGATTCATACCACCCCGTGATGTTTTTCTCACTCTTACTGTTGAATGTAATGTTACACACCCATACAATGCGCACCACCCCGCGATGTTTTACAGAAACCTATCCTACATTGCCACTGCATGTTTCCTGACCTCCCGATGCTGACCACCCCGTGGAGCTTTTCCCATCCTATATTGCCACTCACTGCCTATCCTAATTCAGACCCTCCGATTCACACCATTCCGTGATGTTTTTCTCACTGCTAATAGTGAATGGCCTGTTAGAAACCCTTACATTGTGCAAAACCCCTCGAAGTTTTTCAGCAACCTATCCTGGATAGCCACTGCATGTTTCCTGACCTCCCCATGCTGACCACCCCGTGGTGCTTTCTCCATCCTACATTGCCACTCACTGCCTATCCTAATTCAGACTCTCCGATTCACAGCACCCCGTGATGGGTTTTTCACTCCTACTAGTGAAGGGCCTGTAAGAAACCCTTACAATGCGCACCACCCCGCGTAGTTTTTCAGAATCGTATCCTACATTGCCACTGCATGTTTCCTGACCTCCCCATGCTGAACAGCCCGTGGTGCTTTTGTCCATTCTACATTGCCACTCACTCCCTATCCTAATTGAGACCCTCCGATTCACACCACCCTGTGATGTTTTTCTCACTACTACTAGTGAATGGCCTGTGAGAAACCCTTACAAGGCACAACACCTGAGATATTTTTCAGAAACCTATCCTACATTGCCACTGCATGTTTCCTGACCTCCCAAAGCTGACCACCCCGTGGTGCTTTTCTCCATTCTACATTGCCACTCAGTGCCTATCCTCATTCAGAACCTCTGATTCACACCACCCCGTGATGTTTTTCTCACTCCTACTAGTGAATGTAATGTTACACACCCATACAATGTGCACCACCCCGCGATGTTTTTCAGAAACCTATCCTACAATGCCACTGCATATTCCCTGACCTCCCCATTCTGACCACCCCGTGGTGCTTTTCTCCATCCTACATTGCCACTCACTGCCTATCCTCATTCAGAACCTCTGATTCACACCACCCAGTGATGTTTTTCTCACTCCTACTATTGAATCTAATGGTACACACCCATACAATGCGCACCACCCCGCGATGTTTTTCAGAAACCTATCCTACCTTGCCACTGCATGTTTCCTGACCTCCCCATGCTGACCTCCCCGTGGTGCTTTTCTCCATCCTACATTGCCACTAACTGCCTATCCTTATTCAGACCCTCCGATTCATACCACCCCGTGATGTTTTTCTCACTCCTACTATTGAATGTAAGGTTACACACCCATAAAATGCGCACCAACCCTCGATATTTTTCAGAAACCTATCCGACATTGCCACTGCATGTTTCCTGACCTCCCCATGCTGACCACCCCGTGGTGCTTTTCTCCATCCTACATTGCCACTCACTGCCTATCCTAATTCAGACCCCCTGATTCACACCAGATCGTGATGTTTTTCTCACTGCTAATAATGAATGGACTGTTAGACACCCTTACAATGTACACCACCCCTCGAAGTTTTTCAGCAACCTATCGTACATTGCCATTGCATGTTTCCTGACCTCCCCATGCTGACCAATCCGTGGTGCTTTTCTCCATGCTACTTTGCCACTCAATGCCTATCATAACTCACACTCTCCGATTCACACCACCCCGTGATGTTTTTCTCACTCCTACTAGTGAATGGCCTGTTAGAAACCCTTAAAATGCACACCACCCCGCGACGGTTTTCAGAAAGCTATCCTACATTGCCACTGCATGTTTCCTGACCTCCCCATGCTGACCACCCCGTGGTGCTTTTCTCCATCCTACATTGACACTCACTGCCTATCCTAATTCAGACCGTCAGATTCACACCACCCCATGATGATTTTCTCACTCCTCCTAGTAAATGGGCTATTAGAAACACTTACAATGCGCACCACCTGCGATGTTTTTCATAAATCTATCTTACATTGCCATAACATGTTTCCTGACCTCCCCATGCTGACCAACCTGTACTGCTTTTCTCCATCCTACATTGCCACTCACTGCCTATTCTAATTCAGATGCTCCTATTCACACCGCCACGTGATGTTTTTCTCACTCCTAATAGTGAATGGCCTGTTAGAAACCCTTACAATGCAAACCACCCCGCGATGTTTTTCAGAAACCTATCCTACATTGACACTGCATGCTTCCTGACCCCCCCATGCTGACCAACCTGTAGTGCTTTTCTCCATCCTACATTGCCATTCACTGACTATCCTAATTTAGACCCTGCAATTCACACCACCCCTGATGTTTTTCTCACTCCTCCTAGTGAATGGCCTGTTAGAAACCCTTACATTGCACACAACCCCGCGATGGTTTTCGGAAACATCCTACATTGCCAATGCATGTTTCCCGAACTCCCCATGCTGACTACTCCGTGGTGCTTTTCTCCATCCTCCATTGCCTCTCCCTGCCTATGCTAAATCAGACCCTGTGATTAACACCACTCCGTGATGTTTTTCTCATTCCTACTAATGAATGGCCTGTTAGAAACCCTTACAATGTGCACCACCCCGCGATGTTTTTCAGAAACCTATCCTACATTGCCACTGCATGCTTCCTGAACACCCCATGCTGACAACCCGGTAGTGCTTTTCTCCATCCTACACTGCCACTCACTGCCTATCCTAATTCATACCCTCAAGTCACACCACCCCGTGATGTTTTTCTCACTTATACTAGTGAATGGACAGTTTGACAACCTTATGTTGCGCACCAACCCGCGATGTTTTTCAGAAACGTATCCTACATTGCCACTCACTGCCTATCCAAATTCAGACACTTGGATTCACACCACCCTGTGATGTTTTTCTCACTCCTACTAGTAAATGTCCTGTTAGAAACCCTTGCAGTGCGCACCACCCTGCGATGTTTTTCATAAAGCTACACTACATTGCCACTCACGGCCTATCCTAATTCAGACCATCCGATTCACAGCACCCCATGATCTTTTTCTCACTCCAAGAGTGAATGGCCTGTTCGAAACCCTTACAATGTGCACCACCCCGCGATGTTTTTCAGAATCCTATCCTACATTGCCATTGCATGTCTCCTGACCTCCCCATGCTGAACAGCCCGTGGCGCTTTTGTAAATCCTACATTGCCACTCACTCCCTATCCTAATAGAGACACTCCGATTCACAACACCCTGTGATGTTTTTCTCACTACTACTAGTGAACGGCCTGTGAGAAACACTTACAAGGCACAACACCCGCGATATTTTTCAGAAACCTATCCTACATTGCCACTGCATGTTTCCTGACCTCCCCATGCTGAACAACCCGTGGCGCTTTTGTCCATCCTACATTGCCACTCACTCTCTATCCTAATTGAGACCCTCCGATTCACACCACCCTGTGATGTTTTTCTCACTCCTACTAGTAAATGTCCTGTTAGAAACTCTTACAATGCGCAGCACACCGCGATGTTTTTCAGAAACCTATCCTACATTGCCACTCACTGCCTATCCAAATTTAGACCCTCGGATTCACACCACCCTGTGATGTTTTTCTCACTCCTACTAGTGAGTGGCCTGTTAGAAACGCTGAAAATGCACATCACCCAGCGATGTTTTTCAGAAAGCTAACCTACATTGCCACTGCATGTTTCCTGACCTCCCCATGCTGACCAGCCGGTGGTGCTTTTCTCCATCCTACATTGCCACTCTCTGCCTATCCTAATTCAGACTCTCAGATTCACACCAACCCGTGATGTTTTTCTCACTCCTACTAGTGAATGGCCTGTTAGAAAACCTTAAAATGTGCACCACCCCGCGATGTTTTTCAGAAGCCTATCCTACATTGCCTCTGCATGTTTACTGACCTCCCCATGCTGACCAGCCCGTATTGCTTTCTCCATACTACATTGCAACTCACTGCCCATCCAAATTCGGACCCTCAGATTCACACCACCCTGTGATGTTTTTCTCACTCCTACTAGTGAATTGCCTGTTAGAAACCCTAACAATGGGCAGCACACCGCGATGTTTTTCGGAAACCTACTCTACATTGCCACTCACTGCCTATCCAAATTCAGACCCTTGGATTCACAACACCCTGTGATGTTTTTCTCACTCCTACTTGTAAATGGTCTGTTAGAAAGCCTTACAATGCGCAGCACACCGCGATATTTTTCAGAAACCTATCCTACATTGCCACTCACTGCCTATCCAAATTCAGACCCTCGGATTCACACCACCCTGTGATGTTTTTCTCACTCCTACTAGTGAGTGGCCTGTTAGAAACCCTTAAAATGCACACCACCCAGCGATGTTTTTCAGAAAGCTATCCTACATTGCCACTGCATGTTTCCTGACCTCCCCATGCTGAACAGCCCGTGGTGCTTTTCTCCGTCCTACATTGCCACTCACTGCCAATCCTAATTCAGACCGTCCGATTCACACAACCCTGTGATGTTTTTCTCATTCCTACTAGTGAATGGCCTGTTAGAAACCCTTACAATGTGCACCACTCCACAATGCTTTACAGAAACCTATCCTACAATGCAACCCACGGCCTATCCTAATTCAGACACTCCGATTCACACCACCCCTGAAGTTTTTTTCACTCCTACTAGTGTAGAGACTGTTAGAAACCCTTACAATGCGCACCACCCCACGATGTTTTTCAGAAAACTATCCTACAGTGCCACTGCATGTTTCCAGACCTTCCCATGCTCACCACCTCGTAGTGCTTTTCTCCGTCCTACATTGCCCCCAACTGCCTATCCCATATTCAGACCCTCCGATTCCCACAACCCCGTGATGTTTTTTTTTAATGCTAGTAGTGAATGGCCTGTTAGAAACCCTTACAATGAGCATCACCCCGCGATGTTTTTGAGAAACCTATACTACATTGCCCCTCACTGCCTATTCTGATTCAGACGCTCCAATCCACACCACCCTGTGATGGTTTTCTCACTCCTACTAGTGAATGGCCTGTTAGAAACACTTAAAATATGCACACCCCGCGATGTTTTTCAGAAAGCTATCCTACATTGCCGCTGCATGCTTCCTGATCTCCCCATGCTGACCACCCTGTAGTGCTTTTCTCCATCCTACACTGCCACTCACTGCCTATCCTAATTCAGACCCTTGATTCACACCACCCCGTGATGTTTTTCTCACTCCTACTAGTGTATGGCTTGTTAAAAACCCTTACAATGCGCATTACCCCGCGAAGTTTCTGAGAAACCTATCCTACATTTCCACTGCATGTTTCCAGACCTCCTCATGCTGACCACCTGATGGTCCTTTTCTCCGTCCAACATTGCCACTCAATGCCTATCCTAATTCAGACAAACCAATTCACACCAACCCTTGATGTTTTTCTCACTCCTACTAGTGAATGGCCTGTTAAAAACTCTTAGAATGCTCACGACCCCTCGATGTTATTCAGAAACCTATACTACATTGCCACTCACTGCCTATCCTAATTCAGACATTTCAATTCACACAACCCCGTGATGTTTTTTTCACTTCTAAATTTGAATGGCCTGTGAGAAACCCTTACAATGTGCACCAGCCCGCGATGTTTTTCTGCAACCCATCCTACATTGACACTGCATGTTTCCTGACCTCCACATTCTGACCACCCCGTGGTGCTTTTCTCCATCCTACATTGTCATTCACTGCCTATCCTAATTCACAGCCTCTGATTCACACCACCCTATGATGTTTTTCTCTCTCCTACTAGTGAATGGCCTGTTAGAAACCCTTAAAATATGCCGCACACCACGATGTTTTTCAGAAACCTATCCTACATTGCCACTCTCTTCCCATCCTAATTCAGACCCTCGGATTCACACCACCCCGTGATTTTTTTCTCACTCCTACTCGTTAATGGCTTGTTAGAAACCCTTACAATGCGCACCACCCGGCAATGTTTTTCAGAAATTTTCCTACATTGTCACTGCATGTTTCCTGACCTCCACATGCTGATCACCCCGTGGTGCTTTTCTCCACCCTACATTGTCACTCGTTGTCTATCCTAATTCAGACCTTCCGATTTACACCACCCCATGATATTTTTCTCACTCATACTAGTGAATGGCCTGTTAGAAACAGTCGCAATGCACACCACACCGTGATGTTTTTCAGAAACCTATCCAACATTGCCACTGCATGTTTCCTGACCTCCCCATGCTGACCACCCCGTGGTGCTTTTCTCCATCCTACATTGCCACTCACTGCCTATCCTAATTCAGACTCATAGATTCACAACACAGCGTGATGGGTTTTTCACTCTTACTAGTGAATAGCCTGTTAGAAACCCGTACAAGGCACAAGACCCGCGATGTTTTTCAGAAACCTATCCTACATTGCCACTGCATGTTTCCTGACTTCCACATGCTGACAACCCCGTGGTGCTTTTCTCCATCCTACATTGCCCCTCAGTGCCTATCGTATATTCAGACAATCCAATTCACACCACCCCGTGATGTTCTTTTAATGCTAGTAGTGAATGGCCTGTTAGAAACCCTTACAATGCGCATCACCCCGCTATGTTTTTCAGAAACCTATACTACAATGCCCCTCACTGCCTATTCTGATTCAGATGCTCCGGTCCACACCACCCTGTGATGGTTTTCTCACTCCGACTAGTGAATGGCCTCTTAGAAACCCTTAAAATATGCATACCCCTCGATGTTTTTCAGAAAGCTATCCTATATGGCTACTGCATGTTTCCTGACCTCCCCATGCTGACAACCCCGTGGTGCTCTTCTCCATCCTACATTCCCACTCAATGCCTATCATAATTCAGACCCTGCGATTCACACCACCCCATTATTCTTTTCTCACTCCTACTAGTGAATGGCCTGTTAGAAACCCTTAAAATGCGGAGCACCCCGTGATGTTTTTCAGAAACCTATCCAACATTGACACTGCATGCTTCTTGACCACCCCATGCTGACTAAAGTATAGTTCTTTTCTCCATCCTACACTGCCACTCACTGCCTATCCTAATTCAGACACTCGATTCACACCACACCGTGATGTATTTCTCACTCCTATTAGTGATTGGCTTGTTAAAAACCCTTACAATGCGCACTACCCCACGATGTTTTTGAGAACCCTATCCTACATTTCCACTGCATGTTTCCAGACCTCCCCATGCTGACCACCCCGTGGTGCTTTTCTCCATCCTACATTGCCACTCATGACCTATCCTAATTCAGACCCACCGATTGACACCACCCCTTGATGTTTTTCTCACTCCTAGTAAATGGACTGTTAGAAATCCTTACAGTGCGCAACACCCTGCGATGTTTTTCATAAACCTATACTACATTGCCACTCATGGCCTATACTAATTCAGACCCTCCGATTAACACCACCCCGTGATGTTTTTCTCACTCCTACGAGTGAATGGCCTGTTAGAAACACGATGCGCACCACCCCGCGATGTTTTTCATAATCCTATCCTACATTGCCACTGCATGTCTCCTGACCTCCCCATGCTGAACAGCCCGTGGCGCTTTTGTCCATCCTACATTGCAACTCACACCCTATCCTAATTGAGACCCTCCGATTCACACCACCCTGTGATGTTTTTCTCACTACTACTAGTGAATGGCCTGTGAGAAACCCTTAGAAGGCACAACACCCGCGATATTTTTCTGAAACCTATCCTACATTGACACTGCATGTTTACTGACCTCCCCATGCTGAACAGCCCGTGGCGCTTTGGTCCATTCTACATTGCCACTCACTCCCTATCCTCATTCAGACCCTCCGATTCACACCACCCCGTGATGTTTTTTTTTAATGCTAGTAGTGAATGGCCCGTTAGAAACCCTTACAATGCGCAACACCCCGCGATGTTTTTCAGAAACCTCTACTACATTGCCCCTCACTGCCTATTCTGATTGAGACCCTCCGATCCACAGCACCCCGTGATGTTTTTCTCACTCCTACTAGCGAATGGCCTGTTCGAAACCCTTAAAATATGAACACCCCGCGATGTTTTTCAGAAAGCTATCCTATATTACCACTGCATGTTTCCTGACCTCCCTATGCTGACCACCCCGTGGTGCTTTTCTCCATCCTACATTCGTACTCAATGTCTATCGTAATTCAGACACTGCGATTCACACCACCCTGTGATGTTTTTCTCATTCCTACTAGTGAATGGCCTGTTAGAAACCATTACAATGTACACCACCCCGCGATGTTTTTCAGAAACCTATCCTACATTGCCACTGCATGCTTCCTGACCACCCCATGCTGACAACCCGGTAGAGCTTTTCTCCATCCTACACTGCCACTCACTGCATATCCTAATTCAGACCCTCGAATCACACCACCCCGTAATGTTTTTCTCACTCCTAGTAGTGATTGTCCTGTTAGAAACCCTTACAGTGCGCACCACCCTGCGATGTTTTTCATAAAGCTACACTACATTGCCACTCACGGCCTATCCCTATTCAGACCCTCCGATTCACAGCACCCCGTGATCTTTTTCTCACTCCAAGAGTGAATGGCGTGTTAGAAACCCATACAATGCGCCCCACCCCGCGATGTTTTTCAGAATCCTATCCTACATTGCCATTGCATGTCTCCTGACCTCTCCATGCTGAAAAGCCCGTGGCGCTTTTGTCCATCCTACATTGCCACTCACTCCCTATCCTAATTGAAACCCTCCGATTCACACCACCCTGTGATGTTTTTCTCACTACTACTAGTGAATGGCCTGTGAGAAACCCTTACAAGGCACAACACCCGCGACATTTTTCAGAAACCTATCCTACAATGCTAATGTATGTTTCCTGACCTCCCCATTCTGAACAGCCCATGGCACTTTTGTCCATTCTACGTTGCCACTCACTCTCTATCCTAATTGAGACCCTCCAATTCACACCACCCAGTGATGTTTTTCTCACTCCTACTAGTAAATGTCCTGTTAGAATCCCTTACAATGCGCAGCACACCACGATGTTTTTCAGAAACCTATCCTACATTGCCACTCACTGCCTATCCAAATTCAGACCCTCGGATTCACACCACCCTGTGATGTTTTTCTCACTCCTACTAGTGAGTGGCCTGTTAGAAACCCTTAAAATGCACATCACCCAGCGATGTTTTTCAGAAAGCTATCCTACATTGCCACTGCATGTTTCCTGACCTCCCCATGCTGACCAGCCCCTGGTGCTTTTCTCCATCCTACATTGCCACTCACTGCCTATCCTAATTCAGACCCTCAGATTCACACCAACCCGTGATGTTTTTTTCACTCCTACTAGTGAATGGCCTGTTAGAAAACCTTAAAATGCGCACCACCCCGCGATGTTTTTCAGAAGCCTATACTACATTGCCACTGCATGTTTCCTGACCTCCCCATGCTGACCAGCCCATGGTGCTTTCTCCATACTACATTGCAACTCACTGACCATCCAAATTCGGACCCTCAGATTCACACCACCTTGTGATGTTTTTCTCACTCCTACTAGTGAATTGCCTGTTAGAAACCCTAATAATGGGCAGCACACCGCAAGTTTTTTCAGAAACCTATCCTACATTGCCACTCACTACCTATCCTAATTCAGACTATCCAATTCACACCACCCCGTGATATTTTTCTCATTCCTACTAGTGAATGGCCTGTTACAAACCCTTACAATGTGCACCACTCCGCAATGTTTTTCAGAAACCTATCCTACAATGCAACTCACGGCCTATCCTAATTCAGACCCTCCGATTCATACCACCCCGTGATGTTTTTTTCACTCCTACTAGTGTATGGACTGTTAGAAACCCTTACAATGCGCACGACCGCATGATGTTTTTCAGAAAACTATCCTACAGTGCCACTGCATGTTTACTGACCTCCCCATGCTCACCACCTCGTAGTGCTTTTCTCCGTCCTACATTGCTCCTCACTGCCTATGCCATATTCACACCCTCCAATTCCCACCACCCCGTGATGTTTTTTTTAATGCTACTAGTGGATGGCCTGTTAGAAACCCTTACAATGAGCATCACCCCGCGATGTTTTTGCGAAACCTATACTACATTGACCCTCACTGCCTGTTCTCATTCAAACCCTCCGATCCACATGACCCCGTGATGTTTTTCTCACTCCTACTAGTGAATGGCCTGTTAGAAACACTTAAAATATGCACACCCCGCGATGTTTTTCACAAAGCTATCCTACATTGCTGCTGCATGCTTCCTGACCTCCCCATGCTGACCACCCTGTAGTGCTTTTCTCCTTCCTACACTGCCACTCACTGCCTATCCTAATTCAGACCCTCGATTCACAACACCCCGTAATGTTTTTCTCACTCCTGCTAGTAAATGTCCTGTTAGAAACCCTTACAATACGCACCACCCCGCGATGTTTTTCAGAAAACTATCCTACATTGCCACTGCATGTTTCCTGACCTCCCCATGCTGACGACCCCGTGGTGCTTTTCTCCATCCTACATTGCCACTAACTGCCTATACTAATTCAGACCCTCTGATTCACACCACCCCGTGAGGTGTTTCCCACTCCTACTAGTGAATGGCCTGTTAGAAACACTTACCATGCGCACGACCCCGCGATGTTTTTCAGAAACCTATCCTACATTGCCACTCCATGTTTCATGACCTCCCCATGATGACCAGCCCGTGGTGCTTTTCTCCATACTACATTGCCACTCCCTGCCTATCCAAATTCGGACCCTCGGATCCACACCACCCTGTGATGTTTTTCTGACTCCTACTAGTAAATGTCCTGTTAGAAACCCTTACAGTGTGCACCACCCCGCGATGTTTTTCAGAATCCTATCCTACATTGCCATTGCATGTCTCCTGACCTCCCCATGCTGAACAGCCCGTGGCACTTTTGTCCATCCTACATTACCACTCACTCCCTATCCTAATTGAGACCCTCCGATTCACACCACCCTGTGATGTTTTTCTCACTCCTAGTAGTGAATGTCCTGTTAGAAACCCTTACAGTGGGCCCCACCCTGCGATGTTTTTCATAAACCCACACTACATTGCCACTCACGGCCTATCCCTATTCAGACCCTCCGATTCACAGCACCCCGTGATCTTTTTCTCACTCCCAGAGTGAATGGCCTGTTAGAAACCCATACAATGCGCACCAACCC
Organism: Cavia porcellus; assembly: GCF_034190915.1. Taxonomy (NCBI): domain Eukaryota; kingdom Metazoa; phylum Chordata; class Mammalia; order Rodentia; family Caviidae; genus Cavia; species Cavia porcellus. The sequence continues at coordinate 32,435,937 of NW_026947515.1, forward strand.
GCGATGTTTTTCAGAAAACTATCCTACATTGCCACTGCATGTTTCCTGACCTACCCATGCTGACGACCCCGTGGTGCTTTTCTCCATCATACATTGCCACTAACTGCCTATACTAATTCAGACCCTCTGATTCACACCACCCCGTGATGTTTTTCCCACTCCTACTAGTGAATGGCCTGTTAGAAACACTTACCATGCGCACGACCCCGCGATGTTTTTCAGAAACCTATCCTACATTGCCACTGCATGTTTCATGACCTCCCCATGCTGAACAGCCCGTGGCGCTTTTGTCCATCCTAAATTGCCACTCACTCCCTATCCTAATTGAGACCCTCCGATTCACACCATCCTGTGATGTTTTTCTCACTACTACTAGTGAATGGCCTGTGAGAAACCCTTACAAGGCACAACACCCGCGACATTTTTCAGAAACCTATCCTACAATGCCACTGCATGTTTCCTGACCTCCCCATTCTGAACAGCCCATGGCACTTTTGTCCATTCTACGTTGCCACTCACTCTCTATCCCAATTGAGACCCTCCAATTCACACCACCCATTGATGTTTTTCTCACTCCTACTAGTAAATGTCCTGTTAGAATCCCTTACACTTCGCAGCACACCACGATATTTTTCAGAAACCTATCCTACATTGCCACTCACTACCTATCCAAATTCAGACCCTCGGAGTCACACCACCCTGTGATGTTTTTCTCACTCCTACCAGTGAGTGGCCTGATAGAAACCCTTAAAATGCACATCACCCAGCGATCTTTTTCAGAAAGCTATCCTACATTGCCACTGCATGTTTCATGACCTCCCCATGCTGACCAGCCCGTGGTGCTTTTCTCCATCCTACATTGCCACTCACTGCCTATCCTAAATCAGACCCTCAGATTCCCACCAACCCGTGATGTTTTTTTCACTCCTACTAGTGAATGGCCTGTTAGAAAACCTTAAAATGCGCACCACCCCGCGATGTTTTTCAGAAGCCTATCCTACATTGCCACTGCATGTTTCCTGACCTCCCCATGCTGACCAGCCCATGGTGCTTTCTCCATACTACATTGCAACTCACTGCCCATCCAAATTCGGACCCTCAGATTCACACCACCCCGTGATGTTTTTCTCACTCCTACTAGTGAATTGCCTGTTAGAAACCCTAATAATGGGCAGCACACCGCGATTTTTTTCAGAAACCTATCCTACATTGCCACTCACTGCCTATCCTAATTCAGACCATCCAATTCACACCACCCCGTGATATTTTTCTCATTCCTACTAGTGAATGGCCTGTTAGAAACCCTTACAATGTGCACCACTCCGCAATGTTTTTCAGAAACCTATCCTACAATGCAACTCACGGCCTATCCTAATTCAGACCCTCCAATTCACACCACCCCGTGATGTTTTTTTCACTCCTACTAGTGAATAGCCTGTAAGAAACCCTTACAATGCGCACCACAACTTGATGTTTTTTAGAAACCTATCCTACATTGCTACAGCATGTTTCCTGAACTCCCCATGCTGACCACCCCGTGGTGCTTTTCTCCATCCTACATTGCCAATCACTGCCTATCCTAACTCAGACCCTCTTATTCACACCACCCCATGACGTCTTTCTCATTCCTACTAGTGACTGGCCTGTCATAAACCCTTACAATGCGCACCACCCCGCGATGATTTTCAGAATCCTATCCTACATTGCCACTGCATGTTTCCTGTCCTCCCCATGCTGAACAGCCCGTGGCGCTTTTGTCCATCCTACATTGCCACTCACTTCCTATCCTAATTGAGACCCTCCGATTCACACCACCCTGTGATGTTTTTCTCACTACTACTAGTGAATGGCCTGTGAGAAACCCTTAGAAGGCACAACACCTGCGATATTTTTCAGAAATCTATCCTACATTGCCACTGCATGTTTCCTGACCTCCCCATGCTGACCACCCTGTGGTGCTTTTCTCCATCCTACATTGCCACTCAGTGCCTATCCTCATTCAGACCCTCCAATTCACACCACCCCGTGATGTTTTTCTCACTCCTACTAGTAAATGGCCTGTTAGAAACACTTACAGGGCACACCACCCGCGATGTTTTTCAGAAACGTATCCTACATTGCCACTGCATGTTTCCTGTCCTCCCCATGCTGAACAGCCCGTGGTGCTTTTGTCCATCCTACATTGCCACTCACTGCCTATCCTAATTGAGACCCTCCGATTCACACCACCCTGTGATGTTTTTCTCACTACTACTAGTGAATGGCCTGTGAGAAACCCTTAGAAGGCACAACACCTGCGATATTTTTCAGAAATCTATCCTACATTGCCACTGCATGTTTCCTGACCTCCCCATGCTGACCACCCTGTGGTGCTTTTCTGCATCCTACATTGCCACTCTGTGCCTATCCTCATTCAGACCCTCCAATTCACACCACCCCGTGATGTTTTTCTCACTCCTACTAGTAAATGGCCTGTTAGAAACACTTACAGGGCACACCACCCGCGATGTTTTTCAGAAACCTATCCTACATTGCCACTGCATGTTTCCTGACCTCCCCATGCTCACCACCCCGTAGTGTTTTTCTCTGTCCTACATTGCCCCTCACTGCCTATCCTATATTCAGACCCTCCGAATCACACCACCACGTGATGTTTTTTTTTTTTAATGCTAGTAGTGAATGGCCTGTTAGAAACCCTTACAATGCGCATCACCCCACGATGTTTTTCAGAAACCTATACTACATTGCCCCTCACTTCCTATTCTGATTGAGATCCTCCGATCCACAGCACCCCGTGATGTTTTTCTCACTCCTACTAGTGAATGTAATGTTACACAGCCATACAATGCGCACCACACCGCGATGTTTTTCAGAAATCTCTCTTACATTGCCACTGCATGTTTCCTGACCACCACATGCTGACCAGCCTGTAGTGCTTTTCTCCATCGTACATTGCCTTTCACTGCCTATCCTAATTTAGACCCTGTAATTCACACCACCCCTGATGTTTTTCTCACTTCTACTAGTGAATGGCTTGTTAGAAACCCTTACAATGCGCACCACCGCGCAATGTTTTTCAGAAATCTATACTACATTGCCACTCACGACCTATCCTAATTCAGACCCACGGATTCACACCACCTCGTGATGTTTTTTTCACTCCTACTATTGAATGGCCTGTTAGAAACCATTACAGTGCGCACCACCCTGCGATGATTTTCAGAAAGGTATCCTACATTGTCACTGCATATTTACTGACCTCCCCCTGCTGCCCAACCCTTGGTGCTTTTCTCCATCCTAGATTGCCACTCACTGCCTATCCTAATTCAGACCCTCCCATTCACACCACCCCGTGATGTTTTTCTCACTCCTACTAGTGAATGGCCTGTTAGAAACCCTTAAAATGCACACCACCCCGCGACGGTTTTCAGAAAGCTATCCTACATTGCCACTGCATGTTTCCTGAACTCCCCATGGTGACCACCCCGTGGTGCTTTTCTCCATCCTACATTGCCACTCACTGCCTATCCTAATTAAGACCGTCCGATTGACACCACCCACTGATTATTTTCTCACTCCTCCTAGTAAATGGGCTATTAGAAACACTTACAATGCACACCACCTGCGATGTTTTTCATAAAGCTATCTTACATTGCCATCACATGTTTCCTGACCTCCCCATGCTGACCAACCTGTAATGCTTTTCTCCATCCTACATTGCCACTCACTGCCTATTCTAATTCAGACCCTCCTATTCACACCGCCACGTGATGTTTTTCTCACTCCTAATAGTGAATGGCCTGTTAGAAACCCTTACAATGCGAACCACCCCGCGATGTTTTTCAGAAACCTATCCTATATTGACACTGCATGCTTCCTGACCCCCCCATGCTGACCAACCTGTAGTGCTTTTCTCCATCCTACATTGCCATTCACTGCCTATCCTAATTTAGACCCTGCAATTCACACCACCCCTGATGTTTTTCTCACTCCTACTAGTGAATGGCCTGTTAGAAAACCTTACATTGCACACCACCCCGCGATGGTTTTCAGAAACATCCTACATTGCCACTGCAGGTTTCCTAACCTCCCCATGCTGACCACCTCGTGGTGCTTTTCTCCTTTCTACCTTGCCACTAACTGCCTATACTAATTCAGAATCTCCAATTCACACCACACCGTGATGTTTTTCTCACTCCTACTAGTGAATGGCCTGTTAGAAACCCCTACAATGCGCACCACTGCACGATGTTTTTTAGAAACCTATACTACATTGCCACTCACGACCTATCCTAATTCAGACACTCCGATTCATGCCACCCCGTGATGATTTTCTCACTCCTACTTGTGAATGGCCTGTTAGAAACCCTTACAATGCGCACCACCCCGCGATGTTTTTCAGAAAGCTATGCTTTATTGTCCCTGCCTGTTTCCTGACCTCCCCATGCTGACCATCCCGTGGTGCTTTTCTCCATCCTAGATTACCAGTCACTGCCTATCCAAATTCAGACCCTCTGATTCACACCACCCCGTGATGTTTTTGTCACTCCTACTAGTGAATGGCCTGTTAGAAACCCTTACAATGCGCACCACCCCACAATGTCTTTCAGAAACGTATCTTACATTGCCACTGCAAGTTTGCTGACCTCCTCATGCTGACCACCCTGTACTGCTTTTCTCCATCGTACAGTGCCACTCACTGCCTATTCTAATTCAGACACTCCGATTCACAACCCACATGATATTTTTCTCACTCCTAATAGTGAATGGCCTGTTAGAAACCCTTACAATTCGAACCACCCCGCGATGTTTTTCAGAAACCTATCCTATATTGACACTGCATGCTTCCTCACCCCCCCCATGCTGACCAACCTGTAGTGCTTTTCTCCATCCTACATTGCCATTCACTGCCTATCCTAATTTAGACCCTGCAATTCACACCACCCCTGATGTTTTTCTCACTCCTACTAGTGAATGGCCTGTTAGAAAACCTTACATTGCACACCACCCCGCGATGGTTTTCAGAAACATCCTACATTGCCACTGCAGGTTTCCTAACCTCCCCATGCTGACCACCTCGTGGTGCTTTTCTCCTTTCTACCTTGCCACTAACTGCCTATACTAATTCAGAATCTCCGATTCACACCACACCGTGATGTTTTTCTCACTCCTACTAGTGAATGGCCTGATAGAAACTCTTAAAATGCACACCACACCGCGATGGTTTTCAGAAAGCTATCCTCCATTGCCACTGCATGTTTCCTGACCTCCCCATGCTGACCACAACGTGGTGCTTTTCTCCATCCTACATTGCCACTCACTGCCTATCCTCATTTAGACCCTGCGATTCACACCAAACCGTGATGTTTTTCTCACTCCTACTAGTGAATGGCCTGTTAGAAACCCTTACAATGCGCACCACTGCAAGATGTTTTTTAGAAACCTATACTACATTGCCACTCACGACCTATCCTAATTCAGACACTCCGATTCATGCCACCCCGTGATGATTTTCTCACTCCTACTTGTGAATGGCCTGTTAGAAACCTTTACAATGCGCACCACCCCGCGATGTTTTTCAGAAAGCTATGCTTTATTGTCCCTGCCTGTTTCCTGACCTCCCCATGCTGACCATCCCGTGGTGCTTTTCTCCATCCTAGATTACCAGTCACTGCCTATCCAAATTCAGACCCTCTGATTCACACCACCCCGTGATGTTTTTGTCACTCCTACTAGTGAATGGCCTGTTAGAAACCCTTACAATGCGCACCGCCCCACAATGTCTTTCAGAAAGGTATCTTACATTGCCACTGCAAGTTTGCTGACCTCCTCATGCTGACCACCCTGTACTGCTTTTCTCCATCGTACAGTGCCACTCACTGCCTATTCTAATTCAGACACTCCGATTCACAACCCACATGATATTTTTCTCACTCCTAATAGTGAATGGCCTGTTAGAAACCCTTACAATGCCAACCACCCCGCGATGTTTTTCATAAACCTATCTCACATTGCCACTGCATGTTTAATGACTTCCCCATGCTGACCACACTCTAGTGCTTTTCTCCATTCCACATTGTCACTCACTGCCTTTCCTAATTCAGACCCTCTGATTCACACCACCCCTTGATGTTTTTCTCACTGATAGTAGTGAATGGACTGATAGAAACACATACAATGCGAAGCGCCCCGCGATGTTTTTCTGAAAGCTAACCTACATTGACACTGCATGTCTCTTGACATCCCCATGCTGACCACCTCGTGGTGCTTTTCTCCATCATACATTGCCACTCACGGCCTATCCTAATTCAGACCCTGCGAGTCACACCACCCCGTGATGTTTTTCTCACTCCTACTAGTGGATGGCCTGTTAGAAAGCCTTACAATGTGCACCACTCCGCGATGTTTTTCAGAAACCTATCCTACACTGCCACTCACAGCCTATCATAATTCAGACACTCTGATTCACACCACCCCGTGATGTTTTTCTCACTCCTACTAGTGAATGGCCTGTTAGAAACCCTTACCATGCTCACCACCCTGTGATGTTTTTCAGAAACGTATCCTACATTGCCACTGTTTGTTTCCTGACCTCCCCATGCTGACAACCCCGTGGTGCTTTTCTCCATCCTCAATTGCCACTCACTGCCTATTCTAATTCAGACCCTCAGATTCACACCACCCCGTGATGTTTTTATAGCTGCTACTAGTGAATGGCCTGTTAGAAACCCTTAAAATGCAAAGTAACCCCGATGGTTTTCAGAAAGCTATCCTACATTGCTACTGCATGTTTCCTGACCTCCCCATGCTGACCACCCCGTGGTGCTTTTCAGATCCTACATTGCTCCTCACTGCCTATCCTAATTCAGACCATCCGATTCACACCACCCCGTGATGTTTTTCTCACTCCTACTAGGGAATGGCCTGTTAAAAACCTTAAAATGCGCAACACCCCGCGATGTTTTTCAGAAGCCTATCCTACATTGCCACTGCATGTTTCCTGACCTACCCATGCTGACAACTACGTGGTGCTTTTCTCCATCCTACATTGCCACTCACTGTCTATCCTAATTTCGACCCTGCGACTCACACCACCCTGTGAAGTTTTTCTCACTTCTACTAGTGAATGGCCAGTTAGAAACCCTTACAATGCGCACCACATCGCGATGTTTTTCAGATACCTATCCTACATTGCCACTACATGCTTCCTGACCACCCGATGCTGACAACCCTGTAGTGCTTTTCTCCATCCTACACTGCCACTTACTGCCTATCCTAATTTAGACCCTCGATTCACACCACCCCGTGATGTTGTTCTCACTGCTATAAGTGATTGGCCTGTTAAAAACCCTTACAATGCGCACTACCCCGAGAAATTTTTGAGAAACATATCCTACATTTCCACTGCATGTTTCAAGACCTCCCCATGCTGACTATCCCGTGGTGCTTTTCTCCATCCTAGATTGCCAGTCACTGCCTATCCGCATTCAGACCCTCCGATTTACACCACCCTGTGATGTTTTTCTCACTCCTACTAGTGAATGGCCTGTTAGAAACCCTTACAATGAGCACCACCTCACAATGTTTATCAGAAAGCTATCTTACATTGCCACTGCAAGTTTCCTGACCTCCCCATGATGTCCACCCTGTACCTCTTTTCTCCATCCTACATTGCCACTCACTGCCTATTCTAATTCAGACCCTCCGATTCACAATGCCCTGTGATGTTTTTCTCACTCTTAATCGTGAATGGCCTGTTAGAAACCCTTACAATGCGAACCACCCCGCAATGTTTTTCAGAAACGTATCTTACATTTCCACTGCATGTTTAATGACCTCCCCATGCCGACCACACTCTAGTGCTTTTCTCCATCCGACATTGTCACTCACTGCCTATCCTAATTCAGACCCTCCGATTCACACCACCCCGTGATAGTTTTCTCACTCCTACTAGAGAATTGCCTGATAGAAACCCTTACAATGCACACCGACCCGTGTTGTTTTTCAGAAACCTATCCTACATTGCCACTGCATGTTTCCTGACCTCCCCATGCTGACAACCCTGTAGTGCTTTTCTCCATCCTACACTGCCACTAACTGCCTATACTAATTCAGACCCTCCGATTCACACCACACCGTGAGGTTTTTCTCACTCCTACTAGTGAATGGCCTGTCAGAAACTCTTACCATGCGCACGACCCTGTGATGTTTTTCAGAAACCTATCCTACATTGCCACTGCATGTTTCCTGACATCCCCATGCTGACCACCCCGTGGTGCTTTTCTCCAACCTATATTTCCACTCAAGGCCTATCGTAATTCAGACCCTCCGATTCACATCACCCTGTGATGTTTTTCTCATTCCTACTAGTGAATGGCCGGTTAGAAACCTTTACAATGCACACAATCCCATTACGTTTTTCAGAAACCTATCCTACATTGCCACTGCAGGTTTCCTGACTTTCCCATGCTGACCACCTTGTGGTGCTTTTCTTCTTCCTACCTTGCCTCTCACTGAGTATGCTAAATCATACCATCCGATTCACACCACCCTGTGATATTTTTCTCACTCGTATTAGTGAATGGCATGTTAGAATCTCTTACAGAGCGCACCACCCCGTGATGTTTTTCAGAAACCTATCCTACATTTCCACTGCATGTTTTCTGACCTCCCCATGCTGAGCAGCCTGTAGTGCTTTTCTCCATCCTACATTGCCACTCACTGGCTATCCTAATTCAGACCCTGCGATTCACACCAACCCGTTATGTTTTTCTCACTCCTACTAGTGAATGGCCTGTTCGAAACACTTACAATGTGCACGACACCAGGATATTTTTCAGAAAGCTCTCCTACATTGCCACTGCATGTTTCCTGACCTCCCCATGCTGACCACCCCGTGGTGCTTTTCTCCATCCTACATTGCCCCTCACTGCCTATCCTAATTCCGACCATCCAATTCACACCACCCCGTGATGTTTTTCTCACTCCTACTAGTGAATGGCCTGATAGAAACCCTTACAATGCGAACCACCCGGCGATGTTTTTCAGAAGCCTATCCTACATTGCCACTGCATGTTTCCTGACCTCCCCATGCTGACCACTACGTGGTGCTTTTCTCCATCCTACATTGCCACTCACTGCCTATCCTAATTTAGACTCTGCGATACACACCACCCCGTGTTTTTCTCATTCCTACTAGTGAATGGCCTGTTAGAAACCCTTACAATGCGCACCACCCTGCAATTTTTTTCATAAAGCTATCCTACATTGCCAATGAATGTTCCTGACCTCCTCATGCTGACCACCCTGTGGTGGTTTTCTTCATCCTTCATTGCCACTAACTGTGTATCGTAATTCAGACCCTCCTATTCACACCACCCCGTGTTGTTTTTCTCACTCCTACAAGTGAATGGCCTGTTAGAAACCCTTACAATGCGCACCACCCCGCGATGTTTTTCATAAACCTATCCTATATTGCTACTGCATGTTTCCTGACCTCCCCATGCTGATTACCTCGTGGTGCTTTTCTCTATCCTACATTGCCACTCACTGCGTATCCTAATACGACACTCCGATTCAAAACACCACGTGATGTTTTCCTCACTCCGACTAGTGAATGGCCTGTTAGAAACCCTTACAATGCGCACCACAACACGGTGTTTTTCAGAAAGCTATCTTACATTGCCACTGCAAGTTTCCTGACATCCCCATCCTGACCACCCTGTACTGCTTTTCTCCCTCCTACATTGCCACTCACTGCATATTCTAATTCAGACCCTCCGATTCACAATGCCCCGTGATGTTTTTCTCACTCTTAATCGTGAATGGCCTGTTAGAAACCCTTACAATGCGAACCACCCCGCAATGTTTTTCAGAAACGTATCTTACATTTCCATTGCATGTTTAATGACCTCCCCATGCTGACCACACTCTAGTGCTTTTCTCCATCCGACATTGTCACTCACTGCCTATCCTAATTCAGACCCTCCGATTCACACCACCCCGTGATATTTTTCTCACTCCTACTAGTGAATGGCGTGCTAGAAACACTTACAAGGCACACCGACCCGCGTTGTTTTTCAGAAACCTATCCTACATTGCCACTGCATGTTTCCTGACCTCCCCATGCTGACAACCCTGTAGTGCTTTTCTCCATCCTACACTGCCACTAACTGCCTATACTAATTCAGACCCTCCGATTCACACCACCCCGTGAGGTTTTTCTCACTCCTACTAGTGAATGGCCTGTCAGAAACCCTTACCATGCGCACGACCCCGTGATAATTTTCAGAAACCTATCCTACATTGCCACTGCATGTTTCCTGACATCCCCATGCTGACCACCCTGTGGTGCTTTTCTCCATCCTACATGGCCACTCAAGGCCTATCGTAATTCAGACCCTCCGATTCACACCACCCTGTGATGTTTTTCTCATTGCTACTAGTGAATGGCCTGTTAGAAACCCTTACCATGTGCAGCACCCCGCGATGTTTTTCAGAAACCTATGCTACATTGCCACTGCATGCTTCCTGACCGCACCATGCTGACAACCCTGTCGTGCTTTTCTCCAAACTACATTGCCACTCAATGCCTATCGTAATTCAGACCCTCCGATTCACACCACCCTGTGATGTTTTTCTCATTCCTACTAGTGAATGGCCTGTTAGAAACCTTTACAATGCGCACCATCCCGTGACGTTTTTCAGAAACCTATCCTACATTGCCACTGCAGGTTTCCTGACTTTCCCATGCTGACCACCCCATGGTGCTTTTCTCCATCCTACTTTCCACTCATTGCCTATCCTAATTAAGACCCTCTGATTCACACCACCCCGTTATGTTTTTCTCACTCCTCCTAGTTATTGACCTGTTAGAAACACTTACAATGCCCAAAACCCCCGATTTTTTTCTGAATCCCATCCTACATGGCCACTGCATGTTTCCTGACCTTCCCGTACTGACCTCCCCTTGGTGCTTTTGTCCATCCTAGATTGCCACTCAATGCCTATTCTAATTCAAACCCTCTGATTCACACCACCCTGTGATGTTTTTCTCACTCTTACATGTGAATGGCCTGTTAGAAACCCTTACAAGGCGCACCAACCTGGGATGTTTTTCAGAAACCTATTCTACACGTCCACTACATTTTTCCTGACCGACACATGCTGACCAACCCGTGGTGCTTTTCTCCATCCTACATTGCCACTCACTGCCTATCGTAATTCAGACCCTCCGATTCACAACACCCCGTGATGTTTTTCTCACTCCTACCAGTGAATGGCCTCTTAGAAACCATTACAATGCGCACCATCCAGCGATGTTTTTCACAAACCTATCCTTCAATGCCATGGCATGTTTCCGGAACTCCCCATGCTGACCACCCCGTGGTGCTTTTCTCCATCCTGCATTGCCATTCCCTGCCTATCCTAATTCAGACACTCTGATTCACACCACCCCGTGATGTTTTTCTCACTCCTAGTAGTTAATGGCCTGTTAGAAACCTTTACAATGCGCAGCACCCGGCACTGTTTTTCATAAACCTATCCTATATTGCTACTGCATGTTTCCTGACCTCCCCATGCTGATTACCCTGTGGTGCTTTTCTCTATCCTACATTTCCACTCACTGCCTATCCTAATTCGACACTCCGATTCAAACCACCGCGTGATGTTTTTCTCACTTCTACTAGCGAATGGCCTGTTAGAAACCATTACAATGCACATCACCCAGCGATGTTTTTGAGAAACATATCCTACATCACCACTTCATGTTTCCTGACCTCACTATGCTAACCACCCCGTGGTGATGTTCTCCAACCTACATTGCCACTCACTGCCTATCCTAATTCAGACCTTCTGATTCACACCACCCAGTGATGTTTTTCTCAATCCTAGTAGTGAATGGTCTTTTAGAAAGCGTTATTGTGCGCACCAAGCCACAATGTTTTTCAGACAGCTATCCTACATTGCCACTGCATGTTTCCTGACCTCCACCTGCTGAGAACCCTGTGGTGCTTTTCTCCATCCTACATTGCCATGCATTGCCTAACCTAATTCAGACCCTCGGATTCACATCTCACCTTGATGTTTTTCTCACTCTTACTTGTGAATGGCCTGTGAGAAACACTTAAAATGCGCAACAACCTGCAATCTTTTTCAGAAACCTATCCTACATTGCCACTGCATGTTTCCTGAACTCCGCATGCTGACCACCCCGTGGTGCTTTTCTCCATCCTGCATTGCCACTCCCTGCCTATCCTAATTCAAACCCTCCGATTCACACCACACCGTGATGCTTTTCTCACTCTTACTAGTAAATGGCCTGTTAGAAACCATTACAGTGCGCACCACCCCACGATCATTTTCAGAAACCTATCTGACATTGGAACTACATGTTTCCTGACCTCCCCATGCTGACCACCCCGTGGCGATTTTGTCCATCCTACATTGCCACTCATTGCCTATCCTAATTCAGACCTTCCGATTCACACCACCCAGTGATGTTTTTTTCACTCCTCCAAGTTAGTGGCCTGTTAGACACTCTTACAATGCACCCACCCAGCGATGTTTTTCAGAAACCAATCCTACATTGCCACTGCATGTTTCTGGAGCTCCCCATGCTGAGCACCCCATGGTGATTTTCTCCATCCTGCATTGCCACTCACTGCCTATCCTAATTCAGACACTGTGATTCACACCACCCCATGATGTTTTTCTCACTCCTACTAGTGAATGGCTTGTTAGAAACCCTTACAATGTGCACCACTCCGCGATCTTTTCCAGAAACCTATCCTACATTGCCACTTCATGTTTCCTGAACTCCCCGTGCTGACCTCCCCGTGGTGCTTTTCTCCATTCTTCATTGCAACTCCCTGCCCATACTAATTCAGACACTCCATTTCATCCCTCCCCTTGAAGTTTTTCTCACTCCTACTAGTGAATGGCCTGTTAGAAACCCTTACAATGCGCACCACACTGCGATGTTTTTCAGAAACCAATTCTACATTGCCACTGCATGTTTCCAGACTTCCCCATGCAGACCACCCCATGGTGCTTTTCTCCATCCTGAATTGCCACTCCTGCCTATTGTAATTCAAACCCTCCTATTCACACCAACCCTTGATGTTTTTCTCACTCCGATTAGTGAATGGCCTGTTAGAAAGATTTAAAATGTGCACCACCCCGAGATCTTATTCAGAAACCTATCCTACATTGTCACTGCATGTTTCCTGACCTCCCCATGCTGACCACCCGTGGAGCTTTTCTCCATCCTGCATTTCCACTCCCTGTCTATCCTAAGTCAGACCCTCCGATTCACACCAAACCGTGATTCTCTTCTCACTCATACTAGTGAATGGCCTGTTAGAAACCCTTACAATGCGCACCAACCCACGATCTTTTTCAGAAACCTATCTGTCATTGGAAATGCATGTTTCCTGACCTCCCAATTCTGACCAGCCCGTGGTGATTTCCTCCATCCTACATTGCCACACACTGCCTATCCTAATTAAGACAATGCGAATTACACAACCCCGCGATGGTTTTCTCACTTCTACTAGTGAGTGGCCTGTGAGAAACGCTTACATTGCGCACCACCCCGCCATGTTTTTCAGAAACCTATATTACATTGCCACTGCATGTTTCCTGACCTCCCCATGCTGACCACCCCGTGGTGATTTTCTCCATCCTGCATTGCCACTCACTGGCTATACTAATTCAGACCTTCTGATTCACACCACCCCGTGATGCTTTTCTCACTTCTTCTCGTCAATGGCCTGCTAGAAACCCTTACAATGCGCACCACCGCGCAATGTTTTTCAGAAACCTATCTTATATTGCCACTGTATATTTCCTAACCTCCCCATGCTGACCAAACCGTGGTGCTTTTCTCCATCCTACATTGCCACTCACTGCCTATTCTAATTCAGACCCTGCGATTCACACCAACCCATTATGTTTTTCTCACTCCTACTAGTGAATGGCCTGTTCGAAACACTTAAAATGTGCACGACACCAGGATATTTTTCAGAAAGCTCTCCTACATTGCCACTGCATGTTTCCTGACCTCCCCATGCTGACCACCCCGTGGTGCTTTTCTCCATCCTACATTGCCCCTCACTGCCTATCCTAATTCCGACCATCCAATTCACACCACCCCGTGATGTTTTTCTCACTCCTACTAGTGAATGGCCTGATAGAAACCCTTACAATGCGAACCACCCTGCGATGTTTTTCAGAAGCCTATCCTACATTGCCACTGCATGTTTCCTGACCTCCCCATGCTGACCACTACGTGGTGCTTTTCTCCATCCTACATTGCCACTCACTGCATATCCTAATTTAGACTCTGCGATACACACCACCCCGTGTTTTTCTCATTCCTACTAGTGAATGGCCTGTTAGAAACCCTTACAATGTGCACCACCCTGCAATTTTTTTCATAAAGCTATCCTACATTGCCACTGAATTTTCCTGACCTCCTCATGCTGACAACCCTGTGGTGGTTTTCTTCATCCTTCATTGCCACTAACTGTGTATCGTAATTCAGACCCTCCTATTCACACCACCCCGTGTTGTTTTTCTCACTCCTACAAGTGAATGGCCTGTTAGAAACCCTTACAATGCGCACCACCCCGCGATGTTTTTCATAAACCTATCCTATGTTACTACTGCATGTTTCCTGATCTCCCCATGCTGATTACCTCGTGGTGCTTTTCTCTATCCTACATTGCCACTCACTGCGTATCCTAATACGACACTCCGATTCAAAACACCACGTGATGTATTCCTCACTCCGACTAGTGAATGGCCTGTTAGAAACCCTTACAATGCGCACCACAACACGGTGTTTTTCAGAAAGCTATCTTACATTGCCACTGCAAGTTTCCTGACATCCCCATGCTGACCACCCTGTACTGCTTTTCTCCATCCTACATTGCCACTCACTGCCTATTCTAATTCAGACCCTCCGATTCACAATGCCCCGTTCTGTTGTTCTCACTCTTAATCGTGAATGGCCTGTTAGAAACCCTTACAATGCGAACCGCCCCGCAATGTTTTTCAGAAACGTATCTTACATTTCCACTGCATGTTTAATGACCTCCCCATGCTGACCACACTCTAGTGCTTTTCTCCATCCGACATTCTCACTGCCTATCCTAATTCAGACCCTCCGATTCACACCACCCCGTGATATTTTTCTCACTCCTACTAGTGAATGGCGTGCTAGAAACCCTTACAAGGCACACCGACCCGCGTTGTTTTTCAGAAACCTATCCTACATTGCTACTGCATGTTTCCTGACCTCCCCATGCTGACAACCCTGTAGTGCTTTTCTCCATCCTACACTGCCACTCACTGCCTATTCTAATTCAGACCCTCCGATTCACAATGACCCGTTCTGTTTTTCTCACTCTTAATCGTGAATGGCCTGTTAGAAACCCTTACAATGCACACCACACTGCGATGTTTTTCAGAAACCAATTCTACATTGCCACTGCATGTTTCCAGACTTCCCCATGCAGACCACCCCATGGTGCTTTTCTCCATCCTACATTGCCAATCACTGCCTATCCTAATTCCGACCCTCTGATTCACACCACCCTGTGATGTTTTTTAACTCCTGCTAGTGATTGGCCTGTTAGAAAAAATTACAATGCCCACCACCACTTGATGTTATTCAGAAACCTCTGGTACATTGCCACTGCATGTTTCTTGACCTCCACATGGTGAGCACCCCGTGGTGCTTTTCTCCATTATACGTTGCCACTCACTGCCTATCTTAACTCACACCCTCCTATTCAAACCACCCTGTGATTTTTTTCTCACTCCTACGAGTGAATGTCCTGTTAGAAACCATCACAATGCGCCCCACCCCGCGATATTATTGAGAAACCTATCCTACATTGCCACTGTATGTTTTCTGACTTCCCCATGCTGACCACCCCATGGTGCTTTTCTCCATCCTGAATTGCCACTCCTGCCTATTGTAATTCAAACCCTCCTATTCACACCAACCCTTGATGTTTTTCTCACTCCGATTAGTGAATGGCCTGTTAGAAACACTTAAAATGTGCACCACCCCGAGATCTTATTCAGAAACCTATCCTAAATTGTCACTGCATGTTTCCTGACCTCCCCATGCTGACCACCCGTGGAGCTTTTCTCCATCCTGCATTTCCACTCCCTGCCTATCCTAAGTCAGACCCTCCGATTCACACCAAACCGTGATTCTCTTCTCACTCATACTAGTGAATGGCCTGTTAGAAACCCTTACAATGCGCACCACACCACGATCTTTTACAGAAACCTATCTGTCATTGGAAATGCATGTTTCCTGACCTCCCAATTCTGACCAGCCCGTGGTGATTTCCTCCATCCTACATTGCCACACACTGCCTATCCTAATTAAGACCCTGTGAATCACACAACCCCGCGATGGTTTTCTCACTTCTACTAGTGAGTGGCCTGTGAGAAACGCTTACATTGCGCACCACCCCGCCATGTTTTTCAGAAACCTATACTACATTGCCACTGCATGTTTCCTGACCTCCCCATGCTGACCACCCCGTGGTGATTTTCTCCATCCTGCATTGCCACTCACTGGCTATACTAATTCAGACCTTCTGATTCATACCACCCCGTGATGCTTTTCTCACTTCTTCTTGTCAATGGCCTGCTAGAAACCCTTACAATGCGCACCACCGCGCAATGTTTTTCAGAAACCTATCTTATATTGCCACTGTATATTTCTTGACCTCCCCATGCTGACCAAACCGTGGTGCTTTTCTCCATCCAACATTGCCACTCACTGGCTATCCTAATTCAGACCCTGCGATTCACACCAACCCGTTATGTTTTTCTCACTCCTACTAGTGAATGGCCTGTTCGAAACACTTACAATGTGCACGACACCAGGATATTTTTCAGAAAGCTCTCCTACATTGCCACTACATGTTTCCTGACCTCCCCATGCTGACCACCCCGTGGTGCTTTTCTCCATCCTACATTGCCCCTCACTGCCTATCCTAATTCCGACCATCCAATTCACACCACCCCGTGATGTTTTTCTCACTCCTACTAGTGAATGGCCTGATAGAAACCCTTACAATGCGAACCACCCTGCGATGTTTTTCAGAAGCCTATCCTACATTGCCACTGCATGTTTCCTGACCTCACCATGTTGACCACTACGTGGTGCTTTTCTCCATCCTCCATTGCCACTCACTGCCTATCCTAATTTAGACTCTGCGATACACACCACCCCGTGTTTTTCTCATTCCTACTAGTGAATGGCCTGTTAGAGACCCTTACAATGCGCACCACCCTGCAATTTTTTTCATAAAGCTATCCTACATTGCCACTGAATGTTCCTGACCTCCCCATGCTGACCACCCTGTGGTGGTTTTCTTCATCCTTCATTGCCACTCACTGCCTATCCTAATTCAGACACTCTGATTCACACCACCCCGTGTTGTTTTTCTCACTCCTACAAGTGAATGGCCTGTTAGAAACCATTACAATGCGCACCACCCCGCGATGTTTTTCATAAACCTATCCTATATTGCTACTGCATGTTTCCTGACCTCCCCATGCTGATTACCTCATGGTGCTTTTCTCTATCCTACATTGCCACTCACTGCCTATCCTAATCCGACACTCCGATTCAAAACACCACGTGATGTTTTTCTCACTCCGACTAGTGAATGGCCTGTTAGAAACCCTTACAATGCGCATCACAACACGGTGTTTTTCAGAAAGCTATCTTACATTGCCACTGCAAGTTTCCTGACATCCCCATGCTGACCACCCTGTACTGCTTTTCTCCATCCTACATTGCCACTCACTGCCTATTCTAATTCAGACCCTCCAATTCACAATGCCCCATGATGTTTTTCTCACTCTTAATCGTGAATGGCCTGTTAGAAACCCTTACAATGCGAACCACCCCGCAATGTTTTTCAGAAACGTATCTTACATTTCCACTGCATGTTTAATGACCTCCCCATGCTGACCACACTCTAGTGCTTTTCTCCATCCGACATTGTCACTCACTGCCTATCGTAATTCAGACCCTCCGATTCACACCACCCCGTGATATTTTTCTCACTCCTACTAGTGAATGGCGTGCTAGAAACCCTTACAAGGCACACCGACCCGCGTTGTTTTTCAGAAACCTATCCTACATTGCCACTGCATGTTTCCTGACCTCCCCATGCTGACAACCCTGTAGTGCTTTTCTCCATCCTACACTGCCACTAACTGCCTATACTAATTCAGACCCTCCGATTCACACCACACCGTGAGGTTTTTCTCACTCCTACTAGTGAATGGCCTGTCAAAACCCTTACCATGCGCATGACCCCGTGATATTTTTCAGAAACCTATCCTACATTGCCACTGCATGTTTCCTGACATCCCCATGCTGACCACCCCGTGGTGCTTTTCTCCATCCTACATGGCCACTCAAGGCCTATCGTAATTCAGACCCTCCGATTCACACCACCCTGTGATGTTTTTCTCATTGCTACTAGTGAATGGCCTGTTAGAAACCCTTACCATGTGCAGCACCCCGCGATGTTTTTCAGAAACCTATCTGACATTGCCACTGCATGTTTCTGGAGCTCCCCATGCTGAGCACCCCGTGGTGATTTTCTCCATCCTGCATTGCCACTCACTGCCTATCCTAATTCAGACACTCTGATTCACACCACCCCATGGTGTTTTTCTCACTCCTACTAGTGAATGGCTTGTTAGAAACCCTTACAATGCGCACCACTCCGCGATCTTTTCCAGAAACCTATCCTACATTGCCACTGCATGTTTCCTGAACTCCCCGTGCTGACCTCCCCGTGGTGCTTTTCTCCATTCTTCATTGCAACTCCCTGCCCATACTAATTCAGACACTCCATTTCATCCCTCCCCGTGAAGTTTTTCTCACTCCTACTAGTGAATGGCCTGTTAGAAACCCTTACAATGCGCACCACACTGCGATGTTTTTCAGAAACCAATTCTACATTGCCACTGCATGTTTCCAGACTTCCCCATGCAGACCACCCCATGGTGCTTTTCTCCATCCTACATTGCCAATCACTGCCTATCCTAATTCCGACCCTCTGATTCACACCACCCTGTGATGTTTTTCTAACTCCTGCTAGTGATTGGCCTGTTAGAAAAAATTACAATGCGCACCACCACTTGATGTTATTCAGAAACCTCTGGTACATTGCCACTGCATGTTTCTTGACCTCCACATGGTGAGCACCCCGTGGTGCTTTTCTCCATTATACATTGCCACTCACTGCCTAT
Organism: Cavia porcellus; assembly: GCF_034190915.1. Taxonomy (NCBI): domain Eukaryota; kingdom Metazoa; phylum Chordata; class Mammalia; order Rodentia; family Caviidae; genus Cavia; species Cavia porcellus. The sequence goes on from NW_026947515.1 coordinate 32,455,245, forward strand.
CTTAACTCACACCCTCCTATTCAAACCACCCCGTGATTTTTTTCTCACTCCTACAAGTGAATGTCCTGTTAGAAACCATCACAATGCGCCCCACCCCGCGATATTATTCAGAAACCTATCCTACATTGCCACTGTATGTTTTCTGACTTCCCCATGCTGACCACCCCATGGTGCTTTTCTCCATCCTGAATTGCCACTCCTGCCTATTGTAATTCAAACACTCCTATTCACACCAACCCTTGATGTTTTTCTCACTCCGATTAGTGAATGGCCTGTTAGAAACAATTAAAATGTGCACCACCCCGAGATCTTATTCAGAAACCTATCCTACATTGTCACTGCATGTTTCCTGACCTCCCCATGCTGATTACCTCATGGTGCTTTTCTCTATCCTACATTGCCACTCACTGCCTATCCTAATCCGACACTCCGATTCAAAACACCATGTGATGTTTTTCTCACTCCGACTAGTGAATGGCCTGTTAGAAACCCTTACAATGCGCACCACAACACGGTGTTTTTCAGAAAGCTATCTTACATTGCCACTGCAAGTTTCCTGACATCCCCATGCTGACCACCCTGTACTGCTTTTCTCCATCCTACATTGCCACTCACTGCCTATTCTAATTCAGACCCTCCAATTCACAATGCCCCGTGATGTTTTTCTCACTCTTAATCGTGAATGGCCTGTTAGAAACCCTTACAATGCGAACCACCCCGCAATGTTTTTCAGAAACGTATCTTACATTTCCACTGCATGTTTAATGACCTCCCCATGCTGACCACACTCTAGTGCTTTTCTCCATCCGACATTGTCACTCACTGCCTATCCTAATTCAGACCCTCTGATGCACACCACCCCGTGATATTTTTCTCACTCCTACTAGTGAATGGCGTGCTAGAAACCCTTACAAGGCACAGCGACCCGCGTTGTTTTTCAGAAACCGATCCTACATTGCCACTGCATGTTTCCTGACCTCCCCATGCTGACAACCCTGTAGTGCTTTTCTCCATCCTACACTGCCACTAACTGCCTATACTAATTCAGACCCTCCGATTCACACCACACCGTGAGGTTTTTCTCACTCCTACTAGTGAATGGCCTGTCAAAACCCTTACCATGCGCACGACCCCGTGATATTTTTCAGAAACCTATCCTACATTGCCATTGCATGTTTCCTGACATCCCCATGCTGACCACCCCGTGGTGCTTTTCTCCATCCTACATGGCCACTCAAGGCCTATCGTAATTCAGACCCTCCGATTCACACCACCCTGTGATGTTTTTCTCATTGCTACTAGTGAATGGCCTGTTAGAAACCCTTACCATGTGCAGCACCCCGCGATGTTTTTCAGAAACCTATCTGACATTGGAACTGCATGTTTCCTGACCTCCCCATGCTGACCACCCCGTGGCGATTTTGTCCATCCTACATTGCCACTCATTGCCTATCCTAATTCAGACCTTCCGATTCACACCACCCAGTGATGTTTTTCTCACTCCTCCAAGTTAGTGGCCTGTTAGACACACTTACAATGCACCCACCCAGCGATGTTTTTCAGAAACCAATCCTACATTGCCACTGTATGTTTCTGGAGCTCCCCATGCTGAGCACCCTGTGGTGATTTTCTCCATCCTGCATTGCCACTCACTGCCTATCCTAATTCAGACACTCTGATTCACACCACCCCATGGTGTTTTTCTCACTCCTACTAGTGAATGGCTTGTTAGAAACCCTTACAATGCGCACCACTCTGCGATCTTTTCCAGAAACGTATCCTACATTGCCAATGCATGTTTCCTGAACTCCCTGTGCTGACCTCCCCGTGGTGCTTTTCTCCATTCTTCATTGCAACTCCCTGCCCATACTAATTCAGACACTCCGATTCATACCTCCCCGTGATGTTTTTCTCACTCCTACTAGTGAATGGCCTGTTAGAAACCCTTACAATGCGCACCACACTGCGATGTTTTTCAGAAACCAATTCTACATTGCCACTGCATGTTTCCAGACTTCCCCATGCAGACCACCCCATGGTGCTTTCCTCCATCCTACATTGCCAATCACTGCCTATCCTAATTCCGACCCTCTGATTCACACCACCCTGTGATGTTTTTCTAACTCCTGCTAGTGATTGGCCTATTAGAAAAAATTACAATGCGCACCACCACTTGATGTTATTCAGAAACCTCTGGTACATTGCCACTGCAGGTTTCTTGACCTCCACATGGTGAGCACCCCGTGGTGCTTTTCTCCATTATACATTGCCACTCACTGCCTATCTTAACTCACACCCTCCTATTCAAACCACCCCGTGATTTTTTTCTCACTCCTACAAGTGAATGTACTGTTAGAAACCATCACAATGCGCCCCACCCCGCGATATTATTCAGAAACCTATCCTACATTGCCACTGTATGTTTTCTGACTTCCCCATGCTGACCACCCCATGGTGCTTTTCTCCATCCTGAATTGCCACTCCTGCCTATTGTAATTCAAACCCTCCTATTCACTCCAACCCTTGATGTTTTTCTCACTCCGATTAGTGAATGGCCTGTTAGAAACACTTAAAATGTGCACCACCCCGAGATCTTATTCAGAAACCTATCCTACATTTTCACTGCATGTTTCCTGACCTCCCCATGCTGACCACCCGTGGAGCTTTTCTCCATCCTGCATTTCCACTCCCTGTCTATCCTAAGTCAGACCCTCCGATTCACACCAAACCGTGATTCTCTTCTCATTCATACTAGTGAATGGCCTGTTAGAAACCCTTACAATGCGCACCACCCCACGATCTTTTTCAGAAACCTATCTGTCATTGGAAATGCATGTTTCCTGACCTCCCAATTCTGACCAGCCCGTGGTGATTTGCTCCATCCTACATTGCCACACACTGCCTATCCTAATTAAGACCCTGTGAATCACACAACCCCGCGATGGTTTTCTCACTTCTACTAGTGAGTGGCCTGTGAGAAACGCTTACATTGCGCACCACCCCGCCATGTTTTTCAGAAACCTATACTACATTGCCACTGCATGTTTCCTGACCTCCCCATGCTGACCACCCCGTGGTAATTTTCTCCATCCTGCATTGCCACTCACTGGCTATACTAATTCAGACCTTCTGATTCATACCACCCCGTGATGCTTTTCTCACTTCTTCTTGTCAATGGCCTGCTAGAAACCCTTACAATGCGCACCACCGCGCAATTTTTTTCAGAAAACTATCTTATATTGCCACTGTATATTTCCTGACCTCCCCATGCTGACCAAACCGTGGTTCTTTTCTCCATCCTACATTGCCACTCACTGGCTATCCTAATTCAGACCCTGCGATTCACACCAACCCGTTATGTTTTTCTCACTCCTACTAGTGAATGGCCTGTTCGAAACACTTACAATGTGCACGACACCAGGATATTTTTCAGAAAGCTCTCCTACATTGCCACTACATGTTTCCTGACCTCCCCATGCTGACCACCCCGTGGTGCTTTTCTCCATCCTACATTACCCCTCACTGCCTATCCTAATTCCGACCATCCAATTCACACCACCCCGTGATGTTTTTCTCACTCCTACTAGTGAATGGCCTGATAGAAACCCTTACAATGCGAACCACCCTGCGATGTTTTTCAGAAGCCTATCCTACATTGCCACTGCATGTTTCCTGACCTCCCCATGCTGACCACTACGTGGTGCTTTTCTCCATCCTACATTGCCACTCACTGCCTATCCTAATTTAGACTCTGCGATACACACCACCCCATGTTTTTCTCATTCCTACTAGTGAATGGCCTGTTAGAAACCCTTACAATGCGCACCACCCTGCAATTTTTTTCATAAAGCTATCCTACATTGCCACTGAATGTTCCTGACCTCCCCATGCTGACCACCCTGTGGTGGTTTTCTTCATCCTTCATTGCCACTAACTGAGTATCGTAATTCAGACCCTCCTATTCACACCACCCCGTGTTGTTTTTCTCACTCCTACAAGTGAATGGCCTGTTAGAAACCCTTACAATGCGCACCACCCCGCGATGTTTTTCATAAACCTATCCTATATTGCTACTGCATGTTTCCTGACCTCCCCATGCTGATTACCTCGTGGTGCTTTTCTCTATCCTACATTGCCACTCACTGCCTATCCTAATCCGACACTCCGATTCAAAACACCACGTGATGTTTTTCTCACTCCGACTAGTGAATGGCCTGTTAGAAACCCTTACAATGCGCACCACAACACGGTGTTTTTCAGAAAGCTATCTTACATTGCCACTGCAAGTTTCCTGACATCCCCATGCTGACCACCCTGTACTGCTTTTCTCCATCCTACATTGCCACTCACTGCCTATTCTAATTCAGACCCTCCAATTCACAATGCCCCGTGATGTTTTTCTCACTCTTAATCGTGAATGGCCTGTTAGAAACCCTTACAATGTGAACCACCCCGCAATGTTTTTCAGAAACGTATCTTACATTTCCACTGCATGTTTAATGACCTCCCCATGCTGACCACACTCTAGTGCTTTTCTCCATCCGACATTGTCACTCACTGCCTATCGTAATTCAGACCCTCCGATTCACACCACCCCGTGATATTTTTCTCACTCCTACTAGTGAATGGCGTGCTAGAAACCCTTACCAGGCACACCGACCCGCGTTGTTTTTCAGAAACCTATCCTACATTGCCACTGCATGTTTCCTGACCTCCCCATGCTGACAACCCTGTAGTGCTTTTCTCCATCCTACACTGCCACTAACTGCCTATACTAATTCAGACCCTCCGATTCACACCACCCCGTGAGGTTTTTCTCACTCCTACTAGTGAATGGCCTGTTAAAACCCTTACCATGCGCACGACCCCGTGATATTTTTCAGAAACCTATCCTACATTGCCACTGCATGTTTCCTGACATCCCCATGCTGACCACCCCGTGGTGCTTTTCTCCATCCTACATGGCCACTCAAGGCCTATCGTAATTCAGACCCTCCGATTCACACCACCCTGTGATGTTTTTCTCATTGCTACTAGTGAATGGCCTGTTAGAAACCCTTACCATGTGCAGCACCCCGCGATGTTTTTCAGAAACCTATCTGACATTGGAACTGCATGTTTCCTGACCTCCCCATGCTGACCACCCCGTGGCGATTTTGTCCATCCTACATTGCCACTCATTGCCTATCCTAATTCAGACCTTCCGATTCACACCACCCAGTGATGTTTTTCTCACTCCTCCAAGTTAGTGGCCTGTTAGACACCCTTACAATGCACCCACCCAGCGATGTTTTTCAGAAACCAATCCTACATTGCCACTGCATGTTTCTGGAGCTCCCCATGCTGAGCACCCCGTGGTGATTTTCTCCATCCTGCATTGCCACTCACTGCCTATCCTAATTCAGACACTCTGATTCACACCACCCCATGGTGTTTTTCTCACTCCTACTAGTGAATGGCTTGTTAGAAACCCTTACAATGCGCACCACTCCGCGATCTTTTCCAGAAACCTATCCTACATTGCCACTGCATGTTTCCTGAACTCCCCGTGCTGACCTCCCCGTGGTGATTTTCTCCATTCTTCATTGCAACTCCCTGCCCATACTAATTCAGACACTCCGATTCATACCTCCCCGTGATGTTTTTCTCACTCCTACTAGTGAATGGCCTGTTAGAAACCCTTACAATGCGCACCACACTGCGATGTTTTTCAGAAACCAATTCTACATTGCCACTGCATGTTTCCAGACTTCCCCATGCAGACCACCCCATGGTGCTTTTCTCCATCCTACATTGCCAATCACTGCCTATCCTAATTCCGACCCTCTGATTCACACCACCCTGTGATGTTTTTCTAACTCCTGCTAGTGATTGGCCTGTTAGAAAAAATTACAATGCGCACAACCACTTGATGTTATTCAGAAACCTCTGGTACATTGCCACTGCATGTTTCTTGACCTCCACATGGTGAGCACCCCGTGGTGCTTTTCTCCATTATACATTGCCACTCACTGCCTATCTTAACTCACACCCTCCTATTCAAACCACCCCGTGATTTTTTTCTCACTCCTACAAGTGAATGTCCTGTTAGAAACCATCACAATGCGCCCCACCCCGCGATATTATTCAGAAACCTATCCTACATTGCCACTGTATGTTTTCTGACTTCCCCATGCTGACCACCCCATGGTGCTTTTCTCCATCCTGAATTGCCACTCCTGCCTATTGTAATTCAAACCCTCCTATTCACACCAACCCTTGATGTTTTTCTCACTCCGATTAGTGAATGGCCTGTTAGAAACACTTAAAATGTGCACCAGCCCGAGATCTTATTCAGAAACCTATCCTACATTGTCACTGCATGTTTCCTGACCTCCCCATGCTGACCACCCATGGAGCTTTTCTCCATCCTGCATTTCCACTCCCTGTCTATCCTAAGTCAGACCCTCCAATTCACACCAAACCGTGATTCTCTTCTCACTCATACTAGTGAATGGCCTGTTAGAAACCCTTACAATGCGCACCACCCCACGATCTTTTTCAGAAACCTATCTGTCATTGGAAATGCATATTTCCTGACCTCCCAATTCTGACCAGCCCGTGGTGATTTCCTCCATCCTACATTGCCACACACTGCCTATCCTAATTAAGACCCTGTGAATCACACAACCCCGCGATGGTTTTCTCACTTCTACTAGTGAGTGGCCTGTGAGAAACGCTTACATTGCACACCACCCCGCCATGTTTTTCAGAAACCTATACTACATTGCCACTGCATGTTTCCTGACCTCCCCATGCTGACCACCCCGTGGTGATTTTCTCCATCCTGCATTGCCACTCACTGGCTATACTAATTCAGACCTTCTGATTCATACCACCCCGTGATGCTTTTCTCACTTCTTCTTGTCAATGGCCTGCTAGAAACCCTTACAATGCGCACCACCGTGCAATGTTTTTCAGAAACCTATCTTATATTGCCACTGTATATTTCCTGACCTCCCCATGCTGACCAAACCGTGGTGCTTTTCTCCATCCTACATTGCCACTCACTGGCTATCCTAATTCAGACCCTGCGATTCACACCAACCCGTTATGTTTTTCTTACTCCTACTAGTGAATGGCCTGTTCGAAACACTTACAATGTGCACGACACCAGGATATTTTTCAGAAAGCTCTCCTACATTGCCACTGCATGTTTCCTGACCTCCCCATGCTGACCACCCCGTGGTGCTTTTCTCCATCCTACATTGCCCCTCACTGCCTATCCTAATTCCGACCATCCAATTCACACCACCCCGTGATGTTTTTCTCACTCCTACTAGTGAATGGCCTGATAGAAACCCTTACAATGCGAACCACCCTGCGATGTTTTTCAGAAGCCTATCCTACATTGCCATTGCATGTTTCCTGACCTCCCCATGCTGACCACTACGTGGTGCTTTTCTCCATCCTACATTGCCACTCACTGCCTATCCTAATTTAGACTCTGCGATACACACCACCCCGTGTTTTTCTCATTCCTACTAGTGAATGGCCTGTTAGAAACCCTTACAATGCGCACCACCCCGCGATGTTTTTCATAAACCTATCCTATATTGCTACTGCATGTTTCCTGACCTCCCCATGCTGATTACCTCGTAGTGCTTTTCTCTATCCTACATTGCCACTCACTGCCTATCCTAATCCGACACTCCGATTCAAAACACCACGTGATGTTTTTCTCACTCCGACTAGTGAATGGCCTGTTAGAAACCCTTACAATGCGCACCACAACACGGTGTTTTTCAGAAAGCTATCTTACATTGCCACTGCAAGTTTCCTGACATCCCCATGCTGACCACCCTGTACTGCTTTTCTCCATCCTACATTGCCACTCACTGCCTATTCTAATTCAGACCCTCCAATTCACAATGCCCCGTGATGTTTTTCTCACTCTTAATCGTGAATGGCCTGTTAGAAACCCTTACAATGCGAACCACCCCGCAATGTTTTTCAGAAACGTATCTTACATTTCCACTGCATGTTTAATGACCTCCCCATGCTGACCACACTCTAGTGCTTTTCTCCATCCGACATTGTCACTCACTGCCTATCGTAATTCAGACCCTCCGATTCACACCACCCCGTGATATTTTTCTCACTCCTACTAGTGAATGGCGTGCTAGAAACCCTTACAAGGCACACCGACCCGCGTTGTTTTTCAGAAACCTATCCTACATTGCCACTGCATGTTTCCTGACCTCCCCATGCTGACAACCCTGTAGTGCTTTTCTCCATCCTACACTGCCACTAACTGCCTATACTAATTCAGACCCTCCGATTCACACCACACCGTGAGGTTTTTCTCACTCCTACTAGTGAACGGCCTGTCAAAACCCTTACCATGCGCATGACCCCGTGATATTTTTCAGAAACCTATCCTACATTGCCACTGCATGTTTCCTGACATCCCCATGCTGACCACCCCGTGGTGCTTTTCTCCATCCTACATGGCCACTCAAGGCCTATCGTAATTCAGACCCTCCGATTCACACCACCCTGTGATGTTTTTCTCATTGCTACTAGTGAATGGCCTGTTAGAAACCCTTACCATGTGCAGCACCCCGCGATGTTTTTCAGAAACCTATCTGACATTGGAACTGCATGTTTCCTGACCTCCCCATGCTGACCACCCCGTGGCGATTTTGTCCATCCTACATTGCCACTCATTGCCTATCCTAATTCAGACCTTCCGATTCACACCACCCAGTGATGTTTTTCTCACTCCTCCAAGTTAGTGGCCTGTTAGACACCCTTACAATGCACCCACCCAGCGATGTTTTTCAGAAACCAATCCTACATTGCCACTGCATGTTTCTGGAGCTCCCCATGCTGAGCACCACGTGGTGATTTTCTCCATCCTGCATTGCCACTCACTGCCTATCCTAATTTAGACACTCTGATTCACACCACCCCATGGTGTTTTTCTCACTCCTACTAGTGAATGGCTTGTTAGAAACCCTTACAATGCGCACCACTCCGCGATCTTTTCCAGAAACCTATCCTACATTGCCACTGCATGTTTCCTGAACTCCCCGTGCTGACCTCCCCGTGGTGATTTTCTCCATTCTTCATTGCAACTCCCTGCCCATACTAATTCAGACACTCCGATTCATACCTCCCCGTGATGTTTTTCTCACTCCTACTAGTGAATGGCCTGTTAGAAACCCTTACAATGCGCACCACACTGCGATGTTTTTCAGAAACCAATTCTACATTGCCACTGCATGTTTCCAGACTTCCCCATGCAGACCACCCCATGGTGCTTTTCTCCATCCTACATTGCCAATCACTGCCTATCCTAATTCCGACCCTCTGATTCACACCACCCTGTGATGTTTTTCTAACTCCTGCTAGTGATTGGCCTGTTAGAAAAAATTACAATGCGCACAACCACTTGATGTTATTCAGAAACCTCTGGTACTTTGCCACTGCATGTTTCTTGACCTCCACATGGTGAGCACCCCGTGGTGCTTTTCTCCATTATACATTGCCACTCACTGCCTATCTTAACTCACACCCTCCTATTCAAACCACCCCGTGATTTTTTTCTCACTCCTACAAGTGAATGTCCTGTTAGAAACCATCACAATGCGCCCCACCCCGCGATTTTATTCAGAAACCTATCCTACATTGCCACTGTATGTTTTCTGACTTCCCCATGCTGACCACCCCATGGTGCTTTTCTCCATCCTGAATTGCCACTCCTGCCTATTGTAATTCAAACCCTCCTATTCACACCAACCCTTGATGTTTTTCTCACTCCGATTAGTGAATGGCCTGTTAGAAACACTTAAAATGTGCACCACCCCGAGATCTTATTCAGAAACCTATCCTACATTGTCACTGCATGTTTCCTGACCTCCCCATGCTGACCACCCGTGGAGCTTTTCTCCATCCTGCATTTCCACTCCCTGTCTATCCTAAGTCAGACCCTCCGATTCACACCAAACCGTGATTCTCTTCTCACTCATACTAGTGAATGGCCTGTTAGAAACCCTTACAATGCGCACCACCCCACGATCTTTTTCAGAAACCTATCTGTCATTGGAAATGCATATTTCCTGACCTCCCAATTCTGACCAGCCCGTGGTGATTTCCTCCATCCTACATTGCCACACACTGCCTATCCTAATTAAGACCCTGTGAATCACACAACCCCGCGATGGTTTTCTCACTTCTACTAGTGAGTGGCCTGTGAGAAACGCTTACATTGCACACCACCCCGCCATGTTTTTCAGAAACCTATACTACATTGCCACTGCATGTTTCCTGACCTCCCCATGCTGACCACCCCGTGGTGATTTTCTCCATCCTGCATTGCCACTCACTGGCTATACTAATTCAGACCTTCTGATTCATACCACCCCGTGATGCTTTTCTCACTTCTTCTTGTCAATGGCCTGCTAGAAACCCTTACAATGCGCACCACCGTGCAATGTTTTTCAGAAACCTATCTTATATTGCCACTGTATATTTCCTGACCTCCCCATGCTGACCAAACCGTGGTGCTTTTCTCCATCCTACATTGCCACTCACTGGCTATCCTAATTCAGACCCTGCGATTCACACCAACCCGTTATGTTTTTCTCACTCCTACTAGTGAATGGCCTGTTCGAAACACTTACAATGTGCACGACACCAGGATATTTTTCAGAAAGCTCTCCTACATTGCCACTGCATGTTTCCTGACCTCCCCATGCTGACCACCCCGTGGTGCTTTTCTCCATCCTACATTGCCCCTCACTGCCTATCCTAATTCCGACCATCCAATTCACACCACCCCGTGATGTTTTTCTCACTCCTACTAGTGAATGGCCTGATAGAAACCCTTACAATGCGAACCACCCTGCGATGTTTTTCAGAAGCCTATCCTACATTGCCATTGCATGTTTCCTGACCTCCCCATGCTGACCACTACGTGGTGCTTTTCTCCATCCTACATTGCCACTCACTGCCTATCCTAATTTAGACTCTGCGATACACACCACCCCGTGTTTTTCTCATTCCTACTAGTGAATGGCCTGTTAGAAACCCTTACAATGCGCACCACCCCGCGATGTTTTTCATAAACCTATCCTATATTGCTACTGCATGTTTCCTGACCTCCCCATGCTGATTACCTCGTAGTGCTTTTCTCTATCCTACATTGCCACTCACTGCCTATCCTAATCCGACACTCCGATTCAAAACACCACGTGATGTTTTTCTCACTCCGACTAGTGAATGGCCTGTTAGAAACCCTTACAATGCGCACCACAACACGGTGTTTTTCAGAAAGCTATCTTACATTGCCACTGCAAGTTTCCTGACATCCCCATGCTGACCACCCTGTACTGCTTTTCTCCATCCTACATTGCCACTCACTGCCTATTCTAATTCAGACCCTCCAATTCACAATGCCCCGTGATGTTTTTCTCACTCTTAATCGTGAATGGCCTGTTAGAAACCCTTACAATGCGAACCACCCCGCAATGTTTTTCAGAAACGTATCTTACATTTCCACTGCATGTTTAATGACCTCCCCATGCTGACCACACTCTAGTGCTTTTCTCCATCCGACATTGTCACTCACTGCCTATCGTAATTCAGACCCTCCGATTCACACCACCCCGTGATATTTTTCTCACTCCTACTAGTGAATGGCGTGCTAGAAACCCTTACAAGGCACACCGACCCGCGTTGTTTTTCAGAAACCTATCCTACATTGCCACTGCATGTTTCCTGACCTCCCCATGCTGACAACCCTGTAGTGCTTTTCTCCATCCTACACTGCCACTAACTGCCTATACTAATTCAGACCCTCCGATTCACACCACACCGTGAGGTTTTTCTCACTCCTACTAGTGAACGGCCTGTCAAAACCCTTACCATGCGCACGACCCCGTGATATTTTTCAGAAACCTATCCTACATTGCCACTGCATGTTTCCTGACATCCCCATGCTGACCACCCCGTGGTGCTTTTCTCCATCCTACATGGCCACTCAAGGCCTATCGTAATTCAGACCCTCCGATTCACACCACCCTGTGATGTTTTTCTCATTGCTACTAGTGAATGACCTGTTAGAAACCCTTACCACGTGCAGCACCCCGCGATGTTTTTCAGAAACCTATCTGACATTGGAACTGCATGTTTCCTGACCTCCCCATGCTGACCACCCCGTGGCGATTTTGTCCATCCTACATTGCCACTCATTGCCTATCCTAATTCAGACCTTCCGATTCACACCACCCAGTGATGTTTTTCTCACTCCTCCAAGTTAGTGGCCTGTTAGACACCCTTACAATGCACCCACCCAGCGATGTTTTTCAGAAACCAATCCTACATTGCCACTGCATGTTTCTGGAGCTCCCCATGCTGAGCACCCCGTGGTGATTTTCTCCATCCTGCATTGCCACTCACTGCCTATCCTAATTCAGACACTCTGATTCACACCACCCCATGGTGTTTTTCTCACTCCTACTAGTGAATGGCTTGTTAGAAACCCTTACAATGCGCACCACTCCGCGATCTTTTCCAGAAACCTATCCTACATTGCCACTGCATGTTTCCTGAACTCCCCGTGCTGACCTCCCCGTGGTGCTTTTCTCCATTCTTCATTGCAACTCCCTGCCCATACTAATTCAGACACTCCGATTCATACCTCCCCGTGATGTTTTTCTGACTCCTACTAGTGAATGGCCTGTTAGAAACCCTTACAATGCGCACCACACTGCGATGTTTTTCAGAAACCAATTCTACATTGCCACTGCATGTTTCCAGACTTCCCCATGCAGACCACCCCATGGTGCTTTTCTCCATCCTACATTGCCAATCACTGCCTATCCTAATTCCGACCCTCTGATTCACACCACCCTGTGATGTTTTTCTAACTCCTGCTAGTGATTGGCCTGTTAGAAAAAATTACAATGCGCACAACCACTTGATGTTATTCAGAAACCTCTGGTACTTTGCCACTGCATGTTTCTTGACCTCCACATGGTGAGCACCCCGTGGTGCTTTTCTCCATTATACATTGCCACTCACTGCCTATCTTAACTCACACCCTCCTATTCAAACCACCCCGTGATTTTTTTCTCACTCCTACAAGTGAATGTCCTGTTAGAAACCATCACAATGCGCCCCACCCCGCGATATTATTCAGAAACCTATCCTACATTGCCACTGTATGTTTTCTGACTTCCCCATGCTGACCACCCCATGGTGCTTTTCTCCATCCTGAATTGCCACTCCTGCCTATTGTAATTCAAACCCTCCTATTCACACCAACCCTTGATGTTTTTCTCACTCCGATTAGTGAATGGCCTGTTAGAAACACTTAAAATGTGCACCACCCCGAGATCTTATTCAGAAACCTATCCTACATTGTCACTGCATGTTTCCTGACCTCCCCATGCTGACCACCCGTGGAGCTTTTCTCCATCCTGCATTTCCACTCCCTGTCTATCCTAAGTCAGACCCTCCGATTCACACCAAACCGTGATTCTCTTCTCACTCATACTAGTGAATGGCCTGTTAGAAACCCTTACAATGCGCACCACCCCACGATCTTTTTCAGAAACCTATCTGTCATTGGAAATGCATATTTCCTGACCTCCCAATTCTGACCAGCCCGTGGTGATTTCCTCCATCCTACATTGCCACACACTGCCTATCCTAATTAAGACCCTGTGAATCACACAACCCCGCGATGGTTTTCTCACTTCTACTAGTGAGTGGCCTGTGAGAAACGCTTACATTGCACACCACCCCGCCATGTTTTTCAGAAACCTATACTACATTGCCACTGCATGTTTCCTGACCTCCCCATGCTGACCACCCCGTGGTGATTTTCTCCATCCTGCATTGCCACTCACTGGCTATACTAATTCAGACCTTCTGATTCATACCACCCCGTGATGCTTTTCTCACTTCTTCTTGTCAATGGCCTGCTAGAAACCCTTACAATGCGCACCACCGTGCAATGTTTTTCAGAAACCTATCTTATATTGCCACTGTATATTTCCTGACCTCCCCATGCTGACCAAACCGTGGTGCTTTTCTCCATCCTACATTGCCACTCACTGGCTATCCTAATTCAGACCCTGCGATTCACACCAACCCGTTATGTTTTTCTCACTCCTACTAGTGAATGGCCTGTTCGAAACACTTACAATGTGCACGACACCAGGATATTTTTCAGAAAGCTCTCCTACATTGCCACTGCATGTTTCCTGACCTCCCCATGCTGACCACCCCGTGGTGCTTTTCTCCATCCTACATTGCCCCTCACTGCCTATCCTAATTCCGACCATCCAATTCACACCACCCCGTGATGTTTTTCTCACTCCTACTAGTGAATGGCCTGATAGAAACCCTTACAATGCGAACCACCCTGCGATGTTTTTCAGAAGCCTATCCTACATTGCCATTGCATGTTTCCTGACCTCCCCATGCTGACCACTACGTGGTGCTTTTCTCCATCCTACATTGCCACTCACTGCCTATCCTAATTTAGACTCTGCGATACACACCACCCCGTGTTTTTCTCATTCCTACTAGTGAATGGCCTGTTAGAAACCCTTACAATGCGCACCACCCCGCGATGTTTTTCATAAACCTATCCTATATTGCTACTGCATGTTTCCTGACCTCCCCATGCTGATTACCTCGTAGTGCTTTTCTCTATCCTACATTGCCACTCACTGCCTATCCTAATCCGACACTCCGATTCAAAACACCACGTGATGTTTTTCTCACTCCGACTAGTGAATGGCCTGTTAGAAACCCTTACAATGCGCACCACAACACGGTGTTTTTCAGAAAGCTATCTTACATTGCCACTGCAAGTTTCCTGACATCCCCATGCTGACCACCCTGTACTGCTTTTCTCCATCCTACATTGCCACTCACTGCCTATTCTAATTCAGACCCTCCAATTCACAATGCCCCGTGATGTTTTTCTCACTCTTAATCGTGAATGGCCTGTTAGAAACCCTTACAATGCGAACCACCCCGCAATGTTTTTCAGAAACGTATCTTACATTTCCACTGCATGTTTAATGACCTCCCCATGCTGACCACACTCTAGTGCTTTTCTCCATCCGACATTGTCACTCACTGCCTATCGTAATTCAGACCCTCCGATTCACACCACCCCGTGATATTTTTCTCACTCCTACTAGTGAATGGCGTGCTAGAAACCCTTACAAGGCACACCGACCCGCGTTGTTTTTCAGAAACCTATCCTACATTGCCACTGCATGTTTCCTGACCTCCCCATGCTGACAACCCTGTAGTGCTTTTCTCCATCCTACACTGCCACTAACTGCCTATACTAATTCAGACCCTCCGATTCACACCACACCATGAGGTTTTTCTCACTCCTACTAGTGAACGGCCTGTCAAAACCCTTACCATGCGCACGACCCCGTGATATTTTTCAGAAACCTATCCTACATTGCCACTGCATGTTTCCTGACATCCCCATGCTGACCACCCCGTGGTGCTTTTCTCCATCCTACATGGCCACTCAAGGCCTATCGTAATTCAGACCCTCCGATTCACACCACCCTGTGATGTTTTTCTCATTGCTACTAGTGAATGACCTGTTAGAAACCCTTACCATGTGCAGCACCCCGCGATGTTTTTCAGAAACCTATCTGACATTGGAACTGCATGTTTCCTGACCTCCCCATGCTGACCACCCCGTGGCGATTTTGTCCATCCTACATTGCCACTCATTGCCTATCCTAATTCAGACCTTCCGATTCACACCACCCAGTGATGTTTTTCTCACTCCTCCAAGTTAGTGGCCTGTTAGACACCCTTACAATGCACCCACCCAGCGATGTTTTTCAGAAACCAATCCTACATTGCCACTGCATGTTTCTGGAGCTCCCCATGCTGAGCACCCCGTGGTGATTTTCTCCATCCTGCATTGCCACTCACTGCCTATCCTAATTCAGACACTCTGATTCACACCACCCCATGGTGTTTTTCTCACTCCTACTAGTGAATGGCTTGTTAGAAACCCTTACAATGCGCACCACTCCGCGATCTTTTCCAGAAACCTATCCTACATTGCCACTGCATGTTTCCTGAACTCCCCGTGCTGACCTCCCCGTGGTGCTTTTCTCCATTCTTCATTGCAACTCCCTGCCCATACTAATTCAGACACTCCGATTCATACCTCCCCGTGATGTTTTTCTGACTCCTACTAGTGAATGGCCTGTTAGAAACCCTTACAATGCGCACCACACTGCGATGTTTTTCAGAAACCAATTCTACATTGCCACTGCATGTTTCCAGACTTCCCCATGCAGACCACCCCATGGTGCTTTTCTCCATCCTACATTGCCAATCACTGCCTATCCTAATTCCGACCCTCTGATTCACACCACCCTGTGATGTTTTTCTAACTCCTGCTAGTGATTGGCCTGTTAGAAAAAATTACAATGCGCACAACCACTTGATGTTATTCAGAAACCTCTGGTACTTTGCCACTGCATGTTTCTTGACCTCCACATGGTGAGCACCCCGTGGTGCTTTTCTCCATTATACATTGCCACTCACTGCCTATCTTAACTCACACCCTCCTATTCAAACCACCCCGTGATTTTTTTCTCACTCCTACAAGTGAATGTCCTGTTAGAAACCATCACAATGCGCCCCACCCCGCGATATTATTCAGAAACCTATCCTACATTGCCACTGTATGTTTTCTGACTTCCCCATGCTGACCACCCCATGGTGCTTTTCTCCATCCTGAATTGCCACTCCTGCCTATTGTAATTCAAACCCTCCTATTCACACCAACCCTTGATGTTTTTCTCACTCCGATTAGTGAATGGCCTGTTAGAAACACTTAAAATGTGCACCACCCCGAGATCTTATTCAGAAACCTATCCTACATTGTCACTGCATGTTTCCTGACATCCCCATGCTGACCACCCGTGGAGCTTTTCTCCATCCTGCATTTCCACTCCCTGTCTATCCTAAGTCAGACCCTCCGATTCACACCAAACCGTGATTCTCTTCTCACTCATACTAGTGAATGGCCTGTTAGAAACCCTTACAATGCGCACCACCCCACGATCTTTTTCAGAAACCTATCTGTCATTGGAAATGCATATTTCCTGACCTCCCAATTCTGACCAGCCCGTGGTGATTTCCTCCATCCTACATTGCCACACACTGCCTATCCTAATTAAGACCCTGTGAATCACACAACCCCGCGATGGTTTTCTCACTTCTACTAGTGAGTGGCCTGTGAGAAACGCTTACATTGCACACCACCCCGCCATGTTTTTCAGAAACCTATACTACATTGCCACTGCATGTTTCCTGACCTCCCCATGCTGACCACCCCGTGGTGATTTTCTCCATCCTGCATTGCCACTCACTGGCTATACTAATTCAGACCTTCTGATTCATACCACCCCGTGATGCTTTTCTCACTTCTTCTTGTCAATGGCCTGCTAGAAACCCTTACAATGCGCACCACCGTGCAATGTTTTTCAGAAACCTATCTTATATTGCCACTGTATATTTCCTGACCTCCCCATGCTGACCAAACCGTGGTGCTTTTCTCCATCCTACATTGCCACTCACTGGCTATCCTAATTCAGACCCTGCGATTCACACCAACCCGTTATGTTTTTCTCACTCCTACTAGTGAATGGCCTGTTCGAAACACTTACAATGTGCACGACACCAGGATATTTTTCAGAAAGCTCTCCTACATTGCCACTGCATGTTTCCTGACCTCCCCATGCTGACCACCCCGTGGTGCTTTTCTCCATCCTACATTGCCCCTCACTGCCTATCCTAATTCCGACCATCCAATTCACACCACCCCGTGATGTTTTTCTCACTCCTACTAGTGAATGGCCTGATAGAAACCCTTACAATGCGAACCACCCTGCGATGTTTTTCAGAAGCCTATCCTACATTGCCATTGCATGTTTCCTGACCTCCCCATGCTGACCACTACGTGGTGCTTTTCTCCATCCTACATTGTCACTCACTGCCTATCCTAATTTAGACTCTGCGATACACACCACCCCGTGTTTTTCTCATTCCTACTAGTGAATGGCCTGTTAGAAACCCTTACAATGCGCACCACCCTGCAATTTGTTTCATAAAGCTATCCTACATTGCCACTGAATGTTCCTGACCTCCCCATGCTGACCACCCTGTGGTGGTTTTCTTCATCCTTCATTGCCACTAACTGTGTATCGTAATTCAGACCCTCCTATTCACACAACCCCATGTTGTTTTTCTCACTCCTACAAGTGAATGGCCTGTTAGAAACCCTTACAATGCGCACCACCCCGCGATGTTTTTCATAAACCTATCCTATATTGCTACTGCATGTTTCCTGACCTCCCCATGCTGATTACCTCGTGGTGCTTTTCTCTATCCTACATTGCCACTCACTGCCTATCCTAATCCGACACTCCGATTCAAAACACCACGTGATGTTTTTCTCACTCCGACTAGTGAATGGCCTGTTAGAAACCCTTACAATGCGCACCACAACACGGTGTTTTTCAGAAAGCTATCTTACATTGCCACTGCAAGTTTCCTGACATCCCCATGCTGACCACCCTGTACTGCTTTTCTCCATCCTACATTGCCACTCACTGCCTATTCTAATTCAGACCCTCCAATTCACAATGCCCCGTGATGTTTTTCTCACTCTTAATCGTGAATGGCCTGTTAGAAACCCTTACAATGCGAACCACCCCGCAATGTTTTTCAGAAACGTATCTTACATTTCCACTGCATGTTTAATGACCTCCCCATGCTGACCACACTCTAGTGCTTTTCTCCATCCGACATTGTCACTCACTGCCTATCGTAATTCAGACCCTCCGATTCACACCACCCCGTGATATTTTTCTCACTCCTACTAGTGAATGGCGTGCTAGAAACCCTTACAAGGCACACCGACCCGCGTTGTTTTTCAGAAACCTATCCTACATTGCCACTGCATGTTTCCTGACCTCCCCATGCTGACAACCCTGTAGTGCTTTTCTCCATCCTACACTGCCACTAACTGCCTATACTAATTCAGACCCTCCGATTCACACCACACCGTGAGGTTTTTCTCACTCCTACTAGTGAACGGCCTGTCAAAACCCTTACCATGCGCATGACCCCGTGATATTTTTCAGAAACCTATCCTACATTGCCACTGCATGTTTCCTGACATCCCCATGCTGACCACCCCGTGGTGCTTTTCTCCATCCTACATGGCCACTCAAGGCCTATCGTAATTCAGACCCTCCGATTCACACCACCCTGTGATGTTTTTCTCATTGCTACTAGTGAATGGCCTGTTAGAAACCCTTACCACGTGCAGCACCCCGCGATGTTTTTCAGAAACCTATCTGACATTGGAACTGCATGTTTCCTGACCTCCCCATGCTGACCACCCCGTGGCGATTTTGTCCATCCTACATTGCCACTCATTGCCTATCCTAATTCAGACCTTCCGATTCACACCACCCAGTGATGTTTTTCTCACTCCTCCAAGTTAGTGGCCTGTTAGACACCCTTACAATGCACCCACCCAGCGATGTTTTTCAGAAACCAATCCTACATTGCCACTGCATGTTTCTGGAGCTCCCCATGCTGAGCACCCCGTGGTGATTTTCTCCATCCTGCATTGCCACTCACTGCCTATCCTAATTCAGACACTCTGATTCACACCACCCCATGGTGTTTTTCTCACTCCTACTAGTGAATGGCTTGTTAGAAACCCTTACAATGCGCACCACTCCGCGATCTTTTCCAGAAACCTATCCTACATTGCCACTGCATGTTTCCTGAACTCCCCGTGCTGACCTCCCCGTGGTGCTTTTCTCCATTCTTCATTGCAACTCCCTGCCCATACTAATTCAGACACTCCGATTCATACCTCCCCGTGATGTTTTTCTGACTCCTACTAGTGAATGGCCTGTTAGAAACCCTTACAATGCGCACCACACTGCGATGTTTTTCAGAAACCAATTCTACATTGCCACTGCATGTTTCCAGACTTCCCCATGCAGACCACCCCATGGTGCTTTTCTCCATCCTACATTGCCAATCACTGCCTATCCTAATTCCGACCCTCTGATTCACACCACCCTGTGATGTTTT
Source organism: Cavia porcellus (assembly GCF_034190915.1). Classification (NCBI taxonomy): domain Eukaryota; kingdom Metazoa; phylum Chordata; class Mammalia; order Rodentia; family Caviidae; genus Cavia; species Cavia porcellus. The sequence continues at coordinate 32,475,417 of NW_026947515.1, forward strand.
TCTAACTCCTGCTAGTGATTGGCCTGTTAGAAAAAATTACAATGCGCACAACCACTTGATGTTATTCAGAAACCTCTGGTACATTGCCACTGCATGTTTCTTGACCTCCACATGGTGAGCACCCCGTGGTGCTTTTCTCCATTATACATTGCCACTCACTGCCTATCTTAACTCACACCCTCCTATTCAAACCACCCCGTGATTTTTTTCTCACTCCTACAAGTGAATGTCCTGTTAGAAACCATCACAATGCGCCCCACCCCGCGATATTATTCAGAAACCTATCCTACATTGCCACTGTATGTTTTCTGACTTCCCCATGCTGACCACCCCATGGTGCTTTTCTCCATCCTGAATTGCCACTCCTGCCTATTGTAATTCAAACCCTCCTATTCACACCAACCCTTGATGTTTTTCTCACTCCGATTAGTGAATGGCCTGTTAGAAACACTTAAAATGTGCACCACCCCGAGATCTTATTCAGAAACCTATCCTACATTGTCACTGCATGTTTCCTGACCTCCCCATGCTGACCACCCGTGGAGCTTTTCTCCATCCTGCATTTCCACTCCCTGTCTATCCTAAGTCAGACCCTCCGATTCACACCAAACCGTGATTCTCTTCTCACTCATACTAGTGAATGGCCTGTTAGAAACCCTTACAATGCGCACCACCCCACGATCTTTTTCAGAAACCTATCTGTCATTGGAAATGCATATTTCCTGACCTCCCAATTCTGACCAGCCCGTGGTGATTTCCTCCATCCTACATTGCCACACACTGCCTATCCTAATTAAGACCCTGTGAATCACACAACCCCGCGATGGTTTTCTCACTTCTACTAGTGAGTGGCCTGTGAGAAACGCTTACATTGCACACCACCCCACCATGTTTTTCAGAAACCTATACTACATTGCCACTGCATGTTTCCTGACCTCCCCATGCTGACCACCCCGTGGTGATTTTCTCCATCCTGCATTGCCACTCACTGGCTATACTAATTCAGACCTTCTGATTCATACCACCCCGTGATGCTTTTCTCACTTCTTCTTGTCAATGGCCTGCTAGAAACCCTTACAATGCGCACCACCGTGCAATGTTTTTCAGAAACCTATCTTATATTGCCACTGTATATTTCCTGACCTCCCCATGCTGACCAAACCGTGGTGCTTTTCTCCATCCTACATTGCCACTCACTGGCTATCCTAATTCAGACCCTGCGATTCACACCAACCCGTTATGTTTTTCTCACTCCTACTAGTGAATGGCCTGTTCGAAACACTTACAATGTGCACGACACCAGGATATTTTTCAGAAAGCTCTCCTACATTGCCACTGCATGTTTCCTGACCTCCCCATGCTGACCACCCCGTGGTGCTTTTCTCCATCCTACATTGCCCCTCACTGCCTATCCTAATTCCGACCATCCAATTCACACCACCCCGTGATGTTTTTCTCACTCCTACTAGTGAATGGCCTGATAGAAACCCTTACAATGCGAACCACCCTGCGATGTTTTTCAGAAGCCTATCCTACATTGCCATTGCATGTTTCCTGACCTCCCCATGCTGACCACTACGTGGTGCTTTTCTCCATCCTACATTGCCACTCACTGCCTATCCTAATTTAGACTCTGCGATACACACCACCCCGTGTTTTTCCCATTCCTACTAGTGAATGGCCTGTTAGAAACCCTTACAATGCGCACCACCCCGCGATGTTTTTCATAAACCTATCCTATATTGCTACTGCATGTTTCCTGACCTCCCCATGCTGATTACCTCGTAGTGCTTTTCTCTATCCTACATTGCCACTCACTGCCTATCCTAATCCGACACTCCGATTCAAAACACCACGTGATGTTTTTCTCACTCCGACTAGTGAATGGCCTGTTAGAAACCCTTACAATGCGCACCACAACACGGTGTTTTTCAGAAAGCTATCTTACATTGCCACTGCAAGTTTCCTGACATCCCCATGCTGACCACCCTGTACTGCTTTTCTCCATCCTACATTGCCACTCACTGCCTATTCTAATTCAGACCCTCCAATTCACAATGCCCCGTGATGTTTTTCTCACTCTTAATCGTGAATGGCCTGTTAGAAACCCTTACAATGCGAACCACCCCGCAATGTTTTTCAGAAACGTATCTTACATTTCCACTGCATGTTTAATGACCTCCCCATGCTGACCACACTCTAGTGCTTTTCTCCATCCGACATTGTCACTCACTGCCTATCGTAATTCAGACCCTCCGATTCACACCACCCCGTGATATTTTTCTCACTCCTACTAGTGAATGGCGTGCTAGAAACCCTTACAAGGCACACCGACCCGCGTTGTTTTTCAGAAACCTATCCTACATTGCCACTGCATGTTTCCTGACCTCCCCATGCTGACAACCCTGTAGTGCTTTTCTCCATCCTACACTGCCACTAACTGCCTATACTAATTCAGACCCTCCGATTCACACCACACCGTGAGGTTTTTCTCACTCCTACTAGTGAACGGCCTGTCAAACCCTTACCATGCGCACGACCCCGTGATATTTTTCAGAAACCTATCCTACATTGCCACTGCATGTTTCCTGACATCCCCATGCTGACCACCCCGTGGTGCTTTTCTCCATCCTACATGGCCACTCAAGGCCTATCGTAATTCAGACCCTCCGATTCACACCACCCTGTGATGTTTTTCTCATTGCTACTAGTGAATGGCCTGTTAGAAACCCTTACCATGTGCAGCACCCCGCGATGCTTTTCAGAAACCTATCTGACATTGGAACTGCATGTTTCCTGACCTCCCCATGCTGACCACCCCGTGGCGATTTTGTCCATCCTACATTGCCACTCATTGCCTATCCTAATTCAGACCTTCCGATTCACACCACCCAGTGATGTTTTTCTCACTCCTCCAAGTTAGTGGCCTGTTAAACACCCTTACAATGCACCCACCCAGCGATGTTTTTCAGAAACCAATCCTACATTGCCACTGCATGTTTCTGGAGCTCCCCATGCTGAGCACCCCGTGGTGATTTTCTCCATCCTGCATTGCCACTCACTGCCTATCCTAATTCAGACACTCTGATTCACACCACCCCATGGTGTTTTTCTCACTCCTACTAGTGAATGGCTTGTTAGAAACCCTTACAATGCGCACCACTCCGCGATCTTTTCCAGAAACCTATCCTACATTGCCACTGCATGTTTCCTGAACTCCCCGTGCTGACCTCCCCGTGGTGCTTTTCTCCATTCTTCATTGCAACTCCCTGCCCATACTAATTCAGACACTCCGATTCATACCTCCCCGTGATGTTTTTCTGACTCCTACTAGTGAATGGCCTGTTAGAAACCCTTACAATGCGCACCACACTGCGATGTTTTTCAGAAACCAATTCTACATTGCCACTGCATGTTTCCAGACTTCCCCATGCAGACCACCCCATGGTGCTTTTCTCCATCCTACATTGCCAATCACTGCCTATCCTAATTCCGACCCTCTGATTCACACCACCCTGTGATGTTTTTCTAACTCCTGCTAGTGATTGGCCTGTTAGAAAAAATTACAATGCGCACAACCACTTGATGTTATTCAGAAACCTCTGGTACATTGCCACTGCATGTTTCTTGACCTCCACATGGTGAGCACCCCGTGGTGCTTTTCTCCATTATACATTGCCACTCACTGCCTATCTTAACTCACACCCTCCTATTCAAACCACCCCGTGATTTTTTTCTCACTCCTACAAGTGAATGTCCTGTTAGAAACCATCACAATGCGCCCCACCCCGCGATATTATTCAGAAACCTATCCTACATTGCCACTGTATGTTTTCTGACTTCCCCATGCTGACCACCCCATGGTGTTTTTCTCCATCCTGAATTGCCACTCCTGCCTATTGTAATTCAAACCCTCCTATTCACACCAACCCTTGATGTTTTTCTCACTCCGATTAGTGAATGGCCTGTTAGAAACACTTAAAATGTGCACCACCCCGAGATCTTATTCAGAAACCTATCCTACATTGTCACTGCATGTTTCCTGACATCCCCATGCTGACCACCCGTGGAGCTTTTCTCCATCCTGCATTTCCACTCCCTGTCTATCCTAAGTCAGACCCTCCAATTCACACCAAACCGTGATTCTCTTCTCACTCATACTAGTGAATGGCCTGTTAGAAACCCTTACAATGGGCACCACCCCACGATCTTTTTCAGAAACCTATCTGTCATTGGAAATGCATATTTCCTGACCTCCCAATTCTGACCAGCCCGTGGTGATTTCCTCCATCCTACATTGCCACACACTGCCTATCCTAATTAAGACCCTGTGAATCACACAACCCCGCGATAGTTTTCTCACTTCTACTAGTGAGTGGCCTGTGAGAAACGCTTACATTGCACACCACCCCGCCATGTTTTTCAGAAACCTATACTACATTGCCACTGCATGTTTCCTGACCTCCCCATGCTGACCACCCCGTGGTGATTTTCTCTATCCTACATTGCCACTCACTGCCTATCCTAATCCGACACTCCGATTAAAAACACCACGTGATGTATTCCTCACTCCGACTAGTGAATGGCCTGTTAGAAACCCTTACAATGCGCACCACAACACGGTGTTTTTCAGAAAGCTATCTTACATTGCCACTGCAAGTTTCCTGACATCCCCATGCTGACCACCCTGTACTGCTTTTCTCCATCCTACATTGCCACTCACTGCATATTCTAATTCAGACCCTCCGATTCACAATGCACCGTGATGTTTTTCTCACTCTTAATCGTGAATGGCCTGTTAGAAACCCTTACAATGCGAACCACCCCGCAATGTTTTTCAGAAACGTATCTTACATTTCCACTGCATGTTTAATGACCTCCCCATGCTGACTACACTCTAGTGCTTTTCTCCATCCGACATTCTCACTGCCTATCCTAATTCAGACCCTCCGATTCACACCACCCCGTGATATTTTTCTCACTCCTACTAGTGAATGGCGTGCTAGAAACCCTTACAAGGCACATCGACCCGCGTTGTTTTTCAGAAACCTATCCTACATTGCCATTGCATGTTTCCTGACCTCCCCATGCTGACAACCCTGTAGTGCTTTTCTCCATCCTACACTGCCACTAACTGCCTATACTAATTCAGACCCTCCGATTCACACCACACCGTGAGGTTTTTCTCACTCCTACTAGTGAATGGCCTGTCAGAAACCCTTACCATGCGCATGACCCCGTGATAATTTTCAGAAACCTATCCTACATTGCCACTGCATGTTTCCTGACATCCCCATGCTGACCACCCCGTGGTGCTTTTCTCCATCCTACATGGCCACTCAAGGCCTATCGTAATTCAGACCCTCCGATTCACACCACCCTGTGATGTTTTTCTCATTGCTACTAGTGAATGGCCTGTTAGAAACCCTTACCATGTGCAGCACCCCGCGATGTTTTTCAGAAACCTATGCTACATTGCCACTGCATGCTTCCTGACCACACCATGCTGACAACCCTGTCGTGCTTTTCTCCAAACTATATTGCCACTCAATGCCTATCGTAATTCAGACCCTCCGATTCACACCACCCTGTGATGTTTTTCTCATTCCTACTAATGAATGGCCTGTTAGAAACCTTTACAATGCGCACCATCCCGTGACGTTTTTCAGAAACCTATCCTACATTGCCACTGCAGGTTTCCTGACTTTCCCATGCTGACCACCCCATGGTGCTTTTCTCCATCCTACTTTCCACTCATTGCCTATTCTAATTAAGACCCTCCGATTCACACCACCCCGTTATGTTTTTCTCACTCCTCCTAGTTATTGACCTGTTAGAAACACTTACAATGCCCAAAACCCCCGATTTTTTTCTGAATCCCATCCTACATGGCCACTGCATGTTTCCTGACCTTCCCGTGCTGACCTCCCCTTGGTGCTTTTGTCCATCCTAGATTGCCACTCAATGCCTATTCTAATTCAAACCCTCCGATTCACACCACCCTGTGATGTTTTTCTCACTCTTACATGTGAATGGCCTGTTAGAAACCCTTACAATGCGCACCAACCTGGGATGTTTTTCAGAAACCTATTCTACACGTCCACTACATTTTTCCTGACCGACACATGCTGACCAACCCGTGGTGCTTTTCTCCATCCTGCATTGCCACTCACTGCCTATCGTAATTCAGACCCTCCGATTCACAACACCCCGTGATGTTTTTCTGACTCCTACTAGTGAATGGTCTGTTAGAGCCCATTACAATGCCCACCACCACGCATAGTGTTTAAGAAACCTATCCTACATTGCCACTGCATGTTTCCTGACTTCCCAATGCTGACCACCCTGTGGTGCTTTTCTCCATGCTACATTGCCACTCATTCGCTATCCTAATTCAGACTTTCCGATTCATACCACCATGTGATGTTTTTCTCACTCCTACTAGTGAATGGCCTCTTAGAAACCATTACAATGAGCACCACCCAGCGATGTTTTTCACAAACCTATCCTTCAATGCCATGGCATGTTTCTGGAACTCCCCATGCTGACCACCCCGTGGTGCTTTTCTCCATCCTGCATTGCCATTCCCTGCCTATCCTAATTCAGACCCTCTGATTCACACCACCCCTTGATGTTTTTCTCACTCCTAGTAGTTAATGGCCTGTTAGAAACATTTACAATGCGCAGCACCCGGCACTGTTTTTCATAAACCTATCCTATATTGCTACTGCATGTTTGCTGACCTCCCCATGCTGATTACCCCGTGGTGCTTTTCTCTATCCTACATTGCCACTCACTGCCTATCCTAATTCGACACTCCGATTCAACCCACCGCGTGATGTGTTTCTCACTCCTACTAGTGAATGGCCTGTTAGAAACCATTACAATGCACATCACCCATCGATGTTTTTCAGAAACATATCCTACATCGCCACTTCATGTTTCCTGACCTCACTATGCTAACCACCCCGTGGTGATGTTCTCCAACCTACATTGCTACTCACTGCCTATCCTAATTCAGACCTTCTGATTCACACAACCCAGTGATGTTTTTCTCAATCCTAGTAGTGAATGGTCTTTTAGAAAGCGTTATTGTGCGCACCATGCCACAATGTTTTTCAGACAGCTATCCTACATTGCCACTGCATGTTTCCTGACCTCCACCTGCTGAGAACCCTGTGGTGCTTTTCTCCATCCTACATTGCCACGCATTGCCTAACCTAATGCAGACCCTCGGATTCACATCTCACCTTGATGTTTTTCTCACTCTTACTTGTGAATGGCCTGTTAGAAACACTTAAAATGAGCACCAACCTGCAATCTTTGTCAGAAACCTATCCTACATTGCCACTGCAGGTTTCCTGACTTTCCCATGCTGACAACCTTGTGGTGCTTTTCTCCTTCCTACATTGCCTCTCACTGCATATGCTAAATCATACCATCCGATTCACACCACCCTGTGATGTTTTTCTCACTGGTATTAGTGAATGGCGTGTTAGAATCTCTTACAGAGCGCACCACCCCGTGATGTTTTTCAGAAACCTATCCTACATTGCCACTGCATGTTTTCTGACCTCCCCATGCTGAGCAGCCCGTAGTGCTTTTCTCCATCCTACATTGCCACTCACTGGCTATCCTAATTCAGACCCTGCGATTCACACCAACCCGTTATGTTTTTCTCACTCCTACTAGTGAATGGCATGTTCGAAACACTTACAATGTGCACGACACCAGGATATTTTTCAGAAAGCTCTCCTACATTGCCACTGCATGTTTCCTGACCTCCCCATGCTGACCACCCCGTGGTGCTTTTCTCCATCCTACATTGCCCCTCACTGCCTATCCTAATTCCGACCATCCAATTCACACCACCCCATGATGTTTTTCTCACTCCTACTAGTGAATGGCCTGATAGAAACCCTTACAATGCGAACCACCCTGCGATGTTTTTCAGAAGCCTATCCTACATTGCCACTGCATGTTTCCTGACCTCCCCATGCTGACCACTATGTGGTGCTTTTCTCCATCCTACATTGCCACTCACTGCCTATCCTAATTTAGACTCTGCGATACACACCACCCCGTGTTTTTCTCATTCCTACTAGTGAATGGCCTGTTAGAAACCCTTACAATGCGCACCACCCTCAATTTTTTTCATAAAGCTATCCTACATTGCCACTGAATGTTCCTGACCTCCCCATGCTGACCACCCTGTGGTGGTTTTCTTCATCCTTCATTGCCACTAACTGTGTATCGTAATTCAGACCCTCCTATTCACACCACCCCGTGTTGTTTTTCTCACTCCTACAAGTGAATGGCCTGTTAGAAACCCTTACAATGCGCACCACCCCGCGATGTTTTTCGTAAACCTATCCTATATTGCTACTGCATGTTTCCTGACCTCCCCATGCTGATTACCTCGTGGTGCTTTTCTCTATCCTACATTGCCACTCACTGCCTATCCTAATCCGACACTCCGATTCAAAACACCACGTGATGTTTTTCTCACTCCGACTAGTGAATGGCCTGTTAGAAACCCTTACAATGCGCACCACAACACGGTGTTTTTCAGAAAGCTATCTTACATTGCCACTGCAAGTTTCCTGACATCCTCATGCTGACCACTATGTGGTGCTTTTCTCCATCCTACATTGCCACTCACTGCCTATTCTAATTCAGACCCTCCAATTCACAATGCCCCGTGATGTTTTTCTAACTCTTAATCGTGAATGGCCTGTTAGAAACCCTTACAATGCGAACCACCCCGCAATGTTTTTCAGAAATGTGTCTTACATTTCCACTGCATGTTTAATGACCTCCCCATGCTGACCACACTCTAGTGCTTTTCTCCATCTGACATTGTCACTCACTGCCTATCCTAATTCAGACCCTCCTATTCACACCACCCCGTGATATTTTTCTCACTCCTACTAGTGAATGGCATCCTAGAAACCCTTGCAAGGCACACCGACCCGCGTTGTTTTTCATAAAACTATCCTACATTGCCACTGCATGTTTCCTGACCTCCCCATGCTGACAACCCTGTAGTGCTTTTCTCCATCCTACACTGCCACTAACTGCCTATACTAATTCAGACCCTCCGATTCACACCACACCGTGAGGTTTTTCTCACTCCTACTAGTGAATGGCCTGTCAAAACCCTTACCATGCGCACGACCCCGTGATATTTTTCAGAAACCTATCCTACATTGCCACTGCATGTTTCCTGACATCCCCATGCTGACCACCCCGTGGTGCTTTTCTCCATCCTACATGGCCACTCAAGGCCTATCGTAATTCAGACCCTCCGATTCACACCACCCTGTGATGTTTTTCTCATTGCTACTAGTGAATGGCCTGTTAGAAACCCTTACCATGTGCAGCACCCCGCGATGTTTTTCAGAAACCTATCTGACATTGGAACTGCATGTTTACTGACCTCCCTATGCTGACCACCCCATGGCGATTTTGTCCATCCTACATTGCCACTCATTGCCTATCCTAATTCAGACCTTCGAATTCACACCACCCAGTGATGTTTTTCTCACTCCTCCAAGTTAGTGGCCTGTTAGACACCCTTACAATGCACCCACCCAGCGATGTTTTTCAGAAAATAATCCTACATTGCCAATGCATGTTTCTGGAGCTCCCCATGCTGAGAACCCCATGGTGATTTTCTCCATCCTGCATTGCCACTCACTGCCTATCCTAATTCAGACACTCTGATTCACACCACCCCATGATGTTTTTCTCACTCCTACTAGTGAATGGCTTGTTAGAAACCCTTACAATGCGCACCACTCCGCGATCTTTTCCAGAAACCTATCCTACATTGCCACTGCATGTTTCCTGACCTCCCCGTGCTGACCTCCCCATGGTGCTTTTCTCAATTCTTCATTGCAACTCCCTGCCCATACTAATTCAGACACTCCATTTCATACCTCCCCGTGATGTTTTTCTCACTCCTACTAGTGAATGGCCTGTTAGAAACCCTTACATGCGCACCACACTGCGATGTTTTTCAGAAACCAATTCTACATTGCCACTGCATGTTTCCAGACTTCCCCATGCAGACCACCCCATGGTGCTTTTCTCCATCCTACATTGCCAATCACTGCCTATCCTAATTCCGACCCTCTGATTCACACCACCCTGTGATGTTTTTCTAACTCCTGCTAGTGATTGGCCTGTTAGAAAAAATTACAATGCGCACCACCACTTGATGTTATTCAGAAACCTCTGGTACATTGCCACTGCATGTTTCTTGACCTCCACATGGTGAGCACCCCGTGGTGCTTTTCTCCATTATACATTGCCACTCACTGCCTATCTTAACTCACACCCTCCTATTCAAACCACCCCGTGATTTTTTTCTCACTCCTACAAGTGAATGTCCTGTTAGAAACCATCACAATGCGCCCCACCCCGCGATATTATTCAGAAACCTATCCTACATTGCCACTGTATGTTTTCTGACTTCCCCATGCTGACCACCCCATGGTGCTTTTCTCCATCCTGAATTGCCACTCCTGCGTATTGTAATTCAAACCCTCCTATTCACACCAACCCTTGATGTTTTTCTCACTCCGATTAGTGAATGGCCTGTTAGAAACACTTAAAATGTGCACCACCCCGAGATCTTATTCAGAAACCTATCCTACATTGTCACTGCATGTTTCCTGACCTCCCCATGCTGACCACCCGTGGAGCTTTTCTCCATCCTGCATTTCCACTCCCTGTCTATCCTAAGTCAGACCCTCCGATTCACACCAAACCATGATTCTCTTCTCACTCATACTAGTGAATAGCCTGTTAGAAACCCTTACAATGCGCACCACCCCACGATCTTTTTCAGAAACCTATCTGTCATTGGAAATGCATGTTTCCTGACCTCTCAATTCTGACCAGCCCGTGGTGATTTCCTCCATCCTACATTGCCACACACTGCCTATCCTAATTAAGACCCTGCGAATCACACAACCCCGCGATGGTTTTCTCACTTCTACTAGTGAGTGGCCTGTGAGAAACGCTTACATTGCGCACCACCCCGCCATGTTTTTCAGAAACCTATACTACATTGCCACTGCAGGTTTCCTGACCTCCCCATGCTGACCACCCCGTGGTGATTTTCTCCATCCTGCATTGCCACTCACTGGCTATACTAATTCAGACCTTCTGATTCACACCACCCCGTGATGTTTTTCTCACTCCTCCTAGTTAATGGCCTGATAGAAACCCTTACAATGCCCAAAACCCCCGATTTTTTTCTGAATCCTCTCTTACATTGCCACTGCATGTTTCCTGACCTCCTCGTGCTGACCTCCCCTTGGTGCTTTTGTCCATCCTACATTGCCACTCAATGCCTATCATAATTCAAACCCTCCGATTCACACCACCCCGTGATGTTTTTCCCACTCCTACATGTGAATGGCCTGTTAGAAACCTTTACAATGCGCACCACCCCAGCATGTTTTTCAGAAACCTATTCTACACGTCCACTGCATGTTTCCGGACCTACCCATGCTGACCAACCCGTGGTGCTTTTCTCCGTCCTACATTGCTAGTCACTGCCTATCGTAATTCTGACCGTCCGATTCACAACACACCGTGATGTTTTTCTCACTTCTACTAGTGAATGGCCTGTTAGAGCACATTACAATGCGCACCACCCCACAATGTTTTTCAGAAACCTATGCTACATTGCCACTGCATGTTTCCTGACCTCCCCATGCTGACCACCCCGTGGTTCTTTTCTCCATGCTACATTGCCTCCCATTGGCAATCCTAATTCAGACTCTCTGATTCACAACACCCTGTGATGTTTTTCTCACTCCTACTAGTGAATGGCCTGTTAGAAACCATTACAGTGCGCACCACCCCACGATCATTTTCTGAAACCTATCCGACATTGGAACTGCATGTTTCCTGACCTCCCCATGCTGACCACCCCGTGGTGATTTTGTCCATCCTACATTGCCACTCATTGCCTATCCTAATTCAGACCTTCCGATTCGCACCACCCAGTGATGTTTTTGTCACTCCTCCAAGTTAATGGCCTGTTAGAAACCCTTACAATGCACCCACCCAGCGATGTTTTTCAGAAACCTATCCTACATTGCCACTGCATGTTTCTGGAGCTCCCCATGCTGAGCACCCCGTGGTGCTTTTCTCCATCCTGCATTGCCACTCACTGCCTATCCTAATTCAGACACTCTGATTCACACCACCCCGTGATGTTTTTCTCACTCCTAGCAGGTAATGGCCTGTTAGAAACCTTTACAATGCACAGCACCCGGCACTCTTTTTCATAAACCTATCCTATATTGCTACTGCATGTTTCCTGACCTCCCCATGCTGATTACCCCGTGGTGCTTTTCTCTATCCTACGTTGCCACTCACTTCCTATCCTAATTCGACACCCCGATTCAAACCACCACGTGATGTTTTTCTCACTCCTACTAGTGAATGGCCTGTTAGAAACCATTACAATGCACATCACCCAGCGATGTTTTTCAGAAACATATCCTACATCGCCACTTCATGTTTACTGACCTCACTAGGCTAACAACCCCGTGGTGCTGTTCTCCAGGCTACATTGCCACTCCCTGCCTATCCTAATTCAAACCGTCTGATTCACACGACCCCGTGATGCTTTTCTCACTCCTACTAGTGAATGGCCTGTTAGAAGCCAATACAGTGCGCACCACCCCACGATCATTTTCAGAAACCTATCTGACTTTGGAACTGCATGTTTCCTGACCTGCCCATGCTGACCACCCCGTGGTGATTTTGTCCATCCTACATTACCACTCACTGCCTATCCTAATTCAGACACTCTGATTCACACCACCCCATGATGATTTTCTCACTCCTACTAGTGAATGGCTTGTTAGAAACCCTTACAATGCGCACCACTCCGCGATCTTTTCCAGAAACCTATCCAACATTGCCACTGCATGTTTCCAGACCTCCCCGTGCTGACCTCCCCGTGGTGCTTTTGTCCATCCTACAGTGCCACGCAATGCCTATCCTAATTCAGACCCTCTGATTTACACCACCCCGTGATGTTTTTCTCATTCCTCCTAGTTAATGGCCTGTTAGAAACTCTTACAATGCGCACCACCCCGCGATGTTTTTCAGAAAACTATCCTACATTGCTACTGCAGGTTTCCTCACCTCCCCATGCTGACCACCCCATGGTGCTTTTCTCCATCCTACTTTCCACTCACTGTCTATCCTAATTAAGATCCTCCGATTCACACCACCCCTAGATGTTTTTCTCACTCCTACTAGTGAATGGCCTTTTAGAAACATTACAATGCACACCACCCAGTGATATTTTTCAGAAACCTATCCTACATTGCCACTGCATGTTTCCTGACCTCCCCATGCTGACTAACCCATGGTGCTTTTCTCCATCCTACTTTCCACTCACTGCCTATCCTAATACAGACCCTCCAATTCACACCACCCCATGATGTTTTTCTCACTCCTACTAGTGAATGGCCTGTTAGAACCCCTTACAATGCGCAACACCCCGCAATGTTTTTCAGAAACCGGTCCTACATGTCCACTGCATGTTTCCTGACCTGTGCATGCTGACCACCCCGTGGTGCTTTTCTCCATCCTGCATTGCCATTCCCTGTCTATCTTAATTCAGACCCTCCGATTTTCACCACCCCGTGATGTTTTTCTCACTTCTACTAGTGAGTGGCCTGTGAGCAACGCTTACATTGCGCACCACCCCACGATGTTATTCAGAAATATTTCCTACATTGCCATTGCATGTTTCCTGACCTCCAAATGATGACCACCCCATGGTGCTTTTCTCCATCCTACCTTGCCACACATTGCATATCCTAATTCACAGCCTCCGATTCACAACACAACCGTGATGTTTTTCTCATTCCTACTTGTGAGTGGTTTGTTGGAAACCCTTTCAATGCGCACCACCACGCGATGTTTTTCAGAATCGTATACTAGTTTGCCACTGCAGGTTTCCTGACCTTCCCATGCTGACACTCCGTGATGCTTTTCTGCATCCTACATTCCCACTCACTGCCTATCCTAATTCTGACCATCCAATTCACACCACCTGGTGATGTTTCTCACTCCTAGTAGTTAATGCCCTGTTAGAAACTCTTAAATGCGCACCACACCACAATGTTTTTCAGAAACCTATCCTACATTTCCACTCCATGTTTTCTGACCTCCCCAATGTGACCAAACATTGGTGCTTTTCTCCATCCTACATGCCACTCACTGCGTATCCTAATTCAGACCCTCCGAATCACACCACCCCGTGATGTTTTTCTCACTTCTTCTAGAGAGTGGCCTGTGAGAAACGCTTACATTGCGCACCACCCCATGATGTTTTTCAGAAACCTATCCTACATTGCCACTGCATGTTTCCTGACCTCCAAATGATGACCACCCCATGGTGCTTTTCTCGATCCTACATTGCCACTCATTGCGTATACTAATTCACAGCCTCCAATTCACACCACCCCGTGATGATTTTCTCATTCCTACTAGTGAATGGCTTGTTGGAAACCCTTACAATGCACATCACCACGCGATGTTTTTCAGAAACCTATCCTAGTTTGCCACTGCATGTTTCCTGACCTCTCCATGCTGACACCCCGTGATGCTTTTCTCCATCCTACATTGCCACTAACTGCGTATCCTAACTCAGACCCTCCAATTCCCACCACCCCGTGATGTTTTTGTCACTCCACTAGTGAATGGCCTGTTAGAAACCCTTACAATGGTCACCACCCCGTGATATTTTTCAGAAACCTAGCCCACTTTGCCACTCACAGCCTATCCTAATTCTGACCCTCCGATTCACAACACCTGGTGATATTTTTCTCACCCCTACTAGTGAATGGCCTGTTAGAAACCGTTACAATGCACACAACTCCGTGATGTTTTTCACAAACCGATCCTACATTGCCGCTGCATGTTTAGTGACCTCCCCATGCTGACCACCCCTGGTGCTATTCTTCATCCTAGAGTGCCTCTCACTGCATATGATAAATTAGACCATCCGATTCACACCACCCCGTGATGTTTTTCTCACTCCTACTAGTTAATGGCCTGTTAGAAACCCTTAAAATGCGCACCACCCCGCGATGTTTTCAGAAACTTTCCCTACATTGCCACTGCATGTTTTCTGACCTCCCCATGCTGACCACCCCGTGGTGCTTTTCTCCATCCTACATTGCCTCTTACTGCGTATGTTAAATCAGACCCTCCGATTCACACCACCCCGTGATGTTTTTCTCACTCCTACTAGTGAATGGCCTATTGGAAAGACTTACAATGTGCACCACAGCTCGATGTTTTACAGAAATCTATCCTACATTGTCACTGCATGTTTCCTGACCTCCCCATGCTGACCACCCCTTGGTGATTTTCTGCGTCCTACATTGTCACTCAAATCCTATCCTAATTCAGACCCTCCGTATCACAACACCCCGTGATGTTTTTCTCACTCCTACTAGTGAATGGCGTGTTAGAAACCCTTAAAATGCGAACCATGCCACGATGTTTTTCAGACCTATCTTACATTGCCACTGTATGTTTCCTGACCTCCCCATGCTGACTACCCCGTGGTGCTTTTCTGCGTCCTACATTGTCACTCAAAGCCTATCCTAATTCAGACCCTCCGTATCACAACACCCCGTGATGTTTTTCTCACTCCTACTAGTGAATGGCCTGTTAGAAACCCTTACTTTTGACACCAACCCGCGACGTTTTTCAGAAAGCTATCCTACATTTTCACTGCATGTTTCCTGACCTCCCCATGCTGACCACCCCGTGGTGCTTTTTTCGATCCTGTATTGCCACTCACTGCCTATCGTAATTCAAACACACCGATTCACACCACCCCGTTATGTTTTTCTCACTCCTACTAGTGAATGGTGTGTTAGAAACCCTCACAATATGCACCACCCCGCTATGTTTTTCAGAAACCTATCATACATTGCCACTCATTGCCTATCTTAATTGAGACACTCTGAATCACACACCCCGGTGATGTTTTTCTCACTCCTAGTAGTGAATGACCTGTTAGAAACCCTTACAATGTGCACCACCCCACGATGTTTTTCACAAACCTATCGTACATTTGCAATGCATGTTTCCTGACCTCCCCATGCTGTGTACACTGTGGTGCTTTTCTCCATCCTGCATTGCTTCTCCTTGCCTATCGTAATTCAGACCCTCCGATTCCCCCCACCTCGTGATGTTTTTCTCACTCCTACTAGTGAATGGCCTGTTAGAAACCATTACAATGCACACCACCCCGCGATGTTTTTCAGAAAACTATCCTACATTGCCACTGCAGGTTTCCTGACGGCCCCATGATGATCACAACGTTGTGCTTTTCTCCATCCTACATTGCCACTTACTGCATATCCTAAATCAGACCCTCCGATTCACACGAGCCCGTGATGTTTCTCTCACTCCTACTAGTGAATGGCCTATTAGAAACCATTACAATGGGCACCACCACGCGATGATTTCAGAAACCTAACCTACATTGCCACTGCATGTTTCCTGACCTCCCCATGCTGACCAACCCATGGTGCTTTCTTCCATCCTACTTTCCACTCACTGCCTATCCTAATACCGACCCTCCAATTCACACCACCCCATGATGTTTTTCTCATTCCTACTAGTGAATGGCCTGTTAGAATCCCTTACAATGCGCAACACCCCGCGATGTTTTTCAGAAACCGGTCCTACATGTCCACTGCATGTTTCCTGACCTGTGCATGCTGACCACCCCGTGGTGCTTTTCTCCATCCTGCATTGCCATTCCCTGCCTATCCTAATTCAGACCCTCCGATTTTCACCACCCCGTGATGTTTTTCTCACTTCTAGTAGTGAGTGGCCTGTGAGAAACGCTTACATTGTGCACCACCCCGCGATGTTTTTCAGAAACCTTTCCTACATTGCCACTGCATGTTTCCTGACCTCCAAATGATGACCACCCCATGGTGCTTTTCTCCATCGTACATTGTCACACATGGCATATCCTAATTGAGAGCCTCTGATTCACACCACACGGTGATGTTTTTCTCATTCGTACAAGTGAGTGGCTTGTTGGAAACCCTTACAATGCGCACCACCATGCGATGTGTTTCAGAAACCTATCCTAGTTTGCCACTGCAGGTTTCCTGACCTTCCCATGCTGACACTCCGTGATGCTTTTCTGCATCCTACATTCCCACTCACTGCCTATCCTAATTCTGATGGTCCGATTCACACCACCCCGTGATGTTTCTCACCCCTAGTAATTAATGCCCTGTTAGAAACTCTTAAAATGCGCACCACACCACAATGTTTTTCAGAAACCTATCCTACATTTCCACTCCATGTTTTCTGACCTCCCCAATGTGACCAACCGATGGTGCTTTTCTCCATCCTACATGCCACTCACTGCGTATCCTAATTCAGACCCTCCGAATCACACCACCCCGTGATGTTTTTCTCACTTCTTCTAGTGAGTGGCCTGTGAGAAACGCTTACATTGCGCAACACCCCACGATGTTTTTCAGAAACCTATCCTACATTGCCACTGCATGTTTCCTGACCTCCAAATGATGACCACCCCATGGTGCTTTTCTCGATCCTACATTGCCACTCATTGCGTATACTAATTCACAGCCTCCAATTCACACCACCCCGTGATGATTTTCTCATTCCTACTAGTGAATGGCTTGTTGGAAACCCTTACAATGCACATCACCACGCGATGTTTTTCAGAAACCTATCCTAGTTTGCCATTGCATGTTTCCTGACCTCTCCATGCTGACACCCCGTGATGCTTTTCTCCATCCTACATTGCCACTAACTGCGTATCCTAACTCAGACCCTCCGATTCACACCACCCCGTGATGTTTTTGTCACTCCACTAGTGAATGGCCTTTTAGAAACCCTTACAATGGTCACCCCCCGCGATGTTTTTCAGAAACCTAGCCCACTTTGCCACTCACTGCCTATCCTAATTCTGACCCTCCGATTCACAACACCTGGTGATGTTTTTCTCACCCCTACTAGTGAATGGCCTGTTAGAAACCGTTACAATGCACACAACTCCGTGATGTTTTTCACAAACCGATCCTACATTGCCGCTGCATGTTTAGTGACCTCCCCATGCTGACCACCCCTGGTGCTATTCTTCATCCTACAGTGCCTCTCACTGCATATGATAAATTAGACCATCCGATTCACACCACCCCGTGATGTTTTTCTCACTCCTACTAGTTAATAGCCTGTTAGAAACCCTTAAAATGCGCACCACCCCACGATGTTTTTCAGAAACTTTCCCTACATTGCCACTGCATGTTTTCTGACCTCCCCATGCTGACCACCCCGTGGTGCTTTTCTCCATCCTACATTGCCTCTTACTGCGTATGTTAAATCAGACCCTCCGATTCACACCACCCCGTGATGTTTCTCTCACTCCTACTAGTGAATGGCCTGTTGGAAAGACTTACAATGTGCACCACAGCTCGATGTTTTACAGAAAGCTATCCTACATTTTCACTGCATGTTTCCTGACCTCCCCATGCTGACCACCCCTTGGTGATTTTCTGCGTCCTACATTGTCACTCAAAGCCTATCCTAATTTAGACCCTCCGTATCACAACACCCCGTGATGTTTTTCTCACTCCTACTAGTGATTGACGTGTTAGAAACCCTTCAAATGCGAACCATGCCACGATGTTTTTCAGACCTATCTTACATTGCCACTGTATGTTTCCTGACCTCCCCATGCTGACCACCCCGTGGTGCTTTTCTGCGTCCTACATTGTCACTCAAAGCCTATGCTAATTCAGACCCTCCGTATCACAACACCCCGTGATGTTTTTCTCACTACTAGTGAATGGCCTGTTAGAAACCCTTACTTTTGACACCAACCTGCGACGTTTTTCAGAAAGCTATCCTACATTTTCACTGCATGTTTCCTGACCTCCCCATGCTGACCACCCCGTGGTGCTTTTTTCGATCCTGTATTGCCACTCACTGCCTATCCTAATTCAAACAAACCGATTCACACCAACCCGTTATGTTTTTCTCACTCCTACTAGTGAATGGCGTGTCAGAAACCCTTACAATATGCACCACCCCGCTATGTTTTTCAGAAACCTATCCTACATTGCCACTCATTGCCTATCTTAATTCAGACACTCTGAATCACACCCCCCGGTGATGTTTTTCTCACTCCTACTAGTGAATGACCTGTTAGAAACCCTTACAATGCGCACCACCCCACGATGTTTTTCACAAACCTATCGTACATTTGCAATGCATGTTTCCTGACCTCCCCATGCTGTGTACACTGTGATGCTTTTCTCCATCCTGCATTGCTTCTCCTTGCCTATCGTAATTCAGACCCTCCGATTCACCCCACCTCGTGATGTTTTTCTCACTCCTACTAGTGAATGGCCTGTTAGAATCCATTACAATGCACACCACCCCGCGATGTTTTTCAGAAACCTATCCTACATTGCCACTGCATGTTTCCTGACTTCCCCATGCTGACTACCCTTGGTGCTTTTCCCTATCCTACATTGCCACACCTTTCCTATCCTAATTCAGACCCTTCTATTCACAACACGCCGTGATGTTTTTCTCACTCCTACTAGTGAATCGCCTGTTAGGAACCGTCACAATGCGCTCCACCTGGCAATGTTTTTCAGAAACCTATCCTACATTGCCACTGCATGTTTCCTGACTTCCCCATGCTGGCCACCCCATCGTGCTTTTCTCCATCCTGCATTGCCACTCCCTGCCTATCCTATTTCAGACACTCTGATTCACACCACCCCGTGATGATTTTTTCACTCCTACTAGTGAATGGCCTGTTAGAAACCCTTACAATGCGCACCAGCCCAAGATCTTTTCCAAAAACCTATCTAATATTGGAAGTGTATGTTACCTGACCTCCCCATGCTGATCACCCCATGGTGATTTTCTACATCCTGCATGGCCGCTCACTGCATATCCTGTTTCAGACCCTCTGATTCATACCACCCCATGCTGTTTTTCTCACTCCTACTAGGGAATGGCCTGTTAGAAACCCTTACAATGCGCATCACCACGTGATGTTTTTCAGAAACCTATTCTACATTGCCACTTCATGTTTCCTGACCTCACTATGCTGACCACCCCGTGGTGCTTTTCTCCAGCCGACATTGCCACTCACTGCCTATCCTAATTCCGACCTTTCGATTCACACCACCCTGTGATGTTTTTCTCACTCCTACTAGTGAATGGTCTTTTAAAAAGCCTTACAATGCGCACAACACCGCGATCATTTTCAGAATCGTTTACTACATTGCCCTGGATGTTTCTTGACCTCCCCATGCTGAAAACCCCATGGTGCTTTTCTCCATCCTACATTGTCACTCACTGCCTATCCTAAATCAGACCCTCCAATTCACACGACTCCGTGATGTTTTTCTCACTCCTACTAGTGAATGGCCTGGTAGAAACCCTTAAAATGCGCAACACCATGCGGTGTTTTTCAGACAGCTATCCTACATTGCCACTGCATGTTTCTTGAACTCCCCATGCTGACTACCGCGTGGTGCTTTTCTCCATCCTACATTGCCACACATTGCATATCTTAATTCAGACCGTTCGATTCACACTACCCCGTGATGTTTTTCTCTCTTCTACTAGTGAATTGCCTGTTAGAAACCATTACAATGCTCACCACCCGGCAATGTTTTTCAGAAACCTATCCTACATTGCCAATGCATGTTTCCTGACCTCCCCATGCAGACCACCCTGTGGTGCTTTTCTCCATCCCATATTGCCACTCACTACCTATCCTAATTCAGGCCCTCCGATTCACACCACCCCGTGATGTTTTTTTCACTCCTATTAGTGAATGGCCTGTTAGTAACCATTACAATGAACACCACCCAGCGATGGTTTTCAGAAACCTATCCTACATTGCAAATTCATGTTTCCTGACCTCACTATTCTGACCACCCCGTGGTGCTTTTCTCCAACCTACATTGCCACTCACTGCCTATCCTAATTCAGACCTTTCGAATCACACCACCCTGTGATGTTTTTCTCACTCCTACTAGTGAATGGTCAGTTAAAAAGCCTTACAATGCGCACAACCCCGCGATCTTTTTCAGAATCCTATACTACATTGCCCTGGATGTTTGTTGACCTCCCCATGCTGAAAACCCTGTGGTGCTTTTCTCCATCCTGTGTTGCCACTCCATGCCTATCCTAATTCAGACACTTTGATTCACACCACCCCATGATCGTTTTCTCACTCCTAGTAGTGAATGGCCTGTTAGAAACACTTACAATGCGCACCACCCCACAATGTTTTCCAGAAACCTATCCTACATTGCCACTGCATGTTTTCTCACCTCTCCATGCTGACCACCACGTGGAGCTTTTATCCATCCTACAATCCAACTCACTGCCTATCCTAAATCCGACCTTCCGATTAACACCACCCCGTGAGGTTTTTCTCACTCCTACTAGTGAATGGCCTGTTAGATACCCTTACAATGCGCACCACCCCGAGATGCTTTTCAGAAACCAATCCTACATTATCACTGCACGTTTCCTGACTTCCCCCTGCTGAAAAGCCTGGGGTGCTTTTCTCCATCCTACTTTGCCACTCACTACCTATCCTAATACAGACCATCCGGTTCACACCATGCCATGTTGTTTTTCTCACTCCTACTAGTGAATGGCCTATTAGACACCCTTACAATGTGAACCACTCCGCGATGTTTTTCAAAAACCTATCTGACATTGCCACTGCATGTTTCCTGACCTCCTCATGCTGATCACCTCGTGGTGCTTTTCTCCATCCTACATTGCCACTCACTGCCTATCCTAATTCAGACCCTCAGATTCACACCACCCCGTGATGTTTTTCTCACTCCTACTAGTGAATGGCCTGTTGGAAACCATTACAATGTGTACCACCCCGTGATGTTTTTCAGAAACCTATCCTAAATTGCCACTGCATGTTTCCTGACCTCCCCATGCTGATCACCCCGTAGTGCTTTCCTCCATCCTACATTGCCACACATTGCCTATCCTAATTCGGACCCTTCGATTCACACCACCCCGTGATTTTTTTCTCACTCCTATTAGTGAATGGCCTGTTAGAAACCATTACAATGCACACCGCCCGTCAATGTTTTTAAGAATCCTATCCTACATTGCCGTAGATGTTTCTTCACCTTCCCATGCTAAAAACCCCGTGGTGCTTTTCTCCATCCTGTATTGCCACATCCTGCCTATCATAATTCAGACCTTCCGATTCGCAGAGCCAAGTGATCCTTTTCTCACTCCTCCTAGTGAATGGTCTGTTAGAAAGCCTTACAATGCTCACCACTCCGTGATCTTTTTCAGAATCCTTTACTACATTGCCCTGGATGTTTCTTGACCTCCCCATGCTGAAAATCCCGTGGTGCTTTTCTCCATCCTGTATTTTCACTCCGTGTCTATCCTAATTCAGACACTCTGATTCACACCACAACATGATGTTTTTCTCACTCCTAGTAGTGAATGCCCTGTTAGAAACCCTTACAATGCGCACAACCCTCGATGATTTTCAGAAACCTATGCTACATTGCCACTGCATTTTCCTTACAAACCCTTGCTGACTTCCCCGTGGTGCTTTTGCCATACTACATTGCCACGCATTGCCTAACCGAATTCAGGCTCTCCGATTCATACCACTCCGTGATGTTTTTCTCACTCCTACTTGTGAATGGCCTGTTTGAAACATTTACAATGCGTAACACCCTGTGGTGTTTTTCAGAAAGCTATCCTACATTGCCACTGCAAGTATCTTCGCCTCGCCATACTGACTTCCCCGTGATGCTTTTCTGCATCCTACGTTGCCACTCATTGCCTATTGTAATTCAGACCCTCCAATTCACACCACCTGTGATGTTTTTCTCACTCCGACTAGTGAATGGCCTGTTAGAAACCATTACAGTGCGCACCACCCTGCGATGTTTTTCAGAAACCTATCCTACATTGCCACTGCATGTTTCTTGACCTCCCCATGGTGACTACCCCATGGTGCTTTTCTCCATTATACATTGCCACTCACTGCTTATCCTATCTCAGACCCTCCTATTCACACCACCCCGATTTTTTTTTCACTCCTACTAGTGAATGGCCTGTTAGACACCGTTATTAGGCGCACCACGCCGCGATGTTTTTCAGAAATCTATCCTACATTGCCACTGAATGTTTCCTGACATCAACATTCTGACCACCCCGCGGTGCTTTTCTCCATCCTGAATTACCACTCCATGCCTATTTTAATTCAGACCCTCCGATTCACACCACCCCATGATTTTATTCTCACTCTTAGTAGTGAATGGCCTGTTAGAAACACTTAAAATGCGCACCACCCCGCGATCTTATTCAGAAACCTAACCTATATTGCCACTGCATGTTTCCTCATCTCCCCATGCTGAGCACCGCGTGGTGCTCTGCTCCATCCTGCATTGCCACTCCCTTCCTATCCTAATTCAGACCCTCCGATTCACACCACCCCGTGATGCTTTTTTCACTCCTACAAGTGAATGGCCTGTTAGAAAACCTTACAATGCGCACCACCCCGTGATCTTTTTCAGAAACCTATCTGATATTGGAAATGAATGTTTCATGACCTCCCCATGCTGACCACCCCGTGGTGCTTTACTCCATCCTACATTGAAACTCACTGCCTATCCTAAATCAGACCCTCCAATTCACACCACCCCGTGATGATTTTCTCACTCGTAGTAGTGAATGGCCGGTTGGAAACTCTTACAATGCGTACCACCCCGGGATGATTTTCAGAAACCTATCCTACATTACCACTGGATGTTTCCTGACCTCCCCCTGGTGAAAACCCTGTGGTGCTTTTCTCATTCCTACATTGCAACTCACTGCCTATCGTAATTCGGACCTTCTGATTCACACCACCCCGTGATGTTTTTCTCACTCCTACTAGTGAATGGAATGTTAGAAACCATTACAATTCGCACCACCCCACGATGTTAGTCAGAAACCTATCCTACATTGCCACTGCATGTTTCTTGAACTCCCCATGGTGACCACCCCGTGGTGCTTTTCTCCATTATACATTGCCACTCACTGCCTATCATAACTCTGACCCTCCTATTCACACCAATACGTGATGTTTTTCTCACTCGTAGAAGTGAAGGACCGGTTAGAAACCATTACTATGTGCCCCACCCCGCGCTGTTATTCAGAAACCTATACTACATTGCAACTTTATGTTTTTTGACTTCCCCATGCTGACCACCCCATGATGCTTTTCTCCATCCTGAATTGTCACTCCTGCCTATTCTAATTCAAATCCTCCTATTCACACCATCCCGTGATGATTTTCTCACTCCTACTAGGGAATGGCCTGTTAGAAACACTTAAAATGCGCACCACACCGCGATCTTATTCAGAAACCTATCCTACATTGCCAGTGCATGTTTCCTGACTTCCCCATGCTGACCAGCCCGTGGTGCTTTTCTCCATCTGCATTGCCACTCCCTGCCTATCCTAATTCATACACTCCGATTCACACCTCCCTGTGATGCTCTTCTCATTCCAACTAGTGAATGGCCTGTTAGAAACCCTTACAATTCGCACCATCCCGCGATCTTTTTCAGAAACCTATCTGACATTGAAACTGCATGTTTCCTGACCTCCCCATGCTGACCAACCCGTGGTGCTTTTCTCCATCCTACATAGCCAATCCCTGCCTATCCTAATTCAGACCCTCCGATTCACACCACCCCTTGATTTTTTTCTCACTCCTAATATTGAATGGCCTGTTAGAAACCCTTACAATGCGCACCACACCGCGATGTTTTTCAGAAACCTATCCTACATTGCCACTGCCTGTTTCTTGACCTTCCCATGCTGACCTCCCCGTGGTGCTTTTCTCCATCCTACATTGCCACTCACTGCCTATTCTAATTCAGACCCTCCGATTCACACCACCCCGTGATGTTTTTCTCACTCCTACTAGTGGATGGACTGTTAGAAACCATTACAATGCCCACAACCCCGCGATGTTTTTCTGAAAGCAATCCTACATTGCCACTGCATGTTTCCATACCTCCCCATGCTGACCACCCTGTGGTGCTTTCGTCCATCCTACATTGCCTCTCACTGCTTATTGTAATTCCGACCCTCTGATTCACACCACCCCGTGATGATTTTCTCATTCCTACTAGTGAATGGCCTGTTAGAAACCATTACAATGCGCACCACCCCGCGATGTTTTTCAGAAACCTATCCTACATTGCCCCTGCATGTTTCTTGACCTCCCCATGCTGACCACCCCATGGTGCTTTTCTCCATCCTGCTTTCCACTCACTGCCTATCCTAATTCAGACCTTCTGATTCGCACCACCCAGTGATGTTTTTCTCACTCCTGCTAGTTAATGGCCTGACAGAAACCCTTAAAATGCCCACAACCCCCGATTTTTTTCTGAATCCTGTCCTACATTGCCACTGCATGTTTCCTGACCTCCCCGTGCTGACCTCCCCTTGGTGCTTTTTTCCATCCTACATTGCCACTCAATGCCTATCGTAATTCAAAAACTCTGATTCACACCACCCCGTGATGTTTTTCCCACTCCTACATGTGAATGGCCTGTTAGAAACATTTACAATGCGCACTACCCTGCCATGTTTTTCAGAAACCTATTCTACACGTCCACTGCATGTTTCCTGACCTACCCATAGTGACCAACCCGTGGTGCTTTTCTCCATCCTACATTGCTACTAACTGCCTATCATAATTCAGACCCTCCGATTCACAACACCCCGTGATGTTTTTCTCACTTCTACTAGTGAATGGCCTGTTAGAGCCCATTACAATGCGCACCACCCCGCAATGTTTTTCAGAAACCTATCCTACATTGCCAATGCATGTTTCCTGACCTCCCCATGCTGATTACCTCGTGGTGCTTTTCTCTATCCTACATTGCCACTCACTGCCTATCCTAATTCGACACTCCGATTCAAACCACCACGTGATGTTTTTCCCACTCCTACTAGTGAATGGCCTGTTAGAAACCATTACCATGCGCACCACCCCGCGATATTTTTCAGAAATCTATCCTACATCGCCACTTCTTGTTTCCTGACCTCACTATGCTAACCACCCCGTGGTGCTTTTCTCCAACCTACATTGCCACTCACTGCCTATCCTAATTCAGACCTTCTGATTCACACCACCCCGTGATGTTTTTCTCAATCCTAGTAGTGAATGGTCTGTTAGAAAGCGTTACTGTGCGCACCATGCCACAATGTTTTTCAGACAGCTATCCTACATTGCCACTGCATGTTTCCTGACCTCCCCTGCTGAAAACCCTGTGGTGCTTTTCTCCATACTTCATTGCCACTCACTGCATATCCTAATTCAGACCATCCGATTCACACCACCCCATGATGTTTTCCTCTCTCCTACTAGTGAAAGGCCTGTTAGAAACCCTTACAATGCACACCATGCCACAATGTTTTTCAGACAGCTATCCTACATTGCCATTGCATGTTTCCTGAACTCCCCATGCTGACCAGCCCGTGGTACTTTTCTCCATCCTTCATTGCCACACATTGCCTCTCCTAATTCAGACACTTCGTTTTGCACCACCCCGTGATGTTTTTCTCACTCCAACTAGTGAATGGCCTGTTAGAAAGCATTACAATGCGCTCGACACCGCCATGTTTTTCAGAAACCTATCCTACATTGCCACTGAATGTTTCCTGAACTCCACATGCTGACCACCCCATGGTGCTTTTCTCCATCCTACATTGCCACTCACTGCCTATCCTAATTCAGACCATCCGATTCACACCACCCCGTGACGTTTCTCCAACTCCTACTAGTGAATGGCCTATTAGAAACCCTTACAATGCGCACCACCCCACGATGTTTTTCAGAAACCAATCCTACATTGCCATTGCATGTTTCCAGACATCCACATGCTGCCCACCCTGTGGTGCTTTTCTCTATCCTACATTGCCACTCAATGCCTATCCTAATTCAGACTCTCGAAATCACACCACCTCGTTATGTTTTTCTCACTCCTACTAGTGAGTGGACTTTTGGAAACCATTACAATGTGCACTACCCCGCGATGTTTTTCATAAACCTATCCTACATTACCACTGCATGTTTTCTGAATTCCCCATGGTGACCTCCCAGTGGTGCTTTTCTCCATCCTAGATTGCCACTCATTGCGTATCCTAATTCAGACCCTCCGATTCACTCCACCCCGTGATGTTTTTCTCATTCCTACTAGTGAATGGCTTGTTGGAAACCCTTACAATGCGCACCACCACGCGATGTTTTTCAGAAACCCATCCTAGCTTGCCACTGCATGTTTCCTGACCTCCCCATGCAGACCACCCCGTGGTGATTTTTTCCATCCTACTTTGCCACTCACTGCCTATACTAATTCAGACCCTCTGATTCACACGACCCATTGACGTTTTTCGCACTCCTACTAGTGAATGGCCTGTTAGAAACCTTTACAATGTGAACTACACCGCGATGTTTTCAGAAACCTGTCCTACATTTCCACTGCATGTTTCCTGACCTCCCCATGCTGACCACCCCATGGTGCTTTTCTCCATCCTGCTTTCCACTCACTGCCTATCCTAATTAAGACCCTCTGATTCATATTACCCCGTGATGTTTTTCTCACTCCTACATGTGAACGGCCTGTTAGAAACCATTACAATGTGAACCACCCCGCGATGTTTTTCACAAACCTATACTACATTGCCACTGTATGTTTCCTGACCTCCCCATGCTGACCACCCCGTGGTGATTTTCTCCATCCTACATTGCCACTCACTGCCTATCCTAATTCAGAACTTCTGATTCACACCACCCAGTGATGTTTTTCTCACTCCTCCTAGTTAATGGCCTGATAGAAACCCTTAAAATGCCCACAATCCCCAACTTTTTTCTGAATCCTGTCCTACATTGCCACTGCATGTTTCCTGACCTCCCTGCGCTGACCTCCCCTTGGTGCTTTTGTCCATCCTACATTGCCACTCAATGCCTATCGTAATTCAAAAACTCTGATTCACACCACCCCGTGATTTTTTTCCCACTTCTACATGTGAATGGCCTGTTAGAAACCTTTACAATGCGCAAGACCCTGACATGTTTTTCAGAAACCTATTCTACATGTCCACTGAATGTTTTCTGACCTACCCATGCTGTCCAACCCGTGGTGCTTTTCTCCATCCTACATTGCTACTAACTGCCTATCGTAATTCAGACCCTCCGATTCACAACACCCCGTGATGTTTTTCTCACTTCTACTAGTGAATGGCCTGTTAGAGCCCATTACAATGCGCACCACCCCGCAATGTTTTTCAGCAAGCTATCCTACATTGCCAATGCATGTTTCCTGACCGCCCCATGCTGACCACCTTGTGGTTCTTTTCTCCATGCTACATTGCCACTCATTGGCTGTCCTAATTCAGACTCTCTGATTCACACCACCCTGTGATGTTTTTCTCACTCCTACTAATGAATAGCCTGTTAGAAAGCATTACAATGCGCACCACCCAGCGATGTTTTTCACAAACCTATCCTTCATTGCCACTGCATGTTTCCGGACATCCCCATGCTGACCACCCCGTGGTGCTTTTCTCCATTCTGCATTGCCATTCCCTGCCTATCCTAATTCAGACCCTCCGATTCACACCACCCCGTGATGTTTTTCTCACTCCTACTAGTCAATGGCCTGTTCGAAATCTTTACAAAGCATACCACCCGGCAATGTTTTTCAGAAACCTATCCTATATTGCTACTGCATGTTTCCTGACCTCCCCATGCTGATCACCCCGTGGTGCTTTTTTCTATCCTACATTGCCACTCACTGCCTATGCTAATTCGACACTCCGATTCAAACCAGCACGTGATGTTTTTCTCACTCCTACTAGTGAATGGCCTGTTAGAAACCATTACAATGTACATCACCCAGCGATGTTTTCAGAAATCTATCCTACATAGCAACTTCATGTTTCCTGACCTCACTATGCTAACAATCCCGTGGTGCTTTTCTCCATCCTGCATTGCCACTCCCTGCCTATCCTAATGCAGACCCTGCAATTCACACCACCCCGTGATTCTCTTCTCACTCCTAGTAGTGAATGGCCTGTTAGAAACCATTACAGTGCGCACCACTCCACGATCATTTTCAGAAACCTATCTGACATTGGAACTGCATGTTTCCTGACCTCCACATGCTGACCACCCCGTGCTGATTTTGTCCATCCTACATTGCCACTCATTGCCTATCCTAATTCAGACCCTCCGATTCACACCACCCCGTGATGTTTTTCTCACTCCTAATAGTGAATGTAATGTTACACACCCATACAATGCGCAGCACCCCGCGATGTTTTTCAGAAACCTATCCTGCATTGCCACTGCATGTTTCTGGAGCTCCCCATGCTGAACTCCCTGTGGTGATTTTCTCCATCCTGCATTGCCACTCACTGCCTATCCTAATTCAGACACTCTGATTCACACCACCTCATGATGTTTTTCTCACTCCTACTAGTGAATGGCTTGTTAGAAACCCTTACAATGCGCATGACACCGTGATGGTTTTCAGAAACATATCCTACATTGCCACTGCATGTTTCCAGACTTTCTTATGCTGACCATCCCATGGTGCTTTTCTCCATCCTACTTCCACTCTCTGCGTATCTTAATTCAGACCTTGCGATTCACACCACCCCGTGATATTTTTCTCATTCCTCATAGTTTATGGCCTTTTGGAAACCCTTACAATGCGCACCACCCCGCGATGTTTTTCAGAAAATATCCTACATTGCCAATGCATGTTTCATGACCTCCCCATGCTGACCATCCCGTGGGGCTTTTCTCCATCCTACATTGCCACTCACTGCCTATCCTAATCCAATCCCTCTGATTCACACCACGCCGTGATGTTGTTCTCACTCCTACTAGTGAATGGCCTGTTAGAAACACCCACAATGCGCACCACCCCGCGATGTTTTTCAGAAACCTATCCTACATTGCCACTGCATGTTTCCTGACCTCACCGTGCTGACCTCCCCGTGGTCTTTTGTCCATCCTACATTGCCACTCAATGCCTATCCTAATTCAGACCCTCTGATTTACACCACCCTGTGATGTTTTTCTCATTCCTCCTAGTTAATGGCCTGTTAGAAACCCTAACAATGTGCACCACCCCATGATGTTTTTCAGAAACCTATCCTACATTGCCACTGCATGTTTCCAGACCTCCACATGCTGACCAACCCATGGTGCTTTTCTCTATCCTACTTTCCACTCACTGCCTATCCTAATTCAGACCCTCCAATTCACACCACCCCATGATGTTTTTCTCACTCCTACTAGTGAATGGCCTGTTAGAAACCATTACAATGCGCACCACCCCATGATGTTTTTCAGAATCCTATCCTACATTGCCACTGCATGTTTCCTGACCTCCCCATGCTGACCACCCCATGGTGCTTTTCTCCATCCTACTTTGCACTCATTGCCTATCCTAATTAAGACCCTGCGATTCACACCACACCGTGATGTTTTTCTCACTCCTCCTAGTTAATGGCCTAATAGAAACAATTACAATGCCCACAACCCCCGATTTTTTTCTGAATCCTATCCTACATTGCCACTGCATGTTTCCTGACCTCCCCGTGCTGACCTCCCCTTGGTGCTTTTGCCCATCCTGCATTGCCACTCCCTGCCTATCCTAATTCAGACCCTCCGATTCACACCACCCCGTGATGCTTTTCTCACTCTTACTAGGGTATGGCATGTGAGAAACCCTTAAAATGTGCGCCACCCCACGATCTTTTCCAGAAACCTATCTGACTTTGGAACTGCATGTTTCCGGACCACCCCATGTTGACCAACCTATGGTGCTTTTCTGCATCCTACATTGCAACTAACTACCCATACTAATTCAGAACCTCCGATTCATCCCTCCCCGTGATGTTTTTCTCACTCCTACTATTTAATGGCCTCTTAGAAATCCTTACAATGCGCACCGCCCCACGATCTTCTTCAGAAACCTATCTGACATTGGAACTGCATGTTTCCTGACCTCCCCATGCTGACCACCCTGTGGTGATTTTGTCCATCCTACCTTGCCACTCATTGCCTATCCTAATACAGCCCTCCGATTCACAACACCCAGTGATGTTTTTCTCACTCCTCCAAGTTAATGGCCTGTTAGAAACCCTTACAATGCACACCACCCAGCGATGTTTTTCAGAAACCTATCCTGCATTGCCACTGCACGTTTCTGGAGCTCCCCATGCTGAGCTCCCTGTGGTGATTTTCTCCATCCTGCATTGTCACTCACTGCCTATCCTAATTCAGACACTCTGATTCACACCACCTCATGATGTTTTTCTCACTCCTACTAGTGAATGGCTTGTTAGAAACCCTTACAATGCGCATGACACCGTGATGGTTTTCAGAAACATATCCTACATTGCCACTGCATGTTTCCAGACTTCCTTATGCTGACCATCCCATGGTGCTTTTCTCCATCCT
Source organism: Cavia porcellus (assembly GCF_034190915.1). Taxonomy (NCBI): domain Eukaryota; kingdom Metazoa; phylum Chordata; class Mammalia; order Rodentia; family Caviidae; genus Cavia; species Cavia porcellus. Next base: position 32,507,035 of record NW_026947515.1, read on the forward strand.
ACTTCCACTCTCTGCGTATCCTAATTCAGACCTTGCGATTCACACCACCCCGTGATATTTTTCTCATTCCTCATAGTTTATGGCCTTTTGGAAACCCTTACAATGCGCACCACCCCGCGATGTTTTTCAGAAAATATCCTACATTGCCAATGCATGTTTCATGACCTCCCCATGCTGACCATCCCGTGGGGCTTTTCTCCATCCTACATTGCCACTCACTGCCTATCCTAATCCAATCCCTCCGATTCACACCACGCCGTGATGTTGTTCTCACTCCTACTAGTGAATGGCCTGTTAGAAACACCCACAATGCGCACCACCCCGCGATGTTTTTCAGAAACCTATCCTACATTGCCACTGCATGTTTCCTGACCTCACCGTGCTGACCTCCCCGTGGGCTTTTGTCCATCCTACATTGCCACTCAATGCCTATCCTAATTCAAACCCTCGGATTTACACCACCCTGTGATGTTTTTCTCATTCCTCCTAGTTAATGGCCTGTTAGAAACCATAACAATGTGCACCACCCCATGATGTTTTTCAGAAACCTATCCTACATTGCCACTGCATGTTTCCAGACCTCCACATGCTGACCAACCCATGGTGCTTTTCTCTATCCTACTTTCCACTCACTGCCTATCCTAATTCAGACCCTCGAATTCACACCACCCCATGATGTTTTTCTCACTCCTACTAGTGAATGGCCTGTTAGAAACCATTACAATGCGCACCACCCCGTGATGTTTTTCAGAATCCTATCCTACATTGCCACTGCATGTTTCCTGACCTCCCCATGCTGACCACCCCATGGTGCTTTTCTCCATCCTACTTTGCACTCATTGCCTATCCTAATTAAGACCCTGCGATTCACACCACCCCGTGATGTTTTTCTCACTCCTCCTAGTTAATGGCCTAATAGAAACACTTACAATGCCCACAACCCCCGATTTTTTTCTGAATCCTATCCTACATTGCCACTGCATGTTTCCTAACCTCCCCGTGCTGACCTCCCCTTGGTGCTTTTGCCCATCCTGCATTGCCACTCCCTGCCTATCCTAATTCAGACCCTCCGATTCACACCACCCCGTGATGCTTTTCTCACTCTTACTAGGGTATGGCATGTGAGAAACCCTTAAAATGTGCACCACCCCACGATCTTTTCCAGAAACCTATCTGACTTTGGAACTGCATGTTTCCGGACCACCCCATGTTGACCAACCTATGGTGCTTTTCTGCATCCTACATTGCAACTAACTACCCATACTAATTCAGAACCTCCGGTTCATCCCTCCCCGTGATGTTTTTTTCACTCCTACTATTTAATGGCCTCTTAGAAATCCTTACAATGCGCACCGCCCCACGATCTTCTTCAGAAACCTATCTGACATTGGAACTGCATGTTTCCTGACCTCCCCATGCTGACCACCCCGTGGTGATTTCCTCCATCCTACATTGCCACTCACTGCCTATCCTAATTCAGACCCTCTGAATCACACAACCCCATGATGTTTTTCTCACTTCTACTAGTGAGTGGCCTGTGAGAAACGCTTACATTGCGCACCACCCCGCCATGTTTTTCAGAAACCTATCCTACATTGCCATTGAATGTTTCCTGAACTCCACATGCTGACCACCCCATGGTGCTTTTCTCCATCCTACATTGCCACTCACTGCCTATCCTAATTCAGACCATCCGATTCACACCACCCCGTGATGTTTTTCCAACTCCTACTAGTGAATGGCCTATTAGAAACCCTTACAATGCGCACCACCCCACGATGATTTTCAGAAACCTATCCTACATTGCCACTGCATGTTTCCAGGCATCCACATGCTGACCACCCTGTGGTGCTTTTCTCTATCCTACATTGCCACTCAATGCCTATCCTAATTCAGACTCTCGAAATCACACCACCTCATTATGTTTTTCTCACTCCTACTAGCGAATGGACTTTTGGAAACCATTACAATGTGCATGACCCCGCGATGTTTTTCATAAACCTATCCTACATTACCACTGCATGTTTTCTGAATTCCCCATGGTGACCTCCCAGTGGTGCTTTTCTCCATCCTAGATTGCCACTCATTGCGTATCCTAATTCAGACCCTCCGATTCACTCCACCCCGTGATGTTTTTCTCATTCCTACTAGTGAATGGCTTGTTGGAAACCCTTACAATGTGCACCACCACGCGATGTATTTCAGAAACCCATCCTAGCTTGCCACTGCATGTTTCCTGACCTCCCCATGCAGACCACCCCGTGGTGATTTTTTCCATCCTGCATTGCCACTCACTGCCTATACTAATTCAGACCCTCTGATTCACACGACCCAGTGATGTTTTTCACACTCCTACTAGTGAATGGCCTGTTAGAAACCTTTACAATGCGAACTACACCGCGATGTTTTCAGAAACCTGTCCTACATTTCCACTGCATGTTTCCTGACCTCCCCATGCTGACCACCCCATGGTGCTTTTCTCCATCCTGCTTTCCACTCACTGCCTATCCTAATTAAGACCCTCCGATTCACATCACCCCGTGATGTTTTTCTCACTCCTACATGTGAACAGCCTGTTAGAAACCATTACAATGTGCACCACCCCGCGATGTTTTTCACAAACCTATACTACATTGCCACTGCATGTTTCCTGACCTCCCCATGCTGACCACCCCGTGGTGATTTTCTCCATCCTACATTGCCACTCACTGCCTATCCTAATTCAGACCTTCTGATTCACACCACCCAGTGATTTTTTCTTACTCCTCCTATTTAATGGCCTGATAGAAACCCTTAAAATGCCCACAATCCCCAATTTTTTTCTGAATCCTGTCCTACATTGCCACTGCATGTTTCCTGACCTCCCCGTGCTGACCTCCCCTTGGTGCTTTTGCCCATCCTGCATTGCCACTCCCTGCATATCCTAATTCAGACCCTCCGATTCACACCACCCCGTGATGCTTTTCTCACTCTTACTAGGGTATGGCATGTGAGAAACCCTTAAAATGTGCACCACCCCACGATCTTTTCCAGAAACCTATCTGACTATGGAACTGCATGTTTCCTGACCACCCCATGTTGACCAACCTATGGTGCTTTTCTGCATCCTACATTGCTACTAACTGCCTATCGTAATTCAGACCCTCCGATTCACAACACCCCGTGATGTTTTTCTCACTTCTACTAGTGAATGGCCTGTTAGAGCCCATTAAAATGTGCACCACCCCGCAATGTTTTTCAGCAAGCTATCCTACATTGCCAATGCATGTTTCCTGATCGCCCCATGCTGACCACCTTGTGGTTCTTTTCTCCATGCTACATTGCCACTCATTGGCTGTCCTAATTCAGACTCTCTGATTCACACCACCCTGTGATGTTTTTCTCACTCCTACTAATGAATGGCCTGTTAGAAAGCATTACAATGCGCACCACCCAGCGATGTTTTTCACAAACCTATCCTTCATTGCCACTGCATGTTTCCGGACATCCCCATGCTGACCACCCCGTGGTGCTTTTCTCCATCCTGCATTGCCATTCCCTGCGTATCCTAATTCAGACCCTCCGATTCACACCACCCCGTGATGTTTTTCTCACTCCTAGTAGTCAATGGCCTGTTCGAAATCTTTACAAAGCATACCACCCGGCAATGTTTTTCAGAAACCTATCCTATATTGCTACTGCATGTTTCCTGACCTCCCCATGCTGATCACCCCATGGTGCTTTTTTCTATCCTACATTGCCACTCACTTGCTATGCTAATTCGACACTCCGATTCAAACCAGCACGTGATGTTTTTCTAACTCCTACTAGTGAATGGCCTGTTAGAAACCATTACAATGCACATCACCCAGCGATGTTTTTCAGAAATCTATCCTACATAGCAACTTCATGTTTCCTGACCTCACTATGCTAACAATCCCGTGGTGCTTTTCTCCATCCTGCATTGCCACTCCCTGCCTATCCCAATGCAGACCCTCCAATTCACACCACCCCGTGATTCTCTTCTCACTCCTAGTAGTGAATGGCCTGTTAGAAACCATTACAGTGCGCACCACTCCACGATCATTTTCAGAAACCTATCTGACATTGGAACTGCATGTTTCCTGACCTCCACATGTTGACCACCCCGTGCTGATTTTGTCCATCCTACATTGCCACTCATTGCCTATCCTAATTCAGACCTTCAGATTTACACCACCCAGTGATGTTTCTCTCACTCCTCCAAGTTAATGGCCTGTTAGATACCCTTACAATGCACACCACCCAGCGATGTTTTTCAGAAACCTATCCTGCATTGCCACTGCATGTTTCTGGAGCTCCCCATGCTGAGCTCTCTGTGGTGATTTTCTCCATCCTGCATTGCCACTCACTGCCTATCCTAATTCAGACACTCTGATTCACACCACCTCATGATGTTTTTCTCAGTCCTACTAGTGAATGGCTTGTTAGAAACCCTTACAATGTGGATGACACCGTGATGGTTTTCAGAAACATATTCTACATTGCCAATGCATGTTTCCAGACCTCCTTATGCTGACCATCCCATGGTGCTTTTCTCCATCCTACTTCCACTCCCTGCGTATCCTAATTCAGACATTGCGATTCACACCACCCCGTGATATTTTTCTCATTCCTCATAGTTTATGGCCTTTTGGAAACCCTTACAATGCGCACCACCCCGCGATGTTTTTCAGAAAATATCCTACATTGCCAATGCATGTTTCATGACCTCCCCATGCTGACCATCCCGTGGGGCTTTTCTCCATCCTACATTGCCACTCACTGCCTATCCTAATCCAATCCCTCCGATTCACACCAGGCCGTGATGTTGTTCTCACTCCTACTAGTGAATGGCCTGTTAGAAACCCCCACAATGCGCACCACCCCGCGATGTTTTTCAGAAACCTATCCTACATTGCCACTGCATGTTTCATGACCTCCCCGTGCTGACCTCCCCGTGGGCTTTTGTCCATCCTACATTGCCACTCAATGCCTATCCTAATTCAGACCCTCTGATTTACACACCCTGTGATGTTTTTCTCATTCCTCCTAGTTAATGGCCTGTTAGAAACCCTAACAATGTGCACCACCCCATGATGTTTTTCAAAAACCTATCCTACATTGCCACTGCATGTTTCCAGACCTTCCCATGCTGAACAACCCATGGTGCTTTTCTCCATCCTACTTTCCACTCACTGCCTATCCTAATTCAGACCCTCCAATTCACACCACCCCATTATGTTTATCTCACTCCTACTAGTGAATGGCCTGTTAGAAACCATTACAATGCGCACCACCCCGTGATGTTTTTCAGAATCCTATCCTACATTGCCACTGCATGTTTCCTGACCTCCCCATGCTGACCACCCCATGGTGCTTTTCTCCATCCTACTTTCCACTCATTGCCTATCCTAATTAAGACCCTGCGATTCACACCACCCCGTGATGTTTTTCTCACTCCTCCTAGTTAATGGCCTAATAGAAACCCTTACAATGCCGAAACCCCCGATTTTTTTCTGAATCCTATCCTACATTGCCACTGCATGTTTCCTGACCTCCCCGTGCTGACCTCCCCTTGGTGCTTTTGCCCATCCTACATTGCCACTCAATGCCTATTCTAATTGAAACCCTCCGATTCACACCACCCCGTGATGTTTTTCTCACTCCTACATTTGAATGGCCTGTTAGAAACCCATACAATGCGCACCAACCCGGGATGTTTTTCAGAAACCTATTCTACACGTCCACTACATGTTTCCTGACCTACACATGCTGACCAACCCGTGGTGCTTTTCTCCATTCTACGTTGCCACTCACTGCCTATCATAATTCAGACCCTCCAGTTCACAATATCCCATGATGTTTTTCTCACTCCTACTAGTGAATGGCCTGTTAGAGCCCATTACAATGCGCACCACCCCGCAATGTGTTTCAGAAGCCTATACTACATTGCCACTGCTTGTTTCCTGACCTCCCCATGCTGACCACCCCGTGGTGCTTTTCTCCATGCTAAATTGCCACTCATTGGCTATCCTAATTCAGACACTCCGATTCATACCACCGTGTGATGTTTTTCTCACTCCTACTAGTGAATGGCCTCTTAGAAACCATTACAATGCGCACCACCCAGCGATGATTTTCACAAACCTATCCTTCACTGCCACTGCATTTTTCCGGACCTCCCCATGCTGACGACCCCGTGGTGCTTTTCTCCATCCTGCATTGTCATTCCCTGCCTATCCTAATTCAGACCCTCCAATTCATACCACCCCATGTTGTTTTTCTAACTCCTAGTAGTTAATGGCCTGTTAGAAACCTTTACAATGCGTACAACCCGGCACTGTTTTTCATAAACCTATCCTATATTGCTACTGCATGTTTCCTGACCTCCCCATGCTGATTACCTCATGGTGCTTTTCTCTATCCTACATTGCCTCTCACTGCCTATCCTAATCCGACACTCCGATTCAAACCACCACGTGATGTTTTTCTCACTCCTACTAGTGAATGGCCTGTTAGAAACCATTACAATGCACATCACCCAGCGATGTTTTTCAGAAACCTATCCTACATCGCCACTTCATGTTTCCTGACCTCACTATGCTAACCACCCCGTGGTGCTTTTCTCCAACCTACATTGCCACTCCCTGCCTATCCTAATTCAGACCTTCTGATTCACACCACCCAGTGATGTTTTTCTCCATCCTAGTAGTGAATGGTCTTTTAGAAAGCGTTACTGTGCGCACCATGCCACAATGTTTTGCAGACAGCTATCCTACATTGTCACTGAATGTTTCCTGACCTCCCCCTGCTGAAAACCCTGTGGTGCTTTTCTCCATCCTTCATTGCCACTCACTGCCTATCCTAATTCAGACCATCCGATTCACACCAACCCATGATGTTTTCCTCTCTCCTACTAGTGAAAGGCCTGTTAGAAACCCTTACAAAGCACAACATGCCACAGTGTTTTTCAGACAGCTATCCTACATTGCCACTGCATGTTTCCTGACCTCCCCATGCTGACCAGCCCGTGGTACTTTTCTCCATCCTACATTGCCACACATTGCCTCTCCTAATTCAGACACTTCGTTTCGCACCCCGCGTGATGTTTTTCTCACTCCTAGTAGTGAATGGCCTGTTAGAAACACTTACACGGCGCACCACCCCGCGATGTTTTTCAGAAACCTATCCTACATTCACACTGCATGTTTCCTGACCTCCACATGCGGACCACCCCGCGGTGCTTTTCTCCATCCTACATTGCCACTCAATGCCTATCCTAATTCAGACCCTCCGATTCACACCACCCCGTGATGCTTTTCTCACTCCTACTAGGGTATGGCATGTGAGAAACCCTTAAAATGCGCACCACCCCACGATCTTTTCCAGAAACCTATCTGACTTTGGAACTGCATGTTTCCTGACCTCCCCATGTTGACCAACCCATGGTGCTTTTCTGCCTCCTACATTGCAACTCCCTACCCATACTAATTCAGACCCTCCGATTCATCCCTCCCCGTGATGTTTTTCTCACTCCTACTATTTAATGGCCTCTTAGAAACCCTTATAATGCGCACCGCCCCACGATCTTCTTCAGAAACGTATCTGACATTGGAACTGCATGTTTCCTGACCTCCCCATGCTGACCACCCCGTGGTGATTTCCTCCATCCTACATTGCCACTCACTGCCTATCCTAATTCAGACCGTCTGAATCACACAACCCCATGATGTTTTTCTCACTTCTACTAGTGAGTGGCCTGTGAGAAACGCTTACATTGCGCACCACCCCGCCATGTTTTTCAGAAACCTATCCTACATTGCCATTGAATGTTTCCTGAACTCCACATGCTGACCACCCCATGGTGCTTTTCTCCATCCTACATTGCCACTCACTGCCTATCCTAATTCAGACCATCCGATTTACACCACCCCGTGATGTTTTTCCAACTCCTACTAGTGAATGGCCTATTAGAAACCCTTACAATGCGCACCACCCCACGATGTTTTTCAGAAACCTATCCTACATTGCCATTGCATGTTTCCAGACATCCACATGCTGACCACCCTGTGGTGCTTTTCTCTATCCTACATTGCCACTCAATGCCTATCCTAATTCAGACTCTCGAAATCACACCATCTCGTTATGTTTTTCTCACTCCTACTAGCGAATGGACTTTTGGGAACCATTACAATGTGCACTACCCCGCGATGTTTTTCATAAACCTAACCTACATTACCACTGCATGTTTTCTGAATTCCCCATGGTGACCTCCCAGTGGTGCTTTTCTCCATCCTAGATTGCCACTCATTGCATATCCTAATTCAGACCCTCCGATTCACACCACCCCGTGATGTTTTTCTCATTCCTACTAGTGAATGGCTTATTGGAAACCCTTACAATGCGCACCACCACGTGATGTTTTTCAGAAACCTATCGTAACTTGCCACTGCATGTTTCCTGACCTCCCCATGCAGACCACCCCGTGGTGATTTTTTCCATCCTGCATTGCCACTCACTGCCTATACTAATTCAGACCCTCTGATTCACACCACCCACTGATGTTTTTCTCACTCCTACTAGTGAATGGCCTGTTAGAAACCTTTACAATGCGAACCACAACACGATGTTTTCTGAAACCTGTCCTACATTTCCACTGCATGTTTCCTGACCTCCCCATGCTGACCACCCCATGGTGCTTTTCTCCATCCTGCTTTCCACTCACTGCCTATCCTAATTAAGACCCTCCGATTCACATCACCCCGTGATGTTTTTCTCACTCCTACATGTGAACGGCAAGTTAGAAAGAATTATAATGTGCACTACCCCGCGATGTTTTTCAGAAACCTATACTACATTGCCACTGCATGTTTCCTGACCTCCCCATGCTGACCACCCCGTGGTGATGTTCTCCATCCGACATTGCCACTCACTGCCTATCCTAATTCAGACCTTCTGATTCACACCACCCAGTGATGTTTTTCTCACTCCTCCTAGTTAATGGCCTGACAGAAACCCTTAAAATGCCCACAACCCCCGATTTTTTTCTGAATCCTGTCCTACATTGCCACTGCATGTTTCCTGACCTCCCCGTGCTGACCTCCCCTTGGTGCTTTTGTCCATCCTACATTGCCACTCAATGCCTATCGTAATTCAAAAGCTCTGATTCACACCACCCCGTGATGTTTTTCCCACTCCTACATGTGAATGGCCTGTTAGAAACCTTTACAATGCGCACTACCCTGCCATGTTTTTAAGAAACCTATTCTACACGTCCACTGCATGTTTCCTGACCTACTCATGCTGACCAACCCGTGGTGCTTTTCTCCATCCTACATTGCTACTAACTGCCTATCGTAATTCAGACCCTCCGATTCACAACACCCCGTGTTTTTCTCACTTCTTCTAGTGAATGGCCTGTTAGAGCCCATTACAATGCGCACCACCCAGCACTGCTTTTCATAAACCTATCCTACATTGCCAATGCATGTTTCCTGACCTCCCCATGCTGATTACCTCGTGGTGCTTTTCTCTATCCTACATTGCCACTCACTGCCTATCCTAATTCGACACTCCTATTCAAACCACCACGTGATGTTTTTCTCACTCCTACTAGTGAATGGCCTGTTAGAAACCATTACAATGCGCACCACCCCGCAATGTGTTTCAGAAACCTCTTCTACATCGCCACTTCATGTTTCCTGACCTCACTATGCTAACCACCCCGTGGTGCTTTTCTCCAACCTACATTGCCACTCACTGCCTATCCTAATTCAGACCATCTGATTCACACCACCCCGTGATGTTTTCCTCTCTCCTACTAGTGAAAGGCCTGTTAGAAAGCGTTACTGTGCGCACCATGCCACAATGTTTTTCAGACAGCTATCCTACATTGCCACTGCATGTGTCCTGACCTACCCATGCTGACCAGCCCGTGGTACTTTTCCCCATCCTACATTGCCACACATTGCCTCTCCTAATTCAGACACTTCGTTTTGCACCACCCCGTGATGTTTTTCTCACTCCTAGTAGTGAATGGCCTGTTAGAAACACGTACACTGCGCACCACCCCACGATGTTTTTCAGAAACCTATCCTACATTGCCTCTGCATGTTTCCTGATCTCCCCATGCTGACCTCCCCGTGATGTTTTTCTCCATCCCATATTGCCGCTCAAGGCCTATTCTAATTCAAATCCTCTGATTTACACCACCCCGTTATGTTTTTTTCACTCCAACTAGTGAATGGCCTGTTAGAAACCATTACAATGCGCTCCACCCCGCCATGTTTTTCAGAAACCTATCCTACATGGCCACTGAATGTTTTCTGAACTCCAAATGCTGACCACCCCATGGTGCTTTTCTCCATCCTACATTGCCACTCACTGCCTATCCTAATTCAGACCATCCGATTCACACCACCCCGTGATGTTTTTCCAACTCCTACTAGTGAATGGCCTATTAGAAACCTTACAATGCGCACCACCCCACGATGTTTTTCAGAAAACTATCCTACATTGCCACTGCATGTTTCCAGACATCCACATGCTGACCACCCTGTGGTGCTTTTCTGTATCCTATATTGCCACTCAATGCCTATCCTAATTCAGACTATTGAAATCACATCACCTCGTTATGTTTTTCTCACTACTACTAGTGAGTGGACTTTTGGAAACCATTACAATGTGCACTACCCCGAGATATTTTTCATAAACCTATATACATTACCACTGCATGTTTTCTGAATTCCCCATGGTGACCTCCCAGTGCTGCTTTTCTCCATCCTAGATTGCCACTCATTGCGTATCCTAATTCAGACCCTCCGATTCACTCCACCCCATGATGTTTTTCTCATTCCTACTAGTGAATGGCTTGTTGGAAACCCTTACAATGCGCACCACCACGCGATGTTTTTCAGAAACCCATCCTAGCTTGCCACTGCATGTTTCCTGACCTCCCCATGCAGACCACCCCGTGGTGATTTTTTCCATCCTGCATTGCCACTCAATGCCTATACTAATTCAGACCCTCTGATTCACACGACCCAGTGATGTTTTTCGCACTCCTACTAGTGAATGGCCTTGTAGAAACCTTTACAATGCGAACGACACCGCGATGTTTTCAGAAACCTGTCCTACATTTCCACTGCATGTTTCCTGACCTCCCCATGCTGATCACCCCGTGGTGCTTTTTTCTATCCTACATTGCCACTCACTGCCTATGCTAATTCGACACTCCGATTCAAACCAGCACGTGATGTTTTTCTCACTCCTACTAGTGAATGGCCTGTTAGAAACCATTACAATGCACATCACCCAGCGATGTTTTTCAGAAATCTATCCTACATAGCAACTTCATGTTTCCTGACCTCACTATGCTAACAATCCCCTGGTGCTTTTCTCCATCCTGCATTGCCACTCCCTGCCTATCCTAATGCAGACCCTCCAATTCACACCACCCCGTGATTCTCTTCTCACTCCTAGTAGTGAATGGCCTGTTAGAAAACATTACAGTGCGCACCACTCCACGATCATTTTCAGAAACCTATCTGATATTGGAACTGCATGTTTCCTGACCTCCACATGCAGACCACCCCGTGCTGATTTTGTCCATCCTACATTGCCACTCATTGCCTATCCTAATTCAGACCTTCAGATTCACACCACCCAGTGATTTTTTCTCACTCCTCCAAGTTAATGGCCTGTTAGAAACCCTTACAATGCACATCACCCAGCGATGTTTTTCAGAAACCTATCCTGCATTGCCACTGCATGTTTCTGGAACTCCCCATATTGAGCTCCCTGTGGGGATTTTCTCGATCCTGCATTGCCACTCACTGCCTATGCTAATTCAGACACTCTGATTCACACCACCTCATGATGTTTTTCTCACTCCTACTAGTGAATGGCTTGTTAGAAACCCTTACAATGCGCATGACACCGTGATGGTTTTCAGAAACCTATCCTACATTGCCACTGCATGTTTCCAGACCTCCTTATGCTGACCATCACATGGTGCTTTTCTCCTTCCTACTTTCCACTCCCTGCATATCCTAATTCAGACCTTGCGATTCACACCACCCCGTGATATTTTTCTCATTCCTCATAGTTTATGGCCTTTTAGAAACCCATACAATGCGCACCACCCCGCGATGTTTTTCAGAAACCTATCCTACATTGCCACTGCATGTTTCATGACCTCCCCGTGCTGACCTCCCCGTGGGCTTTTGTCCATCCTACATTGCCACTCAATGCCTATCCTAATTCAGACCCTCTGATTTACACCACCCTGTGATGTTTTTCTCATTCCTCCTAGTTAATGGCCTGTTGGAAACCCTAACAATGTGCACCACCCCATGATGTTTTTTAGAAACCTATCCTACATTGCAACTGCATGTTTCCATACCTCCCCATGCTGACCAACCCATGGTGCTTTTCTCCATCCTACTTTCCACTCACTGCCTATCCTAATTCAGACCCTCCAATTTACACCACCCCGTGATGTTTTTCTCACTCCTACTAGTGAATGGCCTGTTAGAAACCCTTACAATGCGCAACACCCCGCGATGTTTTTCAGAAACCTGTCCTACATGTCCACTGCATGTTTCCTGACCTGCCAATGCTGACCATTCCCTGGTGCTTTTCTCCATCCTACATTGCCACTCATTGCCTATCCTAATTCAGACACTCCAATTCACACCACCCCATGATGTTTTTCTCACTCCTACTAGTGAATGGCCTGTTAGAAACCATTACAATGCGCACCACCCCGTGATGTTTTTCAGAATCCTATCCTACATTGCCACTGCATGTTTCATGACCTCCCCATGCTGACCACCCCATGGTGCTTTTCTCCATCCTACTTTCCACTCATTGCCTATGCTAATTAAAACCCTGCGATTCACACCACCCCGTGATGTTTTTCTCACTCCTACATGTGAATGGCCTGTTAGAAACCCTTACAATGCCCACCACACTGGGAGGTTTTTCAGAAAACTATTCTACACGTCCACTTCATGTTTCCTGACCTACACATGCTGACCACCCCGTTGTGCTTTTCTCCATGCTAAATTGCCACTCATTGGCTATCGTAATTCAGACTATCCAATTCATACCACCTTGTGATGTTTTTCTCACTCCTACTAGTGAATGGCCTCTTAGAAACCATTACAATGCGCAGAACCCAGCGATGTTTTTCACAAACCTATCCTTCACTGCCACTGCATGTTTCCGGACCTCCCCATGCTGACCACCCTGTGGTTTTCTCCATCCTGCATTGCCATTCCCTGCCTATCCTAATTCAGACACTCCGATTCATACCACCCCATGATGTTTTTCTCACTCCTAGTAGTTAATGGCCTGTTAGAAACCTTTGCAATGCACACCACCCGGCACTGTTTTTCATAAACCTATCCTATATTGCTACTGCATGTTTCCTGACCTCCCCATGGTGACCACCCTGTGGTGCTTTTCTCTATCCTACATTGCCACTCACTGGCTATCCTAAATCGACACTCCGATTCAAACCACCACGTGATATTTTTTTCACTCCTACTAGTGAATGGCCTGTTAGAAATCATTACAATGCGCACCACCCCGCGATGTTTTTCAGAAACCTATCCTACATCGCCACTTCATGTTTCCTGACCTCACTATGCTAACCACCCCGTGGTGATTTTCTCCAACCTACATTGCCACTCACTGCCTATCCTAATTCAGACCATCCGATTCACACCACCCCATGATGTTTTCTTCTCTCCTACTAGTGAATGGTCTGTTAGAAACCCTTACAATGCACACCATGCCACAATGTTTTTCAGACAGCTATCCTACATTGCCACTGCATGTTTCCTGACCTCCCCATGCTGACCAGCCCGTGGTACTTTTGTCCATCCTACATTGCCACACATTGCCTCTCCTAAGTCAGACACTTCGTTTTGCACAACCCCGTGATGTTTTTCTCACTCCTAGTAGTGAATGGCCTGTTAGAAACACTTACACTGCGCACCACCCCGCGATGTTTTTCAGAAACCTATCCTACATTGCCTCTGCATGTTTCCTGATCTCCCCATGCTGACCTCCCCATGGTGTTTTTCTCCATCCCACATTGCTGCTCACTGCCTATTGTAATTCAAGTCCTCTGATTTACACCACCCCGTGATGTTTTTTTTCACTCCAACTAGTGAATAGCCTGTTAGAAACCATTACAATGCGCACCACCCCGCGATGTTTTTCAGAAACCTATCCTACATTGGCACTGCATGTTTCCTGACCTCCCCGTGCTGACCTCCCCGTGGTGCTTTTGTCCATCCTACATTGCCATTCAATGCATATCCTAATTCAGACCCTCTGATTTACACCACCCCGTGATGTTTTTCTCATTCCTCCTACTTAATGGCCTGTTAGAAACCCTAACAATGTGCACCACCCTGCGATGTTTTTCAGAAACCTATCGTACATTGCCACTGCATGTTTCCTGACCTCCCCATGCTGACCACCAAATGGTGCTTTTCTCCATCGTACTTTCCACTCCCTGCCTATCCTAATTTAGATCCTCCGATTAACACCACGCCGTGATGTTTTTCTCACTCCTACTAGTGAATGGCCTTTTAGAAACCATTACAATGCGCACCACCCAGTGATGTTTTTCAGAAACCTACCCTACATTGCCACTGCATGTTTCCTGACCTCCCCATGCTGACCAACCCATGGTACTTTTTTCCATCCTACTTTCTACTCACTGTCTATCCTAATTCAGACCCTCCAATTCACACCACCCCGTGATGTTTTTCTCACTCCTACTAGTGAATGGCCAGTTAGAAAATATTACAATTAACACCACCCCACAATGTTTTTAAGAAACCTATCCTACATTGCCATGCGTGTTTTTGACCTCCCCGTGGTGACTATCTCGTGGTGCGTTTCTCCATCCTGAATTGCCACTCCCTGCCTATTCTAATTCAGACCATCCTATTCACATCACCCCGTGATGTTTTTCTCACTGCTACTAGTGAATGGCCTGTTAGAAACCCTTACAATGCACACCACCCCAAGATGTTTTTCTAAAATCTATCCTATATGTCCACTGCATGTTTCCTGACCTGCCTATGCTGACCAACCCGTGGTGCTTTTCTCCATCCTACAATGCCACTCACTGCCTATCGTAATTCAGACCCTCCGATTCAAAACACCCCGTGATGTTTTTGTCACTCCTACTAGTGAATGACCTGTTAGAGCACATTACAATGCGCACCACCCCGCGATGTGTTTCAGAAACCTATCCTACATTTCCAGAGCATGTTTCCTGACCTCCGCATGCTGACCAACCCATGTTGCTTTTCTCCATCATACATTGCCACTCACTGCCTATCCTAATTCAAACTCTTCGAATCACACCACCCCGTGATGTTTTTCTCACTCCTACAAGTGAGTGGCCTGTGAGAAACGTTTACAGTGTGCACCACCACGCGATGTTTTTCAGACACCTATCCTATATTGCCACTGCATGTTTCCAGACCTCCCCATGCTGACCAACCCATGGTACTTTTCTCCATCCTACTTTCTACTCACTGTCTATCCTAATTCAGACCCTCCAATTCACACCACCCCGTGATGTTTTTCTCACTCCTACTAGTGAATGCCCTGTAAGAAACCCTTACAATGCGTACCAATGCACGATGTTTTTCAGAAACCTATCCTACATTGCCACTGCAGGTTTCCTGATATCCACATGCTGACCACCCCGTGGTGCTTTTCTCCATTATATATTGCCAGTCACTGGCTATCCTAACTGAGACCCTCCTATTCACACCACCCCGTGATGTTTTTCTCACTCCTACTAGTGAATGGCCTGTTAGAAACCATTACAATGCGCCCCACCCCGCGATGTTATTCAGAAACCTATCCTATATTGCCACAGTATGTTTTCTCAGTTCCCCATGCTGACCACCCCTGGTGCTTTTCTCCATCCTGAATTGCCACTCCTGCCTATACTAATGCAAACCCTCCTATTCACACCACCCTATGATGTTTTTCTCACTCTTACTAGTGAATGGACTGTTAGAAACACTTAAAATGCGCAGCACCCAGCGATCTTATTCAGAAACCTATCCTACATTGCCACTGCATGTTTCCTAACCTCGAAATGCTGACCACCCGTGGTGCTTTCCTCCATCCTGCATTGCCTGTCCCTGCCTATCCTAATTCAGACCCTCCAATTCACAGCACCCGGTGATGCTCTTCTCACTCCTACTAGTGAATGGCCTGTTAGAAACCCTTACAATGCGCACCACCCAGCGATCTTTTTCAGATACCTATCTGACATTGATACTGCATGTTTCCTGACCTCCCCATGCTGACCACCCCATGGTGATTTTGTCCATCCTACATTGCCACTCACTGCCTATCCTAATTCAGACCTTCCGATTCACACCACCCCGTGATGTTTTTCTGACTCCTCCTAGTTAATGGCCTGTTAGAAACACATACAATGCCCACAACCCAGCGATGTTTGTCTGAAACCTATCCTGCACTGGCACTGCATGTTTCCTTACCTCCCCGTGCTGACCTCCCCGTGGTGCTTTTATCCATCCTATATTGCCACTCACTGCCTATTCTAATTCAGATCCTCTGATTCACACCACCCCGTGATGTTTTTCTCACTCCTACAAGTGAATGGCCTGTTAGAAACCATTACAATGCACACCACCTCACGATGTTTTTCAGAAACATATCTTACATTGCCACTGCATGTTTCTTGACCTCCCCATGGTGACCATCCCGTGGTGCTTTTCTCCATCTTGAGTTGCCACTCCCTGCCTATCCGAATTCATACCCTCCGATTCAAGGGCCCCGTGATGTTTTTCTCACTCTTGCTAGTGAATGGCCTGTTAGAAACCCTTACAATGCGCACCACCCTGCGATGTTTTTCTGAAACCTATCCTACATGTCCACTGCATGTTTCCTGACCTGCCTATGCTGACCAACCTGTGGTGCTTTTCTCAATCCTACATTGCCACTCACTGCCTATCGTAATTCAGACCCTCCGATTCACAACACCCCGTGATGTTTTTGTCACTCCTACTATTGAATGACCTGTTAGAGCACATTACAATGGGCACCACCCCGTGATGTGTTTCAGAAACCTATCCTACATTTCCAGGGCATGTTTCCTGACCTCCCCATGCTGACCAATCCATGGTGCTTTCTTCCATGCTACATTGCCACTCACTGCCTAATCTAATTCAGGCTCTCCGAATCACACAACCCCGTGATGTTTTTCTCACTCCTACTAGAGAGTGGCCTGTGAGAAACGTTTACAGTGAGCACAACCGCGCGATGTTTTTCAGAAACCTATCCTATATTGCCACTGCATGTTTCCTGACCTCCCCATGCTGACCACCCCGGGGTGCTTTTCTCCATCCTACATTGCCACTCATTCCCTATCCTAATTCAGTCCCTCCAATTCAGGGCACCCTGTGATGTTTTTCTCACTCCTACTAGTGAATGGCCTGAGAAAATCCATACAATGTGCACCACCCCTCGATGTTTTTCAGAAACCTATCCTCCATTGCCACTGCATATTTCCTGACCTCCCCATGATGACCACCCCATGGTGGTTTTCTCCATCCTACATTGCCACTCACTGCCTATCCTAATTCAGACCATCCGATTCACACCACCCCGTGATGTTTTCCCCACTCCTAGTAGTGAATGGCCTGTTAGAAACCTTTAAAATGCGCAACACCCCGGGATGTTTTTCTGAAACCTATCCTACATTTCCACTGCATGTTTCCTGACCTCCCAATGCTGACCACCCCATGGTGTTTTTCTCCATCCTTAATTGCCACTCCTGCCTATTCTAATTCAGACCTTCTGATTCACACCACCCCGTGATGTTTTCCTCTCTCCTACTAGTGAATGGTCTGTTAGAAACCCTTACAATACGCACTATGCCACTAGGTTTTTTAGACCGATATCATACCTTGCCACTGCATGTTTCCTGACCTCCACATGCTGACCAGCCCGTGGTACTTTTCTCCATCCTACATTGCCACACATTGCCTATCCTAATTCAGACCCTTTGATTCACACCACCCCGTGATGTTTTTCTCACTCCTAGTTGTGAAATGTCTGTTAGAAAGCCATACAATGCGCACCACACTGTGATCTTATTCAGAATCCTATAATACATTGCCCTGGATGATTCTTGACCTCCCGGTTCTGAAAACCCCGTGGTGCTTTTCTCCATCCTGCATTGCCACTCCGTGCCTATCCTAATTCAGACAGTCCGATTCACACCACCCCATGATGTTTTTCTCACACCTAGTAGTGAATGGCCTGTTAGAAACACTTACTATGTGCGATGTTTTTCACAACCCTATCCTACATAGCCACTGCATGTTTCTGGACCTCCCCATGGTGCTTTTCTCCATCCTACATAGCCCCTCCCTGCCTTTCCTAATTCAGACCCTCTGATTCACACCACCCTGTGACATTTTTCTAATTCCTACTAGTGATTGGCCCGTTAGAAACCCTTACAATGTGCAACACCCACGATGTTTTTCAGAAACCTTTCCTACCTTCCCAATGCATGTTTCCTGACCACCCCATGCTGACCACCCCATGGTGCTTTTCTCAATCCTAGATTTCCACGCATTGCCTAACCTAATTCAGACCCTCCGATTCACACCTTACTGTGATGTTTTTCTCACTCTTACTTGTGAATGGCCTTCTAGAAACACTTACAATGCGTACCACCCTGTGATGTTTTTCAGAAAGCTAACCTACATTGCCACTGCAAGTTTCCTCACCTCCCTATGCTGACCACCCCTTGGTGCTTTTCTCCATCCTGAATTGCCCCTCCAAGCCTATTCTAATTGAGACCCTCCGATTCACACCACACCATGATGTTTTTCTCACTCCTACTAGTGATTGGCCTGTTAGAAACACTTAAAATGTGCACCACCCCGCTATTTTATTCAGAAACCTATCGTACATTGCCAGTGCATGTTTCCTGACCTACACATGCTGACCACCCTGTGGTGCTTTTCTCCATCCTGAATTGCCACTCCCTGCCTATCCTAATTCAAACCCTCTGATTCACAGCACCCCGTGATGCTTTTCTCACTCCTACTAGTGTATGGCCTGTTAGAAACCCTTACAATGCGCACCACCCCGCGATCTTTTTCAGAAACCTATCTGACATTGGAACTGCATGGTTCTTGACCTCCCCATGCTGACCACCCTGTGCTGCTTTTCTCCATCCTGAATTGCCACTCTCTGGCTATCCTAATTCAGACCCTCCAATTCACACATCCCCATGATGTTTTTCTCACTCCTACTAGTGAATGGACTGTTAGAAACCCTTACAATGCGCACCACCCCGCAATGTTTCTCAGAAACCTATCCTACATTTCCAAGGCATGTTTTCTGACCTCCCCATGCTGACCAACCCATGGTGCTTTTCTCCATCCTACATTGCCACTCACTGCCTATCCTAATTCGACACTCCGATTTAAACCACCACGTGGTGTTTTTCTGACTTCTACTAGAGAATGGACTTTTAGAAACCATTACAATGCACACCACCGAGCAATGCTTTTCAGAAACCTATCCTACATTGCCACTTCATGTTTCCTGACCTCACAATGCTGATCACCCAGGGGTGTTTTACTCCATCCTCCATTCCCACACATTGCCTATCCTAATTCAGAACTTTCGATTCACACCACCCCGTGATGTTTTTCTCACTCCTACTAGTGAACTGCCCGTTAGAAACCTTTACAATGCGCACAACCCAGCAATGTTTTTCAGCAACCTATCCTATATGGCTACTGCATGTTTCCAGACCTGGCCATGCTGACCAACCCGTGGTGCTTTTCTCCATCCTACATTGCCACTCACTGCCTATCCTAATTCGACACTCCCATTCACACCACCACGTGATGTTTTTCTCACTCCTACTAGGAATGGCCTGTTAGAAACTATTACAATGCACACCACCCAGGGATGTTTTTCAGAAACCTATCCTACATTGCCACTTCATGATTCCTCACCTCACTATGCTGATCACCCCGTGGTGCTTTTCTCCAACCTACATTGCCACTCACTGCCTATCCTAATTCGGACCTTCCGAATCGCACCACCCCATGATGTTTTTCTCACTCTTAGTAGTGAATGGTCTGTTAGAAATCCTTAAAATGCGCACCACCCCGCGATCTTATTCAGAATCCTATACTACATTGCCCTGGATGTTTCTTGACCTCCCCATGCTGAAAACCCCGTGTTGCTTTTCTCCTTCCTGTATTGCCACTCCGTCGGTATCCTAATTCAGAGACTCTGATTTTCACCACCCCGTGATGTTATTCTCACTCCTAGTAGTGAATGGCCTGTTAGAATCCCTTACAATGCAAAACACCCCGCGATGTTTTTCAGACAGCTATACTACATTGCCACTTCATGTTTCCTGACCTCCCCATGCTGACCACCCCGTGGTGCTTTTCTCCATCTACATTGCCACACATTGCCTATCCTAATTGAGACCCTTGGATTCAAACCACCATGTTATGTTTTTCTCACTTCTACTAGTGAATGGCCTGTTAGAAACCCTTACAATGCACACCACCCGGCAATGTTTTTCATAAACCTATCCTACATTGCCACTACATGTTTCCTGAGCTACCGATGCTGACCACGCTGTGGTGCTTTTCTCCATCCTACATTGCCACGCATTGCCTAGCCTAATTCAGCCTCTCCGATTCACATGACACCGTGATGTTTTTCTCACTCCTACTAGTAAATGGCCTGTTAGAAAAACAATGCGTACCACACTTTGAGGATTTTCAGAAAGCTATCGTGCATTGCCACTGAATGTTTCCTCAACTCCCCATGCTGACCTCCCCGTGGTGCTTTTCTCCATCCTGGATTGCCACTCCCTGCCTATACTTTTTCAGACCCTCTGATTCACACCACCCTGTGATGCTTTTCTAACTCCTACTAGTGAATGGCCTGTTAGAAACCCTTACAATGCTCAGCACCCCGCGATCTTTTTCAGAAACCTATCTGACATTGGAACTGCATGTTTCC
This sequence comes from Cavia porcellus, assembly GCF_034190915.1. Lineage (NCBI taxonomy): Eukaryota > Metazoa > Chordata > Mammalia > Rodentia > Caviidae > Cavia > Cavia porcellus. The sequence continues at coordinate 32,528,119 of NW_026947515.1, forward strand.
TGACCTCCCCATGCTGACCACCCCGTGGTGCTCTTCTCCATCCTACACTGCCACTCCCTGCCTATCCTAATTCAGACCCTCCGAATCACACCCCTCCATGATGTTTTTCTCACTCCTACTAGTGAATGGCCTGTTAGAAACCCATCCTATGCACACCACACCACGATGTTTTTCTGAAACGTATCCTACATTGCCAATGGATATTTCTTGAGCTCCCCAAGCTGACCAAGCTGTGGTGATTTTCTCCACCCTGCATGGCCACTCACTGCCTATCCTAATTCAGACCCTCTGATTCACAACACCCTGTGACGTTTTTCTCACTCCTAATAGTGAATGGCCTGCTAGAAACCCTTACAATGCGCACCACACCGCGATGTTTTTCAGAAACCTATCCTAGTTTGCCACTGCATATTTCCTGACCTCCCTATCCAGACCAACCCGTGGTGCTTTTCTCCATCCTACATTGCCACTCACTGCCTATCCTAATTCAGACCCTTCGATTCACACCACCCCATGATGTTTTTCTGACTCCTACTTGTGAATGGCCTGTTGGAAACACATACAATGTGCGCCACCCTGCGATGTGTTTCAGAAACCTATCCTACATTGCCACTTCGTGTTTCCTGACCTCACCATGCTGACCACCCCGTGTTGCTTTTCTCCATCCTACATTGCCCCTCACTGCCTATCCTAATTCAGACCCTCTGATTCACAGCAACCCGTGACATTTTTCTCACTCCTACTAGTGAATGGCCTGTTAGAAACCCTTACAAATCGCAGCAGATCGCAATGCTTTTCAGAAACCTATCCTACATTGCCACTGCATGTTTCCTGATGACCCCATGCTGACCTTCCCGTGGTGATTTTCTCCATCCTACATTGCCACGCATTGCCTAACCTAATTCAGCCTTTCCGATTCACACCACACCGTGATGTTTTTCTCACTCCTACTAGTAAATGGCCTGTTAGAAACACTTACAACGCGTAACACACTGTGAGGGTTTTCAGAAAGCTATCCTGCATTGCCACTGCATGTTTCCTCAACTCCCCATGCTGACCACCCCATGGTGCTTTTCTCCATCCTGGATTGCCACTCCCTGCCTATACTTTTTCAGACCCTCTGATTCCCACCACCCTGTGATGCTTTTCTCACTCCTACTAGTGAATGGCCTGTTAGAAACCCTTACAATGCTCACCACCCCGCGATCTTTTTCAGAAACCTATCTGACATTGGAACTGCATGTTTCCTGACCTCCCCATACTGACCACACCGTGGTGCATTTCTACATCCTACACTGCCACTCCCTGCCTATCCTAATTCAGACCCTCTGGTTCACACCCCCCCGTGATGTTTTTCTCACTCCTACTAGTGAATGGCCTGTTAGAAACCCATCCTATGCGCACCACCCGAGATGTTTTTCAGAAACCTATCCTACATTGCCACTGCAGGTTTTCTGACCTCCCCATGCTGAATACCTCTTGTGCTTTCCTCCATCCTGATTGCCACTCCTGGCCTCTCATAATTCAGACACTGCGATTCACACCTCCCCGTGATGTTTTTCTCACTCCTACTAGTCAATGGCCTGTTAGAAACCCTTACAATGCGCACCACCCCGCGATGTGTTTCAGAAACCTATCCTACATTGCCCCTGCATGTTTCCTGACTTCCCCATGCTGACCACCTCGTGGTGCTTTTCTCCATTCTTCATTGCCACTCATTGCCTATCCTATTTCAGCCCCTTCGATTCACACCACCGCACGATGTTTTTCTCACTCCTACTTGTGAATGGCCTGTTGGAAACACTTACCATGTGCGCCACCCTGCGATGTGTTTCAGAAACCTATCCTACATTGCCACTTCATGTTTCTTGACCTCACCATGCTGACCACCCCGTGGTGCTTTTCTCCATCCTACATTGCCACTCACTGCCTATCCTGATTCAGACCCTCCGATTCACACCACCCCATGATGTTTTTCTCACTCCTCCTAGTGAATGGTCTGTTAGAAAGCCTTACGATGTGCACAACCCGGCGATCTTTTTCAGAATCCTATCCTACATTGCTGTGGAAGTGTCTTCACCTCCCCATGCTGAAAACCACGTGGTGCTTTTCTCCCTCCTGTATTGCCACTGCATAACTATCCTAATTCAGACACTCTGATTCACACCACCCCGTGATGTTTTTCTCACTCCTAGTAGTGAATGGCCAGTTAGAAACTCTAACAATGCACACCAACGTGCGAACTTTTTCAGAAACCCATCCTACATTGCCACTGCAGGTTTCCAGACCTGCCCAGGCTGACCACCCCTTGGTGCTTTTCTCCATCCAACAATGCCCCTCACTGCCTATCCTAATTCAGACCATCTGATTCACAGCAACCCGTGATGTTTTTCTCACTCCTACTAGTGAATGGTCTGTTAGAAACCCTTACAAATCGCACCAGCCCGCAATGCTTTTCAGAAACCTATCCTACATTGCCACTGCATGTTTCCTGACGATCCCATGCTGACCTCCCCGTGGTGATTTTCTCCATCCTACATTGCCACGCATTGCCTAACCTAATTCAGCCTTTCCAATTCACACCACACTGTGATGTTTTTCTCACTCCTACTAGTAAATGGCTTGTTAGAAACACTTACAATGTGTACCACACTGTGAGGATTTTCAGAAAGCTATCCTGCATTGCCACTGCATGTTTCCTCAACTCCCCATGCTGACCACCCCGTGGTGCTTTTCTCCATCCAGTATTGCCACTCCCTGCCTATACTTATTCAGACCCTCTGATTCACACGACCCTGTGATGCTTTTCTCACTCCTACTAGTGAATGGCCTGTTAGAAACCATTACAATGTGCACCACCCGCGATGTTTTTCAGAAACCTATCCTACATTGCCACTGCAGGTTTCCTGACCTCCCCATGCTGAATACCTCTTGTGCTTTCCTCCATCCTGATTGCCACTCCTAGCCTATCATAATTCAGACACTGCGATTCACACCTCTCCGTGATGTTTTTCTCACTCCTACTAGTGAATGGCCTGTTAGAAACCCTTACAATGCGCACCACTCCACGATGTTTTCAGAAACCTATCCTACATTGCCCCTACATGTTTCCTGACTTCCCCATGCTAACCACCTCGTGGTGCTTTTCTCCATTCTTCATTGCCACTCATTGCCTATCCTATTTCAGCCCCTTCGATTCACACCACCCCATGATGTTTTTCTCACTCCTACTTGTGAATGGCGTGTAGGAAACACTTACAATGTGTGCCACCCTGCGATGTACTTCAGAAACCTATCCTACATTGCCACTTCGTGTTTCCTGACCTCCCCATGCTGACCACCCCGTGGTGCTTTTCTCCATCCTACATTGCCACTCACTGCCTATCCTAATTCAGACCCTCCGATTCACACCACCCCATGATGTTTTTCTCACTCCTCCTAGTGTATGGTCTGTTAGAAAGCCTTACAATGTGCACCAGCCGGCGATCTTTTTCAGAATCCTATCCTATATTGCTGTGGATGTGCCTTCACCTCCCCATGCTGAAAACCCCGTGGTGCTTTTCTCCATCCTCTATTGCCAATCCATACCTGTCCTAATTCAGACCCTCCGATTCACAGAGCCAAGTGATGCTTTTCTCACTCCTCCGAGTGAATGGTCTGTTAGAAAACCTTACAATGCGCACCACCCTGCGAATTTTTTCAGAAACCTATCCTACATTGCCCCTGCATGTTTCCTGACCTCCCCATGCTGACAACCCCGTGGTGCTTTTCTCCATCCTACATTGCCACTCATTGCCTATCCTAATACAGACCCTTCTATTCACACCACCCCATGATGTTTTTCTCAGTCCGACTAGTGAATGGCATGATAGAAACCCTTACAATTTGCACCACCCACGATGTTTTTTAGAAACCCATCCTACATTGCCACTGCATGTTTCCTGACATCCCTATGCTGACCACACCGTCGTGCTTTTCTCCATTTGAATATCCACTCCCTGCCTATCCTAATTCATACCTTCGGATTCACACCACCCCATGATGTTTTTCTCACTCCTACTTGTGAATGGCGTGTTGGAAACACTTACAATGTGTGCCACCCTGCGATGTATTTCAGAAACCTATCCTACATTGCCACTTCGTGTTTCCTGACCTCACCATGCTGACCACCCCGTGGTGCTTTTCTCCATCCTACATTGCCACTCAATGCCTATCCTAATTCAGACCCTCCGATTCAAACCACCCCATGATGTTTTTCTCACTCCTCCTAGTGTATGGTCTGTTAGAAAGCCTTACAATGTGCACCAGCCGGCGATCTTTTTCAGAATCCTATCCTATATTGCTGTGGATGTGCCTTCACCTCCCCATGCTGAAAACCCCGTGGTGCTTTTCTCCATCCTCTATTGCCAATCCATACCTGTCCTAATTCAGACCCTCCGATTCACAGAGCCAAGTGATGCTTTTCTCACTCCTCCGAGTGAATGGTCTGTTAGAAAACCTTACAATGCGCACCACCCCGCGAATTTTTTCAGAAACCTATCCTACATTGCACCTGCATGTTTCCTGACCTCCCCATGCTGACAACCCCGTGGTGCTTTTCTCCATCCTACATTGCCACTCATTGCCTATCCTAATACAGACCCTTCTATTCACACCACCCCATGATGTTTTTCTCAGTCCGACTAGTGAATGGCATGATAGAAACCCTTACAATTTGCACCACCCACGATGTTTTTCACAAACCTATCCTACATTGCCAATGCATGTTTCCTGACCTTCCCATGCTGACCACCCCGTGGTGATTTTCTCCATCCTGCGTGGCCATTCACTGCCTATCCTAATTCGGACCATCCGATTCACACCACACCGTGATGTTTTTCTCACTCCTACTACTGAATGGCCTGGTAGAAACCCTTAAAATGCGCACCACCCCACGATGTTTTTCACAAAACTATCATACATTGCCAATGCATGTTTCCTGACCTCCCCATGATGACTACGCTGTGGTGCTTTTCTCCATCCTTCATTGTTTCTCCCTGTCTATCCTAATTCAGACCCTCCGATTCAAACCACCCTGTCACTCCTACTAGTGAATGGCCTGTTAGAAACCCTTACAATGCGCACCATCCAGTGATGTTTTTCAGAAACCTATCTGATATTGCAACTGCATGTTTCTTTAACTCCCATGCTGACCAACCCGTGGTGCTTTTCTCAATCCTACATTGCCACTCATTGCCTATCCTAAATTAGACACTCCAATTCACACCACCCCGTGATGTTTTTCTCACTCCTACTGTGAATGGCCTGTTAGAAAACATTACAATGCGTACCACCCCGCGATGTTTTTCAGAAACCTATCCTACATTGCCACATCATGTTTTCTAAACTCTCCATGCTGACCATCCCGTGGTGTTTTTCTCCATCCTATATTGCCACACATTGCCTATCCTAAGTCAGACCCTTTGATTCACACTGACCCGTGATGTTTTTCTCACTCCTACTAGTCAATGGCCTGTTAGAAACCATTACAATGCGCACCACCTGTCTATGTAATTCAGAAACCTATCGTAAAATGCCACTTCATGTTTCCTAACCTCACCATTCTGACTACCCCGTGGTGCTTTTCTCAAACCTACATTGCCACTCACTGCCTATCCTAATTCAGACCCTCTGATTCACACCACCTAGTGATGTTTTTCTCACTCCTCCTAGTGAATGGTCTGTTAGAAAGCCTTACAATGCGCACCACCCTGCAATCTTTTTCAGAATCCAATCCTACATTGCCGTGGATATTTCTTGACCTTTCCATGCTGAAAACCCCATGGTGGTTTTCTCCATCCTGTATTTCCACTCCGTACCAATTCTAATTCAGACACTCTGATTCACACCACCCCGTGATGTTTTTGTCACTCCTAGTAGGGAATGGCCTGTTTAAACTCTTACAATGCGCACCAACGCACGAGGTTTTTCAGTAACCTATCCTACATTGCCACTGCATGTTTCCTGACCTCCCCCTGCTGACCAACCTGTGGTGCTTTTCTCCATCTTACATTGGCACTCTCTGCCTATCCTAATTCAGACCGTCCGATTTACATCACCCCGTGAATTTTTCTCACTCCTACTAGTGAATGGCCTGTTAGAAACCCTTACAATGCGCACCACCCCGCGATATTTTTCAGAAACCTATCCTACATTGCCACGGAATGTTTCCTGACCAGCCCATGCTGACCTCTCCGTGGTGCTTTTCTCCATCCTACATTGCCAGGCATTGCCTATCCTAATTCAGACACTCCAATTCACACCACACCGTGATGTTTTTCTCACTCCTACTTGTGGATGGCCTGTGAGAATCACTTTCAATGGGTACCACCCTGTGATGTTTTTCAGAAAGCTATCCTACATTGCCACTGCAAGTTTCCTCACCTCCCCATGCTGACCTCCCCGTGGTGGTTTTCTCCATCCTACATTGCCACTCACTGCCTAACCTAATTCCGACCCTCTGATTCACACCACCCGTGATGTTTTTCTCACTCCTACTAGTGAATGCCCTACTAGAAACCATTACAATGTGCACCACCCCGCGATGTGTTTCAGAAACCTATCCTACATTGACACTGCATGTTACTTGACCTCCCCATGGTGACCACCCCATTGTGTTTTCTCCATTATACATTGCCACTCACTGCTTATCCTAACTCAGACACTCCTATTCACACCACCCCGTGATGTTTCTCTCACTCCTACTAGTGAATGGTCTGTTACAAACCATTACTATGGACACCTCCCTGCGATGTTTTTCAGAAACCTATCCTACATTGCCAAAGCATATTTCCTGACCTCCCAATGCTGACCACCCCGTGGTGCTTTTCTCCATCTTACACTGATACTCACTGCCTATCCTAAATCAGAGCCTCAGATTCACAACACCCCGTGATGTTTTTCTCATTCGTACTTGTGAATGGGCGTTTGGAAACCCTTACAATGCGTACCACCCCGAGATGTTTTTCAGAAACCTATCCTACATTACCACTGCATGTTTCCTGACCTCCCCCTGCTGAAAACCCTCTGGTGCTTTTCTCCATCCTACATTGCCACTCACTGCCTATACTAATTAAGACCATCTGATTCATGCCCCCCCGTGATGTTTTTCTCTCTCCTACTAGTGAATGGCCTGTTAGAAACACTTACAATGCGCACCATGCCGCTAGGTTTTTCAGAAACATATCCGTCATTGCCACTGCATGTTTTCTGACCTCCCCATACTGACCACACCTTGGTTCTCTTCTACATCCTACACTGCCACGCCTTGCCTATCCTAATTCAGACCCTCCGGTTCACTCCCCCCCCGTGATGTTTTTCTCACTCCTATTAGTGAATGGCCTGTTAGAAACCCATCCTATGCGCACCACACCACGATGTTTTTCAGAAACCTATCCTACATTGCCAATGGATGTTTCTTGACCTCCCCATGCTGACCAGCACGTGGTGATTTTTTCCACCCTGCATGGCCACTCACTGCCTATCCTAATTCAGACCCTCTGATTCACAACACCCCGTGATGTTTTTCTCACTCCTAATAGTGAATGGCCTGTTAGAAACCCTTACAATGCACACCACACCGCGATGTTTTTCAGAAACCTACCTGGTTTGCCACTGCATGTTTCCTGACCTCCCCATCCAGACCACCCCGTGGTGCTTTTCTCCATCCTACATTGCCACTCACTGCCTATCCTAATTCAGACCCTTTGATTCACACCACCCTGTGATTGTTTTCTCACTCCTACTAGTGAATGGCCTGTTAGAAACCCTTACAATGCGCACAACACCGTGATGTTTTTCAGAAACCTACCTTGTTTGCCACTGCATGTTTCCTGACCTCCCCATGCTGACCACCCAGTGGTGCTTTTCTCCATCCTGCATTCCAACTCACTGCCTATCCTAATTCAGACCCTCCGAATCACACCACCCCGTGATGTTTTTCTCACTCCTACTAGTGAATGGCATGTTAGAAACCCTTGCAATGCGCACCACCCGCGATGTTTTTCATAAACCTATCCTACATTGCCCCTGCATGTTTCCTGACTTCACCATGTTGACCACCTCGTGGTGCTTTTCTCCATTCTTCATTGCCACTCATTGCTTATCCTATTTCAGTCCCTTCCATTCACACCACCCCATGATATTTTTCTCACTCCTACTGGTGAATGGCCTGTTGGAAACACTTACAATGTGCGCCACCCTGCAATGTGTTTCAGAAACCTATCCTACATTGCCACTTCATGTTTCCTGACCTCGCCATGCTGACCACCCCTTGGTGCTTTTCTCCATCCTATATTGCCACTCACTGTCTATACTAATTCTGACACTCCGATTCACACCACCCTTTGATGTTTTTTTCACTCCTACTAGTGAATGGCATGTTAGAAACCCTTACAATGCGCACCACCCCGCGATGTTTTTCACAAACCTATCCTACATTGCCAATGCATGTTTCCTGACCTCCCCATGCTGACCACCCCGTGGTGATTTTCTCCATCCTGCATGGCCACTCACTGCCTATCCTAATTCAGAACCTCCGATTCACACCACACCGTGATGTTTTTCTCACTCCTACTAGTGAATGGCCTGTTAGAAACCCTTACAATGCGCACAACCCCACGATGTTTTTCACAAACCTATCATACATTGCCACTGCATGTTTCCTGACCTCCCCATGCTGACTACGCTGTGGTGCTTTTCTCCATCTTTCATTGTTTCTCCCTGTCTATCCTAATTCAGACCCTCCGATTCACACCACCCCGTGATGTTTTTCTCACTGCTACTAGTGTATGGCCTGTTAGAAACCATTACAATGCACACCACCCAGCGATGTTTTTCAGAAACCTATCTGACATTGCAACTCCATGTTTCGTTAACTCCCCATGCTGACCAACCCGTGGTGCTTTTCTCCATTCTACATTGCCACTCACTGCCTATCCTAAATCAGAACCTCCAATTCACACCACCCCGTGATGTTTTTCTCACTCCTACTAGTGAATGGCCTGTTAGAAAACATTACAATGCATACCACTCCGCGATGTTTTTCAGAAACCTATCCTACATTGCCACATCATGTTTCCTAAACTCCCCATGCTGACCACCCCGTGGTGTTTTTCTCCAACCTACATTGCCACACATTGCCTATCCTAAGTCAGACCCTTTGATTCACACCGACCCGTTATGTTTTTCTCACTCCTACTAGTGAATGGCCTGTTAGAAACCATTACAATGTGCACCACCTGTCTATGTAATTCAGAAACCTATTGTAAAATGCCACTTCATGTTTCCTAACCTCACCATTATGACCAACCCGTGGTGCTTTTCTAAAACCTACATTGCCACTCACGGCCTATCCTAATTCAGACCCTGCGATTCACCCCACCTAGTGATGTTTTTCTCACTCCTACTAGTGAATGGTCTGTTAGAAAGCCTTAAAATGCGCACCACCCTGCAATCTTTTTCAAAATCCTATCCTACATTGCCGTGGATATTTCTTGACTTCCCCATGCTGAAAACACCATGGTGGTTTTCTCCGTCCTGTATTGCCACTCCGTGCCAATCCTAATTCAGACACTCTGATTCACACCACCCCGTGATGTTTTTGTCACTCCTAGTAGGGAATGGCCTGTTTAAACTCTTACAATGCGCACCAATGCACGAGGTTTTTCAGAAACCTATCCTACATTGCCACTGCATGTTTCCTGACGACCCCCTGCTGAGCACGCCGTGGTGCTTTTCTACATCTTACATTACCACTCTCTGCCTATGCTAATTCAGACCATCCGATTCACATCACCCCGTGATGTTTTACTCACTCCTTCTAGTGCATGGCCTGTTAGAAACCCTTACAATGTGCACCACCCTGCGATATTTTTCAGAAACCTATCCTACATTGCCACGGAATGTTTCCTGACCACCCCATGCTGACCTCCCCATGGTGCTTTTCTCCATCCTACATTGCCACTCACTGCCTATCCTAATTGCGACCCTCTGATTCACACCATCCCGTGATGTTTTTCTCACTCCTACTAGTGAATTGCCTGATAGAAACCATTACAATGCGCACCAACTGCGATGTGTTTCAGAAAGCTATCCTACATTGTCACTGCATGTTACTTGACCTCCCCATGGTGACCACCCCATTGTGCTTTTCTCCATTATACATTGCCACACACTGCTTATCCTAACTCAGACACTCCTATTCACACCACCCCATGATGTTTCTCTCACTCCTACTAGTGAATGGCCTGTTACAAACCATTACTATGCACACCTCCCAGCGATGTTTTTCAGAAACCTATCCTACATTGCCACTGCATGTTTCCTGACCTCCCCATTCTGACAATCCCGTTGTGCTTTTCTCCATCCTGAATTACCACTCCCTGCCTATTCTAATTCAGACCCTCTGATTCACACCACACCATGATGTTTTTCTTACTCCTACTAGTGAATGGCATGTTAGAAACACTTAAAATGCGCACCATATCACGATGTTATTCAAAAACCTATTCTACATTGCAACTGCATGTTTCCTCTCCTCCCTTGGTGACCACCCGTGGTGCTTTTCTCCATCCAGTATTGCCACTCCCTCCCTATCCTCATTCAGACCTTCCAATTCAAACCACCCCGTGATGCTTTTCTCACTCCTACTAGTGAATGGCCTGTTAGAAACCCTTACAATGTGCACCACCCGCGATGTTTTTCACAAACCTATCCTACATTGCCCCTGCATGTTTCCTGACCTCCCCATGCTGACCACCCGTGGTGCTTTTCTCCATCCTACATTGCCACTCATTGCCTATCCCAATTGAGACCCTTCCATTCACACCACCCCGTGATGTTTTTCTCAGTCCGACTAGTGAATGGCATGATATAAACCCTTACAATGTGCACCACCCGCGATGTTTTTTAGAAACCCATCCTACATTGCCACTGCATGTTTCCTGACCTCCCCATGCTGACCACCCCATTGTGCTTTTCTCCATTTGAATTGCCACTCCCTGCCTATCGTAATTCATACCCTCGGATTCACACCACCCCATGATGTTTTTCTCACTCCTACTAGTGAATGGCATGTTAGAAACCCTTACAATGCGAACCACCCCGCGATGTTTTTCACAAACCTATCCTACATTGACAATGCATGTTTCCTGACCTCCCCATGCTGACCAACCCGTGGTGATTTTCTCCTACCTGCATGGCCATTCACTGTCTATCCTAATTCGGACCATCCGATTCACACCACATAGTGATGTTTTTCTCACTCCTACTACTGAATGGCCTGGTAGAAACCCTTACAATGTGCACCACCCGCCATGTTTTTCAGAAACCTATCCTACATTGCCCCTGCATGTTTCCTGACCTCCCCATGCTGAGCACACAGTGGTGCTTTTCTCCATCCTACATTGCCACTCACTGCCTATCCTAATTCAGACCATAGGATTCACACCACCCCGTGATGTTTTTCTCACTCCTACTAGTGAATGTAATGTTACACACCCATACAATGCGCACCACCTCGCGATGGTTTTCAGAAACCTATCCTACATTGCCACTGCATGTTTCCTGACCTCCCCATGCTGACCACCCCGTGGTGCTTTTCTCCAACCTACATTGCCACTCACTGCCTACCCTAATTGAGACCCTATGATTCACACCACCCCGTGGTGTTTTTCTCACTTCTACTAGTGAATGTAATGTTACACACCCATACAATGCGCACCACCCCACGATATTTTTCAGAAACCTATCCTACATTGCCACTGCATGTTTCCTGACCTCCCCATGCTGACCACCCCGTGGTGCTTTTCTCCATCCTACATTGTGACTCACTGCCTATCCTAATTCAGACCCTATGATTCACACCACCCCGTGATGTTTTTCTCACTCCTACTAGTGAATGTAATGTTACACACCCATACAATGCGCACCACACCGCAATGTTTTTCAGAAACCTATCCTACATTGCCACTGCATGTTTCCTGACCTCCCCATGCTGACCACCCCGTGGTGCTTTTCTCCATCCTACATTGCCACTCACGGCCTATCCTAATTCAGACCCTATGATTCACACCACCCCGTGATGTTTTTCTCACTCCTCCTAGTGAATGTAATGTTACACACCCATACAATGCGCACCACCCCGCGATGTTTTTCAGAAACCTATCCTACATTGCCACTGCACGTTTTCTGACCTCCCCATGCTGACCACCCCGTGGTGCTTTTCTCCATCCTACATTGCCACTCACTACCTATACTAATTCAGACCCTATGATTCACACCACCCCGTGATGTGTTTCTCACTCCTACTAGTGAAAGTAATGTTACACACCCATACAATGCTCACAACCACGCGATGTTTTTCAGAAACCTATCCTACATTGCCACTGCATGTTTCCTGACCTCCCCATGCTGACCACCCCGTGGTGCTTTTCTCCATCCTACATTGCCACTCACTGCCTATCCTAATTCAGACCCTATGATTCACACCACCCCGTGATGTTTTTCTCACCCCTACTAGTGAATGTAATGTTACACACCCATACAATGCGCACCACCCCGCGATGTTTTTCAGAAACCTATCCTACATTGCCACTGAATGTTTCCTGACTTCCCCATGCTGACCACCCCGTGGTGCTTTTCTCCATCCTACATTGCCACTCACTGCCTATCCTAATTCAGACCCTATGATTCACACCACCCCGTGATGTTTTTCTCACTCCTACTAATGAATGTAATGTTACACACCCATACAACGCGCACCACCCCGCGATGTGTTTCAGAAACCTATCCTACAATGCGACTGCATGTTTCCGGACCTCCCCATGCTGACCACCCCGTGGTGCTTTTCTCCATCCTACATTGCCACTCACTGCCTATCCTAATTCAGACCCTATGATTCACACCACCCCGTGATGTTTTTCTTACTTCTACTAGTGAATGAAATGTTACACACCCATACAATGCGCACCACCCCGCGATATTTTTCAGAAACCTATCCTACATTGCCAGTGCATGTTTCCTGACCTCCCCATGCTGACCACCCTGTGGTGCTTTTCTCCATCCTACATTGCGACTCACTGCCTATCCTAATTCAGACCCTATGATTCACACCACCCCGTGATTTTTTTCTCACTCCTACTAGTGAATGCAAAGTTACACACCCATACAATGCGCACCACCCCGCGATGTTTTTCGGAAACCTATCCTACATTGCCACTGCATGTTTCCTGACCTCCCCATGCTGACCACCCCGTGGTGCTTTTCTCCATCCTATAAGGCACTCACTGCCTATCCTAATTCAGACCCTCCGATTCACACAACCTAGTGATGTTTTTGTCACTCCTCCTAGTGAATGGTCTGTTAGAAAGCCTTACAATGCGCACCACCCTGCAATCTTTTTCAGAATCCAATCCTACATTGCCGTGGATATTTCTTGACCTTTCCGTCCTGAAAACCCCATGGTGGTTTTCTCCATCCTGTATTTCCACTCCGTACCAATTCTAATTCAGACACTCTGATTCACACCACCCCGTGATGTTTTTGTCACTCCTAGTAGGGAATGGCCTGTTTAAACTCTTACAATGCGCACCAACGCACGAGGTTTTTCAGTAACCTATCCTACATTGCCACTGCATGTTTCCTGACCTCCCCCTGCTGACCACCCCGTGGTGCTTTTCTCCATCTTACATTGGCACTCTCTGCCTATCCTAATTCAGACCGTCCGATTTACATCACCCCGTGAATTTTTCTCACTCCTACTAGTGAATGGCCTGTTAGAAACCCTTACAATGCGCACCACCCCGTGATATTTTTCAGAAACCTATCCTACATTGCCACGGAATGTTTCCTGACCAGCCCATGCTGACCTCTCCGTGGTGCTTTTCTCCATCCTACATTGCCAGGCATTGCCTATCTTAATTCAGACACTCCAATTCACACCACACCGTGATGTTTTTCTCACTCCTACTTGTGGATGGCCTGTGAGAATCACTTTCAATGGGTACCACCCTGTGATGTTTTTCAGAAAGCTATTCTACATTGCCACTGCAAGTTTCCTCACCTCCCCATGCTGACCTCCGCGTGGTGGTTTTCTCCATCCTACATTGCCACTCACTGCCTAACCTAATTCCGACCCTCTGATTCACACCACCTGTGATGTTTTTCTCACTCCTACTAGTGAATGCCCTACTAGAAACCATTACAATGCGCACCACCCCGCGATGTGTTTCAGAAACCTATCCTACATTGACACTGCATGTTACTTGACCTCCCCATGGTGACCACGCCATTGTGTTTTCTCCATTATACATTGCCACTCACTGCTTATCCTAACTCAGACACTCCTATTCACACCACCCCGTGATGTTTCTCTCACTCCTACTAGTGAATGGTCTGTTACAAACCATTACTATGGACACCTCCCTGCGATGTTTTTCAGAAACCTATCCTACATTGCCAAAGCATATTTCCTGACCTCCCAATGCTGACCACCCCGTGGTGCTTTTCTCCATCTTACACTGATACTCACTGCCTATCCTAAATCAGAGCCTCAGATTCACAACACCCCGTGATGTTTTTCTCATTCGTACTTGTGAATGGGCGTTTGGAAACCCTTACAATGCGTACCACCCCGAGATGTTTTTCAGAAACCTATCCTACATTACCACTGCATGTTTCCTGACCTCCCCCTGCTGAAAACCCTCTGGTGCTTTTCTCCATCCTACATTGCCACTCACTGCCTATACTAATTAAGACCATCTGATTCATGCCACCCCGTGATGTTTTTCTCTCTCCTACTAGTGAATGGCCTGTTAGAAACACTTACAATGCGCACCATGCCGCTAGGTTTTTCAGAAACATATCCATCATTGCCACTGCATGTTTTCTGACCTCCCCATACTGACCACACCTTGGTTCTCTTCTACATCCTACACTGCCACGCCCTGCCTATCCTAATTCAGACCCTCCAGTTCACTCCCCCCCCCGTGATGTTTTTCTCACTCCTATTAGTGAATGGCCTGTTAGAAACCCATCCTATGCGCACCACACCACGATGTTTTTCAGAAACCTATCCTACATTGCCAATGGATGTTTCTTGACCTCCCCATGCTGACCAGCACGTGGTGATTTTCTCCACCCTGCATGGGCACTCACTGCCTATCCTAATTCAGACCCTCTGATTCACATCACCCCGTGATGTTTTTCTCACTCCTAATAGTGAATGGCCTGTTAGAAACCCTTACAATGCACACCACACCGCGATGTTTTTCAGAAACCTACCTGGTTTGCCACTGCATGTTTCCTGACCTCCCCATCCAGACCACCCCGTGGTGCTTTTCTCCATCCTACATTGCAACTCACTGCCTATCCTAATTCAGACCCTTTGATTCACACCACCCTGTGATTGTTTTCTCACTCCTACTAGTGAATGGCCTGTTAGAAACCCTTACAATGCGCACAACACCGTGATGTTTTTCAGAAACCTACCTTGTTTGCCACTGCATGTTTCCTGACCTCCCCATGCTGACCACCCAGTGGTGCTTTTCTCCATCCTGCATTCCAACTCACTGCCTATCCTAATTCAGACCCTCCGAATCACACCACCCCGTGATGTTTTTCTCACTCCTACTAGTGAATGGCATGTTAGAAACCCTTGCAATGCGCACCACCCGCGATGTTTTTCATAAACCTATCCTACATTGCCCCTGCATGTTTCCTGACTTCACCATGTTGACCACCTCGTGGTGCTTTTCTCCATTCTTCATTGCCACTCATTGCTTATCCTATTTCAGTCCCTTCCATTCACACCACCCCATGATATTTTTCTCACTCCTACTGGTGAATGGCCTGTTGGAAACACTTACAATGTGCGCCACCCTGCAATGTGTTTCAGAAACCTATCCTACATTGCCACTTCATGTTTCCTGACCTCGCCATGCTGACCACCCCTTGGTGCTTTTCTCCATCCTATATTGCCACTCACTGTCTATACTAATTCTGACACTCCGATTCACACCACCCTTTGATGTTTTTTTCACTCCTACTAGTGAATGGCATGTTAGAAACCCTTACAATGCGCACCACCCCGCGATGTTTTTCACAAACCTATCCTACATTGCCAATGCATGTTTCCTGACCTCCCCATGCTGACCACCCCGTGGTGATTTTCTCCATCCTGCATGGCCACTCACTGCCTATCCTAATTCAGAACCTCCGATTCACACCACACCGTGATGTTTTTCTCACTCCTACTAGTGAATGGCCTGTTAGAAACCCTTACAATGCGCACAACCCCACGATGTTTTTCACAAACCTATCATACATTGCCACTGCATGTTTACTGACCTCCCCATGCTGACTACGCTGTGGTGCTTTTCTCCATCTTTCATTGTTTCTCCCTGTCTATCCTAATTCAGACCCTCCGATTCACACCACCCCGTGATGTTTTTCTCACTGCTACTAGTGAATGGCCTGTTAGAAACCATTACAATGCACACCACCCAGCGATGTTTTTCAGAAACCTATCTGACATTGCAACTCCATGTTTCGTTAACTCCCCATGCTGACCAACCCGTGGTGCTTTTCTCCATTCTACATTGCCACTCACTGCCTATCCTAAATCAGAACCTCCAATTCACACCACCCCGTGATGTTTTTCTCACTCCTACTAGTGAATGGCCTGTTAGAAAACATTACAATGCATACCACTCCGCGATGTTTTTCAGAAACCTATCCTACATTGCCACATCATGTTTCCTAAACTCCCCATGCTGACCACCCCGTGGTGTTTTTCTCCAACCTACATTGCCACACATTGCCTATCCTAAGTCAGACCCTTTGATTCACACCGACCCGTTATGTTTTTCTCACTCCTACTAGTGAATGGCCTGTTAGAAACCATTACAATGTGCACCACCTGTCTATGTAATTCAGAAACCTATTGTAAAATGCCACTTCATGTTTCCTAACCTCACCATTCTGACCAACCCGTGGTGCTTTTCTAAAACCTACATTGCCACTCACGGCCTATCCTAATTCAGACCCTGCGATTCACCCCACCTAGTGATGTTTTTCTCACTCCTACTAGTGAATGGTCTGTTAGAAAGCCTTAAAATGCGCACCACCCTGCAATCTTTTTCAAAATCCTATCCTACATTGCCGTGGATATTTCTTGACTTCCCCATGCTGAAAACACCATGGTGGTTTTCTCCGTCCTGTATTGCCACTCCGTGCCAATCCTAATTCAGACACTCTGATTCACACCACCCCGTGATGTTTTTGTCACTCCTAGTAGGGAATGGCCTGTTTAAACTCTTACAATGCGCACCAATGCACGAGGTTTTTCAGAAACCTATCCTACATTGCCACTGCATGTTTCCTGACGTCCCCCTGCTGACCACGGCGTGGTGCTTTTCTACATCTTACATTGCCACTCTCTGCCTATCCTAATGCAGACCATCCGATTCACATCACCCCGTGATGTTTTACTCACTCCTTCTAGTGCATGGCCTGTTAGAAACCCTTACAATGTGCACCACCCTGCGATATTTTTCAGAAACCTATCCTACATTGCCACTGAATGTTTCCTGACCACCCCATGCTGACCTCCCCATGGTTCTTTTCTCCATCCTACATTGCCACCCACTGCCTATCCTAATTGCGACCCTCTGATTCACACCATCCCGTGATATTTTTCTCACTCCTACTAGTGAATTGCCTGATAGAAACCATTACAATGCGCACCACCTGCGATGTGTTTCAGAAAGCTATCCTACATTGTCACTGCATGTTACTTGACCTCCCCATGGTGACCACCCCATTGTGCTTTTCTCCATTATACATTGCCAAACACTGCTTATCCTAACTCAGACACTCCTATTCACACCACCCCGGGATGTTTCTCTCACTCTTACTAGTGAATGGCCTGTTACAAACCATTACTATGCACACCTCCCAGCGATGTTTTTCAGAAACCTATCCTACATTGCCACTGCATGTTTCCTGACCTCCCCATTCTGACAATCCCGTTGTGCTTATCTCCATCGTGAATTACCACTCCCTGCCTATTCTAATTCAGACCCTCTGATTCACACCACACCATGATGTTTTTCTTACTCCTACTAGTGAATGGCGTGTTAGAAACACTTAAAATGCGCACCATATCACGATGTTATTCAAAAACCTATTCTACATTGCAACTGCATGTTTCCTCTCCTCCCTTGGTGACCACCCGTGGTGCTTTTCTCCATCCAGTATTGCCACTCCCTCCCTATCCTCATTCAGACCTTCCAATTCAAACCACCCCGTGATGCTTTTCTCACTCCTACTAGTGAATGGCCTGTTAGAAACCCTTACAATGTGCACCACCCACGATGTTTTTCACAAACCTATCCTACATTGCCCCTGCATGTTTCCTGACCTCCCCATGCTGACCACCCGTGGTGTTTTTCTCCATCCTACATTGCCACTCATTGCCTATCCCAATGGAGACCCTTCCATTCACACCACCCCGTGATGTTTTTCTCAGTCCGACTAGTGAATGGCATGATATAAACCCTTACAATGTGCACCACCCGCGATGTTTTTTAGAAACCCATCCTACATTGCCACTGCATGTTTCCTGACCTCCCCATGCTGACCACCCCATTGTGCTTTTCTCCATTTGAATTGCCACTCCCTGCCTATCCTAATTCATACCCTCGGATTCACACCACCCCATGATGTTTTTCTCACTCCTACTAGTGAATGGCATGTTAGAAACCCTTACAATGCGAACCACCCCGCGATGTTTTTCACAAACCTATCCTACATTGACAATGCATGTTTCCTGACCTCCCCATGCTGACCAACCCGTGGTGATTTTCTCCTACCTGCATGCCCATTCCCTGTCTATCCTAATTAGGACCATCCGATTCACACCACATCGTGATGTTTTTCTCACTCCTACTACTGAATGGCCTGGTAGAAACCCTTACAATGTGCACCACCCGTGATGTTTTTCAGAAACCTATCCTATATTGCCCCTGCATGTTTCCTGACCTCCCCATGCTGAGCACACCGTGGTGCTTTTCTCCATCCTACATTGCCACTCACTGCCTATCCTAATTCAGACCATAGGATTCACACCACCCCGTGATGTTTTTCTCACTCCAACTAGTGAATGTAATGTTACACACCCATACAATGCGCACCACCTCGCGATGTTTTTCAGAAACCTATCCTACATTGCCACTGCATGTTTCCTGACCTCCCCATGCTGACCACCCCGTGGTGCTTTTCTCCAACCTACATTGCCACTCACTGCCTACCCTAATTGAGACCCTATGATTCACACCACCCCGTGATGTTTTTCTCACTTCTACTAGTGAATGTAATGTTACACACCCATACAATGCGCACAACCCCTCGATATTTTTCAGAAACCTATCCTACATTGCCACTGCATGTTTCCTGGCCTCCCCATGCTGACCAACCCGTGGTGCTTTTCTCCATCCTACATTGTGACTCACTGCCTATCCTAATTCAGACCCTATGATTCACACCACCCCATGATGTTTTTCTCACTCCTACTAGTGAATGTAATGTTACACACCCATACAATGCGCACCACCCCGCAATGTTTTTCAGAAACCTATCCTACATTGCCACTGCATGTTTCCTGACCTCCCCATGCTGACCACCCCGTGGTGCTTTTCTCCATCCTACATTGCCACTCACAGCCTATCCTAATTCAGACCCTATGATTCACACCACCCCGTGATGTTTTTCTCACTCCTACTAGTGAATGTAATGTTACACACCCATACAATGCGCACCACCCCGCGATGTTTTTCAGAAACCTATCCTACATTGCCACTGCACGTTTTCTGACCTCCCCATGCTGACCACCACGTGGTGCTTTTATCCATCCTACATTGCCACTCACTACCTATACTAATTCAGACCCTATGATTCACACCACCCCGTGATGCTTTTCTCACTCCTACTAGTGAAAGTAATGTTACACACTCATACAATGCTCACAACCACGCGATGTTTTTCAGAAACCTATCCTACATTGCCACTGCATGTTTCCTGACCTCCCCATGCTGACCAACCCGTGGTGCTTTTCTCCATCCTACATTGCCACTCACTGCCTATCCTAATTCAGACCCTATGATTCACAAAACCCCGTGATGTTTTTCTCACTCCTACTAGTGAATGTAATGTTACACACTCATACAATGCGCACCACCCCGCGATGTTTTTCAGAAAGCTATCCTACATTGCCACTGCACGTTTCCTGACCTCCCCATGCTGACCACCCCGTGGTGCTTTTCTCCATTCTACATTGCCACTCACTGCCTATCCTAATTCAGACCCCATGATTCACACCACCCCGTGATGTTTTTCTACCTCCTACTAGTCAATGTAATGTTACACACCCATACAATGCGCACCACCCCGCGATGATTTTCAGAAACCTATCCTACATTGCGACTGCATGTTTCCGGACCTCCCCATGCTGACCACCCCGTGGTGCTTTTCTCCATCCTACATTGACACTCACTGCCTATCCTAATTCAGACCCTATGATTCACACCACCCCGTGATGTTTTTCTCACTCCTACTAGTCAATGTAATGTTACACACACATACAATGCCCACCACCCCGCGATGTTTTTCAGAAACCTATCCTACATTGCCACGGCATGTTTCCTGACCTCCCCATGCTGACCACCCCGTGGAGCTTATCTCCATCCTACATTGCCACTGACTGCCTATCCTAATTCAGACACTATGATTCACACCACCCCGTGGTGTTTTTCTCACCCCTACTAGTGAATGTAATGTTACACACCCATACAATGCGCACCGCCCCGTGATGTTTTTCAGAAACCTATCCTACATTGCCACTGCATGTTTCCTGACCTCCCCATGCTGACCACCCCGTGGTGCTTTTCTCCATCCTACATTGCCACTCACTGCCTAACCTAATTCAGACCCTATGATTCACACCACCCCGTGATGTTTTTCTCACTTCTACTAGTGAATGTAATGTTACACACCCATACAATGCGCACCACCCCGCGATATTTTTCAGAAACCTATCCTACTTTGCCAGTGCATGTTTCCTGACCTCCCCATGCTGACTACCCCGTGGTGCTTTTCTCCATCCTACATTGCGACTCACTGCCTATCCTAATTCAGACCCTATGATTCACACCACCCTGTGATGTTTTTCTCACTCCTACTAGTGAATGTAATGTTACACACCCATACAATGCGCACCACCCCGCGATGTTTTTCGGAAACCTATCCTACATTGCCACTGCATGTTTCCTGACCTCCCCGTGCTGACCACCCCGTGGTGCTTTTCTCCATCCTACAAGGCACTCACTGCCTATCCTAATTCAGACCCTATGATTCACACCACCCCGTGATGTTTTTCTCACCCCTACTAGTGAATGTAATGTTACACACCCATACAATGCGCACCACCCCGTGATGTTTTTCAGAAACCTATCATACATTGCCACTGCATGTTTCCTGACCTCCCCATGCTGACCACCCCGTGGTGCTTTTCTCCATCCTACATTGCCACTCACTGCCTATCCTAATTCAGACCCTATGATTCAGACCACCCCGTGATGTTTTTCTGACTCCTACTAGTGAATGTATTGTTACACACCCATAAAATGCACACGACCCCGCGATGTTTTTCAGAAACCTATCCTACATTGCCATTGCATGTTTCCTGACCTCCCCATGCTAACCACCCCGTGGTGCTTTTCTCCATCCTACATTGCCACTCACTGCCTATCCTAATTCAGACCCTATGATTCACACCACCTCGTGATGTTTTTCTCACTCCTACTAGTGAATGTAATGTTACACACCCATACAATGCGCACCACCCCGCGATGTTATTCAGAAACCTATCCTACATTGCCACTGCATGTTTCCTGACCTCCCCATGCTGCCCTCCCCGTGGTGGATTTCTCAATCCTACATTGCCACTCACTGCCTATCCTAATTCAGACCCTATGATTCACACCACCCCGTGATGTTTTTCTCCCTCCTACTAGTGAATGTAATGTTACACAGCCATACAATGCGCACCACACCGCCATGTTTTTCAGAAACCTGTCCTATGTTGCCACTGCATGTTTTCTGACCTCCGCATACCAACCACCCCGTGGTGCTTTTCTCCATCCTACGTTCCACTCACTGCCTATCCTAATTCAGACCCTATGATTCACACCACTCCGTGATGTTTATCTCACTCCTACTAGTGAATGTAATGTTACACATCCATACAATGCGCACCACACTGCGATGTTTTTCAGAAACCTATCCTACATTGCCACTGCATGTTTCCTGACCTCCCCATGCTGACCACACCGTGGTGCTTTTCTCCACCCTACATTGCCACTCACTGCCTATCCTTATTCAGACCCTATGATTCACACCACCCCGTGATGTTTTTCTCACTCCTACTAGTGAATGTAACGTTACACACCCATACAATGCGCACCACCCCGCGATGATTTTCAGAAAGCTATGCTACATTGCCACTGCATGTTTCCTGACCTACCCATGCTGACCACCCCGTGGTGCTTTTCTCCATCCTACATTGCCACTCACTGCCTATCCTTATTCAGCCCCTATGATTCACATCACCCCGTGATGTTTTTCTCACTCATACTAGTGAATGTAATAATACACACCCATACAATGCGCACCACCCCGCGATGTTTTTCAGAAAGCTATCCTACATTGCCACTGCATGTTTCCTGACCTCCCCATGCTGACCACCCCGTGGTGCTTTCCTCCATCCTACATTCTCACTCACTGCCTATGCTAATTCAGACCCTATGATTCACACCACCCGGTGATGTTTTTCTCACTCCTAATAGTGAATGTAATGTTACACACCCATACAATGCGCACTACCCCGCGATGTTTTTCACAAACCTATCGTACATTGCCACGGCAAGATTTCTGACCTCCCCATGCTGACCACCCCCTGGTGCTTTTCTCCATCCTACATTGCCACTCACTACCTATACTAATTCAGACCCTATGATTCACACCACCCCGTGATGTTTTTCTCACTCCTACTAGTGAATGTAATGTTACACACCCATACAATGCTCACCACCACGCGACGTTTTTCAGAAACATATCCTACATTGCCACTGCATGTTTCCTGACCTCCCCATGCTGACCACCCCGTGGTGATTTTCTCCATCCTACATTGCCACTCACTGCCTATCCTAATTCAGACCCTATGATTCACACAACGCCGTGATGTTTTTCTCACTCCTACGAGTGAATGTAATATTACACACACATACAATGCCCACAACACCGCGATGTTTTTCAGAAACCTATCCTACATTGCCACTGCATGTTTCCTGACCTCCCCATGCTGACCACCCCGTGGTGCTTTTCTCCATCCTACATTGCCACTCACTGCCTATCCTAATTCAGAAACTGTGATTCACAAAACCCCGTGATATTTTTCTCACTCCTACTAGTGAATGTAATGTTACACACCCATACAATGCGCACCACCCCGCGATGATTTTCAGAAACCTATCCTGCATTGCCACTGCATGTTTCCAGAACTCCCCATGCTGACCACCCCGTGGTGCTTTTCTCCATCCTACATTGACACTCACTGCCTATCCTAATTCAGACCCTAGGATTCACACCACCCCGTGATGTTTTTCTCACTCCTACTAGTCAGTGTAATGTTACACACCCATACAATGCCCACCACCCAGCGATGTTTTTCAGAAACCTATCCTACATTGCCATGGCATGTTTCCTGACCTCCCCATGCTGACCACCCCGTGGAGCTTATCTCCATCCTACATTGGCACTCACGGCCTATGCTAATTCAGACCCTATGATTCACACCACCCCGTGATGTTTTTCTCACCCCTACTAGTGAATGTAATGTTACACACCCATACAATTCGCACCACCCCGCGATGTGTTTCAGAAACCTATCCTACATTGCCACTGCATGTTTCCTGACCTCCCCATGCTGACCACCCCGTGGTACTTTTCTCCATCCTACATTGCCACTCACTGCCTATCCTAATTCAGACCCTAGGATTCACACCACCCCGTGATGTTTTTCTCACTCCTACTAGTGAATGTAATGTTACACACCCATACAAAGCGCACCACCCCGCGATGATTTTCAGAAAGCTATCCTACATTGCCACTGCATGTTTCCTGATCTACCCATGCTGACCACCCCGTGCTGCTTTTCTCCATCCTACATTGCCACTCACTGCCTATCCTTATTCAGCCCCTATGATTCACATCACCCCGTGATGTTTTTCTCACTCATACTAGTGAATGTAATAATACACACCCATACAATGCCCACACCCCGCAATGTTTTTCAGAAACCTATCGTACATTGCCACTGCACGTTTTCTGACCTCCCCATGCTGACCACCCCGTGGTGCTTTTCTCCATCCTACATTGCCACTCACTACCTGTACTAATTCAGACCCTATGATTCACACCACCCCGTGATGTTTTTCTCACTCCTACTAGTGAATGAAATGTTACACACCCATACAATGCTCACCACCACGCGATGTTTTTCAGAAACCTATCCTACATTGCCACTGCATGTTTCCTGACCTCCCCATGCTGACCACCCCGTGGTGATTTTCTCCATCCTACATTGCCACTCACTGTCTATCCTAATTCAGACCCTATGAATCACACAACGCCGTGATGTTTTTCTCACTCCTACGAGTGAATGTAATATTACACACACATACAATGCCCACAACACCGCGATGTTTTTCAGAAACCTATCCTACATTGCCACTGCATGTTTCCTGACCTCCCCATGCTGACCACCCCATGGTGCTTTTCTCCATCCTACATTGCCACTCACTGCCTATCCTAATTCAGACACTATGATTCACAAAACCCCGTGATATTTTTCTCACTCCTACTAGTCAATGTAATGTTACACACCCATACAATGCCCACCACCCCGCGATGATTTTCAGAAACCTATCCTACATTGCCACTGCATGTTTCCAGAACTCCCCATGCTGACCACCCTGTGGTGCTTTTCTCCATCCTACATTGACACTCACTGCCTATCCTAATTCAGACACTAGGATTCACACCACCCCGTGATGTTTTTCTCACTCCTACTAGTCAATGTAATGTTACACACCCATACAATGCCCACCACCCCGCGATGTTTTTCAGAAACCTATCCTACATTACCACGGCATGTTTCCTGACCTCCCCATGCTGACCACCCCGTGGAGCTTATCTCCATCCTACATTGCCACTCACTGCCTATCCTAATTCAGACCCTATGATTCACACCACCCCGTGATGTTTTTCTCACCCCTACTAGTAAATGTAATGTTACACACCCATACAATGCGCACCACCCCGCGATTTTTTTCAGAAACCTATCCTACATTGCCACTGCATGTTTCCTGACCTCCCCATGCTGACCACCCCGTGGTGCTTTTCTCCATCCTACATTGCCACTCACTGCCTATCCTAATTCAGACCCTATGATTCACACCACCCCGTGATGTTTTTCTCACTCCTACTAATGAATGTAATGTTACACACCCATACAACGCGCACCACCCCGCGATGTTATTCAGAAACCTATCCTACATTGCCACTGCATGTTTCCTGACCTCCCCATGCTGACCACCCCGTGGTGCTTTTCTCCATCCTACATTGCCACTCACTGCCTATCCTAATTCTGACCCTATGATTCACACCACCCCATGATGTTTTTCTCACTCCTACTAGTGAATGTAATGTTACACACCCATACAATGCGCACCAACCCGCGATGTTTTTCGGAAACCTATCCTACATTGCCACTGCATGTTTCCTGACCTCCGCATGCTCACCACCCCGTGGTGCTTTTCTCCATCCTACATTGCCACTCACTGCCTATCCTAATTCAGACCCTATGTTTCACACCACCCCGTGATGTTTTTCTCACTCCTACTAGTGAATGTAATGTTACACACCCATACAATGCGCACCACCCCGCGATGTTTTTCAGAAACCTATCCTACATTGCCACTGCATGTTTCCTGACCTCCCCATGCTGACCACCCCGTGGTGCTTTTCTCCATCCTACATTAACATTCACTGCCTATCCTAATTCAGACCCTATGATTCACACCACCCCGTTATGTTTTTCTCACTCCTACTAGTCAATGTAATGTTACACACCCATACAATGCCCACCACCCCGCGATGTTTTTCAGAAACCTATCCTACATTGCCACGGCATTTTTCCTGACCTCCCCATGCTGACCACCCCGTGGAGCTTATCTCCATCCTACATTGCCACTCACTGCCTCTCCTAATTCAGACCCTATGATTCACACCACCCGGTTATGTTGTTCTCACCCCTACAAGTGAATGTAATGTTACACACCCATACAATGCGCACCACCCCGCGACGTTTTTCAGAAACCTATCCTACATTGCCACTGCATGTTTCCTGACCTCCCCATGCTGACCACCCCGTGGTGCTTTTCTCCATCCTACATTGCCACTCACTGCCTATCCTAATTCAGACCCTATGATTCACACCACCCCGTGATGTTTTTCTCACTCCTACTAATGAATGTAATGTTACACACCCATAAAATGGGCACCACCCCGCGATGTGTTTCAGAAACCTATCCTACATTGCCACTGCATGTTTCCTGACCTCCCCATGCTGACCACCCCGTGGTGCTTTTCTCCATCCTACATTGCCACTCACTGCCTATCCTAATTCAGACCCTATGATTCAGACCACCCCGTGATGTTTTTCTCACTCCTACTAGTAAATGTATTGTTACACACCCATAAAATGCACACGACCCCGCGATGTTTTTCAGAAACTTATCCTACATTGCCACTGCATGTTTCCTGACCTCCCCATGCTGACCACCCCGTGGTGCTTTTCTCCATCCTACATTGCCACTCACTGCCTATCCTAATTCAGACCCTATGATTCACACCACCTCGTGATGTTTTTCTCACTCCTACTAGTGAATGTAATGTTACACACCCATACAATTCGCACCATCCCGCGATGTTATTCAATAACCTATCCTACATTGCCACTGCATGTTTCCTGACCTCCCCATTCCGCCCTCCCTGTGGTGGATTTCTCAATCCTACATTGCCACTCACTGCCTATCCTAATTCAGACCCTATGTTTCACACCACCTCGTGATGTTTTTCACACTCCTACTAGTGAATGTAATGTTACACACCCATACAATGCTCACCACCCCGCGATGTTTTTCTGAAACATATCCTACATTGCCACTGCATGTTTTCTGACCTCCCCATGCTGACTACCCCGTGGTGCTTTTCTCCATACTACATTGCCACTCACTGCCTATCCTAATTCAGACCCTATGATTCACACCACCCTGTGATGTTTTTCTCACTCCTACTAGTGAATGTAATGTTACACAGCCATAAAGTGCGCACCACCCCACCATGTTTTTCAGAAAGCTATCCTATGTTGCCACTGCATGTTTCCTGACCTCCCCATGCTGACCACACCGTTTTGCTTTTCTCCATCCTACATTGCCACTCACTGCCTATCCTAATTGAGACCCTATGATTCACACCACCCCGTGATGTTTTTCTCACCCCTACTAGTGAATGTAAGTTACACACCCATACAATGCGCACCACCCCGCCATGTTTTTCAGAAACCTATCCTACATTGCCACTGCATGTTTCCTGACCTCCGCATACTGACCACCCCGTGGTGCTTTTCTCCATCCTACGTTGCCACTCACTGCCTATCCTAATTCAGACCCTATGATTCACACCACCCCGTGATGTTTTTCTCACTCCTACTAGTGAATGTAATGTTACACACCCATACAATGCGCACCACCCTACGATGTTTTTCAGAAACCTATCCTACATTGCCACTGCATGTTTCCTGACCTCCCCATGTTGACCACCCCGTGGTGCTTTTCTCCATCCTACATTGCCACTCACTGCCTATCCTTATTCAGATCCTATGATTCACACCACCCCGTGATGTTTTTCTCACTCCTACTAGTGAATGTAATGCTACACACCCATACAATGCGCACCACCCCGCGATGATTTTCAGAAAGCTATCCTACATTGCCACTGCATGTTTCCTGACCTCCCCATGCTGACCACCCCGTGGTGCTTTTCTCCATCCTACATTGCCACTCACTGCCTATCCTTATTCAGCCCTTATGATTCACACCACCCCGTGATGTTTTTCTCACTCATACTAGTGAATGTAATATTACACACCCATACAATGCGCACCACCAAGCGATATTTTTCAGAAAGCTATCCTACATTGCCACTGCATGTTTCCTGACCTCCCCATGCTGACCACCCTGTGGTGCTTTTCTCCATCCTACATTGCCACTCACTGCCTATCCTAATTCAGACCCTATGATTCACACCACTCCGCGATGTTTTTCTCACTCCTAATAGTGAATGTAATGTTACACACCCATAAAATGCACACGACCCCACACGTATTTCAGAAACCTATCCTAAATTGCCACTGCATGTTTCCTGAACTCCCCATGCTGCCCTCCCCGTGGTGCTTTTCTCCATCCTACATTGCCCCTCAGTGCCTATCTTAATTCAGACCCTATGATTCACACCATCCCGTGATGTTTTTCTCACTCCTACTAGTGAATGTAATGTTACACACCCATACAATGTGCACCACCCCGCGATGTTTTTCAGAAACCTATCCTACATTGCCACTGCATGTTTTCTCACATCCCAATGCTGACCTCCCCGTGGTGCTTTTCTCCATCCTACATTGCCACTCACTGCCTATACTAATTCATACCCTATGATTCACACCGCCCCGTGATGTTTTTCTCACTCCTACTAGTGAATATAATGTTACACACCCATACAATGGGCACCACCCCGCGATGTTTTTCAGAAACCTATCCTACATTGCCACTGCATGTTTCCTGACCTCCCCATGCTGACCACCCCGTGGTGCTTTTCTCCATCCTACAATGACACTCATTGCCTATCCTAATTCAGACCCTATGATTCACACCACCCCATGTTGTTTTTCTCACTCTTACGAGTGAATGTAATATTACACACCCATACAATGCGCACAACACCGCGATGTTTTTCAGGAACCTATCCTACATTGCCACTGCATGATTCCTGACCTCCCCATGCTGACCACCCCGTGGTGCTTTTCTCCATCCTACATTGCCACTCACTGCCTATCCTAATTCAGACCCTATGATTAACACCACCCCGTGATGTTTTTCTCACTCCTACTAATGAATGTAATGTTACACACCCATACAATGCGCACCAACCCGCGATGTTTTTCGGAAACCTATCCTACATTGCCACTGCATGTTTCCTGACCTCCCCATGCTCACCACCCCGTGGTGCTTTTCTCCATCCTACATTGCCACTCACTGCCTATCCTAATTCAGACCCTATGTTTCACACCACCCCGTGATGTTTTTCTCACTCCTACTAGTGAATGTAATGTTACACACCCATACAATGCGCACCACCCCGCGATGTTTTTCAGAAACCTATCCTACATTGCCACTGCATGTTTCCTGACCTACCCATGCTGACCACCCCGTGGTGCTTTTCTCCATCCTACATTAACACTCACTGCCTATCCTAATTCAGACCCTATGATTCACATCACCCCGTGATGTTTTTCTCACTCCTACTAGTCAATGCAATGTTACACACTCATACAATGCCCACCACCCCGCGATGTTTTTCAGAAACCTATCCTACATTGCCACTGCATGTTTCCTGACCTCCCCATGCTGACCACCCCGTGGTGCTTGTCTCCATCCTACATTGCCACTCACTGCCTATCCTAATTCAGACCCTATGATTAACACCACCCCGTTATGTTTTTCTCACTCCTACTAGTGAATGTAATGTTACACACCCATACAATGCGCACCACCCCGCGATGGTTTTTAGAAAACTATCCTACATTGCCACTGCATGTTTCCTGACCTCCCCATGCTGACCACCCCGTGGTGCTTTTCTCCATCCTACATTGCCACTCACTGCCTACCCTAATTCAGACGCTATGATTCACACCACCCCGTGATGTTTTTCTCACTCTTACTAGTGAATGTAATGTTACACACCCATACAATGCGCACCACCCCGCGATGATTTTCAGAAAGCTATCCTACATTGCCACTGCATGTTTCCTGACCTCCCCATGCTGACCACCCCGTGGTGCTTTCCTCCATCCTACATTGCCACTCACTGCCTATCCTTATTCAGCCCCTATGATTCACACCACCCCGTGATGTTTTTCTCACTCCTACTAGTGAATGTAATATTAAACACCCATACAATGCGCACCACCCCGCGATGTTTTTCAGAAAGCTATCCTACATTGCCACTGCATGTTTCCTGACCTCCCCATTCTGACCACCCTGTGGTGCTTTTCTCCATCCTACATTGCCACTCACTGCCTATCCTAATTCAGACCCTATGATTCACACCACCCCGTGATGTTTTTCTCACTCCTAATAGTGAATGTAATGTTACACACCCATACAATGCGCACCACCCCGCGATGTTTTTCAGAATCCTATCCTACATTGCCACTGCATGTTTCCAGAACTCCCCATGCTGACCACCCCGTGGAGCTTTTCTCCATCCTACATTGCCACTCACTGCCTATCCTAATTCAGACCCTATGATTCACACCACCCCGTGATGTTTTTCTCACTCCTAATCGTGAATGTAATGTTACACACCCATAAATTGCACACGACCCCACAAGTTTTTCAGAAACCTATCCTAAATTGCCACTGCATGTTTCCTGACCTCCCCATGCTGACCACCCCGTGGTGCTTTTCTCCATCCTACATTGCCACTGACTGCCTATCCTAATTCAGACCCTATGATTCACACCACCCCGTGATGTTTTTCTCACTCCTACTAGTGAATGTAATGTTACACACCCATACAATGTGCACCACCCCGCGATGTTTTTCAGAAACCTATCCTACATTGCCACTGCATGTTTTCTCACCTCCCAATGCTGACCACCCCGTGGTGCTTTTCTCCATGCTACATTGCCACTCACTGCCTATACTAATTCAGACCCTATGATTCACACCACCCCGTGATGTTTTTCTCACGCCTACTAGTGAATATAATGTTACACACCCATACAATGGGCACCACCCTGCGATGTGTTTCAGAAACCTGTCCTACATTGCCACTGCATGTTTCCTGACCTCCCCATGCTGACCACGCCTTGGTGCCTTTCTCCATCCTACATTGACACTCATTGCCTATCCTAATTCAGACCCTATGATTCACACCACCCCATGTTGTTTTTCTCACTCCTAAGAGTGAATGTAATATTACACACCCATACAATGCGCACAACACCGCGATGTTTTTCAGAAACCTATCCTACATTGCCACTGCATGTTTCCTGACCTCCCCATGCTGACCACCCCATGGTGCTTTTCTCCATCCTACATTGCCACTCACTGCCTATCCTAATTCAGACCCTATGATTCACACCACCCCGTGATGTTTTTCTCACCGCTACAAGTGAATGTAATATTACACACCCATACAATGCGCACCACCCCGCGATTTTTTTCAGAAACCTATCCTACATTGCCACTGCATGTTTCCTGACCTCCCCATGCTCACCACCCCGTGGTGCTTTTCTCCATCCTACATTGCCACTCACTGCCTATCCTAATTCAGACCCTATGATTCACACCACCCCGTGATATTTTTCTCACTCCTACTAATGAATGTAATGTTACACACCCATACAACGCTCACCACACCGCGATGTGTTTCAGAAACCTATCCTACATTGCCACTGCATGTTTCCTGACCTCCCCATGCTGACCACCCCGTGGTGCTTTTCTCCATCCTACATTGCCACTCACTGCCTATCCTAGTTCAGACCCTATGATTCACACCACCCCGTGATGTTTTTCTCACTCCTACAAGTGAATGTAATGTTACACACCCATACAATGCGCACCGCCCCGCGATGTTTTTCAGAAACCTATCCTACATTAACACTGCATGTTTCCTGACCTCCCCATGCTGACCACACCGTGGTGCTTTTCTCCATCCTACCTTGCCACTCACTGCCTATCCTAATTGAGACCCTAGGATTCACACCACCCCGTGATGTTTTTCTCACTCCTACTAGTGAATGTAATGTTACACACCCATACAATGCGCACCACCCCGCGATGGTTTTTAGAAAACTATCCTACATTGCCACTGCATGTTTCCTGACCTCCCCATGCTGAACACCCCGTGGTTCTTTTCTCCATCCTACATTGCCACTCACTGCCTACCCTAATTCAGACCCTATGATTCACACCACCCCGTGATGTTTTTCTCTCTTCTACTAGTGAATGTAATGTTACACACCCATACAATTCGCACCACCCCGCGATATTTTTCAGAAACCTATCCTACATTGCCAGTGCATGTTTCCTGACCTCCCCATGCTGACCACCCCGTGGTGCTTTTCTCCATCCTACATTGCGACTCACTGCCTATCCTAATTAGGACCCTATGATTCACACCACCCCGTGATGTTTTTCTCACTCCTACTAGTGAATGTAATGTTACACACCCATACAATGCGCACCACCCAGCGATGTTTTTCGGAAACCTATCCTACATTGCCACTGCAGGTTTCCTGACCTCCCCATGCTGCCCACCCCGTGGTGCTTTTCTCCATCCTTCATTGCCACTCACTGCCTATCCTAATTCAGAAGCTATGATTCACACCACCCCGTGATGTTTTTCTCACTCCTACTAGTGAATGTATTGTTACACAGCCATAAAATGCACACGACCCCGCGATGTTTTTCAGAAACCTATCCTACATTGCCATTGCATGTTTCCTGACCTCCCCATGCTGACCACCCCGTGGTGCTTTTCTCCATCCTACATTGCCACTCACTGCCTATCCTAATTCAGACCCTATGATTCACACCACCTCGTGATGTTTTTCTCACTCCTACTAGTGAATGTAATGTTACACACCCATACAATGCGCAACACCCCGCGATGTTATTCAGAAACCTATCCTACATTGCCACTGCATGTTTCCTGACCTCCCCATGCTGCCCTCCCCGTGGTGGATTACTCAATCCTACATTGCCACTCACTGCCTATCCTAATTCAGACCCTATGATTCACACCACCTCGTGATGTTTTACTCACTCCTACTAGTGAATGTAATGTTACACACCCATACAATGCTCACCACCCCGCGATGTTTTTCAGAAACCTATCCTACATTGCCACTGCATGTTTCCTGACCTCCCCATGCTGACCACCCCGTGGTGCTTTTCTCCATCCTACATTGCCACTCACTGCCTATCCTAATTCAGACCCTATGATTCACACCACCCCGTGATGTTTTTCTCACTCCTACTAGTGAATGTAATGTTACACAGCCATACGATGCGCACCACCCCGCCATGTTTTTCAGAAACCTATCGTATGTTGCCACTGCATGTTTCGTGACCTCCCCTTGCTGACCACCCCGTGGTGCTTTTCTCCATCCTACTTTGCCACTCACTGCCTATCCTAATTGAGACCCTATGATTCACACCACCCCGTGATGTTTTTCTCTCCCCTACTAGTGAATGTAATGTTACACACCCATACAATGCGCACCACCCAGCCATGTTTTTCAGAAACCTATCCTACATTGCCACTGCATGTTTCCTGACCTCCCCATACTGACCACCTCGTGGTGCTTTTCTCCATCCTACATTGCCACTCACTGCCTATCCTAATTCAGACCCTATGATTCACACAACCCCGTGATGTTTTTCTAACTCCTACTAGTGAATGTAATGTTACACACCCATACAATGCGCACCACCCCGCGATGTTTTTTCAGAAACCTATCCTACATTGCCACTGCATGTTTCCTGACCTCCCCATGCTGACCACCCCGTGGTGCTTTTCTCCATCCTACATTGCCACTCACTGCCTGTCCTTATTCAGACCCTATGATTCACACCACCCCGTGATGTTTTTCTCACTCCTAATAGTGAATGTAATGTTACACACCCATACAATGCGCACCACCCCGCGATGTTTTTCAGAAACCTATCCTACATTGCCACTGCATGTTTCCTGACCTCCCCATGCTGACCACGCCGTGGTGCTTCTCTCCATCCTACATTGACACTCACTGCCTATCCTAATTCACACCCTAGAATTCACACCACCCCGTGATGTTTTTCTCACTCCTACGAGTGAATGTAATATTACACACCCATACAATGCCCACAACACCGCCACGTTTTTCAGAAACGTATCGTACATTGCCACTGCATGTTTCCTGACCTCCCCATGCTCACCACCCCGTGGTGCTTTTCTCCATCCTACATTGCCACTCACTGCCTATCCTAATTCAGACCCTACGATTCACACCACCCCGTGATGTTTTTCTCACTCCTACGAGTGAATGTAATATTACACACCCATACAATGCCCACAACACCGCGATGTTTTTCAGAAACCTATCCTACATTGCCACTGCATGTTTCCTGACCTCCCCATGCTGACCACCCCGTGGTGCTTTTCTCCACCCTACATTGACACTCACTGCCTATCCTAATTCAGACCCTAGAATTCACACCACCCCGTGATGTTTTTCTCACTCCTACTAGTGAATGTAATGTTACACACCGATACAATTCGCACCAACCCGCGATGTTTTTCAGAAACCTATCCTACATTGCCACTGCATGTTTCCTGACCTCCCCATGCTGACCACGCCGTGGTGCTTCTCTCCATCCTACATTGCCACTCACTGCCTATCCTAATTCAGACCCTATGATTCACACCACCCCGTGATGTTTTTCTCACTCCTAGTAGTGAATGTATTGTTACACACCCATAAAATGCACACGACCCCGCGATGTTTTTCAGAAACCTATCCTACATTGCCACTGCATGTTTCCTGACCTCCCCATGCTGACCACCTCGTGGTGCTTTTCTCCATCCTACATTGCCACTCACTGCCTATCCTAATTGAGACACTATGATTCACACCACCCCGTGATGTTTTTCTCACCCCTACTAGTGAATGTAATGTTACACACCCATACAATGTGCACCACCCCGCGATGTTTTTCAGAAACCTATCGTACATTGCCACTGCATGTTTCCTGACCTCCCCATGATGACTACGCTGTGGTGCTTTTCTCAATCCTTCATTGTTCTCCCTGTCTATCCGAATTCAGACCCTCCGAATCACACCACTCCGTCACTCCTACTAGTGAATGGCCTGTTAGAAATCCTTACAATGCAAACCACCCAGTGATGTTTTTCAGAAACTTATCTGACATTGCAACTGCATGTTTCTTTAACTCCCCATGCTGACCAGCCCGTGGTGCTTTTCTCCATCCTACATTGCAACTCACTGCCTATCCTAGTACAGACCCTATGATTCACACCACCCCGTGATGTTTTTCTCACTCCTACTAGTGAATGTAATGTTACACACCGATACAATTCGCACCAACCCACGATGTTTTTCAGAAACCTATCCTACATTGCCACTGCATGTTTCCTGACCTCCCCATGCTGACCACGCCGTGGTGCTTCTCTCCATCCTACATAGACACTCACTGCCTATCCTAATTCAGACCCTATGATTCACACCACCCCGTGATGTTTTTCTCACTCCTACTAGTGAATGTAATGTTACACACCCATACAATGCGCACCGCCCCGCGATGTTTTTCAGAAACCTATCCTACATTAACACTGCATGTTTCCTGACCTCCCCATGCTGACCACACCGTGGTGCTTTTCTCCATCCTACCTTGCCACTCACTGCCTATCCTAATTGAGACCCTAGGATTCACACCACCCCGTGATGTTTTTCTCACTCCTACTAGTGAATGTAATGTTACACACCCATACAATGCGCACCACCCCGCGATGGTTTTTAGAAAACTATCCTACATTGCCAATGCATGTTTCCTGACCTCCCCATGCTGAACACCCCGTGGTTCTTTTCTCCATCCTACAATGCCACTCACTGCCTACCCTAATTCAGACCCTATGATTCACACCACCCCGTGATGTTTTTCTCACTTCTACTAGTGAATGTAATGTTACACACCCATACAATTCGCACCACCCCACGATATTTTTCAGAAACCTATCCTACATTGCCAGTGCATGTTTCCTGACCTCCCCATGCTGACCACCCCGTGGTGCTTTTCTCCATCCCTCATTGCGACTCACTGCCTATCCAAATTAAGACCCTATGATTCACACCACCCCGTGATGTTTTTCTCACTCCTACTAGTGAATGTAATTTTACACACCCATACAATGCGCACCACCCAGCGATGTTTTTCGGAAACCTTTCCTACATTGCCACTGCAGGTTTCCTGACCTCCCCATGCTGCCCACCCCGTGGTGCTTTTCTCCATCCTTCATTGCCACTCACTGCCTATCCTAATTCAGAACCTATGATTCACACCACCCCGTGATGTTTTTCTCACTCCTACTAGTGAATGTATTGTTACACACCCATAAAATGCACACGACCCCGCGATGTTTTTCAGAAACCTATCCTACATTGCCATTGCATGTTTCCTGACCTCCCCATGCTGACCACCCCGTGGTGCTTTTCTCCATCCTACATTGCCACTCACTGCCTATCCTAATTCAGACCCTATGATTCACACCACCTCGTGATGTTTTTCTCACTCCTACTAGTGAATGTAATGTTACACACCCATACAATGCGCAACACCCCGCGATGTTATTCAGAAACCTATCCTACATTGCCACTGCATGTTTCCTGACCTCCCCATGCTGCCCTCCCCGTGGTGGATTACTCAATCCTACATTGCCACTCACTGCCTATCCTAATTCAGACCCTATGATTCACACCACCTCGTGATGTTTTACTCACTCCTACTAGTGAATGTAATGTTACACACCCATACAATGCGCACCACCCCGCGATGTTTTTCAGAAACCTATCCTACATTGCCACTGCATGTTTCCTGACCTCCCCATGCTGACCACGCCGTGGTGCTTTTCTCCATCCTACATTGCCACTCACTGCCTATCCTAATTCAGACCCTATGATTCACACCACCCCGTGATGTTTTTCTCACTCCTACTAGTGAATGTAATGTTACACAGCCATACAATGCGCACCACCCCGCCATGTTTTTCAGAAACCTATCGTATGTTGCCACTGCATGTTTCGTGACCTCCCCATACTGACCACCTCGTGGTGCTTTTCTCCATCCTACGTTGCCACTCACTGCCTATCCTAATTCAGACCCTATGATTCACACAACCCCGTGATGTTTTTCTAACTCCTACTAGTGAATGTAATGTTACACACCCATACAATGCGCACCACCCCGCGATGTTTTTTCAGAAACCTATCCTACATTGCCACTGCATGTTTCCTGACCTCCCCATGCTGACCACACCGTGGTGCTTTTCTCCATCCTACATTGCCACTCACTGCCTATCCTTATTCAGCGCCTATGATTCACAACACCCCGTGATGTTTTTCTCACTCCTACTAGTGAATGTAATATTACACACCCATACAATGCGCACCACTCCGCGATGTTTTTCAGAAAGCTATCCTACATTGCCACTGCATGTTTCCTGACCTCCCCATGCGGACCACCCCGTGGTGCTTTTCTCCATCCTACATTGCCACTCACTGCCTATCCTAATTCAGACCCTATGATTCACACCACCCCGTGATGTTTTTCTCACTCCTAATAGTGAATGTAATGTTACACACCCATACAATGCGCACCACCCCGCGATGTTTTTCAGAAACCTATCCTACATTGCAACTGCATGTTTCCAGAACTCCCCATGCTGACCACCCCGTGGAGCTTTTCTCCATCCTACATTGCCACTCACTGCCTATCCTAGTTCAGACCCTATGATTCACACCACCCCGTGATGTTTTTCTCACTCCTACTAGTGAATGTAATGTTACACACCCATACAATGCGCACCGCCCCGCGATGTTTTTCAGAAACCTATCCTACATTAACACTGCATGTTTCCTGACCTCCCCATGCTGACCACACCGTGGTGCTTTTCTCCATCCTACCTTGCCACTCACTGCCTATCCTAATTGAGACCCTAGGATTCACACCACCCCGTGATGTTTTTCTCACTCCTACTAGTGAATGTAATGTTACACACCCATACAATGCGCACCACCCCGCGATGGTTTTTAGAAAACTATCCTACATTGCCACTGCATGTTTCCTGACCTCCCCATGCTGAACACCCCGTGGTTCTTTTCTCCATCCTACATTGCCACTCACTGCCTACCCTAATTCAGACCCTATGATTCACACCACCCCGTGATGTTTTTCTCTCTTCTACTAGTGAATGTAATGTTACACACCCATACAATTCGCACCACCCCGCGATATTTTTCAGAAACCTATCCTACATTGCCAGTGCATGTTTCCTGACCTCCCCATGCTGACCACCCCGTGGTGCTTTTCTCCATCCTACATTGCGACTCACTGCCTATCCTAATTAGGACCCTATGATTCACACCACCCCGTGATGTTTTTCTCACTCCTACTAGTGAATGTAATGTTACACACCCATACAATGCGCACCACCCAGCGATGTTTTTCGGAAACCTATCCTACATTGCCACTGCAGGTTTCCTGACCTCCCCATGCTGCCCACCCCGTGGTGCTTTTCTCCATCCTTCATTGCCACTCACTGCCTATCCTAATTCAGAAGCTATGATTCACACCACCCCGTGATGTTTTTCTCACTCCTACTAGTGAATGTATTGTTACACACCCATAAAATGCACACGACCCCGCAATGTTTTTCAGAAACCTATCCTACATTGCCATTGCATGTTTCCTGACCTCCCCATGCTGACCACCCCGTGGTGCTTTTCTCCATCCTACATTGCCACTCACTGCCTATCCTAATTCAGACCCTATGATTCACACCACCTCGTGATGTTTTTCTCACTCCTACTAGTGAATGTAATGTTACACACCCATACAATGCGCAACACCCCGCGATGTTATTCAGAAACCTATCCTACATTGCCACTGCATGTTTCCTGACCTCCCCATGCTGCCCTCCCCGTGGTGGATTACTCAATCCTACATTGCCACTCACTGCCTATCCTAATTCAGACCCTATGATTCACACCACCTCGTGATGTTTTACTCACTCCTACTAGTGAATGTAATGTTACACACCCATACAATGCTCACCACCCCGCGATGTTTTTCAGAAACCTATCCTACATTGCCACTGCATGTTTCCTGACCTCCCCATGCTGACCACCCCGTGGTGCTTTTCTCCATCCTACATTGCCACTCACTGCCTATCCTAATTCAGACCCTATGATTCACACCACCCCGTGATGTTTTTCTCACTCCTACTAGTGAATGTAATGTTACACAGCCATACGATGCGCACCACCCCGCCATGTTTTTCAGAAACCTATCGTATGTTGCCACTGCATGTTTCGTGACCTCCCCATGCTGACCACCCCGTGGTGCTTTTCTCCATCCTACTTTGCCACTCACTGCCTATCCTAATTGAGACCCTATGATTCACACCACCCCGTGATGTTTTTCTCTCCCCTACTAGTGAATGTAATGTTACACACCCATACAATGCGCACCACCCCGCGATGTTTTTCAGAAACCTATCCTACATTGCAACTGCATGTTTCCAGAACTCCCCATGCTGACCACCCCGTGGAGCTTTTCTCCATCCTACATTGCCACTCACTGCCTATCCTAATTCAGACCCTATGATTCACACCAGTCCGTGATGTTTTTCTCACTCCTAATAGTGAATGTAATGTTACACACCCATAAAATGCACACGACCCCACAAGTTTTTCAGAATCCTATCCTAAATAGCCACTGCATGTTTCCTGACCTCCCCATGCTGACCACACCGTGGTGCTTTTCTCCATCCTACATTGCCACTCACTGCCTATCCTTGTACAGACCCTATGATTCACACCACCCCGTGATGTTTTTCTCACTCCTACTAGTGAACGTAATGTTACACACCGATACAATTCGCATCAACCCGCGATGTTTTTCAGAAAACTATCCTACATTGCCACTGCATGTTTCCTGACCTCCCCATGCTGACCACGCCGTGGTGCTTCTCTCCATCCTACATTGACACTCACTGCCTATCCTAATTCAGACCCTAGAATTCACACCACCCCGTGATGTTTTTCTCACTCCTACGAGTGAATGTAATATTACACACCCATACAATGCCCACAACACCGCCACGTTTTTCAGAAACGTATCGTACATTGCCACTGCATGTTTCCTGACCTCCCCATGCTGACCACCCCGTGGTGCTTTTCTCCACCCTACATTGACACTCACTGCCTATCCTAATTCAGACCCTAGAATTCACACCACCCCGTGATGTTTTTCTCACTCCTACTAGTGAATGTAATGTTACACACCGATACAATTCGCACCAACCCGCGATGTTTTTCAGAAACCTATCCTACATTGCCACTGCATGTTTCCTGACCTCCCCATGCTGACCACGCCGTGGTGCTTCTCTCCATCCTACATTGAAACTCACTGCCTATCCTAATTCAGACCCTAGGATTCACACCACCCCGTGATGTTTTTCTCACTCCTACTAGTGAATGCAATGTTACACACCCATACAATGCGCACCACCCCGTGATGTTTTTCGGAAACCTATCCTACATTGCCACTGCATGTTTCCTGACCGCCCCATGCTGACCACCC
The DNA here is from genome assembly GCF_034190915.1 of Cavia porcellus. NCBI lineage: Eukaryota > Metazoa > Chordata > Mammalia > Rodentia > Caviidae > Cavia > Cavia porcellus. The sequence goes on from NW_026947515.1 coordinate 32,569,041, forward strand.
CGTGGTGCTTTTCTCCATCCTACATTGCCACTCACTGCCTATCCTAATTCAGACCCTATGATTCACACCACCCCGTGATGTTTTTCTCACTCCTAGTAGTGAATGTATTGTTACACACCCATAAAATGCACACGACCCCGCGATGTTTTTCAGAAACCTATCCTAAATTGCCACTGCATGTTTCCTGACCTCCCCATGCTGACCACCTCGTGGTGCTTTTCTCCATCCTACATTGCCACTCACTGCCTATCCTAATTGAGACACTATGATTCACACCACCCCGTGATGTTTTTCTCACCCCTACTAGTGAATGTAATGTTACACACCCATACAATGTGCACCACCCCGCGATGTTTTTCAGAAACCTATCGTACATTGCCACTGCATGTTTCCTGACCTCCCCATGATGACTACGCTGTGGTGCTTTTCTCAATCCTTCATTGTTCTCCCTGTCTATCCGAATTCAGACCCTCCGAATCACACCACTCCGTCACTCCTACTAGTGAATGGCCTGTTAGAAATCCTTACAATGCAAACCACCCAGTGATGTTTTTCAGAAACTTATCTGACATTGCAACTGCATGTTTCTTTAACTCCCCATGCTGACCAGCCCGTGGTGCTTTTCTCCATCCTACATTGCAACTCACTGCTTATCCTAGTACAGACCCTATGATTCACACCACCCCGTGATGTTTTTCTCACTCCTACTAGTGAATGTAATGTTACACACCGATACAATTCGCACCAACCCACGATGTTTTTCAGAAACCTATCCTACATTGCCACTGCATGTTTCCTGACCTCCCCATGCTGACCACGCCGTGGTGCTTCTCTCCATCCTACATAGACACTCACTGCCTATCCTAATTCAGACCCTATGATTCACACCACCCCGTGATGTTTTTTCACTCCTACTAGTGAATGTAATGTTACACACCCATACAATGCGCACCGCCCCGCGATGTTTTTCAGAAACCTATCCTACATTAACACTGCATGTTTCCTGACCTCCCCATGCTGACCACACCGTGGTGCTTTTCTCCATCCTACCTTGCCACTCACTGCCTATCCTAATTGAGACCCTAGGATTCACACCACCCCGTGATGTTTTTCTCACTCCTACTAGTGAATGTAATGTTACACACCCATACAATGCGCACCACCCCGCGATGGTTTTTAGAAAACTATCCTACATTGCCACTGCATGTTTCCTGACCTCCCCATGCTGAACACCCCGTGGTTCTTTTCTCCATCCTACATTGCCACTCACTGCCTACCCTAATTCAGACCCTATGATTCACACCACCCCGTGATGTTTTTCTCACTTCTACTAGTGAATGTAATGTTACACACCCATACAATTCGCACCACCCCGCGATATTTTTCAGAAACCTATCCTACATTGCCAGTGCATGTTTCCTGACCTCCCCATGCTGACCACCCCGTGGTGCTTTTCTCCATCCTACATTGCGACTCACTGCCTATCCAAATTACGACCCTATGATTCACACCACCCCGTGATGTTTTTCTCACTCCTACTAGTGAATGTAATGTTACACACCCATACAATGCGCACCACCCAGCGATGTTTTTCGGAAACCTATCCTACATTGCCACTGCAGGTTTCCTGACCTCCCCATGCTGCCCACCCCGTGGTGCTTTTCTCCATCCTTCATTGCCACTCACTGCCTATCCTAATTCAGAACCTATGATTCACACCACCCCGTGATGTTTTTCTCACTCCTACTAGTGAATGTATTGTTACACACCCATAAAATGCACACGACCCCGCGATGTTTTTCAGAAACCTGTCCTACATTGCCATTGCATGTTTCCTGACCTCCCCATGCTGACCACCCCGTGGTGCTTTTCTCCATCCTACATTGCCACTCACTGCCTATCCTAATTCAGACCCTATGATTCACACCACCTCGTGATGTTTTTCTCACTCCTACTAGTGAATGTAATGTTACACACCCATACAATGCGCAACACCCCGCGATGTTATTCAGAAACCTATCCTACATTGCCACTGCATGTTTCCTGAGCTCCCCATGCTGCCCTCCCCGTGGTGGATTACTCAATCCTACATTGCCACTCACTGCCTATCCTAATTCAGACCCTATGATTCACACCACCTCGTGATGTTTTACTCACTCCTACTAGTGAATGTAATGTTACACACCCATACAATGCTCACCACCCCGCGATGTTTTTCAGAAACCTATCCTACATTGCCACTGCATGTTTCCTGACCTCCCCATGCTGACCACCCCGTGGTGCTTTTCTCCATCCTACATTGCCACTCACTGCCTATCCTAATTCAGACCCTATGATTCACACCACCCCGTGATGTTTTTCTCACTCCTACTAGTGAATGTAATGTTACACAGCCATACGATGCGCACCACCCCGCCATGTTTTTCAGAAACGTATCGTATGTTGCCACTGCATGTTTCGTGACCTCCCCATGCTGACCACCCCGTGGTGCTTTTCTCCATCCTACTTTGCCACTCACTGCCTATCCTAATTGAGACCCTATGATTCACACCACCCCGTGATGTTTTTCTCTCCCCTACTAGTGAATGTAATGTTACACACCCATACAATGCGCACCACCCAGCCATGTTTTTCAGAAACCTATCCTACATTGCCACTGCATGTTTCCTGACCTCCCCATACTGACCACCTCGTGGTGCTTTTCTCCATCCTACGTTGCCACTCACTGCCTATCCTAATTCAGACCCTATGATTCACACAACCCCGTGATGTTTTTCTAACTCCTACTAGTGAATGTAATGTTACACACCCATACAATGCGCACCACCCCGCGATGTTTTTTCAGAAACCTATCCTACATTGCCACTGCATGTTTCCTGACCTCCCCATGCTGACGACCCCGTGGTGCTTTTCTCCATCCTACATTGCCACTCACTGCCTGTCCTTATTCAGACCCTATGATTCACACCACCCCGTGATGTTTTTCTCACTCCTACTAGTGAATGTAATATTACACACCCATACAATGCGCACCACCCCGTGATGATTTTCAGAAAGCTATCCTACATTGCCACTGCATGTTTCCTGACCTCCCCATGCTGACCACCCCGTGGTGCTTTTCTCCATCCTACATTGCCACTCACTGCCTATCCTTATTCAGCGCCTATGATTCACAACACCCCGTGATGTTTTTCTCACTCCTACTAGTGAATGTAATATTACACACCCATACAATGCGCACCACTCCGCGATGTTTTTCAGAAAGCTATCCTACATTGCCACTGCATGTTTCCTGACCTCCCCATGCGGACCACCCCGTGGTGCTTTTCTCTATCCTACATTGCCACTCACTGCCTATCCTAATTCAGACCCTATGATTCACACCACCCCGTGATGTTTTTCTCACTCCTAATAGTGAATGTAATGTTACACACCCATACAATGCGCACCACCCCGCGATGTTTTTCAGAAACCTATCCTACATTGCAACTGCATGTTTCCAGAACTCCCCATGCTGACCACCCCGTGGAGCTTTTCTCCATCCTACATTGCCACTCACTGCCTATCCTAATTCAGACCCTATGATTCACACCAGTCCGTGATGTTTTTCTCACTCCTAATAGTGAATGTAATGTTACACACCCATAAAATGCACACGACCCCACAAGTTTTTCAGAATCCTATCCTAAATAGCCACTGCATGTTTCCTGACCTCCCCATGCTGACCACACCGTGGTGCTTTTCTCCATCCTACATTGCCACTCACTGCCTATCCTTGTACAGACCCTATGATTCACACCACCCCGTGATGTTTTTCTCACTCCTACTAGTGAACGTAATGTTACACACCGATACAATTCGCATCAACCCGCGATGTTTTTCAGAAAACTATCCTACATTGCCACTGCATGTTTCCTGACCTCCCCATGCTGACCACGCCGTGGTGCTTCTCTCCATCCTACATTGACACTCACTGCCTATCCTAATTCAGACCCTACGATTCACACCACCCCGTGATGTTTTTCTCACTCCTACGAGTGAATGTAATATTACACACCCATACAATGCCCACAACACCGCGATGTTTTTCAGAAACCTATCCTACATTGCCACTGCATGTTTCCTGACCTCCCCATGATGACTACGCTGTGGTGCTTTTCTCAATCCTTCATTGTTCTCCCTGTCTATCCGAATTCAGACCCTCCGAATCACACCACTCCGTCACTCCTACTAGTGAATGGCCTGTTAGAAATCCTTACAATGCAAACCACCCAGTGATGTTTTTCAGAAACTTATCTGACATTGCAACTGCATGTTTCTTTAACTCCCCATGCTGACCAGCCCGTGGTGGTTTTCTCCATCCTACATTGCCACTCACTGCCTATCCTAGTACAGACCCTATGATTCACACCACCCCGTGATGTTTTTCTCACTCCTACTAGTGAATGTAATGTTACACACCGATACAATTCGCACCAACCCACGATGTTTTTCAGAAACCTATCCTACATTGCCACTGCATGTTTCCTGACCTCCCCATGCTGACCACGCCGTGGTGCTTCTCTCCATCCTACATAGACACTCACTGCCTATCCTAATTCAGACCCTAGAATTCACACCACCCCGTGATGTTTTTCTCACTCCTACTAGTGAATGTAATGTTACACACCCATACAATGCGCACCACCCCGCGATGTTTTTCAGAAACGTATCCTACATTGCCACTGCATGTTTCCTGACCTCCCCATGCTCACCACCCCGTGGTGCTTTTCTCCATCCTACATTGCCACTCACTGCCTATCCTAATTCAGACCCTAGGATTCACACCACCCCGTGATGTTTTTCTCACTCCTACGAGTGAATGAAATATTACACACCCATACAATGCCCACAACACCGCCATGTTTTTCAGAAACGTATCCTACATTGCCACTGCATGTTTCCTGACCTCCCCATGCTCACCACCCCGTGGTGCTTTTCTCCATCCTACATTGCCACTCACTGCCTATCCTAATTCAGACCCTAGGATTCACACCACCCCGTGATGTTTTTCTCACTCCTACGAGTGAATGTAATATTCCACACCCATACAATGCCCACAACACCGCGATGTTTTTCAGAAACCTATCCTACATTGCCACTGCATGTTTCCTGACCTCCCCATGCTGACCACCCCGTGGTGCTTTTCTCCACCCTACATTGACACTCACTGCCTATCCTAATTCAGACCCTAGAATTCACAGAACCCCGTGATGTTTTTCTCACTTCTACTAGTGAATGTAATGTTACACACCGATACAATTCGCACCAACCCGCGATGTTTTTCAGAAACCTATCCTACATTGCCACTGCATGTTTCCTGACCTCCCCATGCTGACCACGCCGTGGTGCTTCTCTCCATCCTACATTGACACTCACTGCCTATCCTAATTCAGACCCTAGAATTCACACCACCCCGTGATGTTTTTCTCACTCCTACTAGTGAATGCAATGTTACACACCCATACAATGCGCACCACCCCGCGATGTTTTTCAGAAACCTATCCTACATTGCCACTGCATGTTTCCTGACCTCCCCATGCTGACCACCTCATGGTGCTTTTCTCCATCCTACATTGCCACTCACGGCCTATCCTAATTCAGACCCTATGATTCACACCACCCCGTGATGTTTTTCTCACTCCTACTAGTGAATGTAATGTTACACACCCATACAATGCGCACCACCCCGCCATGTTTTTCAGAAACCTATCCTATATTGCCACTGCATGTTTCCTGACCTCCCCATGCTGACCACCCCGTGGTGCTTTTCTCCATCCTACATTGCCACTCACTGCCTATCCTAATTGAGACACTATGATTCACACCACCCCGTGATGTTTTTCTCACCCCTACTAGTGAATGTAATGTTACACACCCATACAATGTGCACCACCCCGCGATGTTTTTCAGAAACCTATCATACATTGCCATTGCATGTTTCCTGACCTCCCCATGATGACTACGCTGTGGTGCTTTTCTCCATCCTTCATTGTTCTCCCTGTCTATCCTAATTCAGACACTCCGAATCACACCACTCCGTCACTCCTACTAGTGAATGGCCTGTTAGAAATCCTTACAATGCACACCACCCCGTGATGCTTTTCAGAAACCTATCTGACATTGCAACTGCATGTTTCTTTAACTCCCCATACTGACCAACCCGTGGTGCTTTTCTCCATCCTACATTGCCACTCACTGCCTATCCTAAATTAGACCCTCCAATTCACACCACCCCGTGATGTTTTTCTCACTCCTACTGTGAATGGCCTGTTAGAAAACATTACAATGCGTACCACCCCGCGATGTTTTTGAGAAACCTACCCTACATTGCCACATCATGTTTCCTAAACTCCCCATGTTGACCACCCCGTTGTGTTTTTCTCCATCCTACATTGCCACACATTGCCTATCCTAAGTCAGACCCTTTGATTCACAACGACCCGTGATGTTTTTCTCACTCCTACTAGTGAATGGTCCTTTAGAAACCCTTACAAATCGCACCAGCCCGCAATGCTTTTCAGAAACCTATCCTACATTGCCACTGCATGTTTCCTGACCACACCATGCTAACCTCCCCATGGTGCTTTTTTCCATCCTACATTGCCACCTATTGCCTAACCTAATTCAGACCCTCCGATTCACACCACACCGTGATGATTTTCTCACTCCTACTAGTAAATGGCCTGTTAGAAACACTTACAATGCGTACCACACTTTGAGGATTTTCAGAAAGCTATCCTGCATTGCCACTTCATGTTTCCTCAACTCCCCATGCTGACCACCCCGTGGGGCTTTTCTCCAACCTGGATTACCACTGCCTGCCTATACTTATTCAGACCATCTGATTCACACCCCCCTGTGATGCTTTTCTCACTCCTACTAGTGAATGGCCTGTTAGAAACCATTACAATGTTCACCACCACGCAATCTTTTTCAGAAACCTATCTGACATTGCAAGTGCATGTTTCCTGACCTCCCCATTCTGACCACCCCGTGGTGCTCTTCTCCATCCTACACTGCCACTCCCTGCGTATCCTAATTCAGACCCTCCGGTTCACACACCCCCTAGATGTTTTTCTCACTCCTACTAGTGAATGGCCTGTTAGAAACCCATCCAATGCGCACCACACCACGATGTTTTTCAGAAACCTATCCTACATACCCACTGGATGTTTCTTGACCTCCCCATCCTGACCACCCCGTGGTGATTTTCTCCATCCTGCATGGCCACTCACTGCCTATTCTAGTTCAGACCCTCTGATTCACACCATCCCGTGATGTTTTTCTCACTCCTACTTGTGAATGGCCTGGTAGAAACCCTTACAATGCGCACTGCCCCACGATGTTTTTCAGAAACCTATCCTACCTTGCCACTGCATGTTTCCTGACCTCCCCATGCTGACCACCCCTTGGTGCTTTTCTCCATCCTGAATTGCCACTCCCTGCCTATCCTAATTCAGACCCTCCGATTCACACCACACCGTTATGTTTTTCTCACTCCTACTAGTGAATGGCCTGTTAGAAACCCTGACAATGCGCACCACCCCAAGATGTTTTTCACAAACCTATCATACATTGCCAATGCATGTTTCCTGACCTCCCCATGTTGACTACGCTCTGGTGCTTTTCTCCATCGTTCATTGTTTCTCCCTGTCTATTCTAATTCAGACCCTCCGATTCACAGCACCCCCTGATGTTTTTCTCACTCCTACTAGTGAATGGTGTGTTAGAAAGCCTTACAATGCGCACCACCCCACGATCTTTTACAGAATCCTATACTACATTGCCCTGGATGTTTCTTGACCTCCTCATGCTGAAAACCCCGTGGTGCTTTTCTCAATCCTGTATTTCCACTCCTTGCCTATCCTAATTCAGACACTCTGATTCACACCACCCCGTGATGTTTTTCTCACTCCTAGTAGTGATTGGCCTGTTAGAAACTCTTACAATGCGCACCACCCCGTGACATTTTTCAGAAAACTATCCTACATTGCCACTGCATGTTTTCTGGGCTCCCCCTGCTGACCACCCTGTGGTGCTTTTGTCATTCTTACATTGCCACACACTGGCTATCCTAATTCAGAGCATCCGATTCACATCACCCCGTGATGTTTTTCTCACTCATACTCGTAAACGGCCTCTTAGAAACCCTTACAATGTGCACCACCGCGATCGTTTTCAGAAACTGATCCTACATTGCCACTGCAGGTTTCCTGACCTCCCCAGCCCGACCACCCCTTGGTGCTTTTCTCCATCCAACATTGCCCCTCCCTGCCTGTCCTAATTCAGACCCTCTGATGCACAGCAACCTGTGACGTTTTTCTCACTCCTACTAGTGAATGGCCTGTTAGAAACCCTTAAAAATCGCAGCAGCCTGCGATGATTTTCAGAAACCTATCCTACATTGCCACTGCATGTTTCCTGACCACCCCCTGCTGACCACCTGGTGGTGCTTATCTCCATCCTACATTGCCACACATTGCCTAAACTAATTAAGAACCTCCGATTCACACCACACCGTGATGTTTTTCTCACTCCTACTAGTAAATGGCCTGTTAGAAACACTTACAATGCGTACCACACTGTGAGGATTTTCAGAAAGCTATCCTGCATTGCCACTGCTTGTTTCCTCAACTCCCCATGCTGACCATCCCGTGGTGCTTTTCTCCATCCTACTTTCCACTCTCTGCCTATCCTAATTCAAACCCCCCGAATCTCACCACCCCGTGATGTTTTTTTCACTCCTACCTGTGAATGGCATGTTAGAAACCATTACAATGCGCCCCACCCAGCTAACTTATTCATAAACCTATCCTACATTGCCACTGCAGGTTTCCTGACCTCCCCATGCTGACCACCTCTTTGCTTTCCTCCATCCTGATTGCCACTCCTGGCCTATCATAATTCAGACACTGCGATTCACACCTCCCTGTGATGTTTTTCTCACTCCTACTAGAGAATGGCCTCTTAGAAACACTTTCAATGCGCACCACTCCGCGAATTTTTTCAGAAACCTATCCGACATTGCCCCAACATGTTTCCTCACTTCCCGATGCTGACCACCCCGTTGGGGTTTTCCCCATTCTCCATTGCCACTCATTGCCTATCCTATTTCAGCCCCTTCGATTCACACCACACCATGATGTTTTTCTCACTCCTACTTGTTCATGGCCTGTTGGAAACACTTACAATGTGTGCGACCCTGCGATGTATTTCAGAAACCTATCCTACATTGCCACTTCATGTTTCCTGACCTCAACTTGCTGACCACTCGTGGTGCTTTTCTCCATCCTTTATTGCCACTCATTGCCTATCATAATACAGACCCTTCCATTCACACCACCCTGTGATGTTTTTCTCACTCCTACTAGTGAATGGCATGATAGAAACCCTTACAATGTGCACCACCCGCGATGTTTTTCAGAAAACCCATCCGACATTGCCACTGCATGTTTCCTGACCTCCCCGTGCTGACCACCCCGTCGTGCTTTTCTCCATCTTGAATTGCCACTCCCTGCCTATCCTAATTCATACCCTGGGATTCACACCACCCTGTGATGTTTTTCTCATTCCTACTAGTGAATGGGCTTTGGAAACCCTTACAATGCGCACCACCCCAAGATGTTTTCAGAAACCTATCCTACATTACCACTGCATGTTTCCTGAACTCCCCCTGCTCAAAACCCTGTGGTGCTTTACTCCATCCTACATTGCCATTCACTGCCTATACTAATTCAGACCATCGGATTCACACCACCCTCTGATGTTTTCTCTCCCCTACTAGTGAATGGCCTGTTAGAAACACTTACAATGCGCACTATGGCTCTTTGTTTTTCAGAAACCTATCCTTCATTGCCACTGCAAGTTTCCTGACCTCCCCATAGTGACCACCCGTGGTGCTTTTCTCCATCCTGTATTGCCACTCCCTGCCTATCCTAATTCAGACACTCTGATTCACACCACCCCGTGATGTTTTTCTCACTCCTAGTAGTGATTGGCCTGTTAGAAACTCTTACAATGCGCACCACCCCGTGACATTTTTCAGAAACCTATCCTACATTGCCACTGCATGTTTTCTGGCCTCCCCCTGCTGACCACGCCGTGGTGCTTTTCTCATTCTTACATTGCCACACACTGGCTATCGTAATTCAGAGCATCCGATTCACATCACCCCGTGATGTTTTTCTCACTCATACTCGTAAACGGCCTCTTAGAAACCCTTAAGATGCGCACCACCCCGCGATCGTTTTCAGAAACTGATCCTACATTGCCACTACAGGTTTCCTGACCTCCCCAGCCCGACCACCCCTTGGTGCTTTTCTCCATCCAACATTGCCCCTCCCTGCCTGTCCTAATTCAGACCCTCTGATTCACAGCAACCTGTGACGTTTTTCTCACTCCTACTAGTGAATGGCATGTTAGAAACCCTTAAAAATCACAGCAGCCCACAATGCTTTTCAGAAACCTATCCTACATTGCCACTGCATGTTTCCTGACCTCCCCATGCTGACCACCCGGTGGTGCTTATCTCCATCCTACATTGCCACGCATTTCCTAACCTAATTCAGACCCTCCGATTCACACCACACCGTGATGTTTTTCTCACTCCTACTAGTAAATGGCCTGTTAGAAACACTTACAATGCGTACCACACTGTGAGGATTTTCAGAAAGCTATCCTGCATTGCCACTGCTTGTTTCCTCAACTCCCCATGCTGACCATCCCTTGGTGCTTTTCTCCATCCGACTTTCCACTCACTGCCTATCCTAATTCAAACCCTCCGAATCTCACCACCCCGTGATGTTTTTCTCACTCCTACCTGTGAATGGCATGTTAGAAACCATTACAATGCACCCCACCCAGCTAACTTATTCAGAAACCTATCCTACATTGCCACTGCAGGTTTCCTGACCTCCCCATGCTGACCACCTCTTGTGCTTTCCTCCATCCTGATTGCCACTCCTGGCCTATCATAATTCAGACACTGCGATTCACACCTCCCTGTGATGTTTTTCTCACTCCTACTAGTGAATGGCCTGTTAGAAACCCTTACAATGCGCACCACTCCGCGAATTTTTTCAGAAAGCTATCCTACATTGCCCTTGCATGTTTCCTGACTTCCCGATGCTGACCACACCGTGGTGGTTTTCCCCATTCTCCATTGCCACTCATTGCCTATCCTATTTCAGCCCCTTCGATTCACACCACCCAATGATGTTTTTCTCACTCCTACTTGTGCATGGCCTGTTGGAAACACTTACACTGTGTGCCACCGTGCGATGTATTTCAGACACCTATCCTACATTGCCACTTCATGTTTCCTGACCTCAACTTGCTGACCACTCCGTGGTGCTTTTCTCCATCCTTTATTGCCACTCATTGCCTATCATAATACAGACCCTTCCATTCACACCACCCTGTGATGTTTTTCTCACTCCTACTAGTGAATGGCATGATAGAAACCCTTACAATGTGAACCACCCGCGATGTTTTTCAGAAAACCCATCCTACATTGCCACTGCATGTTTCCTGACCTCCCCGTGCTGACCACCCCATCGTGCTTTTCTCCATCTTGAATTGCCACTCCCTGCCTATCCGAATTCATACCCTCGGATTCACCCCACCCCGTGATGTTTTTCTCACTCCTACTAGTGAATGGGCGTTTGGAAACCCTTACAATGCGCACCACCCCGAGATGTTTTCAGAAACCTATCCTACATTACCACTGCATGTTTCCTGACCTCCCCCTGCTCAAAACCCTGTGGTGCTTTACTCCATCCTACATTGCCACTCACTGCCTATACTAATTCAGACCATCGGATTCACACCACCCCCTGATGTTTTCTCTCCCCTACTAGTGAATGGCCTGTTAGAAACACTTACAATGCGCACTATGCCTCTTTGTTTTTCAGAAACCTATCCTTCATTGCCACTGCATGTTTCCTGACCTCCCCATAGTGACCACCCGTGGTGCTTTTCTCCATCCTGTATTGCCACTCCCTGCCTATCCTAATTCAGACCCTCCGATTCACAGAGCCAAGTGATGCTGTTCTCATGCCTCCTAGTGAATGGTCTGTTAGAAAGCCTTACAATGCGCTCCACCCCGCGATATTTTTCAGAAACCGATTCTACATTGCCACTGCAGGTTTCCTGACCTCCCCAGGCTGACCACCCCTTGGTGCTTTTCTCCATCCAACATTGCCCCTCACTGCCTATACTAATTCAGACCCGCTGATTCACAACAACCCATGACGTTTTTCTCACTCCTACTAGTGAATGGCCTGTTAGAAACCCTTACAAATCGCAGCAGCCCGCGATGCTTTTCAGAAATCTATCCTACATTGCCACTGCATGTTTCCTGACCACCCTATGCCTACCTCCCCGTGGTGCTTTTCTCCATCCTACATTGCCACACATTGCCTAACCTAATTCAGACCCTCTGATTCACACCACCCTGTGATGCTTTTCTCACTCCTACTAGTGAATGGCCTCTTAGAAACCCTTACAATGTGCATCACTCGTGATGTTTTTCAGAAACCTATCCTACATTGTCCCTGCATGTTTCCTGACCTCCCGATGCTGAACACCCGTGGTGCTTTTTCCATCCTACATTGCCACTCATTGCCTATCCTAATTCACACCCTTCCATTCACAACACCACGTGATGTTTTTCTCACTCCTACTAGTGAATGGCATGATAGAAAGCCTTACAACGTGCACCACCCACGATGTTTTTCAGAAACCCATCCTACATTGCACTGCATGTTTCCTGACTTCCCCATGCTGACCACCCCGTCTTGCTTTTCTCCATCTTGAATTGCCACTTCCTGCCTATCCTAATTCAAACCCTCTGATTCACACCACCCCGTAATGTTTTTCTCACTCCTACTAGTGAATGGCATGTTAGAAACTCTTACAATGCACAGCACCCGGCGATGTTTTTCACAAACCTATCCTACTTTGCCAATGCATGTTTCCTGACCTCCCCATGCTGACCACTCCGTGGTGCTTTTCTCCATCCTACACTGATACTCACTGCCTATCCTAAATCAGACCCTCCGATTCACACCAGCCTGTGTTGTTTTTCTCACTCGTACTTGTGAATGGGTGGTTGGAAACCCTTACAATGCGCAGAACCACGAGATGTTTTTCAGAAACCTATCCTACATTATCACTGCATGATTCCTGACCTCCCCCTGCTGAAAACCCTGTGGTGCTTTTCTCCATCCTACATTGCCACTCACTGCCTATCCTAAATAAGACCATCGGATTCACACCACCCCGTGATGTTTTTCTCTCTACTACTAGTGAATGGCCTGTTAGAAACACTTACAATGTGCACCATGCCGCTAGGTTTTTCAGAATCCTATCCATCATTGCCACTGCAGTTTCCTGACCTCTCCATACTGACCACACCGTGGTGCTTTTCTCCATTCTACATTGCCACTCACTGCCTATCCTAATTCAGACCATCCGATTCACACCACCCTGTGATGTTTTTCTCTCTCCTACTAGTGAATGGCCTGTTAGAAACCCTTACAAATCGCAGCAGCCCGCGATGCTTTTCAGAAATCTATCCTACATTGCCACGTCATGTTTCCTGACCTCACTATGCTGACCACCCCGTGGTGCTTTTCTCCAACCTATATTGCCACTCACTGTCTATCCTAATTCAGACCTTCCTAATTACACCACCTCGTGATGTTTTTCTCACTCCTACTAGTGAATGGTCTGTTAGAAAGCCTTACAATGCGCACCACACCGCGATGTTTTTCAGAATCCTATACTACATTGCTCTGGATGTTTTTGACCTCTCCATGCTGTCTTCCCCGTGGTGCTTTTCTCAGTCCTACATTGCCACTCATTGCCTATCCTAATTCTGACACTCCGATTGACACCACACCTTGCTGTTTTTCTCATTCCTACTAGTGAATGGCCTATTAGAAAGACTTACAATGCGCACCACCCCGTGATGTTTTTCAGAAAGCTATCCTACATTGCCACTGCATGTTTCCTCACCTCCCCATGCTGACTAAACCGTCGTGCTTTTCACTATCCTACATTGCCACACATTGCCTATACTAATTCAGACCCTTCGATTCACACCACCGCGTGATGTTTTTCTCACTCCTACTAGTGAATTGGCTGTTAGAAATCATTACAATGCGCACCACCCGGCAATGTTTTTATGAAACCTATCTGACATTGCCTCTTCATGTTTTCTGACCTCCCCATTTGACCACCCCGTGGTGGTTTTCTCCATCCTATATTGACACTCACTGCCTATCCTAATTCAGACCTTCCGATTCACACCACCCCCTGATGTTTTTCTCACTCCTACTAGTGAATGGCCTGTTAGAAATCCTTACTATGCTCACCACCCCGCGATGTTTTTCAGAAACCTATCCTACATTGCCACTGCATGTTTCCTGGCCTCACCATGCTGACCACCCCGTGGTGCTTTTCTCCATTCTACATTGGCACTCACTGCCTATCCTAAATCAGACCCTCCGATTCACACCACCCTGTGATGTTTTTCTCACTCCTCCTAGTGAATGGCCTGTGAGAAACACTTTCAATGGGTACCACCCTGTGATGTTTTTCAGAAAGCTATCCTACATTGCCACTGCAAGTTTCCTCACCTCCCCATGCTGACCTTCCCGTTGTGCTTTTCTCCATCCTACATTGCCACTCACTGCCTATCCTAATTCCGACCCTCTGATTCACACCATCCCGTGATGTTTTTCTCACTCCTACTAGTGAATGGCCTGATAGAAACCATTACAATGTGCACCACCCCGCGATGTGTTTCAGAAACCTATCCTACATTGTCACTGCATGTTACTTGACCTCCCCATGGTGACCACCCCATTGTGCTTTTCTCCATTATACATTGCCACTCACTGCTTATCCTAACACAGACACTCCTATTCACACCACCCCGTGATGTTTCTCTCACTCCTACTAGTGAATGGCCTGTTACAAACCATTACTATGCACACCTCCCAGCGATGTTTTTCAGAAACCTATCCTACATTGCCACTGCATGTTTCCAGACCTCCCCATGCTGCCCACCCTGCGGTGCTTTTCTCCATCCTACATTGGACTCACTGCCTATCCTAATTCAGACCCTCCGATTCAAACCTCCCCGTGATGTTTTTTTCACTCGTATTTGTGAATGGGCGTTTGGAAACCCTTACAATGCGCACCACCCCGAGATGTTTTTCAGAAACCTATCCTACATTACCACTGCTTGTTTCCTGACCTCCCCCTGATGAAAACCCTGTGGTGCTTTTCTCCATCCTACATACCCACTCACTGCCTATCCTAATTAAGACCATCCGATGCATGCCACCCCGTGATGTTTTTCTCTCTCCTACTTGTGAATGGCATTTAGAAACACATAAAATGCGCACCATGCCGCTAGGTTTTTCAGAAACCTATCCGTCATTGCCACTGCATGTTTCCTGACATCCCCATACTGACCACACCGTGGTGCTCTTCTACATCCTACACTGCCACTCCCTGCCTACCCTAATTCAGACCCTCCGGTACACACCCCCCCGTGACATTTTTCTCACTCCTACTAGTGAATGGCCTATTAGAAACCCATCCAATGCGCACCACACCGCGATGTTTTTCAGAAACCTATCCTACATTGCCAATGGATGTTTCTTGACCTCCCCATGCTGACCAGCCCGTGGTGCTTTTCGCCACACTGCATGGCCACTCACTGCCTATCTTAATTCAGTCCCTCCGATTCAGGGCACCCTGTGATGTTTTTCTCACTCCTCCTAGTGTGTGGTCTATTAGAAAACATTACAATGCACACCACCCAGCGATGGTTTTCAGAAACCTATCCTACATTGCCACTTCATGTTTCCTGACCTCACTGTTGTGACCACCCCGTGGTGCTTTATTCCAACCTACATTGCCACTCACTGCCTATCCTAATTCAGACCTTCCTAATTACACCACCCTGTGATGTTTTTCTCACTCCTACTAGTGAATGGTCTGTTAGAAAGCCTTACAACGCGCACCACACAGCGATCTTTTTCAGAATCGTATACTACATTGCTCTGGATGTTTTTGGCCACCCCATGCTGACTTCCCCGTGGTGCTTTTCTCAATCCCACATTGCAACTCATTGCCTATCCTAATTCTGACCCTCCGATTCACACCACACCTTGCTGTTTTTCTCTCTTCTACTAGTGAGTGGCCTGTGAGAAACGTTTACAGTGCGCACCACCGCGCGATGTTTTTCAGAAACCTATCCTATATTGCCACTGCATGTTTCCTGACCTCCCCATGCTGACCACCCTGGGGTGCTTTTCTCCATCCTACATTGCCACTCATTCCCTATCCTAATTCAGTCCCTCCGATTCAGGGCACCCTGTGATGTTTTTCTCACTCCTACTAGTGAATATCCTGAGAAAATCCATACAATGTGCACCACCCCTCGATGTTTTTCAGAAACCTTTCCTCCATTGCCACTGCATATTTCCTGACCTCCACATGATGACCACCCCATGGTGGTTTTCTCCATTCTACATTGCCACTCATTGCCTGTACTAATTCAGACCCTTCCATTCACACCACCCCGTGATGTTTTTCTCACTCCTACTAGTGAATGGCATGATAGAAACCCTTACAAAGTGCACCACCCACGATGTTTTTCAGACAGCCATCGTACATTGCCACTGCATGTTTCGTGACCTCCCCATGCTGACCACCCCGAGGTGCTTTTCTCCAACCTACACTGATACTCACTGCCTATCCTCAATCAGACCCTCCGATTCACACCACCCCATGATGCTTTTCTCACTGGTACTTGTGAATGGGCGGTTGGAAAACCTTACAATGCACACCACCCCGAGATGCTTTTCAGAAACCTATCCTACATTACCACTGCATGTTTCCTGACCTCCCAATTCTGAAAACCCGGTGGTGCTTTTCTCCATCTTACACAGCCACTCACTGCCTATCCTAATTAAGACCATCCTATTCACACCACCCCGTGATGTTTTTCTCTCTCCTACTAGTGAATGGACTGTTAGAAACACTTACAATGCGTACCACACTTTGAGGATTTTCAGAAAGCTATCCTGCATGCCACTGCATGTTTCCTCAACTCCCCATGCTGACCCCCCCGGGGTGCTTTTCTCCAACCTGGATTGCCACTGCCTGCCTATACTTATTCAGACGCTCTGATTCACACCACCCTGTGATGTTTTTCTCACTCCTACTAGTGAATGGTGTGTTAGAAAGCCTTACAATGCGCACCACCCCACGATCTTTTACAGAATCCTATACTACATTGCCCTGGATGTTTCTTGACCTCCTCATGCTGAAAACCCCGTGGTGCTTTTCTCCATCCTGTATTTCCACTCCTTGCCTATCCTAATTCAGACACTCTGATTCACACCACCCCGTGATGTTTTTCTCACTCCTAGTAGTGATTGGCCTGTTAGAAACTCTTACAATGCGCACCACCCCGTGACATTTTTCAGAAACCTATCCTACATTGCCACTGCATGTTTTCTGGCCTCCCCCTGCTGACCACCCCGTGGTGCTTTTCTCATTCTTACATTGCCACACACTGGCTATCCTAATTCAGAGCATCCGATTCACATCACCCCGTGATGTTTTTCTCACTCATACTAATAAACGGCCTCTTTGAAACCCTTACAATGCGCACCACCCCGCGATCTTTTTCAGAAACCGATCCTACATTGCCACTGCAGGTTTCCTGACCTCCCCAGCCCGACCACCACTTGGTGCTTTTCTCCATCCAACATTGCCCCTCCCTGCCTGTCCTAATTCAGACCCTCTGATTCACAGCAACCTGTGACTTTTTCTCACTCGTACTAGTGAATGGCCTATTAGAAACCCTTACAAATCACAGCAGCCCGCGATGCTTTTCAGAAACCTATCCTACATTGCCACTGCATGTTTCCTGACCACCCCCTGCTGACCACGCGGTGGTGCTTATCTCCATCCTACATTGCCACGCATTGCCTAAACTAATTCAGACCCTCCGATTCACACCACACCATGATGTTTTTCTCACTCCTACTAGTAAATGGCCTGTTAGAAACACTTACAATGCGTACCACACTGTGAGGATTTTCAGAAAGCTATCCTGCATTGCCACTGCATGTTTCCTCAACTCCCCATGCTGACCATCCCGTCGTGCTTTTCTCCATCCTACTTTCCACTCACAGCCTATCCTAATTCAAACCCTCCGAATCTCACCACCCCGTGATGTTTTTCTCACTCCTACCTGTGAATGGCATGTTAGAAACCATTACAATGCGCCCCACCAAGCTAACTTATTCAGAAACCTATCCTACATTGCCACTTCATGTTTCCGGACCTCCCTATGCTGACCTCCCCGTGGTGAATTTCTCCAACCTACATTGCCACTCACTGTCTATCCTAATTCAGACCTTCCTAATTACACCACCCCGTGATGTTTTTCTCACTCCTACTAGTGAATGGTCTGTTAGAAAGCCTTACAATGTGCACCACCCCGCGATCTTTTTCAGAATCCTATACTACATTGCTCTGGATGTTTTTGACCTCCCCATGCTGACTTCCCCATGGTGCTTTTCTCAATCCTACATTGCCACTCACTGCCTATCCTAAATCAGACCCTCCGATTCACACCACCCCGTGATGTTTTTCTCACTCCTACTAGTGAATGGCCTGTTAGAAAGCCTTACAGTGCGCACCACCCGGCGATCTTTTTCAGAATCCTATACTACATTGCTCTGGATGTTTTTGACCTCCCCATGCTGACTTCCCCATGGTGCTTTTCTCCATCCTGTATTTCCACTCCTTGCCTATCCTAATTCAGACACTCTGATTCACACCACCCCGTGATGTTTTTCTCACTCCTAGTAGTGATTGGCCTGTTAGAAACTCTTACAATGCTCACCACCACACGACATTTTTCAGAAACCTATCCTACAGTGCCACTGCATGTTTCCTGACCTTCCGATGCTGACCACCCCATGGTGCTTTTCTCCATCTTACATTGCCACTCACTGCCTATCCTAATTCAGACCATCCGATTCACACCCGCCGTGATGTTTTTCTCACTCCTGCTAGTGAATGGCCTATTAGAAACCCATCCAATGCGCACCACACCGCGATGTTTTTCAGAAACCTATCCTACATACCCACTGGATGTTTCTTGACCACCCCATGCTGACCACCCCGTGGTGATTTTCTCCATTCTGGATGGCCACTCACTGCTTTTCTTAATTCAGACCTCTGATTCACACCATCCCGTGATGTTTTTCTCACTCCTACCTGTGAATGGCCTGGTAGAAACCCTTACAATGCGCACTGACCCACGATGTTTTTCAGAAACCTATCCTACCTTGCCACTTCATGTTTCCTGACCTCCACATAGTGACCACACCGTGGTGCTTTTCTCCATTCTACATTGCCACTCACTGCCTATCCTAATTCAGCCCATCCTATTCACACCACACTGTGATGTTTTTCTCACTCCTACTAGTGAATGGCCTGTTAGAAACCCTTACAATGCTCACCACCCCGTGATGTTTTTCAGAAACCTATCCTACATTGCCACTGCAGGTTTCCTGACCTCCCCAGGCTGACCACCCCTTGGTGCTTTTCTCCATCCAAAATTTCCCCTCACTGCCTGTCCTAATGTAGACCCTCTGATTCACAGCAACCCGTGACATTTTTCTCACTCCTACTAGTGAATGTCCTGTTAGAAACCCTTCCAAATCGCAGCAGCCAACGATGCTTTTCAGAAACCTATCCTACGTTGCCACTGCATGTTTCCTGACCACACCATGCTAACTTCCCCGTGGTGCTTTTCTCCATCCTACATTGCCACCCATTGCCTAACCTAATTCAGACCCTCCGATTCACACCACACCGTGATGATTTTCTCACTCCTACTGTAAATGGCCTGTTAGAAACACTTACAATGCGTACCACACTTTGAGGATTTTCAGAAAGCTATCCTGCATGCCACTGCATATTTCCTCAACTCCCCATGCTGACCCCCCTGGGGTGCTTTTCTCCAACCTGGATTGCCACTGCCTGCCTATACTTATTCAGACCCTCTGATTCACACCACCCTGTGATGTTTTTCTCACTCCTACTAGTGAATGGTGTGTTAGAAAGCCTTAAAATGCGCACCACCCCACGCTATTTTACAGAATCCTATACTACATTGCCCTGGATGTTTCTTGACCTCCTCATGCTGAAAACCCCGTGGTGCTTTTCTCAATCCTGTATTTCCACTCGTTGCCTATCCTAATTCAGACACTCTGATTCACACCACCCCGTGATGTTTTTCTCACTCCTAGTAGTGATTGGCCTGTTAGAAACTCTTACAATGCGCACCACCCCGTGACATTTTTCAGAAAGCTATCCTGCATTGCCACTGCATGTTTCCTCAACTCCCCATGCTGACCATCCCGTGGTGTTTTTCTCCATCCTACTTTCCACTCACTGCCTATCCTAATTCAAACCCTCCGAATCTCACCACCCCTTGATGTTTTTCTCACTCCTACCTGTGAATGGCATGTTAGAAACCATTACAATGCGCCCCACCCAGGTAACTTATTCAGAAACCTATCCTACATTGCCACTGCAGGTTTCCTGACCTCCCCATGCTGACCACCTCTTGTGCTTTCCTCCATCCTGATTGCCACTCCTCACCTATCATAATTCAGACACTGCGAATCACACCTCCCTGTGATGTTTTTCTCACTCCTACTAGTGAATGGCCTGTTAGAAACCCTTACAATGCGCACCACTCCGCGAATTTTTTCAGAAAGCTATCCTACATTGCCCCTGCATGTTTCCTGACTTCCCGATGCTGACCACCCCGTGGTGCTTTTCCCCATTCTCCATTGCCACTCATTGCCTATCCTCTTTCAGCCCCTTCGATTCACACCACCCCATGATGTTTTTCTCACTCCTACTTGTGCATGGCCTGTTGGAAACACTTACAATGTGTGCCACCCTGCGATGTATTTCAGAAACCTATCCTACATTGCCACTTCATGTTTCCTGACCTCAACTTGCTGACCCCTCCGTGGTGCTTTTCTCCATCCTATATTGCCACTCATTGCCTATCAAAATACAGACCCTTCCATTCACACCACCCTGTGATGTTTTTCTCACTCCTACTAGTGAATGGCATGATAGAAACCCTTACAATGTGCACCACCCACGATGTTTTTCAGAAAATCCCATCCTACATTGCCACTGCATGTTTCCTGACCTCCCCGTGCTGACCACCGCGTCGTGCTTTTCTCCATCTTGAATTGCCACTCCCTGCCTATCCTAATTCATACCCTCGGATGCACACCACCCCGTGATGTTTTTCTCACTCCTACTAGTGAATGGGCGTTTGGAAACCATTACAATGCGCACCTCCCTGAGATGTTTTTCAGAAACCTATCCTACATTACCACCGCATGTTTCCTGACCTCCCCCTGCTCAAAACCCTGTGGTGCTTTACTCCATCCTACATTGCCACTCACTGCCTACACTAATTCAGAACATTGGATTCACACCACCCCCTGATGTTTTCTCTCCCCTACTAGTGAATGGCCTGTTAGAAACACTTACAATGCGCACTATGCCTCTTTGTTTTTCAGAAACCTATCCTTCATTGCCACTGCATGTTTCCTGACCTCCCCATAGTGACCACCCGTGGTGCTTTTCTACATCCTGTATTGCCACTCCCTGCCTATCCTAATTCAGACCCTCCGATTCACAGAGCAAAGTGATGCTTTTCTCAATCCTCCTAGTGAATGGTCTGTTAGAAAGCCTTGCAATGCGCTCCACCCCGCGATATTTTTCAGAAACCGATTCTATGTTGCCACTGCAGGTTTCCTGACCTCCCCAGGCTGACCACCCCTTGGTGCTTTTCTCCATCCAACATTGCCAGTCACTGCCTATCCTAATTCAGACCCTCTGATTCACAACAACCCATGACGTTTTTCTCACTCCTACTAGTGAATGGCCTGTTAGAAACCCTTACAAATCGCAGCAGCCCGCGATGCTTTTCAGAAATCTATCCTACATTGCCACTGCATGTTTCCTGACCACCCCATGCCTACCTCCCCGTGGTGCTTTTCTCCATCCTACATTGCCACACATTGCCTAACCTAATTCAGACCCTCTGATTCACACCACCCCATGATGCTTTTCTCACTCCTACTAGTGAATGGACTGTTAGAAACCCTTACAATGTGCACCACTCCCGATGTTTCTCAGAAACCTATCCTACATTGTCCCTGCATGTTTCCTGACCTCCCGATGCTGAACACCCGTGGTGCTTTTTCCATCCTACATTGCCACTCATAGCCTATCCTAATTCAGACCCTTCCATTCACAACACCACGTGATGTTTTTCTCACTCCTACTAGTGAATGGCATGATAGAAACCCTTACAATGTGCACCACCCACGATGTTTTTCAGAAACCCATCCTACATTGCCACTGCATGTTTCCTGACCTCCCCATGCAGACCACCCCGTCTTGCTTTTCTCCATCTTGAATTGCCACTTCCTGCCTATGCTAATTCAAACCCTCCGATTCACACCACCCCGTGATGTTTTTCTCACTCCTACTAGTGAATGGTCTGTTAGAAAGCCTTACAATGCGCACCACCCCGCGATCTTTTTAAGAATCCTATACTACATTGCTCTGGATGTTTTTGACCTCCCCATGCTGACTTCCCCATGGTGCTTTTCTCAATCCTACATTGCCACTCACTGCCTATCCTAAATCAGACCCTCCGATTCACACCACCCCGTGATGTTTTTCTCACTCCTACTAGTGAATGGCCTGTTAGAAAGCCTTACAGTGCGCACAACCCGGCGATCTTTTTCAGAATCCTATCCTACATTGCTGTAGATGTTTCTTCATCTCCCCATGCTGAAAACCCCGTGGTGCTTTTCTCCATCCTGTATTGCCACTCTCTGCCTATCCTAATTCAGACCCTCCGATTCCCAGAGCCAAGTGATTCTTTTCTCACTCCTCCTAGTGAATGGTCTGTTAGAAAGGCTTACAATGCGCACCACCCCGCGATCTTTTTCAGAATCCTATACTACATTGCCCTGGATGTTTCTTGACCTCCCCATGCTGAAAACCCCGTGGTGCTTTTCTCCATCCTGTATTTCCATTCCTTGCCTATCCTAATTCAGACACTCTGATTCACACCACCCCGTGATGTTTTTCTCACTCCTAGTAGTGATTGGCCTGTTAGAAACTCTTACAATGCTCACCACCACACGACATTTTTCAGAAACCTATCCTACATTGCCACTGCATGTTTCTTGACCTTCCGATGCTGACCACCCCATGGTGCTTTTCTCCATCTTACATTGCCACTCACTGCCTATCCTAATTCAGACCATCCGATTCACACCCCCCGTGATGTTTTTCTCACTCCTGCTAGTGAATGGCCTATTAGAAACCCATCCAATGCGCACCACACCGCGATGTTTTTCAGAAACCTATCCTACATACCCACTGGATGTTTCTTGACCACCCCATGCTGACCACCCCGTGGTGATTTTCTCCATTCTGCATGGCCACTCACTGCTTATCTTAATTCAGACCTCTGATTCACACCATCCCGTGATGTTTTTCTCACTCCTACCTGTGAATGGCCTGGTAGAAACCCTTACAATGCGCACTGACCCACGATGTTTTTCAGAAACCTATCCTACCTTGCCACTTCATGTTTCCTGACCTCCACATAGTGACCACACCGTGGTGCTTTTCTCCATTCTACATTGCCACTCACTGCCTATCCTAATTCAGCCCATCCTATTCACACCCCACTGTGATGTTTTTCTCACTCCTACTAGTGAATGGCCTGTTAGAAACCTTTACAATGATCACCACCCCGCGATGTTTTTCAGAAACCTATCCTACATTGCCACTGCAGGTTTCCTGACCTCCCCAGGCTGACCACCCCTTGGTGCTTTTCTCCATCCAAAATTTCCCCTCACTGCCTGTCCTAATGTAGACCCTCTGATTCACAGCAACCCGTGACATTTTTCTCACTCCTACTAGTGAATGTCCTGTTAGAAACCCTTACAAATCGCAGCAGCCCGCGATGCTTTTCAGAAACCTATCCTACGTTGCCACAGCATGTTTCCTGAAGACACCATGCTAACCTCCCTGTGGTGCTTTTCTCCATCCTACATTGCCACCCATTGCCTAACCTAATTCAGACCCTCCGATTCACACCACACCGTGATGATTTTCTCACTCCTACTGTAAATGGCCTGTTAGAAACACTTACAATGCGTACCACACTTTGAGGATTTTCAGAAAGCTATCCTGCATGCCACTGCATGTTTCCTCAACTCCCCATGCTGACCCCCCCGGGGTGCTTTTCTCCAACCTGGATGGCCACTGCCTGCCTATACTTATTCAGACCCTCTGATTCACACCACCCTGTGATGTTTTTCTCACTCCTACTAGTGAATGGTGTGTTAGAAAGCCTTACAATGCGCACCACCCAACGCTATTTTACAGAATCCTATACTACATTGCCCTGGATGTTTCTTGACCTCCTCATGCTGAAAACCCCGTGGTGCTTTTCTCAATCCTGTATTTCCACTCCTTGCCTATCCTAATTCAGACACTCTGATTCACACCTCCCCGTGATGTTTTTCTCACTCCTAGTAGTGATTGGCCTGTTAGAAACTCTTATAATGCGCACCACCCCGTGACATTTTTCAGAAACCTATCCTACATTGCCACTGCATGTTTCCTGGCCTCTCCCTGCTGACCACACCGTGGTGCTTTTCTTCATCTTACATTGCCACACACTGGCTATCCTAATTCAGACCATGCGATTCACATCACCCTGTGATGTTTTTCTCACTCATACTCGTAAACGGCCTGTTAGAAACCCTTACAATGCGCAACACCCCGCGATCTTTTTCAGAAACCGATCCTACATTGCCACTGCAGGTTTCCTGACCTCCCCAGGCCGACCACCCCTTGGTGCTTTTCTCCATCCAACATTGCCCCTCCCTGCCTGTCCTAATTCAGACCCTCTGATTCACAGCAACCTGTGACGTTTTTCTCACTCCTACTAGTGAATGGCCTGTTAGAAACCCTTACAAATCACAGCAGCCCGCGATGCTTTTCAGAAACCTATACTACATTGCCACTGCATGTTTCTTGACCACCCCATGCTGACCACCCGGTGGTGCTTATCTCCATCCTACATTGCCACGCATTGCCTAAACTAATTCAGACCCTCCGATTCACACCACACCGTGATGTTTTTCTCACTCCTACTAGTAAATGGCCTGTTAGAAACACTTAAAATGCGTACCACACTGTGAGGATTTTCAGAAAGCTATCCTGCATTGCCACTGCATGTTTCCTCAACTCCCCATGCTGACCATCCTGTGGTGCTGTTCTCCATCCAGGATTGCCACTCCCTGCCTATCCTTATTCATACCCTCTGATTCACACCACCCTGTGATGCTTTTCTTACTCCTACTAGTGAATGGCCTGTTAGAAACCCTTACAATGCTCACCATGCCACGATCTTTTTCAGAAACCTATCCTACATTGCAACTGCATGCTTCCTGACAACCCCATGCTGACCTCCCCGTGGTGCTTTTCTCCATCCTACTTTGCCACGCATTTCCTAACCTAATTCAGACCCTCCGATTCACACCACACCATGATGTTTTTCTCACTCGTACTAGTAAATGGCCTGTTAGAAACACTTACAATGCGTACCACCCTGTGAGGATTTTCATAAAGCTATCCTGCATTGCCACTGCATGTTTCCTCAACTCCCCATGCTGACCATCCCGTGGTGTTTTTCTCCATCCTACTTTCCACTCACTGCCTATCCTAATTCAAACCCTCCGAATCTCACCACCCCGTGATGTTTTTCTCACTCCTACCTGTGAATGGCATGTTAGAAACCATTACAATGCGCCCCACCCAGGTAACTTATTCAGAAACCTATCCTACATTGCCACTGCAGGTTTCCTGACCTCCCCATGCTGACCACCTCTTGTGCTTTCCTCCATCCTGATTGCCACTCCTGGCCTATCATAATTCAGACACTGCGAATCACACCTCCCTGTGATGTTTTTCTCACTCCTACTAGTGAATGGCCTGTTAGAAACCCTTACAATGCGCACCACTCCGCGAATTTTTTCAGAAAGCTATCCTACATTGCCCCTGCATGTTTCCTGACTTCCCGATGCTGACCACCCCGTGGTGCCTTTCCCCATTCTCCATTGCCACTCATTGCCTATCCTCTTTCAGCCCCTTCGATTCACACCACCCCATGATGTTTTTCTCACTCCTACTTGTGCATGGCCTGTTGGAAACACTTACAATGTGTGCCACCCTGCGATGTATTTCAGAAACCTATCCTATATTGCCACTTCATGTTTCCTGACCTCAACTTGCTGACCCCTCCGTGGTGCTTTTCTCCATCTTATATTGCCACTCATTGCCCATCAAAATACAGACCCTTCCATTCACACCACCCTGTGATGTTTTTCTCACTCCTACTAGTGAATGGCATGATAGAAACCCTTACAATGTGCACCACCCACGATGTTTTTCAGAAAACCCATCCTACATTGCCACTGCATGTTTCCTGACCTCCCCGTGCTGACCACCCCGTCGTGCTTTTCTCCATCTTGAATTGCCACTCCCTGCCTATCCTAATTCATACCCTCGGATGCACACCACCCCGTGATGTTTTTCTCACTCCTACTAGTGAATGGGCGTTTTGAAACCCTTACAATGCGCACCTCCCTGAGATGTTTTTCAGAAACCTATCCTACATTACCACTGCATGTTTCCTGACCTCCCCTGCTCAAAACCCTGTGGTGCTTTACTCCATCCTACATTGCCACTCACTGCCTATACTAATTCAGAACATTGGATTCATACCACCCCCTGATGTTTTCTCTCCCCTACTAGTGAATGGCCTGTTAGAAACACTTACAATGCGCACTATGGCCGTTTGTTTTTCAGAAACCTATCCTTCATTGCCACTGCATGTTTCCTGACCTCCCCATAGTGACCACCCGTGGTGCTTTTCTCCATCCTGTATTGCCACTCCCTGCCTATCCTAATTCAGACCCTCCGATTCACAGAGCAAAGTGATGCTTTTCTCAATCCTCCTAGTGAATGGTCTGTTAGAAAGCCTTACAATGCGCTCCACCCCGCGATATTTTTCAGAAACCGATTCTACATTGCCACTGCAGGTTTCATGACCTCCCCAGGCTGACCACCCCTTGGTGCTTTTCTCCATTCAACATTGCCCCTCACTGCCTATCCTTATTCAGACCCTCTGATTCACAACAACCCATGATGTTTTTCTCACTCCTACTAGTGAATGGCCTGTTAGAAACCCTTACAAATCGCAGCAGCCCGCGATGCTTTTTAGAAATCTATCCTACATTGCCACTGCATGTTTCCTGACCACCCCATGCCTACCTCCCCGTGGTGCTTTTCTCCATCCTACATTGCCACACATTGCCTAACCTAATTCAGACCATCTGATTCACACCACCCCGTGATGCTTTTCTCACTCCTACTAGTGAATGGACTGTTAGAAACCCTTACAATGTGCACCACTCCCGATGTTTCTCAGAAACCTATCCTACATTCTCCCTGCATGTTTCCTGACCTCCCGAAGCTGAACACCCGTGGTGCTTTTTCCATCCTACATTGCCACTCATAGCCTATCCTAATTCAGACCCTTCCATTCACACCACCCTGTGATGTTTTTCTCACTCCTACTAGTGAATGGCATGATAGAAACCCTTACAACGTGCACCACCCACGATGTTTTTCAGAAACCCATCCTACATTGCCACTGCATGTTTCCTGACCTCGCCATGCTGACCACCCCGTCTTGCTCTTCTCCATCTTGAATTGCCACTTCCTGCCTATCCTAATTCAAACACTCCGATTCACACCACCCCGTGATGTTTTTCTCACTCCTACTAGTCAATGGCATGTTAGAAACTCTTACAATGCACAGCACCCCGCGATGATTTTCACAAACCTATCCTACTTTGCCAATGCATGTTTCCTGACCTCCCCATGCTGACCACGCCGTGGTGCTTTTCTCCATCCTACACTGATACTCACTGCCTATCCTAAATCAGACCCTCCGATTCACACCACCCTGTGATGATTTTCTGACTGGTACTTGTGAATGGCGGGTTGGAAACCCTTACAATGCGCACCACCCCGAGATGTTTTTCAGAAACCTATCCTACATTACCACTACAGGATTCCTGACCTCCCCCTGCTGAAAACCCTGTGGTGCTTTTCTCCATCCTACATTGCCACACACTGCCTATCCAAAATAAGACCATCCGATTCACACCACCCCGTGATATTTTTCTCTCTACTACTAGTGAATGGCCTGTTAAAAACACTTACAATGTGCACCATGCCGCTAGGTTTTTCAGAAACCTATCCATCATTGCCACTGCAGTTTCCTGACCTCCCCATACTGACCACACCGTGGTGCTTTTCTCCATTCTACATTGCCACTCACTGCCTATTCTAATTCAGACCATCCGATTCACACCACCCT
Source organism: Cavia porcellus (assembly GCF_034190915.1). Lineage (NCBI taxonomy): Eukaryota > Metazoa > Chordata > Mammalia > Rodentia > Caviidae > Cavia > Cavia porcellus. The sequence goes on from NW_026947515.1 coordinate 32,597,707, forward strand.
GTGATGATTTTCTCACTCCTACTAGTGAATGGCCTGTTAGAAACCCTTACAAATCGCAGCAGCCCACGATGCTTTTCAGAAATCTATCCTACATTGCCACGTCATGTTTCCTGACCTCACTATGCTGACCACCCCGTGGTGCTTTTCTCCAACCTATATTGCCACTCACTGTCTATCCTAATTCAGACCTTCCTAATTACACCACCTCGTGATGTTTTTCTCACTCCTACTAGTGAATGGTCTGTTAGAAAGCCTTACAATGCGCACCACACCGCGATGTTTTTCAGAATCCTATACTACATTGCTCTGGATGTTTTTGACCTCTCCATGCTGACTTCCCTGTGGTGCTTTTCTCAATCCTACATTGCCACTCATTGCCTATCCTAATTCTTACACTCCGATTGACACCACACCTTGCTGTTTTTCTCATTCCTACTAGTGAATGGCCTATTAGAAAGACTTACAGTGCGCACCACCCCGTGATGTTTTTCAGAAAGCTATCCTACATTACCACTGCGTGTTTCCTCACCTCCCCATGCTGACTAAACCGTCGTGCTTTTCTCTATCCTACATTGCCACACATTGCCTATACTAATTGAGACACTTCGATTCACACCACCGCGTGATGTTTTTCTCACTCCTACTAGTGAATTGCCTGTTAGAAATCATTACAATGCGCACCACCCAGCAATGTTTTTCAGAAACCTATCTGACATTGCCACTTCATGTTTCCTGACCTCCCCATTTTGACTAGCCCGTGGTGCTTTACTCCATCCTACATTGACACTCACTGCCTATCCTAATTCAGACCTTCCGATTCACACCTCCCCCTGATGTTTTTCTCACTCCTACTAGTGAATGGCCTGTTAGAAATCCTTACTATGCTCACTATCCCACGATGTTTTTCAGAAAACTATCCTACATTGCCACTGCATGTTTCCTGACCTCCCAATGCTGACCACCCCGTGGTGCTTTTCTCCATTCTACATTGGCACTCACTGCCTATCCTAAATCAGACCCTCCGATTCACACCACCACGTGATGTTTTTCTCCCTCCTTGTAGTGAATGGCCTGTTAGAAAGCTTTACAATGCGCACCACACGGCGATCTTTTTCAGAATCCTATCCTACATTGCTCTGGATATTTCTTCATCTCCCCATGCTGAAAACCCCGTGGTGCTTTTCTCCATCCTGTATTGCCACTCCCTGCCCATCCTAATTCAGACCCTCCGACTCACAGACCCAAGTGATGCTTTTCTCACTCCTCCTAGTGAATGGTCTGTTAGAAAGCCTTACAATGCGCACCACACCGCGATCTTTTTCAGAATCCTATACTACATTGCCTTGGATGTTTCTTGACCTCCCCATGCTGAAAACCCCGTGGTGCTTTTCTCCGTCCTGTATTTCCACTCCTTGCCTATCCTAATTGAGACACTCTGATTCACACCACCCCGTGATGTTTTACTCACTCCTATTTGTGAATTGCCTGGTAGAAACCATTTCAATGCGCACCACCCTGCGATGTTTTTCAGAAACCTATCCTACATTGCCACTGCATGTTTCCTGAGCTCCCCATACTGACCACCCCAGGGTGCTTTTCTCCATCCTACTTTTCACTCACTGCCTATCCTAATTCAAACCCTCCAAATCTCACCACCCCGAGATGTTTTACTCACTCCTACCTGTCAATGGCATGTTAGAAACCATTACAATGCGCACCAGCCCGCGAACGTATTCAGAAACCTATCCTACATTGCCACTGCATGTTTCCTCACCACCACATGCTGACCACCCCGTGGTGATTTTCTCCATTCTGTATTGCCACTCCCTGCGTATCCTAATTCAGACCCTCCGATTCACACCACACCGTGATGTTTTTCTCACTCCTACTATTGAATGGCCTGTTAGAAACACTTACAATGCGCACCACCCAGCGATGTTTTTCAGAAACCTATCCTACATTGCCACATCATGTTTCCTAAACTCCCCGGGCTGACCTCCCCGTGGTGTTTTTCTCCATCCTACATTGCCACACATTGCCTATTCTAAGTCAGACCCTCCAAATCTCACCACCCCATGATGTTTTTCTCACTCCTACCTGTGAATGGCATGTTAGAAACATTTACAATGCGCACCATGCAGCTATGTTTTTCAGAAACCTGTCCTTAATTGCCACTGCATGTATCTTGACCTACCCATGCTGACCACCCCGTGGTGCTCTTCTCCATCCTACACTGCCACTCCCTGCCTAACCTAATTCACACCCTTCGGTTCACACCCCCCGTGATGTTTTTCTCACAGCTACTAGTGAATGGCCTGTTAGAAACTCATCCAATGCGCACCACACCACGATGTTTTTCAGAAACCTATCCTACATACCCAATGTATGTTTCTTGACCTCCCCATGCTGACCACCCCATGGTGATTTTCTCCACCCTGCATGGCCACTCACTGCCTATCCTAATTCAGACCCTCTGATTCACACCACCCCGTGATGTTTTTGTCACTCCTACTAGTGAATGGCCTGTTAGAAACTCTTACAATGCGCACCGCAATGCGATATTTTTCAGAAAACTATCCTACATTGCCACTGCATGTTTCCTGACTTTCCCATGCTGACCGCCCCTTGGTGCTTTTCTCCATCCTACGTTGCCACTCACTGCCTATCCGAATTCAAAACCTCTGATTCACACCATCCCGTGATGTTTTTATCACTCCTACTTTGAATGGCCTGGTAGAAACCATTACAATGTGCACCACCCCGCGATGTTTTTCAGAAACATATCCTACATTGCCACTTCATGTTTCCTGACCTCCCCATACTGACCACCCCATGGTGCTTTTCTCCATCCTACTTTCCACTCATTGCCTATCCTAAATCAAACCCTCCAAATCTCACCACCCCATGATGTTTTTCTCACTCCTACCTGTGAATGGCATGTTAGAAACGATTACAATGCGAACCACCCCGCGATGTTTTTCAGAAACCTATCCTACATTGCCACTGCATATTTCCTGACCTCCCCATTCTGACCACCCCATGGTCCTTTTCTCCATCCTACTTTCCATTCCCTACGTAGCCTAATTCAGACCCTCCGATTCACACCACACCGTGATGTTTTTCTCACTCCTAGTAGTGAATGGCCTGTTAGAAACCCTTACAATGCGCTCCACCCCACGACGTATTTCACAAACCTATCATACATTGCCAATGCATGTTTCCTGACCTCCCCATGCTGACTACGCTGTGGTGCTTTTCTCTATCCTTCATTGTTTCTCCCTGTCTATCCTAATTCAGACCCTCCGATTCACACCACCCTGTGATGTTTTTCTCACTCCTACTAGTGAATGGCCTGTTAGAAACCCTTACAATGTGCACCACCCTGCGATGTTTTTCAGAAACCTATCTGACGTTGCAACTGCATGTTTCGTTAACTCCCCATGCTGACCAACCCGTGGTGCCTTTCTCCATCCTACATTGCCACTCACTGCCTATCCTAAATCAGACCCTCCAATTCACACCACCCCGTGATGTTTTTCTCACTCCTACTAGTGAATGGCCTGTTAGAAAACATTACAATGCGTACTACCCCGCGCTGTTTTTCAGAAACCTATCCTACATTGCCACATCATGTTTCCTAAACTCCCCATGCTAACCTCCCCGGGGTGTTTTTCTCCATCCTACATTACCAAACATTGCCTATCCTAAGTCAGACCCTCCGATTCACACCAACCCGTGATGTTTTTCTCACTCCTCCTAGTGAATGGCCTGTTAGAAAACATTACATTGCACACCACCTAGCGATGTTTTTCAGAAACCTATCATACATTGCCACTTCATGTTTCCTAACCTCACCATTCTGACCACCCCGTGGTGCTTTTCTCAAACCTACATTGCCACTTACGGCCTATCCTAATTCAGACCCTCTGATTCACACCACCTAGTGATGTTTTTCTCACTCGTACTAGTGAACGGTCTGTTAGAAAGCCTTACATTGCGCACCACCCTGCGATCCTTTTCAGAATCCTATCCTACATTGCCGTGGATATTTCTTGACCTCCCCATGCTGAAAACCCCGTGGTGCTTTTCTCCATTCTGTATTTCCACTCCGTGCCAATCCTAATTCAGACACTCTGATTCACACCACCCCGTGATGTTTTTCTCACTCCTAGTAGTGAATGGCCTGTTTAAACTGTTACAATGTGCACCAACGCACGAGGTTTTTCAGAAACCTATGCTACATTGCCACTGTATGTTTCCTGACCTCCCCCTGCTGACCATCCCGTGGTGCTTTTCTCCATCTTACATTGCCACTCTCTGCCTATCCTAATTAAGACCATCTGATTCACATCACCCCGTGATGTTTTTCTCACTCCTCCTTGTGACTGGCCTCTTAGATACCCTTACAATGCGCACCACCCCGCGATATTTTTCAGAAACCTATCCTACATTGACACTGAATGTTTCCTGACCAACCCATGCTGACCTCCGCGTAGTGCTTTTCTCCATCCTACATTGCCACGCATTGCCTATCGTAATTCAGGCCCTCAGATTCACACCACACCGTGATGTTTTTCTCACTCCTACTTGTGAATGGCCTGTTAGAAACACTTTCAATGGGCACCACCCTTTAATGTTTTTCAGAAAGCTATCCTACATTGCCACTGCAAGTTTCCTCACCTCCCCATGGTGACCTCCCCGTGGTGCTTTTCTCCATCCTACATTGCCACTCACTGCCCATCCTAATTCCGACCCTCTGATTCACACCATCCCGTGATGTTTTTCTCACTCCTACTAGTGAATGGCCTGATAGAAACCATTACAATGCGCACCACCCCGCGATGTGTTTCAGAAACCTATCCTACTTTGCCACTGCATGTTACTTGACCTCCCCATGGTGACCAACCCATTGTGCTTTTCTCCATTATACATTGCCACTCACTGCTTATCCTAACTCAGACACTCATATTCACACCACCCCGTGATGTTTCTCTCACTCCTAATAGTGAATGGCCTGTTACAAACCATTAAAATGCGCACCTCCCCGAGATGTTTTTCAGAAACCTATCCAACATGGCCACTGCATGTTGCCTGACCTCCCCATGCTGACCATCCTGTGGTGCATTTCTCCATCCTACATTGCCCCTTCCTGCCTATCCTAATTCAGATCCTATGATTCACACCACCCCGTGATGTTTTTCTCACTCCTACTAGTCAATGGCATGTTAGAAATCCCTACAATGTGCACCACCCGCGATGTTTTTCAGAAACTTATCCTACATTGCCACTGCATGTTTCCTGACCTCCCCATGCTGACCAACCCGTGGTGCTTTTATCCATCCTCAATTACCACTGCCTGCCTATTTTAATTCAGACGCTCCGATTCACACCACTCCATGATGTTTTTCTCACTCCTCCGAGTGAATGGCCTGTTAGAAACTCTTAAAAGGCGCACCACTCCGCGATCTTATTCAGAAACCTATCCCACATTGCCACTGCATGTTTCCTTACCTCCCCATGCGGACACCCTGTGGTGCTTTTCTCCATTCTGTATTGCCACTCCCTGTCTAACCTAATTCAGACCCTCCAATTCACACCACCCCATGATGCTTTTCTCACTCCTACTAGTGAATGGCCTGTTAGAAACATTTACAATTCACACCACCCCGCGATCTTTTTCAGAAACCTATGCTATTTGCCACTGCATGTTTCCTGACCTCCTGATGCTTACCACACCGTGGTGCTCTTCTCCATCCTACACTGCCACTCCCTGCCTATCCTAATTCAGACCCTCCAGTTCACACCCCCCCCCCGTGATGTTTTTCTCACTCCTACTATTGAATGGCCTGTTAGAAACCCATCCGATGCGCACCACGCCGCGATATTTTTCAGAAACCTATCCTACATACCCACTGGATGTTTCTTGACCTCCCCATGCTGACAATCCCGTGGTGATTTTCTCCATCCTAGATGGCCACTCACTGCCTATCCTAATTCAGACCTTCTGCTTCACACCATCCCGTGATGTTTTTCTCACTCCTCCTTGTGAATGGCCTGATAGAAACCCTTACAATGTGCACTGCCCCACGATGTTTTTCAGAAACCTATCCTACATTGCCACTGCATGTTTCCTGACCTCCCCATGCTGACCACGCCGTGGTGCTTTGCTCCATCCTGAATTGCCAATCTCTGCCTATCCTAATTCATACCCTCTGATTCACACCACACCGTGATGTTTTTCTCACACCTAGTAGTGAATGGCCTATTAAAAACCCTTACAGTTTGCACCAACCAGCGATGTTTTTCAGAAACCTATTTAACATTGCAAATGCATGTTTTGTGAACTCACCATGCTGACCGATTCTTGGTGCATTTCTCCATCCTGCATTGCCACTCACTGCCTATCCTTAATCAGACGCTCCAATTCACACCCCCCCGTGATGTTTTTCTCACTCATACTATTGAATGGCCTGTTAGAAACCCATCCAATGCGCAACACACCGCGATGTTTTTCAGAAACCTATCCTACCCACTGGATGTTTCTTGACCTACCCATGTTGACCACTCCGTGGTGATTTTCTCCATCCTGCATCTCCACTCACTGCATATGCTAATTCAGACCCTCTGATTCACACCACCCCGTGATTTTTTCCTCACTCCTACTAGTGAATGGCCTGTTAGAAACCCTTACAATGCGCACCGCAACGCCATGTTTTTCAGAAACCTATCCTACATTGCCACTGCATGTTTCCAAACTTTCCCATGCTGACCACCCCTTGGTGCTTTTCTCCATCCTACATTGCCACTCACTACCTAACCTAATTCAGACCCTCTGATTCACACCATCCCGTGATGTTTTTCTCACTCCTACTAGTGAATGGCCTGTTAGAAACCATTACAATGCGCACCACCCGCGTTGTGTTTCAGAAACCTATCGTACATTGCCACTGCATGTTACTTGAACTCCCCATTGTGACCACTCCATTGTGCTTTTCTCCATTATACATTGCCACTCACTGCTTATTCTAACTCAGACACTCCTATTCACACCACCCCGTGATGTTTCTCTCACTCCTACTAGTAAATGGCCTTTACAAACCCTTACTATGCGCACCACCCCGCGATGTTATTCAGAAACCTATCCTACATTGCCACTGCATGTTTTCTCACCTCCCATGGTGACCACCCCGTGGTGCTTTTCTCCATCCTGTATTGCCACTCCCTGCCTATACTAATTCAGACCTTCCAATTCACACCACCCTGTGATGCTTTTCTCACTCCTACTATTGAATGGCTTGTTAGAAACTCTTACAATGCACACCACCCCGCTATCTTTTTCAGAAACCTATCTGACATTGGAACTGCATGTTTCCTTACCTCCCCATGCTGACCACCCCATGCTGCTTTTCTCCATCTGGCATTGCCACTCCCTGCATATCCTAATTCAGACCCTCCGATTCACACCACCTGGTGATGTTTTTCGCTCTCCTACTAGTGAATGGCCTGATAGAAACCTTACAATGCACACCACACAGCGATGTTTTTCAGAAACCTATCCTACATTGCCACGGCATGTTTCCTGACCTCCCAATGCTGACCACCCCGTGGTGCTTTTCTCTATCCTACATTGCCACTCACTGCCTATCCTAATTCAGACCATCTGATTCACACCACCCCATGATGTTTTTCTCACGCCTACTAGTTACTGGCCTGTTACAAACCATTACAATGCGCACCACCCCGCGATGTTTTTCAGAAACCTATCCTACATTGCCACTGCATGTTTCCTGATCTCTCCATGCTGACCATCCTGTGTTGCTTTTCTCCATCCTACATTGCCACTCCCTGCCTATCCTAATTCAGATTCTATGATTCACACCACCCCGTGATGTTTTTCTCACTCCTACTAGTGAATGGCATGTTAGAAAACCCTACAATGTGCACCACCCGCGATGTTTTTCAGAAACTTATCCTACATTGCCACTGCATGTTTCCTGACCTCTCCATGCTGACCAACCCGTGGTGCTTTTATCCATCCTCAATTACCACTGCCTGCCTATTTTGAATCAGACACCCCGATTCCCACCACCCCATGATGTTTTTCTCACTCCTCCGAGTGAATGGCCTGTTAGAAACACTTAAAGGCGCACCACTCCGCGATCTTATTCAGAAACCTATCCTACATTGCCACTGCATGTTTCCTCACGTCCCCATGCGGACACCCCATGGTGCTTTTCTCCATCCTACTTTCCACTCCTGCCTATCCTAATTCAAACCCTCCGATTCTCACCACCCAGTGATGTTTTTCTTACTCCTAGTAGTTAATGGCATGTTAGAAACCCTTACAATGAGCACTGCCCTACGATGTTTTTTCGAAACCTATCCTACATTGCCACTGCATGTTTCCTGACCTCGCCATGCTGACCACCCCGTGGGGCTTTTCTCCATCCTGAATTGTCACTCCCTGCCTATCCTAATTCAGACCCTCCGATTCACACCACATTGTGATGTTTTTGTCACTCCTACTAGTGAATGGCCATTAGAAACACTTGCAATGCGCACCATGCAGCTAGGTTTTTCAGAAACCTATCTTTAATTGCCACTGCATGTTTCCTGACCTACCCATGCTGACCACCCCGTGGTGCTCTTCTCCATCCTACACTGCCACTCCCTGCCTATCCTAATTCAGACCCTCCGGTTCACACCCCCCGTGATGTTTTTCTCACAGCTACTAGTGAATATCCTGTTAGAAACCCATCCAATGCGCACCACACCGCGATGTTTTTCAGAAACCTATCCTACATACCCACTGGATGTTCCTTTACCTCCCCATGCTGACCACCCCGTGGTGATTTTCTCCACCCTGCATTGGCACTCCCTGCCTATCCTAATTCAGACCATCTGATGCACACCACCCCGTGATGTTTTTCTCATTGCCACTAGGGAATGGCCGGTCAGAAAGCATTACAATGCGCACCACTCCGCGATGTTTATCAGAAATCCTTGCTATAGTGCCACTGCATGTTTCCTGACCTGCCCATGCTGACCACCCCGTTGTGCTTTTCTCCATCCTGTAATGCCACTCCCTGCATATCCTAACTCAGACCCTGCGATTAACACCACCCAGTGATGTTTTTCTCACTCCTACTAGTGAATGACCTGTTAGAAACCCTTACAATGTAAACCACCCCGCGATCCTTTTCAGAAACCTCTCCTACATTGCCACTGCAGGTTTCCTGACTTCCTAAGGCTGACCACGCCTTGGTGCTTTTCTCCATTCAACCTTGCTTCTCACTGCCTATCCTAATTCAGACCCCCCAATTCACAACACCCCGTGATGTTTTTCTCGCTCCTACTAGTGAATGGCCTGTTAGAAATCCTTACAATGCGCCCCACCCCGCGATGTTTTTCAGAAACCTATCCTACATTGCCACAGCATGTTTCCTGACCGCCCCATGCTGACATCTCCATGGTGCTTTTCTCCATCTTACATTGCCACGCATTGCCTAACCTAACTCAGGTCCTCCTATTCACACCAGCCCGTGATGTTTTTCTCACTCTTACTAGTGAATGGCCTGTTAGAAACCCTTACAATACGCACCACACCGCGTTGTTTTTCAGGAACCTATCCTACATTGCCACTGCATGTTTCCTGACCTCCCCATGCTGACCACCCCGTGGTGCTTTTCTCAATCCTAGATTGCCACTCATTGCGTATTCTCATATAGACCCTAGGATTCACACAACCCCTTAATGTTTTTTTCATTCCTACTAGTGAATGGCTTGTTGGAAACCCTTACAAGGTGCACCACCATGTGATGTTTTACAGAAACCTATACTAGTTTGCCACTGCATGTTTCCTGACCTCCCCATGCTGACTACCCCGTGGTGCTTTTCTCCATTCTACATTCCCACTCACTGCCTATTGTAATTCAGAGCCTACGATACACAACACCCCGTGATGTTTTTCTCACTGCTACTAGTGAATGGCCTGTTAGAAACCCTTACTATGTGCAGCACCCCGCGATGTTTTTTAGGGTCCTAATTCAGACCCTCCGAATCACACCACCCTGTGATGTTTTTCTCACTCCTACTAGTGAATGGCCTGTTAGAAACCCTTACAATGCGCACCACACCGCGATGCTTTTCAGAAACCTATCCTATATTGGCACTGCATGTTTCCTGACCTGCCCATGCTGAACACCTCTTGTGCGTTACTCCATCCTGGATTGGCACTCAGGGCATATCATAATTCATACACTGCGATTCACACCACCCCGTGATGTTTTTCTCATTCCTACTAGTGAATGGCCTGTTGAAAACACTTACAATGTGCGCCACCCTGAGATATTTTTCAGAAACCTATCCTACATTGTCACGTCATGTGTCCTGATCTCACCATGCTGACCAACCCGTGGTGCTTTTCTCCATCCTATATTGCCACTAACTGTTTATCTTAATTCAGAACATAGGATGCACACCACCCCTTGATCTTTTTCTCACTCCTACTAGTGAATGGCCGGTTACAAACCCTTACAGTGCGCACCACTCCGCGATGTTTTTCAGAAACCTATCCTACATTGCCACTGCATGTTTCCTGACCTCCCCATACTGACCACCCCATGGTGCTTTTCTCCATCCTACATTGCCACTGACTGCCTATCCTAATTCAGACCGCCCGATTCACACCACCCCGTGATGTTTTTCTCACTCCAACTAGTGAATGACGTGTTAGAAACCCTTACAATGCGCACTACCCCACGATGTTTTTCAGAAACCTATCCTACATTGTCACTGCAGGTTTCCTGACCTCCCCAGGCTGACCACACCATGGTGCTTTTCTCCTTCCAACATTGCCCCTCACTGCCTATTTTAATTCAGACCCCCCGATTCACAACACCCAGTGAGGTTTTTCTCATTCCTACTAGGGAATGGCCTGTTAGAAATCCTTACAATGCGCACCACCTCGCGATGTTTTTCAGAAACCTATCCTACGTGGCCACAGCATGTTTCCTGACCACCCCATGCTGACATCCCCGTGGTGCTTTTCTCCATCTTACATTGCCACGCATTGCCTAACCTAACTCCGACCCTCCTATGCACACCAGCCCGTGTTGTTTTTCTAACTCGTACTAGAGAATGGCCTGTTAGAACCCCTTACTATGCGCACCACCCCACGATGTTTTTCAGAAAACTATCCTACATTGCCACTGCATGTTTCCTGACCTCCACAAGCTGACCACCCCATGGTGCTTGTCTCCATCCTGAATTGTCACTCCCTGCCTATCCCAATTCAGACCCTCCGATTCACACTACTCTGTGATGTTTTTCTCACTCCTACTTGTGTAAGGCCTGTTAGAAACACTTAAAATGCGCACCACCCCTCAATCTTATTCAGAAACCTATCCTACTTTGCCACTGCATGTTTCCTGACCTCCTCATGCTGACCATCCCGTGGTGCTTTTCTCCATCCTACATTGCCAAAAACTGCATATACTAATTCAGACGCTTCGAATCACACCACCCAGTGATGTTTTTGTCACTCCTACTAGTGAATGGCCTGTTAGAAAAGCTTACAATGTGCACAACCCCACGATGTTTTTCAGAAAGCTATCCTACATTGCAACTGCATGTTTCCTGACATCTCCATGCTGACCACCCTGTGGAGCTTTTCTCTGTCCTACATTGCCAGTCACTGCGTATACTAATTCAGACTCTCCGAATCACACCACCCCGCGATGTTTTTCTCACTCCTACTAGAGAATGGCCTGTTAGAAACCCTTACAATGTGCACCACACTGCGATCCTTTTCAGAAACCTATCCAACATTGCCACTGCATGTTTCTTGACCAACCCAAGCTGACATCCCCGTGGTGCTTTTCTCCATCTGACATTGCCACGCAATGCCTAACCTAACTCAGACCCTCTGATTCACACCACCCCGTGATGTTTTTCTCACTCCTAATAGTGAAAGGCCTGTTAGAAACGCTTAAATTGCGCACCACCCCGCACCACCCCGCAATCTTATTCAGAAACCTATCCTACATGCCACTGCATGTTTCCTGACCTCCCCAGGCTGACCTCGCCATGGTGCTTTTCTCCTTCCAACATTGCCCCTCACTGCCTATTTTAATTCAGACCCCCCGATTCACAACACCCAGTGAGGTTTTTCTCATTCCTACTAGGGAATGGCCTGTTAGAAATCCTTACAATGCGCACCACCTCGCGATGTTTTTCAGAAACCTATCCTACGTGGCCACAGCATGTTTCCTGACCACCCCATGCTGACATCCCCGTGGTGCTTTTCTCCATCTTACATTGCCACGCATTGCCTAACCTAACTCCGACCCTCCTATGCACACCAGCCCGTGTTGTTTTTCTAACTCGTACTAGAGAATGGCCTGTTAGAACCCCTTACTATGCGCACCACCCCACGATGTTTTTCAGAAAACTATCCTACATTGCCACTGCATGTTTCCTGACCTCCACAAGCTGACCACCCCATGGTGCTTGTCTCCATCCTGAATTGTCACTCCCTGCCTATCCCAATTCAGACCCTCCGATTCACACTACTCTGTGATGTTTTTCTCACTCCTACTTGTGTAAGGCCTGTTAGAAACACTTAAAATGCGCACCACCCCTCAATCTTATTCAGAAACCTATCCTACTTTGCCACTGCATGTTTCCTGACCTCCTCATGCTGACCATCCCGTGGTGCTTTTCTCCATCCTACATTGCCAAAAACTGCATATACTAATTCAGACGCTTCGAATCACACCACCCAGTGATGTTTTTGTCACTCCTACTAGTGAATGGCCTGTTAGAAAAGCTTACAATGTGCACAACCCCACGATGTTTTTCAGAAAGCTATCCTACATTGCAACTGCATGTTTCCTGACATCTCCATGCTGACCACCCTGTGGAGCTTTTCTCTGTCCTACATTGCCAGTCACTGCGTATACTAATTCAGACTCTCCGAATCACACCACCCCGCGATGTTTTTCTCACTCCTACTAGAGAATGGCCTGTTAGAAACCCTTACAATGTGCACCACACTGCGATCCTTTTCAGAAACCTATCCAACATTGCCACTGCATGTTTCTTGACCAACCCAAGCTGACATCCCCGTGGTGCTTTTCTCCATCTGACATTGCCACGCAATGCCTAACCTAACTCAGACCCTCTGATTCACACCACCCCGTGATGTTTTTCTCACTCCTAATAGTGAAAGGCCTGTTAGAAACGCTTAAATTGCGCACCACCCCGCACCACCCCGCAATCTTATTCAGAAACCTATCCTACATGCCACTGCATGTTTCCTGACCTCCCCAGGCTGACCTCGCCATGGTGCTTTTCTCCTTCCAACATTGCCCCTCACTGCCTATTTTAATTCAGACCCCCCGATTCACAACACCCAGTGAGGTTTTTCTCATTCCTACTAGGGAATGGCCTGTTAGAAATCCTTACAATGCGCACCACCTCGCGATGTTTTTCAGAAACCTATCCTACGTGGCCACAGCATGTTTCCTGACCACCCCATGCTGACATCCCCGTGGTGCTTTTCTCCATCTTACATTGCCACGCATTGCCTAACCTAACTCCGACCCTCCTATGCACACCAGCCCGTGTTGTTTTTCTAACTCGTACTAGAGAATGGCCTGTTAGAACCCCTTACTATGCGCACCACCCCACGATGTTTTTCAGAAAACTATCCTACATTGCCACTGCATGTTTCCTGACCTCCACAAGCTGACCACCCCATGGTGCTTGTCTCCATCCTGAATTGTCACTCCCTGCCTATCCCAATTCAGACCCTCCGATTCACACTACTCTGTGATGTTTTTCTCACTCCTACTTGTGTAAGGCCTGTTAGAAACACTTAAAATGCGCACCACCCCTCAATCTTATTCAGAAACCTATCCTACTTTGCCACTGCATGTTTCCTGACCTCCTCATGCTGACCATCCCGTGGTGCTTTTCTCCATCCTACATTGCCAAAAACTGCATATACTAATTCAGACGCTTCGAATCACACCACCCAGTGATGTTTTTGTCACTCCTACTAGTGAATGGCCTGTTAGAAAAGCTTACAATGTGCACAACCCCACGATGTTTTTCAGAAAGCTATCCTACATTGCAACTGCATGTTTCCTGACATCTCCGTGCTGACCACCCTGTGGAGCTTTTCTCTGTCCTACATTGCCAATCACTGCGTATACTAATTCAGACTCTCCGAATCACACCACCCTGCGATGTTTTTCTCACTCCTACTAGAGAATGGCCTGTTAGAAACCCTTACAATGTGCACCACACTGCGATCCTTTTCAGAAACCTATCCAACATTGCCACTGCATGTTTCTTGACCAACCCAAGCTGACATCCCCGTGGTGCTTTTCTCCATCTGACATTGCCACGCAATGCCTAGCCTAACTCAGACCCTCTGATTCACACCACCCCGTGATGTTTTTCTCACTCCTAATAGTGAAAGGCCTGTTAGAAATGCTTAAATTGCGCACCACCCCGCACCACCCCGCAATCTTATTCAGAAACCTATCCTACATGCCACTGCATGTTTCCTGACCTCCCCAGGCTGACCTCGCCATGGTGCTTTTCTCCTTCCAACATTGCCCCTCACTGCCTATTTTAATTCAGACCCCCCGATTCACAACACCCAGTGAGGTTTTTCTCATTCCTACTAGGGAATGGCCTGTTAGAAATCCTTACAATGAGCACCACCTCGCGATGTTTTTCAGAAACCTATCCTACGTTGCCACAGCATGTTTCCTAACCACCCCATGCTGACATCCCCGTGGTGCTTTCCTCCATCTTACATTGCCACGCATTGCCTAACCTAACTCCGACCCTCCTATTCACACCAGCCCGTGTTGTTTTTCTAACTCGTACTAGAGAATGGCCTGTTAGAAACGCTTACTATGCGCACCACCCCGCGATGTTTTTCAGAAAACTATCCCACATTGCCACTGCATGTTTCCTGACCTCCACAAGCTGACCACCCCGTGGTGCTTGTCTCCATCCTGAATTGTCACTCCCTGCCTTTCCCAATTCAGACCCTCCGATTCACACTACTCTGTGATGTTTTTCTCACTCCTACTAGTAAAAGGCCTGTTAGAAACACTTAAAATGCGCACCACCCCTCAATCTTATTCAGAAACCTATCCTACTTTGCCACTGCATGTTTCCTGACCTCCCCATGGTGACCACTCCGTGGTGCTTTTCTCCACCCTGCATTGCCACTCCCTTCCTATCCTAATTCAGAACCTCTGATGCCCACCTCCCCGTGATGGTTTTCTCACTCCTGCTAGTGAATGGCTGGTTAGAAACCATTACAATGCGCACCACCCCGCGATCTTCTTCAGAATCCTATCCTAGATTGCCATGGATGTTTCTTCACTTCCCCATGCTGAAAACCCCGTGGTGCTTTTCTCCATCCTGTATTGCCACTCCCTGCCTATTCTAATTCAGACCTTCTGATTCACAGCACCCCATGATGTGTTTCTCACTCCTCCTAGTGAATTGTCTGTTAGAAAGCCTTACAATGCACATCACCCCGCAATTTTTTCAGAATCCTATGCTACATTGCCCTGGATGTTTCTTCACCTCCCCATGCTGAAAACCCGGTGGTGCTATTCTCCCTCCTGTATTGCCACTCCATGCCTATCCAAATTCAGATACTCTGATTCACACCACTCCGTGATGTTTTTCTAACACATAGTAGTGAATGGCCTGTTAGAAACTCTTACAATGCGCACCACACCACGATGTTTTTCAGAAACCTATCCTACATTGACACTGTATGTTTCCTGGCCTCCACCTGCTGACCACCCCATGGTGCTTTTCTCTATCTTACATTGCCCCTCACTACCTATCCTAATTCACAACATCTGATTGACACAACCCCGTAATGTTTTTCTCACTCCTACTAGTGAATGACCTGTTAGAAACCTTTATAATGCGCACCACTCCGCGATCCTTTTTAGAAACCTATCCTACATTGCCACTGCCGGTTTCCTGACGTCCCCAGGCTGACCACGCCTTGGTGCTTTTCTCCATCTAACATTGCCCCTCACTGCCTATCCTAATTCAGACCCCCGATTCACACCACCCCATGATGTTTGTCTCACTCCTACTAGTGCATGGCCTGTTAGAAATCCTTGCAGTACGCACCACCCCGCAATGTTTTACAGAAAGCTATCCTACCTTGCCAATGCATGTTTCCTGACCTCCCCATGCTGACCACCCCGTGGTGCTTTTCTCCATCCTACATTGCCACTCCCTGTCTATCCTAATTCAGACAATCCGATTCCCACAACCCCATGATTTTCTCACTCCTACTAGTGAGTGGCCTGATAGAAACCGTTACAATTCGCACTACCCCGTGATGTTTATCAGAAAGCTACCCTACATTGCCATTGCATGTTTCCTAACCTCCTCCTGCTGACACCACGTGGTGCTTTCCTCCATCCAAATTGCAACTCACTGCCTATCCTAAATCAGACCCTCGGATTCACACCACGCCGTGATGTTTTTCTCACTCATACAATTGAATGGGCTGTTGGAAACCCTTACAATGCACACCTCCCTCGATGTTTTTCTGAAAGCTATCCTACATTGCCACTGCCTGTTTCCTGACCTCCCCATGCTGACCACCCTGTGGTGCTTTTCTCCATCCTACATTGCCACTCACTGCCTATCCTAATTCAGACCCTGCAATTCACACCACCCCGTGATGTTTTTCTCACTCCTACTAGTGAATGGCTTGTTAGAAACCCTTACAATGCGCACCACCCCGCGATGTTTTTCACAAACTTGTCATACTTTGCCACTGCATGTTTCCTGACATCCACATGCTGACCTCCCCGTGGTGCTTTTCTCATTCCTACATTGCCTCACATTGCCTATCCTAATTCAGACCCTTCGATTCACACCACCCCGTGATGGTTTTCTGACCCTTACTAGTGAATGGTGTGTTAGAGACACTTACAATGCGCACCACCCCGCGATCTTTTTCCAAACCTATTGTACATTGCCACTGCATGTTCTTGACCTCCCCATGCTGACCACCCCATGGTGCTTTTCTCCATACTTCATTGCCATGCCCTACCTATTTTAATCCATACCCTCTGATTCACACAGCCCATGAGGATTTTCTCCTTCCTAGTAGTGAATGGCCTGTTAGAAACTGTTACAATGTGCACCTCCCCGCGATGTTTTTCAGAAACCTTTCCTACATTGCCACTGCCTGTTTCCTGACCTCCCCATGCTGACCACCCCATTGTGCTTCTCTCCATCCGACATTGCCACTCACTGGCTATCCTAATTCAGACTCTCCGAATCACACAACACCATGATGTTTTTCTCACTCGTACTAGTGAATGGCCTGTTAGAAACCCTTACAATGCGCACCACCCCTGGATGTTTTTCAGCAACATATCCTACATTGCCACTGCATGTTTCCTGACCTCGCCATACTCACCACCCCGCGGTGCTTTTCTTCCTCCTACATTGCCACTCACTGCCTATCCCAAATCAGACCCTCCGCTTCAAACCACCCCGTGATGTTTTTCTCACTCCTACTAGTGAATGGCCTGTTAGAAACCCTTACAATGCGCACCACCCTGCGATGTTTTTTAGAAACCTATCCTCGTTGCCACTGGATGTTTTTTGACCTTCCCATGCTGACCACTCCGTAGTCCTTTTCTCCATCTTGCATTGCCACACTCTGTCTATGCTAATTCAGACCCTCTGATTCACACCACCCCCTGATGTTTTTCTCACTCCTACTAGTGAATGGCCTGTTAGAAACCCTTACATTGCACACCACACTGCGATGTTTTTTAGAAACCTATCCTACATTACCACTGCATCTCTCCTGACCTCCCCATGGTGTTTTCTCCATCCTACATTGCCACTCACTGCCTATCCTAATTCATACTCTGCCAATCACACCACCCAGTGATGTTTTTCTCACTCGTACTAGTAAATGGCCTGTTAGAAAACCTTACAATGCTCACCACACCGTGATGCTTTTCAGAAACCTATCCTACATTGCCACAGCATGTTTCATGACTTCCCCATGCTGACCACACCGTTGTACTTTTCACTGACTATCCCAAATCAGACCCTCCGATTCACACCACCCCGTGATGTTTTTCTCACTACTACTAGTGAATGGCCTGTTGAAAACTCTTCCAATGTGCACCAGCACGCGATGTTTTTCAAAATCCTATCCTGCATTGCCACAGCATGTTTCCTGACCTTCCAATGCTCACCACCCCGGGGTGCGTTTCTCAGTCCTGGATTGCCACTCACTGCCTATCGTAATTCAGACCCTCAGAGTCACACCACGCGGTGATGTTTTTCTCACTCCCATTAGTGAATGGTCTGTTAGAAACCCTTACAATGCACACCACCCTGTGATGTTTTTCAGAAACCTATCCTACATTGCCACTGCATGTTTCCTGAAATCCAAATGATGACCACCCCGTGGTGCTTTTCTCCATCCTATATTGCCACTCACTGCCTATCCTAATTCACACCCTCCGATTCACACGACCCCGTGATGTTTTTCTCTCTCCTACTAGAGAATGGCCTGTTAGAAACCCTTACAATGCGCCCTGCCCCGCGATGTTTTTCAGAAAACTATCCTACATTGCCATTGCATGTTTCCTGACCTCCCCATGCTGACCACCCCGTGGTGCTTTTCTCCATCCTACATTGCCACTCATTGCCAATGCTAATTCAGACCCTTCGAATAACATCACCCCGTGATGTTTTTTTCACTCCTACTAGTGAATGCCCTTTTAGAAACCCTTACAATGTGCATTACTCCGCGATGTTTTTCAGAAACGTATTCTACATTGCCACAGCATGTTTCCTGACCTCCTCATGCTCACCACCCCGTGGTGCTTTTATCAATCCTGCATTGCCAGTCACTGCCTATCCTAATTTGGACACTCAGATTCAGACAAACCCGTGATGTTTTTCTCACTCCTACTAGTGAATGGCCTGCTAGAAATGCTTACAATGCGCACCACCGCACGATGTTTTTCTGAAACCTATTCAATATTGCCAGTGCTAGTTTCCTGACCTCCCCATGATGACCACCCTGTGGTGCTTTTCTCGATCCTATATTGCCACTCACTGCTTATCCTAATTCAAAATCTCCGATTCATGACAACCCGTGTTGTTTCTCTCACTCCTACTAGTGAATGACCTGTTAGAAACCCTTACAATTCGCACCACCCCACGATCTTTTTCAGAAACTTTGGCTATATTGCCACTGCATGTTTCCTGACCACACCATGCTGACCACCCTGTGGAGCTTTTCTCCATCCTACATTGCCAGTCCATGCGTATCCTAATTCGGACACTGCGATTTGCACCACCCCATGATATTTTTCTCACTCCTACTAGTGAATGGCCTGTTAGAAACCATTATAATGCGCACCACCCCGTGATGTTTTTCAGACACCTATCCTACATTGCCACTGCATGTTTCCTGACCTCCCCATGCTGACCTCACCGTGGTGTTTTCTCCATCCTACATTGCCACTCACTCCCTTTCCTAATTCAGATTCTGTGAATCACACCACCCAGTGATGTTTTTCTCACTCCTACTAGTGAATGGCCTGTTGGATACGCTCCCAATGCGCACCAACTCGCGATGTTTTTCAGAAACCTATCCTACTTTGCTACTGCATGTTTCATGACCTCCCATGTTGACCACCCCGTGGTACTTTTCTCCATCATACATTGCCATTCGCTGCCTATCCTAATTCAGACCCTCCGATGCCCAACACCCCGTGATGTTTTCCTCACTCCTACTAGTGAATGGCCTGTTAGAAAACCTTACAACGCTCACCACACCATGATGCTTTTCAGAAACCTATCCTACATTACCACAGCATGTTTCGTGACCTCCCCATGCTGACCACCCCGTGGTACTTTTCTCCATCCTACATTGACACTCACTGCCTATCCTAATTCTGACACTCTGATTCACACCACCCCGTGATGTTTTTCTCACTCCTACTAGTGAATGGCCTGTTAGAAACCTTACAATGCGCACCACTTGGTGATGTTTTTCAGAAAACTATCCTACTTTGCCACTATGTGTTTCCTGACCTCCCCATGCTTAGGACCCCGTGGTTATTTTTTCCGTCCTATATTGCCACTCAATGCCTATCGTAATTCAGACCCTCCGATTCACACCACCCCGTGATGTTTTCTCAGTCCTACTAGTGAATGACCTTTTAAAAACCCTTAAAATGTGCTCTACCCCGCGATGTTTTTCAGAAACCTATCCTACCTTGCCACTGCATGTTTCCTCACCTCCGCATGCTGACAACCCCGTCATGCTTTTCTCCATCCCACATTGCCACTCACTTCCTATCCTGATTCAGACACTCCGATTCACAGCACCCCGTGATGTTTTTCTTACTCCTACTAGTGGCCTGTTAGAAAGCCTTACAATGTGCACCACCCCGCGATGTTTTCCAGAAATGTATCCTACATTGCCACTGCATGTTTCCTGACCTCCCCATGCTGACAACCCAGTGATGCTTTTCTCCATCCTACCTTGTCACTTACTTCCTATTCTAATTGAAATTCTCAGATTCACCACACCCTGTGATTTTTTTCTCACTCCTCCTAGTGAATGGCCTGTTGGAAACTATTACAATGCGCATAACCCGGGGATGTTTTTCAGAAACATATTCTACATTGCAAATCCATGTTTCCTGATCTCCTCATGCTGACCACCAGTCCTGCTTTTCTCCATCCTACATTGCCACTCACTGCCTATCCTAATTCATACCCTCCGATTCAAAGCACACCATGATGTTTTTCTCATTCATACTAATGAATGGCCAGTTGGAAATGTTTACAAAGAGCACCACAACGCGATGTTTTTCAGAAACCTATCCTACATTGCCACCGAATGTTACCTGACCTTCCCATGCTGACCAGCCCGTGGTGCTTTTCTAAATCATACATTGCCACTCAGTGCCTATCCTAATTCAGACCATCCAATGCACACAACCCCGAGAGGTTTTTCTCACTCCTACTAGTGAATGGACTGTTAGAAACCCTTACAATGCGCACCACCCCGCGATGTTTTTCAGAAACCTGTCCTACATTGCCACTGCATGTTTCCTGACCTCCCCATGCTGACCACCCCGTGGTGCTTTTTTCCATCCTACATTGCCACTCACTGCCTATCCTAATTTAAACTCGTGGATTTACACCACCCTGTGATGTTTTTCTCACTCGTACTAGTGAATGGCCTGTTAGAAACCCTTACAATGAGCATCACCCCTTGATGTTTTTCAGAAACCTATTCTACATTGCCACTCCATGTTTCCTGACCTCTCCATGTTGACGAGCCCATCACGTTTTTCTCCATCCTACATTGCCACTCACTGCCTATTCTAATTCAGACCCTCTGATTCACAGCACTCTGTGATGTTTTTCTCATTCCTACTACTGAATGGCCAGTTGGAAACACTTACAAAGCGCAACACAACGTGATGTTTTTCAGGAACCTATCCTATATTGACCCTGCATGTTTCCTAACATTCCCATTCTGACCACCCCGTGGTGCTTTTCTCCATTATACATTGCAACTCACTGCCTCTGCTATTTCAGACTCTCGGAATGACACCACCCCGTGATGTTTTTCTCACTCCTACTAGTGAATGACCTTTTGGAGACGCTTCCAATGCTCACCATCACGCGATGTTTTTCAGAAACCTATCCTACATTGCCTATGAATGTTTCATGACCTCCCCATCCTGACCACCCTGTGGTACTTTTCTCCATTCTACATTGCCATTCACGGCCTATCCTAATTCAGACCCTCCGATTCACACAACCCGTTGATGTTTTTCTCACTTCTACTAGTGAATGGACTGTTAGAAACCCTTACAATGTGCACCACCCCGCTATGTTTTTCAGACACCTATCAGACATTGCCACTGCATGTTTCCTCACCTCTCCATGCTGACCACCCCGTGGTGTTTTCTCCATCCTAGATTGCCACTCATTGCCTATATTAATTCAGACACTCCAATTCGCACCAACTCTTTGATGTTTTTCTCACTCTTACTAGTGAATGGCCTGTTAGAAACCCTTACAATGCGCATCACCCCACAATGTTTTTCAGAAATCTATCCTACATTGCCACTGCATGTTTCCTGACCTCACCATCCTTACCACCCCATGGTGCTTTTCTCATTCCTGCATTGCCACTCACTGCCTATCCTAATTCAGACACTCCAATTCACATCAACCCGTGATGTTTTTCTCACTCCTACTCGTGAATGTCCTGTTCGATACCCTTACAATGCATACCACTCCGTGATGTTATTCAGAAACCAATCCTGCATTGCCACTGCATTTTTCCTGACCTCCCCATGCTGACCATCCCGTGGTGCTATTCTCCATTATACACTGCAACTCACTGCTTATTCTATTTCAGACTCTCTAAATCACACCACCCCGTTTTGTTTTTCTCACACCGACTAGTGAATGGACTGTTAGAAACCCTTACAATGCATACCACCCCATGATGTTTTTCAGAAACCAGTCCTACATTGCCACTGCATGTTTCGTGCCCTCCCCATGCTGACCACCCCGTGGTGCTATTCACCATCATACATTGCAACTCACTGCTTATCCTAATTCAGAGCCTTTGATTCACAGCACCACGTGATGTTTTTCTCACTCCTACTAGTGGCCTGTTAGAAACTATTACAATGCGCACTACCCCAGGATGTTTTCCAGAAATGTATCCTACATTGCCACTGCATGTTTCATGACCTCCCCATGCTGACCACCCGTGGTTCTTTCCTCCATCCTACATTGCCACTCATTGCCTATCCTAATTCAGACAATCAGAATCACAGCACCCGATGATATTTTTCTCACTCCTACTAGTGAATGTCCTTTTGGCAACCCTTACAATGCGCACCACCACACGATATTTTCCAGAAACCTATCCTGCATTGCCACCCCATGTTTCCTGGCATGCCCATTCTAACCACCCCGTGGTGCTTTTCTCCATCACACAGTGCCACTCACTGCCTATCCTAATTCAGACCCTCCGATTCACACCACCCCGTGATGCTTTTCTCACTCCTACTAGTGAATGGCCTGTTAGAAAACCTTACAATGCGCACCACCCCATGATGTTTTTCAGAAACCTGTCCTAGTTTACCACTGCATGTTTCCTGACCTCCCCATGCTGACCACCCCATGTTGCTTTTCTCCATTCTCCATTGCCACTAGTTGCCTATCCTAATTCAGACACTCCGATTCACACCACCCTGTGATGTTTTTCTCACCCTACTAGTGAATGGTCTGTTAGAAACCGTTACAGTCCCCACCACCTCGCGATGTTTTTCAGAAACCTATCCTACTTTGCCACTGCATGTTTCCTGACCTACCCATGCTGACCACCACGTGGTTCTTTTCTCCATCCTACATTCCCACTCACTGCCTATCCTAATTCAGACCCTGCGATTCACACCACCCCGTGATGTTTTTCTCACTTCTACTAGTGAATGGCCTGTTAGAAACCCTTACAATGCGCACCATGCCTCGATGTTTTTTAGAAACCAATCATACATGGCCACTGCATGTTTCCTGAAGTTCCCATGCGGACCAACCCTGGGGCTTTACTCCATCCTGCATTGCCATTCCCGGCCTACCATAATTAGGACCCTGCGATTCACACCACCCTGAGATGTTTTTCTCACGCCTACTAGTGAATGGCCTGTGGGAAACCCTTACAAGGCGCAAAACCCCGCGATATTTTTCAGAAACCTATCCTACATTTCCTTGCATGTTTCCTGACCTCCCCATGCTGACTACCCCATGTTGCTTTTGTCCATTCTACAATGCCACTAGTTTCCTATCCTAATTCAGACACTCCGATTCACACCACCCCCTGATGTTTTTCTCACTCCTTCTAGTGAATGGCCTGTTAGAAACCATTACAGTCCCCACCACCTCGCGATGTTTTTCAGATACCTATCCTACATTGCCACTGCATGTTTCCTGACCTTCCCATGCTGACAATCCCTTGGTAATTTTCTCCATCCTACATTGCCACTCATGGCCTATCCTAATTCAGAGTCTCCGAATCACACGAACCCGTGATGTTTTTCTCACTCTTACTAGTGAATGGCCTGTTGGAAACGCTTACAATGCACACCACCACACGATGTTTTTCCGAATTATATCCTAAATTGCCACTGCATGTTTCCTGACATACACATGTTGACCACCCCGGGGTGCTTTTCTCCATCCTGTAATGCCAGTCCCTGCCTATCCTAATTCTGATGCTCCGATTCACACAACGCCGTGATGTTTTTCTCACCAATACTAGTGAATGGCCTGTTAGAAACCCTTACAATGCGCACCACCACGTGATGTTTTTCAGAAACCTATCCTACATTGTCACTGCATGTTTCCTGACCTAGCCATGCTAACCACCGTGTGGTTCTTTTCTCTATCCTACATTAGTACTCACTGCCTATCCTAATTCACACTCTCAGATTAACACCACCCCGTGATGTTTTTCTCACTCCTACTACTGAATGGCCTGTTGGAAACCCTTTCAATGTGCACAACCATGTGGTGTTTTTCAGAAATCTATCCTACATTGCCACTGCATGTTTCCTGACCTCCCCATGCTAACCACCGTGTGGTTCTTTTCTCCATCCTACGTTGCTACTCACTGCCTATGCTAATTGAGACTCTCAGAATCACACCACCCCGTGATGTTTTTCTCACTCCTACTAGTGAATGGACTGTTAGAAATCCTTACAATGCGCACCACCCTGTGATGTTTTTCAGAAACCTGTCCTACATTGCCACTGCATGTTTCCTGACCTCCCCATGATGACCACCCCGTGGCGCTTTTCTCCATCCTACATTGCCACTCACTGCCTATCCTAATTCAATCTCCAATTCACACCACCCCATGATGTTTTTCTCACTCCGACTAGTGAATGGCCTGTTAGAAACCCTTACAATGCGCACCAACCCGCTATGTTTTTCAGACACCTAACGGATATTGCCACTGCATGTTTCCTCACCTCTCCATGCTGACCACCCCGTGGTGCTTTTCTCAATCCTGCATTGCCACTCACTGCCTATCCTAATTCACACACTCCAATTCACATCAACCTGTTATGTTTTTCTCACTCCTACTCGTGAATGTCCTGTTAGAAACCCTTACAATGCGTACCACCCCATGATGTTTTTCAGAAACCAATCTTACATTGCCACTGCACTTTTCCTGACCTCCCCATGCTGAACACCCCGTGGTGCTATTCTCCATTATACATTGCAACTCACTGCCTATCCTTTTTCAGACTCTCTAAATCACACCACCCCGTGTTGTTTTTCTCACTCCTACTAGTGAATGGACTGTTAGAAACCCTTACAATGCGTACCACACCGTGATGTTTTTCAGAAACCAATCCTACATTGCCACGGCATGTTTCCTGACCTCCCAAAGCTGACCACCCCGTGGTACTTTTCTCCATTATACATTGCCACTCACTGCCTATCCTAATTCAAACCCTGCGATTCACAGCACTCCGTCATGTTTTTCTCATTCCTATTACTGAATGGCCAGTTGGAAACCCTTACAAAGCGCAACACAATGCGATGTTTTTCAGGAACCTATAGTACATTGCCACTGTATGTTTCCTAACATTCCCATTCTGACCACCCCGTGGTGCTTTTCTCCATTATACATTGCAACTCACTGCCTATCCTATTTCAGACTCTCTGAATCACACCACCCTGTGATGTTTTTCTCACTCCTCCTAGTGAATGGCCTTTTGGAGATGCTTCCAATGTTCACCATCACGCGATGTTTTTCAGAAACCTATCCTACATTGCCTCTGAATGTTTCATGACCTCCCCATGCTGAACAACCCGTGGTGCTTTTATCCATCCTACATTGCCACTCACTGCCTATCCTAATTCAGACCATCCGATTCACACCACCCACTGATGTTTTCTCACTCTTAGTAGTGAATGGCCTGTTAGAAACCCTTGCAATACACATCACCCAGCATTGTTTTTCAGAAACCTATCCTACATTGCCACTGCATGTTTCCTGACCTCCTCATGCTGACCACCCCGTGGTGCTTTTCTCTATCCTACATTGCCACTCACTGCCTAACCTAATTCAGACTCTCCAAATCACATCACTTGGTGATGTTTTTCTCACTGCTACTACTGAATGCCCTGTTGGAAACCCTTACAATGCGCACCACCCCGCGATGTTTTTCAGAAACCTATCCTACATTGCCCTGCATGTTTCCTGACCTCCCCATGCTGACCACCCCATGTTGCTTTTCTCCATTCTACATTGGCACTAGTTGCCTATCCTAATTCAGGCACTCCGATTCACACCACCCCGTGATGTTTTTCTCACTCCTACTAGTGAATGGCCTGTTAGAAACCGTTACAGTCCCCACCACCCCGCGATGTTTTTCAGAAACCTATCCTACATTGCCACTGCATGTTTCCTGACCTCCCCATGCTGACCACCGCGTGGTTCTTTTCTCCATCCTACATTGCCAATCACTGCCTATCCTAATTCAGACACTGCGATTCACACGACCAGGTGATGTTTTTCTCACTTCTACTAGTTAATGGCCTGTTAGGAACCCTTACAATGCGCACCATGCTGCAATGTTTTTCAGAAACCAATCCTACATGGCCACTGCATGTTTCCTGAAGTTCCCATGTGGACCACCATTGGGGCTTTACTCCATCCTGCATTGCCAATCCCGGCCTACCATAATTCAGACCCTGCAATTCACACCACCCCGTGATGTTTTTCTCACTTCTACTAGTGAATGGCCTGTTAGAAACAGTTACAATGCGCACCAACCCGTGATGTTTTTCAGAAACCTATCCTACACTGGCCCTGCATGTTTCCTGACCTCCCCATGCTGACCACCCTGTGGTTCTTGTGTCCATCCTACATTGACACTCACGGCCTATCATAATTCAGACTGTCTGAATCAGCATGGGGAGGTCAGGAATCGTGCAGTGGCAATGTAGGATATGTTTCTGAAAAACATTGCGGTGTGGTGCGCTTGTAAGGCTTTCAAACAGGCCATTCACTAGTAAGAGGGAGAAAAACATCACGGGGTGGTGTGAATCATAAGGTCTGAATTAGTATAGGCACTGAGTGGCAATGTAGGATGGAGAAAAGCACCACTGGTTGGTCAGCATGGCGGGGTGGTCAGCATGGGGAGGTAGGAAACATGAAGTGGCAATTTGGATAAGTTTCTGAAAAACATCACGTAGTGGTGCACATTGTAAGGGTTTCTAACAGGCCATTCACTAGTAGGAGTGAGAAAAACATTACGGGGTGGTGTGAATCGGAGTGTCTGAATAAGGATAGGCATGGAGTGGCAATGCAGGATGGAGAAAACCACCACGGGGTGGTCAGCATGGGGAGGTAGGGAAAAATGCAGCGACAATGTAGGATAGGTATGTGAAAAACATCATTGGGTGGTGCGCATTGTAAGGGTTTCTAACAGGCCATTCAGTAGTAGGGGTGAGAGAAACATCAAGTGGTGCTGTGAATCGAAGGTCTTGAATTAAGATAGGCATTGAGTGGCACTGTAGTATGGACAAAAGCACTACGGCTTGGTCAGCATGGGGAGTTCAAGACACATGCTGTGGCCATGTAGGATAGGTTTCTGAAAAACATAGCGGGGTGGAGCTCATCGTAAGGGTTTCTAACAGCCCATTCAGTAGTAGGAGTGACAAAACATCAGAGGGTGGATGAGAATCGGAGGGTCTGAATTAGGATAGGCACTTAGTGGCAATGTAGTTTGTAGAAAAGCACCACTGGGTGGTCAGCATGGCGGGGTGTTCAGCATGGGGAGGTCAAGAAACATGCAGTGGCAATGTAGGATAGGTTTCTGTAAAACATCGCGGGGTGGTGCGCATTGTAAGTGTTTCTAACAGGCAATTCACTAGTTGGAGTGACAAAAATATCATGGCGTGGTGTGAAACACAGGGTCTGAATTACGATAGGCAGTGAGTGGCAATGTAGGGTGGAGAAAAGCACCAAGTGTTGGTCAGCATGGGAAGGTCCGGAAACATACAGTGGCAATGTAGGATAGGTTTCTGAAAAACATCCCGGAGTGGAGTGCATTGTAAGAGTTTCTAACAGGGCATTCACTAGTAGGCTTGAGAAAAACATCATGGGGTGGTGTGAATCGGAGGGTCTGAATTAGGATAGGCAGTGAGTGGCAATGTAGGATGGAGAAAAGCACCAAGGGGTGGTCAGCATGGGCAGGTCAGGAAACGTGCAGTGGCAATGTAGGATAGGTTTCTGAAAAACATCGCAGGGTGGTATGCATTATACGAGTTTCTAGCAGGCCATTCACTAGAAGGAGTGAGAAAAACATCACGGGGTAGTGTGAATCTGAGGGTCTGAATTAGGATAGGCAGTGAGTGGCAATGTAGGTTGGTGAAAAGCGCCACGGGTTCGTCAGCATGGGGAGGTCGGGAAACATACAGTGGAAATGTAGGATAGGTTTCAGAAAAACATCGCTGGGTGGTGCGCATTTTAGGGGTTTCTAAGAGGCCATTCAGTAGTAGGAATGAGAAAAACATCACGGGGTGGTATGAATCGGATGGTCTGAATTAGCATAGGCAGTTAGTGGCAATGTAGCATGGAGAAAACCACCACATGGTGTTCAGCATGGGGAGGTCAGGAAACATGCAGTGGCAATGTAGGATAGGTTTCTGAAAAACATCTCGGAGTGGTGTGCATTGTAAGCGTATCTAACAGGCCATTCACTAGTAGGAGTGAGAAAAACATCACGGGGTGGTGAGACTCCCAGGGTCTGAATTAGGATGGGCTGGGGGTGTCAATGTAGGATGGAGAAAAGCAACACGGGCTGGTGAGCATGGGAAGGTCAGGAAACATGCAGAGGCAATGTAGGATAGGATTCTGAAAACATCGGGGGGTTGGGCGCATTGTAACAGGCCATTCACTACTAGGAGTGAGAAAAACATCACGGGGTGGTGTGAATAGGAGGGTCTGAATTAGGATAGGCAGTGAGTGGCAATGTAGGATGGAGAAAATCACAATGGGCTGGTCAACAAGGGGAGGTCAGGAAACATGCAGTGGCAATGTAGGATACGTTTGTGAAAAACATCGTGGAGTGGTGCGCATTGTAAGGGTTTCTAACAGGCCATTCACTAGAAGGAGTTAGAAAAATATCCCGGGGTGGTATTAATCAGAGGGTCTGAATTCGCATAGGCAATGAGTGGCAATGTAGCATGGAGAAAAGCACCACGTGGCCTTCAGCATGAGGCGGTCAGGAAACATGCAGTGGCAATGTAAAATAGGTTTCTGAAAAACATGGAGGGGTGTTGTGCTGTGTAAGCATTTCTAACTGGCCATTCACTAGTAGGAGTCAGGAAAACATCACGGGGTGGTGTGACTCACAGGGTCTGAATTAGAATAGGCTGGGAATGTCAATTTAGGATGGAGAAAAGCAACACGGGCTGGTGAACATGGGGAGGTCAGGAAACATGCACTGGCAATGTAGGATATGTTTCTGAAAAACATCGCGTGGTGGTGCGCACTGTAAGGGTTTCTAACAGGCCATTCACTAGTTGGAGTGAGAAAAACATCACGAGTTGGTATGAATTGGAGGGTCTGAATTAGGATAGGCAGTGAGTGGCAATGTAGGATAGAGAAACGCACCACGGGGTGGTCAGCATGGGGAGGTCAGGAAACATGCAGTGGCAATGTAGGATAGGTTTCTGAAAAACATCGCAGTGTGGTGCGCATTTTAAGGGTTTCTAAAGGCCATTCAATAGTAGGAGTGAGAATAACATCACGGGGTGGTGTGAATTGGAGGGTCTGAATTAGGATAGGCAGAGAGTGGCAATGTAGTATGGAGAAAAGCACCCCGGTGTGGTAGCATGGGGAGGTCAGGAATCATGCAGCGGCAATGTAGGTTAGGGTTCTGAAACACATCACGGGGTGGTGCGTATTGTAATGGTTTCTAACAGGCCATTCACTACTTGGAGTGAGAAAAACATCACGGGGTTGTGTCAATCAGAGGGTCTGAATTAGGATAGGCAGGGAGTGGCAATGCAGGATGGAGAAAAGCACCACGTGGTGGTCAGCATGGGGAGGTAGGGAAAAATTCAGTGGCAATGTAGGATACGTTTTAGAAAAACATTGCGGGGTGGTGCGCATTGTAAGTGTTTCTAACAGGCAATTCATTAGTAGGAGTGAGAAAAACATAACGGGGTGGTGTGAAGCATAGGGTCTAAATTAGAATAGGCAATGAGTGGCAATGTTGGATGGAGAAAAGCACCACGTGCTGGTCAGCATGGGGAGGTCAGGAAACATGCAGTGGCAATGTATAATTTGTTTCTCAAAAACATCGCGGTGTGTTGCGCAATGTAATGGTTTCTAACAAGCCATTCATTAGTAGGAGTGAGAAAAACAACAAGGGGTGGTGTGAAGCAGAGGGGCTGAATGACGATAGGCAGTGAGTGGCAATGTAGGATGGAGAAAAGCACCACTGAGTGGTCTGCATGGCGGGGTGTTCAGCATGTGGAGGTCAGGAAACATGCAGTGGCAATGTAGGATAGGTTTCTGAAAAACACCGTGGGGTGGTGTGCATTGTCAGGTTTTCTAACAGGATATTCACTAGTAGGAGTGAGAAAAACATCACGGGGTGGTGTGAATCGGAGGGTCTGAATTAGCATAGGCAGTGAGTGGCAATGTAGGAAGGGGAAAGCACCAAGCGATGGTCAGCATGGGAAGATCAGGAAACATGCAGTGGCAATGTAGGATAGGTTTCTGAAAAACATCGCGGAGTTCTGTGCATTGTAAGGGTTTCTAACAGGCCATTCACTAGTAGGCGTCGGAAAAACATCGCGGGTTGGTGTGAATCAGAGGGCCTGAATTACGATAGGCAGTGAGTGGCAATGTAGGATGGAGAAAAGCACCACTGGGTGGTCTGCATGGCGGGGTGTTCAGCATGGGGAGGTCAGGAAACATGCAGTGGCAATGCAAGATAGGTTTCTGAAAAACATCGAGGGGTGGTGCGCATTGTAAGGGTTTCTAAGAGGACATTCACTAGTAGGAGTCGGAAAAACATCGCGGGTTGGTTTGAATCAGAGGGCCTGAATTACGATAGGCAGTGAGTGGCAATGTAGGATGGAGAAAAGCACCACTGGGTGGTCTGCATGGCGTGGTGTTCAGCATGGGGAGGTCAGGAAACATGCAGTGGCAATGCAAGATAGGTTTCTGAAAAACATTGCGGGGTGGTCGCATTGTACGGGTGTGTAACATTACATTCACTAGTAGGAGTGAGAAAAACATCACGGGGTGGTGTGAATCGGAGGCTCTGAATTAGGATAGGCAGTGAGTTGCAATGTCGGATTGTGAAAAGCACCAAGGGGTAGTCAGCATGGGCTGTTCAGGAAACATGCAGTGGCAAAGTAGGATAGGTTTCTGAAAAACATCGCAGAGTGGTGTGCAATGTAAGGGATTCTAACTGGGCATTCACTAGTAGTAGTGAGAAAAATATCACGAGGTGGTGTGAATCGGAGGGTCTGAAATAGGATAGGCCATGAGTGGCAATCTAGGACGGAGAGAAGCACCAAGGGATGGTCAGCATGGGAAGGTCAGGAAACATGCAGTGGCAATGTAGGATAGGTTTCTGAAAAACATCGTGGAGTTGTGTGCATTGTAAGGGTTTCTAACAGGACATTCACTAGTAGGAGTGAGAAAAACATCACCGGGTTGTGTGAATCGGAGGGTCCGAACTAGAACAGGCAGTGAGTGGCAATGTAGGATAGAGAAAACCACCACGGGGTGAGCAGCATGGCTCGGTGTTCGGCATGGGGAGTTCAAGAAACATGCAGTGGCAATGTAGGATAGATTTCTTAAAAACATCCCCGGGTGGTGTGCATCGTAAGGGTTTCTAACAGGCCATTCACTAGTAGGAGGGAGAAAAATATCACAGGGTGGTATGAATTGGAGGGTCTGAATTAGGATATGCAATGAGTGGCAATGTAGCATGGAGAAAAGCACCACGGGGTTTTCAGCATGGGGAGGTCAGGAAACATGCAGTGGCAATGTAGGATAGGTTTCTGAAAAATATAGCGGGGTGGTGCGCATTGTAAGCATTTCAAACAGGCCATTTACTATTAGGAGTGAGAAAACCATCATGGGGTGAGGTGACTCGCAGGGTCTGAATTAGGATAGGCAGTGAGTGCCAATGTAGGGTGGAGAAAAGCAGCACCGGGTGGTCAGCATGGGGAGGCCAGGATACATGCAGTGGCAATGTAGGATAGGTTTCTGAAAAACATCACGAGTTGGTGCGCATTGTAAGGCTTTCTAAAGCCCATTCACTAGTAGGGGTGAGAAAAACTTAACGGGGTGGTGTGAATCGGAGGGTATGAATTAGGACAGGCAGTGAGTGTCAATGTAGGATGCAGAAAAGCACCACACGGTGGTCAGCATGGCGGGGTGTTCAGCATCCAGAGGTCAGGAAACATGCAGTGGCAATGTAGGAAAAGTTTCTGATAAACATCCCAGGGTGGTGCGCATTGTAAGGGTTTCTAACAGGCCACTCCCTAGTAGGAGTGAGAAAAACATCACGGGGTGATGTGAATCAGTGGGTCTGAATTAGGATTGGCAGTGAGTGGCAATGTAGGATGGAGAAAAGCACCACGGGGTCGTCAGCATGGCTAGGTGGTCAGCATAGGCTGGTCAGGAAACATGCAGTGGCAATATAATATAGGTTTCTGAAAAACTTTGCGGGGTGGTGCGTATTGTAAAGGTTTCTAAAAGGCCATTCAGTAGTAGGAGTGAGAAAAACATCACGGGGTGGTGTGAATCGGAGTGTCAGAATTAGGATAGGCAGTGAGTGTCAATGTAGGATGGAGAAAAGTATCACGTGGTGGTCAGCATGGGGAGGTCACGAAATATGCTGTGGTAATATAGGATAGGTTACTGAAAAGCATCATGGTGTGGTGAGCATTGTAAGGTTTTCTAACAGGCCATTCACTAGTAGGAGTGAGAAAAACATTATGGGGTGATGTGAATCAGAGTGTCTGAATAAGGATAGGCAGTGAGTGGCAATGTAGGATGGAGTAAAGCACAACTGGGTGGTCAGCATGGCCGGGTGGTCAGCATGGGGAGGTCAGTAAACATGCAGTGGCAATTTGGAAAAGTTTCTGAAAAACATCGCGGGGTGGTGTGCATTGTAAGGGTTTCTAACAGGCCATTCCCTACTTGGAGTGAGAAAAACATCACGGGGTGGTGTGAATCGGAGGGTCTGAATTAGGATAGGCTGGAAGTTGCAATGCAGGATGGAGAAAAGCACCACGGGGTGGTCAGCATGGGGAGGTAGGGAAAAACGCAGTTGCAATGTAGGATACGTTTCTGAAAACATCGCGGGGTGGTGCACATTGTAAGTGATTCTACCAGGCAATTCACTAGTTGGAGTAAGAAAAACATCATGGTGTGGTGTGAAACAGAGGGTCTCAATTAGGATAGGCAGTGAGTTTCAATGTAGGTTGGAGAAAAGCACCAGGAGCTGGTCAGCATGTGGATGTCAGCAAACATGCAGTGGCAATGTAGGATAGGTTTGTGAAAAACATCGTGGAGTGGTGCGCATTGTAAGGGTTTCTAACAGGCCATTCACTAGAAGGAGTTAGAAAAATATCACGGGGTGGTATTAATCGGAGGGTCTGAATTAGGATACGCAGTGAGTGGCAATGTAACATGGAGAAAAGCACCACGTGGCCTTCAGCATGAGGCGGTCAGGAAACATGCAGTGGCAATGTAGGATAGGTTTCTGAAAAACATGGAGGGATGTTGTGCTGTGTAAGCGTTTTTAACTGGCCATTCACTAGTAGGATTGAGGAAAACATCACGGGGTGGTGTGACTCACAGGGTCTGAATTAGAATAGGCTGGGAATGTCAATTTAGGATGGAGAAAAGCAACACGGGCTGGTGAACATGGGGAGTTCAGGAAACATGCACTGCCAATGT
This sequence comes from Cavia porcellus, assembly GCF_034190915.1. Classification (NCBI taxonomy): domain Eukaryota; kingdom Metazoa; phylum Chordata; class Mammalia; order Rodentia; family Caviidae; genus Cavia; species Cavia porcellus. Next base: position 32,631,812 of record NW_026947515.1, read on the forward strand.
AGGATATGTTTCTGAAAAACATCGCGTGGTGGTGTGCACTGTAAGGGTTTCTAACAGGCCATTCACTAGTTGGAGTGAGAAAAACATCATGAGTTGGTATGAATTGGAGGGTCGGAATTAGGATAGGCAGTGAGTAGCAATGTAGGATGGAGAAACGCACCACGGGGTGGTGAGGATGGGGAGGTCAGGAAACATGCAGTGGCAATGTAGGATAGGTTTCTGAAAAACATCGCTGTGTGGTGCGCATTTTAAGGGTTTCTAAAAGCCATTCAATAGTAGGAGTGAGAATAACATCACGGGGTGGTGTGAATCAGAGGGTCTGAATTAGGATAGGCAGGGAGTGGCAATGCAGGACTGAGAAAAGCACCACGTGGTGGTCAGCATGGGGAGGTAGGGAAAAATTCAGTGGCAATGTAGAATACGTTTTAGAAAAGCATCGCGGGGTGGTGCGCATTTTAAGTGTTTCTAATAGGCAATTCATTAGTAGGAGTGAGAAAAACATAACGGGGTGATGTGAAGCATAGGGTCTGAATTAGAATAGGCAATGAGTGGCAATGTTGGATGGAGAAAAGCACCACGTGGTGGTCAGCATGGGGAGGTCAGGAAACATGCAGTTGCAAAGTATAATATGTTTCTCAAAAACATCGCGGTGTGGTGTGCAATGTAATGGTTTCTAATAAGCCCTTCATTAGTAGGAGTGAGAAAAACATCATGGGGTGGTGGGAATGGGAGGGTCTGAATTAGGATAGGCAGTGAGTGGCAATGTAGGATGGAGAAAAGCACCACTGTGTGGTCTGCATGGCGGGGTGTTCAGCATGTGGAGGTCAGGAAACATGCAGTGACAATGTAGGATAGGTTTCTGAAAAACATCGTGGGGTGGTGTGCATTGTAAGGGTTTCTAACAGGACGTTCACTAGTAGGAGTGAGAAAAACATCAAGGGATTGTGTGAATCGGAGGGTCTGAATTAGGATACGCAGTGAGTGGCAATGTAGAATTGAGAAAATCACCAAGGGGTGGTCAGCATGGGCAGGTCAGGAAACATGCAGTGGCAAAGTAGGATAGGTTTCCGAAAAAAAATCGCGGAGTGGTGTGCATTATAATGGTTTCTAACAGGCGATTTACTAGTAGTAGTGAGAAAAATATCACGGGATGGTGTGAATCGGAGGCTCTGAAACAGGATAGGCCGTGAGTGGCAATGTAGGATGGAAAAAAGCACCAAGGGGTGGTCTGCATGGGAAAGTCAGGAAACATGCAGTGGCAATGTAGAATAGGTTTCTGAAATTCATCGCGGAGTGTTGTGCATTGTAAGGATTTCTAACAGGCCATTCACTAGTAGGAGTGAGAAAAACATCACGAGGTGGTGTGAATCAGATTGTCTGAATTAGGCTAGGCAGTGAGTGGCAATATAGGATGGAAAAAAGCACCACAGGCTGAGCAGCATGGCGGGGTGTTCAGCATGGGGAGGTCAAGAAACATGCAGTGGCAATGTAGGATAGGTTTCTGAAAAACATCGCGGGTTGGTATGCATTGTAAGGGTTTCTAAAGGCCATTCAGTAGTAGGAGTGAGAAAAGCATCACGGGGTGGTGTGAATCGGAGGGTCTGAATTAGGATAGGCAGTGAGTGGCACTGTAGGATGGAGTAAAGTACCACGGGTTGGAAGCATGGGGAGGTCAGGAAACATGCAGTGGCAATGTAGGATAGGTTTCTGAAAAACATCGCGGGTTGGTATGCATTGTAAGGGTTTCTAAAGGCCATTCAGTAGTAGGAGTGAGAAAAACATCACGGGGTGGTGTGAATCGGAGGGTCTGAATTAGGATAGGCAGTGAGTGGCACTGTAGGATGGAGTAAAGTACCACGGGTTGGAAGCATGGGGAGGTCAGGAAACATGCAGTGGCAATGTAGGATAGGTTTCTGAAAAACATCGCGGGTTGGTATGCATTGTAAGGGTTTCTAAAGGCCATTCAGTAGTAGGAGTGAGAAAAACATCACGGGGTGGTGTGAATCGGAGGGTCTGAAATAGGATAGGCAGTGAGTGGCAATGTAGGATAGAGAAAAGCACCACGGGGTGGTCAGCATGGCCGGGTGGTCCGCATTGTGAGGTCAGGAATCATGCAGTGGCAACGTAGTATAGGTTTCTGAAAAAAATCGCAGGGTAGTGTGCATTGTAAGGGTTTCTAACAGGCCATTCACTAGTAGGAGTGAGAAAAACATCACGCGGTGGTGTGATTCAGAGGGTCTGAATTTGGGTAGGCAGGGAATGGCAATGCAGGATGCAGAAAAGCACCACAGGATGGTTATCATGGGGAGGTCAGGAAACACACCGTCCCATGTAGGATAGATTTCCGAAAAATATTGCGTTGTGGTTCAAATCGTAAGTGTTTCTAACAAGCCATTCACTAGTAGGAGTGAGAAAAACATCACGGGGTGGTGTGAATCGGAGGGTCTGAATTAGCATAGGCAGTGAGTGGCAATGTAGGAAGGGGAAAGCACCAAGGGATGGTCAGCATGTGAAGATCAGGAAACATGCAGTGGCAATGTAGGATAGATTTCTGAAAAATATCGCGGAGTTGTGTGCATTGTAAGGGTTTCTAACAGGCCATTCACTAGTAGGAGTGAGAAAAACATCGCGGGTTGGTGTGAATCAGAGGGCCTGAATTACGATAGGCAGTGAGTGGCAATGTAGGATGGAGAAAAGCACCACTGGGTGGTCTGCATGGCGGGGTGTTCAGCATGGGGAGGTCAGGAAACATGCAGTGGCAATGTAAGATATGTTTCTGAAAAACATCGAGGGGTGGTGCGCATTGTAAGGGTTTCTAAGAGGACATTCACTAGTAGGAGTGAGAAAAACATCACGGGGTGGTGTGAATCGGAGGCTCTAAATTAGGATAGGAAGTGAGTTGCAATGTCAGATTGAGAAAAGCACCAAGGGGTAGTCAGCATGGGCGGTTCAGGAAACATGCAGTGGCAAAGTAGGATAGGTTTCTGAAAAACATCGGAGAGTAGTGTGCAATGTAAGGGATTCTAACTGGGCATTCACTAGTAGTAGTGAGAAAAATATCACGAGGTGGTGTGAATCGGAGGGTCTGAAATAGGATAGGCCATGAGTGGCAATCTAGGACGGAGAGAAGCACCAAGGGATGGTCAGCATGGGAAGGTCAGGAAACATGCATTGGCAATGTAGGATAGGTTTCTGAAAAACATCGTGGAGTTGTGTGCATTGTAAGGGTTTCTAACAGGCCATTCACTAGTAGGAGTGAGAAAAACATCACCGGGTTGTGTGAATTGGAGGGTCTGAACTAGAACAGGCAGTGAGTGGCAATGTAGGATAGGGAAAACCACCACGGGGTTTTCAGCATGGGGAGGTCAGGAAACATGCAGTGGCAATGTAGGATAGATTTCTGAAAAACATCACCGGGTGGTGTGCATTGTAAGGGTTTCTAACAGGCCATTCACTAGTAGGAGTGAGAAAATTATCACGGGGTGGTATGAATTGGAGGGTCTGAATTAGGATATGCAATGAGTGGCAATGTAGCGTGGAGAAAAGCACCACGGGGTTTTCAGCATGGGGAGGTCAGGAAACATGCAGTGGCAATGTAGGATAGGTTTCTGAAAAATATAGCGGGGTGGTGCGCATTGTAAGCATTTCAAACAGGCCATTTACTATTAGGAGTGAGAAAACCGTCATGGGGTGGGGTGACTCGCAGGGTCTGAATTAGGATAGGCAGTGAGTGGCAATGTAGGATGGAGAAAAGCAGCACGGGGTGGTCAGCATGGGGAGGCCAGGATACATGCAGTGGCAATGTAGGATAGGTTTTCTTAAAAACATCACGCGTTGGTGTGCATTGTAAGGGTTTCTAAAGCCCATTCACTAGTAGGAGTGAGAAAAACTTAACGGTGTGGTGTGAATCGGAGGGTATGAATTAGGACAGGCAGTGAGTGTCAATGTAGGATGCAGAAAAGCACCACACGGTGGTCAGCATGGCGGGGTGGTCAGCATCCGGAGGTGAGGAAACATGCAGTGGCAATGTAGGAAAAGTTTCTGATAAACATCCCAGTGTGGTGCGCATTGTAAGGGTTTCTAACAGGCCACTCCCTAGTAGGAGTGAGAAAAACATCACGGGGTGCTGTGAATCAGCGGGTCTGAATTAGTATAGGCAGTGAGTGGCAATGTAGGATGGAGAAAAGCACCACGGGGTCGTCAGCATGGCAGGTTGTCAGCATAGGCTGGTCAGGAAACATGCAGTGGCAATGTAGTATAGGTTTCTGAAAAACTTTGCGGGGTGGTGCGTATTGTAAAGGTTTCTAAAAGGCCATTCACAAGTAGGAGTAAGAAAAACATCACGGGTTGGTGTGAATCGGATGTCTGAAATAGAATTGGACGTGAGTAGCAATGTAGGGTGGAAAAATCACCAAGGTGTGGTCAGCATGGACACGTCAGGAAACATGCAGTGGAAATGTAGTATAGGTTTCTGAAAAACATGGCGGAGTGGTGTGCATTGTAAAGTTTTCTAACAGGCCATTCACTAGTAGGAGTGAGAAATACTTCACGGGGTGATTTGAATCGGAGAGTCTGAATTAGGATAGGCAGTGAGTGGCAATGTAGGATGGAGAAAAGCACCACAGGGTGGTCAGCATGGAGGGGTGGTCAGCACACGGAGGTTAGGAAACAGGCAGTGGCAATGTAGGAAAGGTTTCTGAAAAACATCACAGAGTGGTGCGCATTGTAAGGGTTTCTAACAGGCCATTCACTAGTAGGAGTGAGAAGAACATCATGGGGTGCTGTGAATCAGAGGGTCGTATTTAGGATATGCAGTGAGTGGCAATGAAGGTTGGAAAAAAGCACCACTGGGTGAGCAGCATGGCGGGGTGTTCATCATGTGGATGTCAGGAAACATGCAGTGGCAATGTAGGATAGGATTCTGAAAAACATCGTGGGGTGGTGCGCATTGTAAGGGTTTCTAACAGACCATTCACGAGTAGGAGTGAGAAAAACATCACGGGGTGGTGTGAATCGGAGGGTCTGAATTAGGATAGGCAGGGACTGGCAATGCATGATAGAGAAAATCACCGCAGGGTGGTCAGCATTGGGAGGTCAGGAGACATGCAGTGCCAATGTAGGATAGGTTTCTGAAAAACATTACGGGGTGTAGAGCATTGTAAGCGTTTCTAACAGGCCATTCACTAGTCGGAGTGAGAAAAACATCATGGGGTGGTGTGACTCGCAGGGTCTGAATTAGGATAGCCAGTGAGTGGCAATGTAGGATAGAGAAAGGAACCACAGGGTGGTCAGCATGGGGAGGTCAGGAAACATGCACTGGCAATGTAGGATAGGTTTCTGAAAAACATCGCGGAGTGGTGTGCATTGTAAGGGTTTGTAAAAGGCCATTCTCTAGTAGGCGTGAGAAAAGCATCACGGGGTGTTGTGAATCAGAGGGTCTGAAATAGGATAGGCTATGAGTGGCAATGTAGGATGAAAAAAATCACCAAGGGGTCGTCACCATGGGAAAGTGAGAAAACATGCAGTGGCAAAGTAGGAGAGGTTTCTGAAGACATCGCGGAGTGGTGTGCATTGTAAGGGTTTCTAACAGGCCGTTCACTAGTAGTAGTGAGAAAAACATCACGGGGTGGTGTGAATCGGAGGGTCTGATATAGGATAGGCCGTGAGTGGCAATGTAGGATGGAGAAAAGCAGCTAGGGGTGGTCAGCATGGGAAGGTGAGGAAACTTGCAGTGGCAATGAAGGATAGGTTTCTGAAAAACATAGCGGGGTGGTGCGCATTGTAAGTGTTTCTAACAGGCCATTTACTAGTAGGACTGAGAAAACCATCATGGGGAGGGGTGACTCGCAGGTCTGAATTAGGATAGCCAGTGAGTGGCAATGTAGGATGGAGAAAAGCACCAGGGGTGGTCAGCATGGGGAGGTCAGTTTACATGCAGTGGCAATGAAGGATAGGTTTCTGAAAAACATCATGGGTTGGTGCGCATTGTAAGGGTTTCTAAAGGCCATTCACTAGTAGGAGTGAGAAAAACATAACGAGGTGGTGTGAATCGGAGGGTCTGAATTAGGATAGGCATTGAGTGGCAATGTAGGATGGAGAAAAGCACCACAGGGTGGTCAGCATGGCGGGGTGGTCAGCATCCAGAGGTCAGGAAACATGCAGTGGAAATGTAGGAAAGGTTTCTGATAAAGATCGCAGGGTCGTGCGCATTGTAAGGGTTTCTAAAAGGCCAGTCACTAATAGGAGTGAGAAAAACATCACGGGGTGCTGTGACTCACAGGGTCTGACTTAGAATAGGCTGGGGGTGTCAATGTATTATGGAGAAAAGCAACATGGGCTGGGGAGCATGGGGAGGTCAGGAAACATTCAATGGCATTGTAGGATAGGTTTCTGAAAAACATCGCAGGGTCGTGCACAATGTAAGGGTTTCTAACAGGCCATTCACTAGTAGGAGTGAGAAAAACATCAGGGGGGGCTGTGAATCAGACGGTCTGAATTAGGATAGGCAGGGACTGGCAATGCAGGATAGAGAAAAGCACCTCAGGGTGGTGAGCATGGGGTGTTCAGGAAACAAGCAGTGGCAATGTAGGATAGGTTTCTGAAAAACAACGTGGGGTGGTGCACATTGTAAGGGCTTCTAAGAGGCCATTTACTAGTAGGAATGAGAAAAACATTACGTAGTGGTGTGACTCGGAGGGTGTGAATTAGCATAGGCAATGAGTGGCAATGTAGCATGTAGAAAACCACCACGTGGTGTTCAGCATGGAGAGGTGCGGAAACATGCAGTGGCAATGTAGAATAGGTATCTGAAAAACATCGTGGGGTGTTGCGCATTGTAAGTGTTTCTAACAGGCCATTCACTAGTAGGAGTGAGAAAAACATCACGGGGTGGGGTGAATCGGAGGGTCTGAATTAGGATATTCAGTGAGTGACACTGTATGATGGAGAAAAGTACCAAGGCGTGGTAGCAAGGGGAGGTCAGGAAACATGCAGTGTCAATGTATGATAGGTTTCTGAAAAACATCGCAGGGTGGTGCGAATTGTAATGGTTTCTAACAGGCCATTCAGTAGTAGGAGTGAGAAAAACATCACGGCATGGTGTGAATCGGAGGGTCTGAAATAGGATAGGGAGTGAGTGGCAATGTAGGATGAAGAAAAGCACCACGGGGTGGTCAGCATGGCCGGGTGGTCAGCATGGGGAGGTCAGGAATCATGCAGTGGCAACGTAGGATAGGTTTCTGAAAAAAATTGCAGGGTAGTGCGCATTGTAAGGGTTTCTAACAGACCATTCACTAGTAGGAGTGAGAAAAACATCACGCGGTGGTGTGATTCAGAGGGTCTGAATTAGGGTAGGCAGGGAATGGCAATGCAGGATAGAGAAAAGCACCACGGGTTGGTCATCATGGGGAGGTCAGGAAACACACAGTCCCATGTAGGATAGATTTCTGAAAAATATCGCGTTGTGGTTCGAATTATAAAGGTTTCTAGCAAGCCATTCACTAGTAGGAGTGAGAAAAACATCACGGGGTGGTGTGAATCGGAGGGTGTGAATTAGCATAGGCAGTGAGTGGCAACGAAGTAAGGGGAAAGCACCAAGGAATGGTCAGCATGCGAAGATCAGGAAACATGCAGTGGCAATGTAGGATAGGTTTCTGAAAAACATCGCGGAGTTGTGTGCATTGTAAGGGTTTCTAACAGGCCATTCACTAGTAGGAGTGAGAAAAACATCACGGGGCGGTGTGAATCAGAGGGCCTAAATTACGATAGGCAGTGAGTCCCAATGTAGGATGGAGAAAAGCACCACTGGGCGGTCGGCATGGCGGGGTGTTCAGCTTGGGGAGGTCAGGAAACATGCAGTGGCAATGTAGGATAGCTTTCTGAAAAACATTGAGGGGTGGTGCGCATTGTAAGTGTTTCTAAGAGGACATTCACGAGTAGGAGTGAGAAAAACATCAAGGGGTGGTGTGAATCGGAGGGTCTGAATTAGGATAGGCAGTGACTGGCAATGTTGAATTTAGAAAAGCACCAACGGGTACTCAGCATGGGCTGTTCAGCAAACATTCAGTGGCAAATAGGATAGGTTTCTGAAAAACATCGCAGAGTGGTGTGCAATATAAGGGTTTCTAACTGGCCATTCACTAGTAGTAGTGAGAAAATATCACGAGGTGGTGTGAATCGGAAGGTCTGAAATAGGATAGGCCATGAGTGGCAATGTAGGATGGAGAAAAGTACCAAGGGATGGTCAATGTGCGAAGGTCAGGAAACATGCAGTGGCAATGTAGGATAGGTTTCTGAAAAACATCACGGGTTGGTGCGCATTGTAAGGGTTTCTAAAGCCCATTCACTAGTAGGAGTGAGAAAAACATAACGGGGTGCTGTGAATCGGAGGGTATGAATTATGATAGGCAGTGAGTGGCAATGTAGGATGGAGAAAAGCACCACAGGGTGGTCAGCATCGGGGTGTTCAGCATCCGGAAGTCAGGAAACATGCAGTGGCAATGTAGGATAGGTTTCTGAAATACTTCGTGGGGTGGTGCGCATTGTAAGTCTTTCTAACACGCCATTCACTAGTAGGAGTGAGAAAAACATCACGGGGTGCTGTGAATCAGCGGGTCTGAATTAGTATAGGCAGTGAGTGGCAATGTAGGATGGAGAAAAGCACCACGGGGTGGTCAGCATGGCTGGGTGGTCAGCATAGGCTGGTCAGGAAACATGCAGTGGCAATGTACTATAGGTTTCAGAAAAACTTTGCGGGGTGGTGCATATTGTAAAGGTTTCTAACAGGCCATTCACTAGTAGGAGTGAGAAAAACATCACGGGGTGGTCTGAATCGGATGTCTGAAATAGAATTGGCCGTGAGTGGCAATGTAGGGTGGAAAAAATCACTAAGGTGTGCTCAGCATAGGCATGTCAGGAAACATGCAGTGGCAATGTAGTATAGGTATCTGAAAAACATCGAGGAGTGGTGTGCATTGTAAGGGTTTCTAACAGGCCATTCACTTGTAGGAGTGAGAAAAACTTCACGGGGTGGTGTGAATCGGAGGGTCTGAATTAGGATAGGCAGTGAGCGGCAATGTAGGATGGAGAAAAGCACCACGGGGTGTAGCATGGGTAAGTCAGGAAACATGCAGTGGCAATGTAGGAAACATTTCTGAAAAACAATGCACGTTGGTGCACATTGTAATGGTTTGTAACAGGCCATTCACAAGTAGGAGTGACAAAAACATCACGGCGTGATGTGAATCTGAGGGTCTGAATTAGGATAGGCAGTGAATGGCAATGTAGGTTGGAGAAAAACACCATGGTGTAGTCAGCATGGCGGGGCGGTCGGCATGGGGTGGTCAGGAAACATGCATTGGCAATGTAGGATAGATTTCTGAAAAACATCGTGGGTTGGTGTGCATTGTAAGGGTTTCTAAAGGCCTTTCACTAGTAGGAGTGAGAAAAACATCACGGGGTGGTGCGAATCAATTGTCTGAAATAGGATAGGCTGTGATTGGCAATGTAGAATGGAGAAAAGCACCACGTGGTGGTCAGCATGGGGAGGTCAGGAAACATGCAGTGGCAATGTAGGATAGGTTTCTGAAAAACATCACGGGGTGGTCCGCATTGTAAGCGTTTCTAAAAGGCCATTCACTAGTACGAGTGAGAAAAACATCACGGGGTGGTGTGACTCGCAGGGTCTGAATTAGGATAGGCTGGGAGTGTCAATGTAGGATGGATAACAGCAACCCGGGCTGGTGAGCATGGGGAGGTCAGGACACATGTAGTGTCAATGTAGGATCGGTTTCTGAAAAACATCGCGGGGTGGTGCACATTGTAAGGTTTTCCAACAGGCCATTCACTAGTAGGAGTGAGAAAAACATCACGGGGTGGTGTGAGTCAGAGTGTATGAATTAGGATAGGCAGTGAGTGGCACTGTAGGATGGAGAAAAGTACCACGTGGTGGTAGCATGGGGAGGTCAGGAAACATGAAGTGTCAATGAATGATAGGTTTCTGAAAAACATCCCAGGGTGGTGCACATTGTAATGGTTTCTAACAGGTCATTAACTAGTAGGAGTGAGAAAAACATCACGGGGTGGTGTGAATCGGAGGGTCTGAATTAAGATAGGCAGTGAGTGGCAATGTAGAATGGAGAAAAGCACCATGTGGTGGTTAGCATGGGGAGGTCATGAAATATGCAGTGGCAATGTAGGATAGGTTTCTGAAAAACAACGCGGGGTGGTGCGCATTGTAAGTGTTTCTAAGAGGCCATTTACTAGTAGGAATGAGAAAAACATCACAGTGTGGTATGAATCGGATGGTGTGAATTAACGTAGGCAATGAGTGGCAATGTAGCATGGAGAAAACCACCACGGCGTGTTCAGCATGGAGAGGTCAGGAAACATGCAGTGGCAATGTAGGATAGGTATCTGAAAAACATCACGGGGTGGTGCGCACTGTAAGCCTTTCTAAAAGGCCATTCACTAGTATGAGTGAGAAAAACATCACGGGGTGGTGTGACTCGCAGGGTCTGAATTAGAATAGGCTGGGAGTGTCAATGTAGGATGGAGAACAGCAACACGGGCTAGTGAGCATGGGGAGGTCAGGACACATTCAGTGTCAATGTAGGATCGGTTTCTGAAAATCATCGCGGGGTGGTGCACATTTTAAGGGTTTCTAACAGGCCATTCACTAGTAGGAGTGAGAAAAATATCACGGGGTGGTATCAATCGGAGGGTCTTAATTAGGATATGCAATGTTTCGCAATGTAGCATGGAGAAAAGCACCACGGGGTTTTCAGCATGGGAGGTCAGGAAACATGCAGTGGCAATGTAGGATAGGTTTCTGAAAAACTTCGCAGGGTGGTGCGCATTGTAAGCGTTTCTAACAGGCCATTTAGTACCAAGCATGAGAAAACCATCATGGGGTGGGGTGACTTGCAGGGTCTGAATTAGGATAGGCAGTGAATGGCAATGTAGGATGGAGAAAAGCACCACGGGGTGGTCAGCGTGGGGAGGTCAGGATACATGCAGTGGCAATGTAGCATACGTTTCTGAAAAACATCGTGGGTTGGTGCACATTGTAAGGGTTTCTAACAGGCCATTCACTAGTACGAGTGAGAAAAACATCATGGGGTGGTGTGACTCGCAGGGTCTGAATTAGGATAGGCTGGGAGTGTCAATGTAGGATGGACAACAGCAACAGCTGGTGAGCATGGGGAGGTCAGGACACATGTAGTGTCAATGTAGGATCGGTTTCTGAAAAACATCGCGTGGTGGTGCACATTGTAAGGGTTTCTAACAGGCCATTCACTAGTAGGAGTGAGAAAAACATCACGGGGTGGTGTGAGTCAGAGGGTATGAATTAGGATAGGCAGTGAGTGGCACTGTAGGATGGAGAAAAGTACCACGGGGTGGTAGCATGGGGAGGTCAGGAAACATGCAGTGTCAATGAATGATAGGTTTCTGAAAAACAACGCGGAGTGGTGTTCATTATAAGGGTTTCTAACAGGCCATTCACTAGTAGGAGTGAGAAAACTATCACGGGGTGGTATGAATTGGAGGGTCTGAATTAGAACAGGCAGTGAGTGGCAATGTGGAAAGAGAAAAGCACCACGAGATGAGCAGCATGGGGAGGTCAAGAAACATGCAGTGGAAATGTAGGATAGATATCTGAAAAACATCATGGGGTGGTGCACGTTGTACGGGTTTCTAACAGGCCATTCACTAGTAGGAGTCAGAAAAACATCATGGGGTGGTGTGACTCACAGTGTCTGAATTAGGATATACAGGGACTGGCAATGCAGGATAGAGAAAAGCACCTCGGGGTGGTCAGCGTGGGGAGGTCAGGATACATGCAGTGGCAATATAGGATAGGTTTCTGAAAAACATCGCGAGTTGTTGCGAATTGTAAGCGTTTCTAACAGGCAATTCAGTAGTAGGAGTGAGAAAAACATCACGGGGTGGTGTGAATTGGAGCGTCTGAATAAGTATAGACAGTGAGTGGCAATGTAGAATGGAGAAAAGCACCACGTGGTGGTCAGCATGTGGAGGTCAGGAAACATGCAGTGGCAATGTAGGATAGGTTTCTGAAAAACAACGCGGGGTGGTGAGCATTGTAAGGGCTTCTAAGAGGCCATTTACTACTAGGAATGAGAAAAACATCACAGTGTGTTATGAATTGGAGGGTATGAATTAGCATAGGCAATGAGTGGCAATGAAGCATGGAGAAAACCACCTCGTGGTGTTCAGCATGGAGACGTCAGGAAACATGCAGTGGCAATGTAGAATAGGTATCTGAAAAACATCACAGGGTGGTTAGCATTGTAATGGTTTCTAACAGGCCATTCACTAGTATGAGTGAGAAAACCATCAGGGGGTGCTGTGAATCAGAGGGTCTGAATTAGTATAGGCAGGGACTGGCAATGCAGGATAGAGAAAAGCACCTCGGGGTGGTCAGCATGGGGTGGTCAGGAAACATGCAGTGGCAATGTATGATAGGTTTCTGAAAAACAACGCGGGGTGGTGCGCATTGTAAGGGCTTCTAAGAGGCCATTTACTAGTAGGAATGAGAAAAACATCACAGGGTGGTATGAATCGGAGGGTGTGAATTAGCATAGGCAATGAGTGGCAATGCAGCATGGAGAAAACCACCAAGTGGAGGTCAGCATGCGGTGGTCAGGAAACATACAGTGGCAATGTAGGATATGTTTCTCAAAAACATCGCGGTGTAGTGTGCATTATAATGGTTTCTAACAGTCCATTCTCTAGTAGGTGCGAGAAAAACATCACAGGGTGGTGTGAAGCAGAGTGTCTGAAGTAGGATAGGCAGTGAGTGGCAATGTAGGATGGAGAAAAGCACCACTGGGTGGTCTGCATGGCGGGGTGTTCAGCATGCGGAGGTTAGGAAACAGGCAGTCGCTATGTAGTATAGGTTTCTGAAAAACATGGTGGGTTGGTGCGCATTGTAAGGGTTTCTAACAGGACATTCACTAGTAGGAGTGAGAAAAACATCACGGGGTGTGTGAATCGGAGGGTCTGAATTAGAACAGTCATTGAGTGGCAATGTAGGATAGAGAAAACCCCCACGGGGTGAGCAGCATGGGGCGGTGTTCTGCATGGGTGGTCAAGAAACATGCAGTGGCAATGAAGGATAGATTTCTGAAACACATCACGGGGTGGTGCGCATTGTAAGGGTTTCTAACAGGCCATTCACTAGTAGGAGTGAGAAAAATATCACAGGGTGGTATGAATCGGAGGGTCTGGATTAGAACAAGCAGTGAGTGGCAATGTAGGATAGAGAAAAGCACCACTGGGTGAGCAGCTTGAGAAGTCAAGAAACATGCAGTGGCAAGGTAGGATAGATTTCTGAAAAACATTGCGGGATGGTGTGCATTGTACGGGTTTCTAACACGCCATTCACTCGTAGGAGTGAGAAAAATATCACGGGGTGGTATGAATAGGAGGGTGTGAATTAGGATATGCAATGAGTGTCAATGTAGCATGGAGAAAAGCACCACGGGGTTTTCAGCATGGGGAGGTCAGGAAACATGCAGTGGCAATGTAGGATAGGTTTCAGAAAAACAACGCAGGGTGGTGCGCATTGTAAGCGTTTCTAAAAAGCCATTCACTAGTCAGAGTGAGAAAAACATCATGGGGTGGTGTGACTCGCAGGGTCTGAATTAGGATAGGCAGTAAGTGGCAATGTAGGATGGAGAAAATCACCAAGGGGTGGTCATCATGGCGGGGTGGTCAGCATAGGTTGGTCAGGAAACCTGAAATGGCAATGTAGGATAGGTTTCTGAAAAACTTCGCGGGGTCGTGCATATTGTAAAGGTTTCTAACAGGCCATTCAGTAGTAGGAGTGAGAAAAACATCACAGGGTGGTGTGATTCAGAGGGTCTGAATTAGGGTAGGCCGGGAATGGCAATGCAGGATGCAGAAAAGCACCACGGGTTGGTTATCATGGGGAGGTCAGGAAACACACAGTCCCATGTAGGATAGATTTCTGAAAAATATCGTGTTGTTTTTCGAATCATAAGGGTTTCTAACAAGCCATTCTCTAGCAGGAGTGAGAAAAACATCTCCCGGTGGTGTGAATCAGAGGGTCTGAATTAGAATAGGCAGTGAGTGGCAATGTAGGAAGGAGAAAGCACCAAGGGATTGTCAGCATGGGAAAATCAGGAAACCTCCAGTGGCAATGTAGGATAGGTTACTGAAAAACTTCATGGAGTGGAGTGCATTGTAAGTGTTTCTAACAGGCCATTCACTAGTAGGAGTGAGAAAAACTTCACGGGGTGGTGTGAATCGGAGGACTGAAATAGGATAGGCCGTGAGTGGCAATGTAGGATGGAAAAAAGCACCAATGGGTGGTCAGCATGAGCAGGTCAGGAAACATGCTGTGGCAATGTGGGATAGGTTTCTGAAAAACATCGTGAGATGTTGCGAATTGTAAGCGTTTCTAACAGGCAATTCACTAGTAGGAGTCAGAAAAACATCACGGGGTTTTGTGAATTGGAGGCTCTGAAATAGGATAGGCAGCGAGTGGCAATTCAGGATGGAGAAAAGCACCATGGGGTTGTCAGCATTTGGAGGTCAGGAAACATGAGGTAGCAATGTAGGATAGGTTTCTGAAAAACAACGCGGGTTGGTGCGCATTGCAAGGGCTTCTAAGGGGCCATTTACTAGTAGGAATGAGAAAAACATCACAGGGTGGTATGAATCGGAGGGTGTGAATTAGCATAGGCAGTGAGTGGCAATGTAGCATGGAGAAAACCACCACGTCGTGTTCAGCATGGAGAGGTCAGAAAACATGCAGTGGCAATGTAGGATAGGTATCTGAAAAACATCACGGGGTGGTGCGAATTGTAAGCATTTCTAGCTGGGCATTCAATAGTAGGAGTGAGAAAAACATCACGCGGTGGTCTGACTCGAAGGGTCTGAATTAGGATAGGCTGGGAGTGTCAATGTAGGATGGAGAAAAGCAACACGGGCTGGTGAGCATGTGCAGGTCAGGAAACATGCAGTGTCAATGTATGATAGGTTTCTGAAAATCATCGCAGGGTGTGTGCATTGCAATGGTTTCTAACAGGCCATTCACTAGTAGGAGTGAGAAAAACATCACGGCATGGTGTGAATCGGAGGGTCTGAAATAGGATAGGCAGTGAGTGGCAATATAGGATGGAGAAAAGCACCACGGGGTGGTCAGCATGGCCGTGTGGTCAGCATGGGGAGGTTAGGAAATATGCAGTGGCAACGTAGGATAGGTTTCGGAAAAAAATCGCAGGGTAGTGCGCATTTTAAGGGTTTCTAATAGGCCATTCAGTAGTAGGAGTGAGAAAAACATCACGCGGTTGTGTGAATCAGAGGGTCTGAAATAGGATAGGCAGTGAGTGGCAATGTAGGATGGAGAAAAGCACCACTGGGTGGTCTGCATGGCGGGGTTTTCAGCATGGGGAGGTCAGGAAACATGCAGTGGCAATGTAGGATAGATTTCTGAAAAACATCGTGGGGTGGTGCACGTTGTAAGGGTTTCTAAAGGCAATTCACTAGTAGGAGTGAGAAAAACATAACGGTGTGGTGTGAATGGGAGGGAATGAATTAGGATAGGCAGTGAATGGCCATGCAGGATGGAGAAAAGCACCACGGGGTGGTCCGCATGGCCAGGTGGTCAGCATGCTGAGGTCTGGAGACATGCAGTGGCAAAGTAGGATAGGTTTCTGAAAAAAATCGCAGGGTAGTGTACATTGTAAGGGTTTCTAACAGGCCATTCACTAGTAGGGTTGAGAAAAATATCACTCGGTGGTGTGATTCGGAGGGTCTGAATTAAGGTAGCCAGGTAATGGCAATGGAAGATGGAGAAAAGCACCAAGGGTTGGTCATCATGGGGATGTCAGGAAACACACAGTCCCATGTAGGATAGTTTCTGAAAAATATCGCATTGTGGTTCGAATCGTAAGTGTTTCTAAGAAGCCATTCACTAGTAGGAGTGAGGAAAACATCACGGGGTGGTGTGAATTGGAGGGTGTGAATTAGCATAGGCAATGAGTGGCAATGTAGCATGGAGAAAACCACCAAGTGGTGTTCAGCATGGAGAGGTCAGAAAACATGCAGTGGCAATGTAGGATAGGTATCTGAAAAACATCACGGGGTGGTGCGAATTGTAAGCATTTCTAGCAGGGCATTCAATAGTAGGAGTGAGAAAAACATCACGCGGTGGTCTGACTCGCAGGGTCTGAATTAGGATAGGCTGGGAGTGTCAGTGTAGGATGGAGAAAAGCAACACGGGCTGGTGAGCATGTGCAGGTCAGGAAACATGCAGTGTCAATGTATGATAGGTTTCTGAAAATCATCGCAGGGTGTGCGCATTGTAATGCTTTCTAACAGGCCATTCACTAGTAGGAGTGAGAAAAACATCACGACATGGTGTGAATCGGAGGGTCTGAAATAGGATAGGCAGTGAGTGGCAATGTAGGATGGAGAAAAGCACCACGGGGTGGTCAGCATGGCCGTGTGTTCAGCATGGGAAGGTTAGGAAACATGCAGTGGCAATGTACGATAGGTTTCGGAAAAAAATCGCAGGGTAGTGCACATTTTAAGGGTTTCTAATAGGCCATTCAGTAGTAGGAGTGAGAAAAACATCACGCGGTTGTGTGAATCAGAGGGTCTGAATTGGGATAGGCAATGAGTGGCAATATTGGATGGAGAAAAGCACCACGTGGTGGTCAGCATGCGGAGGTCAGGAAACATGCAGAGGCAATGTAGGATAGGTTTCTGAAAAACATCACGGGGTGGTGCACACTGTAAGGGTTTCTAACAGGCCATTCACTAGTAGGAGTGAGAAAATATCAGGGCGTGCTGTGAATCAGAGGGTCTGAATTAGGATAGGCAGGGACTGGCAATGCAGGATAGAGAAAAGCACCTCGGGGTGGTCAGCATGTGGTGGTCAGGAAACATGCAGTGGCAATGTAGGATAGGTTTCTGAAAAACAACGCGGGTTGGTGCGCATTGCAAGGGCTTCTAAGGGGCCATTTACTAGTAGGAATGAGAAAAACATCACAGGGTGGTATGAATTGGAGGGTGTGAATTAGCATAGGCAATGAGTGGCAATGTAGCATGGAGAAAACCACCACGTGGTGTTCAGCATGGAGAGGTCAGAAAACATGCAGTGGCAATGTAGGATAGGTATCTGAAAAACATCACGGGGTGGTGCGAATTGTAAGCATTTCTAGCAGGGCATTCAATAGTAGGAGTGAGAAAAACATCACGCGGTGGTCTGACTCGCAGGGTCTGAATTAGGATAGGCTGGGAGTGTCAATGTAGGATGGAGAAAAGCAACACGGGCTGGTGAGCATGTGCAGGTCAGGAAACATGCAGTGTCAATGTATGATAGGTTTCTGAAAATCATCGCAGGGTGTGCGCATTGTAATGGTTTCTAACAGGCCATTCACTAGTAGGAGTGAGAAAAACACCACGACATGGTGTGAATCGGAGGGTCTGAAATAGGATAGGCAGTGAGTGGCAATGTAGGATGGAGAAAAGCACCATGGGGTGGTCAGCATGGCCGTGTGGTCAGCATGGGGAGGATAGGAAACATGCAGTGGCAACGTACGATAGGTTTCGGAAAAAAATCGCAGGGCAGTGTGCATTTTAAGGATTTCTAATAGGCCATTCAGTAGTAGGAGTGAGAAAAACATCACGCGGTTGTGTGAATCAGAGGGTCTGAATTAGGATAGGCAATGAGTGGCAATATTGGATGGAGAAAAGCACCACGTGGTGGTCAGCATGCGGAGGTCAGGAAACATGCAGAGGCAATGTAGGATATGTTTCTCAAAAACATCGCGGTGTGGTGCACATTGTAATGGTTTCTAACAGGCCATTCACTAGTAGGAGTGAGAAAAACAACACGGGGTGGTGTGAAGCAGAGTGTCTGAATTAGGATAGGCAGTGAGTGGCAATGTAGGATGGAGAAAAGCACCACTGGGTGGTCTGCATGGCGGGGTTTTCAGCATGGGGAGGTCAGGAAACATGCAGTGGCAATGTAGGATAGATTTCTGAAAAACATCGTGGGGTGGTGCACGTTGTAAGGGTTTCTAAAGGCAATTCACTAGTAGGAGTGAGAAAAACATAACGGTGTGGTGTGAATCGGAGGGAATGAATTAGGATAGGCAGTGAATGGCCATGCAGGATGGAGAAAAGCACCACGGGGTGGTCAGCATGGCCGGGTGGTCAGCATGGTGAGGTCTGGAGACATGCAGTGGCAAAGTAGGATAGGTTTCTGAAAAAAATCGCAGGGTAGTGTACATTGTAAGGGTTTCTAACAGGCCATTCACTAGTAGGGTTGAGAAAAATATCACTCGGTGGTGTGATACGGAGGGTCTGAATTAAGGTAGCCAGGTAATGGCAATGGAAGATGGAGAAAAGCACCAAGGGTTGGTCATCATGTGGAAGTCAGGAAACACACAGTCCCATGTAGGATAGTTTCTGAAAAATATCGCATTGTGGTTCGAATCGTAAGTGTTTCTAAGAAGCCATTCACTAGTAGGAGTGAGGAAAACATCACGGGGTGGTGTGAATTGGAGGGTGTGAATTAGCATAGGCAATGAGTGGCAATGTAGCATGGAGAAAACCACCACGTGGTGTTCAGCATGGAGAGGTCAGAAAACATGCAGTGGCAATGTAGGATAGGTATCTGAAAAACATCACGGGGTGGTGCGAATTGTAAGCATTTCTAGCAGGGCATTCAATAGTAGGAGTGAGAAAAACATCACGCGGTGGTCTGACTCGCAGGGTCTGAATTAGGATAGGCTGGGAGTGTCAGTGTAGGATGGAGAAAAGCAACACGGGCTGGTGAGCATGTGCAGGTCAGGAAACATGCAGTGTCAATGTATGATAGGTTTCTGAAAATCATCGCAGGGTGTGCGCATTGTAATGGTTTCTAACAGGCCATTCACTAGTAGGAGTGAGAAAAACATCACGACATGGTGTGAATCGGAGGGTCTGAAATAGGATAGGCAGTGAGTGGCAATGTAGGATGGAGAAAAGCACCACGGGGTGGTCAGCATGGCCGTGTGTTCAGCATGGGAAGGTTAGGAAACATGCAGTGGCAACGTACGATAGGTTTCGGAAAAAAATCGCAGGGTAGTGCGCATTTTAAGGGTTTCTAATAGGCCATTCAGTAGTAGGAGTGAGAAAAACATCACGCGGTTGTGTGAATCAGAGGGTCTGAATTAGGATAGGCAATGAGTGGCAATATTGGATGGGGAAAAGCACCACGTGGTGGTCAGCATGCGGAGGTCAGGAAACATGCAGAGGCAATGTAGGATATGTTTCTCAAAGACATCGCGGTGTGGTGCACATTGTAATGGTTTCTAACAGGCCATTCACTAGTAGGAGTGAGAAAAACATCACGGGGTGGTGTGAAGCAGAGTGTCTGAATTAGGATAGGCAGTGAGTGGCAATGTAGGATGGAGAAAAGCACCACTGGGTGGTCTGCATGGCGGGGTTTTCAGCATGGGGAGGTCAGGAAACATGCAGTGGCAATGTAGGATAGATTTCTGAAAAACATCGTGGGGTGGTGCACGTTGTAAGGGTTTCTAAAGGCAATTCACTAGTAGGAGTGAGAAAAACATAACGGTGTGGTGTGAATCGGAGGGAATGAATTAGGATAGGCAGTGAATGGCCATGCAGGATGGAGAAAAGCACCACGGGGTGGTCAGCATGGCCAGGTGGTCAGCATGGTGAGGTCTGGAGACATGCAGTGGCAAAGTAGGATAGGTTTCTGAAAAAAATCGCAGGGTAGTGTACATTGTAAGGGTTTCTAACAGGCCATTCACTAGTAGGGTTGAGAAAAATATCACTCGGTGGTGTGATTCGGAGGGTCTGAATTAAGGTAGCCAGGTAATGGCAATGGAAGATGGAGAAAAGCACCAAGGGTTGGTCATCATGGGGAAGTCAGGAAACACACAGTCCTATGTAGGATAGTTTCTGAAAAATATCGCATTGTGGTTCGAATCGTAAGTGTTTCTAAGAAGCCATTCACTAGTAGGAGTCAGGAAAACATCACGGGGTGGTGTGAATCGGACGGTGTGAAATAGAATATGCCGTGAGTGGCAATGTAGGATTGAGAAAAGCACCAAGGGGTCGTCAGCATGGTAAGGTCAGGAAAAATTAAGTGGCAATGTAGGATAGGTTTCGGAAAAACATCGCGGAATGGTGTTCATTGTAAGGGTTTCAAACAGGCCATTCACTAATAGGAGTGAGAAAAACATCACGTGGTGGTGTGAATCGGAGGTCTGAAATAGGATAGGCCGTGAGTGGCAACGTAGGATGGAAAAAAGCACCAAGGGTTGGTCAGCATGGGCAGGTCAGCAAACATGCAGTCGCAATATAGGATAGGTTTCTGAAAAACATCCCGGGGTGGTGCGCATTGTAAGGTTTTCTAACAGGCCATTCATAAGTAGGAGTGAGAAAAACATCACCGGGTGGTGTGAATTGGAGGGTCTGAATTAGAATACGCTGGGAGTTACAATGTAGTATGGATAAAAGCAACACGGGCTAGTGAGCATGGGGAGGTCAGGAAACATGCAGTGGCAATGTAGGATAGGTTTCTGAAAAACATCGCGGGTTGGTGCGCACTGTAAGGCTTTCTAACAGGCCATTCACTAGTAGGAGTGAGAAAAACATCACGGGGTGCTGTGAATCAGTGGGTCTGAATTAGGATAGGCAGGGACTGGCAATGCAGGATAGAGAAAAGCACCTCGGGGTGTTCAGCATGGGGTGGTCAGGAAACATGCAGTGGCAATGTAGGTTAGGTTTCTGAAAAACAACACGGGGTGGTGCGCATTGAAATGGTTTTTAAGAGGCCATTTGCTAGTAGGAATGAGAAAAAAACATCAGAGCGTGGTATGAATCAGAGGGTGTGGATTAGCATAGGCAATGAGTGGCAATGTAGCATGGATAAAACCACCACGTGTTGTTCAGCATGGAGAGGTCAGGAAACATGCAGTGGCAATGTAGGATAGTTTTCTGAAAAACATCACAGGGTGGTGCAGATTGTAAGCGTTTCTAACAGGACATTCACTAGTAGGAGTGAGAAAAACATCACGGGGTGGTGTGCATCGCAGGGTCTGAATTAGGATAGGCAGTGAGTTGCACTGTAGGATGGAGAAAAGTACCACGGGGTGGTAGCATGGGGAGGTCAGCAAACATGCAGTGTCAATGTATGATAGGTTTCTGAAAAACATCGCGGGGTGGTGCGCATTGTAATGGTTTCTAACAGGCCATTCACTAGTAGGAGTGAGAAAAACATCACAGGTTGGTGTGACTCGCAGTGTATGAATTAGGATAGGCTGGGAGTGTCAATGTAGTATGGAGAAAAGCAACACGGGATGGTGAGCATGGGGTGGTCAGGAAACACGCAGGGGCAATGTAGGATAGGTTTCTGAAAAACATCGCGGGGTGGTGCGCATTGTAATGGTTTCTAACAGGCCATTCACTAGTAGGAGTGAGAAAAACATCACGGGGTGGTATGAATCGGAGGGTCTGAATTAGGATATGCAATGAGTGGCAATGTAGCATGGAGAAAAGCACCGGGTTTTCAGCATGGGGAGGTCAGGAAACATGTATTGTCAATGTATGATAGGTTTCTGAAAAACATCGCGGGGTGGTGCGCATTGTAATGGTTTCTAACAGGCCATTCACTAGTAGGAGTGAGAAAAACATCATGGCATGGTGTTAATAGGAGTGTCTGAAATAGGATAGGCAGTGAGTGGCAATGTAGAATAGGGAAAAGCACCACGGGGTGGTCAGCATGGTGGGGTGGTCCACATGTGGATGTCAGGAAACATGCAGTGGCAATATAGGATAGGTTTCTGGAAAACATCACGGGGTGGTGGGCATTGTAAGGGTTTATAACAGGGAATCCACTAGTAGGATTGAGAAAAACATTACGGGGTGGTGTGACTCGCAGGGTCTGAATTAGAGTAGGCTGGGAGTGTCAATGTAGTATGGAGAAAAGCAACACGCGCTGGTGAGCATGGGGAGGTTAGGAAACAGGCACTGGCAATGTAGGATAGGTTTCTGAAAAACATCGCGGGGTGGTGCGCACTGTAAGGGTTTCTAACAGGCCATTCACTAGTAGGAGTGAGAAAATATCAGGGCGTGCTGTGAATCAGAGGGTCTGAATTAGTATAGGCAGGGACTGGCAATGCAGGATAGAGAAAAGCACCTCGGGGTGGTCAGCATGGGGTGGTCAGGAAACATGCAGTGGCAATGTAGGATAGGTTTCTGAAAAACAACGCGGGTTGGTGCGCATTGCAAGGGCTTCTAAGGGGCCATTTACTAGTAGGAATGAGAAAAACATCACAGGGTGGTATGAATTGGAGGGTGTGAATTAGCATAGGCAATGAGTGGCAATGTAGCATGGAGAAAACCACCACGTGGTGTTCAGCATGGAGAGGTCAGAAAACATGCAGTGGCAATGTAGGATAGGTATCTGAAAAACATCACGGGGTGGTGCGAATTGTAAGCATTTCTAGCAGGGCATTCAATAGTAGGAGTGAGAAAAACATCACGCGGTGGTCTGACTCGCAGGGTCTGAATTAGGATAGGCTGGGAGTGTCAATGTAGGATGGAGAAAAGCAACACGGGCTGGTGAGCATGTGCAGGTCAGGAAACATGCAGTGTCAATGTATGATAGGTTTCTGAAAATCATCGCAGGGTGTGCGCATTGTAATGGTTTCTAACAGGCCATTCACTAGTAGGAGTGAGAAAAACATCACGACATGGTGTGAATCGGAGGGTCTGAAATAGGATAGGCAGTGAGTGGCAATGTAGGATGGAGAAAAGCACCACGGGGTGGTCAGCATGGCCGTGTGTTCAGCATGGGGAGGTTAGGAAACAGGCAGTGGCAATGTACGATAGGTTTCGGAAAAAAATCGCAGGGTAGTGTACATTGTAAGGGTTTCTAACAGGCCATTCACTAGTAGGGTTGAGAAAAATATCACTCGGTGGTGTGATTCGGAGGGTCTGAATTAAGGTAGCCAGGTAATGGCAATGGAAGATGGAGAAAAGCACCAAGGGTTGGTCATCATGAGGAAGTCAGGAAACACACAGTCCCATGTAGGATAGTTTCTGAAAAATATCGCATTGTGGTTCGAATCGTAAGTGTTTCTAAGAAGCCATTCACTAGTAGGAGTGAGGAAAACATCACGGGGTGGTGTGAATTGGAGGGTGTGAGTTAGCATAGGCAATGAGTGGCAATGTAGCATGGAGAAAACCACCACGTGGTGTTCAGCATGGAGAGGTCAGAAAACATGCAGTGGCAATGTAGGATAGGTATCTGAAAAACATCACGGGGTGGTGCGAATTGTAAGCATTTCTAGCAGGGCATTCAATAGTAGGAGTGAGAAAAACATCACGCGGTGGTCTGACTCGCAGGGTCTGAATTAGCATAGGCTGGGAGTGTCAATGTAGGATGGAGAAAAGCAACACGGGCTGGTGAGCATGTGCAGGTCAGGAAACATGCAGTGTCAATGTATGATAGGTTTCTGAAAATCATCGCAGGGTGTGCGCATTGTAATGGTTTCTAACAGGCCATTCACTAGAAGGAGTGAGAAAAACATCACGCGGTTGTGTGAATCAGAGGGTCTGAATTAGGATAGGCAATGAGTGGCAATATTGGATGGAGAAAAGCACCACGTGGTGGTCAGCATGCGGAGGTCAGGAAACATGCAGAGGCAATATAGGATATGTTTCTCAAAAACATCGCGGAGTGGTGCACATTGTAATGGTTTCTAACAGGCCATTCACTAGTAGGAGTGAGAAAAACATCACGGGGTGGTGTGAAGCAGAGTGTCTGAATTAGGATAGGCAGTGAGTGGCAATGTAGGATGGAGAAAAGCACCACTGGGTGGTCTGCATGGCGGGGTGTTCAGCATGGGAAGGTCAGGAAACATGCAGTGGCAATGTAGGATAGATTTCTGAAAAACATCGTGGGGTGGTGCACGTTCTAAGGGTTTCTAAAGGCAATTCACTAGTAGGAGTGAGAAAAACATAACGGTGTGGTGTGAATCGGAGGGAATGAATTAGGATAGGCAGTGAATGGCCATGCAGGATGGAGAAAAGCACAACGGGGTGGTCAGCATGGCCGGGTGGTCAGCATGGTGAGGTCTGGAGACATGCAGTGGCAAAGTAGGATAGGTTTCTGAAAAAAATCGCAGGGTAGTGTACATTGTAAGGGTTTCTAACAGGCCATTCACTAGTAGGGTTGAGAAAAATATCACTCGGTGGTGTGATTCGGAGGGTCTGAATTAAGGTAGCCAGGTAATGGCAATGGAAGATGGAGAAAAGCACCAAGGGTTGGTCATCATGGGGAAGTCAGGAAACACACAGTCCCATGTAGGATAGTTTCTGAAAAATATCGCATTGTGGTTCGAATCGTAAGTGTTTCTAAGAAGCCATTCACTAGTAGCAGTGAGGAAAACATCACGGGTTGGTGTGAATTGGAGGGTGTGAATTAGCATAGGCAATGAGTGGCAATGTAGCATGGAGAAAACCACCACGTGGTGTTCAGCATGGAGAGGACAGAAAACATGCAGTGGCAATGTAGGATAGGTATCTGAAAAACATCACGGGGTGGTGCGAATTGTAAGCATTTCTCGCAGGGCATTCAATAGTAGGAGTGAGAAAAACATCACGCGGTGGTCTGACTCGCAGGGTCTGAATTAGGATAGGCTGGGAGTGTCAGTGTAGGATGGAGAAAAGCAACACGGGCTGGTGAGCATGTGCAGGTCAGGAAACATGCAGTGTCAATGTATGATAGGTTTCTGAAAATCATCGCAGGGTGTGCGCATTGTAATGGTTTCTAACAGGCCATTCACTAGTAGGAGTGAGAAAAACATCACGACATGGTGTGAATCGGAGGGTCTGAAATAGGATAGGCAGTGAGTGGCAATGTAGGATGGAGAAAAGCACCACGGGGTGGTCAGCATGGCCGTGTGTTCAGCATGGGAAGGTTAGGAAACATGCAGTGGCAACGTACGATAGGTTTCGGAAAAAAATCGCAGGGTAGTGCGCATTTTAAGGGTTTCTAATAGGCCATTCAGTAGTAGGAGTGAGAAAAACATCACGCGGTTGTGTGAATCAGAGGGTCTGAATTAGGATAGGCAATGAGTGGCAATATTGGATGGGGAAAAGCACCACGTGGTGGTCAGCATGCGGAGGTCAGGAAACATGCAGAGGCAATGTAGGATATGTTTCTCAAAAACATCGCGGTGTGGTGCACATTGTAATGGTTTCTAACAGGCCATTCACTAGTAGGAGTGAGAAAAACATCACGGGGTGGTGTGAAGCAGAGTGTCTGAATTAGGATAGGCAGTGAGTGGCAATGTAGGATGGAGAAAAGCACCACTGGGTGGTCTGCATGGCGGGGTTTTCAGCATGGGGAGGTCAGGAAACATGCAGTGGCAATGTAGGATAGATTTCTGAAAAACATCGTGGGGTGGTGTGTTGGGAGCCGCAGCCCCGAGCCCGGTCGCCTCACTTGGCGGACGTGAGGCCTGTAGTAAAGAGTGAGGCCTGAGGTAGATTACCCCTCCCATCGAATATGCTAGTTTCCTGCTTACCGCGTAAACAACCCGCTCAACAATATAGTCTGCCTAGCAACTGATGATGTTAGCCAATCAGCTTGCCTTGCTTACTTTAACATGATTGGACACTGTATCCGTATATATACCGGTGCCACCCCTGGGAGGAAGTAGAAGCCAGGTAGAAGCCCGGAAGTAGAAGCCCAGAAGGAGCCGCAGAGAGCGGACCGATAGAGGCTTCGGGGCAGACTGAAGCACAAGAGGAGCCGCGGAGAGCGGACCAAAGGAGGCTTCAGCTGGGAGAACCCAGGGCAGGCTGTACGGAGAAGAAAAATAAAAAGAAAAGGTTGTCCACTACCAGACTATGTCGTGTGTCCTTCCTGCCGGCCGGGAGCGGACATCGACATTTGGAGGCCCGCCCGGGGACTGATCACCCCCGAGACGTGGAAGTGGACAACGCTCCAGTACAGAGCTGCGAGACAGGTGAGTTGGGGATAAGCCTGGGCTCTGGGTGGCGCGCACCTACAGGGCTTTTAGACTCCCCTCAGGCTCACGCGTAAGTGGCGGATTTTTGGGCCTCACGCGGTGAGTAACATATTAAAAAATGGGAAACATGCTAGGTAGCGGCACTAAGAGCGAGGGTGGTTGTGGAGAAAGCTCTCAAGAGCTTACAAAAGTATGCAGGGTATCTGAGCAGGCCCAGTCAGGGAGCTCCCGAGAGGGGTCCGTCAAGGGGAACAAGGATGCTAAGGAGGAGGACGGGGCTCTAGCCTCGGAGTCGTCTGACTCCGAGGACGAGGGAAAGTTGAATGGCAAGGAGGCCAAAGAGACCAGCTGTCAGGAGCCTAAGTCGCTCAATAAGGAGTCGCAGGGTTCTTTTCCAGCGTTGCCCCGCGAATTGCGCTCTGCTCAACCTGGTCTGCGGAGGAGTAGAGAGCTCCTGAGTGCGCCCCGGCGCGAGAGGGAGGCGAAGCCTTCCGCCCCACCTTGGGGGCCGTTTCCGGAGGCGATCCCTCGCCGCGGGGCGGCCGCCCGGGAGCTCCCTTCCTCTTCGCCAGAACAGGAAGTGATGCACGGGCCCCCATTTTCCGCCCAATCACGGCCGCTGTCTTATGCTCCGCCGCCGGCAGGTCGGTATTTTTACAGGCGGCTTTGGCAGGGGGGACGCTTGTCTCATGAGGTACATCCACCTGGGATAGATAGTGGCCCCTACGAGATATTTCCTGTACAAGTAGCTATGGGCCAGGGACGCAATGTATGGGAGCCTTTTGAGATAAAGCAGATTAGAGAACTTAAAAATGCAGTTACAACCTTTGGGCCGACTGCGCCTTACACCATTGCCATGCTGGAGAATCTGTCTTCTGGGCCCCTCACCCCCGCGGACTGGATTCAGCTGGCGGGGGCGTGTCTGCCCTCGGGTAGTTACCTGGATTGGCGAGCCTGGTATGCAGAGTCCTCTGCAGAGCAGGCTGAGAGAAACGCCAATCGGGGAGACCGGGGGTGGAACAAGAGAATGCTTGTGGGAGAGGGTCGGCGCGCTGATGGTCAGACTCGGTTCCCCGGCGCTCTCTGGCGGGGAGGAGATAGAGAGCCATCCGCTCCGCCCTGGAGCTCTTTTCTAAAAGCGGCTCCCCGCCGAGAGGCCGCCACAGGAAACCCTCCCTTCCCTCAGCCGGCACAGGAAGTGACGCCCCGTTTCACTCTGTCGCGACCGCAGTCTTATGACGTCGCGCCGCTGGGCAGACGGTATTTTCATGGGCGGCTACTCTGCCGAGCAGGCTGAGAAAAACGCCGGTCGAGGAAAAAGGGGCTGGGGATTTAGCTCAGCGGCTTAAGCGCCTGCCTTGCAAGTGTGCAGTTGTTAGTTCGATCCCTGGTACCACTAAAAAAAAAAAAAAAAAAAAAAAAAAAAAAAAAAAACGAAAAAGATAAAAATAAAAAATAAAAAACAAAAAGGGGGAGTAAACCCTCGAGGTTTGATCCCTGGTGATGTTTGGCAGATGGACATCACACATATACAGGAGTTTGGGACTCTTAAATATGTTCATGTTTCCACAGACACCTGTTCTCGCGTCATATTTGCAACAGCAGAAACAGGTGAAAAAGTGTCTAATGTGATCAATCATTGCCTGGCGGCTTGGGCCGCATGGGGCAAACCAAAAATATTAAAAACTGATAATGGACCAGCCTATATAGGCAAAGCTTTCAATGAGTTCTGCAAAATGATGGAGGTTCAATTAAAACATGGTATCCCATACAATCCCCAAGGTCAAGGAATCATTGAGAGGGCTCATAGAAGCCTCAAAGAAATTTTACAAAAACAAAAAGGGGGAGTAGGCCAAGGCCTGGCCCCAAAGGCACGATTATCCATGGCACTATTCACACACAATTTTTTAAATTTAAATAATGATAATCGCTCCCCAGCTGTGGAGCACTGCAACCCTTCCCCCAACCATAAAGGGTGGGTGAAGTGGAAAGATGTCCTGACAGGACAATGGATGGGCCCGGATCCAGTGGTCAGCTGGAACCGAGGCGCGGTTTGTGTTTTCCCACAGGAATCGGGACGAGAACCACTGTGGATACCGGAGAGACTGACACGGGCAACAAAGCCCTCGACTGAAGATCAGACCTGCCCTACTGGAGATCCATCACAGACCAACCAACAAGATGAATAGAAATAGCGGTAGCCCGAAATGGACAAAAAGATCCTCAGGCATATGCATGGCTTGCTCGATTGGCCCACGACCGAGTCTAGATATGGCGGGCATCCTTCATTCTCCTCCATAAGGTGACAATACACAGCAGGGTAGATGAGTCAATGACGGGTAAGAGCGTGCCTCCCCAGCACGACTCGACCTAAGCCAGGCCCTACCCCATCCTGCACGTAAGCCGCTGGACTGTTAGATGCTGCCCAGGTCTAAATTTCTCTCCAAGGGGATTTCTTTACGGAGAGGAAATGAGTGCAAGCTTGTGTGCATCCAGGTTCCGTCCAGTTTGTGCCTGGCCCTAGAAAAAGGACGAGGGCCTCAGGGCCTTGGCAGACCATGGGACGGCCGACCAGGGTCTAAGCCAAGGACCTACGGTGGGCCTACGCATAGGGCATAAGCCTCTGCACCCAGTCCAGGAAGGGCTACGATGCGCACATTCATAAAAAATAAAAAAGGGGGAGATGTTGGGAGCCGCAGCCCCGAGCCCGGTCGCCTCACTTGGCGGACGTGAGGCCTGTAGTAAAGAGTGAGGCCTGAGGTAGATTACCCCTCCCATCGAATATGCTAGTTTCCTGCTTACCGCGTAAACAACCCGCTCAACAATATAGTCTGCCTAGCAACTGATGATGTTAGCCAATCAGCTTGCCTTGCTTACTTTAACATGATTGGACACTGTATCCGTATATATACCGGTGCCACCCCTGGGAGGAAGTAGAAGCCAGGTAGAAGCCCGGAAGTAGAAGCCCAGAAGGAGCCGCAGAGAGCGGACCGATAGAGGCTTCGGGGCAGACTGAAGCACAAGAGGAGCCGCGGAGAGCGGACCAAAGGAGGCTTCAGCTGGGAGAACCCAGGGCAGGCTGTACGGAGAAGGAAAATAAAAAGAAAAGGTTGTCCACTACCAGACTATGTCGTGTGTCCTTCCTGCCGGCCGGGAGCGGACATCGACAGTGGTGCACGTTGTAAGGGTTTCTAAAGGCAATTCACTAGTAGGAGTGAGAAAAACATAACGGTGTGGTGTGAATCGGAGGGAATGAATTAGGATAGGCAGTGAATGGCCATGCAGGATGGAGAAAAGCACCACGGGGTGGTCAGCATGGCCAGGTGGTCAGCATGGTGAGGTCTGGAGACATGCAGTGGCAAAGTAGGATAGGTTTCTGAAAAAAATCGCAGGGTAGTGTACATTGTAAGGGTTTCTAACAGGCCATTCACTAGTAGGGTTGAGAAAAATATCAATCAGTGGTGTGATTCGGAGGGTCTGAATTAAGGTAGCCAGGTAATGGCAATGGAAGATGGAGAAAAGCACCAAGGGTTGGTCATCATGGGGAAGTCAGGAAACACACAGTCCTATGTAGGATAGTTTCTGAAAAATATCGCATTGTGGTTCGAATCGTAAGTGTTTCTAAGAAGCCATTCACTAGTAGGAGTGAGGAAAACATCACGGGGTGGTGTGAATCGGAGGGTGTGAAATAGGATATGCCGTGAGTGGCAATGTAGGATTGAGAAAAGCACCAAGCGGTCGTCAGCATGGTAAGGTCAGGAAAAATTAAGTGGCAATGTAGGATAGGTTTCGGAAAAACATCGCGGAATGGTGTTCATTGTAAGGGTTTCAAACAGGCCATTCACTAATAGGAGTGAGAAAAACATCACGTGGTGGTGTGAATCGGAGGTCTGAAATAGGATAGGCCGTGAGTGGCAATGTAGGATGGAAAAAAGCACCAAGGGTTGGTCAGCATGGGCAGGTCAGCAAACATGCAGTCGCAATATAGGATAGGTTTCTGAAAAACATCCCGGGGTGGTGCGCATTGTAAGGTTTTCTAACAGGCCATTCATAAGTAGGAGTGAGAAAAACATCACCGGGTGGTGTGAATTGGAGGGTCTGAATTAGAATACGCTGGGAGTTACAATGTAGTATGGATAAAAGCAACACGGGCTAGTGAGCATGGGGAGGTCAGGAAACATGCAGTGGCAATGTAGGATAGGTTTCTGAAAAACATCGCGGGTTGGTGCGCACTGTAAGGCTTTCTAACAGGCCATTCACTAGTAGGAGTGAGAAAAACATCACGGGGTGCTGTGAATCAGTGGGTCTGAATTAGGATAGGCAGGGACTGGCAATGCAGGATAGAGAAAAGCACCTCGGGGTGTTCAGCATGGGGTGGTCAGGAAACATGCAGTGGCAATGTAGGATAGGTTTCTGAAAAACAACACGGGGTGGTGCGCATTGAAATGGTTTTTAAGAGGCCATTTGCTAGTAGGAATGAGAAAAAAACATCAGAGCGTGGTATGAATCAGAGGGTGTGGATTAGCATAGGCAATGAGTGGCAATGTAGCATGGATAAAACCACCACGTGTTGTTCAGCATGGAGAGGTCAGGAAACATGCAGTGGCAATGTACGATAGTTTTCTGAAAAACATCACAGGGTGGTGCAGATTGTAAGCGTTTCTAACAGGCCATTCACTAGTAGGAGTGAGAAAAACATCACGGGGTGGTGTGCATCGCAGGGTCTGAATTAGGATAGGCAGTGAGTTGCACTGTAGGATGGAGAAAAGTACCACGGGGTGGTAGCATGGGGAGGTCAGCAAACATGCAGTGTCAATGTATGATAGGTTTCTGAAAAACATCGCGGGTTGGTGCGCATTGTAATGGTTTCTAACAGGCCATTCACTAGTAGGAGTGAGAAAAACATCACAGGTTGGTGTGACTCGCAGTGTATGAATTAGGATAGGCTGGGAGTGTCAATGTAGTATGGAGAAAAGCAACACGGGATGGTGAGCATGGGGAGGTCAGGAAACACGCAGGGGCATTGTAGGATAGGTTTCTGAAAAACATCGCGGGGTGGTGTGCATTGTAATGGTTTCTAACAGGCCATTCACTAGTAGGAGTGAGAAAAACATCACGGGGTGGTATGAATCGGAGGGTCTGAATTAGGATATGCAATGAGTGGCAATGTAGCATGGAGAAAAGCACCGGGTTTTCAGCATGGGGAGGTCAGGAAACAAGTATTTTCAATGTATGATAGGTTTCTGAAAAACATCGTGGGGTGGTGCGCATTGTAATGGTTTCTAACAGGCCATTCACTAGTAGGAGTGAGAAAAACATCATGGCATGGTGTTAATAGGAGTGTCTGAAATAGGATAGGCAGTGAGTGGCAATGTAGAATAGGGAAAAGCACCACGGGGTGGTCAGCATGGTGGGGTGGTCCACATGTGGATGTCAGGAAACATGCAGTGGCAATATAGGATAGGTTTCTGGAAAACATCACGGGGTGGTGGGCATTGTAAGGGTTTATAACAGGGAATCCACTAGTAGGATTGAGAAAAACATTACGGGGTGGTGTGACTCGCAGGGTCTGAATTAGAGTAGGCTGGGAGTGTCAATGTAGTATGGAGAAAAGCAACACGGGCTGGTGAGCATGGGGAGGTTAGGAAACAGGCACTGGCAATGTAGGATAGGTTTCTGAAAAACATCGCTGGGTGGTGCGCACTGTAAGGGTTTCTAACAGGCCATTCACTAGTAGGAGTGAGAAAATATCAGGGCGTGCTGTGAATCAGAGGGTCTGAATTAGTATAGGCAGGGACTGGCAATGCAGGATAGAGAAAAGCACCTCGGGGTGGTCAGCATGGGGTGGTCAGGAAACATGCAGTGGCAATGTAGGATAGGTTTCTGAAAAACAACGCGGGTTGGTGCGCATTGCAAGGGCTTCTAAGGGGCCATTTACTAGTAGGAATGAGAAAAACATCACAGGGTGGTATGAATTGGAGGGTGTGAATTAGCATAGGCAATGAGTGGCAATGTAGCATGGAGAAAACCACCACGTGGTGTTCAGCATGGAGAGGTCAGAAAACATGCAGTGGCAATGTAGGATAGGTATCTGAAAAACATCACGGGGTGGTGCGAATTGTAAGCATTTCTCGCAGGGCATTCAATAGTAGGAGTGAGAAAAACATCACGCGGTGGTCTGACTCGCAGGGTCTGAATTAGGATAGGCTGGGAGTGTCAATGTAGGATGGAGAAAAGCAACACGGGCTGGTGAGCATGTGCAGGTCAGGAAACATGCAGTGTCAATGTATGATAGGTTTCTGAAAATCATCGCAGGGTGTGCGCATTGTAATGGTTTCTAACTGGCCATTCACTAGTAGGAGTGAGAAAAACATCACGACATGGTGTGAATCGGAGGGTCTGAAATAGGATAGGCAGTGAGTGGCAATGTAGGATGGAGAAAAGCACCACGGGGTTGTCAGCATGGCCGTGTGGTCAGCATGGGGAGGTTAGGAAACATGCAGTGGCAACGTACGATAGGTTTCGGAAAAAAATCGCAGGGTAGTGTGCATTTTAAGGGTTTCTAATAGGCCATTCAGTAGTAGGAGTGAGAAAAACATCACGCGGTTGTGTGAATCAGAGGGTCTGAATTAGGATAGGCAATGAGTGGCAATATTGGATGGAGAAAAGCACCACGTGGTGGTCAGCATGCGGAGGTCAGGAAACATGCAGAGGCAATATAGGATATGTTTCTCAAAAACATCGCGGTGTGGTGCACATTGTAATGGTTTCTAACAGGCCATTCACTAGTAGGAGTGAGAAAAACATCACGGGGTGGTGTGAAGCAGAGTGTCTGAATTAGGACAGGCAGTGAGTGGCAATGTAGGATGGAGAAAAGCACCACTGGGTGGTCTGCATGGCGGGGTGTTCAGCATGGGAAGGTCAGGAAACATGCAGTGGCAATGTAGGATAGATTTCTGAAAAACATCGTGGGGTGGTGCACGTTCTAAGGGTTTCTAAAGGCAATTCACTAGTAGGAGTGAGAAAAACATCACCGGGTGGTGTGAATTGGAGGGTGTCAATTAGAATATGCTGGGAGTTACAATGTAGTATGGATAAAAGCAACACGGGCTAGTGAGCATGGGGAGGTCAGGAAACATGCAGTGGCAATGTAGGATAAGTTGCTGAAAAACATCGCGGTTTGGTGCGCACTGTAAGGCTTTCTAACAGGCCATTCACTAGTAGGAGTGAGAAAAACATCACGGGGTGCTGTGAATCAGTGGGTCTGAATTAGGATAGGCAGGGACTGGCAATGCAGGATAGAGAAAAGCACCTCGGGGTGTTCAGCATGGGGTGGTCAGGAAACATGCAGTGGC
This sequence comes from Cavia porcellus, assembly GCF_034190915.1. Classification (NCBI taxonomy): domain Eukaryota; kingdom Metazoa; phylum Chordata; class Mammalia; order Rodentia; family Caviidae; genus Cavia; species Cavia porcellus. Next base: position 32,665,221 of record NW_026947515.1, read on the forward strand.
AATGTAGGATAGGTTTCTGAAAAACAACACGGGGTGGTGCGCATTGAAATGGTTTGTAAGAGGCCATTTGCTAGTAGGAATGAGAAATAAACATCAGAGCGTGGTATGAATCAGAGGGTGTGGATTAGCATAGGCAATGAGTGGCAATGTAGCATGGATAAAACCACCACGTGTTGTTCAGCATGGAGAGGTCAGGAAACATGCAGTGGCAATTTAGGATAGTTTTCTGAAAAACATCACGGGGTGGTGCAGATTGTAAGCGTTTCTAACAGGCCATTCACTAGTAGGAGTGAGAAAAACATCACGGGGTGGTGTGCATCGCAGTGTCTGAATTAGGATAGGCAGTGAGTTGCACTGTAGGATGGAGAAAAGTACCACGGGGTGGTAGCATGGGGAGGTCAGCAAACATGCAGTGTCAATGTATGATAGGTTTCTGAAAAACATCGCGGGGTGGTGCGCATTGTAATGGTTTCTAACAGGCCATTCACTAGTAGGAGTGAGAAAAATATCACAGGGTGGTGTGACTCGCAGTGTATGAATTAGGATAGGCTGGGAGTGTCAATGTAGTATGGAGAAAAGCAACACGGGATGGTGAGCATGGGGAGGTCAGGAAACATGCAGGGGCAATGTAGGATAGGTTTCTGAAAAACATCGCGGGGTGGGGCGCATTGTAAGGTTTTCTAACAGGCCATTCACTAGTAGGAGTAAGAAAAACATCACAGGGTGGTGTGCATCTTAGGGTCTGAATTAGGATTGGCAGTCAATGACACTGTAGGATGGAGAAAAGTACCACGGTGTGGTAGCATGGGGAGGTCAGGAAACATGCAGTGTCAATGTATGATAGGTTTATGAAAAACATCTTGGGGTGGTGCGCATTGTAATGGTTTCTAACAGGCCATTCACTAGTAGGAGTGAGAAAAACATCACGGGGTGGTATGAATCGTAGGGTCTGAATTAGAATATGCAATGAGTGGCAATGTAGCATGGAGAAAAGCACCGGGTTTTCAGCATGGGGAGGTCAGGAAACATGTATTGTCAATGTATGATAGGTTTCTGGAAAACATCACGGGGTGGTGTGCATTGTAATGGTTTGTAACAGGCCATTCACTAGTAGGAGTGAGAAAAACATCATGGCATGGTGTTAATAGGAGTGTCTGAAATAGGATAGGCAGTGAGTGGCAATGTAGAATAGGGAAAAGCACCACGGGGTGGTCAACATGGTGGGGTGGTCCACATGTGGATGTCAGGAAACATGCAGTGGCAATATAGGATAGGTTTCTGAAAAACATCTCGGCGTGGTGGGCATTGTAAGGGTTTATAACAGGCCATCCACTAGTAGGATTGAGAAAAACATTACGGGTTGGTGTGACTCGCAGGGTTTGAATTAGAGTAGGCTGGGAGTGTCAATGTAGTATGGAGAAAAGCAACACGGCCTGGTGAGCATGGGGAGGTTAGGAAACATGCACTGGCATTGTAGGATAGGTTTCTGAAAAACATCGCGGGGTGGTGCGCACTGTAATGTTTTCTAACAGGCCATTCACTAGTAGGAGTGAGAAAAAAATCAGGGCGTGCTGTGAATCAGAGGGTCTGAATTAGGATAGGCAGGGACTGGCAATGCAGGATAGAGAAAAGCACCTCGGGGTGGTCAGCATGCGGTGGTCAGGAAACATGCAGTGGGAATGTAGGATAGGTTTCTGAAAAACAATGCGGGTTGGTGCGCATTGTAAGGGCTTCTAAGAGGCCATTTACTAGTAGGAATGTGACCAGAGCCGCGGGAGACAGGAGACCAAACTCGAGCAGGATCAGCTCTCAAACTTTATTACGTACAGCGAACCGGACCTGACAAGGTCCGCCACCCTCGGTGTTGATTCCTCTTCCGCCGTTGGGGGCAGGAACAACCTCTTATAAGGGGAAGCAGTATCCAATCACAGAGAAGCGCGCCTAACAAGCTGATAGGCTAGCGTCACGGGTAACTGGGCAGATATGACAATTTGGCGGGCTTGTTCAGGCCGGGAAGAACCCGGAAGCAGGAAATGGGCGCCATCATAGGCGGCTTCCCACATCTCCCCCTTTTTTATTTATTAAAATAGGATGGTCTGTGGGTCCCTCCAAGGTGTCTATGACCTTGTTGCTGTTAGACACCTAGGAGTTGGCCTACCTTGTAGGCCGAGGCATGAGAGAATGTAGATGTCTATACCCTGCTGTGCATCACCCTGTTTTGTGCATATCCTTGCGCCAGGACCATGCTAAGGTGAGTGGTTCATTTTTTCGCAGGGCCAGGCTTTTGTGAACCGAACCTGGATGCATATAGACATTCATTCCTGCCTTCCCCCCAACCTTTGGGGCGGATGGCACTGCAGTACCCTTGGTCTCGCATCTCAATGCCAATAATTTGACTCCGGGAGGGACTCCTGGCCTTATAGGCCATGTATATCTGAGTGGAGCCTGTCTTAGGTTGACCGGGAGGGCTTTTCCCGTCTTACCCGTCATTGGCTTGCCCACTCAGCTCTTATAGCTGATGTTCTGCAATGTGAAGGAGATATGCGGCGGCCTGCTGGCCTGATGGGCCACCTGCTGCCATTTGCATGGCTGCCATAGCTGTGATCTTAGCCTGCTGCTGAGTTTGTATGAGGCGATCTAACAAGCATTTAATAACCACAAGCCCTACTAGGATAGCCATGGCAATTAGCATAATCAAGGACTGTTTGATTGATGGTGTAAACCCTGGGTGAGGCGGGCGAGGCCGCCGAAAAAGGTGCCAATGTGGGCGGGTGGTGCCAAGGACCCCAAAGATATTGTGGTGGTTCTGTGGAATCTGAGCATAATAGGAACCCACAGAATAGAAAAAGCTCCAAACCAGACATTTTAGTTTGTAGATGGTCTCGGGCACTGAGCGTCGGTCCCAGAAGGGTCGAGTTGACTTGTGTCCGCGGGCTTATCCTCCTGTGCTTTATCAGGAACTGGTGGGGAGTTTACTGCTCGCGTCAATCTTTCCGGGACCCACAGCGGTTCGCAGCCTGGTTCCTGTGGGAAGAAACAAACCGCACCTCGGGTCCAGCTAACCACTGGATCCGGGCCCATCCATTGTCCTGTAAGGACATCTTTCCATCTCACCAGCCCTTTGTCGGCCGGGGACGGGTTATTGTGCTCCATGGCAGGGGAATGATTATTGTGATTAAGGTTTAAAAAATTTATGGTAAAGAGTGCCAATGATATTCTTCCTTTGGGCGTTAGGCCGTGGCCACCCAATTCACGGCACAGGCGTGTCCACTCTTCTAAGGACCTATTTTTGTTAGTTCTTAGGACATCACGGCACTCCTTAGTGCACTGTTCAAAAATCAATTGTTTTATGAGAGGGTGAGCCGCCTCAGCATCTGGAAAAATCCTGTTAGCGGCCTCAAGCATGCGGGCCACAAAGTCTGAAAATGGCTCTCCCTGCCCTTGTATAATTTTTGTAAGGTGACCCATATGTTCTCCCTTTCCAGCCAGTCATCTCCAGGCCTGGAGGCCACAGCGGCTAATTTGTTCATAAACCTGGCGAGGGTATTGAGTTTGATCTTCCTCAAAGGCTCCTCGCCCTAATAGCATATCCCTGTTCCACTCTCTCTGGTTATTTTCCCTGTTGGCTGCCGCCTGCTCTACACAGAATTCCTCATTCCAGGACTTCCAATCTAAATATTGTCCGGGGGAGAGGCAGGCGCATGCCAGCTGGGTCCAATCTCCAGGAGTTAAAAGCAGACCTGCCAATGCCTCTAAAAGCGCCATGGTAAATGGTGCATTGGGCCCATAAGCTGAAACTGCGTCCTTGATAGCTTTAAGTTGTTTACTTTCTAAGGGCTCATAATATCCTCCTCCTCCCCTGCCTCCTACTTGTACCGGGAATGCATGGAGACCGGAACACTCAAAGGGAAGCCGCGACCATACCCTCTGGTGGAAGGAACGTCCTCCTCCCTCCCCAGATGGGGGCGCAGAAGGCAACCCAGGAAGTAGCTCTCCCTCTAACCAGGGCGGTGCCATAGGTTGTGGTGGCAGCCCAGGGAACAACTCCTCTTCCGGCCACGGCGGTGCAGTGGGGCCTGGCGCCCTGAAGGGAGCGACCATGGGTCGCGAACTTGCCAAAGGGCGGAAGGGCTTAAGCTCTTCCCTTAAGGCGGAGTAGCTCGGGCAGGGTGGTGTCTTCCCGAGCCCTAAGTTCCTCTTTTAACGGTGTAGGAGGGTCATGCTTAGCAAAGACGACCTCCTCTTCTGAGCCTTCCAAATCCGAATCAGAATTAGAGCCCTGAGGGTCCTCCGGAGACCCACAATCGGCAGTGGTTCCGGGCTCCTCTGAGCATTCCAATCGAGCTCTATCAAAAGCCTGTCGGGCTGTATTAGCGAAGCGAAAGCAAAACAGATGCAAAGGGAAAAGAAAAGAAAAAAAAAAAAAAAAACCCAGCGTCCACTCGTGTGGCGCTCAAAATCTGTTAGGTGCGTCCACCCAACCCAGGTGACCCAGTATTCACCTGTCCCGGGAACCGCTGTATCTCACGTAGCTGATCAGGGTGAAGAGAAGAGGCGCTCGCGGCCTTCCGTTGTTATTGGGCCAGGTCCTCCGTCGTACCGCAGGCGACAGCAATCGCACCTCCCGGCCGAAGAGGCACGTCGCTGAGTCTTTTACCTTTTTCCCCGTATGGGCGGCCACCAGATGACCGGAGCCACGGGAGACAGGAGACCAAACTCGAGCAGGATCAGCTCTTAAACTTTATTACGTACAGCGAACTGGACCTGACAAGGTCCGCCAGCCTCGGTGTTGATTCCTCTTCCACCGTTGGGGGCAGGAACAACCTCTTATAAGGGGAAGCAGTATCCAATCACAGAGAAGCGCGCCTAACAAGCTGATAGGCTAGCGTCATGGGTAACTGGGCAGATATGACAATTTGGCGGGCTTGTTCAGGCCGGGAAGAACCCGGAAGCAGGAAATGGGCGCCATCATAGGCGGCTTCCCACAGGAATGAGAAAAACATCACAGGGTGGTATGAATCGGAGGGTGTGAATTAGCATAGGCAATGAGTGGCAATGTAGCATGGAGAAACCACCACGTGGTGTTCAGCATGGAGAGGTCAGAAAACATGCAGTGGCAATGTAGGATAGGTATCTGAAAAACATCACGGGGTGGTGCGAATTGTAAGCGTTTCTAACAGGCCATTCAATAGTAGGAGTGAGAAAAACATCACACGGTGGTCTGATTCGGAGGGTTTGAATTAGGGTAGGAAGGGAATGGCAATGCAGGATGGAGAAAAGCAACACGGGCTGGTGAGCATGTGCAGGTCAGGAAACATGCAGTGTCAATGTTTGATAGGTGTCTGAAAATCATCGCAGTGTGGTGCGCATTGTAATGGTTTCTAACAGGCCATTCACTAGTAGGAGTGAGAAAAACATCACGGCATGGTGTGAATCGGAGGGTCGAAATAGGATACCAGTTAGTGGCAATGTAGGATGGAGAAAAGCACCACGGGGTGGTCAGCATGCCCGGGTGGTCAGCATGGGGATGTCAGGAAACATGCATTGGCAATGTAGGATAGGTTTCTGAAAAAAAATCGCAGGGTAGTGCGCATTGTAAGTGTTTCTAACAGGCCATTAACTAGTAGGAGTCAGAAAAACATCACGCGGTGGTGTGAATCGGAGGGTCTGAATTAGTGTAGGCAGGGAATGGCAATGTAGGTTGGACAAAAGCACCACGGGTTGGTCATCATGGGGAGGTCAGGAAACAAGCAGTCCTATGTAGGATAGATTTCTAAAAAATATCGCGATGTTGTTAGAATCGTAAGGGTTTTTAACAAGCCAATCACTAGTAGTAGTGAGAAAAACATCATGGGGAGGTGTGAATCGGAGGGTCTGAATTAGGATAGGCAATGAGTGTCAATGTAGGAAGGAGAAAGCACCAAGGAATGGTCAGCATGGAAACATCAGGAAACATGCAGTGGCAATGTAGGATAGGTTTCTGAAAAACATTGTGGAATGGTGTGCATTGTAAGGGTTTCTAACAGGTCATTCACTAAAGGAGTGAGAAAAATATCACGTGGTGGTATGAATCAGATGTCTGAAATGGGATAGGCCGTGAGTGGAAATATAGGATGGAAAAAAGCACCAAGGGGTGGTCAGCATTGGCAATTCAGGAAACAAGCATTGGCAATGTAGGATAGGTTTCTGAGAAACATCGCAAGCTGTTGCGAATTGTAAGCGTTTCTAGCAGGCCATTCACTAGTAGGAGTGAGAAAAACATCACGGGGTGGTGTGAATGGGAGGGTCTGAATTAGGATAGGCAGTGAGTGGCAATGTGGGATGGAGAAATTCACAAAGGGGTGGTCAGCATTGGGAGGTCAGGAAACATGCAGTGGAAATGTAGGATAGGTTTCTGAAAAACATCGTGGGGGGAGTGCATTGTGAGGTTTTCAAACATGCCATTCATAAGTAGGAGCGAGAAAAACATGACGGGGTGGTGTGCATCGAAGGGTCTGAATTGCGATAGGCAGTGAATGGCACTGTATGATGGAGAAAAGCACCATGGGGTGGGCAGCATGTGGAGGTCAGGAAACATGCAGTGGCAATATAGGATAGGTTTCTGAAAAACATCGCGGGGTGGTGAGCATTGTAATGGTTTCTAATAGGCGATTCAGTAGTAGGAGTGAAAAAAACATCACCGGGTTGTGTGAATCAGATGGTCTGAATTAGGATAGGCAATGAGAGGCAATGTTAGATGGAGAAAAGCACCACGTGGTGGTCAGCATGGGGAGGTCAGGAAACATGCAGTGACAATGTAGGATATGTTTCTCAAAAACATCGTGGTGTGGTGCACATTGTAAGGATTTCTAACAGGCCATTCACTTGTAGGAGTGAAAAAACATCACGGGGTGGTGTGAATCAGAGTGTCTGAATTAGGATAGGCAGTGAGTGGCAATGTAGGATGGAGAAAAGCACAACTGGGTGATCAGCATTGTAGGTAGTTCAGCATGTGGAAGTCAGGAAAAATGCAGTGGCAACGTAGGATAGGTTTATGAATAACATCAAGGAATGGTGTGCATTGAAATGGTTTCTAACAGGCCATTCACTAGTAGGAGTGAGTAAAACAAAACGGGGTGGTGTGAATTGGAGGGTCTGAATTAGGATAGGCACTGAGTGGCAATTTAGGATTGAGATAAGCACCAAGGGGTGGTCAGCATGGGCAGGTCAGGAAACATGCAGTGGTAAAGGAGGATAGGTTTCTGAAAAACATTGCAGAGTGGTGTGCATTGTAAGGGTATCTAACATGCCATTCACTAGTAGTAATGAGAAAAATATCACGAGGTGGTGTGAATCGGAGGGTCCGAAATAGGATAGGCCATGTGTGGCAATGTAGGATGGAGAAAAGTACCAAGGGATGGTCAGCATGAGAAGGTCAGGAAACATGCAGTGGCAATGTAGGATAGGTTTCTGAAAAACATCGCGGAGTGCTGTGCATTGTAAGGGTTTCTGACAGGCCATTCACTAGTAGGAGTAAGAAAAACATCACCGGGTGGTGTGAATCGGAGGGTCTGAATTAGCACAGGCAGTGAGTGGCAATGTAGGATAGAGAGGAGCACCACGGGGTGAGCAGCATTGCGGGGTGTCCGCATGGGGAGGTCAAGAAACATGCAGTGGCAGTGTAGGATAGATTTCTGAAAATCATCACGGGGTGGTGCACATTGTAAGGGTTCCTAACAGGCCATTCACTAGTAGGAGTGAGAAAAATATCACGGGGTGGTATGAATCGGAGTGTCTGAATTAGGATATGCAATGAGAGGCAATGTAGCATGGAGAAAAGCACCACGGGGTTTTCAGCAGGGGTAATCAGGAAACATGCAGTGGCAATGTAAGATAGGTTTCTGAAAAACATCGCGGGGTGGTTCGCACTGTAATTGTTTCTAAAGGCCATTCACTAGTAGGAGTGAGAAAAACATCACGGGGTGGTGTGAATCATAGGGTCTGAATTAGGATAGGCAGTGAGTGGCAATGTAGGATGGAGAAAAGCACAACAGGGTGGTCAGCATGGCGGGGTGGTCTGCATTCGGAGATCAGGAAACATGCAGTGCCAATGTAGGAAAGGTTTCTGAAAAACAATGCAGGGTAGTGCGCATTGTAAAGGTTTCTAACAGGCCATTCACTAGTAGCAGAGAGAAAAACATCACGGGGTGGTGTGAATCAGAGGGTCTGAATTAGGATAGGCAGAGAGTGGCAATGTAGGATGGAGAAAAGCACAACAGGGTGAGCAGCATGCTGGGGTGTTCAGCATGTGGAAGTCAGGAAACATGCAGTGGCAATGTAGGATAGGTTTCTGAAAAACATCGCGGGTGGTGCGCATTGTAAAGGTTTCTAAAAGGCATTCACTAGGATGAGTGTGAAAAACATCACGGGGTGGTGTGAATGGGAGGTCTGAATTAGGATAGGCAGAGATTGGCAATGTAGGCTGGAGAAAAGCACCACGGGGTGGTAGCATGGGGATGTCAGGAAACATGCAGTGGCAATGTAGGATAGGTTTCTGAAAAACATCGGGGTGCGGTGCGTATTGTAATGGTTTCTAACAGGCCATTCACAAGTAGGAGTGAGAAAAACATCACGGCGTGGTGTGAATCGGAGAGTCTAAATTAGGATAGGCAGTGAGTGGCATTGTAGGATGGAGAAAAGCACAACAGGGTGGTCAGCATGGCGGGTTGGTCAGCATGGGGACGTTAGGAGACATGCAGTGGCAATGTAGGAAAAGTTCCTGAAAAACATCGCGGCTTGGTGTCCATTGTAATGGTTTCTAACAGGCCTTTCACTAGTAAGAGTTAGAAAAACATCACGGGGTGCTGTGAATCAGAGGGTCTGAATTAGGATAGGCATGGACTGGCAATGCAGGATACAGAAAAGCACCTTGGGGTGGTCAGCATGTGGTGGTAAGAAACATGCTGTGGCAAAGTAGGATAGGTTTCTGAAAAACATCGTGGGGTGGTGCACTTTGTAAAGGTTTCTAACAGGCCATTCACTAGTAGGAGTGAGAAAAACATCACGGGGTCGTGTGAATCGGAGTGTCTGAGTTAGCATAGGCAATGAGTGGCAACGTAGGATGGAGAAAAGCACCACGGAGTGTACAGCATGGAGAGGTCAGGAAACACGCAGTGGCAATGTAGGATAGGTTTCTGAAAAACATCACGGGGTGGTGCAGATTGTAAGGGTTTCTAACAGGCCATTCACGAGTAGGATTGAGAATAACATCACGGAGTGGTTCGAATCAGAGGGTAGGAATTATGGTAGACAGTGAGTGGCAATGCAGGATGGAGAAAAGCAAAATGGGGTGGTCAGCATATGGATGTCAAGAAACATGCAGTGGCAATGTAGGATAGGTTTCTGAAAAGCATCGCAGGGTGGTGCGCTTTCTAAGGGTTTCTAACAGGCTATTCACTAGTAGGAGTGAGAAAAACATCACGGGGTGGTGTGAATCGGAGGGTCTGAGTTAGGATAGGCAATGAGTGGTAACTTAGGATGGAGAAAATCACCACAGGGTGATCAGCATGGGGAGGTCAGGAAGCATGCAGTGGCAATGTAGGATAGGTTTCTGAAAAACATCGCGTGGTGGTGCGCATTGTAAGGGTTTCTAACAGGCCATTCAGTAGTAGGAGTGAGAAAAACATCACGGGGTTGTGTAAATCGAAGCGTCTGAATTAGGATAGGCAGTGAGTGGGAATGTAGGATGGGTAAAAGCACGACGGGGTGGTCAGCATGGCTGGGTGGTCAGCATGAGGAGGTCAGGAAACTTGCAGTGGCAATGTAGGATAGGTTTCTGCAAAACTCCGTGGTGTGGTGTGCATTGTAATGGTTTCTAACAGGCCATTCACTAGTAGGAGTGAGAAAAACATGACGGGCTTGTGTTAATCGGAGGCTCTGTATTAGGATAGGCAGGGAGTGGCAATGCAGTATGGAGAAAAGCACCACGGGGTGGTCAGCATGAAAAGGTCAGGAAACATGCAGTAGCAATGTAATATAGGTTTCTGAAAAACATCGCGGGGTGGTGCGCATTGTAAGGGTTTCTAACAGGCCATTCATAAGTAGGAGAGAGAAAAACATCACGGGGTTGTGTGATTCGGAAGGTCTGAATTAGTAGAGGCAGTGAGTGTCAATGTAGGATGTAGGAGCACCACAGGGTGGTTAGCATATGGATGTAATGAAACATGCAGTGGCAAAGTAGGATAGGTTTCTGAAATGCATCGCAGGGTGGTGCGCATTCTAAGGGTTTCTAACAGGCCATTCACTAGTAGGAGTGAGAAAAAAATCACGGGGTGGTGTGAACTGAAGCGTCTGAATTAGGATAGGCAATGAGTGGCAATGTAGGATGAAAAAGCACCAAGTAGTCGTCAGTACGGCAGGGTGTTCAGCATGGGGATGTCATGAAACATGCAGTGGCATTGTAGGATATGTTTCTAGAAAACATCGTGGGGTGGTGCGCCTTGGACGGGTTTCTAACAGGCAATTCTCGAGTAGGAGTGAGAAAAACATTACGGGGTGGTGTGAATCGGAGCCTCTGAATTAGGATAGGCAGGGAGTCACAATGTAGGATGAAGATTAGCCCTACGAGGTGGTCAGCATGGCGGGGTGGCCAACATGGGGAGATCATTAAACATGCAGTCGCAATGTACGATAGGTTTCTGAAAAACGTCACGGGGTGGTGCGCATTGTAAGGGTTTCTAACAGGCCATTCCCTGGTAGGAGTGAGAAAATCATCACAGGGTGGTGTGAATCGGCGGCCCTGAATAAGCATAGGCAGGGAGTGGCAATGCAGGATTGAGAAACGTACCATGGACTGGTCAGCATGGGGAGGTAGGGAAACATGCAGTGGCAATGTAGGATAGGTTTCTGAAAAACATCGCGGGGTGGTGCGCATTGTAAGGGTTTCTAACAGGCCATTCACTAGTAGGAGTGAGCAAAACATCACGGGGTGGTTTGTATCGGAGGCACTGAATTAGGATAGGCAGTGAGTGGCAATGTAGGTTGAAGAAAAGCATCACGGGGTGGTCAGCATGGGAATGTCAGGAAACATTCGGTGGCATTGTAGGATAAGTTTCTGAAACACATCGCGGTGTGCTGCGCATTGTAAGGGTTTCTAACAGGCCATTAACTAATAGCAGTGAGAAAAACATCTCGGGGTGGTGTGAATCGGAGCGTCTGAATTAGGATACGCAGTGAGTGCCAATGTAGGATGGAAAAAGCACCACGGGGAGGTCATCATGTGGATGTCAGGAAACATGCAGTGGCAATGTAGGATAGGCTTCTTAAAATCATCACGGGGTGGTGCGCATTGTAATGGTTTCTAACAGGACATTCACGAGTAGGAGTGAGAAAAACATCACTGGGTGGTGTAATTCGGATAGTCTGAATTAGGATAGGCAATGACATTCAATGTAGGATGGAGAAAAGCACCACAAGGTGGTCAGCATGGGGAGGTCATGAAACATGCACTGGCAATGTAGGATAGGTTTCTATAAAACATCGCGGGTGGTGCGCATTGTAAGGTTTTCAAACATGCCATTCACTAGTAGGATTGAGGAAAACATGATGGGGTGGTGTGAGCCGGAGTTTATGAATTTCGATAGGCAATGAGTGGCAATGTAGGATGGAGCATAGCACCACGGGTTGGTCAGCATGGGGAGGTCAGGAAACATGCAGTGGCATTGTAGGATAGGTTTCTTAAAAACATCGTGGGATGGCGCGCATTGCAAGAGTTTCTAACAGGCCATTCACTGGTAGGCATGAGAAAAACATCATGGGGTGGTTTGAATCAGATGGTGTGAATTAGGATAGGCAGTGAGTGGCAATGTAGGATGGAGAAAAGCACCACGGGTTGGTCAGCATGGGGAAGTTAGGAAACATTCACTGTCAATATAGGATAGGTTTCTGAAAAACATCGCAGGGTGGTGCGCATTGTAAGAGTTTCTAAGAGACCATTGACTACTAGGAGTGAGAAAAACATGATGGGATGGTGTGAACTGGAGGGTCTGAATTTGGATAGGCAGTGAGTGGCAATGTAGGTTGGATAAAAGCACCACGGGTTCGTCAGCATGGGGAGGTCAGGAAACACGCAGTGGCAATGTAGCATAGGTTTCTGAAAAATATCGCGGGCTGATGCGCATTTTAAGGGTTTCAAAAGGCCATTCACTAGTAGGAGTTAGAAAAACATCACGGCGTTGTGTGAGCCCAAGTGTCTGAATTTGGATAGGCAGTGAGTAGCAATGCAGGATGGAGAAAAGCACCACCGTGTGGTCAGCATGGGCAGATAAGGAAACATTCCATGGCAATGTAGGAATGGTTTCTGAAAAACATCCTGGAGTGGTGCGCATTGTAAGGGTTTCTAAAAGGCCATTCACTAGTAGGAGTGAGAAAAACATCACGGGGCGGTGTGAATCAGAGGGTCTGAATTAGGATAGGCAGGGAGTGGCAATGCAGGATGGAGAAACGTACCATGGAGTGGTCAGCATGGGGAGGTAGGGAAACATGCAGCGGCCATGTAGGATAGGTTTCTCAAAATCATCGCAGGGTTGTGGGCATTGCAAGGCTTTCTAACAGGCCATTCACGAGTAGGAGTGAGAAAAACTTCACGGGGTGGTGTGATTGTGAGAGTCGGAATTAGGCTAGGAAATGAGTGGCAATGTAGGATGGGTAAAAGCACCACGGCGTGGTCAGCATGGCGGGGTGGTCAGCAGGGGAGGTCATGAAACATTCACTGGCAATGCAGGATAGGTTTTTAGAAAACATCGCGTGTGGTGCGCATTGTAAGGTTTTCAAACACGCCATTCACTAGTAGGATTGAGAAAAACATGACGGGGTGGTGTGAGCCGGAGTGTCTGAATTTCGATAGGCAATGAGTGGCAATGTAGGATGGAGCATAGCACCACGGGTTGGGCAGCATGGGGAGGTCAGGAAACATGCAGTGGCATTGTAGGATAGGTTTCTGAAAAACATCGCAGGGTGGTGCGCATTGTGAGAGATTCTAAGTGGCCATTCACTACTAGCAATGAGAAAAACATGATGGGTTGGTGTGAATCGGAGGGTCTGAATTTGGATAGGCAGTGAGTGGCAATGTAGGTTGGATAAAAGCCCCACGGGTTGGTCAGCATGGGGAGTTCAGAAAACATGCAGTGGCAATGTAGGATAGGTCTCTGAAAAGCAACGCGGGGTGGTGCGCATCCTAAGATTTCTAACAGGCCATTCACTAGTAGAAGTGAGAAAAACATCATGGCGTGGTGTGAATCAGCGGCCCTGAATTAGGATAGGCAGGGAGTGGCAATGTAGGATGGAGAAAAGGAACCATCGGGTGATCAGCATTGGGAGGTCAGAAAACATGCAGTTGCAATGTAGGATAGGTTTCTGAAAAACATTGTGTGGTGGTGCGCATTGTGGGGTTTCTAACAAGCCATTCACTAGTAGGAGTGAGAAAAACATCACGGGGTGGTGTGAATTGAAGCGTCTGAATTAGGATAGGCAATGAGTGGCAATGTAAGTTGGGAAAAAGCACCACAGAGTGGTCAGTACGGCAGGGTTTTCAGCATGGGGAGGTCATGAAACATGCAGTTCCATTGTAGGATATGTTTCTAGAAAACATCACGGGGTGGTGCTCCTTGGATGGGTTTCTAACAGGCCATTCACGAGTAGGAGTGAGAAAAACATCACGGGGTGGTGTCAATCGGAGCCTCTGAATTAGGATAGGCATGGCGTGACAATGTAGGATGAAGATTAGCCCTACGAGGTGGTCAGCATGGTGGGGTGGCCAGCATGGGGAGATCATTAAACATGCAGTCGCAATGTATGATAGGTTTCTGAAAAACGTCACGGGGTGGTGCGCATTGTAAGGGTTTCTAACAGGCCATTCCCTGGTAGGAGTGAGAAAATCATCACGGGGTGGTGTGAATCGGAGGCCCTGAATAAGGATAGGCAGGGAGTGGCAATGCAGGATGGAGAAATGTACAATGGTCAGGTCAGCATGGGGAGATAGGGAAACATGCAGTGGCAATGTAGGATAGGTTTCTGAAAAACATCGCGGGGTGGTGCGCATTGTAATGGTTTCTAACAGGCCATTCACTAGTAGGAGTGAGCAAAACATCACGGGGTGGTTTGTAAAGGAGGCACTGAATTAGGATAGGCAGTGAGTGGCAATGTAGGTTGAAGAAAAGCATCACGGGGTGGTCAGCATGGGAATGTCAGGAAACATTTGGTGGCATTGTAGGATAAGTTTCTGAAACACATGGCGGTGTGGTGTGCATTGTATGGGTTTCTAACCGCTCATTCACTAGTAGAAGTGAGAAAAACATTACGGAGTGGTGTGAATCGGAGGGTCTGAATTAGGATAGGCAGTGAGTGGCAATGTAGGATGGAGAAAAGCACCACGTGATGGTCAGCATTGGTTTTTAAGGAAACATGCAGTGGCAATGTAGCATAGGCATCTGAAAACATTGCGGTGTGCTGCGCATTGTAAGGGTTTCTAACAGGCCATTAACTAGTAGCAGTGAGAAAAACATCTCGGGGTGGTGTGAATCAGAGGGTCTGAATTAGGATACGCAGTGAGTGCCAATGTAGGATGGAAAAAAGCACCACGGGGAGGTCATCATGTGGATGTCAGGAAACATGCAGTGGCAATGTAGGATAGGCTTCTTAAAATCATCACGGGGTGGTGCGCATTGTAATGGTTTCTAACAGGACATTCACGAGTAGGAGTGAGAAAAACATCACTGGGTGGTATAATTCGGATAGTCTGAATTAGGATAGGCAATGACTTTCAATGTAGGATGGAGAAAAGCACCACAAGGTGGTTAGCATGGGGAGGTCATGAAACATGCACTGGCAAGGTAGGATAGGTTTCTATAAAACATCGCGGGTGTTGCGCATTGTAAGGTTTTCAAACACGCCATTCACTAGTAGGATTGAGGAAAACATGATGGGGTGGTGTGAGCCGGAGTGTCTGAATTTCGATAGGCAATGAGTGGCAATGTAGGATGGTGCATAGCACCACGGGTTGGTCTGCATGGGGAGGTCAGGAAACATGCAGTGGCAATGTAGGATAGGTTTCTTAAAAACATCATGGGATGGCGCGCATTGCAAGAGTTTCTAACAGGCCATTCACTGGTAGTCTTGAGAAAAACATCACGGGGTGGTGTGAATCAGAGGGTGTGAATTAGGATAGGCAGTGAGTGGTAATGTAGGATGGAGAAAAGCACCACGGGTTGGTCAGCATGGGGAAGTTAGGAAACCTTCAGTGTCAATGTAGGATAGGTTTCTGAAAAACATCGCAAGGTGGTGCGCATTGTAAGAGTTTCTAAGAGACCATTCACTACTAGGAGTGAGAAAAACATGATGGGATGGTGTGAATCGGAGGGTCTGAATTTGGATAGGCAGTGAGTGGCAATGTAGGTTGGATAAAAGCACCACGGGTTCGTCAGCATGGGGAGGTCAGGAAACACGCAGTGGCAATGTAGCATAGGATTCTGAAAAATATCGCGGGGTGGTGCGCATTTTAAGGGTTTCAAAAGGCCATTCACTAGTAGGAGTTAGAAAAACATCACGGCGTGGTGTGAGCCCGAGTGTCTGAATTTGGATAGGCAGTGAGTGGCAATGCAGGATGGAGAAAAGCACCACCGTGTGGTCAGCATGGGCAGATAAGGAAACATTCCGTGGCAATGTAGGAATGGTTTCTGAAAAACATCGTGGAGTGGTACGCATTGTAAGGGTTTCTAAAAGGCCATTCACTAGTAGGAGTGAGAAAAACATCACGGGGCGGTGTGAATCGGGGGGTCTGAATGAGGATAGGCAGTGAGTGGCAATGTAGCATGGAGAAAACCACCACGGGATGGTCAGCATGGGGAGTTCAGGAAACATGCCGTGGCAATGTAGGATAGGTCTCTGAAAACATCGAGGGGTCGTGTGCATTGTAAAGGTTTCTAACAGGCCATTCACTAGTAGGAGTGAGAAAAACATCAGGTGGTGCTGTGAATCACAGGGTCTGAATTAGGATAGGCAGGGAGTGGCAATGCAGGATGGAGAAACGTACCATGGAGTGGTCAGCATGGGGAGGTAGAGAAACATGCAGCGGCCATGTAGGATAGGTTTCTGAAAATCATCGCAGGGTGGTGGGCATTGCAAGGCTTTCTAACAGGCCATTCACGAGTAGGAGTGAGAAAAACTTCACGGGGTGGTGTGATTGTGAGAGTCGGAATTAGGATAGGAAATGAGTGGCAATGTAGGATGGGTAAAAGCACCACGGAGTGGTCAGCATGGCGGGTTGGTCAGCAGGGGAGGTCATGAAACATTCACTGGCAATGCAGGATAGGTTTTTAGAAAACATCGCGTGTGGTGCGCATTGTAAGGTTTTCAAACACGCCATTCACTAGTAGGATTGAGAAAAACATGACGGGGTGGAGTGAGCCAGAGTGTCTGAATTTCGATAGGCAATGAGTGGCAATGTAGGATGGAGAATATCACCACGGGTTAGTAAGCATGGGGAGGTCAGGAAACATGCAGTGGCATTGTAGGATAGGTTTCTGAAAAACATCGCAGGGTGGTGTGCATTGTAAGAGTTTCTAAGAGGCCATTCACTACTAGCAGCGAGAAAAACATGACGGCGTAGTTCGAGCCGGAGGGTCTGAATTTGGATAGGCAGTGAGTGGCAATGTAGGATGGAGAAAAGCACCACCGGGTGGTCAGCATGGGTAGGAAAGGAAACATTCTGTGGCAATGTAAGAATGGTTTCTGAAAAACATCGTGGAGTGGTGCGCATTGTAAGGGTTTCTAAAAGGCCATTCACTAGTAGGAGTGAGAAAAACATCACGGGGCGGTGTGAATCAGGGGGTCTGAATTAGGATAGGCAGTGAGTGGCAATGTAGCATGGAGAAAACCACCTCGGGATGGTCAGCATGGGGAGTTCAGGAAACATGCTGTGGCAATGTAGGATAGGTCTCTGAAAACATCGTGGGGTGGTGTGCATTGTAAGGGTTTCTAACAGGCCATTCACTAGTAGGAGTGAGAAAAACATCACGGGGCGGTGTGAATCAGGGGGTCTGAATTAGGATAGGCAGTGAGTGGCAATGTAGGATGGAGAAAAGCACCACGGGGTGGTCAGCATGGGGAGGTCAGGAAACATGCAGTGGCAATGTAGGATACGTTTCTGAAAAACACGCGGAGGGGTGCGCATTGTAAGGGTTTCTAACAGGCCATTCACTAGTAGGAGTGAGAAAAACATCACGGGGTGCTGTGAATTGGATTGTCTGAATTAGGTCAGGCAGTGAGTGGCAATGTAGAATGGAGAAAAGCACTACGGGGTGGTCAGCATGGGGAAGTCAGGAAACATGCATTGGCAATGTAGGATAGGTTTTGGAAAAACATCGCGGTGTAGTGCGCATTCTAAAGTGTTCTAAGAGGCCATTCAGTAGTAGGAGTGAGAAAAATGTCACAGGGTGGTGTGAATCGGAGGGTGTGTATAAGGTAGGCAGAGAGTGGTAATGTAAAATGGAGAAAAGCACCATGGGGTGGTTAGCATGGGAAGGTCAGGAAACATGCAGTGTCCATGTTGGTTAAGTTTCTGAAAAACATCCCGGGGTGCTGCGCATTATAAGTGTTTCGAACAGGCCAATCACTACTAGGAGTGAGAAATGCATCACGGGTGGTGTGACCCGGAGCTTCTGAATTTGGATAGGCAGTGAGTGGCAATGTATAATGGAGAAAAGCACCACGGGGTGATCAGCATGGGGAGGTCAGGAAACATGCAGTGGCATTGTAGGATAGGTTTCTGAAAAACATCGTGGGGTGTTGCACATTGTACGGGTTTCTAACAGGCCATTAACGAGTAGGAGTGAGAAAAACATCACGGGGTGGTGTGAATCGGAGCGTCTGAATTAGGTTAGGCAGGGAGTGGCAACGTAGGATGGACATTAGCCCCACGGGGTGGTCAGCATTGGGGGGGGTGGTCAGAATGGGGAGTTCTTTAAACATGCAGTCGCAATGTAGGATAGGTTTCTGAAAAACATCGCAGGGTGGTGCGCATTGTTAGGGTTTCTAACAGGCCATTCACTAGCAGGAGTGAGAATAACATCACGGGGTGGTGTGAATCGAAGGCCCTGAATTAGGATAGGCAGGGAGTGGCAATGCAGGATGGAGAAACGTACCATGGAGTGGTCAGCATGGGGTGGTAGGGAAACATGCAGCGGCCATGTAGGATAGGTTTCTGAAAATCATCGCAGGGCGGTGGGCATTGCAAGGCTTTCTAACAGGCCATTCACGAGTAGTAGTGAGAAAAACTTCACGGGGTGGTGAGATTCCGAGAGTCTGAATTAGGATAGGAAATGAGGGGCAATGTAGGATGGATAAAAGCACCAAGGAGTGGTCAGCATGGCGGGGTGGTCAGCATGGTGAGGTCATGAATCATGCACTGGCAATGTAAGATAGGTTTCTAGAAAACATCGCGGGTGGTGCGCATTGTAATCTTTTCAAACACGCCATTCACTAGTCGGATTGAGAAAAACATGACGGGATGGTGTGAGCCGCAGTGTCTGAATTTGGATAGGCAATGAGTGGCAATGTAGGATGGAGAATAGCACCACGGGTTGGTCAGCATGGGGAGGTCAGGAAACATGCAGTGGCATTGTAGGATAGGTTTCTTAAAAACATCGTGGGATGGCGCGCATTGCAAGAGTTTCTAACAGGCCATTCACTGGTAGGCTTGAGAAAAACATCACGGGTGGTGTAAATCAGAGGGTGTGAATTAGGATAGGCAGTGAGTGGCAATGTAGGATGGAGAAAAGCACCACGGAGTGGTCAGCATGGGGAAGTTAGGAAACATTCAGTGTCAATGTAAGGTAGGTTTCTGAAAAACATCGCAGGGTGGTGCGAATTGTAAGAGTTTCAAAGAGGCCATTGACTACTAGGAGTGAGAAAAACATGATGGGATGGTGTGAATCAGAGGGTCTGAATTTGGATAGGCAGTGAGTGGCAATGTAGGTTGGATAAAAGCACCATGGGTTGGTCAGCATGGGGAGGTCAGGAAACATGCAGTGGCAATGTATCATAGGTATCTGAAAAATATCGTGGGGTGGTGCGCATTGTAAGTGTTTCTAAAAGGCCATTCACTAGTTGGAGTGAGAAAAACATCACGGGGCGGTGTGAATCGGGGGGTCTGAATTAGGATAGGCAGTGAGTGGCAATGTAGCATGGAGAAAACCACCACGGGATGGTCAGCATGGGGAGTTCAGGAAACATGCCATGGCAATGTAGGATAGGTCTCTGAAAACATCGTGGGGTGGTGTGCATTGTAAGGGTTTCTAACAGGCCATTCACTAGTAGGAGTGAGAAAAACATCACGGGGTGGTGTGAATCAGAGGGTCTGAATTAGGATAGGCGGTGAGTGGCAATAGGATGGAGAAAAGCACCATGGGGTGGTCAGCATGGGGAGGTTAGGAAACATGCAGTGGCAATGTAGGATAGGTTTCTGAAAAACATCGCGGAGTGGTGCGCATTGTAAGGGTTTCTAACAGGCCATTCACTAGTAGGAGGGAGAAAAATATCACGGGGTGGTGTGAATCGGATGGTCTGAATTAGGACAGGCAGTGAGTGACAATGCAGGATGGAGAAAAGCACTAAGGGGTGGTCACCATGGGGAGGTCAGGAAACATGCATTGGCAATGTAGGATAGGTTTTGGAAAAACATCTCGGTGTAGTGCGCATTCTAAAGTGTTCTAAGAGGCTATTCAGTAGTAGGAGTGAAAAAAATGTCACGGGGTGGTGTGAATCGGAGGGTCTGAATAAGGTAGGCAGAGAGTGGCAATGTAGAATGGAGAAAAGCACCACGGGGTGGTTAGCATGGGGAGGTCAGGAAACATGCAGTGGCCATGTAGGTTAAGTTTCTGAAAAACATCCCGGGGTGCTGCGCATTATAAGAGTTTCGAACAGGCCATTCACTGCTAGGAGTGAGAAATGCATTATCGGTGGTGTGAGCTGGAGCTTCTGAATTTGGATAGGCAGTGAGTGGCAATGTATAATGGAGGAAAGCACCACGGGGTGGTCAGCATGGGGAGGTCAGGAAACATGGAGTGGCATTGTAGGATATGTGTCTGAAAAACATCGCGGGAGGGTGCACATTGTACGGGTTTCTAACAGGCCATTAACTAGTAGGAGTGAGAAAAACATCACGGGGTGGTGTGAATCAGAGCATCTGAATTAGCATAGGCAGGGAGTGGCAATGTAGGATGGATATTAGCCCCACGGGTGGTCAGCATTGCGGGGGGTTGTCAGAATGGGGAGGTCTTTAAACATGCAGTTGCAATGTAGGATAGGTTTCTGAAAAACATCGCAGGCTGCTGCGCATTGTTAGGGTTTCTAACAGGCCATTCACTAGCAGGACTGAGAATAACATCACGGAGTGGTGTGAATCGACGGCCCTGAATTAGGATAGGCAGGGAGTGGCAATGCAGGATGGAGAAACGTACCATGGAGTGGTCAGCATGGGGAGGTAGGGAAACATGCAGCGGCCATGTAGGATAGGTTTCTGAAAATCATCGCAGGGTGGTGGGCATTGCAAGGGCTTCTAACAGGCCATTCATGAGTAGGAGTGAGAAAAACTTCACCGAGTGGTGTGATTAAGAAAGTCTGAATTAGGAGAGGAAATGCGTGGCAATGTAGGGTGGGTAAAAGCACGACGGAGTGGTCAGCTTGGCTGGGTGGTCCGCATGGGGAGGTCATGAAACATGCACTGGCAATGTTGGATAAGTTTCTTAAAAACATTGCGGGTGGTGTTCATTGTAGGTTTTCAAACATGCCATTCACTAGTAGGATTGAGAAAAACATGACGGGGTGGTGTGAGCCGGAGTGTCTGAATTTCGATAGGCAATGAGTGGCAATCTATAATGGAGAATATCACCACGGGTTGGTCAGCATGGGGAGGTCAGGAAACATGCAGTGGCACTGTAGGATAGGTTTCTTAAAAACATCGAGGGATGGCGCGCATTGCAAGAGTTTCTAACAGGCCATTCACTGGTAGGCGTGAAAAAAACATGTTGGGATGGTGTGAATCAGAGGGTGTGAATTTGGATAGGCAGTGAGTGGCAATGTAGCATGGAGAAAAACACCACGGGATGGTCAGCATGGGGAGGTAAGGAAACATGCAGTGGCAATGTAGGATAGGTTTCTGAAAAACATCGCGTAGTGGTGCGCATTGTAAGGGTTTCTAACAGGCCATTCACTAGTAGGAGGGAGAAAAATATCACGGGGTGGTGTGAATCGGATGGTCTGAATTAGGACAGGCAGTGAGTGGCAATGTAGGATGGAGAAAAGCACTAAGGGGTGGTCAGCATGGGGAGGTCAGGAAACATGCATTGGCAATGTAAGATAGGTTTTGGAAAAACATCGCTGTGTAGTGCGCATTCTAAAGGGTTCTAAGAGGCCATTCAGTAGTAGAAGTGAGAAAAATGTCACGGGGTGGTGTGAATCGGAGTGTCTGAATAAGGTAGGCAGAGAGTGGCAACGTAGAATGGAGAAAAACACCACGGGGTGGTGAGCATAGGGAGGTCAGGAAACATGCAGTGGCCATGTAGATTAAGTTTCTGAAAAACATCCCGGGGTGCTGCGCATTATAAGTGTTTCGAACAGGCCATTCACTACTAGGAGTGAGAAATGCATTATGGGTGGTGTGAGCCGGAGCTTCTGAATTTGGATAGGCAGTGAGTGGCAATGTATAATGGAGAAAAGCACCACGGGGTTGTCAGCATGTGGAGGTCAGGAAACATGCAGTGGCATTGGAGGATATGTTTCTGAAAAACGTCGCAGGGTGGTGCACATTGTACGGGTTTCTAACAGGCCATTAACTAGTAGGAGTGAGAAAAACATCATGGGGTGGTATGAATCGGAGCGTCTGAATTAGCATAGGCAGGGAGTGGCAATGTAGGATGGACATTAGCCCCACGGGTTGATAAGCATGGGGGGGTGGTCAGAATGGGGAGGTCTTTAAACATGAACTTGCAATGTAGGATAGTTTTCTGAAAAACATCGCAGGGTGGTGCGCATTGTTAGGGTTTCTAAAAGGCCATTCACTAGCAGGAGTCAGAATAACATCACGGGGTGGTGTGAATCGACGGCCCTGAATTAGGATAGGCAGGGAGTGGCAATGCAGGATGGAGAAACGTACCATGGAGTGGTCAGCATGGGGAGGTACGGAAACATGCAGCGGCCATGTAGGATAGGTTTCTGAAAATCATCGCAGGGTGGTGGGCATTGCAAGGGTTTCTAACAGGCCATTCACGAGTAGGAGTGAGAAAAACTTCACGGGGTGGTGTGATTCCACGAGTCTGAATTAGGATAGGAAATGAGTGTCAATGTAGGGTGGGTAAAAGCACGACGGAGTGGTCAGCATGGGGAGGTCATGAAACATGCACTGGCAATGTAGGATAGTTTTCTTGAAAACATTGCGGGTGTTGCGCATTGTAAGGTTTTCAAACATTCCATTCACTAGTAGAATTGAGAAAAACATGATGGGGTGGTGTGAGCCGGAGTGTCTGAATTTCGATAGGCAATGAGTGGCAATGTAGGATGGAGCATAGCACCACGGGTTGGGCAGCATGGGGAGGTCAGGAAACATGCAGTGGCATTGTAGGATAGGTTTCTTAAAAACATCGTGGGATGGCGTGCATTGCAAGACTTTCTAACATGCCATTCACTGGTAGGCGTGAGAAAAACATCACAGGGTGGTGTGAATCAGAGGGTGTGAAATAGGATAGGCAGTGAGTGGCAATGTAGGATGGAGAAAAGCACCACGGGGTGGTCAGCATGGCCGTGTGTTCAGCATGGGAAGGTTAGGAAACATGCAGTGGCAATGTACGATAGGTTTCGGAAAAAAATCGCAGGGTAGTGCGCATTTTAAGGGTTTCTAATAGGCCATTCAGTAGTAGGAGTGAGAAAAACATAACGGTGTGGTGTGAATCGGAGGGAATGAATTAGTATAGGCAGTGAATGGCCATGCAGGATGGAGAAAAGCACCACGGGGTGGTCAGCATGGCCGGGTGGTCAGCATGGTGAGGTCTGGAGACATGCAGTGGCAAAGTAGGATAGGTTTCTGAAAAAAATCGCAGGGTAGTGTACATTGTAAGGGTTTCTAACAGGCCATTCACTAGTAGGGTTGAGAAAAATATCACTCGGTGGTGTGATTCGGAGGGTCTGAATTAAGGTAGCCAGGTAATGGCAATGGAAGATGGAGAAAAGCACCAAGGGTTGGTCATCATGGGGAAGTCAGGAAACACACAGTCCTATGTAGGATAGTTTCTGAAAAATATCGCATTGTGGTTCAAATCGTAAGTGTTTCTAAGAAGCCATTCACTAGTAGGAGTGAGGAAAACATCACGGGGTGGTGTGAATCGGAGGGTGTGAAATAGGATATGCCGTGAGTGGCAATGTAGGATTGAGAAAAGCACCAAGGGGTCGTCAGCATGGTAAGGTCAGGAAAAATTAAGTGGCAATGTAGGATAGGTTTCGGAAAAACATCGCGGAATGGTGTTCATTGTAAGGGTTTCTAACAGGCCATTCACTAATAGGAGTGAGAAAAACATCACGTGGTGGTGTGAATCGGAGGTCTGAAATAGGATAGGCCGTGAGTGGCAATTTAGGATGGAAAAAAGCACCACTGAGTGGTCTGCATGGCGGGGTGTTCAGCATGGGAAGGTCAGGAAACATGCAGTGGCAATGTAGGATAGATTTCTGAAAAACATCGTGGGGTGGTGCACGTTCTAAGGGTTTCTAAAGGCAATTCACTAGTAGGAGTGAGAAAAACATAACGGTGTGGTGTGAATCGGAGGGAATGAATTAGGATAGGCAGTGAATGGCCATGCAGGATGGAGAAAAGCACCACGGGGTGGTCAGCATGGCCAGGTGGTCAGCATGGTGAGGTCTGGAGACATGCAGTGGCAAAGTAGGATAGGTTTCTGAAAAAAATCGCAGGGTAGTGTACATTGTAAGGGTTTCTAACAGGCCATTCACTAGTAGGGTTGAGAAAAATATCAATCAGTGGTGTGATTCGGAGGGTCTGAATTAAGGTAGCCAGGTAATGGCAATGGAAGATGGAGAAAAGCACCAAGGGTTGGTCATCATGGGGAAGTCAGGAAACACACAGTCCTATGTAGGATAGTTTCTGAAAAATATCGCATTGTGGTTCGAATCGTAAGTGTTTCTAAGAAGCCATTCACTAGTAGGAGTGAGGAAAACATCACGGGGTGGTGTGAATCGGAGGGTGTGAAATAGGATATGCCGTGAGTGGCAATGTAGGATTGAGAAAAGCACCAAGGGGTCGTCAGCATGGTAAGGTCAGGAAAAATTAAGTGGCAATGTAGGATAGGTTTCGGAAAAACATCGCGGAATGGTGTTCATTGTAAGGGTTTCAAACAGGCCATTCACTAATAGGAGTGAGAAAAACATCACGTGGTGGTGTGAATCGGAGGTCTGAAATAGGATAGGCCGTGAGTGGCAATGTAGGATGGAAAAAAGCACCAAGGGTTGGTCAGCATGGGCAGGTCAGCAAACATGCAGTCGCAATATAGGATAGGTTTCTGAAAAACATCCCGGGGTGGTGCGCATTGTAAGGTTTTCTAACAGGCCATTCATAAGTAGGAGTGAGAAAAACATCACCGGGTGGTGTGAATTGGAGGGTCTGAATTAGAATACGCTGGGAGTTACAATGTAGTATGGATAAAAGCAACACGGGCTAGTGAGCATGGGGAGGTCAGGAAACATGCAGTGGCAATGTAGGATAGGTTTCTGAAAAACATCGCGGGTTGGTGCGCACTGTAAGGCTTTCTAACAGGCCATTCACTAGTAGGAGTGAGAAAAACATCACGGGGTGCTGTGAATCAGTGGGTCTGAATTAGGATAGGCAGGGACTGGCAATGCA
Source organism: Cavia porcellus (assembly GCF_034190915.1). Lineage (NCBI taxonomy): Eukaryota > Metazoa > Chordata > Mammalia > Rodentia > Caviidae > Cavia > Cavia porcellus. The sequence goes on from NW_026947515.1 coordinate 32,690,155, forward strand.
GGATAGAGAAAAGCACCTCGGGGTGTTCAGCATGGGGTGGTCAGGAAACATGCAGTGGCAATGTAGGATAGGTTTCTGAAAAACAACACGGGGTGGTGCGCATTGAAATGGTTTTTAAGAGGCCATTTGCTAGTAGGAATGAGAAAAAAACATCAGAGCGTGGTATGAATCAGAGGGTGTGGATTAGCATAGGCAATGAGTGGCAATGTAGCATGGATAAAACCACCACGTGTTGTTCAGCATGGAGAGGTCAGGAAACATGCAGTGGCAATGTACGATAGTTTTCTGAAAAACATCACAGGGTGGTGCAGATTGTAAGCGTTTCTAACAGGCCATTCACTAGTAGGAGTGAGAAAAACATCACGGGGTGGTGTGCATCGCAGGGTCTGAATTAGGATAGGCAGTGAGTTGCACTGTAGGATGGAGAAAAGTACCACGGGGTGGTAGCATGGGGAGGTCAGCAAACATGCAGTGTCAATGTATGATAGGTTTCTGAAAAACATCGCGGGTTGGTGCGCATTGTAATGGTTTCTAACAGGCCATTCACTAGTAGGAGTGAGAAAAACATCACAGGTTGGTGTGACTCGCAGTGTATGAATTAGGATAGGCTGGGAGTGTCAATGTAGTATGGAGAAAAGCAACACGGGATGGTGAGCATGGGGAGGTCAGGAAACACGCAGGGGCATTGTAGGATAGGTTTCTGAAAAACATCGCGGGGTGGTGTGCATTGTAATGGTTTCTAACAGGCCATTCACTAGTAGGAGTGAGAAAAACATCACGGGGTGGTATGAATCGGAGGGTCTGAATTAGGATATGCAATGAGTGGCAATGTAGCATGGAGAAAAGCACCGGGTTTTCAGCATGGGGAGGTCAGGAAACAAGTATTTTCAATGTATGATAGGTTTCTGAAAAACATCTTGGGGTGGTGCGCATTGTAATGGTTTCTAACAGGCCATTCACTAGTAGGAGTGAGAAAAACATCATGGCATGGTGTTAATAGGAGTGTCTGAAATAGGATAGGCAGTGAGTGGCAATGTAGAATAGGGAAAAGCACCACGGGGTGGTCAGCATGGTGGGGTGGTCCACATGTGGATGTCAGGAAACATGCAGTGGCAATATAGGATAGGTTTCTGGAAAACATCACGGGGTGGTGGGCATTGTAAGGGTTTATAACAGGGAATCCACTAGTAGGATTGAGAAAAACATTACGGGGTGGTGTGACTCGCAGGGTCTGAATTAGAGTAGGCTGGGAGTGTCAATGTAGTATGGAGAAAAGCAACACGGGCTGGTGAGCATGGGGAGGTTAGGAAACAGGCACTGGCAATGTAGGATAGGTTTCTGAAAAACATCGCTGGGTGGTGCGCACTGTAAGGGTTTCTAACAGGCCATTCACTAGTAGGAGTGAGAAAATATCAGGGCGTGCTGTGAATCAGAGGGTCTGAATTAGTATAGGCAGGGACTGGCAATGCAGGATAGAGAAAAGCACCTCGGGGTGGTCAGCATGGGGTGGTCAGGAAACATGCAGTGGCAATGTAGGATAGGTTTCTGAAAAACAACGCGGGTTGGTGCGCATTGCAAGGGCTTCTAAGGGGCCATTTACTAGTAGGAATGAGAAAAACATCACAGGGTGGTATGAATTGGAGGGTGTGAATTAGCATAGGCAATGAGTGGCAATGTAGCATGGAGAAAACCACCACGTGGTGTTCAGCATGGAGAGGTCAGAAAACATGCAGTGGCAATGTAGGATAGGTATCTGAAAAACATCACGGGGTGGTGCGAATTGTAAGCATTTCTAGCAGGGCATTCAATAGTAGGAGTGAGAAAAACATCACGCGGTGGTCTGACTCGCAGGGTCTGAATTAGGATAGGCTGGGAGTGTCAATGTAGGATGGAGAAAAGCAACACGGGCTGGTGAGCATGTGCAGGTCAGGAAACATGCAGTGTCAATGTATGATAGGTTTCTGAAAATCATCGCAGGGTGTGCGCATTGTAATGGTTTCTAACTGGCCATTCACTAGTAGGAGTGAGAAAAACATCACGACATGGTGTGAATCGGAGGGTCTGAAATAGGATAGGCAGTGAGTGGCAATGTAGGATGGAGAAAAGCACCACGGGGTTGTCAGCATGGCCGTGTGGTCAGCATGGGGAGGTTAGGAAACATGCAGTGGCAACGTACGATAGGTTTCGGAAAAAAATCGCAGGGTAGTGTGCATTTTAAGGGTTTCTAATAGGCCATTCAGTAGTAGGAGTGAGAAAAACATCACGCGGTTGTGTGAATCAGAGGGTCTGAATTAGGATAGGCAATGAGTGGCAATATTGGATGGAGAAAAGCACCACGTGGTGGTCAGCATGCGGAGGTCAGGAAACATGCAGAGGCAATATAGGATATGTTTCTCAAAAACATCGCGGTGTGGTGCACATTGTAATGGTTTCTAACAGGCCATTCACTAGTAGGAGTGAGAAAAACATCACGGGGTGGTGTGAAGCAGAGTGTCTGAATTAGGACAGGCAGTGAGTGGCAATGTAGGATGGAGAAAAGCACCACTGGGTGGTCTGCATGGCGGGGTGTTCAGCATGGGAAGGTCAGGAAACATGCAGTGGCAATGTAGGATAGATTTCTGAAAAACATCGTGGGGTGGTGCACGTTCTAAGGGTTTCTAAAGGCAATTCACTAGTAGGAGTGAGAAAAACATCACCGGGTGGTGTGAATTGGAGGGTGTCAATTAGAATATGCTGGGAGTTACAATGTAGTATGGATAAAAGCAACACGGGCTAGTGAGCATGGGGAGGTCAGGAAACATGCAGTGGCAATGTAGGATAAGTTGCTGAAAAACATCGCGGTTTGGTGCGCACTGTAAGGCTTTCTAACAGGCCATTCACTAGTAGGAGTGAGAAAAACATCACGGGGTGCTGTGAATCAGTGGGTCTGAATTAGGATAGGCAGGGACTGGCAATGCAGGATAGAGAAAAGCACCTCGGGGTGTTCAGCATGGGGTGGTCAGGAAACATGCAGTGGCAATGTAGGATAGGTTTCTGAAAAACAACACGGGGTGGTGCGCATTGAAATGGTTTGTAAGAGGCCATTTGCTAGTAGGAATGAGAAATAAACATCAGAGCGTGGTATGAATCAGAGGGTGTGGATTAGCATAGGCAATGAGTGGCAATGTAGCATGGATAAAACCACCACGTGTTGTTCAGCATGGAGAGGTCAGGAAACATGCAGTGGCAATTTAGGATAGTTTTCTGAAAAACATCACGGGGTGGTGCAGATTGTAAGCGTTTCTAACAGGCCATTCACTAGTAGGAGTGAGAAAAACATCACGGGGTGGTGTGCATCGCAGTGTCTGAATTAGGATAGGCAGTGAGTTGCACTGTAGGATGGAGAAAAGTACCACGGGGTGGTAGCATGGGGAGGTCAGCAAACATGCAGTGTCAATGTATGATAGGTTTCTGAAAAACATCGCGGGGTGGTGCGCATTGTAATGGTTTCTAACAGGCCATTCACTAGTAGGAGTGAGAAAAATATCACAGGGTGGTGTGACTCGCAGTGTATGAATTAGGATAGGCTGGGAGTGTCAATGTAGTATGGAGAAAAGCAACACGGGATGGTGAGCATGGGGAGGTCAGGAAACATGCAGGGGCAATGTAGGATAGGTTTCTGAAAAACATCGCGGGGTGGGGCGCATTGTAAGGTTTTCTAACAGGCCATTCACTAGTAGGAGTAAGAAAAACATCACAGGGTGGTGTGCATCTTAGGGTCTGAATTAGGATTGGCAGTCAATGACACTGTAGGATGGAGAAAAGTACCACGGTGTGGTAGCATGGGGAGGTCAGGAAACATGCAGTGTCAATGTATGATAGGTTTATGAAAAACATCTTGGGGTGGTGCGCATTGTAATGGTTTCTAACAGGCCATTCACTAGTAGGAGTGAGAAAAACATCACGGGGTGGTATGAATCGTAGGGTCTGAATTAGAATATGCAATGAGTGGCAATGTAGCATGGAGAAAAGCACCGGGTTTTCAGCATGGGGAGGTCAGGAAACATGTATTGTCAATGTATGATAGGTTTCTGGAAAACATCACGGGGTGGTGTGCATTGTAATGGTTTGTAACAGGCCATTCACTAGTAGGAGTGAGAAAAACATCATGGCATGGTGTTAATAGGAGTGTCTGAAATAGGATAGGCAGTGAGTGGCAATGTAGAATAGGGAAAAGCACCACGGGGTGGTCAACATGGTGGGGTGGTCCACATGTGGATGTCAGGAAACATGCAGTGGCAATATAGGATAGGTTTCTGAAAAACATCTCGGCGTGGTGGGCATTGTAAGGGTTTATAACAGGCCATCCACTAGTAGGATTGAGAAAAACATTACGGGTTGGTGTGACTCGCAGGGTTTGAATTAGAGTAGGCTGGGAGTGTCAATGTAGTATGGAGAAAAGCAACACGGCCTGGTGAGCATGGGGAGGTTAGGAAACATGCACTGGCATTGTAGGATAGGTTTCTGAAAAACATCGCGGGGTGGTGCGCACTGTAATGTTTTCTAACAGGCCATTCACTAGTAGGAGTGAGAAAAAAATCAGGGCGTGCTGTGAATCAGAGGGTCTGAATTAGGATAGGCAGGGACTGGCAATGCAGGATAGAGAAAAGCACCTCGGGGTGGTCAGCATGCGGTGGTCAGGAAACATGCAGTGGGAATGTAGGATAGGTTTCTGAAAAACAATGCGGGTTGGTGCGCATTGTAAGGGCTTCTAAGAGGCCATTTACTAGTAGGAATGTGACCGGAGCCGCGGGAGACAGGAGACCAAACTCGAGCAGGATCAGCTCTCAAACTTTATTACGTACAGCGAACCGGACCTGACAAGGTCCGCCACCCTCGGTGTTGATTCCTCTTCCGCCGTTGGGGGCAGGAACAACCTCTTATAAGGGGAAGCAGTATCCAATCACAGAGAAGCGCGCCTAACAAGCTGATAGGCTAGCGTCACGGGTAACTGGGCAGATATGACAATTTGGCGGGCTTGTTCAGGCCGGGAAGAACCCGGAAGCAGGAAATGGGCGCCATCATAGGCGGCTTCCCACATCTCCCCCTTTTTTATTTATTAAAATAGGATGGTCTGTGGGTCCCTCCAAGGTGTCTATGACCTTGTTGCTGTTAGACACCTAGGAGTTGGCCTACCTTGTAGGCCGAGGCATGAGAGAATGTAGATGTCTATACCCTGCTGTGCATCACCCTGTTTTGTGCATATCCTTGCGCCAGGACCATGCTAAGGTGAGTGGTTCATTTTTTCGCAGGGCCAGGCTTTTGTGAACCGAACCTGGATGCATATAGACATTCATTCCTGCCTTCCCCCCAACCTTTGGGGCGGATGGCACTGCAGTACCCTTGGTCTCGCATCTCAATGCCAATAATTTGACTCCGGGAGGGACTCCTGGCCTTATAGGCCATGTATATCTGAGTGGAGCCTGTCTTAGGTTGACCGGGAGGGCTTTTCCCGTCTTACCCGTCATTGGCTTGCCCACTCAGCTCTTATAGCTGATGTTCTGCAATGTGAAGGAGATATGCGGCGGCCTGCTGGCCTGATGGGCCACCTGCTGCCATTTGCATGGCTGCCATAGCTGTGATCTTAGCCTGCTGCTGAGTTTGTATGAGGCGATCTAACAAGCATTTAATAACCACAAGCCCTACTAGGATAGCCATGGCAATTAGCATAATCAAGGACTGTTTGATTGATGGTGTAAACCCTGGGTGAGGCGGGCGAGGCCGCCGAAAAAGGTGCCAATGTGGGCGGGTGGTGCCAAGGACCCCAAAGATATTGTGGTGGTTCTGTGGAATCTGAGCATAATAGGAACCCACAGAATAGAAAAAGCTCCAAACCAGACATTTTAGTTTGTAGATGGTCTCGGGCACTGAGCGTCGGTCCCAGAAGGGTCGAGTTGACTTGTGTCCGCGGGCTTATCCTCCTGTGCTTTATCAGGAACTGGTGGGGAGTTTACTGCTCGCGTCAATCTTTCCGGGACCCACAGCGGTTCGCAGCCTGGTTCCTGTGGGAAGAAACAAACCGCACCTCGGGTCCAGCTAACCACTGGATCCGGGCCCATCCATTGTCCTGTAAGGACATCTTTCCATCTCACCAGCCCTTTGTCGGCCGGGGACGGGTTATTGTGCTCCATGGCAGGGGAATGATTATTGTGATTAAGGTTTAAAAAATTTATGGTAAAGAGTGCCAATGATATTCTTCCTTTGGGCGTTAGGCCGTGGCCACCCAATTCACGGCACAGGCGTGTCCACTCTTCTAAGGACCTATTTTTGTTAGTTCTTAGGACATCACGGCACTCCTTAGTGCACTGTTCAAAAATCAATTGTTTTATGAGAGGGTGAGCCGCCTCAGCATCTGGAAAAATCCTGTTAGCGGCCTCAAGCATGCGGGCCACAAAGTCTGAAAATGGCTCTCCCTGCCCTTGTATAATTTTTGTAAGGTGACCCATATGTTCTCCCTTTCCAGCCAGTCATCTCCAGGCCTGGAGGCCACAGCGGCTAATTTGTTCATAAACCTGGCGAGGGTATTGAGTTTGATCTTCCTCAAAGGCTCCTCGCCCTAATAGCATATCCCTGTTCCACTCTCTCTGGTTATTTTCCCTGTTGGCTGCCGCCTGCTCTACACAGAATTCCTCATTCCAGGACTTCCAATCTAAATATTGTCCGGGGGAGAGGCAGGCGCATGCCAGCTGGGTCCAATCTCCAGGAGTTAAAAGCAGACCTGCCAATGCCTCTAAAAGCGCCATGGTAAATGGTGCATTGGGCCCATAAGCTGAAACTGCGTCCTTGATAGCTTTAAGTTGTTTACTTTCTAAGGGCTCATAATATCCTCCTCCTCCCCTGCCTCCTACTTGTACCGGGAATGCATGGAGACCGGAACACTCAAAGGGAAGCCGCGACCATACCCTCTGGTGGAAGGAACGTCCTCCTCCCTCCCCAGATGGGGGCGCAGAAGGCAACCCAGGAAGTAGCTCTCCCTCTAACCAGGGCGGTGCCATAGGTTGTGGTGGCAGCCCAGGGAACAACTCCTCTTCCGGCCACGGCGGTGCAGTGGGGCCTGGCGCCCTGAAGGGAGCGACCATGGGTCGCGAACTTGCCAAAGGGCGGAAGGGCTTAAGCTCTTCCCTTAAGGCGGAGTAGCTCGGGCAGGGTGGTGTCTTCCCGAGCCCTAAGTTCCTCTTTTAACGGTGTAGGAGGGTCATGCTTAGCAAAGACGACCTCCTCTTCTGAGCCTTCCAAATCCGAATCAGAATTAGAGCCCTGAGGGTCCTCCGGAGACCCACAATCGGCAGTGGTTCCGGGCTCCTCTGAGCATTCCAATCGAGCTCTATCAAAAGCCTGTCGGGCTGTATTAGCGAAGCGAAAGCAAAACAGATGCAAAGGGAAAAGAAAAGAAAAAAAAAAAAAAACCCAGCGTCCACTCGTGTGGCGCTCAAAATCTGTTAGGTGCGTCCACCCAACCCAGGTGACCCAGTATTCACCTGTCCCGGGAACCGCTGTATCTCACGTAGCTGATCAGGGTGAAGAGAAGAGGCGCTCGCGGCCTTCCGTTGTTATTGGGCCAGGTCCTCCGTCGTACCGCAGGCGACAGCAATCGCACCTCCCGGCCGAAGAGGCACGTCGCTGAGTCTTTTACCTTTTTCCCCGTATGGGCGGCCACCAGATGACCGGAGCCACGGGAGACAGGAGACCAAACTCGAGCAGGATCAGCTCTTAAACTTTATTACGTACAGCGAACTGGACCTGACAAGGTCCGCCAGCCTCGGTGTTGATTCCTCTTCCACCGTTGGGGGCAGGAACAACCTCTTATAAGGGGAAGCAGTATCCAATCACAGAGAAGCGCGCCTAACAAGCTGATAGGCTAGCGTCATGGGTAACTGGGCAGATATGACAATTTGGCGGGCTTGTTCAGGCCGGGAAGAACCCGGAAGCAGGAAATGGGCGCCATCATAGGCGGCTTCCCACAGGAATGAGAAAAACATCACAGGGTGGTATGAATCGGAGGGTGTGAATTAGCATAGGCAATGAGTGGCAATGTAGCATGGAGAAACCACCACGTGGTGTTCAGCATGGAGAGGTCAGAAAACATGCAGTGGCAATGTAGGATAGGTATCTGAAAAACATCACGGGGTGGTGCGAATTGTAAGCGTTTCTAACAGGCCATTCAATAGTAGGAGTGAGAAAAACATCACACGGTGGTCTGATTCGGAGGGTTTGAATTAGGGTAGGAAGGGAATGGCAATGCAGGATGGAGAAAAGCAACACGGGCTGGTGAGCATGTGCAGGTCAGGAAACATGCAGTGTCAATGTTTGATAGGTGTCTGAAAATCATCGCAGTGTGGTGCGCATTGTAATGGTTTCTAACAGGCCATTCACTAGTAGGAGTGAGAAAAACATCACGGCATGGTGTGAATCGGAGGGTCGAAATAGGATACCAGTTAGTGGCAATGTAGGATGGAGAAAAGCACCACGGGGTGGTCAGCATGCCCGGGTGGTCAGCATGGGGATGTCAGGAAACATGCATTGGCAATGTAGGATAGGTTTCTGAAAAAAAATCGCAGGGTAGTGCGCATTGTAAGTGTTTCTAACAGGCCATTAACTAGTAGGAGTCAGAAAAACATCACGCGGTGGTGTGAATCGGAGGGTCTGAATTAGTGTAGGCAGGGAATGGCAATGTAGGTTGGACAAAAGCACCACGGGTTGGTCATCATGGGGAGGTCAGGAAACAAGCAGTCCTATGTAGGATAGATTTCTAAAAAATATCGCGATGTTGTTAGAATCGTAAGGGTTTTTAACAAGCCAATCACTAGTAGTAGTGAGAAAAACATCATGGGGAGGTGTGAATCGGAGGGTCTGAATTAGGATAGGCAATGAGTGTCAATGTAGGAAGGAGAAAGCACCAAGGAATGGTCAGCATGGAAACATCAGGAAACATGCAGTGGCAATGTAGGATAGGTTTCTGAAAAACATTGTGGAATGGTGTGCATTGTAAGGGTTTCTAACAGGTCATTCACTAAAGGAGTGAGAAAAATATCACGTGGTGGTATGAATCAGATGTCTGAAATGGGATAGGCCGTGAGTGGAAATATAGGATGGAAAAAAGCACCAAGGGGTGGTCAGCATTGGCAATTCAGGAAACAAGCATTGGCAATGTAGGATAGGTTTCTGAGAAACATCGCAAGCTGTTGCGAATTGTAAGCGTTTCTAGCAGGCCATTCACTAGTAGGAGTGAGAAAAACATCACGGGGTGGTGTGAATGGGAGGGTCTGAATTAGGATAGGCAGTGAGTGGCAATGTGGGATGGAGAAATTCACAAAGGGGTGGTCAGCATTGGGAGGTCAGGAAACATGCAGTGGAAATGTAGGATAGGTTTCTGAAAAACATCGTGGGGGGAGTGCATTGTGAGGTTTTCAAACATGCCATTCATAAGTAGGAGCGAGAAAAACATGACGGGGTGGTGTGCATCGAAGGGTCTGAATTGCGATAGGCAGTGAATGGCACTGTATGATGGAGAAAAGCACCATGGGGTGGGCAGCATGTGGAGGTCAGGAAACATGCAGTGGCAATATAGGATAGGTTTCTGAAAAACATCGCGGGGTGGTGAGCATTGTAATGGTTTCTAATAGGCGATTCAGTAGTAGGAGTGAAAAAAACATCACCGGGTTGTGTGAATCAGATGGTCTGAATTAGGATAGGCAATGAGAGGCAATGTTAGATGGAGAAAAGCACCACGTGGTGGTCAGCATGGGGAGGTCAGGAAACATGCAGTGACAATGTAGGATATGTTTCTCAAAAACATCGTGGTGTGGTGCACATTGTAAGGATTTCTAACAGGCCATTCACTTGTAGGAGTGAAAAAACATCACGGGGTGGTGTGAATCAGAGTGTCTGAATTAGGATAGGCAGTGAGTGGCAATGTAGGATGGAGAAAAGCACAACTGGGTGATCAGCATTGTAGGTAGTTCAGCATGTGGAAGTCAGGAAAAATGCAGTGGCAACGTAGGATAGGTTTATGAATAACATCAAGGAATGGTGTGCATTGAAATGGTTTCTAACAGGCCATTCACTAGTAGGAGTGAGTAAAACAAAACGGGGTGGTGTGAATTGGAGGGTCTGAATTAGGATAGGCACTGAGTGGCAATTTAGGATTGAGATAAGCACCAAGGGGTGGTCAGCATGGGCAGGTCAGGAAACATGCAGTGGTAAAGGAGGATAGGTTTCTGAAAAACATTGCAGAGTGGTGTGCATTGTAAGGGTATCTAACATGCCATTCACTAGTAGTAATGAGAAAAATATCACGAGGTGGTGTGAATCGGAGGGTCCGAAATAGGATAGGCCATGTGTGGCAATGTAGGATGGAGAAAAGTACCAAGGGATGGTCAGCATGAGAAGGTCAGGAAACATGCAGTGGCAATGTAGGATAGGTTTCTGAAAAACATCGCGGAGTGCTGTGCATTGTAAGGGTTTCTGACAGGCCATTCACTAGTAGGAGTAAGAAAAACATCACCGGGTGGTGTGAATCGGAGGGTCTGAATTAGCACAGGCAGTGAGTGGCAATGTAGGATAGAGAGGAGCACCACGGGGTGAGCAGCATTGCGGGGTGTCCGCATGGGGAGGTCAAGAAACATGCAGTGGCAGTGTAGGATAGATTTCTGAAAATCATCACGGGGTGGTGCACATTGTAAGGGTTCCTAACAGGCCATTCACTAGTAGGAGTGAGAAAAATATCACGGGGTGGTATGAATCGGAGTGTCTGAATTAGGATATGCAATGAGAGGCAATGTAGCATGGAGAAAAGCACCACGGGGTTTTCAGCAGGGGTAATCAGGAAACATGCAGTGGCAATGTAAGATAGGTTTCTGAAAAACATCACGGGGTGGTTCGCACTGTAATTGTTTCTAAAGGCCATTCACTAGTAGGAGTGAGAAAAACATCACGGGGTGGTGTGAATCATAGGGTCTGAATTAGGATAGGCAGTGAGTGGCAATGTAGGATGGAGAAAAGCACAACAGGGTGGTCAGCATGGCGGGGTGGTCTGCATTCGGAGATCAGGAAACATGCAGTGCCAATGTAGGAAAGGTTTCTGAAAAACAATGCAGGGTAGTGCGCATTGTAAAGGTTTCTAACAGGCCATTCACTAGTAGCAGAGAGAAAAACATCACGGGGTGGTGTGAATCAGAGGGTCTGAATTAGGATAGGCAGAGAGTGGCAATGTAGGATGGAGAAAAGCACAACAGGGTGAGCAGCATGCTGGGGAGTTCAGCATGTGGAAGTCAGGAAACATGCAGTGGCAATGTAGGATAGGTTTCTGAAAAACATCGCGGGTGGTGCGCATTGTAAAGGTTTCTAAAAGGCATTCACTAGGATGAGTGTGAAAAACATCACGGGGTGGTGTGAATGGGAGGTCTGAATTAGGATAGGCAGAGATTGGCAATGTAGGCTGGAGAAAAGCACCACGGGGTGGTAGCATGGGGATGTCAGGAAACATGCAGTGGCAATGTAGGATAGGTTTCTGAAAAACATCGGGGTGCGGTGCGTATTGTAATGGTTTCTAACAGGCCATTCACAAGTAGGAGTGAGAAAAACATCACGGCGTGGTGTGAATCGGAGAGTCTAAATTAGGATAGGCAGTGAGTGGCATTGTAGGATGGAGAAAAGCACAACAGGGTGGTCAGCATGGCGGGTTGGTCAGCATGGGGACGTTAGGAGACATGCAGTGGCAATGTAGGAAAAGTTCCTGAAAAACATCGCGGCTTGGTGTCCATTGTAATGGTTTCTAACAGGCCTTTCACTAGTAAGAGTTAGAAAAACATCACGGGGTGCTGTGAATCAGAGGGTCTGAATTAGGATAGGCATGGACTGGCAATGCAGGATACAGAAAAGCACCTTGGGGTGGTCAGCATGTGGTGGTAAGAAACATGCTGTGGCAAAGTAGGATAGGTTTCTGAAAAACATCGTGGGGTGGTGCACTTTGTAAAGGTTTCTAACAGGCCATTCACTAGTAGGAGTGAGAAAAACATCACGGGGTCGTGTGAATCGGAGTGTCTGAGTTAGCATAGGCAATGAGTGGCAACGTAGGATGGAGAAAAGCACCACGGAGTGTACAGCATGGAGAGGTCAGGAAACACGCAGTGACAATGTAGGATAGGTTTCTGAAAAACATCACGGGGTGGTGCAGATTGTAAGGGTTTCTAACAGGCCATTCACGAGTAGGATTGAGAATAACATCACGGAGTGGTTCGAATCAGAGGGTAGGAATTATGGTAGACAGTGAGTGGCAATGCAGGATGGAGAAAAGCAAAATGGGGTGGTCAGCATATGGATGTCAAGAAACATGCAGTGGCAATGTAGGATAGGTTTCTGAAAAGCATCGCAGGGTGGTGCGCTTTCTAAGGGTTTCTAACAGGCTATTCACTAGTAGGAGTGAGAAAAACATCACGGGGTGGTGTGAATCGGAGGGTCTGAGTTAGGATAGGCAATGAGTGGTAACTTAGGATGGAGAAAATCACCACAGGGTGATCAGCATGGGGAGGTCAGGAAGCATGCAGTGGCAATGTAGGATAGGTTTCTGAAAAACATCGCGTGGTGGTGCGCATTGTAAGGGTTTCTAACCGGCCATTCAGTAGTAGGAGTGAGAAAAACATCACGGGGTTGTGTAAATCGAAGCGTCTGAATTAGGATAGGCAGTGAGTGGGAATGTAGGATGGGTAAAAGCACCACGGGGTGGTCAGCATGGCTGGGTGGTCAGCATGAGGAGGTCAGGAAACTTGCAGTGGCAATGTAGGATAGGTTTCTGCAAAACTCCGTGGTGTGGTGTGCATTGTAATGGTTTCTAACAGGCCATTCACTAGTAGGAGTGAGAAAAACATGACGGGCTTGTGTTAATTGGAGGCTCTGTATTAGGATAGGCAGGGAGTGGCAATGCAGTATGGAGAAAAGCACCACGGGGTGGTCAGCATGAAAAGGTCAGGAAACATGCAGTAGCAATGTAATATAGGTTTCTGAAAAACATCGCGGGGTGGTGCGCATTGTAAGGGTTTCTAACAGGCCATTCATAAGTAGGAGAGAGAAAAACATCACGGGGTTGTGTGATTCGGAAGGTCTGAATTAGGAGAGGCAGTGAGTGTCAATGTAGGATGTAGGAGCACCACAGGGTGGTTAGCATATGGATGTAATGAAACATGCAGTGGCAAAGTAGGATAGGTTTCTGAAATGCATCGCAGTGTGGTGCGCATTCTAAGGGTTTCTAACAGGCCATTCACTAGTAGGAGTGAGAAAAAAATCACGGGGTGGTGTGAACTGAAGCGTCTGAATTAGGATAGGCAATGAGTGGCAATGTAGGATGAAAAAGCACCAAGTAGTCGTCAGTACGGCAGGGTGTTCAGCATGGGGATGTCATGAAACATGCAGTGGCATTGTAGGATATGTTTCTAGAAAACATCGTGGGGTGGTGCGCCTTGGACGGGTTTCTAACAGGCAATTCTCGAGTAGGAGTGAGAAAAACATTACGGGGTGGTGTGAATCGGAGCCTCTGAATTAGGATAGGCAGGGAGTCACAATGTAGGATGAAGATTAGCCCTACGAGGTGGTCAGCATGGCGGGGTGGCCAACATGGGGAGATCATTAAACATGCAGTCGCAATGTACGATAGGTTTCTGAAAAACGTCACGGGGTGGTGCGCATTTTAAGGGTTTCTAACAGGCCATTCCCTGGTAGGAGTGAGAAAATCATCACAGGGTGGTGTGAATCGGCGGCCCTGAATAAGCATAGGCAGGGAGTGGCAATGCAGGATTGAGAAACGTACCATGGACTGGTCAGCATGGGGAGGTAGGGAAACATGCAGTGGCAATGTAGGATAGGTTTCTGAAAAACATCGCGGGGTGGTGCGCATTGTAAGGGTTTCTAACAGGCCATTCACTAGTAGGAGTGAGCAAAACATCACGGGGTGGTTTGTATCGGAGGCACTGAATTAGGATAGGCAGTGAGTGGCAATGTAGGTTGAAGAAAAGCATCACGGGGTGGTCAGCATGGGAATGTCAGGAAACATTCGGTGGCATTGTAGGATAAGTTTCTGAAACACATCGCGGTGTGCTGCGCATTGTAAGGGTTTCTAACAGGCCATTAACTAATAGCAGTGAGAAAAACATCTCGGGGTGGTGTGAATCGGAGGGTCTGAATTAGGATACGCAGTGAGTGCCAATGTAGGATGGAAAAAAGCACCACGGGGAGGTCATCATGTGGATGTCAGGAAACATGCAGTGGCAATGTAGGATAGGCTTCTTAAAATCATCACGGGGTGGTGCGCATTGTAATGGTTTCTAACAGGACATTCACGAGTAGGAGTGAGAAAAACATCACTGGGTGGTGTAATTCGGATAGTCTGAATTAGGATAGGCAATGACTTTCAATGTAGGATGGAGAAAAGCACCACAAGGTGGTCAGCATGGGGAGGTCATGAAACATGCACTGGCAATGTAGGATAGGTTTCTATAAAACATCGCGGGTGGTGCGCATTGTAAGGTTTTCAAACATGCCATTCACTAGTAGGATTGAGGAAAACATGATGGGGTGGTGTGAGCCGGAGTTTATGAATTTCGATAGGCAATGAGTGGCAATGTAGGATGGAGCATAGCACCACGGGTTGGTCAGCATGGGGAGGTCAGGAAACATGCAGTGGCCATTAAGCATAGAATTGTGAAAAATAACGCGGGGTGCTGCGCATTTTAAGGGTTTCTAACAGGCCATTCAGTAGTAGGAGTGGGAAAAACATCACGGGGTGGTGTGAATCGGAGGGTCTGAATTAGGATAGGAAGTGTGTGGCAATGTAGGATGGAGAAAAGCAACACCGGGTCGTCAGCATGGGGAGGTCAGGAAAGATGCAGTGGCAATGTAGGATATGTTTCTGATAAAAATCGAGGGTTGGTGGGCATTGTAATGTTTCTAACAGGCCATTCACTAGTAGGAGTGAGAAAAACATCACGGGGTGTTTTGCATCACAGGGGCTGAATTAGGATGGGCCGTGAGTGGCAATGTAGGATGGAGAAACTCACCACGGGGTGGTCAGCATGGGGAAGTCAGGAAACATGCATTGGCAATGTAGGATAGGTTTTGGAAAAACATCGCGGTGTAGTACACATTCTAAAGTGTTCTAAGAGTCCATTCAATAGTAGGAGTGAGAAAAATGTCACGGGGTGGTGTGAAACCGAAGGTCTGAATCAGGATAGGCCGTGAGTGGCAATGTAGGATGGAGAAAAGCACCACGGGTTCGTCAGCATGGGGAGGTCTGGGAACATGCAGTGGCCATGTATGTTAAGTTTCTGAAAAACATCTCGGGGTGCTGCGCATTATAAGTGTTTCAAACAGGCCATTCACTAGTAGGAGTGAGAAATGCATTATGGGTGGTGTGAGCCCGAGCTTCTGAATTTGGATAGGGAGTGAGGGGCATTGTATAATGAAGAAAAGCACCACGGGGTGGTCAGCATCGGAGGTCAGGAAACATGCAGTGGCATTGTAGGATATGTTTCTGAAAAACATCGCAGGGTGGTGCACATTGTACGGGTTTCTAACAGGCCATTAACTAGTAGGAGTGAGAAAAACATCACGGGGTGGTGTGAATCGGAGCGTTGAATTAGCATAGGCAGGGAGTGGCAATGTACGATGGACATTAGCCCCACGGGGTGATAAGCATGGGGGGGTGGTCAGAATGGGGAGGTCTTTAAACATGCAGTTGCAATGTAGGATAGGTTTCTGAAAAACATCGCAGGGTGTTGCGCATTGTTAGGGTTTCTAACAGGCCATTCACTAGCAGGAGTGAGAATAACATCACGGGGTGGTGTGAATCGAAGGCCCTGAATTAGGATAGGCAGGGAGTGGCAATGCAGGATGGAGAAACGTACCATGCGGTGGTCAGCATGTGGAGGTAAGAAACATGCAGCGGCCATGTAGGATAGGTTTCTGAAAATCATCGCAGGGTGGTGGGCATTGCCAGGGTTTCTAACAGGCCATTCACGAGTAGGAGTGAGAAAAACTTCACGGGGTGCTGTGATTCCACGAGTCTGAATTAGGATAGGAAATGAGTGTCAATGTAGGGTGGGTAAAAGCACCGCGTAGTGGTCAGCATGGCGGGTTGGTCAGCATGGGGAGGTCATGAAACATGCACTGGCAATGTAGGATAGTTTTCTTGAAAACATTGCGGGTGGTGCGCATTGTAAGGTTTTCAAACATTCCATTCACTAGTAGAATTGAGAAAAACATGATGGGGTGGTGTGAGCCGGAGTGTCTGAATTTCGATAGGCAATGAGGGCAATGTAGGATGGAGAATAGCACCACGGGTTGGTCAGCATGGGGAGGTCAGGAAACATGCAGTGGCATTGTAGGATAGGTTTCTTAAAAACATCGTGGGATGGCGCGCATTGCAAGATTTTCTAACATGCCATTCACTGGTAGGCGTGAGAAAAACATCACAGGGTGGTGTGAGTCAGAGGGTGTGAATTAGAATAGGCAGTGTGTGGCAATGTAGGATGGAGAAAAGCACCACGGCGTGGTCAGCATGGGGAAGTTAGGAAACATTCAGTGTCAATGTAGGATAGTTTTCTGAAAAAATTCGCAGGGTGGTGCGAATTGTAAAAGTTTCGAAGAGGCCATTGACTACCAAGAGTGAGAAAAACATGATGGGATGGTGTGAATCAGAGGGTCTGAATTTGGATAGGCAGTGAGTGGCAATGTAGGTTGGATAAAAGCACCACGGGTTGGTCAGCATGGGGAGGTCAGAAAACATGCAGTGGCAATGTACCATACGTTTCTGAAAAATATCGCGGGGTGGTGCACATTTTAAGGGTTTCTAAAAGGCCTATCACGAGTAGGAGTTACAAAAACATCACGGGGCGGTGTGAATCGGGTGGTCTGAATTAGGATAGGCAGTGAGTGGCAATGTAGCATGGAGAAAACCACCACGGGGTGGTTAGCATAGGGAGGTCAGGAAACATGCAGTGGCCATGTAGATTAAGTTTCTGAAAAACATCCCGGGGTGCTGCGCATTTTAAGGGTTTCTAAATGGCCATTCTCGAGTAAGAGTTAGAAATACATCACGGCGTGGTGTGAGCCGGAGGGTCTGAATTTGGATAGGCAGTGAGTGGCAATGCAGGACGGAGAAAAGCACCACCGGTTGGTCAGCATTGGTAGATAAGGAAACATTCCATGGCAATGTAGGAATGGTTTCTGAAAAGCATCGTGGAGTGGTGCGCATTGTAAGGGTTTCTAAAAGGCCATTCACTAGTAGGAGTGAGAAAAAGATCACGGAGCGGTGTGAATCGGGGGGTCGGAATGAGATAGGCAGTGAGTGGCAATGTAGCATGGAGAAAAACACCACGGGATGGTCAGCATTGGGAGTTCATTAAACATGCCGTGACAATGTAGGACCGGTCTCTGAAAACATCGTGGGGTGGTGTGCAATGTAAGGGTTTCTAACAGGCTATTCACTAGTAGGAGTGAGAAAAACATCACGGGGTGGTGTGAATCAGAGGGTCTGAATTAGGATACGCAGTGAGGGGCAATGTAGGATGGAGAAAAGAACCATGGGATGGTCAGCATGGGGAGGTCAGGAAACATGCAGTGGCAATGTAGGATAGGTTTCTGAAAAACATCGCGGAGTGGTGCGCATTGTAAGGGTTTCTAACAGGCCATTCACTAGGAGGAGTGAGAAAAACATCACGGGGTGGTGTGAATCGGATTGTCTGAATTAGGACAGGCAGTGAGTGACAATGTAGGATGGAGAAAAGCACTACGGGGTGGTCAGCAGGGGGAAGTCAGAAAACATGCATTGGCAATGTAGGATAGGTTTTAGAAATACATCGCGGTGTAGTGCGCATTCAAAAGGGTTCTAAGAGGCCATTCAGTAGTAGGAGTGAGAAAAATGTCACGGGGTGGTGTGAATCGGAGGGACTGAATAAGGTAGGCAGAGACTGGCAATGTAGAATGGAGAAAAGCACCACGGGGTGGTAACCATGGGGAGGTCAGGAAACATGCAGTGGCCATGTAGGTTAAGTTTCTGAAAAACATCCCCGGGTGCTGCGCATTATAAGTGTTTCGAACAGGCCATTCACTACTAGGAGTGAGAATTGCATCACGGGTGGTGTGAGCCGGAGCTTCTGAATTTGGATAGGCAGTGAGTGGCAATGTATAATGGAGAAAAGCACCACGGGGTGGTCAGCATGGGGAGGTCAGGAATCATGCAGTGGCATTGTAGGATAGGTTTCTGAAAAACATCGCGGGGTCTTGCGCATTGTATGGGTGTGAAACATTACATTCACGAGTAGGAGTGAGAAAAACATCACAGGTTGGTGTGAATCGGAGCGTCTGAATTAGGATAGGCAGGGAGTGGCAATGTAGGATGGACATTAGCCCCACGGGGTGGTCAGCATGGGGGGGGTGGTCAGAATGCGGAGGGCTTGAAACATGCAATCGCAATGTAGGATAGGTTTCTGAAAAACATCGCAGGGTGGTGCGCATTGTTAGGGTTTCTAACAGGCCATTCACGAGTAGGAGTGAGAAAAACTTCACGGGGTGGTGTGATTCCGAGAGTCCCAATTAGGATAGGAAATGAGTGGCAATATAGGATGTGTAAAATCACCACGGAGTGATCAGCATGGCGGGGTGGTCAGCATGGGGAGGTCATGAAACATGCACTGGCAATGTAGGATAGGTTTCTATAAAACATCGCGGGTGGTGCACATTGTAAGGTTTTCAAACACGCCATTCACTAGTAGAATTGAGAAAAACATGACTGCGAGTTGTGAGCCGGAGTGTCTGAATTTCGATAGGCAATGAGTGGCAATGTAGGATGGAGAACAGTACCACGGGTTGGTCAGCATGGGGAGGTCAGGAAAGAAGCAGTGGCATTGTAGGATAGGTTTATTAAAAACATCGTGGGATGGCGCGCACTGCAAGAGTTTCTAACAGGCCATTCACTGGTAGGTGTGAGGAAAACATCACGGGGTGGTGTGAATCAGAGGGTGTGAATTAGGATAGGCTGTGAGTGGCAATGTAGGATGGAGAAAAGCACCACGGGGTGGTCAGCATGGGGAAGTTAGTAAACATTCAGTGTCAATGTAGGATAGGTTTCTGAAAAACATCGCAGCGTGGTGCACATTGTAAGAGTTTCTAAGAGGCCATTCACTACTAGGAGTGAGAAAAACATGATGGGATGGTGTGAATCGGAGGGTCTGAATTTGGATAGGCAGTGAGTGACAATGTAGGTTTAATAAAAGCACCACGGGTTGGTCAGCATGGGGAGGTCAGGAAACATGCAGTGGCCATTAAGCATAGGTTTGTGAAAAATATCGCGGGGTGGTGCGCATTTTAAGGGTTTCTAACAGGCCATTCAGTAGTAGGAGTGGGAAAAACATCACGGGGTGGTGTGAATCGGAGGGTCTGAATTAGGAGAGGAAGTGTGTGGCAATGTAGGATGGAGAAAAGCACCACCGGGTCATCAGTTTGGGGAGGTCAGGAAAGATGCAGTGGCAATGTAGGATATGTTTCGGATAAAAATCGAGGGTTGGTGGGCATTGTAATGTTTCTAACAGGCCATTCACTAGTAGGAGTGAAAAAAACATCACGGGGTGTTTTGCATCACAGGGGCTGAATTAGGATGGGCCGTGAGTGGCAATGTAGGATGGAGAAACTCACCACGGGGTGGTCAGCATGGGGAAGTCAGGAAACATGCATTGGCAATGTAGGATAGGTTTCGGAAAAACATCGCGGTGTAGTGCACATTCTAAAGGGTTCTAAGAGGCCATTCAATAGTAGGAGTGAGAAAAATGTCACGGGGTGGTGTGACACCGAAGGTCTGAATCAGGATAGGCCGTGAATGGCAATGTAGGATGGAGAAAAGCACCACGGGTTCGTCAGCATGGGGAGGTCTGGGAACATGCAGTGGCCATGTATGTTAAGTTTCTGAAAAACATCTCGGGGTGCTGCGCATTATAAGTGTTTCGAACAGGCCATTCACTAGTAGGAGTGAGAAATGCATTATGGGTTGTGTAAGCCCGAGCTTCTGAATTTGGATAGGCAGTGAGGGGCATTGTATAATGAAGAAAAACACCACGGGGTGGTCAGCATGGGGAGGTCAGGAAACATGCAGTGGCATTGTAGGATATGTTTCTGAAAAACATCGCGGGGTGGTGCACATTGTACGGGTTTCTAACAGGCCATTAACTAGTAGGAGTGAGAAAAACATCACGGGGTGGTGTGAATTGGAGCGTCTGAATTAGCATAGGCAGGGAGTGGCAATGTACGATGGACATTAGCCCCACGGGGTGATAAGCATGGGGGGGTGGTCAGAATGGGGAGGTCTTTAAACATGCAGTTGCAATGTAGGATAGGTTTCTGAAAAACATCGCAGGGTGTTGCGCATTGTTAGGGTTTCTAACAGGCCATTAACTAGCAAGAGTGAGAATAACATCACGGGGTGGTGTGAATCGAAGGCCCTGAATTAGGATAGGCAGGGAGTGGCAATGCAGGATGGAGAAACGTACCATGGAGTGGTCAGCATGGGGAGGTAGGGAAACATGCAGCGGCCATGTAGGATAGGTTTCTGAAAATCATCGCAGGGTGGTGGGCATTGCAAGGGTTTCTAACAGGCCATTCACGAGTAGGAGTGAGAAAATCTTCACGGGGTGGTGTGATTCCACGAGTCTGAATTAGGATAGGAAATGAGTGGCAATGTAGGGTGGGTAAAAGCACCACGGAGTGGTCAGCATTGCGGGTTGGGCAACATGGGGAGGTCATGAAACATGCACTGGCAATGTAGGATATTTTTCTTGAAAACATTGCGTGTGGTGCACATTGTAAATTTTTCAAACATTCCATTCACTAGTAGAATTGAGAAAAACATGATGGGGTGGTGTGAGCCGGAGTGTCTGAATTTCGATAGGCAATGAGTGGCAATGTAGGATGGAGAATAGCACCACGGGTTGGTCAGCATGGGGAGGTCAAGAAACATGCAGTGGCATTGTAGGATAGGTTTCTTAAAAACATCGTGGGATGGCGCGCATTGCAAGAGTTTCTAACATGCCATTCACTGGTAGGCGTGAGAAAAACATCACAGGGTGGTGTGAGTCAGACGGTGTGAATTAGAATAGGCAGTGAGTGGCAATGTAGGATGGAGAAAAGCACCACGGCGTGGTCAGCATGGGGAAGTTAGGAAACATTCAGTGTCAATGTAGGATAGTTTTCTGAAAAAATTCGCAGGGTGGTGCGAATTGTAAAAGTTTCGAAGAGGCCATTGACTACCAAGAGTGAGAAAAACATGATGGGATGGTGTGAATCAGAGGGTCTGAATTTGGATAGGCAGTGAGTGGCAATGTAGGTTGGATAAAAGCACCACGGGTTGGTCAGCATGGGGAGGTCAGAAAACATGCAGTGGCAATGTAGCATACGTTTCTGAAAAATATCGCGGGGTGGTGCACATTTTAAGGGTTTCTAAAAGGCCTATCACGAGTAGGAGTTACAAAAACATCACGGGGCGGTGTGAATCGGAGCGTCTGAATTAGCATAGGCAGGGAGTGGCAATGTAGGATGGACATTAGCCCCACGGGGTGATAAGCATGGGGGGGTGGTCAGAATGGGGAGGTCTTTAAACATGCAGTTGCAATGTAGGATAGGTTTCTGAAAAACATCGCAGGGTGTTGCTCATTGTTAGGGTTTCTAACAGGCCCTTCACTAGCAGGAGTGAGAATAACATCACGGGGTGGTGTGAATCGAAGGCCCTGAATTAGGATAGGCAGGGAGTGGCAATGCAGGATGGAGAAACGTACCATGGAGTGGTCAGCATGTGGAGGTACGGAAACATGCAGCGGCCATGTAGGATAGGTTTCTGAAAATCATCGCATGGTGGTGGGCATTGCAAGGGTTTCTAACAGGCCATTCACGAGTAGGAGTGAGAAAAACTTCACGGGGTGGTGTGATTCCACGAGTCTGAATTAGGATAGGAAATGAGTGTCAATGTAGGGTGGGTAAAAGCACCGCGTAGTGGTCAGCATGGCGGGTTGGTCAGCATGGGGAGGTCATGAAACATGCACTGGCAATGTAGGATAGTTTTCTTGAAAACATTGCGGGTGGTGCGCATTGTAAGGTTTTCAAACATTCCATTCACTAGTAGAATTGAGAAAAACATGATGGGGTGGTGTGAGCCGGAGTGTCTGAATTTCGATAGGCAATGAGTGGCAATGTAGGATGGAGAATAGCACCACGGGTTGGTCAGCATGGGGAGGTCAAGAAACATGCAGTGGCATTGTAGGATAGGTTTCTTAAAAACATCGTGGGATGGCGCGCATTGCAAGAGTTTCTAACATGCCATTCACTGGTAGGCGTGAGAAAAACATCACAGGGTGGTGTGAGTCAGAGGGTGTGAATTAGAATAGGCAGTGAGTGGCAATGTAGGATGGAGAAAAGCACCACGGCGTGGTCAGCATGGGGAAGTTAGGAAACATTCAGTGTCAATGTAGGATAGTTTTCTGAAAAAATTCGCAGGGTGGTGCGAATTGTAAAAGTTTCGAAGAGGCCATTGACTACGAAGAGTGAGAAAAACATGATGGGATGGTGTGAATCAGAGGGTCTGAATTTGCATAGGCAGTGAGTGGCAATATAGGTTGGATAAAAGCACCACGGGTTGGTCAGCATGGGGAGGTCAGAAAACATGCAGTGGCAATGTAGCTTACGTTTCTGAAAAATATCGCGGGGTGGTGCACATTTTAAGGGTTTCTAAAAGGCCTATCATGAGTAGGAGTTAGAAAAACATCACAGGGCGATGTGAATCGGGTGGTCTGAATTAGGATAGGCAGTGAGTGGCAATGTAGCATGGAGAAAACCACCACGGGGTGGTTAGCATAGGGAGGTCAGGAAACATGCAGTGGCCATGTAGATTAAGTTTCTGAAAAACATCCCGGGGTGTTGCGCATTTTAAGGGTTTCTAAATGGCCATTCTCGAGTAAGAGTTAGAAATACATCATGGCGTGGTGTGAGCCGGAGGGTCTGAATTTGGATAGGCAGTGAGTGGCAATGCAGGATGGAGAAAAGCACCACCGGTTGGTCAGCATTGGTAGATAAGGAAACATTCCATGGCAATGTAGGAATGGTTTCTGAAAAGCATCGTGGAGTGGTGTGCATTGTAAGGGTTTCTAAAAGGCCATTCACTAGTAGGAGTGAGAAAAAGATCACGGAGCGGTGTGAATCGGGGGGTCTGAATGAGATAGGCAGTGAGTGGCAATGTAGCATGGAGAAAAACACCACGGGATGGTCAGCATTGGGAGTTCAGGAAACATGCCGTGACAATGTAGGACCGGTCTCTGAAAACATTGTGGGGTGGTGTGCAATGTAAGGGTTTCTAACAGGCTATTCACTAGTAGGAGTGAGAAAAACATCACGGGGTGGTGTGAATCAGAGGGTCTGAATTAGGATACGCAGTGAGGGGCAATGTAGGATGGAGAAAAGAACCATGGGATGGTCAGCATGGGGAGGTCAGGAAACATGCAGTGGCAATGTAGGATAGGTTTCTGAAAAACATCGCGGAGTGGTGCGCATTGTAAGGGTTTCTAACAGGCCATTCACTAGTAGGAGTGAGAAAAACATCACGGGGTGGTGTGAATCGGATTGTCTGAATTAGGACAGGCAGTGAGTGGCAATGTAGAATGGAGAAAAGCACTACAGGGTGGTCAGCAGGGGGAAGTCAGAAAACATGCATTGGCAATGTAGGATAGGTTTTAGAAATACATCGCGGTGTAGTGCGCATTCTAAAGGGTTCTAAGAGGCCATTCAGTAGTAGGAGTGAGAAAAATGTCACGGGGTGGTGTGAATCGGAGGGACTGAATAAGGTAGGCAGAGAGTGGCAATGTAGAATGGAGAAAAGCACCACGGGGTGGTAACCATGGGGAGGTCAGGAAACATGCAACGGCTATGTAGGTTAAGTTTCTGAAAAACATCCCCGGGTGCTGCGCATTATAAGTGTTTCGAACAGGCCATTCACTACTAGGAGTGAGAATTGCATCACGGGTGGTGTGAGCCGGAGCTTCTGAATTTGGATAGGCAGTGAGTGGCAATGTATAATGGAGAAAAGCACCACGGGGTGGTCAGCATGGGGAGGTCAGGAATCATGCAGTGGCATTGTAGGATAGGTTTCTGAAAAACATCGCGGGGTCTTGCGCATTGTGTGGGTGTGTAACATTACATTCACGAGTAGGAGTGAGAAAAACATCACGGGGTGGTGTGAATCGGAGCGTCTGAATTAGGATAGGCCGGGAGTGGCAATGTAGGATGGACATTAGCCCCACGGGGTGGTCAGCATGGGGGGGTGGTCAGAATGCGGAGGTCTTGAAGCATGTAGTCGCAATGTAGGATAGGTTTCTGAAAAACATCGCAGGGTGGTGCGCATTGTTAGGGTTTCTAACAGGCCATTCACGAGTAGGAGTGAGAAAAACTTCAAGGGGTGGTGTGATTCCGAGAGTCCCAATTAGGATAGGAAATGAGTGGCAATATAGGATGTGTAAAATCACCACGGAGTGATCAGCATGGCGGGGTGGTCAGCATGGGTAGGTCATGAAACATGCACTGGCAATGTAGGATAGGTTTCTATAAAACATCGCGGGTGGTGCACATTGTAAGGTTTTCAAACACGCCATTCACTAGTAGGATTGAGAAAAACATGACTGCGAGTTGTGAGCCGGAGTGTCTGAATTTCGATAGGCAATGAGTGGCAATGTAGGATGGAGAACAGTACCACGGGTTGGTCAGCATGGGGAGGTCAGGAAAGAAGCAGTGGCATTGTAGGATAGGTTTATTAAAAACATCGTGGGATGGCGCGCACTGCAAGAGTTTCTAACAGGCCATTCACTGGTAGGTGTGAGGAAAACATCACGGGGTGGTGTGAATCAGAGGGTGTGAATTAGGATAGGCTGTGAGTGGCAATGTAGGATGGAGAAAAGCACCACGGGGTGGTCAGCATGGGGAAGTTAGTAAACATTCAGTGTCAATGTAGGATTGGTTTCTGAAAAACATCGCAGCGTGGTGCACATTGTAAGAGTTTCTAAGAGGCCATTCACTACTAGGAGTGAGAAAAACATGATGGGATGGTGTGAATCGGAGGGTCTGAATTTGGATAGGCAGTGAGCGACAATGTAAGTTTAATAAAAGCACCACGGGTTGGTCAGCATGGGGAGGTCAGGAAACATGCAGTGGCCATTAAGCATAGGTTTGTGAAAAATATCGCGGGGTGGTGCGCATTTTAAGGGTTTCTAACAGGCCATTCAGTAGTAGGAGTGGGAAAAACATCACGGGGTGGTGTGAATCGGAGGGTCTGAATTAGGATAGGAAGTGTGTGGCAATGTAGGATGGAGAAAAGCACCACCGGGTCGTCAGCATGGGGAGGTCAGGAAAGATGCAATGGCAATGTAGGATATGTTTCTGATAAAAATCGAGGGTTGGTGGGCATTGTAAGTGTTTCTAACAGGCCATTCACTAGTAGGAGTGAGAAAAACATCACGGGGTGTTTTGCATCACAGGGGCTGAATTAGGATGGGCCTTGAGTGGCAATGTAGTATGGAGAAAGTCACCATGGGGTGGTCAGCATGGGGAAGTCAGGAAACATGCATTGGCAATGTAGGATAGGTTTCGGAAAAACATCGCGGTGTAGTGCACATTCTAAAGGGTTCTAAGAGGCCATTCAATAGTAGGAGTGAGAAAAATGTCACGGGGTGGTGTGAAACCGAAGGTCTGAATCAGGATAGGCCGTGAGTGGCAATGTAGGATGGAGGAAAGCACCACGGGTTCGTCAGCATGGGGAGGTCTGGGAACATGCAGTGGCCATGTATGTTAAGTTTCTGAAAAACATCTCGGGGTGCTGCGCATTATAAGTGTTTCGAACAGGCCATTCACTAGTAGGAGTGAGAAATGCATTATGGGTGGTGTGAGCCCGAGCTTCTGAATTTGGATAGGCAGTGAGGGGCATTGTATAATGAAGAAAAGCACCACGGGGTGGTCAGCATGGGGAGGTCAGGAAACATGCAGTGGCAATGTAGGATATGTTTCTGAAAAACATCGCGGGGTGGTGCACATTGTATGGGTTTCTAACAGGCCATTAACTAGTAGGAGTGAGAAAAACATCACGGGGTGGTGTGAATTGGAGCGTCTGAATTAGCATAGGCAGGGAGTGGCAATGTAGGATGGACATTAGCCCCACGGGGTGATAAGCATGGGGGGGTGGTCAGAATGGGGAGGTCTTTAAACATGCAGTTGCAATGTAGGAAAGGTTTCTGAAAAACATCGCAGGGTGGTGCGCATTGTTAGGGTTTCTAACAGGCCATTCACTAGCAGGAGTGAGAATAACATCACGGGGTGCTGTGAATCGAAGGCCCTGAATTAGGATAGGCAGGGAGTGGCAATGCAGGATGGAGAAACGTACCATGGAGTGGTCAGCATGGGGAGGTAGGGAAACATGCAGCGGCCATGTAGGATAGGTTTTTGAAAATCATCGCAGGGTGGTGGGCATTGCAAGGGTTTCTAACAGGCCATTCACGAGTAGGAGTGAGAAAAACTTCACGGGGTGGTGTGATTCCACGAGTCTGAATTAGGATAGGAAATGAGTGGCAATGTAGGGTGGGTAAAAGCACGACGGAGTGGTCAGCATGGCGGGTTGGGCAGCATGGGGAGGTCATGAAACATGCACTGGCAATGTAGGATAGTTTTCTTGAAAACATTGCGTGTGGTGCGCATTGTAAGGTTTTCAAACATCCCATTCACTAGTAGGATTGAGAAAAACATGAAGGGGTGGTGTGAGCCGGAGTGTCTGAATTTCGATAGGCAATGAGTGGCAATGTAGGATGGAGAATAGCACCACGGGTTGGGCAGCATGGGGAGGTCAGGAAGCATGCAGTGGCATTGTAGGATAGGTTTCTTAAAAACATCGTGGGATGGCGCGCATTGCAAGAGTTTCTAACAGGCAATTCACTGGTAGGCGTGAGAAAAACACCACGGGGTGGTGTGAATCAGAGGGTGTGAATTAGGATAGGCAGTGAGTGGCAATGTAGGATGGAGAAAAGCCCCGCGGGGTGATCAGCATGGGGAAGTTAGGAAACATTCAGTGTCAATGTAGGATAGGTTTCTGAAAAAATTCGCAGGGTGGTGCGAATTGTAAGAGTTTCGAAGAGGCCATTGACTACCAAGAGTGAGAAAAACATGATGGGATGGTGTGAATCAGAGGGTCTGAATTTGAATAAGCAGTGAATGGCAATGTAGGTTGGATAAAAGCACCACGGGTTGGTCAGCATGGGGAGGTCAGGAAACTTGCAGTGGCAATGTATCATAGGTTTCTGAAAAATATCGCGCGGTGGTGCGCATTTTGAGGGTTTCTAACAGGCCATTCACTAGTAGGAGTGAGAAAAAGATCACGGAGTGGTGTAAATCGGGTGGTCTGAATTAGGATAGGCAGTGAGTGGCAATGTAGCATGGAGAAAACCACCACGGGATGGTCAGCATGGGGAGTTCATGAAACATGCCGTGGCAATGTAGGATAGGTCTCTGAAAACATCGTGAGGTGGTGTGCATTGTAATGGTTTCTAACCGGCCATTCACTTGTAGGAGTGAGGAAAACATCACGGAGTGGTGTGAATCGGAGGGTCTGTATTAGAATAGGTAGTGTGTGGCAATGTAGGATGGAGAAAAACACCCCGGTGTGGGCAGCATGGGGATGTCAGGAAACATGCAGTGGCAATGTAGGATAGGTTTCTGAAAAACATAGTGGGGTGGTGCGCATTGTATGGGTTTCTAACATTACATTCACTAGTAGGAGTGAGAAAAACATCACGGCGTGTTGTGAATCGGAGGGTCTGATTTAGGTTAGTTAGTGAATGGCAATCTAAGATGGAGAAAAGAACCACGGGGTGGTCAGCATGGAGAGGTCAGGAAACATGCAGTGGCAATAAATGATAGGTTTCTGAAAAACCTTGCGGGGTGGTGCGCATTGTATGGGGGGGTAACATTACATTCACTAGTAGGAGTGAGAAAAACATCACAGGGTGGTGTGAATCATAGGATCTGAATTAGGATAGGCAGTGAGTGGCAATGTAGGATGGAGAAAAGCTCCACGGGGTGGTCAGCATGGGGAGGTCAGGAAACATGCAGTGGCAATGTAGGATAGCTTTCTGAAAAACATCGCTGGGTGGTGCCCATTGTATAGTTGTATAACGTAACATTCATTAGTAGGAGTGAGAAAAACAGCAAGAGGTGGTCTGAATCGGAGAGTCTGAATTAGGATAGGCAGCGAGGGGCAATGTAGGATGGAGAAAAGCACCACGAGGTGGTCAGCATGGGGAGGTCAGGAAACATGCAGTGGCAATGTAGGATAGCTTTCTGAAAAACGTCGCGGGGTCTTGCGCATTGTATGGGTGCGTAACATTACATTCACTAGTAGGAGTGAGAAAAACATCACGGGGTGGTGTGAATCAGAGGGTCTGAATAAGGATAGGCAATTAGGATAGGCAATGTAGGATGGAAAAAAGCACCAAGGCGTGGTCGGCATGGGGAGATTAGGAAACAAGCACTGGCAATGTAGGATAGGTTTCTGAAAAACATCGTGGGGTGGTGCGCATTGTATGGTTGTGTAACATTACATTCACTAGTTGGAGTGAGAAAAACATCACACTTGGTGTGATTCGGAGTGTTTGAATTAGGATAGGCAGTGAGTGGCAATGTAGGATGGAGAAAAGCACCACGGGGTGGTCAGCATGGGGAGGTTAGCAAACATGCAGTGGAAATGTAGGATAGGTTTCTGAAAAACATCGCGGGGTGGTTCGCATTGTATGGTTGTGTAACATTACATTCATAAGTAGGAGTGAGTAAAATATCAAGGGGTGGTCTGAATCGTAGCGCCTGAATTAGGATAGGCAGCGAGGGGCAATGTAGGATGGAGAAAAGCACCACGGGGTGGTCAGCATGGGGAGGTCAGGAAACATGCAGTGGCAATGAAGGATAGGTTTCCCAAAAACATTGCCTCATGGTGCGAATTGTATGGGTGTGTAACATTACATTCAAGAGTAAGAGTGACAAAAACATCATGGGGTGGTGTGAATCGGAGCGTCTGAATTAGGATAGGCAGTGAGTGGCAATGTAGGATGGAGAAAAGCACCACGGGGTGGTCAGCATGGGGAGGTCAGGAAACATGCAGTGGCAATGTAGGATAGGTTTCTGAAAAACATCACGGGGTTGTGCGCATTGTATAGGTTTCTAACATTACATTCAGTAGTAGGAATGAGAAAAACATCACGGGGTTTGTGAATCGGAGGGCATGAATTAGGATAGGCAGTGAGTGGCAATGTAGGATGGAGAAAAGTAAGACGGGATGGTCAGCATGGGGATGTCAGGAAACATGCAATGGCAATGTAGCATAGGTTTCTGAAAAACATCGCGGGGTGATGCACATTGTATGGGTTTCTCAAATTACATTCACTAGTATTGTGGGAAAAACCTCACTGGGTGGTGTGAAAGATAGTATCTAAATTAGGATAGGCAGTGAGTAGCAATGTAGGTTGGAGAAAAGCACCACGGAGTGGCCAGCATGGGGAGGTCAGGAAACATACACTGGCAATGTAACATAGGTTTCTGAAAAACATCGCGGGGTGTTGCGCATTGTTTGAACGTCTAACATTACATTCACTAGCAGGGTGGGAAAAACATCACGGGGTGGTGTGAATCATAGGATCTAAATTAGGATAGGCATTGATTTGCAATGTAGGTTGGAGATAAGCACCACGGGGTGTTCAGCATGGGGAGGTCAGGAAATATGCAGTGGCAATGAAGGATAGGTTTCTGAAAAACATTGCAGCGTGGTGCGCATTGTATGGGTGTGTAACATTACATTCACTAGTAGGAGTGAGAAAAACATCACGGGGTGGTGGGAATCATAGGATCTGAATTAGAATAGGTAGTGTGTGGCAATGTAGGATGGAGAAAAGCACCACGGGGTGGGCAGCATGGGGAGGTCAGGAAACATGCAGTGGCAATGTAGGATAGGTTTCTGAAAAACATAGTGGGGTGGTGCACATTGTATGGGCTTCCAACATTATATCCACTAGTAGGAGTGAGAAAAACATCACGGGGTGGTGTGAATCGGAGGGTCTGATTTAGGATAGTTAGTCAGTAGCAATGTAGGATGGAGAAAAGCACCACGGGGTGGTCAGCATGGGGAGGTCAGGAAACATGCAGTGGCAAAGAAGGATAGGTTTCTGAAAAACATTGAAGCGTGGTGCGCATTGTATGGGTGTGTAACATTACATTCACTAGTAGGAGTGAGAAAAACATCCCGGGTGGTGGGATTCATAGGATCTCAATTAGGATAGTCAGTGAGTGGCAATGTAGGATGGAGAAAAGCACCACGGGGTGGTCAGCATGGGGAGGTCAGGAAACATGTAGTGGCAATGTAGGATAGGTTTCTGAAAAACATCGCGGGGTAGTGCGCATTGTATGGGTGTCTAACATTACATTCAGTAGTAGGAATGAGAATAACATCACGGGGTTGTGTTAATCAGGGGGCCTGAATTTGGATAGGCAGTGAGTGGCAATGTAGGATGGAGAAAAGTAAGACGGGGTGGTCAGCATGGGGATGTTAGGAAACATGCAATGGCAATGTAGCATAGGTTTCTGAAAAACATCACTGAGTGGTGCGCATTGTATGTGTTTCTCAAATTACATTCACTAGTATTGTGGGAAAAACACCACGGGGTGGTGTGAATGATAGTATCTAAATTAGGATAGGCAGTGAGTAGCAATGTAGGTTGGAGAAAAGCACCACGGGGTGGTCAGAATGGGGAGGTCAGGAAATATGCAGTGTCAATGTAGGATAGGTTTCTGAAAAACATCGCGGGGTCGTGCGCATTGTATGGGTGTGTAACATTATATTCACTAGTAGGAGTGAGAAAAACATCACGGGGTGGTGTGAATCATAAGATGTGAATTAGTTTGGCCGTGAGTGGGAATGTAGGAAGGAGAAAAGCACCACGGGGTGGTCAGCATGGGGAGGTCAGGAAACATGCCGTGGCAATGTAAAACATCCCGGGGCGGTGCACAGTGTATGGGTGTGTAACATTACATTCACTAGTAGGAGTGAGAAAAACATCACGGGGTGGTGTGAATCATAGGGTCTGAATTAGGATAGGCAGGGAGTGGCAATGTAGGATGGAGAAGAGAACCAC
This sequence comes from Cavia porcellus, assembly GCF_034190915.1. Classification (NCBI taxonomy): domain Eukaryota; kingdom Metazoa; phylum Chordata; class Mammalia; order Rodentia; family Caviidae; genus Cavia; species Cavia porcellus. The sequence continues at coordinate 32,721,423 of NW_026947515.1, forward strand.
GGTGTGTTCAGCATGGGGAGGTCAGGAAATATGCAGTGGCAATGTAGGATATGCTTGTGAAAAACATCGCGGGGTGGTGCGCTTTGTATTGGTTTGTAACATTACATTTACTAGTTGGAGTGAGAAAAACATCACGGGGTAGTGTGAATCATAGGGTCTCAATTAGGGTAGGCAGTGAGTGGCAATGTAGGTTGGAGAAAAGCACGATGGGGTGGTCAGCATCAGAACGTCAGGAAACATGCAGTGGCTATGTAGGATAGGTTTCTGAAAAACATCGCGGGGTGGTGCACATTGAATGGGTGTGTAACATTACATTCACTAGTAGGAGTGAGAAAAACATCTTGGGTAGCGTGAATCGGAGGGCCTGAATTAGTATAGGAAGTGAGTGGAAATTTAGGATGGAGAAAAGCACCACGGGGTGGTCAGCATGGGAGGTCAGCAAACATGCAGTGGGAATGTATTATAGGTTTCGGAAAAACATCGCACGGTGGTGCGCATTGAATGGATATGTAACATTGCATTCATTAGTAGGAGTGAGAAAAACATCAAGGGGTGGTCTGAATCAGAGCGTCTGAATTAGGATAGGCAGGGAGGGGCTATGTAGGACGGAGAAAAGCACCACGGGGTGGTCAGCATGGGGAGGTCAGGAAACATGCAGTGGCAATGTAGGATAGGTTTATGAAAAACTTCGCGGGGTGGTGCGCATTGTATGGTTGTGTAACATTACATACACAAGTAGGAGTGAGAAAAACATCAAGGGGTGGTCTGAATCAGAGCGTCTGAATTAGGATAGGCAGCGAGGGGTAATGTAGGATGGAGAGAAGCACCACGGGGTGGTCAGAATGGGGAGGTCAGGAAACATGAAGTGGAAATGTAGGATAGGTTTCTGAAAAAATATTGCGGGGTGGTGCCCATTGTATGGGTGTGTAAAATTATATTCACTAGTAGGAGTGAGAAAATCATCACGGGGCGGTGTGAATCGGAGGGTCTGAATTAGGATAGGCAGTGAGTATCAATGTAGGATGGAGAAAACACCACGGGGTGGTCAGCATGGGGAGGTCAGGAAACATGCAGTGGCAATGTAGGATAGGTTTCTGAAAAACATCGCAGGGTGGTGCGCATTGTATGGGTGTATAACATTACATTTACTAGTAGGAGTAAGAAAAACATCACTGGGTGGTGTGAATCGGAGGGTCAGAATCAGGATAGGCAGTGAGTGGCAATATAGGATGGAGAAAAGCACCACGGGGCTTTCAGCATGGGGAGGTCAGGAAACATGCAGTGGCAATGTAGGATAGGTTTCTGAAAAACATCGCGGGTTGGTGCGCATTGTATGGGTGTGTAACATTACATTCACTAGTAGGAGTGAGAAAAACATCACGGGGTGGTGTGAATGTGATGGTCTGAATAAGGATAGGCAGTGAGTGGCAATGTAGGATGGAGAAAGCACCACGGGTTGGTCAGCATGGGGAGGTCAGGAAACATGCAGTGGCAATGTAGGACAGGTTTCCGAAAAACATCGCGGGGTGGTGCGCTTTGTATGGGTGTGTAACATTACATTCACTAGTAGGAGTGAGAAAACCATCACGGGGTGGTGTGAATCGGAGGGTCTGAATTAGGATAGGCTGTGAGTGGCAATGCAGGATGGAGAAAACACCACGGGGTGGTCAGCATGGGGAGGTCAGGAAACATGCAGTGGCAATATATGATAGGTTTCTGAAAAACATCGCAGGGTGGTGCGCATTGTATGGGTGTATAACATTACATTCACTAGTAGGAGTAAGAAAAACATCACTGGGTGGTGTGAATCGGAGGGTCAGAATCAGGATAGGCAGTGAGTGGCAATATAGGATGGAGAAAAGCACCACGGGGCCTTCAGCATGGGGAGGTCAGGAAACATGCAGTGGCAATGTAGGATATGCTTCTGAAAAACATCGCGGGTTGATGCGCATTGTATGTGTGTGTAACATTACATTCACTAGTAGGAGTGAGAAAAACATCACGGGGTGGTGTGAATGTGAGGGTCTGAATAAGGATAGGCAGTGAGTGGCAATGTAGAATGGAGAAAGCACCATGGGTTGGTCAGCATGGGGAGGTCAGGAAACATGCAGTGGCAATGTAGGATAGGTTTCCGAAAAACATCGCGGGGTGGTGCGCATTGTATGGGTGTTTAACACTACATTCACTAGAAGGAGTGAGATAAACATCACGGGGTTGTGTGAATCAGAGGGTTGGAATTAGTATAGGCAGTGAGTGGCAATGTAGGATGGAGAAAAGCACCAAAGCGTGGTCAGCATGGGAAGGTAAGGAAACATGCATTTGCAATGTAGTATAGGTTTCCTAAAAACATCGCGGGGTGGTGCGCATTGTATTGGTATGTAACATTACATTCACTAGTTGGATTGACAAAAGCATCACAGGGTGGTATGAAATGGAGGGTCTGAATAAGGACAGGCAGTGAGTGGCAATGTAGGATGGAGAAAAGCACCACGGGTTGGTCAGCATGGGGAGGTCAGGAAACCTGCAGGGGCAATGTAGGATAGGTTTCTGAAAAACATCGCGGGGTGGTGCTCATTGTATGGGTGTGTAACATTACATTCACTAGTAGGAGTGAGAAAAACGTCACGGGGTGGTGTGAATCGGAAGGTCTGAATTAGGATAGGCAGTGAGTGGCAATGTAGGATTGAGAAAAGCACCACGGGTGGGTCAGCATTGGAGGTCAGGAAACATGCAGTGGCAATGTAGGATAGGTTTCTGAAAAACATCACGGGGTGGTGCGCATTGTATGGGTGTGTAAAATTACGTTCACTAGCAGAAGTGAGAAACACATCACGGGGTGGTGTGAATCGAATGGTCTGAATAAGAATATGCAGTGAGTGGCAATGTAGGATGGAGAAAAGCACCATGGGGTGGTGAGCATGGCGAGGTCAGGAAACATGCAGTGGCAATGTATGATTGGCTTCTGAAAAACATTGCGGAGTGGTGCGCATTTTATATGTGTGTAACATTACATTCACTAGTAGGAGTGAGAAAAACATCACAGGGTGGTGTGAATCAGAGGATCTGAATTAGGATAAGCAGTGAGTGGCAATGTAGGATGGAGAAAAGCATCATGGGGTGGTCAGCATGGGGAGGTCTGGAAACATGCAAGGGCAATGTAGGTTAGGTTTCTGAATAACATCGCGGGGTGGTGCGCATTGTATGGGTGTGTAACATTATATTCATTAGTAGCAGTGACAAATCATCAGGGGGTGGTGTGAATCGGAGGGTCTGAATTAGGATAGGCAGTGAGTGGCAATGTAGGATGGAGAAAAGCAGCACGGGGTTGTCAGCATGCGGAGGTTAGGAAACATGCCGTGGCAATGTAGGATAGGTTCTGAAAAACATCGCGGGGTGTGGCGCATTGTATGGCTGTGTAATATTACATTCACTAGTAGGAGTGCATAAAACATCACGGGGTGGTGTGAATCCGATGGTCTGAATAAGGAAGGTCAGTAAGTGGCAATTTAGGATGGAGAAAAGCACCACGGGGTGGTCAGCATGGGGAGGTCAGGAAACATGCATTGGCAATGTAGGATAGGTTTGTGAAAAACATCGCGGGGTAGTGCGCACTGGAAGTGTTTCTAACAGGCCATTCACTAGTAGGAGTGAGAAAAACATCACACAGTGGTGTGAATCAGAGTGTCTGAATTAGAATAGGCAGTGAGTGGCAATGTAGGATGGAGAAAAGCACCACAGCGTGGTCAGCATGGGAAGGTAAGGAAACATGCATTTGCAATGTAGTATAGGTTTCCTAAAAACATCGTGGGGTGGTGCGCATTGTATTGGTATGTAACATTACATTCACTAGTTGGATTGACAAAACATCACAGGGTGGTGTGAAACGGAGGGTCTGAATAAGGACAGGCAGTGAGTGGCAATGTAGGATGGAGAAAAGCACCACGGGTTGGTCAGCATGGGGAGGTCAGGAAACCTGCAGTGGCAATGTAGGATAGGTTTCTTGTCGGTGTCACTCCCGGCCGGCAGGAAGGACACACGACAAAGTCTGGCAGTGGACAACCTTTTCTTTTATTTTCTCTCCGTACAGCCTGCCCTGGGATCGCTCCCAGCCGAAGCCTCCTCTGGTCCGCTCCCCGCGGCTCCTTCCGTGCTTCGCTCAGAAGCCTCTAGCGGTCCGCTCTCCGCGGCTCCTTCCGGGCTTCTACTTCCCCCCAGGGGTGGCACCAGTATATATACGGATACAGTGTCCCATCATATTAAAGTAAGCAAGGCAAGCTGATTGGCTAACATATTATTGAGCGGGTTGTTTACGCGGTAAGCAGGAAACTAACGTGCTCGATGGGAGGGGTAATCTAACTCAGGCTTTACTCTTTATCACAGGCCGCATGATCGCTATATGCGGCGGCTCGGCAATGTGGTGGCTCCCAACATCTCCCCCTTTTTTATTTTAAATAAGTCTACGCATCGCAGCCCGTCCTGAATTGAGTGTAGAGGCCTATGCCCTGATAGGAGGCCCACCAAGGGCTCTCGGCGTCGGCCCGGGTCGGCCGTCCCCGAGTCTGCCGAGGCCCCAAGGCCCTCGTCCTTTTTCCAGGGCCAGGAAGGAACCGGACGGAACCTGGATGCACACAGGCATACACTCATGTCGCTCCGCATGATCCCCCCGGGGCGACATTTGGTTTGGGCGAAACCTAGTAATTCAGCGGCTTTCGTGCGGTATGGGGTAGGGCCTGTCTTAGGTTGAGTCATGCTGGGGAGGCATGCTCTTACCCGTAATTGACTCGTCTACCCTGCTATATCATAATTTTTTAGAGGAGGAGTGTGGGAAGCTCACCGTCCCTAGACTCGGTCGTAGGCTAGGCGAGCGAGCCATGCATATGCCTGAGGATCTTCTTGTCCATTTCGGGCTACCGCTATTTCTATTCATCTTGTTGGTTGGTCTGTGATGGATCTCCGGTAGGGCAGGTCTGATCTTCAGTCGAGGGCTTTGTCGCCCGTGTCAGTCTCTCCAGTACCCACAGTGGTTCTCGTCCCGGTTCCTGTGGGAAGACACAAACCGCACCTCGGTTCCAGCTGACCACTGGATCCGGGCCCATCCATTGTCATGCCATAGATAACCGCGGCTTTGGAGGCAGGCCTTGGCTTACTCCCCCTTTTTGTTTTTTATTTTTTATTTTTATCTTTTTCGTTTTTTTTTTTTTTTTTTTTTTTTTTTTTTTTTTTTTTTTTTTTTTTTTTTGTACCAGGGATCGAACTGGCGATTGCCTGCTTACAAGGCAGGCGCTTATGCCGCTGAGCTAAATCCCCAGCCCCCATTTCCTCGACCGGCGTTTTTCTCAGCCTGCTCGGCAGAGAACTCTGTGTACCAGGCTCGCCAATCCAGGTAACTACCCGAGGGCAGACACGCCTTTGCCAGCTGAATCCAGTCCGCGGGGGTGAGGGGCCCAGAAGACAGGTTCTCCAGCATGGCAATGGTGTAAGGCGCAGTCGGCCCAAAGGTTGTAACTGCATTTTTAAGTTCTCTAATCTGCTTTATCTCAAAAGGCTCCCATGCATTACGTCCCTGGCCCATAGCTACTTGTACAGGAAATATCCCGTAGGGGCCACTATCTATCCCAGGTGGTGGATGTACCTCATGAGACAAACGTCCCCCCTGCCAAAGCCGCCTGTAAAAATACCGACCCGCCGGCGGCGGAGCATAAGACGGCGGCCGTGATTGGGCGGAAAATGGGGGCCCGTGCATCACTTCCTGTTCTGGCGAAAGGGGAGGGAGCTCCCACGCGGCCGCCTCGTGGCGAGGGATCGCTTCCGGGAACAGCCCCCAAGGTGGGGCGGAAGGCTTCGCCTCCCTCTCGCGCCAGGGGGCGCTCAGGAGCTCTCTACTCCTCCGCAGACCAAGTTGAGCGGAGCGCAATTCGCGGCGCAACGCTGGGAAAGAACCCTGCGACTCCTTATCGAGCGGCCTATCCTCTTGGCATCTAGGCTCCTTGGTCTCATCGTTGTCTAAGCCTTCCTCGTCCTCGGAGTCAGACGACTCCGAGGCCTGAGCCCCGTCTTCCTCCTTTATATCTTTGTCTCCTTTGACGGACCCCTCCCGGGAGCTCCCTGACTGGGCCTGTTCGAATGCCCTACGCACTTTAATGAGCTCTTGAGAACCTTCCCTGCAACCACCCTCGCTCTTCAAGCATGCATATATCATTTCCCACAGTGGCCGAGCGAAGACCGAAGCCCCGCCCTCCCTTTCCGCTAGAGAAAGATCCCTGCCCAACTTCTCCCACGAGGGCAGGTTTAAGTGCCCTGTGGGCAAGAACCAGGGAGCGAAACTATCAATCTCCTCAAAAAAGCTCTCCAGCGTTTTGCGTCCCACCTTGAGGTCTCTGGAGTTTAAGAGCTTCCGGAGGACCTGTACCAAGGGCTGGGTGTCGTTACTCGGTACGTTACCCATATTTAATATGTTACTCACCGCCTGAGGCCCAAAAATCCGCCACTTACGCGTGAGCCTGAGGGGAGTCTAAAAACCCTGTAGGTGCGCGCCACCCAGGGCCCAGGTTTATCCCCTACTCACCTGTCTCGCAGTGCTGTATCAAGGAACGTTGTCCACTACCACGTCTCGGGGGTGATCAGTTGTTCCCCGTGCGGGCCACCAAATGTCGGTGTCACTCCCGGCCGGCAGGAAGGACACACGACAAAGTCTGGCAGTGGACAACCTTTCCTTTTATTTTCTCTCCGTACAGCCTGCCCTGGGATCGCTCCCAGCCGAAGCCTCCTCTGGTCCGCTCCCCGCGGCTCCTTCCGTGCTTCGCTCCGAAGCCTCTACCGGTCCGCTCTCCGCGGCTCCTTCCGGGCTTCTACTTCCCCCCAGGGGTGGCACCAGTATATATACGGATACAGTGTCCAATCATATTAAAGTAAGCAAGGCAAGCTGATTGGCTAACATATTACTGAGCGGGTTGTTTACGCGGTAAGCAGGAAACTAACGTGCTCGATGGGAGGGGTAATCTAACTCAGGATTTACTCTTTACCACAGGCCGCATGATCGCTATATGCGGCGGCTCGGCAATGTGGTGGCTCCCAACAGTTTCTGAAAAACATCGCGGGGTGGTGCTCATTGTATGGGTGTGTAACATTATATTCACTAGTAGGAGTGAGAAAAATGTCACGGGGTGGTGTGAATCGGAGGGTCTGAATTAGGATAGGCAGTGAGTGGCAATGTAGGATTGAGAAAAGCACCACGGGTGGGTCAGCATTGGAGGTCAGGAAACATGCAGTGGCAATGTAGGATAGGTTTCTGAAAAACATCACGGTGTGGTGCGCATTGTATGGGTGTGTAACATTACATTCACTAGCAGATGTGAGAAACACATCACGGGGTGGTGTGAATCGAAGGGTCTGAATAAGAATATGCAGTGAGTGGCAATGTAGGATGGAGAAAAGCACCATGGGGTGGTGAGCATGGCGAGGTCAGGAAACATGCAGTGGCAATGTATGATTGGCTTCTGAAAAACATTGCGGAGTGGTGCGCATTGTATAAGTGTGTAACATTACATTCACTAGTAGGAGTGAGAAAAACATCACGGGGTGGTGTGAATCAGAGGATCTGAATTAGGATAAGCAGTGAGTGGCAATGTAGGATGGAGAAAAGCACCATGGGGTGGTCAGCATGGGGAGGTCTGGAAACATGCAGGGGCAATGTAGGATAGGTTTCTGAATAACATCGCGGGGTGGTGCGCATTGTATGGGTGTGTAACATTATATTCATTAGTAGCAGTGACAAATCATCAGGGGGTGGTGTGAATCGGAGGGTCTGAATTACGATAGGCAGTGAGTGGCAATGTAGGATGGAGAAAAGCAGCACGGGGTTGTCAGCATGCGGAGGTTAGGAAACATGCAGTGGCAATGTAGGATAGGTTCTGAAAAACATCGCGGGGTGTTGCGCATTGTATGGCTGTGTAATATTACATTCACTAGTAGGAGTGCGTAAAACATCACGGGGTGGTGTGAATCGGATGGTCTGAATAAGGAAGGTCAGTAAGTGGCAATTTAGGATGGAGAAAAGCACCACGGGGTGGTCAGCATGGGGAGGTCAGGAAACATGCATTGGCAATGTAGGATAGGTTTGTGATAAACATCGCGGGGTAGTGCACACTGGAAGTGTTTCTAACAGGCCATTCACTAGTAGGAGTGAGAAAAACATCAGGGGGTGCTGTGAATCAGAGGGTCTGAATTAGGATAGGCAAGGACTGGCAATGTAGGATAGAGAAAAGCACCTCGAGGTGGTCAGTATGTGGTAGTCAGGAAACATGCAGTGGCAATGTAGGATAGTTCTCTGAAAAACAACGCGGGGTGGTGCACATTGTAAGGGCTTCTAAGAGGCCATTTACTAGTAGGAATGAGAAAAACATCACAGGGTGGTATGAATCGGAGGGTGTGAATTAGCATAGGAAGTGAGTGGCAATGTAGCATGGAGAAAACCAAAACGTGGTGTTCAGCATGGAGAGCTCAGAAAACATGCAGTGGCAATGTAGGATAGGTATCTGAAAAACATCACGGGGTGGTGCACATTGTAAGCGTTTCTAACAGGCCATTCAATAGTAGGAGTGAGAAAAACATCACGCTGTGGTGTGACTCGCAGGGTCTGAATTGGTATAGGCTGGGTGTGTCAATGTAGGATGGAGAAAAGCAACACGGGCTGGTGAGCAGGGGAGGTCAGGAAACATGCAGTGTCAATGTATGATAGGTTTCTGAAAAACATCGCAGGGTGGTGCGCATTGTAACGGTTTCTAACAGGTCATTCACTAGTAGGAGTGAGAAAAACATCAAGGCATGGTGTGAATCGGAGGGTCTGAAATAGGATAGGCAGTGAGTGGCAATGTAGGATGGAGAAAATCACCACGGGGTGGTCAGCATGGCCGGGTGGTCAGCATGGGGAGGTTAGGAAACATGCAGTGGCAACGTAGGATAGGTTTCTGAAAAAAATCGCAGGGTAGTGCGCATTGTAAGGGTTTCTAACAGGCCATTCACTAGTAGGAGTGAGAAAAACATCACACAGTGGTGTGAATCAGAGTGTCTGAATTAGAATAGGCAGTGAGTGGCAATGTAGGATGGAGAAAGCACCAAGGGATGGTCAGCATGGGAAAATCAGGAAACCTGCAGTGGCAATGGAGGATAGGTTTCTGAAAAACATCGTGGAGTGGAGTGCATTGTAAGGGTTTCTAACAGGCCATTCACTAGTAGGAGTGAGAAAAACATCACGGGGTGGTATAAATCAGATGTCTGAAATAGGATAGGCCGTGAGTGGCAATGTAGGATGGAAAAAAGCACCAAGGGGTGGTCAGCATGACCAGGTCAGGAAACATGCTGTGGAAATGTGGGATAGGTTTCTGAAAAACATCGTGAGCTCTTGCGAATTGTAAGCGTTTCTAACAGGCCATTCACTAGTAGGAGTGTGATAAACATCACATGGTGTTGTGAATTGGAGGCTTGATTTAGGATAATCAGCGAGTGTCAATGTAGGATGGAGAAAAGCACCATGGGGTTATCAGCATGTGGAGGTCAGGAAACATGCGGTGGCAATATAGGATAGGTTTCTGAAAAACATCGGGTGGTGGTGCGCATTGTAAGGATTTCTAATAGGCCATTCAGTAGTCAGAGTGAGAAAAACATCACGGGATGCTGTGAATCAGAGGGTATGAATTTTGATAGGCTGTGAGTGGCAATGTAGGATGGAGAAAAGCACCACGGGGTGGTCACCATGGCGGGGTAGTCAGCATAGGCTGGTCAGGAAACATCCAATGGCAATGTAGGATAGGTTTCTGAAAAACTTCGGGGGGTCGTGCATATTGCAAAGTTTTCTAACTGGCCATTCAGTAGTAGGAGTGAGAAAAACATCACGAGGTGGTGTGAATATGAGGGTCTGAATTAGGATAGGCAGTGAGTGGCAATGTAGGATGGAGAAAGCACCACGGGTTGGTCAGCATGGGGAGGTCAGAAAACATGCAGTCGCAATGTAGGATAGGTTTCTGAAAAACATCGCGGGGTGGGGCTCATTCTATGGGTGTGTAACATTATATTCACTAGTAGGAGTGAGAAAAACATCACGGTGTTGTGTGAATCGGAGTGTCTGAATTAGGATAGGAAATGAGTGAAAATGTAGGATGGAGAAAAGCACCACGGGGTGGTCAGCATGAGGAGGACAGGAAACATGCAGTGGCAATGTACGATAGGTTTCTGAAAAACATCGCGGGGTGGTGCGCATTGTATGGGTGTTTTTAACATTACATTCACAAGTAGGAGTGAGAAAAACATAACGGGGTGGTGTGAATCAGAGGTTCTGAATGAGGATAGGCAGTGAGTCGCAATGTAGGATGGAGAAAAGCACCACGGGGTGGTCAGCATGTGGAGGTCAGGACACATGCAGTGGCAATGTAGATTAGGTTTCTGAAAAACTTCGCGGTGTGGTGCGCAATTTATGGGGGTGTAACATTACATTCCCTAGTAGGACTGAGAAAAACATAAGGGGGTGGTGTGAATCAGAGGTTCTGAATGAGGATAGGCAGTGAGTCGCAATGTAGGATGGAGAAAAGCACCACGGGGTGGTCAGCATGTGGAGGTCAGGAAACATGCAGAGGCAATATAGGATAGGTTTCTGAAAAACATAGCGGGGTGGTGCGCATTGTATGGGTTTGTAACATTACAATCACAAGCAGCAGTGAGGAAAAACATCACGGGGTGGTGTGAATTGGAGGGTCTTAATTAGGATAGGCAGTGAGTGGCAATGTAGGATGGAGAAAAGCACCACGAGGTGGTCAACATGGGGAGGTCAGGAAACATGCATTGGCAATGTAGGATAGGTTTCTGAAAAACATCGCGGTGTTGTGCGCATTGTATGGGTGTTTAACATTACATTCACTAGAAGGAGTGAGATAAACATCACGGGGTGGTGTGAATCAGAGGCTCGCAATTAGGATAGGCAGTGAGTGGCAATTTAGGATGGAGAAAAGCACAACGGGGTGGTCAGCGTTGGGAGGTTAGGAAACATGCAGTTTTAATGTAGGATAGGTTCCTGAAAAACATCGCAGGGTGGTACGCATTGTAATGGTTTCTAAAAGGCCATTCACTAGTAGGAGTGAGAAAAACATCACGGCATGGAGTGAATCGGAAGGTCTGAAATAGGATACGCAGGGAGTGGCAATGTAGGATGGAGAAAAGTACTACGAGGTGGTCAGCATGCCCAGGTGGTCACCATGGGGAAGTCAGAATGCTTGCATTGGCAATGTAGGATAGGTTTCTGAAATAAAACGCAGGGTAGTGCGCATTGTAATGGTTTCTAACAGGCCATTCACTATTAGGAGTGAGAAAAACACACGGTGGTGTGAATCGGAGGGTCTGAATTAGCGTAGGCATGGAATGGCAATGTAGGATGGAGAAAAGCACCACGGGTTGGTCATCGTGGGGAGGTCAGGAAACACGCAGTCCCATGTAGGATAGATTTCTGAAAAATATCGTTTTGTGGTTCGAATCTTAAGGATTTCTAACAAGCCAATCACTAGTAGGAGTGAGAAAAACATCATGGGGAGTTGTGAACGGAGGGTCTCAATTAGGATAGGCAGTGAGTGGCAATGTAGGAAGGAGAAAGCACCCAGAAATGGTCAGCATGGAAAGGCCAGGAAACATGCAGTGGCAATGTAAGATAGGTTTCTAAAATACATCGCGGAGTGGAGTGCATTGTTAGGGCTTCTAACAGGCTATTCACTAGTAGGAGTGAGAAAAACATGACGAGGTGGTGTGAATCGGAGGGTCTGAAATAGGATAGGCCGGGAATGGCAATGTAGGATTGAGAAAAGCACCAAGGGTTGGTCATCTTGGGAAGGTCAGGAAACATGAAGTGGCAATGTAGGATAGGTTTCTGAAAAACATCGCGGAATGGTGTGCATTTTAAGGGTTTCTAACAGGCCATTCACTAGTAGGAGTGAGAAAAACATCACGTGGTGGTATGAATCGGAGGTCTGAAATAGGATAGGCCGTGAGTGGCAATGTATGATGGAGAAAAGCACCAAGGGGTGGTCAGCATGGGCAGGTCAGGAAACATGCAATGGCAATGTAGGATAGGTTTCTGAAAAACATCGTGAGCTGTTGCGAATTGTAAGCGTTTCTAACAGGCCATTCACTAGTAGGAGTGAGAAAAACATCACGGGGTGGTGTGAATGGGAGGGTTTGAATTAGGATAGGCATCGAGTGGCAATGTAGGATGGAGAAAATCGCAACGGGGTGGTCAGCATGGGGAGGTCAGGAAACATGCAGTGGCAATGTAGGATACGTTTCTGAAAAACATCGCGTGGGTGTGCCTTGTGAGATTTTCTAACATGCCATTCATAAGTAGGAGCGATAAAAACATCACGGGGTGGTGTGAATCGGAGGGTCTGAATTAGGATTGGCAGTGAGTGGCACTGTAGCATGGAGAAAAGTACCACGGGGTGGTAGCATGGGGAGATCAGGAAACATGCAGTGTCAATGTATGATAGGTTTCTGAAAAACATCGCGGGGTGGTGCGCATTGTAATTTTTTCTAACAGGCCATTCACTAGTAGGAGTGAGAAAAACATCACGGGGTGGTGTTACTCGCAGGGTCTGCATTAGAATAGGCTGGGAGTGTCAGTGTAGTATGGAGAAATGCAACATGGCTTGGTGAGCATGGGGAGGTCAGGAAACATGCAGTCGCAATGTAGGATAGGTTTCTGAAAAACATCGTGGGGTGATGCGCATTATAAGGTTTTCTAACAGGCTATTCACTAGTAGGAGTGAGAAAAACATCACGGGGTGGTGTGCATCGCAGTGTCTGAATTAGTATAGGCAGTGAGTTGCACTGTAGGATGGAGAAAAGTACCAGGGGATGGTAGCATGGAGAGGTCAGGAAATATGCAGTGTCAATGTATTATAGGTTTCTGAAAAGCACCCCGGGTGGTGCGCATTGTAAAGGTTTCTAACAGGCCATTTACTAGTAGGAGTGAGAAAAACATCGCAGCCTGGTGTGAATCAGAGGGTCTGAAATTGGATACCAGTGAGTGGCAATGTAGGATGGAGAAAAGCACCACGTGGTGGTCAGGATGCCTGGGTGGTCAGCATGGGGAGGTCAGGAAACATGCATTGGCAATGTAGGATAGGTTTCTGAAAAAAATCGCAGGGTAGTGCGCATTGTAAGTGTTTCTAACAGGCCATTCACTAGTAGGAGTGAGAAAAACATCACGCGGTGGTGTGAATCGGAGGGTCTGAATTAGCGTAGGGAAGGAATGGCAATGTAGGATGGACAAAAGAACAAAGGGTTGGTCATCATGGGGAGGTCAGGAAACAAGCAGTCCTATGTAGGATAGATTTCTGAAAAATATCGCGTTGTGGTTCGAATCGTAAGGGTTTCTAACAAGCCAATCACCAGTAGCAGTGAGAAAAACATCATGGGGAGGTGTGAATCAGAGGGTCTGAATTAGGATAGGCAGTGAGTGTCAATGTAGGAAGGAGAAAGCACCAAGGAATGGTCAGCATGGAAAGGTCAGGAAACATACAGTGGCAATGTAGGATAGGTTTCTGAAAAACATTGCAGAATGTTGTGCATTGTCAGGGTTTCGAACAGGCCATTCACTAGTAGGAGTGAGAAAAACATCACGTGGTGGTATGAATCGGATGTCTGAAATTGGATAGGCCGTGAGTGGCAATGTAGGATGGAAAAAAGCACCAAGGGGTGGTCAGCATTGGCAATTCAGGAAATATGCAGTGGCAATGTAGGATAGGTTTCTGAAAAACATCACGAGCTGTTGCGAATTGTAAGCGTTTCTAGCAGGCCATTCATAGTAGGAGTGAGAAAAACATCACGGGGTGGTGTGAATGGGAGGGTCTGAATTAGGATAGGCAGTGAGTGGCAATGTAGGATGGAGAAAATCACAACGGGGTGGTCAGCATGGGGAAGTCAGGAAACATGCAGTGGCAATGTAGGATAGGTTTCTGAAAAACATCGTGGGGAGTGTGCATTATGAGGTTTTCTAACATGCCATTCATAAGTAGGAGCGAGAAAAACATCACGGGGTGGTGTGAATCGAAGGGTCTGAATTGCCATAGGCAGTGAATGGCACTGTAGGATGGAGAAAAGCACCACAGGGTGGTCAGCATGGCGGGGTGGTCAGCATCCGGAGATCAGGAAACATGCAGTGGCAATGTAGGAAAGGTTTCTGAAAAACAACGCACGGTAGTGCGCATTGTAAGGGTTTCTAACAGGCCATTCACTAGTAGGAGACAGAAAAACATCACGGGGTGGTGTGAATCAGAGGGTTTGAATTAGGATAGGCAGTGAGTGGCAATGTAGGATGGGCAAAAGCACCACAGGGTGAGCAGCATGGCGGGGTGTTCAGCATATGGATGTCAGGAAACATGCAGTGGCAATGTAGGATAGGTTTCTAGAAAACTTCACAGGGTGGTGCGCATTGTAAAGGTTTCTAACAGGCGATTCACTAGTAGGAGTGAGAAAAGCATCAAGGGGTGGTGTGAATCGGGGGTCTGAATTAGGTTAGGCTGTGAGTTGCAATGTAGGATGGAGAAAAGCACCCCGGGGTGGTCAGCATGGCAGAGTTTTCAGCATGTGGAAGTCAGGAAACATGCAGTTGCAATGTAGGATAGGTTTCTCAAATACATCGCGGGTGGTGGGCATTGTAAGGGTTTCTAAAGGGCATTCACTAGTATGAGTGTAAAAAACATTATGGGGTGCTGTGAATGGGAGGTCTGAATTAGGATAGGCAGAGAGTGGCAATGTACGATGGAGAAAAGCACCACGGGTGGTAGCATGGGGTAGTCAGGAAACAAGCAGTGGCAATGTAGGATAGGTTTCTGAAAAACATCGGGGTGTGGTGCGTATTGTAAAGGTTTCTAACAGGCCATTCACTAGTAGGAGTGAGAAAACATCATGCCGTGGTGTGAATCGGAGGGTCTAAATTAGGATAGGCATGGTTGCAATGCAGGATAGAGAAAAGCACATCGGGGTGGTCAGCATGTGGTGGTCAGGAAACATGCAGTGGCAATGTAGGAAAGGTTCCTGAAAAACATCGCGGGGTGGTGTCCAATGTAATGGTTTCTAACAGGCCTTTCACTAGTAAGAGTTAGAAAAACATCACGGGGTGCTGTGAATCAGAGGGTCTGAATTAGGATAGGCATGGTTGCAATGCAGGATAGAGAAAAGCACATCGGGGTGGTCAGCATGTGGTGGTCAGGAAACATGCAGTGGCAAAGTAGGATAGGTTTCTGAAAAACATCGTGGGGTGGTGCGCATTGTAAGGGTTTCTATCAGGCCATTCACTAGTAGGAGTGAGAAAAACATTACGGGGTCGTGTGAATCGGAGGGTCTGAGTTAGGGTAGGCAATGAGTGGCAACGTAGGATGGAGAAAAGCACCACGGGGTGTTCAGCATGGAGAGGTCAGGAAACACGAAGTGGCAATGTAGGATAGGTTTCTGAAAAACATCACGGGGTGGTGCGCATTGTAAGGGTTTCTAACAGGCCATTCACGAGTAGGATTGAGAAAAACATCACGGGGTGGTTCGAATCAGAGGGTAGGAATTAGGGTAGACAGTTTGTGGCAATGCAGGATGGAGAAAAGCAAAGTGGGGTGGTCAGCATATAGATGTCACGAAACATGCAGTGGCAATGTAGGATTGGTTTCTGAAAAACATCCCGGGGTGGTGCGCATTGTAAGGGTTTCTCACAGGCCATTCACTAGTAGGAGTGAGAAAAACATCACGGGGTGGTGTAAATCAAAGCGTCTGAATTAGGATAGGCAGTGAGTGGCAATGTGGCATGGGTAAAAGCACCACGGGGTGGTCAGCATGGCTGGGTGGTCAGCATGGGGAGGTCAGGAAACATGCACTGGCAATGTAGGATAGGTTTCTATAAAACATAGTAGGTGGTGCGCATTGTAAGGTTTTCAAACAGGCCATTCACTAGTAAGAGTGAGAAAAACATCACGGCGTGGTGTGAGCCGGACGGTCTGAAATTGGATAGGTAGTGAGTGGCAATGTAGGATGGAGAAAAGCACACGCGGTGTGGTGAGCATGTGAATGTCAGGAAACAAGTAGTCGCAATGTAGGATAGGTTTCTGAAAATCATCGCGGCGTGCTGCGCCTTGTAAGGGTTTCTAACAGGACATTCACGTGCTGGAGTGAGAAAAACATCACGGGGTGGTGTGTATCGGAGGCACTGAATTAGGATAGGCAGTGAGTGGCAATGTAGATTGAAGAAAAGCATCACCGGGTGGTCAGCATGGGAATGTCAGGAAACATGCAGTGGCATTGTAGAATAAGTTTCTGAAACACATCGCGGGGTGGTGTGCACTGTATGGGTTTCTAACAGGCCATTCACTAGTAGGAGTGAGAAAAACATCACGGCATGGTGTGAATCGGAGGGTCTGAATTAGGATAGGCAGGGAGTGGCAATGTAGGATGGAGAAAAGCACCCCAGGGTGGTCAGCATGTGGAGGTCAGGAAACATGCAATGGCAATGTAGGATAGTTTTCTGAAAAACAACGCGGGGTGGTGCGCATTGCAAGGGTTTCTAAGAGGCCATTTACTAGTAGGAATGAGAAAAACATCACAGGGTGGTAAGAATCTGAGGGTCTGAATTAGCATAGGCAATGAGTGGCAATGTAGCATAGAGAAAACCACCACGTGCTGTTCAGCATGGAGAGGTCAGGAAACATGCAGTGGCAATGTAGGATAGGTTTCTGAAAAACATCGTGGTGCGCATTGTAATGGTTTCTAACAGGCCATTCACTAGTAGGAGTGAGAAAAACATCATGGCATGGTGTGAATTGGAAGGTCTGAAATAGGATAGGCAGGGAGTGGCAATGTAGGATGGAGAAAAGTACCACGGGGTGGTCAGCATGCCCGGGTGGTCAGCATGGGGAAGTCAGAAAACATGCATTGGCAATGTAGGATAGGTTTCTGAAATAAAACGCAGGGTAGTGCGCATTGAAATGGTTTCTAACAGGCCATTCACTAGTAGGAGTGAGAAAAACACGCGGTGGTGTGAATCGGAGGGTCTGAATTAGCGTAGGCAGGGAATGGCAATATAGGATGGAGAAAAGCACCACGGGTTTGTCATCATGGGGAGGTCAGGAAACACGCAGTCCCATGTAGGATAGATTTCTGAAAAATATTGCGTTGTGGTTCGAATCGTAAGGGTTTCGAACAAGCCAATCACTAGTAGGAGTGAGAAAAACATCATGGGGAGGTGTGAACGGAGGGTCTGAATTAGGATAGGCAGTGAGTGGCAATGTAGGAAGGAGAAAGCACCCAGGAATGGTCAGCATGGAAAGGTCAGGAAACATGCAGTGGCAATCTAGGATAGGTTTCTAAAAAACATCGCAGAGTGGAGTGCATTGTTAGGGTTTCTAACAGGCCATTCACTAGTAGGAGTGAGAAAAACATCACGAGGTGGTGTGAATTGGAGGGTCGGAAATAGGATAGGCCGTGAATGGCAATGTAGGATTGAGAAAAGCATCAAGGGTTGGTCAGCATGGGAAGGTCCGGAAACATGAAGTGGCAATGTAGGATAGGTTTCTGAAAAACATCGCGGAATGGTGTGCATTGTAAGGGTTTCTACCAGGTCATTCACTAGTAGGAGTGAGAAAAACATCACGTGGTGGTATGAATCGGAGGTCTGAAATAGGATAGGCCGCGAGTGGCAATGTAGGATGGAGAAAAGCACCAAGGGGTGGTCAGCATGGGCAGGTCAGGAAACATGCAATGGCAATGTAGGATAGGTTTCTGAAAAACATCGCGTGGGTGTGCCTTGTGAGATTTTCTAACATGCCATTCATAAGTAGGAGCGATAAAAACATCACGGGGTGGTGTGAATGGGAGGGTCTGAATTAGGATAGGCATCGAGTGGCAATGTAGGATGGAGAAAATCACAACCGGGTGGTCAGCATGGGGAGGTCAGGAAACATGCAGTGGCAATGTAGGATACGTTTCTGAAAAACATCACGTGGGTGTGCCTTGTGAGATTTTCTAACATGCTATTCATACGTAGGAGCGATAAAAGCATCACGTGGTGGTGTGAATCGGAGGGTCTGAATTAGGATTGGCAGTGAGTGGCACTGTAGCATGGAGAAAAGTACCACCGGGTGGTAGCATGGTGAGATCAGGAAACATGCAGTGTCAATGTATGATAGGTTTCTGAAAAACATCGTGGGTTGGTGCGCATTGTAATGGTTTCTAACAGGCCATTCACTAGTAGGAGTGAGAAAAACATCGCAGCATGGTGTGAATCGGAGGGTCTAAAATTGGATACCAGTGAGTGGCACTGTAGCATGGAGAAAAGTACACGGGGTGGTAGCATGGGGAGGTCAGGAAACATGCATTGTCAATATTTGATAGGTTTCTGAAATCATCGCGGGGTGGTACGCATTGTAATGGTTTCTAACATGCCATTCACTAGTAGGAGTGTGAAAAACATCACGGCATGGTTTGAATCGGAGGGTTTGAAATAGGATAGGCAGTGAGTGGCAATGTAGGATGGAGAAAAGCACCACGTGGTGGTCAGCATTGCGGGTTGGTCAGCATTCGGAGGTCAGGAAACATGCACTGGCAATATAGGAAATGTTTCTGAAAAACATCGTAGTGTGGTGCGCATTGTAAGGGTTTCTAACAAGCCATTCACTAGTAGGAGTGAGAAAAACATCACGGGGTGGTGTGAATCGGAGGGTCTGAAATAGCATACGCAGTGAGTGGCAATGTAGGATGGAGAAAAGCACCACGGGGTGGTCAGCATGGCGGGGTGTTCAGCATCCGGATGTCAGGAAACATGCAGTGTCAATGTATGATAGGTTTCTGAAAAATGTCGGGGGGTGGTGTGCTTTGTAATGGTTTCTAACAGGACATTCACTAGTAGGAGTGAGAAAAACATCACAGCATGGTGTGAATCGGAGGGTCTAAAATAGAATAGGCAGTGAGTGGCTATGTAGGATGAGGAAAAGAAGCAGGGGGTGGTCAGCATGGCGGGGTGATCAGCATAGGCTGGTAAGGAAACATGCAGTCGCAATGTAGGATATGTTTCTGAAAAACTTCGTGGGGTTGTGCACATTGTAAAGGGTTCTAACAGGCCATTCACCAGTAGGAGTGAGAAAAACATCAGAGGGTGCTGTGAATCAGAGGGTCTGAGTTAGTATAGGTAGGGACTGCCTATGCAGAATAGAAAAAGCACCTCGGGGTGGTCAGCATGGGGTGGTCAGGAAACATGCAGTGGCAATGTAGGATAGGTTTCTGAAAAACAACGCGTGGTGGTTTGCATTGTAAGAGTTTCTAAGAGGCCATTTACTAGTAGGAATGAGAAAAACATCACAGGGTGGTATGAATCAGAGTGTCTGAATTAGCAAAGCAATGAGTGGCAATGTAGCATAGAGAAAACCACCACGTGGTGTTCAGCATGGAGAGGTAAGGAAACAGGCAGTGGCAATGTAGGATAGATTTCTGAAAATCATCACGGGGTGGTCGGGTTGTAAGCGTTTCTAACAGGCCATTCACTAGTAGGAGTGAGAAAAACATCACGGGGTGGTGTGAATGGGAGGGTCCGAATTAGAATAGGCAGTGAGTGGCAATGTAGGATGGAGAAAATCACAAAGGGGGGGTCAGCATGGGGAGGTCAGGAAACATGCAGTGTCAATGTATGATAGGTTTCTGAAAAACATCGCGGGGTGGTGCGCATTGTAATGGTTTCTAACAGGCCATTCACTAGTAGGAGTGAGAAAAACATTGCGTCATGGTGTGAATCGGAGGGTCTGAAATTGGATACCAGTGAGTGGCAATGTAGGATGGAGAAAAGCAACACGCGGTGGTCAGCATGCCCGGGTGGTCAGCATGGGGAGGTCAGGAAACATGCACTGGCAATGTAGGATAGGTTTCTGAAAAAAATCGCAGGGTAGTGCGCATTGTAAGTGTTTCTAACAGGCCATACACTAGTAGGAGTGAGAAAAACATCACGCGGTGGTGTGAATCGGAGGGTCTGAATTAGCGTAGGCAGGGAATGGTAATGTAGGATGGACAAAAGCACCACGGGTTGGTCATCATGGGGAGGTCAGGAAACAAGCAGTCCTATGTAGGATAGATTTCTGAAAAATATCGCGTTGTGGTTCGAATCGTAAGGGTTTCTAACAAGCCAATCACTAGTAGTAGTGAGAAAAACATCATAGGGAGGTGTGAATCGGAGGGTCTGAATTAGGATAGGCAGTGAGTGTCAGTGTAGGAAGGAGAAAGCACCAAGCAATGGTCAGCATGGAATGGTCAGGAAACATGCAGTGGCAATGAAGGTTAGGTTTCTGAAAAACATTGCGGAATGGTGTGCATTGTAAGGGTTTCTAACAGGCCATTCAGTAGTAGGAGTGAGAAAAACATCACGTGGTGGTATGAATCGGATGTTTGAAATTGGATAGGCCGTGAGTGGCAATGTAGGATAGAGAAAAGCACCAAGGGGTGGTCAGCATTGGCAATTCAGGAAACATGCAGTGGCAATGTACGATAGGTTTCTGAAAAACATCGCGAGCTGTTGCGAATTTTAAGCGTTTCT
Organism: Cavia porcellus; assembly: GCF_034190915.1. NCBI lineage: Eukaryota > Metazoa > Chordata > Mammalia > Rodentia > Caviidae > Cavia > Cavia porcellus. The sequence goes on from NW_026947515.1 coordinate 32,742,016, forward strand.
AGCAGGCCATTCACTAGAAGGAGTGAGAAAAACATCACGGGGTGGTGTGAATGGGAGGGTCTGAATTAGGATAGGCAGTGAGTGGCAATGTAGGATGGAGAAAATCACAACGGGGTGGTCAGCATGGGGAGGTCAGGAAACATGCAGTGGCAATGTAGGATAGGTTTCTGAAAAACATCGTGGGGAGTGTGCATTATGAGGTTTTCTAACATGCCATTCATAAGTAGGAGCGAGAAAAACATCACGGGGTGGTGTGAATCGAAGGGTCTGAATTGCCATAGGCAGTGAATGGCACTGTAGGATGGAGAAAAGCACCACAGGGTGGTCAGCATGGCGGGGTGGTCAGCATCCGGAGATCAGGAAACATGCAGTGGCAATGTAGGAAAGGTTTCTGAAAAACAACGCACGGTAGTGCGCATTGTAAGGGTTTCTAACAGGCCATTCACTAGTAGGAGACAGAAAAACATCACGGGGTGGTGTGAATCAGAGGGTTTAATTAGGATAGGCAGTGAGTGGCAATGTAGGATGGGGAAAAGCACCACAGGGTGAGCAGCATGGCGGGGTGTTCAGCCTATGGATGTCAGGAAACATGCAGTGGCAATGTAGGATAGGTTTCTAGAAAACTTCACAGGGTGGTGCGCATTGTAAAGGTTTCTAACAGGCGATTCACTAGTAGGAGTGAGAAAAGCATCAAGGGGTGGTGTGAATCGGGGGGTCTGAATTAGGTTAGGCTGTGAGTTGCAATGTAGGATGGAGAAAAGCACCCCGGGGTGGTCAGCATGGCAGAGTTTTCAGCATGTGGAAGTCAGGAAACATGCAGTTGCAATGTAGGATAGGTTTCTCAAATACATCGCGGGTGGTGGGCATTGTAAGGGTTTCTAAAGGGCATTCACTAGTATGAGTGTGAAAAACATTATGGGGTGCTGTGAATGGGAGGTCTGAATTAGGATAGGCAGAGAGTGGCAATGTACGATGGAGAAAAGCACCACGGGTGGTAGCATGGGGTAGTCAGGAAACAAGCAGTGGCAATGTAGGATAGGTTTCTGAAAAACATCGGGGTGTGGTGCGTATTGTAAAGGTTTCTAACAGGCCATTCACTAGTAGGAGTGAGAAAACATCATGCCGTGGTGTGAATCGGAGGGTCTAAATTAGGATAGGCATGGTTGCAATGCAGGATAGAGAAAAGCACATCGGGGTGGTCAGCATGTGGTAGTCAGGAAACATGCAGTGGCAATGTAGGAAAGGTTCCTGAAAAACATCGCGGGGTGGTGTCCAATGTAATGGTTTCTAACAGGCCTTTCACTAGTAAGAGTTAGAAAAACATCACGGGGTGCTGTGAATCAGAGGGTCTGAATTAGGATAGGCATGGTTGCAATGCAGGATAGAGAAAAGCACATCGGGGTGGTCAGCATGTGGTGGTCAGGAAACATGCAGTGGCAAAGTAGGATAGGTTTCTGAAAAACATCGTGGGGTGGTGCGCATTGTAAGGGTTTCTATCAGGCCATTCACTAGTAGGAGTGAGAAAAACATTACGGGGTCGTGTGAATCGGAGGGTCTGAGTTAGGGTAGGCAATGAGTGGCAACGTAGGATGGAGAAAAGCACCACGGGGTGTTCAGCATGGAGAGGTCAGGAAACACGAAGTGGCAATGTAGGATAGGTTTCTGAAAAACATCACGGGGTGGTGCGCATTGTAAGGGTTTCTAACAGGCCATTCACGAGTAGGATTGAGAAAAACATCACGGGGTGGTTCGAATCAGAGGGTAGGAATTAGGGTAGACAGTTTGTGGCAATGCAGGATGGAGAAAAGCAAAGTGGGGTGGTCAGCATATAGATGTCACGAAACATGCAGTGGCAATGTAGGATTGGTTTCTGAAAAACATCCCGGGGTGGTGCGCATTGTAAGGGTTTCTCACAGGCCATTCACTAGTAGGAGTGAGAAAAACATCACGCGGTGGTGTGAATCGGAGGGTCTGAATTAGCGTAGGCAGGGAATGGTAATGTAGGATGGACAAAAGCACCACGGGTTGGTCATCATGGGGAGGTCAGGAAACAAGCAGTCCTATGTAGGATAGATTTCTGAAAAATATCGCGTTGTGGTTCGAATCGTAAGGGTTTCTAACAAGCCAATCACTAGTAGTAGTGAGAAAAACATCATAGGGAGGTGTGAATCGGAGGGTCTGAATTAGGATAGGCAGTGAGTGTCAGTGTAGGAAGGAGAAAGCACCAAGCAATGGTCAGCATGGAATGGTCAGGAAACATGCAGTGGCAATGTAGGTTAGGTTTCTGAAAAACATTGCGGAATGGTGTGCATTGTAAGGGTTTCTAACAGGCCATTCAGTAGTAGGAGTGAGAAAAACATCACGTGGTGGTATGAATCGGATGTTTGAAATTGGATAGGCCGTGAGTGGCAATGTAGGATGGAGAAAAGCACCAAGGGGTGGTCAGCATTGGCAATTCAGGAAACATGCAGTGGCAATGTACGATAGGTTTCTGAAAAACATCGCGAGCTGTTGCGAATTTTAAGCGTTTCTAGCAGGCCATTCACTAGAAGGAGTGAGAAAAACATCACGGGGTGGTGTGAATCGAAGGGTCTGAATTGTCATAGGCAGTGAGTGACACTGTATGATGGAGAAAAGAACCATGTGGTGGTCAGCATGTGGAGGTCAGGAAACATGCAGTGGCAATATAGGATAGGTTTCTGAAAAACATCGCGGGGTTCTGCGCACTGTAATGGTTTCTAATAGGCAATTCAGTAGTAGGAGTGAGAAAAACATCACGGGGTTGTGTGAATCAGATGGTCAGTATTAGGATAGGCAATGAGAGGCAATGTTGGATGGAGAAAAGCACCACGTGGTGGTCAGCATGGGGAGGTCAGGAAACATGCAGTGGCAATGTAGGATATGTTTCTCAAAAACATCGCGGAGTGGTGCGCATTGTAAGGGTTTCTAACAGGCCATTCACTAGTAGGAGTGAAAAAACATCACAGGGTGGTGTGAATCAGAGGGTCTGAATTAGGATAGGCGGTGAGTGGCAATGTAGGATGGAAAAAAGCACCACTGGGTGATCAGCATTGTAGGTAGTTCAGCATGGGGAGGTCAGGAAACATGCAGTAGCAATGTAGGATAGGTTTATGAATAACATCAAGGAATGGTGTGCATTGTAAGGGTTTCTAACAGGCCATTCACTAGTAGGATTGAGTAAAACAAAACGGGGTGGTGTGAATCAGATGGTCTGAATTAGGATAGGCAGTGAATGGCAATTTAGCATTGAGAAAAGCACCAAGGGGTGGGCAGCATGGGCAGGCTAGGAAACATGCAGTGGCAAAGTAGGATAGGTTTCTGAAAAACATTGCAGAGTGGTGTGCATTGTCAGGGTTTCTAACATGCCATTCACTAGTAGTAGTGTGAAAAATATCACGAGGTGTTGTGAATCGGAGGGTCCGAAATAGGATATGCCATGAGTGGCAAGGTAGGATGGAGAAAAGCACGAAGGAATGGTCAGCATGAGAAGGTCAGGCAACATGCAGTGGCAATATAGGATAGGTTTCTGAAAAACATCGCGGAGTGCTGTGCATTGTAAGGGTTTCTGACAGGCCATTCACTAGTAGGAGTGAGAAAAACATCACCGGGTGGTGTGAATCAGAAGGTCTGAATTAGAACAGGCAGTGAGTGGCAATGTAGGATAGAGAGGAGCACCACGGGGTGAGCAGCATGGCAGGGTGTTCAGCATGGGAGGTCAAGAACCATGCAGTGGCAACGTAGGATAGATTTCTGAAAATCATCGCGGGGTGGTGCGCATTGTAAGGGTTTCTAACAGGCCATTAACTAGTAGTAGTGAGAAAAATATCACGGCGTGGTATGAATCGGAGGGTCTGAATTAGGATAGCAATGAGAGGCAATGTAGAATGGAGAAAAGCACCACGGGGTTTTCAGCAGGAGGGGTCAGGAAACATGCAGTGGCAATGTAGGAAAGGTTTCTGAAAAACAACGCAGGGTAGTGCGCATTGTAAGGGTTTCTCACAGGCCATTCACTAGTAGGAGAGAGAAAAACATCACGGGGTGGTGTGAATCAGAGGGTCTGAATTACGATAGGCAGTGAGTGGCAATGTAGGATGGAGAAAAGCACAACGGGGTGGTCAGCATGGCGGGTTGGTCAGCATGGGGACGTCAGGAAACATGCAGTGGCAATGTAGGAAAGGTTCCTGAAAAACATCGCAGGGTGGTGTCCAATGTAATGGTTTCTAACAGGCCTTTCACTAGTAAGAGTTAGAAAAACATCACGGGGTGCTGTGAATCAGAGGGTCTGAATTAGGATAGGCATGGACTGGGAATGCCCGATAGAGAAAAGCACCTCGGGGTGGTCAGCATGTGGTGGTCAGGAAACATGTAGTGGCAAAGTAGGATAGGTTTCTGAAAAACATCGTGGGGTGGTGCGCATTGTAAGGGTTTCTAACAGGCCATTCACTAGTAGGAGTGAGAAAATCATTACGGGGTCGTGTGAATCAGAGGGTCTGAGTTAGGATAGGCAATGAGTGGCAACGTAGGATGGAGAAAAGCACCACGGGGTGTTCAGCATGGAGAGGTCAGGTAACACGAAGTGGCAATGTAGGATAGGTTTCTGAAAAACATCACGGGGTGGTGCGCATTGTAAGGGTTTCTAACAGGCCATTCGCGAGTAGGATTGAGAAAAACATCACGGGGTGGTTCGAATCACAGGGTAGGAATTGGGTAGAGCGTGATTGGCAATGCAGGATGGAGAAAAGCAAAGTGGGGTGGTCAGCATATGGATGTCACGAAACATGCAGTGGTAATGTAGGATAGGTTTCTGAAAAGCATTGCGGGCTGGTGCGCATTCTAAGGGTTTCTAACAGGCTATTCACGTGTAGGAGTGAGCAAAACATCACGTGGTGGTGTGAATCGGAGGGTCTGAATTAGGATAGGCAGTGAGTGGCAATGTAGAATGGAGAAAAGCACCACGTGATGGTCAGCATTGGGTGTTCAGGAAACATGCAGTGGCAATGTAGGATAGGTCTCTGAAAATATTGCGGTGTGCTTCGTATTGTAAGGGTTTCTAACAGGCCATTAACTAGTAGCAGTGAGAAAAACATCTCGGGTGGTGTGAATCGGAGTGTCTGAATTAGGATACGCAGTGAGTGCCAATGTAGGATGGAAAAAAGCACCATGGGGAGGTCATCATGTGGATGTCAGGAAACATGCAGTGGCAATGTAGGATAGGTTTCTGAAAATCCTCACGGGGTGGTGCGCATTGTAAGGGTTTCTAACAGGACATTCACGAGTAGGAGTGAGAAAAACATCACTGGGTGGTGTGATTGGGATAGTCTGAATTAGGATAGGTAATGACTTTCAATGTAGGATGGAGAAAAGCACCACAAGGTGGTCAGCGTGGGGAGGTCAGGAAACATGCAGTGGCAATGTAGGATAGGTTTCTGAAAAACATCGCGGGGTTGTGATCATTTTAAGATTTTCTTTTTTTTATTTTTTTATTTAAGAGGAAAAAGAGAAAAACACAAAACAAACCAAAGCGGTGTAAGGGTACACGCAATACAGAACTACAAAACAAAACAAAACAAAACAAAACAAAACAAAAAACACAACAGTAAGAAATCACCTGCTAGTAGATTACACACTATCTTCTTGAAAATAGTTCCTCAAATCACAGTATCAAAGAACACAAGGTGGACATTCAAACAGGGAGACTGCAAACAGCTCTGTTCAATGTTCCAAAAACATTGATAAAGTCAGCTATTTAACACCCCCAAACACACTTGATGTTATATCCGTTAGAGCTCTTTTTCTTTTTTTTTCCCTCTCTTTTTTACAACAAAATTTACACATCTTTGATTTTATTACTCCTTAGTGCTTATTACTTTCTTTGGGGGGGGGGAAGAATACAGTCAAATATGGCAAAACAAAGCTGTCAGTCAATACCAAGGATAGACATAGCACATGGTGTAGAACAGAGTACAAGTTTATCAACAATGGTTATCAACGTTGTCCCTTGTTTCCTTATAAAGAATTGTCTATCTTATTACATATTATAAAGTTGGACAAAACAGTAGAGAACAAGACCAATAAAACTTAGGCATTGTAAACATTACAGGACTTCCAAAGAAGACAATAGTCAAACCAGAATGAGTATCTTAGTGAATCTTATTGTCTTCAAAGTAGTTGCCTATGTCTTCAAACTTGATACTATCATATAGAATGGAACAGAGTCTAATCAGTCAAAACAAGATCGTGGGAGTACTACAGGACTTCAAAACAAGTTAATAGGAAATCGAAAAGAGTTACTATTTATATATCCTAATTTTTTGAATTTTTTCTTTAATTAAGACAAACATAAGAAATGACTAAATAATTTTTTTGAAACAATAAGGGGAAGATTGAGATAAAACAGGACATAACAATATAACAATAGAGGTCACAGCATGACTGTTTCAACAACCTAGTACTTCACCACCTTATAACCTGACTTAATAGTAGTTACCATAGTGTCTTTTTCCTTGAAATATTTGGATAAAACTTCATATACTCTAGCTTCAAATATTTTCATATCAAGAAGCCCAGAATAAATCCTTTCTAATTAATGAGTGAAAACTTTATAAGGCTTCAAGGCCACCTAATGGGGAATCATGATTACCACATATTTTTATATATTTGAATCATTATTTACATTAGGGAAACTATTCGGTATTCACACATGCGAGATTGATTTATTTCACTAATGAGTATGGTCTCAAGCTGCGCCCATTTATTGATAAATATCTCAATGTGATCCTTCTTTATAGCTGAATAATACTCCATTGTATAGAAATACCACAACTTTTTTATCCATTCCTCAGTTGATGGGCACTTGGGTTGTTTCCAAGATCTGGCGATTACAAATTGTGCTGCTATAAACATAGGTGCACATATATCACTGTGGTATGATGCTTTCAGTTGTTCTGGGAATACGCCTAGAAGTGGAATAGCTGGAATAAATGGGATTTCCAGTCCCAACTTTTTGAGAAATCTCCAGACAGATCTCCACAAAGGCTGTACCAGTCTACACTCCCACCAGCAGTGCAGGAGAGTTCCTTTTTCCCCACAGCCTCTCCAGCATTTGTTGTCGGTTTCCTTGATCCTGGCCATTCTTTCAGGAGTGAGATGGTATCTCAGTGTGGTTTTAATTTGCATTTCTCTAATGACCAATGATGATGAGCATTTTTTCATGTATTTATTTGCCATTTGCATTTCTTCATCTGAGAATTGCATATTCATCTCAGATGCCCATCTTTGGATTGGATCTTTGAATTTCGGAGGTCTGAGTTTCTTTAATTCTTTATATGTTTTAGACAAGAGGCCCTTGTCTGAGAGAGAGTTCACTAAAATCTTTTCCCAGTTTGTGGGTTTTCTTTTCACTATCCTGGAGATTTCTTTTGACATGCAGAAACTTTTTAATAAGAAGTGGTCCCAGTTATTGATTCTGGGAAGTATTTCCCGTGCAGTTTGAGTCATGTTCATGAATTCTTTACCTACTCCTATGTCTCCAAGGTTTCTACCTATTTTGTCTTCCAATAGATTTAGTGTTTCTGTTTTAATATTCAGATCTTTGACCCATTTAGATTTTAATTTAGTACATGGGGATAGACATGGGTCTAGCTTTAGTTTTCAGCAAATGGAGAGCCAGTTTTTCCAGCACCATTTATTAAAGAGACTGTCGTTCTTCCAGTGAACCTGCTTGGCTCCTTTATCAAAAATAAGGTGGTTGAGTGTGTTCGTAGTTGTGGTTGTATCTTCTAATCTATTCCACTGATCTTCAGCTCTGTTTTGATTCCATGTTGATTTTACTACTGTTGCTTTGTAGTATAACTTCAAGTCAGGGATTGTGATGCCTCCTGCTTTGTCTTTGCTGCTGAGAATTGCCTTTGCGATTCTAGGTCTCTTCTGGTTCCAGATGAAATTCAGGAGTGATTTCTCTAGATCTATAAGGTACGTTGATGGTATTTCTATTGGGATTGCATTGAATCTGTATAACAGTTTTGGGAGAATGGCCATTTTCACAATGTTTGTTCTTCCTATCCATGAGCAAGGGATAACTTTCCATTTTCTGAGATCATCTTCAATTTCCTTTCAGGCCATTCACTAGTAGAAGTAAGAAAAACATAACGGGGTGGTGTGAATCGGAGGCTCTGATTTAGGAGATTCAGGGAGTGCAATGCAGGATGGAGAAAAGCACCACGGGGTGCTCAGCATGTGGATGCCAGGAAACATGCAGTGGCAAGGTACGATAGGTTTCCGAAAAGCATAGCGGGGTGGTGTGCATTCTAAGGGTTTCTAACAGGCCATTCACTAGTAGGAATGAGAAAAACACTGGGTGGTGTGATTCAGAGGGTCTGAATTAGAGTAGGCAGTGAGTGGCCATGTAGGATTGAGAAAAGCACCACGGGGTGGTCAGCATGTGGCGGTCAGGAAACACGCAGAGACAATGTAGGATAGGTTTCTGAAAAACATCACGGGGTGGTGTGCATTGTAAGGGTTTCTAACAGGCCATTCACTAGTAGGAGTGAGAAAAACATCATGGGCTGGTGTGAATCGGAGCGTCTGAAGTAGGATAGGCAGTTAGTGGAAATGTAGGATGGGTAAAAGCACCACGGAGTGGTCAGCATGGCGGGGTGGTCAGCATGGGGAGGTCAGGAAACATGCAGTGGCAATGTAGGATAGGTTTCTGAAAAACATCGCGGTGTGGTGCGCATTGTAAGGGTTTCTAACAGTCCATTCACTAGTAGGAGTAAGAAAAACATCATGGGGTGGTGTGAATCGGAAGGTCTGAATTCGGATAGGCAGTGAGTGGCATTGCAGGATGAAGAAAAGCACCATGGGGTGGTCCGCATGTGGATGTCGGGAAACATGCAGTGGCCATGTAGGATGGGTTTCTGAAAATCATCGCAAGGTGGTGGGCATTGCAAGGGTTTCTAACAGGCCATTCACGAGTAGGAGTGAGAAAAACTTCACGGGGTGGTGTGATTCCAAGAGTCTGAGTTAGGATAGGAAATGAGTGGCAATGTAGGATGGGTAAAAGCACCATGGAGTGGTCACCATGGGGAGGTAGGGAAACATGCAGCGGCCATGTAGGATAGGTTTCTGAAAATCATCGCAGGGTAGTGGGCACTGCAAGGGTTTCTAACAGGCCATTCACGAGCAGGAGTGAGAAAAACTTCACGGGGTGGTGTGATTACGAGAGTCTGAATTAGGATAGGAAATGACTGGAAATGTAGGATGGGTAAAAGCACCACGGAGTGGTCAGCATGGCCGGGTGGTCAGCATGGGGAGATCATGAAACATGCACTGGCAATGTAGGATAGGTTTCAAGAAAACATCGCGGGTGGTGTGCATTGTAAGGTTTTCAAACACGCCATTCACTAGTAGGATTGAGAAAAACCTAATGGGGTGGTGTGAGCAGGAGTGTCTGAATTTCGATAGGCAATGAATGGCAATGTAGGATGGAGAATAGCACCATGGGTTGGTCAGCATGGGGAGGTCAGGAAACATGCAGTGCCATTGTAGGATAGGTTTCTTAAAAACATCGTGGGATGGCGTGCATTGCAAGAGTTTCTAACAGGCCATTCACTGGTAGGCGTGAGAAAAACATCACGGGGTGGTGTGAATCAGAGGGTGTGAATTAGGATAGGCAGTGAGTGGCAATATAGGATGGAGAAAAGCACCATGGGTTGGTCAGCATGGGGAGGTCAGGAAACATGGCATTGTAGGATAGGTTTCTGAAAAACATCGCAGGGTGGTGCGCATTGTAAGAGTTTCTAAGAGGTCATTTACTACTAGGAGTGAGAAAAACATGATGGGATGGTGTGAATCGGAGGGTCTGAATTTGGATACGCAGTGAGTGGCAATGTACATTGGATAAAAGCACCATGCGTTGGTCAGCATGGGGAGGTCAGGAAACATGCAGTGGCAATGTAGCATAGGTTTCTGAAAAATATCGCGGGGTGGTGCGCATTTTAAGGGTTTCTAAAAGGCCATTCAAGAGTAGGAGTTAGAAAAACATCACGGCATGATGTGAGCCGGAGGGTCTGAATTTGGATAGGCAGTGAGTGGCAATGCAGGATGGAGAAAAGCACCACCGGGTGGTCAGCATGGGCAGATGAGGAAACATTCCGTCGCAATGTAGGAATGGTTTCTGAAAAACATCGTGGAGTGGTGCGCATTGTAAGGGTTTCTAAAAGGCCATTCACTAGTAGGAGTGAGAAAAAAAACACGGGGCGGTATGAATCGGGGGGTCTGAATTAGGATAGGCAGTGAGTGCCAATGTAGCATGGAGAAAACCACCACGGGATAGTCAGCATGGGGAGTTCAGGAAACATGCCGTGGCAATGTAGGATAGGTCTCTGAAAACATGGTGGGGTGTTGTGTCTTGTAAGGGTTTCTAACAGGCCATTCACTAGTAGGAGTGAGAAAAACATCATGGGGTGGTGTGAATCAGAAGGTCTGAATTAGGATAGGCAGGGAGTGGCAATAGGATGGAGAAAAGCACCACGGGTTGGTCAGCATGGGGAGGTCAGGAAACATGCAGTGGCCATGTAGGTTAAGTTTCTGAAAAACATCCCGGGGTGCTATGCATTATAAGTGTTTCGAACAGGCCATTCAATACTAGGAGTGCGAAATGCATCACGGGTGGTGTGAGCCGGAGCTTCTGAATTTGGATAGGCAGTGAGTGGCAATGTAGGATGGAGAATAGCACCAGGGGTTGGTCAGCATGGGGAGGTCAGGAAACATGCAGTGGCATTGTAGGATAGGTTTCTTAAAAACATCGTGGGATGGCGCGCATTGAAAGAGTTTCTAACAGGCCATTCACTGGTAGGCGTGAGAAAAACATCACGGGGTGGTGTGAATCACAGGGCGTGAATTAGGATAGGCAGTGTGTGGCAATGGAGAATGGAGAAAAGCACCACGGGGTGGTCAGCATAGGGAAGTTAGGAAACATTCAGTGTCAATGTAGGATAGGTTTCTGAAAAATATCGCTGGGAAGTGCGCATTTTAAGGGTTTCTAAGAGGCCATTCACTACTAGGAGTGAGAAAAACATGATGGGATGGTGTGAATCGGAGGGTCTGAATTTGGATAGGCAGTGAGTGGCAATGTAGGTTGGATAAAAGCACCACAGGTTGGTCAGCATGGGGAGGTCAGGAAACATGCAGTGGCAATGTAGCATAGGTTTCTGAAAAATATCGCGGGGAGGTGCGCATTTTAAGGGTTTCTAAAAGGCCATTCACGAGTAGGAGTTAGAAAAACATCGCGGCGTGGTGTGAGCCGGAGGGTCTGAATTTGGAAAAGCAGTGAGTGGCAATATAGGATGGAGAAAAGCACCACCGGGTGTTCAGCATGGGCAAATAAGGAAACACCCCGTGGCAATGTAGGAATGGTTTCTGAAAAACATCATGGAGTGTTGCGCATTGTAAGGGTTTCCAAAAGGCCAATCACTAGTAGGAGTGAGAAAAACGTCACAGAGCGGTGTGAATCGGGGGGTCTGAATGAGGATAGGCAGTGAGTGGCAATGTAGCATGGAGAAAACCACCACGGGATGGTCACCTTGGGGAGTTCAGGAAACATGCCGTGACAATGTAGGACAGGTCTCTGAAAACAGGGTGGGGTGTTGTGCATTGTAAGGGTTTCTAACAGGCCATTCACTAGTAGGAGTGAGAAAAACATCACGGGGTGGTTTGAATCAGAGGGTCTGAATTAGGATAGGCAGTGAGTGGCACTGTAGGATGTAGAAAACCACCACGGGTTGGCCAGCATGGGGAAGTCAGGAAACATGCAGTGGCAATGTAGGATAGGTTTCTGGAAAACATCGCGGAGTGGTTCGCATTGTAAGGGTTTCTAACAGGCCATTCACTAGTAGGAGTGAGAAAAACCTCATGGGGTGGTGTGAATTGGATGGTCTGAATTAGGACAGGCAATGAGTGGCAATGTAGGACGGAGAAAAGAACTACGGGGTGGTCAGCATGGGGAGGTCAGGAAACATGCATTGGCAATGTAGGATAGGTTTGGAAAAACATCGCGGTGTAGTGCGCATTCTACAAGGGTTCTAAGAGGCCATTCAGTAGTAGGAGTGAGAAAAATGTCACGGGGTGGTGTGAATCGGAGGGTCTGAATAAGGTAGGCAGAGAGTGGAAATGTAGAATGGAGAAAAGCACCACGGGTTGGTCAGCATGGAGAGGTCAGGAAACATGCAGTGGCCATGTAGGTTAAGTTTCTGAAAAACATCCCGGGGTGCTGCGCATTATAAGTGTTTCGAACAGGCCATTCACTACTAGGAGTGAGAAATGCATCACGGGTGGTGTGAGCCGGAGCTTCTGAATTTGGATAGGCAGTGAGTGGCAATGTATAATGGAGAAAAGCACCACGGGGTGGTCAGCATTGGGAGGTCAGGAATCATGCAGTGGCATTGTAGGATAGGTTTCGGAAAAACAACGCGGGGTGGTGCACATTGTACGGGTTTCTAACAGGCGATTAACTAGTAGGAGTGAGAAAAACATCACGGGGTGGTGTGAATCGGAGTGTCTGAATTAGGATAGGCTGTGAGTGGCAATGTAGGATGGAGAAAAGCACCACGGGGTGGTCAGCATGGGGAAGTTAGGAAACATTCATTGTCAATGTAGGATAGGTTTCTGAAAAATATCGCAAGGTTGTGTGAATTGTAAGAGTTTCTAAGAGGCCATTATCTACTAGGAGTGAGAAAAACATGATGGGGTGGTGTGAATCGGAGGGTCTGAATTTGCATAGGCAGTGAGTGCCAATGTACGTTGGATAAAAGCACCACAGGTTGGTCAGCATGGGGAGGTCAGGAAACATGCAGTAGCAATGTAGCATAGGTTTCTGAAAAATATTGCGCGGTGGTGCACATTTTAAGGGTTTCTAAAGGCCATTCACGAGTAGGTGTTAGAAAAACATCACGGCGTGGTGTGAGCCAGAGGGTCGGAATTTGGATAGGCAGTGAGTTGCAATGCAGGATGGAGAAAAGCACCACTGGGTGGTCAGCATGGGCAGATAAGGAAACATTCCATGACAATGTCGGAATGGTTTCTGAAAAACATCGTGGAGTGGTGCACATTGTAAGGGTTTCTAACAGGCCATTCACTAGTAGGAGTGAGAAAAACATCACGGGGTGGTGTGAATCGGATGGTCTGAATTAGGACAGGCAATGAGTGGCAGTGTAGGATGGAGAAAAGCACTATGTGGTGGTCAGCATGGGGAGGTCAGGAAACATGCATTGGCAATGTAGGATAGGTTTTGGAAAACATCGTGGTGTAGTGCACATTCTAAAGGGTTTTAAGAGGCCATTCAGTAGTAGGAGTGAGAAAAATGTCATGTGGTGGTTTGAATCGGAGTGTCTGAATAAGTTAGGCAGAGAGTGGCAATGTAGAATGGAGAAAAGCACCACGGGTTGGTCAGCATGGGGAGGTCAGGAGACATGCAGTGGCCATGTAGGTTAAATTTCTGAAAAACATCCCGGGGTGCTGCGCATTATAAGTGGTTCGAACAGGCCATTCACTACTAGGAGTGAGAAATGCATCACGGGTGGTGTGAGCCGGAGCTTCTGAATTTGGAGAGGCAGTGAGTGGCAATGTATAATGGAGAAAAGCACCACGGGGTGGTCAGCATGGGGAGGTCAGGAATCATGCAGTGGCATTGTAGGATAGGTTTCGGGAAAACATCGGGGGGTGGTGCACATTGTACGGGTTTCTAACAGGCGATTAACTAGTAGGAGTGAGAAAAACATCACGGGGTGGTGTGAATCGGAGTGTCTGAATTAGGACAGGCTGTGAGTGGCAATGTAGGATGGAGAAAAGCACCACGGGGTGGTCAGCATGGGGAAGTTAGGAAACATTCATTGTCAATGTAGGATAGGTTTCTGAAAAACATCGCAGGGTGGTGTGCATTGTAAGAGTTTCTAAGAGGCCATTAACTACTAGGAGTGAGAAAAACATGAAGGGGTGGTGTGAATCGGAGGGTCTGAATTTGGATAGGCAGTGAGTGGCAATGTACGTTGGATAAAAGCACCACGGGTTGGTCAGCATGGGGAGGTCAGGAAACATGCAGTGGCAATGTAGCATAGGTTTCTGAAAAATATTGCGCGGTGGCGCGCATTTTAAGCATTTCTAAAAGGCCGTTCACGAGTAGGTGTTAGAAAAACATCACGGCGTGGTGTGAGCCGGAGGGTCTGAATTTGGATAGGCAGTGAGTTGCAATGCAGGATGGAGAAAAGCAACACTGGGTGGTCAGCATGGGCAGATAAGGAAACATTCCGTGGCAATGTAGGAATGGTTTCTGAAAAGCATCGTGGAGTGGTTCGCATTGTAAGGGTTTCTAAAAGGCCATTCACTAGTAGGAGTGAGAAAAACATCATGGAGCATTGTGAATCGGGGGGTCTGAATGAGGATAGGCAGTGAGTGGCAATGTAGCATGGAGAAAAACACTACGGTATGGTCAGCCTGGGGAGGTCAGGAAACATGCAGTGGCAATGTAGGATAGGTTTTGGAAAAACATTGCGGTTTAGTGCGCATTCTAAAGGGTTCTATGAGGCCATTCAGTAGTATGAGTGAGAAAAATATCACTGGGTGGTGTGAATCGGAGGGTCTGAATAAGGTAGGCAGAGAGTGGCAATGTAGAATGGAGAAAAGCACCACGGGTTGGTCAGCATGGGGAGGTCAGGAAACATGCAGTGGCCATGTAGGTTAAGTTTCTGAAAAACATCCCATGGTGATGCGCATTATAAGTGTTTCGAACAGTCCATTCACTACTAGGAGTGAGATATGCATCACGGGTGGTTTGAGCCAGAGCTTCTGATTTTGGATAGGCAGTGAGTGGCAACGTATAATGGAGAAAAGCACCACGGGGTGGTCAGTATGAGAAGGTCTGGAAACATGCAATGGCCATGGAGGATAGGTTTATGAAAAACATCTCGCGGTGGTGTGCATTGTAGTGGTTTCTAACTGGTCATTCACTAGTAGGAGTGAGAAAAACATCATTGGATGGTGAGATTCGGAGGGTCTGAATTAGGATGCGGAGTGAGTGGCAATGTAGGATGGAGAAAAGCATCACGGAGTGGTCAGCATGGCGCGGTGGTCAGCATGGGGAGGTCAGGAAACATACAGTGCCAATGTAGGATAGGTTTCTGAAAAGCATCGAGGGCTGGTGTGCATTGTAAGTGTTTCTAACAGGCCATTCAAGTGTAGGAGTGAGAAAAACATCACGGGGTGGTTTGAATCGGAGGGTCTGAATTAGGATAGGCACTGAATAGCAATGTAGGATGCAGCAAAGCACCACAGGATGTCTATCATGGGGAGGTCAGGAAATATGCAGTGGCAAAGTAGGATAGGTTTCTGAAAAACAAGGTGGTGTGGTGTGCATTGTAAGTGTTTCTAACAGGCCTTTCACTAGTAGGAGTGAGAAAAACATCACGGGGTAGTGTGAAACAGAGGGTCTGAATTAGTATAGGCAGTGAGTGACAATGTAGCATGGAGAAAAGCACCAAGGGGTGGTCAGCATGCGGAGGTCAGGAAAGATGCAGTGGCAATGTAGGATATGTTTCTGATAAAAATCGCTGGTTGGTGCACATTGTAAGGGTTTCTAACAGGGCATTCACTAGTAGGAGTGAGAAAAACATCACGGGATGTTTTGCATCGCAGGGGCTGAATTAGGATGGGCCGTGAGTGGCAATGTAGGATGGAGAAACTCACCACGGGGTGGTCAGCATGGGGAAGTCAGGAAATATGCATTGGCAATGTAGGATAGGTTTCGGAAAAACATCGCGGTGTAGTGCGCATTCAAAAGTGTTCTAAGAGGCCATTCAATAGTAGGAGTGAGAAAAATGTCACGGGGTGGTGTGAATCAGAAGGTGTGAATCAGGATAGGCTGTGAGTGGCAATGTAGGATGGAGAAAAGCACCAGGGGTCGTCAGCATGGCAAGTTATGGAACATGCAGTGGCCATGTATGTTAAGTTTCTGAAAAACATCCCGGGGTGCTGCGCATTATAAGTGTTTCGAACTGTCCATTCCCTTGTAGGAATGAGAAAAAAATCACGGGGTGGTGAGAATTGGAGGGTCTGAATCAGGACAGGCAGTGAGTGGCAATGTAGCATGGAGAAAAGCACCACAAGATGGTCAGCACGGGGAGGTCTGGAAACATGCAATGCCAATTTAGGATAGGTTTCTGAAAAACATTGCAGGGTGGTGCGCATTGTAAGAGTTTCTAAGAGGCCATTCACTACTAGGAGTGAGAAAAACATGATGGGATGGTGTGAATCGGAGGGTCTGAATTTGGATAGGCAATGAGTAGCAATGTACATTGGATAAAAGCACCACGGGTTGGTCAGCATTGGGAGGTCAGGAAACATGCAGTGGCAATGTAGCATAGGTTTCTGAAAAATATCACGGGGTGGTGCGCATTTTAAGGGTTTCTAAAAGGCCATTCACGAGTAGGAGTTAGTAAAACATCACAGCGTGGTGTGAGCCGGAGTGTCTGAATTTGGATAGGCAGTGAGTGGCAATGCAGGATGGAGAAAAGCACCACTGGCTGGTCAGCATGGGCAGATAAGGAAACATTCCGTGGCAATGTAGGAATGGTTTCTGAAAAACATCGTGGAGTGGTGCGCATTGTAAGGGTTTCTAACAGGCCATTCACTAGTAGGAGTGAGAAAAACATCACGGGGTGGTTTGAATCAGAGGTTCTGAATTAGGATAGGCAGTGAGTGGCAATGTAGGATGGAGAAAAGCACCACGGGGTGGTCAGCATGGGGAGGTCATGAAACATGCAGTGGCAATGTAGGATAAGTTTCTGAAAAACATCGCGGAGTGGTGCACATTGTACGGGTTTCTAACAGGCCATTAACTAGTAGGTGTGAGAAAAATATCACGGGGTGGTGTGAATCAGAGTGTCTGAATTAGGATAGGCAGTGAGTGGCAATGTAGGATGGACATTAGCCCCACGGGGTGGTCAGCATGAGGGGGTGGTCAGAATGCGGAGGTCTTGAAACATGCAGTCGCAATGTAGGATAGGTCTCTGAAAAACACTGTAGGGTGGTGCGCATTGTTAGGGTTTCTAACAGGCCATTCACGAGTAGGAGTGAGAAAAACTTCACGGGGTGGTGTGATTCCGAGAGTCCGAATTAGGATAGGAAATGAGTGGCAATGTAGGATGGGTGAAAGCACCATGGAGTGGTCAGCATGGCGGGGTGGTCAGCATGGGGAGGTCATGAAACATGCACTGGCAATGTAGGATAGGTTTTCTATAAAACATCGCGCGTGGTGCGCATTGTAAGGTTTTCAAACACGCCATCCCCTAGTAGGATTGAGAAAAACATGACTGGGTGGTGTGAGCCGGAGTGTCTGAATTTTGATACGCAATGAGTGGCAATTTCGGATGGAGAACAGCACAATGGGTTGGTCAGCATGGGGAGTTCAGGAAACATGCAGTGGCATTGTAGGATAGGTTTCTTAAAAACATCGTGGGATGGCGCTCATTGCAAGAGTTTCTAACAGGCCATTCACTGGTAGGCGTGAGAAAAACATCACGGGGTGGTGTGAATCAGAGGGTGTGAATTAGGATAGGCTGTGAGTGGCAATGTAGGATGGAGAAAAGCACCACGGGTTGGTCAGCATGGGGAGGTCAGGAAACATGCAGTGGCAATGTAGCATAGGTTTCTGAAAAATATCGCGAGGTGGTGCGCATTTTAAGGGTTTCTAAAAGGCCATTCACGAGTAGGAGTTAGAAAAACATCACGGCGTGGTGTGAGCCGGAGTGTCTGAATTTGGGTAGGCAGTGAGTGGCAATGCAGGATGGAGAAAAGCACCACTGGGTGGTCAGCATGGGCAGATAATGAAACATTCCGTGGCAATGTAGGAATGGTTTTTGAAAAACATCGTGGAGTGGTGCACATTGTAAGGGTTTCTAACAGGCCATTCACTAGTAGGAGTGAGAAAAACATCACGGGGTGGTGTGAATCGGATTGTCTCAATTAGGACAGGCAATGAGTAGCAATGTAGGATGGAGAAAAGCACTACGGGGTGGTCAGCATGGGGAGGTCAGGAAACATGCATTGGCAATGTAGGATAGGTTTTCGAAAAACATCGCGGTGTAGTGCGCATTCTAAAGGGTTCTAAGAGGCCATTCAGTAGTAGGAGTGAGAAAAATGTCACGGGGTGGTGTGAATCGGAGGGTCTGAATAAGGTAGGCAGAGAGTGGCAATGTAGAATGGAGAAAAGCACCACGGGTTGGTCAGCATGGGGAGGTCAGGAAACATGCAGTGGCCATGTAGGTTAATTTTCTGAAAAACATCCCGGGGTGCTGCGCATTATAAATGTTTCGAACAGGCCATTCACTACTAGGAGTGAGAAATGCATCACGGGTGGTGTGAGCCGGAGCTTCTGAATTTGGATAGGCAGTGAGTGGCAATGTATAATGGAGAAAACACCACGGGGTGGTCAGCATGGGGAGGTCAGGAATCATGCAGTGGCATTGTAGGATAGGTTTCAGAAAAACATCGCGGGGTGATGCACATTGTACGGGTTTCTAACAGGCGATTAACTAGTAGGAGTGAGAAAAACATCACGGGGTGGGTTGAATCGGAGGTTCTGAATTAGGATAGGCAGGGAGTGGCAATGTAGGATGTACATTAGCCTCACGGGGAGGTCGGCATGTGGGGATGGTCAGAATGCGGAATTCTTTATACATGCAGTCGCAATGTAGGATAGGTTTCTGAAAAACATCGCGGGGTGGTGCACATTGTACGGGTTTTTCACAGGCTATAAACTAGTAGGAGTGAGAAAAACATCACGGGGTGGTTTGAATCAGAGCGTCTGTATTCGGATAGGCAGGGAGTGGCAAAGTAGGATGGACATTAGCCCCACAGGTTGGTCAGCATGTGGGGGTGGTCAGAATGCGGAGGTCTTGAAACATGCAGTCGCAATGTAGGATAGGTTTCTGAAAAACATCGCAGGGTGGTGCGCAATGTTAGGGTTTCTAACAGGCCATTTACGAGTAGGAGTGAGAAAAACTTCAAGGGGTGGTGTGATTCCGAGAGTCCGAATTAGGATAGGAAATGAGTGGCAATGTAGGATGGGTAAAAGCACCACGGAGTGGTCAGGATGGCGGGGTGGTCAGCATGGGGAGGTCATGAAACATGCACTGGCAATGTAGGATAGGTTTCTAGAAAACATCACGGGTGGTGCGCATTGTAAGGTTTTCAAACACGCCATTCACTAGTAGGATTGAGAAAAACATGACGGAGTGGTGTGAGCCGGAGTGTCTGAATTTCGATAGGCAATGAGTGGCAATGTCGGATGGAGAACAGCACCACGGGTTGGTCAGCATGGGTAGGTCAGGAAACATGCAGTGGCATTGTAGGATAGGTTTCTTAAAAACATCATGGGATGGCGCTCATTGCAAGAGTTTCTAACAGGCCATTCACTGGTAGGCGTGAGAAAAACATCACGGGATGGTGTGAATCAGAGGGTGTGAATTAGGATAGGCTGTGAGTGGCAATGTAAAATGGAGAAAAGCACAACGGGGTGGTCAGCATGGGGAAGTTAGGAAACATTCAGTGTCAATGTAGGATAGGTTTCGGAAAAACATCGCAGGGTGGTGCGCATTGTAAGAGTTTCTAAGAGGCCATTCACTACGAGGAGTGAGAAAAACATGATGGAATGGTTTGAATCGGAGGTCTGAATTTGGATAGGCAGTGAGTGGCAATGTACATTGGATAAAAGCACCACGGGTTGGTCAGCATGGGGAGGTCAGGAAACATGCAGTGGCAATGTAGCATAGGTTTCTGAAAAATATCGCGGGGTGGTGCGCATTTTAAGGGTTTCTAAAAGGCCATTCACGAGTAGGAGTTAGAAAAACATCACAGTGTGGTGTGAGCCAGAGGGTCTGAATTTGGATAGGCAGTGAGTGGCAATGCAGGATGGAGAAAAGCACCACTGGGTGGTCAGCATGGGGAGGTCAGGAAACACGCAGTGGCAATGTAGGATAGGTTTTTGTAAAACATCGCGGAGTGGTGCGCATTGTAAGGGTTTCTAACAGGCCATTCACTAGTAGGAGTGAGAAAAACATCACGGGGTGGTGTGAATCGGATGGTCTGAATTAGGACAGGCAGTGAGTGGCAATGTAGAAAGGAGAAAAGCACTACAGGGTGGTCAGCATGGGGAGGTCAGGAAACATGCATTGGCAATGTCGGATAGGTTTTGGAAAAACAATGCGGTGTAGTGCGCATTCTAAAGCGTTCTAAGAGGCCATTAAGTAGTAGGAGTGAGGAAAATGTTACTGGGTGGTGTGAATCGGAGGGTCTGAATAAGGTAGGCAGAGAGTGGCAATGTAGAATGGAGAAAAGCACCACGGGTTGGTCAGCATGGGGAGGTCAGGAAACATGCCGTGGCCATGTAGGTTAATTTTCTAAAAAACATCCCGGGGTGCTGCGCATTATAAGCGTTTCGAACAGGACATTCACTACAGGAGTGAGAAATGCATCACGGGTGGTGTGAGCCGGAGCTTCTGAATTTGGATAGGCAGTGAGTGGCAATGTATAATGGAGAAAAGCACCACGGGGTGGTCAGCATGGGGAGGTCAAGAATCATGCAGTGGCATTGTAGGATAGGCTTGTGAAAAACATCGCGGGGTGGTGCACATTGTACGGCTTTCTAACAGGCGATTAACTAGTAGGAGTGAGAAAAATATCACGGGGTGGTGTGAATCAGAGTGTCTGAATTAGAATAGGCAGGGAGTGGCAATGTAGGATGGACATCAGCTCCACGGGTTGGTCAGCATGGGGGGTGGTCAGAATGCGGAGGTCTTGAAACATGCAGTCGCAATGTAGGATATTTTTCTGAAAAACATTGCAGGGAGGTGCGCATTGTTAGGGTTTCTAACAGGCCATTCACGAGTAGGAGTGAGAAAAACTTCACGGGGTGGTGTGATTCTGAGAGTCCGAATTAGGATAGGAAATGAGTGGCAATGTAGGATGGGTAAAAGCACCACGGAGTGGTCAGCATGGCGGGGTGGTCAGCATGGGGAGGACATGAAACATGCACTGGCAATGTAGGATAGGTTTCTATAAATCATCGCGGGTGGTGCGCATTGTAAGGTTTTCAAACACGCCATTCACTAGTAGGATTGAGAAAAACATGACGGGGTGGTGTGAGCCAGAGTGTCTGAATTTCGATAGGCAATGAGTGGCAATGTCGGATGGAGAACAGCACCACGGGTTGGTCAGCATGGGGAGGTCAGGAAACATGCAGTGGCATTGTAGGATAGGTTTCTTAAAACATCATGGGATGGCGCTCATTGCAAGAGTTTCTAACAGGCCATTCACTGATAGGCGTGTGAAAAACATCACGGGGTGGTGTGAATCACAGGGTGTGAATTAGGATAGGCTGTGAGTGGCAATGTAGGATGGAGAAAAGCACGACAGGGTGGTAAGCATGGGGAAGTTAGGAAACATTCAGTGTCAATGTAGGATAGTTTTCTGAAAAACATCGCAGGGTGGTGCGCATTGTAAGAGTTTCTAAGAGGCCATTCACTACTAGGAGTGAGAAAAACATGATGCGATGGTGTGAATCAGAGGGTCTGAATTTGGATAGGCAGTGAGTGGCAATGTACGTTGGATAAAAGCACCACGGGTTGGTCAGCATGGGGAGGTCAGGAAACATGCAGTGGCAATGTAGCATAGGTTTCTGAAAAATATCGCGGGGTGGTGTGCATTTTAAGGGTTTCTAAAAGGCCATTCACGAGTAGGAGTTAGTAAAACATCACAGCGTGGTGTGAGCCGGAGTGTCTGAATTTGGATAGGCAGTGAGTGGCAATGCAGGATGGAGAAAAGCACCACTGGGTGGTCAGCATGGGCAGATAAGGAAACATTCCGTGGCAATGTAGGAATGGTTTCTGAAAAACATCGTGGAGTGGTGCGCATTGTAAGGGTTTCTAAAAGGCCATTCACTAGTAGGAGTGAGAAAAACATCACGGGGTGATTTGAATCAGAGGGTCTGAATTAGGATAGGCAGAGAGTGGCAATGTAGGATGGAGAAAAGCACCACGGTGTGGTCAGCATGGGGAGGTCAGGAAACATGCAGTGGCAATGTAGGATAGGTTTCTGAAAAACATCGTGGAATGGTGCGCATTGTAAGGGTTTCTAACAGGCCATTCACTACTAGGAGTGAGAAAAACATCACGGGGTGGTGTGAATCAGATGGTCTGAATTAGGACAGGCAGTGAGTGGCAATGTAGGATGGAGAAAAGCACTACGGGGTGGTCAGCATGGGGAGGTCAGGAAACATGCATTGGCAATGTCGGATAGGTTTTGGAAAAACAATGCGATGTAGTGCGCATTCTAAAGGGTTCTAAGAGGCCATTCAGTAGTAGGAGTGAGAAAAATGTTACTGGGTGGTGTGAATCGGAGGGTCTGAATAAGGTAGGCAGAGATTGGCAATGTAGAATGGAGAAAAGCACCACGGGTTGGTCAGCATGCGAAGGTCAGGAAACAGGCAGTGGCCATGTAGGTTAAGTTTCTGAAAAACATCCCTGGGTGCTGCGCATTATAAGTGTTTTGAACAGGCCATTCACTACTAGGAGTGAGAAATGCATCACGGGTTGTGTGAGCGGGAGCTTCTTAATTTGGATAGGCAGTGAGTGGCAATGTATAATGGAGAAAAGCACCATGGGGTGGTCAGCATGGGGAGGTCAGGAATCATGCAGTGGCATTGTAGGATAGGTTTGTGAAAAACATCGCGGGGTGGTGCACATTGTACGGGTTTGTAACAGGCCAATCACGAGTAGGAATGAGAAAAACATCACGGGGTGGTGTGATTCCGAGAGTCCGAATTAGGATAGGAAATGAGTGGCAATGTAGGATGGGTAAAAGCAACACGGAGAGGTCAGCATGGTGGGGTGGTCAGCATGGGGAGGTCATGAAACATGCACTGGCAATGTAGGATAGGCTTCTATAAAACATTGCGGGTGGTGCGCATTGTAAGGTTTTCAAACACGCCATTCACTAGTAGGATTGAGAAAAACATGACGGGGTGGTGTGAACCGGAGTGTCTGAATTTCGATAGGCAATGAGTGGCAATGTCGGATGGAGAACAGCACCACGGGTTGGTCAGCATGGTTAGGTCAGGAAACATGCAGTGGCATTGTAGGATAGGTTTCTTAAAAACATCGTGGGATGGCGCTCATTGCAAGAGTTTCTAACAGGCCATTCACTGATAGGCGTGTGAAAAACATCACGGGGTGGTGTAAATCAGAGGGTGTGAATTAGGATAGGCTGTGAGTGGCAATGTAGGATGGAGAAAAGCACAACGGGGTGGTCAGCATGGGGAAGTTAGGAAACATTCAGTGTCAATGTAGGATAGGTTTCTGAAAAACATCGCAGGGTGGTGCGCATTGTAAGAGTTTCTAAGAGGCCATTCACTACTAGGAGTGAGAAAAACATGATGGGATGGTGTGAATCGGAGGGTCTGAATTTGGATAGGCAGTGAGTGGCAATGTACGTTGGATAAAAGCACCACGGGTTGGTCAGCATGGGGAGTTCAGGAAACATGCAGTGGCAATGTAGCATAGTTTTCTGAAAAATATCGCGGGGTGGTGCGCATTTTAAGGGTTTCTAAAAGGCCATTCACGTGTAGGAGTTAGAAAAACATCACGGCGTGGTGTGAGCCAGAGGGTGTGAATTTGGATAGGCAGTGTGTGGCAATGCAGGATGGAGAAAAGCACCACTGGGTAGTCAGCATGGGCAGATAAGGAAACATTCTGTGGCAATGTAGGAATGGTTTCTGAAAAACATCTTGGAGTGGTGCGCATTGTAAGGGTTTCTAACAGGCCATTCACTAGTAGGAGTGAGAAAAACATCACGGGGTGGTGTGATTCGGATGGTCTGAATTAGGACAGGCAGTGAGTGGCAATGTAGGATGGAGAAAAGCACTACAGGGTGGACAGCATGGGGAGGTCAGGAAACATGCAGTGGCCATGTAGGTTAATTTTCTGAAAAACATCCCGGGGTGCTGCGCATTATAAATGTTTCGAACAGGCCATTCACTACTAGGAGTGAGAAATGCATCACGGGTGGTGTGAGCCGGAGCTTCTGAATATGGATAGGCAGTGAGTGGCAATGTATAATGGAGAAAACACCATGGGGTGGTCAGCATGGGGAGGTCAGGAATCATGCAGTGGCATTGTAGGATAGGTTTCGGAAAAACATCGCGGGGTGGTGCACATTTTACGGGTTTCTAACAGGCGATTAACTAGTAGGAGTGAGAAAAACATCACGGGGTGGGTTGAATCGGAGGTTCTGAATTAGGATAGGCAGGGAGTGGCAATGTAGGATGTACATTAGCCTCACGGGGAGGTCGGCATGTGGGGATGGTCAGAATGCGGAATTCTTTATACATGCAGTCGCAATGTAGGATAGGTTTCTGAAAAACATCGCGGGGTGGTGCACATTGTACGGGTTTTTCACAGGCTACTAACTAGTAGGAGTGAGAAAAACATCACGGGGTAGTTTGAATCAGAGCGTCTGTATTCGGATAGGCAGGGAGTTGCAAAGTAGGATGGACATTAGCCCCACAGGTTGGTCAGCATGTGGGGGTGGTCAGAATGCGGAGGTCTTGAAACATGTAGTCGCAATGTAGGATAGGTTTCTGAAAAACATCGCAGGGTGGTGCGCAATGTTAGGGTTTCTAACAGGCCATTTACGAGTAGGAGTGAGAAAAACTTCACGGGGTGGTGTGATTCCGAGAGTCCGAATTAGGATAGGAAATGAGTGGCAATGTAGGATGGGTAAAAGCACCACGGAGTGGTCAGGATGGCGGGGTGGTCAGCATGGGGAGGTCATGAAACATGCACTGGCAATGTAGGATTGGTTTCTATAAAACATCGCGGGTGGTGCGCATTGTAAGGTTTTCAAACACGCCATTCACTAGTAGGATTGAGAAAAACATGACGGAGTGGTGTGAGCCGGAGTGTCTGAATTTCGATAGGCAATGAGTGGCAATGTCGGACGGAAAACAGCACCATGGGTTGGTCAGCATGGGTAGGTCAGGAAACATGCAGTGGCATTGTAGGATAGGTTTCTTAAAAACATCGTGGGATGGCGCTCATTGCAAGAGTTTCTAACAGGCCATTCACTGGTAGGCGTGAGAAAAACATCACGGGATGGTGTGAATCAGAGGGTGTGAATTAGGATAGGCTGTGAGTGGCAATGTAAAATGGAGAAAAGCACAACGGGGTGGTCAGCATGGGGAAGTTAGGAAACATTCAGTGTCAATGTAGGATAGGTTTCGGAAAAACATCGCAGGGTGGTGCGCATTGTAAGAGTTTCTAAGAGGCCATTCACTACGAAGAGTGAGAAAAACATGATGGGATGGTTTGAATCGGAGGTCTGAATTTGGATAGGCAGTGAGTGGCAATGTACATTGGATAAAAGCACCACGGGTTGGTCAGCATGGGGAGGTCAGGAAACATGCAGTGGCAATGTAGCATAGGTTTCTGAAAAATATCGCGGGGTGGTGCGCATTTTAAGGGTTTCTAAAAGGCCATTCACGAGTAGGAGTTAGAAAAACATCACAGTGTGGTGTGAGCCAGAGGGTCTGAATTTGGATAGGCAGTGAGTGGCAATGCAGGATGGAGAAAAGCACCACTGGGTGGTCAGCATGGGGAGGTCAGGAAACACGCAGTGGCAATGTAGGATAGGTTTCTGAAAAACATCGCGGAGTGGTGCGCATTGTAAGGGTTTCTAACAGGCCACTCACTAGTAGGAGTGAGAAAAACATCACGGGGTGGTGTGAATCGGATGGTCTGAATTAGGACAGGCAGTGAGTGGCAATGTAGAAAGGAGAAAAGCACTACAGGGTGGTCAGCATGGGGAGGTCAGGAAACATGCATTGGCAATGTCGGATAGGTTTTGGAAAAACAATGCGGTGTAGTGCCCATTCTAAGGCGTTCTAAGAGGCCATTCAGTAGTAGGAGTGAGGAAAATGTTACTGGGTGGTGTGAATTGGAGGGTCTGAATAAGGTAGGCAGAGAGTGGCAATGTAGAATGGAGAAAAGCACCACGGGTTGGTCAGCATGGGGAGGTCAGGAAACATGCCGTGGCCATGTAGGTTAATTTTCTAAAAAACATCCCGGGGTGCTGCGCATTATAAGCGTTTCGAACAGGACATTCACTACAGGAGTGACAAATGCATCACGGGTGGTGTGAGCCAGAGCTTCTGAATTTGGATAGGCAGTGAGTGGCAATGTATAATGGAGAAAAGCACCACGGGGTGGTCAGCATGTGGAGGTCAAGAATCATGCAGTGGCATTGTAGGATAGGTTTGTGAAAAACATCGCGGGGTGGTGCACATTGTACGGCTTTCTAACAGGCGATTAACTAGTAGGAGTGAGAAAAACATCACGGGGTGGTGTGAATCAGAGTGTCTGAATTAGGATAGGCAGGGAGTGGCAATGTAGGATGGACATCAACCCCACGGGTTGGTCAGCATGGGGGGTGGTCAGAATGCGGAGGTCTTGAAACATGCAGTCGCAATGTAGGATAGGTTTCTGAAAAATATTGCAGGGAGGTGCGCATTGTTAGGGTTTCTAACAGGCCATTCACGAGTAGGAGTGAGAAAAACTTCACGGGGTGGTGTGATTCTGAGAGTCCGAATTAGGATAGGAAATGAGTGGCAATGTAGGATGGGTAAAAGCACCACGGAGTGGTCAGCATGGCGGGGTGGTCAGCATGGGGAGGACATGAAACATGCACTGGCAATGTAGGATTGGTTTCTATAAATCATCGCGGGTGGTGCGCATTGTAAGGTTTTCAAACACGCCATTCACTAGTAGGATTGAGAAAAACATGACGGGGTGGTGTGAGCCAGAGTGTCTGAATTTCGATAGGCAATGAGTGGCAATGTCGGATGGAGAACAGCACCACGGGTTGGTCAGCATGGGGAGATCAGGAAACATGCAGTGGCATTGTAGGATAGGTTTCTTAAAACATCATGGGATGGCGCTCATTGCAAGAGTTTCTAACAGGCCATTCACTGATAGGCGTGTGAAAAACATCACGGGGTGGTGTAAATCAGAGGGTGTGAATTAGGATAGGCTGTGAGTGGCAATGTAGGATGGAGAAAAGCACGACAGGGTGGTCAGCATGGGGAAGTTAGGAAACATTCAGTGTCAATGTAGGATAGTTTTCTGAAAAACATCGCAGGGTGGTGCGCATTGTAAGAGTTTCTAAGAGGCCATTCACTACTAGGAGTGAGAAAAACATGATGCGATGGTGTGAATCGGAGGGTCTGAATTTGGATAGGCAGTGAGTGGCAATGTACGTTGGAAAAAAGCACCACGGGTTGGTCAGCATGGGGAGGTCAGGAAACATGCAGTGGCAATGTAGCATAGGTTTCTGAAAAATATCACGGGGTGGTGCGCATTTTAAGGGTTTCTAAAAGGCCATTCACGAGTAGGAGTTAGTAAAACATCACAGCGTGGTGTGAGCCGGAGTGTCTGAATTTGGATAGGCAGTGAGTGGCAATGCAGGATGGAGAAAAGCACCACTGGGTGGTCAGCATGGGCAGATAAGGAAACATTCCGTGGCAATGTAGGAATGGTTTCTGAAAAACATCGTGGAGTGGTGCGCATTGTAAGGGTTTCTAAAAGGCCATTCACTAGTAGGAGTGAGAAAAACATCACGGGGTGGTTTGAATCAGAGGGTCTGAATTAGGATAGGCAGAGAGTGGCAATGTAGGATGGAGAAAAGCACCACGGTGTGGTCAGCATGGGGAGGTCAGGAAACATGCAGTGGCAATGTAGGATAGGTTTCTGAAAAACATCGCGGAATGGTGCGCATTGTAAGGGTTTCTAACAGGCCATTCACTACTAGGAGTGAGAAAAACATCACGGGGTGGTGTGAATCGGATGGTCTGAATTAGGACAGGCAGTGAGTGGCAATGTAGGATGGAGAAAAGCACTACGGGGTGGTCAGCATGGGGAGGTCAGGAAACATGCATTGGCAATGTTGGATAGGTTTTGGAAAAACAATGCGATGTAGTGCGCATTCTAAAGGGTTCTAAGAGGCCATTCAGTAGTAGGAGTGAGAAAAATGTTACAGGGTGGTGTGAATCGGAGGGTCTGAATAAGGTAGGCAGAGATTGGCAATGTAGAATGGAGAAAAGCACCACGGGTTGGTCAGCATGGGGAGGTCAGGAAACATGCAGTGGCCATGTAGGTTAAGTTTCTGAAAAACATCCCGGGGTGCTGCGCATTATAAGTGTTTTGAACAGGCCATTCACTACTAGGAGTGAGAAATGCATCACGGGTGGTGTGAGCCGGAGCTTCTTAATTTGGATAGGCAGTGAGTGGCAATATAGGATGGAGAAAAGCACCGCGGAGTGGTCAGCATGGGGAGGTCATGAAACATGCAGTGGCAATGTAGGATAGGTTTGTGAAAAACATCGCGGGGTTGTGCGCGTTGTATGGGTGTGTAACATTACATTCACTAGTAAGAGTGAGAAAAACATCACAGGGTGGTGTGAATCGGAAGGTCTGAATTAGTGTAGGCAGTGAGTGGAAATGTAGGATGGAGAAAAGCACGGCGGGGTGGTCAGCATGGGGAGGTCAGGAATCATGCAGAGGCATTGTAGGATAGGTTTCTTAAAAACATCGTGGGATGGCGTGCATTGCAAGAGTTTCTAACAGGCCATTCACTGGTAGGCGTGAGAAAAACATCATGGGGTGGTGTGAATCAGAGCCTGTGAATTAGGATAGGCTGTGAGTGGCAATCTAGGATGGAGAAAAGCACCACGGGGTGGTCAGCATGGGGAAGTTAGGAAACATTCATTGTCAATGTAGGATAGGTTTATGAAAAACATCGCAGGGTGGTGTGCATTGTAAGAGTTTCTAAGAGGCCATTAACTACTAGGAGTGAGAAAAACATGATGGGATGGTGTGAATCGGAGGGTCTGAATTTGGATAGGCAGTGAGTGGCAATGTACGTTGGATAAAAGCACCACGGATTGGTCAGCATGAGGACGTCAGGAAACATGCCGTGGCGATATAGCTTAGGTTTCTGAAAAACATCGCGTGGTGGTGTGAATCATAGGATCTGAATTAGAATAGGTAGTGTGTGGCAATGTAGGATGGAGAAAAGCACCACGGGGTGGGCAGCATGGGGAGGTCAGGAAACATGCAGTGGCAATGTAGGATAGGTTTATGAAAAACATCGTGGTGTGGTGCGCATTGTATGGGTTTCTAACATTATTTTCACTAGTAGGAGTGAGAAAAACATCACGGGGTGGTGTGAATCGGAGGGTCTGATTTAGGATAGGCTGTGAGTGGCAATTTAGGATGGAGAAAAACACCATGGGGTGGTCATCATGTGGAGGTCAGGAAACATGCAGTGGCAATGTAGGATAGGTTTCTGAAAAACATCGCGGGGTAGTGCGCTATGTATGGGTTTCTAACATTGCATTCAGTAGTAGGAATGTGAAAAACATCACGGGGTGGTGTGAATCAGAGGGACTGAATTTGGATAGGCAGTGAGTGGAAATGTAGGATGGAGAAAAGCACCACGGGGTGGTGAGAATGGGGTGGTCAGGAAATATGCAGTGTCAATGTAGGATAGGTTTTTGAAAAACATCGCGGGGTCATGCGCATTGTATGGGTGTGTAACATTACATTCACTAGTAGGAGTGAGAAAAACATCACAGGGTAGTGTGAATCATAAGATCTGAATTAGGTTGGCAGTGAGTAGCAATGTAGGATGGAGAAAAGCACCACTGGGTGGTCAGCATGGGGAGGTCAGGAAACATGCAGTGGCAATGTAGGATAGGTTTCTGAAAAACATCGCGGGGTGGTGCGCATTGTAAGGGTTTCTAACAGGCCATTCTCTTGTATGAGTGAGAAAATCATCACGGAGTGGTGTGAATCGGAGTGTCTGATTTAGGACAGGCAGTGATTGGCAATGTAGGATGGAGGAAACCACCACGGGGTGGTCAGCATGTGGAGGTCAGGAAACATGCATTGGCAAGGTAGGATAGGTTTCTGAAAAACATCGCGGGGTGCTGCGCTTTGTATGGGTGTGTATCATTACATTCCCTAGTAGGAGTCAGAAAAACATCACGGGGTGGTGTGACTTGGAACATCTGAATTAGGATAAGCATGGAGGGCAATGTAGGATGGAAAGAAATACCACGGGGTGGTCAGCATGGGGAAGTCAGGAAACATGCAGTGGCAATGTAGGATAGGTTTCTGAAAAACATCACGTGGTGGTGCGCATTGTATGTGTGTGTAACATTACATTCACGAGTAGGAGTGAGAAAAACATGACGGGGTGGTGTGAATCGGAGGGTCTGAAATAGGAGAGGCATTGAGTGGCAATGTAGGATGGAGAAAGGCACCACGGTGTGGTCAGCATGCGGAGGTCAGGAAACATGCAATGGCAACGTAGGATAGGATTCGGAAAACACCGTGGGGTGGTGCTTATTGCATGGGTGTGTAACATTACATTCACTATTACGAGTGAGAAAAACATCACGGGGTGGTGTGAATCATAGGATCTGAATTAGGATAGGCAGTGAGTGGCAATGTAGGTTGGAGAAAAGCACCACGGGGTGGGCAGCATGGGGAGGTCAGGAAACATGCAGTGGCAATGTAGGTTAGGTTTCTGAAAAACATCGCGGGGTGATGCGCATTGTAAAGGTTTCTAACAGGCCATTAACTAGTAGGAGTGAGAAAAACATCACGTGGTGGTGTGAATCGGAAGGCCTCAATTAGGATAGGCAGGGAGTGGCAATGAAGGATGGAGAAAAGTAAGACGGGGTGGTCAGCATGGGGATGTCAGGAAACAAGCACTGGCAATGAAGGATAGGTTTCTGAAAAACATTGCAGCGTGGTGCGCATTGTATTGGTGTGTAACATTACATTCACTAGTAGGAGTGAGAAAAACATCACGGGGTGGTGTGAATCGGAGGGTCTGAATTAGGATAGGCAGTGAGTGGCAATGTAGGATGGAGAAAAGCACCACGGGGTGGTCAGCATGGGGAGGTCAGGAAACATGCAGTGGCAATGAAAAATATCGCGCGGTGGTGCACATTGTATGGGTGTGTAACATTACATTCACTAGTAGGAAGGAGAAAAACATCACGGGGTGGTGCGAATTATAGGATCGGAATTAGGATACGAAGTGAGTGGCAATGTAGGATGGAGAAAAGCACCACGGGGTGGTCAGCATGGGGAGGGAAGGAAACATGCAGTGGCAATGTAGGATAGGTTTCTGAAAAACATCGCGGGGTTGTGCGCATTGTATGGTTGTGTAACATTACATTTACTAGTAGGAGTGAGAAATACAATACGGGATGGTGTGAATCGGAGGGTGGGAATTAGGATAGGCAGTCAGTGGCAATATAGGAGGGAGAAAAGCACCACGGAGTGGTCAGCATGGGGAGGTTCGGAAACATGCAGTGGCAATGTAGGATAGGTTTCTGAAAAACATCGTGAAGTTGTGCGTATTGTATGGTTGTGTAACATAACATTCACTAGTAGGAGTGACAAAAACGTCAAGGGTTGGTCTGAATCAGAGTGTCTGAATTAGGATAGGCAGCGAGGTGCAATGTAGGATGGAGAAAAGCACCAGGAGGTGGTCAGCATGGGGAGGTCAGGAAACATGCAGAGGCAATGAAGGATAGGTTTCTGAAAAACATCGCGGGTTGGTGTGCATTGTATGAGTTTGTAACATTATATTCACTAATAGGAGTGAGAAAAACATCACGGGGTGGTGTGAATCGGAGGGTCTGAATTAGGATAGGCAGTGAGTGGCAATGTAGGATGGAGAAACGCACCACGGGGTGGTTATCATGTGGAGGTCAGGAAACATGCAGTGGCAATGTAGCAGAGGTTTCTGAAAAACATCGCGGGTTGGTGCGCATTGTATGGGTGTGTAACATTACATTCACCAGTAGGAATGAGAAAAACATCACGGGGTGCAGTGAATCAGATGGTGTGAATTAGGATGAGCAGTGAGTGGCAATGTAGGATGGAGAACAGCACCAGGGGGTGGTCAGGATGGGGAGGTCAGGAAACATGCAGTGGCAATGTAGGATACGTTTCTGAAAAACATCGCGGGCGGTGCGCATTGTAAGGGTTTCTAACCGGCCATTCACTAGTAGGAGTGAGAAAAACATCACGGGGTGTGAATCGGAGGGGCTGAATTAGGATAAGTAGTGAGTGGCAATGTAGGATGGAGAAAAGTAACACGGGGTGGTCAGCATGGGGAGGTCAGGAAATATGCAGTGGCAATGAAGGATAGGTTTCATAAAAACATTGCGGCGTGGTGCGCATTGTATGGGTGTGTAACATTACATTCACTAGTAGGAGTGAGAAAAACATCACGGGGTAATGTGAATCAGAGGGTCTGAATTAAGATAGGCAGTGAGTGGCAATGTGGGATGGAGAAAAGTAACACCGGGTGGTCAGCATGGGGAGGTCAGAAAACATGCAGTGGCAATGTAGGTTAGGTTTCTGAAAAACATCGCGGGGTGGCGCGCATTGTAAGGATTTCAAACAGGTCTTTCACTAGTAGGAGTGAGAAAAACATCACGAGGTGGTGTGAATCGGAGCGTCTCAATTAGGATAGGCAGTGAGTGGCAATGTAGGATGGAGAAAAGCACCATGGGGTGTTCAGCATGGGGACGTCAGGACACATTCAGTGGCAGTGTAGGATAAATTTCTGAAAAACATTGCGGGGTGGTGTGCATTGTATGGGTGTGTAACATTACGATCACTAGTAGGAGTGAGAAAAACATCACTGGGTGCTGTGAATCTTAAGACCTGAATTAGGATAGGCAGTGAGTGGCAATGTAGGATGGAGAAAAGCACCGCGGGGTGGTCAGCATGGGGAGGTCAGGAAACATGCAGTGGCAATGTAGGATAGGTTTCTGAAAAACATCGCTGGAAAATACGCCTTATATGGGTTTCTAACATTACATTCACTTGTAGGAGTGAGAAAAAAATCATGGGGTAGTGTGATTCATAAGATCTGAATTAGGATAGGCATTGAGTGGCAATGTAGGAAGGAGAAAAGTAAGATGGGGTGGTCAGCATGGGGACGTCAGGAAACATGTAGTGGCAATGTAGGATAGGTTTCTTAAAAACATCACTGGGTGGTGCGCATTGTATGGGTGTGTAACATTACATTCACTACTAGGAGTGAGAAAATCATCATGGGGTGGTGTAAATCGGAGTTTCTGAATTAGGATAGGCAGTGAGGGGCAATGTAGGATGGAGAAAAGCACCACGGGGTGGTCAGCATGTGGAGGTCAGGAAACATGCAGTGGCAATGTAGGGTAGGTTTCAGAAAAATATCGCACGGTGGTGCGCATTGTATGGTGTGTAACATTACATTCATTAGTAGGAGTGAGAAAAACATCAAGGGGTGGTCTGAATCGGAGCGTCTGAATTAGGATAGGGAGGGAGGGGCAATGTAGGATGGAGAAAAGCATGACGGGGTGGTCAGCATGGGGAGGTCAGGAAACATGCAGTGGCAATATAGGATAGGTTTCTGAAAAACATCGCGGGGTGGTGCGCATTGTATGGGTTTTTAACATTACATTCGCCAGTAGGAGTGAGAAATACATCACGGGGTGGTGTGAATCGGAGGGTCTGAATTAGCATAGGCAGTCAGTGGCAATGTAGGATGGAGAAAAGCACCACGGGGTGGTCAGCATGGGGATGTCAGGAAACATGCACTGCAATGTAGGATAGGTTTCTGAAAAACATTGCGGGGTGATGCGCATTGTACGGGTTTCTAAAAGTCCATGCACTTGTAGGAGTGAGAAAAACATCACGGAGTGGTGTGAATCAGAGGCTCTGAATTAGGATAGGCAGTGATTGGCAATGTAGGAAGGAGAAAAGCACCACGGGTTGGTCAGCATGAGGACGTCAGGAAACATGCCGTGGCGATATAGCATAGGTTTCTGAAAAACATCGCGTGGTGGTGTGAATCATAGGATCTGAATTAGAATAGGTAGTGTGTGGCAATGTAGGATGGAGAAAAACACCATGGGGTGGTAATCATGTGGAGGTCAGGAAACATGCAGTGGCAATGTAGGATAGGTTTCTGAAAAACATCGTGGAGTTGTGCGCATTGTATGATTGTGTAACATAACATTCACTAGTAGGAGTGAGAAAAACGTCAAGGGTTAGTCTGAATCGGAGTGTCTGAATTAGGATAGGCAGCGAGGGGCAATGTAGGATGGAGAAAAGCACCACGAGGTGGTCAGCATGGGGAGGTCAGGAAACATGCAGAGGCAATGTAGGATAGGTTTCTGAAAAACATCGCGGGTTGGTGCGCATTGTATGAGTGTGTAACATTATATTCACTAATAGGAGTGAGAAAAACATCACAGGGTGGTGTGAATCGGAGCGTCTGAATTAGGATAGGCAGTGAGTGGCAATGTAGGATGGAGAAACGCACCACGGGGTGGTTATCATGTGGAGGTCAGGAAACATGCAGTGGCAATATAGCAGAGGTTTCTGAAAAACATTGTGGGGTGGTGCGCATTGTATGAGTTTCTCACATTACATTCACTAGTAGTGTGGGAATAACATCACGGGGTGGTGTGAATCATAAGATCTAAACTAGGATAAGCAGTGAGTAGCAATTTAGGATAGAGAAAAGCACCACGGGGTGGGCAGAATGGGGAAGTCAGGAAATATGCAGTGTCAATGTAGGATAGGTTTCTGAAAAACATCGCGGGGTGGTGCGCATTGTATGGGTGTGTAACATGACATTCACGAGTAGGAGTGAGAAAAACATCACGGGGTGGTGTGAATCATAAGATCTGAATTAGGTTGGCAGTGAGCAGCAATGTAGGATGGAGAAAAGCACCACGGGCTGGTCAGCATGGAGAGGTCAGGAAACATACAGTGGCAATGTAGGATAGGTTTCTGAAAAATATCGCGGGGTGGTGCGCATTGTAAGGGTTTCTAACAGGCCATTCACTTGTAGGAGTGAGAAAAACATCACGGAGTGGTGTGAATCCGAGGGTCTGAATTAGGACAGGCAGTGATTGGCAATGTAGGATAGAGATAACCACCACGGAGTGGTCAGCATGGGAAGGTCAGGAAACATGCATTAGCAAGGTAGGATAGGTTTCTGAAAAACATCGCGGGGTGCTGCGCTTTGTATGGGTGTGTATTATTACATTCTAGTAGGAGTGAGAAAAACATCACGGGGTAGTGTGAATCGAAGCATCTGAATTAGGAAAGACAGGTAGGGCAATGTAGGATGGAAAGAAGCACCACAGGGTGGTCAGCATGGGGAGGTCAGGAAACATGCAGTGGCAATGTAGGATAGGTTTCTGAAAAACATCGGGGGTGGTGCGCATTGTATGGGTGTGTAACATTACATTCACTAGTAGGAGTGAGAAAAACATCACGGGGTGGTGTGAATCATAGGGACGGAATTAGGATAGGCAGTGAGTGGCAAAGTAGGATGGAGAAAAGCACCACGGGATGGTCAGCATGGGGAAGTCAGGAAACATACAGTGGCAACGTAAGATAGGTTTCAGAAAACAACGCCGGGTGGTGCGCATTGTATGCGTGTGTAACATTACATGCACTAGTAGGAGTGAGAAAAACATCACGGGGTGGTGTGAATCATAGGATCGGAATTAGTATACAAGTGAGTGGCAATGTAGGATGGAGAAAATCCCCACGGGGTGGACAGCATGGGGAGGTCAGGAAACATGCAGTGGCAATATAGGATAGGTTTCTGAAAAACATCGCGGGGTGGTGCGCATCGTATGGGTGTGTAACATTACATTGACTAGGAGGAGTGCAAAAAACATCACGGGGTGGTGTGAATCAGAGCATCTGAAATAGGATAGGCAGGGAGGGGCAATGTAGGATGGAAAAAAGCACCACGGAATGGTCAGCATGGGGAGGTCAGGAAACATGCAGTGGCAATATAGGATAGTTTTCTGAAAAACATCGCGGTATGGTGTTCATTGTAAGGGTTTCTAACAGGCCATTCACTAGTAGGAGTGAGAAAAACATCATGGGGTGGTGTGAATCGGCCGGTCTGAATTAGGATAGGTAGTGAGTGGCAATGTAGGATGGAGAAAAGTAACACGGGGTGGTCAGCATGGGGAGGTTAGGAAACATGCAGTGGCAATGAAGGATAGGTTTCTTAAAAACATTGCGGCGTGATGCGCATTGTATGAGTGTGTAACATTACATTCACTAGTAGGAGTGAGAAAAACATCACGGGGTGGTGTGAATCGGAGGACCTGAATTAGGATAGGCAGTGAGTGGCAATGTAGGATGGAGAAAAGCACCACGGGGTGGCCAGCATGGGGAGGTCAGGAAACATCCAGTGGCAATGTAGGATAGTTTTCTGAAAAACATCGCGGGGTCGTGCGCATTGTATGGGTGTGTAACATTACATTCACTAATAGGAGTGAGAAAAACATCACGGGGTGATGTGAATCGGAGGGTCTGAATTAGGATAGGCAGTGAGTGGCAATGTAGGATGGAGAAAAGCACCAAGGGGTAGTCAACATGGGGAGTTCTGGAAACATGCAAAGGCATTGGAGGTTAGGTTTTTGAAAAACATCGCGTGGTGGCACGCATTGTAAGGGTTTCTAATAGGCCTTTCACTAGTAGGAGTGAGAAAAACATCACGAGGTGGTGTTAATCGGAGGGTCTGAATTAGGATAGGCAGTGAGTGGCAATGTAGGAAGGAGAAAAGCACCATGGGGTGGTCAGCATGGGGAGGTTAGGAAACATGCAGTGGCAATGTAGGATAGGTTTCTGAAAATCATCATGGGGTGGTGCGAATTGTATGGTTGTGTAACATAACATTCACTTGTAGCAGTGAGAAAAACATCACGGGGTGGTGTGAATCATAGGATCTGAATTAGGATAGGAAGTGTGTGGCAATGTAGGATGGAGAAAAGCACAACGGGGTGGTCAGCATGGGGAAGTCAGGAAACATGCAGTGGCAATATAGGATAGGTTTCTGAAAAACATCGCTGGAAGGTACGCCTTATATGGGGGTCTAAAATTACATTCACTAGTAGGAGTGAGAAAAACATCACGGGGTGGTGTGAATCATAGGATCTGAATTAGGATAGTCAGTGAGTGGCAATGTAGGATGGAGAAAAGCACCACGGGGTGGTCAGCATGGGGAGGTCAGGAAACATGCAGTGGTATCGTAGGATAGGTCTGAAAAACATCGCGGTGTGGTGCGCATTGTATTGGTTTCTTACATTACATTCACTAGTAGGAGTGAGAAAAACATCACGGGCTGGTGTGAATCGGAGGGTCTGAATTAGGATAGGCAGGGAGTGGCAATGTAGGATGGAGAAAAGCACCATGGGTTGGTCAGCATGGGGAGGTCACGAAACATACCTTGGCAAAGAAAAACATCGCGGGGCGGTGCGCATTGTGTGGGTGTGTAACATTACATTCACTAGTAGCAGTGAGAAAAACATCACGGGTTTCGTGTGAATCATAGGATCTGAATTAGGATAGGAAGTGTGTGGCAATGTAGGATGGAGAAAAGCAAAACGGGGTGTTCAGCATGGGGAGTTCACGAAAAATGCAGTGGCAATATAGGATAGGTTTCTGAAAAACATCGCGGGGTGGTGCGCATTGTATGGGTGTGTAACATTATATTCACTAGGAGGAGTGAGAAAAACATCACGGGGTGGTGTGAATCAGATCATCTGAAATAGGATAGGCAAGGAGGGGCAATGTAGGATGGAAAAAAGCACCACGGGGTGGTCAGCATGGGGAGGTGAGGAAACATGCAGTGGCAATGTAGGATAGGTTTCTGAAAAACATCGCGGGTTGTGCGCATTGTAAGGGTTTCTAACAGGCCATTCACTAGTAGGAGTGAGAAAAACATCACGGGGTGTTGTGAATCAGACGGCCTGAATTAGGATAGGCAGTGAGTGGCAATGTAGGATGGAGAAAATCACCACGGGGTGGCCAGCATGGGGAGGTCAGGAAACATGCAGTGGCAATGTAGGATAGGTTTCTGAAAAACATCGCGGGGTGGTGTGCTTTGTACGGGTTTCCAAAGTTACATTCACTAATAGGGTGGGAAAAACATCACGGGGTGGTGTGAATCATAGGATCTGAATTAGTATAGGCAGTGAGTTGCAATGTAGGATGGAGAAAAGCACCATGGGCTGGTCAGCTTGGGGAGATCAGGAAACATGCAGTGTCAATGTAGGATAGTTTTCTGAAAAACATCGCGGGGCCGTGCGCATTGTATGGTTGTGTAACCTAACATTCAATAGTAGGAGTGAGAAAAACATCACGGTGTGGTGTGAATCATAGGATCTGAATTAGGATAGGAAGTGTGTGGCAATGTAGGATGGAGAAAAGCACCACGGGGTGGTCAGCATGGGGAGGTCAGGAAACATGCAGTGGCAATATAGGATAGGTTTCTGAAAAACATCGCTGGAAGGTACGCCTTATATGGGGGTCTAATATTACATTCACTAGTAGGAGTGAGAAAAACATCACGGGGTGGTGTGAATCATAGGATCTGAATTAGGATAGGCAGTGAGTGGCAATGTAGGATGGAGAAAAGCACCACGGGGTGGTCAGCATGGGGATGTCAGGAAAAATGCCGTGGCAATGAAAAACATCGTGGGGTGGTGCGCATTGTATGGGTGTGTAACATTACATTCACTAGTAGGAGTGAGAAAAACATTACGGTATGGTGCGAATCATAGGATCGGAATTAGGATACGAAGTGAGGGGCAATGTAGGATGGAGAAAAGCACCATGGTGTGGTTAGCATGTGGAGGTGAGGAAACATACAGTGGCAATATAGGATAGGTTTCTGAAAAACATTCCGGGTTGGTGCGCATTGTATGAGTTTTTAACATTACATTCACTAGTGGGAGTGAGAAAACAATCACGGGGTGGTGTGAATCGGACGGTCTGAATTAGCATAGGCAGTGAGTGGCAATGTAGGATGGAGAAAAGCACGAAGGGGTGGTCAGCATGGGGAGGTCAGGAAACATGCAGTGGCAATGTACTATAGGTTTCTGAAAAACATCGCGGAGTAGTGTGCATTGTAAGGGTTTCTAACAGGCCATTCACTAGTAGCAGTGAGGAAAACATCGCGGGGAGGTGTGAACCAGAGGTTCTGAATTAGCATAGGCAATGAAAGGCAATGGAGGATGGAGAATAGCACCAGGGGAGGTCGCATGTGGAGGTCAGGAAACATGCAGTGGCAATGTAGGATAGGTTTCTGAAAAACATTGTGGGGTGTTGCGCATTGTGAAAGTTTCCAATAGGCAATTCACTAGTAGGAGAGAGAAAAAAATCACTGGGGGGAGTGAATCAGAGGGTGTGAATTAGAATAGGCAGTGAGTGGCAATGTAGGATGGAGAAAAGTAACACGGGGTGGTCAGCATGGGGAGGGAAGGAAACATGCAGTGGCAATGTAGGTTAGTTTTGTGAAAAACATCGCGGGGTGGCGCGCATTATAAGGGTTTCTAACAGGCCTTTCACTTGTAGGAGTGAGAAAAACATCACGAGGTGGTGTGAATCGGAGGGTCTGAATTAGGATAGGCAGTGAGTGGCAACGTAGGATGGAGAAGAGCACCACGGTGTGGTCAGGATGGGGAGGTCAGGAAACATGCAGTGGCAATGTAGGATAGGTTTCTGAAAAATATCTCGGGGTAGTGAGCATTGTATTGGTTTCTAACATTACATTCACTAGTAGGAGTGAGAAAAACATCACGGGGTGGTGTGAATCATAGGATCTGAATTAGGATAGGTAGTGAGTGGCAATGTAGGATGGAGAAAAGCACCACGAGGTGGTCAGCATGGATCGGTCAGGAAACATGCAGTGGTATTGTAGGATAGGTTTCTGAAAAACATCGCGGTGTGGTGCGCATTGCATTGGTTTCTTACATTACATTCACTAGTAGGACTGAGAAAAACATCACGGGCTGGTGTGAATCGGAGGGTCTGAATTAGTATAGGCAGGGAGTGGCAATGTAGTATGGAGAAAATCTCCACGGGGTCGTCAGCATGGTGAGGTCAGGAAACATAGCGTGGCAAAGAAAAACATGGCGGGGCGGTGCGCATTGTGTGGGTGTGTAACATTACATTCCCTAGTAGCAGTGAGAAAAACATCATGGGTTTCTTGTGAATCATAGGATCTGAATTAGGATAGGAAGTGTGTGGCAATGTAGGATGGAGAAAAGCAAAACGGGGTGTTCAGCACGGGGAGTTCAGGAAACATGCAGTGACAATATAGGACAGGTTTCTGAAAAACATGGCGGGTGGTGCGCATTGTATGGGTGTGTAACATTACATTCACTAGGAGGAGTGAGAAAAATATCATGGGGTGGTGTGAATCGGAGCATCTGAAATAGGATAGGCAGGGAGGGGCAATGTTGGATGGAAAAAAGCACCACGGGGTGGTCAGCATGAGGAAGTCAGGAAACATGCAGTGGCAATGTAGGATAGGTTTCTGAAAAACAACGCGGGTTGTGCGCATTGTAAGGGTTTCTAACTGGCCATTCACTAGTAGGAGTGAGAAAAACATCGCGGGGTGGTGTGAATCGCAGGGTCTGAATTAGCATTGGCAGTGAGTGGCAATGTAGGATGGAGAAAAGTAACACGGGGTGGTCAGCATGGGAGTGTCAGGAAACATGCAGTGGCAATGAAGGATAGGTTTCATAAAAACATTGCGGCGTAGTGCGCATTGTATGGGTGTGTAATATTACATTCACTAGTAGGAGTGAGAAAAACATCACGGGGTGGTGTGAATCGGAGGGTCTGAATTAGGATACGCAGTGAGTTTCAATGTAGATGGAGAAAAGTAACACGGGGTGGTCAGCATGGGGAGAGAATGAAACATGCAGTGGCAATGTAGGTTAGGTTTCTGAAAAACATCGCGGGGTGGCGCGCATCATAAGGGTTTCTAACAGGCCTTTCACTAGTAGGAGTGAGAAAAACATCACGAGGTGGTGTGAATCGGAGGGTCTGAATTAGGATAGGCAGTGAGTGGCAATGTAGGATGTAGAAAAGCACCACGGGTGGTCAGCATGGGGAGGTCAGGAAACATTCAGTGGCAATGTCGGATAGGTTTGTGAAAAACATCGCGGGGTCGTGTGCATTGTATGGGTGTGTAACATTACGTTCACTAGTATGAGCGAGAAAAACACCACTGGGTGCTGTGAATCTTAAGATCTGAATTAGGATAGGCAGTGAGTGGCAATGTAGGAAGGAGAAAAGCACCACGGGGTGGTCAGCATGGGCAGGTCAGGAACCATGCCCTGGCAATGAAAAACATGGGGTGGTGCGCATTGTATGGGTGTGTAACATTACATTCACTAGTAGGAGTGAGAAAAACATCACGGGTTTCGTGTGAATCATAGGATATGAATTAGGATAGGCAGTGTGTGGCAATGTAGGAAGGAGAAAAGCACTACGGGGTGGTCAGCATGGGCAGGTCAGGAACCATGCCCTGGCAATGAAAAACATCGCGGGGTGGTGTGCTTTGTATGGGTGTATAATATTACATTCACTAGTAGGAGTGAGAAATACATCATGGGGTGGTGTGAATCGGAGCATCTGATATAGGATAGACAGGGAGGGGCAATGTAGGATAGAAAAAAGCACCACGGGGTGGTCAGCATGGGGAGGTCAGGAAACTTGAAGTGGCAATGTAGAATAGGTTTCTGAAAAACATTGCGGGGTGGTGCGCATTGTATGGGTGTGTAACATTACATTCACTAGGAGGAGTGAAAAAAACATCAAGGGGTGGTTTGAATCAGAGGGTCTGAATTAGGATAGGCAGAGAGTGGCAATGTAGGATGGAGAAAACCACCAAGGGGTGATCAGCATGGGGAGGTCAGGAAACATGCATTGGCAAGGAAGGATAGGTTTCTGAAAAACATCGCGGGGTGCTGCGCTTTGTAAGGGTGTGTATCATTCAATTCACTAGAGGATTGAGAAAAACATCACGGGTTGGTGTGAATCATAGGATCTGAATTAGGATAGGCAGTGAGTGGCAATGTAGTATGGAGAAAAGCACCACGGGGTGGTCAGCATGGGAAGGTCAGGAAACATGCAGTGTCAAAGTAGGATAGGTTTCTAATAAACATTGCGGGGTGGTGCGCATTGTATGTGTGTGTAACATTACATTCACTAGTAGGAGTGAGAAAAACATCATGGGATTGTGTGAATCATAGGGTCAGAATTAGGATAGGCAGTGAGTTGCAATGTAGGATGGAGAAAAGCACCACGGGGTGGTCAGCATGGGGACGTCAGGAAACATGCACTGGCAATGTAGGATAGGTTTCTGAAAAACATCGCGGGGTTGTGCGCATTGTATGGGTGTGTAACATTACATTGAGTAGTAGGAATGAGAAAAACATAAAGGTGTGGTGTGAATTGGAGGGCCTGAATTAGGATAGGCAGTGAGTGGCAATCTAGGATGGAGAAAAGTAAGATGGGGTGGTCAGCATGGGGAGATCAAGGATATATGCAGTGGCAATGAAGGATAGGATTCTGAAAAACATTGCGGCGTGGTGCGCATTGTATGTGTGTTTAACATTACATTCACTAGTAGGAGTGAGGAAAACATCACGGGGAGGTGTGAATCGGAGGATCTGAAGTAGGATAGGCAGTGAGTTGCAATGTAGGATGGAGAAAAGTACCACGGGTTGGCCAGCAAGCGGAGGTCATTAAACATGCAATGTCAATGTAGCATAGGTTTCTGAAAAACATCGCGGGGTGGTGCGCATTGTATGGGTTTCTAAGATTACATTCACTAGTAGTGTGAGAAAAACATCACGGGGTGCTGTGAATCATAGGATCTAAATTAGGATAAACAGTGGGTAGCAATGTAGGATGGAGAAAAGCACCACGGGGTTGTCAGCATGGGGAGTTCAGGAAAAATGCAGTGGCAATGAAAAACATCGCGGGGTGGTGCGCATTATATGGGTGTGTAACATTACATTCACTAGTAGGAGTGAGAAAAACATTACGGTGTCGTACGAATCATAGGATAGGAATTAGGATACCAAGTGAGTGGCAATGCAGGACGGAGAATAGCACCACGGGGTGGTCAGCATTGGGAGGTCAGGAAACATGCAGTGGCAATATAGGATAGGTTTCTGAAAAACATCGCGGGGTGGTGCGCATTGTATGGGTTTTTAACATTACACTCACCAGTAGGAGTGAGAAATACATCACGGGGTGGTGTGAATCGGAGGGTCTGAATTAGCATAGGCAGTCAGTGGCAATGTAGGATGGAGAAAAGCACCACGGGGTGGTTAGCATGGGGACGTCAGGAAACATGCAGTGGCAATGTAGGATAGGTTTCTGAAAAACATCGAGGGGTAGTGCGCTATGTATGGGTTTCTAACATTACATTCAGTAGTAGGAATGTGAAAAACATCACGGGGTGGTGTGAATCAGAGGGACTGAATTTGGATAGGCAGTGAGTGGAAATGTAGGATGGAGAAAAGCACCACGGGGTGGTGAGAATGGGATGGTCAGGAAATATGCAGTGTCAATGTAGGATAGGTTTTTGAAAAACATCGCGGGGTCGTGCGCATTGTATGGGTGTGTAACATTACATTCACTAGTAGGAGTGAGAAAAACATCACAGGGTGGTGTGAATCATAAGATCTGAATTAGGTTGGCAGTGAGTAGCAATGTAGGATGGAGAAAAGCACCACTGGGTGGTCAGCATGGGGAGGTCAGGAAACATGCAGTGGCAATGTAGGATAGGTTTCTGAAAAACATCGTGGGGTGGTGCGAATTGTAAGGGTTTCTAACAGGCCATTCTCTTGTAGGAGTGAGAAAAACATCACGGAGTGGTGTGAATTGGAGGGTCTGATTTAGGACATTAAGTGATTGGCAATGTAGGATGGAGAAAACCACCACGGGGTGGTCAGCATGGGGAGGTCAGGAAACATGCATTGGCAAGGTAGGATAGGTTTCCGAAAAACATCGCGGGGTGCTGCACTTTGTATGGGTGTGTATCATTACATTCACGAGTAGGAGTGAGAAAAACATCACGGGGTGGTGTGACTCGGAACATCTGAATTAGGATAGGCATGGAGGGCAATGTAGGA
Source organism: Cavia porcellus (assembly GCF_034190915.1). NCBI lineage: Eukaryota > Metazoa > Chordata > Mammalia > Rodentia > Caviidae > Cavia > Cavia porcellus. The sequence continues at coordinate 32,786,183 of NW_026947515.1, forward strand.
TGGAAAGAAATACCACGGGGTGGTCAGCATGGGGAAGTCAGGAAACATGCAGTGGCAATGTAGGATAGGTTTCTGAAAAACATCACGGGGTGGTGCGCATTGTATGTGTGTGTAACATTACATTCATGAGTAGGAGTGAGAAAAACATGACGGGGTGGTGTGAATCGGAGTGTCTGAATTAGGAGAGGCATTGAGTGGCAATGTAATTTGGAGAAAGGCACCACGTTGTGGTCAGCATGGGGAGGTCAGGAAACATGCAATGGCAACGTAGGATAGGATTCGGAAAACACCGTGGGGTGGTGCCTATTGCATGGGTGTGTAACATTACATTCACTATTACGAGTGAGAAAAACATCACGGGGTGGTGTGAATCATAGGATCTGAATTAGGTTAGGCAGTGAGTGGCAATGTAGGTTGGAGAAAAGTACCACGGGGTGGTCAGCATGGGGAGGTCAGGAAACATGCAGTGGCAATGTAGGTTAGGTTTCTGAAAAACATCGCGGGGTGATGCGCATTGTCAGGGTTTCTAACAGGCCATTCACTAGTAGGAGTGGGAAAAACATCACGGGGTGGTGTGAATCGGAAGGCCTGAATTAGGATAGGCAGGGAGTGGCAATGAAGGATGGATAAAAGTAAGACGGGGTGGTCTGCATGGGGATGTCAGGAAACATGCACTGGCAATGAAGGATAGGTTTCTGAAAAACACTGCAGCGTGGTGCGCATTGTATTGGTGTGTAACATTACATTCACTAGTAGGAGTGAGAAAAACATCACTGGGTGGTATGAATCGGAGGGTCTGAATTAGGATAGGCAGTGAGTGGCAATGTGGGATGGAGAAATGCACCACGGGGTGGCAGAAATGGGAGGTCAGGAAACATGCAGTGGCAAGGTAGCATAGTTTTCTGAAAAACATCGCGGGGTGTTGTGCATTGATTGAACTGCTAACATTACATTCACTAGTAGGGTGGGAAAAACATCACTGGGTGGTGTAAATCTTAGGATCTCAATTAGGATAGACAGTGAGTTGCAATGTAGGATGGAGAAAAGCACCACGGAGTGGTCAGCATGAGGAGGTCAGTAAACATGCAGTGTCAATGTAGGATAGGTTTCTGAAAAACATCGCGGGTTGGTGCGCATTGTATGAGTGTGTAACATTATATTCACTAATAGGAGTGAGAAAAACATCACGGGGTGGTGTGAATCGGAGGGTCTGAATTAGGATAGGCAGTGACTGGTAATGTAGGATGGAGAAAAGCACCACGGGGTGGTCAGCATGGGGAGGTCAGGAAACATGCAGTGGCAATGAAAAATATCGCGGGGTGGTGCGCATTGCATGGGTGTGTAACATTACATTCACTAGTAGGAGGGAGAAAAGCATCACGGGGTGGTTCGAATCATAGGATCGGAATTAGGATACGAAGTGAGTGGCAATGTAGGATGGAGAAAAGCACCACGGGGTGGTCAGCATGGGGAGGTCAGGAAACATGCAGTGGCAATGTAGGATAGGTTTCTGAAAAACATCGCGGGGTTGTGCGCATTGTATGGGTGTGTAACATTACATTCACTAGTAGGAGTGAGAAATACAATACGGGATGGTGTGAACCGGAGGGTGGGAATTAGGATAGGCAGTCAGTGGCAATGTAGGAGGGAGAAAAGCAACACGGAGTGGTCAGCATGGGGAGGTTAGGAAACATGCAGTGGCAATGTAGGATAGGTTTCTGAAAAACATCGTGGAGTTGTGCGCATTGTATGGTTGTGTAACATAACATTCACTAGTAAGAGTGAGAAAAACATCAAGGGTTGGTCTGAATCGGAGTGTCTGAATTAGGATAGGCAGCGAGGGGCAATGTAGGATGGAGAAAAGCACCACGAGGTGGTCAGCATGGAGAGGTCAGGAAACATGCAGAGGCAATGTAGGATAGGTTTCTGAAAAACATCGCGGGTTGGTGCGCATTGTCTGAGTGTGTAACATTATATTCACTAATAGGAGTGAGAGAAACATCACGGGGTGGTGTGAATCGGAGGGTCTGAATTAGGATAGGCAGTGAGTGGCAATGTAGGATGGAGAAACGCACCACGGGGTGGTTATCATGTGGAGGTCAGGAAACATGCAGTGGCCATGTAGCAGAGGTTTCTGAAAAACATCACGGGTGGTGCGCATTGTATGAGTTTCTCACATTACATTCACTAGTAGTGTGGGAAAAACATCACGGGGTGGTGTGAATCATAGGATCTAAACTAGGATAGGCATTGAGTGGCAATGTAGGATGGAGAAACGCACCACGGGGTGGTTATCATGTGGAGGTCAGGAAACATGCAGTGGCAATGTAGCAGAGGTTTCTGAAAAACATCGCAGGGTGGTGCGCATTGTATGAGTTTCTCACATTACATTCACTAGTAGTGTGGGAAAAACATCATGGGGTGGGGTGAATCATAGGATCTAAACTAGGATAGGCAGTGAGTAGCAATGTAGGATGGAGAAAAGCACCACGGGGTGGGCAGAATGGGGAAGTCAGGAAATATGCACTATCAAGGTAGGATAGGTTTCTGAAAAACATCGCGGGGTGGTGCACATTGTATGAGTTTCTCACATTACATTCACTAGTAGTGTGGGAAAAACATCACGGGGTGGTGTGAATCATAGGATCTAAACTAGGATAGGCAGTGAGTAGCAATGTAGGATGGAGAAAAGCACCACGGGGTGGTCAGCATGGAGAGGTCAGGAAACATACAGTGGCAATGTAGGATAGGTTTCTGAAAAATATCGCGGGGTGGTGCGCATTGTAAGGGTTTCTAACAGGCCATTCACTTGTAGGAGTGAGAAAAACATCACGGAGTGGTGTGAATCCGAGGGTCTGAATTAGGACAGGCAGTGATTGGCAATGTAGGATAGAGATAACCACCACGGAGTGGTCAGCATGGGGAGGTCAGGAAACATGCATTAGCAAGGTAGGATAGGTTTCTGAAAAACATCGCGGGGTGCTGCGCTTTGTATGGGTGTGTATTATTACATTCTAGTCGGAGTGAGAAAAACATCACGGGGTAGTGTGAATCAGAGCATCTGAATAAGGAAAGGCAGGGAGGGCAATGTAGGATGGAAAGAAGCACCACGGGGTGGTCAGCATGGGGAGGTCAGCAAACATGCAGTCTCAATGTAGGATAGGTTTCTGAAAAACATCGGGGGTGGTGCGCATTGTAAGGGTGTGTAACATTACATTCACTAGTAGGAGTGAGAAAAACATCACGGGGTGGTATGAATCATAGGGTCTGAATTAGGATAGGCAGTGAGTGGCAAAGTAAGATGGAGAAAAGCACCACGGGATGGTCAGCATGGGGAAGTCAGGAAACATACAGTGGCAACGTAAGATAGGTTTCAGAAAACAACGCAGGGTGGTGCGCATTGTATGCGTGTGTAACATTACATGCCCTAGTAGGAGTGAAAAAAACATCACGGGGTGGTGTGAATCATAGGATCGGAATTAGTATACGAAGTGAGTGGCAATGTAGGATGGAGAAAAACCCCAAGGGGTGGACAACATGGGGAGGTCAGGAAACATGCAGTGGCAATATAGGATAGGTTTCTGAAAAACATCGCGGAGTGGTGCGCATTGTACGGGTTTTAAACATTACATTCACTATAGGAGTGATAAAAACATCACGGGGTGGTGTGAATCGGAGGGTCTGAATTAGTTTAGGCAGTGAGTGGCAATGTAGGATGGAGAAAGGCATGACAGAGTGCTCACCATGGGGAGGTCAGGAAACATGCAGTGGCAATGTAGGATAGGTTTCTGAAAAACATTGCGGGGTGGTGCGCATTGTAAGGGTTTCTAACAGGCCATTCACTAGTAGGAGAGAGAAAAACTTCACGGGGTGGTGTGAACCAGAGTGTCTGAATTAGGTTAGGCAGTGAGGGGCAATGTAGGATGGAGGAAAGCACCACGGGGTGATCAGCATTGGGAGGTCAGGAAACATGCCGTGGCAATATAGGATATGTTTCTGAAAAATATCGCGGGGTGGTGCGCATTGTAGGGTTGTGTAACATTACATTCACTAGTAGGAGTGAGAAAAACATCAAGGGGTGGTGTGAATCTGAGCGTCGAAATTACGATAGGCAGGGAGGGGCAATGTAGGTTGTAAAAAGCACCACGGGATGGTCAGCACGGGGAGGTCAGGAAACATGCAGTGGCAATGTAAGATAGGTTTTTGAAAAACATCGTGGGGTGGTGCACATTGTATGGGTGTGTAACATTTCATTCACTAGTAGGAGTGAGAAAAACATCACGGGGTGGTGTGAATTGGAGGGTCTGAATTAGCATAGGCAGTGAGTGGCAATGAAGGATGGAGAAAAGCACCACGGGGTGGTCAGCATGGGGAGGTCAGGAAACATGCAGTGGCAATGAAAAACATCGCGGGGTGTTGCGCATTGTATGGGTGTGTAACATTACATCCACGAGTAGGATTGAGAAAAACATAACGGGGTGGTGTGAATCGGAGGGTCTCAATTAGGATAGGCAGTGAGTGGCAATGTAGGATGGAGAAAAGCACCACGGGGTGGTCAGCATGGGGAGATTATGAAAAATGCACTGGCAATGTATAATAGGTTTCTGAAAAACATCGCGGGGTGGTGCGCATTGTATGGGTGTGTAACATTACATTCACGAGTAGGAGTGAGAAAAACATCACAGGGGGTTGTGAATCATAGGATCTGAATTAGGATAGGCAGTGAGTGGCAATCTAGGACGGAGAAAAACACCATGGGGTGGTCAGCATGGGGAGGTCAGGAAACGTGCAGTGGCAATGTAGGATAGGTTTCTGAAAAACATCGCTGGGTGGTGCGCATTGCAAGGGTTTCTAACAGGCCATTAACTTGTAGGAGTGAGAAAAACATCACGGAGTGGAGTTTATCGGAGGGTCTGAATTAGGATAGGCAGTGAGTGGCAATGTAGCATGGAGAAAACCACCAAGGGGTGATCAGCATGGGGAGGTCAGGAAACATGCATTGGCAAGGAAGGATAGGTTTCTGAAAAACATCGCGGGGTGCTGCGCTTTGTAAGGGTGTGTATCATTAAATTCACTAGAGGATTGAGAAAAACATCATGGGTTGGTGTGAATCATAGGATCTGAATTAGGATAGGCAGTGAGTGGCAATGTAGTATGGAGAAAAGCACCATGGGGTGGTCAGCATGGGAAGGTCAGGAAACATGCAGTGTCAAAGTAGGATAGGTTTCTAATAAACATTGCGGGGTGGTGCGCATTGTATGTGTGTGTAACATTACATTCACTAGTAGGAGTGAGAAAAACATCACGGGATTGTGTGAATCATAGGGTCAGAATTAGGATAGGCAGTGAGTGGCAATGTAGGATGGAGAAAAGCACCACGGGGTGGTCAGCATGGGGACGTCAGGAAACATGCACTGGCAATGTAGGATAGGTTTCTGAAAAACATCGCGGGGTTGTGCGCATTGTATGGGTGTGTAACATTACATTGAGTAGTAGGAATGAGAAAAACATAAAGGTGTGGTGTGAATTGGAGGGCCTGAATTAGGATAGGCAGTGAGTGGCAATGTAGGATGGAGAAAAGTAAGACGGGGTGGTCAGCATGGGGAGATCAAGGATATATGCAGTGGCAATGAAGGATAGGATTCTGAAAAACATTGCGGCGTGGTGCGCATTGTATGTGTGTGTAACATTACATTCACTAGTAGGAGTGAGGAAAACATCACGGGGAGGTGTGAATCGGAGGATCTGAAGTAGGATAGGCAGTGAGTTGCAATGTAGGATGGAGAAAAGTACCACGGGTTGGCCAGCAAGCGGAGGTCATTAAACATGCAATGTCAATGTAGCATAGGTTTCTGAAAAACATCGCGGGGTGGTGCGCATTGTATGGGTTTCTAAGATTACATTCACTAGTAGTGTGAGAAAAACATCACGGGGTGCTGTGAATCATAGGATATAAATTAGGATAAACAGTGGGTAGCAATGTAGGATGGAGAAAAGCACCACGGGGTTGTCAGCATGGGGAGTTCAGGAAAAATGCAGTGGCAATGAAAAACATCGCGGGGTGGTGCGCATTATATGGGTGTGTAACATTACATTCACTAGTAGGAGTGAGAAAAACATTACGGTGTCGTACGAATCATAGGATAGGAATTAGGATACCAAGTGAGTGGCAATGCAGGACGGAGAATAGCACCACGGGGTGGTCAGCATTGGGAGGTCAGGAAACATGCAGTGGCAATATAGGATAGGTTTCTGAAAAACATCGCGGGGTGGTGCGCATTGTATGGGTTTTTAACATTACACTCACCAGTAGGAGTGAGAAATACATCACGGGGTGGTGTGAATTGGAGGGTCTGAATTAGCATAGGCAGACAGTGGCAAAGTAGGATGGAGAAAAGCACCACGGGGTGGTCAGCATGGGGACGTCAGGAAACATGCAGTGGCAATGTAGGATAGGTTTCTGAAAAACATCGAGGGGTAGTGCGCTATGTATGGGTTTCTAACATTACATTCAGTAGTAGGAATGTGAAAAACATCACGGGGTGGTGTGAATCAGAGGGACTGAATTTGGATAGGCAGTGAGTGGAAATGTAGGATGGAGAAAAGCACCACGGGGTGGTGAGAATGGGGTGGTCAGGAAATATGCAGTGTCAATGTAGGATAGGTTTTTGAAAAACATCGCGGGGTCATGCGCATTGTATGGGTGTGTAACATTACATTCACTAGTAGGAGTGAGAAAAACATCACAGGGTGGTGTGAATCATAAGATCTGAATTAGGTTGGCAGTGAGTAGCAATGTAGGATGGAGAAAAGCACCAAGGGGTGGTCAGCATGGGGAGGTCAGGAAACATGCAGCGGCAATGTAGGATAGGTTTCTGAAAAACATCGCGGGGTGGTGCGCATTGTAAGGGTTTCTAACAGGCCATTCTCTTGTAGGAGTGAGAAAAACATCACGGAGTGGTGTGAATCGGAGGGTCTGATTTAGGACCGGCAGTGATTGGCAATGTAGGATGGAGAAAACCACCACGGGGTGGTCAGCATGGGGAGGTCAGGAAACATGCATTGGCAAGGTAGGATAGGTTTCTGAAAAACATCGCGGGGTGCTGCGCTTTGTATGGGTGTGTATCATTACATTCCCTAGTAGGAGTCAGAAAAACATCACGGGGTGGTGTGACTCGGAACATCTGAATTAGGATAGGCATGGAGGGCAATGTAGGATGGAAAGAAATACCACGGGGTGGTCAGCATGGGGAAGTCAGGAAACATGCAGTGGCAATGTAGGATAGGTTTCTGAAAAACATCACGGGGTGGTGCGCATTGTATGTGTGTGTAACATTACATTCACGAGTAGGAGTAAGAAAAACATGACGGGGTGGTGTGAATCGTAGTGTCTGAATTAGGAGAGGCATTGAGTGGCAATGTAGGTTGGAGAAAGGCAGCACGGTGTGGTCAGCATGGGGAGGTCAGGAAACATGCAATGGCAACGTAGGATAGGATTCGGAAAACACCGTGGGGTGGTGCCTATTGCATGAGTGTGTAACATTACATTCACTATTACGAGTGAGAAAAACATCACGGGGTGGTGTGAATCATAGGATCTGAATTAGGTTAGGCAGTGAGTGGCAATGTAGGTTGGAGAAAAGTACCACGGGGTGGTCAGCATGGGGAGGTCAGGAAACATGCAGTGGCAAGGTAGCATAGTTTTCTGAAAAACATCGCGGGGTGTTGTGCATTGATTGAACTGCTAACATTACATTCACTAGTAGGGTGGGAAAAACATCACTGGGTGGTGTAAATCTTAGGATCTCAATTAGGATAGACAGTGAGTTGCAATGTAGGATGGAGAAAAGCACCACGGAGTGGTCAGCATGGGGAGGTCAGGAAACATGCAGTGTCAATGTAGGATAGGTTTCTGAAAAACATCGCGGGTTGGTGCGCATTGTATGAGTGTCTAACATTATATTCACTAATAGCAGTGAGAAAAACATCACGGGGTGGTGTGAATCGGAGGGTCTGAATTAGGATAGGCAGGGAGTGGTAATGTAGGATGGAGAAAAGCACCACAGGGTGGTCAGCATGGGGAGGTCAGGAAACATGCAGTGGCAATGAAAAATATCGCGGGGTGGTGCGCATTGCATGGGTGTGTAACATTACATTCACTAGTAGGAGGGAGAAAAGCACCACGGGGTGGTCAGCATGGGGAGGTCCGGAAACATGCAGTGGCAATGTACGATAGGTTTCTGAAAAACATCGCGAGGTGGTGCGCATTGTAAGGTTTTCTAAAAGGCAGTTCATGTGTAGGAGTGAGAAAAACATCACGGAGTGGTGTGAATCAGAGGGTCTGAATTAGGACAGGCAGTGATTGGCAATGTAGGATGGAGAAAACCACCAAGGAGTGGTCAGCCTGGGGAAGTCAGGAAACATGCATTGGCGAGGTAGGATAGGTTTCTGAAAAACATCGCGGGGTGCTGCGCTTTGTATGGTTGTGTATCATTACATTCACTAGTAGGAGTGAGAAAAACATCACGGGGTGGTGTGAATCGGAGCATCTGAATTAGGATAGGCAGGGAGGGCAATGTAGGATGGAAAGAAGCACCACGGGGTGGTCAGCATGTGGAGGTCAGGAAACATGCAGTGGCAATGTAGGATAGGTTTCAGAAAAACATCGCGGGGTGGTGCGCATTGTATGTGTGTGTAACATTACATTCACTAGTAGGAGTGAGAAAAACATGACGGGGTGGTGTGAATCGGAGGTTCTGAATTAGGATAGGCAGTGAGTGGCAATGTAGGATGGAGAAAAGCACCGCGGGTTGGTCAGCATGGGGAGGTCAGGAAACATGCAGTGGCAACGTAGGATAGGATTCTGCAAGCACCGTGGGGTGGTGCCTATTGAATGCGTGTGTAACATTACATTCACTAGTAGGAGTGTGAAAAACATCACGGGGTGGTGTGAATCATAGGATCTGAATTAGGATAGGCAGTGAGTGGTAATGTAGGATAGAGAAAAGCACCACGGGGGGGGTCAGCATGGCGAGGTCAGGAAACATGCAGTGGCAATGTAGGATAAGTTTCTGAAAAACATCGCGAGGTTGTGCGCATTGTATGGGTGTGTAACATTACATTCACTAGTAGGAGTGAGAAATACAATATGGGATGGTGTGAATCGGAGTGTGTGAATTAGGATAGGCAGTGAGTGGCAATTTAGGATGGAGAAAAGCACCGCGGGGTGGTCAGCATGGGGAGGTTAGGAAACATGCAGTGGCAATGTAGGATAGGTTTCTGAAAAACATCTTGGAGTTGTGCGCATTGTATGGTTGTGTAACATAACATTCACTAGTAGGAGTGAGAAAAACATCAAGGGTTGGTCTGAATCGGAGTGTCTGAATTAGGATAGGCAGCGAGGGGCAATGTAGGATGGAGAAAAACACCACGGGGTGGTCATCATGTGGAGGTCAGGAAACATGCAGTGGCAATGTAGCATAGGTTTCTGAAAAACATCGCGGTGTGGTGCGCATTGTATGAGTTTCTCACATTACATTCACTAGTAGTGTGGGAAAAACATCACGGGGTGGTGTGAATCATAGGATCTAAACTAGGATAGGCAGTGAGTAGCAATGTAGGATGGAGAAAAGCACCATGGGGTGCTCAGAATGGGGAGGTCAGGAAATATGCAGTGTCAATATAGGATAGGTTTCTGAAAAACATCGCGGGGTCGTGCGCATTGTTTGGATGTGTAACATTACATTCACTAGTAGGAGTGAGAAAAACATCACGGGGTGGTGTGAATCATAAGATCTGAATTAGGTTGGCAGTGAGAAGCAATGTAGGATGGAGAAAAGCACCACGGGGTGGTCAGCATGGAGAGGTCAGGAAACATACAGTGGCAATGCAGGATAAATTTCTGAAAAATATCGCGGGGTGGTGCGCATTGTAAGGGTTTCTAACAGGCCATTCCCTTGTAGGAGTGAGAAAAACATCACAGAGTGGTGTGAATCCGAGGGTCTGAATTAGGACAGGCAGTGATTGGCAATGTAGGATGGAGAAAACCACCACGGAGTTGTCAGCATGGGGAGGTAAGGAAACATGCATTGGCAAGGTAGGATAGGTTTCTGAAAAACATCGCGGGGTGCTGCGCTTTGTATGGGTGTGTATCATTACATTCACTATTAGGAGTGAGAAAAACATCACGGGGTGGTGTGAATCGGAGCATCTGAATTAGGATAGGCAGGGAGGGCAATGTAGGATGGAAAGAAGCACCACGGGGTGTTCAGCATAGGGAGGTCAGGAAACATGCAGTCGCAATGTAGGATAGGTTTCTGAAAAACATCGCGGGGTGGTGCGCATTGTATGGGTTTCTAACAGGCCATTCACTAGTAGGAGTGAGAAAAACATCATGGGGTGGTGTGAATCGGAGGGTCTGAATTAGGATAGGCAGTGAGTGGCAATGTAGGATGGAGAAAAGCACCACGGGGTCGTCAGCATGGGGAGTTCAGCTAACATGCAGTGGCAATGTATGATAGCTTTCTGAAAAACATCGCGGGGTTGTGCGCATTGTATGGGTTTCTAAGATTTCATTCAGTAGTAGGAATGAGAAAAACATCACGGGGTGGTGTGAATCGGAGGGCCTGAATTAGGATAGGCAGTGAGTGGCAATGTAGGATGGAGAAAAGTAAGACGGTTTGGTCAGCATGGGGAGGTCAGGAAACATGCACTGGCAAAGAAGGATAGGTTTCTGAAAAACATTGCAGCGTGGTGCGCTTTGTATGTGTGTGTAACATGACATTCACTCGTAGGAGTGAGAAAAACATCACGGGGTGGTATGAATCAGAGGGTCTGAATTAGGATAGGCAGTGAGTGGCAATGTAGGATGGAGAAATGTACCACGGGGTGGCCAGCATGGGGAGGTCAGGAAACATGCAGTGGCAATATAGCATAGGTTTCTGAAAAACATCGCGGGGTGTTGCGCATTGATTGAACTTCTAACATTACATTCAACAGTAGGGTTTGAAAAACATTACGGGGTGGTGTGAATCTTAGAATCTAAATTAGGATAGGCAGTGAGTTGCAATGTAGGATGGAGAAAAGCACCACGGGGTGGTCAGCATGGGGAGGTCAGCAAATATGCACTGTCAGTGTAGGATAGGTTTCTGAAAAACATCGCGGGGTCATGCGCATTGTATGGGTGTGTAACATTACATTCACTAGTAAGAGTGAGAAAAACATTACGGGTTGGTGTGAATCATAAGTTCTGAATTAGGTTGGCAGTGAGTGGCAATGTAGGAAGGAGAAAAGCACCACGGGGTGCTCAGCATGGGGACGTCAGGAAACATGCCGTGGCAATGAAAAACATCGCAGAGCGGTACGCATTGTATGGGTGTGTAACATTACATTCACTAGTAGGAGTGAGAAAAACATCACGGGGTGTTGTGAATCACAGTATCTGAATTAGAATAGGTAGTGTGTGGCAATGTAGGATGGAGAAAAGCACCACAGAGTGGTCAGCATGCGGAGGTAAGGAAACACGCATTGGCATGGTAGGATAGGTTTCTGAAAAACATCGCGGGGTGCTGCGCTTTGTATGGGTGTGTATCATTACATTCACTAGTAGCAGTGAGAAAAACATCACGGGGTGGTGTGAATCGGAGCATCTGATTTAGGATAGGCAGGGAGGGCAATGTAGGATGGAAAGAAGAACCACGGGGTGGTCAGCATGGGGAAGTAAGGAAACATGCAGTGGCAATGTAGGATAGGTTTCTGAAAAACATAGCGGGGTGGTGCGCATTGTATGGATGTGTAACATTACATTCACTAGTAGGAGTGAGAAAAACATGACAGGGTGGTGTGAATCGGAGGTTCTGATTTAGGATAGGCAGTGAGTGTGAATGTAGGTTGGAGAAAGGCACCACGGGGTGGTCAGCATGGGGAGGTCAGGAAACATGCAGTGGCAACATAGGATAGGATTCGGAAAACACCGTGGGATGGTGCCAATTGCATGGGTGTGTAACATTACATTCACTAGTACGAGTGATAAAAACATCACGGGGTGGTGTGAATCATAGGAACTGAATTAGAATAGGCATTGAGTGGCAATGTAGGATGGAGAAAAGCACCACGGGGTGGTCAGCGTGGGGAAGTCAGGAAACATGCAGTGGCAATGAAAAACATCGCGGGGAGGTGTGCATTGTATGGGTGTGTAACATTACATTCACTAGTAGGAGTGAGAAAAACATCACGGGGTGGTGCGAATCATAGGATCTGAATTAGGATACGAAGTGAGTGGCAATGTAGGATGGAGAAAAGCACCACGGTGTGGTCAGCATGGGAAGGTCAGGAAACATGCAGTGGCAATATAGGAGAGGTTTCTGTAAAACATCGCGGAGTGGTGCGCATTGCATGGGTTTCTAACAGGCCATTCACTAGTAGGAGTGAGAAAAACATCATGGGGTGGTGTGAATTGGAGGGTCTCAATTAGGATAGGCTGTGAGTGGCAATGTAGGATGGAGAAAAGCACCACGGGGTCGTCAGCATGGGGAGGTCAGCAAACATGCAGTGGCAATGTATGATAGCTTTCTGAAAATCATCGCGGGGTTGTGCGCATTGTATGGGTTTCTAAGATTTCATTCAGTAGTAGGAATGAGAAAAACATCACGGGGTGGTGTGAATCGGAGGGCCTTAATTAGGATAGGCAGTGAGTGGCAATGTAGGATGGAGAAAAGTAAGACGGGGTGGTCAGCATGGGGAGGTCAGGAAACATGCACTGGCAAAGAAGGATAGGTTTCTGAAAAACAGTGCAGCGTGGTGCGCATTGTATGGGTGTGTAACATTACTTTCACTAGTAGGAGTGAAAAAAACATCAAGGGGTGGTATGAATCAGAGGGTCTGAATTAGGATAGGCAGTGAGTGGCAATGTAGGATGGAGTAATGCACCACGGGGTGGCCAGCATGGGGAGGTCAGGAAACATGCAGTGGCAATGTAGCACAGGTTTCTGAAAAACATCGCGGGGTGTTGCGCATTGATTGAACTTCTAACATTACATTCACTAGTAGGGTGGGAAAAACATCACGGGGTGGTGTGAATCTTAGGATGTAAATTAGGATAGGCAGTGAGTTGCAATGTAGGATGGAGAAAAGCACCACGGGGTGGTCAGCATGGGGAGGTCAGGAAACATGCAGTGGCAATGTAGGATAGGTTTCTGAAAAACATCGCGGGGTGGTGCGCATTGTATGGTTGTGTAACATAACATTCTCTAGTAGGAGTGAGAAAAACATCAAGGGGTGGTATGAATCTGAGCGTCTGAATTAGGATAGGCAGCGAGGGGCAAGGTAGGATGGAGAAAAGCACCACGAGGTGGTCAGCATGGGGAGGTCAGGAAACATGCAGTGGCAAATTAGGATAGGTTTCTGAAAAACATCGTGGGGTGGTGCGTATTGTATGCGTGTGTAACATTATATTCACTAGTAGGAGTGAGAAAAACATCACGGGGTGGTGTGAATCGGAGGGTCTGAATTAGGATAGGCAGTGAGTGGCAATGTAGGATAGAGAAAAGCACCACGGGGTGGTGAGCAAGGGGAGGTAAGGAAACATGCAGTGGCAATGTAGGATAGGTTTTTGAAAAACATCGTGGGGTGGTGCGCATTGTATGGGTGTGTAACATTACATTCACTAGTATGTGTGAGAAATACAATACGGGATGGTGTGAATAGGAGGGTGTGAATTAGGATAGGCAGTGAGTGGCAATGTGGGAGCGAGAAAAGCACCACGGGGCGGTCAGCATGGGGAGCTTAGGAAACATGCAGTGGCAATGTAGGATAGGTTTCTGAAAAACATCGCGGAGTTGTGCGCATTGTATGGTTGTGTAACATAACATTCACTAGTAGGAGTGAGAAAAACATCAAGGGGTGGTCTGAATCGGAGTGTGTGAATTAGGATAGGCAGTGAGTGGCAATGTAGGATGGAGAAAAGCACCATGGGTTGGTCAGCATGGGGAGGTCAGGAAACATGCAATGGCAATGTAGGATAGGTTTCTGAAAAACATCGCGGGGGAGTGCGCATTGTATGGGTTTCTAACATTACATTCAGTAGTAGGAATGAGAAAAACGTCACGGGGTGGTGTGAATCGGAGGGCCTGAATTTGGTTAGGCAGTGAGTGGCAATGTAGGATGGAGAATAGTAAGACGGGGTGGTCATCATGGGGAAGTCCGGAAAAATGCAGGGGCAATGTAGCATACGTTTCTGAAAAACATCATGAGGTGGTGCGCATTGTATGAGTTTCTCACATTACATTCACTAGTAGTGTGGGAAAAACATCACGGGGTGGTGTGAAACATAGAATCTAAACTAGGATAGGCAGTGAGTAGCAATGTAGGATGGAATAAAGCACCATGGGGTGGTCAGAATGGGGAGGTCAGGAAATATGCAGTGTCAATGTAGGATAGGTTTCTGAAAAACATTGTGGGGTCGTGCGCATTGTATGGGTGTGTAACATTACATTCACTAGTAGGAGTGAGAAAACCATCACGGGGTGGTGTGAATCATAAGATCTGAATTAGATTGGCAGTGAGTAGCAATGTAGGATGGAGAAAAGCACCACAGGGTGGTCAGCATGGGGAGGTCAGGAAACATGCAGTGGCAACGTAGGATAGGTTTCTGAAAAACATCGTGGGGTGGTGCACATTGTATGGGTGTGTAACATTACATTCACTAGTTTGAGTGAGAAATACAATACGGAATGGAGTGAATCGGAGGGTGTGACTTAGGATAGGCAGTGAGTGGCAATGTAGGAGGGAGAAAAGCCCAACGGGGTGGTCAGCATGGGGAGGTTAGGAAACATGCAGTGGCTATGTAGGATAGGTTTCTGAAAAACTTTGTGGAGTTGTGCGCATTGTATGGTTTGTAACATAACATTCACTAGTAGGAGTGAGAAAAACATCATTGGGTGGTCTGAATCGGAGTGTCTGAATTAGGATAGGCAGTGTGTGGCAATGTAGGATGGAGAAAAGCACCATGGGGTGGTCAGGATGGGGAGGTCAAGAAACATGCAGTGGCAATGTAGGATAAGTTTCTGAAAAACATCGCCGGGTAGTGCGCATTGTATGGGTTTCTAACATTACATTCAGTAGCAGGAATGAGAAAAACGTCACGGTGTGGTGTGAATCGAAGGGCCTGAATTTGGATAGGCAGTGAGTGGCAATGTAGGATGGAGAAAAGTAAGACGGGGTGGTCATCAGGGGAAGTCCGGAAACATGCAGTGGCAATGTAGCATAGGTTTCTGAAAAACATCACGAGGTGGTGCGCCTTGTATGAGATTCTCACATTACATTCACTAGTAGGGTGGGAAAAACCTCACGGGGTGGTGTGAATCATAGGATCTAAACTAGGTTAGGAAGTGAGTAGCAATGTAGGATGGCGAAAAGCACCACGGGGTGGTCAAAATGGGGAGGTCAGGAAATATGCAGTGTCAATGTAGGATAGGTTTCTGAAAAACATTGTGGGGTCGTGCGCATTGTATGGGTGTGTAACATTACATTCACTAGTAGGAGTGAGAAAAACATCACGGGGTGGTGTGAATCATAAGATCTGAATTAGGTTGGCAGTGAGTAGCAATGTAAGATGGAGAAAAGCACCACGGGGTGGTCAGCATGGGGAGGTCAGGAAACATACAGTGGCAATGTAGGATAGGTTTCTGAAAAACATCGCGGGGTGGTGCGCATTGTAAGGGTTTCTAAATGGCCATTCACTTGTAGGAGTGAAAAAACATGACGGAGTGGTGTGAATCGGAGGGTCTGAATTAGGACAGGCAGTGATTGGCAATGTAGGATGGAGAAAACCACCACGGAGTGGTCAGCTTGGCGAGGTCAGGAAACATGCAGTGGCAATGTAGGATAGGTTTCTGAAAAACATCGCGGGGTGGTGCGCATTGTATGGTTGTGTAACATAACATTATCTAGTAGGAGTGAGAAAAACATCAAGGGGTGGTATGAATCTGAGCGTCTGAATTAGGATAGGCAGTGAGGGGCAAGGTAGGATGGAGAAAAGCACCACGAGGTGGTCAGCATGGGGAGGTCAGGAAACATGCAGTGGCAAATTAGGATAGGTTTCTGAAAAACATCGTGGGGTGGTGCTTATTGTATGCGTGTGTAACATTATATTCACTAGTAGGAGTGAGAAAAACATCACGGGGTGGTGTGAATCGGAGGGTCTGAATTAGGAAAGGCAGTGAGTGGCAATGTAGGATAGAGAAAAGCACCACGGGGTGGTGAGCAAGGGGAGGTAAGGAAACATGCAGTGGCAATGTAGGATAGGTTTTTGAAAAACATCGTGGGGTGGTGCGCATTGCATGGGTGTGTAACATTACATTCACTAGTATGTGTGAGAAATACAATACGGGATGGTGTGAATAGGAGGGTGTGAATTAGGATAGGCAGTGAGTGGCAATGTAGGAGCGAGAAAAGCACCACGGGGCGGTCAGCATGGGGAGCTTAGGAAACATGCAGTGGCAATGTATGATAGGTTTCTGAAAAACATCGTGGAGCTGTGCGCATTGTATGGTTGTGTAACATAACATTCACTAGTAGGAGTGAGAAAAACATCAAGGGGTGGTCTGAATCGGAGTGTGTGAATTAGGATAGGCAGTGAGTGGCAATGTAGGATGGAGAAAAGCACCATGGGGTGGTCAGCATGGGGAGGTCAGGAAACATGCAATGGCAATGTAGGATAGGTTTCTGAAAAACATCGCGGGGGAGTGCGCATTGTATGGGTTTCTAACATTACATTCAGTAGTAGAAATGAGAAAAACGTCACGGGGTGGTGTGAATCGGAGGGCCTGAATTTGTTTAGGCAGTGAGTGGCAATGTAGGATGGAGAATAGTAAGACGGGGTGGTCATCATGGGGAAGTCCGGAAAAATGCAGGGGCAATGTAGCATACGTTTCTGAAAAACATCGTGCGGTGGTGCGCATTGTATGAGTTTCTCACATTACATTCACTAGTAGTGTGGGAAAAACATCACGGGGTGGTGTGAAACATAGAATCTAAACAAGGATAGGCAGTGAGTAGCAATATAGGATGGAATAAAGCACCACGGGGTGGTCAGAATGGGGAGGTCAGGAATATGCAGTGTCAATGTAGGATAGGTTTCTGAAAAACATCGCGGGGTTGTGCGCATTGTACGGTTGTGTAACATTACATTCACAAGTAGGAGTGAGAAAAACATCACGGGGTGGTGTGAATCATAAGGTCTGAATTAGATTGGCAGTGAGTAGCAATGTAGGAGGGAGAAAAGCCCAACGAGATGGTCAGCATGGGGAGGTTAGGAAACATGCAGTGGCTATGTAGGATAGGTTTCTGAAAACTTTGTGGAGTTGTGCGCATTGTATGGTTTGTAACATAACATTCACTAGTAGGAGTGAGAAAAACATCAAGGGGTGGTCTGAATCGGAGTGTCTGAATTAGGATAGGCAGTGTGTGGCAATGTAGGATGGAGAAAAGCACCATGGGGTGGTCAGGATGGGGAGGTTAAGAAACATGCAGTGGCAATGTAGGATAAGTTTCTGAAAAACATCGCCGGGTAGTGCGCATTGTATGGGTTTCTAACATTACATTCATTAGCAGGAATGAGAAAAGCGTCATGGGGTGGTGTGAATCGAAGGGCCTGAATTTGGATAGGCAGTGAGTGGCAATGTAGGATGGAGAAAAGTAAGACGGGGTGGTCATCAGGGGAAGTCCGGAAAAATGCAGTGGCAATGTAGCATAGGTTTCTGAAAAACATCGCGAGGTGGTGCGCCTTGTATGAGATTCTCACATTACATTCACTAGTAGGGTGGGAAAAACATCACGGGGTGGTGTGAATCAAAGGATCTAAACTAGGTTAGGAAGTGAGTAGCAATGTAGGATGGCGAAAAGCACCACGGGGTGGTCAAAATGGGGAGGTCAGGAAATATGCAGTGTCAATGTAGGATAGGTTTCTGAAAAACATTGTGGGGTCGTGCGCATTGTATGGGTGTGTAACATTACATTCACTAGTAGGAGTGAGAAAAACATCACGGGGTGGTGTGAATCATAAGATCTGAATTAGGTTGGCAGTGAGTAGCAATGTAAGATGGAGAAAAGCACCACGGGGTGGTCAGCATGGGGAGGTCAGGAAACATGCAGTGGCAATGTAGGATAGGTTTCTGAAAAACATCGCGGGGTGGTGCGCATTGTAAGGGTTTCTAAATGGCCGTTCACTTGTAGGAGTGAAAAAACATGACGGAGTGGTGTGAATCGGAGGGTCTGAATTAGGACAGGCAGTGATTGGCAATGTAGGATGGAGAAAACCACCACGGAGTGGACAGCCTGGCGAGGTCAGGAAACATGCATTGGCAAGGTAGGATAGGTTTCTGAAAAACATCGCGGGGTGCTGCGCTTTGTATCGGTTTGTATCATTACATTCACTAGTAGGAGTGAGAAAAACATCACGGGGTGGTGTGAATCGGAGCATCTGAATTAGGATAGGCAGGGAGGGCAATGTAGGATGGAAAGAAGCACCACGGGGTGGTCAGCATGTGGAGGTCAGGAAACATGCAGTGGCAATGTAGGATAGGTTTCTGAAAAACGTCGCGGGGTGGTGCGCATTGTATGTGTGTGTAACTTTACATTCACAAGTAGGAGTGAGAAAAACATGACGGGGTGGTGTGAATCGGAGGTTCTGAATTAGGATAGGCAGTGAGTGGCAATGTAGGAAGGAGAAAAGCACTACTGGGTGGTCATCATGTGGAGGTCAGGAAACATGCAGTGGCAATGTAGGATTGGTTTCTGAAAAACATCGCGGGGGAGTGCGCATTGTATGGGTTTCTAACATCACATTCAGGAGTAGGAATGAGAAAAACATCACTGGGTGGTGTGCATCATAGCATCTGAATTAGAATAGGTAGTGGGTGGCAATGTAGGATGGAGAAAAGCACCACGGGGTTGGCAGTATGGGGAGGTCAGGAAACATGCAGTGGCAATGAAGGATAGGGTTCTGAAAAACACTGCTGCGTGGTGCCCATGGTATCGGTGTGTAACATTACATTCACTAGTAGGAGTGAGAAAAACATGACTGTGTGGTGTGAATCGGAGGGTGTGAATTAGGATAGGCAGTGAGTGGCAATGTAGGAGGGAGAAAAGCACCACGGAGAGGTCAGCATGGGGAGGTTAGGAAACATGCAGTGGCAATGTAGGATAGGTTTCTGAAAAACATCGTGGAGTTGTGCGCATTGTATGGTTGTGTAACATAACATTCACTAGTAGGAGTGAGAAAAACATCAAGGGTTGGTCTGAATTGGAGTGTCTGAATTAGGATAGGCAGCGAGGGGCAATGTAGGATGGAGAAAAGCACCACGGGGTGGTCAGCAAGGGGAGGTCAGGAAACATGCAGTGGCAATGTAGGATAGGTTTCTGAAAAACATCGCGGGGTGGTGCGCCTTGTATTTGTGTGTAACATTACATTAACTAGTAGGAGGGAGAAAAATATCACGGGGTGGTGTGAATCATAAGATCTGAATTAGGGTGGCAGTGAGTGGCAATGTAGGAAGGAGAAAAGCACCACGGCGTGGTCAGAATGGGGAAGTCAGGAAACATGCAATGTCAATGTAAGATAAAGTTTTCTGAAAAATATCGCGGGGTGGTGCGCATTGTATGGGTGTGTAACATTACATTCACTAGTAGGAGGGAGAAAAACATCACGGGGTGGTGTGAATCATAGGATCGGAATTAGTATAGGAAGTGAGTGGCAATGTAGGATGGAGAAAAGCACCACGGGGTGGTCAGCATGGGGAGCTCAGGAAACATGCAGTGGCAACGTAGGATAGGTTTCTGAAAAACATCGTGGGGTGGTGCGCATTGTATGGGTGTGTAACATTACATTCACTAGTTTGAGTGAGAAATACAATACGGGATGGAGTGAATCGGAGGGTGTGAATTAGGATAGGCAGTGAGTGGCAATGTAGGACGGAGAAAAGCCCAACGGGGTGGTCAGCATGGGGAGGTTAGGAAACATGCAGTGGCTATGTAGGATAGGTTTCTGAAAAACTTTGTGGAGTTGTGCGCATTGTATGGTTGTGTAACATAACATTCACTAGTAGGAGTGAGAAAAACATCAAGGGATGGTCTGAATCGGAGTGTCTGAATTAGCATAGGCAGTGTGTGGCAATGTAGGATGGAGAAAAGCACCATGGGGTGGTCAGGATGGGGAGGTCAAGAAACATGCAGTGGCAATGTAGGATAAGTTTCTGAAAAACATCGCGGGGTAGTGCGCATTGTAAGGGTTTCTAACATTACATTCAGTAGTAGGAATGAGAAAAACGTCACGGGTGGTGTGAATCGGAGGGCCTGAATTTGGATAGGCAGTGAGTGGCAATGTAGGATGGAGAAAAGTAACACGGGGTGGTCATCAAGGCGAAGTCCGGAAACATGCAGTGGCAATGTAGCATAGGTTTCTGAAAAACATCGCGAGGTGGTGCGCCTTGTATGAGCTTCTCACATTACATTCACTAGTAGTGTGGGAAAAACATCACGGGGTGGTGTGAATCATAGGATCTAAACTAGGTTAGGAAGTGAGTAGCAATGTAGGATGGAGAAAAGCACCATGGGGTGGTCAAAATGGGGAGGTCTGGAAATATGCAGTGTCAATGTAGGATAGGTTTCTGAAAAACATTGTGGGGTCGTGCGCATTGTATGGGTGTGTAACATTACATTCACTAGTAGGAGTGAGAAAAACATCACGGGGTGGTGTGAATCATAAGATCTGAATTAGGTTGGCAGTGAGTAGCAATGTAGGATGGAGAAAAGCACCACGGGGTGGTCAGCATGGGGAGGTCAGGAAACATGCAGTGGCAATGTAGAATAGGTTTCTGAAAAACATCGCGGGGTGGTGCGCATTGTAAGGGTTTCTGAAAGGCCGTTCACTTGTAGGAGTGAAAAAACATGACGGAGTGGTGTGAATCGGAGGGTCTGAATTAGGACAGGCAGTGATTGGCAATGCAGGATGGAGAAAACCACCACGAAGTGGTCAGCCTGCCGAGGTCAGGAAACATGCATTGGCAAGGTAGGATAGGTTTCTGAAAAACAAAGCGGGGTGCTGCGCTTTGTATCGGTTTGTATCATTACATTCACTAGTAGGAGTGAGAAAAACATCACGGGGTGGTATGAATCGGAGCATCTGAATTAGGATAGGCAGGGAGGGCAATGTAGGATGGAAAGAAGCACCACGGGGTGGTCAGCATGTGGAGGTCAGGAAACATGCAGTGGCAATGTAGGATAGGTTTCTGAAAAACATCGCGGGGTGGTGCGCATTGTATGTGTGTGTAACATTACATTCACTAGTAGGAGTGAGAAAAACATGACGGGGTGGTGTGAATCG
Organism: Cavia porcellus; assembly: GCF_034190915.1. NCBI lineage: Eukaryota > Metazoa > Chordata > Mammalia > Rodentia > Caviidae > Cavia > Cavia porcellus. Next base: position 32,807,562 of record NW_026947515.1, read on the forward strand.
GAGGTTCTGAATTAGGATAGGCAGTGAGTGGCAATGTAGGATGGAGAACCGCACCACTGGGTGGTCATCATGTGGAGGTCAGGAAACATGCAGTGGCAATGTAGGATTGGTTTCTGAAAAACATCGCGGGGGAGTGCGCATTGTATGGGTTTCTAACATTACATTCAGTAGTAGGAATGAGAAAAACATCACGGGGTGGTGTGAATCATAGCATCTGAATTAGAATAGGTAGTGGGTGGCAATGTAGGATGGAGAAAAGCACCACGGGGTGGGCAGTATGGGGAGGTCAGGAAACATGCAGTGGCAATGAAGGATAGGTTTCTGAAAAACACTGCTGCGTGGTGCACCATGGTATCGGTGTGCAACATAACATTCACTAGTAGGAGTGAGAAAAACATCATGGGTTGGTCTGAATTGGAGTGTCTGAATTAGGATAGGCAGCGAGGGGCAATGTAGGATGGAGAAAAGCACCACGAGGTGGTCAGCATGGGGAGGTCAGGAAACATGCAGTGGCAAAGTAGGATAGGTTTCTGAAAAACATCGCGGGGTGGTGCGCATTGTATGAGTGTGTAACATTATATTCACTAGTAGGAGTGAGAAAATCATCACGGGGTGGAGTGAATTGGAGGGTCTGAATTAGGATAGGCAGTGAGTGGCAATGTAGGATGGAGAAAAGCACCACGGGGTGATGAGCATGGGGAGGTAAGGAAACATGCATTGGCAAAGTAGGATAGGTTTCGGAAAAACATCTCAAGGTGGTGCGCATTGAATGGGTTTGTAACATTACATTCTTTTGTAGGAGTGAGAAAAACATCAAGGGGTGGTCTGAATCGGAGCGTCTGAATTAGGATAGGCAGGGAGTGGCAATGTAGGATGGAGAAGAGCACCACGGGGTGGTCAGCATGGGGAGGTCAGGAAACATGCAGTGGCAATGTAGGATAGGTTTCAGAAAAACATCTCACGGTGGTGCGCATTGAATGGGTATGTAACATTACATTCATTAGTAGGAGTGAGAAAAACATCAAGGAGTGGTCTGAATCGGAGCGTCTGAATTAGGATAGGCAGTGAGTGGCAATGTAGGATGGAGAAGAGCACCACGATGTGGTCAGCATGGGGAGGTCAGGAAACATGCAGTGGCAATGTAGGATAGGTTTCTGAAAATCATCACGGGGTGGTGCGCATTGTATGGGTGTGTAACATTATATTCACTAGTAGGATTGAGAAAAACATCACAGGGTGGTGTGAATCGGAGGGTCTGAATTAGGATAGGCAGTGAGTCGTAATGTAGGATTCAGAAAAGCACCACGGGGTGGTCATCATGGGGAGGTCAGGAAATATGCAGTGGCAATGTAGGATAGGTTTCAGAAAAACATCGCGGGGTTGTCCGCATTGTATGGGTTTCTAACATTACATTCAATAATAGGAATGAGAAAAAGATCACGGGGTGGTTTGAATCGGAGGGCCTGAATTTGGATAGGCACTGAGTGGCAATGTAGGATGGAGAAAGTAAGACAGGGTGGTCAGTATTTGGAGGTCAGGAAACATGCAGTGGCAATGTAGCATAGGTTTTTGAAAAACATCACGGGGTGGTGCCATTGTATGGGTTTCTCACATTACATTCACTAGGAGTGTGGGAATAACATCACGGGGTGGTGTGAATCATAGGATCTAAATTAGGATAGGCAGTGAGTAGCAATATAGGATGGAGAAAAGCACTACGGGGTGATCAGATTGGGGAGGTTAGGAAATATGCAGTGTCAATGTAGGATAGCTTTCTGAAAAACATCGCGGGGTTGTGCGCATTGTATGGTTGTGTAACATTACATTCAGTAGTAGGAGTGAGAAAAACATCACGGGGTGGTGTGAATCATAAGATCTGAATTAGGTTGGCAGTGAGTAGCAATGTAGGATGGAGAAAAGCACCACGGGGTGGTCAGCAAGGGGAGGTCAGGAAACATGCAGTGGCAATGTAGGATAGGTTTCTAAAAAACATCGCGGGGTGGTGCGCCTTGTATTTGTGTGTAACATTACATTAACTAGTAGGAGGGAGAAAAACATCACGGGGTGGTGTGAATCATAAGATCTGAATTAGGGTGGCAGTGAGTGGCAATGTAGGAAGGAGAAAAGCACCACGGCGTGGTCAGAATGGGGAAGTCAGGAAACATGCAATGTCAATGTATGATAAAGTTTTCTGAAAAATATCGCGGGGTGCTGCGCATTGTATGGGTGTGTAACATTACATTCACTAGTAGGAGGGAGAAAAACATCACGGGGTGGTGCGAATCATAAGATCTGAATTAGGTTGGCAATGAGTAGCAATGTAGGATGGAGAAAAGTACCATGGGGTGGTCAGCATGGGGAGGTCAGGAAACATGCAGTGGCAATGTAGGATAGGTTTCTGAAAAACATCGCGGGGTGGTGCGCATTGTAAGGGTTCTAAAAGGCCGTTCACTTGTAGGAGTGAAAAAACATGACGGAGTGGTGTGAATCGGAGGGTCTGAATTAGGACAGGCAGTGATTGGCAATGTAGGATGGAGAAAACCACCACGGATTGGTCAGCCTAGCGAGGTCAGGAAACATGCATTGGCAAGGTAGGATAGGTTTCTGAAAAACATAGCGGGGTGCTCCGCTTTGTATCGGTTTGTATCATTACATTCACTAGTAGGAGTGAGAAAAACATCACGGGGTGGTGTGAATCGGAGCATCTGAATTAGGTTAGGCAAGGAGGACAATGTAGGATGGAAAGAAGCACCACGGGGTGGTCAGCATGTGGAGGTCAGGAAACATGTAGTGGCAATGTAGGATAGGTTTCTGAAAAACATCGCGGGTTGGTGCGCATTGTATGTGTGTGTAACATTACATTCACTAGTAGGAGGGAGAAAAACATCACGGGGTGGTGTGAATCGGAGGTTCTGAATTAGGATAGGCAGTGAGTGGCAATGTAGGATGGAGAAAAGCACCACGGGGTGGTCAGCATGGGGTTGTTAGGAAACATGCAGTGGTAATGTAGGATACGTTTCTGAAAAACATCGTGTGGTGGTGAGCATTGTATGGTTGTGTAACATAACATTCACTAGTAGGAGTGAGAAAAACATCAAGGGGTGGTTTGAATCGGAGAGTCTGAATTAGGATAGGCAGTGAGTGGCAATGTAGGATGGAGAAAAGCACCATGGGTTGGTCATCATGTGGAGGTCAGGAAACATGCAGTGGCAATGTAGGATTGGTTTCTGAAAAACATAGTGGGGGAGTGCGCATTGTATGGGTTTCTAACATTACATTCAGTAGTAGGAATGATAAAAACATCACGGGGTGGTGTGAATCATAGCATCTGAATTAGAATAGGTAGTGGGTGGCAATGTAGGATGGAGAAAAGCACCACGGGGTGGGCTGTATGGGGAGGTCAGGAAACATGCAATGGCAATGAAGGATAGGTTTCTGAAAAACACTGCTGCGTGGTGCCCATGGTATCGGTGTGTAACATTACATTCACTAGTAGGAGTGAGAAAAACATGACTGTGTGGTGTGAATCGGAGGGTGTGAATTAGGATAGGCAGTGAGTGGCAATGTAGGAGGAAGAAAAGCACCACGGAGAGGTCAGCATGGGGAGGTTAGGAAACATGCATTGGCAATGTAGGATAGGTTTCTGAAAAACATCGTGGAGTTGTGCGCATTGTATGGTTGTGTAACATAACATTCACGAGTAGGAGTGAGAAAAACATCAAGGGTTGGTCTGAATTGGAGTGTCTGAATTAGGATAGGCAGCGAGGGGCAATGTAGGATGGAGAAAAGCACCACGAGGTGGTCAGCATGGGGAGGTCAGGAAACATGCAGTGGCAAAGTAGGATAGGTTTCTGAAAAACATCGCGGGGTGGTGCGCAATGTATGGGAGTGTAACATTATATTCACTAGTAAGAGTGAGAAAATCATCACGGGATGGAGTGAATCGCAGGGTCTGAATTAGGATAGGCAGTGAGTGGCAATGTAGGATGGAGAAAAGCACCACGGGGTGGTGAGCATGGGGAGGTAAGGAAACATGCAGTGGCAAAGTAGGATAGGTTTCTGAAAACCATAGCGGGGTGGTGCACATTGTATGGGTGTGTAACATTATATTCACTAGTAGGAGTGAGAACATCATCACGGGGCGGTGTGAATCGGAGGGTCTGAATTAGGATAGGCAGTGAGTGGCAATGTAGGATGGCGAAAAGCACCACGGGGTGGTGAGCATGGGGATGTAATGAAACATGCATTGGCAATGTAGGATAGGTTTCGGAAAAACATCTCACCGTGGTGCGCATTGAATGGGTATGTAACATTACATTCTTTTGTAGGAGTGAGAAAAACATCAAGGGGTGGTCTGAATCGGAGCGTCTGAATTAGGATAGGCAGTGAGTGGCAATGTAGGATGGAGAAGAGCACCACAGGGTGGTCAGCATGGGGAGGTCAGGAAACATGCAGTGGCAATGTAGGATAGGTTTCTGAAAAACATCGCGGGGTGGTGCGCATTGTATGTGTGTGTAACATTACATTCACTAGTAGGAGTGAGAAAAACATGACGGGGTGGTGTGAATCGGAGGTTCTGAATTAGGATAGGCAGTGAGTGGCAATGCAGGATGGAGAAAAGCACCACTGGGTGGTCATCATGTGGAGGTCAGGAAAAATGCAGTGGCAATGTAGGATTGGTTTCTGAAAAACATCGCGGGGGAGTGCGCATTGTATGGGTTTCTAACATTACATTCAGTAGTAGGAATGAGAAAAACATCACGGGGTGGTGTGAATCATAGCATCTGAATTAGAATAGGTAGTGGGTGGCAATGTAGGATGGAGAAAAGCACCACGGGGTGGGCAGTATGGGGAGGTCAGGAAACATGCAGTGGCAATGAAGGATAGGTTTCTGAAAAACACTGCTCTGTGGTGCCCATGGTATCGGTGTGTAACATTACATTCACTAGTAGGAGTGAGAAAAACATGACTGTGTGGTGTGAATCGGAGGGTGTGAATTAGGATAGGCAGTGAGTGGCAATGTAGGAGGGAGAAAAGCACCACGGAGAGGTCACCATGGGGAGGTTAGGAAACATGCAGTGGCAATGTAGGATAGGTTTCTGAAAAACATCGTGGAGTTGTGCGCATTGTATGTTTGTGTAACACAACATTCACTAGTAGGAGTGAGAAAAACATCAAGGGTTGGTCTGAATTGGAGTGTCTGAATTAGGATAGGCAGCGAGGGGCAATGTAGGATGGAGAAAAGCACCACGAGGTGGTCAGCATGGGGAGGTCAGGAAACATGCAGTGGCAAAGTAGGATAGGTTTCTGAAAAACATCGCGGGGTGGTGCGCATTGTATGGGTGTGTAACATTATATTCACTAGTAGGAGTGAGAAAATCATCACGGGGTGTAGTGAATTTGAGGGTCTGAATTAGGATAGGCAGTGAGTGGCAATGTAGGATGGAGAAGAGCACCACGGGGTGGTCAGCATGGGGAGGTCAGGAAACATGAAGTGGGAATATAGGATAGGTTTCAGAAAAACATCTCACGGTGGTGCGCATTGAATGGGTGTAACATTACATTCATTAGTAAGAGTGAGAAAAACATCAAGGAGTGGTCTGAATCGGAGCGTCTGAATTAGGATAGGCAGTGAGTGGCAATGTCGGATGGAGAAGAGCACCACGATGTGGTCAGCATGGGGAGGTCAGGAAACATGCAGTGGCAATGTAGGATAGGTTTCTGAAAAACATCACGGGGTGGTGCGCATTGTATGGGTGTGTAACATTATATTCACTAGTAGGATTGAGAAAAACATGACGGGGTGGTGTGAATCGGAGGGTCTGAATTAGGATAGGCAGTGAGTGGTAATGTAGGATTGAGAAAAGCACCACGGGGTGGTCATCATGGGGAGGTCAGGAAACATGCAGTGGCAATGTAGGATAGGTTTCGGAAAAACATCGCGGGGTTGTCCGCATTGTATGGGTTTCTAACATTACATTCAATAATAGGAATGAGAAAAATATCACGGGGTGGTTGGAATCGGAGGGCCTGAATTTGGATAGGCACTGAGTGGTAATGTAGGATGGTGAAAAGTAAGACGGGGTGTTCAGCATGGGGAGGTCAGGAAACATGCAGTGGCAATGTAGCATAGGTTTTTGAAAAACATCACGGGGTGGTGCGCATTGTATGGGTTTCTCACATTACATTCACTAAGAGTGTGGGAAAAACATTGCGGGGTGGTGCGCCTTGTATTTGTGTGTAACATTACATTAACTAGTAGGAGGGAGAAAAACATCACGGGGTGGTGTGAATCATAAGATCTGAATTAGGGTGGCAGTGAGTGGCAATGTAGGAAGGAGAAAAGCACCACGGCGTGGTCAGAATGGGGAAGTCAGGAAACATGCAATGTCAATGTATGATAAAGTTTTCTGAAAAATATCGCGGGGTGCTGCGCATTGTATGGGTGTGTAACATTACATTCACTAGTAGGAGGGAGAAAAACATCACGGGGTGGTATGAATCATAAGATCTGAATTAGGTTGGCAGGGAGTAGCAATGTAGGATGGAGAAAAGCACCACGGGGTGGTCAGCATCGGGAGGTCAGGAAACATACAGTGGCAATGTAGGATAGGTTTCTGAAAAACATCGCGGGGTGGTGCGCATTGTAAGGGTTTCTAAAAGGCCGTTCACTTGTAGGAGTGAAAAAACATGACGGAGTGGTGTGAATCAGAGGGTCTGAATTAGGACAGGCAGTGATTGGCAACGTAGGATGGAGAAAACCACCACGGAGTGGTCAGCCTGGCGAGGTCAGGAAACATGCATTGGCAAGGTAGGATAGGTTTCTGAAAAACATAGCGGGGTGCTCCGCTTTGTATCGGTTTGTATCATTACATTCACAAGTAGGAGTGAGAAAAACATCACGGGGTGGTGTGAATCGGAGGTTCTGAATTAGGATAGGCAGTGAGTGGCAATGTAGGATGGAGAAAAGCACCACTGGGTGGTCATCATGTGGAGGTCAGGAAACATGCAGTGGCAATGTAGGATTGGTTTCTGAAAAACATCGTGGGGGTGTGCGCATTGTATGGGTTTCTAACATTACATTCAGTAGTAGGAATGATAAAAACATCACGGGGTGGAGTGAATCGGAGGGTCTGAATTAGGACAGGCAGTGAGTGGCAATGTAGGATGGAGAAAAGCACCACGGGGTGGTGAGCATGGGGAGGTAAGGAAACATGCAGTGGCAAAGTAGGATAGGTTTCTGAAAACCATAGCGGGGTGGTGCACATTGTATGGGTGTGTAACACTATATTCACTAGTAGGAGTGAGAACATCGTCACGGGGCGGTGTGAATCGGAGGGTCTGAATTAGGATAGGCAGTGAGTGGCAATGTAGGATGGCGAAAAGCACCACGGGGTGGTGAGCATGGGGAGGTAATGAAACATGCATTCGCAATGTAGGATAGGTTTCGGAAAAACATCTCACGGTGGTGTGCATTGAATGGGTATGTAACATTACATTCTTTTGTAGGAGTGAGAAAAACATCAAGGGGTGGTCTGAATCGGAGCGTCTGAATTAGGATAGGCAGTGAGTGGCAATGTAGGATGGAGAAGAGCACCACAGGGTGGTCAGCATGGGGAGGTCAGGAAACATGCAGTGGCAATGTAGGATAGGTTTCTGAAAAGCATCGCGGGGTGGTGCGCATTGTATGTGTGTGTAACATTACATTCACTAGTAGGAGTGAGAAAAACATGACGGGGTGGTGTGAATCGGAGGTTCTGAATTAGGATAGGCAGTGAGTGGCAATCTAGGATGGAGAAAAGCACCACTGGGTGGTCATCATGTGGAGGTCAGGAAAAATGCAGTGGCAATGTAGGATTGGTTTCTGAAAAACATCGCGGGGGAGTGCGCATTGTATGGGTTTCTAACATTACATTCAGTAGTAGGAATGAGAAAAACATCACAGGGTGCTGTGAATCATAGCATCTGAATTAGAGTAGGTAGTGGGTGGCAATGTAGGATGGAGAAAAGCACCACGGGGTGGGCAGTATGGGGAGGTCAGGAAACATGCAGTGGCAATGAAGGATAGGTTTCTGAAAAACACTGCTGTGTGGTGCCCATGGTATCGGTGTGTAACATTACATTCACTAGTAGCAGTGAGAAAAACATTACTGTGTGGTGTGAATCGGAGGGTGTGAATTAGGATAGGCAGTGAGTGGCAATGTAGGAGGGAGAAAGGCACCACGGAGAGGTCACCATGGGGAGGTTAGGAAACATGCAGTGGCAATGTAGGATAGGTTTCTGAAAAACATCGTGGAGTTGTGCGCATTGTATGTTTGTGTAACATAACATTCACTAGTAGGAGTGAGAATAACATCAAGGGTTGGTCTGAATTGGAGTGTCTGAATTAGGATAGGCAGCGAGGGGCAATGTAGGATGGAGAAAAGCACCACGAGGTGGTCAGCATGGGGAGGTCAGGAAACATGCAGTGGCAAAGTAGGATAGGTTTATGAAAAACATCGCGGGGTGGTGCGCATTGTATGGGTGTGTAACATTATATTCACTAGTAGGAGTGAGAAAATCATCACGGGGTGGAGTGAATTTGAGGGTCTGAATTAGGATAGGCAGTGAGTGGCAATGTAGGATTGAGAAAAGCACCACGGGGTGGTGAGCATGGGGAGGTAAGGAAACATGCATTGGCAAAGTAGGATAGGTTTCGGAAAAACATCTCAAGGTGGTGCGCATTGAATGGGTATGTAACATTACATTCTTTTGTAGGAGTGAGAAAAACATCAAGGTGTGGTCTGAATCGGAGCGTCTGAATTAGGATAGGCAGTGCCTGGCAATGTAGGATGGAGAAGAGCACCACGGGGTGGTCAGCATGGGGAGGTCAGGAAACATGCAGTGGGAATGTAGCATAGGTTTCAGAAAAACATCTCATGGTGGTGCGCATTGAATGGGTGTAACATTACATTCATTAGTAAGAGTGAGAAAAACATCAAGGAGTGGTCTGAATCGGAGCGTCTGAATTAGGATAGGCAGTGAGTGGCAATGTAGGATGGAGAAGAGCACCACGATGTGGTCAGCATGGGGAGGTCAGGAAACATGCAGTGGCAATGTAGGATAGGTTTCTGAAAAACATCACGGGGTGGTGCGCATTGTATGGGTGTGTAACATTATATTCACTAGTAGGATTGAGAAAAACATCACAGGGTGGTGTGAATCGGAGGGTCTGATTTAGGATAGGCAGTGAGTGGTAATGTAGGATTGAGAAAAGCACCACGGGGTGGTCATCATGGGGAGGTCAGGAAACATGTAGTGGCAATGTAGGATAGGTTTCGGAAAAACATCGCGGGGTTGTCCGCATTGTATGGGTTTCTAACATTACATTCAATAATAGGAATGAGAAAAAGATCACGGGGTGGTTTGAATCGGAGGGCCTGAATTTGGATAGGCACTGAGTGGCAATGGAGGATGGAGAAAAGTAAGACGGGGTGGTCAGCATGGGCAGGTCAGGAAACATGCAGTGGCAATGTAGCATAGGTTTTTGAAAAACATCACGGGGTGGTGCGCATTGTATGGGTTTCTCACATTACATTCCCTAGGAGTGTGGGAAAAACATCACGGGGTGTTGTGAATCATAGGATCTAAATTAGGATAGGCAGTGAGTAGCAATATAGGATGGAGAAAAGCACTACGGGGTGATCAGAATGGGGAGGTTAGGAAATATGCAGTGTCAATGTAGGATAGCTTTCTGAAAAACATCGCCGGGTTGTGCGCATTGTATGGTTGTGTAACATTACATTCAGTAGTAGGAGTGAGAAAATCATCACGGGGTGGTGTGAATCATAAGATCTGAATTAGGTTGGCAGTGAGTAGCAATGTAGGATGGAGAAAAGCACCACGTTGTGGTCAGCAAGGGGAGGTCAGGAAACATGCAGTGGCAATGTAGGATAGGTTTCTGAAAAACATGGCGGGGTGGTGCGCATTGTATTTGTGTGTAACATTACATTAACTAGTAGGAGGGAGAAAAACATCACGGGGTGGTGTGAATCATAAGATCTGAATTAGGGTGGCAGTGAGTGGCAATGTAGGAAGGAGAAAAGCACCACGGCGTGGTCAGAATGGGGAAGTCAGGAAACATGCAATGTCAATGTATGATAAAGTTTTCTGAAAAATATCGCGGGGTGGTGCGCACTGTATGGTTGTGTAACATAACATTCACTATTAGGAGTGAGAAAAACTTCGAGGGGTGGTATGAATATGAGCGTCTGAAATAGGATAGGCAGCGAGGGGCAATGTAGGATGGAGCAAAGCACCACGAGGTGGTCAGCATGGGGAGGTCAGGAAACATGCAGTGGCAAATTAGGATAGGTTTCTGAAAAACATTGTGGGGTGGTGCGCATTGTATGCGTGTGTAACATTATATTCACTAGTAGGAGTGAGAAAAACATCACGGGGTGGTGTGAATCGGTCTGAATTAGGATAGGCAGTGAGTGGCAATGTAAGATAGAGAAAAGTACCACGGGGTGGTGAGCATGGGGAGGTAAGGAAACAAGCAGTGGCAATGTAGGATAGGTTTCGGAAAATCATCTCACGGTGGTGCCCATTGAATGGGTATGTAACATTACATTCATTAGTAGGAGTGAGAAAAACATCAAGGGATGGTCTGATAGGAGCTTCTGAATTAGGATAGGCAGTGAGGGGCAATGTAGGATGGAGAAAATCACCATGGGGTTGTAAGCATGGGGAGGTCAGGAAACATGCAGTGGCAATGTAGGATAGGTTTCTGAAAAACATCGTGGGGTGGTGCGCATTGTATAGGTGTGTAACATTACATTCACTAGTATGAGTGAGAAATACAATAGGGGATGGTGTGAATCGGAGGGTGTGAATTAGGATAGGCAGTGAGTGGCAATGTAGGATGGAGAAAAGCACCACGGGGTGGTGAGCATGGAGAGGTAAGGAAACATGCAGTGGCAAAGTAGGATAGGTTTCTGAAAACCATAGCGGGGTGGTGCACATTGTATGGGTGTGTAACATTATATTCACTAGTAGGAGTGAGAACATCATCACGGGGCGGTGTGAATCGGAGGGTCTGAATTAGGATAGGCAGTGAGTGGCAATGTAGGATGGCGAAAAGCACCACGGGGTGGTGAGCATGGGGATGTAATGAAACATGCATTGGCAATGTAGGATAGGTTTCGGAAAAACATCTCACCGTGGTGCGCATTGAATGGGTATGTAACATTATATTCTTTTGTAGGAGTGAGAAAAACATCAAGGGGTGGTCTGAATCGGAGCGTCTGAATTAGGATAGGCAGTGAGTGGCAATGTAGGATGGAGAAGAGCACCACAGGGTGGTCAGCATGGGGAGGTCAGGAAACATGCAGTGGCAATGTAGGATAGGTTTCTGAAAAACATCGCGGGGTGGTGCGCATTGTATGTGTGTGTAACATTACATTCACTAGTAGGAGTGAGAAAAACATGACGGGGTGGTGTGAATCGGAGGTTCTGAATTAGGATAGGCAGTGAGTGGCAATGCAGAATGGAGAAAAGCACCACTGGGTGGTCATCATGTGGAGGTCAGGAAAAATGCAGTGGCAATGTAGGATTGGTTTCTGAAAAACATCGCTGGGGAGTGCACATTGTATGGGTTTCTAACATTACATTCAGTAGTAGGAATGAGAAAAACATCACGGGGTGGTGTGAATCATAGCATCTGAATTAGAATAGGTAGTGGGTGGCAATGTAGGATGGAGAAAAGCACCACGGGGTGGGCAGTATGGGGAGGTCAGGAAACATGCAGTGGCAATGAAGGATAGGTTTCTGAAAAACACTGCTCTGTGGTGCCCATGGTATCGGTGTGTAACATTACATTCACTAGTAGGAGTGAGAAAAACATGACTGTGTGGTGTGAATCGGAGGGTGTGAATTAGGATAGGCAGTGAGTGGCAATGTAGGAGGGAGAAAAGCACCACGGAGAGGTCACCATGGGGAGGTTAGGAAACATGCAGTGGCAATGTAGGATAGGTTTCTGAAAAACATCGTGGAGTTGTGCGCATTGTATGTTTGTGTAACACAACATTCACTAGTAGGAGTGAGAAAAACATCAAGGGTTGGTCTGAATTGGAGTGTCTGAATTAGGATAGGCAGTGAGTGGCAATGTAGGATGGCGAAAAGCACCACGGGGTGGTGAGCATGGGGATGTAATGAAACATGCATTGGCAATGTAGGATAGGTTTCGGAAAAAACATCTCACCGTGGTGCGCATTGAATGGGTATGTAACATTACATTCTTTTGTAGGAGTGAGAAAAACATCAAGGGGTGGTCTGAATCGGAGCGTCTGAATTAGGATAGGCAGTGAGTGGCAATGTAGGATGGAGAAGAGCACCACAGGGTGGTCAGCATGGGGAGGTCAGGAAACATGCAGTGGCAATGTAGGATAGGTTTCTGAAAAACATCGCGGGGTGGTGCGCATTGTATGTGTGTGTAACATTACATTCACTAGTAGGAGTGAGAAAAACATGACGGGGTGGTGTGAATCGGAGGTTCTGAATTAGGATAGGCAGTGAGTGGCAATGCAGGATGGAGAAAAGCACCACTGGGTGGTCATCATGTGGAGGTCAGGAAAAATGCAGTGGCAATGTAGGATTGGTTTCTGAAAAACATCGCGGGGGAGTGCGCATTGTATGGGTTTCTAACATTACATTCAGTAGTAGGAATGAGAAAAACATCACGGGGTGGTGTGAATCATAGCATCTGAATTAGAATAGGTAGTGGGTGGCAATGTAGGATGGAGAAAAGCACCAAGGGTTGGGCAGTATGGGGAGGTCAGGAAACATGCAGTGGCAATGAAGGATAGGTTTCTGAAAAACACTGCTCTGTGGTGCCCATGGTATCGGTGTGTAACATTACATTCACTAGTAGGAGTGAGAAAAACATGACTGTGTGGTGTGAATCGGAGGGTGTGAATTAGGATAGGCAGTGAGTGGCAATGTAGGAGGGAGAAAAGCACCACGGAGAGGTCACCATGGGGAGGTTAGGAAACATGCAGTGGCAATGTAGGATAGGTTTCTGAAAAACATCGTGGAGTTGTGCGCATTGTATGTTTGTGTAACACAACATTCACTAGTAGGAGTGAGAAAAACATCAAGGGTTGGTCTGAATTGGAGTGTCTGAATGAGGATAGGCAGCGAGGGGCAATGTAGGATGGAGAAAAGCACCACGAGGTGGTCAGCATGGGGAGGTCAGGAAACATGCAGTGGCAAAGTAGGATAGGTTTCTGAAAAACATCGCGGGGTGGTGCGCATTGTATGGGTGTGTAACATTATATTCACTAGTAGGAGTGAGAAAATCATCACGGGGTGTAGTGAACTGGAGGGTCTGAATTAGGATAGGCAGTGAGTGGCAATGTAGGATGGAGAAGAGCACCACGGGGTGGTCAGCATGGGGAGGTCAGGAAACATGAAGTGGGAATGTAGGATAGGTTTCAGAAAAACATCTCACGGTGGTGCGCATTGAATGGGTGTAACATTACATTCATTAGTAAGAGTGAGAAAAACATCAAGGAGTGGTCTGAATCGGAGCGTCTGAATTAGGATAGGCAGTGAGTGGCAATGTAGGATGGAGAAGAGCACCACGATGTGGTCAGCATGGGGAGGTCAGGAAACATGCAGTGGCAATGTAGGATAGGTTTCTGAAAAACATCACGGGGTGGTGCGCATTGTATGGGTGTGTAACATTATATTCACTAGTAGGATTGAGAAAAACATGACGGGGTGGTGTGAATCGGAGGGTCTGAATTAGGATAGGCAGTGAGTGGTAATGTAGGATTGAGAAAAGCACCACGGGGTGGTCATCATGGGGAGGTCAGGAAACATGCAGTGGCAATGTAGGATAGGTTTCGGAAAAACATCGCGGGGTTGTCCGCATTGTATGGGTTTCTAACATTACATTCAATAATAGGAATGAGAAAAATATCACGGGGTGGTTGGAATCGGAGGGCCTGAATTTGGATAGGCACTGAGTGGTAATGTAGGATGGTGAAAAGTAAGACGGGGTGTTCAGCATGGGGAGGTCAGGAAACATGCAGTGGCAATGTAGCATAGGTTTTTGAAAAACATCACGGGGTGGTGCGCATTGTATGGGTTTCTCACATTACATTCACTAAGAGTGTGGGAAAAACATTGCGGGGTGGTGCGCCTTGTATTTGTGTGTAACATTACATTAACTAGTAGGAGGGAGAAAAACATCACGGGGTGGTGTGAATCATAAGATCTGAATTAGGGTGGCAGTGAGTGGCAATGTAGGAAGGAGAAAAGCACCACGGCGTGGTCAGAATGGGGAAGTCAGGAAACATGCAATGTCAATGTATGATAAAGTTTTCTGAAAAATATCGCGGGGTGCTGCGCATTGTATGGGTGTGTAACATTACATTAACTAGTAGGAGGGAGAAAAACATCACGGGGTGGTATGAATCATAAGATCTGAATTAGGTTGGCAGTGAGTAGCAATGTAGGATGGAGAAAAGCACCACGGGGTGGTCAGCATCGGGAGGTCAGGAAACATGCAGTGGCAATGTAGGATAGGTTTCTGAAAACATCGCGGGGTGGTGCGCATTGTAAGGGTTTCTAAAAGGCCGTTCACTTGTAGGAGTGAAAAAACATGATGGAGTGGTGTGAATCGGAGGGTCTGAATTAGGACAGGCAGTGATTGGCAATGTAGGATGGAGAAAACCACGACGGAGTGGTCAGCCTGGCGAGGTCAGGAAACATGCATTGGCAAGGTAGGATAGGTTTCTGAAAAACATAGCGGGTTGCTCCGCTTTGTATCGGTTTGTATCATTACATTCACAAGTAGGAGTGAGAAAAACATCACGGGGTGGTGTGAATCGGACCATCTGAATTAGGTTAGGCAGGGAGGGCAATGTAGGATGGAAAGAAGCACCACGGGGTGGTCAGCATGTGGAGGTCAGGAAACATGTAGTGGCAATGTAGGATAGGTTTCTGAAAAACATCGCGGGTTGGTGCGCATTGTATGTGTGTGTAACATTACATTCACTAGTAGGAGTGAGAAAAACATGACGGGGTGGTGTGAATCGGAGGTTCTGAATTAGGATAGGCAGTGAGTGGCAATGTAGGATGGAGAAAAGCACCACTGGGTGGTCATCATGTGGAGGTCAGGAAACAGGCAGTGGCAATGTAGGATTGGTTTCTGAAAAACATCGTGGGGGTGTGCGCATTGTATGGGTTTCTAACATTACATTCAGTAGTAGGAATGATAAAAACATCACGGGGTGGAGTGAATCGGAGGGTCTGAATTAGGACAGGCAGTGAGTGGCAATGTGGGATGGAGAAAAGCACCACGGGGTGGTGAGCATGGGGAGGTAAGGAAACATGCAGTGGCAAAGTAGGATAGGTTTCTGAAAACCATAGCGGGGTGGTGCACATTGTATGGGTGTGTAACACTATATTCACTAGTAGGAGTGAGAACATCGTCACGGGGCGGTGTGAATCGGAGGGTCTGAATTAGGATAGGCAGTGAGTGGCAATGTAGGATGGCGAAAAGCACCACGGGGTGGTGAGCATGGGGAGGTAATGAAACATGCATTGGCAATGTAGGATAGGTTTCGGAAAAACATCTCACGGTGGTGCGCATTGAATGGGTATGTAACATTACATTCTTTTGTAGGAGTGAGAAAAACATCAAGGGGTGGTCTGAATCGGAGCGTCTGAATTAGGATAGGCAGTGAGTGGCAATGTAGGATGGAGAAGAGCACCACAGGGTGGTCAGCATGGGGAGGTCAGGAAACATGCAGTGGCAATGTAGGATAGGTTTCTGAAAAACATCGCGGGGTGGTGCGCATTGTATGTGTGTGTAACATTACATTCACTAGTAGGAGTGAGAAAAACATGACGGGGTGGTGTGAATCGGAGGTTCTGAATTAGGATAGGCAGTGAGAGGCAATCTAGGATGGAGAAAAGCACCACTGGGTGGTCATCATGTGGAGGTCAGGAAAAATGCAGTGGCAATGTAGGATTGGTTTCTGAAAAACATCGCGGGGGAGTGCGCATTGTATGGGTTTCTAACATTACATTCAGTAGTAGGAATGAGAAAAACATCACGGGGTGGTGTGAATCATAGCATCTGAATTAGAATAGGTAGTGGGTGGCAATGTAGGATGGAGAAAAGCACCACGGGGTGGGCAGTATGGGGAGGTCAGGAAACATGCAGTGGCAATGAAGGATAGGTTTCTGAAAAACACTGCTGTGTGGTGCCCATGGTATCGGTGTGTAACATTACATTCACTAGTAGCAGTGAGAAAAACATTACTGTGTGGTGTGAATCGGAGGGTGTGAATTAGGATAGGCAGTGAGTGGCAATGTAGGAGGGAGAAAAGCACCACGGAGAGGTCACCATGGGGAGGTTAGGAAACATGCAGTGGCAATGTAGGATTAGTTTCTGAAAAACATCGTGGAGTTGTGCGCATTGTATGTTTGTGTAACATAACATTCACTAGTAGGAGTGAGAATAACATCAAGGGTTGGTCTGAATTGGAGTGTCTGAATTAGGATAGGCAGCGAGGGGCAATGTAGGATGGAGAAAAGCACCACGAGGTGGTCAGCATGGGGAGGTCAGGAAACATGCAGTGGCAAAGTAGGATAGGTTTATGAAAAACATCGCGGGGTGGTGCGCATTGTATGGGTGTGTAACATTATATTCACTAGTAGGAGTGAGAAAATCATCACGGGGTGGAGTGAATTTGAGGGTCTGAATTAGGATAGGCAGTGAGTGGCAATGTAGGATTGAGAAAAGCACCACGGGGTGGTGAGCATGGGGAGGTACGGAAACATGCATTGGCAAAGTAGGATAGGTTTCGGAAAAACATCTCAAGGTGGTGCGCATTGAATGGGTATGTAACATTACATTCTTTTGTAGGAGTGAGAAAAACATCAAGGGGTGGTCTGAATCGGAGCGTCTGAATTAGGATAGGCAGTGCCTGGCAATGTAGGATGGAGAAGAGCACCACGGGGTGGTCAGCATGGGGAGGTCAGGAAACATGCAGTGGGAATGTAGCATAGGTTTCAGAAAAACATCTCATGGTGGTGCGCATTGAATGGGTGTAACATTACATTCATTAGTAAGAGTGAGAAAAACATCAAGGAGTGGTCTGAATCGGAGCGTCTGAATTAGGATAGGCAGTGAGTGGCAATGTAGGATGGAGAAGAGCACCACGATGTGGTCAGCATGGGGAGGTCAGGAAACATGCAGTGGCAATGTAGGATAGGTTTCTGAATAACATCACGGGGTGGTGCGCATTGTATGGGTGTGTAACATTATATTCACTAGTAGGATTGAGAAAAACATCACAGGGTGGTGTGAATCGGAGGGTCTGATTTAGGATAGGCAGTGAGTGGTAATGTAGGATTGAGAAAAGCACCACGGGGTGGTCATCATGGGGAGGTCAGGAAACATGCAGTGGCAATGTAGGATAGGTTTCGGAAAAACATCGCGGGGTTGTCCGCATTGTATGGGTTTCTAACATTACATTCAATAATAGGAATGAGAAAAAGATCACGGGGTGGTTTGAATCGGAGGGCCTGAATTTGGATAGGCACTGAGTGGCAATGGAGGATGGAGAAAAGTAAGACGGGGTGGTCAGCATGGGCAGGTCAGGAAACATGCAGTGGCAATGTAGCATAGGTTTTTGAAAAACATCACGGGGTGGTGCGCATTGTATGGGTTTCTCACATTACATTCCCTAGGAGTGTGGGAAAAACATCACGGGGTGTTGTGAATCATAGGATCTAAATTAGGATAGGCAGTGAGTAGCAATATAGGATGGAGAAAAGCACTACGGGGTGATCAGAATGGGGAGGTTAGGAAATATGCAGTGTCAATGTAGGATAGCTTTCTGAAAAACATCGCCGGGTTGTGCGCATTGTATGGTTGTGTAACATTACATTCAGTAGTAGGAGTGAGAAAATCATCACGGGGTGGTGTGAATCATAAGATCTGAATTAGGTTGGCAGTGAGTAGCAATGTAGGATGGAGAAAAGCACCACGTTGTGGTCAGCAAGGGGAGGTCAGGAAACATGCAGTGGCAATGTAGGATAGGTTTCTGAAAAACATGGCGGGGTGGTGCGCATTGTATTTGTGTGTAACATTACATTAACTAGTAGGAGGGAGAAAAACATCACGGGGTGGTGTGAATCATAAGATCTGAATTAGGGTGGCAGTGAGTGGCAATGTAGGAAGGAGAAAAGCACCACGGCGTGGTCAGAATGGGGAAGTCAGGAAACATGCAATGTCAATGTATGATAAAGTTTTCTGAAAAATATCGCGGGGTGGTGCGCACTGTATGGTTGTGTAACATAACATTCACTATTAGGAGTGAGAAAAACTTCGAGGGGTGGTATGAATATGAGCGTCTGAAATAGGATAGGCAGCGAGGGGCAATGTAGGATGGAGCAAAGCACCACGAGGTGGTCAGCATGGGGAGGTCAGGAAACATGCAGTGGCAAATTAGGATAGGTTTCTGAAAAACATTGTGGGGTGGTGCGCATTGTATGCGTGTGTAACATTATATTCACTAGTAGGAGTGAGAAAAACATCACGGGGTGGTGTGAATCGGTCTGAATTAGGATAGGCAGTGAGTGGCAATGTAAGATAGAGAAAAGTACCACGGGGTGGTGAGCATGGGGAGGTAAGGAAACATGCAGTGGCAATGTAGGATAGGTTTCGGAAAATCATCTCACGGTGGTGCCCATTGAATGGGTATGTAACATTACATTCATTAGTAGGAGTGAGAAAAACATCAAGGGATGGTCTGATAGGAGCTTCTGAATTAGGATAGGCAGTGAGGGGCAATGTAGGATGGAGAAAATCACCATGGGGTGGTAAGCATGGGGAGGTCAGGAAACATGCAGTGGCAATGTAGGATAGGTTTCTGAAAAACATCGTGGGGTGGTGCGCATTGTATAGGTGTGTAACATTACATTCACTAGTATGAGTGAGAAATACAATAGGGGATGGTGTGAATCGGAGGGTGTGAATTAGGATAGGCAGTGAGTGGCAATGTAGGATGGAGAAAAGCACCACGGGGTGGTGAGCATGGAGAGGTAAGGAAACATGCAGTGGCAAAGTAGGATAGGTTTCTGAAAACCATAGCGGGGTGGTGCACATTGTATGGGTGTGTAACATTATATTCACTAGTAGGAGTGAGAACATCATCACGGGGCGGTGTGAATCGGAGGGTCTGAATTAGGATAGGCAGTGAGTGGCAATGTAGGATGGCGAAAAGCACCACGGGGTGGTGAGCATGGGGATGTAATGAAACATGCATTGGCAATGTAGGATAGGTTTCGGAAAAACATCTCACCGTGGTGCGCATTGAATGGGTATGTAACATTATATTCTTTTGTAGGAGTGAGAAAAACATCAAGGGGTGGTCTGAATCGGAGCGTCTGAATTAGGATAGGCAGTGAGTGGCAATGTAGGATGGAGAAGAGCACCACAGGGTGGTCAGCATGGGGAGGTCAGGAAACATGCAGTGGCAATGTAGGATAGGTTTCTGAAAAACATCGCGGGGTGGTGCGCATTGTATGTGTGTGTAACATTACATTCACTAGTAGGAGTGAGAAAAACATGACGGGGTGGTGTGAATCGGAGGTTCTGAATTAGGATAGGCAGTGAGTGGCAATGCAGGATGGAGAAAAGCACCACTGGGTGGTCATCATGTGGAGGTCAGGAAAAATGCAGTGGCAATGTAGGATTGGTTTCTGAAAAACATCGCTGGGGAGTGCACATTGTATGGGTTTCTAACATTACATTCAGTAGTAGGAATGAGAAAAACATCACGGGGTGGTGTGAATCATAGCATCTGAATTAGAATAGGTAGTGGGTGGCAATGTAGGATGGAGAAAAGCACCACGGGGTGGGCAGTATGGGGAGGTCAGGAAACATGCAGTGGCAATGAAGGATAGGTTTCTGAAAAACACTGCTCTGTGGTGCCCATGGTATCGGTGTGTAACATTACATTCACTAGTAGGAGTGAGAAAAACATGACTGTGTGGTGTGAATCGGAGGGTGTGAATTAGGATAGGCAGTGAGTGGCAATGTAGGAGGGAGAAAAGCACCACGGAGAGGTCACCATGGGGAGGTTAGGAAACATGCAGTGGCAATGTAGGATAGGTTTCTGAAAAACATCGTGGAGTTGTGCGCATTGTATGTTTGTGTAACACAACATTCACTAGTAGGAGTGAGAAAAACATCAAGGGTTGGTCTGAATTGGAGTGTCTGAATTAGGATAGGCAGCGAGGGGCAATGTAGGATGGAGAAAAGCACCACGAGGTGGTCAGCATGGGGAGGTCAGGAAACATGCAGTGGCAAAGTAGGATAGGTTTCTGAAAAACATCGCGGGGTGGTGCGCATTGTATGGGTGTGTAACATTATATTCACTAGTAGGAGTGAGAAAATCATCACGGGGTGTAGTGAACTGGAGGGTCTGAATTAGGATAGGCAGTGAGTGGCAATGTAGGATGGAGAAGAGCACCACGGGGTGGTCAGCATGGGGAGGTCAGGAAACATGAAGTGGGAATGTAGGATAGGTTTCAGAAAAACATCTCACGGTGGTGCGCATTGAATGGGTGTAACATTACATTCATTAGTAAGAGTGAGAAAAACATCAAGGAGTGGTCTGAATCGGAGCGTCTGAATTAGGATAGGCAGTGAGTGGCAATGTAGGATGGAGAAGAGCACCACGATGTGGTCAGCATGGGGAGGTCAGGAAATATGCAGTGGCAATGTAGGATAGGTTTCTGAAAAACATCACGGGGTGGTGCGCATTGTATGGGTGTGTAACATTATATTCACTAGTAGGATTGAGAAAAACATGACGGGGTGGTGTGAATCGGAGGGTCTGAATTAGGATAGGCAGTGAGTGGTAATGTAGGATTGAGAAAAGCACCACGGGGTGGTCATCATGGGGAGGTCAGGAAACATGCAGTGGCAATGTAGGATAGGTTTCGGAAAAACATCGCGGGGTTGTCCGCATTGTATGGGTTTCTAACATTACATTCAATAATAGGAATGAGAAAAATATCACGGGGTGGTTGGAATCGGAGGGCCTGAATTTGGATAGGCACTGAGTGGTAATGTAGGATGGTGAAAAGTAAGACGGGGTGTTCAGCAAGGGGAGGTCAGGAAACATGCAGTGGCAATGTAGCATAGGTTTTTGAAAAACATCACGGGGTGGTGCGCATTGTATGGGTTTCTCACATTACATTCACTAAGAGTGTGGGAAAAACATTGCGGGGTGGTGCGCCTTGTATTTGTGTGTAACATTACATTAACTAGTAGGAGGGAGAAAAACATCACGGGGTGGTGTGAATCATAAGATCTGAATTAGGGTGGCAGTGAGTGGCAATGTAGGAAGGAGAAAAGCACCACGGCGTGGTCAGAATGGGGAAGTCAGGAAACATGCAATGTCAATGTATGATAAAGTTTTCTGAAAAATATCGCGGGGTGCTGCGCATTGTATGGGTGTGTAACATTACATTAACTAGTAGGAGGGAGAAAAACATCACGGGGTGGTATGAATCATAAGATCTGAATTAGGTTGGCAGTGAGTAGCAATGTAGGATGGAGAAAAGCACCACGGGGTGGTCAGCATCGGGAGGTCAGGAAACATGCAGTGGCAATGTAGGATAGGTTTCTGAAAAACATCGCGGGGTGGTGCGCATTGTAAGGGTTTCTAAAAGGCCGTTCACTTGTAGGAGTGAAAAAACATGATGGAGTGGTGTGAATCGGAGGGTCTGAATTAGGACAGGCAGTGATTGGCAATGTAGGATGGAGAAAACCACGACGGAGTGGTCAGCCTGGCGAGGTCAGGAAACATGCATTGGCAAGGTAGGATAGGTTTCTGAAAAACATAGCGGGTTGCTCCGCTTTGTATCGGTTTGTATCATTACATTCACAAGTAGGAGTGAGAAAAACATCACGGGGTGGTGTGAATCGGACCATCTGAATTAGGTTAGGCAGGGAGGGCAATGTAGGATGGAAAGAAGCACCACGGGGTGGTCAGCATGTGGAGGTCAGGAAACATGTAGTGGCAATGTAGGATAGGTTTCTGAAAAACATCGCGGGTTGGTGCGCATTGTATGTGTGTGTAACATTACATTCACTAGTAGGAGTGAGAAAAACATGACGGGGTGGTGTGAATCGGAGGTTCTGAATTAGGATAGGCAGTGAGTGGCAATGTAGGATGGAGAAAAGCACCACTGGGTGGTCATCATGTGGAGGTCAGGAAACAGGCAGTGGCAATGTAGGATTGGTTTCTGAAAAACATCGTGGGGGTGTGCGCATTGTATGGGTTTCTAACATTACATTCAGTAGTAGGAATGATAAAAACATCACGGGGTGGAGTGAATCGGAGGGTCTGAATTAGGACAGGCAGTGAGTGGCAATGTGGGATGGAGAAAAGCACCACGGGGTGGTGAGCATGGGGAGGTAAGGAAACATGCAGTGGCAAAGTAGGATAGGTTTCTGAAAACCATAGCGGGGTGGTGCACATTGTATGGGTGTGTAACGCTATATTCACTAGTAGGAGTGAGAACATCGTCACGGGGCGGTGTGAATCGGAGGGTCTGAATTAGGATAGGCAGTGAGTGGCAATGTAGGATGGCGAAAAGCACCACGGGGTGGTGAGCATGGGGAGGTAATGAAACATGCATTGGCAATGTAGGATAGGTTTCGGAAAAACATCTCACGGTGGTGCGCATTGAATGGGTATGTAACATTACATTCTTTTGTAGGAGTGAGAAAAACATCAAGGGGTGGTCTGAATCGGAGCGTCTGAATTAGGATAGGCAGTGAGTGGCAATGTAGGATGGAGAAGAGCACCACAGGGTGGTCAGCATGGGGAGGTCAGGAAACATGCAGTGGCAATGTAGGATAGGTTTCTGAAAAACATCACGGGGTGGTGCGCATTGTATGTGTGTGTAACATTACATTCACTAGTAGGAGTGAGAAAAACATCACGGGGTGGTGTGAATCATAGCATCTGAATTAGAATAGGTAGTGGGTGGCAATGTAGGATGGAGAAAAGCACCACGGGGTGGGCAGTATGGGGAGGTCAGGAAACATGCAGTGGCAATGAAGGATAGGTTTCTGAAAAACACTGCTGTGTGGTGCCCATGGTATCGGTGTGTAACATTACATTCACTAGTAGCAGTGAGAAAAACATTACTGTGTGGTGTGAATCGGAGGGTGTGAATTAGGATAGGCAGTGAGTGGCAATGTAGGAGGGAGAAAAGCACCACGGAGAGGTCACCATGGGGAGGTTAGGAAACATGCAGTGGCAATGTAGGATAGGTTTCTGAAAAACATCGTGGAGTTGTGCGCATTGTATGTTTGTGTAACATAACATTCACTAGTAGGAGTGAGAATAACATCAAGGGTTGGTCTGAATTGGAGTGTCTGAATTAGGATAGGCAGCGAGGGGCAATGTAGGATGGAGAAAAGCACCACGAGGTGGTCAGCATGGGGAGGTCAGGAAACATGCAGTGGCAAAGTAGGATAGGTTTATGAAAAACATCGCGGGGTGGTGCGCATTGTATGGGTGTGTAACATTATATTCACTAGTAGGAGTGAGAAAATCATCACGGGGTGGAGTGAATTTGAGGGTCTGAATTAGGATAGGCAGTGAGTGGCAATGTAGGATTGAGAAAAGCACCACGGGGTGGTGAGCATGGGGAGGTACGGAAACATGCATTGGCAAAGTAGGATAGGTTTCGGAAAAACATCTCAAGGTGGTGCGCATTGAATGGGTATGTAACATTACATTCTTTTGTAGGAGTGAGAAAAACATCAAGGGGTGGTCTG
The DNA here is from genome assembly GCF_034190915.1 of Cavia porcellus. NCBI lineage: Eukaryota > Metazoa > Chordata > Mammalia > Rodentia > Caviidae > Cavia > Cavia porcellus. The sequence goes on from NW_026947515.1 coordinate 32,831,428, forward strand.
AATCGGAGCGTCTGAATTAGGATAGGCAGTGCCTGGCAATGTAGGATGGAGAAGAGCACCACGGGGTGGTCAGCATGGGGAGGTCAGGAAACATGCAGTGGGAATGTAGCATAGGTTTCAGAAAAACATCTCATGGTGGTGCGCATTGAATGGGTGTAACATTACATTCATTAGTAAGAGTGAGAAAAACATCAAGGAGTGGTCTGAATCGGAGCGTCTGAATTAGGATAGGCAGTGAGTGGCAATGTAGGATGGAGAAGAGCACCACGATGTGGTCAGCATGGGGAGGTCAGGAAACATGCAGTGGCAATGTAGGATAGGTTTCTGAAAAACATCACGGGGTGGTGCGCATTGTATGGGTGTGTAACATTATATTCACTAGTAGGATTGAGAAAAACATCACAGGGTGGTGTGAATCGGAGGGTCTGATTTAGGATAGGCAGTGAGTGGTAATGTAGGATTGAGAAAAGCACCACGGGGTGGTCATCATGGGGAGGTCAGGAAACATGCAGTGGCAATGTAGGATAGGTTTCGGAAAAACATCGCGGGGTTGTCCGCATTGTATGGGTTTCTAACATTACATTCAATAATAGGAATGAGAAAAAGATCACGGGGTGGTTTGAATCGGAGGGCCTGAATTTGGATAGGCACTGAGTGGCAATGGAGGATGGAGAAAAGTAAGACGGGGTGGTCAGCATGGGCAGGTCAGGAAACATGCAGTGGCAATGTAGCATAGGTTTTTGAAAAACATCATGGGGTGGTGCGCATTGTATGGGTTTCTCACATTACATTCCCTAGGAGTGTGGGAAAAACATCACGGGGTGTTGTGAATCATAGGATCTAAATTAGGATAGGTAGTGAGTAGCAATATAGGATGGAGAAAAGCACTACGGGGTGATCAGAATGGGGAGGTTAGGAAATATGCAGTGTCAATGTAGGATAGCTTTCTGAAAAACATCGCGGGGTTGTGCGCATTGTATGGTTGTGTAACATTACATTCACTAGTAGGAGTGAGAAAAAAATCACGGGGTGGTGTGAATCATAAGATCTGAATTAGGTTGGCAGTGAGTAGCAATGTAGGATGGAGAAAAGCACCACGTTGTGGTCAGCAAGGGGAGGTCAGGAAACATGCAGTGGCAATGTAGGATAGGTTTCTGAAAAACATGGCGGGGTGGTGCGCATTTTATTTGTGTGTAACATTACATTAACTAGTAGGAGGGAGAAAAACATCACGGGGTGGTGTGAATCATAAGATCTGAATTAGGGTGGCAGTGAGTGGCAATGTAGGAAGGAGAAAAGCACCACGGCGTGGTCAGAATGGGGAAGTCAGGAAACATGCAATGTCAATGTATGATAAAGTTTTCTGAAAAATATCGCGGGGTGGTGCGCACTGTATGGTTGTGTAACATAACATTCACTATTAGGAGTGAGAAAAACTTCGAGGGGTGGTATGAATATGAGCGTCTGAAATAGGATAGGCAGCGAGGGGCAATGTAGGATGGAGCAAAGCACCACGAGGTGGTCAGCATGGGGAGGTCAGGAAAAATGCAGTGACAAATTAGGATAGGTTTCTGAAAAACATTGTGGGGTGGTGCGCATTGTATGCGTGTGTAACATTATATTCACTAGTAGGAGTGAGAAAAACATCACGGGGTGGTGTGAATCGGAGGGTCTGAATTAGGATAGGCAGTGAGTGGCAATGTAAGATAGAGAAAAGTACCACGGGGTGGTGAGCATGGGGAGGTAAGGAAACATGCAGTGGCAATGTAGGATAGGTTTCGGAAAATCATCTCACGGTGGTGCCCATTGAATGGGTATGTAACATTACATTCATTAGTAGGAGTGAGAAAAACATCAAGGGATGGTCTGATAGGAGCTTCTGAATTAGGATAGGCAGTGAGGGGCAATGTAGGATGGAGAAAATCACCATGGGGTGGTAAGCATGGGGAGGTCAGGAAACATGCAGTGGCAATGTAGGATAGGTTTCTGAAAAACATCGTGGGGTGGTGCGCATTGTATAGGTGTGTAACATTACATTCACTAGTATGAGTGAGAAATACAATAGGGGATGGTGTGAATCGGAGGGTGTGAATTAGGATAGGCAGTGAGTGGCAATGTAGGAGCGAGAAAAGCGCCACGGGGTGGTCAGCATGGGGAGCTTAGGAAACATTCATTGGCAATGTAGGATAGGTTTCTGAAAAAAATCGCAGAGCTTTGCGCATTGTATGGTTCCGTAACATAACATTCACTTGTAGGAGTGAGAAAAACATCAAGGGGTGGTCTGAATCGGAGTGTGTGAATTAGGATAGGCAGTGAGTGGCAATGTAGGATGGAGAAAAGCACCATGGGATGGTCAGCATGGGGAGGTCAGGAAACATGCAGTGGCAATGTAGGATAGGTTTCGGAAAATCATCTCACGGTGGTGCCCATTGAATGGGTATGTAACATTACATTCATTAGTAGGAGTGAGAAAAACATCAAGGGATGGTCTGATAGGAGCTTCTGAATTAGGATAGGCAGTGAGGGGCAATGTAGGATGGAGAAAATCACCATGGGGTGGTAAGCATGGGGAGGTCAGGAAACATGCAGTGGCAATGTAGGATAGGTTTCTGAAAAACATCGTGGGGTGGTGCGCATTGTATAGGTGTGTAACATTACATTCACTAGTATGAGTGAGAAATACAATAGGGGATGGTGTGAATCGGAGGGTGTGAATTAGGATAGGCAGTGAGTGGCAATGTAGGAGCGAGAAAAGCACCACGGGGTGGTCAGCATGGGGAGCTTAGGAAACATTCATTGGCAATGTAGGATAGGTTTCTGAAAAAAATCGCGGAGCTTTGCGCATTGTATGGTTCCGTAACATAACATTCACTTGTAGGAGTGAGAAAAACATCAAGGGGTGGTCTGAATCGGAGTGTGTGAATTAGGATAGGCAGTGAGTGGCAATGTAGGATGGAGAAAAGCACCATGGGATGGTCAGCATGGGGAGGTCAGGAAACATGCAGTGGCAATGTAGGATAGGTTTCTGAAAAACATCGCGGGGGAGTGCGCATTGTATGGGTTTCTAACATTACATTCAGTAGTAGGAATGAGAAAAACGTCACGGGGTGGTGTGAATCGGAGGGCCTGAATTTGGTTAGGCAGTGAGTGGCAATGTAGGATGGAGAAAATTAAGACGGAGTTGTCGTCATGGGGAAGTCCGGAAACATGCAGGGGCAAGGTAGCATAGCTTTCTGAAAAACATCGCGAGGTGGTGCGCATTGTATGAGTTTCTCACATTATATTCACTAGTAGTGTGGGAAAAACATCACGGAGTCGTGTGAAACATGGAATCTAAACTAGGATAGGCAGTGAGTAGCAATGTAGGATGGAGAAAAGCACCACGGGGTGGTCAGAATGGGGATGTCAGGAATATGCAGTGTCAATGTAGGATAGGTTTCTGAAAAACGTCGCGGGGTTGTGCGCATTGTATGGTTGTGTAACATTACATTCACTAGTAGGAGTGAGAAAAACATCACGGGGTGGTGTGAATCATAAGCTCTGAATTAGGTTGGCAGTGAGTAGCAATGTAGGATGGAGAAAAGCACCACGGGGTGGTCAGCAAGGGGAGGTCAGGAAATATTCAGTGGCAATGTAGGATAGGTTTCTGAAAAACATCGCGGGGTGGTGTGCATTGTATTTGTGTGTAACATTACATTCACTAGTATGAGTGAGAAATACAATACGGGATGGTGTGAATCGGAGGGTGTGAATTAGGATAGGCATTGAGTCGCAATGTAGGAGGGAGAAAAGCACCACGGGGTGGTCAGCAAATGGAGGTTAGGAAACATGCAGTGGCAATGTAGGATAGGTTTCTGAAAAACATCGCGGACTTGTGCACATTGTATGGTTGTGTAACATATCATTCACTAGTAGGAGTGAGAAAAACATCAAGGGGTGGTCTGAATCGGAGTATCTGAATTAGGATAGGCAGTGTGTGGCAATGTAGGATGTAGAAAAGCACCATGGGGTGGTCCGCATGGGGAGGTCAGGAAACATGCAATGGCAATGTAGGATAGGTTTCTGAAAAACATCGCGGGGGAGTGCGCATTGTATGGGTTTGTAACATTACATTAGGTAGTAGGAATGAGAAAAACGTCACGGGGTGGTGTGAATCGAAGGGCCTGAATTTGGATAGGCAGTGAGTGGCAATGTAGGATTGAGAAAAGTAAGACGGGGTGGTCATCATGGGGAATTCCGGAAACATGTAGTGGCAATGTAGCATAGGTTTCTGAAAAACATCGCGAGCTGGTGCACCTTGTATGAGATTCTCACATTACATTCACTAGTAGTGTGGGAAAAACATCACGGGGTGGTGTGAATCATAGGATCTAAACTAGGATAGGCAGTGAGTAGCAATGTAGGATGGAGAAAAGCACCACGGGTTGGTCAAAATGGGGAGGTCAGGAAATATGCAGTATAATGTAGGATAGGTTTCTGAAAAACATCGTGGGGTCGTGCGCATTGTATGGGTGTGTAACATTACATTCACTAGTAGGAGTGAGAAAAAAATCACGGGGTGGTGTGAATCATAAGATCTGAATTAGGCTGGCAGTGAGTAGCAATGTAGGATGGAGAAAAGCACCACGGGTGGTCAGCATGGGGAGGTCAGGAAACATGCAGTGGCAATGTAGGATAGGTTTCTGAAAAACATCGCGGGGTGGTGCGCATTATAAGGGTTTCTAAAAGGCCCTTCACTTGTAGGAGTGAAAAAACATTACGGAGTGGTGTGAATCGGAGAGTCTGAATTAGGACAGGCAGTGATTGGCAATGTAGGATGGAGAAAACCACCATGGAGTGGTCACCCTGGTGAGGTCAGAAAACATGCATTGGCAAGGTAGGATAGGTTTCTGAAAAACATAGCGGGGTGCTGCGCTTTGTATCGGTTTGTATCATTACAATCAATAGCAGGAGTGAGAAAAACATCACGGGGTGGTGTGAATCGGAACTTCTGAATTAGGATAGGCAAGGAGTGCAAAGTAGGATGGAAAGAAGCACCATGGGGTGGTCAGCATGCGGAGGTCAGGAAACATGCAGTGGCAATGTAGGATAGGTTTCTGAAAAACATCGCGGAGTGGTGCGCATTGTATGTGTGTGTAACATTACATTCACTAGTAGGAGTGAGAAAAACATGACGGGGTGGTGTGAATCGGAGGTTCTGAATTAGGATAGGCAGTGAGTGGCAATGTAGGATGGCGAAAAGTACCACGGGGTGGTGAGCATGGTGAGGTAATGAAACATGCATTGGCAATGTAGGATAGGTTTCGGAAAAACATCTCACGGTGGTGCGCATTGAATGGGTATGTAACATTACATTCTTTTGTAGGAGTGAGAAAAACATCAAGGGGTGGTCTGAATCGGAGCGTCTGAATTAGGATAGGCAGTGAGTGGCAATGTAGGATGGAGAAGAGCACCACAGGGTTGTCAGCATGGGGAGGTCAGGAAACATGCAGTGGCAATATAGGATAGGTTTCTGAAAAACATCGCGGGGTGGTGCGCATTGTATGTGTGTGTAACATTACATTCACTAGTAGGAGTGAGAAAAACATGACGGGGTGGTGTGAATCGGAGGATCTGAATTAGGATAGGCAGTGAGTGGCAATGTAGGATGGAGAAAAGCACCACTGGGTGGTCATCATGTGGAGGTCAGGAAAAATGCAGTGGCAATGTAGGATTGGTTTCTGAAAAACATCGCGGGGGAGTGCGCATTGTATGGGTTTCTAACATTACATTCAGTAGTAGGAATGAGAAAAACATCACGGGGTGGTGTGAATCATAGCATCTGAATTAGAATAGGTAGTGGGTGGCAATGTAGGATGGAGAAAAGCACCACGGGGTTGTCATCATGGGGAGGTCAGGAAACATGCAGTGGCAATGTAGGATAGGTTTCGAAAAAACATCGCGGGGTTGTCCGCATTGTATGGGTTTCTAACATTACATTCAATAATAGGAATGAGAAAAAGATCACGGGGTGGTTTGATTCGGAGGGCCTGAATTTGGATAGGCACTGAGTGGCAATGGAGGATGGAGAAAAGTAAGACGGGGTGGTCAGCATGGGGAGGTCAGGAAACATGCAGTGGCAATGTAGCATAGGTTTTTGAAAAACATCACGGGGTGGTGCGCATTGTATGGGTTTCTCACATTACATTCACTAGGAGTGTGGGAAAAACATCACGGCGTGGTGTGAATCATAGGATCTAAATTAGGATAGGCAGTGAGTAGCAATATAGGATGGAGAAAAGCACTACGGGGTTATCAGAATGGGGAGGTTAGGAAATATGCAGTGTCAATGTAGGATAGCTTTCTGAAAAACATCGCGGGGTTGTGCGCATTGTATGGTTGTGTAACATTACATTCACTAGTAGGAGTGAGAAAAACATCACGGGGTGGTGTGAATCATAAGATCTGAATTAGGTTGGCAGTGAGTAGCAATGTAGGATGGAGAAAAGCACCACGGGGTGGTCAGCAAGGGGAGGTCAGGAAACATGCAGTGGCAATGTAGGATAGGTTTCTGAAAAACATGGCGGGGTGGTGCGCATTGTATTTGTGTGTAACATTACATTAACTAGTAGGAGGGAGAAAAATATCACGGGGTGGTGTCAATCATAAGATCTGAATTAGGGTGGCAGTGAGTGGCAATGTAAGAAGGAGAAAAGCACCACGGCATGGTCAGAATGGGGAAGTCAGGAAACATGCAATGTCAATGTATGATAAAGTTTTCTGAAAAATATCGCAGGGTGGTGCGCATTGTATGGTTCCGTAACATTACATTCACTAGTAGGAGGGAGAAAAACATCACGGGGTGGTCTGAATCGGAGTGTGTGAATTAGGATAGGCAGTGAGTGGCAATGTAGGATGGAGAAAAGCACCATGGGGTGGTCAGCATGGGGAGGTCAGGAAACATGCAGTGGCAATGTCGGATAGGTTTCTGAAAAACATCGCGGGGGAGTGCGCATTGTATGGGTTTCTAACATTACATTCAGTAGTAGGAATGAGAAAAACGTCACGGGGTGGTGTGAATCGGAGGGCCTGAATTTGGTTAGGCAGTGAGTGGCAATGTAGGATGGAGAAAATTAAGACGGGGTGGTCATCATGGGGAAGTCCGGAAACATGCAGGGGCAAGTTAGCATAGGTTTCTGAAAAACATCGCGAGGTGGTGCGCATTGTATGAATTTCTCACATTATATTCACTAGTAGTGTGGGAAAAACATCACGGGGTGGTGTGAAACATAGAATCTAAACTAGGATAGGCAGTGAGTAGCAATGTAGGATGGAGAAAAGCACCACGGGGTGGTCAGAATGGGTATGTCAGGAACATGCAGTGTCAATGTAGGATAGGTTTCTGAAAAACATCGCGGGGTTGTGCGCATTGTATGGTTGTGTAACATTACATTCACTAGTAGGAGTGAGAAAAACATCACGGGGTGGTGTGAATCATAAGATCTGAATTAGGTTGGCAGTGAGTAGCAATGTAGAATGGGGAAAAGCACCACGGGGTGGTCAGCAAGGGGAGGTCAGGAAACATGCAGTGGCAATGTAGGATAGGTTTCTGAAAAACATCGCGGGGTGGTGTGCATTGTATTTGTGTGTAACATTACATTCACTAGTATGAGTGAGAAATACAATACGGAATGGTGTGAATCGGAGGGTGTGAATTAGGATAGGCATTGAGTGGCAATGTAGGAGGGAGAAAAGCAACACGGGGTGGTCAACAAATGGAGGTTAGGAAACATGCAGTGGCAATGTAGGATAGGTTTCTGAAAAACATCGCGTAGTTGTGCACATTGTATGGTTGTGTAACATATCATTCACTAGTAGGAGTGAGAAAAACATCAAGGTGTGGTCTGAATCGGAGTGTCTGAATTAGGATAGGCAGTGTGTGGCAATGAAGGATGTAGAAAAGCACCATGGGGTGGTCAGCATGGGGAGGTCAGGAAACATGCAATGGCAATGTAGGATAGGTTTCTGAAAAACATCGCGGGGGAGTGCGCATTGTATGGGTTTGTAACATTACATTCAGTAGTAGGAATGAGAAAAACGTCACGGGGTGGTGTGAATCGAAGGGCCTGAATTTGGATAGGCAGTGAGTGGCAATGTAGGATGGAGAAAAGTAAGACGGGGTGGTCATCATGGGGAATTCCGGAAACATGTAGTGGCAATGTAGCATAGGTTTCTGAAAAACATCGCGAGCTGGTGCACCTTGTATGAGATTCTCACATTACATTCACTAGTAGTGTGGGAAAAACATCACGGGGTGGTGTGAATCATAGGATCTAAACTAGGATAGGCAGTGAGTAGCAATGTAGGATGGAGAAAACACCACGGGGTGGTCAAAATGGGCAGGTCAGGAAATATGCAGTGTAAATGTAGGATAGGTTTCTGAAAAACATCGTGGGGTCGTGCGCATTGTATGGGTGTGTAACATTACATTCACTAGTAGGAGTGAGAAAAAAATCACGGGGTGGTGTGAATCATAAGATCTGAATTAGGCTGGCAGTGAGTAGCAATGTAGGATGGAGAAAAGCACCATGGGTGGTCAGCATGGGGAGGTGAGGAAACATGCAGTGGCAATGTAGGATAGGTTTCTGAAAAACATCGCGGGGTGGTGCGCATTATAATGGTTTCTAAAAGGCCCTTCACTTGTAGGAGTGAAAAAACATTACGGAGTGGTGTGAATCGGAGAGTCTGAATTAGGACAGGCAGTGATTGGCAATGTAGGATGGAGAAAACCACCATGGAGTGGTCAGCCTGGCGAGGTCAGAAAACATGCATTGGCAAGGTAGGATAGGTTTCTGAAAAACATAGCGGGGTGCTGCGCTTTGTATCGGTTTGTATCATTACAATCAATAGCAGGAGTGAGAAAAACATCACGGGGTGGTGTGAATCGGAACATCTGAATTAGGATAGGCAAGGAGGGCAATGTAGGATGGAAAGAAGCACCATGGGGTGGTCAGCATGCGGAGGTCAGGAAACATGCAGTGGCAATGTAGGATAGGTTTCTGAAAAACATCGCGGAGTGGTGCGCATTGTATGTGTGTGTAACATTACATTCACAAGTAGGAGTGAGAAAAACATGACGGGGTGGTGTGAATCGGAGGTTCTGAATTAGGATAGGCAGTGAGTGGCAATGTAGGATGGAGAAAAGCACCACTGGGTGGTCATCATATGGAGGTCAGGAAACATGCAGTAACAATGTAGGATAGGTTTCTGAAAAACATAGCGGGGGAGTGCGCATTGTATGGGTTTCTAAAATTACATTCAGTAGTAGGAATGAGAAAAACATCACGAGGTGGTGTGAATCGGAGGGACTGAATTGGGATAGGCAGTGAGTGGCAATGTAGGATGGAGAAAAGTAAGACGGGGTGGTCAGCATGCGGAAGTCTGGAGACATGCCGTGGCAATGTAACATAGGTTTCTGAAAAACATCGCCGGGTGGTGCGCATTGTATGAGTGTGTAACATTATATTCACTAATAGGAGTGAGAAAAACATCATGGGGTGGTATGAATCGGAGGGTCTGAATTAGGATAGGCAGTGAGTGGCAATGTAGGATGGAGAAAAGCACCACGGGGTGGTCATCATGGGGAGGTCAGGAAACATGCAGTGGCATTGTAGGATAGGTTTCTGAAAAACATCGCGGGGTAGTGCGCATTGTATGGGTTTCTAACATTACATTCAGTAGTAGGAATGAGAAAAACATCACGGGCTGGTGTAAATCGGAGGGCCTGAATTTGGATAGGCAGTGAGTGGCAATGTAGGATGGAGAAAAGTAATACAGGGTTGTCATCATGGGGAAGTCCGAAAACATGCAGTGGCAATGTAGCATAGGTTTCTGAAAAACATGGTGGGGTGGTGCGCATTTTATGAGATTCTCACATTACATTCACTACTAGTGTGGGAAAAACATCACGGGGTGGTGTGAATCTAGGATCTAAACTAGGATAGGCAGTGAGTAGCAATGTAGGATGGAGAAAAGCACCACGGGGTGGTCAGCATGGGGAGGTTAAGAAACATGCAGTGGCAATGTAGGATAGGTTTCTGAAAAACATCGCGGGGTGGTGCGCATTGTAAGGGTTTCTAACAGGCCAATCACTAGTAGGAGTGAGAAAAACATGACAGGGTGGTGTGAATCGAAGGGTCTGAATTAGGATAGGCAGTGAGTGGCAATGTAGGTTGGAGAAATGCACGGTGGGGTGGTCAGCTTGGGGAGGTCAGGAAACATGCAGTGGCAATGTAGGATAGGTTTCTGAAAAACATCGCGGGGCGGTGCGCATTGTATGGGTTTTTAACATTACATTCACTAGTAGGAGTGAGAAAAACATCACGGGGTGGTGTGAATCGGAGGGTCTGAATTAGGATAGGCAATGAGTGTCAATGTAGAATGGAGAAAAGCACGACCGCGTGGTCTGCATGGGGAGGTCAGGAAACATGCAGTGGCAATGTATGATAGCTTTCTGAAAAACATCGCGGGGTTGTGCGCATTGTATGGGTTCCTAACATTACATTCAGTAGTAGGAATGAGAAAAACATCACGGGGTTGTGTGAATTGGAGGGCCTGAATTAGGATAGGCAGTGAGTGGCAATGTAGGATGGAGAAAAGTAAGACGGGGTGGTCAGCATGGGGAGGTCAGGAAACACGCACTGGCAATGAAGGATAGGTTTCTGAAAAACATTGCAGTGTGGTGCGCATTGTATGTGTGTGTAACATTACATTCACTAGTAGGAGTGAGAAAAACATCACGGGGTGGTGTGATTCGGAGTGTCTGAATTAGGATAGGCAGTGAGTGGCAACGTAGGATGGACAAATGCACCACGGGGTGGCCAACATGGTGAGGTCAGGAAACATGCATTGTCAATGTAGGATAGGTTTCTGAAAAACATTGCGGGGTCATGCGCATTGTATGGGTGTGTAACATTACAGTCACTAGTAAGAGTGAGAAAAACATTATGGGTTGGTGTGAATCATAAGATCTGAATTAGGTTGGCAGTGAGTGGCAATGTATTAAGGAGAAAAGCACTACGGGGTGGTCAGCATGGGGACGTCAGGAAACATGCTGTGGCAATGAAAAACATCGCAGAGCGGTGCGCATTTTATGGGTGTGTAACATTACATTCACTAGTAGGAGTGAGAAAAACATCACGGGGTGGTGTGAATCATAGGATCTGAATTAGAATAGGTAGTGTGTGGCAATGTAGGATGGAGAAAAGCACCACGGGGTGGGCAGCATGCGGAGGTCAGGAAACATGCAGTGGCAATGTACGATAGGTTTCTGAAAAACATCCTGGTGTGGTGCGCATTGTATGGGTTTCTAACATTACATTCACTAGTAGGAGTGAGAAAAACATCACGGGGTGGTGTGAATCGGAGGGTCTGATTTACGATAGTTAGTGAGTCGCAATGTAGAATGGAGAAAAGCACCACGGGGTGGTCAGCATGGGGAGGTCAGGAAACATGGAGTGGCAATGTAGGATAGGTTTCTGAAAAACATCACGGGGTGGTGGGCATTGTATGGGTGTGTAACTCTACATTCACTAGTATGTGTGAGAAATACAATACGGGGTGGTGTGAATCGGAGGGTGTCAATTAGGATAGGCTGTGAATGGCAATGTAGGAGGGAGAAAAGCACCACCGTGGTGTCAGCATGGGGAGGTTAGGAAACATGCAGTGGCAATGTAGGATAGGTTTCTGAAAAACATCGCCGGGTGCTGCGCATTTTATGGTTGTGTAACATAACATTCACTAGTAGGAGTGAGAAAAACATCAAGGGGTGGTCTGAATCGGAGTGTCTGAATTAGTATAGGCAGCGAGGGGCAATGTAGGATGGAGAAAAGCACCACGAGGTGGTCAGCATGGGGAGATCAGGAAACATGCAGTGGCAAGGTAGGATAGGTTTCTGAAAAACATCGCGGGATGGTGCGCATTGTATGAGTGTGTAACATTATATTCACTAATAGGAGTGAGAAAAACATCACGGTGTGGTGTGAATCGGAGGGTCTGAATTAGGATAGGCAGTGAGTGGCAATGTAGGATGGAGAAAAGCACCACGGGGTGGTCATCATGTGGAGGTCAGGAAACATGCAGTGGCAATGTAGGGTAGGTTTCTGAAAAACATCGCGGTGTAGTGCGCATTGTATGGGTTTCTCACATTACATTCAGTAGTCGGAATGAGAAAAACATCACGAGGTGCTGTGAATCTGAGGGCCTGCATTTGGATAGGCAGTGAGTGGCAATGTAGGAAGGACAAAAGTAAGACGGGGTGGTCATCATGGGGAAGTCAGGAAACATGCAGTGGCAATGTAGCATAGGTTTCTGAAAAACATCGCTGTGTGGTGCGCATTGTATGGGTTTCTAAGATTACATTCACTAGTAGTGTGGGAAAAACATCACGGGGTGGTGTGTATCATAGGATCTAAACTAGGATAGGCAGTGAGTAGCAATGTAGGATGGAGAAAAGCACCACGGGGTGGTCAGCATGGGGAGGTCAGGAAACATGCCGTGTCAATGTAGGATAGGTTTCTGAAAAACATTGCGTGGTCGTGCGCATTATATGTGTGTGTAAGATTACATTCACTAGTAGGAGTGAGAAAAACATCACGGGGTGTTGTGAATCGGAGGGTCTGAATTAGGTTAGGTAATGAGTGGCAATGTAGGATGGAGGAAAGCACGATGGAGTGCTCACCATGGGGAGGTCAGGAAACATGCAGTGGCAATGTAGGATAGGTTTCTGAAAAACATCCTGGTGTGGTGCGCATTGTATGGGTTTCTAACATTACATTCACTAGTAGGAGTGAGAAAAACATCACGGGGTTTTGTGAATCGGAGGGTCTGATTTAGGATAGTTAGTGAGTCGCAATGTAGGATGGAGAAAAGCACCACGGGGTGGTCAGCATGGGGAGGTCAGGAAACATGGAGTGGCAATGTAGGATAGGTTTCTGAAAAACATCGCGGGGTGGTGCGCATTGTATGGGTGTGTAACTCTACATTCACTAGTATGTGTGAGAAATACAATACGGGGTGGTGTGAATCGGAGGGTGTCAATTAGGATAGGCTGTGAGTGGCAATGTAGGATGGAGAAAAGCACCACGGGGTGGTCATCATGTGGAGGTCAGGAAACATGCAGTGGCAATGTAGGGTAGGTTTCTGAAAAACATCGCGGTGTAGTGCGCATTGTATGGGTTTCTAACATTACATTCAGTAGTCGGAATGAGAAAAACATCACGAGGTTGTGTGAATCGGAGGGCCTGCATTTGGATAGGCAGTGAGTGGCAATGTAGGAAGGACAAAAGTAAGACGGGGTGGTCATCATGGGGAAGTCAGGAAACATGCAGTGGCAATGTAACATAGGTTTCTGAAAAACATCGCGGTGTGGTGCGCATTGTATGAGTTTCTCAGATTACATTCACTAGTAGTGTGGGAAAAACATCACGGGGTGGTGTGTATCATAGGATCTAAACTAGCATAGGCAGTGAGTAGCAATGTAGGCTGGAGAAAAGCACCACGGGGTGGTCAGCATGGGGAGGTCAGGAAACATGCCGTGTCAATGTAGGATAGGTTTTGAAAAACATCGCGGGTCGTGCGCATTGTATGGGTGTGTAACATTACATTCACTAGTAGGAGTGAGAAAAACATCACGGGGTGTTGTGAATCGGAGGGTTTGAATTAGGTTAGGTAATGAGTGGCAATGTAGGATGGAGAAAAGCACGATGGAGTGCTCACCATGGGGAGGTCAGGAAACATGCAGTGGCAATGTAGGATAGGTTTCTGAAAAACATCATGGGGTGGTGCGCATTGTAAGGGTTTCTAACAGGCCATTCACTAGCAGGATAGAGAAAAACATCACGGGATCGTGTGAATCGGAGGGTCTGTATTAGGTTAGGCTGTGAGTTGCAATGTAAGATGGAGGAAAGCACCACGGGGTGGTCAGCATGTGGAGGTCAGCAAACAGACACTGGCAAGGTAGGATAGGTTTCTGAAAAACATCGCGGGGTGGTGTGCATTGTATGGGTGTGTAACATTTCATTGACTAGTAGGAGTGAGAAATTCAATACGGGATGGTGTGAATCGGAAGGTGTGAATTAGGATAGGCAGTGAGTGGCAATGTAGGATGGAGAAAAGCACCATGGGGTGGTCAGCATGGGGAGGTTCGGAAACATGCAGTGGCAATGTAGGATAGTTTTCTGAAAATCATCGCGGGGTGGTGCGCATTGTATTGTTGTGTAACATAACATTCACTACTAGGAGTGAGAAAAACATCAAGGGGTGGTCTGAATTGGAGCGTCAGAATTAGGATAGGCAGAGAGGGGCAATGTAGGATGGAGAAAAGCACCACGAGGTGGTCAGCATGGGGAGGTCAGGAAACATGCAATGGCAAAGTAGGATAGGTTTCTGAAAAACATCGCGTGGTGGTGTGCATTGTATGGGTGTGTAACATTATATTCACAAGTAGGAGTGAGAAAAGCATCACGGGGTGGTGTGAATAGGAGGGTCTGAATTAGGATAGGCAGTGAGTGGCAATGTAGGATGGAGAAAAGCACCACGGTGTGGTGAGCATGGGCAGGTCAGGAAACATGCAGTGGCAATGTAGGATATGTTTCTGAAAAACATCGCGTGGTGGTGTGCCTTGTATGGGTTTCTAACATTACATTTACTAGTTGGAGTGAGAAAAACATCACGGGGTAGTGTGTATCATAGGATCTGAATTAGGATAGGCAGTGAGTGGCAATGTAGGGTGAAGGAAAGCACGATGGGGGGGTCAACATGGGGACGTCATGAAACATGCAGTGGCAATGTACGATAGGTTTCTGAAAAACATCGAACGGTGGTGCGCATTGAATGGTTATGTAGCATTACATTCATTAGTAGGAGTGAGAAAAACATCACGGGGTGGTGTGAATCGGAGGGTCTGAATTAGTTTAGGCAGTGAGTGGCAATGTAGGATGGAGAAAAGCACAACGGAGTGCTCACCATGGGGATGTCAGTAAACATGCAGTGGCAATGTAGGATAGGTTTCTGAAAAACATCGCTGGGTGGTGCGCATTGTAAGGGTTTCTAAAAGGCCATTCAGTAGTAAGAGAGAGAAAAACATCACGAGGTGTTGTCAATCGGAGGGTCTGAATTAGGTTAGGCAGTGAGTGGCAATGTAGGATGGAGGAAAGCACCAAGGGGTGGTCAGCATGGGGAGGTCAGGAAACATGCAGTGGCAAAGTAGGATAGGTTTCGGAAAACAACACGGGGTGGTGAGCATTGTATGGGTGTGTAACATTACATTCACTAGTAGGAGTGTGAAAAACATCACGGGGTGGTGTGAATCATAGGATCTATATTAGGATAGGCAGTGTGTAGCAATGTAGGATGGAGAAAAGCACCACTGGGTGGTCAGAATGGGGAGGTTAGGAAATATGTAGTGGCAATGTAGGATAGGTTTCTGAAAAACGTCGCGGGTTGGTGCGCATTGTATGGGTGTGTAACATTACATTCACTAGTAGGAGTGAGAAAAACATCACGGGTGATGTGAATCCGAGGGTCTGATTTAGGAAAGTTAGTGAGTGGCAATGTAGGATGGAGAAAATCACCACGGGGTGGTCAGCATGGGGATGTCAGGAAACATGCAGTGCCAATGTAGGATAAGTTTCTGAAAAACATCGCGGGGTGGTGCGCACTGTATGGGTGTGTAACATTACATTCACTAGTAGGAGTGAGAAATACAAGATGGGATGGTGTGAATCAGAGGGTGTGAATTAGGATAGGCAGTGAGTGGCAATGTAGGATGGAGAAAAGCACCACGAGGTGGTCAGCATTCGGAGGTCAGGAAACATGCAGTGGCAATATACGATAGGTTTGTGAAAAACATCGCGGGTTGGTGCGCATTGTATGGGTGTGTAACATTATATTCACTAGTAGGATTGGGAAAAACATCACGGGGTGGTGTGAATCAGAGGGTCTGAATTAGGATAGGCAGTGAGTGGCAATGTAGGATGGGGAAAAGAACCACGGGGTGGTCATCATGTGGAGGTCAGGAAACATGTAGTGGCAATGTAGGATAGGTTTCTGGAAAACATAGCCGAGCTGTGCGCATTGTATGGGTCTCTCACATTACATTCACTAGTAGTGTGGGAGTAACATCACGGGGTGGTGTGAATCATAGGATCTAAATTAGTATAGGCAGTGTGTAGCAATGTAGGATGGAGAAAAGCACTACGGGGTGGTCAGAATGGGGAGGTTAGGAAATATGCAGTGTCAATATAGGATAGCTTTGTGAAAAACATCGCGGGCTCGTGCGCATTGTATGGGTGTGTAACATTACATTCACTAGTAGGAGTGAGAAAAACATCACGGGGTGATGTGAATCACAGGATCTGATTTAGGATAGTTAGTGAGTGGCAATGTAGGATGGAGAAAATCACCACGGGGTGGTCAGCATTGGGAAGTCAGGAAACATCCAGTGGCAATGTAGGATAGGTTTCTGAAAAACATCGTGGGGTGGTGCGCACTGTATGGGTGTGTAACATTACATTCACTAGTAGGAGTGAGAAATACATTACGGGATGGTGTGAATTGGAGGGTGTTTTTAGGATAGGCAGTGAGTCGCAATGTAGGATGGAGAAAAGCACCACGGGGTGGTCAGCATGTGGAGGTTAGGAAAAATGTAGTGGCAATGTAGGATAGGTTTCTCAAAAACTTCGCGGGGTGGTGTGCATTGTATGGTTGTGTAACATAACATTCACTAGTAGGAGTGAGAAAAACATCAAGGGGTGGTCTGAATCAAAGCGTCTGAATTAGTATAGGCAGCGAGGGTCAATGTAGGATGGAGAAAAGCACCACGAGGTGCTCAGCATGGGGAGGTCAGGAAACATGCAGTGGCAATGTACGATAGGTTTCTGAAAAACATCGTGGGTTGGTGCGCATTGTATGGGTGCGTAACACTATATTCAGTAGTAGGATTGGGAAAAACATCACGGGGTGGTGTGAATCGGAGGGTCTGAATTAGGATAGACAGTGAGTGGCAATGTAGGATGGGGAAAAGAACCACGGGTTGGTCATCATGGGGAGGTCAGGAAGCATGCAGTAGCAATGTAGGATAGGTTTTTGAAAAACATCGCGGTGTTGTGCACATTGTATGGGTTTCTAACATTACATTCAATAATAGAAATGAGAAAAACATAACGGGGTGCTGTGAATCGGAGGGCCTGAATTAGGATAGGCATTGAGTGGCAATGTAGGATGGAGAAAAGTAAGACGTGGTGAGCAAGGGGAGGTCAGGAAACATGCAGTGGCAATGTAGCATAGGTTTCTGAAAAACATCACGGGGTGGTGCGCATTGTATGGGTTTCTCACATTACATTCACTAGTAGGAGTGAGAAATACAATATGGGATAGTGCGAATCGGAGGGTGTGAATTAGGATAGGCAGTGAGTGGCAATGTAGGATGGAGAAAAGCACCACGGGGTGGTCAGGATGGGGAGGTTAGGAAACGTGCAGTGGCAATGTAGGATACGTTTCTGAAAAACATCGTGGGGTGGTGCGCATTGTATGGTTGTGTAACATAACATTCACTAGTAGGAGTAAGAAAAACATCAAAGGGTGGTCTGAATCGGAACGTCTGAATTAGGTTAGGCAGCGAGGGGCAATGTAGGATGGAGAAAAGCACCACGAGGTGGTCAGCATGGGGAGGTCAGGAAACATTCAGTGGCAATGTACGATAGGTTTCTATAAAACATCGCGGGTTGGTGCGCATTGTATGGGTGTGTAACATTATATTCACTAGTAGGATTGGGAAAAACATCACGGGATGTTGTGAATCAGAGGGTCTGAATTAGGATAGGCAGTGAGTGGCAATGTAGGATGGGGAAAAGCACCACGGGGTGGTGAGCATGGGGATGTAATGAAACATGCATTGGCAATGTAGGATAGGTTTCTGGAAAACATCGCCGAGTTGTGCGCATTGTATCGGTTTCTAACATTACATTCAATAATAGGAATGAGAAAAACATAACGGGGTGGTGTGAATCGGAGGCCCTGAATTAGGATAGGCACTGACTGGCAATTTAGGATGGAGAAAAGTAAATCGTGGTGGTCAGCATGGGGAGGTCAGGAAACATGCAGTGGCAATGTAGCATAGGTTTCTGAAAACATCGCGGGTTGGTGAGCATTGTATGGGTTTCTCAAATTACATTCACTAGTAGTGTGGGAGTAACATCACGGGGTGGTGTGAATCATAGGATCTAAATTAGGATAGGCAGTGTGCAGCAATGTAGGATGGAGAAAAGCACCACGGGGTGGTCAGAATGGGGAGGTTAGGAAATATGCAGTGTCAATATAGGATAGCTTTGTGAAAAACATCGCGGGCTCGTGCGCATGGTATGAGTGTGTAACCTTACATTCAATAGTACGAGTGAGAAAAACATCACGGGGTGGTGTGAGTCATAAGACGTGAATTAGCTTGGCAGTGAGTGGCAATGTAGGAAGGAGAAAAGCAACACGGGGTGGTCAGCATGGGGAGTCAGGAAACATGCCGTTGCAATGAAAAACATCACGGGGCGGTGCGCATTGTATGGGTGTGTAACTTTACATTCACTAGTAGGAGTGAGAAAAACATCACGCAGTGGTGTGAATAATAGTATCTGAATTAGGATAGGTAGTGTGTGGCAATGTAGGATGGAGATAAACACCACGGGGTGGTCAGCATGGGGAGGTCAGGAAACATGCAGTGGCAATGTAGGATAGGTTCCTGAAATACATCGCGGGGTGGTGCACCCTGTATGGGTTTCTAAAATTACATTTACTAGTTGGATTGAGAAAAACATCACGGGGTAGTGTGAATCGGAGGGTCTGAATTAGGTTAGGCAACGTAGGATGGAGAAAAGCAAAACGGAGTGCTCACCATGGGGATGTCAGTAAACATGCAGTGGCAATGTAGGATAGGTTTCTGAAAAACATCGCGGGGTGGTGCGCATTGTAAGGGTTTCTAACAGGGCATTCATTAGTAAGAGACAGAAAAACATGACGGGGTGTTGTGAATCGGAGTGTCTGAATTAGTTTAGGCAGTGAGTGGCAATGTAGGATGGAGAAAAGCACCAGGGGGTGGTCAGCATGTGGAGGTCAGGAAACATGCAGTGTCAATGTAGGATAGGTTTCGGAAAACAACACGGGGTGGTGCGCATTGTATAGGTGTGTACCATTACATTCACTAGTAGTAGTGAGAAAAACATCACGGGGTGTTGTGAATCATAGGATCAGAATTAGGATACGAAGTGAGTGGCAATGTAGGATGGAGAAAAGCACCACGGGGTGGTCAGCATGGGGAGGTCAGGAAACATGCAGTGGCAATATAGTATAGGTTTCTGAAAAACATCGCGGGGTGGTGCGCATTGTATGGGTTTTTAACATTACATGCACTAGTAGGAGTTTGAAAAACAGCACGGGGTGGTGTGAATCGGAGGTTCTGAATTAATTTAGGCAGTGAGTGGCAATGTACGATGGAGAAAAGCACAACGGAGTGCTCACCATCGGGATGTCAGTAAACATGCAGTGGCGATGTAGGATAGGTTTGTGAAAAACATCGCTGGGTGGTGTGCATTGTAAGGGTTTCTAACAGGCCATTCAGTAGTAAGAGAGAGAAAAACATCACGGGGTGTTGTGAATCGGAGGGTCTGAATTAGGTTAGGCAGTGAGTGGCAATGTAGGATGGAGGAAAGCACCACGGGGTGGTCAGCATGGGGAGGTCAGGAAACATGCAGTTGCAATGTACGATAGGTTTCTGAAAAACATCGCGGGGTGGTGCGCATTGTATGGTTGTGTAACATTACTTTCACTAGTAGGAGTGAGAAATACAATACGGGATAGTGTGAATCGGAGGGTGTGAATTAGGATAGGCAGTGAGTGGCAATGTAGGATGGAGAAAAGCACCGCGGGATGGTCAGCATGGGGAGGTTAGGAAACACGCAGTGGCAATGTAGGATAGGTTTCTGAAAAACATTGCGGGGTGGTGCGCATTTTATGGTTGTGTAACATAACATTCACTAGTAGGAATTACCAAAACATCAAGGGGTGGTCTGAATCGGAGCATCTTAATTAGGATAGGCAGCGAGGGGCAATGTAGGATGGTGAAAAGCACCACGAGGTGGTCAGCATGGGGAGGTCAGGAAACATGCAGTGGCAATGTAGGATAGGTTTCTGAAAATTATCGCGGGTTGGTGCGCATTGTATGGATGTGTAACATTATAATCACTAGTAGGAGTGAGAAAAACATCACAGGGTGGTGTGAATCAAAGGGTCTGAATTAGGATAGGCAGTGAGTGGCAATGTAGGATGGAGAAAAGCACCATGGTGTGGTCATCATGGGGAGGTCAGGAAACATGCAGTGGCAATGTAGGATAGGTTTCTGAAAAACATCGCGGGGTAGTGCGCATTATATGGGTTTCTAACATTACATTCAGTAATAGCAATGAGAAAAACATCACGGGGTGGTGTGGATCCGAGGGCCTGAATAAGGATAGGCAGTGAGTGGCAATGTAGGATGGAGAAAAGTAAGAAGGGGTGGTCAGCATGGGGAAGTCAGGAAACATGCAGTGGCAATGTAGCATAGGTTTCTGAAAAACATCACGGGGTGGTGCGCATTGCATGGGTTTCTGACATTACATTCACTAGTAGTGTGGGAAAAACATCACGGGGTGGTGTGAATCATAGGATCTAAATTAGGATAGGCAGTGAGTAGCAATGTAGGATGGAGAAAAGCACCACGGGGTGGTCAGAATGGGGAGGTTAGGAAATATGCAGTGGTAACGTAGGATAGGTTTCTGAAAAACGTCGCATGTTGGTGCGCATTGTATGGGTGTGTAACATTACATTCACTAGTAGGAGTGAGAAAAACATCACGGGGTGATGTGAATGACAGGGTCTGATTTAGGATAGTTAGTGAGTGGCAATGTAGGATGGAGAAAATCACCACGGGGTGCTCAGCAAGGGGAGGTCAGGAAACATGCAGTGGCAATGTAGGATTGGTTTCTGAAAAACATCGTGGGGTGGTGTGCACTGTATGGGTGTGTAACATTACATTCACTAGTAGGAGTGAGAAATACAATACGGGATGGTGTGAATCGGAGGGTGTGAATTAGGATAGGCAGCGAGGGGCAATGTACGATGGAGAAAAGCACCATGAGGTTGTTGGCATGGGGAGGTCAGGAAACATGCAGTGGCAATGTGTGATACGTTTCTGAAAAGCATGGCAGGGTGGTGCGCATTGTATGGTTGTGTAACATAACATTAACTAGTAGGAGGGAGAAAAACATCAAGGGGTGGTCTGAATCGGAGCGTCTGAATTAGGATAGGCAGCGAGGAGCAATGTAGGATGGAGAAAAGCACCACGAGGTTGTCAGCATGGGGATGTCAGGAAACATGCAGTGGCAATATACGATAGGTTTCTGAAAAACATCGCCGAGTTGTGCGCATTGTATGGATTTCTAACATTACATTCAATAACAGGAATGAGAAAAACATAACGGGGTGGTGTGAATCGGAGGGCCTGAATTAGGATATGCACTGAGTAGCAATGTAGGATGGAGAAAAGTAAGACGTGGTGGTCAGCATGGGGAGGTCAGGAAACATGCAGTGGCAATGTAGCATAGGTTTCGGAAAAACATCACGGGGTGGTGCGCATTGTATGGGTTTCTCACATTACATTCACTAGTAGTTTGGGAGTAACATCACGGGGTGGTGTGAGTCATAGGATCTAAATTAGGATAGGCAGTGAGTGGCAATGTAGGAAGGAGAATAGCAATAAAGGGTGGTCAGCATGGGGAGGTCAGGAAACATGCCATTGCAATGAAAAACATCACGGGGCGGTGCTCATTGTATGGGTGTGTAATTTTACATTCACTAGTAGGAGTGAGAAAAACATCACGGGGTGGTGTGAATCATAGTATCTGAATTAGGATAGGTAGTGTGTGGCAATGTAGGATGGAGAAAAACAGCACGGGGTGGTCAGCATGGGGAGGTCACGAAACATGCAGTGGCAATGTAGGATAGGTTTCTGAAAAACATCGCGGAGTGGTGCGGATTTTATGGTTGTGTAACATAACATTCACTAGTAGGAGTGAGAAAAACATCAAGGGGTTGTCTGAATCGGAGCGTCTGAATTAGGATAGGCAGTGACTGGCAATGTAGGATGGAGAAAAGCACCACGAGGTGGTCAGCATGGGGAGGTCAGGAAATATGCAGTGGCAAAGTAGGATAGGTTTCTGAAAAACATCGCGGGGTGGTGCGCATTGTATGGGTGTGTAACATTATATTCACTAGTAGGAGTGAGAAAAACATCACGGGGTGGTGTCAATCGGAGGGTCTGAATTAGGATAGGCAGTGAGTGGCAATGTAGGATGGAGAAAAGCACCACGGGGTGGGGAGCATGGGGAGGTCAGGAAACATGCAGTGGCAATGTAGGATATGTTCCTGAATAATATCGCGTGGTGGTTCGCATTGTATGGGTTTCTAAAATTACATTTACTAGTTGGAGTGAGAAAAACATCACGGGGTAGTGTGAATCATAGGATCTGAATTAGGATAGGCAGTGAGTGGCAATGTAGGATGAAGAAAAGCACGATGGGGTGGTCAGCATGGTGACTTCAGTAAACATGCAGTGGCAATGTACGATAGGTTTCTGAAAAACATCGCGGGGTGGTGTTCATTGTAAGGGTTTCTAACAGGCCGTTCAGTAGTAAGAGAGAGAAAAACATCACGAAGTGTTGTGAATCGGAGGGTCTGAATTAGGTTAGGCAGTGAGTGGCAATGTAGGATGGAGGAAAGCACCACTGGATGGTCAGCATGGGGAGGTTAGGAAAAACGCATTGGCAATGTAGGATAGGTTTCTGAAAAACATCGAGGGGTGGTGCGCATTGTATGGTTGTGTAACATAACATTCACTAGTAGGAATGACAAAAACATCAAGGGGTTGTCTGAATCGGAGCGTCTGAATTAGGATAGGCAGCGAGGGGCAATGTAGGATGGAGAAAAGCACCACGAGGTTGTCAGCATGGTGCGGTCAGGAAACAGGCAGTGGCAATGTAGAATAGGTTTCTGAAAAATATCGCGTGTTGGTGCGCATTGTATGGATGTGTAACATTATATTCACTAGTAGGAGTGAGAAAAACATCACGGGGTGGTGTAAATCGGAGGGTCTTAATTAGGATAGGCAGTGAGTGGCAATGTAGGATGGAGAAAAGCACCACGGGGTGGTCATCATGGGGAGGTCAGGAAACATGCAGTGGCAATGTACGATAGGTTACTGAAAAACATCGCCGGGTAGTGTGCATTATATGGGTTTCTAACATTACATTCAGTAATAGCAATGAGAAAAACATCAAGGGGTGGTGTGAATCGGAGGGCCTGAATAAGGATAGGCAATGAGTGGCAATGTAGGATGGAGAAAAGTAAGACGGGGTGGTCAGCATGTGGAGGTCAGGAAACATGCAGTGGCAATAGTAGCATAGGTTTCTGAAAAACATCACGGGGTGGTGCGCATTGTATGGGTTTCTCACATTACATTCACTAGTAGTGTGGGAAAAACATCACGGGGTGGTGTGAATCATAGGATCTCAATTAGGATAGGCAGTGAGTAGCAATGTAGGATGGAGAAAAGCACCACGGGGTTGTCAGAATGCGGAGGTTATGAAATATGCAGTGGCAATGTAGGATAGGTTTCTGAAAAACGTCGCGTGTTGGTGCGCATTGTATGGGTGTGTAACATTACATTCACTAATAGGAGTGAGAAAAACATCAAGGGGTGATGTGAATCACAGGGTCTGATTTAGGATAGTTAATGAGTGGCAATGTAGGATGGAGAAAATCACCACGGGGTGGTCAGCATTGGGAAATCAGGAAACATGCAGTGGCAATGTAGGATAGGTTTCTGAAAAACATCGTGGGGTGCTGCGCACTGTATGGGTGTGTAACATTACATTCACTAGTAGGAGTGAGAAATACAATACGGGATGGTGTGAATCAGAGGGTGTGAATTAGGATAGGCAGTGAGTGGCAATGTAGGTTGGAGAAAAGCACCACGGGGTGGTCAGCATGGGGAGGTTAGGAAAAATGCAGTGGCAATGTAGGATAGGTTTCTGAAAAACTTCGCGTGGTGGTGCGCATTGTATGGTTGTGTAACATAACATTCACTAGTAGGAGTGAGAAAAACATCAAGGGGTGGTTTGAATCGAAGCGTCTGAATTAGGATAGGCAGCGAGGGTCAATGTAGGATGGAGAAAAGCACCACGAGTTGCTCAGCATGGGGAGGTCAGGAAACATGCAGTGGCAATGTACGATAGGTTTCTGAAAAGCATCGTGGGTTGGTGCGCATTGTATGGGTGTGTAACATTATATTAACTAGTAGGATTTGGAAAAACATCAAGGGGTGGTGTGAATCGGAGGGTCTGAATTAGGATAGGCAGTGAGTGGCAATGTAGGATGGAGAAAAGAACCACGGGTGGTCATCATGGGGAGGTCAGGAAACATGCAGTGGCAATGTAGGATAGGTTTCTGAAAAACATCGCGGTGTTGTGCACATTGTATGTGTTTCTAACATTACATTCAATAATAGGAATGAGAAAAACATAACGGGGTGGTGTGAATCGGAGGGCCTGAATTAGGATACGCACTGAGTGGCAATGTAGGATGGAGAAAATTAAGACGTGGTGGTCCGCATGGGGAGGTCAGGAAACATTCAGTGGCCATGTAGCATAGGTTTCTGAAAAACATCGCTGCGTGGTGCGCATTGTATGGGTCTAACATTACATTCACTAGTAGGAGTGAGAAAAACGTCACGGGTGGTATGAATCGGAGGGTCTGAATTAGGATAGGCAGTGAGTGGCATTGTAGGATGGAGAATAGCACCACGGGGTGTTCAGGATGGGGAGGTCAGGAAACATGCAGTGGCAATGTAGGATATGTTTCTGAAAAACATAGCGGGGTGGTGCGACTTGTATGCGTTTCTAGCATTACATTTACTAGTCGGAGGGAGAAAAACATCACGGGGTAATGTGAATCATAGGATCTTATATGGATAGGCAGTGAGTGGCAATGTAGGATGAAGAAAAGCACTATGGGGTGGTCAGCATGGGGACGTCAGCAAACATGCAGTGGCAAGGTAGGATACGTTTCTGAAAAACATCGCGGGGTGGTGCAAATTGTATTGGTGTGTAACGTTACATTCATTAGTAGGAGTGAGAAAAACATTTTGGGGTAGCGTGAATTGGAGGGTCTGAATTAGGATAGGAAGTGAGTGGTAATGTAGGATGGAGAAAAGCACCACGGGGTGGTCAGCATGGGGAGGTCAGGAAACATGCAGTGGCAATGTAGGATAGGTTTCGGAAAAACATCCCACGGTGGTGCTCATTGAATGGGTATGTAACATTACATTCATTAGTAGGGGTGAGAAAAAATTCAAGGAGTGGTCTGAATCGGAGCATCTGAATCAGGATTGGCAGGGAGGGCCAAAGTAGGATGGAAAAAAGCACCACGGGGTGGACAGAATGGGGCGATCAGGAAACATGTAGTGGCAATGTAGGATATAGGTTTCTGAAAATTATCGCGGTGTGGAGCCCATTGTATGGGTTTGTAACATTACATTCACTAGTAGGAGTGAGAAAACCATCAGGGGGTGGTGTGAAGTGGAGGGTCTGAATTAGGATAGGCAAGGAGGGGTTATGTAGGATGGAAAAAAGGACCACAGGGTGGTAAGCATGGGGAGGTCAGGAAACATGCAGTGGCAACGTAGGATAGGTTTCAGAAAACAACGCCGGTTGGTGCGCATTGTATGGGTGTGGAACATTTCATTCACTAGTAGGAGTGGGAAAAACATCTTGGGGTAGCGTGAATTGGAGGGTCTGAATTAGGACAGGAAATGAGTGGGAATGTAGGATGGAGAAAAGCATCACGGGGTGGTCAGCAAGGGGAGGTCAGGAAACATGCAGTGGCAATGTAGGATAGGTTTCTGAAAAACATCGCGGGGTGGTGCACATTGTATGGGTTTTTAACTTACATTCACTAATAGGAGTGAGAAAAACTTCACGGGGTGGTGTGTATCGGAGGGTGTGAATTAGGTTAGGCAGTGAGTGGCAATGTAGGCTCAAGAAAACCACGACGGAGTGCTCACCATTGGAAGGTCAGGAAACATGCAGTGGCAATGTAGGATAGGTTTCTGAAAAACATCGCGGGGTGGTGCGCATTGTATGGGTGTGTAACATTACATTCTCTAGTAGGAGTGAGAAATACAATACAGGATGGTGTGAATCGGAGGGTGTGATTAGATAGGCAGTGAGTGGCAATGTAGGATGGAGAAAAGCACCATGGGGTGGTCAGCATGTGGAGGTTAGGAAACATGCAGTGGCAATGTAAGATAGGTTTCTGAAAAACATCGCGGGGTGGTGCGCATTGTATGGTTGTATAACATAACATTCACTAGTAGGAGTGAGAAAAAGGTCAAGGGGTTTTCTGAATCGTAGCGTCTGAATTAGGATAGGAAGAGAGGGGCAATGTAGGATGGAGGAAAGCACCACGAGGTGGTCAGCATGGGGAGCTCAGGAAACATGCAGTGGCAAAGTAGGATAGGTTTCTGAAAAACATCGCTGGGTGGTGCGCATTGTATGGGTGTGTAAAATTACATTCACTAATTGGAGTGAGAAAAACATCACGAGGTGGTGTGAATCGGAGGGTCTGAATTAGGATAGGCAGTGAGTGGCAATGTAGGATGTAGAAAAGCACCATGGGGTGGTGAGCATGGGGAGGTCAGGAAACATGCAGTGGCAATGTAGGATAGGTTTCGCAAAAACATCTAACGGTGATGCGCATTGAATGGGTATGTAACATTACATTCATCAGTAGGAGAGAGAAACACATCAAGGGGTGGTCTGAATTGGAGCGTCTGAATTAGGATAGGCAGTGAGTGGCAATGTAGGATGGAGAAGAGCACCAGGGGTGTTTAGCATGGGGAGGTCAGGAAACATGCAGTGGCAATGTAGGATATGTTTCTGAAAAAGATCGCGGCATGGTGCGCCTTGTATGGGTTTCTAACTTTACATTTACTAGTTGGAGTGAGAAAAACATCACGGGGTAGTGTGAATCATAGGATCTGAATCAGGATAGGCAGTGAGTGGCAATGTAGGATGGAGAAAAGTACAACGGAGTGCTCACCATCGGGATGTCAGTAAACATGCAGTGGCAATTTAGGATAGGTTTCTGAAAAACATCGCGGGGTGGTGTGCATTGTAAGGGTTTCTAACAGGCCATTCAGTAGTAAGAGAGAGAAAAACATCACGGGGTGTTGTGAATCGAAGGGTCTGAATTAGGTTAGGCATTGAGTGGCAATGTAGGATGGAGGAAAGCACCACGGGGTGGTCAGCATGGGGAGGTCAGGAAATATGCAGTGGCAATGTAGGATAGGTTTCTGAAAAACATCGCGGGCTGGTGCGCATTGTATGGTTGTGTAACATTACATTCACTAGTAGGAGTGAGAAATACAATACGGGATGGTTTGAATCGGAGGGTGTGAAGTAGGATAGGCAGTGAGTGGCAATGTAGGATGGAAAAAAGCACCACAGGATGTTCAGCATGGGGAGGTTAGGAAACATGCAGTGGCAATGTAGGATACGTTTCTGAAAAACATCGCGGGGTGGTTCGCATTGTATGGTTGTGTAACATAACATTCACTAGTAGGAATGACAAAAACATCAAGGGGTGGTCTGAATCGGAGTGTCTGAATTAGGATAGACAGCGAGGGGCAATGTAGGATCGAGAAAAGCACAATGAGGTGGTCAGCATGGGGAGGTCAGGAAACATGCAGTGGCAATGTAGGATAGGTTTCTGAAAAACATCGTGGATTGGTGTGCATTGTATGGATGTGTAACATTATATTCACTAGTAGGAGTGAGAAAAACATCACGGAGTGGTGTGAATCGGAGGGTCTGAATGAGGATAGGCAGTGAGTGGCAATGTAGGATGGAGAAAAGCACCACAGGGTGGTCATCATGGGGAGGTCAGGAAACATGCAGTGGCAATGTAGGATAGGTTTCTGAAAAACATCGTGGGGTAGTGCACATTATATGGGTTTCTAACATTACATTCAATAAAAGCAATGAGAAAAACATCACGGGTGGTGTGAATCGAAGGGCCTGAATTAGGATAGGCACTGTGTGGCAATGTAGGATGGAGAAAAGTAAGATGTGGTGGTCCGCATGGGGAGGTCAGGAAACATTCAGGGGCAATGTAGCATAGGTTTCTGAAAAACATCCTGGGGTGGTGCGCATTGTATGGGTTTCTCACATTACATTCACTAGTAGTGTGGGAAAAACATCACGGGCTGTTGTGAATCATAGGATCTGAATTAGGATAGGTAGTGTGTGGCAATGTAGGATGGAGAAAAACATCACGGCGTGGTCAGCATGGGGAGGTCAGGAAACATGCAGTGGCAACGTAGTATAGGTTTCGGAAAACAACGCGGGGTGGTGTGCTTTGTATGGGTGTGTAACATTTCATTCACTTGTAGGAGTGAGAAAACCATCACGGGGAGGTGTGAATCATAGGATCGGAATTAGGATTCGAAATGAGTGGCAATGTAGAATGGAGAAAAGCACCACGGGGTGGTGAGCATGGGGAGGTCAGGAAACATGCATTGGCAATATATTATAGGTTTCTGAAAAACATCGCGGGATGGTGCGAATTGTATTTGTTTTTAACATTACATTCACTAATAGGAGTGAGAAAAACATCACGGGGTGGTGTGAATCGGAGGGTCTGAATTTGTTTGGCAGGGAGTGGCAATGTAGGAAGGAGAAAAGCACGACGGAGTGCTCACCATGGGGAGGTCAGGAAACATGCAGTGGCAATGTAGGATAGGTTTCTGAAAAACATCGCGGGGTGGTGGGCATTGTATGGTTGTGTAACATAACATTCACTAGTAGGAGTGAGAAAAACATCAAGGGGTGGTCTGAATCGGAGCGTCTGAATTAGGATAGGCCGTGAGGGTCAATGTAAGATGGAGAAAAGCACCATGAGGTGGTCACCATGGGGAGGTGAGGAAAGATGCAGTGGTAATGTAGGGTAGGTTTCTGAAAAACATCGCCGGGTGGTGCGCATTGTATGGCTGTGTGACATGACATTAACTAGTAGGAGTGAGAAAAACATCACGGGGTGGTGTGAATCAGAGCGTCTGAATAAGGATAGGCAGTGAGTGGCAATATAGGATGGAGAAAAGCACCACGGGGTGGTCAGCATGGGTAGGTCAGGAAACATCCAGTGGCAATGTAGGATAGGTATCTGAAAAACATCGCGGGGTAGTGCGCATTGAATGGGTATGTAACATTACATTCATTAGTAGGAGTGAGAAAAACATCAAGGGGTGGTCTGAACAGAAGCATCTGAATTAGTGTAGGCAGGGAGGGGCAATGTAGGATGGAGAAAAGCACCACGGGTAGGTCAGCATGGGGAGGTCAGGAAACACGCAGTGGCAAAGTAGGATAGGTTTCTGGAAAACATCGCGGGGTGGTGCGCATTGTATGGGTGTGTAACATTATATTGACTAGTAGGAGTGTGAAAAACATCACGGGGTGGTGTGAATGGGAGCGTCTGTATTAGGATAGGCAGGGAGGGGCAATATAGGATGCAAAAAAGTACCACGGGGTGGTCAGCATGGGGAGGTCAGGAAACATGCAGTGGCAATGTAGGATAGGTTTCTGAAAAACATCGCGGGTTAGTGCACATTGTATGGGTTTATAACATTACATTCAGTAATAGCAATGAGAAAAACATCATGGAGTGGTGTGAATCGGAGGGCCTGAATAAGGATAGGCAGTGAGTGGCAATGTAGGATGGAGAAAAGTAAGACGGGATGGTCAGCATGGGGAGGTCAGGAAACATGCAGTGGCAATGTAGCATAGGTTGCTGAAAAACATCGCGGGGTGGTGCGCATTGTATGGGTTTTTCACATTACATTCACTAATAGTGTGGGAAAAACATCACGGGGTGGTGTGAATCATACGATCTAAATTAGGATAGGCAGTGAGTAGCAATGTAGGATGGAGAAAAGCACCATGGGGTAGTCAGAATGGAGAGGTCAGGAAATATGCAGTGTCAATGTAGGATAGGTTTCTGAAAAACATCGCAGGTTCGTGCGCAATGTATGGGTGTGTAACATTACATTCACTAGTAGGAGTGAGAAAAACATCACGGGGTGGTGTGAATCATAAGATGTGAATTAGGTTGGCAGTGTGTGGCAATGTAGGAAGGAGAAAAGCACCACGGGGTGGTCAGCATGTGGACGTCAGGAAACATGCCCTGGCAATGAAAACCATCGCGGGGCGGTGCCATTGTATGGGTGTGTAACAGTACATACACTAGTAGGAGTGAGAAAAACATCACGGGGTTGTGTGAATCATAGGATCCGAATTAGGATAGGTAGTGTGTGGCAATGTAGGATGGAGAAAAGCACCACGGGGTGGTCAGCATGGGGAGGTCAGGAAACATGCAGTGGCAATGTAGGATAGGTTTGTGAAAAACATCACGGGTTGGTGCGCATTGTATGGGTTTCTAACATTACATTCACTAGTAGGAGTGAGAAAATCGTCAAGGGTGGTGTGAATCGGGGGGTCTGAATTAGGATAGGCAGTGAGTGGCAATGTAGAATGGAAAAGAGCACGTCGGGGTGTTCAGCATGGGGAGTTCAGGAAACATGCAGTTGCAATGTAGGATATGTTTCTGAAAAACATCGCGGTGTGGTGCACTTTGTATGGGTTTCTAACATTACATTTACTAGTTGGAGTGAGAAAAACATCACGGGGTAGTGTGAATCATAGGATCTGAATTAGGATAGGCAGTGAGTGCCAATGTAGGATGAAGAAAAGCACGATGGTGTGGTCAGCATGGGGACGTCAGGAAACATGCAGTGGCAATGTAGGATACAATTCTGAAAAACATCGCGGGGTGGTGTACATTGTATGGGTTTGTAACATTACATTCACTAGTAGGAGTGAGAAAAACATCTTGGGGTAGCGTGAATCGGTGGGTCTGAATT
The DNA here is from genome assembly GCF_034190915.1 of Cavia porcellus. Lineage (NCBI taxonomy): Eukaryota > Metazoa > Chordata > Mammalia > Rodentia > Caviidae > Cavia > Cavia porcellus. Next base: position 32,862,515 of record NW_026947515.1, read on the forward strand.
AGGATAGGAAGTGAGTGGCAATGTAACATGGAGAAAAGTAAGACGGGGTGGTCAGCATGGGGAGGTCAGGAAACATGCAGTGGCAATGTAGGATAGGTTTTTGAAAAACATCACGGGTTGGTGCGCATTGTATGGTTTTCTAACATTACATTCACTAGTAGGAGTGAGAAAATCGTCAAGGGTGGTGTGAATCGGGGGGTCTGAATTAGGATAGGCAGTGAGTGGCAATGTAGATTGGAAAAGAGCACCTCGGGGTGTTCAGCATGGGGAGTTCAGGAAACATGCAGTTGCAATGTAGGATATGTTTCTGAAAAACATCGCGGTGTGGTGCACTTTGTATGGGTTTCTAACATTACATTTACTAGTTGGAGTGAGAAAAACATCACGGGGTAGTGTGAATCATAGGATCTGAATTAGGATAGGCAGTGAGTGGCAATGTAGGATGAAGAAAAGCACGATGGTGTGGTCAGCATGGGGACGTCAGGAAACATGCAGTGGCCATGTAGGATACAATTCTGAAAAACATCGCGGGGTGGTGTACATTGTATGGGTTTGTAACATTACATTCACTAGTAGGAGTGAGAAAAACATCTTGGGGTAGCGTGAATCGGTGGGTCTGAATTAGGATAGGAAGTGAGTGGCAATGTAACATGGAGAATAGTAAGACGGGGTGGTCAGGATGGGGAGGTCAGGAAATATGCAGTGGCAATGTAGGATAGTTTTCGGAAAAACATCGCACGGTCGTGCGCATTGCATGGGTATGTAACATTACATTCATTAGTAGGAGTGAGAAAAACATCAAGGGGTGGTCTGAATCGGAGAGTCTGAATTAGGATAGGCAGGGAGGGGCAATATAGGATGGAGAAAAGCACCACGGGGTGGTCAGCATGGGGATGTTAGTAAACATGCAGTGGCAATGTGGGATAGGTTTCTGAAAAACATCGCGGGGTGGTCCGCATTGTATGGTTGTGTAACATAACATTCACTAGTAAGAGTGAGAAAAATATCAAGGGGTGGTCTGAAGCAGAGCGTCTGAATAAGGATAGGCCGCGAGGGCCAATGTAGGATGGAGAAAAGCACCACGAGGTGGTCAGCATGGGGAGGTCAGGAAACATGCAGTGGCAATGTAGCATAGGTTGCTGAAAAACATCGCGGAGTGGTGCGCATTGTATGGGTTTCTCACATCACATTCACTAGTAGTGTGGGAAAAACATCACGGGGTGATGTGAATCATAGGACCTAAATTAGGATAGTCAGTGAGTAGCAATGTAGGATGGAGAAAAGCACCATGGGGTGGTCAGAATGGAGAGGTCAGGAAATATGCATTGTCAATGTAGGTTAGGTTTTTGAAAAACATCGCAGGGTCGTGTGCATTGTATGGGTGTGTAACATTACATTCACTAGTAGGAGTGAGAAAAACATCACGGGGTGGTGTGAATCATAAGATGTGAATTAGGTTGGCAGTGAGTGGCAATGTAGGAAGGAGAAAAGCACCACGGGGTGGTCAGCATGTGGACGTCAGGAAACATGCACTGGCAATGAAAACCATCGCGGGGCGGTGCGCAATGTATGGGTGTGTAACACTACATACACTAGTAGGAGTGAGAAAAACATCACGGGGTGTTGTGAATCATAGGATCTGAATTAGGATAGGTAGTGTGTGGCAATGTATCATGGAGAAAAGCACCACGGGGTGGTCAGCCTGGGCAGGTCAGGAAACATGCAATGGCAATATAGGATAGGTTTGTGAAAAACATCGCGGGTTGGTGCGTATTGTATGGGTTTCTAACATTACATTCACTAGTACGAGTGAGAAAATCGAGAAGGGTGGTGTGAATCGGAGGGTCTGAATTAGGATAGGCATTGTGTGGCAATGTAGGATGGAAAAGAGCACCTTTGGGTGTTCAGCATGGGGAGGTCAGGAAACATGCAGTTGCAATGTAGGATATGTTTCTGAAACACATCGCGGTGTGGAGCACCTTGTATGGGTTTCAAACTTTACTTTTACTAGTTGGAGTGAGAAAACCATCACGGGGTAGTGTGAATCATAGGATCTGAATTAGGATAGGCAGTGAGTGGCAATGTAGGATGAAGAAAAGCACGATGGTGTGGTCAGCATGGAGACTTCAGGAAACATGCAGTGGCAATGTTGGATACGATTCTGAAAAACATCGCAGGGTGGTGCGCATTGTATGGGTTTCTAACATTACATTCAGTAGTAGGAGTGAGAAAAACATGTTGCGGTAGCGTGAATCGGTGGGTCTGAATTAGGGTAGGAGGTGAGTGGCAATATAGGATGGAGAAAAGCACCACGGGGTGGTCTGCATGGGGAGGTCAGGAAATGTGCAGTGGCAATGTAGGATAGTTTTCAGAAAAACATCGCACGGTGGTGCGCATTGAATGGGTATGTAACATTACATTCATTAGTAGGAGTGAGAAAAACATCAAGGGGTGGTCTGAATCAGAGAGTCTGAATTATGATAGGCAGGGAGGGGCAATGTAGGATGGAGAAAAGCACCACGGGGTGGTCAGCTTGGGGAGGTCAGGAAAAATGCAGTGGCAATGTAGGATATAGGTTTCTGAAAAACATCGCGGGGTGGTGCGCATTGCATGGGAGTGTAACATTACAGTCACTACTAGGAGTGAGAAAAACATCACGGGGTGGTGTAAATTGGAGGGTCTGAATTAGGATAGGCAGTGAGTGGCAATGTTGGATGGAGAAAAGCACCACGGGGTGGTCAACATGGGGAGGTCAGGAAACATGCAGTGGCAACGTAGGATAGGTTTCAGAAAACAACCCAGGGTGGTCCGCATTGTATGGGTTTTTCACAATACATTCACTAGTAGTGTGGGAAAAACATCACGGGGTGGTGTGAATCATACGATCTGAATTAGGATAGGCAGTGAGTAGCAATGTAGGATGGAGAAAAGCACCATGGGGTGGTCAGAATGGAGAGGTCAGGAAATATGCAGTGTCAATGTAGGATAGGGTTCTGAAAAACATCACGGGGTCATGCGCATTGTATGGGTGTGTAACATTACATTCACTAGTAGGAGTGAGAAAAACATCACGGGGTGGTGTGAATCATAAGATGTGAATTAGGTTGGCAGTGAGTGGCAATGTAGGAAGGAGAAAAGCACCACGGGGTGGTCAGCATGTGGACGTCAGGAAACATGCCCTGGCAATGAAAACCATCGCGGGGCAGTGCGCATTGTATGGGTGTGTAACAGTACATACACTAGTAGGAGTGAGAAAAACATCACAGGGTGGTGTGAATCATAGGATCCGAATTAGGATAGGTAGTGTGTGGCAATGTAGGATGGAGAAAAGCACCACGGGGTGGTCAGCATGGGGAGGTCAGGAAACATGCAGGGGCAATGTAGGATAGGTTTGTTAAAAACATCGCGGGTTGGTGCGCATTGTATAGGTTTCTAACATTACATTCACTAGTAGGAGTGAGAAAATCGTCAACGGTGGTGTGAATCAGGGGGTCTGAATTAGTATAGGCAGTGAGTGGCAATGTAGGATGGAAAAGAGCACCTCGGGGTGTTCAGCATGGGGAGGTCAGGAAACATGCAGTTGCAATGTAGGATATGTTTCTCAAAAACATCGCAGTGTGGTGCACCTTGTATGGGTTTCTAACATTACATTTACTAGTTGGAGTGAGAAAAACATCACGGGGTAGTGTGAATCATAGGATCTGAATTAGGATAGGCAGTGAGTGGCAATGTAGGATTAAGAAAAGCACGATGGGGTGGTCAGCATGGGGACGTCAGGAAACATGCAGTGGCAATGTAGGATACAATTCTGAAAAACATCGCGGGGTGGTGTACATTGTATGGTTTGTAACATTACATTCACTAGTAGGAGTGAGAAAAACATCTTGGGGTAGCGTGAATCGGTGGGTCTGAATTAGGATAGGAAGTGAGTGGCAATGTAAGATTGAGAAAAGTAAGACGGGGTGGTCAGCATGGGGAGGTCAGGAAATATGCAGTGGCAATGTAGGATAGTTTTCGGAAAAACATCGCACGGTGGTGCGCATTGAATGGGTATGTAACATTACATTCATTAGTAGGAGTGAGAAAAACATCAAGGGGTGGTCTGAATCGGAGAGTCTGAATTAGGATAGGCAGGGAGGGGCAATGTAAGATGGAGAAAAGCACCACGGGGTGCTCAGCATGGGGATGTTATGAAACATGCAGTGGCAATATAGGATAGGTTTCTGAAAAACATCGCGGGGTGGTCCGCATTGTATGGTTGTGTAACATAACATTCACTAGTAAGAGTGAGAAAAACATCAAGGGGTGGTCTGAAGCAGAGCGTCTCCATTAGGATAGGCAGCGAGGGGCATTGTAGGATTGAGAAAAGCACCACGAGGTGGTCAGCATGGGGAGGTGAGGAAACATGCAGTGGCAATGTAGGATAGGTTTCTGAAAAACATCGCGTGGTCGTGCGCATTGTATGTGTGTGTAACATTATATTCACTAGTAGGAGTGAGAAAAACAGCACAGGGTGGTGTGAATCGGAGGGTCTGAATTAGGATAGGCAGTGAGTGGCAATGTAGGATGGAGAAAAGCACCACGGGGTGGTCATCATGGGGAGGTCGGGAAACATGCAGTGGCAATGTATGATAGGTTTCTGAAAAACATCGCGGGGTAGTGCGCATTGTATAGGTTTCTAACATTTCATTCAGTAATAGCAATGAGAAAAACATCATGGCGTGGTGTGAATCGGAGGGCCTGAATAAGGATAGGCAGTGAGTGGCAATGTAGGATGGAGAAAAGTGAGACGGGATGGTCAGCATGGGGAGGTCAGGAAACATGCAGTGGCAATGTAGCATAGGTTGCTGAAAAACATCGCGGGTTGGTGTGCATTGTATGGGTTTCTCACATTACATTCACTAGTATTGTGGGAAAAACATCACGGGGTGGTGTGAATCATAGGATCTAAATTAGGATAGGCAGTGAGTGGCAATGTTGGATGGAGAAAAGCACCACGGGGTGGTCAACATGGGGAGGTCAGGAAACATGCAGTGGCAACGTAGGATAGGTTTCGGAAAACAACGCAGGGTGGTCCGCATTGTATGGGTTTTTCACAATACATTCACTAGTAGTGTGGGAAAAACATCACGGGGTGGTGTGAATCATACGATCTGAATTAGGATAGGCAGTGAGTAGCAATGTAGGATGGAGAAAAGCACCATGGGGTGGTCAGAATGGAGAGGTCAGGAAATATGCAGTGTCAATGTAGGATAGGGTTCTGAAAAACATCACGGGGTCATGCGCATTGTATGGGTGTGTAACATTACATTCACTAGTAGGAGTGAGAAAAACATCATGGGGTGGTGTGAATCATAAGATGTGAATTAGGTTGGCAGTGAGTGGCAATGTAGGAAGGAGAAAAGCACCACGGGGTGGTCAGCATGTGGACGTCAAGAAACATGCCCTGTCAATGAAAACCATCGCGGGGCAGTGCGCATTGTATGGGTGTGTAACAGTACATACACTAGTAGGAGTGAGAAAAACATCACAGGGTGGTGTGAATCATAGGATCCGAATTAGGATAGGTAGTGTGTGGCAATGTAGGATGGAGAAAAGCACCACGGGGTGGTCAGAATGGGGAGGTCAGGAAACATGCAGTGGCAATGTAGGATAGGTTTGTTAAAAACATCGCGGGTTGGTGCGCATTGTATGGGTTTCTAACATTACATTCACTAGTAGGAGTGAGAAAATCGTCAAGGGTGGTGTGAATCGGGGGGTCTGAATTAGTATAGGCATTGAGTGGCAATGTAGGATGGAAAAGAGCACCTCGGGGTGTTCAGCAGGGGGAGGTCAGGAAACATGCAGTTGCAATGTAGGATATGTTTCTGAAAAACATCGCAGTGTGGTGCACCTTGTATGGGTTTCTAACATTACATTTACTAGTTGGGGTGAGAAAAACATCACGGGGTAGTGTGAATCATAGGATCTGAATTAGGATAGGCAGTGAGTGGCAATGTAGGATGAAGAAAAGCACGATGGGGTGGTCAGCATGGGGACGTCAGGAAACATGCAGTGGCAATGTAGGATACAATTCTGAAAAACATCGCAGGGTGGTGTACATTTTATGGGTTTGTAACATTACATTCACTAGTAGGAGTGAGAAAAACATCTTGGGGTAGCGTGAATCGGTGGGTCTGAACTAGGATAGGAAGTGAGTGGCAATGTAAGATGGAGAAAAGTAAGACGGGGTGGTCAGCATGGGGAGGTCAGGAAACATGCAGTGGCAATGTAGCATAGGTTGCTGAAAAACATCGCGGGGTGGTGTGCATTGTATGGGTTTGTAACATTACATTCACTAGTAGGAGTGAGAAAAACTTCTTGGGGTAGTGTGAATCGGTTGGTCTGAATTAGGATAGGAAGTGAGTGGCAATGTAAGATGGAGAAAAGTAATACGGGGTGGTCAGCATGGGGAGGTCAGGAAATATGCAGTGGCAATGTAGGATAGTTTTCGGAAAAACATCGCACGGTGGTGCGCATTGAATGGGTATGTAACATTACATTCATTAGTAGGAGTGAGAAAAACATCAAGGGGTGGTCTGAATCGGAGAGTCTGAATTAGGATAGGCAGGGAGGGGCAATGTAGGATGGAGAAAAGCACCACGGGGTGCTCAGCATGGGGATGTTATGAAACATGCAGTGGCAATGTAGGATAGGTTTCTGAAAAACATCGCGGGGTGGTCCGCATTTTATGGTTGTGTAACATAACATTCACTAGTAAGAGTGAGAAAAACATCAAGGGGTGGTCTGAAGCAGAGCGTCTCTATTAGGATAGGCAGCGAGGGGCATTGTAGGATTGAGAAAAGCACCACGATGTGGTCAGCATGGGGAGGTGAGGAAACATGCAGTGGCAATGTAGGATAGGTTTCTGAAAAACATCGCGTGGTCGTGCGCATTGTATGGGTGTGTAACATTATTTTCACTAGTAGGAGTGAAAAAAACAGCACAGGGTGGTGTGAATCGGAGGGTCTGAATTAGGATAGGCAGTGAGTGGCAATGTAGGATGGAGAAAAGCACCACGGGGTGGTCATCATGGGGAGGTCAGGAAACATGCAGTGGCAATGTAGCATAGGTTGCTGAAAAACATCGCGGGTTGGTGTGCATTGTATGGGTTTCTCACATTACATTCACTAGTAGTGTGGGAAAAACATCACGGGGTGGTGTGAATCATAGGATCTAATTTAGGATAGGCAGTGAGTAGCAATGTTGGATGGAGAAAAGCACCATGGGGTGGTCAGAATGGAGAGGGCAGGAAATATGCAGTGTCAATGTAGGATAGGTTTCTGAAAAACATCGTGGAGTCGTGCGCATTGTATGGGTGTGTAACATTACATTCACTAGTAGGAGTGAGAAAAACATCACGGGGTGGTGTGAATCATAAGATGTGAATTAGGTTGGCAGTGAGTGGCAATGTAGGAAGGAGAAAAGCACCACGGGGTGGTCAGCATGTGGACGTCAGGAAACATGCCCTGGCAATGAAAACCATCGCGGGGCGGTGCGCATTGTATGGGTGTGTAACAGTACAAACACTAGTAGGAGTGAGAAAAACATCACGGGGTGTTGTGAATCATAGGATCTGAATTAGGATAGGTAGTGTGTGGCAATGTAGCATGGAGAAATGCACCACGGGGTGGTCAGCCTGGGGAGGTCAGGAAACATGCAGTGGCAATGTAGGATAGGTTTGTGAAAAACATCGCGGGTTGGTGCGGATTGTATGGGTTTCTAACATTACATTCACTAGTAGGAGTGAGAAAAATGAAAAGGGTGGTGTGAATCGGAGGGTCTGAATTAGGATAGGCATTGAGTGGCAATGTAGGATGGAAAAGAGCCCCTCGGGGTGTTCAGCATGGGGAGGTCAGGGAACATGCAGTGGCAATGTAGGATGTATGTTTCTGAAAAACATCGCGGGATGGTGCGCATTGCATGGGAGTGTAACATTACAGTCACTAGTAGGAGTGAAAAAAACAACACGGGGTGGTGTTAATTGGAGGGTCTGAATTAGGATAGGCAGTGAGTGGCAATGTTGGATGGAGAAAAGCACCACGGGGTGGTCAACATGGGGAGGTCAGGAAACATGCAGTGGCAACGTAGGATAGGTTTCGGAAAACAACGCAGGGTGGTGCGCATTGTATGGGTGTGTATCATTACATTCACTAGGAGGAGTGAGAAAAACATCACGGGGTGGTGTGAGTCATAGGATCAGAATTAGGATATGAAGTGAGTGGCAATGTAGGTTGGAGAAAAGCACCACGGGGTGGTCAGCATGGGGATGTCAGTAAACATGCAGTGGCAATGTAGGATAGGTTTCTGAAAAACATCGCGGGGTGGTGCGCATTGTAAGGGTTTCTAACAGGCCATTCAGTAGTAAGAGAGAGAAAAACATCACAGGGTGTTGTGAATTGTAGGGTCTGAATTAGGATAGGCAGTGAGTGGCAATGTAGGATGGAGGAAAGCACCATGGTGTGGTTAGCACTTGGAGGTCAGGAAACATGCAGTGGCAGTGTAGGATAGGTTTCTGAAAAACATCGCAGGGTGGTGCGCATTGTATGGTTGTGTAACATTACATTCACTAGTAGGCGTGAGAAATACAATACGGGATGGTGTGAATCGGAGGGTGTGAATTAGGATAGGCAGTGAGTGGCAATGTAGGATGCAGAAAAGCACCACGGGACGGTCAGCATGGGGAGGTTCGGAAACACGCAGTGGCAATATAGGATAGGTTTCTGAAAAACATCGCGGGGTGGTGCGCATTGTATGGGTGTGTAACATTATATTCACTAGTAGGAGTGAGAAAAACATCAAGGGGTGGTGTGAATCAGAGGGTCTGAATTAGGTTGGCAGGGAGTGGCAATGTAGGAAGGAGAAAAGCACGACGGAGTGCTCACCATGGGGAGGTCAGGAAACATGCAGTGGCAATGTAGGATAGGTTTCTGAAAAACATCGTGGGGTGGTGTGCCAGGTGCCGCGGCCAGCGCGGGGAAGGAGTCAGGCGAGAGACTGAAGACACAGGGAGACCTGTTGCTCAGGAGGCAAAAGGCGATTTATTGAAAGACTACAGAATTTTTATAATGTTTCAAAACAAAGAGCAGTACAAGTCACTTCAGGACACTTTCTTGTGCACACAGCAAAGGTAAACATGCTCCTGGGCCCGTGAGAAACTTCTATGTTGTGCAGCCCAGGAGGTAAACATGTTCTTGGGCCCATGAGAAACTTCTATTGTTTATGTTATGAAGCTTTTCCCAGGTTAATATCAGCACGATGCTTTGTCTAGAAGGCTGAGGTCACTGTAGGATGAGGAACTGATTGAGGTCCAGCTTCAGTGTGTGGTTTCCCACACCCGTTCACTGCCGGAACCCTGGCTCCTGCTCCCAACATATCCCCCTTATTTCTTAGACAAAGCGTCGCATGGGAATTTCATTAGCAGTTGATTCTAACTTAAAACGTTTCAAGTCCAAAGGCACATTTCTCATTTGCCCAACAACAGTTCTCACAAAGTATGGAAAAATTGTTATCATGGTGATAAATGCTAGAGCTCCAATCACACAGATCTTTGTAACATATAGTATAATTATGATGGCACAAATGCCGTGAGAGTCCATATACACTTTTGCTTGGGTATTTTTGTCTACATTCTGGAATATGCTCAGGGGGATTACGTTTTCCCACTCTAGTTTCACTGCTGTTGCAAAATACATACATCATATCTACTCCCCAGTGCATTCCATTCGTAAAGTTTCCATCCCAATCAGAGTATCTTTCTATTAATGTACACTTCTTATTTGTTTTAGAAAAACATAGGGGTAATGAAGCAGACATTCCAGTATAATTATATACAATAGAGATAGGTTGTATATGAGTGGAAGAAGGAAAACTTAAGACACGAGTATTATTTACATAAACAGTAACATCATCGTTGTCGCCCCATGACATAGGGTGCAACAAAGGAGGATTAGGTACAAATGCCCAATAATTATCTGCCCATACAGGCATACAAAACGTATGCAAAACCCAAATAATGCTTAACAGTTGAGCCAAAAACAGCAGAGTTTCATCTCTTGTCGCAGGAGACCTTCTGGTCGTTGTTCTCATCCTCGAGGTCATGGTTAGTCGAAGCATCGTCCTGCGCAATTTTTCTATCTTGCTCTTGGGCATGTCGTACACAGCGTTCTGGGATCCACCTGGGTGTATCAGCGTCTGTGGGAAAAACACAAACATACCCTCTTCCCCATATCAATACTGGGTCAGGGCCATGTAATAGATTAGTTAACGGGTCTTTCCAATAAACCATTGGCTTGGAGGGCAAATCAGGAGACCAATGTCTCTCAGCTGCAGATCTATTGGAAGCATCAAAAGTTAAAAAATTAAGAACGTAAAGAGCATGGTTAAGAAGGATTTTGGGAGAATACTTATACCATCTCCCCCTTTTTAATTTCTTTAATGTGTTTTTTAGTGAGAGATTAGCACGTTCAACAATTCCTTGTCCTTGAGGATTATAAGGCAGTCCAGTAACATGTTTAATATGGAAAGTCTGACAGAATTTGGCAAAGGGTTTACTAACATATGCTGGGCCATTATCAGTTTTAATGGATCGAGGAATGCCCAGGATAGAGAAACAATATAGTAGGTGTTGTATTACATGGGTGGCAGTTTCTCCAGTCATAGGTAAAACAAGCATGTAATGAGAAAAGGTGTCTATGGTAACGTGTAGGTATTTTAATGACCCAAAAAAAGGATAATGAGCAAAATGCGGTACTGTTATCAAACCTGCTGTTTTCAGTACTATAACCAAGACAAATAAAATTTACATCATCTCGAGCTTTCTATAACTTACAATATACCTCCAAGTTTTATCTTCTTTCATATTCTGGCACAGCCAGACATTTTATTTAAAGACGAATCACTTTCTTTGTCCCTCCTTTTTACTATCACCAGTCAATTACCTTTTCTTTCGCTTCTCAGACAACATTAAAACTCACAACAAAACCCTTGAAGTCACCTTCTAGTAGTCTAAATCATATTTAATTATTTTATGTCTTTTTACCATATTAAAATGCTGTTTTGTTTTGTTTTGTTTTGTTTTAAAAAAAACTATAACCTTTTTACTGGCTCAATTACAGCATGACCTGGTTTTCACTTAGTAAAGTTGATATGATTTTTTAAAACCATACATATACACATATATGTGCATATGTTTACATTTTAACTAGAAAGAAAAATACTCTTTTTAAAAGGTATGCCAAGGTTGCAAGCAATCAGTTGAAGACTTACGTATTAAACAAGGCACCACAACATTAAAGACACAAACAAACAAAGGTTGTTTCTTGCATAGTTTGGTGAGCTAAAGGAAATAATTTTTCTTATTATGAACCTTGGATCTAATAAGCCATATGGATCCTGCAACAGAAATGAGCAAAAAGCCCCTAAGTTAGTAACAAGTTTAAACAGGCAACCAAGGAGAGGGCATTTTTTTTTTCTCAGCTGTACCATCATTAATCATGTCCTTTTTAACCTGGAGAGAAAGATTGTGAGCTCACTCTCAAACCTCGGGCCAATGGTCTAAGATAAGGGAGAGAGGAGATGAAGTTGTCTGGCAGAGCAGAGGGCGGGGGTTGGGGGTATAAGGAGGATGCCACATTCTCTGAAGATTTGGTTTTTCTTATAAAACTTTCTCGAGTTCTTTTTTCCCATTTACTAGACTCAGAGTCCCCTTTTAAACAGTCCTTAATTAGAGTCCAAATTGGAAACACATCCACAGGAACCTTCTCAGGACCCCAAGCACAATAATAATCTTTAATCTTTTCTCCTACTGTTTTCCAAGTCTCAACATTAACCGTTCCCTGTTCGGGAAACCAGGGGCAAACCTGATGCACAAAATCAACAAACCGATGAATTTGAAGCTTAGCTACAGGAATGCCCCTACTCTTTAACAAAGAGGAAATAACTTGATCAAAAAGTTCCCGTTCTGATGACGGGGAGTTACCCATTCTCAATCCCTGTGTATATGTCACTCCCTGCTACTTTCACTTTTCACTTACCTGGGTCCTTGTAGCAGCGGTCTTCTCGGAACTCCCGATTCTCCTTCCACTGGAAAAACGCTCTGAATGCTTATATTCCAAGCCCCAAGTTCGGGCGCCAAGTGCCAGGTGCCACGGCCAGCACGGGGAAGGAGTCAGGCGAGAGACTGAAGACACAGGGAGACCAGTTGCTCAGGAGGCAAAAGGCGATTTATTGAAAGACTACAGAGTTTTTATAATGTTTCAAAACAAAGAGCAGTACAAGTCACTTCAGGACACTTTCTTGTGCACACAGCAAAGGTAAACATGCTCCTGGGCCCGTGAGAAACTTCTATGTTGTGCAGCTCAGGAGGTAAACATGTTCTTGGGCACATGAGAAACTTCTATTGTTTATGTTATGAAGCTATTCCCAGGTTAATATCAGCGCGATGCTTTGTCTAGAAGGCTGAGGTCACTGTAGGATGAGGAACTGATTGAGGTCCAGCTTCACTGTGTGATTTCCCACACGCGTTCACTGCCGGACCCCTGGCTCCTGCTCCCAACAGTGGTGCGCATTGTAAGGGTTTCTAACAGGCCATTCACTAGTAGGAGAGAGAAAAACATCACGGGGTGGTGTGAATCAGAGGGTCTGAATTAGGTTAGGCAGTGAGTGGCAATGTAGGATGGAGGAAAGCACCACGGGGTGGTCAGCATGGGGAGGTAAGGAAACATGCAGTGGCAATGTAGGATAGGTTTCTGAAAAACATCGAGGGGTGGTGCACATTGTATGGGTGTGTAACATTACATTCCAGAGTAGGAGTGAGAAATACAATACGGGATGTTGTGAATCGGAGTGTGTGAATTAGTATAGGCAGTGAGTGGCAATGTAGGATGGAGAAAAGCACCACGCAGTGGTCAGCATGGGGATGCTAGGAAACATGCAGTGGCAATGTAGGATAGGTTTCTGAAAAACATCGTGGGGTGGTGTGCATTGTATGGTTGTGTAATATAACATTCACTAGTAGGAGTGAGAAAAACATCAAGGGGTGGTCTGAACCAGAGCATCTGAATTAGCATAGGCAGCGAGGGTCAATGTAGGATGGAGAAAAGCCCCAAGGGGTGGTCAGCATGGGGAGGTCAGGAAACATGAAGTGGCAATGTAGGATAGGTTTCTGAAAAACATTGCGGTGTGGTGCGCATTGTATGGGTGTGTAACATTATATTCACTAGTAGGAATGAGAAAAACATCACGGGGTGGTGTGAATTGGAGGGTCTGAATTAGGATAGGCAGTGAGTGGCAATGTAGGATGGAGAAAAGCACCACGGGTTGGTCACCATGGGGAGGTCAGGAAAATTGCAGTGGTAATGTAGGATAGGTTTCTGAAAAACATCGCGGGGTGGTGCACATTGTATGGGTGTGTAACATTACATTCACTAGTAGGAGTGAGAAAAACATCACGGGGTGGTGTGAATCGGAGGATCTGAATTAGGATACGAAGTGAGTGAAAATGTAGGGTGGAGAAAAGCACCACGGGGTGGTCAGCATGCGTAGGTCTGGAAACATGAAGTAGCAATATAGGATATGTTTCTGAAAAAACATCGCGGGGTGGTGCGCATTTTATGGGTTTTTAACATTACATTCACTAGTAGGAGTGAGAAAAACATCACGGGGTGCTGTGAATCGGAGGGTCTGAATTAGGTTGGCAGGGAGTGGCAATGTAGGAAGGAGAAAAGCACGACGGAGTGCTCACCATGGGGAGGTCATGAAACATGCAGTGGCAATGTAGGATAGGTTTCTGAAAAACATCGTGGGGTGGTGCGCATTGTAAGGGTTTCTAACAGGCCATTCACTAGTAGGAGAGAGAAAAACATCACGGGGTGGTGTGATTCACAGGGTCTGAATTAGGTTAGGCAGTGAGTGGCAATGTAGGATGGAGGAAAGCATCACGGGGTGGTCAGCATGGGGAGGTCAGGAAGCATGCAGTGGCAATGTAGGATAGGTTTCTGAAAAACATCGCACGGTGGTGCGCATTGAATGGGTATGTAACATTACATTCATTAGTAGGAGTGAGAAAAACATCAAGGGGTGGTCTGAATCGGAGAGTCTGAATTAGGATAGGCAGGGAGGGGCAATGTAGGATGGAGAAAAGCACCACGGGGTGGTCAGCTTGGGGAGGTCAGGAAACATGCAGTGGCAATGTAGGATGTGGGTTTCTGAAAAACATCGCGGGATGGTGCGCATTGCATGGGAGTGTAACATTACAGTCACTAGTAGGAGTGAGAAAAACAACACGGGGTGGTGTTAATTGGAGGGTCTGAATTAGGATAGGCAGTGAGTGGCAATGTTGGATGGAGAAAAGCACCACGGGGTGTTCAACATGGGGAGGTCAGGAAACATGCAGTGGCAACGTAGGATAGGTTTCGGAAAACAACGCAGGGTGGTGCGCATTGTATGGGTGTGTAACATTACATTCACTAGGAGGAGTGAGAAAAACATCACGGGGTGGTGTGAATCATAGGATCAGAATTAGGATACGAAGTGAGTGGCAATGTAGGTTGGAGAAAAGCACCACAGTGTGGTCAGCATGGGGATGTCAGTAAACATGCAGTGGCAATGTAGGATAGGTTCCTGAAAAACATCGCGGGGTGGTGCGCATTGTAAGGGTTTCTAACAGGCCATTCACTAGTAGGAGTGAGAAAAACATCACGGGTGGTGTGAATCGTAGGGTCTGAATTAGGTTAGGCAGTGAGTGGCAATGTAGGATGGAGGAAAGCACCATGGTGTGGTTAGCACGTGGAGGTCAGGAAACATGCAGTGGCAGTGTAGGATAGGTTTCTGAAAAACATCACGGGGTGGTGCGCATTGTATGGTTGTGTAACATTACATTCACTAGTAGGCGTGAGAAATACAATACGGGATGGTGTGAATCGGAGGGTGTGAATTAGGATAGGCAGTGAGTGGCAATGTAGGATGCAGAAAAGCACCACGGGATGGTCAGCATGCGGAGGTTCGGAAACACGCAGTGGCAATATAGGATAGGTTTCTGAAAAACATCGCGGGGTGCTGCGCATTGTATGGGTGTGTAACATTATATTCACTAGTAGGAGTGAGAAAAACATCAAGGGGTGGTGTGAATCGGAGGGTCTGAATTAGGTTGGCAGGGAGTGGCAATGTAGGAAGGAGAAAAGCACGACGGAGTGCTCACCATGGGGAGGTCAGGAAACATGCAGTGACAATGTAGGATAGTTTTCTGAAAAACATCGTGGGGTGGTGTGCCAGGTGCCGCGGCCAGCGCGGGGAAGGAGTCAGGCGAGAGACTGAAGAAACAGGGAGACCAGTTGCTCAGGAGGCAAAAGGCGATTTATTGAAAGACTACAGAATTTTTATAATGTTTCAAAACAAAGAGCAGTACAAGTCACTTCAGGACTCTTTCTTGTGCACACAGCAAATGTAAACATGCTCCTGGGCCCGTGAGAAACTTCTATGTTGTGCAGCCCAGGAGGTAAACATTTTCTTGGGCCCATGAGAAACTTCTATTGTTTATGTTATGAAGCTTTTCCCAGGTTAATATCAGCACGATGCTTTGTCTAGAAGGCTGAGGTCACTGTAGGATGAGGAACTGATTGAGGTCCAGCTTCAGTGTGTGGTTTCCCACACCCGTTCACTGCCGGACCCCTGGCTCCTGCTCCCAACATATCCCCCTTATTTCTTAGACAAAGCGTCGCATGGGAATTTCATTAGCAGTTGACTCTAACTTAAAACGTTTCAAGTCCAAAGGCACATTTCTCATTTGCCCAACAACAGTTCTCACAAAGTATGAAAAAATTGTTATCATGGTGATAAATGCTAGAGCTCCAATCACACAGATCTTTGTAACATATAGTATAATTATGATGGCACAAATGCCGTGAGAGTCCATATACACTTTTGCTTGGGTATTTTTGTCTACATTCTGGAATATGCTCAGGGGGATTACGTTTTCCCACTCTAGTTTCACTGCTGTTGCAAAATACATACATCATATCTACTCCCCAGTGCATTCCATTCGTAAAGTTTCCATCCCAATCAGAGTATCTTTCTATTAATGTACACTTCTTATTTGTTTTAGAAAAACATAGGGGTAATGAAGCAGACATTCCAGTATAAGTATATACAATAGAGATAGGTTGTATATGAGTGGAAGAAGGAAAACTTAAGTCACGAGTATTATTTACATAAACAGTAACATCATCGTTGTCGCCCCATGACATAGGGTGCAACAAAGGAGGATTAGGTACAAATGCCCAATAATTATCTGCCCATACAGGCATACAAAACGTATGCAAAACCCAAATAATGCTTAACAGTTGAGCCAAAAACAGCAGAGTTTCATCTCTTGTCGCAGGAGACCTTCTGGTCGTTGTTCTCATCCTCGAGGTCATGGTTAGTTGAAGCATCGTCCTGCGCAATTTTTCTATCTTGCTCTTGGGCATGTCGTACACAGCGTTCTGGGATCCACCTGGGTGTATCAGCGTCTGTGGGAAAAACACAAACATACCCTCTTCCCCATATCAATACTGGGTCAGGGCCATGTAATAGATTAGTTAACGGGTCTTTCCAATAAACCATTGGCTTGGAGGGCAAATCAGGAGACCAATGTCTCTCAGCTGCAAATCTATTGGAAGCATCAAAAGTTAAAAAATTAAGAACGTAAAGAGCATGGTTAAGAAGGATTTTGGGAGAATACTTATACCATCTCCCCCTTTTTAATTTCTTTAATGTGTTTTTTAGTGAGAGATTAGCACGTTCAACAATTCCTTGTCCTTGAGGATTATAAGGCAGTCCAGTAACATGTTTAATATGGAAAGTCTGACAGAATTTGGCAAAGGGTTTACTAACATATGCTGGGCCATTATCAGTTTTAATGGATCGAGGAATGCCCAGGATAGAGAAACAATATAGTAGGTGTTGTATTACATGGGTGGCAGGTTCTCCAGTCATAGGTAAAACAAGTATGTAATGAGAAAAGGTGTCTATGGTAACGTGTAGGTATTTTAATGACCCAAAAAAAGGATAATGAGCAAAATGCGGTACTGTTATCAAACCTGCTGTTTTCAGTACTATAACCAAGACAAATAAAATTTACATTATCTCGAGCTTTCTATAACTTACAATATACCTCCAAGTTTTATCTTCTTACATATTCTGGCACAGCCAGACATTTTATTTAAAGACGAATCACTTTCTTTGTCCCTCCTTTTTACTATCACCAGTCAATTACCTTTTCTTTCGCTTCTCAGACAACATTAAAACTCACAACAAAACCCTTGAAGTCACCTTCTAGTAGTCTAAATCATATTTAATTATTTTATGTCTTTTTACCATATTAAAATGCTGTTTTGTTTTGTTTTGTTTTAAAAAAAACTATAACCTTTTTACTGGCTCAATTACAGCATGACCTGGTTTTCACTTAGTAAAGTTGATATGATTTTCAAAAACCATACATATACACATATATATGCATATGTTTACATTTTAACTAGAAAGAAAAATACTCTTTTTAAAAGGTATGCCAAGGTTGCAAGCAATCAGTTGAAGACTTACATATTAAACAAGGCACCACAACATTAAAGACACAAACAAACAAAGGTTGTTTCTTGCATAGTTTGGTGAGCTAAAGGAAATAATTTTTCTTATTATGAACCTTGGATCTAATAAGCCATATGGATCCTGCAACAGAAATGAGCAACAAGCCCCTAAGTTAGTAACAAGTTTAAACAGGCAACCAAGGAGAGGGCATTTTTTTTTCTCAGCTGTACCATCATTAATCATGTCCTTTTTAACCTGGAGAGAAAGATTGTGAGCTCACTCTCAAACCTCGGGCCAATGGTCTAAGATAAGGGAGAGAGGAGATGAAGTTGTCTGGCAGAGCAGAGGGCGGGGATGGGGGGTATAAGGAGGATGCCACATTCTCTGAAGATTTGGTTTTTCTTATAAAACTTTCTCGAGTTCTTTTTTTCCCATTTACTAGACTCAGAGTCCCCTTTTAAACAGTCCTTAATTAGAGTCCAAATTGGAAACACATCCACAGGAACCTTCTCAGGACCCCAAGCACAATAATAATCTTTAATCTTTTCTCCTACTGTTTTCCAAGTCTCAACATTAACCGTTCCCTGTTCGGGAAACCAGGGGCAAACCTGATGCACAAAATCAACAAACCGATGAATTTGAAGCTTAGCTACAGGAATGCCCCTACTCTTTAACAAAGGGAAATAACTTGTTCAAAAAGTTCCCGTTCTGATGACGGGGAGTTACCCATTCTCAATCCCTGTGTATATGTCACTCCCTGCTACTTTCACTTTTCACTTACATGTGTCCTAGTAGCAGCGGTCTTCTCGGAACTCCCGATTCTCCTTCCACTGGAAAAACGCTCCGAATGCTTATATTCCAAGCCCCAAGTTCGGGCGCCAAGTGCCAGGTGCCACAGCCAGCGCGGGGAAGGAGTCAGGCGAGAGACTGAAGACACAGGGAGACCAGTTGCTCAGGAGGCAAAAGGCGATTTATTGAAAGACTACAGAGTTTTTATAATGTTTCAAAACAAAGAGCAGTACAAGTCACTTCAGGACACTTTCTTGTGCACACAGCAAAGGTAAACATGCTCCTGGGCCCGTGAGAAACTTCTATGTTGTGCAGCCCAGGAGGTAAACATGTTCTTGGGCCCATGAGAAATTTCTATTGTTTCTGTTATGAAGCTATTCCCAGGTTAATATCAGCGCGATGCTTTGTCTAGAAGGCTGAGGTCACTGTAGGATGAGGAACTGATTGAGGTCCAGCTTCAGTGTGTGATTTCCCACACGCGTTCACTGCCGGACCCCTGGCTCCTGCTCCCAACAGTGGTGCGCATTGTAAGGGTTTCTAACAGGCCATTCACTTGTAGGAGAGAGAAAAACATCACGGGGTGGTGTGAATCAGAGGGTCTGAATTAGGTTAGGCAGTGAGTGGCAATGTAGGATGGAGGAAAGCACCAGGGGTGGTCAGCATGGGGAGGTAAGGAAACATGCAGTGGCAATGTAGGATAGGTTTCTGAAAAACATCGAGGGGTTGTGCGCATTGTATGGGTGTGTAACATTACATTCCACAGTAGGAGTGAGAAATACAATACGGGATGTTGTGAATCGGAGTGTGTGAATTAGTATAGGCAGTGAGTGGGAATGTAGGATGGAGAAAAGCACCACGCAGTGGTCAGCATGGGGATGTTAGGAAACATGCAGTGGCAATGTAGGATAGGTTTCTGAAAAACATCGTGGGGTGGTGCGCATTGTATGGTTGTGTAATATAACATTCACTAGTAGGAGTGAGAAAAACATCAAGGGGTGGTCTGAACCAGAGCGTCTGAATTAGCATAGGAAGCGAGGGGCAATGTAGGATGGAGAAAAGCCCCAAGGGGTGGTCAGCATGGGGAGGTCAGGAAACATGAAGTGGCAATGTAGGATAGCTTTCTGAAAAACATTGCGGTGTGGTGCGCATTGTATGGGTGTATAACATTATATTCACTAGTAGGAGTGAGAAAAACATCACGGGGTGGTGTGAATCAGAGGGTCTGAATTAGGATAGGCAGTGAGTGGCAATATAGGATGGAGAAAAGCACCACGGGTTGGTCAGCATGGGGAGGTCAGGAAACTTGCAGTGGTAATGTAGGATAGGTTTCTGAAAAACATCGCGGGGTGGTGCACATTGTATGGGTGTGTAACATTACATTCACTAGTAGGAGTGAGAAAAACATCACGGGGTGTTGTGAATCGGAGGGTCTGAATTAGGATAGGCAGTGAGTGGCAATGTAGGATGGAGAAAACACCACGGGGTGGTCAGCATGGGGAGGTCAGGAAAAATGCAGTGGCAATGTAGGATAGGTTTCTGAAAAACATCGCGGGTTGGTGCACATTGTATTGGTGTGTAACATTACATTCACTAGTAGGAGTGAGAAAAACATCACGGGTTGGTGTGAAACAGAGGGTCTGAATAAGGATAGGCAGTGAGTGGCAATGTAGGCTGGAGAAAAGCACCACGGGGTGGTCAGCATGGGGAGGTCACGAAACATGCAGTGGCAAAGTAGGATTGGTTTTTGAAAAACATCGCGGGGTGGTGCGCATTGTATGGCTGTATAACATTATATTGAGTAGTAGGAGTGAGAAAAAATCACGGGGTGGTGTGAATCGGAGGGTCTGAATTACAATAGGCAGTGAGTGGCAATGTAGGATGGAGAAAAGAACGACGGGGTGCTCAGCATGGGGAGGTCAGGAAACATGCAGTGGCAACGTAGGATAGGTTTCGGAAAACAACGCGGGGTGTTGCGCTTTGTATGGGTGTGTAACATTACATTCACAGGTAGGAGTGAGAAAAACATCACGGGGTGGTGTGAATAATAGGATCGGAATTAGGATACGAAGTGAGTGGCAATGTAGGATGGAGAAAAGCACCACGGGGTCGTCAGCATGGGGAGGTCAGGAAACATGCAGTGGCAATGTAGGATAGGTTTCTGAAAAACATCGGGGGGTGGTGCGCATTGTAAGGTTTTCTAACAGGCCATTCACTAGTAGGAGAGAGAAAAACATCACGGGGTGGTGTGAATCAGAGGGTCTGAATTAGGTAAGGCAGTGAGTGGCAATGTAGGATGGAGAAAAGCACCACGGGGTGGTCAGCATGGGGTTGTTAGGAAACATGCAGTGGCAATGTAGGATACGTTTCTGAAAAACATCGTGTGGTGGTGAGCATTGTATGGTTGTGTAACATAACATTCACTAGTAGGAGTGAGAAAAACATCAAGGGGTGGTCTGAATCAGAGCGTCTGAATTAGGATAGGCAGGGAGGGGCAATGTAGGAAGGAGAAAAGCAATAAGAGGTGGTGAGCATGGGGAGGTCAGGAAACATGCAGTGGCAATGTAGGATAGGTTTCTGAAAAACATCGATGTGTTGTGCGCATTGTATGGGTGTGCAACATTATATTCACTAGTAGCAGTGAGAAAAACATCACAGGGTGGTTTGAATTGGGGGTTCTGTATTAGGATAGGCAGTGAGTGGCAATGTAGGATGGAGAAAAGCATGACGGGGTGGTCAGCATGGGGAGGTCAGGAAACATGCAGTGGCAATGTAGGATAGGTTTCAGAAAACAACGCGGGGTGTTGCGTTTTGTATGGGTGTGCAACATTGCATTCACAGGTAGGAGTGAGAAAAGCATCACGGGGTGGTGTGAATCATAGGATTGGAATTAGGATACGAAGTGAGTGGCAATGTAGGATGGAGAAAAGCACCACGGGGTGGTCAGCATGGGTAGGTCTGGAAACATGCAGTGGCAATATAGGATATGTTTCTGAAAAACATCGCGTGTTGGTGCGCATTTTATGGGTTTTTAACATTACATTCACTAGTAGGAGTGAGAAAAACATCACGGGGTGCTGTGAATCGGAGGGTCTGAATTAGGTTGGCAGGGAGTGGCAATGTAGGAAGGAGAAAAGCACGACGGAGTGCTCACCATGGGGAGGTCAGGAAACATGCAGTGGCAATGTAGGATAGGTTTCTGAAAAACATCCCGGGGTGGTGCGCATTGTAAGGGTTTCTAACAGGCCATTCACTAGTAGGAGAGAGAAAAACATCACGTGGTGGTGTGATTCAGAGGGTCTGAATTAGGTTAGGCAGTGAGTGGCAATGTAGGATGGAGGAAAGCATCACGGGGTGGTCAGCATGGGGAGGTCTGGAAGCATGCAGTGGCAATGTAGGATAGGTTTCTGAAAAACATCGTGGAGTAGTGCGCATTGTATGGGTTGCTAACATTACATTCAGTAATAGCAATGAGAAAAACATCAAGGGGTGGTGTGAATCGGAGGGCCTGAATAAGGATAGGCAGTGAGTGGCAATGTAGGATGGAGAAAAGTAAGACGGGGTGGTCAGCATGTGGAGATCAGGAAACATGCAGTGGCAATGTAGCATAGCTTTCTGAAAGACTTCACGGGGTGGTGCGCATTGTATGGGTTCCTCACATTACGTTCACTAGTAGTGTGGGAAAAACATCACGGGGTGGTGTGAATCATAGGATCTAAATTAGTTTAGGCAGTGCGTAGCAATGTAGGATGGAGAAAAGCACCACGGGGTGGTGAGCATCGGGAGGTCAGGAAAAATGCAGTGGCAACGTAGGATAGGTTTCGGAAAAACATCGCACGGTGGTGCGCATTGATTGGGAATGTAACATTGCATTCATTAGTAGGAGTGAGTAAAACTTCAAGGGGTGGTCTGAATCTGAGAGTCTGAATTAGGATAGGCAGGGAGGGGCAATGTAGGATGGAGAAAAGCACCACGGGGTGGTCAGCATGGGGATGTCAGGAAACATGCAGTGTCAAAGTAGGATAGGTTTCTGAAACACATGGCGGGGTGGTGCGCATTGTATGGGTGTGTAACATTATATTCACTAGTAGGAGTGAGAAAAATGTCACGGGGTGGTGCGCATTGTATGGGTGTGTGACATTATATTCACTAGTAGGAGTGAGAAAAACATCACGGGGTGGTGTGCATTGTATGGGTGTGTAACATTATATTCACTAGTAGGAGTGAGAAAAACATCACGGGTTGGTGTGAATCGGAGTGTCTGAATTAGAATAGGCAGTGAGTGGCAATGTAGGATGGAGAAAAGCACCACGTTGTGGTCAGCATGGGGAGATCAGGAAACATGCAGTCGCAATGTAGCATAGGTTTCTGAAAAACTTCGCGGGGTGGTGCGCATTGTATGGGTTCCTCACATTACATTCACTAGTAGTGTGGGAAAAACATCACGGGGTGGTGTGAATCATAGGATCTAAATTAGTTTAGGCAGTGCGTAGCAATGTAGGATGGAGAAAAGCACCACGGGGTGGTGAGCATCGGGAGGTCAGGAAAAATGCAGTGGCAACGTAGGATAGGTTTTGGAAAAACATCGCACCGTGGTGCGCATTGATTGGGAATGTAACATTACATTCATTAGTAGGAGTAAGAAAAACTTCAAGGGGTGGTCTGAATCGGAGAGTCTGAATTAGGATAGGCAGGGAGGGGCCATGTAGGATGGAGAAAAGCACCACGGGGTGGTCAGCATGGGGAGGTCAGGAAACATGCAGTGGCAATGTAGGATAGGTTTCTGAAAAACATGGCGGGGTGCTGCGCATTGTATGGGTGTGTAACATTGTATTGACTAGTAGGAGTGAGAAAAACGTCACAGGGTGGTGCACATTGTATGGGTGTGTAACATTATATTCACTAGTAGGAGTGAGAAAAACATCACGGGGTGGTGCGCATTGTATGGGTGTGTAACATTATATTCACTAGTAGGAGTGAGAAAAACATCACGGGTTGGTGTGAATCGGAGTGTCTGAATTAGAATAGGCAGTGAGTGGCAATGCAGGATGGAGAAAAGCACCACGGGTTGGTCAGCATGGGGAGGTCAGTAAACTTGCAGTGGCAATGTAGGATAGGTTTCTGAAAAACATCACAGGGTGGTGCACATTGTATGGGTGTGTAACATTACATTCACTACTAGGAGTGAGAAAAACATCACGGGGTGCTGTGAATCGGAGGGTCTGAATTAGGATAGGCAGTGAGTGGCAATGTAGGATTGAGAAAAGCACGACGGGGTGGTCAGCATGGGAAGGTCAGGAAACATGCAGTGGAAATGTAGGATAGGTTTCTGAAACACATCGCGGGTTGGTGCACATTGTATTGGTGTGTAACATTACATTCACTAGTAGGAGTGAGAAAAACATCACGGGTTGGTGTGAAACGGAGGGTCTGAATAAGGATAGGCAGTGAGTGGCAATGTAGGCTGGAGAGAAGCACCACGGGGTGGTCAGCATGTGGAGGTCATGAAACATGCAGTGGCAATATAGGATAGGTTTCTGAACAACATCGCCGGGTGGTGGGCATTGTATGGGTGTGTAACATAACATTCACCAGTAGGAGTGAGAAAAACATCACGGGGTGGTGTGAATCGGAGTGTCTGAATTAGGATAGGCAGTGAGTGGCAATATAGGATGGAGAAAAGCACCACGGGGTTTTCACCATGGGGAGGTCAGGAAACATGCAGTGGCAATGTAGGATAGGTTTCTGAAAAACATCACGGGCTTGTGTGTATTGTATGGGTGTGTAACATCACATTCACTAGTAGGAGTGAGAAAAACATCACGCGGGGGGTGTGAATCGGAGGGTCTGAATAAGGATAGGCAGTGAGTGGAAATGTAGGATGGAGAAAAGCACCACGGGGTGGTCAGCATGGGGAGGTCAGGAAAAATGCAGTGGCAATATGGGATAGGTTTGAAAAACATCACAGCGTGTTGCGCATTGTATGGGTGTGTAACATTACATTCACTAATAGGAGTGAGAAAAACATCACGGGGTGGTGTTAATCGGAGGGTCTGAATTAGGATAGGGAGTGAGTGGCAATGTAGGATGGAGAAAAGCACCACGGGGTGGTCAGCATGGGGAGGTCAGGAAACATGCAGTGGAAATGTAGGCGAGGTTTCTGTAAAACATCGCGGGGTGGTGCGCATTGTATGGCTGTGTAACATTACATTCACTACTAGGAGTGAGAAAAACATCACGGAGTGGTGTGAATCAGAGGGTCTGAATTAGGATAAGCAGTGAGTGGCAAAGTAGGATGGAGAAAAGCACGACGGTGTGGTCAGCATGAGGAGGACAGGAATCATGCAGTGGCAGTGTACGATAGGTTTCTGAAAAACATCGCAGGGTGGTGCGCATTGTATGGGTGTGTAACATTACATTCACCAGTAGGAGTGAGAAAAACATCACGCGGGGGGTGTGAATCGGAGGGTCTGAATAAGGATACGCAGTGAGTCGCAATGTAGCTTGGAAAGAACACCACGGGGTGGTCAGCATTGGGAGGTCAGGAAACATGCAGTGGCAATGTAGGATAGGTTTCTGAAAAACATCGTGGGGTGGTGCGCATTGTATGGTTGTGTAAAATTACATTCACTAGTAGGAGTGAGAAAAACATCACAGGATTGTGTGAATCGGATGGTCTGAATTAGGATAGGCACAGAGTGGCAATGTAGGATCGAGAAAAGCACCACAGGGTGGTCACAATGGGGAGGTCAGGAAACATGCAGTGGCAATGTAGGATAGGTTTCTGAAAAACATCTCAGGGTGGTGCGCATTGTATGAGTGTGTAACATTACATTCACTAGTAGGAGTGAGAAAAACATCACGAGGTGGTGCGAATTATAGGATCTGAATTAGGATAGGCAGTGAGTGGCAATATAGGATGGAGAAAAGCACCATGGGTTGGTCAGCATGGGGAGGTCAGGAAACATGCAGTGGCAATATAGGATAGGTTTCTGAAAAACATCGCGGGGTGGTGCGCATTTTATGGGTTTTTAACATTATATTCACTAGTAGGAGTCAGAGAAACATCACGGGATGGTGTGAATCGGAGGGTCTGAATTAATTTGGCAGGGAGTGGCAAGGTAGGAAGGAGAAAAGCACGACGGAGTGCTCCCCATGAGGAGGTCAGAAACATACAGTGGCAATTTAGGATAGGTTTCTGAAAAACATCGGGGGGTGGTGCGCATTGTAAGGGTTTCTAACAGGCCATTCACTAGTAGGAGAGAGAAAAACATCACGGGGTGGTGTGAATCAGAGGGTCTGAATTAGGTAAGGCAGTGAGTGGCAATGTAGAAGGGAGGATATCACCACGGGGTGGTCAGCATGGGGAGGTCAGGAAACATGCAGTGGCAATGTAGGATAGGTTTCTGAAAAACATCGCGGGGTGGTGCGCATTGTAAGGGCTTCTAACAGGCCATTCACTGGTAGGAGAGAGAAAAACATCACGGGGTGGTGTGAATTAGAGGGTCTGAATTAAGTTAGGCGGTGAGTGGCAATGTAGGATGGAGGAAAGCATCACGGGGTGGTCAGCATGGGGAGGTCAGGAACAATGCAGTGGCAATGTAGGATAGGTTTCTGAAAAACATCGCGGGGTAGTGCGCATTGTATGGGTTGCTAACATTACATTCAGTAATAGCAATGAGAAAAACATCAAGGGGTGGTGTGAATCGGAGGGCCTGAATAAGGATAGGCAGTGAGTGGCAATGTAGGATGGAGATAAGTAAGACGGGGTGGTCAGCATGGGGAGATCAGGAAACATGCAGTGGCAATGTAGCATAGGTTTCTGAAAAACTTTCCTGGGTGGTGCGCATTGTATGGGTTCCTCACATTACATTCACTAGTAGTGTGGGAAAAACATCACGGGGTGGTGTGAATCATAGGATCTAAATTAGTTTAGGCAGTGCGTAGCAATGTAGGATGGAGAAAAGCACCACGGGGTGGTGAGCATCGGGAGGTCAGGAAAATGCAGTGGCAACGTAGGATAGGTTTCGGAAAAACATCGCACGGTGGTGCGCATTGATTGGGAATGTAACATTACATTCATTAGTAGGAGTGAGTAAAACTTCAAGGGGTGGTCTGAATCTGAGAGTCTGAATTAGGATAGGCAGGGAGGGGCAATGTAGGATGGAGAAAACACCACGGGGTGGTCAGCATGGGGAGGTCAGGAAACATGCAGTGGCAAAGTATGATAGGTTTCTGAAAAACATGGCAGGGTGCTGCGCATTGTATGGGTGTGTAACATTATATTCACTAGTAGAAGTGAGAAAAACGTCACGGGGTGGTGCGCTTTGTATGGGTGTGTAACATTATATTCACTAGTAGGAGTGAGAAAAACATCACGGGTTGGTGTGAATCGGAGTGTCTGAATTAGAATAGGCAGTGAGTGGCAATGCAGGATGGAGAAAAGCACCACGGGTTGGTCAGCATGGGGAGGTCAGTAAACTTGCAGTGGCAATGTAGGATAGGTTTCTGAAAAACATCACAGGGTGGTGCACATTGTATGGGTGTGTAACATTACATTCACTACTAGGAGTGAGAAAAACATCACGGGGTGCTGTGAATCGGAGGGTCTGAATTAGGATAGGCAGTGAGTGGCAATGTAGGATTGAGAAAAGCACGACGGGGTGGTCAGCATGGGAAGGTCAGGAAACATGCAGTGGAAATGTAGGATAGGTTTCTGAAACACATCGCGGGTTGGTGCACATTGTATTGGTGTGTAACATTACATTCACTAGTAGGAGTGAGAAAAACATCACGGGTTGGTGTGAAACGGAGGGTCTGAATAAGGATAGGCAGTGAGTGGCAATGTAGGCTGGAGAGAAGCACCACGGGGTGGTCAGCATGTGGAGGTCATGAAACATGCAGTGGCAATATAGGATAGGTTTCTGAACAACATCGCCGGGTGGTGGGCATTGTATGGGTGTGTAACATAACATTCACCAGTAGGAGTGAGAAAAACATCACGGGGTGGTGTGAATCGGAGTGTCTGAATTAGGATAGGCAGTGAGTGGCAATATAGGATGGAGAAAAGCACCACGGGGTTTTCACCATGGGGAGGTCAGGAAACATGCAGTGGCAATGTAGGATAGGTTTCTGAAAAACATCACGGGCTTGTGTGTATTGTATGGGTGTGTAACATCACATTCACTAGTAGGAGTGAGAAAAACATCACGCGGGGGGTGTGAATCGGAGGGTCTGAATAAGGATAGGCAGTGAGTGGAAATGTAGGATGGAGAAAAGCACCACGGGGTGGTCAGCATGGGGAGGTCAGGAAAAATGCAGTGGCAATATGGGATAGGTTTGAAAAACATCACAGCGTGTTGCGCATTGTATGGGTGTGTAACATTACATTCACTAATAGGAGTGAGAAAAACATCACGGGGTGGTGTTAATCGGAGGGTCTGAATTAGGATAGGGAGTGAGTGGCAATGTAGGATGGAGAAAAGCACCACGGGGTGGTCAGCATAGGGAGGTCAGGAAACATGCAGTGGAAATGTAGGCGAGGTTTCTGTAAAACATCGCGGGGTGGTGCGCATTGTATGGCTGTGTAACATTACATTCACTACTAGGAGTGAGAAAAACATCACGGAGTGGTGTGAATCAGAGGGTCTGAATTAGGATAAGCAGTGAGTGGCAAAGTAGGATGGAGAAAAGCACGACGGTGTGGTCAGCATGAGGAGGACAGGAATCATGCAGTGGCAGTGTACGATAGGTTTCTGAAAAACATCGCAGGGTGGTGCGCATTGTATGGGTGTGTAACATTACATTCACCAGTAGGAGTGAGAAAAACATCACGCGGGGGGTGTGAATCGGAGGGTCTGAATAAGGATACGCAGTGAGTCGCAATGTAGCTTGGAAAGAACACCACGGGGTGGTCAGCATTGGGAGGTCAGGAAACATGCAGTGGCAATGTAGGATAGGTTTCTGAAAAACATCGTGGGGTGGTGCGCATTGTATGGTTGTGTAAAATTACATTCACTAGTAGGAGTGAGAAAAACATCACAGGATTGTGTGAATCGGATGGTCTGAATTAGGATAGGCACAGAGTGGCAATGTAGGATCGAGAAAAGCACCACAGGGTGGTCACAATGGGGAGGTCAGGAAACATGCAGTGGCAATGTAGGATAGGTTTCTGAAAAACATCTCAGGGTGGTGCGCATTGTATGAGTGTGTAACATTACATTCACTAGTAGGAGTGAGAAAAACAT
The DNA here is from genome assembly GCF_034190915.1 of Cavia porcellus. Lineage (NCBI taxonomy): Eukaryota > Metazoa > Chordata > Mammalia > Rodentia > Caviidae > Cavia > Cavia porcellus. The sequence continues at coordinate 32,891,149 of NW_026947515.1, forward strand.
CACGAGGTGGTGCGAATTATAGGATCTGAATTAGGATAGGCAGTGAGTGGCAATATAGGATGGAGAAAAGCACCACGGGTTGGTCAGCATGGGGAGGTCAGGAAACATGCAGTGGCAATATAGGATAGATTTCTGAAAAACATCGCGGGGTGGTGCGCATTTTATGGGTTTTTAACATTATATTCACTAGTAGGAGTCAGAGAAACATCACGGGATGTTGTGAATCGGAGGGTCTGAATTAATTTGGCAGGGAGTGGCAAGGTAGGAAGGAGAAAAGCACGACGGAGTGCTCCCCATGAGGAGGTCAGAAACATACAGTGGCAATTTAGGATAGGTTTCTGAAAAACATCGGGGGGTGGTGCGCATTGTAAGGGTTTCTAACAGGCCATTCACTAGTAGGAGAGAGAAAAACATCACGGGGTGGTGTGAATCGGAGGGTCTGAATTAGGTAAGGCAGTGAGTGGCAATGTAGAAGGGAGGATATCACCACGGGGTGGTCAGCATGGGGAGGTCAGGAAACATGCAGTGGCAATGTAGGATAGGTTTCTGAAAAACATCGCGGGGTGGTGCGCATTGTAAGGGCTTCTAACAGGCCATTCACTGGTAGGAGAGAGAAAAACATCACGGGGTGGTGTGAATTAGAGGGTCTGAATTAAGTTAGGCAGTGAGTGGCAATGTAGGATGGAGGAAAGCATCACGGGGTGGTCAGCATGGGGAGGTCAGGAACAATGCAGTGGCAATGTAGGATAGGTTTCTGAAAAACATCGCGGGGTAGTGCGCATTGTATGGGTTGCTAACATTACATTCAGTAATAGCAATGAGAAAAACATCAAGGGGTGGTGTGAATCGGAGGGCCTGAATAAGGATAGGCAGTGAGTGGCAATGTAGGATGGAGATAAGTAAGACGGGGTGGTCAGCATGGGGAGATCAGGAAACATGCAGTGGCAATGTAGCATAGGTTTCTGAAAAACTTTCCTGGGTGGTGCGCATTGTATGGGTTCCTCACATTACATTCACTAGTAGTGTGGGAAAAACATCACGGGGTGGTGTGAATCATAGGATCTAAATTAGTTTAGGCAGTGCGTAGCAATGTAGGATGGAGAAAAGCACCACGGGGTGGTGAGCATCGGGAGGTCAGGAAAATGCAGTGGCAACGTAGGATAGGTTTCGGAAAAACATCGCACGGTGGTGCGCATTGATTGGGAATGTAACATTACATTCATTAGTAGGAGTGAGTAAAACTTCAAGGGGTGGTCTGAATCTGAGAGTCTGAATTAGGATAGGCAGGGAGGGGCAATGTAGGATGGAGAAAACACCACGGGGTGGTCAGCATGGGGAGGTCAGGAAACATGCAGTGGCAAAGTATGATAGGTTTCTGAAAAACATGGCAGGGTGCTGCGCATTGTATGGGTGTGTAACATTATATTCACTAGTAGAAGTGAGAAAAACGTCACGGGGTGGTGCGCTTTGTATGGGTGTGTAACATTATATTCACTAGTAGGAGTGAGAAAAACATCACGGGGTGGTGCACATTGTATGGGTGTGTAACATTACATTCACTACTAGGAGTGAGAAAATCATCACGGGGTGCTGTGAATCGGAGGGTCTGAATTAGGATAGGCAGTAAGTTGGAATGTACGATTGAGAAAAGCACAACGGGGTGGTCAGCATGGGGAAGTCAGAAACACGCAGTGGCAATGTAGGATAGGTTTCGGAAACACATTGCGGGTTGGTGCACATTGTATTGGTGTGTAACATTACATTCACTAGTAGGAGTGAGAAAAACATCACGGGTTGGTGTGAAACGGAGGGTCTGAATAAGGATAGGCAGTGAGTGGCAATGTAGGCTGGAGAGAAGCACCACGGGGTGGTCAGCATGGGGAGGTCATAAAACATGCAGTGGCAACGTAGGATAGGTTTCTGAACAACATCGCCGGGTGGTGGGCATTGTATGGGTGTGTAACATAACATTCACCAGTAGGAGTGAGAAAAACATCACTGGGTGGTGTGAATCGGAGGTCTGAATTAGGATAGGCAGTGAGTGGCAATATAGGATGGAGAAAAGCACCACGGGGTTTTCACCATGGGGAGGTCAGGAAACATGCAGTGGTAATATAGGATAGGTTTCTGAAAAACATCACGGGCTTGTGTGCATTGTATGGGTGTGTAACATTACATTCACTAATTGGAGTGAGAAAAACATCACGGGGTGGTGTGAATCGGAGGTTCTGAATTAGGATAGGGAGTGAGTGGCAATGTAGGATGGAGAAAAGCACCACGGGGTGGTCAGCATGGGGAGGTCAGGAAACATGCATTGGAAATGTAGGCGAGGTTTCTGTAAAACATCGTGGGGTGGTGCGCATTGTATGGGTGTGTGACATTACATTCACTACTAGGAGTGAGAAAAACATCACGGAGTGGTGTGAATCAGAGGGTCTGAATTAGGATAGGCAGTGAGTGGCAATGTAGGATGGAGAAAAGCACCACGGGGTGGTCAGCATGAGGAGGACAGGAATCATGCAGTGGCAGTGTACGATAGGTTTCTGAAAAATATCGCAAGAGTGGTGCGCATTGTATGGGTGTGTAACATTACATTCACCAGTAGGAGTGAGAAAAACATCACGCGGGGGGTGTGAATCGGAGGGTCTGAATAAGGATAGGCAGTGAGTCGCAATGTAGGTTGGAAAGAACACCACGGGGTGGTCAGCATGGGGAGATCAGGAAACATGCAGTGGCAATGTAGGATAGGTTTCTGAAAAACATCGTGGGGTGGTGCGCATTGTATGGTTGTGTAAAATTACATTCACTAGTATGAGTGAGAAAAACATCAGAGGCTTGTGTGAATCGGATGGTCTGAATTAGGGTAGGCACTGAGTGGCAATGTAGGATCGAGAAAAGCACCACGGGGTGGTCAGCATGGGGAGGTCAGGAAACATGCAGTGGCAATGTAGGATAGGTTTCTGAAAAACATCTCAGGGTGGTGCGCATTATATGGGTGTGTAACATTACATTCACTACTAGGAGTGAGAAAAACAACACGAGGTGGTGCGAATTATAGGATCTGAATTAGGATAGGGAGTGAGTGGCAATGTACGATGGAGAAAAGCACCACGGGATGGTCAGCATCGGGATGTCAGGAAACATGCAGTGGCATTGTAAGATATTTTTCTGAAAGCCATCACGGGTGGTGTGCATTGTAAGGGTTTGTAATTTTACTTTCACTAGTAGAAGTGAGAAAAACATCACGGGGTGGTTTGAATCAGAGGGTCTGAATTAGGTTAGGTAGTGAGTGGCAATGTAGGATGGAGAAAAGCACGATGGAGTGGTCAACATGGGGAGGTCAGGAAACATGCAGTGGCAATGTAGGATAGGTTTCTGAAAAACATCGTCGGGAGGGGCGCATTGTAAGGGTTTCTAACCGACCAATCACTAGTAGGAGAGAGAAAAACGTCACGGCGTGGTGTGAATCGGAGGGTCTGAATTAGTTTAGGCAGTGAGTGGCAATGTAGGATGGAGGAAAGCACCCCGGAGTGGTCAGAATGGGGAGGTCAGGAAACATGCAGTAGCAATGTAGGATAGGTTTATCAAAAACATAGCGGGGTGGTGCGCATTGTATGGTTGTGTAACATTACATTCACTAGTAGGAGTGAGAAAACCATCAGGGGTGGTGTGAATCGGAGGGTCTGAAATAGGATAGGCAGTGAGTGGCAATGTAGGATTGAGAAAATCACGACGGGGTGGTCAGCATGGGGAGGTCAAGAAACATACAGTGCCAATGTAGGATAGGTTTCTGAAATACATCGCGGGTTGGTGCACATTGTATTGGTGTGTAACATTACATTCACTAGTAGGAGTGAGAAAAACATCACGGGTTGGTGTGAAACGGAGGGTCTGAATAAGGATAGGCAGTGAGTGGCAATGTAGGCTGGAGAAAAGCACCACGGGGTGGTCAGCATGGGGAGGTCAGGAAACATGCAGTGGCAAAGTAGGTTAGGTTTCTGAAAAACATCGCGGGGTGGTGCGCATTGTATGGGTGTGTAACATTATATTCACTAGTAAGAGTGAGAAAAACATCACGGGGTGGTGTGAATCGGAGCGTCTGTATTAGAATAGTCAGGGAGGGGTAATATAGGATGGAAAAAAGCACCACAGGGTGGTCAGCATGGGGAGGTCAGGAAACATGCAGGGGCAATGTAGGATATAGGTTTCTGAAAATCATCGCTGGGTGGTGCGCATTGTATGGTTGTGTAACATAACATTCACTAGTAGGAGTGAGAAAAACATCACGGGGTGGTGTGAATAGGAGGGTCTGAATTAGGATAGGCAGTGAGTGGTAATGTAGGATGGAGAAAAGCACGACGGGGTGGTCAGCATGGGGAGGTCAGGAAACATGCAGTGGCAACGTAGCATAGGTTTCGGAAAACAACGCGGGGTGGTGCGCTTTGTATGGGTGTGTAACATTACATTCACAGGTAGGAGTGAGAAAAACATCACGGGGTGGTGTGAATCATATGGTCTGAATTAGGATAGGCAGTGAGTGGCAATGTAGGATGGAGAAAAGCACCACGAGGTGGTCAGCATGGGGAGGTCAGGAAACATGCAGTGGCAATATAGGATAGGTTTCTGAAAAACATCGCGGGGTGGTGCGCATTTTATGGGTTTTTAACATTTCATTCGCTAGTAGGAGTGAGAAAAACATCACGGGGTGCTGTGAATCGGAAGGTCTGAATTAGGTTGGCAGGGAGTGGCAATGTAGGAAGGAGAAAAGCACGACGGAGTGCCCACCATGGGGAGGTAAGGAAGCATGCAGTTGCAATGTAGGATAGGTTTCTGAAAAACTTCGCGGGGTGGTGCGCATCGTAAGGGTTTCTTACAGGCCATTCACTAGTAGGAGATAGAAAAACATCACGGGGTGGTGTGAATCAGAGGGTCTCAATTAGGTTAGGCAGTGAGTGGCAATGTAGGATGGGGAAATCACCACGGGTTGGTCAGCATGAGGAAGTCAGGAAACATGCAGTGTCAATGTAGGATAGGTTTCTGAAAAACATCGCAGGGTGGTGCGCATTGTATGGGTGTGTAACATTACATTCCCCAGTAGGAGTGAGAAATACAATACGGGATGGTGTGAATCGGAGTGTGTGAATTAGGATAGGCAGTGAGTGGCAATGTAGGATGGAGAAAAGCACAACGGGGTGGTCAGCATGGGGATGTAGGAAACCTGCAGTGGCAATGTAGGATAGGTTTCTGAAAAACATCGTGGGGTGGTGCGCATTGTATGGGTGTGTAACATAACTTTCACTAATAGGAGTGAGAAAAACATCAAGGGGTGGTCTGAACCAGAGCGTCTGAATTAGCATAGGATGCGAGGGGCAATGTAGGATGGAGAAAAGCCCCAAGGTGTGCTCAGCATGGGAGGTCAGGAAACATGAAGTGGCAATGTAGGATAAGTTTCTGAAAAACGTCTTGGGTGGTGCGCATTGTATGTGTGTGTAACATTACATTCACTAGTAAGAGTGAGAAAACCTTCACGGGGTGGTGTGAATCGGAGGGTCTGAATTAGGTTAGGCAGTGAGTGGCAGTGTAGGATGGAGAAATCACCACGGGGTGGTCCGCAAGAGGAGGTCAGGAAACATGCAGTGGCAATGTAGGATAGGTTTCTGAAAAACCACGCGTGTTGGTGCACATTGTATTGGTGTGTAACATTACATTGACTAGTAGGAGTGAGAAAAACATCAAGGGGTGGTGTGAATCGGAGTGTCTGAATTAGTTTGGCAGGGAGTGGCAATGTAGGAAGGAGAAAAGCACGACGGAGTGCCCACCATGGGGAGGTCAGGAAGCATGCAGTGACAATGTAGGATAGGTTTCTGAAAAACATCGCGGGGTGGTGCGCATCGTAAGGGTTTCTAACAGGCCATTCACTAGTAGGAGAGAGAAAAACATCACGGGCTTCTGTGAATCAGAGGGTCTGAATTAGGTTAGGCAGTTAGTGGCAATGTAGGATGGAGAAAAGCACGACGGGTGGTCAGCATGGAGAGGTCAGGAAACATGCAGTGGCAATGTAGGATAGGGTTCGGAAAACAACGCGGGGTGGTGCGCTTTGTATGGGTGTGTAACATTACATTCACAGGTAGGAGTGAGAAAAACATCACGGGGTGGTGTGATTCATAGGATCGGATTAGGATACGAAGTGAGTGGCAATGTAGGATGGAGAAAAGCACCACGGGGTGGTCAGCATGGGGAGGTCAGGAAACATGCAGTGGCAATATAGGATAGGTTTTTGAAAAACATCGCGTGGTGGTGCGCATTTTATGGGTTTTTAACATTACATTCACTAGTAGAAGTGAGAAAAACATCATGGGGTGGTGTGAATCAGAGGGTCTGAATTAGTTTGGCAGGGAGAGGCATTGTAGGAAGGAGAAAAGCACGACGGAGTGCTCACCATGGGGAGGTCAAGAAACATGCAGTGGCAATGTAGGATAGGTTTCTGAAAAACATCGCGGGGTGGTGCGCATTGTAAGGGTTTCTAACAGGCCATTCACTAGTAGGAGAGAGAAAAACATCACGGGGTTGTGTGAATCAGAGGGTCTGAATTAGCTTAGGCAGTGAGTGGCAATGTAGGATGGAGGAAAGCACCACGGGGTGGTCAGCATGGGGAGGTCAGGAAACATGCAGTGGCAATGGAGGATAGGTTACTGAAAAACATCGATGGGTGGTGCGCATTGTATGGGTGTGTAACATTATATTCACAAGTAGGAGTGAGAAAAACATCACGGGGTGGTGTGAATCGGAGGGTCTGAATTAGGATAGGCAGTGAATGGCAATGTAGGATTGAGAAAAGTACGACGGGGTGGTCAGCATGGGGAGGTCAGGAAACATGCAGTGGCAATGTAGGATAAGTTTCTGAAAAACATCGCGGGGAGGTGCGCATTGTGTGGGTGTGTAACATTATATTCATTAGTAGGAGTGAGAAAAACACCACGGGGTGTTGTGAATCGGAGCGTCTGTATTAGAATAGGCAGGGAGGGGCAATATAGGATGGAAAAATCACCACGGGTTGGTCAGCATGCGGAGGTCATGAAACATGCCGTGGCAATGTAGGATATAGGTTTCTGAAAAACATCGCCGGGTGGTGCGCATTGTATGGTTGTGTAAAATAACATTCAGTAGTACGAGTGAGAAAAACATCACGGGGTGGTGTGAATAGGAGGGTCTGAATTAGGATAGGCAGTGAGTGGCAATGTAGGATGGAGAAAAGCACGACGGGGTGGTCAGCAAGGGGAAGTCAGGAAACATGCAGTGGCAACGTAGGATAGGTTTCGGAAAACAACGAGGGGTGTTGCGCTTTGTATGAGTGTGTAACATTACATTCACAGGTAGGAGTGATTAAAACATCACGGGGTGGTGTGAATCATAGGATCGGAATTGGGATATGAACTGAGTGGCAATGTAGATAGGAGAAAAGCACCACGGGGTGATCAGCATGGGGAGGTCAGGAAACATGCAGTGGCAATATAGGATAGTTTTCTGAAAAACATCGCGCGGTGGTGCGCGCTTTATGGATTTTTAACATTACATTCACTAGTAGGAGTGAGAAAAACATCACGGGGTGGTGTGAATCAGAGGGTTTGAATTATGTTAGGCAGTGAGTGGCAATGTAGGCTGGAGAAAAGCACCACGGCGTGGTCAGCATGGCGAGGTCAGGAAACATGCAGTGGCAAAGTAGGATAGGTTTCTGAAAAACATCGCGGGGTGGTGCGCATTGTATGGGTGTGTAACATTATATTCACTAGTAGGAGTGAGAAAAACATCACGCGGTGGTGTGAATCGGAGCGTCTCTATTAGAATAGGCAGGGAGGGGCAATATAGGATGGAAAAAAGCACCACGGGGTGGTCAGCATTGTGAGGTCAGGAAACATGCATTGGCAAAATAGGATATAGGTTTCTGAAAAATATCGCGGGGTGGTGCGCATTGTATGGTTGTGTAACATAACATTCACTAGTAGGAGTGAGAAACACATCACGGGTTGGTGTTAATTGGAGGGTCTGAATTAGGATAGGCAGTGAGTGGCAATGTTGGATGGAGAAAAGCACCACCGGGTGGTCAGCATGGGGAGGTCACGAATCATGCAGTGGCAATATAGGATAGGTTTCTGAAAAACATCGCGGAGTGGTGCGCATTTTATGGGTTTTTAACATTACATTCACTAGTAGGAGTGAGAAAATCATCAGAGGGTGGTGTGAATCAGAGGGTCTGAATAGGTTGGCAGGGAGTGGCAATGTAGGATGGAGAAAAGCACGACGGAGTGCTCACCATGGGGAGGTCAGGAAACATGCAGTGGCAATGTATGATAGGTTTCGGAAAAACATCTCGGCGTGGTGCGCATTGTATGGGTGTGTAACATTACATTCCCCAGTAGGAGTGAGAAATACTATACGGGATGGTGTGAATAAGAGTGTGTGAATTAGGATAGGCAGTGAGTGGCAATGTAGTATGGAGAAAAGGATCAGGCGGTGGTCAGCATGGGGATGTTAGGACACATGCAGTGGCAATGTAGGATAGGTTTCTGAAAAACATCGTGGGGTGGTGCGCATTGTATGGTAGTGTAACATCACATTCACTAGTAGGAGTGAGAAAAACATCAAGGGGTGGTCTGAATCGGAGCGTCTGAATTAGGATAGGCAGCGAGGGGCAATGTAGGATGGAGAAAAGCACCACAAGGTGGTGAGCATGGGGAGGTCAGGAAACATGCAGTGGCAATGTAGGATAGGTTTCTGAAAAACATCGATGGGTGGTGTGCATTGTATGGGTGTGTAACATCATATTCACCAGTAGGAGTGAGAAAAACCTCACGGTGTGGTGTGAATCGGAGCGTCTGTATTAGAATAGGCAGGGAGGGGCAATATAGGATGTAAAAAAGCACCACGGGGTGGTCAGCATGGGGAGGTCAGGAAACATGCAGGAGCAATGTAGGATATAGGTTACTGAAAATCATCGCGGGGTGGTGCGCATTGTATGGTTGTGTAACATAACATTCACTAGTACGAGTGAGAAAAACATCAAAGGGTGGTGTGAATTGGAAGGTCTGAATTAGGATAGGCAGTGAGTGGCAATGTAGGATGGAGAAAAGCACGACGGGTGGTCAGCATGGGGAGGTCAGAAAACATGCAGTGACAATGTAGGATAAGTTTTTCAAAAACATCGCGGGGTGGTGCGCATTTTATGGGTTTTTAACATTATATTCACTAGTAGGAGTGAGAAAAACATCATGGGGTGGTGTGAATCTGAGGGTCTGAATTAGTTTGGCAGGGAGTGGCATTGTAGGAAGGAGAAAAGCACGACGGAGTGCTCACCATGGGGAGGTCAGGAAACATGCAGTGGCAATGTAGGATAGGTTTCTGAAAAACATCGCGGGGCGGTGCGCATTGTAAGGGTTTCTAACAGGCCATTCACTAGTAGGAGAGAGAAAAACATCACGGGATTGTGTGAATCAGAGGGTCTGAATTAGCTTAGGCAGTGAGTGGCAATGTAGGATGGAGGAAAGCACCACGGGGTGGTCAGCATGGGGAGGTCAGGAAACATGCAGTGGCAATGGAGGATAGGTTACTGAAAAACATCGTGGGGTGGTGCGCATTGTATGGTTGTGTAACATAACATTCACTAGTAGGAGTGAGAAACACATCACGGGTTGGTGTTAATTGGAGGGTCTGAATTAGGATAGGCAGTGAGTGGCAATGTTGGATGGAGAAAAGCACCACCGGGTGGTCAGCATGGGGAGGTCACGAATCATGCAGTGGCAATATAGGATAGGTTTCTGAAAAACATCACGGATTGGTGCGCATTTTATGGGTTTTTAACATTACATTCACTAGTAGGAGTGAAAAAATCATCACAGGGTGGTGTGAATCAGAGGGTCTGAATAGGTTGGCAGGGAGTGGCAATGTAGGATGGAGAAAAGCACGACGGAGTGCTCACCATGGGGAGGTCAGGAAACATGCAGTGGCAATGTATGATAGGTTTCTGAAAAACATCGCGGCTTGGTGCGCATTGTATGGGTGTGTAACATTACATTCCCCAGTAGGAGTGAGAAATACTATACGGGATGGTGTGAATCAGAGTGTGTGAATTAGGATAGGCAGTGAGTGGCAATGTAGTATAGAGAAAAGGATCACGCGGTGGTCAGCATGGGGATGTTAGGAAACATGCAGTGGCAATGTAGGATAGGTTTCTGAAAAACATCGTGGGGTGGTGCGCATTGTATGGTAGTGTAACATCACATTCACTAGTAGGAGTGAGAAAAACATCAAGGGGTGGTCTGAATCGGAGCGTCTGAATTAGGATAGGCAGCGAGGGGCAATGTAGGATGGAGAAAAGCACCACAAGGTGGTGAGCATGGGGAGGTCAGGAAACATGCAGTGGCAATGTAGGATAGGTTTCTGAAAAACATCGATGGGTGGTGTGCATTGTATGCATTTGTAACATTATATTCACTAGTAGGAGTGAGAAAAAATTCACGGGGTGGTGTGAATCGGAGGGTCTGAATTAGGATAGGCAGGGAGTGGCAATGTAGGATGGAGAAAAGCACCACGGGGTGGACATCATGGTGAGGTCAGGAAACATGCAGTGGCAATGTAGGAAAGGTTTCTGAAAAACATCGCGGGGTGGTGCGCATTGTATGGGTGTGTAACATCATATTCACCAGTAGGAGTGAGAAAAACATCACGGGGTGGTGTGAATCGGAGTGTCTGTATTAGAATAGGCAGGGAGGGGCAATATAGGATGTAAAAAAGCACCACGGGGTGGTCAGCATGGGGAGGTCAGGAAACATGCAGGGGCAATGTAGGATATAGGTTTCTGAAAATCATCGCGGGGTGGTGCGCATTGTATGGTTGTGTAACATAACATTCACTAGTAGGAGTGAGAAAAACATCACAGGGTGGTGTGAATTGGAAGGTCTGAATTAGGATAGGCAGTGAGTGGCAATGTAGGATGGAGAAAAGCACGACAGGTGGTCAGCATGGGGAGGTCAGGATACATGCAGTTGCAATGTAGGATAGGTTTTTCAAAAACATCGCGGGGTGGTGCGCATTTTATGGGTTTTTAACATTACATTCACTAGTAGGAGTGAGAAAAACATAATGGGGTGGTGTGAATCTGAGGGTCTGAATTAGTTTGGCAGGGAATGGCATTGTAGGAAGGAGAAAAGCACGACGGAGTGCTCACCATGGGGAGGTCAAGAAACATGCAGTGGCAATGTAGGATAGGTTTCTGAAAAACATCGCGGGTCGGTGCGCATTGTAAGGGTTTCTAACAGGCCATTCACTAGTAGGAGAGAGAAAAACATCACGGGGTTGTGTGAATCGGAGTGTCTGAATTAGGATAGGCAGTGAGTGGCAATGTAGGATGGAGAAAAGCACCGCGCGGTGGTCAGCATGGGGAGGTCAGGAAACATGCAGTGGCAATGTAGGATAGGTTACTGAAAAACATCGTGGGGTTGTGCCCAGTGTATGGGTGTGTAACATTACATTCCCCAGTAGGAGTGAGAAATACAATACGGGATGGTGTGAATCAGAGTGTGTGAAATAGGATAGGCAGTGAGTGGCAATGTAGGATGGAGAAAAGCACCACGCGGTGGTCAGCATGGGGATGTTAGGAAACATGCAGTGGCAATATAGGATAGGTTTCTGAAAAACATCGCGGGGTGGTGCGCATTTTATGGGATTTTAACATTACATTCGCTGGTAGGAGTGAGAAAAACATCACGGTGTGGTGTGAATCGGAGTGTCTGAATTAGTTTGGCAGGGAGTGGCAATGTAGGAAGGAGAAAAGCACGACGGAGTGCCCACCATGGGGAGGTCAGGAAGCATGCAGTGGCAATGTAGGATAGGTTTCTGAAAAACATCGCGGGGTGGTGCGCATTGTAAGGGTTTCTAACAGGCCATTCACTAGTAGGAGAGAGAAAAACATCACGGGCTTCTGTGAATCAGAGGGTCTGAATTAGATTAGGCAGTGAGTGGCAATGTAGGATGGAGAAAAGCACGACGGGTGGTCAGCATGGAGAGGTCAGGAAACATGCAGTGGCAATGTAGGATAGGGTTCGGAAAACAACGCGGGGTGGTGCTCTTTGTATGGGTGTGTAACATTACATTCACAGGTAGGAGTGAGAAAAACATCACGGGGTGGTGTGATTCATAGGATCGGAATTAGGATACGAAGTGAGTGGCAATGTAGGATGGAGAAAAGCACCACGGGGTGGTCAGCATGGGGAGGTCAGGAAACATGCAGTGGCAATATAGGATAGGTTTTTGAAAAACATCGCGTGGTGGTGCGCATTTTATGGGTTTTTAACATTACATTCACTAGTAGAAGTGAGAAAAACATCATGGGGTGGTGTGAATCAGAGGGTCTGAATTAGTTTGGCAGGGAGAGGCATTGTAGGAAGGAGAAAAGCACGACGGAGTGCTCACCATGGGGAGGTCAAGAAACATGCAGTGGCAATGTAGGATAGGTTTCTGAAAAACATCGCGGGGTGGTGCGCATTGTAAGGGTTTCTAACAGGCCATTCACTAGTAGGAGAGAGAAAAACATCACGGGGTTGTGTGAATCAGAGGGTCTGAATTAGGTTAGGCAGTGAGTGGCAATGTAGGATGGAGGAAAGCACCACGGGGTGGTCCGCATTGGGAGGTCAGGAAACATGCAGTGGCAATGGAAGATAGGTTACTGAAAAACATCGTGGGGTGGTGCGCATTGTATGGGTGTGTAACATTACATTCCCCAGTAGGAGTGAGAAATACAATACGGGATGGTGTGAATCAGAGTGTGTGAAATAGAATAGGCAGTGAGTGGCAATGTAGGATGGAGAAAAACACAACGCGGTGGTCAGCATGGGGATGTTAGGAAACATGCAGTGGCAATGTAGGATAGGTTTCTGAAAAACATTGTGGGGTGGTGCGCATTGTATGGTTGTGTAACATAACATTCACTAGTAGGAGTGAGAAAAACATCACGGGGTGGTGTGAATCGGAGCGTCTGAATTAGGATAGGCAGCGAGGGGCAATGTAGGATGGAGAAAAGCACCACGAGGTGGTGAGCATGGGGAGGTCAGGAAACATGCACTGGCAATGTAGGATAGGTTTCTGAAAAACATCGATGGGTGGTGTGCATTGTATGGGTGTGTAACATTATATTCACAAGTAGGAGTGAGAAAAACATCACGGGCTGGTGTGAATCGGAGGGTCTGAATTAGGATAGGCAGTGAATGGCAATGTAGGATTGAGAAAAGTACGACGGGGTGCTCATCATGGGGAGGTCAGGAAACATGCAGTGGCAATGTAGGATAAGTTTCTGAAAAACATCGCGGGGTGGTGCGCATTGTGTGGGTGTGTAACATTATATTCATTAGTAGGAGTGAGATAAACACCACGGGGTGTTGTGAATCGGAGGGTCTGTATAAGAATAGGCAGGGAGGGGCAATATAGGATGGAAAAATCACCACGGGTTGGTCAGCATGGGGAGGTCATGAAACATGCCGTGGCAATGTAGGATATAGGTTTCTGAAAAACATCGCCGGGTGGTACGCATTGTTGGTTGTGTAAAATAACATTCAGTAGTAGGAGTGAGAAAAACATCACGGGGTTGTGTGAATAGGAGGGTCTGAATTAGGATAGGCAGTGAGTGGCAATGTAGGATGGAGAAAAGCACGACGGGGTGGTCAGCATGGGGAAGTCAGGAAACATGCAGTGGCAACGTAGGATAGGTTTCGGAAAACAACGAGGGGTGTTGCGCTTTGTAGGAGTGTGTAACATTACATTCACAGGTAGGAGTGATTAAAACATCACGGGGTGTTGTGAATCATAGGATCGGAATTGGGATATGAAGTGAGTGGCAATGTAGGTAGGAGAAAAGCACCACGGGGTGATCAGCATGGGGAGGTCAGGAAACATGCAGTGGCAATATAGGATAGTTTTCTGAAAAACATCGCGTGGTGGTGCGCGCTTTATGGATTTTTAACATTACATTCACTAGTAGGAGTGAAAAAAACATCACGGGGTGGTGTGAATCAGAGGGTTTGAATTATGTTAGCCAGTGAGTGGCAATGTAGGCTGGAGAAAAGCACCACGGAGTGGTCAGCATGGCGAGGTCAGTAAACATGCAGTGGCAAAGTAGGATAGGTTTCTGAAAAACATCGCGGGGTGGTGCGCATTGTATGGGTGTGTAACATTATATTCACTAGTAGGAGTGAGAAAAACATCACGCGGTGGTGTGAATCGGAGCGTCTCTATTAGAATAGGCAGGGAGGGGCAATATAGGATGGAAAAAAGCACCACGGGGTGGTCAGCATTGTGAGGTCAGGAAACATGCATTGGCAAAATAGGATATAGGTTTCTGAAAAATATCGCGGGGTGGTGCACATTGTATGGTTGTGTAACATAACATTCACTAGTAGGAGTGAGAAACACATCACGGGTTGGTGTTAATTGGAGGGTCTGAATTAGGATAGGCAGTGAGTGGCAATGTTGGATGGAGAAAAGCACCACCGGGTGGTCAGCATGGGGAGGTCACGAAACATGCAGTGGCAATATAGGATAGGTTTCTGAAAAACATCGCGGAGTGGTGCGCATTTTATGGGTTTTTAACATTACATTCACTAGTAGGAGTGAGAAAATCATCACAGGGTGGTGTGAATCAGAGGGTCTGAATAGGTTGGCAGGGAGTGGCAATGTAGGATGGAGAAAAGCACGACGGAGTGCTCACCATGGGGAGGTCAGGAAACATGCAGTGGCAATGTATGATAGGTTTCTGAAAAACATCGCGGCGTGGTGCGCATTGTATGGGTGTGTAACATTACATTCCCCAGTAGGAGTGAGAAATACTATACGGGATGGTGTGAATCAGAGTGTGTGAATTAGGACAGGCAGTGAGTGGCAATGTAGTATGGAGAAAAGGATCACGCGGTGGTCAGCATGGGGATGTTAGGAAACATGCAGTGGCAATGTAGGATAGGTTTCTGAAAAACATCGTGGGGTGGTGCGCATTGTATGGTAGTGTAACATCACATTCACTAGTAGGAGTGAGAAAAACATCAAGGGGTGGTCTGAATCGGAGCGTCTGAATTAGGATAGGCAGCGAGGGGCAATGTAGGATGGAGAAAAGCACCACAAGGTGGTGAGCATGGGGAGGTCAGGAAACATGCAGTGGCAATGTAGGATAGGTTTCTGAAAAACATCGCGGGGTGGTGCGCATTTTATGGGATTGTAACATTATATTCACTAGTAGGAGTGAGAAAAACATCACGGGGTGGTGTGAATCGGAGGGTCTGAATTAGGATAGGCAGGGAGTGGCAATGTAGGATGGAGAAAAGCACCACGGGGTGGACATCATGGTGAGGTCAGGAAACATGCAGTGGCAATGTAGGAAAGGTTTCTGAAAAACATCGCGGGGTAGTGCGCATTGTATGGGTTTCTCACATTACATTCACTAGTAGAGTGGGAAAAACATCACGGGGTGGTGTGAATCATAGGATCTAAATTAGGATAGGCAGTAAGTAGCAATGTAGGATGGAGAAAAGCACCACGTGGTGGTCAGAATGGGGAGGTCAGACAATATGCAGTATCAATGTAGGATAGGTTTCTGAAAAACATCGCGGGATCGTGGGCATTGTATGGGTGTGTAACATTACATTCACTAGTAGGAGTGAGAAAAACATCACGGGGTGGTGTGAATCATAAGATGTGAATTTGGTTGGCAGTGAGTGGCAATGTATGGGTGTGTAACATTACATTCACTAGTAGGAGTGAGAAAAACATCTTGGGGTAGCGTGAATCAGAGGGTCTGAATTAGGATAGGCAGTGAGTGGCAATGTAGGATGGAGAAAGGCACCACGGGGTGGTCAGCATGGGGAGGTCAGGAAACATGCATTGGCAATGTAGGATAGGTTTTGGAAAAACATCGCAGGGTGGTGCGCATTCAATGGGTATGTAACATTACATTCATTAGTAGGAGTGAGGAAAACATCAAGGGGTGGTCTGAATTGGAGAGTCTGAATTACGATAGGCAGGGTTGGGCAATGTAGGATGAAGAAAAGCAACACGGGGTGCTCAGCATGGGGAGGTCAGGATACATGCAGTGGCAACGTAGGATAGGTTTCGGAAAACAACGAGGGTGGTGCGCTTTGTATGGGTGTGTAACATTACATTCACTAGTAGGAGTGAGAAAAACATCACGGGGTGGTGTGAATCGGAGGGTCTGAATTAGGTTGGCAGGGAGTGGCAATGTAGAAAGGAGAAAAGCACGACGAAGTGCTCACCATGGGGATGGCAGGAAACATGCAGTGGCAATGTAGGATAGGTTTCTGAAAAACATCGCGGGGTGGTGCGCATTGTAAGTGTTTCTAACAGGCCATTCACTAGTAGGAGAGAGAAAAACATCACGGGGTGGTGTGAATCAGAGGGTGTGAATTAGGTTAGGCAGTGAGTGGCAATGTAGGATGGAGTAAAGCACCACGGGGTGGACATCATGGTGAGGTCAGGAAATATGCAGTGGCAATGTAGGAAAGTTTTCTGAAAAACATTGCGGTGTAGTGCGCATTGTATGGGTTTCTAACATTACATTCAGTAATAGCAATGAGAAAAACATCACGGGGTGGTGTGAATCGGAGGGCCTGAATAACGATAGGCAGTGAGTGGCAATGTAGGATGGAGAAAAGTAAGACGGGGTGGTCAGCATGGGGAGGTCAGGAAATATGAGGTGTCAATGTAGGATAGGTTTCTGAAAAATATCGCGGGGTCTTGGGAATTGTATGGGTGTGTAACTTTACATTCACTAGTAGGAGTGAGAAAAACATCACGGGGTTGTGTGAATCATAAGATGTGAATTAGGTTGGCAGTGAGTGGCAATGTAGGAAGGAGAAAAGCACCACCGGGTGGTCAGCATTGGGAGGTCAGGAAACATGCCGTGGCAATAAAAACATCCTGGGGCGGTGCGCATTGTATGGGTGGGTAACAGTACATAGGCTAGTAGGAGTGAGAAAAACATCACGGGGTGGTGTGAATCATAGGATCTGAATTAGGATAGGTAGTGTTTGGCAAAGTAGGATGGAGAAAAGCATCATGGGGTAGTAAGCATGGGGAGGTCAGGAAACATGCAGTGGCAATATAGGATAGGTTTGTGAAAAATATCGCGGGTTGGTGCGCATTGTGTGGGTGTGTAACATTATATTCATTAGTAGGAGTGAGAAAAACACCACGGGGTGTTGTGAATCGGAGCGTCTGTATTAGAATAGGCAGGGAGGGGCAATGTAGGATGGAGAAGCGCACCACGGGGTGTTCAGCAGGGGAAGTCAGAAACATGCAGTGGCCATGTAGGATATGTTTCGGAAAAACATCGCACGGTGGTGCGCATTGATTGGTATGTAACATTACATTCATTAGTAGGAGTGAGAAAAACATCAAGGGGTGGTGTGAATCGTTGCGTCTGAATTAGGATAGGCAGGGAGAGGCAATGTAGGATGGAGAAAAGCACCACGGGGTGGTCAGCATGGGGAGGTCAGGAAACATGCAGTGGCAATGTAGGATATAGGTTTCTGAAAAACATCGCGGGGTGGTGCGCATTGAATGGGTGTGTAACATTATATTCACTAGTAGGAGTGAGAAAAACATCACGGGGTGGTGTTAATTGGAGGGTCTGAAGTGGATAGGCTGTGAGTGGCAATGTTGGATGGAGAAAAGCACCACAGGGTGTTCAGCATGGGGAGGTCAGAAACATGCAGTGGCAACGTAGGATAGGTTTCGGAAAACAACGCGGGGTGGTGCGCTTTGTATGGGTGTGTAACATTACATTCACTAGTAGGAGTGAGAAAAACATCACGGGGTGGTGTGAATCATAGGATCAGAATTAGGATACGAAGTGAGTGGCAATTTTGGATGGAGAAAAGCACCACGGGGTGGTCAGCATGGGGAGGTCGGAAACATGCAGTGGCAATATAGGATAGGTTTCTGAAAAACATCGCGGGGTGGTGCGCATTTTATGGGTTTTTAACTTTACATTCACTAGTAGGAGTGAGAAAAGCATCACGGGGTGGTGTGAATCGGAGGGTCTGAATTAGGTTAGGCAGTGAGTGGCAATGTAGAATGGAGTCAAGCACCACGGGGTGGTCAGCATGGGGAGGTCAGGAAACATGCAGTGGCAATGTAGGATAGGTTTCTGAAAAACATCGCGGGTTGGTGTGCATTGTATGGGTGTGTAACATTACATTCCCCAGTAGGAGTGAGAAATAGAATACAGATGGTGTGAATCGGAGGGTGTGAATTAGGATAGGCAGTGAGTGGCAATGTAGGATGGAGAAAAGCACCACGGGGTGGACAGCATGGGGATGTTAGGAAACATGCAGTGGCAATGTAGGATAGGTTTCTGAAAAACATCGTGGCGTGGTGCACATTGTATAGTTGTGTAACATAACATTCACTAGTAGGAGTGAGAAAAACATCAAGGGGTGGTCTGAATCGGAGCGTCTGAATTAGGATAGGCAGCCAGGGGCAATGTAGGGTGGAGAAAAGCACCACGATGTGGTCAGCATGGGGATATCAGGAAACATGCAGTGGCAATGAAGGATACGTTTCTGAAAAACATCGCGGGGTGGTGCGCATTTTATGGGTGTGTAACATTACATTCACTAGTAGGAGTGATAAAAACATCACGGGGTGGTGTGAATCGGAGGGTCTGAATTAGGATAGACAGTGAGTGCCATGTAGGATGGAGAAAAGCAACACAGGGTGGACATCATGGGGAGGTCAGGAAACATGCAGTGGCAATGTAGGATAGGTTTCTGAAAAACATCGCGGTGTAGTGCGCATTGTATGGGTTTCTAACATTACATTCAGTAATAGCAATGAGAAAAACATCACGGGGTGGTGTGAATCAGAGGGCCTGAATAAGGATAGGCAGTGAGTAGCAATGTAGGATGCAGAAAAGTAAGACAGGGTGGTCAGCATGGGGAGGTCAGGAAACATGCAGTGGCAATGTAGGATAAGTTTCTGAAAAACATCGCGGGGTCGTGCGCATTGTATGGGTGTGAAACATTACATTCACTAGTTGGAGTGAGAAAAACATCACGGGGTGGTGTGAATCATAAGATGTGAATTAGGTTGGCAGTGAGTGGCAAAGTAGGATGGAGAAAAGGACCATGGTGGGTTAGCATGGGGAGGTCAGGAAACATGCCGTGGCAATGAAAAACATTCCAGGGCGGTGCGCATTGTATGTGTGTGTTACAGTACATACACTAGTAGGATTGAGAAAAACGTCACGGGGGGTGTGAATCGGAGGGTCTGAATTAGTATAGGCAGTGAGTGGCAATGTAGGATGGAGAAGAGCACCACGGGGTGTTCAGCAGGGGAGGTCAGGAAACATGCAGTGGCAATGTAGGATATGTTTCTGAAAAACATCACGGGTTGGTGCGCATTGTATGGGTTTCTAACATTACACTTCCTAGTTGGAGTGAGAAAAACATCACGGGGTAGTGTGAATCATAGGATCTGAATTAGGATAGGCAGTGAGTTGCAATGTAGGATGAAGAAAAGCACGATGGGGTGGTCAGCATGGGGACATCAGGAAATATGCAGTGGCAATATAGGATATGATTCTGAAAAACATCCCGTGGTGGTGCACATTGTATGGGTGTGTAACATTACATTCACTAGTAGGAGTGAGAAAAACATCTTGGGGTAGCGTGATTCGGAGGGTCTGAATGAGGATAGGAAGTGAGTGGCAATGTGGGATGGAGAAAAGGACCACGGGGTGGTCAGCATGGGGAAGTCAGGAAACATGCAGTGGCAATGTAGGATAGGTTTCGGAAAAACATTGCACGGTGGTGCGCATTGAAGGAGTATGTAACATGACATTCATTAGTAGGAGTGAGTACAACATCAAGGGGTGGTCTGAATCGGAGAGTCTGAATTAGGATATTCAGGGTGGGGCAATGTAGGATGGAGAAAGCACCACGGGGTGGTCAGCATGGGGAGGTCAGGAAACATGCAGTGGCAAAGTAGGATAGTTTTCTGAAAAACATGGTGGGGTGGTGCGCATTGTATGGGTGTGTAACATTATATTCACTAGTAGGAGTGAGAAAAACATCACGGGGTGGTGCGCATTGTATGGGTGTGTAACATTATATTCACTAGTAGGAGTGAGAAAAACATCACGGGGTGGTGCGCATTGTATGGCTGTGTAACATTACATTCACTAGTAGGAGTGAGAAAAACATCACGGGGTGGTGCGCATTGTATGGCTGTGTAACATTACATTCACTAGTAGGAGTGAGAAAAACATCACGGGGTGGTGTGAATCGGAGGATCTGAATTAGGATAGGCAGTGAGTGGCAATGTAGGATGGAAAAAGCACCGCGGGGTGGTCAGCCTGGGGAGGTCAGGAAACATGCAGTGGCAATGTAGGATAGGTTTCTGAAAAACATCGCGGGGTGGTGCGCATTGTATGGGTGTGTAACATTACATTCACTAGTAGGAGTGAGAAAAATATCACGGGGTGGTGGGCATTGTATGGCTGTTTAACATTACATTCAATCGTAGGAGTGAGAAAAACATCACGGGGTGGTGTGAATCGGAAGGTCTGAATTAGGATAGGTAGTGAGTGGCAATGTAGGATGGAGAAAAGCACCGAGGGGGTGTCAGTATGGGGAGGTCAGGAAACATGCATTGGCAATGTAGGATAGGTTTCTTAAAAACATCGCGGGGTGGTGCGCATTGTATGGGTGTGTAACATTACATTGATTAGTAGGAGTGAGAAAAATATTGAGGGGTGGTGCGCATTGTATGGCTGTGTAACATTACATTCACTAGTAGGAGTGACAAAAACATCATGGGGTGGTGTGAATCGGAGGGTCTGAATTAGGATAGGCAGTGAGTGGCAATGTAGGATGGAGAAAAGCACCGAGGGGTGGTCAGCATGGGGAGGTCAGGAAACATGCAGTGGCAATGTAGGATAGGTTTCTGAAAAACATCGCGGGGTGGTGCACATTGTATGGGTGTGTAACATTACTTTCACTAGTAGGAGTGAGAAAAACATCCCGGGGTGGTGGGAATCGGAGGGTCTGAATTAGGATAGGCGGTGAGTGGCAATGTAGGATGGAGGAAAGCACCGCGGGGTGGTCAGCATGAGGAGGTCAGGAAACATGCAGTGGCAATGTATGATAGGATTCTGAAAAACATGGCGGGGTGGTGCGCATTGTATGGGTGTGTAACATTACATTCACTAGTAGGAGCGAGAAAATCATCACGGGGTGGTGTGAATCGGAGCTTCTGAATTAGGATAGGCAGTGAGTGGCAATGCAGGATGGTGAAAAGCACGGCAGGGTGGTCAGCATGGGGAGGTCAGGAAACATGCAGTGGCAATGTAGGATAGGTTTCTGGAAAACATCGGGGGTAGTGTGCATTGTATGTGTTTCTAACATTACATTCAGTAATAGCAATGAGAAAAAGATCACGGGATGTTGTGAATCGGAGGGCCTGAATAAGGATAGGCAGTGAGTGGCAATGTAGGATGGAGAAAAGTAAGACAGGGTGGTCAGCATGGGGAGGTCAGGAAACATGCAGTGGCAATGTAGCATAGGTTTCTGAATATCATCGCGGGGTGGTGCGCATTGTATGGGTTTCTCACATTACTTTCACTAGTAGTGTGGGAAAAACATCACGGGTTAGTGTGACTCATAGGATCTAAATTAGGATAGGCAGTGAGTAGCAATGTAGGATGGAGAAAAGCACCACGGTGTGGTCAGAATGGGGAGGTCAGGAAATATGCAGTGTCAATGTAGGATAGGTTTCTGAAAAACATCGCGGGGTCGTGGGCATTGTATGGGTGTGTAACATTACATTCACTAGTAGGAGTGAGAAAAACATCACAGGGTGGTGTGAATCATAAGATGTGAATTAGGTTGGTAGTGAGTGGCAATATAGGAAGGAGAAATGCACCACGGGGTGGTCAGCATGGGGAAGTCAGAAAACGTGCCGTGGCAATGAAAAACATCCCAGGGCAGTGCGCATTGTATGGGTGTGTAACAGTACATACACTAGTAGGAGTGAGAAAAACATCAAGGGGTGGTGTGAATCATAGGATCTGAATTAGGATAGATAGTTTGTGGCAATGTAGGATGGAGAAGAGCACCACGGAGTAGTCAGCAGAGGATGTCAGGAAACATGCAGTGGCAATGTAGGATAGGTTTGTGAAAAACATCGCGGATTGGTGAGCATTGTATGGGTTTCTAACATTACATTCAATAGTAGGAGTGAGAAAAACGTCACGGGTGGTGTGAATCAGAAAGTCTGAATTAGTATAGGCAGTGAGTGGCAATGTAGGATGGAGAAGCGCACCACGGGGTGTTCAGCAGGGGAGGTCAGGAAACATGCAGTGGCAATGTAAGTTATGTTTCTGAAAAACATCGCGGGGTGGTGCACCATGTATGTGTTTCTAACATTACATTTACTAGTTGGAGTGAGAAAAACATCACAGGGTAGTGTGAATCATAGGATCTGAATTAGGATAGGTAGTGAGTGGCAATGTAGGATGAAGAAAAGCACGATGCGGTGGTCAGCACGGGGACGTCAGGAAATATGCAGTGGCAATGTAGGATATTATTCTGAAAAACATCGCGTGGTGGTGCACATTGTATGCATGTGTAACATTACATTCACTAGTAGGAGTGAGAAAAACATCTTGGGGTAGCATGAATCGGAGGGTCTGAATTAGGTTAGGCAGTGAGTGGCAATGTAGGATGGAGGAAAGCACCGCGGGGTTGTCAGCATGAGGAGGTCAGGAAACATGCAGTGGCAATGTATGACAGGTTTCTGAAAAACATGGTGGGGTGGTGCGCATTGTATGGGTGTGTAACATTATATTCACTAGAAGGAGTGAGAAAAACGTCACGGGGTGGTGCGCATTGTATGGGTGTGTAACATTATATTCATATTGAGGAGTGAGAAAAACATCACGGGGTGGTGTGAATCATAGGATCAAAATTAGGATGCGAAGTGAGTGGCAATGTTGGATGGAGAAAAGCACCACGGGGTGGTTAGCATAGGGAGGTCAGGAAACATGCAGTGGCAACGTAGGATAGGTTTCGGAAAACAACGCAGGGTGGTGCGCTCTGTATGGGTGTGTAACATTACATTCACTAGTAGGAGTGAGAAAAACATCACATGGTGGTGTGAATCATAGGATCAGAATTAGGATACGAAATGAGTGGCAATGTAGGATGGAGAAAAGCACCACGGGGTGGTCAGGATGGGGAGGTCAGGAAACATGCTGTGGCAATATAGGATAGGTTTCTGAAAAACATCGCGGGGTGGTGCGCATTGTATGGGTTTTTAACATTACATTCACTAGTAGGGAGAAAAACATCACGGGTTGCTGTGAATCAGAGGGTCTGAATTAGGTTAGGCAGTGAGTGGTAATGTAGGATGGAGAAAAGCACAACAGAGTGCTCACCATGGGGAGGTCAGTAAACATGCAGTGGCAATGTAGGATAGGTTTCTGAAAAACATCCCGGGGTGGTGCGCATTGTAAGGGTTTCTAACAGGCCATTCACTAGTAAGAGAGAGAAAAACATCACGGGGTGGTGTGAATCGGAGGGTCTGAATTAGGTTAGGCAGTGAGTGGCAATATAGGATGGAGGAAAGCACCACGGGGTGGTCAGCATGGGGAGGTTAGGAAACATGCAGTGGCAATGTAGGATAGGTTTCTGAAAAACATCGCGGGTTGGTTCGCATTGTATGGGTGTGTAACATTATATTCACTAGTAGGAGTGAGAAAAACATCACGAGGTGGTGTGCATTGGAGCGTCTGAATTAGGATAAGCAGGGAGGGGCAATGTAGGATAGAAAAAAGCACCACGGGGTGGTAAGCATGGGGAGGTCAGGAAACATGCAGTAGCAAAGTAGTATAGGTTTCTGAAAAACATCGCGGGGTGGTGCGCATTGTATGGGTGTGTAACATTATATTCACTAGTAGGAGTGAGAAAAACATCTTGGGGTGGCGTGAATCGGAGGGTCTGAATTAGGATAGGAAGTGAGTGGCAGTGTAGGATGGAGAAGAGCACCACGGTGTGTTCAGCATGGGGAGAACAGGAAACATGCAGTGGCAATGTAGGATATGTTTCTGAAAAACATCGCGGGGTGGTGCACCTTCTATGGGTTTCTAACATTACATTTATTAGTTTGAGTGCGAAAAACATCACGGGGTAGTGTGAATCATAGGATCTGAATTAGGATAGGCAGTGAGTGGCAATGTAGAATGAAGAAAAGCACGATGGGGTGGTCAGCATGGGGAGGTCAGGAAACATTCAGTGGCAATGTAGGATAGTCTTCTGAAAAACATCACGGGGTGTTGCACATTGTATGGGTGTGTAACATTACATTCACTAGTAGGAGTGAGTAAAACATCTTGGGGTGGCGTGAATCGGAGGGTCTGAATTAGGATAGGAAGTGAGTGGCAATCTAGGATGGAGAAAAGCACCACGGGGTGGTCAGCATGGGGAGGTCAGGAAACATGCAGTGGCAATGTAGGATAGGTTTCAAAAAGCATCGCACGGTGGTGCGCTTTGAATGGGTATGTAACATTACATTCATTAGTAGGAGTGAGAAAAACATCAAGGGGTGGTCTGATTCGGAGCTTCTGAATTAGGATAGGCAGGGAGGTGCAATGTAGGATGGAGAAAAACACCACGGGGTGGTCAGCATGGGGAGGTCAGGAAACATGCCCTGGCAAAGTAGGATAGGTTTCTGAAAAACATCGCGGGGTGGTGCGCATTGTATGGGTGTGTAACATTACATTCACTATTAGGAGTGAGAAAAACATCACGGGGTTGTGTGAATCGGAGCGTCTGAATTAGGATATGCAGGGAGGGGCAATGTAGGATGGAAAAAAGCACCACGGGGTGTCGGTGTCGCTCCCGGCCGGCAGGAAGAACACACGACAGATTCTGACGGTGTGCAACCTTGTCTTTATTTGTCTCTGCGTGGGCCGCGCGAGGCCTCTGCTCTGCCACCAGTCCGTTCTCACCAGTGGACTTCTTCTATCTCCTTTCGCAGGCAGGGTCACATATATATATATATATATATATATATATATATATATATATATGCACTCATCATCCAATAGGGCAACAGCAAGCAATGCAAGCTGATTGGTCATCGTCATTGGTTGCTAGGTAGACCAATCTATTGCGCGGCCTGTTTACGTCGCCAGGGCAATCAGGGGGCAGGAAGCAGGCGCCATCTTGGCTCACTCGATTGGAGGGGTAATCTAGCTCAGGCTTTGCTCTTTTCTACTGGCCTCACGCCCGCCAAGTAAGGCGACCGGGCTCGGCCGCGGCTCCCAACATCTCCCCCTATTTTATTTATTTTGAATGAATGTATGCATCGCAGCCCGTCCTGGATTGAGTGCAGAGGCCTATGCCCTCTGTTGAGGCCCACCGTAGGCCCTTGGCTTGGACCCTGGTCGGCCGTCCCTGGGTCCGCCAAGGCCTTGAGACCTTCGTCCTTTTTCCAGGGCCAGGAGTGAACTGGACGGAACCTGGATGCACATAGGCATGCACTCATGCCCCTCCATGTGATCCCCTCGGAGGGACATCTAGATCTGGGCAGATTCTAGTAATCTAGCGGCTTTCGTGCAGTATGGGGTAGGGCCTGGCTTAGGTCGAGTCGTGCTGGAGAGGCACGCTCTTACCCGTCATTGACTCACCTATCCTGCTGTGTGGTGTCATTAGGGAAGGAGTGCGGGAGACCCGCCACATCTAAACCCGGTCGTAGGCCAGTCGAGCGAGCCAAGCATAAGCCTGGGGGTCATTGTGCCCATCACGGGCTGCCGCCAGGGCCGCATGGGCAACCAGGCGTACTTGACGCCGGGCCGCCGCAAGGCGCCCATTAATAAATGATGTAACCCATCGGAGCAAGAACGGCCCTACAAGCAAAAGCAGAAGCAAGGAGCACAGGGGACCTAACAATGGTAAAACATAGGGGAGCAAGCCATTCCAGGCTCCCCAAAAGGGATTGTCTTGTAGTTCTTTTCTTCTCTTTTTTAGGTTTTCTTGCAGTTTTTTTAATCAGTCTCGAACGATTCTGGACTTGTTGGCATAAAAGCAGCATCTTTCCTGTAAGGCAATACAGATACCTCCCCTTTCTACAGTGAGTAGATCTAGGCCCCTTCTATTTTGCAGAACAACCTCTGCAAGGGAATCAATTTGATCTTGTATCTCTTGAAGGGTCCTCTCAACGATAGACATATCTTCTATCAATTGCCTGGATAACTGAGTATATTTGGTTAATGAAACTCCTACGCCCGCAGTCCCGGCGGCCAGGGCTCCAGTTATCCCCAGACCAGCCAAGAGAGGTAAAATCAGTACATCTCTCTTATGTCTTTTTATAAAGGTGTCCACAGCTGGAATGGGCATGGGTTGGTCCCCAGGGACAATACCAATGTCAGGCAACAAGTAAGTTAGGCCACATAGGCCGGTCCAATTACTGGGCAGGTAAGTATAAGCATGACCATTGCCGCAAGCAAATACTTTGCCAAAGGGGGCACATAGCGGCGAGCTACTACTTACATTGGTTATGGACTCACACGAGGCGACTGCCAGCGCTCCAACAACAATATCATAACTATTATTTTGTGGGTACTTTTGGAAACAGGATGCATTAAACTGTCCCATAAATTGGACCCGAAATGGAGGCACATGTGAGCAATTATAGGGTGTGCTATAATTGTAAGGTTCACTTTCATAGTCTCTAAACGGCATGGCCAGCGGCCATGATTCTCCCATCATCATACACAGCCAACAATCGGAGGCCAGCCCTGGGTCAGTAAGATTGAGTGCTTTGTGGGTAGCCTCTAATATGGATTCAGTAGCGGGGTCAAGGTTAATGCCTCGGGATTTAGGGCGTAGGAGTGGATGGTAATTTACTTCAGGGAACGGATTTAATTGTTCCCATCGCTCGATGACCTGTTCCTGCCGGTACTGGTCTTGGACCCCTCCACCGTCAGAGATGTGAACGGGGGTGGTCATAGACCAACAGACCGTTTCTCCGACCTCTCCATTACAACCTGACTGCATGAATGGGGAACCGCCTACAGCAGCGGGAATATGGATAGGGGCAACAGGGCTTTTAGTTGTAGTTAGCGTTGCCATCCAATAGGTTGTACTGTTGAGTTTGCATTGTTTTGTCTCTGTATAGCATGTAACATGCATGGATTTCTCAAACTTAGTGCAGGGACATGTGGCGAGATTACCAGGCCCTGAGGGACTCACCTTAGGCTTAAGTATGCACTGATAGAATGGTTGACTAAATCCTCCTGCAGTGGAGCTGTACACAACTGAGTAAGCTGTTTTATCCCCACAATCGGTCCCTGGTCCTTTTTTGGCGATAGGTGCTATACTGCTTACCGTGCCACCTCCGCAATCGCACGGATTGCCAAGAAGGCTCGTGCGAAGATCTGTTCCAGAAGCGGGGCCCCCCAGCCCCGCATGTACCATACTTATCCTGAGGAGGGCTAGGACAACGCCCCCAATGAAAAAGGCAGCCTTTTTCGGGCTCATCTGGCTATCAGGCCTGCTGCTGGTCTCCGGCAGGACAGGATTAGTCTTTAGTCGAAGGGCTTGTCGCACGCGTCAGTCTTTCTGGGACCCACAATGGTTCTCGTCCCAGTTCCTGCGGGAAAACACAAACCGCACCTCGGTTCCAGCTGACTACCGGATCCGGGCCCATCGATTGTCCCGTCAGGACATCTTTCCATTTTACCCATCCCTTATTGCTAGGAGATGGATTACAATGTTCCATAGCCGGGGGGTGGTTGTTATTGTTCAGGTTTAAAAAATTGTATGTGAATAGTGCCATGGATAGCCGTGCCTTTGGGGGCAGGCCCTGGCCTACTCCCCCTTTTTGTTTACATAAGATTTCTTTGAGGCTTTTGTGAGCTCTTTCAATAATTTCTTGGCCTTGAGGATTATATGGGATACCATGTTTTAAGTGTATTTTCATAGTCTTACAGAACTCATTGAAGGCTTTTCCTGTATAGGCTGGTCTGTTGTCTGTAATATTTTGGGCTTGCCCCACGCGGCCCAAGCCGCTAAGCAATGATTGATCACATTAGATACCTTTTCACCTGTCTCTGCAGTTGCGAATATAATATGAGAACAGGTGTCCGTGGAGACATGGACATACTTAAGAGATCCAAATTCTGTTATGTGTGTGACATCCATTTGCCAAATATCGCCAGGGATCAACCCTCTGGGGTTAACCCCAATTGATGTGGTAGGCGTGTGTGTGGCTCATGAGCCGCACAGTCGCATGATGTCCCGCGCGTCAGCCCTGGAGATGCGGTATTGGTTGGCTAACGTCTTGGCATTGACATGGAATTTGTCATGGAACTGACGGGCTTGCTCTATTGGAGATAACATATTGAAAATCCATAACGGGCGAGTGGCCGCGTCAGCAGCCGCATTGCCCTGTACCATGGGCCCTGGTAGGTGTGTATGTGCTCTTATGTGAGTGATGTATATTTTGTTGTGTCTATTTATGAGCAATGTCTGGATAGACAAAAACAAGTCAGTTACTTTAGAGGTTGGTTTAATTGGGCCTGCAGTCTCAAGGACCTGCATGGCGTTGACAACATATTTTGAATCAGAAACAATATTAAGGGCCCCTGGGAATTTCTCGAGGACGGTTTGTACAATTTGTAACTGTACCACCTGTGGTTGATCTGGCTCAAACTGTATACTAACTGGAGGCATGCCCGAAACCACATAGGCCCCTATCCCGGTTTTTGACCCATCAGTATAGACTGTTGTTGCAGGAGTAAGGGGTGCAGGGGCGGTGATTTTTGGAAATATCACCGGATGTTGAGTAATAAACTGTAGTATAGGGTCCTTAGGAAACTGATTGTCTATCTCCCCAAGAAATACACATCTCAGGATGGCCCAAGTATCTATGCAAGCAGTCAGGATTTTTATTTGAGAAACGGTATAAGGCACCCAAATAGCGTGAGGTGTGGAGCCAAAGTGCTGGATGGCTCTACTATGTGCCTCCAGAGCCAGGGAAGCAACTGCTTCCGGGTAATGTTCAATAATCTTGGCAGGTGAAACCTTAGGGTGCACCCACAGAAGTGGTCCTTTCTGCCAAATCACTGCTGTGGGCTGGGAACTGGTCTGCAACAAGCAGACCTCAAAAGGCTGTTCTGGGTCAATTCTCTGTAATGCAGCTTTGCTTAGGGCCTCTTTTATCTTTTTTAGAGCAACTCTGGCCTCTGGGGTGAACTCTCTAGGGGAGGCAATATCCGGATCCCCTCTTAGGAGATCAAACAGGGGCTTTAAGTCCGAATTAGGGACGTGCAAGTAAGGTCTAATCCAATTTATATCTCCCAGTAACTTTTGCATGTCATTTAGGGTTGTAAGATTATCTGTTCTGATGGTTACCTTCTGTGGAGAAATCGATGTAGGGGAGACTTTGGTACCCAAGTAAGTCACTATGTCTCCTCCTTGAATCTTGTCAGGGGCAATATGTAGATTAGCTTTTCTCAGGGCCTCGACCAGTTGGCCTAGCCTATCCTCTAACATATTTATGTCCTTTGCACTGATTAGCAGATCATCCATGTAATGAACGCACCTAACTTTGGGGAAGGCTTTGCGTGTAGGGATCAGCAGGGAATCCAAATAAATCTGACACATAGAGGGGCTATTAGTCATACCCTGTGGTAGAACCACCCATTCATATCGAAGATCAGGGCTTTCTTGATTAACGGTAGGTAAGGTAAAAGCGAACCGGTGGGTATCTTCAGGGTGCAAGGGAATAGAGAAAAAGCAATCCTTGAGGTCTATGACATAAATTGGCCAATGTCTTGGGATCGCTGAGAGTGCTGGTAGTCCTCTTTGGACTGCCCCTAGAGGTTGCATCTGTGCATTGACCGCCCTCAAATCATGGAGTAGTCTCCACTTACCTGATTTCTTTCTAATAACAAAAACAGGGGTATTCCACAGGGAGGTTGATGGCTTTATGTGTCCTGCCTGAAGCTGGGTTTTGACTATCTTGGTTAATGCTAAAAGCTTCTCCTTGGGTAGGGGCCACTGAGGTACCCAAACTGGATTCAGGGACTTCCAAGTGATCTTAATTGGAGTAGGTAGGAGAACTTCCTCAGCGGCCCCTAGGAAAAACCCAGCCCGTGTCTACCTTCCCTTTTCTCTACAGGTACGGGAGATGTCCGGCCCTGCAGGGCAGGGCCCAGGCCCTTGCCGGGGACATATCCCTGATTCTTAAGTATACCCTTAGCTTGAGGAGAGCAGGTGGATGTAAGGGTAACGTCCATCTGGGTAAGGATGTCTCTTCCCCACAAAGACACTGGCAGCTGTAAAACAAAAGGCTGAAAATGGCCTTGGTGGCCTTCCTCATCACGCAAGGCAGGGTCACGGCACTAACCTGAGGGGCAGCCACCATCCCTAACCCTTGGAGTGTGTTGTCAGCAGTATTGGTGGGCCAGCTAGAAGGCCAGTCCCTCTTGGAGACAATGGAGCGGTCTGCCCCTGTATCCAAGAGTCCTGTTATATTTCTACCATTAACCCTGAGCGAGAGCATGGGTCTTTTATCAAGAGTCATATGAAGTCCTTCAAAAATTTCTCCAGAGGAGCCAAAACCCTGATCTCCTCTTACCCGTTGTCTAGACTGAAATCTCTCATGGAGACTGGGGAGCAATAAAAGTTGTGCTATCTTATCCCCCTCATTAATCACCATGGTTCCTGCATGAGTTTGGACCATAATCTTAATGTTTCCTGTGTAGTCTGAGTCTATGACCCCAGGGAGCACGGTAAGGCCCCGAAGGGCTGTGGAGGACTGTCCAATCACTAAACCAACTGATTTTTCAGGTAGCGGTCCCTTGAAGGTGGTCTCGACCACCTGAACGCCCATGTCGGGTGTTAATAGGAGTCTGAAGGCGACACAGAGGTCCATGCCTGCTGACCCAGGGGTAGCCCTTGTGGAGGGCTGCCACTTTGTGTTGTCCTGTCTAGGGGGCGGGGGCCCGCCCGTAAGGAGTGCCCCCTCTGGTCGTTTTTTGGCTCCTGAATTTCCCTGCCACTAATGTGGTTTCCCTGGGCATCAAAAACTGATCTGCAATCTTTCGCTTTGTGTGTTCCCTTCTTACATCGTTTGCACACGCCTATTGGCTCTTCCCGTGTATTAACACTGTGCGGACAGTCTCTCCTAATATGCCCTGGTTCCCCGCAGCCAAAACATCCTTTGGGCTTGCGATCTCGCTTAGGTCCGGAAGCACCCTTAGTTTGTGCTGTCGCGGCTACAAAGGCCGCCGCAAGCTTTGCTGCAGTTATCTGCCCTCCAATCTCCCTACAAATCCTAATCCAAGCATTGAGATCCTTGTTTTTATGTGGGGCGAGAGCTGCTTTGCACTCCGCCATGCATTGTTCAAAAATGAGTTGTTTGATCAGGGGCTTTGCCACCTCTTGGTCTGAAAAAACTTTATCGCCCGCGTCTTGCATCCTAGCCACGAAATCAACAAATGGCTCTGTGGCACCCTGTACTATCTTTGAAAGGCATAATGAGGCCGCCCCCGCACCGTTCATCTGTTTCCATGGGCGGAGCCCAATATTAGAGATCTGGTCATACACCTCATTGGGGAACTGAGTTTGGTCATCCCTATATTGACCTGAGCCCTGGAGCATGTCTTCATTCCACCTTGCATGCCCCCTGTTAACATTCTTTTCTGCTTGCTCGATAGCAAACTCGGCATACCAGGCTCGCCAATCAAGATAACTACCCGAAGGAAGGCATGCCTTGGCAAGCTGCATCCAATCACCCGGTGTAAGAGGCTGAGAGGCAAGATTCTCTAGCATAGCTATGGTATAAGGAGCTGTGGGCCTGAAGGTCGTGACAGCGCTTTTTAATTCTCTAATCTGTTTTATTTCAAACGGTTCCCAAACATTGTGCCCTTGGCCTGGGGCCATTTGCACAGGATATACTCCATAAGGACCGTAATCTATTCCTTGCATCAGTGGATCCCCTCCGGACCACCGTTCACCCCTCCATAGCTGCCCATGAAAATACCGTCCGCCCCGCGGCGCGACGTCATAGGATGGCGGTCGCGACAGAGTGGGACGGGGCGTCACTTCCTGCGCCGGCTGAGAGAAGGGGGAAGCCCTGTAGCGGCCTCTCGGTGGGGAACCGCTTCTGGAAATGAACTCCAGGGCGGAGCGGATGGCTCTCTATCTCCTCCCCGCCAGGGGGCGCTCGGGGGGTCCTTTCTCCTCTCTCTGCTTTTCTCGAGCGGCGCACGCACACAATTCACGGCGCAACTCGGCATAGGGGTTTCGGGCCTCTCGGCTTCCTGCCCCACCTTTTAGTTCCTCCTCGCTATCTGAGTCGGAGGACTCCAGAGCTTGGGTGTTCTCTATCTTTCCCTGGATCTTCTCCCCTGGACAGACCCCTCCCGAGAGAATTCCGATGTTGCCTGCTCAAAAGCCTTGCGTGCGTCCATGATTTCCACGTCTCTAACTGCCGACGGGAACCCATTCCCCTCCCCTTCAAGACACGCATGTATCATTTCCCACAGGGGGCGAATAGCCGGCGAAATATCGCCTCCCAATTCCGCAGAGGCGAGGTCCCCGCCTAACTTCTCCCATGACGGCAGGTTTAAATGCCCTGTGGGTAAAAACCAGGGAGCCACCCTATCTACCTCCGCTATGAATAGTTCCAGTGTTTTTTGACCTACCCTGAGGTCCCTAGATTTTAAAAGCTTCCTAAGGGCCTTTACCAAGGGCCGTGCCTCCGTGCTCGGTAAATTACCAATCCTCAACCTCCGAGGGCTGTTACTCACCGCGTGTGACTTAGAGAACCCGTCACCTACGCGTGAGCCGGAGGGAGTCTAAAAGCCCTGTAGGTGCACGCCACCCAGAGCCCAGGATTATCCCCTACTCACCTGTCTGGCAGCACCGCGCTGGAGCGTTGCACATCACCAAGGGGAGTGATCAGTTCCCCAAACGGACCACCAGGTGTCGGTGTCGCTCCCGGCCGGCAGGAAGAACACACGACAGATTCTGACGGTGTGCAAACTTGTCTTTATTTGTCTCCACGTGGGCCGCGCGAGGCCTCTGCTCTGCCACCAGTCCTTTCTCACCGGTGGACTTCCTCTATCTCCTTTGGCAGGGAGGGTCACATATATATATATATATATATATATATGGACTCATCATCCAATAGGGCAACAGTAAGCAATGCTAGCTGATTGGTCATCGTCATTGGTTGCTAGATAGACCAATCTATGGCGCGGGCTGTTTACATCGCCAGGGAAATCAGGGGGCAGGAATCAGGCGCCAACTTGGCTCACTCGATGGGAGGGGTAATCTAGCTAAGGCTTTGCTCTTTTCTACAGGCCTCACGCCTGCCAAGTAAGGTGACCGGGCTCGGCCGCGGATCCCAACAACGGGGTGGTCAGCATGGGGAGGTCACGAAAAATGCAGTGGCAATGTAGGATATAGTTTTCTGAAAAACATCGCGGGGTGGTGCGCATTGTATGGGTGTCGAACATTACAGTCACTAGTAGGAGTGAGAAAAACATCAAGGGGTGGTGTGAATTGGAGGGTCTGAATTAGGATAGGCAGTGAGGGGCAATGTTGGATGGAGGAAAGCACCGCGGGGTGGTCAGCATGAGGAGGTCAGGAAACATGCAGTGGCAATGTATGATAGGTTTCTGAAAAACATGGTGGGGTGGTGCGCATTGTATGGGTGTGTAACATTATATTCACTAGAAGGAGTGAGAAAAATGTCACGGGGTGGTGCGCATTGTATGGGTGTGTAACATTATATTCATATTGAGGAGTGAGAAAAACATCACGGGGTGGTGTGAATCATAGGATCAAAATTAGGATGCGAAGTGAGTGGCAATGTTGGATGGAGAAAAGCACCACGGGGTGGTTAGCATAGGGAGGTCAGGAAACATGCAGTGACAACGTAGGATAGGTTTCGGAAAACAACGCAGGGTGGTGCGCTCTGTATGGGTGTGTAACATTACATTCACTAGTAGGAGTGAGAAAAACATCACATGGTGGTGTGAATCATAGGATCAGAATTAGGATACGAAATGAGTGGCAATGTAGGATGGAGAAAAGCACCACGGGGTGGTCAGGATGGGGAGGTCAGGAAACATGCAGTGGCAATATAGGATAGGTTTCTGAAAAACATCGCGGGGTGGTGCGCATTGTATGGGTTTTTAACATTACATTCACTAGTAGGGAGAAAAACATCACGGGTTGCTGTGAATCAGAGGGTCTGAATTAGGTTAGGCAGTGAGTGGTAATGTAGGATGGAGAAAAGCACAACAGAGTGCTCACCATGGGGAGGTCAGTAAACATGCAGTGGCAATGTAGGATAGGTTTCTGAAAAACATCCCGGGGTGGTGCGCATTGTAAGGGTTTCTAACAGGCCATTCACTAGTAAGAGAGAGAAAAACATCACGGGGTGGTGTGAATCGGAGGGTCTGAATTAGGTTAGGCAGTGAGTGGCAATGTAGGATGGAGGAAAGCACCACGGGGTGGTCAGCATGGGGAGGTTAGGAAACATGCAGTGGCAATGTGGGATAGGTTTCTGAAAAACATCAGGGGTGGTGCGCATTGTATGGTTGTGTAACATTACATTCACTAGTAGGAGTGAGAAATAGAATACGGAATTGTGTGAATCGGAGGGTGTGAATTAGGGTAGGCAGTGAGTGGCAATGTAGGATGGAGCAAAGCACCACGGGTTTGTGAGCATGGGGAGGTTAGGAAACACACAGTGGCAATGTAGGATAGGTTTCTGAAAAACATCGCGGGGTGGTGCGCATTGTATGGTTGAGTAACATAACATTCACTAGTAGGACTGAGAAAAACATCAAGGGGTGGTCTGAATCGGAGCGTCTGAATTAGGATAGGCAGCGAGGGGCAATGTAGGTTGGAGAAAAGCACCACAAGGTGGTCAGCATGGGGAGTTCAGGAAACATGCAGTGGCAATGTAGGATAGGTTTCTGAAAAACATCGCGGGTTGGTTCGCATTGTATGGGTGTGTAACATTATATTCACTAGTAGGAGTGAGAAAAACATCACGAGGTGGTGTGCATCGGAGCGTCTGAATTAGGATAAGCAGGGAGGGGCAATGTAGGATAGAAAAAAGCACCACGGGGTGGTAAGCATGGGGAGGTCAGGAAACATGCAGTAGCAAAGTAGTATAGGTTTCTGAAAAACATCGCGGGGTGGTGCGCATTGTATGGGTGTGTAACATTATATTCACTAGTAGGAGTGAGAAAAACATCTTGGGGTGGCATGAATCGGAGGGTCTGAATTAGGATAGGAAGTGAGTGGCAGTGTAGGATGGAGAAGAGCACCACGGTGTGTTCAGCATGGGGAGGACAGGAAACATGCAGTGGCAATGTAGGATATGTTTCTGAAAAACATCGCGGGGTGGTGCACCTTGTATGGGTTTCTAACATTACATTTATTAGTTTGAGTGCGAAAAACATCACGGGGTAGTGTGAATCATAGGATCTGAATTAGGATAGGCAGTGAGTGGCAATGTAGAATGAAGAAAAGCACGATGGGGTGGTCAGCATGGGGAGGTCAGGAAACATTCAGTGGCAATGTAGGATAGTCTTCTGAAAAACATCACGGGGTGTTGCACATTGTATGGGTGTGTAACATTACATTCACTAGTAGGAGTGAGTAAAACATCTTGGGGTGGCGTGAATCGGAGGGTCTGAATTAGGATAGGAAGTGAGTGGCAATCTAGGATGGAGAAAAGCACCACGGGGTGGTCAGCATGGGGAGGTCAGGAAACATGCAGTGGCAATGTAGGATAGGTTTCAAAAAACATCGCACGGTGGTGCGCTTTGAATGGGTATGTAACATTACATTCATTAGTAGGAGTGAGAAAAACATCAAGGGGTGGTCTGATTCGGAGCTTCTGAATTAGGATAGGCAGGGAGGTGCAATGTAGGATGGAGAAAAACACCACGGGGTGGTCAGCATGGGGAGGTCAGGAAACATGCCCTGGCAAAGTAGGATAGGTTTCTGAAAAACATCGCGGGGTGGTGCGCATTGTATGGGTGTGTAACATTACATTCACTATTAGGAGTGAGAAAAACATCACGGGGTTGTGTGAATCGGAGCGTCTGAATTAGGATATGCAGGGAGGGGCAATGTAGGATGGAAAAAAGCACCACGGGGTGTCGGTGTCGCTCCCGGCCGGCAGGAAGAACACACGACAGATTCTGACGGTGTGCAACCTTGTCTTTATTTGTCTCTGCGTGGGCCGCGCGAGGCCTCTGCTCTGCCACCAGTCCGTTCTCACCAGTGGACTTCCTCTATCTCCTTTCGCAGGCAGGGTCACATATATATATATATATATATATATATATATGCACTCATCATCCAATAGGGCAACAGCAAGCAATGCAAGCTGATTGGTCATCGTCATTGGTTGCTAGGTAGACCAATCTATTGCGCGGCCTGTTTACGTCGCCAGGGCAATCAGGGGGCAGGAAGCAGGCGCCATCTTGGCTCACTCGATTGGAGGGGTAATCTAGCTCAGGCTTTGCTCTTTTCTACTGGCCTCACGCCCGCCAAGTAAGGCGACCGGGCTCGGCCGCGGCTCCCAACATCTCCCCCTATTTTATTTATTTTGAATGAATGTATGCATCGCAGCCCGTCCTGGATTGAGTGCAGAGGCCTATGCCCTCTGTTGAGGCCCACCGTAGGCCCTTGGCTTGGACCCTGGTCGGCCGTCCCTGGGTCCGCCAAGGCCTTGAGACCTTCGTCCTTTTTCCAGGGCCAGGAGTGAACTGGACGGAACCTGGATGCACATAGGCATGCACTCATGCCCCTCCATGTGATCCCCTCGGAGGGACATCTAGATCTGGGCAGATTCTAGTAATCTAGCGGCTTTCGTGCAGTATGGGGTAGGGCCTGGCTTAGGTCGAGTCGTGCTGGAGAGGCACGCTCTTACCCGTCATTGACTCACCTATCCTGCTGTGTGGTGTCATTAGGGAAGGAGTGCGGGAGACCCGCCACATCTAAACCCGGTCGTAGGCCAGTCGAGCGAGCCAAGCATAAGCCTGGGGGTCATTGTGCCCATCACGGGCTGCCGCCAGGGCCGCATGGGCAACCAGGCGTACTTGACGCCGGGCCGCCGCAAGGCGCCCATTAATAAATGATGTAACCCATCGGAGCAAGAACGGCCCTACAAGCAAAAGCAGAAGCAAGGAGCACAGGGGACCTAACAATGGTAAAACATAGGGGAGCAAGCCATTCCAGGCTCCCCAAAAGGGATTGTCTTGTAGTTCTTTTCTTCTCTTTTTTAGGTTTTCTTGCAGTTTTTTTAATCAGTCTCGAACGATTCCGGACTTGTTGGCATAAAAGCAGCATCTTTCCTGTAAGGCAATACAGATACCTCCCCTTTCTACAGTGAGTAGATCTAGGCCCCTTCTATTTTGCAGAACAACCTCTGCAAGGGAATCAATTTGATCTTGTATCTCTTGAAGGGTCCTCTCAACGATAGACATATCTTCTATCAATTGCCTGGATAACTGAGTATATTTGGTTAATGAAACTCCTACGCCCGCAGTCCCGGCGGCCAGGGCTCCAGTTATCCCCAGACCAGCCAAGAGAGGTAAAATCAGTACATCTCTCTTATGTCTTTTTATAAAGGTGTCCACAGCTGGAATGGGCATGGGTTGGTCCCCAGGGACAATACCAATGTCAGGCAACAAGTAAGTTAGGCCACATAGGCCGGTCCAATTACTGGGCAGGTAAGTATAAGCATGACCATTGCCGCAAGCAAATACTTTGCCAAAGGGGGCACATAGCGGCGAGCTACTACTTACATTGGTTATGGACTCACACGAGGCGACTGCCAGCGCTCCAACAACAATATCATAACTATTATTTTGTGGGTACTTTTGGAAACAGGATGCATTAAACTGTCCCATAAATTGGACCCGAAATGGAGGCACATGTGAGCAATTATAGGGTGTGCTATAATTGTAAGGTTCACTTTCATAGTCTCTAAACGGCATGGCCAGCGGCCATGATTCTCCCATCATCATACACAGCCAACAATCGGAGGCCAGCCCTGGGTCAGTAAGATTGAGTGCTTTGTGGGTAGCCTCTAATATGGATTCAGTAGCGGGGTCAAGGTTAATGCCTCGGGATTTAGGGCGTAGGAGTGGATGGTAATTTACTTCAGGGAACGGATTTAATTGTTCCCATCGCTCGATGACCTGTTCCTGCCGGTACTGGTCTTGGACCCCTCCACCGTCAGAGATGTGAACGGGGGTGGTCATAGACCAACAGACCGTTTCTCCGACCTCTCCATTACAACCTGACTGCATGAATGGGGAACCGCCTACAGCAGCGGGAATATGGATAGGGGCAACAGGGCTTTTAGTTGTAGTTAGCGTTGCCATCCAATAGGTTGTACTGTTGAGTTTGCATTGTTTTGTCTCTGTATAGCATGTAACATGCATGGATTTCTCAAACTTAGTGCAGGGACATGTGGCGAGATTACCAGGCCCTGAGGGACTCACCTTAGGCTTAAGTATGCACTGATAGAATGGTTGACTAAATCCTCCTGCAGTGGAGCTGTACACAACTGAGTAAGCTGTTTTATCCCCACAATCGGTCCCTGGTCCTTTTTTGGCGATAGGTGCTATACTGCTTACCGTGCCACCTCCGCAATCGCACGGATTGCCAAGAAGGCTCGTGCGAAGATCTGTTCCAGAAGTGGGGCCCCCCAGCCCCGCATGTACCATACTTATCCTGAGGAGGGCTAGGACAACGCCCCCAATGAAAAAGGCAGCCTTTTTCGGGCTCATCTGGCTATCAGGCCTGCTGCTGGTCTCCGGCAGGACAGGATTAGTCTTTAGTCGAAGGGCTTGTCGCACGCGTCAGTCTTTC
Source organism: Cavia porcellus (assembly GCF_034190915.1). Lineage (NCBI taxonomy): Eukaryota > Metazoa > Chordata > Mammalia > Rodentia > Caviidae > Cavia > Cavia porcellus. Next base: position 32,930,124 of record NW_026947515.1, read on the forward strand.
TGGGACCCACAATGGTTCTCGTCCCAGTTCCTGCGGGAAAACACAAACCGCACCTCGGTTCCAGCTGACTACCGGATCCGGGCCCATCGATTGTCCCGTCAGGACATCTTTCCATTTTACCCATCCCTTATTGCTAGGAGATGGATTACAATGTTCCATAGCCGGGGGGTGGTTGTTATTGTTCAGGTTTAAAAAATTGTATGTGAATAGTGCCATGGATAGCCGTGCCTTTGGGGGCAGGCCCTGGCCTACTCCCCCTTTTTGTTTACATAAGATTTCTTTGAGGCTTTTGTGAGCTCTTTCAATAATTTCTTGGCCTTGAGGATTATATGGGATACCATGTTTTAAGTGTATTTTCATAGTCTTACAGAACTCATTGAAGGCTTTTCCTGTATAGGCTGGTCTGTTGTCTGTAATATTTTGGGCTTGCCCCACGCGGCCCAAGCCGCTAAGCAATGATTGATCACATTAGATACCTTTTCACCTGTCTCTGCAGTTGCGAATATAATATGAGAACAGGTGTCCGTGGAGACATGGACATACTTAAGAGATCCAAATTCTGTTATGTGTGTGACATCCATTTGCCAAATATCGCCAGGGATCAACCCTCTGGGGTTAACCCCAATTGATGTGGTAGGCGTGTGTGTGGCTCATGAGCCGCACAGTCGCATGATGTCCCGCGCGTCAGCCCTGGAGATGCGGTATTGGTTGGCTAACGTCTTGGCATTGACATGGAATTTGTCATGGAACTGACGGGCTTGCTCTATTGGAGATAACATATTGAAAATCCATAACGGGCGAGTGGCCGCGTCAGCAGCCGCATTGCCCTGTACCATGGGCCCTGGTAGGTGTGTATGTGCTCTTATGTGAGTGATGTATATTTTGTTGTGTCTATTTATGAGCAATGTCTGGATAGACAAAAACAAGTCAGTTACTTTAGAGGTTGGTTTAATTGGGCCTGCAGTCTCAAGGACCTGCATGGCGTTGACAACATATTTTGAATCAGAAACAATATTAAGGGCCCCTGGGAATTTCTCGAGGACGGTTTGTACAATTTGTAACTCTACCACCTGTGGTTGATCTGGCTCAAACTGTATACTAACTGGAGGCATGCCCGAAACCACATAGGCCCCTATCCCGGTTTTTGACCCATCAGTATAGACTGTTGTTGCAGGAGTAAGGGGTGCAGGGGCGGTGATTTTTGGAAATATCACCGGATGTTGAGTAATAAACTGTAGTATAGGGTCCTTAGGAAACTGATTGTCTATCTCCCCAAGAAATACACATCTCAGGATGGCCCAAGTATCTATGCAAGCAGTCAGGATTTTTATTTGAGAAACGGTATAAGGCACCCAAATAGCGTGAGGTGTGGAGCCAAAGTGCTGGATGGCTCTACTATGTGCCTCCAGAGCCAGGGAAGCAACTGCTTCCGGGTAATGTTCAATAATCTTGGCAGGTGAAACCTTAGGGTGCACCCACAGAAGTGGTCCTTTCTGCCAAATCACTGCTGTGGGCTGGGAACTGGTCTGCAACAAGCAGACCTCAAAAGGCTGTTCTGGGTCAATTCTCTGTAATGCAGCTTTGCTTAGGGCCTCTTTTATCTTTTTTAGAGCAACTCTGGCCTCTGGGGTGAACTCTCTAGGGGAGGCAATATCCGGATCCCCTCTTAGGAGATCAAACAGGGGCTTTAAGTCCGAATTAGGGACGTGCAAGTAAGGTCTAATCCAATTTATATCTCCCAGTAACTTTTGCATGTCATTTAGGGTTGTAAGATTATCTGTTCTGATGGTTACCTTCTGTGGAGAAATCGATGTAGGGGAGACTTTGGTACCCAAGTAAGTCACTATGTCTCCTCCTTGAATCTTGTCAGGGGCAATATGTAGATTAGCTTTTCTCAGGGCCTCGACCAGTTGGCCTAGCCTATCCTCTAACATATTTATGTCCTTTGCACTGATTAGCAGATCATCCATGTAATGAACGCACCTAACTTTGGGGAAGGCTTTGCGTGTAGGGATCAGCAGGGAATCCAAATAAATCTGACACATAGAGGGGCTATTAGTCATACCCTGTGGTAGAACCACCCATTCATATCGAAGATCAGGGCTTTCTTGATTAACGGTAGGTAAGGTAAAAGCGAACCGGTGGGTATCTTCAGGGTGCAAGGGAATAGAGAAAAAGCAATCCTTGAGGTCTATGACATAAATTGGCCAATGTCTTGGGATCGCTGAGAGTGCTGGTAGTCCTCTTTGGACTGCCCCTAGAGGTTGCATCTGTGCATTGACCGCCCTCAAATCATGGAGTAGTCTCCACTTACCTGATTTCTTTCTAATAACAAAAACAGGGGTATTCCACAGGGAGGTTGATGGCTTTATGTGTCCTGCCTGAAGCTGGGTTTTGACTATCTTGGTTAATGCTAAAAGCTTCTCCTTGGGTAGGGGCCACTGAGGTACCCAAACTGGATTCAGGGACTTCCAAGTGATCTTAATTGGAGTAGGTAGGAGAACTTCCTCAGCGGCCCCTAGGAAAAACCCAGCCCGTGTCTACCTTCCCTTTTCTCTACAGGTACGGGAGATGTCCGGCCCTGCAGGGCAGGGCCCAGGCCCTTGCCGGGGACATATCCCTGATTCTTAAGTATACCCTTAGCTTGAGGAGAGCAGGTGGATGTAAGGGTAACGTCCATCTGGGTAAGGATGTCTCTTCCCCACAAAGACACTGGCAGCTGTAAAACAAAAGGCTGAAAATGGCCTTGGTGGCCTTCCTCATCACGCCAAGGCAGGGTCACGGCACTAACCTGAGGGGCAGCCACCATCCCTAACCCTTGGAGTGTGTTGTCAGCAGTATTGGTGGGCCAGCTAGAAGGCCAGTCCCTCTTGGAGACAATGGAGCGGTCTGCCCCTGTATCCAAGAGTCCTGTTATATTTCTACCATTAACCCTGAGCGAGAGCATGGGTCTTTTATCAAGAGTCATATGAAGTCCTTCAAAAATTTCTCCAGAGGAGCCAAAACCCTGATCTCCTCTTACCCGTTGTCTAGACTGAAATCTCTCATGGAGACTGGGGAGCAATAAAAGTTGTGCTATCTTATCCCCCTCATTAATCACCATGGTTCCTGCATGAGTTTGGACCATAATCTTAATGTTTCCTGTGTAGTCTGAGTCTATGACCCCAGGGAGCATGGTAAGGCCCCGAAGGGCTGTGGAGGACTGTCCAATCACTAAACCAACTGATTTTTCAGGTAGCGGTCCCTTGAAGGTGGTCTCGACCACCTGAACGCCCATGTCGGGCGTTAATAGGAGTCTGGAGGCGACACAGAGGTCCATGCCTGCTGACCCAGGGGTAGCCCTTGTGGAGGGCTGCCACTTTGTGTTGTCCTGTCTAGGGGGCGGGGGCCCGCCCGTAAGGAGTGCCCCCTCTGGTCGTTTTTTGGCTCCTGAATTTCCCTGCCACTAATGTGGTTTCCCTGGGCATCAAAAACTGATCTGCAATCTTTCGCTTTGTGTGTTCCCTTCTTACATCGTTTGCACACGCCTACTGGCTCTTCCCGTGTATTAACACTGTGCGGACAGTCTCTCCTAATATGCCCTGGTTCCCCGCAGCCAAAACATCCTTTGGGCTTGCGATCTCGCTTAGGTCCGGAAGCACCCTTAGTTTGTGCTGTCGCGGCTACAAAGGCCGCCGCAAGCTTTGCTGCAGTTATCTGCCCTCCAATCTCCCTACAAATCCTAATCCAAGCATTGAGATCCTTGTTTTTATGTGGGGCAAGAGCCGCTTTGCACTCCGCCATGCATTGTTCAAAAATGAGTTGTTTGATCAGGGGCTTTGCCACCTCTTGGTCTGAAAAAACTTTATCGCCCGCGTCTTGCATCCTAGCCACGAAATCAACAAATGGCTCTGTGGCACCCTGTACTATCTTTGAAAGGCATAATGAGGCCGCCCCCGCACCGTTCATCTGTTTCCATGGGCGGAGCCCAATATTAGAGATCTGATCATACACCTCATTGGGGAACTGAGTTTGGTCATCCCTATATTGACCTGAGCCCTGGAGCATGTCTTCATTCCACCTTGCATGCCCCCTGTTAACATTCTTTTCTGCTTGCTCGATAGCAAACTCGGCATACCAGGCTCGCCAATCAAGATAACTACCCGAAGGAAGGCATGCCTTGGCAAGCTGCATCCAATCACCCGGTGTAAGAGGCTGAGAGGCAAGATTCTCTAGCATAGCTATGGTATAAGGAGCTGTGGGCCTGAAGGTCGTGACAGCGCTTTTTAATTCTCTAATCTGTTTTATTTCAAACGGTTCCCAAACATTGTGCCCTTGGCCTGGGGCCATTTGCACAGGATATACTCCATAAGGACCGTAATCTATTCCTTGCATCAGTGGATCCCCTCCGGACCACCGTTCACCCCTCCATAGCTGCCCATGAAAATACCGTCCGCCCCGCGGCGCGACGTCATAGGATGGCGGTCGCGACAGAGTGGGACGGGGCGTCACTTCCTGCGCCGGCTGAGAGAAGGGGGAAGCCCTGTAGCGGCCTCTCGGTGGGGAACCGCTTCTGGAAATGAACTCCAGGGCGGAGCGGATGGCTCTCTATCTCCTCCCCGCCAGGGGGCGCTCGGGGGTCCTTTCTCCTCTCTCTGCTTTTCTCGAGCGGCGCACGCACACAATTCACGGCGCAACTCGGCATAGGGGTTTCGGGCCTCTCGGCTTCCTGCCCCACCTTTTAGTTCCTCCTCGCTATCTGAGTCGGAGGACTCCAGAGCTTGGGTGTTCTCTATCTTTCCCTGGATCTTCTCCCCCTGGACAGACCCCTCCCGAGAGCATTCCGATGTTGCCTGCTCAAAAGCCTTGCGTGCGTCCATGATTTCCGCGTCTCTAACTGCTGACGGGAACCCATTCCCCTCCCCTTCAAGACACGCATGTATCATTTCCCACAGGGGGCGAATAGCCGGCGAAATATCGCCTCCCAATTCCGCAGAGGCGAGGTCCCCGCCTAACTTCTCCCATGACGGCAGGTTTAAATGCCCTGTGGGTAAAAACCAGGGAGCCACCCTATCTACCTCCGCTATGAATAGTTCCAGTGTTTTTTGACCTACCCTGAGGTCCCTAGATTTTAAAAGCTTCCTAAGGGCCTTTACCAAGGGCCGTGCCTCCGTGCTCGGTAAATTACCAATCCTCAACCTCCGAGGGCTGTTACTCACCGCGTGTGACTTAGAGAACCCGTCACCTACGCGTGAGCCGGAGGGGAGTCTAAAAGCCCTGTAGGTGCACGCCACCCAGAGCCCAGGATTATCCCCTACTCACCTGTCTGGCAGCACCGCGCTGGAGCGTTGCACATCACCAAGGGGAGTGATCAGTTCCCCAAACGGGCCACCAGGTGTCGGTGTCGCTCCCGGCCGGCAGGAAGAACACACGACAGATTCTGACGGTGTGCAAACTTGTCTTTATTTGTCTCCACGTGGGCCGCGCGAGGCCTCTGCTCTGCCACCAGTCCTTTCTCACCGGTGGACTTCCTCTATCTCCTTTGGCAGGGAGGGTCACATATATATATATATATATATATATATATATGGACTCATCATCCAATAGGGCAACAGTAAGCAATGCAAGCTGATTGGTCATCGTCATTGGTTGCTAGATAGACCAATCTATGGCACGGGCTGTTTACGTCGCCAGGGAAATCAGGGGGCAGGAATCAGGCGCCAACTTGGCTCACTCGATGGGAGGGGTAATCTAGCTAAGGCTTTGCTCTTTTCTACAGGCCTCACGCCTGCCAAGTAAGGTGACCGGGCTCGGCCGCGGATCCCAACAACGGGGTGGTCAGCATGGGGAGGTCACGAAAAATGCAGTGGCAATGTAGGATATAGTTTTCTGAAAAACATCGCGGGGTGGTGCGCATTGTATGGGTGTCGAACATTACAGTCACTAGTAGGAGTGAGAAAAACATCAAGGGGTGGTGTGAATTGGAGGGTCTGAATTAGGATAGGCAGTGAGGGGCAATGTTGGATGGAGGAAAGCACCGCGGGGTGGTCAGCATGAGGAGGTCAGGAAACATGCAGTGGCAATATAGGATAGGTTTCTGAAAAACATCGCGGGGTGGTGCGCATTGTATGGGTGTGTAACATTACATTCACTATTAGGAGTGAGAAAAACATCACGGGGTTGTGTGAATCGGAGCGTCTGAATTAGGATATGCAGGGAGGGGCAATGTAGGATGGAAAAAAGCACCACGGGGTGTCGGTGTCGCTCCCGGCCGGCAGGAAGAACACACGACAGATTCTGACGGTGTGCAACCTTGTCTTTATTTGTCTCTGCGTGGGCCGCGCGAGGCCTCTGCTCTGCCACCAGTCCGTTCTCACCGGTGGACTTCCTCTATCTCCTTTCGCAGGCAGGGTCACATATATATATATATATATATATATATGCACTCATCATCCAATAGGGCAACAGCAAGCAATGCAAGCTGATTGGTCATCGTCATTGGTTGCTAGGTAGACCAATCTATTGCGCGGCCTGTTTACGTCGCCAGGGCAATCAGGGGGCAGGAAGCAGGCGCCATCTTGGCTCACTCGATTGGAGGGGTAATCTAGCTCAGGCTTTGCTCTTTTCTATTGGCCTCACGCCCGCCAAGTAAGGCGACCGGGCTCGGCCGCGGCTCCCAACATCTCCCCCTATTTTATTTATTTTGAATGAATGTATGCATCGCAGCCCGTCCTGGATTGAGTGCAGAGGCCTATGCCCTCTGTTGAGGCCCACCGTAGGCCCTTGGCTTGGACCCTGGTCGGCCGTCCCTGGGTCCGCCAAGGCCTTGAGACCTTCGTCCTTTTTCCAGGGCCAGGAGTGAACTGGACGGAACCTGGATGCACATAGGCATGCACTCATGCCCCTCCATGTGATCCCCTCGGAGGGACATCTAGATCTGGGCAGATTCTAGTAATCTAGCGGCTTTCGTGCAGTATGGGGTAGGGCCTGGCTTAGGTCGAGTCGTGCTGGAGAGGCACGCTCTTACCCGTCATTGACTCACCTATCCTGCTGTGTGGTGTCATTAGGGAAGGAGTGCGGGAGACCCGCCACATCTAAACCCGGTCGTAGGCCAGTCGAGCGAGCCAAGCATAAGCCTGGGGGTCATTGTGCCCATCACGGGCTGCCGCCAGGGCCGCATGGGCAACCAGGCGTACTTGACGCCGGGCCGCCGCAAGGCGCCCATTAATAAATGATGTAACCCATCGGAGCAAGAACGGCCCTACAAGCAAAAGCAGAAGCAAGGAGCACAGGGGACCTAACAATGGTAAAACATAGGGGAGCAAGCCATTCCAGGCTCCCCAAAAGGGATTGTCTTGTAGTTCTTTTCTTCTCTTTTTTAGGTTTTCTTGCAGTTTTTTTAATCAGTCTCGAACGATTCTGGACTTGTTGGCATAAAAGCAGCATCTTTCCTGTAAGGCAATACAGATACCTCCCCTTTCTACAGTGAGTAGATCTAGGCCCCTTCTATTTTGCAGAACAACCTCTGCAAGGGAATCAATTTGATCTTGTATCTCTTGAAGGGTCCTCTCAACGATAGACATATCTTCTATCAATTGCCTGGATAACTGAGTATATTTGGTTAATGAAACTCCTACGCCCGCAGTCCCGGCGGCCAGGGCTCCAGTTATCCCCAGACCAGCCAAGAGAGGTAAAATCAGTACATCTCTCTTATGTCTTTTTATAAAGGTGTCCACAGCTGGAATGGGCATGGGTTGGTCCCCAGGGACAATACCAATGTCAGGCAACAAGTAAGTTAGGCCACATAGGCCGGTCCAATTACTGGGCAGGTAAGTATAAGCATGACCATTGCCGCAAGCAAATACTTTGCCAAAGGGGGCACATAGCGGCGAGCTACTACTTACATTGGTTATGGACTCACACGAGGCGACTGCCAGCGCTCCAACAACAATATCATAACTATTATTTTGTGGGTACTTTTGGAAACAGGATGCATTAAACTGTCCCATAAATTGGACCCGAAATGGAGGCACATGTGAGCAATTATAGGGTGTGCTATAATTGTAAGGTTCACTTTCATAGTCTCTAAACGGCATGGCCAGCGGCCATGATTCTCCCATCATCATACACAGCCAACAATCGGAGGCCAGCCCTGGGTCAGTAAGATTGAGTGCTTTGTGGGTAGCCTCTAATATGGATTCAGTAGCGGGGTCAAGGTTAATGCCTCGGGATTTAGGGCGTAGGAGTGGATGGTAATTTACTTCAGGGAACGGATTTAATTGTTCCCATCGCTCGATGACCTGTTCCTGCCGGTACTGGTCTTGGACCCCTCCACCGTCAGAGATGTGAACGGGGGTGGTCATAGACCAACAGACCGTTTCTCCGACCTCTCCATTACAACCTGACTGCATGAATGGGGAACCGCCTACAGCAGCGGGAATATGGATAGGGGCAACAGGGCTTTTAGTTGTAGTTAGCGTTGCCATCCAATAGGTTGTACTGTTGAGTTTGCATTGTTTTGTCTCTGTATAGCATGTAACATGCATGGATTTCTCAAACTTAGTGCAGGGACATGTGGCGAGATTACCAGGCCCTGAGGGACTCACCTTAGGCTTAAGTATGCACTGATAGAATGGTTGACTAAATCCTCCTGCAGTGGAGCTGTACACAACTGAGTAAGCTGTTTTATCCCCACAATCGGTCCCTGGTCCTTTTTTGGCGATAGGTGCTATACTGCTTACCGTGCCACCTCCGCAATCGCACGGATTGCCAAGAAGGCTCGTGCGAAGATCTGTTCCAGAAGCGGGGCCCCCCAGCCCCGCATGTACCATACTTATCCTGAGGAGGGCTAGGACAACGCCCCCAATGAAAAAGGCAGCCTTTTTCGGGCTCATCTGGCTATCAGGCCTGCTGCTGGTCTCCGGCAGGACAGGATTAGTCTTTAGTCGAAGGGCTTGTCGCACGCGTCAGTCTTTCTGGGACCCACAATGGTTCTCGTCCCAGTTCCTGCGGGAAAACACAAACCGCACCTCGGTTCCAGCTGACTACCGGATCCGGGCCCATCGATTGTCCCGTCAGGACATCTTTCCATTTTACCCATCCCTTATTGCTAGGAGATGGATTACAATGTTCCATAGCCGGGGGGTGGTTGTTATTGTTCAGGTTTAAAAAATTGTATGTGAATAGTGCCATGGATAGCCGTGCCTTTGGGGGCAGGCCCTGGCCTACTCCCCCTTTTTGTTTACATAAGATTTCTTTGAGGCTTTTGTGAGCTCTTTCAATAATTTCTTGGCCTTGAGGATTATATGGGATACCATGTTTTAAGTGTATTTTCATAGTCTTACAGAACTCATTGAAGGCTTTTCCTGTATAGGCTGGTCTGTTGTCTGTAATATTTTGGGCTTGCCCCACGCGGCCCAAGCCGCTAAGCAATGATTGATCACATTAGATACCTTTTCACCTGTCTCTGCAGTTGCGAATATAATATGAGAACAGGTGTCCGTGGAGACATGGACATACTTAAGAGATCCAAATTCTGTTATGTGTGTGACATCCATTTGCCAAATATCGCCAGGGATCAACCCTCTGGGGTTAACCCCAATTGATGTGGTAGGCGTGTGTGTGGCTCATGAGCCGCACAGTCGCATGATGTCCCGCGCGTCAGCCCTGGAGATGCGGTATTGGTTGGCTAACGTCTTGGCATTGACATGGAATTTGTCATGGAACTGACGGGCTTGCTCTATTGGAGATAACATATTGAAAATCCATAACGGGCGAGTGGCCGCGTCAGCAGCCGCATTGCCCTGTACCATGGGCCCTGGTAGGTGTGTATGTGCTCTTATGTGAGTGATGTATATTTTGTTGTGTCTATTTATGAGCAATGTCTGGATAGACAAAAACAAGTCAGTTACTTTAGAGGTTGGTTTAATTGGGCCTGCAGTCTCAAGGACCTGCATGGCGTTGACAACATATTTTGAATCAGAAACAATATTAAGGGCCCCTGGGAATTTCTCGAGGACGGTTTGTACAATTTGTAACTCTACCACCTGTGGTTGATCTGGCTCAAACTGTATACTAACTGGAGGCATGCCCGAAACCACATAGGCCCCTATCCCGGTTTTTGACCCATCAGTATAGACTGTTGTTGCAGGAGTAAGGGGTGCAGGGGCGGTGATTTTTGGAAATATCACCGGATGTTGAGTAATAAACTGTAGTATAGGGTCCTTAGGAAACTGATTGTCTATCTCCCCAAGAAATACACATCTCAGGATGGCCCAAGTATCTATGCAAGCAGTCAGGATTTTTATTTGAGAAACGGTATAAGGCACCCAAATAGCGTGAGGTGTGGAGCCAAAGTGCTGGATGGCTCTACTATGTGCCTCCAGAGCCAGGGAAGCAACTGCTTCCGGGTAATGTTCAATAATCTTGGCAGGTGAAACCTTAGGGTGCACCCACAGAAGTGGTCCTTTCTGCCAAATCACTGCTGTGGGCTGGGAACTGGTCTGCAACAAGCAGACCTCAAAAGGCTGTTCTGGGTCAATTCTCTGTAATGCAGCTTTGCTTAGGGCCTCTTTTATCTTTTTTAGAGCAACTCTGGCCTCTGGGGTGAACTCTCTAGGGGAGGCAATATCCGGATCCCCTCTTAGGAGATCAAACAGGGGCTTTAAGTCCGAATTAGGGACGTGCAAGTAAGGTCTAATCCAATTTATATCTCCCAGTAACTTTTGCATGTCATTTAGGGTTGTAAGATTATCTGTTCTGATGGTTACCTTCTGTGGAGAAATCGATGTAGGGGAGACTTTGGTACCCAAGTAAGTCACTATGTCTCCTCCTTGAATCTTGTCAGGGGCAATATGTAGATTAGCTTTTCTCAGGGCCTCGACCAGTTGGCCTAGCCTATCCTCTAACATATTTATGTCCTTTGCACTGATTAGCAGATCATCCATGTAATGAACGCACCTAACTTTGGGGAAGGCTTTGCGTGTAGGGATCAGCAGGGAATCCAAATAAATCTGACACATAGAGGGGCTATTAGTCATACCCTGTGGTAGAACCACCCATTCATATCGAAGATCAGGGCTTTCTTGATTAACGGTAGGTAAGGTAAAAGCGAACCGGTGGGTATCTTCAGGGTGCAAGGGAATAGAGAAAAAGCAATCCTTGAGGTCTATGACATAAATTGGCCAATGTCTTGGGATCGCTGAGAGTGCTGGTAGTCCTCTTTGGACTGCCCCTAGAGGTTGCATCTGTGCATTGACCGCCCTCAAATCATGGAGTAGTCTCCACTTACCTGATTTCTTTCTAATAACAAAAACAGGGGTATTCCACAGGGAGGTTGATGGCTTTATGTGTCCTGCCTGAAGCTGGGTTTTGACTATCTTGGTTAATGCTAAAAGCTTCTCCTTGGGTAGGGGCCACTGAGGTACCCAAACTGGATTCAGGGACTTCCAAGTGATCTTAATTGGAGTAGGTAGGAGAACTTCCTCAGCGGCCCCTAGGAAAAACCCAGCCCGTGTCTACCTTCCCTTTTCTCTACAGGTACGGGAGATGTCCGGCCCTGCAGGGCAGGGCCCAGGCCCTTGCCGGGGACATATCCCTGATTCTTAAGTATACCCTTAGCTTGAGGAGAGCAGGTGGATGTAAGGGTAACGTCCATCTGGGTAAGGATGTCTCTTCCCCACAAAGACACTGGCAGCTGTAAAACAAAAGGCTGAAAATGGCCTTGGTGGCCTTCCTCATCACGCCAAGGCAGGGTCACGGCACTAACCTGAGGGGCAGCCACCATCCCTAACCCTTGGAGTGTGTTGTCAGCAGTATTGGTGGGCCAGCTAGAAGGCCAGTCCCTCTTGGAGACAATGGAGCGGTCTGCCCCTGTATCCAAGAGTCCTGTTATATTTCTACCATTAACCCTGAGCGAGAGCATGGGTCTTTTATCAAGAGTCATATGAAGTCCTTCAAAAATTTCTCCAGAGGAGCCAAAACCCTGATCTCCTCTTACCCGTTGTCTAGACTGAAATCTCTCATGGAGACTGGGGAGCAATAAAAGTTGTGCTATCTTATCCCCCTCATTAATCACCATGGTTCCTGCATGAGTTTGGACCATAATCTTAATGTTTCCTGTGTAGTCTGAGTCTATGACCCCAGGGAGCACGGTAAGGCCCCGAAGGGCTGTGGAGGACTGTCCAATCACTAAACCAACTGATTTTTCAGGTAGCGGTCCCTTGAAGGTGGTCTCGACCACCTGAACGCCCATGTCGGGTGTTAATAGGAGTCTGAAGGCGACACAGAGGTCCATGCCTGCTGACCCAGGGGTAGCCCTTGTGGAGGGCTGCCACTTTGTGTTGTCCTGTCTAGGGGGCGGGGGCCCGCCCGTAAGGAGTGCCCCCTCTGGTCGTTTTTTGGCTCCTGAATTTCCCTGCCACTAATGTGGTTTCCCTGGGCATCAAAAACTGATCTGCAATCTTTCGCTTTGTGTGTTCCCTTCTTACATCGTTTGCACACGCCTATTGGCTCTTCCCGTGTATTAACACTGTGCGGACAGTCTCTCCTAATATGCCCTGGTTCCCCGCAGCCAAAACATCCTTTGGGCTTGCGATCTCGCTTAGGTCCGGAAGCACCCTTAGTTTGTGCTGTCGCGGCTACAAAGGCCGCCGCAAGCTTTGCTGCAGTTATCTGCCCTCCAATCTCCCTACAAATCCTAATCCAAGCATTGAGATCCTTGTTTTTATGTGGGGCGAGAGCTGCTTTGCACTCCGCCATGCATTGTTCAAAAATGAGTTGTTTGATCAGGGGCTTTGCCACCTCTTGGTCTGAAAAAACTTTATCGCCCGCGTCTTGCATCCTAGCCACGAAATCAACAAATGGCTCTGTGGCACCCTGTACTATCTTTGAAAGGCATAATGAGGCCGCCCCCGCACCGTTCATCTGTTTCCATGGGCGGAGCCCAATATTAGAGATCTGGTCATACACCTCATTGGGGAACTGAGTTTGGTCATCCCTATATTGACCTGAGCCCTGGAGCATGTCTTCATTCCACCTTGCATGCCCCCTGTTAACATTCTTTTCTGCTTGCTCGATAGCAAACTCGGCATACCAGGCTCGCCAATCAAGATAACTACCCGAAGGAAGGCATGCCTTGGCAAGCTGCATCCAATCACCCGGTGTAAGAGGCTGAGAGGCAAGATTCTCTAGCATAGCTATGGTATAAGGAGCTGTGGGCCTGAAGGTCGTGACAGCGCTTTTTAATTCTCTAATCTGTTTTATTTCAAACGGTTCCCAAACATTGTGCCCTTGGCCTGGGGCCATTTGCACAGGATATACTCCATAAGGACCGTAATCTATTCCTTGCATCAGTGGATCCCCTCCGGACCACCGTTCACCCCTCCATAGCTGCCCATGAAAATACCGTCCGCCCCGCGGCGCGACGTCATAGGATGGCGGTCGCGACAGAGTGGGACGGGGCGTCACTTCCTGCGCCGGCTGAGAGAAGGGGGAAGCCCTGTAGCGGCCTCTCGGTGGGGAACCGCTTCTGGAAATGAACTCCAGGGCGGAGCGGATGGCTCTCTATCTCCTCCCCGCCAGGGGGCGCTCGGGGGGTCCTTTCTCCTCTCTCTGCTTTTCTCGAGCGGCGCACGCACACAATTCACGGCGCAACTCGGCATAGGGGTTTCGGGCCTCTCGGCTTCCTGCCCCACCTTTTAGTTCCTCCTCGCTATCTGAGTCGGAGGACTCCAGAGCTTGGGTGTTCTCTATCTTTCCCTGGATCTTCTCCCCCTGGACAGACCCCTCCCGAGAGAATTCCGATGTTGCCTGCTCAAAAGCCTTGCGTGCGTCCATGATTTCCACGTCTCTAACTGCCGACGGGAACCCATTCCCCTCCCCTTCAAGACACGCATGTATCATTTCCCACAGGGGGCGAATAGCCGGCGAAATATCGCCTCCCAATTCCGCAGAGGCGAGGTCCCCGCCTAACTTCTCCCATGACGGCAGGTTTAAATGCCCTGTGGGTAAAAACCAGGGAGCCACCCTATCTACCTCCGCTATGAATAGTTCCAGTGTTTTTTGACCTACCCTGAGGTCCCTAGATTTTAAAAGCTTCCTAAGGGCCTTTACCAAGGGCCGTGCCTCCGTGCTCGGTAAATTACCAATCCTCAACCTCCGAGGGCTGTTACTCACCGCGTGTGACTTAGAGAACCCGTCACCTACGCGTGAGCCGGAGGGGAGTCTAAAAGCCCTGTAGGTGCACGCCACCCAGAGCCCAGGATTATCCCCTACTCACCTGTCTGGCAGCACCGCGCTGGAGCGTTGCACATCACCAAGGGGAGTGATCAGTTCCCCAAACGGACCACCAGGTGTCGGTGTCGCTCCCGGCCGGCAGGAAGAACACACGACAGATTCTGACGGTGTGCAAACTTGTCTTTATTTGTCTCCACGTGGGCCGCGCGAGGCCTCTGCTCTGCCACCAGTCCTTTCTCACCGGTGGACTTCCTCTATCTCCTTTGGCAGGGAGGGTCACATATATATATATATATATATATATATGGACTCATCATCCAATAGGGCAACAGTAAGCAATGCTAGCTGATTGGTCATCGTCATTGGTTGCTAGATAGACCAATCTATGGCGCGGGCTGTTTACATCGCCAGGGAAATCAGGGGGCAGGAATCAGGCGCCAACTTGGCTCACTCGATGGGAGGGGTAATCTAGCTAAGGCTTTGCTCTTTTCTACAGGCCTCACGCCTGCCAAGTAAGGTGACCGGGCTCGGCCGCGGATCCCAACAACGGGGTGGTCAGCATGGGGAGGTCACGAAAAATGCAGTGGCAATGTAGGATATAGTTTTCTGAAAAACATCGCGGGGTGGTGCGCATTGTATGGGTGTCGAACATTACAGTCACTAGTAGGAGTGAGAAAAACATCAAGGGGTGGTGTGAATTGGAGGGTCTGAATTAGGATAGGCAGTGAGGGGCAATGTTGGATGGAGGAAAGCACCGCGGGGTGGTCAGCATGAGGAGGTCAGGAAACATGCAGTGGCAATGTATGATAGGTTTCTGAAAACCATGGTGGGGTGGTGCGCATTGTATGGGTGTGTAACATTATATTCACTAGAAGGAGTGAGAAAAATGTCACGGGGTGGTGCGCATTGTATGGGTGTGTAACATTATATTCATATTGAGGAGTGAGAAAAACATCACGGGGTGGTGTGAATCATAGGATCAAAATTAGGATGCGAAGTGAGTGGCAATGTTGGATGGAGAAAAGCACCACGGGGTGGTTAGCATAGGGAGGTCAGGAAACATGCAGTGGCAACGTAGGATAGGTTTCGGAAAACAACGCAGGGTGGTGCGCTCTGTATGGGTGTGTAACATTACATTCACTAGTAGGAGTGAGAAAAACATCACATGGTGGTGTGAATCATAGGATCAGAATTAGGATACGAAATGAGTGGCAATGTAGGATGGAGAAAAGCACCACGGGGTGGTCAGGATGGGGAGGTCAGGAAACATGCAGTGGCAATATAGGATAGGTTTCTGAAAAACATCGCGGGGTGGTGCGCATTGTATGGGTTTTTAACATTACATTCACTAGTAGGGAGGAAAACATCACGGGTTGCTGTGAATCAGAGGGTCTGAATTAGGTTAGGCAGTGAGTGGTAATGTAGGATGGAGAAAAGCACAACAGAGTGCTCACCATGGGGAGGTCAGTAAACATGCAGTGGCAATGTAGGATAGGTTTCTGAAAAACATCCCGGGGTGGTGCGCATTGTAAGGGTTTCTAACAGGCCATTCACTAGTAAGAGAGAGAAAAACATCACGGGGTGGTGTGAATCGGAGGGTCTGAATTAGGTTAGGCAGTGAGTGGCAATGTAGGATGGAGGAAAGCACCACGGGGTGGTCAGCATGGGGAGGTTAGGAAACATGCAGTGGCAATGTGGGATAGGTTTCTGAAAAACATCAGGGGTGGTGCGCATTGTATGGTTGTGTAACATTACATTCACTAGTAGGAGTGAGAAATAGAATACGGAATTGTGTGAATCGGAGGGTGTGAATTAGGGTAGGCAGTGAGTGGCAATGTAGGATGGAGCAAAGCACCACGGGGTTGTGAGCATTGGGAGGTTAGGAAACACACAGTGGCAATGTAGGATAGGTTTCTGAAAAACATCGCGGGGTGGTGCGCATTGTATGGTTGAGTAACATAACATTCACTAGTAGGACTGAGAAAAACATCAAGGGGTGGTCTGAATCGGAGCGTCTGAATTAGGATAGGCAGCGAGGGGCAATGTAGGTTGGAGAAAAGCACCACAAGGTGGTCAGCATGGGGAGTTCAGGAAACATGCAGTGGCAATGTAGGATAGGTTTCTGAAAAACATCGCGGGTTGGTTCGCATTGTATGGGTGTGTAACATTATATTCACTAGTAGGAGTGAGAAAAACATCACGAGGTGGTGTGCATCGGAGCGTCTGAATTAGGATAAGCAGGGAGGGGCAATGTAGGATAGAAAAAAGCACCACGGGGTGGTAAGCATGGGGAGGTCAGGAAACATGCAGTAGCAAAGTAGTATAGGTTTCTGAAAAACATCGCGGGGTGGTGCGCATTGTATGGGTGTGTAACATTATATTCACTAGTAGGAGTGAGAAAAACATCTTGGGGTGGCATGAATCGGAGGGTCTGAATTAGGATAGGAAGTGAGTGGCAGTGTAGGATGGAGAAGAGCACCACGGTGTGTTCAGCATGGGGAGGACAGGAAACATGCAGTGGCAATGTAGGATATGTTTCTGAAAAACATCGCGGGGTGGTGCACCTTGTATGGGTTTCTAACATTACATTTATTAGTTTGAGTGCGAAAAACATCACGGGGTAGTGTGAATCATAGGATCTGAATTAGGATAGGCAGTGAGTGGCAATGTAGAATGAAGAAAAGCACGATGGGGTGGTCAGCATGGGGAGGTCAGGAAACATTCAGTGGCAATGTAGGATAGTCTTCTGAAAAACATCACGGGGTGTTGCACATTGTATGGGTGTGTAACATTACATTCACTAGTAGGAGTGAGTAAAACATCTTGGGGTGGCGTGAATCGGAGGGTCTGAATTAGGATAGGAAGTGAGTGGCAATCTAGGATGGAGAAAAGCACCACGGGGTGGTCAGCATGGGGAGGTCAGGAAACATGCAGTGGCAATGTAGGATAGGTTTCAAAAAACATCGCACGGTGGTGCGCTTTGAATGGGTATGTAACATTACATTCATTAGTAGGAGTGAGAAAAACATCAAGGGGTGGTCTGATTCGGAGCTTCTGAATTAGGATAGGCAGGGAGGTGCAATGTAGGATGGAGAAAAACACCACGGGGTGGTCAGCATGGGGAGGTCAGGAAACATGCCCTGGCAAAGTAGGATAGGTTTCTGAAAAACATCGCGGGGTGGTGCGCATTGTATGGGTGTGTAACATTACATTCACTATTAGGAGTGAGAAAAACATCACGGGGTTGTGTGAATCGGAGCGTCTGAATTAGGATATGCAGGGAGGGGCAATGTAGGATGGAAAAAAGCACCACGGGGTGTCGGTGTCGCTCCCGGCCGGCAGGAAGAACACACGACAGATTCTGACGGTGTGCAACCTTGTCTTTATTTGTCTCTGCGTGGGCCGCGCGAGGCCTCTGCTCTGCCACCAGTCCGTTCTCACCAGTGGACTTCCTCTATCTCCTTTCGCAGGCAGGGTCACATATATATATATATATATATATATATATATGCACTCATCATCCAATAGGGCAACAGCAAGCAATGCAAGCTGATTGGTCATCGTCATTGGTTGCTAGGTAGACCAATCTATTGCGCGGCCTGTTTACGTCGCCAGGGCAATCAGGGGGCAGGAAGCAGGCGCCATCTTGGCTCACTCGATTGGAGGGGTAATCTAGCTCAGGCTTTGCTCTTTTCTACTGGCCTCACGCCCGCCAAGTAAGGCGACCGGGCTCGGCCGCGGCTCCCAACATCTCCCCCTATTTTATTTATTTTGAATGAATGTATGCATCGCAGCCCGTCCTGGATTGAGTGCAGAGGCCTATGCCCTCTGTTGAGGCCCACCGTAGGCCCTTGGCTTGGACCCTGGTCGGCTGTCCCTGGGTCCGCCAAGGCCTTGAGACCTTCGTCCTTTTTCCAGGGCCAGGAGTGAACTGGACGGAACCTGGATGCACATAGGCATGCACTCATGCCCCTCCATGTGATCCCCTCGGAGGGACATCTAGATCTGGGCAGATTCTAGTAATCTAGCGGCTTTCGTGCAGTATGGGGTAGGGCCTGGCTTAGGTCGAGTCGTGCTGGAGAGGCACGCTCTTACCCGTCATTGACTCACCTATCCTGCTGTGTGGTGTCATTAGGGAAGGAGTGCGGGAGACCCGCCACATCTAAACCCGGTCGTAGGCCAGTCGAGCGAGCCAAGCATAAGCCTGGGGGTCATTGTGCCCATCACGGGCTGCCGCCAGGGCCGCATGGGCAACCAGGCGTACTTGACGCCGGGCCGCCGCAAGGCGCCCATTAATAAATGATGTAACCCATCGGAGCAAGAACGGCCCTACAAGCAAAAGCAGAAGCAAGGAGCACAGGGGACCTAACAATGGTAAAACATAGGGGAGCAAGCCATTCCAGGCTCCCCAAAAGGGATTGTCTTGTAGTTCTTTTCTTCTCTTTTTTAGGTTTTCTTGCAGTTTTTTTAATCAGTCTCGAACGATTCCGGACTTGTTGGCATAAAAGCAGCATCTTTCCTGTAAGGCAATACAGATACCTCCCCTTTCTACAGTGAGTAGATCTAGGCCCCTTCTATTTTGCAGAACAACCTCTGCAAGGGAATCAATTTGATCTTGTATCTCTTGAAGGGTCCTCTCAACGATAGACATATCTTCTATCAATTGCCTGGATAACTGAGTATATTTGGTTAATGAAACTCCTACGCCCGCAGTCCCGGCGGCCAGGGCTCCAGTTATCCCCAGACCAGCCAAGAGAGGTAAAATCAGTACATCTCTCTTATGTCTTTTTATAAAGGTGTCCACAGCTGGAATGGGCATGGGTTGGTCCCCAGGGACAATACCAATGTCAGGCAACAAGTAAGTTAGGCCACATAGGCCGGTCCAATTACTGGGCAGGTAAGTATAAGCATGACCATTGCCGCAAGCAAATACTTTGCCAAAGGGGGCACATAGCGGCGAGCTACTACTTACATTGGTTATGGACTCACACGAGGCGACTGCCAGCGCTCCAACAACAATATCATAACTATTATTTTGTGGGTACTTTTGGAAACAGGATGCATTAAACTGTCCCATAAATTGGACCCGAAATGGAGGCACATGTGAGCAATTATAGGGTGTGCTATAATTGTAAGGTTCACTTTCATAGTCTCTAAACGGCATGGCCAGCGGCCATGATTCTCCCATCATCATACACAGCCAACAATCGGAGGCCAGCCCTGGGTCAGTAAGATTGAGTGCTTTGTGGGTAGCCTCTAATATGGATTCAGTAGCGGGGTCAAGGTTAATGCCTCGGGATTTAGGGCGTAGGAGTGGATGGTAATTTACTTCAGGGAACGGATTTAATTGTTCCCATCGCTCGATGACCTGTTCCTGCCGGTACTGGTCTTGGACCCCTCCACCGTCAGAGATGTGAACGGGGGTGGTCATAGACCAACAGACCGTTTCTCCGACCTCTCCATTACAACCTGACTGCATGAATGGGGAACCGCCTACAGCAGCGGGAATATGGATAGGGGCAACAGGGCTTTTAGTTGTAGTTAGCGTTGCCATCCAATAGGTTGTACTGTTGAGTTTGCATTGTTTTGTCTCTGTATAGCATGTAACATGCATGGATTTCTCAAACTTAGTGCAGGGACATGTGGCGAGATTACCAGGCCCTGAGGGACTCACCTTAGGCTTAAGTATGCACTGATAGAATGGTTGACTAAATCCTCCTGCAGTGGAGCTGTACACAACTGAGTAAGCTGTTTTATCCCCACAATCGGTCCCTGGTCCTTTTTTGGCGATAGGTGCTATACTGCTTACCGTGCCACCTCCGCAATCGCACGGATTGCCAAGAAGGCTCGTGCGAAGATCTGTTCCAGAAGTGGGGCCCCCCAGCCCCGCATGTACCATACTTATCCTGAGGAGGGCTAGGACAACGCCCCCAATGAAAAAGGCAGCCTTTTTCGGGCTCATCTGGCTATCAGGCCTGCTGCTGGTCTCCGGCAGGACAGGATTAGTCTTTAGTCGAAGGGCTTGTCGCACGCGTCAGTCTTTCTGGGACCCACAATGGTTCTCGTCCCAGTTCCTGCGGGAAAACACAAACCGCACCTCGGTTCCAGCTGACTACCGGATCCGGGCCCATCGATTGTCCCGTCAGGACATCTTTCCATTTTACCCATCCCTTATTGCTAGGAGATGGATTACAATGTTCCATAGCCGGGGGGTGGTTGTTATTGTTCAGGTTTAAAAAATTGTATGTGAATAGTGCCATGGATAGCCGTGCCTTTGGGGGCAGGCCCTGGCCTACTCCCCCTTTTTGTTTACATAAGATTTCTTTGAGGCTTTTGTGAGCTCTTTCAATAATTTCTTGGCCTTGAGGATTATATGGGATACCATGTTTTAAGTGTATTTTCATAGTCTTACAGAACTCATTGAAGGCTTTTCCTGTATAGGCTGGTCTGTTGTCTGTAATATTTTGGGCTTGCCCCACGCGGCCCAAGCCGCTAAGCAATGATTGATCACATTAGATACCTTTTCACCTGTCTCTGCAGTTGCGAATATAATATGAGAACAGGTGTCCGTGGAGACATGGACATACTTAAGAGATCCAAATTCTGTTATGTGTGTGACATCCATTTGCCAAATATCGCCAGGGATCAACCCTCTGGGGTTAACCCCAATTGATGTGGTAGGCGTGTGTGTGGCTCATGAGCCGCACAGTCGCATGATGTCCCGCGCGTCAGCCCTGGAGATGCGGTATTGGTTGGCTAACGTCTTGGCATTGACATGGAATTTGTCATGGAACTGACGGGCTTGCTCTATTGGAGATAACATATTGAAAATCCATAACGGGCGAGTGGCCGCGTCAGCAGCCGCATTGCCCTGTACCATGGGCCCTGGTAGGTGTGTATGTGCTCTTATGTGAGTGATGTATATTTTGTTGTGTCTATTTATGAGCAATGTCTGGATAGACAAAAACAAGTCAGTTACTTTAGAGGTTGGTTTAATTGGGCCTGCAGTCTCAAGGACCTGCATGGCGTTGACAACATATTTTGAATCAGAAACAATATTAAGGGCCCCTGGGAATTTCTCGAGGACGGTTTGTACAATTTGTAACTCTACCACCTGTGGTTGATCTGGCTCAAACTGTATACTAACTGGAGGCATGCCCGAAACCACATAGGCCCCTATCCCGGTTTTTGACCCATCAGTATAGACTGTTGTTGCAGGAGTAAGGGGTGCAGGGGCGGTGATTTTTGGAAATATCACCGGATGTTGAGTAATAAACTGTAGTATAGGGTCCTTAGGAAACTGATTGTCTATCTCCCCAAGAAATACACATCTCAGGATGGCCCAAGTATCTATGCAAGCAGTCAGGATTTTTATTTGAGAAACGGTATAAGGCACCCAAATAGCGTGAGGTGTGGAGCCAAAGTGCTGGATGGCTCTACTATGTGCCTCCAGAGCCAGGGAAGCAACTGCTTCCGGGTAATGTTCAATAATCTTGGCAGGTGAAACCTTAGGGTGCACCCACAGAAGTGGTCCTTTCTGCCAAATCACTGCTGTGGGCTGGGAACTGGTCTGCAACAAGCAGACCTCAAAAGGCTGTTCTGGGTCAATTCTCTGTAATGCAGCTTTGCTTAGGGCCTCTTTTATCTTTTTTAGAGCAACTCTGGCCTCTGGGGTGAACTCTCTAGGGGAGGCAATATCCGGATCCCCTCTTAGGAGATCAAACAGGGGCTTTAAGTCCGAATTAGGGACGTGCAAGTAAGGTCTAATCCAATTTATATCTCCCAGTAACTTTTGCATGTCATTTAGGGTTGTAAGATTATCTGTTCTGATGGTTACCTTCTGTGGAGAAATCGATGTAGGGGAGACTTTGGTACCCAAGTAAGTCACTATGTCTCCTCCTTGAATCTTGTCAGGGGCAATATGTAGATTAGCTTTTCTCAGGGCCTCGACCAGTTGGCCTAGCCTATCCTCTAACATATTTATGTCCTTTGCACTGATTAGCAGATCATCCATGTAATGAACGCACCTAACTTTGGGGAAGGCTTTGCGTGTAGGGATCAGCAGGGAATCCAAATAAATCTGACACATAGAGGGGCTATTAGTCATACCCTGTGGTAGAACCACCCATTCATATCGAAGATCAGGGCTTTCTTGATTAACGGTAGGTAAGGTAAAAGCGAACCGGTGGGTATCTTCAGGGTGCAAGGGAATAGAGAAAAAGCAATCCTTGAGGTCTATGACATAAATTGGCCAATGTCTTGGGATCGCTGAGAGTGCTGGTAGTCCTCTTTGGACTGCCCCTAGAGGTTGCATCTGTGCATTGACCGCCCTCAAATCATGGAGTAGTCTCCACTTACCTGATTTCTTTCTAATAACAAAAACAGGGGTATTCCACAGGGAGGTTGATGGCTTTATGTGTCCTGCCTGAAGCTGGGTTTTGACTATCTTGGTTAATGCTAAAAGCTTCTCCTTGGGTAGGGGCCACTGAGGTACCCAAACTGGATTCAGGGACTTCCAAGTGATCTTAATTGGAGTAGGTAGGAGAACTTCCTCAGCGGCCCCTAGGAAAAACCCAGCCCGTGTCTACCTTCCCTTTTCTCTACAGGTACGGGAGATGTCCGGCCCTGCAGGGCAGGGCCCAGGCCCTTGCCGGGGACATATCCCTGATTCTTAAGTATACCCTTAGCTTGAGGAGAGCAGGTGGATGTAAGGGTAACGTCCATCTGGGTAAGGATGTCTCTTCCCCACAAAGACACTGGCAGCTGTAAAACAAAAGGCTGAAAATGGCCTTGGTGGCCTTCCTCATCACGCCAAGGCAGGGTCACGGCACTAACCTGAGGGGCAGCCACCATCCCTAACCCTTGGAGTGTGTTGTCAGCAGTATTGGTGGGCCAGCTAGAAGGCCAGTCCCTCTTGGAGACAATGGAGCGGTCTGCCCCTGTATCCAAGAGTCCTGTTATATTTCTACCATTAACCCTGAGCGAGAGCATGGGTCTTTTATCAAGAGTCATATGAAGTCCTTCAAAAATTTCTCCAGAGGAGCCAAAACCCTGATCTCCTCTTACCCGTTGTCTAGACTGAAATCTCTCATGGAGACTGGGGAGCAATAAAAGTTGTGCTATCTTATCCCCCTCATTAATCACCATGGTTCCTGCATGAGTTTGGACCATAATCTTAATGTTTCCTGTGTAGTCTGAGTCTATGACCCCAGGGAGCATGGTAAGGCCCCGAAGGGCTGTGGAGGACTGTCCAATCACTAAACCAACTGATTTTTCAGGTAGCGGTCCCTTGAAGGTGGTCTCGACCACCTGAACGCCCATGTCGGGCGTTAATAGGAGTCTGGAGGCGACACAGAGGTCCATGCCTGCTGACCCAGGGGTAGCCCTTGTGGAGGGCTGCCACTTTGTGTTGTCCTGTCTAGGGGGCGGGGGCCCGCCCGTAAGGAGTGCCCCCTCTGGTCGTTTTTTGGCTCCTGAATTTCCCTGCCACTAATGTGGTTTCCCTGGGCATCAAAAACTGATCTGCAATCTTTCGCTTTGTGTGTTCCCTTCTTACATCGTTTGCACACGCCTACTGGCTCTTCCCGTGTATTAACACTGTGCGGACAGTCTCTCCTAATATGCCCTGGTTCCCCGCAGCCAAAACATCCTTTGGGCTTGCGATCTCGCTTAGGTCCGGAAGCACCCTTAGTTTGTGCTGTCGCGGCTACAAAGGCCGCCGCAAGCTTTGCTGCAGTTATCTGCCCTCCAATCTCCCTACAAATCCTAATCCAAGCATTGAGATCCTTGTTTTTATGTGGGGCAAGAGCCGCTTTGCACTCCGCCATGCATTGTTCAAAAATGAGTTGTTTGATCAGGGGCTTTGCCACCTCTTGGTCTGAAAAAACTTTATCGCCCGCGTCTTGCATCCTAGCCACGAAATCAACAAATGGCTCTGTGGCACCCTGTACTATCTTTGAAAGGCATAATGAGGCCGCCCCCGCACCGTTCATCTGTTTCCATGGGCGGAGCCCAATATTAGAGATCTGATCATACACCTCATTGGGGAACTGAGTTTGGTCATCCCTATATTGACCTGAGCCCTGGAGCATGTCTTCATTCCACCTTGCATGCCCCCTGTTAACATTCTTTTCTGCTTGCTCGATAGCAAACTCGGCATACCAGGCTCGCCAATCAAGATAACTACCCGAAGGAAGGCATGCCTTGGCAAGCTGCATCCAATCACCCGGTGTAAGAGGCTGAGAGGCAAGATTCTCTAGCATAGCTATGGTATAAGGAGCTGTGGGCCTGAAGGTCGTGACAGCGCTTTTTAATTCTCTAATCTGTTTTATTTCAAACGGTTCCCAAACATTGTGCCCTTGGCCTGGGGCCATTTGCACAGGATATACTCCATAAGGACCGTAATCTATTCCTTGCATCAGTGGATCCCCTCCGGACCACCGTTCACCCCTCCATAGCTGCCCATGAAAATACCGTCCGCCCCGCGGCGCGACGTCATAGGATGGCGGTCGCGACAGAGTGGGACGGGGCGTCACTTCCTGCGCCGGCTGAGAGAAGGGGGAAGCCCTGTAGCGGCCTCTCGGTGGGGAACCGCTTCTGGAAATGAACTCCAGGGCGGAGCGGATGGCTCTCTATCTCCTCCCCGCCAGGGGGCGCTCGGGGGTCCTTTCTCCTCTCTCTGCTTTTCTCGAGCGGCGCACGCACACAATTCACGGCGCAACTCGGCATAGGGGTTTCGGGCCTCTCGGCTTCCTGCCCCACCTTTTAGTTCCTCCTCGCTATCTGAGTCGGAGGACTCCAGAGCTTGGGTGTTCTCTATCTTTCCCTGGATCTTCTCCCCCTGGACAGACCCCTCCCGAGAGCATTCCGATGTTGCCTGCTCAAAAGCCTTGCGTGCGTCCATGATTTCCGCGTCTCTAACTGCTGACGGGAACCCATTCCCCTCCCCTTCAAGACACGCATGTATCATTTCCCACAGGGGGCGAATAGCCGGCGAAATATCGCCTCCCAATTCCGCAGAGGCAAGGTCCCCGCCTAACTTCTCCCATGACGGCAGGTTTAAATGCCCTGTGGGTAAAAACCAGGGAGCCACCCTATCTACCTCCGCTATGAATAGTTCCAGTGTTTTTTGACCTACCCTGAGGTCCCTAGATTTTAAAAGCTTCCTAAGGGCCTTTACCAAGGGCCGTGCCTCCGTGCTCGGTAAATTACCAATCCTCAACCTCCGAGGGCTGTTACTCACCGCGTGTGACTTAGAGAACCCGTCACCTACGCGTGAGCCGGAGGGGAGTCTAAAAGCCCTGTAGGTGCACGCCACCCAGAGCCCAGGATTATCCCCTACTCACCTGTCTGGCAGCACCGCGCTGGAGCGTTGCACATCACCAAGGGGAGTGATCAGTTCCCCAAACGGGCCACCAGGTGTCGGTGTCGCTCCCGGCCGGCAGGAAGAACACACGACAGATTCTGACGGTGTGCAAACTTGTCTTTATTTGTCTCCACGTGGGCCGCGCGAGGCCTCTGCTCTGCCACCAGTCCTTTCTCACCGGTGGACTTCCTCTATCTCCTTTGGCAGGGAGGGTCACATATATATATATATATATATATATATATATGGACTCATCATCCAATAGGGCAACAGTAAGCAATGCAAGCTGATTGGTCATCGTCATTGGTTGCTAGATAGACCAATCTATGGCACGGGCTGTTTACGTCGCCAGGGAAATCAGGGGGCAGGAATCAGGCGCCAACTTGGCTCACTCGATGGGAGGGGTAATCTAGCTAAGGCTTTGCTCTTTTCTACAGGCCTCACGCCTGCCAAGTAAGGTGACCGGGCTCGGCCGCGGATCCCAACAACGGGGTGGTCAGCATGGGGAGGTCACGAAAAATGCAGTGGCAATGTAGGATATAGTTTTCTGAAAAACATCGCGGGGTGGTGCGCATTGTATGGGTGTCGAACATTACAGTCACTAGTAGGAGTGAGAAAAACATCAAGGGGTGGTGTGAATTGGAGGGTCTGAATTAGGATAGGCAGTGAGGGGCAATGTTGGATGGAGGAAAGCACCGCGGGGTGGTCAGCATGAGGAGGTCAGGAAACATGCAGTGGCAATATAGGATAGGTTTCTGAAAAACATCGCGGGGTGGTGCGCATTGTATGGGTGTGTAACATTACATTCACTATTAGGAGTGAGAAAAACATCACGGGGTTGTGTGAATCGGAGCGTCTGAATTAGGATATGCAGGGAGGGGCAATGTAGGATGGAAAAAAGCACCACGGGGTGTCGGTGTCGCTCCCGGCCGGCAGGAAGAACACACGACAGATTCTGACGGTGTGCAACCTTGTCTTTATTTGTCTCTGCGTGGGCCGCGCGAGGCCTCTGCTCTGCCACCAGTCCGTTCTCACCGGTGGACTTCCTCTATCTCCTTTCGCAGGCAGGGTCACATATATATATATATATATATATATATGCACTCATCATCCAATAGGGCAACAGCAAGCAATGCAAGCTGATTGGTCATCGTCATTGGTTGCTAGGTAGACCAATCTATTGCGCGGCCTGTTTACGTCGCCAGGGCAATCAGGGGGCAGGAAGCAGGCGCCATCTTGGCTCACTCGATTGGAGGGGTAATCTAGCTCAGGCTTTGCTCTTTTCTATTGGCCTCACGCCCGCCAAGTAAGGCGACCGGGCTCGGCCGCGGCTCCCAACATCTCCCCCTATTTTATTTATTTTGAATGAATGTATGCATCGCAGCCCGTCCTGGATTGAGTGCAGAGGCCTATGCCCTCTGTTGAGGCCCACCGTAGGCCCTTGGCTTGGACCCTGGTCGGCCGTCCCTGGGTCCGCCAAGGCCTTGAGACCTTCGTCCTTTTTCCAGGGCCAGGAGTGAACTGGACGGAACCTGGATGCACATAGGCATGCACTCATGCCCCTCCATGTGATCCCCTCGGAGGGACATCTAGATCTGGGCAGATTCTAGTAATCTAGCGGCTTTCGTGCAGTATGGGGTAGGGCCTGGCTTAGGTCGAGTCGTGCTGGAGAGGCACGCTCTTACCCGTCATTGACTCACCTATCCTGCTGTGTGGTGTCATTAGGGAAGGAGTGCGGGAGACCCGCCACATCTAAACCCGGTCGTAGGCCAGTCGAGCGAGCCAAGCATAAGCCTGGGGGTCATTGTGCCCATCACGGGCTGCCGCCAGGGCCGCATGGGCAACCAGGCGTACTTGACGCCGGGCCGCCGCAAGGCGCCCATTAATAAATGATGTAACCCATCGGAGCAAGAACGGCCCTACAAGCAAAAGCAGAAGCAAGGAGCACAGGGGACCTAACAATGGTAAAACATAGGGGAGCAAGCCATTCCAGGCTCCCCAAAAGGGATTGTCTTGTAGTTCTTTTCTTCTCTTTTTTAGGTTTTCTTGCAGTTTTTTTAATCAGTCTCGAACGATTCTGGACTTGTTGGCATAAAAGCAGCATCTTTCCTGTAAGGCAATACAGATACCTCCCCTTTCTACAGTGAGTAGATCTAGGCCCCTTCTATTTTGCAGAACAACCTCTGCAAGGGAATCAATTTGATCTTGTATCTCTTGAAGGGTCCTCTCAACGATAGACATATCTTCTATCAATTGCCTGGATAACTGAGTATATTTGGTTAATGAAACTCCTACGCCCGCAGTCCCGGCGGCCAGGGCTCCAGTTATCCCCAGACCAGCCAAGAGAGGTAAAATCAGTACATCTCTCTTATGTCTTTTTATAAAGGTGTCCACAGCTGGAATGGGCATGGGTTGGTCCCCAGGGACAATACCAATGTCAGGCAACAAGTAAGTTAGGCCACATAGGCCGGTCCAATTACTGGGCAGGTAAGTATAAGCATGACCATTGCCGCAAGCAAATACTTTGCCAAAGGGGGCACATAGCGGCGAGCTACTACTTACATTGGTTATGGACTCACACGAGGCGACTGCCAGCGCTCCAACAACAATATCATAACTATTATTTTGTGGGTACTTTTGGAAACAGGATGCATTAAACTGTCCCATAAATTGGACCCGAAATGGAGGCACATGTGAGCAATTATAGGGTGTGCTATAATTGTAAGGTTCACTTTCATAGTCTCTAAACGGCATGGCCAGCGGCCATGATTCTCCCATCATCATACACAGCCAACAATCGGAGGCCAGCCCTGGGTCAGTAAGATTGAGTGCTTTGTGGGTAGCCTCTAATATGGATCCTTGTTTTTATGTGGGGCGAGAGCTGCTTTGCACTCCGCCATGCATTGTTCAAAAATGAGTTGTTTGATCAGGGGCTTTGCCACCTCTTGGTCTGAAAAAACTTTATCGCCCGCGTCTTGCATCCTAGCCACGAAATCAACAAATGGCTCTGTGGCACCCTGTACTATCTTTGAAAGGCATAATGAGGCCGCCCCCGCACCGTTCATCTGTTTCCATGGGCGGAGCCCAATATTAGAGATCTGGTCATACACCTCATTGGGGAACTGAGTTTGGTCATCCCTATATTGACCTGAGCCCTGGAGCATGTCTTCATTCCACCTTGCATGCCCCCTGTTAACATTCTTTTCTGCTTGCTCGATAGCAAACTCGGCATACCAGGCTCGCCAATCAAGATAACTACCCGAAGGAAGGCATGCCTTGGCAAGCTGCATCCAATCACCCGGTGTAAGAGGCTGAGAGGCAAGATTCTCTAGCATAGCTATGGTATAAGGAGCTGTGGGCCTGAAGGTCGTGACAGCGCTTTTTAATTCTCTAATCTGTTTTATTTCAAACGGTTCCCAAACATTGTGCCCTTGGCCTGGGGCCATTTGCACAGGATATACTCCATAAGGACCGTAATCTATTCCTTGCATCAGTGGATCCCCTCCGGACCACCGTTCACCCCTCCATAGCTGCCCATGAAAATACCGTCCGCCCCGCGGCGCGACGTCATAGGATGGCGGTCGCGACAGAGTGGGACGGGGCGTCACTTCCTGCGCCGGCTGAGAGAAGGGGGAAGCCCTGTAGCGGCCTCTCGGTGGGGAACCGCTTCTGGAAATGAACTCCAGGGCGGAGCGGATGGCTCTCTATCTCCTCCCCGCCAGGGGGCGCTCGGGGGGTCCTTTCTCCTCTCTCTGCTTTTCTCGAGCGGCGCACGCACACAATTCACGGCGCAACTCGGCATAGGGGTTTCGGGCCTCTCGGCTTCCTGCCCCACCTTTTAGTTCCTCCTCGCTATCTGAGTCGGAGGACTCCAGAGCTTGGGTGTTCTCTATCTTTCCCTGGATCTTCTCCCCCTGGACAGACCCCTCCCGAGAGAATTCCGATGTTGCCTGCTCAAAAGCCTTGCGTGCGTCCATGATTTCCGCGTCTCTAACTGCCGACGGGAACCCATTCCCCTCCCCTTCAAGACACGCATGTATCATTTCCCACAGGGGGCGAATAGCCGGCGAAATATCGCCTCCCAATTCCGCAGAGGCGAGGTCCCCGCCTAACTTCTCCCATGACGGCAGGTTTAAATGCCCTGTGGGTAAAAACCAGGGAGCCACCCTATCTACCTCCGCTATGAATAGTTCCAGTGTTTTTTGACCTACCCTGAGGTCCCTAGATTTTAAAAGCTTCCTAAGGGCCTTTACCAAGGGCCGTGCCTCCGTGCTCGGTAAATTACCAATCCTCAACCTCCGAGGGCTGTTACTCACCGCGTGTGACTTAGAGAACCCGTCACCTACGCGTGAGCCGGAGGGGAGTCTAAAAGCCCTGTAGGTGCACGCCACCCAGAGCCCAGGATTATCCCCTACTCACCTGTCTGGCAGCACCGCGCTGGAGCGTTGCACATCACCAAGGGGAGTGATCAGTTCCCCAAACGGACCACCAGGTGTCGGTGTCGCTCCCGGCCGGCAGGAAGAACACACGACAGATTCTGACGGTGTGCAAACTTGTCTTTATTTGTCTCCACGTGGGCCGCGCGAGGCCTCTGCTCTGCCACCAGTCCTTTCTCACCGGTGGACTTCCTCTATCTCCTTTGGCAGGGAGGGTCACATATATATATATATATATATATATATGGACTCATCATCCAATAGGGCAACAGTAAGCAATGCTAGCTGATTGGTCATCGTCATTGGTTGCTAGATAGACCAATCTATGGCGCGGGCTGTTTACATCGCCAGGGAAATCAGGGGGCAGGAATCAGGCGCCAACTTGGCTCACTCGATGGGAGGGGTAATCTAGCTAAGGCTTTGCTCTTTTCTACAGGCCTCACGCCTGCCAAGTAAGGTGACCGGGCTCGGCCGCGGATCCCAACAACGGGGTGGTCAGCATGGGGAGGTCACGAAAAATGCAGTGGCAATGTAGGATATAGTTTTCTGAAAAACATCGCGGGGTGGTGCGCATTGTATGGGTGTCGAACATTACAGTCACTAGTAGGAGTGAGAAAAACATCAAGGGGTGGTGTGAATTGGAGGGTCTGAATTAGGATAGGCAGTGAGGGGCAATGTTGGATGGAGGAAAGCACCGCGGGGTGGTCAGCATGAGGAGGTCAGGAAACATGCAGTGGCAATGTATGATAGGTTTCTGAAAACCATGGTGGGGTGGTGCGCATTGTATGGGTGTGTAACATTATATTCACTAGAAGGAGTGAGAAAAATGTCACGGGGTGGTGCGCATTGTATGGGTGTGTAACATTATATTCATATTGAGGAGTGAGAAAAACATCACGGGGTGGTGTGAATCATAGGATCAAAATTAGGATGCGAAGTGAGTGGCAATGTTGGATGGAGAAAAGCACCACGGGGTGGTTAGCATAGGGAGGTCAGGAAACATGCAGTGGCAACGTAGGATAGGTTTCGGAAAACAACGCAGGGTGGTGCGCTCTGTATGGGTGTGTAACATTACATTCACTAGTAGGAGTGAGAAAAACATCACATGGTGGTGTGAATCATAGGATCAGAATTAGGATACGAAATGAGTGGCAATGTAGGATGGAGAAAAGCACCACGGGGTGGTCAGGATGGGGAGGTCAGGAAACATGCAGTGGCAATATAGGATAGGTTTCTGAAAAACATCGCGGGGTGGTGCGCATTGTATGGGTTTTTAACATTACATTCACTAGTAGGGAGGAAAACATCACGGGTTGCTGTGAATCAGAGGGTCTGAATTAGGTTAGGCAGTGAGTGGTAATGTAGGATGGAGAAAAGCACAACAGAGTGCTCACCATGGGGAGGTCAGTAAACATGCAGTGGCAATGTAGGATAGGTTTCTGAAAAACATCCCGGGGTGGTGCGCATTGTAAGGGTTTCTAACAGGCCATTCACTAGTAAGAGAGAGAAAAACATCACGGGGTGGTGTGAATCGGAGGGTCTGAATTAGGTTAGGCAGTGAGTGGCAATGTAGGATGGAGGAAAGCACCACGGGGTGGTCAGCATGGGGAGGTTAGGAAACATGCAGTGGCAATGTGGGATAGGTTTCTGAAAAACATCAGGGGTGGTGCGCATTGTATGGTTGTGTAACATTACATTCACTAGTAGGAGTGAGAAATAGAATACGGAATTGTGTGAATCGGAGGGTGTGAATTAGGGTAGGCAGTGAGTGGCAATGTAGGATGGAGCAAAGCACCACGGGGTTGTGAGCATTGGGAGGTTAGGAAACACACAGTGGCAATGTAGGATAGGTTTCTGAAAAACATCGCGGGGTGGTGCGCATTGTATGGTTGAGTAACATAACATTCACTAGTAGGACTGAGAAAAACATCAAGGGGTGGTCTGAATCGGAGCGTCTGAATTAGGATAGGCAGCGAGGGGCAATGTAGGTTGGAGAAAAGCACCACAAGGTGGTCAGCATGGGGAGTTCAGGAAACATGCAGTGGCAATGTAGGATAGGTTTCTGAAAAACATCGCGGGTTGGTTCGCATTGTATGGGTGTGTAACATTATATTCACTAGTAGGAGTGAGAAAAACATCACGAGGTGGTGTGCATCGGAGCGTCTGAATTAGGATAAGCAGGGAGGGGCAATGTAGGATAGAAAAAAGCACCACGGGGTGGTAAGCATGGGGAGGTCAGGAAACATGCAGTAGCAAAGTAGTATAGGTTTCTGAAAAACATCGCGGGGTGGTGCGCATTGTATGGGTGTGTAACATTATATTCACTAGTAGGAGTGAGAAAAACATCTTGGGGTGGCGTGAATCGGAGGGTCTGAATTAGGATAGGAAGTGAGTGGCAGTGTAGGATGGAGAAGAGCACCACGGTGTGTTCAGCATGGGGAGGACAGGAAACATGCAGTGGCAATGTAGGATATGTTTCTGAAAAACATCGCGGGGTGGTGCACCTTGTATGGGTTTCTAACATTACATTTATTAGTTTGAGTGCGAAAAACATCACGGGGTAGTGTGAATCATAGGATCTGAATTAGGATAGGCAGTGAGTGGCAATGTAGAATGAAGAAAAGCACGATGGGGTGGTCAGCATGGGGAGGTCAGGAAACATTCAGTGGCAATGTAGGATAGTCTTCTGAAAAACATCACGGGGTGTTGCACATTGTATGGGTGTGTAACATTACATTCACTAGTAGGAGTGAGTAAAACATCTTGGGGTGGCGTGAATCGGAGGGTCTGAATTAGGATAGGAAGTGAGTGGCAATCTAGGATGGAGAAAAGCACCACGGGGTGGTCAGCATGGGGAGGTCAGGAAACATGCAGTGGCAATGTAGGATAGGTTTCAAAAAACATCGCACGGTGGTGCGCTTTGAATGGGTATGTAACATTACATTCATTAGTAGGAGTGAGAAAAACATCAAGGGGTGGTCTGATTCGGAGCTTCTGAATTAGGATAGGCAGGGAGGTGCAATGTAGGATGGAGAAAAACACCACGGGGTGGTCAGCATGGGGAGGTCAGGAAACATGCCCTGGCAAAGTAGGATAGGTTTCTGAAAAACATCGCGGGGTGGTGCGCATTGTATGGGTGTGTAACATTACATTCACTATTAGGAGTGAGAAAAACATCACGGGGTTGTGTGAATCGGAGCGTCTGAATTAGGATATGCAGGGAGGGGCAATGTAGGATGGAAAAAAGCACCACGGGGTGTCGGTGTCGCTCCCGGCCGGCAGGAAGAACACACGACAGATTCTGACGGTGTGCAACCTTGTCTTTATTTGTCTCTGCGTGGGCCGCGCGAGGCCTCTGCTCTGCCACCAGTCCGTTCTCACCAGTGGACTTCCTCTATCTCCTTTCGCAGGCAGGGTCACATATATATATATATATATATATATATATATATATATGCACTCATCATCCAATAGGGCAACAGCAAGCAATGCAAGCTGATTGGTCATCGTCATTGGTTGCTAGGTAGACCAATCTATTGCGCGGCCTGTTTACGTCGCCAGGGCAATCAGGGGGCAGCAAGCAGGCGCCATCTTGGCTCACTCGATTGGAGGGGTAATCTAGCTCAGGCTTTGCTCTTTTCTACTGGCCTCACGCCCGCCAAGTAAGGCGACCGGGCTCGGCCGCGGCTCCCAACATCTCCCCCTATTTTATTTATTTTGAATGAATGTATGCATCGCAGCCCGTCCTGGATTGAGTGCAGAGGCCTATGCCCTCTGTTGAGGCCCACCGTAGGCCCTTGGCTTGGACCCTGGTCGGCCGTCCCTGGGTCCGCCAAGGCCTTGAGACCTTCGTCCTTTTTCCAGGGCCAGGAGTGAACTGGACGGAACCTGGATGCACATAGGCATGCACTCATGCCCCTCCATGTGATCCCCTCGGAGGGACATCTAGATCTGGGCAGATTCTAGTAATCTAGCGGCTTTCGTGCAGTATGGGGTAGGGCCTGGCTTAGGTCGAGTCGTGCTGGAGAGGCACGCTCTTACCCGTCATTGACTCACCTATCCTGCTGTGTGGTGTCATTAGGGAAGGAGTGCGGGAGACCCGCCACATCTAAACCCGGTCGTAGGCCAGTCGAGCGAGCCAAGCATAAGCCTGGGGGTCATTGTGCCCATCACGGGCTGCCGCCAGGGCCGCATGGGCAACCAGGCGTACTTGACGCCGGGCCGCCGCAAGGCGCCCATTAATAAATGATGTAACCCATCGGAGCAAGAACGGCCCTACAAGCAAAAGCAGAAGCAAGGAGCACAGGGGACCTAACAATGGTAAAACATAGGGGAGCAAGCCATTCCAGGCTCCCCAAAAGGGATTGTCTTGTAGTTCTTTTCTTCTCTTTTTTAGGTTTTCTTGCAGTTTTTTTAATCAGTCTCGAACGATTCCGGACTTGTTGGCATAAAAGCAGCATCTTTCCTGTAAGGCAATACAGATACCTCCCCTTTCTACAGTGAGTAGATCTAGGCCCCTTCTATTTTGCAGAACAACCTCTGCAAGGGAATCAATTTGATCTTGTATCTCTTGAAGGGTCCTCTCAACGATAGACATATCTTCTATCAATTGCCTGGATAACTGAGTATATTTGGTTAATGAAACTCCTACGCCCGCAGTCCCGGCGGCCAGGGCTCCAGTTATCCCCAGACCAGCCAAGAGAGGTAAAATCAGTACATCTCTCTTATGTCTTTTTATAAAGGTGTCCACAGCTGGAATGGGCATGGGTTGGTCCCCAGGGACAATACCAATGTCAGGCAACAAGTAAGTTAGGCCACATAGGCCGGTCCAATTACTGGGCAGGTAAGTATAAGCATGACCATTGCCGCAAGCAAATACTTTGCCAAAGGGGGCACATAGCGGCGAGCTACTACTTACATTGGTTATGGACTCACACGAGGCGACTGCCAGCGCTCCAACAACAATATCATAACTATTATTTTGTGGGTACTTTTGGAAACAGGATGCATTAAACTGTCCCATAAATTGGACCCGAAATGGAGGCACATGTGAGCAATTATAGGGTGTGCTATAATTGTAAGGTTCACTTTCATAGTCTCTAAACGGCATGGCCAGCGGCCATGATTCTCCCATCATCATACACAGCCAACAATCGGAGGCCAGCCCTGGGTCAGTAAGATTGAGTGCTTTGTGGGTAGCCTCTAATATGGATTCAGTAGCGGGGTCAAGGTTAATGCCTCGGGATTTAGGGCGTAGGAGTGGATGGTAATTTACTTCAGGGAACGGATTTAATTGTTCCCATCGCTCGATGACCTGTTCCTGCCGGTACTGGTCTTGGACCCCTCCACCGTCAGAGATGTGAACGGGGGTGGTCATAGACCAACAGACCGTTTCTCCGACCTCTCCATTACAACCTGACTGCATGAATGGGGAACCGCCTACAGCAGCGGGAATATGGATAGGGGCAACAGGGCTTTTAGTTGTAGTTAGCGTTGCCATCCAATAGGTTGTACTGTTGAGTTTGCATTGTTTTGTCTCTGTATAGCATGTAACATGCATGGATTTCTCAAACTTAGTGCAGGGACATGTGGCGAGATTACCAGGCCCTGAGGGACTCACCTTAGGCTTAAGTATGCACTGATAGAATGGTTGACTAAATCCTCCTGCAGTGGAGCTGTACACAACTGAGTAAGCTGTTTTATCCCCACAATCGGTCCCTGGTCCTTTTTTGGCGATAGGTGCTATACTGCTTACCGTGCCACCTCCGCAATCGCACGGATTGCCAAGAAGGCTCGTGCGAAGATCTGTTCCAGAAGTGGGGCCCCCCAGCCCCGCATGTAC
The DNA here is from genome assembly GCF_034190915.1 of Cavia porcellus. NCBI lineage: Eukaryota > Metazoa > Chordata > Mammalia > Rodentia > Caviidae > Cavia > Cavia porcellus. Next base: position 32,965,981 of record NW_026947515.1, read on the forward strand.
CATACTTATCCTGAGGAGGGCTAGGACAACGCCCCCAATGAAAAAGGCAGCCTTTTTCGGGCTCATCTGGCTATCAGGCCTGCTGCTGGTCTCCGGCAGGACAGGATTAGTCTTTAGTCGAAGGGCTTGTCGCACGCGTCAGTCTTTCTGGGACCCACAATGGTTCTCGTCCCAGTTCCTGCGGGAAAACACAAACCGCACCTCGGTTCCAGCTGACTACCGGATCCGGGCCCATCGATTGTCCCGTCAGGACATCTTTCCATTTTACCCATCCCTTATTGCTAGGAGATGGATTACAATGTTCCATAGCCGGGGGGTGGTTGTTATTGTTCAGGTTTAAAAAATTGTATGTGAATAGTGCCATGGATAGCCGTGCCTTTGGGGGCAGGCCCTGGCCTACTCCCCCTTTTTGTTTACATAAGATTTCTTTGAGGCTTTTGTGAGCTCTTTCAATAATTTCTTGGCCTTGAGGATTATATGGGATACCATGTTTTAAGTGTATTTTCATAGTCTTACAGAACTCATTGAAGGCTTTTCCTGTATAGGCTGGTCTGTTGTCTGTAATATTTTGGGCTTGCCCCACGCGGCCCAAGCCGCTAAGCAATGATTGATCACATTAGATACCTTTTCACCTGTCTCTGCAGTTGCGAATATAATATGAGAACAGGTGTCCGTGGAGACATGGACATACTTAAGAGATCCAAATTCTGTTATGTGTGTGACATCCATTTGCCAAATATCGCCAGGGATCAACCCTCTGGGGTTAACCCCAATTGATGTGGTAGGCGTGTGTGTGGCTCATGAGCCGCACAGTCGCATGATGTCCCGCGCGTCAGCCCTGGAGATGCGGTATTGGTTGGCTAACGTCTTGGCATTGACATGGAATTTGTCATGGAACTGACGGGCTTGCTCTATTGGAGATAACATATTGAAAATCCATAACGGGCGAGTGGCCGCGTCAGCAGCCGCATTGCCCTGTACCATGGGCCCTGGTAGGTGTGTATGTGCTCTTATGTGAGTGATGTATATTTTGTTGTGTCTATTTATGAGCAATGTCTGGATAGACAAAAACAAGTCAGTTACTTTAGAGGTTGGTTTAATTGGGCCTGCAGTCTCAAGGACCTGCATGGCGTTGACAACATATTTTGAATCAGAAACAATATTAAGGGCCCCTGGGAATTTCTCGAGGACGGTTTGTACAATTTGTAACTCTACCACCTGTGGTTGATCTGGCTCAAACTGTATACTAACTGGAGGCATGCCCGAAACCACATAGGCCCCTATCCCGGTTTTTGACCCATCAGTATAGACTGTTGTTGCAGGAGTAAGGGGTGCAGGGGCGGTGATTTTTGGAAATATCACCGGATGTTGAGTAATAAACTGTAGTATAGGGTCCTTAGGAAACTGATTGTCTATCTCCCCAAGAAATACACATCTCAGGATGGCCCAAGTATCTATGCAAGCAGTCAGGATTTTTATTTGAGAAACGGTATAAGGCACCCAAATAGCGTGAGGTGTGGAGCCAAAGTGCTGGATGGCTCTACTATGTGCCTCCAGAGCCAGGGAAGCAACTGCTTCCGGGTAATGTTCAATAATCTTGGCAGGTGAAACCTTAGGGTGCACCCACAGAAGTGGTCCTTTCTGCCAAATCACTGCTGTGGGCTGGGAACTGGTCTGCAACAAGCAGACCTCAAAAGGCTGTTCTGGGTCAATTCTCTGTAATGCAGCTTTGCTTAGGGCCTCTTTTATCTTTTTTAGAGCAACTCTGGCCTCTGGGGTGAACTCTCTAGGGGAGGCAATATCCGGATCCCCTCTTAGGAGATCAAACAGGGGCTTTAAGTCCGAATTAGGGACGTGCAAGTAAGGTCTAATCCAATTTATATCTCCCAGTAACTTTTGCATGTCATTTAGGGTTGTAAGATTATCTGTTCTGATGGTTACCTTCTGTGGAGAAATCGATGTAGGGGAGACTTTGGTACCCAAGTAAGTCACTATGTCTCCTCCTTGAATCTTGTCAGGGGCAATATGTAGATTAGCTTTTCTCAGGGCCTCGACCAGTTGGCCTAGCCTATCCTCTAACATATTTATGTCCTTTGCACTGATTAGCAGATCATCCATGTAATGAACGCACCTAACTTTGGGGAAGGCTTTGCGTGTAGGGATCAGCAGGGAATCCAAATAAATCTGACACATAGAGGGGCTATTAGTCATACCCTGTGGTAGAACCACCCATTCATATCGAAGATCAGGGCTTTCTTGATTAACGGTAGGTAAGGTAAAAGCGAACCGGTGGGTATCTTCAGGGTGCAAGGGAATAGAGAAAAAGCAATCCTTGAGGTCTATGACATAAATTGGCCAATGTCTTGGGATCGCTGAGAGTGCTGGTAGTCCTCTTTGGACTGCCCCTAGAGGTTGCATCTGTGCATTGACCGCCCTCAAATCATGGAGTAGTCTCCACTTACCTGATTTCTTTCTAATAACAAAAACAGGGGTATTCCACAGGGAGGTTGATGGCTTTATGTGTCCTGCCTGAAGCTGGGTTTTGACTATCTTGGTTAATGCTAAAAGCTTCTCCTTGGGTAGGGGCCACTGAGGTACCCAAACTGGATTCAGGGACTTCCAAGTGATCTTAATTGGAGTAGGTAGGAGAACTTCCTCAGCGGCCCCTAGGAAAAACCCAGCCCGTGTCTACCTTCCCTTTTCTCTACAGGTACGGGAGATGTCCGGCCCTGCAGGGCAGGGCCCAGGCCCTTGCCGGGGACATATCCCTGATTCTTAAGTATACCCTTAGCTTGAGGAGAGCAGGTGGATGTAAGGGTAACGTCCATCTGGGTAAGGATGTCTCTTCCCCACAAAGACACTGGCAGCTGTAAAACAAAAGGCTGAAAATGGCCTTGGTGGCCTTCCTCATCACGCCAAGGCAGGGTCACGGCACTAACCTGAGGGGCAGCCACCATCCCTAACCCTTGGAGTGTGTTGTCAGCAGTATTGGTGGGCCAGCTAGAAGGCCAGTCCCTCTTGGAGACAATGGAGCGGTCTGCCCCTGTATCCAAGAGTCCTGTTATATTTCTACCATTAACCCTGAGCGAGAGCATGGGTCTTTTATCAAGAGTCATATGAAGTCCTTCAAAAATTTCTCCAGAGGAGCCAAAACCCTGATCTCCTCTTACCCGTTGTCTAGACTGAAATCTCTCATGGAGACTGGGGAGCAATAAAAGTTGTGCTATCTTATCCCCCTCATTAATCACCATGGTTCCTGCATGAGTTTGGACCATAATCTTAATGTTTCCTGTGTAGTCTGAGTCTATGACCCCAGGGAGCACGGTAAGGCCCCGAAGGGCTGTGGAGGACTGTCCAATCACTAAACCAACTGATTTTTCAGGTAGCGGTCCCTTGAAGGTGGTCTCAACCACCTGAACGCCCATGTCGGGCGTTAATAGGAGTCTGGAGGCGACACAGAGGTCCATGCCTGCTGACCCAGGGGTAGCCCTTGTGGAGGGCTGCCACTTTGTGTTGTCCTGTCTAGGGGGCGGGGGCCCGCCCGTAAGGAGTGCCCCCTCTGGTCGTTTTTTGGCTCCTGAATTTCCCTGCCACTAATGTGGTTTCCCTGGGCATCAAAAACTGATCTGCAATCTTTCGCTTTGTGTGTTCCCTTCTTACATCGTTTGCACACGCCTATTGGCTCTTCCCGTGTATTAACACTGTGCGGACAGTCTCTCCTAATATGCCCTGGTTCCCCGCAGCCAAAACATCCTTTGGGCTTGCGATCTCGCTTAGGTCCGGAAGCACCCTTAGTTTGTGCTGTCGTGGCTACAAAGGCCGCCGCAAGCTTTGCTGCAGTTATCTGCCCTCCAATCTCCCTACAAATCCTAATCCAAGCATTGAGATCCTTGTTTTTATGTGGGGCAAGAGCCGCTTTGCACTCCGCCATGCATTGTTCAAAAATGAGTTGTTTGATCAGGGGCTTTGCCACCTCTTGGTCTGAAAAAACTTTATCGCCCGCGTCTTGCATCCTAGCCACGAAATCAACAAATGGCTCTGTGGCACCCTGTACTATCTTTGAAAGGCATAATGAGGCCGCCCCCGCACCGTTCATCTGTTTCCATGGGCGGAGCCCAATATTAGAGATCTGGTCATACACCTCATTGGGGAACTGAGTTTGGTCATCCCTATATTGACCTGAGCCCTGGAGCATGTCTTCATTCCACCTTGCATGCCCCCTGTTAACATTCTTTTCTGCTTGCTCGATAGCAAACTCGGCATACCAGGCTCGCCAATCAAGATAACTACCCGAAGGAAGGCATGCCTTGGCAAGCTGCATCCAATCACCCGGTGTAAGAGGCTGAGAGGCAAGATTCTCTAGCATAGCTATGGTATAAGGAGCTGTGGGCCTGAAGGTCGTGACAGCGCTTTTTAATTCTCTAATCTGTTTTATTTCAAACGGTTCCCAAACATTGTGCCCTTGGCCTGGGGCCATTTGCACAGGATATACTCCATAAGGACCGTAATCTATTCCTTGCATCAGTGGATCCCCTCCGGACCACCGTTCACCCCTCCATAGCTGCCCATGAAAATACCGTCCGCCCCGCGGCGCGACGTCATAGGATGGCGGTCGCGACAGAGTGGGACGGGGCGTCACTTCCTGCGCCGGCTGAGAGAAGGGGGAAGCCCTGTAGCGGCCTCTCGGTGGGGAACCGCTTCTGGAAATGAACTCCAGGGCGGAGCGGATGGCTCTCTATCTCCTCCCCGCCAGGGGGCGCTCGGGGGTCCTTTCTCCTCTCTCTGCTTTTCTCGAGCGGCGCACGCACACAATTCACGGCGCAACTCGGCATAGGGGTTTCGGGCCTCTCGGCTTCCTGCCCCACCTTTTAGTTCCTCCTCGCTATCTGAGTCGGAGGACTCCAGAGCTTGGGTGTTCTCTATCTTTCCCTGGATCTTCTCCCCCTGGACAGACCCCTCCCGAGAGCATTCCGATGTTGCCTGCTCAAAAGCCTTGCGTGCGTCCATGATTTCCGCGTCTCTAACTGCCGACGGGAACCCATTCCCCTCCCCTTCAAGACACGCATGTATCATTTCCCACAGGGGGCGAATAGCCGGCGAAATATCGCCTCCCAATTCCGCAGAGGCGAGGTCCCCGCCTAACTTCTCCCATGACGGCAGGTTTAAATGCCCTGTGGGTAAAAACCAGGGAGCCACCCTATCTACCTCCGCTATGAATAGTTCCAGTGTTTTTTGACCTACCCTGAGGTCCCTAGATTTTAAAAGCTTCCTAAGGGCCTTTACCAAGGGCCGTGCCTCCGTGCTCGGTAAATTACCAATCCTCAACCTCCGAGGGCTGTTACTCACCGCGTGTGACTTAGAGAACCCGTCACCTACGCGTGAGCCTGAGGGGAGTCTAAAAGCCCTGTAGGTGCACGCCACCCAGAGCCCAGGATTATCCCCTACTCACCTGTCCGGCAGCACCGCGCTGGAGCGTTGCACATCACCAAGGGGAGTGATCAGTTCCCCAAACGGGCCACCAGGTGTCGGTGTCACTCCCGGCCGGCAGGAAGAACACACGACAGATTCTGACGGTGTGCAAACTTGTCTTTATTTGTCTCCACGTGGGCCGCGCGAGGCCTCTGCTCTGCCACCAGTCCTTTCTCACCGGTGGACTTCCTCTATCTCCTTTGGCAGGGAGGGTCACATATATATATATATATATATATATATATATATATGGACTCATCATCCAATAGGGCAACAGTAAGCAATGCAAGCTGATTGGTCATCGTCATTGGTTGCTAGATAGACCAATCTATGGCGCGGGCTGTTTACGTCGCCAGGGAAATCAGGGGGCAGGAATCAGGCGCCAACTTGGCTCACACGATGGGAGGGGTAATCTAGCTAAGGCTTTGCTCTTTTCTACAGGCCTCACGCCTGCCAAGTAAGGTGACCGGGCTCGGCCGCGGATCCCAACAACGGGGTGGTCAGCATGGGGAGGTCACGAAAAATGCAGTGGCAATGTAGGATATAGTTTTCTGAAAAACATCGCGGGGTGGTGCGCATTGTATGGGTGTCGAACATTACAGTCACTAGTAGGAGTGAGAAAAACATCAAGGGGTGGTGTGAATTGGAGGGTCTGAATTAGGATAGGCAGTGAGGGGCAATGTTGGATGGAGGAAAGCACCGCGGGGTGGTCAGCATGAGGAGGTCAGGAAACATGCAGTGGCAATGTATGATAGGTTTCTGAAAAACATGGTGGGGTGGTGCGCATTGTATGGGTGTGTAACATTATATTCACTAGAAGGAGTGAGAAAAACGTCACGGGGTGGTGCGCATTGTATGGGTGTGTAACATTATATTCATATTGAGGAGTGAGAAAAACATCACGGGGTGGTGTGAATCATAGGATCAAAATTAGGATGCGAAGTGAGTGGCAATGTTGGATGGAGAAAAGCACCACGGGGTGGTTAGCATAGGGAGGTCAGGAAACATGCAGTGGCAACGTAGGATAGGTTTCGGAAAACAACGCAGGGTGGTGCGCTCTGTATGGGTGTGTAACATTACATTCACTAGTAGGAGTGAGAAAAACATCACATGGTGGTGTGAATCATAGGATCAGAATTAGGATACGAAATGAGTGGCAATGTAGGATGGAGAAAAGCACCACGGGGTGGTCAGGATGGGGAGGTCAGGAAACATGCAGTGGCAATATAGGATAGGTTTCTGAAAAACATCGCGGGGTGGTGCGCATTGTATGGGTTTTTAACATTACATTCACTAGTAGGGAGAAAAACATCACGGGTTGCTGTGAATCAGAGGGTCTGAATTAGGTTAGGCAGTGAGTGGTAATGTAGGATGGAGAAAAGCACAACAGAGTGCTCACCATGGGGAGGTCAGTAAACATGCAGTGGCAATGTAGGATAGGTTTCTGAAAAACATCCCGGGGTGGTGCGCATTGTAAGGGTTTCTAACAGGCCATTCACTAGTAAGAGAGAGAAAAACATCACGGGGTGGTGTGAATCGGAGGGTCTGAATTAGGTTAGGCAGTGAGTGGCAATGTAGGATGGAGGAAAGCACCACGGGGTGGTCAGCATGGGGAGGTTAGGAAACATGCAGTGGCAATGTGGGATAGGTTTCTGAAAAACATCAGGGGTGGTGCGCATTGTATGGTTGTGTAACATTACATTCACTAGTAGGAGTGAGAAATAGAATACGGAATTGTGTGAATCGGAGGGTGTGAATTAGGGTAGGCAGTGAGTGGCAATGTAGGATGGAGCAAAGCACCACGGGGTTGTGAGCATGGGGAGGTTAGGAAACACACAGTGGCAATGTAGGATAGGTTTCTGAAAAACATCGCGGGGTGGTGCGCATTGTATGGTTGAGTAACATAACATTCACTAGTAGGACTGAGAAAAACATCAAGGGGTGGTCTGAATCGGAGCGTCTGAATTAGGATAGGCAGCGAGGGGCAATGTAGGTTGGAGAAAAGCACCACAAGGTGGTCAGCATGTGGAGTTCAGGAAACATGCAGTGGCAATGTAGGATAGGTTTCTGAAAAACATCGCGGGTTGGTTCGCATTGTATGGGTGTGTAACATTATATTCACTAGTAGGAGTGAGAAAAACATCACGAGGTGGTGTGCATCGGAGCGTCTGAATTAGGATAAGCAGGGAGGGGCAATGTAGGATAGAAAAAAGCACCACGGGGTGGTAAGCATGGGGAGGTCAGGAAACATGCAGTAGCAAAGTAGTATAGGTTTCTGAAAAACATCGCGGGGTGGTGCGCATTGTATGGGTATGTAACATTATATTCACTAGTAGGAGTGAGAAAAACATCTTGGGGTGGCGTGAATCGGAGGGTCTGAATTAGGATAGGAAGTGAGTGGCAGTGTAGGATGGAGAAGAGCACCACGGTGTGTTCAGCATGGGGAGGACAGGAAACATGCAGTGGCAATGTAGGATATGTTTCTGAAAAACATCGCGGGGTGGTGCACCTTGTATGGGTTTCTAACATTACGTTTATTAGTTTGAGTGCGAAAAACATCACGGGGTAGTGTGAATCATAGGATCTGAATTAGGATAGGCAGTGAGTGGCAATGTAGAATGAAGAAAAGCACGATGGGGTGGTCAGCATGGGGAGGTCAGGAAACATTCAGTGGCAATGTAGGATAGTCTTCTGAAAAACATCACGGGGTGTTGCACATTGTATGGGTGTGTAACATTACATTCACTAGTAGGAGTGAGTAAAACATCTTGGGGTGGCGTGAATCGGAGGGTCTGAATTAGGATAGGAAGTGAGTGGCAATCTAGGATGGAGAAAAGCACCACGGGGTGGTCAGCATGGGGAGGTCAGGAAACATGCAGTGGCAATGTAGGATAGGTTTCAAAAAACATCGCACGGTGGTGCGCTTTGAATGGGTATGTAACATTACATTCATTAGTAGGAGTGAGAAAAACATCAAGGGGTGGTCTGATTCGGAGCTTCTGAATTAGGATAGGCAGGGAGGTGCAATGTAGGATGGAGAAAAACACCACGGGGTGGTCAGCATGGGGAGGTCAGGAAACATGCCCTGGCAAAGTAGGATAGGTTTCTGAAAAACATCGCGGGGTGGTGCGCATTGTATGGGTGTGTAACATTACATTCACTATTAGGAGTGAGAAAAACATCACGGGGTTGTGTGAATTGGAGCGTCTGAATTAGGATATGCAGGGAGGGGCAATGTAGGATGGAAAAAAGCACCACGGGGTGTCGGTGTCGCTCCCGGCCGGCAGGAAGAACACACGACAGATTCTGACGGTGTGCAACCTTGTCTTTATTTGTCTCTGCGTGGGCCGCGCGAGGCCTCTGCTCTGCCACCAGTCCGTTCTCACCAGTGGACTTCCTCTATCTCCTTTCGCAGGCAGGGTCACATATATATATATATATATATATATATATATATATATATATATGCACTCATCATCCAATAGGGCAACAGCAAGCAATGCAAGCTGATTGGTCATCGTCATTGGTTGCTAGGTAGACCAATCTATTGCGCGGCCTGTTTACGTCGCCAGGGCAATCAGGGGGCAGGAAGCAGGCGCCATCTTGGCTCACTCGATTGGAGGGGTAATCTAGCTCAGGCTTTGCTCTTTTCTACTGGCCTCACGCCCGCCAAGTAAGGCGACCGGGCTCGGCCGCGGCTCCCAACATCTCCCCCTATTTTATTTATTTTGAATGAATGTATGCATCGCAGCCCGTCCTGGATTGAGTGCAGAGGCCTATGCCCTCTGTTGAGGCCCACCGTAGGCCCTTGGCTTGGACCCTGGTCGGCCGTCCCTGGGTCCGCCAAGGCCTTGAGACCTTCGTCCTTTTTCCAGGGCCAGGAGTGAACTGGACGGAACCTGGATGCACATAGGCATGCACTCATGCCCCTCCATGTGATCCCCTCGGAGGGACATCTAGATCTGGGCAGATTCTAGTAATCTAGCGGCTTTCGTGCAGTATGGGGTAGGGCCTGGCTTAGGTCGAGTCGTGCTGGAGAGGCACGCTCTTACCCGTCATTGACTCACCTATCCTGCTGTGTGGTGTCATTAGGGAAGGAGTGCGGGAGACCCGCCACATCTAAACCCGGTCGTAGGCCAGTCGAGCGAGCCAAGCATAAGCCTGGGGGTCATTGTGCCCATCACGGGCTGCCACCAGGGCCGCATGGGCAACCAGGCGTACTTGACGCCGGGCCGCCGCAAGGCGCCCATTAATAAATGATGTAACCCATCGGAGCAAGAACGGCCCTACAAGCAAAAGCAGAAGCAAGGAGCACAGGGGACCTAACAATGGTAAAACATAGGGGAGCAAGCCATTCCAGGCTCCCCAAAAGGGATTGTCTTGTAGTTCTTTTCTTCTCTTTTTTAGGTTTTCTTGCAGTTTTTTTAATCAGTCTCGAACGATTCCGGACTTGTTGGCATAAAAGCAGCATCTTTCCTGTAAGGCAATACAGATACCTCCCCTTTCTACAGTGAGTAGATCTAGGCCCCTTCTATTTTGCAGAACAACCTCTGCAAGGGAATCAATTTGATCTTGTATCTCTTGAAGGGTCCTCTCAACGATAGACATATCTTCTATCAATTGCCTGGATAACTGAGTATATTTGGTTAATGAAACTCCTACGCCCGCAGTCCCGGCGGCCAGGGCTCCAGTTATCCCCAGACCAGCCAAGAGAGGTAAAATCAGTACATCTCTCTTATGTCTTTTTATAAAGGTGTCCACAGCTGGAATGGGCATGGGTTGGTCCCCAGGGACAATACCAATGTCAGGCAACAAGTAAGTTAGGCCACATAGGCCGGTCCAATTACTGGGCAGGTAAGTATAAGCATGACCATTGCCGCAAGCAAATACTTTGCCAAAGGGGGCACATAGCGGCGAGCTACTACTTACATTGGTTATGGACTCACACGAGGCGACTGCCAGCGCTCCAACAACAATATCATAACTATTATTTTGTGGGTACTTTTGGAAACAGGATGCATTAAACTGTCCCATAAATTGGACCCGAAATGGAGGCACATGTGAGCAATTATAGGGTGTGCTATAATTGTAAGGTTCACTTTCATAGTCTCTAAACGGCATGGCCAGCGGCCATGATTCTCCCATCATCATACACAGCCAACAATCGGAGGCCAGCCCTGGGTCAGTAAGATTGAGTGCTTTGTGGGTAGCCTCTAATATGGATTCAGTAGCGGGGTCAAGGTTAATGCCTCGGGATTTAGGGCGTAGGAGTGGATGGTAATTTACTTCAGGGAACGGATTTAATTGTTCCCATCGCTCGATGACCTGTTCCTGCCGGTACTGGTCTTGGACCCCTCCACCGTCAGAGATGTGAACGGGGGTGGTCATAGACCAACAGACCGTTTCTCCGACCTCTCCATTACAACCTGACTGCATGAATGGGGAACCGCCTACAGCAGCGGGAATATGGATAGGGGCAACAGGGCTTTTAGTTGTAGTTAGCGTTGCCATCCAATAGGTTGTACTGTTGAGTTTGCATTGTTTTGTCTCTGTATAGCATGTAACATGCATGGATTTCTCAAACTTAGTGCAGGGACATGTGGCGAGATTACCAGGCCCTGAGGGACTCACCTTAGGCTTAAGTATGCACTGATAGAATGGTTGACTAAATCCTCCTGCAGTGGAGCTGTACACAACTGAGTAAGCTGTTTTATCCCCACAATCGGTCCCTGGTCCTTTTTTGGCGATAGGTGCTATACTGCTTACCGTGCCACCTCCGCAATCGCACGGATTGCCAAGAAGGCTCGTGCGAAGATCTGTTCCAGAAGCGGGGCCCCCCAGCCCCGCATGTACCATACTTATCCTGAGGAGGGCTAGGACAACGCCCCCAATGAAAAAGGCAGCCTTTTTCGGGCTCATCTGGCTATCAGGCCTGCTGCTGGTCTCCGGCAGGACAGGATTAGTCTTTAGTCGAAGGGCTTGTCGCACGCGTCAGTCTTTCTGGGACCCACAATGGTTCTCATCCCAGTTCCTGCGGGAAAACACAAACCGCACCTCGGTTCCAGCTGACTACCGGATCCGGGCCCATCGATTGTCCCGTCAGGACATCTTTCCATTTTACCCATCCCTTATTGCTAGGAGATGGATTACAATGTTCCATAGCCGGGGGGTGGTTGTTATTGTTCAGGTTTAAAAAATTGTATGTGAATAGTGCCATGGATAGCCGTGCCTTTGGGGGCAGGCCCTGGCCTACTCCCCCTTTTTGTTTACATAAGATTTCTTTGAGGCTTTTGTGAGCTCTTTCAATAATTTCTTGGCCTTGAGGATTATATGGGATACCATGTTTTAAGTGTATTTTCATAGTCTTACAGAACTCATTGAAGGCTTTTCCTGTATAGGCTGGTCTGTTGTCTGTAATATTTTGGGCTTGCCCCACGCGGCCCAAGCCGCTAAGCAATGATTGATCACATTAGATACCTTTTCACCTGTCTCTGCAGTTGCGAATATAATATGAGAACAGGTGTCCGTGGAGACATGGACATACTTAAGAGATCCAAATTCTGTTATGTGTGTGACATCCATTTGCCAAATATCGCCAGGGATCAACCCTCTGGGGTTAACCCCAATTGATGTGGTAGGCGTGTGTGTGGCTCATGAGCCGCACAGTCGCATGATGTCCCGCGCGTCAGCCCTGGAGATGCGGTATTGGTTGGCTAACGTCTTGGCATTGACATGGAATTTGTCATGGAACTGACGGGCTTGCTCTATTGGAGATAACATATTGAAAATCCATAACGGGCGAGTGGCCGCGTCAGCAGCCGCATTGCCCTGTACCATGGGCCCTGGTAGGTGTGTATGTGCTCTTATGTGAGTGATGTATATTTTGTTGTGTCTATTTATGAGCAATGTCTGGATAGACAAAAACAAGTCAGTTACTTTAGAGGTTGGTTTAATTGGGCCTGCAGTCTCAAGGACCTGCATGGCGTTGACAACATATTTTGAATCAGAAACAATATTAAGGGCCCCTGGGAATTTCTCGAGGACGGTTTGTACAATTTGTAACTCTACCACCTGTGGTTGATCTGGCTCAAACTGTATACTAACTGGAGGCATGCCCGAAACCACATAGGCCCCTATCCCGGTTTTTGACCCATCAGTATAGACTGTTGTTGCAGGAGTAAGGGGTGCAGGGGCGGTGATTTTTGGAAATATCACCGGATGTTGAGTAATAAACTGTAGTATAGGGTCCTTAGGAAACTGATTGTCTATCTCCCCAAGAAATACACATCTCAGGATGGCCCAAGTATCTATGCAAGCAGTCAGGATTTTTATTTGAGAAACGGTATAAGGCACCCAAATAGCGTGAGGTGTGGAGCCAAAGTGCTGGATGGCTCTACTATGTGCCTCCAGAGCCAGGGAAGCAACTGCTTCCGGGTAATGTTCAATAATCTTGGCAGGTGAAACCTTAGGGTGCACCCACAGAAGTGGTCCTTTCTGCCAAATCACTGCTGTGGGCTGGGAACTGGTCTGCAACAAGCAGACCTCAAAAGGCTGTTCTGGGTCAATTCTCTGTAATGCAGCTTTGCTTAGGGCCTCTTTTATCTTTTTTAGAGCAACTCTGGCCTCTGGGGTGAACTCTCTAGGGGAGGCAATATCCGGATCCCCTCTTAGGAGATCAAACAGGGGCTTTAAATCCGAATTAGGGACGTGCAAGTAAGGTCTAATCCAATTTATATCTCCCAGTAACTTTTGCATGTCATTTAGGGTTGTAAGATTATCTGTTCTGATGGTTACCTTCTGTGGAGAAATCGATGTAGGGGAGACTTTGGTACCCAAGTAAGTCACTATGTCTCCTCCTTGAATCTTGTCAGGGGCAATATGTAGATTAGCTTTTCTCAGGGCCTCGACCAGTTGGCCTAGCCTATCCTCTAACATATTTATGTCCTTTGCACTGATTAGCAGATCATCCATGTAATGAACGCACCTAACTTTGGGGAAGGCTTTGCGTGTAGGGATCAGCAGGGAATCCAAATAAATCTGACACATAGAGGGGCTATTAGTCATACCCTGTGGTAGAACCACCCATTCATATCGAAGATCAGGGCTTTCTTGATTAACGGTAGGTAAGGTAAAAGCGAACCGGTGGGTATCTTCAGGGTGCAAGGGAATAGAGAAAAAGCAATCCTTGAGGTCTATGACATAAATTGGCCAATGTCTTGGGATCGCTGAGAGTGCTGGTAGTCCTCTTTGGACTGCCCCTAGAGGTTGCATCTGTGCATTGACCGCCCTCAAATCATGGAGTAGTCTCCACTTACCTGATTTCTTTCTAATAACAAAAACAGGGGTATTCCACAGGGAGGTTGATGGCTTTATGTGTCCTGCCTGAAGCTGGGTTTTGACTATCTTGGTTAATGCTAAAAGCTTCTCCTTGGGTAGGGGCCACTGAGGTACCCAAACTGGATTCAGGGACTTCCAAGTGATCTTAATTGGAGTAGGTAGGAGAACTTCCTCAGCGGCCCCTAGGAAAAACCCAGCCCGTGTCTACCTTCCCTTTTCTCTACAGGTACGGGAGATGTCCGGCCCTGCAGGGCAGGGCCCAGGCCCTTGCCGGGGACATATCCCTGATTCTTAAGTATACCCTTAGCTTGAGGAGAGCAGGTGGATGTAAGGGTAACGTCCATCTGGGTAAGGATGTCTCTTCCCCACAAAGACACTGGCAGCTGTAAAACAAAAGGCTGAAAATGGCCTTGGTGGCCTTCCTCATCACGCCAAGGCAGGGTCACGGCACTAACCTGAGGGGCAGCCACCATCCCTAACCCTTGGAGTGTGTTGTCAGCAGTATTGGTGGGCCAGCTAGAAGGCCAGTCCCTCTTGGAGACAATGGAGCGGTCTGCCCCTGTATCCAAGAGTCCTGTTATATTTCTACCATTAACCCTGAGCGAGAGCATGGGTCTTTTATCAAGAGTCATATGAAGTCCTTCAAAAATTTCTCCAGAGGAGCCAAAACCCTGATCTCCTCTTACCCGTTGTCTAGACTGAAATCTCTCATGGAGACTGGGGAGCAATAAAAGTTGTGCTATCTTATCCCCCTCATTAATCACCATGGTTCCTGCATGAGTTTGGACCATAATCTTAATGTTTCCTGTGTAGTCTGAGTCTATGACCCCAGGGAGCACGGTAAGGCCCCGAAGGGCTGTGGAGGACTGTCCAATCACTAAACCAACTGATTTTTCAGGTAGCGGTCCCTTGAAGGTGGTCTCGACCACCTGAACGCCCATGTCGGGCGTTAATAGGAGTCTGGAGGCGACACAGAGGTCCATGCCTGCTGACCCAGGGGTAGCCCTTGTGGAGGGCTGCCACTTGTGTTGTCCTGTCTAGGGGGCGGGGGCCCGCCCGTAAGGAGTGCCCCCTCTGGTCGTTTTTTGGCTCCTGAATTTCCCTGCCACTAATGTGGTTTCCCTGGGCATCAAAAACTGATCTGCAATCTTTCGCTTTGTGTGTTCCCTTCTTACATCGTTTGCACACGCCTATTGGCTCTTCCCGTGTATTAACACTGTGCGGACAGTCTCTCCTAATATGCCCTGGTTCCCCGCAGCCAAAACATCCTTTGGGCTTGCGATCTCGCTTAGGTCCGGAAGCACCCTTAGTTTGTGCTGTCGCGGCTACAAAGGCCGCCGCAAGCTTTGCTGCAGTTATCTGCCCTCCAATCTCCCTACAAATCCTAATCCAAGCATTGAGATCCTTGTTTTTATGTGGGGCAAGAGCCGCTTTGCACTCCGCCATGCATTGTTCAAAAATGAGTTGTTTGATCAGGGGCTTTGCCACCTCTTGGTCTGAAAAAACTTTATCGCCCGCGTCTTGCATCCTAGCCACGAAATCAACAAATGGCTCTGTGGCACCCTGTACTATCTTTGAAAGGCATAATGAGGCCGCCCCCGCACCGTTCATCTGTTTCCATGGGCGGAGCCCAATATTAGAGATCTGGTCATACACCTCATTGGGGAACTGAGTTTGGTCATCCCTATATTGACCTGAGCCCTGGAGCATGTCTTCATTCCACCTTGCATGCCCCCTGTTAACATTCTTTTCTGCTTGCTCGATAGCAAACTCGGCATACCAGGCTCGCCAATCAAGATAACTACCCGAAGGAAGGCATGCCTTGGCAAGCTGCATCCAATCACCCGGTGTAAGAGGCTGAGAGGCAAGATTCTCTAGCATAGCTATGGTATAAGGAGCTGTGGGCCTGAAGGTCGTGACAGCGCTTTTTAATTCTCTAATCTGTTTTATTTCAAACGGTTCCCAAACATTGTGCCCTTGGCCTGGGGCCATTTGCACAGGATATACTCCATAAGGACCGTAATCTATTCCTTGCATCAGTGGATCCCCTCCGGACCACCGTTCACCCCTCCATAGCTGCCCATGAAAATACCGTCCGCCCCGCGGCGCGACGTCATAGGATGGCGGTCGCGACAGAGTGGGACGGGGCGTCACTTCCTGCGCCGGCTGAGAGAAGGGGGAAGCCCTGTAGCGGCCTCTCGGTGGGGAACCGCTTCTGGAAATGAACTCCAGGGCGGAGCGGATGGCTCTCTATCTCCTCCCCGCCAGGGGGCGCTCGGGGGTCCTTTCTCCTCTCTCTGCTTTTCTCGAGCGGCGCACGCACACAATTCACGGCGCAACTCGGCATAGGGGTTTCGGGCCTCTCGGCTTCCTGCCCCACCTTTTAGTTCCTCCTCGCTATCTGAGTCGGAGGACTCCAGAGCTTGGGTGTTCTCTATCTTTCCCTGGATCTTCTCCCCCTGGACAGACCCCTCCCGAGAGCATTCCGATGTTGCCTGCTCAAAAGCCTTGCGTGCGTCCATGATTTCCGCGTCTCTAACTGCCGACGGGAACCCATTCCCCTCCCCTTCAAGACACGCATGTATCATTTCCCACAGGGGGCGAATAGCCGGCGAAATATCGCCTCCCAATTCCGCAGAGGCGAGGTCCCCGCCTAACTTCTCCCATGACGGCAGGTTTAAATGCCCTGTGGGTAAAAACCAGGGAGCCACCCTATCTACCTCCGCTATGAATAGTTCCAGTGTTTTTTGACCTACCCTGAGGTCCCTAGATTTTAAAAGCTTCCTAAGGGCCTTTACCAAGGGCCGTGCCTCCGTGCTCGGTAAATTACCAATCCTCAACCTCCGAGGGCTGTTACTCACCGCGTGTGACTTAGAGAACCCGTCACCTACGCGTGAGCCTGAGGGGAGTCTAAAAGCCCTGTAGGTGCATGCCACCCAGAGCCCAGGATTATCCCCTACTCACCTGTCTGGCAGCACCGCGCTGGAGCGTTGCACATCACCAAGGGGAGTGATCAGTTCCCCAAACGGGCCACCAGGTGTCGGTGTCGCTCCCGGCTGGCAGGAAGAACACACGACAGATTCTGACGGTGTGCAAACTTGTCTTTATTTGTCTCCACGTGGGCCGCGCGAGGCCTCTGCTCTGCCACCAGTCCTTTCTCACCGGTGGACTTCCTCTATCTCCTTTGGCAGGGAGGGTCACATATATATATATATATATATATATATATATATGGACTCATCATCCAATAGGGCAACAGTAAGCAATGCAAGCTGATTGGTCATCGTCATTGGTTGCTAGATAGACCAATCTATGGCGCGGGCTGTTTACGTCGCCAGGGAAATCAGGGGGCAGGAATCAGGCGCCATCTTGGCTCACTCGATGGGAGGGGTAATCTAGCTAAGGCTTTGCTCTCTTCTACAGGCCTCACGCCTGCCAAGTAAGGTGACCGGGCTCGGCCGCGGATCCCAACAATGGGGTGGTCAGCATGGGGAGGTCACGAAAAATGCAGTGGCAATGTAGGATATAGTTTTCTGAAAAACATCGCGGGGTGGTGTGCATTGTATGGGTGTCGAACATTACAGTCACTAGTAGAAGTGAGAAAAACATCAAGGGGTGGTGTGAATTGGAGGGTCTGAATTAGGATAGGCAGTGAGGGGCAATGTTGGATGGAGAAAAGCATCACGGGGTGGTCAGCATGGGGAGGTCAGGAAACATGCAGTGGCAACGTAGGATCGGTTTGGAAAACAACGCGGGGTGGTGCACATTGTATGGGTGTGTAACATTACATTCACTAGTAGGAGAGAGAAAAACATCACAGAGTGTTGTGAATAATAGGATCAGAATTAGGATACGAAGTGAGTGGCAATGTAGGATGGAGAAAAGCACGACGGGGTGGTCAGCATGGGGAAGTCAGGAAACATGCAGTGGCAAAGTAGGATAAGTTTCTAAAAAACATCGCGGGGTGGCGCGCATTGTATGGGTGTGTAACATTACATTCACTAGTAGGAGTGAGAAAAACATCATGGGATGGTGTGAATCGGAGGGTCTGAATTAGGATAGGCAGTGAGTGGAAATGTAGCATGGAGAAAACACCACGGGGTGGT
Source organism: Cavia porcellus (assembly GCF_034190915.1). Lineage (NCBI taxonomy): Eukaryota > Metazoa > Chordata > Mammalia > Rodentia > Caviidae > Cavia > Cavia porcellus. The sequence goes on from NW_026947515.1 coordinate 32,983,893, forward strand.
CAGCATTGATAGGTCAGGAAACATGCAGTGGCAATGTAGGATAGGTTTCTGAAAAACATCGCGGATTGGTGCGCATTGTATGGGTGTGTAACATTACGTTCACTAGTAGGAGTAACAAAAACATCACGGGTTGGTGTGAAACGGAAGGTCTGAATAAGAATAGGCAGTGAGTGGCAATGTAGGATGGAGAAAAGCACCACGGGGTGGTCAGCATGGGGAGGTCAGGAAACATGCAGTAGCAATGTAGGACAGGTTTTTGAAAAACATCGCAAGGTGGTGGGCATTGTATGGGTGTGTAACATTACATTCACCAGTAGGAGTCAGAAAAACTTCACGTGGTGGTGTGAATCGGAGGGTCTCAATTAGGATAGGCAGTGAGTGGAAATGTAGGATTGAGAAAAGCACGAAGGGGTGGTCAGCATGGCGAGGTCAGGAAACATGCAGTGGCAATGTAGGATAAGTTTCTGAAAAACATGGCAGGGTCATGCGAATTGTATGGGTGTGTAACATTACATTCACTAGTAGGAGTGAGAAAACCATCAAGGGGTGCTGTGAATCGGAGGGTGTGAATTAGCATAGGCAGTGAGTGGCAATGTAGGATGGAGAAAAGCACCACGGGGTGGTCAGCATGGGGAGGTCAGGAAAAATGCAGTGGCAATGTAGAATAGGTTTCTGAAAAACATCGCGGGGTGGTGCGCATTGTATGGGTGTGTAACGTTACATTCACTAGTAGGAGTAAGAAAAACATCATGGGGTGTGTAAATCGGAGGGTCGGAATTAGGATAGGCAGTGAGTGGAAATATAGGATGGAGAAAATTACCACGGGGTTTTCAGAATGGGGAGGTTAGGAAACATTCAGTGGCAAAGTAGGATATGTTTCTGAAAAACGTCGCAGGGTGGTGCGCATTGTATGGGTGTGTAACATTACATTCACTAGTAGGAGTGAGTAAAACATCAAGGGGTGGTGTGAATATGAGTGTGGGAATTAGGATAGGCAGTGAGTGGCAATGTAGGATGGAGAAAAGCACCACGGGGTGGTCACAATGGGGAGGTCAAGAAAAATGCAGTAGCAATGTAGGATAGGTTTCTGAAAAACATCGCCGGGTGATGCGCATGGTATGGGTGTGTAACATTACATTCACTTGTAGGAGTGAGAAAAACATCATGGTGTGGTGTGAATCGGAGGGTCTGAATTAGGATAGGCAATTAGTGAAAATGCAGGATGGAGAAAAATACCACGGGGTGGTCACAACAGGGAGGTCAGGAAACATGCAGTGGCAATGTAGGATAGGTTTCTGAAAAACATCGCGGGGTAGTTCGCATTGTTTGGTTGTGTAATATTACATTCAGTGGTAGGAGTGAGAAAAACATCATGGGGTTGTGTGAATCGGAGGGTCTGAATTAGGATAGGCAGTGAGTAGCAATGTAGGATGCAGAAAAGCACCACGGGGTGCTCAGCATGTGGAGGTCAGGAAACATGCAGTGGCAATGTAGGATAGGTTTCTTAAAAACATCACGGGGTGTTGCGCATTGTATGGGTGTGTAACATTACATTCACTAGTATGAGTGAGAAAAACATCACGGGGTGGTGTGAACCGGAGTGTCTGAATAAGGATAGGCACTGAGTGGCAATGTAGGATGTAGAAAACACCACAGGGTGGTCAGCATGGATATGTCAGGAAACATGCAGTGGCAATGTAGGATAGGTTTCTGAAAAACATCGCGGATTGGTGCGCATTGTATGGGTGTGTAACATTACATTCACTAGTAGGAGTGAGAAAAACATCACGGGGTGTCGGAGGGTCTGAATTAGGATAGGCAGTGAGTGGCAATGTATGATGGATAAAAGCACCACGGGGTGGTCAGCATGGGGAGGTTAGGAAATATGCAGTGGCAATGTAGGATAGGTTTCTTAAAAACATCACGGTGTGGTGCGCTATTTATGGGGGTGTAATATTACATTCCCTAGTAGGACTGAGAAAAACATCACGGGGTGGTGTGAATCGGAGTTTCGGAATTGGAATAGTGGCAATATAGGATGGAGACAAGCACCACGGGGTGGTCAGCATGGGGAGGTCAGGAAACATGCAGTGGCAATGTAGGTTAGGTTTCTGAAAAACATCGCTGGGTCGGGGATATTGTATGGATGTGTAACATTACATTCACTAGTAGGAGTGAGAAAAACATCACGGAGTTGAGTGCATCGGAGGGTCTGAATTAGGATAGGAAGTGAGTGGCAATGTAGGATGGAGAAAAGCACCACGGGGTGGTCAGCATGTGGAGGTCAGGAAACATGCAGTGGCAATGTAGGATAGGTTTCTGAAAAACGTCGCGGGGTGTTGCGCATTGTATGGGTGTGTAAAATTACATTCACTAGTAGGAGTGAGAAAAACATCATGGGGTGGTGTGAACCAGAGGGTCTGAATAAGGATAGGCAGTGAGTGGCAAAGTAGGATGGAGAAAATACCACGGGGTGGTCAGCATGGATATGTCAGGAAACATGCAGTGGCACTGTAGGATAGGTTCCTGAAAAACATCGCGGGGTGGTGCGCAATGTATGGGTGTGTAACATTACATTCAGTAGTAGGAGTAACAAAAACATCACGGGTTGGTGTGAAACGGAGGGTCTGAATAAGAATAGGAAGTGAGTGGCAATGTAGGATGGAGAAAATCACCACGGGGTGGTCAACATGGGGAGGTCAGGAAACATGCAGTGGCAATGTAGGATAGGTTTCTGAAAAACATCGCCGGGTGGTGGGCTTTGTATGGGTGTGTAACATTACATTCACCAGTAGGAGTGAGAAAAACATCACGAGGTGGTGTGAATCGGAGGTTCTGAATTAGGATAGGCAGTGAGTGGCAATGTAGGATGGAGAAAAGCACCACGGGGTTTTCAGCATGGGGAGGTCAGGAAACATGCAGTGGCAATGTAGGATAGGTTTCTGAAAAACATCACGGGGTTGTGCGCATTGTATGGGTGTGTAACATCACATTCACTAGTAGGAGTGAGAAAAACATCACGCTGGGGGTGTGAATCCGAGTGTCTAAAGAAGGATAGGCAGTGAGTGGCAATGTAGGATGTAGAAAAGCACCACGGGGTGGTCAGCATGGGGAGGTCAGGAAACATGCAGTGGCAATATAGGATGGGTTTCTGAAAAACATCACAGCGTGTTGTGCATTTTATGGGTGTGTAACATTACATTCACTAATAGGAGTGAGAAAAACATCACAGGGTGGTGTGAATCATAGGATCTGAATTAGGATAGGCAGTGTGAGGCAATGTAGGATGGAGAAAAGCACCACGGGGTGGTCATAATGGGGAGGTCACGAAACATGCAGTGGAAATGTAGGAGAGCTTTCTGTAAAACATCGCGCGGTGGTGCGCATTGTATGGGTGTGTAACATTACATTCACTAGTAGGAGTGCGAAAAACATCACGGAGTGGTGTGAATTCGAGGGTCTAAATTAGGATAGGCAGTGTGTGGCAATGTAGGATGGAGAAAAGCAGCACGGGGTGGTCAGCATGAGGAGGACAGGAAACATGCAGGGGCAATGTACGATTGGTTTCTGAAAAACATTGCGGGGTGGTGCGCATTGTATGGTTGTTTATCATTACATTGACTAGTAGGAGTGAGAAAAACATCACTGGTGGTGTGAATCAGATGGTCTGAATGAGGATAGGCAGTGAGTGGCAATGTAGGATCGAGAAAAGCACCACTGGGTGGTCACAATGGGGAGGTCAGGAAACATGCAGTATCAATGTAGGATAGGTTTCTGAAAAACATTGCGGGGTGGTGCGCATTGTACATGTGTGTAACATTACATTCACTAGTAGGAGTGAGAAAAACATCACGAGGTCGTGTGAATCACAGGATCTGAATTAGGATAGGCAGTGAGTGGCAATGTAGAATGGAGAAAAGCACCACGGGGTGGTCAGCATCGGGAGCTCAGGAAACATGCAGTGGCATTGTAAGATATTTTTGTGAAAACCATCACGGGTGGTGTGTATTGTATGGGTTTGTAATATTACATTCACTAGTAGGAGTGAGAAAAACAACACGGGGTGGTGTGAGTCGGAGGGTCTGAATTATGTTAGGCAGTGAGTGGCAATGTAGGATGGAGAAAAGCACGACGGAGTGGTCACCATGGGGTGGTCAGGAAACATGCAGTGGCAATGTAGGATAGGTTTCTGAAAAACATCGCGGGGAGGTGCGCAGTGTAAGGGTTTCTAACCGGTCAATCACTAGTAGGAGACAGAAAAACATCATGGGGTGGTGTGAATCAGAGGGTCTGAATTAGTTTAGGCAGTGATTGGCAATGTAGCATGGACGAAAGCACCACGGGGTGGTCAGCATGGGGAGGTCAGGAAACATGCAGTGGCAATGTAAGATTGGTTTATGAAAAACATCACAGGGTGGTCCGCATTGTATGGTTGTGTAACATTACATTGACTAGTAGGAGTGAGAAAAACTTCACGTGGTGTGTGAATTGGAGGGTCAGAATTAGGATAGGCAGTGAGTGACAATGTAGGATTAAGAAAAGCACGAAGGGGTGGTCAGCATGGGGAGGTCAGGACACATGCAGTGGCAATGTAGGATAAGTTTCTGAAAAACATCACGGGGTCATGCGCATTGTATGGGTGTGTAACATTACATTCACTAGTAGGAGTGAGAAAACCATCACGGGGTGGTGTGAATTGGAGGGTCTGAATTAGGATAGGCAGTGAGGGGCAATGTTGAATGGAGAAAAGCACCACGGGGTGGTCAGCATGGGGAGGTCAGGAAACATGCAGTGGCAACGTAGGATCGGTTTGGAAAACAACGCGGGGTGGTGCGCAATGTATGGGTGTGTAACATTACATTCACTAGTAGGAGAGAGAAAAACATCATGGAGTGTTGTGAATAATAGGATCAGAATTAGGATATGAAGTGAGTGGCAATGTAGGATGGAGAAAAGCACCACGGGGTGGTCAGCATGGGGAGGTCAGGAAACATGCAGTGGCAATATAGGATAGGTTTCTGAAAAACATCGCGGGGTGGTGCGCATTGTATGGGTTTTTAACATTACATTCACTAGTAGGAGTGAGAAAAACATCACGGGGTGGTGTGAATCGGAGGGTCTGAATTAGGTTAGGCAGTGAGTGGCAATGTAGGATTGAGAAAAGCACGACGGGGTGGTCAGCACGGGGAAGTCAGGAAACATGCAGTGGCAATGTAGGATAAGTTTCTGAAAAACATCGCTCGGTGGCGCTCATTGTATGGGTGTGTAACATTACATTCACTAGTAGGAGTGAGAAAAACATCACGGGGTGGTGTGAATCGGAGGGTCTGAATTAGAATAGGCAGTGAGTGGCAATATAGGATGGAGAAAACACCACGGGGTTGTCACCATGGTGTGGTCAGGAAACATACAGTGGTAATGTAGGATAGGTTTCTGAAAAACATCGGGAATTGGTGCGCATTGTATGGGTGTGTAACATTACATTCACTAGTAGGAGTAACAAAAACATCACGGGTTGGTGTGAAACGGAGGGTCTGAATAAGAATAGGCAGTGAGTGGCAATGTAGGATGGAGAAAAGCACCACAGGGTGGTCAGCATGGGGAGGTCAGAAACATGCAGTGGCAATGTAGGATAGGTTTCTGAAAAACATCGCCGGGTGGTGGGCATTGTGTGGGTGTGTAACATTACATTCACCAGTAGGAGTGAGAAAAACATCACGAGGTGGTGTGAATCGGAGGGTCTGAATTAGCATAGGCAGTGAGTGGCAATGTAGGATGGAGAAAAGCACCACGGGGTTTTCAGCATGGGGAGGTCAGGAAACATGCAGTGGCAATGTAGGATAGGTTTCTGAAAAACATCACGGGGTTGTGCGCATTGTATGGGTGTGTAACATCACATTCACTAGTAGGAGTGAGAAAAACATCACATGGGGGGTGTGAATCGGAGGGGCTGAATAAGGATAGGCAGTGAGTGGCAATGTAGGATGGAGAGAAGCACCACGGGGTGGTCAGTGTGGGGAGGTCAGGAAACATGCAGAGGCAATATAGGATAGGTTTCTGAAAAACATCGCGGGGTGGTGCGCATTGTATGGGTGTGTAACGTTACATTCACTAGTAGGAGTAAGAAAAACATCATGGGGTGTGTATATCGGAAGGTCTGAATTAGGATAGGCAGTGAGTGGAAATATAGGATGGAGAAAATTACCACGGGGTTTTCAGAATGGGGAGGTCAGGAAACATTCAGTGGCAATGTAGGATATGTTTCTGAAAAACGTCACGGGGTGGTGCGCATTGTATGGGTGTGTAACATTACATTCACTAGTAGGAGTGAGTAAAACATCACGGGGTGGTGTGAATATGAGGGTCTGAATAAGGATAGGCAGTGAGTGGCAATGTAGGATGGAGAAAAGCACCACGGGGTGGTCAGAATGGGGAGGTCAGGTAACATGCAGTGGCAATGTAGGATAGGTTTCTGAAAAACATCGCCGGGTGGTGCGCATTGTATGGGTGTGTAACATTACATTCACTAGTAGGAGTGAGAAAAACATCACGGTGTGGTGTGAATCGGAGGGTCTGAATTAGGATAGGCAATTAGTGGAAATGCAGGATGGAGAAAAATACCACGGGGTGGTCACAACGGGGAGGTCAGGAAACATGCGGTGGCAATGTAGGATAGGTTTCTGAAAAACATAGCGGGGTAGTACGCATTGTTTGGTTGTGTAATATTACATTCAGTAGTAGGAGTGAGAAAAACATCATGGGGTTGTGTGAATCGGAGGGTCTGAATCAGGATAGGCAGTGAGTAGCAATGTAGGATGCAGAAAAGCACCACGGGGTGCTCAGCATGTGGAGGTAAGGAAACATGCAGTGGCAAAGTAGGATAGGTTTCTGAAAAACATCGCGGGGTGTTGCGCATTGTATGGGTGTGTAACATTACATTCACTAGTACGAGTGAGAAAAACATCACGGGGTGGTGTGAACCGGAGTGTCTGAATAAGGATAGGCAGTGAGTGGCAATGTAGGATGGAGAAAACACCACGGGGTGGTCAGCATGGATAGGTCAGGAAACATGCAGTGGCAATGTAGGATAGGTTTCTGAAAAACATCGCGGATTGGTGCGCATTGTATGGGTGTGTAACATCACATTCACTAGTAGGAGTGAGAAAAACATCACGCGGGGGGGTGTGAATCAGAGTGTCTGAATAAGGATAGGTAGTGAGTGTCAATGTAGGATGGAGAGAAGCACCACGTGGTGGTCAGCATGGGGAGGTCAGGAAACATGCAGTGGCAATATAGGATAGGTTTCTGAAAAACATAACAGCGTGTTGTGCATTGTATGTGTGTGTAACATTACATTCACTAATAGGAGTGAGAGAAACATCACAGGGTGGTGTGAATCATAGGAACTGAATTAGGATAGGCAGTGTGAGGCAATGCAGGATGGAGAAAAGCAGCACGGGGTGGTCATCATGGGGAGGTCACGAAACATGCAGTGGAAATGTAGGGGAGCTTTCTGTAAAACATCGCGGGGTGGTGCGCATTGTATGGGTGTGTAACATTACATTCACTAGTAGGAGTGCAAAAAACATCACGGAGTGGTGTGAATCGGAGGGTCTGAATTACGATAGGCAGTGTGTGGCAATGTAGGATGGAGAAAAGCAGCACGGGGTGGTCAGCATGAGGAGGTCAGGAAACATGCAGTGGCAATGTAAGATAGGTTTCTGAAAAACATTGCGGGGTGGTGCGCATTGTACATGTGTGTAACATTACATTCACTAGTAGGAGTGAGAAAAACATCACGAGGTGGTGTGAATCACAGGATCTGAATTAGGATAGGCAGTGAGTGGCAAAGTAGGATGGAGAAAAGCACCACGGGGTGGTCAGCTTTGGGAGGTCAGGAAATATGCAGTGGCAATGTAGGATAAGTTTCTGAAAAACATCACGGGGTCATGCGCATTGTATGGGTGTGTAACATTACATTCACTAGTAGGAGTGAGAAAACCATCACGGGGTGGTGTGAATTGGAGGGTCTGAATTAGGATAGGCAGTGAGTGGCAATGTAGGATTGAGAAAACACCACGGGGTGGTCAGCATGGGGAGGTCAGGAAACATGCAGTGGCAATGTAGGATAGGTTTCTGAAAAACGTCGCGGGGTGTTGCGCATTGTATGGGTGTGTAACATTACATTCACTAGTAGGAGTGAGAAAAACATCACGGGGTGGTGTGAATCGGAGGGTCTGAATTAGGATAGGCAGTGAGTGGCAATGTAGGATGGAGAAAAGCACCACTGTGTGGTCAACATGGGGATGTCAGGAAACATGTACTGGCAAAGTAGGATAGGTTTCTGAAAAACATCGAGGGGCGGTGCGCATTGTATGGGTGTTTAACATTACATTCACTAGTTGGAGTGAGATAAACATCACGGGGTGTTGTGAATCTGAGTTTCGGAAGTAGAATAGTGGCAATATAGGATGGAGAAAAGCACCACGGGGTGGTCAGCATGGGGAGGTCAGGAAACATGCAGTGGCAATGTAGGATAGGTTTCTATAAATCATCGCTGGGTTGTGCGTATTGTATGGGTGTGTAACATTACATTCACTAGTAAGAGTGAGAAAAACATCATGGGGTTGTGGGAATCGGAGGATCTGAATTAGGATAGGCAGTGAGTAACAATGTAGGATGGAGAAAAGCACCACGGGTTGGTCACCATGTGGAGGTCAGGAAACATGCAGTGGCAATGTAGGATAGGTTTCTGAAAAACATCGCAGGGTGTTGCGCATTGTATGGGTGTGTAACATTACATTCACTAGAAGGAGTGAGAAAAACATCACGGGGTGGTGTGAACCAGAGGGTCTGAATAAGGACAGGCAGTGAGTGGCAATTTAGGATGGAGAACAGCACCAAGGGGTGGTCAGCATGTGGAGGTCACCAAACATACAGAGGCAATATCGGATAGGTTTCTGAAAAACATCTCTTTTTTTTTTCCCCTCCCTCTCTTTTTTATAACAAAATTTATACATTTTGGATTTTATTACTCCTCAGTTCTCATTACTCTCTTGGGGGGGAGAGAATAAAGTCAAATATGGCAAAACAAAGCTGTAAGTCCAAACCAAGGATAGACATAGCACATGATGTAGAACAGAGTACAAGGTCATCAACAATGGTTATCAACATTGTCTCTTGTTTCCTTAAAAGGAATTCTCCATCTCATTAGATATTATAAAGCCGGACAAAACAGTGGAGAAAAAAAAAGAGCTCTAAAGGATATAACAACAAGTGTGTTTAGGGATGTTAAATAGCTGACTATATTAATGTTTTTGGATCATTGAACACAGCTGTTTGCAGTCCCTCCGTTTGAATGTCTACTTTGTATTCTTTGATACTGTGATTTGAGCAGCTATTTCCAAGATGATATTATGTAATCTATTAACAGGTGATTTCTTACTGTTATGTTTTTTTTTTGTAGTTATGTATTATGTGTAACCTTACACTGCTTTGTTTTGTTTTGTGTTTTTCTCTTTTTCCTCTTAAATAAAAAAAAAAAAAAAAAAAAAAAAAAAGAAAAACATCTCGGGGTGGGGCGCAATGCATGAGTGTGTAACTTTACATTCACTAGTAGGAGTGAGAAAAACATCACGGGGTTGTGTGATCCGGAGGGTCTGAATAAGGATAGGCAGTGAGTGGCAATGTAGGATGGATAAAAGCACCATGGGGTGGTCAGCATGGGGAGGTCAGGAAACATGCAGTGGCAATGTAGGATAGGTTTCTGAAAAACATCGTGGGGTGGTGCGCATTGTATAGATGTGTAACATTACATTCACTAGTAGGAGTGAGAAAAACATCACAGGGTGGTGTGAATCGGATGGTCTGAATTAGGACAGGCAGTGTGTGGCAATGTAGGATCAAGAAAAGCACCACGGGGTGGTCACAATGGGGAGGTCAGGAAACATGCAGTGGCAATGTAGGATAGGTTTCTGTAAAACATTGCGGGGTGGTGTGCATTGTACGTGTGTGTAACATTACATTCACTAGTAGGAGTGAGAAAAACATCACGAGGTGGTGTGAATCGGAGGGTCTGAATTATGTTAGGCAGTGTGTGGCAATGTAGGATGGAGAAAAAAACACGACGGAGTGGTCACCATGGGGTGGTCAGGAAACATGCAGTGGCAATGTAGGATAGGTTTCTGAAAAACATCGCGGGGTGGTGCGCATTGTATGGGTGTGTAACGTTACATTCACTAGTAGGAGTAAGAAAAACATCATGGGGTGTGTATATCGGAGGGTCTGAATTAGGATAGGCAGTGAGTGGAAATATAGGATGGAGAAAACTACCACGGGGTTTTCAGAATGGGGAGGTCAGGAAACATTCAGTGGCAATGTAGGATATGTTTCTGAAAAACGTCACGGGGTGGTGCGCATTGTATGGGTGTGTAACATTACATTCACTAGTAGGAGTGAGTAAAACATCACGGGGTGGTGTGAATATGAGGGTCTGAATAAGGATAGGAAGTGAGTGGCAATGTAGGATGGAGAAAAGCACCACGGGGTGGTCAGAATGGGGAGGTCAGGAAACATGCAGTGGCAATGTAGGATAGGTTTCTGAAAAACATCGCCGGGTGGTGCGCATTGTATGGGTGTGTAACATTACACTCACTAGTAGGAGTGAGAAAAACATCACGGTGTGGTGTGAATCGGAGGGTCTGAATTAGGATAGGCAATTAGTGAAAATGCAGGATGGAGAAAAATACCACGGGGTGGTCACAACGGGGAGGTCAGGAAAAATGCGGTGGCAATGTAGGATAGGTTTCTGAAAAACATAGCGGGGTAGTATGCATTGTTTGGTTGTGTAATATTACATTCAGTAGTAGGAGTGAGAAAAACATCATGGGGTTGTGTGAATCGGAGGGTCTGAATCAGGATAGGCAGTGAGTAGCAATGTAGGATGCAGAAAAGCACCACGGGGTGCTCAGCATGTGGAGGTAAGGAAACATGCAGTGGCAATGTAGGATAGGTTTCTGAAAAACATCGCGGGGTGTTGCGCATTGTATGGGTGTGTAACATTACATTCACTAGTACGAGTGAGAAAAACATCACGGGGTGGTGTGAACCGGAGTGTGTGAATAAGGATAGGCAGTGAGTGGCAATGTAGGATGGAGAAAACACCACGGGGTGGTCAGCATGGATAGGTCAGGAAACATGCAGTGGCAATGTAGGATAGGTTTCTGAAAAACATCGCGGATTGGTGCGCATTGTATGGGTGTGTAACATTACATTCACTAGTAGGAGTGAGAAAAACATCACGGGGTGGTGTGAATCGGAGGGTCTGAATTAGGATAGGCAGTGAGTGGCAATGTATGATGGATAAAAGCACCACGGGGAGGTCAGCATGGGGAGGTTAGGAAATATGCAGTGGCAATGTAGGATAGGTTTCTTAAAAACATCACGGTGTGGTGCGCAATTTATGGGGGTGTAACATTACATTCCCTAGTAGGACTGAGAAAAACATCACGGCGTGGTGTGAATCGGAGTTTCGGAATTAGAATAGTGGCAATATAGGATGGAGAAAAGCACCACGGGGTGGTCAGCATGGGGAGGTCAGGAAACATGCAGTGGCAATGTAGGATAGGTTACTGAAAAACATCGCCGGGTGGTGCGCATTGTATGGGTGTGTAACATTACATTCACTAGTAGAAGTGAGAAAAACATCACGGGGTGGTGTGAACTGGAGTGTCTGAATAAGGATAGGCAGTGAGTGGCAATGTAGGATGGAGAGAAGCACCACGGGGTGGTCAGTATGGGGAGGTCAGGAAACATGCAGAGGCAATATAGAATAGGTTTCTGAAAAACATCGCGGGGTGGTGCGCATTGTATGGGTGTGTAACGTTACATTCACTAGTAGGAGTATGAAAAACATCATGGGGTGTGTATATCGGAGGGTCTGAATTAGGATAGGCAGTGAGTGGAAATATAGGATGGAGAAAATTACCACGGGGTTTTCAGAATGGGGAGGTCAGGAAACATTCAGTGGCAATGTAGGATATGTTTCTGAAAAACGTCACGGGGTGGTGTGCATTGTATGGGTGTGTAACATTACATTCACTTGTAGGAGTGAGTAAAACATCACGGGGTGGTGTGAATATGAGGGTCTGAATAAGGATAGGCAGTGAGTCGCAATGTAGGATGGAGAAAAGCACCACGGGGTGGTCAGAATGGGGAGGTCAGGTAACATGCAGTGGTAATGTAGGATAAGTTTCTGAAAAACATCGCCGGGTTGTGCGCATTGTATGGGTGTGTAACATTACATTCACTAGTAGGAGTGAGAAAAACATCACGGTGTGGTGTGAATCGGAGGGTCTGAATAAGGATAGGCAGTGAGTCGCAATGTAGGATGGAGAAAAGCACCACCGGGTGGTCAGAATGGGGAGGTCAGGTAACATGCAGTGGTAATGTAGGATAGGTTTCTGAAAAACATCGCCGGGTTGTGCGCATTGTATGGGTGTGTAACATTACATTCACTAGTAGGAGTGAGAAAAACATCACGGTGTGGTGTGAATCGGAGGGTCTGAATTAGGATAGGCAATTAGTGAAAATGCAGGATGGAGAAAAATACCACGGGGTGGTCACAACGGGGAGGTCAGGAAACATGCGGTGGCAATGTAGGATAGGTTTCTGAAAAACATCGTGGATTGGTGCGCATTGTATGGGTGTGTAACATTACATTCACTAGTAGGAGTGAGAAAAACATCACGGGGTGGTGTGAATCAGAGGGTCTGAATTAGGATAGGCAGTGAGTGGCAATGTATGATGGATAAAAGCACCACGGGGTTTTCAGCAGGGGAGGTTAGGAAATATGCAGTGGCAATGTAGGATAGGTTTCTTAAAAACATCACGGTGTAGTGCGCAATTTGTGGGGGTGTAACATTACATTCCCTAGTAGGACTGAGAAAAACATCACTGGGTGGTGTGAATCGGAGTTTCGGAATTCGAATAGTGGCAATATAGGATGGAGAAAAGCACCACGGGGTGGTCAGCATGGGGAGGTCAGGAAACATGCAGTGGCAATGTAGGATATGTTTCCGAAAAACATCACAGGGTTGTGCGCATTGTATGGGTGTGTAACATCACATTCACTAGTAGGAGTGAGAAAACCATCACGCAGGGGGTGTTAATCGGAGTGTCTGAATAAGGATAGGCAGTGAGTGGCAATGTAGGATGGAGAGAAGCACCACGTGGTGGTCAGCATGGGTAGGTCAGGAAACATGCATTGGCAATATAGGATAGGTTTCTGAAAAACATAACAGCGTGTTGTGCATTGTATGGGTGTGTAACATTACATTCACTAATAGGAGTGAGAAAAACATCACAGGGCTGTGTGAATCATAGGATTTGAATTAGGATAGGCAGTGTGAGGCAATGCAGGATGGAGAAAAGCACCACGGGGTGGTCATCATGGGGAGGTCACGAAACATGCAGTGGAAATGTAGGAGAGCTTTCTGTAAAACATCACGGGGTGGTGCGCATTGTATGGGTGTGTAACATTACATTCACTAGTAGGAGTGCGAAAAACATCACGGAGTGGTGTGAATCGGAGGGTCTGAATTAGGATAGGCAGTGTGTGGCAATGTAGGATGGAGAAAAGCACCACGGGGTTTTCAGCATGGGGAGGTCAGGAAACATGCAGTGGCAATGTAGGATAGGTTTCTGAAAAACATCACGGGGTTGTGCGCATTGTATGGGTGTGTAACATCACATTCACTAGTAGGAGTGAGAAAAACATCACGCGGGGGGTGTGAATCCGAGTGTCTAAAGAAGGATAGGCAGTGAGTGGCAATGTAGGATGTAGAAAAGCACCACGGGGTGGTCAGCATGGGGAGGTCAGGAAACATGCAGTGGCAATATAGGATAGGTTTCTGAAAAACATCACAGCGTGTTGTGCATTTTATGGGTGTGTAACATTACATTCACTAATAGGAGTGAGAAAAACATCACAGGGTGGTGTGAATCATAGGATCTGAATTAGGATAGGCAGTGTGAGGCAATGTAGGATGGAGAAAAGCACCACGGGGTGGTCATAATGGGGAGGTCACGAAACATGCAGTGGAAATGTAGGAGAGCTTTCTGTAAAACATCGCGCGGTGGTGCGCATTGTATGGGTGTGTAACATTACATTCACTAGTAGGAGTGCGAAAAACATCACGGAGTGGTGTGAATTCGAGGGTCTAAATTAGGATAGGCAGTGTGTGGCAATGTAGGATGGAGAAAAGCAGCACGGGGTGGTCAGCATGAGGAGGACAGGAAACATGCAGGGGCAATGTACGATTGGTTTCTGAAAAACATTGCGGGGTGGTGCGCATTGTATGGTTGTTTATCATTACATTGACTAGTAGGAGTGAGAAAAACATCACTGGTGGTGTGAATCAGAGGGTCTGAATGAGGATAGGCAGTGAGTGGCAATGTAGGATCGAGAAAAGCACCACTGGGTGGTCACAATGGGGAGGTCAGGAAACATGCAGTATCAATGTAGGATAGGTTTCTGAAAAACATTGCGGGGTGGTGCGCATTGTACATGTGTGTAACATTACATTCACTAGTAGGAGTGAGAAAAACATCACGAGGTCGTGTGAATCACAGGATCTGAATTAGGATAGGCAGTGAGTGGCAATGTAGAATGGAGAAAAGCACCACGGGGTGGTCAGCATCGGGAGCTCAGGAAACATGCAGTGGCATTGTAAGATATTTTTGTGAAAACCATCACGGGTGGTGTGTATTGTATGGGTTTGTAATATTACATTCACTAGTAGGAGTGAGAAAAACAACACGGGGTGGTGTGAGTCGGAGGGTCTGAATTATGTTAGGCAGTGAGTGGCAATGTAGGATGGAGAAAAGCACGACGGAGTGGTCACCATGGGGTGGTCAGGAAACATGCAGTGGCAATGTAGGATAGGTTTCTGAAAAACATCGCGGGGAGGTGCGCAGTGTAAGGGTTTCTAACCGGTCAATCACTAGTAGGAGACAGAAAAACATCATGGGGTGGTGTGAATCAGAGGGTCTGAATTAGTTTAGGCAGTGATTGGCAATGTAGCATGGACGAAAGCACCACGGGGTGGTCAGCATGGGGAGGTCAGGAAACATGCAGTGGCAATGTAAGATTGGTTTATGAAAAACATCACAGGGTGGTCCGCATTGTATGGTTGTGTAACATTACATTGACTAGTAGGAGTGAGAAAAACTTCACGTGGTGTGTGAATTGGAGGGTCAGAATTAGGATAGGCAGTGAGTGACAATGTAGGATTAAGAAAAGCACGAAGGGGTGGTCAGCATGGGGAGGTCAGGACACATGCAGTGGCAATGTAGGATAAGTTTCTGAAAAACATCACGGGGTCATGCGCATTGTATGGGTGTGTAACATTACATTCACTAGTAGGAGTGAGAAAACCATCACGGGGTGGTGTGAATTGGAGGGTCTGAATTAGGATAGGCAGTGAGGGGCAATGTTGAATGGAGAAAAGCACCACGGGTTGGTCAGCATGGGGAGGTCAGGAAACATGCAGTGGCAACGTAGGATCGGTTTGGAAAACAACGCGGGGTGGTGCGCAATGTATGGGTGTGTAACATTACATTCACTAGTAGGAGAGAGAAAAACATCATGGAGTGTTGTGAATAATAGGATCAGAATTAGGATATGAAGTGAGTGGCAATGTAGGATGGAGAAAAGCACCACGGGGTGGTCAGCATGGGGAGGTCAGGAAACATGCAGTGGCAATATAGGATAGGTTTCTGAAAAACATCGCGGGGTGGTGCGCATTGTATGGGTTTTTAACATTACATTCACTAGTAGGAGTGAGAAAAACATCACGGGGTGGTGTGAATCGGAGGGTCTGAATTAGGTTAGGCAGTGAGTGGCAATGTAGGATTGAGAAAAGCACGACGGGGTGGTCAGCACGGGGAAGTCAGGAAACATGCAGTGCCAATGTAGGATAAGTTTCTGAAAAACATCGCTCGGTGGCGCTCATTGTATGGGTGTGTAACATTACATTCACTAGTAGGAGTAACAAAAACATCACGGGTTGGTGTGAAACGGAGGGTCTGAATAAGAATAGGCAGTGAGTGGCAATGTAGGATGGAGAAAAGCACCACAGGGTGGTCAGCATGGGGAGGTCAGAAACATGCAGTGGCAATGTAGGATAGGTTTCTGAAAAACATCGCCGGGTGGTGGGCATTGTGTGGGTGTGTAACATTACATTCACCAGTAGGAGTGAGAAAAACATCACGAGGTGGTGTGAATCGGAGGGTCTGAATTAGCATAGGCAGTGAGTGGCAATGTAGGATGGAGAAAAGCACCACGGGGTTTTCAGCATGGGGAGGTCAGGAAACATGCAGTGGCAATGTAGGATAGGTTTCTGAAAAACATCACGGGGTTGTGCGCATTGTATGGGTGTGTAACATCACATTCACTAGTAGGAGTGAGAAAAACATCACATGGGGGGTGTGAATCGGAGGGGCTGAATAAGGATAGGCAGTGAGTGGCAATGTAGGATGGAGAGAAGCACCACGGGGTGGTCAGTGTGGGGAGGTCAGGAAACATGCAGAGGCAATATAGGATAGGTTTCTGAAAAACATCGCGGGGTGGTGCGCATTGTATGGGTGTGTAACGTTACATTCACTAGTAGGAGTAAGAAAAACATCATGGGGTGTGTATATCGGAAGGTCTGAATTAGGATAGGCAGTGAGTGGAAATATAGGATGGAGAAAATTACCACGGGGTTTTCAGAATGGGGAGGTCAGGAAACATTCAGTGGCAATGTAGGATATGTTTCTGAAAAACGTCACGTGGTGGTGCGCATTGTATGGGTGTGTAACATTACATTCACTAGTAGGAGTGAGTAAAACATCACGGGGTGGTGTGAATATGAGGGTCTGAATAAGGATAGGCAGTGAGTGGCAATGTAGGATGGAGAAAAGCACCACGGGGTGGTCAGAATGGGGAGGTCAGGTAACATGCAGTGGCAATGTAGGATAGGTTTCTGAAAAACATCGCCGGGTGGTGCGCATTGTATGGGTGTGTAACATTACATTCACTAGTAGGAGTGAGAAAAACATCACGGTGTGGTGTGAATCGGAGGGTCTGAATTAGGATAGGCAATTAGTGGAAATGCAGGATGGAGAAAAATACCACGGGGTGGTCACAACGGGGAGGTCAGGAAACATGCGGTGGCAATGTAGGATAGGTTTCTGAAAAACATAGCGGGGTAGTACGCATTGTTTGGTTGTGTAATATTACATTCAGTAGTAGGAGTGAGAAAAACATCATGGGGTTGTGTGAATCGGAGGGTCTGAATCAGGATAGGCAGTGAGTAGCAATGTAGGATGCAGAAAAGCACCACGGGGTGCTCAGCATGTGGAGGTAAGGAAACATGCAGTGGCAAAGTAGGATAGGTTTCTGAAAAACATCGCGGGGTGTTGCGCATTGTATGGGTGTGTAACATTACATTCACTAGTACGAGTGAGAAAAACATCACGGGGTGGTGTGAACCGGAGTGTCTGAATAAGGATAGGCAGTGAGTGGCAATGTAGGATGGAGAAAACACCACGGGGTGGTCAGCATGGATAGGTCAGGAAACATGCAGTGGCAATGTAGGATAGGTTTCTGAAAAACATCGCGGATTGGTGCGCATTGTATGGGTGTGTAACATCACATTCACTAGTAGGAGTGAGAAAAACATCACGCGGGGGGGTGTGAATCAGAGTGTCTGAATAAGGATAGGTAGTGAGTGTCAATGTAGGATGGAGAGAAGCACCACGTGGTGGTCAGCATGGGGAGGTCAGGAAACATGCAGTGGCAATATAGGATAGGTTTCTGAAAAACATAACAGCGTGTTGTGCATTGTATGTGTGTGTAACATTACATTCACTAATAGGAGTGAGAGAAACATCACAGGGTGGTGTGAATCATAGGAACTGAATTAGGATAGGCAGTGTGAGGCAATGCAGGATGGAGAAAAGCAGCACGGGGTGGTCATCATGGGGAGGTCACGAAACATGCAGTGGAAATGTAGGGGAGCTTTCTGTAAAACATCGCGGGGTGGTGCGCATTGTATGGGTGTGTAACATTACATTCACTAGTAGGAGTGCAAAAAACATCACGGAGTGGTGTGAATCGGAGGGTCTGAATTACGATAGGCAGTGTGTGGCAATGTAGGATGGAGAAAAGCAGCACGGGGTGGTCAGCATGAGGAGGTCAGGAAACATGCAGTGGCAATGTAAGATAGGTTTCTGAAAAACATTGCGGGGTGGTGCGCATTGTACATGTGTGTAACATTACATTCACTAGTAGGAGTGAGAAAAACATCACGAGGTGGTGTGAATCACAGGATCTGAATTAGGATAGGCAGTGAGTGGCAAAGTAGGATGGAGAAAAGCACCACGGGGTGGTCAGCTTTGGGAGGTCAGGAAATATGCAGTGGCAATGTAGGATAAGTTTCTGAAAAACATCACGGGGTCATGCGCATTGTATGGGTGTGTAACATTACATTCACTAGTAGGAGTGAGAAAACCATCACGGGGTGGTGTGAATTGGAGGGTCTGAATTAGGATAGGCAGTGAGTGGCAATGTAGGATTGAGAAAACACCACGGGGTGGTCAGCATGGGGAGGTCAGGAAACATGCAGTGGCAATGTAGGATAGGTTTCTGAAAAACGTCGCGGGGTGTTGCGCATTGTATGGGTGTGTAACATTACATTCACTAGTAGGAGTGAGAAAAACATCACGGGGTGGTGTGAATCGGAGGGTCTGAATTAGGATAGGCAGTGAGTGGCAATGTAGGATGGAGAAAAGCACCACTGTGTGGTCAACATGGGGATGTCAGGAAACATGTACTGGCAAAGTAGGATAGGTTTCTGAAAAACATCGAGGGGCGGTGCGCATTGTATGGGTGTTTAACATTACATTCACTAGTTGGAGTGAGATAAACATCACGGGGTGTTGTGAATCTGAGTTTCGGAAGTAGAATAGTGGCAATATAGGATGGAGAAAAGCACCACGGGGTGGTCAGCATGGGGAGGTCAGGAAACATGCAGTGGCAATGTAGGATAGGTTTCTATAAATCATCGCTGGGTTGTGCGTATTGTATGGGTGTGTAACATTACATTCACTAGTAAGAGTGAGAAAAACATCATGGGGTTGTGGGAATCGGAGGATCTGAATTAGGATAGGCAGTGAGTAACAATGTAGGATGGAGAAAAGCACCACGGGTTGGTCACCATGTGGAGGTCAGGAAACATGCAGTGGCAATGTAGGATAGGTTTCTGAAAAACATCGCAGGGTGTTGCGCATTGTATGGGTGTGTAACATTACATTCACTAGAAGGAGTGAGAAAAACATCACGGGGTGGTGTGAACCAGAGGGTCTGAATAAGGACAGGCAGTGAGTGGCAATTTAGGATGGAGAACAGCACCAAGGGGTGGTCAGCATGTGGAGGTCACCAAACATACAGAGGCAATATCGGATAGGTTTCTGAAAAACATCTCTTTTTTTTTTCCCCTCCCTCTCTTTTTTATAACAAAATTTATACATTTTGGATTTTATTACTCCTCAGTTCTCATTACTCTCTTGGGGGGGAGAGAATAAAGTCAAATATGGCAAAACAAAGCTGTAAGTCCAAACCAAGGATAGACATAGCACATGATGTAGAACAGAGTACAAGGTCATCAACAATGGTTATCAACATTGTCTCTTGTTTCCTTAAAAGGAATTCTCCATCTCATTAGATATTATAAAGCCGGACAAAACAGTGGAGAAAAAAAAAGAGCTCTAAAGGATATAACAACAAGTGTGTTTAGGGATGTTAAATAGCTGACTATATTAATGTTTTTGGATCATTGAACACAGCTGTTTGCAGTCCCTCCGTTTGAATGTCTACTTTGTATTCTTTGATACTGTGATTTGAGCAGCTATTTCCAAGATGATATTATGTAATCTATTAACAGGTGATTTCTTACTGTTATGTTTTTTTTTTGTAGTTATGTATTATGTGTAACCTTACACTGCTTTGTTTTGTTTTGTGTTTTTCTCTTTTTCCTCTTAAATAAAAAAAAAAAAAAAAAAAAAAAAGAAAAACATCTCGGGGTGGGGCGCAATGCATGAGTGTGTAACTTTACATTCACTAGTAGGAGTGAGAAAAACATCACGGGGTTGTGTGATCCGGAGGGTCTGAATAAGGATAGGCAGTGAGTGGCAATGTAGGATGGATAAAAGCACCATGGGGTGGTCAGCATGGGGAGGTCAGGAAACATGCAGTGGCAATGTAGGATAGGTTTCTGAAAAACATCGTGGGGTGGTGCGCATTGTATAGATGTGTAACATTACATTCACTAGTAGGAGTGAGAAAAACATCACAGGGTGGTGTGAATCGGATGGTCTGAATTAGGACAGGCAGTGAGTGGCAATGTAGGATCAAGAAAAGCACCACGGGATGGTCACAATGGGGAGGTCAGGAAACATGCAGTGGCAATGTAGGATAGGTTTCTGTAAAACATTGCGGGGTGGTGTGCATTGTACATGTGTGTAACATTACATTCACTAGTAGGAGTGAGAAAAACATCACGAGGTGGTGTGAATCGGAGGGTCTGAATTATGTTAGGCAGTGTGTGGCAATGTAGGATGGAGAAAAAAACACGACGGAGTGGTCACCATGGGGTGGTCAGGAAACATGCAGTGGCAATGTAGGATAGGTTTCTGAAAAACATCGCGGGGTGGTGCGCATTGTATGGGTGTGTAACGTTACATTCACTAGTAGGAGTAAGAAAAACATCATGGGGTGTGTATATCGGAGGGTCTGAATTAGGATAGGCAGTGAGTGGAAATATAGGATGGAGAAAACTACCACGGGGTTTTCAGAATGGGGAGGTCAGGAAACATTCAGTGGCAATGTAGGATATGTTTCTGAAAAACGTCACGGGGTGGTGCGCATTGTATGGGTGTGTAACATTACATTCACTAGTAGGAGTGAGTAAAACATCACGGGGTGGTGTGAATATGAGGGTCTGAATAAGGATAGGCAGTGAGTGGCAATGTAGGATGGAGAAAAGCACCACGGGGTGGTCAGAATGGGGAGGTCAGGTAACATGCAGTGGCAATGTAGGATAGGTTTCTGAAAAACATCGCCGGGTGGTGCGCATTGTATGGGTGTGTAACATTACATTCACTAGTAGGAGTGAGAAAAACATCACGGTGTGGTGTGAATCGGAGGGTCTGAATTAGGATAGGCAATTAGTGGAAATGCAGGATGGAGAAAAATACCACGGGGTGGTCACAACGGGGAGGTCAGGAAACATGCGGTGGCAATGTAGGATAGGTTTCTGAAAAACATAGCGGGGTAGTACGCATTGTTTGGTTGTGTAATATTACATTCAGTAGTAGGAGTGAGAAAAACATCATGGGGTTGTGTGAATCGGAGGGTCTGAATCAGGATAGGCAGTGAGTAGCAATGTAGGATGCAGAAAAGCACCACGGGGTGCTCAGCATGTGGAGGTAAGGAAACATGCAGTGGCAAAGTAGGATAGGTTTCTGAAAAACATCGCGGGGTGTTGCGCATTGTATGGGTGTGTAACATTACATTCACTAGTACGAGTGAGAAAAACATCACGGGGTGGTGTGAACCGGAGTGTCTGAATAAGGATAGGCAGTGAGTGGCAATGTAGGATGGAGAAAACACCACGGGGTGGTCAGCATGGATAGGTCAGGAAACATGCAGTGGCAATGTAGGATAGGTTTCTGAAAAACATCGCGGATTGGTGCGCATTGTATGGGTGTGTAACATCACATTCACTAGTAGGAGTGAGAAAAACATCACGCGGGGGGGTGTGAATCAGAGTGTCTGAATAAGGATAGGTAGTGAGTGTCAATGTAGGATGGAGAGAAGCACCACGTGGTGGTCAGCATGGGGAGGTCAGGAAACATGCAGTGGCAATATAGGATAGGTTTCTGAAAAACATAACAGCGTGTTGTGCATTGTATGTGTGTGTAACATTACATTCACTAATAGGAGTGAGAGAAACATCACAGGGTGGTGTGAATCATAGGAACTGAATTAGGATAGGCAGTGTGAGGCAATGCAGGATGGAGAAAAGCAGCACGGGGTGGTCATCATGGGGAGGTCACGAAACATGCAGTGGAAATGTAGGGGAGCTTTCTGTAAAACATCGCGGGGTGGTGCGCATTGTATGGGTGTGTAACATTACATTCACTAGTAGGAGTGCAAAAAACATCACGGAGTGGTGTGAATCGGAGGGTCTGAATTACGATAGGCAGTGTGTGGCAATGTAGGATGGAGAAAAGCAGCACGGGGTGGTCAGCATGAGGAGGTCAGGAAACATGCAGTGGCAATGTAAGATAGGTTTCTGAAAAACATTGCGGGGTGGTGCGCATTGTACATGTGTGTAACATTACATTCACTAGTAGGAGTGAGAAAAACATCACGAGGTGGTGTGAATCACAGGATCTGAATTAGGATAGGCAGTGAGTGGCAAAGTAGGATGGAGAAAAGCACCACGGGGTGGTCAGCTTTGGGAGGTCAGGAAATATGCAGTGGCAATGTAGGATAAGTTTCTGAAAAACATCACGGGGTCATGCGCATTGTATGGGTGTGTAACATTACATTCACTAGTAGGAGTGAGAAAACCATCACGGGGTGGTGTGAATTGGAGGGTCTGAATTAGGATAGGCAGTGAGTGGCAATGTAGGATTGAGAAAACACCACGGGGTGGTCAGCATGGGGAGGTCAGGAAACATGCAGTGGCAATGTAGGATAGGTTTCTGAAAAACGTCGCGGGGTGTTGCGCATTGTATGGGTGTGTAACATTACATTCACTAGTAGGAGTGAGAAAAACATCACGGGGTGGTGTGAATCGGAGGGTCTGAATTAGGATAGGCAGTGAGTGGCAATGTAGGATGGAGAAAAGCACCACTGTGTGGTCAACATGGGGATGTCAGGAAACATGTACTGGCAAAGTAGGATAGGTTTCTGAAAAACATCGAGGGGCGGTGCGCATTGTATGGGTGTTTAACATTACATTCACTAGTTGGAGTGAGATAAACATCACGGGGTGTTGTGAATCTGAGTTTCGGAAGTAGAATAGTGGCAATATAGGATGGAGAAAAGCACCACGGGGTGGTCAGCATGGGGAGGTCAGGAAACATGCAGTGGCAATGTAGGATAGGTTTCTATAAATCATCGCTGGGTTGTGCGTATTGTATGGGTGTGTAACATTACATTCACTAGTAAGAGTGAGAAAAACATCATGGGGTTGTGGGAATCGGAGGATCTGAATTAGGATAGGCAGTGAGTAACAATGTAGGATGGAGAAAAGCACCACGGGTTGGTCACCATGTGGAGGTCAGGAAACATGCAGTGGCAATGTAGGATAGGTTTCTGAAAAACATCGCAGGGTGTTGCGCATTGTATGGGTGTGTAACATTACATTCACTAGAAGGAGTGAGAAAAACATCACGGGGTGGTGTGAACCAGAGGGTCTGAATAAGGACAGGCAGTGAGTGGCAATTTAGGATGGAGAACAGCACCAAGGGGTGGTCAGCATGTGGAGGTCACCAAACATACAGAGGCAATATCGGATAGGTTTCTGAAAAACATCTCTTTTTTTTTTCCCCTCCCTCTCTTTTTTATAACAAAATTTATACATTTTGGATTTTATTACTCCTCAGTTCTCATTACTCTCTTGGGGGGGAGAGAATAAAGTCAAATATGGCAAAACAAAGCTGTAAGTCCAAACCAAGGATAGACATAGCACATGATGTAGAACAGAGTACAAGGTCATCAACAATGGTTATCAACATTGTCTCTTGTTTCCTTAAAAGGAATTCTCCATCTCATTAGATATTATAAAGCCGGACAAAACAGTGGAGAAAAAAAAAGAGCTCTAAAGGATATAACAACAAGTGTGTTTAGGGATGTTAAATAGCTGACTATATTAATGTTTTTGGATCATTGAACACAGCTGTTTGCAGTCCCTCCGTTTGAATGTCTACTTTGTATTCTTTGATACTGCGATTTGAGCAGCTATTTCCAAGATGATATTATGTAATCTATTAACAGGTGATTTCTTACTGTTATGTTTTTTTTTTTGTAGTTATGTATTATGTGTAACCTTACACTGCTTTGTTTTGTTTTGTGTTTTTCTCTTTTTCCTCTTAAATAAAAAAAAAAAAAAAAAAAAAAAAAAGAAAAACATCTCGGGGTGGGGCGCAATGCATGAGTGTGTAACTTTACATTCACTAGTAGGAGTGAGAAAAACATCACGGGGTTGTGTGATCCGGAGGGTCTGAATAAGGATAGGCAGTGAGTGGCAATGTAGGATGGATAAAAGCACCATGGGGTGGTCAGCATGGGGAGGTCAGGAAACATGCAGTGGCAATGTAGGATAGGTTTCTGAAAAACATCGTGGGGTGGTGCGCATTGTATAGATGTGTAACATTACATTCACTAGTAGGAGTGAGAAAAACATCACAGGGTGGTGTGAATCGGATGGTCTGAATTAGGACAGGCAGTGAGTGGCAATGTAGGATCAAGAAAAGCACCACGGGGTGGTCACAATGGGGAGGTCAGGAAACATGCAGTGGCAATGTAGGATAGGTTTCTGTAAAACATTGCGGGGTGGTGTGCATTGTACGTGTGTGTAACATTACATTCACTAGTAGGAGTGAGAAAAACATCACGAGGTGGTGTGAATCGGAGGGTCTGAATTATGTTAGGCAGTGTGTGGCAATGTAGGATGGAGAAAAAAACACGACGGAGTGGTCACCATGGGGTGGTCAGGAAACATGCAGTGGCAATGTAGGATAGGTTTCTGAAAAACATCGCGGGGTGGTGCGCATTGTATGGGTGTGTAACGTTACATTCACTAGTAGGAGTAAGAAAAACATCATGGGGTGTGTATATCGGAGGGTCTGAATTAGGATAGGCAGTGAGTGGAAATATAGGATGGAGAAAACTACCACGGGGTTTTCAGAATGGGGAGGTCAGGAAACATTCAGTGGCAATGTAGGATATGTTTCTGAAAAACGTCACGGGGTGGTGCGCATTGTATGGGTGTGTAACATTACATTCACTAGTAGGAGTGAGTAAAACATCACGGGGTGGTGTGAATATGAGGGTCTGAATAAGGATAGGAAGTGAGTGGCAATGTAGGATGGAGAAAAGCACCACGGGGTGGTCAGAATGGGGAGGTCAGGAAACATGCAGTGGCAATGTAGGATAGGTTTCTGAAAAACATCGCCGGGTGGTGCGCATTGTATGGGTGTGTAACATTACACTCACTAGTAGGAGTGAGAAAAACATCACGGTGTGGTGTGAATCGGAGGGTCTGAATTAGGATAGGCAATTAGTGAAAATGCAGGATGGAGAAAAATACCACGGGGTGGTCACAACGGGGAGGTCAGGAAAAATGCGGTGGCAATGTAGGATAGGTTTCTGAAAAACATAGCGGGGTAGTATGCATTGTTTGGTTGTGTAATATTACATTCAGTAGTAGGAGTGAGAAAAACATCATGGGGTTGTGTGAATCGGAGGGTCTTAATCAGGATAGGCAGTGAGTAGCAATGTAGGATGCAGAAAAGCACCACGGGGTGCTCAGCATGTGGAGGTAAGGAAACATGCAGTGGCAATGTAGGATAGGTTTCTGAAAAACATCGCGGGGTGTTGCGCATTGTATGGGTGTGTAACATTACATTCACTAGTACGAGTGAGAAAAACATCACGGGGTGGTGTGAACCGGAGTGTGTGAATAAGGATAGGCAGTGAGTGGCAATGTAGGATGGAGAAAACACCACGGGGTGGTCAGCATGGATAGGTCAGGAAACATGCAGTGGCAATGTAGGATAGGTTTCTGAAAAACATCGCGGATTGGTGCGCATTGTATGGGTGTGTAACATCACATTCACTAGTAGGAGTGAGAAAAACATCACGCGGGGGGGTGTGAATCAGAGTGTCTGAATAAGGATAGGTAGTGAGTGTCAATGTAGGATGGAGAGAAGCACCACGTGGTGGTCAGCATGGGGAGGTCAGGAAACATGCAGTGGCAATATAGGATAGGTTTCTGAAAAACATAACAGCGTGTTGTGCATTGTATGTGTGTGTAACATTACATTCACTAATAGGAGTGAGAGAAACATCACAGGGTGGTGTGAATCATAGGAACTGAATTAGGATAGGCAGTGTGAGGCAATGCAGGATGGAGAAAAGCAGCACGGGGTGGTCATCATGGGGAGGTCACGAAACATGCAGTGGAAATGTAGGGGAGCTTTCTGTAAAACATCGCGGGGTGGTGCGCATTGTATGGGTGTGTAACATTACATTCACTAGTAGGAGTGCAAAAAACATCACGGAGTGGTGTGAATCGGAGGGTCTGAATTACGATAGGCAGTGTGTGGCAATGTAGGATGGAGAAAAGCAGCACGGGGTGGTCAGCATGAGGAGGTCAGGAAACATGCAGTGGCAATGTAAGATAGGTTTCTGAAAAACATTGCGGGGTGGTGCGCATTGTACATGTGTGTAACATTACATTCACTAGTAGGAGTGAGAAAAACATCACGAGGTGGTGTGAATCACAGGATCTGAATTAGGATAGGCAGTGAGTGGCAAAGTAGGATGGAGAAAAGCACCACGGGGTGGTCAGCTTTGGGAGGTCAGGAAATATGCAGTGGCAATGTAGGATAAGTTTCTGAAAAACATCACGGGGTCATGCGCATTGTATGGGTGTGTAACATTACATTCACTAGTAGGAGTGAGAAAACCATCACGGGGTGGTGTGAATTGGAGGGTCTGAATTAGGATAGGCAGTGAGTGGCAATGTAGGATTGAGAAAACACCACGGGGTGGTCAGCATGGGGAGGTCAGGAAACATGCAGTGGCAATGTAGGATAGGTTTCTGAAAAACGTCGCGGGGTGTTGCGCATTGTATGGGTGTGTAACATTACATTCACTAGTAGGAGTGAGAAAAACATCACGGGGTGGTGTGAATCGGAGGGTCTGAATTAGGATAGGCAGTGAGTGGCAATGTAGGATGGAGAAAAGCACCACTGTGTGGTCAACATGGGGATGTCAGGAAACATGTACTGGCAAAGTAGGATAGGTTTCTGAAAAACATCGAGGGGCGGTGCGCATTGTATGGGTGTTTAACATTACATTCACTAGTTGGAGTGAGATAAACATCACGGGGTGTTGTGAATCTGAGTTTCGGAAGTAGAATAGTGGCAATATAGGATGGAGAAAAGCACCACGGGGTGGTCAGCATGGGGAGGTCAGGAAACATGCAGTGGCAATGTAGGATAGGTTTCTATAAATCATCGCTGGGTTGTGCGTATTGTATGGGTGTGTAACATTACATTCACTAGTAAGAGTGAGAAAAACATCATGGGGTTGTGGGAATCGGAGGATCTGAATTAGGATAGGCAGTGAGTAACAATGTAGGATGGAGAAAAGCACCACGGGTTGGTCACCATGTGGAGGTCAGGAAACATGCAGTGGCAATGTAGGATAGGTTTCTGAAAAACATCGCAGGGTGTTGCGCATTGTATGGGTGTGTAACATTACATTCACTAGAAGGAGTGAGAAAAACATCACGGGGTGGTGTGAACCAGAGGGTCTGAATAAGGACAGGCAGTGAGTGGCAATTTAGGATGGAGAACAGCACCAAGGGGTGGTCAGCATGTGGAGGTCACCAAACATACAGAGGCAATATCGGATAGGTTTCTGAAAAACATCTCTTTTTTTTTCCCCTCCCTCTCTTTTTTATAACAAAATTTATACATTTTGGATTTTATTACTCCTCAGTTCTCATTACTCTCTTGGGGGGGAGAGAATAAAGTCAAATATGGCAAAACAAAGCTGTAAGTCCAAACCAAGGATAGACATAGCACATGATGTAGAACAGAGTACAAGGTCATCAACAATGGTTATCAACATTGTCTCTTGTTTCCTTAAAAGGAATTCTCCATCTCATTAGATATTATAAAGCTGGACAAAACAGTGGAGAAAAAAAAAGAGCTCTAAAGGATATAACAACAAGTGTGTTTAGGGATGTTAAATAGCTGACTATATTAATGTTTTTGGATCATTGAACACAGCTGTTTGCAGTCCCTCCGTTTGAATGTCTACTTTGTATTCTTTGATACTGTGATTTGAGCAGCTATTTCCAAGATGATATTATGTAATCTATTAACAGGTGATTTCTTACTGTTATGTTTTTTTTTTTGTAGTTATGTATTATGTGTAACCTTACACTGCTTTGTTTTGTTTTGTGTTTTTCTCTTTTTCCTCTTAAATAAAAAAAAAAAAAAAAAAAAAAAGAAAAACATCTCGGGGTGGGGCGCAATGCATGAGTGTGTAACTTTACATTCACTAGTAGGAGTGAGAAAAACATCACGGGGTTGTGTGATCCGGAGGGTCTGAATAAGGATAGGCAGTGAGTGGCAATGTAGGATGGATAAAAGCATCATGGGGTGGTCAGCATGGGGAGGTCAGGAAACATGCAGTGGCAATGTAGGATAGGTTTCTGAAAAACATCGTGGGGTGGTGCGCATTGTATAGATGTGTAACATTACATTCACTAGTAGGAGTGAGAAAAACATCACAGGGTGGTGTGAATCGGATGGTCTGAATTAGGACAGGCAGTGAGTGGCAATGTAGGATCAAGAAAAGCACCACGGGGTGGTCACAATGGGGAGGTCAGGAAACATGCAGTGGCAATGTAGGATAGGTTTCTGTAAAACATTGCGGGGTGGTGTGCATTGTACGTGTGTGTAACATTACATTCACTAGTAGGAGTGAGAAAAACATCACGAGGTGGTGTGAATCGGAGGGTCTGAATTATGTTAGGCAGTGTGTGGCAATGTAGGATGGAGAAAAAAACACGACGGAGTGGTCACCATGGGGTGGTCAGGAAACATGCAGTGGCAATGTAGGATAGGTTTCTGAAAAACATCGCGGGGTGGTGCGCATTGTATGGGTGTGTAACGTTACATTCACTAGTAGGAGTAAGAAAAACATCATGGGGTGTGTATATCGGAGGGTCTGAATTAGGATAGGCAGTGAGTGGAAATATAGGATGGAGAAAACTACCACGGGGTTTTCAGAATGGGGAGGTCAGGAAACATTCAGTGGCAATGTAGGATATGTTTCTGAAAAACGTCACGGGGTGGTGCGCATTGTATGGGTGTGTAACATTACATTCACTAGTAGGAGTGAGTAAAACATCACGGGGTGGTGTGAATATGAGGGTCTGAATAAGGATAGGAAGTGAGTGGCAATGTAGGATGGAGAAAAGCACCACGGGGTGGTCAGAATGGGGAGGTTAGGAAATATGCAGTGGCAATGTAGGATAGGTTTCTTAAAAACATCACGGTGTAGTGCGCAATTTGTGGGGGTGTAACATTACATTCCCTAGTAGGACTGAGAAAAACATCACTGGGTGGTGTGAATCGGAGTTTCGGAATTCGAATAGTGGCAATATAGGATGGAGAAAAGCACCACGGGGTGGTCAGCATGGGGAGGTCAGGAAACATGCAGTGGCAATGTAGGATATGTTTCCGAAAAACATCACAGGGTTGTGCGCATTGTATGGGTGTGTAACATCACATTCACTAGTAGGAGTGAGAAAACCATCACGCAGGAGGTGTTAATCGGAGTGTCTGAATAAGGATAGGCAGTGAGTGGCAATGTAGGATGGAGAGAAGCACCACGTGGTGGTCAGCATGGGGAGGTCAGGAAACATGCATTGGCAATATAGGATAGGTTTCTGAAAAACATAACAGCGTGTTGTGCATTGTATGGGTGTGTAAAATTACATTCACTAATAGGAGTGAGAAAAACATCACAGGGCTGTGTGAATCATAGGATTTGAATTAGGATAGGCAGTGTGAGGCAATGCAGGATGGAGAAAAGCACCACGGGGTGGTCATCATGGGGAGGTCACGAAACATGCAGTGGAAATGTAGGAGAGCTTTCTGTAAAACATCACGGGGTGGTGCGCATTGTATGGGTGTGTAACATTACATTCACTAGTAGGAGTGCGAAAAACATCACGGAGTGGTGTGAATCGGAGGGTCTGAATTAGGATAGGCAGTGTGTGGCAATGTAGGATGGAGAAAAGCAGCACGGGGTGGTCAGCATGAGGAGGTCAGGAAACATGCAGTGGCAATGTAGGATAGGTTTCTGAAAAACATTGCGGGGTGGTGCGCATTGTACATGTGTGTAACATTACATTCAATAGTAGGAGTGAGAAAAACATCACGAGGTGGTGTGAATCACAGGATCTGAATTAGGATAGGCAGTGAGTGGCAAAGTAGGATGGAGAAAAGCACCACGGGGTGGTCAGCATTGGGAGGTCAGGAAACATGCAGTGGCAATGTAGGATAAGTTTCTGAAAAACATCACGGGGTCATGCGCATTGTATGGGTGTGTAACATTACATTCACTAGTAGGAGTGAGAAAACCATCACGAGGTGGTGTGAATTGGAGGGTCTGAATTAGGATAGGCAGTGAGTGGCAATGTAGGATTGAGAAAACACCACGGGGTGGTAAGCATGGGGAGGTCAGGAAACATGCAGTGGCAATGTAGGATAGGTTTCTGAAAAACGTCGCGGGGTTTTGCGCATTGTATGGATGTGTAACATTACATTCACTAGTAGGAGTGAGAAAAACATCACGGGGTGGTGTGAATCGGAGGGTCTGAATTAGGATGGCAGTGAGTGGCAATGTAGGATGGAGAAAAGCACCACTGTGTGGTCAACAAGGGGATGTCAGGAAACATGCAGTGGCAAAGTAGGATAGGTTTCTGAAAATCATCGCGGGGCGGTGCGCATTGTATGGGTGTTTAACATTACATTTACTAGTTGGAGTGAGACAAACATCACGGGGTGTTGTGAATCTGAGTTTCGAAAGTAGTATAGTGGCAATATAGGATGGAGAAAAGAACCACGGGGTGGTCAGCATGGGGAGGTCAGGAAACATGCAGTGGCATTGTAGGATAGGTTTCTATAAAACATCGCTGGGTCGTGCATATTGTATGGGTGTGTAACATTACATTCACTAGTAGGAGTGAGGAAAACATCATGGGGTTGTGGGAATCGGAGGACCTAAATTAGGATAGGCAGTGAGTAGCAATGTAGGATGGAGAAAAGCACCACGGGTTGGTCAGCATGTGGAGGTCAGTAAACATGCGGTGGCAATGTAGGATAGGTTTCTGAAAAACATCGCGGATTGGTGCGCATTGTATGGGTGTGTAACATTACATTCACTAGTAGGAGTGAGAAAAACATCACGGGGAGGTGTGAATCGGAGTGTCTGAATTAGGATAGGCAGTGAGTGGCAATGTATGATGGATAAAAGCACCACGGGGTGGTCAGCACGGGGAGGTTAGGAAATATGCAGTGGCAATGTAGGATAGGTTTCTTAAAAACATCACGGTGTGGTGCGCAATTTGTGGGGGTGTAACATTACATTCCCTAGTTGGACTGAGAAAAACATCACCGGGTGGTGTGAATCGGAGTTTCGGAATTCGAATAGTGGCAATATAGGATGGAGAAAAGCACCACGGGGTGGTCAGCTTGGGGAGGTCAGGAAACATGCAGTGGCAATGTAGGATAGGTTTCAGAAAAACATCACAGGGTTGTGCGCATTGTATGGGTGTGTAACATCACATTCACTAGTAGGAGTGAGAAAACCATCACGCAGGGGGTGTGAATCGGAGTGTCTGAATAAGGATAGGCAGTGAGTGGAAATGTAGGATGGAGAGAAGCACCACGTGGTGGTCAGCATGGGGAGGTCAGGAAACATGCATTGGCAATATAGGATAGGTTTCTGAAAAACATAACAGCGTGTTGTGCATTGTATGGGTGTGTAACATTACATTCACTAATAGGAGTGAGAAAAACATCACAGGGTGGTGTGAATCATAGGATCTGAATTAGGATAGGCAATGTGTGGCAATGTAGGATGGAGAAAAGCAGCACGGGGTGGTCAGCATGAGGAGGTAGGGAAACATGCAGTGGCAATGTAGGATAGGTTTCTGAAAAACATTGCGGGGTGGTGCGCATTGTACATGTGTGTAACATTACATTCAATAGTAGGAGTGAGAAAAACATCACGAGGTGGTGTGAATCACAGGATCTGAATTAGGATAGGCAGTGAGTGGCAAAGTAGGATGGAGAAAAGCACCACGGGGTGGTCAGCATTGGGAAGTCAGGAAACATGCAGTGGCAATGTAGGATAAGTTTCTGAAAAACATCACGGGGTCATGCGCATTGTATGGGTGTGTAACATTACATTCACTAGTAGGAGTGAGAAAACCATCACGAGGTGGTGTGAATTGGAGGGTCTGAATTAGGATAGGCAGTGAGTGGCAATGTAGGATGGAGAAAAGCACCACTGTGTGGTCAACAAGGGGATGTCAGGAAACATGCAGTGGCAAAGTAGGATAGGTTTCTGAAAATCATCGCGGGGCGGTGCGCGTTGTATGGGTGTTTAACATTACATTCACTAGTTGGAGTGAGACAAACATCACGGGGTGTTGTGAATCTGAGTTTCGAAAGTAGTATAGTGGCAATATAGGATGTAGAAAAGAACCACGGGGTTTTCAGCATGGGGAGGTCAGGAAACATGCAGTGGCATTGTAGGATAGGTTTCTATAAAACATCGCTGGGTCGTGCATATTGTATGGGTGTGTAACATTACATTCACTAGTAGGAGTGAGGAAAACATCATGGGGTTGTGGGAATCGGAGGATCTGAATTAGGATAGGCAGTGAGTAGCAATGTAGGATAGAGAAAAACACCACGGGTTGGTCAGCATGTGGAGGTCAGGAAACATGCAGTGGCAATGTAGGATAGGTTTCTGAAAAACATCGCAAGGTGTTGCGCATTGTATGGGTGTGTAACATTACATTCACTAGAAGGAGTGAGAAAAACATCACGGGGTGGTGTGAACCAGAGGGTCTGAATAAGGACAGGCAGTTAGTGGCAATGTAGGATGGAGAACAGCACCAAGGGGTGGTCAGCATGTGGAGGTTACCAAACATGCAGAGGCAATGTCGGATAGGATTCTGAAAAACATTTCGTGGTGGTGCGCATTGCATGGGTGTGTAACATTGCATTCACTAGTAGGAGTGAGAAAAACATCACGGGGCTGTGTGATCCAGAGTGTATGAATAAGGATAGGCAGTGAGTGGCAATGTAGGACGGATAAAATCACCATGGGGCGGTTAGCAGGTGGAGGTCAGGAAACATGCAGAGGCAATGTAGCATAGGTTTCTGAAAAACATCGCGGGGTGGTGCGCATTGTATGGCTGTGTAATATTACAATCACTAGAAGGAGTGAGAAAAACATCATGGGGTGGTGTGAATCTGAGGGTCTTAATTAGGATAGGCAGTGAGTGGCAACGTAGGATGCAGAAAAGCAACATTGTGTGGTCAGCATGGGGATGTCAGGAAACATGCAGTGGCAATGAAGGATAGGTTTCTGAAAAACATCGCGGGGTGGTGCGTATTGTATGGGTGTTTAACATTACATTCACTAGTAGGAGTGAGATAAACATCAGGGGGTGGTGTGAATCGGAGTGTCGGATTTAGGATAGGCAGTGAGTGGCAATGGAGGATGGAGAAAAGCACCACGGGGTGGTCAGCATGGGGAGGTGAGGAAACATGCAGTGGCAATGTAGGATAGGTTACTGAAAAACATCGCCGGGTGGTGCGCATTGAATGGTTGTGTAACATTACATTGACTAGTAGGAGTGAGAAAAACTTCACGGGGTGGTGTGAATCGCAGGGTCTGAATTAGGATAGGCAGTGAGTGGCAATGTAGGATGGAGAAAAGCACCACGGGTTGGTCAGCATGGGGAGGTCCGGAAACATGCAGTGGCAATGTAGGAAAGTTTTCTGAAAAACATCGCGGGATGGTGCACATTCTATGGGTGTGTAACATTACATTCACTAGTAGGAGTGAGAAATACATCACGGGGTGGTGTGAAACGGAGGGTCTGAATAAGGATAGGCAGTGAGTGGTAATGTAGAATTGAGTAAAGCACGATGGGGTGGTCAGCATGGGGAGGTCAGGAAACATGCAGTGGCAATGTAGGATAACTTTCTGAAAAACATCGTGGGGTGTTGCGCATTGTATGGGTGGGTAACATTACATTCACTGGTAGGAGTGAGAAAAACATCACGGGGTGGTGTGAATTGGAGTGTCTGAATGAGGATAGGCTGTGAGTCGCAATGTAGGATGGAGAAAAGGACCACGGGGTGGTCAGCATGGGTAGGTCAGGATAGCTGCATTGGCAAAGTAGGATAGGTTTCTGAAAATCATCCCGGGGTGGTTCGCATTGTATGGGTGTGTAACATTACATTGACAAGTAGGAGTGAGAAAAACATCACGGAGTGGTGTGAATCGGACGGTCTGAATTAGGAAAGGCAGTGAGTGGCAATGCAGGATGGAGAAAAGCACCATGTGTTGGTCAGAATTGGGAGGTCAGGAAACATGCAGTGGCAATGTAGGATAGGTTTCTGAAAAACATCACGGGGTGGTGCGCAATTTATGGTGGTGTAACATTACATTCCCTAGTAGGACTGAGAAAAACATCACGGGGTGGTGTGAATCGGAGGGTCTTAATTTGGATAGGCAGTGAATGGCAATGTAGGATGGAGAAAAGCAACACGGTGTGGTCAGCATAGGGATGTCAGGAAACATGCAGTGGCAATATAGGACAGGTTGTTGAAAAACATCGCGGGGTGGTGCACATTGCATGGGTGTGTAACATTACATTCACTAGTAGGAGTGAGAAAAACATCATGGGGTGGTGTTAATCGGAGGGTCTGAATGAGGATAGGCAGTGATTCACAATGTAGGATGGAGAAAATCACCACGGGGTGGTCAGCATGGGGAGGTCAGGAAAGCTGCAGTGTCAAAATAGGATGGGTTTCTCAAAAACATCGCGGGGTGGTGCACATTGTATGGGTGTGTAACATTACATTCACGAGTAGGTGTGAGAAAAACATCACGGGGTGGTTTGAATCGGAGGGTCTGATTTACAATAGGCAGTGAGTGGCAATGTAGGATGGATACAAGCACCACGGGTGGTCAGCATGGGGAGGTCAAGAAACATGCAGTGGCAATGTAGGATAGGTTTCTGAAAAACATCGCAGTGTGGTGTGCAATTTATGGGGGTGTAACATTACATTCCCTAGAGGCACTGAGAAAAACATCACGGGGTGGTGTGAATCAGAGTTTCGGAATTAGGATATTGGCAATATAGGATGGAGAATAGCACCACGGGGTGGTCAGCATGGGGAGGTCAGGAAACATGCAGTGACAATGTAGGATAGGTTTCTGAAAAACATTGTGGTGTGTTGCGCATTGTATGGGTGTGTAACATTACATTCACTAGTAGGAGTGAGAAAAACATCACGGGGTTATGTGATCTGGAGGGTCTGAATAAGGATAGGCAGTGAGTGGCAATGTAGGATGGAGAAAAGCACCACGGGGTGGTCAGCATGTGGAGGTCCGGAAACATGCAGAGGCAATGTAGGATAGGTTTCTGAAAAACATCGCCGGGTGGTACGCATTGTTTGGTTGTGTAATATTACATTCAGTAGTAGGAGTGAGAAAAACATCATGGGGTTGTGTGAATCGGAGGGTCTGAATTAGGATAGGCAGTGAGTAGCAATGTAGGATGGAGAAAAGCACCACAGGATGCTCAGCATGTGGAGGTCAGGAAACATGCAGTGGCAATGTGGGATAGGTTTCTGAAAAACATCGCGGGGTGTTGCGCATTGTATGGGTGTGTAACATTACATTCACTAGTAGGAGTGAGAAAAACATCACGGGGTGGTGTGAACCGGAGGGTCTGAATAAGGATAGGCATTGAGTGGCAATGTAGAATGGAGAACAGCACCACGCGGTGCTCAGCATGGGGAGGTCAGGAAACATGCAGTGGCAATGTAGGATAGGTTTCTGAAAAACATTGCGGGGTGTTGCGCATTGCATGGGTGTGTAACATTACATTTACTAGTACGAGTGAGAAAAACATCACCGGGTTGTGTGATCCGGAGTTTGAATAAGGTTACGCAGGAGGTGGCAATGTAGGATGAAGAAAAGCACCCCAGGGTGGTCAGGAAGTGGAGGTCAGGAAACATGCAGAGGCAATGTAGGATAGTTTTCTGAAAAACATCACGGGGTGGTGCGCATTGTATGGGTGTGTAATATTACAATCACTACAAGGAGTGAGAAAAACATCATGGGGTGGTGTGAATCGGAGGGTCTTAATTAGGAGAGGCAGTGAGTGGCAACGTAGGATGGAGAAAAGCACCAGTGTGTGGTCAGCATGGGGATGTCAGGAAACATGCAGTGGCAATGTAGGATAGGTTTCTGAAAAACAACGCGGGGTGGTGCGCATTGTATGTGTGTTTAACATTACATTCACTAGTAGGAGTGAGATAAACATCAGGGGGTGGTGTGAATCGGAGTGACGGAATTAGGATAGGCAGTGAGTGGCAATGGAGGATGGAGAAAAGCACCACGGGGTGGTCAGCATGGGGAGGCGAGGACACAGGCAGTGGCTATGTAGGATAGGTTACTGAAAAACATCGCCGGGTGGTGCGCATTGTATGGTTGTGTAACATTACATTGACTAGTAGGAGTGAGAAAAACATCACGGGGTGGTGTGCATCGCAGTGTCTGAATTAGGATAGGCAGTGAGTGGCAATGTACGATGGAGGAAAGCACCGCGGGGTGGTCAGCATGGGGAGGTCAGGAAAGCTGCAGTGGCAAAGTACGATAGGTTTCTGAAAAACATCGCTTTGTGGTGCGCAATTTATGGGGGTGTAACATTACATTCGCTAGTAGGACTGAGAAAAACACCACGGGGTGGTGTGAATCAGAGTTTCGGAATTAGGATAGTGGCAATATAGGATGGAGAAAAGCACCACGGGGTGGTCAGCATGGGGAGGTCAGGAAACTTGCAGTGGCAATGTAGGATAGGTTTCTGAAAAACATCGCTGGGTCGTGCGAATTGTATGGGTTTGTAACATTACCTTCACTAGTAGGAGTAAGAAAAACATCACGGAGTCGAGTGCATCGGAGGGTCTGAATTAGGATAGGAAGTGAGTGGCAATGTAGGATGGAGAAAAGCACCAAGCGGTGCTCAGCATGGGGAGGTCAGGAAACATGCAGTGGCAATGTAGGATAGGTTTCTGAAAAACATTGCGGGGTGGTACGCATTGTTTGGTTGTGTAACATTACATTCACTAGTAGGAGTGAGAAAAACATCACGGGTTGTGTGAATCGGAGGGTCTGAATTAGGATAGGCAGTGAATAGCAATGTAGGATGGAGAAAAGCACCACTGGTACTCAGCATGGGGAGGTCAGGAAACATGCAGTGGCAATGTAGGATATGGTTCTGAAAAACATCGCGGGATTTTGCGCATTGTATGGGTGTGTAACATTTCATTGACTAGTAGGAGTGAGAAATACAATACGGGATGGTGTGAATCGGAGCGTCTGAATTAGGATAGGCAGTGAGTGGGAATGTAGGATGGAGAAAAGCACCAAGGGGTGCTCAGCATGGGGAGGTCAGGAAACATGCAGTGGCAATGTAGGATAGGTTTCTGAAAAGCATCGTGGGTTGGTGCGCATTGTATGGGTGTTTAACATTACATTCAATAGTAGGAGTGAGATAAACATCACGGGGTGGTGTGAATCGGAGGGTCGGAATTAGGATAGGCAGTGAGTGGCAATGGAGGATGGAGAAAAGCACCACGGGGTGGTCAGCATGGGGAGGTCACGAAACATGCAGTGGCAATGTAGGATAGTTTTCTGAAAAAACATCGCTGGGAGTGCGCCTTGTATGGGTGTGTAACATTACATTCACTAGTAGGATTGAAAAAAAACATCACAGGGTGGTGTGAAACTGTTGGGAGCCGCGGCCGAGCCCGGTCGCCTTACTTGGCGGACGTGAGGCCTGTAGGAAAGAGCAAAGCCTGAGCTAGATTACCCCTCCCATCGAGTGTGCTAAGATGGCGCTTATGTCCTGCTTCCTGCTTGGTAAACAACCCGCCCTGTAAGATCTCCTGCTTCCTGCTTGGTAAACAACCCGCCCTGTAAGATCTCCTGCTTCCTGCTTGGTAAACAACCCGCCCTGTAAGATCTCCTGCTTCCTGCTTGGTAAACAACCCGCCCTGTAAGATCTCCTGCTTCACAACCCGCCCTGTAAGATAGTCTGCCTAGCAACAACTGATGTTAGCCAATCAGCCCGCATCTCGCGCTTTGAACTGATTGGCCACTGTAACCCTATAAAAGTGAGTGCCTCTCCCGCCAAAGAAAGAAGAAGAAGCAAAAGAAGCAGAAGAAGCACGCAAGGAGCCGCGGAGAGCGGACCGGTAGAGGCTTCGGGACAGACTGTAGGGAGAAGCACGCAAGGAGCCGCGGAGAGCGGACCGGTAGAGGCTTCGGGACAGACTGTAGGGAGAAGCACGCAAGGAGCCGCGGGGAGCGGACCAACTGAGGCTTCGGCCGGGAGGATTCCCGGGGCAGGCTGTACAGAGAAGGAAAATAAAAGAAAAGGTTGTCCACTGCCAGACTTTGTTGTGTGTCCTTCCTGCCGGCCGGGAGTGACACCGACATCTGGTGGCCCGTACGGGGAGCTGATCACCCCCGAGATGTGGCAGTGGACAACGCTCCAACGCAGAGCTGCAAGACAGGTGAGTAGAGGATAAACCTGGGCCCTGGGTAGTGCGCACCTACAGGGTTTGTAGACTCCTCTCAGGCTCACGCGTAAGTGGTGGATTCCTTGGGCCTCACGCGGTGAGTAACATATTAAAAAATGGGAAACATGCTAGGTAGCGGCACTAAGAGTGAGGGTGGTTGCGGGGAAAGCTCTCAAGAGCTTACAAAAGTACGCAGGGTATTTGAGCAGGCCCAGTCAGGGAGCTCCCGAGAGGGGTCCGTCAAGGGGAACAAAGATGCTAAGGAGGAGGACGGGGCTCAAGCCTCGGAGTCGTCTGACTCCGAGGACGAGGGAAGGTTGAATGGTGAGGAGGCCAAAGAGACCAGCTGTCAGGGGCCTAAGTCGCTTGATGGGGAGACGCAAGGCTCTTTCGCTGCGTTGCGCCGCGAATTGCGCTCTGCTCAGCTAGGCTTACGAAAAAGCAGAGAGCTTCTGAGCGCCCCCTGGCAGGGGAGGGAGACAGAACCTTCTGCTCCGCCCTGGAAATCGTTCCCGGAAGCGGTCCCTCGCCGCGATGCCGCCGCATGGGAACTCCCCCCTCTTCCGTCAGTACAGGAAATAACGCACAGGCCGCCATTTTCTGTTCAGCCACGGCCGCCATCTTACGATGCTCCGCCACCGGCGGAACGTTATTTCCACAGACAGCTGTGGCATGGGGGTCGTGTGTCTAATGAAGACCACCCGTTCCCAGGGATAGATAGCGGCCCCTATGGGATATATCCTGTACAGATGGCCATGGGTCAGGGACGTAATGTGTGGGAACCCTTTGAAATAAAGCAGATTAGAGAACTTAAAAATGCAGTTACAACCTTTGGGCCGACTGCGCCTTACACCATTGCCATGCTGGAGAACCTGTCTTCTGGGCCCCTCACCCCCGCGTCCTGGACTCAGCTGGCAAAGGCGTGTCTGCCCTCGGGTAGTTACCTGGATTGGCGAGCCTGGTACGCCAAG
This sequence comes from Cavia porcellus, assembly GCF_034190915.1. Classification (NCBI taxonomy): domain Eukaryota; kingdom Metazoa; phylum Chordata; class Mammalia; order Rodentia; family Caviidae; genus Cavia; species Cavia porcellus. Next base: position 33,023,627 of record NW_026947515.1, read on the forward strand.
TTCGCTGCCGAACAGGCGGAAAGAAACGCTAACCGAGGGAACCGGGGGTGGAATAGAGACATGCTTATGGGGGAAGGCCAACACGCTGATAATCAGACTCAGTTCCCTGGTGCAGTTTATGAGCAGATCAATACCATTGTGCTTCGCGCCTGGAAGCAGGTGAGTGGTGCCGGAACGGCATCCTTGTGCCTTTCTAAAATAGTCCAGGGCACAACAGAGCCATTCGTTGATTTTGTGGCTCGGATGCAAGATGCCGCCGATAAGATCTTTTCCGATAGGGAAGTGGCTCAACCGCTGGTTAGGCAGTTGATTTTCGAACAATGCACAAAGGAATGTAAGGCAGCAATAGCCCCACATAAGAATAAGGATCTTAACGCCTGGATCAGAATATGCAGAGAAATAGGGGGGCCGCTTTCTAATTCGGGAGTTGCAGCTCTTCTGGCTGCGGCAGTGCAACAAAGGGGACCTCGGGGGCCTAGAGAGGAACATAAAGCCAAGGGGTGCTTCAGCTGCGGGGACCCAGGACACATTAAACGCAACTGCCCAAATAGTGCAGACGCCAAGCCTCGCCTTAAAAATGAAGGATCGTATAACGTCTGTGGGCGATGCAGAAAGGGTCCACATAAGGCAGACATTTTGGCTCAGGACCACAAGCCATCCGAGTACCCTATACCGCCAGCCAGATCAAGACCCTGGCTGCCTGCATAGATGCTTGGGCCATTTTGAGATGTGTTTTCCATGGGGATATAGACAATCAATACCCTAAAGACCCTATCTTGTCATTTGTTACTCAGCACCCTGTAATTTTTCCAAAGGTTACTGCCTCTGATGTGACTCCTGTGCCACATACAAACCTGCCATACCGATGGGAGTAAACCCTCGAGGTTTGATCCCTGGTGATGTTTGGCAGATGGACATCACACATATACAGGAATTTGGGACTCTTAAATATGTTCATGTTTCCACAGACACCTGTTCTCACGTCATATTTGCAACAGCAGAAACAGGTGAAAAAGTGTCTAATGTGATCAATCATTGCCTGGCGGCTTGGGCCGCATGGGGCAAACCAAAAATATTAAAAACTGATAATGGACCAGCCTATATAGGCAAAGCCTTCAATGAGTTCTGCAAAATGATGGAGGTTCAATTAAAACATGATATCCCATACAATCCCCAAGGTCAAGTAATCATTGAGAGGGCTCATAGAAGCCTCAAAGAAATTTTACAAAAACAAAAAGGGGGAGTAGGCCAAGGCCTGGCCCCAAAGGCACTATTATCCATGGCACTATTCACACACAATTTTTTAAATTTAAATAATGATAATTGCTCCCCAGCTATGGAGCACTGCAACCCTTCCTCCAACCATAAAGGGTGGGTTAAATGGAAAGATGTCCTAACAGGACAATGGATGGGCCCGGATCCGGTGGTTAGCTGGAACCGAGGCGCGGTTTGTGCTTTCCCACAGGAACCGGGACGAGAACCACTGTGGGTACCGGAGAGACTGACACGGGCAACAAAGCCCTCGATTGAAGATCAGACCTGCCCTACCGGAGATCCATCACAGACCAACCAACAAGATGAATAGAAATAGCGGTAGCCCAAAATGGACAAAAAGATCCTCAGGCATATGCATGGCTCGCTCGCCTAGCCTACGAGCGAGTCTAGGGGCGGTGAGCTTCCCACACTCCTCCTCTAAAAAATTATGACATAGCTGGGTAGGAGAGTCAATGACGGGTAAGAGCGTACTCCCCTGGTGCGACTCAACCTAAGCCAGGCCCTACCCCATCCTGCACGTAAGCCGCTGGACTGTTAGATGCTGCCCAGGTCTAAATTTCTCTCCGAGGGGATTTCTTTACGGAGAGGAAATGAGTGCAAGCTTGTGTGCATCCAGGTTCCGTCCAGTTTGTGCCTGGCCCTAGAAAAAGGACGAGAGCCTCAGGGCCTTGGCAGACCATGGGACGGCCGACCAGGGTCTAAGCCAAGGACCTACGGTGGGCCTACGCATAGGGCATAAGCCTCTGCACCCAGTCCAGGAAGGGCTACGATGCGCACATTCATAAAAAATAAAAAAGGGTGAGATGTTGGGAGCCGCAGCCAAGCCCGGTAGCCTTACTTGGCGGACGTGAGGCCTGTAGGAAAGAGCAAAGCCTGAGCTAGATTACCCCTCCCATCGAGTGTGCTAAGATGGCGCTTATCTCCTGCTTCCTGTTTGGTAAACAACCCGCCCTGTAAGATCTCCTGCTTCCTGCTTGGTAAACAACCCGCCCTGTAAGATCTCCTGCTTAATGCTTGGTAAACAACCCGCCCTGTAAGATCTCCTGCTTCACAACCCGCCCTGTAAGATAGTCTGCCTAGCAACAACTGATGTTAGCCAATCAGCCCGCATCGCGCGCTTTGAACTGATTGGACACTGTAACCCTATAAAAGTGAGTGCCTCTCCCGCCAAAGAAAGAAGAAGAAGCAAAAGAAGCAGAAGAAGCATGCAAGGATCCGCGGAGAGCGGACCGGTAGAGGCTTCGGGACAGACTGTAGGGAGAAGCACGCAAGGAGCCGCGGAGAGCGGACCGGTAGAGGCTTCGGGACAGACTGTAGGGAGAAGCACGCAAGGAGCCGCGGGGAGCGGAACAACTGAGGCTTCGGCCGGGAGGAATCCCGGGGCAGGATGTACGGAGAAGAAAAATAAAAGAAAAGGTTGTCCACTGCCAGACTTTGTTGTGTGTCCTTCCTGCTGGCCGGGAGTGACACCGACATGAAACGGAGGGTCTGAGTAAGGACAGGCAGTGAGTGGCAATGTAGGATGGAGGAAAGAACCATGGGGTGGTCAGCATGGGGAGGTCAGGAAACATGCAGTGGAAATGTAGGATAGGTTACTGAATAACATTGCTGGGAGTGCGCATTGTATGGGTGTGTAACATTACATTCACTAGTAGGAGTGAGAAAACGTCATGGGGTGGTGTGAATCGGAGGGTCCGAGGTAGGATAGGCAGTGAGTGGCAATGTAGCATGGAGAAAAGCACCATGGCGTGGTCAGCATGGAGAGGTCAGGAAACATGCAGTGGCAATGTAGGATAGGTTTCTGAAAAACATCGCCGACTGGTGCGCATTGTATGTGTGTGTAACATTACATTCACTAGTAGGAGTGAGAAACAGTCATGGGGTGGTGTGAATCGGAGGGTCTGAATAAGGATAGACAGTGATTGGCAATGTAGGATGGAGAAAAGCACCACGGGATGGTCAGCATGGGGAAGTCAGGAAACATGCAGTAGCAATGTTCGATAGGTTTCTGAAAAACAGCGCGGGGTGGTGTGCATTGTATGGGTGTGTAACATTGCATTCACTAGTAGGAGTGAGAAAAACATCACGGGGTGGTGTGAATTGTATGGCTGTGTAACATTACATTCACTAGTAGGAGTGAGAAAAACATCACGGGGTGGTGTGAATCGGAGGGTCTGAATTAGGATACGCAGTGAGTGGCAATGTAGGTTCGAGAAAAGCACCGCGGGGTGTTCAGCATGGTGAAGTCCGGAAACATGTAGTGGCAATGTAGGATAGATTTCTGAAAAACATCGCGTGGTGGTGTGAATTGTATGGGTGTGTAACATTACATTCACTAGTTTCGATGTCCGCTCCCGGCCGGCAGGAAGGACACACGACAAAGTCTGGCAGTGGACAACCTTTTCTTTTATTTTTCTTCTCCGTACAGCCTGCCCTGGGATCGCTCCCAGCCGAAGCCTCCTCTGGTCCGCTCCCCGCGGCTCCTTCCGCGCTTCGCTCCGAAGCCTCTACCGGTCCGCTCTCCGCGGCTCCTTCTGGGCTTCTACTTCCGGGCTTCTTCTTCCCCCCCAGGGGTGGCACCAGTATATATACGGATACAGTGTCCAATCATGTTAAAGTAAGCAAGGCAAGCTGATTGGCTAACATCATCAGTTGCCAGGCAGACTATATTGTTGAGCGGGTTGCTTACGCGGTAAGCAGGAAACTAACGTGCTCGATGGGAGAGGTAATCTACCTCAGGCTTTACTCTTTACTACAGGCCTCACGTCCGCCAAGTGAGGCGACCGGGCTCGGGGCTGTGGCTCCCAACATCTCCCCCTTTTTTATTTTTTATGAATGTGCGCATCGTAGCCCTTTCTGGACTGGGTGCAGAGGCTTATGCCCTATGCGTAGGCCCACCGTAGGTCCTTGGCTTAGACCCTGGTCGGGCGTCCCATGGTCTGCCAAGGCCCTGAGGCCCTCGTCCTTTTTCTAGGGCCAGGCACAAACTGGACGGAACCTGGATGCACACAAGCTTGCACTCATTTCCTCTCCGTAAAGAAATCCCCTCGGAGAGAAATTTAGACCTGGGCAGCATCTAACAGTCCAGCGGCTTACGTGCAGGATGGGGTAGGGCCTGGCTTAGGTTGAGTCGCACCGGGGGAGTACGCTCTTACCCGTCATTGACTCTCCTACCCAGCTATGTCATAATTTTTTAGAGGAGGAGTGTGGGAAGCTCACCACCCCTTGACTCGGTCGTAGGCTAGGCGAGCGAGCCATGCATATGCCTGAGGATCTTCTTGTCCATTTCGGGCTACCGCTATTTCTATTATCTTGTTGGTTGGTCTGTGATGGATCTCCGGTAGGGCAGGTCTGATCTTCAGTCGAGGGCTTTGTCGCCCGTGTCAGTCTCTCCGGTACCCACAGTGGTTCTCGTCCCGATTCCTGTGGGAAAACACAAACCGCGCCTCGGTTCCAGCTGACCACTGGATCCGGGCCCATCCATTGTCCTGTCAGGACATCTTTCCACTTCACCCACCCTTTATGGTTGGGGGAAGGGTTGCAGTGCTCCACGGCTGGGGAGCAATTATCATTATTTAAATTTAAAAAATTGTGTGTGAATAGTGCCATGGATAATCGTGCCTTTGGGGCCAGGCCTTGGCCTACTCCCCATTTTTGTTTTTGTAAAATTTTTTTGAGGCTTTTATGAGCCCTCTCAATGATTTCTTGACCTTGGGGATTGTATGGGATATCATGTTTTAATTGAACCTCCATCATTTTGCAGAACTCATTGAAGGCTTTGCCTATATAGGCTGGTCCATTATCAGTTTTTAATATTTTTGGTTTGCCCCATGCGGCCCAAGCCGCCAGGCAATGATTGATCACATTAGACACTTTTTCACCTGTTTCTGCTGTTGCGAATATGACGTGAGAACAGGTGTCTGTGGAAACATGAACATATTTAAGAGTCCCAAACTCCTGTATATGTGTGATGTCCATCTGCCAAACATCACCAGGGATCAAACCTCGAGGGTTTACTCCCATCGGTATGGCAGGTTTGTATGTGGCACAGGAGTCACATAGTCGCACGATATCTCGTGCATCTGCTCTGGAAACATGGAAATGGTTTGCTAGTGTCCTGGCATTGACATGAAACTTATCATGGAAGGCACGGGCTCGCTCGATTGGTGTTAGTAAGGTAAAAATCTATAACGGGCGAGTGGCAGTATCAGCAGCCGCATTCCCCTGTGCCATAGGCCCTGGCAGGGATGTATGTGCTCTTATGTGGGTGGTGAAGACCTTATGGTGTCTGTTCTGAAGCAATGTCTGGATAGACAGGAACAGCCCAGCCACTGTGGAAGTGGATCTAATTAAACCGGCAGTCTCAAGCACTTGCATCGCATTGACCACATACCTAGAATCGGAGACAATGTTAATGGCTTCTGAGAACCGTTCAAGAATCATTTTAACGATCTGCAGTTCCACCACCTGAGGCTGATCAGGTTCAAATTGTATGGTAACCGGGGGCTTGCCTAGGATCACATAGGCGCCTATCCCCGTCTTGGAGCCATCTGTATATATTGTAGTTGCTGGGACTAATGGCTCAGAGGCAGTAACCTTTGGAAAAATTATAGGGTGCTGAGTGACAAATGACAAGATAGGGTCTTTAGGGTATTGATTGTTTATATCCCCATGAAAAACACATCTCAGAATGGCCCAAGTATCTATGCAGGCAGCCAGGGTCTTGATCTGGCTGGCCGTATAGGGTACTCGGATGGCTTGTGGTCCTGAGCCAAAATGTTGGACAGCTCTATCATGCGCTTCAAGGGCCAATGAAGCGACTGCCTCCGGGTAATGCTCTATGACTTTTGCAGGTGAGACCTTAGGGTGTATCCACAGTAATGGTCCTTTCTGCCAAATCACCGCTGTGGGCTGTAGACTAGTCTGTAGCAAACAGACATCAAAGGGTCGCCCTGGTTCAATTCTGTGTAAGGTAGCCCCACCTAAGGCTTTTTCCACTCTCTGTAAGGCAGCTCTTGCCTCAGGAGTGAGCCTCCTGTGGGAGGCTATATCTGGGTCTCCCTTTAGAAGGTCGAACAGGGGTTTGAGATCTGAATTTGGTATATGTAAATATGGCCTAATCTAATTAATGTCTCCCAATAGCTTTTGCATGTCATTTAGGGTCCTAACGCCATCCGTCCTAATGGTGACCTTCTGTGGAGAGACTAGCATAGGGGAGATTTTCGCGCCTAAGTAGGTCACCATTTCTCCTCCCTGAATCTTGTCGGGGGCAACATGCAGATTAGCTTGTCTCAGGGCCTCGACCAACTGGCCGAGCATATTATTTAGCATGTCTGGGTCCCTGCCGCTGAGCAAAAGGTCGTCCATGTAATGCACACATCTTATCTTGGGAAAGGATTTCCGTAGGGGGGCCAGTAGGGAATCAAGGTAAATCTGACACATAGTGGGACTGTTGGCCATACCTTGGGGCAGCGTTATCCACTCGTATCTGAGATCAGGGCTTTCTTGGTTAATGGTGGGTAAAGTAAAGGTGAACCTATGAGTGTCCTCTGGATGCAGGGGGATTGAGAAGAAACAGTCTCTAAGATCTATAACATAAACTGGCCAGGACTGAGGGATGGCTGAGAGAGCTGGCAGCCCCCTCTGGACCGCCCCCAGGGACTGCATCTGCGCGTTGACCGCCCTTAGATCATGGAGCAGCCTCCATTTGCCAGACTTTTTCTTAATTATAAAAATGGGGGTGTTCCATGGGGAGGTTGACGGCTTAATGTGTCCTAATCTAAGTTGTGTACTGACTATTTTTGACAAGGCTAATAGCTTCTCCTTAGGCAGGGGCCACTGAGGTACCCAAACCGGATCATTTGACCTCCAGGTGATTTTGATCGAAGTGGGTAGGAGAGCTTCTTCAGCGGCCCCTAAGAAAAACCCAGCCCTTGCCTACCTTTTTTGTTCTCTACTGGTATTGGGGATGTCCGACCCTGTAGGGCATTGCCCAAGCCTTTGCCGGGGGTATATCCCTGGTTCCTGAGTATATCCTTAGCCTGGGGGGAGCAGTTTGACGTAAGCGTGACATCCATCTGAGTGAGGATGTCCCTTCCCCATAGAGACACTGGCAACTGCAACACAAATGGTTGGAAATGGCCCTGATGACCCTCCTCATCGCACCAGAACAGGGTTGAAGCACTAACCTGAGGAGCTGACACCATCCCCAGGCCCTGCAGCGTGTTATCTGCAGTGTTGGTGGGCCAGTTGGAGGGCCAATCCTTTCTAGAGATAATGGAACGGTCAGCTCCTGTGTCTAGGAGCCCTGTTATATTCTTGCCATTGACCTTAAGTGAGAGCATGGGCCTTTTATCAAGTATTATATGGAGTCCCTCGAAGACTTCCCCTGAGGAACCGAAACCTTGACTTTCTCTAATTTTCTGCTTTGAGGGAAATCTCCTGTGGAGACTGGGGAGCAGCAAGAGCTGCGCTATCTTGTCTCCTTTATTGATTACCATAGTACCCACAAGAGATTGAACCATAATTTTAATGTGTCCTGTGTAGTCTGAGTCTATGACCCCCGGGACTACTATGAGACCCCGAAGGGCCGTGGAGGATCTCCCGATCACCAGACCCACGGAATTTTCGGGTAACGGTCCCTTAAAGGTGGTTTCAACCACTTGAACACCCATATCAGGCACTAATATAAGTCTGGAGGCGACACTGAGGTCCACACCTGCTGACCCAGGGGTGGCCCTTGTTGAAGGCTGCCATCCTGAGCTGTCCTGTCTCTGGGGCGGGGGCCTGCCTGTGAAGGGGGCCCCCTCTGGCCGTTTTTTGGCCCTCTAGCATCTCGTCCACAAATACGGTTGCCCTGAGCATCAAAGACCGACCTACACTCCTCAGCTTTGTGTGATCCCCTTTTGCATCGCCCACAAACACATGGTTCTTCATTCCTAGGGCGAGGCCTAGCATCTGCATTGTTTGGGCAATGACGTTTAATGTGTCCTGGCTCCCCGCAGGCAAAACACCCTTTAGCCTTACATTCCCCTCCTGACCCGCGAGATCCCCTCTGCTGTACAGCCGCGGCCAGGAGAGCAGCCACTCCCGAGTTGGAGAGCGGCCCCCCTATCTCTCTACATATCCTAATCCAGGCGTTGAGGTCCTTGTTCTTATGAGGAGCTATCGCTGCCTTGCACTCCTTTGTACATTGCTCAAAAATCAGCTGCCTTACCAGCGGTCGAGCCACTCCCGGATCAGAGAATATCTTATCGGCAGCATCTTGCATTCGGGCCACAAAGTCAACAAATGGCTCTGTGGTACCCTGAATTATTTTTGAAAGACACAAGGAGGCTGTTCCGGCACCACTTACCTGCTTCCAGGTGCGGAGCCCTATGGCGTTGATTTGTTCATAGACAGCGCCGGGGAATTGAGTCTGATCATCAGCGTGCCGACCTTCTCCCATAAGCATTTCCTTGTTCCACCCCCGGTTTCCCCGACTGGCGTTTCTCTCAGCCTGCTCTGCAGAGAACTCTGCGTACCAGGCTCGCCAATCCAGGTAACTACCCGAGGGCAGACACGCCTTTGCCAGCTGAATCCAGTCCGCGGGGGTGAGGGGCCCAGAAGACAGGTTCTCCAGCATGGCAATGGTGTAAGGCGCAGTCGGCCCAAAGGTTGTAACTGCATTTTTAAGTTCTCTAATCTGCTTTATCTCAAAAGGCTCCCATGCATTACGTCCCTGGCCCATAGCTACTTGTACAGGAAATATCCCGTAGGGGCCACTATCTATCCCAGGTGGTGGATGTACCTCATGAGACAAACGTCCCCCCTGCCAAAGCCGCCTGTAAAAATACCGACCCGCCGGCGGCGGAGCATAAGACGGCGGCCATGATTGGGCGGAAAATGGGGGCCCGTGCATCACTTCCTGTTCTGGCGAAAGGGGAGGGAGCTCCCAGGCGGCCGCCTCGTGGCGAGGGATCGCCTCCCTCTCGCGCCGGGGAGCGCTCAGGAGCTCTCTACTCCTCCGCAGACCAAGTTGAGCGGAGCGCAATTCGCGGCGCAACGCTGGAAAAGAACCCTGTGACTCCTTATCGAGCGACTTGGGCTCCTGACAGCTGGTCTCTTTGGCCTCCTTGCCATTCAACTTTCCCTCGTCCTCGGAGTCAGATGACTCCGAGGCTAGAGCCCCGTCCTTCTCCTTAGCATCTTTGTTCCCTTGACGGGCCCCTCTCGGGAGCTCCCTGACTGGGCCTGCTCAGATACCCTGCGTACTTTTGTAAGCTCTCGAGAGCTTTCTCCACAACCACCCTCGCTCTTAGTGTTGCTACCTAGCATGTTTCCCATCTTTTAATATGTTACTCACCGCGTGAGGCCCAAGGAATCCGCCACTTACGCGTGAGCCTGAGGGGAGTCTAAAAGCCCTGTAGGTGCGCGCCACCCAGAGCCCAGGCTTATCCCCAACTCACCTGTCTCGCAGCTCTGTACTGGAGCGTTGTCCGCTGTCACGTCTCGGGGGTGTTCAGTCCCCGTGCGGGCCTCCAAATGTCGATGTCCGCTCCCGGCCGGCAGGAAGGACACACGACAAAGTCTGGCAGTGGACAACCTTTTCTTTTATTTTCCTTCTCCGTACAGCCTGCCCTGGGATCGCTCCCAGCCGAAGCCTCCTCTGGTCCGCTCCCCGCGGCTCCTTCCGGGCTTCGCTCCGAAGCCTCTACCGGTCCGCTCTCCGCGGCTCCTTCTGGGCTTCTACTTCCGGGCTTCTTCTAGCCCCCCAGGGGTGGCACCAGTATATATACGGATACAGTGTCCAATCATGTTAAAGTAAGCAAGGCAAGCAGATTGGCTAACATCATCAGTTGCCAGGCAGACTATATTGTTGAGCGGGTTGCTTACGCGGTAAGCAGGAAACTAACGTGCTCGATGGGAGGGGTAATCTACCTCAGGCTTTACTCTTTACTACAGGCCTCACGTCCGCCAAGTGAGGCGACCGGGCTCGGGGCTGTGGCTCCCAACACACTAGTAGGATTGAAAAAAACATCACGGGGTGGTGTGAATCGGAGGGTCTGAATTAGGATAGGCAGTGAGTGGCAATGCAGGATGGAGAAAAGCACGGCGGGGTGGTCAGCATGGGGAGTTCAGGAAACATGCAGTGGCAATGTAGGATAGGTTTCTGAAAAACATCGCGGGGTGGTGCGCTTTCTATGGGTGTGTAACATTACGTTCACTAGTAGGATTGAGAAAAACATCACGGGGTGGTGTGAATCGGAGGGTCTGAATTAGGATAGGCAGTGAGTGGCAATGTAGGATGGAGAAAAGCACCGGAGGGGGGACAGCATGGGGAAGTCAGGAAACATGCAGTGGCAATGATAGAAAGGTTTCTGAAAAACATCGCGGGGTGGTGTGCGTTGTATGGGTGTGTAACATTACATTCACTAGTAGTAGTGAGAAAAACATCACGGGGTGGTGTGAATTGGAGGGTCTGAATTAGGATAGGCAGTGAGTGGCCATGTAGGACGGAGAAAAGCACCGCGGGGTGGTCAGCATGGGGAGGTCAGGAAACATGCAGTGGCAATATAGGATAGGTTTCTGAAAAACATCGCGGGGTGGTGCCCATTGTATGGGTGGGTAACTTTACATTCACTAGTAGGAGTGAGAAAAACATCATGGAGTGGTGTGAATCGGAGGGTTTTAATTAGGATAGGCAGTGAGTTTCAATGTAGGCTGGAGAAAAGCACTGCGGAGTGGTCAGCATGGGGAGGTCAGGAAACATGCAGTGGCAATGTACGATAGGATTCTGAAAAACATCGCGGGGTGGTGCGCATTGTATGGGTGTGTAACATTACATTCACTAGTAGGAGTGAGAAAAACATCGCGGGTGGTGCGCATTGTATGGGTGTGTAACATTACATTCACTAGTAGGAGTGAGAAAAACATCACGGGGCGGTGTGAATCCGAGGGTATGTTTAGGATAGGCAGTGAGTGGCAATTTAGAATGGAGAAAAGCACGGCGGAGTGGTCAGCATGGGGAGGTCAGGAAACATGCAGTGTCAATGTAGGATAGGTTTCTGAAAAACATCGCGGGGTGGTGCGCATTCTATGGGTGTGTAACATTACGTTCACTAGTAGGAGTGAGAAAAAATTCGCGGGGTGGTGCGCATTTTATGGCTGTGCAACATTACATTCACTAGTAGGAGTGAGAAAAACATCACGGGGCGGTGTGAATCGGGGGGTCTGAATTAGGATAGGCAGTGAGTGGCAATGCAGGATGGAGAAAAGCACCGCAGGGTGGTCAGCATGGGGAGGTTAGGAAACATGCGGTGGCAATGTAGGATAGATTTCTGAAAAACATCGCGAGTTGGTGCGCATTATATGGGTGTGTAACATTTCATTCACTACTAGGAGTGAGAAAAACATCACGGAGTGGTGTGAATCGGAGGGTTTGAATTAGGATAGGCAGTGAGTGGCAATGTAGGATGGAGAAAAGTACCGCCAGGTGGTCAGCATGGGGAAGTCAGGAAACATGCCGTGGCAATGTAGGATAGGTTTCTGAAAAACATCGCGGGGTCGTTCTCATTGAATGGGTGTGTAACATTACATTCACAAGTAGGAGTGAGAAAAACATCACGGGGTGGTGTGAATCGGAGGGTCTGAATTAGGATACACAGTGAGTGGCAATGTAGGTTCGAGAAAAGCACCACGGGGTGTTGAGCATGGTGAAGTCCGGAAACATGTAGTGGAAATGTAGGATAGGTTTCTGAAAAACATCGCGGGGTGGTGCGAATTGTATGGGTGTGTAACATTACATTCACTAGTAGGATTGAGAAAAACATCGCGGGGTGGTGTGAATCGGAGGGTCTGAATTAGGATAGGCAGTGAGTGGCAATGCAGGATGGAGAAAAGCACGGTGGGGTGGTCAGCATGGGGAGTTCAGGAAACATGCAGTGGCAATGTAGGATAGGTTTCTGAAAAACATCGTGGGGTGGTGCGCTTTCTATGGGTGTGTAACATTACGTTCACTAGTAGGATTGAGAAAAACATCACGGGGTGGTGTGAATCGGAGGGTCTGAATTAGGATAGGCAGTGAGTGGCAATGTAGGATGGAGAAAAGCACCGGAGTGTGGACAGCATGGGGAGGTCAGGAAACATGCAGTGGCAATGATAGAAAGGTTTCTGAAAAACATCGCGGGGTGGTGTGCGTTGTATGGGTGTGTAACATTACATTCACTAGTAGTAGTGAGAAAAACATCACTGGGTGGTGTTAATTGGAGAGTCTCAATTAGGATAGGCAGTGAGTGGCCATGTAGGATGGAGAAAAGCACCGCGGGGTGGTCAGCATGGGGAGGTCAGGAAACATGCAGTGGCAATGTAGGATAGGTTTCTGAAAAACATCGCGGGGTGGTGCGCATTCTATGGGTGTGTAACTTTACATTCACTAGTAGGAGTGAGAAAAACATCACGGCGTGGTGCGCATTGTATTTCTGTGTAACATTACATTCACTAGTAGGAGTGAGAAAAACATCATGGGGTGGTGTGAATCTGAGGGTATGAATTAGGATAGGCAGTGAGTGGCAACGTAGAATGGAGAAAAGCACTGCGGGGTGGTAAGCATGGGGAGGTCAGGAAACATGCAGTGGCATTGTAGGATATGTTTCTGAAAAACATCGCAGGGTGGTGTGCATTGTATGGGTGTGTAACATTACATTGACTAGTAGGAGTGAGAAAAACATCACGGGGTGGTGTGAATCCGAGGGTCTGAATTAGGATAGGCAGTGAGGGGCAATGTACAATGGAGAAAAGCACCGCGGGGTGGTAAGCATGGGGAGGTCAGGAAACATGCAGTGGCAATGTAGGATAGGTTTCTGAAAAACATCGCGGGGTGGTGTGCATTCTATGGGTGTGTAGCATTTCCTTCACTAGTAGGAGTGAGAAAAACATCACGGGATGGTTTGAATCTGAGGGTCTGAATTAGGGAAGGCAGTGAGTGGCAATATAGGATGGAGAAAAGCACCGCGAGTAGGTCCGCATGGGGAGGTCAAGAAACATGCAGTGGCAATGTAGGATAGGTTTCTGGAAAACATCGCGGGGTGGGGCGCAATGTATGGGTGTGTAACATTACATTCACTAGTAGGAGTGAGAAAAACAACCTGCGGGGGTGTGAATCGGAGGATCTGAATTAGGGTAGGCAGTGAGTGGCAATGTAGGATGGAGAAAAGCACCGCGGGGTGGTCAGCATGGGGAGGTCAGGAAACATGCAGTGGCAATGTAGGATAGGTTTCTGAAAAACATCACCTGGTGGTGCGCATTGTATGGGTGTGTAACATTACATTCACTAGTAGGAATGAGAAAAACATCACGGGGTGGTGTGAATAGGAGGGTCTGAATTAGGGTAGGCAGGGAGTGGCCATGAAGGATGGAGGAAAGCACGGCGGGGTGGTCAGCATGGGGAGGTCAGGAAACATGCAGCGGCAATGTAATATAGGTTTCTGCAAAACATCGCACGGTGGTGCGCATTGTATGGGTGTGTAACATTACATTCACTAGTAGGAGTGAGAAAAACATAACGAGGCGGTGTGAATCCGAGGGTATGTTTAGGATAGGCAGTGAGTGGCAATTTAGAATGGAGAAAAGCACGGCGGAGTGGTCAGCATGGGGAGGTCAGGAAACATGCAGTGTCAATGTAGGATAGGTTTCTGAAAAACATCGCGGGGTGGTGCGCATTCTATGGGTGTGTAACATTACGTTCACTAGTAGGAGTGAGAAAAAATTCGCGGGGTGGTGCGCATTTTATGGCTGTGCAACATTACATTCACTAGTAGGAGTGAGAAAAACATCACGGGGTGGTGTGAATCGGGGGGTCTGAATTAGGATAGGCAGTGAGTGGCAATGCAGGATGGAGAAAAGCACCGCAGGGTGGTCAGCATGGGGAGGTTAGGAAACATGCGGTGGCAATGTAGGATAGATTTCTGAAAAACATCGCGAGTTGGTGCGCATTATATGGGTGTGTAACATTACATTCACTACTAGGAGTGAGAAAAACATCACGGAGTGGTGTGAATCGGAGGGTTTGAATTAGGATAGGCAGTGAGTGGCAATGTAGGATGGAGAAAAGTACCGCCAGGTGGTCAGCATGGGGAAGTCAGGAAACATGCCGTGGCAATGTAGGATAGGTTTCTGAAAAACATCGCGGGGTCGTTCTCATTGAATGGGTGTGTAACATTACATTCACAAGTAGGAGTGAGAAAAACATCACGGGGTGGTGTGAATCGGAGGGTCTGAATTAGGATACACAGTGAGTGGCAATGTAGGTTCGAGAAAAGCCCCGCGGGGTGTTGAGCATGGTGAAGTCCGGAAACATGTAGTGGAAATGTAGGATAGGTTTCTGAAAAACATCGCGGGGTGGTGCGAATTGTATGGGTGTGTAACATTACATTCACTAGTAGGATTGAGAAAAACATCGCGGGGTGGTGTGAATCGGAGGGTCTGAATTAGGATAGGCAGTGAGTGGCAATGCAGGATGGAGAAAAGCACGGCGGGGTGGTCAGCATGGGGAGTTCAGGAAACATGCAGTGGCAATGTAGGATAGGTTTCTGAAAAACATCGCGGGGTGGTGCGCTTTCTATGGGTGTGTAACATTACGTTCACTAGTAGGATTGAGAAAAACATCACGGGGTGGTGTGAATCGGAGGGTCTGAATTAGGATAGGCAGTGAGTGGCAATGTAGGATGGAGAAAAGCACCGGAGTGTGGACAGCATGGGGAGGTCAGGAAACATGCAGTGGCAATGATAGAAAGGTTTCTGAAAAACATCGCGGGGTGGTGTGCGTTGTATGGGTGTGTAACATTACATTCACTAGTAGTAGTGAGAAAAACATCACTGGCTGGTGTGAATTGGAGAGTCTGAATTAGGATAGGCATTGAGTGGCCATGTAGGACGGAGAAAAGCACCGCGGGGTGGTCAGCATGGGGAGGTCAGGAAACATGCAGTGGCAATGTAGGATAGGTTTCTGAAAAACATCGCGGGGTGGTGTGCATTCTATGGGTGTGTAACTTTACAGTCACTAGTAGGAGTGAGAAAAACATCACGGCATGGTGTGCATTGTATTTCTGTGTAACATTACATTCACTAGTAGGAGTGAGAAAAACATCATGGGGTGGTGTGAATCTGAAGGTCTGAATTAGGATAGGCAGTGAGTGGCAATGTAGAATGGAGAAAAGAACTGCGGGGTGGTAAGCATGGGGAGGTCAGGAAACATGCAGTGGCATTGTAGGATATGTTTCTGAAAAACATCGCAGGGTGGTGTGCATTGTATGGGTGTGTAACATTACATTGACTAGTAGGAGTGAGAAAAACATCACGGGGTGGTGTGAATCCGAGGGTCTGAATTAGGATAGGCAGTGAGGGGCAATGTAGAATGGAGAAAAGCACCGCGGGGTGGTAAGCATGGGTAGGTCAGGAAACATGCAGTGGCAATGTAGGATAGGTTTCTGAAAAACATCGCGGGGTGGTGTGCATTCTATGGGTGTGTAACATTTCCTTCACTAGTAGGAGTGAGAAAAACATCACGGGATGGTTTGAATCGGAGGGTCTGAATTAGGGAAGGCAGTGAGTGGCAATATAGGATGGAGAAAAGCACCGCGGGTAGGTCCGCATGGGGAGGTCAAGAAACATGCAGTGGCAATGTAGGATAGGTTTCTGAAAAACATCGCGGGGTGGGGCGCAATGTATGGGTGTGTAACATTACATTCACTAGTAGGAGTGAGAAAAACAACCTGCGGGGGTGTGAATCGGAGGAACTGAATTAGGGTAGGCAGTGAGTGGCAATGTAGGATGGAGAACAGCACCGCGGGGTGGTCAGCATGGGGAGGTCAGGAAACATGCAGTGGCAATGTAGGATAGGTTTCTGAAAAACATCACATGGTGGTGCGCATTGTATGGGTGTGAAACATTACATTCACTAGTAGGAATGAGAAAAACATCATGGGGTGGTGTGAATAGGAGGGTCTGAATTAGGGTAGGCAGGGAGTGGCCATGAAGGATGGAGGAAAGCACGGCGGGGTGGTCAGCATGGGGAGGTCAGGAAACATGCAGTGGCAATGTAGGATAGGTTTCTGCAAAACATCGCGGGGTGGGGCGCATTGTATGGGTGTGTAACATTACATTCACTAGTAGGAGTGAGAAAAACATCACGGGTTGGTGCGAAATGTATGGCTGTGTAACATTACATTCACTAGTAGGAGTGAGAAAAACATCACGGGGTGGTGTGAATCGGAGGGTCTGGATTAGGATAGTCAGTGAGTGGCAATGTAGGATCGAGAAAAGCACCGCGGGGTGGTCAGCATGGGGAGGTCAGGAAACATGTAGTGGCAATGTAGGATACATTTCTGAAAAACATCGCGGGGTGGTGCCCATTGTATGGGTGTGTAACATTACATTCACTAGTTGGAGTGAGAAAAAATTCGCGGGGTGGTGCGCATTTTATGGCTGTGCAACATTACATTCACTAGTAGGAGTGAGAAAAACATCATGGGGTGGTGTGAATCGGGGGGTCTGAATTAGGATAGGCAGTGAGTGGCAATGCAGGATGGAGAAAACACCACGGGGTGGTCAGCTTGGGGAGGTCAGGAAACATGCAGTGGCAATGTAGGATAGGTTTCTGAAAAACACCGCGGGGTGGTGCGCATTGTATGGGTGTGTAACATTACATTCACTAGTAGGAGTGAGAAAAACATCACGGGGTGGTGCGAATTGTATGGCTGTTTAACATTACATTCACTAGTAGGAGTGAGAAAAACATCACGGGGTGGTGTGAATCGGAGGGTCTGAATTAGGATAGGCAGTGAGTGGCAATGTAGGATGGAGAAAAGCACCACGGGGTGGTCAGCATGGGGAGGTCAGGAAACATGTAGTGGCAATGTAGGATACGTTTCTGAAAAACATCGCGGGGTGGTGCGCATTGTATGGGTGTGTAACATTACATTCACTAGTTGGAGTGAGAAAAAATTCGCGGGGTGGTGCGCATTTTATGGCTGTGCAACATTACATTCACTAGTAGGAGTGAGAAAAACATCACGGGGTGGTGTGAATCGGGGGGTCTGAATTAGGATAGGCAGTGAGTGGCAATGCAGGATGGAGAAAAGCACCGCGGGGTGGAAAGCATGGGGAGGTCAGGAAACATGCAGTGGCAATGTAGGATAGGTTTCTGAAAAACATCGCGGGGTTGGGCGCAATGTATGGGTGTGTAACATTACATTCACAAGTAGAAGTGAGAAAAACATCACGCGGGGGTGTGAATCGGAGGGTCAGAATTAGCGTACGCAGTGAGTGGCAATGTAGGATGGAGAACAGCACCGCGGGGTGGTCAGCATGGGGAGGTCAGGAAACATGCAGTGGCAATGTAGGATAGGTTTCTGAAAAACATCGCACGGTGGTGCGCATTTTATGGGTGTGTAACATTACATTCACTAGTAGGAATGAGAAAAACATCACGGGGTGGTGTGAATAGGAGGGTCTGAATTAGGGTAGCCAGTGAGTGGCAATGAAGGATGGAGGAAAGCACGACGGGGTGGTCAGCATGGGGAGGTCAGGAAACATGCAGTGGCAATGTAGGATAGGTTTCTGAAAAACATCGCGGGGTGGTGCGCATTGTATGGGTGTGTAACATTACATTCACTAGTAGGAGTGAGAAAAACATCACGGGGTGGTGCGAATTGTATGGCTGTGTAACATTACATTCACTAGTAGGAGTGAGAAAAACATCACGGGGTGGTGTGAATCGGAGGGTCTGAATTAGGGGAAGCAGTGAGTGGCAATGTAGGATGGAGAAAAGCTCCGAGGAGTGGTCAGCATGGGGAGGTCAGGAAACATGCAGTGGCAATGTAGGATACGTTTCTGAAAAACATCGCGGGGTGGTGCGCATTCTATGGGTGTGTAACTTTACATTCACTAGTAGGAGTGAGAAAAACATCACGGGGTGGTGTGAATCGGAGGGTGTGAATTAGGATAGGCAGTGAGTTTCAATGTAGGATGGAGAAAAGCACCCCGGGGTGGAAAGCATGGGGAGGTCAGGAAAAATGCTGTGGCAATGTAGCATAGGTTTATGAAAAACTTCGCGGGATGGTGCGCATTGTATGGTGTGTAACATTACATTCACTAGTAGGAGTGAGAAAAACATCACGGGGTGGTGTGAATCCGAGGGTCTGTTTAGGATAGGCAGTGTGTGGCAATGTAGAATGGAGAAAAGCACGGCGGGGTGGTCAGCATGGGGAGGTCAGGAAACATGCAGTGGCAATGTAGGATAGGTTTCTGAAAAACATCGCGGGGTCGTGCGCATTGTATGGGTGTGTAACATTACATTCACTAGTAGGAGTGAGAAAAACATCACGGGGTGGTGTGCATTGTATTTCTGTGTAACATTACATTCACTAGTAGGAGTGAGAAAAACATCATGGGGTGGTGTGAATCTGAGGGTCTGAATTAGGATAGGCAGTGAGTGGCAATGTAGGATGGAGAAAAGCATCGCGGGGTGGTCAGGATGGGGAGCTCAGGAAACATGCAGTGGCAATGTAGGATAGGTTTCTGAAAAACATCGCGGGGTGGTGCGCATTGTATGGGTGTGTAACTTTACATTCACTAGTAGGAGTGAGAAAAACATCATGGAGTGTTGTGAATCGGAGGGTTTGAATTAGGATAGGCAGTGAGTTTCAATGTAGGATGGAGAAAAGCACTGCGGAGTGGTCAGCATGGGGAGGTCAGGAAACATGCAGTGGCAATGTACGATAGGATTCTGAAAAACATCGCGGGGTGGTGCGCATTGTATGGGTGTGTAACATTACATTCACTAGTAGGAGTGAGAAAAACATCGCGGGTGGTGCGCATTGTATGGGTGTGTAACATTACATTCACTAGTAGGAGTGAGAAAAATATCACAGGGTGGTGTGAATCCGAGTTTATGTTTAGGATAGGCAGTGAGTGGCAATGTAGAATGGAGAAAAGCACGGCGGTGTGGTCAGCATGGGGAGGTCAGGAAACATGCAGTGGCAATGTAGGATAGGTTTCTGAAAAACATCGCGGGGTGTTGCGCATTCTATGGGTGTGTAACATTACGTTCACTAGTAGGAGTGAGAAAAAATTCGCGGGGTGGTGCGCATTTTATGGCTGTGCAACATTACATTCACTAGTAGGAGTGACAAAAACATCACGGGGTGGTGCGAAATGTATGGCTGTGTAACATTACATTCACTAGTAGGAGTGAGAAAAACATCACGGGGTGGTGTGAATCGGAGGGTCTGGATTAGGATAGTCAGTGAGTGGCAATGTAGGATCGAGAAAAGCACCGCGGGGTGGTCAGCATGGGGAGGTCAGGAAACATGTAGTGGCAATGTAGGATACATTTCTGAAAAACATCGCGGGGTGGTGCCCATTGTATGGGTGTGTAACATTACATTCACTAGTTGGAGTGAGAAAAAATTCGCGGGGTGTTGCGCATTTTATGGCTGTGCAACATTACATTCACTAGTAGGAGTGAGAAAAACATCATGGGGTGGTGTGAATCGGAGGGTCTGAATTAGGATAGGCAGTGAGTGGCAATGCAGGATGGAGAAAACACCACGGGGTGGTCAGCTTGGGGAGGTCAGGAAACATGCAGTGGCAATGTAGGATAGGTTTCTGAAAAACACCGCGGGGTGGTGCGCATTGTATGGGTGTGTAACATTACATTCACTAGTAGGAGTGAGAAAAACATCACGGGGTGGTGCGAATTGTATGGCTGTTTAACATTACATTCACTAGTAGGAGGGAGAAAAACATCACGGGGTGGTGTGAATCGGAGGGTCTGAATTAGGATAGGCAGTGAGTGGCAATGTAGGATGGAGAAAAGCACCACGGGGTGGTCAGCATGGGGAGGTCAGGAAACATGTAGTGGCAATGTAGGATACGTTTCTGAAAAACATCGCGGGGTGGTGCGCATTGTATGGGTGTGTAACATTACATTCACTAGTTGGAGTGAGAAAAAATTCGCGGGGTGGTGCGCATTTTATGGCTGTGCAACATTACATTCACTAGTAGGAGTGAGAAAAACATCACGGGGTGGTGTGAATCGGGGGGTCTGAATTAGGATAGGCAGTGAGTGGCAATGCAGGATGGAGAAAAGCACCGCAGGGTGGTCAGCATGGGGAGGTTAGGAAACATGCGGTGGCAATGTAGGATAGATTTCTGAAAAACATCGCGAGTTGGTGCGCATTATATGGGTGTGTAACATTACATTCACTACTAGGAGTGAGAAAAACATCACGGAGTGGTGTGAATCGGAGGGTTTGAATTAGTATAGGCAGTGAGTGGCAATGTAGGATGGAGAAAAGTACCGCCAGGTGGTCAGCATGGGGAAGTCAGGAAACATGCCGTGGCAATGTAGGATAGGTTTCTGAAAAACATCGCGGGGTCGTTCTCATTGAATGGGTGTGTAACATTACATTCACAAGTAGGAGTGAGAAAAACATCACGGGGTGGTGTGAATCGGAGGGTCTGAATTAGGATACACAGTGAGTGGCAATGTAGGTTCGAGAAAAGCCCCGCGGGGTGTTGAGCATGGTGAAGTCCGGAAACATGTAGTGGAAATGTAGGATAGGTTTCTGAAAAACATCGCGGGGTGGTGCGAATTGTATGGGTGTGTAACATTACATTCACTAGTAGGATTGAGAAAAACATCGCGGGGTGGTGTGAATCGGAGGGTCTGAATTAGGATAGGCAGTGAGTGGCAATGCAGGATGGAGAAAAGCACGGCGGGGTGGTCAGCATGGGGAGTTCAGGAAACATGCAGTGGCAATGTAGGATAGGTTTCTGAAAAACATCGCGGGGTGGTGCGCTTTCTATGGGTGTGTAACATTACGTTCACTAGTAGGATTGAGAAAAACATCACGGGGTGGTGTGAATCGGAGGGTCTGAATTAGGATAGGCAGTGAGTGGCAATGTAGGATGGAGAAAAGCACCGGAGTGTGGACAGCATGGGGAGGTCAGGAAACATGCAGTGGCAATGATAGAAAGGTTTCTGAAAAACATCGCGGGGTGGTGTGTGTTGTATGGGTGTGTAACATTACATTCACTAGTAGTAGTGAGAAAAACATCACTGGCTGGTGTGAATTGGAGAGTCTGAATTAGGATAGGCATTGAGTGGCCATGTAGGACGGAGAAAAGCACCGCGGGGTGGTCAGCATGGGGAGGTCAGGAAACATGCAGTGGCAATGTAGGATAGGTTTCTGAAAAACATCGCGGGGTGGTGTGCATTCTATGGGTGTGTAACTTTACAGTCACTAGTAGGAGTGAGAAAAACATCACGGCATGGTGTGCATTGTATTTCTGTGTAACATTACATTCACTAGTAGGAGTGAGAAAAACATCATGGGGTGGTGTGAATCTGAAGGTCTGAATTAGGATAGGCAGTGAGTGGCAATGTAGAATGGAGAAAAGAACTGCGGGGTGGTAAGCATGGGGAGGTCAGGAAACATGCAGTGGCATTGTAGGATATGTTTCTGAAAAACATCGCAGGGTGGTGTGCATTGTATGGGTGTGTAACATTACATTGACTAGTAGGAGTGAGAAAAACATCACGGGGTGGTGTGAATCCGAGGGTCTGAATTAGGATAGGCAGTGAGGGGCAATGTAGAATGGAGAAAAGCACCGCGGGGTGGTAAGCATGGGTAGGTCAGGAAACATGCAGTGGCAATGTAGGATAGGTTTCTGAAAAACATCGCGGGGTGGTGTGCATTCTATGGGTGTGTAACATTTCCTTCACTAGTAGGAGTGAGAAAAACATCACGGGATGGTTTGAATCGGAGGGTCTGAATTAGGGAAGGCAGTGAGTGGCAATATAGGATGGAGAAAAGCACCGCGGGTAGGTCCGCATGGGGAGGTCAAGAAACATGCAGTGGCAATGTAGGATAGGTTTCTGAAAAACATCGCGGGGTGGGGCGCAATGTATGGGTGTGTAACATTACATTCACTAGTAGGAGTGAGAAAAACAACCTGCGGGGGTGTGAATCGGAGGAACTGAATTAGGGTAGGCAGTGAGTGGCAATGTAGGATGGAGAACAGCACCGCGGGGTGGTCAGCATGGGGAGGTCAGGAAACATGCAGTGGCAATGTAGGATAGGTTTCTGAAAAACATCACATGGTGGTGCGCATTGTATGGGTGTGAAACATTACATTCACTAGTAGGAATGAGAAAAACATCATGGGGTGGTGTGAATAGGAGGGTCTGAATTAGGGTAGGCAGGGAGTGGCCATGAAGGATGGAGGAAAGCACGGCGGGGTGGTCAGCATGGGGAGGTCAGGAAACATGCAGTGGCAATGTAGGATAGGTTTCTGCAAAACATCGCGGGGTGGGGCGCATTGTATGGGTGTGTAACATTACATTCACTAGTAGGAGTGAGAAAAACATCACGGGTTGGTGCGAAATGTATGGCTGTGTAACATTACATTCACTAGTAGGAGTGAGAAAAACATCACGGGGTGGTGTGAATCGGAGGGTCTGGATTAGGATAGTCAGTGAGTGGCAATGTAGGATCGAGAAAAGCACCGCGGGGTGGTCAGCATGGGGAGGTCAGGAAACATGTAGTGGCAATGTAGGATACATTTCTGAAAAACATCGCGGGGTGGTGCCCATTGTATGGGTGTGTAACATTACATTCACTAGTTGGAGTGAGAAAAAATTCGCGGGGTGGTGCGCATTTTATGGCTGTGCAACATTACATTCACTAGTAGGAGTGAGAAAAACATCATGGGGTGGTGTGAATCGGGGGGTCTGAATTAGGATAGGCAGTGAGTGGCAATGCAGGATGGAGAAAACACCACGGGGTGGTCAGCTTGGGGAGGTCAGGAAACATGCAGTGGCAATGTAGGATAGGTTTCTGAAAAACACCGCGGGGTGGTGCGCATTGTATGGGTGTGTAACATTACATTCACTAGTAGGAGTGAGAAAAACATCACGGGGTGGTGCGAATTGTATGGCTGTTTAACATTACATTCACTAGTAGGAGTGAGAAAAACATCACGGGGTGGTGTGAATCGGAGGGTCTGAATTAGGATAGGCAGTGAGTGGCAATGTAGGATGGAGAAAAGCACCACGGGGTGGTCAGCATGGGGAGGTCAGGAAACATGTAGTGGCAATGTAGGATACGTTTCTGAAAAACATCGCGGGGTGGTGCGCATTGTATGGGTGTGTAACATTACATTCACTAGTTGGAGTGAGAAAAAATTCGCGGGGTGGTGCGCATTTTATGGCTGTGCAACATTACATTCACTAGTAGGAGTGAGAAAAACATCACGGGGTGGTGTGAATCGGGGGGTCTGAATTAGGATAGGCAGTGAGTGGCAATGCAGGATGGAGAAAAGCACCGCGGGGTGGAAAGCATGGGGAGGTCAGGAAACATGCAGTGGCAATGTAGGATAGGTTTCTGAAAAACATCGCGGGGTTGGGCGCAATGTATGGGTGTGTAACATTACATTCACAAGTAGAAGTGAGAAAAACATCACGCGGGGGTGTGAATCGGAGGGTCAGAATTAGCGTACGCAGTGAGTGGCAATGTAGGATGGAGAACAGCACCGCGGGGTGGTCAGCATGGGGAGGTCAGGAAACATGCAGTGGCAATGTAGGATAGGTTTCTGAAAAACATCGCACGGTGGTGCGCATTTTATGGGTGTGTAACATTACATTCACTAGTAGGAATGAGAAAAACATCACGGGGTGGTGTGAATAGGAGGGTCTGAATTAGGGTAGCCAGTGAGTGGCAATGAAGGATGGAGGAAAGCACGACGGGGTGGTCAGCATGGGGAGGTCAGGAAACATGCAGTGGCAATGTAGGATAGGTTTCTGAAAAACATCGCGGGGTGGTGCGCATTGTATGGGTGTGTAACATTACATTCACTAGTAGGAGTGAGAAAAACATCACGGGGTGGTGCGAATTGTATGGCTGTGTAACATTACATTCACTAGTAGGAGTGAGAAAAACATCACGGGGTGGTGTGAATCGGAGGGTCTGAATTAGGGGAAGCAGTGAGTGGCAATGTAGGATGGAGAAAAGCTCCGAGGAGTGGTCAGCATGGGGAGGTCAGGAAACATGCAGTGGCAATGTAGGATACGTTTCTGAAAAACATCGCGGGGTGGTGCGCATTCTATGGGTGTGTAACTTTACATTCACTAGTAGGAGTGAGAAAAACATCACGGGGTGGTGTGAATCGGAGGGTGTGAATTAGGATAGGCAGTGAGTTTCAATGTAGGATGGAGAAAAGCACCCCGGGGTGGAAAGCATGGGGAGGTCAGGAAAAATGCTGTGGCAATGTAGCATAGGTTTATGAAAAACTTCGCGGGATGGTGCGCATTGTATGGTGTGTAACATTACATTCACTAGTAGGAGTGAGAAAAACATCACGGGGTGGTGTGAATCCGAGGGTCTGTTTAGGATAGGCAGTGTGTGGCAATGTAGAATGGAGAAAAGCACGGCGGGGTGGTCAGCATGGGGAGGTCAGGAAACATGCAGTGGCAATGTAGGATAGGTTTCTGAAAAACATCGCGGGGTCGTGCGCATTGTATGGGTGTGTAACATTACATTCACTAGTAGGAGTGAGAAAAACATCACGGGGTGGTGTGCATTGTATTTCTGTGTAACATTACATTCACTAGTAGGAGTGAGAAAAACATCATGGGGTGGTGTGAATCTGAGGGTCTGAATTAGGATAGGCAGTGAGTGGCAATGTAGGATGGAGAAAAGCATCGCGGGGTGGTCAGGATGGGGAGCTCAGGAAACATGCAGTGGCAATGTAGGATAGGTTTCTGAAAAACATCGCGGGGTGGTGCGCATTGTATGGGTGTGTAACTTTACATTCACTAGTAGGAGTGAGAAAAACATCATGGAGTGTTGTGAATCGGAGGGTTTGAATTAGGATAGGCAGTGAGTTTCAATGTAGGATGGAGAAAAGCACTGCGGAGTGGTCAGCATGGGGAGGTCAGGAAACATGCAGTGGCAATGTACGATAGGATTCTGAAAAACATCGCGGGGTGGTGCGCATTGTATGGGTGTGTAACATTACATTCACTAGTAGGAGTGAGAAAAACATCGCGGGTGGTGCGCATTGTATGGGTGTGTAACATTACATTCACTAGTAGGAGTGAGAAAAATATCACAGGGTGGTGTGAATCCGAGTTTATGTTTAGGATAGGCAGTGAGTGGCAATGTAGAATGGAGAAAAGCACGGCGGTGTGGTCAGCATGGGGAGGTCAGGAAACATGCAGTGGCAATGTAGGATAGGTTTCTGAAAAACATCGCGGGGTGTTGCGCATTCTATGGGTGTGTAACATTACGTTCACTAGTAGGAGTGAGAAAAAATTCGCGGGGTGGTGCGCATTTTATGGCTGTGCAACATTACATTCACTAGTAGGAGTGACAAAAACATCACGGGGTGGTGCGAAATGTATGGCTGTGTAACATTACATTCACTAGTAGGAGTGAGAAAAACATCACGGGGTGGTGTGAATCGGAGGGTCTGGATTAGGATAGTCAGTGAGTGGCAATGTAGGATCGAGAAAAGCACCGCGGGGTGGTCAGCATGGGGAGGTCAGGAAACATGTAGTGGCAATGTAGGATACATTTCTGAAAAACATCGCGGGGTGGTGCCCATTGTATGGGTGTGTAACATTACATTCACTAGTTGGAGTGAGAAAAAATTCGCGGGGTGTTGCGCATTTTATGGCTGTGCAACATTACATTCACTAGTAGGAGTGAGAAAAACATCATGGGGTGGTGTGAATCGGGGGGTCTGAATTAGGATAGGCAGTGAGTGGCAATGCAGGATGGAGAAAACACCACGGGGTGGTCAGCTTGGGGAGGTCAGGAAACATGCAGTGGCAATGTAGGATAGGTTTCTGAAAAACACCGCGGGGTGGTGCGCATTGTATGGGTGTGTAACATTACATTCACTAGTAGGAGTGAGAAAAACATCACGGGGTGGTGCGAATTGTATGGCTGTTTAACATTACATTCACTAGTAGGAGGGAGAAAAACATCACGGGGTGGTGTGAATCGGAGGGTCTGAATTAGGATAGGCAGTGAGTGGCAATGTAGGATGGAGAAAAGCACCACGGGGTGGTCAGCATGGGGAGGTCAGGAAACATGTAGTGGCAATGTAGGATACGTTTCTGAAAAACATCGCGGGGTGGTGCGCATTGTATGGGTGTGTAACATTACATTCACTAGTTGGAGTGAGAAAAAATTCGCGGGGTGGTGCGCATTTTATAGCTGTGCAACATTACATTCACTAGTAGGAGTGAGAAAAACATCACGGGGTGGTGTGAATCGGGGGGTCTGAATTAGGATAGGCAGTGAGTGGCAATGCAGGATGGAGAAAAGCACCGCGGGGTGGAAAGCATGGGGAGGTCAGGAAACATGCAGTGGCAATGTAGGATAGGTTTCTGAAAAACATCGCGGGGTTGGGCGCAATGTATGGGTGTGTAACATTACATTCACAAGTAGAAGTGAGAAAAACATCACGCGGGGGTGTGAATCGGAGGGTCAGAATTAGCGTACGCAGTGAGTGGCAATGTAGGATGGAGAACAGCACCGCGGGGTGGTCAGCATGGGGAGGTCAGGAAACATGCAGTGGCAATGTAGGATAGGTTTCTGAAAAACATCGCACGGTGGTGCGCATTTTATGGGTGTGTAACATTACATTCACTAGTAGGAATGAGAAAAACATCACGGGGTGGTGTGAATAGGAGGGTCTGAATTAGGGTAGCCAGTGAGTGGCAATGAAGGATGGAGGAAAGCACGACGGGGTGGTCAGCATGGGGAGGTCAGGAAACATGCAGTGGCAATGTAGGATAGGTTTCTGAAAAACATCGCGGGGTGGTGCGCATTGTATGGGTGTGTAACATTACATTCACTAGTAGGAGTGAGAAAAACATCACGGGGTGGTGCGAATTGTATGGCTGTGTAACATTACATTCACTAGTAGGAGTGAGAAAAACATCACGGGGTGGTGTGAATCGGAGGGTCTGAATTAGGGGAAGCAGTGAGTGGCAATGTAGGATGGAGAAAAGCTCCGAGGAGTGGTCAGCATGGGGAGGTCAGGAAACATGCAGTGGCAATGTAGGATACGTTTCTGAAAAACATCGCGGGGTGGTGCGCATTCTATGGGTGTGTAACTTTACATTCACTAGTAGGAGTGAGAAAAACATCACGGGGTGGTGTGAATCGGAGGGTGTGAATTAGGATAGGCAGAGAGTTTCAATGTAGGATGGAGAAAAGCACCCCGGGGTGGAAAGCATGGGGAGGTCAGGAAAAATGCTGTGGCAATGTAGCATAGGTTTATGAAAAACTTCGCGGGATGGTGCGCATTGTATGGTGTGTAACATTACATTCACTAGTAGGAGTGAGAAAAACATCACGGGGTGGTGTGAATCCGAGGGTCTGTTTAGGATAGGCAGTGTGTGGCAATGTAGAATGGAGAAAAGCACGGCGGGGTGGTCACCATGGGGAGGTCAGGAAACATGCAGTGGCAATGTAGGATAGGTTTCTAAAAAACATCGCGGGGTCGTGCGCATTGTATGGGTGTGTAACATTACATTCACTAGTAGGAGTGAGAAAAACATCACGGGGTGGTGTGCATTGTATTTCTGTGTAACATTACATTCACTAGTAGGAGTGAGAAAAACATCATGGGGTGGTGTGAATCTGAGGGTCTGAATTAGGATAGGCAGTGAGTGGCAATGTAGGATGGAGAAAAGCATCGCGGGGTGGTCAGCATGGGGAGCTCAGGAAACATGCAGTGGCAATGTAGGATAGGTTTCTGAAAAACATCGCGGGGTGGTGCGCATTGTATGGGTGTGTAACTTTACATTCACTAGTAGGAGTGAGAAAAACATCATGGAGTGTTGTGAATCGGAGGGTTTGAATTAGGATAGGCAGTGAGTTTCAATGTAGGATGGAGAAAAGCACTGCGGAGTGGTCAGCATGGGGAGGTCAGGAAACATGCAGTGGCAATGTACGATAGGATTCTGAAAAACATCGCGGGGTGGTGCGCATTGTATGGGTGTGTAACATTACATTCACTAGTAGGAGTGAGAAAAACATCGCGGGTGGTGCGCATTGTATGGGTGTGTAACATTACATTCACTAGTAGGAGTGAGAAAAATATCACAGGGTGGTGTGAATCCGAGTTTATGTTTAGGATAGGCAGTGAGTGGCAATGTAGAATGGAGAAAAGCACGGCGGTGTGGTCAGCATGGGGAGGTCAGGAAACATGCAGTGGCAATGTAGGATAGGTTTCTGAAAAACATCGCGGGGTGTTGCGCATTCTATGGGTGTGTAACATTACGTTCACTAGTAGGAGTGAGAAAAAATTCGCGGGTTGGTGCGCATTTTATGGCTGTGCAACATTACATTCACTAGTAGGAGTGACAAAAACATCACGGGGTGGTGCGAAATGTATGGCTGTGTAACATTACATTCACTAGTAGGAGTGAGAAAAACATCACGGGGTGGTGTGAATCGGAGGGTCTGGATTAGGATAGTCAGTGAGTGGCAATATAGGATCGAGAAAAGCACCGCGGGGTGGTCAGCATGGGGAGGTCAGGAAACATGTAGTGGCAATGTAGGATACATTTCTGAAAAACATCGCGGGGTGGTGCCCATTGTATGGGTGTGTAACATTACATTCACTAGTTGGAGTGAGAAAAAATTCGCGGGGTGGTGCGCATTTTATGGCTGTGCAACATTACATTCACTAGTAGGAGTGAGAAAAACATCATGGGGTGGTGTGAATCGGGGGGTCTGAATTAGGATAGGCAGTGAGTGGCAATGCAGGATGGAGAAAACACCACGGGGTGGTCAGCTTGGGGAGGTCAGGAAACATGCAGTGGCAATGTAGGATAGGTTTCTGAAAAACACCGCGGGGTGGTGCGCATTGTATGGGTGTGTAACATTACATTCACTAGTAGGAGTGAGAAAAACATCACGGGGTGGTGCGAATTGTATGGCTGTTTAACATTACATTCACTAGTAGGAGGGAGAAAAACATCACGGGGTGGTGTGAATCGGAGGGTCTGAATTAGGATAGGCAGTGAGTGGCAATGTAGGATGGAGAAAAGCACCACGGGGTGGTCAGCATGGGGAGGTCAGGAAACATGTAGTGGCAATGTAGGATACGTTTCTGAAAAACATCGCGGGGTGGTGCGCATTGTATGGGTGTGTAACATTACATTCACTAGTTGGAGTGAGAAAAAATTCGCGGGGTGGTGCGCATTTTATGGCTGTGCAACATTACATTCACTAGTAGGAGTGAGAAAAACATCACGGGGTGGTGTGAATCGGGGGGTCTGAATTAGGATAGGCAGTGAGTGGCAATGCAGGATGGAGAAAAGCACCGCGGGGTGGAAAGCATGGGGAGGTCAGGAAACATGCAGTGGCAATGTAGGATAGGTTTCTGAAAAACATCGCGGGGTTGGGCGCAATGTATGGGTGTGTAACATTACATTCACAAGTAGAAGTGAGAAAAACATCACGCGGGGGTGTGAATCGGAGGGTCAGAATTAGCGTACGCAGTGAGTGGCAATGTAGGATGGAGAACAGCACCGCGGGGTGGTCAGCATGGGGAGGTCAGGAAACATGCAGTGGCAATGTAGGATAGGTTTCTGAAAAACATCGCACGGTGGTGCGCATTTTATGGGTGTGTAACATTACATTCACTAGTAGGAATGAGAAAAACATCACGGGGTGGTGTGAATAGGAGGGTCTGAATTAGGGTAGCCAGTGAGTGGCAATGAAGGATGGAGGAAAGCACGACGGGGTGGTCAGCATGGGGAGGTCAGGAAACATGCATTGGCAATGTAGGATAGGTTTCTGAAAAACATCGCGGGGTGGTGCGCATTGTATGGGTGTGTAACATTACATTCACTAGTAGGAGTGAGAAAAACATCACGGGGTGGTGCGAATTGTATGGCTGTGTAACATTACATTCACTAGTAGGAGTGAGAAAAACATCACGGGGTGGTGTGAATCGGAGGGTCTGAATTAGGGGAAGCAGTGAGTGGCAATGTAGGATGGAGAAAAGCTCCGAGGAGTGGTCAGCATGGGGAGGTCAGGAAACATGCAGTGGCAATGTAGGATACGTTTCTGAAAAACATCGCGGGGTGGTGCGCATTCTATGGGTGTGTAACTTTACATTCACTAGTAGGAGTGAGAAAAACATCATGGAGTGTTGTGAATCGGAGGGTGTGAATTAGGATAGGCAGTGAGTTTCAATGTAGGATGGAGAAAAGCACCCCGGGGTGGAAAGCATGGGGAGGTCAGGAAAAATGCTGTGGCAATGTAGCATAGGTTTATGAAAAACTTCGCGGGATGGTGCGCATTGTATGGTGTGTAACATTACATTCACTAGTAGGAGTGAGAAAAACATCACGGGGTGGTGTGAATCCGAGGGTCTGTTTAGGATAGGCAGTGTGTGGCAATGTAGAATGGAGAAAAGCACGGCGGGGTGGTCAGCATGGGGAGGTCAGGAAACATGCAGTGGCAATGTAGGATAGGTTTCTGAAAAACATCGCGGGGTCGTGCGCATTGTATGGGTGTGTAACATTACATTCACTAGTAGGAGTGAGAAAAACATCACGGGGTGGTGTGCATTGTATTTCTGTGTAACATTACATTCACTAGTAGGAGTGAGAAAAACATCATGGGGTGGTGTGAATCTGAGGGTCTGAATTAGGATAGGCAGTGAGTGGCAATGTAGGATGGAGAAAAGCATCGCGGGGTGGTCAGCATGGGGAGCTCAGGAAACATGCAGTGGCAATGTAGGATAGGTTTCTGAAAAACATCGCGGGGTGGTGCGCATTGTATGGGTGTGTAACTTTACATTCACTAGTAGGAGTGAGAAAAACATCATGGAGTGTTGTGAATCGGAGGGTTTGAATGAGGATAGGCAGTGAGTTTCAATGTAGGATGGAGAAAAGCACTGCGGAGTGGTCAGCATGGGGAGGTCAGGAAACATGCAGTGGCAATGTACGATAGGATTCTGAAAAACATCGCGGGGTGGTGCGCATTGTATGGGTGTGTAACATTACATTCACTAGTAGGAGTGAGAAAAACATCGCGGGTGGTGCGCATTGTATGGGTGTGTAACATTACATTCACTAGTAGGAGTGAGAAAAATATCACAGGGTGGTGTGAATCCGAGTTTATGTTTAGGATAGGCAGTGAGTGGCAATGTAGAATGGAGAAAAGCACGGCGGTGTGGTCAGCATGGGGAGGTCAGGAAACATGCAGTGGCAATGTAGGATAGGTTTCTGAAAAACATCGCGGGGTGTTGCGCATTCTATGGGTGTGTAACATTACGTTCACTAGTAGGAGTGAGAAAAAATTCGCGGGGTGGTGCGCATTTTATGGCTGTGCAACATTACATTCACTAGTAGGAGTGACAAAAACATCACGGGGTGGTGCGAATCGGGGGGTCTGAATTAGGATAGGCAGTGAGTGGCAATGCAGGTTGGAGAAAAGCACCGCAGGGTGGTCAGCATGGGGAGGTTAGGAAACATGCGGTGGCAATGTAGGATAGATTTCTGAAAAACATCGCGAGTTGGTGCGCATTATATGGCTGTTTAACATTACATTCACTACTAGGAGTGAGAAAAACATCACGGAGTGTTGTGAATCGGAGGGTTTGAATTAGGATAGGCAGTGAGTGGCAATGTATGATGGAGAAAAGTACCGCCAGGTGGTCAGCATGGGGAAGTCAGGAAACATGCCGTGGCAATGTAGGATAGGTTTCTGAAAAACATCGCGGGGTGGTTCTCATTGAATGGGTGTGTAACATTACATTCACAAGTAGGAGTGAGAAAAACATCACGGGGTGGTGTGAATCGGAGGGTCTGAATTAGGATACACAGTGAGTGGCAATGTAGGTTCGAGAAAAGCACTGCGGGGTGTTCAGCATGGTGAAGTCCGGAAACATGTAGTGGAAATGTGGGATAGGTTTCTGAAAAACATCGCGGGGTGGTGCGAATTGTATGGGTGTGTAACATTACATTCACTAGTAGGGTTGAGAAAAACATCGCGGGGTGGTGTGAATCGGAGGGTCTGAATTAGGATAGGCAGTGAGTGGCAATGTAGGATGGAGAAAAGCACGGCGGGGTGGTCAGCATGGGGAGTTCAGGAAACATGCAGTGGCAATGTAGGATAGGTTTCTGAAAAACATCGCGGGGTGGTGCGCTTTCTATGGGTGTGTAACATTAAGTTCACTAGTAGGATTGAGAAAAACATCACGGGGTTGTGTGAATCGGAGGGTCTGAATTAGGATAGGCAGTGAGTGGCAATGTAGGATGGAGAAAAGCACCGGAGGGTGGACAGCATGGGGAGGTCAGGAAACATGCAGTGGCAATGATAGAAAGGTTTCTGAAAAACATCGCGGGGTGGTGTGCGTTGTATGGGTGTGTAACATTACATTCACTAGTAGTAGTGAGAAAAACATCACGGGGTGGTGTGAATTGGAGAGTCTGAATTAGAATAGGCAGTGAGTGGCCATGTAGGACGGAGAAAAGCACCACGGGGTGGTCAGCATGGGGAGGTCAGGAAACATGCAGTGGCAATGTAGGATAGGTTTCTGAAAAACATCGCTAGGTGATGCGCATTCTATGGGTGTGTAACTTTACATTCAGTAGTAGGAGTGAGAAAAACATCACGGAGTGGTGTGAATCGGAGGGTTTGAATTAGAATAGGCAGTGAGTTTCAATGTAGTATGGAGAAAAGCACTGCGGAGTGGTCAGCATGGGGAGGTCAGGAAACATGCAGTGGCAATGTACGATAGGATTCTGAAAAACATCGCGGGGTGGTGCGCATTGTATGGGTGTGTAACATTACATTCACTAGTAGGAGTGAGAAAAACATCACGGGGCGGTGTGAATCCGAGGGTCTGTTTAGGAAGGGCAGTGAGTGGCAATGTAGAATGGAGAAAAGCACGGTGGAGTGGTCAGCATGGGAAGGTCAGGAAACATGCAGTGGCAATGTAGGATAGGTTTCTGAAAAACATCGGGGGTGGTGCGCATTCTATGGGAGTTTACCATTACGTTCACTAGTAGTACTGAGAAAAACATCACGGGGTGGTGTGAATCGGAGGGTCTGAATTAGGATAGGCAGTGAGTGGCAATGTAGGATGCAGAAAAGCACCGAGGGGTGGACATCATGGGGAGCTCAGGAAACATGCAGTGGCAATGTAGGATAGGTTTCTGAAAAACATCGCGGGTTGGTGCGCATTGTATGGGTGTGTAACATTACATTCACTAGTTGGAGTTAGAAAAACAACGTGGGGTCGTGTGAATCAGAGGGTCTGAATTAGGATTGGCAGTGAGTGGCAATGTAGGATGGAGAAAAGCACTGCGGAGTGGTCAGCATGGGGAGGTCAGGAAACATGCAGTGGCAATGTAGGATAGGTTTCTGAAAAACATCGCGGTGTGGTGCGCATTGTATGTGTGTGTAACATTAAATTCACTAGTAGGAGTGAGAAAAACATCACGGAGTTGTGCGCATCGTATGGCTGTGTAACATTACATTCACTAGTAGGAGTGAGAAAAACATCACGGGGTTGTGCGAATCGTATGGCTGTGTAACATTACATTCACTAGTAGGAGTGAGAAAAACATCACGGGGTGGTGTGAATCGGAGGGTCTGAATTAGGATAGGCAGTGAGTGGCAATGTAGGATGGAGAAAAGCACCGCAGGGTGGTTAGCATGGGGAGGTGAGGAAACATGTAGTGGCAATGTTGGATACGTTTCTGAAAAACATCGCGGGGTGGTGCGCATTGTATGGGTGTGTAACATTACGTTCACTAGTAGGAGTGAGAAAAACATCACGGGGTGGTGTGAATCTGAGGGTCTGAATTAGGATAGGCAGTGACTGGCAATGTAGGATGGAGAAAAGCACGGCGGGGTGGTCAGCATGGGGAGGTCAGGAAACATGCAGTATCAATGTGGGATAGGTTTCTGAAAAACATCGCGGGGTGGTGCGCATTCTATGGGTGTGTAACATTACGTTCACTAGTAGGAGTGAGAAAAACATCGCGGGGTGGTGTGAATCGGAGGCTCTGAATTAGGATAGTCAGTGAGTGGCAATGTAGGATGGAGAAAAGCACCGCGGTGTGGTCAGCATAGGGAGGTCAGAAAACATGCAGTGGCAATGTAGGATAGGTTTCTGAAAAACATCGCACCGTGGTGCGCATTGTATGGATATGTAACATTACAGTCACTAGTAGGAGTGAGAAAAACATCACGGGGTGGTGTGCATTGTATTTCTGTGTAACATTACATTCACTAGTAGGAGTGAGAAAAACATCATGGGGTGGTGTGAATCTGAGGGTGTGAATTAGGATAGACAGTGAGTGGCAATGTAGGATGGAGAAAAGCATCGCCGGGTGGTCAGCAGCGGGAGGTCAGGAAACATGCAGTGGCAATGTAGGATATGTTTCTGAAAAACATTGCGAGGTGCTGCGCATTGTATGGGTGTGTAACATTACATTCACTAGCAGAAGTTAGAAAAACATCACGGGGTGGTGTGAATCGGAGGGTCTGAATTAGGGGAGGCAGTGATTGACAATGTAGGATGGAGAAAAGCACCGTGGGTTGGTCAGCATGGGGAGGTCAGGAAACATGCAGGGGCAATGTAGGATAGGTTTCTGGAAAACATCGCATGGGGGTGGCGCATTGTATGGGTGTGAAACATAACATTCACTAGTAGGAGTGAGAAAAACATCACGGGGTGGTGTGAATCGGAGGGTCTGAATTAGGATAGGCAGTGAGTGGCAATGTAGGATGGAGAAAAGCACCGCGGGGTGGTCAGCATGGGGAGGTCAGGAAACATGCAGTGGCAATGTAGGATAGGTTTCTGCAAAACATCGCGGGTTGGTGTGCATTGTATCGGTGTGTAACATTACATTCACTAGTAGGAGTGAGAAAAACATCACGGGGTGGTGTGAATCGGAGGGTCTGAATTAGGGGAAGCAGTGAATGGCAATATAGGATGGAGAAAAGCACCGCGGGTTGGTCAGCATGGGGAGGTCAGGAAACATGCAGTGGCAATGTAGGAAAGGTTTCTGAAAAACATCGCGGGGTGGGGCGCATTGTATGGGTGTGTAACATTACATTCACTAGTAGGATTCAGAAAAACATCACGGGGTGGTGTGAATAGGAGGGTCTGAATTAGGGTAGGCAGTGAGTGGCAATGTAGGATGGAGAAAAGCACCGCGGGTTGGTCAGCATGCGGAGGTCAGGAAACATGTAGTGACAATGTAGGATACGTTTCTGAAAAACATCGTGGGGTGGTGCGCATTATATGGGTGTGTAACATTACATTCACTAGTAGGAGTGAGAAAAATATCTCGGGGTGGTGAGCATTTTATGGCTGTGCAACATTATATTCACTAGTAGGAGTGAGAAAAACATCACGGGTTGGTGTGAATCGGGGGGTCTGAATTAGGATAGGCAGTGACTGGCAATGTAGGATGGAGAAAAGCACCGCGGGGTGGATAGCATGGGGAGGTCAGGAAACATGCAGTTGCAATGTAGGATAGGTTTCTGAAAATCATCGCGGGGTGGTGCGCATTGTATGGTTGTGTTATATTACATTCACTGGTAGGAGTGAGAAAAACATCGCGTGGTGGTGTGAATTGGAGGGTCTGAATTAGGATAGGCAGTGAGTGGCAATGTAGGATGGAGAAAAGCTCCGCGGAGTGGTCCGCATGGGGAGGTCAGGAAACATGCAGTGGCAATGTAGGATACGTTTCTGAAAAACATCGCGGGGTGGTGCGCATTCTATGGGTGTGTAACTTTACATTCACTAGTAGGAGTGAGAAAAACATCACGTGGTGGTGTGAATCGGAGGGTGTGAATTAGGATAGGCAGTGAGTTTCAATGTAGGATGGAGAAAAGCACCCCGGGGTGGAAAGCATGGGGAGGTCAGGAAAAATGCTGTGGCAATGTAGCATAGGTTTATGAAAAACATCGCGGGATGGTGCGCATTGTATGGTGTGTAACATTACATTCACTAGTAGGAGTGAGAAAAACATCACGGGGTGGTGTGAATCCGAGGGTCTGTTTAGGATAGGCAGTGTGTGGCAATGTAGAATGGAGAAAAGCACGGCGGGGTGGTCAGCATGGGGAGGTCAGGAAACATGCAGTGGCAATGTAGGATAGGTTTCTGAAAAACATCGCGGGGTCGTGCGCATTGTATGGGTGTGTAACATTACATTCACTAGTAGGAGTGAGAAAAACATCACGGGGTGGTGTGCATTGTATTTCTGTGTAACATTACATTCACTAGTAGGAGTGAGAAAAACATCATGGGGTGGTGTGAATCTGAGGGTCTGAATTAGGATAGGCAGTGAGTGGCAATGTAGGATGGAGAAAAGCATCGCGGGGTGGTCAGCATGGGGAGCTCAGGAAACATGCAGTGGCAATGTAGGATAGGTTTCTGAAAAACATCGCGGGGTGGTCGCATTGTATGGGTGTGTAACATTACATTGACTAGTAGGAGTGAGAAAAACATCACGGGGTGTTGTGAATCCGAGGGTCTGAGTTAGGATAGGCAGTGAGTGGCAAAGTAGAATGGAGAAAAGCACCGTGGGGTGGTCAGCATGGGGAGGTCAGGAAACATGCAGTGGCAATGTAGGATAGCTTTCTTAAAAACATCGCTGGGTGGTGCGCATTCTATGGGTGTGTAACATTTCCTTCACTAGTAGGAGTGAGAAAAACATCACGGGGTGTTGTGAATCGGAGGGTCTGAATTAGGGAATGCAGAGAGTGGCAATGTAGGATGGAGAAAAGCACCGCGGGTTGGTCAGCATGGGGAGGTCAGGAAACATGCAGTGGCAATGTAGGATAGGTTTCTGAAAAACATCGCGGGGTGGGGAGCAATGTATGGGTGTGTAACATTACATTCACTAGTAGAAGTGAGAAAAAATTCGCGGGGTTGTGCGCATTTTATGGCTGTGCAACATTACATTCACTAGTAGGAGTGAGAAAAACATCGCGGGGTGGTGTGAATCGGGGGGTACGAATTATGATAGGCAGTGGCAATGCAGGATGGAGAAAAGCACCGCGGGGTGGTCAGCATGGGTAGGTCAGGAAACATGCAGTGGCAATGTAGGATAGGTTTCTGAAAAACATCGCGGGGTGGTGCGCATTGTATGGGTGTGTAACATTACGTTCACTAGTAGGAGTTAGAAAAACATCACGGGGTGTTGTGAATCGGAGGGTCTGAATTAGGGAAGGCAGTGACTGGCAATGTAGGATGGAGAAAAGTACTGCGGGTTGGTCCGCATGGGGAGGTCAGGAAACATGCAGTGGAAATGTAGGATAGGTTTCTGAAAAACATCGCGGGGTGGTGCGCATTGTATGGGTGTGTAACATTACATTCACTAGTAGGAGTGAGAAAAACATCACGGGGTGGTGCGAATTGTATGGCTGTGTAACATTACATTCACTACTAGGAGTGAGAAAAACATCACGGAGTCGTGTGAATCAGAGGGTTTGAATTAGGATAGGCAGTGAGTGGCAATGTAGGATGGAGAAAAGTACCGCCAGGTGGTCAGCATGGGGAGGTCAGGAAACATGCAGTTGAAATGTAGGATAGGTTTCTGAAAAACATCGCGGGGTGGTGCGCATTGTATGGGTGTGTAACTTTACATTCACTAGAAGGAGTGAGAAAAACATCATGGAGTGTTGTGAATCAGAGGGTTTGAATTAGGATAGGCAGTGAGTTTCAATGTAGGATGGAGAAAAGCACTGTGGAGTGGTCAGCATGGGGAGGTTAGGAAAAATGCAGTGGCAATGTACGATAGGATTCTGAAAAACATCGCGGGGTGGTGCGCATTGTATGGGTGTGTAACATTACATTCACTAGTAGGAGTGAGAAAAACATCGCGGGTGGTGCGCATTATATGGGTGTGTAACATTACATTCACTAGTAGGATTGAGAAAAATATCACAGGGCGTTGTGAATCCGAGTTTATGTTTAGGATAGGCAGTGAGTGGCAATGTAGAATGGAGAAAAGCACGGCGGAGTGGTCAGCATGGGGAGGTCAGGAAACATGCAGTGGCAATGTAGGATAGGTTTCTGAAAAACATCGCGGGGTGTTGCGCATTCTATGGGTGTGTAACATTACGTTCACTAGTAGGAGTGAGAAAAAATTCGCGGGGTGGTGCGCATTTTATGGCAGTGCAACATTAAATTCACTAGTAGGAGTGACAAAAACATCACGGGGTGGTGCGAATCGGGGGGTCTGAATTAGGATAGGCAGTGAGTGGCAATGCAGGTTGGAGAAAAGCACCGCAGGGTGGTCAGCATGGGGAGGTTAGGAAACATGCGGTGGCAATGTAGGATAGATTTCTGAAAAACATCGCGAGTTGGTGCGCATTATATGGCTGTTTAACATTACATTCACTACTAGGAGTGAGAAAAACATCACGGAGTGGTGTGAATCGGAGGGTTTGAATTAGGATAGGCAGTGAGTGGCAATGTATGATGGAGAAAAGTACCGCCAGGTGGTCAGCATGGGGAAGTCAGGAAACATGCCGTGGCAATGTAGGATAGGTTTCTGAAAAACATCGCGGGGTGGTTCTCATTGAATGGGTGTGTAACATTACATTCACAAGTAGGAGTGAGAAAAACATCACGGGGTGGTGTGAATCGGAGGGTCTTAATTAGGATACACAGTGAGTGGCAATGTAGGTTCGAGAAAAGCACCGCGGGGTGTTCAGCATGGTGAAGTCCGGAAACATGTAGTGGAAATGTAGGATAGGTTTCTGAAAAACATCGCGGGGTGGTGCGAATTGTATGGGTGTGTAACATTACATTCACTAGTAGGATTGAGAAAAACATCGCGGGGTGGTGTGAATCAGAGGGTCTGAATTAGGATAGGCAGTGAGTGGCAATGTAGGATGGAGAAAAGCACGGCGGGGTGGTCAGCATGGGGAGTTCAGGAAACATGCAGTGGCAATGTAGGATAGGTTTCTGAAAAACATCGCGGGGTGGTGCGCTTTCTATGGGTGTGTAACATTACGTTCACTAGTAGGATTGAGAAAAACATCACGGGGTGGTGTGAATCGGAGGGTCTGAATTAGGATAGGCAGTGAGTGGCAATGTAGGATGGAGAAAAGCACCGGAGGGTGGACAGCATGGGGAGGTCAGGAAACATGCAGTGGCAATGATAGAAAGGTTTCTGAAAAACATCGCGGGGTGGTGTGCGTTGTATGGGTGTGTAACATTACATTCACTAGTAGTAGTGAGAAAAACATCACGGGGTGGTGTGAATTGGAGAGTCTGAATTAGAATAGGCAGTGAGTTGCCATGTAGGACGGAGAAAAGCACCGCGGGGTGGTCAGCATGGGGAGGTCAGGAAACATGCAGTGGCAATGTAGGATAGGATTCTGAAAAACATCGCGGGGTGGTGCGCATTCTATGGGTGTGTAACTTTACATTCAGTAGTAGGAGTGACAAAAACATCACGGAGTGGTGTGAATCGGAGGGTTTGAATTAGAATAGGCAGTGAGTTTCAATGTAGTATGGACAAAAGCACTGCGGAGTGGTCAGCATGGGGAGGTCAGGAAACATGCAGTGGCATTGTACGATAGGATTCTGAAAAACATCGCGAGGTGGTGCGCATTGTATGGGTGTGTAACATTACATTCACTAGTAGGAGTGAGAAAAACATCGCGGGCGGTGCGCATTGTATGGGTGTGTAACATTACATTCACTAGTAGGAGTGAGAAAAACATCACGGGGCGGTGTGAATCCGAGGGTCTGTTTAGGAAGGGCAGTGAGTGGCAATGTAGAATGGAGAAAAGCACGGCGGAGTGGTCAGCATGGGAAGGTCAGGAAACATGCAGTGGCAATGTAGGATAGGTTTCTGAAAATCATCGGGGGTGGTGCGCATTCTATGGGTGTTTACCATTACGTTCACTAGTAGTACTGAGAAAAACATCACGGGGTGGTGTGAATCGGAGGGTCTGAATTAGGATAGGCAGTGAGTGGCAATGTAGGATGCAGAAAAGCACCGAGGGGTGGACATCATGGGGAGCTCAGGAAACATACAGTGGCAATGTAGGATAGGTTTCTGAAAAACATCGCGGGGTGGTGCGCATTGTATGGGTGTGTAACATTACATTCACTAGTTGGAGTTAGAAAAACAACGTGGGGTCGTGTGAATCAGAGGGTCTGAATTAGGAATGGCAGTGAGTGGCAATGTAGGATGGAGAAAAGCACTGCGGAGTGGTCAGCATGGGGAGGTCAGGAAACATGTAGTGGCAATGTTGGATACGTTTCTGAAAAACATCGCGGGGTGGTGCGCATTGCATGGGTGTGTAACATTAAATTCACTAGTAGGCGTGAGAAAAACATCACGGGGTTGTGCGAATCGTATGGCTGTGTAACATTACATTCACTAGTAGGAGTGAGAAAAACATCACGGGGTTGTGCGAATCGTATGGCTGTGTAATATTACATTCACTAGTACGAGTGAGAAAAACATCACGGGGTGGTGTGAATCGGAGGGTCTGAATTAGGATAGGCAGTGAGTGGCAATGTAGGATGGAGAAAAGCACCGCAGGGTAGTCAGCATGGGGAGGTGAGGAAACATGTAGTGGCAATGTTGGATACGTTTCTGAAAAACATCGCGGGGTAGTGCGCATTGTATGGGTGTGTAACATTACATTCACTAGTAGGAGTGAGAAAAACATCACGGGGTGGTGTGAATATGAGGGTCTGAATTAGGATAGGCAGTGAGTGGCAATGTAGGATGGAGAAAAGCACGGCGGGGTGGTCAGCATGGGGAGGTCAGGAAACATGCAGTATCAATGTAGGATAGGTTTCTGAAAAACATCGCGGGGTGGTGCGCATTCTATGGGTGTGTAACATTACGTTCACTAGTAGGAGTGAGAAAAACATCGCGGGGTGGTGTGAATCGGAGGCTCTGAATTAGGATAGTCAGTGAGTGGCAATGTAGGATGGAGAAAAGCACCGCGGTGTGGTCAGCATAGGGAGGTCAGAAAACATGCAGTGGCAATGTAGGATAGGTTTCTGAAAAACATCGCACCGTGGTGCGCATTGTATGGATATGTAACATTACAGTCACTAGTAGGAGTGAGAAAAACATCACGGGGTGGTGTGCATTGTATTTCTGTGTAACATAACATTCACTAGTAGGAGTGAGAAAAACATCATGGGGTGGTGTGAATCTGAGGGTCTGAATTAGGATAGACAGTGAGTGGCAATGTAGGATGGAGAAAAGCATCGCGGGGTGGTCAGCAGCGGGAGGTCAGGAAACATGCAGTGGCAATGTAGGATATGTTTCTGAAAAACATTGCGAGGTGCTGCGCATTGTATGGGTGTGTAACATTACATTCACTAGCAGGAGTTAGAAAAACATCACGGGGTGGTGTGAATCGGAGGGTCTGAATTAGGGGAGGCAGTGAGTGGCAATGTAGGATGGAGAAAAGCACCGTGGGTTGGTCAGCATGGGGAGGTCAGGAAACATGCAGGGGCAATGTAGGATAGGTTTCTGGAAAACATCGCATGGGGGTGGCGCATTGTATGGGTGTGAAACATAACATTCACTAGTAGGAGTGAGAAAAACATCACGGGGTGGTGCGAATTGTATGGCTGTGTAGCATTACATTCACTAGTAGGAGTGAGAAAAACATCACGGGGTGGTGTGAATCGGAGGGTCTGAATTAGGATAGGCCGTGAGTGGCAATGTAGGATGGAGAAAAGCACCGGAGGGTGGACAGCATGGGGAGGTCAGGAAACATGCAGTGGCAATGATAGAAAGGTTTCTGAAAAACATCGCGGGGTGGTGTGCGTTCTTTGGGTGTGTAACATTACATTCACTAGTAGTAGTGACAAAAACATCACGGGGTGGTGTGAATTGGACAGTATGAATTAGGATAGGCAGTGAGTGGCCATGTAGGACGGAGAAAAGCACCGCGGGGTGGTCAGCATGGGGAGGTCAGGAAACATGCAGTGGCAATGTAGGATAGGTTTCTGAAAAACATCGCGGGGTGGTGGGCATTCTATGGGTGTGTAACTTTACATTCACTAGTAGGAATGAGAAAAACATCACGGAGTGGTGTGAATCGGAGGGTTTGAATTAGAATAGGCAGTGAGTTTCAATGTAGTATGGAGAAAAGCACTGCGGAGTGGTCAGCATGGGGAGGTCAGGAAACATGCAGTGGCAATGTACGATAGGATTCTGAAAAACATCGCGGGGTGGTGCGCATTGTATGGGTGTGTAACATTACATTCACTATTAGGAGTGAGAAAAACATCGCGGGTGGTGCGCATTGTATGGGTGTGTAACATTACATTCACTAGTAGGAGTGAGAAAAACATCACGGGGCGGTGTGAATCCGAGGGTCTGTTTAGGATAGGCAGTGAGTGGCAATGTAGAATGGAGAAAAGCACGGCGGAGTGGTCAGCATGGGAAGGTCAGGAAACATGCAGTGGCAATGTAGGATAGGTTTCTGAAAAACATCGGGGGTGGTGTGCATTCTATGGGTGTTTAACATTACGTTCACTAGTAGTAGTGAGAAAAACATCACGGGGTGGTGTGAATCGGAGGGTCTGAATTAGGATAGGCAGTGAGTGACAATGTAGGATGCAGAAAAGCACCGAG
Organism: Cavia porcellus; assembly: GCF_034190915.1. Taxonomy (NCBI): domain Eukaryota; kingdom Metazoa; phylum Chordata; class Mammalia; order Rodentia; family Caviidae; genus Cavia; species Cavia porcellus. The sequence goes on from NW_026947515.1 coordinate 33,066,576, forward strand.
GGGTGGACATCATGGGGAGGTCAGGAAACATGCAGTGGCAATGTAGGATAGGTTTCTGAAAAACATCGCGGGGTGGTGCGCATTGTATGGGTGTGTAACATTACATTCACTAGTTGGAGTTAGAAAAACAATGTGGGGTCGTGTGAATCAGAGGGTCTGAATTAGGGAAGGCAGTGAGTGGCAATGTAGGATGGAGAAAAGCACTGCGGAGTGGTCACCATGGGGAGGTCAGGAAACATGCAGTGGCAATATAGGATAGGTTTCTGAAAAACATTGCGGGGTGGTGCGCATTGTATGGGTGTGTAACATGACATTCACTAGTAGGAGTGAGAAAAACATCACGGGGTGCTGCGCATTGTATGCGTGTGTAACATTACATTGACTAGTAGGAGTGAGAAAAACATCACGGGGTGGTGTGAATCCGAGGGTCTGAATTAGGTTAGGCAGTGAGTGGCTATGTAGATTGGAGAAAAGCACCGCGGGGTGGTCAGCATGGGGAGGGCAAACATGCAGTGGCAATGTAGGATAGGTTTCTGAAAAACATTGCGGGGTGGTGCCCATTGTATGGGTGTGTAACATTACATTCACTAGCAGGAGTTAGAAAAACATCACGGGGTGGTGTGAATCGGAGGGTCTGAATTAGGGGAGGCAGTGAGTGGCAATGTAGGATGGAGAAAAGCACCGTGGGTTGGTCAGCATGGGGAGGTCAGTAAACATGCAGCGGCAATGTACGATAGTTTTCTGAAAACATCGCATGGGGGTGTGCATTGTATGGGTGTGAAACATAACATTCACTAGTAGGAGTGAGAGAAACATCGCGCGGAGGTGTGAATCGGAGTGTATGAAATAGGATAGGCAGTGAATGGCAATGTAGGATGGAGAAATGCACCGCGGGGTGGTCAGCATGGGGAGGTCAGGAAACATGCAGTGGCAATGTAGGATAGGTTTCTGAAAAACATCGCGGGGTGGTGTGCATTGTGTGGGTGTGTAACATTACATTCACTAGTAGGAATGAGAAAAACATCTCGGGTTGGTGTGAATAGGAGGGTCTGAATGAGGGTAGGCAGTGAGTGGCAATGTAGGTTGGAGGAAAGCACGGCGGGGTGGTCAGCATGGGGAGGTCAGGAAACATGCAGTGGCAATGTAGGATAGGTTTCTGAAAAACATCGCGGGGTGGCGCGCATTGTATGGGTGTGTAACATTACATTCACTAGTAGGATTGAGAAAAACATCACGGGGTGGTGCACATTGCATGGCTGTGTAGCATTACATTCACTAGTAGGAGTGAAAAAAACATCACGGGTGGTGTGAATCGGAGGGTCTGAATTAGGATATGCAGTGAGTGGCAATGTAGGATGGAGAAAAGCACCGCGGTGTGGTCAGCATGCGGAGGTCAGGAAACATGTAGTGGCAATGTAGGATACGTTTCTGAAACACATCGCGGCGTGGTGTGCATTGTATGGGTGTGTAACATTATATTCACTAGTAGGAGTGAGAAAAACATCACGGGGTGGTGTGAATCGGAGGGTCTGAATTAGGATACTCAGTGAGTGGCAATGTAGGTTCGAGAAAAGCACCGCGGGGTGGTCAGCATGGTGAAGTCCGGAAACATGTAGTGGCAATGTAGGATAGGTTTCTGAAAAACATCGCGGGGTGGTGCGCATTCTATGGGTGTGGAACATTACGTTCACTAGTAGGAGTGAGAAAACCATCACGGGGTGGTGCGCATTGTATTTCTCTGTAACATTACATTCACTAGTAGGAGTTAGAAAAACATCATGGGTTGGTGTGAATCTGAGGGTCTGAATTGGGATAGACAGTGAGTAGCAATGTAGGATGGAGAAAAGCATCGTGGGGTGGTCAGCATGGGGAGGTCAGGAAACATTCAGTGGCAATGTAGGATAGGTTTCTGAAAAACATCGCGAGGTGGTGCTCATTGTATGGGTGTGTAACATTAAATTGACTAGTAGGAGTGAGAAAAACATCACGGGGTGGTGTGAATCCGAGGGTCTGAATTAGGATAGGCAGTGAGTGGCAATGTAGAATGGAGAAAAGCACAGCGAGGTGGTCAGCATGGGGAGGTCAGGAAACATACAATGGCAATGTAGGATAGGTTTCTGAAAAACATCGCGTGGTGGTGCGCATTGTATGGGTGTGTAACATTACATTCACTAGTAGGAGTGAGAAAAACATCACAGGGTAGTGTGAATCGGAGGGTCTGAATTAGGGGAGGCCGTGAGTGGCAATGTAGGATGGAGAAAAGCACCGCGGGTTGGTCCGCATGGGGAGGTCAGGAAACATGCAGTGGCAATGTAGGATAGGTTTCTGAAAAACATCGCGGGGTGGTGCGCATTGTGTGGGTGTGTAACATTACATTCACTAGTAGGAGTGAGAAAAACATCGCGGGGTGGTGTGAATCGGAGGGCCTGAATTAGGATAGGCAGTGAGAGGCAATGTAGGATGGAGAAAAGCATCGCGGAGTGGTCAACATGGGGAGGTCAGGAAACATGCAGTGGCACTGTAGGATAGGTTTCTGAAAAAATCGGGGGGGGGGTGCGCATTTTATGGGTGTGTAACATTACATTCACTAGTAGGAGTGAGAAAAACATCGCGGGGTGGTGCGCATTGTATGGGTGTGTAACATTACATTCACTAGTAGGAGTGAGAAAAAATTCGTGGGTTGGTGCGCATTTTATGGCTGTGCAACATTACATTCACTAGTAGGAGTGAGAAAAATATCACGGGGTGGTGTGAATCGGGGAGTCTGAATTAGGATAGGCAGTGAGTGGCAATGCAGGATGGAGAAAAGCACCGCTGGGTGGTCAGCATGGGGAAGTTAGGAAACACGCGGTAGCAATGTAGGATAGATTTCTGAAAAACATCGCGGGTTGGTGCGCATTATATTGGTGTGTAACATTATATTCACTAGTAGGAGTGAGAAAAACATCGCGGGGTGGTGTGAATCGGAGGGTCTGAATTAGGATAGGCATTGAGTGGCAATGTAGGGTGGAGAAAAGCACCGCGGAGTGGTCAGCATGCGGAGGCCAGGAAACATGCAGTGGCAATGTATGATAGGTTTCTGAAAAACATCGTGGGGTGGTGCGTATTGTATGGGTGCGTAACATTACATTCACTAGTAGGAGTGAGAAAAACATCACGGGGTGGTGTGAATCTGAGGGTCTGAATTAGGATAGGCAGTGAGTGGCTATGTAGGATGGAGAAAAGCACCGCGGGGTGGTCAGTGTGGGCAGGTCAGGAAACATGCAGTGGCAATGTAGGATTCGTTTCTGAAAAACATCGCGGGGTGGTGCGCATTCTATGGGTGTGTAACTTTACATTCACTAGTAGGAGTGAGAAAAACATCACGGGGTGGTGTGAATCGGAGGATCTGAATTAGGATAGGCAGTGAGTTTCAATGTAGGATGGAGAAAAGCACCGCGGGGTGGAAAGCATGTGGAGGTCTGGAAAAATGCTGTGGCAATGTAGCATAGGTTTATGAAAAACATCGCGGGGTGGTGCGCATTGTATGGTGTGTAAAATTACATTCACTAGTAGGAGTGAGAAAAACATCACGGGGTGGTGTGAATCCGAGGGTCTGTTTAGGATAGGCAGTGTGTGGCAATGTAGAATGGAGAAAAGCACGGCAGGGTGGTCAGCATGGGGAGGTCAGGAAACATGCAGTGGAAATGTAGGATAGGTTTCTGAAAAACATCGCGGGGTCGTGCGCATTGTATGGGTGTGTATCATTACATTCACTAGTAGAAGTGAGAAAAACATCGCGGGTTGGTGTGAATCCGAGGGTCTGTTTAGGATAGGCAGTGAGTGGCAATGTAGAATGGAGAAAAGCACCGTGGGTTGGTCAGCATGCGGAGGTCAGGAAACATGTAGTGACAATGTAGGATACGTTTCTGAAAAACATCGTGGGGTGGTGCGCATTATATGGGTGTGTAACATTACATTCACTAGTAGGAGTGAGAAAAATATCTCGGGGTGGTGAGCATTTTATGGCTGTGCAACATTATATTCACTAGTAGGAGTGAGAAAAACATCACGGGTTGGTGTGAATCGGGGGGTCTGAATTAGGATAGGCAGTGACTGGCAATGTAGGATGGAGAAAAGCACCGCGGGGTGGATAGCATGGGGAGGTCAGGAAACATGCAGTGGCAATGTAGGATAGGTTTCTGAAAATCATCGCGGGGAGGTGCGCATTGTATGGGTGTGTTATATTACATTCACTGGTAGGAGTGAGAAAAACATCGCGTGGTGGTGTGAATCGGAGGGTCTGAATTAGGATAGGCAGTGAGTGGCAATGTAGGATGGAGAAAAGCTCCGAGGAGTGGTCAGCATGGGGAGGTCAGGAAACATGCAGTGGCAATGTAGGATACGTTTCTGAAAAACATCGCGGGGTGGTGCGCATTCTATGGGTGTGTAACTTTACATTCACTAGTATGAGTGAGAAAAACATCATGGGGTGGTGTGAATCAGAGGGTGTGAATTAGGATAGGCAGTGAGTTTCAATGTAGGATGGAGAAAAGCACCCCGGGGTGGAAAGCATGGGGAGGTCAGGAAAAATGCTGTGGCAATGTAGCATAGGTTTATGAAAAACATCGCGGGATGGTGCGCATTGTATGGTGTGTAACATTACATTCACTAGTAGGAGTGAGAAAAACATCACGGGGTGGTGTGAATCCGAGGGTCTGTTTAGGATAGGCAGTGTGTGGCAATGTAGAATGGAGAAAAGCACGGTGGGGTGGTCAGCATGGGGAGGTCAGGAAACATGCAGTGGCAATGTAGGATAGGTTTCTGAAAAACATCGCGGGGTCGTGCGCATTGTATGGGTGTGTAACATTACATTCACTAGTAGGAGTGAGAAAAACATCACGGGGTGGTGTGCATTGTATTTCTGTGTAACATTACATTCACTAGTAGGAGTGAGAAAAACATCATGGGGTGGTGTGAATCTGAGGGTCTGATTTAGGATAGGCAGTGAGTGGGAATGTAGGATGGAGAAAAGCATCGCGGGGTGGTCAGCATGAGGAGCTCAGGAAACATGCAGTGGCAATGTAGGATAGGTTTCTGAAAAACATCACGGGGTGGTGCGCATTGTATGGGTGTGTAACTTTACATTCACTAGTAGGAGTGAGAAAAACATCATGGAGTGTTGTGAATCGGAGGGTTTGAATTAGGATAGGCAGTGAGTTTCAATGTAGGATGGAGAAAAGCACTGCGGAGTGGTCAGCATGGGGAGGTCAGGAAACATGCAGTGGCAATGTACGATAGGATTCTGAAAAACATCGCGGGGTGGTGCGCATTGTATGGGTGTGTAACATTACATTCACTAGTAGGAGTGAGAAAAACATCGCGGGTGGTGCGCATTGTATGGGTGTGTAACATTACATTCACTAGTAGGAGTGAGAAAAATATCACAGGGTGGTGTGAATCCGAGTTTATGTTTAGGATAGGCAGTGAGTGGCAATGTAGAATGGAGAAAAGCACGGCGGTGTGGTCAGCATGGGGAGGTCAGGAAACATGCAGTGGCAATGTAGGATAGGTTTCTGAAAAACATCGCGGGGTGTTGCGCATTCTATGGGTGTGTAGCATTACGTTCACTAGTAGGAGTGAGAAAAAATTCGCGGGGTGGTGCGCATTTTATGGCTGTGCAACATTACATTCACTAGTAGGAGTGACAAAAACATCACGGGGTGGTGCGAATCGGGGGGTCTGAATTAGGATAGGCAGTGAGTGGCAATGCAGGTTGGAGAAAAGCACCGCAGGGTGGTCAGCATGGGGAGGTTAGGAAACATGCGGTGGCAATGTAGGATAGATTTCTGAAAAACATCGCGAGTTGGTGCGCATTATATGGCTGTTTAACATTACATTCACTACTAGGAGTGAGAAAAACATCACGGAGTGTTGTGAATCGGAGGGTTTGAATTAGGATAGGCAGTGAGTGGCAATGTATGATGGAGAAAAGTACCGCCAGGTGGTCAGCATGGGGAAGTCAGGAAACATGCCGTGGCAATGTAGGATAGGTTTCTGAAAAACATCGCGGGGTGGTTCTCATTGAATGGGTGTGTAACATTACATTCACAAGTAGGAGTGAGAAAAACATCACGGGGTGGTGTGAATCGGAGGGTCTGAATTACGATACACAGTGAGTGGCAATGTAGGTTCGAGAAAAGCACCGCGGAGTGTTCAGCATGGTGAAGTCCGGAAACATGTAGTGGAAATGTGGGATAGGTTTCTGAAAAACATCGCGGAGTGGTGCGAATTGTATGGGTGTGTAACATTACATTCACTAGTAGGATTGAGAAAAACATCGCGGGGTGGTGTGAATCGGAGGGTCTGAATTAGGATAGGCAGTGAGTGGCAATGTAGGATGGAGAAAAGCACGGCGGGGTGGTCAGCATGGGGAGTTCAGGAAACATGCAGTGGCAATGTAGGATAGGTTTCTGAAAAACATCGCGTGGTGGTGCGCTTTCTATGGGTGTGTAACATTACGTTCACTAGTAGGATTGAGAAAAACATCACGGGGTGGTGTGAATCGGAGGGTCTGAATTAGGATAGGCAGTGAGTGGCAATGTAGGATGGAGAAAAGCACCGGAGGGTGGACAGCATGGGGAGGTCAGGAAACATGCAGTGGCAATGATAGAAAGGTTTCTGAAAAACATCGCGGGGTGGTGTGCGTTGTATGGGTGTGTAACATTACATTCACTAGTAGTAGTGAGAAAAACATCACGGGGTGGTGTGAATTGGAGAGTCTGAATTAGAATAGGCAGTGAGTGGCCATGTAGGACGGAGAAAAGCACCGCGGGGTGGTCAGCATGGGGAGGTCAGGAAACATGCAGTGGCAATGTAGGATAGGTTTCTGAAAAACATCGCGGGGTGATGCGCATTCTATGGGTGTGTAACTTTACATTCAGTAGTAGGAGTGAGAAAAACATCACGGAGTGGTGTGAATCGGAGGGTTTGAATTAGAATAGGCAGTGAGTTTCAATGTAGTATGGAGAAAAGCACTGCGGAGTGGTCAGCATGGGGAGGTCAGGAAACATGCAGTGGCAATGTACGATAGGATTCTGAAAAACATCGCGGGGTGGTGCGCATTGTATGGGTGTGTAACATTACATTCACTAGTAGGAGTGAGAAAAACATCGCGGGTGGTGCGCATTGTATGGATGTGTAACATTACATTCACTAGTAGGAGTGAGAAAAACATCACGGGGGGGTGTGAATCCGAGGGTCTGTTTAGGAAGGGCAGTGAGTGGCAATGTAGAATGGAGAAAAGCACGGTGGAGTGGTCAGCATGGGAAGGTCAGGAAACATGCAGTGGCAATGTAGGATAGGTTTCTGAAAAACATCGGGGGTGGTGCGCATTCTATGGGTGTTTACCATTACGTTCACTAGTAGTACTGAGAAAAACATCACGGGGTGGTGTGAATCGGAGGGTCTGAATTAGGATAGGCATTGAGTGGCAATGTAGGATGCAGAAAAGCACCGAGGGGTGGACATCATGGGGAGCTCAGGAAACATGCAGTGGCAATGTAGGATAGGTTTCTGAAAAACATCGCGGGGTGGTGCGCATTGTATGGGTGTGTAACATTACATTCACTAGTTGGAGTTAGAAAAACAACGTGGGGTCGTGTGAATCAGAGGGTCTGAATTAGGATTGGCAGTGAGTGGCAATGTAGGATGGAGAAAAGCACTGCGGAGTGGTCAGCATGGGGAGGTGAGGAAACATGCAGTGGAAATGTAGGATAGGTTTCTGAAAAACATCGCGGTGTGGTGCGCATTGTATGTGTGTGTAACATTAAATTCACTAGTAGGAGTGAGAAAAACATCACGGGGTTGTGCGAATCGTATGGCTGTGTAACATTACATTCACTAGTAGGAGTGAGAAAAACATCACGGGGTTGTGCGAATCGTATGGCTGTGTAACATTACATTCACTAGTAGGAGTGAGAAAAACATCACGGGGTGGTGTGAATCGGAGGGTCTGAATTAGGATAGGCAGTGAGTGGCAATGTAGGATGGAGAAAAGCACCGCAGGGTGGTCAGCATGGGGAGGTGAGGAAACATGTAGTGGCAATGTTGGATACGTTTCTGAAAAACATCGCGGGGTGGTGCGCATTGTATGGGTGTGTAACATTACATTCACTAGTAGGAGTGAGAAAAACATCACGGGGTGGTGTGAATCTGAGGGTCTGAATTAGGATAGGCAGTGACTGGCAATGTAGGATGGAGAAAAGCACGGCGGGGTGGTCAGCATGGGGAGGTCAGGAAACATGCAGTATCAATGTAGGATAGGTTTCTGAAAAACATCGCGGGGTGGTGCGCATTCTATGGGTGTGTAACATTACGTTCACTAGTAGGAGTGAGAAAAACATCGCGGGGTGGTGTGAATCGGAGGCTCTGAATTAGGATAGTCAGTGAGTGGCAATGTAGGATGGAGAAAAGCACCGCGGTGTGGTCAGCATAGGGAGGTCAGAAAACATGCAGTGGCAATGTAGGATAGGTTTCTGAAAAACATCGCACCGTGGTGCGCATTGTATGGATATGTAACATTACAGTCACTAGTAGGAGTGAGAAAAACATCACGGGGTGGTGTGCATTGTATTTCTGTGTAACATTACATTCACTAGTAGGAGTGAGAAAAACATCATGGGGTGGTGTGAATCTGAGGGTCTGAATTAGGATAGACAGTGAGTGGCAATGTAGGATGGAGAAAAGCATCGCGGGGTGGTCAGCAGGGGGAGGTCAGGAAACATGCAGTGGCAATGTAGGATATGTTTCTGCAAAACATCGCGGGTTGCTGTGCATTGTATGGGTGTGTAACATTACATTCACTAGTAGGAGTGAGAAAAACATCACGGGGTGGTGCGAATCGGAGGGTCTGAATTAGGGGAAGCAGTGAGTGCCAATATAGGATGGAGAAAAGCACCGCGGGTTGGTCAGCATGGGGAGGTCAGGAAACATGCAGTGGCAATGTAGGAAAGGTTTCTGAAAAACATCGCGGGGTGGGGCGCATTGTATGGGTGTGTAACATTACATTTACTAGTAGGAGTGAGAAAAACATCGCGCAGGGGTGTGAATCGGAGTGTCTGAATTAGGATAGGCAGTGAGTGGCAATGTAGGATGGAGAAAAGCACCGCGCTGTGCTCAGCATGGAGAGGTCTGGAAACATGCAGTGGCAATGTAGGATAGGTTTCGAAAAACATCGCGGGGTGGTGCGCATTGTGTGGGGGTGTAACATTACATTCACTAGTAGGAATGAGAAAAACATCACGGGGTGGTGTGAATAGGAGGGTCTGAATTAGGGTAGGCAGTGAGTGGCAATGTAGGATGGAGAAAAGCACCGCGGGTTGGTCAGCATGCGGAGGTCAGGAAACATGTAGTGACAATGTAGGATACGTTTCTGAAAAACATCGTGGGGTGGTGCGCATTATATGGGTGTGTAACATTACATTCACTAGTAGGAGTGAGAAAAATATCTCGGGGTGGTGAGCATTTTATGGCTGTGCAACATTATATTCACTAGTAGGAGTAAGAAAAACATCACGGGTTGGTGTGAATCGGGGGGTCTGAATTAGGATAGGCAGTGACTGGCAATGTAGGATGGAGAAAAGCACCGCGGGGTGGATAGCATGGGGAGGTCAGGAAACATGCAGTTGCAATGTAGGATAGGTTTCTGAAAATCATCGCGGGGTGGTGCGCATTGTATGGTTGTGTTATATTACATTCACTGGTAGGAGTGAGAAAAACATCGCGTGGTGGTGTGAATTGGAGGGTCTGAATTAGGATAGGCAGTGAGTGGCAATGTAGGATGGAGAAAAGCTCCGCGGAGTGGTCAGCATGGGGAGGTCAGGAAACATGCAGTGGCAATGTAGGATACGTTTCTGAAAAACATCGCGGGGTGGTGCGCATTCTATGGGTGTGTAACTTTACATTCACTAGTAGGAGTGAGAAAAACATCACGGGGTGGTGTGAATCGGAGGGTGTGAATTAGGATAGTCAGTGAGTTTCAATGTAGGATGGAGAAAAGCACCCCGGGGTGGAAAGCATGGGGAGGTCAGGAAAAATGCTGTGGCAATGTAGCATAGGTTTATGAAAAACATCGCGGGATGGTGTGCATTGTATGGTGTGTAACATTACATTCACTAGTAGGAGTGAGAAAAACATCACGGGGTGGTGTGAATCCGAGGGTCTGTTTAGGATAGGCAGTGTGTGGCAATGTAGAATGGAGAAAAGCACGGCGGGGTGGTCAGCATGGGGAGGTCAGGAAACATGCAGTGGCAATGTAGGATAGGTTTCTGAAAAACATCTCGGGGTCGTGCGCATTGTATGGGTGTGTAACATTACATTCACTAGTAGGAGTGAGAAAAACTTCACGGGGTGGTGTGCATTGTATTTCTGTGTAACATTACATTCACTAGTAGGAGTGAGAAAAACATCAGGGGGGGTGTGAATCTGAGGGTCTGAATTAGGATAGGCAGTGAGTGGCAATGTAGGATGGAGAAAAGCATCGCGGGGTGGTCAGCATGGGGAGCTCAGGAAACATGCAGTGGCAATGTAGGATAGGTTTCTGAAAAACATCGCGGGGTGGTCGCATTGTATGGGTGTGTAACATTACATTGACTAGTAGGAGTGAGAAAAACATCACAGGGTTTTGTGAATCCGAGGGTCTGAGCTAGGATAGGCAGTGAGTGGCAAAGTAGAATGGAGAAAAGCACCGTGGGGTGGTCAGCATGGGGAGGTCAGGAAACATGCAGTGGCAATGTAGGATAGGTTTCTTAAAAACATCGCTGGGTGGTGCGCATTCTATGGGTGTGTAACATTTCCTTCACTAGTAGGAGTGAGAAAAACATCACGGGGTGTTGTGAATCGGAGGGTCTGAATTAGGGAATGCAGAGAGTGGCAATGTAGGATGGAGAAAAGCACCGCGGGTTGGTCAGCATGGGGAGGTCAGGAAACATGCAGTGGCAATGTAGGATAGGTTTCTGAAAAACATCGCGGGGTGGGGAGCAATGTATGGGTGTGTAACATTACATTCACTAGTAGAAGTGAGAAAAAATTCGCGGGGTTGTGCTCATTTTATGGCTGTGCAACATTACATTCACTAGTAGGAGTGAGAAAAACATCACGGGGTGGTGTGAATCGGGGGGTACGAATTATGATAGGCAGTGGCAATGCAGGATGGAGAAAAGCACCGCGGGGTGGTCAGCATGGGTAGGTCAGGAAACATGCAGTGGCAATGTAGGATAGGTTTCTGAAAAACATCGCGGGGTGGTGCGCACTGTATCGTGTGTAACATTACGTTCACTAGTAGGAGTTAGAAAAACATCACGGGGTGTTGTGAATCGGAGGGTCTGAATTAGGGAAGGCAGTGACTGGCAATGTAGGATGGAGAAAAGTACCGCGGGTTGGTCCGCATGGGGAGGTCAGGAAACATGCAGTGGAAATGTAGGATAGGTTTCTGAAAAACATCGCGGGGTGGTGCGCATTGTATGGGTGTGTAACATTACATTCACTAGTAGGAGTGAGAAAAACATCACGGGGTGGTGCGAATTGTATGGCTGTGTAACATTACATTCACTACTAGGAGTGAGAAAAACATCACGGAGTGGTGTGAATCAGAGGGTTTGAATTAGGATAGGCAGTGAGTGGCAATGTAGGATGGAGAAAAGTACCGCCAGGTGGTCAGCATGGGGAGGTCAGGAAACATGCAGTTGCAATGTAGGATAGGTTTCTGAAAAACATCGCGGGGTGGTGCGCATTGTATGGGTGTGTAACTTTACATTCACTAGTAGGAGTGAGAAAAACATCATGGAGTGTTGTGAATCGGAGGGTTTGAATTAGGATAGGCAGTGAGTTTCAATGTAGGATGGAGAAAAGCACTGCGGAGTGGTCAGCATGGGGAGGTCAGGAAAAATGCAGTGGCAATGTACGATAGGATTCTGAAAAACATCGCGGGGTGGTGCGCATTGTATGGGTGTGTAACATTACATTCACTAGTAGGAGTGAGAAAAACATCGCGGGTGGTGCGCATTTTATGGGTGTGTAACATTACATTCACTAGTAGGAGTGAGAAAAATATCACAGGGCGGTGTGAATCCGAGTTTATGTTTAGGATAGGCAGTGAGTGGCAATGTAGAATGGAGAAAAGCACGGCGGAGTGGTCAGCATGGGGAGGTCAGGAAACATGCAGTGGCAATGTAGGATAGGTTTCTGAAAAACATCGCGGGGTGTTGCGCATTCTATGGGTGTGTAACATTACGTTCACTAGTAGGAGTGAGAAAAAATTCGTGGGGTGGTGCGCATTTTATGGCTGTGCAACATTAAATTCACTAGTAGGAGTGACAAAAACATCACGGGGTGGTGCGAATCGGGGGGTCTGAATTAGGATAGGTAGTGAGTGGCAATGCAGGTTGGAGAAAAGCACCGCAGGGTGGTCAGCATGGAGAGGTTAGGAAACATGCGGTGGCAATGTAGGATAGATTTCTAAAAAACATCGCGAGTTGGTGCGCATTATATGGCTGTTTAACATTACATTCACTACTAGGAGTGAGAAAAACATCACGGAGTGGTGTGAATCGGAGGGTTTGAATTAGGATAGGCAGTGAGTGGCAATGTATGATGGAGAAAAGTACCGCCAGGTGGTCAGCATGGGGAAGTCAGGAAACATGCCGTGGCAATGTAGGATAGGTTTCTGAAAAACATCGCGGGGTGGTTCTCATTGAATGGGTGTGTAACATTACATTCACAAGTAGGAGTGAGAAAAACATCACGGGGTGGTGTGAATCGGAGGGTCTGAATTAGGATACACAGTGAGTGGCAATGTAGGTTCGAGAAAAGCACCGCGGGGTGTTCAGCATGGTGAGGTCCGGAAACATGTAGTGGAAATGTAGGATAGGTTTCTGAAAAACATCGCGGGGTGGTGCGAATTGTATGGGTGTGTAACATTACATTCACTAGTAGGATTGAGAAAAACATCGCGGGGTGGTGTGAATCACATGGTCTGAATTAGGATAGGCAGTGAGTGGCAATGTAGGATGGAGAAAAACACGGCGGGGTGGTCAGCATGGGGAGTTCAGGAAACATGCAGTGGCAATGTAGGATAGGTTTCTGAAAAACATCGCGGGGTTGTGCGCTTTCTATGGGTGTGTAACATTACGTTCACTAGTAGGATTGAGAAAAACATCACGGGGTGGTGTGAATCGGAGGGTCTGAATTAGGATAGGCAGTGAGTGGCAATGTAGGATGGAGAAAAGCCCCGGAGGGTGGACAGCATGGGGAGGTCAGGAAACATGCAGTGGCAATGATAGAAAGGTTTCTGAAAAACATCGCGGGGTGGTGTGCGTTGTATGGGTGTGTAACATTACATTCACTAGTAGTAGTGAGAAAAACATCCCGGGGTGGTGTGAATTGGAGAGTCTGAATTAGAATAGGCAGTGAGTGGCCATGTAGGACGGAGAAAAGCACCGCGGGGTGGTCAGCATGTGGAGGTCAGGAAACATGCAGTGGCAATGTAGGATAGGTTTCTGAAAAACATCGCGGGGTGGTGCGCATTCTATGGGTGTGTAACTTTACATTCAGTAGTAGGAGTGACAAAAACATCACGGAGTGGTGTGAATCGGAGGGTTTGAATTAGAATAGGCAGTGAGTTTCAATGTAGTATGGAGAAAAGCACTGCGGAGTGGTCAGCATGGGGAGGTCAGGAAACATGCAGTTGCAATGTACGATAGGATTCTGAAAAACATCGCGGGGTGGTGCGCATTGTATGGGTGTGTAACATTACATTCGCTAGTAGGAGTGAGAAAAACATCACGGGGCGGTGTGAATCCGAGGGTCTGTTTAGGAAGGGCAGTGAGTGGTAATGTAGAATGGAGAAAAGCACGGCGGAGTGGTCAGCATGGGAAGGTCAGGAAACATGCAGTGGCAATGTAGGATAGGTTTCTGAAAAACATCGGGGGTGGTGCGCATTCTATGGGTGTTTAACATTACGTTCACTAGTAGTACTGAGAAAAACATCACGGGGTGGTGTGAATCGGAGGGTCTGAATTAGGATAGGCAGTGAGTGGCAATGTAGGATGCAGAAAAGCACCGAGGGGTGGACATCATGGGGAGCTCAGGAAACATACAGTGGCAATGTAGGATAGGTTTCTGAAAAACATCGCGTGGTGGTGCGCATTGTATGGGTGTGTAACATTACATTCACTAGTTGGAGTTAGAAAAACAACGTGGGGTCGTGTGAATCAGAGGGTCTGAATTAGGATTGGCAGTGAGTGGCAATGTAGGATGGAGAAAAGCACTGCGGAGTGGTCAGCATGGGGAGGTCAGGAAACATGCAGAGGCAATGTAGGATAGGTTTCTGAAAAACATCGCGGTGTGGTGCGCATTGTATGTGTGTGTAACATTAAATTCACTAGTAGGAGTGAGAAAAACATCACGGGGTGGTGTGAATCGGAGGGTCTGAATTAGGATAGGCAGTGAGTGGCAATGTAGGATGGAGAAAAGCACCGCAGGGTGGTCAGCATGGGGAGGTGAGGAAACATGTAGTGGCAATGTTGGATACGTTTCTGAAAAACATCGCGGGGTGGTGCGCATTGTATGGGTGTGTAACATTACATTCACTAGTAGGAGTGAGAAAAACATCACGGGGTGGTGTGAATATGAGGGTCTGAATTAGGATAGGCAGTGAGTGGCAATGTAGGATGGAGAAAAGCACGGCGGGGTGGTCAGCATGGGGAGGTCAGGAAACATGCAGTATCAATGTAGGATAGGTTTCTGAAAAACATCGCGGGGTGGTGCGCATTCTATGGGTGTGTAACATTACGTTCACTAGTAGGAGTGAGAAAAACATCGCGGGGTGGTGTGAATCGGAGGCTCTGAATTAGGATAGTCAGTGAGTGGCAATGTAGGATGGAGAAAAGCACCGCGGTGTGGTCAGCATAGGGAGGTCAGAAAACATGCAGTGGCAATGTAGGATAGGTTTCTGAAAAACATCGCACCGTGGTGCGCATTGTATGGATATGTAACATTACAGTCACTAGTAGGAGTGAGAAAAACATCACGGGGTGGTGAGCATTGTATTTCTGTGTAACATTACATTCACTAGTAGGAGTGAGAAAAACATCATGGGGTGGTGTGAATCTGAGGGTCTGAATTAGGATAGACAGTGAGTGGCAATGTAGGATGGAGAAAAGCATCGCGGGGTGGACAGCAGGGGGAGGTCAGGAAACATGCAGTGGCAATGTAGGATATGTTTCTGAAAAACATTGCGAGGTGCTGCGCATTCTATGGGTGTGTAACATTACATTCACTAGCAGGAGTTAGAAAAACATCACGGGGTGGTGTGAATCGGAGGGTCTGAATTAGGGGAGGCAGTGAGTGGCAATGTAGGATGGAGAAAAGCACCGTGGGTTGGTCAGCATGGGGAGGTCAGGAAACATGCAGGGGCAATGTAGGATAGGTTTCTGGAAAACATCGCATGGGGGTGGCGCATGGTATGGGTGTGAAACATAACATTCACTAGTAGGAGTGAGAAAAACATCGCGCGGGGGTGTGAATCGGAGTGTCTGAATTAGGATAGGCAGTGAGTGGCAATGTAGGATGGAGAAATGCACCGCGGGTTGGTCAGCATGGGGAGGTCAGGAAACATGCAGTGGCAATGTAGGATAGGTTTTTGAAAAACATCGCGGGGTGGTGCGCTTGTGTGGGTGTGTAACATTACATTCACCAGTAGGAATGATAAAAACATCACGGGGTGGTGTGAATAGGAAGGTCTGAATTAGGGTAGGCAGTGAGTGGCAATGTAGGTTGGAGGAAAGCACGGCGGGGTGGTCAGCATGGGGAGGTCAGGAAACATGCAGTGGCAATGTAGGATAGGTTTCTGAAAAACATCGCGGGGTGGCGCGCATTGTATGGGTGTGTAACATTACATTCACTAGTAGGATTGAGAAAAACATCACGGGGTGGTGCACATTGTATGGCTGTGTAGCATTACATTCACTAGTAGGAGTGAGAAAAACATCACGGGGTGGTGTGAATCAGAGGGTCTGAATTAGGATATGCAGTGAGTGGCAATGTAGGATGCAGAAAAGCACCGCGGGGTGGTCAGCATGCGGAGGTCAGGAAACATGTAGTGGCAATGTAGGATACGTTTCTGAAAAACATCGCGGCGTGGTGCGCATTGTATGGGTGTGTAACATTACATTCACTAGTAGGAGTGAGAAAAACATCACGGGGTGGTGTGAATCGGAGGGTCTGAATTAGGATACTCAGTGAGTGGCAATGTAGGTTCGAGAAAAGCACCGCGGGGTGGTCAGCATGGTGAAGTCCGGAAACATGTAGTGGCAATGTAGGATAGGTTTCTGAAATACATCGCGGGGTGGTGCGCATTCTATGGGTGTGGAACATTACGTTCACTAGTAGGAGTGAGAAAAACATCACGGGGTGGTGTGAATCGGAGGCTCTGAATTAGGATAGTCAGTGAGTGGCAATGTAGGATGGAGAAAAGCACCGCGGAGGGGTCAGCATGGGGAGGTCAGGAAACATGCAGTGGCAAAGTAGGATAGTTTTCTGAAAAACATTGCGGGGTGGTGCGCATTGTATGGGTGTGTAACATTACATTCACTAGTAGGAGTGAGAAAACCATCCCGGGTTGTGCGCATTGTATTTCTGTGTAACATTACATTCACTAGTAGGAGTTAGAAAAACATCATGGGGTGGTGTGAATCTGAGGGTCTGAATTGGGATAGACAGTGAGTAGCAATGTAGGATGGAGAAAAGCATCGCGGGGTGGTCAGCATGGGGAGGTCAGGAAACATGCAATGGCAATGTAGGATAGGTTTCTGAAAATCATCGCGTGGTGGTGCGCATTGTATGGGTGTGTAACATTACATTCACTAGTAGGAGTGAGAAAAACATCACAGGGTAGTGTGAATCGGAGGGGCTGAATTAGGGGAGGCAGTGAGTGGCAATGTAGGATGGAGAAAAGCACGGCGGGGTGGTCAGCATGGGGAGTTCAGGAAACATGCAGTGGCAATGTAGGATAGGTTTCTGAAAAACATCGCGGGGTGGTGCGCTTTCTATGGGTGTGTAACATTACGTTCACTAGTAGGATTGAGAAAAACATCACGGGGTGGTGTGAATCGGAGGGTCTGAATTAGGATAGGCAGTGAGTGGCAATGTAGGATGGAGAAAAGCACCGGAGGGTGGACAGCATGGGGAGGTCAGGAAACATGCAGTGGCAATGATAGAAAGGTTTCTGAAAAACATCGCGGGGTGGTGTGCGTTGTATGGGTGTGTAACATTACATTCACTAGTAGTAGTGAGAAAAACATCACGGGGTGGTGTGAATTGGAGAGTCTGAATTAGAATAGGCAGTGAGTGGCCATGTAGGACGGAGAAAAGCACCGCGGGGTGGTCAGCATGGGGAGGTCAGGAAACATGCAGTGGCAATGTAGGATATGTTTCTGAAAAACATCGCGGGGTGGTGCGCATTCTATGGGTGTGTAACTTTACATTCAGTAGTAGGAGTGACAAAAACATCACGGAGTGGTGTGAATCGGAGGGTTTGAATTAGAATAGGCAGTGAGTTTCAATGTAGTATGGAGAAAAGCACTGCGGAGTGGTCAGCATGGGGAGGTCAGGAAACATGCAGTGGCAATGTACGATAGGATTCTGAAAAACATCGCGGGGTGGTGCGCATTGTATGGGTGTGTAACATTACATTCACTAGTAGGAGTGAGAAAAACATCGCGGGCGGTGCGCATTGTATGGGTGTGTAACATTACATTCACTAGTAGGAGTGAGAAAAACATCACGGGGCGGTGTGAATCCGAGGGTCTGTTTAGGAAGGGCAGTGAGTGGCAATGTAGAATGGAGAAAAGCACGGCGGAGTGGTCAGCATGGGAAGGTCAGGAAACATGCAGTGGCAATGTAGGATAGGTTTCTGAAAAACATCGGGGGTGGTGCGCATTCTATGGGTGTTTACCATTACGTTCACTAGTAGTACTGAGAAAAACATCACGGGGTGGTGTGAATCGGAGGGTCTGAATTAGGATAGGCAGTGAGTGGCAATGTAGGATGCAGAAAAGCACCGAGGGGTGGACATCATGGGGAGCTCAGGAAACATACAGTGGCAATGTAGGATAGGTTTCTGAAAAACATCGCGGGGTGGTGCGCATTGTATGGGTGTGTAACATTACATTCACTAGTAGGAGTGAGAAAAAATTCGTGGATTTGTGCGCATTTTATGGCTGTGCAACATTACATTCACTAGTAGGAGTGAGAAAAATATCACGAGGTGGTGTGAATCGGGGGTTCTGAATTAGGATAGGCAGTGAGTGGCAATGCAGGATGGAGAAAAGCACCGCAGGGTGGTCAGCATGGGGAGGTTAGGAAACACGCGGTAGCAATGTAGGATAGATTTCTGAAAAACATCGCGGGTTGGTGCGCATTATATTGGTGTGTAACATTACATTCACTAGTAGGAGTGAGAAAAACATCGCGGGGTGGTGTGAATCGGAGGGTCTGAATTAGGATAGGCAGTGAGTGGCAATGTAGGTTGGAGAAAAGCACCGCGGAGTGGTCAGCATGCGGAGGCCAGGAAACATGCAGTGGCAATGTATGATAGGTTTCTGAAAAACATTGCGGGGTGGTGCGTATTGTATGGATGCGTAACATTACATTCACTAGTAGGAGTGAGAAAAACATCACGGGGTGGTGTGTATCGGAGGGTCTGAATTAGGATAGGCAGTGAGTGGCTATGTAGGATGGAGAAAAGCACCGCGGGGTGGTCAGCATGGGCAGGTCAGGAAACATGCAGTGGCAATGTAGGATACGTTTCTGAAAAACATCGCGGGGTGGTGCGCATTCTATGGGTGTGTAACTTTACATTCACTAGTAGGAGTGAGAAAAACATAACGGGGTGGTGTGAATCGGAGGATCTGAATTAGGATAGGCAGTGAGTTTCAATGTAGGATGGAGAAAAGCACCGCGGGGTGGAAACCATGGGGAGGTCTGGAAAAATGCTGTGGCGATGTAGCATAGGTTTATGAAAAACATCGCGGGGTGGTGCGCATTGTATGGTGTGTAACATTACATTCACTAGTAGGAGTGTGAAAAACATCACGGGGTGGTGTGAATCCGAGGGTTTGTTTAGGATAGGCAGTGTGTGGCAATGTAGAATGGAGAAAAGCAAGGCGGGGTGGTCAGCATGGGGAGGTCAGGAAACATGCAGTGGCAATGTAGGATAGGTTTCTGAAAAACATGGCGGGGTCGTGCGCATTGTATGGGTGTGTAACATTACATTCACTAGTAGGAGTGAGAAAAACATCGCGGGTTGGTGTGAATCGGAGGGTCTGAATTAGGATAGGCAGTGAGTGGCAATGTAGGATGGAGAAAAGCACCGCGGAGTGTTCAGCATGGGGAGGTCAGCAAACATGCATTGGCAATGTAGGATAGGTTTCTTAAAAACATTGCGGGGTGGTGCGCATTGTATGGGTGTATAACATTACATTTACTAGTAGGAGTGAGAAAAACATCACGGGGTGGTGCGCATTGTATTTCTGTGTAACATTACATTCACTTGCAGGAGTGAGAAAAACATCATGGGGTGGTGTGAATCTGAGGGTCTGAATTAGGATAGGCAGTGAGTGGCAATGTAGGATGGAGAAAAGCACCGCGGAGTGGTCAGCATGGGGAGTTCAGGAAACATGCAGTGGCAATGTAGGATAGGTTTCTGAAAAACATCGCGGGGTGGTCGCATTGTATGGGTGTGTAACATTACATTGACTAGTAGGAGTGAGAAAAACATCACGGGGTGGTGTGAATCCGAGGGTCTGAATTAGGATAGGCAGTGAGTGGCAAAGTAGAATGGAGAAAAGCACCGTTGGCTGGTCAGCATGGGGATGTCAGGAAACATGCAGTGGCAATATAGGATAGGTTTCTAAAAAACATCGCTGAGTGGTGCGCATTCTATGGGTGTGTAACATTACCTTCACTAGTAGGAGTGAGAAAAACATCACGGGGTGGTGTGAATCGGAGGCTCTGAATTAGGGAAGGCAGTGAGTGGCAATTTAGGATGGAGAAAAGCACCGCGGGTTGTTCAGCATGGGGAGGTCAGGAAACATGCAGTGGCAATGTAGGAAAGGTTTCTGAAAAACATCGCGGGGTGGGGAGCAATGTATGGGTGTGTAAAATTACATTCACTAGTAGGAGCGAGAAAAACATCGCGCGGGTGTGTGAATCGGAGGGTCTGAATTAGGGTAGGCAGTGAGTGGCAATGTAGGATGGAGAACAGCACCGAGGGGTGGTCATCATGGGGAGGTCAGGAAACATGCAGTGGCAATGTAGGATAGGTTTCTGAAAAACATCGTGCGGTGGTGCGCATTGTGTGGGTGTGTAATATTACATTCAGTAGTAGGAATAAGAAAAACATCACGGGGTGGTGTGAATAGGAGGGTCTGAATTAGGGTAGGCAGTGAGTCGCAATGTAGGATGGAAGAAAGCTTGGCGGGGTGGTCAGCATGGGGAGGTCAGGAAACATGCAGTGGCAATGTTGGATAGGTTTCTGAAAAACATCGCGGGGTGGTGCGCATTGTATGGTTGTGTAACATTACATTCACAAGTAGGAGTGAGAAAAACGTCACGGGGTGGTGCGAATTGTATGGCTGTGTAACATTACATTCACTAGTAGGAGTGAGAAAAACATCACGGGGTGGTGTGAATCGGAGGGTCTGAATTAGGATAGGCAGTGAGTGGCAATGTAGGATGGAGAAAAGCACCGCGGGGCGGTCAGCATGGGGAGGTCAGGAAACATGTAGTGGCAATGTAGGATACGTTTCTGAAAAACATCGCGGGGTGGTGCGCATTGTATGGGTGTCTAACATTACATTCACTAGTAGGCGTGAGAAAAAATTCGCGGGGTGGTGCGCATTTTATGGCTGTGCAACATTACATTCACTAGTAGGAGTGAGAAAAACATCACGGGGTGGTGTGAATCGGGGGGTATGAATTAGGATAGGCAGTGAGGGGCAATGCAGGATAGAGAAAAGCACCGCGGGGTGGTCAGCATGGGGAGGTCAGGAAACATGTAGTGGCAATGTAGGATAGGTTTCTGAAAAACATCGCGGGGTGGTGCGCATTCTACGGGTGTGTAACATTACCTTCACTAGTAGCAGTTAGAAAAACATCACGGGGTGGTGTGAATCGGAGGGTCTGAATTAGGGAAGGCAGTGAGTGGCAATGTAGGATGGAGAAAAGTACCACGGGTTGGTCCGCATGGGGAGGTC
Organism: Cavia porcellus; assembly: GCF_034190915.1. Lineage (NCBI taxonomy): Eukaryota > Metazoa > Chordata > Mammalia > Rodentia > Caviidae > Cavia > Cavia porcellus. The sequence goes on from NW_026947515.1 coordinate 33,087,869, forward strand.
AGGAAACATGCTGTGGCAATGTAGGATAGGTTTCTGAAAAACATCGCGGGGTCGTGCGCATTGTATGGGTGTGTAACATTACATTCACTAGTAGGAGTGAGAAAAACATCACGGGGTGGTGCGAATTGTATGGCTGTGTAACATTACATTCACTAGTAGGAGTGAGAAAAACATCACGGGGTGGTGTGAATCGGAGGTTCTGAATTAGGATAGGAGGTTAGTGGCAATGTAGGATGCAGAAAAACACCGCGTGATGGTCAGCATGGGGAGGTCAGGAAACATGTAGTGGCAATGTAGGATACGTTTCTGAAAAACATCGCGGGGTGGTGCGCATTGTATGGGTGTGTAACATTACATTCACTAGTAGGAGTGAGAAAAAATTCGCGGGGTGGTGCGCATTTTATGGCTGTGCAACATTACATTCACTAGTAGGAGTGAGAAAAACATCACGGGGTGGTGTGAATCGGGCGGTCTGAATTAGGATAGGCAGTGAGTGGCAATGCAGGATGGAGAAAAGCACCGCAGGGTGATCAGCATGGGGAGGTTAGGAAACATGCGGTGGCAATGTAGGATAGATTTCTGAAAAACATCGCGTGTTGGTGCGCATTATATGGGTGTGTAACATTACATTCACTACTAGGAGTGAGAAAAACCTCACGGAGTGGTGTGAATCGGAGGGTTTGAATTAGGATAGGCAGTGAGTGGCAATGTAGGATGGAGAAAAGTACCGCCAGGTGGTCAGCAATTGGAAGTCAGGAAACATGCAGTGGCAATGTAGCATAGGTTTCTGAAAAACATCGCGGGGTGGTTCTCATTGAATGGGCGTGTAACATTACATTCACAAGTAGGAATAAGAAAAACATCACGGGGTGGTGTGAATCGGAGGGTCTGAATTAGGATACACAGTGAGTGGCAATGTAGGTTCAAGAAAAGCACGCGGGGTGGTCAGCATGGTGAATTCCGGACACATGTAGTGGCAATGTAGGATAGGTTTCTGAAAAACATCGCGGGGTGGTGCGAATTGTATGGGTGTGTAACATTACATTCACTAGTAGGAGTGAGAAAAACATCGCGGGGTGGTGTGAATCGGAGGGTCTGAATTAGGATAGGCAGTGAGTGGCAATTTAGGATGGATAAAAGCACGGTGGGGTGGTCAGCATGAGAAGTTCAGGAAGCATGCAGTGGCAATGTAGGATAGCTTTCTGAAAAACATCGCGGGGTGGTGCGCTTTCTATGGGTGTGTAACATTACGTTCAATAGTAGGATTGAGAAAAACATCACGGGGTGGTGGGAATCAGAGGGTCTGAATTAGGATAGGCAGTGAGTGGCAATGTAGGATGGAGAAAAGCACCGGAGGATGGACAGCATGGGGAGGTCAGGAAACATGCAGTGGCAATGTTAGAAAGGTTTCTGAAAAACATCGCGGGGTGGTGTGCGTTGTATGGGTGTGTAACATTACATTCATTAGTAGTAGTGAGAAAAACATCACGGGGTGGTGTGAATTGGAGGGTCTGAATTAGGATAGGCAGTGAGTGGCCATGTAGGATGGAGAAAAGCACCGCGGGGTGGTCAGCATGGGGAGGTCAGGAAACATGCAGTGGCAATGTAGGATAGGTTTCTGAAAAACATCGCGGGGTGGTGCGCATTCTATGGGTGTGTAACTTTACATTCACTAGTAAGAGTGAGAAAAACATCACGGAGTGGTGTGAATCGGAGGGTTTGAATTAGGATAGGCAGTGAGTTTCAATGTAGGATGGAGAAAAGCACTGCGGAGTGATCAGCATGGGGAGGTCAGGAAACATGCAGTGGCAATGTACGATAGGTTTCTGAAAACATCGCGGGCTGGTTCGCATTGTATGGGTGTGTAACATTACATTCACTAGTAGGAGTGAGAAAAACATCACGGGGTGGTGTGAATCCGAGGGTCTGTTTAGGATAGGCAGTGACTGGCAATGTAGGATGGAGAAAAGCACCGCAGGGTGGACAGCATGGGGAGGTCAGGAAACATGCAGTGGCAATGTAGGATAGGTTTCTGAAAAACATCGCGGGGTGGTGCGCTTTGTATGGGTGTGTAACATTACATTCACTAGTAGGAGTGAGAAAAACATCACGGGGTGGTGCGCATTGTATTTCTGTGTAACATTACATTCACTAGTAGGAGTGAGAAAAACATCGCGGGGTGGTGTGAATCGGAGGGTCTGAATTTGGATAGGCAGTGAGTGGCAATGTAGGATGGAGAAAAGCACGGCGGGGTGGTCAGCATGGGGAGTTCAGGAAACATGCAGTGGCAATGTAGTATAGGTTTCTGAAAAACATCGCGGGGTGGTGCGCTTTCTATGGGTGTGTAACATTACGTTCACTAGTAGGATTGAGAAAAACATCACGGGGTGGTGTGAATCGGAGGGTCTGAATTAGGATAGGCAGTGAGTGGCAATGTAGGATGGAGAAAAGCACCGGAGGGTGGACAGCATGGGGAGGTCAGGAAACATGCAGTGGCAATGATAGAAAGGTTTCTGAAAAACATCGCGGGGTGGTGTGCGTTCTTTGGGTGTGTAACATTACATTCACTAGTAGTAGTGACAAAAACATCACGGGGTGGTGTGAATTGGAGAGTATGAATTAGGATAGGCAGTGAGTGGCCATGTAGGACGGAGAAAAGCACCGCGGGGTGGTCAGCATGGGGAGGTCAGGAAACATGCAGTGGCAATGTAGGATAGGTTTCTGAAAAACATCGCGGGGTGGTGCGCATTCTATGGGTGTGTAACTTTACATTCACTAGTAGGAGTGAGAAAAACATCACGGAGTGGTGTGAATCGGAGGGTTTGAATTAGAATAGGCAGTGAGTTTCAATGTAGTATGGAGAAAAGCACTGCGGAGTGGTCAGCATGGGGAGGTCAGGAAACATGCAGGGGCAATGTACGATAGGATTCTGAAAAACATCGCGGGGTGGTGCGCATTGTATGGGTGTGTAACATTACATTCACTATTAGGAGTGAGAAAAACATCGCGGGTGGTGCGCATTGTATGGGTGTGTAACATTACATTCACTAGTAGGAGTGAGAAAAACATCACGGGGCGGTGTGAATCCGAGGGTCTGTTTAGGATAGGCAGTGAGTGGCAATGTAGAATGGAGAAAAGCACGGCGGAGTGGTCAGCATGGGAAGGTCAGGAAACATGCAGTGGCAATGTAGGATAGGTTTCTGAAAAACATCGGGGGTGGTGCGCATTCTATGGGTGTTTAACATTACGTTCACTAGTAGTAGTGAGAAAAACATCACGGGGTGGTGTGAATCAGAGGGTCTGAATTATGATAGGCAGTGAGTGGCAATGTAGGATGTAGAAAAGCACCGAGGGGTGGACATCATGGGGAGGTCAGGAAACATGCAGTGGCAATGTAGGATAGGTTTCGGAAAAACATTGCGGGGTGGTGCGCATTGTATGGGTGTGTAACATTACATTCACTAGTTGGAGTTAGAAAAACAATGTGGGGTCGTGTGAATCAGAGGGTCTGAATTAGGGAAGGCAGTGAGTGGCAATGTAGGATGGAGAAAAGCACTGCGGAGTGGTCACCATGGGGAGGTAGGAAACATGCAGTGGCAATATAGGATAGGTTTCTGAAAAACATTGCGGGGTGGTGCGCATTGTATGGGTGTGTAACATGACATTCACTAGTAGGAGTGAGAAAAACATCACGGGGTGGTGCGTATTGTATTTCTGTGTAACATTACATTGACTAGTAGGAGTGAGAAAAACATCACGGGGTGGTGTGAATCCGAGGGTCTGAATTAGGATAGGCAGTGAGTGGCAATGCAGAATGGAGAAAAGCACCGCGGGGTGGTCAGCATGGGGAGGTCAGGAAACATGCAGTGGCAATGTAGGATAGGTTTTTGAAAAACATCGCGGGGTGGTGCGCATTCTATGGGTGTGTAACATTACCTTCACTAGTAGGAGTGAGAAAAACATCACGGGTTGGGGTGAATCGGAGGGTCTGAATTAGGGAAGGCAGTGAGTGGCAATGTAGGATGGAGAAAAGCACCGCGGGTTGGTCAGCATGGTGAGGTAAGGAAACATGCAGTGGCAATGTAGGATAGGGTTCTGAAAAACATCCCGGGGTGGGTCGCAATGTATGGGTGTGTAACATTACATTCACTAGTAGGAGTGAGAAAAACATCGCGCGGGGGTGTGAATCGGAGAGTCTGAATTAGGGTAGGTAGTGAGTGGCAATATAGGATGGAGAACAGCACCACGGGGCGGTCAGCATGGAGAGGTCAGGAAACATGCAGTGGCAATGTAGGATAGGTTTCTGAAAAACATCGCGGGGTGGTGCGCATTGTATGTGTGTGTAACATTACATTCACTAGTAGGAGTGAGAAAAAAATCACGGGGTGGTGCGAATCGTATGGCTGTGTAACATTACATTCACTAGTAGGAGTGAGAAAAACATCACGGGGTGGTGTGAATCGGAGGGTCTGAATTAGGATAGGCAGTGAGTGGCAATGTAGGATGGAGAAAAGCACCGCAGGGTGGTCAGCATGGGGAGGTGAGGAAACATGTAGTGGCAATGTTGGATACGTTTCTGAAAAACATCGCGGGGTGGTGCGCATTGTATGGGTGTGTGTTACATTACATTCACTAGTAAGAGTGAGAAAAACATCACGGGGTGGTGTGAATCGGAGGGTCTGAATTAGGATAGGCAGTGAGTGGCTATGTAGGATGGAGAAAAGCACCACGGGGTGGTCAGCATGGGCAGGTCAGGAAACATGCAGTGGCAATGTAGGATTCGTTTCTGAAAAACATCGCGGGGTGGTGCGCATTCTATGGGTGTGTAACTTTACATTCACTAGTAGGAGTGAGAAAAACATCACGGGGTGGTGTGAATCGGAGGATCTGAATTAGGATAGGCAGTGAGTTTCAATGTAGGATGGAGAAAAGCACCGCGGGGTGGAAAGCAAGGGGAGGTCTGGAAAAATGCTGTGGCAATGTAGCATAGGTTTATGAAAAACATCGCGGGGTGGTGCGCATTGTATGGTGTGTAAAATTACATTCACTAGTAGGAGTGAGAAAAACATCACGGGGTGGTGTGAATCCGAGGGTCTGTTTAGGATAGGCAGTGTGTGGCAATGTAGAATGGAGAAAAGCACGGCAGGGTGGTCAGCATGGGGAGGTCAGGAAACATGCAGTGGAAATGTAGGATAGGTTTCTGAAAAACATCGCGGGGTCGTGCGCATTGTATGGGTGTGTAACATTACATTCACTAGTAGGAGTGAGAAAAACATCGCGGGTTGGTGTGAATCGGAGGGTCTGAATTAGGATAGGCAGTGAGTGGCAATGTAGGATGGAGAAAAGCACCGCGGAGTGGTCAGCATGGGGAGGTCAGGAAACATGCATTGGCAATGTAGAATAGGTTTCTTAAAAACATTGCGGGGTGGTGCGCATTGTATGGGTGTGTAACATTACATTCACTAGTAGGAGTGAGAAAAAAATCACAGGGTGGTGCGCATTGTATTTCTGTGTAACATTACATTCACTTGCAGGAGTGAGAAAAACATCATGGGGTGGTGTGAATCTGAGGGTCTGAATTAGGATAGGCAGTGAGTGGCAATGTAGGATGGTGAAAAGGACCGGGGAGTGGTCAGCATGGGGACGTCAGGAAACATGCATTGGCAATGTAGGATAGGTTTCTGAAAAACATTGCGGTGTGGTGCGCATTGTATGGGTGTGTAACATTATATTCACTAGTAGGAGTGAGAAAAACATCACGGGGTGGTGCGCATTGCATTTCTGTGTAACATTACATTCACTAGTAGGAGTGAGAAAAACATCATGGGGTGGTGTGAATCTGAGGGTCTGAATTAGGATAGGCAGTGAGTGGCAATGTAGGATGGAGAAAAGCATCGCGGGGTGGTCAGCATGGGGAGGACAGGAAACATGCAGTGGCAATGTAGGATAGGTTTCTGAGAAACATCGCGGGGTGGTCGCATTGTATGGGTGTGTAACATTACATTGACTAGTAGGAGTGAGAAAAACATCACGGGGTGGTGTGAATCTGAGGGTCTGAATTAGGATAGGCAGTGAGTGGCAAAGTAGAATGGAGAAAAGCACCGTGGGGTGGTCAGCATGGGGAGGTCAGGAAACATGCAGTGGCAATGTAGTATAGGTTTCTAAAAAACATCGCTGAGTGGTGCGCATTCTATGGGTGTGTAACATTACCTTCACTAGTAGGAGTGAGAAAAATATCACGGGGTGGTGTGAATCGGAGGGTCTGAATTAGGGAAGGCAGTGAGTGGCAATTTAGGATGGAGAAAAGCACCGCGGGTTGGTCAGCATGGGGAGGTCAGGAAACATGCAGTGGCAATGTAGGAAAGGTTTCTGAAAAACATCGCAGGGTGGGGAGCAATGTATGGGTGTGTAACATTATATTCACTAGTAGGAGTGAGAAAAACATCGCGCGGGTGTGTGAATCGGAGGGTCTGGATTACGGTAGGCAGTGAGTGGCAATGTAGGATGGAGAACAGCACCGCGGGGTCGTCAGCATGGGGAGGTCAGGAAACATGCAGTGGCAATGTAGGATAGGTTTCTGAAAAACATCGCGCGGTGGTGCGCATTGTGTGGGTGTGTAATATTACATTCACTAGTAAGAATAAGAAAAACATCACGGGGTGGTGTGAATAGGAGGGTCTGAATTAGGTTAGGCAGTGAGTGGCAATGTAGGATGGAAGAAAGCACGGCGGGGTGGTCAGCATGGGGAGGTCAGGAAACATGCAGTGGCAATGTAGGATAGGTTTCTGAAAAACATCGCGGGGTGGTGCGCATTGTATGGTTGTGTAACATTACATTCACAAGTAGGAGTGAGAAAAACGTCACGGGGTGGTGCAAATTGTATGGCTGTGTAACATTACATTCACTAGTAGGAGTGAGAAAAACATCACGGGGTGGTGTGAATTGGAGGGTCTGAATTAGGATAGGCAGTGAGTGGCCATGTAGGATGGAGAAAAGCACCGCGGGGTGGTCAGCATGGGGAGGTCAGGAAACATGCAGTGGCAATGTAGGATACGTTTCTGAAAAACATCGCGGGGTGGTGCGCATTGTATGGGTGTGTAACATTACATTCACTAGTAGGAGTGAGAAAAAATTCGCGGGGTGGTGCGCATTTTATGGCTGTGCAACATTACATTCACTAGTAGGAGTGAGAAAAACATCACGGGGTGGTGTGAATCGGGCGGTCTGAATTAGGATAGGCAGTGAGTGGCAATGCAGGATGGAGAAAAGCACCGCAGGGTGGTCAGCATGGGGAGGTTAGGAAACATGCGGTGGCAATGTAGGATAGATTTCTGGAAAACATCGCGAGTTGGTGCGCATTATATGGGTGTGTAACATTACATTCACTACTAGGAGTGAGAAAAACATCACGGAGTGGTGTGAATCGGAGGGTTTGAATTAGGATAGGCAGTGAGTGGCAATGTAGGATGGAGAAAAGTACTGCCAGGTGGTCAGCATGGGGAAGTCAGGAAACATGCAGTGGCAATGTAGGATAGGTTTCTGAAATACATCGCGAGGTGGTGCTCATTGTATGGGTGTTTAACATTACATTGACTAGTAGGAGTGAGAAAAACATCACGGGGTGGTGTGAATCCGAGGGTCTGAATTAGGATAGGCAGTGAGTGGCAATGTAGAATGGAGAAAAGCACTGCGGGGTGGTCAGCATGGGAAGGTCAGGAAACATGCAATGGCAATGTAGGATAGGTTTCTGAAAAACATCGCCTGGTGGTGCGCATTGTATGGGTGTGTAACATTACATTCACTAGTAGGAGTGAGAAAAACATCACAGGGTGGTGTGAATCGGAGGGTCTGAATTAGGGGAGGCAGTCAGTGGCAATGTAGGATGGAGAAAAGCACCGCGGGTTGGTCCGCCTGGGGAGGTCAGGAAACATGCAGTGGCAATGTAGGATAGGTTTCTGAAAAACATCGCGGGGTGGTGCGCATTGTGTGGGTGTGTAACATTACATTCACTAGTAGGAGTGAGAAAAACATCGCGGGGTGGTGTGAATCGGAGGGCCTGAATTAGGATAGGCAGTGAGAGGCAATGTAGGATGGAGAAAAGCACCGCGGAGTGGTCAACGTGGGGAGGTCAGGAAACATGCAGTGGCCATGTAGGATAGGTTTCTGAAAAAATCGCGGGGTAGTGCGCATTATATGGATGTGTAACATTACATTCACTAGTAGGAGTGAGAAAAACATCGCGGGGTGGTGTCAATTGTATGGCTGTGTAACATTACATTCACTACTAGGAGTGAGAAAAACATCACGGAGTGGTGTGAATCAGAGGGTTTGAATTAGGATAGGCAGTGAGTGGCAATGTAGGATGGAGAAAAGTACCGCCAGGTGGTCAGCATGGGGAGGTCAGGAAACATGCAGTGGCAATGTACGATAGGTTTCGGAAAAACATCGCGGGTGGTGCGCATTGTATGGGTGTGTAACATTACATTCACTAGTAGGAGTGAGAAAAACATCACGGGGCGGTGTGAATCCGAGGTCTGTTTAGGATAGGCAGTGAGTGGCAATGTAGAATGGAGAAAAGCACCGCGGGGTGGTCAGCATGCGGAGGCCAGGAAACATGCAGTGGCAATGTAGGATAGGTTTCTGAAAAACATCGCGGGGTGGTGCTCATTCTATGGGTGTGGAACTTTACGTTCACTAGTAGGAGTGAGAAAAACATCACGGGGTGGTGTGAATCGGAGGGTCTGAATTAGGATAGGCAGTGAGTGGCAATGTAGGATGGAGAAAAGCACCGCAGGGTGGACAGCATGGGGAGGTCAGGAAACATGCAGTGGCAATGTAGGATAGGTTTCTGAAAAACATCGCGGGGTGGTGCGCATTCTATGGGTGTGTAACATTACCTTCAATAGTAGGAGTTAGAAGAACATCACGGGGTGGTTTGAATCGGAGGGTCTGAATTAGGGAAGGCAGTGAGTGGCAATGTAGGATGGAGAAAAGTACCGCGGGTTGGTCCGCATGGGGAAGTCAGGAAACATGCAGTGGCAATGTAGGATAGGTTTCTGAAAAACATCGCGGGGTCGTGCGCATTGTATGGGTGTGTAACATTACATTCACTAGTAGGAGTGAGAAAAACATCACGGGGTGGTGCGCATTGTGTGGGTGTGTAACATTACATTCACTAGTAGGAGTGAGAAAAACATCAACGGGTGGTGTGAATCGGAGGGTCTGAATTAGGATAGGAGGTGAGTGGCAATGTAGGATGGAGAAAAGCACCGCGTGGTGTTCAGAATGGGGAGGTCAGGAAACATGTAGTGGCAATGTAGGATACGTTTCTGAAAAACATCGCGGGGTGGTGCGCATTGTATGGGTGTGTAACATTACATTCACTAGTAGGAGTGAGAAAAAATTCGCGGGGTGGTGCGCATTTTATGGCTGTGCAACATTACATTCACTAGTAGGAGTGAGAAAAACATCACGGGGTGGTGTGAATCGGGCGGTCTGAATTAGGATAGGCAGTGAGTGGCAATGCAGGTTGGAGAAAAGCACCGCAGGGTGGTCAGCATGGGGAGGTTAGGAAACATGCGGTGGCAATGTAGGATAGATTTCTGGAAAACATCGCGAGTTGGTGCGCATTATATGGGTGTGTAACATTACATTCACTACTAGGAGTGAGAAAAACATCACGGAGTGGTGTGAATCGGAGGGTTTGAATTAGGATAGGCAGTGAGTGGCAATGTAGGATGGAGAAAAGTACTGCCAGGTGGTCAGCATGGGGAAGTCAGGAAACATGCAGTGGCAATGTAGGATAGGTTTCTGAAATACATCGCGAGGTGGTGCTCATTGTATGGGTGTTTAACATTACATTGACTAGTAGGAGTGAGAAAAACATCACGGGGTGGTGTGAATCCGAGGGTCTGAATTAGGATAGGCAGTGAGTGGCAATGTAGAATGGAGAAAAGCACTGCGGGGTGGTCAGCATGGGAAGGTCAGGAAACATGCAATGGCAATGTAGGATAGGTTTCTGAAAAACATCGCCTGGTGGTGCGCATTGTATGGGTGTGTAACATTACATTCACTAGTAGGAGTGAGAAAAACATCACAGGGTGGTGTGAATCGGAGGGTCTGAATTAGGGGAGGCAGTCAGTGGCAATGTAGGATGGAGAAAAGCACCGCGGATTGGTCCGCCTGGGGAGGTCAGGAAACATGCAGTGGCAATGTAGGATAGGTTTCTGAAAAACATCGCGGGGTGGTGCGCATTGTGTGGGTGTGTAACATTACATTCACTAGTAGGAGTGAGAAAAACATCGCGGGGTGGTGTGAATCGGAGGGCCTGAATGAGGATAGGCAGTGAGAGTCAATGTAGGATGGAGAAAAGCACCGCGGAGTGGTCAACGTGGGGAGGTCAGGAAACATGCAGTGGCCATGTAGGATAGGTTTCTGAAAAAATCGCGGGGTAGTGCGCATTATATGGATGTGTAACATTACATTCACTAGTAGGAGTGAGAAAAACATCGCGGGGTGGTGTCAATTGTATGGCTGTGTAACATTACATTCACTACTAGGAGTGAGAAAAACATCACGGAGTGGTGTGAATCAGAGGGTTTGAATTAGGATAGGCAGTGAGTGGCAATGTAGGATGGAGAAAAGTACCGCCAGGTGGTCAGCATGGGGAGGTCAGGAAACATGCAGTGGCAATGTATGATAGGTTTCGGAAAACCATCGCGGGTGGTGCGCATTGTATGGGTGTGTAACATTACATTCACTAGTAGGAGTGAGAAAAACATCACGGGGCGGTGTGAATCCGAGGTCTGTTTAGGATAGGCAGTGAGTGGCAATGTAGAATGGAGAAAAGCACCGCGGGGTGGTCAGCATGCGGAGGCCAGGAAACATGCAGTGGCAATGTAGGATAGGTTTCTGAAAAACATCGCGGGGTGGTGCTCATTCTATGGGTGTGGAACTTTACGTTCACTAGTAGGAGTGAGAAAAACATCACGGGGTGGTGTGAATCGGAGGGTCTGAATTAGGATAGGCAGTGAGTGGCAATGTAGGATGGAGAAAAGCACCGCAGGGTGGACAGCATGGGGAGGTCAGGAAACATGCAGTGGCTATGTAGGATAGGTTTCTGAAAAACATCGCGGGGTGGTGCGCATTCTATGGGTGTGTAACATTACCTTCAATAGTAGGAGTTAGAAGAACATCACGGGGTGGTTTGAATCGGAGGGTCTGAATTAGGGAAGGCAGTGAGTGGCAATGTAGGATGGAGAAAAGTACCGCGGGTTGGTCCGCATGGGGAGGTCAGGAAACATGCAGTGGCAATGTAGGATAGGTTTCTGAAAAACATCGCGGGGTCGTGCGCATTGTATGGGTGTGTAACATTATATTCACTAGTAGGAGTGAGAAAAACATCATGGGTTGGTGCGAATTGTATGGCTGTGTAACATTACATTCACTAGTAGGAGTGAGAAAAACATCACGGGGTGGTGTGAATCGGAGCGTCTGAATTAGGATAGGAGGTGAGTGGCAATGTACGATGGAGAAAAGCACCGCGTGGTGTTCAGCATGGGGAGGTCAGGAAACATGTAGTGGCAATGTAGGATACGTTTCTGAAAAACATCGCGGGGTGGTGCGCATTGTATGGGTGTGTAACATTACATTCACTAGTAGGAGTGAAAAAAATTCGCGGGGTGGTGTGAATTGGAGGGTCTGAATTAGGATAGGCAGTGAGTGGCCATGTAGGATGGAGAAAAGCACCGTGGGGTGGTCAGCATGGGGAGGTCAGGAAACATGCAGTGGCAATGTAGGATAGGTTTCTGAAAAACATCGCGGGGTTGTGCGCATTCTATGGGTGTGTCACTTTACATTCACTAGTAGGAGTGAGAAAAACATCACGGAGTGGTGTGAATCGGAGGGTTTGAATTAGGATAGGCAGTGAGTTTCAATATAGGATGGAGAAAAGCACTGCGGAGTGGTCAGCATGGGGAGGTCAGGAAACATGCAGTGGCAATGTACGATAGGATTCTGAAAAACATCGCGGGCTGGTTCGCATTGTATGGGTGTGTAACATTACATTCACTAGTAGGAGTGAGAAAAACATCGCGGGTGGTGCGCATTGTATGGGTGTGTAACATTACATTCACTAGTAGGAGTGAGAAAATCATCATGGGGTGGTGTGAATCTGAGGGTCTGAATTAGGATAGACAGTGAGTAGCAATGTAGGATGGAGACGAGCTTCGCGGGGTGGTCAGCATGGGGAGGTCAGGAAACATGCAGTGGCACTGTAGGATAGGTTTCTGAAAAACATCGCGAGGTGGTGCTCATTGTATGTGTGTGTAACATTACATTGACTAGTAGGAGTGAGAAAAACATCACGGGGTGGTGTGAATCCGAGGGTCTGAATTAGGATAGGCAGTGAGTGGCAATGTAGAATGGAGAAAAGCACAGCGGGGTGGTCAGCATGGGGAGGTCAGGAAATATGCAATGGCAATGTAGGATAGGTTTCTGAAAAACATCGCGTGGTGGTGCGCATTGTATGGGTGTGTAACATTATTCACTAGTAGGAGTGAGAAAAACATCACAGGGTGGTGTGAATCGGAGGGTCTGAATTAGGGGAGGCAGTCAGTGGCAATGTAAGATGGAGATAAGCACCGCGGGTTGGTCCGCATGGGGAGGTCAGGAATCATGCAGTGGCAATGTAGGATAGGTTTCTGAAAAACATCGCGGGGTGGTCCGCATTGTGTGGGTGTGTAACATTACATTCACTAGTAGGAGTGAGAAAAACATCGCGGGGTGGTGTGAATCGGAGGGCCTGAATTAGGATAGGCAATGAGAGGCAATGTAGGATGGAGAAAAGCACCGCGGAGTGGTCAACATGGGGAGGTCAGGAAACATGCAGTGGCAATGTAGGATAGGTTTCTGAAAAAATCGCGGGGTGGTGCGCATTTTATGGGTGTGTAACATTACATTCACTAGTAGGAGTGAGAAAAACATCGCGGGGTGGTGCGCATTGTATGGGTGTGTAACATTACATTCACTAGTAGGAGTGAGAAAAAATTCGTGGGGTGGTGCGCATTTTATGGCTGTGAAACATTACATTCACTAGTAGTAGTGAGAAAAACATCACGGGGTGGTGTGAATCGGGGGGTCTGAATTAGGATAGGCAGTGAGTGGCAATGCAGGATGGAGAAAAGCACCGCTGGGTGGTCAGCATGGGGAGGTTAGGAAACATGCGGTAGCAATATAGGATAGATTTCTGAAAAACATCGCGGGTTGGTGCGCATTATATTGGTGTGTAACATTACATTCACTAGTAGGAGTGAGAAAAACATCACGGGGTGGTGTGAATCGGGGGGTCTGAATTAGGATAGGCAGTGAGTGGCAATGTAGGATGGAGAAAAGTACCGCGGGGTGGTCAGCATGGGGAGGTCAGGAAACATGCTGTGCCAATGTAGGATTCGTTTCTGAAAAACATCGCGGGGTGGTGCGCATTGTATGGGTGTGTAACATTACATTCACTAGTAGGAGTGAGAAAAACATCACGGGGTGGTGCGCATTGTATTTCTGTGTAACATTACATTCACTTGTAGGAGTGAGAAAAACATCATGGGGTGGTGTGAATCTGAGGGTCTGAATTAGGATAGGCAGTGAGTGGCAATGTAGGATGGAGAAAAGCACTGCGGAGTGGTCAGCATGGGGACGTCAGGAAACATGCATTGGCAATGTAGGATAGGTTTCTGAAAAACATTGCGGGGTGGTGCGCATTTTATGGGTGTGTAACATTACATTCACTAGTAGGAGTGAGAAAAACATCACGGGGTGGTGCGAAATGTATTTCTGTGTAACATTACATTCACTAGTAGGAGTGAGAAAAACATCATGGGGTGGTGTGAATCTGAGGTTCTGAATTAGGATAGGCAGTGAGTGGCAATGTAGGATGGAGAAAAGCATCGCGGGGTGGTCAGCATGGGGAGGTCAGGAAACATGCAGTGGCAATGTAAGATAGGTTTCTGAAAAACATCGCGGGGTGGTCGCATTGTATGGGTGTGTAACATTACATTGACTAGTAGGAGTGAGAAAAACATCACGGGGTGGTGTGAATCCGAGGGTCTGAATTAGGATAGGCAGTGAGTGGCAAAGTAGAATGGAGAAAAGCACCGTGGGGTGGTCAGCATGGGGAGGTCAGAAAACATGCAGTGGCAATGTAGGATACGTTTCTGAAAAACATCGCTGGGTGGTGCGCATGTATGGGTGTGTAACATTACCTTCACTAGTAGGAGTGAGAAAAACATCACGGGGTGGTGTGAATCGGAAGGTCTGAATTAGGGAAGGCAGTGAGTGGCAATGTAGGATGGAGAAAAGCACCGCGGGTTGGTCAGCATGGGGAGGTCAGGAAACATGCAGTGGCAATGTAGGAAATGTTTCTGAAAAATATCGCGGGGTGGGGAGCAATGTATGGGTGTGTAACATTACATTGACTAGTAGGAGTGAGAAAAACATCACGGGGTGGTGTGAATCCGAGGGTCTGAATTAGGATAGGCAGTGAGTGGCAATGTAGAATGGAGAAAAGCACAGCGGGGTGGTCAGCATGGGGAGGTCAGGAAACATGCAATGGCAATGTAGGATAGGTTTCTGAAAAACATCGCGTGGTGGTGCGCATTGTATGGGTGTGTAACATTACATTCACTAGTAGGAGTGAGAAAAACATCACAGGGTGGTGTGAATCGGAGGGTCTGAATTAGGGGAGGCAGTCAGTGGCGATGTAGGATGGAGAAAAGCACCGCGGGTTGGTCCGCATGGGGAGGTCAGGAAACATGCAGTGGCAATGTAGGATAGGTTTCTGAAAAACATGGCGGGGTGGTGCGCATTGTGTGGGTGTGTAACATAACATTCACTAGTAGGAGTGAGAAAAACATCGCGGGGTGGTGTGAATCGGAGGGCCTGAATTAGGATAGGCAGTGAGAGGCAATGTAGGATGGAGAAAAGCATCGCGGAGTGGTCAACATGGGGAGGTCAGGAAACATGCAGTGGCAATGTAGGATAGGTTTCTGAAAAAATCGCGGGGTGGTGCGCATTTTATGGTTGTGTAACATTACATTCACTAGTAGGAGTGAGAAAAACTTCGCGGGGTGGTGCGCATTGTATGGGTGTGTAACATTACATTCACTAGTAGGAGTGAGAAAAAATTCGTGGGGTGGTGCGCATTTTATGGCTGTGCAACATTACATTCACTAGTAGGAGTGAGAAAAACATCACGGGGTGGTGTGAATCGGGGGGTCTGAATTAGGATAGGCAGTGAGTGGCAATGCAGGATGGAGAAAAGCACCGCAGGGTTGTCAGCATGGGGAGGTTAGGAAACATGCGGTAGCAATATAGGATAGATTTCTGAAAAACATCGCGGGTTGGTGCGCATTATATTGGTGTGTAACATTACATTCACTAGTAGGAGTGAGAAAAACATCACGGGGTGGTGTGAATCGGGGGGTCTGAATTAGGATAGGCAGTGAGTGGCAATGTAGGATGGAGAAAAGTACCGCGGGGTGGTCAGCATGGGGAGGTCAGGAAACATGCTGTGCCAATGTAGGATTCGTTTCTGAAAAACATTGCGGGGTGGTGTGCATTCTATGGGTGTGTAACATTACATTCACTAGTAGGAGTGAGAAAAACATCACGGGGTGGTGTGAATCGGAGGGTCTGAATTAGGATAGGCAGTGAGTGGCTATGTAGGATGGAGAAAAGCAACGCGGGGTGGTCAGCATGGGGAGGTCAGGAAACATGCAGTGGCAATGTAGGATACGTTTCTGAAAAACATCGCGGGGTGGTGCGCATTCTATGGGTGTGTAACTTTACATTCACTAGTAGGAGTGAGAAAAACATCACGGGGTGGTGTGAATCGGAGGGTCTGAATTAGGATAGGCAGTGAGTTTCAATGTAGGATGGAGAAAAGCACCGCGGGGTGGAAAGCATGGGGAGGTCAGGAAAAATGCTGTGGCAATGTAGCATAGGTTTATGAAAAACATCGCGGGGTGGTGCGCATTGTATGGGTGTGTAACATTACATTCACTAGTAGGAGTGAGAAAAACATCACGGGGTGGTGCGCATTGTATTTCTGTGTAACATTACATTCACTTGTAGGAGTGAGAAAAACATCATGGGGTGGTGTGAATCTGAGGGTCTGAATTAGGATAGGCAGTGAGTGGCAATGTAGGATGGAGAAAAGCACCGCGGAGTGGTCAGCATGTGGACGTCAGGAAACATGCATTGGCAATGTAGGATAGGTTTCTGAAAAACATTGCGAGGTGGTGAGCATTGTATGGGTGTGTAACATTACATTCACTAGTAGGAGTGAGAAAAACATCACGGGGTGGTGCGCATTGTATTTCTGTGTAACATTACATTCACTAGTAGGAGTGAGAAAAACAAAATGGGGTGGTGTGAATCTGAGGTTCTGAATTAGGATAGGCAGTGAGTGGCAATGTAGGATGGAGAAAAGCCTCGCGGGGTGGTCAGCATCGGGAGGTCAGGAAACATGCAGTGGCAATGTAGGATAGGTTTCTGAAAAACATCGCGGGGTGGTCGCATTGTATGGGTGTGTAACATTATATTGACTAGTAGGAGTGAGAAAAACATCACGGGGTGGTGTGAATCCGAGGGTCTGAATTAGGATAGGCAGTGAGTGGCAAAGTAGAATGGAGAAAAGCACCGTGGGGTGGTCAGCATGGGGAGGTCAGGAAACATGCAGTGGCAATGTAGGATAGGTTTCTAAAAAACATCGCTGGGTGGTGCGCATGTATGGGTGTGTAACATTACCTTCACTAGTAGGAGTGAGAAAAACATCACGGGGTGGTGTGAATCGGAGGGTCTGAATTAGGGAAGGCAGTGAGTGGCAATGTAGGATGGAGAAAAGCACCGCGGGTTGGTCAGCATGGGGAGGTCAGGAAACATGCAGTGGCAACGTAGGAAAGGTTTCTGAAAAACATCGCGGGGTGGGGAGCATTGTATGGGTGTGTAACATTACATTTCACTAGTAGGAGTGAGAAGAACATCACGGGCTGGTGTGAATCGGAGGGTCTGAATTAGGATAGGCAGTGAGTTTCAATGTAGGATGGAGAAAAGCACCGCCGGGTGGAAAGCATGGGGAGGTCAGGAAAAATGCTGTGGCAATGTAGCATAGGTTTATGAAAAACATCGCGGGGTGGTGCGCATTGTATGGGTGTGTAACATTACATTTCACTAGTAGGAGTGAGAAAAACATCGCGGGGTGGTGTGAATCGGAGGGCCTGAATTAGGATAGGCAGTGAGAGGAAATGTAGGATGGAGAAAAGCACCGCGGAGTGGTCAACATGGGGAGGTCAGGAAACATGCAGTGGCAATGTAGGATAGGTTTCTGAAAAAATCGCGGAGTGGTGCGCATTGTATGGGTGTGTAACATTACATTCACTAGTAGGAGTGAGAAAAACATCGCGGGGTGGTGCGCATTGTATGGGTGTGTAACATTACATTCACTAGTAGGAGTGAGAAAAAATTCGTGGGGTGGTGCGCATTTTATGGCTGTGCAACATTACATTCACTAGTAGGAGTGAGAAAAACATCACGGGGTGGTGTGAATCGGGGGGTCTGAATTAGGATAGGCAGTGAGTGGCAATGCAGGATGGAGAAAAGTACCGCGGGGTGGTCAGCATGGGGAGGTCAGGAAACATGCTGTGCCAATGTAGGATTAGTTTCTGAAAAACATCGCGGGGTGGTTTGCATTCTATGGGTGTGTAACATTACATTCACTAGTAGGAGTGAGAAAAACATCACGGGGTGGTGTGAATCGGAGGGTCTGAATTAGGATAGGCAGTGAGTGGCTATGTAGGATGGAGAAAAGCAACGCGGGGTGGTCAGCATGGGGAGGTCAGGAAACATGCAGTGGCAATGTAGGATACGTTTCTGAAAAACATCGCTGGGTGGTGCGCATTCTTTGGGTGTGTAACTTTACATTCACTAGTAGGAGTGAGAAAAACATCACGGGGTGGTGTGAATCGGAGGGTCTGAATTAGGATAGGCAGTGAGTTTCAATGTAGGATGGAGAAAAGCACCGCGGGGTGGAAAGCATGGGGAGGTCAGGAAAAATGCTGTGGCAATGTAGCATAGGTTTATGAAAAACATCGCGGGGTGGTGCGCATTGTATGGGTGTGTAACATTACATTCACTAGTAGGAGTGAGAAAAACATCACGGGGTGGTGTGAATCGGAGGGTCTGAATTAGGATAGGCAGTGAGTGGCTATGTAGGATGGAGAAAAGCAACGCGGGGTGGTCAGCATGGGGAGGTCAGGAAACATGCAGTGGCAATGTAGGATACGTTTCTGAAAAACATCGCGGGGTGGTGCGCATTCTATGGGTGTGTAACTTTACATTCACTAGTAGGAGTGAGAAAAACATCACGGGGTGGTGTGAATCGGAGGGTCTGAATTAGGATAGGCAGTGAGTTTCAATGTAGGATGGAGAAAAGCACCGCGGGGTGGAAAGCATGGGGAGGTCAGGAAAAATGCTGTGGCAATGTAGCATAGGTTTATGAAAAACATCGCGGGGTGGTGCGCATTGTATGGGTGTGTAACATTACATTCACTAGTAGGAGTGAGAAAAACATCACGGGGTGGTGCGCATTGTATTTCTGTGTAAAATTACATTCACTTGTAGGAGTGAGAAAAACATCATGGGGTGGTGTGAATCTGAGGGTCTGAATTAGGATAGGCAGTGAGTGGCAATGTAGGATGGAGAAAAGCACCGCGGAGTGGTCAGTATGGGGACGTCAGAAAACATGCATTGGCAATGTAGGATAGTTTTCTGAAAAACATTGCGGGGTGGTGAGCATTGTATGGGTGTGTAACATTACATTCACTAGTAGGAGTGAGAAAAACATCACGAGGTGGTGCGCATTGTATTTCTGTGTAACATTACATTCACTAGTAGGAGTGAGAAAAACAAAATGGGGTGGTGTGAATCTGAGGTTCTGAATTAGGATAGGCAGTGAGTGGCAATGTAGGATGGAGAAAAGCCTCGCGGGGTGGTCAGCATCGGGAGGTCAGGAAACATGCAGTGGCAATGTAGGATAGGTTTCTGAAAAACATCACGGGGTGGTCGCATTGTATGGGTGTGTAACATTATATTGACTAGTAGGAGTGAGAAAAACATCACGGGGTGGTGTGAATCCGAGGGTCTGAATTAGGATAGGCAGTGAGTGGCAAAGTAGAATGGAGAAAAGCACCGTGGGGTGGTCAGCATGGGGAGGTCAGGAAACATGCAGTGGCAATGTAGGATAGGTTTCTAAAAAACATCGCTGGGTGGTGCGCATGTATGGGTGTGTAACATTACCTTCACTAGTAGGAGTGAGAAAAACATCACGGGGTGGTGTGAATCGGAGGGTCTGAATTAGGGAAGGCAGTGAGTGGCAATGTAGGATGGAGAAAAGCACCGCGGGTTGGTCAGCATGGGGAGGTCAGGAAACATGCAGTGGCAATGTAGGAAAGGTTTCTGAAAAACATCGCGGGGTGGGGAGCATTGTATGGGTGTGTAACATTACATTTCACTAGTAGGAGTGAGAAAAACATCACGGGCTGGTGTGAATCGGAGGGTCTGAATTAGGATAGGCAGTGAGTTTCAATGTAGGATGGAGAAAAGCACCGCCGGGTGGAAAGCATGGGGAGGTCAGGAAAAATGCTGTGGCAATGTAGCATAGGTTTATGAAAAACATCGCGTGGTGGTGCGCATTGTATGGGTGTGTAACATTACATTTCACTAGTAGGAGTGAGAAAAACATCGCGGGGTGGTGTGAATCGGAGGGCCTGAATTAGGATAGGCAGTGAGAGGAAATGTAGGATGGAGAAAAGCACCGCGGAGTGGTCAACATGGGGAGGTCAGGAAACATGCAGTGGCAATGTAGGATAGGTTTCTGAAAAAATCGCGGAGTGGTGCGCATTGTATGGGTGTGTAACATTACATTCACTAGTAGGAGTGAGAAAAACATCGCGGGGTGGTGCGCATTGTATGGGTGTGTAACATTACATTCACTAGTAGGAGTGAGAAAAAATTCGTGGGGTGGTGCGCATTTTATGGCTGTGCAACATTACATTCACTAGTAGGAGTGAGAAAAACATCACGGGGTGGTGTGAATCGGGGGGTCTGAATTAGGATAGGCAGTGAGTGGCAATGCAGGATGGAGAAAAGCACAGCTTGGTGGTCAGCATGGGGAGGCTAGGAAACATGCGGTAGCAATATAGGATAGATTTCTGAAAAACATCGCGGGTTGGTGCGCATTATATTGGTGTGTAACATTACATTCACTAGTAGGAGTGAGAAAAACATCACGGGGTGGTGTGAATCGGGGTTCTGAATTAGGATAGGCAGTGAGTGGCAATGTAGGATGGAGAAAAGCACCGCAGGGTGGTCAGCATGGGGAGGTCAGGAAACATGTAGTGGCAATGTAGGATACGTTTCTGAAAAACATCGCGGGGTGGTGCGCCTTGTATGGGTGTGTAACATTACATTCACTAGTAGGAGTGAGAAAAAATTCGCGGGGTGGTGCGCATTTTATGGCTGTGCAACATTACATTCACTAGTAGGAGTGAGAAAAACATCACGGGGTGGTGTGAATCGGGCCGTCTGAATTAGGATAGGCAGTGAGTGGCAATGCAGGATGGAGAAAAGCACCGCAGGGTGGTCAGCATGGGGAGGTTAGGAAACATGTGGTGACAATGTAGGATAGATTTCTGAAAAACATCGCGAGTTGGTGCGCATTATATGGGTGTGTAACATCACATTCACTAGTAGGAGTGAGAAAAACATCGCGGGGTGGTGTGAATCGGAGGGTCTGAATTAGGATAGGCAGTGCGTGGCAATTTAGGATTGAGAAAAGCACGGCGGTGTGGTCAGCATGGGGAGGTCAGGAAACATGCAGTGGCAATGTACGATAGGTTTCGGAAAAACATCGCGGGTGGTGCGCATTGTATGGGTGTGTAACATTACATTCACTAGTAGGAGTGAGAAAAACATCACGGGGCGGTGTGAATCCGAGGTCTGTTTAGGATAGGCAGTGAGTAGCAATGTAGAATGGAGAAAAGCACCGCGGAGTGGTCAGCATGCGGAGGCCAGGAAACATGCAGTGGCAATGTAGGATAGGTTTCTGAAAAACATCGCGGGGTGGTGCGCATTCTATGGTTGTGGAACATTACGTTCACTAGTAGGAGTGAGAAAAACATCACGGGGTGGTGTGAATCGGAGGGTCTGAATTAGGATAGGCAGTGAGTGGCAATGTAGGACGGAGAAAAGCACCGCAGGGTGGACAGCATGGAGAGGTCAGGAAACATGCAGTGGCAATGTAGGATAGGTTTCTGAAAAACATCGCGGGGTGGTGCGCATTCTATGGGTGTGTAACATTACCTTCACTAGTAGGAGTTAGAAAAACATCACGGGGTGGTTTGAATCGGAGTGTCTGAATTAGGGAAGGCAGTGAGTGGCAATGTAGGATGGAGAAAAGTACCGCGGGTTGGTCCGCATGGGGAGGTCAGGAAACATGCAGTGGCAATGTAGGATAGGTTTCGAAAAACATCGCGGGGTCGTGCGCATTGTATGGGTGTGTAACATTTCATTCACTAGTAGGAGTGAGAAAAACATCACGGGGTGGTGCGAATTGTATGGCTGTGTAACATTACATTCACTAGTAGGAGTGAGAAAAACATCACGGGGTGGTGTGAATCGGAGGGTCTCAATTAGGATAGGAGGTGAGTGGAAATGTAGGATGGAGAAAAGCACCGCGTGGTGTTCAGCTTGTGGAGGTCAGGAAACATGTAGTGGCAATGTAGGATAAGTTTCTGAAAAACATCGCGGGGTGGTGCGCATTGTATGGGTGTGTAACATTACATTCACTAGTAGGAGTGAGAAAAAATTCACGGGGTGGTGTGAATTGGAGGGTCTGAATTAGGATAGGCAGTGAGTGGCCATGTAGGATGGAGAAAAGCACCGCGGGGTGGTCAACATGGGGAGGTCAGGAAACATGCAGTGGCAATGTAGGATAGGTTTCTGAAAAACATCGCGGGGTGGTGCGCATTCTATGGGTGTGTAACTTTACATTCACTAGTAGGAGTGAGAAAAACATCACGGAGTGGTGTGAATCGGAGGATTTGAATTAGGATAGGCAGTGAGTTTCAATGTAGGATGGAGAAAAGCACTGCGGAGTGGTCAGCATGGGGAGGTCAGGAAACATGCAGTGGCAATGTACGATAGGTTTCTGAAAAACATCGCGGGCTGGTTCGCATTGTATGGGTGTGTAACATTACATTCACTAGTAGGAGTGAGAAAAACAACGCGGGTGGTGCGCATTCTATGGTTGTGGAACATTACGTTCACTATTAGGAGTGAGAGAAACATCACGGGGTCGTGTGAATCAGAGGGTCTGAATTAGGATAGGCAGTGAGTGGCAATGTAGGATGGAGAAAAGCACCGCAGGGTGGACAGCATGGGGAGGTCAGGAAACATGCAGTGGCAATGTAGGTTAGGTTTCTGAAAAACATCGCGGGGTGGTGCGCTTTGTATGGGTGTGTAACATTACATTCACTAGTAGGAGTGAGAAAAACATCACGGGGTAGTGCGCATTGTATTTCTGTGTAACATTACATTGACTAGTAGGAGTGAGAAAAACATCATGGGGTGGTGTGAATCTGAGGGTCTGAATTAGGATAGGCAGTGAGTGGCAATGTAGGATGGAGAAAAGTACCGCGGGGTGGTCAGCATGGGGAGGTCAGGAAACATGCTGTGCCAATGTAGGATTCGTTTCTGAAAAACATTGCGGGGTGGTGTGCATTCTATGGGTGTGTAACATTACATTCACTAGTAGGAGTGAGAAAAACATCACGGGGTGGTGTAAATCGTTGGGTCTGAATTAGGATAGGCAGTGAGTGGCTATGTAGGATGGAGAAAAGCAACGCGGGGTGGTCAGCATGGGGAGGTCAGGAAACATGCAGTGGCAATGTAGGATACGTTTCTGAAAAACATCGCGGGGTGGTGCCCATTCTATGGGTGTGTAACTTTACATTCACTAGTAGGAGTGAGAAAAACATCACGGGGTGGTGTGAATCGGAGGGTCTGAATTAGGATAGGCAGTGAGTTTCAATGTAGGATGGAGAAAAGCACCGCGGGGTAGAAAGCATGGGGAGGTCAGGAAAAATGCTGTGGCAATGTAGCATAGGTTTATGAAAAACATCGCGGGGTGGTGCGCATTGTATGGGTGTGTAACATTACATTCACTAGTAGGAGTGAGAAAAACATCACGGGGTGGTGCGCATTGTATTTCTGTGTAACATTACATTCACTTGTAGGAGTGAGAAAAACATCATGGGGTGGTGTGAATCTGAGGGTCTGAATTAGGATAGGCAGTGAGTGGCAATGTAGGATGGAGAAAAGCACCGCGGAGTGGTCAGCATGGGGACGTCAGGAAACATGCATTGGCAATGTAGGATAGGTTTCTGAAAAACGTTGCGGGGTGGTGAGCATTGTATGGGTGTGTAACATTACATTCACTAGTAGGAGTGAGAAAAACATCACGGGGTGGTGCGCATTGTATTTCTGTGTAACATTACATTCACTAGTAGGAGTGAGAAAAACATCACGGGGTGGTGTGAATCCGAGGGTCTGAATTAGGATAGGCAGTGAGTGGCAAAGTAGAATGGAGAAAAGCACCGTGGGGTGGTCAGCATGGGGAGGTCAGGAAACATGCAGTGGCAATGTAGGATAGGTTTCTAAAAAACATCGCTGGGTGGTGCGCATGTATGGGTGTGTAACATTACCTTCACTAGTAGGAGTGAGAAAAACATCACGGGGTGGTGTGAATCGGAGGGTCTGAATTAGGGAAGGCAGTGAGTGGCAATGTAGGATGGAGAAAAGCACCGCGCGTTTGTCAGCATGGGGAGGTCAGGAAACATGCAGTGGCAATGTAGGAAAGGTTTCTGAAAAACATCGCGGGGTGGGGAGCAATGTATGGGTGTGTAACATTACATTGACTAGTAGGAGTGAGAAAAACATCACGGGGTGGTGTAAATCTGAGGGTCTGAATTAGGATAGGCAGTGAGTGGCAATGTAGAATGGAGAAAAGCACAGCGGGGTGGTCAGCATGGGGAGGTCAGGAAACATGCAATGGCAATGTAGGATAGGTTTCTGAAAAACATCGCGTGGTGGTGCGCAT
This sequence comes from Cavia porcellus, assembly GCF_034190915.1. Classification (NCBI taxonomy): domain Eukaryota; kingdom Metazoa; phylum Chordata; class Mammalia; order Rodentia; family Caviidae; genus Cavia; species Cavia porcellus. The sequence goes on from NW_026947515.1 coordinate 33,112,077, forward strand.
TGTATGGGTGTGTAACATTACATTTCACTAGTAGGAGTGAGAAAAACATCTCGGGGTGGTGTGAATCGGAGGGTCTGAATTAGGATAGGCAGTGAGTTTCAATGTAGGATGGAGAAAAGCACCGCGGGGTGGAAAGCATGGGGAGGTCAGGAAAAATGCTGTGGCAATGTAGCATAGGTTTATGAAAAATATCGCGTGGTGGTGCGCATTGTATGGGTGTGTAACATTACATTTCACTAGTAGGAGTGAGAAAAACATCGCGGGGTGGTGTGAATCGGAGGGCCTGAATTAGGATAGGCAGTGAGAGGCAATGTAGGATGGAGAAAAGCACCGCGGAGTGGTCAACATGGGGAGGTCAGGAAACATGCAGTGGCAATGTAGGATAGGTTTCTGAAAAAATCGCGGAGTGGTGCGCATTTTATGGGTGTGTAACATTACATTCACTAGAAGGAGTGAGAAAAACATCGCGGGGTGGTGCGCATTGTATGGGTGTGTAACATTACATTCACTAGTAGGAGTGAGAAAAAATTCGTGGGTTGGTGCGCATTTTATGGCTGTGCAACATTACATTCACTAGTAGGAGTGAGAAAAACATCACGGGGTGGTGTGAATCGGGGGGTGTTAATTAGGATAGGCAGTGAGTGGCAATGCAGGATGGAGAAAAGCACAGCTGGGTGGTCAGCATGGGGAGGCTAGGAAACATGCGGTAGCAATATAGGATAGATTTCTGAAAAACATCGCGGGTTGGTGCGCATTATATTGGTGTGTAACATTACATTCACTAGTAGGAGTGAGAAAAACATCACGGGGTGGTGTGAATCGGGGGGTCTGAATTAGGATAGGCAGTGAGTGGCAATGTAGGATGGAGAAAAGTACCGCGGGGTGGTCAGCATGGGGAGGTCAGGAAACATGCTGTGCCAATGTAGGATTAGTTTCTGAAAAACATTGCGGGGTGGTTTGCATTCTATGGGTGTGTAACATTACATTCACTAGTAGGAGTGAGAAAAACATCACGGGGTCGTGTGAATCGGAGGGTCTGAATTAGGATAGGCAGTGAGTGGCTATGTAGGATGGAGAAAAGCAACGCGGGGTGGTCAGCATGGGGAGGTCAGGAAACATGCAGTGGCAATGTAGGATACGTTTCTGAAAAACATCGCGGGGTGGTGCGCATTCTATGGGTGTGTAACTTTACATTCACTAGTAGGAGTGAGAAAAACATCACGGGGTGGTGTGAATCGGAGGGTCTGAATTAGGATAGGCAGTGAGTTTCAATGTAGGATGGAGAAAAGCACCACGGGGTGGAAAGCATGGGGAGGTCAGGAAAAATGCTGTGGCAATGTAGCATAGGTTTATGAAAAACATCGCGGGGTGGTGCGCATTGTATGGGTGTGTAACATTACATTCACTAGTAGGAGTGAGAAAAACATCACGGGATGGTGTGAATAGGAGGGTCTGAATTAGGGTAGGCAGTGAGTGGCAATGTAGGATGGAGAACAGCACCGCGGGGTGGTCAGCATGGGGAGGTCAGGAAACATGCAGTGGCAATGTTGGATAGGTTTCTGAAAAACATCGCGCGGTGGTGCGCATTGTGTGGGTGTGTAATATTACATTCACTAGTAGGAATAAGAAAAACATCACGGGGTGGTGTGAATAGGAGGGTCTGAATTAGGGTAGGCAGTGAGTGGCAATGTAGGATGGAGGAAAGCACGGCGGGATGGTCAGCATGGGGAGGTCAGGAAACATGCAGTGGCAATGTAGGATAGGTTTCTGAAAAAACATCGCGGGGTGGTGCGCATTGTATGGGTGTGTAACATTACATTCACAAGTAGGAGTGAGAAAAACATCACGGGGTGGTGCGAATTGTATGGCTGTGTAAAATTACATTCACTAGTAGGAGTGAGAAAAACATCACGGGGTGGTGTGAATCGGAGGGTCTGAATTAGGATAGGCAGTGAGTGGCAATGCAGGATGGAGAAAAGCACCGCGGGGTGGTCAGCATGGGGAGGTCAGGAAACATGCAGTGGCAATGTAGGATAGGTTTCTGAAAAACATCGCGGGGTGGTGCGCATTCTATGGGTGTGCAACATTACCTTCACTAGTAGGAGTTAGAAAAACATCACGGGGTGGTTTGAATCAGAGGGTCTGAATTATGGAAGGCAGTGAGTGGCAATGTAGGATGGAGAAAAGTATCGCGGGTTGGTCCGCATGGGGAGGTCAGGAAACATGCAGTGGCAATGTAGGATAGGATTCTGAAAAACATCGCGGGGTCGTGCGCATTGTATGGGTGTGTAACATTACATTCACTAGTAGGAGTGAGAAAAACATCACGGGGTGGTGCGAATTGTATGGCTGTGTAACATTACATTCACTAGTAGGAGTGAGAAAAACATCACGGGGTGGTGTGAATCGGAGGGTCTGAATTAGGATAGGAGGTGAGTGGCAATGTAGGATGGAGAAAAGCACCGCGTGGTGTTCAGCATGGGGAGGTCAGGAAACATGTAGTGGCAATGTAGGATACGTTTCTGAAAAACATCGCGGGGTGGTGGGCATTGTATGGGTGTGTAACATTCCATTCACTAGTAGGAGTGAGAAAAAATTAGCGGGGTGGTGCGCATTTTATGGCTGTGCAACATTACATTCACTAGTAGGAGTGAGAAAAACATCACGGGGTGGTGTGAATCGGGCGGTCTGAATTAGGATAGGCAGTGAGTGGCAATGCAGGATGGAGAAAAGCACCGCAGGGTGGTCAGCATGGGGAGGTTAGGAAACATGCGGTGACAATGTAGGATAGATTTCTGAAAAACATCGCGAGTTGGTGCGCATTATATGGGTGTGTAACTTTACATTCACTACTAGGAGTGAGAAAAACATCACGGATTGGTGTGAATCGGAGGGTTTGAATTAGGATAGGCAGTGAGTGGCAATGTAGGATGGAGAAAAGCACTGCGGAGTGGTCAGCATGGGGAGGTCAGGAAACATGCAGTGGCAATGTAGGATAGGTTTCTGAAAAAACATCGCGGGGTGGTGCGCATTGTATGGGTGTGTAACATTACATTCACAAGTAGGAGTGAAAAAAACATCACGGGGTGGTGCGAATTGTATGGCTGTGTAAAATTACATTCACTAGTAGGAGTGAGAAAAACATCACGGGGTGGTGTGAATCGGAGGGTCTGAATTAGGATAGGCAGTGAGTGGCAATGTAGGATGGAGAAAAGCACCGCAGGGTGGTCAGCATGGGGAGGTCAGGAAACATGTAGTGGCAATGTAGGATACGTTTCTGAAAAACATCGCGGGGTGGTGCGCCTTGTATGGGTGTGTAACATTACATTCACTAGTAGGAGTGAGAAAAAATTCGCGGGGTGGTGCGCATTTTATGGCTGTGCAACATTACATTCACTAGTAGGAGTGAGAAAAACATCACGGGGTGGTGTGAATCGGGGTGTATGAATTAGGATAGGCAGTGAGTGGCAATGCAGGATGGAGAAAAGCACGGCGGTGTGGTCATCATGGGGAGGTCAGGAAACATGCAGTGGCAATGTAGGATAGGTTTCTGAAAAACATCGCGGGGTGGTGCGCTTTCTATGGGTGTGTAACATTACATTCACTAGTAGGAGTGAGAAAAACATCACGGGGTGGTGGGCATTGTATGGGTGTGTAACATTACATTCACTAGTAGGAGTGAGAAAAAATTCACGGGGTGGTGCGCATTTTATGGCTGTGCAACATTACATTCACTAGTAGGAGTGAGAAAAACATCACGGGGTGGTGTGAATCGGGCGGTCTGAATTAGGATAGGCAGTGAGTGGCAATGCAGGATGGAGAAAAGCACCGCAGGGTGGTCAGCATGGGGAGGTTAGGAAACATGCGGTGACAATGTAGGATAGATTTCTGAAAAACATCGCGAGTTGGTGCGCATTATATGGGTGTGTAACTTTACATTCACTACTAGGAGTGAGAAAAACATCACGGATTGGTGTGAATCGGAGGGTTTGAATTAGGATAGGCAGTGAGTGGCAATGTAGGATGGAGAAAAGCACTGCGGAGTGGTCAGCATGGGGAGGTCAGGAAACATGCAGTGGCAATGTACGATAGGTTACTGAAAAACATCGCGGGGTGGTGCGAATTGTATGGGTGTGTAACATTACATTCACTAGTAGGAGTGAGAAAAACATCATGGGGCGGTGTGAATCCGAGGTCTGTTTAGGATAGGCAGTGAGTAGCAATGTAGAATGGAGAAAAGCACCGCGGAGTGGTCAGCATGCGGAGGCCAGGAAACATGCAGTGGCAATGTAGGATAGGTTTCTGAAAAACATCGCGGGGTGGTGCGCATTCTATGGTTGTGGAACATTACGTTCACTAGTAGGAGTGAGAAAAACATCACGGGGTGGTGTGAATCGGAGGGTCTGAATTAGGATAGGCAGTGAGTGGCAATGTAGGACGGAGAAAAGCACCGCGGGGTGGACAGCATGGGGAGGTCAGGAAACATGCTGTGGCAATGTAGGATAGGTTTCTGAAAAACATCGCGGGGTGGTGCGCATTCTATGGGTGTGTAACATTACGTTCACTAGTAGGAGTTAGAAAAACATCACGGGGTGGTTTGAATCGGAGGGTCTGAATTAGGGAAGGCAGTGAGTGGCAATGTAGGATGGAGAAAAGTACCGCGGGTTGGTCCGCATGGGGAGGTCAGGAAACATGCAGTGGCAATGTAGGATAGGTTTCTGAAAAACATCGCGGGGTCGTGCGCATTGTATGGGTGTGTAACATTTCATTCACTAGTAGGAGTGAGAAAAACACCACGGGGTGGTGCGAATTGTATGGCTGTGTAACATTACATTCACTAGTAGGAGTGAGAAAAACATCACGGGGTGGTGTGAATCGGAGGGTCTCAATTAGGATAGGAGGTGAGTGGAAATGTAGGATGGAGAAAAGCACCGCGTGGTGTTCAGCATTTGGAGGTCAGGAAACATGTAGTGGCAATGTAGGATACGTTTCTGAAAAACATCGCGGGGTGGTGCGCATTGTATGGGTGTGTAACATTACATTCACTAGTAGGAGTGAGAAAAAATTCGCTGGGTGGTGTGAATTGGAGGGTCTGAATTAGGATAGGCAGTGAGTGGCCATGTAGGATGGAGAAAAGCACCGCGGGGTGGTCAGCATGGGGAGGTCAGGAAACATGCAGTGGCAATGTAGAATAGGTTTCTGAAAAACATCGCGGGGTGGTGCGCATTCTATGGGTGTGTAACTTTACATTCACTAGTAGGAGTGAGAAAAACATCACGGAGTGGTGTGAATCGGAGGGTTTGAATTAGGATAGGCAGGGAGTTTCAATGTAGGATGGAGAAAAGCACTGCGGAGTGGTCAGCATGGGGAGGGCAGGAAACATGCAGTGGCAATGTACGATAGGTTTCTGAAAAACATCGCGGGCTGGTTCGCATTGTATGGGTGTGTAACTTTACATTCACTAGTAGGAGTGAGAAAAACATTGCGGGTGGTGCGCATTCTATGGTTGTGGAACATTACGTTCACTATTAGGAGTGAGAGAAACATCACGGGGTCGTGTGAATCAGAGGGTCTGAATTAGGATAGGCAGTGAGTGGCAATGTAGGATGGAGAAAAGCACCGCAGGGTGGACAGCATGGGGAGGTCAGGAAACATGCAGTGGCAATGTAGGTTAGGTTTCTGAAAAACATCGCGGGGTGGTGCGCTTTGTATGGGTGTGTAACATTACATTCACTAGTAGGAGTGAGAAAAACATCACGGGGTAGTGCGCATTGTATTTCTGTGTAACATTACATTGACTAGTAGGAGTGAGAAAAACATCATGGGGTGGTGTGAATCTGAGGGTCTGAATTAGGATAGGCAGTGAATGGCAATGTAGAATGGAGAAAAGCACAGCGGGGTGGTCAGCATGGTGAGGTCAGGAAACATGCAGTGGCAATGTAGGATAGGTTTCTGAAAAACATCGCGGGGTGGTGCGCATTGTGTGGGTGTGTAACATTACATTCACTAGTAGGAGTGAGAAAAACATCGCGGGGTGGTGTGAATCGGAGGGCCTGAATTAGGATAGGCAGTGAGAGGCAATGTAGGATGGAGAAAAGCACCGCGGAGTGGTCAACATGGGGAGGTCAGGAAACATGCAGTGGCAATGTAGGATAGGTTTCTGAAAAAATCGCGGGGTGGTGCGCATTTTATGGGTGTGTAACATTACATTCACTAGTAGGAGTGAGAAAAACATCGCGGGGTGGTGCGCATTGTATGGGTGTGTAACATTACATTCACTAGTAGGAGTGAGAAAAAATTCGTGGGGTGGTGCGTATTTTATGGCTGTGCAACATTACATTCACTAGTAGGAGTGAGAAAAACATCACGGGGTGGTGTGAATCGGGGGTTCTGAATTAGGATAGGCAGTGAGTGGCAATGTAGGATGGAGAAAAGTACCGCGGGGTGGTCAGCATGAGGAGGTCAGGAAACATGCTGTGCCAATGTAGGATTCGTTTCTGAAAAATATCGCGGGGTGGTTTGCATTCTATGGGTGTGTAACATTACATTCACTAGTAGGAGTGAGAAAAACATCACGGGGTGGTGTGAATCGGAGGGTCTGAATTAGGATAGGCAGTGAGTGGCTACGTAGGATGGAGAAAAGCAACGCGGGGTGGTCAGCATGGGGAGGTCAGGAAACATGCAGTGGCAATGTAGGATACGTTTCTGAAAAACATCGCGGGGTGGTGCGCATTCTATGGGTGTGTAACTTTACATTCACTGGTAGGAGTGAGAAAAACATCACGGGGTGGTGTGAATCGGAGGGTCTGAATTAGGATAGGCAGTGAGTTTCAATGTAGAATGGAGAAAAGCACCGCGGGGTGGAAAGCATGGGGAGGTCAGGAAAAATGCTGTGGCAATGTAGCATAGGTTTATGAAAAACATCGCGGGGTGCTGCGCATTGTATGGGTGTGTAACATTACATTCACTAGTAGGAGTGAGAAAAATATCACGGGGTGGTGCGCATTGTATTTCTGTGTAACATTACATTCACTTGTAGTAGTGAGAAAAACATCATGGGGTGGTGTGAATCTGAGGGTCTGAATTAGGATAGGCAGTGAGTGGCAATGTAGGATGGAGAAATGCACCGCGGAGTGTTCAGCATGGGGACCTCAGGAAACATCCATTGGCAATGTAGGATAGGTTTCTGAAAAACATTGCATGGTGGTGCGCATTGTATGGGTGTGTAACATTACATTCACTAGTAGGAGAGAGAAAAACATCACGTTGTGGTGCGCATTATATTTCTGTGTAACATTACATTCACTAGTAGGAGTGAGAAAAACATCATGGGGTGGTGTGAATCTGAGGTTCTGAATTAGGATAGGCAGTGAGTGGCAATGTAGGATGGAAAAAAGCATCGCGGGGTGGTCAGCATGGGGAGGTCAGGAAACATGCAGTGGCAATGTAGGATAGGTTTCTGAAAAACATCGCGGGGTGGTCGCATTGTATGGGTGTGTAACATTACATTGACTAGTAGGAGTGAGAAAAACATCCCGGGGTGGTGTGAATCCGAGGGTCTGAATTAGGATAGGCAGTGAGTGGCAAAATAGAATGGAGAAACGCACCGTGGGTGGTCAGCATGGGGAGGTCAGGAAACATGCAGTGGCAATGTAGGATAGGTTTCTAAAAAACATCGCTGGGTGGTGCGCATGTATGGGTGTGTAACATTACCTTCACTAGTAGGAGTGAGAAAAACATCACGGGGTGGTGTGAATCGGAGGGTCTGAATTAGGATAGGCAGTGAGTGGCAATGCAGGATGGAGAAAAGCCCCGCTGGGTGGTCAGCATGGGGAGGTTAGGAAACATGCGGTAGCAATATAGGATAGATTTCTGAAAAACATCGCGGGTGGGTGCGCATTATATTGGTGTGTAACATTACATTTCACTAGTAGGAGTGAGAAAAACATCACGGGGTGGTGTGAATCGGAGGGTCTGAATTAGGATAGGCAGTGAGTTTCAATGTAGGATGGAGAAAAGCACCGCGGGGTGGAAAGCATGGGGAGGTCAGGAAAAATGCTGTGGCAATGTAGCATAGGTTTATGAAAAACATCGCGTGGTGGTGCGCATTGTATGGGTGTGTAACATTACATTTCACTAGTAGGAGTGAGAAAAACATCGCGGGGTGGTGCGCATTGTATGGGTGTGTAACATTACATTCACTAGTAGGAGTGAGAAAAAATTCGTGGGGTGGTGCGCATTTTATGGCTGTGCAACATTACATTCACTAGTAGGAGTGAGAAAAACATCACGGGGTGGTGTGAATCGGGGGGTCTGAATTAGGATAGGCAGTGAGTGGCAATGCAGGATGGAGAAAAGCACAGCTGGGTGGTCAGCATGGGGAGGCTAGGAAACATGCGGTAGCAATATAGGATAGATTTCTGAAAAACATCGCGGGTTGGTGCGCATTATATTGGTGTGTAACATTACATTCACTAGTAGGAGTGAGAAAAACATCACGGGGTGGTGTGAATCGGGGGGTCTGAATTAGGATAGGCAGTGAGTGGCAATGTAGGATGGAGAAAAGTACCGCGGGGTGGTCAGCATGGGAGGTCAGGAAACATGCTGTGCCAATGTAGGATTAGTTTCTGAAAAACATCGCGGGGTGGTTTGCATTCTATGGGTGTGTAACATTACATTCACTAGTAGGAGTGAGAAAAACATCACGGGGTGGTGTGAATCGGAGGGTCTGAATTAGGATAGGCAGTGAGTGGCTATGTAGGATGGAGAAAAGCAACGCGGGGTGGTCAGCATGGGGAGGTCAGGAAACACGCAGTGGCAATGTAGGATACATTTCTGAAAAACATCGCGGGGTGGTGCGCATTCTATGGGTGTGTAACTTTACATTCACTAGTAGGAGTGAGAAAAACATCACGGGTTGGTGCGAATTGTATTGGTGTGTGTTACATTACATTCACTAGTAGGAGTGAGAAAAACATCACGGGGTGGTGTGAATCGGAGGGTCTGAATTAGGATAGGCAGTGAGTGGCAATTTAGGATGGAGAAAAGCACCGCGGGGTGGTCAGCATGGGGAGGTCAGGAAACATGCAGTGGCAATGTAGGATATGTTTCTGAAAAACATCGCGGGGTGGTGCGCATTGTATGGGTGTGTAACATTACATTCACTAGTAGGAGTGAGAAAAACATCGCGGGGTGGTGTGAATCGGAGGGTCTGAATTAGGATAGGCAGTGCGTGGTAATGTAGGATGGAGAAAAGCACTGCGGGGTGGTCAGCATGGGGAGGTCAGAAACATGCAGTGGCAATGTAGGATACATTTCTGAAAAACATCGCTGGTTGGTGGGCATTGTATAGGTGTGTAACATTACATTCACTAATAGAAGTGAGAAAAACATCGCAGGGTGGTGCGAATTGTATGGCTGTGTAACATTACATTCACTAGTAGGAGTGAGAAAAGCATCACGGGGTGGTGTGAATCGGAGGGTCTGAATTAAGATAGGCAGTGAGTGGCAATGTAGGATGGAGAAAAGCACCGCGGGGTGGTCAGCATGGGGAAGTTAGGAAACATGCAGTGGCAAGTAGGATAGGTTTCTGAAAAACATGGCGGGGTGGTGCGCATTGTATGGGTGTGTAACATTACATTCACTAGTAGGAGTGAGAAAAAATTCGCGGGGTGGTGTGAATTGGAGGGTCTGAATTAGGATAGGCAGTGAGTGGCCATGTAGGATGGAGAAAAGCACCGCGGGGTGGTCAGCATGGGGAGGTCAGGAAACATGCAGTGGCAATGTAGGATAGGTTTCTGAAAAACATCGCGGGGTGGTGCGCATTCTATGGGTGTGTAACTTTACATTCACTAGTAGGAGTGAGAAAAACATCACGGAGTGGTGTGAATCGGAGGGTTTGAATTAGGATAGGCAGTGAGTTTCAATGTAGGATGGAGAAAAGCACTGCGGAGTGGTCAGCATGGGGAGGGCAGGAAACATGCAGTGGCAATGTACGATAGGTTTCTGAAAAACATCGCGGGGAGGTGGGCTTTGTATGGGTGTGTAACATTACATTCACTAGTAGGAGTGAGAAAAACATCACGGGGTAGTGCGCATTGTATTTCTGTGTAACATTACATTGACTAGTAGGAGTGAGAAAAACATCATGGGGTGGTGTGAATCTGAGGGTCTGAATTAGGATAGGCAGTGAATGGCAATGTAGAATGGAGAAAAGCACAGCGGGGTGGTCAGCATGGTAAGGTCAGGAAACATGCAGTGGCAATGTAGGATAGGTTTCTAAAACATCGCGGGGTGGTGCGCATTGTGTGGGTGTGTAACATTACATTCACTAGTAGGAGTGAGAAAAACATCGCGGGGTGGTGTGAATCGGAGGGCCTGAATTAGGATAGGCAGTGAGAGGCAATGTAGGATGGAGAAAAGCACCGCGGAGTGGTCAACATGGGGAGGTCAGGAAACATGCAGTGGCAATGTAGGATAGGTTTCTGAAAAACTCGCGGGGTGGTGCGCATTTTATGGGTGTGTAACATTACATTCACTAGTAGGAGTGAGAAAAACATCGCGGGGTGGTGCGCATTGTATGGGTGTGTAACATTACATTCACTAGTAGGAGTGAGAAAAACATCACGGGGTGGTGTGAATCGGGGGTTCTGAATTAGGATAGGCAGTGAGTGGCAATGTAGGATGGAGAAAAGTACCGCGGGGTGGTCAGCATGAGGAGGTCAGGAAACATGCTGTGCCAATGTAGGATTCGTTTCTGAAAAATATCGCGGGGTGGTTTGCATTCTATGGGTGTGTAACATTACATTCACTAGTAGGAGTGAGAAAAACATCATGGGGTGGTGTGAATCTGAGGTTCTGAATTAGGATAGGCAGTGAGTGGCAATGTAGGATGGAGAAAAGCATCGCGGGGTGGTCAGCATGGGGAGGTCAGGAAACATGCAGTGGCAATGTAGGATAGGTTTCTGAAAATCATCGCGGGGTGGTCGCATTGTATGGGTGTGTAACATTACATTGACTAGTAGGAGTGAGAAAAACATCCCGGGGTGGTGTGAATCCGAGGGTCTGAATTAGGATAGGCAGTGAGTGGCAAAATAGAATGGAGAAAAGCACCGTGGGGTGGTCAGCATGGGGAGGTCAGGAAACATGCAGTGGCAATGTAGGATAGGTTTCTAAAAAACATCGCTGGGTGGTGCGCATGTATGGGTGTGTAACATTACCTTCACTAGTAGGAGTGAGAAAAACATCACAGGGTGGTGTGAATCGGAGGGTCTGAATTAGGGAAGGCAGTGAGTGGCAATGTAGGATGGAGAAAAGCACCGCGGGTTGGTCAGCATGGGGAAGTCAGGAAACATGCAGTGGCAATGTAGGATAGGTTTCTGAAAAACATCGCGTGGTGGTGCGCATTGTGTGGGTGTGTAACATTACATACACTAGTAGGAGTGAGAAAAACATCGCGGGGTGGTTTGAATTGGAGGGCCTGAATTAGGATAGGCAGTGAGAGGCAATGTAGGATGGAGAAAAGCACCGCGGAGTGGTCAACATGGGGAGGTCAGGAAACATGCAGTGGCAATGTAGGATAGGTTTCTGAAAAAATCGCGGGGTGGTGCGCATTTTATCGGTGTGTAACATTACATTCACTAGTAGGAGTGAGAAAAACATCGCGGGGTGGTGCGCATTGTATGGGTGTGTAACATTACATTCACTAGTAGGAGTGAGAAAAAATTCGTGGGGTGGTGGGCATTTTAAGGCTGTGCAACATTACATTCACTAGTAGGAGTGAGAAAAACATCAAGGGGTGGTGTGAATCGGGGGGTCTGAATTAGGATAGGCAGTGAGTGGCAATGCAGGATGGAGAAAAGCACCGCTGGGTGGTCAGCATGGGGAGGTTAGGAAACATGCGGTAGCAATATAGGATAGATTTCTGAAAAACATCGCGGGTTGGTGCGCATTATATTGGTGTGTAACATTACATTTCACTAGTAGGAGTGAGAAAAACATCACGGGGTGGTGTGAATCGGAGGGTCTGAATTAGGATAGGCAGTGAGTTTCAATGTAGGATGGAGAAAAGCACCGCGGGGTGGAAAGCATGGGGAGGTCAGGAAAAATGCTGTGGCAATGTAGCATAGGTTTATGAAAAACATCGCGTGGTGGTGCGCATTGTATGGGTGTGTAACACTACATTTCACTAGTAGGAGTGAGAAAAACATCGTGGGCTGGTTCGCATTGTATGGGTGTGTAACATTACATTCACTAGTAGGAGTGAGAAAAAATTCGTGGGGTGGTGCGTATTTTATGGCTGTGCAACATTACATTTCACTAGTAGGAGTGAGAAAAACATCACGGGGTGGTGTGAATCGGAGGGTCTGAATTAGGATAGGCAGTGAGTTTCAATGTAGGATGGAGAAAAGCACCGCGGGGTGGAAAGCATGGGGAGGTCAGGAAAAATGCTGTGGCAATGTAGCATAGGTTTATGAAAAACATCGCGTGGTGGTGCGCATTGTATGGGTGTGTAACATTACATTTCACTAGTAGGAGTGAGAAAAACATCGCGGGGTGGTGTGAATCGGAGGGCCTGAATTAGGATAGGCAGTGAGAGGCAATGTACGATGGAGAAAAGCACCGCGGAGTGGTCAACATGGGGAGGTCAGGAAACATGCAGTGGCAATGTAGGATAGGTTTCTGAAAAAATCGCGGAGTGGTGCGCATTTTATGGGTGTGTAACATTACATTCACTAGTAGGAGTGAGAAAAACATCGCGGGGTGGTGCGCATTGTATGGGTGTGTAACATTACATTCACTAGTAGGAGTGAGAAAAAATTCGTGGGGTGGTGCGCATTTTATGGCTGTGCAACATTACATTCACTAGTAGGAGTGAGAAAAACATCACGGGGTGGTGTGAATCGGGGGGTCTGAATTAGGATAGGCAGTGAGTGGCAATGCAGGATGGAGAAAAGCACAGCTGGGTGGTCAGCATGGGGAGGCTAGGAAACATGCGGTAGCAATATAGGATAGATTTCTGAAAAACATCGCGGGTTGGTGCGCATTATATTGGTGTGTAACATTACATTCACTAGTAGGAGTGAGAAAAACATCACGGGGTGGTGTGAATCGGGGGGTCTGAATTAGGATAGGCAGTGAGTGGCAATGTAGGATGGAGAAAAGTACCGCGGGGTGGTCAGCATGGGGAGGTCAGGAAACATGCTGTGCCAATGTAGGATTAGTTTCTGAAAAACATCGCGGGGTGGTTTGCATTCTATGGGTGTGTAACATTACATTCACTAGTAGGAGTGAGAAAAACATCACGGGGTGGTGTGAATCGGAGGGTCTGAATTAGCATAGGCAGTGAGTGGCTATGTAGGATGTAGAAAAGCAACGCGGGGTGGTCAGCATGGGGAGGTCAGGAAACATGCAGTGGCAATGTAGGATACGTTTCTGAAAAACTTCACGGGGTGGTGCGCATTCTATGGGTGTGTAACTTTACATTCACTAGTAGGAGTGAGAAAAACATCACGGGGTGGTGTGAATCGGAGGGTCTGAATTAGGATAGGCAGTGAGTTTCAATGTAGGATGGAGAAAAGCACCGCGGGGTGGAAAGCATGGGGAGGTCAGGAAAAATGCTGTGGAAATGTAGCATAGGTTTATGAAAAACATCGCGGGGTGGTGCGCATTGTATGGGTGTGTAACATTACATTCACTAGTAGGAGTGAGAAAAACATCACGGGGTGGTGTGAATAGGAGGGTCTGAATTAGGGTAGGCAGTGAGTGGCAATGTAGGATGGAGAACAGCACCGCGGGGTGGTCAGCATGGGGAGGTCAGGAAACATGCACTGGCAATGTTGGATAGGTTTCTGAAAAACATCGCGCGGTGGTGCGCATTGTGTGGGTGTGTAATATTACATTCACTAGTAGGAATAAGAAAAACATCACGAGGTGGTGTGAATAGGAGGGTCTGAATTAGGGTAGGCAGTGAGTGGCAATGTAGGATGGAGGAAAGCACGGCGGGATGGTCAGCATGGGGAGGTCAGGAAACATGCAGTGGCAATGTAGGATAGGTTTCTGAAAAAACATCGCGGGGTGGTGCGCATTGTATGGGTGTGTAACATTACATTCACAAGTAGGAGTGAGAAAAACATCACGGGGTGGTGCGAATTGTATGGCTGTGTAAAATTACATTCACTAGTAGGAGTGAGAAATACATCACGGGGTGGTGTGAATCGGAGGGTCTGAATTAGGATAGGCAGTGAGTGGCAATGTAGGATGGAGAAAAGCACCGCGGGGTGGTCAGCATGGGGAGGTCAGGAAACATGTAGTGGCAATGTAGGATACGTTTCTGAAAAACATCGCGGGGTGGTGTGCCTTGTATGGGTGTGTAACATTACATTCACTAGTAGGAGTGAGAAAAAATTCGCGGGGTGGTGCGCATTTTATGGCTGTGCAACATTACATTCACTAGTAGGAGTGAGAAAAACATCACGGGGTGGTGTGAATCGGGGTGTATGAATTAGTGTAGGCAGTGAGTGTCAATGTAGGATGGAGAAAAGCACCGCGGGGTGGTCAGCATGGGGAGGTCAGGAAACATGCAGTGGCAATGTAGAATAGGTTTCTGAAAAACATTGCGGGGTGGTCGCATTGTATGGGTGTGTAACATTACATTGACTAGTAGGAGTGAGAAAAACATCCCGGGGTGGTGTGAATCCGAGGGTCTGAATTAGGATAGGCAGTGAGTGGCAAAATAGAATGGAGAAAAGCACCGTGGGGTGGTCAGCATGGGGAGGTCAGGAAACATGCAGTGGCAATGTAGGATAGGTTTCTAAAAAACATCGCTGGGTGGTGCGCATGTATGGGTGTGTAACATTACCTTCACTAGTAGGAGTGAGAAAAACATCACGGGGTGGTGTGAATCGGAGGGTCTGAATTAGGGAAGGCAGTGAGTGGCAATGTAGGATGGAGAAAAGCACCGCGGGTTGGTCAGCATGGGGAGGTCAGGAAACATGCAGTGGCAATGTAGGAAAGTTTTCTGAAAAACATCGCGGGGTGGGGAGCAATGTATGGGTGTGTAACATTACATTGACTAGTAGGAGTGAGAAAAACATCACGGGGTGGTGTGAATCCGAGGGTCTGAATTAGGACAGGCAGTCAGTGGCAATGTAGAATGGAGAAAAGCACAGCGGGGTGGTCAGCATGGGGAGGTCAGGAAACATGCAATGGCAATGTAGGATAGGTTTCTGAAAAACATCGCGTGGTGGTGCGCATTGTATGGGTGTTTAACATTACATTCACTAGTAGGAGTGAGAAAAACATCACAGGGTGGTGTGAATCAGAGGGTCTGAATTAGGGGAGGCAGTCAGTGGCAATGTAGGATGGAGAAAAGCACCGCGGGTTGGTCCGCATGGGGAGGTCAGGAAACATGCAGTGGCAATGTAGGATAGGTTTCTGAAAAACATCGCGGGGTGGTGCGCATTGTGTGGGTGTGTAACATTACATTCACTAGTAGGAGTGAGAAAAACATCGCGGGGTGGTTTGAATTGGAGGGCCTGAATTAGGATAGGCAGTGAGAGGCAATGTAGGATGGAGAAAAGCAACGCGGAGTGGTCAACATGGGGAGGTCAGGAAACATGCAGTGGCAATGTAGGATAGGTTTCTGAAAAAATCGCGGGGTGGTGCGCATTTTATGGGTGTGTAACATTACATTCACTAGTAGGAGTGAGAAAAACATCGCGGGGTGGTGCGCATTGTATGGGTGTGTAACATTACATTCACTAGTAGGAGTGAGAAAAAATTCGTGGGGTGGTGCGCATTTTAAGGCTGTGCAACATTACATTCACTAGTAGGAGTGAGAAAAACATCACGGGGTGGTGTGAATCGGGGGGTCTGAATTAGGATAGGCAGTGAGTGGCAATGCAGGATGGAGAAAAGCACCGCTGGGTGGTCAGCATGGGGAGGTTAGGAAACATGCGGTAGCAATATAGGATAGATTTCTGAAAAACATCGCGGGTTGGTGCGCATTATATTGGTGTGTAACATTACATTCACTAGTAGGAGTGAGAAAAACATCACGGGGTGGTGTGAATCGGGGGCTCTGAATTAGGATAGGCAGTGAGTGGCAATGTAGGATGGAGAAAATTACCGCGGGGTGGTCAGCATGGGGAGGTCAGGAAACATGCTGTGCCAATGTAGGATTTGTTTCTGAAAAACATCGCGGGGTGGTTCTCATTCTATGGGTGTGTAACATTACATTCACTAGTAGGAGTGAGAAAAACATCACGGGGTGGTGTGAATCGGAGGGTCTGAATTAGGATAGGCAGTGAGTGGCTATGTAGGATGGAGAAAAGCACCGCAGGGTGGAAAGCATGGGGAGGTCAGGAAAAATGCTGTGGCAATGTAGCATAGGTTTATGAAAAACATCGCGGGGTGGTGCGCATTGTATGGGTGTGTAACATTACATTCACTAGTAGGAGTGAGAAAAACATCACGGGGTGGTGCGCATTGTATTTCTGGGTAACATTACATTCACTTGTAGGAGTGAGAAAAACATCATGGGGTGGTGTGAATCTGAGGGTCTGAATTAGGATAGGGAGTGAGTGGCAATGTAGGATGGAGAAAAGCACCGCAGAGTGGTCAGCATGGGGACGTCAGGAAACATGCATTGGCAATGTAGGATAGGTTTCTGAAAAACATTGCGGGGTGGTGCGCATTGTATGGGTGTGTAACATTACATTCACTAGTAGGAGTGAGAAAAACATCATGGGGTGGTGTGAATCTGAGGTTCTGAATTAGGAAAGGCAGTGAGTGGCAATGTAGGATGGAGAAAAGCATCGCGGGGTGGTCACGATGGGGAGGTCAGGAAACATGCAGTGGCAATGTAGGATAGGATTCTGAAAAACATCGCGGGGTGGTCGCATTGTATGGGTGTGTAACATTACATTGACTAGTAGGAGTGAGAAAAACATCACGGGGTGGTGTGAATCGGAGGGTCTGAATTAGGATACGCAGTGAGTGGCAATGTAGGATGGAGAAAAGCACCGCGGGTTGGTCAGCATGGGGAGGTCAGGAAACATGCAGTGGCAATGTAGGAAAGGTTTCTGAAAAACATCGCGGTGTGGGGAGCAATGTATGGGTGTGTAACATTATATTCACTAGTAAGAGTGAGAAAAACATCGCGCGGGTGTGTGAATCAGAGGGTCTGAATTAGGGTAGGCAATGAGTGGCAATGTAGGATGGAGAACAGCACCGCGGGGTGGTCAGCATGGGGAGGTCAGGAAACATGCAGTGGCAATGTTGGATAAGTTTCTGAAAAACTTCACGCGGTGGTGCGCATTGTGTGGGTGTGTAATATTACATTCACTAGTAGGAATAATAAAAACATCACGGGGTGGTGTGAATAGGAGGGTCTGAATTAGGGTAGGCAGTGAGTGGCAATGTAGGATGGAGGAAAGCACGGCGGGGTGGTCAGCATGCGGAGGTCAGGAAACATGCAGTGGCAATGTAGGATAGGTTTCTGAAAAATCATCTCGGGGTGGTGCGCATTGTATGGGTGTGTAACATTACATTCACAAGTAGGAGTGAGAAAAACATCACGGGGTGGTGCGAAGTGTATGTCTGTGTAACATTACATTCACTTATAGGAGTGAGAAAAACATCACGGGGTGGTGTGAATCGGAGGGTCTGAATTAGGATAGGCAGTGAGTGGCAATGTAGGATGGAAAAAAGCACCGCGGGGTGGTCAGCATGGGGAGGTTAGGAAAAATGTAGTGGCAATGTAGGATACGTTTCTGAAAAACATCGCGGGGTGGTGCGCATTGTATGGGTGTGTAACATTACATTCACTAGTAGGAGTGAGAAAAAATTCGCGGGGTGGTGCGCATTTTATGGCTGTGCAACATTACATTCACTAGTAGGAGTGAGAAAAACATCACGGGGTGGTGTGAATCGGGGGGTATGAATTAAGATAGGCAGTGAGTGGCAATGCAGGATGGAGAAAAGCACCGCGGGGTGGTCAGCATGGGGAGGTCAGGAAACATGCAGTGGCAATGTAGGATAGGTTTCTGAAAAACATCGCAGGGTGGTGCGCATTCTATGGGTGTGTTACATTACCTTCACTAGTAGGAGTTAGAAAAACATCACGGGGTGGTTTGAATCGGAGGGTCTGAATTAGGGAAGGCAGTGAGTGGCAATGTAGGATGGAGAAAAGTACCGCGGGTTGGTCCGCATGGGGAGGTCAGGAAACATGCAGTGGCAATGTAGGATAGGTTTCTGAAAAACATCGCGGGGTCGTGCAGATTGTATGGGTGTGTAACATTTCATTCACTAGTAGGAGTGAGAAAAACATCACGGGGTGGTGCGCATTGTATGGGTGTGTAACATTACAATAATTAGTAGGAGTGAGAAAAACATCACGGGGTGGTGTGAATCGGAGGGTCTCAATTAGGATAGGAGGTGAGTGGAAATGTAGGATGGAGAAAAGCACCACGTGGTGTTCAGCATGGGGAGGTCAGGAAACATGTAGTGGCAATGTAGGATACGTTTCTGAAAAATATCGCGGGGTGGTGCGCATTGTATGGGTGTGTAACATTACATTCACTAGTAGGAGTGAGAAAAAATTCGCGGGGTGGTGCGCATTTTATGGCTGTGCAACATTACATTCACTAGTAGGAGTGAGAAAAAATTCACGGGGTGGTGCGCATTGTATGGGTTTGTAACATTACATTCACTACTAGGAGTGAAAAAAACATCACGGAGTGGTGTAAATCGGAGGGTTTGAATTAGGATAGGCAGTGAGTGGCAATGTAGGATGGAGAAAAGTACTGCCAGGTGGTCAGCATGGGGAAGTCAGGAAACATGCAGTGGCAATGTAGGATAGGTTTCTGAAAAACATGGCGGGGTTGTTCTCATTGAATGGGTGTGTAACATTACATTCACAAGTAGGAGTGAGAAAAACATCACGGGGTGGTGTGAATCGGAGGGTCTGAATTAGGATACACATTGAGTGGCAATGTAGGTTCGAGAAAAGCACTGCGGGTTGGTCAGCATGGTGAAGTCCGGAAACATGTAGTGGCAATGTAGGATAGGTTTCTGAAAAACATCGCGGGGTGGTGCGAATTGTATGGGTGTGTAACATAACATTCACTAGTAGGAGTGAGAAAAACATCGCGGGGTGGTGTGAATCGGAGGGTCTGAATTAGGATAGGCAGTGAGTGGCAATTTAGGATGGAGAAAAGCACGGCGGGGTGGTCAGCATGGGGAGTTCAAGAAACATGCAGTGGCAATGTAGGATAGGTTTCTGAAAAACATCGCGGGGTGGTGCGCTTTCTAGGGGTGTGTAACATTACGTTCACTAGTAGGATTGAGAAAAACATCACGGGGTGGTGTGAATCGGAGGGTCTGAATTAGGATAGGCAGTGAGTTTCAATGTAGGATGGAGAAAAGCACTGCGGAGTGGTCAGCATGGGGAGGTCAGGAAACATGCAGTGGCAATGTACGATAGGTTTCTGAAAAACATCGCGCGCTGGTGCGCATTGTATGTGTGTGTAACATTACATTCACTAGTAGGAGTGAGAAAAACATCGCGGGTGGTGCGCATTGTATGGGTGTGTTACATTACATTCACTAGTAGGAGTGAGAAAAACATCACGGGGCGGTGTGTATCGGAGGGTCTGTTTAGGATAGGCAGTGAGTGGCAATGTAGAATGGAGAAAAGCGCCACGGGGTGGTCAGCATGCGGAGGCCAGGAAACATGCAGTGGCAATGTAGGATAGGTTTCTGAAAAACATCGCGGGGTGGTTCGCATTCTATGGGTGTCGAACATTACGTTCACTAGTAGGAGTGAGAAAAACATCACGGGGTGGTGTGAATCGAAGGGTCTGAATTAGGATAGGCAGTGAGTGGCAATGTAGGATGGAGAAAAGCACCGCAGGGTGGACAGCATGGGGAGGTCAGGAAACATGCTGTGGCAATGTAGGATAGGTTTCTGAAAAACATCGCGGGGTGGTGCGCATTGTATGGGTGTGTAACATTACATTCACTAGTAGGAGTGAGAAAAACATCACGGGGTGGTGTGAATCGGAGGCTCTGAATTAGGATAGTCAGTGAGTGGCAATGTAGGATGGAGAAAAGCACCGCGGAGTGGTCAGCATGGGGAGGTCAGGAAAAATGCAGTGGCAATGTAGGATAGGTTTCTGAAAAACATCGCGGGGTGGTGCGCATTCTATGGGTGTGTAACATTACCTTCACTAGTAGGAGTTAGAAAAACATCACGGGGTGGTTTGAATCGGAGGGTCTGAATTAGGGAAGGCAGTGAGTGGCAATGTAGGATGGAGAAAAGTACCGCGGGTTGGTCCGCATGGGGAGGTCAGGAAACATGCAGTGGCAATGTAGGATAGGTTTCTGAAAAACATCGCGGGGTCATGCGCATTGTATGGGTGTGTAACATTACATTCACTAGTAGGAGTGAGAAAAACATCACGGGGTGGTGCGAATTGTATGGATGTGTAACATTACATTCACTAGTAGGAGTGAGAAAAACATCATGGGGTGGTGTGAATCTGAGGTTCTGAATTAGGATAGGCAGTGAGTGGCAATGCAGGATGGAGAAAAACACCGCTGGGTGGTCAGCATGGGGAGGTTAGGAAACATGTAGTAGCAATATAGGATAGATTTCTGAAAAACATCGCGGGTTGGTGCGCATTATATTGGTGTGTAACATTACATTCACTAGTAGGAGTGAGAAAAACATCACGGGGTGGTGTGAATCGGGGGGTCTGAATTAGGATAGGCAGTGAGTGGCAATGTAGGATGGAGAAAAGCACCGCGGGGTGGTCAGCATGGGGAGGTCAGGAAACATGCTGTGCCAATGTAGGATTCGTTTCTGAAAAACATCGCGGGATGGTTTGCATTCTATGGGTGTGTAACATTACATTCACTAGTAGGAGTGAGAAAAACATCACGGGGTGGTGTGAATCGGAGGGTCTGAATTAGGATAGGCAGTGAGTGGCTATGTAGGATGGAGAAAAGCAACGCGGGGTGGTCAGCATGGGGAGGTCAGGAAACATGCAGTGGCAATGTAGGATACGTTTCTGAAAAACATCGCGGGGTGGTGCGCATTCTATGGGTGTGTAACTTTACATTCACTAGTAGGAGTGAGAAAAACATCACGGGGTGGTGTGAATCGGAGGGTCTGAATTAGGATAGGCAGTGAGTTTCAATGTAGGATGGAGAAAATCACCGCAGGGTGGAAAGCATGGGGAGGTCAGGAAAAATGCTGTGGCAATGTAGCATAGGTTTATGAAAAACATCGCGGGGTGGTGCGCATTCTATGGGTGTGTAACATTACATTCACTAGTAGGAGTGAGAAAAACATCACGGGGTGGTGCGCATTGTATTTCTGTGTAACATTACATTCACTTGTAGGAGTGAGAAAAACATCATGGGGTGGTGTGAATCTGAGGGTCTGAATTAGGATAGGCAGTGAGTGGCAATGTAGGATGGAGAAAAGCACCGCAGAGTGGTCAGCATGGGGACGTCAGGAAACATGCATTGGCAATGTAGGATAAGTTTCTGAAAAACATTGTGGGGTGGTGCGCATTGTATGGGTGTGTAACATTACATTCACTAGTAGGAGTGAGAAAAACATCACGGGGTGGTGTGCATTGTATTTCTGTGTAACATTACATTCACTAGTAGGAGTGAGAAAAACATCATGGGGTGGTGTGAATCTGAGGTTCTGAATTAGGATAGGCAGTGAGTGGCAAGGTAGAATGGAGAAAAGCACCGTGGGGTGGTCAGCATGGGGAGGTCAGGAAACATGCAGTGGCAATGTAGGATAGGTTTCTAAAAAACATCGCTGGGTGGTGCGCATGTATGGGTGTGTAACATTACCTTCACTAGTAGAAGTGAGAAAAACATCACGGGGTGGTGTGAATCGGAGGGTCTGAATTAGGGAAGGCAGTGAGTGGCAATGTAGGATGGAGAAAAGCACCGCGGGTTGGTCAGCATGGGGAGGTCAGGAAACATGCAGTGGCAATGTAGAAAAGGTTTCTGAAAAACATCGCGGTGTGGGGAGCAATGTATGGGTGTGTAACATTATATTCACTAGTAGGAGTGAGAAAACATCGCGCGGGTGTGTGAATCAGAGGGTCTGAATTAGGATAGGCAGTGAGTGTCAATGTAGGATGGAGAACAGCACCGCGGGGTGGTCAGCATGGGGAGGTCAGGAAACATGCAGTGGCAATGTTGGATAGGTTTCTGAAAAACTTCGCGCGGTGGTGCGCATTGTGTGGGTGTGTAATATTACATTCACTAGTTGGAATAATAAAAACATCACGGGGTGGTGTGAATAGGAGGGTCTGAATTAGGGTAGGCAGTGAGTGGCAATGTAGGATGGAGGAAAGCACGGCGGGGTGGTCAGCATGCGGAGGTCAGGAAACATGCAGTGGCAATGTAGGATAGGTTTCTGAAAAATGATCTCGGGTTGGTGCGCATTGTATTGGTGTGTAACATTACATTCACAAGTAGGAGTGAGAAAAACATCACGGGGTGGTGCGAAGTGTATGTCTGTGTAACATTACATTCACTTATAGGAGTGAGAAAAACATCACGGGGTGGTGTGAATCGGAGGGTCTGAATTAGGATAGGCAGTGAGTGGCAATGCAGGATGGAGAAAAGCACCGCGGGGTGGTCAGCATGGGGAGGTCAGGAAACATGCAGTGGCAGTGTAGGATAGGTTTCTGAAAAACATCGCAGGGTGGTGCGCATTGTATGGGTGTGTAACATTACCTTCACTAGTAGGAGTTAGAAAACATCACGGGGTGGTTTGAATCGGAGGGTCTGAATTAGGGAAGGCAGTGAGTGGCAATGTAGGATGCAGAAAAGTACCGCGGGTTGGTCCGCATGGGGAGGTCAGGAAACATGCAGGGGCAATGTAGGACAGGTTTCTGAAAAACATCGCGGGGTCGTGCGCATTGTATGGGTGTGTAACATTTCATTCACTAGTAGGAGTAAGAAAAACATCACGGGGTGGTGCGAATTGTATGGCTGTGTAACATTACATTCACTAGTAGGAGTAAGAAAAACATCGCGGGGTGGTGTGAATCGGAGGGTCTCAATTAGGATAGGAGGTGAGTGGAAATGTAGGATGGAGAAAAGCACCGCGTGGTGTTCAGCATGGGGAGGTCAGGAAACATGTAGTGGCAATGTAGGATACGTTTATGAAAAACATCGCGGGGTGGTGCGCATTGTATGGGTGTGTAACATTACATTCACTAGTAGGAGTGAGAAAAAATTCGCGGGGTGGTGTGAATCGGAGGCTCTGAATTAGGATAGTCAGTGAGTGGCAATGTAGGATGGAGAAAAGCACCGCGGAGTGGTCAGCATGGGGATGTCAGGAAAAATGCAGTGGCAATGTAGGATAGGTTTCTGAAAAACATCGCGGGGTGGTGCGCATTCTATGGGTGTGTAACATTACCTTCACTAGTAGGAGTTAGAAAAACATCACGGGGTGGTTTGAATCGGAGGGTCTGAATTAGGGAAGGCAGTGAGTGGCAATGTAGGATGGAGAAAAGTACCGCGGGTTGGTCCGCATGGGGAGGTCAGGAAACATGCAGTGGCAAAGTAGGATAGGTTTCTGAAAAACATCGCAGGGTCGTGCGCATTGTATGGGTGTGTAACATTACATTCACTAGTAGGAGTGAGAAAAACATCACGGGGTGGTGCGAATTCTATGGCTGTGTAACATTACATTCACTAGTAGGAGTGAGAAAAACATCACGGGGTGGTGTGAATCGGAGGGTCTGAATTAGGATAGGCAGTGAGTGGCAATGCAGGATGGAGAAAAGCACCGCGGGGTGGTCATCATGGGGAGGTCAGGAAACATGCGGTGGCAATGTAGGATAGATTTGTGTAAAACATCACGAGTTGGTGCGCATTATATGGGTGTGTAACATTACATTCACTACTAGGAGTGAGAAAAACATCACGGAGTGGTGTGAATCGGACGGTTTGATTTAGGATAGGCAGTGAGTGGCAATGTAGGATGGAGAAAAGTACTGCCAGGTGGTCAGCATGGGGAAGTCAGGAAACATGCAGTGGCAATGTAGGATAGGTTTCTGAAAAACATCGCGGGGTGGTTCTCATTGAATGGGTGTGTAACGTTACATTCACAAGTAGGAGTGAGAAAAACATCACGGGGTGGTGTGAATCGGAGGGTCTGAATTAGGATACACAGTGAGTGGCAATGTAGGTTCGAGAAAAGCACTGCGGGGTGGTCAGCATGGTGAAGTCCGGAAACATGTAGTGGCAATGTAGGATAGGTTTCTGAAAAACATCGCGGGGTGGTGCGCTTTCTATGGGTGTGTAACATTACATTCACTAGTAGGAGTGAGAAAAACATCGCGGGTGGTGCGCATTGTATGGGTGTGTAACATTACATTCACTAGTAGGAGTGAGAAAAACATCACGGGGCGGTGTGTATCGGAGGGTCTGTTTAGGATAGGCAGTGAGGGGCAATGTAGAATGGAGAAAAGCACCGCGGGGTGGTCAGCATGTGGAGGCCAGGAAACATGCAGTGGCAATGTAGGATAGGTTTCTGACAAACATCGCGGTGTGGTGCGCCTTCTATGGGTGTGGAACATTACGTTCACTAGTAGGAGTGAGAAAAACATCACGGGGTGGTGTGAATCGGAGGGTCTGAATTAGGATAGGCAGTGAGTGGCAATGTAGGATGGAGAAAAGCACCGCAGGGTGGACAGCATGGGGAGGTCAGGAAACATGCAGTGGCAATGTAGGATAGGTTTCTGAAAAACATCGCGGGCTGGTGCGCATTGTATGGTGTGTAACATTACATTCACTAGTAGGAGTGAGAAAAACATCACGGGGTGGTGTGAATCGGAGGCTCTGAATTAGGATAGTCAGTGAGTGGCAATGTAGGATGGAGAAAAGCACCGCGGAGTGGTCAGCATGGGGAGGTCAGGAAACATGCCGTGGCAAAGTAGAATAGTTTTCTAAAAACATTGTGGGGTGGTGCGCATTGTATGGGTGTGTAACATTACATTCACTAGTAGGAGTGAGAAAAACATCATGGGGTGGTGTGAATATGAGGGTCTGAATTATGATAGACAGTGAGTAGCAATGTAGGATGGAGAAAAGCATCGCGGGGTGGTCAGCATGGGGAGGTCAGGAAACATGCAGTGGCAATGTAGGATAGGTTTCTGAAAAACATCGCGAGGTGGTGCTCATTGTATGGGTGTGTAACATTACATTGACTAGTAGGAGTGAGAAAAACATCACGGGGTGGTGTGAATCCGAGGGTCTGAATTAGGATAGGCAGTGAGTGGCAAAGTAGAATGGAGAAAAGCACAGCGGGGTGGTCAGCATGGGGAGGTCAGGAAACATGCAATGGCAATGTAGGATAGGTTTCTGAAAAACATCGCGTGGTGGTGCGCATTTTATGGGTGTGTAACATTACATTCACTAGTAGGAGTGAGAAAAACATCACAGGGTGGTGTGAATCGGAGGGTCTGAATTAGGGGAGGCAGTCAGTGGCGATGTAGGAAGGAGAAAACACCGCAGGTTGGTCCGCATGGGGAGGTCAGGAAACATGCAGTGGCAATGTAGGATAGGTTTCTGAAAAAATCGCGGGGTGGTGCGCATTTTATGGGTGTGTAACATTACATTCACTAGTAAGAGTGAGAAAAACATCGCGGGGTGGTGTGCATTGTATGGGTGTGTAACATTACTTTCACTAGTAGGAGTGAGAAAAAATTCGTGGGGTGGTGCGCATTTTATGGCTGTGCAACATTACATTCACTAGTAGGAGTGACAAAAACATCACGGTGTGGTGTGAATCGGGGGGTCTGAATTAGGATAGGCAGTGAGTGGCAATGCAGGATGGAGAAAAGCACCACTGGGTGGTCAGCATGGGGAGGTTAGGAAACATGCGGTAGCAATGTAGGATAGATTTCTGAAAAACATCGCGGGTTGGTGCGCATTATATTGGTGTGTAACATTACATTCACTAGTAGGAGTGAGAAAAACATCACGGGGTTGTGTGAATCAGGGGGTCTGAATTAGGATAGGCAGTGAGTGGCAATGTAGGATGGAGAAAA
The DNA here is from genome assembly GCF_034190915.1 of Cavia porcellus. Taxonomy (NCBI): domain Eukaryota; kingdom Metazoa; phylum Chordata; class Mammalia; order Rodentia; family Caviidae; genus Cavia; species Cavia porcellus. The sequence goes on from NW_026947515.1 coordinate 33,138,176, forward strand.
GTACCGCGGGGTGGTCAGCATGGGGAAGTCAGGAAACATGCAGTGGCAATGTAGGATAGGTTTATGAAAAACATGGCGGGGTGGTTTGCTTTCTATGGGTGTGTAACATTACATTCACTAGTAGGAGTAAGACAAACATCACGGGGTGGTGTGAATCGGAGGGTATGAATTAGGATAGGCAGTGAGTGGCAATGTAGGATGGAGAAAAGCACCGCGGGTTGGACAGCATGGAGAGGTCAGGAAACATGCAGTGGCAAGGTAGAATAGGTTTCTGAAAAAACATAACGGGGTGGTGCGAATTGTATGGGTGTGTTACATTACATTCACTAGTAGGAGTGAGAAAAACATCGCATGGTGGTGTGAATCAGAGGGTCTGCATTAGGATAGGCAGAGAGTGCCAATGTAGGAGGCAGAAAAGCTCCGCGGAGCGGTCAGCATGGGGAGGTCAGTAAACATTAAGTGGCAATGTTTGATAGGTTTCTGAAAAACATTGCGGGGTGGTGTGCGTTGTATGGGTGTGTAACATTACATTCACTAGTAGGTTGAGAAAAACATCACGGGGTATTGTGAATCGGAGGGTCTGAATTAGGATAGGCAGTGAGTGGCAATGTAGGATGGAGAAAAGCACCGTGGGGTGGTCAGCATGTGGAGGTCAGGAAACATGCAGTGGCAATGTAGGATAGGTTTCTGAAAAACATCGCTGGGTGGTGCACATTCTATGGGTGTGTAACTTTACATTCACTAGTAGGAACGAGAAAAACATCACGGGGTGGTGTGAATCGGAGGGTCTGAAATAGGATAGGATGTGAGTTTCAATGTAGGATGGAGAAAAGCACCGCGGTGTGGACAGCATGCGGAGGCCCGGAAACATGCAGTGACAATATAGGATAGGTTTCTGAAAAAAATCCCGGGGTGGTGCGCATTGTATGGGTGTGTAACATTACATTCACTAGTAGGAGGCAAAAAAACATTGCGGGGTGGTGTGAATCGGAGGGCCTGAATTAGGATAGGCAGTGAGTGGCAATGTAGGATGGAGAAAAGCACCGCGGAGTGGTCAGCATGGGGAGGTCAGGAAACATGCAGTGGCAATGTAGGATAGATTTCTGAAAAACATCGCGGGGTGGTGCGCATTGTATGGGTGTGTAACATTACATTCACTAGTAGGAGTGAGAAAAACATCGCGGGGTGGTGCGCATTGTATGGGTGTGTAACATTACATTTACTACTAGGAGTGAGAAAAACATCACGGGGTGGTGTGAAGCAGAGGGTCTGTTTAGGATAGGCAGTGAGTTGCAATGTAGAATGGAGAAAAGCACGGCGGGGTGGTCAGCATGTGGAGGTCAGGAAACATGTAGTGACAATGTAGGATACGTTTCTGAAAAACATTGCGGGGTGGTGTGCGTTGTATGGGTGTGTAACATTACATTCACTAGTAGGTTGAGAAAAACATCACGGGGTATTGTGAATCGGAGGGTCTGAATTAGTGTAGGCAGTGAGTGGCAATGTAGATGGGGAAAATCACCGCGGGGTGGTCAGCATGGGGAGGTCAGGAAACATGCAGTGGCAATGTAGGATAGGTTTCAGAAAAACATCGCGGGGTGGTGTGCACTGTGTGGGTGTGTAACATTACATTCACTAGTAGGAATGAGGAAAACATCACGGGGTGGTGTGAATAGGAGTGTCTGAATTAGGGTAGGCAGTGAGTGGCAATGTAGGATGGAGAAAAGCACCACGGGGTGGTCAGCATGCGGAGGTCAGGAAACATGTAGTGACAATGTAGGATACGTTTCTGAAAAACATCGCGGGGTGGTGCGCATTGTATGGGTGTGTAACATTACATTCACTATTTGGAGTGAGAAAAACATCACGGGGTGGTGCGAATTGTATGGCTTTGTAACATTACTTTCACTAGTAGGAGTGAGAAAAACATCACGGGGTGGTGTGAATCGTAAGGTCTGAATTAGGATAGGAAGTGAGTGGCAATGTAGGATGGAGAAAAGCACCGCGGAGTGGTCAGCATGGGGAGATCAGGAAACATGTAGTGGCAATGTAGGATACGTTACTAAAAAACATCGCATTGTGGTGCGCATTGCATGGGTGTGTAACGTTACATTCACTAGTAGGAGTGAGAAAAACATCACGGGGTGGTGTGAATCAGAGGGTCTGAATTAGTATAGGCAGTGAGTGCCAATGTAGGATGGAGAAAAGCATCACGGGGTGGTCAGCATGGGGAGGTCAGGAAACATGCAGTGGCAATGTAGGATAGGTTTCTGAAAAACATCGCGGGGTGGTGTGCATTGTAAGGGTGTGTAATATTACATTCACTAGTAGGAGTGAGAAAAACATCACGGGGTGGTGTGAATCTGAGGGTCTGAATTAGGATAGGCAGTGAGTGGAAATGTAGGATGGAGAAAAGCACGGCGGGGTGGTCAGCATGGGGAGGTCAGGAAACATGCAGTGGCAATGTAGGATAGGTTTCTGAAAAACATCGCTTGGTGGTGCGCATTCTATGGGTGTGTAACATTATGTTCACTAGTAAGAGTGAGAAAAACATCACGGGGTGGTGCGCATTGTATTTCTGTGTAACATTACATTCACTAGTAGGAGTGAGAAAAACATCATGGGGTGGTGTGAATCTCTGGGTCTGAATTAGGATAGACAGTGAGTGGCAATGTAGGATGGAGAAAAGCATCGCGGGGTGGTCAGCATGGGGAGGTCAGGAAACATGCTGTGGCAATGTAGGATAGGTTTCTGAAAAACATCGCGAGGTGGTGCGCATTGTATGGGTGTGTAACATTACATTCACTAGTAGGAGTGAGAAAAAATCGCGGGGTGGTGTGCATTTTTTGGCTGGGCAACATTACATTCCCTAGTAGGAGTGAGAAAAACATCACGGGCTGGTGTGAATCGGGGGTTTGAATTAGAATAGGCAGTGAGTGGCAATGTAGGATGGAGAAAAGTACTGCGGGGTGGTCAGCATGGGGAGGTCAGGAAACATGCAGTGGCAATGTAGGATAGGTTTCTGAAAAACATCACGAGGTGGTGCGCATTGTATGGGTGTGTAACATTACATTGACTAGTAGGAGTGAGAAAAACATCACGGGGTGGTGTGAATCCGAGGGTCTGAATTAGGATAGGCAGTGAGTGGCTATGTAGATTGGAGAAAAGCACCGCGGGGTGGTCAGCATGGGGAGGTCAGGAAACATGCAGTGGCAATGTAGGATAGGTTTCTGAAAAACATCACGGGGTGGTGCGCATTGTGTGGGTGTGTAACATTACATTCACTAGTAGGAATGAGAAAAACATCACGGGGTGGTGTGAATAGGAGGGTCTGAATTAGGGTAGGCAGTGAGTGGCAATGTAGGATGGAGGAAAGCACGGCGGGGTGGTCAGCATGGGGAGGTCAGGAAACATGCAGTGGCAATGTAGGATAGGTTTCTGAAAAACATCGCGGGGTGGTGCAAATTGTATGGCTGTGTAGCATTACATTCACTAGTAGGAGTGAGAAAAACATCACGGGGTGGTGTGAATCGGAGGGTCTGAATTAGGATATGCAGTGAGTGGCAATGTAGGATGGAGAAAAGCACCGCGGGGTGGTCAGCATGCGGAGGTCAGGAAACATGTAGTGGCAATGTAGGATACGTTTCTGAAAAACATCGCGGGGTGGTGCGCATTGTATGGGTGTGTAACATTACATTCACTAGTAGGAGTGAGAAAAAATCGCGTGGTGGTGCGCATTTTTTGGCTGTGCAACATTACATTCACTAGTAGGAGTGAGAAAAACATCACGGGCTGGTGTGAATCGGGTGTTTGAATTAGAATAGGCAGTGAGTGGCAATGTAGGATGGAGAAAAGTACCGCGGGGTGGTCCGCATGGGGAAGTCAGGAAACATGCAGTGGCAATGTAGGATAGGTTTCTGAAAAACATCGCGGGGTGCTGCGCATTCTATGGGTGTGTAACATTACATTCACTAGTAGGAGTGAGAAAAACATCACGGGGTGGTGTGAATCGTGGGGTCTGAATTAGGATAGGCAGTGAGTGGCAATTCAGGATGGAGAAAAGCACCATTGGGTGGTCAGCATGGGAGTTTAGGAAACATGCGGTGGCAATGTAGGATAGATTTCTGAAAAACATCGCGAGTTGGTGCGCATTATATAGGAGTGTAACATTACATTCACTAGTAGGAGTGAGAAAATCATCATGGGGTGGTGTGAATCGGAGGATTTGAATTAGGATAGGCAGTGAGTGGCAATGTAGGATGGAGAAAAGTACCGCCAGGTGGTCAGCATGGGGAAGTCTGGAACCATGCTGTGGTAATGTAGGATAGGTTTCTGAAAAACATCGCGGGGTGATGCTCATTGAATGGGTGTGTAACTTTACATTCACTAGTAGGAGTGAGAAAAACATCACCGGTTGGTGTGAATCGGAGGGTCTGAATTAGGATACGCAGTGAGTGGCAATGTAGGTTGGAGAAAAGCACCGCGGGGTGTTCAGCATGGGGAGGTCAGGAAACATGCAGTGGCAATGTAGGATAGGTTTCTGAAAAACATCGCGGGGTGGTGCGCATTCTATGGGTGTGTAACTTTACATTCACTAGTAGGAGTGTGCAAAACATCGCGGGGTGGTGTGAATCGGAGGGTTTGAATTAGGATAGTCAGTGAGTGGCAATGTAGGATGAAGAAAAGCACCGCGGTGTGGACAGCATGCGGAGGCCAGGAAAGATGCAGTGACAATGTAGGATAGGTTTCTGAAAAAAATCGCGGGTGGGTGCGCATTGTCAGGGTGTGTAACATTACATTCACTAGTAGGAGTCAGAAAAACATTGCGGAGTGGTGTGAATCGGAGGGCCTGAATTAGGATAGGCAGTGAGTGGCAATGTAGGATGGAGAAAAGCACCGCGGAGTGGTCAGCATGGGGAGGTCAGGAAACATGCAGTGGCAATGTAGGATTGGTTTCTGAAAAACATCGCGGGGTGGTGCGCATTGTATGGGTGTGTAACATTACATTCACTAGTAGGAGTGAGAAAAACATCGCGGGGTGGTGCGCATTGTATGGGTGTGTAACATTACATTCACTACTAGGAGTGAGAAAAACATCACGGGGTGGTGTGAATCGGAGGGTCTGAATTAGGGTAGGCAGTGAGTTGCAATGTAGAATGGAGAAAAGCACAGCGTGTTGGTCAGCATGGGGAGGTCAGGAAACATGCAGTGGCAATGTAGGATAGCTTTCTGAAAAACATGGCGGGGTGGTGCGCATTGTATGGTTGTGTAACATTACATTCACTAGTAGGAGTGAGACAAACATCAAGACGGGTTTGAATAGGAGGGTCTGAAATAGGATAGGCAGTGAGTGGCAATATAGGATGAAGGAAAGCACCGCGGGGTTGTCAGCATGGGGAGGTCAGGAAACATGCAATGGCAATGTAGGATAGGTTTCAGAAAAACATCGCGGGGTGGTACGCATTGTATGGATGTGTAACATTACATTCACTAGTAGGAGTGAGAAAAACATCATGGGGTGGTGTGAATCTGAGGTTCTGAATTAGGATAGGCAGTGAGTGGCAATGTAGGATGGAGAAAAGCATCGCGGGGTGGTCAGCATGGGGAGGTCAGGAAACATGCAGTGGCAATGTAGGATAGGTTTCTGAAAAACATCGCGGGGTGGTCGCATTGTATGGGTGTGTAACATTACATTGACTAGTAGGAGTGAGAAAAACATCCCGGGGTGGTGTGAATCCGAGGGTCTGAATTAGGATAGGCAGTGAGTGGCAAAATAGAATGGAGAAAAGCACCGTGGGTGGTCATCATGGGGAGGTCAGGAAACATGCAGTGGCAATGTAGGATAGGTTTCTAAAAAACATCGCTGGGTGGTGCGCATGTATGGGTGTGTAACATTACCTTCACTAGTAGGAGTGAGAAAAACATCACAGGGTGGTGTGAATCGGAGGGTCTGAATTAGGGAAGGCAGTGAGTGGCAATGTAGGATGGAGAAAAGCACCGCGGGTTGGTCAGCATGCGGAGGTCAGGAAACATGTAGTGGCAATGTAGGATACGTTTCTGAAAAACATCGCTGGGTGGTGCGCATGTATGGGTGTGTAACATTACCTTCACTAGTAGGAGTGAGAAAAACATCACAGGGTGGTGTGAATCGGAGGGTCTGAATTAGGGAAGGCAGTGAGTGGCAATGTAGGATGGAGAAAAGCACCGCGGGTTGGTCAGCATGGGGAAGTCAGGAAACATGCAGTGGCAATGTAGGATAGGTTTCTGAAAAAATTGCGGGGTGGTGCGCATTTTATCGGTGTGTAACATTACATTCACTAGTAGGAGTGAGAAAAACATCGCGGGGTGGTGCGCATTGTATGGGTGTGTAACATTACATTCACTAGTAGGAGTGAGAAAAAATTCGTGGGGTGGTGCGCATTTTAAGGCTGTGCAACATTACATTCACTAGTAGGAGTTAGAAAAACATCACGGGGTGGTGTGAATCGGGGGGTCTGAATTAGGATAGGCAGTGAGTGGCAATGCAGGATGGAGAAAAGCACCGCTGGGTGGTCAGCATGGGGAGGTTAGGAAACATGCGGTAGCAATATAGGATAGATTTCTGAAAAACATCGCGGGTTGGTGCGCATTATATTGGTGTGTAACATTACATTTCACTAGTAGGAGTGAGAAAAACATCACGGGGTGGTGTGAATCGGAGGGTCTGAATTAGGATAGGCAGTGAGTTTCAATGTAGGATGGAGAAAAGCACCGCGGGGTGGAAAGCATGGGGAGGTCAGGAAAAATGCTGTGGCAATGTAGCATAGGTTTATGAAAAACATCGCGTGGTGGTGCGCATTGTATGGGTGTGTAACATTACATTTCACTAGTAGGAGTGAGAAAAACATCGCGGGGTGGTGTGAATCGGAGGGCCTGAATTAGGATAGGCAGTGAGAGGCAATGTAGGATGGAGAAAAGCACCGCGGAGTGGTCAACATGGGGAGGTCAGGAAACATGCAGTGGCAATGTAGGATAGGTTTCTGAAAAAATCGCGGAGTGGTGCGCATTTTATGGGTGTGTAACATTACATTCACTAGTAGGAGTGAGAAAAACATCGCGGGGTGGTGCGCATTGTATGGGTGTGTAACATTACATTCACTAGTAGGAGTGAGAAAAAATTCGTGGGGTGGTGCGCATTTTATGGCTGTGCAACATTACATTCACTAGTAGGAGTGAGAAAAACATCACGGGGTGGTGTGAATCGGGGGGTCTGAATTAGGATAGGCAGTGAGTGGCAATGCAGGATGGAGAAAAGCACAGCTGGGTGGTCAGCATGGGGAGGCTAGGAAACATGCGGTAGCAATATAGGATAGATTTCTGAAAAACATCGCGGGTTGGTGCGCATTATATTGGTGTGTAACATTACATTCACTAGTAGGAGTGAGAAAAACATCACGGGGTGGTGTGAATCGGGGGGTCTGAATTAGGATAGGCAGTGAGTGGCAATGTAGGATGGAGAAAAGTACCGCGGGGTGGTCAGCATGGGGAGGTCAGGAAACATGCTGTGCCAATGTAGGATTAGTTTCTGAAAAACATCGCGGGGTGGTTTGCATTCTATGGGTGTGTAACATTACATTCACTAGTAGGAGTGAGAAAAACATCACGGGGTGGTGTGAATCGGAGGTTCTGAATTAGGATAGGCAGTGAGTGGCTATGTAGGATGGAGAAAAGCAACGCGGGGTGGTCAGCATGGGGAGGTCAGGAAACACGCAGTGGCAATGTAGGATACGTTTCTGAAAAACATCGCGGGGTGGTGCGCATTCTATGGGTGTGTAACTTTACATTCACTAGTAGGAGTGAGAAAAACATCACGGGGTGGTGTGAATCGGAGGGTCTGAATTAGGATAGGCAGTGAGTTTCAATATAGGATGGAGAAAAGCACCGCGGGGTGGAAAGCATGGGGAGGTCAGGAAAAATGCTGTGGCAATGTAGCATAGGTTTATGAAAAACATCGCGGGGTGGTGCGCATTGTATGGGTGTGTAACATTACATTCACTAGTAGGAGTGAGAAAAACATCACGGGGTGGTGTGAATCGGAGGGTCTCAATTAGGATAGGAGGTGAGTGGAAATGTAGGATGGAGAAAAGCACCGCGTGGTGTTCAGCATGTGGAGGTCAGGAAACATGTAGTGGCAATGTAGGATACGTTTCTGAAAAACATCGCGGGGTGGTGCGCATTGTATGGGTGTGTAACATTACATTCACTAGTAGGAGTGAGAAAAAATTCGCGGGGTGGTGTGAATTGGAGGGTCTGAATTAGGATAGGCAGTGAGTGGCCATGTAGGATGGAGAAAAGCACCGCGGGGTGGTCAGCATGGGGAGGTCAGGAAACATGCAGTGGCAATGTAGGATAGGTTTCTGAAAAACATCGCGGGGTGGTGCGCATTCTATGGGTGTGTAACTTTACATTCACTAGTAGGAGTGAGAAAAACATCACGGAGTGGTGTGAATCGGAGGGTTTGAATTAGGATAGGCAGTGAGTTTCAATGTAGGATGGAGAAAAGCACTGCGGAGTGGTCAGCATGGGGAGGGCAGGAAACATGCAGTGGCAATGTACGATAGGTTTCTGAAAAACATCGCGGGCTGGTTCGCATTGTATGGGTGTGTAACATTACATTCACTAGTAGGAGTGAGAAAAACATCGCGGGTGGTGCGCATTCTATGGTTGTGGAACATTACGTTCACTATTAGGAGTGAGAGAAACATCACGGGGTCGTGTGAATCAGAGGGTCTGAATTAGGATAGGCAGTGAGTGGCAATGTAGGATGGAGAAAAGCACCGCAGGGTGCACAGCATGGGGAGGTCAGGAAACATGCAGTGGCAATGTAGGTTAGGTTTCTGAAAAACATCGCGGGGTGGTGGGCTTTGTATGGGTGTGTAACATTACATTCACTAGTAGGAGTGAGAAAAACATCACGGGGTAGTGCACATTGTATTTCTGTGTAACATTACATTGACTAGTAGGAGTGAGAAAAACATCATGGGGTGGTGTGAATCTGAGGGTCTGAATTAGGATAGGCAGTGAATGGCAATGTAGAATGGAGAAAAGCACAGCGGGGTGGTCAGCATGGTAAGGTCAGGAAACATGCAGTGGCAATGTAGGATACGTTTCTGAAAAACATCGCGGGGTGGTGCGCATTCTATGGGTGTGTAACTTTACATTCACTGGTAGGAGTGAGAAAAACATCACGGGGTGGTGTGAATCGGAGGGTCTGAATTAGGATAGGCAGTGAGTTTCAATGTAGAATGGAGAAAAGCACCGCGGGGTGGAAAGCATGGGGAGGTCAGGAAAAATGCTGTGGCAATGTAGCATAGGTTTATGAAAAACATCGCGGGGTGCTGCGCATTGTATGGGTGTGTAACATTACATTCACTAGTAGGAGTGAGAAAAACATCACGGGGTGGTGCGCATTGTATTTCTGTGTAACATTACATTCACTTGTAGTAGTGAGAAAAACATCATGGGGTGGTGTGAATCTGAGGGTCTGAATTAGGATAGGCAGTGAGTGGCAATGTAGGATGGAGAAATGCACCGCGGAGTGTTCAGCATGGGGACCTCAGGAAACATCCATTGGCAACGTAGGATAGGTTTCTGAAAAACATTGCGTGGTGGTGCGCATTGTATGGGTGTGTAACATTACATTCACTAGTAGGAGTGAGAAAAACATCACGGGGTGGTGCGCATTGTATTTCTGTGTAACATTACATTCACTAGTAGGAGTGAGAAAAACATCATGGGGTGGTGTGAATCTGAGGTTCTGAATTAGGATAGGCAGTGAGTGGCAATGTAGGATGGAGAAAAGCATCGCGGGGTGGTCAGCATGGGGAGGTCAGGAAACATGCAGTGGCAATGTAGGATAGGTTTCTGAAAAACATCGCGGGGTGGTCGCATTGTATGGGTGTGTAACATTACATTGACTAGTAGGAGTGAGAAAAACATCCCGGGGTGGTGTGAATCCGAGGGTCTGAATTAGGATAGGCAGTGAGTGGCAAAATAGAATGGAGAAAAGCACCGTGGGGTGGTCAGCATGGGGAGTTCAGGAAACATGCAGTGGCAATGTAGGATAGGTTTCTAAAAAACATCGCTGGGTGGTGCGCATGTATGGGTGTGTAACATTACCTTCACTAGTAGGAGTGAGAAAAACATCACAGGGTGGTGTGAATCGGAGGGTCTGAATTAGGGAAGGCAGTGAGTGGCAATGTAGGATGGAGAAAAGCACCGCGGGTTGGTCAGCATGGGGAAGTCAGGAAACATGCAGTGGCAATGTAGGATAGGTTTCTGAAAAAATTGCGGGGTGGTGCGCATTTTATCGGTGTGTAACATTACATTCACTAGTAGGAGTGAGAAAAACATCGCGGGGTGGTGCGCATTGTATGGGTGTGTAACATTACATTCACTAGTAGGAGTGAGAAAAAATTCGTGGGGTGGTGCGCATTTTAAGGCTGTGCAACATTACATTCACTAGTAGGAGTTAGAAAAACATCACGGGGTGGTGTGAATCGGGGGGTCTGAATTAGGATAGGCAGTGAGTGGCAATGCAGGATGGAGAAAAGCACCGCTGGGTGGTCAGCATGGGGAGGTTAGGAAACATGCGGTAGCAATATAGGATAGATTTCTGAAAAACATCGCGGGTTGGTGCGCATTATATTGGTGTGTAACATTACATTTCACTAGTAGGAGTGAGAAAAACATCACGGGGTGGTGTGAATCGGAGGGTCTGAATTAGGATAGGCAGTGAGTTTCAATGTAGGATGGAGAAAAGCACCGCGGGGTGGAAAGCATGGGGAGGTCAGGAAAAATGCTGTGGCAATGTAGCATAGGTTTATGAAAAACATCGCGTGGTGGTGCGCATTGTATGGGTGTGTAACATTACATTTCACTAGTAGGAGTGAGAAAAACATCGCGGGGTGGTGTGAATCGGAGGGCCTGAATTAGGATAGGCAGTGAGAGGCAATGTAGGATGGAGAAAAGCACCGCGGAGTGGTCAACATGGGGAGGTCAGGAAACATGCAGTGGCAATGTAGGATAGGTTTCTGAAAAAATCGCGGAGTGGTGCGCATTTTATGGGTGTGTAACACTACATTCACTAGTAGGAGTGAGAAAAACATCGCGGGGTGGTGCGCATTGTATGGGTGTGTAACATTACATTCACTAGTAGGAGTGAGAAAAAATTCGTGGGGTGGTGCGCATTTTATGGCTGTGCAACATTACATTCACTAGTAGGAGTGAGAAAAACATCACGGGGTGGTGTGAATCGGGGGGTCTGAATTAGGATAGGCAGTGAGTGGCAATGCAGGATGGAGAAAAGCACAGCTCGGTGGTCAGAATGGGGAGGCTAGGAAACATGCGGTAGCAATATAGGATAGATTTCTGAAAAACATCGCGGGTTGGTGCGCATTATATTGGTGTGTAACATTACATTCACTAGTAGGAGTGAGAAAAACATCACGGGGTTGTGTGAATCAGGGGGTCTGAATTAGGATAGGCAGTGAGTGGCAATGTAGGATGGAGAAAAGCTCCGAGGAGTGGTCAGCATGGGGAGGTCAGGAAACATGCAGTGGCAATGTAGGATAGGTTTCTGAAAAACATCGCGGGCTGGTGCGCATTGTATGGTGTGTAACATTACATTCACTAGTAGGAGTGAGAAAAACATCACGGGGTGGTGTGAATCGGAGGCTCTGAATTAGGATAGTCAGTGAGTGGCAATGTAGGATGGAGAAAAGCACCGCGGAGTGGTCAGCATGGGGAGGTCAGGAAACATGCCGTGGCAAAGTAGAATAGTTTTCTAAAAACATTGTGGGGTGGTGCGCATTGTATGGGTGTGTAACATTACATTCACTAGTAGGAGTGAGAAAAACATCATGGGGTGGTGTGAATATGAGGGTCTGAATTATGATAGACAGTGAGTAGCAATGTAGGATGGAGAAAAGCATCGCGGGGTGGTCAGCATGGGGAGGTCAGGAAACATGCAGTGGCAATGTAGGATAGGTTTCTGAAAAACATCGCGAGGTGGTGCTCATTGTATGGGTGTGTAACATTACATTGACTAGTAGGAGTGAGAAAAACATCACGGGGTGGTGTGAATCCGAGGGTCTGAATTAGGATAGGCAGTGAGTGGCAAAGTAGAATGGAGAAAAGCACAGCGGGGTGGTCAGCATGGGGAGGTCAGGAAACATGCAATGGCAATGTAGGATAGGTTTCTGAAAAACATCGCGTGGTGGTGCGCATTTTATGGGTGTGTAACATTACATTCACTAGTAGGAGTGAGAAAAACATCACAGGGTGGTGTGAATCGGAGGGTCTGAATTAGGGGAGGCAGTCAGTGGCGATGTAGGAAGGAGAAAACACCGCAGGTTGGTCCGCATGGGGAGGTCAGGAAACATGCAGTGGCAATGTAGGATAGGTTTCTGAAAAAATCGCGGGGTGGTGCGCATTTTATGGGTGTGTAACATTACATTCACTAGTAAGAGTGAGAAAAACATCGCGGGGTGGTGTGCATTGTATGGGTGTGTAACATTACTTTCACTAGTAGGAGTGAGAAAAAATTCGTGGGGTGGTGCGCATTTTATGGCTGTGCAACATTACATTCACTAGTAGGAGTGACAAAAACATCACGGTGTGGTGTGAATCGGGGGGTCTGAATTAGGATAGGCAGTGAGTGGCAATGCAGGATGGAGAAAAGCACCACTGGGTGGTCAGCATGGGGAGGTTAGGAAACATGCGGTAGCAATGTAGGATAGATTTCTGAAAAACATCGCGGGTTGGTGCGCATTATATTGGTGTGTAACATTACATTCACTAGTAGGAGTGAGAAAAACATCACGGGGTTGTGTGAATCAGGGGGTCTGAATTAGGATAGGCAGTGAGTGGCAATGTAGGATGGAGAAAAGTACCGCGGGGTGGTCAGCATGGGGAAGTCAGGAAACATGCAGTGGCAATGTAGGATAGGTTTATGAAAAACATGGCGGGGTGGTTTGCTTTCTATGGGTGTGTAACATTACATTCACTAGTAGGAGTAAGACAAACATCACGGGGTGGTGTGAATCGGAGGGTATGAATTAGGATAGGCAGTGAGTGGCAATGTAGGATGGAGAAAAGCACCGCAGGTTGGACAGCATGGAGAGGTCAGGAAACATGCAGTGGCAAGGTAGAATAGGTTTCTGAAAAAACATAACGGGGTGGTGCGAATTGTATGGGTGTGTTACATTACATTCACTAGTAGGAGTGAGAAAAACATCGCATGGTGGTGTGAATCAGAGGGTCTGCATTAGGATAGGCAGAGAGTGCCAATGTAGGAGGCAGAAAAGCTCCGCGGAGCGGTCAGCATGGGGAGGTCAGTAAACATTAAGTGGCAATGTTTGATAGGTTTCTGAAAAACATTGCGGGGTGGTGTGCGTTGTATGGGTGTGTAACATTACATTCACTAGTAGGTTGAGAAAAACATCACGGGGTATTGTGAATCGGAGGGTCTGAATTAGGATAGGCAGTGAGTGGCAATGTAGGATGGAGAAAAGCACCGTGGGGTGGTCAGCATGTGGAGGTCAGGAAACATGCAGTGGCAATGTAGGATAGGTTTCTGAAAAACATCGCTGGGTGGTGCACATTCTATGGGTGTGTAACTTTACATTCACTAGTAGGAACGAGAAAAACATCACGGGGTGGTGTGAATCGGAGGGTCTGAAATAGGATAGGATGTGAGTTTCAATGTAGGATGGAGAAAAGCACCGCGGTGTGGACAGCATGCGGAGGCCCGGAAACATGCAGTGACAATATAGGATAGGTTTCTGAAAAAAATCCCGGGGTGGTGCGCATTGTATGGGTGTGTAACATTACATTCACTAGTAGGAGGCAAAAAAACATTGCGGGGTGGTGTGAATCGGAGGGCCTGAATTAGGATAGGCAGTGAGTGGCAATGTAGGATGGAGAAAAGCACCGCGGAGTGGTCAGCATGGGGAGGTCAGGAAACATGCAGTGGCAATGTAGGATAGATTTCTGAAAAACATCGCGGGGTGGTGCGCATTGTATGGGTGTGTAACATTACATTCACTAGTAGGAGTGAGAAAAACATCGCGGGGTGGTGCGCATTGTATGGGTGTGTAACATTACATTTACTACTAGGAGTGAGAAAAACATCACGGGGTGGTGTGAAGCAGAGGGTCTGTTTAGGATAGGCAGTGAGTTGCAATGTAGAATGGAGAAAAGCACGGCGGGGTGGTCAGCATGTGGAGGTCAGGAAACATGTAGTGACAATGTAGGATACGTTTCTGAAAAACATTGCGGGGTGGTGTGCGTTGTATGGGTGTGTAACATTACATTCACTAGTAGGTTGAGAAAAACATCACGGGGTATTGTGAATCGGAGGGTCTGAATTAGTGTAGGCAGTGAGTGGCAATGTAGATGGGGAAAATCACCGCGGGGTGGTCAGCATGGGGAGGTCAGGAAACATGCAGTGGCAATGTAGGATAGGTTTCAGAAAAACATCGCGGGGTGGTGTGCACTGTGTGGGTGTGTAACATTACATTCACTAGTAGGAATGAGGAAAACATCACGGGGTGGTGTGAATAGGAGTGTCTGAATTAGGGTAGGCAGTGAGTGGCAATGTAGGATGGAGAAAAGCACCACGGGGTGGTCAGCATGCGGAGGTCAGGAAACATGTAGTGACAATGTAGGATACGTTTCTGAAAAACATCGCGGGGTGGTGCGCATTGTATGGGTGTGTAACATTACATTCACTATTTGGAGTGAGAAAAACATCACGGGGTGGTGCGAATTGTATGGCTTTGTAACATTACTTTCACTAGTAGGAGTGAGAAAAACATCACGGGGTGGTGTGAATCGTAAGGTCTGAATTAGGATAGGAAGTGAGTGGCAATGTAGGATGGAGAAAAGCACCGCGGAGTGGTCAGCATGGGGAGATCAGGAAACATGTAGTGGCAATGTAGGATACGTTACTAAAAAACATCGCATTGTGGTGCGCATTGCATGGGTGTGTAACGTTACATTCACTAGTAGGAGTGAGAAAAACATCACGGGGTGGTGTGAATCAGAGGGTCTGAATTAGTATAGGCAGTGAGTGCCAATGTAGGATGGAGAAAAGCATCACGGGGTGGTCAGCATGGGGAGGTCAGGAAACATGCAGTGGCAATGTAGGATAGGTTTCTGAAAAACATCGCGGGGTGGTGTGCATTGTAAGGGTGTGTAATATTACATTCACTAGTAGGAGTGAGAAAAACATCACGGGGTGGTGTGAATCTGAGGGTCTGAATTAGGATAGGCAGTGAGTGGAAATGTAGGATGGAGAAAAGCACGGCGGGGTGGTCAGCATGGGGAGGTCAGGAAACATGCAGTGGCAATGTAGGATAGGTTTCTGAAAAACATCGCTTGGTGGTGCGCATTCTATGGGTGTGTAACATTATGTTCACTAGTAAGAGTGAGAAAAACATCACGGGGTGGTGCGCATTGTATTTCTGTGTAACATTACATTCACTAGTAGGAGTGAGAAAAACATCATGGGGTGGTGTGAATCTCTGGGTCTGAATTAGGATAGACAGTGAGTGGCAATGTAGGATGGAGAAAAGCATCGCGGGGTGGTCAGCATGGGGAGGTCAGGAAACATGCAGTGGCAATGTAGGATAGGTTTCTGAAAAACATCGCGAGGTGGTGCGCATTGTATGGGTGTGTAACATTACATTCACTAGTAGGAGTGAGAAAAAATCGCGGGGTGGTGTGCATTTTTTGGCTGGGCAACATTACATTCCCTAGTAGGAGTGAGAAAAACATCACGGGCTGGTGTGAATCGGGGGTTTGAATTAGAATAGGCAGTGAGTGGCAATGTAGGATGGAGAAAAGTACTGCGGGGTGGTCAGCATGGGGAGGTCAGGAAACATGCAGTGGCAATGTAGGATAGGTTTCTGAAAAACATCACGAGGTGGTGCGCATTGTATGGGTGTGTAACATTACATTGACTAGTAGGAGTGAGAAAAACATCACGGGGTGGTGTGAATCCGAGGGTCTGAATTAGGATAGGCAGTGAGTGGCTATGTAGATTGGAGAAAAGCACCGCGGGGTGGTCAGCATGGGGAGGTCAGGAAACATGCAGTGGCAATGTAGGATAGGTTTCTGAAAAACATCACGGGGTGGTGCGCATTGTGTGGGTGTGTAACATTACATTCACTAGTAGGAATGAGAAAAACATCACGGGGTGGTGTGAATAGGAGGGTCTGAATTAGGGTAGGCAGTGAGTGGCAATGTAGGATGGAGGAAAGCACGGCGGGGTGGTCAGCATGGGGAGGTCAGGAAACATGCAGTGGCAATGTAGGATAGGTTTCTGAAAAACATCGCGGGGTGGTGCAAATTGTATGGCTGTGTAGCATTACATTCACTAGTAGGAGTGAGAAAAACATCACGGGGTGGTGTGAATCGGAGGGTCTGAATTAGGATATGCAGTGAGTGGCAATGTAGGATGGAGAAAAGCACCGCGGGGTGGTCAGCATGCGGAGGTCAGGAAACATGTAGTGGCAATTTAGGATACGTTTCTGAAAAACATCGCGGGGTGGTGCGCATTGTATGGGTGTGTAACATTACATTCACTAGTAGGAGTGAGAAAAAATCGCGTGGTGGTGCGCATTTTTTGGCTGTGCAACATTACATTCACTAGTAGGAGTGAGAAAAACATCACGGGCTGGTGTGAATCGGGTGTTTGAATTAGAATAGGCAGTGAGTGGCAATGTAGGATGGAGAAAAGTACCGCGGGGTGGTCCGCATGGGGAAGTCAGGAAACATGCAGTGGCAATGTAGGATAGGTTTCTGAAAAACATCGCGGGGTGCTGCGCATTCTATGGGTGTGTAACATTACATTCACTAGTAGGAGTGAGAAAAACATCACGGGGTGGTGTGAATCGTGGGGTCTGAATTAGGATAGGCAGTGAGTGGCAATTCAGGATGGAGAAAAGCACCATTGGGTGGTCAGCATGGGAGTTTAGGAAACATGCGGTGGCAATGTAGGATAGATTTCTGAAAAACATCGCGAGTTGGTGCGCATTATATAGGAGTGTAACATTACATTCACTAGTAGGAGTGAGAAAATCATCATGGGGTGGTGTGAATCGGAGGGTTTGAATTAGGATAGGCAGTGAGTGGCAATGTAGGATGGAGAAAAGTACCGCCAGGTGGTCAGCATGGGGAAGTCTGGAACCATGCTGTGGTAATGTAGGATAGGTTTCTGAAAAACATCGCGGGGTGATGCTCATTGAATGGGTGTGTAACTTTACATTCACTAGTAGGAGTGAGAAAAACATCACCGGTTGGTGTGAATCGGAGGGTCTGAATTAGGATACGCAGTGAGTGGCAATGTAGGTTGGAGAAAAGCACCGCGGGGTGTTCAGCATGGGGAGGTCAGGAAACATGCAGTGGCAATGTAGGATAGGTTTCTGAAAAACATCGCGGGGTGGTGCGCATTCTATGGGTGTGTAACTTTACATTCACTAGTAGGAGTGTGCAAAACATCGCGGGGTGGTGTGAATCGGAGGGTTTGAATTAGGATAGTCAGTGAGTGGCAATGTAGGATGAAGAAAAGCACCGCGGTGTGGACAGCATGCGGAGGCCAGGAAAGATGCAGTGACAATGTAGGATAGGTTTCTGAAAAAAATCGCGGGTGGGTGCGCATTGTCAGGGTGTGTAACATTACATTCACTAGTAGGAGTCAGAAAAACATTGCGGAGTGGTGTGAATCGGAGGGCCTGAATTAGGATAGGCAGTGAGTGGCAATGTAGGATGGAGAAAAGCACCGCGGAGTGGTCAGCATGGGGAGGTCAGGAAACATGCAGTGGCAATGTAGGATTGGTTTCTGAAAAACATCGCGGGGTGGTGCGCATTGTATGGGTGTGTAACATTACATTCACTAGTAGGAGTGAGAAAAACATCGCGGGGTGGTGCGCATTGTATGGGTGTGTAACATTACATTCACTACTAGGAGTGAGAAAAACATCACGGGGTGGTGTGAATCGGAGGGTCTGAATTAGGGTAGGCAGTGAGTTGCAATGTAGAATGGAGAAAAGCACAGCGTGTTGGTCAGCATGGGGAGGTCAGGAAACATGCAGTGGCAATGTAGGATAGCTTTCTGAAAAACATGGCGGGGTGGTGCGCATTGTATGGTTGTGTAACATTACATTCACTAGTAGGAGTGAGACAAACATCAAGACGGGTTTGAATAGGAGGGTCTGAAATAGGATAGGCAGTGAGTGGCAATATAGGATGAAGGAAAGCACCGCGGGGTTGTCAGCATGGGGAGGTCAGGAAACATGCAATGGCAATGTAGGATAGGTTTCAGAAAAACATCGCGGGGTGGTACGCATTGTATGGATGTGTAACATTACATTCACTAGTAGGAGTGAGAAAAACATCATGGGGTGGTGTGAATCTGAGGTTCTGAATTAGGATAGGCAGTGAGTGGCAATGTAGGATGGAGAAAAGCATCGCGGGGTGGTCAGCATGGGGAGGTCAGGAAACATGCAGTGGCAATGTAGGATAGGTTTCTGAAAAACATCGCGGGGTGGTCGCATTGTATGGGTGTGTAACATTACATTGACTAGTAGGAGTGAGAAAAACATCCCGGGGTGGTGTGAATCCGAGGGTCTGAATTAGGATAGGCAGTGAGTGGCAAAATAGAATGGAGAAAAGCACCGTGGGGTGGTCAGCATGGGGAGGTCAGGAAACATGCAGTGGCAATGTAGGATAGGTTTCTAAAAAACATCGCTGGGTGGTGCGCATGTATGGGTGTGTAACATTACCTTCACTAGTAGGAGTGATAAAAACATCACGGGGTGGTGTGAATCGGAGGGTCTGAATTAGGATAGGCAGTGAGTGGCAATGCAGGATGGAGAAAAGCCCCGCTGGGTGGTCAGCATTGGGAGGTTAGGAAACATGCGGTAGCAATATAGGATAGATTTCTGAAAAACATCGCGGGTTGGTGCGCATTATATTGGTGTGTAACATTACATTTCACTAGTAGGAGTGAGAAAAACATCACGGGGTGGTGTGAATCGGAGGGTCTGAATTAGGATAGGCAGTGAGTTTCAATGTAGGATGGAGAAAAGCACCGTGGGGTGGAAAGCATGGGGAGGTCAGGAAAAATGCTGTGGCAATGTAGCATAGGTTTATGAAAAACATCGCGTGGTGGTGCGCATTGTATGGGTGTGTAACATTACATTTCACTAGTAGGAGTGAGAAAAACATCGCGGGGTGGTGTGAATCGGAGGGCCTGAATTAGGATAGGCAGTGAGAGGCAATGTAGGATGGAGAAAAGCACCGCGGAGTGGTCAACATGGGGAGGTCAGGAAACATGCAGTGGCAATGTAGGATAGGTTTCTGAAAAAATCGCGGAGTGGTGCGCATTTTATGGGTGTGTAACATTACATTCACTAGTAGGAGTGAGAAAAACATCGCGGGGTGGTGCGCATTGTATGGGTGTGTAACATTACATTCACTAGTAGGAGTGAGAAAAAATTCGTGGGGTGGTGCGCATTTTATGGCTGTGCAACATTACATTCACTAGTAGGAGTGAGAAAAACATCACGGGGTGGTGTGAATCGGGGGGTCTGAATTAGGATAGGCAGTGAGTGGCAATGCAGGATGGAGAAAAGCACAGCTGGGTGGTCAGCATGGGGAGGCTAGGAAACATGCGGTAGCAATATAGGATAGATTTCTGAAAAACATCGCGGGTTGGTGCGCATTATATTGGTGTGTAACATTACATTCACTAGTAGGAGTGAGAAAAACATCACGGGGTGGTGTGAATCGGGGGGTCTGAATTAGGATAGGCAGTGAGTGGCAATGTAGGATGGAGAAAAGTACCGCGGGGTGGTCAGCATGGGGAGGTCAGGAAACATGCTGTGCCAATGTAGGATTAGTTTCTGAAAAACATCGCGGGGTGGTTTGCATTCTATGGGTGTGTAACATTACATTCACTAGTAGGAGTGAGAAAAACATCACGGGGTGGTGTGAATCGGAGGTTCTGAATTAGGATAGGCAGTGAGTGGCTATGTAGGATGGAGAAAAGCAACGCGGGGTGGTCAGCATGGGGAGGTCAGGAAACACGCAGTGGCAATGTAGGATACGTTTCTGAAAAACATCGCGGGGTGGTGCGCATTCTATGGGTGTGTAAATTTACATTCACTAGTAGGAGTGAGAAAAACATCACGGGGTGGTGTGAATCGGAGGGTCTGAATTAGGATAGGCAGTGAGTTTCAATATAGGATGGAGAAAAGCACCGCGGGGTGGAAAGCATGGGGAGGTCAGGAAAAATGCTGTGGCAATGTAGCATAGGTTTATGAAAAACATCGCGGGGTGGTGCGCATTGTATGGGTGTGTAACATTACATTCACTAGTAGGAGTGAGAAAAACATCACGGGGTGGTGTGAATCGGAGGGTCTCAATTAGGATAGGAGGTGAGTGGAAATGTAGGATGGAGAAAAGCACCGCGTGGTGTTCAGCATGTGGAGGTCAGGAAACATGTAGTGGCAATGTAGGATACGTTTCTGAAAAACATCGCGGGGTGGTGCGCATTGTATGGGTGTGTCACATTACATTCACTAGTAGGAGTGAGAAAAAATTCGCGGGGTGGTGTGAATTGGAGGGTCTGAATTAGGATAGGCAGTGAGTGGCCATGTAGGATGGAGAAAAGCACCGCGGGGTGGTCAGCATGGGGAGGTCAGGAAACATGCAGTGGCAATGTAGGATAGGTTTCTGAAAAACATCGCGGGGTGGTGCGCATTCTATGGGTGTGTAACTTTACATTCACTAGTAGGAGTGAGAAAAACATCACGGAGTGGTGTGAATCGGAGGGTTTGAATTAGGATAGGCAGTGAGTTTCAATGTAGGATGGAGAAAAGCACTGCGGAGTGGTCAGCATGGGGAGGGCAGGAAACATGCAGTGGCAATGTACGATAGGTTTCTGAAAAACATCGCGGGCTGGTTCGCATTGTATGGGTGTGTAACATTACATTCACTAGTAGGAGTGAGAAAAACATCGCGGGTGGTGCGCATTCTATGGTTGTGGAACATTACGTTCACTATTAGGAGTGAGAGAAACATCACGGGGTCGTGTGAATCAGAGGGTCTGAATTAGGATAGGCAGTGAGTGGCAATGTAGGATGGAGAAAAGCACCGCAGGGTGCACAGCATGGGGAGGTCAGGAAACATGCAGTGGCAATGTAGGTTAGGTTTCTGAAAAACATCGCGGGGTGGTGGGCTTTGTATGGGTGTGTAACATTACATTCACTAGTAGGAGTGAGAAAAACATCACGGGGTAGTGCACATTGTATTTCTGTGTAACATTACATTGACTAGTAGGAGTGAGAAAAACATCATGGGGTGGTGTGAATCTGAGGGTCTGAATTAGGATAGGCAGTGAATGGCAATGTAGAATGGAGAAAAGCACAGCGGGGTGGTCAGCATGGTAAGGTCAGGAAACATGCAGTGGCAATGTAGGATACGTTTCTGAAAAACATCGCGGGGTGGTGCGCATTCTATGGGTGTGTAACTTTACATTCACTGGTAGGAGTGAGAAAAACATCACGGGGTGGTGTGAATCGGAGGGTCTGAATTAGGATAGGCAGTGAGTTTCAATGTAGAATGGAGAAAAGCACCGCGGGGTGGAAAGCATGGGGAGGTCAGGAAAAATGCTGTGGCAATGTAGCATAGGTTTATGAAAAACATCGCGGGGTGCTGCGCATTGTATGGGTGTGTAACATTACATTCACTAGTAGGAGTGAGAAAAACATCACGGGGTGGTGCGCATTGTATTTCTGTGTAACATTACATTCACTTGTAGTAGTGAGAAAAACATCATGGGGTGGTGTGAATCTGAGGGTCTGAATTAGGATAGGCAGTGAGTGGCAATGTAGGATGGAGAAATGCACCGCGGAGTGTTCAGCATGGGGACCTCAGGAAACATCCATTGGCAACGTAGGATAGGTTTCTGAAAAACATTGCGTGGTGGTGCGCATTGTATGGGTGTGTAACATTACATTCACTAGTAGGAGTGAGAAAAACATCACGGGGTGGTGCGCATTGTATTTCTGTGTAACATTACATTCACTAGTAGGAGTGAGAAAAACATCATGGGGTGGTGTGAATCTGAGGTTCTGAATTAGGATAGGCAGTGAGTGGCAATGTAGGATGGAGAAAAGCATCGCGGGGTGGTCAGCATGGGGAGGTCAGGAAACATGCAGTGGCAATGTAGGATAGGTTTCTGAAAAACATCGCGGGGTGGTCGCATTGTATGGGTGTGTAACATTACATTGACTAGTAGGAGTGAGAAAAACATCCCGGGGTGGTGTGAATCCGAGGGTCTGAATTAGGATAGGCAGTGAGTGGCAAAATAGAATGGAGAAAAGCACCGTGGGGTGGTCAGCATGGCGAGTACAGGAAACATGCAGTGGCAATGTAGGATAGGTTTCTAAAAAACATCGCTGGGTGGTGCGCATGTATGGGTGTGTAACATTACCTTCACTAGTAGGAGTGAGAAAAACATCACAGGGTGGTGTGAATCGGAGGGTCTGAATTAGGGAAGGCAGTGAGTGGCAATGTAGGATGGAGAAAAGCACCGCGGGTTGGTCAGCATGGGGAAGTCAGGAAACATGCAGTGGCAATGTAGGATAGGTTTCTGAAAAAATCGCGGGGTGGTGCGCATTTTATCGGTGTGTAACATTACATTCACTAGTAGGAGTGAGAAAAACATCGCGGGGTGGTGCGCATTGTATGGGTGTGTAACATTACATTCACTAGTAGGAGTGAGAAAAAATTCGTGGGGTGGTGCGCATTTTAAGGCTGTGCAACATTACATTCACTAGTAGGAGTTAGAAAAACATCACGGGGTGGTGTGAATCGGGGGGTCTGAATTAGGATAGGCAGTGAGTGGCAATGCAGGATGGAGAAAAGCACCGCTGGGTGGTCAGCATGGGGAGGTTAGGAAACATGCGGTAGCAATATAGGATAGATTTCTGAAAAACATCGCGGGTTGGTGCGCATTATATTGGTGTGTAACATTACATTTCACTAGTAGGAGTGAGAAAAACATCACGGGGTGGTGTGAATCGGAGGGTCTGAATTAGGATAGGCAGTGAGTTTCAATGTAGGATGGAGAAAAGCACCGCGGGGTGGAAAGCATGGGGAGGTCAGGAAAAATGCTGTGGCAATGTAGCATAGGTTTATGAAAAACATCGCGTGGTGGTGCGCATTGTATGGGTGTGTAACATTACATTTCACTAGTAGGAGTGAGAAAAACATCGCGGGGTGGTGTGAATCGGAGGGCCTGAATTAGGATAGGCAGTGAGAGGCAATGTAGGATGGAGAAAAGCACCGCGGAGTGGTCAACATGGGGAGGTCAGGAAACATGCAGTGGCAATGTAGGATAGGTTTCTGAAAAAATCGCGGAGTGGTGCGCATTTTATGGGTGTGTAACATTACATTCACTAGTAGGAGTGAGAAAAACATCGCGGGGTGGTGCGCATTGTATGGGTGTGTAACATTACATTCACTAGTAGGAGTGAGAAAAAATTCGTGGGGTGGTGCGCATTTTATGGCTGTGCAACATTACATTCACTAGTAGGAGTGAGAAAAACATCACGGGGTGGTGTGAATCGGGGGGTCTGAATTAGGATAGGCAGTGAGTGGCAATGCAGGATGGAGAAAAGCACAGCTCGGTGGTCAGAATGGGGAGGCTAGGAAACATGCGGTAGCAATATAGGATAGATTTCTGAAAAACATCGCGGGTTGGTGCGCATTATATTGGTGTGTAACATTACATTCACTAGTAGGAGTGAGAAAAACATCACGGGGTGGTGTGAATCGGGGGGTCTGAATTAGGATAGGCAGTGAGTGGCAATGTAGGATGGAGAAAAGTACCGCGGGGTGGTCAGCATGGGGAGGTCAGGAAACATGCTGTGCCAATGTAGGATTAGTTTCTGAAAAACATCGCGGGGTGGTTTGCATTCTATGGGTGTGTAACATTACATTCACTAGTAGGAGTGAGAAAAACATCACGGGGTGGTGTGAATCGGAGGGTCTGAATTAGGATAGGCAGTGAGTGGCTATGTAGGATGGAGAAAAGCAACGCGGGGTGGTCAGCATGGGGAGGTCAGGAAACATGCAGTGGCAATGTAGGATACGTTTCTGAAAAACATCGCGGGGTGGTGCGCATTCTATGGGTGTGTAACTTTTCATTCACTAGTAGGAGTGAGAAAAACATCACGGGGTGGTGTGAATCGGAGGGTCTGAATTAGGATAGGCAGTGAGTTTCAATGTAGGATGGAGAAAAGCACCGCGGGGTGGAAAGCATGGGGAGGTCAGGAAAAATGCTGTGGAAATGTAGCATAGGTTTATGAAAAACATCGCGGGGTGGTGCGCATTGTATGGGTGTGTAACATTACATTCACTAGTAGGAGTGAGAAAAACATCACGGGGTGGTGTGAATAGGAGGGTCTGAATTAGGGTAGGCAGTGAGTGGCAATGTAGGATGGAGAACAGCACCGCGGGGTGGTCAGCATGGGGAGGTCAGGAAACATGCACTGGCAATGTTGGATAGGTTTCTGAAAAACATCGCGCGGTGGTGCGCATTGTGTGGGTGTGTAATATTACATTCACTAGTAGGAATAAGAAAAACATCACGAGGTGGTGTGAATAGGAGGGTCTGAATTAGGGTAGGCAGTGAGTGGCAATGTAGGATGGAGGAAAGCACGGCGGGATGGTCAGCATGGGGAGGTCAGGAAACATGCAGTGGCAATGTAGGATAGGTTTCTGAAAAAACATCGCGGGGTGGTGCGCATTGTATGGGTGTGTAACATTACATTCACAAGTAGGAGTGAGAAAAACATCACGGGGTGGTGCGAATTGTATAGCTGTGTAAAATTACATTCACTAGTAGGAGTGAGAAAAACATCACGGGGTGGTGTGAATCGGAGGGTCTGAATTAGGATAGGCAGTGAGTGGCAATGTAGGATGGAGAAAAGCACCGCGGGGTGGTCAGCATGGGGAGGTCAGGAAACATGTAGTGGCAATGTAGGATACGTTTCTGAAAAACATCGCGGGGTGGTGTGCCTTGTATGGGTGTGTAACATTACATTCACTAGTAGGAGTGAGAAAAAATTCGCGGGGTGGTGCGCATTTTATGGCTGTGCAACATTACATTCACTAGTAGGAGTGAGAAAAACATCACGGGGTGGTGTGAATCGGGGTGTATGAATTAGGATAGGCAGTGAGTGGCAATGTAGGATGGAGAAAAGCACCGCGGGGTGGTCAGCATGGGGAGGTCAGGAAACATGCAGTGGCAATGTAGGATAGGTTTCTGAAAAACATTGCGGGGTGGTCGCATTGTATGGGTGTGTAACATTACATTGACTAGTAGGAGTGAGAAAAACATCCCGGGGTGGTGTGAATCCGAGGGTCTGAATTAGGATAGGCAGTGAGTGGCAAAATAGAATGGAGAAAAGCACCGTGGGGTGGTCAGCATGGGGAGGTCAGGAAACATGCAGTGGCAATGTAGGATAGGTTTCTAAAAAACATCGCTGGGTGGTGCGCATGTATGGGTGTGTAACATTACCTTCACTAGTAGGAGTGAGAAAAACATCACGGGGTGGTGTGAATCGGAGGGTCTGAATTAGGGAAGGCAGTGAGTGGCAATGTAGGATGGAGAAAAGCACCGCGGGTTGGTCAGCATGGGGAGGTCAGGAAACATGCAGTGGCAATGTAGGAAAGGTTTCTGAAAAACATCGCGGGGTGGGGAGCAATGTATGGGTGTGTAACATTACATTGACTAGTAGGAGTGAGAAAAACATCACGGGGTGGTGTGAATCCGAGGGTCTGAATTAGGACAGGCAGTCAGTGGCAATGTAGAATGGAGAAAAGCACAGCGGGGTGGTCAGCATGGGGAGGTCAGGAAACATGCAATGGCAATATAGGATAGGTTTCTGAAAAACATCGCGTGGTGGTGCGCATTGTATGTGTGTTTAACATTACATTCTCTAGTAGGAGTGAGAAAAACATCACAGGGTGGTGTGAATCGGAGGGTCTGAATTAGGGGAGGCAGTCAGTGGCAATGTAGGATGGAGAAAAGCACCGCGGGTTGGGCCGCATGGGGAGGTCAGGAAACATGCAGTGGCAATGTAGGATAGGTTTCTGAAAAAATCGCGGGGTGGTGCGCATTTTATGGGTGTGTAACATTACATTCACTAGTAGGAGTGAGAAAAACATCGCGGGGTGGTGCGCATTGTATGGGTGTGTAACATTACATTCACTAGTAGGAGTGAGAAAAAATTCGTGGGGTGGTGCGCATTTTAAGGCTGTGCAACATTACATTCACTAGTAGGAGTGAGAAAAACATCACGGGGTGGTGTGAATCGGGGGGTCTGAATTAGGATAGGCAGTGAGTGGCAATGCAGGATGGAGAAAAGCACCGCTGGGTGGTCAGCATGGGGAGGTTAGGAAACATGCGGTAGCAATATAGGATAGATTTCTGAAAAACATCGCGGGTTGGTGCGCATTATATTGGTGTGTAACATTACATTCACTAGTAGGAGTGAGAAAAACATCACGGGGTGGTGTGAATCGGGGGCTCTGAATTAGGATAGGCAGTGAGTGGCAATGTAGGATGGAGAAAAGTACCGCGGGGTGGTCAGCATGGGGAGGTCAGGAAACATGCTGTGCCAATGTAGGATTTGTTTCTGAAAAACATCGCGGGGTGGTTCTCATTCTATGGGTGTGTAACATTACATTCACTAGTAGGAGTGAGAAAAACATCACGGGGTGGTGTGAATCGGAGGGTCTGAATTAGGATAGGCAGTGAGTGGCTATGTAGGATGGAGAAAAGCACCGCAGGGTGGAAAGCATGGGGAGGTCAGGAAAAATGCTGTGGCAATGTAGCATAGGTTTATGAAAAACATCGCGGGGTGGTGCGCATTGTATGGGTGTGTAACATTACATTCACTAGTAGGAGTGAGAAAAACATCACGGGGTGGTGCGCATTGTATTTCTGTGTAACATTACATTCACTTGTAGGAGTGAGAAAAACATCATGGGGTGGTGTGAATCTGAGGGTCTGAATTAGGATAGGGAGTGAGTGGCAATGTAGGATGGAGAAAAGCACCGCAGAGTGGTCAGCATGGGGACGTCAGGAAACATGCATTGGCAATGTAGGATAGGTTTCTGAAAAACATTGCGGGGTGGTGCGCATTGTATGGGTGTGTAACATTACATTCACTAGTAGGAGTGAGAAAAACATCATGGGGTGGTGTGAATCTGAGGTTCTGAATTAGGAAAGGCAGTGAGTGGCAATGTAGGATGGAGAAAAGCATCGCGGGGTGGTCACGATGGGGAGGTCAGGAAACATGCAGTGGCAATGTAGGATAGGATTCTGAAAAACATCGCGGGGTGGTCGCATTGTATGGGTGTGTAACATTACATTGACTAGTAGGAGTGAGAAAAACATCACGGGGTGGTGTGAATCCGAGGGTCTGAATTAGGATAGGCAGTGACTGGCAAAGTAGAATGGAGAAAAGCACCGTGGGGTGGTCAGCATGGGGATGTCAGGAAACATGCAGTGGCAATGTAGGATAGGTTTCTAAAAAACATCGCTGGGTGGTGCGCATGTATGGGTGTGTAACATTACCTTCACTAGTAGGAGTGAGAAAAACATCACGGCGTGGTGTGAATCGGAGGGTCTGAATTAGGGAAGGCAGTGAGTGGCAATGTAGGATGGAGAAAAGCACCGCGGGTTGGTCAGCATGGGGAGTTCAGGAAACATGCAGTGGCAATGTAGGAAAGGTTTCTGAAAAACATCGCGGTGTGGGGAGCAATGTATGGGTGTGTAACATTATATTCACTAGTAAGAGTGAGAAAAACATCGCGCGGGTGTGTGAATCAGAGGGTCTGAATTAGGGTAGGCAATGAGTGGCAATGTAGGATGGAGAACAGCACCGCGGGGTGGTCAGCATGGGGAGGTCAGGAAACATGCAGTGGCAATGTTGGATAAGTTTCTGAAAAACTTCGCGCGGTGGTGCGCATTGTGTGGGTGTGTAATATTACATTCACTAGTAGGAATAATAAAAACATCACGGGGTGGTGTGAATAGGAGGGTCTGAATTAGGGTAGGCAGTGAGTGGCAATGTAGGATGGAGGAAAGCACGGCGGGGTGGTCAGCATGCGGAGGTCAGGAAACATGCAGTGGCAATGTAGGATAGGTTTCTGAAAAATCATCTCGGGGTGGTGCGCATTGTATGGGTGTGTAACATTACATTCACAAGTAGGAGTGAGAAAAACATCACGGGGTGGTGCGAAGTGTATGTCTGTGTAACATTACATTCACTTATAGGAGTGAGAAAAACATCACGGGGTGGTGTGAATCGGAGGGTCTGAATTAG
The DNA here is from genome assembly GCF_034190915.1 of Cavia porcellus. Lineage (NCBI taxonomy): Eukaryota > Metazoa > Chordata > Mammalia > Rodentia > Caviidae > Cavia > Cavia porcellus. The sequence continues at coordinate 33,166,627 of NW_026947515.1, forward strand.
GATAGGCAGTGAGTGGCAATGTAGGATGGAAAAAAGCACCGCGGGGTGGTCAGCATGTGGAGGTTAGGAAACATGTAGTGGCAATGTAGGATACGTTTCTGAAAAACATCGCGGGGTGGTGCACATTGTATGGGTGTGTAACATTACATTCACTAGTAGGAGTGAGAAAAAATTCGCGGGGTGGTGCGCATTTTATGGCTGTGCAACATTACATTCACTAGTAGGAGTGAGAAAAACATCACGGGGTGGTGTGAATCGGGGGGTATGAATTAGGATAGGCAGTGAGTGGCAATGCAGGATGGAGAAAAGCACCGCGGGGTGGTCAGCATGGGGAGGTCAGGAAACATGCAGTGGCAATGTAGGATAGGTTTCTGAAAAACATCGCAGGGTGGTGCGCATTCTATGGGTGTGTTACATTAACTTCACTAGTAGGAGTTAGAAAAACATCACGGGGTGGTTTGAATCGGAGGGTCTGAATTAGGGAAGGCAGTGAGTGGCAATGTAGGATGGAGAAAAGTACCGCGCGTTGGTCCGCATGGGGAGGTCAGGAAACATGCAGTGGCAATGTAGGATAGGTTTCTGAAAAACATCGCGGGGTCGTGCGCATTGTATGGGTGTGTAACATTTCATTCACTAGTAGGAGTGAGAAAAACATCACGGGGTGGTGCGAATTGTATGGCTGTGTAACATTACATTAACTAGTAGGAGTGAGAAAAACATCACGGGGTGGTGTGAATCGGAGGGTCTCAATTAGGATAGGAGGTGAGTGGAAATGTAGGATGGAGAAAAGCACCACGTGGTGTTCAGCATGGGGAGGTCAGGAAACATGTAGTGGCAATGTAGGATACGTTTCTGAAAATCATCACGGGGTGGTGTGAATCGGAGGGTCTCAATTAGGATAGGAGGTGAGTGGAAATGTAGGATGGAGAAAAGCACCACGTGGTGTTCAGCATGGGGAGGTCAGGAAACATGTAGTGGCAATGTAGGATACGTTTCTGAAAAACATCGCGGGGTGGTGCGCATTGTATGGGTGTGTAACATTACATTCACTAGTAGGAGTGAGAAAAAATTCACGGGGTGGTGCGCATTGTATGGGTGTGTAACATTACATTCACTACTAGGAGTGAAAAAAACATCACGGAGTGGTGTAAATCGGAGGGTTTGAATTAGGGTAGGCAGTGAGTGGCAATGTAGGATGGAGAAAAGTACTGCCAGGTGGTCAGCATGGGGAAGTCAGGAAACATGCAGTGGCAATGTAGGATAGGTTTCTGAAAAACATGGCGGGGTTGTTCTCATTGAATGGGTGTGTAACATTACATTCACAAGTAGGAGTGAGAAAAACATCACGGGGTGGTGTGAATCGGAGGGTCTGAATTAGGATACACATTGAGTGGCAATGTAGGTTCGAGAAAAGCACTGCGGGGTGGTCAGCATGGTGAAGTCCGGAAACATGTAGTGGCAATGTAGGATAGGTTTCTGAAAAACATCGCGGGGTGGTGCGAATTGTATGGGTGTGTAACATAACATTCACTAGTAGGAGTGAGAAAAACATCACGGGGTGGTGTGAATCGGAGGGTCTGAATTAGGATAGGCAGTGAGTGGCAATTTAGGATGGAGAAAAGCACGGCGGGGTGGTCAGCATGGGGAGTTCAAGAAACATGCAGTGGTAATGTAGGATAGGTTTCTGAAAAACATCGCGGGGTGGTGCGCTTTCTAGGGGTGTGTAACATTACGTTCACTAGTAGGATTGAGAAAAACATCACGGGGTGGTGTGAATCGGAGGGTCTGAATTAGGATAGGCAGTGAGTTTCAATGTAGGATGGAGAAAAGCACTGCGGAGTGGTCAGCCTGGGGAGGTCAGGAAATATGCAGTGGCAATGTACGATAGGTTTCTGAAAAACATCGCGCGCTGGTGCGCATTGTATGTGTGTGTAACATTACATTCACTAGTAGGAGTGAGAAAAACATCGCGGGTGGTGCGCATTGTATGGGTGTGTTACATTACATTCACTAGTAGGAGTGAGAAAAACATCACGGGGCGGTGTGTATCGGAGGGTCTGTTTAGGATAGGCAGTGAGTGGCAATGTAGAATGGAGAAAAGCGCCACGGGGTGGTCAGCATGCGGAGGCCAGGAAACATGCAGTGGCAATGTAGGATAGGTTTCTGAAAAACATCGCGGGGTGGTTCGCATTCTATGGGTGTCGAACATTACGTTCACTAGTAGGAGTGAGAAAAACATCACGGGGTGGTGTGAATCGAAGGGTCTGAATTAGGATAGGCAGTGAGTGGCAATGTAGGATGGAGAAAAGCACCGCAGGGTGGACAGCATGGGGAGGTCAGGAAACATGCTGTGGCAATGTAGGATAGGTTTCTGAAAAACATCGCGGGGTGGTGCGCATTGTATGGGTGTGTAACATTACATTCACTAGTAGGAGTGAGAAAAACATCACGGGTTGGTGTGAATCGGAGGGTCTGAATTAGGATAGGCAGTGAGTGGCAATGTAGGATGGAGAAAAGCACCGCGGGGTGGTCAGCATGGGGAGGTCAGGAAACATGTAGTGGCAATGTAGGATACGTTTCTGAAAAACATCGCGGGGTGGTGTGCCTTGTATGGGTGTGTAACATTACATTCACTAGTAGGAGTGAGAAAAAATTCGCGGGGTGGTGCGCATTTTATGGCTGTGCAACATTACATTCACTAGTAGGAGTGAGAAAAACATCACGGGGTGGTGTGAATCGGGGTGTATGAATTAGGATAGGCAGTGAGTGGCAATGTAGGATGGAGAAAAGCACCGCGGGGTGGTCAGCATGGGGAGGTCAGGAAACATGCAGTGGCAATGTAGGATAGGTTTCTGAAAAACATTGCGGGGTGGTCGCATTGTATGGGTGTGTAACATTAAATTGACTAGTAGGAGTGAGAAAAACATCCCGGGGTGGTGTGAATCCGAGGGTCTGAATTAGGATAGGCAGTGAGTGGCAAAATAGAATGGAGAAAAGCACCGTGGGGTGGTCAGCATGGGGAGGTCAGGAAACATGCAGTGGCAATGTAGGATAGGTTTCTAAAAAACATCGCTGGGTGGTGCGCATGTATGGGTGTGTAACATTACCTTCACTAGTAGGAGTGAGAAAAACATCACGGGGTGGTGTGAATCGGAGGGTCTGAATTAGGGAAGGCAGTGAGTGGCAATGTAGGATGGAGAAAAGCACCGCGGGTTGGTCAGCATGGGGAGGTCAGGAAACATGCAGTGGCAATGTAGGAAAGGTTTCTGAAAAACATCGCGGGGTGGGGAGCAATGTATGGGTGTGTAACATTACATTGACTAGTAGGAGTGAGAAAAACATCACGGGGTGGTGTGAATCCGAGGGTCTGAATTAGGACAGGCAGTCAGTGGCAATGTAGAATGGAGAAAAGCACAGCGGGGTGGTCAGCATGGGGAGGTCAGGAAACATGCAATGGCAATATAGGATAGGTTTCTGAAAAACATCGCGTGGTGGTGCGCATTGTATGTGTGTTTAACATTACATTCACTAGTAGGAGTGAGAAAAACATCACAGGGTGGTGTGAATCGGAGGGTCTGAATTAGGGGAGGCAGTCAGTGGCAATGTAGGATGGAGAAAAGCACCGCGGGTTGGGCCGCATGGGGAGGTCAGGAAACATGCAGTGGCAATGTAGGATAGGTTTCTGAAAAAATCGCGGGGTGGTGCGCATTTTATGGGTGTGTAACATTACATTCACTAGTAGGAGTGAGAAAAACATCGCGGGGTGGTGCGCATTGTATGGGTGTGTAACATTACATTCACTAGTAGGAGTGAGAAAAAATTCGTGGGGTGGTGCGCATTTTAAGGCTGTGCAACATTACATTCACTAGTAGGAGTGAGAAAAACATCACGGGGTGGTGTGAATCGGGGGGTCTGAATTAGGATAGGCAGTGAGTGGCAATGCAGGATGGAGAAAAGCACCGCTGGGTGGTCAGCATGGGGAGGTTAGGAAACATGCGGTAGCAATATAGGATAGATTTCTGAAAAACATCGCGGGGTGGTTCTCATTCTATGGGTGTGTAACATTACATTCACTAGTAGGAGTGAGAAAAAATTCGTGGGGTGGTGCGCATTTTAAGGCTGTGCAACATTACATTCACTAGTAGGAGTGAGAAAAACATCACGGGGTGGTGTGAATCGGAGGGTCTGAATTAGGGAAGGCAGTGAGTGGCAATGTAGGATGGAGAAAAGCACCGCGGGTTGGTCAGCATGGGGAGGTCAGGAAACATGCTGTGCCAATGTAGGATTTGTTTCTGAAAAACATCGCGGGGTGGTTCTCATTCTATGGGTGTGTAACATTACATTCACTAGTAGGAGTGAGAAAAACATCACGGGGTGGTGTGAATCGGAGGGTCTGAATTAGGATAGGCAGTGAGTGGCTATGTAGGATGGAGAAAAGCACCGCAGGGTGGAAAGCATGGGGAGGTCAGGAAAAATGCTGTGGCAATGTAGCATAGGTTTATGAAAAACATCGCGGGGTGGTGCGCATTGTATGGGTGTGTAACATTACATTCACTAGTAGGAGTGAGAAAAACATCACGGGGTGGTGCGCATTGTATTTCTGTGTAACATTACATTCACTTGTAGGAGTGAGAAAAACATCATGGGGTGGTGTGAATCTGAGGGTCTGAATTAGGATAGGGAGTGAGTGGCAATGTAGGATGGAGAAAAGCACCGCAGAGTGGTCAGCATGGGGACGTCAGGAAACATGCATTGGCAATGTAGGATAGGTTTCTGAAAAACATTGCGGGGTGGTGCGCATTGTATGGGTGTGTAACATTACATTCACTAGTAGGAGTGAGAAAAACATCATGGGGTGGTGTGAATCTGAGGTTCTGAATTAGGAAAGGCAGTGAGTGGCAATGTAGGATGGAGAAAAGCACCGCGGGGTGGTCACGATGGGGAGGTCAGGAAACATGTAGTGGCAATGTAGGATAGGTTTCTGAAAAACATCGCGGGGTGGTGCGCATTGTAAGGGTGTGTAACATTACATTCTCTAGTAGGAATGAGAAAAAATCGGGGCGTGGGGTGAATCCGGGCGTCTGAATTAGGATAGGCATTGAGTGGGAATGTAGGATGGAGAAAAGCACCGCGGGGTGGTCAGCATGGGGAGGTCAGGAAACATGCAGTGGCAATGTAGGATAGGTTTCTGAAAAACTTCGCGGTGTGGTGCGCATTGTATGGGTGTGTAACATTATATTCAGTAGTAGGAGTGAGAAAAACATCAAGGGGTGGTGCCAATTTTATGGCTGTGTAACATTACATTCACTAGTAGGAGTGAGAAAAACATCGCGGGGTGGTGCGCATTGTATGGGTGTGTAAGATTAGATTCACTAGTAGGAGTGAGAAAAACATCACGGGTTGGTGTGAATAGGAGGGTCTGTTTAGGATAGGCAGTGATTGGCAATGTAGAATGGAGAAAAGCACAGCGGGGTGGTCAGCATGGGGAGGTCAGGAAAGATGCAGTGGCAATGTAGGATAGGTTTCTGAAAAACCTCGCGGGGTGGGGGGCATTGTATGGGTGTGTAACATTACATTCACCAGTAGGAGTGAGAATAACATCACGGGGTGGTGTGAATCGGAGGGACTGAATTAGGGTAGGCAGTGATTTGCAATGTAGGATGGAGAAAAGCACCGTGTGTTGGTCAGCATGGGGAGGTCAGGAAACATGCAGTGGCAATGCAGGATAGGTTTCTGAAAAACATCGCGGGGGTGGTGCGCATTGTATGGTTGTGTAACATTACATTCGCTAGTAGGAGTAAGAAAAACATCAAGTGGGGTGTGAATCCGAGGGTCTGAAACAGGATAGGCAGTGAGTGGCAATGTAGGATGGAGGAAAGCACCGCGGGGTGGTCAGCATGGGGAGGTCAGGAAACATGCAGTGGCCATGTCGGATAGGTTTCAGAAAAACATCGCGGGGTGGTGCGCATTGTATGGGTGTGTAACATTACATTCACTGTTAGGAGTGAGAACAACATCACGGGGTGGTGTAAATCGGAGGGTCTGAATTAGGATAGGCAGTGAGTGGCAATGTAGAATGGAGAAAAGCAATGCGGAGTGGACACCATGGGGAGGTCAGGAAACATGCAGTGGCAATGTAGGATAGGTTTCTGAAAAACTCGTGGGGTTTTTCACATTGTATGGGTGTGTAACATTACATTCACTAGTAGGAGTGAGAAAAACATCGCGGGCTGTTGTGAATCGGAGGGTCTGAATTAGGATAGGCAGTGAGTCGCAATGTAGGATGGAGAAAAGCACGGCGGGGTGGTCAGCATGGGGAGGTCAGGAAACTTGCAGTGGCAATGTAGGATAGGTTTCTGAAAAACATCGCGGGGTGGTGCGCATTATATTGGTGTGTAACATAACATTCACTAGTAGGAGTGAGAAAAACATCACGGGTTGGTGTGAATTGTATGGCTGTGTAACATTACATTCACTAGTAGGAGTGAGAAAAACATCACGGGGTGTTGTGAATCGGGGGGTCTGAATTAGGATAGCCAGTGAGTGGCAATGCAGGATGGAGAAAAGCACCGCGGGGTGGTCAGCATGGGGAGGTTAGGAAACATGCGGTGGCAATGTAGGATAGATTTCTGAAAAACATCGCGGGTTGGTGCGCATTATATGGGTGTGTAACATTACATTCACTAGTAGGAGTGAGAGAAACATCACGGGGTGGTGTGAATTGGAGGGTCTGAATTAGGATAGGCAGTGAGTGGCAGTGTACGATGGAGAAAAGCACCGTGGGGTGGTCAGCATGGATAAGTCAGGAAACATGCAGTGGCAATGTAGGATAGGTTTCTGAAAAACATTGCGGGGTGGTGCGCCTTGTATGGGTGCGTAACATTACATTCACTAATAGGAGTGAGAAAAACATCACGGGGTGTTGCGAATTGTATGGCTGTGTAACATTACATTCACTAGTAGGAGTGACAAAAACATCACTGGGTGGTGTGAATCGTAGGGTCTGAATTAGAATAGGCAGTGAGTGGCAATGTAGGATGGAGAAAAGCACCGGGGGGTGGTCAGCATGGGGAGGTCAGGAAACATGCAGTGGCAATATAGGATAGGTTTCTGAAAAACATCGCGGGGTGGTGCGCATTCTATGGGTGTTTAATTTTACATTCACTAGTAGGAGTGAGAAAAACATCACGGGGTGGTGTGAATCGGAAGGTCTGAATTAGGATAGGCAGTGAGTGGCAATGTAGGATGGAGAAAAGCACCGCGGGGTGGTCAGCATGCGGAGGCCAGGAAACATGCAGTGGCAATGTAGGATAGGTTTCTGAAAAACATCGCGTGGTGGTGCGCGTTGTATGGGTTTGTAACTTTACATTCACTAGAAGCAGTGAGAAAAACATCACGGGGTGGTGTGAATCGGAGGGTCAGAATTAGTGTAGGCAGTGAGTGGCAATCTAGGATGGAGAAAAGCACCGCGGGGTGCTCAGCATGGGGAGGTCAGGAAACATGCAGTGGCAATGTAGGATAGGTTTCTGAAAAACATCGCGGGGTGGTGCGCATTGTATGGGTGTGTAACATTACATTCACTAGTAGGAGTGAGAAAAACATCGCGGGGTGGTTTGAATCAGAGGGTCCGAATTAGTATAGGTAGTGAGTGGCAATGTAGGATGTAGAAAAGCACCGCGGAGTGGTCAGCATGGGGATGTCATGAAACATGCAGTGGCAATATAGGATAGGTTTCTGAAAAACATCGCGGGTTGGTGCGCGTTGTATGGGTTTGTAACATTACATTCACTAGTAGGAGTGAGAAAAACATCACGGGATGGTGTGAATCGGAGGGTCAGAATTAGTGTAGGCAGTGAGTGGCATTGTAGGAAGGAGAAAAGCACCACCGGGTGGTCAGCAGGGGGAGGTCAGGAAACATGCAGTGGCAATGTAGGATCGGTTTCGGAAAAACATCGCGGGGTGGTGCGCATTGTATGGGTGTGTAACATTACATTCACTAGTAGGAGTGAGAAAAACATCGCGGGGTTGTGTGAATCGGAGTGTCTGAATTAGGATAGGCAGTGAGTGGCAATGTAGGATGGAGAAAAGCACGGCGGGGTGGTCAGCATGGGGAGGACAGGAAACATGCAGTGGCAATGTAGGATAGGTTTCTGAAAAACATCGCGGGTTCGTGCGCATTGTATTGGTGTGTAACATTACATTCACTAGTAGGAATGAGAAAAACATCACGGTTTGGTGCGAATTCTATGGCTGTGTAACATTACATTCACTAGTAGGAGTGAAAAAAACATCACGGGGTGGTGTGAATCGGGGGGTCTGAATTAGGCTAGGCAGTGAGTGGCAATGCAGGATGGAGAAAAGCACCGCAGGGTGTACAGCATGGGGAGGTCAAGAAAAATGCAGTGGCAATGTAGGATAGGTTTCTGAAAAACATCGCGTGGTGGTGCGCATTGTATGGTTGTGTAACATTATATTCACAAGTAGGAGTGAGAAAAATATGGCGTGGTGGTGTGAATTGGAGGGTCTGAATTAGGATAGGCAGTGAGTGGCAATGTAGGTTGGAGAAAAGCACCGCGGAGTGGTCAGCATGGGGAGGTCAGGAAACATGCAGTGGCAATGTAGGATAAGGTTCTGAAAAACATCGCGGGGTGGTGCGCATTGTATGGGTGTGTAACATTACATTCACTAGTAGGAGTGAGAAAAACATCACGGGGTGGTGTGAATCGGGGGGTCTGAATTAGGATAGGCAGTGAGTGCCAATGTAGGATGGAGAAAAGCACCGCGGGGTGGTCAGCATGGGGATGTAAGGAAACATGCGGTGGCAATGTAGCATAGATTTCTGAAAAACATCGCATGTTGGTGCGCATTATATGGGTGTGTTACATTACATTCACTAGTAGGATTGAGAAAAACATCACAGGGTGGTGTGAATCGGAGTGTCTGAATTAGGATAGGCATTGAGTGGCAATGAAGATTGGAGAAAAGCACGGCGGGGTGGTCAGCATGGGGAGGACAGTAAACATGCAGTGGCAATGTAGGATAGGATTCTAAAAAACATCGCGGGGTCGTGCGCATTGTATTGGTGTGTAACATTACATTCACTAGTAGGAGTGAGAAAAACATCACGGTTTGGTGCGAATTGTATGGCTGTGTAACATTACATTCACTAGTAGGAGTGAGAAAAACATCACGGGGTGGTGTGAATCGGGGGGTCTGAATTAGGATAGGCAGTGAGTGGCAATGTAGGGTGGAGAAAAGCACCGCGGAGTGGTCAGCATGGGGAGGTCAGGAAACATGCAGTGGCAATGTAGGATAACGTTCTGAAAAACATCGCGGGGTGGTGCGCATTGTATGGGTGTGTAACATTACATTCACTAGTAGGAGTGAGAAAAACATCACGGGGTGGTGTGAATCGGATTTACTGAATTAGGATAGGCAGTGAGTGGCAATGTAGGATGGAGAAAAGCACGGCGGGGTGGTCAGCATGGGGAGGACAGTAAACATGCAGTGGCAATGTAGGATAGGATTCTAAAAAACATCGCGGGGTCGTGCGCATTGTATTGGTGTGTAACATTACATTCACTAGTAGGAGTGAGAAAAACATCACGGTTTGGTGCGAATTGTATGGCTGTGTAACATTACATTCACTAGTAGGAGTGAGAAAAACATCACGGGGTGGTGTGAATCGGGGGGTCTGAATTAGGATAGGCAGTGAGTGGCAATGTAGGGTGGAGAAAAGCACCGCGGAGTGGTCAGCATGGGGAGGTTAGGAAACATGCAGTGGCAATGTAGGATAACGTTCTGAAAAACATCGCGGGGTGGTGCGCATTGTATGGGTGTGTAACATTACATTCACTAGTAGGAGTGAGAAAAACATCACGGGGTGGTGCGAATTGTATGGCTGTGTAACATTACATTCACTAGTAGGATTGAGAAAAACATCACGGGGTGGTGTGAATCGGAGGGTCTGAATTAGGATAGGCAGTGAGTGGCAATGTAGGATGGAGAAAAGCACCGCGGGGTGGTCAGCATGCGGAGGTCAGGAAACATGTTGTGGCAATGTCGGAAACGTTACTGAAAAACATCGCGTTGTGGTGCGCATTGCATGGCTGTGTAACATTACATTCACTAATAGGAGTGAGAAAAACATCACGGGGTGGTTGAATCGGAGGGTCTGAATTAGGATAGGCAGTGAGTGGCAATGTAGGATGGAGAAAAGCACCAACGGGTGGACACCTTGCGGAGGTCAGGAAACATGCAGTGGCAATGTAGGATAGGTTTCTGAAAAACTTCGCGGGGTGGTGCGCATTGTATGGGTGTGTAACTTTACATTCAGTAGTAGGAGTGAGAAAAACATCACGGGTTGGTGTGAATCGGAGGGTCTGAATTAGGATAGGCAGTGAGTGGCAATGTATGATGGAGAAAAGCACTGCGGGGAGGTCAGCAAGGGGAAGTCAGGAAACATGCAGTGGCAATGTAGGATAGGTTTCTTAAAATCATCGCGGGGTGGTGTGCATTGTATGGGTCTGTAACATTACATTCCGTAGTAGGAGTGAGAAAAACATCACGGGTTGGTGTGAATCGGCGGGTCTGAATTAGGGTAGGCAGTGAGTGGCAATTTAGGATAAAGAAAAGCACGGAGGGGTGGTCAGCATGGGGAGGTCTGGAAACATGCAGTGGCAATGTAGGATAGGTTTCTGAAAAACATTGCGGGGTGGTGCGCATTGTATGGCTGTTTACCATTACATTCACTAGTAGGAGTTAGAAAAACATCATGGGGTGTTGCGCAATGTATGGCTGTGTAACATTACATTCACTAGTAAGAGTGAGAAAAAGACCACGGGGTGGTGTGAATCGGAGGGTCTGAATCAGAATAGGCAGTGAGTGCAATGTAGGATGGAGAAAAGCTCCGTGGGGTGGTCAGCATGGGGAGGTCAGGAAACATGCTGTGGCAATGTAGGATAGTTTTCTGAAAAACATCGCGTGGTGGTGCGCATTGTATGGGTGAGAAACCTTACATTTATTAGTAGGAGTGAGAAAAACATCACAGGGTGGTGTGAATCGGAGGGTCTGAATTTGGATAGGCAGTAAGTGGCAATGTAGGTTGGAGAAAAGCACCGCGGGGTGGTCAGCATGGGGAGGTCAGGAAACATGCAGTGGCAATGTAGGATAGGTTTCTGAAAAACATCGCGGGGTGGTGCGCATGTATGTGTGTGTAACATTACATTCACTATTAGGAGTGAGAAATACATCACGGGGTGGTGTGAATCGGAGGGTCTGAATTAGGATAGGCACGGAGTGGCAATGTAGGATGGAGAAAATCACCACGGGGTGGTCAGCATGGGGAGGTCATGAAAAATGCAATGGCAATGTAGGATAAGTTTCTGAAAAACATCGCTGGGTGGTGCGCATTGTATGGGTGTGTAACATTACATTCACTAGTAGGAGTGAGAAAAACATCACGGGGTGGTGCAAATTATATGGCTCTGTAACGTTACATTCACTAGTAGGAGTAAGAAAAACATCACGGAGTGGTGTGAATCGGGGGGTCTGAATTAGGATAGGCAGTGTGTGCCAATTAGGATGGAGAAAAGCACCGCGGGGTGGTAAAAGCATGGGGAGGTTAGGAAACATGCGGTGGCCATGTAAGATAGATTTCTGAAAAACATCGCGGGTTGGTGCGAATTATATGGGTGTGTAACATTACATTCACCAGTAGGAGTGAGAAAAACATCACGGGGTGGTGTGAATCGGAGCGTCTGAATTAGGATAGGCAGTGAGTGCCAATGTAGGCTGGAGAAAAGCACCACGGGGTGGTCAGCATGGGGAGGTCAGGAAACATGCAGTGGCAATGTAGGATAGGTTTCTGAAAAACATCGCGGGGTGGTGCGCATTCTATGGGTGTGTAACATTACATTCACTATTAGGAGTGAGAAAAACATCACGGGGTGGTTGAATCATGGTGTCTGAATTAGGATAGGCAGTGAGTGGCAATATAGGATGGAGAAAAGCACCGAGGGGTGGACACCATGGGGAGATCAGGAAACATGCAGTGGCAATGTCTGAAAGGTTTCTGAAAAACATCGCGGGGTGGTGTGTATTGTATGGGTGTGTTACATTACATTCACTAGTAGTGAGAAAAACATTGCGGGGTGTTGCGCATTGTATGGGTGTGTAACATTACATTCACTAGTAGGGGTGAGAAAAACATCACGGGTTCGTGCGAATTGTATGGCTGTGTAACATTACATTCACTAGAAGGAGTGATAAAAACATCACAGGGGGGTGTGAATCGTAGGGTCTGAATTAGGATAGGCAGTGAGTGGCAATGTAGGATGGAGAAAAGCACCGTGGGGTGGTCAGCATGTGGTGGTCAGAAAACATGCAGTGGCAATGTAGGATAGTTTTCTGAAAAACATCACGGGGTGGTGCGCATTTTATGGGTGTGTAACATTACATTCACTAGTTGGAGTGAGAAAAACATCGCGGGGTGGTGTGAATCGGAGAGTCTGAAATAGGATAGGCAGTGAGTGGCAATGTAGGATGGAGAAAAGCACCGCGGAGTGTTCAGCATGGGGAGGTCAGGAAACATGGAGTGGCAATGTAGGATAGGTATCTGAAAAACATCGTGAGGTGGTGCGCTTTGTATGGGTGTGTAACATTACATTCACTACTAGGAGTGAGAAAAACATCGCGGGGTGGTGCGCAATTTATGGCTGTGTAACATTACATTCACTAGTAGGAGAGAGAAAAACATCACGGGGCGGTGTAAATCATAGGGTCAGAATTAGGATAGGCAGTGAGTGGCAATGTAGGATGGAGAAAAGCACGGCTGGGTGGTCAGCATGGGGAGGTCAGGAAACTTGCAGTGGCAATGTAGGATAGGTTTCTGAAAAACATCGCGGGGTGGTGCGCATTATATTGGTGTGTAACATTACAATCACCAGTAGGTGTGAGAAAAACATCATGGGGAGGTGTGAATCAGAGGGTCTGAATTAGTGTAGGCAGTGAGTTGCAATGTAGGATGGAGAAAAGCACCGCGTGTGGGTCACCATGTAGAGGTAAGGAAACATGCACTGGCAATGTAGGATAGGTTTCTGAAAAACATTGCGGTGTTGGTGCGCATTGTATGTTTGTGTAACATTACATTCGCTAGTAGGAGTGAGAAAAACGTCAAGGGGGGTGTGAATCGGAGGGTCTGAAGCAGGATAGGCAGTGAGCCGCAATGTAGGATGGAGGAAAGCACCACAGGGTGGTCAGCGTGGGGAGGTCAGGAAACATGCAGTGGCAATGTAGGATAGGTGTCAGAAAAACATCGCGGGGTGGTGCGCATTGTATGGCTGCGTAACATTACATTCAGTACTAGGAGTGAGAAAAACATCACGGGGTGGTGTGAATCGGAGGGTCTGAATTAGTGAAAGCAGTGAGTGGCAATGTAGGATGGACAAAAGCACCACGGGGTGGTCAGCATGTGGAGGTCAGGAAACATGCAGTGGCAATGTAGTATAGGTTTCTGAAAAACATCGCGGGGTGGTGCGCATTGTATGGGTGTGTAACATTACATTCACTAGTAGGAGTGAGAAAATCATCGCGGGGTGGTGTGAATCGGAGGGTCTAAATTAGGATAGGCAGTGAGTGGCAATGTAGGATGGAGAAAAGCACCGCGGGGTGGTCAGCATGGGGAGGTCAGGAAACATGGATTGGCAATGTAGGATAGGTTTCTGAAAAACATTGCGGGGTGGTGCGCATTGTATGGGTGTGTAACATTACATTCTCTAGTAGGAATGAGAAAAACATCGGGGCGTGGGTTGAATCCGAGGGTCTGAATTAGGTTAGGCAGTGAGTGGCAATGTAGGATGGAGAAAAGCACCGCGGGGTGGACAGCATGGGGAGGTCAGGAAACATGTAGTGGCAATGTAGGATAGGTTTCTGAAAAACATCGCGGGGTGGTGCGCATTGTATGGGTGTGTAACATTACATTCTCTAGTAGGAATGAGAAAAAATCGGGGCGTGGGGTGAATCTGGGCGTCTGAATTAGGATAGGCATTGAGTGGGAATGTAGGATGGAGAAAAGCACCGCGGGGTGGTCAGCATGGGGAGGTCAGGAAACATGCAGTGGCAATGTAGGATAGGTTTCTGAAAAACTTCGCGGTGTGGTGCGCATTGTATGGGTGTGTAACATTATATTCAGTAGTAGGAGTGAGAAAAACATCAAGGGGTGGTGCCAATTTTATGGCTGTGTAACATTACATTCACTAGTAGGAGTGAGAAAAACATCGCGGGGTGGTGCGCATTGTATGGGTGTGTAAGATTACATTCACTAGTAGGAGTGAGAAAAACATCACGGGATGGTGTGAATAGGAGGGTCTGTTTAGGATAGGCAGTGAGTGGCAATGTAGAATGGAGAAAAGCACAGCGGGGTGGTCAGCATGGGGAGGTCAGGAAAGATGCAGTGGCAATGTAGGATAGGTTTCTGAAAAACCTCGCGGGGTGGGGGGCATTGTATGGGTGTGTAACATTACATTCACCAGTAGGAGTGAGAATAACATCACGGGGTGGTGTGAATCGGAGGGACTGAATTAGGGTAGGCAGTGATTTGCAATGTAGGATGGAGAAAAGCACCGTGTGTTGGTCAGCATGGGGAGGTCAGGAAACATGCAGTGGCAATGCAGGATAGGTTTCTGAAAAACATCGCGGGGGTGGTGCGCATTGTATGGTTGTGTAACATTACATTCGCTAGTAGGAGTAAGAAAAACATCAAGTGGGGTGTGAATCCGAGGGTCTGAAACAGGATAGGCAGTGAGTGGCAATGTAGGATGGAGGAAAGCACCGCGGGGTGGTCAGCATGGGGAGGTCAGGAAACATGCAGTGGCCATGTCGGATAGGTTTCAGAAAAACATCGCGGGGTGGTGCGCATTGTATGGGTGTGTAACATTACATTCACTGTTAGGAGTGAGAACAACATCACGGGGTGGTGTAAATCGGAGGGTCTGAATTAGGATAGGCAGTGAGTGGCAATGTAGAATGGAGAAAAGCAATGCGGAGTGGACACCATGGGGAGGTCAGGAAACATGCAGTGGCAATGTAGGATAGGTTTCTGAAAAACTCGTGGGGTTTTTCACATTGTATGGGTGTGTAACATTACATTCACTAGTAGGAGTGAGAAAAACATCGCGGGCTGTTGTGAATCGGAGGGTCTGAATTAGGATAGGCAGTGAGTCGCAATGTAGGATGGAGAAAAGCACGGCGGGGTGGTCAGCATGGGGAGGTCAGGAAACTTGCAGTGGCAATGTAGGATAGGTTTCTGAAAAACATCGCGGGGTGGTGCGCATTATATTGGTGTGTAACATAACATTCACTAGTAGGAGTGAGAAAAACATCACGGGTTGGTGTGAATTGTATGGCTGTGTAACATTACATTCACTAGTAGAAGTGAGAAAAACATCACGGGGTGTTGTGAATCGGGGGGTCTGAATTAGGATAGCCAGTGAGTGGCAATGCAGGATGGAGAAAAGCACCGCGGGGTGGTCAGCATGGGGAGGTTAGGAAACATGCGGTGGCAATGTAGGATAGATTTCTGAAAAACATCGCGGGTTGGTGCGCATTATATGGGTGTGTAACATTACATTCACTAGTAGGAGTGAGAGAAACATCACGGGGTGGTGTGAATTGGAGGGTCTGAATTAGGATAGGCAGTGAGTGGCAGTGTACGATGGAGAAAAGCACCGCGGGGTGGTCAGCATGGATAAGTCAGGAAACATGCAGTGGCAATGTAGGATAGGTTTCTGAAAAACATTGCGGGGTGGTGCGCCTTGTATGGGTGCGTAACATTACATTCACTAATAGGAGTGAGAAAAACATCACGGGGTGTTGCGAATTGTATGGCTGTGTAACATTACATTCACTAGTAGGAGTGACAAAAACATCACTGGGTGGTGTGAATCGTAGGGTCTGGATTAGAATAGGCAGTGAGTGGCAATGTAGGATGGAGAAAAGCACCGGGGGGTGGTCAGCATGGGGAGGTCAGGAAACATGCAGTGGCAATATAGGATAGGTTTCTGAAAAACATCGCGGGGTGGTGCGCATTCTATGGGTGTTTAATTTTACATTCACTAGTAGGAGTGAGAAAAACATCACGGGGTGGTGTGAATCGGAAGGTCTGAATTAGGATAGGCAGTGAGTGGCAATGTAGGATGGAGAAAAGCACCGCGGGGTGGTCAGCATGCGGAGGCCAGGAAACATGCAGTGGCAATGTAGGATAGGTTTCTGAAAAACATCGCGTGGTGGTGCGCGTTGTATGGGTTTGTAACTTTACATTCACTAGAAGCAGTGAGAAAAACATCACGGGGTGGTGTGAATCGGAGGGTCAGAATTAGTGTAGGCAGTGAGTGGCAATCTAGGATGGAGAAAAGCACCGCGGGGTGCTCAGCATGGGGAGGTCAGGAAACATGCAGTGGCAATGTAGGATAGGTTTCTGAAAAACATCGCGGGGTGGTGCGCATTGTATGGGTGTGTAACATTACATTCACTAGTAGGAGTGAGAAAAACATCGCGGGGTGGTTTGAATCAGAGGGTCCGAATTAGTATAGGTAGTGAGTGGCAATGTAGGATGTAGAAAAGCACCGCGGAGTGGTCAGCATGGGGATGTCATGAAACATGCAGTGGCAATATAGGATAGGTTTCTGAAAAACATCGCGGGTTGGTGCGCGTTGTATGGGTTTGTAACATTACATTCACTAGTAGGAGTGAGAAAAACATCACGGGATGGTGTGAATCGGAGGGTCAGAATTAGTGTAGGCAGTGAGTGGCATTGTAGGAAGGAGAAAAGCACCACCGGGTGGTCAGCAGGGGGAGGTCAGGAAACATGCAGTGGCAATGTAGGATCGGTTTCGGAAAAACATCGCGGGGTGGTGCGCATTGTATGGGTGTGTAACATTACATTCACTAGTAGGAGTGAGAAAAACATCGCGGGGTTGTGTGAATCGGAGTGTCTGAATTAGGATAGGCAGTGAGTGGCAATGTAGGATGGAGAAAAGCACGGCGGGGTGGTCAGCATGGGGAGGACAGGAAACATGCAGTGGCAATGTAGGATAGGTTTCTGAAAAACATCTCGGGTTCGTGCGCATTGTATTGGTGTGTAACATTACATTCACTAGTAGGAATGAGAAAAACATCACGGTTTGGTGCGAATTCTATGGCTGTGTAACATTACATTCACTAGTAGGAGTGAAAAAAACATCACGGGGTGGTGTGAATCGGGGGGTCTGAATTAGGCTAGGCAGTGAGTGGCAATGCAGGATGGAGAAAAGCACCGCAGGGTGTACAGCATGGGGAGGTCAAGAAAAATGCAGTGGCAATGTAGGATAGGTTTCTGAAAAACATCGCGTGGTGGTGCGCATTGTATGGTTGTGTAACATTATATTCACAAGTAGGAGTGAGAAAAATATGGCGTGGTGGTGTGAATTGGAGGGTCTGAATTAGGATAGGCAGTGAGTGGCAATGTAGGTTGGAGAAAAGCACCGCGGAGTGGTCAGCATGGGGAGGTCAGGAAACATGCAGTGGCAATGTAGGATAAGGTTCTGAAAAACATCGCGGGGTGGTGCGCATTGTATGGGTGTGTAACATTACATTCACTAGTAGGAGTGAGAAAAACATCACGGGGTGGTGTGAATCGGGGGGTCTGAATTAGGATAGGCAGTGAGTGCCAATGTAGGATGGAGAAAAGCACCGCGGGGTGGTCAGCATGGGGATGTAAGGAAACATGCGGTGGCAATGTAGCATAGATTTCTGAAAAACATCGCATGTTGGTGCGCATTATATGGGTGTGTTACATTACATTCACTAGTAGGATTGAGAAAAACATCACAGGGTGGTGTGAATCGGAGTGTCTGAATTAGGATAGGCATTGAGTGGCAATGAAGATTGGAGAAAAGCACGGCGGGGTGGTCAGCATGGGGAGGACAGTAAACATGCAGTGGCAATGTAGGATAGGATTCTAAAAAACATCGCGGGGTCGTGCGCATTGTATTGGTGTGTAACATTACATTCACTAGTAGGAGTGAGAAAAACATCACGGTTTGGTGCGAATTGTATGGCTGTGTAACATTACATTCACTAGTAGGAGTGAGAAAAACATCACGGGGTGGTGTGAATCGGGGGGTCTGAATTAGGATAGGCAGTGAGTGGCAATGTAGGGTGGAGAAAAGCACCGCGGAGTGGTCAGCATGGGGAGGTCAGGAAACATGCAGTGGCAATGTAGGATAACGTTCTGAAAAACATCGCGGGGTGGTGCGCATTGTATGGGTGTGTAACATTACATTCACTAGTAGGAGTGAGAAAAACATCACGGGGTGGTGTGAATCGGATTTACTGAATTAGGATAGGCAGTGAGTGGCAATGTAGGATGGAGAAAAGCACGGCGGGGTGGTCAGCATGGGGAGGACAGTAAACATGCAGTGGCAATGTAGGATAGGATTCTAAAAAACATCGCGGGGTCGTGCGCATTGTATTGGTGTGTAACATTACATTCACTAGTAGGAGTGAGAAAAACATCACGGTTTGGTGCGAATTGTATGGCTGTGTAACATTACATTCACTAGTAGGAGTGAGAAAAACATCACGGGGTGGTGTGAATCGGGGGGTCTGAATTAGGATAGGCAGTGAGTGGCAATGTAGGGTGGAGAAAAGCACCGCGGAGTGGTCAGCATGGGGAGGTCAGGAAACATGCAGTGGCAATGTAGGATAACGTTCTGAAAAACATCGCGGGGTGGTGCGCATTGTATGGGTGTGTAACATTACATTCACTAGTAGGAGTGAGAAAAACATCACGGGGTGGTGCGAATTGTATGGCTGTGTAACATTACATTCACTAGTAGGATTGAGAAAAACATCACGGGGTGGTGTGAATCGGAGGGTCTGAATTAGGATAGGCAGTGAGTGGCAATGTAGGATGGAGAAAAGCACCGCGGGGTGGTCAGCATGCGGAGGTCAGGAAACATGTTGTGGCAATGTCGGAAACGTTACTGAAAAACATCGCGTTGTGGTGCGCATTGCATGGCTGTGTAACATTACATTCACTAATAGGAGTGAGAAAAACATCACGGCGTGGTTGAATCGGAGGGTCTGAATTAGGATAGGCAGTGAGTGGCAATGTAGGATGGAGAAAAGCACCAACGGGTGGACACCTTGCGGAGGTCAGGAAACATGCAGTGGCAATGTAGGATAGGTTTCTGAAAAACTTCGCGGGGTGGTGCGCATTGTATCGGTGTGTAACTTTACATTCAGTAGTAGGAGTGAGAAAAACATCACGGGTTGGTGTGAATCGGAGGGTCTGAATTAGGATAGGCAGTGAGTGGCAATGTATGATGGAGAAAAGCACTGCGGGGAGGTCAGCAAGGGGAAGTCAGGAAACATGCAGTGGCAATGTAGGATAGGTTTCTTAAAATCATCGCGGGGTGGTGTGCATTGTATGGGTCTGTAACATTACATTCCGTAGTAGGAGTGAGAAAAACATCACGGGTTGGTGTGAATCGGAGGGTCTGAATTAGGGTAGGCAGTGAGTGGCAATTTAGGATAAAGAAAAGCACGGTGGGGTGGTCAGCATGGGGAGGTCTGGAAACATGCAGTGGCAATGTAGGATAGGTTTCTGAAAAACATTGCGGGGTGGTGCGCTTTGTATGGCTGTTTACCATTACATTCACTAGTAGGAGTTAGAAAAACATCATGGGGTGTTGCGCAATGTATGGCTGTGTAACATTACATTCACTAGTAAGAGTGAGAAAAAGACCACGGGGTGGTGTGAATCGGAGGGTCTGAATCAGAATAGGCAGTGAGTGCAATGTAGGATGGAGAAAAGCTCCGTGGGGTGGTCAGCATGGGGAGGTCAGGAAACATGCTGTGGCAATGTAGGATAGTTTTCTGAAAAACATCGCGTGGTGGTGCGCATTGTATGGGTGAGAAACCTTACATTTATTAGTAGGAGTGAGAAAAACATCACAGGGTGGTGTGAATCGGAGGGTCTGAATTTGGATAGGCAGTAAGTGGCAATGTAGGTTGGAGAAAAGCACCGCGGGGTGGTCAGCATGGGGAGGTCAGGAAACATGCAGTGGCAATGTAGGATAGGTTTCTGAAAAACATGGCGGGGTGGTGCGCATTGTATGGGTGTGTAACATTACATTCACTAGTAGGAGTCAGAAAAACATCAAGGGGTGGTGTGAATTGGAGGGTCTGAATTAGGATAGGCAGTGAGTGGCAATGTAGGAGGGAGAAAAGCTCCGTGGGGTGGTCAGCATGGGGAGGTAAGGAAACATGCAGTGGCAATGTAGGATAGGTTTCTGAAAAACATCGCGGGGTGGTGCGCATGTATGTGTGTGTAACATTACATTCACTATTAGGAGTGAGAAATACATCACGGGGTGGTGTGAATCGGAGGGTCTGAATTAGGATAGGCACGGAGTGGCAATGTAGGATGGAGAAAATCACCACGGGGTGGTCAGCATGGGGAGGTCATGAAAAATGCAATGGCAATGTAGGATAAGTTTCTGAAAAACATCGCTGGGTGGTGCGCATTGTATGGGTGTGTAACATTACATTCACTAGTAGGAGTGAGAAAAACATCACGGGGTGGTGCAAATTATATGGCTCTGTAACGTTACATTCACTAGTAGGAGTAAGAAAAACATCACGGAGTGGTGTGAATCGGGGGGTCTGAATTAGGATAGGCAGTGTGTGCCAATTAGGATGGAGAAAAGCACCGCGGGGTGGTAAAAGCATGGGGAGGTTAGGAAACATGCGGTGGCCATGTAAGATAGATTTCTGAAAAACATCGCGGGTTGGTGCGAATTATATGGGTGTGTAACATTACATTCACCAGTAGGAGTGAGAAAAACATCACGGGGTGGTGTGAATCGGAGGGTCTGAATTAGGATAGGCAGTGAGTGCCAATGTAGGCTGGAGAAAAGCACCACGGGGTGGTCAGCATGGGGAGGTCAGGAAACATGCAGTGGCAATGTAGGATAGGTTTCTGAAAAACATCGCGGGGTGGTGCGCATTCTATGGGTGTGTAACATTACATTCACTATTAGGAGTGAGAAAAACATCACGGGGTGGTTGAATCATGGTGTCTGAATTAGGATAGGCAGTGAGTGGCAATATAGGATGGAGAAAAGCACCGAGGCGTGGACACCATGGGGAGATCAGGAAACATGCAGTGGCAATGTCGGAAAGGTTTCTGAAAAACATCGCGGGGTGGTGTGTATTGTATGGGTGTGTTACATTACATTCACTAGTAGTGAGAAAAACATTGCGGGGTGTTGCGCATTGTATGGGTGTGTAACATTACATTCACTAGTAGGGGTGAGAAAAACATCACGGGTTCGTGCGAATTGTATGGCTGTGTAACATTACATTCACTAGAAGGAGTGATAAAAACATCACAGGGTGGTGTGAATCGTAGGGTCTGAATTAGGATAGGCAGTGAGTGGCAATGTAGGATGGAGAAAAGCACCGTGGGGTGGTCAGCATGTGGTGGTCAGGAAACATGCAGTGGCAATGTAGGATAGTTTTCTGAAAAACATCACGGGGTGGTGCGCATTTTATGGGTGTGTAACATTACATTCACTAGTTGGAGTGAGAAAAACATCGCGGGGTGGTGTGAATCGGAGAGTCTGAAATAGGATAGGCAGTGAGTGGCAATGTAGGATGGAGAAAAGCACCGCGGAGTGTTCAGCATGGGGAGGTCAGGAAACATGGAGTGGCAATGTAGGATAGGTATCTGAAAAACATCGTGGGGTGGTGCGCTTTGTATGGGTGTGTAACATTACATTCACTACTAGGAGTGAGAAAAACATCGCGGGGTGGTGCGGAATTTATGGCTGTGTAACATTACATTCACTAGTAGGAGAGAGAAAAACATCACGGGGCGGTGTAAATCATAGGGTCTGAATTAGGATAGGCAGTTAGTGGCAATGTAGGATGGAGAAAAGCACCGCGGGGTGGACACCATGGGGAGATCAGGAAACATCCAGTGGCAATGTAGGATAGGTTTCTGAAAAACATCGAGAGGTGGTGCGCATTGTATGGGTGTGTTACATTACATTCACTAGTAGGAGTGAGAAAAACAATGCGGGGTGGTTTGAATCAGATGGTCTGAATTAGGATAGGTAGTGAGTGGCAATGTAGGATGGAGAAAAGCACCGCGGAGTGGTCAGCATGGGGAGGTCATGAAACACGCATTGGCAATTTAGGATAGGTTTCTGAAAAACATCGCGGGGTTGTGCGCGTTGTATGGGTGTGTAACATTATATTCACTAGTAAGAGTGAGAAAAACATCACAGGGTGGTGTGAATCGGAAGGTCTGAATAAGTGTAGGCAGTGAGTGGAAATGTAGGATGGAGAAAAGCACCGCGGGGTGGTCAGCATCGGGAGGTCAGGAAACATGCAGTGGCAATGTAGGATAGGTTTCTGAAAAACATCGCGGGGTTGTGCGCGTTGTATGGGTGTGTAACATTACATTCACTAGTAAGAGTGAGAAATACATCACAGGGTGGTGTGAATCGGAAGGTCTGAATTAGTGTAGGCAGTGAGTGGAAATGTAGGATGGAGAAAAGCACCGCGGGGTGGTCAGCATCGGGAGGTCAGGAAACATGCAGTGGCAATGTCGGAAAGGTTCTGAAAAACATCGCGGGGTGGTGCGTATTGTATGGGTGTGTTACATTACATTCACTAGTAGTGAGAAAAACATCGCGGGGTGTTGCGCATTGTATGGGTGTGTAACATTACATTCAGTAGTAGGGGTGAGAAAAACATCACCGGTTCGTGCGAATTGTATGGCTGTGTAACATTACATTCACTAGAAGGAGTGATAAAAACATCACAGGGTGGTGTGAATCGGAGGGTCTGAATTAGGCTAGGCAGTGAGTGACAATGTAGGATGGAGAAAAGCACCTTGGGGTGGTCAGCATGTGGTGGTCAGGAAACATGCAGTGGCAATGTAGGATAGTTTTCTGAAAAACATCACGGGGTGGTGCGCATTTTATGGGTGTGTAACATTACATTCACTAGTTTGAGTGAGAAAAACATCGCGGGGTGGTGTGAATCGGAGGGTCTGAAATAGGATAGGCAGTGAGTGGCAATGTAGGATGGAGAAAAGCACCGCGGAGTGTTCAGCATGGGGAGGTCAGGAAACATGGAGTGGCAATGTAGGATAGGTTTCTGAAAAACATCGTGAGGTGGTGCGCATTGTATGGGTGTGTAACATTACATTCACTAGTAGGAGTGAGAAAAACATCGCGGGGTGGTGCGCATGTATGGGTGTGTAACATTACATTCACTAAGAGGAGTGAGAAAAACATCACGGGGTGTTGTGAATCGGAGGGTCTGAATTAGGATAGGCAGTGAGTGGCAATGTAGGATGGAGAAAAGCACCGCGGGGTGGACACCATGGGGAGATCAGGAAACATGCAGTGGCAATGTAGGATAGGTTTCTGAAAAACATCGCAGGGTGGTGGCGTCCTATGTGTGTGTAACTTTACATTCATTAGTAGGAGTGAGAAAAGTATCACGGGGTGGTGTGAATCGGAGGGTCTGAATTAGGATAGGCAGTGAGTTTCAATGTAGGATGGAGAAAAGCACCGCGGGGTGGACAGCATGGGGAGGTCAGGAAACATGCAGTGTCAATGTAGGATAGGTTTCTGAAAAACATCGCGTGTTGGTGCGCATTGTATGGGTGTGTAACATTACATTCACTAGTAGGAGTGAGAAAAACATCACGGGGTGGTGCGAATTGTATGGGTGTGTAACATTACATTCACAAGTAGGAGTGAGAAAAACATCAGGGGTGGGGTGAATCCTAGGGTCTGCTTAGGATAGGCAGTGAGTGGCAATGTAGAATGGAGAAAAGCTCCGTGGGGTGGTCAGCATGGGGAGGTCAGGAAACATGCAGAGGCAAGGTAGGATAGGTTTCTGAAAAACATCGCGGGGTGTTGCGCATGTATGGGTGTGTAACATTACATTCACTAGTCGGAGTGAGAAAAACATCACGGGGTGGTGTGAATCGGAGGGTCTGAATTAGGGTAGGCAGTGAGTTGCACTGTAGGATGGAGAAAAGCACCGCGTGTTGGTCAGCATGGGGAGGTCAGGAAACATGCAGTGGCAATGTAGGATAGGTTTCTGAAAAACATCACGGGGAGGTGCGCATTGTATGGTTGTGTAACATTACATTCACTAGTAGGAGTGAGAAAAGCATCGCGGGGGGGTGTGAATCGGAGGGTCTTAATTAGGATAGGCAGTGAGTGCCAATGTAGGATGGAGAAAAGCACCGCGAGGTGGTCAGCATGGGGAGGTCAGGAAACATGCAGTGGCAATGTAGGATAGGTTTCTGAAAAACTTCGCGGTGTGGTGAGCATTGTATGGGTGTGTAACATTACATTCACTAGTAGGAGTGAGAAAAACATCATGGGGTGGTGTGAATTGGAGGGTCTGAATTAGGATAGTCAGTGAGTGGCAATGTAGAATGGAGAATATCACCACGGGGTGGTCAGCATGGGGAGGTCAGGAAACATGCAGTGGCAATGTAGGATAAGTTTCTGAAAAACATCGCGGGGTGGTGCGCATTGTATGGGTGTGTAACATTACATGCACTAGTAGGGGTGAGAAAAACATCACGGGTTCGTGCGAATTGTATGGCTGTGTAACATTACATTCACTAGTAGGAGTTAGAAAAACATCACAGGGTGGTGTGAATCGGACGGTCTGAATTAGGATAGGTAGTGAGTGGCAATGTAGGATGGAGAAAAGCACCGTGGGGTGGTCAGCATGTGGAGGTCAGGAAACATGCAGTGGCAATGTAGGATAGTTTTCTGAAAAACATCACGGGGTGGTGCGCATTCTATGGGTGTGTAACCTTACATTCACTAGTAGGAGTGAGAAAAATATCACGGGGTGGTGTGAATCGGAGGGTCTGAATTAGTATAGGCAGTGAGTTTCAATGTAGGATGGAGAAAAGCACCGCGGGGTGGACAGCATGGGGAGGTCAGGAAACATGCAGGGGCAATGTAGGATAGGTTTCTGAAAAACATCGTGTGTTGGTGCGCATTGTATGGGTGTGTAACATTACATTCACGAGTTGGAGTGAGAAAAACATCGCGGGGTGGTGTGAATTGGAGGGTCTGAAATAGGATAGGCAGTGAGTGGCAATGTAGGATGGAGAAAAGCACCGCGGACTGTTCAGCATGGGGAGGTCAGGAAACATGCAGTGGCAATGTAGGTAGGTTTCTGAAAAACATTGCGGGGTGGTGCGCATGTATGGGTGTGTAACATTACATTCACTAAGAGGAGTGAGAAAAACATCACGGGGTGTTGTGAATCGGAGGGTCTGAATTAGGAAAGGCAGTGAGTGGCAATGTAGGATGGAGAAAAGCATCGCGGGGTGGTCAGCATGGGGAGGTCAGGAAACATGCAGTGGCAATGTAGGATAGGTTTCTGAAAAACATTGCGGGGTGGTGCGCATGTATGGGTGTGTAACATTACATTCACTAAGAGAAGTGAGAAAAACATCACGGGGTGGTGTGAATCGGAGGGTCTGAATTAGGAAAGGCAGCGAGTGGCAATGTAGGATGGAGAAAAGCATCGCGGGGTGGTCAGCATGGGGAGATCAGGAAACATACAGTGGCAATGTAGGATAGGTTTCTGAAAAACATCGCAGTTTGGTGCACATTGTAAGGGTGTGTAACATTACATTCACTAGTAGGAGTGAGAAAAACATCACGGGGCGGTGTAAATCATAGGGTCTGAATTAGGATAGGCAGTTAGTGGCAATGTAGGATGGAGAAAAGCACCGCGGGGTTGACACCATGTGGAGATCAGGAAACATGCAGTGGCAATGTAGGATAGGTTTCTGAAAAACATCGAGAGGTGGTGCGCATTGTATGGGTGTGTTACATTACATTCACTAGTAGGAGTGAGAAAAACAATGCGGGGTGGTTTGAATCAGAGGGTCTGAATTAGGATAGGTAGTGAGGGGCAATGTAGGATGGAGAAAAGCACCGCGGTGTGGTCAGCATGGGGAGGTCATAAAACATGCAGTGGCAATGTAGGATAGGTTTCTGAAAATCATCGCGGGGTTGTGCGCCTTGTATGGGTGTGTAACATTACATTCACTAGTAAGAGTGAGAAATACATCACAGGGTGGTGTGAATCGGAAGGTCTGAATTAGTGTAGGCAGTGAGTGGAAATGTAGGATGTAGAAAAGCACTGCGGGGTGGTCAGCATCGGGAGGTCAGGAAACATGCAGTGTCAATGTAGGATAGGTTTCTGAAAAACATCGCAGGTTGGTGCGCATTGTATGGGTGTGTAACATTACATTCACTAGTCGGAGTGAGAAAAACATCATGGGGTGGTGTGAATCGGAGGGTCTGAATTAGGGTAGGCAGTGAGTTGCACTGTAGGATGGAGAAAAGCACCGCGTGTTGGTCAGCATGGGGAGGTCAGGAAACATGCAGTGGCAATGTAGGATAGGTTTCTGAAAAACATCACGGGGTGGTTCGCATTGTATGGTTGTGTCACGTTACATTCACTAGTAGGAGTGAGAAAAACATCGCGGGGGGTGTGAATCGGACTGTTTGAATTAGGATAGGCAGTGAGTGCCAATGTAGGATGGAGAAAAGCATCGCGGGGTGGTCAGCATGGGGAGGTCAGCAAACATGCAGTGGCAATGTAGGATAGGTTTCTGAAAAACTTTGCGGTGTGGTGCGCATTGTATGGGTGTGTAACATTACATTCACTAGTAGGAGTGAGAAAAACATCACGGGGTGGTGCGAATTGTAGGGGTGTGTAACATTACATTGACTAGTAGGAGTGAGAAAAACAACACGGGGTGGAGGGAATCGGAGGGTCTGAATTAGGATAGGCAGTGAGTGGCAATGTAGGATGGAGAAAAGCACCGAGGGGTGGTCAGCATGGGGAGGTCAGGAAACATGCAGTGGCAATGTAGGATAGGTTTCTGAAAAACATCGCAGGGTGGTGGCATTCTATGGGTATGTATCTTTACACTCATTAGTAGGAGTGAGAAAAATATCACAGGGTGGTGTGAATCGGAGGGTCTGAATTAGGATAGGCAGTGAGTTTCAATGTAGGATGGAGAAAACACAGTGGGGTGGACAGCATGGGGAGGTCAGGAAAAATGCAATGGCAATGTAGGATACGTTTCTGAAAAACATCGTGGGGTGGTGCGCATTGCATTGGTGTGAAACATTACATTCACGAGTAGGAGTGAGAAAAACATCGCGTGGTGGTGTGAATCGGAGGTTCTGAATTAGGATAGGCAGTGAGTGGCAATGTAGAATCGAGAAAAACAGGCCGGGGTGGTCAGCAAGGGGAGGTCAGGAAACATGCAGTGGCATTGTAGGATATGTTTCTGAAAAACTTCGTTCGGTGGTCGCATTGTATGGCTGTGTACCATTACATTCAGTAGTAGGAGTGAGAAAAACATCATGGGGTGGTGCACAATGTATGATTGTGTAACATTACATTCACTAGTAGGAGTGAGAAAAACATCACGGGGTGGTGTGAATCGGAGGGTCTGAATTAGAATAGGCAGTGAGTGGCCATGTAGGATGGAGAAAAGCACCGCGGGGTGGTCCGCATGGGGAGGTCAGGAAACATGCTGTGGCAATGTAGGATAGGTTTCTGAAAAACATCGCGGGGTGGTGCGCATTGTATGGGTGTGTAACATTATATTCACTAGTAGGAGTGAGAAAAACATCACGGGGTGGTGTGAATCGGAGGGTCTGAATTAGGATAGGCAGTGAGTGGCAATGTAGGATGGAGAAAAGCACCGCGGGGTGGTCAGCATGGGGAGGTCAGGGAACATGCAGTGGCAATGTAGGATAGGTTTCTGAAAAACATCGCGGGGTGGTGCGCATTGTATGGGTGTGTAACATTACATTCACTAGTAGAAGTGAGAAAAACATCGCAGGGTTGTGCGAATTGTATGTCTGTGTAACATTCCATTCAGTAGTAGGAGTGAGAAAAGCATCACGGGGTGGTGTGAATCGGAGGTTCTGAATTAAGATAGGCAGTGAGTGGCAATGTAGGATGGAGAAAAGCACCATGGGGTGGTCAGCATGGGGAAGTCAGGAAACATGCAGTGGCAATGTAGGATAGGTTTCTGAAAAACATGGCGGGGTGTTGCGCATTGTATGGGTGTGTAAAATTACATTCACTAGTAGGAGTGAGAAAAACATCACGGGGTGTTGTGAATCGGAGGGTCTGAATTAGGATAGGCAGTAAGTGGCAATGTAGGATGAAGAAAAGATCCGTGGGGTGGTCAGTATGGGGAGGTCAGAAAACATCCAGTGGCTATGTAGGATAGGTTTCTGAAAATCATCGCGGTGTGGTGCGCATTCTATGGGTGTGTAACATTACATTCACTAGTAGGAGTGAGCAAACATCACGGTGTGGTGTGAATCCGAGGGTCTCAATTCGGATAGGCAGTGAGTGGCAATGTAGGATGGAGAAAAGCACCGCGGGGTGGTCAGCATGGGGAGGTCAGGAAATATGCAGTGGCAATGTAGGATAGTTTTCTGAAAAACATTGCGGGGTGGTGCGCATTCTATGGGTGTGTAACATTACTTTCACTGGTAGGAGTGAGAAAAACATCACGGGGTGGTGTGAATCGGAGCGTCTGAAATAGGATAGGCAGTGAGTGGCAATGTAGGATGCAGAAATGCACCACGGAGTGGTCAGCATGGGGAGGTCAGGAAACATGCAGTGGCAATGTAGGATAGGTTTCTGAAAAACATCGCGGGGTGGTGCACATTGTATGGGTGTGTAACATTACATTCACTAGTAAGAGTGAGAAAAACAATGCTGGGTGGTTTGAATCAGAGGGTCTGAATTAGGACAGGTAGTGAGTGGCAATGTAGGATGGAGAAAAGCACCGCGGAGTGGTCAGCATGTGGAGGTCATGAAACATGCAGTGGCAATGTAGGATAGGTTTGTGAAAAACATCGCGGGGTTGTGCGCGTTGTATGGGTGTGTAACATTACATTCACTAGTAAGAGTGAGAAAAACATCGCACGGTGGTGTGAATCGGAAGGTTTGAATTAGTGTAGGCAGTGAGTGGAAATGTAGGATGGAGAAAAGCACCGCGGGGTGGTCAGCATCGGGAGGTCAGGAAACATGCAGTGGCAATGTAGGATAGGTTTCTGAAAAACATCGCAGGGTGGTGCGCATTGTATGGGTGTGTAACATTACATTCACTAGTAGGAGTGAGAAAAACATCACGGGTTGGTGCGAATTGTATGGCTGTGTAACATTACATTCACTAGTAGGAGTGAGAAAAACATCACGGGGTGGTGTGAATCGGAGTGTCTGAATTAGGGTAGGCAGTGAGTGGCAATGAAGAATGGTGAAAAGCACTGCGGGGTGGTCAGCATGGGGAGGTCAGGAACCATGCAGTGGCAATGTAGGATAGGTTTCTGAAAAACATCGCGGGGTGGTGCGTATTGTATGGGTGTGTAACATTACATTCACTAGTAGGAGTGAGAAAAACATCGCGGGGTGGTGCACATTGTATGGGTGTGTAACATTACATTCACTAGTG
The DNA here is from genome assembly GCF_034190915.1 of Cavia porcellus. Taxonomy (NCBI): domain Eukaryota; kingdom Metazoa; phylum Chordata; class Mammalia; order Rodentia; family Caviidae; genus Cavia; species Cavia porcellus. The sequence continues at coordinate 33,196,229 of NW_026947515.1, forward strand.
GGAGTGAGAGAAACAACACGGGGTGGTGTGAATCGGAGGGTCTGAATTAGGGTAGGCAGTGAGTTGCACTGTAGGATGGAGAAAAGCACCGCGTGTTGGTCAGCATGGCGAGGTCAGGAAACATGCAGTGGCAATGTAGGATAGGTTTCTGAAAAACATCATGGGGTGGTGCGCATTGTACGGTTGTGTAACATTATATTCTCTAGTAGGAGTGAGAAAAATATCGCGGGGGGTGTGAATCGGAGGGTCTGAAATAGAATAGGCAGTGAGTGGCAATGTAGGATGGAGGAAAGCACCGTGGGGTGGTGAGCATGGGGAGGTCAGGAAACATGCAGTGGCAATGTAGGACAAGTTTCTGAAAAATATCGCGGGGTGGTGCGCATTGTATGGGTGTGTAACATTCCATTCTCTAGTAGGTGTGAGAAAAACATCGCGGGGTGGTGTAAATCGGAGGGTCTGAATTAGGATAGGCAGTGAGTGAATGTAGGATGGAGAAAAGCACCGCGGTGTGGTCAGCATGCGGAGGTCAGGAAACATGCAGTGGCAATGTAGGATAGGTTTCTGAAAAACTTTGCGGTGTGGTGCGCATTGTATGGGTGTGTAACATTACATTCACTAGTAGGAGTGAGAAAAACATCACGGGGTGGTGCGAATTGTAGGGGTGTGTAACATTACATTGACTAGTAGGAGTGAGAAAAACAACACGGGGTGGAGGGAATCGGAGGGTCTGAATTAGGATAGGCAGTGAGTTGCAATGTAGGATGGAGAAAAGCACCGAGGGGTGGTCAGCATGGGGAGGTCAGGAAACATGCATTGGCAATGTAGGATAGGTTTCTGAAAAACATCGCAGGGTGGTGGCATCCTATGGGTGTGTAACTTTACATTCATTAGTAGGAGTGAGAAAAATATCACGGGGTGGTGTGAATCGGAGGGTCTGAATTAGGATAGGCAGTGAGTTTCAATGTAGGATGGAGAAAACACCGCGGGGTGGACAGCATGGGGCGGTCAGGAAAAATGCAATGGCAAGGTAGGATACCTTTCTGAAAAACATCGCGGGGTGGTGCGCATTGTATGGGTGTGTAACATTACATTCACGAGTAGGAGTGAGAAAAACATCGCGTGGTGGTGTGAATCGGAGATTCTGAATTAGTTTAGTCAGTGAGTGGCAATGTAGGATCGAGAAATACAGGCCGGGGTGGTCAGCAAGGGGAGGTCAGGAAACATGCAGTTTCATTGTAGGATATGTTTCTGAAAAACTTCGTTCGGTGGTCGCATTGTATGGCTGTGTACCATTACATTCAGTAGTAGGAGTGAGAAAAATATCATGGGGTGGTGCACAATGTATGATTGTGTAACATTACATTCACTAGTAGGAGTGAGAAAAGCATCACGGGGTGGTGTGAATCGGAGGTTCTGAATTAAGATAGGCAGTGAGTGGCAATGTAGGATGGAGAAAAGCACCGTGGGGTGGTCAGCATGGGGAAGTCAGGAAACATGCAGTGGCAATGTAGGATAGGTTTCTGAAAAACATGGCGGGGTGGTGCACATTGTATGGGTGTGTAACATTACATTCACTAGTAAGAGTGAGAAAAACATCACGGGACGGTGTGAATCGGAGGGTCTGAATTAGGATAGGCAGTGAGTGGCAATGTAGGATGGAGAAAAGCACCGCGGGGTGGTCAGCATGGGGAGGTCAGGGAACATGCAGTGGCAATGTAGGATAGGTTTCTGAAAAACATCGTGGGGTGATGCGCATTGTATGGGTGTGTAACATTACATTCACTAGTAGGAGTGAGAAAAACATCGCGGGGTGGTGTGAATCGGAGGGTCTGAATTAGGATAGGCAGTGAGTGGCAATGTAGGATGGAGAAAAGCACTGCGGTGTGGTCAGCATGGGGAGGTCAGAAACATGCAGTGGCAATATAGGATACATTTCTGAAAAACATCGCGGGGTGTTGAGCATTGTATAGGTGTGTAACATTACATTCACTAGTAGAAGTGAGAAAAACATCGCAGGGTTGTGCGAATTGTATGTCTGTGTAACATTACATTCACTAGTAGGAGTGAGAAAAGCATCATGGGGTGGTGTGAATCGGAGGTTCTGAATTAAGATAGGCAGTGAGTGGCAATGTAGGATGGAGAAAAGCACCGTGGGGTGGTCAGCATGGGGAAGTCAGGAAACATGCAGTGGCAATGTAGGATAGGTTTCTGAAAAACATGGCGGGGTGGCGCACATTGTATTTGTGTGTAACATTACATTCACTAGTAGGAGTGAGAAAAACATCACGGGGTGGTGTGAATCGGAGGGTCTGAATTAGGATAGGCAGTAAGTGGCAATGTAGGATGAAGAAAAGCTCCGTGGGGTGGTCAGTATGGGGAGGTCAGGAAACATGCAGTGGCAATGTAGGATAGGTTTCTGAAAAACATCGCGGGGTGGTGCGCATTGTATGGGTGTGTAACATTACATTCACTAGTAAGAGTGAGAAAAACAATGCTGGGTGGTTTGAATCAGAGGGTCTGAATTAGGATAGGTAGTGAGTGGCAATGTAGGATGGAGAAAAGCACCGCGGAGTGGTCAGCATGGGGAGGTCATGAAACATGCAGTGGCAATGTAGGATAGGTTTGTGAAAAACATCGCGGGGTTGTGCGCGTTGTATGGGTGTGTAACATTACATTCACTAGTAAGAGTGAGAAAAACATCGCAGGGTGGTGTGAATCGGAAGGTTTGAATTAGTGTAGGCAGTGAGTGGAAATGTAGGATGGAGAAAAGCACCGCGGTGTGGTCAGCATCGGGAGGTCAGGAAACATGCAGTGGCAATGTAGGATAGGTTTCTGAAAAACATCGCAGGGTGGTGCGCATTGTATGGGTGTGTAACATTACATTCACTAGTAGGAGTGAGAAAAACATCACGGGTTGGTGCGAATTGTATGGCTGTGTAACATTACATTCACTAGTAGGAGTGAGAAAAACATCACGGGGTGGTGTGAATCGGAGTGTCTGAATTAGGGTAGACAGTGAGTGGCAATGAAGAATGGAGAAAAGCACTGCGGGGTGGTCAGCATGGGGAGGTCAGGAACCATGCAGTGGCAATGTAGGATAGGTTTCTGAAAAACATCGCGGGGTGGTGCGTATTGTATGGGTGTGTAACATTACATTCACTAGTAGGAGTGAGAAAAACATCGCGGGGTGGTGCACATTGTATGGGTGTGTAACATTACATTCACTAGTGGGAGTGAGAGAAACAACACGGGGTGGTGTGAATCGGAGGGTCTGAATTAGGGTAGGCAGTGAGTTGCACTGTAGGATGGAGAAAAGCACCGCGTGTTGGTCAGCATGGGGAGGTCAGGAAACATGCAGTGGCAATGTAGGATAGGTTTCTGAAAAACATCATGGGGTGGTGCGCATTGTACGGTTGTGTAACATTACATTCTCTAGTAGCAGTGAGAAAAATATCGCGGGGGGTGTGAATCGGAGGGTCTGAAATAGAATAGGCAGTGAGTGGCAATGTAGGATGGAGGAAAGCACCGTGGGGTGGTGAGCATGGGGAGGTCAGGAAACATGCAGTGGCAATGTAGGACAAGTTTCTGAAAAATATCGCGGGGTGGTGCGCATTGTATGGGTGTGTAACATTCCATTCTCTAGTAGGTGTGAGAAAAACATCGCGGGGTGGTGTAAATCGGAGGGTCTGAATTAGGATAGGCAGTGAGTGAATGTAGGATGGAGAAAAGCACCGCGGTGTGGTCAGCATGCGGAGGTCAGGAAACATGCAGTGGCAATGTAGGATAGGTTTCTGAAAAACTTTGCGGTGTGGTGCGCATTGTATGGGTGTGTAACATTACATTCACTAGTAGGAGTGAGAAAAACATCACGGGGTGGTGCGAATTGTAGGGGTGTGTAACATTACATTGACTAGTAGGAGTGAGAAAAACAACACGGGGTGGAGGGAATCGGAGGGTCTGAATTAGGATAGGCAGTGAGTTGCAATGTAGGATGGAGAAAAGCACCGAGGGGTGGTCAGCATGGGGAGGTCAGGAAACATGCAGTGGCAATGTAGGATAGGTTTCTGAAAAACATCGCAGGGTGGTGGCATCCTATGGGTGTGTAACTTTACATTCATTAGTAGGAGTGAGAAAAATATCACGGTGTGGTGTGAATCGGAGGGTCTGAATTAGGATAGGCAGTGAGTTTCAATGTAGGATGGAGAAAACACCGCGGGGTGGACAGCATGGGGCGGTCAGGAAAAATGCAATGGCAACGTAGGATACCTTTCTGAAAAACATCGCGGGGTGGTGCGCATTGTATGGGTGTGTAACATTACATTCACGAGTAGGAGTGAGAAAAACATCGCGTGGTGGTGTGAATCGGAGATTCTGAATTAGTTTAGGCAGTGAGTGGCAATGTAGGATCGAGAAATACAGGCCGGGGTGGTCAGCAAGGGGAGGTCAGGAAACATGCAGTTTCATTGTAGGATATGTTTCTGAAAAACTTCGTTCTGTGGTCGCATTGTATGGCTGTGTACCATTACATTCAGTAGTAGGAGTGAGAAAAATATCATGGGGTGGTGCACAATGTATGATTGTGTAACATTACATTCACTAGTAGGAGTGAGAAAAGCATCACGGGGTGGTGTGAATCGGAGGTTCTGAATTAAGATAGGCAGTGAGTGGCAATGTAGGATGGAGAAAAGCACCGTGGGGTGGTCAGCATGGGGAAGTCAGGAACCATGCAGTGGCAATGTAGGATAGGTTTCTGAAAAACATGGCGGGGTGGTGCACATTGTATGGGTGTGTAACATTACATTCACTAGTAAGAGTGAGAAAAACATCACGGGATGGTGTGAATCGGAGGGTCTGAATTAGGATAGGCAGTGAGTGGCAATGTAGGATGGAGAAAAGCACCGCGGGGTGGTCAGCATGGGGAGGTCAGGGAACATGCAGTGGCAATGTAGGATAGGTTTCTGAAAAACATCGTGGGGTGATGCGCATTGTATGGGTGTGTAACATTACATTCACTAGTAGGAGTGAGAAAAACATCGCGGGGTGGTGTGAATCGGAGGGTCTGAATTAGGATAGGCAGGGAGTGGCAATGTAGGATGGAGAAAAGCACTGCGGTGTGGTCAGCATGGGGAGGTCAGAAACATGCAGTGGCAATATAGGATACATTTCTGAAAAACATCGCGGGGTGTTGAGCATTGTATAGGTGTGTAACATTACATTCACTAGTAGAAGTGAGAAAAACATCGCAGGGTTGTGCGAATTGTATGTCTGTGTAACATTACATTCACTAGTAGGAGTGAGAAAAGCATCACGGGGTGGTGTGAATCGGAGGTTCTGAATTAAGATAGGCAGTGAGTGGCAATGTAGGATGGAGAAAAGCACCGTGGGGTGGTCAGAATGGGGAAGTCAGGAAACATGCAGTGGCAATATAGGATAGGTTTCTGAAAAACATGGCGGGGTGGCGCACATTGTATTTGTGTGTAACATTACATTCACTAGTAGGAGTGAGAAAAACATCACGGGGTGGTGTGAATCGGAGGGTCTGAATTAGGATAGGCAGTAAGTGGCAATGTAGGATGAAGAAAAGCTCCGTGGGGTGGTCAGTATGGGGAGGTCAGGAAACATGCAGTGGCAATGTAGGATAGGTTTCTGAAAATCATCGCGGGGTGGTGCGCATTCTATGGGTGTGTAACATTACATTCACTAGTAGGAGTGAGCAAACATCACGGTGTGGTGTGAATCCGAGGGTCTGAATTAGGATAGGCAGGGAGTGGCAATGTAGGATGGAGAAAAGCACCGCGGGGTGGTCAGCATGGGGAGGTCAGGAAACATGCAGTGGCAATGTAGGATAGTTTTCTGAAAAACATCGCGGGGTGGTGCGCATTCTATGGGTGTGTAACATTACATTCACTAGTAGGAGTGAGAAAAACATCACGGGGTGGTGTCAATCGGAGCGTCTGAAATAGGATAGGCAGTGAGTGGCAATGTAGGATGGAGAAAAGCACCGCAGGGTGGTCAGCATCGGGAGGTCAGGAAACATGCAGTGGCAATGTAGGATAGGTTTCTGAAAAACTTCGCGGTGTGGTGCGCCTTGTATGGGTGTGTAACATTACATTGACTAGTAGGAGTGAGAAAAACATCACGGGGTGGTGCGAATTGTATGGGTGTGTAACATTACACTCACAAGTAGGAGTGAGAAAAACATCACGGGGTGGGGTGAATCCGAGGATCTGCTTAGGATAGGCAGTGAGTGGCCATGTAGAATGGAGAAAAGCTCCGTGGGATGGTGAGCATGGGGAGGTCAGGAAACATGCAGAGGCAAGGTAGGATAGGTTTCTGAAAAACATCGCGGGGTGTTGCGCATGTATGGGTGTGTAACATTACATTCACTAGTCGGAGTGAGAAAAACATCACGGGGTGGTGTGAATCGGAGGGTCTGAATTAGGATAGGCAGTGAATTTCAATGAAGGATGGAGAAAACACCGCGGGGTGGACAGCATGGTGAGGTCAGGAAAAATGCAATGGCAATGTAGGATACGTTTCTGAAAAACATCGCGGTGTGGTGCGCATTGTATGGGTGTGTAACATTACATTCACAAGTAGGAGTTAGAAAAACATCGCGTGGTGGTGTGAAGCGGAGGGTCTGAATTAGGATAGGCAGTGAGTGGCAATGTAGGATGGAGAAAAGCACCGCGGAGTGGTCAGCATGCGGAGGTCAGGAACCATGCAGTGGCAATGTAGGATAGGTTTCTGAAAAACATCGCGGGGTGGTGCACATTGTATGAGTGTGTAACATTACATTCACTAGTAGGAGTCAGAAAAACATCGCGGGGTGGTGTGAATCAGAGGGTCTGAATTAGGATAGGCAGTGAGTGGCAATGTAGGATGGAGAAAAGCACCGCGGAGTGGTCAGCATGGGGAGGTCAGGAACCATGCAGTGGCAATGTAGGATAGGTTTCTGAAAAACATCGCGGGGTGGTGCGCATTGTATGGGTGTGTAACATTGCATTCACTAGTAGGAGAGAGAAAAACATCGCGGGGTGGTGCGCATTGTATGGGTGTGTAACATTACATTCACTAGTAGGAGTTAGAAAAACATCACGGGTTGGGGTGAATCCGAGGGTCTGCTTAGGATAGGCAGCGAGTGGCAATGTAGAATGGACAAAAGCTCCATGGGGTGGTCAGCATGGGGAGGTCAGGAAACATGCAGTGGCAAGGTAGAATAAGTTTCTGAAAAACATCGCGGGGTGTTGCGCATGTATGGGTGTGTAACATTACATTCACTAGTGGGAGTGAGAAAAACATCACGGGGTGGTGTGAATCGGAGGGTCTGAATTAGGGTAGGCAGTGAGTTGCACTGTAGGATGGAGAAAAGCACCGCGTGTTGGTCAGCATGGGGAGGTCAGGAAACATGCAGTGGCAATGTAGGATAGGTTTCTGAAAAACATCATGGGGTGGTGGGCATTGTATGGTTGTGTAACATTACATTCTCTAGTAGGAGTGAGAAAAATATCTCGGGGGGTGTGAATCGGAGGGTCTGAAATAGAATAGGCAGTGAGTGGCAATGTAGGATGGAGGAAAGCACCGCGGGGTGGTCAGCATGGGGAGGTCAGGAAACATGCAGTGGCAATGTAGGACAAGTTTCTGAAAAATGTCGCGGGGTGGTGCGCATTGTATGGGTGTGTAACATTACATTCTCTAGTAGGTGTGAGAAAAACATCGCGGGGTGGTGTAAATCGGAGGGTCTGAATTAGGATAGGCAGTGAGTGAATGTAGGATGGACAAAAGCACCGCGGTGTGGTCAGCATGGGGAGGTCAGGAAACATGCAGTGGCAATGTAGGATAGGTTTCTGAAAAACTTTGCGGTGTGGTGCGCATTGTATGGGTGTGTAACATTACATTCACTAGTAGGAGTGAGAAAAACATCACGGGGTGGTGCCAATTGTAGGGGTGTGTAACATTACATTGACTAGTAGGAGTGAGAAAAACAACACGGGGTGGAGGGAATCGGAGGGTCTGAATTAGGATAGGCAGTGAGTGGCAATGTAGGATGGAGAAAAGCACCGAGGGGTGGTCATCATGGGGAGGTCAGGAAACATGCAGTGGCAATGTAGGATAGGTTTCTGAAAAACATCGCAGGGTGGTGGCATCCTATGGGTGTGTAACTTTACAATCATTAGTAGGAGTGAGAAAAGTATCACGGGGTGGTGTGAATCGGAGGGTCTGAATTAGGATAGGCAGTGAGTTTCAATGTAGGTTGGAGAAAACACCGCGGGGTGGACAGCATGGGGAGGTCAGGAAAAATGCAATGGCAATGTAGGATACGTTTCTGAAAAACATCGCGGGGTGGTGCGCATTGTATGGGTGTGTAACATTACATTCACAAGTAGGAGTGAGAAAAACATCGCGTGGTGGTGTGAAGCGGAGGTTCTGAATTAGGATAGGCAGTGAGTGGCAATGTAGGATCTAGAAAAACAGGCCAGGGTGGTCAGCAAGGGGAGGTCAGGAAACATGCAGTGGCATTGTAGGATATGTTTCTGAAAAACTTCGTTCCCTGGTCACATTGTATGGCTGTGTACCATTTCATTCAGTAGTAGGAGTGAGAAAAACATCATGGGGTGGTGCACAACGTATGATTGTGTAACATTACATTCACTAGTAGGAGTGAGAAAAACATCACGGGGTGGTGTGAATCGGAGCGTCTGAAATAGGATAAGCAGTGAGTGGCCATGTAGGATGGAGAAAAGCACCGCGGGGTGGTCCGCATGTGGAGGTCAGGAAACATGCTGTGGCAATGTAGGATAGGTTTCTGAAAAACATCGCGGGGTGGTGCGCATTGTATGGGTGTGTAACATTACATTCACTAGTAGGAGTGAGAAAAACATCACGGGGTGGTGTGAATCGGAAGGTCTGAATTAGGATAGGCAGTGAGTGGCAATGTAGGATGGAGAAAAGCACCGCGGGGTGGTCAGCATGGGGAAGTCAGGGAACATGCAGTGGCAATATAGGATAGGTTTCTGAAAAACATCGCGGGGTGGTGCGCATTGTATGGGTGTGTAACATTACATTCACTAGTAGGAGTGAGAAAAACATCACGGGGTGGTGTGAATCGGAGGGTCTGAATTAGGATAGGCAGTGAGTGGCAATGTAGGATGGAGAAAAGCACCGCGGGGTGGTCAGCATGGGGAAGTCAGGGAACATGCAGTGGCAATATAGGATAGGTTTCTGAAAAACATCGCGGGGTGGTGCGCATTGTATGGGTGTGTAACATTACATTCACTAGTAGGAGTGAGAAAAATATCGCGGGGTGATGTGAATCGGAGGGTCTGAATTAGTATAGGCAGTGAGTGGCAATGTAGGCTGGAGAAAAGCACTGCGTTTTGGTCAGCATGGGGAGGTCAGAAACATGCAGTGGCAATGTAGGATACATTTCTGAAAAACATCGCGGGGTGGTGGGCATTGTATAGGTGTGTAACATTACATTCACTAGTAGAAGTGAGAAAAACATCGCAGGGTTGTGCGAATTGTATGTCTGTGTAACATTACATTCACTAGTAGGAGTGAGAAAAGCATCACGGGGTTGTGTGAATCGGAGGTTCTGAATTAAGATAGGCAGTGAGTGGCAATGTAGGATGGAGAAAAGCACCGTGGGGTGGTCAGCATGGGGAAGTCAGGAAACATGCAGTGGCAAAGTAGGATAGGTTTCTGAAAAACATGGCGGGGTGGTGCGCATTGTATGGGTGTGTAACATTACATTCACTAGTAGGAGTGAGAAAAACATCGCGGGGTGGTGCGCATTGTATTTGTGTGTAACATTACATTCACTAGTGGGAGTGAGAGAAACAACACGTGGTGGTGTGAATCGGAGGGTCTGAATTAGGGTAGGCAGTGAGTTGCACTGTAGGATGGAGAAAAGCACCGCATGTTGGTCAGCATGGGGAGGTCAGGAAACATGCAGTGGCAATGTAGGATAGGTTTCTGAAAAACATCATGGGGTGGTGCGCATTGTACGGTTGTGTAACATTACATTCTCTAGTAGGAGTGAGAAAAACATCGCGTGGTGGTGTGAATCGGAGATTCTGAATTAGGATAGGCAGTGAGTGGCAATGTAGGATCGAGAAAAACAGGCCGGGGTGGTCAGCAAGGGGATGTCAGGAAACATGCAGTTTCATTGTAGGATATGTTTCTGAAAAACTTCGTTCGGTGGTCGCATTGTATGGCTGTGTACCATTACATTCAGTAGTAGGAGTGAGAAAAACATCATGGGGTGGTGCACAATGTATGATTGTGTAACATTACATTCACTAGTAGGAGTGAGAAAAGCATCACGAAGTGGTGTGAATCGGAGGTTCTGAATTAAGATAGGCAGTGAGTGGCAATGTAGGATGGAGAAAAGCACCGTGGGGTGGTCAGCATGGGGAAGTCAGGAAACATGCAGTGGCAATGTAGGATAGGTTTCTGAAAAACATGGCGGGGTGGTGCACATTGTATGGGTGTGTAACATTACATTCACTAGTAAGAGTGAGAAAAACATCACGGGACGGTGTGAATCGGAGGGTCTGAATTAGGATAGGCAGTGAGTGGCAATGTAGGATGGAGAAAAGCACCGCCGGGTGGTCAGCATGGGGAGGTCAGGGAACATGCAGTGGCAATGTAGGATAGGTTTCTGAAAAACATCGTGGGGTGATGCGCATTGTATGGGTGTGTAACATTACATTCACTAGTAGGAGTGAGAAAAACATCGCGGGGTGGTGTGAATCGGAGGGTCTGAATTAGGATAGGCAGTGAGTGGCAATGTAGGATGGAGAAAAGCACTGCGGTGTGGTCAGCATGGGGAGGTCAGAAACATGCAGTGGCAATGTAGGATACATTTCTGAAAAACATCGCGGGGTGTTGAGCATTGTATAGGTGTGTAACATTACATTCACTAGTAGAAGTGAGAAAAACATCGCAGGGTTGTGCGAATTGTATGTCTGTGTAACATTACATTCACTAGTAGGAGTGAGAAAAGCATCACGGGGTGGTGTGAATCGGAGGTTCTGAATTAAGATAGCAGTGAGTGGCAATGTAGGATGGAGAAAAGCACCGTGGGGTGGTCAGCATGGGGAAGTCAGGAAACATGCAGTGGCAATGTAGGATAGGTTTCTGAAAAACATGGCGGGGTGGCGCACATTGTATTTGTGTGTAACATTACATTCACTAGTAGGAGTGAGAAAAACATCACGGGGTGGTGTGAATCGGAGGGTCTGAATTAGGATAGGCAGTAAGTGGCAATGTAGGATGAAGAAAAGCTCCGTGGGGTGGTCAGTATGGGGAGGTCAGGAAACATGCAGTGGCAATGTAGGATAGGTTTCTGAAAAACATCGCGGGGTGGTGCGCATTGTATGGGTGTGTAACATTACATTCACTAGTAGGAGTGAGAAAAACATCACGGGGTGGTGTGAATCGGAAGGTCTGAATTAGGATAGGCAGTGAGTGGCAATGTAGGATGGAGAAAAGCACCGCGGGGTGGTCAGCATGGGGAAGTCAGGGAACATGCAGTGGCAATATAGGATAGGTTTCTGAAAAACATCGCGGGGTGGTGCGCATTGTATGGGTGTGTAACATTACATTCACTAGTAGGAGTGAGAAAAACATCACGGGGTGGTGTGAATCGGAGGGTCTGAATTAGGATAGGCAGTGAGTGGCAATGTAGGATGGAGAAAAGCACCGCGGGGTGGTCAGCATGGGGAAGTCAGGGAACATGCAGTGGCAATATAGGATAGGTTTCTGAAAAACATCGCGGGGTGGTGCGCATTGTATGGGTGTGTAACATTACATTCACTAGTAGGAGTGAGAAAAACATCACGGGGTGGTGTGAATCGGAGGGTCTGAATTAGGATAGGCAGTGAGTGGCAATGTAGGATGGAGAAAAGCACCGCGGGGTGGTCAGCATGGGGAAGTCAGGGAACATGCAGTGGCAATATAGGATAGGTTTCTGAAAAACATCGCGGGGTGGTGCGCATTGTATGGGTGTGTAACATTACATTCACTAGTAGGAGTGAGAAAAATATCGCGGGGTGATGTGAATCGGAGGGTCTGAATTAGTATAGGCAGTGAGTGGCAATGTAGGCTGGAGAAAAGCACTGCGTTTTGGTCAGCATGGGGAGGTCAGAAACATGCAGTGGCAATGTAGGATACATTTCTGAAAAACATCGCGAGGTGGTGGGCATTGTATAGGTGTGTAACATTACATTCACTAGTAGAAGTGAGAAAAACATCGCAGGGTTGTGCGAATTGTATGTCTGTGTCACATTACATTCACTAGTAGGAGTGAGAAAAGCATCACGGGGTTGTGTGAATCGGAGGTTCTGAATTAAGATAGGCAGTGAGTGGCAATGTAGGATGGAGAAAAGCACCGTGGGGTGGTCAGCATGGGGAAGTCAGGAAACATGCAGTGGCAAAGTAGGATAGGTTTCTGAAAAACATGGCGGGGTGGTGCGCATTGTATGGGTGTGTAACATTACATTCACTAGTAGGAGTGAGAAAAACATCGCGGGGTGGTGCGCATTGTATTTGTGTGTAACATTACATTCACTAGTGGGAGTGAGAGAAACAACACGTGGTGGTGTGAATCGGAGGGTCTGAATTAGGGTAGGCAGTGAGTTGCACTGTAGGATGGAGAAAAGCACCGCATGTTGGTCAGCATGGGGAGGTCAGGAAACATGCAGTGGCAATGTAGGATAGGTTTCTGAAAAACATCATGGGGTGGTGCGCATTGTACGGTTGTGTAACATTACATTCTCTAGTAGGAGTGAGAAAAACATCGCGTGGTGGTGTGAATCGGAGATTCTGAATTAGGATAGGCAGTGAGTGGCAATGTAGGATCGAGAAAAACAGGCCGGGGTGGTCAGCAAGGGGATGTCAGGAAACATGCAGTTTCATTGTAGGATATGTTTCTGAAAAACTTCGTTCGGTGGTCGCATTGTATGGCTGTGTACCATTACATTCAGTAGTAGGAGTGAGAAAAACATCATGGGGTGGTGCACAATGTATGATTGTGTAACATTACATTCACTAGTAGGAGTGAGAAAAGCATCACGAAGTGGTGTGAATCGGAGGTTCTGAATTAAGATAGGCAGTGAGTGGCAATGTAGGATGGAGAAAAGCACCGTGGGGTGGTCAGCATGGGGAAGTCAGGAAACATGCAGTGGCAATGTAGGATAGGTTTCTGAAAAACATGGCGGGGTGGTGCACATTGTATGGGTGTGTAACATTACATTCACTAGTAAGAGTGAGAAAAACATCACGGGACGGTGTGAATCGGAGGGTCTGAATTAGGATAGGCAGTGAGTGGCAATGTAGGATGGAGAAAAGCACCGCCGGGTGGTCAGCATGGGGAGGTCAGGGAACATGCAGTGGCAATGTAGGATAGGTTTCTGAAAAACATCGTGGGGTGATGCGCATTGTATGGGTGTGTAACATTACATTCACTAGTAGGAGTGAGAAAAACATCGCGGGGTGGTGTGAATCGGAGGGTCTGAATTAGGATAGGCAGTGAGTGGCAATGTAGGATGGAGAAAAGCACTGCGGTGTGGTCAGCATGGGGAGGTCAGAAACATGCAGTGGCAATGTAGGATACATTTCTGAAAAACATCGCGGGGTGTTGAGCATTGTATAGGTGTGTAACATTACATTCACTAGTAGAAGTGAGAAAAACATCGCAGGGTTGTGCGAATTGTATGTCTGTGTAACATTACATTCACTAGTAGGAGTGAGAAAAGCATCACGGGGTGGTGTGAATCGGAGGTTCTGAATTAAGATAGCAGTGAGTGGCAATGTAGGATGGAGAAAAGCACCGTGGGGTGGTCAGCATGGGGAAGTCAGGAAACATGCAGTGGCAATGTAGGATAGGTTTCTGAAAAACATGGCGGGGTGGCGCACATTGTATTTGTGTGTAACATTACATTCACTAGTAGGAGTGAGAAAAACATCACGGGGTGGTGTGAATCGGAGGGTCTGAATTAGGATAGGCAGTAAGTGGCAATGTAGGATGAAGAAAAGCTCCGTGGGGTGGTCAGTATGGGGAGGTCAGGAAACATGCAGTGGCAATGTAGGATAGGTTTCTGAAAAACATCGCGGGGTGGTGCGCATTGTATGGGTGTGTAACATTACATTCACTAGTAGGAGTGAGAAAAACATCACGGGGTGGTGTGAATCGGAAGGTCTGAATTAGGATAGGCAGTGAGTGGCAATGTAGGATGGAGAAAAGCACCGCGGGGTGGTCAGCATGGGGAAGTCAGGGAACATGCAGTGGCAATATAGGATAGGTTTCTGAAAAACATCGCGGGGTGGTGCGCATTGTATGGGTGTGTAACATTACATTCACTAGTAGGAGTGAGAAAAACATCACGGGGTGGTGTGAATCGGAGGGTCTGAATTAGGATAGGCAGTGAGTGGCAATGTAGGATGGAGAAAAGCACCGCGGGGTGGTCAGCATGGGGAAGTCAGGGAACATGCAGTGGCAATATAGGATAGGTTTCTGAAAAACATCGCGGGGTGGTGCGCATTGTATGGGTGTGTAACATTACATTCACTAGTAGGAGTGAGAAAAACATCACGGGGTGGTGTGAATCGGAGGGTCTGAATTAGGATAGGCAGTGAGTGGCAATGTAGGATGGAGAAAAGCACCGCGGGGTGGTCAGCATGGGGAAGTCAGGGAACATGCAGTGGCAATATAGGATAGGTTTCTGAAAAACATCGCGGGGTGGTGCGCATTGTATGGGTGTGTAACATTACATTCACTAGTAGGAGTGAGAAAAATATCGCGGGGTGATGTGAATCGGAGGGTCTGAATTAGTATAGGCAGTGAGTGGCAATGTAGGCTGGAGAAAAGCACTGCGTTTTGGTCAGCATGGGGAGGTCAGAAACATGCAGTGGCAATGTAGGATACATTTCTGAAAAACATCGCGGGGTGGTGGGCATTGTATAGGTGTGTAACATTACATTCACTAGTAGAAGTGAGAAAAACATCGCAGGGTTGTGCGAATTGTATGTCTGTGTAACATTACATTCACTAGTAGGAGTGAGAAAAGCATCACGGGGTTGTGTGAATCGGAGGTTCTGAATTAAGATAGGCAGTGAGTGGCAATGTAGGATGGAGAAAAGCACCGTGGGGTGGTCAGCATGGGGAAGTCAGGAAACATGCAGTGGCAAAGTAGGATAGGTTTCTGAAAAACATGGCGGGGTGGTGCGCATTGTATGGGTGTGTAACATTACATTCACTAGTAGGAGTGAGAAAAACATCGCGGGGTGGTGCGCATTGTATTTGTGTGTAACATTACATTCACTAGTGGGAGTGAGAGAAACAACACGTGGTGGTGTGAATCGGAGGGTCTGAATTAGGGTAGGCAGTGAGTTGCACTGTAGGATGGAGAAAAGCACCGCATGTTGGTCAGCATGGGGAGGTCAGGAAACATGCAGTGGCAATGTAGGATAGGTTTCTGAAAAACATCATGGGGTGGTGCGCATTGTACGGTTGTGTAACATTACATTCTCTAGTAGGAGTGAGAAAAACATCGCGTGGTGGTGTGAATCGGAGATTCTCAATTAGGATAGGCAGTGAGTGGCAATGTAGGATCGAGAAAAACAGGCCGGGGTGGTCAGCAAGGGGATGTCAGGAAACATGCAGTTTCATTGTAGGATATGTTTCTGAAAAACTTCGTTCGGTGGTCGCATTGTATGGCTGTGTACCATTACATTCAGTAGTAGGAGTGAGAAAAACATCATGGGGTGGTGCACAATGTATGATTGTGTAACATTACATTCACTAGTAGGAGTGAGAAAAGCATCACGAAGTGGTGTGAATCGGAGGTTCTGAATTAAGATAGGCAGTGAGTGGCAATGTAGGATGGAGAAAAGCACCGTGGGGTGGTCAGCATGGGGAAGTCAGGAAACATGCAGTGGCAATGTAGGATAGGTTTCTGAAAAACATGGCGGGGTGGTGCACATTGTATGGGTGTGTAACATTACATTCACTAGTAAGAGTGAGAAAAACATCACGGGACGGTGTGAATCGGAGGGTCTGAATTAGGATAGGCAGTGAGTGGCAATGTAGGATGGAGAAAAGCACCGCCGGGTGGTCAGCATGGGGAGGTCAGGGAACATGCAGTGGCAATGTAGGATAGGTTTCTGAAAAACATCGTGGGGTGATGCGCATTGTATGGGTGTGTAACATTACATTCACTAGTAGGAGTGAGAAAAACATCGCGGGGAGGTGTGAATCGGAGGGTCTGAATTAGGATAGGCAGTGAGTGGCAATGTAGGATGGAGAAAAGCACTGCGGTGTGGTCAGCATGGGGAGGTCAGAAACATGCAGTGGCAATGTAGGATACATTTCTGAAAAACATCGCGGGGTGTTGAGCATTGTATAGGTGTGTAACATTACATTCACTAGTAGAAGTGAGAAAAACATCGCAGGGTTGTGCGAATTGTATGTCTGTGTAACATTACATTCACTAGTAGGAGTGAGAAAAGCATCACGGGGTGGTGTGAATCGGAGGTTCTGAATTAAGATAGCAGTGAGTGGCAATGTAGGATGGAGAAAAGCACCGTGGGGTGGTCAGCATGGGGAAGTCAGGAAACATGCAGTGGCAATGTAGGATAGGTTTCTGAAAAACATGGCGGGGTGGCGCACATTGTATTTGTGTGTAACATTACATTCACTAGTAGGAGTGAGAAAAACATCACGGGGTGGTGTGAATCGGAGGGTCTGAATTAGGATAGGCAGTAAGTGGCAATGTAGGATGAAGAAAAGCTCCGTGGGGTGGTCAGTATGGGGAGGTCAGGAAACATGCAGTGGCAATGTAGGATAGGTTTCTGAAAATCATCGCGGGGTGGTGCGCATTCTATGGGTGTGTAACATTACATTCACTAGTAGGAGTGAGCAATCATCACGGTGTGGTGATAATCCAAGGGTCTGAATTAGGAGAGGCAGGGAGTGGCAATGTAGGATGGAGAAAAGCACCGCGGGGTGGTCAGCATGGGGAGGTCAGGAAACATGCAGTGGCAATGTAGGATAGTTTTCTGAAAAACATCGCGGGGTGGTGCGCATTCTATGGGTGTGTAACATTACATTCACTAGTAGGAGTGAGAAAAACATCACGGGGTGGTGTGAATCGGAGCGTCTGAAATAGGATAGGCAGTGAGTGGCAATGTAGGATGGAGAAAAGCACCGCAGGGTGGTCAGCATCGGGAGGTCAGGAAACATGCAGTGGCAATGTAGGATAGGTTTCTGAAAAACATCGCAGGGTGGTGCGCATTGTATGGGTGTGTAACATTACATTCACTAGTAGGAGTGAGAAAAACATCAGGGGTTGGTGCGAATTGTATGGCTGTGTAACATTACATTCACTAGTAGGAGTGAGAAATACATCACGGGGTGGTGTGAATCGGAGTGTCTGAATTAGGGTAGGCAGTGAGTGGCAATGAAGGATGGAGAAAAGCTCCGTGGGGTGGTCAGCATGGGGAGGTCAGGAAACATGCAGTGGCAATGTAGGACAAGTTTCTGAAAAATATCGCGGGGTGGTGCGCATTGTAGGGTTGTGTAACATTACATTCTCTAGTAGGTGTGAGAAAAACATCGCGGGGTGGTGTAAATCGGCGGGTCTGAATTAGGATAAGCAGTGAGTGCCAATGTAGGATGGAGAAAAGCACCGCGGAGTGGTCAGCATGGGGAGGTCAGGAAACATGCAGTGGCAATGTAGGATAGGTTTCTGAAAAACTTCACGGTGTGGTGCGCCTTGTATGGGTGTGTAACCTTACATTCACTAGTAGGAGTGAGAAAAACATCACGGGGTGGTGCGAATTGTATGGGTGTGTAACATTACACCCACAAGTAGGAGTGAGAAAAACATCACGGGGTGGGGTGAATCCGAGGATCTGCTTAGGATAGGCAGTGAGTGGCTATGTAGAATGGAGAAAAGCTCCGTGGGATGGTGAGCATGGGGAGGTCAGGAAACATGCAGAGGCAAGGTAGGATAGGTTTCTGAAAAACATCGCGGGGTGTTGCGCATGTATGGGTGTGTAACATTACATTCACTAGTCGGAGTGAGAAAAACATCACGGGGTGGTGTGAATCGGAGGGTCTGAATTAGGATAGGCAGTGAGTTTCAATGTAGGATGGAGAAAACACCGCGGGGTGGACAGCATGGTGAGGTCAGGAAAAATGCAATGGAAATGTAGGATACGTTTCTGAAAAACATCGCGGTGTGGTGCGCATTGTATGGGTGTGTAACATTACATTCACAAGTAGGAGTTAGAAAAACATCGCGTGGTGGTGTGAAGCGGAGGGTCTGAATTAGGATAGGCAGTGAGTGGCAATGTAGGATGGAGAAAAGCACCGCGGAGTGGTCAGCATGCGGAGGTCAGGAACCATGCAGTGGCAATGTAGGATAGGTTTCTGAAAAACATCGCGGGGTGGTGCACATTGTATGAGTGTGTAACATTACATTCAGTAGTAGGAGTCAGAAAAACATCGCGGGGTGGTGTGAAGCGGAGGGTCTGAATTAGGATAGGCAGTGAGTGGCAATGTAGGATGGAGAAAAGCACCGCGGAGTGGTCAGCATGGGGAGGTCAGGAACCAGGCAGTGGCAATGTAGGATAGGTTTCTGAAAAACATCGCGGGGTGGTGCGCATTGTATGGGTGTGTAACATTACATTCACTAGTAGGAGTTAGAAAAACATCACGGGTTGGGGTGAATTCGAGGGTCTGCTTAGGATAGGCAGCGATTGGCAATGTAGAATGGAGAAAAGCTCCATGGGGTGGTCAGCATGGGGAGGTCAGGAAACATGCAGTGGCAAGGTAGAATAGGTTTCTTAAAAACATCGTGGGGTGTTGCGCATGTATGGGTGTGTAACATTACATTCACTAGTGGGAGTGAGAAAAACATCACGGGGTGGTGTGAATCGGAGGGTCTGAATTAGGGTAGGCAGTGAGTTGCACTGTAGGATGGAGAAAAGCACCGCGTGTTGGTCAGCATGGGGAGGTCAGGAAACATGCAGTGGCAATGTAGGATAGGTTTCTGAAAAACATCATGGGGTGGTGCGCATTGTATGGTTGTGTAACATTACATTCTCTAGTAGGAGTGAGAAAAATATCGCGGGGGGTGTGAATCGGAGGGTCTGAAATAGAATAGGCAGTGAGTGGC
Organism: Cavia porcellus; assembly: GCF_034190915.1. Classification (NCBI taxonomy): domain Eukaryota; kingdom Metazoa; phylum Chordata; class Mammalia; order Rodentia; family Caviidae; genus Cavia; species Cavia porcellus. The sequence continues at coordinate 33,215,413 of NW_026947515.1, forward strand.
AATGTAGGATGGAGGAAAGCACCGAGGGGTGGTCAGCATGGGGAGGTCAGGAAACATGCAGTGGCAATGTAGGACAAGTTTCTGAAAAATGTCGCGGGGTGGTGCGCATTGTATGGGTGTGTAACATTACATTCTCTAGTAGGTGTGAGAAAAACATCGCGGGGTGGTGTAAATCGGAGGGTCTGAATTAGGATAGGCAGTGAGTGAATGTAGGATGGACAAAAGCACCGCGGTGTGGTCAGCATGGGGAGGTCAAGAAACATGCAGTGGCAATGTAGCATAGGTTTCTGAAAAACTTTGCGGTGTGGTGCGCATTGTATGGGTGTGTAACATTACATTCACTAGTAGGAGTGAGAAAAACATCACGGGGTGGTGCGAATTGTAGGGGTGTGTAACATTACATTGACTAGTAGGAGTGAGAAAAACAACACGGGGTGGAGGGAATCGGAGGGTCTGAATTAGGATAGGCAGTGAGTGGCAATGTAGGATGGAGAAAAGCACCGCAGGGTGGTCAGCATCGGGAGGTCAGGAAACATGCAGTGGCAATGTAGGATAGGTTTCTGAAAAACATCGCAGGGTGGTGCGCATTGTATGGGTGTGTAACATTACATTCACTAGTAGGAGTGAGAAAAACATCAGGGGTTGGTGCGAATTGTATGGCTGTGTAACATTACATTCACTAGTAGGAGTGAGAAATACATCACGGGGTGGTGTGAATCGGAGTGTCTGAATTAGGGTAGGCAGTGAGTGGCAATGAAGGATGGAGAAAAGCTCCGTGGGGTGGTCAGCATGGGGAGGTCAGGAAACATGCAGTGGCAATGTAGGACAAGTTTCTGAAAAATATCGCGGGGTGGTGCGCATTGTATGGTTGTGTAACATTACATTCTCTAGTAGGTGTGAGAAAAACATCGCGGGGTGGTGTAAATCGGAGGGTCTGAATTAGGATAAGCAGTGAGTGCCAATGTAGGATGGAGAAAAGCACCGCGGAGTGGTCAGCATGGGGAGGTCAGGAAACATGCAGTGGCAATGTAGGATAGGTTTCTGAAAAACTTCGCGGTGTGGTGCGCCTTGTATGGGTGTGTAACATTACATTCACTAGTAGGAGTGAGAAAAACATCACGGGGTGGTGCGAATTGTATGGGTGTGTAACATTACACTCACAAGTAGGAGTGAGAAAAACATCACGGGGTGGGGTGAATCCGAGGATCTGCTTAGGATAGGCAGTGAGTGGCTATGTAGAATGGAGAAAAGCTCCGTGGGATGGTGAGCATGGGGAGGTCAGGAAACATGCAGAGGCAAGGTAGGATAGGTTTCTGAAAAACATCGCGGGGTGTTGCGCATGTATGGGTGTGTAACATTACATTCACTAGTCGGAGTGAGAAAAACATCACGGGGTGGTGTGAATCGGAGGGTCTGAATTAGGATAAGCAGTGAGTTTCAATGTAGGATGGAGAAAACACCGCGGGGTGGACAGCATGGTGAGGTCAGGAAAAATGCAATGGAAATGTAGGATACGTTTCTGAAAAACATCGCGGTGTGGTGCGCATTGTATGGGTGTGTAACATTACATTCACAAGTAGGAGTTAGAAAAACATCGCGTGGTGGTGTGAAGCGGAGGGTCTGAATTAGGATAGGCAGTGAGTGGCAATGTAGGATGGAGAAAAGCACCGCGGAGTGGTCAGCATGCGGAGGTCAGGAACCATGCAGTGGCAATGTAGGATAGGTTTCTGAAAAACATCGCGGGGTGGTGCACATTGTATGAGTGTGTAACATTACATTCACTAGTAGGAGTCAGAAAAACATCGCGGGGTGGTGTGAATCAGAGGGTCTGAATTAGGATAGGCAGTGAGTGGCAATGTAGGATGGAGAAAAGCACCGCGGAGTGGTCAGCATGGGGAGGTCAGGAACCATGCAGTGGCAATGTAGGATAGGTTTCTGAAAAACATCGCGGGGTGGTGCGCATTGTATGGGTGTGTAACATTACATTCACTAGTAGGAGTTAGAAAAACATCACGGGTTGGGGTGAATTCGAGGGTCTGCTTAGGATAGGCAGCGAGTGGCAATGTAGAATGGAGAAAAGCTCCATGGGGTGGTCAGCATGGGGAGGTCAGGAAACATGCAGTGGCAAGGTAGAATAGGTTTCTTAAAAACATCGCGGGGTGTTGCGCATGTATGGGTGTGTAACATTACATTCACTAGTGGGAGTGAGAAAAACATCACGGGGTGGTGTGAATCGGAGGGTCTGAATTAGGGTAGGCAGTGAGTTGCACTGTAGGATGGAGAAAAGCACCGCGTGTTGGTCAGCATGGGGAGGTCAGGAAACATGCAGTGGCAATGTAGGATAGGTTTCTGAAAAACATCATGGGGTGGTGCGCATTGTATGGTTGTGTAACATTACATTCTCTAGTAGGAGTGAGAAAAATATCGCGGGGGGTGTGAATCGGAGGGTCTGAAATAGAATAGGCAGTGAGTGGCAATGTAGGATGGAGGAAAGCACCGCGGGGTGGTCAGCATGGGGAGGTCAGGAAACATGCAGTGGCAAGGTAGAATAGGTTTCTTAAAAACATCGCGGGGTGTTGCGCATGTATGGGTGTGTAACATTACATTCACTAGTGGGAGTGAGAAAAACATCACGGGGTGGTGTGAATCGGAGGGTCTGAATTAGGGTAGGCAGTGAGTTGCACTGTAGGATGGAGAAAAGCACCGCGTGTTGGTCAGCATGGGGAGGTCAGGAAACATGCAGTGGCAATGTAGGATAGGTTTCTGAAAAACATCATGGGGTGGTGCGCATTGTATGGTTGTGTAACATTACATTCTCTAGTAGGAGTGAGAAAAATATCGCGGGGGGTGTGAATCGGAGGGTCTGAAATAGAATAGGCAGTGAGTGGCAATGTAGGATGGAGGAAAGCACCGCGGGGTGGTCAGCATGGGGAGGTCAGGAAACATGCAGTGGCAATGTAGGACAAGTTTCTGAAAAATGTCGCGGGGTGGTGCGCATTGTATGGGTGTGTAACATTACATTCTCTAGTAGGTGTGAGAAAAACATCGCGGGGTGGTGTAAATCGGAGGGTCTGAATTAGGATAGGCAGTGAGTGAATGTAGGATGGACAAAAGCACCGCGGTGTGGTCAGCATGGGGAGGTCAGGAAACATGCAGTGGCAATGTAGGATAGGTTTCTGAAAAACATCGCAGGGTGGTGCGCATTGTATGGGTGTGTAACATTACATTCACTAGTAGGAGTGAGAAAAACATCAGGGGTTGGTGCGAATTGTATGGCTGTGTAACATTACATTCACTAGTAGGAGTGAGAAATACATCACGGGGTGGTGTGAATCGGAGTGTCTGAATTAGGGTAGGCAGTGAGTGGCAATGAAGGATGGAGAAAAGCTCCGTGGGGTGGTCAGCATGGGGAGGTCAGGAAACATGCAGTGGCAATGTAGGACAAGTTTCTGAAAAATATCGCGGGGTGGTGCGCATTGTATGGTTGTGTAACATTACATTCTCTAGTAGGTGTGAGAAAAACACCGCGGGGTGGTGTAAATCGGAGGGTCTGAATTAGGATAAGCAGTGAGTGCCAATGTAGGATGGAGAAAAGCACCGCGGAGTGGTCAGCATGGGGAGGTCAGGAAACATGCAGTGGCAATGTAGGATAGGTTTCTGAAAAACTTCGCGGTGTGGTGCGCCTTGTATGGGTGTGTAACATTACATTCACTAGTAGGAGTGAGAAAAACATCACGGGGTGGTGCGAATTGTATGGGTGTGTAACATTACACTCACAAGTAGGAGTGAGAAAAACATCACGGGGTGGGGTGAATCCGAGGATCTGCTTAGGATAGGCAGTGAGTGGCTATGTAGAATGGAGAAAAGCTCCGTGGGATGGTGAGCATGGGGAGGTCAGGAAACATGCAGAGGCAAGGTAGGATAGGTTTCTGAAAAACATCGCGGGGTGTTGCGCATGTATGGGTGTGTAACATTACATTCACTAGTCGGAGTGAGAAAAACATCACGGGGTGGTGTGAATCGGAGGGTCTGAATTAGGATAGGCAGTGAGTTTCAATGTAGGATGGAGAAAACACCGCGGGGTGGACAGCATGGTGAGGTCAGGAAAAATGCAATGGAAATGTAGGATACGTTTCTGAAAAACATCGCGGTGTGGTGCGCATTGTATGGGTGTGTAACATTACATTCACAATTAGGAGTTAGAAAAACATCGCGTGGTGGTGTGAAGCGGAGGGTCTGAATTAGGATAGGCAGTGAGTGGCAATGTAGGATGGAGAAAAGCACCGCGGAGTGGTCAGCATGCGGAGGTCAGGAACCATGCAGTGGCAATGTAGGATAGGTTTCTGAAAAACATCGCGGGGTGGTGCACATTGTATGAGTGTGTAACATTACATTCACTAGTAGGAGTCAGAAAAACATCGCGGGGTGGTGTGAATCAGAGGGTCTGAATTAGGATAGGCAGTGAGTGGCAATGTAGGATGGAGAAAAGCACCGCGGAGTGGTCAGCATGGGGAGGTCAGGAACCATGCAGTGGCAATGTAGGATAGGTTTCTGAAAAACATCGCGGGGTGGTGCGCATTGTATGGGTGTGTAACATTACATTCACTAGTAGGAGTTAGAAAAACATCACGGGTTGGGGTGAATTCGAGGGTCTGCTTAGGATAGGCAGCGAGTGGCAATGTAGAATGGAGAAAAGCTCCATGGGGTGGTCAGCATGGGGAGGTCAGGAAACATGCAGTGGCAAGGTAGAATAGGTTTCTTAAAAACATCGCGGGGTGTTGTGCATGTATGGGTGTGTAACATTACATTCACTAGTGGGAGTGAGAAAAACATCACGGGGTGGTGTGAATCGGAGGGTCTGAATTAGGGTAGGCAGTGAGTTGCACTGTAGGATGGAGAAAAGCACCGCGTGTTGGTCAGCATGGGGAGGTCAGCAAACATGCAGTGGCAATGTAGGATAGGTTTCTGAAAAACATTATGGGGTGGTGCGCATTGTATGGTTGTGTAACATTACATTCTCTAGTAGGAGTGAGAAAAATATCGCGGGGGGTGTGAATCGGAGGGTCTGAAATAGAATAGGCAGTGAGTGGCAATGTAGTATGGAGGAAAGCACCGCGGGGTGGTCAGCATGGGGAGGTCAGGAAACATGCAGTGGCAATGTAGGACAAGTTTCTGAAAAATGTCGCGGGGTGGTGCGCATTGTATGGGTGTGTAACATTACATTCTCTAGTAGGTGTGAGAAAAATATCGCGGGGTGGTGTAAATCGGAGGGTCTGAATTAGGATAGGCAGTGAGTGAATGTAGGATGGACAAAAGCACCGCGGTGTGGTCAGCATGGGGAAGTCAGGAAACATGCAGTGGCAATGTAGGATAGGTTTCTGAAAAACTTTGCGGTGTGGTGCGAATTGTATGGGTGTGTAACATTACATTCACTAGTAGGAGTGAGAAAAACATCACGGGGTGGTGCGAATTGTAGGGGTGTGTAACATTACATTGACTAGTAGGAGTGAGAAAAACAACACGGGGTGGAGGGAATCGGAGGGTCTGAATTAGGATAGGCAGTGAGTGGCAATGTAGGATGGAGAAAAGCACCGAGGGGTGGTCAGCATGGGGAGGTCAGGAAACATGCAGTGGCAATGTAGGATAGGTTTCTGAAAAACATCGCAGGGTGGTGGCATCCTATGGGTGTGTAACTTTACAATCATTAGTAGGAGTGAGAAAAGTATCACGGGGTGGTGTGAATCGGAGGGTCTGAATTAGGATAGGCAGTGAGTTTCAATGTAGGATGGAGAAAACACCGCGGGGTGGACAGCATGGGGAGGACAGGAAAAATGCAATGGCAATGTAGGATACGTTTCTGAAAAACATCGCGGGGTGGTGCGCATTGTATGGGTGTGTAACATTACATTCACTAGTAGGAGTGAGAAAAACATCATGGGGTGGTGTGAATCGGAGGGTCTGAATTAGGATAGGCAGTGAGTGGCAATGTAGGATGGAGAAAAGCACCGCGGGGTGGTCAGCATGGGGAAGTCAGGGAACATGCAGTGGCAATATAGGATAGGTTTCTGAAAAACATCGTGGGGTGGTGCCCATTGTATGGGTGTGTAACATTACATTCACTAGTAGGAGTGAGAAAAATATCGCGGGGTGATGTGAATCGGAGGGTCTGAATTAGTATAGGCAGTGAGTGGCAATGTAGGCTGGAGAAAAGCACTGCGTTTTGGTCAGCATGGGGAGGTCAGAAACATGCAGTGTCAATGTAGGATACATTTCTGAAAAACATCGCGGGGTGGTGGGCATTGTTTAGGTGTGTAACATTACATTCACTAGTAGAAGTGAGAAAAACATCGCAGGGTTGTGCGAATTGTATGTCTGTGTAACATTACATTCACTAGTAGGAGTGAGAAAAGCATCACGGGGTTGTGTGAATCGGAGGTTCTGAATTAAGATAGGCAGTGAGTGGCAATGTAGGATGGAGAAAAGCACCGCGGGGTGGTCAGCATGGGGAAGTCAGGAAACATGCAGTGGCAATGTAGGATAGGTTTCTGAAAAACATGGCGGGGTGGTGCGCATTGTATGGGTGTGTAACATTACATTCACTAGTAGGAGTGAGAAAAACATCACGGGGTGGTGTGAATCGGAGGGTCTGAATTAGGATAGGCAGTAAGTGGCAATGTAGGATGAAGAAAAGCTCCGTGGGGTGGTCAGTATGGGAAGGTCAGGAAACATGCAGTGGCAATGTAGGATAGGTTTCTGAAAATCATCGCGGGGTGGTGCGCATTCTATGGGTGTGTAACATTACATTCACAAGTAGGAGTGAGCAAACATCACGGTGTGGTGTGAATCCGAGGGTCTGAATTAGGATAGGCAGTGAGTGGCAATGTAGGATGGAGAAAAGCACCGAGGGGTGGTCAGCATGGGGAGGTCAGGAAATATGCAGTGGCAATGTAGGACAAGTTTCTGAAAAATATCGCGGGGTGGTGCACATTGTATGGGTGTGTAACATTACATTCTCTAGTAGGTGTGAGAAAAACATCGCGGGGTGGTGTAAATCGGAGGGTCTGAATTAGGATAGGCAGTGAGTGAATGTAGGATGGAGAAAAGCACCGCGGTGTGGTCAGCATGGGGAGGTCAGGAACCATGCAGTGGCAATGTAGAATAGGTTTCTGAAAAACTTTGTGGTGTGGTGCGCATTGTATGGGTGTGTAACATTACATTCACTAGTAGGAGTGAGAAAAACCTCACGGGGTGGTGCGAATTGTAGGGGTGTGTAACATTACATTGACTAGTAGGAGTGAGAAAAACAACACGGGGTGGAGGGAATCGGAGGGTCTGAATTAGGATAGGCAGTGAGTGGCAATGTAGGATGCAGAAAAGCACCGAGGGGTGGTCAGCATGGGGAGGTTAGGAAACATGCAGTGGCAATGTAGGATAGGTTTCTGTAAAACATCGCATGGTGGTGGCATCCTATGGGTGTGTAACTTTACATTCATTAGTAGGAGTGAGAAAAATATCACGGGGTGGTGTGAATCGGAGGGTCTGAATTAGGATAGGCAGTGAGTTTCAATGTAGGATGGAGAAAACACCGCGGGGTGGACAGCATGGGGAGGATAGGAAAAATGCAATGGCAATGTAGGATACGTTTCTGAAAAACATCGCGGGGTGGTGCGCATTCTATGGGTGTGTAACATTACATTCACGAGTAGGAGTGAGAAAAACATCGCGTGGTGGTGTGAATCGGAGGTTCTGAATTAGGATAGCCAGTGAGTGGCAATGTAGGATCGAGAAAAACAGGCCGGCGTGGTCAGCAAGGGTAGGTCAGGAAACATGCAGTGGCATTGTAGGATATGTTTCTGAAAAACTTCGTTCGGTGGTCGCATTGTATGGCTGTGTACCATTACATTCAGTAGTAGGAGTGCGAAAAACATCATGGGGTTGTGCACAATGTATGATTGTGTAACATTACATTTACTAGTAGGAGTGAGAAAAACATCACGGGGTGGTGTGAATCGGAGCGTCTGAAATAGGATAGGCAGTGAGTGGCAATGTAGGATGGAGAAAAGCACCGCGGGGTGGTCAGCATCAGGAGGTCAGGAAACATGCAGTGGCAATGTAGGATAGGTTTCTGAAAAACATCGCAGGGTGGTGCGCATTGTATGGGTGTGTAACATTGCATTCACTAGTAGGAGTGAGAAAAACATCACGGGTTGGTGCGAATTGTATGGCTGTGTAACATTACATTCACTAGTAGGAGTGAGAAAAACATCACGGGGTGGTGTGAATCGGAGTTTCTGAATTAGGGTAGGCAGTGAGTGGCAATGAAGGATGGAGAAAAGCACCACGGGGTGGTGAGCATGGGGAGGTCAGGAACCATGCAGTGGCAATGTAGGATAGCTTTCTGAAAAACTTTGCGGTGTGGTGCGCATTGTATGGGTGTGTAACATTACATTCACTAGTAGGAGTGAGAAAAACATCACGGGGTGGTGCGAATTGTAGGGGTGTGTAACATTACATTGACTAGTAGGAGTGAGAAAAACAACACGGTGTGGAGGGAATCGGAGGGTCTGAATTAGGATAGGCAGTGAGTGGCAATGTAGGATGGAGAAAAGCACCGAGGGGTGGTCAGCATGGGGAGGTCAGGAATCATGCAGTGGCAATGTAGGATAGGTTTCTGAAAAACATCGCGGGGTGGTGCGCATTGTATGGGTGTGTAAGGTTACATTCACTAGTAGGAGTGAGAAAAACATCGCGGTGTGGTGCACATTGTATGGGTGTGTACCATTAGATTCATGAGTAGGAGTGAGAAAAACATCACGGTGTGGTGTGAATCGGAGGTTCTGAATTAGGATAGGCAGTGAGTGGCAATGTAGGATCGAGAAAAACAGGGCGAGGTGGTCAGCAAGGGGAGGTCAGGAAACATGCAGTGGCAATGTAGGATATGTTTCTGAAAAACATCGTTCGGTGGTCGCATTCTATGGCTGGGTACCATTACATTAAGTAGTAGGCGTGAGAAAAACATCATGGGGTGGTGCACAATGTATGATTGTGTAACATTACATTCACTAGTAGGAGTGATAAAAACATCACGGGGTGGTGTGAATCGGAGGGTCTGAATTAGAATACGCAGTGAGTGGCCATGTAGGATGGAGAAAAGCACCGCGGGGTGGTCTGCATGGGGAGGTCAGGAAACATGCTGTGGCAATGTAGGATAGGTTTCTGAAAAACATCGCGGGGTGGCGCGCATTGTATGGGTGTGTAACATTACATTCACTAGTAGGAGTGAGAAAAACATCATGGGGTGGTGTGAATCGGAGGGTCTGAATTAGGATAGGCAGTCAGTGGCAATGTAGGATGGAGAAAAGCACCGCGGGGTGGTCATCATGGGGAGGTCAGGAAACATGCAGTGGCAATGTACTATAGGTTTCTGAAAAACATCGCGGGGTGGTGCGCATTGTATGGGTGTGTAACATTACATTCACTAGTAGGAGTGAGAAAAACATCGCGGGGTGGTGTGAATCGGAGGGTCTGAATTAGGATAGGCAGTGAGTGGCAATGTAGGATGGAGAAAAGCACTGCGGGGTGGTCAGCATGGGGAGGTCAGAAACATGCAGTGGCAATGTAGGATACATTTCTGAAAAACATCGCGGGGTGGTGGGCATTGTATAGGTGTGTAACATTACATTCACTAGTAGAAGTGAGAAAAACATCACAGGGTGGTGCGAATTGTATGGCTGTGTAACATTACATTCACTAGTAGGAGTGAGAAAAGCATCACGGGGTGGTGAGAATCGGAGGGTCTGAATTAAGATAGGCAGTGAGTGGCAATGTAGGATTGAGAAAACCACCGTGGGGTGGTCAGCATGGGGAAGTCAGGAAACATGCAGAAGCAATGTAGGATAGGTTTCTGAAAAACATGGCGGGGTGGTGCGCATTGTATGGGTGTGTAACATTACATTCACTTGTAGGAGTGAGAAAAACATCACGGGGTGGTGTGAATCGGAGGGTCTGAATTAGGATAGGCAGTAATTGGCAATGTAGGATGAAGAAAAGCTCCGTGGGGTGGTCAGCATGGGGAGGTCAGGAAAAATGCAGTGGCAATGTAGGATAGGTTTCTGAAAATCATCGCGGGGTCGTGCGCATTCTATGTGTGTGTAACATTACATTCACTAGTAGGAGTGAGACAAACATCGCGGGGTGGTGTGAATCAGAGGGTCTGAATTAGGATAGCCAGTGAGTGGCAATGTAGGATGGAGAAAAGCACCGCGGAGTGGTCAGCATGGGGAGGTCAGGAACCATGCAGTGGCAATGTAGGATAGGTTTCTGAAAAACATCGCGGGGTGGTGCGCATTGTATGGGTGTGTAACAATACATTCACAAGTAGGAGTGAGAAAAACATCGCGGGGTGGGGCGCATTGTATGGGTGTGTAACATTACATTCACTAGTAGGAGTGAGAAAAACATCACGGGGTGGGGTGAATCCGAGGGTCTGCTTAGGATAGGCAGTGAGTGGCAATATAGAATGGAGAAAAGCTCCGTGGGGTGGTTAGCATGGGGAGGTCAGGAAACATGCAGTGGCAAGGTAGAATAGGTTTCTGAAAAACATCCCGGGGTGTTGCGCATGTATGGGTGTGTAACATTACATTCACTAGTGGGAGTGAGAAAAACATCAAGGGGTGGTGTGAATCGGAAGGTCTGAATTAGGGTAGGCAGTGAGTTGCACTGTAGGATGGAGAAAAGCACCGCGTGTTGGTCAGCATGGGGAGGTCAGGAAACATGCAGTGGCAATGTAGGATAGGTTTCTGAAAAACATCATGGGGTGGTGCGCATTGTATGGTTGTGTAACATTACATTCTATAGTAGGAGTGAGAAAAATATCACGGGGTGTGTGAATCGGAGGGTCTGAAATAGAATAGGCAGTGAGTGGCAAGGTAGGATGGAGGAAAGCACCGCGGGGTGGTCAGCATGGGGAGGTCAGGAAACATGCAGTGGCAATGTAGGACAAGTTTCTGAAAAATATCGCGGGGTTGTGCGCATTGTATGGGTGTGTAACATTACATTCTCTAGTAGGTGTGAGAAAAACATCGCGGGGTGGTGTAAATCGGAGGGTCTGAACTAGGATAGGCAGTGAGTGAATGTAGGATGGAGAAAAGCACCGCGGTGTGGTCAGCATGGGGAGGTCAGGAAACATGCAGTGGCAATGTAGGAAAGGTTTCTGAAAAAGTTTGCGGTGTGGTGCGCATTGCATGGGTGTTTAACATTACATTCACTAGTAGGTGTGAGAAAAACATCACGGGGTGGTGCGAATTGTAGGGGTGTGTAACATTACATTGACTAGTAGGAGTGAGAAAAACAACACAGTGTGCAGGGAATCGGAGGGTCTGAATTAGGATAGGCAGTGAGTGGCAATGTAGGATGGAGAAAAGCACCGAGGGGTGGTCAGCATGGGGAGGTCAGGAAACATGCAGTGGCAATGTAGGATAGGTTTCTGAAAAACATCGCAGGGTGGTGGCATCCTATGGGTGTGTAACTTTACATTCATTAGTAGGAGTGAGAAAAATATCACGGGGTGGTGTGAATCGGAGGGTCTGAATTAGGATAGGCAGTGAGTTTCAATGTAGGATGGAGAAAACACCGCGGGGTGGACAGCATGGGGAGGTCAGGAAAAATGCAATGGCAATGTAGGATACGTTTCTGAAAAACATCGTGGGGTGGTGCGCATTGTATGGGTGTGTAACATTACATTCACGAGTAGGTGTGAGAAAAACATCACGGGGTGGTGTAAATCGGAGGGTCTGAATTAGGATAGGCAGTGAGTGAATGTAGGATGGAGAAAAGCACCGCGGTGTGGCCAGCATGGGGAGGTCAGGAAACATGCAGTGGCAATGTAGGATAGGTTTCTGAAAAACTTTGCGGTGTGGTGGGCATTGTATGGGTGTGTAACATTACATTCACTAATAGGAGTGAGAAAAACATCACGGGGTGGTGCGAATTGTAGGGGTGTGTAACATTACATTGACTAGTAGGAGTGAGAAAAACAACACGGGGTGGAGGGAATCGGAGGGTCTGAATTAGGATAGGCAGTGAGTGGCAATGTAGGATGGAGAAAAGCACCGAGGGGTGGTCAGCATGGGGAGGTCAGGAAACATGCAGTGGCAATGTAGGATAGTTTTCTGAAAAACATCGCAGGGTGGTGGCATCCTATGGGTGTGTAACTTTACATTCATTAGTAGGAGTGAGAAAAATATCATGGGGTGGTGTGAATCGGAGGGTCTGAATTAGGATAGGCAGTGAGTTTCAATGTAGGATGGAGAAAACACCGCGGGGTGGACAGCATGGGGTGGTCAGGAAAAATGCAATGGCAATGTAGGATACGTTTCTGAAAAACATCGTGGGGTGGTGCGCATTGTTGGGTGTGTAACATTACATTCACGAGTAGGAGTGAGAAAAACATCGCGTGGTGGTGTGAATCGGAGGTTCTGAATTAGGATAGGCAGTGAGTGGCAATGTAGGATCGAGAAAAACAGGCCAGGGTGGTCAGCAAGGGGAGGTCAGGAAACATGCAGTGACATTGTAGTATATGTTTCTGAAAAACTTCGTTCGGTGGTCGCATTGTATGGCTGTGTACCATTACATTCAGTAGTAGGAGTGACAAAAACATCATGGGGTGGTGCACAATGTATGATTGTGTAACATTACATTCACTAGTAGGAGTGAGAAAAACATCACGGGGTGGTGTGAATCTGAGGGTCTGAAATAGAATAGGCAGTGAGTGGCCATGTAGGATGGAGAAAAGCACCACGGGGTGGTCCGCATGGGGAGGTCAGGAAACATGCTGTGGAAATGTAGGATAGGTTTCTGAAAAACATGGCGGGGTGGTGCGCATTGTATGGGTGTGTAACATTACATTCACTAGTAGGAGTGAGAAAAACATCATGGGGTGGTGTGAATCGGAGGGTCTGATTTAGGATAGGCAGTGAGTGGCAATGTAGGATGGAGAAATGCACCGCGGGGTGGTCAGCATGGGGAGGTCAGGGTACATGCTGTCGCAATGTAGGATAGGTTTCTGAAAAACATCGCGGGGTGGTGCGCCTTGTATGGGTGTGTAACATTACATTCACTAGTAGGAGTGAGAAAAACATCGGGGGGTGGAGCGCATTTTATGGCTGTTTAACATTACATTCACTAGTAGGAGTGAGAAAAACATCGCGGGGTGGTGCGCATTTTACGGCTGTGTAACATTACATTCATTAGTAGGAGTAAGAAAAACATCACGGGGTGGTGTGAATCGGGAGGTCTGAATTAGGATAGGCAGTGAGTGCCAATGTAGGATGGAGAAAAGCACCACGGGGTGGTCAGCATGGGGAGGTCAGAAAACATGCAGTGGCAATGTAGGATAGGTTTCTGAAAAACATCGCGGGGTGGTGCGCATTGTATGGGTGTGTAACATTACATTCACTAGTAGGGGTGAGAAAACATCACGGGTTGGTGCAAATTGTATGGCTGTGTAACATTATATTCACTAGTAGGAGTGAGAAAAACATCACAGGGTGGTGTGAATCGGAGAGTCTGAATTAGGATAGGCAGTGAGTTGCAATGTAGGATGGAGAAAAGCACCGTGGGGTGGTCAGCATGGGGAGGTCAGGAAATATGCAGTGGCAATGTAGGATAGTTTTCTGAAAAATATCGCGGGGTGGTGCGCATTCTATGGGTGTGTAACATTACATTCACTAGTAGGAGTGAGAAAAACATCACGGGGTGGTGTGAATCGGAGGGTCTGAATTAGGATAGGCAGTAAGTTTCAATGTAGGATGGAGAAAAGCACCGCGGCGTGGACAGCATGGGGAGGTCAGGAAACATGCAGTGGCTATGTAGGATAGGTTTCTGAAAAACATCGCGGGATGGTGCGCATTGTATGGGTTTGTAACATTACATTCACTAGTAGGAGTGAGAAAAACATCAGGGGTGGTGTGAATCGGAGCGTCTGAAATAGGATAGGCCGTGAGTGGCAATGTAGGATGGAGAAAAGCACCGCGGAGTGGTCAGCATGGGGAGGTCAGGAAACATGCAGTGGCAATGTAGGATAGGTTTCTGAAAATCATAGCGGGATGGTATGCATTGTATGGGTGTGTAACATTTCATTCACTAGCAGGAGTGAGAAAAACATCGCGGGGTGGTGCGCAATTTACGGCTGTGTAACATTACATTCACTAGTAGGAGTGAGAAAAACATCACGGGGTGGTGTGAATCGGGGGGTCTGAATTAGGATAGGCAGTGAGTGGCAATGTAGGATGGAGAAAATCACCACGTGGTGGACAGCATGGGGAGGTCAGGAAACATGCAGTGGCAATGTAGGATAGGTTTCTGAAAAACATCGCGGGGTGGTGCGCAATGTATGGGTGTGTAACATTACAATCACTAGTAGGATTGAGAAAAACATCGCGGAGTGGTATGAATCGGAGCATCTAAATTAGGATAGGCAGTGAGTGGCAATGTAGGATGGAGAAAAGCACCGCGGAGTGGTCAGCATGGGGCGGTCAGGAAACATGCAGTGGCAATGTGGGATACGTTTCTGAAAAGCATCGCGGGGTGGTGCGCATTGTATGGGTGTGTAACATTACATTCACTAGTAGGAGTGAGAAAAACATCACGGGGTGGTGTGAATCATAGGGTCTTAATTAAGATAGGCAGTGAGTGGCAATGCAGGATGGAGAAAAGCACCGCGGGGTGGTCAGCATGGGGAGGTCAGGAAACATGCAGTGGCAATGTAGGATAGGTTTCTGAAAATCATGGCGGTGTGGTGCGCATTGTATGGGTGTGTAACATTACATTCACTAGTAGGAGTGAGACAAACATCACGGGGTGGTGTGAATCCGATGGTCTGAATTAGAGTAGGCAGTGAGTGGCAATGTAGGATAAAGAAAAGCACCGCGGGGTGGTCAGCATGGGGAGGTCAGGAAACATGCAGTGGCAATGTAGGATAGGTTTCTGAAAAACATCGCGGGGTGGTGTGCATTGTATGGGTGTGTAACGTTACATTCACTAGTAGGAGTGAGAAAAACATCGCGGGGTGGTTCACATTGTATGGGTGTGTACCATTACATTCACGAGTAGGAGTGAGAAAAACGTCACGGTGTGGTGTGAATCGGAGGTTCTGAATTAGGATAGGCAGTGAGTGGCAATGAAGGATCGAGAAAAACAGGGCGGGGTGATCAGCAAGGTGAGGTCAAGAAACATGCAGTGGCAATGTAGGATATGTTTCTGAAAAACATCTTGCGGTGGTGGCATTGTATGGCTGTGTACCATTACATTCAGTAGTACTAGTGAGAAAAACATCATGGGGTGGTGCACAAGGTATGATTGTGTAACCTTACATTCACTAGTATGAGTGAGAAAAACATCATGGGGTGGTGTGAATCGGAGGGTCTGAATTAGAATAGGCAGTGAGTGGCAATGTAGGATGGAGAAAAGCACCGCGGGGTGGTCAGCATGGGGAGGTCAGGGAACATGCAGTGGCAATGTAGGATACATTTCTGAAAAACATCGCGTGGTGGTGCGCATTGTATGGGTGTGTGTTACATTACATTCACTAGTAGGAGTGAGAAAAACATCACGGGGTGGTGCGCATTGTATGGGTGTGTGTTACATTACATTCACTAGTAGGAGTGAGAAAAACATCACGGGGTGGTGTGAATCGGAGGGTCTGAATTAGGATAGGCAGTGAGTGGCAATTTAGGATGGAGAAAAGCACCGCGGGGTGGTCAGCATGGGGAGGTCAGGAAACATGCAGTGGCAATGTAGGATATGTTTCTGAAAAACATCGCGGGGTGGTGCGCATTGTATGGGTGTGTAACATTACATTCACTAGTAGGAGTGAGAAAAACATCGCGGGGTGGTGTGAATCGGAGGGTCTGAATTAGGATAGGCAGTGCGTGGTAATGTAGGATGGAGAAAAGCACTGCGGGGTGGTCAGCATGGGGAGGTCAGAAACATGCAGTGGCAATGTAGGATACATTTCTGAAAAACATCGCGGGTTGGTGGGCATTGTATAGGTGTGTAACATTACATTCCCTAATAGAAGTGAGAAAAACATCGCAGGGTGGTGCGAATTGTATGGCTGTGTAACATTACATTCACTAGTAGGAGTGAGAAAAGCATCACGGGGTGGTGTGAATCGGAGGGTCTGAATTAGGATAGGCAGTGAGTGGCAATGTAGGATGGAGAAAAGCACCGCGGGGTGGTCAGCATGGGGAAGTCAGGAAACATGCAGTGGCAAGTAGGATAGGTTTCTGAAAAACATGGCGGGGTGGTGCGCATTGTATGGGTGTGTAACATTACATTCACTAGTAGGAGTGAGAAAAACATCACGGGCTGGTGTGAATCGGAGGGTCTGAATTAGGATAGGCAGTAAGTGGCAATGTAGGATGGAGAAAAGCTCCGTGGGGTGGTCAGCATGGGGAGGTCAGGAAACATGCAGTGGCAATGTAGGATAGGTTTCTGAAAAACATCGCGGTGTGGTGCGCATGTATGGGTGTGTAACATTACATTCACTACTAGGAGTGAGAAAAACATCACTGGGTGGTGTGAATCGGACGGTCTGAATTAGGACAGGCAGTGAGTGGCAATGTAGGATGGAGAAACGCACAGCGGGGTGGTCAACATGGGGAGGTCAGGAAAAATGTAGTGGCAATGTAGGATAGGTTTCTTCAAAACATCCCGGGGTGGAGCGCATTCTATGGGTGTGTAACATTACATTCACTAGTAGGAGTGAGAAAAACATCACAGGGGGGAGTGAATCGGAGGGTCTGAATTAGGATAGGCAGTGAGTGGCAATGTAGGATGGAGAAAAGCTCCGTGGGGTGGTCAGCATGGGGAGGTCAAGAAACATGCAGTGGCAATGTAGGATAGGTTTCTGAAAATCATCGCGGGGTGGTGCGCATGTATGGGTGTGTAACATTACATTCACTAGTAGGAGTGAGAAAAACATCACGGGCTGGTGTGAATCGGAGGGTCTGAATTAGGATAGGCAGTGAGTGGCAATGTAGTACAGAGAAAAGCACCGCGGGGTGGTCAGCATGGTGAAGTCCGGAAACATGTAGTGGCAATGTAGGATAGGTTTCTGAAAAACATCGCGTGTTGGTGCGCATTGTATGGGTGTGTAACATTACATTCACTATTAGGAGTGAGAAAAACATCTCAGGGTGGTGCGCATTCAATGTGTGTGTAACATTACATTCACTACTAGGAGAGAGAAAAACATCACCGGTTGGTGTGAATCGGAGGGTCTGAATTAGGATAGGCAGTGAGTGGCAATGGAGGATGGAGAAAAGCACCGCGGAGTGTTCAGCATGGGGAGGTCAGGAAACATGCAGTGGCAATGTAGGATAGGTTTTTGAAAAACATCGCCGGGTGGTGCGCATTCTATGGGTGTGTAACATTACATTCACTAGTAGGAGTGAGAAAAACATCACGGGGTGGTGCGCATTGTACGGCTGTGTAACATTACATTCACTAGTAGGAGTGAGAAAAACATCACGGGGTGGTGTGAATCGGAGGGTCTGAATTAGGGTAGGCAGTGAGTTTCAAAGTAGGATAAAGAAAAGCACCGCGGGGTGGTCAGCATGGGGAGGTCAGGAAACATGCAGTGGCAAAGTAGGATAGGTTTCTGAAAAACATCGCGGGGTGGTGCGCAATGTATGGGTGTGTAACGTTACATTCACTAGGAGGAGTGAGAAAAACATCGCGGGGTGGTTCACATTGTATGGGTGTGTACCATTACATTCATGAGTAGGAGTGAGAAAAACATCACGGTGTGGTGTGAATCGGAGGTTCTGAATTAGGATAGGCAGTGAGTGGCAATGTAGGATCGAGAAAAACAGGGCGGGGTGGTCAGCAAGTGGAGGTCAGGAAACATGCAGTGGCAATGTAGGATATGTTTCTGAAAACATCGTGCGGTTGTCGCATTGCATGGCTGTGTACCATTACATTCAGTAGTACTAGTGAGAAAAACATCATGGGGTGGTGCACAATGTATGATTGTGTAACATTACATTCACTAGTAGGAGTGAGAAAAACATCACGGGGTGGTGTGAATCGGAGGATCTGAATTAGAATAGGCAGTGAGTGGCCATGTAGGATGGAGAAAAGCACCGCGGGGTGGTCCGCATGGGGAGGTCAGGAAACATGCTGTGGCAATGTAGGATAGGTTATTGAAAAACATCGCGGGGTGGTGCGCATTGTATGGGTGTGTAACATTACATTCACTAGTAGGAGTGAGAAAAACATCACGGGGTGGTGTGAATCGGAGGGTCTGAATTAGGATAGGCAGTGAGTGGCAATTTAGGATGGAGAAAAGCACCACGGGGTGGTCAGCATGGGGAGGTCAGGAAACATGCAGTGGCAATGTAGGATCGGTTTCTGAAAAACATCGCGGGGTGGTGCGCATTGTATGGGTGTGTAACATTACATTCACTAGTAGGAGTGAGAAAAACATCGCGGGGTGGTGTGAATCGGAGGGTCTGAATTAGGATAGGCAGTGAGTGGCAATGTAGGATGGAGAAAAGCACTGCGGTGTGGTCAGCATGGGGAGGTCAGAAACATGCTGTGGCAATGTAGGATACATTTCTGAAAAACATCGCGGGGTGGTGGGCATTGTATAGGTGTGTAACATTACATTCAGTATTAGAAGTGAGAAAAACATCGCAGGGTTGTGCGAATTGTATGTCTGTGTAACATTACATTCAGTAGTAGGAATGTGAAAAACATCACGGGGTGGTGTGAATCAGAGGGACTGAATTTGGATAGGCAGTGAGTGGAAATGTAGGATGGAGAAAAGCACCACGGGGTGGTGAGAATGGGATGGTCAGGAAATATGCAGTGTCAATGTAGAATAGGTTTTTGAAAAACATCGCGGGGTCGTGCGCATTGTATGGCTGTGTAACATTACATTCACTAGTAGGAGTGAGAAAAACATCACGGGGTGGTGTGAATTGGAGGGTCTGAATTAGGATAGGCAGTGAGTTTCAATGTAGGATGGAGAAAACACCGCGGGGTGGACAGCATGGGGTGGTCAGGAAAAATGCAATGGCAATGTAGGATACGTTTCTGAAAAACATCGTGGGGTGGTGCGCATTGTTGGGTGTGTAACATTACATTCACGAGTAGGAGTGAGAAAAACATCGCGTGGTGGTGTGAATCGGAGGTTCTGAATTAGGATAGGCAGTGAGTGGCAATGTAGGATCGAGAAAAACAGGCCAGGGTGGTCAGCAAGGGGAGGTCAGGAAACATGCAGTGACATTGTAGGATATGTTTCTGAAAAACTTCGTTCGGTGGTCGCATTGTATGGCTGTGTACCATTACATTCAGTAGTAGGAGTGACAAAAACATCATGGGGTGGTGCACAATGTATGATTGTGTAACATTACATTCACTAGTAGGAGTGAGAAAAACATCACGGGGTGGTGTGAATCTGAGGGTCTGAATTAGAATAGGCAGTGAGTGGCCATGTAGGATGGAGAAAAGCACCACGGGGTGGTCCGCATGGGGAGGTCAGGAAACATGCTGTGGAAATGTAGGATAGGTTTCTGAAAAACATGGCGGGGTGGTGCGCATTGTATGGGTGTGTAACATTACATTCACTAGTAGGAGTGAGAAAAACATCACGGGGTGGTGTGAATCGGAGGGTCTGATTTAGGATAGGCAGTGAGTGGCAATGTAGGATGGAGAAATGCACCGCGGGGTGGTCAGCATGGGGAGGTCAGGGTACATGCAGTCGCAATGTAGGATAGGTTTCTGAAAAACATCGCGGGGTGGTGCGCCTTGTATGGGTGTGTAACATTACATTCACTAGTAGGAGTGAGAAAAACATCGGGGGGTGGAGCGCATTTTATGGCTGTTTAACATTACATTCACTAGTAGGAGTGAGAAAAACATCGCGGGGTGGTGCGCATTTTACGGCTGTGTAACATTACATTCATTAGTAGGAGTAAGAAAAACATCACGGGGTGGTGTGAATCGGGAGGTCTGAATTAGGATAGGCAGTGAGTGCCAATGTAGGATGGAGAAAAGCACCACGGGGTGGTCAGCATGGGGAGGTCAGAAAACATGCAGTGGCAATGTAGGATAGGTTTCTGAAAAACATCGCGGGGTGGTGCGCATTGTATGGGTGTGTAACATTACATTCACTAGTAGGGGTGAGAAAACATCATGGGTTGGTGCAAATTGTATGGCGGTGTAACATTATATTCACTAGTAGGAGTGAGAAAAACATCACAGGGTGGTGTGAATCGGAGAGTCTGAATTAGGATAGGCAGTGAGTTGCAATGTAGGATGGAGAAAAGCACCGCCGGGTGGTCAGCATGGGGAGGTCAGGAAATATGCAGTGGCAATGTAGGATAGTTTTCTGAAAAACATCGCGGGGTGGTGCGCATTGTATGGGTTTGTAACATTACATTCACTAGTAGGAGTGAGAAAAACATCAGGGGTGGTGTGAATCGGAGCGTCTGAAATAGGATAGGCCGTGAGTGGCAATGTAGGATGGAGAAAAGCACCACGGAGTGGTCAGCATGGGGAGGTCAGGAAACATGCAGTGGCAATGTAGGATAGGTTTCTGAAAATCATCGCGGGATGGTATGCATTGTATGGGTGTGTAACATTTCATTCACTAGCAGGAGTGAGAAAAACATCGCGGGGTGGTGCGCAATTTACGGCTGTGTAACATTACATTCACTAGTAGGAGTGAGAAAAACATCATGGGGTGGTGTGAATCGGGGGGTCTGAATTAGGATAGGCAGTGAGTGGCAATGTAGGATGGAGAAAATCACCGCGTGGTGGACAGCATGGGGAGGTCAGGAAACATGCAGTGGCAATGTAGGATAGGTTTCTGAAAAACATCGCGGGGTGGTGCGCAATGTATGGGTGTGTAACATTACAATCACTAGTAGGATTGAGAAAAACATCGCGGAGTGGTATGAATCGGAGCGTCTAAATTAGGATAGGCAGTGAGTGGCAATGTAGGATGGAGAAAAGCACCGCGGAGTGGTCAGCATGGGGCGGTCAGGAAACATGCAGTGGCAATGTGGGATACGTTTCTGAAAAACATCGCGGGGTGGTGCGCATTGTATGGGTGTGTAACATTACATTCACTAGTAGGAGTGAGAAAAAAATCACGGGGTGGTGTGAATCATAGGGTCTTAATTAAGATAGGCAGTGAGTAGCAATGCAGGATGGAAAAAGCACCGCGGGGTGGTCAGCATGGGGAGGTCAGGAAACATGCAGTGGCAATGTAGGATAGGTTTCTGAAAATCATCGCGGTGTGGTGCGCATTGTATGGGTGTGTAACATTACATTCACTAGTAGGAGTGAGACAAACATCACGGGGTGGTGTGAATCCGATGGTCTGAATTAGAGTAGGCCGTGAGTGGCAATGTAGGATAAAGAAAAGCACCGCGGGGTGGTCAGCATGGGGAGGTCAGGAAACATGCAGTGGCAATGTAGGATAGGTTTCTGAAAAACATAGCGGGGTGGTGTGCATTGTATGGGTGTGTAACGTTACATTCACTAGTAGGAGTGAGAAAAACATCGCGGGGTGGTTCACATTGTATGGGTGTGTACCATTACATTCACGAGTAGGAGTGAGAAAAACGTCACGGTGTGGTCTGTATCGGAGGTTCTGAATTAGGATAGGCAGTGAGTGGCAATGAAGGATCGAGAAAAACAGGGCGGGGTGATCAGCAAGGTGAGGTCAAGAAACATGCAGTGGCAATGTAGGATATGTTTCTGAAAAACATCTTGCGGTGGTCGCATTGTATGGCTGTGTACCATTACATTCAGTAGTACTAGTGAGAAAAACATCATGGGGTGGTGCACAAGGTATGATTGTGTAACCTTACATTCACTAGTATGAGTGAGAAAAACATCATGGGGTGGTGTGAATCGGAGGGTCTGAATTAGAATAGGCAGTGAGTGGCAATGTAGGATGGAGAAAAGCACCGCGGGGTGGTCAGCATGGGGAGGTCAGGGAACATGCAGTGGCAATGTAGGATACATTTCTGAAAAACATCGCGTGGTGGTGCGCATTGTATGGGTGTGTGTTACATTACATTCACTAGTAGGAGTGAGAAAAACATCACGGGGTGGTGTGAATCATAGGGTCTTAATTAAGATAGGCAGTGAGTGGCAATGCAGGATGGAGAAAAGCACCGCGGGGTGGTCAGCATGGGGAGGTCAGGAAACATGCAGTGGCAATGTAGGATAGGTTTCTGAAAATCATCGCGGTGTGGTGCGCATTGTATGGGTGTGTAACATTACATTCACTAGTAGGAGTGAGACAAACATCACGGGGTGGTGTGAATCCGATGGTCTGAATTAGAGTAGGCAGTGAGTGGCAATGTAGGATAAAGAAAAGCACCGCGGGGTGGTCAGCATGGGGAGGTCAGGAAACATGCAGTGGCAATGTAGGATAGGTTTCTGAAAAACATAGCGGGGTGGTGTGCATTGTATGGGTGTGTAACGTTACATTCACTAGTAGGAGTGAGAAAAACATCGCGGGGTGGTTCACATTGTATGGGTGTGTACCATTACATTCACGATTAGGAGTGAGAAAAACGTCACGGTGTGGTGTGTATCGGAGGTTCTGAATTAGGATAGGCAGTGAGTGGCAATGAAGGATCGAGAAAAACAGGGCGGGGTGATCAGCAAGGTGAGGTCAAGAAACATGCAGTGGCAATGTAGGATATGTTTCTGAAAAACATCTTGCGGTGGTCGCATTGTATGGCTGTGTACCATTACATTCAGTAGTACTAGTGAGAAAAACATCATGGGGTGGTGCACAAGGTATGATTGTGTAACCTTACATTCACTAGTATGTGTGAGAAAAACATCATGGGGTGGTGTGAATCGGAGGGTCTGAATTAGAATAGGCAGTGAGTGGCAATGTAGGATGGAGAAAAGCACCGCGGGGTGGTCAACATGGGGAGGTCAGGGAACATGCAGTGGCAATGTATGATACATTTCTGAAAAACATCGCGTGGTGGTGCGCATTGTATGGGTGTGTGTTACATTACATTCACTAGTAGGAGTGAGAAAAACATCACGGGGTGGTGCGCATTGTATGGGTGTGTGTTACATTACATTCACTAGTAGGAGTGAGAAAAACATCACGGGGTGGTGTGAATCGGAGGGTCTGAATTAGGATAGGCAGTGAGTGGCAATTTAGGATGGAGAAAAGCACCGCGGGGTGGTCAGCATGGGGAGGTCAGGAAACATGCAGTGGCAATGTAGGATATGTTTCTGAAAAACATCGCGGGGTGGTGCGCATTGTATGGGTGTGTAACATTACATTCACTAGTAGGAGTGAGAAAAACATCGCGGGGTGGTGTGAATCGGAGGGTCTGAATTAGGATAGGCAGTGCGTGGCAATGTAGGATGGAGAAAAGCACTGCGGGGTGGTCAGCATGGGGAGGTCAGAAACATGCAGTGGCAATGTAGGATACATTTCTGAAAAACATCGCGGGTTGGTGGGCATTGTATAGGTGTGTAACATTACATTCACTAATAGAAGTGAGAAAAACATCGCAGGGTGGTGCGAATTGTATGGCTGTGTAACATTACATTAACTAGTAGGAGTGAGAAAAGCATCACGGGGTGGTGTGAATCGGAGGGTCTGAATTAAGATAGGCAGTGAGTGGCAATGTAGGATGGAGAAAAGCACCGCGGGGTGGTCAGCATGGGGAAGTCAGGAAACATGCAGTGGCAAGTAGGATAGGTTTCTGAAAAACATGGCGGGGTGGTGCGCATTGTATGGGTGTGTAACATTACATTCACTAGTAGGAGTGAGAAAAAAATCACGGGCTGTTGTGAATCGGAGGGTCTGAATTAGGATAGGCAGTAAGTGGCAATGTAGGATGGAGAAAAGCTCCGTGGGGTGGTCAGCATGGGGAGGTCAGGAAACATGCAGTGGCAATGTAGGATAGGTTTCTGAAAAACATCGCGGTGTGGTGCGCATGTATGGGTGTGTAACATTACATTCACTACTAGGAGTAAGAAAAACATCACGGGGTGGTGTGAATCGGACGGTCTGAATTAGGACAGGCAGTGAGTGGCAATGTAGGATGGTGAAACGCACAGCGGGGTGGTCAACATGGGGAGGTCAGGAAAAATGTAGTGGCAATGTAGGATAGGTTTCTTCAAAACATCCCGGGGTGGAGTGCATTCTATGGGTGTGTAACATTACATTCACTAGTAGGAGTGAGAAAAACATCACAGGGGGGAGTGAATTGGAGGGTCTGAATTAGGATAGGCAGTGAGTGGCAATGTAGGATGGAGAAAAGCTCCGTGGGGTGGTCAGCATGGGGAGGTCAAGAAACATGCAGTGGCAATGTAGGATAGGTTTCTGAAAATCATCGCGGGGTGGTGCGCATGTATGGGTGTGTAACATTACATTCACTAGTAGGAGTGAGAAAAACATCACGGGGTGGTGTGAATCGGAGGGTCTGAATTAGGATAGGCAGTGAGTGGCAATGTAGTACAGAGAAAAGCACCGCGGGGTGGTCAGCATGGTGAAGTCCGGAAACATGTAGTGGCAATGTAGGATAGGTTTCTGAAAAACATCGCGTGTTGGTGCGCATTGTATGGGTGTGTAACATTACATTCACTAGTAGGAGTGAGAAAAACATCTCAGGGTGGTGCGCATTCAATGTGTGTGTAACATTACATTCACTACTAGGAGAGAGAAAAACATCACCGGTTGTTGTGAATCGGAGGGTCTGAATTAGGATAGGCAGTGAGTGGCAATGGAGGATGGAGAAAAGCACCGCGGAGTGTTCAGCATGGGGAGGTCAGGAAACATGCAGTGGCAATGTAGGATAGGTTTTTGAAAAACATCGCCGGGTGGTGCGCATTCTATGGGTGTGTAACATTACATTCACTAGTAGGAGTGAGAAAAACATCACGGGGTGGTGCGCATTGTATGGCTGTGTAACATTACATTCACTAGTAGGAGAGAGAAAAACATCACGGGGTGGTGTGAATCGGAGGGTCTGAATTAGTGAAAGCAGTGAGTGGCAATGTAGGATCGAGAAAAACAGGGCGGGGTGGTCAGCAAGTGGAGGTCAGGAAACATGCAGTGGCAATGTAGGATATGTTTCTGAAAACATCGTGCGGTGGTCGCATTGCATGGCTGTGTACCATTACATTCAGTAGTACTAGTGAGAAAAACATCATGGGGTGGTGCACAATGTATGATTGTGTAACATTACATTCACTAGTAGGAGTGAGAAAAACATCACGGGGTGGTGTGAATCGGAGGATCTGAATTAGAATAGGCAGTGAGTGGCCATGTAGGATGGAGAAAAGCACCGCGGGGTGGTCCGCATGGGGAGGTCAGGAAACATGCTGTGGCAATGTAGGATAGGTTACTGAAAAACATCGCGGGGTGGTGCGCATTGTATGGGTGTGTAACATTACATTCACTAGTAGGAGTGAGAAAAACATCACGGGGTGGTGTGAATCGGAGGGTCTGAATTAGGATAGGCAGTGAGTGGCAATTTAGGATGGAGAAAAGCACCGCGGGGTGGTCAGCATGGGGAGGTCAGGAAACATGCAGTGGCAATGTAGGATCGGTTTCTGAAAAACATCGCGGGGTGGTGCGCATTGTATGGGTGTGTAACATTACATTCACTAGTAGGAGTGAGAAAAACATCACGGGGTGGTGTGAATCGGAGGGTCTGAATTAGGATAGGCAGTGAGTGGCAATGTAGGATGGAGAAAATCACTGCGGTGTGGTCAGCATGGGGAGGTCAGAAACATGCAGTGGCAATGTAGGGTACATTTCTGAAAAACATCGCGGGGTGGTGGGCATTGTATAGGTGTGTAACATTACATTCAGTATTAGAAGTGAGAAAAACATCGCAGGGTTGTGCGAATTGTATGTCTGTGTAACATTACATTCAGTAGTAGGAATGTGAAAAACATCACGGGGTGGTGTGAATCAGAGGGACTGAATTTGGATAGGCAGTGAGTGGAAATGTAGGATGGAGAAAAGCACCACGGGGTGGTGAGAATGGGATGGTCAGGAAATATGCAGTGTCAATGTAGAATAGGTTTTTGAAAAACATCGCGGGGTCGTGCGCATTGTATGGGTGTGAAACATTACATTCACTAGTAGGAGTGAGAAAAACATCACAGGGTGGTGTGAATCATAAGATCTGAATTAGGTTGGCAGTGAGTAGCAATGTAGGATGGAGAAAAGCACCACTGGGTGGTCAGCATGGGGAGGTCAGGAAACATGCAGTGGCAATGTAGGATAGGTTTCTGAAAAACATCGTGGGGTGGTGCGAATTGTAAGGGTTTCTAACAGGCCATTCTCTTGTAGGAGTGAGAAAAACATCACGGAGTGGTGTCAATCGGAGGGTCTGATTTAGGACAGGAAGTGATTGGCAATGTAGGATGGAGAAAACCACCACGGGGTGGTCAGCATGGGGAGGTCAGGAAACATGCATTGGCAAGGTAGGATAGGTTTCTGAAAAACATCGCGGGGTGCTGCACTTTGTATGGGTGTGTATCATTACATTCACGAGTAGGAGTGAGAAAAACATCACGGGGTGGTGTGACTCGGAACATCTGAATTAGGATAGGCATGGAAGGCAATGTAGGATGGAAAGAAATACCACGGGGTGGTCAGCATGGGGAAGTCAGGAAACATGCAGTGGCAATGTAGGATAGGTTTCTGAAAAACATCACGGGGTGGTGCGCATTGTATGTGTGTGTAACATTACATCATGAGTAGGAGTGAGAAAAACATGACGGGGTCGTGTGAATCGGAGTGTCTGAATTAGGAGAGGCATTGAGTGGCAATGTAATTTGAAGAAAGGCACCACGTTGTGGTCAGCATGGGGAGGTCAGGAAACATGCAATGGCAACGTAGGATAGGACTCGGAAAACACCGTGGGGTGGTGCCTATTGCATGGGTGTGTAACATTACATTCACTATTACGAGTGAGAAAAACATCACGGGGTGGTGTGAATCATAGGATCTGAATTAGGTTAGGCAGTGAGTGGCAATGTAGGTTGGAGAAAAGTACCACGGGGTGGTCAGCATGGGGAGGTCAGGAAACATGCAGTGGCAATGTAGGTTAGGTTTCTGAAAAACATCGCGGGGTGATGCGCATTGTCAGGGTTTCTAACAGGCCATTCACTAGTAGGAGTGAGAAAAACATCACGGGGTGGTGTGAATCGGAAGGCCTGAATTAGGATAGGCAGGGAGTGGCAATGAAGGATGGAGAAAAGTAAGACGGGGTGGTCTGCATGGGGATGTCAGGAAACATGCACTGTCAATGAAGGATAGGTTTCTGAAAAACACTGCAGCGTGGTGCGCATTGTATTGGTGTGTAACATTACATTCACTAGTAGGAGTGAGAAAAATATCACGGGGTGGTATGAATCGGAAGGTCTGAATTAGGATAGGCAGTGAGTGGCAATGTGGGATGGAGAAATGCACCACGGGGTGGCAGCAATGGGAGGTCAGGAAACATGCAGTGGCAAGGTAGCATAGTTTTCTGAAAAACATCGCGGGGTGTTGTGCATTGATTGAACTGCTAACATTACATTCACTAGTAGGGTGGAAAAATCATCACTGGGTGGTGTAAATCTTAGGATCTCAATTAGGATAGACAGTGAGTTGCAATGTAGGATGGAGAAAAGCACCACGGAGTGGTCAGCATGAGGAGGTCAGGAAACATGCAGTGTCAATGTAGGATAGGTTTCTGAAAAACATCGCGGGTTGGTGTGCATTGTATGAGTGTGTAACATTATATTCACTAATAGGAGTGAGAAAAACATCACGGGGTGGTGTGAATCGGAGGGTCTGAATTAGGATAGGCAGTGAGTGGTAATGTAGGATGGAGAAAAGCACCACGGGGTGGTCAGCATGGGGAGGTCAGGAAATATGCAGTGGCAATGAAAAATATCGCGGGGTGGTGCGCATTGTATGGGTGTGTAACATTACATTCACTAGTAGGAGGGAGAAAAGCATCACGGGGTGGTTCGAATCATAGGATCGGAATTAGGATACGAAGTGAGTGGCAATGTAGGATGGAGAAAAGCACCACGGGGTGGTCAGCATGGGGAGGTCAGGAAACATGCAGTGGCAATGTAGGATAGGTTTCTGAAAAACATCGCGGGGTTGTGCGCATTGTATGGGTGTGTAACATTACATTCACTAGTAGGAGTGAGAAATACAATACGGGATGGTGTGAACCGGAGGGTGGGAATTAGGATAGGCAGTCAGTGGCAATGTAGGAGGGAGAAAAGCACCACGGAGTGGTCAGCATGGGGAGGTTAGGAAACATGCAGTGGCAATGTAGGATAGGTTTCTGAAAAACATCGTGGAGTTGTGCGCATTGTATGGTTGTGTAACATAACATTCACTAGTAAGAGTGAGAAAAACATCAAGGGTTGGTCTGAATCGGAGTGTCTGAATTAGGATAGGCAGCGAGGGGCAATGTAGGATGGAGAAAAGCACCACGAGGTGGTCAGCATGGGGAGGTCAGGAAACATGCAGAGGCAATGTAGGATAGGTTTCTGAAAAACATCGCGGGTTGGTGCGCATTGTCTGAGTGTGTAACATTATATTCACTAATAGGAGTGAGAGAAACATCACGGGGTGGTGTGAATCGGAGGGTCTGAATTAGGATAGGCAGTGAGTGGCAATGTAGGATGGAGAAACGCACCACGGGGTGGTTATCATGTGGAGGTCAGGAAACATGCAGTGGCCATGTAGCAGAGGTTTCTGAAAAACATCACGGGTGGTGTGTATGTATGAGTTTCTCACATTACATTCACTAGTAGTGTGGGAAAAACATCACGGGGTGGTGTGAATCAGGATCTAAACTAGGATAGGCATTGAGTGGCAATGTAGGATGGAGAAACGCACCACGGGGTGGTTATCATGTGGAGGTCAGGAAACATGCAGTGGCAATGTAGCAGAGGTTTCTGAAAAACATCGCAGGGTGGTGCGCATTGTATGAGTTTCTCACATTTTATTCACTAGTAGTGTGGGAAAAACATCACGGGGTGGGGTGAATCATAGGATATAAACTAGGATAGGCAGTGAGTAGCAATGTAGGATGGAGAAAAGCACCACGGGGTGGGCAGAATGGGGAAGTCAGGAAATATGCAGTATCAATGTAGGATAGGTTTCTGAAAAACATCGCGGGGTGGTGCACATTGTATGAGTTTCTCACATTACATTCACTAGTAGTGTGGGAAAAACATCACGGGGTGGTGTGAATCATAGGATCTAAACTAGGATAGGCAGTGAGTAGCAATGTAGGATGGAGAAAAGCACCACGGGGTGGTCAGCATGGAGAGGTCAGGAAACATACAGTGGCAATGTAGGATAGGTTTCTGAAAAATATCGCGGGGTGGTGCGCATTGTAAGGGTTTCTAACAGGCCATTCACTTGTAGGAGTGAGAAAAACATCACGGAGTGGTGTGAATCCGAGGGTCTGAATTAGGACAGGCAGTGATTGGCAATGTAGGATAGAGATAACCATCACGGAGTGGTCAGCATGGGGAGGTCAGGAAACATGCATTAGCAAGGTAGGATAGGTTTCTGAAAAACATCGCGGGGTGCTGCGCTTTGTATGGGTGTGTATTATTACATTCTAGTCGGAGTGAGAAAAACATCACGGGGTAGTGTGAATCGGAGCATCTGAATTAGGAAAGGCAGGGAGGGCAATGTAGGATGGAAAGAAGCACCACGGGGTGGTCAGCATGGGGAGGTCAGGAAACATGCAGTCTCAATGTAGGATAGGTTTCTGAAAAACATCGGGGGTGGTGCGCATTGTAAGGGTGTGTAACATTACATTCACTAGTAGGAGTGAGAAAAACATCACGGGGTGGTGTGAATCATAGGGTCTGAATTAGGATTGGCAGTGAGTGGCAAAGTAAGATGGAGAACAGCACCACGGGATGGTCAGCATGGGGAAGTCAGGAAACATACAGTGGCAATGTAAGATAGGTTTCAGAAAACAACGCAGGGTGGTGCGCATTGTATGCGTGTGTAACATTACATGCCCTAGTAGGAGTGAAAAAAACATCACGGGGTGGTGTGAATCATAGGATCGGAATTAGTATACGAAGTGAGTGGCAATGTAGGATGGAGAAAAACCCCAAGGGGTGGACAACATGGGGAGGTCAGGAAACATGCAGTGGCAATATAGGATAGGTTTCTGAAAAACATCACGGAGTGGTGCGCATTGTACGGGTTTTAAACATTACATTCACTATAGGAGTGATAAAAACATCACGGGGTGGTGTGAATCGGAGGGTCTGAATTAGTTTAGGCAGTGAGTGGCAATGTAGGTTGGAGAAAAGCATGACAGAGTGCTCACCATGGGGAGGTCAGGAAACATGCAGTGGCAATGTAGTATAGGTTTCTGAAAAACATTGCGGGGTGGTGCGCATTGTAAGGGTTTCTAACAGGCCATTCACTAGTAGGAGGGAGAAAAACTTCACGGGGTGGTGTGAACCAGAGTGTCTGAATTAGGTTAGGCAGTGAGGGGCAATGTAGGATGGAGGATAGCACCACGGGGTGACCAGCATGGGGAGGTCAGGAAACATGCCGTGGCAATATAGGATATGTTTCTGAAAAATATCGCGGGGTTGTGCGCATTGTAGGGTTGTGTAACATTACATTCACTAGTAGGAGTGAGAAAAACATCAAGGGGTGGTGTGAATCTGAGCGTCGAAATTAGGATAGGCAGGGAGGGGCAATGTAGGTTGTAAAAAGCACCACGGGATGGTCAGCACGGGGAGGTCAGGAAACATGCAGTGGCAATGTAAGATAGGTTTTTGAAAAACATCGTGGGGTGGTGCACATTGTATGGGTGTGTAACATTTCATTCACTAGTAGGAGTGAGAAAAACATCACGGGGTGGTGTGAATTGGAGGGTCTGAATTAGCATAGGCAGTGAGTGGCAATGAAGGATGGAGAAAAGCACCACGGGGTGGTCAGCATGGGGAGGTCAGGAAACATGCAGTGGCAATGAAAAACATCGCGGGGTGTTGCGCATTGTATGGGTGTGTAACATTACATCCACGAGTAGGATTGAGAAAAACATAACGGGGTGGTGTGAATCGGAGGGTCTCAATTAGGATAGGCAGTGAGTGGCAATGTAGGATGGAGAAAAGCACCACGGGGTGGTCAGCATGGGGAGATTATGAAAAATGCACTGGCAATGTATAATAGGTTTCTGAAAAACATCGCACGGTGGTGCGCATTGTATGGGTGTGTAACATTACATTCACGAGTAGGAGTGAGAAAAACATCACAGGGGGTTGTGAATCATAGGATCTGAATTAGGATAGGCAGTGAGTGGCAATCCAGGACGGAGAAAAACACCATGGGGTGGTCAGCATGGGGAGGTCAGGAAACGTGCAGTGGCAATGTAGGATAGGTTTCTGAAAAACATCGCTGGGTGGTGCGCATTGTAAGGGTTTCTAACAGGCCATTAACTTGTAGGAGTGAGAAAAACATCACGGAGTGGTGTTTATCGGAGGGTCTGAATTAGGATAGGCAGTGAGTGGCAATGTAGCATGGAGAAAACCACCAAGGGGTGATCAGCATGGGGAGGTCAGGAAACATGCATTGGCAAGGAAGGATAGGTTTCTGAAAAACATCGCGGGGTGCTGCGCTTTGTAAGGGTGTGTATCATTAAATTCACTAGAGGATTGAGAAAAACATCACGGGTTGGTGTGAATCATAGGATCTGAATTAGGATAGGCAGTGAGTGGCAATGTAGGATGGAGAAAAGCACCACGGGGTGGTCAGCATGGGGACGTCAGGAAACATGCACTGGCAATGTAGGATAGGTTTCTGAAAAACATCGCGGGGTTGTGCGCATTGTATGGGTGTGTAACATTACATTGAGTAGTAGGAATGAGAAAAACATAAAGGTGTGGTGTGAATTGGAGGGCCTGAATTAGGATAGGCAGTGAGTGGCAATGTAGGATGGAGAAAAGTAAGACGAGGTGGTCAGCATGGGGAGATCAAGGATATATGCAGTGGCAATGAAGGATAGGATTCTGAAAAACATTGCGGCGTGGTGCGCATTGTATGTGTGTGTAACATTACATTCACTAGTAGGAGTGAGGAAAACATCACGGGGAGGTGTGAATCGGAGGATCTGAAGTAGGATAGGCAGTGAGTTGCAATGTAGGATGGAGAAAAGTACCACGGGTTGGCCAGCAAGCGGAGGTCATTAAACATGCAATGTCAATGTAGCATAGGTTTCTGAAAAACATCGCGGGGTGGTGCGCATTGTATGGGTTTCTAAGATTACATTCACTAGTAGTGTGAGAAAAACATCACGGGGTGCTGTGAATCATAGGATCTAAATTAGGATAAACAGTGGGTAGCAATGTAGGATGGAGAAAAGCACCACGGGGTTGTCAGCATGGGGAGTTCAGGAAAAATGCAGTGGCAATGAAAAACATCGCGGGGTGGTGCGCATTATATGGGTGTGTAACATTACATTCACTAGTAGGAGTGAGAAAAACATTACGGTGTCGTACGAATCATAGGATAGGAATTAGGATACCAAGTGAGTGGCAATGCAGGACGGAGAATAGCACCACGGGGTGGTCAGCATTGGGAGGTCAGGAAACATGCAGTGGCAATATAGGATAGGTTTCTGAAAAACATCGCGGGGTGGTGCGCATTGTATGGGTTTTTAACATTACACTCACCAGTAGGAGTGAGAAATACATCACGGGGTGGTGTGAATCAGAGGGTCTGAATTAGCATAGGCAGTCAGTGGCAATGTAGGATGGAGAAAAGCACCACGGGGTGGTCAGCATGGGGACGTCAGGAAACATGCAGTGGCAATGTAGGATAGGTTTCTGAAAAACATCGAGGGGTAGTGCGCTATGTATGGGTTTCTAACATTACATTCAGTAGTAGGAATGTGAAAAACATCACGGGGTGGTGTGAATCAGAGGGACTGAATTTGGATAGGCAGTGAGTGGAAATGTAGGATGGAGAAAAGCACCACGGGGTGGTGAGAATGGGGTGGTCAGGAAATATGCAGTGTCAATGTAGGATAGGTTTTTGAAAAACATCGCGGGGTCATGCGCATTGTATGGGTGTGTAACATTACATTCACTAGTAGGAGTGAGAAAAACATCACAGGGTGGTGTGAATCATAAGATCTGAATTAGGTTGGCAGTGAGTAGCAATGTAGGATGGAGAAAAGCACCAAGGGGTGGTCAGCATGGGGAGGTCAGGAAACATGCAGTGGCAATGTAGGATAGGTTTCTGAAAAACATCGCGGGGTGGTGCGCATTGTAAGGGTTTCTAACAGGCCATTCTCTTGTAGGAGTGAGAAAAACATCACGGAGTAGTGTGAATCGGAGGTTCTGATTTAGGACCGGCAGTGATTGGCAATGTAGGATGGAGAAAACCACCACGGGGTGGTCAGCATGGGGAGGTCAGGAAACATGCATTGGCAAGGTAGGATAGGTTTCTGAAAAACATCGCGGGGTGCTGCGCTTTGTATGGGTGTGTATCATTACATTCCCTAGTAGGAGTCAGAAAAACATCACGGGGTGGTGTGACTCGGAACATCTGAATTAGGATAGGCATGGAGGGCAATGTATGATGGAAAGAAATACCACGGGGTGGTCAGCATGGGGAAGTCAGGAAACATGCAGTGGCAATGTAGGATAGGTTTCTGAAAAACATCACGGGGTGGTGCGCATTGTATGTGTGTGTAACATTACATTCACGAGTAGGAGTGAGAAAAACATGACGGGGTGGTGTGAATCGTAGTGTCTGAATTAGGAGAGGCATTGAGTGGCAATGTAGGTTGGAGAAAGGCACCACGTTGTGGTCAGCATGGGGAGGTCAGGAAACATGCAATGGCAACGTAGGATAGGATTCGGAAAACACCGTGGGGTGGTGCCTATTGCATGGGTGTGTAACATTACATTCACTATTACGAGTGAGAAAAACATCACGGGGTGGTGTGAATCATAGGATCTGAATTAGGTTAGGCAGTGAGTGGCAATGTAGGTTGGAGAAAAGTACCACGGGGTGGTCAGCATGGGGAGGTCAGGAAACATGCAGTGGCAATGTAGGTTAGGTTTCTGAAAAACATCGCGGGGTGATGCGCATTGTCAGGGTTTCTAACTGGCCATTCACTAGTAGGAGTGAGAAAAACATCACGGGGTGGTGTGAATCGGAAGGTCTGAATTAGGATAGGCAGGGAGTGGCATTGAAGGATGGAGAAAAGTAAGACGGGGTGGTCTGCATGGGGATGTCAGGAAACATGCACTGGCAATGAAGGATAGGTTTCTGAAAAACATTGCAGTGTGGTGCGCATTGTATTGGTGTGTAACATTACATTCACTAGTAGGAGTGAGAAAAACATCACGGGGTGGTATGAATCGGAGGGTCTGAATTAGGATAGGCAGTGAGTGGCAATGTAGGATGGAGAAATGCACCACGGGGTGGCAGCAATGGGAGGTCAGGAAACATGCAGTGGCAAGGTAGCATAGTTTTCTGAAAAACATCGCGGGGTGTTGTGCATTGATTGAACTGCTAACATTACATTCACTAGTAGGGTGGGAAAAACATCACTGGGTGGTGTAAATCTTAGGATCTCAATTAGGATAGACAGTGAGTTGCAATGTAGGATGGAGAAAAGCACCACGGAGTGGTCAGCATGGGGAGGTCAGGAAACATGCAGTGTCAATGTAGGATAGGTTTCTGAAAAACATCGCGGGTTGGTGCTCATTGTATGAGTGTCTAACATTATATTCACTAATAGGAGTGAGAAAAACATCACGGGGTGGTGTGAATCGGAGGGTCTGAATTAGGATAGGCAGTGAGTGGTAATGTAGGATGGAGAAAAGCACCACAGGGTGGTCAGCATGGGGAGGTCAGGAAACATGCAGTGGCAATGAAAAATATCGCGGGGTGGTGCGCATTGTATGGGTGTGTAATATTACATTCACTAGTAGGAGGGAGAAAAGCATCACGGGGTGGTTCGAATCATAGGATCGGAATTAGGATACGAAGTGAGTGGCAATGTAGGATGGAGAAAAGCACCACGGGGTGGTCAGCATGGGGAGGTCAGGAAACATGCAGTGGCAATGTAGGATAGGTTTCTGAAAAACTTCGCGGGGTTGTGCGCATTGTATGGGTGTGTAACATTACATTCACTAGTAGGAGTGAGAAAAACATCAAGGGGTGGTGTGAATCTGAGCATCGAAATTAGGATAGGCAGGGAGGGGCAATGTAGGATGTAAAAAGCACCACGGGATGGTCAGCACGGGGAGGTCAGGAAACATGCAGTGGCAATGTAAGATAGGTTTTTGAAAAACATCATTGGGTGGTGAACATCGTATGGGTGTGTAACATTTCATTCACTAGTAGGCGTGAGAAAAACATCACGGGGTGGTGTGAATTGGAGGGTCTGAATTAGTATAGGCAGTGAGTGGCAATGAAGGATGGAGAAAAACACCACGGGGTGGTCAGCTTGGGGAGGTCAGGAAACATGCAGTGGCCATGAAAAACATCGCGGGGTGTTGCGCATTGTATGGGTGTGTAACATTACTTCCACGAGTAGGATTGAGAAAAACATCACGGGGTGGTGTGAATCGGAGGGTCTCAATTAGGATAGGCAGTGAGTGGCAATGTAGGATGGAGAAAAGCACCACGGGGTGGTCAGCATGGGGAGATTATGAAAAATGCACTGGCAATGTAGGATAGGTTTCTGAAAAACATCGCGGGGTGGTGCGCATTGTATGGGTGTGTAACATTACATTCACGAGTAGGAGTGAGAAAAACATCACAGGGGGTTGTGAATCATAGGATCTGAATTAGGATAGGCAGTGAGTGGCAATCTAGGACGGAGAAAAACACCATGGGGTGCTCAGCATGGGGAGGTAAGGAAACGTGCAGTGGCAATGTAGGATAGGTTTCTGAAAAACATCACTGGGTGGTGCGCATTGTAAGGATTTCTAACAGGCCATTAACTTGTAGGAGTGAGAAAAACATCACGGAGTGGTGTTTATCGGAGGGTCTGAATTAGGATAGGCAGTGAGTGGCAATGTAGCATGGAGAAAACCACCAAGGGGTGATCAGCATGGGGAGGTCAGGAAACATGCACTGGCAAGGAAGGATAGGTTTCTGAAAAACATCGCGGGGTGCTGCGCTTTGTAAGGGTGTGTATCATTAAATTCACTAGAGGATTGAGAAAAACATCACGGGTTGGTGTGAATCATAGGATCTGAATTAGGATAGGCAGTGAGTGGCAATGTAGTATGGAGAAAAGCACCATGGTGTGGTCAGCATGGGAAGGTCAGGAAACATGCAGTGTCAAAGTAGGATAGGTTTCTACTAAACATTGCGGGGTGGTGCGCATTGTATGTGTGTGTAACATTACGTTCACTAGTAGGAGTGAGAAAAACATCACGGGATGGTGTGAATCATAGGGTCAGAATTAGGATAGGCAGTGAGTGGCAATGTAGGATGGAGAAAAGCACCACGGGGTGGTCAGCATGGGGACGTCAGGAAACATGCACTGGCAATGTAGGATAGGTTTCTGAAAAACATTGCGGGGTGGTGCGCATTGTAAGGATTTCTAACAGGCCATTTACTAGTAGGAGAGAGAAAAACTTCACGGGTTGGTGTGAATCGGAGTGTCTGAATTAGGTCAGGCAGTGAGTGGCAATGTAGGATGGAGGAAAGCACCACGGGGTGGTCAGCATGGGGAGTTCAGGAAACATGCAGGGGCAATGTAGGATAGGTTTCTGAAAAACATCGCGGGGTGGTGCGCATTGTATGGTGTGTAACATTACATTCACTAGTAGGACTCAGAAATACAATACGGGATGGTGTGAATCGGAGGGCGTGAATTAGGATAGGCAGTGAGTGGCAATGTAGGATTTAGAAATGCACCACGGGGTGGTCAGCGTGGTGAGGTTAGGAAACATGCAGTGGCAATGTAGGATAGGTTTCTGAAAAACATCGCGGGGTGGTGCGCATTGTATGGTTGTGTAACATAACATTCAATACTAGGAGTGAGAAAAACATCAAGGGGTTGTATGAATATGAAGGTCTGAATTAGGATAGGCAGCGAGGGGCAATGTAGGACACAGAAAAGCACCACGGGGTGGTGAGCATGGGGAGGTAAGGAAACATGCAGTGGCAATGTAGGATAGGTTTTGGAAAAACATCTCACGGTGGGGCGCATTGAATGGGTATGTAACATTACATTCATTAGTAGGAATGAGAAAAACATCAAGGGATGGTCTGAATCGAAGCGTATGAATTAGGATAGGCAGTGAGTGGCAATGTAGGATGGAGAAGAGCACCACGGGGTGGTCAGCATGGGGAGGTCAGGAAATATGCAGTGGCAATGTAGGATAGGTTTCTGAAAAACATCACGTGGTGGTGCGCATTGTATGGGTGTGTAACATTATATTCACTAGTAGGATTGAGAAAAACATCACAGGGTGGTGTGAATCGGAGGGTCTGAATTAGGATAGGCAGTGAGTGGCAATGCAGGATGGAGAAAAGCACCACGGGGTGGTCTTCATCGGGAGGTCAGGAAACATGCAGTGGCAATGTAGGATAGGTTTCTGAAAAACATCGCGGGGTTGTCTGCATTGTATGGGTTTCTAACATTACATTCAATAATAGGAATGAGAAAAACATCATGGGGTGGTGTGAATCGGAGGGAATGAGTTTGGATAGGCACTGAGTGGCAATGTAGGATGGAGAAAAGTAAGACGGGGTGGTCAGCATGGGGAGGTCAGCAAACATGCAGTGGCAATGTAGCATAGGTTTTTTAAAAACATCGCGGGGTGGAGCGCATTGTTTGGGTTTCTCACATTACATTCACTAGTAGTGTGGGAAAAACATCACGGGGTGGTGTGAATCATAGGATCTAAATTAGGATAGGCAGTGAGTAGCAATATAGGATGGAGAAAAGCACTACGGGGTGATCAGAATGGGAGGTTAGGAAATATGCAGTGTCAATGTATGATAGCTTTCTGAAAAACATCACGGGGTCATGCGCATTGTATGGGTGTGTAACATTACATTCACTAGTAGGAGTGAGAAAAACATCACGGGGTGGTGTCAATCGGAGGGTCTGAATTAACATAGGCAGTGAGTGGCAATGTAGGATGGAGAATAGCACCACTGGGTGGTCAGCATGGGGAGGTCAGGAAGCATGCAGCGGCAACGTAGGATAGGTTTCGGAAAATAACGCCGGGTGGTGCGCATTGTATGGGTGTGTAACATTACATGCACTAGTAGGAGTGAGAAAAACATCTCGGGGTGGTGTGAATCATAGGATCGGAATTAGTATACGAAGTGAGTGGCAATGTAGGATGGAGAAAAGCACCACGGGGTGGTCAGCATGGGGAGGTCAGGAAACATATAGTGCCAATGTAGGATAGTTTTCTGAAAAACATCGCGGGGTGGTGCGCATTTTATGGTTGTGTAACATAACATTCACTAATAGGAGTGAGAAAAACATCAAGGGGTGGTATGAATCTGAGCGTCTGAATTAGGATAGGCAGCGAGGGGCAATGTAGGATGGAGAAAAGCAACACAAGGTGGTCAGCATGGGGAGGTCAGGAAACATGCAGTGGCAATGTATTATAGGTTTCGGAAAAGCATCTCACGGTGGTGCGCATTGAATGTGTATGTAACATTACATTCATTAGTAGGAGTGAGAAAAACATCAAGGGGTGGTCTAAATCGGAGCATCTTAATTAGGATAGGCAATGAGTGGCAATGTAGGATGGAGAAGAGCACCACGGGGTGGTCAGCATGGGGAAGTCAGGAAACATGCAGTGGCAATGTAGGATAGGTTTCTGAAAAACATCGTTGGGTGGTGCGCATTGTATGGGTGTGTAACATAACATTCACTAGTAGGAGTGAGAAAAACATCAAGGGGTGGTCTGAATCGGAGTGTCTGAATTAAGATAGGCAGTGAGTGGCAATGTAGGATGGAGAAAAGCACCATGGGGTGGTCAGCATGGGGAGGTCAGGAAACATGCAGTGGCAATGTAGGATAGGTTTCTGAAAAACATCGCGGGGTAGTGCGCATTGTATGTGTTTCTAACATTACATTCAGTAGTAGGAATGAGAAAAACATCACGGGGTGGTGTGAATCGGAGGGCCTGAATTTGGATAGGCAGTTAGTGGCAATGCAGGATGGAGAAAAGTAAGACGGGGTGGTCATCATGGGGAAGTCCACAAACATGCAGTGGCAATGTAGCATAGTTTTCTGAAAAACATCACGAGGTGGTGCGCACTGTATGAGATTCTCACATTACATTCACTAGTAGTGTGGGAAAAACATCACGGGGTGGTGTGAATCACAGGATCTAAAGTAGGTTAGGCAGTGAGTAGCAATATAGGATGGAGAAAAGCACCACGGGGTGGTCAGAATGGGGAGGTCAGGAAATATGCAGTGTCAATGTAGGATAGGTTTCTGAAAAACATCGTGGGGTCGTGCGCATTGTATGGGTGTGTAACATTACATTCACTAGTAGGAGTGAGAAAAACATCACGGGGTGGTGTGAATCATAAGATCTGAATTAGGTTGGCAGTGAGTAGCAGTGTAGGATGGAGAAAAGCACCACGGGGTGGTCAGCATGGGGAGGTCCGGAAACATGCAGTGGCAATGTACGATAGGTTTCTGAAAAACATCGCGAGGTGGTGCGCATTGTAAGGTTTTCTAAAAGGCAGTTCATGTGTAGGAGTGAGAAAAACATCACGGAGTGGTGTGAATCAGAGGGTCTGAATTAGGACAGGCAGTGATTGGCAATGTAGGATGGAGAAAACCACCAAGTAGTGGTCAGCCTGGGGAAGTCAGGAAACATGCATTGGCGAGGTAGGATAGGTTTCTGAAAAACATCGCGGGGTGCTGCGCTTTGTATGGTTGTGTATCATTACATTCACTAGTAGGAGTGAGAAAAACATCACGGGGTGGTGTGAATCGGAGCATCTGAATTAGGATAGGCAGGGAGGGCAATGTAGGATGGAAAGAAGCACCACGGGGTGGTCAGCATGTGGAGGTCAGGAAACATGCAGTGGCAATGTAGGATAGGTTTCAGAAAAACATCGCAGGGTGGTGCGCATTGTATGGGTGTGTAACATTACATTCACTAGTACTAGTGAGAAAAACATGACGGGGTGGTGTGAATCGGAGGTTCTGAATTAGGATAGGCAGTGAGTGGCAATGTAGGATGGAGAAAAGCACCGCGGGTTGGTCAGCATGGGGAGGTCAGGAAACATGCAGTGGCAACGTAGGATAGGATTCTGCAAGCACCGTGGGGTGGTGCCTATTGAATGGGTGTGTAACATTACATTCACTAGTAGGAGTGTGAAAAACATCACGGGGTGGTGTGAATCATAGGATCTGAATTAGGATAGGCAGTGAGTGGTAATGTAGGATAGAGGAAAGCACCACGGGGGGGGTCAGCATGGCGAGGTCAGGAAACATGCAGTGGCAATGTAGGATAAGTTTCTGAAAAACATCGCGGGGTTGTGCGCATTGTATGGGTGTGTAACATTACATTCACTAGTAGGAGTGAGAAATACAATATGGGATGGTGTGAATCGGAGTGTGTGAATTAGGATAGGCAGTGAGTGGCAATGTAGGAGGGAGAAAAGCACCATGGAGTGGTCAGCATGGGGAGGTTAGGAAACATGCAGTGGCAATGTAGGATAGGTTTCTGAAAAACATCTTGGAGTTGTGCGCATTGTATGGTTGTGTAACATAACATTCACTAGTAGGAGTGAGAAAAACATCAAGGGTTGGTCTGAATCGGAGTGTCTGAATTAGGATAGGCAGCGAGGGGCAATGTAGGATGGAGAAAAACACCACGGGGTGGTCATCATGTGGAGGTCAGGAAACATGCAGTGGCAATGTAGCATAGGTTTCTGAAAAACATCGTGGTGTGGTGCGCATTGTATGAGTTTCTCACATTACATTCACTAGTAGTGTGGGAAAAACATCACGGGGTGGTGTGAATCATAGGATCTAAACTAGGATAGGCAGTGAGTAGCAATGTAGGATGGAGAAAAGCACCACCGGGTGCTCAGAATAGGGAGGTCAGGAAATATGCAGTGTCAATGTAGGATAGGTTTCTGAAAAACATCGCGGGGTCGTGCGCATTGTTTGGATGTGTAACATTACATTCACTAGTAGGAGTGAGAAAAACATCACGGGGTGGTGTGAATCATAAGATCTGAATTAGGTTGGCAGTGAGAAGCAATGTAGGATGGAGAAAAGCACCACGGGGTGGTCAGCATGGAGAGGTCAGGAAACATACAGTGGCAATGCAGGATAAATTTCTGAAAAATATCGCGGGGTGGTGCGCATTGTAAGGGTTTCTAACAGGCCATTCACTTGTAGGAGTGAGAAAAACATCACAGAGTGGTGTGAATCCGAGGGTCTGAATTAGGACAGGCAGTGATTGGCAATGTAGGATGGAGAAAACCACCACGGAGTTGTCAGCATGGGGAGGTAAGGAAACATGCATTGGCAATGTAGGATAGGTTTCTGAAAAACATCGTGGGGTGCTGCGCTTTGTATGGGTGTGTATCATTACATTCACTAGTAGGAGTGAGAAAAACATCACGGGGTGGTGTGAATCGGAGCATCTGAATTAGGATAGGCAGGGAGGGCAATGTAGGATGGAAAGAAGCACCACGGGGTGTTCAGCATGGGGAGGTCAGGAAACATGCAGTGGCAATGTAGGATAGGTTTCTGAAAAACATCGCGGGGTGTTGCGCATTGATTGAACTTCTAACATTACATTCACTAGTAGGGTGGGAAAAACATCACGGGGTGGTGTGAATCTTAGGATCTAAATTAGGATAGGCAGTGAGTTGCAATGTAGGATGGAGAAAAGCACCACGGGGTGGTCAGCATGGGAAGGTCAGGAAACATGCAGTGGCAATGTAGGATAGGTTTCTGAAAAACATCGCGGGGGAGTGCGCATTGTATGGGTTTCTAACATTACATTCAGTAGTAGGAATGAGAAAAACGTCACGGGGTGGTGTGAATCGGAGGGCCTGAATTTGGTTAGGCAGTGAGTGGCAATGTAGGATGGAGAATAGTAAGACGGGGTGGTCATCATGGGGAAGTCCGGAAAAATGCAGGGGCAATGTAGCATACGTTTCTGAAAAACATCATGAGGTGGTGCGCATTGTATGAGTTTCTCACATTACATTCAATAGTAGTGTGGGAAAAACATCACGGGGTGGTGTGAAACATAGAATGTAAACTAGGATAGGCAGTGAGTAGCAATGTAGGATGGAATAAAGCACCATGGGGTGGTCAGAATGGGGAGGTCAGGAATATGCAGTGTCAATGTAGGATAGGTTTCTGAAAAACATCGCGGGGTTGTGCGCATTGTACGGTTGTGTAACATTACATTCACTAGTAGGAGTGAGAAAAACATCACGGGGTGGTGTGAATCATAAGATCTGAATTAGATTGGCAGT
This sequence comes from Cavia porcellus, assembly GCF_034190915.1. Taxonomy (NCBI): domain Eukaryota; kingdom Metazoa; phylum Chordata; class Mammalia; order Rodentia; family Caviidae; genus Cavia; species Cavia porcellus. Next base: position 33,257,948 of record NW_026947515.1, read on the forward strand.
GAGTAGCAATGTAGGATGGAGAAAAGCACCACAGGGTGGTCAGCATGGGGAGGTCAGGAAACATGCAGTGGCAATGTAGGATAGGTTTCTGAAAAACATCGTGGGGTGGTGCACATTGTATGGGTGTGTAAGATTACATTCACTAGTTTGAGTGAGAAATACAATACGGGATGGAGTGAATCGGAGGGTGTGACTTAGGATAGGCAGTGAGTGGCAATGTAGGAGGGAGAAAAGCCCAACGGGGTGGTCAGCATGGGGATGTTAGGAAACATGCAGTGGCTATGTAGGATAGGTTTCTGAAAAACTTTGTGGAGTTGTGCGCATTGTATGGTTTGTAACATAACATTCACTAGTAGGAGTGAGAAAAACATCATGGGGTGGTCTGAATCGGAGTGTCTGAATTAGGATAGGCAGTGTGTGGCAATGTAGGATGGAGAAAAGCACCATGGGGTGGTCAGGATGGGGAGGTCAAGAAACATGCAGTGGCAATGTAGGATAAGTTTCTGAAAAACATCGCCGGGTAGTGCGCATTGTATGGGTTTCTAACATTACATTCAGTAGCAGGAATGAGAAAAACGTCACGGTGTGGTGTGAATCGAAGGGCCTGAATTTGGATAGGCAGTGAGTGGCAATGTAGGATGGAGAAAAGTAAGACGGGGTGGTCATCAGGGGAAGTCCGGAAACATGCAGTGGCAATGTAGCATAGGTTTCTGAAAAACATCACGAGGTGGTGCGCCTTGTATGAGATTCTCACATTACATTCACTAGTAGGGTGGGAAAAACCTCACGGGGTGGTGTGAATCATAGGATCTAAACTAGGTTAGGAAGTGAGTAGCAATGTAGGATGGCGAAAAGCACCACGGGGTGGTCAAAATGGGGAGGTCAGGAAATATGCAGTGTCAATGTAGGATAGGTTTCTGAAAAACATTGTGGGGTCGTGCGCATTGTATGGGTGTGTAACATTACATTCACTAGTAGGAGTGAGAAAAACATCACGGGGTGGTGTGAATCATAAGATCTGAATTAGGTTGGCAGTGAGTAGCAATGTAAGATGGAGAAAAGCACCACGGGGTGGTCAGCATGGGGAGGTCAGGAAACATGCAGTGGCAATGTAGGATAGGTTTCTGAAAAACATCGCGGGGTGGTGCGCATTGTAAGGGTTTCTAAATGGCCGTTCACTTGTAGGAGTGAAAAAACATGACGGAGTGGTGTGAATCGGAGGGTCTGAATTAGGACAGGCAGTGATTGGCAATGTAGGATGGAGAAAACCACCACGGAGTGGTCAGCCTGGCGAGGTCAGGAAACATGCAGTGGCAATGTAGGATAGGTTTCTGAAAAACATCGCGGGGTGGTGCGCATTGTATGGTTGTGTAACATAACATTATCTAGTAGGAGTGAGAAAAACATCAAGGGGTGGTATGAATCTGAGCGTCTGAATTAGGATAGGCAGTGAGGGGCAAGGTAGGATGGAGAAAAGCACCACGAGGTGGTCAGCATGGGGAGGTCAGGAAACATGCAGTGGCAAATTAGGATAGGTTTCTGAAAAACATCGTGGGGTGGTGCTTATTGTATGCGTGTGTAACATTATATTCACTAGTAGGAGTGAGAAAAACATCACGGGGTGGTGTGAATTGGAAGGTCTGAATTAGGAAAGGCAGTGAGTGGCAATGTAGGATAGAGAAAAGCACCAAGGGGTGGTGAGCAAAGGGAGGTAAGGAAACATGCAGTGGCAATGTAGGATAGGTTTTTGAAAAACATCGTGGGGTGGTGCGCATTGCATGCGTGTGTAACATTACATTCACTAGTATGTGTGAGAAATACAATACGGGATGGTGTGAATAGGAGGGTGTGAATTAGGATAGGCAGTGAGTGGCAATGTAGGAGCGAGAAAAGCACCACGGGGCGGTCAGCATGGGGAGCTTAGGAAACATGCAGTGGCAATGTATGATAGGTTTCTGAAAAACATCGCGGGGGAGTGCGCATTGTATGGGTTTCTAACATTACATTCAGTAGTAGAAATGAGAAAAACGTCACGGGGTGGTGTGAATCGGAGGGCCTGAATTTGTTTAGGCAGTGAGTGGCAATGTAGGATGGAGAATAGTAAGACGGGGTGGTCATCATGGGGAAGTCCGGAAAAATGCAGGGGCAATGTAGCATACGTTTCTGAAAAACATCGTGCGGTGGTGCGAATTGTATGAGTTTCTCACATTACATTCACTAGTAGTGTGGGAAAAACATCACGGGGTGGTGTGAAACATAGAATCTAAACTAGGAGAGGCAGTGAGTAGCAATGTAGGATGTAATAAAGCACCACGGGGTGGTCAGAATGGGGAGGTCAGGAATATGCAGTGTCAATGTAGGATAGGTTTCTGAAAAACATCGCGGGGTTGTGCGCATTGTACGGTTGTGTAACATTACATTCACAAGTAGGAGTGAGAAAAACATCACGGGGTGGTGTGAATCATAAGGTCTGAATTAGATTGGCAGTGAGTAGCAATGTAGGAGGGGGAAAAGCCCAACGGGGTGGTCAGCATGGGGAGGTTAGGAAACATGCAGTGGCTATGTAGGATAGGTTTCTGAAAAACTTTGTGGAGTTGTGCGCATTGTATGGTTTGTAACATAACATTCACTAGTAGGAGTGAGAAAAACATCAAGGGGTGGTCTGAATCGGAGTGTCTGAATTAGGATAGGCAGTGTGTGGCAATGTAGGATGGAGAAAAGCACCATGGGGTGGTCAGGATGTGGAGGTCAAGAAACATGCAGTGGCAATGTAGGATAAGTTTCTGAAAAACATCGCGGGGTAGTGCGCATTGTATGGGTTTCTAACATTACATTCATTAGCAGGAATGAGAAAAGCGTCATGGGGTGGTGTGAATCGAAGGGCCTGAATTTGGATAGGCAGTGAGTGGCAATGTAGGATGGAGAAAAGTAAGACGGGGTGGTCATCAGGGGAAGTCCGGAAACATGCAGTGGCAATGTAGCATAGGTTTCTAAAAAACATCGCGAGGTGGTGCGCCTTGTATGAGATTCTCACATTACATTCACTAGTAGGGTGGGAAAAACCTCACGGGGTGGTGTGAATCAAAGGATCTAAACTAGGTTAGGAAGTGAGTAGCAATGTAGGATGGCGAAAAGCACCACGGGGTGGTCAAAATGGGGAGGTCAGGAAATATGCAGTGTCAATGTAGGATAGGTTTCTGAAAAACATTGTGGGGTCGTGCGCATTGTATGGGTGTGTAACATTACATTCACTAGTAGGAGTGAGAAAAACATCACGGGGTGGTGTGAATCATAAGATCTGAATTAGGTTGGCAGTGAGTAGCAATGTAAGATGGAGAAAAGCACCACGGGGTGGTCAGCATGGGGAGGTCAGGAAACATGCAGTGGCAATGTAGGATAGGTTTCTGAAAAACATCGCGGGGTGGTGCGCATTGTAAGGGTTTCTAAATGGCCGTTCACTTGTAGGAGTGAAAAAACATGATGGAGTGGTGTGAATCGGAGGGTCTGAATTAGGACAGGCAGTGATTGGCAATGTAGGATGGAGAAAACCACCACGGAGTGGACAGCCTGGCGAGGTCAGGAAACATGCATTGGCAAGGTAGGATAGGTTTCTGAAAAACATCGCGGGGTGCTGCGCTTTGTATCGGTTTGTATCATTACATTCACTAGTAGGAGTGAGAAAAACATCACGGGGTGGTGTGAATCGGAGCATCTGAATTAGGATAGGCAGGGAGGCAATGTAGGTTGGAAAGAAGCACCACGGGGTGGTCAGCATGTGGAGGTCAGGAAACATGCAGTGGCAATGTAGGATAGGTTTCTGAAAAACGTCGCGGGGTGGTGCGCATTGTATGTGTGTGTAACATTACATTCACAAGTAGGAGTGAGAAAAACATGACGGGGTGGTGTGAATCGGAGGTTCTGAATTAGGATAGGCAGTGAGTGGCAATGTAGGATGGAGAAAAGCACTACTGGGTGGTCATCATGTGGAGGTCAGGAAACATGCAGTGGCAATGTAGGATTGGTTTCTGAAAAACATCATGGTGGAGTGCGCATTGTATGGGTTTCTAACATCACATTCAGGAGTAGGAATGAGAAAAGCATCACGGGGTGGTGTGAATCATAGCATCTGAATTAGAATAGGTAGTGGGTGGCAATGTAGGATGGAGAAAAGCACCACGGGGTTGGCAGTATGGGGAGGTCAGGAAACATGCAGTGGCAATGAAGGATAGGGTTCTGAAAAACACTGCTGCGTGGTGCCCATGGTATCGGTGTGTAACATTACATTCACTAGTAGGAGTGAGAAAAACATGACTGTGTGGTGTGAATCGGAGGGTGTGAATTAGGATAGGCAGTGAGTGGCAATGTAGGAGGGAGAAAAGCACCACGGAGAGGTCAGCATGGGGAGGTTAGGAAACATGCAGTGGCAATGTAGGATAGGTTTCTGAAAAACATCGTGGAGTTGTGCGCATTGTATGGTTGTGTAACATAACATTCACTAGTAGGAGTGAGAAAAACATCAAGGGTTGGTCTGAATTGGAGTGTCTGAATTAGGATAGGCAGCGAGGGGCAATGTAGGATGGAGAAAAGCACCACGAGGTGGTCAGAATGGGGATGTCAGGAAACATGCAGTGGCAAAGTAGGATAGGTTTCTGAAAAACATCGCGGGGTGGTGCGCATTGTATGGGTGTGTAACATTATATTCACTAGTAGGAGTGAGAAAATCATCACGGGGCGGTGTGAATCGGAGGGTCTGAATTAGGATAGGCAGTGAGTGGCAACGTAGGATGGCGAAAAGCACCACGGGGTGGTGAGCATGGGGAGGTAATGAAACATGCAGTGGCAATGTAGGATAGGTTTCAGAAAAACATCTCACGGTGGTGCGCATTGAATGGGTATGTGACATTACATTCATTAGTAGGAGTGAGAAAAACATGAAAGAGTGGTCTGAATCGGAGCGTCTGAATTAGGATAGGCAGTGAGTGGCAATGTAGGATGGAGAAGAGCACCACGATGTGGTCAGCATGGGGAGGTCAGGAAACATGCAGTGGCAATGTAGGTAGGTTTCTGAAAAACATCACGGGGTGGTGCGCATTGTATGGGTGTGTAACATTATATTCACTAGTAGGATTGAGAAAAACATCACAGGGTGGTGTGAATCGGAGGGTCTGAATTAGGATAGGCAGTGAGTGGTAATGTAGGATTGAGAAAAGCACCACGGGGTGGTCATCATGGGGAGGTCAGGAAACATGCAGTGGCAATGTAGGATAGGTTTCAAAAATACATCGCGGGGTTGTCCGCATTGTATGGGTTTCTAACATTACATTCAATAATAGGAATGAGAAAAAGATCACGGGGTGGTTTGATTCGGAGGGCCTGAATTTGTATAGGCACTGAGTGGCAATGGAGGATGGAGAAAAGTAAGACGGGGTGGTCAGCATGGGCAGGTCAGGAAACATGCAGTGGCAATGTAGCATAAGTTTTTGAAAAACATCACGGGGTGGTGCGCATTGTATGGGTTTCTCACATTACATTCACTAGTAGTGTGGGAAAAACATCACGGGGTGGTGTGAATCATAGGATCTAAATTAGGATAGGCAGTGAGTAGCAATATAGGATGGAGAAAAGCACTACGGGGTGATCAGAATGGGGAGGTTAGGAAATATGCAGTGTCAATGTAGGATAGCTTACTGAAAAACATCGCGGGGTTGTGCGCATTGTATGGTTGTGTAACATTACATTCACTAGTAGGAGTGAGAAAAACATCACGGGGTGGTGTGAATCATAAGATCTGAATTAGGTTGGCAGTGAGTAGCAATGTAGGATGGAGAAAAGCACCACGGGGTGGTCAGCAAGGGGAGGTCAGGAAACATGCAGTGGCAATGTAGGATAGGTTTCTGAAAAACATCGCGGGGTGGTGCGCCTTGTATTTGTGTGTAACATTACATTAACTAGTAGGAGGGAGAAAAATATCACGGGGTGGTGTGAATCATAAGATCTGAATTAGGGTGGCAGTGAGTGGCAATGTAGGAAGGAGAAAAGCACCATGGCGTGGTCAGAATGGGGAAGTCAGGAAACATGCAATGTCCATGTAAGATAAAGTTTTCTGAAATATATCGCGGGGTGGTGCGCATTGTATGGGTGTGTAACATTACATTCACTAGTAGGAGGGAGAAAAACATCACGGGGTGGTGTGAATCATAGGATCGGAATTAGTATAGGAAGTGAGTGGCAATGTAGGATGGAGAAAAGTACCACGGGGTGGTCAGCATGGGGAGCTCAGGAAACATGCAGTGGCAATGTAGGATAGGTTTCTGAAAAACATCGTGGGGTGGGGCGCATTGTATGGGTGTGTAACATTACATTCACTAGTTTGAGTGAGAAATACAATACGGGATGGAGTGAATCGGAGGGTGTGAATTAGGATAGGCAGTGAGTGGCAATGTAGAACGGAGAAAAGCCCAACGGGGTGGTCAGCATGGGGAGGTTAGGAAACATGCAGTGGCTATGTAGGATAGGTTTCTGAAAAACTTTGTGGAGTTGTGCGCATTGTATGGTTGTGTAACATAACATTCACTAGTAGGAGTGAGAAAAACATCAAGGGATGGTCTGAATCGGAGTGTCTGAATTAGGATTGGCAGTGTGTGGCAATGTAGGATGGAGAAAAGCACCATGGGGTGGTCAGGATGGGGAGGTCAAGAAACATGCAGTGGCAATGTAGGATAAGTTTCTGAAAAACATCGCGTGGTAGTGCGCATTGTAAGGGTTTCTAACATTACATTCAGTAGTAGGAATGAGAAAAACGTCACGGGTGGTGTGAATCGGAGGGCCTGAATTTGGATAGGCAGTGAGTGGCAATGTAGGATGGAGAAAAGTAACACGGGGTGGTCATCAAGGCGAAGTCCGGAAACATGCAGTGGCAATGTAGCATAGGTTTCTGAAAAACATCGCGAGGTGGTGCGCCTTGTATGAGCTTCTCACATTACATTCACTAGTAGTGTGGGAAAAACATCACGGGGTGGTGTGAATCATAAGATCTGAATTAGGTTGGCAGTGAGTAGCAATGTAGGATGGAGAAAAGCACCACGGGGTGGTCAGCATGGGGAGGTCAGGAAACATGCAGTGGCAATGTAGGATAGGTTTCTGAAAAACATCGCGGGGTGGTGCGCATTGTAAGGGTTTCTGAAAGGCCGTTCACTTGTAGCAGTGAAAAAACATGACGGAGTGGTGTGAATCGGAGGGTCTGAATTAGGACAGGCAGTGATTGGCAATGTAGGATGGAGAAAACCACCACGAAGTGGTCAGCCTGCCGAGGTCAGGAAACATGCATTGGCAAGGTAGGATAGGTTTCTGAAAAACATCGCGGGGTGCTGCGCTTTGTATCGGTTTGTATCATTACATTCACTAGTAGGAGTGAGAAAAACATCACGGGGTGGTGTGAATCGGAGCATCTGAATTAGGATAGGCAGGGAGGGCAATGTAGGATGGAAAGAAGCACCACGGGGTGGTCAGCATGTGGAGGTCAGGAAACATGCAGTGGCAATGTAGGATAGGTTTCTGAAAAACATCGCGGGGTGGTGCGCATTGTATGTGTGTGTAACATTACATTCACTAGTAGGAGTGAGAAAAACATGACGGGGTGGTGTGAATCGGAGGTTCTGAATTAGGATAGGCAGTGAGTGGCAATGTAGGATGGAGAACCGCACCACTGGGTGGTCATCATGTGGAGGTCAGGAAACATGCAGTGGCAATGTAGGATTGGTTTCTGAAAAACATCGCGGGGGAGTGCGCATTGTATGGGTTTCTAACATTACATTCAGTAGTAGGAATGAGAAAAACATCACGGGGTGGTGTGAATCATAGCATCTGAATTAGAATAGGTAGTGGGTGGCAATGTAGGATGGAGAAAAGCACCACGGGGTGGGCAGTATGGGGAGGTCAGGAAACATGCAGTGGCAATGTAGGATAGGTTTCTGAAAAACATCGCGGGGGAGTGCGCATTGTATGGGTTTCTAACATTACATTCAGTAGTAGAAATGAGAAAAACGTCACGGGGTGGTGTGAATCGGAGGGCCTGAATTTGTTTAGGCAGTGAGTGGCAATGTAGGATGGAGAATAGTAAGACGGGGTGGTCATCATGGGGAAGTCCGGAAAAATGCAGGGGCAATGTAGCATACGTTTCTGAAAAACATCGTGCTGTGGTGCGCATTGTATGAGTTTCTCACATTACATTCACTAGTAGTGTGGGAAAAACATCACGGGGTGGTGTGAAACATAGAATGTAAACTAGGATAGGCAGTGAGTAGCAATGTAGGATGTAATAAAGCACCACGGGGTGGTCAGAATGGGGAGGTCAGGAATATGCAGTGTCAATGTAGGATAGGTTTCTGAAAAACATCGCGGGGTTGTGCGCATTGTACGGTTGTGTAACATTACATTCACAAGTAGGAGTGAGAAAAACATCACGGGGTGGTGTGAATCATAAGGTCTGAATTAGATTGGCAGTGAGTAGCAATGTAGGAGGGAGAAAAGCCCAACGGGGTGGTCAGCATGGGGAGGTTAGGAAACATGCAGTGGCTATGTAGGATAGGTTTCTGAAAAACTTTGTGGAGTTGTGCGCATTGTATGGTTTGTAACATAACATTCACTAGTAGGAGTGAGAAAAACATCAAGGGGTGGTCTGAATCGGAGTGTCTGAATTAGGATAGGCAGTGTGTGGCAATGTAGGATGGAGAAAAGCACCATGGGGTGGTCAGGATGTGGAGGTCAAGAAACATGCAGTGGCAATGTAGGATAAGTTTCTGAAAAACATCGCGGGGTAGTGCGCATTGTATGGGTTTCTAACATTACATTCATTAGCAGGAATGAGAAAAGCGTCATGGGGTGGTGTGAATCGAAGGGCCTGAATTTGGATAGGCAGTGAGTGGCAATGTAGGATGGAGAAAAGTAAGACGGGGTGGTCATCAGGGGAAGTCCGGAAACATGCAGTGGCAATGTAGCATAGGATTCTGAAAAACATCGCGAGGTGGTGCGCCTTGTATGAGATTCTCACATTACATTCACTAGTAGGGTGGGAAAAACATCACGGGGTGGTGTGAATCAAAGGATCTAAACTAGGTTAGGAAGTGAGTAGCAATGTAGGATGGCGAAAAGCACCACGGGGTGGTCAAAATGGGGAGGTCAGGAAATATGCAGTGTCAATGTAGGATAGGTTTCTGAAAAACATTGTGGGGTCGTGCGCATTGTATGGGTGTGTAACATTACATTCACTAGTAGGAGTGAGAAAAACATCACGGGGTGGTGTGAATCATAAGATCTGAATTAGGTTGGCAGTGAGTAGCAATGTAAGATGGAGAAAAGCACCACGGGGTGGTCAGCATGGGGAGGTCAGGAAACATGCAGTGGCAATGTAGGATAGGTTTCTGAAAAACATCGCGGGGTGGTGCGCATTGTAAGGGTTTCTAAATGGCCGTTCACTTGTGGGAGTGAAAAAACATGACGGAGTGGTGTGAATCGGAGGGTCTGAATTAGGACAGGCAGTGATTGGCAATGTAGGATGGAGAAAACCACCACGGAGTGGACAGCCTGGCGAGGTCAGGAAACATGCATTGGCAAGGTAGGATAGGTTTCTGAAAAACATCACGGGGTGCTCCGCTTTGTATCGGTTTGTATCTTTACATTCACTAGTAGGAGTGAGAAAAACATCACGGGGTGGTGTGAATCGGAGCATCTGAATTAGGATAGGCAGGGAGGGCAATGTAGGTTGGAAAGAAGCACCACGGGGTGGTCAGCATGTGGAGGTCAGGAAACATGCAGTGGCAATGTAGGATAGGTTTCTGAAAAACGTCGCGGGGTGGTGCGCATTGTATGTGTGTGTAACATTACATTCACAAGTAGGAGTGAGAAAAACATGACGGGGTGGTGTGAATCGGAGGTTCTGAATTAGGATAGGCAGTGAGTAGCAATGTAGGATGGAATAAAGCACCATGGGGTGGTCAGAATGGGGAGGTCATGAAACATGCAATGGCAATGTAGGATAGGTTTCTGAAAAACATCGCGGGGTTGTGCGCATTGTACGGTTGTGTAACATTACATTCACTAGTAGGAGTGAGAAACACATCACGGGGTGGTGTGAATCATAAGATCTGAATTAGATTGGCAGTGAGTAGCAATGTAGGATGGAGAAAAGCACCACAGGGTGGTCAGCATGGGGAGGTCAGGAAACATGCAGTGGCAATGTAGGATAGGTTTCTGAAAAACATCGTGGGGTGGTGCACATTGTATGGTTGTGTAACATTACATTCACTAGTTTGAGTGAGAAATACAATACGGGATGGAGTGAATCGGAGGGTGTGACTTAGGATAGGCAGTGAGTGGCAATGTAGGAGGGAGAAAAGCCCAACGGGGTGGTCAGCATGGGGAGGTTAGGAAACATGCAGTGGCTATGTAGGATAGGTTTCTGAAAAACTTTGTGGAGTTGTGCGCATTGTATGGTTTGTAACATAACTTTCACTAGTAGGAGTGAGAAAAACATCATGGGGTGGTCTGAATCGGAGTGTCTGAATTAGGATAGGCAGTGTGTGGCAATGTAGGATGGAGAAAAGCACCATGGGGTGGTCAGGATGGGGAGGTCAAGAAACATGCAGTGGCAATGTAGGATAAGTTTCTGAAAAACATCGCCGGGTAGTGCGCATTGTATGGGTTTCTAACATTACATTCAGTAGCAGGAATGAGAAAAACGTCACGGTGTGGTGTGAATCGAAGGGCCTGAATTTGGATAGGCAGTGAGTGGCAATGTAGGATGGAGAAAAGTAAGACGGGGTGGTCATCAGGGGAAGTCCGGAAACATGCAGTGGCAATGTAGCATAGGTTTCTGAAAAACATCACGAGGTGGTGCGCCTTGTATGAGATTCTCACATTACATTCACTAGTAGGGTGGGAAAAACCTCACGGGGTGGTGTGAATCATAGGATCTAAACTAGGTTAGGAAGTGAGTAGCAATGTAGGATGGCGAAAAGCACCACGGGGTGGTCAAAATGGGGAGGTCAGGAAATATGCAGTGTCAATGTAGGATAGGTTTCTGAAAAACATTGTGGGGTCGTGCGCATTGTATGGGTGTGTAACATTACATTCACTAGTAGGAGTGAGAAAAACATCACGGGGTGGTGTGAATCATAAGATCTGAATTAGGTTGGCAGTGAGTAGCAATGTAAGATGGAGAAAAGCACCACGGGGTGGTCAGCATGGGGAGGTAAGGAAACATGCAGTGGCAATGTAGGATAGGTTTCTGAAAAACATCGCGGGGTGGTGCGCATTGTAAGGGTTTCTAAATGGCCGTTCACTTGTAGGAGTGAAAAAACATGACGGAGTGGTGTGAATCGGAGGGTCTGAATTAGGACAGGCAGTGACTGGCAATGTAGGATGGAGAAAACCACCACGGAGTGGTCAGCCTGGCGAGGTCAGGAAACATGCAGTGGCAATGTAGGATAGGTTTCTGAAAAACATCGCGGGGTGGTGCGCATTGTATGGTTGTGTAACATAACATTATCTAGTAGGAGTGAGAAAAACATCAAGGGGTGGTATGAATCTGAGCGTCTGAATTAGGATAGGCAGTGAGGGGCAAGGTAGGATGGAGAAAAGCACCACGAGGTGGTCAGCATGGGGAGGTCAGGAAACATGCAGTGGCAAATTAGGATAGGTTTCTGAAAAACATCGTGGGGTGGTGCTTATTGTATGCGTGTGTAACATTATATTCACTAGTAGGAGTGAGAAAAACATCACGGGGTGGTGTGAATCGGAGGGTCTGAATTAGGAAAGGCAGTGAGTGGCAATGTAGGATAGAGAAAAGCACCACGGGGTGGTGAGCAAGGGGAGGTAAGGAAACATGCAGTGGCAATGTAGGATAGGTTTTTGAAAAACATCGTGGGGTGGTGCGCATTGCATGGGTGTGTAACATTACATTCACTAGTATGTGTGAGAAATACAATACGGGATGGTGTGAATAGGAGGGTGTGAATTAGGATAGGCAGTGAGTGGCAATGTAGGAGCGAGAAAAGCACCACGGGGCGGTCAGCATGGGGAGCTTAGGAAACATGCAGTGGCAATGTATGATAGGTTTCTGAAAAACATCGTGGAGTTGTGCGCATTGTATGGTTGTGTAACATAACATTCACTAGTAGGAGTGAGAAAAACATCAAGGGGTGGTCTGAATCGGAGTGTGTGAATTAGGATAGGCAGTGAGTGGCAATGTAGGATGGAGAAAAGCACCATGGGGTGGTCAGCATGGGGAGGTCAGGAAACATGCAATGGCAATGTAGGATAGGTTTCTGAAAAACATCGCGGGGGAGTGCGCATTGTATGGGTTTCTAACATTACATTCAGTAGTAGAAATGAGAAAAACGTCACGGGGTGGTGTGAATCGGAGGGCCTGAATTTGTTTAGGCAGTGAGTGGCAATGTAGGATGGAGAATAGTAAGACGGGGTGGTCATCATGGGGAAGTCCGGAAAAATGCAGGGGCAATGTAGCATACGTTTCTGAAAAACATCGTGCGGTGGTGCGCATTGTATGAGTTTCTCACATTACATTCACTAGTAGTGTGGGAAAAACATCACGGGGTGGTGTGAAACATAGAATCTAAACTAGGATAGGCAGTGAGTAGCAATGTAGGATGTAATAAAGCACCACGGGGTGGTCAGAATGGGGAGGTCAGGAATATGCAGTGTCAATGTAGGATAGGTTTCTGAAAAACATCGCGGGGTTGTGCGCATTGTACGGTTGTGTAACATTACATTCACAAGTAGGAGTGAGAAAAACATCACGGGGTGGTGTGAATCATAAGGTCTGAATTAGATTGGCAGTGAGTAGCAATGTAGGAGGGAGAAAAGCCCAACGGGGTGGTCAGCATGGGGAGGTTAGGAAACATGCAGTGGCTATGTAGGATAGGTTTCTGAAAAACTTTGTGGAGTTGTGCGCATTGTATGGTTTGTAACATAACATTCACTAGTAGGAGTGAGAAAAACATCAAGGGGTGGTCTGAATCGGAGTGTCTGAATTAGGATAGGCAGTGTGTGGCAATGTAGGATGGAGAAAAGCACCATGGGGTGGTCAGGATGTGGAGGTCAATAAACATGCAGTGGCAATGTAGGATAAGTTTCTGAAAAACATCGCGGGGTAGTGCGCATTGTATGGGTTTCTAACATTACATTCATTAGCAGGAATGAGAAAAGCGTCATGGGGTGGTGTGAATCGAAGGGCCTGAATTTGGATAGGCAGTGAGTGGCAATGTAGGATGGAGAAAAGTAAGACGGGGTGGTCATCAGGGGAAGTCCGGAAACATGCAGTGGCAATGTAGCATAGGTTTCTGAAAAACATCGCGAGGTGGTGCGCCTTGTATGAGATTCTCACATTACATTCACTAATAGGGTGGGAAAAACATCACGGGGTGGTGTGAATCAAAGGATCTAAACTAGGTTAGGAAGTGAGTAGCAATGTAGGATGGCGAAAAGCACCACGGGGTGGTCAAAATGGGGAGGTCAGGAAATATGCAGTGTCAATGTAGGATAGGTTTCTGAAAAACATTGTGGGGTCGTGCGCATTGAATGGGTGTGTAACATTACATTCACTAGTAGGAGTGAGAAAAACATCACGGGGTGTTGTGAATCATAAGATCTGAATTAGGTTGGCAGTGAGTAGCAATGTAAGATGGAGAAAAGCACCACGGGGTGGTCAGCATGGGGAGGTCAGGAAACATGCAGTGGCAATGTAGGATAGGTTTCTGAAAAACGTCGCGGGGTGGTGCGCATTGTAAGGGTTTCTAAATGGCCGTTCACTTGTAGGAGTGAAAAAACATGACGGAGTGGTGTGAATCGGAGGGTCTGAATTAGGACAGGCAGTGATTGGCAATGTAGGATGGAGAAAACCACCACGGAGTGGACAGCCTGGCGAGGTCAGGAAACATGCATTGGCAAGGTAGGATAGGTTTCTGAAAAACATCGCGGGGTGCTGTGCTTTGTATCGGTTTGTATCATTACATTCACTAGTAGGAGTGAGAAAAACATCACGGGGTGGTGTGAATCGGAGCATCTGAATTAGGATAGGCAGGGAGGGCAATGTAGGTTGGAAAGAAGCACCACGGGGTGGTCAGCATGTGGAGGTCAGGAAACATGCAGTGGCAATGTAGGATAGGTTTCTGAAAAACGTCGCGGGGTGGTGCGCATTGTATGTGTGTGTAACATTACATTCACAAGTAGGAGTGAGAAAAACATGACGGGGTGGTGTGAATCGGAGGTTCTGAATTAGGATAGGCAGTGAGTGGCAATGTAGGATGGAGAAAAGCACTACTGGGTGGTCATCATGTGGAGGTCAGGAAACATGCAGTGGCAATGTAGGATTGGTTTCTGAAAAACATCACGGGGGAGTGCGCATTGTATGGGTTTCTAACATCACATTCAGGAGTAGGAATGAGAAAAACATCACGGGGTGGTGTGAATCATAGCATTTGAATTAGAATAGGTAGTGGGTGGCAATGTAGGATGGTGAAAAGCACCACGGGGTTGGCAGTATGGGGAGGTCAGGAAACATGCAGTGGCAATGAAGGATAGGGTTCTGAAAAACACTGCTGCGTGGTGCCCATGGTATCGGTGTGTAACATTACATTCACTAGTAGGAGTGAGAAAAACATGACTGTGTGGTGTGAATCGGAGGGTGTGAATTAGGATAGGCAGTGAGTGGCAATGTAGGAGGGAGAAAAGCACCACGGAGAGGTCAGCATGGGGAGGTTAGGAAACATGCAGTGGCAATGTAGGATAGGTTTCTGAAAAACATCGTGGAGTTGTGCGCATTGTATGGTTGTGTAACATAACATTCACTAGTAGGAGTGAGAAAAACATCAAGGGTTGGTCTGAATTGGAGTGTCTGAATTAGGATAGGCAGCGAGGGGCAATGTAGGATGGAGAAAAGCACCACGAGGTGGTCAGAATGGGGATGTCAGGAAACATGCAGTGGCAAAGTAGGATAGGTTTCTGAAAAACATCGCGGGGTGGTGCGCATTGTATGGGTGTGTAACATTATATTCACTAGTAGGAGTGAGAAAATCATCACGGGGTGGAGTGAATCGGAGGGTCTGAATTAGGATAGGCAGTGAGTGGCAATGTAGGATGGAGAAAAGCACCATGGGGTGGTGAGCATGGGGAGGTAAGGAAACATGCAGTGGCAAAGTAGGATAGGTTTCTGAAAAACATAGCTGGGTGGTGCACATTGTATGGGTGTGTAACATTATATTCACTAGTAGGAGTGAGAAAATCATCACGGGGCGGTGTGAATCGGAGGGTCTGAATTAGGATAGGCAGTGAGTGGCAACGTAGGATGGCGAAAAGCACCACGGTGTGGTGAGCATGGGGAGGTAATGAAACATGCAGTGGCAATGTAGGATAGGTTTCAGAAAAACATCTCACGGTGGTGCGCATTGAATGGGTATGTGACATTACATTCATTAGTAGGAGTGAGAAAAACATGAAAGAGTGGTCTGAATCGGAGCATCTGAATTAGGATAGGCAGTGAGTGGCAATGTAGGATGGAGAAGAGCACCACGATGTGGTCAGCATGGGGAGGTCAGGAAACATGCAGTGGCAATGTACGATAGGTTTCTGAAAAACATCACGGGGTGGTGCGCATTGTATGGGTGTGTAACATTATATTCACTAGTAGGATTGAGAAAAACATCACAGGGTGGTGTGAATCGGAGGGTCTGAATTAGGATAGGCAGTGAGTGGTAATGTAGGATTGAGAAAAGCACCACGGGGTGGTCATCATGGGGAGGTCAGGAAACATGCAGTGGCAATGTAGGATAGGTTTCAAAAATACATCGCGGGGTTGTCCGCATTGTATGGGTTTCTAACATTACATTCAATAATAGGAATGAGAAAAAGATCACGGGGTGGTTTGATTCGGAGGGCCTGAATTTGTATAGGCACTGAGTGGCAATGGAGGATGGAGAAAAGTAAGACGGGGTGGTCAGCATGGGCAGGTCAGGAAACATGCAGTGGCAATGTAGCATAAGTTTTTGAAAAACATCATGGGGTGGTGCGCATTGTATGGGTTTCTCACATTACATTCACTAGTAGTGTGGGAAAAACATCATGGGGTGGTGTGAATCATAGGATCTAAATTAGGATAGGCAGTGAGTAGCAATATAGGATGGAGAAAAGCACTACGGGGTGATCAGAATGGGGAGGTTAGGAAATATGCAGTGTCAATGTAGGATAGCTTACTGAAAAACATCGCGGGGTTGTGCGCATTGTATGGTTGTGTAACATTACATTCACTAGTAGGAGTGAGAAAAACATCACGGGGTGGTGTGAATCATAAGATCTGAATTAGGTTGGCAGTGAGTAGCAATGTAGGATGGAGAAAAGCACCACGGGGTGGTCAGCAAGGGGAGGTCAGGAAACATGCAGTGGCAATGTAGGATAGGTTTCTGAAAAACATCGCGGGGTGGTGCACCTTGTATTTGTGTGTAACATTACATTAACTAGTA
Source organism: Cavia porcellus (assembly GCF_034190915.1). Taxonomy (NCBI): domain Eukaryota; kingdom Metazoa; phylum Chordata; class Mammalia; order Rodentia; family Caviidae; genus Cavia; species Cavia porcellus. The sequence continues at coordinate 33,274,480 of NW_026947515.1, forward strand.
GGAGGGAGAAAAATATCACGGGGTGGTGTGAATCATAAGATCTGAATTAGGGTGGCAGTGAGTGGCAATGTAGGAAGGAGAAAAGCACCATGGCGTGGTCAGAATGGGGAAGTCAGGAAACATGCAATGTCCATGTAAGATAAAGTTTTCTGAAATATATCGCGGGGTGGTGCGCATTGTATGGGTGTGTAACATTACATTCACTAGTAGGAGGGAGAAAAACATCACGGGGTGGTGTGAATCATAGGATCGGAATTAGTATAGGAAGTGAGTGGCAATGTAGGATGGAGAAAAGCACCACGGGGTGGTCAGCATGGGGAGCTCAGGAAACATGCAGTGGCAATGTAGGATAGGTTTCTGAAAAACATTGTGGGGTGGTGCGCATTGTATGGGTGTGTAACATTACATTCACTAATTTGAGTGAGAAATACAATACGGGATGGAGTGAATCGGAAGGTGTGAATTAGGATAGGCAGTGAGTGGCAATGTAGAACGGAGAAAAGCCCAACGGGGTGGTCAGCATGGGGAGGTTAGGAAACATGCAGTGGCTATGTAGGATAGGTTTCTGAAAAACTTTGTGGAGTTGTGCGCATTGTATGGTTGTGTAACATAACATTCACTAGTAGGAGTGAGAAAAACATCAAGGGATGGTCTGAATCGGAGTGTCTGATTTAGGATTGGCAGTGTGTGGCAATGTAGGATGGAGAAAAGCACCATGGGGTGGTCAGGATGGGGAGGTCAAGAAACATGCAGTGGCAATGTAGGATAAGTTTCTGAAAAACATCGCGGGGTAGTGCGCATTGTAAGGGTTTCTAACATTGCATTCAGTAGTAGGAATGAGAAAAACGTCACGGGTGGTGTGAATCGGAGGGCCTGAATTTGGATAGGCAGTGAGTGGCAATGTAGGATGGAGAAAAGTAACACGGGGTGGTCATCAAGGCGAAGTCCGGAAACATGCAGTGGCAATGTAGCATAGGTTTCTGAAAAACATCGCGAGGTGGTGCGCCTTGTATGAGCTTCTCACATTACATTCACTAGTAGTGTGGGAAAAACATCACGGGGTGGTGTGAATCATAGGATCTAAACTAGGTTAGGAAGTGAGTAGCAATGTAGGATGGAGAAAAGCACCATGGGGTGGTCAAAATGGGGAGGACTGGAAATATGCAGTGTCAATGTAGGATAGGTTTCTGAAAAACATTGTGGGGTCGTGCGCATTGTATGGGTGTGTAACATTACATTCACTAGTAGGAGTGAGAAAAACATCACGGGGTGGTGTGAATCAAAAGATCTGAATTAGGTTGGCAGTGAGTAGCAATGTAGGATGGAGAAAAGCCCCACGGGGTGGTCAGCATGGGGAGGTCAGGAAACATGCAGTGGCAATGTAGGATAGGTTTCTGAAAAACATCGCGGGGTGGTGCGCATTGTAAGGGTTTCTGAAAGGCCGTTCACTTGTAGGAGTGAAAAAACATGACGGAGTGGTGTGAATCGGAGGGTCTGAATTAGGACAGGCAGTGATTGGCAATGTAGGATGGAGAAAACCACCACGAAGTGGTCAGCCTGCCGAGGTCAGGAAACATGCATTGGCAAGGTAGGATAGGTTTCTGAAAAACATAGCGGGGTGCTGCGCTTTGTATCGGTTTGTATCATTACATTCACTAGTAGGAGTGAGAAAAACATCACGGGGTGGTGTGAATCAGAGCATCTGAATTAGGATAGGCAGGGAGGGCAATGTAGGATGGAAAGAAGCACCACGGGGTGGTCAGCATGTGGAGGTCAGGAAACATGCAGTGGCAATGTAGGATAGGATTTTGAAAAACATCGCGGGGTGGTGCGCATTGTATGGGTGTGTAACATTACATTCACTAGTAGGAGTGAGAAAAACATGACGGGGTGGTGTGAATCGGAGGTTCTGAATTAGGATAGGCAGTGAGTGGCAATGTAGGATGGAGAACCGCACCACTGGGTGGTCATCATGTGGAGGTCAGGAAACATGCAGTGGCAATGTAGGATTGGTTTCTGAAAAACATCGCAGGGGAGTGCGCATTGTATGGGTTTCTAACATTACATTCAGTAGTAGGAATGAGAAAAACATCACGGGGTGGTGTGAATCATAGCATCTGAATTAGAATAGGTAGTGGGTGGCAATGTAGGATGGAGAAAAGCACCACGGGGTGGGCAGTATGGGGAGGTCAGGAAACATGCAGTGGCAATGAAGGATAGGTTTCTGAAAAACACTGCTGCGTGGTGCACCATGGTATCGGTGTGTAACATAACATTCACTAGTAGGAGTGAGAAAAACATCAAGGGTTGGTCTGAATTGGAGTGTCTGAATTAGGATAGGCAGCGAGGGGCAATGTAGGATGGAGAAAAGCACCACGAGGTGGTCAGCATGGGGAGGTCAGGAAACATGCAGTGGCAAAGTAGGATAGGTTTCTGAAAAACATCGCGGGGTGGTGCGCATTGTATGAGTGTGTAACATTATATTCACTAGTAGGAGTGAGAAAATCATCACGGGGTGGAGTGAATTGGAGGGTCTGAATTAGGATAGGCAGTGAGTGGCAATTTAGGATGGAGAAAAGCAACACGGGGTGGTGAGCATGGGGAGGTAAGGAAACATGCATTGGCAAAGTAGGATAGGTTTCGGAAAAACATCTCAAGGTGGTGCGCATTGAATGGGTATGTAACATTACATTCTTTTGTAGGAGTGAAAAAAACATCAAGGGGTGGTCTGAATCGGAGCGTCTGAATTAGGATAGGCAGGGAGTGGCAATGTAGGATGGAGAAGAGCACCACGGGGTGGTCAGCATGGGGAGGTCAGGAAACATGCAGTGGCAATGTAGGATAGGTTTCAGAAAAACATCTCACGGTGGTGCGCATTGAATGGCTATGTAACATTACATTCATTAGTAGGAGTGAGAAAAACATCAAGGAGTGGTCTGAATAGGAGCGTCTGAATTAGGATAGGCAGTGAGTGGCAATGTAGGATGGAGAAGAGCACCACGATGTGGTCAGCATGGGGAGGTCAGGAAACATGCAGTGGCAATGTAGGATAGGTTTCTGAAAATCATCACGGGGTGGTGCGCATTGTATGGGTGTGTAACATTATATTCACTAGTAGGATTGAGAAAAACATCACAGGGTGGTGTGAATCGGAGGGTCTGAATTAGGATAGGCAGCGAGTGGTAATGTAGGATTGAGAAAAGCACCACGGGGTGGTCATCATGGGGAGGTCAGGAAACATGCAGTGGCAATGTAGGATAGGTTTCAGAAAAACATCGCGGGGTTGTCCGCATTGTATGGGTTTCTAACATTACATTCAATAATAGGAATGAGAAAAAGATCACGGGGTGGTTTGAATCGGAGGGCCTGAATTTGGATAGGCACTGAGTGGCAATGTAGGATGGAGAAAAGTAAGACGGGGTGGTCAGTATTTGGAGGTCAGGAAACATGCAGTGGCAATGTAGCATAGGTTTTTGAAAAACATCACGGGGTGGTGCCATTGTATGGGTTTCTCACATTACATTCACTAGGAGTGTGGGAATAACATCACGGGGTGGTGTGAATCATAGGATCTAAATTAGGATAGGCAGTGAGTAGCAATATAGGATGGAGAAAAGCACTACGGGGTGATCAGATTGGGGAGGTTAGGAAATATGCAGTGTCAATGTAGGATAGCTTTCTGAAAAACATCGCAGGGTTGTGCGCATTGTATGGTTGTGTAACATTACATTCACTAGTAGGAGTGAGAAAAACATCACGGGGTGGTGTGAATCATAAGATCTGAATTAGGTTGGCAGTGAGTAGCAATGTAGGATGGAGAAAAGCACCACGGGGTGGTCAGCAAGGGGAGGTCAGGAAACATGCAGTGGCAATGTAGGATAGGTTTCTGAAAAACATCGCGGGGTGGTGCGCCTTGTATTTGTGTGTAACATTACATTAACTAGTAGGAGGGAGAAAAACATCACGGGGTGGTGTGAATCATAAGATCTGAATTAGGGTGGCAGTGAGTGGCAATGTAGGAAGGAGAAAAGCACCACGGCGTGGTCAGAATGGGGAAGTCAGGAAACATGCAATGTCAATGTATGATAAAGTTTTCTGAAAAATATCGCGGGGTGCTGCGCATTGTATGGGTGTGTAACATTACATTCACTAGTAGGAGGGAGAAAAACATCACGGGGTGGTGTGAATCATAAGATCTGAATTAGGTTGGCAGTGAGTAGCAATGTAGGATGGAGAAAAGCACCACGGGGTGGTCAGCATGGGGAGGTCAGGAAACATGCAGTGGCAATGTAGGATAGGTTTCTGAAAAACATCGCGGGGTGGTGCGCATTGTAAGGGTTTCAAAAAGGCCGTTCACTTGTAGGAGTGAAAAAACATGACGGAGTGGTGTGAATCGGAGGGTCTGAATTAGGACAGGCAGTTATTGGCAATGTAGGATGGAGAAAACCACCACGGATTGGTCAGCCTGGCGAGGTCAGGAAACATGCATTGGCAAGGTAGGATAGGTTTCTGAAAAACATAGCGGGGTGCTCCGCTTTGTATCGGTTTGTATCATTACATTCACTAGTAGGAGTGAGAAAAACATCACGGGGTGGTGTGATTCGGAGCATCTGAATTAGGTTAGGCAAGGAGGACAATGTAGGATGAAAAGAAGCACCACGGGGTGGTCAGCATGTGGAGGTCAGGAAACATGTAGTGGCAATGTAGGATAGGTTTCTGAAAAACATCGCGGGGTGGTGCGCTTTGTATGTGTGTGTAACATTACATTCACTAGTAGGAGGGAGAAAAACATCACGGGGTGGTGTGAATCGGAGGTTCTGAATTAGGATAGGCAGTGAGTGGCAATGTAGGATGGAGAAAAGCACCACTGGGTGGTCATCATGTGGAGGTCAGGAAACATGCAGTGGCCATGTAGCAGAGGTTTCTGAAAAACATCACGGGTGGTGCGCATTGTATGAGTTTCTCACATTACATTCACTAGTAGTGTGGGAAAAACATCACGGGGTGGTGTGAATCATAGGATCTAAACTAGGATAGGCATTGAGTGGCAATGTAGGATGGAGAAACGCACCACGGGGTGGTTATCATGTGGAGGTCAGGAAACATGCAGTGGCAATGTAGCATAGGTTTTTGAAAAACATCACGGGGTGGTGCCATTGTATGGGTTTCTCACATTACATTCACTAGGAGTGTGGGAATAACATCACGGGGTGGTGTGAATCATAGGATCTAAATTAGGATAGGCAGTGAGTAGCAATATAGGATGGAGAAAAGCACTACGGGTGATCAGATTGGGGAGGTTAGGAAATATGCAGTGTCAATGTAGGATAGCTTTCTGAAAAACATCGCGGGGTTGTGCGCATTGTATGGTTGTGTAACATTACATTCACTAGTAGGAGTGAGAAAAACATCACGGGGTGGTGTGAATCATAAGATCTGAATTAGGTTGGCAGTGAGTAGCAATGTAGGATGGAGAAAAGCACCACGTGGTGGTCAGCAAGGGGAGGTCAGGAAACATGCAGTGGCAATGTAGGATAGGTTTCTGAAAAACATCGCGGGGTGGTGCGACTTGTATTTGTGTGTAACATTACATTAACTAGTAGGAGGGAGAAAAACATCACGGGGTGGTGTGAATCATAAGATCTGAATTAGGGTGGCAGTGAGTGGCAATGTAGGAAGGAGAAAAGCACCACGGCGTGGTCAGAATGGGGAAGTCAGGAAACATGCAATGTCAATGTATGGTAAAGTTTTCTGAAAAATATCGCGTGGTGCTGCGCATTGTATGGGTGTGTAACATTACATTCACTAGTAGGAGGGAGAAAAACATCACGGGGTGGTGTGAATCATAAGATCTGAATTAGGTTGGCAGTGAGTAGCAATGTAGGATGGAGAAAAGCACCACGGGGTGGTCAGCATGGGGAGGTCAGGAAACATGCAGTGGCAAAGTAGGATAGGTTTCTGAAAAACATCGCGGGGTGGTGCGCATTGTATGGGTGTGTAACATTATATTCACTAGTAAGAGTGAGAAAATCATCACGGGGTGGAGTGAATCGGAGGGTCTGAATTAGGATAGGCAGTGAGTGGCAATGTAGGATGGAGAAAAGCACCATGGGGTGGTGAGCATGGGGAGGTAAGGAAACATGCAGTGGCAAAGTAGGATAGGTTTCTGAAAACCATAGCGGGGTGGTGCACATTGTATGGGTGTGTAACATTATATTTACTAGTAGGAGTGAGAACATCATAACGGGGCGGTGTGAATCGGAGGGTCTGAATTAGGATAGGCAGTGAGTGGCAATGTAGGATGGCGAAAAGCACCACGGGGTGGTGAGCATGGGGATGTAATGAAACAGGCATTGGCAATGTAGGATAGGTTTCGGAAAAACATCTCACCGTGGTGCGCATTGAATGGGTATGTAACATTACATTCTTTTGTAGGACTGAGAAAAACGTCAAGGGGTGTTCTGAATCGGAGCGTCTGAATTAGGATAGGCAGTGAGTGGCAATGTAGGATGGAGAAGAGCACCACAGGGTGGTCAGCATGGGGAGGTCAGGAAACATGCAGTGGCAATGTAGGATAGGTTTCTGAAAAAAATCGCGGGGTGGTGCGCATTGTATGTGTGTGTAACATTACATTCACTAGTAGGAGTGAGAAAAACATGACGTGGTGCTGTGAATCGGAGGTTCTGAATTAGGATAGGCAGTGAGTGGCAATGCAGGATGGAGAAAAGCACCACTGGGTGGTCATCATGTGGAGGTCAGGAAAAATGCAGTGGCAATGTAGGATTGGTTTCTGAAAAACATCGCGGGGGAGTGCGCATTGTATGGGTTTCTAACATTACATTCAGTAGTAGGAATGAGAAAAACATCACGGGGTGGTGTGAATCATAGCATCTGAATTAGAATAGGTAGTGGGTGGCAATGTAGGATGGAGAAAAGCACCACGGGGTGGGCAGTATGGGGAGGTCAGGAAACATGCAGTGGCAATGAAGGATAGGTTTCTGAAAAACACTGCTGTGTGGTGCCCATGGTATCGGTGTGTAACATTACATTCACTAGTAGGAGTGAGAAAAACATGACTGTGTGGTGTGAATCGGAGGGTGTGAATTAGGATAGGCAGTGAGTGGCAATGTAGGAGGGAGAAAAGCACCACGGAGAGGTCACCATGGGGAGGTTAGGAAACATGCAGTGGCAATGTAGGATAGGTATCTGAAAAACATCGTGGAGTTGTGCGCATTGTATGTTTGTGTAACACAACATTCACTAGTAGGAGTGAGAAAAACATCAAGGGTTGGTCTGAATTGGAGTGTCTGAATTAGGATAGGCAGCGAGGGGCAATGTAGGATGGAGAAAAGCACCACGAGGTGGTCAGCATGGGGAGGTCAGGAAACATGCAGTGGCAAAGTAGGATAGGTTTCTGAAAAACATCGCGGGGTGGTGCGCATTGTATGGGTGTGTAACATTATATTCACTAGTAGGAGTGAGAAAATCATCACGGGGTGTAGTGAACTGGAGGGTCTGAATTAGGATAGGCAGTGAGTGGCAATGTAGGATGGAGAAAAGCACCACGGGGTGGTGAGCATGGGGAGGTAAGGAAACATGCATTGGCAAAGTAGGATAGGTTTCGGAAAAACATCTGAAGGTGGTGCGCATTGAATGGGTATGTAACATTACATTCTTTTGTAGGAGTGAGAAAAACATCAAGGGGTGGTCTGAATCGGAGCGTCTGAATTAGGATAGGCAGTGAGTGGCAATTTAGGATGGAGAAGAGCACCACGGGGTGGTCAGCATGGGGAGGTCAGGAAACATGAAGTGGGAATGTAGGATAGGTTTCAGAAAAACATCTCACAGTGGTGCGCATTGAATGGGTGTAACATTACATTCATTAGTAAGAGTGAGAAAAACATCAAGGAGTGGTCTGAATCGGAGCGTCTGAATTAGGATAGGCAGTGAGTGGCAATGTAGGATGGAGAAGAGCACCACGATGTGGTCAGCATGGGGAGGTCAGGAAACATGCAGTGGCAATGTAGGATAGGTTTCTGAAAAACATCACGGGGTGGTGCGCATTGTATGGGTGTGTAACATTATATTCACTAGTAGGATTGAGAAAAACATCACAGGGTGGTGTGAATCAGAGGGTCTGAATTAGGATAGGCAGTGAGTGGTAATGTAGGATTGAGAAAAGCACCACGGGGTGGTCATCATGGGGAGGTCAGGAAACATGCAGTGGCAATGTAGGATAGGTTTCGGAAAAACATCGCGGGGTTGTCCGCATTGTATGGGTTTCTAACATTACATTCAATAATAGGAATGAGAAAAATATCACGGGGTGGTTTGAATCGGAGGGCCTGAATTTGGATAGGCACTGAGTGGCAATGTAGGATGGTGAAAAGTAAGACGGGGTGTTCAGCATGGGGGGGTCAGGAAACATGCAGTGGCAATGTAGCATAGGTTTTGAAAAACATCACGGGGTGGTGCGCATTGTATGGGTTTCTCACATTACATTCACTAAGAGTGTGGGAAAAACATTGCGGGGTGGTGCGCCTTGTATTTGTGTGTAACATTACATTAACTAGTAGGAGGGAGAAAAACATCACGGGGTGGTGTGAATCATAAGATCTGAATTAGGGTTGCAGTGAGTGGCAATGTAGGAAGGAGAAAAGCACCACGGCGAGGTCAGAATGGGGAAGTCAGGAAACATGCAATGTCAATGTATGATAAAGTTTTCTGAAAAATATCGCGTGGTGCTGCGCATTGTATGGGTGTGTAACATTACATTCACTAGTAGGAGGGAGAAAAACATCACGGGGTGGTGTGAATCATAAGATCTGAATTAGGTTGGCAGTGAGTAGCAATGTAGGATGGAGAAAAGCACCACGGGGTGGTCAGCATGGGGAGGTCAGGAAACATGCAGTGGCAATGTAGGATAGGTTTCTGAAAAACATCGCGGGGTGGTGCGCATTGTACGGGTTTCTAAAAGGCCGTTCACTTGTAGGAGTGAAAAAACATGACGGAGTGGTGTGAATCGGAGGGTCTGAATTAGGACAGGCAGTGATTGGCAATGTAGGATGGAGAAAACCACCACGGAGTGGTCAGCCTGGCGAGTTCAGGAAACATGCATTGGCAAGGTAGGATAGGTTTCTGAAAAACATAGCGGGGTGCTCCGCTTTGTATCGGTTTGTATCATTACATTCACTAGTAGGAGTGAGAAAAACATCACGGGGTGGTGTGAATCGGACCATCTGAATTAGGTTAGGCAGGGAGGGCAATGTAGGATGGAAAGAAGCACCACGGGGTGGTCAGCATGTGGAGGTCAGGAAACATGTAGTGGCAATGTAGGATAGGTTTCTGAAAAACATCGCGGGTTGGTGCGCATTGTATGTGTGTGTAACATTACATTCACTAGTAGGAGTGAGAAAAACATGACGGGGTGGTGTGAATCGGAGGTTCTGAATTAGGATAGGCAGTGAGTGGCAATGTAGGGTGGAGAAAAGCACCACTGGGTGGTCATCATGTGGAGGTCAGGAAACATGCAGTGGCAATGTAGGATTGGTTTCTGAAAAACATCGTGGGGGTGTGCGCATTGTATGGGTTTCTAACATTACATTCAGAGTAGGAATGATAAAAACATCACGGGGTGGAGTGAATCGGAGTGTCTGAATTAGGATAGGCAGTGAGTGGCAATGTAGGATGGAGAAAAGCACCACGGGGTGGTGAGCATGGGGAGGTAAGGAAACATGCAGTGGCAAAGTAGGATAGGTTTCTGAAAACCATAGCGGGGTGGTGCACATTGTATGGGTGTGTAACACTATATTCACTAGTAGGAGTGAGAACATCGTCACGGGGCGGTGTGAATCGGAGGGTCTGAATTAGGATAGGCAGTGAGTGGCAATGTAGGATGGCGAAAAGCACCACGCGGTGGTGAGCATGGGGAGGTAATGAAACATGCATTGGCAATGTAGGATAGGTTTCGGAAAAACATCTCACGGTGGTGCGCATTGAATGGGTATGTAACATTACATTCTTTTGTAGGAGTGAGAAAAACATCAAGGGGTGGTCTGAATCGGAGCGTCTGAATTAGGATAGGCAGTGAGTGGCAATGTAGGATGGAGAAGAGCACCACGGGGTGGTCAGCATGGGGAGGTCAGGAAACATGCAGTGGCAATGTAGGATAGGTTTCTGAAAAACATCGCGGGGTGGTGCGCATTGTATGTGTGTGTAACATTACATTCACTAGTAGGAAAGAGAAAAACATGACGGGGTGGTGTGAATCGGAGGTTCTGAATTAGTATAGGCAGAGAGTGGCAATGCAGGATGGAGAAAAGCACCACTGGGTGGTCATCATGTGGAGGTCAGGAAAAATGCAGTGGCAATGTAGGATTGGTTTCTGAAAAACATCGCGGGGGAGTGCGCATTGTATGGGTTTCTAACATTACATTCAGTAGTAGGAATGAGAAAAACATCACGGGGTGGTGTGTATCATAGCATCTGAATTAGAATAGGTAGTGGGTGGCAATGTAGGATGGAGAAAAGCACCACGGGGTGGGCAGTATGGGGAGGTCAGGAAACATGCAGTGGCAATGAAGGATAAGTTTCTGAAAAACACTGCTGTGTGGTGCCCATGGTATCGGTGTGTAACATTACATTCACTAGTAGGAGTGAGAAAAACATGACTGTGTGGTGTGAATCGGAGGGTGTGAATTAGGATAGGCAGTGAGTGGCAATGTAGGAGGGAGAAAAGCACCACGGAGAGGTCACCATGGGGAGGTTAGGAAACATGCAGTGGCAATGTAGGATAGGTTTCTGAAAAACATCGTGGAGTTGTGCGCATTGTATGTTTGTGTAACACAACATTCACTAGTAGGAGTGAGAAAAACATCAAGGGTTGGTCTGAATTGGAGTGTCTGAATTAGGATAGGCAGCGAGGGGCAATGTAGGATGGAGAAAAGCACCACGAGGTGGTCAGCATGGGGAGGTCAGGAAACATGCAGTGGCAAAGTAGGATAGGTTTCTGAAAAACATCGCGGGGTGGTGCGCATTGTATGGGTGTGTAACATTATATTCACTAGTAGGAGTGAGAAAATCATCACGGGGTGTAGTGAACTGGAGGGTCTGAATTAGGATAGGCAGTGAGTGGCAATGTAGGATGGAGAAAAGCACCACGGGGTGGTGAGCATGGGGAGGTAAGGAAACATGCATTGGCAAAGTAGGATAGGTTTCGGAAAAACATCTGAAGGTGGTGCGCATTGAATGGGTATGTAACATTACATTCTTTTGTAGGAGTGAGAAAAACATCAAGGGGTGGTCTGAATCGGAGCGTCTGAATTAGGATAGGCAGTGAGTGGCAATGTAGGATGGAGAAGAGCACCACGGGGTGGTCAGCATGGGGAGATCAGGAAACATGAAGTGGGAATGTAGGATAGGTTTCAGAAAAACATCTCACGGTGGTGCGCATTGAATGGGTGTAACATTACATTCATTAGTAAGAGTGAGAAAATCATCAAGGAGTGGTCTGAATCGGAGCGTCTGAATTAGGATAGGCAGTGAGTGGCAATGTAGGATGGAGAAGAGCACCACGATGTGGTCAGCATGGGGAGGTCAGGAAACATGCAGTGGCAATGTAGGATAGGTTTCTGAAAAACATCACGGGGTGGTGCGCATTGTATGGGTGTGTAACATTATATTCACTAGTAGGATTGAGAAAAACATCACAGGGTGGTGTGAATCGGAGGGTCTGAATTAGGATAGGCAGTGAGCGGTAATGTAGGATTGAGAAAAGCACCACGGGGTGGTCATCATGGGGAGGTCAGGAAACATGCAGTGGCAATGTAGGATAGGTTTCGGAAAAACATAGCGGGGTTGTCCGCATTGTATGGGTTTCTAACATTACATTCAATAATAGGAATGAGAAAAATATCACGGGGTGGTTTGAATCGGAGGGCCTGAATTTGGATAGGCACTGAGTGGCAATGTAGGATGGTGAAAAGTAAGACGGGGTGTTCAGCATGGGGAGGTCAGGAAACATGCAGTGGCAATGTAGCATAGGTTTTTGAAAAACATCACGGGGAGGTGCGCATTGTATGGGTTTCTCACATTACATTCACTAAGAGTGTGGGAAAAACATTGCGGGGTGGTGCGCCTTGTATTTGTGTGTAACATTACATTAACTAGTAGGAGGGAGAAAAACATCATGGGGTGGTGTGAATCATAAGATCTGAATTAGGGTGGCAGTGAGTGTCAATGTAGGAAGCAGAAAAGCACCACGGCGTGGTCAGAATGGGGAATTCAGGAAACATGCAATGTCAATGTATGATAAAGTTTTCTGAAAAATATCGCAGGGTGCTGCGCATTGTATGGGTGTGTAACATTACATTCACTAGTAGGAGGGAGAAAAACATCACGGGGTGGTGTGAATCATAAGATCTGAATTAGGTTGGCAGTGAGTAGCAATGTAGGATGGAGAAAAGCACCACGGGGTGGTCAGCATGGGGAGGTCAGGAAACATGCAGTGGCAATGTAGGATAGGTTTCTGAAAAACATCGCGGGGTGGTGCGCATTGTAAGGGTTTCTAAAAGGCCGTTCACTTAGGAGTGAAAAAACATGACGGAGTGGTGTGAATCGGAGGGTCTGAATTAGGAAAGGCAGTGATTGGCAATGTAGGATGGAGAAAACCACCACGGAGTGGTCAGCCTGGCGAGGTCAGGAAACATGCATTGGCAAGGTAGGATAGGTTTCTGAAAAACATAGTGGGGTGCTCCGCTTTGTATCGGTTTGTATCATTACATTCACTAGTAGGAGTGAGAAAAACATCACGGGGTGGTGTGAATCGGACCATCTGAATTAGGTTAGGCAGGGAGGGCAATGTAGGATGGAAAGAAGCACCACGGGGTGGTCAGCATGTGGAGGTCAGGAAACATGTAGTGGCAATGTAGGATAGGTTTCTGAAAAACATCGCGGGTTGGTGCGCATTGTATGTGTGTGTAACATTACATTCACTAGTAGGAGTGAGAAAAACATGACGGGGTGGTGTGAATCGGAGGTTCTGAATTAGGATAGGCAGTGAGTGGCAATGTAGGATGGAGAAAAGCACCACTGGGTGGTCATCATGTGGAGGTCAGGAAACATGCAGTGGCAATGTAGGATTGGTTTCTGAAAAACATCGTGGGGGTGTGCGCATTGTATGGGTTTCTAACATTACATTCAGTAGTAGGAATGATAAAAACATCACGGGGTGGAGTGAATCGGAGGGTCTGAATTAGGACAGGCAGTGAGTGGCAATGTAGGATGGAGAAAAGCACCACGGGGTGGTGAGCATGGGGAGGTAAGGAAACATGCAGTGGCAAAGTAGGATAGGTTTCTGAAAACCATAGCGGGGTGGTGCACATTGTATGGGTGTGTAACACTATATTCACTAGTAGGAGTGAGAGCATCGTCACGGGGCGGTGTGAATCGGAGGGTCTGAATTAGGATAGGCAGTGCGTGGCAATGTAGGATGGCGAAAAGCACCACGGGGTGGTGAGCATGGGGAGGTAATGAAACATGCATTGGCAATGTAGGATAGGTTTCGGAAAAACATCTCACAGTGGTGCGCATTGAATGGGTATGTAACATTACATTCTTTTGTAGGAGTGAGAAAAACATCAAGGGGTGTTCTGAATCGGAGCGTCTGAATTAGGATAGGCAGTGAGTGGCAATGTAGGATGGAGAAGAGCACCACAGGGTGGTCAGCATGGGGAGGTCAGGAAACATGCAGTGGCAATGTAGGATAGGTTTCTGAAAAACATCGCGGGGTGGTGCACATTGTATGTGTGTGTAACATTACATTCACTAGTAGGAGTGAGAAAAACATGACGGGGTGGTGTGAATCGGAGGTTCTGAATTAGGATAGGCAGTGAGAGGCAATGTAGGATGGAGAAAAGCACTACTGGGTGGTCATCATGTGGAGGTCAGGAAAAATGCAGTGGCAATGTAGGATTGGTTTCTGAAAAACATCGCGGGGGAGTGCGCATTGTATGGGTTTCTAACATTACATTCAGTAGTAGGAATGAGAAAAACATCACGGGGTGGTGTGAATCATAGCATCTGAATTAGAATAGGTAGTGGGTGGCAATGTAGGATGGAGAAAAGCACCACGGGGTGGGCAGTATGGGGAGGTCAGAAAACATGCAGTGGCAATGAAGGATAGGTTTCTGAAAAACACTGCTGTGTGGTGCCCATGGTATCGGTGTGTAACATTACATTCACTAGTAGCAGTGAGAAAAACATTACTGTGTGGTGTGAATCGGAGGGTGTGAATTAGGATAGGCAGTGAGTGGCAATGTAGGAGGGAGAAAAGCACCACGGAGAGGTCACCATGGGGAGGTTAGGAAACATGCAGTGGCAATGTAGGATAGGTTTCTGAAAAACATCGTGGAGTTGTGCGCATTGTATGTTTGTGTAACATAACATTCACTAGTAGGAGTGAGAATAACATCAAGGGTTGGTCTGAATTGGAGTGTCTGAATTAGGATAGGCAGCGAGGGGCAATGTAGGATGGAGAAAAGCACCACGAGGTGGTCAGCATGGGGAGGTCAGGAAACATGCAGTGGCAAAGTAGGATAGGTTTATGAAAAACATCGCGGGGTGGTGCGCATTGTATGGGTGTGTAACATTATATTCACTAGTAGGAGTGAGAAAATCATCACGGGGTGGAGTGAATTGGAGGGTCTGAATTAGGACAGGCAGTGAGTGGCAATGTAGGATTGAGAAAAGCACCACGGGGTGGTGAGCATGAGGAGGTAAGGAAACATGCATTGGCAAAGTAGGATAGGTTTCGGAAAAACATCTCAAGGTGGTGCGCATTGAATGGGTATGTAACATTACATTCTTTTGTAGGAGTGAGAAAAACATCAAGGGGTGGTCTGAATCGGAGCGTCTGAATTAGGATAGGCAGTGAGTGGCAATGTAGGATGGAGAAGAGCACCACGGGGTGGTCAGCATGGGGAGGTCAGGAAACATGCAGTGGGAATGTAGGATAGGTTTCAGAAAAACATCTCATGGTGGTGCGCATTGAATGGGTGTAACATTACATTCATTAGTAAGAGTGAGAAAAACATCAAGGAGTGGTCTGAATCGGAGCATCTGAATTAGGATAGGCAGTGAGTGGCAATGTAGGATGGAGAAGAGCACCACGATGTGGTCAGCATGGGGAGGTCAGGAAACATGCAGTGGCAATGTAGGATAGGTTTCTGAAAAACATCACGGGGTGGTGCGCATTGTATGGGTGTGTAACATTATATTCACTAGTAGGATTGAGAAAAACATCACAGGGTGGTGTGAATCGGAGGGTCTGATTTAGGATAGGCAGTGAGTAGTAATGTAGGATTGAGAAAAGCACCACGGGGTGGTCATCATGGGGAGGTCAGGAAACATGCAGTGGCAATGTAGGATAGGTTTCGGAAAAACATCGCGGGGTTCTCCGCATTGTATGGGTTTCTAACATTACATTCAATAATAGGAATGAGAAAATGATCACGGGGTGGTTTGAATCGGAGGGCCTGAATTTGGATAGGCACTGAGTGGCAATGGAGGATGGAGAAAAGTAAGACGGGGTGGTCAGCATGGGCAGGTCAGGAAACATGCAGTGGCAATGTAGCATAGGTTTTTGAAAAACATCACGGGGTGGTGCGCATTGTATGGGTTTCTCACATTACATTCCCTAGGAGTGTGGGAAAAACATCACGGGGTGTTGTGAATCATAGGATCTAAATTAGGATAGGCAGTGAGTAGTAATATAGGATGGAGAAAAGCACTACGGGGTGATCAGAATGGGGAGTTTAGGAAATATGCAGTGTCAATGTAGGATAGCTTTCTGAAAAACATCGCGGGGTTGTGCGCATTGTATGGTTGTGTAACATTACATTCACTAGTATGAGTGAGAAATACAATAGGGGATGGTGTGAATCGGAGGGTGTGAATTAGGATAGGCAGTGAGTGGCAATGTAGGAGCGAGAAAAGCACCACGGGGTGGTCAGCATGGGGAGCTTAGGAAACATTCAGTGGCAATGTAGGATAGGTTTCTGAAAAAAATCGCGGAGCTTTGCGCATTGTATGGTTCCGTAACATAACATTCACTTGTAGGAGTGAGAAAAACATCAAGGGGTGGTCTGAATCGGAGTGTGTGAATTAGGATAGGCAGTGAGTGGCAATGTAGGATGGAGAAAAGCACCATGGGATGGTCAGCATGGGGAGGTCAGGAAACATGCAGTGGCAATGTAGGATAGGTTTCTGAAAAACATCGCGGGGGAGTGCGCATTGTATGGGTTTCTAACATTACATTCAGTAGTAGGAATGAGAAAAACGTCACGGGGTGGTGTGAATCGGAGGGCCTGAATTTGGTTAGGCAGTGAGTGGCAATGTAGGATGGAGAAAATTAAGACGGAGTGGTCGTCATGGGGAAGTCCGGAAACATGCAGGGGCAAGGTAGCAGAGCTTTCTGAAAAACATCACGAGGTGGTGCGCATTGTATGAGTTTCTCACATTATATTCACTAGTAGTGTGGGAAAAACATCACGGGGTCGTGTGAAACATGGAATCTAAACTAGGATAGGCAGTGAGTAGTAATGTAGGATGGAGAAAAGCACCACGGGGTGGTCAGAATGGGGATGTCAGGAATATGCAGTGTCAATGTAGGATAGGTTTCTGAAAAACGTCGCGGGGTTGTGCGCATTGTATGGTTGTGTAACATTACATTCACTAGTAGGAGTGAGAAAAACATCACGGGGTGGTGTGAATCATAAGCTCTGAATTAGGTTGGCAGTGAGTAGCAATGTAGGATGGAGAAAAGCACCACGGGGTGGTCAGCAAGGGGAGGTCAGGAAACATGCAGTGGCAATGTAGGATAGGTTTCTGAAAAACATCGCGGGGTGGTGTGCATTGTATTTGTGTGTAACATTACATTCACTAGTATGAGTGAGAAATACAATACGGGATGGTGTGAATCGGAGGGTGTGAATTAGGATAGGCATTGAGTGGCAATGTAGGAGGGAGAAAAGCACCACGGGGTGGTCAGCAAATGCAGGTTAGGAAACATGCAGTGGCAAGGTAGGATAGGTTTCTGAAAAACATCGCGGAGTTGTGCACATTGTATGGTTGTGTAACATATCATTCACTAGTAGGAGTGAGAAAAACATCAAGGGGTGGTCTGAATCGGAGTATCTGAATTAGGATAGGCAGTGTGTGGCAATGTAGGATGTAGAAAAGCACCATGGGGTGGTCAGCATGGGGAGGTCAGGAAACATGCAATGGCAATGTAGGATAGGTTTCTGAAAAACATCGCGGGGGAGTGCGCATTGTATGGGTTTGTAACATTACATTAGGTAGTAGGAATGAGAAAAACGTCACGGGGTGGTGTGAATCGAAGGGCCTGAATTTGGATAGGCAGTGAGTGGCAATGTAGGATTGAGAAAAGTAAGACGGGGTGGTCATCATGGGGAATTCCGGAAACATGTAGTGGCAATGTAGCATAGGTTTCTGAAAAACATCGCGAGCTGGTGCACCTTGTATGAGAATCTCACATTACATTCACTAGTAGTGTGGGAAAAACATCACGGGGTGGTGTGAATCATAGGATCTAAACTAGGATAGGCAGTGAGTAACAATGTAGGATGGAGAAAAGCACCACGGGTTGGTCAAAATGGGGAGGTCAGGAAATATGCAGTATAATGTAGGATAGGTTTCTGAAAAACATCGCGGAGTGGTGCGCATTGTATGTGTGTGTAACATTACATTCACTAGTAGGAGTGAGAAAAACATGACGGGGTGGTGTGAATCGGAGGTTCTGAATTAGGATAGGCAGTGAGTGGCAATGTAGGATGGAGAAAAGCACCACTGGGTGGTCATCATATGGAGGTCAGGAAACACGCAGTAACAATGTAGGATAGGTTTCTGAAAAACATAGCGGGGGAGTGCGCATTGTATGGGTTTCTAAAATTACCTTCAGTAGTACGAATGAGAAAAATATCACAAGGTGGTGTGAATCGGAGGGCATGAATTGGGATAGGCAGTGAGTGGCAATGAAGGATGGAGAAAAGTAAGACGGGGTGGTCAGCATGCGGAAGTCCGGAAACATGCCGTGGCAATGTAACATAGGTTTCTGAAAAACATCCTCGGGTGGTGCGAATTGTATGGGTGTGTAACATTATATTCACTAGTAGGAGTGAGAACATCATCACGGGGCGGTGTGAATCGGAGGGTCTGAATTAGGATAGGCAGTGAGTGGCAATGTAGGATGGCGAAAAGCACCACGGGGTGGTGAGCATGGTGAGGTAATGAAACATGCATTGGCAATGTAGGATAGGTTTCGGAAAAACATCTCACGGTGGTGCGCATTGAATGGGTATGTAACATTACATTCTTTTGTAGGAGTGAGAAAAACATCAAGGGGTGGTCTGAATCGGAGCGTCTGAATTAGGATAGGCAGTGAGTGGCAATGTAGGATGGAGAAGAGCACCACAGGGTTGTCAGCATGGGGAGGTCAGGAAACATGCAGTGGCAATATAGGATAGGTTTCTGAAAAACATCGCGGGGTGGTGCGCATTGTATGTGTGTGTAACATTACATTCACTAGTAGGAGTGAGAAAAACATGACGGGGTGGTGTGAATCGGAGGTTCTGAATTAGGATAGGCAGTGAGTGGCAATGTAGGATGGAGAAAAGCACCACTGGGTGGTCATCATGTGGAGGTCAGGAAAAATGCAGTGGCAATGTAGGATTGGTTTCTGAAAAACATCGCGGGGGTGTGCGCATTGTATGGGTTTCTAACATTACATTCAGTAGTAGGAATGAGAAAAACATCACGGGGTGGTGTGAATCATAGCATCTGAATTAGAATAGGTAGTGGGTGGCAATGTAGGATGGAGAAAAGCACCACGGGGTTGTCATCATGGGGAGGTCAGGAAACATACAGTGGCAATGTAGGATAGGTTTCGAAAAAACATCGCGGGGTTGTCCGCATTGTATGGGTTTCTAACATTACATTCAATAATAGGAATGAGAAAAAGATCACGGGGTGGATTGAATCGGAGGGCCTGAATTTGGATAGGCACTGAGTGGCAATGTAGGATGGAGAAAAGTAAGACAGGGTGGTCAGCATGGGGAGGTCAGGAAACATGCAGTGGCAATGTAGCATAGGTTTTTGAAAAACATCACGGGGTGGTGCGCATTGTATGGGTTTCTCACATTACATTCACTAGGAGTGTGGGAAAAACATCACGGCGTGGTGTGAATCATAGGATCTAAATTAGGATAGGCAGTGAGTAGCAATATAGGATGGAGAAAAGCACTACGGGGTTATCAGAATGGGGAGGTTAGGAAATATGCAGTGTCAATGTAGGATAGCTTTCTGAAAAACATCGCGGGGTTGTGCGCATTGTATGGTTGTGTAACATTACATTCACTAGTAGGAGTGAGAAAAACATCACGGGGTGGTGTGAATCATAAGATCTGAATTAGGTTGGCAGTGAGTAGCAATGTAGGATGGAGAAAAGCACCACGGGGTGGTCAGCAAGGGGAGGTCAGGAAATATGCAGTGGCAATGTAGGATAGGTTTCTGAAAAACATGGCGGGGTGGTGCGCATTGTATTTGTGTGTAACATTACATTAACTAGTAGGAGGGAGAAAAATATCACGGGGTGGTGTGAATCATAAGATCTGAATTAGGGTGCCAGTGAGTGGCAATGTAGGAAGGAGAAAAGCACCACGGCGTGGTCAGAATGGGGAAGTCAGGAAACATGCAATGTCAATGTATGATAAAGTTTTCTGAAAAATATCGCGGGGAGGTGCGCATTGTATGGTTCCGTAACATTACATTCACTAGTAGGAGGGAGAAAAACATCACGGGGTGGTCTGAATCGGAGTGTGTGAATTAGGATAGGCAGTGAGTGGCAATGTAGGATGGAGAAAAGCACCATGGGGTGGTCAGCATGGGGATGTCAGGAAACATGCAGTGGCAATGTCGGATAGGTTTCTGAAAAACATCGCGGGGGAGTGCGCATTGTATGGGTTTCTAACATTACATTCAGTAGTAGGAATGAGAAAAACGTCACAGGGTGGTGTGAATCGGAGGACCTGAATTTGGTTAGGCAGTGAGTGGCAATGTAGGATGGAGAAAATTAAGACGGGGTGGTCATCATGGGGAAGTCCGGAAACATGCAGGGGCAAGGTAGCATAGGTTTCTGAAAAACATCGCGAGGTGGTGCGCATTGTATGAGTTTCTCACATTATATTCACTAGTAGTGTGGAAAAAACATCACGGGGTCGTGTGAAACATAGAATCTAAACTAGGATAGGCAGTGAGTAGCAATGTAGAATGGAGAAAAGCACCACGGGGTGGTCAGCAAGGGGAGGTCAGGAAACATGCAGTGGCAATGTAGGATAGGTTTCTGAAAAACATCGCGGGATGGTGCGCATTGTATGAGTGTGTAACATTATATTCACTAATAGGAGTGAGAAAAACATCACGGTGTGGTGTGAATCGGAGGGTCTGAATTAGGATAGGCAGTGAGTGGCAATGTAGGATGGAGAAAAGTAATACAGGGTTGTCATCATGGGGAAGTCCGAAAACATGCAGTGGCAATGTAGCATAGGTTTCTGAAAAACATGGTGGGGTGGTGCGCATTGTATGGGTGTGTAACATTACATTCACTAGTATGTGTGAGAAATACAATACGGGATGGTGTGAATAGGAGGGTGTGAATTAGGATAGGCAGTGAGTGGCAATGTAGGATGGAGAAAAGCACCACGGGGTGGTCATCATGGGGAGGTCAGGAAACATGCAGTGGCATTGTAGGATAGGTTTCTGAAAAACATCGCGGGGTAGTGCGCATTGTATGGGTTTCTAACATTACATTCAGTAGTAGGAATGAGAAAAACATCACGGGCTGGTGTGAATCGGAGGGCCTGAATTTGTATAGGCAGTGAGTGGCAATGTAGGATGGAGAAAAGTAATACAGGGTTGTCATCATGGGGAAGTCCGAAAACATGCAGTGGCAATGTAGCATAGGTTTCTGAAAAACATGGTGGGGTGGTGCGCATTTTATGAGATTCTCACATTACATTCACTACTAGTGTGGGAAAAACATCACGGGGTGGTGTGAATCTAGGATCTAAACTAGGATAGGCAGTGAGTAACAATGTAGGATGGAGAAAAGCACCACGGGGTGGTCAGCATGGGGAGGTTAAGAAACATGCAGTGGCAATGTAGGATAGGTTTCTGAAAAACATCGCGGGTTGGTGCGCATTGTAAGCGTTTCTAACAGGCCATTCACTGTAGGAGTGAGAAAAACATCACGGAGTGGTGTGAATCAGAGGGTCTGAATTAGGACAGGCAGTGATTGGCAATGTAGGATGGAGAAAACCACCACGGAGTGGTCAGCATGGGGAGGTCAGGAAACATGCATTGGCAAGGTAAGATAGGTTTCTGAAAAACATCGCGGGGCGGTGCGCATTGTAAGGGTTTCTAACAGGCCATTCTCTAGTAGGAGTGAGAAAAACATGACAGGGTGGTGTGAATCGAAGGGTCTGAATTAGGATAGGCAGTGAGTGGCAATGTAGGTTGGAGAAATGCACCGTGGGGTGGTCAGCTTGGGGAGGTCAGGAAACATGCAGTGGCAATGTAGGATAGGTTTCTGAAAAACATGGCGGGGCGGTGCGCATTGTATGGGTTTTTAACATTACATTCACTAGTAGGAGTGAGAAAAACATCACGGGGTGGTGTGAATCGGAGGGTCTGAATTAGGATAGGCAATGAGTGTCAATGGAGAATGGAGAAAAGCACGACCGCGTTGTCTGCATGGGGAGGTCAGGAAACATGCAGTGGCAATGTATGATAGCTTTCTGAAAAACATCGCGGGGTTGTGCGCATTGTATGGGTTTCTAACATTACATTCAGTAGTAGGAATGAGAAAAACATCACGGGGTTGTGTGAATTGGAGGGCCTGAATTAGGATAGGCAGTGAGTCGCAATGTAGGATGGAGAAAAGTAAGACGGGGTGGTCAGCATGGGGAGGTCAGGAAACACGCACTGGCAATGAAGGATAGGTTTCTGAAAAACATTGCAGTGTGGTGCGCATTGTATGGGTGTGTAACATTACATTCACTAGTAGGAGTGAGAAAAACATCACGGGGTGGTGTGATTCGGAGTGTCTGAATTAGGATAGGCAGTGAGTGGCAACGTAGGATGGACAAATGCACCACGGGGTGGCCAACATGGGGAGGTCAGGAAACATGCATTGTCAATGTAGGATAGGTTTCTGAAAAACATTGCGGGGTCGTGCGCATTGTATGGGTGTGTAACATTACAGTCACTAGTAAGAGTGAGAAAAACATTACGGGTTGGTGTGAATCATAAGATCTGAATTACGTTGGCAGTGAGTGGCAATGTAGGAAGGAGAAAAGCACCACGGGGTGGTCAGCATGGGGACGTCAGGAAACATGCTGTGGCAATGAAAAACATCGCAGAGCGGTGCGCATTTTATGGGTGTGTAACATTACATTCAATAGTAGGAGTGAGATAAACATCACGGGGTGGTGTGAATCATAGGATCTGAATTAGAATAGGTAGTGTGTGGCAATGTAGGATGGAGAAAAGCACCACGGGGTGGGCAGCATGCCGAGGTCAGGAAACATGCAGTGGCAATGTACGATAGGTTTCTGAAAAACATCCTGGTGTGGTGCGCATTGTATGGGTTTCTAACATTACATTCACTAGTAGGAGTGAGAAAAACATCACGGGGTGGTGTGAATCGGAGGGTCTGATTTAGGATAGTTAGTGAGTCGCAATGTAGAATGGAGAAAAGCACCACGGGGTGGTCAGCATGGGGAGGTCAGGAAACATGGAGTGGCAATGTAGGATAGGTTTCTGAAAAACATCACGGGGTGGTGCGCATTGTATGGGTGTGTAACTCTACATTCACTAGTATGTGTGAGAAATACAATACGGGGTGGTGTGAATCGGAGGGTGTCAATTAGGATAGACTGTGAGTGGCAATGTAGGAGGGAGAAAAGCACCACGGGGGTGTCAGCATGGGGAGGTTAGGAAACATGCAGTGGCAATGTCGGATAGGTTTCTGAAAAACATCGCCGGGTGCTGCGCATTTTATGTTTGTGTAACATAACATTCACTAGTAGGAGTGAGAAAAACATCAAGGGGTGGTCTGAATCGGAGTGTCTGAATTAGTATAGGCAGCGAGGGGCAATGTAGGATGGAGAAAAGCACCACGAGGTGGTCAGCATGGGGAAGTCAGGAAACATGCAGTGGCAAGGTAGGATAGGTTTCTGAAAAACATCGCGGGATGGTGCGCATTGTATGAGTGTGTAACATTATATTCACTAATAGGAGTGAGAAAAACATCACGCTGTGGTGTGAATCGGAGGGTCTGAATTAGGATAGGCAGTGAGTGGCAATGTAGGATGGAGAAAAGCACCACGGGGTGGTCATCATGTGGAGGTCAGGAAACATGCAGTGGCAATGTAGGGTAGGTTTCTGAAAAACATCGCGGTGTAGTGCGCATTGTATGGGTTTCTCACATTACATTCAGTAGTCGGAATGAGAAAAACATCACGAGGTGCTGTGAATCGGAGGGCCTGCATTTGGATAGGCAGTGAGTGGCAATGTAGGAAGGACAAAAGTAAGACGGGGTGGTCATCATGGGGAAGTCAGGAAACATGCAGTGGCAATGTAGCATAGGTTTCTGAAAAACATCGCTGTGTGGTGCGCATTGTATGGGTTTCTAAGATTACATTCACTAGTAGTGTGGGAAAAACATCACGGGGTGGTGTGTATCATAGGATCTAAACTAGGATAGGCAGTGAGTAGCAATGTAGGATGGAGAAAAGCACCACGGGGTGGTCAGTATGGGGAGGTAAGAAACATGCCGTGTCAATGTAGGATAGGTTTCTGAAAAACATTGCGTGGTCGTGCGCATTATATGTGTGTGTAAGATTACATTCACTAGTAGGAGTGAGAAAAACATCACGGGGTGTTGTGAATCGGAGGGTCTGAATTAGGTTAGGTAATGAGTGGCAATGTAGGATGGAGAAAAGCACGATGGAGTGCTCACCATGGGGAGGTCAGGAAACATGCAGTGGCAATGTAGGATAGGTTTCTGAAAAACATCATGCGTGGTGCGCATTTTAAGGGTTTCTAACAGGCCATTCACTAGCAGGATAGAGAAAAACATCACGGGATCGTGTGAATCGGAGGGTCTGTATTAGGTTAGGCTGTGAGTGGCAATGTAAGATGGAGGAAAGCACCACGGGGTGGTCAGCATGGGGAGGTCAGGAAACAGACACTGGCAATGTAGGATAGGTTTCTGAAAAACATCGCGGGGTGGTGCGCATTGTATGGGTGTGTAACATTTCATTGACTAGTAGGAGTGAGAAATACAATACGGGATGGTGTGAATCGGAGGGTGTGAATTAGGATAGGCAGTGAGTGGCAATGTAGGATGGAGAAAAGCACCATGGGGTGGTCAGCATGGGGAGGTTCGGAAACATGCAGTGGCAATGTAGGATAGTTTTCTGAAAATCATCGCGGGGTGCTGCGCATTGTATGGTTGTGTAACATAACATTCACTACTAGGAGTGAGAAAAACATCAAGGGGTGGTCTGAATTGGAGCGTCTGAATTAGGATAGGCAGAGAGGGGCAATGTAGGATGGAGAAAAGCACCACGAGGTGGTCAGCATGGGGTGGTCAGGAAACATGCAATGGCAAAGTAGGATAGGTTTCTGAAAAACATCGCGTGGTGGTGTGCATTGTATGGGTGTGTAACATTATATTCACAAGTAGGAGTGAGAAAAGCATCACGGGGTGGTGTGAATAGGAGTTTCTGAATTAGGATAGGCAGTGAGTGGCAATGTAGGATGGAGAAAAGCACCACGGTGTGGTGAGCATGGGCAGGTCAGGAAACATGCAGTGGCAATGTAGGATATGTTTCTGAAAAACATCGCGTGGTGGTGTGCCTTGTATGGGTTTCTAACATTACATTTACTAGTTGGAGTGAGAAAAACATCACGGGGTAGTGTGTATCATAGGATCTGAATTAGGATAGGCAGTGAGTGGCAATGTAGGATGAAGGAAAGCACGATGGGGGGGTCAACATGGGGACGTCATGAAACATGCAGTGGCAATGTACGATAGGTTTCTGAAAAACATCGAACGGTGGTGCGCATTGAATGGTTATGTAACATTACATTCATTAGTAGGAGTGAGAAAAACATCACGGGGTGGTGTGAATCGGAGGGTCTGAATTAGTTTAGGCAGTGAGTGGCAATGTAGGATGGAGAAAAGCACAACGGAGTGCTCACCATGGGGATGTCAGTAAACATGCAGTGGCAATGTAGGATAGGTTTCTGAAAAACATCGCTGGGTGGTGCGAATTGTAAGGGTTTCTAAAAGGCCATTCAGTAGTAAGAGAGAGAAAAACATCACGAGGTGTTGTCAATCGGAGGGTCTGAATTAGGTTAGGCAGTGAGTGGCAATGTAGGATGGAGGAAAGCACCAAGGGGTGGTCAGCATGGGGAGGTCAGGAAACATGCAGTGGCAATGTAGGATAGGTTTCGGAAAACAACACGGGGTGGTGAGCATTGTATGGGTGTGTAACATTACATTCACTAGTAGGAGTGTGAAAAACATCACGGGGTGGTGTGAATCATAGGATCTATATTAGGATAGGCAGTGTGTAGCAATGTAGGATGGAGAAAAGCACCACTGGGTGGTCAGAATGGGGAGGTTAGGAAATATGTAGTGGCAATGTAGGATAGGTTTCTGAAAAACATCGCAGGTTGGTGCGAATTGTATGGGTGTGTAACATTACATTCACTAGTAGGAGTGAGAAAAACATCACGGGGTGATGTGACTCCGAGGGTCTGATTTAGGATTGTTAGTGGCAATGTAGGATGGAGAAAATCACCACGGGGTGGTCAGCATTGGGAGGTCAGGAAACATGCAGTGGCAATGTACGATAGGTTTCTGAAAAACATCGTAGGTTGGTGCGCATTGTATGGGTGCGTAACATTATATTCAGTAGTAGGATTGGGAAAAACATAACGGGGTGGTGTGAATCGGAGGCCCTGAATTAGGATAGGCACTGAGTGGCAATTTAGGATGGAGAAAAGTAAGACGTGGTGGTCAGCATGGGGAGGTCAGGAAACATGCAGTGGCAATGTAGCATAGGTTTCTGAAAAACATCGCGGGTTGGTGCGCATTGTATGGGTTTCTCAAATTACATTCACTAGTAGTGTGGGAGTAACATCACGGGGTGGTGTGAATCATAGGATCTAAATTAGGATAGGCAGTGTGTAGCAATGTAGGATGGAGAAAAGCACCACGGGGTGGTCAGAATGGGGAGGTCAGGAAATATGCAGTGTAAATGTAGGATAGGTTTCTGAAAAACATCGTGGGGTCGTGCGCATTGTATGGGTGTGTAACATTACATTCACTAGTAGGAGTGAGAAAAACATCACGGGGTGGTGTGAATCATAAGATCTGAATTAGGCTGGCAGTGAGTAGCAATGTAGGATGGAGAAAAGCACCACGGGTGGTCAGCATGGGGAGGTCAGGAAACATGCAGTGGCAATGTAGGATAGGTTTCTGAAAAACATCGCGGGGTGGTGCGCATTATAAGGGTTTCTAAAAGGCCCTTCACTTGTAGGAGTGAAAAAACATTACAGAGTGGTGTGAATCAGAGAGTCTGAATTAGGACAGGCAGTGATTGGCAATGTAGGATGGAGAAAACCACCACGGAGTGGTCAGCCTCGCGAGGTCAGAAAACATGCATTGGCAAGGTAGGATAGGTTTCTGAAAAACATAGCGGGGTGCTGCTCTTTGTATCGGTTTGTATCATTACAATCAATAGCAGGAGTGAGAGAAACATCACGGGGTGGTGTGAATTGGAACATCTGAATTAGGATAGGCAAGGAGGGCAATGTAGGATGGAAAGAAGCACCATGGGGTGGTCAGCATGCGGAGGTCAGGAAACATGCAGTGGCAATGTGGGATAGGTTTCTGAAAAACATCGCGGAGTGGTGCGCATTGTATGTGTGTGTAACATTACATTCACTAGTAGGAGTGAGAAAAACATGACGGGGTGGTGTGAATCGGAGGTTCTGAATTAGAATAGGCAGTGAGTGGCAATGTAGGATGGAGAAAAGCACCACTGGGTGGTCATCATATGGAGGTCAGGAAACATGCAGTAACAATGTAGGATAGGTTTCTGAAAAACATAGCGGGGGAGTGCGCATTGTATGGGTTTCTAAAATTACATTCAGTAGTAGGAATGAGAAAAACATCACGAGGTGGTGTGAATCGGAGGGCCTGAATTGGGATGGGCAGTGAGTGGCAATGTAGGATGGAGAAAAGTAAGACGGGGTGGTCAGCATGCGGAAGTCCGGAGACATGCCGTGGCAATGTAACATAGGTTTCTGAAAAACATCGCCGGGTGGTGCGCATTGTATGAGTGTGTAACATTATATTCACTAATAGGAGTGAGAAAAACATCGTGGGGTGGTATGAATCGGAGGGTCTGAATTAGGATAGGCAGTGAGTGGCAATGTAGGATGGAGAAAGGCACCACGGGGTGGTCATCATGTGGAGGTCAGGAAACATGCAGTGGCATTGTAGGATAGGTTTCTGAAAAACATCGCGGGGTAGTACGCATTGTATGGGTTTCTAACATTACATTCAGTAGTAGGAATGAGAAAAACATCACGGGCTGGTGTGAATCGGAGGGCCTGAATTTGGATAGGCAGTGAGTGGCAATGTAGGATGGAGAAAAGTAATACAGGGTTGTCATCATGGGGAATTCCGAAAACATGCAGTGGCAATGTAGCATAGGTTTCTGAAAAACATCGCGGGGTAGTGCGCATTTTATGAGTTTCTCACATTACATTCACTACTAGTGTGGGAAAAACATCACGGGGTGGTGTGAATCTAGGATCTAAACTAAGATAGGCAGTGAGTAGCAATGTAGGATGGAGAAAAGCACCACGGGGTGGTCAGCATGGGGAGGTTAAGAAACATGCAGTGGCAATGTAGGATAGGTTTCTGAAAAACATCGCGGGTTGGTGCGCATTGTAAGCGTTTCTAACAGGCCATTCACTTGTAGGAGTGAGAAAAACATCACGGAGTGGTGTGAATCAGAGGGTCTGAATTAGGACAGGCAGTGATTGGCAATGTAGGATGGAGAAAACCACCACGGAGTGGTCAGCATGGGGAGGTCAGGAAACATGCATTGGCAAGGTAGGATAGGTTTCTGAAAAACATCGCGGGGTGGTGCGCATTGTAAGGGTTTCTAACAGGCCATTCACTAGTAGGAGTGAGAAAAACATGACAGGGTGGTGTGAATCGAAGGGTCTGAATTAGGATAGGCAGTGAGTGGCAATGTAGGTTGGAGAAATGCACCGTGGGGTGGTCAGCTTTGGGAGGTCAGGAAACATGCAGTGGCAATGTAGGATAGGTTTCTGAAAAACATCGCGGGGTGGTGCGCATTGTATGGGTTTTTAACATTACATTCACTAGTAGGAGTGAGAAAAACATCACAGGGTGGTGTGAATCGGAGGGTCTGAATTAGGATAGGCAATGAGTGTCAATGTAGAATGGAGAAAAGCACGACCGCGTGGTCTGCATGGGGAGGTCAGGAAACATGCAGTGGCAATGTATGATAGCTTTCTGAAAAACATCGCGGGGTTGTACGCATTGTATGGGTTTCTAACATTACATTCAGTAGTAGGAATGAGAAAAACATCACGGGGTTATGTGAATTGGAGGGCCTGAATTAGGATAGGCAGTGAGTGGCAATGTAGGATGGAGAAAAGTAAGACGGGGTGGTCAGCATGGGGAGGTCAGGAAACACGCACTGGCAATGAAGGATAGGTTTCTGAAAAACATTGCAGTGTGGTGCGCATTGTATGGGTGTGTAACATTACATTCACTAGTAGAAGTGAGAAAAACATCACGGGGTGGTGTGATTCGGAGTGTCTGAATTAGGATAGGCAGTGAGTGGCAACGTAGGATGGACAAATGCACCACGGGGTGGCCAGCATGGGGAGGTCAGGAAACATGCATTGTCAATGTAGGATAGGTTTCTGAAAAACATTGCGGGGTCGTGCGCATTGTATGGGTGTGTAACATTACAGTCACTAGTAAGAGTGAGAAAAACATTACGGGTTGGTGTAAATCATAAGATCTGAATTAGGTTGGCAGTGAGTGGCAATGTAGGACGGAGAAAAGCACCACGGGGTGGTCAGCATGGGGACGTCAGGAAACATGCTGTGGCAATGAAAAACATCGCAGAGCGGTGTGCATTTTATGGGAGTGTAACATTACATTCGCTAGTAGGAGTGAGAAAAACATCACGGGGTGGTGTGAATCATAGGATCTGAATTAGAATAGGTAGTGTGTGGCAATGTAGGATGGAGAAAAGCACCACGGGGTGGGCAGCATGCGGAGGTCAGGAAACATGCAGTGGCAATGTAGGATAGGTTTCTGAAAAACATCCTGGTGTGTTGCGCATTGTATGGGTTTCTAACATTACATTCACTAGTAGGAGTGAGAAAAACATCATGGGGTGGTGTGAATCGGAGGGTCTGATTTAGGATAGTTAGTGAGTCGCAATGTAGGATGGAGAAAAGCACCACGGGGTGGTCAGCATGGGGAGGTCAGGAAACATGGAGTGGCAATGTAGGATAGGTTTCTGAAAAACATCGCGGGATGGTGCGCATTGTATGGGTGTGTAACTCTACATTCACTAGTATGTGTGAGAAATACAATACGGGGTGATCGGAGGGTGTCAATTAGGATAGGCTGTGAGTGGCAATGTAGGAGGGAGAAAACCACCACGGGGGTGTCAGCATGGGGAGGTTAGGAAACATGCAGTGGCAAGGTAGGATAGGTTTCTGAAAAACATCGCGGGATGGTGCGCATTGTATGAGTGTGTAACATTATATTCACTAATAGGAGTGAGAAAAACATCACGGTGTGGTGTGAATCGGAGGGTCTGAATTAGGATAGGCAGTGAGTGGCAATGTAGGATGGAGAAAAGCACCACGGGGTGGTCATCATGTGGAGGTCAGGAAACATGCAGTGGCAATGTAGGGTAGGTTTCTGAAAAACATCGCGGTGTAGTGCGCATTGTATGGGTTTCTCACATTACATTCAGTAGTCGGAATGAGAAAAACATCACGAGGTGCAGTGAATCGGAGGGCCTGCATTTGGATAGGCAGTGAATGGCAATGTAGGAAGGACAAAAGTAAGACGGAGTGGTCATCATGGGGAAGTCAGGAAACATGCAGTGGCAATGTAGCATAGGTTTCTGAAAAACATCGCTGTGTGGTGCGCATTGTATGGGTTTCTCAGATTACATTCACTAGTAGTGTGAGAAAAACATCACGGGGTGGTGTGTATCATAGGATCTAAACTAGGATAGGCAGTGAGTAGCAATGTAGGATGGAGAAAAGCACCACGGGGTGGTCAGCATGGGGAGGTCAGGAAACATGCCGTGTCAATGTAGGATAGGTTTCTGAAAAACATCGCGTGGTCGTGCGCATTGTATGTGTGTGTAAGATTACATTCACTAGTAGGAGTGAGAAAAACATCACGGGGTGTTGTGAATCGGAGGGTCTGAATTAGGTTAGGTAATGAGTGGCAATGTAGGATGGAGAAAAGCACGATGGAGTGCTCACCATGGGGAGGTCAGGAAACATGCAGTGGCAATGTAGGATAGGTTTCTGAAAAACATCATGCGTGGTGCGCATTGTAAGGGTTTCTAACAGGCCATTCACTAGCAGGATAGAGAAAAACATCACGGGATCGTGTGAATCGGAGGGTCTGTATTAGGTTAGGCTGTGAGTGGCAATGTAAGATGGAGGAAAGCACCACGGGGTGGTCAGCATGGGGAGGTCAGGAAACAAACACTGGCAATGTAGGATAGGTTTCTGAAAAAAATCGCGGGGTAGTGCGCATTATATGGGTGTGTAACATTTCATTGAATAGTAGGAGTGAGAAATACAATACGGGATGGTGTGAATCGGAGGGTGTGAATTAGGATAGGCAGTGAGTGGCAATGTAGGATGGAGAAAAGCACCATGGGGTGGTCAGCATGGGGAGGTTCGGAAACATGCAGTGGCAATGTAGGATAGTTTTCTGAAAATCATCGCGGGGTGGTGCGCATTGTATGGTTGTGTAACATAACATTCACTACTAGGAGTGAGAAAAACATCAAGGGGTGGTCTGAATTGGAGCGTCTGAATTAGGATAGGCAGAGAGGGGCAATGTAGGATGGAGAAAAGCACCACGAGGTGGTCAGCATGGGGTGGTCAGGAAACATGCAATGGCAAAGTAGGATAGGTTTCTGAAAAACATCGCGTGGTGGTGTGCATTGTATGGGTGTGTAACATTATATTCACAAGTAGGAGTGAGAAAAGCATCACGGGGTGGTGTGAATAGGAGTTTCTGAATTAGGATAGGCAGTGAGTGGCAATGTAGGATGGAGAAAAGCACCACGGTGTGGTGAGCATGGGCAGGTCAGGAAACATACAGTGGCAATGTAGGATATGTTTCTGAAAAACATCGCGTGGTGGTGTGCCTTGTATGGGTTTCTAACATTACATTTACTAGTTGGAGTGAGAAAAACATCACGGGGTAGTGTGTATCATAGGATCTGAATTAGGATAGGCAGTGAGTGGCAATGTAGGATGAAGAAAAGCACGATGGGGGGGTCAACATGGGGACGTCATGAAACATGCAGTGGCAATGTACGATAGGTTTCTGAAAAACATCGAACGGTGGTGCGCATTGAATGGTTATGTAACATTACATTCATTAGTAGGAGTGAGAAAAACATCACGGGGTGGTGTGAATCGGAGGGTCTGAATTAGTTTAGGCAGTGAGTGGCAATGTAGGATGGAGAAAAGCACAACGGAGTGCTCACCATGGGGATGTCAGTAAACATGCAGTGGCAATGTAGGATAGGTTTCTGAAAAACATCGCTGGGTGGTGCGCATTGTAAGGGTTTCTAAAAGGCCATTCAGTAGTAAGAGAGAGAAAAACATCACGAGGTGTTGTCAATCGGAGGGTCTGAATTAGGTTAGGCAGTGAGTGGCAATGTAGGATGGAGGAAAGCACCGTGGGGTGGACAGCATGGGGAGGTCAGGAAACATGCAGTGGCAATGTAGGATAGGTTTCGGAAAACAACACGGGGTGGTGAGCATTGTATGGGTGTGTAACATTACATTCACTAGTAGGAGTGTGAAAAACATCACGGGGTGGTGTGAATCATAGGATCTATATTAGGATAGGCAGTGTGTAGCAATGTAGGATGGAGAAAAGCACCACTGGGTGGTCAGAATGGGGAGGTTAGGAAATATGTAGTGGCAATGTAGGATAGGTTTCTGAAAAACATCGCGGGTTGGTGCGAATTGTATGGGTGTGTAACATTACATTCACTAGTAGGAGTGAGAAAAACATCACGGGGTGATGTGACTCCGAGGGTCTGATTTAGGATTGTTAGTGAGTGGCAATGTAGGATGGAGAAAATCACCACGGGGTGGTCAGCATGGGGAGGTCAGGAAACATGCAGTGGCAATGTACGATAGGTTTCTGAAAAACATCGTGGGTTGGTGCGCTTTGTATGGGTGCGTAACATTATATTCAGTAGTAGGATTGGGAAAAACATCACGGGGTGGTGTGAATCGGAGGGTCTGAATTAGGATAGGCAGTGAGTGGCAATGTAGGATGGGGAAAAGAACCACGGGGTGGTCATCATGGGGAGGTCAGGAAACATGCAGTAGCAATGTAGGATAGGTTTCTGAAAAACATCGCGGTGTTGTGCACATTGTATGGGTTTCTAACATTACATTCAATAATAGAAATGAGAAAAACATAACGGGGTGGTGTGAATCGGAGTCCCTGATTTAGGATAGGCACTGAGTGGCAATTTAGGATGGAGAAAAGTAAGACGTGGTGGTCAGCATGGGGAGGTCAGGAAACATGCAGTGGCAATGTAGCATAGGTTTCTGAAAAACATCGCGGGTTGGTGCGCATTGTATGGGTTTCTCAAATTACATTCACTAGTAGTGTGGGAGTAACATCACGGGGTGGTGTGAATCATAGGATCTAAATTAGGATAGGCAGTGTGTAGCAATGTAGGATGGAGAAAAGCACCACGGGGTGGTCAGAATGGGGAGGTCATTAAATATGCAGTGTAAATGTAGGATAGGTTTCTGAAAAACATCGCGGGGTGGTGCGCATTATAAGGGTTTCTAAAAGGACCTTCACTTGTAGGAGTGAAAAAACATTACAGAGTGGTGTGAATCGGAGAGTCTGAATTAGGACAGGCAGTGATTGGCAATGTAGGATGGAGAAAACCACCACGGAGTGGTCAGCCTGGCGAGGTCAGAAAACATGCATTGGCAAGGTAGGATAGGTTTCTGAAAAACATAGCGGGGTGCTGCGCTTTGTATCGGTTTGTATCATTACAATCAATAGCAGGAGTGAGAGAAACATCACGGGGTGGTGTGAATTGGAACATCTGAATTAGGATAGGCAAGGAGGGCAATGTAGGATGGAAAGAAGCACCATGGGATGGTCAGCATGCGGAGGTCAGGAAACATGCAGTGGCAATGTAGGATAGGTTTCTGAAAAACATCGCGGAGTGGTGCGCATTATATGTGTGTGTAACATTACATTCACAAGTAGGAGTGAGAAAAACATGACGGGGTGGTGTGAATCGGAGGTTCTGAATTAGGATAGGCAGTGAGTGGCAATGTAGGATGGAGAAAAGCACCACTGGGTGGTCATCATATGGAGGTCAGGAAACATGCAGTAACAATGTAGGATAGGTTTCTGAAAAACATAGCGGGGGAGTGCGCATTGTATGGGTTTCTAAAATTACATTCAGTAGTAGGAATGAGAAAAACATCACGAGGTGGTGTGAATCGGAGGGCCTGAATTGGGATAGGCAGTGAGTGGCAATGTAGGATGGAGAAAAGTAACACGGGGTGGTCAGCATGCGGAAGTCTGGAAACATGCCGTGGCAATGTAACATAGGTTTCTGAAAAACATCGCCGGGTGGTGCGCATTGTATGAGTGTGTAACATTATATTCACTAATAGGAGTGAGAAAAACATCATGGGGTGGTATGAATCGGAGGGTCTGAATTAGGATAGGCAGTGAGTGGCAATGTAGGATGGAGAAAGGCACCAAGGGGTAGTCATCATGGGGAGGTCAGGAAACATGCAGTGGCATTGTAGGATAGGTTTCTGAAAAACATCGCGGGGTAGTGCGCATTGTATGGGTTTCTAACATTACATTCAGTAGTAGGAATGAGAAAAACATCACGGGCTGGTGTGAATCGGAGGGCCTGAATTTGGATAGGCAGTGAGTGGCAATGTAGGATGGAGAAAAGTAATACAGGGTTGTCAACATGGGGAAGTCCGAAAACATGCAGTGGCAATGTAGCATAGGTTTCTGAAAAACATCGCGGGGTGGTGCGCATTTTATGAGTTTCTCACATTACATTCACTACTAGTGTGGGAAAAACATCACGGGGTGGTGTGAATCTAGGATCTAAACTAGGATAGGCAGTGAGTAGCAATGTAGGATGGAGAAAAGCACCACGGGGTGGTCAGCATGGGGAGGTTAAGAAACATGCAGTGGCAATGTAGGATAGGTTTCTGAAAAACATCGCGGGTTGGTGCGCATTGTAAGCGTTTCTAACAGGCCATTCACTTGTAGAAGTGAGAAAAACATCACGGAGTGGTGTGAATCAGAGGGTCTGAATTAGGAAAGGCAGTGATTGGCAATGTAGGATGGAGAAAACCACCACGGAGTGGTCAGCATGGGGAGGTCAGGAAACATGCATTGGCAAGGTAGGATAGGTTTCTGAAAAACATCGCGGGGTGGTGGGCATTTTAAGGGTTTCTAACAGGCCATTCACTAGTAGGAGTGAGAAAAACATGACAGGGTGGTGTGAATCGAATGGTCTGAATTAGGATAGGCAGTGAGTGGCAATGTAGGTTGGAGCAATGCACCGTGGGGTGGTCAGCTTGGGGAGGTCAGGAAACATGCAGTGGCAATGTAGGATAGGTTTCTGAAAAACATCGCGGGGTGGTGCGCATTGTATGGGTTTTTAACATTACATTCACTAGTAGGAGTGAGAAAAACATCACGGGGTGGTGTGAATCGGAGGGTCTGAATTAGGATAGGCAATGAGTGTCAATGTAGAATGGAGAAAAGCACGACCGCGTGGTCTGCATGGGGAGGTAAGGAAACATGCAGTGGCAATGTATGATAGCTTTCTGAAAAACATCCCGGGGTTGTGCGCATTGTATGGGTTTCTAACATTACATTCAGTAATAGGAATGAGAAAAACATCACGGGGTTGTGTGAATTGGAGGGCCTGAATTAGGATAGGCAGTAAGTGGCAATGTAGGATGGAGAAAAGTAAGACGGGGTGGTCAGCATGGGGAGGTCAGGAAACACGCACTGGCAATGAAGGATAGGTTTCTGAAAAACATTGCAGTGTGGTGCGCATTGTATGGGTGTGTAACATTACATTCACTAGTAGAAGTGAGAAAAACATCACGGGGTGGTGTGATTCCTAGTGTGTGAATTAGGATAGGCAGCGAGGGGCATGTAGGATGGAGAAAAGCACCACGAGGTGGTCAGCATGGGGAGGTCAGGAAACATGCAGTGGCAAGGTAGGATAGGTTTCTGAAAAACATCGCGGGATGGTGCGCATTGTATGAGTGTATAACATTATATTCACTAATAGGAGTGAGAAAAACATCACGGTGTGGTGTGAATCGGAGGGTCTGAATTAGGATAGGCAGTGAGTGGCAATGTAGGATGGAGAAAAGCACCACGGGGTGGTCATCATGTGGAGGTCAGGAAACATGCAGTGGCAATGTAGGGTAGGTTTCTGAAAAACATCGCGGTGTAGTGCGCATTGTATGGGTTTCTAACATTACATTCAGTAGTCGGAATGAGAAAAACATCACGAGGTTGTGTGAATAGGAAGGCCTGCATTTGGATAGGCAGTGAGTGGCAATGTAGGAAGGACAAAAGTAAGACGGGGTGGTCATCATGGGGAAGTCAGGAAACATGCAGTGGCAATGTAGCTTAGGTTTCTGAAAAACATCGCGGTGTGGTGTGCATTGTATGAGTTTCTCAGATTACATTCACTAGTAGTGTGGGAAAAACATCACGGGGTGGTGTGTATCATAGGATCTAAACTAGGATAGGCAGTGAGTAGCAATGTAGGATGGAGAAAAGCACCACGGGGTGGTCAGCATGGGGAGGTCAGGAAACATGCCGTGTCAATGTAGGATAGGTTTTGAAAAACATCGCGGGTCGTGCGCATTGTATGGGTGTGTAACATTACATTCACTAGTAGGAGTGAGAAAAACATCACGGGGTGTTGTGAATCGGAGGGTTTGAATTAGGTTAGGTAATGAGTGGCAATGTAGGATGGAGAAAAGCACGATGGAGTGCTCACCATGGGGAGGTCAGGAAACATGCAGTGGAAATGTAGGATAGGTTTCTGAAAAACATCATGGGGTGGTGCGCATTGTAAGGGTTTCTAACAGGCCATTCACTAGCAGGATAGAGAAAAACATCATGGGATCGTGTGAATCGGAGGGTCTGTATTAGGTTAGGCTGTGAGTGGCAATGTAAGATGGAGGAAAGCACTACGGGGTGGTCAGCATGTGGAGGTCAGGAAACAGACACTGGCAAGGTAGGATAGGTTTCTGAAAAACATCGCGGGGTGGTGTGCATTGTATGGGTGTGTAACAATTCATTGACTAGTAGGAGTGAGAAATACAATACGGGATGGTGTGAATCGGAAGGTGTGAATTAGGATAGGCAGTGAGTGGCAATGTACGATGGAGAAAAGCACCATGGGGTGGTCAGCATGGGGAGGTTCGGAAACATGCAGTGGCAATGTAGGATAGTTTTCTGAAAATCATCGCGGGGTGGTGCGCATTGTATGGTTGTGTAACATAACATTCACTACTAGGAGTGAGAAAAACATCAAGGGGTGGTCTGAATTGGAGCGTCTGAATTAGGATAGGCAGAGAGGGGCAATGTAGGATGGAGAAAAGCACCACGAGGTGGTCAGCATGGGGAGGTCAGGAAACATGCAATGGCAAAGTAGGATAGGTTTCTGAAAAACATCGAGGGGTGGTGGGCATTTTAAGGGTTTCTAACAGGCCATTCACTAGTAGGAGTGAGAAAAACATGACAGGGTGGTGTGAATCGAATGGTCTGAATTAGGATAGGCAGTGAGTGGCAATGTAGGTTGGATCAATGCACCGTGGGGTGGTCAGCTTGGGGAGGTCAGGAAACATGCAGTGGCAATGTAGGATAGGTTTCTGAAAAACATCGCGGGGTGGTGCGCATTGTATGGGTTTTTAACATTACATTCACTAGTAGGAGTGAGAAAAACATCACGGGGTGGTGTGAATCGGAGGGTCTGAATTAGGATAGGCAATGAGTGTCAATGTAGAATGGAGAAAAGCACGACCGCGTGGTCTGCATGGGGAGGTAAGGAAACATGCAGTGGCAATGTATGATAGCTTTCTGAAAAACATCGCGGGGTTGTGCGCATTGTATGGGTTTCTAACATTACATTCAGTAGTAGGAATGAGAAAAACATCACGGGGTTGTGTGAATTGGAGGGCCTGAATTAGGATAGGCAGTAAGTGGCAATGTAGGATGGAGAAAAGTAAGACGGGGTGGTCAGCATGGGGAGGTCAGGAAACACGCACTGGCAATGAAGGATAGGTTTCTGAAAAACATTGCAGTGTGGTGCACATTGTATGGGTGTGTAACATAACATTCACTAGTAGAAGTGAGAAAAACATCACGGGGTGGTGTGATTCGGAGTGTCTGAATTAGGATAGGCAGCGAGGGGCATGTAGGATGGAGAAAAGCACCACGAGGTGGTCAGCATGGGGAGGTCAGGAAACATGCAGTGGCAAGGTAGGATAGGTTTCTGAAAAACAACGCGGGATGGTGCGCATTGTATGAGTGTATAACATTATATTCACTAATAGGAGTGAGAAAAACATCACGGTGTGGTGTGAATCGGACGGTCTGAATTAGGATAGGCAGTGAGTGGCAATGTAGGATGGAGAAAAGCACCACGGGGTGGTCATCATGTGGAGGTCAGGAAACATGCAGTGGCAATGTAGGGTAGGTTTCTGAAAAACATCGCGGTGTAGTGCGCATTGTATGGGTTTCTAACATTACATTCAGTAGTCGGAATGAGAAAAACATCACGAGGTTGTGTGAATAGGAGGGCCTGCATTTGGATAGGCAGTGAGTGGCAATGTAGGAAGGACAAAAGTAAGATGGGGTGGTCATCATGGGGAAGTCAGGAAACATGCAGTGGCAATGTAGCTTAGGTTTCTGAAAAACATCGCGGTGTGGTGTGCATTGTATGAGTTTCTCAGATTACATTCACTAGTAGTGTGGGAAAAACATCACGGGGTGGTGTGTATCATAGGATCTAAACTAGGATAGGCAGTGAGTAGCAATGTAGGATGGAGAAAAGCACCACGGGGTGGTCAGCATGGGGAGGTCAGGAAACATGCCATGTCAATGTAGGATAGGTTTTGAAAAACATCGCGGGTCGTGCGCATTGTATGGGTGTGTAACATTACATTCACTAGTAGGAGTGAGAAAAACATCACGGGGTGTTGTGAATCGGAGGGTTTGAATTAGGTTAGGTAATGAGTGGCAATGTAGGATGGAGAAAAGCACGATGGAGTGCTCACCATGGGGAGGTCAGGAAACATGCAGTGGCAATGTAGGATAGGTTTCTGAAAAACATCATGGGGTGGTGCGCATTGTAAGGGTTTCTAACAGGCCATTCACTAGCAGGATAGAGAAAAACATCACGGGATCGTGTGAATCGGAGGGTCTGTATTAGGTTAGGCTGTGAGTGGCAATGTAAGATGGAGGAAAGCACCACGGGGTGGTCAGCATGTGGAGGTCAGGAAACAGACACTGGCAAGGTAGGATAGGTTTCTGAAAAACATCGCGGGGTGGTGTGCATTGTATGGGTGTGTAACAATTCATTGACTAGTAGGAGTGAGAAATACAATACGGGATGGTGTGAATCGGAAGGTGTGAATTAGGATAGGCAGTGAGTGGCAATGTAGGATGGAGAAAAGCACCATGGGGTGGTCAGCATGGGGAGGTTCGGAAACATGCAGTGGCAATGTAGGATAGTTTTCTGAAAATCATCGCGGGGTGGTGCGCATTGTATGGTTGTGTAACATAACATTCACTACTAGGAGTGAGAAAAACATCAAGGGGTGGTCTGAATTGGAGCGTCTGAATTAGGATAGGCAGAGAGGGGCAATGTAGGATGGAGAAAAGCACCACGAGGTGGTCAGCATGGGGAGGTCAGGAAACATGCAATGGCAAAGTAGGATAGGTTTCTGAAAAACATCGCGTGGTGGTGTGCATTGTATGGGTGTGTAATATTATATTCACAAGTAGGAGTGAGAAAAACATCACGGGGTGGTGTGAATAGGAGGGTCTGAATTAGGATAGGCAGTGAGTGGCAATGTAGGATGGAGAAAAGCACCACGTTGTGGTGAGCATGGGCAGGTCAGGAAACATGCAGTGGCAATGTAGGATATGTTTCTGAAAAACATCGCGTGGTGGTGTGCCTTGTATGGGTTTCTAACATTACATTTACTAGTTGGAGTGAGAAAAACATCACGGGGTAGTGTGTATCATAGGATCTGAATTAGGATAGGCAGTGAGTGGCAATGTAGGATGAAGAAAAGCACGATGGGGGGGTCAACATGGGGACGTCATGAAACATGCAGTGGCAATGTACGATAGGTTTCTGAAAAACATCGAACGGTGGTGCGCATTGAATGGTTATGTAACATTACATTCATTAGTAGGAGTGAGAAAAACATCACGGGGTGGTGTGAATCGGAGGGTCTGAATTAGTTTAGGCAGTGAGTGGCAATGTAGGATGGAGAAAAGCACAACGGAGTGCTCACCATGGGGATGTCAGTAAACATGCAGTGGCAATGTAGGATAGGTTTCTGAAAAACATCGCTGGGTGGTGCGCATTGTAAGGGTTTCTAAAAGGCCATTCAGTAGTAAGAGAGAGAAAAACATCACGAGGTGTAGTCAATCGGAGGGTCTGAATTAGGTTAGGCAGTGAGTGGCAATGTAGGATGGAGGAAAGCACCAAGGGGTGGTCAGCATGGGGAGGTCAGGAAACATGCAGTGGCAAAGTAGGATAGGTTTCGGAAAACAACACGGGGTGGTGAGCATTGTATGGGTGTGTAACATTACATTCACTAGTAAGAGTGTGAAAAACATCACGGGGTGGTGTGAATCATAGGATCTATATTAGGATAGGCAGTGTGTAGCAATGTAGGATGGAGAAAAGCACCACTGGGAGGTCAGAATGGGGAGGTTAGGAAATATGTAGTGGCAATGTAGGATAGGTTTCTGAAAAACGTCGCGGGTTGGTGCGCATTGTATGGGTGTGTAACATTACATTCACTAGTAGGAGTGAGAAAAACATCACGGGTGATGTGAATCCGAGGGTCTGATTTAGGATAGTTAGTGAGTGGCAATGTAGGATGGAGAAAATCACCACGGGGTGGTCAGCATGGGGAGGTCAGGAAACATGCAGTGCCAATGTAGGATAAGTTTCTGAAAAACATCGCGGGGTGGTGCGCACTGTATGGGTGTGTAACATTACATTCACTAGTAGGAGTGAGAAATACAAGATGGGATGGTGTGAATCAGAGGGTGTGAATTAGGATAGGCAGTGAGTGGCAATGTAGGATGGAGAAAAGCACCACGAGGTGGTCAGCATTCGGAGGTCAGGAAACATGCAGTGGCAATATACGATAGGTTTCTGAAAAACATCGCGGGTTGGTGCGCATTGTATGGGTGTGTAACATTATATTCACTAGTAGGATTGGGAAAAACATCACGGGGTGGTGTGAATCGGAGGGTCTGAATTAGGATAGGCAGTGAGTGGCAATGTAGGATGGGGAAAAGAACCACGGGGTGGTCATCATGGGGAGGTCAGGAAACATGTAGTGGCAATGTAGGATAGGTTTCTGGAAAACATCGCCCAGCTGTGCGCATTGTATGGGTCTCTCACATTACATTCACTAGTAGTGTGGGAGTAACATCACGGGGTGGTGTGAATCATAGGATCTAAATTAGTATAGGCAGTGTGTAGCAATGTAGGATGGAGAAAAGCACAACGGGGTGGTCAGAATGGGGAGGTTAGGAAATATGCAGTGTCAATATAGGATAGCTTTGTGAAAAACATCGCGGGCTCGTGCGCATTGTATGGGTGTGTAACATTACATTCACTAGTAGGAGTGAGAAAAACATCACGGGGTGTTGTGAATCACAGGATCTGATTTAGGATAGTTAGTGAGTGGCAATGTAGGATGGAGAAAATCACCACGGGGTGGTCAGCATTGGGAAGTCAGGAAACATGCAGTGGCAATGTACGATAGGTTTCTGAAAAACACCGTGGGTTGGTGCGCATTGTATGGGTGCGTAACACTATATTCAGTAGTAGGATTGGGAAAAACATCATGGGTGGTGTGAATCGGAGGGTCTGAATTAGGATAGGCAGTGAGTGGCAATGTAGGATGGGGAAAAGAACCACGGGTTGGTCATCATGGGGAGGTCAGGAAACATGCAGTAGCAATGTAGGATAGGTTTTTGAAAAACATCGCGGTGTTGTGCACATTGTATGGGTTTCTAACATTACATTCAATAATAGAAATGAGAAAAACATAACGGGGTGCTGTGAATCGGAGGGCCTGAATTAGGATAGGCACTGAGTGGCAATGTAGGATGGAGAAAAGTAAGACGTGGTGAGCAAGGGGAGGTCAGGAAACATGCAGTGGCAATGTAGCATAGGTTTCTGAAAAAC
The DNA here is from genome assembly GCF_034190915.1 of Cavia porcellus. Classification (NCBI taxonomy): domain Eukaryota; kingdom Metazoa; phylum Chordata; class Mammalia; order Rodentia; family Caviidae; genus Cavia; species Cavia porcellus. The sequence continues at coordinate 33,316,458 of NW_026947515.1, forward strand.
ATCACGGGGTGGTGCGCATTGTATGGGTTTCTCACATTACATTCACTAGTAGGAGTGAGAAATACAATATGGGATGGTGCAAATCGGAGGGTGTGAATTAGGATAGGCAGTGAGTGGCAATGTAGGATGGAGAAAAGCACCACGGGGTGGTCAGGATGGGGAGGTTAGGAAACGTGCAGTGGCAATGTAGGATACGTTTCTGAAAAACATCGCGGCATGGTGCGCATTGTATGGTTGTGTAACATAACATTCACTAGTAGGAGTAAGAAAAACATCAAGGGGTGGTCTGAATCGGAACGTCTGAATTAGGTTAGGCAGCGAGGGGCAATGTAGGATGGAGAAAAGCACCACGAGGTGGTCAGCATGGGGAGGTCAGGAAACATGCAGTGGCAATGTACGATAGGTTTCTATAAAACATTGCGGGTTGGTGCGCATTGTATGGGTGTGTAACATTATATTCACTAGTAGGATTGGGAAAAACATCACGGGATGGTGTGAATCAGAGGGTCTGAATTAGGATAGGCAGTGAGTGGCAATGTAGGATGGGGAAAAGCACCACGGGGTGGTCAGCATGGGGATGTAATGAAACATGCATTGGCAATGTAGGATAGGTTTCTGGAAAACATCGCCGAGTTGTGCGCATTGTATCGGTTTCTAACATTACATTCAATAATAGGAATGAGAAAAACATAACGGGGTGGTGTGAATCGGAGGCCTTGAATTAGGATAGGCACTGACTGGCAATTTAGGATGGAGAAAAGTAAGACGTGGTGGTCAGCATGGGGAGGTCAGGAAACATGCAGTGGCAATGTAGCATAGGTTTCTGAAAAACATCACGGGTTGGTGCGCATTGTATGGGTTTCTCAAATTACATTCACTAGTAGTGTGGGAGTAACATCACGGGGTGGTGTGAATCATAGGATCTAAATTAGGATAGGCAGTGTGTAGCAATGTAGGATGGAGAAAAGCACCACGGGGTGGTCAGAATGGGGAGGTTAGGAAATATGCAGTGTCAATATAGGATAGCTTTGTGAAAAACATCGCGGGCTCGTGCGCATGGTATGAGTGTGTAACATTACATTCAATAGTACGAGTGAGAAAAACATCACGGGGTGGTGTGAATCATAAGACGTGAATTAGCTTGGCAGTAAGTGGCAATGTAGGAAGGAGAAAAGCAACACGGGGTGGTCAGCATGGGGAGTCAGGAAACATGCCGTTGCAATGAAAAACATCACGGGGCGGTGCGCATTGTATGGGTGTGTAACTTTACATTCACTAGTAGGAGTGAGAAAAACATCACGCAGTGGTGTGAATCATAGTATCTGAATTAGGACAGGTAGTGTGTGGCAATGTAGGATGGAGATAAACACCATGGGGTGGTCAGCATGGGGAGGTCAGGAAACATGCAGTGGCAATGTAGGATAGGTTCCTGAAATACATCGCGGGGTGGTGCACCCTGTATGGGTTTCTAAAATTACATTTACTAGTTGGATTGAGAAAAACATCACGGGGTAGTGTGAATCGGAGGGTCTGAATTAGGTTAGGCAATGTAGGATGGAGAAAAGCACAATGGAGTGCTCACCATGGGGATGTCAGTAAACATGCAGTGGCAATGTAGGATAGGTTTCTGAAAAACATCGCGGGGTGGTGCGCATTGTAAGGGTTTCTAACAGGGCATTCATTAGTAAGAGACAGAAAAACATGACGGGGTGTTGTGAATCGGAGGGTCTGAATTAGTTTAGGCAGTGAGTGGCAATGTAGGATGGAGAAAAGCACCAGGGGGTGGTCAGCATGTGGAGGTCAGGAAACATGCAGTGTCAATGTAGGATAGGTTTCGGAAAACAACACGGGGTGGTGCGCATTGTATAGGTGTGTACCATTACATTCACTAGTAGTAGTGAGAAAAACATCACGGGGTGGTGTGAATCATAGGATCAGAATTAGGATACGAAATGAGTGGCAATGTAGGATGGAGAAAAGCACCACGGGGTGGTCAGCATGGGGAGGTCAGGAAACATGCAGTGGCAATATAGTATAGGTTTCTGAAAAACATCGCGGGGTGGTGCGCATTGTATGGGTTTTTAACATTACATGCACTAGTAGGAGTTTGAAAAACAGCACGGGTGGTGTGAATCGGAGGTTCTGAATTAATTTAGGCAGTGAGTGGCAATGTAGGATGGAGAAAAGCACAACGGAGTGCTCACCATCGGGATGTCAGTAAACATGCAGTGGCGATGTAGGATAGGTTTGTGAAAAACATCGCTGGGTGGTGTGCATTGTAAGGGTTTCTAACAGGCCATTCAGTAGTAAGAGAGAGAAAAACATCACGGGGTGTTGTGAATCGGAGGGTCTGAATTAGGTTAGGCAGTGAGTGGCAATGTAGGATGGAGGAAAGCACCACAGGGTGGTCAGCATGGGGAGGTCAGGAAACATGCAGTTGCAATGTACGATAGGTTTCTTAAAAATATCGCGGGGTGGTGCGCATTGTAAGGTTGTGTAACATTACTTTCACTAGTAGGAGTGAGAAATACAATTCGGGATAGTGTGAATCGGAGGGTGTGAATTAGGATAGGCAGTGAGTGGCAATGTAGGATGGAGAAAAGCACCGCGGGATGGTCAGCATGGGGAGGTTAGGAAACACGCAGTGGCAATGTAGGATAGGTTTCTGAAAAACATTTTGGGGTGGTGCGCATTGTATGGTTGTGTAACATAACATTCACTAGTAGGAATTACCAAAACATCAAGGGGTGGTCTGAATCGGAGCATCTTAATTAGGATAGGCAGCGAGGGGCAATGTAGGATGGTGAAAAGCACCACGAGGTGGTCAGCATGGGGAGGTCAGGAAACATGCAGTGGCAATGTAGGATAGGTTTCTGAAAATTATCGCGGGTTGGTGCGCATTGTATGGATGTGTAACATTATAATCAATAGTAGGAGTGAGAAAAACATCACAGGGTGGTGTGAATCAGAGGGTCTGAATTAGGATAGGCAGTGAGTGGCAATGTAGGATGGAGAAAAGCTCCATGGTGTGGTCATCATGGGGAGGTCAGGAAACATGCAGTGGCAATGTAGGATAGGTTTCTGAAAAACATCGCGGGGTAGTGCGCATTATATGGGTTTCTAACATTACATTCAGTAATAGCAATGAGAAAAACATCACGGGGTGGTGTGGATCCGAGGGCCTGAATAAGGATAGGCAGTGAGTGGCAATGTAGGATGGAGAAAAGTAAGAAGGGGTGGTCAGCATGGGGAAGTCAGGAAACATGCAGTGGCAATGTAGCATAGGTTTCTGAAAAACATCACGGGGTGGTGCGCATTGCATGGGTTTCTGACATTACATTCACTAGTAGTGTGGGAAAAACATCACGGGGTGGTGTGAATCATAGTATCTAAATTAGGATAGGCAGTGAGTAGCAATGTAGGATGGAGAAAAGCACCACGGGGTGGTCAGAATGGGGAGGTTAGGAAATATGCAGTGGTAACGTAGGATAGGTTTCTGAAAAACGTCGCATGTTGGTGCGCATTGTATGGGTGTGTAACATTACATTCACTACTAGGAGTGAGAAAAACATCACGGGGTGATGTGAATGACAGGGTCTGATTTAGGATAGTTAGTGAGTGGCAATGTAGGATGGAGAAAATCACCACGGGGTGCTCAGCAAGGGGAGGTCAGGAAACATGCAGTGGCAATGTAGGATAGGTTTCTGAAAAACATCGTGGGGTGGTGTGCACTGTATGGGTGTGTAACATTACATTCACTAGTAGGAGTGAGAAATACAATACGGGATGGTGTGAATCGGAGGGTGTGAATTAGGATAGGCAGCGAGGGGCAATGTACGATGGAGAAAAGCACCATGAGGTTGTTGGCATGGGGAGGTCAGGAAACATGCAGTGGCAATGTATGATACGTTTCTGAAAAGCATGGCAGGGTGGTGCGCATTGTATGGTTGTGTAACATAACATTAACTAGTAGGAGGGAGAAAAACATCAAGGGGTGGTCTGAATCGGAGCGTCTGAATTAGGATAGGCAGCGAGGAGCAATGTAGGATGGAGAAAAGCACCACGAGGTTGTCAGCATGGGGATGTCAGGAAACATGCAGTGGCAATATACGATAGGTTTCTGAAAAACATCGCCGAGTTGTGCGCATTGTATGGATTTCTAACATTACATTCAATAACAGGAATGAGAAAAACATAACGGGGTGGTGTGAATCGGAGGGCCTGAATTAGGATATGCACTGAGTAGCAATGTAGGATGGAGAAAAGTAAGACGTGGTGGTCAGCATGGGGAGGTCAGGAAACATGCAGTGGCAATGTAGCATAGGTTTCGGAAAAACATCACGGGGTGGTGCGCATTGTATGGGTTTCTCACATTACATTCACTAGTAGTTTGGGAGTAACATCACGGGGTGGTGTGAGTCATAGGATCTAAATTAGGATAGGCAGTGAGTGGCAATGTAGGAAGGAGAAAAGCAATAAAGGGTGGTCAGCATGGGGAGGTCAGGAAACATGCCATTGCAATGAAAAACATCACGGGGCGGTGCTCATTGTATGGGTGTGTAATTTTACATTCACTAGTAGGAGTGAGAAAAACATCACGGGGTGGTGTGAATCATAGTATCTGAATTAGGATAGGTAGTGTGTGGCAATGGAGGATGGAGAAAAACACCACGGGGTGGTCAGCATGGGGAGGTCACGAAACATGCAGTGGCAATGTAGGATAGGTTTCTGAAAAACATCGCGGAGTCGTGCGGATTTTATGGTTGTGTAACATAACATTCACTAGTAGGAGTGAGAAAAACATCAAGGGGTTGTCTGAATCGGAGCGTCTGAATTAGGATAGGCAGTGACTGGCAATGTAGGATGGAGAAAAGCACCACGAGGTGGTCAGCATGGGGAGGTCAGGAAATATGCAGTGGCAAAGTAGGATAGGTTTCTGAAAAACATCGCGGGGTGGTGAGCATTGTATGGGTGTGTAACATTATATTCACTAGTAGGAGTGAGAAAAACATCACGGGGTGGTGTCAATCGGAGGGTCTGAATTAGGATAGGCAGTGAGTGGCAATGTAGGATGGAGAAAAGCACCACGGGGTGGGGAGCATGGGGAGGTCAGGAAACATGCAGTGGCAATGTAGGATATGTTCCTGAATAATATCGCGTGGTGGTTCGCATTGTATGGGTTTCTAAAATTACATTTACTAGTTGGAGTGAAAAAAACATCACGGGGTAGTGTGAATCATAGGATCTGAATTAGGATAGGCAGTGAGTGGGAATGTAGGATGAAGAAAAGCACGATGGGGTGGTCAGCATGGTGACTTCAGTAAACATGCAGTGGCAATGTACGATAGGTTTCTGAAAAACATTGCGGGGTGGTGTTCATTGTAAGGGTTTCTAATAGGCCGTTCAGTAGTAAGAGAGAGAAAAACATCACGAAGTGTTGTGAATCGGAGGGTCTGAATTAGGTTAGGCAGTGAGTGGCAATGTAGGATGGAGGAAAGCACCACTGGATGGTCAGCATGGGGAGGTTAGGAAACACGCATTGGCAATGTAGGATAGGTTTCTGAAAAACATCGAGGGGTGGTGCGCATTGTATGGTTGTGTAACATAACATTCACTAGTAGGAATGACAAAAACATCAAGGGGTTGTCTGAATCGGAGCGTCTGAATTAGGATAGGCAGCGAGGGGCAATGTAGGATGGAGAAAAGCACCACGAGGTTGTCAGCATGGTGCGGTCAGGAAACAGGCAGTGGCAATGTAGGATAGGTTTCTGAAAAATATCGCGTGTTGGTGCGCATTGTATGGATGTGTAACATTATATTCACTAGTAGGAGTGCGAAAAACATCACGGGGTGGTGTAAATCGGAGGGTCTTAATTAGGATAGGCAGTGAGTGGCAATGTAGGATGGAGAAAAGCACCACGGGGTGGTCATCATGGGGAGGTCAGGAAACATGCAGTGGCTATGTACGGTAGGTTACTGAAAAACATCGCCGGGTAGTGTGCATTATATGGGTTTCTAACATTACATTCAGTAATAGCAATGAGAAAAACATCACGGGGTGGTGTGAATCGGAGGGCCTGAATAAGGATAGGCAATGAGTGGCAATGTAGGATGGAGAAAAGTAAGACGGGGTGGTCAGCATGTGGAGGTCAGGAAACATGCAGTGGCAATAGTAGCATAGGTTTCTGAAAAACATCACGGGGTGGTGCGCATTGTATGGGTTTCTCACATTACATTCACTAGTAGGAGTGAGAAATACAATATGGGATGGTGCGAATCGGAGGGTGTGAATTAGGATAAGCAGTGAGTGGCAATGTAGGATGGAGAAAAGCACCGAGGGGTGGTCAGCATGGGGAGGTTAGGAAACATGCAGTGGCAATGTAGGATAGGTTTCTGAAAAACATCGCGGGGTGGTGCGCATTGTATGGGTGTGTAACATTACATTGACTAGTAGGAGTGAGAAAAACATCACGGGGTGGTGTGAATCATAGGATCTCAATTAGGATAGGCAGTGAGTAGCAATGTAGGATGGAGAAAAGCACCACGGGGTTGTCAGAATGCGGAGGTTATGAAATATGCAGTGGCAATGTAGGATAGGTTTCTGAAAAACGTCGCGTGTTGGTGCGCATTGTATGGGTGTGTAACATTACATTCACTAATAGGAGTGAGAAAAACATCAAGGGGTGATGTGAATCACAGGGTCTGATTTAGGATAGTTAAGGAGTGGCAATGTAGGATGGAGAAAATCACCACGGGGTGGTCAGCATTGGGAAGTCAGGAAACATGCAGTGGCAATGTAGGATAGGTTTCTGAAAAACATCGTGGGGTGCTGCGCACTGTATGGGTGTGTAACATTACATTCACTAGTAGGAGTGAGAAATACAATACGGGATGGTGTGAATCAGAGGGTTTGAATTAGGATAGGCAGTGAGTGGCAATGTAGGTTGGAGAAAAGCACCACGGGGTGGTCAGCATGGGGAGGTTAGGAAAAATGCAGTGGCAATGTAGGATAGATTTCTGAAAAACTTCGCGGGGTGGTGCGCATTGTATGGTTGTGTAACATAACATTCACTAGTAGGAGTGAGAAAAACATCAAGGGGTGGTTTGAATCGAAGCGTCTGAATTAGGATAGGCAGCGAGGGTCAATGTAGGATGGAGAAAAGCACCACGAGTTGCTCAGCATGGGGAGGTCAGGAAACATGCAGTGGCAATGTACGATAGGTTTCTGAAAAGCATCGTGGGTTGGTGCGCATTGTATGGGTGTGTAACATTATATTAACTAGTAGGATTTGGAAAAACATCACGGGGTGGTGTGAATTGGAGGGTCTGAATTAGGATAGGCAGTGAGTGGCAATGTAGGATGGAGAAAAGAACCACGGGTGGTCATCATGGGGAGGTCATGAAACATGCAGTGGCAATGTAGGATAAGTTTCTGAAAAACATCGCGGTGTTGTGCACATTGTATGTGTTTCTAACATTACATTCAATAATAGGAATGAGAAAAACATAACGGGGTGGTGTGAATCGGAGGGCCTGAATTAGGATACGCACTGAGTGGCAATGTAGGATGGAGAAAAGTAAGACGTGGTGGTCCGCATGGGGAGGTCAGGAAACATTCAGTGGCCATGTAGCATAGGTTTCTGAAAAACATCGCTGCGTGGTGCGCATTGTATGGGTCTAACATTACATTCACTAGTAGGAGTGAGAAAAACGTCACGGGTGGTATGAATCGGAGGGTCTGAATTAGGATAGGCAGTGAGTGGCATTGTAGGATGGAGAATAGCACCACGGGGTGTTCAGCATGGGGAGGTCAGGAAACATGCAGTGGCAATGTAGGATATGTTTCTGAAAAACATAGCGGGGTGGTGCGACTTGTATGCGTTTCTAGCATTACATTTACTAGTCGGAGGGAGAAAAACATCACGGGGTAATGTGAATCATAGGATCTTATATGGATAGGTAGTGAGTGGCAATGTAGGATGAAGAAAAGCACTATGGGGTGGTCAGCATGGGGACGTCAGCAAACATGCAGTGGCAAGGTAGGATACGTTTCTGAAAAACATCGCGGGGTGGTGCAAATTGTATTGGTGTGTAACGTTACATTCATTAGTAGGAGTGAGAAAAACATTTTGGGGTAGCGTGAATTGGAGGGTCTGAATTAGGATAGGAAGTGAGTGGTAATGTAGGATGGAGAAAAGCACCACGGGGTGGTCAGCATGGGGAGGTCAGGAAACATGCAGTGGCAATGTAGGATAGGTTTCGGAAAAACATCCCACGGTGGTGCTCATTGAATGGGTATGTAACATTACATTCATTAGTAGGGGTGAGAAAAAATTCAAGGAGTGGTTTGAATCGGAGCATCTGAATCAGGATTGGCAGGGAGGGCCAAAGTAGGATGGAGAAAAGCACCATGGGGTGGACAGAATGGGGCGATCAGGAAACATGTAGTGGCAATGTAGGATATAGGTTTCTGAAAATTATCGCGGTGTGGAGCCCATTGTATGGGTGTGTAACATTACATTCACTAGTAGGAGTGAGAAAACCATCAGGGGGTGGTGTGAAGTGGAGGGTCTGAATTAGGATAGGCAAGGAGGGGTTATGTAGGATGGAAAAAGTACCACAGGGTGGTAAGCATGGGGAGGTCAGGAAACATGCAGTGGCAACGTAGGATAGGTTTCAGAAAACAACGCCGGTTGGTGCGCATTGTATGGGTGTGGAACATTTCATTCACTAGTAGGAGTGGGAAAAACATCTTGGGGTAGCGTGAATTGGAGGGTCTGAATTAGGACAGGAAATGAGTGGGAATGTAGGATGGAGAAAAGCATCACGGGGTGGTCAGCAAGGGGAGGTCAGGAAACATGCAGTGGCAATGTAGGATAGGTTTCTGAAAACATCGCGGGGTGGTGCGCATTGTATGGGTTTTTAACTTACATTCACTAATAGGAGTGAGAAAAACTTCACGGGGTGGTGTGTATCGGAGGGTGTGAATTAGGTTAGGCAGTGAGTGGCAATGTAGGCTCAAGAAAACCACGACGGAGTGCTCACCATTGGAAGGTCAGGAAACATGCAGTGGCAATGTAGGATAGGTTTCTGAAAAACATCGCGGGGTGGTGCGCATTGTATGGGTGTGTAACATTACATTCACTAGTAGGAGTGAGAAATACAATACAGGATGGTGTGAATTGGAGGGTGTGATTAGATAGGCAGTGAGTGGCAATGAAGGATGGAGAAAAGCACCATGGGGTGGTCAGCATGTGGAGGTTAGGAAACATGCAGTGGCAATGTAAGATAGGTTTCTGAAAAACATCACGGGGTGGTGCGCATTGTATGGTTGTATAACATAACATTCACTACTAGGAGTGAGAAAAAGGTCAAGGGGTTTTCTGAATCGTAGCGTCTGAATTAGGATAGGAAGAGAGGGGCAATGTAGGATGGAGGAAAGCACCACGAGGTGGTCAGCATGGGGAGCTCAGGAAACATGCAGTGGCAAAGTAGGATAGGTTTCTGAAAAACATCGCTGGGTGGTGCGCATTGTATGGGTGTGTAACATTATATTCACTAGTAGGAGTGAGAAAATCATCACGGGGTGGTGTGAATCGGAGGGTCTGAATTAGGATAGGCAGTGAGTGGCAATGTAGGATGTAGAAGAGCACCATGGGGTGGTGAGCATGGGGAGGTCAGGAAACATGCAGTGGCAATGTAGGATAGGTTTCGCAAAAACATCTAACGGTGATGCGCATTGAATGGGTATGTAACATTACATTCATCAGTAGGAGAGAGAAACACATCAAGGGGTGGTCTGAATTGGAGCGTCTGAATTAGGATAGGCAGTGAGTGGCAATGTAGGATGGAGAAGAGCACCAGGGGTGTTTAGCATGGGGAGGTCAGGAAACATGCAGTGGCAATGTAGGATATGTTTCTGAAAAAGATCGCGGCATGGTGCGCCTTGTATGGGTTTCTAACTTTACATTTACTAGTTGGAGTGAGAAAAACATCACGGGGTAGTGTGAATCATAGGCTCTGAATCAGGATAGGCAGTGAGTGGCAATGTAGGATGGAGAAAAGTACAACGGAGTGCTCACCATCGGGATGTCAGTAAACATGCAGTGGCAATTTAGGATAGGTTTCTGAAAAACATCGCGGGGTGGTGTGCATTGTAAGGGTTTCTAACAGGCCATTCAGTAGTAAGAGAGAGAAAAACATCACAGGGTGTTGTGAATCGAAGGGTCTGAATTAGGTTAGGCATTGAGTGGCAATGTAGGATGGAGGAAAGCACCACGGGGTGGTCAGCATGGGGAGGTCAGGAAATATGCAGTGGCAATGTAGGATAGGTTTCTGAAAAACATCGCGGGCTGGTGCGCATTGTATGGTTGTGTAACATTACATTCACTAGTAGGAGTGAGAAATACAATACGGGATGGTTTGAATCGGAGGGTGTGAAGTAGGATAGGCAGTGAGTGGCAATGTAGGATGGAAAAAAGCACCACAGGATGTTCAGCATGGGGAGGTTAGGAAACATGCAGTGGCAATGTAGGATACGTTTCTGAAAAACATCGCGGGGTGGTGCGCATTGTATGGTTGTGTAACATAACATTCACTAGTAGGAATGACAAAAACATCAAGGGGTGGTCTGAATCGGAGTGTCTGAATTAGGATAGACAGCGAGGGGCAATGTAGGATCGAGAAAAGCACAATGAGGTGGTCAGCATGGGGAGGTCAGGAAACATGCAGTGGCAATGTAGGATAGGTTTCTGAAAAACATCGTGGATTGGTGCGCATTGTATGGATGTGTAACATTATATTCACTAGTAGGAGTGAGAAAAACATCACGGAGTGGTGTGAATCGGAGGGTCTGAATGAGGATAGGCAGTGAGTGGCAATGTAGGATGGAGAAAAGCACCACAGGGTGGTCATCATGGGGAGGTCAGGAAACATGCAGTGGCAATGTAGGATAGGTTTCTGAAAAACATCGTTTGGTAGTGCGCATTATATGGGTTTCTAACATCACATTCAATAAAAGGAATGAGAAAAACATCACGGGTGGTGTGAATCGAAGGGCCTGAATTAGGATAGGCACTGTGTGGCAATGTAGGATGGAGAAAAGTAAGATGTGGTGGTCCGCATGGGGAGGTCAGGAAACAATCAGGGGCAATGTAGCATAGGTTTCTGAAAAACATCCTGGGGTGGTGCGCATTGTATGGGTTTCTCACATTACATTCACTAGTAGTGTGGGAAAAACATCACGGGCTGGTGTGAATCATAGGATCTGAATTAGGATAGGTAGTGTGTGGCAATGTAGGATGGAGAAAAACATCACGGGGTGGTCAGCATGGGGAGGTCAGGAAACATGCAGTGGCAACGTAGGATAGGTTTCGGAAAATAACGCGGGGTGGTGTGCTTTGTATAGGTGTGTAACATTTCATTCACTTGTAGGAGTGAGAAAACCATCACGGGGAGGTGTGAATCATAGGATCGGAATTAGGATACGAAATGAGTGGCAATGTAGAATGGAGAAAAGCACCACGGGGTGGTGAGCATGGGGAGGTCAGGAAACATGCATTGGCAATATATTATAGGTTTCTGAAAAACATCGTGGGATGGTGCGAATTGTATGGGTTTTTAACATTACATTCACTAATAGGAGTGAGAAAAACATCACGGTAGGTGTGAATCGGAGGGTCTGAATTTGTTTGGCAGGGAGTGGCAATGTAGGAAGGAGAAAAGCACGACGGAGTGCTCACCATGGGGAGGTCAGGAAACATGCAGTGGCAATGTAGGATAGGTTTCTGAAAAACATCGCGGGGTGGTGGGCATTGTATGGTTGTGTAACATAACATTCACTAGTAGGAGTGAGAAAAACATCAAGGGGTGGTCTGAATCGGAGCGTCTGATTTAGGATAGGCCGTGAGGGTCAATGTAAGATGGAGAAAAGCACCATGAGGTGGTCACCATGGGGAGGTGAGGAAAGATGCAGTGGTAATGTAGGGTAGGTTTCTGAAAAACATCACCGGGTGGTGCGCATTGTATGGCTGTGTGACATGACATTAACTAGTAGGAGTGAGAAAAACATCACGGGGAGGTGTGAATCAGAGCGTCTGAATAAGGATAGGCAGTGAGTGGCAATATAGGATGGAGAAAAGCACCACGGGGTGGTCAGCATGGGTAGGTCAGGAAACATGCAGTGGCAATGTAGGATAGGTATCTGAAAAACATCGCGCGGTAGTGCGCATTGAATGGGTATGTAACATTACATTCATTAGTAGGAGTGAGAAAAACATCAAGGGGTGGTCTGAACAGAAGCATCTGAATTAGTGTAGGCAGGGAGGGGCAATGTAGGATGGAGAAAAGCACCACGGGTAGGTCAGCATGGGGAGGTCAGGAAACACGCAGTGGCAAAGTAGGATAGGTTTCTGGAAAACATCGCGGGGTGGTGCGCATTGTATGGGTGTGTAACATTATATTGACTAGTAGGAGTGTGAAAAACATCACGGGGTGGTGTGAATGGGAGCGTCTGTATTAGGATAGGCAGGGAGGGGCAATATAGGATGCAAAAAAGTACCACGGGGTGGTCAGCATGGGGAGGTCAGGAAACATGCAGTGGCAATGTAGGATAGGTTTCTGAAAAACATCGCGGGTTAGTGCACATTGTATGGGTTTATAACATTACATTCAGTAATAGCAATGAGAAAAACATCATGGAGTGGTGTGAATCGGAGGGCCTGAATAAGGATAGGCAGTGAGTGGCAATGTAGGATGGAGAAAAGTAAGACGGGATGGTCAGCATGGGGAGGTCAGGAAACATGCAGTGGCAATGTAGCATAGGTTGCTGAAAAACATCGCGGGGTGGTGCGCATTGTATGGGTTTTTCACATTACATTCACTAATAGTGTGGGAAAAACATCACGGGGTGGTGTGAATCATACGATCTAAATTAGGATAGGCAGTGAGTAGCAATGTAGGATGGAGAAAAGCACCATGGGGTAGTCAGAATGGAGAGGTCAGGAAATATGCAGTGTCAATGTAGGATAGGTTTCTGAAAAACATCGCAGGTTCGTGCGCAATGTATGGGTGTGTAACATTACATTCACTAGTAGGAGTGAGAAAAACATCACGGGGTGGTGTGAATCATAAGATGTGAATTAGGTTGGCAGTGTGTGGCAATGTAGGAAGGAGAAAAGCACCACGGGGTGGTCAGCATGTGGACGTCAGGAAACATGCCCTGGCAATGAAAACCATCGCGGGGCGGTGCGCATTGTATGGGTGTGTAACAGTACATACACTAGTAGGAGTGAGAAAAACATCACGGGGTTGTGTGAATCATAGGATCCGAATTAGGATAGGTAGTGTGTGGCAATGTAGGATGGAGAAAAGTAAGACGGGGTGGTCAGCATGGGGAGGTCAGGAAACATGCAGTGGCAATGTAGGATAGGTTTGTGAAAAACATCACGGGTTGGTGCGCATTGTATGGGTTTCTAACATTACATTCACTAGTAGGAGTGAGAAAATCGTCAAGGGTGGTGTGAATCGGGGGGTCTGAATTAGGATAGGCAGTGAGTGGCAATGTAGAATGGAAAAGAGCACCTCGGGGTGTTCAGCATGGGGAGTTCAGGAAACATGCACTTGCAATGTAGGATATGTTTCTGAAAAACATCGCGGTGTGGTGCACTTTGTATGGGTTTCTAACATTACATTTACTAGTTGGAGTGAGAAAAACATCACGGGGTAGTGTGAATCATAGGATCTGAATTAGGATAGGCAATGAGTGGCAATGTAGGATGAAGAAAAGCACGATGGTGTGGTCAGCATGGGGACGTCAGGAAACATGCAGTGGCAATGTAGGATACAATTCTGAAAAACATCGCGGGGTGGTGTACATTGTATGGGTTTGTAACATTACATTCACTAGTAGGAGTGAGAAAAACATCTTGGGGTAGCGTGAATCGGTGGGTCTGAATTAGGATAGGAAGTGAGTGGCAATGTAACATGGAGAAAAGTAAGACGGGGTGGTCAGGATGGGGAGGTCAGGAAATATGCAGTGGCAATGTAGGATAGTTTTCGGAAAAACATCGCACGGTCGTGCGCATTGAATGGGTATGTAACATTACATTCATTAGTAGGAGTGAGAAAAAATTCAAGGGGTGGTCTGAATCGGAGAGTCTGAATTAGGATAGGCAGGGAGGGGCAATGTAGGATGGAGAAAAGCACCACGGGGTGGTCAGCATGGGGATGTTAGTAAACATGCAGTGGCAATGTGGGATAGGTTTCTGAAAAACATCGCGGGGTGGTCCGCATTGTATGGTTGTGTAACATAACATTCACTAGTAAGAGTGAGAAAAACATCAAGGGGTGGTCTGAAGCAGAGCGTCTGAATAAGGATAGGCAGCGAGGGCCAATGTAGGATGGAGAAAAGCACCACGAGGTGGTCAGCATGGGGAGGTCAGGAAACATGCAGTGGCAATGTAGCATAGGTTGCTGAAAAACATCGCGGAGTGGTGCGCATTGTATGGGTTTCTCACATCACATTCACTAGTAGTGTGGGAAAAACATCACGGGGTGGTGTGAATCATAGGACCTAAATTAGGATAGTCAGTGTGTAGCAGTGTAGGATGGAGAAAAGCACCATGGGGTGGTCAGAATGGAGAGGTCAGGAAATATGCATTGAAATGTAGGTTAGGTTTTTGAAAAACATCGCAGGGTCGTGCGCATTGTATGGGTGTGTAACATTACATTCACTAGTAGGAGTGAGAAAAACATCACGGGGTGGTGTGAATCATAAGATGTGAATTAGGTTGGCAGTGAGTGGCAATGTAGGAAGGAGAAAAGCACCACGGTGTGGTCAGCATGTGGACGTCAGGAAACATGCACTGGCAATGAAAACCATCGCGGGGCGGTGCGCAATGTATGGGTGTGTAACACTACATACACTAGTAGGAGTGAGAAAAACATCACGGGGTGTTGTGAATAATAGGATCTGAATTAGGATAGGTAGTGTGTGGCAATGTAGCATGGAGAAAAGCACCACGGGGTGGTCAGCCTGGGCAGGTCAGGACACATGCAATGGCAATGTAGGATAGGTTTGTGAAAAACATCGCGGGTTGGTGCGCATTGTATGGGTTTCTAACATTACATTCACTAGTATGAGTGAGAAAATCGAGAAGGGTGGTGTGAATCGGAGGGTCTGAATTAGGATAGGCATTGAGTGGCAATGTAGGATGGAAAAGAGCACCTTTGGGTGTTCAGCATGGGGAGGTCAGGAAACATGCAGTTGCAATGTAGGATATGTTTCTGAAACACATCGCGGTGTGGAGCACCTTGTATGGGTTTCAAACTTTACTTTTACTAGTTGGAGTGAGAAAAACATCACGGGGTAGTGTGAATCATAGGATCTGAATTAGGATAGGCAGTGAGTGGCAATGTAGGAAGAAGAAAAGCACGATGGTGTGGTCAGCATGGGGACTTCAGGAAACATGCAGTGGCAATGTTGGATACGATTCTGAAAAACATCGCAGGGTGGTGCACATTGTATGGGTTTCTAACATTACATTCAGTAGTAGGAGTGAGAAAAACATGTTGGGGTAGCGTGAATCGGTGGGTCTGAATTAGGGTAGGAGGTGAGTGGCAATATAGGATGGAGAAAAGCACCACGGGGTGGTCTGCATGGGGAGGTCAGGAAATGTGCAGTGGCAATGTAGGATAGTTTTCAGAAAAACATCGCACGGTGGTGCGCATTGAATGGGTATGTAACATTACATTCATTAGTAGGAGTGAGAAAAACATCAAGGGGTGGTCTGAATCAGAGAGTCTGAGTTATGATAGGCAGGGAGGGGAAATGTAGGATGGAGAAAAGCACCACGGGGTGGTCAGCTTGGGGAGGTCAGGAAACATGCAGTGGCAATGTAGGATATAGGTTTCTGAAAAACATCGCGGGGTGGTGCGCATTGCATGGGAGTGTAACATTACAGTCACTACTAGGAGTGAGAAAAACATCACGGGGTGGTGTTAATTGGAGGGTCTGAATTAGGATAGGCAGTGAGTGGCAATGTTGGATGGAGAAAAGCACCACGGGGTGGTCAACATGGGGAGGTCAGGAAACATGCAGTGGCAACGTAGGATAGGTTTCAGAAAACAACGCAGGGTGGTCCGCATTGTATGGGTTTTTCACAATACATTCACTAGTAGTGTGGGAAAAACATCACGGGGTGGTGTGAATCATACGATCTGAATTAGGATAGGCAGTGAGTAGCAATGTAGGATGGAGAAAAGCACCATGGGGTGGTCAGAATGGAGAGGTCAGGAAATATGCAGTGTCAATGTAGGATAGGGTTCTGAAAAACATCACGGGGTCATGCGCATTGTATGGGTATGTAACATTACATTCACTAGTAGGAGTGAGAAAAACATCACGGGGTGGTGTGAATCATAAGATGTGAATTAGGTTGGCAGTGAGTGGCAATGTAGGAAGGAGAAAAGCACCACGGGGTGGTCAGCATGTGGACGTCAGGAAACATGCCCTGGCAATGAAAACCATCGCGGGGCAGTGCGCATTGTATGGGTGTGTAACAGTACATACACTAGTAGGAGTGAGAAAAACATCACAGGGTGGTGTGAATCATAGGATCCGAATTAGGATAGGTAGTGTGTGGCAATGTAGGATGGAGAAAAGCACCACGGGCTGGTCAGCATGGGGAGGTCAGGAAACATGCAGTGGCAATGTAGGATAGGTTTGTTAAAAACATCGCGGGTTGGTGCGCATTGTATAGGTTTCTAACATTACATTCACTAGTAGGAGTGAGAAAATCGTCAACGGTGGTGTGAATCGGGGGGTCTGAATTAGTATAGGCAGTGAGTGGCAATGTAGGATGGAAAAGAGCACCTTTGGGTGTTCAGCATGGGGAGGTCAGGAAACATGCAGCTGCAATGTAGGATATGTTTCTCAAAAACATCGCAGTGTGGTGCACCTTGTATGGGTTTCTAACATTACATTTACTAGTTGGAGTGAGAAAAACATCACGGGGTAGTGTGAATCATAGGATCTGAATTAGGATAGGCAGTGAGTGGCAATGTAGGATTAAGAAAAGCACGATGGGGTGGTCAGCATGGGGACGTCAGGAAACATGCAGTGGCAATGTAGGATACAATTCTGAAAATCATCGCGGGGTGGTGTACATTGTATGGGTTTGTAACATTACATTCACTAGTAGGAGTGAGAAAAACATCTTGGGGTAGCGTGAATCGGTGGGTCTGAACTAGGATAGGAAGTGAGTGGCAATGTAAGATGGAGAAAAGTAAGACGGGGTGGTCAGCATGGGGAGGTCAGGAAACATGCAGTGGCAATGTAGGATAGGTTGCTGAAAAACATCGCGGGGTGGTGCGCATTGTATGGGTTTGTAACATTACATTCACTAGTAGGAGTGAGAAAAACTTCTTGGGGTAGTGTGAATCGGTTGGTCTGAATTAGGATAGGAAGTGAGTGGCAATGTAAGATGGAGAAAAGTAATACGGGGTGGTCAGCATGGGGAGGTCAGGAAATATGCAGTGGCAATGTAGGATAGTTTTCGGAAAAACATCGCACGGTGGTGCGCATTGAATGGGTATGTAACATTACATTCATTAGTAGGAGTGAGAAAAACATCAAGGGGTGGTCTGAATCGGAGAGTCTGAATTAGGATAGGCAGGGAGGGGCAATGTAGGATGGAGAAAAGCACCACGGGGTGGTCAGCTTGGGGAGGTCAGGAAACATGCAGTGGCAATGTAGGATGTAGGTTTCTGAAAAACATCGCGGGATGGTGCGCATTGCATGGGAGTGTAACATTACATTCACTAGTAGGAGTGAGAAAAACAACACGGGGTGGTGTTAATTGGAGGGTCTGAATTAGGATAGGCAGTGAGTGGCAATGTTGGATGGA
This sequence comes from Cavia porcellus, assembly GCF_034190915.1. Lineage (NCBI taxonomy): Eukaryota > Metazoa > Chordata > Mammalia > Rodentia > Caviidae > Cavia > Cavia porcellus. The sequence continues at coordinate 33,334,364 of NW_026947515.1, forward strand.
GAAAAGCACCACGGGGTGTTCAACATGGGGAGGTCAGGAAACATGCAGTGGCAACGTAGGATAGGTTTCGGAAAACAACGCAGGGTGGTGCGCATTGTATGGGTGTGTAACATTATTTTCACTAGTAGGAGTGAAAAAAACAGCACAGGGTGGTGTGAATCGGAGGGTCTGAATTAGGATAGGCAGTGAGTGGCAATGTAGGATGGAGAAAAGCACCACGGGGTGGTCACCATGGGGAGGTCAGGAAACATGCAGTGGCAATGTAGGATAGGTTTCTGAAAAACATCGCGGGGTAGTGCGCATTGTATGGGTTTCTAACATTACATTCAGTAATAGCAATGAGAAAAACATCATGGGGTGGTGTGAATCGGAGGGCCTGAATAAGTATAGGCAGTGAGTGGCAATGTAGAATGGAGAAAAGTGAGACGGGATGGTCAGCATGGGGAGGTCAGGAAACATGCAGTGGCAATGTAGCATAGGTTGCTGAAAAACATCACGGGGTGGTGCGCATTGTATGGGTTTCTCACATTACATTCACTAGTAGTGTGGGAAAAACATCACGGGGTGGTGTGAATCATAGGATCTAAATTAGGATAGGCAGTGAGTAGCAATGTTGGATGGAGAAAAGCACCATGGGGTGGTCAGAATGGAGAGGGCAGGAAATATGCAGTGTCAATGTAGGATAGGTTTCTGAAAAACATCGTGGAGTCGTGCGCATTGTATGGGTGTGTAACATTACATTCACTAGTAGGAGTGAGAAAAACATCACGGGGTGGTGTGAATCATAAGATGTGAATTAGGTTGGCAGTGAGTGGCAATGTAGGAAGGAGAAAAGCACCACGGGGTGGTCAGCATGTGGACGTCAGGAAACATGCCCTGGCAATGAAAACCATCGCGGGGCGGTGCGCATTGTATGGGTGTGTAACAGTACATACACTAGTAGGAGTGAGAAAAACATCACGGGGTGTTGTGAATTATAGGATCTGAATTAGGATAGGTAGTGTGTGGCAATGTAGCATGGAGAAATGCACCACGGGGTGGTCAGCCTGGGGAGGTCAGGAAACATGCAGTGGCAATGTAGGCTAGGTTTGTGAAAAACATCGCGGGTTGGTGCGCATTGTATGGGTTTCTATCATTACATTCACTAGTAGGAGTGAGAAAAATGAAAAGGGTGGTGTGAATCGCAGGGTCTGAATTAGGATAGGCATTGAGTGGCAATGTAGGATGGAAAAGAGCACCTCGGGGTGTTCAGCATGGGGAGGTCAGGGAACATGCAGTGGCAATGTAGGATGTATGTTTCTGAAAAACATCGCGGGATGGTGCGCATTGCATGGGAGTGTAACATTACAGTCACTAGTAGGAGTGAAAAAAACAACACGGGGTGGTGTTAATTGGAGGGTCTGAATTAGGATAGGCAGTGAGTGGCAATGTTGGATGGAGAAAAGCACCACGGGGTGGTCAACATGGGGAGGTCAGGAAACATGCAGTGGCAACGTAGGATAGGTTTCGGAAAACAACGCAGGGTGGTGCGCATTGTATGGGTGTGTATCATTACATTCACTAGGAGGAGTGAGAAAAACATCACGGGGTGGTGTCAGTCATAGGATCAGAATTAGGATACGAAGTGAGTGGCAATGTAGGTTGGAGAAAAGCACCACGGGGTGGTCAGCATGGGGATGTCAGTAAACATGCAGTGGCAATGTAGGATAGGTTTCTTAAAAACATCGCGGGGTGGTGCGCATTGTAAGGGTTTCTAACAGGCCATTCAGTAGTAAGAGAGAGAAAAACATCACAGGGTGTTGTGAATCGTAGGGTCTGAATTAGGTTAGGCAGTGAGTGGCAATGTAGGATGGAGGAAAGCACCATGGTGTGGTTAGCACTTGGAGGTCAGGAAACATGCAGTGGCAGTGTAGGATAGGTTTCTGAAAAACATCGCAGGGTGGTGCGCATTGTATGGTTGTGTAACATTACATTCACTAGTAGGCGTGAGAAATACAATACGGGATGGTGTGAATCGGAGGGTGTGAATTAGGATAGGCAGTGAGTGGCAATGTAGGATGCAGAAAAGCACCACGGGACGGTCAGCATGGGGAGGTTCGGAAACACGCAGTGGCAATATAGGATAGGTTTCTGAAAAACATCGCGGGGTGGTGCGCATTGTATGGGTGTGTAACATTATATTCACTAGTAGGAGTGAGAAAAACATCAAGGGGTGTTGTGAATCAGAGGGTCTGAATTAGGTTGGCAGGGAGTGGCAATGTAGGAAGGAGAAAAGCACGACGGAGTGCTCACCATGGGGAGGTCAGGAAACATGCAGTGGCAATGTAGGATAGGTTTCTGAAAAACATCGTGGGGTGGTGTGCCAGGTGCCGCGGCCAGCGCGGGGAAGGAGTCAGGCGAGAGACTGAAGACACAGGGAGACCAGTTGCTCAGGAGGCAAAAGGCGATTTATTGAAAGACTACAGAATTTTTATAATGTTTCAAAACAAAGAGCAGTACAAGTCACTTCAGGACACTTTCTTGTGCACACAGCAAAGGTAAACATGCTCCTGGGCCCGTGAGAAACTTCTATGTTGTGCAGCCCAGGAGGTAAACATGTTCTTGGGCCCATGAGAAACTTCTATTGTTTATGTTATGAAGCTTTTCCCAGGTTAATATCAGCACGATGCTTTGTCTAGAAGGCTGAGGTCACTGTAGGATGAGGAACTGATTGAGGTCCAGCTTCAGTGTGTGGTTTCCCACACCCGTTCACTGCCGGAACCCTGGCTCCTGCTCCCAACATATCCCCCTTATTTCTTAGACAAAGCGTCGCATGGGAATTTCATTAGCAGTTGATTCTAACTTAAAACGTTTCAAGTCCAAAGGCACATTTCTCATTTGCCCAACAACAGTTCTCACAAAGTATGGAAAAATTGTTATCATGGTGATAAATGCTAGAGCTCCAATCACACAGATCTTTGTAACATATAGTATAATTATGATGGCACAAATGCCGTGAGAGTCCATATACACTTTTGCTTGGGTATTTTTGTCTACATTCTGGAATATGCTCAGGGGGATTACGTTTTCCCACTCTAGTTTCACTGCTGTTGCAAAATACATACATCATATCTACTCCCCAGTGCATTCCATTCGTAAAGTTTCCATCCCAATCAGAGTATCTTTCTATTAATGTACACTTCTTATTTGTTTTAGAAAAACATAGGGGTAATGAAGCAGACATTCCAGTATAATTATATACAATAGAGATAGGTTGTATATGAGTGGAAGAAGGAAAACTTAAGACACGAGTATTATTTACATAAACAGTAACATCATCGTTGTCGCCCCATGACATAGGGTGCAACAAAGGAGGATTAGGTACAAATGCCCAATAATTATCTGCCCATACAGGCATACAAAACGTATGCAAAACCCAAATAATGCTTAACAGTTGAGCCAAAAACAGCAGAGTTTCATCTCTTGTCGCAGGAGACCTTCTGGTCGTTGTTCTCATCCTCGAGGTCATGGTTAGTCGAAGCATCGTCCTGCGCAATTTTTCTATCTTGCTCTTGGGCATGTCGTACACAGCGTTCTGGGATCCACCTGGGTGTATCAGCGTCTGTGGGAAAAACACAAACATACCCTCTTCCCCATATCAATACTGGGTCAGGGCCATGTAATAGATTAGTTAACGGGTCTTTCCAATAAACCATTGGCTTGGAGGGCAAATCAGGAGACCAATGTCTCTCAGCTGCAGATCTATTGGAAGCATCAAAAGTTAAAAAATTAAGAACGTAAAGAGCATGGTTAAGAAGGATTTTGGGAGAATACTTATACCATCTTCCCCTTTTTAATTTCTTTAATGTGTTTTTTAGTGAGAGATTAGCACGTTCAACAATTCCTTGTCCTTGAGGATTATAAGGCAGTCCAGTAACATGTTTATTATGGAAAGTCTGACAGAATTTGGCAAAGGGTTTACTAACATATGCTGGGCCATTATCAGTTTTAATGGATCGAGGAATGCCCAGGATAGAGAAACAATATAGTAGGTGTTGTATTACATGGGTGGCAGTTTCTCCAGTCATAGGTAAAACAAGCATGTAATGAGAAAAGGTGTCTATGGTAACGTGTAGGTATTTTAATGACCCAAAAAAAGGATAATGAGCAAAATGCGGTACTGTTATCAAACCTGCTGTTTTCAGTACTATAACCAAGACAAATAAAATTTACATCATCTCGAGCTTTCTATAACTTACAATATACCTCCAAGTTTTATCTTCTTTCATATTCTGGCACAGCCAGACATTTTATTTAAAGACGAATCACTTTCTTTGTCCCTCCTTTTTACTATCACCAGTCAATTACCTTTTCTTTCGCTTCTCAGACAACATTAAAACTCACAACAAAACCCTTGAAGTCACCTTCTAGTAGTCTAAATCATATTTAATTATTTTATGTCTTTTTACCATATTAAAATGCTGTTTTGTTTTGTTTTGTTTTGTTTTTAAAAAAACTATAACCTTTTTACTGGCTCAATTACAGCATGACCTGGTTTTCACTTAGTAAAGTTGATATGATTTTCAAAAACCATACATATACACATATATGTGCATATGTTTACATTTTAACTAGAAAGAAAAATACTCTTTTTAAAAGGTATGCCAAGGTTGCAAGCAATCAGTTGAAGACTTACGTATTAAACAAGGCACCACAACATTAAAGACACAAACAAACAAAGGTTGTTTCTTGCATAGTTTGGTGAGCTAAAGGAAATAATTTTTCTTATTATGAACCTTGGATCTAATAAGCCATATGGATCCTGCAACAGAAATGAGCAACAAGCCCCTAAGTTAGTAACAAGTTTAAACAGGCAACCAAGGAGAGGGCATTTTTTTTTCTCAGCTGTACCATCATTAATCATGTCCTTTTTAACCTGGAGAGAAAGATTGTGAGCTCACTCTCAAACCTCGGGCCAATGGTCTAAGATAAGGGAGAGAGGAGATGAAGTTGTCTGGCAGAGCAGAGGGCGGGGGTTGGGGGTATAAGGAGGATGCCACATTCTCTGAAGATTTGGTTTTTCTTATAAATCTTTCTCGAGTTCTTTTTTCCCATTTACTAGACTCAGAGTCCCCTTTTAAACAGTCCTTAATTAGAGTCCAAATTGGAAACACATCCACAGGAACCTTCTCAGGACCGCAAGCACAATAATAATCTTTAATCTTTTCTCCTACTGTTTTCCAAGTCTCAACATTAACCGTTCCCTGTTCGGGAAACCAGGGGCAAACCTGATGCACAAAATCAACAAACCGATGAATTTGAAGCTTAGCTACAGGAATGCCACTACTCTTTAACAAAGAGGAAATAACTTGATCAAAAAGTTCCCGTTCTGATGACGGGGAGTTACCCATTCTCAATCCCTGTGTATATGTCACTCCCTGCTACTTTCACTTTTCACTTACCTGGGTCCTAGTAGCAGCGGTCTTCTCGGAACTCCCGATTCTCCTTCCACTGGAAAAACGCTCCGAATGCTTATATTCCAAGCCCCAAGTTCGGGCGCCAAGTGCCAGGTGCCACGGCCAGCACGGGGAAGGAGTCAGGCGAGAGACTGAAGACACAGGGAGACCAGTTGCTCAGGAGGCAAAAGGCGATTTATTGAAAGACTACAGAGTTTTTATAATGTTTCAAAACAAAGAGCAGTACAAGTCACTTCAGGACACTTTCTTGTGCACACAGCAAAGGTAAACATGCTCCTGGGGCCGTGAGAAACTTCTATGTTGTGCAGCCCAGGAGGTAAACATGTTCTTGGGCCCATGAGAAACTTCTATTGTTTATGTTATGAAGCTATTCCCAGGTAATATCAGCGCGATGCTTTGTCTAGAAGGCTGAGGTCACTGTAGGATGAGGAACTGATTGAGGTCCAGCTTCACTGTGTGATTTCCCACACGCGTTCACTGCCGGACCCCTGGCTCCTGCTCCCAACAGTGGTGTGCATTGTAAGGGTTTCTAACAGGCCATTCACTAGTAGGAGAGAGAAAAACATCACGGGGTGGTGTGAATCAGAGGGTCTGAATTAGGTTAGGCAGTGAGTGGCAATGTAGGATGGAGGAAAGCACCACGGGGTGGTCAGCATGGGGAGGTAAGGAAACATGCAGTGGCAATGTAGGATAGGTTTCTGAAAAACATCGAGGGGTGGTGCGCATTGTATGGGTGTGTAACATTACATTCCAGAGTAGGAGTGAGAAATACAATACGGGATGTTGTGAATCGGAGTGTGTGAATTAGTATAGGCAGTGAGTGGCAATGTAGGATGGAGAAAAGCACCACGCAGTGGTCAGCATGGGGATGTTAGGAAACATGCAGTGGCAATGTAGGATAGGTTTCTGAAAAACATCGTGGGGTGGTGTGCATTGTATGGTTGTGTAATATAACATTCACTAGTAGGAGTGAGAAAAACATCAAGGGGTGGTCTGAACCAGAGCATCTGAATTAGCATAGGCAGCGAGGGTCAATGTAGGATGGAGAAAAGCCCCAAGGGGTGGTCAGCATGGGGAGGTCAGGAAACATGAAGTGGCAATGTAGGATAGGTTTCTGAAAAACATTGCGGTGTGGTGCGCATTGTATGGGTGTGTAACATTATATTCACTAGTAGGAATGAGAAAAACATCACGGGGTGGTGTGAATTGGAGGGTCTGAATTAGGATAGGCAGTGAGTGGCAATGTAGGATGGAGAAAAGCACCACGGGTTGGTCACCATGGGGAGGTCAGGAAAATTGCAGTGGTAATGTAGGATAGGTTTCTGAAAAACATCGCGGGGTGGTGCACATTGTATGGGTGTGTAACATTACATTCACTAGTAGGAGTGAGAAAAACATTACGGGGTGGTGTGAATCGGAGGATCTGAATTAGGATACGAAGTGAGTGAAAATGTAGGATGGAGAAAAGCACCACGGGGTGGTCAGCATGCGTAGGTCTGGAAACATGAAGTGGCAATATAGGATATGTTTCTGAAAAAACATCGCGGGGTGGTGCGCATTTTATGGGTTTTTAACATTACATTCACTAGTAGGAGTGAGAAAAACATCACGGGGTGCTGTGAATCGGAGGGTCTGAATTAGGTTGGCAGGGAGTGGCAATGTAGGAAGGAGAAAAGCACGACGGAGTGCTCACCATGGGGAGGTCATGAAACATGCAGTGGCAATGTAGGATAGGTTTCTGAAAAACATCGCGGGGTGGTGCGCATTGTAAGGGTTTCTAACAGGCCATTCACTAGTAGGAGAGAGAAAAACATCACGGGGTGGTGTGATTCACAGGGTCTGAATTAGGTTAGGCAGTGAGTGGCAATGTAGGATGGACGAAAGCATCACGGGGTGGTCAGCATGGGGAGGTCAGGAAGCATGCAGTGGCAATGTAGGATAGGTTTCTGAAAAACATCGCACGGTGGTGCGCATTGAATGGGTATGTAACATTACATTCATTAGTAGGAGTGAGAAAAACATCAAGGGGTGGTCTGAATCGGAGAGTCTGAATTAGGATAGGCAGGGAGGGGCAATGTAGGATGGAGAAAAGCACCACGGGGTGGTCAGCTTGGGGAGGTCAGGAAACATGCAGTGGCAATGTAGGATGTAGGTTTCTGAAAAACATCGCGGGATGGTGCGCATTGCATGGGAGTGTAACATTACATTCACTAGTAGGAGTGAGAAAAACAACACGGGGTGGTGTTAATTGGAGGGTCTGAATTAGGATAGGCAGTGAGTGGCAATGTTGGATGGAGAAAAGCACCACGGGGTGTTCAACATGGGGAGGTCAGGAAACATGCAGTGGCAACGTCGGATAGGTTTCGGAAAACAACGCAGGGTGGTGCGCATTGTATGGGTGTGTAACATTACATTCACTAGGAGGAGTGAGAAAAACATCACGGGGTGGTGTGAATCATAGGATCAGAATTAGGATACGAAGTGAGTGGCAATGTAGGTTGGAGAAAAGCACCACAGGGTGGTCAGCATGGGGATGTCAGTAAACATGCATTGGCAATGTAGGATAGGTTCCTGAAAAACATCGCGGGGTGGTGCGCATTGTAAGGGTTTCTAACAGGCCATTCACTAGTAGGAGTGAGAAAAACATCACGGGGTGGTGTGAATCGTAGGGTCTGAATTAGGTTAGGCAGTGAGTGGCAATGTAGGATGGAGGAAAGCACCATGGTGTGGTTAGCACGTGGAGGTTAGGAAACATGCAGTGGCAGTGTAGGATAGGTTTCTGAAAAACATCACTGGGAGGTGCGCATTGTATGGTTGTGTAACATTACATTCACTAGTAGGCGTGAGAAATACAATACGGGATGGTGTGAATCGGAGGGTGTGAATAAGGATAGGCAGTGAGTGGCAATGTAGGATGCAGAAAAGCACCACGGGATGGTCAGCATGGGGAGGTTTGGAAACACGCAGTGGCAATATAGGATAGGTTTCTGAAAAACATCGCGGGGTGCTGCGCATTGTATGGGTGTGTAACATTATATTCACTAGTAGGAGTGAGAAAAACATCAAGGGGTGGTGTGAATCGGAGGGTCTGAATTAGGTTGGCAGGGAGTGGCAATGTAGGAAGGAGAAAAGCACGACGGAGTGCTCACCATGGGGAGGTCAGGAAACATGCAGTGACAATGTAGGATAGTTTTCTGAAAAACATCGTGGGGTGGTGTGCCAGGTGCCGTGGCCAGCGCGGGGAAGGAGTCAGGCGAGAGACTGAAGAAACAGGGAGATCAGTTGCTCAGGAGGCAAAAGGCGATTTATTGAAAGACTACAGAATTTTTATAATGTTTCAAAACAAAGAGCAGTACAAGTCACTTCAGGACTCTTTCTTGTGCACACAGCAAAGGTAAACATGCTCCTGGGCCCGTGAGAAACTTCTATGTTGTGCAGCCCAGGAGGTAAACATTTTCTTGGGCCCATGAGAAACTTCTATTGTTTATGTTATGAAGCTTTTCCCAGGTTAATATCAGCACGATGCTTTGTGTAGAAGGCTGAGGTCACTGTAGGATGAGGAACTGATTGAGGTCCAGCTTCAGTGTGTGGTTTCCCACACCCGTTCACTGCCGGAACCCTGGCTCCTGCTCCCAACATATCCCCCTTATTTCTTAGACAAAGCGTCGCATGGGAATTTCATTAGCAGTTGACTCTAACTTAAAACGTTTCAAGTCCAAAGGCACATTTCTCATTTGCCCAACAACAGTTCTCACAAAGTATGAAAAAATTGTTATCATGGTGATAAATGCTAGAGCTCCAATCACACAGATCTTTGTAACATATAGTATAATTATGATGGCACAAATGCCGTGAGAGTCCATATACACTTTTGCTTGGGTATTTTTGTCTACATTCTGGAATATGCTCAGGGGGATTACGTTTTCCCACTCTAGTTTCACTGCTGTTGCAAAATACATACATCATATCTACTCCCCAGTGCATTCCATTCGTAAAGTTTCCATCCCAATCAGAGTATCTTTCTATTAATGTACACTTCTTATTTGTTTTAGAAAAACATAGGGGTAATGTAGCAGACATTCCAGTATAATTATATACAATAGAGATAGGTTGTATATGAGTGGAAGAAGGAAAACTTAAGTCACGAGTATTATTTACATAAACAGTAACATCATCGTTGTCGCCCCATGACATAGGGTGCAACAAAGGAGGATTAGGTACAAATGCCCAATAATTATCTGCCCATACAGGCATACAAAACGTATGCAAAACCCAAATAATGCTTAACAGTTGAGCCAAAAACAGCAGAGTTTCATCTCTTGTCGCAGGAGACCTTCTGGTCGTTGTTCTCATCCTCGAGGTCATGGTTAGTCGAAGCATCGTCCTGCGCAATTTTTCTATCTTGCTCTTGGGCATGTCGTACACAGCGTTCTGGGATCCACCTGGGTGTATCAGCGTCTGTGGGAAAAACACAAACATACCCTCTTCCCCATATCAATACTGGGTCAGGGCCATGTAATAGATTAGTTAACGGGTCTTTCCAATAAACCATTGGCTTGGAGGGCAAATCAGGAGACCAATGTCTCTCAGCTGCAGATCTATTGGAAGCATCAAAAGTTAAAAAATTAAGAACGTAAAGAGCATGGTTAAGAAGGATTTTGGGAGAATACTTATACCATCTCCCCCTTTTTAATTTCTTTAATGTGTTTTTTAGTGAGAGATTAGCACGTTCAACAATTCCTTGTCCTTGAGGATTATAAGGCAGTCCAGTAACATGTTTAATATGGAAAGTCTGACAGAATTTGGCAAAGGGTTTACTAACATATGCTGGGCCATTATCAGTTTTAATGGATCGAGGAATGCCCAGGATAGAGAAACAATATAGTAGGTGTTGTATTACATGGGTGGCAGGTTCTCCAGTCATAGGTAAAACAAGCATGTAATGAGAAAAGGTGTCTATGGTAACGTGTAGGTATTTTAATGACCCAAAAAAAGGATAATGAGCAAAATGCGGTACTGTTATCAAACCTGCTGTTTTCAGTACTATAACCAAGACAAATAAAATTTACATTATCTCGAGCTTTCTATAACTTACAATATACCTCCAAGTTTTATCTTCTTACATATTCGGGCACAGCCAGACATTTTATTTAAAGACGAATCACTTTCTTTGTCCCTCCTTTTTACTATCACCAGTCAATTACCTTTTCTTTCGCTTCTCAGACAACATTAAAACTCACAACAAAACCCTTGAAGTCACCTTCTAGTAGTCTAAATCATATTTAATTATTTTATGTCTTTTTACCATATTAAAATGCTGTTTTGTTTTGTTTTGTTTTGTTTTTAAAAAAACTATAACCTTTTTACTGGCTCAATTACAGCATGACCTGGTTTTCACTTAGTAAAGTTGATATGATTTTCAAAAACCATACATATACACATATATGTGCATATGTTTACATTTTAACTAGAAAGAAAAATACTCTTTTTAAAAGGTATGCCAAGGTTGCAAGCAATCAGTTGAAGACTTACATATTAAACAAGGCACCACAACATTAAAGACACAAACAAACAAAGGTTGTTTCTTGCATAGTTTGGTGAGCTAAAGGAAATAATTTTTCTTATTATGAACCTTGGATCTAATAAGCCATATGGATCCTGCAACAGAAATGAGCAACAAGCCCCTAAGTTAGTAACAAGTTTAAACAGGCAACCAAGGAGAGGGCATTTTTTTTCTCAGCTGTACCATCATTAATCATGTCCTTTTTAACCTGGAGAGAAAGATTGTGAGCTCACTCTCAAACCTCGGGCCAATGGTCTAAGATAAGGGAGAGAGGAGATGAAGTTGTCTGGCAGAGCAGAGGGCGGGGATGGGGGGTATAAGGAGGATGCCACATTCTCTGAAGATTTGGTTTTTCTTATAAAACTTTCTCGAGTTCTTTTTTTCCCATTTACTAGACTCAGAGTCCCCTTTTAAACAGTCCTTAATTAGAGTCCAAATTGGAAACACATCCACAGGAACCTTCTCAGGACCGCAAGCACAATAATAATCTTTAATCTTTTCTCCTACTGTTTTCCAAGTCTCAACATTAACCGTTCCCTGTTCGGGAAACCAGGGGCAAACCTGATGCACAAAATCAACAAACCGATGAAGTTGAAGCTTAGCTACAGGAATGCCACTACTCTTTAACAAAGGGAAATAACTTGTTCAAAAAGTTCCCGTTCTGATGACGGGGAGTTACCCATTCTCAATCCCTGTGTATATGTCACTCCCTGCTACTTTCACTTTTCACTTACATGTGTCCTAGTAGCAGCGGTCTTCTCGGAACTCCCGATTCTCCTTCCACTGGAAAAACGCTCCGAATGCTTATATTCCAAGCCCCAAGTTCGGGCGCCAAGTGCCAGGTGCCACGGCCAGCGCGGGGAAGGAGTCAGGCGAGAGACTGAAGACACAGGGAGACCAGTTGCTCAGGAGGCAAAAGGCGATTTATTGAAAGACTACAGAGTTTTTATAATGTTTCAAAACAAAGAGCAGTACAAGTCACTTCAGGACACTTTCTTGTGCACACAGCAAAGGTAAACATGCTCCTGGGGCCGTGAGAAACTTCTATGTTGTGCAGCCCAGGAGGGAAACATGTTCTTGGGCCCATGAGAAATTTCTATTGTTTCTGTTATGAAGCTATTCCCAGGTTAATATCAGCGCGATGCTTTGTCTAGAAGGCTGAGGTCACTGTAGGATGAGGAACTGATTGAGGTCCAGCTTCAGTGTGTGATTTCCCACACGTGTTCACTGCCGGACCCCTGGCTCCTGCTCCGAACAGTGGTGCGCATTGTAAGGGTTTCTAACAGGCCATTCACTTGTAGGAGAGAGAAAATCATCACGGGGTGGTGTGAATCAGAGGGTCTGAATTAGGTTAGGCAGTGAGTGGCAATGTAGGATGGAGGAAAGCACCACGGGGTGGTCAGCATGGGGAGGTAAGGAAACATGCAGTGGCAATGTAGGATAGGTTTCTGAAAAACATCGAGGGGTTGTGCGCATTGGATGGGTGTGTAACATTACATTCCACAGTAGGAGTGAGAAATACAATACGGGATGTTGTGAATCGGAGTGTGTGAATTAGTATAGGCAGTGAGTGGCAATGTAGGATGGAGAAAAGCACCACGCAGTGGTCAGCATGGGGATGTTAGGAAACATGTAGTGGCAATGTAGGATAGGTTTCTGAAAAACATCGTGGGGTGGTGCGCATTGTATGGTTGTGTAATATAACATTCACTAGTAGGAGTGAGAAAAACATCAAGGGGTGGTCTGAACCAGAGCGTCTGAATTAGCATAGGAACCGAGGGGCAATTTAGGATGGAGAAAAGCCCCAAGGGGTGGTCAGCATGGGGAGGTCAGGAAACATGAAGTGGCAATGTAGGATAGCTTTCTGAAAAGCATTGCGGTGTGGTGCGCATTGTATGGGTGTGTAACATTATATTCACTAGTAGGAGTGAGAAAAACATCACGGGGTGGTGTGAATCAGAGGGTCTGAATTAGGATAGGCAGTGAGTGGCAATGTAGGATGGAGAAAAGCACCACGGGTTGGTCAGCATGGGTAGGTCAGGAAACTTGCAGTGGTAATGTAGGATAGGTTTCTGAAAAACATCGCGGGGTGGTGCACATTGTATGGGTGTGTAACATTACATTCACTAGTAGGAGTGAGAAAAACATCACGGGGTGTTGTGAATCGGAGGGTCTGAATTAGGATAGGCAGTGAGTGGCAATGTAGGATGGAGAAAACACCACGGGGTGGTCAGCATGGGGAGGTCAGGAAAAATGCAGTGGCAATGTAGGATAGGTTTCTGAAAAACATCGCGGGTTGGTGCACATTGTATTGGTGTGTAACATTACATTCACTAGTAGGAGTGAGAAAAACATCACGGGTTGGTGTGAAACAGAGGGTCTGAATAAGGATAGGCAGTGAGTGGCAATGTAGGCTGGAGAAAAGCACCACGGGGTGGTCAGCATGGGGAGGTCACGAAACATGCAGTGGCAAAGTAGGATTGGTTTTTGAAAAACATCGCGGGGTGGTGCGCATTGTACGGCTGTGTAACATTATATTGACTAGTAGGAGTGAGAAAAAATCACGGGGTGGTGTGAATCGGAGGGTCTGAATTAGAATAGGCAGTGAGTGGCAATGTAGGATGGAGAAAAGAACGACGGGGTGCTCAGCATGGGGAGGTCAGGAAACATGCAGTGGCAACGTAGGATAGGTTTCGGAAAACAACGCGGGGTGTTGCGCTTTGTATGGTTGTGTAACATTACATTCACAGGTAGGAGTGAGAAAAACATCACGGGGTGGTGTGAATAATAGGATCGGAATTAGGATACGAAGTGAGTGGCAATGTAGGATGGAGAAAAGCACCACGGGGTGGTCAGCATGGGGAGGTCAGGAAACATGCAGTGGCAATGTAGGATAGGTTTCTGAAAAACATCGGGGGGTGGTGCGCATTGTAAGGTTTTCTAACAGGCCATTCACTAGTAGGAGAGAGAAAAACATCACGGGGTGGTGTGAATCAGAGGGTCTGAATTAGGTAAGGCAGTGAGTGGCAATGTAGGATGGAGGAAAGCATCACGGGGTGGTCAGCATGGGGAGGTCAGGAAGCATGCAGTGGCAATGTAGGATAGGTTTCTGAAAAACATCGCACGGTGGTGCGCATTGAATGGGTATGTAACATTACATTCATTAGTAGGAGTGAGAAAAACATCAAGGGGTGGTCTGAATCGGAGAGTCTGAATTAGGATAGGCAGGGAGGGGCAATGTAGGATGGAGAAAAGCACCACGGGGTGGTCAGCTTGGGGAGGTCAGGAAACATGCAGTGGCAATGTAGGATGTAGGTTTCTGAAAAACATCGCGGGATGGTGCGCATTGCATGGGAGTGTAACATTACATTCACTAGTAGGAGTGAGAAAAACAACACGGGGTGGTGTTAATTGGAGGGTCTGAATTAGGATAGGCAGTGAGTGGCAATGTTGGATGGAGAAAAGCACCACGGGGTGTTCAACATGGGGAGGTCAGGAAACATGCAGTGGCAACGTCGGATAGGTTTCGGAAAACAACGCAGGGTGGTGCGCATTGTATGGGTGTGTAACATTACATTCACTAGGAGGAGTGAGAAAAACATCACGGGGTGGTGTGAATCATAGGATCAGAATTAGGATACGAAGTGAGTGGCAATGTAGGTTGGAGAAAAGCACCACAGGGTGGTCAGCATGGGGATGTCAGTAAACATGCAGTGGCAATGTAGGATAGGTTCCTGAAAAACATCGCGGGGTGGTGCGCATTGTAAGGGTTTCTAACAGGCCATTCACTAGTAGGAGTGAGAAAAACATCACGGGGTGGTGTGAATCGTAGGGTCTGAATTAGGTTAGGCAGTGAGTGGCAATGTAGGATGGAGGAAAGCACCATGGTGTGGTTAGCACGTGGAGGTTAGGAAACATGCAGTGGCAGTGTAGGATAGGTTTCTGAAAAACATCACTGGGAGGTGCGCATTGTATGGTTGTGTAACATTACATTCACTAGTAGGCGTGAGAAATACAATACGGGATGGTGTGAATCGGAGGGTGTGAATAAGGATAGGCAGTGAGTGGCAATGTAGGATGCAGAAAAGCACCACGGGATGGTCAGCATGGGGAGGTTTGGAAACACGCAGTGGCAATATAGGATAGGTTTCTGAAAAACATCGCGGGGTGCTGCGCATTGTATGGGTGTGTAACATTATATTCACTAGTAGGAGTGAGAAAAACATCAAGGGGTGGTGTGAATCGGAGGGTCTGAATTAGGTTGGCAGGGAGTGGCAATGTAGGAAGGAGAAAAGCACGACGGAGTGCTCACCATGGGGAGGTCAGGAAACATGCAGTGACAATGTAGGATAGTTTTCTGAAAAACATCGTGGGGTGGTGTGCCAGGTGCCGTGGCCAGCGCGGGGAAGGAGTCAGGCGAGAGACTGAAGAAACAGGGAGATCAGTTGCTCAGGAGGCAAAAGGCGATTTATTGAAAGACTACAGAATTTTTATAATGTTTCAAAACAAAGAGCAGTACAAGTCACTTCAGGACTCTTTCTTGTGCACACAGCAAAGGTAAACATGCTCCTGGGCCCGTGAGAAACTTCTATGTTGTGCAGCCCAGGAGGTAAACATTTTCTTGGGCCCATGAGAAACTTCTATTGTTTATGTTATGAAGCTTTTCCCAGGTTAATATCAGCACGATGCTTTGTGTAGAAGGCTGAGGTCACTGTAGGATGAGGAACTGATTGAGGTCCAGCTTCATTGTGTGGTTTCCCACACCCGTTCACTGCCGGAACCCTGGCTCCTGCTCCCAACATATCCCCCTTATTTCTTAGACAAAGCGTCGCATGGGAATTTCATTAGCAGTTGACTCTAACTTAAAACGTTTCAAGTCCAAAGGCACATTTCTCATTTGCCCAACAACAGTTCTCACAAAGTATGAAAAAATTGTTATCATGGTGATAAATGCTAGAGCTCCAATCACACAGATCTTTGTAACATATAGTATAATTATGATGGCACAAATGCCGTGAGAGTCCATATACACTTTTGCTTGGGTATTTTTGTCTACATTCTGGAATATGCTCAGGGGGATTACGTTTTCCCACTCTAGTTTCACTGCTGTTGCAAAATACATACATCATATCTACTCCCCAGTGCATTCCATTCGTAAAGTTTCCATCCCAATCAGAGTATCTTTCTATTAATGTACACTTCTTATTTGTTTTAGAAAAACATAGGGGTAATGTAGCAGACATTCCAGTATAATTATATACAATAGAGATAGGTTGTATATGAGTGGAAGAAGGAAAACTTAAGTCACGAGTATTATTTACATAAACAGTAACATCATCGTTGTCGCCCCATGACATAGGGTGCAACAAAGGAGGATTAGGTACAAATGCCCAATAATTATCTGCCCATACAGGCATACAAAACGTATGCAAAACCCAAATAATGCTTAACAGTTGAGCCAAAAACAGCAGAGTTTCATCTCTTGTCGCAGGAGACCTTCTGGTCGTTGTTCTCATCCTCGAGGTCATGGTTAGTCGAAGCATCGTCCTGCGCAATTTTTCTATCTTGCTCTTGGGCATGTCGTACACAGCGTTCTGGGATCCACCTGGGTGTATCAGCGTCTGTGGGAAAAACACAAACATACCCTCTTCCCCATATCAATACTGGGTCAGGGCCATGTAATAGATTAGTTAACGGGTCTTTCCAATAAACCATTGGCTTGGAGGGCAAATCAGGAGACCAATGTCTCTCAGCTGCAGATCTATTGGAAGCATCAAAAGTTAAAAAATTAAGAACGTAAAGAGCATGGTTAAGAAGGATTTTGGGAGAATACTTATACCATCTCCCCCTTTTTAATTTCTTTAATGTGTTTTTTAGTGAGAGATTAGCACGTTCAACAATTCCTTGTCCTTGAGGATTATAAGGCAGTCCAGTAACATGTTTAATATGGAAAGTCTGACAGAATTTGGCAAAGGGTTTACTAACATATGCTGGGCCATTATCAGTTTTAATGGATCGAGGAATGCCCAGGATAGAGAAACAATATAGTAGGTGTTGTATTACATGGGTGGCAGGTTCTCCAGTCATAGGTAAAACAAGCATGTAATGAGAAAAGGTGTCTATGGTAACGTGTAGGTATTTTAATGACCCAAAAAAAGGATAATGAGCAAAATGCGGTACTGTTATCAAACCTGCTGTTTTCAGTACTATAACCAAGACAAATAAAATTTACATTATCTCGAGCTTTCTATAACTTACAATATACCTCCAAGTTTTATCTTCTTACATATTCGGGCACAGCCAGACATTTTATTTAAAGACGAATCACTTTCTTTGTCCCTCCTTTTTACTATCACCAGTCAATCACCTTTTCTTTCGCTTCTCAGACAACATTAAAACTCACAACAAAACCCTTGAAGTCACCTTCTAGTAGTCTAAATCATATTTAATTATTTTATGTCTTTTTACCATATTAAAATGCTGTTTTGTTTTGTTTTGTTTTGTTTTTAAAAAAACTATAACCTTTTTACTGGCTCAATTACAGCATGACCTGGTTTTCACTTAGTAAAGTTGATATGATTTTCAAAAACCATACATATACACATATATGTGCATATGTTTACATTTTAACTAGAAAGAAAAATACTCTTTTTAAAAGGTATGCCAAGGTTGCAAGCAATCAGTTGAAGACTTACATATTAAACAAGGCACCACAACATTAAAGACACAAACAAACAAAGGTTGTTTCTTGCATAGTTTGGTGAGCTAAAGGAAATAATTTTTCTTATTATGAACCTTGGATCTAATAAGCCATATGGATCCTGCAACAGAAATGAGCAACAAGCCCCTAAGTTAGTAACAAGTTTAAACAGGCAACCAAGGAGAGGGCATTTTTTTTCTCAGCTGTACCATCATTAATCATGTCCTTTTTAACCTGGAGAGAAAGATTGTGAGCTCACTCTCAAACCTCGGGCCAATGGTCTAAGATAAGGGAGAGAGGAGATGAAGTTGTCTGGCAGAGCAGAGGGCGGGGATGGGGGGTATAAGGAGGATGCCACATTCTCTGAAGATTTGGTTTTTCTTATAAAACTTTCTCGAGTTCTTTTTTTCCCATTTACTAGACTCAGAGTCCCCTTTTAAACAGTCCTTAATTAGAGTCCAAATTGGAAACACATCCACAGGAACCTTCTCAGGACCCCAAGCACAATAATAATCTTTAATCTTTTCTCCTACTGTTTTCCAAGTCTCAACATTAACCGTTCCCTGTTCGGGAAACCAGGGGCAAACCTGATGCACAAAATCAACAAACCGATGAATTTGAAGCTTAGCTACAGGAATGCCACTACTCTTTAACAAAGGGAAATAACTTGTTCAAAAAGTTCCCGTTCTGATGACGGGGAGTTACCCATTCTCAATCCCTGTGTATATGTCACTCCCTGCTACTTTCACTTTTCACTTACATGTGTCCTAGTAGCAGCGGTCTTCTCGGAACTCCCGATTCTCCTTCCACTGGAAAAACGCTCCGAATGCTTATATTCCAAGCCCCAAGTTCGGGCGCCAAGTGCCAGGTGCCACGGCCAGCGCGGGGAAGGAGTCAGGCGAGAGACTGAAGACACAGGGAGACCAGTTGCTCAGGAGGCAAAAGGCGATTTATTGAAAGACTACAGAGTTTTTATAATGTTTCAAAACAAAGAGCAGTACAAGTCACTTCAGGACACTTTCTTGTGCACACAGCAAAGGTAAACATGCTCCTGGGGCCGTGAGAAACTTCTATGTTGTGCAGCCCAGGAGGGAAACATGTTCTTGGGCCCATGAGAAATTTCTATTGTTTCTGTTATGAAGCTATTCCCAGGTTAATATCAGCGCGATGCTTTGTCTAGAAGGCTGAGGTCACTGTAGGATGAGGAACTGATTGAGGTCCAGCTTCAGTGTGTGATTTCCCACACGTGTTCACTGCCGGACCCCTGGCTCCTGCTCCGAACAGTGGTGCGCATTGTAAGGGTTTCTAACAGGCCATTCACTTGTAGGAGAGAGAAAATCATCACGGGGTGGTGTGAATCAGAGGGTCTGAATTAGGTTAGGCAGTGAGTGGCAATGTAGGATGGAGGAAAGCACCACGGGGTGGTCAGCATGGGGAGGTAAGGAAACATGCAGTGGCAATGTAGGATAGGTTTCTGAAAAACATCGAGGGGTTGTGCGCATTGTATGGGTGTGTAACATTACATTCCACAGTAGGAGTGAGAAATACAATACGGGATGTTGTGAATCGGAGTGTGTGAATTAGTATAGGCAGTGAGTGGCAATGTAGGATGGAGAAAAGCACCACGCAGTGGTCAGCATGGGGATGTTAGGAAACATGTAGTGGCAATGTAGGATAGGTTTCTGAAAAACATCGTGGGGTGGTGCGCATTGTATGGTTGTGTAATATAACATTCACTAGTAGGAGTGAGAAAAACATCAAGGGGTGGTCTGAACCAGAGCGTCTGAATTAGCATAGGAACCGAGGGGCAATTTAGGATGGAGAAAAGCCCCAAGGGGTGGTCAGCATGGGGAGGTCAGGAAACATGAAGTGGCAATGTAGGATAGCTTTCTGAAAAGCATTGCGGTGTGGTGCGCATTGTATGGGTGTGTAACATTATATTCACTAGTAGGAGTGAGAAAAACATCACGGGGTGGTGTGAATCAGAGGGTCTGAATTAGGATAGGCAGTGAGTGGCAATGTAGGATGGAGAAAAGCACCACGGGTTGGTCAGCATGGGTAGGTCAGGAAACTTGCAGTGGTAATGTAGGATAGGTTTCTGAAAAACATCGCGGGGTGGTGCACATTGTATGGGTGTGTAACATTACATTCACTAGTAGGAGTGAGAAAAACATCACGGGGTGTTGTGAATCGGAGGGTCTGAATTAGGATAGGCAGTGAGTGGCAATGTAGGATGGAGAAAACACCACGGGGTGGTCAGCATGGGGAGGTCAGGAAAAATGCAGTGGCAATGTAGGATAGGTTTCTGAAAAACATCGCGGGTTGGTGCACATTGTATTGGTGTGTAACATTACATTCACTAGTAGGAGTGAGAAAAACATCACGGGTTGGTGTGAAACAGAGGGTCTGAATAAGGATAGGCAGTGAGTGGCAATGTAGGCTGGAGAAAAGCACCACGGGGTGGTCAGCATGGGGAGGTCACGAAACATGCAGTGGCAAAGTAGGATTGGTTTTTGAAAAACATCGCGGGGTGGTGCGCATTGTACGGCTGTGTAACATTATATTGACTAGTAGGAGTGAGAAAAAATCACGGGGTGGTGTGAATCGGAGGGTCTGAATTAGAATAGGCAGTGAGTGGCAATGTAGGATGGAGAAAAGAACGACGGGGTGCTCAGCATGGGGAGGTCAGGAAACATGCAGTGGCAACGTAGGATAGGTTTCGGAAAACAACGCGGGGTGTTGCGCTTTGTATGGTTGTGTAACATTACATTCACAGGTAGGAGTGAGAAAAACATCACGGGGTGGTGTGAATAATAGGATCGGAATTAGGATACGAAGTGAGTGGCAATGTAGGATGGAGAAAAGCACCACGGGGTGGTCAGCATGGGGAGGTCAGGAAACATGCAGTGGCAATGTAGGATAGGTTTCTGAAAAACATCGGGGGGTGGTGCGCATTGTAAGGTTTTCTAACAGGCCATTCACTAGTAGGAGAGAGAAAAACATCACGGGGTGGTGTGAATCAGAGGGTCTGAATTAGGTAAGGCAGTGAGTGGCAATGTAGGATGGAGAAAAGCACCACGGGGTGGTCAGCATGGGGTTGTTAGGAAACATGCAGTGGTAATGTAGGATACGTTTCTGAAAAACATCGTGTGGTGGTGAGCATTGTATGGTTGTGTAACATAACATTCACTAGTAGGAGTGAGAAAAACATCAAGGGGTGGTTTGAATCGGAGCGTCTGAATTAGGATAGGCAGGGAAGGGCAATGTAGGAAGGAGAAAAGCAATACGAGGTGGTGAGCATGGGGAGGTCAGGAAACATGCAGTGGCAATGTAGGATAGGTTTCTGAAAAACATCGATGTGTTGTGCGCATTGTATGGGTGTGTAACATTATATTCACTAGTAGCAGTGAGAAAAACATCACAGGGTGGTTTGAATTGGGGGTTCTGAATTAGGATAGGCAGTGAGTGGCAATGTAGGATGGAGAAAAGCACGACGGGGTGGTCAGCATGGGGAGGTCAGGAAACATGCAGTGGCAATGTAGGATAGGTTTCAGAAAACAACGCGGGGTGTTGCATTTTGTATGGGTGTGTAACATTGCATTCACAGGTAGGAGTGAGAAAAGCATCACGGGGTGGTGTGAATCATAGGATCGGAATTAGGATACGAAGTGAGTGGCAATGTAGGATGGAGAAAAGCACCACGGGGTGGTCAGCATGGGGAGGTCACGAAACATGCAGTGGCAAAGTAGGATTGGTTTTTGAAAAACATCGCGGGGTGGTGCGCATTGTATGGCTGTGTAACATTATATTGACTAGTAGGAGTGAGAAAAAATCACGGGGTGGTGTGAATCGGAGGGTCTGAATTAGAATAGGCAGTGAGTGGCAATGTAGGATGGAGAAAAGAACGACGGGGTGCTCAGCATGGGGAGGTCAGGAAACATGCAGTGGCAACGTAGGATAGGTTTCGGAAAACAACGCGGGGTGTTGCGCTTTGTATGGGTGTGTAACATTACATTCACAGGTAGGAGTGAGAAAAACATCACGGGGTGGTGTGAATAATAGGATCGGAATTAGGATACGAAGTGAGTGGCAATGTAGGATGGAGAAAAGCACCACGGGGTGGTCAGCATGGGGAGGTCAGGAAACATGCAGTGGCAATGTAGGATAGGTTTCTGAAAAACATCGGGGGGTGGTGCGCATTGTAAGGTTTTCTAACAGGCCATTCACTAGTAGGAGAGAGAAAAACATCACGGGGTGGTGTGAATCAGAGGGTCTGAATTAGGTAAGGCAGTGAGTGGCAATGTAGGATGGAGAAAAGCACCACGGGGTGGTCACCATGGGGTTGTTAGGAAACATGCAGTGGTAATGTAGGATACGTTTCTGAAAAACATCGTGTGGTGGTGAGCATTGTATGGTTGTGTAACATAACATTCACTAGTAGGAGTGAGAAAAACATCAAGGGGTGGTTTGAATCGGAGCGTCTGAATTAGGATAGGCAGGGAAGGGCAATGTAGGAAGGAGAAAAGCAATACGAGGTGGTGAGCATGGGGAGGTCAGGAAACATGCAGTGGCAATGTAGGATAGGTTTCTGAAAAACATCGATGTGTTGTGCGCATTGTATGGGTGTGTAACATTATATTCACTAGTAGCAGTGAGAAAAACATCACAGGGTGGTTTGAATTGGGGGTTCTGAATTAGGATAGGCAGTGAGTGGCAATGTAGGATGGAGAAAAGCACGACGGGGTGGTCAGCATGGGGAGGTCAGGAAACATGCAGTGGCAATGTAGGATAGGTTTCAGAAAACAACGCGGGGTGTTGCGTTTTGTATGGGTGTGTAACATTGCATTCACAGGTAGGAGTGAGAAAAGCATCACGGGGTGGTGTGAATCATAGGATCGGAATTAGGATATGAAGTGAGTGGCAATGTAGGATGGAGAAAAGCACCACGGGGTGGTCAGCATGGGTAGGTCTGGAAACATGCAGTGGCAATATAGGATATGTTTCTGAAAAACATCGCGGGTTGGTGCGCATTTTATGGGTTTTTAACATTACATTCACTAGTAGGAGTGAGAAAAACATCACGGGGTGCTGTGAATCGGAGGGTCTGAATTAGGTTGGCAGGGAGTGGCAATGTAGGAAGGAGAAAAGCACGACGGAGTGCTCACCATGGGGAGGTCAGAAAACATGCAGTGGCAATGTAGGATAGGTTTCTGAAAAACATCGCGGGGTGGTGCGCATTGTAAGGGTTTCTAACAGGCCATTCACTAGTAGGAGAGAGAAAAACATCACGGGGTGGTGTGATTCAGAGGGTCTGAATTAGGTTAGGCAGTGAGTGGCAATGTAGGATGGAGGAAAGCATCACGGGGTGGTCAGCATGGGGAGGTCTGGAAGCATGCAGAGGCAATGTAGGATAGGTTTCTGAAAAACATCGCGGAGTAGTGCGCATTATATGGGTTGCTAACATTACATTCAGTAATAGCAATGAGAAAAACATCAAGGGGTGGTGTGAATCGGAGGGCCTGAATAAGGATAGGCAGTGAGTGGCAATGTAGGATGGAGAAAAGTAAGACGGGCTGGTCAGCATGTGGAGATCAGGAAACATGCAGTGGCAATGTAGCATAGCTTTCTGAAAGACTTCACGGGGTGGTGCGCATTGTATGGGTTCCTCACATTACGTTCACTAGTAGTGTGGGAAAAACATCACGGGGTGGTGTGAATCATAGGATCTAAATTAGTTTAGGCAGTGCGTAGCAATGTAGGATGGAGAAAAGCACCACGGGGTGGTGAGCATCGGGAGGTCAGGAAATATGCAGTGGCAACGTAGGATAGGTTTCGGAAAAACATCGCAAGGTGGTGCGCATTGATTGGGAATGTAACATTACATTCATTAGTAGGAGTGAGAAAAACTTCAAGGGGTGGTCTGAATCGGAGTGTCTGAATTAGGATAGGCAGGGAGGGGCAATGTAGGATGGAGAAAAGCACCACGGGGTGGTCAGCATGGGGATGTCAGGAAACATGCAGTGTCAAAGTAGGATAGGTTTCTGAAACACATGGCGGGGTGGTGCGCATTGTATGGGTGTGTAACATTATATTCACTAGTAGGAGTGAGAAAAATGTCACGGGGTGGTGCACATTGTATGGGTTTGTGACATTATATTCACTAGTAGGAGTGAGAAAAACTTCAAGGGGTGGTCTGAATCGGAGAGTCTGAATTAGGATAGGCAGGGAGGGGCCATGTAGGATGGAGAAAAGCACCACGGGGTGGTCAGCATGGGGAGGTCAGGAAACATGCAGTGGCAATGTAGGATAGGTTTCTGAAAAACATGGTGGGGTGCTGCGCATTGTATGGGTGTGTAACATTGTATTGACTAGTAGGAGTGAGAAAAACGTCACGGGGTGGTGCACATTGTATGGGTGTGTAACATTATATTCACTAGTAGGAGTGAGAAAAACATCACGGGGTGGTGCGCATTGTATGGGTGTGTAACATTATATTCACTAGTAGGAGTGAGAAAAACATCACGGGTTGGTGTGAATCGGAGTCTCTGAATTAGAATAGGCAGTGAGTAGCAATGCAGGATGGAGAAAAGCACCACGGGTTGGTCAGCATGGGGAGGTCAGTAAACTTGCAGTGGCAATGTAGGACAGGTTTCTGAAAAACATCACAGGGTGGTGCACATTGTATGGGTGTGTAACATTACATTCACTACTAGGAGTGAGAAAAACATCACGGGGTGCTGTGTATCGGAGGGTCTGAATTAGGATAGGCAGTGAGTGGCAATGTAGGATTGAGAAAAGCACGACGGGGTGGTCAGCATGGGGAGGTCAGGAAACATGCAGTGGAAATGTAGGATAGGTTTCTGAAACACATCGCGGGTTGGTGCACATTGTATTGGTGTGTAACATTACATTCACTAGTAGGAGTGAGAAAAACATCACGCGGGGGGTGTGAATCGGAGGGTCTGAATAAGGATAGGCAGTGAGTGGAAATGTAGGATGGAGAAAAGCACCACGGGGTGGTCAGCATGGGGAGGTCAGGAAAAATGCAGTGGCAATATGGGATAGGTTTGAAAAACATCACAGCGTGTTGCGCATTGTATGGGTGTGTAACATTACATTCACTAATAGGAGTGAGAAAAACATCACGGGGTGGTGTTAATCGGAGGGTCTGAATTAGGATAGGGAGTGAGTGGCAATGTAGGATGGAGAAAAGCACCACGGGGTGGTCAGCATGGGGAGGTCAGGAAACATGCAGTGGAAATGTAGGCGAGGTTTCTGTAAAACATCGCGGGGTGTTGCGCATTGTATGGCTGTGTAACATTACATTCACTACTAGGAGTGAGAAAAACATCACGGAGTGGTGTGAATCAGAGGGTCTGAATTAGGATAAGCAGTGAGTGGCAAAGTAGGATGGAGAAAAGCACCACGGTGTGGTCAGCATGAGGAGGACAGGAATCATGCAGTGGCAGTGTACGATAGGTTTCTGAAAAACATCGCAGGGTGGTGCGCATTGTATGGGTGTGTAACATTACATTCACCAGTAGGAGTGAGAAAAACATCACGGGATGGTGTGAATCGGAGGGTCTGAATTAATTTGGCAGGGAGTGGCAAGGTAGGAAGGAGAAAAGCACGACGGAGTGCTCCCCATGAGGAGGTCAGAAACATACAGTGGCAATTTAGGATAGGTTTCTGAAAAACATCGGGGGGTGGTGCGCATTGTAAGGGTTTCTAACAGGCCATTCACTAGTAGGAGAGAGAAAAACATCACGGGGTGGTGTGAATCAGAGGGTCTGAATTAGGTAAGGCAGTGAGTGGCAATGTAGAAGGGAGGATATCACCACGGGGTGGTCAGCATGGGGAGGTCAGGAAACATGCAGTGGCAATGTAGGATAGGTTTCTGAAAAACATCGCGGGGTGGTGCGCATTGTAAGGGCTTCTAACAGGCCATTCACTGGTAGGAGAGAGAAAAACATCACGGGGTGGTGTGAATTAGAGGGTCTGAATTAAGTTAGGCAGTGAGTGGCAATGTAGGATGGAGGAAAGCATCACGGGGTGGTCAGCATGGGGAGGTCAGGAACAATGCAGTGGCAATGTAGGATAGGTTTCTGAAAAACATCGCGGGGTAGTGCGCATTGTATGGGTTGCTAACATTACATTCAGTAATAGCAATGAGAAAAACATCAAGGGGTGGTGTGAATCGGAGGGCCTGAATAAGGATAGGCAGTGAGTGGCAATGTAGGATGGAGATAAGTAAGACGGGGTGGTCAGCATGGGGAGATCAGGAAACATGCAGTGGCAATGTAGCATAGGTTTCTGAAAAACTTTCCTGGGTGGTGTGCATTGTATGGGTTCCTCACATTACATTCACTAGTAGTGTGGGAAAAACATCACGGGGTGGTGTGAATCATAGGATCTAAATTAGTTTAGGCAGTGCGTAGCAATGTAGGATGGAGAAAAGCACCACGGGGTGGTGAGCATCGGGAGGTCAGGAAAAATGCAGTGGCAACGTAGGATAGGTTTCGGAAAAACATCGCACGGTGGTGCGCATTGATTGGGAATGTAACATTACATTCATTAGTAGGAGTGAGTAAAACTTCAAGGGGTGGTCTGAATCTGAGAGTCTGAATTAGGATAGGCAGGGAGGGGCAATGTAGGATGGAGAAAAGCACCACGGGGTGGTCAGCATGGGGATGTCAGGAAACATGCAGTGTCAAAGTAGGATAGGTTTCTGAAACACATGGCGGGGTGGTGCGCATTGTATGGGTGTGTAACATTATATTGACTAGTAGGAGTGAGAAAAATGTCACGGGGTGGTGCGCATTGTATGGGTGTGTGACATTATATTCACTAGTAGGAGTGAGAAAAACATCACGGGGTGGTGTGCATTGTATGGGTGTGTAACATTATATTCACTAGTAGGAGTGAGAAAAACATCACGGGTTGGTGTGAATCGGAGTGTCTGAATTAGAATAGGCAGTGAGTGGCAATGTAGGATGGAGAAAAGCACCACGTTGTGGTCAGCATGGGGAGATCAGGAAACATGCAGTCGCAATGTAGCATAGGTTTCTGAAAAACTTCGCGGGGTGGTGCGCATTGTATGGGTTCCTCACATTACATTCACTAGTAGTGTGGGAAAAACATCACGGGGTGGTGTGAATCATAGGATCTAAATTAGTTTAGGCAGTGCGTAGCAATGTAGGATGGAGAAAAGCACCACGGGGTGGTGAGCATCGGGAGGTCAGGAAAAATGCAGTGGCAACGTAGGATAGGTTTTGGAAAAACATCGCACCGTGGTGCGCATTGATTGGGAATGTAACATTACATTCATTAGTAGGAGTAAGAAAAACTTCAAGGGGTGGTCTGAATCGGAGAGTCTGAATTAGGATAGGCAGGGAGGGGCCATGTAGGATGGAGAAAAGCACCACGGGGTGGTCAGCATGGGGAGGTCAGGAAACATGCAGTGGCAATGTAGGATAGGTTTCTGAAAAACATTGCGGGGTGCTGCACATTGTATGGGTGTGTAACATTGTATTGACTAGTAGGAGTGAGAAAAACGTCACGGGGTGGTGCACATTGTATGGGTGTGTAACATTATATTCACTAGTAGGAGTGAGAAAAACATCACGGGGTGGTGCGCATTGTATGGGTGTGTAACATTATATTCACTAGTAGGAGTGAGAAAAACATCACGGGTTGGTGTGAATCGGAGTGTCTGAATTAGAATAGGCAGTGAGTGGCAATGCAGGATGGAGAAAAGCACCACGGGTTGGTCAGCATGGGGAGGTCAGTAAACTTGCAGTGGCAATGTAGGATAGGTTTCTGAAAAACATCACAGGGTGGTGCACATTGTATGGGTGTGTAACATTACATTCACTACTAGGAGTGAGAAAAACATCACGGGGTGCTGTGAATCGGAGGGTCTGAATTAGGATAGGCAGTGAGTGGCAATGTAGGATTGAGAAAAGCACGACGGGGTGGTCAGCATGGGAAGGTCAGGAAACATGCAGTGGAAATGTAGGATAGGTTTCTGAAACACATCGCGGATTGGTGCACATTGTATTGGTGTGTAACATTACATTCACTAGTAGGAGTGAGAAAAACATCATGGGTTGGTGTGAAACGGAGGGTCTGAATAAGGATAGGCAGTGAGTGGCAATGTAGGCTGGAGAGAAGCACCACGGGGTGGTCAGCATGTGGAGGTCATGAAACATGCAGTGGCAATATAGGATAGGTTTCTGAACAACATCGCCGGGTGGTGGGCATTGTATGGGTGTGTAACATAACATTCACCAGTAGGAGTGAGAAAAACATCACGGGGTGGTGTGAATCGGAGTGTCTGAATTAGGATAGGCAGTGAGTGGCAATATAGGATGGAGAAAAGCACCACGGGGTTTTCACCATGGGGAGGTCAGGAAACATGCAGTGGCAATGTAGGATAGGTTTCTGAAAAACATCACGGGCTTGTGTGTATTGTATGGGTGTGTAACATCACATTCACTAGTAGGAGTGAGAAAAACATCACGCGGGGGATGTGAATCGGAGGGTCTGAATAAGGATAGGTAGTGAGTGGAAATGTAGGATGGAGAAAAGCACCACGGGGTGGTCAGCATGGGGAGGTCAGGAAAAATGCAGTGGCAATATGGGATAGGTTTGAAAAACATCACAGCGTGTTGCGCATTGTATGGGTGTGTAACATTACATTCACTAATAGGAGTGAGAAAAACATCACGGGGTGGTGTTAATCGGAGGGTCTGAATTAGGATAGGGAGTGAGTGGCAATGTAGGATGGAGAAAAGCACCACGGGGTGGTCAGCATGGGGAGGTCAGGAAACATGCAGTGGAAATGTAGGCGAGGTTTCTGTAAAACATCGCTGGGTGGTGCGCATTGTATGGCTGTGTAACATTGCATTCACTACTAGGAGTGAGAAAAACATCACGGAGTGGTGTGAATCAGAGGGTCTGAATTAGGATAAGCAGTGAGTGGCAAAGTAGGATGGAGAAAAGCACCACGGTGTGGTCAGCATGAGGAGGACAGGAATCATGCAGTGGCAGTGTACGATAGGTTTCTGAAAAACATCGCAGGGTGGTGCGCATTGTATGGGTGTGTAACATTACATTCACCAATAGGAGTGAGAAAAATATCACGCGGGGGGTGTGAATCGGAGGGTCTGAATAAGGATACGCAATGAGTCGCAATGTAGCTTGGAAAGAACACCACGGGGTGGTCAGCATTGGGAGGTCAGGAAACATGCAGTGGCAATGTAGGATAGGTTTCTGAAAAACATCGTGGGGTGGTGCACATTGTATGGTTGTGTAAAATTACATTCACTAGTAGGAGTGAGAAAAACATCACAGGATTGTGTGAATCGGATGGTCTGAATTAGGATAGGCACAGAGTGGCAATGTAGGATCGAGAAAAGCACCACAGGGTGGTCACAATGGGGAGGTCAGGAAACATGCAGTGGCAATGTAGGATAGGTTTCTGAAAAACATCTCAGGGTGGTGCGCATTGTATGAGTGTGTAACATTACATTCACTAGTAGGAGTGAGAAAAACATCACGAGGTGGTGCGAATTATAGGATCTGAATTAGGATAGGCAGTGAGTGGCAATATAGGATGGAGAAAAGCACCACGGGTTGGTCAGCATGGGGAGGTCAGGAAACATGCAGTGGCAATATAGGATAGGTTTCTGAAAAACATCGCGGGGTGGTGCGCATTTTATGGGTTTTTAACATTATATTCACTAGTAGGAGTCAGAGAAACATCACGGGATGGTGTGAATCGGAGGGTCTGAATTAATTTGGCAGGGAGTGGCAAGGTAGGAAGGAGAAAAGCACGACGGAGTGCTCCCCATGAGGAGGTCAGAAACATACAGTGGCAATTTAGGATAGGTTTCTGAAAAACATCGGGGGGTGGTGCGCATTGTAAGGGATTCTAACAGGCCATTCACTAGTAGGAGAGAGAAAAACATCACGGGGTGGTGTGAATCAGAGGGTCTGAATTAGGTAAGGCAGTGAGTGGCAATGTAGAAGGGAGGATATCACCACGGGGTGGTCAGCATGGGGAGGTCAGGAAACATGCAGTGGCAATGTAGGATAGGTTTCTGAGAAACATCGCGGGGTGGTGCGCATTGTAAGGGCTTCTAACAGGCCATTCACAGGTAGGAGAGAGAAAAACATCACGGGGTGGTGTGAATTTGAGGGTCTGAATTAAGTTAGGCAGTGAGTGGCAATGTAGGATGGAGGAAAGCATCACGGGGTGGTCAGCATGGGGAGGTCAGGAACAATGCAGTGGCAATGTAGGATAGGTTTCTGAAAAACATCGCGGGGTAGTGCGCATTGTATGGGTTGCTAACATTACATTCAGTAATAGCAATGAGAAAAACATCAAGGGGTGGTGTGAATCGGAGGGCCTGAATAAGGATAGGCAGTGAGTGGCAATGTAGGATGGAGATAAGTAAGACGGGGTGGTCAGCATGGGGAGATCAGGAAACATGCAGTGGCAATGTAGCATAGGTTTCTGAAAAACTTTCCTGGGTGGTGCGCATTGTATGGGTTCCTTACATTACATTCACTAGTAGTGTGGGAAAAACATCACGGGGTGGTGTGAATCATAGGATCTAAATTAGTTTAGGCAGTGCGTAGCAAAGTAGGATGGAGAAAAGCACCACGGGGTGGTGAGCATCGGGAGGTCAGGAAAATGCAGTGGCAACGTAGGATAGGTTTCGGAAAAACATCGCACGGTGGTGCGCATTGATTGGGAATGTAACATTACATTCATTAGTAGGAGTGAGTAAAACTTCAAGGGGTGGTCTGAATCTGAGAGTCTGAATTAGGATAGGCAGGGAGGGGCAATGTAGGATGGAGAAAAGCACCACGGGGTGGTCAGCATGGGGAGGTCAGGAAACATGCAGTGGCAAAGTATGATAGGTTTCTGAAAAACATGGCAGGGTGCTGCGCATTGTATGGGTGTGTAACATTATATTCACTAGTAGGAGTGAGAAAAACGTCACGGGGTGGTGCGCTTTGTATGGGTGTGTAACATTATATTCACTAGTAGGAGTGAGAAAAACATCACGGGGTGGTGCACATTGTATGGGTGTGTAACATTACATTCACTATTAGGAGTGAGAAAATCATCACGGGGTGCTGTGAATCGGAGGGTCTGAATTAGGATAGGCAGTAAGTTGCAATGTAGGATTGAGAAAAGCACAACGGGGTGGTCAGCATGGGGAGGTCAGAAACACGCAGTGGCAATGTAGGATAGGTTTCTGAAACACATCGCGGGTTGGTGCACATTGTATTGGTGTGTAACATTACATTCACTAGTAGGAGTGAGAAAAACATCACGGGTTGGTGTGAAACGGAGGGTCTGAATAAGGATAGGCAGTGAGTGGCAATGTAGGCTGGAGAGAAGCACCACGGGGTGGTCAGCATGGGGAGGTCATAAAACATGCAGTGGCAATATAGGATAGGTTTCTGAACAACATCGCCGGGTGGTGGGCATTGTATGGGTGTGTAACATAACATTCACCAGTAGGAGTGAGAAAAACATCACGGGGTGGTGTGAATCGGAGGTCTGAATTAGGATAGGCAGTGAGTGGCAATATAGGATGGAGAAAAGCACCACGGGGTTTTCACCATGGGGAGGTCAGGAAACATGCAGTGGTAATGTAGGATAGGTTTCTGAAAAACATCACGGGCTTGTGTGCATTGTATGGGTGTGTAACATTACATTCACTAATTGGAGTGAGAAAAACATCACGGGGTGGTGTGAATCGGAGGGTCTGAATTAGAATAGGGAGTGAGTGGCAATGTAGGATGGAGAAAAGCACCACGGGGTGGTCAGCATGGGGAGGTCAGGAAACATGCATTGGAAATGTAGGCGAGGTTTCTGTAAAACATCGTGGGGTGGTGCGCATTGTATGGGTGTGTGACATTACATTCACTACTAGGAGTGAGAAAAACATCACGGAGTGGTGTGAATCAGAGGGTCAGAATTAGGATAGGCAGTGAGTGGCAATGTAGGATGGAGAAAAGCACCACGGGGTGGTCAGCATGAGGAGGACAGGAATCATGCAGTGGCAGTGTACGATAGGTTTCTGAAAAATATCGCAAGGGTGGTGCGCATTGTATGGGTGTGTAACATTACATTCACCAGTAGGAGTGAGAAAAACATCACGCGGGGGGTGTGAATCGGAGGGTCTGAATAAGGATAGGCAGTGAGTCGCAATGTAGGTTGGAAAGAACACCACGGGGTGGTCAGCATGGGGAGGTCAGGAAACATGCAGTGGCAATGTAGGATAGGTTTCTGAAAAACATCGTGGGGTGGTGCGCATTGTATGGTTGTGTAAAATTACATTCACTAGTATGAGTGAGAAAAACATCAGAGGCTTGTGTGAATCGGATGGTCTGAATTAGGGTAGGCACTGAGTGGCAATGTAGGATCGAGAAAAGCACCACGGGGTGGTCACAATAGGGAGGTCAGGAAACATGCAGTGGCAATGTAGGATAGGTTTCCGAAAAACATCTCAGGGTGGTGCGCATTATATGGGTGTGTAACATTACATTCACTACTAGGAGTGAGAAAAACAACACGAGGTGGTGCGAATTATAGGATCTGAATTAGGATAGGGAGTGAGTGGCAATGTAGGATGGAGAAAAGCACCACGGGATGGTCAGCATCGGAATGTCAGGAAACATGCAGTGGCATTGTAAGATATTTTTCTGAAAGCCATCACGGGTGGTGTGCATTGTAAGGGTTTGTAATTTTACTTTCACTAGTAGAAGTGAGAAAAACATCACGGGGTTGTTTGAATCAGAGGGTCTGAATTAGGTTAGGTAGTGAGTGGCAATGTACGATGGAGAAAAGCACGATGGAGTGGTCAACATGGGGAGGTCAGGAAACATGCAGTGGCAATGTAGGATAGGTTTCTGAAAAACATCGTGGGGAGGGGCGCATTATAAGGGTTTCTAACCGACCAATCACTAGTAGGAGAGAGAAAAACATCACGGGGTGGTGTGAATCGGAGGGTCTGAATTAGTTTAGGCAGTGAGTGGCAATGTAGGATGGAGGAAAGCACCCCGGAGTGGTCAGAATGGGGAGGTCAGGAAACATGCAGTAGC
This sequence comes from Cavia porcellus, assembly GCF_034190915.1. Lineage (NCBI taxonomy): Eukaryota > Metazoa > Chordata > Mammalia > Rodentia > Caviidae > Cavia > Cavia porcellus. The sequence continues at coordinate 33,367,209 of NW_026947515.1, forward strand.
AATGTAGGATAGGTTTATGAAAAACATAGCGGGGTGGTGCGCATTGTATGGTTGTGTAACATTACATTCACTAGTAGGAGTGAGAAAACCATCAGGGGTGGTGTGAATCGGAGGGTCTGAAATAGGATAGGCAGTGAGTGGCAATGTAGGATTGAGAAAAGCACGACGGGGTGGTCAGCATGGGGAGGTCAAGAAACATACAGTGCCAATGTAGGATAGGTTTCTGAAATACATCGCGGGTTGGTGCACATTGTATTGGTGTGTAACATTACATTCACTAGTAGGAGTGAGAAAAACATCACGGGTTGGTGTGAAACGGAGGGTCTGAATAAGGATAGGCAGTGAGTGGCAATGTAGACTGGAGAAAAGCACCACGGGGTGGTCAGCATGGGGAGGTCAGGAAACATGCAGTGGCAAAGTAGGTTAGGTTTCTGAAAAACATCGCGGGGTGGTGCGCATTGTATGGGTGTGTAACATTATATTCACTAGTAAGAGTGAGAAAAACTTCACGGGGTGGTGTGAATCGGAGCGTCTGTATTAGAATAGTCAGGGAGGGGTAATATAGGATGGAAAAAAGCACCACAGGGTGGTCAGCTAGGGGAGGTCAGGAAACATGCAGGGGCAATGTAGCATATAGGTTTCTGAAAATCATCGCTGGGTGGTGCGCATGTATGGTTGTGTAACATAACATTCACTAGTAGGAGTGAGAAAAACATCACGGGGTGGTGTGAATAGGAGGGTCTGAATTAGGATAGGCAGTGAGTGGTAATGTAGGATGGAGAAAAGCACGACGGGGTGGTCAGCATGGGGAGGTCAGGAAACATGCAGTTGCAACGTAGCATAGGTTTCGGAAAACAACGCGGGGTGGTGTGCTTTGTATGGGTGTGTAACATTACATTCACAGGTAGGAGTGAGAAAAACATCACGGGGTGGTGTGAATCATATGGTATGAATTAGGATAGGCAGTGAGTGGCAATGTAGGATGGAGAAAAGCACCACGAGGTGGTCAGCATGGGGAGGTCAGGAAACATGCAGTGGCAATATAGGATAGGTTTCTGAAAAACGTCGCGGGGTGGTGCGCATTTTATGGGTTTTTAACATTTCATTCGCTAGTAGGAGTGAGAAAAACATCACGGGGTGCTGTGAATCGGAGGGTCTGAATTAGGTTGGCAGGGAGTGGCAATGTAGGAAGGAGAAAAGCACGACGGAGTGCCCACCATGGGGAGGTAAGGAAGCATGCAGTTGCAATGTAGGATAGGTTTCTGAAAAACTTCGCGGGGTGGTGCACATCGTAAGGGTTTCTTACAGGCCATTCACTAGTAGGAGATAGAAAAACATCACGGGGTGTTGTGAATCAGAGGGTCTGAATTAGGTTAGGCAGTGAGTGGCAATGTAGGATGGGGGAACGCACCACGGGTTGGTCAGCATGAGGAAGTCAGGAAACATGCAGTGTCAATGTAGGATAGGTTTCTGAAAAACATCGCAGGGTGGTGCGCATTGTATGGGTGTGTAACATTACATTCCCCAGTAGGAGTGAGAAATACAATACGGGATGGTGTGAATCGGAGTGTGTGAATTAGGATAGGCAGTGAGTGGCAATGTAGGATGGAGAAAAGCACAACGGGGTGGTCAGCATGGGGATGTTAGGAAACCTGCAGTGGCAATGTAGGATAGGTTTCTGAAAAACATCTTGGGGTGGTACGCATTGTATGGGTGTGTAACATAACTTTCACTAATAGGAGTGAGAAAAACATCAAGGGGTGGTCTGAACCAGAGCGTCTGAATTAGCATAGGAAGCGAGGGGCAATGTAGGATGGAGAAAAGCCCCAAGGTGTGCTCAGCATGGGAGGTCAGGAAACATGAAGTGGCAATGTAGGATAAGTTTCTGAAAAACGTCTTGGGTGGTGCGCATTGTATGGGTGTGTAACATTACATTCACTAGTAAGAGTGAGAAAACCTTCACGGGGTGGTGTGAATCGGAGGGTCTGAATTAGGTTAGGCAGTGAGTGGCAGTGTAGGATGGAGAAAACACCACGGGGTGGTCCGCAAGAGGAGGTCAGGAAACATGCAGTGGCAATGAAGGATAGGTTTCTGAAAAACCACGCGGGTTGGTGCACATTGTATTGGTGTGTAACATTACATTGACTAGTAGGAGTGAGAAAAACATCACGGGTTGGTGTGAAACGGAGGGTTTGAATAAGGATAGGCAGTGAGTGGCAATGTAGGCTGGAGAAAAGCACCACGAGGTGGTCAGCATGGGGAGGTCAGGAAACATGCAGGGGCAAAGTAGGATAGGTTTCTGAAAAACATCGCGGGGTGGTGCGCATTGTATGGGTGTGTAACATCATATTCACCAGTAGGAGTGAGAAAAACATCACGGGGTGGTGTGAATCGGAGCGTCTGTATTAGAATAGGCAGGGAGGGGCAATATAGGATGTAAAAAAGCACCACGGGGTGGTCAGCATGGGGAGGTCAGGAAACATGCAGGGGCAATGTAGGATATAGGTTTCTGAAAATCATCGCGGGGTGGTGCGCATTGTATGGTTGTGTAACATAACATTCACTAGTAGGAGTGAGAAATACATCACAGGGTGGTGTGAATTGGAAGGTCTGAATTAGGATAGGCAGTGAGTGGCAATGTAGGATGGAGAAAAGCACGATGGGTGGTCAGCATGGGGAGGTCAGGAAACATGCAGTGGCAATGTAGGATAGGTTTTTCAAAAACATCGCGGGGTGGTGCGCATTTTATGGGTTTTTAACATTACATTCACTAGTAGGAGTGAGAAAAACATCATGGGTTGGTGTGAATCTGAGGGTCTGAATTAGTTTGGCAGGGAGTGGCATTGTAGGAAGGAGAAAAGCACGACGGAGTGCTCACCATGGGGAGGTCAAGAAACATGCAGTGGCAATGTAGGATAGGTTTCTGAAAAACATCGCGGGGCGGTGCGCATTGTAAGGGTTTCTAACAGGCCATTCACTAGTAGGAGAGAGAAAAACATCACGGGGTTGTGTGAATCAGAGGGTCTGAATTAGCTTAGGCAGTGAGTGGCAATGTAGGATGGAGGAAAGCACCACGGGGTGGTCAGCATGGGGAGGTCAGGAAACATGCAGTGGCAATGTAGGATAGGTTACTGAAAAACATCGTGGGGTTGTGCGCATTGTATGGGTGTGTAACATTACATTCCCCAGTAGGAGTGAGAAATACAATACGGGATGGTGTGAATCAGAGTGTGTGAAATAGGATAGGCAGTGAGTGGCAATGTAGGATGGAGAAAAGCACCACGTGGTGGTCAGCATGGGGATGTTAGGAAACATGCAGTGGCAATATAGGATAGGTTTCTGAAAAACATCGCAGGGTGGTGCGCATTTAATGGGATTTTAACATTACATTCGCTGGTAGGAGTGAGAAAAACATCAAGGGGTGGTGTGAATCGGAGTGTCTGAATTAGTTTGGCAGGGAGTGCAATGTAGGAAGGAGAAAAGCACGACGGAGTGCCCACCATGGGGAGGTCAGGAAGCATGCAGTGGCAATGTAGGATAGGTTTCTGAAAAACATCGCGGGGTGGTGCGCATCGTAAGGGTTTCTAACAGGCCATTCACTAGTAGGAGAGAGAAAAACATCACGGGCTTCTGTGAATCAGAGGGTCTGAATTAGGTTAGGCAGTGAGTGGCAATGTAGGATGGAGAAAAGCACGACGGGTGGTCAGCATGGAGAGGTCAGGAAACATGCAGTGGCAATGTAGGATAGGGTTCGGAAAACAACGCGGGGTGGTGCTCTTTGTATGGGTGTGTAACATTACATTCACAGGTAGGAGTGAGAAAAACATCACGGGGTGGTGTGATTCATAGGATCGGATTAGGATACGAAGTGAGTGGCAATGTAGGATGGAGAAAAGCACCACGGGGTGGTCAGCATGGGGAGGTCAGGAAACATGCAGTGGCAATATAGGATAGGTTTGTGAAAAACATCGCGTGGTGGTGCGCATTTTATGGGTTTTTAACATTACATTCACTAGTAGAAGTGAGAAAAACATCATGGGGTGGTGTGAATCAGAGGTTCTGAATTAGTTTGGCAGGGAGAGGCATTGTAGGAAGGAGAAAAGCACGACGGAGTGCTCACCATGGGGAGGTCAAGAAACATGCAGTGGCAATGTAGGATAGGTTTCTGAAAAACATCGCGGGGTGGTGCGCATTGTAAGGGTTTCTAACAGGCCATTCACTAGTAGGAGAGAGAAAAACATCACGGGGTTGTGTGAATCAGAGGGTCTGAATTAGGTTAGGCAGTGAGTGGCAATGTAGGATGGAGGAAAGCACCACGGGGTGGTCAGCATGGGGAGGTCAGGAAACATGCAGTGGCAATGGAGGATAGGTTACTGAAAAACATCGTGGGGTGGTGCGCATTGTATGGTTGTGTAACATTATATTCCCCAGTAGGAGTGAGAAATACAATACGGGATGGTGTGAATCAGAGTGTGTGAAATAGAATAGGCAGTGAGTGGCAATGTAGGATGGAGAAAAACACCACGCAGTGGTCAGCATGGGGATGTTAGGAAACATGCAGTGGCAATGTAGGATAGGTTTCTGAAAAACATTGTGGGGTGGTGCGCATTGTATGGTTGTGTAACATAACATTCACTAGTAGGAGTGAGAAAAACATCACGGGGTGGTGTGAATCGGAGGGCCTGAATTAGAATAGGCAGTGAGTGGCAATGTAGGATGGAGAAAAGCACCACGGGGTGGTCAGCATGGGGAGGTCAGGAAACATGCAGTGACAATGTAGGATAGGTTTCTGAAAAACATCGGGGGGTGGTGCGCATTGTAAGGTTTTCTAACAGGCCATTCACTAGTAGGAGAGAGAAAAACATCACGGGGTGGTGTGAATCAGAGGGTCTGAATTAGGTAAGGCAGTGAGTGGCAATGTAGGATGGAGAAAAGCACCACGGGGTGGTCAGCATGGGGTTGTTAGGAAACATGCAGTGGTAATGTAGGATACGTTTCTGAAAAACATCGTGTGGTGGTGAGCATTGTATGGTTGTGTAACATAACATTCACTAGTAGGAGTGAGAAAAACATCAAGGGGTGGTTTGAATCGGAGAGTCTGAATTAGGATAGGCAGGGAAGGGCAATGTAGGAAGGAGAAAAGCAATACGAGGTGGTGAGCATGGGGAGGTCAGGAAACATGCAGTGGCAATGTAGGATAGGTTTCTGAAAAACATCGATGTGTTGTGCGCATTGTATGGGTGTGTAACATTATATTCACTAGTAGCAGTGAGAAAAACATCACAGGGTGGTTTGAATTGGGGGTTCTGAATTAGGATAGGCAGTGAGTGGCAATGTAGGATGGAGAAAAGCACGACGGGGTGGTCAGCATGGGGAGGTCAGGAAACATGCAGTGGCAATGTAGGATAGGTTTCAGAAAACAACGCGGGGTGTTGCGTTTTGTATGGGTGTGTAACATTGCATTCACAGGTAGGAGTGAGAAAAGCATCACGGGGTGGTGTGAATCATAGGATCGGAATTAGGATACGAAGTGAGTGGCAATGTAGGATGGAGAAAAGCACCACGTGGTGGTCAGCATGGGGAGGTCACGAAACATGCAGTGGCAAAGTAGGATTGGTTTTTGAAAAACATCGCGGGGTGGTGCGCATTGTATGGCTGTGTAACATTATATTGACTAGTAGGAGTGAGAAAAAATCACGGGGTGGTGTGAATTGGAGGGTCTGAATTAGAATAGGCAGTGAGTGGCAATGTAGGATGGAGAAAAGAACGACGGGGTGCTCAGCATGGGGAGGTCAGGAAACATGCAGTGGCAACGTAGGATAGGTTTCGGAAAACAACGCGGGGTGTTGCGCTTTGTATGGGTGTGTAACATTACATTCACAGGTAGGAGTGAGAAAAACATCACGGGGTGGTGTGAATAATAGGATCGGAATTAGGATACGAAGTGAGTGGCAATGTAGGATGGAGAAAAGCACCACGGGGTGGTCAGCATGGGGAGGTCAGGAAACATGCAGTGGCAATGTAGGATAGGTTTCTGAAAAACATCGGGGGGTGGTGCGCATTGTAAGGTTTTCTAACAGGCCATTCACTAGTAGGAGAGAGAAAAACATCACGGGGTGGTGTGAATCAGAGGGTCTGAATTAGGTAAGGCAGTGAGTGGCAATGTAGGATGGAGAAAAGCACCACGGGGTGGTCAGCATGGGGTTGTTAGGAAACATGCAGTGGTAATGTAGGATACGTTTCTGAAAAACATCGTGTGGTGGTGAGCATTGTATGGTTGTGTAACATAACATTCACTAGTAGGAGTGAGAAAAACATCAAGGGGTGGTTTGAATCGGAGCGTCTGAATTAGGATAGGCAGGGAAGGGCAATGTAGGAAGGAGAAAAGCAATACGAGGTGGTGAGCATGGGGAGGTCAGGAAACATGCAGTGGCAATGTAGGATAGGTTTCTGAAAAACATCGATGTGTTGTGCGCATTGTATGGGTGTGTAACATTATATTCACTAGTAGCAGTGAGAAAAACATCACAGGGTGGTTTGAATTGGGGGTTCTGAATTAGGATAGGCAGTGAGTGGCAATGTAGGATGGAGAAAAGCACGACGGGGTGGTCAGCATGGGGAGGTCAGGAAACATGCAGTGGCAATGTAGGATAGGTTTCAGAAAACAACGCGGGGTGTTGCGTTTTGTATGGGTGTGTAACATTGCATTCACAGGTAGGAGTGAGAAAAGCATCACGGGGTGGTGTGAATCATAGGATCGGAATTAGGATACGAAGTGAGTGGCAATGTAGGATGGAGAAAAGCACCACGGGGTGGTCAGCATGGGTAGGTCTGGAAACATGCAGTGGCAATATAGGATATGTTTCTGAAAAACATCGCGGGTTGGTGCGCATTTTATGGGTTTTTAACATTACATTCACTAGTAGGAGTGAGAAAAACATCACGGGGTGCTGTGAATCGGAGGGTCTGAATTAGGTTGGCAGGGAGTGGCAATGTAGGAAGGAGAAAAGCACGACGGAGTGCTCACCATGGGGAGGTCAGAAAACATGCAGTGGCAATGTAGGATAGGTTTCTGAAAAACATCGCGGGGTGGTGCGCATTGTAAGGGTTTCTAACAGGCCATTCACTAGTAGGAGAGAGAAAAACATCACGGGGTGGTGTGAATCAGAGGGTCTGAATTAGGTAAGGCAGTGAGTGGCAATGTAGGATGGAGAAAAGCACCACGGGGTGGTCAGCATGGGGTTGTTAGGAAACATGCAGTGGTAATGTAGGATACGTTTCTGAAAAACATCGTGTGGTGGTGAGCATTGTATGGTTGTGTAACATAACATTCACTAGTAGGAGTGAGAAAAACATCAAGGGGTGGTTTGAATCGGAGCGTCTGAATTAGGATAGGCAGGGAAGGGCAATGTAGGAAGGAGAAAAGCAATACGAGGTGGTGAGCATGGGGAGGTCAGGAAACATGCAGTGGCAATGTAGGATAGGTTTCTGAAAAACATCGATGTGTTGTGCGCATTGTATGGGTGTGTAACATTATATTCACTAGTAGCAGTGAGAAAAACATCACAGGGTGGTTTGAATTGGGGGTTCTGAATTAGGATAGGCAGTGAGTGGCAACGTAGGATGGAGAAAAGCACGACGGGGTGGTCAGCATGGGGAGGTCAGGAAACATGCAGTGGCAATGTAGGATAGGTTTCAGAAAACAACGCGGGGTGTTGCGTTTTGTATGGGTGTGTAACATTGCATTCACAGGTAGGAGTGAGAAAAGCATCACGGGGTGGTGTGAATCATAGGATCGGAATTAGGATATGAAGTGAGTGGCAATGTAGGATGGAGAAAAGCACCACGGGGTGGTCAGCATGGGTAGGTCTGGAAACATGCAGTGGCAATATAGGATATGTTTCTGAAAAACATCGCGGGTTGGTGCGCATTTTATGGGTTTTTAACATTACATTCACTAGTAGGAGTGAGAAAAACATCACGGGGTGCTGTGAATCGGAGGGTCTGAATTAGGTTGGCAGGGAGTGGCAATGTAGGAAGGAGAAAAGCACGACGGAGTGCTCACCATGGGGAGGTCAGAAAACATGCAGTGGCAATGTAGGATAGGTTTCTGAAAAACATCGCGGGGTGGTGCGCATTGTAAGGGTTTCTAACAGGCCATTCACTAGTAGGAGAGAGAAAAACATCACGGGGTGGTGTGATTCAGAGGGTCTGAATTAGGTTAGGCAGTGAGTGGCAATGTAGGATGGAGGAAAGCATCACGGGGTGGTCAGCATGGGGAGGTCTGGAAGCATGCAGTGGCAATGTAGGATAGGTTTCTGAAAAACATCGCGGAGTAGTGCGCATTGTATGGGTTGCTAACATTACATTCAGTAATAGCAATGAGAAAAACATCAAGGGGTGGTGTGAATCGGAGGGCCTGAATAAGGATAGGCAGTGAGTGGCAATGTAGGATGGAGAAAAGTAAGACGGGGTCGTCAGCATGTGGAGATCAGGAAACATGCAGTGGCAATGTAGCATAGCTTTCTGAAAGACTTCACGGGGTGGTGCGCATTGTATGGGTTCCTCACATTACGTTCACTAGTAGTGTGGGAAAAACATCACGGGGTGGTGTGAATCATAGGATCTAAATTAGTTTAGGCAGTGCGTAGCAATGTAGGATGGAGAAAAGCACCACGGGGTGGTGAGCATCGGGAGGTCAGGAAATATGCAGTGGCAACGTAGGATAGGTTTCGGGAAAACATCGCAAGGTGGTGCGCATTGATTCGGAATGTAACATTACATTCATTAGTAGGAGTGAGAAAAACTTCAAGGGGTGGTCTGAATCGGAGAGTCTGAATTAGGATAGGCAGGGAGGGGCAATGTAGGATGGAGAAAAGCACCACGGGGTGGTCAGCATGGGGATGTCAGGAAACATGCAGTGTCAAAGTAGGATAGGTTTCTGAAACACATGGCGGGGTGGTGCGCATTGTATGGGTGTGTAACATTATATTCACTAGTAGGAGTGAGAAAAATGTCACGGGGTGGTGCACATTGTATGGGTGTGTGACATTATATTCACTAGTAGGAGTGAGAAAAACTTCAAGGGGTGGTCTGAATCGGAGAGTCTGAATTAGGATAGGCAGGGAGGGGCCATGTAGGATGGAGAAAAGCACCAAGGGGTGGTCAGCATGGGGAGGTCAGGAAACATGCAGTGGCAATGTAGGATAGGTTTCTGAAAAACATGGTGGGGTGCTGCGCATTGTATGGGTGTGTAACATTGTATTGACTAGTAGGAGTGAGAAAAAAGTCACGGGGTGGTGCACATTGTATGGGTGTGTAACATTATATTCACTAGTAGGAGTGAGAAAAACATCACGGGGTGGTGCGCATTGTATGGGTGTGTAACATTATATTCACTAGTAGGAGTGAGAAAAACATCACGGGTTGGTGTGAATCGGAGTGTCTGAATTAGAATAGGCAGTGAGTAGCAATGCAGGATGGAGAAAAGCACCACGGGTTGGTCAGCATGGGGAGGTCAGTAAACTTGCAGTGGCAATGTAGGACAGGTTTCTGAAAAACATCACAGGGTGGTGCACATTGTATGGGTGTGTAACATTACATTCACTACTAGGAGTGAGAAAAACATCACGGGGTGCTGTGTATCGGAGGGTCTGAATTAGGATAGGCAGTGAGTGGCAATGTAGGATTGAGAAAAGCACGACGGGGTGGTCAGCATGGGGAGGTCAGGAAACATGCAGTGGAAATGTAGGATAGGTTTCTGAAACACATCGCGGGTTGGTGCACATTGTATTGGTGTGTAACATTACATCCACTAGTAGGAGTGAGAAAAACATCACGCGGGGGGTGTGAATCGGAGGGTCTGAATAAGGATTGGCAGTGAGTGGAAATGTAGGATGGAGAAAAGCACCACGGGGTGGTCAGCATGGGGAGGTCAGGAAAAATGCAGTGGCAATATGGGATAGGTTTGAAAAACATCACAGCGTGTTGCGCATTGTATGGGTGTGTAACATTACATTCACTAATAGGAGTGAGAAAAACATCACGGGGTGGTGTTAATCGGAGGGTCTGAATTAGGATAGGGAGTGAGTGGCAATGTAGGATGGAGAAAAGCACCACGGGGTGGTCAGCATGGGGAGGTCAGGAAACATGCAGTGGAAATGTAGGCGAGGTTTCTGTAAAACATCGCGGGGTGGTGCGCATTGTATGGCTGTGTAACATTACATTCACTACTAGGAGTGAGAAAAACATCACGGAGTGGTGTGAATCAGAGGGTCTGAATTAGGATAAGCAGAGAGTGGCAAAGTAGGATGGAGAAAAGCACCACGGTGTGGTCAGCATGAGGAGGACAGGAATCATGCAGTGGCAGTGTACGATAGGTTTCTGAAAAACATCGCAGGGTGGTGTGCATTGTATGGGTGTGTAACATTACATTCACCAGTAGGAGTGAGAAAAACATCACGCGGGGGGTGTGAATCGGAGGGTCTGAATAAGGATACGCAGTGAGTCGCAATGTAGCTTGGAAAGAACACCACGGGGTGGTCAGCATTGGGAAGTCAGGAAACATGCAGTGGCAATGTAGGATAGGTTTCTGAAAAACATCGTGGGGTGGTGCGCATTGTATGGTTGTGTAAAATTACATTCACTAGTAGGAGTGAGAAAAACATCACAGGATTGTGTGAATCGGATGGTCTGAATTAGGATAGGCACAGAGTGGCAATGTAGGATCGAGAAAAGCACCACAGGGTGGTCACAATGGGGAGGTCAGGAAACATGCAGTGGCAATGTAGAATAGGTTTCTGAAAAACATCTCAGGGTGGTGCGCATTGTATGAGTGTGTAACATTACATTCACTAGTAGGAGTGAGAAAAACATCACGAGGTGGTGCGAATTATAGGATCTGAATTAGGATAGGCAGTGAGTGGCAATATAGGATGGAGAAAAGCACCACGGGTTGGTCAGCATGGGGAGGTCAGGAAACATGCAGTGGCAATGTAGGATAGGTTTCTGAAAAACATCGTGGGGTGGTGCGCATTGTATGGTTGTGTAAAATTACATTCACTAGTAGGAGTGAGAAAAACATCACAGGATTGTGTGAATCGGATGGTCTGAATTAGGATAGGCACAGAGTGGCAATGTAGGATCGAGAAAAGCACCACAGGGTGGTCACAATGGGGAGGTCAGGAAACATGCAGTGGCAATGTAGAATAGGTTTCTGAAAAACATCTCAGGGTGGTGCGCATTGTATGAGTGTGTAACATTACATTCACTAGTAGGAGTGAGAAAAACATCACGAGGTGGTGCGAATTATAGGATCTGAATTAGGATAGGCAGTGAGTGGCAATATAGGATGGAGAAAAGCACCACGGGTTGGTCAGCATGGGGAGGTCAGGAAACATGCAGTGGCAATATAGGATAGGTTTCTGAAAAACATCGCGGGGTGGTGCGCATTTTATGGGTTTTTAACATTATATTCACTAGTAGGAGTCAGAGAAACATCACGGGATGGTGTGAATCGGAGGGTCTGAATTAATTTGGCAGGGAGTGGCAAGGTAGGAAGGAGAAAAGCACGACGGAGTGCTCCCCATGAAGAGGTCAGAAACATACAGTGGCAATTTAGGATAGGTTTCTGAAAAACATCGGGGGGTGGTGCGCATTGTAAGGGTTTCTAACAGGCCATTCACTAGTAGGAGAGAGAAAAACATCACGGGGTGGTGTGAATCAGAGGGTCTGAATTAGGTAAGGCAGTGAGTGGCAATGTAGAAGGGAGGATATCACCACGGGGTGGTCAGCATGGGGAGGTCAGGAAACATGCAGTGGCAATGTAGGATAGGTTTCTGAAAAACATCGCGGGGTGGTGCGCATTGTAAGGGCTTCTAACAGGCCATTCACTGGTAGGAGAGAGAAAAACATCACGGGGTGGTGTGAATTAGAGGGTCTGAATTAAGTTAGGCAGTGAGTGGCAATGTAGGATGGAGGAAAGCATCACGGGGTGGTCAGCATGGGGAGGTCAGGAACAATGCAGTGGCAATGTAGGATAGGTTTCTGAAAAACATCGCGGGGTAGTGCGCATTGTATGGGTTGCTAACATTACATTCAGTAATAGCAATGAGAAAAACATCAAGGGGTGGTGTGAATTGGAGGGCCTGAATAAGGATAGGCAGTGAGTGGCAATGTAGGATGGAGATAAGTAAGACGGGGTGGTCAGCATGGGGAGATCAGGAAACATGCAGTGGCAATGTAGCATAGGTTTCTGAAAAACTTTCCTGGGTGGTGCGCATTGTATGGGTTCCTCACATTACATTCACTAGTAGTGTGGGAAAAACATCACGGGGTGGTGTGAATCATAGGATCTAAATTAGTTTAGGCAGTGCGTAGCAATGTAGGATGGAGAAAAGCACCACGGGGTGGTGAGCATCGGGAGGTCAGGAAAAATGCAGTGGCAACGTAGGATAGGTTTCGGAAAAACATCGCACGGTGGTGCGCATTGATTGGGAATGTAACATTACATTCATTAGTAGGAGTGAGTAAAACTTCAAGGGGTGGTCTGAATCTGAGAGTCTGAATTAGGATAGGCAGGGAGGGGCAATGTAGGATGGAGAAAAGCACCACGGGGTGGTCAGCATGGGGATGTCAGGAAACATGCAGTGTCAAAGTAGGATAGGTTTCTGAAACACATGGCGGGGTGGTGCGCATTGTATGGGTGTGTAACATTATATTCACTAGTAGGAGTGAGAAAAATGTCACGGGGTGGTGCGCATTGTATGGGTGTGTGACATTATATTCACTAGTAGGAGTGAGAAAAACATCACGGGGTGGTGTGCATTGTATGGGTGTGTAACATTATATTCACTAGTAGGAGTGAGAAAAACATCACGGGTTGGTGTGAATCGGAGTGTCTGAATTAGAATAGGCAGTGAGTGGCAATGTAGGATGGAGAAAAGCACCACGTTGTGGTCAGCATGGGGAGATCAGGAAACATGCAGTCGCAATGTAGCATAGGTTTCTGAAATCTTCGCGGGGTGGTGCGCATTGTATGGGTTCCTCACATTACATTCACTAGTAGTGTGGGAAAAACATCACGGGGTGGTGTGAATCATAGGATCTAAATTAGTTTAGGCAGTGCGTAGCAATGTAGGATGGAGAAAAGCACCACGGGGTGGTGAGCATCGGGAGGTCAGGAAAAATGCAGTGGCAACGTAGGATAGGTTTTGGAAAAACATCGCACCGTGGTGCGCATTGATTGGGAATGTAACATTACATTCATTAGTAGGAGTAAGAAAAACTTCAAGGGGTGGTCTGAATCGGAGAGTCTGAATTAGGATAGGCAGGGAGGGGCCATGTAGGATGGAGAAAAGCACCACGGGGTGGTCAGCATGGGGAGGTCAGGAAACATGCAGTGGCAATGTAGGATAGGTTTCTGAAAAACATTGCGGGGTGCTGCACATTGTATGGGTGTGTAACATTGTATTGACTAGTAGGAGTGAGAAAAACGTCACGGGGTGGTGCACATTGTATGGGTGTGTAACATTATATTCACTAGTAGGAGTGAGAAAAACATCACGGGGTGGTGCGCATTGTATGGGTGTGTAACATTATATTCACTAGTAGGAGTGAGAAAAACATCACGGGTTGGTGTGAATCGGAGTGTCTGAATTAGAATAGGCAGTGAGTGGCAATGCAGGATGGAGAAAAGCACCACGGGTTGGTCAGCATGGGGAGGTCAGTAAACTTGCAGTGGCAATGTAGGATAGGTTTCTGAAAAACATCACAGGGTGGTGCACATTGTATGGGTGTGTAACATTACATTCACTACTAGGAGTGAGAAAAACATCACGGGGTGCTGTGAATCGGAGGGTCTGAATTAGGATAGGCAGTGAGTGGCAATGTAGGATTGAGAAAAGCACGACGGGGTGGTCAGCATGGGAAGGTCAGGAAACATGCAGTGGAAATGTAGGATAGGTTTCTGAAACACATCGCGGGTTGGTGCACATTGTATTGGTGTGTAACATTACATTCACTAGTAGGAGTGAGAAAAACATCATGGGTTGGTGTGAAACGGAGGGTCTGAATAAGGATAGGCAGTGAGTGGCAATGTAGGCTGGAGAGAAGCACCACGGGGTGGTCAGCATGTGGAGGTCATGAAACATGCAGTGGCAATATAGGATAGGTTTCTGAACAACATCGCCGGGTGGTGGGCATTGTATGGGTGTGTAACATAACATTCACCAGTAGGAGTGAGAAAAACATCACGGGGTGGTGTGAATCGGAGTGTCTGAATTAGGATAGGCAGTGAGTGGCAATATAGGATGGAGAAAAGCACCACGGGGTTTTCACCATGGGGAGGTCAGGAAACATGCAGTGGCAATGTAGGATAGGTTTCTGAAAAACATCACGGGCTTGTGTGTATTGTATGGGTGTGTAACATCACATTCACTAGTAGGAGTGAGAAAAACATCACGCGGGGGGTGTGAATCGGAGGGTCTGAATAAGGATAGGCAGTGAGTGGAAATGTAGGATGGAGAAAAGCACCACGGGGTGGTCAGCATGGGGAGGTCAGGAAAAATGCAGTGGCAATATGGGATAGGTTTGAAAAACATCACAGCGTGTTGCGCATTGTATGGGTGTGTAACATTACATTCACTAATAGGAGTGAGAAAAACATCACGGGGTGGTGTTAATCGGAGGGTCTGAATTAGGATAGGGAGTGAGTGGCAATGTAGGATGGAGAAAAGCACCACGGGGTGGTCAGCATGGGGAGGTCAGGAAACATGCAGTGGAAATGTAGGCGAGGTTTCTGTAAAACATCGCTGGGTGGTGCGCATTGTATGGCTGTGTAACATTGCATTCACTACTAGGAGTGAGAAAAACATCACGGAGTGGTGTGAATCAGAGGGTCTGAATTAGGATAAGCAGTGAGTGGCAAAGTAGGATGGAGAAAAGCACCACGGTGTGGTCAGCATGAGGAGGACAGGAATCATGCAGTGGCAGTGTACGATAGGTTTCTGAAAAACATCGCAGGGTGGTGCGCATTGTATGGGTGTGTAACATTACATTCACCAGTAGGAGTGAGAAAAACATCACGCGGGGGGTGTGAATCGGAGGGTCTGAATAAGGATACGCAATGAGTCGCAATGTAGCTTGGAAAGAACACCACGGGGTGGTCAGCATTGGGAGGTCAGGAAACATGCAGTGGCAATGTAGGATAGGTTTCTGAAAAACATCGTGGGGTGGTGCGCATTGTATGGTTGTGTAAAATTACATTCACTAGTAGGAGTGAGAAAAACATCACAGGATTGTGTGAATCGGATGGTCTGAATTAGGATAGGCACAGAGTGGCAATGTAGGATCGAGAAAAGCACCACAGGGTGGTCACAATGGGGAGGTCAGGAAACATGCAGTGGCAATGTAGGATAGGTTTCTGAAAAACATCTCAGGGTGGTGCGCATTGTATGAGTGTGTAACATTACATTCACTTGTAGGAGTGAGAAAAACATCACGAGGTGGTGCGAATTATAGGATCTGAATTAGGATAGGCAGTGAGTGGCAATATAGGATGGAGAAAAGCACCACGGGTTGGTCAGCATGGGGAGGTCAGGAAACATGCAGTGGCAATATAGGATAGGTTTCTGAAAAACATCGCGGGGTGGTGCGCATTTTATGGGTTTTTAACATTATATTCACTAGTAGGAGTCAGAGAAACATCACGGGATGGTGTGAATCGGAGGGTCTGAATTAATTTGGCAGGGAGTGGCAAGGTAGGAAGGAGAAAAGCACGACGGAGTGCTCCCCATGAGGAGGTCAGAAACATACAGTGGCAATTTAGGATAGGTTTCTGAAAAACATCGGGGGGTGGTGCGCATTGTAAGGGATTCTAACAGGCCATTCACTAGTAGGAGAGAGAAAAACATCACGGGGTGGTGTGAATCAGAGGGTCTGAATTAGGTAAGGCAGTGAGTGGCAATGTAGAAGGGAGGATATCACCACGGGGTGGTCAGCATGGGGAGGTCAGGAAACATGCAGTGGCAATGTAGGATAGGTTTCTGAAAAACATCGCGGGGTGGTGTGCATTGTAAGGGCTTCTAACAGGCCATTCACAGGTAGGAGAGAGAAAAACATCACGGGGTGGTGTGAATTTGAGGGTCTGAATTAAGTTAGGCAGTGAGTGGCAATGTAGGATGGAGGAAAGCATCACGGGGTGGTCAGCATGGGGAGGTCAGGAACAATGCAGTGGCAATTTAGGATAGGTTTCTGAAAAACATCGCGGGGTAGTGCGCATTGTATGGGTTGCTAACATTACATTCAGTAATAGCAATGAGAAAAACATCAAGGGGTGGTGTGAATCGGAGGGCCTGAATAAGGATAGGCAGTGAGTGGCAATGTAGGATGGAGATAAGTAAGACGGGGTGGTCAGCATGGGGAGATCAGGAAACATGCAGTGGCAATGTAGCATAGGTTTCTGAAAAACTTTCCTGGGTGGTGCGCATTGTATGGGTTCCTTACATTACATTCACTAGTAGTGTGGGAATAACATCACGGGGTGGTGTGAATCATAGGATCTAAATTAGTTTAGGCAGTGCGTAGCAATGTAGGATGGAGAAAAGCACCACGGGGTGGTGAGCATCGGGAGGTCAGGAAAATGCAGTGGCAACGTAGGATAGGTTTCGGAAAAACATCGCACGGTGGTGCGCATTGATTGGGAATGTAACATTACATTCATTAGTAGGAGTGAGTAAAACTTCAAGGGGTGGTCTGAATCTGAGAGTCTGAATTAGGATAGGCAGGGAGGGGCAATGTAGGATGGAGAAAAGCACCACGGGGTGGTCAGCATGGGGAGGTCAGGAAACATGCAGTGGCAAAGTATGATAGGTTTCTGAAAAACATGGCGGGGTGCTGCGCATTGTATGGGTGTGTAACATTATATTCACTAGTAGGAGTGAGAAAAACGTCACGGGGTGGTGCGCTTTGTATGGGTGTGTAACATTATATTCACTAGTAGGAGTGAGAAAAACATCACGGGGTGGTGCACATTGTATGGGTGTGTAACATTACATTCACTACTAGGAGTGAGAAAATCATCACGGGGTGCTGTGAATCGGAGGGTCTGAATTAGGATAGGCAGTAAGTTGCAATGTAGGATTGAGAAAAGCACAACGGGGTGGTCAGCATGGGGAGGTCAGAAACACGCAGTGGCAATGTAGGATAGGTTTCTGAAACACATCGCGGGTTGGTGCACATTGTATTGGTGTGTAACATTACATTCACTAGTAGGAGTGAGAAAAACATCACGGGTTGGTGTGAAACGGAGGGTCTGAATAAGGATAGGCAGTGAGTGGCAATGTAGGCTGGAGAGAAGCACCACGGGGTGGTCAGCATGGGGAGGTCATAAAACATGCAGTGGCAATATAGGATAGGTTTCTGAACAACATCGCCGGGTGGTGGGCATTGTATGGGTGTGTAACATAACATTCACCAGTAGGAGTGAGAAAAACATCACGGGGTGGTGTGAATCGGAGGTCTGAATTAGGATAGGCAGTGAGTGGCAATATAGGATGGAGAAAAGCACCACGGGGTTTTCACCATGGGGAGGTCAGGAAACATGCAGTGGTAATGTAGGATAGGTTTCTGAAAAACATCACGGGCTTGTGTGCATTGTATGGGTGTGTAACATTACATTCACTAATTGGAGTGAGAAAAACATCACGGGGTGGTGTGAATCGGAGGGTCTGAATTAGGATAGGGAGTGAGTGGCAATGTAGGATGGAGAAAAGCACCACGGGGTGGTCAGCATGGGGAGGTCAGGAAACATGCATTGGAAATGTAGGCGAGGTTTCTGTAAAACATCGTGGGGTGGTGCGCATTGTATGGGTGTGTGACATTACATTCACTACTAGGAGTGAGAAAAACATCACGGAGTGGTGTGAATCAGAGGGTCAGAATTAGGATAGGCAGTGAGTGGCAATGTAGGATGGAGAAAAGCACCACGGGGTGGTCAGTATGAGGAGGACAGGAATCATGCAGTGGCAGTGTACGATAGGTTTCTGAAAAATATCGCAAGGGTGGTGCGCATTGTATGGGTGTGTAACATTACATTCACTACTAGGAGTGAGAAAAACATCACGCGGGGGGTGTGAATCGGAGGGTCTGAATAAGGATAGGCAGTGAGTCGCAATGTAGGTTGGAAAGAACACCACGGGGTGGTCAGCATGGGGAGGTCAGGAAACATGCAGTGGCAATGTAGGATAGGTTTCTGAAAAACATCGTGGGGTGGTGCGCATTGTATGGTTGTGTAAAATTACATTCACTAGTATGAGTGAGAAAAACATCAGAGGCTTGTGTGAATCGGATGGTCTGAATTAGGGTAGGCACTGAGTGGCAATGTAGGATCGAGAAAAGCACCACGGGGTGGTCACAATAGGGAGGTCAGGAAACATGCAGTGGCAATGTAGGATAGGTTTCCGAAAAACATCTCAGGGTGGTGCGCATTATATGGGTGTGTAACATTACATTCACTACTAGGAGTGAGAAAAACAACACGAGGTGGTGCGAATTATAGGATCTGAATTAGGATAGGGAGTGAGTGGCAATGTAGGATGGAGAAAAGCACCACGGGATGGTCAGCATCGGAATGTCAGGAAACATGCAGTGGCATTGTAAGATATTTTTCTGAAAGCCATCACGGGTGGTGTGCATTGTAAGGGTTTGTAATTTTACTTTCACTAGTAGAAGTGAGAAAAACATCACGGGGTTGTTTGAATCAGAGGGTCTGAATTAGGTTAGGTAGTGAGTGGCAATGTACGATGGAGAAAAGCACGATGGAGTGGTCAACATGGGGAGGTCAGGAAACATGCAGTGGCAATGTAGGATAGGTTTCTGAAAAACATCGTGGGGAGGGGCGCATTATAAGGGTTTCTAACCGACCAATCACTAGTAGGAGAGAGAAAAACATCACGGGGTGGTGTGAATCGGAGGGTCTGAATTAGTTTAGGCAGTGAGTGGCAATGTAGGATGGAGGAAAGCACCCCGGAGTGGTCAGAATGGGGAGGTCAGGAAACATGCAGTAGCAATGTAGGATAGGTTTATGAAAAACATAGCGGGGTGGTGCGCATTGTATGGTTGTGTAACATTACATTCACTAGTAGGAGTGAGAAAACCATCAGGGGTGGTGTGAATCGGAGGGTCTGAAATAGGATAGGCAGTGAGTGGCAATGTAGGATTGAGAAAAGCACGACGGGGTGGTCAGCATGGGGAGGTCAAGAAACATACAGTGCCAATGTAGGATAGGTTTCTGAAATACATCGCGGGTTGGTGCACATTGTATTGGTGTGTAACATTACATTCACTAGTAGGAGTGAGAAAAACATCACGGGTTGGTGTGAAACGGAGGGTCTGAATAAGGATAGGCAGTGAGTGGCAATGTAGGCTGGAGAAAAGCACCACGGGGTGGTCAGCATGGGGAGGTCAGGAAACATGCAGTGGCAAAGTAGGTTAGGTTTCTGAAAAACATCGCGGGGTGGTGCGCATTGTATGGGTGTGTAACATTATATTCACTAGTAAGAGTGAGAAAAACATCACGGGGTGGTGTGAATCGGAGCGTCTGTATTAGAATAGTCAGGGAGGGGTAATATAGGATGAAAAAAGCACCACAGGGTGGTCAGCATGGGGAGGTCAGGAAACATGCAGGGGCAATGTAGCATATAGGTTTCTGAAAATCATCGCTGGGTGGTGCGCATTGTATGGTTGTGTAACATAACATTCACTAGTAGGAGTGAGAAAAACATCACGGGGTGGTGTGAATAGGAGGGTCTGAATTAGGATAGGCAGTGAGTGGTAATGTAGGATGGAGAAAAGCACGACGGGGTGGTCAGCATGGGGAGGTCAGGAAACATGCAGTGGCAACGTAGCATAGGTTTCGGAAAACAACGCGGGGTGGTGCGCTTTGTATGGGTGTGTAACATTACATTCACAGGTAGGAGTGAGAAAAACATCACGGGGTGGTGTGAATCATATGGTATGAATTAGGATAGGCAGTGAGTGGCAATGTAGGATGGAGAAAAGCACCACGAGGTGGTCAGCATGGGGAGGTCAGGAAACATGCAGTGGCAATATAGGATAGGTTTCTGAAAAACATCGCGGGGTGGTGCGCATTTTATGGGTTTTTAACATTTCATTCGCTAGTAGGAGTGAGAAAAACATCACGGGGTGCTGTGAATCGGAGGGTCTGAATTAGGTTGGCAGGGAGTGGCAATGTAGGAAGGAGAAAAGCACGACGGAGTGCCCACCAAGGGGAGGTAAGGAAGCATGCAGTTGCAATGTAGGATAGGTTTCTGAAAAACTTCGCGGGGTGGTGCGCATCGTAAGGGTTTCTTACAGGCCATTCACTAGTAGGAGATAGAAAAACATCACGGGGTGTTGTGAATCAGAGGGTCTCAATTAGGTTAGGCAGTGAGTGGCAATGTAGGATGGGGGAAAGCACCACGGGTTGGTCAGCATGAGGAAGTCAGGAAACATGCAGTGTCAATGTAGGATAGGTTTCTGAAAAACATCGCAGGGTGGTGCGCATTGTATGGGTGTGTAACATTACATTCCCCAGTAGGAGTGAGAAATACAATACGGGATGGTGTGAATCGGAGTGTGTGAATTAGGATAGGCAGTGAGTGGCAATGTAGGATGGAGAAAAGCACAACGGGGTGGTCAGCATGGGGATGTTAGGAAACCTGCAGTGGCAATGTAGGATAGGTTTCTGAAAAACATCGTGGGGTGGTACGCATTGTATGGGTGTGTAACATAACTTTCACTAATAGGAGTGAGAAAAACATCAAGGGGTGGTCTGAACCAGAGCGTCTGAATTAGCATAGGAAGCGAGGGGCAATGTAGGATGGAGAAAAGCCCCAAGGTGTGCTCAGCATGGGAGGTCAGGAAACATGAAGTGGCAATGTAGGATAAGTTTCTGAAAAACGTCTTGGGTGGTGCGCATTGTATGGGTGTGTAACATTACATTCACTAGTAAGAGTGAGAAAACCTTCACGGGGTGGTGTGAATCGGAGGGTCTGAATTAGGTTAGGCAGTGAGTGGCAGTGTAGGATGGAGAAAACACCACGGGGTGGTCCGCAAGAGGAGGTCAGGAAACATGCAGTGGCAATGTAGGATAGGTTTCTGAAAAACCACGCGGGTTGGTGCACATTGTATTGGTGTGTAACATTACATTGACTAGTAGGAGTGAGAAAAACATCACGGGTTGGTGTGAAACGGAGGGTTTGAATAAGGATAGGCAGTGAGTGGCAATGTAGGCTGGAGAAAAGCACCACGGGGTGGTCAGCATGGGGAGGTCAGGAAACATGCAGGGGCAAAGTAGGATAGGTTTCTGAAAAACATCGCGGGGTGGTGCGCATTGTATGGGTGTGTAACATCATATTCACCAGTAGGAGTGAGAAAAACATCACGGGGTGGTGTGAATCGGAGCGTCTGTATTAGAATAGGCATGGAGGGGCAATATAGGATGTAAAAAAGCACCACGGGGTGGTCAGCATGGGGAGGTCAGGAAACATGCAGGGGCAATGTAGGATATAGGTTTCTGAAAATCATCGCGGGGTGGTGCGCATTGTATGGTTGTGTAACATAACATTCACTAGTAGGAGTGAGAAATACATCACAGGGTGGTGTGAATTGGAAGGTCTGAATTAGGATAGGCAGTGAGTGGCAATGTAGGATGGAGAAAAGCACGATGGGTGGTCAGCATGGGGAGGTCAGGAAACATGCAGTGGCAATGTAGGATAGGTTTTTCAAAAACATCGCGGGGTGGTGCGCATTTTATGGGTTTTTAACATTACATTCACTAGTAGGAGTGAGAAAAACATCATGGGTTGGTGTGAATCTGAGGGTCTGAATTAGTTTGGCAGGGAGTGGCATTGTAGGAAGGAGAAAAGCACGACGGAGTGCTCACCATGGGGAGGTCAAGAAACATGCAGTGGCAATGTAGGATAGGTTTCTGAAAAACATCGCGGGGCGGTGCGCATTGTAAGGGTTTCTAACAGGCCATTCACTAGTAGGAGAGAGAAAAACATCACGGGGTTGTGTGAATCAGAGGGTCTGAATTAGCTTAGGCAGTGAGTGGCAATGTAGGATGGAGGAAAGCACCACGGGGTGGTCAGCATGGGGAGGTCAGGAAACATGCAGTGGCAATGTAGGATAGGTTACTGAAAAACATCGTGGGGTTGTGCGCATTGTATGGGTGTGTAACATTACATTCCCCAGTAGGAGTGAGAAATACAATACGGGATGGTGTGAATCAGAGTGTGTGAAATAGGATAGGCAGTGAGTGGCAATGTAGGATGGAGAAAAGCACCACGTGGTGGTCAGCATGGGGATGTTGGAAACATGCAGTGGCAATATAGGATAGGTTTCTGAAAAACATCGCGGGGTGGTGCGCATTTAATGGGATTTTAACATTACATTCGCTGGTAGGAGTGAGAAAAACATCAAGGGGTGGTGTGAATCGGAGTGTCTGAATTAGTTTGGCAGGGAGTGGCAATGTAGGAAGGAGAAAAGCACGACGGAGTGCCCACCATGGGGAGGTCAGGAAGCATGCAGTGGCAATGTAGGATAGGTTTCTGAAAAACATCGCGGGGTGGTGCGCATCGTAAGGGTTTCTAACAGGCCATTCACTAGTAGGAGAGAGAAAAACATCACGGGCTTCTGTGAATCAGAGGGTCTGAATTAGGTTAGGCAGTGAGTGGCAATGTAGGATGGAGAAAAGCACGACGGGTGGTCAGCATGGAGAGGTCAGGAAACATGCAGTGGCAATGTAGGATAGGGTTCGGAAAACAACGCGGGGTGGTGCTCTTTGTATGGGTGTGTAACATTACATTCACAGGTAGGAGTGAGAAAAACATCACGGGGTGGTGTGATTCATAGGATCGGATTAGGATACGAAGTGAGTGGCAATGTAGGATGGAGAAAAGCACCACGGGGTGGTCAGCATGGGGAGGTCAGGAAACATGCAGTGGCAATATAGGATAGGTTTTTGAAAAACATCGCGTGGTGTGCGCATTTTATGGGTTTTTAACATTGCATTCACTAGTAGAAGTGAGAAAAACATCATGGGGTGGTGTGAATCAGAGGGTCTGAATTAGTTTGGCAGGGAGAGGCATTGTAGGAAGGAGAAAAGCACGACGGAGTGCTCACCATGGGGAGGTCAAGAAACATGCAGTGGCAATGTAGGATAGGTTTCTGAAAAACATCGCGGGGTGGTGCGCATTGTAAGGGTTTCTAACAGGCCATTCACTAGTAGGAGAGAGAAAAACATCACGGGGTTGTGTGAATCAGAGGGTCTGAATTAGGTTAGGCAGTGAGTGGCAATGTAGGATGGAGGAAAGCACCACGGGGTGGTCAGCATGGGGAGGTCAGGAAACATGCAGTGGCAATGGAGGATAGGTTACTGAAAAACATCGTGGGGTGGTGCGCATTGTATGGTTGTGTAACATTATATTCCCCAGTAGGAGTGAGAAATACAATACGGGATGGTGTGAATCAGAGTGTGTGAAATAGAATAGGCAGTGAGTGGCAATGTAGGATGGAGAAAAACACCACGCAGTGGTCAGCATGGGGATGTTAGGAAACATGCAGTGGCAATGTAGGATAGGTTTCTGAAAAACATTGTGGGGTGGTGCGCATTGTATGGTTGTGTAACATAACATTCACTAGTAGGAGTGAGAAAAACATCACGGGGTGGTGTGAATCGGAGGGCCTGAATTAGAATAGGCAGTGAGTGGCAATGTAGGATGGAGAAAAGAACGACGGGGTGCTCAGCATGGGGAGGTCAGGAAACATGCAGTGGCAACGTAGGATAGGTTTCGGAAAACAACGCGGGGTGTTGCGCTTTGTATGGGTGTGTAACATTACATTCACAGGTAGGAGTGAGAAAAACATCACGGGGTGGTGTGAATAATAGGATCGGAATTAGGATACGAAGTGAGTGGCAATGTAGGATGGAGAAAAGCACCACGGGGTGGTCAGCATGGGGAGGTCAGGAAACATGCAGTGGCAATGTAGGATAGGTTTCTGAAAAACATCGGGGGGTGGTGCGCATTGTAAGGTTTTCTAACAGGCCATTCACTAGTAGGAGAGAGAAAAACATCACGGGGTGGTGTGAATCAGAGGGTCTGAATTAGGTAAGGCAGTGAGTGGCAATGTAGGATGGAGAAAAGCACCACGGGGTGGTCAGCATGGGGTTGTTAGGAAACATGCAGTGGTAATGTAGGATACGTTTCTGAAAAACATCGTGTGGTGGTGAGCATTGTATGGTTGTGTAACATAACATTCACTAGTAGGAGTGAGAAAAACATCAAGGGGTGGTTTGAATCGGAGCGTCTGAATTAGGATAGGCAGGGAAGGGCAATGTAGGAAGGAGAAAAGCAATACGAGGTGGTGAGCATGGGGAGGTCAGGAAACATGCAGTGGCAATGTAGGATAGGTTTCTGAAAAACATCGATGTGTTGTGCGCATTGTATGGGTGTGTAACATTATATTCACTAGTAGCAGTGAGAAAAACATCACAGGGTGGTTTGAATTGGGGGTTCTGAATTAGGATAGGCAGTGAGTGGCAATGTAGGATGGAGAAAAGCACGACGGGGTGGTCAGCATGGGGAGGTCAGGAAACATGCAGTGGCAATGTAGGATAGGTTTCAGAAAACAACGCGGGGTGTTGCGTTTTGTATGGGTGTGTAACATTGCATTCACAGGTAGGAGTGAGAAAAGCATCACGGGGTGGTGTGAATCATAGGATCGGAATTAGGATACGAAGTGAGTGGCAATGTAGGATGGAGAAAAGCACCACGGGGTGGTCAGCATGGGTAGGTCTGGAAACATGCAGTGGCAATATAGGATATGTTTCTGAAAAACATCGCGGGTTGGTGCGCATTTTATGGGTTTTTAACATTACATTCACTAGTAGGAGTGAGAAAAACATCACGGGGTGCTGTGAATCGGAGGGTCTGAATTAGGTTGGCAGGGAGTGGCAATGTAGGAAGGAGAAAAGCACGACGGAGTGCTCACCATGGGGAGGTCAGAAAACATGCAGTGGCAATGTAGGATAGGTTTCTGAAAAACATCGCGGGGTGGTGCGCATTGTAAGGGTTTCTAACAGGCCATTCACTAGTAGGAGAGAGAAAAACATCACGGGGTGGTGTGATTCAGAGGGTCTGAATTAGGTTAGGCAGTGAGTGGCAATGTAGGATGGAGGAAAGCATCACGGGGTGGTCAGCATGGGGAGGTCTGGAAGCATGCAGTGGCAATGTAGGATAGGTTTCTGAAAAACATCGCGGAGTAGTGCGCATTGTATGGGTTGCTAACATTACATTCAGTAATAGCAATGAGAAAAACATCAAGGGGTGGTGTGAATCGGAGGGCCTGAATAAGGATAGGCAGTGAGTGGCAATGTAGGATGGAGAAAAGTAAGACGGGGTGGTCAGCATGTGGAGATCAGGAAACATGCAGTGGCAATGTAGCATAGCTTTCTGAAAGACTTCACGGGGTGGTGCGCATTGTATGGGTTCCTCACATTACGTTCACTAGTAGTGTGGGAAAAACATCACGGGGTGGTGTGAATCATAGGATCTAAATTAGTTTAGGCAGTGCGTAGCAATGTAGGATGGAGAAAAGCACCAAGGGGTGGTGAGCATCGGGAGGTCAGGAAATATGCAGTGGCAACGTAGGATAGGTTTCGGAAAAACATCGCAAGGTGGTGCGCATTGATTGGGAATGTAAAATTACATTCATTAGTAGGAGTGAGAAAAACTTCAAGGGGTGGTCTGAATCGGAGAGTCTGAATTAGGATAGGCAGGGAGGGGCAATGTAGGATGGAGAAAAGCACCACGGGGTGGTCAGCATGGGGATGTCAGGAAACATGCAGTGTCAAAGTAGGATAGGTTTCTGAAACACATGGCGGGGTGGTGCGCATTGTATGGGTGTGTAACATTATATTCACTAGTAGGAGTGAGAAAAGTGTCACGGGGTGGTGCACATTGTATGGGTGTGTGACATTATATTCACTAGTAGGAGTGAGAAAAACTTCAAGGGGTGGTCTGAATCGGAGAGTCTGAATTAGGATAGGCAGGGAGGGGCCATGTAGGATGGAGAAAAGCACCACGGGGTGGTCAGCATGGGGAGGTCAGGAAACATGCAGTGGCAATGTAGGATAGGTTTCTGAAAAACATGGTGGGGTGCTGCGCATTGTATGGGTGTGTAACATTGTATTGACTAGTAGGAGTGAGAAAAACGTCACGGGGTGGTGCACATTGTATGGGTGTGTAACATTATATTCACTAGTAGGAGTGAGAAAAACATCACGGGGTGGTGCGCATTGTATGGGTGTGTAACATTATATTCACTAGTAGGAGTGAGAAAAACATCACGGGTTGGTGTGAATCGGAGTGTCTGAATTAGAATAGGCAGTGAGTAGCAATGCAGGATGGAGAAAAGCACCACGGGTTGGTCAGCATGGGGAGGTCAGTAAACTTGCAGTGGCAATGTAGGACAGGTTTCTGAAAAACATCACAGGGTGGTGCACATTGTATGGGTGTGTAACATTACATTCACTACTAGGAGTGAGAAAAACATCACGGGGTGCTGTGTATCGGAGGGTCTGAATTAGGATAGGCAGTGAGTGGCAATGTAGGATTGAGAAAAGCACGACGGGGTGGTCAGCATGGGGAGGTCAGGAAACATGCAGTGGAAATGTAGGATAGGTTTCTGAAACACATCGCGGGTTGGTGCACATTGTATTGGTGTGTAACATTACATCCACTA
This sequence comes from Cavia porcellus, assembly GCF_034190915.1. NCBI lineage: Eukaryota > Metazoa > Chordata > Mammalia > Rodentia > Caviidae > Cavia > Cavia porcellus. Next base: position 33,394,014 of record NW_026947515.1, read on the forward strand.
GTAGGAGTGAGAAAAACATCACGCGGGGGGTGTGAATCGGAGGGTCTGAATAAGGATAGGCAGTGAGTGGAAATGTAGGATGGAGAAAAGCACCACGGGGTGGTCAGCATGGGGAGGTCAGGAAAAATGCAGTGGCAATATGGGATAGGTTTGAAAAACATCACAGCGTGTTGCGCATTGTATGGGTGTGTAACATTACATTCACTAATAGGAGTGAGAAAAACATCACGGGGTGGTGTTAATCGGAGGGTCTGAATTAGGATAGGGAGTGAGTGGCAATGTAGGATGGAGAAAAGCACCACGGGGTGGTCAGCATGGGGAGGTCAGGAAACATGCAGTGGAAATGTAGGCGAGGTTTCTGTAAAACATCGCGGGGTGGTGCGCATTGTAAGGGATTCTAACAGGCCATTCACTACTAGGAGTGAGAAAAACATCACGGAGTGGTGTGAATCAGAGGGTCTGAATTAGGATAAGCAGTGAGTGGCAAAGTAGGATGGAGAAAAGCACCACGGTGTGGTCAGCATGAGGAGGACAGGAATCATGCAGTGGCAGTGTACGATAGGTTTCTGAAAAACATCGCAGGGTGGTGCGCATTGTATGGGTGTGTAACATTACATTCACCAGTAGGAGTGAGAAAAACTTCACGCGGGGGGTGTGAATCGGAGGGTCTGAATAAGGATACGCAGTGAGTCGCAATGTAGCTTGGAAAGAACACCACGGGGTGGTCAGCATTGGGAGGTCAGGAAACATGCAGTGGCAATGTAGGATAGGTTTCTGAAAAACATCGTGGGGTGGTGCGCATTGTATGGTTGTGTAAAATTACATTCACTAGTAGGAGTGAGAAAAACATCACAGGATTGTGTGAATCGGATGGTCTGAATTAGGATAGGCACAGAGTGGCAATGTAGGATCGAGAAAAGCACCACAGGGTGGTCACAATGGGGAGGTCAGGAAACATGCAGTGGCAATGTAGAATAGGTTTCTGAAAAACATCTCAGGGTGGTGCGCATTGTATGAGTGTGTAACATTACATTCACTAGTAGGAGTGAGAAAAACATCACGAGGTGGTGCGAATTATAGGATCTGAATTAGGATAGGCAGTGAGTGGCAATATAGGATGGAGAAAAGCACCACGGGTTGGTCAGCATGGGGAGGTCAGGAAACATGCAGTGGCAATATAGGATAGGTTTCTGAAAAACATCGAGGGGTGGTGCGCATTTTATGGGTTTTTAACATTATATTCACTAGTAGGAGTCAGAGAAACATCACGGGATGGTGTGAATCGGAGGGTCTGAATTAATTTGGCAGGGAGTGGCAAGGTAGGAAGGAGAAAAGCACGACGGAGTGCTCCCCATGAGGAGGTCAGAAACATACAGTGGCAATTTAGGATAGGTTTCTGAAAAACATCGGGGGGTGGTGCGCATTGTAAGGGTTTCTAACAGGCCATTCACTAGTAGGAGAGAGAAAAACATCACGGGGTGGTGTGAATCAGAGGGTCTGAATTAGGTAAGGCAGTGAGTGGCAATGTAGAAGGGAGGATATCACCACGGGGTGGTCAGCATGGGGAGGTCAGGAAACATGCAGTGGCAATGTAGGATAGGTTTCTGAAAAACATCGCGGGGTGGTGCGCATTGTAAGGGCTTCTAACAGGCCATTCACTGGTAGGAGAGAGAAAAACATCACGGGGTGGTGTGAATTAGAGGGTCTGAATTAAGTTAGGCAGTGAGTGGCAATGTAGGATGGAGGAAAACATCACGGGGTGGTCAGCATGGGGAGGTCAGGAACAATGCAGTGGCAATGTAGGATAGGTTTCTGAAAAACATCACGGGGTAGTGCGCATTGTATGGGTTGCTAACATTACATTCAGTAATAGCAATGAGAAAAACATCAAGGGGTGGTGTGAATCGGAGGGCCTGAATAAGGATAGGCAGTGAGTGGCAATGTAGGATGGAGATAAGTAAGACGGGGTGGTCAGCATGGGGAGATCAGGAAACATGCAGTGGCAATGTAGCATAGGTTTCTGAAAAACTTTCCTGGGTGGTGCGCATTGTATGGGTTCCTCACATTACATTCACTAGTAGTGTGGGAAAAACATCACGGGGTGGTGTGAATCATAGGATCTAAATTAGTTTAGGCAGTGCGTAGCAATGTAGGATGGAGAAAAGCACCACGGGGTGGTGAGCATCGGGAGGTCAGGAAAAATGCAGTGGCAACGTAGGATAGGTTTCGGAAAAACATCGCACGGTGGTGCGCATTGATTGGGAATGTAACATTACATTCATTAGTAGGAGTGAGTAAAACTTCAAGGGGTGGTCTGAATCTGAGAGTCTGAATTAGGATAGGCAGGGAGGGGCAATGTAGGATGGAGAAAAGCACCACGGGGTGGTCAGCATGGGGATGTCAGGAAACATGCAGTGTCAAAGTAGGATAGGTTTCTGAAACACATGGCGGGGTGGTGCGCATTGTATGGGTGTGTAACATTATATTCACTAGTAGGAGTGAGAAAAATGTCACGGGGTGGTGCGCATTGAATGGGTGTGTGACATTATATTCACTAGTAGGAGTGAGAAAAACATCACGGGGTGGTGTGCATTGTATGGGTGTGTAACATTATATTCACTAGTAGGAGTGAGAAAAACATCACGGGTTGGTGTGAATCGGAGTGTCTGAATTAGAATAGGCAGTGAGTGGCAATGTAGGATGGAGAAAAGCACCACGTTGTGGTCAGCATGGGGAGATCAGGAAACATGCAGTCGCAATGTAGCATAGGTTTCTGAAAAACTTCGCGGGGTGGTGCGCATTGTATGGGTTCCTCACATTACATTCACTAGTAGTGTGGGAAAAACATCACGGGGTGGTGTGAATCATAGGATCTAAATTAGTTTAGGCAGTGCGTAGCAATGTAGGATGGAGAAAAGCACCACGGGGTGGTGAGCATCGGGAGGTCAGGAAAAATGCAGTGGCAACGTAGGATAGGTTTTGGAAAAACATCGCACCGTGGTGCGCATTGATTGGGAATGTAACATTACATTCATTAGTAGGAGTAAGAAAAACTTCAAGGGGTGGTCTGAATCGGAGAGTCTGAATTACGATAGGCAGGGAGGGGCCATGTAGGATGGAGAAAAGCACCACGGGGTGGTCAGCATGGGGAGGTCAGGAAACATGCAGTGGCAATGTAGGATAGGTTTCTGAAAAACATTGCGGGGTGCTGCACATTGTATGGGTGTGTAACATTGTATTGACTAGTAGGAGTGAGAAAAACGTCACGGGGTGGTGCACATTGTATGGGTGTGTAACATTATATTCACTAGTAGGAGTGAGAAAAACATCACGGGGTGGTGCGCATTGTATGGGTGTGTAACATTATATTCACTAGTAGGAGTGAGAAAAACATCACGGGTTGGTGTGAATCGGAGTGTCTGAATTAGAATAGGCAGTGAGTGGCAATGCAGGATGGAGAAAAGCACCACGGGTTGGTCAGCATGGGGAGGTCAGTAAACTTGCAGTGGCAATGTAGGATAGGTTTCTGAAAAACATCACAGGGTGGTGCACATTGTATGGGTGTGTAACATTACATTCACTACTAGGACTGAGAAAAACATCACGGGGTGCTGTGAATCGGAGGGTCTGAATTAGGATAGGCAGTGAGTGGCAATGTAGGATTGAGAAAAGCACGACGGGGTGGTCAGCATGGGAAGGTCAGGAAACATGCAGTGGAAATGTAGGATAGGTTTCTGAAACACATCGCGGGTTGGTGCACATTGTATTGGTGTGTAACATTACATTCACTAGTAGGAGTGAGAAAAACATCATGGGTTGGTGTGAAACGGAGGGTCTGAATAAGGATAGGCAGTGAGTGGCAATGTAGGCTGGAGAGAAGCACCACGGGGTGGTCAGCATGTGGAGGTCATGAAACATGCAGTGGCAATATAGGATAGGTTTCTGAACAACATCGCCGGGTGGTGGGCATTGTATGGGTGTGTAACATAACATTCACCAGTAGGAGTGAGAAAAACATCACGGGGTGGTGTGAAACGGAGTGTCTGAATTAGGATAGGCAGTGAGTGGCAATATAGGATGGAGAAAAGCACCACGGGGTTTTCACCATGGGGAGGTCAGGAAACATGCAGTGGCAATGTAGGATAGGTTTCTGAAAAACATCACGGGCTTGTGTGTATTGTATGGGTGTGTAACATCACATTCACTAGTAGGAGTGAGAAAAACATCACGCGGGGGGTGTGAATCGGAGGGTCTGAATAAGGATAGGCAGTGAGTGGAAATGTAGGATGGAGAAAAGCACCACGGGGTGGTCAGCATGGGGAGGTCAGGAAAAATGCAGTGGCAATATGGGATAGGTTTGAAAAACATCACAGCGTGTTGCGCATTGTATGGGTGTGTAACATTACATTCACTAATAGGAGTGAGAAAAACATCACGGGGTGGTGTTAATCGGAGGGTCTGAATTAGGATAGGGAGTGAGTGGCAATGTAGGATGGAGAAAAGCACCACGGGGTGGTCAGCATGGGGAGGTCAGGAAACATGCAGTGGAAATGTAGGCGAGGTTTCTGTAAAACATCGCTGGGTGGTGCGCATTGTATGGCTGTGTAACATTGCATTCACTACTAGGAGTGAGAAAAACATCACGGAGTGGTGTGAATCAGAGGGTCTGAATTAGGATAAGCAGTGAGTGGCAAAGTAGGATGGAGAAAAGCACCACGGTGTGGTCAGCATGAGGAGGACAGGAATCATGCAGTGGCAGTGTACGATAGGTTTCTGAAAAACATCGCAGGGTGGTGTGCATTGTATGGGTGTGTAACATTACATTCACCAGTAGGAGTGAGAAAAACATCACGCGGGGGGTGTGAATCGGAGGGTCTGAATAAGGATACGCAATGAGTCGCAATGTAGCTTGGAAAGAACACCACGGGGTGGTCAGCATTGGGAGGTCAGGAAACATGCAGTGGCAATGTAGGATAGGTTTCTGAAAAACATCGTGGGGTGGTGCGCATTGTATGGTTGTGTAAAATTACATTCACTAGTAGGAGTGAGAAAAACATCACAGGATTGTGTGAATCGGATGGTCTGAATTAGGATAGGCACAGAGTGGCAATGTAGGATCGAGAAAAGCACCACAGGGTGGTCACAATGGGGAGGTCAGGAAACATGCAGTGGCAATGTAGGATAGGTTTCTGAAAAACATCTCAGGGTGGTGCGCATTGTATGAGTGTGTAACATTACATTCACTAGTAGGAGTGAGAAAAACATCACGAGGTGGTGCGAATTATAGGATCTGAATTAGGATAGGCAGTGAGTGGCAATATAGGATGGAGAAAAGCACCACGGGTTGGTCAGCATGGGGAGGTCAGGAAACATGCAGTGGCAATATAGGATAGGTTTCTGAAAAACATCGCGGGGTGGTGCGCATTTTATGGGTTTTTAACATTATATTCACTAGTAGGAGTCAGAGAAACATCACGAGATGGTGTGAATCGGAGGGTCTGAATTAATTTGGCAGGGAGTGGCAAGGTAGGAAGGAGAAAAGCACGACGGAGTGCTCCCCATGAGGAGGTCAGAAACATACAGTGGCAATTTAGGATAGGTTTCTGAAAAACATCGGGGGGTGGTGCGCATTGTAAGGGATTCTAACAGGCCATTCACTAGTAGGAGAGAGAAAAACATCACGGGGTGGTGTGAATCAGAGGGTCTGAATTAGGTAAGGCAGTGAGTGGCAATGTAGAAGGGAGGATATCACCACGGGGTGGTCAGCATGGGGAGGTCAGGAAACATGCAGTGGCAATGTAGGATAGGTTTCTGAAAAACATCGCGGGGTGGTGCGCATTGTAAGGGCTTCTAACAGGCCATTCACAGGTAGGAGAGAGAAAAACATCACGGGGTGGTGTGAATTTGAGGGTCTGAATTAAGTTAGGCAGTGAGTGGCAATGTAGGATGGAGGAAAGCATCACGGGGTGGTCAGCATGGGGAGGTCAGGAACAATGCAGTGGCAATGTAGGATAGGTTTCTGAAAAACATCGCGGGGTAGTGCGCATTGTATGGGTTGCTAACATTACATTCAGTAATAGCAATGAGAAAAACATCAAGGGGTGGTGTGAATCGGAGGGCCTGAATAAGGATAGGCAGTGAGTGGCAATGTAGGATGGAGATAAGTAAGACGGGGTGGTCAGCATGGGGAGATCAGGAAACATGCAGTGGCAATGTAGCATAGGTTTCTGAAAAACTTTCCTGGGTGGTGCGCATTGTATGGGTTCCTTACATTACATTCACTAGTAGTGTGGGAAAAACATCACGGGGTGGTGTGAATCATAGGATCTAAATTAGTTTAGGCAGTGCGTAGCAATGTAGGATGGAGAAAAGCACCACGGGGTGGTGAGCATCGGGAGGTCAGGAAAATGCAGTGGCAACGTAGGATAGGTTTCGGAAAAACATCGCACGGTGGTGCGCATTGATTGGGAATGTAACATTACATTCATTAGTAGGAGTGAGTAAAACTTCAAGGGGTGGTCTGAATCTGAGAGTCTGAATTAGGATAGGCAGGGAGGGGCAATGTAGGATGGAGAAAAGCACCACGGGGTGGTCAGCATGGGGAGGTCAGGAAACATGCAGTGGCAAAGTATGATAGGTTTCTGAAAAACATGGCGGGGTGCTGCGCATTGTATGGGTGTGTAACATTATATTCACTAGTAGGAGTGAGAAAAACGTCACGGGGTGGTGCGCTTTGTATGGGTGTGTAACATTATATTCACTAGTAGGAGTGAGAAAAACATCACGGGGTGGTGCACATTGTATGGGTGTGTAACATTACATTCACTACTAGGAGTGAGAAAATCATCACGGGGTGCTGTGAATCGGAGGGTCTGAATTAGGATAGGCAGTAAGTTGCAATGTAGGATTGAGAAAAGCACAACGGGGTGGTCAGCATGGGGAGGTCAGAAACACGCAGTGGCAATGTAGGATAGGTTTCTGAAACACATCGCGGGTTGGTGCACATTGTATTGGTGTGTAACATTACATTCACTAGTAGGAGTGAGAAAAACATCACGGGTTGGTGTGAAACGGAGGGTCTGAATAAGGATAGGCAGTGAGTGGCAATGTAGGCTGGAGAGAAGCACCACGGGGTGGTCAGCATGGGGAGGTCATAAAACATGCAGTGGCAATATAGGATAGGTTTCTGAACAACATCGCCGGGTGGTGGGCATTGTATGGGTGTGTAACATAACATTCACCAGTAGGAGTGAGAAAAACATCACGGGGTGGTGTGAATCAGAGGTCTGAATTAGGATAGGCAGTGAGTGGCAATATAGGATGGAGAAAAGCACCATGGGGTTTTCACCATGGGGAGGTCAGGAAACATGCAGTGGTAATGTAGGATAGGTTTCTGAAAAACATCACGGGCTTGTGTGCATTGTATGGGTGTGTAACATTACATTCACTAATTGGAGTGAGAAAAACATCACGGGGTGGTGTGAATCGGAGGGTCTGAATTAGGATAGGGAGTGAGTGGCAATGTAGGATGGAGAAAAGCACCACGGGGTGGTCAGCATGGGGAGGTCAGGAAACATGCATTGGAAATGTAGGCGAGGTTTCTGTAAAACATCGTGGGGTGGTGCGCATTGTATGGGTGTGTGACATTACATTCACTACTAGGAGTGAGAAAAACATCACGGAGTGGTGTGAATCAGAGGGTCAGAATTAGGCTAGGCAGTGAGTGGCAATGTAGGATGGAGAAAAGCACCACGGGGTGGTCAGCATGAGGAGGACAGGAATCATGCAGTGGCAGTGTACGATAGGTTTCTGAAAAATATCGCAAGGGTGGTGCGCATTGTATGGGTGTGTAACATTACATTCACCAGTAGGAGTGAGAAAAACATCACGCGGGGGGTGTGAATCGGAGGGTCTGAATAAGGATAGGCAGTGAGTCGCAATGTAGGTTGGAAAGAACACCACGGGGTGGTCAGCATGGGGAGGTCAGGAAACATGCAGTGGCAATGTAGGATAGGTTTCTGAAAAACATCGTGGGGTGGTGCGCATTGTATGGTTGTGTAAAATTACATTCACTAGTATGAGTGAGAAAAACATCAGAGGCTTGTGTGAATCGGATGGTCTGAATTAGGGTAGGCACTGAGTGGCAATGTAGGATCGAGAAAAGCACCACGGGGTGGTCACAATAGGGAGGTCAGGAAACATGCAGTGGCAATGTAGGATAGGTTTCCGAAAAACATCTCAGGGTGGTGCGCATTATATGGGTGTGTAACATTACATTCACTACTAGGAGTGAGAAAAACAACACGAGGTGGTGCGAATTATAGGATCTGAATTAGGATAGGGAGTGAGTGGCAATGTAGGATGGAGAAAAGCACCACGGGATGGTCAGCATCGGAATGTCAGGAAACATGCAGTGGCATTGTAAGATATTTTTCTGAAAGCCATCACGGGTGGTGTGCATTGTAAGGGTTTGTAATTTTACTTTCACTAGTAGAAGTGAGAAAAACATCACGGGGTTGTTTGAATCAGAGGGTCTGAATTAGGTTAGGTAGTGAGTGGCAATGTACGATGGAGAAAAGCACGATGGAGTGGTCAACATGGGGAGGTCAGGAAACATGCAGTGGCAATGTAGGATAGGTTTCTGAAAAACATCGTGGGGAGGGGCGCATTATAAGGGTTTCTAACCGACCAATCACTAGTAGGAGAGAGAAAAACATCACGGGGTGGTGTGAATCGGAGGGTCTGAATTAGTTTAGGCAGTGAGTGGCAATGTAGGATGGAGGAAAGCACCCCGGAGTGGTCAGAATGGGGAGGTCAGGAAACATGCAGTAGCAATGTAGGATAGGTTTATGAAAAACATAGCGGGGTGGTGCGCATTGTATGGTTGTGTAACATTACATTCACTAGTAGGAGTGAGAAAACCATCAGGGGTGGTGTGAATCGGAGGGTCTGAAATAGGATAGGCAGTGAGTGGCAATGTAGGATTGAGAAAAGCACGACGGGGTGGTCAGCATGGGGAGGTCAAGAAACATACAGTGCCAATGTAGGATAGGTTTCTGAAATACATCGCGGGTTGGTGCACATTGTATTGGTGTGTAACATTACATTCACTAGTAGGAGTGAGAAAAACATCACGGGTTGGTGTGAAACGGAGGGTCTGAATAAGGATAGGCAGTGAGTGGCAATGTAGGCTGGAGAAAAGCACCACGGGGTGGTCAGCATGGGGAGGTCAGGAAACATGCAGTGGCAAAGTAGGTTAGGTTTCTGAAAAACATCGCGGGGTGGTGCGCATTGTATGGGTGTGTAACATTATATTCACTAGTAAGAGTGAGAAAAACATCACGGGGTGGTGTGAATCGGAGCGTCTGTATTAGAATAGTCAGGGAGGGGTAATATAGGATGAAAAAAGCACCACAGGGTGGTCAGCATGGGGAGGTCAGGAAACATGCAGGGGCAATGTAGCATATAGGTTTCTGAAAATCATCGCTGGGTGGTGCGCATTGTATGGTTGTGTAACATAACATTCACTAGTAGGAGTGAGAAAAGCATCACGGGGTGGTGTGAATAGGAGGGTCTGAATTAGGATAGGCAGTGAGTGGTAATGTAGGATGGAGAAAAGCACGACGGGGTGGTCAGCATGGGGAGGTCAGGAAACATGCAGTGGCAACGTAGCATAGGTTTCGGAAAACAACGCGGGGTGGTGCGCTTTGTATGGGTGTGTAACATTACATTCACAGGTAGGAGTGAGAAAAACATCACGGGGTGGTGTGAATCATATGGTATGAATTAGGATAGGCAGTGAGTGGCAATGTAGGATGGAGAAAAGCACCACGAGGTGGTCAGCATGGGGAGGTCAGGAAACATGCAGTGGCAATATAGGATAGGTTTCTGAAAAACATCGCGGGGTGGTGCGCATTTTATGGGTTTTTAACATTTCATTCGCTAGTAGGAGTGAGAAAAACATCACGGGGTGCTGTGAATCGGAGGGTCTGAATTAGGTTGGCAGGGAGTGGCAATGTAGGAAGGAGAAAAGCACGACGGAGTGCCCACCATGGGGAGGTAAGGAAGCATGCAGTTGCAATGTAGGATAGGTTTCTGAAAAACTTCGCGGGGTGGTGCGCATCGTAAGGGTTTCTTACAGGCCATTCACTAGTAGGAGATAGAAAAACATCACGGGGTGTTGTGAATCAGAGGGTCTCAATTAGGTTAGGCAGTGAGTGGCAATGTAGGATGGGGGAAAGCACCACGGGTTGGTCAGCATGAGGAAGTCAGGAAACATGCAGTGTCAATGTAGGATAGGTTTCTGAAAAACATCGCAGGGTGGTGCGCATTGTATGGGTGTGTAACATTACATTCCCCAGTAGGAGTGAGAAATACAATACGGGATGGTGTGAATCGGAGTGTGTGAATTAGGATAGGCAGTGAGTGGCAATGTAGGATGGAGAAAAGCACAACGGGGTGGTCAGCATGGGGATGTTAGGAAACCTGCAGTGGCAATGTAGGATAGGTTTCTGAAAAACATCGTGGGGTGGTACGCATTGTATGGGTGTGTAACATAACTTTCACTAATAGGAGTGAGAAAAACATCAAGGGGTGGTCTGAACCAGAGCGTCTAATTAGCATAGGAATCGAGGGGCAATGTAGGATGGAGAAAAGCCCCAAGGTGTGCTCAGCATGGGAGGTCAGGAAACATGAAGTGGCAATGTAGGATAAGTTTCTGAAAAACGTCTTGGGTGGTGCGCATTGTATGGGTGTGTAACATTACATTCACTAGTAAGAGTGAGAAAACCTTCACGGGGTGGTGTGAATCGGAGGGTCTGAATTAGTTTAGGCAGTGAGTGGCAGTGTAGGATGGAGAAAACACCACGGGGTGGTCCGCAAGAGGAGGTCAGGAAACATGCAGTGGCAATGTAGGATAGGTTTCTGAAAAACCACGCGGGTTGGTGCACATTGTATTGGTGTGTAACATTACATTGACTAGTAGGAGTGAGAAAAACATCACGGGTTGGTGTGAAACGGAGGGTTTGAATAAGGATAGGCAGTGAGTGGCAATGTAGGCTGGAGAAAAGCACCACGGGGTGGTCAGCATGGGGAGGTCAGGAAACATGCAGGGGCAAAGTAGGATAGGTTTCTGAAAAACATCGCGGGGTGGTGCGCATTGTATGGGTGTGTAACATCATTTTCACCAGTAGGAGTGAGAAAAACATCACGGGGTGGTGTGAATCGGAGCGTCTGTATTAGAATAGGCATGGAGGGGCAATATAGGATGTAAAAAAGCACCACGGGGTGGTCAGCATGGGGAGGTCAGGAAACATGCAGGGGCAATGTAGGATATAGGTTTCTGAAAATCATCGCGGGGTGGTGCGCATTGTATGGTTGTGTAATATAACATTCACTAGTAGGAGTGAGAAATACATCACAGGGTGGTGTGAATTGGAAGGTCTGAATTAGGATAGGCAGTGAGTGGCAATGTAGGATGGAGAAAAGCACGATGGGTGGTCAGCATGGGGAGGTCAGGAAACATGCAGTGGCAATGTAGGATAGGTTTTTCAAAAACATCGCGGGGTGGTGCGCATTTTATGGGTTTTTAACATTACATTCACTAGTAGGAGTGAGAAAAACATCATGGGTTGGTGTGAATCTGAGGGTCTGAATTAGTTTGGCAGGGAGTGGCATTGTAGGAAGGAGAAAAGCACGACGGAGTGCTCACCATGGGGAGGTCAAGAAACATGCAGTGGCAATGTAGGATAGGTTTCTGAAAAACATCGCGGGGCGGTGCGCATTGTAAGGGTTTCTAACAGGCCATTCACTAGTAGGAGAGAGAAAAACATCACGGGGTTGTGTGAATCAGAGGGTCTGAATTAGCTTAGGCAGTGAGTGGCAATGTAGGATGGAGGAAAGCACCACGGGGTGGTCAGCATGGGGAGGTCAGGAAACATGCAGTGGCAATGTAGGATAGGTTACTGAAAAACATCGTGGGGTTGTGCGCATTGTATGGGTGTGTAACATTACATTCCCCAGTAGGAGTGAGAAATACAATACGGGATGGTGTGAATCAGAGTGTGTGAAATAGGATAGGCAGTGAGTGGCAATGTAGGATGGAGAAAAGCACCACGTGGTGGTCAGCATGGGGATGTTAGGAAACATGCAGTGGCAATATAGGATAGGTTTCTGAAAAACATCGCGGGGTGGTGCGCATTTAATGGGATTTTAACATTACATTCGCTGGTAGGAGTGAGAAAACATCAAGGGGTGGTGTGAATCGGAGTGTCTGAATTAGTTTGGCAGGGAGTGGCAATGTAGGAAGGAGAAAAGCACGACGGAGTGCCCACCATGGGGAGGTCAGGAAGCATGCAGTGGCAATGTAGGATAGGTTTCTGAAAAACATCGCGGGGTGGTGCGCATCGTAAGGGTTTCTAACAGGCCATTCACTAGTAGGAGAGAGAAAAACATCACGGGCTTCTGTGAATCAGAGGGTCTGAATTAGGTTAGGCAGTGAGTGGCAATGTAGGATGGAGAAAAGCACGACGGGTGGTCAGCATGGAGAGGTCAGGAAACATGCAGTGGCAATGTAGGATAGGGTTCGGAAAACAACGCGGGGTGGTGCGCTTTGTATGGGTGTGTAACATTACATTCACAGGTAGGAGTGAGAAAAACATCACGGGGTGGTGTGATTCATAGGATCGGATTAGGATACGAAGTGAGTGGCAATGTAGGATGGAGAAAAGCACCACGGGGTGGTCAGCATGGGGAGGTCAGGAAACATGCAGTGGCAATATAGGATAGGTTTTTGAAAAACATCGCGTGGTGGTGCGCATTTTATGGGTTTTTAACATTACATTCACTAGTAGAAGTGAGAAAAACATCATGGGGTGGTGTGAATCAGAGGGTCTGAATTAGTTTGGCAGGGAGAGGCATTGTAGGAAGGAGAAAAGCACGACGGAGTGCTCACCATGGGGAGGTCAAGAAACATGCAGTGGCAATGTAGGATAGGTTTCTGAAAAACATCGCGGGGTGGTGCGCATTGTAAGGGTTTCTAACAGGCCATTCACTAGTAGGAGAGAGAAAAACATCACGGGGTTGTGTGAATCAGAGGGTCTGAATTAGGTTAGGCAGTGAGTGGCAATGTAGGATGGAGGAAAGCACCACGGGGTGGTCAGCATGGGGAGGTCAGGAAACATGCAGTGGCAATGGAGGATAGGTTACTGAAAAACATCGTGGGGTGGTGCGCATTGTATGGTTGTGTAACATTATATTCCCCAGTAGGAGTGAGAAATACAATACGGGATGGTGTGAATCAGAGTGTGTGAAATAGAATAGGCAGTGAGTGGCAATGTAGGATGGAGAAAAACACCACGCAGTGGTCAGCATGGGGATGTTAGGAAACATCCAGTGGCAATGTAGGATAGGTTTCTGAAAAACATTGTGGGGTGGTGCGCATTGTATGGTTGTGTAACATAACATTCACTAGTAGGAGTGAGAAAAACATCACGGGGTGGTGTGAATCGGAGCGTCTGAATTAGGATAGGCAGCAAGGGGCAATGTAGGATGGAGAAAAGCACCACGAGGTGGTGAGCATGGGGAGGTCAGGAAACATGCAGTGGCAATGTAGGATAGGTTTCTGAAAAACATCGATGGGTGGTGTGCATTGTATGGGTGTGTAACATTATATTCACAAGTAGGAGTGAGAAAAACATCACGGGCTGGTGTGAATCGGAGGGTCTGAATTAGGATAGGCAGTGAATGGCAATGTAGGATTGAGAAAAGTACGACGGGGTGGTCAGCATGGGGAGGTCAGGAAACATGCAGTGGCAATGTAGGATAAGTTTCTGAAAAACATCGCGGGGTGGTGCGCATTGTGTGGGTGTGTAACATTATATTCATTAGTAGGAGTGAGAAAAACACCACGGGGTGTTGTGAATCGGAGCGTCTGTATTAGAATAGGCAGGGAGGGGCAATATAGGATGGAAAAATCACCACGGGTTGGTCAGCATGGGGAGGTCATGAAACATGCCGTGGCAATGTAGGATATAGGTTTCTGAAAAACATCGCCGGGTGGTGCGCATTGTATGGTTGTGTAACATAACATTCACTAGTAGGAGTGAGAAACACATCACGGGTTGGTGTTAATTGGAGGGTCTGAATTAGGATAGGCAGTGAGTGGCAATGTAGGATGGAGAAAAGCACCACGGGGTGGTCAGCATGGCGAGGTCAGGAAACATGCAGTGGCAAAGTAGGATAGGTTTCTGAAAAACATCGCGGGTTGGTGCGCATTGTATGGGTGTGTAACATTATATTCACTAGTAGGAGTGAGAAAAACATCACGCAGTGGTGTGAATCGGAGCGTCTCTATTAGAATAGGCAGGGAGGGGCAATATAGGATGGAAAAAAGCACCACGGGGTGGTCAGCATTGTGAGGTCAGGAAACATGCATTAGCAAAATAGGATATAGGTTTCTGAAAAATTTCGCGGGGTGGTGCGCATTGTATGGTTGTGTAACATAACATTCACTAGTAGGAGTGAGAAACACATCACGGGTTGGTGTTAATTGGAGGGTCTGAATTAGGATAGGCAGTGAGTGGCAATGTTGGATGGAGAAAAGCACCACCGGGTGGTCAGCATGGGGAGGTCACGAAACATGCAGTGACAATATAGGATAGGTTTCTGAAAAACATCGCGGAGTGGTGCGCATTTTATGGGTTTTTAACATTACATTCACTAGTAGGAGTGAGAAAATCATCACAGGGTGGTGTGAATCAGAGGGTCTGAATAGGTTGGCAGGGAGTGGCAATGTAGGATGGAGAAAAGCACGACGGAGTGCTCACCATGGGGAGGTCAGGAAACATGCAGTGGCAATGTATGATAGGTTTCTGAAAAACATCTCGGCATGGTGCGCATTGTATGGGTGTGTAACATTACATTCCCCAGTAGGAGTGAGAAATACTATACAGGATGGTGTGAATAAGAGTGTGTGAATTAGGATAGGCAGTGAGTGGCAATGTAGTATGGAGAAAAGGATCATGCGGTGGTCAGCATGGGGATGTTAGGACACATGCAGTGGCAATGTAGGATAGGTTTCTGAAAAACATCGTGGGGTGGTGCGCATTGTATGGTAGTGTAACATCACATTCACTAGTAGGAGTGAGAAAAACATCAAGGGGTGGTCTGAATCGGAGCGTCTGAATTAGGATAGGCAGCGAGGGGCAATGTAGGATGGAGAAAAGCACCACAAGGTGGTGAGAATGGGGAGGTCAGGAAACATGCAGTGGCAATGTAGGATAGGTTTCTGAAAAACATCGATGGGTGGTGTGCATTGTATGGGTGTGTAACATCATATTCACCAGTAGGAGTGAGAAAAACCTCACGGGGTGGTGTGAATCGGAGCGTCTGTATTAGAATAGGAAGGGAGGGGCAATATAGGATGTAAAAAAGCACCACGGGGTGGTCAGCATGGGGAGGTCAGGAAACATGCAGGAGCAATGTAGGATAAGTTTTTCAAAAACATCGCGGGGTGGTGCGCATTTTATGGGTTTTTAACATTATATTCACTAGTAGGAGTGAGAAAAACATCACAGGGTGGTGTGAATTGGAAGGTCTGAATTAGGATAGGCAGTGAGTGGCAATGTAGGATGGAGAAAAGCACGACGGGTGGTCAGCATGGGGAGGTCAGAAAACATGCAGTGGCAATGTAGGATAAGTTTTTCAAAAACATCGCGGGGTGGTGCGCATTTTATGGGTTTTTAACATTATATTCACTAGTAGCAGTGAGAAAAACATCATGGGGTGGTGTGAATCTGAGGGTCTGAATTAGTTTGGCAGGGAGTGGCATTGTAGGAAGGAGAAAAACACGACGGAGTGCTCACCATGGGAAGGTCAGGAAACATGCAGTGGCAATGTAGGATAGGTTTCTGAAAAACATCGCGGGACGGTGCGCATTGTAAGGGTTTCTAACAGGCCATTCACTAGTAGGAGAGAGAAAAACATCACGGGATTGTGTGAATCAGAGGGTCTGAATTAGCTTAGGCAGTGAGTGGCAATGTAGGATGGAGGAAAGCACCACGGGGTGGTCAGCATGGGGAGGTCAGGAAACATGCAGTGGCAATGTAGGATAGGTTACTGAAAAACATCGTGGGGTTGTGCGCATTGTATGGGTGTGTAACATTACATTCCCCAGTAGGAGTGAGAAATACAATACGGGATGGTGTGAATCAGAGTGTGTGAAATAGGATAGGCAGTGAGTGGCAATGTAGGATGGAGAAAAGCACCACGCGGTGGTCAGCATGGGGATGTTAGGAAACATGCCGTGGCAATATAGGATAGGTTTCTGAAAAACATCGCGGGGTGGTGCGCATTTTATGGGATTGTAACATTACATTCGCTGGTAGGAGTGAGAAAAACACGGGGTGGTGTGAATCGGATTGTCTGAATTAGTTTGGCAGGGAGTGTCAATGTAGGAAGGAGAAAAGCACGACGGAGTGCCCACCATGGGGAGGTCAGGAAGCATGCAGTGGCAATGTAGGATAGGTTTCTGAAAAACATCGATGGGTGGTGTGCATTGTATGGGTGTAACATTATATTCACAAGTAGGAGTGAGAAAAACATCAAGGGGTGGTCTGAATCGGAGCGTCTGAATTAGGATAGGCAGCGAGGGGCAATGTAGGATGGAGAAAAGCACCACAAGGTGGTGAGCATGGGGAGGTCAGGAAACATGCAGTGGCAATGTAGGATAGGTTTCTGAAAAACATCGATGGGTGGTGTGCATTGTATGCGTTTGTAACATTATATTCACTAGTAGGAGTGAGAAAAAATTCACGGGGTGGTGTGAATCGGAGGGTCTGAATTAGGATAGGCAGGGAGTGGCAATGTAGGATGGAGAAAAGCACCACGGGGTGGACATCATGGTGAGGTCAGGAAACATGCAGTGGCAATGTAGGAAAGGTTTCTGAAAAACATCGCGGGGTGGTGCGCATTGTATGGGTGTGTAACATCATATTCACCAGTAGGAGTGAGAAAAACATCACGGGGTGGTGTGAATCGGAGCGTCTGTATTAGAATAGGCAGGGAGGGGCAATATAGGATGTAAAAAAGCACCACGGGGTGGTCAGCATGGGGAGGTCAGGAAACATGCAGGGGCAATGTAGGATATAGGTTTCTGAAAATCATCGCGGGGTGGTGCGCATTGTATGGTTGTGTAACATAACATTCACTAGTAGGAGTGAGAAAAACATCACAGGGTGGTGTGAATTGGAAGGTCTGAATTAGGATAGGCAGTGAGTGGCAATGTAGGATGGAGAAAAGCACGACGGGTGGTCAGCATGGGGAGGTCAGGAAACATGCAGTTGCAATGTAGGATAGGTTTTTCAAAAACATCGCGGGGTGGTGCGCATTTTATGGGTTTTTAACATTACATTCACTAGTAGGAGTGAGAAAAACATCATGGGGTGGTGTGAATCTGAGGGTCTGAATTAGTTTGGCAGGGAATGGCATTGTAGGAAGGAGAAAAGCACGACGGAGTGCTCACCATGGGGAGGTCAAGAAACATGCAGTGGCAATGTAGGATAGGTTTCTGAAAAACATCGCGGGTCGGTGCAAATTGTAAGGGTTTCTAACAGGCCATTCACTAGTAGGAGAGAGAAAAACATCACGGGGTTGTGTGAATCGGAGTGTCTGAATTAGTTTGGCAGGGAGTGGCAATGTAGGAAGGAGAAAAGCACGACGGAGTGCCCACCATGGGGAGGTCAGGAAGCATGCAGTGGCAATGTAGGATAGGTTTCTGAAAAACATCGCGGGGTGGTGCGCATCGTAAGGGTTTCTAACAGGCCATTCACTAGTAGGAGAGAGAAAAACATCACGGGCTTCTGTGAATCAGAGCGTCTGAATTAGGTTAGGCAGTGAGTGGCAATGTAGGATGGAGAAAAGCACGACGGGTGGTCAGCATGGAGAGGTCAGGAAACATGCAGTGGCAATGTAGGATAGGGTTCGGAAAACAACGCGGGGTGGTGCGCTTTGTATGGGTGTGTAACATTACATTCACAGGTAGGAGTGAGAAAAACATCACGGGGTGGTGTGATTCATAGGATCGGAATTAGGATACGAAGTGAGTGGCAATGTAGGATGGAGAAAAGCACCACGGGGTGGTCAGCATGGGGAGGTCAGGAAACATGCAGTGGCAATATAGGATAGGTTTTTGAAAAACATCGCGTGGTGGTGCGCATTTTATGGGTTTTTAACATTACATTCACTAGTAGAAGTGAGAAAAACATCATGGGGTGGTGTGAATCAGAGGGTCTGAATTAGTTTGGCAGGGAGAGGCATTGTAGGAAGGAGAAAAGCACGACGGAGTGCTCACCATGGGGAGGTCAAGAAACATGCAGTCGCAATGTAGGATAGGTTTCTGAAAAACATTGCGGGGTGGTGCGCATTGTAAGGGTTTCTAACAGGCCATTCACTAGTAGGAGAGAGAAAAACATCACGGGGTTGTGTGAATCAGAGGGTCTGAATTAGGTTAGGCAGTGAGTGGCAATGTAGGATGGAGGAAAGCACCACGGGGTGGTCAGCATGGGGAGGTCAGGAAACATGCAGTGGCAATGGAGGATAGGTTACTGAAAAACATCGTGGGGTGGTGCGCATTGTATGGGTGTGTAACATTACATTCCCCAGTAGGAGTGAGAAATACAATACGGGATGGTGTGAATCAGAGTGTGTGAAATAGAATAGGCAGTGAGTGGCAATGTAGGATGGAGAAAAACACAACGCGGTGGTCAGCATGGGGATGTTAGGAAACATGCAGTGGCAATGTAGGATAGGTTTCTGAAAAGCATTGTGGGGTGGTGCGCATTGTATGGTTGTGTAACATAACATTCACTAGTAGGAGTGAGAAAAACATCACGGGGTGTTGTGAATCGGAGCGTCTGAATTAGGATAGTCAGCGAGGGGCAATGTAGGATGGAGAAAAGCACCACGAGGTGGTGAGCATGGGGAGGTCAGGAAACATGCAGTGGCAATGTAGGATAGGTTTCTGAAAAACATCGATGGGTGGTGTGCATTGTATGGGTGTGTAACATTATATTCACAAGTAGGAGTGAGAAAAACATCACGGGCTGGTTTGAATCGGAGGGTCTGAATTAGGATAGGCAGTGCATGGCAATGTAGGATTGAGAAAAGTACGACGGGGTGCTCAGCATGGGGAGGTCAGGAAACATGCAGTGGCAATGTAGGATAAGTTTCTGAAAAACATCGCGGGGTGGTGCGCATTGTGTGGGTGTGTAACATTATATTCATTAGTAGGAGTGAGAAAAACACCACGGGGTGTTGTGAATCGGAGGGTCTGTATTAGAATAGGCAGGGAGGGGCAATATAGGATGGAAAAATCACCACGGGTTGGTCAGCATGGGGAGGTCATGAAACATGCCGTGGCAATGTAGGATATAGGTTTCTGAAAAACATCGCCGGGTGGTACGCATTGTATGGTTGTGTAAAATAACATTCAGTAGTAGGAGTGAGAAAAACATCACGGGGTGGTGTGAATAGGAGGGTCTGAATTAGGATAGGCAGTGAGTGGCAATGTAGGATGGAGAAAAGCACGACGGGGTGGTCAGCATGGGGAAGTCAGGAAACATACAGTGGCAACGTAGGATAGGTTTCGGAAAACAACGAGTGGTGTTGCGCTTTGTAGGAGTGTGTAACATTACATTCACAGGTAGGAGTGATTAAAACATCACGGGGAGGTGTGAATCATAGGATCTGAATTGGGATATGAAGTGAGTGGCAATGTAGATAGGAGAAAAGCACCACGGCGTGATCAGCATGGGGAGGTCAGGAAACATGCAGTGGCAATATAGGATAGTTTTCTGAAAAACATCGTGTGGTGGTGCGCGCTTTATGGATTTTTAACATTACATTCACTAGTAGGAGTGAGAAAAACATCACGGGGTGGTGTGAATCAGAGGGTTTGAATTATGTTAGGCAGTGAGTGGCAATGTAGGCTCGAGAAAAGCACCACGGAGTGGTCAGCATGGCGAGGTCAGTAAACATGCAGTGGCAAATTAGGATAGGTTTCTGAAAAACATCGCGGGGTGGTGCGCATTGTATGGGTGTGTAACATTATATTCACTAGTACGAGTGAGAAAAACATCACGCGGTGGTGTGAATCGGAGCGTCTCTATTAGAATAGGCAGGGAGGGGCAATATAGGATGGAAAAAAGCAACACGGGGTGGTCAGCATTGTGAGGTCAGGAAACATGCATTGGCAAAATAGGATATAGGTTTCTGAAAAATATCGCGGGGTGGTGCGCATTGTATGGTTGTGTAACATAACATTCACTAGTAGGAGTGAGAAACACATCACGGGTTGGTGTTAATTGGAGGGTCTGAATTAGGATAGGCAGTGAGTGGCAATGTTGGATGGAGAAAAGCACCACCGGGTGGTCAGCATGGGGAGGTCACGAAACATGCAGTGGCAATATAGGATAGGTTTCTGAAAAACATCACGGAGTGGTGCGCATTTTATGGGTTTTTAACATTGCATTCACTAGTAGGAGTGAAAAAATCATCACAGGGTGGTGTGAATCAGAGGGTCTGAATAGGTTGGCAGGGAGTGGCAATGTAGGATGGAGCAAAGCACGACGGAGTGCTCACCATGGGGAGGTCAGGAAACATGCAGTGGCAATGTATGATAGGTTTCTGAAAAACATCGCAGCGTGGTGCTCATTGTATGGGTGTGTAACATTACATTCCCCAGTAGGAGTGAGAAATACTATACGGGATGGTGTGAATCAGAGTGTGTGAATTAGGATAGGCAGTGAGTGGCAATGTAGTATGGAGAAAAGTATCACGCGGTGGTCAGCATGGGGATGTTAGGAAACATGCAGTGGCAATGTAGGATAGGTTTCTGAAAAACATCGTGGGGTGGTGCGCATTGTATGGTAGTGTAACATCACATTCACTAGTAGGAGTGAGAAAAACATCAAGGGGTGGTCTGAATCGGAACGTCTGAATTAGGATAGGCAGCGAGGGGCAATGTAGGATGGAGAAAAGCACCACAAGGTGGTGAGCATGGGGAGGTCAGGAAACATGCAGTGGCAATGTAGGATAGGTTTCTGAAAAACATCGATGGGTGGTGTGCATTGTATGCGTTTGTAACATTATATTCACTAGTAGGAGTGAGAAAAAATTCACGGGGTGGTGTGAATCGGAGGGTCTGAATTAGGATAGGCAGGGAGTGGCAATGTAGGATGGAGAAAAGCACCACGGGGTGGACATCATGGTGAGGTCAGGAAACATGCAGTGGCAATGTAGGAAAGGTTTCTGAAAATCATCGCGGGGTGGTGCGCATTGTATGGGTGTGTAACATCATATTCACCAGTAGGAGTGAGAAAAACATCACGGGGTGGTGTGAATCAGAGCGTCTGTATTAGAATAGGCAGGGAGGGGCAATATAGGATGTAAAAAAGCACCACGGGGTGGTCAGCATGGGGAGGTCAGGAAACATGCAGGGGCAATGTAGGATATAGGTTTCTGAAAATCATCGCGGGGTGGTGCGCATTGTATGGTTGTGTAACATAACATTCACTAGTAGGAGTGAGAAAAACATCACAGGGTGGTGTGAATTGGAAGGTCTGAATTAGGATAGGCAGTGAGTGGCAATGTAGGATGGAGAAAAGCACCACCGGGTGGTCAGCATGGGGAGGTCAGGAAACATGCAGTTGCAATGTAGGATAGGTTTTTCAAAAACATCGCGGGGTGGTGCGCATTTTATGGGTTTTTAACATTACATTCACTAGTAGGAGTGAGAAAAACATCATGGGGTGGTGTGAATCTGAGGGTCTGAATTAGTTTGGCAGGGAATGGCATTGTAGGAAGGAGAAAAGCACGACGGAGTGCTCACCATGGGGAGGTCAAGAAACATGCAGTGGCAATGTAGGATAGGTTTCTGAAAAACATCGCGGGGCGGTGCGCATTGTAAGGGTTTCTAACAGGCCATTCACTAGTAGGAGAGAGAAAAACATCACGGGGTTGTGTGAATCGGAGTGTCTGAATTAGGATAGGCAGTGAGTGGCAATGTAGGATGGAGAAAAGCACCGCGCGGTGGTCAGCATGGGGAGGTCAGGAAACATGCAGTGGCAATGTAGGATAGGTTACTGAAAAACATCGTGGGGTTGTGCGCAGTGTATGGGTGTGTAACATTACATTCCCCAGTAGGAGTGAGAAATACAATACGGGATGGTGTGAATCAGAGTGTGTGAAATAGGATAGGCAGTGAGTGGCAATGTAGGATGGAGAAAAGCACCACGCGGTGGTAAGCATGGGGATGTTAGGAAACATGCAGTGGCAATATAGGATAGGTTTCTGAAAAACATCGCGGGGTGGTGCGCATTTTATGGGATTTTAACATTACATTCGCTGGTAGGAGTGAGAAAAACATCACGGTGTGGTGTGAATCGGAGTGTCTGAATTAGTTTGGCAGGGAGTGGCAATGTAGGAAGGAGAAAAGCACGACGGAGTGCCCACCATGGGGAGGTCAGGAAGCATGCAGTGGCAATGTAGGATAGGTTTCTGAAAAACATCGCGGGGTGGTGCGCATCGTAAGGGTTTCTAACAGGCCATTCACTAGTAGGAGAGAGAAAAACATCACGGGCTTGTGTGAATCAGAGGGTCTGAATTAGGTTAGGCAGTGAGTGGCAATGTAGGATAGAGTAAAGCACGACGGGTGGTCAGCATGGAGAGGTCAGGAAACATGCAGTGGCAATGTAGGATAGGGTTCGGAAAACAACGCGGGGTGGTGCGCTTTGTATGGGTGTGTAACATTACATTCACAGGTAGGAGTGAGAAAAACATCACGGGGTGGTGTGATTCATAGGATCGGAATTAGGATACGAAGTGAGTGGCAATGTAGGATGGAGAAAAGCACCACGGGGTGATCAGCATGGGGAGGTCAGGAAACATGCAGTGGCAATATAGGATAGGTTTTTGAAAAACATCGCGTGGTGGTGCGCATTTTATGGGTTTTTAACATTACATTCACTAGTAGAAGTGAGAAAAACATCATGGGGTGGTGTGAATCAGAGGTTCTGAATTAGTTTGGCAGGGAGAGGCATTGTAGGAAGGAGAAAAGCACGACGGAGTGCTCACCATGGGGAGGTCAAGAAACATGCAGTCGCAATGTAGGATACGTTTCTGAAAAACATCGCGGGGTGGTGCGCATTGTAAGGGTTTCTAACAGGCCATTCACTAGTAGGAGAGAGAAAAACATCACGGGGTTGTGTGAATCAGAGGGTCTGAATTAGGTTAGGCAGTGAGTGGCAATGTAGGATGGAGGAAAGCACCACGGGGTGGTCAGCATGGGGAGGTCAGGAAACATGCAGTGGCAATGGAGGATAGGTTACTGAAAAACATCGTGGGGTGGTGCGCATTGTATGGGTGTGTAACATTACATTCCCCAGTAGGAGTGAGAAATACAATACGGGATGGTGTGAATCAGAGTGTGTGAAATAGAATAGGCAGTGAGTGGCAATGTAGGATGGAGAAAAACACCACGCGGTGGTCAGCATGGGGATGTTATTAAACATGCAGTGGCAATGTAGGATAGGTTTCTGAAAAACATTGTGGGGTGGTGCGCATTGTATGGTTGTGTAACATAACATTCACTAGTAGGAGTGAGAAAAACATCACGGGGTGGTGTGAATCGGAGCGTCTGAATTAGGATAGGCAGCGAGGGGCAATGTAGGATGGAGAAAAGCACCACGAGGTGGTGAGCATGGGGAGGTCAGGAAACATGCAGTGGCAATGTAGGATAGGTTTCTGAAAAACATCGATGGGTGGTGTGCATTGTATGGGTGTGTAACATTATATTCACAAGTAGGAGTGAGAAAAACATCACGGGCTGGTGTGAATCGGAGGGTCTGAATTAGGATAGGCAGTGAATGGCAATGTAGGATTGAGAAAAGTACGACGGGGTGGTCAGCATGGGGAGGTCAGGAAACATGCAGTGGCAATGTAGGATAAGTTTCTGAAAAACATCGCGGGGTGGTGCGCATTGTGTGGGTGTGTAACATTATATTCATTAGTAGGAGTGAGAAAAACACCACGGGGTGTTGTGAATCGGAGGGTCTGTATTAGAATAGGCAGGGAGGGGCAATATAGGATGGAAAAATCACCACGGGTTGGTCAGCATGGGGAGGTCATGAAACATGCCGTGGCAATGTAGGATATAGGTTTCTGAAAAACATCGCCGGGTGGTACGCATTGTATGGTTGTGTAAAATAACATTCAGTAGTAGGAGTGAGAAAAACATCACGGGGTGGTGTGAATAGGAGGGTCTGATTTAGGATAGGCAGTGAGTGGCAATGTAGGACGGAGAAAAGCACGACGGGGTGGTCAGCATGGGGAAGTCAGGAAACATGCAGTGGCAACGTAGGATAGGTTTCGG
Organism: Cavia porcellus; assembly: GCF_034190915.1. Lineage (NCBI taxonomy): Eukaryota > Metazoa > Chordata > Mammalia > Rodentia > Caviidae > Cavia > Cavia porcellus. The sequence continues at coordinate 33,418,441 of NW_026947515.1, forward strand.
AAAATAACGAGGGGTGTTGCGCTTTGTAGGAGTGTGTAACATTACATTCACAGGTATGAGTGATTAAAACATCACGGGGTGGTGTGAATCATAGGATCGGAATTGGGATATGAAGTGAGTGGCAATGTAGGTAGGAGAAAAGCACCACGGGGTGATCAGCATGGGGAGGTCAGGAAACATGCAGTGGCAATATAGGATAGTTTTCTGAAAAACATCGCGTGGTGGTGCGCGCTTTATGGATTTTTAACATTACATTCACTAGTAGGAGTGAGAAAAACATCACGGGGTGGTGTGAATCAGAGGGTTTGAATTATGTTAGGCAGTGAGTGGCAATGTAGGCTGGAGAAAAGCACCACGGAGTGGTCAGCATGGCGAGGTCAGTAAACATGCAGTGGCAAAGTAGGATAGGTTTCTGAAAAACATCGCGGGGTGGTGCGCATTGTATGGGTGTGTAACATTATATTCACTAGTAGGAGTGAGAAAAACATCACGCGGTGGTGTGAATCGGAGCATCTCTATTAGAATAGGCAGGGAGGGGCAATATAGGATGGAAAAAAGCACCACGGGGTGGTCAGCATTGTGAGGTCAGGAAACATGCATTGGCAAAATAGGATATAGGTTTCTGAAAAATATCGGGGGGTGGTGCGCATTGTATGGTTGTGTAACATAACATTCACTAGTAGGAGTGAGAAACACATCACGGGTTGGTGTTAATTGGAGGGTCTGAATTAGGATAGGCAGTGAGTGGCAATGTTGGATGGAGAAAAGCATCACCGGGTGGTCAGCATGGGGAGGTCACGAAACATGCAGTGGCAATATAGGATAGGTTTCTGAAAAACATCGCGGAGTGGTGCGCATTTTATGGGTTTTTAACATTACATTCACTAGTAGGAGTGAGAAAATCATCACAGGGTGGTGTGAATCAGAGTGTCTGAATAGTTTGGCAGGGAGTGGCAATGTAGGATGGAGAAAAGCACGACGGAGTGCTCACCATGGGGAGGTCAGGAAACATGCAGTGGCAATGTATGATAGGTTTCTGAAAAACATTGCGGCGTGGTGCGCATTGTATGGGTGTGTAACATTACATTCCCCAGTAGGAGTGAGAAATACTATACGGGATGGTGTGAATCAGAGTGTGTGAATTAGGATAGGCAGTGAGTGGCAATGTAGTATGGAGAAAAGGATCACGCGGTGGTCAGCATGGGGATGTTAGGAAACATGCAGTGGCAATGTAGGATAGGTTTCTGAAAAACATCGTGGGGTGGTGCGCATTGTATGGTAGTGTAACATCACATTCACTAGTAGGAGTGAGAAAAACATCAAGGGGTGGTCTAAATCGGACCGTCTGTATTAGGATAGGCAGCGAGGGGCAATGTAGGATGGAGAAAAGCACCACAAGGTGGTGAGCATGGGGAGGTCAGGAAACATGCAGTGGCAATGTAGGATAGGTTTCTGAAAAACATCGATGGGTGGTGTGCATTGTATGCGTTTGTAACATTATATTCACTAGTAGGAGTGAGAAAAACATCACGGGGTGGTGTGAATCGGAGGGTCTGAATTAGGATAGGCAGGGAGTGGCAATGTAGGATGGAGAAAAGCACCACGGGGTGGACATCATGGTGAGGTCAGGAAACATGCAGTGGCAATGTAGGAAAGGTTTCTGAAAAACATCGCGGGGTAGTGCGCATTGTATGGGTTTCTCACATTACATTCACTAGTAGAGTGGGAAAAACATCACGGGGTGGTGTGAGTCATAGGATCTAAATTAGGATAGGCAGTGAGTAGCAATGTAGGATGGAGAAAAGCACCACGTGGTGGTCAGAATGGGGAGGTCAGGCAATATTCAGTGTCAATGTAGGATAGGTTTCTGAAAAACATCGCGGGATCGTGGGCATTGTATGGGTGTGTAACATTACATTCACTAGTAGGAGTGAGAAAAACATCACGGGGTGGTGTGAATCATAAGATGTGAATTAGGTTGGCAGTGAGTGGCAATGTATGGGTGTGTAACATTACATTCACTAGTAGGAGTGAGAAAAACATCTTGGGGTAGCGTGAATCAGAGGGTCTGAATTAGGATAGGCAGTGAGTGGCAATGTAGGATGGAGAAAGGCACCACGGGGTGGTCAGCATGGGGAGGTCAGGAAACATGCATTGGCAATGTAGGATAGGTTTTGGAAAAACATCGCAGGGTGGTGCGCATTGAATGTGTGTGTAACATTACATTCACAAGTAGGAGTGAGAAAAACATCACGGGGTGGTGTGAATCGGAGGGTCTGAATTAGGTTGGCAGGGAGTGGCAATGTAGAAAGGAAAAAAGCACGACGAAGTGCTCACCATGGGGATGGCAGGAAACATGCAGTCGCAATGTAGGATAGGTTTCTGAAAAACATCGCGGGGAGGTGCGCATTGTAAGTGTTTCTAACAGGCCATTCACTAGTAGGAGAGAGAAAAACATCACGGGGTGGTGTGAATCAGAGGGTGTGAATTAGGTTAGGCAGTGAGTGGCAATGTAGGATGGAGTAAAGCACCACGGGGTGGACATCATGGTGAGGTCAGGAAATATGCAGTGGCAATGTAGGAAAGTTTTCTGAAAAACATTGCGGTGTAGTGCGCATTGTATGGGTTTCTAACATTACATTCAGTAATAGCAATGAGAAAAACATCACGGGGTGGTGTGAATCGGAGGGCCTGAATAACGATAGGCAGTGAGTGGCAATGTAGGATGGAGAAAAGTAAGACGGGGTGGTCAGCATGGGGAGGTCAGGAAATATGAGGTGTCAATGTAGGATAGGTTTCTGAAAAATATCGCGGGGTCTTGGGAATTGTATGGTTGTGTAACATTACATTCACTAGTAGGAGTGAGAAAAACATCACGGGGTTGTGTGAATCATAAGATGTGAATTAGGTTGGCAGTGAGTGGCAATGTAGGAAGGAGAAAAGCACCACGGGGTGGTCAGCATGGGGAGGTCAGGAAACATGCCGTGGCAATAAAACATCCTGGGGCGGTGCGCATTGTATGGGTGGGTAACAGTACATAGGCTAGTAGGAGAGAGAAAATCATCATGGGGTGGTGTGAATCATAGGATCTGAATTAGGATAGGTAGTGTTTGGCAAAGTAGGATGGAGAAAAGCATCATGGAGTAGTAAGCATGGGGAGGTCAGGAAACATGCAGTGGCAATAAAGGATAGGTTTGTGAAAAATATCGCGGGTTGGTGCGCATTGTGTGGGTGTGTAACATTATATTCATTAGTAGGAGTGAGAAAAACACCACGGGGTGTTGTGAATCGGAGCGTCTGTATTAGAATAGGCAGGGAGGGGCAATGTAGGATGGAGAAGCGCACCACGGGGTGTTCAGCAGGGGAAGTCAGAAACATGCAGTGGCCATGTAGGATATGTTTCGGAAAAACATCGCACGGTGGTGCGCATTGATTGGTATGTAACATTACATTCATTAGTAGGAGTGAGAAAAACATCAAGGGGTGGTGTGAATCGTTGCGTCTGAATTAGGATAGGCAGGGAGGGGCAATGTAGGATGGAGAAAAGCACCACGGGGTGGTCAGCATGGGGAGGTCAGGAAACATGCAGTGGCAATGTAGGATATAGGTTTCTGAAAAACATCGCGGGGTGGTGCGCATTGAATGGGTGTGTAACATTATATTCACTAGTAGGAGTGAGAAAAACATCACGGGGTGGTGTTAATTGGAGTGTCTGAAGTGGATAGGCTTTGAGTGGCAATGTTGGATGGAGAAAAGCACCACAGGGTGTTCAGCATGGGGAGGTCAGAAACATGCAGTGGCAACGTAGGATAGGTTTTGGAAAACAACGCGGGGTGGTGCGCTTTGTATGGGTGTGTAACATTACATTCACTAGTAGGAGTGAGAAAAACATCACGGGGTGGTGTGAATCATAGGATCAGAATTAGGATACGAAGTGAGTGGCAATTTTGGATGGAGAAAAGCACCACGGGGTGGTCAGCATGGGGAGGTCGGAAACATGCAGTGGCAATATAGGATAGGTTTCTGAAAAACATCGCGGGGTGGTGCGCATTTTACGGGTTTTTAACTTTACATTCACTAGTAGGAGTGAGAAAAGCATCACGGGGTGGTGTGAATCGGAGGGTCTGAATTAGGTTAGGCAGTGAGTGGCAATGTAGAATGGAGTCAAGCACCATGGGGTGGTCAGCATGGGGAGGTCAGGAAACATGCAGTGGCAATGTAGGATAGGTTTCTGAAAAACATCGCGGGTTGGTGTGCATTGTATGGGTGTGTAACATTACATTCCCCAGTAGGAGTGAGAAATAGAATACAGATGGTGTGAATCGGAGGGTGTGAATTAGGATAGGCAGTGAGTGGCAATGTAGGATGGAGAAAAGCACCACGGGGTGGACAGCATGGGGATGTTAGGAAACATGCAGTGGCAATGTAGGATAGGTTTCTGAAAAACATCGTGGGGTGGTGCACATTGTATAGTTGTGTAACATAACATTCACTAGTAGGAGTGAGAAAAACATCAAGGGGTGGTCTGAATCGGAGCGTCTGAATTAGGATAGGCAGCCAGGGGCAATGTAGGGTGGAGAAAAGCACCACGAGGTGGTCAGCATAGGGATATCAGGAAACATGCAGTGGCAATGAAGGATACGTTTCTGAAAAACATCGCGGGGTGGTGCGCATTGTATGGGTGTGTAACATTACATTCACTAGTAGGAGTGATAAAAACATCACGGGGTGGTGTGAATCGGAGGGTCTGAATTAGGATAGACAGTGAGTGCCATGTAGGATGGAGAAAAGCACCACAGGGTGGACATCATGGGGAGGTCAGGAAACATGCAGTGGCAATGTAGGATAGGTTTCTGAAAAACATCGCGGTGTAGTGCGCATTGTATGGGTTTCTAACATTACATTCAGTAATAGCAATGAGAAAAACATCACGGGGTGGTGTGAATCAGAGGGCCTGAATAAGGATAGGCAGTGAGTAGCAATGTAGGATGGAGAAAAGTAAGACAGGGTGGTCAGCATGGGGAGGTCAGGAAACATGCAGTGGCAATGTAGGATAGGTTTCTGAAAAACATCGCGGGGTCGTGCGCATTGTATGGGTGTGAAACATTACATTCACTAGTTGGAGTGAGAAAAACATCACGGGGTGGTGTGAATCATAAGATGTGAATTAGGTTGGCAGTGAGTGGCAAAGTAGGATGGAGAAAAGGACCATGGTGGGTTAGCATGGGGAGGTCAGGAAACATGCCGTGGCAATGAAAAACATTCCAGGGCGGTGCGCATTGTATGTGTGTGTTACAGTACATACACTAGTAGGATTGAGAAAAACGTCACGGGGGGTGTGAATCGGAGGGTCTGAATTAGTATAGGCAGTGAGTGGCAATGTAGGATGGAGAAGAGCACCACGGGGTGTTCAGCAGGGGAGGTCAGGAAACATGCAGTGGCAATGTAGGATATGTTTCTGAAAAACATCACGGGTTGGTGCGCATTGTATGGGTTTCTAACATTACACTTCCTAGTTGGAGTGAGAAAAACATCACGGGGTAGTGTGAATCATAGGATCTGAATTAGGATAGGCAGTGAGTGTCAATGTAGGATGAAGAAAAGCACGATGGGGTGGTCAGCATGGGGACATCAGGAAATATGCAGTGGCAATATAGGATATGATTCTGAAAAACATCCCGTGGTGGTGCACATTGTATGGGTGTGTAACATTACATTCACTAGTAGGTGTGAGAAAAACATCTTGGGGTATCGTGATTCGGAGGGTCTGAATGAGGATAGGAAGTGAGTGGCAATGTGGGATGGAGAAAAGTACCACAGGGTGGTCAGCATGGGGAAGTCAGGAAACATGCAGTGGCAATGTAGGATAGGTTTCGGAAAAACATTGCACGGTGGTGCGCATTGAAGGAGTATGTAGCATGACATTCATTAGTAGGAGTGAGTACAACATCCAGGGGTGGTCTGAATCGGAGAGTCTGAATTAGGATATTCAGGGTGGGGCAATGTAGGATGGAGAAAGCACCACGGGGTGGTCAGCAAGGGGAGGTCAGGAAACATGCAGTGGCAAAGTAGGATAGTTTTCTGAAAAACATGGTGGGGTGGTGCGCATTGTATGGGTGTGTAACATTATATTCACTAGTAGGAGTGAGAAAAACATCACGGGGTGGTGCGCATTGTATAGGGGTGTAACATTATATTCACTAGTAGGAGTGAGAAAAACATCACGGGGTGGTGCGCATTGTATGGCTGTGTAACATTACATTCACTAGTAGGAGTGAGAAAAACATCACGGGGTGGTGGGCATTGTATGGCTGTGTAACATTACATTCACTAGTAGGAGTGAGAAAAACATCAAGGGGTGGTGTGAATCGGAGGATCTGAATTAGGATAGGCAGTGAGTGGCAATGTAGGATGGAAAAAGCACCGCGGGGTGGTCAGCCTGGGGAGGTCAGGAAACATGCAGTGGCAATGTAGGATAGGTTTCTGAAAAACATCGCGGGGTGGTGCGCATTGTATGGGTGTGTAACATTACATTCACTAGTAGGAGTGAGAAAAACATCACGGGGTGGTGGGCATTGTATGGCTGTTTAACATTACATTCAATCGTAGGAGTGAGAAAAACATCACGGGGTGGTGTGAATCGGAAGGTCTGAATTAGGATAGGCAGTGAGTGGCAATGTAGGATGGAGAAAAGCACCGAGGGGGTGTCAGTATGGGGAGGTCAGGAAACATGCATTGGCAATGTAGGATAGGTTTCTTAAAAACATCGCGGGGTGGTGCGCATTGTATGGGTGTGTAACATTACATTGATTAGTAGGAGTGAGAAAAACATTGAGGGGTGGTGCGCATTGTATGGCTGTGTAACATTACATTCACTAGTAGGAGTGACAAAAACATCATGGGGTGGTGTGAATCGGGGGTCTGAATTAGGATAGGCAGTGAGTGGCAATGTAGGATGGAGAAAAGCACCGAGGGGTGGTCAGCATGGGGAGGTCAGGAAACATGCAGTGGCAATGTAGGATAGGTTTCTGAAAAACATCGCGGGGTGGTGCACATTGTATGGGTGTGTAACATTACTTTCACTAGTAGGAGTGAGAAAAACATCCCGGGGTGGTGGGAATCGGAGGGTCTGAATTAGGATAGGCGGTGAGTGGCAATGTAGGATGGAGGAAAGCACCGCGGGGTGGTCAGCATGAGGAGGTCAGGAAACATGCAGTGGCAATGTATGATAGGATTCTGAAAAACATGGCGGGGTGGTGCGAATTGTATGGGTGTGTAACATTACATTCACTAGTAGGAGTGAGAAAATCATCACGGGGTGGTGTGAATCGGAGGGTCTGAATTAGGATAGGCAGTGAGTGGCAATGCAGGATGGAGAAAAGCACGGCAGGGTGGTCAGCATGGGCAGGTCAGGAAACATGCAGTGGCAATGTAGGATAGGTTTCTGAAAAGCATCGGGGGTAGTGTGCATTGTATGTGTTTCTAACATTACATTCAGTAATAGCAATGAGAAAAAGATCACGGGATGTTGTGAATCGGAGGGCCTGAATAAGGATAGGCAGTGAGTGGCAATGTAGGATGGAGAAAAGTAAGACAGGATGGTCAGCATGGGAGGTCAGGAAACATGCAGTGGCAATGTAGCATAGGTTTCTGAACATCATCGCGGGGTGGTGCGCATTGTATGGGTTTCTCACATTACTTTCACTAGTAGCGTGGGAAAAACATCACGGGTTAGTGTGACTCATAGGATCTAAATTAGGATAGGCAGTGAGTAGCAATGTAGGATGGAGAAAAGCACCACGGTGTGGTCAGAATGGGGAGGTCAGGAAATATGCAGTGTCAATGTAGGATAGGTTTCTGAAAAACATCGCGGGGTCGTGGGCATTGTATGGGTGTGTAACATTACATTCACTAGTAGGAGTGAGAAAAACATCACGGGGTGGTGTGAATCATAAGATGTGAATTAGGTTGGTAGTGAGTGGCAATATAGGAAGGAGAAATGCACCACGGGGTGGTCAGCATGGGGAGGTCAGAAAACGTGCCGTGACAATGAAAAACATCCCAGGGCAGGGCGCATTGTATGGGTGTGTAACAGTACATACACTAGTAGGAGTGAGAAAAACATCAAGGGGTGGTGTGAATCATAGGATCTGAATTAGGATAGATAGTTTGTGGCAATGTAGGATGGAGAAAAGCACCACGGAGTAGTCAGCAGAGGAGGTCAGGAAACATGCAGTGGCAATGTAGGATAGGTTTGTGAAAAACATCGCGGATTGGTGAGCATTGTATGGGTTTCTAACATTACATTCAATAGTAGGAGTGAGAAAAACGTCACGGGTGGTGTGAATCAGAAAGTCTGAATTAGTATAGGCAGTGAGTGGCAATGTAGGATGGAGAAGCGCACCACGGGGTGTTCAGCAGGGGAGGTCAGGAAACATGCAGTGGCAACGTAGGATAGGTTTCGGAAAACAACGCAGGGTGGTGCGCTCTGTATGGGTGTGTAACATTACATTCACTAGTAGGAGTGAGAAAAACATCACATGGTGGTGTGAATCATAGGATCAGAATTAGGATACGAAATGAGTGGCAATGTAGGATGGAGAAAAGCACCACGGGGTGGTCAGGATGGGGAGGTCAGGAAACATGCAGTGGCAATATAGGATAGGTTTCTGAAAAACATCGCGGGGTGGTGCGCATTGTATGGGTTTTTAACATTACATTCACTAGTAGGGAGAAAAACATCACGGGTTGCTGTGAATCAGAGGTTCTGAATTAGGTTAGGCAGTGAGTGGTAATGTAGGATGGAGAAAAGCACAACAGAGTGCTCACCATGGGGAGGTCAGTAAACATGCAGTGGCAATGTAGGATAGGTTTCTGAAAAACATCCCGGGGTGGTGCGCATTGTAAGGGTTTCTAACAGGCCATTCACTAGTAAGAGAGAGAAAAACATCACGGGGTGGTGTGAATCGGAGGGTCTGAATTAGGTTAGGCAGTGAGTGGCAATGTAGGATGGAGGAAAGCACCACGGGGTGGTCAGCATGGGGAGGTTAGGAAACATGCAGTGGCAATGTGGGATAGGTTTCTGAAAAACATCAGGGGTGGTGCGCATTGTATGGTTGTGTAACATTACATTCACTAGTAGGAGTGAGAAATAGAATACGGAATTGTGTGAATCGGAGGGTGTGAATTAGGGTAGGCAGTGAGTGGCAATGTAGGATGGAGCAAAGCACCACGGGGTTGTGAGCATGCGGAGGTTAGGAAACACACAGTGGCAATGTAGGATAGGTTTCTGAAAAACATCGCGGGGTGGTGCGCATTGTATGGTTGAGTAACATAACATTCACTAGTAGGACTGAGAAAAACATCAAGGGGTGGTCTGAATCGGAGCGTCTGAATTAGGATAGGCAGCGAGGGGCAATGTAGGTTGGAGAAAAGCACCACAAGGTGGTCAGCATGGGGAGTTCAGGAAACATGCAGTGGCAATGTAGGATAGGTTTCTGAAAAACATCGCGGGTTGGTTCGCATTGTATGGGTGTGTAACATTATATTCACTAGTAGGAGTGAGAAAAACATCACGAGGTGGTGTGCATCGGAGCGTCTGAATTAGGATAAGCAGGGAGGGGCAATGTAGGATAGAAAAAAGCACCACGGGGTGGTAAGCATGGGGAGGTCAGGAAACATGCAGTAGCAAAGTAGTATAGGTTTCTGAAAAACATCGCGGGGTGGTGCGCATTGTATGGGTGTGTAACATTATATTCACTAGTAGGAGTGAGAAAAACATCTTGGGGTGGCGTGAATCGGAGGGTCTGAATTAGGATAGGAAGTGAGTGGCAGTGTAGGATGGAGAAGAGCACCACGGTGTGTTCAGCATGGGGAGGACAGGAAACATGCAGTGGCAATGTAGGATATGTTTCTGAAAAACATCGCGGGGTGGTGCACCTTGTATGGGTTTCTAACATTACATTTATTAGTTTGAGTGCGAAAAACATCACGGGGTAGTGTGAATCATAGGATCTGAATTAGGATAGGCAGTGAGTGGCAATGTAGAATGAAGAAAAGCACGATGGGGTGGTCAGCATGGGGAGGTCAGGAAACATTCAGTGGCAATGTAGGATAGTCTTCTGAAAAACATCACGGGGTGTTGCACATTGTATGGGTGTGTAACATTACATTCACTAGTAGGAGTGAATAAAACATCTTGGGGTGGCGTGAATCGGAGGGTCTGAATTAGGATAGGAAGTGAGTGGCAATCTAGGATGGAGAAAAGCACCACGGGGTGGTCAGCATGGGGAGGTCAGGAAACATGCAGTGGCAATGTAGGATAGGTTTCAAAAAACATCGCACGGTGGTGCACTTTGAATGGGTATGTAACATTACATTCATTAGTAGGAGTGAGAAAAACATCAAGGGGTGGTCTGATTCGGAGCTTCTGAATTAGGATAGGCAGGGAGGTGCAATGTAGGATGGAGAAAAACACCACGGGGTGGTCAGCATGTGGAGGTCAGGAAACATGCCCTGGCAAAGTAGGATAGGTTTCTGAAAAACATCGCGGGGTGGTGCGCATTGTATGGGTGTGTAACATTACATTCACTATTAGGAGTGAGAAAAACATCACGGGGTTGTGTGAATCGGAGCGTCTGAATTAGGATATGCAGGGAGGGGCAATGTAGGATGGAAAAAAGCACCACGGGGTGTCGGTGTCGCTCCCGGCCGGCAGGAAGAACACACGACAGATTCTGACGGTGTGCAACCTTGTCTTTATTTGTCTCTGCGTGGGCCGCGCGAGGCCTCTGCTCTGCCACCAGTCCGTTCTCACCAGTGGACTTCCTCTATCTCCTTTCGCAGGCAGGGTCACATATATATATATATATATATATATATATATATATATGCACTCATCATCCAATAGGGCAACAGCAAGCAATGCAAGCTGATTGGTCATCGTCATTGGTTGCTAGGTAGACCAATCTATTGCGCGGCCTGTTTACGTCACCAGGGCAATCAGGGGGCAGGAAGCAGGCGCCATCTTGGCTCACTCGATTGGAGGGGTAATCTAGCTCAGGCTTTGCTCTTTTCTACTGGCCTCACGCCCGCCAAGTAAGGCGACCGGGCTTGGCCGCGGCTCCCAACATCTCCCCCTATTTTATTTATTTTGAATGAATGTATGCATCGCAGCCCGTCCTGGATTGAGTGCAGAGGCCTATGCCCTCTGTTGAGGCCCACCGTAGGCCCTTGGCTTGGACCCTGGTCGGCCGTCCCTGGGTCCGCCAAGGCCTTGAGACCTTCGTCCTTTTTCCAGGGCCAGGAGTGAACTGGACGGAACCTGGATGCACATAGGCATGCACTCATGCCCCTCCATGTGATCCCCTCGGAGGGACATCTAGATCTGGGCAGATTCTAGTAATCTAGCGGCTTTCGTGCAGTATGGGGTAGGGCCTGGCTTAGGTCGAGTCGTGCTGGAGAGGCACTCTCTTACCCGTCATTGACTCACCTATCCTGCTGTGTGGTGTCATTAGGGAAGGAGTGCGGGAGACCCGCCACATCTAAACCCGGTCGTAGGCCAGTCGAGCGAGCCAAGCATAAGCCTGGGGGTCATTGTGCCCATCACGGGCTGCCGCCAGGGCCGCATGGGCAACCAGGCGTACTTGACGCTGGGCCGCCGCAAGGCGCCCATTAATAAATGATGTAACCCATCGGAGCAAGAACGGCCCTACAAGCAAAAGCAGAAGCAAGGAGCACAGGGGACCTAACAATGGTAAAACATAGGGGAGCAAGCCATTCCAGGCTCCCCAAAAGGGATTGTCTTGTAGTTCTTTTCTTCTCTTTTTTAGGTTTTCTTGCAGTTTTTTTAATCAGTCTCGAACGATTCCGGACTTGTTGGCATAAAAGCAGCATCTTTCCTGTAAGGCAATACAGATACCTCCCCTTTCTACAGTGAGTAGATCTAGGCCCCTTCTATTTTGCAGAACAACCTCTGCAAGGGAATCAATTTGATCTTGTATCTCTTGAAGGGTCCTCTCAACGATAGACATATCTTCTATCAATTGCCTGGATAACTGAGTATATTTGGTTAATGAAACTCCTACTCCCGCAGTCCCGGCGGCCAGGGCTCCAGTTATCCCCAGACCAGCCAAGAGAGGTAAAATCAGTACATCTCTCTTATGTCTTTTTATAAAGGTGTCCACAGCTGGAATGGGCATGGGTTGGTCCCCAGGGACAATACCAATGTCAGGCAACAAGTAAGTTAGGCCACATAGGCCGGTCCAATTACTGGGCAGGTAAGTATAAGCATGACCATTGCCGCAAGCAAATACTTTGCCAAAGGGGGCACATAGCGGCGAGCTACTACTTACATTGGTTATGGACTCACATGAGGCGACTGCCAGCGCTCCAACAACAATATCATAACTATTATTTTGTGGGTACTTTTGGAAACAGGATGCATTAAACTGTCCCATAAATTGGACCCGAAATGGAGGCACATGTGAGCAATTATAGGGTGTGCTATAATTGTAAGGTTCACTTTCATAGTCTCTAAACGGCATGGCCAGCGGCCATGATTCTCCCATCATCATACACAGCCAACAATCGGAGGCCAGCCCTGGGTCAGTAAGATTGAGTGCTTTGTGGGTAGCCTCTAATATGGATTCAGTAGCGGGGTCAAGGTTAATGCCTCGGGATTTAGGGCGTAGGAGTGGATGGTAATTTACTTCAGGGAACGGATTTAATTGTTCCCATCGCTCGATGACCTGTTCCTGCCGGTACTGGTCTTGGACCCCTCCACCGTCAGAGATGTGAACGGGGGTGGTCATAGACCAACAGACCGTTTCTCCGACCTCTCCATTACAACCTGACTGCATGAATGGGGAACCGCCTACAGCAGCGGGAATATGGATAGGGGCAACAGGGCTTTTAGTTGTAGTTAGCGTTGCCATCCAATAGGTTGTACTGTTGAGTTTGCATTGTTTTGTCTCTGTATAGCATGTAACATGCATGGATTTCTCAAACTTAGTGCAGGGACATGTGGCGAGATTACCAGGCCCTGAGGGACTCACCTTAGACTTAAGTATGCACTGATAGAATGGTTGACTAAATCCTCCTGCAGTGGAGCTGTACACAACTGAGTAAGCTGTTTTATCCCCACAATCGGTCCCTGGTCCTTTTTTGGCGTTAGGTGCTATACTGCTTACCGTGCCACCTCCGCAATCGCACGGATTGCCAAGAAGGCTCGTGCGAAGATCTGTTCCAGAAGCGGGGCCCCCCAGCCCCGCATGTACCATACTTATCCTGAGGAGGGCTAGGACAACGCCCCCAATGAAAAAGGCAGCCTTTTTCGGGCTCATCTGGCTATCAGGCCTGCTGCTGGTCTCCGGCAGGACAGGATTAGTCTTTAGTCGAAGGGCTTGTCGCACGCGTCAGTCTTTCTGGGACCCACAATGGTTCTCGTCCCAGTTCCTGCGGGAAAACACAAACCGCACCTCGGTTCCAGCTGACTACCGGATCCGGGCCCATCGATTGTCCCGTCAGGACATCTTTCCATTTTACCCATCCCTTATTGCTAGGAGATGGATTACAATGTTCCATAGCCGGGGGGTGGTTGTTATTGTTCAGGTTTAAAAAATTGTATGTGAATAGTGCCATGGATAGCCGTGCCTTTGGGGGCAGGCCCTGGCCTACTCCCCCTTTTTGTTTACATAAGATTTCTTTGAGGCTTTTGTGAGCTCTTTCAATAATTTCTTGGCCTTGAGGATTATATGGGATACCATGTTTTAAGTGTATTTTCATAGTCTTACAGAACTCATTGAAGGCTTTTCCTGTATAGGCTGGTCTGTTGTCTGTAATATTTTGGGCTTGCCCCACGCGGCCCAAGCCGCTAAGCAATGATTGATCACATTAGATACCTTTTCACCTGTCTCTGCAGTTGCGAATATAATATGAGAACAGGTGTCCGTGGAGACATGGACATACTTAAGAGATCCAAATTCTGTTATGTGTGTGACATCCATTTGCCAAATATCGCCAGGGATCAACCCTCTGGGGTTAACCCCAATTGATGTGGTAGGCGTGTGTGTGGCTCATGAGCCGCACAGTCGCATGATGTCCCGCGCGTCAGCCCTGGAGATGCGGTATTGGTTGGCTAACGTCTTGGCATTGACATGGAATTTGTCATGGAACTGACGGGCTTGCTCTATTGGAGATAACATATTGAAAATCCATAACGGGCGAGTGGCCGCGTCAGCAGCCACATTGCCCTGTACCATGGGCCCTGGTAGGTGTGTATGTGCTCTTATGTGAGTGATGTATATTTTGTTGTGTCTATTTATGAGCAATGTCTGGATAGACAAAAACAAGTCAGTTACTTTAGAGGTTGGTTTAATTGGGCCTGCAGTCTCAAGGACCTGCATGGCGTTGACAACATATTTTGAATCAGAAACAATATTAAGGGCCCCTGGGAATTTCTCGAGGACGGTTTGTACAATTTGTAACTCTACCACCTGTGGTTGATCTGGCTCAAACTGTATACTAACTGGAGGCATGCCCGAAACCACATAGGCCCCTATCCCGGTTTTTGACCCATCAGTATAGACTGTTGTTGCAGGAGTAAGGGGTGCAGGGGCGGTGATTTTTGGAAATATCACCGGATGTTGAGTAATAAACTGTAGTATAGGGTCCTTAGGAAACTGATTGTCTATCTCCCCAAGAAATACACATCTCAGGATGGCCCAAGTATCTATGCAAGCAGTCAGGATTTTTATTTGAGAAACGGTATAAGGCACCCAAATAGCGTGAGGTGTGGAGCCAAAGTGCTGGATGGCTCTACTATGTGCCTCCAGAGCCAGGGAAGCAACTGCTTCCGGGTAATGTTCAATAATCTTGGCAGGTGAAACCTTAGGGTGCACCCACAGAAGTGGTCCTTTCTGCCAAATCACTGCTGTGGGCTGGGAACTGGTCTGCAACAAGCAGACCTCAAAAGGCTGTTCTGGGTCAATTCTCTGTAATGCAGCTTTGCTTAGGGCCTCTTTTATCTTTTTTAGAGCAACTCTGGCCTCTGGGGTGAACTCTCTAAGGGAGGCAATATCCGGATCCCCTCTTAGGAGATCAAACAGGGGCTTTAAGTCCGAATTAGGGACGTGCAAGTAAGGTCTAATCCAATTTATATCTCCCAGTAACTTTTGCATGTCATTTAGGGTTGTAAGATTATCTGTTCTGATGGTTACCTTCTGTGGAGAAATCAATGTAGGGGAGACTTTGGTACCCAAGTAAGTCACTATGTCTCCTCCTTGAATCTTGTCAGGGGCAATATGTAGATTAGCTTTTCTCAGGGCCTCGACCAGTTGGCCTAGCATATCCTCTAACATATTTATGTCCTTTGCACTGATTAGCAGATCATCCATGTAATGAACGCACCTAACTTTGGGGAAGGCTTTGTGTGTAGGGATCAGCAGGGAATCCAAATAAATCTGACACATAGAGGGGCTATTAGTCATACCCTGTGGTAGAACCACCCATTCATATCGAAGATCAGGGCTTTCTTGATTAACGGTAGGTAAGGTAAAAGCGAACCGGTGGGTATCTTCAGGGTGCAAGGGAATAGAGAAAAAGCAATCCTTGAGGTCTATGACATAAATTGGCCAATGTCTTGGGATCGCTGAGAGTGCTGGTAGTCCTCTTTGGACTGCCCCTAGAGGTTGCATCTGTGCATTGACCGCCCTCAAATCATGGAGTAGTCTCCACTTACCTGATTTCTTTCTAATAACAAAAACAGGGGTATTCCACAGGGAGGTTGATGGCTTTATGTGTCCTGCCTGAAGCTGGGTTTTGACTATCTTGGTTAATGCTAAAAGCTTCTCTTTGGGTAGGGGCCACTGAGGTACCCAAACTGGATTCAGGGACTTCCAAGTGATCTTAATTGGAGTAGGTAGGAGAACTTCCTCAGCGGCCCCTAGGAAAAACCCAGCCCGTGTCTACCTTCCCTTTTCTCTACAGGTACGGGAGATGTCCGGCCCTGCAGGGCAGGGCCCAGGCCCTTGCCGGGGACATATCCCTGATTCTTAAGTATACCCTTAGCTTGAGGAGAGCAGGTGGATGTAAGGGTAACGTCCATCTGGGTAAGGATGTCTCTTCCCCACAAAAACACTGGCAGCTGTAAAACAAAAGGCTGAAAATGGCCTTGGTGGCCTTCCTCATCACGCCAAGGCAGGGTCACGGCACTAACCTGAGGGGCAGCCACCATCCCTAACCCTTGGAGTGTGTTGTCAGCAGTATTGGTGGGCCAGCTAGAAGGCCAGTCCCTCTTGGAGACAATGGAGCGGTCTGCCCCTGTATCCAAGAGTCCTGTTATATTTCTACCATTAACCCTGAGCGAGAGCATGGGTCTTTTATCAAGAGTCATATGAAGTCCTTCAAAAATTTCTCCAGAGGAGCCAAAACCCTGATCTCCTCTTACCCGTTGTCTAGACTGAAATCTCTCATGGAGACTGGGGAGCAATAAAAGTTGTGCTATCTTATCCCCCTCATTAATCACCATGGTTCCTGCATGAGTTTGGACCATAATCTTAATGTTTCCTGTGTAGTCTGAGTCTATGACCCCAGGGAGCACGGTAAGGCCCCGAAGGGCTGTGGAGGACTGTCCAATCACTAAACCAACTGATTTTTCAGGTAGCGGTCCCTTGAAGGTGGTCTCGACCACCTGAACGCCCATGTCGGGCGTTAATAGGAGTCTGGAGGCGACACAGAGGTCCATGCCTGCTGACCCAGGGGTAGCCCTTGTGGAGGGCTGCCACTTTGTGTTGTCCTGTCTAGGGGGCGGGGGCCCGCCCGTAAGGAGTGCCCCCTCTGGTTGTTTTTTGGCTCCTGAATTTCCCTGCCACTAATGTGGTTTCCCTGGGCATCAAAAACTGATCTGCAATCTTTCGCTTTGTGTGTTCCCTTCTTACATCGTTTGCACACGCCTATTGGCTCTTCCCGTGTATTAACACTGTGCGGACAGTCTCTCCTAATATGCCCTGGTTCCCCGCAGCCAAAACATCCTTTGGGCTTGCGATCTCGCTTAGGTCCGGAAGCACCCTTAGTTTGTGCTGTCGCGGCTACAAAGGCCGCCGCAAGCTTTGCTGCAGTTATCTGCCCTCCAATCTCCCTACAAATCCTAATCCAAGCATTGAGATCCTTGTTTTTATGTGGGGCAAGAGCCGCTTTGCACTCCGCCATGCATTGTTCAAAAATGAGTTGTTTGATCAGGGGCTTTGCCACCTCTTGGTCTGAAAAAACTTTATCGCCCGCGTCTTGCATCCTAGCCACGAAATCAACAAATGGCTCTGTGGCACCCTGTACTATCTTTGAAAGGCATAATGAGGCCGCCCCCGCACCGTTCATCTGTTTCCATGGGCGGAGCCCAATATTAGAGATCTGGTCATACACCTCATTGGGGAACTGAGTTTGGTCATCCCTATATTGACCTGAGCCCTGGAGCATGTCTTCATTCCACCTTGCATGCCCCCTGTTAACATTCTTTTCTGCTTGCTCGATAGCAAACTCGGCATACCAGGCTCGCCAATCAAGATAACTACCCGAAGGAAGGCATGCCTTGGCAAGCTGCATCCAATCACCCGGTGTAAGAGGCTGAGAGGCAAGATTCTCTAGCATAGCTATGGTATAAGGAGCTGTGGGCCTGAAGGTCGTGACAGCGCTTTTTAATTCTCTAATCTGTTTTATTTCAAACGGTTCCCAAACATTGTGCCCTTGGCCTGGGGCCATTTGCACAGGATATACTCCATAAGGACCGTAATCTATTCCTTGCATCAGTGGATCCCCTCCGGACCACCGTTCACCCCTCCATAGCTGCCCATGAAAATACCGTCCGCCCCGCGGCGCGACGTCATAGGATGGCGGTCGCGACAGAGTGGGACGGGGCGTCACTTCCTGCGCCGGCTGAGAGAAGGGGGAAGCCCTGTAGCGGCCTCTCGGTGGGGAACCGCTTCTGGAAATGAACTCCAGGGCGGAGCGGATGGCTCTCTATCTCCTCCCCGCCAGGGGGCGCTCGGGGGTCCTTTCTCCTCTCTCTGCTTTTCTCGAGCGGCGCACGCACACAATTCACGGCGCAACTCGGCATAGGGGTTTCGGGCCTCTCGGTTTCCTGCCCCACCTTTTAGTTCCTCCTCGCTATCTGAGTCGGAGGACTCCAGAGCTTGGGTGTTCTCTATCTTTCCCTGGATCTTCTCCCCCTGGACAGACCCCTCCCGAGAGCATTCCGATGTTGCCTGCTCAAAAGCCTTGCGTGCGTCCATGATTTCCGCATCTCTAACTGCCGACGGGAACCCATTCCCCTCCCCTTCAAGACACGCATGTATCATTTCCCACAGGGGGCGAATAGCCGGCGAAATATCGCCTCCCAATTCCGCAGAGGCGAGGTCCCCGCCTAACTTCTCCCATGACGGCAGGTTTAAATGCCCTGTGGGTAAAAACCAGGGAGCCACCCTATCTACCTCCGCTATGAATAGTTCCAGTGTTTTTTGACCTACCCTGAGGTCCCTAGATTTTAAAAGCTTCCTAAGGGCCTTTACCAAGGGCCGTGCCTCCGTGCTCGGTAAATTACCAATCCTCAACCTCCGAGGGCTGTTACTCACCGCGTGTGACTTAGAGAACCCGTCACCTACGCGTGAGCCTGAGGGGAGTCTAAAAGCCCTGTAGGTGCACGCCACCCAGAGCCCAGGATTATCCCCTACTCACCTGTCCGGCAGCACCGCGCTGGAGCGTTGCACATCACCAAGGGGAGTGATCAGTTCCCCAAACGGGCCACCAGGTGTCGGTGTCGCTCCCGGCCGGCAGGAAGAACACACGACAGATTCTGACGGTGTGCAAACTTGTCTTTATTTGTCTCCACGTGGGCCGCGCGAGGCCTCTGCTCTGCCACCAGTCCTTTCTCACCGGTGGACTTCCTCTATCTCCTTTGGCAGGGAGGGTCACATATATATATATATATATATATATATATATATATGGACTCATCATCCAATAGGGCAACAGTAAGCAATGCAAGCTGATTGGTCATCGTCATTGGTTGCTAGATAGACCAATCTATGGCGCGGGCTGTTTATGTCGCCAGGGAAATCAGGGGGCAGGAATCAGGCGCCATCTTGGCTCACTCGATGGGAGGAGTAATCTAGCTAAGGCTTTGCTCTTTTCTACAGGCCTCACGCCTGCCAAGTAAGGTGACCGGGCTCGGCCGCGGATCCCAACAACGGGGTGGTCAGCATGGGGAGGTCACGAAAAATGCAGTGGCAATGTAGGATATAGTTTTCTGAAAAACATCGCGGGGTGGTGCGCATTGTATGGGTGTCGAACATTACAGTCACTAGTAGGAGTGAGAAAAACATCAAGGGGTGGTGTGAATTGGAGGGTCTGAATTAGGATAGGCAGTGAGGGGCAATGTTGGATGGAGAAAAGCATCATGGGGTGGTCAGCATGGGGAGGTCAGGAAACATGCAGTGGCAACGTAGGATCAGTTTGGAAAACAACGCGGGGTGGTGCACATTGTATGGGTGTGTAACATTACATTCACTAGTAGGAGAGAGAAAAACATCACGGAGTGTTGTGAATAATAGGATCAGAATTAGGATACGAAGTGAGTGGCAATATAGGATGGAGAAAAGCACGACGGGGTGGTCAGCATGGGGAAGTCAGGAAACATGCAGTGGCAAAGTAGGATAAGTTTCTGAAAAACATCGCGGGGTGGCGCGCATTGTATGGGTGTGTAACATTACATTCACTAGTAGGAGTGAGAAAAACATCACGGGATGGTGTGAATCGGAGGGTCTGAATTAGGATAGGCAGTGAGTGGCAATGTAGGATGGAGAAAACACCACGGGGTGGTCAGCATGGATAGGTCAGGAAACATGCAGTGGCAATGTAGGATAGGTTTCTGAAAAACATCGCGGATTGGTGCGCATTGAATGGGTGTGTAACATTACGTTCACTAGTAGGAGTAACAAAAACATCAAGGGTTGGTGTGAAACGGAAGGTCTGAATAAGAATAGGCAGTGAGTGGCAATGTAGGATGGAGAAAAGCACCACGGGGTGGTCAGCATGGGGAGGTCAGGAAACATGCAGTGGCAATGTAGGATAGGTTTTTGAAAAACATCGCCAGGTGGTGGGCATTGTATGGGTGTGTAACATTACATTCACCAGTAGGAGTCAGAAAAACTTCACGTGGTGGTGTGAATCGGAGGGTCTGAATTAGGATAGGCAGTGAGTGGAAATGTAGGATTGAGAAAAGCACGAAGGGGTGGTCAGCATGGGGAGGTCAGGAAATATGCAGTGGCAATGTAGGATAAGTTTCTGAAAAACATGGCAGGGTCATGCGCATTGTATGGGTGTGTAACATTACATTCACTAGTAGGAGTGAGAAAACCATCAAGGGGTGCTGTGAATCGGAGGGTGTGAATTAGCATAGGCAGTGAGTGGCAATGTAGGATGGAGAAAAGCACCACGGGGTGGTCAGCATGGGGAGGTCAGGAAAAATGCAGTGGCAATGTAGGATAGGTTTCTGAAAAACATCGCGGGGTGGTGCGCATTGTATGGGTGTGTAACGTTACATTCACTAGTAGGAGTAAGAAAAACATCATGGGGTGTGTAAATCGGAGGGTCGGAATTAGGATAGGCAGTGAGTGGAAATATAGGATGGAGAAAATTACCACGGGGTTTTCAGAATGGGGAGGTTAGGAAACATTCAGTGGCAAAGTAGGATATGTTTCTGAAAAACGTCGCAGGGTGGTGCGCATTGTATGGGTGTGTAACATTACATTCACTAGTAGGAGTGAGTAAAACATCAAGGGGTGGTGTGAATATGAGTGTGGGAATTAGGATAGGCAGTGAGTGGCAATGTAGGATGGAGAAAAGCACCACGGGGTGGTCACAATGGGGAGGTCAAGAAAAATGCAGTAGCAATGTAGGATACGTTTCTGAAAAACATCGCCGGGTGGTGCGTATGGTATGGGTGTGTAACATTACATTCACTTGTAGGAGTGAGAAAAACATCACGGTGTGGTGTGAATCGGAGGGTCTGAATTAGGATAGGCAATTAGTGAAAATGCGGGATGGAGAAAAATACCACGGGGTGGTCACAACAGGGAGGTCAGGAAACATGCAGTGGCAATGTAGGATAGGTTTCTGAAAAACATCGCGGGGTAGTTCGCATTGTTTGGTTATGTAATATTACATTCAGTAGTAGGAGTGAGAAAAACATCATGGGGTTGTGTGAATCGGAGGGTCTGAATTAGGATAGGCAGTGAGTAGCAATGTAGGATGCAGAAAAGCACCACGGGGTGCTCAGCATGTGGAGGTCAGGAAACATGCAGTGGCAATGTAGGATAGGTTTCTTAAAAACATCGCGGGGTGTTGCGCATTGTATGGGTGTGTAACATTACATTCACTAGTATGAGTGAGAAAAACATCACGGGGTGGTGTGAACCGGAGTGTCTGAATAAGGATAGGCACTGAGTGGCAATGTAGGATGTAGAAAACACCACGGGGTTGTCAGCATGGATAGGTCAGGAAACATGCAGTGGCAATGTAGGATAGGTTTCTGAAAAACATCGCGGATTGGTGCGCATTGTATGGGTGTGTAACATTACATTCACTAGTAGGAGTGAGAAAAACATCACGGGGTGGTGTGAATCGGAGGGTCTGAATTAGGATAGGCAGTGAGTGGCAATGTATGATGGATAAAAGCACCACGGGGTGGTCAGCATGGGGAGGTTAGGAAATATGCAGTGGCAATGTAGGATAGGTTTCTTAAAGACATCACGGTGTGGTGCGCAATTTATGGGGGTGTAATATTACATTCCCTAGTAGGACTGAGAAAAACATCACGGGGTGGTGTGAATCGGAGTTTCGGAATTGCAATAGTGGCAATATAGGATGGAGACAAGCACCACGGGGTGGTCAGCATGGGGAGGTCAGGAAACATGCAGTGGCAATGTAGGTTAGGTTTCTGAAAAACATCGCTGGGTCGGGGATATTGTATGGATGTGTAACATTACATTCACTAGTAGGAGTGAGAAAAACATCACGGAGTTGAGTGCATCGGAGGGTCTGAATTAGGATAGGCAGTGTGTGGCAATGTAGGATGGAGAAAAGCAGCACGGGGTGGTCAGCATGAGGAGGACAGGAAACATGCAGGGGCAATGTACGATAGGTTTCTGAAAAACATCGCGGGGTGGTGCGCATTGTATGGGTGTTTATCATTACATTCACTAGTAGGAGTGAGAAAAACATCACGGGTGGTGTGAATCAGAGGGTCTGAATGAGGATAGGCAGTGAGTGGCAATGTAGGATCGAGAAAAGCACCACTGGGTGGTCACAATGGGGAGGTCAGGAAACATGCAGTATCAATGTAGGATAGGTTTCTGAAAAACATTGCGGGGTGGTGCGCATTGTACATGTGTGTAACATTACATTCACTAGTAGGAGTGAGAAAAACATCACGAGGTCGTGTGAATCACAGGATCTGAATTAGGATAGGCAGTGAGTGGCAATGTAGAATGGAGAAAAGCACCACGGGGTGGTCAGCATCGGGAGCTCAGGAAACATGCAGTGGCATTGTAAGATATTTTTGTGAAAACCATCACGGGTGGTGTGTATTGTATGGGTTTGTAATATTACATTCACTAGTAGGAGTGAGAAAAACAACACGGGGTGGTGTGAATCGGAGGGTCTGAATTATGTTAGGCAGTGAGTGGCAATGTAGGATGGAGAAAAGCACGACGGAGTGGTCACCATGGGGTTGTCAGGAAACATGCAGTGGCAATGTAGGATAGGTTTCTGAAAAACATCGCGGGGAGGTGCGCAGTGTAAGGGTTTCTAACCGGTCAATCACTAGTAGGAGACAGAAAAACATCATGGGGTGGTGTGAATCAGAGGGTCTGAATTAGTTTAGGCAGTGATTGGCAATGTAGCATGGACGAAAGCACCACGGGGTGGTCAGCATGGGGAGGTCAGGAAACATGCAGTGGCAATGTAGGATTGGTTTCTGAAAAACATCGCGGGGAGGTGCGCAGTGTAAGGGTTTCTAACCGGTCAATCACTAGTAGGAGACAGAAAAACATCATGGGGTGGTGTGAATCAGAGGGTCTGAATTAGTTTAGGCAGTGATTGGCAATGTAGCATGGACGAAAGCACCACGGGGTGGTCAGCATGGGGAGGTCAGGAAACATGCAGTGGCAATGTAGGATTGGTTTATGAAAAACATCACAGGGTGGTCCGCATTGAATGGTTGTGTAACATTACATTGACTAGTAGGAGTGAGAAAAACTTCACGTGGTGTGTGAATTGGAGGGTCAGAATTAGGATAGGCAGTGAGTGACAATGTAGGATTAAGAAAAGCACGAAGGGGTGGTCAGCATTGGGAGGTCAGGATACATGCAGTGGCAATGTAGGATAAGTTTCTGAAAAACATCACGGGGTCATGCGCATTGTATGGGTGTGTAACATTACATTCACTAGTAGGAGTGAGAAAACCAACACGGGGTGGTGTGAATTGGAGGGTCTGAATTAGGATAGGCAGTGAGGGGCAATGTTGAATGGAGAAAAGCACCACGGGGTGGTCAGCATGGGGAGGTCAGGAAACATGCAGTGGCAACGTAGGATCGGTTTGGAAAACAACGCGGGGTGGTGCGCAATGTATGGGTGTGTAACATTACATTCACTAGTAGGAGAGAGAAAAACATCATGGAGTGTTGTGAATAATAGGATCAGAATTAGGATATGAAGTGAGTGGCAATGTAGGTTGGAGAAAAGCACCACGGGGTGGTCAGCATGGGGAGGTCAGGAAACATGCAGTGGCAATGTAGGATAGGTTTCTGAAAAACATCGCGGATTGGTGCGCATTGTATGGGTGTGTAACATTACATTCACTAGTAGGAGTGAGAAAAACATCACGGGGTGGTGTGAATCGGAGGGTCTGAATTAGGATAGGCAGTGAGTGGCAATGTATGATGGATAAAAGCACCACGGGGTGGTCAGCATGGGGAGGTTAGGAAATATGCAGTGGCAATGTAGGATAGGTTTCTTAAAGACATCACGGTGTGGTGCGCAATTTATGGGGGTGTAATATTACATTCCCTAGTAGGACTGAGAAAAACATCAAGGGGTGGTGTGAATCGGAGTTTCGGAATTGCAATAGTGGCAATATAGGATGGAGACAAGCAACACGGGGTGGTCAGCATGGGGAGGTCAGGAAACACGCAGTGGCAATGTAGGTTAGGTTTCTGAAAAACATCGCTGGGTCGGGGATATTGTATGGATGTGTAACATTACATTCACTAGTAGGAGTGAGAAAAACATCACGGAGTTGAGTGCATCGGAGGGTCTGAATTAGGATAGGAAGTGAGTGGCAATGTAGGATGGAGAAAAGCACCACGGGGTGGTCAGCATGTGGAGGTCAGGAAACATGCAGTGGCAATGTAGGATAGGTTTCTGAAAAACGTTGCGGGGTGTTGCGCATTGTATGGGTGTGTAACATTACATTCACTAGTAGGAGTGAGAAAAACATCATGGGGTGGTGTGAACCAGAGGGTCTGAATAAGGATAGGCAGTGAGTGGCAAAGTAGGATGGAGAAAATACCACGGGGTGGTCAGCATGGATATGTCAGGAAACATGCAGTGGCAATGTAGGATAGGTTCCTGAAAAACATCGCGGGGTGGTGCGCAATGTATGGGTGTGTAACATTACATTCAGTAGTAGGAGTAACAAAAACATCACGGGTTGGTGTGAAACGGAGGGTCTGAATAAGAATAGGAAGTGAGTGGCAATGTAGGATGGAGAAAATCACCACGGGGTGGTCAACATGGGGAGGTCAGGAAACATGCAGTGGCAATGTAGGATAGGTTTCTGAAAAACATCGCCGGGTGGTGGGCATTGTATGGGTGTGTAACATTACATTCACCAGTAGGAGTGAGAAAAACATCACGAGGTGGTGTGAATCGGAGGTTCTGAATTAGGATAGGCAGTGAGTGGCAATGTAGGATGGAGAAAAGCACCACGGGGTTTTCAGCATGGGGAGGTCAGGAAACATGCAGTGGCAATGTAGGATAGGTTTCTGAAAAACATCACGGGGTTGTGCGCATTGTATGGGTGTGTAACATCACATTCACTAGTAGGAGCGAGAAAAACATCATGCGGGGGGTGTGAATCGGAGTGTCTAAAGAAGCATAGGCAGTGAGTGGCAATGTAGGATGGAGAAAAGCACCACGGGGTGGTCAGCATGGGGAGGTCAGGAAACATGCAGTGGCAATATAGGATAGGTTTCTGAAAAACATAACAGCGTGTTGTGCATTGTATGTGTGTGTAACATTACATTCACTAATAGGAGTGAGAAAAACATCACAGGGTGGTGTGAATCATAGGATCTGAATTAGGATAGGCAGTGTGAGGCAATGTAGGATAGAGAAAAGCACCACGGGGTGGTCATAATGGGGAGGTCACGAAACATGCAGTGGAAATGTAGGAGAGCTTTCTGTAAAACATCGCGCGGTGGTGCGCATTGTATGCGTGTGTAACATTACATTCACTAGTAGGAGTGCGAAAAACATCACGGAGTGGTGTGAATTCGAGGGTCTAAATTAGGATAGGCAGTGTGTGGCAATGTAGGATGGAGAAAAGCAGCACGGGGTGGTCAGCATGAGGAGGACAGGAAACATGCAGGGGCAATGTACGATAGGTTTCTGAAAAACATCGCTGGGTGGTGCGCATTGTATGGGTGTTTATCATTACATTCACTAGTAGGAGTGAGAAAAACATCACGGGTGGTGTGAATCAGAGGGTCTGAATGAGGATAGGCAGTGAGTGGCAATGTAGGATCGAGAAAAGCACCACTGGGTGGTCACAATGGGGAGGTCAGGAAACATGCAGTATCAATGTAGGATAGGTTTCTGAAAAACATTGCGGGGTGGTGCGCATTGTACATGTGTGTAACATTACATTCACTAGTAGGAGTGAGAAAAACATCACGAGGTCGTGTGAATCACAGGATCTGAATTAGGATAGGCAGTGAGTGGCAATGTAGAATGGAGAAAAGCACCACGGGGTGGTCAGCATCGGGAGCTCAGGAAACATGCAGTGGCATTGTAAGATATTTTTGTGAAAACCATCACGGGTGGTGTGTATTGTATGGGTTTGTAATATTACATTCACTAGTAGGAGTGAGAAAAACAACACGGGGTGGTGTGAATCGGAGGGTCTGAATTATGTTAGGCAGTGAGTGGCAATGTAGGATGGAGAAAAGCACGACGGAGTGGTCACCATGGGGTTGTCAGGAAACATGCAGTGGCAATGTAGGATAGGTTTCTGAAAAACATCGCGGGGAGGTGCGCAGTGTAAGGGTTTCTAACCGGTCAATCACTAGTAGGAGACAGAAAAACATCATGGGGTGGTGTGAATCAGAGGGTCTGAATTAGTTTAGGCAGTGATTGGCAATGTAGCATGGACGAAAGCACCACGGGGTGGTCAGCATGGGGAGGTCAGGAAACATGCAGTGGCAATGTAGGATTGGTTTCTGAAAAACATCGCGGGGAGGTGCGCAGTGTAAGGGTTTCTAACCGGTCAATCACTAGTAGGAGACAGAAAAACATCATGGGGTGGTGTGAATCAGAGGGTCTGAATTAGTTTAGGCAGTGATTGGCAATGTAGCATGGACGAAAGCACCACGGGGTGGTCAGCATGGGGAGGTCAGGAAACATGCAGTGGCAATGTAGGATTGGTTTATGAAAAACATCACAGGGTGGTCCGCATTGAATGGTTGTGTAACATTACATTGACTAGTAGGAGTGAGAAAAACTTCACGTGGTGTGTGAATTGGAGGGTCAGAATTAGGATAGGCAGTGAGTGACAATGTAGGATTAAGAAAAGCACGAAGGGGTGGTCAGCACTGGGAGGTCAGGACACATGCAGTGGCAATGTAGGATAAGTTTCTGAAAAACATCACGGGGTCAAGCGCATTGTATGTGTGTGTAACATTACATTCACTAGTAGGAGTGAGAAAACCAACACGGGGTGGTGTGAATTGGAGGGTCTGAATTAGGATAGGCAGTGAGGGGCAATGTTGAATGGAGAAAAGCACCACGGGTTGGTCAGCATGGGGAGGTCAGGAAACATGCAGTGGCAACGTAGGATCGGTTTGGAAAACAACGCGGGGTGGTGCGCAATGTATGGGTGTGTAACATTACATTCACTAGTAGGAGAGAGAAAAACATCATGGAGTGTTGTGAATAATAGGATCAGAATTAGAATATGAAGTGAGTGGCAATGTAGGATGGAGAAAAGCACCACAGGGTGGTCAGCATGGGGAGGTCAGAAACATGCAGTGGCAATGTAGGATAGGTTTCTGAAAAACATCGCCTGGTGTTGGGCATTGTGTGGGTGTGTAACATTACATTCACCAGTAGGAGTGAGAAAAACATCACGAGGTGGTGTGAATCGGAGGGCCTGAATTAGGATAGGCAGTGAGTGGCAATGTAGGATGGAGAAAAGCACGACGGGGTTTTCAGCATGGGGAGGTCAGGAAACATGCAGTGGCAATGTAGGATAGGTTTCTGAAAAACATCACGGGGTTGTGCGCATTGTATGGGTGTGTAACATCACATTCACTAGTAGGAGTGAGAAAAACATCACATGGGGGGTGTGAATCGGAGGGTCTGAATTACGATAGGCAGTGTGTGGCAATGTAGGATGGAGAAAAGCAGCACGGGGTGGTCAGCATGAGAAGGTCAGGAAACATGCAGTGGCAATGTAAGATAGGTTTCTGAAAAACATTGCGGGGTGGTGCGCATTGTACATGTGTGTAACATTACATTCACTAGTAGGAGTGAGAAAAACATCACGAGGTGGTGTGAATCACAGGATCTGAATTAGGATAGGCAGTGAGTGGCAAAGTAGGATGGAGAAAAGCACCACGGGGTGGTCAGCTTTGGGAGGTCAGGAAATATGCAGTGGCAATGTAGGATAAGTTTCTGAAAAGCATCACGGGGTCATGCGCATTGTATGGGTGTGTAACATTACATTCACTAGTAGGAGTGAGAAAACCATCACGGGGTGGTGTGAATTGGAGGGTCTGAATTAGGATAGGCAGTGAGTGGCAATGTAGGATTGAGAAAACACCACGGGGTGGTCAGCATGGGGAGGTCAGGAAACATGCAGTGGCAATGTAGGATAGGTTTCTGAAAAACGTCGCGGGGTGTTGCGCATTGTATGGGTGTGTAACATTACATTCACTAGTAGGAGTGAGAAAAACATCACGGGGTGGTGTGAATCGGAGGGTCTGAATTAGGATAGGCAGTGAGTGGCAATGTAGGATGGAGAAAAGCACCACTGTGTGGTCAACATGGGGATGTCAGGAAACATGTACTGGCAAAGTAGGATATGTTTCTGAAAAACATCGAGGGGCGGTGCGCATTGTATGGGTGTTTAACATTACATTCATTAGTTGGAGTGAGATAAACATCACGGGGTGTTGTTAATCTGAGTTTCAGAAGTAGAATAGTGGCAATATAGGATGGAGAAAAGGACCACGGGGTGGTCAGCATGGGGAGGTCAGGAAACATGCAGTGGCAATGTAGGATAGGTTTCTATAAATCATCGCTGTGTTGTGCGTATTGTATGGGTGTGTAACATTACATTCACTAGTAGGAGTGAGAAAAACATCATGGGGTTGTGGGAATCGGAGGATCTGAATTAGGATAGGCAGTGAGTAACAATGTAGGATGGAGAAAAGCACCACGGGTTGGTCACCATGTGGAGGTCAGGAAACATGCAGTGGCAATGTAGGATAGGTTTCTGAAAAACATCGCAGGGTGTTGCGCATTGTATGGGTGTGTAACATTACATTCACTAGAAGGAGTGAGAAAAACATCACGGGGTGGTGTGAACCAGAGGGTCTGAATAAGGACAGGCAGTGAGTGGCAATTTAGGATGGAGAACAGCACCAAGGGGTGGTCAGCATGTGGAGGTCACCAAACATACAGAGGCAATATCGGATAGGTTTCTGAAAAACATCTCTTTTTTTTTTCCCCTCCCTCTCTTTTTTATAACAAAATTTATACATTTTGGATTTTATTACTCCTCAGTTCTCATTACTCTCTTGGGGGGGAGAGAATAAAGTCAAATATGGCAAAACAAAGCTGTAAGTCCAAACCAAGGATAGACATAGCACATGATGTAGAACAGAGTACAAGGTCATCAACAATGGTTATCAACATTGTCTCTTGTTTCCTTAAAAGGAATTCTCCATCTCATTAGATATTATAAAGCCGGACAAACAGTGGAGAAAAAAAAAGAGCTCTAACGGATAAAACAACAAGTGTGTTTAGGGATGTTAAATAGCTGACTATATTAATGTTTTTGGATCATTGAACACAGCTGTTTGCAGTCTCTCCGTTTGAATGTCTACTTTGTATTCTTTGATACTGTGATTTGAGCAGCTATTTCCAAGATGATATTATGTAATCTATTAACAGGTGATTTCTTACTGTTATGTTTTTTTTTTGTAGTTATGTATTATGTGTAACCTTACACTGCTTTGTTTTGTTTTGTGTTTTTCTCTTTTTCCTCTTAAATAAAAAAAAAAAAAAAAAGAAAAGAAAAACATCTCGGGGTGGTGCGCATTGCATGAGTGTGTAACTTTACATTCACTAGTAGGAGAGAGAAAAACATCACGGGGTTGTGTGATCCGGAGGGTCTGAATAAGGATAGGCAGTGAGTGGCAATGTAGGATGGATAAAAGCACCATGGGGTGGTCAGCATGGGGAGGTCAGGAAACATGCAGTGGCAATGTAGGATAGGTTTCTGAAAAACATCGCGGGGTGGTGCGCATTGTATGGATGTGTAACATTACATTCACTAGTAGGAGTGAGAAAAACATCACAGGGTGGTGTGAATCGGATGGTCTGAATTAGGACAGGCAGTGAGTGGCAATGTAGGATCGAGAAAAGCACCACGGGGTGGTCACAATGGGGAGGTCAGGAAACATGCAGTGGCAATGTAGGATAGGTTTCTGTAAAACATTGCGGGGTGGTGTGCATTGTACGTGTGTGTAACATTACATTCACTAGTAGGAGTGAGAAAAACATCACGAGGTGGTGTGAATCGGAGGGTCTGAATTATGTTAGGCAGTGTGTGGCAATGTAGGATGGAGAAAAAAACACGACGGAGTGGTCACCATGGGGTGGTCAGGAAACATGCAGTGGCAATGTAGGATAGGTTTCTGAAAAACATCGCGGGGTGGTGCGCATTGTATGGGTGTGTAACGTTACATTCACTAGTAGGAGTAAGAAAAACATCATGGGGTGTGTATATCGGAGGGTCTGAATTAGGATAGGCAGTGAGTGGAAATATAGGATGGAGAAAATTACCACGGGGTTTTCAGAATGGGGAGGTCAGGAAACATTCAGTGGCAATGTAGGATATGTTTCTGAAAAACGTCGCGGGGTGGTGCGCATTGTATGGGTGTGTAACATTACATTCACTAGTAGGAGTGAGTAAAACATCACGGGGTGGTGTGAATATGAGGGTCTGAATAAGGATAGGAAGTGAGTGGCAATGTAGGATGGAGAAAAGCACCACGGGGTGGTCAGAATGGGGAGGTCAGGTAACATGCAGTGGCAATGTAGAATAGGTTTCTGAAAAACATCGCCGGGTGGTGCGCATTGTATGGGTGTGTAACATTACATTCACTAGTAGGAGTGAGAAAAACATCACGGTGTGGTGTGAATCGGAGGGTCTGAATTAGGATAGGCAATTAGTGAAAATGCAGGATGGAGAAAAATACCACAGGGTGGTCACAACGGGGAGGTCAGGAAAAATGCGGTGGCAATGTAGGATAGGTTTCTGAAAAACATAGCGGGGTAGTACGCATTGTTTGGTTGTGTAATATTACATTCAGTAGTAGGAGTGAGAAAAACATCATGGGGTTGTGTGAATCGGAGGGTCTGAATCAGGATAGGCAGTGAGTAGCAATGTAGGATGCAGAAAAGCACCACGGGGTACTCAGCATGTGGAGGTAAGGAAACATGCAGTGGCAATGTAGGATAGGTTTCTGAAAAACATCGCGGGGTGTTGCGCATTGTATGGGTGTGTAACATTACATTCACTAGTACGAGTGAGAAAAACATCACGGGGTGGTGTGAACCGGAGTGTCTGAATAAGGATAGGCAGTGAGTGGCAATGTAGGATGGAGAAAACACCAAGGGGTGGTCAGCATGGATAGGTCAGGAAACATGCAGTGGCAATGTAGGATAGGTTTCTGAAAAACATCGCGGATTGGTGCGCATTGTATGGGTGTGTAACATTACATTCACTAGTAGGAGTGAGAAAAACATCACGGGGTGGTGTGAATCGGAGGGTCTGAATTAGGATAGGCAGTGAGTGGCAATGTATGATGGATAAAAGCACCACGGGGAGGTCAGCATGGGGAGGTTAGGAAATATGCAGTGGCAATGTAGGATAGGTTTCTTAAAAACATCACGGTGTGGTGCGCAATTTATGGGGGTGTAACATTACATTCCCTAGTAGGACTGAGAAAAACATCACGGGGTGGTGTGAATCGGAGTTTCGGAATTAGAATAGTGGCAATATAGGATGGAGAAAAGCACCACGGGGTGGTCAGCATGGGGAGGTCAGGAAACATGCAGTGGCAATGTAGGATAGGTTACTGAAAAACATCGCCGGGTGGTGCGCATCGTATGGGTGTGTAACATTACATTCACTAGTAGAAGTGAGAAAAACATCACGGGGTGGTGTGAACCGGAGTGTCTGAATAAGGATAGGCAGTGAGTGGCAATGTAGGATGGAGAGAAGCACCACGGGTTGGTCAGTATGGGGAGGTCAGGAAACATGCAGAGGCAATATAGAATAGGTTTCTGAAAAACATCGCGGGGTGGTGCGCATTGTATGGGTGTGTAACGTTACATTCACTAGTAGGAGTATGAAAAACATCATGGGGTGTGTATATCGGAGGGTCTGAATTAGGATAGGCAGTGAGTGGAAATATAGGATGGAGAAATTTACCACGGGGTTTTCAGAATGGGGAGGTCAGGAAACATTCAGTGGCAATGTAGGATATGCTTCTGAAAAACGTCACGGGGTGGTGTGCATTGTATTGGTGTGTAACATTACATTCACTAGTAGGAGTGAGTAAAACATCACGGGGTGGTGTGAATATGAGGGTCTGAATAAGGATAGGCAGTGAGTCGCAATGTAGGATGGAGAAAAGCACCACGGGGTGGTCAGAATGGGGAGGTCAGGTAACATGCAGTGGTAATGTAGGATAAGTTTCTAAAAAACATCGCCGGGTTGTGCGCATTGTATGGGTGTGTAACATTACATTCACTAGTAGGAGTGAGAAAAACATCACGGGGTGGTGTGAATCGGAGGGTCTGAATAAGGATAGGCAGTGAGTCGCAATGTAGGATGGAGAAAAGCACCACCGGGTGGTCAGAATGGGGAGGTCAGGTAACATGCAGTGGTAATGTAGGATAGGTTTCTGAAAAACATCGCCGGGTTGTGCGCATTGTATGGGTGTGTAACATTACATTCACTAGTAGGAGTGAGAAAAACATCACGGTGTGGTGTGAATCGGAGGGTCTGAATTAGGATAGGCAATTAGTGAAAATGCAGGATGGAGAAAAATACCACGGGGTGGTCACAACGGGGAGGTCAGGAAACATGCGGTGGCAATGTAGGATAGGTTTCTGAAAAACATCGTGGATTGGTGCGCATTGTATGGGTGTGTAACATTACATTCACTAGTAGGAGTGAGAAAAACATCACGGGGTTGTGTGAATCGGAGGGTCTGAATTAGGATAGGCAGTGAGTGGCAATGTATGATGGATAAAAGCACCACGGGGTGGTCAGCAGGGGAGGTTAGGAAATATGCAGTGGCAATGTAGGATAGGTTTCTTAAAAACATCACGGTGTGGTGCGCAATTTGTGGGGGTGTAACATTACATTCCCTAGTAGGACTGAGAAAAACATCACCGGGTGGTTTGAATCGGAGTTTCAGAATTCGAATAGTGGCAATATAGGATGGAGAAAAGCACCACGGGGTGGTCAGCATGGGGAGGTCAGGAAACATGCAGTGGCAATGTAGGATATGTTTCAGAAAAACATCACAGGGTTGTGCGCATTGTATGGGTGTGTAACATCACATTCACTAGTAGGAGTGAGAAAACCATCACGCAGGGGGTGTTAATCGGAGTGTCTGAATAAGGATAGGCAGTGAGTGGCAATGTAGGATGGAGAGAAGCACCACGTGGTGGTCAGCATGGGGAGGTCAGGAAACATGCATTGGCAATATAGGATAGGTTTCTGAAAAACATAACAGCGTGTTGTGCATTGTATGGGTGTGTAACATTACATTCACTAGTAGGAGTGCGAAAAACATCACGGAGTAGTGTGAATCGGAGGGTCTGAATTAGGATAGGCAGTGTGTGGCAATGTAGGATGGAGAAAAGCAGCACGGGGTGGTCAGCATGAGGAGGTCAGGAAACATGCAGTGGCAATGTAGGATAGGTTTCTGAAAAACATTGCGGGGTGGTGCGCATTGTACATGTGTGTAACATTACATTCAATAGTAGGAGTGAGAAAAACATCACGAGGTGGTGTGAATCGGAGGGTCTGAATTAGGATAGGCAGTGAGTGGCAATGTAGGATTGAGAAAACACCACGGGGTGGTCAGCATGGGGAGGTCAGGAAACATGCAGTGGCAATGTAGGATAGGTTTCTGAAAAACGTCGCGGGGTTTTGCGCATTGTATGGATGTGTAACATTACATTCACTAGTAGGAGTGAGAAAAACATCACGGGGTGGTGTGATTCGGAGGGTCTGAATTAGGATAGGCAGTGAGTGGCAATGTAGGATGGAGAAAAGCACCACTGTGTGGTCAACAAGGGGATGTCAGGAAACATGCAGTGGCAAAGTAGGATAGGTTTCTGAAAATCATCGCGGGGCGGTGCGCATTGTATGGGTGTTTAACATTACATTCACTAGTTGGAGTGAGACAAACATCACGGGGTGTTGTGAATCTGAGTTTCGAAAGTAGTATAGTGGCAATATAGGATGGAGAAAAGAACCACGGGGTGGTCAGCATGGGGAGGTCAGGAAACATGCAGTGGCATTGTAGGATAGGTTTCTATAAAACATCGCTGGGTCGTGAATATTGTATGGGTGTGTAACATTACATTCACTAGTAGGAGTGAGGAAAACATCATCGGGTTGTGGGAATCGGAGGACCTGAATTAGGATAGGCAGTGAGTAGCAATGTAGGATGGAGAAAAGCACCACGGGTTGGTCAGCATGTGGAGGTCAGGAAACATGCGGTGGCAATGTAGGATAGGTTTCTGAAAAACATCGCGGATTGGTGCGCATTGTATGGGTGTGTAACATTACATTCACTAGTAGGAGTGAGAAAAACATCACGGGGTGGTGTGAATCGGAGGGTCTGAATTAGGATAGGCAGTGAGTGGCAATGTATGATGGATAAAAGCACCACGGGGTGGTCAGCATGGGGAGGTTAGGAAATATGCAGTGGCAATGTAGGATAGGTTTCTTAAAAACATCACGGTGTGGTGCGCAATTTGTGGGGGTGTAACATTACATTCCCTAGTAGGACTGAGAAAAACATCACCGGGTGGTGTGAATCGGAGTTTCGGAATTCGAATAGTGGCAATATAGGATGGAGAAAAGCACCACGGAGTGGTCAGCATGGGGAGGTCAGGAAACATGCAGTGGCAATGTAGGATATGTTTCAGAAAAACATCACAGGGTTGTGCGCATTGTATGGGTGTGTAACATCACATTCACTAGTAGGAGTGAGAAAACCATCATGCAGGGGGTGTGAATCGGAGTGTCTGAATAAGGATAGGCAGTGAGTGGAAATGTAGGATGGAGAGAAGCACCACGTGGGGGTCAGCATGGGGAGGTCAGGAAACATGCATTGGCAATATAGGATAGGTTTCTGAAAAACATAACAGCGTGTTGTGCATTGTATGGGTGTGTAACATTACATTCACTAATAGGAGTGAGAAAAACATCACAGGGTGGTGTGAATCATAGGATCTGAATTAGGATAGGCAGTGTGTGGCAATGTAGGATGGAGAAAAGCAGCACGGGGTGGTCAGCATGAGGAGGTCAGGAAACATGCAGTGGCAATGTAGGATAGGTTTCTGAAAAACATTGCGGGGTGGTGCGCATTGTACATGTGTGTAACATTACATTCAATAGTAGGAGTGAGAAAAACATCACGAGGTGGTGTGAATCACAGGATCTGAATTAGGATAGGCAGTGATTGGCAAAGTAGGATGGAGAAAAGCACCACGGGTTGGTCAGCATTGGGAGGTCAGGACACATGCAGTGGCAATGTAGGATAAGTTTCTGAAAAACATCACGGGGTCATGCGCATTGTATGGGTGTGTAACATTACATTCACTAGTAGGAGTGAGAAAACCATCACGAGGTGGTGTGAATTGGAGGGTCTGAATTAGGATAGGCAGTGAGTGGCAATGTAGGATTGAGAAAATACCACGGGGTGGTCAGCATGGGGAGGTCAGGAAACATGCAGTGGCAATGTAGTATAGGTTTATGAAAAACGTTGCGGGGTGTTGCGCATTGTATGGGTGTGTAACATTACATTCACTAGTAGGAGTGAGAAAAACATCACGGGGTGGTGTGAATCGGAGGGTCTGAATTAGGATAGGCAGTGAGTGGCAATGTAGGATGGAGAAAAGCACCACTGTGTGGTCAACAAGGGGATGTCAGGAAACATGCAGTGGCAAAGTAGGATAGGTTTCTGAAAATCATCGCGGGGCGGTGCGCGTTGTATGGGTGTTTAACATTACATTCACTAGTTGGAGTGAGACAAACAACACGGGGTGTTGTGAATCTGAGTTTCGAAAGTAGTATAGTGGCAATATAGGAAGGAGAAAAGAACCACGGGGTGGTCAGCATGGGGAGGTCAGGAAACATGCAGTGGCAATGTAGGATAACTTTCTGAAAAACATCGCGGGGTGTTGCGCATTGTATGGGTGGGTAACATTACATTCACTGGTAGGAGTGAGAAAAACATCACGGGGTGGTGTGAATTGGAGTGTCTGAATGAGGATAGGCAGTGAGTCGCAATGTAGGATGGAGAAAAGGACCACGGGGTGGTCAGCATGGGGAGGTCAGGATAGCTGCATTGGCAAAGTAGGATAGGTTTCTGAAAAACATCCCGGGGTGGTTCGCATTGTATGGGTGTGTAACATTACATTGAAAAGTAGGAGTGAGAAAAACATCACGGAGTGGTGTGAATCGGACGGTCTGAATTAGGAAAGGCAGTGAGTGGCAATGTAGGATGGAGAAAAGCACCATGTGTTGGTCAGAATTGGGAGGTCAGGAAACATGCAGTGGCAATGTAGGATAGGTTTCTGAAAAACATCACGGGGTGGTGCGCAATTTATGGTGGTGTAACATTACATTCCCTAGTAGGACTGAGAAAAACATCACGGGGTGGTGTGAATCGGAGGGTCTTAATTTGGATAGGCAGTGAATGGCAATGTAGGATGGAGAAAAGCAACACGGTGTGGTCAGCATAGGGATGTCAGGAAACATGCAGTGGCAATATAGGACAGGTTGTTGAAAAACATCGCGGGGTGGTGCACATTGCATGGGTGTGTAACATTACATTCACTAGTAGGAGTGAGAAAAACATCATGGGGTGGTGTTAATCGGAGGGTCTGAATGAGGATAGGCAGTGATTCACAATGTAGGATGGAGAAAATCACCACGGGGTGGTCAGCATGGGGAGGTCAGGAAAGCTGCAGTGTCAAAATAGGATGGGTTTCTCAAAAACATCGCGGGGTGGTGCACATTGTATGGGTGTGTAACATTACATTCACGAGTAGGAGTGAGAAAAACATCACGGGGTGGTTTGAATCGGAGGGTCTGATTTACAATAGGCAGTGAGTGGCAATGTAGGATGGATACAAGCACCACGGGTGGTCAGCATGGGGAGGTCAAGAAACATGCAGTGGCAATGTAGAATAGGTTTCTGAAAAACATCGCAGTGTGGTGTGCAATTTATGGGGGTGTAACATTACATTCCCTAGAGGCACTGAGAAAAACATCATGGGGTGGTGTGAATCAGAGTTTCGGAATTAGGATATTGGCAATATAGGATGGAGAATAGCACCACGGGGTGGTCAGCATGGGGAGGTCAGGAAACATGCAGTGACAATGTAGGATAGGTTTCTGAAAAACATTGTGGTGTGTTGCGCATTGTATGGGTGTGTAACATTACATTCACTAGTAGGAGTGAGAAAAACATCACGGGGTTATGTGATCTGGAGGGTCTGAATAAGGATAGGCAGTGAGTGGCAATGTAGGATGGAGAAAAGCACCACGGGGTGGTCAGCATGTGGAGGTCCGGAAACATGCAGAGGCAATGTAGGATAGGTTTCTGAAAAACATCGCGGGGTGGTACGCATTGTTTGGTTGTGTAATATTACATTCAGTAGTAGGAGTGAGAAAAACATCATGGGGTTTTGTGAATCGGAGGGTCTGAATTAGGATAGGCAGTGAGTAGCAATGTAGGATGGAGAAAAGCACCACAGGGTGCTCAGCATGTGGAGGTCAGGAAACATGCAGTTTCAATGTGGGATAGGTTTCTGAAAAACATCGCGGGGTGTTGCGCATTGTATGGGTGTGTAACATTACATTCACTAGTAGGAGTGAGAAAAACATCACAGGGTGGTGTGAACCGGAGGGTCTGAATAAGGATAGGCAGTGAGTGGCAATGTAGGATGGAGAACAGCACCACGCGGTGCTCAGCATGGGGAGGTCAGGAAACATGCAGTGGCAATGTAGGATAGGTTTCTGAAAAACATTGCGGGGTGTTGCGCATTGCATGGGTGTGTAACATTACAATTACTAGTACGAGTGAGAAAAACATCACGGGGTTGTGTGATCCGGAGTTTGAATAAGGTTACGCAGGAGGTGGCAATGTAGGATGAAGAAAAGCACCCCAGGGTGGTCAGGATGTGGAGGTCAGGAAACATGCAGAGGCAATGTAGGATAGTTTTCTGAAAAACATCGCGGGGTGGTGCGCATTGTACGGGTGTGTAATATTACAATCACTACAAGGAGTGAGAAAAACATCACGGGGTGGTGTGAATCGGAGGGTCTGAATAAGGATAGGCAGTGAGTGGCAATGTAGAATTGAGTAAAGCACGATGGGGTGGTCAGCATGGGGAGGTCAGGAAACATGCAGTGGCAATGTAGGATAACTTTCTGAAAAACATCGCGGGGTGTTGCGCATTGTATGGGTGGGTAACATTACATTCACTGGTAGGAGTGAGAAAAACATCACGGGGTGGTGTGAATTGGAGTGTCTGAATGAGGATAGGCAGTGAGTCGCAATGTAGGATGGAGAAAAGGACCACGGGGTGGTCAGCATGGGGAGGTCAGGATAGCTGCATTGGCAAAGTAGGATAGGTTTCTGAAAAACATCCCGGGGTGGTTCGCATTGTATGGGTGTGTAACATTACATTGACAAGTAGGAGTGAGAAAAACATCACGGAGTGGTGTGAATCGGACGGTCTGAATTAGGAAAGGCAGTGAGTGGCAATGTAGGATGGAGAAAAGCACCATGTGTTGGTCAGAATTGGGAGGTCAGGAAACATGCAGTGGCAATGTAGGATAGGTTTCTGAAAAACATCACGGGGTGGTGCGCAATTTATGGTGGTGTAACATTACATTCCCTAGTAGGACTGAGAAAAACATCACGGGGTGGTGTGAATCGGAGGGTCTTAATTTGGATAGGCAGTGAATGGCAATGTAGGATGGAGAAAAGCAACACGGTGTGGTCAGCATAGGGATGTCAGGAAACATGCAGTGGCAATGTAGGATAGGTTGTTGAAAAACATCGCGGGGTGGTGCACATTGCATGGGTGTGTAACATTACATTCACTAGTAGGAGTGAGAAAAACATCATGGGGTGGTGTTAATCGGAGGGTCTGAATGAGGATAGGCAGTGATTCACAATGTAGGATGGAGAAAATCACCACGGGGTGGTCAGCATGGGGAGGTCAGGAAAGCTGCAGTGTCAAAATAGGATGGGTTTCTCAAAAACATCGCGGGGTGGTGCACATTGTATGGGTGTGTAACATTACATTCACGAGTAGGAGTGAGAAAAACATCACGGGGTGGTTTGAATCGGAGGGTCTGATTTACAATAGGCAGTGAGTGGCAATGTAGGATGGATACAAGCACCACGGGTGGTCAGCATGGGGAGGTCAAGAAACATGCAGTGGCAATGTAGAATAGGTTTCTGAAAAACATCGCAGTGTGGTGTGCAATTTATGGGGGTGTAACATTACATTCCCTAGAGGCACTGAGAAAAACATCACGGGGTGGTGTGAATCAGAGTTTCGGAATTAGGATATTGGCAATATAGGATGGAGAATAGCACCACGGGGTGGTCAGCATTGGGAGGTCAGGAAACATGCAGTGACAATGTAGGATAGGTTTCTGAAAAACATTGTGGTGTGTTGCGCATTGTATGGGTGTGTAACATTACATTCACTAGTAGGAGTGAGAAAAACATCACGGGGTTATGTGATCTGGAGGGTCTGAATAAGGATAGGCAGTGAGTGGCAATGTAGGATGGAGAAAAGTACCACGGGGTGGTCAGCATGTGGAGGTCCGGAAACATTCAGAGGCAATGTAGGATAGGTTTCTGAAAAACATCGCGGGGTGGTACGCATTGTTTGGTTGTGTAATATTACATTCAGTAGTAGGAGTGAGAAAAACATCATGGGGTTTTGTGAATCGGAGGGTCTGAATTAGGATAGACAGTGAGTAGCAATGTAGGATGGAGAAAAGCACCACAGGGTGCTCAGCATGTGGAGGTCAGGAAACATGCAGTTTCAATGTGGGATAGGTTTCTGAAAAACATCGCGGGGTGTTGCCCATTGTATGGGTTTGTAACATTACATTCACTAGTAGGAGTGAGAAAAACATCACGGGGTGGTGTGAACCGGAGGGTCTGAATAAGGATAGGCAGTGAGTGGCAATGTAGGATGGAGAACAGCACCACGCGGTGCTCAGCATGGGGAGGTCAGGAAACATGCAGTGGCAATGTAGGATAGGTTTCTGAAAAACATTGCGGGGTGTTGCGCATTGCATGGGTGTGTAACATTACAATTACTAGTACGAGTGAGAAAAACATCACGGGGTTGTGTGATCCGGAGTTTGAATAAGGTTACGCAGGAGGTGGCAATGTAGGATGAAGAAAAGCACCCCAGGGTGGTCAGGATGTGGAGGTCAGGAAACATGCAGAGGCAATGTAGGATAGTATACTGAAAAACATCGCGGGGTGGTGCGCATTGTATGGGTGTGTAATATTACAATCACTACAAGGAGTGAGAAAAACATCATGGGGTGGTGTGAATCGGAGGGTCTTAATTAGGAGAGGCAGTGAGTGGCAACGTAGGATGGAGAAAAGCACCAGTGTGTGGTCAGCATGGGGATGTCAGGAAACATGCAGTGGCAATGTAGGATAGGTTTCTGAAAAACAACGCGGGGTGGTGCGCATTGTATGGGTGTTTAACATTACATTCACTAGTAGGAGTGAGATAAACATCAGGGGGTGGTGTGAATCGGAGTGTCGGAATTAGGATAGGCAGTGAGTGGCAATGGAGGATGGAGAAAAGCACCACGGGGTGGTCAGCATGGGGAGGCGAGG
Source organism: Cavia porcellus (assembly GCF_034190915.1). Classification (NCBI taxonomy): domain Eukaryota; kingdom Metazoa; phylum Chordata; class Mammalia; order Rodentia; family Caviidae; genus Cavia; species Cavia porcellus. The sequence continues at coordinate 33,459,204 of NW_026947515.1, forward strand.
ACACAGGCAGTGGCTATGTAGGATAAGTTACTGAAAAACATCGCCGGGTGGTGCGCATTGTATGGTTGTGTAACATTACATTGACTAGTAGGAGTGAGAAAAACATCACGGGGTGGTGTGCATCGCAGTGTCTGAATTAGGATAGGCAGTGAGTGGCAATGTACGATGGAGGAAAGCACCGCGGGGTGGTCAGCATGGGGAGGTCAGGAAAGCTGCAGTGGCAAAGTAGGATAGGTTTCTGAAAAACATCCCGGGGTGGTTCGCATTGTATGGGTGTGTAACATTACATTCACGAGTAGGAGTGAGAAAAACATCACGGGGTGGTGTGAATCGGAGGGTCTGAATTACGATAGGCAGTGAGTGGCAATGTAGGATGGAGAAAAGCACCACGGGGTGGTCAGCATGGGTAGGTCAGGAAACATGCAGTGGCAATGTAGGATAGGTTTCTGAAAAACATCGCAGTGTGGTGTGCAATTTATGGGGGTGTAACATTACATTCCCTAGAGGGACTGAGAAAAACATCACGGGGTGGTGTGAATCAGAGTTTCGGAATTAGGATAGTGGCAATATAGGATGGAGAATAGCACCACGGGCTGGTCAGCATGGGGAGTTCAGGAAACATGCAGTGGCAATGTAGGATAGGTTTCTGAAAAACATCGCTGGGTCGTGCGTATTGTATGGGTGTCTAACATTACATTCACTGGTAGGAGTCAGAAAAACATCACGGAGTCGAGTTCATCGGAGGGTCTGAATTAGGATAGGAAGTGAGTGGAAATGTAGGATGGAGAAAAGCACCACAGGGTGCTCAGAATGGGGTGGTCAAGAAACATGCAGTGGCAATGTTGGATATGTTTCTGACAAACATTGTGGGGTGTGGCGCATTGTATGGGTGTGTAACATTTCATTCACTAGTAGGAGTGAGAAAAACATCACGGGATGGTGTGAACCGGAGGGTCTGAATAAGGATGGGCAGTGAGTGGCAATGTAGGATGGAGAAAAGCACCACGGGGTGGTCTGCATGTGGAAGTCAGGAAACATGCAGAGGCAATGTAGGATAGGTTTCTGAAAAACATCGCGGGGTTGTGCGCATTTTATGGGTGTGTAACATTACACTCCCTAGCAGGAGTGAGAAAAACATCACAGGTGGTGTGAATTGGATGTACTGAATTAGGATAGGCAGTGAGTGGGAATGTAGGATGGAGAAAAGCACCAAGGGGTGCTCAGCATGGGGAGGTCAGGAAACATGCAGTGGCAATGTAGGATAGGTTTCTGAAAAGCATCGTGGGGTGGTGCGCATTGTATGGGTGTTTAACATTACATTCAATAGTAGGAGTGAGATAAACATCACGGGGTGGTGTGAATCGGAGGGTCGGAATTAGGATAGGCAGTGAGTGGCAATGGAGGATGGAGAAAAGCACCACGGGGTGGTCAGCATGGGGAGGTCACGAAACATGCAGTGGCAATGTAGGATAGTTTTCTGAAAAAACATCGCTGGGAGTGCGCCTTGTATGGGTGTGTAACATTACATTCACTAGTAGGATTGAAAAAAAACATCACAGGGTGGTGTGAAACTGTTGGGAGCCGCGGCCGAGCCCGGTCGCCTTACTTGGCGGACGTGAGGCCTGTAGGAAAGAGCAAAGCCTGAGCTAGATTACCCCTCCCATCGAGTGTGCTAAGATGGCGCTTATCTCCTGCTTCCTGCTTGGTAAACAACCCGCCCTGTAAGATCTCCTGCTTCCTGCTTGGTAAACAACCCGCCCTGTAAGATCTCCTGCTTCCTGCTTGGTAAACAACCCGCCCTGTAAGATCTCCTGCTTCCTGCTTGGTAAACAACCCGCCCTGTAAGATCTCCTGCTTCACAACCCGCCCTGTAAGATAGTCTGCCTCGCAACAACTGATGTTAGCCAATCAGCCCGCATCGCGCGCTTTGAACTGATTGGCCACTGTAACCCTATAAAAGTGAGTGCCTCTCCCGCCAAAGAAAGAAGAAGAAGCAAAAGAAGCAGAAGAAGCACGCAAGGAGCCGCGGAGAGCGGACCGGTAGAGGCTTCGGGACAGACTGTAGGGAGAAGCACGCAAGGAGCCGCGGAGAGCGGACCGGTAGAGGCTTCGGGACAGACTGTAGGGAGAAGCACGCAAGGAGCCGCGGGGAGCGGACCAACTGAGGCTTCGGCCGGGAGGATTCCCGGGGCAGGCTGTACGGAGAAGGAAAATAAAAGAAAAGGTTGTCCACTGCCAGACTTTGTTGTGTGTCCTTCCTGCCGGCCGGGAGTGACACCGACATCTGGTGGCCCGTACGGGGAGCTGATCACCCCCGAGATGTGGCAGTGGACAACGCTCCAACGCAGAGCTGCAAGACAGGTGAGTAGAGGATAAACCTGGGCCCTGGGTGGTGCGCACCTACAGGGTTTGTAGACTCCTCTCAGGCTCACGCGTAAGTGGTGGATTCCTTGGGCCTCACGCGGTGAGTAACATATTAAAAAATGGGAAACATGCTAGGTAGCGGCACTAAGAGTGAGGGTGGTTGCGGGGAAAGCTCTCAAGAGCTTACAAAAGTACGCAGGGTATTTGAGCAGGCCCAGTCAGGGAGCTCCCGAGAGGGGTCCGTCAAGGGGAACAAAGATGCTAAGGAGGAGGACGGGGCTCAAGCCTCGGAGTCGTCTGACTCCGAGGATGAGGGAAGGTTGAATGGTGAGGAAGCCAAAGAGACCAGCTGTCAGGGGCCTAAGTCGCTTGATGGGGAGACGCAAGGCTCTTTCGCTGCGTTGCGCCGCGAATTGCGCTCCGCTCAGCTAGGCTTACAAAAAAGCAGAGAGCTTCTGAGCGCCCCCTGGCAGGGGAGGGAGACAGAACCTTCTGCTCCGCCCTGGAAATCGTTCCCGGAAGCGGTCCCTCGCCGCGATGCCGCCGCATGGGAACTCCCCCCTCTTCCGTCAGTACAGGAAATAACGCACAGGCCGCCATTTTCTGTTCAGCCACGGCCGCCATCTTACGATGCTCCGCCACCGGCGGAACGTTATTTCCACAGACAGCTGTGGCATGGGGGTCGTGTGTCTAATGAAGACCACCCGTTCCCAGGGATAGATAGCGGCCCCTATGGGATATATCCTGTACAGATGGCCATGGGTCAGGGACGTAATGTGTGGGAACCCTTTGAAATAAAGCAGATTAGAGAACTTAAAAATGCAGTTACAACCTTTGGGCCGACTGCGCCTTACACCATTGCCATGCTGGAGAACCTGTCTTCTGGGCCCCTCACCCCCGCGTCCTGGACTCAGCTGGCAAAGGCGTGTCTGCCCTCGGGTAGTTACCTGGATTGGCGAGCCTGGTACGCCAAGTTCGCTGCCGAACAGGCGGAAAGAAACGCTAACCGAGGGAACCGGGGGTGGAATAGAGACATGCTTATGGGGGAAGGCCAACACGCTGATAATCAGACTCAGTTCCCTGGTGCAGTTTATGAGCAGATCAATACCATTGTGCTTCGCGCCTGGAAGCAGGTGAGTGGTGCCGGAACGGCATCCTTGTGCCTTTCTAAAATAGTCCAGGGCACAACAGAGCCATTCGTTGATTTTGTGGCTCGGATGCAAGATGCCGCCGATAAGATCTTTTCCGATAGGGAATTGGCTCAACCGCTGGTTAGGCAGTTGATTTTCGAACAATGCACAAAGGAATGTAAGGCAGCAATAGCCCCACATAAGAATAAGGATCTTAACGCCTGGATCAGAATATGCAGAGAAATAGGGGGGCCGCTTTCTAATTCGGGAGTTGCAGCTCTTCTGGCTGCGGCAGTGCAACAAAGGGGACCTCGCGGGCCTAGAGAGGAACATAAAGCCAAGGGGTGCTTCAGCTGCGGGGACCCAGGACACATTAAACGCAACTGCCCAAATAGTGCAGACGCCAAGCCTCGCCTTAAAAATGAAGGATCGTATAACGTCTGTGGGCGATGCAGAAAGGGTCCACATAAGGCAGACATTTTGGCTCAGGACCACAAGCCATCCGAGTACCCTATACCGCCAGCCAGATCAAGACCCTGGCTGCCTGCATAGATGCTTGGGCCATTTTGAGATGTGTTTTCCATGGGGATATAGACAATCAATACCCTAAAGACCCTATCTTGTCATTTGTTACTCAGCACCCTGTAATTTTTCCAAAGGTTACTGCCTCTGATGTGACTCCTGTGCCACATACAAACCTGCCATACCGATGGGAGTAAACCCTCGAGGTTTGATCCCTGGTGATGTTTGGCAGATGGACATCACACATATACAGGAATTTGGGACTCTTAAATATGTTCATGTTTCCACAGACACCTGTTCTCACGTCATATTTGCAACAGCAGAAACAGGTGAAAAAGTGTCTAATGTGATCAATCATTGCCTGGCGGCTTGGGCCGCATGGGGCAAACCAAAAATATTAAAAACTGATAATGGACCAGCCTATATAGGCAAAGCCTTCAATGAGTTCTGCAAAATGATGGAGGTTCAATTAAAACATGGTATCCCATAGAATCCCCAAGGTCAAGGAATCATTGAGAGGGCTCATAGAAGCCTCAAAGAAATTTTACAAAAACAAAAAGGGGGAGTAGGCCAAGGCCTGGCCCCAAAGGCACTATTATCCATGGCACTATTCACACACAATTTTTTAAATTTAAATAATGATAATTGCTCCCCAGCTATGGAGCACTGCAACCCTTCCTCCAACCATAAAGGGTGGGTTAAATGGAAAGATGTCCTAACAGGACAATGGATGGGCCCGGATCCGGTGGTTAGCTTGAACCGAGGCGCGGTTTGTGCTTTCCCACAGGAACCGGGACGAGAACCACTGTGGGTACCGGAGAGACTGACACGGGCAACAAAGCCCTCGATTGAAGATCAGACCTGCCCTACCGGAGATCCATCACAGACCAACAAGATGAATAGAAATAGCGGTAGCCCAAAATGGACAAAAAGATCCTCAGGCATATGCATGGCTCGCTCGCCTAGCCTATGAGCGAGTCTAGGGGCGGTGAGCTTCCCACACTCCTCCTCTAAAAAATTATGACATAGCTGGGTAGGAGAGTCAATGACGGGTAAGAGCGTACTCCCCTGGTGCGACTCAACCTAAGCCAGGCCCTACCCCATCCTGCACGTAAGCCGCTGGACTGTTAGATGCTGCCCAGGTCTAAATTTCTCTCCGAGGGGATTTCTTTACGGAGAGGAAATGAGTGGAAGCTTGTGTGCATCCAGGTTCCGTCCAGTTTGTGCCTGGCCCTAGAAAAAGGACGAGAGCCTCAGGGCCTTGGCAGACCATGGGACAGCCGACCAGGGTCTAAGCCAAGGACCTACGGTGGGCCTACGCATAGGGCATAAGCCTCTGCACCCAGTCCAGGAAGGGCTACGATGCGCACATTCATAAAAAATAAAAAAGGGGGAGATGTTGGGAGCCGCGGCCGAGCCCGGTCGCCTTACTTGGCGGACGTGAGGCCTGTAGGAAAGAGCAAAGCCTGAGCTAGATTACCCCTCCCATCGAGTGTGCTAAGATGGCACTTATCTCCTGCTTCCTGCTTGGTAAACAACCCGCCCTGTAAGATCTCCTGCTTCCTGCTTGGTAAACAACCCGCCCTGTAAGATCTCCTGCTTAATGCTTGGTAAACAACCCGCCCTGTAAGATCTCCTGCTTCACAACCCGCCCTGTAAGATAGTCTGCCTAGCAACAACTGATGTTAGCCAATCAGCCCGCATCGCGCGCTTTGAACTGATTGGACACTGTAACCCTATAAAAGTGAGTGCCTCTCCCGCCAAAGAAAGAAGAAGAAGCAAAAGAAGCAGAAGAAGCATGCAAGGATCCGCGGAGAGCGGACCGGTAGAGGCTTCGGGACAGACTGTAGGGAGAAGCACGCAAGGAGCCGCGGAGAGCGGACCGGTAGAGGCTTCGGGACAGACTGTAGGGAGAAGCACGCAAGGAGCCGCGGGGAGCGGAACAACTGAGGCTTCGGCCGGGAGGATTCCCGGGGCAGGCTGTACGGAGAAGAAAAATAAAAGAAAAGGTTGTCCACTGCCAGACTTTGTTGTGTGTCCTTCCTGCCGGCCGGGAGTGACACCGACATGAAACGGAGGGTCTGAGTAAGGACAGGAAGTGAGTGGCAATGTAGGATGGAGGAAAGAACCATGGGGTGGTCAGCATGGGGAGGTCAGGAAACATGCAGTGGAAATGTAGGATAGGTTTCTGAAAAACATCGCGGGGCGGTGCGCATTGTGTGGGTGTGTAACATTACATTCAGCAGTAGAAATGAGAAAAACATCACGGGGTGGTGTGAATAGGAGGGTCTGAATTAGGGTAGGCAGTGAGTGGCAATGTAGGATGGAGGAAAGCACGGCGGGGTGGTCAGCATGGGAAGGTCAGGAAACATGCAGTGGCAATGTAGGATAGGTTTGTGAAAAACATCGCGTGCGCGGGGTGGTGCGCATTGTATGGGTGAGTAACATTACATTCACTAGTAGGAGTGAGAAAAACATCACGGGGTGGTGTGAATTGTATGGCTGTGTAACATTACATTCACTAGTAAGAGTGAGAAAAACATCACGGGGTGGTGTGAATCAGAGGGTCTGAATTAGTTTAGGCAGTGATTGGCAATGTAGCATGGACGAAAGCACCACGGGGTGGTCAGCATGGGGAGGTCAGGAAACATGCAGTGGCAATGTAGGATTGGTTTATGAAAAACATCACAGGGTGGTCCGCATTGTATGGTTGTGTAACATTACATTGACTAGTAGGAGTGAGAAAAATTTCACGTGGTGTGTGAATTGGAGGGTCAGAATTAGGATAGGCAGTGAGTGACAATGTAGGATTAAGAAAAGCACGAAGGGGTGGTCAGCATTGGGAGGTCAGGACACATGCAGTGGCAATGTAGGATAAGTTTCTGAAAAACATCGCTGGGTGGTGCGCATTGTATGGGTGAGTAACATTACATTCACTAGTAGGAGTGAGAAAAACATCACGGGGTGGTGTGAATTGTATGGCTGTGTAACATTACATTCACTAGTAAGAGTGAGAAAAACATCACGGGGTGGTGTGAATCGGAGGGTCTGAATTAGGATATGCAGTGAGTGGCAATGTAGGATGGAGAAAAGCACCGCGGGGTGGTCAGCATGCTGAGGTCAGGAAACATGTAGTGGCAAGGTAGGATAAGTTTCTGAAAAACATCGCGGGGTGGTGCGCATTGTATGGGTGTGTAACATGACATTCACTAGTCGAAGTGAGAAAAACATCGCGGGGTGGTGCGAATTGTATGGCTGTGTAACATTATATTTACTAGTAGGAGTGAGAAAAACATCAAGGGGTGGTGTGAATCTGAGGGTCTGAATTAGGATAGGAAGTGAGTGGCAATGTAGGATGGAGAAAAGCACCATGGGGTGGTCAGCATCGGGAGGTCCGGGAACATGCAGTGGCAATGTTGGACAGGTTTCTGAAAAACATCGCGGTTTGGTGCGCATTGTATGGGTGTGTAACATTACATTCACTAGTAGGAGTGACAAAAACATCACGGGGTTGTGTGAATCGGAGGGTCTGAATTAGGATAGCCAGTGCGTGGCAATGTAGGATGGAGAAAACACCACGGGGTGGTCAGCATGTGGAGGGCAGGAAACATGCAGTGGCAATGTAGGATAGGTTTCTGAAAAACATCGCGGGGTGGTGCGCATTGTATGGGTGTGTAACATTACATTCACCAGTAGGAGTCAGAAAAACTTCACGTGGTGGTGTGAATCGGAGGGTCTGAATTAGGATAGGCAGTGAGTGGAAATGTAGGATTGAGAAAAGCACGAAGGGGTGGTCAGCATGGGGAGGTCAGGAAACATGCAGTGGCAATGTAGGATAAGTTTCTGAAAAACATGGCAGGGTCATGCGCATTGTATGGGTGTGTAACATTACATTCACTAGTAGGAGTGAGAAAACCATCAAGGGGTGCTGTGAATCGGAGGGTGTGAATTAGCATAGGCAGTGAGTGGCAATGTAGGATGGAGAAAAGCACCACGGGGTTGTCAGCATGGGGAGGTCAGGAAAAATGCAGTGGCAATGTAGGATAGATTTCTGAAAAACATCGCGGGGTGGTGCGCATTGTATGGGAGTGTAACGTTACATTCACTAGTAGGAGTAAGAAAAACATCATGGTGTGTGTAAATCGGAGGGTCGGAATTAGGATAGGCAGTGAGTGGAAATATAGGATGGAGAAAATTACCACGGGGTTTTCAGAATGGGGAGGTTAGGAAACATTCAGTGGCAAAGTAGGATATGTTTCTGAAAAACGTCGCAGTGTGGTGCGCATTGTATGGGTGTGTAACATTACATTCACTAGTAGGAGTGAGTAAAACATCAAGGGGTGGTGTGAATATGAGTGTGGGAATTAGGATAGGCAGTGAGTGGCAATGTAGGATGGAGAAAAGCACCACGGGGTGGTCACAATGGGGAGGTCAAGAAAAATGCAGTAGCAATGTAGGATAGGTTTCTGAAAAACATCGCCGGGTGGTGCGCATGGTATGGGTGTGTAACATTACATTCACTTGTAGGAGTGAGAAAAACATCACGGTGTGGTGTGAATCGGAGGGTCTGAATTAGGATAGGCAATTAGTGAAAATGCGGGATGGAGAAAAATACCACGGGGTGGTCACAACAGGGAGGTCAGGAAACATGCAGTGGCAATGTAGGATAGGTTTCTGAAAAACATCGCGGGGTAGTTCGCATTGTTTGGTTGTGTAGTATTACATTCAGTAGTAGGAGTGAGAAAAACATCATGGGGTTGTGTGAATCGGAGGGTCTGAATTAGGATAGGCAGTGAGTAGCAATGTAGGATGCAGAAAAGCACCACGGGGTGCTCAGCATGTGGAGGTCAGGAAACATGCAGTGGCAATGTAGGATAGGTTTCTTAAAAACATCGCGGGGTGTTGCGCATTGTATGGGTGTGTAACATTACATTCACTAGTATGAGTGAGAAAAACATCACGGGGTGGTGTGAACCGGAGTGTCTGAATAAGGATAGGCACTGAGTGGCAATGTAGGATGTAGAAAACACCACGGGGTGGTCAGCATGGATAGGTCAGGAAACATGCAGTGGCAATGTAGGATAGGTTTCTGAAAAACATCGCGGATTGGTGTGCATTGTATGGGTGTGTAACATTACATTCACTAGTAGGAGTGAGAAAAACATCACGGGGTGGTGTGAATTGGAGGGTCTGAATTAAGATAGGCAGTGAGTGGCAATGTATGATGGATAAAAGCACCACGGGGTGGTCAGCATGGGGAGGTTAGGAAATATGCAGTGGCAATGTAGGATAGGTTTCTTAAAGACATCACGGTGTGGTGCGCAATTTATGGGGGTGTAATATTACATTCCCTAGTAGGACTGAGAAAAACATCACGGGGTGGTGTGAATCGGAGTTTCGGAATTGCAATAGTGGCAATATAGGATGGAGACAAGCACCACGGGGTGGTCAGCATGGGGAGGTCAGGAAACATACAGTGGCAATGTAGGTTAGGTTTCTGAAAAACATCGCTGGGTCGGGGATATTGTATGGATGTGTAACATTACATTCACTAGTAGGAGTGAGAAAAACATCACGGAGTTGAGTGCATCGGAGGGTCTGAATTAGGATAGGAAGTGAGTGGCAATGTAGGATGGAGAAAAGCACCACGGGGTGGTCAGCATGTGGAGGTCAGGAAACATGCAGTGGCAATGTAGGATAGGTTTCTGAAAAACGTCGCGGGGTGTTGCGCATTGTATGGGTGTGTAACATTACATTCACTAGTAGGATTGAGAAAAACATCATGGGGTGGTGTGAACCAGAGGGTCTGAATAAGGATAGGCAGTGAGTGGCAAAGTAGGATGGAGAAAATACCACGGGGTGGTCAGCATGGATATGTCAGGAAACATGCAGTGGCAATGTAGGATAGGTTCCTGAAAAACATCGCGGGGTGGTGCGCAATGTATGGGTGTGTAACATTACATTCAGTAGTAGGAGTAACAAAAACATCACGGGTTGGTGTGAAACGGAGGGTCTGAATAAGAATAGGAAGTGAGTGGCAATGTAGGATGGAGAAAATCACCACGGGGTGGTCAACATGGGTAGGTCAGGAAACATGCAGTGGCAATGTAGGATAGGTTTCTGAAAAACATCGCCGGGTGGTGGGCATTGTATGGGTGTGTAACATTACATTCACCAGTAGGAGTGAGAAAAACATCACGAGGTGGTGTGAATCGGAGGTTCTGAATTAGGATAGGCAGTGAGTGGCAATGTAGGATGGAGAAAAGCACCACGGGGTTTTCAGCATGGGGAGGTCAGGAAACATGCAGTGGCAATGTAGGATAGGTTTCTGAAAAACATCACGGGGTTGTGCGCATTGTATGGGTGTGTAACATCACATTCACTAGTAGGAGTGACAAAAACATCATGCGGGGGGTGTGAATCGGAGTGTCTAAAGAAGGATAGGCAGTGAGTGGCAATGTAGGATGGACAAAAGCACCACGGGGTGGTCAGCATGGGAAGGTCAGGAAACATGCAGTGGCAATATAGGATAGGTTTCTGAAAAACATCACAGCATGTTGTGCATTTTATGGGTGTGTAACATTACATTCACTAATAGGAGTGAGAAAAACATCACAGGGTGGTGTGAATCATAGGATCTGAATTAGGATAGGCAGTGTGAGGCAATATAGGATAGAGAAAAGCACCACGGGGTGGTCATAATGGGGAGGTCACGAAACATGCAGTGGAAATGTAGGAGAGCTTTCTGTAAAACATCGCGCGGTGGTGCGCATTGTATGCGTGTGTAACATTACATTCACTAGTAGGAGTGCGAAAAACATCACGGAGTGGTGTGAATTCGAGGGTCTAAATTAGGATAGGCAGTGTGTGGCAATGTAGGATGGAGAAAAGCAGCACGGGGTGGTCAGCATGAGGAGGACAGGAAACATGCAGGGGCAATGTACGATAGGTTTCTGAAAAACATCGCGGGGTGGTGCGCATTGTATGGGTGTTTATCATTACATTCACTAGTAGGAGTGAGAAAAACATCACGGGTGGTGTGAATCAGAGGGTCTGAATGAGGATAGGCAGTGAGTGGCAATGTAGGATCGAGAAAAGCACCACTGGGTGGTCACAATGGGGAAGTCAGGAAACATGCAGTATCAATGTAGGATAGGTTTCTGAAAAACATTGCGGGGTGGTGCGCATTGTACATGTGTGTAACATTACATTCACTAGTAGGAGTGAGAAAAACATCACGAGGTCGTGTGAATCACAGGATCTGAATTAGGATAGGCAGTGAGTGGCAATGTAGAATGGAGAAAAGCACCACGGGGTGGTCAGCATCGGGAGCTCAGGAAACATGCAGTGGCATTGTAAGATATTTTTGTGAAAACCATCACGGGTGGTGTGTATTGTATGGGTTTGTAATATTACATTCACTAGTAGGAGTGAGAAAAACAACACGGGGTGGTGTGAATCGGAGGGTCTGAATTATGTTAGGCAGTGAGTGGCAATGTAGGATGGAGAAAAGCACGACGGAGTGGTCACCATGGGGTTGTCAGGAAACATGCAGTGGCAATGTAGGATAGGTTTCTGAAAAACATCGCGGGGAGGTGCGCAGTGTAAGGGTTTCTAACCGGTCAATCACTAGTAGGAGACAGAAAAACATCATGGGGTGGTGTGAATCAGAGGGTCTGAATTAGTTTAGGCAGTGATTGGCAATGTAGCATGGACGAAAGCACCACGGGGTGGTCAGCATGGGGAGGTCAGGAAACATGCAGTGGCAATGTAGGATTGGTTTCTGAAAAACATCGCGGGGAGGTGCGCAGTGTAAGGGTTTCTAACCGGTCAATCACTAGTAGGAGACAGAAAAACATCACGGGGTGGTGTGAATCAGAGGGTCTGAATTAGTTTAGGCAGTGATTGGCAATGTAGCATGGACGAAAGCACCACGGGGTGGTCAGCATGGGGAGGTCAGGAAACATGCAGTGGCAATGTAGGATTGGTTTATGAAAAACATCACAGGGTGGTCCGCATTGTATGGTTGTGTAACATTACATTGACTAGTAGGAGTGAGAAAAACTTCACGTGGTGTGTGAATTGGAGGGTCAGAATTAGGATAGGCAGTGAGTGACAATGTAGGATTAAGAAAAGCACGAAGGGGTGGTCAGCATTGGGAGGTCAGGACACATGCAGTGGCAATGTAGGATAAGTTTCTGAAAAACATCACGGGGTCATGCGCATTGTATGGGTGTGTAACATTACATTCACTAGTAGGAGTGAGAAAACCATCACGGGGTGGTGTGAATTGGAGGGTCTGAATTAGGATAGGCAGTGAGGGGCAATGTTGAATGGAGAAAAGCACCACGGGGTGGTCAGCATGGGGAAGTCAGGAAACATGCAGTGGCAACGTAGGATCGGTTTGGAAAACAACGCGGGGTGGTGCGCAATGTATGGGTGTGTAACATTACATTCACTTGTAGGAGAGAGAAAAACATCATGGAGTGTTGTGAATAATAGGATCAGAATTAGGATATGAAGTGAGTGGCAATGTAGGATGGAGAAAAGCACCACGGGGTGGTCAGCATGGGGAGGTCAGGAAACATGCAGTGGCAATATAGGATAGGTTTCTGAAAAACATCGCGGGGTGGTGCGCATTGTATGGGTTTTTAACATTACATTCACTAGTAGGAGTGAGAAAAACATCACGGGGTGGTGTGAATCGGAGGGTCTGAATTAGGTTAGGCAGTGAGTGGCAATGTAGGATTGAGAAAAGCACGACGGGGTGGTCAGCACGGGGAAGTCAGGAAACATGCAGTGGCAATGTAGGATAAGTTTCTGAAAAACATCGCTCGGTGGCGCTCATTGTATGGGTGTGTAACATTACATTCACTAGTAGGAGTGAGAAAAACATCACGGGGTGGTGTGAATCGGAGGGTCTGAATTAGTATAGGCAGTGAGTGGCAATGTAGGATGGAGAAAACACCACGGGGTTGTCACCATGTTGTGGTCAGGAAACATACAGTGGTAATGTAGGATAGGTTTCTGAAAAACATCGGGAATTGGTGCGCATTGTATGGGTGTGTAACATTACATTCACTAGTAGGAGTAACAAAAACATCACGGGTTGGTGTGAAACGGAGGGTCTGAATAAAAATAGGCAGTGAGTGGCAATGTAGGATGGAGAAAAGCACCACAGGGTGGTCAGCATGGGGAGGTCAGAAACATGCAGTGGCAATGTAGGATAGGTTTCTGAAAAACATCGCCTGGTGTTGGGCATTGTGTGGGTGTGTAACATTACATTCCCCAGTAGGAGTGAGAAAAACATCACGAGGTGGTGTGAATCGGAGGGTCTGAATTAGGATAGGCAGTGAGTGGCAATGTAGGATGGAGAAAAGCACCACGGGGTTTTCAGCATGGGGAGGTCAGGAAACATGCAGTGGCAATGATAGAAAGGTTTCTGAAAAACATAACAGCGTGTTGTGCATTGTATGTGTGTGTAACATTACATTCACTAATAGGAGTGAGAAAAACATCACAGGGTGGTGTGAATCATAGGAACTGAATTAGGATAGGCAGTGTGAGGCAATGCAGGATGGAGAAAAGCACCACGGGGTGGTCATCATGGGGAGGTCACGAAACATGCAGTGGAAATGTAGGGGAGCTTTCTGTAAAACATCGCGGGGTGGTGCGCATTGTATGGGTGTGTAACATTACATTCACTAGTAGGAGTGCAAAAAACATCACGGAGTGGTGTGAATCGGAGGGTCTGAATTACAATAGGCAGTGTGTGGCAATGTAGGATGGAGAAAAGCAGCACGGGGTGGTCAGCATGAGGAGGTCAGGAAACATGCAGGGGCAATGTAAGATAGGTTTCTGAAAAACATTGCGGGGTGGTGCGCATTGTACATGTGTGTAACATTACATTCACTAGTAGGAGTGAGAAAAACATCACGAGGTGGCGTGAATCACAGGATCTGAATTAGGATAGGCAGTGAGTGGCAAAGTAGGATGGAGAAAAGCACCACGGGGTGGTCAGCTTTGGGAGGTCAGGAAATATGCAGTGGCAATGTAGGATAAGTTTCTGAAAAACATCACGGGGTCATGCGCATTGTATGGGTGTGTAACATTACATTCACTAGTAGGAGTGAGAAAACCATCACGGGGTGGTGTGAATTGGAGGGTCTGAATTAGGATAGGCAGTGAGTGGCAATGTAGGATTGAGAAAACACCACGGGGTGGTCAGCATGGGGAGGTCAGGAAACATGCAGTGGCAATGTAGGATAGGTTTCTGAAAAACGTCGCGGGGTGTTGCGCATTGTATGGGTGTGTAACATTACATTCACTAGTAGGAGTGAGAAAAACATCACGGGGTGGTGTGAATCGGAGGGTCTGAATTAGGATAGGCAGTGAGTGGCAATGTAGGATGGAGAAAAGCACCACTGTGTGGTCAACATGGGGATGTCAGGAAACATGTACTGGCAAAGTAGGATAGGTTTCTGAAAAACATCGAGGGGCGGTGCGCATTGTATGGGTGTTTAACATTACATTCATTAGTTGGAGTGAGATAAACATCACGGGGTGTTGTGAATCTGAGTTTCGGAAGTAGAATAGTGGCAATATAGGATGGAGAAAAGGACCACGGGGTGGTCAGCATGGGGAGGTCAGGAAACATGCAGTGGCAATGTAGGATAGGTTTCTATAAATCATCGCTGTGTTGTGCGTATTGTATGGGTGTGTAACATTACATTCACTAGTAGGAGTGAGAAAAACATCATGGGGTTGTGGGAATCGGAGGATCTGAATTAGGATAGGCAGTGAGTAACAATGTAGGATGGAGAAAAGCACCACGGGTTGGTCACCATGTGGAGGTCAGGAAACATGCAGTGGCAATGTAGGATAGGTTTCTGAAAAACATCGCAGGGTGTTGCGCATTGTATGGGTGTGTAACATTACATTCACTAGAAGGAGTGAGAAAAACATCACGGGGTGGTGTGAACCAGAGGGTCTGAATAAGGACAGGCAGTGAGTGGCAATTTAGGATGGAGAACAGCACCAAGGGGTGGTCAGCATGTGGAGGTCACCAAACATACAGAGGCAATATCGGATAGGTTTCTGAAAAACATCTCTTTTTTTTTTTCCCCTCCCTCTCTTTTTTATAACAAAATTTATACATTTTGGATTTTATTACTCCTCAGTTCTCATTACTCTCTTGGGGGGGAGAGAATAAAGTCAAATATGGCAAAACAAAGCTGTAAGTCCAAACCAAGGATAGACATAGCACATGATGTAGAACAGAGTACAAGGTCATCAACAATGGTTATCAACATTGTCTCTTGTTTCCTTAAAAGGAATTCTCCATCTCATTAGATATTATAAAGCCGGACAAAACAGTGGAGAAAAAAAAAGAGCTCTAACGGATAAAACAACAAGTGTGTTTAGGGATGTTAAATAGCTGACTATATTAATGTTTTTGGATCATTGAACACAGCTGTTTGCAGTCTCTCCGTTTGAATGTCTACTTTGTATTCTTTGATACTGTGATTTGAGCAGCTATTTCCAAGATGATATTATGTAATCTATTAACAGGTGATTTCTTACTGTTATGTTTTTTTTTTGTAGTTATGTATTATGTGTAACCTTACACTGCTTTGTTTTGTTTTGTGTTTTTCTCTTTTTCCTCTTAAATAAAAAAAAAAAAAAAAAAAAAAAAGAAAAACATCTCGGGGTGGTGCGCATTGCATGAGTGTGTAACTTTACATTCACTAGTAGGAGTGAGAAAAACATCACGGGGTTGTGTGATCCGGAGGGTCTGAATAAGGATAGGCAGTGAGTGGCAATGTAGGATGGATAAAAGCACCATGGGGTGGTCAGCATGGGGAGGTCAGGAAACATGCAGTGGCAATGTAGGATAGGTTTCTGAAAAACATCGCGGGGTGGTGCGCATTGTATGGATGTGTAACATTACATTCACTAGTAGGAGTGAGAAAAACATCACAGGGTGGTGTGAATCGGATGGTCTGAATTAGGACAGGCAGTGAGTGGCAATGTAGGATCGAGAAAAGCACCACGGGGTGGTCACAATGGGGAGGTCAGGAAACATGCAGTGGCAATGTAGGATAGGTTTCTGTAAAACATTGCGGGGTGGTGTGCATTGTACGTGTGTGTAACATTACATTCACTAGTAGGAGTGAGAAAAACATCACGAGGTGGTGTGAATCGGAGGGTCTGAATTATGTTAGGCAGTGTGTGGCAATGTAGGATGGAGAAAAAAACACGACGGAGTGGTCACCATGGGGTGGTCAGGAAACATGCAGTGGCAATGTAGGATAGGTTTCTGAAAAACATCGCGGGGTGGTGCGCATTGTATGGGTGTGTAACGTTACATTCACTAGTAGGAGTAAGAAAAACATCATGGGGTGTGTATATCGGAGGGTCTGAATTAGGATAGGCAGTGAGTGGAAATATAGGATGGAGAAAAATACCACGGGGTTTTCAGAATGGGGAGGTCAGGAAACATTCAGTGGCAATGTAGGATATGTTTCTGAAAAACGTCGCGGGGTGGTGCGCATTGTATGGGTGTGTAACATTACATTCACTAGTACGAGTGAGAAAAACATCACGGGGTGGTGTGAACCGGAGTGTCTGAATAAGGATAGGCCGTGAGTGGCAATGTAGGATGGAGAAAACACCACGGGGTGGTCAGCATGGATAGGTCAGGAAACATGCAGTGGCAATGTAGGATAGGTTTCTGAAAAACATCGCGGATTGGTGCGCATTGTATGGGTGTGTAACATTACATTCACTAGTAGGAGTGAGAAAAACATCACGGGGTGGTGTGAATCGGAGGGTCTGAATTAGGATAGGCAGTGAGTGGCAATGTATGATGGATAAAAGCACCACGGGGAGGTCAGCATGGGGAGGTTAGGAAATATGCAGTGGCAATGTAGGATAGGTTTCTTAAAAACATCACGGTGTGGTGCGCAATTTATGTGGGTGTAACATTACATTCCCTAGTAGGACTGAGAAAAACAACACGGGGTGGTGTGAATCGGAGTTTCGGAATTAGAATAGTGGCAATATAGGATGGAGAAAAGCACCACGGGGTGGTCAGCATGGGGAGGTCAGGAAACATGCAGTGGCAACGTAGGATAGGTTTCAGAAAAACATCACAGGGTTGTGCGCATTGTATGGGTGTGTAACATCACATTCACTAGTAGGAGTGAGAAAAACATCACGCGGGGGGGTGTGAATCAGAGTGTCTGAATAAGGATAGGTAGTGAGTGTCAATGTAGGATGGAGAGAAGCACCACGTGGTGGTCAGCATGGGGAGGTCAGGAAACATGCAGTGGCAATATAGGATAGGTTTCTGAAAAACATAACAGCGTGTTGTGCATTGTATGTGTGTGTAACATTACATTCACTAATAGGAGTGAGAAAAACATCACAGGGTGGTGTGAATCATAGGAACTGAATTAGGATAGGCAGTGTGAGGCAATGCAGGATGGAGAAAAGCACCACGGGGTGGTCATCATGGGGAGGTCACGAAACATGCAGTGGAAATGTAGGGGAGCTTTCTGTAAAACATCGCGGGGTGGTGCGCATTGTATGGGTGTGTAACATTACATTCACTAGTAGGAGTGCAAAAAACATCACGGAGTGGTGTGAATCGGAGGGTCTGAATTACGATAGGCAGTGTGTGGCAATGTAGGATGGAGAAAAGCAGCACGGGGTGGTCAGCATGAGGAGGTCAGGAAACATGCAGGGGCAATGTAAGATAGGTTTCTGAAAAACATTGCGGGGTGGTGCGCATTGTACATGTGTGTAACATTACATTCACTAGTAGGAGTGAGAAAAACATCACGAGGTGGTGTGAATCACAGGATCTGAATTAGGATAGGCAGTGAGTGGCAAAGTAGGATGGAGAAAAGCACCACGGGGTGGTCAGCTTTGGGAGGTCAGGAAATATGCAGTGGCAATGTAGGATAAGTTTCTGAAAAACATCACGGGGTCATGCGCATTGTATGGGTGTGTAACATTACATTCACTAGTAGGAGTGAGAAAACCATCACGGGGTGGTGTGAATTGGAGGGTCTGAATTAGGATAGGCAGTGAGTGGCAATGTAGGATTGAGAAAACACCACGGGGTGGTCAGCATGGGGAGGTCAGGAAACATGCAGTGGCAATGTAGGATAGGTTTCTGAAAAACGTCGCGGGGTGTTGCGCATTGTATGGGTGTGTAACATTACATTCACTAGTAGGAGTGAGAAAAACATCACGGGGTGGTGTGAATCGGAGGGTCTGAATTAGGATAGGCAGTGAGTGGCAATGTAGGATGGAGAAAAGCACCACTGTGTGGTCAACATGGGGATGTCAGGAAACATGTACTGGCAAAGTAGGATAGGTTTCTGAAAAACATCGAGGGGCGGTGCGCATTGTATGGGTGTTTAACATTACATTCATTAGTTGGAGTGAGATAAACATCACGGGGTGTTGTGAATCTGAGTTTCGGAAGTAGAATAGTGGCAATATAGGATGGAGAAAAGGACCACGGGGTGGTCAGCATGGGGAGGTCAGGAAACATGCAGTGGCAATGTAGGATAGGTTTCTATAAATCATCGCTGTGTTGTGCGTATTGTATGGGTGTGTAACATTACATTCACTAGTAGGAGTGAGAAAAACATCATGGGGTTGTGGGAATCGGAGGATCTGAATTAGGATAGGCAGTGAGTAACAATGTAGGATGGAGAAAATCACCACGGGTTGGTCACCATGTGGAGGTCAGGAAACATGCAGTGGCAATGTAGGATAGGTTTCTGAAAAACATCGCAGGGTGTTGCGCATTGTATGGGTGTGTAACATTACATTCACTAGAAGGAGTGAGAAAAACATCACGGGGTGGTGTGAACCAGAGGGTCTGAATAAGGACAGGCAGTGAGTGGCAATTTAGGATGGAGAACAGCACCAAGGGGTGGTCAGCATGTGGAGGTCACCAAACATACAGAGGCAATATCGGATAGGTTTCTGAAAAACATCTCTTTTTTTTTTTCCCCTCCCTCTCTTTTTTATAACAAAATTTATACATTTTGGATTTTATTACTCCTCAGTTCTCATTACTCTCTTGGGGGGGAGAGAATAAAGTCAAATATGGCAAAACAAAGCTGTAAGTCCAAACCAAGGATAGACATAGCACATGATGTAGAACAGAGTACAAGGTCATCAACAATGGTTATCAACATTGTCTCTTGTTTCCTTAAAAGGAATTCTCCATCTCATTAGATATTATAAAGCCGGACAAAACAGTGGAGAAAAAAAAAGAGCTCTAACGGATAAAACAACAAGTGTGTTTAGGGATGTTAAATAGCTGACTATATTAATGTTTTTGGATCATTGAACACAGCTGTTTGCAGTCTCTCCGTTTGAATGTCTACTTTGTATTCTTTGATACTGTGATTTGAGCAGCTATTTCCAAGATGATATTATGTAATCTATTAACAGGTGATTTCTTACTGTTATGTTTTTTTTTTTGTAGTTATGTATTATGTGTAACCTTACACTGCTTTGTTTTGTTTTGTGTTTTTCTCTTTTTCCTCTTAAATAAAAAAAAAAAAAAAAAAAAAAAAGAAAAACATCTCGGGGTGGTGCGCATTGCATGAGTGTGTAACTTTACATTCACTAGTAGGAGTGAGAAAAACATCACGGGGTTGTGTGATCCGGAGGGTCTGAATAAGGATAGGCAGTGAGTGGAAATGTAGGATGGATAAAAGCACCATGGGGTGGTCAGCATGGGGAGGTCAGGAAACATGCAGTGGCAATGTAGGATAGGTTTCTGAAAAACATCGCGGGGTGGTGCACATTGTATGGATGTGTAACATTACATTCACTAGTAGGAGTGAGAAAAACATCACAGGGTGGTGTGAATCGGATGGTCTGAATTAGGACAGGCAGTGAGTGGCAATGTAGGATCGAGAAAAGCACCACGGGGTGGTCACAATGGGGAGGTCAGGAAACATGCAGTGGCAATGTAGGATAGGTTTCTGTAAAACATTGCGGGGTGGTGTGCATTGTACGTGTGTGTAACATTACATTCACTAGTAGGAGTGAGAAAAACATCACGAGGTGGTGTGAATCGGAGGGTCTGAATTATGTTAGGCAGTGTGTGGCAATGTAGGATGGAGAAAAAAACACGACGGAGTGGTCACCATGGGGTGGTCAGGAAACATGCAGTGGCAATGTAGGATAGGTTTCTGAAAAACATCGCGGGGTGGTGCGCATTGTATGGGTGTGTAACGTTACATTCACTAGTAGGAGTAAGAAAAACATCATGGGGTGTGTATATCGGAGGGTCTGAATTAGGATAGGCAGTGAGTGGAAATATAGGATGGAGAAAAATACCACGGGGTTTTCAGAATGGGGAGGTCAGGAAACATTCAGTGGCAATGTAGGATATGTTTCTGAAAAACGTCGCGGGGTGGTGCGCATTGTATGGGTGTGTAACATTACATTCACTAGTACGAGTGAGAAAAACATCACGGGGTGGTGTGAACCGGAGTGTCTGAATAAGGATAGGCCGTGAGTGGCAATGTAGGATGGAGAAAACACCACGGGGTGGTCAGCATGGATAGGTCAGGAAACATGCAGTGGCAATGTAGGATAGGTTTCTGAAAAACATCGCGGATTGGTGCGCATTGTATGGGTGTGTAACATTACATTCACTAGTAGGAGTGAGAAAAACATCACGGGGTGGTGTGAATCGGAGGGTCTGAATTAGGATAGGCAGTGAGTGGCAATGTATGATGGATAAAAGCACCACGGGGAGGTCAGCATGGGGAGGTTAGGAAATATGCAGTGGCAATGTAGGATAGGTTTCTTAAAAACATCACGGTGTGGTGCGCAATTTATGTGGGTGTAACATTACATTCCCTAGTAGGACTGAGAAAAACATCACGGGGTGGTGTGAATCGGAGTTTCGGAATTAGAATAGTGGCAATATAGGATGGAGAAAAGCACCACGGGGTGGTCAGCATGGGGAGGTCAGGAAACATGCAGTGGCAACGTAGGATAGGTTTCAGAAAAACATCACAGGGTTGTGCGCATTGTATGGGTGTGTAACATCACATTCACTAGTAGGAGTGAGAAAAACATCACGCGGGGGGGTGTGAATCAGAGTGTCTGAATAAGGATAGGTAGTGAGTGTCAATGTAGGATGGAGAGAAGCACCACGTGGTGGTCAGCATGGGGAGGTCAGGAAACATGCAGTGGCAATATAGGATAGGTTTCTGAAAAACATAACAGCGTGTTGTGCATTGTATGTGTGTGTAACATTACATTCACTAATAGGAGTGAGAAAAACATCACAGGGTGGTGTGAATCATAGGAACTGAATTAGGATAGGCAGTGTGAGGCAATGCAGGATGGAGAAAAGCACCACGGGGTGGTCATCATGGGGAGGTCACGAAACATGCAGTGGAAATGTAGGGGAGCTTTCTGTAAAACATCGCGGGGTGGTGCGCATTGTATGGGTGTGTAACATTACATTCACTAGTAGGAGTGCAAAAAACATCACGGAGTGGTGTGAATCGGAGGGTCTGAATTACGATAGGCAGTGTGTGGCAATGTAGGATGGAGAAAAGCAGCACGGGGTGGTCAGCATGAGGAGGTCAGGAAACATGCAGGGGCAATGTAAGATAGGTTTCTGAAAAACATTGCGGGGTGGTGCGCATTGTACATGTGTGTAACATTACATTCACTAGTAGGAGTGAGAAAAACATCACGAGGTGGTGTGAATCACAGGATCTGAATTAGGATAGGCAGTGAGTGGCAAAGTAGGATGGAGAAAAGCACCACGGGGTGGTCAGCTTTGGGAGGTCAGGAAATATGCAGTGGCAATGTAGGATAAGTTTCTGAAAAACATCACGGGGTCATGCGCATTGTATGGGTGTGTAACATTACATTCACTAGTAGGAGTGAGAAAACCATCACGGGGTGGTGTGAATTGGAGGCTCTGAATTAGGATAGGCAGTGAGTGGCAATGTAGGATTGAGAAAACACCACGGGGTGGTCAGCATGGGGAGGTCAGGAAACATGCAGTGGCAATGTAGGATAGGTTTCTGAAAAACGTCCCGGGGTGTTGCGCATTGTATGGGTGTGTAACATTACATTCACTAGTAGGAGTGAGAAAAACATCACGGGGTGGTGTGAATCGGAGGGTCTGAATTAGGATAGGCAGTGCGTGGCAATGTAGGATGGAGAAAAGCACCACTGTGTGGTCAACATGGGGATGTCAGGAAACATGTACTGGCAAAGTAGGATAGGTTTCTGAAAAACATCGAGGGGCGGTGCGCATTGTATGGGTGTTTAACATTACATTCATTAGTTGGAGTGAGATAAACATCACGGGGTGTTGTGAATCTGAGTTTCGGAAGTAGAATAGTGGCAATATAGGATGGAGAAAAGGACCACGGGGTGGTCAGCATGGGGAGGTCAGGAAACATGCAGTGGCAATGTAGGATAGGTTTCTATAAATCATCGCTGTGTTGTGCGTATTGTATGGGTGTGTAACATTACATTCACTAGTAGGAGTGAGAAAAACATCATGGGGTTGTGGGAATCGGAGGATCTGAATTAGGATAGGCAGTGAGTAACAATGTAGGATGGAGAAAAGCACCACGGGTTGGTCACCATGTGGAGGTCAGGAAACATGCAGTGGCAATGTAGGATAGGTTTCTGAAAAACATCGCAGGGTGTTGCGCATTGTATGGGTGTGTAACATTACATTCACTAGAAGGAGTGAGAAAAACATCACGGGGTGGTGTGAACCAGAGGGTCTGAATAAGGACAGGCAGTGAGTGGCAATTTAGGATGGAGAACAGCACCAAGGGGTGGTCAGCATGTGGAGGTCACCAAACATACAGAGGCAATATCGGATAGGTTTCTGAAAAACATCTCTTTTTTTTTTCCCCTCCCTCTCTTTTTTATAACAAAATTTATACATTTTGGATTTTATTACTCCTCAGTTCTCATTACTCTCTTGGGGGGGAGAGAATAAAGTCAAATATGGCAAAACAAAGCTGTAAGTCCAAACCAAGGATAGACATAGCACATGATGTAGAACAGAGTACAAGGTCATCAACAATGGTTATCAACATTGTCTCTTGTTTCCTTAAAAGGAATTCTCCATCTCATTAGATATTATAAAGCCGGACAAAACAGTGGAGAAAAAAAAAGAGCTCTAACGGATAAAACAACAAGTGTGTTTAGGGATGTTAAATAGCTGACTATATTAATGTTTTTGGATCATTGAACACAGCTGTTTGCAGTCTCTCCGTTTGAATGTCTACTTTGTATCCTTTGATACTGTGATTTGAGCAGCTATTTCCAAGATGATATTATGTAATCTATTAACAGGTGATTTCTTACTGTTATGTTTTTTTTTTGTAGTTATGTATTATGTGTAACCTTACACTGCTTTGTTTTGTTTTGTGTTTTTCTCTTTTTCCTCTTAAATAAAAAAAAAAAAAAAAAAAAAAAAGAAAAACATCTCGGGGTGGTGCGCATTGCATGAGTGTGTAACTTTACATTCACTAGTAGGAGTGAGAAAAACATCACGGGGTTGTGTGATCCGGAGGGTCTGAATAAGGATAGGCAGTGAGTGGCAATGTAGGATGGATAAAAGCACCATGGGGTGGTCAGCATGGGGAGGTCAGGAAACATGCAGTGGCAATGTAGGATAGGTTTCTGAAAAACATCGCGGGGTGGTGCACATTGTATGGATGTGTAACATTACATTCACTAGTAGGAGTGAGAAAAACATCACAGGGTGGTGTGAATCGGATGGTCTGAATTAGGACAGGCAGTGAGTGGCAATGTAGGATCGAGAAAAGCACCACGGGGTGGTCACAATGGGGAGGTCAGGAAACATGCAGTGGCAATGTAGGATAGGTTTCTGTAAAACATTGCGGGGTGGTGTGCATTGTACGTGTGTGTAACATTACATTCACTAGTAGGAGTGAGAAAAACATCACGAGGTGGTGTGAATCGGAGGGTCTGAATTATGTTAGGCAGTGTGTGGCAATGTAGGATGGAGAAAAAAACACGACGGAGTGGTCACCATGGGGTGGTCAGGAAACATGCAGTGGCAATGTAGGATAGGTTTCTGAAAAACATCGCGGGGTGGTGCGCATTGTATGGGTGTGTAACGTTACATTCACTAGTAGGAGTAAGAAAAACATCATGGGGTGTGTATATCGGAGGGTCTGAATTAGGAAAGGCAGTGAGTGGAAATATAGGATGGAGAAAATTACCACGGGGTTTTCAGAATGGGGAGGTCAGGAAACATTCAGTGGCAATGTAGGATATGTTTCTGAAAAACGTCGCGGGGTGGTGCGCATTGTATGGGTGTGTAACATTACATTCACTAGTAGGAGTGAGTAAAACATCACGGGGTGGTGTGAATATGAGGGTCTGAATAAGGATAGGAAGTGAGTGGCAATGTAGGATGGAGAAAAGCACCACGGGGTGGTCAGAATGGGGAGGTCAGGTAACATGCAGTGGCAATGTAGGATAGGTTTCTGAAAAACATCGCCGGGTGGTGCGCATTGTATGGGTGTGTAACATTACATTCACTAGTAGGAGTGAGAAAAACATCACGGTGTGGTGTGAATCGGAGGGTCTGAATTAGGATAGGCAATTAGTGAAAATGCAGGATGGAGAAAAATACCACAGGGTGGTCACAACGGGGAGGTCAGGAAAAATGCGGTGGCAATGTAGGATAGGTTTCTGAAAAACATAGCGGGGTAGTACGCATTGTTTGGTTGTGTAATATTACATTCAGTAGTAGGAGTGCGAAAAACATCATGGGGTTGTGTGAATCGGAGGGTCTGAATCAGGATAGGCAGTGAGTAGCAATGTAGGATGCAGAAAAGCACCACGGGGTACTCAGCATGTGGAGGTAAGGTAACATGCAGTGGCAATGTAGGATAGGTTTCTGAAAAATATCGCGGGGTGTTGCGCATTGTATGGGTGTGTAACATTACATTCACTAGTACGAGTGAGAAAAACATCACGGGGTGGTGTGAACCGGAGTGTCTGAATAAGGATAGGCAGTGAGTGGCAATGTAGGATGGAGAAAACACCACGGGGTGGTCAGCATGGATAGGTCAGGAAACATGCAGTGGCAATGTAGGATAGGTTTCTGAAAAACATCGCGGATTGGTGCGCATTGTATGGGTGTGTAACATTACATTCACTAGTAGGAGTGAGAAAAACATCACGGGGTGGTGTGAATCGGAGGGTCTGAATTAGGATAGGCAGTGAGTGGCAATGTATGATGGATAAAAGCACCACGGGGAGGTCAGTATGGGGAGGTTAGGACATATGCAGTGGCAATGTAGGATAGGTTTCTTAAAAACATCACGGTGTGGTGCGCAATTTATGGGGGTGTAACATTACATTCCCTAGTAGGACTGAGAAAAACATCACGGGGTGGTGTGAATCGGAGTTTCGGAATTAGAATAGTGGCAATATAGGATGGAGAAAAGCACCACGGGGTGGTCAGCATGGGGAGGTCAGGAAACATGCAGTGGCAATGTAGGATAGGTTACTGAAAAACGTCGCCGGGTGGTGCGCATTGTATGGGTGTGTAACACTACATTCACTAGTAGAAGTGAGAAAAACATCACGGGGTGGTGTGAACCGGAGTGTCTGAATAAGGATAGGCAGTGAGTGGCAATGTAGGATGGAGAGAAGCACCACGGGGTGGTCAGAATGGGGAGGTCAGGAAACATGCAGAGGCAATATAGAATAGGTTTCTGAAAAACATCGCGGGGTGGTGCGCATTGTATGGGTGTGTAACGTTACATTCACTAGTAGGAGTATGAAAAACATCATGGGGTGTGTATATCGGAGGGTCTGAATTAGGATAGGCAGTGAGTGGAAATATAGGATGGAGAAAATTACCACGGGGTTTTCAGAATGGGGAGGTCAGGAAACATTCAGTGGCAATGTAGGATATGTTTCTGAAAAACGTCACGGGGTGGTGTGCATTGTATGGGTGTGTAACATTACATTCACTAGTAGGAGTGAGTAAAACATCACGGGGTGGTGTGAATATGAGGGTATGAATAAGGATAGGCAGTGAGTCGCAATGTAGGATGGAGAAAAGCACCACGGGGTGGTCAGAATGGGGAGGTCAGGTAACATGCAGTGGTAATGTAGGATAAGTTTCTAAAAAACATCGCCGAGTTGTGCGCATTGTATGGGTGTGTAACATTACATTCACTAGTAGGAGTGAGAAAAACATCACGGGGTGGTGTGAATCGGAGGGTCTGAATAAGGATAGGCAGTGAGTCGCAATGTAGGATGGAGAAAAGCACCACCGGGTGGTCAGAATGGGGAGGTCAGGTAATATGCAGTGGTAATGTAGGATAGGTTTCTGAAAAACATCGCCGGGTTGTGCGCATTGTATGGGTGTGTAACATTACATTCACTAGTAGGAGTGAGAAAAACATCACGGTGTGGTGTGAATAGGAGGGTCTGAATTAGGATAGGCAATTAGTGAAAATGCAGGATGGAGAAAAATACCACGGGGTGGTCACAACGGCGAGGTCAGGAAACATGCGGTGGCAATGTAGGATAGGTTTCTGAAAAACATCGTGGATTGGTGCGCATTGTATGGGTGTGTAACATTATATTCACTAGTAGGAGTGAGAAAAACATCACGGGGTGGTGTGAATCGGAGGGTCTGAATTAGGATAGGCAGTGAGTGGCAATGTATGATGGATAAAAGCACCACGGGGTGGTCAGCAGGGGAGGTTAGGAAATATGCAGTGGCAATGTAGGATAGGTTTCTTAAAAACATCACGGTGTGGTGCGCAATTTGTGGGGGTGTAACATTACATTCCCTAGTAGGACTGAGAAAAACATCACCGGGTGGTTTGAATCGGAGTTTCGGAATTCGAATAGTGGCAATATAGGATGGAGAAAAGCACCACGGGGTGGTCAGCATGGGGAGGTCAGGAAACATGCAGTGGCAATGTAGGATATGTTTCAGAAAAACATCACAGGGTTGTGCGCATTGTATGTGTGTGTAACATCACATTCACTAGTAGGAGTGAGAAAACCATCACGCAGGGGGTGTTAATCGGAGTGTCTGAATAAGGATAGGCAGTGAGTGGCAATGTAGGATGGAGAGAAGCACCACGTGGTGGTCAGCATGGGGAGGTCAGGAAACATGCATTGGCAATATAGGATAGGTTTCTGAAAAACATAACAGCGTGTTGTGCATTGTATGGGTGTGTAACATTACATTCACTAGTAGGAGTGCGAAAAACATCACGGAGTGGTGTGAATCGGAGGGTCTGAATTAGGATAGGCAGTGTGTGGCAATGTAGGATGTAGAAAAGCAGCACGGGGTGGTCAGCATGAGGAGGTCAGGAAACATGCAGTGGCAATGTAGGATAGGTTTCTGAAAAACATTGCGGGGTGGTGCGCATTGTACATGTGTGTAACATTACATTCAATAGTAGGAGTGAGAAAAACATCACGAGGTGGTGTGAATCGGAGGGTCTGAATTAGGATAGGCAGTGAGTGGCAATGTAGGATTGAGAAAACACCACTGGGTGGTCAGCATGGGGAGGTCAGGAAACATGCAGTGGCAATGTAGGATAGGTTTCTGAAAAACGTCGCGGGGTTTTGCGCATTGTATGGATGTGTAACATTACATTCACTAGTAGGAGTGAGAAAAACATCACGGGGTGGTGTGAATCGGAGGGTCTGAATTAGGATAGGCAGTGAGTGGCAATGTAGGATGGAGAAAAGCACCACTGTGTGGTCAACAAGGGGATGTCAGGAAACATGCAGTGGCAAAGTAGGATAGGTTTCTGAAAATCATCGCGGGGCGGTGCGCATTGTATGGGTGTTTAACATTACATTCACTAGTTGGAGTGAGACAAACATCACGGGGTGTTGTGAATCTGAGTTTCGAAAGTAGTATAGTGGCAATATAGGATGGAGAAAAGAACCACGGGGTGGTCAGCATGGGGAGGTCAGGAAACATGCAGTGGCATTGTAGGATAGGTTTCTATAAAACATCGCTGGGTCGTGCATATTGTATGGGTGTGTAACATTACATTCACTAGTAGGAGTGAGGAAAACATCATCGGGTTGTGGGAATCGGAGGACCTGAATTAGGATAGGCAGTGAGTAGCAATGTAGGATGGAGAAAAGCACCACGGGTTGGTCAGCATGTGGAGGTCAGGAAACATGCGGTGGCAATGTAGGATAGGTTTCTGAAAAACATCGCGGATTGGTGCGCATTGTATGGGTGTGTAACATTACATTCACTAGTAGGAGTGAGAAAAACATCACGGGGAGGTGTGAATCGGAGGGTCTGAATTAGGATAGGCAGTGAGTGGCAATGTATGATGGATAAAAGCACCACGGGGTGGTCAGCATGGGGAGGTTAGGAAATATGCAGTGGCAATGTAGGATAGGTTTCTTAAAAACATCACGGTGTGGTGCGCAATTTGTGGGGGTGTAACATTACATTCCCTAGTAGGACTGAGAAAAACATCACCGGGTGGTGTGAATCGGAGTTTCGGAATTCGAATAGTGGCAATATAGGATGGAGAAAAGCACCACGGGGTGGTCAGCATGGGGAGGTCAGGAAACATGCAGTGGCAATGTAGGATATGTTTCAGAAAAACATCACAGGGTTGTGCGCATTGTATGGGTGTGTAACATCACATTCACTAGTAGGAGTGAGAAAACCATCATGCAGGGGGTGTGAATCGGAGTGTCTGAATAAGGATAGGCAGTGAGTGGAAATGTAGGATGGAGAGAAGCACCACGTGGTGGTCAGCATGGGGAGGTCAGGAAACATGCATTGGCAATATAGGATAGGTTTCTGAAAAACATAACAGCGTGTTGTGCATTGTATGGGTGTGTAACATTACATTCACTAATAGGAGTGAGAAAAACATCACAGGGTGGTGTGAATCATAGGATCTGAATTAGGATAGGCAGTGTGTGGCAATGTAGGATGGAGAAAAGCAGCACGGGGTGGTCAGCATGAGGAGGTCAGGAAACATGCAGTGGCAATGTAGGATAGGTTTCTGAAAAACATTGCGGGGTGGTGCGCATTGTACATGTGTGTAACATTACATTCAATAGTAGGAGTGAGAAAAACATCACGAGGTGGTGTGAATCACAGGATCTGAATTAGGATAGGCAGTGATTGGCAAAGTAGGATGGAGAAAAGCACCACGGGGTGGTCAGCATTGGGAGGTCAGGAAACATGCAGTGGCAATGTAGGATAAGTTTCTGAAAAACATCACGGGGTCATGCGCATTGTATGGGTGTGTAACATTACATTCACTAGTAGGAGTGAGAAAACCATCACGAGGTGGTGTGAATTGGAGGGTCTGAATTAGGATAGGCAGTGAGTGGCAATGTAGGATTGAGAAAACACCACGGGGTGGTCAGCATGGGGAGGTCAGGAAACATGCAGTGGCAATGTAGTATAGGTTTATGAAAAACGTTGCGGGGTGTTGCGCATTGTATGGGTGTGTAACATTACATTCACTAGTAGGAGTGAGAAAAACATCACGGGGTGGTGTGAATCGGAGGGTCTGAATTAGGATAGGCAGTGAGTGGCAATGTAGGATGGAGAAAAGCACCACTGTGTGGTCAACAAGGGGATGTCAGGAAACATGCAGTGGCAAAGTAGGATAGGTTTCTGAAAATCATCGCGGGGCGGTGCGCGTTGTATGGGTGTTTAACATTACATTCACTAGTTGGAGTGAGACAAACATCACGGGGTGTTGTGAATCTGAGTTTCGAAAGTAGTATAGTGGCAATATAGGATGGAGAAAAGAACCACGGGGTGGTCAGCATGGGGAGGTCAGGAAAGATGCAGTGGCATTGTAGGATAGGTTTCTATAAAACATCGCTGGGTCGTGCATATTGTATGGGTGTGTAACATTACATTCACTAGTAGGAGTGAGGAAAACATCATGGGGTTGTGGGAATCGGAGGACCTGAATTAGGATAGGCAGTGAGTAGCAATGTAGGATGGAGAAAAGCACCACGGGTTGGTCAGCATGTGGAGGTCAGGAAACATGCAGTGGCAATGTAGGATAGGTTTCTGAAAAACATCGCAGGGTGTTGCGCATTGTATGGGTGTGTAACATTACATTCACTAGAAGGAGTGAGAAAAACATCACGGGGTGGTGTGAACCAGAGGGTCTGAATAAGGACAGGCAGTTAGTGGCAATGTAGGATGGAGAACAGCACCAAGGGGTGGTCAGCATGTGGAGGTTACCAAACATGCAGAGGCAATGTCGGATAGGATTCTGAAAAACATCTCGTGGTGGTGCGCATTGCATGGGTGTGTAACATTACATTCACTAGTAGGAGTGAGAAAAACATCACGGGGCTGTGTGATCCACAGTGTATGAATAAGGATAGGCAGTGAGTGGCAATGTAGGACGGATAAAATCACCATGGGGTGGTCAGCAGGTGGAGGTCAGGAAACATACAGAGGCAATGTAGCATAGGTTTCTGAAAAACATCGCGGGGTGGTGCGCATTGTATGGCTGTGTAATATTACAATCACTAGAAGGAGTGAGAAAAACATCATGGGGTGGTGTGAATCTGAGGGTCTTAATTAGGATAGGCAGTGAGTGGCAACGTAGGATGCAGAAAAGCACCATTGTGTGGTCAGCATGGGGATGTCAGGAAACATGCAGTGGCAATGAAGGATAGGTTTCTGAAAAACATCGCGGGGTGGTGCGCATTGTATGGGTATTTAACATTACATTCACTAGTAGGAGTGAGATAAACATCAGGGGGTGGTGTGAATCGGAGTGTCGGATTTAGGATAGGCAGTGAGTGGCAATGGAGGATGGAGAAAAGCACCACGGGGTGGTCAGCATGGGGAGGTGAGGAAACATGCAGTGGCAATGTAGGATAGGTTACAGAAAAACATCGCCGGGTGGTGCGCATTGAATGGTTGTGTAACATTACATTGACTAGTAGGAGTGAGAAAAACTTCACGGGGTGGTGTGAATCGCAGGGTCTGAATTAGGATAGGCAGTGAGTGGCAATGTAGGATGGAGAAAAGCACCACGGGTTGGTCAGCATGGGGAGGTCCGGAAACATGCAGTGGCAATGTAGGAAAGTTTTCTGAAAAACATCGCGGGATGGTGCACATTCTATGGGTGTGTAACATTACATTCACTAGTAGGAGTGAGAAATACATCACGGGGTGGTGTGAATCGGAGGGTCTGAATAAGGATAGGCAGTGAGTGACAATGTAGAATTGAGTAAAGCACGATGGGGTGGTCAGCATGGGGAGGTCAGGAAACATGCAGTGGCAATGTAGGATAACTTTCTGAAAAACATCGCGGGGTGTTGCGCATTGTATGGGTGGGTAACATTACATTCACTGGTAGGAGTGAGAAAAACATCACGGGGTGGTGTGAATTGGAGTGTCTGAATGAGGATAGGCAGTGAGTCGCAATGTAGGATGGAGAAAAGGACCACGGGGTGGTCAGCATGGGGAGGTCAGGATAGCTGCATTGGCAAAGTAGGATAGGTTTCTGAAAAACATCCCGGGGTGGTTCGCATTGTATGGGTGTGTAACATTACATTGACAAGTAGGAGTGAGAAAAACATCACGGAGTGGTGTGAATCGGACGGTCTGAATTAGGAAAGGCAGTGAGTGGCAATGTAGGATGGAGAAAAGCACCATGTGTTGGTCAGAATTGGGAGGTCAGGAAACATGCAGTGGCAATGTAGGATAGGTTTCTGAAAAACATCACGGGGTGGTGCGCAATTTATGGTGGTGTAACATTACATTCCCTAGTAGGACTGAGAAAAACATCACGGGGTGGTGTGAATCGGAGGGTCTTAATTTGGATAGGCAGTGAATGGCAATGTAGGATGGAGAAAAGCAACACGGTGTGGTCAGCATAGGGATGTCAGGAAACATGCAGTGGCAATATAGGACAGGTTGTTGAAAAACATCGCGGGGTGGTGCACATTGCATGGGTGTGTAACA
This sequence comes from Cavia porcellus, assembly GCF_034190915.1. NCBI lineage: Eukaryota > Metazoa > Chordata > Mammalia > Rodentia > Caviidae > Cavia > Cavia porcellus. The sequence continues at coordinate 33,491,262 of NW_026947515.1, forward strand.
TTACATTCACTAGTAGGAGTGAGAAAAACATCATGGGGTGGTGTTAATCGGAGGGTCTGAATGAGGATAGGCAGTGATTCACAATGTAGGATGGAGAAAATCACCACGGGGTGGTCAGCATGGGGAGGTCAGGAAAGCTGCAGTGTCAAAATAGGATGGGTTTCTCAAAAACATCGCGGGGTGGTGCACATTGTATGGGTGTGTAACATTACATTCACGAGTAGGAGTGAGAAAAACATCACGGTGTGGTTTGAATCGGAGGGTCTGATTTACAATAAGCAGTGAGTGGCAATGTAGGATGGATACAAGCACCACGGGTGGTCAGCATGGGGAGGTCAAGAAACATGCAGTGGCAAAGTAGAATAGGTTTCTGAAAAACATCGCAGTGTGGTGTGCAATTTATGGGGGTGTAACATTACATTCCCTAGAGGCACTGAGAAAAACATCACGGGGTGGTGTGAATCAGAGTTTCGGAATTAGGATATTGGCAATATAGGATGGAGAATAGCACCACGGGGTGGTCAGCATGGGGAGGTCAGGAAACATGCAGTGACAATGTAGGATAGGTTTCTGAAAAACATTGTGGTGTGTTGCGCATTGTATGGGTGTGTAACATTACATTCACTAGTAGGAGTGAGAAAAACATCACGGGGTTATGTGATCTGGAGGGTCTGAATAAGGATAGGCAGTGAGTGGCAATGTAGGATGGAGAAAAGCACCACGGGGTGGTCAGCATGTGGAGGTCCGGAAACATGCAGAGGCAATGTAGGATAGGTTTCTGAAAAACATCGCGGGGTGGTACGCATTGTTTGGTTGTGTAATATTACATTCAGTAGTAGGAGTGAGAAAAACATCATGGGGTTTTGTGAATCGGAGGGTCTGAATTAGGATAGGCAGTGAGTAGCAATGTAGGATGGAGAAAAGCACCACAGGGTGCTCAGCATGTGGAGGTCAGGAAACATGCAGTTTCAATGTGGGATAGGTTTCTGAAAAACATCGCGGGGTGTTGCGCATTGTATGGGTGTGTAACATTACATTCACTAGTAGGAGTGAGAAAAACATCACGGGGTGGTGTGAACCGGAGGGTCTGAATAAGGATAGGCAGTGAGGGGCAATGTAGGATGGAGAACAGCACCACGCGGTGCTCAGCATGGGGAGGTCAGGAAACATGCAGTGGCAATGTAGGATAGGTTTCTGAAAAACATTGCGGGGTGTTGCGCATTGCATGGGTGTGTAACATTACAATTACTAGTACGAGTGAGAAAAACATCACGGGGTTGTGTGATCCGGAGTTTGAATAAGGTTACGCAGGAGGTGGCAATGTAGGATGAAGAAAAGCACCCCAGGGTGGTCAGGATGTGGAGGTCAGGAAACATGCAGAGGCAATGTAGGATAGTTTTCTGAAAAACATCACGGGGTGGTGCGCATTGTATGGGTGTGTAATATTACAATCACTACAAGGAGTGAGAAAAACATCATGGGGTGGTGTGAATCGGAGGGTCTTAATTAGGAGAGGCAGTGAGTGGCAACGTAGGATGGAGAAAAGCACCAGTGTGTGGTCAGCATGGGGATGTCAGGAAACATGCAGTGGCAATGTAGGATCGTTTTCTGAAAAACAACGCGGGGTGGTGCGCATTGTATGGGTGTTTAACATTACATTCACTAGTAGGAGTGAGATAAACATCAGGGGGTCGTGTGAATCGGAGTGTCGGAATTAGGATAGGCAGTGAGTGGCAATGGAGGATGGAGAAAAGCACCACGGGGTGGTCAGCATGGGGAGGCGAGGACACAGGCAGTGGCTATGTAGGATAGGTTACTGAAAAACATCGCCGCGTGGTGCGCATTGTATGGTTGTGTAACATTACATTGACTAGTAGGAGTGAGAAAAACATCACGGGGTGGTGTGCATCGCAGTGTCTGAATTAGGATAGGCAGTGAGTGGCAATGTACGATGGAGGAAAGCACCGTGGGGTGGTCAGCATGGGGCGGTCAGGAAAGCTGCAGTGGCAAAGTAGGATAGGTTTCTGAAAAACATTCCGGGGTGGTTCGCATTGTATGAGTGTGTAACATTACATTCACGAGTAGGAGTGAGAAAAACATCACGGGGTGGTGTGAATCGGAGGGTCTGAATTACGATAGGCAGTGAGTGGCAATGTAGGATGGAGAAAAGCACCACGGGGTGGTCAGCATGGGTAGGTCAGGAAACATGCAGTGGCAATGTAGGATAGGTTTCTGAAAAACATCGCAGTGTGGTGTGCAATTTATGGGGGTGTAACATTACATTCCCTAGAGGGACTGAGAAAAACATCACGGGGTGGTGTGAATCAGAGTTTCGGAATTAGGATAGTGGCAATATAGGATGGAGAATAGCACCACGGGCTGGTCAGCATGGGGAGTTCAGGAAACATGCAGTGGCAATGTAGGATAGGTTTCTGAAAAACATCGCTGGGTCGTGCGTATTGTATGGGTGTCTAACATTACATTCACTGGTAGGAGTCAGAAAAACATCACGGAGTCGAGTTCATCGGAGGGTCTGAATTAGGATAGGAAGTGAGTGGAAATGTAGGATGGAGAAAAGCACCACAGGGTGCTCAGAATGGGGTGGTCAAGAAACATGCAGTGGCAATGTTGGATATGTTTCTGACAAACATTGTGGGGTGTGGCGCATTGTATGGGTGTGTAACATTTCATTCACTAGTAGGAGTGAGAAAAACATCACGGGATGGTGTGAACCGGAGGGTCTGAATAAGGATGGGCAGTGAGTGGCAATGTAGGATGGAGAAAAGCACCACGGGGTGGTCTGCATGTGGAAGTCAGGAAACATGCAGAGGCAATGTAGGATAGGTTTCTGAAAAACATCGCGGGGTTGTGCGCATTTTATGGGTGTGTAACATTACACTCCCTAGCAGGAGTGAGAAAAACATCACAGGTGGTGTGAATTGGATGTACTGAATTAGGATAGGCAGTGAGTGGGAATGTAGGATGGAGAAAAGCACCAAGGGGTGCTCAGCATGGGGAGGTCAGGAAACATGCAGTGGCAATGTAGGATAGGTTTCTGAAAAGCATCGTGGGGTGGTGCGCATTGTATGGGTGTTTAACATTACATTCAATAGTAGGAGTGAGATAAACATCACGGGGTGGTGTGAATCGGAGGGTCGGAATTAGGATAGGCAGTGAGTGGCAATGGAGGATGGAGAAAAGCACCACGGGGTGGTCAGCATGGGGAGGTCACGAAACATGCAGTGGCAATGTAGGATAGTTTTCTGAAAAAACATCGCTGGGAGTGCGCCTTGTATGGGTGTGTAACATTACATTCACTAGTAGGATTGAAAAAAAACATCACAGGGTGGTGTGAAACTGTTGGGAGCCGCGGCCGAGCCCGGTCGCCTTACTTGGCGGACGTGAGGCCTGTAGGAAAGAGCAAAGCCTGAGCTAGATTACCCCTCCCATCGAGTGTGCTAAGATGGCGCTTATCTCCTGCTTCCTGCTTGGTAAACAACCCGCCCTGTAAGATCTCCTGCTTCCTGCTTGGTAAACAACCCGCCCTGTAAGATCTCCTGCTTCCTGCTTGGTAAACAACCCGCCCTGTAAGATCTCCTGCTTCCTGCTTGGTAAACAACCCGCCCTGTAAGATCTCCTGCTTCACAACCCGCCCTGTAAGATAGTCTGCCTAGCAACAACTGATGTTAGCCAATCAGCCCGCATCGCGCGCTTTGAACTGATTGGCCACTGTAACCCTATAAAAGTGAGTGCCTCTCCCGCCAAAGAAAGAAGAAGAAGCAAAAGAAGCAGAAGAAGCACGCAAATAGCCGCGGAGAGCGGACCGGTAGAGGCTTCGGGACAGACTGTAGGGAGAAGCACGCAAGGAGCCGCGGAGAGCGGACCGGTAGAGGCTTCGGGACAGACTGTAGGGAGAAGCACGCAAGGAGCCGCGGGGAGCGGACCAACTGAGGCTTCGGCCGGGAGGATTCCCGGGGCAGGCTGTACGGAGAAGGAAAATAAAAGAAAAGGTTGTCCACTGCCAGACTTTGTTGTGTGTCCTTCCTGCCGGCCGGGAGTGACACCGACATCTGGTGGCCCGTACGGGGAGCTGATCACCCCCGAGATGTGGCAGTGGACAACGCTCCAACGCAGAGCTGCAAGACAGGTGAGTAGAGGATAAACCTGGGCCCTGGGTGGTGCGCACCTACAGGGTTTGTAGACTCCTCTCAGGCTCACGCGTAAGTGGTGGATTCCTTGGGCCTCACGCGGTGAGTAACATATTAAAAAATGGGAAACATGCTAGGTAGCGGCACTAAGAGTGAGGGTGGTTGCGGGGAAAGCTCTCAAGAGCTTACAAAAGTACGCAGGGTATTTGAGCAGGCCCAGTCAGGGAGCTCCCGAGAGGGGTCCGTCAAGGGGAACAAAGATGCTAAGGAGGAGGACGGGGCTCAAGCCTCGGAGTCGTCTGACTCCGAGGACGAGGGAAGGTTGAATGGTGAGGAGGCCAAAGAGACCAGCTGTCAGGGGCCTAAGTCGCTTGATGGGGAGACGCAAGGCTCTTTCGCTGCGTTGCGCCGCGAATTGCGCTCCGCTCAGCTAGGCTTACGAAAAAGCAGAGAGCTTCTGAGCGCCCCCTGGCAGGGGAGGGAGACAGAACCTTCTGCTCCGCCCTGGAAATCGTTCCCGGAAGCGGTCCCTCGCCGCGATGCCGCCGCATGGGAACTCCCCCCTCTTCCGTCAGTACAGGAAATAACGCACAGGCCGCCATTTTCTGTTCAGCCACGGCCGCCATCTTACGATGCTCCGCCACCGGCGGAACGTTATTTCCACAGACAGCTGTGGCATGGGGGTCGTGTGTCTAATGAAGACCACCCGTTCCCAGGGATAGATAGCGGCCCCTATGGGATATATCCTGTACAGATGGCCATGGGTCAGGGACGTAATGTGTGGGAACCCTTTGAAATAAAGCAGATTAGAGAACTTAAAAATGCAGTTACAACCTTTGGGCCGACTGCGCCTTACACCATTGCCATGCTGGAGAACCTGTCTTCTGGGCCCCTCACCCCCGCGTCCTGGACTCAGCTGGCAAAGGCGTGTCTGCCCTCGGGTAGTTACCTGGATTGGCAAGCCTGGTACGCCAAGTTCGCTGCCGAACAGGCGGAAAGAAACGCTAACCGAGGGAACCGGGGGTGGAATAGAGACATGCTTATGGGGGAAGGCCAACACGCTGATAATCAGACTCAGTTCCCTGGTGCAGTTTATGAGCAGATCAATACCATTGTGCTTCGCGCCTGGAAGCAGGTGAGTGGTGCCGGAACGGCATCCTTGTGCCTTTCTAAAATAGTCCAGGGCACAACAGAGCCATTCGTTGATTTTGTGGCTCGGATGCAAGATGCCGCCGATAAGATCTTTTCCGATAGGGAATTGGCTCAACCGCTGGTTAGGCAGTTGATTTTCGAACAATGCACAAAGGAATGTAAGGCAGCAATAGCCCCACATAAGAATAAGGATCTTAACGCCTGGATCAGAATATGCAGAGAAATAGGGGGGCCGCTTTCTAATTCGGGAGTTGCAGCTCTTCTGGCTGCGGCAGTGCAACAAAGGGGACCTCGCGGGCCTAGAGAGGAACATAAAGCCAAGGGGTGCTTCAGCTGCGGGGACCCAGGACACATTAAACGCAACTGCCCAAATAGTGCAGACGCCAAGCCTCGCCTTAAAAATGAAGGATCGTATAACGTCTGTGGGCGATGCAGAAAGGGTCCACATAAGGCAGACATTTTGGCTCAGGACCACAAGCCATCCGAGTACCCTATACCGCCAGCCAGATCAAGACCCTGGCTGCCTGCATAGATGCTTGGGCCATTTTGAGATGTGTTTTCCATGGGGATATAGACAATCAATACCCTAAAGACCCTATCTTGTCATTTGTTACTCAGCACCCTGTAATTTTTCCAAAGGTTACTGCCTCTGATGTGACTCCTGTGCCACATACAAACCTGCCATACCGATGGGAGTAAACCCTCGAGGTTTGATCCCTGGTGATGTTTGGCAGATGGACATCACACATATACAGGAATTTGGGACTCTTAAATATGTTCATGTTTCCACAGACACCTGTTCTCACGTCATATTTGCAACAGCAGAAACAGGTGAAAAAGTGTCTAATGTGATCAATCATTGCCTGGCGGCTTGGGCCGCATGGGGCAAACCAAAAATATTAAAAACTGATAATGGACCAGCCTATATAGGCAAAGCCTTCAATGAGTTCTGCAAAATGATGGAGGTTCAATTAAAACATGGTATCCCATAGAATCCCCAAGGTCAAGGAATCATTGAGAGGGCTCATAGAAGCCTCAAAGAAATTTTACAAAAACAAAAAGGGGGAGTAGGCCAAGGCCTGGCCCCAAAGGCACTATTATCCATGGCACTATTCACACACAATTTTTTAAATTTAAATAATGATAATTGCTCCCCAGCTATGGAGCACTGCAACCCTTCCTCCAACCATAAAGGGTGGGTTAAATGGAAAGATGTCCTAACAGGACAATGGATGGGCCCGGATCCGGTGGTTAGCTGGAACCGAGGCGCGGTTTGTGCTTTCCCACAGGAACCGGGACGAGAACCACTGTGGGTACCGGAGAGACTGACACGGGCAACAAAGCCCTCGATTGAAGATCAGACCTGCCCTACCGGAGATCCATCACAGACCAACCAACAAGATGAATAGAAATAGCGGTAGCCCAAAATGGACAAAAAGATCCTCAGGCATATGCATGGCTCGCTCGCCTAGCCTACGAGCGAGTCTAGGGGCGGTGAGCTTCCCACACTCCTCTAAAAAATTATGACATAGCTGGGTAGGAGAGTCAATGACGGGTAAGAGCGTACTCCCCTGGTGCGACTCAACCTAAGCCAGGCCCTACCCCATCCTGCACATAAGCCGCTGGACTGTTAGATGCTGCCCAGGTCTAAATTTCTCTCCGAGGGGATTTCTTTACGGAGAGGAAATGAGTGGAAGCTTGTGTGCATCCAGGTTCCGTCCAGTTTGTGCCTGGCCCTAGAAAAAGGACGAGAGCCTCAGGGCCTTGGCAGACCATGGGACGGCCGACCAGGGTCTAAGCCAAGGACCTACGGTGGGCCTACGCATAGGGCATAAGCCTCTGCACCCAGTCCAGGAAGGGCTACGATGCGCACATTCATAAAAAATAAAAAAGGGGGAGATGTTGGGAGCCGCGGCCGAGCCCGGTCGCCTTACTTGGCGGACGTGAGGCCTGTAGGAAAGAGCAAAGCCTGAGCTAGATTACCCCTCCCATCGAGTGTGCTAAGATGGCGCTTATCTCCTGCTTCCTGCTTGGTAAACAACCCGCCCTGTAAGATCTCCTGCTTCCTGCTTGGTAAACAACCCGCCCTGTAAGATCTCCTGCTTAATGCTTGGTAAACAACCCGCCCTGTAAGATCTCCTGCTTCACAACCCGCCCTGTAAGATAGTCTGCCTAGCAACAACTGATGTTAGCCAATCAGCCCGCATCGCGCGCTTTGAACTGATTGGACACTGTAACCCTATAAAAGTGAGTGCCTCTCCCGCCAAAGAAAGAAGAAGAAGCAAAAGAAGCAGAAGAAGCATGCAAGAATCCGTGGAGAGCGGACCGGTAGAGGCTTCGGGACAGACTGTAGGGAGAAGCACGCAAGGAGCCGCGGAGAGCGGACCGGTAGAGGCTTCGGGACAGACTGTAGGGAGAAGCACGCAAGGAGCCGCGGGGAGCGGAACAACTGAGGCTTCGGCCGGGAGGAATCCCGGGGCAGGCTGTACGGAGAAGAAAAATAAAAGAAAAGGTTGTCCACTGCCAGACTTTGTTGTGTGTCCTTCCTGCCGGCCGGGAGTGACACCGACATGAAACGGAGGGTCTGAGTAAGGACAGGCAGTGAGTGGCAATGTAGAATGGAGGAAAGAACCATGGGGTGGTCAGCATGGGGAGGTCAGGAAACATGCAGTGGAAATGTAGGATAGGTTACTGAATAACATTGCTGGGAGTGCGCATTGTATGGGTGTGTAACATTACATTCACTAGTAGGAGTGAGAAAACGTCATGGGGTGGTGTGAATCGGAGGGTCCGAGGTAGGATAGGCAGTGAGTGGCAATGTAGGATGGAGAAAAGCACCATGGCGTGGTCAGCATGGAGAGGTCAGGAAATATGCAGTGGCAATGTAGGATAGGTTTCTGAAAAACATCGCCGAGTGGTGCGCATTGTATGTGTGTGTAACATTACATTCACTAGTAGGAGTGAGAAACAGTCATGGGGTGGTGTGAATCGGAGGGTCTGAATAAGGATAGGCAGTGATTGGCAATGTAGGATGGAGAAAAGCACCACGGGATGGTCAGCATGGGGAAGTCAGGAAATATGCAGTAGCAATGTTCGATAGGTTTCTGAAAAACAGCGCGGGGTGGTGTGCATTGTATGGGTGTGTAACATTACATTCACTAGTAGGAGTGAGAAAAACATCACGTGGTGGTGTGAATCGGAGTGTCTGAATTAGGGGAGGCAGTGAGAGGCAATGTAGGATGGAGAAAAGCACCGCGGGTTGGTCAGCATGGGGAGGTCATGAAACATGCAGTGGCAATGTAGGATAGGTTTCTGAAAAACATCGCGGGGTGGGGCGCATTGTATGGGTGTGTAACATTACATTCACTAGTAGGAGTGAGAAAAACATCGCGCGGGGGTGTGAATCGGAGGGTCTGAATTAGGATAGGCAGTGAGTATCAATGTAGGATGGAGAAAAGCACCGCGGGGTGGTCAGCATGGGGAGGTCAGGAAACATGCAGTGGCAATGTAGGATAGGTTTCTGAAAAACATCGCCGAGTGGTGCGCATTGTATGTGTGTGTAACATTACATTCACTAGTAGGAGTGAGAAACAGTCATGGGGTGGTGTGAATCGGAGGGTCTGAATAAGGATAGGCAGTGATTGGCAATGTAGGATGGAGAAAAGCACCACGGGATGGTCAGCATGGGGAAGTCAGGAAACATGCAGTAGCAATGTTCGATAGGTTTCTGAAAAACAGCGCGGGGTGGTGTGCATTGTATGGGTGTGTAACATTACATTCACTAGTAGGAGTGAGAAAAACATCACGTGGTGGTGTGAATCGGAGTGTCTGAGTTAGGGGAGGCAGTGAGAGGCAATGTAGGATGGAGAAAAGCACCGCGGGTTGGTCAGCATGGGGAGGTCATGAAACATGCAGTGGCAATGTAGGATAGGTTTCTGAAAAACATCGCAGGGTGGGGCGCATTGTATGGGTGTGTAACATTACATTCACTAGTAGGAGTGAGAAAAACATCGCGCGGGGGTGTGAATCGGAGGGTCTGAATTAGGATAGGCAGTGAGTATCAATGTAGGATGGAGAAAAGCACCGCGGGGTGGTCAGCATGGGGAGGTCAGGAAACATGCAGTGGCAATGTAGGATAGGTTTCTGAAAAACATCGCAGGGTGGTGCGCATTGTGTGGGTGTGTAACATTACATTCAGCAGTAGAAATGAGAAAAACATCACGGAGTGGTGTGAATAGGAGGGTCTGAATTAGGGTAGGCAGTGAGTGGCAATGTAGGATGGAGGAAAGCACGGCGGGGTGGTCAGCATGGGAAGGTCAGGAAACATGCAGTGGCAATGTAGGATAGGTTTCTGAAAAACATCGCGTGCGCGGGGTGGTGCGCATTGTATGGGTGAGTAACATTACATTCACTAGTAGGAGTGAGAAAAACATCACGGGGTGGTGTGAATTGTATGGCTGTGTAACATTACATTCACTAGTAGGAGTGAGAAAAGCATCACGGGGTGGTGTGAATCGGAGGGTCTGAATTAGGATAGGCAGTGAGTGGCAATGTAGGATGGAGAAAAGCACCGCGGGGTGGTCATCATGCTGAGGTCAGGAAACATGTAGTGGCAATGTAGGATACGTTTCTGAAAAACATCGCGGGGTGGTGCGCATTGTATGGGTGTGTAACATGACATTCACTAGTCGAAGTGAGAAAAACATCGCGGGGTGGTGCGAATTGTATGGGTGGGTAACATTATATTTACTAGTAGGAGTGAGAAAAACATCAAGGGGTGGTGTGAATCTGAGGGTCTGAATTAGAATAGGAAGTGAGTGGCAATGTAGGATGGAGAAAAGCACCGTGGGGTGGTCAGCATCGGGAGGTCCGGAAACATGCAGTGGCAATGTTGGACAGGTTTCTGAAAAACATCGCGGTTTGGTGCGAATTGTATGGGTGTGTAACATTACATTCACTAGTAGGAGTGACAAAAACATCACGGGGTGGTGTGAATCAGAGGGTCTGAATTAGGATAGCCAGTGCGTGGCAATGTAGGATGGAAAAAACACCACGGGGTGGTCAGCATGTGGAGGTCAGGAAACATGCAGTGGCAATGTAGGATAGGTTTCTGAAAAACATCGCGGGGTGGTGCGCATTGTATGGGTGAGTAACATTACATTCACTAGTAGGAGTAAGAAAAAGATCACGGGGTGGTGCGCATTGTATGGCTGTGTAACATTACCTTCACTAGTAGGAGTCAGAAAAACATCACGGGGTGGTGTGAATCGGAGGGTCTGAATTAGCATATGCAGTGAGTGGCAATGTAGGATGGAGAAAAGCACCGCGGGGTGGTCAGCATGCGGAGGTCAGCAAACATGTAGTGGCAATGTAGGATACGTTTCTGAAAAACATCGTGGGTGGTGCGCATTGTATGGCTGTGTAACATTACATTCACTAATAGGAGTGAGAAAAAAATCGCGGGGTGGTGCGCATTTTATGGCTGTGCAACATTACATTCACTAGTAGGAGTGAGAAAAACATCACGGGGTGGTGTGATTCGGGGGGTCTGAATTAGGATAGGCAGTGAGTGGCAATGTAGGATGGAGAAAAGTACCGCGGGGTTGTCAGTATGGGAAAGTCAGGAAACATGCAGTGGCAATGTAGGATAGGTTTCTGAAAGACATCGCGGGGTGGTGCGCATTCTATGGGTGTGTAACATTACATTAACTAGTAGGAGTGAGAAAAACATCGCGGGGTGGTGTGAATCGGAGGGTCTGAAATAGGATAGGCAGTGAGTGGCAATGTAGGGTGGAGAAAAGCACCGAGGAGTGGTCAGCATGCGGAGGCCAGGAAACATGCAGTGGCAATGTAGGATAGGTTTCTGTAAAACATCGCGGGGTGTTGCGCATTGTATGGGTGTGTAACATTACATTCACTAGTAGGAGTGAGAAAAACGTCACGGGGTGGTGCGAATTGTATGGCTGTGTAACATTACATTCACTAGTAGGAGTGAGAAAAACATCGCGGGGTGGTGCGAATTGTATGGCTGTGTAACATTATATTTACTAGTAGGAGTGAGAAAAACATCAAGGGGTGGTGTGAATCTGAGGGTCTGAATTAGGATAGGAAGTGAGTGGCAATGTAGGATGGAGAAAAGCACCGTGGGGTGGTCAGCATCGGGAGGTCCGGAAACATGCAGTGGCAATGTTGGACAGGTTTCTGAAAAACATCGCGGTTTGGTGCGCATTGTATGGGTGTGTAACATTACATTCACTAGTAGGAGTGACAAAAACATCACGGGGTGGTGTGAATCGGAGGGAATGAATTAGGATAGCCAGTGCGTGGCAATGTAGGATGGAGAAAACACCACGGGGTGGTCAGCATGTGGAGGTCAGGAAACATGCCGTGGCAATGTAGGATAGGTTTCTGAAAAACATCGTGGGTGGTGCGCATTGTATGGGTGTGTAACATTACATTCACTAATAGGAGTGAGAAAAAAATCGCGGGGTGGTGCGCATTTTATGGCTGTGCAGCATTACATTCACTAGTAGGAGTGAGAAAAACATCACGGGGTGGTGTGAATCGGAGGGTCTGAATTAGGATATGCAGTGAGTGGCAATGTAGGTTGGAGAAAAGCACCGCGGGGTTGTCAGCATGCGGAGGTCAGGAAACATGTAGTCGCAATGTGGGATACGTTTCAGAAAAACATCGCGGGGTGGCGCGCATTGTATGCCTGTGTAACATTACATTCACTTGTAGGAGTGAGAAAAAAATCGCGGGGTGGTGCGCATTTTATGGCTGTGCAACATTACATTCACTAGTAGGAGTGAGAAAACATCACGGGGTGGTGTGAATCAGGGGGTCTGAATTAGGATAGGCAGTGAGTGGCAATGTAGGATGGAGAAAAGTACCGCGGGGTGGTCAGCATGGGGAAGTGAAGAAACATGCAGTGGCAATGTAGGATAGGTTTCTGAAAAACATCGCGGGGTGGTACGCATTCTATGGTTGTGTAACATTACATTCACTAGTAGGAGAGAGAAAAACATCACGGGTGGTGTAAATCGGAGGGTCTGAATTAGGATAGGCAGTGACTGGCAATGTAGGATGGAAAAAAGCACTGCGGGGTGGATAGCACGGGGAGGTCAGGAAACATGCAGTGGCAATGTGGGATAGGTTTCTGAAAAACATCGCGGGGTGGTACGCATTGTATGGGTGTGTTACATTACAATCACTAGTAGGAGTGAGAAAAACATCGCGTGTTGGTGTAAATCGGAGGGTCTGACTTAGGATAGGCAGTGAGTGGCAATGTAGGATGGAGAAAAGCTCCGCGGAGTGGTCAGCCTGCGGAGGTCAGGAAACATGCAGTGGCAATGTAGGATAGGTTTCTGAAAAACATCGCGGGGTGGTGCGTATTGTATGGGTGTGTAACATTACATTCACTAGTAGGAGTGAGAAAAACATCACGGGGTGGTGTGAATCGGAGGGTCTGAATTAGGATAGGCAGTGAGTGGTTATGTAGGATGGAGAAAAGTACCGCGGGGTGGTGAGCATGCGGAGGCTAGGAAACATGCAGTGGCAATGTAGGATAGGTTTCTGAAAAACATCGCGGGGTGGTGCGCATTCTATGGGTGTGTAACTTTACATTCACTAGTAGGAGTGAGAAAAACATCAAGGGGTGGTGTGAATCAGAGGGTCTGAATTAGGATAGGCAGTGAGTGGCAATGTAGGATGGAGAAAAGTACCGCGGGGTGGAAAGCATGGGGAGGTCAGGAAAAATGCTGTGGCAATGTAGGATAGTTTTATGAAAAACATCGCGGGGTGGTGCGCATTGTATGGTGTGTAACATTACATTCACTAGTAGGAGTGAGAAAAACATCGCGGGGCGGTTTCAATCGGAGGGTCTGAATTAGGATAGGCAGTGAGTGGCAATGTAGGGTGGAGAAAAGCACCGCGGAGTGGTCAGCATGGGGAGGTAAGGAAACATGCATTGGCAATGTAGGATAGGTTTCTGCAAAACATCGCGGGGTGGTGCTCATTGTATGGGTGCGTAACATTCCATTCACTAGTATGAGACAGAAAAACATCGCGGGGTGGTATGAATCGGAGGGCCTGAATTAGGATAGGCAGTGAGTGGCAATGGAGGATGGAGAAAAGCCCCGCGGAGTGTTCAGCATGGGGAGGTCAGGAAACATGCAGTGGCAATGTAGGATAGGTTTCTGAAAAACATCGCGGGGTGGTGCGCATTGTATGGGTGTGTAACATTACATTCACTAGTAGGAGTGAAAAAAACATCGCGGGGTGGTGCGCATTGTATGGGTGTGTAACATTACATTCACAAGTAGGAGTGACAAAAACATCAAGGGGTGGTGTGAATCGGAGGGTCTGAATTAGGATAGGCAGTGAGTGGCAATGTAGGATGGAGAAAAGCACCGTGGGGTGGACAGCATGGGGAGGTCAGGAAACATGCAGTGGCAATGTAGGATAGGTTTCTGAAAAACATCGCGGGGTTGTGCGCATTATATGGGTGTGTAACATTACATTCACTAGTAGGAGTGAGAAAAACATCACGGGGGTGTGAATCGGAGGGTCTGAAATAGGATAGGCAGTGACTGGCAATGTAGGATGGAGAAAAGCACCACGGGGTGGATAGCATGGGGAGGTCAGGAAACATGCAGTGGCAATGTAGTATAGGTTTCTGAAAAACATCGCGGGGTGGTACGCATTGTATGGGTGTGTTACATTACATTCACTAGTAGGAGTGAGAAAAACATCGCGTGGTGGTGTGAATCGGAGTGTCTGAATTAGGATGGGCAGTGAGTGGCAATGTAGGATGGAGAAATGCGCCGCGGAGTGGTCAGTATGCGGAGGTCAGGAAACATGCAGTGGCAATGTAGGATAGGTTTCTGAAAAACATCGCAGGGTGGTGCGCATTGTATGGGTGTGTAACATTACATTCACTAGTAGGAGTGAGAAAAACATCACGGGGTGGTGTGAATCGGAGGGTCTGAATTAGGATAGGCAGTGAGTGGCAATTTAGGATGGAGAAAAGCACCGCGGGGTGGTCAGCATCGGGAGGTCAGGAAACATGCAGTGGCAATATAGGATAGGTTTCTGAAAAACATCACGGGGTGGTGTGCATTGTATGGGTGTGTAACTATACATTAACTAGTAGGAGTGAGAAAAACATCACGGGGTGGTGTGAATCGCAGGGTCTAAATTAGGATATGCTGTGAGTTTCAATGTAGGATGGAGAAAAGCACCGCGGGGTGGAATGCATGGGGAGGTCAGGAAAAATGCTGTGGCAATGTAGGATAGTTTTGTGAAAAACATCGCGGGGTGGTGCGCATTGTGTGGTGTGTAATAATACATTCACTAGTAGGAGTGAGAAAAACATCGCGGGGTGGTGTGCATTGTATGGGTGTGTAACATTACATTGACTAGTAGGAGTGAGAAAAACATCACGGGGTGGTGTGAATCCGAGGGTCTGAATTAGGATAGGCAGTGAGGGGCAATGTAGAATGGAGAAAAGCACCGCGGGGTGGTAAGCATGGGGAGGTCAGGAAACATGCAGTGGCAATGTAGGATAGGTTTCTGAAAAACATCGCGGGGTGGTGCGCATTCTATGGGTGTGTAACATTTCCTTCACTAGTAGGAGTGAGAAAAACATCACGGGATGGTTTGAATCGGAGGGTCTGAATTAGGGAAGGCAGTGAGTGGCAATGTAGGATGGAGAAAAGCACCGCGGTTAGGTCAGCATGGGGAGGTCAGGAAACATGCAGTGGCAATGTAGGATAGGTTTCTGAAAAACATCGCGGGGTGGGGCGCAATGTATGGGTGTGTAACATTACATTCACTAGTAGGAGTGAGAAAAACATCGTGTGGGGGTGTGAATCGGAGGGTCTGAATAAGGGTAGGCAGTGAGTGGCAATGTAGGTTGGAGAAAAGCACCGCGGGGTTGTCAGCATGCGGAGGTCAGGAAACATGTAGTCGCAATGTGGGATACGTTTCAGAAAAACATCGCGGGGTGGCGCGCATTGTATGCCTGTGTAACATTACATTCACTTGTAGGAGTGAGAAAAAAATCGCGGGGTGGTGCGCATTTTATGGCTGTGCAACATTACATTCACTAGTAGGAGTGAGAAAAACATCACGGGGTGGTGTGAATCAGGGGGTCTGAATTAGGATAGGCAGTGAGTGGCAATATAGGATGGAGAAAAGTACCGCGGGGTGGTCAGCATGGGGAAGTCAGGAAACATGCAGTGGCAATGTAGGATAGGTTTCTGAAAAACATCGCGGGGTGGTACGCATTCTATGGGTGTGTAACATTACATTCACTAGTAGGAGAGAGAAAAACATCACGGGTGGTGTGAATCGGAGGGTCTCAATTAGGATAGGCAGTGACTGGCAATGTAGGATGGAAAAAGCACTGCGGGGTGGATAGCATGGGGAGGTCAGGAAACATGCATTGGCAATGTAGGATAGGTTTCTGCAAAACATCGCGGGGTGGTGCTCATTGTATGGGTGCGTAACATTCCATTCACTAGTATGAGTCAGAAAAACATCGCGGGGTGGTATGAATCGGAGGGCCTGAATTAGGATAGGCAGTGAGTGGCAATGGAGGATGGAGAAAAGCCCCGCGGAGTGTTCAGCATGGGGAGGTCAGGAAACATGCAGTGGCAATGTAGGATAGGTTTCTGAAAAACATCGCGGGGTGGTGCGCATTGTATGGGTGTGTAACATTACATTCACTAGTAGGAGTGAAAAAAACATCGCGGGGTGGTGCGCATTGTATGGGTGTGTAACATTACATTCACAAGTAGGAGTGACAAAAACATCAAGGGGTGGTGTGAATCGGAGGGTCTGAATTAGGATAGGCAGTGAGTGGCAATGTAGGATGGAGAAAAGCACCGTGGGGTGGACAGCATGGGGAGGTCAGGAAACATGCAGTGGCAATGTAGGATAGGTTTCTGAAAAACATCGCGGGGTGGTGCGCATTATATGGCTGTGTAACATTACATTCACTAGTAGGAGTGAGAAAAACATCACGGGGGTGTGAATCGGAGGGTCTGAAATAGGATAGGCAGTGACTGGCAATGTAGGATGGAGAAAAGCACCACGGGGTGGATAGCATGGGGAGGTCAGGAAACATGCAGTGGCAATGTAGTATAGGTTTCTGAAAAACATCGCGGGGTGGTACGCATTGTATGGGTGTGTTACATTACATTCACTAGTAGGAGTGAGAAAAACATCGCGTGGTGGTGTGATTCGGAGTGTCTGAATTAGGATGGGCAGTGAGTGGCAATGTAGGATGGAGAAATGCGCCGCGGAGTGGTCAGTATGCGGAGGTCAGGAAACATGCAGTGGCAATGTAGGATAGGTTTCTGAAAAACATCGCAGGGTGGTGCGCATTGTATGGGTGTGTAACATTACATTCACTAGTAGGAGTGAGAAAAACATCACGGGGTGGTGTGAATCGGAGGGTCTGAATTAGGATAGGCAGTGAGTGGCAATGTAGGATGGAGAAAAGCACCGCGTGGTGGTCAGCATCGGGAGGTCAGGAAACATGCAGTGGCAATATAGGATAGGTTTCTGAAAAACATCACGGGGTGGTGTGCATTGTATGGGTGTGTAACTATACATTAACTAGTAGGAGTGAGAAAAACATCACGGGGTGGTGTGAATCGCAGGGTCTAAATTAGGATATGCTGTGAGTTTCAATGTAGGATGGAGAAAAGCACCGCGGGGTGGAATGTATGGGGAGGTCAGGAAAAATGCTGTGGCAATGTAGGATAGTTTTGTGAAAAACATCGCGGGGTGGTGCGCATTGTGTGGTGTGTAATAATACATTCACTAGTAGGAGTGAGAAAAACATCGCAGGGTGGTGTGAATCGGAGGGTCTGAAATAGGATAGGCAGTGAGTGGCAATGTAGGGTGGAGAAAAGCACCGCGGAGTGGTCAGCATGCGGAGGCCAGGAAACATGCAGTGGCAATGTAGGATAGGTTTCTGAAAAACATCGCGGGGTGGTGTGCATTGTATGGGTGTGTAACATTACATTCACTACTAGGAGTCAGAATAACATCGCAGGGTGGTGTGAATTTGAGGGTCTGAATTAGGATAGGCAGTGAGTGGCAATTTAGAATGGAGAAAAGCACCGCGGGGTGGTAAGCATGGGGAGGTCAGGAAACATGCAGTGGCATTGTAGGATAGGTTTCTGAAAAACATCGCAGGGTGGTGTGCATTGTATGGGTGTGTAACATTACATTGACTAGTAGGAGTGAGAAAAACATCACGGGGTGGTCTGAATCCGAGGGTCTGAATTAGGATAGGCAGTGAGGGGCAATGTAGAATGGAGAAAAGCACCGCGGGGTGGTAAGCATGGGGAGGTCAGGAAACATGCAGTGGCAATGTAGGATAGGTTTCTGAAAAACATCGCGGGGTGGTGCGCATTCTATGGGTGTGTAACATTTCCTTCACTAGTAGGAGTGAGAAAAACATCACGGGATGGTTTGAATCGGAGGGTCTGAATTAGGGAAGGCAGTGAGTGGCAATGTAGGATGGAGAAAAGCACCGCGGGTAGGTCAGCATGGGGAGGTCAGGAAACATGCAGTGGCAATGTAGGATAGGTTTCTGAAAAACATCGCGGGGTGGGGCGCAATGTATGGGTGTGTAACATTACATTCACTAGTAGGAGTGAGAAAAACATCGTGTGGGGGTGTGAATCGGAGGGTCTGAATAAGGGTAGGCAGTGAGTGGCAATGTAGGTTGGAGAAAAGCACCGCGGGGTTGTCAGCATGCGGAGGTCAGGAAACATGTAGTCGCAATGTGGGATACGTTTCAGAAAAACATCGCGGGGTGGCGCGCATTGTATGCCTGTGTAACATTACATTCACTTGTAGGAGTGAGAAAAAAATCGCGGGGTGGTGCGCATTTTATGGCTGTGCAACATTACATTCACTAGTAGGAGTGAGAAAAACATCACGGGGTGGTGTGAATCAGGCGGTCTGAATTAGGATAGGCAGTGAGTGGCAATGTAGGATGGAGAAAAGTACCGCGGGGTGGTCAGCATGGGGAAGTCAGGAAACATGCAGTGGCAATGTAGGATAGGTTTCTGAAAAACATCGCGGGGTGGTACGCATTCTATGGGTGTGTAACATTACATTCACTAGTAGGAGAGAGAAAAACATCACGGGTGGTGTGAATCGGAGGGTCTCAATTAGGATAGGCAGTGACTGGCAATGCAGGATGGAAAAAGCACTGCGGGGTGGATAGCATGGGGAGGTTAGGAAACATGCAGTGGCAATGTAGGATAGGTTTCTGAAAAACATCGCGGGGTGGTGCGCATTCTATGGGTGTGTAACTTTACATTCACTAGTAGGAGTGAGAAAAACATCAAGGGGTGGTGTGAATCAGAGGGTCTGAATTAGGATAGGCAGTGAGTGGCAATGTAGGATGGAGAAAAGTACCGCGGGGTGGAAAGCATGGGGAGGTCAGGAAAAATGCTGTGGCAATGTAGGATAGTTTTATGAAAAACATCGCGGGGTGGTGCGCATTGTATGGTGTGTAACATTACATTCACTAGTAGGAGTGAGAAAAACATCGCGGGGCGGTTTCAATTGGAGGGTCTGAATTAGGATAGGCAGTGAGTGGCAATGTAGGGTGGAGAAAAGCACCGCGGAGTGGTCAGCATGGGGAGGTAAGGAAACATGCATTGGCAATGTAGGATAGGTTTCTGCAAAACATCGCGGGGTGGTGCTCATTGTATGGGTGCGTAACATTCCATTCACTAGTATGAGTCAGAAAAACATCGCGGGGTGGTATGAATCGGAGGGCCTGAATTAGGATAGGCAGTGAGTGGCAATGGAGGATGGAGAAAAGCCCCGCGGAGTGTTCAGCATGGGGAGGTCAGGAAACATGCAGTGGCAATGTAGGATAGGTTTCTGAAAAACATCGCGGGGTGGTGCGCATTGTATGGGTGTGTAACATTACATTCACTAGTAGGAGTGAAAAAAACATCGCGGGGTGGTGCGCATTGTATGGGTGTGTAACATTACATTCACAAGTAGGAGTGACAAAAACTTCAAGGGGTGGTGTGAATCGGAGGGTCTGAATTAGGATAGGCAGTGAGTGGCAATGTAGGATGGAGAAAAGCACCGCGAGGGGTCAGCATGGAGAGGTCAGGAAACATGCAGTGGCAATGTAGGATAGGTTTCTGAAAAACATCGCGGTGTGGTGCGCATTGAATGGGTGTGTTACATTACATTCACTAGTAGGAGTGAGAAAAACATCACGGGGTGGTGTGAATCATAGCGTCTGATTTAGGATAGGCAGTGAGTGGCAATGTAGGATGGAGAAAAGCACCACGGGTTGGTCAGAATGGGGAGGTCAGGAAATATGCAGTGGCAATGTAGGATAGGTTTCTGAAAAACAACGCCGGGTGGTGCGCATTGTGTGGGTGTGTAGCATTACATTCACTAGTAGGAGTGAGAAAAACATCACGGGGTGGTGTGAATCTTAGGGTCTGAATTAGGATAGGCACTGAGTGGCAATGTAGGATGGAGAAAAGCACCAAGGGGTGGTCAGCTCTGGAGGTCAGAAAACATGCAGTGGCAATGTAGGATAGGTTTCTGAAAAACAGCGCGGGATGGGGCGCATTGTATGGGTGTGTAACATTACATTCACTAGTAGGAGTGAGAAAAACATCACGGGGGTGTGAATCGGAGGGTCTGAAATAGGATAGGCAGTGACCTGCAATGTAGGATGGAGAAAAGCACCGCGGAGTGGTCAGCATGCGGAGGCCAGGAAACATGCAGTGGCAATGTAGGATAGGTTTCTGAAAAACATCGCGGGGTGGTGCGCATTGTGTGGTGTGTAATAATACATTCACTAGTAGGAGTGAGAAAAACATCGCGGGGTGGTGTGAATCGGAGGGTCTGAATTAGGATAGGCAGTGAGTGGCAATGTAGCCTGGAGAAAAGCACCGCGGAGTGGTCAGCATGCGGAGGCCAGGAAACATGCAGTGGCAATGTAGGATAGGTTTCTGAAAAACATCGCGGGGTGGTGTGCATTGTATGGGTGTGTAACATTACATTCACTACTAGGAGTCAGAATAACATCGCGGGGTGGTGTGAATCTGAGGGTCTGAATTAGGATAGGCAGTGAGTGGCAATTTAGAATGGAGAAAAGCACCGCGGGGTGGTAAGCATGGGGAGGTCAGGAAACATGCAGTGGCATTGTAGGATAGGTTTTAGAAAAACATCGCAGGGTGGTGTGCATTGTATGGGTGTGTAACATTACATTGACTAGTAGGAGTGAGAAAAACATCACGGGGTGGTGTGAATCCGAGGGTCTGAATTAGGATAGGCAGTGAGGGGCAATGTAGTATGGAGAAAAGCACCGCGGGGTGGTAAGCATGGGGAGGTCAGGAAACATGCAGTGGCAATGTAGGATAGGTTTCTGAAAAACATCGCGGGTGGTGCTCATTCTATGGGTGTGTAACATTTCCTTCACTAGTAGGAGTGAGAAAAACATCACGGGATGGTTTGAATCGGAGGGTCTGAATTAGGGAAGGCAGTGAGTGGCAATGTAGGATGGAGAAAAGCACCGCGGGTAGGTCAGCATGGGGAGGTCAGGAAACATGCAGTGGCGATGTAGGATAGGTTTCTGAAAAATATCGCGGGGTGGGGCGCAATGTATGGGTGTGTAACATTACATTCACTAGTAGGAGTGAGAAAAACATCGTGTGGGGGTGTGAATCGGAGGGTCTGAATTAGGGTAGGCAGTGAGTGGCTATGTAGGATGGAGAACAGCACCACGGGGTGGTCAGCATGGGGAGGTCAGGAAACATGCAGTGGCAATGTAGGATAGGTTTCTGAAAAACATCACCTGGTGGTGCGCATTGTATGGGTGTGTAACATTACATTCACTAGTAGGAATGAGAAAAACATCACGGGGTGGTGTGAATAGGAGGGTCTGAATTAGGGTAGGCAGGGAGTGGCCATGAAGGATGGAGGAAAGCACGGCGGGGTGGTCAGCATGGGGAGGTCAGGAAACATGCAGTGTCAATGTAGGATAGGTTTCTGAAAAACATCGCGGGGTGGTGCGCATTGTATGGGTGTGTAACATTACATTCACTAGTAGGAGTGAGAAAAACATCACGGGGTGGTGCGAATTGTATGGCTGTGTAACATTACATTCACTAGTAGGAGTGAGAAAAACATCACGGGGTGGTGTGAATCGGAGGGTCTGGATTAGGATAGTCAGTGACTGGCATGTAGGATGGAGAAAAGCACCGCGGGGTGGTCAGCATGGGGAGGTCAGGAAACATGTAGTGGCAATGTAGGATACATTTCTGAAAAACATCGTGGGGTGGTGCCCATTGTATGGGTGTGTAACATTACATTCACTAGTTGGCGTGAGAAAAAATTCGCGGGGTGGTGCGCATTTTATGGCTGTGCAACATTACATTCACTAGTAGGAGTGAGAAAAACATCACGGGGTGGTGTGAATCGGGGGGTCTGAATTAGGATAGGCAGTGAGTGGCAATGCAGGATGGAGAAAAGCAACACGGGGTGGTCAGCTTGGGGAGGTCAGGAAACATGCAGTGGCAATGTAGGATAGGTTTCTGAAAAACACCGAGGGGTGGTGCGCATTGTATGGGTGTGTAACATTACATTCACTAGTAGGAGTGAGAAAAACATCACGGGGTGGTGCGAATTGTATGGCTGTTTAACATTACATTCACTAGTAGGAGTGAGAAAAACATCACGGGGTGGTGTGAATCGGAGGGTCTGAATTAGGAAAGGCAGTGAGTGGCAATGTAGGATGGAGAAAAGCACCGTGGGGTGGACAGCATGGGGAGGTCAGGAAACATGAAGTGGCAATGTAGGATAGGTTTCTGAAAAACATCGCCGGGTGGTGCGCATTATATGGGTGTGTAACATTACATTTACTAGTAGGAGTGAGAAAAACATCACGGGGTTGTGAATCGGAGGGTCTGAAATAGGATAGGCAGTGACTGGCAATGTAGGATGGAGAAAAGCACCACGGGGTGGATAGCATGGGGAGGTCAGGAAACATGCAGTGGCAATGTAGTATAGGATTCTGAAAAACATCGCGGGGTGGTACGCATTGTATGGGTGTGTAACATTACATTGACTAGCAGGAGTGAGAAAAACATCACGGGGTGGTGTGAATCCGAGGGTCTGAATTAGGATAGGCAGTGAGGGGCAATGTAGAATGGAGAAAAGCACCGCGGGGTGGTAAGCATGGGGAGGTCAGGAAACATGCAGTGGCAATGTAGGATAGGTTTCTGAAAAACATCGCGGGGTGGTGCGCATTCTATGGGTGTGTAACATTTCCTTCACTAGTAGGAGTGAGAAAAACATCACGGGATGGTTTGAATCGGAGGGTCTGAATTAGGGAAGGCAGTGAGTGGCAATGTAGGATGGAGAAAAGCACCGCGGGTAGGTCAGCATGGGGAGGTCAGGAAACATGCAGTGGCAATGTAGGATAGGTTTCTGAAAAACATCGCGGGGTGGGGCGCAATGTATGGGTGTGTAACATTACATTCACTAGTAGGAGTGAGAAAAACATCGTGTGGGGGTGTGAATCGGAGGGTCTGAATTAGGGTAGGCAGTGAGTGGCTATGTAGAATGGAGAACAGCACCACGGGGTGGTCAGCATGGGGAGGTCAGGAAACATGCAGTGGCAATGTAGGATAGGTTTCTGAAAAACATCACCTGGTGGTGCGCATTGTATGGGTGTGTAACATTACATTCACTAGTAGGAATGAGAAAAACATCACGGGGTGGTGTGAATAGGAGGGTCTGAATTAGGGTAGGCAGAGAGTGGCCATGAAGGATGGAGGAAAGCACGGCGGGTTGTTCAGCATGGGGAGGTCAGGAAACATGCAGTGGCAATGTAGGATAGGTTTCTGCAAAACATCGCCGGGTGGTGCGCATTGTATGGGTGTGTAACATTACATTCACTAGTAGGAGTGAGAAAAACATCACGGGGTGGTGCAAATTGTATGGCTGTGTAACATTACATTCACTAGTAGGAGTGAGAAAAACATCACGGGGTGGTGTGAATCGGAGGGTCTGGATTAGGATAGTCAGTGAGTGGCATGTAGGATGGAGAAAAGCATCGCGGGGTGGTCACCATGGGGAGGTAAGGAAACATGTAGTGGCAATGTAGGATACATTTCTGAAAAACATCGCGGGGTGGTGCCCATTGTATGGGTGTGTAACATTACATTCACTGGTTGGAGTGAGAAAAAATTTGCGGGGTGGTGCGCATTTTATGGCTGTGCAACATTACATTCACTAGTAGGAGTGAGAAAAACATCACGGGTGGTGTGAATCGGGGTGTCTGAATTAGGATAGGCAGTGAGTGGCAATGCAGGATGGAGAAAAGCACCACGGGTGGTCAGCTTGGGGATGTCAGGAAACATGCAGTGGCAATGTAGGATAGGTTTCTGAAAAACACCGCGGGGTGGTGCGCATTGTATGGGTGTGTAACATTACATTCACTAGTAGGAGTGAGAAAAACATCACGGGGTGGTGCGAATTGTATGGCTGTTTAACATTACATTCACTAGTAGGAGTGAGAAAAACATCACAGGGTGGTGTGAATCGGAGGGTCTGAATTAGGATAGGCAGTGAGTGGCAATGTAGGATGGAGAAAAGCACCGCGGGGTGGTCAGCATGGGGAGGTCAGGAAACATGTAGTGGCAATGTAGGATACGTTTCTGAAAAACATCGCGGGCTGGTGCGCATTGTATGGGTGTGTAACATTACATTCACTAGTAGGAGTGAGAAAAACATCACGGGGGTGTGAATCGGAGGGTCTGAAATAGGATAGGCAGTGAGTGGCAATGTAGGCTGGAGAAAAGCTCCGCGTAGTGGTCAGCATGGGGAGGTCAGGAAACATGCAGTGGCAATGTAGGATACGTTTCTGAAAAACATCGCGGGGTGGTGCGCATTCTATGGGTGTGTAACTTTACATTCACTAGTAGGAGTGAGAAAAACATCACGGGGTGGTGTGAATCGGAGGGTCTGAATTAGGATAGGCAGTGAGTTTCAATGTAGGATGGAGAAAAGCACCGCGGGGTGGAAAGCATGGGGAGGTCAGGAAAAATGCTGTGGCAATGTAGCATAGGTTTATGAAAAACATCGCGGGATGGTGCGCATTGTATGGTGTGTAACATTACATTCACTAGTAGGAGTGAGAAAAACATCACGGGGTGGTGTGAATTCGAGGGTCTGTTTAGGATAGGCAGTGTGTGGCAATGTAAAATGGAGAAAAGCACGGCGGGGTGGTCAGCATGGGGAGGTCAGGAAACATGCAGTGGCAATGTAGGATAGGTTTCTGAAAAACATCGCGGGGTCGTGTGCATTGTATGGGTGTGTAACATTACATTCACTAGTAGGAGTGAGAAAAACATCACGGGGTGGTGCGCATTGTATTTCTGTGTAACATTACATTCACTAGTAGGAGTGAGAAAAACATCATGGGGTGGTGTGAATCTGAGGGTCTGAATTAGGATAGGCAGTGAGTGGCAAAGTAGAATGGAGAAAAGCACCGTGGGGTGGTCAGCATGGGGAGGTCAGGAAACATGCAGTGGCAATGTAGGATAGGTTTCTAAAAAACATCGCTGGGTGGTGCGCATTCTATGGGTGTGTAACATTACCTTCACTAGTAGGAGTGAGAAAAACATCACGGGGTGGTGTGAATCGGAGGGTCTGAATTAGGGAAGGCAGTGAGTGGCAATGTAGGATGGAGAAAAGCACCGCGAGTTGGTCAGCATGGGAAGGTCAGGAAACATGCAGTGGCAATGTAGGAAAGGTTTCTGAAAAACATCGCGGGGTGGGGAGCAATGTATGGGTGTGTAACATTACATTCACTAGTAGAAGTGAGAAAAAATTCGCGGGGTTGTGCACATTTTATGGCTGTGCAACATTACATTCACTAGTAGGAGTGAGAAAAACATCACGGGGTGGTGTGAATCGGGGGGTACGAATTAGGATAGGCAGTGGCAATGCAGGATGGAGAAAAGCACCGCGGGGTGGTCATCATGGGGAGGTCAGGAAACATGCAGTGGCAATGTAGGATAGGTTTCTGAAAAACATCGCGGAGTGGTGCGCCTTCTATGGGTGTGTAACATTACCTTCACTAGTAGGAGTTAGAAAAACATCACGGGGTGGTGCGAATTGTATGGCTGTGTAACATTACATTCACTAGTAGGAGTGAGAAAAACATCACGGGGTGGTGTGAATCGGAGGGTCTGAATTAGGGAAGGCAGTGAGTGGCAATGTAGGATGGAGAAAAGTACCGCGGGTTGGTCCGCATGGGGAGGTCAGGAAACATGCAGTGGCAATGTAGGATAGGTTTCTGAAAAACATCGCGGGGTGGTGCGCATTGTATGTGTGTGTAACATTACATTCACTAGTAGGAGTGAGAAAAACATCACGGGGTGGTGCGAATTGTATGGCTGTGTAACATTACATTCACTAGTAGGAGTGAGAAAAACATCACGGGGTGGTGTGAATCGGAGGGTCTGAATTAGGATAGGATTTGAGTGGCAATGTAGGATGGAGAAAAGCACCGCGTGGTGGTCAGCATGGGGAGGTCAGGAAACATGTAGTGGCAATGTAGGATACGTTTCTGAAAAACATCGCGGGGTGGTGCGCATTATATGGGTGTGTAACATTACATTCACTACTAGGAGTGAGAAAAACATCATGGAGTGGTGTGAATCGGAGGGTTTGAATTAGGATAGGCAGTGAGTGGCAATGTAGGATGGAGAAAAGTACCGCCAGTTGGTCAGCATGGGGAAGTCAGGAAACATGCCGTGGCAATGTAGGATAGGTTTCTGAAAAACATCACGGGGTGGTTCTCATTGAATGGGTGTGTAACATTACATTCACAAGTAGGAGTGCGAAAAACATCACGGGGTGGTGTGAATCGGAGGGTCTGAATTAGGATACACAGTGAGTGGCAATGTAGGTTCGAGAAAAGCACCGCGGGGTGTTCAGCATGGTGAAGTCCGGAAACATGTAGTGGCAATGTAGGATAGATTTCTGAAAAACATCGCGTGGTGGTGCGAATTGTATGGGTGTGTAACATTACATTCACTAGTGTCGATGTCCGCTCCCGGCCGGCAGGAAGGACACACGACAAAGTCTGGCAGTGGACAACCTTTTCTTTTATTTTTCTTCTCCGTACAGCCTGCCCTGGGATCGCTCCCAGCCGAAGCCTCCTCTGGTCCGCTCCCCGCGGCTCCTTCCGGGCTTCGCTCCGAAGCCTCTACCGGTCCACTCTCCGCTGCTCCTTCTGGGCTTCTACTTCCGGGCTTCTTCTTCCCCCCCAGGGGTGGCACCAGTATATATACGGATACAGTGTCCAATCATGTTAAAGTAAGCAAGGCAAGCTGATTGGCTAACATCATCAGTTGCCAGGCAGACTATATTGTTGAGCGGGTTGCTTACGCGGTAAGCAGGAAACTAACGTGCTCGATGGGAGGGGTAATCTACCTCAGGCTTTACTCTTTACTACAGGCCTCACGTCCGCCAAGTGAGGCGACCGGGCTCGGGGCTGTGGCTCCCAACATCTCCCCCTTTTTTATTTTTTATGAATGTGCGCATCGTAGCCCTTTCTGGACTGGGTGCAGAGGCTTATGCCCTATGCGTAGGCCCACCGTAGGTCCTTGGCTTAGACCCTGGTCGGCCGTCCCATGGTCTGCCAAGGCCCTGAGGCTCTCGTCCTTTTTCTAGGGCCAGGCACAAACTGGACGGAACCTGGATGCACACAAGCTTGCACTCATTTCCTCTCCGTAAAGAAATCTCCTCGGAGAGAAATTTAGACCTGGGCAGCATCTAACAGTCCAGCGGCTTACGTGCAGGATGGGGTAGGGCCTGGCTTAGGTTGAGTCGCACCGGGGGAGTACGCTCTTACCCGTCATTGACTCTCCTACCCAGCTATGTCATAATTTTTTAGAGGAGGAGTGTGGGAAGCTCACCACCCCTTGACCCGGTCGTAGGCTAGGCGAGCGAGCCATGCATATGCCTGAGGATCTTCTTGTCCATTTCGGGCTACCGCTATTTCTATTATCTTGTTGGTTGGTCTGTGATGGATCTCCGGTAGGGCAGGTCTGATCTTCAGTCGAGGGCTTTGTCGCCCGTGTCAGTCTCTCCGGTACCCACAGTGGTTCTCGTCCCGATTCCTGTGGGAAAACACAAACCGCGCCTCGGTTCCAGCTGACCACTGGATCCGGGCCCATCCATTGTCCTGTCAGGACATCTTTCCACTTCACCCACCCTTTATGGTTGGGGGAAGGGTTGCAGTGCTCCACGGCTGGGGAGCAATTATCATTATTTAAATTTAAAAAATTGTGTGTGAATAGTGCCATGGATAATCGTGCCTTTGGGGCCAGGCCTTGGCCTACTCCCCCTTTTTGTTTTTGTAAAATTTTTTTGAGGCTTTTATGAGCCCTCTCAATGATTTCTTGACCTTGGGGATTGTATGGGATATCATGTTTTAATTGAACCTCCATCATTTTGCAGAACTCATTGAAGGCTTTGCCTATATAGGCTGGTCCATTATCAGTTTTTAATATTTTTGGTTTGCCCCATGCGGCCCAAGCCGCCAGGCAATGATTGATCACATTAGACACTTTTTCACCTGTTTCTGCTGTTGCGAATATGACGTGAGAACAGGTGTCTGTGGAAACATGAACATATTTAAGAGTCCCAAACTCCTGTATATGTGTGATGTCCATCTGCCAAACATCACCAGGGATCAAACCTGGAGGGTTTACTCCCATCGGTATGGCAGGTTTGTATGTGGCACAGGAGTCACATAGTCGCACGATATCTCGTGCATCTGCTCTGGAAACATGGAAATGGTTTGCTAGTGTCCTGGCATTGACATGAAACTTATCATGGAAGGCACGGGCTCGCTCGATTGGTGTTAGTAAGGTAAAAATCCATAACGGGCGAGTGGCAGTATCAGCAGCCGCATTCCCCTGTGCCATAGGCCCTGGCAGGGATGTATGTGCTCTTATGTGGGTGGTGAAGACCTTATGGTGTCTGTTCTGAAGCAATGTCTGGATAGACAGGAACAGCCCAGCCACTGTGGAAGTGGATCTAATTAAACCGGCAGTCTCAAGCACTTGCATAGCATTGACCACATACCTAGAATCGGAGACAATGTTAATGGCTTCTGAGAACCATTCAAGAATCATTTTAACGATCTGCAGTTCCACCACCTGAGGCTGATCAGGTTCAAATTGTATGGTAACCGGGGGCTTGCCTAGGATCACATAGGCGCCTATCCCCGTCTTGGAGCCATCTGTATATATTGTAGTTGCTGGGACTAATGGCTCAGAGGCAGTAACCTTTGGAAAAATTATAGGGTGCTGAGTGACAAATGACAAGATAGGGTCTTTAGGGTATTGATTGTTTATATCCCCATGGAAAACACATCTCAGAATGGCCCACGTATCTATGCAGGCAGCCAGGGTCTTGATCTGGCTGGCGGTATAGGGTACTCGGATGGCTTGTGGTCCTGAGCCAAAATGTTGGACAGCTCTATCATGCGCTTCAAGGGCCAATGAAGCGACTGCCTCCGGGTAATGCTCTATGACTTTTGCAGGTGAGACCTTAGGGTGTATCCACAGTAATGGTCCTTTCTGCCAAATCACCGCTGTGGGCTGTAGACTAGTCTGTAGCAAACAGACATCAAAGGGTCGCCCTGGTTCAATTCTGTGTAAGGTAGCCCCACCTAAGGCTTTTTCCACTCTCTGTAAGGCAGCTCTTGCCTCAGGAGTGAGCCTCCTGTGGGAGGCTATATCTGGGTCTCCCTTTAGAAGGTCGAACAGGGGTTTGAGATCTGAATTTGGTATATGTAAATATGGCCTAATCTAATTAATGTCTCCCAATAGCTTTTGCATGTCATTTAGGGTCCTAACGCCATCCGTCCTAATGGTGACCTTCTGTGGAGAGACTAGCATAGGGGAGATTTTCGCGCCTAAGTAGGTCACCATTTCTCCTCCCTGAATCTTGTCGGGGGCAACATGCAGATTAGCTTGTCTCAGGGCCTCGACCAACTGGCCGAGCATATTATTTAGCATGTCTGGGTCCCTGCCGCTGAGCAAAAGGTCGTCCATGTAATGCACACATCTTATCTTGGGAAAGGATTTCCGTAGGGGGGCCAGTAGGGAATCAAGGTAAATCTGACACATAGTGGGACTGTTGGCCATACCTTGGGGCAGCGTTATCCACTCGTATCTGAGATCAGGGCTTTCTTGGTTAATGGTGGGTAAAGTAAAGGTGAACCTATGAGTGTCCTCTGGATGCAGGGGGATTGAGAAGAAACAGTCTCTAAGATCTATAACATAAACTGGCCAGGACTGAGGGATGGCTGAGAGAGCTGGCAGCCCCCTCTGGACCGCCCCCAGGGACTGCATCTGCGCGTTGACCGCCCTTAGATCATGGAGCAGCCTCCATTTGCCAGACTTTTTCTTAATTATAAAAATGGGGGTGTTCCATGGGGAGGTTGACGGCTTAATGTGTCCTAATCTAAGTTGTGTACTGACTATTTTTGACAAGGCTAATAGCTTCTCCTTAGGCAGGGGCCACTGAGGTACCCAAACCGGATCATTTGACCTCCAGGTGATTTTGATCGAAGTGGGTAGGAGAGCTTCTTCAGCGGCCCCTAAGAAAAACCCAGCCCTTGCCTACCTTTTTTGTTCTCTACTGGTATTGGGGATGTCCGACCCTGTAGGGCATTGCCCAAGCCTTTGCCGGGGGTATATCCCTGGTTCCTGAGTATATCCTTAGCCTGGGGGGAGCAGTTTGACGTAAGCGTGACATCCATCTGAGTGAGGATGTCCCTTCCCCATAGAGACACTGGCAACTGCAACACAAATGGTTGGAAATGGCCCTGATGACCCTCCTCATCGCACCAGAACAGGGTTGAAGCACTAACCTGAGGAGCTGACACCATCCCCAGGCCCTGCAGCGTGTTATCTGCAGTGTTGGTGGGCCAGTTGGAGGGCCAATCCTTTCTAGAGATAATGGAACGGTCAGCTCCTGTGTCTAGGAGCCCTGTTATATTCTTGCCATTGACCTTAAGTGAGAGCATGGGCCTTTTATCAAGTATTATATGGAGTCCCTCGAAGACTTCCCCTGAGGAACCGAAACCTTGACTTTCTCTAATTTTCTGCTTTGAGGGAAATCTCCTGTGGAGACTGGGGAGCAGCAAGAGCTGCGCTATCTTGTCTCCTTTATTGATTACCATAGTACCCACAAGAGATTGAACCATAATTTTAATGTGTCCTGTGTAGTCTGAGTCTATGACCCCCGGGACTACTATGAGACCCCGAAGGGCCGTGGAGGATCTCCCGATCACCAGACCCACGGAATTTTCGGGTAACGGTCCCTTAAAGGTGGTTTCAACCACTTGAACACCCATATCAGGCACTAATATAAGTCTGGAGGCGACACTGAGGTCCACACCTGCTGACCCAGGGGTGGCCCTTGTTGAAGGCTGCCATCCTGAGCTGTCCTGTCTCTGGGGCGGGGGCCTGCCTGTGAAGGGGGCCCCCTCTGGCCGTTTTTTGGCCCTCTAGCATCTCGTCCACAAATACGGTTGCCCTGAGCATCAAAGACCGACCTACACTCCTCAGCTTTGTGTGATCCCCTTTTGCATCGCCCACAAACACATGGTTCTTCATTCCTAGGGCGAGGCCTAGCATCTGCATTGTTTGGGCAATGACGTTTAATGTGTCCTGGCTCCCCGCAGGCAAAACACCCTTTAGCCTTACATTCCCCTCCTGACCCGCGAGATCCCCTCTGCTGTACAGCCGCGGCCAGGAGAGCAGCCACTCCCGAGTTGGAGAGCGGCCCCCCTATCTCTCTACATATCCTAATCCAGGCGTTGAGGTCCTTGTTCTTATGAGGAGCTATCGCTGCCTTGCACTCCTTTGTACATTGCTCAAAAATCAGCTGCCTTACCAGCGGTCGAGCCACTCCCGGATCAGAGAATATCTTATCGGCAGCATCTTGCATTCCGGCCACAAAGTCAACAAATGGCTCTGTGGTACCCTGAATTATTTTTGAAAGACACAAGGAGGCTGTTCCGGCACCACTTACCTGCTTCCAGGTGCGGAGCCCTATGGCGTTGATTTGTTCATAGACAGCGCCGGGGAATTGAGTCTGATCATCAGCGTGCCGACCTTCTCCCATAAGCATTTCCTTGTTCCACCCCCGGTTTCCCCGACTGGCGTTTCTCTCAGCCTGCTCTGCAGAGAACTCTGCGTACCAGGCTCGCCAATCCAGGTAACTACCCGAGGGCAGACACGCCTTTGCCAGCTGAATCCAGTCCGCGGGGGTGAGGGGCCCAGAAGACAGGTTCTCCAGCATGGCAATGGTGTAAGGCGCAGTCGGCCCAAAGGTTGTAACTGCATTTTTAAGTTCTCTAATCTGCTTTATCTCAAAAGGCTCCCATGCATTACGTCCCTGGCCCATAGCTACTTGTACAGGAAATATCCCGTAGGGGCCACTATCTATCCCAGGTGGTGGATGTACCTCATGAGACAAACGTCCCCCCTGCCAAAGCCGCCTGTAAAAATACCGACCCGCCGGCGGCGGAGCATAAGACGGCGGCCATGATTGGGCGGAAAATGGGGGCCCGTGCATCACTTCCTGTTCTGGCGAAAGGGGAGGGAGCTCCCAGGCGGCCGCCTCGTGGCGAGGGATCGCCTCCCTCTCGCGCCGGGGAGCGCTCAGGAGCTCTCTACTCCTCCGCAGACCAAGTTGAGCGGAGCGCAATTCGCGGCGCAACGCTGGAAAAGAACCCTGTGACTCCTTATCGAGCGACTTGGGCTCCTGACAGCTGGTCTCTTTGGCCTCCTTGCCATTCAACTTTCCCTCGTCCTCGGAGTCAGATGACTCCGAGGCTAGAGCCCCGTCCTTCTCCTTAGCATCTTTGTTCCCTTGACGGGCCCCTCTCGGGAGCTCCCTGACTGGGCCTGCTCAGATACCCTGCGTACTTTTGTAAGCTCTCGAGAGCTTTCTCCACAACCACCCTCGCTCTTAGTGTTGCTACCTAGCATGTTTCCCATCTTTTAATATGTTACTCACCGCGTGAGGCCCAAGGAATCCGCCACTTACGCGTGAGCCTGAGGGGAGTCTAAAAGCCCTGTAGGTGCGCGCCACCCAGAGCCCAGGCTTATCCCCAACTCACCTGTCTCGCAGCTCTGTACTGGAGCGTTGTCCGCTGTCACGTCTCGGGGGTGTTCAGTCCCCGTGCGGGCCTCCAAATGTCGATGTCCGCTCCCGGCCGGCAGGAAGGACACACGACAAAGTCTGGCAGTGGACAACCTTTTCTTTTATTTTCCTTCTCCGTACAGCCTGCCCTGGGATCGCTCCCAGCCGAAGCCTCCTCTGGTCCGCTCCCCGCGGCTCCTTCCGGGCTTCGCTCCGAAGCCTCTACCGGTCCGCTCTCCGCGGCTCCTTCTGGGCTTCTACTTCCGGGCTTCTTCTAGCCCCCCAGGGGTGGCACCAGTATATATACGGATACAGTGTCCAATCATGTTAAAGTAAGCAAGGCAAGCAGATTGGCTAACATCATCAGTTGCCAGGCAGACTATATTGTTGAGCGGGTTGCTTACGCGGTAAGCAGGAAACTAACGTGCTCGATGGGAGGGGTAATCTACCTCAGGCTTTACTCTTTACTACAGGCCTCACGTCCGCCAAGTGAGGCGACCGGGCTCGGGGCTGTGGCTCCCAACACACTAGTAGGATTGAAAAAAACATCACGGGGTGGTGTGAATCGGAGGGTCTGAATTAGGATAGGCAGTGAGTGGCAATGCAGGATGGAGAAAAGCACGGCGGGGTGGTCAGCATGGGGAGTTCAGGAAACATGCAGTGGCAATGTAGGATAGGTTTCTGAAAAACATCGCGGGGTGGTGCGCTTTCTATGGGTGTGTAACATTACGTTCACTAGTAGGATTGAGAAAAACATCACGGGGTGGTGTGAATCGGAGGGTCTGAATTAGGATAGGCAGTGAGTGGCAATGTAGGATGGAGAAAAGCACCGGAGGGGGGACAGCATGGGGAAGTCAGGAAACATGCAGTGGCAATGATAGAAAGGTTTCTGAAAAACATCGCGGGGTGGTGTGCGTTGTATGGGTGTGTAACATTACATTCACTAGTAGTAGTGAGAAAAACATCACGGGGTGGTGTGAATTGGAGGGTCTGAATTAGGATAGGCAGTGAGTGGCCATGTAGGACGGAGAAAAGCACCGCGGGGTGGTCAGCATGGGGAGGTCAGGAAACATGCAGTGGCAATATAGGATAGGTTTCTGAAAAACATCGCGGGGTGGTGCCCATTGTATGGGTGGGTAACTTTACATTCACTAGTAGGAGTGAGAAAAACATCATGGAGTGGTGTGAATCGGAGGGTTTTAATTAGGATAGGCAGTGAGTTTCAATGTAGGCTGGAGAAAAGCACTGCGGAGTGGTCAGCATGGGGAGGTCAGGAAACATGCAGTGGCAATGTACGATAGGATTCTGAAAAACATCGCGGGGTGGTGCGCATTGTATGGGTGTGTAACATTACATTCACTAGTAGGAGTGAGAAAAACATCGCGGGTGGTGCGCATTGTATGGGTGTGTAACATTACATTCACTAGTAGGAGTGAGAAAAACATCACGGGGCGGTGTGAATCCGAGGGTATGTTTAGGATAGGCAGTGAGTGGCAATTTAGAATGGAGAAAAGCACGGCGGAGTGGTCAGCATGGGGAGGTCAGGAAACATGCAGTGTCAATGTAGGATAGGTTTCTGAAAAACATCGCGGGGTGGTGCGCATTCTATGGGTGTGTAACATTACGTTCACTAGTAGGAGTGAGAAAAAATTCGCGGGGTGGTGCGCATTTTATGGCTGTGCAACATTACATTCACTAGTAGGAGTGAGAAAAACATCACGGGGCGGTGTGAATCGGGGGGTCTGAATTAGGATAGGCAGTGAGTGGCAATGCAGGATGGAGAAAAGCACCGCAGGGTGGTCAGCATGGGGAGGTTAGGAAACATGCGGTGGCAATGTAGGATAGATTTCTGAAAAACATCGCGAGTTGGTGCGCATTATATGGGTGTGTAACATTTCATTCACTACTAGGAGTGAGAAAAACATCACGGAGTGGTGTGAATCGGAGGGTTTGAATTAGGATAGGCAGTGAGTGGCAATGTAGGATGGAGAAAAGTACCGCCAGGTGGTCAGCATGGGGAAGTCAGGAAACATGCCGTGGCAATGTAGGATAGGTTTCTGAAAAACATCGCGGGGTCGTTCTCATTGAATGGGTGTGTAACATTACATTCACAAGTAGGAGTGAGAAAAACATCACGGGGTGGTGTGAATCGGAGGGTCTGAATTAGGATACACAGTGAGTGGCAATGTAGGTTCGAGAAAAGCACCACGGGGTGTTGAGCATGGTGAAGTCCGGAAACATGTAGTGGAAATGTAGGATAGGTTTCTGAAAAACATCGCGGGGTGGTGCGAATTGTATGGGTGTGTAACATTACATTCACTAGTAGGATTGAGAAAAACATCGCGGGGTGGTGTGAATCGGAGGGTCTGAATTAGGATAGGCAGTGAGTGGCAATGCAGGATGGAGAAAAGCACGGTGGGGTGGTCAGCATGGGGAGTTCAGGAAACATGCAGTGGCAATGTAGGATAGGTTTCTGAAAAACATCGTGGGGTGGTGCGCTTTCTATGGGTGTGTAACATTACGTTCACTAGTAGGATTGAGAAAAACATCACGGGGTGGTGTGAATCGGAGGGTCTGAATTAGGATAGGCAGTGAGTGGCAATGTAGGATGGAGAAAAGCACCGGAGTGTGGACAGCATGGGGAGGTCAGGAAACATGCAGTGGCAATGATAGAAAGGTTTCTGAAAAACATCGCGGGGTGGTGTGCGTTGTATGGGTGTGTAACATTACATTCACTAGTAGTAGTGAGAAAAACATCACTGGGTGGTGTTAATTGGAGAGTCTCAATTAGGATAGGCAGTGAGTGGCCATGTAGGATGGAGAAAAGCACCGCGGGGTGGTCAGCATGGGGAGGTCAGGAAACATGCAGTGGCAATGTAGGATAGGTTTCTGAAAAACATCACGGGGTGGTGCGCATTCTATGGGTGTGTAACTTTACATTCACTAGTAGGAGTGAGAAAAACATCACGGCGTGGTGCGCATTGTATTTCTGTGTAACATTACATTCACTAGTAGGAGTGAGAAAAACATCATGGGGTGGTGTGAATCTGAGGGTATGAATTAGGATAGGCAGTGAGTGGCAACGTAGAATGGAGAAAAGCACTGCGGGGTGGTAAGCATGGGGAGGTCAGGAAACATGCAGTGGCATTGTAGGATATGTTTCTGAAAAACATCGCAGGGTGGTGTGCATTGTATGGGTGTGTAACATTACATTGACTAGTAGGAGTGAGAAAAACATCACGGGGTGGTGTGAATCCGAGGGTCTGAATTAGGATAGGCAGTGAGGGGCAATGTACAATGGAGAAAAGCACCGCGGGGTGGTAAGCATGGGGAGGTCAGGAAACATGCAGTGGCAATGTAGGATAGGTTTCTGAAAAACATCGCGGGGTGGTGTGCATTCTATGGGTGTGTAGCATTTCCTTCACTAGTAGGAGTGAGAAAAACATCACGGGATGGTTTGAATCGGAGGGTCTGAATTAGGGAAGGCAGTGAGTGGCAATATAGGATGGAGAAAAGCACCGCGAGTAGGTCCGCATGGGGAGGTCAAGAAACATGCAGTGGCAATGTAGGATAGGTTTCTGGAAAACATCGCGGGGTGGGGCGCAATGTATGGGTGTGTAACATTACATTCACTAGTAGGAGTGAGAAAAACAACCTGCGGGGGTGTGAATCGGAGGATCTGAATTAGGGTAGGCAGTGAGTGGCAATGTAGGATGGAGAAAAGCACCGCGGGGTGGTCAGCATGGGGAGGTCAGGAAACATGCAGTGGCAATGTAGGATAGGTTTCTGAAAAACATCACCTGGTGGTGCGCATTGTATGGGTGTGTAACATTACATTCACTAGTAGGAATGAGAAAAACATCACGGGGTGGTGTGAATAGGAGGGTCTGAATTAGGGTAGGCAGGGAGTGGCCATGAAGGATGGAGGAAAGCACGGCGGGGTGGTCAGCATGGGGAGGTCAGGAAACATGCAGCGGCAATGTAATATAGGTTTCTGCAAAACATCGCACGGTGGTGCGCATTGTATGGGTGTGTAACATTACATTCACTAGTAGGAGTGAGAAAAACATCACGGGGTGGTGCGAATTGTATGGCTGTGTAACATTACATTCACTAGTAGGAGTGAGAAAAACATCACGGGGTGGTGTGAATCGGAGGGTCTGGATTAGGATAGTCAGTGAGTGGCAATGTAGGATCGAGAAAAGCACCGCGGGGTGGTCAGCATGGGGAGGTCAGGAAACATGTAGTGGCAATGTAGGATACATTTCTGAAAAACATCGCGGGGTGGTGCCCATTGTATGGGTGTGTAACATTACATTCACTAGTTGGAGTGAGAAAAAATTCGCGGGGTGGTGCACATTTTATGGCTGTGCAACATTACATTCACTAGTAGGAGTGAGAAAAACATCACGGGGTGGTGTGAATCGGGGGGTCTGAATTAGGATAGGCAGTGAGTGGCAATGCAGGATGGAGAAAACACCACGGGGTGGTCAGCTTGGGGAGGTCAGGAAACATGCAGTGGCAATGTAGGATAGGTTTCTGAAAAACACCGCGGGGTGGTGCGCATTGTATGGGTGTGTAACATTACATTCACTAGTAGAGTGAGAAAAACATCACGGGGTGGTGCGAATTGTATGGCTGTTTAACATTACATTCACTAGTAGGAGTGAGAAAAACATCACGGGGTGGTGTGAATCGGAGGGTCTGAATTAGGATAGGCAGTGAGTGGCAATGTAGGATGGAGAAAAGCACCGTGGGGTGGTCAGCATGGGGAGGTCAGGAAACATGTAGTGGCAATGTAGGATACGTTTCTGAAAAACATCTCGGGGTGGTGCGCATTGTATGGGTGTGTAACATTACATTCACTAGTTGGAGTGAGAAAAAATTCGCGGGGTGGTGCGCATTTTATGGCTGTGCAACATTACATTCACTAGTAGGAGTGAGAAAAACATCACGGGGTGGTGTGAATCGGGGGGTCTGAATTAGGATAGGCAGTGAGTGGCAATGCAGGATGGAGAAAAGCACCGCGGGGTGGAAAGCATGGGGAGGTCAGGAAACATGCAGTGGCAATGTAGGATAGGTTTCTGAAAAACATCGCGGGGTGGGGCGCATTCTATGGGTGTGTAACATTACGTTCACTAGTAGGAGTCAGAAAAACATCACGGGGTGGTGTTAATCGGAGGGTCTGAATTAGGATAGGCAGTGAGTGGCAATGTAGGATGGAGAAAAGCACCATGGGGTGGACAGCATGGGGAAGTCCGGAAACATGCAGTGGCAATGTAGGATAGGTTTCTGAAAAACATCGCGTTGTGGTGCGCATTGTATGGGTGTGTAACCTTACATTCACTAGTAGGAGTGAGAAAAACATCACGCGGTGGTGTGAATCGGAGGGTCTGAATTAGGATAGGCAGTGAGTGGCAATGTAGGATGGAGAAAAGCACCGCGGAGTGTTCTGCATGGGGAGGTCAGGAACATGCAGTGGCAATGTAGTATAGGTTTCTGAAAAACAGTGCGGGGTGGTGCGCATTGTATGGGTGTGTAACATTACATTCACTAGTAGGAGTGAGAAAAACATCACGGGGTGGTGCGCATTGTATTTCTGTGTAACATTACATTCACTAGTAGAAGTGAGAAAAACATCATGGGGTGGTGTGAATCTGAGGGACTGAATTAGGATAGGCAGTGAGTGGCAATGTAGGATGGAGAAAAGCATCGCGGGGTGGTCAGCATGGGGAGGTCAGGAAACATGCAGTGGCAATGTAGGATAGGTTTCTGAAAAACATCGCGGGGTGGTGCGCATTGTATGGTTGTGTAACATTACATTGACTAGTAGGAGTGAGAAAATCATCACGGGGTGGTGTGAATCCGAGGGTCTGAATTAGGATAGGCAGTGAGTGGCAATGTAGGATGGAGAAAAGCTCCGCGGAGTGGTCAGCATGGGGAGGTCAGGAAACATGCAGTGGCAATGTAGGATACGTTTCTGAAAAACATCGCGGGGTGGTGCGCATTCTATGGGTGTGTAACTTTACATTCACTAGTAGGAGTGAGAAAAACATCACGGGGTGGTGTGAATCGGAGGGTGTGAATTAGGATAGGCAGTGAGTTTCAATGTAAGATGGAGAAAAGCACCCCGGGGTGGAAAGCATGGGGAGGTCAGGAAAAATGCTGTGGCAATGTAGCATAGGTTTATGAAAAACATCGCTGGATGGTGCGCATTGTATGGTGTGTAACATTACATTCACTAGTAGGAGTGAGAAAAACATCACGGGGTGGTGTGCATTGTATTTCTGTGTAACATTACATTCACTAGTAGGAGTGCGAAAAACATCATGGGGTGGTGTGAATCTGAGGGTCTGAATTAGGATAGGCAGTGAGTGGCAATGTAGGATGGAGAAAAGCATCGCGGGGTGGTCAGCATGGGGAGCTCAGGAAACATGCAGTGGCAATGTAGGATAGGTTTCTGAAAAACATCGCGGGGTGGTCGCATTGTATGGGTGTGTAACATTACATTGACTAGTAGGAGTGAGAAAAACATCACGGGGTGTTGTGAATCCGAGGGTCTGAGTTAGGATAGGCAGCGAGTGGCAAAGTAGAATGGAGAAAAGCACCGTGGGGTGGTCAGCATGGGGAGGTCAGGAAACATGCAGTGGCAATGTAGGATAGGTTTCTGAAAAACATCGAGGGGTGGTGCGCATTCTATGGGTGTGTAACATTTCCTTCACTAGTAGGAGTGAGAAAAACATCACGGGGTGGTGTGAATCGGAGGGTCTGAATTAGGGAAGGCAGAGAGTGGCAATGTAGGATGGAGAAAAGCACCGCGGGTTTGTCAGCATGGGGAGATCAGGAAACATGCAGTGGCAATGTAGGAAAGGTTTCTGAAAAACATCGCGGGGTGCGGAGCAATGTATGGGTGTGTAACATTACATTCACTAGTAGAAGTGAGAAAAAATTCGCGGGGTTGTGCGAATTTTATGGCTGTGCAACATTACATTCACTAGTAGGAGTGAGAAAAACATCACGGGGTGGTGTGAATCGGGGGTACGAATTATGATAGGCAGTGGCAATGCAAGATGGAGAAAAGCACCGCGGGGTGGTCAGCATGGGTAGGTCAGGAAACATGCAGTGGCAATGTAGGATAGGTTTCTGAAAAACGTCGCGGGGTGGTGCGCATTGTATGGGTGTGTAACATTACGTTCACTAGTAGGAGTTAGAAAAACATCACGGGGTGGTGTGAATCGGAGGGTCTGAATTAGGGAAGGCAGTGACTGGCAATGTAGGATGGAGAAAAGTACCGCGGGTTGTTCCGCATGGGGAGGTCAGGAAACATGCAGTGGCAATGTAGGATAGGTTTCTGAAAAACATCGCGGGGTGGTGCGCATTGTATGGGTGTGTAACATTACATTCACTAGTAGGAGTGAGAAAAACATCACGGGGTGGTGCGAATTGTATGGCTGTGTAACATTACATTCACTACTAGGAGTGAGAAAAACATCACGGAGTGGTGTGAATCGGAGGGTTTGAATTAGGATAGGCAGTGAGTGGCAATGTAGGATGGAGAAAAGTACCGCAAGGTGGTCAGCATGGGGAGGTCAGGAAACATGCAGTTGCAATGTAGGATAGGTTTCTGAAAAACATCGCGGGGTGGTGCGCATTGTATGGGTGTGTAACTTTACATTCACTAGTAGGAGTGAGAAAAACATCATGGAGTGTTGTGAATCGGAGGGTTTGAATTAGGATAGGCAGTGAGTTTCAATGTAGGATGGAGAAGAGCACTGCGGAGTGGTCAGCATGGGGAGGTCAGGAAACATGCAGTGGCAATGTACGATAGGATTCTGAAAAACATCGCGGGGTGGTGCGCATTGTATGGGTGTGTAACATTACATTCACTAGTAGGAGTGAGAAAAACATCGCGGGTGGTGCGCATTGTATGGGTGTGTAACATTACATTCACTAGTAGGAGTGAGAAAAATATCACAGGGCGGTGTGAATCCGAGTTTATGTTTAGGATAGGCAGTGAGTGGCAATGTAGAATGGAGAAAAGCACGGCGGAGTGGTCAGCATGGGGAGGTCAGGAAACATGCAGTGGCAATGTAGGATAGGTTTCTGAAAAACATCGCGGGGTGTTGCGCATTCTATGGGTGTGTAACATTACGTTCACTAGTAGGAGTGAGAAAAAATTCGCGGGGTGGTGCGCATTTTATGGCTGTGCAACATTACATTCACTAGTAGGAGTGACAAAAACATCACGGGGTGGTGCGAATCGGGGGGTCTGAATTAGGATAGGCAGTGAGTGGCAATGCAGGTTGGAGAAAAGCACCGCAGGGTGGTCAGCATGCGGAGGTTAGGAAACATGCGGTGGCAATGTAGGATAGATTTCTGAAAAACATCGCGAGTTGGTGCGCATTGTATGGGTGTGTAACATTACATTTACTAGTAGGAGTGAGAAAAACATCGCGCGGGGGTGTGAATCGGAGTGTCTGAATTAGGATAGGCAGTGAGTGGCAATGTAGGATGGAGAAAAGCACCGCGCTGTGCTCAGCATGGGGAGGTCTGGAAACATGCAGTGGCAATGTAGGATAGGTTTCTGAAAAACATCGCGGGGTGGTGCGCATTGTGTAGGTGTGTAACATTACATTCACTAGTAGGAATGAGAAAAACATCACGGGGTGGTGTGAATAGGAGGGTCTGAATTAGGGTAGGCAGTGAGTGGCAATGTAGGATGGAGAAAAGCACCGCGAGTTGGTCAGCATGCGGAGGTCAGGAAACATGTAGTGACAATGTAGGATACGTTTCTGAAAAACATCGTGGGGTGGTGCGCATTATATGGGTGTGTAACATTACATTCACTAGTAGGAGTGAGAAAAATATCTCGGGGTGGTGAGCATTTTATGGCTGTGCAACATTATATTCACTAGTAGGAGTGAGAAAAACATCACGGGTTGGTGTGAATCGGGGGTCTGAATTAGGATAGGCAGTGAGTGGCAATGTAGGATGGAGAAAAGCTCCGCGGAGTGGTCAGCATGGGGAGGTCAGGAAACATGCAGTGGCAATGTAGGATACGTTTCTGAAAAACATCGCGGGGTGGTGCGCATTCTATGGGTGTGTAACTTTACATTCACTAGTAGGAGTGAGAAAAACATCACGGGGTGGTGTGAATCGGAGGGTGTGAATTAGGATAGGCAGTGAGTTTCAATGTAAGATGGAGAAAAGCACCCCGGGGTGGAAAGCATGGGGAGGTCAGGAAAAATGCTGTGGCAATGTAGCATAGGTTTATGAAAAACATCGCTGGATGGTGCGCATTGTATGGTGTGTAACATTACATTCACTAGTAGGAGTGAGAAAAACATCACGGGGTGGTGTGCATTGTATTTCTGTGTAACATTACATTCACTAGTAGGAGTGCGAAAAACATCATGGGGTGGTGTGAATCTGAGGGTCTGAATTAGGATAGGCAGTGAGTGGCAATGTAGGATGGAGAAAAGCATCGCGGGGTGGTCAGCATGGGGAGCTCAGGAAACATGCAGTGGCAATGTAGGATAGGTTTCTGAAAAACATCGCGGGGTGGTCGCATTGTATGGGTGTGTAACATTACATTGACTAGTAGGAGTGAGAAAAACATCACGGGGTGTTGTGAATCCGAGGGTCTGAGTTAGGATAGGCAGCGAGTGGCAAAGTAGAATGGAGAAGAGCACCGCGGGGTGGTCAGCATGGGGAGGTCAGGAAACATGCAGTGGCAATGTAGGATAGGTTTCTGAAAAACATCGCGGGGTGGTGCGCATTCTATGGGTGTGTAACATTTCCTTCACTAGTAGGAGTGAGAAAAACATCACGGGGTGGTGTGAATCGGAGGGTCTGAATTAGGGAAGGCAGAGAGTGGCAATGTAGGATGGAGAAAAGCACCGCGGGTTGGTCAGCATGGGGAGGTCAGGAAACATGCAGTGGCAATGTAGGAAAGGTTTCTGAAAAACATCGCGGGGTGCGGAGCAATGTATGGGTGTGTAACATTACATTCACTAGTAGAAGTGAGAAAAAATTCGCGGGGTTGTGCGAATTTTATGGCTGTGCAACATTACATTCACTAGTAGGAGTGAGAAAAACATCACGGGGTGGTGTGAATCGGGGGTACGAATTATGATAGGCAGTGGCAATGCAGGATGGAGAAAAGCACCGCGGGGTGGTCAGCATGGGTAGGTCAGGAAACATGCAGTGGCAATGTAGGATAGGTTTCTGAAAAACGTCGCGGGGTGGTGCGCATTGTATGGGTGTGTAACATTACGTTCACTAGTAGGAGTTAGAAAAACATCACGGGGTGGTGTGAATCGGAGGGTCTGAATTAGGGAAGGCAGTGACTGGCAATGTAGGATGGAGAAATGTACCGCGGGTTGTTCCGCATGGGGAGGTCAGGAAACATGCAGTGGCAATGTAGGATAGGTTTCTGAAAAACATCGCGGGGTGGTGCGCATTCTATGGGTGTGTAACATTACGTTCACTAGTAGGAGTGAGAAAAAATTCGCGGGGTGGTGCGCATTTTATGGCTGTGCAACATTACATTCACTAGTAGGAGTGACAAAAACATCACGGGGTGGTGCGAATCGGGGGGTCTGAATTAGGATAGGCAGTGAGTGGCAATGCAGGTTGGAGAAAAGCACCGCAGGGTGGTCAGCATGCGGAGGTTAGGAAACATGCGGTGGCAATGTA
Source organism: Cavia porcellus (assembly GCF_034190915.1). Lineage (NCBI taxonomy): Eukaryota > Metazoa > Chordata > Mammalia > Rodentia > Caviidae > Cavia > Cavia porcellus. Next base: position 33,534,512 of record NW_026947515.1, read on the forward strand.
GGATAGATTTCTGAAAAACATCGCGAGTTGGTGCGCATTATATGGGTGTGTAACATTACATTCACTACTAGGAGTGAGAAAAACATCACGGAGTGGTGTGAATCGGAGGGTTTGAATTAGGATAGGCAGTGAGTGGCAATGTATGATGGAGAAAAGTACCGCCAGGTGGTCAGCATGGGGAAGTCAGGAAACATGCCGTGGCAATGTAGGATAGGTTTCTGAAAAACATCGCGGGGTGGTTCTCATTGAATGGGTGTGTAACATTACATTCGCAAGTAGGAGTGAGAAAAACATCACGGGGTGGTGTGAATCGGAGGGTCTGAATTAGGATACACAGTGAGTGGCAATGTAGGTTTGAGAAAAGCACCGCGGGGTGTTCAGCATGGTGAAGTCCGGAAACATGTAGTGGAAATGTAGGATAGGTTTCTGAAAAACATCGCGGGGTGGTGCGAATTGTATGGGTGTGTAACATTACATTCACTAGTAGGATTGATAAAAACATCGCGGGGTGGTGTGAATCGGAGGGTCTGAATTAGGATAGGCAGTGAGTGGCAATGTAGGATGGAGAAAAGCACGGCGGGGTGGTCAGCATGGGGAGTTCAGGAAACATGCAGTGGCAATGTAGGATAGGTTTCTGAAAAACATCGCGGGGTGGTGCGCTTTCTATGGGTGTGTAACATTACGTTCACTAGTAGGATTGAGAAAAACATCACGGGGTGGTGTGAATCGGAGGGTCTGAATTAGGATAGGCAGTGAGTGGCAATGTAGGATGGAGAAAAGCACCGGAGGGTGGACAGCATGGGGAGGTCAGGAAACATGCAGTGGCAATGATAGAAAGGTTTCTGAAAAACATCGCGGGGTGGTGTGCGTTGTATGGGTGTGTAACATTACATTCACTAGTAGTAGTGAGAAAAACATCACGGGGTGGTGTGAATTGGAGAGTCTGAATTAGAATAGGCAGTGAGTGGCCATGTAGGACGGAGAAAAGCACCGCGGGGTGGTCAGCATGGGGAGGTCAGGAAACATGCAGTGGCAATGTAGGATAGGTTTCTGAAAAACATCGCGGGGTGGTGCGCATTCTATGGGTGTTTAACTTTACATTCAGTAGTAGGAGTGAGAAAAACATCACGGAGTGGTGTGAATCGGAGGGTTTGAATTAGAATAGGCAGTGAGTTTCAGTGTAGTATGGAGAAAAGCACTGCGGAGTGGTCAGCATGGGGAGGTCAGGAAACATGCAGTGGCAATGTACGATAGGTTTCTGAAAAACATCGCGGGGTGGTGCGTATTGTATGGGTGTGTAATATTACATTCACTAGTAGGAGTGAGAAAAACATCGCGGGTGGTGCGCATTGTATGGGTGTGTAACATTACATTCACTAGTAGGAGTGAGAAAAACATCACGGGGTGGTGTGAATCGGGGGTACGAATTATGATAGGCAGTGGCAATGCAGGATGGAGAAAAGCACCGCGGGGTGGTCAGCATGGGTAGGTCAGGAAACATGCAGTGGCAATGTAGGATAGGTTTCTGAAAAACGTCGCGGGGTGGTGCGCATTGTATGGGTGTGTAACATTACGTTCACTAGTACGAGTTAGAAAAACATCACGGGGTGGTGTGAATCGGAGGGTCTGAATTAGGGAAGGCAGTGACTGGCAATGTAGGATGGAGAAAAGTACCGCGGGTTGTTCCGCATGGGGAGGTCAGGAAACATGCAGTGGCAATGTAGGATAGGTTTCTGAAAAACATCGCGGGGTGGTGCGCATTGTATGGGTGTGTAACATTACATTCACTAGTAGGAGTGAGAAAAACATCACGGGGTGGTGCGAATTGTATGGCTGTGTAACATTACATTCACTACTAGGAGTGAGAAAAACATCACGGAGTGGTGTGAATCGGAGGGTTTGAATTAGGATAGGCAGTGAGTGGCAATGTAGGATGGAGAAAAGTACCGCAAGGTGGTCAGCATGGGGAGGTCAGGAAACATGCAGTTGCAATGTAGGATAGGTTTCTGAAAAACATCGCGGGGTGGTGCGCATTGTATGGGTGTGTAACTTTACATTCACTAGTAGGAGTGAGAAAAACATCATGGAGTGTTGTGAATCGGAGGGTTTGAATTAGGATAGGCAGTGAGTTTCAATGTAGGATGGAGAAGAGCACTGCGGAGTGGTCAGCATGGGGAGGTCAGGAAACATGCAGTGGCAATGTACGATAGGATTCTGAAAAACATCGCGGGGTGGTGCGCATTGTATGGGTGTGTAACATTACATTCACTAGTAGGAGTGAGAAAAACATCGCGGGTGGTGCGCATTGTATGGGTGTGTAACATTACATTCACTAGTAGGAGTGAGAAAAATATCACAGGGCGGTGTGAATCCGAGTTTATGTTTAGGATAGGCAGTGAGTGGCAATGTAGAATGGAGAAAAGCACGGCGGAGTGGTCAGCATGGGGAGGTCAGGAAACATGCAGTGGCAATGTAGGATAGGTTTCTGAAAAACATCGCGGGGTGTTGCGCATTCTATGGGTGTGTAACATTACGTTCACTAGTAGGAGTGAGAAAAAATTCGCGGGGTGGTGCGCATTTTATGGCTGTGCAACATTACATTCACTAGTAGGAGTGACAAAAACATCACGGGGTGGTGCGAATCGGGGGGTCTGAATTAGGATAGGCAGTGAGTGGCAATGCAGGTTGGAGAAAAGCACCGCAGGGTGGTCAGCATGCGGAGGTTAGGAAACATGCGGTGGCAATGTAGGATAGATTTCTGAAAAACATCGCGAGTTGGTGCGCATTGTATGGGTGTGTAACATTACATTTACTAGTAGGAGTGAGAAAAACATCGCGCGGGGGTGTGAATCGGAGTGTCTGAATTAGGATAGGCAGTGAGTGGCAATGTAGGATGGAGAAAAGCACCGCGCTGTGCTCAGCATGGGGAGGTCTGGAAACATGCAGTGGCAATGTAGGATAGGTTTCTGAAAAACATCGCGGGGTGGTGCGCATTGTGTAGGTGTGTAACATTACATTCACTAGTAGGAATGAGAAAAACATCACGGGGTGGTGTGAATAGGAGGGTCTGAATTAGGGTAGGCAGTGAGTGGCAATGTAGGATGGAGAAAAGCACCGCGAGTTGGTCAGCATGCGGAGGTCAGGAAACATGTAGTGACAATGTAGGATACGATTCTGAAAAACATCGTGGGGTGGTGCGCATTATATGGGTGTGTAACATTACATTCACTAGTAGGAGTGAGAAAAATATCTCGGGGTGGTGAGCATTTTATGGCTGTGCAACATTATATTCACTAGTAGGAGTGAGAAAAACATCACGGGTTGGTGTGAATCGGGGGTCTGAATTAGGATAGGCAGTGAGTGGCAATGTAGGATGGAGAAAAGCTCCGCGGAGTGGTCAGCATGGGGAGGTCAGGAAACATGCAGTGGCAATGTAGGATACGTTTCTGAAAAACATCGCGGGGTGGTGCGCATTCTATGGGTGTGTAACTTTACATTCACTAGTAGGAGTGAGAAAAACATCACGGGGTGGTGTGAATCGGAGGGTGTGAATTAGGATAGGCAGTGAGTTTCAATGTAAGATGGAGAAAAGCACCCCGGGGTGGAAAGCATGGGGAGGTCAGGAAAAATGCTGTGGCAATGTAGCATAGGTTTATGAAAAACATCGCTGGATGGTGCGCATTGTATGGTGTGTAACATTACATTCACTAGTAGGAGTGAGAAAAACATCACGGGGTGGTGTGCATTGTATTTCTGTGTAACATTACATTCACTAGTAGGAGTGCGAAAATCATCATGGGGTGGTGTGAATCTGAGGGTCTGAATTAGGATAGGCAGTGAGGGGCAATGTAGGATGGAGAAAAGCATCGCGGGGTGGTCAGCATGGGGAGCTCAGGAAACATGCAGTGGCAATGTAGGATAGGTTTCTGAAAAACATCGCGGGGTGGTCGCATTGTATGGGTGTGTAACATTACATTGACTAGTAGGAGTGAGAAAAACATCACGGGGTGTTGTGAATCCGAGGGTCTGAGTTAGGATAGGCAGCGAGTGGCAAAGTAGAATGGAGAAAAGCACCGTGGGGTGGTCAGCATGGGGAGGTCAGGAAACATGCAGTGGCAATGTAGGATAGGTTTCTGAAAAACATCGCGGGGTGGTGCGCATTCTATGGGTGTGTAACATTTCCTTCACTAGTAGGAGTGAGAAAAACATCACGGGGTGGTGTGAATCGGAGGGTCTGAATTAGGGAAGGCAGAGAGTGGCAATGTAGGATGGAGAAAAGCACCGCGGGTTGGTCAGCATGGGGAGGTCAGGAAACATGCAGTGGCAATGTAGGAAAGGTTTCTGAAAAACATCGCGGGGTGCGGAGCAATGTATGGGTGTGTAACATTACATTCACTAGTAGAAGTGAGAAAAAATTCGCGGGGTTGTGCGAATTTTATGGCTGTGCAACATTACATTCACTAGTAGGAGTGAGAAAAACATCACGGGGTGGTGTGAATCGGGGGTACGAATTATGATAGGCAGTGGCAATGCAGGATGGAGAAAAGCACCGCGGGGTGGTCAGCATGGGTAGGTCAGGAAACATGCAGTGGCAATGTAGGATAGGTTTCTGAAAAACGTCGCGGGGTGGTGCGCATTGTATGGGTGTGTAACATTACGTTCACTAGTAGGAGTTAGAAAAACATCACGGGGTGGTGTGAATCAGAGGGTCTGAATTAGGGAAGGCAGTGACTGGCAATGTAGGATGGAGAAAAGTACCGCGGGTTGTTCCGCATGGGGAGGTCAGGAAACATGCAGTGGCAATGTAGGATAGGTTTCTGAAAAACATCGCGGGGTGGTGCGCATTGTATGGGTGTGTAACATTACATTCACTAGTAGGAGTGAGAAAAACATCACGGGGTGGTGCGAATTGTATGGCTGTGTAACATTACATTCACTACTAGGAGTGAGAAAAACATCACGGAGTGGTGTGAATCGGAGGGTTTGAATTAGGATAGGCAGTGAGTGGCAATGTAGGATGGAGAAAAGTACCGCAAGGTGGTCAGCATGGGGAGGTCAGGAAACATGCAGTTGCAATGTAGGATAGGTTTCTGAAAAACATCGTGGGGTGGTGCGCATTGTATGGGTGTGTAACTTTACATTCACTAGTAGGAGTGAGAAAAACATCATGGAGTGTTGTGAATCAGAGGGTTTGAATTAGGATAGGCAGTGAGTTTCAATGTAGGATGGAGAAGAGCACTGCGGAGTGGTCAGCATGGGGAGGTCAGGAAACATGCAGTGGCAATGTACGATAGGATTCTGAAAAACATCGCGGGGTGGTGCGCATTGTATGGGTGTGTAACATTACATTCACTAGTAGGAGTGAGAAAAACATTGCGGGTGGTGCGCATTGTATGGGTGTGTAACATTACATTCACTAGTAGGAGTGAAAAAAATATCACAGGGCGGTGTGAATCCGAGTTTATGTTTAGGATAGGCAGTGAGTGGCAATGTAGAATGGAGAAAAGCACGGCGGAGTGGTCAGCATGGGGAGGTCAGGAAACATGCAGTGGCAATGTAGGATAGGTTTCTGAAAAACATCGCGGGGTGTTGCGCATTCTATGGGTGTGTAACATTACGTTCACTAGTAGGAGTGAGAAAAAATTCGCGGGGTGGTGCGCATTTTATGGCTGTGCAACATTACATTCACTAGTAGGAGTGACAAAAACATCACGGGGTGGTGCGAATCGGGGGGTCTGAATTAGGATAGGCAGTGAGTGGCAATGCAGGTTGGAGAAAAGCACCGCAGGGTGGTCAGCATGCGGAGGTTAGGAAACATGCGGTGGCAATGTAGGATAGATTTCTGAAAAACATCGCGAGTTGGTGCGCATTATATGGGTGTGTAACATTACATTCACTACTAGGAGTGAGAAAAACATCACGGAGTGGTGTGAATCGGAGGGTTTGAATTAGGATAGGCAGTGAGTGGCAATGTATGATGGAGAAAAGTACCGCCAGGTGGTCAGCATGGGGAAGTCAGGAAACATGCCGTGGCAATGTAGGATAGGTTTCTGAGAAACATCGCGGGGTGGTTCTCATTGAATGGGTGTGTAACATTACATTCGCAAGTAGGAGTGAGAAAAACATCACGGGGTGGTGTGAATCGGAGGGTCTGAATTAGGATACACAGTGAGTGGCAATGTAGGTTTGAGAAAAGCACCGCGGGGTGTTCAGCATGGTGAAGTCCGGAAACATGTAGTGGAAATGTAGGATAGGTTTCTGAAAAACATCGCGGGGTGGTGCGAATTGTATGGGTGTGTAACATTACATTCACTAGTAGGATTGATAAAAACATCGCGGGGTGGTGTGAATCGGAGGGTCTGAATTAGGATAGGCAGTGAGTGGCAATGTAGGATGGAGAAAAGCACGGCGGGGTGGTCAGCATGGGGAGTTCAGGAAACATGCAGTGGCAATGTAGGATAGGTTTCTGAAAAACATCGCGGGGTGGTGCGCTTTCTATGGGTGTGTAACATTACGTTCACTAGTAGGATTGAGAAAAACATCACGGGGTGGTGTGAATCGGAGGGTCTGAATTAGGATAGGCAGTGAGTGGCAATGTAGGATGGAGAAAAGCACCGGAGGGTGGACAGCATGGGGAGGTCAGGAAACATGCAGTGGCAATGATAGAAAGGTTTCTGAAAAACATCGCGGGGTGGTGTGCGTTGTATGGGTGTGTAACATTACATTCACTAGTAGTAGTGAGAAAAACATCACGGGGTGGTGTGAATTGGAGAGTCTGAATTAGAATAGGCAGTGAGTGGCCATGTAGGACGGAGAAAAGCACCGCGGGGTGGTCAGCATGGGGAGGTCAGGAAACATGCAGTGGCAATGTAGGATAGGTTTCTGAAAAACATCGCGGGGTGGTGCGCATTCTATGGGTGTTTAACTTTACATTCAGTAGTAGGAGTGAGAAAAACATCACGGAGTGGTGTGAATCGCAGGGTTTGAATTAGAATAGGCAGTGAGTTTCAGTGTAGTATGGAGAAAAGCACTGCGGAGTGGTCAGCATGGGGAGGTCAGGAAACATGCAGTGGCAATGTACGATAGGATTCTGAAAAACATCGCGGGGTGGTGCGTATTGTATGGGTGTGTAATATTACATTCACTAGTAGGAGTGAGAAAAACATCGCGGGTGGTGCGCATTGTATGGGTGTGTAACATTACATTCACTAGTAGGAATGAGAAAAACATCACGGGGCGGTGTGAATCCGAGGGTCTGTTTAGGAAGGGCAGTGAGTGGCAATGTAGAATGGAGAAGAGCACGGCAGAGTTGTCAGCATGGGAAGGTCAGGAAACATGCAGTGGCAATGTAGGATAGGTTTCTGAAAAACATCGGGGGTGGTGCGCATTCTATGGGTGTTTAACATTACGTTCACTAGTAGTACTGAGAAAAACATCACGGGGTGGTGTGAATCGGAGGGTCTGAATTAGGATAGGCAGTGATTGGCAATGTAGGATGTAGAAAAGCACCGAGGGGTGGACATCATGGTGAGCTCAGGAAACATGCAGTGGCAATGTAGGATAGGTTTCTGAAAAACATCGCGGGGTGGTGCGCATTGTATGGGTGTGTAACATTACATTCACTAGTTGGAGTTAGAAAAACAATGTAGGGTCATGTGAATCAGAGGGTCTGAATTAGGATTGGCAGTGAGTGGCAATGTAGGATGGAGAAAAGCACTGCGGAGTGGTCAGCATGGGGAGGTCAGGAAACATGCAATGGCAATGTAGGATAGGTTTCTGAAAAACATCGCGGTGTGGTGCGCATTGTATGTGTGTGTAACATTAAATTCACTAGTAGGAGTCAGAAAAACATCACGGGGTTGTGCGAATCGTATGGCTGTGTAACATTACATTCACTAGTAGGAGTGAGAAAAACATCACGGGGTTGTGCGAATCGTATGGCTGTGTAACATACATTCACTAGTAGCAGTGAGAAAAACATCACGGGGTGGTGTGAATCGGAGGGTCTGAATTAGGATAGGCAGTGAGTGGCAATGTAGGATGGAGAAAAGCACCGCAGGGTGGTCAGCATGGGGAGGTGAGGAAACATGTAGTGGCAATGTTGGATAAGTTTCTGAAAAACATCGCGGGGTGGTGCGCATTGTATGGGTGTGTAACATTACATTCACTAGTAGGAGTGAGAAAAACATCACGGGGTGGTGTGAATCTGAGGGTCTGAATTAGGATAGGCAGTGAGTGGCAATGTAGGATGGAGAAAAGCACGGCGGGGTGGTCAGCATGGGGAGGTCAGGAAACATGCAGTATCAATGAAGGATAGGTTTCTGAAAAACATCGCGGGGTGGTGCGCATTCTATGGGTGTGTAACATTACGTTCACTAGCAGGAGTGAGAAAAACATCGCGGGGTGGTGTGAATCGGAGGCTCTGAATTAGGATAGTCAGTGAGTGGCAATGTAGGATGGAGAAAAGCACCGCGGTGTGGTCAGCATAGGGAGGTCAGAAAACATGCAGTGGCAATGTAGGATAGGTTTCTGAAAAACATCGCACCGTGGTGCGCATTGTATGGATATGTAACATTACAGTCACTAGTAGGAGTGAGAAAAACATCACGGGGTGGTGTGCATTGTATTTCTGTGTAACATTACATTCACTAGTAGGAGTGAGAAAAACATCATGGGGTGGTGTGAATCTGAGGGTCTGAATTAGGATAGACAGTGAGTGGCAATGTAGGATGGAGAAAAGCATCGCGGGGTGGTCAGCAGGGGGAGGTCAGGAAACATGCAGTGGCAATGTAGGATATGTTTCTGAAAAACATTGCGAGGTGCTGCGCATTGTATGGGTGTGTAACATTACATTCACTCGCAGGAGTTAGAAAAACATCACGGGGTGGTGTGAATCGGAGGGTCTGAATTAGGGGAGGCAGTGAGTGGCAATGTAGGATGGAGAAAAGCACCGTGGGTTGGTCAGCATGGGGAGGTCAGGAAACATGCAGGGGCAATGTAGGATAGGTTTCTGGAAAACATCGCATGGGGGGGCGCATTGTATGGGTGTGAAACATAACATTCACTAGTAGGAGTGAGAAAAACATCGCGCGGGGGTGTGAATCGGAGTGTCTGAATTAGGATAGGCAGTGAGTGGCAATGTAGGATGGAGAAATGCACCGCGGGTTGGTCAGCATGGGGAGGTCAGGAAACATGCAGTGGCAATGTAGGATAGGTTTCTGAAAAACATCGCGGGGTGGTGCGCATTGTGTGGGTGTGTAACATTACATTCACTAGTAGGAATGATAAAAACATCACGGGGTGGTGTGAATAGGAGGGTCTGAATTAGGGTAGGCAGTGAGTGGCAATGTAGGTTGGAGGAAAGCACGGCGGGGTGGTCAGCATGGGGAGGTCAGGAAACATGCAGTGGCAATGTAGGATAGGTTTCTGAAAAACATCGCGGGGTGGCGCGCATTGTATGGGAGTGTAACATTACATTCACTAGTAGGATTGAGAAAAACATCACGGGGTGGTGCACATTGTATGGCAGTGTAGCATTACATTCAGTAGTAGGAGTGAAAAAAACATCACGGGGTGGTGTGAATCGGAGGATCTGAATTAGGATAGGCAGTGAGTTTCAATGTAGGATGGAGAAAAGCACCGCGGGGTGGAAAGCATGGGGAGGTCTGGAAAAATGCTGTGGCGATGTAGCATAGGTTTATGAAAAACATCGTGGGGTGGTGCGCATTGTATGGTGTGTAACATTACATTCACTAGTAGGAGTGAGAAAAACATCACGGGGTGGTGTGAATCGGAGGGTCTGAATTAGGGAAGGCAGTGACTGGCAATGTAGGATGGAGAAAAGTACCGCGGGTTGTTCCGCATGGGGAGGTCAGGAAACATGCAGTGGCAATGTAGGATAGGTTTCTGAAAAACATCGCGGGGTGGTGCGCATTGTATGGGTGTGTAACATTACATTCACTAGTAGGAGTGAGAAAAACATCACGGGGTGGTGCGAATTGTATGGCTGTGTAACATTACATTCACTACTAGGAGTGAGAAAAACATCACGGAGTGGTGTGAATCGGAGGGTTTGAATTAGGATAGGCAGTGAGTGGCAATGTAGGATGGAGAAAAGTACCGCAAGGTGGTCAGCATGGGGAGGTCAGGAAACATGCAGTTGCAATGTAGGATAGGTTTCTGAAAAACATCGCGGGGTGGTGCGCATTGTATGGGTGTGTAACTTTACATTCACTAGTAGGAGTGAGAAAAACATCATGGAGTGTTGTGAATCGGAGGGTTTGAATTAGGATAGGCAGTGAGTTTCAATGTAGGATGGAGAAGAGCACTGCGGAGTGGTCAGCATGGGGAGGTCAGGAAACATGCAGTGGCAATGTACGATAGGATTCTGAAAAACATCGCGGGGTGGTGCGCATTGTATGGGTGTGTAACATTACATTCACTAGTAGGAGTGAGAAAAACATCGCGGGTGGTGCGCATTGTATGGGTGTGTAACATTACATTCACTAGTAGGAGTGAGAAAAATATCACAGGGCGGTGTGAATCCGAGTTTATGTTTAGGATAGGCAGTGAGTGGCAATGTAGAATGGAGAAAAGCACGGCGGAGTGGTCAGCATGGGGAGGTCAGGAAACATGCAGTGGCAATGTAGGATAGGTTTCTGAAAAACATCGCGGGGTGTTGCGCATTCTATGGGTGTGTAACATTACGTTCACTAGTAGGAGTGAGAAAAAATTCGCGGGGTGGTGCGCATTTTATGGCTGTGCAACATTACATTCACTAGTAGGAGTGACAAAAACATCACGGGGTGGTGCGAATCGGGGGGTCTGAATTAGGATAGGCAGTGAGTGGCAATGCAGGTTGGAGAAAAGCACCGCAGGGTGGTCAGCATGCGGAGGTTAGGAAACATGCGGTGGCAATGTAGGATAGATTTCTGAAAAACATCGCGAGTTGGTGCGCATTGTATGGGTGTGTAACATTACATTTACTAGTAGGAGTGAGAAAAACATCGCGCGGGGGTGTGAATCGGAGTGTCTGAATTAGGATAGGCAGTGAGTGGCAATGTAGGATGGAGAAAAGCACCGCGCTGTGCTCAGCATGGGGAGGTCTGGAAACATGCAGTGGCAATGTAGGATAGGTTTCTGAAAAACATCGCGGGGTGGTGCGCATTGTGTAGGTGTGTAACATTACATTCACTAGTAGGAATGAGAAAAACATCACGGGGTGGTGTGAATAGGAGGGTCTGAATTAGGGTAGGCAGTGAGTGGCAATGTAGGATGGAGAAAAGCACCGCGAGTTGGTCAGCATGCGGAGGTCAGGAAACATGTAGTGACAATGTAGGATACGATTCTGAAAAACATCGTGGGGTGGTGCGCATTATATGGGTGTGTAACATTACATTCACTAGTAGGAGTGAGAAAAATATCTCGGGGTGGTGAGCATTTTATGGCTGTGCAACATTATATTCACTAGTAGGAGTGAGAAAAACATCACGGGTTGGTGTGAATCGGGGGTCTGAATTAGGATAGGCAGTGAGTGGCAATGTAGGATGGAGAAAAGCTCCGCGGAGTGGTCAGCATGGGGAGGTCAGGAAACATGCAGTGGCAATGTAGGATACGTTTCTGAAAAACATCGCGGGGTGGTGCGCATTCTATGGGTGTGTAACTTTACATTCACTAGTAGGAGTGAGAAAAACATCACGGGGTGGTGTGAATCGGAGGGTGTGAATTAGGATAGGCAGTGAGTTTCAATGTAAGATGGAGAAAAGCACCCCGGGGTGGAAAGCATGGGGAGGTCAGGAAAAATGCTGTGGCAATGTAGCATAGGTTTATGAAAAACATCGCTGGATGGTGCGCATTGTATGGTGTGTAACATTACATTCACTAGTAGGAGTGAGAAAAACATCACGGGGTGGTGTGCATTGTATTTCTGTGTAACATTACATTCACTAGTAGGAGTGCGAAAATCATCATGGGGTGGTGTGAATCTGAGGGTCTGAATTAGGATAGGCAGTGAGGGGCAATGTAGGATGGAGAAAAGCATCGCGGGGTGGTCAGCATGGGGAGCTCAGGAAACATGCAGTGGCAATGTAGGATAGGTTTCTGAAAAACATCGCGGGGTGGTCGCATTGTATGGGTGTGTAACATTACATTGACTAGTAGGAGTGAGAAAAACATCACGGGGTGTTGTGAATCCGAGGGTCTGAGTTAGGATAGATAGCGAGTGGCAAAGTAGAATGGAGAAAAGCACCGTGGGGTGGTCAGCATGGGGAGGTCAGGAAACATGCAGTGGCAATGTAGGATAGGTTTCTGAAAAACATCGCGGGGTGGTGCGCATTCTATGGGTGTGTAACATTTCCTTCACTAGTAGGAGTGAGAAAAACATCACGGGGTGGTGTGAATCGGAGGGTCTGAATTAGGGAAGGCAGAGAGTGGCAATGTAGGATGGAGAAAAGCACCGCGGGTTGGTCAGCATGGGGAGGTCAGGAAACATGCAGTGGCAATGTAGGAAAGGTTTCTGAAAAACATCGCGGGGTGCGGAGCAATGTATGGGTGTGTAACATTACATTCACTAGTAGAAGTGAGAAAAAATTCGCGGGGTTGTGCGAATTTTATGGCTGTGCAACATTACATTCACTAGTAGGAGTGAGAAAAACATCACGGGGTGGTGTGAATCGGGGGTACGAATTATGATAGGCAGTGGCAATGCAGGATGGAGAAAAGCACCGCGGGGTGGTCAGCATGGGTAGGTCAGGAAACATGCAGTGGCAATGTAGGATAGGTTTCTGAAAAACGTCGCGGGGTGGTGCGCATTGTATGGGTGTGTAACATTACGTTCACTAGTAGGAGTTAGAAAAACATCACGGGGTGGTGTGAATCAGAGGGTCTGAATTAGGGAAGGCAGTGACTGGCAATGTAGGATGGAGAAAAGTACCGCGGGTTGTTCCGCATGGGGAGGTCAGGAAACATGCAGTGGCAATGTAGGATAGGTTTCTGAAAAACATCGCGGGGTGGTGCGCATTGTATGGGTGTGTAACATTACATTCACTAGTAGGAGTGAGAAAAACATCACGGGGTGGTGCGAATTGTATGGCTGTGTAACATTACATTCACTACTAGGAGTGAGAAAAACATCACGGAGTGGTGTGAATCGGAGGGTTTGAATTAGGATAGGCAGTGAGTGGCAATGTAGGATGGAGAAAAGTACCGCAAGGTGGTCAGCATGGGGAGGTCAGGAAACATGCAGTTGCAATGTAGGATAGGTTTCTGAAAAACATCGTGGGGTGGTGCGCATTGTATGGGTGTGTAACTTTACATTCACTAGTAGGAGTGAGAAAAACATCATGGAGTGTTGTGAATCAGAGGGTTTGAATTAGGATAGGCAGTGAGTTTCAATGTAGGATGGAGAAGAGCACTGCGGAGTGGTCAGCATGGGGAGGTCAGGAAACATGCAGTGGCAATGTACGATAGGATTCTGAAAAACATCGCGGGGTGGTGCGCATTGTATGGGTGTGTAACATTACATTCACTAGTAGGAGTGAGAAAAACATTGCGGGTGGTGCGCATTGTATGGGTGTGTAACATTACATTCACTAGTAGGAGTGAAAAAAATATCACAGGGCGGTGTGAATCCGAGTTTATGTTTAGGATAGGCAGTGAGTGGCAATGTAGAATGGAGAAAAGCACGGCGGAGTGGTCAGCATGGGGAGGTCAGGAAACATGCAGTGGCAATGTAGGATAGGTTTCTGAAAAACATCGCGGGGTGTTGCGCATTCTATGGGTGTGTAACATTACGTTCACTAGTAGGAGTGAGAAAAAATTCGCGGGGTGGTGCGCATTTTATGGCTGTGCAACATTACATTCACTAGTAGGAGTGACAAAAACATCACGGGGTGGTGCGAATCGGGGGGTCTGAATTAGGATAGGCAGTGAGTGGCAATGCAGGTTGGAGAAAAGCACCGCAGGGTGGTCAGCATGCGGAGGTTAGGAAACATGCGGTGGCAATGTAGGATAGATTTCTGAAAAACATCGCGAGTTGGTGCGCATTATATGGGTGTGTAACATTACATTCACTACTAGGAGTGAGAAAAACATCACGGAGTGGTGTGAATCGGAGGGCTTGAATTAGGATAGGCAGTGAGTGGCAATGTATGATGGAGAAAAGTACCGCCAGGTGGTCAGCATGGGGAAGTCAGGAAACATGCCGTGGCAATGTAGGATAGGTTTCTGAGAAACATCGCGGGGTGGTTCTCATTGAATGGGTGTGTAACATTACATTCGCAAGTAGGAGTGAGAAAAACATCACGGGGTGGTGTGAATCGGAGGGTCTGAATTAGGATACACAGTGAGTGGCAATGTAGGTTTGAGAAAAGCACCGCGGGGTGTTCAGCATGGTGAAGTCCGGAAACATGTAGTGGAAATGTAGGATAGGTTTCTGAAAAACATCGCGGGGTGGTGCGAATTGTATGGGTGTGTAACATTACATTCACTAGTAGGATTGATAAAAACATCGCGGGGTGGTGTGAATCGGAGGGTCTGAATTAGGATAGGCAGTGAGTGGCAATGTAGGATGGAGAAAAGCACGGCGGGGTGGTCAGCATGGGGAGTTCAGGAAACATGCAGTGGCAATGTAGGATAGGTTTCTGAAAAACATCGCGGGGTGGTGCGCTTTCTATGGGTGTGTAACATTACGTTCACTAGTAGGATTGAGAAAAACATCACGGGGTGGTGTGAATCGGAGGGTCTGAATTAGGATAGGCAGTGAGTGGCAATGTAGGATGGAGAAAAGCACCGGAGGGTGGACAGCATGGGGAGGTCAGGAAACATGCAGTGGCAATGATAGAAAGGTTTCTGAAAAACATCGCGGGGTGGTGTGCGTTGTATGGGTGTGTAACATTACATTCACTAGTAGTAGTGAGAAAAACATCACGGGGTGGTGTGAATTGGAGAGTCTGAATTAGAATAGGCAGTGAGTGGCCATGTAGGACGGAGAAAAGCACCGCGGGGTGGTCAGCATGGGGAGGTCAGGAAACATGCAGTGGCAATGTAGGATAGGTTTCTGAAAAACATCGCGGGGTGGTGCGCATTCTATGGGTGTTTAACTTTACATTCAGTAGTAGGAGTGAGAAAAACATCACGGAGTGGTGTGAATCGCAGGGTTTGAATTAGAATAGGCAGTGAGTTTCAGTGTAGTATGGAGAAAAGCACTGCGGAGTGGTCAGCATGGGGAGGTCAGGAAACATGCAGTGGCAATGTACGATAGGATTCTGAAAAACATCGCGGGGTGGTGCGTATTGTATGGGTGTGTAATATTACATTCACTAGTAGGAGTGAGAAAAACATCGCGGGTGGTGCGCATTGTATGGGTGTGTAACATTACATTCACTAGTAGGAATGAGAAAAACATCACGGGGCGGTGTGAATCCGAGGGTCTGTTTAGGAAGGGCAGTGAGTGGCAATGTAGAATGGAGAAGAGCACGGCAGAGTTGTCAGCATGGGAAGGTCAGGAAACATGCAGTGGCAATGTAGGATAGGTTTCTGAAAAACATCGGGGGTGGTGCGCATTCTATGGGTGTTTAACATTACGTTCACTAGTAGTACTGAGAAAAACATCACGGGGTGGTGTGAATCGGAGGGTCTGAATTAGGATAGGCAGTGATTGGCAATGTAGGATGTAGAAAAGCACCGAGGGGTGGACATCATGGTGAGCTCAGGAAACATGCAGTGGCAATGTAGGATAGGTTTCTGAAAAACATCGCGGGGTGGTGCGCATTGTATGGGTGTGTAACATTACATTCACTAGTTGGAGTTAGAAAAACAATGTAGGGTCATGTGAATCAGAGGGTCTGAATTAGGATTGGCAGTGAGTGGCAATGTAGGATGGAGAAAAGCACTGCGGAGTGGTCAGCATGGGGAGGTCAGGAAACATGCAATGGCAATGTAGGATAGGTTTCTGAAAAACATCGCGGTGTGGTGCGCATTGTATGTGTGTGTAACATTAAATTCACTAGTAGGAGTCAGAAAAACATCACGGGGTTGTGCGAATCGTATGGCTGTGTAACATTACATTCACTAGTAGGAGTGAGAAAAACATCACGGGGTTGTGCGAATCGTATGGCTGTGTAACATACATTCACTAGTAGCAGTGAGAAAAACATCACGGGGTGGTGTGAATCGGAGGGTCTGAATTAGGATAGGCAGTGAGTGGCAATGTAGGATGGAGAAAAGCACCGCAGGGTGGTCAGCATGGGGAGGTGAGGAAACATGTAGTGGCAATGTTGGATAAGTTTCTGAAAAACATCGCGGGGTGGTGCGCATTGTATGGGTGTGTAACATTACATTCACTAGTAGGAGTGAGAAAAACATCACGGGGTGGTGTGAATCTGAGGGTCTGAATTAGGATAGGCAGTGAGTGGCAATGTAGGATGGAGAAAAGCACGGCGGGGTGGTCAGCATGGGGAGGTCAGGAAACATGCAGTATCAATGAAGGATAGGTTTCTGAAAAACATCGCGGGGTGGTGCGCATTCTATGGGTGTGTAACATTACGTTCACTAGCAGGAGTGAGAAAAACATCGCGGGGTGGTGTGAATCGGAGGCTCTGAATTAGGATAGTCAGTGAGTGGCAATGTAGGATGGAGAAAAGCACCGCGGTGTGGTCAGCATAGGGAGGTCAGAAAACATGCAGTGGCAATGTAGGATAGGTTTCTGAAAAACATCGCACCGTGGTGCGCATTGTATGGATATGTAACATTACAGTCACTAGTAGGAGTGAGAAAAACATCACGGGGTGGTGTGCATTGTATTTCTGTGTAACATTACATTCACTAGTAGGAGTGAGAAAAACATCATGGGGTGGTGTGAATCTGAGGGTCTGAATTAGGATAGACAGTGAGTGGCAATGTAGGATGGAGAAAAGCATCGCGGGGTGGTCAGCAGGGGGAGGTCAGGAAACATGCAGTGGCAATGTAGGATATGTTTCTGAAAAACATTGCGAGGTGCTGCGCATTGTATGGGTGTGTAACATTACATTCACTCGCAGGAGTTAGAAAAACATCACGGGGTGGTGTGAATCGGAGGGTCTGAATTAGGGGAGGCAGTGAGTGGCAATGTAGGATGGAGAAAAGCACCGTGGGTTGGTCAGCATGGGGAGGTCAGGAAACATGCAGGGGCAATGTAGGATAGGTTTCTGGAAAACATCGCATGGGGGGGGCGCATTGTATGGGTGTGAAACATAACATTCACTAGTAGGAGTGAGAAAAACATCGCGCGGGGGTGTGAATCGGAGTGTCTGAATTAGGATAGGCAGTGAGTGGCAATGTAGGATGGAGAAATGCACCGCGGGTTGGTCAGCATGGGGAGGTCAGGAAACATGCAGTGGCAATGTAGGATAGGTTTCTGAAAAACATCGCGGGGTGGTGCGCATTGTGTGGGTGTGTAACATTACATTCACTAGTAGGAATGATAAAAACATCACGGGGTGGTGTGAATAGGAGGGTCTGAATTAGGGTAGGCAGTGAGTGGCAATGTAGGTTGGAGGAAAGCACGGCGGGGTGGTCAGCATGGGGAGGTCAGGAAACATGCAGTGGCAATGTAGGATCGGTTTCTGAAAAACATCGCGGGGTGGCGCGCATTGTATGGGAGTGTAACATTACATTCACTAGTAGGATTGAGAAAAACATCACGGGGTGGTGCACATTGTATGGCAGTGTAGCATTACATTCAGTAGTAGGAGTGAAAAAAACATCACGGGGTGGTGTGAATCGGAGGATCTGAATTAGGATAGGCAGTGAGTTTCAATGTAGGATGGAGAAAAGCACCGCGGGTGGAAAGCATGGGGAGGTCTGGAAAAATGCTGTGGCGATGTAGCATAGGTTTATGAAAAACATCGTGGGGTGGTGCGCATTGTATGGTGTGTAACATTACATTCACTAGTAGGAGTGAGAAAAACATCACGGGGTGGTGTGAATCCGAGGGTCTGTTTAGGATAAGCAGTGTGTGGCAATGTAGAATGGAGAAAAGCACGGCGGGGTGGTCAGCATGGGGAGGTCAGGAAACATGCAGTGGCAATGTAGGATAGGTTTCTGAAAAACATCGCGGGGTCGTGCGCATTGTATGGGTGTGTAACATTACATTCACTAGTAGGAGTGAGAAAAACATCGCGGGTTGGTGTCAATCGGAGGGTCTGAATTAGGATAGGCAGTGAGTGGCAATGTAGGATGGAGAAAAGCACCGCGGAGTGTTCAGCATGGGGAGGTCAGCAAACATGCATTGGCAATGTAGGATAGGTTTCTTAAAAACATTGCGGGGTGGTGCGCATTGTATGGGTGTGTAACATTACATTAACTAGTAGGAGTGAGAAAAACATCACGGGGTGGTGCGCATTGTATTTCTGTGTAACATTACATTCACTTGCAGGAGTGAGAAAAACATCATGGGGTGGTGTGAATCTGAGGGTCTGAATTAGGATAGGCAGTGAGTGGCAATGTAGGATGGAGAAAAGCACCGCGGAGTGGTCTGCATGGGGACGTCAGGAAACATGCAGTGGCAATGTAGGATAGGTTTCTGAAAAACATCGCGGGGTGGTCGCATTTTATGGGTGTGTAACATTACATTGACTAGTAGGAGTGAGAAAAACATCACGGGGTGGTGTGAATCCGAGGGTCTGAATTAGGATAGGCAGTGAGTGGCAAAGTAGAATGGAGAAAAGCACCGTTGGCTGGTCAGCATGGGGAGGTCAGGAAACATGCAGTACCAATGTAGGATAGGTTTCTAAAAAACATCGCTGAGTGGTGCGCATTCTATGGGTGTGTAACATTACCTTCACTAGTAGGAGTGAGATAAACATCACGGGGTGGTGTGAAACGGAGGGTCTGAATTAGGGAAGGCAGTGAGTGGCAATTTAGGATGGAGAAAAGCACCGCGGGTTGTTCAGCATGGGGAGGTCAGGAAACATGCAGTGGCAATGTAGGAAAGGTTTCTGAAAAACATCGCGGGGTGGGGAGCAATGTATGGGTGTGTAACATTACATTCACTAGTAGGAGCGAGAAAAACATCGCGCGGGTGTGTGAATCGGAGGGTCTGAATTAGGGTAGGCAGTGAGTGGCAATGTAGGATGGAGAACAGCACCGAGGGGTGGTCAGCATGGGGAGGTCAGGAAACATGCAGTGGCAATGTAGGATAGGTTTCTGAAAAACATCGTGCGGTGGTGCGCATTGTGTGGGTGTGTAATATTACATTCACTAGTAGGAATAAGAAAAACATCACGGGGTGGTGTGAATAGGAGGGTCTGAATTAGGGTAGGCAGTGAGTGGCAATGTAGGATGGAAGAAAGCATGGCGGGGTGGTCAGCATGGGGAAGTAAGGAAACATGCAGTGGCAATGTTGGATAGGTTTCTGAAAAACATTGCGGGGTGGTGCGCATTGTATGGTTGTGTAACATTACATTCACAAGTAGGAGTGAGAAAAACGTCACGGGGTGGTGCGAATTGTATGGCTGTGTAACATTACATTCACTAGTAGGAGTGAGAAAAACATCACGGGGTGGTGTGAATCGGAGGGTCTGAATTAGGATAGGCAGTGAGTGGAAATGTAGGATGGAGAAAAGCTCCGCGGGGTGGTCAGCATGGGGAGGTCAGGAAACATGTAGTGGCAATGTAGGATACGTTTCTGAAAAACATCGCGGGGTGGTGCGCATTGTATGGCTGTCTAACATTACATTCACTAGTAGGCGTGAGAAAAAATTCGCGGGGTGGTGCGCATTTTATGGCTGTGCAACATTACATTCACTAGTAGGAGTGAGAAAAACATCACGGGGTGGTGTGAATCGGGGGGTATGAATTAGGATAGGCAGTGAGTGGCAATGCAGGATGGAGAAAAGCACCGCGGGGTGGTCAGCATGGGGAGGTCAGGAAACATGCAGTGGCAATGTAGGATAGGTTTCTGAAAAACATCGCGGGGTGGTGCGCATTCTATGGGTGTGTAACATTACCTTCACTAGTAGGAGTTAGAAAAACATCAAGGGGTGGTGTGAATCGGAGGGTCTGAATTAGGGAAGGCAGTGAGTGGCAATGTAGGATGGAGAAAAGTACCACGGGTTGGTCCGCATGGGGAGGTCAGGAAACATGCTGTGGCAATGTAGGATAGGTTTCTGAAAAACATCGCGGGGTCGTGCGCATTGTATGGGTGTGTAACATTACATTCACTAGTAGGAGTGAGAAAAACATCACGGGGTGGTGCGAATTGTATGGCTGTGTAACATTACATTCACTAGTAGGAGTGAGAAAAACATCACGGGGCGGTGTGAATCGGAGGGTTTGAATTAGAATAGGCAGTGAGTTTCAATGTAGTATGGAGAAAAGCACTGCGGAGTGGTCAGCATGGGGAGGTCAGGAAACATGCATTGGCAATGTACGATAGGATTCTGAAAAACATAGCGGGGTGGTGCGCATTGTATGGGTGTGTAACATTACATTCACTAGTAGGAGTGAGAAAAACATCACGTAGTGGTGTGAATCGGAGGGTTTGAATTAGAATAGGCAGTGAGTTTCAATGTAGTATGGAGAAAAGCACTGCGGAGTGGTCAGCATGGGGAGGTCAGGAAACATGCATTGGCAATGTACGATAGGATTCTGAAAAACATAGCGGGGTGGTGCGCATTGTATGGGTGTGTAACATTACATTCACTAGTAGGAGTGAGAAAAACATCGCGGGTGGTGCGCATTGTATGGGTGTGTAACATTACATTCACTAGTAGGAGTGAGAAAAACATCACGGGGCGGTGTGAATCCGAGGGTCTGTTTAGGATAGGCAGTGAGTGGAAATGTAGAATGGAGAAAAGCACGGCGGAGTGGTCAGCATGGGAAGGTCAGGAAACATGCAGTGGCAATGTAGGATAGGTTTCTGAAAAACATCGGGGGTGGTGCGCATTCTATGGGTGTTTAACATTACGTTCACTAGTAGTAGTGAGAAAAACATCACGGGGTGGTGTGAATCGGAGGGTCTGAATTAGGATAGGCAGTGAGTGGCAATGTAGGATGCAGAAAAGCACCGAGCGGTGGACATCATGGGGAGGTCAGGAAACATGCAGTGGCAATGTAGGATAGGTTTCTGAAAAACATCGCGGGGTGGTGCGCATTGTATGGGTGTGTAACATTACATTCACTAGTTGGAGTTAGAAAAACAACGTGGGGTCGTGTGAATCAGAGGGTCTGAATTAGGATTGGCAGTGAGTGGCAATGTAGGATGGAGAAAAGCACTGCGGAGTGGTCAGCATGGGGAGGTCAGGAAACATGCAGTGGCAATGTAGGATAGGTTTCTGAAAAACATTGCGGGGTGGTGCGCATTGTATGGGTGTGTAACATTACATTCACTAGTATTAGTGAGAAAAACATCACGGGGTGGTGCGCATTGTATTTCTGTGTAACATTACATTGACTAGTAGGAGTGAGAAAAACATCACGGGGTGGTGTGAATCCGAGGGTCTGAATTAGGATAGGCAGTGAGTGGCAATGCAGAATGGAGAAAAGCACCGCGGGGTGGTCAGCATGGGGAGGTCAGGAAACATGCAGTGGCAATGTAGGATAGGTTTTTGAAAAACATCACGGGGTGTGCGCATTCTATGGGTGTGTAACATTACCTTCACTAGTAGGAGTGAGAAAAACATCACGGGTTGGGGTGAATCGGAGGGTCTGAATTAGGGAAGGCAGTGAGTGGCAATGTAGGATGGAGAAAAGCACCGCGGGTTGGTCTGCATGGTGAGGTCAGGAAACATGCAGTGGCAATGTAGGATAGGGTTCTGAAAAACATCCCGGGGTGGGTCGCAATGTATGGGTGTGTAACATTACATTCACTAGTAGGAGTGAGAAAAACATCACGGAGTGGTGTGAATCGGAGGGTTTGAATTAGGATAGGCAGTGAGTGGCAATGTATGATGGAGAAAAGTACCGCCAGGTGGTCAGCATGGGGAAGTCAGGAAACATGCCGTGGCAATGTAGGATAGGTTTCTGAGAAACATCGCGGGGTGGTTCTCATTGAATGGGTGTGTAACATTACATTCGCAAGTAGGAGTGAGAAAAACATCACGGGGTGGTGTGAATCGGAGGGTCTGAATTAGGATACACAGTGAGTGGCAATGTAGGTTTGAGAAAAGCACCGCGGGGTGTTCAGCATGGTGAAGTCCGGAAACATGTAGTGGAAATGTAGGATAGGTTTCTGAAAAACATCGCGGGGTGGTGCGAATTGTATGGGTGTGTAACATTACATTCACTAGTAGGATTGATAAAAACATCGCGGGGTGGTGTGAATCGGAGGGTCTGAATTAGGATAGGCAGTGAGTGGCAATGTAGGATGGAGAAAAGCACGGCGGGGTGGTCAGCATGGGGAGTTCAGGAAACATGCAGTGGCAATGTAGGATAGGTTTCTGAAAAACATCGCGGGGTGGTGCGCTTTCTATGGGTGTGTAACATTACGTTCACTAGTAGGATTGAGAAAAACATCACGGGGTGGTGTGAATCGGAGGGTCTGAATTAGGATAGGCAGTGAGTGGCAATGTAGGATGGAGAAAAGCACCGGAGGGTGGACAGCATGGGGAGGTCAGGAAACATGCAGTGGCAATGATAGAAAGGTTTCTGAAAAACATCGCGGGGTGGTGTGCGTTGTATGGGTGTGTAACATTACATTCACTAGTAGTAGTGAGAAAAACATCACGGGGTGGTGTGAATTGGAGAGTCTGAATTAGAATAGGCAGTGAGTGGCCATGTAGGACGGAGAAAAGCACCGCGGGGTGGTCAGCATGGGGAGGTCAGGAAACATGCAGTGGCAATGTAGGATAGGTTTCTGAAAAACATCGCGGGGTGGTGCGCATTCTATGGGTGTTTAACTTTACATTCAGTAGTAGGAGTGAGAAAAACATCACGGAGTGGTGTGAATCGCAGGGTTTGAATTAGAATAGGCAGTGAGTTTCAGTGTAGTATGGAGAAAAGCACTGCGGAGTGGTCAGCATGGGGAGGTCAGGAAACATGCAGTGGCAATGTACGATAGGATTCTGAAAAACATCGCGGGGTGGTGCGTATTGTATGGGTGTGTAATATTACATTCACTAGTAGGAGTGAGAAAAACATCGCGGGTGGTGCGCATTGTATGGGTGTGTAACATTACATTCACTAGTAGGAATGAGAAAAACATCACGGGGCGGTGTGAATCCGAGGGTCTGTTTAGGAAGGGCAGTGAGTGGCAATGTAGAATGGAGAAGAGCACGGCAGAGTTGTCAGCATGGGAAGGTCAGGAAACATGCAGTGGCAATGTAGGATAGGTTTCTGAAAAACATCGGGGGTGGTGCGCATTCTATGGGTGTTTAACATTACGTTCACTAGTAGTACTGAGAAAAACATCACGGGGTGGTGTGAATCGGAGGGTCTGAATTAGGATAGGCAGTGATTGGCAATGTAGGATGTAGAAAAGCACCGAGGGGTGGACATCATGGTGAGCTCAGGAAACATGCAGTGGCAATGTAGGATAGGTTTCTGAAAAACATCGCGGGGTGGTGCGCATTGTATGGGTGTGTAACATTACATTCACTAGTTGGAGTTAGAAAAACAATGTAGGGTCATGTGAATCAGAGGGTCTGAATTAGGATTGGCAGTGAGTGGCAATGTAGGATGGAGAAAAGCACTGCGGAGTGGTCAGCATGGGGAGGTCAGGAAACATGCAATGGCAATGTAGGATAGGTTTCTGAAAAACATCGCGGTGTGGTGCGCATTGTATGTGTGTGTAACATTAAATTCACTAGTAGGAGTCAGAAAAACATCACGGGGTTGTGCGAATCGTATGGCTGTGTAACATTACATTCACTAGTAGGAGTGAGAAAAACATCACGGGGTTGTGCGAATCGTATGGCTGTGTAACATACATTCACTAGTAGCAGTGAGAAAAACATCACGGGGTGGTGTGAATCGGAGGGTCTGAATTAGGATAGGCAGTGAGTGGCAATGTAGGATGGAGAAAAGCACCGCAGGGTGGTCAGCATGGGGAGGTGAGGAAACATGTAGTGGCAATGTTGGATAAGTTTCTGAAAAACATCGCGGGGTGGTGCGCATTGTATGGGTGTGTAACATTACATTCACTAGTAGGAGTGAGAAAAACATCGCGGGGTGGTGTGAATCGGAGGCTCTGAATTAGGATAGTCAGTGAGTGGCAATGTAGGATGGAGAAAAGCACCGCGGTGTGGTCAGCATAGGGAGGTCAGAAAACATGCAGTGGCAATGTAGGATAGGTTTCTGAAAAACATCGCACCGTGGTGCGCATTGTATGGATATGTAACATTACAGTCACTAGTAGGAGTGAGAAAAACATCACGGGGTGGTGTGCATTGTATTTCTGTGTAACATTACATTCACTAGTAGGAGTGAGAAAAACATCATGGGGTGGTGTGAATCTGAGGGTCTGAATTAGGATAGACAGTGAGTGGCAATGTAGGATGGAGAAAAGCATCGCGGGGTGGTCAGCAGGGGGAGGTCAGGAAACATGCAGTGGCAATGTAGGATATGTTTCTGAAAAACATTGCGAGGTGCTGCGCATTGTATGGGTGTGTAACATTACATTCACTCGCAGGAGTTAGAAAAACATCACGGGGTGGTGTGAATCGGAGGGTCTGAATTAGGGGAGGCAGTGAGTGGCAATGTAGGATGGAGAAAAGCACCGTGGGTTGGTCAGCATGGGGAGGTCAGGAAACATGCAGGGGCAATGTAGGATAGGTTTCTGGAAAACATCGCATGGGGGGGCGCATTGTATGGGTGTGAAACATAACATTCACTAGTAGGAGTGAGAAAAACATCGCGCGGGGGTGTGAATCGGAGTGTCTGAATTAGGATAGGCAGTGAGTGGCAATGTAGGATGGAGAAATGCACCGCGGGTTGGTCAGCATGGGGAGGTCAGGAAACATGCAGTGGCAATGTAGGATAGGTTTCTGAAAAACATCGCGGGGTGGTGCGCATTGTGTGGGTGTGTAACATTACATTCACTAGTAGGAATGATAAAAACATCACGGGGTGGTGTGAATAGGAGGGTCTGAATTAGGGTAGGCAGTGAGTGGCAATGTAGGTTGGAGGAAAGCACGGCGGGGTGGTCAGCATGGGGAGGTCAGGAAACATGCAGTGGCAATGTAGGATAGGTTTCTGAAAAACATCGCGGGGTGGCGCGCATTGTATGGGAGTGTAACATTACATTCACTAGTAGGATTGAGAAAAACATCACGGGGTGGTGCACATTGTATGGCAGTGTAGCATTACATTCAGTAGTAGGAGTGAAAAAAACATCACGGGGTGGTGTGAATCGGAGGATCTGAATTAGGATAGGCAGTGAGTTTCAATGTAGGATGGAGAAAAGCACCGCGGGGTGGAAAGCATGGGGAGGTCTGGAAAAATGCTGTGGCGATGTAGCATAGGTTTATGAAAAACATCGTGGGGTGGTGCGCATTGTATGGTGTGTAACATTACATTCACTAGTAGGAGTGAGAAAAACATCACGGGGTGGTGTGAATCGGAGGGTCTGAATTAGGGAAGGCAGTGACTGGCAATGTAGGATGGAGAAAAGTACCGCGGGTTGTTCCGCATGGGGAGGTCAGGAAACATGCAGTGGCAATGTAGGATAGGTTTCTGAAAAACATCGCGGGGTGGTGCGCATTGTATGGGTGTGTAACATTACATTCACTAGTAGGAGTGAGAAAAACATCACGGGGTGGTGCGAATTGTATGGCTGTGTAACATTACATTCACTACTAGGAGTGAGAAAAACATCACGGAGTGGTGTGAATCGGAGGGTTTGAATTAGGATAGGCAGTGAGTGGCAATGTAGGATGGAGAAAAGTACCGCAAGGTGGTCAGCATGGGGAGGTCAGGAAACATGCAGTTGCAATGTAGGATAGGTTTCTGAAAAACATCGCGGGGTGGTGCGCATTGTATGGGTGTGTAACTTTACATTCACTAGTAGGAGTGAGAAAAACATCATGGAGTGTTGTGAATCGGAGGGTTTGAATTAGGATAGGCAGTGAGTTTCAATGTAGGATGGAGAAGAGCACTGCGGAGTGGTCAGCATGGGGAGGTCAGGAAACATGCAGTGGCAATGTACGATAGGATTCTGAAAAACATCGCGGGGTGGTGCGCATTGTATGGGTGTGTAACATTACATTCACTAGTAGGAGTGAGAAAAACATCGCGGGTGGTGCGCATTGTATGGGTGTGTAACATTACATTCACTAGTAGGAGTGAGAAAAATATCACAGGGCGGTGTGAATCCGAGTTTATGTTTAGGATAGGCAGTGAGTGGCAATGTAGAATGGAGAAAAGCACGGCGGAGTGGTCAGCATGGGGAGGTCAGGAAACATGCAGTGGCAATGTAGGATAGGTTTCTGAAAAACATCGCGGGGTGTTGCGCATTCTATGGGTGTGTAACATTACGTTCACTAGTAGGAGTGAGAAAAAATTCGCGGGGTGGTGCGCATTTTATGGCTGTGCAACATTACATTCACTAGTAGGAGTGACAAAAACATCACGGGGTGGTGCGAATCGGGGGGTCTGAATTAGGATAGGCAGTGAGTGGCAATGCAGGTTGGAGAAAAGCACCGCAGGGTGGTCAGCATGCGGAGGTTAGGAAACATGCGGTGGCAATGTAGGATAGATTTCTGAAAAACATCGCGAGTTGGTGCGCATTGTATGGGTGTGTAACATTACATTTACTAGTAGGAGTGAGAAAAACATCGCGCGGGGGTGTGAATCGGAGTGTCTGAATTAGGATAGGCAGTGAGTGGCAATGTAGGATGGAGAAAAGCACCGCGCTGTGCTCAGCATGGGGAGGTCTGGAAACATGCAGTGGCAATGTAGGATAGGTTTCTGAAAAACATCGCGGGGTGGTGCGCATTGTGTAGGTGTGTAACATTACATTCACTAGTAGGAATGAGAAAAACATCACGGGGTGGTGTGAATAGGAGGGTCTGAATTAGGGTAGGCAGTGAGTGGCAATGTAGGATGGAGAAAAGCACCGCGAGTTGGTCAGCATGCGGAGGTCAGGAAACATGTAGTGACAATGTAGGATACGATTCTGAAAAACATCGTGGGGTGGTGCGCATTATATGGGTGTGTAACATTACATTCACTAGTAGGAGTGAGAAAAATATCTCGGGGTGGTGAGCATTTTATGGCTGTGCAACATTATATTCACTAGTAGGAGTGAGAAAAACATCACGGGTTGGTGTGAATCGGGGGTCTGAATTAGGATAGGCAGTGAGTGGCAATGTAGGATGGAGAAAAGCTCCGCGGAGTGGTCAGCATGGGGAGGTCAGGAAACATGCAGTGGCAATGTAGGATACGTTTCTGAAAAACATCGCGGGGTGGTGCGCATTCTATGGGTGTGTAACTTTACATTCACTAGTAGGAGTGAGAAAAACATCACGGGGTGGTGTGAATCGGAGGGTGTGAATTAGGATAGGCAGTGAGTTTCAATGTAAGATGGAGAAAAGCACCCCGGGGTGGAAAGCATGGGGAGGTCAGGAAAAATGCTGTGGCAATGTAGCATAGGTTTATGAAAAACATCGCTGGATGGTGCGCATTGTATGGTGTGTAACATTACATTCACTAGTAGGAGTGAGAAAAACATCACGGGGTGGTGTGCATTGTATTTCTGTGTAACATTACATTCACTAGTAGGAGTGCGAAAATCATCATGGGGTGGTGTGAATCTGAGGGTCTGAATTAGGATAGGCAGTGAGGGGCAATGTAGGATGGAGAAAAGCATCGCGGGGTGGTCAGCATGGGGAGCTCAGGAAACATGCAGTGGCAATGTAGGATAGGTTTCTGAAAAACATCGCGGGGTGGTCGCATTGTATGGGTGTGTAACATTACATTGACTAGTAGGAGTGAGAAAAACATCACGGGGTGTTGTGAATCCGAGGGTCTGAGTTAGGATAGATAGCGAGTGGCAAAGTAGAATGGAGAAAAGCACCGTGGGGTGGTCAGCATGGGGAGGTCAGGAAACATGCAGTGGCAATGTAGGATAGGTTTCTGAAAAACATCGCGGGGTGGTGCGCATTCTATGGGTGTGTAACATTTCCTTCACTAGTAGGAGTGAGAAAAACATCACGGGGTGGTGTGAATCGGAGGGTCTGAATTAGGGAAGGCAGAGAGTGGCAATGTAGGATGGAGAAAAGCACCGCGGGTTGGTCAGCATGGGGAGGTCAGGAAACATGCAGTGGCAATGTAGGAAAGGTTTCTGAAAAACATCGCGGGGTGCGGAGCAATGTATGGGTGTGTAACATTACATTCACTAGTAGAAGTGAGAAAAAATTCGCGGGGTTGTGCGAATTTTATGGCTGTGCAACATTACATTCACTAGTAGGAGTGAGAAAAACATCACGGGGTGGTGTGAATCGGGGGTACGAATTATGATAGGCAGTGGCAATGCAGGATGGAGAAAAGCACCGCGGGGTGGTCAGCATGGGTAGGTCAGGAAACATGCAGTGGCAATGTAGGATAGGTTTCTGAAAAACGTCGCGGGGTGGTGCGCATTGTATGGGTGTGTAACATTACGTTCACTAGTAGGAGTTAGAAAAACATCACGGGGTGGTGTGAATCAGAGGGTCTGAATTAGGGAAGGCAGTGACTGGCAATGTAGGATGGAGAAAAGTACCGCGGGTTGTTCCGCATGGGGAGGTCAGGAAACATGCAGTGGCAATGTAGGATAGGTTTCTGAAAAACATCGCGGGGTGGTGCGCATTGTATGGGTGTGTAACATTACATTCACTAGTAGGAGTGAGAAAAACATCACGGGGTGGTGCGAATTGTATGGCTGTGTAACATTACATTCACTACTAGGAGTGAGAAAAACATCACGGAGTGGTGTGAATCGGAGGGTTTGAATTAGGATAGGCAGTGAGTGGCAATGTAGGATGGAGAAAAGTACCGCAAGGTGGTCAGCATGGGGAGGTCAGGAAACATGCAGTTGCAATGTAGGATAGGTTTCTGAAAAACATCGTGGGGTGGTGCGCATTGTATGGGTGTGTAACTTTACATTCACTAGTAGGAGTGAGAAAAACATCATGGAGTGTTGTGAATCAGAGGGTTTGAATTAGGATAGGCAGTGAGTTTCAATGTAGGATGGAGAAGAGCACTGCGGAGTGGTCAGCATGGGGAGGTCAGGAAACATGCAGTGGCAATGTACGATAGGATTCTGAAAAACATCGCGGGGTGGTGCGCATTGTATGGGTGTGTAACATTACATTCACTAGTAGGAGTGAGAAAAACATTGCGGGTGGTGCGCATTGTATGGGTGTGTAACATTACATTCACTAGTAGGAGTGAAAAAAATATCACAGGGCGGTGTGAATCCGAGTTTATGTTTAGGATAGGCAGTGAGTGGCAATGTAGAATGGAGAAAAGCACGGCGGAGTGGTCAGCATGGGGAGGTCAGGAAACATGCAGTGGCAATGTAGGATAGGTTTCTGAAAAACATCGCGGGGTGTTGCGCATTCTATGGGTGTGTAACATTACGTTCACTAGTAGGAGTGAGAAAAAATTCGCGGGGTGGTGCGCATTTTATGGCTGTGCAACATTACATTCACTAGTAGGAGTGACAAAAACATCACGGGGTGGTGCGAATCGGGGGGTCTGAATTAGGATAGGCAGTGAGTGGCAATGCAGGTTGGAGAAAAGCACCGCAGGGTGGTCAGCATGCGGAGGTTAGGAAACATGCGGTGGCAATGTAGGATAGATTTCTGAAAAACATCGCGAGTTGGTGCGCATTATATGGGTGTGTAACATTACATTCACTACTAGGAGTGAGAAAAACATCACGGAGTGGTGTGAATCGGAGGGTTTGAATTAGGATAGGCAGTGAGTGGCAATGTATGATGGAGAAAAGTACCGCCAGGTGGTCAGCATGGGGAAGTCAGGAAACATGCCGTGGCAATGTAGGATAGGTTTCTGAGAAACATCGCGGGGTGGTTCTCATTGAATGGGTGTGTAACATTACATTCGCAAGTAGGAGTGAGAAAAACATCACGGGGTGGTGTGAATCGGAGGGTCTGAATTAGGATACACAGTGAGTGGCAATGTAGGTTTGAGAAAAGCACCGCGGGGTGTTCAGCATGGTGAAGTCCGGAAACATGTAGTGGAAATGTAGGATAGGTTTCTGAAAAACATCGCGGGGTGGTGCGAATTGTATGGGTGTGTAACATTACATTCACTAGTAGGATTGATAAAAACATCGCGGGGTGGTGTGAATCGGAGGGTCTGAATTAGGATAGGCAGTGAGTGGCAATGTACGATGGAGAAAAGCACGGCGGGGTGGTCAGCATGGGGAGTTCAGGAAACATGCAGTGGCAATGTAGGATAGGTTTCTGAAAAACATCGCGGGGTGGTGCGCTTTCTATGGGTGTGTAACATTACGTTCACTAGTAGGATTGAGAAAAACATCACGGGGTGGTGTGAATCGGAGGGTCTGAATTAGGATAGGCAGTGAGTGGCAATGTAGGATGGAGAAAAGCACCGGAGGGTGGACAGCATGGGGAGGTCAGGAAACATGCAGTGGCAATGATAGAAAGGTTTCTGAAAAACATCGCGGGGTGGTGTGCGTTGTATGGGTGTGTAACATTACATTCACTAGTAGTAGTGAGAAAAACATCACGGGGTGGTGTGAATTGGAGAGTCTGAATTAGAATAGGCAGTGAGTGGCCATGTAGGACGGAGAAAAGCACCGCGGGGTGGTCAGCATGGGGAGGTCAGGAAACATGCAGTGGCAATGTAGGATAGGTTTCTGAAAAACATCGCGGGGTGGTGCGCATTCTATGGGTGTTTAACTTTACATTCAGTAGTAGGAGTGAGAAAAACATCACGGAGTGGTGTGAATCGCAGGGTTTGAATTAGAATAGGCAGTGAGTTTCAGTGTAGTATGGAGAAAAGCACTGCGGAGTGGTCAGCATGGGGAGGTCAGGAAACATGCAGTGGCAATGTACGATAGGATTCTTAAAAACATCGCGGGGTGGTGCGTATTGTATGGGTGTGTAATATTACATTCACTAGTAGGAGTGAGAAAAACATCGCGGGTGGTGCGCATTGTATGGGTGTGTAACATTACATTCACTAGTAGGAATGAGAAAAACATCACGGGGCGGTGTGAATCCGAGGGTCTGTTTAGGAAGGGCAGTGAGTGGCAATGTAGAATGGAGAAGAGCACGGCAGAGTTGTCAGCATGGGAAGGTCAGGAAACATGCAGTGGCAATGTAGGATAGGTTTCTGAAAAACATCGGGGGTGGTGCGCATTCTATGGGTGTTTAACATTACGTTCACTAGTAGTACTGAGAAAAACATCACGGGGTGGTGTGAATCGGAGGGTCTGAATTAGGATAGGCAGTGATTGGCAATGTAGGATGTAGAAAAGCACCGAGGGGTGGACATCATGGTGAGCTCAGGAAACATGCAGTGGCAATGTAGGATAGGTTTCTGAAAAACATCGCGGGGTGGTGCGCATTGTATGGGTGTGTAACATTACATTCACTAGTTGGAGTTAGAAAAACAATGTAGGGTCATGTGAATCAGAGGGTCTGAATTAGGATTGGCAGTGAGTGGCAATGTAGGATGGAGAAAAGCACTGCGGAGTGGTCAGCATGGGGAGGTCAGGAAACATGCAATGGCAATGTAGGATAGGTTTCTGAAAAACATCGCGGTGTGGTGCGCATTGTATGTGTGTGTAACATTAAATTCACTAGTAGGAGTCAGAAAAACATCACGGGGTTGTGCGAATCGTATGGCTGTGTAACATTACATTCACTAGTAGGAGTGAGAAAAACATCACGGGGTTGTGCGAATCGTATGGCTGTGTAACATACATTCACTAGTAGCAGTGAGAAAAACATCACGGGGTGGTGTGAATCGGAGGGTCTGAATTAGGATAGGCAGTGAGTGGCAATGTAGGATGGAGAAAAGCACCGCAGGGTGGTCAGCATGGGGAGGTGAGGAAACATGTAGTGGCAATGTTGGATAAGTTTCTGAAAAACATCGCGGGGTGGTGCGCATTGTATGGGTGTGTAACATTACATTCACTAGTAGGAGTGAGAAAAACATCACGGGGTGGTGTGAATCTGAGGGTCTGAATTAGGATAGGCAGTGAGTGGCAATGTAGGATGGAGAAAAGCACGGCGGGGTGGTCAGCATGGGGAGGTCAGGAAACATGCAGTATCAATGAAGGATAGGTTTCTGAAAAACATCGCGGGGTGGTGCGCATTCTATGGGTGTGTAACATTACGTTCACTAGCAGGAGTGAGAAAAACATCGCGGGGTGGTGTGAATCGGAGGCTCTGAATTAGGATAGTCAGTGAGTGGCAATGTAGGATGGAGAAAAGCACCGCGGTGTGGTCAGCATAGGGAGGTCAGAAAACATGCAGTGGCAATGTAGGATAGGTTTCTGAAAAACATCGCACCGTGGTGCGCATTGTATGGATATGTAACATTACAGTCACTAGTAGGAGTGAGAAAAACATCACGGGGTGGTGTGCATTGTATTTCTGTGTAACATTACATTCACTAGTAGGAGTGAGAAAAACATCATGGGGTGGTGTGAATCTGAGGGTCTGAATTAGGATAGACAGTGAGTGGCAATGTAGGATGGAGAAAAGCATCGCGGGGTGGTCAGCAGGGGGAGGTCAGGAAACATGCAGTGGCAATGTAGGATATGTTTCTGAAAAACATTGCGAGGTGCTGCGCATTGTATGGGTGTGTAACATTACATTCACTCGCAGGAGTTAGAAAAACATCACGGGGTGGTGTGAATCGGAGGGTCTGAATTAGGGGAGGCAGTGAGTGGCAATGTAGGATGGAGAAAAGCACCGTGGGTTGGTCAGCATGGGGAGGTCAGGAAACATGCAGGGGCAATGTAGGATAGGTTTCTGGAAAACATCGCATGGGGGGGGCGCATTGTATGGGTGTGAAACATAACATTCACTAGTAGGAGTGAGAAAAACATCGCGCGGGGGTGTGAATCGGAGTGTCTGAATTAGGATAGGCAGTGAGTGGCAATGTAGGATGGAGAAATGCACCGCGGGTTGGTCAGCATGGGGAGGTCAGGAAACATGCAGTGGCAATGTAGGATAGGTTTCTGAAAAACATCGCGGGGTGGTGCGCATTGTGTGGGTGTGTAACATTACATTCACTAGTAGGAATGATAAAAACATCACGGGGTGGTGTGAATAGGAGGGTCTGAATTAGGGTAGGCAGTGAGTGGCAATGTAGGTTGGAGGAAAGCACGGCGGGGTGGTCAGCATGGGGAGGTCAGGAAACATGCAGTGGCAATGTAGGATAGGTTTCTGAAAAACATCGCGGGGTGGCGCGCATTGTATGGGAGTGTAACATTACATTCACTAGTAGGATTGAGAAAAACATCACGGGGTGGTGCACATTGTATGGCAGTGTAGCATTACATTCAGTAGTAGGAGTGAAAAAAACATCACGGGGTGGTGTGAATCGGAGGATCTGAATTAGGATAGGCAGTGAGTTTCAATGTAGGATGGAGAAAAGCACCGCGGGTGGAAAGCATGGGGAGGTCTGGAAAAATGCTGTGGCGATGTAGCATAGGTTTATGAAAAACATCGTGGGGTGGTGCGCATTGTATGGTGTGTAACATTACATTCACTAGTAGGAGTGAGAAAAACATCACGGGGTGGTGTGAATCCGAGGGTCTGTTTAGGATAAGCAGTGTGTGGCAATGTAGAATGGAGAAAAGCACGGCGGGGTGGTCAGCATGGGGAGGTCAGGAAACATGCAGTGGCAATGTAGGATAGGTTTCTGAAAAACATCGCGGGGTCGTGCGCATTGTATGGGTGTGTAACATTACATTCACTAGTAGGAGTGAGAAAAACATCGCGGGTTGGTGTCAATCGGAGGGTCTGAATTAGGATAGGCAGTGAGTGGCAATGTAGGATGGAGAAAAGCACCGCGGAGTGTTCAGCATGGGGAGGTCAGCAAACATGCATTGGCAATGTAGGATAGGTTTCTTAAAAACATTGCGGGGTGGTGCGCATTGTATGGGTGTGTAACATTACATTAACTAGTAGGAGTGAGAAAAACATCACGGGGTGGTGCGCATTGTATTTCTGTGTAACATTACATTCACTTGCAGGAGTGAGAAAAACATCATGGGGTGGTGTGAATCTGAGGGTCTGAATTAGGATAGGCAGTGAGTGGCAATGTAGGATGGAGAAAAGCACCGCGGAGTGGTCTGCATGGGGACGTCAGGAAACATGCAGTGGCAATGTAGGATAGGTTTCTGAAAAACATCGCGGGGTGGTCGCATTGTATGGGTGTGTAACATTACATTGACTAGTAGGAGTGAGAAAAACATCACGGGGTGGTGTGAATCCGAGGGTCTGAATTAGGATAGGCAGTGAGTGGCAAAGTAGAATGGAGAAAAGCACCGTTGGCTGGTCAGCATGGGGAGGTCAGGAAACATGCAGTACCAATGTAGGATAGGTTTCTAAAAAACATCGCTGAGTGGTGAGCATTCTATGGGTGTGTAACATTACCTTCACTAGTAGGAGTGAGATAAACATCACGGGGTGGTGTGAAACGGAGGGTCTGAATTAGGGAAGGCAGTGAGTGGCAATTTAGGATGGAGAAAAGCACCGCGGGTTGTTCAGCATGGGGAGGTCAGGAAACATGCAGTGGCAATGTAGGAAAGGTTTCTGAAAAACATCGCGGGGTGGGGAGCAATGTATGGGTGTGTAACATTACATTCACTAGTAGGAGCGAGAAAAACATCGCGCGGGTGTGTGAATCGGAGGGTCTGAATTAGGGTAGGCAGTGAGTGGCAATGTAGGATGGAGAACAGCACCGAGGGGTGGTCAGCATGGGGAGGTCAGGAAACATGCAGTGGCAATGTAGGATAGGTTTCTGAAAAACATCGTGCGGTGGTGCGCATTGTGTGGGTGTGTAATATTACATTCACTAGTAGGAATAAGAAAAACATCACGGGGTGGTGTGAATAGGAGGGTCTGAATTAGGGTAGGCAGTGAGTGGCAATGTAGGATGGAAGAAAGCATGGCGGGGTGGTCAGCATGGGGAAGTAAGGAAACATGCAGTGGCAATGTTGGATAGGTTTCTGAAAAACATTGCGGGGTGGTGCGCATTGTATGGTTGTGTAACATTACATTCACAAGTAGGAGTGAGAAAAACGTCACGGGGTGGTGCGAATTGTATGGCTGTGTAACATTACATTCACTAGTAGGAGTGAGAAAAACATCACGGGGTGGTGTGAATCGGAGGGTCTGAATTAGGATAGGCAGTGAGTGGAAATGTAGGATGGAGAAAAGCTCCGCGGGGTGGTCAGCATGGGGAGGTCAGGAAACATGTAGTGGCAATGTAGGATACGTTTCTGAAAAACATCGCGGGGTGGTGCGCATTGTATGGCTGTCTAACATTACATTCACTAGTAGGCGTGAGAAAAAATTCGCGGGGTGGTGCGCATTTTATGGCTGTGCAACATTACATTCACTAGTAGGAGTGAGAAAAACATCACGGGGTGGTGTGAATCGGGGGGTATGAATTAGGATAGGCAGTGAGTGGCAATGCAGGATGGAGAAAAGCACCGCGGGGTGGTCAGCATGGGGAGGTCAGGAAACATGCAGTGGCAATGTAGGATAGGTTTCTGAAAAACATCGCGGGGTGGTGCGCATTCTATGGGTGTGTAACATTACCTTCACTAGTAGGAGTTAGAAAAACATCAAGGGGTGGTGTGAATCGGAGGGTCTGAATTAGGGAAGGCAGTGAGTGGCAATGTAGGATGGAGAAAAGTACCACGGGTTGGTCCGCATGGGGAGGTCAGGAAACATGCTGTGGCAATGTAGGATAGGTTTCTGAAAAACATCGCGGGGTCGTGCGCATTGTATGGGTGTGTAACATTACATTCACTAGTAGGAGTGAGAAAAACATCACGGGGTGGTGCGAATTGTATGGCTGTGTAACATTACATTCACTAGTAGGAGTGAGAAAAACATCACGGGGCGGTGTGAATCGGAGGGTTTGAATTAGAATAGGCAGTGAGTTTCAATGTAGTATGGAGAAAAGCACTGCGGAGTGGTCAGCATGGGGAGGTCAGGAAACATGCATTGGCAATGTACGATAGGATTCTGAAAAACATAGCGGGGTGGTGCGCATTGTATGGGTGTGTAACATTACATTCACTAGTAGGAGTGAGAAAAACATCACGGAGTGGTGTGAATCGGAGGGTTTGAATTAGAATAGGCAGTGAGTTTCAATGTAGTATGGAGAAAAGCACTGCGGAGTGGTCAGCATGGGGAGGTCAGGAAACATGCATTGGCAATGTACGATAGGATTCTGAAAAACATAGCGGGGTGGTGCGCATTGTATGGGTGTGTAACATTACATTCACTAGTAGGAGTGAGAAAAACATCGCGGGTGGTGCGCATTGTATGGGTGTGTAACATTACATTCACTAGTAGGAGTGAGAAAAACATCACGGGGCGGTGTGAATCCGAGGGTCTGTTTAGGATAGGCAGTGAGTGGAAATGTAGAATGGAGAAAAGCACGGCGGAGTGGTCAGCATGGGAAGGTCAGGAAACATGCAGTGGCAATGTAGGATAGGTTTCTGAAAAACATCGGGGGTGGTGCGCATTCTATGGGTGTTTAACATTACGTTCACTAGTAGTAGTGAGAAAAACATCACGGGGTGGTGTGAATCGGAGGGTCTGAATTAGGATAGGCAGTGAGTGGCAATGTAGGATGCAGAAAAGCACCGAGCGGTGGACATCATGGGGAGGTCAGGAAACATGCAGTGGCAATGTAGGATAGGTTTCTGAAAAACATCGCGGGGTGGTGCGCATTGTATGGGTGTGTAACATTACATTCACTAGTTGGAGTTAGAAAAACAACGTGGGGTCGTGTGAATCAGAGGGTCTGAATTAGGATTGGCAGTGAGTGGCAATGTAGGATGGAGAAAAGCACTGCGGAGTGGTCAGCATGGGGAGGTCAGGAAACATGCAGTGGCAATGTAGGATAGGTTTCTGAAAAACATTGCGGGGTGGTGCGCATTGTATGGGTGTGTAACATTACATTCACTAGTATTAGTGAGAAAAACATCACGGGGTGGTGCGCATTGTATTTCTGTGTAACATTACATTGACTAGTAGGAGTGAGAAAAACATCACGTGGTGGTGTGAATCCGAGGGTCTGAATTAGGATAGGCAGTGAGTGGCAATGCAGAATGGAGAAAAGCACCGCGGGGTGGTCAGCATGGGGAGGTCAGGAAACATGCAGTGGCAATGTAGGATAGGTTTTTGAAAAACATCACGGGGTGTGCGCATTCTATGGGTGTGTAACATTACCTTCACTAGTAGGAGTGAGAAAAACATCACGGGTTGGGGTGAATCGGAGGGTCTGAATTAGGGAAGGCAGTGAGTGGCAATGTAGGATGGAGAAAAGCACCGCGGGTTGGTCTGCATGGTGAGGTCAGGAAACATGCAGTGGCAATGTAGGATAGGGTTCTGAAAAACATCCCGGGGTGGGTCGCAATGTATGGGTGTGTAACATTACATTCACTAGTAGGAGTGAGAAAAACATCGCGCGGGGGTGTGAATCGGAGAGTCTGAATTAGGGTAGGTAGTGAGTGGCAATATAGGATGGAAAACAGCACCACGGGGTTGTCAGCATGGAGAGGTCAGGAAACATGCAGTGGCAATGTAGGATAGGTTTCTGAAAAACATCGCGGGGTGGTGCGCATTGTATGTGTGTGTAACATTACATTCACTAGTAGGAGTGAGAAAAAAATCACGGGGTGGTGCAAATCGTATGGCTGTGTAACATTACATTCACTAGTAGGAGTGAGAAAAACATCACGGGGTGGTGTGAATCGGAGGGTCTGAATTAGGATAGGCAGTGAGTGGCAATGTAGGATGGAGAAAAGCACCGCAGGGTGGTCAGCATGGGGAGGTGAGGAAACATGTAGTGGCAATGTTGGATAAGTTTCTGAAAAACATCGCGGGGTGGTGCGCATTGTATGGGTGTGTAACATTACATTCACTAGTAGGAGTGAGAAAAACATCACGGGGTGGTGTGAATCCGAGGGTCTGTTTAGGATAGGCAGTGTGTGGCAATGTAGAATGGAGAAAAGCACGGCGGGGTGGTCACTATGGGGAGGTCAGGAAACATGCAGTGGCAATGTAGGATAGGTTTCTGAAAAACATCGCGGGGTCGTGCGCATTGTATGGGTGTGTAACATTACATTCACTAGTAGGAGTGAGAAAAACATCGCGGGTTGGTGTGAATCGGAGGGTCTGAATTAGGATAGGCAGTGAGTGGCAATGTAGGATGGAGAAAAGCACCGCGGAGTGGTCAGCATGGGGAGGTCAGGAAACATGCATTGGCAATGTAGGATAGGTTTCTTAAAAACATTGCGGGGTGGTGCGCATTGTATGGGTGTGTAACATTACATTCACTAATAGGAGTGAGAAAAACATCACGGGGTGGTGCGCATTGTATTTCTGTGTAACATTACATTCACTTGCAGGAGTGAGAAAAACATCATGGGGTGGTGTGAATCTGAGGGTCTTAATTAGGATAGGCAGTGAGTGGCAATGTAGGTTGGTGAAAAGCACCGCGGGTTGGTCAGCATGGGGAGGTCAGGAAACATGCAGTGGCAATGTAGGAAAGGTTTCTGAAAAACATCGCGGGGTGGGGAGCAATGTATGGGTGTGTAACATTATATTCACTAGTAGGAGTGAGAAAAACATCGCGCGGGTGTGTGAATCGGAGGGTCTGAATTACGGTAGGCAGTGAGTGGCAATGTAGGATGGAGAACAGCACCGCGGGGTCGTCAGCATGGGGAGGTCAGGAAACATGCAGTGGCAATGTAGGATAGGTTTCTGAAAAACATCGCGCGGTGGTGCGCATTGTGTGGGTGTGTAATATTACATTCACTAGTAAGAA
Source organism: Cavia porcellus (assembly GCF_034190915.1). Lineage (NCBI taxonomy): Eukaryota > Metazoa > Chordata > Mammalia > Rodentia > Caviidae > Cavia > Cavia porcellus. The sequence goes on from NW_026947515.1 coordinate 33,573,485, forward strand.
TAAGAAAAACATCACGGGGTGGTGTGAATAGGAAGGTCTGAATTAGGGTAGGCAGTGAGTGGCAATGTAGGATGGAAGAAAGCACGGCGGGGTGGTCAGCATGGGGAGGTCAGGAAACATGCAGTGGCAATGTAGGATAGGTTTCTGAAAAACATCGCGGGGTCGTGCGCATTGTATGGGTGTGTAACATTACATTCACTAGTAGGAGTGAGAAAAACATCACGGGGTTGTTTGAATCGGAGGGTCTGAATTAGGGAAGGCAGTGAGTGGCAATGTAGGATGGAGAAAAGTACCGCGGGTTGGTCCGCATGGGGAGGTCAGGAAACATGCAGTGGCAATGTAGGATAGGTTTCTGAAAAACATCGCGGGGTCGTGCGCATTGTATGGGTGTGTAACATTACATTCACTAGTAGGAGTGAGAAAAACATCACGGGGTGGTGCGAATTGTATGGCTGTGTAACATTACATTCACTAGTAGGAGTGAGAAAAACATCAACGGGTGGTGTGAATCGGAGGGTCTGAATTAGGATAGGAGGTGAGTGGCAATGTAGGATGGAGAAAAGCACCGCGTGGTGTTCAGCATGGGGAAGTCAGGAAACATGTAGTGGCAATGTAGGATACGTTTCTGAAAAACATCGCGGGGTGGTGCGCATTGTATGGGTGTGTAACATTACATTCACTAGTAGGAGTGAGAAAAAATTCGCGGGGTGGTGCGCATTTTATGGCTGTGCAACATTACATTCACTAGTAGGAGTGAGAAAAACATCACGGGGTGGTGTGAATCGGGTGGTCTGAATTAGGATAGGCAGTGAGTGGCAATGCAGGATGGAGAAAAGCACCGCAGGGTGGTCAGCATGGGGAGGTTAGGAAACATGCGGTGGCAATGTAGGATAGATTTCTGGAAAACATCGCGAGTTGGTGCGCATTATATGGGTGTGTAACATTACATTCACTACTAGGAGTGAGAAAAACATCACGGAGTGGTGTGAATCGGAGGGTTTAAATTAGGATAGGCAGTGAGTGGCAATGTAGGATGGAGAAAAGTACTGCCAGGTGGTCAGCATGGGGAAGTCAGGAAACATGCAGTGGCAATGTAGGATAGGTTTCTGAAAAACATCGCGAGGTGGTGCTCAGTGTATGGGTGTTTAACATTACATTGACTAGTAGGAGTGAGAAAAACATCACGGGGTGGTGTGAATCCGAGGGTCTGAATTAGGATAGGCAGTGAGTGGCAATGTAGAATGGAGAAAAGCACAGCGGGGTGGTCAGCATGGGGAGGTCAGGAAACATGCAATGGCAATGTAGGATAGGTTTCTGAAAAACATCGCCTGGTGGTGCGCATTGTATGGGTGTGTAACATTACATTCACTAGTAGGAGTGAGAAAAACATCACAGGGTGGTGTGAATCGGAGGGTCTGAATTAGGGGAGGCAGTCAGTGGCAATGTAGGATGGAGAAAAGCACCGCGGGTTGGTCCGCCTGGGGAGGTCAGGAAACATGCAGTGGCAATGTAGGATAGGTTTCTGAAAAACATCGCGGGGTGGTGCGCATTGTGTGGGTGTGTAACATTACATTCACTAGTAGGAGTGAGAAAAACATCGCGGGGTGGTGTGAATCGGAGGGCCTGAATTAGGATAGGCAGTGAGAGGCAATGTAGGATGGAGAAAAGCACCGCGGAGTGGTCAACGTGGGGAGGTCAGGAAACATGCAGTGGCAATGTAGGATAGGTTTCTGAAAAAATCGCGGGGTGGTGCACATTATATGGGTGTGTAACATTACATTCACTAGTAGGAGTGAGAAAAACATCGCGTGGTGGTGCGCATTGTATGGGTGTGTAACATTACATTCACTAGTAAGAGTGAGAAAAAATTCGTGGGATGGTGCGCATTTTATGGCTGTGCAACATTACATTCACTAGTAGGAGTGAGAAAAACATCACGGGGTGGTGTGAATCGGGGGGTCTGAATTAGGATAGGCAGTGAGTGGCAATGCAGGATGGAGAAAAGCACCGCTGGGTGGTCAGCATGGGGAGGTTAGGAAACATGCGGTAGCAATATAGGATAGATTTCTGAAAAACATCGCGGGTTGGTGCGCATTATATTGGTGTGTAACATTACATTCACTAGTAGGAGTGAGAAAAACATCATGGGGTGGTGTGAATCGGGGGGTCTGAATTAGGATAGGCAGTGAGTGGCAATGTAGGATGGAGAAAAGTACTGCGGGGTGGTCAGCATGGGGAGGTCAGGAAACATGCTGTGCCAATGTAGGATTCGTTTCTGAAAAACATCGCGGGGTTGTTTGCATTCTATGGGTGTGTAACTTTACATTCACTAGTAGGAGTGAGAAAAACATCACGGGGTGGTGTGAATCGGAGGGTCTGAATTAGGATAGGCAGTGAGTGGCTATGTAGGATGGAGAAATGCAACGCGGGGTGGTCAGCATGGGGAGGTCAGGAAACATGCTGTGCAATGTAGGATACGTTTCTGAAAAACATCGCGGGGTGGTGCGCATTGTGTGGGTGTGTAACATTACATTCACTAGTAGGAGTGAGAAAAACATCGCGGGGTGGTGTGAATCGGAGGGCCTGAATTAGGATAGGCAGTGAGAGGCAATGTAGGATCGAGAAAAGCACCGCGGAGTGGTCAACATGGGGAGGTCAGGAAACATGCAGTGGCACTGTAGGATAGGTTTCTGAAAAAATCGGGGGGGGGGTGCGCATTTTATGAGTGTGTAACATTACATTCACTAGTAGGAGTGAGAAAAACATCGCGGGGTGGTGCGCATTGTATGGGTGTGTAACATTACATTCACTAGTAGGAGTGAGAAAAAATTCGTGGGGTGGTGCGCATTTTATTGCTGTGCAACATTACATTCACTAGTAGGAGTGAGAAAAATATCACGGGGTGGTGTGAATCGGGGAGTCTGAATTAGGATAGGCAGTGAGTGGCAATGCAGGATGGAGAAAAGCACCGCTGGGTGGTCAGCATGGGGAGGTTAGGAAACACGCGGTAGCAATGTAGGATAGATTTCTGAAAAACATCGCGGGTTGGTGCGCATTATATTGGTTTGTAACATTACATTCACTAGTAGGAGTGAGAAAAACATCGCGGGGTGGTGTGAATCGGAGGGTCTGAATTAGGATAGGCAGTGAGTGGCAATGTAGGGTGGAGAAAAGCACCGCGGAGTGGTCAGCATGCGGAGGCCAGGAAACATGCAGAGGCAATGTATGATAGGTTTCTGAAAAACATCGCGGGGTGGTGCGTATTGTAAGGGTGCGTAACATTTCATTCACTAGTAGGAGTGAAAAAAACATCACGGGGTGGTGTGAATCGGAGGGTCTGAATTAGGATAGGCAGTGAGTGGCTATGTAGGATGGAGAAAAGCACCGCGGGGTGGTCAGCATGGGCAGGTCAGGAAACATGCAGTGGCAATGTAGGATACGTTTCTGAAAAACATCGCGGGGTGGTGCGCATTCTATGGGTGTGTAACTTTACATTCACTAGTAGGAGTGAGAAAAACATCACGGGGTGGTGTGAATCGGAGGATCTGAATTAGGATAGGCAGTGAGTTTCAATGTAGGATGGAGAAAAGCACCGCGGGGTGGAAAGCATGGGGAGGTCTGGAAAAATGCTGTGGCAATGTAGCATAGGTTTATGAAAAACATCGCGGGGTGGTGCGCATTGTACATGTGTGTAACATTACATTCACTAGTAGGAGTGAGAAAAACATCGCGGGGTGGTGTGAATTGTATGGCTGTGTAAAATTACATTCACTAGTAGGAGTGAGAAAAACATCACGGGGTGGTGTGAATCCGAGGGTCTGTTTAGGATAGGCAGTGTGTGGCAATGTAGAATGGAGAAAAGCACGGCGGGGTGGTCAGCATGGGAAGGTCAGGAAACATGCAGTGGCAATGTAGGATAGGTTTCTGAAAAACATCGCGGGGTCGTGCGCATTGTATGGGTGTGTAACATTACATTCACTAGTAGGAGTGAGAAAAACATCGCGGGTTGGTGTGAATCGGAGGGTCTGAATTAGGATAGGCAGTGAGTGGCAATGTAGGATGGAGAAAAGCACAGCGGAGTGGTCAGCATGGGGAGGTCAGGAAACATGCATTGGCAATGTAGGATAGGTTTCTTAAAAACATTGCGGGGTGGTGCGCATTGTATTTCTGTGTAACATTACATTCACTTGCAGGAGTGAGAAAAACATCATGGGGTGGTGTGAATCTGAGGGTCTTAATTAGGATAGGCAGTGAGTGGCAATGTAGGTTGGTGAAAAGCACCGCGGAGTGGTCAGTATGGGGACGTCAGGAAACATGCATTGGCAATGTAGGATAGGTTTCTGAAAAACATTGCGGTGTGGTGCGCATTGTATGGGTGTGTAACATTATATTCACTAGTAGGAGTGAGAAAAACATCACGGGGTGGTGCGCATTGTATTTCTGTGTAACATTACATTCACTAGTAGGAGTGAGAAAAACATCATGGGGTGGTGTGAATCTGAGGGTCTGAATTAGGATAGGCAGTGAGTGGCAATGTAGGATGGAGAAAAGCATCGCGGGGTGGTCAGCATGGGGAGGACAGGAAACATGCAGTGGCAATGTAGGATAGGTTTCTGAGAAACATCGCGGGGTGGTTGCATTGTATGGGTGTGTAACATTACATTGACTAGTAGGAGTGAGAAAAACATCACGGGGTGGTGTGAATCTGAGGGTCTGAATTAGGATAGGCAGTGAGTGGCAAAGTAGAATGAAGAAAAGCACCGTGGGGTGGTCAGCATGGGGAGGTCAGGAAACATGCAGTGGCAATGTAGTATAGGTTTCTAAAAAACATCGCTGAGTGGTGCGCATTCTATGGGTGTGCAACATTACATTCACTAGTAGGAGTGAGAAAAACATCACGGGGTGGTGTGAATCGGGGGGTATGAATTAGGATAGGCAGTGAGTGGCAATGCAGGATGGAGAAAAGCACCGCGGGGTTGTCAGCATGGGGTGGTCAGGAAACATGCAGTGGCAATGTAGGATAGGTTTCTGAAAAACATCGCGGGGTGGTGCGCATTCTATGGGTGTGTAACATTACCTTCACTAGTAGGAGTTAGAAAAACATCACGGGGTGGTTTGAATCGGAGGGTCTGAATTAGGGAAGGCAGTGAGTGGCAATGTAGGATGGAGAAAAGTACCGCGGGTTGGTCCGCATGGGGAGGTCAGGAAACATGCAGTGGCAATGTAGGATAGGTTTCTGAAAAACATCGCGGGGTCGTGCGCATTGTATGGGTGTGTAACATTACATTCACTAGTAGGAGTGAGAAAAACATCACGGGGTGGTGCGAATTGTATGGCTGTGTAACATTACATTGACTAGTAGGAGTGAGAAAAACATCATGGGGTGGTGTGAATCTGAGGGTCTGAATTAGGATAGGCAGTGAGTGGCAATGTAGGATGGAGAAAAGCATCGCGGGGTGGTCAGCATGGGGAGGACAGGAAACATGCAGTGGCAATGTAGGATAGGTTTCTGAGAAACATCGCGGGGTGGTTGCATTGTATGGGTGTGTAACATTACATTGACTAGTAGGAGTGAGAAAAACATCACGGGGTGGTGTGAATCTGAGGGTCTGAATTAGGATAGGCAGTGAGTGGCAAAGTAGAATGAAGAAAAGCACCGTGGGGTGGTCAGCATGGGGAGGTCAGGAAACATGCAGTGGCAATGTAGTATAGGTTTCTAAAAAACATCGCTGAGTGGTGCGCATTCTATGGGTGTGCAACATTACATTCACTAGTAGGAGTGAGAAAAACATCACGGGGTGGTGTGAATCGGGGGGTATGAATTAGGATAGGCAGTGAGTGGCAATGCAGGATGGAGAAAAGCACCGCGGGGTTGTCAGCATGGGGTGGTCAGGAAACATGCAGTGGCAATGTAGGATAGGTTTCTGAAAAACATCGCGGGGTGGTGCGCATTCTATGGGTGTGTAACATTACCTTCACTAGTAGGAGTTAGAAAAACATCACGGGGTGGTTTGAATCGGAGGGTCTGAATTAGGGAAGGCAGTGAGTGGCAATGTAGGATGGAGAAAAGTACCGCGGGTTGGTCCGCATGGGGAGGTCAGGAAACATGCAGTGGCAATGTAGGATAGGTTTCTGAAAAACATCGCGGGGTCGTGCACATTGTATGGGTGTGTAACATTACATTCACTAGTAGGAGTGAGAAAAACATCACGGGGTGGTGCGAATTGTATGGCTGTGTAACATTACATTGACTAGTAGGAGTGAGAAAAACATCAACGGGTGGTGTGAATCGGAGGGTCTGAATTAGGATAGGAGGTGAGTGGCAATGTAGGATGGAGAAAAGCACCGCGTGGTGTTCAGCATGGGGAAGTCAGGAAACATGTAGTGGCAATGTAGGATACGTTTCTGAAAAACATCGCGGGGTGGTGCGCATTGTATGGGTGTGTAACATTACATTCAGTAGTAGGAGTGAGAAAAAATTCGCGGGGTGGTGCGCATTTTATGGCTGTGCAACATTACATTCACTAGTAGGAGTGAGAAAAACATCACGGGGTGGTGTGAATCGGGCGGTCTGAATTAGGATAGGCAGTGAGTGGCAATGCAGGATGGAGAAAAGCACCGCAGGGTGGTCAGCATGGGGAGGTTAGGAAACATGCGGTGGCAATGTAGGATAGATTTCTGGAAAACATCGCGAGTTGGTGCGCATTATATGGGTGTGTAACATTACATTCACTACTAGGAGTGAGAAAAACATCACGGAGTGGTGTGAATCGGAGGGTTTGAATTAGGATAGGCAGTGAGTGGCAATGTAGGATGGAGAAAAGTACTGCCAGGTGGTCAGCATGGGGAAGTCAGGAAACATGCAGTGGCAATGTAGGATAGGTTTCTGAAAAACATCGCGAGGTGGTGCTCATTGTATGGGTGTTTAACATTACATTGACTAGTAGGAGTGAGAAAAAAATCACGGGGTGGTGTGAATCCGAGGGTCTGAATTAGGATAGGCAGTGAGTGGCAATGTAGAATGGAGAAAAGCACAGCGGGGTGGTCAGCATGGGGAGGTCAGGAAACATGCAATGGCAATGTAGGATAAGTTTCTGAAAAACATCGCCTGGTGGTGCGCATTGTATGGGTGTGTAACATTACATTCACTAGTAGGAGTGAGAAAAACATCACAGGGTGGTGTGAATCGGAGGGTCTGAATTAGGGGAGGCAGTCAGTGGCAATGTAGGATGGAGAAAAGCACCGCGGGTTGGTCCGCCTGGGGAGGTCAGGAAACATGCAGTGGCAATGTAGGATAGGTTTCTGAAAAACATCGCGGGGTGGTGCGCATTGTGTGGCTGTGCAACATTACATTCACTAGTAGGAGTGAGAAAAACATCACGGGGTGGTGTGAATCGGGCGGTCTGAATTAGGATAGGCAGTGAGTGGCAATGTAGGATGGAGAAAAGCACCGCGGAGTGGTCAACGTGGGGAGGTCAGGAAACATGCAGTGGCAATGTAGGATAGGTTTCTGAAAAAATCGCGGGGTGGAGCGCATTATATGGGTGTGTAACATTACATTCACTAGTAGGAGTGAGAAAAACATCGCGGGGTGGTGCGCATTGTATGGGTGTGTAACATTACATTCACTAGTAAGAGTGAGAAAAAATTCGTGGGATGGTGCGCATTTTATGGCTGTGCAACATTACATTCACTAGTAGGAGTGAGAAAAACATCACGGGGTGGTGTGAATCGGGGGGTCTGAATTAGGATAGGCAGTGAGTGGCAATGCATGATGGAGAAAAGCACCGCTGGGTGGTCAGCATGGGGAGGTTAGGAAACATGCGGTAGCAATATAGGATAGATTTCTGAAAAACATCGCGGGTTGGTGCGCATTATATTGGTGTGTAACATTACATTCACTAGTAGGAGTGAGCAAAACATCACGGGGTGGTGTGAATCGGGGGGTCTGAATTAGGATAGGCAGTGAGTGGCAATGTATAATGGAGAAAAGTACGGCGGGGTGGTCAGCATGGGGAGGTCAGGAAACATGCTGTGCCAATGTAGGATTCGTTTCTGAAAAACATCGCGGGGTTGTTTGCATTCTATGGGTGTGTAACTTTACATTCACTAGTAGGAGTGAGAAAAACATCACGGGGTGGTGTGAATCGGAGGGTCTAAATTAGGATAGGCAGTGAGTGGCTATGTAGGATGGAGAAAAGCAACGCGGGGTGGTCAGCATGGGGAGGTCAGGAAACATGCAGTGGCAATGTAGGATACGTTTCTGAAAAACATCGCGGGGTGGTGCGCATTCTAAGGGTGTGTAACTTTACATTCACTAGTAGGAGTGAGAAAAACATCACGGGGTGGTGCGCATTGTATGGTGTGTAACATTACATTCACTAGTAGGAGTGAGAAAAACATCACGGGGTGGTGCGCATTGTATTTCTGTGTAACATTACATTCACTTGTAGGAGTGAGAAAAACATCATGGGGTGGTGTGAATCTGAGGGTCTGAATTAGGATAGGCAGTGAGTGGCAATGTAGGATGGAGAAAAGCACCGCGGAGTGGTCAGCATGGGGACGTCAGGAAACATGCATTGGCAATGTAGGATAGGTTTCTGAAAAACATTGCGGGGTGGTGCGCATTGTATGGGTGTGTAACATTACATTCACTAGTAGGAGTGAGAAAAACATCACGAGGTGGTGCGCATTGTATTTCTGTGTAACATTACATTCACTAGTAGGAGTGAGAAAAACATCATGGGGTGGTGTGAATCTGAGGTACTGAATTAGGATAGGAAGTGAGTGGCAAAGTAGAATGGAGAAAAGCACCGTGGTGTGGTCAGCATGGGGAGGTCAGGAAACATGCAGTGCAATGTAGGATAGGTTTCTAAAAAACATCGCCGGGTGGTGCGCATGTATGGGTGTGTAACATTACCTTCACTAGTAGGAGTGAGAAAAACATCACGGGGTGGTGTGAATAGGAGCGTCTGAATTAGGGTAGGCAGTGAGTGGCAATGTAGGATGGAGGAAAGCATGGCGGGGTGGTCAGCATGGGGAGGTCAGGAAACATGGAGTGCCAATGTAGGATAGGTTTCTGAAAAAGCATCGCGGGGTGGTGCGCATTGTATGGGTGTGTAACATTACATTCACAAGTAGGAGTGAGAAAAACATCACGGGGTGGTGCGAATTGTATGGCTGTGTAACATTACATTCACTAGTAGGAGTGAGAAAAACATCACGGGGTGGTGTGAATCGGAGGGTCTGAATTAGGATAGGCAGTGAGTGGCAATGTAGGATGCAGAAAAGCACCGCGGGGTGGTCAGCATGGGGAGGTCAGGAAACATGTAGTGGCAATGTAGGATACGTTTCTGAAAAACATCGCGGGGTGGTGCGCATTGTATGGGTGTGTAACATTACATTCACTAGTAGGAGTGAGAAAAAATTCGCGGGGTGGTGTGCATTTTATGGCTGTGCAACAATACATTCACTAGTAGGAGTGAGAAAAACATCACGGGGTTGTGTGAATCGGGGGTTATGAATTAGGATAGGCAGTGAGTGGCAATGCAGGATGGAGAAAAGCACCGCGGGGTGGTCAACATGGGGAGGTCAGGAAACATGCATTGGCAATGTAGGATAGGTTTCTGAAAAACATCGCGTGGTGGTGCGCATTCTATGGGTGTGTAACATTACCTTCACTAGTAGGAGTGAGAAAAACATCGCGGGGTGGTGTGAATCGGAGGGTCTGAATTAGGATAGGAGGTGAGTGGCAATGTAGGATGGAGAAAAGCACCGCGTGGTGTTCAGCATGGGGAGGTCAGGAAACATGTAGTGGCAATGTAGGATACGTTTCTGAAAAACATCGCGGGGTGGTGCGCATTGTATGGGTGTGTAACATTACATTCACTAGTAGGAGTGAGAAAAAATTCGCGGTGTGGTGCGCATTTTATGGCTGTGCAACATTACATTCACTAGTAGGAGTGAGAAAAACATCACGGGGTGGTGTGAATCGGGCGGTCTGAATAAGATAGGCAGTGAGTGGCAATGCAGGATGGAGAAAAGCACCGCAGGGTGGTCAGCATGGGGAGGTTAGGAAACATGCGGTGGCAATGTAGGATAGATTTCTGAAAAACATCACGAGTTGGTGCGCATTATATGGGTGTGTAACATTACATTCACTACTAGGAGTGAGAAAAACATCAGCGGAGTGGTGTGAATCGGAGTGTTTGAATTAGGATAGGCAGTGAGTGGCAATGTAGGATGGAGAAAAGTACTGCCAGGTGGTCAGCATGGGGAAGTCAGGAAACATGCAGTGGCAATGTAGGATAGGTTTCTGAAAAACATCGCGGGGTGGTTCTCATTAAGGGGTGTGTAACATTACATTCACAAGTAGGAGTGAGAAAAACATCATGGGTGGTGTGAATCGGAGGGTCTGAATTAGGATACACAGTGAGTGGCAATGTAGGTTCGAGAAAAGCACTGCGGGGTGGTCAGCATGGTGAAGTCCGGAAACATGTAGTGGCAATGTAGGATAGGTTTCTGAAAAACATCGCGGGGTGGTGCGAATTGTATGGGTGTGTAACATTACATTCACTAGTAGGAGTGAGAAAAACATCGCGGGGTGGTGTGAATCGGAGGGTCTGAATTAGGATAGGCAGTGAGTGGCAATTTAGGATTGAGAAAAGCACCGCAGGGTGGTCAGCATGCGGAGGCCAGGAAACATGCAGTGGCAATGTAGGATAGGTTTCTGAAAAACATCGCGGGGTGGTGCGCATTCTATGGGTGTGGAACATTACGTTCACTAGTAGGAGTGAGAAAAACATCACGGGGTGGTGTGAATCGGAGGGTCTGAATTAGGATAGGCAGTGAGTGGCAATGTAGAATGGAGAAAAGCACAGCGGGGTGGTCAGCATGGGGAGGTCAGGAAACATGCAATGGCAATGTAGGATAGGTTTCTGAAAAACATCGCCTGGTGGTGCGCATTGTATGGGTGTGTAACATTACATTCACTAGTAGGAGTGAGAAAAACATCACAGGGTGGTGTGAATCGGAGGGTCTGAATTAGGGGAGGCAGTCAGTGGCAATGTAGGATGGAGAAAAGCACCGCGGGTTGGTCCGCCTGGGAGGTCAGGAAACATGCAGTGGCAATGTAGGATAGGTTTCTGAAAAACATCGCGGGGTGGTGCGCATTGTATGGGTGTGTAACATTACATTCACTAGTAGGAGTGAGAAAAACATCGCGGGGTGGTGTGAATCGGAGGGCCTGAATTAGAATAGGCAGTGAGAGGCAATGTAGGATGGAGAAAAGCACCGCGGAGTGGTCAACGTGGGGAGGTCAGGAAACATGCAGTGGCAATGTAGGATAGGTTTCTGAAAAAATCGATGGGTGGTGCGCATTATATGGGTGTGTAACATTACATTCACTAGTAGGAGTGAGAAAAACATCGCAGGGTGGTGCGCATTGTATGGGTGTGTAACATTACATTCACTAGTAGGAGTGAGAAAAATTTCGTGGGATGGTGTGCATTTTATGGCTGTGCAACATTACATTCACTAGTAGGAGTGAGAAAAACATCACGGGGTGGTGTGAATCGGGGGGTCTGAATTAGGATAGGCAGTGAGTGGCAATGCAGGATGGAGAAAAGCACCGCTGGGTGGTCAGCATGGGGAGGTTAGGAAACATGCGGTAGCAATATAGGATAGATTTCTGAAAAACATCGCGGGTTGGCGCGCATTATATTGGTGTGTAACATTACATTCACTAGTAGGAGTGAGAAAAACATCACGGGGTGGTGTGAATCGGGGGGTCTGAATTAGGATAGGCAGTGAGTGGCAATGTAGGATGGAGAAAAGTACCGCGGGGTGGTCAGCATGGGGAGGTCAGGAAAAATGCTGTGCCAATGTAGGATTCGTTTCTGAAAAACATCGCGGGGTTGTTTGCATTCTATGGGTGTGTAACATTACATTCACTAGTAGGAGTGAGAAAAACATCACGGGGTGGTGTGAATCGGAGGGTCTGAATTAGGATAGGCAGTGAGTTTAAATGTAGGATGGAGAAAAGCACCGCTGGGTGGAAAGCATGGGGAGGTCAGGAAAAATGCTGTGGCAATGTAGCATAGGTTTATGAAAAACATCGCGGGGTGGTGCGCATTGTATGGTGTGTAACATTACATTCACTAGTAGGAGTGAGAAAAACATCACGGGGTGGTGCGCATTGTATTTCTGTGTAACATTACATTCACTTGTAGGAGTGAGAAAAACATCATGGGGTGGTGTGAATCTGAGGGTCTGAATTAGGATAGGCAGTGAGTGGCAATGTAGGATGGAGAAAAGCACCGCGGAGTGGTCAGCATGGGGACGTCAGGAAACATGCATTGGCAATGTAGGATAAGTTTCTGAAAAACATTGCGGGGTGGTGCGCATTGTATGGGTGTGTAACATTACATTCACTAGTAGGAGTGAGAAAAACATCACGACGTGGTGCGCATTGTATTTCTGTGTAACATTACATTCACTAGTAGGAGTGAGAAAAACATCATGGAGTGGTGTGAATCTGAGGTTCTGAATTAGGATAGGCAGTGAGTGGCAATGTAGGATGGAGGAAAGCATCGCGGGGTGGTCAGCATGGGGAGGTCAGGAAACATGCAGTGGCAATGTAGGATAGGTTTCTGAAAAACATCGCGGGGTGGTCGCATTGTATGGATGTGTAACAATACATTGACTAGTAGGAGTGAGAAAAACATCACGGGGTGGTGTGAATCCGAGGGTCTGAATTAGGATAGGCAGTGAGTGGCAAAGTAGAATGGAGAAAAGCACCGTGGGGTGGTCAGCATGGGGAGGTCAGGAAACATGCAGTGGCAATGTAGGATAGGTTTCTAAAAAACATCGCTGGGTGGTGCGCATGTATGGGTGTGTAACATTACATTCACAAGTAGGAGTGAGAAAAACATCACGGGGTGGTGCGAATTGTATGGGTGTGTAACATTACATTCACTAGTAGGAGTGAGAAAAAATTCGCGGGGTGGTGCGCATTTTATGGCTGTGCAACATTACATTCACTAGTAGGAGTGAGAAAAACATCACGGGGTGGTGTGAATCGGGGGGTATGAATTAGGATAGGCAGTGAGTGGCAATGCAGGATGGAGAAAAGCACCGCGGGGTGGTCAGCATGGGGAGGTCAGGAAACATGCAGTGGCAATGTAGGATAGGTTTCTGAAAAACATCGCGTGGTGGTGCGCATTCTATGGGTGTGTAACATTAACTTCACTAGTAGGAGTGAGAAAAACATCACGGGGTGGTGTGAATCGGAGGGTCTGAATTAGGATAGGAGGTGAGTGGCAATGTAGGATGGAGAAAAGCACCGCGTGGTGTTCAGCATGAGGAGGTCAGGAAACATGTAGTGGCAATGTAGGATACATTTCTGAAAAACATCGCGGGGTGGTGCGCATTGTATGGGTGTGTAACATTACATTCACTAGTAGGAGTGAGAAAAAATTCGCGGGGTGGTGCGCATTTTATGGCTGTGCAACATTACATTCACTAGTAGGAGTGAGAAAAACATCACGGGGTGGTGTGAATCGGGCGGTCTGAATTAGGATAGGCAGTGAGTGGCAATGCAGGATGGAGAAAAGCACCGCAGGGTGGTCAGCATGGGGAGGTTAGGAAACATGCGGTGGCAATGTAGGATAGATTTCTGAAAAACATCGCGAGTTGGTGCGCATTATATGGGTGTGTAACATTACATTCACTACTAGGAGTGAGAAAAACATCAGCGGAGTGGTGTGAATCGGAGGGTTTGAATTAGGATAGGCAGTGAGTGGCAATGTAAGATGGAGAAAAGTACTGCCAGGTAGTCAGCATGGGGAAGTCAGGAAACATGCAGTGGCAATGTAGGATAGGTTTCTGAAAAACATCGCGGGGTGGTTCTCATTGAAGGGGTGTGTAACATTACATTCACAAGTAGGAGTGAGAAAAACATCATGGGTGGTGTGAATCGGAGGGTCTGAATTAGGATACACAGTGAGTGGCAATGTAGGTTCGAGAAAAGCACTGCGGGGTGGTCAGCATGGTGAAGTCCGGAAACATGTAGTGGCAATGTAGGATAGGTTTCTGAAAAACATCGCGGGGTGGTGCGAATTTTATGGGTGTGTAACATTACATTCACTAGTAGGAGTGAGAAAAACATCGCGGGGTGGTGTGAATCGGAGGGTCTGAATTAGGATAGGCAGTGAGTGGCAATTTAGGATTGAGAAAAGCACCGCGGGGTGGTCAGCATGCGGAGGCCAGGAAACATGCAGTGGCAATGTAGGATAGGTTTCTGAAAAACATCGCGGGGTGGTGCGCATTCTATGGGTGTGGAACATTACGTTCACTAGTAGGAGTGAGAAAAACATCACGGGGTGGTGTGAATCGGAGGGTCTGAATTAGGATAGGCAGTGAGTGGCAATGTAGGATGGAGAAAAGCACCGCAGGGTGGACAGCATGGGGAGGTCAGGAAACATGCAGTGGCAATGTAGGATAGGTTTCTGAAAAACATCGCGGGGTGGTGCGCATTCTATGGGTGTGTAACATTACCTTCACTAGTAGGAGTTAGAAAAACATCACGGGGTGGTTTGAATCGGAGGGTCTCAATTAGGGAAGGCAGTGAGTGGAAATGTAGGATGGAGAAAAGTACCGCGGGTTGGTCCGCATGGGGAGGTCAGGAAACATGCAGTGGCAATGTAGGATAGGTTTCTGAAAAACATCGCGGGGTCGTGCGCATTGTATGGGTGTGTTACATTACATTCACTAGTAGGAGTGAGAAAAACATCACGGGTTGGTGCGAATTGTATGGCTGTGTAACATTACATTCACTAGTAGGAGTGAGAAAAACATCACGGGGTGGTGTGAATCGGAGGGTCTGAATTAGGATAGGAGGTGAGTGGCAATGTACGATGGAGAAAAGCACCGCGTGGTGTTCAGCATGGGGAGGTCAGGAAACATGTAGTGGCAATGTAGGATACGTTTCTGAAAAACATCGCGGGGTGGTGCGCATTGTATGGGTGTGTAACATTACATTCACTAGTAGGAGTGAGAAAAAATTCGCGGGGTGGTGTGAATTGGAGGGTCTGAATTAGGATAGGCAGTGAGTGGCCATGTAGGATGGAGAAAAGCACCGCGGGGTGGTCAGCATGGGGAGGTCAGGAAACATGCAGTGGCAATGTACGATAGGATTCTGAAAAACATCGCGGGCTGGTTCGCATTGTATGGGTGTGTAACATTACATTCACTAGTAGGAGTGAGAAAAACATCGCGGGTGGTGCGCATTGTATGGGTGTGTAACATTACATTCACTAGTAGGAGTGAGAAAAACATCACGGGGCCGTGTGAATCCGAGGGTCTGTTTAGGATAGGCAGTGAGTGGCAATGTAGAATGGAGAAAGGCACCGCGGGGTGGTCAGCATGCGGAGGCCAGGAAACATGCAGTGGCAATGTAGGATAGGTTTCTGAAAAACATCGCGGGGTGGTGCGCTTTGTATGGGTGTGCAACATTACATTCACTAGTAGGAGTGAGAAAAACATCACGGGGTGGTGCGCATTGTATTTCTCTGTAACATTACATTCACTAGTAGGAGTGAGAAAATCATCATGGGGTGGTGTGAATCTGAGGGTCTGAATTAGGATAGACAGTGAGTAGCAATTTAGGATGGAGATAAGCTTCGCGGGGTGGTCAGCATGGGGAGGTCAGGAAACATGCAGTGGCAATGTAGGATAGGTTTCTGAAAAACATCGCGAGGTGGTGCTCATTGTATGGGTGTGTAACATTACATTGACTAGTAGGAGTGAGAAAAACATCACGGTGTGGTGTGAATCCGAGGGTCTGAATTAGGATAGGCAGTGAGTGGCAATGTAGAATGGAGAAAAGCACAGCGGGGTGGTCAGCATGGGGAGGTCAGGAAACATGCAATGGCAATGTAGGATAGGTTTCTGAAAAACATCGCGTGGTGGTGCGCATTGTATGGGTGTGTAACATTACATTCACT
Source organism: Cavia porcellus (assembly GCF_034190915.1). Taxonomy (NCBI): domain Eukaryota; kingdom Metazoa; phylum Chordata; class Mammalia; order Rodentia; family Caviidae; genus Cavia; species Cavia porcellus. The sequence continues at coordinate 33,589,489 of NW_026947515.1, forward strand.
AGTAGGAGTGAGAAAAACATCACAGGGTGGTGTGAATCGGAGGGTCTGAATTAGGGTAGGCAGTCAGTGGCAATGTAGGATGGAGAAAAGCACCGCGGGTTGGTCCGCATGGGGAGGTCAGGAAACATGTAGTGGCAATGTAGGATAGGTTTCTAAAAAACATCGCGGGGTGGTGCGCATTGTGTGGGTGTGTAACATTACATTCACTAGTAGGAGTGAGAAAAACATCGCGGGGTGGTGTGAATCGGAGGGCCTGAATTAGGATAGGCAGTGAGAGGCAATGTAGGATGGAGAAAAGCACCGCGGAGTGGTCAACATGGGGAGGTCAGGAAACATGCAGTGGCAATGTAGGATAGGTTTCTGAAAAAATTGCTGGGTGGTGCGCATTTTATGGGTGTGTAACATTACATTCACTAGTAGGAGTGAGAAAAACATCGCGGGGTGGTGCGCATTGTATGGGTGTGTAACATTACATTCACTAGTAGGAGTGAGAAAAAATTCGTGGGGTGGTGCGCATTTTATGGCTGTGCAACATTACATTCACTAGTAGGAGTGAGAAAAACATCACGGGGTGGTGTGAATCGGGGGGTCTGAATTAGGATAGGCAGTGAGTGGCAATGCAGGATGGAGAAAAGCACCGCTGGGTGGTCAGCATGGGGAGGTTAGGAAACATGCGGTAGCAATATAGGATAGATTTCTGAAAAACATCGCGGGTTGGTGCCCATTATATTGGTGTGTAACATTACATTCACTAGTAGGAGTGAGAAAAACATCACGGGGTGGTGTGAATCGGGGGGTCTGAATTAGGATAGTCAGTGAGTGGCAATGTAGGATGGAGAAAAGTACCGCTGGGTGGTCAGCATGGGGAGGTCAAGAAACATGCTGTGCCAATGTAGGATTCGTTTCTGAAAAACATCGCGGGGTGGTTTGCATTCTATGGGTGTGTAACATTACATTCACTAGTAGGAGTGAGAAAAACATCACGGGGTGGTTTGAATCGGAGGGTCTGAATTAGGATAGGCAGTGAGTGGCTATGTAGGATGGAGAAAAGCAACGCGGGGTGGTCAGCATGGGGAGGTCAGGAAACATGCAGTGGCAATGTAGGATACGATTCTGAAAAACATCGCGGGGTGGTGCGCATTCTATGGGTGTGTAACTTTACATTCACTAGTAGGAGTGAGAAAAACATCACGGGGTGGTGTGATTCGGAGGGTCTGAATTAGGATAGGCAGTGAGTTTCAATGTAGGATGGAGAAAAGCACCGTGGGGTGGAAAGAATGGGGAGGTCAGGAAAAATGCTGTGGCAATGTAGCATAGGTTTATAAAAAAAACATCGCGGGGTGGTGCGCATTGTATGGGTGTGTAACATTACATTCACTAGTAGGAGTGAGAAAAACATCACGGGGTGGTGCGCATTGTATTTCTGTGTAACATTACATTCACTTGTAAGAGTGAGAAAAACATCATGGGGTGGTGTGAATCTGAGGGTCTGAATTAGGATAGGCAGTGAGTGGCAATGTAGGATGGAGAAAAGCACCGCGGAGTGGTCAGCATGGGGACGTCAGGAAACATGCATTGGCAATGTAGGATAGGTTTCTGAAAAACATTGCGGGGTGGTGCGCATTGTATGGGTGTGTAACATTACATTCACTAGTAGGAGTGAGAAAAACATTACGGGGTGGTGCGCATTGTATTTCTGTGTAACATTACATTGACTAGTAGGAGTGAGAAAAACATCATGGGGTGGTGTGAATCTGAGGTTCTGAATTAGGATAGGCAGTGAGTGGCAATGTAGGATGAAGAAAAGCATCGCGGGGTGGTCAGCATGGGGAGGTCAGGAAACATGCAGTGGCAATGTAAGATAGGTTTCTGAAAAACATCGCGGGGTGGTCGCATTGTATGGGTGTGTAACATTACATTGACTAGTAGGAGTGAGAAAAACATCACGGGGTGGTGTGAATCCGAGGGTCTGAATTAGGATAGGCAGTGAGTGGCAAAGTAGAATGGAGAAAAGCACCGTGGGGTGGTCAGCATGGGGAGGTCAGAAAACATGCAGTGGCAATGTAGGATAGGTTTCTAAAAAACATCGCTGGGTGGTGCGCATGTATGGGTGTGTAACATTACCTTCACTAGTAGAAGTGAGAAAAACATCACGGGGTGGTGTGAATCGGAGGGTCTGAATTAGGGAAGGCAGTGAGTGGCAATGTAGGATGGAGAAAAGCACCGCGGGTTGGTCAGCAAGGGGAGGTCAGGAAACATGCAGTGGCAATGTAGGAAAGGTTTCTGAAAAACATCGCGGGGTGGGGAGCAATGTATGGGTGTGTAACATTACATTGACTAGTAGGAGTGAGAAAAACATCACGGGGTGGTGTGAATCCGAGGGTCTGAATTAGGATAGGCAGTGAGTGGCAATGTAGAATGGAGAAAAGCACAGCGGGGTGGTCAGCATGGGGAGGTCAGGAAACATGCAATGGCAATGTAGGATAGGTTTCTGAAAAACATCGCGAGGTGGTGCGCATTGTATGGGTGTGTAACATTACATTCACTAGTAGGAGTGAGAAAAACATCACAGGGTGGTGTGAATCGGAGGGTCTGAATTAGGGGAGGCAGTCAGTGGCAATGTAGGATGGAGAAAAGCACCGCGGGTTGGTCCGCATGGGGAGGTCAGGAAACATGCAGTGGCACTGTAGGATAGGTTTCTGAAAAACATCGCGGGGTGGTGCGCATTGTGTGGGTGTGTAACATTACATTCACTAGTAGGAGTGAGAAAAACATCGCGGGGTGGTGTGAATCGGAGGGCCTGAATTACGATAGGCAGTGAGAGGCAATGTAGGATGGAGAAAAGCACCGCGGAGTGGTCAACATGGGGAGGTCAGGAAACATGCAGTGGCAATGTAGGATAGGTTTCTGTAAAAATCGCGGGGTGGTGCGCATTTTATGGGTGTGTAACATTACATTCACTAGTAGGAGTGAGAAAAAAATCGCGGGGTGGTGCGCATTGTATGGGTGTGTAACATTACATTCACTAGTAGTAGTGAGAAAAAATTCGTGGGGTGGTGCGCATTTTATGGCTGTGCAACATTACATTCACTAGTATGAGTGAGAAAAACATCACGGGGTGGTGTGAATCGGGGGGTCTGAATTAGGACAGGCAGTGAGTGGCAATGCAGGATGGAGAAAAGCACCGCTGGGTGGTCAGCATGGGGAGGTTAGGAAACATGCGGTAGCAATATAGGATAGATTTCTGAAAAACATCGCGGGTTGGTGCGCATTGTATTGGTGTGTAACATTACATTCACTAGTAGGAGTGAGAAAAACATCACGGGGTGGTGTGAATCGGGGGGTCTGAATTAGGATAGGCAGTGAGTGGCAATGTAGGATGGAGAAAAGTACCGCGGGGTGGTCAGCATGGGGAGGTCAGGAAACATGCTGTGCCAATGTAGGATTCGTTTCTGAAAAACATCGCGGGGTGGTTTGCATTCTATGGGTGTGTAACATTACATTCACTAGTAGGAGTGAGAAAAACATCACGGGGTGGTGTGAATCGGAGGGTCTGAATTAGGATAGGCAGTGAGTGGCTATGTAGGATGGAGAAAAGCAACGCGGGGTGGTCAGCATGGGGAGGTCAGGAAACATGCAGTGGCAATGTAGGATACGTTTCTGAAAAACATCGCGGGGTGGTGCGCATTCTATGGGTGTGTAACTTTACATTCACTAGTAGGAGTGAGAAAAACATCACGGGGTGGTGTGAATCGGAGGGTCTGAATTAGGATAGGCAGTGAGTTTCAATGTAGGATGGAGAAAAGCACCGCGGGATGGAAAGCATGGGGAGGTCAGGAAAAATGCTGTGGCAATGTAGCATAGGTTTATAAAAAAAACATCGCGGTGTGGTGCGCATTGTATGGGTGTGTAACATTACATTCACTAGAAGGAGTGAGAAAAACATCACGGGGTGGTGCGCATTGTATTTCTGTGTAACATTACATTCACTTGTAGGAGTGAGAAAAACATCATGGGGTGGTGTGAATCTGAGGGTCTGAATTAGGATAGGCAGTGAGTGGCAATGTAGGATGGAGAAAAGCACCGCGGAGTGGTCAGCATGGGGACGTCAGGAAACATGCATTGGCAATGTAGGATAGGTTTCTGAAAAACATTGCGGGGTGGTGCGCATTTTATGGGTGTGTAACATTACATTCACTACTAGGAGTGAGAAAAACATCACGGGGTGGTGCGCATTGTATTTCTGTGTAACATTACATTCACTAGTAGGAGTGAGAAAAACATCATGGGGTGGTGTGAATCTGAGGTTCTGAATTAGGATAGGCAGTGAGTGGCAATGTAGGATGGAGAAAAGCATCGCGGGGTGGTCAGCATGGGGAGGTCAGGAAACATGCAGTGGCAATGTAGGATAGGTTTCTGAAAAACATCACGGGGTGGTCTCATTGTATGGGTGTGTAACATTACATTGACTAGTAGGAGTGAGAAAAACATCACGGGGTGGTGTGAATCCGAGGGTCTGAATTAGGATAGGCAGTGAGTGGCAAAGTAGAATGGAGAAAAGCACCGTGGGGTGGTCAGCATGGGGAGGTCAGAAAACATGCAGTGTCAATGTAGGATAGGTTTCTAAAAAACATCACTGGGTGGTGCGCATGTATGGGTGTGTAACATTACCTTCACTAGTAGGAGTGAGAAAAACATCACGGGGTGGTGTGAATCGGAGGGTCTGAATTAGGGAAGGCAGTGAGTGGCAATGTAGGATGGAGAAAAGCACCGCGGGTTGGTCAGCATGGGGAGGTCAGGAAACATGCAGTGGCAATGTAGGAAAGGTTTCTGAAAAACATCGCGGGGTGGGGAGCAATGTATGGGTGTGTAACATTACATTCACTAGTAGGAGTGAGAAAAACATCACGGGGTGGTGTGAATCAGAGGGTCTGAATTAGGATAGGCAGTGAGTTGCAATGTAGGATGGAGAAAAGCACCGCGGGGTGGAAAGCATGGGGAGGTCAGGAAAAATGCTGTGGCAATGTAGCATAGGTTTATAAAAAAAACATCGCGGGGTGGTGCATATTGTATGGGTGTGTAACATTACATTCACTAGTAGGAGTGAGAAAAACATCACGGGGTGGTGCGCATTGTATTTCTGTGTAACATTACATTCACTTGTAGGAGTGAGAAAAACATCATGGAGTGGTGTGAATCTGAGGGTCTGAATTAGGATAGGCAGTGAGTGGCAATGTAGGATGGAGAAAAGCACCGCGGAGTGGTCAGCATGGGGACGTCAGGAAACATGCATTGGCAATGTAGGATAGGTTTCTGAAAAACATTGCGGGGTGGTGCGCATGGTATGGGTGTGTAACATTACATTCACTAGTAGGAGTGAGAAAAACATCACGGGGTGGTGCGCATTGTATTTCTGTGTAACATTACATTCACTAGTAGGAGTGAGAAAAACATCATGGGGTGGTGTGAATCTGAGGTTCTGAATTAGTATAGGCAGTGAGTGGCAATGTAGGATGGAGAAAAGCATCGCGGGGTGGTCAGCATGGGGAGGTCAGGAAACATGCAGTGGCAATGTAGGATAGGTTTCTGAAACACATCGCGGGGTGGTCGCATTGTATGGGTGTGTAACATTACATTGACAAGTAGGAGTGAGAAAAACATCACGGGGTGGTGTGAATCCGAGGGTCTGAATTAGGATAGGCAGTGAGTGGCAAAGTAGAATGGAGAAAAGCACCGTGGGGTGGTCAGCATGGGGAAGTCAGAAAACATGCAGTGGCAATGTAGGATAGGTTTCTAAAAAACATCGCTGGGTGGTGCGCATGTATGGGTGTGTAACATTACCTTCACTAGTAGGAGTGAGAAAAACATCACGGGGTGGTGTGAATCGGAGGGTCTGAATTAGGGAAGGCAGTGATTGGCAATGTAGGATGGAGAAAAGCACCGCGGGTTGGTAAGCATGGGGAGGTCAGGAAACATGCAGTGGCAATGTAGGAAAGGTTTCTGAAAAACATTGCTGGGTGGTGCGCATTGTATGGGTGTGTAACATTACATTCACTAGTAGGAGTGAGAAAAAATTCGTGGGGTGGTGCGCATTTTATGGCTGTGCAACATTACATTCACTAGTAGGAGTGAGAAAAACATCACGGGGTGGTGTGAATCGGGGGGTCTGAATTAGGATAGGCAGTGAGTGGCAATGCAGGATGGAGAAAAGCACAGCTGGGTGGTCAGCATGGGGAGGTTAGGAAACATGCGGTAGCAATATAGGATAGATCTGAAAAACATCGCGGGTTGTTGCGCATTATATTGGTGTGTAACATTACATTCACTAGTAGGAGTGAGAAAAACATCACGGGGTGGTGTGAATCGGGGGGTCTGAATTAGGATAGGCAGTGAGTGGCAATGTAGGATGGAGAAAAGTACCGCGGGGTGGTCAGCATGGGGAGGTCAGGAAACATGCTGTGCCAATGTAGGATTCGTTTCTGAAAAACATCGCGGGGTGGTTTGCATTCTATGGGTGTGTAACATTACATTCACTAGTAGGAGTGAGAAAAACAGCACGGGGTGGTGTGAATCGGAGGGTCTGAATTAGGATAGGCAGTGAGTGGCTATGTAGGATGGAGAAAAGCAACGCGGGGTGGTCAGCATGGGGAGGTCAGGAAACATGCAGTGGCAATGTAGGATACGTTTCTGAAAAACATCGCGGAGTGGTGCGCATTCTATGGGGGTGTAACTTTACATTCAGTAGTAGGAGTGAGAAAAACATCACGGGGTGGTGTGAATCGGAGGGTCTGAATTAGGATAGGCAGTGAGTTTCAATGTAGGATGGAGAAAAGCACCGCGGGGTGGAAAGCATGGGGAGGTCAGGAAAAATGCTGTGGCAATGTAGCATAGGTTTATGAAAAACATCGCGGGGTGGTGCGCATTGTATGGGTGTGTAACATTACATTCACTAGTAGGAGTGAGAAAAACATCACGGGGTGGTGTGAATCGGAGGGTCTGAATTAGGGTAGGCAGTGAGTGGCAATGTAGGATGGAGAAGAGCACCGCGGGGTGGTCAGCATGGGGAGGTCAGGAAACATGCAGTGGCAATGTTGGATAGGTTTCTGAAAAACATCGCGTGGTGGTGCGCATTGTGTGGGTGTGTAATATTACATTCACTAGTAGGAATAAGAAAAACATCACGGGGTGGTGTGAATAGGAGGGTCTGAATTAGGGTAGGCAGTGAGTGGCAATGTAGGATGGAGGAAAGCACGGCGGGATGGTCAGCATGGGGAGGTCAGGAAACAGGCAGTGGCAATGTAGGATAGGTTTCTGAAAAAACATCGCGGGGTGGTGCGCATTGTATGGGTGTGTAACATTACATTCACAAGTAGGAGTGAGAAAAACATCACGGGGTGTTGCGAATTGTATGGCTGTGTAAAATTACATTCACTAGTAGGAGTGAGAAAAACATCACGGGGTGGTGTGAATCGGAGGGTCTGAATTCGGATAGGCAGTGAGTGGCAATATAGGATGGAGAAAAGCACCGTGGGGTGGTCAGCATGGGGAGGTCAGGAAACATGTAGTGGCAATGTAGGATACGTTTCTGAAAAACATCGCGGGGTGGTGCGCATTGTATGGGTGTGTACCATTACATTCACTAGTAGGAGTGAGAAAAAATTCGCGGGGTGGTGCGCATTTTATGGCTGTGCAACATTACATTCACTAGTAGGAGTGAGAAAACCATCACGGGGTGGTGTGAATCGGGGGGTATGAATTAGGATAGGCAGTGAGTGGCAATGCAGGATGGAGAAAAGCACCGCGGGGTGGTCAGCATGGGGAGGTCAGGAAACATGCAGTGGCAATGTAGGATAGGTTTCTGAAAAACATCGCGTGGTGGTGCGCATTCTATGGGTTTGTAACATTACCTTCACTAGTAGGAGTGAGAAAAACATCACGGGGTGGTGTGAATCGGAGGGTCTGAAATAGGATAGGAGGTGAGTGGCAATGTAGGATGGAGAAAAGCACCGCGTGGTGTTCAGCATGGGGTGGTCAGGAAACATGTAGTGGCAATGTAGGATAAGTTTCTGAAAAACATCGCGGGGTGGTGCGCATTGTATGGGTGTGTAACATTACATTCACTAGTAGGAGTGAGAAAAAATTCGCGGGGTGGTGCGCATTTTATGGCTGTGCAACATTACATTCACTAGTAGGAGTGAGAAAAACATCACGGGGTGGTGTGAATCGGGCGGTCTGAATTAGGATAGGCAGTGAGTGGCAATGCAGGATGGAGAAAAGCACCACAGGGTGCTCAGCATGTGGAGGTTAGGAAACACGCGGTGGCAATGTAGGATAGATTTCTGAAAAACATCGCGAGTTGGTGCGCATTATATGGGTGTGTAACATTACATTCACTACTAGGAGTGAGAAAAACATCACGGAGTGGTGTGAAATGGAGGGTTTGAATTAGGATAGGCAGTGAGTGGCAATGTAGGATGGAGAAAAGCACTGCAGAGTGGTCAGCATGGGGAGGTCAGGAAACATGCAGTGGCAATGTACGATAGGTTACTGAAAAACATCGCGGGGTGGTGCGAATTGTATGGGTGTGTAACATTACATTCACTAGTAGTAGTGAGAAAAACATCGCGGGGTGGTGTGAATCGGAGGGTCTGAATTAGGATAGGCAGGGAGTGGCAATGTAGGACGGAGAAAAGCACCGCAGGGTGGACAGCATGGGGAGGTCAGGAAACATGCAGTGGCAATATAGGATAGGTTTCTGAAAAACATCGCGGGGTGGTGCGCATTCTATGTGTGTGGAACATTACCTTCACTAGTAGGAGTGAGAAAAACATCACGGGGTGGTTTGAATCGGAGGGTCTGAATTAGGATAGGCAGTGAGTGGCAATGTAGGACGGAGAAAAGCACCGCAGGGTGGACAGCATGGGGAGGTCAGGAAACATGCAGTGGCAATGTAGGATAGGTTTCTGAAAAACATCGCGGGGTGGTGCGCATTCTATGGGTGTGTAACATTACCTTCACTAGTAGGAGTTAGAAAAACATCACGGGTTGGTTTGAATCGGAGGGTCTGAATTAGGGAAGGCAGTGAATGGAAATGTAGGATGGAGAAAAGTACCGCGGGTTGGTCCGCATGGGGAGGTCAGGAAACATGCAGTGGCAATGTAGGATAGGTTTCTGAAAAATATCGCGGGGTCGTGCGCATTGTTTGGGTGTGTAACATTACATTCACTAGTAGGAGTGAGAAAAACATCACGGGGTGGTGCGAATTGTTTGGCTGTGTAACATTACATTCACTAGTAGGAGTGAGAAAAACATCACGCGGTGGTGTGAATTGGAGGGTCTGAATTAGGATAGGAGGTGAGTGGCAATGTAGGATGGAGAAAAGCACCGCGTGGTGTTCAGCATGGGGAGGTCAGGAAACATGTAGTGGCAATGTAGGATACGTTTCTGAAAAACATCGCGGGGTGGTGCGCATTGTATGGGTGTGTAACATTACATTCACTAGTAGGAGTGAGAATAAATTCGCGGGGTGGTGTGAATTGGAGGGTCTGAATTAGGATAGGCAGTGAATGGCCATGTAGGATGGAGAAAAGCACCGCGGGTTGGTCAGCATGGGGAGGTCAGGAAACATGCAGTGGCAATGTAGGATAGGTTTCTGAAAAACATCGCGGGGTGGTGCGCATTCTATGGGTGTGTAACTTTACATTCACTAGTAGGAGTGAGAAAAACATCGCGGGTGTTGCGCATTGTATGGGTGTGTAACATTACATTCACTAGTAGGAGTGAGAAAAACATCACGGGGTGGTGTGAATCCGAGGGTTTGTTTAGGATAGGCAGTGAGTTGCAATGTAGAATGGAGAAAAGCACCGCGGGGTGGTCAGCATGCGGAGGCCAGGAAACATGCAGTGGCAATGTAGGATAGCTTTCTGAAAAACATCGCGGGGTCGTGTGCATTCTATGGGTGTGGAACATTACGTTCACTATTAGGAGTGAGAGAAACATCACGGGGTCGTGTGAATCGGAGGGTCTGAATTACGATAGGCAGTGAGTGGCAATGTAGGATGGAGAAAAGCACCGCAGGGTGGACAGCATGGGGAGGTCAGGAAACATGCAGTGGCAATGTAGGTTAGGTTTCTGAAAAACATCGCGGGGTGGTGCGCTTTGTATGGGTGTGTAACATTACATTCACTAGTAGGAGTGAGAAAAACTTCACGGGGTGGTGTGAATCCGAGGGTCTGAATTAGGATAGGCAGTGAGTGGCAAAGTAGAATGGAGAAAAGCACCGTGGGGTGGTCAGCATGGGGAGTTCTGAAAACATGCAGTGGCAATGTAGGATAGGTTTCTAAAAAACATCGCTGGGTGGTGCGCATGTATGGGTGTGTAACATTACCTTCACTAGTAGGAGTGAGAAAAACATCACGGGGTGGTGTGAATCAGAGGATCTGAATTAGGATAGGCAGTGAGTTTCAATGTAGGATGGAGAAAAGCACCGCGGGGTGGAAAGCATGGGGAGGTCAGGAAAAATGCTGTGGCAATGTAGCATAGGTTTATAAAAAAAACATCGCGGGGTGGTGCATATTGTATGGGTGTGTAACATTACATTCACTAGTAGGAGTGAGAAAAACATCACGGGGTGGTGCGCATTATATTTCTCTGTAACATTACATTCACTTGTAGGAGTGAGAAAAACATCATGGAGTGGTGTGAATCTGAGGGTCTGAATTAGGATAGGCAGTGAGTGGCAATGTAGGATGGAGAAAAGCACCGCGGAGTGGTCAGCATGGGGACGTCAGGAAACATGCATTGGCAATGTAGGATAGGTTTCTGAAAAACATTGCGGGGTGGTGCGCATGGTATGGGTGTGTAACATTACATTCACTAGAAGGAGTGAGAAAAACATCACGGGGTGGTGCGCATTGTATTTCTGTGTAACATTACATTCACTAGTAGGAGTGAGAAAAACATCATGGGGTGGTGTGAATCTGAGGTTCTGAATTAGTATAGGCAGTGAGTGGCAATGTAGGATGGAGAAAAGCATCGCGGGGTGGTCAGCATGGGGAGGTCAGGAAACATGCAGTGGCAATGTAGGATAGGTTTCTGAAACACATCGCGGGGTGGTCGCATTGTATGGGTGTGTAACATTACATTGACTAGTAGGAGTGAGAAAAACATCACGGGGTGGTGTGAATCCGAGGGTCTGAATTAGGATAGGCAGTGAGTGGCAAAGTAGAATGGAGAAAAGCACCGTGGGGTGGTCAGCATGGGGAAGTCAGAAAACATGCAGTGGCAATGTAGGATAGGTTTCTAAAAAACATCGCTGGGTGGTGCGCATGTATGGGTGTGTAACATTACCTTCACTAGTAGGAGTGAGAAAAACATCACGGGGTGGTGTGAATCGGAGGGTCTGAATTAGGGAAGGCAGTGATTGGCAATGTAGGATGGAGAAAAGCACCGCGGGTTGGTAAGCATGGGGAGGTCAGGAAACATGCAGTGGCAATGTAGGAAAGGTTTCTGAAAAACATTGCTGGGTGGTGCGCATTGTATGGGTGTGTAACATTACATTCACTAGTAGGAGTGAGAAAAAATTCGTGGGGTGGTGCGCATTTTATGGCTGTGCAACATTACATTCACTAGTAGGAGTGAGAAAAACATCACGGGCTGGTGTGAATCGGGGGGTCTGAATTAGGATAGGCAGTGAGTGGCAATGCAGGATGGAGAAAAGCACAGCTGGGTGGTCAGCATGGGGAGGTTAGGAAAAATGCGGTAGCAATATAGGATAGATTTCTGAAAAACATCGCGGGTTGGTGCGCATTATATTGGTGTGTAACATTACATTCACTAGTAGGAGTGAGAAAAACATCACGGGGTGGTGTGAATCGGGGGGTCTGAATTAGGATAGGCAGTGAGTGGCAATGTAGGATGGAGAAAAGTACCGCGGGGTGGTCAGCATGTGGAGGTCAGGAAACATGCTGTGCCAATGTAGGATTCGTTTCTGAAAAACATCGCGGGGTGGTTTGCATTCTATGGGTGTGTAACATTACATTCACTAGTAGGAGTGAGAAAAACATCACGGGGTGGTGTGAATCGGAGGGTCTGAATTAGGATAGGCAGTGAGTGGCTATGTAGGATGGAGAAAAGCAACGCGGGGTGGTCAGCATGGGGAGGTCAGGAAACATGCAGTGGCAATGTAGGATACGTTTCTGAAAAACATCGCGGAATGGTGCGCATTCTATGGGGGTGTAACTTTACATTCAGTAGTAGGAGTGAGAAAAACATCACGGGGGGGTGTGAATCGGAGGGTCTGAATTAGGATAGGCAGTGAGTTTCAATGTAGGATGGAGAAAAGCACCGCGGGGTGGTCAGCATGGGGAGGTCAGGAAACATGCAGTGGCAATGTTGGATAGGTTTCTGAAAAACATCGCGCAGTGGTGCGCATTGTGTGGGTGTGTAATATTACATTCACTAGTAGGAATAAGAAAAACATCACGGGGTGGTGTGAATAGGAGGGTCTGAATTAGGGTAGGCAGTGAGTGGCAATGTAGGATGGAGGAAAGCACGGCGGGATGGTCAGCATGGGGAGGTCAGGAAACAGGCAGTGGCAATGTAGGATAGGTTTCTGAAAAAACATCGCGTGGTGGTGCGCATTGTATGGGTGTGTAACATTACATTCACAAGTAGGAGTGAGAAAAACATCACGGGGTGTTGCGAATTGTATGGCTGTGTAAAATTACATTCACTAGTAGGAGTGAGAAAAACATCACGGGGTGGTGTGAATCGGAGGGTCTGAATTCGGATAGGCAGTGAGTGGCAATGTAGGATGGAGAAAAGCACCGTGGGGTGGTCAGCATGGGGAGGTCAGGAAACATGTAGTGGCAAGGTAGGATACGTTTCTGAAAAACATCGCGGGGTGGTGCGCATTGTATGGGTGTGTAACATTACCTTCACTAGTAGGAGTGAGAAAAACATCACGGGGTGGTGTGAATCGGAGGGTCTGAAATAGGATAGGAGGTGAGTGGCAATGTAGGATGGAGAAAAGCACCGCGTGGTGTTCAGCATGGGGAGGTCAGGAAACATGTAGTGGCAATGTAGGATACGTTTCTGAAAAACATCGCGGGGTGGTGCTCATTGTATGGGTGTGTAACATTACATTCACTAGTAGGAGTGAGAAAAAATTCGCGGGGTGGTGTGAATTGGAGGGTCTGAATTTGGATAGGCAGTGAGTTGCCATGTAGGATGGAGAAAAGCACCGCGGGGTGTTCAGCATGGGGAGGTCAGGAAACATGCAGTGGCAATGTAGGATAGGTTTCTGAAAAACATCGCGGGGTGGTGCGCATTCTATGGGTGTGTAACTTTACATTCACTAGTAGGAGTGAGAAAAACATCGCGGGTGTTGCGCATTGTATGGGTGTGTAACATTACATTCACTAGTAGGAGTGAGAAAAACATCACGGGGCGGTGTGAATCCGAGGGTTTGTTTAGGATAGGCAGTGAGTTGCAATGTAGAATGGAGAAAAGCACCGCAGGGTGGTCAGCATGCGGAGGCCAGGAAACATGTAGTGGCAATGTAGGATAGCTTTCTGAAAAACATAGCGGGGTCGTGTGCATTCTATGGGTGTGGAACATTACGTTCACTATTAGGAGTGAGAGAAACATCACGGGGTCGTGTGAATCGGAGGGTCTGAATTACGATAGGCAGTGAGTGGCAATGTAGGATGGAGAAAAGCACCGCAGGGTGGACAGCATGGGGAGGTCAGGAAACATGCAGTGGCAATGTAGGTTAGGTTTCTGAAAAACATCGCGGGGTGGTGCGCTTTGTATGGGTGTGTAACATTACATTCACTAGTAGGAGTGAGAAAAACATCACGGGGTGGTGTGCATTGTATTTCTGTGTAACATTACATTGACTAGTAGGAGTGAGAAAAACATCATGGGGTGGTGTGAATCTGAGGGTCTGAATTAGGATAGGCAGTGAGTGGCAATGTAGAATGGAGAAAAGCACAGCGGGGTGGTCAGCATGGTGAGGTCAGGAAACATGCAATGGCAATGTAGGATAGGTTTCTGAAAAACATCGCGTGGTTGTGCGCATTGTATGGGTGTGTAACATTACATTCACTAGTAGGAGTGAGAAAAAATTCGTGGGGTGTTGCGCATTTTATGGCTGTGCAACATTACATTCACTAGTAGGAGTGAGAAAAACATCACGGGGTGGTGTGAATCGGGGGGTCTGAATTCGGATAGGCAGTGAGTGGAAATGTAGGATGGAGAAAAGTACCGCGGGGTGGTCAGCATGGGGAGGTCAGGAAACATGCTTTGCCAATGTAGGATTCGTTTCTGAAAAACATCGCGGGGTGGTGCGCATTGTATGGGTGTGTGTTACATTACATTCACTAGTAGGAGTGAGAAAAACATCACGGGTTGGTGCGCATTGTATGGGTGTGTGTTACATTACATTCACTAGTAGGAGTGAGAAAAACATCACGGGGTGGTGTGAATCGGAGGGTCTGAATTAGGATAGGCAGTGAGTGGAACTGTAGGATGGAGAAAAGCACCGCGGGGTGGTCAGCATGGGGAGGTCAGGGAACATGCAGTGGCAATGTAGGATAGGTTTTTGAAAAACATCGCGGGGTGGTTTGCATTCTATGGGTGTGTAACATTACATTCACTAGTAGGAGTGAGAAAAACATCACGGGGTGGTGTGAATCGGAGGGTCTGAATTAGGATAGGCAGTGAGTGGCTATGTAGGATGGAGAAAAGCAACGCGGGGTGGTCAGCATGGGGATGTCAGGAAACATGCAGTGGCAATGTAGGATACGTTTCTGAAAAACATCGCGGGGTGGTGCGCATTCTATGGGTGTGTAACTTTACATTCACTAGTAGGAGTGAGAAAAACATCACGGGGTGGTGTGAATCGGAGGGTCTGAATTAGGATAGGCAGTGAGTCTCAACGTAGGATGGAGAAAAGCACCGCGGGGTGGAAAGCATGGGGAGGTCAGGAAAAATGCTGTGGCAATGTAGCATAGGTTTATGAAAAACATCGCGGGGTGCTGCACATTGTATGGGTGTGTAACATTACATTCACTAGTAGGAGTGAGAAAAACATCACGGGGTGGTGCGCATTGTATTTCTGTGTAACATTACATTCACTTGTAGTAGTGAGAAAAACATCATGGGGTGGTGTGAATCTGAGGGGCTGAATTAGGATAGGCAGTGAGTGGCAATGTAGGATGGAGAAAAGCACCGCGGAGTGTTCAGCATGGGGACGTCAGGAAACATGCATTGGCAATGTAGGATAGGTTTCTCAAAAACATTGCGGGGTGGTGCGCATTGTATGGGTGTGTAACATTACATTCACTAGTAGGAGTGAGAAAAACATCACGGGGTGGTGCGCATTGTATTTCTGCGTAACATTACATTCATTAGTAGGAGTGAGAAAAACATCATGGGGTGGTGTGAATCTGAGGTTCTGAATTAGGATAGGCAGTGAGTGGCAATGTAGGATGGAGAAAAGTTTCGCGGGGTGGTCAGCATGGGGAGGTCAGGAAACATGCAGTGGCAATGTAGGATAGGTTTCTGAAAAACATCGCGGGGTGGTCGCAATGTATGGGTGTGTAACATTACATTGACTAGTAGGAGTGAGAAAAACATCACGGGGTGGTGTGAATCCGAGGGTCTGAATTAGGATAGGCAGTGAGTGGCAAAGTAGAATGGAGAAAAGCACCGTGGGGTGGTCAGCATGGGGAGGTCAGGAAACATGCAGTGGCAATGTAGGATAGGTTTCTAAAAAACATCGCTGGGTGGTGCGCATGTATGGGTGTGTAACATTACCTTCACTAGTAGGAGTGAGAAAAACATCACGGGGTGGTGTGAATCGGAGGGTCTGAATTAGGGAAGGCAGTGAGTGGCAATGTAGGATGGAGAAAAGCACCGCGGGTTGGTCAGCATGGGGAGGTCAGGAAACATGCAGTGGCAATGTAGGAAAGGTTTTTGAAAAACATCGCGGGGTGGGTAGCAATGTATGGGTGTGTAACATTACATTGACTAGTAGGAGTGAGAAAAATATCAAGGGGTGGTGTGAATCCGAGGGTCTGAATTAGGATAGGCAGTGAGTGGCAATGTAGAATGGAGAAAAGCACAGCGGGGTGGTCAGCATGGGGAGTTCAGGAAACATGCAATGGCAATGTAGGATAGGTTTCTGAAAAACATCGCGTGGTGGTGCGCATTGTATGGGTGTGTAACATTACATTCACTAGTAGGAGTGAGAAAAACATCAAAGGGTGGTGTGAATCGGAGGGTCTGAATTAGGGGAGGCAGTCAGTGGCAATGTAGGATGGAGAAAAGCACCGCGGGTTGGTCCGCATGGGGAGGTCAGGAAACATGCAGTGGCAATGTAGGATAGGTTTATGAAAAACATCGCGGGGTGGTGCGCATTGTGTGGGTGTGTAACATTAAATTCACTAGTAGGAGTGAGAAAAACATCGCGGGGTGGTGTGAATCGGAGGGCCTGAATTAGGATAGGCAGTGAGAGGCAATGTAGGATGGAGAAAAGCACCGCGGAGTGGTCAACATGGGGAGGTCAGGAAACATGCAGTGGCAATGTAGGATAGGTTTCTGAAAAAATCGCGGGGTGGTGCGCATTGTATGGGTGTGTAACATTACATTCACTTGTAGGAGTGAGAAAAAATTCGTGGGGTGGTGCGCATTTTATGGCTGTGCAACATTACATTCACTAGTAGAAGTGAGAAACACATCACGGGGTGGTGTGAATCGGGGGGTCTGAATTAGGATAGGCAGTGAGTGGCAATGCAGGATGGAGAAAAGCACCGCAGGGTTGTCAGCATGGGGAGGTTAGGAAACATGCGGTAGCAATATAGGATAGATTTCTGAAAAACATCGCGGGTTGGTGCGCATTATATTGGTGTGTAACATTACATTCACTAGTACGAGTGAGAAAAACATCACGGGGTGGTGTGAATCGGGGGGTCTAAATTAGGATAGGCAGTGAGTGGAAATGTAGGATGGAGAAAAGTACCGCGGGGTGGTCAGCATGGGGAGGTCAGGAAACATGCTGTGCCAATGTACGATTCGTTTCTGAAAAACATTGCGGGGTGGTGTGCATTCTATGGGTGTGTAACATTACATTCACTAGTAGGAGTGAGAAAAACATCACGGGGTGGTGTGAATCGGAGGGTCTGAATTAGGATAGGCAGTGAGTGGCTATGTAGGATGGAGAAAAGCAACGCGGGGTGGTCAGCATGGGGAGGTCAGGAAACATGCAATGGCAATGTAGGATACGTTTCTGAAAAACATCGCGGGGTGGTGCGCATTCTATGGGTGTGTAACTTTACATTCACTAGTAGGAGTGAGAAAAACATCACGGGGTTGTGTGAATCGGAGGGTCTGAATTAGGATAGGCAGTGAGTTTCAATGTAGGATGGAGAAAAGCACCGCGGGGTGGAAAACATTGGGAGGTCAGGAAAAATGCTGTGGCAATGTAGCATAGGTTTCTGAAAAACATTGCGGGGTGGTGAGCATTGTATGGGTGTGTAACATTACATTCACTAGTAGGAGTGTGAAAAACATTACGGGGTGGTGCGCATTGTATTTCTGTGTAACATTACATTCACTAGTAGGAGTGAGAAAAACATAATGGGGTGGTGTGAATCTGAGGTTCTGAATTAGGATAGGCAGTGAGTGGCAATGTAGGATGGAGAAAAGCATCGCGGGGTGGTCAGCATCAGGAGGTCAGGAAACATGCAGTGGCAATGTAGGATAGGTTTCTGAAAAACATCGCGGGGTGGTCGCATTGTATGGGTGTGTAACATTACATTGACTAGTAGGAGTGAGAAAAACATCACGGGGTGGTGTTAATCCGAGGGTCTGAATTAGGATAGGCAGTTAGTGGCAAAGTAGAATGGAGAAAAGCACCGTGGGGTGGTCAGCATGGGGAGGTCAGGAAACATGCAGTGGCAATGTAGGATAGGTTTCTAAAAAACATCGCTGGGTGGTGCGCATGTATGGGTGTGTAACATTACCTTCACTAGTAGGAGTGAGAAAAACATCACGGGGTGGTGTGAATCGGAGGTTCTGAATTAGGGAAGGCAGTGAGTGGCAATGTAGGATGGAGAAAAGCACCGCGGGTTGGTCAGCATGGGGAGGTCAGGAAACATGCAGTGGCAATGTAGGAAAGGTTTCTGAAAAACATCGCGGGGTGGGGAGCAATGTATGGGTGTGTAACATTACATTGACTAGTAGGAGTGAGAAAAACATCACGGGGTGGTGTGAATCCGAGGGTCTGAATTATGATAGGCAGTGAGTGGCAATGTAGAATGGAGAAAAGCACAGCTGGGTGGTCAGCATGGGGAGGTCAGGAAACATGCAATGGCAATGTAAGATAGGTTTCTGAAAAACATCGCGTGGTGGTGCGCATTGTATGGGTGTGTAACATTACATTTCACTAGTAGGAGTGAGAAAATCATCACAGGGTGGTGTGAATCGGAGGGTCTGAATTAGGGGAGGCAGTCAGTGGCAATGTAGGATGGAGAAATGCACCGCGGGTTGGTCCGCATGGGGAGGTCAGGAAACATGCAGTGGCAACGTAGGATAGGTTTCTGAAAAACATCGCTGGGTGGTGCGCATTGTGTGGGTGTGTAACATTATATTCACTAGTAGGAGTGAGAAAAACATCGCGGGGTGGTTTGAATCGGAGGGCCTGAATTAGGATAGGCAGTGAGAGGCAATGTAGGATGGAGAAAAGCACCGCGGTGTGGTCAACATGGGGAGGTCAGGAAACATGCAGTGGCAATGTAGGATAGGTTTCTGAAAAAATCGCGGAGTGGTGCGCATTTTATGGGTGTGTAACATTACATTCAATAGTAGGAGTGAGAAAAACATCGCGGGGTGGTGCGCATTGTATGGGTGTGTAACATTACATTCACTAGTAGGAGTGAGAAAAAATTCGTGGGGTGGGGCGCATTTTATGGCTGTGCAACATTACATTCACTAGTAGGAGTGAGAAAAACATCACGGGGTGGTGTGAATCGGGGGGTCTGAATTAGGATAGGCAGTGAGTGGCAATGCAGGATGGAGAAAAGCACAGCTGGGTGGTCAGCATGGGGAGGTTAGGAAACATGCAGTAGCAATATAGGATAGATTTCTGAAAAACATCGCGGGTTTTTGCGCATTATATTGGTGTGTAACATTACATTCACTAGTAGGAGTGAGAAAAACATCACGGGGTCGTGTGAATCGGGGGGTCTGAATTAGGATAGGCAGTGAGTGGCAATGTAGGATGGAGAAAAGTACCGCGGGGTGGTCAGCATGGGGAGGTCAGGAAACATGCAGTGGCAATGTAGGATACGTTTCTGAAAAACATCGCGGAGTGGTGCGCATTCTATGGGTGTGTAACTTTACATTCACTAGTAGGAGTGAGAAAAACATCACGGGGTGGTGTGAATCGGAGGGTCTGAATTAGGGTAGGCAGTGAGTGGCAATGTAGGATGGAGAACAGCACCGCGGGGTGGTCAGCATTCGGAGGTCAGGAAACATGCAGTGGCAATGTTGGATAGGTTTCTGAAAAACATCGCGCGGTGGTGCGCATTGTGTGGGTGTGTAATATTACATTCACTAGTAGGAATAAGAAAAACATCACGGGGTGGTGTGAATAGGAGGGTCTGAATTAGGGTAGGCTGTGAGTGGCAATGTAGGATGGAGGAAAGCACGGCGGGATGGTCAGCATGGGGAGGTCAGGAAACATGCAGTGGCAATGTAGGATAGGTTTCTGAAAAAACATCGCGGGGTGGTGCGCATTGTATGGGTGTGTAACATTACATTCACAAGTAGGAGTGAGAAAAACATCACGGGGTGGTGCAAATTGTATGGCTGTGTATAATTACATTCACTAGTAGGAGTGAGAAAAACATCACGGGGTGGTGTGAATCGGAGGGTCTGAATTAGGGTAGGCAGTGAGTGGCAATGTAGGATGGAGAAAAGCAACGCGGGGTGGTCAGCATGGGGAGGTCAGGAAACATGTAGTGGCAATGTAGGATACGTTTCTGAAAAACATCGCGGGGTGGTGCGCATTGTATGGGTGTGTAACATTACATTCACTAGTAGGAGTGAGAAAAAATTCGCGGGGTGGTGCGCATTTTATGGCTGTGCAACATTACATTCACTAGTAGGAGTGAGAAAAACATCACGGGGTGGTGTGAATCGGGGTGTATGAATTAGGATAGGCATTGAGTGGCAATGCAGGATGGAGAAAAGCACCGCGGGATGGTCAGCATGGGGAGGTCAGGAAACATGCAGTGGCAATGTAGGATAGGTTTCTGAAAAACATCGCGGGGTGGTGGGCATTCTATGGGTGTGTAACATTACCTTCACTAGTAGGAGTTAGAAAAACATCACGGGGTGGTTTGAATCAGAGGGTCTGAATTATGGAAGGCAGTGAGTGGCAATGTAAGATGGAGAAAAGTACCGCGGGTTGGTCCGCATGGGGAGGTCAGGAAATATGCAGTGGCAATGTAGGATAGGTTTCTGAAAAACATCGCGGGGTCGTGCGCATTGTATGGGTGTGTAACATTACATTCACTAGTAGGAGTGAGAAAAACATCACGGGGTGGTGCGAATTGTATGGCTGTGTAACATTACATTCACTAGTAGGAGTGAGAAAAACATCACGGGGTGGTGTGAATCGGAGGGTCTGAATTAGGATAGGAGGTGAGTGGCAATGTAGGATGGAGAAAAGCACCGCCTGGTGTTCAGCATGGGGAGGTCAGGAAACATGTAGTGGCAATGTAGGATACGTTTCTGAAAAACATCGCGGGGTGGTGGGCATTGTATGGGTGTGTAACATTACATTCACTAGTAGGAGTGAGAAAAAATTCGCGGGGTGGTGCGCATTTTATGGCTGTGCAACATTACATTCACTAGTAGGAGTGAGAAAAACGTCACGGGGTGGTGTGAATCGGGCGGTCTGAATTAGGATAGGCAGTGAGTGGCAATGCATGATGGAGAAAAGCACCGCAGGGTGGTCAGCATGGGGAGGTTAGGAAACATGCGGTGGCAATGTAGGATAGATTTCTGAAAAACATCGTGAGTTGGTGCGCATTATATGGGTGTGTAACATTACATTCACTACTAGGAGTGAGAAAAACATCGCGGGGTGGTGTGAATCGGACGGTCTGAATTAGTATAGGCAGTGCGTGGCAATTTAGGATTGAGAAAAGCACGGCGGTGTGGTCAGCATGGGGAGGTCAGGAAACATGCAGTGGCAATGTAGGATAGGTTTCTGATAAACATCGCGGGGTGGTGCGCTTTCTATGGGTGTGTAACATTACGTTCACTAGTAGGATTGAGAAAAACATCACGGGGTGGTGTGAATCGGAGGGTCTGAATTAGGATAGGCAGTGAGTTTCAATGTAGGATGGAGAAAAGCACTGCGGAGTGGTCAGCATGGGGAGGTCAGGAAACATGCAGTGGCAATGTACGATAGGTTTAGGAAAAACATCGCGGGTGGTGCGCATTTTATGGGTGTGTAACATTACATTCACTAGTAGGAGTGAGAAAAACATCACGGGGCAGTGTGAATCCGAGGTCTGTTTAGGATAGGCAGTGAGTAGCAATGTAGAATGGAGAAAAGCACCGCGGAGTGGTCAGCATGCGGAGGCCTGGAAACATGCAGTGGCAATGTAGGATAGGTTTCTGAAAAACATCGCGGGGTGGTGCGCATTCTATGGTTGTGGAACATTACGTTCACTAGTAGGAGTGAGAAAAACATCACGGGTTGGTGTGAATCGGAGGGTCTGAATTAGGATAGGCAGTGAGTGGCAATGTAGGATGGAGAAAAGCACCGCAGGGTGGACAGCATGGGGAGGTCAGGAAACATGCAGTGGCAATGTAGGATAGGTTTCTGTAAAACATCGCGGGGTGGTGCGCATTCTATGGGTGTGTAATATTACCTTCACTAGTAGGAGTTAGAAAAACATCACGGGGTGGTTTGAATCGGAGGCTCTGAATTAGGATAGGCAGTGAGTGGCAATGTAGGATGGAGAAAAGCACCGCGGAGTGGTCAGCATGGGGACGTCAGGAAACATGCATTGGCAATGTAGGATAGGTTTCTGAAAAACATTGCGGGGTGGTGCGCATGGTATGGGTGTGTAACATTACATTCACTAGTAGGAGTGAGAAAAACATCACGGGGTGGTGCGCATTGTATTTCTGTGTAACATTACATTCACTAGTAGGAGTGAGAAAAACATCATGGGGTGGTGTGAATCTGAGGTTCTGAATTAGTATAGGCAGTGAGTGGCAATGTAGGATGGAGAAAAGCATCGCGGGGTGGTCAGCATGGGGAGGTCAGGAAACATGCAGTGGCAATGTAGGATAGGTTTCTGAAACACATCGCGGGGTGGTCGCATTGTATGGGTGTGTAACATTACATTGACAAGTAGGAGTGAGAAAAACATCACGGGGTGGTGTGAATCCGAGGGTCTGAATTAGGATAGGCAGTGAGTGGCAAAGTAGAATGGAGAAAAGCACCGTGGGGTGGTCAGCATGGGGAAGTCAGAAAACATGCAGTGGCAATGTAGGATAGGTTTCTAAAAAACATCGCTGGGTGGTGCGCATGTATGGGTGTGTAACATTACCTTCACTAGTAGGAGTGAGAAAAACATCACGGGGTGGTGTGAATCGGAGGGTCTGAATTAGGGAAGGCAGTGATTGGCAATGTAGGATGGAGAAAAGCACCGCGGGTTGGTAAGCATGGGGAGGTCAGGAAACATGCAGTGGCAATGTAGGAAAGGTTTCTGAAAAACATTGCTGGGTGGTGCGCATTGTATGGGTGTGTAACATTACATTCACTAGTAGGAGTGAGAAAAAATTCGTGGGGTGGTGCGCATTTTATGGCTGTGCAACATTACATTCACTAGTAGGAGTGAGAAAAACATCACGGGGTGGTGTGAATCGGGGGGTCTGAATTAGGATAGGCAGTGAGTGGCAATGCAGGATGGAGAAAAGCACAGCTGGGTGGTCAGCATGGGGAGGTTAGGAAACATGCGGTAGCAATATAGGATAGATCTGAAAAACATCGCGGGTTGTTGCGCATTATATTGGTGTGTAACATTACATTCACTAGTAGGAGTGAGAAAAACATCACGGGGTGGTGTGAATCGGGGGGTCTGAATTAGGATAGGCAGTGAGTGGCAATGTAGGATGGAGAAAAGTACCGCGGGGTGGTCAGCATGGGGAGGTCAGGAAACATGCTGTGCCAATGTAGGATTCGTTTCTGAAAAACATCGCGGGGTGGTTTGCATTCTATGGGTGTGTAACATTACATTCACTAGTAGGAGTGAGAAAAACAGCACGGGGTGGTGTGAATCGGAGGGTCTGAATTAGGATAGGCAGTGAGTGGCTATGTAGGATGGAGAAAAGCAACGCGGGGTGGTCAGCATGGGGAGGTCAGGAAACATGCAGTGGCAATGTAGGATACGTTTCTGAAAAACATCGCGGAGTGGTGCGCATTCTATGGGGGTGTAACTTTACATTCAGTAGTAGGAGTGAGAAAAACATCACGGGGTGGTGTGAATCGGAGGGTCTGAATTAGGATAGGCAGTGAGTTTCAATGTAGGATGGAGAAAAGCACCGCGGGGTGGAAAGCATGGGGAGGTCAGGAAAAATGCTGTGGCAATGTAGCATAGGTTTATGAAAAACATCGCGGGGTGGTGCGCATTGTATGGGTGTGTAACATTACATTCACTAGTAGGAGTGAGAAAAACATCACGGGGTGGTGTGAATCGGAGGGTCTGAATTAGGGTAGGCAGTGAGTGGCAATGTAGGATGGAGAAGAGCACCGCGGGGTGGTCAGCATGGGGAGGTCAGGAAACATGCAGTGGCAATGTTGGATAGGTTTCTGAAAAACATCGCGTGGTGGTGCGCATTGTGTGGGTGTGTAATATTACATTCACTAGTAGGAATAAGAAAAACATCACGGGGTGGTGTGAATAGGAGGGTCTGAATTAGGGTAGGCAGTGAGTGGCAATGTAGGATGGAGGAAAGCACGGCGGGATGGTCAGCATGGGGAGGTCAGGAAACAGGCAGTGGCAATGTAGGATAGGTTTCTGAAAAAACATCGCGGGGTGGTGCGCATTGTATGGGTGTGTAACATTACATTCACAAGTAGGAGTGAGAAAAACATCACGGGGTGTTGCGAATTGTATGGCTGTGTAAAATTACATTCACTAGTAGGAGTGAGAAAAACATCACGGGGTGGTGTGAATCGGAGGGTCTGAATTCGGATAGGCAGTGAGTGGCAATATAGGATGGAGAAAAGCACCGTGGGGTGGTCAGCATGGGGAGGTCAGGAAACATGTAGTGGCAATGTAGGATACGTTTCTGAAAAACATCGCGGGGTGGTGCGCATTGTATGGGTGTGTACCATTACATTCACTAGTAGGAGTGAGAAAAAATTCGCGGGGTGGTGCGCATTTTATGGCTGTGCAACATTACATTCACTAGTAGGAGTGAGAAAACCATCACGGGGTGGTGTGAATCGGGGGGTATGAATTAGGATAGGCAGTGAGTGGCAATGCAGGATGGAGAAAAGCACCGCGGGGTGGTCAGCATGGGGAGGTCAGGAAACATGCAGTGGCAATGTAGGATAGGTTTCTGAAAAACATCGCGTGGTGGTGCGCATTCTATGGGTTTGTAACATTACCTTCACTAGTAGGAGTGAGAAAAACATCACGGGGTGGTGTGAATCGGAGGGTCTGAAATAGGATAGGAGGTGAGTGGCAATGTAGGATGGAGAAAAGCACCGCGTGGTGTTCAGCATGGGGAGGTCAGGAAACATGTAGTGGCAATGTAGGATAAGTTTCTGAAAAACATCGCGGGGTGGTGCGCATTGTATGGGTGTGTAACATTACATTCACTAGTAGGAGTGAGAAAAAATTCGCGGGGTGGTGCGCATTTTATGGCTGTGCAACATTACATTCACTAGTAGGAGTGAGAAAAACATCACGGGGTGGTGTGAATCGGGCGGTCTGAATTAGGATAGGCAGTGAGTGGCAATGCAGGATGGAGAAAAGCACCACAGGGTGCTCAGCATGGGGAGGTTAGGAAACACGCGGTGGCAATGTAGGATAGATTTCTGAAAAACATCGCGAGTTGGTGCGCATTATATGGGTGTGTAACATTACATTCACTACTAGGAGTGAGAAAAACATCACGGAGTGGTGTGAAATGGAGGGTTTGAATTAGGATAGGCAGTGAGTGGCAATGTAGGATGGAGAAAAGCACTGCAGAGTGGTCAGCATGGGGAGGTCAGGAAACATGCAGTGGCAATGTACGATAGGTTACTGAAAAACATCGCGGGGTGGTGCGAATTGTATGGGTGTGTAACATTACATTCACTAGTAGTAGTGAGAAAAACATCGCGGGGTGGTGTGAATCGGAGGGTCTGAATTAGGATAGGCAGGGAGTGGCAATGTAGGACGGAGAAAAGCACCGCAGGGTGGACAGCATGGGGAGGTCAGGAAACATGCAGTGGCAATATAGGATAGGTTTCTGAAAAACATCGCGGGGTGGTGCGCATTCTATGTGTGTGGAACATTACCTTCACTAGTAGGAGTGAGAAAAACATCACGGGGTGGTTTGAATCGGAGGGTCTGAATTAGGATAGGCAGTGAGTGGCAATGTAGGACGGAGAAAAGCACCGCAGGGTGGACAGCATGGGGAGGTCAGGAAACATGCAGTGGCAATGTAGGATAGGTTTCTGAAAAACATCGCGGGGTGGTGCGCATTCTATGGGTGTGTAACATTACCTTCACTAGTAGGAGTTAGAAAAACATCACGGGTTGGTTTGAATCGGAGGGTCTGAATTAGGGAAGGCAGTGAATGGAAATGTAGGATGGAGAAAAGTACCGCGGGTTGGTCCGCATGGGGAGGTCAGGAAACATGCAGTGGCAATGTAGGATAGGTTTCTGAAAAATATCGCGGGGTCGTGCGCATTGTTTGGGTGTGTAACATTACATTCACTAGTAGGAGTGAGAAAAACATCACGGGGTGGTGCGAATTGTTTGGCTGTGTAACATTACATTCACTAGTAGGAGTGAGAAAAACATCACGCGGTGGTGTGAATTGGAGGGTCTGAATTAGGATAGGAGGTGAGTGGCAATGTAGGATGGAGAAAAGCACCGCGTGGTGTTCAGCATGGGGAGGTCAGGAAACATGTAGTGGCAATGTAGGATACGTTTCTGAAAAACATCGCGGGGTGGTGCGCATTGTATGGGTGTGTAACATTACATTCACTAGTAGGAGTGAGAATAAATTCGCGGGGTGGTGTGAATTGGAGGGTCTGAATTAGGATAGGCAGTGAATGGCCATGTAGGATGGAGAAAAGCACCGCGGGTTGGTCAGCATGGGGAGGTCAGGAAACATGCAGTGGCAATGTAGGATAGGTTTCTGAAAAACATCGCGGGGTGGTGCGCATTCTATGGGTGTGTAACTTTACATTCACTAGTAGGAGTGAGAAAAACATCGCGGGTGTTGCGCATTGTATGGGTGTGTAACATTACATTCACTAGTAGGAGTGAGAAAAACATCACGGGGTGGTGTGAATCCGAGGGTTTGTTTAGGATAGGCAGTGAGTTGCAATGTAGAATGGAGAAAAGCACCGCGGGGTGGTCAGCATGCGGAGGCCAGGAAACATGCAGTGGCAATGTAGGATAGCTTTCTGAAAAACATCGCGGGGTCGTGTGCATTCTATGGGTGTGGAACATTACGTTCACTATTAGGAGTGAGAGAAACATCACGGGGTCGTGTGAATCGGAGGGTCTGAATTACGATAGGCAGTGAGTGGCAATGTAGGATGGAGAAAAGCACCGCAGGGTGGACAGCATGGGGAGGTCAGGAAACATGCAGTGGCAATGTAGGTTAGGTTTCTGAAAAACATCGCGGGGTGGTGCGCTTTGTATGGGTGTGTAACATTACATTCACTAGTAGGAGTGAGAAAAACTTCACGGGGTGGTGTGAATCCGAGGGTCTGAATTAGGATAGGCAGTGTGTGGCAAAGTAGAATGGAGAAAAGCACCGTGGGGTGGTCAGCATGGGGAGTTCTGAAAACATGCAGTGGCAATGTAGGATAGGTTTCTAAAAAACATCGCTGGGTGGTGCGCATGTATGGGTGTGTAACATTACCTTCACTAGTAGGAGTGAGAAAAACATCACGGGGTGGTGTGAATCGGAGGGTCTGAATTAGGGAAGGCAGTGAGTGGCAATGTAGGATGCAGAAAAGCACCGCGGGTTGGTCAGCATGGGGAGGTCAGGAAACATGCAGTGGCAATGTAGGAAAGGTTTCTAAAAAACATCGCGGGGTGGGGAGCAATGTATGGGTGTGTAACATTACATTCACTAGTAGGAGTGAGAAAAACATCACGGGGTGGTGTGAATCAGAGGATCTGAATTAGGATAGGCAGTGAGTTTCAATGTAGGATGGAGAAAAGCACCGCGGGGTGGAAAGCATGGGGAGGTCAGGAAAAATGCTGTGGCAATGTAGCATAGGTTTATAAAAAAAACATCGCGGGGTGGTGCATATTGTATGGGTGTGTAACATTACATTCACTAGTAGGAGTGAGAAAAACATCACGGGGTGGTGCGCATTATATTTCTCTGTAACATTACATTCACTTGTAGGAGTGAGAAAAACATCATGGAGTGGTGTGAATCTGAGGGTCTGAATTAGGATAGGCAGTGAGTGGCAATGTAGGATGGAGAAAAGCACCGCGGAGTGGTCAGCATGGGGACGTCAGGAAACATGCATTGGCAATGTAGGATAGGTTTCTGAAAAACATTGCGGGGTGGTGCGCATGGTATGGGTGTGTAACATTACATTCACTAGAAGGAGTGAGAAAAACATCACGGGGTGGTGTGCATTGTATTTCTGTGTAACATTACATTCACTAGTAGGAGTGAGAAAAACATCATGGGGTGGTGTGAATCTGAGGTTCTGAATTAGTATAGGCAGTGAGTGGCAATGTAGGATGGAGAAAAGCATCGCGGGGTGGTCAGCATGGGGAGGTCAGGAAACATGCAGTGGCAATGTAGGATAGGTTTCTGAAACACATCGCGGGGTGGTCGCATTGTATGGGTGTGTAACATTACATTGACTAGTAGGAGTGAGAAAAACATCACGGGGTGGTGTGAATCCGAGGGTCTGAATTAGGATAGGCAGTGAGTGGCAAAGTAGAATGGAGAAAAGCACCGTGGGGTGGTCAGCATGGGGAAGTCAGAAAACATGCAGTGGCAATGTAGGATAGGTTTCTAAAAAACATCGCTGGGTGGTGCGCATGTATGGGTGTGTAACATTACCTTCACTAGTAGGAGTGAGAAAAACATCACGGGGTGGTGTGAATCGGAGGGTCTGAATTAGGGAAGGCAGTGATTGGCAATGTAGGATGGAGAAAAGCACCGCGGGTTGGTAAGCATGGGGAGGTCAGGAAACATGCAGTGGCAATGTAGGAAAGGTTTCTGAAAAACATTGCTGGGTGGTGCGCATTGTATGGGTGTGTAACATTACATTCACTAGTAGGAGTGAGAAAAAATTCGTGGGGTGGTGCGCATTTTATGGCTGTGCAACATTACATTCACTAGTAGGAGTGAGAAAAACATCACGGGCTGGTGTGAATCGGGGGGTCTGAATTAGGATAGGCAGTGAGTGGCAATGCAGGATGGAGAAAAGCACAGCTGGGTGGTCAGCATGGGGAGGTTAGGAAAAATGCGGTAGCAATATAGGATAGATTTCTGAAAAACATCGCGGGTTGGTGCGCATTATATTGGTGTGTAACATTACATTCACTAGTAGGAGTGAGAAAAACATCACGGGGTGGTGTGAATCGGGGGGTCTGAATTAGGATAGGCAGTGAGTGGCAATGTAGGATGGAGAAAAGTACCGCGGGGTGGTCAGCATGGGGAGGTCAGGAAACATGCTGTGCCAATGTAGGATTCGTTTCTGAAAAACATCGCGGGGTGGTTTGCATTCTATGGGTGTGTAACATTACATTCACTAGTAGGAGTGAGAAAAACATCACGGGGTGGTGTGAATCGGAGGGTCTGAATTAGGATAGGCAGTGAGTGGCTATGTAGGATGGAGAAAAGCAACGCGGGGTGGTCAGCATGGGGAGGTCAGGAAACATGCAGTGGCAATGTAGGATACGTTTCTGAAAAACATCGCGGAATGGTGCGCATTCTATGGGGGTGTAACTTTACATTCAGTAGTAGGAGTGAGAAAAACATCACGGGGGGGTGTGAATCGGAGGGTCTGAATTAGGATAGGCAGTGAGTTTCAATGTAGGATGGAGAAAAGCACCGCGGGGTGGTCAGCATGGGGAGGTCAGGAAACATGCAGTGGCAATGTTGGATAGGTTTCTGAAAAACATCGCGCAGTGGTGCGCATTGTGTGGGTGTGTAATATTACATTCACTAGTAGGAATAAGAAAAACATCACGGGGTGGTGTGAATAGGAGGGTCTGAATTAGGGTAGGCAGTGAGTGGCAATGTAGGATGGAGGAAAGCACGGCGGGATGGTCAGCATGGGGAGGTCAGGAAACAGGCAGTGGCAATGTAGGATAGGTTTCTGAAAAAACATCGCGTGGTGGTGCGCATTGTATGGGTGTGTAACATTACATTCACAAGTAGGAGTGAGAAAAACATCACGGGGTGTTGCGAATTGTATGGCTGTGTAAAATTACATTCACTAGTAGGAGTGAGAAAAACATCACGGGGTGGTGTGAATCGGAGGGTCTGAATTCGGATAGGCAGTGAGTGGCAATGTAGGATGGAGAAAAGCACCGTGGGGTGGTCAGCATGGGGAGGTCAGGAAACATGTAGTGGCAAGGTAGGATACGTTTCTGAAAAACATCGCGGGGTGGTGCGCATTGTATGGGTGTGTAACATTACCTTCACTAGTAGGAGTGAGAAAAACATCACGGGGTGGTGTGAATCGGAGGGTCTGAAATAGGATAGGAGGTGAGTGGCAATGTAGGATGGAGAAAAGCACCGCGTGGTGTTCAGCATGGGGAGGTCAGGAAACATGTAGTGGCAATGTAGGATACGTTTCTGAAAAACATCGCGGGGTGGTGCTCATTGTATGGGTGTGTAACATTACATTCACTAGTAGGAGTGAGAAAAAATTCGCGGGGTGGTGTGAATTGGAGGGTCTGAATTTGGATAGGCAGTGAGTTGCCATGTAGGATGGAGAAAAGCACCGCGGGGTGTTCAGCATGGGGAGGTCAGGAAACATGCAGTGGCAATGTAGGATAGGTTTCTGAAAAACATCGCGGGGTGGTGCGCATTCTATGGGTGTGTAACTTTACATTCACTAGTAGGAGTGAGAAAAACATCGCGGGTGTTGCGCATTGTATGGGTGTGTAACATTACATTCACTAGTAGGAGTGAGAAAAACATCACGGGGCGGTGTGAATCCGAGGGTTTGTTTAGGATAGGCAGTGAGTTGCAATGTAGAATGGAGAAAAGCACCGCAGGGTGGTCAGCATGCGGAGGCCAGGAAACATGTAGTGGCAATGTAGGATAGCTTTCTGAAAAACATAGCGGGGTCGTGTGCATTCTATGGGTGTGGAACATTACGTTCACTATTAGGAGTGAGAGAAACATCACGGGGTCGTGTGAATCGGAGGGTCTGAATTACGATAGGCAGTGAGTGGCAATGTAGGATGGAGAAAAGCACCGCAGGGTGGACAGCATGGGGAGGTCAGGAAACATGCAGTGGCAATGTAGGTTAGGTTTCTGAAAAACATCGCGGGGTGGTGCGCTTTGTATGGGTGTGTAACATTACATTCACTAGTAGGAGTGAGAAAAACATCACGGGGTGGTGTGCATTGTATTTCTGTGTAACATTACATTGACTAGTAGGAGTGAGAAAAACATCATGGGGTGGTGTGAATCTGAGGGTCTGAATTAGGATAGGCAGTGAGTGGCAATGTAGAATGGAGAAAAGCACAGCGGGGTGGTCAGCATGGTGAGGTCAGGAAACATGCAATGGCAATGTAGGATAGGTTTCTGAAAAACATCGCGTGGTTGTGCGCATTGTATGGGTGTGTAACATTACATTCACTAGTAGGAGTGAGAAAAAATTCGTGGGGTGTTGCGCATTTTATGGCTGTGCAACATTACATTCACTAGTAGGAGTGAGAAAAACATCACGGGGTGGTGTGAATCGGGGGGTCTGAATTCGGATAGGCAGTGAGTGGAAATGTAGGATGGAGAAAAGTACCGCGGGGTGGTCAGCATGGGGAGGTCAGGAAACATGCTTTGCCAATGTAGGATTCGTTTCTGAAAAACATCGCGGGGTGGTGCGCATTGTATGGGTGTGTGTTACATTACATTCACTAGTAGGAGTGAGAAAAACATCACGGGTTGGTGCGCATTGTATGGGTGTGTGTTACATTACATTCACTAGTAGGAGTGAGAAAAACATCACGGGGTGGTGTGAATCGGAGGGTCTGAATTAGGATAGGCAGTGAGTGGAACTGTAGGATGGAGAAAAGCACCGCGGGGTGGTCAGCATGGGGAGGTCAGGGAACATGCAGTGGCAATGTAGGATAGGTTTTTGAAAAACATCGCGGGGTGGTTTGCATTCTATGGGTGTGTAACATTACATTCACTAGTAGGAGTGAGAAAAACATCACGGGGTGGTGTGAATCGGAGGGTCTGAATTAGGATAGGCAGTGAGTGGCTATGTAGGATGGAGAAAAGCAACGCGGGGTGGTCAGCATGGGGATGTCAGGAAACATGCAGTGGCAATGTAGGATACGTTTCTGAAAAACATCGCGGGGTGGTGCGCATTCTATGGGTGTGTAACTTTACATTCACTAGTAGGAGTGAGAAAAACATCACGGGGTGGTGTGAATCGGAGGGTCTGAATTAGGATAGGCAGTGAGTCTCAACGTAGGATGGAGAAAAGCACCGCGGGGTGGAAAGCATGGGGAGGTCAGGAAAAATGCTGTGGCAATGTAGCATAGGTTTATGAAAAACATCGCGGGGTGCTGCACATTGTATGGGTGTGTAACATTACATTCACTAGTAGGAGTGAGAAAAACATCACGGGGTGGTGCGCATTGTATTTCTGTGTAACATTACATTCACTTGTAGTAGTGAGAAAAACATCATGGGGTGGTGTGAATCTGAGGGGCTGAATTAGGATAGGCAGTGAGTGGCAATGTAGGATGGAGAAAAGCACCGCGGAGTGTTCAGCATGGGGACGTCAGGAAACATGCATTGGCAATGTAGGATAGGTTTCTCAAAAACATTGCGGGGTGGTGCGCATTGTATGGGTGTGTAACATTACATTCACTAGTAGGAGTGAGAAAAACATCACGGGGTGGTGCGCATTGTATTTCTGCGTAACATTACATTCATTAGTAGGAGTGAGAAAAACATCATGGGGTGGTGTGAATCTGAGGTTCTGAATTAGGATAGGCAGTGAGTGGCAATGTAGGATGGAGAAAAGTTTCGCGGGGTGGTCAGCATGGGGAGGTCAGGAAACATGCA
Source organism: Cavia porcellus (assembly GCF_034190915.1). NCBI lineage: Eukaryota > Metazoa > Chordata > Mammalia > Rodentia > Caviidae > Cavia > Cavia porcellus. The sequence continues at coordinate 33,622,042 of NW_026947515.1, forward strand.
GTGGCAATGTAGGATAGGTTTCTGAAAAACATCGCGGGGTGGTCGCAATGTATGGGTGTGTAACATTACATTGACTAGTAGGAGTGAGAAAAACATCACGGGGTGGTGTGAATCCGAGGGTCTGAATTAGGATAGGCAGTGAGTGGCAAAGTAGAATGGAGAAAAGCACCGTGGGGTGGTCAGCATGGGGAGGTCAGGAAACATGCAGTGGCAATGTAGGATAGGTTTCTAAAAAACATCGCTGGGTGGTGCGCATGTATGGGTGTGTAACATTACCTTCACTAGTAGGAGTGAGAAAAACATCACGGGGTGGTGTGAATCGGAGGGTCTGAATTAGGGAAGGCAGTGAGTGGCAATGTAGGATGGAGAAAAGCACCGCGGGTTGGTCAGCATGGGGAGGTCAGGAAACATGCAGTGGCAATGTAGGAAAGGTTTTTGAAAAACATCGCGGGGTGGGTAGCAATGTATGGGTGTGTAACATTACATTGACTAGTAGGAGTGAGAAAAATATCAAGGGGTGGTGTGAATCCGAGGGTCTGAATTAGGATAGGCAGTGAGTGGCAATGTAGAATGGAGAAAAGCACAGCGGGGTGGTCAGCATGGGGAGTTCAGGAAACATGCAATGGCAATGTAGGATAGGTTTCTGAAAAACATCGCGTGGTGGTGCGCATTGTATGGGTGTGTAACATTACATTCACTAGTAGGAGTGAGAAAAACATCAAAGGGTGGTGTGAATCGGAGGGTCTGAATTAGGGGAGGCAGTCAGTGGCAATGTAGGATGGAGAAAAGCACCGCGGGTTGGTCCGCATGGGGAGGTCAGGAAACATGCAGTGGCAATGTAGGATAGGTTTATGAAAAACATCGCGGGGTGGTGCGCATTGTGTGGGTGTGTAACATTAAATTCACTAGTAGGAGTGAGAAAAACATCGCGGGGTGGTGTGAATCGGAGGGCCTGAATTAGGATAGGCAGTGAGAGGCAATGTAGGATGGAGAAAAGCACCGCGGAGTGGTCAACATGGGGAGGTCAGGAAACATGCAGTGGCAATGTAGGATAGGTTTCTGAAAAAATCGCGGGGTGGTGCGCATTGTATGGGTGTGTAACATTACATTCACTTGTAGGAGTGAGAAAAAATTCGTGGGGTGGTGCGCATTTTATGGCTGTGCAACATTACATTCACTAGTAGAAGTGAGAAACACATCACGGGGTGGTGTGAATCGGGGGGTCTGAATTAGGATAGGCAGTGAGTGGCAATGCAGGATGGAGAAAAGCACCGCAGGGTTGTCAGCATGGGGAGGTTAGGAAACATGCGGTAGCAATATAGGATAGATTTCTGAAAAACATCGCGGGTTGGTGCGCATTATATTGGTGTGTAACATTACATTCACTAGTACGAGTGAGAAAAACATCACGGGGTGGTGTGAATCGGGGGGTCTAAATTAGGATAGGCAGTGAGTGGAAATGTAGGATGGAGAAAAGTACCGCGGGGTGGTCAGCATGGGGAGGTCAGGAAACATGCTGTGCCAATGTACGATTCGTTTCTGAAAAACATTGCGGGGTGGTGTGCATTCTATGGGTGTGTAACATTACATTCACTAGTAGGAGTGAGAAAAACATCACGGGGTGGTGTGAATCGGAGGGTCTGAATTAGGATAGGCAGTGAGTGGCTATGTAGGATGGAGAAAAGCAACGCGGGGTGGTCAGCATGGGGAGGTCAGGAAACATGCAATGGCAATGTAGGATACGTTTCTGAAAAACATCGCGGGGTGGTGCGCATTCTATGGGTGTGTAACTTTACATTCACTAGTAGGAGTGAGAAAAACATCACGGGGTTGTGTGAATCGGAGGGTCTGAATTAGGATAGGCAGTGAGTTTCAATGTAGGATGGAGAAAAGCACCGCGGGGTGGAAAACATTGGGAGGTCAGGAAAAATGCTGTGGCAATGTAGCATAGGTTTCTGAAAAACATTGCGGGGTGGTGAGCATTGTATGGGTGTGTAACATTACATTCACTAGTAGGAGTGTGAAAAACATTACGGGGTGGTGCGCATTGTATTTCTGTGTAACATTACATTCACTAGTAGGAGTGAGAAAAACATAATGGGGTGGTGTGAATCTGAGGTTCTGAATTAGGATAGGCAGTGAGTGGCAATGTAGGATGGAGAAAAGCATCGCGGGGTGGTCAGCATCAGGAGGTCAGGAAACATGCAGTGGCAATGTAGGATAGGTTTCTGAAAAACATCGCGGGGTGGTCGCATTGTATGGGTGTGTAACATTACATTGACTAGTAGGAGTGAGAAAAACATCACGGGGTGGTGTTAATCCGAGGGTCTGAATTAGGATAGGCAGTTAGTGGCAAAGTAGAATGGAGAAAAGCACCGTGGGGTGGTCAGCATGGGGAGGTCAGGAAACATGCAGTGGCAATGTAGGATAGGTTTCTAAAAAACATCGCTGGGTGGTGCGCATGTATGGGTGTGTAACATTACCTTCACTAGTAGGAGTGAGAAAAACATCACGGGGTGGTGTGAATCGGAGGTTCTGAATTAGGGAAGGCAGTGAGTGGCAATGTAGGATGGAGAAAAGCACCGCGGGTTGGTCAGCATGGGGAGGTCAGGAAACATGCAGTGGCAATGTAGGAAAGGTTTCTGAAAAACATCGCGGGGTGGGGAGCAATGTATGGGTGTGTAACATTACATTGACTAGTAGGAGTGAGAAAAACATCACGGGGTGGTGTGAATCCGAGGGTCTGAATTATGATAGGCAGTGAGTGGCAATGTAGAATGGAGAAAAGCACAGCTGGGTGGTCAGCATGGGGAGGTCAGGAAACATGCAATGGCAATGTAAGATAGGTTTCTGAAAAACATCGCGTGGTGGTGCGCATTGTATGGGTGTGTAACATTACATTTCACTAGTAGGAGTGAGAAAATCATCACAGGGTGGTGTGAATCGGAGGGTCTGAATTAGGGGAGGCAGTCAGTGGCAATGTAGGATGGAGAAATGCACCGCGGGTTGGTCCGCATGGGGAGGTCAGGAAACATGCAGTGGCAACGTAGGATAGGTTTCTGAAAAACATCGCTGGGTGGTGCGCATTGTGTGGGTGTGTAACATTATATTCACTAGTAGGAGTGAGAAAAACATCGCGGGGTGGTTTGAATCGGAGGGCCTGAATTAGGATAGGCAGTGAGAGGCAATGTAGGATGGAGAAAAGCACCGCGGTGTGGTCAACATGGGGAGGTCAGGAAACATGCAGTGGCAATGTAGGATAGGTTTCTGAAAAAATCGCGGAGTGGTGCGCATTTTATGGGTGTGTAACATTACATTCAATAGTAGGAGTGAGAAAAACATCGCGGGGTGGTGCGCATTGTATGGGTGTGTAACATTACATTCACTAGTAGGAGTGAGAAAAAATTCGTGGGGTGGGGCGCATTTTATGGCTGTGCAACATTACATTCACTAGTAGGAGTGAGAAAAACATCACGGGGTGGTGTGAATCGGGGGGTCTGAATTAGGATAGGCAGTGAGTGGCAATGCAGGATGGAGAAAAGCACAGCTGGGTGGTCAGCATGGGGAGGTTAGGAAACATGCAGTAGCAATATAGGATAGATTTCTGAAAAACATCGCGGGTTTTTGCGCATTATATTGGTGTGTAACATTACATTCACTAGTAGGAGTGAGAAAAACATCACGGGGTCGTGTGAATCGGGGGGTCTGAATTAGGATAGGCAGTGAGTGGCAATGTAGGATGGAGAAAAGTACCGCGGGGTGGTCAGCATGGGGAGGTCAGGAAACATGCAGTGGCAATGTAGGATACGTTTCTGAAAAACATCGCGGAGTGGTGCGCATTCTATGGGTGTGTAACTTTACATTCACTAGTAGGAGTGAGAAAAACATCACGGGGTGGTGTGAATCGGAGGGTCTGAATTAGGGTAGGCAGTGAGTGGCAATGTAGGATGGAGAACAGCACCGCGGGGTGGTCAGCATTCGGAGGTCAGGAAACATGCAGTGGCAATGTTGGATAGGTTTCTGAAAAACATCGCGCGGTGGTGCGCATTGTGTGGGTGTGTAATATTACATTCACTAGTAGGAATAAGAAAAACATCACGGGGTGGTGTGAATAGGAGGGTCTGAATTAGGGTAGGCTGTGAGTGGCAATGTAGGATGGAGGAAAGCACGGCGGGATGGTCAGCATGGGGAGGTCAGGAAACATGCAGTGGCAATGTAGGATAGGTTTCTGAAAAAACATCGCGGGGTGGTGCGCATTGTATGGGTGTGTAACATTACATTCACAAGTAGGAGTGAGAAAAACATCACGGGGTGGTGCAAATTGTATGGCTGTGTATAATTACATTCACTAGTAGGAGTGAGAAAAACATCACGGGGTGGTGTGAATCGGAGGGTCTGAATTAGGGTAGGCAGTGAGTGGCAATGTAGGATGGAGAAAAGCAACGCGGGGTGGTCAGCATGGGGAGGTCAGGAAACATGTAGTGGCAATGTAGGATACGTTTCTGAAAAACATCGCGGGGTGGTGCGCATTGTATGGGTGTGTAACATTACATTCACTAGTAGGAGTGAGAAAAAATTCGCGGGGTGGTGCGCATTTTATGGCTGTGCAACATTACATTCACTAGTAGGAGTGAGAAAAACATCACGGGGTGGTGTGAATCGGGGTGTATGAATTAGGATAGGCAGTGAGTGGCAATGCAGGATGGAGAAAAGCACCGCGGGATGGTCAGCATGGGGAGGTCAGGAAACATGCAGTGGCAATGTAGGATAGGTTTCTGAAAAACATCGCGGGGTGGTGGGCATTCTATGGGTGTGTAACATTACCTTCACTAGTAGGAGTTAGAAAAACATCACGGGGTGGTTTGAATCAGAGGGTCTGAATTATGGAAGGCAGTGAGTGGCAATGTAAGATGGAGAAAAGTACCGCGGGTTGGTCCGCATGGGGAGGTCAGGAAATATGCAGTGGCAATGTAGGATAGGTTTCTGAAAAACATCGCGGGGTCGTGCGCATTGTATGGGTGTGTAACATTACATTCACTAGTAGGAGTGAGAAAAACATCACGGGGTGGTGCGAATTGTATGGCTGTGTAACATTACATTCACTAGTAGGAGTGAGAAAAACATCACGGGGTGGTGTGAATCGGAGGGTCTGAATTAGGATAGGAGGTGAGTGGCAATGTAGGATGGAGAAAAGCACCGCCTGGTGTTCTGCATGGGGAGGTCAGGAAACATGTAGTGGCAATGTAGGATACGTTTCTGAAAAACATCGCGGGGTGGTGGGCATTGTATGGGTGTGTAACATTACATTCACTAGTAGGAGTGAGAAAAAATTCGCGGGGTGGTGCGCATTTTATGGCTGTGCAACATTACATTCACTAGTAGGAGTGAGAAAAACGTCACGGGGTGGTGTGAATCGGGCGGTCTGAATTAGGATAGGCAGTGAGTGGCAATGCATGATGGAGAAAAGCACCGCAGGGTGGTCAGCATGGGGAGGTTAGGAAACATGCGGTGGCAATGTAGGATAGATTTCTGAAAAACATCGTGAGTTGGTGCGCATTATATGGGTGTGTAACATTACATTCACTACTAGGAGTGAGAAAAACATCGCGGGGTGGTGTGAATCGGACGGTCTGAATTAGTATAGGCAGTGCGTGGCAATTTAGGATTGAGAAAAGCACGGCGGTGTGGTCAGCATGGGGAGGTCAGGAAACATGCAGTGGCAATGTAGGATAGGTTTCTGATAAACATCGCGGGGTGGTGCGCTTTCTATGGGTGTGTAACATTACGTTCACTAGTAGGATTGAGAAAAACATCACGGGGTGGTGTGAATCGGAGGGTCTGAATTAGGATAGGCAGTGAGTTTCAATGTAGGATGGAGAAAAGCACTGCGGAGTGGTCAGCATGGGGAGGTCAGGAAACATGCAGTGGCAATGTACGATAGGTTTAGGAAAAACATCGCGGGTGGTGCGCATTTTATGGGTGTGTAACATTACATTCACTAGTAGGAGTGAGAAAAACATCACGGGGCAGTGTGAATCCGAGGTCTGTTTAGGATAGGCAGTGAGTAGCAATGTAGAATGGAGAAAAGCACCGCGGAGTGGTCAGCATGCGGAGGCCTGGAAACATGCAGTGGCAATGTAGGATAGGTTTCTGAAAAACATCGCGGGGTGGTGCGCATTCTATGGTTGTGGAACATTACGTTCACTAGTAGGAGTGAGAAAAACATCACGGGTTGGTGTGAATCGGAGGGTCTGAATTAGGATAGGCAGTGAGTGGCAATGTAGGATGGAGAAAAGCACCGCAGGGTGGACAGCATGGGGAGGTCAGGAAACATGCAGTGGCAATGTAGGATAGGTTTCTGTAAAACATCGCGGGGTGGTGCGCATTCTATGGGTGTGTAATATTACCTTCACTAGTAGGAGTTAGAAAAACATCACGGGGTGGTTTGAATCGGAGGCTCTGAATTAGGGAAGGCAGTGAGTGGCAATGTAGGATGGAGAAAAGTACCGCGGGTTGGTCCGCATGGGGAGGTCAGGAAACATGCAGTGGCAATGTAGGATTCGTTTCTGAAAAATATCGCGGGGTGGTTTGCATTCTATGGGTGTGTAACATTACATTCACTAGTAGGAGTGAGAAAAACATCACGGGGTGGTGTGAATCGGAGGGTCTGAATTAGGATAGGCAGTGAGTGGCTATGTAGGATGGAGAAAAGCAACGCGGGGTGGTCAGCATGGGGAGGTCAGGAAACATGCAGTGGCAATGTAGGATACGTTTCTGAAAAACATCGCGGGGTGGTGCGCATTCTATGGGTGTGTAACTTTACATTCACTAGTAGGAGTGAGAAAAACATCACGGGGTGGTGTGAATCGGAGGGTCTGAATTAGGATAGGCAGTGAGTTTCAATGTAGGATGGAGAAAAGCACCGCGGGGTGGAAAGCATGGGGAGGTCAGGAAAAATGATGTGGCAATGTAGCATAGGTTTATGAAAAACATCGCGGGGTGCTGCGCATTGTATGGGTGTGTAACATTACATTCACTAGTAGGAGTGAGAAAAACATCACGGGGTGGTGCGCATTGTATTTCTGTGTAACATTACATTCACTTGTAGTAGTGAGAAAAACATCATGGGGTGGTGTGAATCTGAGGGTCTGAATTAGGATAGGCAGTGAGTGGCAATGTAGGATGGAGAAAAGCACCGCGGAGTGTTCAGCATTGGGACGTCAGGAAACATCCATTGGCAATGTAGGGTAGGTTTCTGAAAAACATTGCGGGGTGGTGCGCATTGTATGGGTGTGTAACATTACATTCACTAGTAGGAGTGAGAAAAACATCACGGGGTGGTTCGCATTGTTTTTCTGTGTAACATTACATTCACTAGTAGGAGTGAGAAAAACATCATGGGGTGGTGTGAATCTGAGGTTCTGAATTAGGATAGGCAGTGAGTGGCAATGTAGGATGGAGAAAAGCATGGCGGGGTGGTCAGCATGGGGAGGTCAGGAAACATGCAGTGGCAATGTAGGATAGGTTTCTGAAAAACATCGCGGGGTGGTCGCATTGTATAGGTGTGTAACATTACATTGACTAGTAGGAGTGAGAAAAACATCCCGGGGTGGTGTTAATCCGAGGGTCTGAATAAGGATAGGCAGTGAGTGGCAAAGTAGAATGGAGAAAAGCACCGTGGGGTGGTCAGCATGGGGAGGTCAGGAAACATGCAGTGGCAATGTAGGATAGATTTCTAAAAAACATCGCTGGGTGGTGCGCATGTATGGGTGTGTAACATTACCTTCACTAGTAGGAGTGAGAAAAACATCACGGGGTGGTGTGAATCGGAGGGTCTGAATTAGGGAAGGCAGTGAGTGGCAATGTAGGATGGAGAAAAGCACCGCGGGTTGGTCAGCATGGGGAGGTCAGGAAACATGCAGTGGCAATGTAGGAAAGGTTTCTGAAAAACATCGCGGGGTGGGGAGCAATGTATGGGTGTGTAACATTACATTGACTAGTAGGAGTGAGAAAAACATCACGGGGTGGTGTGAATCCGAGGGTCTGAATTAGGACAGGCAGTCAGTGGCAATGTAGAATGGAGAAAAGCACAGCGGGGTTTTCAGCATGGGGAGGTCAGGAAACATGCAATGGCAATGTAGGATAGGTTTCTGAAAAACATCGCGTGGTGGTGCGCATTGTATGGGTGTTTAACATTACATTCACTAGTAGGAGTGAGAAAAACATCACAGGGTGGTGTGAATCGGAGGGTCTGAATTAGGGGAGGCAGTCAGTGGCAATGTAGGATGGAGAAAAGCACCGCGGGTTGGTCCGCATGGGGCGGTCAGGAAACATGCAGTGGCAATGTAGGATAGGTTTCTGAAAAACATCGCGGGGTGGTGCGAATTGTGTGGGTGTGTAACATTACGTTCACTAGTAGGAGTGAGAAAAACATCGCGGGGTGGTTTGAATCGGAGGGCCTGAATTAGGATAGGCAGTGAGAGGCAATGTACGATGGAGAAAATCACCGCGGAGTGGTCAACATGGGGAGGTCAGGAAACATGCAGTGGCAATGTAGGATAGGTTTCTGAAAAAATCGCTGGGTGGTGCGCATTTTATGGGTGTGTAACATTACATTCACTAGTATGAGTGAGAAAAACATCGCGGGGTGGTGCGCATTGTATGGGTGTGTAACATTACATTCACTAGTAGGAGTGAGAAAAAATTCGTGGGGTGGTGCCCATTTTAAGGCTGTGCAACATTACATTCACTAGTAGGAGTGAGAAAAACATCACGGGGTGGTGTGAATCGGGGGGTCTGAATTAGGATACGCAGTGAGTGGCAATGCAGGATGGAGAAAAGCACCGCTGGGTGGTCAGCATGGGGAGGTTAGGAAACATGCGGTAGCAATATAGGATAGATTTCTGAAAAACATCGCGGGTTGGTGCGCATTATATTGGTGTGTAACATTACATTCACTAGTAGGAGTGAGAAAAACATCACGGGGTGGTGTGAATCGGGGGGTCTCAATTAGGATAGGCAGTGAGTGGCAATGTAGGATGGAGAAAAGTACCGCGGGTGGTCAGCATGGGGAGGTCAGGAAACATGCTGTGCCAATGTAGGATTCGTTTCTGAAAAACATCGCGGGGTGGTTCGCATTCTATGGGTGTGTAACATTACATTCACTAGTAGGAGTGAGAAAAACATCACGGGGTGGTGTGAATCGGAGGGTCTGAATTAGGATAGGCAGTGAGTGGCTATGTAGGATGGAGAAAAGCAACGCGGGGTGGTCAGCATGGGGAGGTCAGGAATCATGCAGTGGCAATGTGGGATACGTTTCTGAAAAACATCGCGGGGTGGTGCGCATTGTATGGGTGTGTAACATTACATTCACTTGTAGGAGTGAGAAAAACATCATGGGGTGGTGTGAATCTGAGGGTCTGAATTAGGATAGGCAGTGAGTGGCAATGTATTATGGAGAAAAGCACCGCAGAGTGGTCAGCATGGGGACGTCAGGAAACATGCATTGGCAATGTAGGATAGGTTTCTGAAAAACATTGCGGGGTGGTGCGCATTGTATGGGTGTGTAACATTACATTCACTAGTAGGAGTGAGAAAAACATCACGGGGTGGTGCGCATTGTATTTCTGTGTAACATTACATTCACTTGTAGGAGTGAGAAAAACATCATGGGGTGGTGTGAATCTGAGGGTCTGAATTAGGATAGGCAGTGAGTGGCAATGTATTATGGAGAAAAGCACCGCAGAGTGGTCAGCATGGGGACGTCAGGAAACATGCATTGGCAATGTAGGATAGGTTTCTGAAAAACATTGCGAAGTGGTGCGCATTGTATGGGTGTGTAACATTACATTCACTAGTAGGAGTGAGAAAAACATCACGGGGTGGTGCGCATTGTATTTCTGTGTAACATTACATTCACTAGTAGGAGTGAGAAAAACATCATGGGGTGGTGTGAATCTGAGGTTCTGAATTAGGATAGGCAGTGAGTGGCAATGTAGGATGGAGAAAAGCATCGCGGGGTGGTCAGCATGGGGAAGTCAGGAAACATGCAGTGGCAATGTAGGATAGGATTCTGAAAAACATCGCGGGGTGGTCGCATTGTATGGGTGTGTAACATTACATTGACTAGTAGGAGTGAGAAAAACATCACGGGGTGGTGTGAATCCGAGGGTCTGAATAAGGATAGGCAGTGAGTGGCAAAGTAGAATGGAGAAAAGCACCGTGGGGTGGTCAGCATGGGGAGGTCAGGAAACATGCAGTGGCAATGTAGGATAGGTTTCTAAAAAACACCGCTGGGTGGTGCACATGTATGGGTGTGTAACATTACCTTCACTAGTAGGAGTGAGAAAAACATCACAGGGTGGTGTGAATCGGAGGGTCTGAATTAGGGAAGGCAGTGAGTGGCAATGTAGGATGGAGAAAAGCACCGCGGGTTGGTCAGCATGGGAAGGTCAGGAAACATGCAGTGGCAATGTAGGAAAGGTTTCTGAAAAACATCGCGGTGTGGGGAGCAATGTATGGGTGTGTAACATTATATTCACTAGTAGGAGTGAGAAAAACATCGCGCGGGTGTGTGAATCAGAGGGTCTGAATTAGGGTAGGCAGTGAGTGGCAATGTAGGATGGAGAACAGCACCACGGGGTGGTCAGCATGTGGAGGTCAGGAAACATGCAGTGGCAATGTTGGATAGGTTTCTGAAAAACTTCGCGCGGTGGTGTGCATTGTGTGGGTGTGTAATATTACATTCACTAGTAGGAATAATAAAAACATCACGGGGTGGTGTGAATAGGAGGGTCTGAATTAGGGTAGGCAGTGAGTGGCAATGTAGGATGGAGCAAAGCACGGCGGGGTGGTCAGCATGCGGAGGTCAGGAAACATGCAGTGACAATGTAGGATAGGTTTCTGAAAAATCATCTCGGGGTGGTGCGCATTGTATGGGTGTGTAACATTACATTCACAAGTAGGAGTGAGAAAAACATCACGGGGTGGTGCGAAGTGTATGTCTGTGTAACATTACATTCACTTATAGGAGTGAGAAAAACATCACGGGGTGGTGTGAATCGGAGGGTCTGAAATAGGATAGGCAGTGAGTGGCAATGTAGGATGGAGAAAAGCACCGCGGGGTGGTCAGCATGGGGAGGTTAGGAAACATGTAGTGGCAATGTAGGATACGTTTCTGAAAAACATCGCGGGGTGGTGCGCATTGTATGGGTGTGTAACATTACATTCACTAGTAGGAGTGAGAAAAAATTCGCGGGGTGGTGCGCATTTTATGGTTGTGCAACATTACATTCACTAGTAGGAGTGAGAAAAACATCACGGGGTGGTGTGAATCGGGGGGTATGAATTAGGATAGGCAGTGAGTGGCAATGCAGGATGTAGAAAAGCACCGCGGGGTGGTCAGCATGGGGAGGTCAGGAAACATGCAGTGGCAATGTAGGATAGGTTTCTGAAAAATCATCTCGGGGTGGTGCGCATTGTATGGGTGTGTAACATTACATTCACAAGTAGGAGTGAGAAAAACATCACGGGGTGGTGCGAAGTGTATGTCTGTGTAACATTACATTCACTTATAGGAGTGAGAAAAACATCACGGGGTGGTGTGAATCGGAGGGTCTGAAATAGGATAGGCAGTGAGTGGCAATGTAGGATGGAGAATAGCACCGCGGGGTGGTCAGCATGGGGAGGTTAGGAAACATGTAGTGGCAATGTAGGATACGTTTCTGAAAAACATCGCGGGGTGGTGCGCATTGTATGGGTATGTAACATTACATTCACTAGTAGGAGTGAGAAAAAATTCGCGGGGTGGTGCGCATTTTATGGCTGTGCAACATTACATTCACTAGTAGGAGTGAGAAAAACATCACGGGGTGGTGTGAATCGGGGGGTATGAATTAGGATAGGCAGTGAGTGGCAATGCAGGATGGAGAAAAGCACCGCGGGGTGGTCAGCATGGGGAGGTCAGGAAACATGCAGTGGCAATGTAGGATAGGTTTCTGAAAAACATCGCAGGGTGGTGCGCATTCTATGGGTCTGTAACATTACCTTCACTAGTAGGAGTTAGAAAAACATCACGGCGTCGTTTGAATCGGAGGGTCTGAATTAGGGAAGGCAGTGAGTGGCAATGTAGGATGGAGAAAAGTACCGCGGGTTGGTCCGCATGGGGAGGTCAGGAAACATGCAGTGGCAATGTAGGATAGGTATCTGAAAAACATCGCGGGGTCGTGCGCATTGTATGGGTGTGTAACATTTCATTCACTAGTAGGAGTGAGAAAAACATCACGGGGTGGTGCGAATTGTATGGCTGTGTAACATTACATTCACTAGTAGGAGTGAGAAAAACATCACGGGGTGGTGTGAATCGGAGGGTCTCAATTAGGATAGGAGGTGAGTGGAAATGTAGGATGGAGAAAAGCACCGCGTGGTGTTCAGCATGGGGAGGTCAGGAAACATGTAGTGGCAATGTAGGATACGTTTCTGAAAAACATCGCGGGGTGGTGCGCATTGTATGGGTGTGTAACATTACATTCACTAGTAGGAGTGAGAAAAAATTCGCGGGGTGGTGTGAATTGGAGGGTCTGAATTAGGATAGGCAGTGAGTGGCCATGTAGGATGGAGAAAAGCACCGCGGGGTGGTCAGCATGGGGAGGTCAGGAAACATGCAGTGGCAATGTAGGATAGGTTTCTGAAAAACATCGCGGGGTGGTGCGCATTCTATGGGTGTGTAACTTTACATTCACTAGTAGGAGTGAGAAAAACATCACGGAGTGGTGTGAATCGGAGGGTTTGAATTAGGATAGGCAGTGAGTTTCAAAGTAGGATGGAGAAAAGCACTGCGGAGTGGTCAGCATGGGGAGGTCAGGAAACATGCAGTGGCAATGTACGATAGGTTTCTGAAAAACATCGCGGGCTGGTTCGCATTGTATGGGTGTGTAACATTACATTCACTAGTAGGAGTGAGAAAAACATCGCGGGTGGTGCGCATTGTATGGGTGTGTAACATTACATTCACTAGTAGGAGTGAGAAAAATATCACGGGGCGGTGTGAATCCGAGGGTCTGTTTAGGATAGGCAGTGAGTGGCAATGTAGAATGGAGAAAAGCACCGCGGGGTGGTCAGCATGCGGAGGCCAGGAAACATGCAGTGGCAATGTAGGATAGGTTTCTCAAAAACATCGCGGGGTGGTGCGCATTCTATGGTTTTGGAACATTACGTTCACTATTAGCAGTGAGAGAAACATCACGGGGTCGTGTGAATCAGAGGGTCTGAATTAGGATAGGCAGTGAGTGGCAATGTAGGATGGAGAAAAGCACCGCAGGGTGGACAGCATGGGGAGGTCAGGAAACATGCAGTGGCAATGTAGGTTAGGTTTATGAAAAACATCGCGGGGTGGTGCGCTTTGTATGGGTGTGTAACATTACATTCACTAGTAGGAGTGAGAAAAACATCACGGGGTGGTGCGCATTGTATTTCTGTGTAACATTACATTGACTAGTAGGAGTGAGAAAAAATTCACGGGGTGGTGCGCATTGTATGGGTGTGTAACATTACATTCACTACTAGGAGTGAAAAAAACATCACGGAGTGGTGTAAATCGGAGGGTTTGAATTAGGATAGGCAGTGAGTGGCAATGTAGGATGGAGAAAAGTACTGCCAGGTGGTCAGCATGGGGAAGTCAGGAAACATGCAGTGGCAATGTAGGATAGGTTTCTGAAAAACATCGCGGGGTTGTTCTCATTGAATGGGTGTGTAACATTACATTCACAAGTAGGAGTGAGAAAAACATCACGGGGTGGTGTGAATCGGAGGGTCTGAATTAGGATACACAGTGAGTGGCAATGTAGGTTCGAGAAAAGCACTGTGGGGTGGTCAGCATGGTGAAGTCCAGAAACATGTAGTGGCAATGTTCGATAGGTTTCTGAAAAACATCGCGGGGTGGTGCGAATTGTATGGGTGTGTAACATAACATTCACTAGTAGGAGTGAGAAAAACATCGCGGGGTGGTGTGAATCGGAGGGTCTGAATTAGGATAGGCAGTGAGTGGCAATTTAGGATGGAGAAAAGCACGGCGGGGTGGTCAGCATGGGGAGGTCAGGAAACATGCAGTGGCAATGTAGGATAGGTTTCTGAAAAACATCGCGGGGTGGTGCGCTTTCTATGGGTGTGTAACATTACGTTCACTAGTAGGATTGAGAAAAACATCACGGGGTGGTGTGAATCGGAGGGTCTGAATTAGGATAGGCAGTGAGTTTCAATGTAGGATGGAGAAAAGCACTGCGGAGTGGTCAGCATGGGGAGGTCAGGAAACATGCAGTCGCAATGTACGATAGGTTTCTGAAAAACATCGCGGGCTGGTGCGCATTGTATGGGTGTGTAACATTACATTCACTAGTAGGAGTGAGAAAAACATCGCGGGTGGTGCGCATTGTATGGGTGTGTTACATTACATTCACTAGTAGGAGTGAGAAAAACATCACGGGGCGGTGTGAATCCGAGGTCTGTTTAGGATAGGCAGTGAGTGGCAATGTAGAATGGAGAAAAGCGCTGCGGGGTGTTCAGCATGCGGAGGCCAGGAAACATGCAGTGGCAATGTAGGATAGGTTTCTGAAAAACATCGCGGGGTGGTTCGCATTCTATGGGTGTCGAACATTACGTTCACTAGTAGGAGTGAGAAAAACATCACGGGGTGGTGTGAATCGGAGGGTCTGAATTAGGATAGGCAGTGAGTGGCAATGTAGGATGGAGAAAAGCACCGCAGGGTGGACAGCATGGGGGGGTCAGGAAACATGCCCTGGCAATGTAGGATAGGTTTCTGAAAAACATCGCGGGGTGGTGCGCATTGTATGGGTGTGTAACATTACATTCACTAGTAGGAGTGAGAATAACATCACGGGGTGGTGTGAATCGGAGGCTCTGAATTAGGATAGGCAGTGAGTGGCAATGTAGGATGGAGAAAAGCACCGCGGAGTGGTCAGCATAGGGAGGTCAGGAAAAATGCAGTGGCAATGTAGGATAGGTTTCTGAAAAACATCGCGGGGTGGTGCGCCTCCTATGGGTGTGTAACATTACCTTCACTAGTAGGAGTTAGAAAAGCATCACGGGGTGGTTTGAATCGGAGGGTCTGAATTAGGGAAGGCAGTGAGTGGCAATGTAGGAAGGAGAAAAGTACCGCGGGTTGGTCCGCATGGGGAGGTCACGAAACATGCAGTGGCAATGTAGGATAGGTTTCTGAAAAACATCGCGGGGTCGTGCGCATTGTATAGGTGTGTAACATTACATTCACTAGTAGGAGTGAGAAAAACATCACGGGGTGGTGCGAATTGTATGGCTGTGTAACATTACATTCACTAGTAGGAGTGAGAAAAACATCACGGGGTGGTGTGAATCGGGGGTTCTGAATTAGGATAGGCAGTGAGTGGCAATGCAGGATGGAGAAAAGCACCGCTGAGTGGTCAGCATGGGTAGGTTAGGAAACATGCGGTAGCAATATAGGATAGATTTCTGAAAAACATCGCGGGTTGGTGCGCATTATATTGGTGTGTAACATTACATTCACTAGTAGGAGTGAGAAAAACATCACGGGGTGGTGTGAATCGGGGGGTCTGAATTAGGATAGGCAGTGAGTGGCAATGTAGGATGGAGAAAAGTACCGCGGGGTGGTCAGCATGGGGAGGTCAGGAAACATGCTGTGCCAATGTAGGATTCGTTTCTGAAAAACATCGCGGGGTGGTTTGCATTCTATGGGTGTGTAACATTACTTTCACTAGTAGGAGTGAGAAAAACATCACGGGGTGGTGTGAATCGGAGGGTCTGAATTAGGATAGGCAGTGAGTGGCAATGTAGGATGGAGAAAAGTAACGCGGGGTGGTCAGCATGGGGAGGTCAGGAAACATGCAGTGGCAATGTAGGATACGTTTCTGAAAAACATTGCGGGGTGGTGCGCATTCTATGGGTGTGTAACTTTACATTCACTAGTAGGAGTGAGAAAAACATCACGGGGTGGTGTGAATCGGAGGGTCTGAATTAGGATAGGCAGTGAGTTTCAATGTAGGATGGAGAAAAGCACCGCAGGGTGGAAAGCATGGGGAGGTCAGGAAAAATGCTGTGGCAATGTAGCATAGGTTTATGAAAAACATCGCGGGGTGGTGCGCATTGTATGGGTGTGTAACATTACATTCACTAGTAGGAGTGAGAAAAACATCACGGGGTGGTGCGCATTGTATTTCTGTATAACATTACATTCACTTGTAGGAGTGAGAAAAACATCATGGTGTGGTGTGAATCTGAGGGTCTGAATTAGGATAGGCAGTGAGTGGCAATGTAGGATGGAGAAAAGCACCGCAGAGTGGTCAGCATGGGGATGTCAGGAAACATGCATTGGCAATGTAGGATAGGTTTCTGAAAAACATTGCGGGGTGGTGCGCATTGTATGGGTGTGTAACATTACATTCACTAGTAGGAGTGAGAAAAACATCACGGGGTGGTGCGCATTGTATTTCTGTGTAACATTACATTCACTAGTAGGAGTGAGAAAAACATCATGGGGTGGTGTGAATCTGAGGTTCTGAATTAGGATAGGCAGTGAGTGGCAATGTAGGATGGAGAAAAGCATCGCGGGGTGGTCAGCATGGGGAGGTCAGGAAACATGCAGTGGCAATGTAGGATAGGATTCTGAAAAACATCGCGCGGTGGTCGCATTGTATGGGTGTGTAACATTACATTGACTAGTAGGAGTGAGAATAAATTCGCGGGGTGGTGTGAATCGGAGGGTCTGAATTAGGGAAGGCAGTGAGTGGCAATGTAGGATGGAGAAAAGCACCGCGGGTTGGTCAGCATTCGGAGGTCAGGAAACATGCAGTGGCAATGTAGGAAAGGTTTTTGAAAAACATCGCGGTGTGGGGAGCAATGTATGGGTGTGTAACATTATATTCACTAGTAGGAGTGAGAAAAACATCGCGCGGGTGTGTGAATCAGAGGGTCTGAATTAGGGTAGGCAGTGAGTGGCAATGTAGGATGGAGAACAGCACCGCGGGGTGGTCAGCATGGGGAGGTCAGGAAACATGCAGTGGCAATGTTGGATAGGTTTCTAAAAAACTTCGCGCGGTGGTGCGCATTGTGTGGGTGTGTAATATTACATTCACTAGTAGGAATAATAAAAACATCACGGGGTGGTGTGAATAGGAGGGTCTGAATTAGGGTAGGCAGTGAGTGGCAATGTAGGATGGAGGAAAGCACGGCGGGGTGGTCAGCATGCGGAGGTCAGGAAACATGCAGTGGCAATGTAGGATAGGTTTCTGAAAAATCATCTCGGGGTGGAGCGCATTGTATGGGTGTGTAACATGACATTCACAAGTAGGAGTGAGAAAAACATCACGGGGTGGTGCGAAGTGTATGTCTGTGTAACATTACATTCACTTATAGGAGTGAGAAAAACATCACGGCGTGGTGTGAATCGGAGGGTCTGAATTAGGATAGGCAGTGAGTGGCAATGTAGGATGGAGAAAAGCACCGCGGGGTGGTCCCCATGGGGAGGTTAGGAAACATGTAGTGGCAATGTAGGATACGTTTCTGAAAAACATAGCGGGGTGGTGCGCATTGTATGAGTTGTAACATTACATTCACTAGTAGGAGTGAGAAAAAATTCGCGGGGTGGTGCGCATTTTATGGCTGTGCAACATTACATTCACTAGTAGGAGTGAGAAAAACATCACAGGGTGGTGTGAATCAGGGGGTATGAATTAGGATAGGAAGTGAGTGGCAATGCAGGATGGAGAAAAGCACCGCGGGGTGGTCAGCATGGGGAGGTCAGGAAACATGCAGTGGCAATGTAGGATAGGTTTCTGAAAAACATCGCAGGGTGGTGCGCATTCTATGGGTGTGTAACATTACCTTCACTAGTAGGAGTTAGAAAAACATCACGGGGTGGTTTGAATTGGAGGGTCTGAATTAGGGAAGGCAGTGAGTGGGAATGTATGATGGAGAAAAGTACCGCGGGTTGGTCCGCATGGGGAGGTCAGGAAACATGCAGTGGCAATGTAGGATAGGTTTCTGAAAAACATCGCGGGGTCGTGCGCATTGTATGGGTGTGTAACATTTCATTCACTAGTAGGAGTGAGAAAAACATCACGGGGTGGTGCGAATTGTATGGCTGTGTAACATTACATTCACTAGTAGGAGTGAGAAAAACATCACGGGGTGGTGTGAATCGGAGGGTCTCAATTAGGATAGGAGGTGAGTGGAAATGTAGGATGGAGAAAAGCACCGCGTGGTGTTCAGCATGGGGAGGTCAGGAAACATGTAGTGGCAATGTAGGATACGTTTCTGAAAAACATCGCGGGGTGGTGCGCATTGTATGGGTGTGTAACATTACATTCACTAGTAGGAGTGAGAAAAAATTTGCGGGGTGGTGTGAATCGGAGGCTCTGAATTAGGATAGTCAGTGAGTGGCAATGTAGGATGGAGAAAAGCACCGCGGAGTGGTCAGCATGGGGAGGTCAGGAAAAATGCAGTGGCAATGTAGGATAGGTTTCTGAAAAACATCGCGGGGTGGTGCGCATTCTATGGGTGTGTAACATTACCTTCACTAGTAGGAGTTAGAAAAACATCACGGGGTGGTTTGAATCGGAGGGTCTGAATTAGGGAAGGCAGTGAGTGGCAATGTAGGATGGAGAAAAGTACCGCGGGTTGGTCCGCATGGGGAGGTCAGGAAACATGCAGTGGCAATGTAGGATAGGTTTCTGAAAAACATCGCGGGGACGTGCGCATTGTATGGGTGTGTAAAATTACATTCACTAGTAGGAGTGAGAAAAAATTCGCGGGGTGGTGCGCATTTTATGGCTGTGCAACATTACATTCACTAGTAGGAGTGAGAAAAACATCAAGGGGTGGTGTGAATCGGGCGGTCTGAATTAGGATAGGCAGTGAGTGGCAATGAAGGATGGAGAAAAGCACCGCAGGGTGGTCAGCATGGGGAGGTTAGGAAACATGCGGTGGCAATGTAGGATAGATTTCTGAAAAACATCGCGAGTTGGTGCGCATTATATGGGTGTGTAACATTACATTCACTCCTAGCAGTGAGAAAAACATCACGGAGTGGTGTGAATCGGAGGGTTAGAATTAGGATAGGCAGTGAGTGGCAATGTAGGATGGAGAAAAGTACTGCCAGGTGGTCAGCATGGCGAAGTCAGGAAACATGCAGTGGCAAAGTAGGATAGGTTTCTGAAAAACATCGCGGGGTGGTTCTCATTGAATGGGTGTGTAACATTACATTCACAAGTAGGATTGAGAAAAACATTACGGGGTGGTGTGAATCGGAGGGTCTGAATTAGGATACACAGTGAGTGGCAATGTATGTTCGAGAAAAGCACTGCGGGGTGGTCAGCATGGTGAAGTCCGGAAACATGTAGTGGCAATGTAGGATAGGTTTCTGAAAAACATCGCGGGGTGGTGCGAATTGTATGGGTGTGTAACATTACATTCAATAGTAGGAGTGAGAAAAACATCGCGGGGTGGTGTGAATCGGAGGGTCTGAATTAGGATAGGCAGTGAGTGGCAATTTAGGATGGAGAAAAACACTGCGGGGTGGTCAGCATGGGGAGGTCAGGAAACATGCCGTGGCAATGTAGGATAGGTTTCTGAAAAACATCGCGGGGTGGTGCGCTTTCTATGGGTGTGTAACATTACGTTCACTAGTAGGAATGAGAAAAACTTCACGGGGTGGTGTGAATCGGAGGGTCTGAATTAGGATAGGCAGGGAGTTTCAATGTAGGATGGAGAAAAGCACTGCGGAGTGGTCAGCATGGGGAGGTCAGGAAACATGCAGTGGCAATGTACGATAGGTTTCTGAAAAACATCGCGGGCTGGTGCGCATTGTATGGGTATGTAACATTACATTCACTAGTAGGAGTGAGAAAAACATCGCGGGTGGTGCGCATTGTATGGGTGTGTAACATTACATTCACTAGTAGGAGTGAGAAAAACATCACGGGGCGGTGTGAATCCGAGGGTCTGTTTAGGATAGGCAGTGAGTGGCAATGTAGAATGGAGAAAAGCACCGCGGGGTGGTCAGCATGCGGAGGCCAGGAAACATGCAGTGGCAATGTAGGATATGTTTCTGAAAAACATCGCGGGGTGGTGCGCATTCTATGGGTGTGGAACATTACGTTCACTAGTAGGAGTGAGAAAAACATCACGGGGTGGTGTGAATCGGAGGGTCTGAATTAGGGAAGGCAGTGAGTGGGAATGTAGGATGGAGAAAAGTACCGCAGGTTGGTCCGCATGGGGAGGTCAGGAAACATGCAGTGGCAATGTAGGATAGGTTTCTGAAAAACATCGCGGGGTCGTGCGCATTGTATGGGTGTGTAACATTTCATTCACTAGTAGGAGTGAGAAAAACATCACGGGGTGGTGCGAATTGTATGGCTGTGTAACATTACATTCACTAGTAGGAGTGAGAAAAACATCACGGGGTGGTGTGAATTGGAGGGTCTCAATTAGGATAGGAGGTGAGTGGAAATGTAGGATGGAGAAAAGCACCGCGTGGTGTTCAGCATGGGGAGGTCAGGAAACATGTAGTGGCAATGTAGGATACGTTTCTGAAAAACATCGCGGGGTGGTGCGCATTGTATGGGTGTGTAACATTACATTCACTAGTAGGAGTGAGAAAAAATTCGCGGGGTGGTGTGAATCGGAGGCTCTGAATTAGGATAGTCAGTGAGTGGCAATGTAGGATGGAGAAAAGCACCGCGGAGTGGTCAGCATGGGGAGGTCAGGAAAAATGCAGTGGCAATGTAGGATAGGTTTCTGAAAAACATCGCGGGGTGGTGCGCATTCTATGGGTGTGTAACATTACCTTCACTAGTAGGAGTTAGAAAAACATCACGGGGTGGTTTGAATCGGAGGGTCTGAATTAGGGAAGGCAGTGAGTGGCAATGTAGGATGGAGAAAAGTACCGCGGGTTGGTCCGCATGGGGAGGTCAGGAAACATGCAGTGGCAATGTAGGATAGGTTTCTGAAAAACATCGCGGGGTCGTGCGCATTGTATGGGTGTGTAACATTACATTCACTAGTAGGAGTGAGAAAAAATTCGCGGGGTGGTGCGCATTTTATGGCTGTGCAACATTACATTCACTAGTAGGAGTGAGAAAAACATCAAGGGGTGGTGTGAATCGGGCGGTCTGAATTAGGATAGGCAGTGAGTGGCAATGCAGGATGGAGAAAAGCACCGCAGGGTGGTCAGCATGGGGAGGTTAGGAAACATGCGGTGGCAATGTAGGATAGATTTCTGAAAAACATCGCGAGTTGGTGCGCATTATATGGGTGTGTAACATTACATTCACTCCTAGGAGTGAGAAAAACATCACGGAGTGGTGTGAATCGGAGGGTTAGAATTAGGATAGGCAGTGAGTGGCAATGTAGGATGGAGAAAAGTACTGCCAGGTGGTCAGCATGGCGAAGTCAGGAAACATGCAGTGGCAAAGTAGAATAGGTTTCTGAAAAACATCGCGGGGTGGTTCTCATTGAATGGGTTTGTAACATTACATTCACAAGTAGGATTGAGAAAAACATCACGGGGTGGTGTGAATCGGAGGGTCTGAATTAGGATACACAGTGAGTGGCAATGTATGTTCGAGAAAAGCACTGCAGGGTGGTCAGCATGGTGAAGTCCGGAAACATGTAGTGGCAATGTAGGATAGGTTTCTGAAAAACATCGCGGGGTGGTGCGCTTTCTATGGGTGTGTAACACTACGTTCACTAGTAGGAATGAGAAAAACATCACGGGGTGGTGTGAATCGGAGGGTCT
Organism: Cavia porcellus; assembly: GCF_034190915.1. Taxonomy (NCBI): domain Eukaryota; kingdom Metazoa; phylum Chordata; class Mammalia; order Rodentia; family Caviidae; genus Cavia; species Cavia porcellus. The sequence continues at coordinate 33,643,844 of NW_026947515.1, forward strand.
GAATTAGGATAGGCAGTGAGTTTCAATGTAGGATGGAGAAAAGCACTGCGGAGTGGTCAGCATGGGGAGGTCAGGAAACATGCAGTGGCAATGTACGATAGGTTTCTGAAAAACATCGCGGGCTGGTGCGCATTGTATGGGTGTGTAACATTACATTCACTAGTAGGAGTGAGAAAAACATCGCGGGTGGTGCGCATTGTATGGGTGTGTAACATTACATTCACTAATAGGAGTGAGAAAAACATCACGGGGCGGTGTGAATCCGAGGGTCTGTTTAGGATAGGCAGTGAGTGGCAATGTAGAATGGAGAAAAGCACCGCGGGGTGGTCAGCATGCGGAGGCCAGGAAACATGCAGTGGCAATGTAGGATATGTTTCTGAAAAACATCGCGGGGTGGTGCGCATTCTATGGGTGTGGAACATTACGTTCACTAGTAGGAGTGAGAAAAACATCAAGGGGTGGTGTGAATCGGGCGGTCTGAATTAGGATAGGCAGTGAGTGGCAATGCAGGATGGAGAAAAGCACCGCCGGGTGGTCAGCATGGGGAGGTTAGGAAACATGCGGTGGCAATATAGGATAGATTTCTGAAAAACATCGCGAGTTGGTGCGCATTATATGGGTGTGTAACATTACATTCACTCCTAGGAGTGAGAAAAACATCACGGAGTGGTGTGAATCGGAGGGTTAAAATTAGGATAGGCAGTGAGTGGCAATGTAGGATGGAGAAAAGTACTGCCAGGTGGTCAGCATGGCGAAGTCAGGAAACATGCAGTGGCAAAGTAGGATAGGTTTCTGAAAAACATCGCGGGGTGGTTCTCATTGAATGGGTGTGTAACATTACATTCACAAGTAGGATTGAGAAAAACATCACGGGGTGGTGTGAATCGGAGGGTCTGAATTAGGATACACAGTGAGTGGCAATGTATGTTCGAGAAAAGCACTGCGGGGTGGTCAGCATGGTGAAGTCCGGAAACATGTAGTGGCAATGTAGGATAGGTTTCTGAAAAACATCGCGGGGTGGTGCGAATTGTATGGGTGTGTAACATTACATTCAATAGTAGGAGTGAGAAAAACATCGCGGGGTGGTGTGAATCGGAGGGTCTGAATTAGGATAGGCAGTGAGTGGCAATTTAGGATGGAGAAAAACACTGCGGGGTGGTCAGCATGGGGAGGTCAGGAAACATGCAGTGGCAATGTAGGATAGGTTTCTGAAAAACATCGCGGGGTGGTGCGCTTTCTATGGGTGTGTAACATTACGTTCACTAGTAGGATTGAGAAAAACATCACGGGGTGGTGTGAATCGGAGGGTCTGAATAAGGATAGGCAGTGAGTTTCAATGTAGGATGGAGAAAAGCACTGCGGAGTGGTCAGCATGGGGAGGTCAGGAAACATGCAGTGGCAATGTACGATAGGTTTCTGAAAAACATCGCGGGCTGGTGCGCATTGTATGGGTGTGTAACATTACATTCACTAGTAGGAGTGAGAAAAACATCGCGGGTGGTGCGCATTGTATGGGTGTGTAACATTACATTCACTAGTAGGAGTGAGAAAAACATCACGGGGCGGTGTGAATCCGAGGGTCTGTTTAGGATAGGCAGTGAGTGGCAATGTAGAATGGAGAAAAGCACCGCGGGGTGGTCAGCATGCGGAGGCCAGGAAACATGCAGTGGCAATGTAGGATATGTTTCTGAAAAACATCGCGGGGTGGTGCGCATTCTATGGGTGTGGAACATTACGTTCACTAGTAGGAGTGAGAAAAACATCACGGGGTGGTGTGAATCGGAGGGTCTGAATTAGGATAGGCAGTGAGTGGCAATGTAGGATGGAGAAAAGCACCGCAGGGTGGACAGCATGGGGAGGTCAGGAAACATGCAGTGGCAATGTAGGATAGGTTTCTGAAAAACATCGCGGGGTGGTGCGCATTGTATGGGTGTGTAACATTACATTCACTAGTAGGAGTCAGAAAAACATCACGGGGTGGTGTGAATCGGAGGCTCTGAATTAGGATAGTCAGTGAGTGGCAATGTAGGATGGAGAAAAACACCGCGGAGTGGTCAGCATGGGGAGGTCAGGAAACATGTAGTGGCAATGTAGGATACGTTTCTGAAAAACATCGCGGGGTGGTGCGCATTGTATGGGTGTGTAACATTACATTCACTAGTAGGAGTGAGAAAAAATTCGCGGGGTGGTGCGCATTTTATGGCTGTGCAACATTACATTCACTAGTAGGAGTGAGAAAAAATTAACGGGGTGGTGTGAATCGGGCGGTCTGAATTAGGATAGGCAGTGAGTGGCAATGCAGGATGGAGAAAAGCACCGCAGGGTGGTCATCATGGGGAGGTCAGGAAACATGCCGTGGCAATGTAGGATAGATTTGTGAAAAACATCACGAGTTGGTGCGCATTATATGGGTGTGTAACATTACATTCACTACTAGGAGTGAGAAAAACATCACGGAGTGGTGTGAATCGGACGGTTTGAATTAGGATAGGCAGTGAGTGGCAATGTAGGATGGAGAAAAGTACTGCCAGGTGGTCAGCATGGGGAAGTCAGGAAACATGCAGTGGCAATGTAGGATAGGTTTCTGAAAAACATCGCGGGGTGGTTCTCATTGAATGGGTGTGTAACATTACATTCACAAGTAGGAGTGAGAAAAACATCACGGGGTGGTGTGAATCGGAGGGTCTGAATTAGGATACACAGTGAGTGGCAATGTAGGTTCGAGAAAAGCACTGCGGGGTGGTCGGCATGGTGAAGTCCGGAAACATATAGTGGCAATGTAGGATAGGTTTCTGAAAAACATCGCGGGGTGGTGCGAATTGTATGGGTGTGTAACATTACATTCACTAGTAGGAGTGAGAAAAACATTGCGGGGTGGTGTGAATCGGAGGGTCTGAATTAGGATAGGCCGTGAGTGGCAATTTAGGATGGAGAAAAGCATGGCGGGGTGGTCAGCATGGGGAGGTCAGGAAACATGCAGTGGCAATGTAGGATAGGTTTCTGAAAAACATCGCGGGGTGGTGCGCTTTCTATGGGTGTGTAACATTACGTTCACTAGTAGGATTGAGAAAAACATCACGGGGTGGTGTGAATCGGAGGGTCTGAATTAGGATAGGCAGTGAGTTTCAATGTAGGATGGAGAAAAGCACTGCGGAGTGGTCAGCATGGGGAGGTCAGGAAACATGCAGTGGCAATGTACGATAGGTTTCTGAAAAACATCGCGGGCTGGTGCGCATTGTATGGGTGTGTAACATTACATTCACTAGTAGGAGTGAGAAAAACTTCGCGGGTGGTGCGCATTGTATGGGTGTGTAACATTACATTCACTAGTAGGAGTGAGAAAAACATCACGGGGCGGTGTGAATCCGAGGGTCTGTTTAGGATAGGCAGTGAGTGGCAATGTAGAATGGAGAAAAGCACCGCGGGGTGGTCAGCATGTGGAGGCCAGGAAACATGCAGTGGCAATGTAGGATAGGTTTCTGACAAACATCGCGGTGTGGTGCGCATTCTATGGGTGTGGAACATTACGTTCACTAGTAGGAGTGAGAAAAACATCACGGGGTGGTGTGAATCGGAGGGTCTGAATTAGGATAGGCAGTGAGTGGCAATGTAGGATGGAGAAAAGCACCGCAGGGTGGACAGCATGGGGAGGTCAGGAAACATGCAGTGGCAATGTAGGATAGGTTTCTGAAAAACATCGCGGGCTGGTGCGCATTGTATGGGTGTGTAACATTACATTCACAAGTAGGAGTGAGAAAAACATCACGGGGTGGTGTGAATCGGAGGCTCTGAATTAGGATAGTCAGTGAGTGGCAATGTAGGATGGAGAAACGCACCGCGGAGTGGTCAGCATGGGGAGGTCAGGAAACATGCAGTGGCAAAGTAGGATAGTTTTCTAAAAACATTGCGGGGTGGTGCGCATTGTATGGGTGTGTAACATTACATTCACTAGTAGGAGTGAGAAAAACATCATGGGGTGGTGTGAATATGAGGGTCTGAATTAGGATAGACAGTGAGTAGCAATGTAGGATGGAGAAAAGCATCGCGGGTTGGTCAGCATGGGGAGGTCAGGAAACATGCAGTGGCAATGTAGGATAGGTTTCTGAAAAACATCGCGAGGTGGTGCTCATTGTATGGGTGTGTAACATTACATTGACTAGTAGGAGTGAGAAAAACATCACGGGGTGGTGTGAATCCGAGGGTCTGAATTAGGATAGGCAGTGAGTGGCAAAGTAGAATGGAGAAAAGCACAGCGGGGTGGTCAGCATGGGGAAGTCAGGAAACATGCAATGGCAATGTAGGATAGGTTTCTGAAAAACATCGCGTGGTGGTGCGCATTGTATGGGTGTGTAACATTACATTCACTAGTAGGAGTGAGAAAAACATCACAGGGTGGTGTGAATCGGAGGGTCTGAATTAGGGGAGGCAGTCAGTGGCAAGGTAGGAAGGAGAAAACACCGCAGGTTGGTCCGCATGGGGAGGTCAGGAAACATGCAGTGGCAATGTAGGATAGGTTTCTGAAAAAATCGCGGGGTGGTGCGCATTTTATGGGTGTGTAACATTACATTCACTAGTAAGAGTGAGAAAAACATCGCGGGGTGGTGTGCATTGTATGGGTGTGTAACATTACTTTCACTAGTAGGAGTGAGAAAAAATTCGTGGGGTGGTGCGCATTTTATGGCTGTGCAACATTACATTCACTAGTAGGAGTGACAAAAACATCACGGGGTGGTGTGAATCGGGGGGTCTGAATTAGGATAGGCAGCGAGTGGCAATGCAGGATGGAAAAAAGCACCGCTGGGTGGTCAGCATGGGGAGGTTAGGAAACATGCGGTGGCAATGTAGGATGGAGAAAAGTACCGCGGGTTGGTCCGCATGGGGAGGTCAGGAAACATGCAGTGGCAATGTAGGATAGGTTTCTGAAAAACATCGCGGGGTCGTGCGCATTGTATGGGTGTGTACCATTACATTCACTAGTAGGAGTGAGAAAAAATTCGCGGGGTGGTGCGCATTTTATGGCTGTGCAACATTACATTCACTAGTAGGAGTGAGAAAAACATCAAGGGGTGGTGTGAATCGGGCGGTCTGAATTAGGATAGGCAGTGAGTGGCAATGCAGGATGGAGAAAAGCACCGCAGGGTGGTCAGCATGGGGAGGTTAGGAAACATGCGGTGGCAATGTAGGATAGATTTCTGAAAAACATCGCGAGTTGGTGCGCATTATATGGGTGTGTAACATTACATTCACTCCTAGGAGTGAGAAAAACATCACGGAGTGGTGTGAATCGGAGGGTTAGAATTAGGATAGGCAGTGAGTGGCAATGTAGGATGGAGAAAAGTACTGCCAGGTGGTCAGCATGGCGAAGTCAGGAAACATGCAGTGGCAAAGTAGGATAGGTTTCTGAAAAACATCGCTGGGTGGTTCTCATTGAATGGGTGTGTAACATTACATTCATAAGTAGGATTGAGAAAAACATCACGGGGTGGTGTGAATCGGAGGGTCTGAATTAGGATACACAGTGAGTGGCAATGTATGTTCGAGAAAAGCACTGCGGGGTGGTCAGCATGGTGAAGTCCGGAAACATGTAGTGGCAATGTAGGATAGGTTTCTGAAAAACATCGCGGGGTGGGGCGAATTGTATGGGTGTGTAACATTACATTCAATAGTAGGAGTGAGAAAAACATCGCGGGGTGGTGTGAATCGGAGGGTCTGAATTAGGATAGGCAGTGAGTGGCAATTTAGGATGGAGAAAAACACTGCGGGGTGGTCAGCATGGGGAGGTCAGGAAACATGCAGTGGCAATGTAGGATAGGTTTCTGAAAAACATCGCGGGGTGGTGCGCTTTCTATGGGTGTGTAACATTACGTTCACTAGTAGGATTGAGAAAAACATCACGGGGTGGTGTGAATCGGAGGGTCTGAATTAGGATAGGCAGTGAGTTTCAATGTAGGATGGAGAAAAGCACTGCGGAGTGGTCAGCATGGGGAGGTCAGGAAACATGCAGTGGCAATGTACGATAGGTTTCTGAAAAACATCGCGGGCTGGTGCGCATTGTATGGGTGTGTAACATTACATTCACTAGTAGGAGTGAGAAAAACATCGCGGGTGGTGCGCATTGTATGGGTGTGTAACATTACATTCACTAGTAGGAGTGAGAAAAACATCACGGGGCGGTGTGAATCCGAGGGTCTGTTTAGGATAGGCAGTGAGTGGCAATGTAGAATGGAGAAAAGCACCGCGGGGTGGTCAGCATGCGGAGGCCAGGAAACATGCAGTGGCAATGTAGGATATGTTTCTGAAAAACATCGCGGGGTGGTGCGCATTCTATGGGTGTGGAACATTACGTTCACAAGTAGGAGTGAGAAAAACATCACGGGGTGGTGTGAATCGGAGGGTCTGAATTAGGATAGGCAGTGAGTGGCAATGTAGGATGGAGAAAAGCACCGCAGGGTGGACAGCAAGGGGAGGTCAGGAAACATGCAGTGGCAATGTAGGATAGGTTTCTGAAAAACATCGCGGGGTGGTGCGGATTGTATGGGAGTGTAACATTACATTCACTAGTAGGAGTCAGAAAAACATCACGGGGTGGTGTGAATCGGAGGCTCTGAATTAGGATAGTCAGTGAGTGGCAATGTAGGATGGAGAAAAGCACCGCGGAGTGGTCAGCATGGGGAGGTCAGGAAACATGTAGTGGCAATGTAGGATACGTTTCTGAAAAACATCGCGGGGTGGTGCGCATTGTATGGGTGTGTAACATTACATTCACTAGTAGGAGTGAGAAAAAATTCGCGGGGTGGTGCGCATTTTATGGCTGTGCAACATTACATTCACTAGTAGGAGTGAGAAAAAATTCACGGGGTGGTGTGAATCGGGCGGTCTGAATTAGGATAGGCAGTGAGTGGCAATGCAGGATGGAGAAAAGTACTGCCAGGTGGTCAGCATGGGGAAGTCAGGAAACATGCAGTGGCAATGTAGGATAGGTTTCTGAAAAACATCGCGGGGTGGTTCTCATTGAATGGGTGTGTAACATTACATTCACAAGTAGGAGTGAGAAAAACATCACGGGGTGGTGTGAATCGGAGGGTCTGAATTAGGATACACAGTGAGTGGCAATGTAGGTTCGAGAAAAGCACTGCGGGGTGGTCAGCATGGTGAAGTCCGGAAACATATAGTGGCAATGTAGGATAGGTTTCTGAAAAACATCGCGGGGTGGTGCGAATTGTATGGGTGTGTAACATTACATTCACTAGTAGGAGTGAGAAAAACATCGCGGGGTGGTGTGAATCGGAGGGTCTGAATTAGGATAGGCCGTGAGTGGCAATTTAGGATGGAGAAAAGCATGGCGGGTTGGTCAGCATGGGGAGGTCAGGAAACATGCAGTGGCAATGTAGGATAGGTTTCTGAAAAACATCGCGGGGTGGTGCGCTTTCTATGGGTGTGTAACATTACGTTCACTAGTAGGATTGAGAAAAACATCACGGGGTGGTGTGAATCGGAGGGTCTGAATTAGGATAGGCAGTGAGTTTCAATGTAGGATGGAGAAAAGCACTGCGGAGTGGTCAGCATGGGGAGGTCAGGAAACATGCAGTGGCAATGTACGATAGGTTTCTGAAAAACATCGCGGGCTGGTGCGCATTGTATGGGTGTGTAACATTACATTCACTAGTAGGAGTGAGAAAAACTTCGCGGGTGGTGCGCATTGTATGGGTGTGTAACATTACATTCACTAGTAGGAGTGAGAAAAACATCACGGGGCGGTGTGAATCCGAGGGTCTGTTTAGGATAGGCAGTGAGTGGCAATGTAAAATGGAGAAAAGCACCGCGGGGTGGTCAGCATGTGGAGGCCAGGATACATGCAGTGGCAATGTAGGATAGGTTTCTGACAAACATCGCGGTGTGGTGCGCATTCTATGGGTGTGGAACATTACGTTCACTAGTAGGAGTGAGAAAAACATCACGGGGTGGTGTGAATCGGAGGATCTGAATTAGGATAGGCAGTGAGTGGCAATGTAGGATGGAGAAAAGCACCGCAGGGTGGACAGCATGGGGAGGTCAGGAAACATGCAGTGGCAATGTAGGATAGGTTTCTGAAAAACATCGCGGGCTGGTGCGCATTGTATGGGTGTGTAACATTACATTCACTAGTAGGAATGAGAAAAACATCACGGGGTGGTGTGAATCGGAGGCTCTGAATTAGGATAGTCAGTGAGTGGCAATGTAGGATGGAGAAACGCACCGCGGAGTGGTCAGCATGGGGAGGTCAGGAAACATGCAGTGGCAAAGTAGGATAGTTTTCTAAAAACATTGCGGGGTGGTGCGCATTGTATGGGTGTGTAACATTACATTCACTAGTAGGAGTGAGAAAAACATCATGGGGTGGTGTGAATATGAGGGTCTGAATTAGGATAGACAGTGAGTAGCAATGTAGGATGGAGAAAAGCATCGCGGCTTGGTCAGCATGGGGAGGTCAGGAAACATGCAGTGGCAATGTAGGATAGGTTTCTGAAAAACATCGCGAGGTGGTGCTCATTGTATGGGTGTGTAACATTACATTGACTAGTAGGAGTGAGAAAAACATCACGGGGTGGTGTGAATCCGAGGGTCTGAATTAGGATAGGCAGTGAGTGGCAAAGTAGAATGGAGAAAAGCACAGCGGGGTGGTCAGCATGGGGAGGTCAGGAAACATGCAATGGCAATGTAGGGTAGGTTTCTGAAAAACATCGCGTGGTGGTGCGCATTGTATGGGTGTGTAACATTACATTCACTAGTAGGAGTGAGAAAAACATCACAGGGTGGTGTGAATCGGAGGGTCTGAATTAGGGGAGGCAGTCAGTGGCAAGGTAGGAAGGAGAAAACACCGCAGGTTGGTCCGCATGGGGAGGTCAGGAAACATGCAGTGGCAATGTAGGATAGGTTTCTGAAAAAATCGCGGGGTGGTGCGCATTTTATGGGTGTGTAACATTACATTCACTAGTAAGAGTGAGAAAAACATCGCGGGGTGGTGTGCATTGTATGGGTGTGTAACATTACTTTTACTAGTAGGAGTGAGAAAAAATTCGTGGGGTGTTGCGCATTTTATGGCTGTGCAACATTACATTCACTTGTAGGAGTGACAAAAACATCACGGGGTGGTGTGAATCGGGGGTTCTGAATTAGGATAGGCAGTGAGTGGCAATGCAGGATGGAGAAAAGCACCGCTGGGTGGTCAGCATGGGGAGGTTAGGAAACATGCGGTGGCAATGTAGGATAGATTTCTGAAAACCATCGCGGGTTGGTGCGCATTATATTGGTGTGTAACATTACATTCACTAGTAGGAGTGAGAAAAACATCACGGGGTGGTGTGAATCGAGGGGTCTGAATTAGGATAGGCAGTGAGTGGCAATGTAGGATGGAGAAAAGTACCGCGGGGTGGTCAGCATGGGGAAGTCAGGAAACATGCAGTGGCAATGTAGGATAGGTTTATGAAAAACATGGCGGGGTGGTTTGCATTCTATGGGTGTGTAACATTACATTCACTAGTAGGAGTAAGACAAACATCACGGGGTGGTGTGAATCGGAGGGTATGAATTAGGATAGGCAGTGAGTGGCAATGTAGGATGGAGAAAAGCACCGCGGGTTGGACAGCATGGGGAGGTCAGGAAACATGCAGTGGCAAGGTAGGATAGGTTTCTGAAAAAACATAACGGGGTGGTGCGAATTGTATGGGTGTGTTACATTACATTCACTAGTAGGAGTGAGAAAAACATCGCATGGTGGTGTGAATCAGAGGGTCTGCATTAGGATAGGCAGAGAGTGCCAATGTAGGAGGCAGAAAAGCTCCGCGGAGCGGTCAGCATGGGGAGGTCAGGAAACATTAAGTGGCAATGTTGGATAGGTTTCTGAAAAACATTGCGGGGTGGTGTGCGTTGTATGGGTGTGTAACATTACATTTACTACTAGGAGTGAGAAAAACATCACGGGGTGGTGTGAAGCAGAGGGTCTGTTTAGGATAGGCAGTGAGTTGCAATGTAAAATGGAGAAAAGCACGGCGGGGTGGTCAGCATGGGGAGGTCAGGAAACATGCAGTGGCAATGTAGGATAGGTTTCTGAAAAAAATCGCGGGGTGGTGCGCATTGTATGGGTGCGTAACATTACATTCACTAGTAGGAGTGAGAAAAACATCGCGGGGTGGTGCGCATTGTATGGGTGTGTAACATTACATTTACTACTAGGAGTGAGAAAAACATCACGGGGTGGTGTGAAGCAGAGGGTCTGTTTAGGATAGGCAGTGAGTTGCAATGTAGAATGGAGAAAAGCACGGCGGGGTGGTCAGCATGGGGAGGTCAGGAAACATGCAGTGGCAATGTAGGATAGGTTTCTGAAAAACATCGCGGCGTGGTGCGCATTGTATGGGTGTGTAATATTACATTCACCAGTAGGAGTGAGAAAAACATCATGGGGTGGTGTGAATAGGAGGGTCTGAATTAGTGTAGGCAGTGAGTGGCAATGTAGGATGGAGAAAAGCACCACGCGGTGGTCAGCATGCGGAGGTCAGGAAACATGTAGTGACAATGTAGGATACGTTTCTGAAAAACATCGCGGGGTGGTGCGCATTGTATGGGTGTGTAACATTACATTCACTATTAGGAGTGAGAAAAATATCACGGGGTGGTGCGAACTGTATGGCTTTGTAACATTACTTTCACTAGTAGGAGTGAGAAAAACATCACGGGGTGGTGTGAATCGTAAGGTCTGAATTAGGATAGGCAGTGAGTGGCAATGTAGGATGGAGAAAAGCACCGCGGAGTGGTCAGCATGGGGAGATCAGGAAACATGTAGTGGCAATGTAGGATACGTTACTAAAAAACATCGCATTGTTGTGCGCATTGCATGGGTGTGTAACGTTACATTCACTAGTAGGAGTGAGAAAAACATCGCGGGGTGGTGCGCATTGTATTTCTGTGTAACATTACATTCACTAGTAGGAGTGAGAAAAACATCATGGAGTGGTGTGAATCTCTGGGTCTGAATTAGGATAGACAGTGAGTGGCAATGTAGGATGGAGAAAAGCATTGCGGGGTGGTCAGCATGGGGAGGTCAGGAAACATGCAGTGGCAATGTAGGATAGGTTTCTGAAAAACATCGCGAGGTGGTACGCATTGTATGGGTGTGTAACATTACATTCACTAGTAGGAGTGAGAAAAAATCGCGGGGTGGTGTGCATTTTTTGGCTGGGCAATATTACATTCCCTAGTAGGAGTGAGAAAAACATCACGGGCTGGTGTGAATCGGGGGTTTGAATTAGAATAGGCAGTGAGTGGCAATGTAGGATGGAGAAAAGTACTGCGGGGTGGTCAGCATGGGGATGTCAGGAAACATGCAGTGGCATGTAGGATAGGTTTCTGAAAAACATCGCGAGGTGGTGCGAATTGTATGGGTGTGTAACATTACATTGACTAGTAGGAGTGAGAAAAACATCACGGGGTGGTGTGAATCCGAGGGTCTGAATTAGGATAGGCAGTGAGTGGCTATGTAGATTGGAGAAAAGCACCGCGGGGTGGTCAGCATGGGGAGGTCAGGAAACATGCAGTGGCAATGTAGGATAGGTTTCTGAAAAACATCACGGTGTGGTGCGCATTGTGTGGGTGTGTAACATTACATTCACTAGTAGGAATGAGAAAAACATCACGGGGTGGTGTGAACAGGAGGGTCTGAATTAGGGTAGGCAGTGAGTGGCAATGTAGGATGGAGGAAAGCACGGCCGGGTGGTCAGCATGGGGAGGTCAGGAAACATGCAGTGGCAATGTAGGATAGGTTTCTGAAAAACATCGTGGGGTGGCGCGCATTGTATGGGTGTGTAACATTACATTCACTAGTAGGAGTGAGAAAAACATCACAGGGTGGTGCAAATTGTATGGCTGTGTAGCATTACATTCACTAGTAGGAGTGAGAAAAACATCACGGGGTGGTGTGAATCGGAGGGTCTGAATTAGGATATGCAGTGAGTGGCAATGTAGGATGGAGAAAAGTACCGCCGGGTGGTCAGCATGCGGAGGTCAGGAAACATGTAGTGGCAATGTAGGATAGATTTCTGAAAAACATCGCGAGTTGGTGCGCATTATATGGGTGTGTAACATTACATTCACTCCTCGGAGTGAGAAAAACATCACGGAGTGGTGTGAATCGGAGGGTTAGAATTAGGATAGGCAGTGAGTGGCAATGTAGGATGGAGAAAAGTACTGCCAGGTGGTCAGCATGGCGAAGTCAGGAAACATGCAATGGCAAAGTAGGATAGGTTTCTGAAAAACATCGCGGGGTGGTTCTCATTGAATGGGTGTGTAACATTACATTCACAAGTAGGATTGAGGAAAAACATCACGGGGTGGTGTGAATCGGAGGGTCTGAATTAGGATACACAGTGAGTGGCAATGTATGTTCGAGAAAAGCACTGCGGGGTGGTCAGCATGGTGAAGTCCGGAAACATGTAGTGGCAATGTAGGATAGGTTTCTGAAAAACATCGCGGGGTGGTGCGAATTGTATGGGTGTGTAACATTACATTCAATAGTAGGAGTGAGAAAAACATCGCGGGGTGGTGTGATTCGGAGGGTCTGAATTAGGATAGGCAGTGAGTGGCAATTTAGGATGGAGAAAAACACTGCGGGGTGGTCAGCATGGGGAGGTCAGGAAACATGCAGTGGCAATGTAGGATAGGTTTCTGAAAAACATCGCGGGGTGGTGCACTTTCTATGGGTGTGTAACATTACGTTCACTAGTAGGATTGAGAAAAACATCACGGGGTGGTGTGAATCGGAGGGTCTGAATTAGGATAGGCAGTGAGTTTCAATGTAGGATGGAGAAAAGCACTGCGGAGTGGTCAGCATGGGGAGGTCAGGAAACATGCAGTGGCAATGTACGATAGGTTTATGAAAAACATCGCGGGGTGGTGCGCATTGTATGGGTGTGTAACATTACATTCACTAGTAGGAGTGAGAAAAACATCGCGGGTGGTGCGCATTGTATGGGTGTGTAACATTACATTCACTAGTAGGTGTGAGAAAAACATCACGGGGCGGTGTGAATCCGAGGGTCTGTTTAGGATAGGCAGTGAGTGGCAATGTAGAATGGAGAAAAGCACCGCGGGGTGGTCAGCATGCGGAGGCCGGGAAACATGCAGTGGCAATGTAGGATATGTTCCTGAAAAACATCGCCGGGTGGTGCGCATTCTATGGGTGTGGAACATTACGTTCACTAGTAGGAGTGAGAAAAACATCACGGGGTGGTGTGAATCGGAGGCTCTGAATTAGGATAGTCAGTGAGTGGCAATGTAGGATGGAGAAAAGCACCGCGGAGTGGTCAGCATGGGGAGGTCAGGAAACATGTAGTGGCAATGTAGGATACGTTTCTGAAAAACATCGCGGGGTGGTGCGCATTGTATGGGTGTGTAACATTACATTCACTAGTAGGAGTGAGAAAAAATTCGCGGGGTGGTGCGCATTTTATGGCTGTGCAACATTACATTCACTAGTAGGAGTGAGAAAAAATTCACGGGGTGGTGTGAATCGGGCGGTCTGAATTAGGATAGGCAGTGAGTGGCAATGCAGGATGGAGAAAAGTACTGCCAGGTGGTCAGCATGGGGAAGTCAGGAAACATGCAGTGGCAATGTAGGATAGGTTTCTGAAAAACATCGCGGGGTGGTTCTCATTGAATGGGTGTGTAACATTACATTCACAAGTAGGAGTGAGAAAAACATCACGGGGTGGTGTGAATCGGAGGGTCTGAATTAGGATACACAGTGAGTGGCAATGTAGGTTCGAGAAAAGCACTGCGGGGTGGTCAGCATGGTGAAGTCCGGAAACATATAGTGGCAATGTAGGATAGGTTTCTGAAAAACATCGCGGGGTGGTGCGAATTGTATGGGTGTGTAACATTACATTCACTAGTAGGAGTGAGAAAAACATCGCGGGGTGGTGTGAATCGGAGGGTCTGAATTAGGATAGGCCGTGAGTGGCAATTTAGGATGGAGAAAAGCATGGCGGGTTGGTCAGCATGGGGAGGTCAGGAAACATGCAGTGGCAATGTAGGATAGGTTTCTGAAAAACATCGCGGGGTGGTGCGCTTTCTATGGGTGTGTAACATTACGTTCACTAGTAGGATTGAGAAAAACATCACGGGGTGGTGTGAATCGGAGGGTCTGAATTAGGATAGGCAGTGAGTTTCAATGTAGGATGGAGAAAAGCACTGCGGAGTGGTCAGCATGGGGAGGTCAGGAAACATGCAGTGGCAATGTACGATAGGTTTCTGAAAAACATCGCGGGCTGGTGCGCATTGTATGGGTGTGTAACATTACATTCACTAGTAGGAGTGAGAAAAACTTCGCGGGTGGTGCGCATTGTATGGGTGTGTAACATTACATTCACTAGTAGGAGTGAGAAAAACATCACGGGGCGGTGTCAATCCGAGGGTCTGTTTAGGATAGGCAGTGAGTGGCAATGTAAAATGGAGAAAAGCACCGCGGGGTGGTCAGCATGTGGAGGCCAGGATACATGCAGTGGCAATGTAGGATAGGTTTCTGACAAACATCGCGGTGTGGTGCGCATTCTATGGGTGTGGAACATTACGTTCACTAGTAGGAGTGAGAAAAACATCACGGGGTGGTGTGAATCGGAGGGTCTGAATTAGGATAGGCAGTGAGTGGCAATGTAGAATGGAGAAAAGCACCGCAGGGTGGACAGCATGGGGAGGTCAGGAAACATGCAGTGGCAATGTAGGATAGGTTTCTGAAAAACATCGCGGGCTGGTGCGCATTGTATGGGTGTGTAACATTACATTCACTAGTAGGAATGAGAAAAACATCACGGGGTGGTGTGAATCGGAGGCTCTGAATTAGGATAGTCAGTGAGTGGCAATGTAGGATGGAGAAACGCACCGCGGAGTGGTCAGCATGGGGAGGTCAGGAAACATGCAGTGGCAAAGTAGGATAGTTTTCTAAAAACATTGCGGGGTGGTGCGCATTGTATGGGTGTGTAACATTACATTCACTAGTAGGAGTGAGAAAAACATCATGGGGTGGTGTGAATATGAGGGTCTGAATTAGGATAGACAGTGAGTAGCAATGTAGGATGGAGAAAAGCATCGCGGCTTGGTCAGCATGGGGAGGTCAGGAAACATGCAGTGGCAATGTAGGATAGGTTTCTGAAAAACATTGCGAGGTGGTGCTCATTGTATGGGTGTGTAACATTACATTGACTAGTAGGAGTGAGAAAAACATCACGGGGTGGTGTGAATCCGAGGGTCTGAATTAGGATAGGCAGCGAGTGGCAAAGTAGAATGGAGAAAAGCACAGCGGGGTGGTCAGCATGGGGAGGTCAGGAAACATGCAATGGCAATGTAGGGTAGGTTTCTGAAAAACATCGCGTGGTGGTGCGCATTGTATGGGTGTGTAACATTACATTCACTAGTAGGAGTGAGAAAAACATCACAGGGTGGTGTGAATCGGAGGGTCTGAATTAGGGGAGGCAGTCAGTGGCAAGGTAGGAAGGAGAAAACACCGCAGGTTGGTCCGCATGGGGAGGTCAGGAAACATGCAGTGGCAATGTAGGATAGGTTTCTGAAAAAATCGCGGGGTGGTGCGCATTTTATGGGTGTGTAACATTACATTCACTAGTAAGAGTGAGAAAAACATCGCGGGGTGGTGTGCATTGTATGGGTGTGTAACATTACTTTCACTAGTAGGAGTGAGAAAAAATTCGTGGGGTGTTGCGCATTTTATGGCTGTGCAACATTACATTCACTCCTCGGAGTGAGAAAAACATCACGGAGTGGTGTGAATCGGAGGGTTAGAATTAGGATAGGCAGTGAGTGGCAATGTAGGATGGAGAAAAGTACTGCCAGGTGGTCAGCATGGCGAAGTCAGGAAACATGCAATGGCAAAGTAGGATAGGTTTCTGAAAAACATCGCGGGGTGGTTCTCATTGAATGGGTGTGTAACATTACATTCACAAGTAGGATTGAGGAAAAACATCACGGGGTGGTGTGAATCGGAGGGTCTGAATTAGGATACACAGTGAGTGGCAATGTATGTTCGAGAAAAGCACTGCGGGGTGGTCAGCATGGTGAAGTCCGGAAACATGTAGTGGCAATGTAGGATAGGTTTATGAAAAACATCGCGGGGTGGTGCGAATTGTATGGGTGTGTAACATTACATTCAATAGTAGGAGTGAGAAAAACATCACGGGGTGGTGTGATTCGGAGGGTCTGAATTAGGATAGGTAGTGAGTGGCAATTTAGGATGGAGAAAAACACTGCGGGGTGGTCAGCATGGGGAGGTCAGGAAACATGCAGTGGCAATGTAGGATAGGTTTCTGAAAAACATCGCGGGGTGGTGCGCTTTCTATGGGTGTGTAACATTACGTTCACTAGTAGGATTGAGAAAAACATCACGGGGTGGTGTGAATCGGAGGGTCTGAATTAGGATAGGCAGTGAGTTTCAATGTAGGATGGAGAAAAGCACTGCGGAGTGGTCAGCATGGGGAGGTCAGGAAACATGCAGTGGCAATGTACGATAGGTTTATGAAAAACATCGCGGGCTGGTGCGCATTGTATGGGTGTGTAACATTACATTCACTAGTAGGAGTGAGAAAAACATCGCGGGTGGTGCGCATTGTATGGGTGTGTAACATTACATTCACTAGTAGGTGTGAGAAAAACATCACGGGGCGGTGTGAATCCGAGGGTCTGTTTAGGATAGGCAGTGAGTGGCAATGTAGAATGGAGAAAAGCACCGCGGGGTGGTCAGCATGCGGAGGCCGGGAAACATGCAGTGGCAATGTAGGATATGTTCCTGAAAAACATCGCCGGGTGGTGCGCATTCTATGGGTGTGGAACATTACGTTCACTAGTAGGAGTGAGAAAAACATCACGGGGTGGTGTGAATCGGAGGGTCTGAATTAGGATAGGCAGTGAGTGGCAATGTAGGATGGAGAAAAGCACCGCAGGGTGGACAGCAAGGGGAGGTCAGGAAACATGCAGTGGCAATGTAGGATAGGTTTCTGAAAAACATCGCGGGGTGGTGCGGATTGTATGGGTGTGTAACATTACATTCACTAGTAGGAGTCAGAAAAACATCACGGGGTGGTGTGAATCGGAGGCTCTGAATTAGGATAGTCAGTGAGTGGCAATGTAGGATGGAGAAAAGCACCGCGGAGTGGTCAGCATGGGGAGGTCAGGAAACATGTAGTGGCAATGTAGGATACGTTTCTGAAAAACATCGCGGGGTGGTGCGCATTGTATGGGTGTGTAACATTACATTCACTAGTAGGAGTGAGAAAAAATTCGCGGGGTGGTGCGCATTTTATGGCTGTGCAACATTACATTCACTAGTAGGAGTGAGAAAAAATTCACGGGGTGGTGTGAATCGGGCGGTCTGAATTAGGATAGGCAGTGAGTGGCAATGCAGGATGGAGAAAAGTACTGCCAGGTGGTCAGCATGGGGAAGTCAGGAAACATGCAGTGGCAATGTAGGATAGGTTTCTGAAAAACATCGCGGGGTGGTTCTCATTGAATGGGTGTGTAACATTACATTCACAAGTAGGAGTGAGAAAAACATCACGGGGTGGTGTGAATCGGAGGGTCTGAATTAGGATACACAGTGAGTGGCAATGTAGGTTCGAGAAAAGCACTGCGGGGTGGTCAGCATGGTGAAGTCCGGAAACATATAGTGGCAATGTAGGATAGGTTTCTGAAAAACATCGCGGGGTGGTGCGAATTGTATGGGTGTGTAACATTACATTCACTAGTAGGAGTGAGAAAAACATCGCGGGGTGGTGTGAATCGGAGGGTCTGAATTAGGATAGGCCGTGAGTGGCAATTTAGGATGGAGAAAAGCATGGCGGGTTGGTCAGCATGGGGAGGTCAGGAAACATGCAGTGGCAATGTAGGATAGGTTTCTGAAAAACATCGCGGGGTGGTGCGCTTTCTATGGGTGTGTAACATTACGTTCACTAGTAGGATTGAGAAAAACATCACGGGGTGGTGTGAATCGGAGGGTCTGAATTAGGATAGGCAGTGAGTTTCAATGTAGGATGGAGAAAAGCACTGCGGAGTGGTCAGCATGGGGAGGTCAGGAAACATGCAGTGGCAATGTACGATAGGTTTCTGAAAAACATCGCGGGCTGGTGCGCATTGTATGGGTGTGTAACATTACATTCACTAGTAGGAGTGAGAAAAACTTCGCGGGTGGTGCGCATTGTATGGGTGTGTAACATTACATTCACTAGTAGGAGTGAGAAAAACATCACGGGGCGGTGTGAATCCGAGGGTCTGTTTAGGATAGGCAGTGAGTGGCAATGTAAAATGGAGAAAAGCACCGCGGGGTGGTCAGCATGTGGAGGCCAGGATACATGCAGTGGCAATGTAGGATAGGTTTCTGACAAACATCGCGGTGTGGTGCGCATTCTATGGGTGTGGAACATTACGTTCACTAGTAGGAGTGAGAAAAACATCACGGGGTGGTGTGAATCGGAGGGTCTGAATTAGGATAGGCAGTGAGTGGCAATGTAGGATGGAGAAAAGCACCGCAGGGTGGACAGCATGGGGAGGTCAGGAAACATGCAGTGGCAATGTAGGATAGGTTTCTGAAAAACATCGCGGGCTGGTGCGCATTGTATGGGTGTGTAACATTACATTCACTAGTAGGAATGAGAAAAACATCACGGGGTGGTGTGAATCGGAGGCTCTGAATTAGGATAGTCAGTGAGTGGCAATGTAGGATGGAGAAACGCACCGCGGAGTGGTCAGCATGGGGAGGTCAGGAAACATGCAGTGGCAAAGTAGGATAGTTTTCTAAAAACATTGCGGGGTGGTGCGCATTGTATGGGTGTGTAACATTACATTCACTAGTAGGAGTGAGAAAAACATCATGGGGTGGTGTGAATATGAGGGTCTGAATTAGGATAGACAGTGAGTAGCAATGTAGGATGGAGAAAAGCATCGCGGCTTGGTCAGCATGGGGAGGTCAGGAAACATGCAGTGGCAATGTAGGATAGGTTTCTGAAAAACATTGCGAGGTGGTGCTCATTGTATGGGTGTGTAACATTACATTGACTAGTAGGAGTGAGAAAAACATCACGGGGTGGTGTGAATCCGAGGGTCTGAATTAGGATAGGCAGCGAGTGGCAAAGTAGAATGGAGAAAAGCACAGCGGGGTGGTCAGCATGGGGAGGTCAGGAAACATGCAATGGCAATGTAAGGTAGGTTTCTGAAAAACATCGCGTGGTGGTGCGCATTGTATGGGTGTGTAACATTACATTCACTAGTAGGAGTGAGAAAAACATCACAGGGTGGTGTGAATCGGAGGGTCTGAATTAGGGGAGGCAGTCAGTGGCAAGGTAGGAAGGAGAAAACACCGCAGGTTGGTCCGCATGGGGAGGTCAGGAAACATGCAGTGGCAATGTAGGATAGGTTTCTGAAAAAATCGCGGGGTGGTGCGCATTTTATGGGTGTGTAACATTACATTCACTAGTAAGAGTGAGAAAAACATCGCGGGGTGGTGTGCATTGTATGGGTGTGTAACATTACTTTCACTAGTAGGAGTGAGAAAAAATTCGTGGGGTGTTGCGCATTTTATGGCTTTGCAACATTACATTCACTCCTCGGAGTGAGAAAAACATCACGGGGTGGTGTGAATCGGGGGTTGTGAATTAGGATAGGCAGTGAGTGGCAATGCAGGATGGAGAAAAGCACCGCTGGGTGGTCAGCATGGGGAGGTTAGGAAACATGCGGTGGCAATGTAGGATAGATTTCTGAAAACCATCGCGGGTTGGTGCGCATTATATTGGTGTGTAACATTACATTCACTAGTAGGAGTGAGAAAAACATCACGGGGTGGTGTGAATCGGGGGGTCTGAATTAGGATAGGCAGTGAGTGGCAATGTAGGATGGAGAAAAGTACCGCGGGGTGGTCAGCATGGGGAAGTCAGGAAACATGCAGTGGCAATGTAGGATAGGTTTATGAAAAACATGGCGGGGTGGTTTGCATTCTATGGGTGTGTAACATTACATTCACTAGTAGGAGTAAGACAAACATCACGGGGTGGTGTGAATCGGAGGGTATGAATTAGGATAGGCAGTGAGTGGCAATGTAGGATGGAGAAAAGCACCGCGGGTTGGACAGCATGGGGAGGTCAGGAAACATGCAGTGGCAAGGTAGGATAGGTTTCTGAAAAAACATAACGGGGTGGTGCGAATTGTATGGGTGTGTTACATTACATTCACTAGTAGGAGTGAGAAAAACATCGCATGGTGGTGTGAATCAGAGGGTCTGCATTAGGATAGGCAGAGAGTGCCAATGTAGGAGGCAGAAAAGCTCCGCGGAGCGGTCAGCATGGGGAGGTCAGGAAACATTAAGTGGCAATGTTGGATAGGTTTCTGAAAAACATTGCGGGGTGGTGTGCGTTGTATGGGTGTGTAACATTACATTTACTACTAGGAGTGAGAAAAACATCACGGGGTGGTGTGAAGCAGAGGGTCTGTTTAGGATAGGCAGTGAGTTGCAATGTAAAATGGAGAAAAGCACGGCGGGGTGGTCAGCATGGGGAGGTCAGGAAACATGCAGTGGCAATGTAGGATAGGTTTCTGAAAAAAATCGCGGGGTGGTGCGCATTGTATGGGTGCGTAACATTACATTCACTAGTAGGAGTGAGAAAAACATCGCGGGGTGGTGCGCATTGTATGGGTGTGTAACATTACATTTACTACTAGGAGTGAGAAAAACATCACGGGGTGGTGTGAAGCAGAGGGTCTGTTTAGGATAGGCAGTGAGTTGCAATGTAGAATGGAGAAAAGCACGGCGGGGTGGTCAGCATGGGGAGGTCAGGAAACATGCAGTGGCAATGTAGGATAGGTTTCTGAAAAACATCGCGGCGTGGTGCGCATTGTATGGGTGTGTAATATTACATTCACCAGTAGGAGTGAGAAAAACATCATGGGGTGGTGTGAATCGGAGGGTCTGAATTAGTGTAGGCAGTGAGTGGCAATGTAGGATGGAGAAAAGCACCACGCGGTGGTCAGCATGCGGAGGTCAGGAAACATGTAGTGACAATGTAGGATACGTTTCTGAAAAACATCGCGGGGTGGTGCGCATTGTATGGGTGTGTAACATTACATTCACTATTAGGAGTGAGAAAAACATCACGGGGTGGTGCGAATTGTATGGCTTTGTAACATTACTTTCACTAGTAGGAGTGAGAAAAACATCACGGGGTGGTGTGAATCGTAAGGTCTGAATTAGGATAGGCAGTGAGTGGCAATGTAGGATGGAGAAAAGCACCGCGGAGTGGTCAGCATGGGGAGATCAGGAAACATGTAGTGGCAATGTAGGATACGTTACTAAAAAACATCGCATTGTTGTGCGCATTACATGGGTGTGTAACGTTACATTCACTAGTAGGAGTGAGAAAAACATCGCGGGGTGGTGCGCATTGTATTTCTGTGTAACATTACATTCACTAGTAGGAGTGAGAAAAACATCATGGAGTGGTGTGAATCTCTGGGTCTGAATTAGGATAGACAGTGAGTGGCAATGTAGGATGGAGAAAAGCATTGCGGGGTGGTCAGCATGGGGAGGTCAGGAAACATGCAGTGGCAATGTAGGATAGGTTTTTGAAAAACATCGCGAGGTGGTACGCATTGTATGGGTGTGTAACATTACATTCACTAGTAGGAGTGAGAAAAAATCGCGGGGTGGTGTGCATTTTTTGGCTGGGCAACATTACATTCACTAGTAGGAGTGAGAAAAACATCACGGGCTGGTGTGAATCGGGGGTTTGAATTAGAATAGGCAGTGAGTGGCAATGTAGGATGGAGAAAAGTACTGCGGGGTGGTCAGCATGGGGATGTCAGGAAACATGCAGTGGCATGTAGGATAGGTTTCTGAAAAACATCGCGAGGTGGTGCGAATTGTATGGGTGTGTAACATTACATTGACTAGTAGGAGTGAGAAAAACATCACGGGGTGGTGTGAATCCGAGGGTCTGAATTAGGATAGGCAGTGAGTGGCTATGTAGATTGGAGAAAAGCACCGCGGGGTGGTCAGCATGGGGAGGTCAGGAAACATGCAGTGGCAATGTAGGATAGGTTTCTGAAAAACATCACGGTGTGGTGCGCATTGTGTGGGTGTGTAACATTACATTCACTTGTAGGAATGAGAAAAACATCACGGGGTGGTGTGAACAGGAGGGTCTGAATTAGGGTAGGCAGTGAGTGGCAATGTAGGATGGAGGAAAGCACGGCCGGGTGGTCAGCATGGGGAGGTCAGGAAACATGCAGTGGCAATGTAGGATAGGTTTCTGAAAAACATCGTGGGGTGGCGCGCATTGTATGGGTGTGTAACATTACATTCACTAGTAGGAGTGAAAAAAACATCACAGGGTGGTGCAAATTGTATGGCTGTGTAGCATTACATTCACTAGTAGGAGTGAGAAAAACATCACGGGGTGGTGTGAATCGGAGGGTCTGAATTAGGATATGCAGTGAGTGGCAATGTAGGATGGAGAAAAGTACCGCCGGGTGGTCAGCATGCGGAGGTCAGGAAACATGTAGTGGCAATGTAGGATAGATTTCTGAAAAACATCGCGAGTTGGTGCGCATTATATGGGTGTGTAACATTACATTCACTCCTCGGAGTGAGAAAAACATCACGGAGTGGTGTGAATCGGAGGGTTAGAATTAGGATAGGCAGTGAGTGGCAATGTAGGATGGAGAAAAGTACTGCCAGGTGGTCAGCATGGCGAAGTCACGAAACATGCAATGGCAAAGTAGGATAGGTTTCTGAAAAACATCGCGGGGTGGTTCTCATTGAATGGGTGTGTAACATTACATTCACAAGTAGGATTGAGGAAAAACATCACGGGGTGGTGTGAATCGGAGGGTCTGAATTAGGATACACAGTGAGTGGCAATGTATGTTCGAGAAAAGCACTGCGGGGTGGTCAGCATGGTGAAGTCCGGAAACATGTAGTGGCAATGTAGGATAGGTTTCTGAAAAACATCGCGGGGTGGTGCGAATTGTATGGGTGTGTAACATTACATTCAATAGTAGGAGTGAGAAAAACATCGCGGGGTGGTGTGAATCGGAGGGTCTGAATTAGGATAGGCAGTGAGTGGCAATTTAGGATGGAGAAAAACACTGCGGGGTGGTCAGCATGGGGAGGTCAGGAAACATGCAGTGGCAATGTAGGATAGGTTTCTGAAAAACATCGCGGGGTGGTGCGCTTTCTATGGGTGTGTAACATTACGTTCACTAGTAGGATTGAGAAAAACATCACGGGGTGGTGTGAATCGGAGGGTCTGAATTAGGATAGGCAGTGAGTTTCAATGTAGGATGGAGAAAAGCACTGCGGAGTGGTCAGCATGGGGAGGTCAGGAAACATGCAGTGGCAATGTACGATAGGTTTATGAAAAACATCGCGGGCTGGTGCGCATTGTATGGGTGTGTAACATTACATTCACTAGTAGGAGTGAGAAAAACATCGCGGGTGGTGCGCATTGTATGGGTGTGTAACATTACATTCACTAGTAGGTGTGAGAAAAACATCACGGGGCGGTGTGAATCCGAGGGTCTGTTTAGGATAGGCAGTGAGTGGCAATGTAGAATGGAGAAAAGCACCGCGGGGTGGTCAGCATGCGGAGGCCGGGAAACATGCAGTGGCAATGTAGGATATGTTCCTGAAAAACATCGCCGGGTGGTGCGCATTCTATGGGTGTGGAACATTACGTTCACTAGTAGGAGTGAGAAAAACATCACGGGGTGGTGTGAATCGGAGGGTCTGAATTAGGATAGGCAGTGAGTGGCAATGTAGGATGGAGAAAAGCACCGCAGGGTGGACAGCATGGGGAGGTCAGGAAACATGCAGTGGCAATGTAGGATAGGTTTCTGAAAAACATCGCGGGGTGGTGCGCATTGTATGGGTGTGTAACATTACATTCACTAGTAGGAGTCAGAAAAACATCACGGGGTGGTGTGAATCGGAGGCTCTGAATTAGGATAGTCAGTGAGTGGCAATGTAGGATGGAGAAAAGCACCGCGGAGTGGTCAGCATGGGGAGGTCAGGAAACATGCAGTGGCAATGTAGGATACGTTTCTGAAAAACATCGAGGGGTGGTGCGCATTGTATGGCTGTGTAACATTACATTCACTAGTAGGAGTGAGAAAAAATTCGCGGGGTGGTGCGCATTTTATGGCTGTGCAACATTACATTCACTAGTAGGAGTGAGAAAAAATTCACGGGGTGGTGTGAATCGGGCGGTCTGAATTAGGATAGGCAGTGAGTGGCAATGCAGGATGTAGAAAAGCACCGCAGGGTGGTCATCATGGGGAGGTCAGGAAACATGCGTTGGCAATGTAGGATGGATTTGTGAAAAACATCACGAGTTGGTGCGCATTATATGGGTGTGTAACATTACATTCACTACTAGGAGTGAGAAAAACATCACGGAGTGGTGTGAATCGGACGGTTTGAATTAGGATAGGCAGTGAGTGGTAATGTAGGATGGAGAAAAGTACTGCCAGGTGGTCAGCATGGGGAAGTCAGGAAACATGCAGTGGCAATGTAGGATAGGTTTCTGAAAAACATCGCGGGGTGGTTCTCATTGAATGGGTGTGTAACATTACATTCACAAGTAGGAGTGAGAAAAACATCACGGGGTGGTGTGAATCGGAGGGTCTGAATTAGGATACACAGTGAGTGGCAATGTAGGTTCGAGAAAAGCACTGCGGGGTGGTCAGCATGGTGAAGTCCAGAAACATGTAGTGGCAATGTAGGATAGGTTTCTGAAAAACATCGCGGGGTGGTGCGAATTGTATGGGTGTGTAACATTACATTCACTAGTAGGAGTGAGAAAAACATCGCAGGGTGTTGTGAATCGGAGGGTCTGAATTAGGATAGGCAGTGAGTGGCAATTTAGGATGGAGAAAAACACTGCCGGGTGGTCAGCATGGGGAGGTCAGGAAACATGCAGTGGCAATGTAGGATAGGTTTCTGAAAAACATCGCGGGGTGGTGCGCTTTCTATGGGTGTGTAACATTACGTTCACTAGTAGGATTGAGAAAAACATCACGGGGTGGTGTGAATCGGAGGGTCTGAATTAGGATAGGCAGTGAGTTTCAATGTAGGATGGAGAAAAGCACTGCGGAGTGGTCAGCATGGGGAGGTCAGGAAACATGCAGTGGCAATGTACGATAGGTTTCTGAAAAACATCGCGGGCTGGTGCGCATTGTATGGGTGTGTAACATTACATTCACTAGTAGGAGTGAGAAAAACATCGCGGGTGGTGCGCATTGTATGGGTGTGTAACATTACATTCACTAGTAGGAGTGAGAAAAACATCACGGGGCGGTGTGAATCCGAGGGTCTGTTTAGGATAGGCAGTGAGTGGCAATGTAGAATGGAGAAAAGCACCGCGGGGTGGTCAGCATGTGGAGGCCAGGAAACATGCAGTGGCAATGTAGGATAGGTTTCTGACAAACACCGCGGTGTGGTGCGCATTCTATGGGTGTGGAACATTACGTTCACTAGTAGGAGTGAGAAAAACATCACGGGGTGGTGTGAATCGGACGGTCTGAATTAGGATAGGCAGTGAGTGGCAATGTAGGATGGAGAAAAGCACCGCAGGGTGGACAGCATGGGGAGGTCAGGAAACATGCAGTGGCAATGTAGGATAGGTTTCTGAAAAACATCGCGGGCTGGTGCGCATTGTATGGGTGTGTAACAT
The DNA here is from genome assembly GCF_034190915.1 of Cavia porcellus. NCBI lineage: Eukaryota > Metazoa > Chordata > Mammalia > Rodentia > Caviidae > Cavia > Cavia porcellus. The sequence goes on from NW_026947515.1 coordinate 33,669,592, forward strand.
TACATTCACTAGTAGGAGTGAGAAAAACATCACGGGGTGGTGTGAATCGGAGGCTCTGAATTAGGATAGTCAGTGAGTGGCAATGTAGGATGGAGAAAAGCACCGCGGAGTGGTCAGCATGGGGAGGTCAGGAAACATGCAGTGGCAAAGTAGGATAGTTTTCTAAAAACATTGTGGGGTGGTGCGCATTGTATGGGTGTGTAACATTACATTCACTAGGAGGAGTGAGAAAAACATCATGGGGTGGTGTGAATATGAGGGTCTGAATTAGGATAGACAGTGAGTAGCAATGTAGGATGGAGAAAAGCATCGCGGGTTGGTCAGCATGGGGAGGTCAGGAAACATGCAGTGGCAATGTAGAATAGGTTTCTGAAAAACATCGCGAGGTGGTGCTCATTGTATGGGTGTGTAACATTACATTGACTAGTAGGAGTGAGAAAAACATCACGGGGTGGTGTGAATCCGAGGGTCTGAATTAGGATAGGCAGTGAGTGGCAAAGTAGAATGGAGAAAAGCACAGCGGGGTGGTCAGCATGGGGAGGTCAGGAAACATGCAATGGCAATGTAGGATAGGTTTCTGAAAAACATCGCGTGGTGGTGCGCATTGTTTGGGTGTGTAACATTACATTCACTAGTAGGAGTGAGAAAAACATCACAGGGTGGTGTGAATCAGAGGGTCTGAATTAGGGGAGGCAGTCAGTGGCAAGGTAGGAAGGAGAAAACACCGCAGGTTGGTCCGCATGGGGAGGTCAGGAAACATGCAGTTTGCAATGTAGAATAGGTATCTGAAAAAATCGCGGGGTGGTGCGCATTTTATGGGTGTGTAACATTACATTCACTAGTAGGAGTGAGAAAAAATTCGTGGGGTGGTGCGCATTTTATGGCTGTGCAACATTACATTCACTAGAAGGAGTGACAAAAACATCACGGGGTGGTGTGAATCGGGGGTCTGAATTAGGATAGGCAGTGAGTGGCAATGCAGGATGGAGAAAAGCACCGCTGGGTGGTCAGCATGGGGAGGTTAGGAAACATGCGGTAGCAATGTAGGATAGATTTCTGAAAAACATCGCGGGTTGGTGCGCATTATATTGGTGTGTAACATTACATTCACTAGTAGGAGTGAGAAAAACATCACGGGGTGGTGTGAATCGGGGGGTCTGAATTAGGATAGGCAGTGAGTGGCAATGTAGGATGGAGAAAAGTACCGCGGGGTGGTCAGCATGGGGAAGTCAGGAAACATGCAGTGGCAATGTAGGATAGGTTTATGAAAAACATGGCGGGGTGGTTTGCATTCTATGGGTGTGTAACATTACATTCACTAGTAGGAGTAAGACAAACATCACGGGGTGGTGTGAATCGGAGTGTATGAATTAGGATAGGCAGTGAGTGGCAATGTAGGATGGAGAAAAGCACCGCGGGTTGGACAGCATGGGGAGGTCAGAAAACATGCAGTGGCAAGGTAGGATAGGTTTCTGAAAAAACATAACGGGCTGGTGCGAATTATATGGGTGTGTTACATTACATTCACTAGTAGGAGTGAGAAAAACATCGCATGGTGGTGTGAATCAGAGGGTCTGCATTAGGATAGGCAGAGAGTGCCAATGTAGGAGGCAGAAAAGCTCCGTGGAGCGGTCAGCATGGGGAGGTCAGGAAACATTAAGTGGCAATGTTGGATAGGTTTCTGAAAAACATTGCGGGGTGGTGTGCGTTGTATGGGTGTGTAACATTACATTTACTACTAGGAGTGAGAAAAACATCACGGGGTGGTGTGAAGCAGAGGGTCTGTTTAGGATAGGCAGTGAGTTGCAATGTAGAATGGAGAAAAGCACGGCGGGGTGGTCAGCATGGGGAGGTCAGGAAACATGCAGTGGCAATGTAGGATAGGTTTCTGAAAAAAATCGCGGGGTGGTGCGCATTGTATGGGTGCGTAACATTACATTCACTAGTAGGAGTGAGAAAAACATCGCGGGGTGGTGCGCATTGTATGGGTGTGTAACATTACATTTACTACTAGGAGTGAGAAAAACATCACGGGGTAGTGTAAAGCAGAGGGTCTATTTAGGATAGGCAGTGAGTTGCAATGTAGAATGGAGAAAAGCACGGCGGGGTGGTCAGCATGGGGAGGTCAGGAAACATGCAGTGGCAATGTAGGATAGGTTTCTGAAAAACATCGCGGCGTGGTGCGCATTGTATGGGTGTGTAATATTACATTCACCAGTAGGAGTGAGAAAAACATCATGGGGTGGTGTGAATCGGAGGGTCTGAATTAGTGTAGGCAGTGAGTGGCAATGTAGGACGGAGAAAATCACCGCGGGGTGGTCAGCATGGGGAGGTCAGGAAACATGCAGTGGCAATGTAGGATAGGTTTCAGAAAAACATCGCGGGGTGGTGTGCATTGTGTGGGTGTGTAACATTACATTCACTAGTAGGAATGAGAAAAACATCACGGGGTGGTGTGAATAGGAGGGTCTGAATTAGGGTAGGCAGTGAGTGGCAATGTAGGATGGAGAAAAGCACCACGGGGTGGTCAGCATGCGGAGGTCAGGAAACATGTAGTGACAATGTAGGATACGTTTCTGAAAAACATCGCGGGGTGGTGCGCATTGTATGGGTGTGTAACATTACATTCACTATTAGGAGTGAGAAAAACATCACGGGGTTGTGCGAATTGTATGGCTTTGTAACACTACTTTCACTAGTAGGAGTGAGAAAAACATCACGGGGTGGTGTGAATCGTAAGGTCTGAATTAGGATAGGCAGTGAGTGGCAATGTAGGATGGAGAAAAGCACCGCGGAGTGGTCAGCATGGGGAGATCAGGAAACATGTAGTGGCAATGTAGGATACGTTACTAAAAAACATCGCATTGTGGTGCGCGTTGCATGGGTGTGTAACGTTACATTCACTAGTAGGAGTGAGAAAAACATCGCGGGGTGGTGCGCATTATATGGGTGTGTAACATTACATTCACTAGTAGGAGTGAGAAAAACATCACGGGGTGGTGTGAATCAGAGGGTCTGAATTAGGATAGGCAGTGAGTGCCAATGTAGGATGGAGAAAAGCATCACGGGGTGGTCAGCATGGGGAGGTCAGGAAACATGCAGTGGCAATGTAGGATAGGTTTCTGAAAAACATCGCGGAGTGGTGTGCATTGTAAGGGTGTGTAATATTACATTCACTAGTAGGAGTGAGAAAAACATCACGGGGTGGTGTGAATCTGAGGGTCTGAATTAGGATAGGCAGTGAGTGGAAATGTAGGATGGAGAAAAGCACGGCGGGGTGGTCAGCATGGGGAGGTCAGGAAACATGCAGTGGCAATGTAGGATAGGTTTCTGAAATACATCGCGGGGTGGTGCGCATTCTATGGGTGTGTAACATTACGTTCACTAGTAAGAGTGAGAAAAACATCACGGGGTGGTGCGCATTGTATTTCTGTGTAACATTGCATTCACTAGTAAGAGTGAGAAAAACATCATGGGGTGGTGTGAATCTCTGGGTCTGAATTAGGATAGACAGTGAGTGGCAATGTAGGATGGAGAAAAGCATTGCGGGGTGGTCAGCATGGGGAGGTCAGGAAACATGCAGTGGCAATGTAGGATAGGTTTCTGAAAAACATCGCGAGGTGGTACGCATTGTATGGGTGTGTAACATTACATTCACTAGTAGGAGTGAGAAAAAATCGCGGGGTGGTGTGCATTTTTTGGCTGGGCAACATTACATTCCCTAGTAGGAGTGAGAAAAACATCACGGGCTGGTGTGAATCGGGGGTTTGAATTAGAATAGGCAGTGAGTGGCAATGTAGGATGGAGAAAAGTACTGCGGGGTGGTCAGCATGGGGAGGTTAGGAAACATGCGGTAGCAATGTAGGATAGATTTCTGAAAAACATCGCGGGTTGGTGCGCATTATATTGGTGTGTAACATTACATTCACTAGTAGGAGTGAGAAAAACATCACGGGGTGGTGTGAATCGGGGGGTCTGAATTAGGATAGGCAGTGAGTGGCAATGTAGGATGGAGAAAAGTACCGCGGGTTGGTCAGCATGGGGAAGTCAGGAAACATGCAGTGGCAATGTAGGATAGGTTTATGAAAAACATGGCGGGGTGGTTTGCATTCTATGGGTGTGTAACATTACATTCACTAGTAGGAGTAAGACAAACATCACGGGGTGGTGTGAATCGGAGGGTATGAATTAGGATAGGCAGTGAGTGGCAATGTAGGATGGAGAAAAGCACCGCGGGTTGGACAGCATGGGGAGGTCAGAAAACATGCAGTGGCAAGGTAGGATAGGTTTCTGAAAAAACATAACGGGCTGGTGCGAATTGTATGGGTGTGTTACATTACATTCACTAGTAGGAGTGAGAAAAACATCGCATGGTGGTGTGAATCAGAGGGTCTGCATTAGGATAGGCAGAGAGTGCCAATGTAGGAGGCAGAAAAGCTCCGCGGAGCGGTCAGCATGGGGAGGTCAGGAAATATTAAGTGGCAATGTTGGATAGGTTTCTGAAAAACATTGCGGGGTGGTGTGCGTTGTATGGGTGTGTAACATTACATTTACTACTAGGAGTGAGAAAAACATCACGGGGTGGTGTGAAGCAGAGGGTCTGTTTAGGATAGGCAGTGAGTTGCAATGTAGAATGGAGAAAAGCACGGCGGGGTGGTCAGCATGGGGAGGTCAGGAAACATGCAGTGGCAATGTAGGATAGGTTTCTGAAAAAAATCGCGGGGTGGTGCGCATTGTATGGGTGCGTAACATTACATTCACTAGTAGGAGTGAGAAAAACATCGCGGGGTGGTGCGCATTGTATGGGTGTGTAACATTACATTTACTACTAGGAGTGAGAAAAACATCACGGGGTGGTGTGAAGCAGAGGGTCTATTTAGGATAGGCAGTGAGTTGCAATGTAGAATGGAGAAAAGCACGGCGGGTTGGTCAGCATGGGGAGGTCAGGAAACATGCAGTGGCAATGTAGGATAGGTTTCTGAAAAACATCGCGGCGTGGTGCGCATTGTATGGGTGTGTAATATTACATTCACCAGTAGGAGTGAGAAAAACATCATGGGGTGGTGTGAATCGGAGGGTCTGAATTAGTGTAGGCAATGAGTGGCAATGTAGGACGGAGAAAATCACCGCGGGGTGGTCAGCATGGGGAGGTCAGGAAACATGCAGTGGCAATGTAGGATAGGTTTCAGAAAAACATCGCGGGGTGGTGTGCATTGTGTGGGTGTGTAACATTACATTCACTAGTAGGAATGAGAAAAACATCACGGGGTGGTGTGAATAGGAGGGTCTGAATTAGGGTAGGCAGTGAGTGGCAATGTAGGATGGAGAAAAGCACCACGGGGTGGTCAGCATGCGGAGGTCAGGAAACATGTAGTGACAATGTAGGATACGTTTCTGAAAAACATCGCGGGGTGGTGCGCATTGTATGGGTGTGTAACATTACATTCACTATTAGGAGTGAGAAAAACATCACGGGGTGGTGCGAATTGTATGGCTTTGTAACATTACTTTCACTAGTAGGAGTGAGAAAAACATCACGGGGTGGTGTGAATCGTAAGGTCTGAATTAGGATAGGCAGTGAGTGGCAATGTAGGATGGAGAAAAGCACCGCGGAGTGGTCAGCATGGGGAGATCAGGAAACATGTAGTGGCAATGTAGGATACGTTACTAAAAAACATCGCATTGTGGTGCGCATTGCATGGGTGTGTAACGTTACATTCACTAGTAGGAGTGAGAAAAACATCGCGGGGTGGTGCGCATTATATGGGTGTGTAACATTACATTCACTAGTAGGAGTGAGAAAAACATCACGGGGTGGTGTGAATCAGAGGGTCTGAATTAGGATAGGCAGTGAGTGCCAATGTAGGATGGAGAAAAGCATCACGGGGTGGTCAGCATGGGGAGGTCAGGAAACATGCAGTGGCAATGTAGGATAGGTTTCTGAAAAACATCGCGGAGTGGTGTGCATTGTAAGGGTGTGTAATATTACATTCACTAGTAGGAGTGAGAAAAACATCACGGGGTGGTGTGAATCTGAGGGTCTGAATTAGGATAGGCAGTGAGTGGAAATGTAGGATGGAGAAAAGCACGGCGGGGTGGTCAGCATGGGGAGGTCAGGAAACATGCAGTGGCAATGTAGGATAGGTTTCTGAAATACATCGCGGGGTGGTGCGCATTCTATGGGTGTGTAACATTACGTTCACTAGTAAGAGTGAGAAAAACATCACGGGGTGGTGCGCATTGTATTTCTGTGTAACATTGCATTCACTAGTAAGAGTGAGAAAAACATCATGGGGTGGTGTGAATCTCTGGGTCTGAATTAGGATAGACAGTGAGTGGCAATGTAGGATGGAGAAAAGCATTGCGGGGTGGTCAGCATGGGGAGGTCAGGAAACATGCAGTGGCAATGTAGGATAGGTTTCTGAAAAACATCGCGAGGTGGTACGCATTGTATGGGTGTGTAACATTACATTCACTAGTAGGAGTGTGAAAAAATCGCGGGGTGGTGTGCATTGTTTGGCTGGGCAACATTACATTCCCTAGTAGGAGTGAGAAAAACATCACGGGTTGGTGTGAATCGGGGGTTTGAATTAGAATAGGCAGTGAGTGGCAATGTAGGATGGAGAAAAGTACTGCGGGGTGGTCAGCATGGGGAGGTCAGGAAACATGCAGTGGCAATGTAGGATAGGTTTCTGAAAAACATCGCGAGGTGGTGCGAATTGTATGGGTGTGTAACATTACATTGACTAGTAGGAGTGAGAAAAACATCACGGGGTGGTGTGAATCCGAGGGTCTGAATTAGGATAGGCAGTGAGTGGCTATGTACATTGGAGAAAAGCACCGCGGGGTGGTCAGCATGGGGAGGTCAGGAAACATGCAGTGGCAATGTAGGATAGGTTTCTGAAAAACATCACGGGGTGGTGCGCATTGTGTGGGTGTGTAACATTACATTCACTAGTAGGAATGAGAAAAACATCACGGGGTGGTGTGAATAGGAGGGTCTGAATTAGGGTAGGCAGTGAGTGGCAATGTAGGATGGAGGAAAGCACGGCCGGGTGGTCAGCATGGGGAGGTCAGGAAACATGCAGTGGCAATGTAGGATAGGTTTCTGAAAAACATCGCGGGGTGGTGCGCATTGTATGGGTGTGTAACATTACATTCACTAGTAGGAGTGAGAAAAACATCACGGGGTGGTGCAAATTGTATGGCTGTGTAGCATTACATTCACTAGTAGGAGTGAGAAAAACATCAAGGGGTGGTGTGAATCGGAGGGTCTGAATTAGGATATGCAGTGAGTGGCAATGTAGGATGGAGAAAAGTACCGCGGGGTGGTCAGCATGCGGAGGTCAGGAAACATGTAGTGGCAATGTAGGATACGTTTCTGAAAAACATCGCGGCGTGGTGCGCATTGTATGGGTGTGTAACATTACATTCACTAGTAGGAGTGAGAAAAAATCGCGGGGTGGTGCGCATTTTTTGGCTGTGCAACATTACATTCACTAGTAGGAGTGAGAAAAACATCACGGGCTGGTGTGAATCGGGGGTTTGAATTAGAATAGGCAGTGAGTGGCAATGTAGGATGGAGAAAAGTACCGCGGGGTGGTCAGCATGGGGAAGTCAGGAAACATGCAGTGGCAATGTAGGATAGGTTTCTGAAAAACATCGCGGGGTGGTGCGCATTCTATGGGTGTGTAACGTTACGTTCACTAGTAGGAGTGAGAAAAACATCACGGGGTGGTGCGCATTGTATTTCTGTGTAACATTACATTCACTAGTAGGAGTGAGAAAAACATCATGGGGTGGTGTGAATCTGAGGGTCTGAATTAGGATAGACAGTGAGTGGCAATGTAGGATGGAGAAACGCATCGCGGGGTGGTCAGCATGGGGAGGTCAGGAAACATGCAGTGGCAATGTAGGATAGGTTTCTGAAAAACATCGCGAGGTGGTGCTCATTGTATGGGTGTGTAACATTACATTCACTAGTAGGAGTGAGAAAAACGTCACGGGGTGGTGTGAATCCAATGGTCTGAATTAAGATAGGCAGTGAGTGGCTATGTAGATTGGAGAAAAGCACCGCGTGGTGGTCAGCATGGGGAGGTCCGTAAACATGCAGTCGCAATGTAGGATAGGTTTCTGAAAAACATCGCGGGGTGGTGCGCATTGTATGGGTGTGTAACATTACATTCACTAGTCGGAGTGAGAAAAACATCACGGGGTGGTGTGAATTGGAGGGTCTGAATTAGGGGAGGCAGTGAGTGGCAATGTAGGGTGGAGAAAAGCACCGCGGGTTGGTCAGCATGGGGAGGTCAGGAAACATGCAGTGGCAATGTAGGATAGGTTTCTGGAAAACATCGCACGGTGGGGCGCATTGTATGGGTGTGAAACATAACATTCACTAGTAGGAGTGACAAAAACATCGCGCCGGGGTGTGAATCGGAGTGTCTGAATTAGGATAGGCAGTGAGTGGCAATGTAGGATGGAGAAATGCACCGCGGGGTGGTCAGCATGGGGAGGTCAGGAAACATGCATTGGCAATGTAGGATAGGTTTCTGAAAAACATCGCGGGGTGGTGCGCATTGTGTGGGTGTGTAACATTACATTCACTAGTAGGAATGAGAAAAACATCACGGGGTGGTGTGAAAAGGAGGGTCTGAATTAGGGTAGGCAGTGAGTGGCAATGTAGGATGGAGGAAAGCACGGCGGGGTGGTCAGCATGGGGAGGTCAGGAAACATGCAGTGGCAATATAGGATAGGTTTCTGAAAAACATCGCGGGGTGGTGTGCATTGTATGGGTGTGTAACATTACATTCACTAGTAGGAGTGAGAAAAAACCGCGGGGTGGTGCGCATTTTTTGGCTGTGCAACATTACATTCACTAGTAGGAGTGAGAAAAACATCAAGGGCTGGTGTGAATCGGGGGTTTGAATTAGAATAGGCAGTGAGTGGCAATGAAGGATGGAGAAAAGTACTGCGGGGTGGTCAGCATGGGGAGGTCAGGAAACATGCAGTGGCAATGTAGGATAGGTTTCTGAAAAACATCGCGGGGTGGTGCGCATTGTATGGGTGTGTAACATTACATTAACTAGTAGGAGTGAGAAAAACATTACGGGGTGGTGTGAATCCAAGGGTCTGAATTAGGATAGGCAGTGAGTGGCAATGTAGGATGGAGAAAAGTACCGCCAGGTTGTCACCATCGGGAAGTCAGGAAATATGCTGTGGCAATGTAGGATAGGTTTCGGAAAACATCGCGGGGTGATGCTCGTTGAATGGGAGTGTAACATTACATTCACTAGTAGGAGTGAGAAAAACATCACCGGTTGGTGTGAATCGGAGGGTCTGAATTAGGATACGCAGTGAGTGGCAATGTAGGTTGGAGAAAAGCACCGCGGGGTGGTCAGCATGGGGAGGTCAGGAAACATGCAGTGGCAATGTAGGATAGGTTTCTGAAAAACATCGCGGGGTGGTGCGCATTCTATGGGTGTGTAACTTTACATTCACTAGTAGGAGTGAGCAAAACATCGCGGGGTGGTGTGAATCAGAGGGTCTGAATTAGGATAGTCAGTGAGTGGCAATGTAGGATGGAGAAAAGCAACGCGGAATGGTCAGAATGCGGAGGCCAGGAAACATGCAGTGGCAATGTAGGATAGGTTTCTGAAAAACATCGCGGGGTGGTGCGCATTGTATGGTTGCGTAACATTACATTCACTAGTAGGAGTCAGAAAAACATCGCGGAGTGGTGTGTATCGGAGGGCCTGAATTAGGATAGGCAGTTAGAGGCAATGTAGGATGGAGAAAAGGACCGCGCAGTGGTCAGCATGGGGAGGTCAGGAAACATGCAGTGGCAATGTACGATAGGTTTCTGAAAAACATCGGGGGGAGGTGCGCATTGTATGGTTGTGTAACATTACATTCACTAGTAGGAGTGAGAAAAACATCACAGGGTGGTGCGCATTGTATGGGTGTGTAACATTACATTCACTAGTAGGAGTGAGAAAAACATCACGGGGTGGTGTGAAACCGAGTGTCTGTTTAGGATAGGCAGTGAGTGACAATGTAGAATGGAGAAAAGCACGGCGGGGTGGTCAGCATGGGGTGGTCAGGAAACATGCAGTGGCAATGTAGGATAGGTTTCTGAAAAACATCGCGGGGTGGTGGGCATTGTATGGGTGTGTAACATTACAGTCACCAGTAGGTGTGAGAAAAACATCACGGGGTGGTGTGAATCGGAGGGTCTGAATTAGTGTAGGCAGTGAGTTGCAATGTAGGATGGAGAAAAGCACCGCGTGTTGGTCACCATGTGGAGGTAAGGAAACATGCACTAGCAATGTAGGATAGGTTTCTGAAAAACATTGCGGGGTTGGTGCGCATTGTATGGGTGTGTAACATTACATTCACTAGTAGGAGTGAGTAAATCATCGCGGGGTGGTGTGAATCGGAGGGTCTAAATTAGGACAGGCAGTGAGTGGCAATGTAGGATGGAGAAAAGCACCGCGGGGTGGTCAGCATGGGGAGTCAGGAAACATGAATTGGCAATGTAGGATAGGTTTCTGAAAAACATCGCGGGGTGGTGCGCATTGTATGGGTGTGTAACATTACATTCTCTAGTAGGAATGAGAAAAACATCGGGGCGTGGGGTGAATCCGAGGGTCTGAATTAGGTTAGGCAGTGAGTGGCAATGTAGGATGGAGAAAAGCACCGCGGGGTGGACAGCATGGGGAGGTCAGGAAACATGCAGTGGCAATGTAGGATAGGTTTCTGAAAAACATCGCGGGGTGGTGCGCATTGTATGGGTGTGTAACATTACATTCACTAGTAGGAGTGAGAAAATCATCACGGTGTGGTGTGAATCGGAGGGTCTAAATTGGGATAGGCAGTGAGTGGCAATGTAGGATGGAGAAAAGCACCGCGGGGTGGTCAGCATGGGGAGGTCAGGAAACATGGATTGGCAATGTAGGATAGGTTTCTGAAAAACATCGCGGGGTGGTGCGCATTGTATGGGTGTGTAACATTATATTCAGTAGTAGGAGTGAGAAAAACATCAAGGGGTGGTGCGAATTTTATGGCTGTGTAACATTGCATTCACTAGTAGGAGTGAGAAAAACATCGCGGGGTGGTGCGCATTGTATGGGTGTGTAAGATTACATTCACTAGTAGGAGTGAGAAAAACATCACGGGGTGGTGTGAATAGGAGGGTCTGTTTAGGATAGGCAGTGAGTGGCAATGTAGAATGGAGGAAAGCACAGCGGGGTGGTCAGCATGGGGAGGTCAGGAAACATGCAGTGGCAATGTAGGATAGGTTTCTGAAAAACATCGCGGGGTGGGGGGCATTGTATGGGTGTGTAACATTACATTCACCAGTAGGAGTGAGAAAAACATCACGGGCTGGTGTGAATAGGAGGGTCTGAATTACGGTAGGCAGTGATTTGCAATGTAGGATGGAGAAAAGCACCGTGTGTCGGTCAGCATGGGGAGGTCAGGAAACATGCAGTGGCAATGCAGGATAGGTTTCTGAAAAACATCGCGGGGGTGGTGCGCATTGTATGGTTGTGTAACATTACATTCGCTAGTAGGAGTAAGAAAAACATCAAGGGGGGTGTGAATCCGAGGGTCTGAAACAGGATAGGCAGTGAGTGGCAATGTAGGATGGAGGAAAGCACCGCGGGGTGGTCAGCATGGGGAGGTCAGGAAACATGCAGTGGCCATGTCGGATAGGTTTCAGAAAAACATCGTGGGGTTGTGCGCATTGTATGGGTGTGTAACATTACATTCACTATTAGGAGTGAGAACAACGTCACGGGGTGGTGTAAATCGGAGGGTCTGAATTAGGATAGGCAGTGAGTGGCAATGTAGAATGGAGAAAAGCAATGCGGGGTGGACACCATGGGGAGAACAGGAAACATGCAGTGGCAATGTAGGATAGGTTTCTGAAAAACTCGCGGGGTTTTTCACATTGTATGGGTGTGTAACATTACATTCACTAGTAGGAGTGAGAAAAACATCGCGGGATGGTGTGAATCGGAGGGTCTGAATTAGGATAGGCAGTGAGTCGCAATGTAGGATGGAGAAAAGCACGGCTGGGTGGTCAGCATGGGGAGGTCAGGAAACTTGCAGTGGCAATGTAGGATAGGTTTCTGAAAAACATCGCGGGGTGGTGCGCATTATATTGGTGTGTAACATTACAATCACCAGTAGGTGTGAGAAAAACATCACGGGGAGGTGTGAATCAGAGGGTCTGAATTAGTGTAGGCAGTGAGTTGCAATGTAGGATGGAGAAAAGCACCGCGTGTGGGTCACCATGTAGAGGTAAGGAAACATGCACTGGCAATGTAGGATAGGTTTCTAAAAAACATTGCGGTGTTGGTGCGCATTGTATGTTTGTGTAACATTACATTCACTAGTAGGAGTGAGCAAAACGTCAAGGGGGGTGTGAATCGGAGGGTCTGAAGCAGGATAGGCAGTGAGCCGCAATGTAGGATGGAGGAAAGCACCACAGGGTGGTCAGCGTGGGGAGGTCAGGAAACATGCAGTGGCAATGTAGGATAGGTGTCAGAAAAACATCGCAGGGTGGTGCGCATTGTATGGCTGCGTAACATTACATTCAGTACTAGGAGTGAGAAAAACATCACGGGGTGGTGTGAATCGGAGGGTCTGAATTAGTGAAGGCAGTGAGTGGCAATGTAGGATGGACAAAAGCACCACGGGGTGGTCAGCATGGGGAGGTCAGGAAACATGCAGTGGCAATGTAGTATAGGTTTCTGAAAAACATCGCGGGGTGGTGCGCATTGTATGGGTGTGTAACATTACATTCACTAGTAGGAGTGATAAAAGCATCGCGGGGTGGTGTGAATCGGAGGGTCTAAATTAGGATAGGCAGTGAGTGGCAATGTAGGATGGAGAAAAGCACCGCGGGGTGGTCAGCATGGGGAGGTCAGGAAACATGGATTGGCAATGTAGGATAGGTTTCTGAAAAACATCGCGGGGTGGTGCGCAATGTATGGGTGTGTAACATTACATTCTCTATTAGGAATGAGAAAAACATCGGGGCATGGGGTGAATCCGAGGGTCTGAATTAGGTTAGGCAGTGAGTGGCAATGTAGGATGGAGAAAAGCACCGCGGCGTGGACAGCATGGGGAGGTCAGGAAACATGCAGTGGCAATGTAGGATAGGTTTCTGAAAAACATCGCGGGGTGGTGCGCATTCTATGGGTGTGTAACATTATATTCTCTAGTAGGAATGAGAAAAAATCGGGGCGTGGGGTGAATCCGAGCGTCTGAATTAGGATAGGCATTGAGTGGGAATGTAGGATGGAGAAAAGTACCGCCAGGTTGTCACCATCGGGAAGTCAGGAAATATGCTGTGGCAATGTAGGATAGGTTTCGGAAAAACATCGCGGGGTGATGCTCGTTGAATGGGAGTGTAACATTACATTCACTAGTAGGAGTGAGAAAAACATCACCGGTTGGTGTGAATCGGAGGGTCTGAATTAGGATACGCAGTGAGTGGCAATGTAGGTTGGAGAAAAGCACCGCGGGGTGGTCAGCATGGGGAGGTCAGGAAACATGCAGTGGCAATGTAGGATAGGTTTCTGAAAAACATCGCGGGGTGGTGCGCATTCTATGGGTGTGTAACTTTACATTCACTAGTAGGAGTGAGCAAAACATCGCGGGGTGGTGTGAATCAGAGGGTCTGAATTAGGATAGTCAGTGAGTGGCAATGTAGGATGGAGAAAAGCAACGCGGAATGGTCAGAATGCGGAGGCCAGGAAACATGCAGTGGCAATGTAGGATAGGTTTCTGAAAAACATCGCGGGGTGGTGCGCATTGTATGGTTGCGTAACATTACATTCACTAGTAGGAGTCAGAAAAACATCGCGGAGTGGTGTGTATCGGAGGGCCTGAATTAGGATAGGCAGTTAGAGGCAATGTAGGATGGAGAAAAGGACCGCGCAGTGGTCAGCATGGGGAGGTCAGGAAACATGCAGTGGCAATGTACGATAGGTTTCTGAAAAACATCGGGGGGAGGTGCGCATTGTATGGTTGTGTAACATTACATTCACTAGTAGGAGTGAGAAAAACATCACAGGGTGGTGCGCATTGTATGGGTGTGTAACATTACATTCACTAGTAGGAGTGAGAAAAACATCACGGGGTGGTGTGAAACCGAGTGTCTGTTTAGGATAGGCAGTGAGTGGCAATGTAGAATGGAGAAAAGCACAGCGGGGTGGTCAGCATGGGGTGGTCAGGAAACATGCAGTGGCAATGTAGGATAGGTTTCTGAAAAACATCGCGGGGTGGTGGGCATTGTATGGGTGTGTAACATTACAATCACCAGTAGGAGTGAGAAAAACATCACGGGCTGGTGTGAATAGGAGGGTCTGAATTACGGTAGGCAGTGATTTGCAATGTAGGATGGAGAAAAGCACCGTGTGTTGGTCAGCATGGGGAGGTCAGGAAACATGCAGTGGCAATGCAGGATAGGTTTCTGAAAAACATCGCGGGGGTGGTGCGCATTGTATGGTTGTGTAACATTACATTCGCTAGTAGGAGTAAGAAAAACATCAAGGAGTGTGTGAATCCGAGGGTCTGAAACAGGATAGGCAGTGAATGGCAATGTAGGATGGAGGAAAGCACCGCGGGATGGTCAGCATGGGGAGGTCAGGAAACATGCAGTGGCCCTGTCGGATAGGTTTCAGAAAAACATCGCGGGGTGGTGCGCATTTTATGGGTGTGTAACATTACATTCACTATTAGGAGTGAGAACAACATCAAGGGGTGGTGTAAATGGGAGGGTCTGAATTAGGATAGGCAGTGATTGGCAATGTAGAATGGAGAAAAGCAATGCGGGGTGGACACCATGGGGAGATCAGGAAACATGCAGTGGCAATGTAGGATAGGTTTCTGAAAAACTCGCGGGGTTTTTCACATTGTATGGGTGTGTAACATTACATTCACTAGTAGGAGTGAGAAAAACATCGCGGGGTGGTGTGAATCGGAGGGTCTGAATTACGATAGTCAGTGAGTCACAGTGTAGGATGGAGAAAGCACGGCGGGGTGGTCAGCATCGGGAGGTCAGGAAACTTGCAGTGGCAATGTAGGATAGGTTTCTGAAAAACATCGCGGGGTGGTGCGCATTATATTGGTGTGTAACATTACATTCACTAGTAGGAGTGAGAAAAACATCACGGGGTGGTGTGAATCGGAGGGTCTGAATTAGGATATGCAGTGAGTGGCAATGTAGGATGGAGAAAAGCACCGCGGGGTGGTCAGCATGCGGAGGTCAGGAAACATGTAGTGGCAATATAGGATACGTTTCTGAAAAACATCGCGGCGTGGTGCGCATTGTATGGGTGTGTAACATTACATTCACTAGTAGGAGTGAGAAAAAACCGCGGGGTGGTGCGCATTTTTTGGCTGTGCAACATTACATTCACTAGTAGGAGTGAGAAAAACATCACGGGCTGGTGTGAATCGGGGGTTTGAATTAGAATAGGCAGTGAGTGGCAATGTAGGATGGAGAAAAGTACCGCGGGGTGGTCAGCATGGGGAAGTCACGAAACATGCAGTGGCAATGTAGGAGAGGTTTCTGAAAAACATCGCGGGGTGGTGCGCATTCTATGGGTGTGTAACATTACATTCACTAGTAGGGGTGAGAAAAACATCACAGGGTGGTGTGAATCGGGGGGTCTGAATTAGGATAGGCAGTGAGTGGCAATTCAAGATGGAGAAAAGCACCGCTGGGTGGTCAGCATGGGGAGTTTAGGAAACACGCGGTGGCAATGTAGAATAGATTTCTGAAAAACATCGCGAGTTGGTGCGCATTATATAGGTGTGTAACATCACATTCACTAGTAGGAGTGAGAAAAACATCACGGGGTGGTGCGCATTGTATGGGTGTGTAACATTACTTTCACTAGTAGGAGTGAGAAAAGCATCGCGGGGTGGTGTGAATCGGAGGGTCTAAATTAGGATAGGCAGTGAGTGGCAATGTAGGATGGAGAAAAGCACCGCGGGGTGGTCAGCATGGGGAGGTCAGGAAACATGGATTGGCAATGTAGGATAGGTTTCTGAAAAACATCGCTGGGTGGTGCGCATTGTATGGGTGTGTAACATTACATTCTCTAGTAGGAATGAGAAAAACATCGGGGCGTGGGGTGAATCCGAGGGTCTGAATTAGGTTAGGCAGTGAGTGGCAATGTAGGATGGAGAAAAGCACCGCAGGGTGGACAGCATGGGCAGGTGAGGAAACATGCAGTGGCAATGTAGGATAGGTTTCTGAAAAACATCGCGCGGTGGTGCGCATTCTATGGGTGTGTAACATTACATTCTCTAGTAGGAATGAGAAAAACATTGGGGCGTGGGGTGAATCCGAGGGTCTGAATTAGGATAGGCATTGAGTGGCAATGTAGGATGGAGAAAAGCACCGCGGGGTGGTCAGCAAGGGGAGGTCAGGAAACATGCAGTGGCAATGTAGGATAGGTTTCTGAAAAACTTCGCAGTGTGGTGCGCATTGTATGGGTGTGTAACATTATATTCAGCAGTAGGAGTGAGAAAAACATCAAGGGGTGGTGCGAATTTTATGGCTGTGTAACATTACATTCACTAGTAGGAGTGAGAAAAACATCGCGGGGTGGTGCGCATTGTATGGGTGTGTAAGATTACATTCACTAGTAGGAGTGAGAAAAACATCACGGGGTGGTGTGAATAGGAGGGTCTGTTTAGGATAGGCAGTGAGTTGCAATGTAGAATGGAGAAAAGCACAGCGGGGTGGTCAGCATGGGACAGTCAGGAAACATGCAGTGGCAATGTAGGATAGGTTTCTGAAAAACATCGCGGGGTGGGGGGCATTGTATGGGTGTGTAACATTACATTCACCAGTAGGAGTGAGAAAAACATCACGGGGTGGTGTGTATCGGAGGGTGTGAATTAGGGTAGGCAGTGATTTGCAATGTAGAATGGAGAAAAGCACCGTGTGTTGGTCAGCATGGGGAGGTCAGGAAACATGCAGTGGCAATGCAGGATAGGTTTCTGAAAAACATCGCGGGGGTGGTGCGCATTGTATGGTTGTGTAACATTACATTCGCTAGTAGGAGTAAGAAAAACATCAAGGGGGGTGTGAATCCGAGGGTCTGAAACAGGATAGGCAGTGAGTGGCAATGTAGGATGGAGGAAAGCACCGCGGGGTGGTCAGCATGGGGAGGTCAGGAAACATGCAGTGGCCATGTCGGATAGGTTTCAGAAAAACATCGTGGGGTGGTGCGCATTGTATGGGTGTGTAACATTACATTCACTATTAGGAGTGAGAACAACGTCACGGGGTGGTGTAAATCGGAGGGTCTGAATTAGGATAGGCAGTGAGTGGCAATGTAAAATGGAGAAAAGCAATGCGGGGTGGACACCATGGGGAGAACAGGAAACATGCAGTGGCAATGTAGGATAGGTTTCTGAAAAACTCGCGGGGTTTTTCACATTGTATGGGTGTGTAACATTACATTCACTAGTAGGAGTGAGAAAAACATCGCGGGATGGTGTGAATCGGAGGGTCTGAATTAGGATAGGCAGTGAGTCGCAATGTAGGATGGAGAAAAGCACGGCTGGGTGGTCAGCATGGGGAGGTCAGGAAACTTGCAGTGGCAATGTAGGATAGGTTTCTGAAAAACATCGCGGGGTGGTGCGCATTATATTGGTGTGTAACATTACAATCACCAGTAGGTGTGAGAAAAACATCACGGGGAGGTGTGAATCAGAGGGTCTGAATTAGTGTAGGCAGTGAGTTGCAATGTAGGATGGAGAAAAGCACCGCGTGTGGGTCACCATGTAGAGGTAAGGAAACATGCACTGGCAATGTAGGATAGGTTTCTAAAAAACATTGCGGTGTTGGTGCGCATTGTATGTTTGTGTAACATTACATTCACTAGTAGGAGTGAGAAAAACGTCAAGGGGGGTGTGAATCGGAGGGTCTGAAGCAGGATAGGCAGTGAGCCGCAATGTAGGATGGAGGAAAGCACCACAGGGTGGTCAGCGTGGGGAGGTCAGGAAACATGCAGTGGCAATGTAGGATAGGTGTCAGAAAAACATCGCAGGGTGGTGCGCATTGTATGGCTGCGTAACATTACATTCAGTACTAGGAGTGAGAAAAACATCACGGGGTGGTGTGAATCGGAGGGTCTGAATTAGTGAAGGCAGTGAGTGGCAATGTAGGATGGACAAAAGCACCACGGGGTGGTCAGCATGGGGAGGTCAGGAAACATGCAGTGGCAATGTAGTATAGGTTTCTGAAAAACATCGCGGGGTGGTGCGCATTGTATGGGTGTGTAACATTACATTCACTAGTAGGAGTGAGAAAAGCATCGCGGGGTGGTGTGAATCGGAGGGTCTAAATTAGGATAGGCAGTGAGTGGCAATGTAGGATGGAGAAAAGCACCGCGGGTTGGTCAGCATGGGGAGGTCAGGAAACATGGATTGGCAATGTAGGATAGGTTTCTGAAAAACATCGCGGGGTGGTGCGCAATGTATGGGTGTGTAACATTACATTCTCTATTAGGAATGAGAAAAACATCGGGGCGTGGGGTGAATCCGAGGGTCTGAATTAGGTTAGGCAGTGAGTGGCAATGTAGGATGGAGAAAAGCACCGCGGCGTGGACAGCATGGGGAGGTCAGGAAACATGCAGTGGCAATGTAGGATAGGTTTCTGAAAAACATCGCGGGGTGGTGCGCATTCTATGGGTGTGTAACATTATATTCTCTAGTAGGAATGAGAAAAAATCGGGGCGTGGGGTGAATCCGAGCGTCTGAATTAGGATAGGCATTGAGTGGGAATGTAGGATGGAGAAAAGCACCGCGGGGTGGTCAGCATGGGGAGGTCAGGAAACATGCAGTGGCAATGTAGGATAGGTTTCTGAAAAACTTCGCCGTGTGGTGCGCATTGTATGGGTGTGTAACATTATATTCAGTAGTAGGAGTGAGAAAAACATCAAGGGGTGGTGCGAATTTTATGGCTGTGTAACATTACATTCACTAGTAGGAGTGAGAAAAACATCGCGGGGTGGTGCGCATTGTATGGGTGTGTAAGATTACATTCACTAGTAGGAGTGAGAAAAACATCACGGGTTGGTGTGAATAGGAGGGTCTGTTTAGGATAGGCAGTGAGTGGCAATGTAGAATGGAGAAAAGCACAGCGGGGTGGTCAGCATGTGGAGGTCAGGAAACATGCAGTGGCAATGTAGGATAGGTTTCTAAAAAACATCGCGGGGTGGGGGGCATTGTATGGGTGTGTAACATTACATTCACCAGTAGGAGTGAGAAAAACATCACGGGGTGGTGTGAATCGGAGGGTCTGAATTAGGGTAGGCAGTGATTTGCAATGTAGGATGGAGAAAAGCACCGTGTGTTGGTCAGCATGGGGAGGTCAGGAAACATGCAGTGGCAATGCAGGATAGGTTTCTGAAAAACATCGCGGGGGTGGTGCGCATTGTATGGTTGTGTAACATTACATTCGCTAGTAGGAGTAAGAAAAACATCAAGTGGGGTGTGAATCCGAGGGCCTGAAACAGGATAGGCAGTGAGTGGCAATGTAGGATGGAGGAAAGCACCGCGGGGTGGTCAGCATGGGGAGGTCAGGAAACATGCAGTGGCCATGTCGGATAGGTTTCAGAAAAACATCGCGGGGTGGTGCGCATTGTATGGGTGTGTAACATTACATTCACTGTTAGGAGTGAGAAAAACATCACGGGGTGGTGTAAATCGGAGGGTCTGAATTAAGATAGGCAGTGAGTGGCAATGTAGAATGGACAAAAGCAATGCGGAGTGGACACCATGGGGAGGACAGGAAACATGCAGTGGCAATGTAGGATAGGTTTCTGAAGAACTCGCGGGGTTTTTCACATTGAATGGGTGTGTAACATTACATTCACTAGTAGGAGTGAGAAAAACATCGCGGGCTGGTGTGAATCGGAGGGTCTGAATTAGGATAGGCAGTGAGTGGCAATGCAGGATGGAGAAAAGCACCGCGGGGTGGTCAGCATGGGGAGGATAGGAAACATGCGTTGGCAATGTAGGATAGATTTCTGAAAAACATCGCGGGTTGGTGCGCATTATATGGGTGTGTAACATTACATTCACTAGTAGGAGTGAGAGAAACATCACGGGGTGGTGTGAATCGGAGGGTCTGAATTAGGATAGGCAGTGAGTGGCAGTGTACGATGGAGAAAAGCACCGCGGGGTGGTCAGCATGGATAAGTCAGGAAACATGCAGTGGCAATGTAGGATAGGTTTCTGAAAAACATCGCGGGGTGGTGCGCATTCTATGGGTGTGTAACATTACAATCACTAGTAGGAGTGAGAAAAACATCACGGGGTGGTGTGAATCGGAGGGTCTGAATTAGGATAGGCAGTGACTGGCAATGTAGGATGGAGAAAAGCCCCGCGGAGTGGTCAGCATGCGGAGGCCAGGAAACATGCAATGGCAATGTAGGATAGGTTTCTGAAAAACATTGCGGGGTGGTGCGCATTGTATGGGTGCGTAACATTACATTCACTAATAGGAGTGAGAAAAACATCACGGGGTGTTGCGAATTGTATGGCTGTGTAACATTACATTCACTAGTAGGAGTGAGAAAAACATCACTGCGTGGTGTGAATCGGAGGGTCTGAATTAGAATAGGCAGTGAGTGGCAATGTAGGATGGAGAAAAGCACCGGGGGGTGGTCAGCATGGGGAGGTCAGGAAACAGGCAGTGGCAATATAGGATAGGTTTCTGAAAAACATCGCAGTGTGGTGCGCATTCTATGGGTGTTTAATTTTACATTCACTAGTAGGAGTGAGAAAAACATCACGGGGTGGTGTGAATCGGAGGGTCTGAATTAGGATAGGCAGTGAGTGGCAATGTAGGATGGAGAAAAGCACCGCGGGGTGGTCAGCATGCGGAGGCCAGGAAACATGCAGTGGCAATGTAAGATAGGTTTCTGAAAAACATCGCGTGGTGGTGCGCGTTGTATGGGTTTGTAACTTTACATTCACTAGAAGGAGTGAGAAAAACATCACGGGGTGGTGTGAATCGGAGGGTCAGAATTAGTGTAGGCAGTGAGTGGCAATCTAGGATCGAGAAAAGCACCGCGGGGTGCTCAGCATGGGGAGGTCAAGAAAAATGCAGTAGCAATGTAGGATAGGTTTCTGAAAAACATCGCGTGGTGGTGCGCATTGTATGGTTGTGTAACATTATATTCACAAGTAGGAGTGAGAAAAATATGGCGTGGTGGTGTGAATCGGAGGGTCTGAATTAGGATAGGCAGTGAGTGGCAATGTAGGTTGGAGAAAAGCACAGCGGAGTGGTCAGCATGGGGAGGTCAGGAAACATGCAGTGGTAATGTAGGATAAGGTTCTGAAAAACATCGCGGGGTGGTGCGCATTGTATGGGTGTGTAACATTACATTCACTAGTAGGAGTGAGAAAAACATCACGGGGTGGTGCGAATTGTATGGCTGTGTAACATTACATTCACTAGTAGGAGTGAGAAAAACATCACGGGGTGGTGTGAATCGGAGGGTCTGAATTAGAATAGGCAGTGAGTGGCAATGTAGGGTGGAGAAAAGCACCGCGGAGTGGTCAGCATGGGGAGGTCAGAAAACATGTTGTGGCACTGTCGGAAACGTTACTGAAAAACATCGCGTTGTGGTGCGCATTGCATGGGTGTGTAACATTACATTCACTAGTAGGAGTGAGAAAAACATCGCGGGTTGGTGCGCATTTTATGGCTGTGTAACATTACATTCACTAGTAGGATTAAGAAAAACATCACGGGGTGGTGTGAATCAGGGGGTCTGAATTAGGATAGGCAGTGAGTGCCAATGTAGGATGGAGAAAAGCACCGCGGGGTGGTCAGCATGGGGAGGTAAGGAAACATGCGGTGGCAATGTAGCATAGATTTCTGAAAAACATCGCATGTTGGTGCGCATTATATGGGTGTGTTACATTACTTTCACTAGTAGGATTGAGAAAAACATCACAGGGTGGTGTGAATCGGAGTGTCTGAATTAGGATAGGCAGTGAGTGGCAATGTAGGATGGAGAAAAGCACGGCGGGGTGGTCAGCATGGGGAGGACAGTAAACAGGCAGTGGCAATGTAGGATAGGATTCTAAAAAACATCGCGGGGTCATGCGCATTGTATTGGTGTGTAACATTACATTCACTAGTAGGAGTGAGAAAAACATCACGGTTTGGTGCGAATTGTATGGCTGTGTAACATTACATTCACTAGTAGGAGTGAGAAAAACATCACGGGGTGGTGTGAATCGGGGGGTCTGAATTAGGATAGGCAGTGAGTGGCAATGTAGGGTGGAGAAAAGCACCGCGGAGTGGTCAGCATGGGGAGGTCAGGAAACATGCAGTGGCAATGTAGGATAACGTTCTGAAAAACATCGCGGGGTGGTGCGCATTGTATGGGTGTGTAACATTACATTCACTAGTAGGAGTGAGAAAAACATCACGGGGTGGTGTGAATCGGAGTGTCTGAATTAGGATAGGCAGTGAGTGGCAATGTAGGATGGAGAAAAGCACGGCGGGGTGGTCAGCATGTGGAGGACAGTAAACATGCAGTGGCAATGTAGGATAGGATTCTAAAAAACATCGCGGGGTCGTGCGCATTGTATTGGTGTGTAACATTACATTCACTAGTAGGAGTGAGAAAAACATCACGGTTTGGTGTGAATTGTATGGCTGTGTAACATTACATTCACTAGTAGGAGTGAGAAAAACATCACGGGGTGGTGCGAATTGTATGGCTGTGTAACATTACATTCACTAGTAGGAGTGAGAAAAACATCACGGGGTGGTGTGAATCGGAGGGTCTGAATTAGGATAGGCAGTGAGTGGCAATGTAGGATGGAGAAAAGCACCGCGGGGTGGTCAGCATGCGGAGGTCAGGAAACATGTTGTGGCAATGTCGGAAACGTTACTGAAAAACATCGCGTTGTGGTGCGCATTGCATGGCTGTGTAACATTACATTCACTAATAGGAGTGAGAAAAACATCACGGGGTGGTTGAATCGGAGGGTCTGAATTAGGATAGGCAGTGAGTGGCAATGTAGGATGGAGAAAAGCACCAACGGGTGGACACCTTGCGGAGGTCAGGAAACATGCAGTGGCAATGTAGGATAGGTTTCTGAAAAACTTCGCGGGGTGGTGCGCATTGTATGGGTGTGTAACTTTACATTCAGTAGTAGGAGTGAGAAAAACATCACGGGTTGGTGTAAATCGGAGGGTCTGAATTAGGATAGGCAGTGAGTGGCAATGTATGATGGAGAAAAGCACTGCGGGGAGGTCAGCATGGGGAAGTCAGGAAACATGCAGTGGCAATGTAGGATAGGTTTCTTAAAATCATCGCGGGGTGGTGTGCATTGTATGGGTCTGTAACATTACATTCCGTAGTAGGAGTGAGAAAAACATCACGGGTTGGTGTGAATCGGAGGGTCTGAATTAGGGTAGGCAGTGAGTGGCAATTTAGGATAAAGAAAAGCACAGTGGGGTGGTCAGCATGGGGAGGTCAGGAAACATGCAGTGGCAATGTAGGATAGGTTTCTGAAAAACATTGCGGGGTGGTGCGCATTGTATGGCTGTTTACCATTACATTCACTAGTAGGAGTGATAAAAACATCATGGGGTGTTACGCAATGTATGGCTGTGTAACATTAAATTCACTAGTAAGAGTGAGAAAAAGACCACGGGGTGGTGTGAATCGGAGGTTCTGAATCAGAATAGGCAGTGAGTGCAATGTAGGATGGAGAAAAGCACCGTGGGGTGGTCAGCATGGGGAGGTCAGGAAACATGCTGTGGCAATGTAGGATAGTTTTCTGAAAAACATCGCGTGGTGGTGCGCATTGCATGGGTGAGTAACATTACATTTATTAGTAGGAGTGAGAAAAACATCACGGGGTGGTGTGAATCGGAGGGTCTGAATTTGCATAGGCAGTAAGTGGCAATGTAGGTTGGAGAAAAGCACCGCGGGGTGGTCAGCATGGGGAGGTCAGGAAACATGCAGTGGCAATGTAGGATAGGTTTCTGAAAAACATGGCGGGGTGGTGCGCATTGTATGGGTGTGAAACATTACATTCACTAGTAGGAGTCAGAAAAATATCAAGCGGTGGTGTGAATTGGAGGGTCTGAATTAGGATAGGCAGTGAGTGGCAATGTAGGAGGGAGAAAAGCTCCGTGGGGTGGTCAGCATGGGGAAGTAAGGAAACATGCAGTGGCAATGTAGGATAGGTTTCTGAAAAACATCGCGGGGTGGTGCGCATGTATGGGTGTGTAACATTACATTCACTATTAGGAGTGAGAAATACATCACGGGGTGGTGTGAATCGGAGGGTCTGAATTAAGATAGGCACGGAGTGGCAATGTAGGATGGAGAAAATCACCACGGGGTGGTCAGCATGGGGAGGTCATGAAAAATGCAATGGCTATGTAGGATAAGTTTCTGAAAAACATCGCTGGGTGGTGCGCATTGTATGGGTGTGTAACATTACATTCACTAGTAGGAGTGAGAAAAACATCACGGGGTGGTGCAAATTATATGGCTGTGTAACGTTACATTCACTAGTAGGAGTAAGAAAAACATCACGGAGTGGTGTGAATCGGGGGGTCTGAATTAGGATAGGCAGTGAGTGCCAATTAGGATGGAGAAAAGCACCGCGGGGTGGTAAAAGCATGGGGAGGTTAGGAAACATGCGGTGGCCATGT
Organism: Cavia porcellus; assembly: GCF_034190915.1. NCBI lineage: Eukaryota > Metazoa > Chordata > Mammalia > Rodentia > Caviidae > Cavia > Cavia porcellus. The sequence goes on from NW_026947515.1 coordinate 33,694,322, forward strand.
AAGATAGATTTCTGAAAAACATCGCGGGTTGGTGCGAATTATATGGGTGTGTAACATTACATTCACCAGTAGGAGTGAGAAAAACATCACGGGGTGGTGTGAATCGGAGGGTCTGAATTAGGATAGGCAGTGAGTGCCAATGTAGGCTGGAGAAAAGCACCACGGGGTGGTCAGCATGGGGAGGTCAGGAAACATGCAGTGGCAATGTAGGATAGTTTTCTGAAAAACATCGCGGGGTGGTGCGCATTCTATGGGTGTGTAACATTACATTCACTATTAGGAGTGAGAAAAACATCACGGGGTGGTTGAATCATGGTGTCTGAATTAGGATAGGCAGTGAGTGGCAATATAGGATGGAGAAAAGCACCGAGGGGTGGACACCATGGGGAGATCAGGAAACATGCAGTGGCAATGTCGGAATGGTTTCTGAAAAACATCGCGGGGTGGTGTGTATTGTATGGGTGTGTTACATTACATTCACTAGTAGTGAGAAAAACATTGCGGGGTGTTGCGCATTGTATGGGTGTGTAACATTACATTCACTAGTAGGGGTGAGAAAAACATCACGGGTTCGTGCGAATTGTATGGCTGTGTAACATTACATTCACTAGAAGGAGTGATAAAAACATCACAGGGTGGTGTGAATCGTAGGGTCTGAATTAGGATAGGCAGTGAGTGGCAATGTAGGATGGAGAAAAGCATCGCGGGGTGGACACCATGGGGAGATCAGGAAACATCCAGTGGCAATGTAGGATAGGTTTCTGAAAAACATCGAGAGGTGGTGCGCATTGTATGGGTGTGTTACATTACATTCACTAGTAGGAGTGAGAAAAACAATGCGGGGTGGTTTGAATCAGATGGTCTGAATTAGGATAGGTAGTGAGTGGCAATGTAGGATGGAGAAAAGCACCGCGGAGTGTTCAGCATGGGGAGGTCAGGAAACATGGAGGGGCAATGTAGGATAGGTTTCTGAAAAACATCGTGAGGTGGTGCCCTTTGTATGGGTGTGTAACATTACATTCACTACTAGGAGTGAGAAAAACATCGCGGGGTGGTGCGCAATTTATGGCTGTGTAACATTACATTCATTAGTAGGAGTGAGAAAAACATCACGGGGTGGTGTGAATCGGGGGGTCTGAATTAGGATAGTCAGTGAGTCGCAATGTAGGATGGAGAAAAGCACCGCGGGGTGGTCAGCATGGGGAGGTCAGGAAACATGCAGTGGCAATGTAGGATAGGTTTCTGAAAAACATTGCGGGGTGGTGCGCATGTATGGGTGTGTAACATTACATTCACTAAGAGGAGTGAGAAAAACATCACGGGGTGGTGTGAATCGGAAGGTCTGAATTAGGATAGGCAGTGAGTGGCAATGTAGGATGGAGAAAAGCATCGCGGGGTGGACACCATGGGGAGATCAGGAAACATCCAGTGGCAATGTAGGATAGGTTTCTGAAAAACATCGAGAGGTGGTGCGCATTGTATGGGTGTGTTACATTACAATCACTAGTAGGAGTGAGAAAAACAATGCGGGGTGGTTTGAATCAGATGGTCTGAATTAGGATAGGTAGTGAGTGGCAATGTAGGATGGAGAAAAGCACCGCGGAGTGGTCAGCATGGGGAGGTCATGAAACACGCATTGGCAATTTAGGATAGATTTCTGAAAAACATCGCGGGGTTGTGCGCGTTGTATGGGTGTGTAACATTACATTCACTAGTAAGAGTGAGAAAAACATCACAGGGTGGTGTGAATCGGAAGGTCTGAATAAGTGTAGGCAGTGAGTGGAAATGTAGGATGGAGAAAAGCACCGCTGGGTGGTCAGCATCGGGAGGTCAGGAAACATGCAGTGGCAATGTAGGATAGGTTTCTGAAAAACATCGCAGGGTGGTGCGCATTGTATGGGTGTGTAACATTACATTCACTAGTAGGAGTGAGAAAAACATCACGGGGTGGTGCGAATTGTATGGGTGTGTAACATTACATTCACAAGGAGGAGTGAGAAAAACATCACGGGGTGGGGTGAATCCTAGGGTCTGCTTAGGATAGGCATTGAGTGGCAATGTAGAATGGAGAAAAGCTCCGTGGGGTGGTCAGCATGGGGAGGTCAGGAAACATGCAGAGGCAAGGTAGGATAGGTTTCTGAAAAACATCGCGGGGTGTTGCGCATGTATGGGTGTGTAACATTACATTCACTAGTCGGAGTAACAAAAACATCACGGGGTGGTGTGAATCGGAGGGTCTGAATTAGGGTAGGCAGTGAGTGCCAATGTAGGATGGAGAAAAGCACCGCGGGGTGGTCAGCATGGGGAGGTCAGGAAACATGCAGTGGCAATGTAGGATAGGTTTCTGAAAAACTTCGCGGTGTGGTGCGCATTGTATGGGTGTGTAACATTACATTCACTAGTAGGAGTCAGAAAAACATCACGGGGTGGTGTGAATTGGAGGGTCTGAATTAGGATAGGCAGTGAGTGGCAATGTAGAATGGAGAAAATCACCACGGGGTGGTCAGCATGGGGAGGTCAGGAAACATGCAGTGGCAATGTAGGATAAGTTTCTGAAAAACATCGCGGGGTGGTGCGCATTGTATGGGTGTGTAACATTACATTCACTAGTAGGAGTGAGAAAAACATCACGGGGTGGTGTGAATTATATGCCTGTGTAACGTTACATTCACTAGTAGGAGTGAGAAAAACTTCACGGGGCGGTGTAAATCATAGGGTCTGAATTAGGATAGGCAGTTAGTGGCAATGTAGGATGGAGAAAAGCACCGCGGGGTGGACACCATGGGGAGATCAGGAAACATGCAGTGGCAATGTAGGATAGGATTCTGAAAAACATCGCAGGGTGGTGGCATCCTATGGGAGTGTAACTTTACATTCATTAGTAGGAGTGAGAAAAGTATCACGGGGTGGTGTGAATCGGAGGGTCTGAATTAGGATAGGCAGTGAGTTTCAATGTAGGATGGAGAAAAGCACCGCGGGGTGGACAGCATGGGGTGGTCAGGAAACATGCAGTGGCAATGTAGGATAGGTTTCTGAAAAACATCGCGTGTTGGTGCGCATTGTATGGGTGTGTAACATTACATTCACTAGTAGGAGTGAGAAAAACATCACGGGGTGGTGCGAATTGTATGGGTGTGTAACATTACATTCACTAGTAGGAGTGAGAAAAACATCACGGGGTGGTGCGAATTATATGGCTGTGTAACGTTACATTCACTAGTAGGAGTGAGAAAAATATCACGGGGTGGTGTGAATCGGAGGGTCTGAATTAGGATAGGCAGTGAGTTTCAATGTAGGATGGAGAAAAGCACCGCGGGGTGGACAGCATGGGGAGGTCACGAAACATGCAGTGGCAATGTAGGATAGGTTTCTGAAAAACATCACGTGTTGGTGCGCATTGTATGGGTGTGTAACATTATATTCACTAGTTGGAGTGAGAAAAACATCGCGGTGTGGTGTGAATCGGAGGGTCTGAAATAGGATAGGCAGTGAGTGGCAATGTAGGATGGAGAAAAGCACCGCGGACTGTTCAGCATGGGGAGGTCAGGAAACATGCAGTGGCAATGTAGGATTGGTTTCTGAAAAACATCATGAGGTGGCGCGCATTGTATGGGTGTGTAACATTACATTCACTAGTAGGAGTGACAAAAACATCGCGGGGTGGTGCGCATTTTATGGCTGTGTAACATTACATTCACTAGTAGGAGTGAGAAAAACATCACGGGGTGGTGTGAATCGGGGGGTCTGAATTAGGCTAGGCAGTGAGTGGCAATGCAGGATGGAGAAAAGCACCGCAGGGTGGACAGCATGGGGAGGTCAAGAAAAATGCAGTGGCAATGTAGGATAGGATTCTGAAAAACATCGCGTGGTGGTGCGCATTGTATGGTTGTGTAACATTATATTCACAAGTAGGAGTGAGAAAAATATGGCGTGGTGGTGTGAATCGGAGGGTCTGAATTAGGATAGGCAGTGAGTGGCAATGTAGGTTGGAGAAAAGCACAGCGGAGTGGTCAGCATGGGGAGGTCAGGAAACATGCAGTGGCAATGTAGGATAAGGTTCTGAAAAACATCGCGGGGTGGTGCGCATTGTATGGGTGTGTAACATTACATTCACTAGTAGGAGTGAGAAAAACATCACGGGGTGGTGCGAATTGTATGGCTGTGTAACATTACATTCACTAGTAGGAGTGAGAAAAACATCACGGGGTGGTGTGAATCGGAGGGTCTGAATTAGAATAGGCAGTGAGTGGCAATGTAGGGTGGAGAAAAGCACCGCGGAGTGGTCAGCATGGGGAGGTCAGGAAACATGTTGTGGCACTGTCGGAAACGTTACTGAAAAACATCGCGTTGTGGTGCGCATTGCATGGGTGTGTAACATTACATTCACTAGTAGGAGTGAGAAAAACATCGCGGGTTGGTGCGCATTTTATGGCTGTGTAACATTACATTCACTAGTAGGATTAAGAAAAACATCACGGGGTGGTGTGAATCAGGGGGTCTGAATTAGGATAGGCAGTGAGTGCCAATATAGGATGGAGAAAAGCACCGCGGGGTGGTCAGCATGGGGAGGTAAGGAAACATGCGGTGGCAATGTAGCATAGATTTCTGAAAAACATCGCATGTTGGTGCGCATTATATGGGTGTGTTACATTACTTTCACTAGTAGGATTGAGAAAAACATCACAGGGTGGTGTGAATCGGAGTGTCTGAATTAGGATAGGCAGTGAGTGGCAATGTAGGATGGAGAAAAGCACGGCGGGGTGGTCAGCATGGGGAGGACAGTAAACAGGCAGTGGCAATGTAGGATAGGATTCTAAAAAACATCGCGGGGTCATGCGCATTGTATTGGTGTGTAACATTACATTCACTAGTAGGAGTGAGAAAAACATCACGGTTTGGTGCGAATTGTATGGCTGTGTAACATTACATTCACTAGTAGGAGTGAGAAAAACATCACGGGGTGGTGTGAATCGGGGGGTCTGAATTAGGATAGGCAGTGAGTGGCAATGTAGGGTGGAGAAAAGCACCGCGGAGTGGTCAGCATGGGGAGGTCAGGAAACATGCAGTGGCAATGTAGTATAACGTTCTGAAAAACATCGCGGGGTGGTGCGCATTGTATGGGTGTGTAACATTACATTCACTAGTAGGAGTGAGAAAAACATCACGGGGTGGTGTGAATCGGAGTGTCTGAATTAGGATAGGCAGTGAGTGGCAATGTAGGATGGAGAAAAGCACGGCGGGGTGGTCAGCATGTGGAGGACAGTAAACATGCAGTGGCAATGTAGGATAGGATTCTAAAAAACATCGCGGGGTCGTGCGCATTGTATTGGTGTGTAACATTACATTCACTAGTAGGAGTGAGAAAAACATCACGGTTTGGTGCGAATTGTATGGCTGTGTAACATTACATTCACTAGTAGGAGTGAGAAAAACATCACGGGGTGGTGTGAATCGGGGGGTCTGAATTAGGATAGGCAGTGAGTGGCAATGTAGGGTGGAGAAAAGCACCGCGGAGTGGTCAGCATGGGGAGGTCAGGAAACATGCAGTGGCAATGTAGGATAACGTTCTGAAAAACATCGCGGGGTGGTGCGCATTGTATGGGTGTGTAACATTACATTCACTAGTAGGAGTGAGAAAAACATCACGGGGTGGTGCGAATTGTATGGCTGTGTAACATTACATTCACTAGTAGGAGTGAGAAAAACATCACGGGGTGGTGTGAATCGGAGGGTCTGAATTAGGATAGGCAGTGAGTGGCAATGTAGGATGGAGAAAAGCACCGCGGGGTGGTCAGCATGCGGAGGTCAGGAAACATGTTGTGGCAATGTCGGAAACGTTACTGAAAAACATCACGTTGTGGTGCGCATTGCATGGCTGTGTAACATTACATTCACTAATAGGAGTGAGAAAAACATCACGGGGTGGTTGAATCGGAGGGTCTGAATTAGGATAGGCAGTGAGTGGCAATGTAGGATGGAGAAAAGCACCAACGGGTGGACACCTTGCGGAGGTCAGGAAACATGCAGTGGCAATGTAGGATAGGTTTCTGAAAAACTTCGCGGGGTGGTGCGCATTGTATGGGTGTGTAACTTTACATTCAGTAGTAGGAGTGAGAAAAACATCACGGGTTGGTGTAAATCGGAGGGTCTGAATTAGAATAGGCAGTGAGTGGCAATGTATGATGGAGAAAAGCACTGCGGGGAGGTCAGCATGGGGAAGTCAGGAAACATGCAGTGGCAATGTAGGATAGGTTTCTTAAAATCATCGCGGGGTGGTGTGCATTGTATGGGTCTGTAACATTACATTCCGTAGTAGGAGTGAGAAAAACATCACGGGTTGGTGTGAATCGGAGGGTCTGAATTAGGGTAGGCAGTGAGTGGCAATTTAGGATAAAGAAAAGCACAGTGGGGTGGTCAGCATGGGGAGGTCAGGAAACATGCAGTGGCAATGTAGGATAGGTTTCTGAAAAACATTGCGGGGTGGTGCGCATTGTATGGCTGTTTACCATTACATTCACTAGTAGGAGTGATAAAAACATCATGGGGTGTTGCGCAATGTATGGCTGTGTAACATTAAATTCACTAGTAAGAGTGAGAAAAAGACCACGGGGTGGTGTGAATCGGAGGTTCTGAATAAGAATAGGCAGTGAGTGCAATGTAGGATGGAGAAAAGCACCGTGGGGTGGTCAGCATGGGGAGGTCAGGAAACATGCTGTGGCAATGTAGGATAGTTTTCTGAAAAACATCGCGTGGTGGTGCGCATTGCATGGGTGAGTAACCTTACATTTATTAGTAGGAGTGAGAAAAACATCACGGGGTGGTGTGAATCGGAGGGTCTGAATTTGCATAGGCAGTAAGTGGCAATGTAGGTTGGAGAAAAGCACCGCGGGGTGGTCAGCATGGGGAGGTCAGGAAACATGCAGTGGCAATGTTGGATAGGTTTCTGAAAAACATGGCGGGGTGGTGCGCATTGTATGGGTGTGTAACATTACATTCACTAGTAGGAGTCAGAAAAACATCAAGGGGTGGTGTGAATTGGAGGGTCTGAATTAGGATAGGCAGTGAGTGGCAATGTAGGAGGGAGAAAAGCTCCGTGGGGTGGTCAGCATTGGGAAGTAAGGAAACATGCAGTGGCAATGTAGGATAGGTTTCTGAAAAACATCGCGGGGTGGTGCGCATGTATGGGTGTGTAACATTACATTCACTATTAGGAGTGAGAAATACATCACGGGGTGGTGTGAATCGGAGGGTCTGAATTAAGATAGGCACGGAGTGGCAATGTAGGATGGAGAAAATCACCACGGGGTGGTCAGCATGGGGAGGTCATGAAAAATGCAATGGCTATGTAGGATAAGTTTCTGAAAAACATCGCTGGGTGGTGCGCATTGTATGGGTGTGTAACATTACATTCACTAGTAGGAGTGAGAAAAACATCACGGGGTGGTGCAAATTATATGGCTGTGTAACGTTACATTCACTAGTAGGAGTAAGAAAAACATCACGGAGTGGTGTGAATCGGGGGGTCTGAATTAGGATAGGCAGTGAGTGCCAATTAGGATGGAGAAAAGCACCGCGGGGTGGTAAAAGCATGGGGAGGTTAGGAAACATGCGGTGGCCATGTAAGATAGATTTCTGAAAAACATCGCGGGTTGGTGCGAATTATATGGGTGTGTAACATTACATTCACCAGTAGGAGTGAGAAAAAAATCACGGGGTGGTGTGAATCGGAGGGTCTGAATTAGGATAGGCAGTGAGTGCCAATGTAGGCTGGAGAAAAGCACCACGGGGTGGTCAGAATGGGGAGGTCAGGAAACATGCAGTGGCAATGTAGGATAGTTTTCTGAAAAACATCGCGGGGTGGTGCGCATTGTATGGGTGTGTAACATTACATTCACTATTAGGAGTGAGAAAAACATCACGGGGTGGTTGAATCATGGTGTCTGAATTAGGATAGGCAGTGAGTGGCAATATAGGATGGAGAAAAGCACCGAGGGGTGGACACCATGGGGAGATCAGGAAACATGCAGTGGCAATGTCGGAATGGTTTCTGAAAAACATCGCGGGGTGGTGTGTATTGTATGGGTGTGTTACATTACATTCACTAGTAGTGAGAAAAACATCGCGGGGTGTTGCGCATTGTATGGGTGTGTAACATTACATTCACTAGTAGGGGTGAGAAAAACATCACGGGTTCGTGCGAATTGTATGGCTGTGTAACATTACATTCACTAGAAGGAGTGATAAAAACATCACAGGGTGGTGTGAATCGTAGGGTCTGAATTAGGATAGGCAGTGAGTGGCAATGTAGGATGGAGAAAAGCACCGTGGGGTGGTCAGCATGTGGTGGTCAGGAAACATGCAGTGGCAATGTAGGATAGTTTTCTGAAAAACATCACGGGATGGTGCGCATTTTATGGGTGTGTAACATTACATTCACTAGTTGGAGTGAGAAAACCATCGCGGGGTGGTGTGAATCGGAGTGTCTGAAATAGGATAGGCAGTGAGTGGCAATGTAGGATGGAGAAAAGCACCGCGGAGTGTTCAGCATGGGGAGGTCAGGAAACATGGAGGGGCAATGTAGGATAGGTTTCTGAAAAACATCGTGAGGTGGTGCCCTTTGTATGGGTGTGTAACATTACATTCACTACTAGGAGTGAGAAAAACATCGCGGGGTGGTGCGCAATTTATGGCTGTGTAACATTACATTCATTAGTAGGAGTGAGAAAAACATCACGGGGTGGTGTGAATCGGGAGGTCTGAATTAGGATAGTCAGTGAGTGGCAATGTAGGATGGAGAAAAGCACCGCGGGGTGGTCAGCATGGGGAGGTCAGGAAACATGCAGTGGCAATGTAGGATAGGTTTCTGAAAAACATTGCGGGGTGGTGCGCATGTATGGGTGTGTAACATTACATTCACTAAGAGGAGTGAGAAAAACATCACGGGGTGGTGTGAATCGGAAGGTCTGAATTAGGATAGGCAGTGAGTGGCAATGTAGGATGGAGAAAAGCATCGCGGGGTGGACACCATGGGGAGATCAGGAAACATCCAGTGGCAATGTAGGATAGGTTTCTGAAAAACATCGAGAGGTGGTGCGCATTGTATGGGTGTGTTACATTACATTCACTAGTAGGAGTGAGAAAAACAATGCGGGGTGGTTTGAATCAGATGGTCTGAATTAGGATAGGTAGTGAGTGGCAATGTAGGATGGAGAAAAGCACCGCGGAGTGGTCAGCATGGGGAGGTCATGAAACACGCATTGGCAATTTAGGATAGATTTCTGAAAAACATCGCGGGGTTGTGCGCGTTGTATGGGTGTGTAACATTACATTCACTAGTAAGAGTGAGAAAAACATCACAGGGTGGTGTGAATCGGAAGGTCTGAATAAGTGTAGGCAGTGAGTGGAAATGTAGGATGGAGAAAAGCACCGCTGGGTGGTCAGCATCGGGAGGTCAGGAAACATGCAGTGGCAATGTAGGATAGGTTTCTGAAAAACATCGCAGGGTGGTGCGCATTGTATGGGTGTGTAACATTACATTCACTAGTAGGAGTGAGAAAAACATCACGGGGTGGTGCGAATTGTATGGGTGTGTAACATTACATTCACAAGGAGGAGTGAGAAAAATATCACGGGGTGGGGTGAATCCTAGGGTCTGCTTAGGATAGGCATTGAGTGGCAATGTAGAATGGAGAAAAGCTCCGTGGGGTGGTCAGCATGGGGAGGTCAGGAAACATGCAGAGGCAAGGTAGGATAGGTTTCTGAAAAACATCGCGGGGTGTTGCGCATGTATGGGTGTGTAACATTACATTCACTAGTCGGAGTAACAAAAACATCACGGGGTGGTGTGAATCGGAGGGTCTGAATTAGGGTAGGCAGTGAGTGCCAATGTAGGATGGAGAAAAGCACCGCGGGGTGGTCAGCATGGGGAGGTCAGGAAACATGCAGTGGCAATGTAGGATAGGTTTCTGAAAAACTTCGCGGTGTGGTGCGCATTGTATGGGTGTGTAACATTACATTCACTAGTAGGAGTGAGAAAAACATCACGGGGTGGTGTGAATTGGAGGGTCTGAATTAGGATAGGCAGTGAGTGGCAATGTAGAATGGAGAAAATCACCACGGGGTGGTCAGCATGGGGAGGTCAGGAAACATGCAGTGGCAATGTAGGATAAGTTTCTGAAAAACATCGCGGGGTGGTGCGCATTGTATGGGTGTGTAACATTACATTCACTAGTAGGAGTGAGAAAAACATCACGGGGTGGTGCGAATTATATGCCTGTGTAACGTTACATTCACTAGTAGGAGTGAGAAAAACTTCACGGGGCGGTGTAAATCATAGGGTCTGAATTAGGATAGGCAGTTAGTGGCAATGTAGGATGGAGAAAAGCACCGCGGGGTGGACACCATGTGGAGATCAGGAAACATGCACTGGCAATGTAGGATAGGTTTCTGAAAAACATCGAGAGGTGGTGCGCATTGTATGGGAGTGTTACATTACATTCACTAGTAGGAGTGAGAAAAACAATGCGGGGTGGTTTGAATCAGAGGGTCTGAATTAGGATAGGTAGTGAGTGGCAATGTAGGATGGAGAAAAGCACCGCGGTGTGGTCAGCATGGGGAGGTCATGAAACATGCAGTGGCAATGTAGGATAGGTTTCTGAAAAACATCGCGGGGTTGTGCGCGTTGTATGGGTGTGTAACATTACATTCACTAGTAAGAGTGAGAAATACATCACAGGGTGGTGTGAATCGGAAGGTCTGAATTAGTGTAGACAGTGAGTGGAAATGTAGGATGGAGAAAAGCACCGCGGGCTGGTCAGCATCGGGAGGTCAGGAAACATGCAGTGGCAATGTCGGAAAGGTTCTGAAAAACATCGCGGGGTGGTGCGTATTGTATGGGTGTGTTACATTATATTCACTAGTAGTGAGAAACACATCGCGGGGTGTTGCGCATTGTATTGGTGTGTAACATTACATTCAGTAGTAGGGGTGAGAAAAACATCACGGGTTCGTGCGAATTGTATGGCTGTGTAACATTACATTCACTAGAAGGAGTGATAAAAACATCACAGGGTGGTGTGAATCGGAGGGTCTGAATTAGGATAGGCAGTGAGTGGCAATGTAGGATGGAGAAAAGCACCGTGGGGTGGTCAGCATGTGGTGGTCAGGAAACATGCAGTGGCAATGTAGGATAGTTTTCTGAAAAACATCACGGGGTGGTGCGCATTTTATGGGTGTGTAACATTACATTCACTAGTTGCAGTGAGAAAAACATCGCGGGGTGGTGGGAATCGGAGGGTCTGAAATAGGATAGGCAGTGAGTGGCAATGTAGGATGGAGAAAAGCACCGCGGAGTGTTCAGCATGGGGAGGTCAGGAAACATGGAGTGGCAATGTAGGATAGGTTTCTGAAAAACATCGTGAGGTGGTGCGCATTGTATGGGTGTGTAACATTACATTCACTAGTAGGAGTGAGAAAAACATCGCGGGGTGGTGCGCATTTTATGGCTGTGTAACATTACATTCATTAGTAGGAGTGAGAAAAACATCACGGGGTGGTGTGAATCGGGGGGTCTGAATTAGGATAGTCAGTGAGTGGCAATGTAGGATGGAGAAAAGCACCGCGGGGTGGTCAGCATGGGGAGGTCAGGAAACATGCAGTGGCAATGTAGGATAGGTTTCTCAAAAACATTGCGGGGTGGTGCGCATGTATGGGTGTGTAACATTACATTCACTAAGAGGAGTGAGAAAAACATCACGGGGTGTTGTGAATCGGAGGGTCTGAATTAGGATAGGCAGTGAGTGGCAATGTAGGATGGAGAAAAGCATCGCGGGGTGGTCAGCATGGGGAGGTCAGGAAACATACAGTGGCAATGTAGGATAGGTTTCTGAAAAACATCGCGGTTTGGAGCGCATTGAAAGGGTGTGTAACATTACATTCACTAGTAGGAGAGAGAAAAACATCACGGGGCGGTGTAAATCATAGGGTCTGAATTAGGATAGGCAGTTAGTGGCAATGTAGGATGGAGAAAAGCACCGCGGGGTGGACACCATGGGGAGATCAGGAAACATGCAGTGGCAATGTAGGATAGGTTTCTGAAAAACATCGCAGGGTGGTGGCATCCTATGGGAGTGTAACTTTACATTCATTAGTAGGAGTGAGAAAAGTATCACGGGGTGGTGTGAATCGGAGGGTCTGAATTAGGATAGGCAGTGAGTTTCAATGTAGGATGGAGAAAAGCACCGCGGGGTGGACAGCATGGGGTGGTCAGGAAACATGCAGTGGCAATGTAGGATAGGTTTCTGAAAAACATCGCGTGTTGGTGCGCATTGTATGGGTGTGTAACATTACATTCACTAGTAGGAGTGAGAAAAACATCACGGGGTGGTGCGAATTGTATGGGTGTGTAACATTACATTCACTAGTAGGAGTGAGAAAAACATCACGGGGTGGTGCGAATTATATGGCTGTGTAACGTTACATTCACTAGTAGGAGCAAGAAAAACATCACGGGTTGGTGTGAATCGGAGGGTCTGAAATAGGATAGGCAGTGAGTGGCAATGTAGGATGGAGAAAAGCACCGCGGACTGTTCAGCATGGGGAGGTCAGGAAACATGCAGTGGCAATGTAGGATTGGTTTCTGAAAAACATCATGAGGTGGCGCGCATTGTATGGGTGTGTAACATTACATTCACTAGTAGGAGTGACAAAAACATCGCGGGGTGGTGCGCATTTTATGGCTGTGTAACATTACATTCACTAGTAGGAGTGAGAAAAAAATCACGGGGTGGTGTGAATCGGGGGGTCTGAATTAGGATAGTCAGTGAGTGGCAATGTAGGATGGAGAAAAGCACCGCGGGGTGGTCAGCATGGGGAGGTCAGGAAACATGCAGTGGCAATGTAGGATAGGTTTCTGAAAAACATTGCGGGGTGGTGCGCATGTATGGGTGTGTAACATTACATTCACTAAGAGGAGTGAGAAAAACATCACGGGGTGGTGTGAATCGGAGGGTCTGAATTAGGAAAGGCAGTGAGTGGCAATGTAGGATGGAGAAAATCATCGCGGGGTGGTCAGCATGGGGAGGTCAGGAAACATACAGTGGCAATGTAGGATAGGTTTCTGAAAAACATCGCAGTTTGGTGCACATTGTAAGGGTGTGTAACATTACATTCACTAGTAGGAGTGAGAAAAACATCACGGGGCGGTGTAAATCATAGGGTCTGAATTAGGATAGGCAGTTAGTGGCAATGTAGGATGGAGAAAAGCACCGCGGGGTTGACACCATGTGGAGATCAGGAAACATGCAGTGGCAATGTAGGATAGGTTTCTGAAAAACATCGAGATGTGGTGCGCATTGTATGGGTGTGTTACATTACATTCACTAGTAGGAGTGAGAAAAACAATGCGGGGTGGTTTGAATCAGAGGGTCTGAATTAGGATAGGTAGTGAGTGGCAATGTAGGATGGAGAAAAGCACCGCGGTGTGGTCAGCATGGGGAGGTCATGAAACATGCAGTGGCAATGTAGGATAGGTTTCTGAAAAACATCGTGGGGTTGTGCGCGTTGTATGGGTGTGTAACATTACATTCACTAGTAAGAGTGAGAAATACATCACAGGGTGGTGTGAATCGGAAGGTCTGAATTAGTGTAGGCAGTGAGTGGAAATGTAGGATTGAGAAAAGCACCGCGTGTTGGTCAGCATGGGGAGGTCAGGAAACATGCAGTGGCAATGTAGGATAGGTTTCTGAAAAACATCACGGGGTGGTGCGCATTGTATGGTTGTGTCACATTACATTCACTAGTAGGAGTGAGAAAAACATCGCGGGGGGTGTGAATCGGACTGTTTGAATTAGGATAGGCAGTGAGTGCCAATGTAGGATGGAGAAAAGCATCGCGGGGTGGTCAGCATGGGGAGGTCAGGAAACATGCAGTGGCAATGTAGGATAGGTTTCTGAAAAACTTTGCGGTGTGGTGCGCCTTGTATGGGTGTGTAACATTACATTCACTAGTAGGAGTGATAAAAACATCACGGGGTGGTGTGAATCGGAGGGTCTGAATTAGAATAGGCAGTGAGTGGCCATGTAGGATGGAGAAAAGCACCGCGGGGTGGTCTGCATGGGGAGGACAGGAAACATGCTGTGGCAATGTAGGATAGGTTTCTGAAAAACATCGCGGGGTGGTGAGCATTGTATGGGTGTGTAACATACTTTCACTAGTAGGAGTGAGAAAAACATCGCGGGGTGGTGTGAATCGGAGGGTCTGAATTAGGATAGGCAGTGAGTGGCAATGGAGGATGGAGAAAAGCACCGCGGAGTGTTCAGCATGGGGATGTCAGGAAAGAAGCAGTGGCAATGTAGGATAGGTTTTTGAAAAACATCGCCGGGTGGTGCGCATTCTATGGGTGTGTAACATTACATTCACTAGTAGGAGTGAGAAAAACATCACGGGGTGGTGCGCATTGTATGGCTGTGTAACATTACATTCACTAGTAGGAGTGAGAAAACTATCACGGGGTGGTGTGAATCGGAGGGTGTGAGTTAGGATAGGCAGTGAGTGGCAATGTAGGATGGAGAAAAGCACCGCGGGGTGGTCAGCATGGTGAGGTCTGGAAACATGCAGGGGCAATGTAGGATAGGTTTCTGAAAAACATCGCGGGTGGTGCGCATTGTACGGGTGTGTAACATTACATTCACTAGTAGGAGTGAGACAAACATCACGGGGTGCTGTGAATCCGAGGGTCTGAATTAGGGTAGGCAGTGAGTGGCAAAGTAGGATAAAGAAAAGCACCGCGGGGTGGTCAGCATGGGGAGGTCAGGAAACATGCAGTGGCAATGTAGGATAGGTTTCTGAAAAACATCGCGGGGTGGTGCGCATTGTATGGGTGTGTAACGTTACATTCACTAGTAGGAGTGAGAAAAACATCGCTGCGTGGTTCACATTGTATGGGTGTGTACCATTACATTCACGAGTAGGAGTGAGAAAAACGTCACGGTGTGGTGTGAATCGGAGGTTTTGAATTAGGACAGGCAGTGAGTGGCAATGTAGGATCGAGAAAAACAGGGCGGGGTGGTCAGCAAGGGGAGGTAAGAAACATGCAGTGGCAATGTAGGATATGTTTCTGAAAACATCGTGCGGTGGTCGCATTGTATGGCTGTGTACCATTACATTCAGTAGTACTAGTGAGAAAAACATCATGGGGTGGTGCACAATGTATGATTGTGTAACATTACATTCACTAGTAGGAGTGAGAAAAACATCACGGGGTGGTGTGAATCGGAGGGTCTGAATTAGAATAGGCAGTGAGTGGCAATGTAGGATGGAGAAAAGCCCCGCGGGGTGGTCCGAATGTGGAGGTCAGGAAACATGCTTTGGCAATGTAGGATAGGTTACTGAAAAACATCGCGGGGTGGTGCGCATTGTATGGGTGTGTAACATTACATTCACTAGTAGGAGTGAGAAAAACATCGCGCGGTGGTGTGAATCGGAGGGTCTAAATGAGGATAGGCAGTGAATGGCAATGTAGGATGGAGAAAAGCACTGCAGGGTGGTCAGCATGGGGAGGTCAGAAACATGCATTGGCAATGTAGGATACATTTCTGAAAAACATCGCGGGTTCGTGGGCATTTTATAGGTGTGTAACATTACATTCACTAATAGAAGTGAGAAAAACATCGCAGGGTAGTGCGAATTGTATGGCTGTGTAACATTACATTCACTAGTAGGAGTGAGAAAAGCATCACGGGGTGGTGTGAATCGGAGGGTCTGAATTAAGATAGGCAGTGAGTGGCAATGTAGGATGGAGAAAAGCACCGCGGGGTGGTCAGCATGGGGAAGTCAGGAAACATGCAGTGGCAATGTAGGATAGGTTTCTGAAAAACATGGCGGGATTGTGCGCATTGTATGGGTGTGTAAAATTACATTCACTAGTAGGAGTGAGAAAAACATCACGGGGTGGTGTGAATCGGAGGGTCTGAATTAGGATAGGCAGTGAGTGGCAATGTAGGATGGAGAAACCCACAGCGGGGTGGTCAACATGGGGAGGTCAGGAAACATGTAATGGCAATGTAGGATAGGTTTCTTCAAAACATTGCGGGGTAGAGCGCATTATATGGGTGTGTAACATTACATTCACTAGTAGGAGTGAGAAAAACATCACAGGGTGGTGTGAATCGGAGGGTCTGAATTAGGATAGGCAGTGAGTGGCAATGTAGGATGGACAAAAGCTCAGTGGGGTGGTCAGCATTGGGAGGTCAGGAAACATGCAGTGGCAATGTAGGATAGGTTTCTGAAAAACATCGCGGGGTGGTGCGCATGTATTGGTGTGTAACATTACATTCACTAGTAGGAGTGAGAAAAACATCACGGGGTGGTGTGAATCGGAGGGTCTGAATTAGGATAGGCAGTGAGTGGCAATGTAGTATGGAGAAAAGCACCGCGGGGTGGTCAGCATGGTGAAGTCCGGAAACATGTAGTGTCAATGTAGGATAGGTTTCTGAAAAACATCGCGGGGTGGTGCGCATGTATGGGTGTGTAACATACTTTCACTAGTAGGAGTGAGAAAAACATCGCGGGGTGGTGTGAATCGGAGGGTCTGAATTAGGATAGGCAGTGAGTGGCAATGGAGGATGGAGAAAAGCACCGCGGAGTATTCAGCATGGGGAGGTCAGGAAAGAAGCAGTGGCAATGTAGGATAGGTTTTTGAAAAACATCGCCGGGTGGTGCGCATTCTATGGGTGTGTAACATTACATTCACTAGTAGGAGTGAGAAAAACATCACGGGGTGGTGCGCATTGTATGGCTGTGTAACATTACATTCACTAGTAGGAGTGAGAAAAACATCACGGGGTGGTGTGAATCGGAGGGTGTGAATTAAGATAGGCAGTGAGTGGCAATGTAGGATGGAGAAAAGCACCGCGGGGTGGTCAGCATGGTGAGGTCTGGAAACATGCAGGGGCAATGTAGGATAGGTTTCTGAAAAACATCGAGGGTGGTGCACATTGTATGGGTGTGTAACATACATTCACTAGTAGGAGTGAGAAAAACATCGCGGGGTGGTGTGAATCGGAGGGTCTGAATTAGGATAGGCACTGAGTGGCAATGTAGGATGGAGAAAAGCACCGCGGGGTGGTCAGCATGGTGAGGTCTGGAAACATGCAGTGGCAATGTAGGATAGGTTTCTGAAAAACATCGCGGGGTGGTGAGCATTGTATGGGTGTGTAACATTACATTCACTAGTAGGAGTGAGAAAAACATCGCGGGGTGGTGCGCATTGTATGGGTGTGTAACGTTACATTCACTAGTAGGAGTGAGAAAAACATCGCTGCGTGGTTCACATTGTATGGGTGTGTACCATTACATTCACGAGTAGGAGTGAGAAAAACGTCACGGTGTGGTGTGAATCGGAGGTTTTGAATTAGGACAGGCAGTGAGTGGCAATGTAGGATCGAGAAAAACAATGCGGGGTGGTCAGCAAGGGGAGGTCAGGAAACATGCAGTGCAATGTAGGATATGTTTCTGAAAACATCGTGCGGTGGTCGCATTGTTTGGCTGTGTACCATTACATTCAGTAGTACTAGTGAGAAAAACATCATGGGGTGGTGCACAATGTATGATTGTGTAACATTACATTCACTAGTAGGAGTGAGAAAAACATCATGGGGTGGTGTGAATCGGAGGGTCTGAATTAGAATAGGCAGTGAGTCGCAAAGTAGGATGGAGAAAAGCACCGCGGGGTGGTCCGCATGGGGAGGTCAGGAAACATGCTTTGGCAATGTAGGATAGGTTACTGAAAAACACCACGGGGTGGTGCGCATTGTATGGGTGTGTAACATTACATTCACTAGTAGGAGTGAGAAAAACATCACGGGTGGTGTCAATCGGAGGGTCTGAATTAGCATAGGCAGTGAGTGGCAATTTAGGATGGAGAAAAGCACCGCGGGGTGCTCAGCATGGGGAGGTCATGAAACATGCAGTGGCAATGTAGGATAGGTTTCTGAAAAACATCGCGGGGTGGTGCGCATTGTATGGGTGTGTAAAATTACATTCACTAGTAGGAGTGAGAAAAACATCGCGCGGTGGTGTGAATCGGAGGGTCTAAATGAGGATAGGCAGTGAGTGGCAATGTAGGATGGAGAAAAGCACTGCAGGGTGGTCAGCATGGGGAGGTCAGAAACATGCAGTGGCAATGTAGGATACATTTCTGAAAAACATCGCGGGTTGGTGGGCATTGTATAGGTGTGTAACATTACATTCACTAATAGAAGTGAGAAAAACATCACGGGGTGGTGTGAATCGGACGGTCTGAATTAAGATAGGCAGTAAGTGGCAATGTAGGATGGAGAAAAGCACCGCGGGGTGGTCAGCATGGGGAAGTCAGGAAACATGCAGTGGCAATGTAGGATAGGTTTCTGAAAAACATGGCGGGGTGGTGCGCATTGTATGGGTGTTTAACATTACATTCACTAGTAGGAGTGAGAAAAACATCATGGGGTGGTGTGAATCGGAGGGTCTGAATTAGGATAGGCAGTAAGTGGCAATGTAGGATGGAGAAAAGCTCCGTGGGGTGGTCAGCATGGGGAGGTCAGGAAATATGCAGTGGCAATGTAGGATAGGTTTCTGAAAAACATCGCGGGGTGGTGCGCATGTATGGGTGTGTAACATTACATTCACTAGTAGGAGTGAGAAAAACATCTCAGGGTGGTGCGCATTCAATGTGTGTGTAACATTACATTCACTAGTAGGAGAGACAAAAACATCACCGGTTGGTGTGAATCGGAGGGTCTGAATTAGGATAGGCAGTGAGTGGCAATGTAGGATGGAGAAAAGCACCGCGGGGTGGACAGCATGGGGATGTCAGGAAACATGCAGTAGCAATGTAGGATAGGTTTCTGAAAAACATCGCGGGGTGGTGCGCATTGTATGGGTGTGTAAAATACATTGACTAGTAGGAGTGAGAAAAACATCGCGGGGTGGTGTGAATCGGAGGGTCTGAATTAGGATAGGCAGTGAGTGGCAATGGAGGATGGAGAAAAGCACCGCGGAGTGTTCAGCATGGGGAGGTCAGGAAATATGCATTGGCAATGTAGGATAGGTTTTTGAAAAACATCGCCGGGTGGTGCGCATTCTATGGGTGTGTTACATTACATTCACTAGTAGGAGTGAGAAAAACATCACGGGGTGGTGCGCATTGTATGGCTCTGTAACATTACATTCATTTGTAGGAGTGAGAAAAACATCACGGGGTGGTGTGAATCGGAGGGTGTGAATTAGGATAGGCAGTGAGTGGCAATGTAGGATGGAGAAAAGCACCGCGGTGTGGTCAGCATGGTGAGGTCAGGAAACATGCAGAGGCAATGTAGGATAGGTTTCTGAAAAACATCGCGGGTGGTGCGCATTGTATGGGTGTGTAACATTACATTCACTAGTAGGAGTGAGACAAACATCACGGGGTGGTGTGAATCCGAGGGTGTGAATTAGGGTAGGCAGTGAGTGGCAAAGTAGGATAAAGAAAAGCACCGCGGGGTGGTCAGCATGGGGAGGTCAGGAAACATGCAGTGGCAATGTAGGATAGGTTTCTGAAAAACATCGCGGGGTGGTGAGCATTGTATGGGTGTGTAACGTTACATTCACTAGTAGGAGTGAGAAAAACATCGCGGGGGGTTCACATTGTATGGGTGTGGACCATTACATTCACGAGTAGGAGTGAGAAAAAGGTCACGGTGTGGTGTGAATCGGAGGTTCTGAATTAGGATAGGCAAGAGTGGCAATGTAGGATCGAGAAAAACAATGCGGGGTGGTCAGCAAGGGGAGGTCAGGAAACATGCAGTGGCAATGTAGGATGTGTTTCTGAAAACATCCTGCGGTGGTCGCATTGTATGGCTGTGTACCATTACATTCAGTAGTACTAGTGAGAAAAACATCATGGGGTGGTGCACAATGTATGATTGTGTAACATTACATTCACTAGTAGGAGTGAGAAAAGCATAACGGGGTGGTGTGAATCGGAGGGTCTGAATTAGGATAGGCAGTAAGTGGCAATGTAGGATGGAGAAAAGCTCCGTGGGGTGGTCAGCATGGGGAGGTCAGGAAACATGCAGTGGCAATATAGGATAGGTTTCTGAAAAACATCGCGGTGTGGTGCGCATGTATGGGTGTGTAACATTACATTCACTAGTAGGAGTGAGAAAAACATCACGGGGTGGTGTGAATCGGACGGTCTGAATTAGGATAGGCAGTGAGTGGCAATGTAGGATGGAGAAACGCACAGCGGGGTGGTCAACATGGGGAGGTCAGGAAACATGTAGTGGCAATGTAGGATAGGTTTCTTCAAAACATCGCGGGGTGGAGCGCATTCTATGGGTGTGTAACATTACATTCACTAGTAGGAGTGAGAAAAACATCACAGGGTGGTGTGAATCGGAGGGTCTGAATTAGGATAGGCAGTGAGTGGCAATGTAGGATGGACAAAAGCTCCGTGGGGTGGTCAGCATGGGGAGGTCAGGAAACATGCAGTGGCAATGTAGGATAGGTTTCTGAAAAACATCGCGGGGTGGTGCGCATTGTATGGGTGTGTAACATTACATTCACTAGTAGGAGTGAGAAAAACATCGCGGGGTGGTGTGAATCGGAGGGTCTGAATTAGGATAGGCAGTGAGTGGCAATGTAGGATGGAGAAAAGCACTGCGGGGTGGTCAGCATGGGGAGGTCAGAAACATGCAGTGGCAATGTAGGATACATTTCTGAAAAACATCGCGGGGTGGTGGGCATTGTATAGGTGTGTAACATTACATTCACTAGCAGAAGTGAGAAAAACATCGCAGGGTGGTCCGAATTGTATGGCTGTGTAACATTACATTCACTAGTAGGAGTGAGAAAAGCATCACGGGGTGGTGTGAATCGGAGGGTCTGAATTAAGATAGGCAGTGAGTGGCAATGTAGGATTGAGAAAACCACCGTGGGGTGGTCAGCATGGGGAAGTCAGGAAACATGCAGAAGCAATGTAGGATAGGTTTCTGAAAAACATGGCGGGGTGGTGCGCATTGTATGGGTGTGTAACATTACATTCACTAGTAGGAGTGAGAAAAACATCACGGGGTGGTGTGAATCGGAGGGTCTGAATTAGGATAGGCAGTGAGTGGCAATGGAGGATGGAGAAAAGCACCACGGGGTGGTCAGCATGGGGAGGTCAGGAAACATGCAGTGACAAGGTAGAATAGGTTTCTGAAAAACATCGCGGGGTGTTGCGCATGTATGGGTGTGTAACATTACATTCACTAGTGGGAGTGAGAAAAACATCAAGGGGTGGTGTGAATCGGAAGGTCTGAATTAGGGTAGGCAGTGAGTTGCACTGTAGGATGGAGAAAA
This sequence comes from Cavia porcellus, assembly GCF_034190915.1. Classification (NCBI taxonomy): domain Eukaryota; kingdom Metazoa; phylum Chordata; class Mammalia; order Rodentia; family Caviidae; genus Cavia; species Cavia porcellus. The sequence goes on from NW_026947515.1 coordinate 33,715,682, forward strand.
GCACCGCGTGTTGGTCAGCATGGGGAGGTCAGGAAACATGCAGTGGCAATGTAGGATAGGTTTCTGAAAAACATCATGGGGTGGTGCGCATTGTATGGTTGTGTAACATTACATTCTATAGTAGGAGTGAGAAAAATATCGCGGGGTGTGTGAATCGGAGGGTCTGAAATAGAATAGGCAGTGAGTGGCAATGTAGGATGGAGGAAAGCACCGCGGGGTGGTCAGCATGGGGAGGTCAGGAAACATGCAGTGGCATTGTAAGACAAGTTTCTGAAAAATATCACGGGGTTGTGCCCATTGTATGGGTGTGTAACATTACATTCTCTAGTAGGTGTGAGAAAAACATCGCGGGGTGGTGTAAATCGGAGGGTCTGAACTAGGATAGGCAGTGAGTGAATGTAGGATGGAGAAAAGCACCGCGGTGTGGTCAGCATGGGGAGGTTAGGAAACATGCAGTGGCAATGTAGGAAAGGTTTCTGAAAAACTTTGCGGTGTGGTGCGCATTGCATGGGTGTGTAACATTACATTCACTAGTAGGTGTGAGAAAAACATCACGGGGTGGTGCGAATTGTAGGGGTGTGTAACATTACATTGACTAGTAGGAGTGAGAAAAACAACACGGTGTGCAGGGAATCGGAGGGTCTGAATTAGGATAGGCAGTGAGTGGCAATGTAGGATGGAGAAAAGCACCGAGGGGTGGTCAGCATGGGGAGGTCAGGAAACATGCAGTGGCAATGTAGGATAGGTTTCTGAAAAACATCGCAGGGTGGTGGCATCCTATGGGTGTGTAACTTTACATTCATTAGTAGGAGTGAGAAAAATATCACGGGGTGGTGTGAATCGGAGGGTCTGAATTAGGATAGGCAGTGAGTGGCCATGTAGGATTTAGAAAAGCACCGCTGGGTGGTCCGCATGGGAATGTCAGGAAACATGCTTTGGCAATGTAGGATATGTTTCTGAAAAACATCGCGGGGTGGTGCGCTTTGTATGGGTGTGTAACATTACATTCACTAGTAGGAGTGAGAAAAACATCACGGGGTGGTGTGAATCAGAGGGTCTGAATTAGGATAGGCAGTGAGTAGCAATGTAGGATGGAGAAAAGCACTGAGGGGTGGTCAGCATGGGTAGGTCAGAAACATGCAGTGGCGATGTAGGATACATTTCTGAAAAACATCGCGGTGTGGTGGGCATTGTATAGGTGTGTAACATTACATTCACTAGTAGAAGTGAGAAAAACATCGCAGGGTTGTGCGAATTGTATGTCTGTGTAACATTACATTCACTAGTAGGAGTGAGAAAAACATCGCGGGGTGGTGCGCATTTTACGGCTGTGTAACATTAAATTCACTAGTAGAAGTGAGAAAAACATCACGGGGTGGTGTGAATCGGGGGGTCTGAATTAGGATAGTCAGTGAGTGGCAATGTAGGATGGAGAAAATCACCGCGTGGTGGACAGCATGGGGATGTCAGGAAACATGCAGTGACAATGTAGGATAGGTTTCTGAAAACAATCGCGGGGTGGTGCGCATTCTAAGGGTGTGTAACATTACATTCAGTAGTAGGAGTGAGACAAACATCGCGGGGTGGTGTGAATCAGAGGGTCTGAATAAGGATAGGCAGTGAGTGGCAATGTAGGATGGAGAAAAGCACCGCGGAGTGGTCAGCATGGGGAGGTCAGGAACCATGCAGTGGCAATGTAGAATAGGTTTCTGAAAAACATCGCGCGGTGGTGCGCATTGTATGGGTGTGTAACATTACATTCACTAGTAGGAGTGAGAAAAACATCGCGGGGTAGTGCGCATTGTATGGGTGTGTAACATTACATTCACAAGTAGGAGTGAGAAAAACATCACGGGGTGGGGTGAATCCGAGGGTCTGCTTAGGATAGGCAGTGAGTGGCAATGTAGAATGGAGAAAAGCTCCGTGGGGTGGTCAGCATGGGGAGGTCAGGAAACATGCAGTGGCAAGGTAGAATAGGTTTCTGAAAAACATCGCGGGGTGTTGCGCATGTATGGGTGTGTAACATTACATTCACTAGTGGGAGTGAGAAAAACATCATGGGGTGGTGTGAATCGGAGGGTCTGAGTTAGGGTAGGCAGTGAGTTGCACTGTAGGATGGAGAAAAGCACCGCGTGTTGGTCAGCATGGGGAGGTCAGGAAACATGCAGTGGCAATGTAGGATAGGTTTCTGAAAAACATCATGGGGTGGTGCGCATTGTATGGTTGTGTAACATTACAATCTCTAGTAGGAGTGAGAAAAATATCGCGGGTGGTGTGAATCGGAGGGTCTGAAATAGAATAGGCAGTGAGTGGCAATGTAGGATTTAGGAAAGCACCGCGGCCTGGTTAGCATGGGGAGGTCAGGAAACATGCAGTGGCAATGTAGGACAAGTTTTTGAAAAATATCGCGGGGTGGTGCGCATTGTATGGGTGTGTAACATTACATTCTCTAGTAGGTGTGAGAAAAACATCGCGGGGTGGTGTAAATCGGAGGGTCTGATTTGGATAGGCAGTGAGTGAATGTAGGATGGAGAAAAGCACCGCGGTGTGGTCAGCATGGGGAGGTCAGGAAACATGCAGTGGCAATGTAGGATAGGTTTCTGAAAAACTTTGCGGTGTGGTGCGCATTGTATGGGTGTGTAACATTACATTCACTAATAGGAGTGAGAAAAACATCACGGGGTGGTGCGAATTGTAGGGGTGTGTAACATTACATTGACTAGTAGGAGTGAGAAAAACAACACGGGGTGGAGGGAATCGGAGGGTCTGAATTAGGATAGGCAGTGAGTGGCAATGTAGGATGGAGAAAAGCACCGAGGGGTGGTCAGCATGGGGAGGTCAGGAAACATGCAGTGGCAATGTAGGATAGGTTTCTGTAAAACATCGCAGGGTGGTGGCATCCTATGGGTGTGTAACTTTACATTCATTAGTAGGAGTGAGAAAAATATCACGGGGTGGTGTGAATCGGAGGGTCTGAATTAGGATAGGCAGTGAGTTTCAATGTAGGATGGAGAAAACACCGCGGGGTGGACAGCATGGGGAGGTCAGGAAAAATGCAATGGCAATGTAGGATACGTTTCTGAAAAACATCGTGGGGTGGTGCGCATTTTTGGGTGTTTAACATTAATTTCACGAGTAGGAGTGAGAAAAACATCACGTGGTGGTGTGAATCGGAGGTTCTGAATTAGGATAGGCAGTGAGTGGCAATGTAGGATCGAGAAAAACAGGCCAGAGTGGTCAGCAAGGGGAGGTCAGGAAACATGCAGTGGCATTCTAGGATATGTTTCTGAAAAACTTCTTTTGGTGGTCGCATTGTATTGCTGTGTACCATTACATTCAGTAGTAGGAGTGACAAAAACATCATGGGGTGGTGCACAATGTATGATTGTGTAACATTACATTCACTAGTAGGAGTGAGAAAAATATCACGGGGTGGTGTGAATCGGAGGGTCTGAATTAGAATAGGCAGTGAGTGGCCATGTAGGATGGAGAAAAGGACCACGGGGTGGTCCGCATTGGGAGGTCAGGAAACATGCTGTGGAAATGTAGGATAGGTTTCTGAAAAACATGGCGGGTTGGTGCGCATTGTATGGGTGTGTAACATTACATTCACTAGTAGGAGTGAGAAAAACATCACGGGGTGGTGTGAATCGGAGGGTCTGATTTAGGATAGGCAGTGAGTGGCAATGTAGGATGGAGAAATGCACCGCGGGGTGGTCAGCATGGGGAGGTCAGGGTACATGCAGTCGCAATGTAGGATAGGTTTCTGAAAAACATCGCGGGGTGGTGCGCCTTGTATGGGTGTGTAACATTACATTCACTAGTAGGAGTGAGAAAAACATCGGGGGGTGGAGCGCATTTTATGGCTGTTTAACATTACATTCACTAGTAGGAGTGAGAAAAACATCGCGGTGTGGTGCGCATTGTATGGGTGTGTAACATTACATTCACTAGTAGGGGTGAGAAAACATCACGGGTTGGTGCAAATTTTATGGCTGTGTAACATTACATTCACTAGTAGGAGTGAGAAAAACATCACAGGGTGGTGTGAATCGGAGAGTCTGAATTAGGATAGGCAGTGAGTTGCAATGTAGGATGGAGAAAAGCACCGCGGGGTGGTCAGCATGGGGAGGTCAGGAAATATGCAGTGGCAATGTAGGATAGTTTTCTGAAAAATATCGCGGGGTGGTGCGCATTCTATGGGTGTGTAACATTACATTCACTAGTAGGAGTGAGAAAAACATCACGGGGTGGTGTGAATCGGAGGGTCTGAATTAGGATAGGCAGTGAGTTTCAATGTAGGATGGAGAAAAGCACCGCGGCGTGGACAGCATGGGGAGGTCAGGAAACATGCTGTGGCAATGTAGGATAGGTTTCTGAAAAACATCGCGGGGTGGTGCGCATTGTATGGGTTTGTAACATTACATTCACTAGTAGGAGTGAGAAAAACATCAGGGGTGGTGTGAATCAGAGCGTCTGAATTAGGATAGGCCGTGAGTGGCAATGTAGGATGGAGAAAAGCACCGCGGAGTGGTCAGCATGGGGAGGTCAGGAAACATGAAGTGGCAATGTAGGATAGGTTTCTGAAAATCATCGCGGGATGGTATGCATTGTATGGGTGTGTAACATTTCATTCACTAGCAGGAGTGAGAAAAACATCGCGGGGTGGTGCGCAATTTATGGCTGTGTAACATTACATTCACTAGTAGGAGTGAGAAAAACATCACGGGGTGGTGTGAATCGGGGGGTCTGAATTAGGATAGGCAGTGAGTGGCAATGTAGGATGGAGAAAATCACCGCGTGGTGGACAGCATGGGGAGGTCAGGAAACATGCAGTGGCAATGTAGGATAGGTTTCTGAAAAACATCGCGGGGTGGTGCGCAATGTATGGGTGTGTAACATTACAATCACTAGTAGGATTGAGAAAAACATCGCGGAGTGGTATGAATCGGAGCGTCTAAATTAGGATAGGCAGTGATTGGCAATGTAGGATGGAGAAAAGCACCGCGGAGTGGTCAGCATGGGGCGGTCAGGAAACATGCAGTGGCAATGTGGGATAGGTTTCTGAAAAACATCGCGGGGTGGTGTGCATTGTATGGGTGTGTAACATTACATTCACTAGTAGGAGTGAGAAAAACATCGCGGGGTGGTTCACATTGTATGGGTGTGTACCATTACATTCACGAGTAGGAGTGAGAAAAACGTCACGGTGTGGTGTGAATCGGAGGTTCTGAATTAGGATAGGCAGTGAGTGGCAATGAAGGATCGAGAAAAACAGGGCGGGGTGATCAGCAAGGTGAGGTCAAGAAACATGCAGTGGCAATGTAGGATATGTTTCTGAAAAACATCTTGCGGTGGTCGCATTGTATGGCTGTGTACCATTACATTCAGTAGTACTAGTGAGAAAAACATCATGGGGTGGTGCACAAGGTATGATTGTGTAACCTTACATTCACTAGTATGATTGAGAAAAACATCATGGGGTGGTGTGAATCGGAGGGTCTGAATTAGAATAGGCAGTGAGTGGCAATGTAGGATGGAGACAAGCACCGCGGGGTGGTCCGCATGGGGAGGTCAGGAAACATGCTGTGGCAATGTAGGATAGGTTTCTGAAAAACATCGCGGGGTGGTGCGCATTGTATGGGTGTGTAACATTACAGTCACTAGTACGAGTGAGAAAAACATCGCGGGGTGGTGTGAATCGGAGGGTCTGAATTAGAATAGGCAGTGAGTGGCAATGTAGGATGAAGAAAAGCACTGTGGGGTGGTCATCATGCGGAGGACAGAAACATGCAGTGGCAATGTAGGATACATGTCTGAAAAACATCGCGGGGTGTTGGGAATTGTATAGGTGTGTAACATTACATACACTAGTAGAAGTGAGAAAAACATCTCAGGGTGGTGCGAATTGTATGGCTGTGTAACATTACATTCACTAGTAGGAGTGAGAAAAACATCATGGGGTGGTGTGAATCGGAGGGTCTGAATTAGGATAGGCAGTGAGTGGCAATGTAGCATGGAGAAAAGCACCGCGGATTGTTCACCATTGGGAGGACAGGAAACATGCATAGGCAATGTAGGATAGGTTTCTGAAAAACATTGCGGGGTGGTGCGCATTGTATGGGTGTGTAACATTACATTCACTAGTAGGAGTGAGAAAAACATCGCGGGTTTGTGCGCATTTTATGGCTGTGTAACATTACATTCACTAGTAGGAGTGAGAAAAACATCACGGGGCAGTGTGAATCATATGGTCTGAATTAGGATAGGCAGTTAGTGGCAATGTAGGATGGAGAAAAGCACAGCTGGGTGGTCAGCATGGGGAGGTCAGGAAACATGCAGTGCCAATGGAGGATAGGTTTCTGAAAAACATTGGGGGTGGTGCGCATTGTGGGGGTGTATAACATTACATTCAATAGTAGGAGTGAGAAAAACATCACAGAGTGGTGTGAATCGGAGGGTCTGAATTAGGATAGGCAGTGAGTGGCAATGTTGGATGGACAAAAGCTCCGTGGGGTGGTCAGCATGGGGAGGTGAGGAAACATGCAGTGGCAATGTAGGATAGGTTTCTGAAATACATCGCGCGGTGGTGCGCATGTATGGGTGTGTAACATTACATTCACTAGTAGGAGTGAGAAAAACATCAAGGGGTGGTGTGAATCGGAGGGTCTGAATTAGGATAGGCAGTGAGTGGCAATGTACTATGGAGAAAAGCACCGCGGGGTGGTCAGCATGGTGAGGTCCGGAAACATATAGTGGCAATGTAGGATAGATTTCTGAAAAACATTGCGGATTGGTGCGCATTGTTTGGGTGTGTAACATTACATTCACTAGTAGGAGTGCGAAAAACATCGCAGGGTGGTGCGCATTCAATGTGTTTTGTAACATTACAATCACTAGTAGGAGTTAGAAAAACAACACGGGTTGGTGTGAATCGGAGGGTCTGAATTAGGACAGGCAGTGAGTGGCAATGTAGGATGGAGAAAAGCACCGCTGGTTGGACAGCATGGGGAGGTCAGGAAACATGCAGTAGCAATGTAGGATAGGTTTCTGAAAAACATCGCGGGGTGGTGCGCATTGTATGGGTGTGTAACATACATTCACTAGTAGGAGTGAGAAAAACATCGCGGGGTGGTGTGAATCAGAGGGTCTGAATTAGGATAGGCAGTTAGTGGCAATGGAGGATGGAGAAAAGCACCGCGGAGTGTTCAGCATGGCGAGGTCAGGAAACATGCAGTGGCAATGTAGGATAGGTTTCTGAAAAACATCGCGGGGTGCTGTGCATTGTATTGATGTGTAACATTACATTCACTAGTAGGAGTGAGAAAAACATCGCGGGGTGGTGTGAATCGGGGGGTCTGAATTAGGATAGGGAGTGAGTAGCAATGTAGGATGGAGAAAAGCACCGCGGGTTGGTCAGCATGGTGAGGTCAGGAAACATGCAGTCGCAATGTAGGATATGTGTCTGAAAAACATCGTGGGGTGGTCGCATTGTATGGCTGTGTACCATTACATTCACTAGTAGGAGTGAGAAAAACATCTTGGGGTGGTGCGCAATGTATGGCTGGGTAACATTACATTCACTAGTAGGAGTGAGAAAAATATCACGGGGTGGTGTGTTTCGGAGGGTCTGAATTAGAATAGGCAGTGAGTGGCAATGTAGGATGGAGAAAAGCACCGAGGGGTGGTCAGCATGGGGAGGACAGGAAACAAGCTGTGGCAATGTAGGATAGGTTTCTGAAAAACATCGCGGGGTGGTGCGCATTCTATGGGTGTGTAACATTACCGTCACTAGTAGGAGTGAGAAAAACATCACGGGGTGGTGTGAATCGGAGGGTCTGAATTAGGATAGGCAGTAAGTGGCAATGTAGGATGGAGAAAAGCACCACGGGGTGGTCAGCATGGGGAGGTCAGGAAACATGCAGTGGTAATGTAGGATAGGTTTCTGAAAAACATCGCGGGGTGGTGCGCATTGTATGGGTGTGCAACATTACATTCACTTGTAGGAGTGAGAAAAACATCGCGGGGTGGTGTGAATCGGAGGGTCTGAATTAGAATAGGCAGTGAGTGGCAATGTAGGATGGAGAAAAGCACCGTGGGGTGGTCAGCATGGGGAGGTCAGGAAACATGTATTGCCAATGGAGGATAGGTTTCTGAAAAACATCGGGGGTGGTGCGCATTGTATGGGTGTGTAACATACATTCACTAGTAGGAGTGAGAAAAAATCGTGGGGTGGTGTGAATCGGAGGGTCTGAATTAGGATAGGCAGTGAGTGGCAATGGAGGATGGAGAAAAGCTCCGCGGATTGTTCAGCATGGGGAGGTCAGGAAACATGCAGTGGCAATGTAGGATAGGTTTCTGAAAAACATCGCAGGGTGGTGCGCATTCTATGGGTGTGTAACATTAGATTCACTAGTAGGAGTGAGAAAAACATCACGGAGTGGTTTGAATCGGAGGGTGTGAATTAGGATAGGCAGTGAGTGGCAATGTAGGATGGAGAAAAGCAACGCGCGGTGGTCAGCATGGTGAGGTCAGGAAACATGCAGTGGCAAATGTAGGATAGGTTTCTGAAAAACATCGCGGGTGGTGAGCATTGTATGTGTGTGTAACATTTCATTCACAAGTAGGAGTGAGAAAAACATCGTGGGGTGGTGTGAATCGGAGGGTCTGAAGTAGGATAGGCAGTGAGTGGCAATGTAGGATGGAGAAAAGCACCGCGGAGTGGTCAGCATGGGGAGGTCATTAAACATGCAGTGGCAATGTAGGATAGGTTTCTGGAAAACATCGCGGGGTGGTGCGCATTGTATGGGTGTGTAACATTACATTCACTAGTACGAGTGACAAAAATATCACGTGGTGGTGTGAACCGGGGGGTCTGAATTAGGATAGTCAGTGAGTGGCAATGTAGGATGGAGAAAAGCACCGCGGGTTGGTCAGCATGGAGAGGTCAGGAAACATGCAGTGGCAATGTAGGATACGTTTCTGAAAAACATCGCGGGGTGGTTCGCATTGTATCTGTGTGTACCATTACATTCACTAGTAGGAGTGAGAAAAACATCTTGGGGTGGTGCGCAATGTATGGCTGTGTAACATTACATTCACTAGTAGGAGTGAGAAAAACATCACGGTGTGATGTGAATCGGAGGTTCTGAATTAGGATAGGCAGTGAGTGGCAATGTAGGATCGAGAAAAACAGGGCGGGGTGGTCAGCAAGGGGAGGTCAGGAAACATGCTGTGGCAATGTAGGATAGGTTTCTGAAAAACATCGCGGGGTGGTGCGCATTGTATGGGTGTGTAACATTACAGTCACTAGTAGGAGTGAGAAAAACATCACGGGGTGGTGTGAATTGGAGGTTCTGAATTAGGATAGGCAGTGAGTGGAAATGTAGGATGGAGAAAAGCACCACGGGGTGGTCAGCATGGAGAGGTCAGGAAACATGCAGTGGTAATGTAGGATAGGTTTCTGAAAAACATCGCGGGGTGGTGCGCATTGTATGGGTGTGTAACATTACATTCACTAGTAGGAGTGAGAAAAACATCGCGGGGTGGTGTGAATCGGAGGGTCTGAATTAGAATAGGCAGTGAGTGGCAATGTAGGATGGAGAAAAGCACTGTGGGGTGGTCAGCATGGGGAGGACAGAAACATGCAGTGGCAATGTAGGATACATGTCTGAAAAACATCGCGGGGTGGTGGGCATTGTATAGGTGTGTAACATTACATTCACTAGTAGAAATGAGAAAAACATCGCAGTGTGGTGCGAATTGTATGGCTGTGTAACATTACATTCACTAGTAGGAGTGAGTAAAGCATCACTGGGTGGTGTGAATCAGAGGGTCTGAATTAAGATAGGCAGTGTGTGGCAATGTAGGATGGAGAAAAGCTCCGTGGGGTGGTCAGCATGGGGAGGTCAGGAAACATGCAGTGGCAATGTAGGATAGGTTTCTGAAAAACATTGCGGGGTGGTGCGCATGTATGGGTGTGTAACATTACATTCACTAGGAGTAGTGAGAAAAACATCGCGGGGTGGTGAGCATTTTATGGCTGTGTAACATTACATTCACTAGTAGGAGTGAGAAAAACATCACGGGGTGGTGTGAAACGGAGGGTCTGAATTAAGATAGGCAGTGAGTGGCAATGCAGCATGGAGAAAAGCACCGCGGAGTATTCACCTTTGGGAGGACAGGAAACATGCAGTGGCAATGTAGGATAGGTTTCTGAAAAACATCGCGGGGTGGTGCGCATTGTATGGGTGTGTAACATTACATTCACTAGTAGGAGTGAGAAAAACATCGCGGGGTGGTGAGCATTTTATGGCTGTGTAACATTACATTTACTAGTACGAGTGAGAAAAACATCACGGGGTGGTGTGAATCACGGGGTCTGAATTAGGATAGGCAGTGAGTGGCAATGTACGATGGAGAAAAGCACCGCGGAGTGTTCAGCATGGGGAGGTCAGGAAACATGCAGTGGCAATATAGGATAGGTTTCTGAAAAACATCGCGGGGTGGTGCGCATTGTTTGGGTGTGTAACATTACATTCACTAGTAGGAGTGCGAAAAACATCGCAGGGTGGTGCACATTCAATGTGTTTTGTAACATTACATTCACTAGTAGGAGTGAGAAAAACAACACGGGGTGGTGTGAATCGGAGGGTCTGAATTAGGATAGGCAGTGAGTGGCAATGTAGGATGGAGAAAAGCACCACGGGGTGGTCAGCATGGGGAGGTCAGGAAACATGCAGTGGTAATGTAGGATAGGTTTCTGAAAAACATCGCGGGGTGGTGCGCATTGTATGGGTGTGTAACATTACATTCACTAGTAGGAGTGAGAAAAATATCGCGGGGTGGTGTGAATCGGAGGGTCTGAATTAGAATAGGCAGTGAGTGGCAATGTAGGATGAAGAAAAGCATTGTGGGGTGGTCATCATGCGGAGGACAGAAACATGCAGTGGCAATGTAGGATACATGTCTGAAAAACATCGCGGGGTGGTGGGAATTGTATAGGTGTGTAACATTACATACACTAGTAGAAGTGAGCAAAACATCGCAGGGTGGTGCGAATTGTATGGCTGTGTAACATTACATTCACTAGTAGGAGTGAGAAAAACATCACGGGGTGGTGTGAATCGGAGGGTCTGAATTAGGATAGGCAGTGAGTGGCAATGTAGCATGGAGAAAAGCACCGCGGATTGTTCACCATTGGGAGGACAGGAAACATGCAGTGGCAATGTAGGATAGGTTTCTGAAAAACATTGCGGGGTGGTGCGCATTGTATGGGTGTGTAACATTACATTCACTAGTAGGAGTGAGAAAAACATCGCGGGTTTGTGCGCATTTTATGGCTGTGTAAGATTACATTCAATAGTAGGAGTGAGAAAAACATCACGGGGCAGTGTGAATCATATGGTCTGAATTAGGATAGGCAGTTAGTGGCAATGTAGGATGGAGAAAAGCACAGCGGGGTGGTCAGCATGGGGAGGTCAGGAAACATGCAGTGGCAATGTAGGATAGGTTTCTGAAAAACATCGCGGGGTGGTGCGAATTGTATGGGTGTGTAACATTACATTCACTAGTAGGAGTGAGAAAAACATCGCGGGGTGGTGTGAATCAGAGGGTCTGATTTAGGATAGACAGTGAGTGGCAATGTAGGATGGAGAAAAGCACGGTGGGGTGGTCAGCATGGGAAGGTCAGGAAACATGTAGTGCCAATGGAGGATAGGTTTCTGATAAACATCGGGGGTGGTGCGCATTGTGGGGGTGTATAACATTACATTCACTAGTAGGAGTGAGAAAAACATCACAGGGTGGTGTGAATCGGAGGGTCTGAATTAGGATAGGCAGTGAGTGGCAATGTAGGATGGACAAAAGCTCCGTGGGGTGGTCAGCATGGGGAGGAGAGGAAACATGCAGTGGCAATGTAGGATAGGTTTCTGAAATACATCGCGCGGTGGGGCGCATGTATGGGTGTGTAACATTACATTCACTAGTAGGAGTGAGAAAAACATCAAGGGGTGGTGTGAATCGGAGGGTCTGAATTAGGATAGGCAGTGAGTGGCAATGTAGGATGGACAAAAGCTCCGTGGGGTGGTCAGGATGGTGAGGTCCGGAAACATATAGTGGCAATGTAGGATAGGTTTCTGAAAAACATCGCGGAGTGGTGCGCATTGTATTGGTGCGTAACATTACATTCACTTGTAGGAGTGAGAAAAAAATCATGGGGTGGTGTGAATCCGAGGGTCTGAATTAGGATAGGCAGTAAGTGGCAATGTAGAATGGAGACAAGCACCGCGGTAGGTCAGCATGGGGAGGTCAGGAAACATGCAGTGGCAATGTAGGATAGGTTTCTGAAAAACATCGCGGGGTGGTGCGCATTGTATGGGTGTGTAACATTACATTCACTAGTAGGAGTGAGAAAAACATCGCGGGGTGGTGTGAATCAGAGGGTCTGATTTAGGATAGACAGTGAGGGGCAATGTAGGATGGAGAAAAGCACCGTGGGGTGGTCAGCATGGGGAGGTCAGGAAATATGTAGTGCCAATGGAGGATAGGTTTCTGAAAAACATCGGGGGTGGTGCGCATTGTATGGGTGTGTAACAACATTCATTAGTAGGAGTGAGAAAAACATCACAGGGTGGTGTGAATCGGGGGGTCTGAATTAGGATAGGCAGTGAGTAGCAATGTAGGATGGAGAAAAGCACCGCGGGTTGGTCAGCATGGTGAGGTCAGGAAACATGCAGTGGCAATGTAGGATAGGTTTCTGAAAAACATCGCGGGGTGGTGCGCATTCAATGTGTTTTGTAACATTACATTCACTAGTAGGAGTGAGAAAAACAACACGGGGTGGTGTGAATCGGAGGGTCTGAATTAGGATAGGCAGTGAGTGGCAATGTAGGATGGAGAAAAGCACCGCGGGTTGGACAGCATGGGGAGGTCAGGAAACATGCAGTAGCAATGTAGGATAGGTTTCTGAAAAACATCGCGGGGTGGTGCGAATTGTATGGGTGTGTAACATACATTCACTAGTAGGAGTGAGAAAAACATCGCGGGATGGTGTGAATCGGAGGGTCTGAATTAGGATAGGCAGTTAGTGGCAATGGAGGATGGAGAAAAGCACCGCGGAGTGTTCAGCATGGCGAGGTCAGAAAACATGCAGTGGCAATGTAGGATAGGTTTCTGAAAAACATCGCGGGGTGGTGCGCATGTATGGGTGTGTAACATTACATTCACTAGTAGGAGTGAGAAAAACATCACGGAGTGGTGTGAATCGGAGGGTCTGAATTAGGATAGGCAGTTAGTGGCAATGGAGGATGGAGAAAAGCACCGCGGAGTGTTCAGCATGGTGAGGTCCGGAAACATGTAGTGGCAATGTAGGATAGGTTTCTGAAAAACATCGCGGGTTGGGGAGCATTGTTTGGGTGTGTAACATTACATTCACTAGTAGGAGTGAGAAAAACATCGCAGGGTGGTGCGCATTCAATGTGTGTGTAACATTACATTCACTAGTAGGAGTGAGAAAAACATCACGGGGTGGTGTGAATCGGAGGGTCTGAATTAGGATAGGTAGTGAGTGGCAATGTAGCATGGAGAAAAGCACCGCGGAATATTCACCATTGGGAGGACAGGAAACATGCAGTGGCAATGTAGGATAGGTTTCTGAAAAACATCGCGGGGTGGTGCGCATTGTATGGGTGTGTAACATTACATTCACTAGTAGGAGTGAGAAAAACATCGCGGGGTGGTGCGCATTTTATGGCTGTGTAACATTACATTTACTAGTACGAGTGAGAAAAACATCACGGGGTGGTGTGAATCGGGGGGTCTGAATTAGGATAGGCAGTGAGTGGCAATGTAGGATGGAGAAAAGCACCGCGGGTTGGACAGCATGGGGAGGTCAGGAAACATGCAGTAGCAATGTAGGATAGGTTTCTGAAAAACATCGCGGGGTGGTGCGCATTGTATGGGTGTGTAACATACATTCACTAGTAGGAGTGAGAAAAACATCGCGGGGTGGTGTGAATCGGAGGGTCTGAATTAGGATAGGCAGTGAGTGGCAATGTAGGGTGGAGAAAAGCACAGCGGAGTGGTCAGCATGGGGAGGTCAGGAAACATGCAGTGGCAATGTAGGATAGGTTTCTGAAAAACATCGCGGGGTGGTGCGCATTGTATGGATGTGTAACATTACATTCACTAGTAGGAGTGAGAAAAACATCGCGGGGTGGTGCGCATTTTATGGCTGTGTAACATTACATTCACTAGTACGAGTGAGAAAAACATCACGGGGTGGTGTGAATCGGGTGGTCTGAATTAGGATAGGCAGTGAGTGGCAAGGTAGGATGGAGAAAAGCACCGCGGGTTGGTCAGCATGGTGAGGTCAGGAAACATGCAGTGGCAATGTAGGATACGTTTCAGAAAAACATCGCGGGGTGGTGCACATTGTATCGGTGTGTAACATTACATTCACTAGTAGGAGTGAGAAAAACATCACGGTGTGGTGTGAATCGGAGGTTCTGAATTAGGATAGGCAGTGAGTGGCAATGTAGGATCGAGAAAAACAGGGCGGGGTGGTCAGCAAGGGGAGGTCAGGAAACATGCAGTGGCATTGTAGGATATGTTTCTGAAAAACATCGTGGGGTGGTCGCATTGTATGGCTGTGTACCATTACATTCACTAGTAGGAGTGAGAAAAACATTTTGGGGTGGTGCGCAATGTATGGCTGTGTAACATTACATTCACTAGTAGGAGTGAGAAAAACATCACGGGGTGGTGTGTATCGGAGGGCCTGAATTAAAATAGGCAGTGAGTGGCAATGTAGGATGGAGAAAAGCACCGAGGGGTGGTCAGCATGGGGAGGTCAGGAAACATGCTGTGGCAATGTAGGATAGGTTTCTGAAAAACATCGCGGGGTGGTGCGCATTGTATGGGTGTGTAACATTACAGTCACTAGTATGAGTGAGAAAAACATCGCGGGGTGGTGTGAATCGGAGGGTCTGAGTTAGAATAGGCAGTGAGTGGCAATGTAGGATGAAGAAAAGCACTGTGGGGTGGTCATCATGCGGAGGACAGAAACATGCAGTGGCAATGTAGGATACATGTCTGAAAAACATCGCGGGGTGTTGGGAATTGTATAGGTGTGTAACATTACATACACTAGTAGAAGTGAGAAAAACATCTCAGGGTGGTGCGAATTGTATGTCTGTGTAACATCACATTCACTAGTAGGAGTGAGAAAAACATCATGGGGTGGTGTGAATCGGAGGGTCTGAATTAGGATAGGCAGTGAGTGGCAATGTAGCATGGAGAAAAGCACCGCGGATTGTTCACCATTGGGAGGACAGGAAACATGCAGTGGCAATGTAGGATAGGTTTCTGAAAAACATTGCGGGGTGGTGCGCATTGTATGGGTGTGTAACATTACATTCACTAGTAGGAGTGAGAAAAACATCGCGGGTTTGTGCGCATTTTATGGCTGTGTATCATTACATTCACTAGTAGGAGTGAGAAAAACATCACGGGGCAGTGTGAATCATATGGTCTGAATTAGGATAGGCAGTTAGTGGCAATGTAGGATGGAGAAAAGCACAGCTGGGTGGTCAGCATGGGGAGGTCAGGAAACATGCAGTGCCAATGGAGGATAGGTTTCTGAAAAACATTGGGGGTGGTGTGCATTGTGGGGGTGTATAACATTACATTCAATAGTAGGAGTGAGAAAAACATCACAGAGTGGTGTGAATCGGAGGGTCTGAATTAGGATAGGCAGTGAGTGGCAATGTTGGATGGACAAAAGCTCCGTGGGGTGGTCAGCATGGGGAGGTGAGGAAACATGCAGTGGCAATGTAGGATAGGTTTCTGAAATACATCGCGCGGTGGTGCGCATGTATGGGTGTGTAACATTACATTCACTAGTAGGAGTGAGAAAAACATCAAGGGGTGGTGTGAATCGGAGGGTCTGAATTAGGATAGGCAGTGAGTGGCAATGTACTATGGAGAAAAGCACCGCGGGGTGGTCAGCATGGTGAGGTCCGGAAACATATAGTGGCAATGTAGGATAGGTTTCTGAAAAACATTGCGGATTGGTGCGCATTGTTTGGGTGTGTAACATTACATTCACTAGTAGGAGTGCGAAAAACATCGCAGGGTGGTGCGCATTCAATGTGTTTTGTAACATTACAATCACTAGTAGGAGTTAGAAAAACAACACGGGTTGGTGTGAATCGGAGGGTCTGAATTAGGACAGGCAGTGAGTGGCAATGTAGGATGGAGAAAAGCACCGCTGGTTGGACAGCATGGGGAGGTCAGGAAACATGCAGTAGCAATGTAGGATAGGTTTCTGAAAAACATCGCGGGGTGGTGTGCATTGTATGGGTGTGTAACATACATTCACTAGTAGGAGTGAGAAAAACATCGCGGGGTGGTGTGAATCAGAGGGTCTGAATTAGGATAGGCAGTTAGTGGCAATGGAGGATGGAGAAAAGCACCGCGGAGTGTTCAGCATGGCGAGGTCAGGAAACATGCAGTGGCAATGTAGGATAGGTTTCTGAAAAACATCGCGGGGTGCTGTGCATTGTATTGATGTGTAACATTACATTCACTAGTAGGAGTGAGAAAAACATCGCGGGGTGGTGTGAATCGGGGGGTCTTAATTAGGATAGGGAGTGAGTAGCAATGTAGGATGGAGAAAAGCACCGCGGGTTGGTCAGCATGGTGAGGTCAGGAAACATGCAGTCGCAATGTAGGATATGTGTTTGAAAAACATCGTGGGGTGGTCGCATTGTATGGCTGTGTACCATTACATTCACTAGTAGGAGTGAGAAAAACAACTTGGGGTGGTGCGCAATGTATGGCTGGGTAACATTACATTCACTAGTAGGAGTGAGAAAAATATCACGGGGTGGTGTGTATCGGAGGGTCTGAATTAGAATAGGCAGTGAGTGGCAATGTAGGATGGAGAAAAGCACCGAGGGGTGGTCAGCATGGGGAGGACAGGAAACAAGCTGTGGCAATGTAGGATAGGTTTCTGAAAAACATCGCGGGGTGGTGCGCATTCTATGGGTGTGTAACATTACCGTCACTAGTAGGAGTGAGAAAAACATCACGGGGTGGTGTGAATCGGAGGGTCTGAATTAGGATAGGCAGTGAGTGGCAATGTAGGATGGAGAAAAGCACCACGGGGTGGTCAGCATGGGGAGGTCAGGAAACATGCAGTGGTAATGTAGGATAGGTTTCTGAAAAACATCGCGGGGTGGTGCGCATTGTATGGGTGTGTAACATTACATTCACTAGTAGGAGTGAGAAAAACATCGCGGGGTGGTGTGAATCGGAGGGTCTGAATTAGAATAGGCAGTGAGTGGCAATGTAGGATGGAGAA
The DNA here is from genome assembly GCF_034190915.1 of Cavia porcellus. NCBI lineage: Eukaryota > Metazoa > Chordata > Mammalia > Rodentia > Caviidae > Cavia > Cavia porcellus. The sequence continues at coordinate 33,733,047 of NW_026947515.1, forward strand.
AAGCACTGTGGGGTGGTCAGCATGGGGAGGACAAAAACATGCAGTGGCAATGTAGGATACATGTCTGAAAAACATCGCGGGGTGGTGGGCATTGTATAGGTGTGTAACATTACATTCACTAGTAGAAGTGAGAAAAACATCGCAGTGTGGTGCGAATTGTATGGCTGTGTAACATTACATTCACTAGCAGGAGTGAGAAAAGCATCACGGGGTGGTGTGAATCGGAGGGTCTGAATTAAGATAGGCAGTGAGTGGCAATGTAGGATGGAGAAAAGCTCCGTGGGGTGGTCAGCATGGGGAGGTCAGGAAACATGCAGTGGCAATGTAGGATAGGTTTCTGAAAAACATCGCGGGTTGGTGTGCATGTATGGGTGTGTAACATTACATTAACTAGTAGGAGTGAGAAAAACATCACGGGGTGGTGTGAATCGGCGGGTCTGAATTAGGATACGCAGTGATTGGCAATGTAGTATGGAGAAAAGCACCGCGGGGTGGTCAGCATGGTTAGGTCCGGAAACATGTAGTGGCAATGTAGGATAGGTTTCTGAAAAACATCGTGGGTTGGTGCGCATTGTATGAGTGTGTAACCTTACATTTACTAGTAGGAGTGAGAAAAACATCGCAGGGTGGTGCGCATTCAATGTGTGTGTAACATGACATTCACTAGTAGGAGTGAGAAAAACATCATGGGTTGGTGTGAATCGGAGGCTCATAATTAGGATAGGCAGTGAGTTGCAATGTAGGATGGAGAAAAGCACCATGGAGTGGACAGCATGGGGAGGTCAGGAATCATGCAGTGGCAATGTAGGATAGGTTTCTGAAAAACATCGCGGGGTGGTGCTCATTGTATGGGTGTGTAACATACATTCACTAGTAGGAGAGAGAAAAACATCGCGGGGTGGTGTGAATCGGAGGGTCTGAATTAGGATAGGCAGTGAGTGGCAATGGAGGATGGAGAAAAGCACCGCGGAGTGGTCAGCATGGGGAGGTCAGGAAACATGCAGTGGCAATGTAGGATAGGTTTCTGAAAAACATCGCCGGGTGTTGCGCATTCTATAGGTGTGTATCATTACATTCACTAGTAGGAGTGAGAAAAACATCACGGGGTGGTGTGAATCGGAGGGTGTGAATTAGGATAGGCAGTGAGTGGCAATGTAGGATGGAGAAAAGCACCGCGGGGTGGTCAGCATGGTGAGGTCAGGAAATATGCAGGGGCAATGTAGGATAGGTTTCGGAAAATCATCGCGGGGTGGTGCGCATTGTATGGGAGTGTAACATTACATTCACTAGTAGGAGTGAGAAAAACATCACGGTGTGGTGTGAATCGGAGGTTCTGAATTAGGATAGGCAGTGAGTGGCAATGTAGGATCGAGAAAAACAGGGCGGGGTGGTCAGCAAGGGTGTTCAGGAAACATGCAGTGGCAATGTAAGATATGTTTCTGAAAAACATCGTGGGCTGGTCACCTTTTATGGATGTGTACCATTACATTCACTAGTAGGAGAGAGAAAAACATCTTGGGTTGGTGCGCAATGTATGGCTGTGTAACATTACATTCACTAGTAGGAGTGAGAAAAATATCACGGGGTGGTGTGAATCGGAGGGTCTGAATTAGAATAGGCAGTGAGTGGCAATTTAGGATTGAGAAAAGCACCACGGGCTGGTCAGCATGGGGAGGTCAGGAAACATGCAGTGGTAATTTAGGATAGGTTTCTGAAAAACATCGCGGCGTGGTGCGCATTGTATGGGTGTATAACATTACATTCACTAGTAGGAGTGAGAAAAACATCGCGGGGTGGTGTGATTCGGAGGGTCTAAATTAGGATAGGCAGTGAGTGGCAATGTAGGATGGAGAAAAGCACTGCGGGGTGGTCAGCATGGGGATGTCAGAAACATGCAGTGGCAATGGAGGATAGGTTTCTGAAAAACATCGCGGAATTGTGCGCATTGTATTGGTGCGTAACATTACATTCACTTGTAGGAGTGAGAAAAAAATCATGGGGTGGTGTGAATCCGAGGGTCTGAATTAGGATAGGCAGTAAGTGGCAATGTAGAATGGAGAGAAGCACCGCAGGGTGGTCATCATGGCGAGGTCACGAAACATGCAGTGGCAATGTAGGATAGGTTTCTGAAAAACATCGCAGGGTGGTGCGCATTGTATGGGTGTATAACATTACATTCACTAGTAGGAGTGAGAAAAACATCCCGGGGTGGTGTGAATCGGAGGGTCTGATTTAGGATAGACAGTGAGTGGCAATGTAGGATGGAGAAAAGCACCGTGGGGTGGTCAGCATGGGGAGGTCAGGAAACATGTATTGCCAATGGAGGATAGGTTTCTGAAAAACATCGGGGGTGGTGCGCATTGTATGGGTGTGTAACATACATTCACTAGTAGGAGTGAGAAAAAATCGTGGCGTGGTGTGAATCGGAGGGTCTGAATTAGGATAGGCAGTGAGTGGCAATGGAGGATGGAGAAAAGCTCCGCGGATTGTTCAGCATGGGGAGGTCACGAAACATGCAGTGGCAATGTAGGATAGGTTTCTGAAAAACATCGCAGGGTGGTGCGCATTCTATGGGTGTGTAACATTAGATTCACTAGTAGGAGTGAGAAAAACATCACGGAGTGGTGTGAATCGGAGGGTGTGAATTAGGATAGGCAGTGAGTGGCAATGTAGGATGGAGAAAAGCAACGCGCGGTGGTCAGCATGGTGAGGTCAGGAAACATGCAGTGGCAAATGTAGGATAGGTTTCTGAAAAACATCGCGGGTGGTGCGCATTGTATGTGTGTGTAACATTTCATTCACAAGTAGGAGTGAGAAAAACATCGTGGGGTGGTGTGAATCGGAGGGTCTGAAGTAGGATAGGCAGTGAGTGGCAATGTAGGATGGAGAAAAGCACCGCGGAGTGGTCAGCATGGGGAGGTCATTAAACATGCAGTGGCAATGTAGGATAGGTTTCTGGAAAACATCGCGGGGTGGTGCGCATTGTATGGGTGTGTAACATTACATTCACTAGTACGAGTGACAAAAATATCACGTGGTGGTGTGAACCGGGGGGTCTGAATTAGGATAGTCAGTGAGTGGCAATGTAGGATGGAGAAAAGCACCGCGGGTTGGTCAGCATGGAGAGGTCAGGAAACATGCAGTGGCAATGTAGGATACGTTTCTGAAAAACATCGCGGGGTGGTACGCATTGTATCTGTGTGTACCATTACATTCACTAGTAGGAGTGAGAAAAACATCTTGGGGTGGTGCGCAATGTATGGCTGTGTAACATTACATTCACTAGTAGGAGTGAGAAAAACATCACGGTGTGATGTGAATCGGAGGTTCTGAATTAGGATAGGCAGTGAGTGGCAATGTAGGATCGAGAAAAACAGGGCGGGGTGGTCAGCAAGGGGAGGTCAGGAAACATGCTGTGGCAATGTAGGATAGGTTTCTGAAAAACATCGCGGGGTGGTGCGCATTGTATGGGTGTGTAACATTACAGTCACTAGTAGGAGTGAGAAAAACATCACGGGGTGGTGTGAATTGGAGGTTCTGAATTAGGATAGGCAGTGAGTGGAAATGTAGGATGGAGAAAAGCACCACGGGGTGGTCAGCATGGAGAGGTCAGGAAACATGCAGTGGTAATGTAGGATAGGTTTCTGAAAAACATCGCGGGGTGGTGCGCATTGTATGGGTGTGTAACATTACATTCACTAGTAGGAGTGAGAAAAACATCGCGGGGTGGTGTGAATCGGAGGGTCTGAATTAGAATAGGCAGTGAGTGGCAATGTAGGATGGAGAAAAGCACTGTGGGGTGGTCAGCATGGGGAGGACAGAAACATGCAGTGGCAATGTAGGATACATGTCTGAAAAACATCGCGGGCTGGTGGGCATTGTATAGGTGTGTAACATTACATTCACTAGTAGAAATGAGAAAAACATCGCAGGGTGGTGCGAATTGTATGGCTGTGTAACATTACATTCACTAGTAGGAGTGAGTAAAGCATCACTGGGTGGTGTGAATCAGAGGGTCTGAATTAAGATAGGCAGTGTGTGGCAATGTAGGATGGAGAAAAGCTCCGTGGGGTGGTCAGCATGGGGAGGTCAGGAAACATGCAGTGGCAATGTAGGATAGGTTTCTGAAAAACATCGCGGGGTGGTGCGCATGTATGGGTGTGTAACATTACATTCACTAGGAGTAGTGAGAAAAACATCACGGGGTGGTGTGAATCGGAGGGTCTGAATTAAGATACGCAGTGAGTGGCAATGTAGTATCGAGAAAAGCACCGCGGGGTGGTCAGCATGGTTAGGTCCGGAAACATGTAGTGGCAATGTAGGATAGGTTTCTGAAAAACATCGCGGGGTGGTGCGCATTGTATGGGTGTGTAACATTACATTCACTAGTAGGAGTGAGAAAAACATCGCAGGGTGGTGCGCATTCAATGTGTGTGTAACATTACATTCACTAGTAGGAGTGAGAAAAACATCACGGGTTGGTGTGAATCTGAGGCTCTTAATTAGGATAGGCAGTGAGTTGCAATGTAGGATGGAGTAAAGCACCGCGGGGTGGACAGCATGGGGAGGTCAGGAAACATGCAGTGGCAATGTAGGATAGGTTTATGAAAAAGATCGCGGGGTGGTGCTCATTGTATGGGTATGTAACACACATTCACTAGTAGGAGAGAGAAAATCATCGCGGGGTGGTGTGAATCGGAGGGTCTGAATTAGGATAGGCTGTGAGTGGCAATGGAGGATGGAGAAAAGCGCTGCGGAGTGTTCAGCATGGGGAGGTCAGGAAACATGCAGTGGCAATCTAGGATAGGTTTCTGAAAATCATCGCCGGGTGGTGCGCATTCTATGGGAGTGTAACATTACATTCACTAGTAGGAGTGAGAAAAACATCACGGGGTGGTGCACATTGTATGGCTGTGTAACATTACATTCACTAGTAGGAGTGAGAAAAACATCACGGGGTGGTGTGAATCGGAGGGTGTGAATTAGGATAGGCAGTGAGTGGCAATGTAGGATGGAGAAAAGCACCACGGAGAGGTCAGCATGGTGAGGTCAGGAAACATGCAGTGGCAATGTAGGATAGGTTTCTGAAAAACATCGCGGGTGGTGCGCATTGTATGGGTGTGTAACATTACATTCACTAGTAGGAGTGAGAAAAACATCGTGGGGCGGTGTGAATCGGAGGGTCTGAAGTAGGATAGGCAGTGAGTGGCAATGTAGGATGGAGAAAAGCAACGCGCGGTGGTCAGCATGGTGAGGTCAGGAAACATGCAGTGGCAAATGTAGGATAGGTTTCTGAAAAACATCGCGGGTGGTGCGCATTGTATGTGTGTGTAACATTTCATTCACAAGTAGGAGTGAGAAAAACATCGTGGGGTGGTGTGAATCGGAGGGTCTGAAGTAGGATAGGCAGTGAGTGGCAATGTAGGATGGAGAAAAGCACCGCGGAGTGGTCAGCATGGGGAGGTCATTAAACATGCAGTGGCAATGTAGGATAGGTTTCTGGAAAACATCGCGGGGTGGTGCGCATTGTATGGGTGTGTAACATTACATTCACTAGTACGAGTGACAAAAATATCACGTGGTGGTGTGAACCGGGTGGTCTGAATTAGGATAGTCAGTGAGTGGCAATGTAGGATGGAGAAAAGCACCACGGGGTGGTCAGCATGGGGAGGTCAGGAAACATGCAGTGGTAATGTAGGATAGGTTTCTGAAAAACATCGCGGGGTGGTGCGCATTGTATGGGTGTGTAACATTACATTCACTAGTAGGAGTGAGAAAAACATCGCGGGGTGGTGTGAATCGGAGGGTCTGAATTAGAATAGGCAGTGAGTGGCAATGTAGGATGGAGAAAAGCACTGTGGGGTGGTCAGCATGGGGAGGACAAAAACATGCAGTGGCAATGTAGGATACATGTCTGAAAAACATCGCGGGGTGGTGGGCATTGTATAGGTGTGTAACATTACATTCACTAGTAGAAGTGAGAAAAACATCGCAGTGTGGTGCGAATTGTATGGCTGTGTAACATTACATTCACTAGCAGGAGTGAGAAAAGCATCACGGGGTGGTGTGAATCGGAGGGTCTGAATTAAGATAGGCAGTGAGTGGCAATGTAGGATGGAGAAAAGCTCCGTGGGGTGGTCAGCATGGGGAGGTCAGGAAACATGCAGTGGCAATGTAGGATAGGTTTCTGAAAAACATCGCGGGTTGGTGTGCATGTATGGGTGTGTAACATTACATTAACTAGTAGGAGTGAGAAAAACATCACGGGGTGGTGTGAATCGGCGGGTCTGAATTAGGATACGCAGTGATTGGCAATGTAGTATGGAGAAAAGCACCGCGGGGTGGTCAGCATGGTTAGGTCCGGAAACATGTAGTGGCAATGTAGGATAGGTTTCTGAAAAACATCGTGGGTTGGTGCGCATTGTATGAGTGTGTAACCTTACATTTACTAGTAGGAGTGAGAAAAACATCGCAGGGTGGTGCGCATTCAATGTGTGTGTAACATGACATTCACTAGTAGGAGTGAGAAAAACATCATGGGTTGGTGTGAATCGGAGGCTCATAATTAGGATAGGCAGTGAGTTGCAATGTAGGATGGAGAAAAGCACCATGGAGTGGACAGCATGGGGAGGTCAGGAATCATGCAGTGGCAATGTAGGATAGGTTTCTGAAAAACATCGCGGGGTGGTGCTCATTGTATGGGTGTGTAACATACATTCACTAGTAGGAGAGAGAAAAACATCGCGGGGTGGTGTGAATCGGAGGGTCTGAATTAGGATAGGCAGTGAGTGGCAATGGAGGATGGAGAAAAGCACCGCGGAGTGGTCAGCATGGGGAGGTCAGGAAACATGCAGTGGCAATGTAGGATAGGTTTCTGAAAAACATCGCCGGGTGTTGCGCATTCTATAGGTGTGTATCATTACATTCACTAGTAGGACTGAGAAAAACATCACGGGGTGGTGTGAATCGGAGGGTGTGAATTAGGATAGGCAGTGAGTGGCAATGTAGGATGGAGAAAAGCACCGCGGGGTGGTCAGCATGGTGAGGTCAGGAAATATGCAGGGGCAATGTAGGATAGGTTTCGGAAAATCATCGCGGGGTGGTGCGCATTGTATGGGAGTGTAACATTACATTCACTAGTAGGAGTGAGAAAAACATCACGGTGTGGTGTGAATCGGAGGTTCTGAATTAGGATAGGCAGTGAGTGGCAATGTAGGATCGAGAAAAACAGGGCGGGGTGGTCAGCAAGGGTGTTCAGGAAACATGCAGTGGCAATGTAAGATATGTTTCTGAAAAACATCGTGGGCTGGTCACCTTTTATGGATGTGTACCATTACATTCACTAGTAGGAGAGAGAAAAACATCTTGGGTTGGTGCGCAATGTATGGCTGTGTAACATTACATTCACTAGTAGGAGTGAGAAAAATATCACGGGGTGGTGTGAATCGGAGGGTCTGAATTAGAATAGGCAGTGAGTGGCAATTTAGGATTGAGAAAAGCACCACGGGCTGGTCAGCATGGGGAGGTCAGGAAACATGCAGTGGTAATTTAGGATAGGTTTCTGAAAAACATCGCGGCGTGGTGCGCATTGTATGGGTGTATAACATTACATTCACTAGTAGGAGTGAGAAAAACATCGCGGGGTGGTGTGATTCGGAGGGTCTAAATTAGGATAGGCAGTGAGTGGCAATGTAGGATGGAGAAAAGCACTGCGGGGTGGTCAGCATGGGGATGTCAGAAACATGCAGTGGCAATGGAGGATAGGTTTCTGAAAAACATCGCGGAATTGTGCGCATTGTATTGGTGCGTAACATTACATTCACTTGTAGGAGTGAGAAAAAAATCATGGGGTGGTGTGAATCCGAGGGTCTGAATTAGGATAGGCAGTAAGTGGCAATGTAGAATGGAGAGAAGCACCGCAGGGTGGTCATCATGGCGAGGTCACGAAACATGCAGTGGCAATGTAGGATAGGTTTCTGAAAAACATCGCAGGGTGGTGCGCATTGTATGGGTGTATAACATTACATTCACTAGTAGGAGTGAGAAAAACATCCCGGGGTGGTGTGAATCGGAGGGTCTGATTTAGGATAGACAGTGAGTGGCAATGTAGGATGGAGAAAAGCACCGTGGGGTGGTCAGCATGGGGAGGTCAGGAAACATGTATTGCCAATGGAGGATAGGTTTCTGAAAAACATCGGGGGTGGTGCGCATTGTATGGGTGTGTAACATACATTCACTAGTAGGAGTGAGAAAAAATCGTGGCGTGGTGTGAATCGGAGGGTCTGAATTAGGATAGGCAGTGAGTGGCAATGGAGGATGGAGAAAAGCTCCGCGGATTGTTCAGCATGGGGAGGTCACGAAACATGCAGTGGCAATGTAGGATAGGTTTCTGAAAAACATCGCAGGGTGGTGCGCATTCTATGGGTGTGTAACATTAGATTCACTAGTAGGAGTGAGAAAAACATCACGGAGTGGTGTGAATCGGAGGGTGTGAATTAGGATAGGCAGTGAGTGGCAATGTAGGATGGAGAAAAGCAACGCGCGGTGGTCAGCATGGTGAGGTCAGGAAACATGCAGTGGCAAATGTAGGATAGGTTTCTGAAAAACATCGCGGGTGGTGCGCATTGTATGTGTGTGTAACATTTCATTCACAAGTAGGAGTGAGAAAAACATCGTGGGGTGGTGTGAATCGGAGGGTCTGAAGTAGGATAGGCAGTGAGTGGCAATGTAGGATGGAGAAAAGCACCGCGGAGTGGTCAGCATGGGGAGGTCATTAAACATGCAGTGGCAATGTAGGATAGGTTTCTGGAAAACATCGCGGGGTGGTGCGCATTGTATGGGTGTGTAACATTACATTCACTAGTACGAGTGACAAAAATATCACGTGGTGGTGTGAACCGGGGGGTCTGAATTAGGATAGTCAGTGAGTGGCAATGTAGGATGGAGAAAAGCACCGCGGGTTGGTCAGCATGGAGAGGTCAGGAAACATGCAGTGGCAATGTAGGATACGTTTCTGAAAAACATCGCGGGGTGGTACGCATTGTATCTGTGTGTACCATTACATTCACTAGTAGGAGTGAGAAAAACATCTTGGGGTGGTGCGCAATGTATGGCTGTGTAACATTACATTCACTAGTAGGAGTGAGAAAAACATCACGGTGTGATGTGAATCGGAGGTTCTGAATTAGGATAGGCAGTGAGTGGCAATGTAGGATCGAGAAAAACAGGGCGGGGTGGTCAGCAAGGGGAGGTCAGGAAACATGCTGTGGCAATGTAGGATAGGTTTCTGAAAAACATCGCGGGGTGGTGCGCATTGTATGGGTGTGTAACATTACAGTCACTAGTAGGAGTGAGAAAAACATCACGGGGTGGTGTGAATTGGAGGTTCTGAATTAGGATAGGCAGTGAGTGGAAATGTAGGATGGAGAAAAGCACCACGGGGTGGTCAGCATGGAGAGGTCAGGAAACATGCAGTGGTAATGTAGGATAGGTTTCTGAAAAACATCGCGGGGTGGTGCGCATTGTATGGGTGTGTAACATTACATTCACTAGTAGGAGTGAGAAAAACATCGCGGGGTGGTGTGAATCGGAGGGTCTGAATTAGAATAGGCAGTGAGTGGCAATGTAGGATGGAGAAAAGCACTGTGGGGTGGTCAGCATGGGGAGGACAGAAACATGCAGTGGCAATGTAGGATACATGTCTGAAAAACATCGCGGGGTGGTGGGCATTGTATAGGTGTGTAACATTACATTCACTAGTAGAAATGAGAAAAACATCGCAGGGTGGTGCGAATTGTATGGCTGTGTAACATTACATTCACTAGTAGGAGTGAGTAAAGCATCACTGGGTGGTGTGAATCAGAGGGTCTGAATTAAGATAGGCAGTGTGTGGCAATGTAGGATGGAGAAAAGCTCCGTGGGGTGGTCAGCATGGGGAGGTCAGGAAACATGCAGTGGCAATGTAGGATAGGTTTCTGAAAAACATCGCGGGGTGGTGCGCATGTATGGGTGTGTAACATTACATTCACTAGGAGTAGTGAGAAAAACATCACGGGGTGGTGTGAATCGGAGGGTCTGAATTAAGATACGCAGTGAGTGGCAATGTAGTATCGAGAAAAGCACCGCGGGGTGGTCAGCATGGTTAGGTCCGGAAACATGTAGTGGCCATGTAGGATAGGTTTCTGAAAAACATCGCGGGGTGGTGCGCATTGTATGGGTGTGTAACATTACATTCACTAGTAGGAGTGAGAAAAACATCGCAGGGTGGTGCGCATTCAATGTGTGTGTAACATTACATTCACTAGTAGGAGTGAGAAAAACATCACGGGTTGGTGTGAATCTGAGGCTCTTAATTAGGATAGGCAGTGAGTTGCAATGTAGGATGGAGTAAAGCACCGCGGGGTGGACAGCATGGGGAGGTCAGGAAACATGCAGTGGCAATGTAGGATAGGTTTATGAAAAAGATCGCGGGGTGGTGCTCATTGTATGGGTATGTAACACACATTCACTAGTAGGAGAGAGAAAATCATCGCGGGGTGGTGTGAATCGGAGGGTCTGAATTAGGATAGGCTGTGAGTGGCAATGGAGGATGGAGAAAAGCGCTGCGGAGTGTTCAGCATGGGGAGGTCAGGAAACATGCAGTGGCAATCTAGGATAGGTTTCTGAAAATCATCGCCGGGTGGTGCGCATTCTATGGGAGTGTAACATTACATTCACTAGTAGGAGTGAGAAAAACATCACGGGGTGGTGCACATTGTATGGCTGTGTAACATTACATTCACTAGTAGGAGTGAGAAAAACATCACGGGGTGGTGTGAATCGGAGGGTGTGAATTAGGATAGGCAGTGAGTGGCAATGTAGGATGGAGAAAAGCACCACGGAGAGGTCAGCATGGTGAGGTCAGGAAACATGCAGTGGCAATGTAGGATAGGTTTCTGAAAAACATCGCGGGTGGTGCGCATTGTATGGGTGTGTAACATTACATTCACTAGTAGGAGTGAGAAAAACATCGTGGGGCGGTGTGAATCGGAGGGTCTGAAGTAGGATAGGCAGTGAGTGGCAATGTAGGATGGAGAAAAGCAACGCGCGGTGGTCAGCATGGTGAGGTCAGGAAACATGCAGTGGCAAATTTAGGATAGGTTTCTGAAAAACATCGCGGGTGGTGCGCATTGTATGTGTGTGTAACATTTCATTCACAAGTAGGAGTGAGAAAAACATCGTGGGGTGGTGTGAATCGGAGGGTCTGAAGTAGGATAGGCAGTGAGTGGCAATGTAGGATGGAGAAAAGCACCGCGGAGTGGTCAGCATGGGGAGGTCATTAAACATGCAGTGGCAATGTAGGATAGGTTTCTGGAAAACATCGCGGGGTGGTGCGCATTGTATGGGTGTGTAACATTACATTCACTAGTACGAGTGACAAAAATATCACGTGGTGGTGTGAACCGGGTGGTCTGAATTAGGATAGTCAGTGAGTGGCAATGTAGGATGGAGAAAAGCACCGCGGGTTGGTCAGCATGGAGAGGTCAGGAAACATGCAATGGCAATGTAGGATACGTTTCTGAAAAACATCGCGGGGTGGTTCGCATTGTATCTGTGTGTACCATTACATTCACTAGTAGGAGTGAGAAAAACATCTTGGGGTGGTGCGCAATGTATGGCTGTGTAACATTACATTCACTAGTAGGAGTGAGAAAAACATCACGGTGTGATGTGAATCGGAGGTTCTGAATTAGGATAGGCAGTGAGTGGCAATGTAGGATCGAGAAAAACAGGGCGGGGTGGTCAGCAAGGGGAGGTCAGGAAACATGCTGTGGCAATGTAGGATAGGTTTCTGAAAAACATCGCGGGGTGGTGCGCATTGTATGGGTGTGTAACATTACAGTCACTAGTAGGAGTGAGAAAAACATCACGGGGTGGTGTGAATTGGAGGTTCTGAATTAGGATAGGCAGTGAGTGGAAATGTAGGATGGAGAAAAGCACCACGGGGTGGTCAGCATGGAGAGGTCAGGAAACATGCAGTGGTAATGTAGGATAGGTTTCTGAAAAACATCGCGGGGTGGTGCGCATTGTATGGGTGTGTAACATTACATTCACTAGTAGGAGTGAGAAAAACATCGCGGGGTGGTGTGAATCGGAGGGTCTGAATTAGAATAGGCAGTGAGTGGCAATGTAGGATGGAGAAAAGCACTGTGGGGTGGTCAGCATGGGGAGGACAGAAACATGCAGTGGCAATGTAGGATACATGTCTGAAAAACATCGCGGGGTGGTGGGCATTGTATAGGTGTGTAACATTACATTCACTAGTAGAAATGAGAAAAACATCGCAGGGTGGTGCGAATTGTATGGCTGTGTAACATTACATTCACTAGTAGGAGTGAGTAAAGCATCACTGGGTGGTGTGAATCAGAGGGTCTGAATTAAGATAGGCAGTGTGTGGCAATGTAGGATGGAGAAAAGCTCCGTGGGGTGGTCAGCATGGGGAGGTCAGGAAACATGCAGTGGCAATGTAGGATAGGTTTCTGAAAAACATCGCGGGGTGGTGCGCATGTATGGGTGTGTAACATTACATTCACTAGGAGTAGTGAGAAAAACATCACGGGGTGGTGTGAATCGGAGGGTCTGAATTAAGATACGCAGTGAGTGGCAATGTAGTATCGAGAAAAGCACCGCTGGGTGGTCAGCATGGTTAGGTCCGGAAACATGTAGTGGCAATGTAGGATAGGTTTCTGAAAAACATCGCGGGGTGGTGCGCATTGTATGGGTGTGTAACATTACATTCACTAGTAGGAGTGAGAAAAACATCGCAGGGTGGTGCGCATTCAATGTGTGTGTAACATTACATTCACTAGTAGGAGTGAGAAAAACATCACGGGTTGGTGTGAATCTGAGGCTCTTAATTAGGATAGGCAGTGAGTTGCAATGTAGGATGGAGTAAAGCACCGCGGGGTGGACAGCATGGGGAGGTCAGGAAACATGCAGTGGCAATGTAGGATAGGTTTATGAAAAAGATCGCGGGGTGGTGCTCATTGTATGGGTATGTAACACACATTCACTAGTAGGAGAGAGAAAAACATCGCGGGGTGGTGTGAATCGGAGGGTCTGAATTAGGATAGGCTGTGAGTGGCAATGGAGGATGGAGAAAAGCGCTGCGGAGTGTTCAGCATATGGAGGTCAGGAAACATGCAGTGGCAATCTAGGATAGGTTTCTGAAAATCATCGCCGGGTGGTGCGCATTCTATGGGAGTGTAACATTACATTCACTAGTAGGAGTGAGAAAAACATCACGGGGTGGTGCGCATTGTATGGCTGTGTAACATTACATTCACTAGTAGGAGTGAGAAAAACATCACGGGGTGGTGTGAATCGGAGGGTGTGAATTAGGATAGGCAGTGAGTGGCAATGTAGGATGGAGAAAAGCACCACGGAGAGGTCAGCATGGTGAGGTCAGGAAACATGCAGTGGCAATGTAGGATAGGTTTCTGAAAAACATCGCGGGTGGTGCGCATTGTATGGGTGTGTAACATTACATTCACTAGTAGGAGTGAGAAAAACATCGTGGGGCGGTGTGAATCGGAGGGTCTGAAGTAGGATAGGCAGTGAGTGGCAATGTAGGATGGAGAAAAGCACCGCGGAGTGGTCAGCATGGGGAGGTCATGAAACATGCAGTGGCAATGTAGGATAGGTTTCTGAAAAACATCGCGGGGTGGTGCGCATTGTATGGGTGTGTAACATTACATTCACTAGTAGGAGTGAGAAAAACATCGCGGGGTGGTGCGCATTTTATGGCTGTGTAACATTACATTCACTAGTACGAGTGAGAAAAATATCACGGGGTGGTGTGAATCAGGGGGTCTGAATTAGGATAGGCAGTGAGTGGCAATGTAGGATGGAGAAAAGCACCGCGTGTTGGTCAGCATGGAGAGGTCAGGAAACATGCAGTGGCAATGTAGGATACGTTTCTGAAAAACATCGCGGGGTGGTGCGCATTGTATCGGTGTGTAACATTACATTCACTAGTAGGAGTGAGAGAAACATCACGGTGTGGTGTGAATCGGAGGTTCTAAATTAGGATAGGCAGTGAGTGGCAATGTAGGAATGAGAAAAACAGGGCGGGGTGGTCAGCAAGGGGAGGTCAGGAAACATGCAGTGGCAATGTAGGATATGTTTCTTAAAAACATCGTGGGTTGGTCGCATTGTATGGCTGTGTAACATTACAGTCACTAGTAGGAGTGAGAAAAACATCACGGGGTGGTGTGAATCGGTGGGTCTGAATTAGGATAGGCAGTGAGTGGCAATGTAGGATGGAGAAAAGCACCACGGGGTGGTCAGAATGGGGAGGTCAGGAAACATGCAGTGGTAATGTAGGATAGGTTTCTGAAAAACATCGCGGGGTGGTGCGCATTGTATGGGTGTGTAAGATTACATTCACTAGTAGGAGTGAGTAAAGCATCACTGGGTGGTGTGAATCGGAGGGTCTGAATTAAGATAGGCAGTGAGTGGCAATGTAGGATGGAGAAAAGCTCCGTGGGTTGGTCAGCATGGGGAGGTCAGGAAACATGCACTGGCAATGTAGGATAGGTTTCTGAAAAACATCACGGGGTGGTTCGCATGTATGGGTGTGTAACATTACATTCACTAGTAGGAGTGAGAAAAACATCACGGGGTGGTGTGAATCGGAGGGTCTGAATTAGGATACACAGTGAGTGGCAATGTAGTATGGAGAAAAGCACCGCGGGGTGGTCAGAATGGTTAGGTCCGGAAACATGTAGTGGCAATGTAGGATAGGTTTCTGAAAAACATCGCGGGTTGGTGCGCATTGTATGGGTGTGTAACATTACATTCACTAGTAGGAGTGAGAAAAACATCGCAGGGTGGTGCGCATTCAATGTGTGTATAACATTACATTCACTAGTAGGAGTGAGAAAAACATCACGGGTTGGTGTGAATCTGAGGCTCTTAATTAGGATAGGCAATGAGTGGCAATGTAGGATGGAGAAAAGCTCCGTGGGTCTGTCAGCATGGGGAGGTCACGAAACATGCAGTGGCAATGTAGGATAGGTTTCTGAAAAACATCGCGGGGTGGTGCGCATGTATGGGTGTGTAACATTACATTCACCAGTAGGAGTGAGAAAAACATCACGGGGTGGTGTGAATCGGAGGGTCTGAATTAGGATACGCAGTGAGTGGCAATGTAGTATGGAGAAAAGCACCGCTTGGTGGTCAGAATGGTTAGGTCCGGAAACATGTAGTGGCAATGTAGGATAGGATTCTGAAAAACATCGCGGGTTGGTGCGCATTGTATGGGTGAGAAACATTACATTCACTAGTAGGAGTGAGAAAAACATCGCAGGGTGGTGCGCATTCAATGTGTGTATAACATTACATTCACTAGTAGGAGTGAGAAAAACATCACGGTGTGGTGTGAATCAGAGGTTCTGAATTAGGATAGGCAGTGAGTGGCAATGTAGGATCGAGAAAAACAGGGCGGGGTAGTCAGCAAGGGGAGGTCACAAAACATGCAGTGGCAATGTACGATATGTTTCTGAAAATCATCGTGGGGTGGTCGCCTTGTATGGCTGTGTACCATTACATTCACTAGTAGGAGAGAGAAAAACATCTTGGGGTGGTGCGCAATGTATGGCTTGTAACATTACATTCACTAGTAGGAGTGAGAAAAACATCACGGGGTGGTGCGCATTTTATGGCTGTGTAACATTACATTCACTAGTAGGAGTGAGAAGAGCATCTCGGGGTGGTGTGAATTGGAGGGTCTGAATTAATATAGGCAGTGGGTGGCAATGTAGGATGGAGAAAAGCACCGCGGGGTGGTCAGCATTGGGAGGTCAGGAAACATGCAGTGGCAATGTAGGATAGGTTTCTGAAAAACATGGGCGGGTGGTGCGCATTGTATGCGTGTGTAACATTACATTCACCAGTAGGAGTGAGAAAAACATCGCAGGGTGGTACACATTCTATGTGTGTGTAACATTACATTCACTAGAAGGAGTGAGAAAAACATCACGGGGTGGTGTCAATCGGAGGGTCTGAATTAGGATACGCAGTGACTGGCAATGTAGGATGGAAAAAGCACCGCGGGGTGGACAGCATGGGGAAGTCAGGAAACATGCAGTGGCAATGTAGGATAGGTTTCTGAAAAACATCGCGGGGTGGTGCGCATTGTATGGGTGTATAACATACATTCACTAGTAGGAGTGAGAAAAACATCGCGGGGTGGTGTGAATCGGAGGGTCTGAATTAGGATAGGCATTGAGTGGCAATGGAGGATGGAGAAAAGCACCGCGGAGTGTTCAGCGTGGGGAGGTCAGGAAATATGCAGTGGCAATTTAGGATAGGTTTCTGAAAAACATCGCCGGGTGGTGCGCATTATATGAGTGTGTAACATTGCATTCACTAGTAGGAGTGAGAAAAACATCACGGGGTGGTGCGCATTGTATGGCTGTGTACCATTGCATTCACTAGTAGGAGTGAGAAAAACATCACGGGGTGGTGTGAATCGGAGGGTCTGAATTAGGATAGGCAGTGAGTGGCAATGTAGGATGGAGAAAAGCACCGTGGGGTGGTCATCATGGGGAGGTCAGGAAACATGCAGTGGCAATGTAGGATTGGTTTCTGAAAAACATCGCGGGGTGGTGCGCATTCGATGGGTGTATAACATTACATTCACTAGTAGGAGTTAGAAAAACATCACGGGGTGGTGGGAATCCGAGGGTCTGAATTAGGATAGGCAGTGAGTGGCAATGGAGGATGGAAAAAAGCACCGCGGAGTGTTCAGCATGGGGAGGTGAGGAAACATGCGGTGGCAATGTAGGATAGGTTTCTGAAAAACCTCGCGGGGTGGTGTGCTTGTATGTGTGTGTAACATTATATTCACTAGTAGAAGAGAGAAAAACATCACGGGGTGGTGCAAATTGTATGGCTGTGTAGCATTACATTCACTAGTAGGAGTGAGAAAAACATCACGGGGTGGTGTGAATCGGAGGGTCTGAATTAGGATAGGCAGTGAGTGGCAATGTAAGATAAAGAAAAGCACCACGGGGTGGTCAGCATGGGGAGGTCAGGAATCACGCAGTGGCAATATAGGATAAATTTCTGAAAAACATCGCGGGGTGGTGCGCATTTTATGGGTGTGTAACATTACATTCACTAGTAGGAGTGAGAAAAACATCGCGGGGTGGTGCCCATTGTATGGGAGTGTACCATTACATTCACGAGTAGGAGTGAGAAAAATATCAAGGGGTGTTGTGAATCTGAGGGTCTTAATTATAATAGGCAGTGAGTGGCAATGTAGGATGGAGAAAAGCACCGCGGGTTGGTCAACATGGAGAGGTCAGGAAACATGCAGTGGCAATGTAGGATAAGTTTCTGAAAAACATCGCGGGGTGGTGTGCATTGCATTGGTGTGTAACATTACATTCACTAGTAGGAGTGAGAAAAACATCACGGGTTGGTGTGAATCGGAGGGTCTGAATTAGGATAGGCAGTGAGTGGCAATGTAAGATGGGGAAAAGCACCGTGGGGTGGTCAGTGTTGGGAGGGCAGGAAACATTTAGTGGCAATGTAGGATAGGTTTCTGAAAAACTTCGAGTGGCGGTGCGCATTGTATGGGTGTGTAACATTACATTCAGTAGTAGGAGTGAGAAAAATATCACGGAGTGGTGTGAATCGGAGGGTCTGAATTAGGTTAGGCAGTGAATGGCAATGTAGGATAAAGAAAAGCACCGCGGGGTGGTCAGCATGGGGAGGTCAGGAAACATGCAGTGGTAATGTAGGATAGGTTTCTGAAAAACATCGCGGGGTGGTGCGCTTTGTATGGGTGTGTAAGATTACATTCACTAGTAGGAGTGAGTAAAGCATCACTGGGTGGTGTGAATCGGAGGGTCTGAATTAAGATAGGCAGTGAGTGGCAATGTAGGATGGAGAAAAGCTCCGTGGGTTGGTCAGCATGGGGAGGTCAGGAAACATGCACTGGCAATGTAGGATAGGTTTATGAATAACATCACGGGGTGGTGCGCATGTATGGGTGTGTAACATTACATTCACTAGTAGGAGTGAGAAAAACATCACGGGGTGGTGTGAATCGGAGGGTCTGAATTAGGATACGCAGTGAGTGGCAATGTAGTATGGAGAAAAGCACCGCGGGGTGGTCAGAATGGTTAGGTCCGGAAACATGTAGTGGCAATGTAGGATAGGTTTCTGAAAAACATCGCGGGTTGGTGCGCATTGTATGGGTGTGTAACATTACATTCACTAGTAGGAGTCAGAAAAACATCGCAGGGTGGTGCGCATTCAATGTGTGTATAACATTACATTCACTAGTAGGAGTGAGAAAAACATCACGGGTTGGTGTGAATCTGAGGCTCTTAATTAGGATAGGCAATGAGTGGCAATGTAGGATGGAGAAAAGCTCCGTGGGTCTGTCAGCATGGGGAGGTCAGGAAACATGCAGTGGCAATGTAGGATAGGTTTCTGAAAAACATCGCGGGGTGGTGCGCATGTATGGGTGTGTAACATTACATTCACTAGTAGGAGTGAGAAAAACATCACGGGGTGGTGTGAATCGGAGGGTCTGAATTAGGATACGCAGTGAGTGGCAATGTAGGATGGAGAAAAGCACCACGGGGTGGTCAGCAAGGGGAGGTCAGGAAACATGCAGTGGCAATGTAGGATAGGTTTCTGAAAAACATCGCGGGGTGGTGCGCCTTGTATTTGTGTGTAACATTACATTAACTAGTAGGAGGGAGAAAAATATCACGGGGTGGTGTGAATCATAAGATCTGAATTAGGGTGGCAGTGAGTGGCAATGTAGGAAGGAGAAAAGCACCATGGCGTGGTCAGAATGGGGAAGTCAGGAAACATGCAATGTCCATGTAAGATAAAGTTTTCTGAAATATATCGCGGGGTGGTGCGCATTGTATGGGTGTGTAACATTACATTCACTAGTAGGAGGGAGAAAAACATCACGGGGTGGTGTGAATCATAGGATCGGAATTAGTATAGGAAGTGAGTGGCAATGTAGGATGGAGAAAAGCACCACGGGGTGGTCAGCATGGGGAGCTCAGGAAACATGCAGTGGCAATGTAGGATAGGTTTCTGAAAAACATCGTGGGGTGGTGCGCATTGTATGGGTGTGTAACATTACATTCACTAGTTTGAGTGAGAAATACAATACGGGATGGAGTGAATCGGAAGGTGTGAATTAGGATAGGCAGTGAGTGGCAATGTAGAACGGAGAAAAGCCCAAAGGGGTGGTCAGCATGGGGAGGTTAGGAAACATGCAGTGGCTATGTAGGATAGGTTTCTGAAAAACTTTGTGGAGTTGTGCGCATTGTATGGTTGTGTAACATAACATTCACTAGTAGGAGTGAGAAAAACATCAAGGGATGGTCTGAATCGGAGTGTCTGAATTAGGATTGGCAGTGTGTGGCAATGTAGGATGGAGAAAAGCACCATGGGGTGGTCAGGATGGGGAGGTCAAGAAACATGCAGTGGCAATGTAGGATAAGTTTCTGAAAAACATCGCGGGGTAGTGCGCATTGTAAGGGTTTCTAACATTACATTCAGTAGTAGGAATGAGAAAAACGTCACGGGTGGTGTGAATCGGAGGGCCTGAATTTGGATAGGCAGTGAGTGGCAATGTAGGATGGAGAAAAGTAACACGGGGTGGTCATCAAGGCGAAGTCCGGAAACATGCAGTGGCAATGTAGCATAGGTTTCTGAAAAACATCGCGAGGTGGTGCGCCTTGTATGAGCTTCTCACATTACATTCACTAGTAGTGTGGGAAAAACATCACGGGGTGGTGTGAATCATAGGATCTAAACTAGGTTAGGAAGTGAGTAGCAATGTAGGATGGAGAAAAGCACCATGGGGTGGTCAAAATGGGGAGGACTGGAAATATGCAGTGTCAATGTAGGATAGGTTTCTGAAAAACATTGTGGGGTCGTGCGCATTGTATGAGTGTGTAACATTACATTCACTAGTAGGAGTGAGAAAAACATCACGGGGTGGTGTGAATCATAAGATCTGAATTAGGTTGGCACTGAGTAGCAATGTAGGATGGAGAAAAGCACCACGGGGTGGTCAGCATGGGGAGGTCAGGAAACATGCAGTGGCAATGTAGGATAGGTTTCTGAAAAACATCGCGGGGTGGTGCGCATTGTAAGGGTTTCTGAAAGGCCGTTCACTTGTAGGAGTGAAAAAACATGACGGAGTGGTGTGAATCGGAGGGTCTGAATTAGGACAGGCAGTGATTGGCAATGTAGGATGGAGAAAACCACCACGAAGTGGTCAGCCTGCCGAGGTCAGGAAACATGCATTGGCAAGGTAGGATAGGTTTCTGAAAAACATAGCGGGGTGCTGCGCTTTGTATCGGTTTGTATCATTACATTCACTAGTAGGAGTGAGAAAAACATCACGGGATGTTGTGAATCGGAGCATCTGAATTAGGATAGGCAGGGAGGGCAATGTAGGATGGAAAGAAGCACCACGGGGTGGTCAGCATGTGGAGGTCAGGAAACATGCAGTGGCAATGTAGGATAGGATTCTGAAAAACATCGCGGGGTGGTGCGCATTGTATGGGTGTGTAACATTACATTCACTAGTAGGAGTGAGAAAAACATGACGGGGTGGTGTGAATCGGAGGTTCTGAATTAGGATAGGCAGTGAGTGGCAATGTAGGATGGAGAACCGCACCACTGGGTGGTCATCATGTGGAGGTCAGGAAACATGCAGTGGCAATGTAGGATTGGTTTCTGAAAAACATCGCGGGGGAGTGCGCATTGTATGGGTTTCTAACATTACATTCAGTAGTAGGAATGAGAAAAACATCACGGGGTGGTGTGAATCATAGCATCTGAATTAGAATAGGTAGTGGGTGGCAATGTAGGATGGAGAAAAGCACCACGGGGTGGGCAGTATGGGGAGGTCAGGAAACATGCAGTGGCAATGAAGGATAGGTTTCTGAAAAACACTGCTGCGTGGTGCACCATGGTATCGGTGTGTAACATAACATTCACTAGTAGGAGTGAGAAAAACATCAAGGGTTGGTCTGAATTGGAGTGTCTGAATTAGGATAGGCAGCGAGGGGCAATGTAGGATGGAGAAAAGCACCACGAGGTGGTCAGCATGGGGAGGTCAGGAAACATGCAGTGGCAAAGTAGGATAGGTTTCTGAAAAACATCGCGGGGTGGTGCGCATTGTATGAGTGTGTAACATTATATTCACTAGTAGGAGTGAGAAAATCATCACGGGGTGGAGTGAATTGGAGGGTCTGAATTAGGATAGGCAGTGAGTGGCAATGTAGGATGGAGAAAAGCAACACGGGGTGGTGAGCATGGGGAGGTAAGGAAACATGCATTGGCAAAGTAGGATAGGTTTCGGAAAAACATCTCAAGGTGGTGCGCATTGAATGGGTATGTAACATTACATTCTTTTGTAGGAGTGAAAAAAACATCAAGGGGTGGTCTGAATCGGAGCGTCTGAATTAGGATAGGCAGGGAGTGGCAATGTAGGATGGAGAAGAGCACCACGGGGTGGTCAGCATGGGGAGGTCAGGAAACATGCAGTGGCAATGTAGGATAGGTTTCAGAAAAACATCTCACGGTGGTGCGCATTGAATGGGTATGTAACATTACATTCATTAGTAGGAGTGAGAAAAACATCAAGGAGTGGTCTGAATCGGAGCGTCTGAATTAGGATAGGCAGTGAGTGGCAATGTAGGATGGAGAAGAGCACCACGATGTGGTCAGCATGGGGACGTCAGGAAACATGCAGTGGTAATGTAGGATAGGTTTCTGAAAAACATCGCGGGGTGGTGCGCTTTGTATGGGTGTGTAAGATTACATTCACTAGTAGGAGTGAGTAAAGCATCACTGGGTGGTGTGAATCGGAGGGTCTGAATTAAGATAGGCAGTGAGTGGCAATGTAGGATGGAGAAAAGCTCCGTGGGTTGGTCAGCATGGGGAGGTCAGGAAACATGCACTGGCAATGTAGGATAGGTTTATGAATAACATCACGGGGTGGTGCGCATGTATGGGTGTGTAACATTACATTCACTAGTAGGAGTGAGAAAAACATCACGGGGTGGTGTGAATCGGAGGGTCTGAATTAGGATACGCAGTGAGTGGCAATGTAGTATGGAGAAAAGCACCGCGGGGTGGTCAGAATGGTTAGGTCCGGAAACATGTAGTGGCAATGTAGGATAGGTTTCTGAAAAACATCGCGGGTTGGTGCGCATTGTATGGGTGTGTAACATTACATTCACTAGTAGGAGTCAGAAAAACATCGCAGGGTGGTGCGCATTCAATGTGTGTATAACATTACATTCACTAGTAGGAGTGAGAAAAACATCACGGGTTGGTGTGAATCTGAGGCTCTTAATTAGGATAGGCAATGAGTGGCAATGTAGGATGGAGAAAAGCTCCGTGGGTCTGTCAGCATGGGGAGGTCAGGAAACATGCAGTGGCAATGTAGGATAGGTTTCTGAAAAACATCGCGGGGTGGTGCGCATGTATGGGTGTGTAACATTACATTCACTAGTAGGAGTGAGAAAAACATCACGGGGTGGTGTGAATCGGAGGGTCTGAATTAGGATACGCAGTGAGTGGCAATGTAGGATGGAGAAAAGCACCACGGGGTGGTCAGCAAGGGGAGGTCAGGAAACATGCAGTGGCAATGTAGGATAGGTTTCTGAAAAACATCGCGGGGTGGTGCGCCTTGTATTTGTGTGTAACATTACATTAACTAGTAGGAGGGAGAAAAATATCACGGGGTGGTGTGAATCATAAGATCTGAATTAGGGTGGCAGTGAGTGGCAATGTAGGAAGGAGAAAAGCACCATGGCGTGGTCAGAATGGGGAAGTCAGGAAACATGCAATGTCCATGTAAGATAAAGTTTTCTGAAATATATCGCGGGGTGGTGCGCATTGTATGGGTGTGTAACATTACATTCACTAGTAGGAGGGAGAAAAACATCACGGGGTGGTGTGAATCATAGGATCGGAATTAGTATAGGAAGTGAGTGGCAATGTAGGATGGAGAAAAGCACCACGGGGTGGTCAGCATGGGGAGCTCAGGAAACATGCAGTGGCAATGTAGGATAGGTTTCTGAAAAACATCGTGGGGTGGTGCGCATTGTATGGGTGTGTAACATTACATTCACTAGTTTGAGTGAGAAATACAATACGGGATGGAGTGAATCGGAAGGTGTGAATTAGGATAGGCAGTGAGTGGCAATGTAGAACGGAGAAAAGCCCAAAGGGGTGGTCAGCATGGGGAGGTTAGGAAACATGCAGTGGCTATGTAGGATAGGTTTCTGAAAAACTTTGTGGAGTTGTGCGCATTGTATGGTTGTGTAACATAACATTCACTAGTAGGAGTGAGAAAAACATCAAGGGATGGTCTGAATCGGAGTGTCTGAATTAGGATTGGCAGTGTGTGGCAATGTAGGATGGAGAAAAGCACCATGGGGTGGTCAGGATGGGGAGGTCAAGAAACATGCAGTGGCAATGTAGGATAAGTTTCTGAAAAACATCGCGGGGTAGTGCGCATTGTAAGGGTTTCTAACATTACATTCAGTAGTAGGAATGAGAAAAACGTCACGGGTGGTGTGAATCGGAGGGCCTGAATTTGGATAGGCAGTGAGTGGCAATGTAGGATGGAGAAAAGTAACACGGGGTTGTCATCAAGGCGAAGTCCGGAAACATGCAGTGGCAATGTAGCATAGGTTTCTGAAAAACATCGCGAGGTGGTGCGCCTTGTATGAGCTTCTCACATTACATTCACTAGTAGTGTGGGAAAAACATCACGGGGTGGTGTGAATCATAGGATCTAAACTAGGTTAGGAAGTGAGTAGCAATGTAGGATGGAGAAAAGCACCATGGGGTGGTCAAAATGGGGAGGACTGGAAATATGCAGTGTCAATGTAGGATAGGTTTCTGAAAAACATTGTGGGGTCGTGCGCATTGTATGAGTGTGTAACATTACATTCACTAGTAGGAGTGAGAAAAACATCACGGGGTGGTGTGAATCATAAGATCTGAATTAGGTTGGCACTGAGTAGCAATGTAGGATGGAGAAAAGCACCACGGGGTGGTCAGCATGGGGAGGTCAGGAAACATGCAGTGGCAATGTAGGATAGGTTTCTGAAAAACATCGCGGGGTGGTGCGCATTGTAAGGGTTTCTGAAAGGCCGTTCACTTGTAGGAGTGAAAAAACATGACGGAGTGGTGTGAATCGGAGGGTCTGAATTAGGACAGGCAGTGATTGGCAATGTAGGATGGAGAAAACCACCACGAAGTGGTCAGCCTGCCGAGGTCAGGAAACATGCATTGGCAAGGTAGGATAGGTTTCTGAAAAACATAGCGGGGTGCTGCGCTTTGTATCGGTTTGTATCATTACATTCACTAGTAGGAGTGAGAAAAACATCACGGGATGTTGTGAATCGGAGCATCTGAATTAGGATAGGCAGGGAGGGCAATGTAGGATGGAAAGAAGCACCACGGGGTGGTCAGCATGTGGAGGTCAGGAAACATGCAGTGGCAATGTAGGATAGGATTCTGAAAAACATCGCGGGGTGGTGCGCATTGTATGGGTGTGTAACATTACATTCACTAGTAGGAGTGAGAAAAACATGACGGGGTGGTGTGAATCGGAGGTTCTGAATTAGGATAGGCAGTGAGTGGCAATGTAGGATGGAGAACCGCACCACTGGGTGGTCATCATGTGGAGGTCAGGAAACATGCAGTGGCAATGTAGGATTGGTTTCTGAAAAACATCGCGGGGGAGTGCGCATTGTATGGGTTTCTAACATTACATTCAGTAGTAGGAATGAGAAAAACATCACGGGGTGGTGTGAATCATAGCATCTGAATTAGAATAGGTAGTGGGTGGCAATGTAGGATGGAGAAAAGCACCACGGGGTGGGCAGTATGGGGAGGTCAGGAAACATGCAGTGGCAATGAAGGATAGGTTTCTGAAAAACACTGCTGCGTGGTGCACCATGGTATCGGTGTGTAACATAACATTCACTAGTAGGAGTGAGAAAAACATCAAGGGTTGGTCTGAATTGGAGTGTCTGAATTAGGATAGGCAGCGAGGGGCAATGTAGGATGGAGAAAAGCACCACGAGGTGGTCAGCATGGGGAGGTCAGGAAACATGCAGTGGCAAAGTAGGATAGGTTTCTGAAAAACATCGCGGGGTGGTGCGCATTGTATGAGTGTGTAACATTATATTCACTAGTAGGAGTGAGAAAATCATCACGGGGTGGAGTGAATTGGAGGGTCTGAATTAGGATAGGCAGTGAGTGGCAATGTAGGATGGAGAAAAGCAACACGGGGTGGTGAGCATGGGGAGGTAAGGAAACATGCATTGGCAAAGTAGGATAGGTTTCGGAAAAACATCTCAAGGTGGTGCGCATTGAATGGGTATGTAACATTACATTCTTTTGTAGGAGTGAAAAAAACATCAAGGGGTGGTCTGAATCGGAGCGTCTGAATTAGGATAGGCAGGGAGTGGCAATGTAGGATGGAGAAGAGCACCACGGGGTGGTCAGCATGGGGAGGTCAGGAAACATGCAGTGGCAATGTAGGATAGGTTTCAGAAAAACATCTCACGGTGGTGCGCATTGAATGGGTATGTAACATTACATTCATTAGTAGGAGTGAGAAAAACATCAAGGAGTGGTCTGAATCGGAGCGTCTGAATTAGGATAGGCAGTGAGTGGCAATGTAGGATGGAGAAGAGCACCACGATGTGGTCAGCATGGGGACGTCAGGAAACATGCAGTGGCAATGTAGGATAGGTTTCTGAAAATCATCACGGGGTGGTGCGCATTGTATGGGTGTGTAACATTATATTCACTAGTAGGATTGAGAAAAACATCACAGGGTGGTGTGAATCGGAGGGTCTGAATTAGGATAGGCAGTGAGTGGTAATGTAGGATTGAGAAAAGCACCACGGGGTGGTCATCATGGGGAGGTCAGGAAACATGCAGTGGCAATGTAGGATAGGTTTCAGAAAAACATCGCGAGGTTGTCCGCATTGTATGGGTTTCTAACATTACATTCAATAATAGGAATGAGAAAAAGATCACGGGGTGGTTTGAATCGGAGGGCCTGAATTTGGATAGGCACTGAGTGGCAATGTAGGATGGAGAAAAGTAAGACGGGGTGGTCAGTATTTGGAGGTCAGGAAACATGCAGTGGCAATGTAGCATAGGTTTTTGAAAAACATCACGGGGTGGTGCCATTGTATGGGTTTCTCACATTACATTCACTAGGAGTGTGGGAATAACATCACGGGGTGGTTTGAATCATAGGATCTAAATTAGGATAGGCAGTGAGTAGCAATATAGGATGGAGAAAAGCACTACGGGGTGATCAGATTGGGGAGGTTAGGAAATATGCAGTGTCAATGTAGGATAGCTTTCTGAAAAACATCGCGGGGTTGTGCGCATTGTATGGTTGTGTAACATTACATTCACTAGTAGGAGTGAGAAAAACATCACGGGGTGGTGTGAATCATAAGATCTGAATTAGGTTGGCAGTGAGTAGCAATGTAGGATGGAGAAAAGCACCACGGGGTGGTCAGCAAGGGGAGGTCAGGAAACATGCAGTGGCAATGTAGGATAGGTTTCTGAAAAACATCGCGGGGTGGTGCTCCTTGTATTTGTGTGTAACATTACATTAACTAGTAGGAGGGAGAAAAACATCACGGGGTGGTGTGAATCATAAGATCTGAATTAGGGTGGCAGTGAGTGGCAATGTAGGAAGGAGAAAAGCACCACGGCGTGGTCAGAATGGGGAAGTCAGGAAACATGCAATGTCAATGTATGATAAAGTTTTCTGAAAAATATCGCGGGGTGCTGCGCATTGTATGGGTGTGTAACATTACATTCACTAGTAGGAGGGAGAAAAACATCACGGGGTGGTGTGAATCATAAGATCTGAATTAGGTTGGCAGTGAGTAGCAATGTAGGATGGAGAAAAGCACCACGGGGTGGTCAGCATGGGGAGGTCAGGAAACATGCAGTGGCAATGTAGGATAGGTTTCTGAAAAACATCGCGGGGTGGTGCGCATTGTAAGGGTTTCAAAAAGGCCGTTCACTTGTAGGAGTGAAAAAACATGACGGAGTGGTGTGAATCGGAGGGTCTGAATTAGGACAGGCAGTTATTGGCAATGTAGGATGGAGAAAACCACCACGGATTGGTCAGCCTGGCGAGGTCAGGAAACATGCATTGGCAAGGTAGGATAGGTTTCTGAAAAACATAGCGGGGTGCTCCGCTTTGTATCGGTTTGTATCATTACATTCACTAGTAGGAGTGAGAAAAACATCACGGGGTGGTGTGATTCGGAGCATCTGAATTAGGTTAGGCAAGGAGGACAATGTAGGATGAAAAGAAGCACCACGGGGTGGTCAGCATGTGGAGGTCAGGAAACATGTAGTGGCAATGTAGGATAGGTTTCTGAAAAACATCGCGGGGTGGTGCGCTTTGTATGTGTGTGTAACATTACATTCACTAGTAGGAGGGAGAAAAACATCACGGGATGGTGTGAATCGGAGGTTCTGAATTAGGATAGGCATTGAGTGGCAATGTAGGATGGAGAAAAGCACCACTGGGTGGTCATCATGTGGAGGTCAGGAAACATGCAGTGGCAATGTAGGATTGGTTTCTGAAAAACATAGTGGGGGAGTGCGCATTGTATGGGTTTCTAACATTACATTCAGTAGTAGGAATGATAAAAACATCACGGGGTGGTGTGAATCATAGCATCTGAATTAGAATAGGTAGTGGGTGGCAATGTAGGATGGAGAAAAGCACCACGGGGTGGGCTGTATGGGGAGGTCAGGAAACATGCAATGGCAATGAAGGATAGGTTTCTGAAAAACACTGCTGCGTGGTGCCCATGGTATCGGTGTGTAACATTACATTCACTAGTAGGAGTGAGAAAAACATGACTGTGTGGTGTGAATCGGAGGGTGTGAATTAGGATAGGCAGTGAGTGGCAATGTAGGAGGAAGAAAAGCACCACGGAGAGGTCAGCATGGGGAGGTTAGGAAACATGCATTGGCAATGTAGGATAGGTTTCTGAAAAACATCGTGGAGTTGTGCGCATTGTATGGTTGTGTAACATAACATTCACTAGTAGGAGTGAGAAAAACATCAAGTGTTGGTCTGAATTGGAGTGTCTGAATTAGGATAGGCAGCGAGGGGCAATGTAGGATGGAGAAAAGCACCACGAGGTGGTCAGCATGGGGAGGTCAGGAAACATGCAATGGCAAAGTAGGATAGGTTTCTGAAAAACATCGCGGGGTGGTGCGCATTGTATGGGTGTGTAACATTATATTCACTAGTAAGAGTGAGAAAATCATCACGGGGTGGAGTGAATCGGAGGGTCTGAATTAGGATAGGCAGTAAGTGGCAATGTAGGATGGAGAAAAGCACCACGGGGTGGTGAGCATGGGGAGGTAAGGAAACATACAGTGGCAAAGTAGGATAGGTTTCTGAAAACCATAGCGGGGTGGTGCACATTGTATGGGTGTGTAACATTATATTCACTAGTAGGAGTGAGAACATCATAACGGGGCGGTGTGAATCGGAGGGTCTGAATTAGGATAGGCAGTGAGTGGCAATGTAGGATGGAGAAAAGCACCACGAGGTGGTCAGCATGGGGAGGTCAGGAAACATGCAGTGGCAAAGTAGGATAGGTTTCTGAAAAACATCGCGGGGTGGTGCGCATTGTATGAGTGTGTAACATTATATTCACTAGTAGGAGTGAGAAAATCATCACGGGGTGGAGTGAATTGGAGGGTCTGAATTAGGATAGGCAGTGAGTGGCAATGTAGGATGGAGAAAAGCACCACGGGGTGGTGAGCATGGGGAGGTAAGGAAACATGCATTGGCAAAGTAGGATAGGTTTCGGAAAAACATCTCAAGGTGGTGCGCATTGAATGGGTATGTAACATTACATTCTTTTGTAGGAGTGAAAAAAACATCAAGGGGTGGTCTGAATCGGAGCGTCTGAATTAGGATAGGCAGGGAGTGGCAATGTAGGATGGAGAAGAGCACCACGGGGTGGTCAGCATGGGGAGGTCTGGAAACATGCAGTGGCAATGTAGGATAGGTTTCAGAAAAACATCTCACGGTCGTGCGCATTGAATGGGTATGTAACATTACATTCATTAGTAGGAGTGAGAAAAACATCAAGGAGTGGTCTGAATCGGAGCGTCTGAATTAGGATAGGCAGTGAGTGGCAATGTAGGATGGAGAAGAGCACCACGATGTGGTCAGCATGGGGAGGTCAGGAAACATGCAGTGGCAATGTAGGATAGGTTTCTGAAAATCATCACGGGGTGGTGCGCATTGTATGGGTGTGTAACATTATATTCACTAGTAGGATTGAGAAAAACATCACAGGGTGGTGTGAATCGGAGGGTCTGAATTAGGATAGGCAGTGAGTGGTAATGTAGGATTGAGAAAAGCACCACGGGGTGGTCATCATGGGGAGGTCAGGAAACATGCAGTGGCAATGTAGGATAGGTTTCAGAAAAACATCGCGGGGTTGTCCGCATTGTATGGGTTTCTAACATTACATTCAATAATAGGAATGAGAAAAAGATCACGGGGTGGTTTGAATCGGAGGGCCTGAATTTGGATAGGCACTGAGTGGCAATGTAGGATGGAGAAAAGTAAGACGGGGTGGTCAGTATTTGGAGGTCAGGAAACATGCAGTGGCAATGTAGCATAGGTTTTTGAAAAACATCACGGGGTGGTGCCATTGTATGGGTTTCTCACATTACATTCACTAGGAGTGTGGGAATAACATCAAGGGGTGGTGTGAATCATAGGATCTAAATTAGGATAGGCAGTGAGTAGCAATATAGGATGGAGAAAAGCACTACGGGTGATCAGATTGGGGAGGTTAGGAAATATGCAGTGTCAATGTAGGATAGCTTTCTGAAAAACATCGCGGGGTTGTGCGCATTGTATGGTTGTGTAACATTACATTCACTAGTAGGAGTGAGAAAAACATCACGGGGTGGTGTGAATCATAAGATCTGAATTAGGTTGGCAGTGAGTAGCAATGTAGGATGGAGAAAAGCACCACGTGGTGGTCAGCAAGGGGAGGTCAGGAAACATGCAGTGGCAATGTAGGATAGGTTTCTGAAAAACATCGCGGGGTGGTGCGCCTTGTATTTGTGTGTAACATTACATTAACTAGTAGGAGGGAGAAAAACATCACGGGGTGGTGTGAATCATAAGATCTGAATTAGGGTGGCAGTGAGTGGCAATGTAAGAAGGAGAAAAGCACCACGGCGTGGTCAGAATGGGGAAGTCAGGAAACATGCAATGTCAATGTATGGTAAAGTTTTCTGAAAAATATCGCGTGGTGCTGCGCATTGTATGGGTGTGTAACATTACATTCACTATTAGGAGGGAGAAAAACATCACGGGGTGGTGTGAATCATAAGATCTGAATTAGGTTGGCAGTGAGTAGCAATGTAGGATGGAGAAAAGCACCACGGGGTGGTCAGCATGGGGAGGTCAGGAAACATGCAGTGGCAAAGTAGGATAGGTTTCTGAAAAACATCGCGGGGTGGTGCGCATTGTATGGGTGTGTAACATTATATTCACTAGTAAGAGTGAGAAAATCATCACGGGGTGGAGTGAATCGGAGGGTCTGAATTAGGATAGGCAGTGAGTGGCAATGTAGGATGGAGAAAAGCACCACGGGGTGGTGAGCATGGGGAGGTAAGGAAACATGCAGTGGCAAAGTAGGATAGGTTTCTGAAAACCATAGCGGGGTGGTGCACATTGTATGGGTGTGTAACATTATATTTACTAGTAGGAGTGAGAACATCATAACGGGGCGGTGTGAATCGGAGGGTCTGAATTAGGATAGGCAGTGAGTGGCAATGTAGGATGGCGAAAAGCACCACGGGGTGGTGAGCATGGGGATGTAATGAAACAGGCATTGGCAATGTAGGATAGGTTTCGGAAAAACATCTCACCGTGGTGCGCATTGAATGGGTATGTAACATTACATTCTTTTGTAGGAGTGAGAAAAACATCAAGGGGTGGTCTGAATCGGAGCGTCTGAATTAGGATAGGCAGTGAGTGGCAATGTAGGATGGAGAAGAGCACCACAGGGTGGTCAGCATGGGGAGGTCAGGAAACATGCAGTGGCAATGTAGGATAGGTTTCTGAAAAACATCGCGGGGTGGTGCGCATTGTATGTGTGTGTAACATTACATTCACTAGTAGGAGTGAGAAAAACATGACGGGGTGGTGTGAATCGGAGGTTCTGAATTAGGATAGGCAGTGAGTGGCAATGCAGGATGGAGAAAAGCACCACTGGGTGGTCATCATGTGGAGGTCAGGAAAAATGCAGTGGCAATGTAGGATTGGTTTCTGAAAAACATCGCGGGGGAGTGCGCATTGTATGGGTTTCTAACATTACATTCAGTAGTAGGAATGAGAAAAACATCACGGGGTGGTGTGAATCATAGCATCTGAATTAGAATAGGTAGTGGGTGGCAATGTAGGATGGAGAAAAGCACCACGGGGTGGGCAGTATGGGGAGGTCAGGAAACATGCAGTGGCAATGAAGGATAGGTTTCTGAAAAACACTGCTGTGTGGTGCCCATGGTATCGGTGTGTAACATTACATTCACTAGTAGGAGTGAGAAAAACATGACTGTGTGGTGTGAATCGGAGGGTGTGAATTAGGATAGGCAGTGAGTGGCAATGTAGGAGGGAGAAAAGCACCACGGAGAGGTCACCATGGGGAGGTTAGGAAACATGCAGTGGCAATGTAGGATAGGTTTCTGAAAAACATCGTGGAGTTGTGCGCATTGTATGTTTGTGTAACACAACATTCACTAGTAGGAGTGAGAAAAACATTAAGGGTTGGTCTGAATTGGAGTGTCTGAATTAGGATAGGCAGCGAGGGGCAATGTAGGATGGAGAAAAGCACCACGAGGTGGTCAGCATGGGGAGGTCAGGAAACATGCAGTGGCAAAGTAGGATAGGTTTCTGAAAAACATCGCGGGGTGGTGCGCATTGTATGGGTGTGTAACATTATATTCACTAGTAGGAGTGAGAAAATCATCACGGGGTGTAGTGAACTGGAGGGTCTGAATTAGGATAGGCAGTGAGTGGCAATGTAGGATGGAGAAAAGCACCACGGGGTGGTGAGCATGGGGAGGTAAGGAAACATGCATTGGCAAAGTAGGATAGGTTTCGGAAAAACATCTGAAGGTGGTGCGCATTGAATGGGTATGTAACATTACATTCTTTTGTAGGAGTGAGAAAAACATCAAGGGGTGGTCTGAATCGGAGCGTCTGAATTAGGATAGGCAGTGAGTGGCAATTTAGGATGGAGAAGAGCACCACGGGGTGGTCAGCATGGGGAGGTCAGGAAACATGAAGTGGGAATGTAGGATAGGTTTCAGAAAAACATCTCACAGTGGTGCGCATTGAATGGGTGTAACATTACATTCATTAGTAAGAGTGAGAAAAACATCAAGGAGTGGTCTGAATCGGAGCGTCTGAATTAGGATAGGCAGTGAGTGGCAATGTAGGATGGAGAAGAGCACCACGATGTGGTCAGCATGGGGAGGTCAGGAAACATGCAGTGGCAATGTAGGATAGGTTTCTGAAAAACATCACGGGGTGGTGCGCATTGTATGGGTGTGTAACATTATATTCACTAGTAGGATTGAGAAAAACATCACAGGGTGGTGTGAATCGGAGGGTCTGAATTAGGATAGGCAGTGAGTGGTAATGTAGGATTGAGAAAAGCACCACGGGGTGGTCATCATGGGGAGGTCAGGAAACATGCAGTGGCAATGTAGGATAGGTTTCGGAAAAACATCGCGGGGTTGTCCGCATTGTATGGGTTTCTAACATTACATTCAATAATAGGAATGAGAAAAATATCACGGGGTGGTTTGAATCGGAGGGCCTGAATTTGGATAGGCACTGAGTGGCAATGTAGGATGGTGAAAAGTAAGATGGGTTGTTCAGCATGGGGAGGTCAGGAAACATGCAGTGGCAATGTAGCATAGGTTTTGAAAAACATCACGGGGTGGTGCGCATTGTATGGGTTTCTCACATTACATTCACTAAGAGTGTGGGAAAAACATTGCGGGGTGGTGCGCCTTGTATTTGTGTGTAACATTACATTAACTAGTAGGAGGGA
Organism: Cavia porcellus; assembly: GCF_034190915.1. Taxonomy (NCBI): domain Eukaryota; kingdom Metazoa; phylum Chordata; class Mammalia; order Rodentia; family Caviidae; genus Cavia; species Cavia porcellus. Next base: position 33,766,268 of record NW_026947515.1, read on the forward strand.
GAAAAACATCACGGGGTGGTGTGAATCATAAGATCTGAATTAGGGTTGCAGTGAGTGGCAATGTAGGAAGGAGAAAAGCACCACGGCGTGGTCAGAATGGGGAAGTCAGGAAACATGCAATGTCAATGTATGATAAAGTTTTCTGAAAAATATCGCGGTGTGCTGCGCATTGTATGGGTGTGTAACATTACATTCACTAGTAGGAGGGAGAAAAACATCACAGGGTGGTGTGAATCATAAGATCTGAATTAGGTTGGCAGTGAGTAGCAATGTAGGATGGAGAAAAGCACCACGGGGTGGTCAGCATGGGGAGGTCAGGAAACATGCAGTGGCAATGTAGGATAGGTTTCTGAAAAACATCGCGGGGTGGTGCGCGTTGTAAGGGTTTCTAAAAGGCCGTTCACTTGTAGGAGTGAAAAAACATGACGGAGTGGTGTGAATCGGAGGGTCTGAATTAGGACAGGCAGTGATTGGCAATGTAGGATGGAGAAAACCACCACGGAGTGGTCAGCCTGGCGAGGTCAGGAAACATGCATTGGCAAGGTAGGATAGGTTTCTGAAAAACATAGCGGGGTGCTCCGCTTTGTATCGGTTTGTATCATTACATTCACTAGTAGGAGTGAGAAAAACATCACGGGGTGGTGTGAATCGGACCATCTGAATTAGGTTAGGCAGGGAGGGCAATGTAGGATGGAAAGAAGCACCACGGGCTGGTCAGCATGTGGAGGTCAGGAAACATGTAGTGGCAATGTAGGATAGGTTTCTGAAAAACATCGCGGGTTGGTGCGCATTGTATGTGTGTGTAACATTACATTCACTAGTAGGAGTGAGAAAAACATGACGGGGTGGTGTGAATCGGAGGGTCTGAATTAGGATAGGCAGTGAGTGGCAATGTAGGATGGAGAAAAGCACCACGGGGTGGTGAGCATGGGGAGGTAAGGAAACATGCAGTTGCAAAGTAGGATAGGTTTCTGAAAACCATAGCGGGGTGGTGCACATTGTATGGGTGTGTAACACTATATTCACTAGTAGGAGTGAGAACATCGTCACGGGGCGGTGTGAATCGGAGGGTCTGAATTAGGATAGGCAGTGAGTGGCAATGTAGGATGGCGAAAAGCACCACGGGGTGGTGAGCATGGGGAGGTAATGAAACATGCATTGGCAATGTAGGATAGGTTTCGGAAAAACATCTCACGGTGGTGCGCATTGAATGGGTATGTAACATTACATTCTTTTGTAGGAGTGAGAAAAACATCAAGGGGTGGTCTGAATCGGAGCGTCTGAATTAGGATAGGCAGTGAGTGGCAATGTAGGATGGAGAAGAGCACCACGGGGTGGTCAGCATGGGGAGGTCAGGAAACATGCAGTGGCAATGTAGGATAGGTTTCTGAAAAACATCGCGGGGTGGTGCGCATTGTATGTGTGTGTAACATTACATTCACTAGTAGGAAAGAGAAAAACATGACGGGGTGGTGTGAATCGGAGGTTCTGAATTAGGATAGGCAGTGAGTGGCAATGCAGGATTTTAGAAAAGCACCACTGGGTGGTCATCATGTGGAGGTCAGGAAAAATGCAGTGGCAATGTAGGATTGGTTTCTGAAAAACATCGCGGGGGAGTGCGCATTGTATGGGTTTCTAACATTACATTCAGTAGTAGGAATGAGAAAAACATCACGGGGTGGTGTGAATCATAGCATCTGAATTAGAATAGGTAGTGGGTGGCAATGTAGGATGGAGAAAAGCACCACGGGGTGGGCAGTATGGGGAGGTCAGGAAACATGCAGTGGCAATGAAGGATAGGTTTCTGAAAAACACTGCTGTGTGGTGCCCATGGTATCGGTGTGTAACATTACATTCACTAGTAGGAGTGAGAAAAACATGACTGTGTGGTGTGAATCGGAGGGTCTGAATTAGGACAGGCAGTGATTGGCAATGTAGGATGGAGAAAACCACCACGGAGTGGTCAGCCTGGCGAGGTCAGGAAACATGCATTGGCAAGGTAGGATAGGTTTCTGAAAAACATAGCGGGGTGCTCCGCTTTGTATATCGGTTTGTATCATTACATTCACTAGTAGGAGTGAGAAAAACATCACGGGGTGGTGTGAATCGGACCATCTGAATTAGGTTAGGCAGGGAGGGCAATGTAGGATGGAAAGAAGCACCACGGGCTGGTCAGCATGTGGAGGTCAGGAAACATGTAGTGGCAATGTAGGATAGGTTTCTGAAAAACATCGCGGGTTGGTGCGCATTGTATGTGTGTGTAACATTACATTCACTAGTAGGAGTGAGAAAAACATGACGGGGTGGTGTGAATCGGAGGTTCTGAATTAGGATAGGCAGTGAGTGGCAATGTAGGGTGGAGAAAAGCACCACTGGGTGGTCATCATGTGGAGGTCAGGAAACATGCAGTGGCAATGTAGGATTGGTTTCTGAAAAACATCGTGGGGGTGTGCGCATTGTATGGGTTTCTAACATTACATTCAGAGTAGGAATGATAAAAACATCACGGGGTGGAGTGAATCGGAGGGTCTGAATTAGGATAGGCAGTGAGTGGCAATGTAGGATGGAGAAAAGCACCACGGGGTGGTGAGCATGGGGAGGTAAGGAAACATGCAGTTGCAAAGTAGGATAGGTTTCTGAAAACCATAGCGGGGTGGTGCACATTGTATGGGTGTGTAACACTATATTCACTAGTAGGAGTGAGAACATCGTCACGGGGCGGTGTGAATCGGAGGGTCTGAATTAGGATAGGCAGTGAGTGGCAATGTAGGATGGCGAAAAGCACCACGGGGTGGTGAGCATGGGGAGGTAATGAAACATGCATTGGCAATGTAGGATAGGTTTCGGAAAAACATCTCACGGTGTTGCGCTTTGAATGGGTATGTAACATTACATTCTTTTGTAGGAGTGAGAAAAACATCAAGGGGTGGTCTGAATCGGAGCGTCTGAATTAGGATAGGCAGTGAGTGGCAATGTAGGATGGAGAAGAGCACCACGGGGTGGTCAGCATGGGGAGGTCAGGAAACATGCAGTGGCAATGTAGGATAGGTTTCTGAAAAACATCGCGGGGTGGTGCGCATTGTATGTGTGTGTAACATTACATTCACTAGTAGGAAAGAGAAAAACATGACGGGGTGGTGTGAATCGGAGGTTCTGAATTAGGATAGGCAGTGAGTGGCAATGCAGGATGGAGAAAAGCACCACTGGGTGGTCATCATGTGGAGGTCAGGAAAAATGCAGTGGCAATGTAGGAATGGTTTCTGAAAAACATCGCGGGGGAGTGTGCATTGTATGGGTTTCTAACATTACATTCAGTAGTAGGAATGAGAAAAACATCACGGGGTGGTGTGAATCATAGCATCTGAATTAGAATAGGTAGTGGGTGGCAATGTAGGATGGAGAAAAGCACCACGGGGTGGGCAGTATGGGGAGGTCAGGAAACATGCAGTGGCAATGAAGGATAGGTTTCTGAAAAACACTGCTGTGTGGTGCCCATGGTATCGGTGTGTAACATTACATTCACTAGTAGGAGTGAGAAAAACATGACTGTGTGGTGTGAATCGGAGGGTGTGAATTAGGATAGGCAGTGAGTGGCAATGTAGGAGGGAGAAAAGCACCACGGAGAGGTCACCATGGGGAGGTTAGGAAACATGCAGTGGCAATGTAGGATAGGTTTCTGAAAAACATCGTGGAGTTGTGCGCATTGTATGTTTGTGTAACACAACATTCACTAGTAGGAGTGAGAAAAACATCAAGGGTTGGTCTGAATTGGAGTGTCTGAATTAGGATAGGCAGCGAGGGGCAATGTAGGATGGAGAAAAGCACCACGAGGTGGTCAGCATGGGGAGGTCAGGAAACATGCAGTGGCAAAGTAGGATAGGTTTCTGAAAAACATCGCGGGGTGGTGCGCATTGTATGGGTGTGTAAAATTATATTCACTAGTAGGAGTGAGAAAATCATCTCGGGGTGTAGTGAACTGGAGGGTCTGAATTAGGATAGGCAGTGAGTGGCAATGTAGGATGGAGAAAAGCACCACGGGGTGGTGAGCATGGGGAGGTAAGGAAACATGCATTGGCAAAGTAGGATAGGTTTCGGAAAAACATCTCAAGGTGGTGCGCATTGAATGGGTATGTAACATTACATTCTTTTGTAGGAGTGAGAAAAACATCAAGGGGTGGTCTGAATCGGAGCGTCTGAATTAGGATAGGCAGTGAGTGGCAATGTAGGATGGAGAAGAGTACCACGGGGTGGTCAGCATGGGGAGATCAGGAAACATGAAGTGGGAATGTAGGATAGGTTTCAGAAAAACATCTCACGGTGGTGCGCATTGAATGGGTGTAACATTACATTCATTAGTAAGAGTGAGAAAATCATCAAGGAGTGGTCTGAATCGGAGCGTCTGAATTAGGATAGGCAGTGAGTGGCAATGTAGGATGGAGAAGAGCACGACGATGTGGTCAGCATGGGGAGGTCAGGAAACATGAAGTGGCAATGTAGGATAGGTTTCTGAAAAACATCACGGGGTGGTGCGCATTGTATGGGTGTGTAACATTATATTCACTAGTAGGATTGAGAAAAACATCACAGGGTGGTGTGAATCGGAGGGTCTGAATTAGGATAGGCAGTGAGTGGTAATGTAGGATTGAGAAAAGCACCACGGGGTGGTCATCATGGGGAGGTCAGGAAACATGCAGTGGCAATGTAGGATAGGTTTCGGAAAAACATCGCGGGGTTGTCCGCATTGTATGGGTTTCTAACATTACATTCAATAATAGGAATGAGAAAAATATCACGGGGTGGTTTGAATCGGAGGGCCTGAATTTGGATAGGCACTGAGTGGCAATGTAGGATGGTGAAAAGTAAGACGGGGTGTTCAGCATGGGGAGGTCAGGAAACATGCAGTGGCAATGTAGCATAGGTTTTTGAAAAACATCACGGGGTGGTGCGCATTGTATGGGTTTCTCACATTACATTCACTTAGAGTGTGGGAAAAACATTGCGGGGTGGTGCGCCTTGTATTTGTTTGTAACATTACATTAACTAGTAGGAGGGAGAAAAACATCACGGGGTGGTGTGAATCATAAGATCTGAATTAGGGTGGCAGTGAGTGGCAATGTAGGAAGGAGAAAAGCACCACGGCGTGGTCAGAATGGGGAAGTCAGGAAACATGCAATGTCAATGTATGATAAAGTTTTCTGAAAAATATCGCAGGGTGCTGCGCATTGTATGGGTGTGTAACATTACATTCACTAGTAGGAGGGAGAAAAACATCACGGGGTGGTGTGAATCATAAGATCTGAATTAGGTTGGCAGTGAGTAGCAATGTAGGATGGAGAAAAGCACCACGGGGTGGTCAGCATGGGGAGGTCAGGAAACATGCAGTGGCAATGTAGGATAGGTTTCTGAAAAACATCGCGGGGTGGTGCGCATTGTAAGGGTTTCTAAAAGGCCGTTCACTTGTAGGAGTGAAAAAACATGACGGAGTGGTGTGAATCGGAGGGTCTGAATTAGGACAGGCAGTGATTGGCAATGTAGGATGGAGAAAACCACCACGGAGTGGTCAGCCTGGCGAGGTCAGGAAACATGCATTGGCAAGGTAGGATAGGTTTCTGAAAAACATAGTGGGGTGCTCCGCTTTGTATCTGTTTGTATCATTACATTCACTAGTAGGAGTGAGAAAAACATCACGGGGTGGTGTGAATCGGACCATCTGAATTAGGTTAGGCAGGGAGGGCAATGTAGGATGGAAAGAAGCACCACGGGGTGGTCAGCATGTGGAGGTCAGGAAACATGTAGTGGCAATGTAGGATAGGTTTCTGAAAAACATCGCGGGTTGGTGCGCATTGTATGTGTGTGTAACATTACATTCACTAGTAGGAGTGAGAAAAACATGACGGGGTGGTGTGAATCGGAGGTTCTGAATTAGGATAGGCAGTGAGTGGCAATGTAGGATGGAGAAAAGCACCACTGGGTGGTCATCATGTGGAGGTCAGGAAACATGCAGTGGCAATGTAGGATTGGTTTCTGAAAAACATCGTGGGGGTGTGCGCATTGTATGGGTTTCTAACATTACATTCAGTAGTAGGAATGATAAAAACATCACGGGGTGGAGTGAATCAGAGGGTCTGAATTAGGACAGGCAGTGAGTGGCAATGTAGGATGGAGAAAAGCACCACGGGGTGGTGAGCATGGGGAGGTAAGGAAACATGCAGTGGCAAAGTAGGATAGGTTTCTGAAAAACATCGCGGGGTGGTGCGCATTGTATGTGTGTGTAACATTACATTCACTAGTAGGAGTGAGAAAAACATGACGGGGTGGTGTGAATCGGAGGTTCTGAATTAGGATAGGCAGTGAGTGGCAATGTAGGATGGAGAAAAGCACCACTGGGTGGTCATCATGTGGAGGTCAGGAAAAATGCAGTGGCAATGTAGGATTGGTTTCTGAAAAACATCGCGGGGGTGTGCGCATTGTATGGGTTTCTAACATTACATTCAGTAGTAGGAATGAGAAAAACATCACGGGGTGGTGTGAATCATAGCATCTGAATTAGAATAGGTAGTGGGTGGCAATGTAGGATGGAGAAAAGCACCACGGGGTTGTCATCATGGGGAGGTCAGGAAACATGCAATGGCAATGTAGGATAGGTTTCGAAAAAACATCGCGGGGTTGTCCGCATTGTATGGGTTTCTAACATTACATTCAATAATAGGAATGAGAAAAAGATCACGGGGTGGTTTGAATCGGAGGGCCTGAATTTGGATAGGCACTGAGTGGCAATGTAGGATGGAGAAAAGTAAGACAGGGTGGTCAGCATGGGGAGGTCAGGAAACATGCAGTGGCAAAGTAGGATAGGTTTCTGAAAAACATCGCGGGGTGGTGCGCATTGTATGTGTGTGTAACATTACATTCACTAGTAGGAGTGAGAAAAACATGACGGGGTGGTGTGAATCGGAGGTTCTGAATTAGGATAGGCAGTGAGTGGCAATGTAGGATGGAGAAAAGCACCACTGGGTGGTCATCATGTGGAGGTCAGGAAAAATGCAGTGGCAATGTAGGATTGGTTTCTGAAAAACATCGTGGGGGTGTGCGCATTGTATGGGTTTCTAACATTACATTCAGTAGTAGGAATGAGAAAAACATCACGGGGTGGTGTGAATCATAGCATCTGAATTAGAATAGGTAGTGGGTGGCAATGTAGGATGGAGAAAAGCACCACGGGGTTGTCATCATGGGGAGGTCAGGAAACATGCAGTGGCAATGTAGGATAGGTTTCGAAAAAACATCGCGGGGTTGTCCGCATTGTATGGGTTTCTAACATTACATTCAATAATAGGAATGAGAAAAAGATCACGGGGTGGTTTGAATCGGAGGGCCTGAATTTGGATAGGCACTGAGTGGCAATGTAGGATGGAGAAAAGTAAGACAGGGTGGTCAGCATGGGGAGGTCAGGAAACATGCAGTGGCAATGTAGCATAGGTTTATGAAAAACATCACGGGGTGGTGCGCATTGTATGGGTTTCTCACATTACATTCACTAGGAGTGTGGGAAAAACATCACGGCGTGGTGTGAATCGTAGGATCTAAATTAGGATAGGCAGTGAGTAGCAATATAGGATGGAGAAAAGCACTACGGGGTTATCAGAATGGGGAGGTTAGGAAATATGCAGTGTCAATGTAGGATAGCTTTCTGAAAAACATCGCGGGGTTGTGCGCATTGTATGGTTGTGTAACATTACATTCACTAGTAGGAGTGAGAAAAACATCACGGGGTGGTGTGAATCATAAGATCTGAATTAGGTTGGCAGTGAGTAGCAATGTAGGATGGAGAAAAGCAACACGGGGTGGTCAGCAAGGGGAGGTCAGGAAATATGCAGTGGCAATGTAGGATAGGTTTCTGAAAAACATGGCGGGGTGGTGCGCATTGTATTTGTGTGTAACATTACATTAACTAGTAGGAGGGAGAAAAATATCACGGGGTGGTGTGAATCATAAGATCTGAATTAGGGTGCCAGTGAGTGGCAATGTAGGAAGGAGAAAAGCACCACGGCGTGGTCAGAATGGGGAAGTCAGGAAACATGCAATGTCAATGTATGATAAAGTTTTCTGAAAAATATCGCGGGGAGGTGCGCATTGTATGGTTCCGTAACATTACATTCACTAGTAGGAGGGAGAAAAACATCACGGGGTGGTCTGAATCGGAGTGTGTGAATTAGGATAGGCAGTGAGTGGCAATGTAGGATGGAGAAAAGCACCATGGGGTGGTCAGCATGGGGATGTCAGGAAACATGCAGTGGCAATGTCGGATAGGTTTCTGAAAAACATCGCGGTGGAGTGCGCATTGTATGGGTTTCTAACATTACATTCAGTAGTAGGAATGAGAAAAACGTCACAGGGTGGTGTGAATCGGAGGGCCTGAATTTGGTTAGGCAGTGAGTGGCAATGTAGGATGGAGAAAATTAAGACGGGGTGGTCATCATGGGGAAGTCCGGAAACATGCAGGGGCAAGGTAGCATAGGTTTCTGAAAAACATCGCGAGGTGGTGCGCATTGTATGAGTTTCTCACATTATATTCACTAGTAGTGTGGGAAAAACATCACGGGGTCGTGTGAAACATAGAATCTAAACTAGGATAGGCAGTGAGTAGCAATGTAGAATGGAGAAAAGCACCACGGGGTGGTCAGCAAGGGGAGGTCAGGAAACATGCAGTGGCAATGTAGGATAGGTTTCTGAATAACATCGCGGGATGGTGCGCATTGTATGAGTGTGTAACATTATATTCACTAATAGGAGTGAGAAAAACATCACGGTGTGGTGTGAATCGGAGGGTCTGAATTAGGATAGGCAGTGAGTGGCAATGTAGGATGGAGAAAAGTAATACAGGGTTGTCATCATGGGGAAGTCCGAAAACATGCAGTGGCAATGTAGCATAGGTTTCTGAAAAACATGGTGGGGTGGTGCGCATTGTATGGGTGTGTAACATTACATTCACTAGTATGTGTGAGAAATACAATACGGGATGGTGTGAATAGGAGGGTGTGAATTAGGATAGGCAGTGAGTGGCAATGTAGGATGGAGAAAAGCACCACGGGGTGGTCATCATGGGGAGGTCAGGAAACATGCAGTGGCATTGTAGGATAGGTTTCTGAAAAACATCGCGGGGTAGTGCGCATTGTATGGGTTTCTAACATTACATTCAGTAGTAGGAATGAGAAAAACATCACGGGCTGGTGTGAATCGGAGGGCCTGAATTTGTATAGGCAGTGAGTGGCAATGTAGGATGGAGAAAAGTAATACAGGGTTGTCATCATGGGGAAGTCCGAAAACATGCAGTGGCAATGTAGCATAGGTTTCTGAAAAACATGGTGGGGTGGTGCGCATTTTATGAGATTCTCACATTACATTCACTACTAGTGTGGGAAAAACATCACGGGGTGGTGTGAATCTAGGATCTAAACTAGGATAGGCAGTGAGTAGCAATGTAGGATGGAGAAAAGCACCACGGGGTGGTCAGCATGGGGAGGTTAAGAAATATGCAGTGGCAATGTAGGATAGGTTTCTGAAAAACATCGCGGGTTGGTGCGCATTGTATGGGTTTCTCACATTACATTCACTAGGAGTGTGGGAAAAACATCACGGCGTGGTGTGAATCGTAGGATCTAAATTAGGATAGGCAGTGAGTAGCAATATAGGATGGAGAAAAGCACTACGGGGTTATCAGAATGGGTAGGTTAGGAAATATGCAGTGTCAATGTAGGATAGCTTTCTGAAAAACATCGCGGGGTTGTGCGCATTGTATGGTTGTGTAACATTACATTCACTAGTAGGAGTGAGAAAAACATCACGGGGTGGTGTGAATCATAAGATCTGAATTAGGTTGGCAGTGAGTAGCAATGTAGGATGGAGAAAAGCAACACGGGGTGGTCAGCAAGGGGAGGTCAGGAAATATGCAGTGGCAATGTAGGATAGGTTTCTGAAAAACATGGCGGGGTGGTGCGCATTGTATTTGTGTGTAACATTACATTAACTAGTAGGAGGGAGAAAAATATCACGGGGTGGTGTGAATCATAAGATCTGAATTAGGGTGCCAGTGAGTGGCAATGTAGGAAGGAGAAAAGCACCACGGCGTGGTCAGAATGGGGAAGTCAGGAAACATGCAATGTCAATGTATGATAAAGTTTTCTGAAAAATATCGCGGGGAGGTGCGCATTGTATGGTTCCGTAACATTACATTCACTAGTAGGAGGGAGAAAAACATCACGGGGTGGTCTGAATCGGAGTGTGTGAATTAGGATAGGCAGTGAGTGGCAATGTAGGATGGAGAAAAGCACCATGGGGTGGTCAGCATGGGGATGTCAGGAAACATGCAGTGGCAATGTCGGATAGGTTTCTGAAAAACATCGCGGGGGAGTGCGCATTGTATGGGTTTCTAACATTACATTCAGTAGTAGGAATGAGAAAAACGTCACAGGGTGGTGTGAATCGGAGGGCCTGAATTTGGTTAGGCAGTGAGTGGCAATGTAGGATGGAGAAAATTAAGACGGGGTGGTCATCATGGGGAAGTCCGGAAACATGCAGGGGCAAGGTAGCATAGGTTTCTGAAAAACATCGCGAGGTGGTGCGCATTGTATGAGTTTCTCACATTATATTCACTAGTAGTGTGGGAAAAACATCACGGGGTCGTGTGAAACATAGAATCTAAACTAGGATAGGCAGTGAGTAGCAATGTAGAATGGAGAAAAGCACCACGGGGTGGTCAGCAAGGGGAGGTCTGGAAACATGCAGTGGCAATGTAGGATAGGTTTCTGAAAAACATCGCGGGATGGTGCGCATTGTATGAGTGTGTAACAATATATTCACTAATAGGAGTGAGAAAAACATCACGGTGTGGTGTGAATCGGAGGGTCTGAATTAGGATAGGCAGTGAGTGGCAATGTAGGATGGAGAAAAGTAATACAGGGTTGTCATCATGGGGAAGTCCGAAAACATGCAGTGGCAATGTAGCATAGGTTTCTGAAAAACATGGTGGGGTGGTGCGCATTGTATGGGTGTGTAACATTACATTCACTAGTATGTGTGAGAAATACAATACGGGATGGTGTGAATAGGAGGGTGTGAATTAGGATAGGCAGTGAGTGGCAATGTAGCATGGAGAAAAGCACCACGGGGTGGTCATCATGGGGAGGTCAGGAAACATGCAGTGGCATTGTAGGATAGGTTTCTGAAAAACATCGCGGGGTAGTGCGCATTGTATGGGTTTCTAACATTACATTCAGTAGTAGGAATGAGAAAAACATCACGGGCTGGTGTGAATCGGAGGGCCTGAATTTGTATAGGCAGTGAGTGGCAATGTAGGATGGAGAAAAGTAATACAGGGTTGTCATCATGGGGAAGTCCGAAAACATGCAGTGGCAATGTAGCATAGGTTTCTGAAAAACATGGTGGGGTGGTGCGCATTTAATGAGATTCTCACATTACATTCACTACTAGTGTGGGAAAAACATCACGGGGTGGTGTGAATCTAGGATCTAAACTAGGATAGGCAGTGAGTAGCAATGTAGGATGGAGAAAAGCACCACGGGGTGGTCAGCATGGGGAGGTTAAGAAACATGCAGTGGCAATGTAGGATAGGTTTCTGAAAAACATCGCGGGTTGGTGCGCATTGTAAGCGTTTCTAACAGGCCATTCACTGTAGCAGTGAGAAAAACATCACGGAGTGGTGTGAATCAGAGGGTCTGAATTAGGACAGGCAGTGATTGGCAATGTAGGATGGAGAAAACCACCACGGAGTGGTCAGCATGGGGAGGTCAGGAAACATGCATTGGCAAGGTAAGATAGGTTTCTGAAAAACATCGCGGGGCGGTGCGCATTGTAAGGGTTTCTAACAGGCCATTCTCTAGTAGGAGTGAGAAAAACATGACAGGGTGGTGTGAATCGAAGGGTCTGAATTAGGATAGGCAGTGAGTGGCAATGTAGGTTGGAGAAATGCACCGTGGGGTGGTCAGCTTGGGGAGGTCAGGAAACATGCAGTGGCAATGTAGGATAGGTTTCTGAAAAACATGGCGGGGCGGTGCGCATTGTATGGGTTTTTAACATTACATTCACTAGTAGGAGTGAGAAAAACATCACGGGGTGGTGTGAATCGGAGGGTCTGAATTAGGATAGGCAATGAGTGTCAATGGAGAATGGAGAAAAGCACGACCGCATTGTCTGCATGGGGAGGTAAGGAAACATGCAGTGGCAATGTATGATAGCTTTCTGAAAAACATCGCGGGGTTGTGCGCATTGTATGGGTTTCTAACATTACATTCAGTAGTAGGAATGAGAAAAACATCACGGGGTTGTGTGAAATGGAGGGCCTGAATTAGGATAGGCAGTGAGTCGCAATGTAGGATGGAGAAAAGTAAGACGGGGTGGTCAGCATGGGGAGGTCAGGAAACACGCACTGGCAATGAAGGATAGGTTTCTGAAAAACATTGCAGTGTGGTGCGCATTGTATGGGTGTGTAACATTACATTCACTAGTAGGAGTGAGAAAAACATCACGGGGTGGTGTGATTCGGAGTGTCTGAATTAGGATAGGCAGTGAGTGGCAACGTAGGATGGACAAATGCACCACGGGGTGGCCAACATGGGGAGGTCAGGAAACATGCATTGTTAATGTAGGATAGGTTTCTGAAAAACATTGCGGGGTCGTGCGCATTGTATGGGTGTGTAACATTACAGTCACTAGTAAGAGTGAGAAAAACATTACGGGTTGGTGTGAATCATAAGATCTGAATTAGGTAGGCAGTGAGTGGCAATGTAGGAAGGAGAAAAGCACCACGGGGTGGTCAGCATGGGGACGTCAGGAAACATGCTGTGGCAATGAAAAACTTCGCAGAGCGGTGCGCATTTTATGGGTGTGTAACATTACATTCACTAGTAGGAGTGAGAAAAACATCACGGGGTGGTGTGAATCATAGGATCTGAATTAGAATAGGTAGTGTGTGGCAATGTAGGATGGAGAAAAGCACCACGGGGTGGGCAGCATGCCGAGGTCAGGAAACATGCAGTGGCAATGTACGATAGGTTTCTGAAAAACATCCTGGTGTGGTGCGCATTGTATGGGTTTCTAACATTACATTCACTAGTAGGAGTGAGAAAAACTTCACGGGGTGGTGTGAATCGGAGGGTCTGATTTAGGATAGTTAGTGAGTCGCAATGTAGAATGGAGAAAAGCACCACGGGGTGGTCAGCATGGGGAGGTCAGGAAACATGGAGTGGCAATGTAGGGTAGGTTTCTGAAAAACATCGCGGTGTAGTGCGCATTGTATGGGTTTCTCACATTACATTCAGTAGTCGGAATGAGAAAAACATCACGAGGTGCTGTGAATCGGAGGGCCTGCATTTGGATAGGCAGTGAGTGGCAATGTAGGAAGGACAAAAGTAAGACGGGGTGGTCATCATGGGGAAGTCAGGAAACATGCAGTGGCAATGTAGCATAGGTTTCTGAAAAACATCGCTGTGTGGTGCGCATTGTATGGGTTTCTAAGATTACATTCACTAGTAGTGTGGGAAAAACATCACGGGGTGGTGTGTATCATAGGATCTAAACTAGGATAGGCAGTGAGTAGCAATGTAGGATGGAGAAAAGCACCACGGGTTGGTCAGCATGGGGAGGTCAGGAAACATGCCGTGTCAATGTAGGATAGGTTTCTGAAAAACATTGCGTGGTCGTGCGCATTATATGTGTGTGTAAGATTACATTCACTAGTAGGAGTGAGAAAAACATCACGGGGTGTTGTGAATCGGAGGGTCTGAATTAGGTTAGTTAATGAGTGGCAATGTAGGATGGAGAAAAGCACGATGGAGTGCTCACCATGGGGAGGTCAGGAAACATGCAGTGGCAATGTAGGATAGGTTTCTGAAAAACATCATGCGTGGTGCGCATTTTAAGGGTTTCTAACAGGCCATTCACTAGCAGGATAGAGAAAAACATCACGGGATCGTGTGAATCGGAGGGTCTGTATTAGGTTAGGCTGTGAGTGGCAATGTAAGATGGAGGAAAGCACCACGGGGTGGTCAGCATGGGGAGGTCAGGAAACAGACACTGGCAATGTAGGATAGGTTTCTGAAAAACATCGCGGGGTGGTGCGCATTGTATGGGTGTGTAACATTTCATTGACTAGTAGGAGTGAGAAATACAATACGGGATGGTGTGAATCGGAGGGTGTGAATTAGGATAGGCAGTGAGTGGCAATGTAGGATGGAGAAAAGCACCATGGGGTGGTCAGCATGGGGAGGTTCGGAAACATGCAGTGGCAATGTAGGATAGTTTTCTGAAAATCATCGCGGGGTGCTGCGCATTGTATTGTTGTGTAACATAACATTCACTACTAGGAGTGAGAAAAACATCAAGGGGTGGTCTGAATTGGAGCGTCTGAATTAGGATAGGCAGAGAGGGGCAATGTAGGATGGAGAAAAGCACCACGAGGTGGTCAGCATGGGGTGGTCAGGAAACATGCAATGGCAAAGTAGGATAGGTTTCTGAAAAACATCGCGTGGTGGTGTGCATTGTATGGGTGTGTAACATTATATTCACAAGTAGGAGTGAGAAAAGCATCACGGGGTGGTGTGAATAGGAGTTTCTGAATTAGGATAGGCAGTGAGTGGCAATGTAGGATGGAGAAAAGCACCACGGTGTGGTGAGCATGGGCAGGTCAGGAAACATGCAGTGGCAATGTAGGATATGTTTCTGAAAAACATCGCGTGGTGGTGTGCCTTGTATGGGTTTCTAACATTACATTTACTAGTTGGAGTGAGAAAAACATCACGGGGTAGTGTGTATCATAGGATCTGAATTAGGATAGGCAGTGAGTGGCAATGTAGGATGAAGGAAAGCACGATGGGGGGGTCAACATGGGGACGTCATGAAACATGCAGTGGCAATGTACGATAGGTTTCTGAAAAACATCGAACGGTGGTGCGCATTGAATGGTTATGTAACATTACATTCATTAGTAGGAGTGAGAAAAACATCACGGGGTGGAGTGAATCGGAGGGTCTGAATTAGTTTAGGCAGTGAGTGGCAATGTAGGATGGAGAAAAGCACAACGGAGTGCTCACCATGGGGATGTCAGTAAACATGCAGTGGCAATGTAGGATAGGTTTCTGAAAAACATCGCTGGGTGGTGCGCATTGTAAGGGTTTCTAAAAGGCCATTCAGTAGTAAGAGAGAGAAAAACATCACGAGGTGTTGTCAATCGGAGGGTCTGAATCAGGTTAGGCAGTGAGTGGCAATGTAGGATGGAGGAAAGCACCAAGGGGTGGTCAGCATGGGGAGGTCAGGAAACATGCAGTGGCAATGTAGGATAGGTTTCGGAAAACAACACGGGGTGGTGAGCATTGTATGGGTGTGTAACATTACATTCACTAGTAGGAGTGTGAAAAACATCACGGGGTGGTGTGAATCATAGGATCTATATTAGGATAGGCAGTGTGTAGCAATGTAGGATGGAGAAAAGCACCACTGGGTGGTCAGAATGGGGAGGTTAGGAAATATGTAGTGGCAATGTAGGATAGGTTTCTGAAAAACATCGCGGGTT
Source organism: Cavia porcellus (assembly GCF_034190915.1). Taxonomy (NCBI): domain Eukaryota; kingdom Metazoa; phylum Chordata; class Mammalia; order Rodentia; family Caviidae; genus Cavia; species Cavia porcellus. The sequence goes on from NW_026947515.1 coordinate 33,781,851, forward strand.
GGTGCGAATTGTATGGGTGTGTAACATTACATTCACAAGTAGGAGTGAGAAAAACATCACGGGGTGATGTGACTCCGAGGGTCTGATTTAGGATGGTTAGTGAGTGGCAATGTAGGATGGAGAAAATCACCACGGGGTGGTCAGCATGGGGAGGTCAGGAAACATGCAGTGGCAATGTACGATAGGTTTCTGAAAAACATCGTGGGTTGGTGCGCATTGTATGGGTGCGTAACATTATATTCAGTAGTAGGATTGGGAAACACATCACGGGGTGGTGTGAATCGGAGGGTCTGAATTAGGATAGGCAGTGAGTGGCAATGTAGGATGGGGAAAAGAACCACGGGGTGGTCATCATGGGGAGGTCAGGAAACATGCAGTAGCAATGTAGGATAGGTTTCTGAAAAACATCGCGGTGTTGTGCACATTGTATGGGTTTCTAACATTACATTCAATAATAGAAATGAGAAAAACATAACGGGCTGGTGTGAATCGGAGGCCCTGATTTAGGATAGGCAGTGAGTGGCAATGTAGGATGGAGAAAAGTAAGACGGGGTGGTCAGCATGGGGAGGTCAGGAAACACGCACTGGCAATGAAGGATAGGTTTCTGAAAAACATTGCAGTGTGGTGCGCATTGTATGGGTGTGTAACATTACATTCACTAGTAGGAGTGAGAAAAACATCACGGGGTGGTGTGATTCGGAGTGTCTGAATTAGGATAGGCAGTGAGTGGCAACGTAGGATGGACAAATGCACCACAGGGTGGCCAACATGGGGAGGTCAGGAAACATGCATTGTCAATGTAGGATAGGTTTCTGAAAAAGATTGCGGGGTCGTGCGCATTGTATGGGTGTGTAACATTACAGTCACTAGTAAGAGTGAGAAAAACATTACGGGTTGGTGTGAATCATAAGATCTGAATTAGGTTGGCAGTGAGTGGCAATGTAGGAAGGAGAAAAGCACCACGGGGTGGTCAGCATGGGGACGTCAGGAAAAATGCTGTGGCAATGAAAAACATCGCAGAGCGGTGCGCATTTTATGGGTGTGTAACATTACATTCACTAGTAGGAGTGAGAAAAACATCACGGGGTGGTGTGAATCATAGGATCTGAATTAGAATAGGTAGTGTGTGGCAATGTAGGATGGAGAAAAGCACCACGGGGTGGGCAGCATGCGGAGGTCAGGAAACATGCAGTGGCAATGTACGATAGGTTTCTGAAAAACATCCTGGTGTGGTGCGCATTGTATGGGTTTCTAACATTACATTCACTAGCAGGAGTGAGAAAAACATCACGGGGTGGTGTGAATCGGAGGGTCTGATTTAGGATAGTTAGTGAGTCGCAATGTAGAATGGAGAAAAGCACCACGGGGTGGTCAGCATGGGGAGGTCAGGAAACATGGAGTGGCAATGTAGGATAGGTTTCTGAAAAACATCACGGGGTGGTGCGCATTGTATGGGTGTGTAACTCTACATTCACTAGTATGTGTGAGAAATACAATACGGGGTGGTGTGAATCGGAGGGTGTCAATTAGGATAGGCTGTGAGTGGCAATGTAGGAGGGAGAAAAGCACCACGGGGGTGTCAGCATGGGGAGGTTAGGAAACATGCAGTGGCAAGGTAGGATAGGTTTCTGAAAAACATCGCGGGATGGTGCGCATTGTATGTGTGTGTAACATTATATTCACTAATAGGAGTGAGAAAAACATCACGGTGTGGTGTGAATCGGAGGGTCTGAATTAGGATAGGCAGTGAGTGGCAATGTAGGATGGAGAAAAGCACCACGGGGTGGTCATCATGTGGAGATCAGGAAACATGCAGTGGCAATGTAGGGTAGGTTTCTGAAAAACATTGCGGTGTAGTGCGCATTGTATGGGTTTCTCACATTACATTCAGTAGTCGGAATGAGAAAAACATCACGAGGTGCTGTGAATCGGAGGGCCTGCATTTGGATAGGCAGTGAGTGGCAATGTAGGAAGGACAAAAGTAAGACGGGGTGGTCATCATGGGGAAGTCAGGAAACATGCAGTGGCAATGTAGCATAGGTTTCTGAAAAACATCGCTGTGTGGTGCGCATTGTATGGGTTTCTCAGATTACATTCACTAGTAGTGTGGGAAAAACATCACGGGGTGGTGTGTATCATAGGATCTAAACTAGGATAGGCAGTGAGTAGCAATGTAGGATGGAGAAAAGCACCACGGGGTGGTCAGCATGGGGAGGTCAGGAAACATGCCGTGTCAATGTAAGATAGGTTTCTGAAAAACATTGCGTGGTCGTGCGCATTATATGTGTGTGTAAGATTACATTCACTAGTAGGAGTGAGAAAAACATCACGGGGTGTTGTGAATCGGAGGGTCTGAATTAGGTTAGGTAATGAGTGGCAATGTAGGATGGAGAAAAGCACGATGGAGTGCTCACCATGGGGAGGTCAGGAAACATGCAGTGGCAATGTAGGATAGGTTTCTGAAAAACATCATGCGTGGTGCGCATTTTAAGGGTTTCTAACAGGCCATTCACTAGCAGGATAGAGAAAAACATCACGGGATCGTGTGAATCGGAGGGTCTGTATTAGGTTAGGCTGTGAGTGGCAATGTAAGATGGAGGAAAGCACCACGGGGTGGTCAGCATGGGGAGGTCAGGAAACAGACACTGGCAATGTAGGATAGGTTTCTGAAAAAAATCGCGGGGTGGTGCGCATTATATGGGTGTGTAACATTTCATTGAATAGTAGGAGTGAGAAATACAATACGGGATGGTGTGAATCGGAGGGTCTGAATTAGGATAGGCAGTGAGTGGCAATGTACGATGGAGAAAAGCACCATGGGGTGGTCAGCATGGGGAGGTTCGGAAACATGCAGTGGCAATGTAGGATAGTTTTCTGAAAATCATCGCGGGGTGGTGCGCATTGTATGGTTGTGTAACATAACATTCACTACTAGGAGTGAGAAAAACATCAAGGGGTGGTCTGAATTGGAGCGTCTGAATTAGGATAGGCAGAGAGGGGCAATGTAGGATGGAGAAAAGCACCACGAGGTGGTCAGCATGGGGTGGTCAGGAAACATGCAATGGCAAAGTAGGATAGGTTTCTGAAAAACATCGCGTGGTGGTGTGCATTGTATGGGTGTGTAACATTATATTCACAAGTAGGAGTGAGAAAAGCATCACGGGGTGGTGTGAATAGGAGTTTCTGAATTAGGATAGGCATTGAGTGGCAATGTAGGATGGAGAAAAGCACCACGGTGTGGTGAGCATGGGCAGGTCAGGAAACATGCAGTGGCAATGTAGGATATGTTTCTGAAAAACATCGCGTGGTGGTGTGCCTTGTATGGGTTTCTAACATTACATTTACTAGTTGGAGTGAGAAAAACATCACGGGGTAGTGTGTATCATAGGATCTGAATTAGGATAGGCAGTGAGTGGCAATGTAGGATGAAGAAAAGCACGATGGGGGGGTCAACATGGGGACGTCATGAAACATGCAGTGGCAATGTACGATAGGTTTCTGAAAAACATCGAACCGTGGTGCGCATTGAATGGTTATGTAACATTACATTCATTAGTAGGAGTGAGAAAAACATCACGGGGTGGTGTGAATCGGAGGGTCTGAATTAGTTTAGGCAGTGAGTGGCAATGTAGGATGGAGAAAAGCACAACGGAGTGCTCACCATGGGGATGTCAGTAAACATGCAGTGGCAATGTAGGATAGGTTACTGAAAAACATCGCTGGGTGGTGCGCATTGTAAGGGTTTCTAAAAGGCCATTCAGTAGTAAGAGAGAGAAAAACATCACGAGGTGTTGTCAATCGGAGGGTCTGAATTAGGTTAGGCAGTGAGTGGCAATGTAGGATGGAGGAAAGCACCAAGGGGTGGTCAGCATGTGGAGGTCAGGAAACATGCAGTGGCAATGTAGGATAGGTTTCGGAAAACAACACGGGGTGATGAGCATTGTATGGGTGTGTAACATTACATTCACTAGTAGGAGTGTGAAAAACATCACGGGGTGGTGTGAATCATAGGATCTATATTAGGATAGGCAGTGTGTAGCAATGTAGGATGGAGAAAAGCACCACTGGGTGGTCAGAATGGGGAGGTTAGGAAATATGTAGTGGCAATGTAGGATAGGTTTCTGAAAAACATCGCGGGTTGGTGCGAATTGTATGGGTGTGTAACATTACATTCACTAGTAGGAGTGAGAAAAACATCACGGGGTGATGTGACTCCGAGGGTCTGATTTAGGATTGTTAGTGGCAATGTAGGATGGAGAAAATCACCACGGGGTGGTCAGCATTGGGAGGTCATGAAACATGCAGTGGCAATGTACGATAGGTTTCTGAAAAACATCGTAGGTTGGTGCGCATTGTATGGGTGCGTAACATTATATTCAGTAGTAGGATTGGGAAAAACATAACGGGGTGGTGTGAATCGGAGGCCCTGAATTAGGATAGGCACTGAGTGGCAATTTAGGATGGAGAAAAGTAAGACGTGGTGGTCAGCATGGGGAGGTCAGGAAACATGCAGTGGCAATGTAGCATAGGTTTCTGAAAAACATCGCGGGTTGGTGCGCATTGTATGGGTTTCTCAAATTACATTCACTAGTAGTGTGGGAGTAACATCACGGGGTGGTGTGAATCATAGGATCTAAATTAGGATAGGCAGTGTGTAGCAATGTAGGATGGAGAAAAGCACCACGGGGTGGTCAGAATGGGGAGGTCAGGAAATATGCAGTGTAAATGTAGGATAGGTTTCTGAAAAACATCGTTGGGTCGTGCGCATTGTATGGGTGTGTAACATTACATTCACTAGTAGGAGTGAGAAAAACATCACGGGGTGGTGTGAATCATAAGATCTGAATTAGGCTGGCAGTGAGTAGCAATGTAGGATGGAGAAAAGCACCACGGGTGGTCAGCATGGGGAGGTCAGGAAACATGCAGTGGCAATGTAGGATAGGTTTCTGAAAAACATCGCGGGGTGGTGCGCATTATAAGGGTTTCTAAAAGGCCCTTCACTTGTAGGAGTGAAAAAACATTACAGAGTGGTGTGAATCGGAGAGTCTGAATTAGGACAGGCAGTGATTGGCAATGTAGGATGGAGAAAACCACCACGGAGTGGTCAGCCTCGCGAGGTCAGAAAACATGCATTGGCAAGGTAGGATAGGTTTCTGAAAAACATAGCGGGGTGCTGCTCTTTGTATCGGTTTGTATCATTACAATCAATAGCAGGAGTGAGAGAAACATCACGGGGTGGTGTGAATTGGAACATCTGAATTAGGATAGGCAAGGAGGGCAATGTAGGATGGAAAGAAGCACCATGGGGTGGTCAGCATGCGGAGGTCAGGAAACATGCAGTGGCAATGTGGGATAGGTTTCTGAAAAACATCGCGGAGTGGTGCGCATTGTATGTGTGTGTAACATTACATTCACTAGTAGGAGTGAGAAAAACATGACGGGGTGGTGTGAATCGGAGGTTCTGAATTAGGATAGGCAGTGAGTGGCAATGTAGGATGGAGAAAAGCACCACTGGGTGGTCATCATATGGAGGTCAGGAAACATGCAGTAACAATGTAGGATAGGTTTCTGAAAAACATAGCGGGGGAGTGCGCATTGTATGGGTTTCTAAAATTACATTCAGTAGTAGGAATGAGAAAAACATCACGAGGTGGTGTGAATCAGAGGGCCTGAATTGGGATAGGCAGTGAGTGGCAATGTAGGATGGAGAAAAGTAAGACCGGGTGGTCAGCATGCGGAAGTCCGGAGACATGCCGTGGCAATGTAACATAGGTTTCTGAAAAACATCGCCGGGTGGTGCGCATTGTATGAGTGTGTAACATTATATTCACTAATAGGAGTGAGAAAAACATCGTGGGGTGGTATGAATCGGAGGGTCTGAATTAGGATAGGCAGTGAGTGGCAATGTAGGATGGAGAAAGGCACCACGGGGTGGTCATCATGTGGAGGTCAGGAAACATGCAGTGGCATTGTAGGATAGGTTTCTGAAAAACATCGCGGGGTAGTACGCATTGTATGGGTTTCTAACATTACATTCAGTAGTAGGAATGAGAAAAACATCACGGGCTAGTGTGAATCGGAGGGCCTGAATTTGGATAGGCAGTGAGTGGCAATGTAGGATGGAGAAAAGTAATACAGGGTTGTCATCATGGGGAAGTCCGAAAACATGCAGTGGCAATGTAGCATAGGTTTCTGAAAAACATCGCGGGTTGGTGCGCATTGTAAGCGTTTCTAACAGGCCATTCACTTGTAGGAGTGAGAAAAACATCACGGAGTGGTGTGAATCAGAGGGTCTGAATTAGGACAGGCAGTGATTGGCAATGTAGGATGGAGAAAACCACCACGGAGTGGTCAGCATGGGGAGGTCAGGAAACATGCATTGGCAAGGTAGGATAGGTTTCTGAAAAACATCGCGGGGTGGTGCGCATTGGAAGGGTTTCTAACAGGCCATTCACTAGTAGGAGTGAGAAAAACATGACAGGGTGGTGTGAATCGAAGGGTCTGAATTAGGATAGGCAGTGAGTGGCAATGTAGGTTGGAGAAATGCACCGTGGGGTGGTCAGCTTTGGGAGGTCAGGAAACATGCAGTGGCAATGTAGGATAGGTTTCTGAAAAACATCGCGGGGTGGTGCGCATTGTATGGGTTTTTAACATTACATTCACTAGTAGGAGTGAGAAAAACATCACGGGGTGGTGTGAATCGGAGGGTCTGAATTAGGATAGGCAATGAGTGTCAATGTAGAATGGAGAAAAGCACGACCGCGTGGTCTGCATGGGGAGGTCAGGAAACATGCAGTGGCAATGTATGATAGCTTTCTGAAAAACATCGCGGGGTTGTACACATTGTATGGGTTTCTAACATTACATTCAGTAGTAGGAATGAGAAAAACATCACGGGGTTATGTGAATTGGAGGGCCTGAATTAGGATAGGCAGTGAGTGGCAATGTAGGATGGAGAAAAGTAAGACGGGGTGGTCAGCATGGGGAGGTCAGGAAACACGCACTGGCAATGAAGGATAGGTTTCTGAAAAACATTGCAGTGTGGTGCGCATTCTATGGGTGTGTAACATTACATTCACTAGTAGAAGTGAGAAAAACATCACGGGGTGGTGTGATTCGGAGTGTCTGAATTAGGATAGGCAGTGAGTGGCAACGTAGGATGGACAAATGCACCACGGAGTGGCCAGCATGGGGAGGTCAGGAAACATGCATTGTCAATGTAGGATAGGTTTCTGAAAAACATTGCGGGGTCGTGCGCATTGTATGGGTGTGTAACATTACAGTCACTAGTAAGAGTGAGAAAAACATTACGGGTTGGTGTAAATCATAAGATCTGAATTAGGTTGGCAGTGAGTGGCAATGTAGGATGGAGAAAAGCACCACGGGGTGGTCAGCATGGGGACGTCAGGAAACATGCTGTGGCAATGAAAAACATCGCAGTGTGGTGCGCATTGTATGGGTGTGTAACATTACATTCACTAGTAGGAGTGCAAAAAATACCATGGGGTGGTGTGAATCGGAGGATCTGAATTAGGATAGGCAGTGAGTGGCAATGTAGGATGGAGAAAAGCAACGCGGGTTGGTCAGCATGGGAGGTCAGGGAACATGCAGTGGCAATGTAGGATAGGTTTCTGAAAAACATGGCGGGGTGGTGCGCATTGTGTGGGTGTGTGTTACATTACATTCACTAGTAGGAGTGAGAAAAGCATCACGGGGTGGTGCGCATTGTATGGGTGTGTGTTACATTACATTCACTAGTAGGAGTGAGAAAAACATCACGGGGTGGTGTGAATCGGAGGGTCTGAATTAGGAAAGGCAGTGAGTGGCAATGTAGGATGGAGAAAAGCACCGCGGGGTGGTCAGCATAGGGAGGTCAGGGAACATGCAGTGGCAATGTAGGATAGGTTTCTAAAAAACATCGCGGGGTGGTGCGCATTGTATGGGTGTGTGTTACATTACATTCACTAGTAGGAGTGAGAAAAACATCACGGGGTGGTGCGCATTGTATGGGTGTGTGTTACATTACATTCACTAGTAGGAGTGAGAAAAACATCACGGGGTGGTATGAATCAGAGGGTCTGAATTAGGATAGGCAGTGAGTGGCAATCGAGGATGGAGAAAAGCACCGCGGGGTGGTCAGCATGGGGAGGTCAGGGAACATGCAGTGGCAATGTAGGATAGGTTTCTGAAAAACATCGCGGGGTGGTGCGCATTGTATGGGTGTGCATTACATTACATTCACTAGTAGGAGTGAGAAAAACATCACGGGGTGGTGCGCATTGTATGGGTGTGTGTTACATTACATTCTCTAGTAGGAGTGAGAAAAACATCACGGGGTGGTGTGAATCGGAGGGTCTGAATTAGGATAGGCAGTGAGTGGCAATGTAGGATGGAGAAAAGCACCACGGGGTGGTCAGCAAGGGGAGGTCAGGGAACATGCAGTGGCAATGTAGGATAGGTTTCTGAAAAACATCGCGGGGTGGTGCGCATTGTATGGGTGTGTGTTACATTACATTCAATAGTAGGAGTGAGAAAAACATCACGGGGTGGGGCGCATTGTATGCGTGTGTGTTACATTACATTCACTAGCAGGAGTGAGAAAAACATCACGGGGTGGGGCGCATTGTATGGGTGTGTGTTACATTACATTCACTAGTAGGAGTGAGAAAAACATCACGGTGTGGTGCGCCTGGTATGGGTGTGTGTTACATTACATTCACTACTAGGAGTGAGAAAAACATCACGGAGTGGTGTGAATCGGAGGGTCTGAATTAGTTTAGGCAGTGAGTGGCAATGTAGGATGGAGAAAAGCACAACGGAGTGCTCACCATGGGGATGTCAGTAAACATGCAGTGGCAATGTAGGATAGGTTTCTGAAAAACATCGCTGGGTGGTGCGCATTGTAAGGGTTTCTAAAAGGCCATTCAGTAGTAAGAGAGAGAAAAACATCACGAGGTGTTGTCAATCGGAGGGTCTGAATTAGGTTAGGCAGTGAGTGGCAATGTAGGATGGAGGAAAGCACCAAGGGGTGGTCAGCATGGGGAGGTCAGGAAAAATGCAGTGGCAATGTAGGATAGGTTTCGGAAAACAACACGGGGTGGTGAGCATTGTATGGGTGTGTAACATTACATTCACTAGTAGGAGTGTGAAAAACATCACGGGGTGGTGTGAATCATAGGATCTATATTAGGATAGGCAGTGTGTAGCAATGTAGGATGGAGAAAAGCACCACTGGGTGGTCAGAATGGGGAGGTTAGGAAATATGTAGTGGCAATGTAGGATAGGTTTCTGAAAAACATCGCGGGTTGGTGCGAATTGTATGGGTGTGTAACATTACATTCACTAGTAGGAGTGAGAAAAACATCACGGGGTGATGTGACTCCGAGGGTCTGATTTAGGATTGTTAGTGGCAATGTAGGATGGAGAAAATCACCACGGGGTGGTCAGCATTGGGAGGTCATGAAACATGCAGTGGCAATGTACGATAGGTTTCTGAAAAACATCGTAGGTTGGTGCGCATTGTATGGGTGCGTAACATTATATTCAGTAGTAGGATTGGGAAAAACATAACGGGGTGGTGTGAATCGGAGGCCCTGAATTAGGATAGGCACTGAGTGGCAATTTAGGATGGAGAAAAGTAAGACGTGGTGGTCAGCATGGGGAGGTCAGGAAACATGCAGTGGCAATGTAGCATAGGTTTCTGAAAAACATCGCGGGTTGGTGCGCATTGTATGGGTTTCTCAAATTACATTCACTAGTAGTGTGGGAGTAACATCACGGGGTGGTGTGAATCATAGGATCTAAATTAGGATAGGCAGTGTGTAGCAATGTAGGATGGAGAAAAGCACCACGGGGTGGTCAGAATGGGGAGGTCAGGAAATATGCAGTGTAAATGTAGGATAGGTTTCTGAAAAACATCGTGGGGTCGTGCGCATTGTATGGGTGTGTAACATTACATTCACTAGTAGGAGTGAGAAAAACATCACGGGGTGGTGTGAATCATAAGATCTGAATTAGGCTGGCAGTGAGTAGCAATGTAGGATGGAGAAAAGCACCACGGATGGTCAGCATGGGGAGGTCAGGAAACATGCAGTGGCAATGTAGGATAGGTTTCTGAAAAACATCGCGGGGTGGTGCGCATTATAAGGGTTTCTAAAAGGCCCTTCACTTGTAGGAGTGAAAAAACATTACAGAGTGGTGTGAATCGGAGAGTCTGAATTAGGACAGGCAGTGATTGGCAATGTAGGATGGAGAAAACCACCACGGAGTGGTCAGCCTCGCGAGGTCACAAAACATGCATTGGCAAGGTAGGATAGGTTTCTGAAAAACATAGCGGGGTGCTGCTCTTTGTATCGGTTTGTATCATTACAATCAATAGCAGGAGTGAGAGAAACATCACGGGGTGGTGTGAATTGGAACATCTGAATTAGGATAGGCAAGGAGGGCAATGTAGGATGGAAAGAAGCACCATGGGGTGGTCAGCATGCGGAGGTCAGGAAACATGCAGTGGCAATGTGGGATAGGTTTCTGAAAAACATCGCGGAGTGGTGCGCATTGTATGTGTGTGTAACATTACATTCACTAGTAGGAGTGAGAAAAACATGACGGGGTGGTGTGAATCGGAGGTTCTGAATTAGGATAGGCAGTGAGTGGCAATGTAGGATGGAGAAAAGCACCACTGGGTGGTCATCATATGGAGGTCAGGAAACATGCAGTAACAATGTAGGATAGGTTTCTGAAAAACATAGCGGGGGAGTGCGCATTGTATGGGTTTCTAAAATTACATTCAGTAGTAGGAATGAGAAAAACATCACGAGGTGGTGTGAATCAGAGGGCCTGAATTGGGATAGGCAGTGAGTGGCAATGTAGGATGGAGAAAAGTAAGACCGGGTGGTCAGCATGCGGAAGTCCGGAGACATGCCGTGGCAATGTAACATAGGTTTCTGAAAAACATCGCCGGGTGGTGCGCATTGTATGAGTGTGTAACATTATATTCACTAATAGGAGTGAGAAAAACATCGTGGGGTGGTATGAATCGGAGGGTCTGAATTAGGATAGGCAGTGAGTGGCAATGTAGGATGGAGAAAGGCACCACGGGGTGGTCATCATGTGGAGGTCAGGAAACATGCAGTGGCATTGTAGGATAGGTTTCTGAAAAACATCGCGGGGTAGTACGCATTGTATGGGTTTCTAACATTACATTCAGTAGTAGGAATGAGAAAAACATCACGGGCTAGTGTGAATCGGAGGGCCTGAATTTGGATAGGCAGTGAGTGGCAATGTAGGATGGAGAAAAGTAATACAGGGTTGTCATCATGGGGAAGTCCGAAAACATGCAGTGGCAATGTAGCATAGGTTTCTGAAAAACATCGCGGGTTGGTGCGCATTGTAAGCGTTTCTAACAGGCCATTCACTTGTAGGAGTGAGAAAAACATCACGGAGTGGTGTGAATCAGAGGGTCTGAATTAGGACAGGCAGTGATTGGCAATGTAGGATGGAGAAAACCACCACGGAGTGGTCAGCATGGGGAGGTCAGGAAACATGCATTGGCAAGGTAGGATAGGTTTCTGAAAAACATCGCGGGGTGGTGCGCATTGGAAGGGTTTCTAACAGGCCATTCACTAGTAGGAGTGAGAAAAACATGACAGGGTGGTGTGAATCGAAGGGTCTGAATTAGGATAGGCAGTGAGTGGCAATGTAGGTTGGAGAAATGCACCGTGGGGTGGTCAGCTTTGGGAGGTCAGGAAACATGCAGTGGCAATGTAGGATAGGTTTCTGAAAAACATCGCGGGGTGGTGCGCATTGTATGGGTTTTTAACATTACATTCACTAGTAGGAGTGAGAAAAACATCACGGGGTGGTGTGAATCGGAGGGTCTGAATTAGGATAGGCAATGAGTGTCAATGTAGAATGGAGAAAAGCACGACCGCGTGGTCTGCATGGGGAGGTCAGGAAACATGCAGTGGCAATGTATGATAGCTTTCTGAAAAACATCGCGGGGTTGTACGCATTGTATGGGTTTCTAACATTACATTCAGTAGTAGGAATGAGAAAAACATCACGGGGTTATGTGAATTGGAGGGCCTGAATTAGGATAGGCAGTGAGTGGCAATGTAGGATGGAGAAAAGTAAGACGGGGTGGTCAGCATGGGGAGGTCAGGAAACACGCACTGGCAATGAAGGATAGGTTTCTGAAAAACATTGCAGTGTGGTGCGCATTCTATGGGTGTGTAACATTACATTCACTAGTAGAAGTGAGAAAAACATCACGGGGTGGTGTGATTCGGAGTGTCTGAATTAGGATAGGCAGTGAGTGGCAACGTAGGATGGACAAATGCACCACGGGGTGGCCAGCATGGGGAGGTCAGGAAACATGCATTGTCAATGTAGGATAGGTTTCTGAAAAACATTGCGGGGTCGTGCGCATTGTATGGGTGTGTAACATTACAGTCACTAGTAAGAGTGAGAAAAACATTACGGGTTGGTGTAAATCATAAGATCTGAATTAGGTTGGCAGTGAGTGGCAATGTAGGATGGAGAAAAGCACCACGGGGTGGTCAGCATGGGGACGTCAGGAAACATGCTGTGGCAATGAAAAACATCGCAGTGTGGTGCGCATTGTATGGGTGTGTAACATTACATTCACTAGTAGGAGTGAGAAAAATACCATGGGGTGGTGTGAATCGGAGGATCTGAATTAGGATAGGCAGTGAGTGGCAATGTAGGATGGAGAAAAGCAACGCGGGTTGGTCAGCATGGGAGGTCAGGGAACATGCAGTGGCAATGTAGGATAGGTTTCTGAAAAACATCGCGGGGTGGTGCGCATTGTGTGGGTGTGTGTTACATTACATTCACTAGTAGGAGTGAGAAAAGCATCACGGGGTGGTGCGCATTGTATGGGTGTGTGTTACATTACATTCACTAGTAGGAGTGAGAAAAACATCACGGGGTGGTGTGAATCGGAGGGTCTGAATTAGGAAAGGCAGTGAGTGGCAATGTAGGATGGAGAAAAGCACCGCGGGGTGGTCAGCATAGGGAGGTCAGGGAACATGCAGTGGCAATGTAGGATAGGTTTCTAAAAAACATCGCGGGGTGGTGCGCATTGTATGGGTGTGTGTTACATTACATTCACTAGTAGGAGTGAGAAAAACATCACGGGGTGGTGCGCATTGTATGGGTGTGTGTTACATTACATTCACTAGTAGGAGTGAGAAAAACATCACGGGGTGGTATGAATCGGAGGGTCTGAATTAGGATAGGCAGTGAGTGGCAATGGAGGATGGAGAAAAGCACCGCGGGGTGGTCAGCATGGGGAGGTCAGGGAACATGCAGTGGCAATGTAGGATAGGTTTCTGAAAAACATCGCGGGGTGGTGCGCATTGTATGGGTGTGCATTACATTACATTCACTAGTAGGAGTGAGAAAAACATCACGGGGTGGTGCGCATTGTATGGGTGTGTGTTACATTACATTCTCTAGTAGGAGTGAGAAAAACATCACGGGGTGGTGTGAATCGGAGGGTCTGAATTAGGATAGGCAGTGAGTGGCAATGTAGGATGGAGAAAAGCACCACGGGGTGGTCAGCAAGGGGAGGTCAGGGAACATGCAGTGGCACTGTAGGATAGGTTTCTGAAAAACATCGCGGGGTGGTGCGCATTGTATGGGTGTGTGTTACATTACATTCACTAGTAGGAGTGAGAAAAACATCACGGGGTGGGGCGCATTGTATGCGTGTGTGTTACATTACATTCACTAGCAGGAGTGAGAAAAACATCACGGGGTGGGGCGCATTGTATGGGTGTGTGTTACATTACATTCACTAGTAGGAGTGAGAAAAACATCACGGGGTGGTGCGCATTGTATGGGTGTGTGTTACATTACATTCACTAGTAGGAGTGAGAAAAACATCACGGGGTGGTGTGAATCGGAGGGTCTGAATTAGGATAGGCAGTGAGTGGCAATGTAGGATGGAGAAAAGCACCGCGGGGTGGTCAGCATGGGGAGGTCAGGGAACATGCAGTGGCAATGTAGGATAGGTTTCTGAAAAACATCGCGGGGTGGTGCGCATTGTATGGGTGTGTGTTAAATTACATTCACTAGTAGGAGTGAGAAAAACATCACGGGGTTGGGCGCATTGTATGGGTGTGTGTTACATTACATTCACTAGCAGGAGTGAGAAAAACATCACGGGGTGTGGCGCATTGTATGGGTGTGTGATACATTAAATTCACTAGTAGGAGTGAGAAAAATATCACGGGGTGGTGCGCATTGTATGGGTGTGTGTTACATTACATTCACTAGTAAGAGTGAGAAAAACATCACGGGGTGGTGTGAATCGGAGGGTCTGAATTAGGATAGGCAGTGAGTGGCAATGTAGGATGGAGAAAAGCACCGCGGGGTGGTCAGCATGGGGAGCTCAGGGAACATGCAGGGGCAATGTTGGATAAGTTTCTGAAAAACATCGCGTTGTGGTGCGCATTGTATGGGTGTGTGTTACATTACATTCAATAGTAGGAGTGAGAAAAACATCACGGGGTGGTGCGCATTGTATGGGTGTGTGTTACATTACATTCACTAGTAGGAGTGAGAAAAACATCACGGGGTGGTGTGAATCGGAGCGTCTGAATTAGGATAGGCCGTGAGTGGCAATGTAGGATGGAAAAAAGCACCGCGGGGTGGTCAGCATGGGGAGGTCAGGGAACATGCAGTGGCAATGTAGGATAGGTTTCTGAAAAACATCGCGGGGTGGTGCGCCTGGTATGGGTGTGTGTTACATTACATTCACTACTAGGAGTGAGAAAAACATCACCGAGTGGTATGAATCGGAGGGTCTGAATTAGGATAGGCAGTGAGTGGCAATGTAGGATGGAGAAAAGCACCGTGTGGTGGTCAGCATGGGGAGGTCAGGGAACATGCAGTGGCAATGTAGGATAGGTTTCTGAAAAACATCGCGGGGTGGTGCGCATTGTATGGGTGTGTGTTACATTACATTCACTAGTAGGAGTGAGAAAAACATCACGGGGTGGGGCGCATTGTATGGGTGTGTGTTACATTACATTCACTAGCAGGAGTGCGAAAAACATCACGGGGTGGGGCGCATTGTATGGGTGTGTGATACATTAAATTCACTAGTAGGAGTGAGAAAAACATCACGGGGTGGTGTGAATCGGAGGGTCTGAATTAGGATAGGCAGTGAGTGGCAATGTAGGATGGAGAAAAGCACCGCGGGGTGGTCAGCATGGGGAGGTCAGGGAACATGCAGTCGCAATGTAGGATAGGTTTCTGAAAAACATCGCGGGGTGGTGCGCATTGTATGGGTGTGTGTTACATTACATTCACTAGTAGGAGTGAGAAAAACATCACGGGGTGGTGCGCGTGGTATGGGTGTGTGTTACATTATATTCACTACTAGGAGTGAGAAAAACATCACGGAGTGGTGTGAATCGGAGGGTCTGAATTAGGATAGGCAGTGAGTGGCAATGTAGGATGGAGAAAAGCACCGCTGGGTTGTCAGCATGGGGAGGTCAGGGAACATGCAGTGGCAATTTAGGATAGGTTTCTGAAAAACATCGCGGGGTGGTGCGCATTGTATGGGTGTGTGTTGCATTACATTCACTAGTAGGAGTGAGAAAAACATAACGGGGTGGGGCGCATTGTATGGGTGTGTGTTACATTACATTCACTAGCAGGAGTGCGAAAAACATCACGGGGTGGGGCGCATTGTATGGGTGTGTGATACATTAAATTCACTAGTAGGAGTGAGAAAAACATCACGGGGTGGTGCGCATTGTATGGGTGTGTGTTACATTACATTCACTAGTACGAGTGAGAAAAACATCCCGGGGTGGTGTGAATCGGACGGTCTGAATTAGGATAGGCAGTGAGTGGCAATGTAGGATGGAGAAAAGCACCGCGGGGTGGTCATCATGGGGAGGTCAGGGAACATGCAGTGGCAATGTTGGATAGGTTTCTGAAAAACATCGCGGAGTGGTGCGCATTGTATGGGTGTGTGTTACATTACATTCAATAGTAGGAGTGAGAAAAACATCACGGGGTGGTGCGCATTGTATGGGTGTGTGTTACATTACATTCACTAGTAGGAGTGAGAAAAACATCACGGGGTGGTGTGAATCGGAGGGTCTGAATTAGGATAGGCAGTGAGTGGCAATGTAGGATGGAAAAAAGCACCGCGGGGTGCTCAGCATGGGGAGGTCAGGGAACATGCAGTGGCAATGTAGGATAGGTTTCTGAAAAACATCGCGGGGTGGTGCGCATTGTATGGGTGTGTGTTACATTACATTCACTAGTAGGAGTGAGAAAAACATCACGGGGTGGTGTGAATCGGAGGGTCTGAATTAGGATAGGCAGTGAGGGGCAATGTAGGATGGAGAAAAGCACCGTGGGGTGGTCATCATGGGGAGGTCAGGGAACATGCAGTGGCAATGTTGGATAGGTTTCTGAAAAACATCGTGGGGTGGTGCGCATTGTATGGGTGTGTGTTACATTACATTCACTAGTAAGAGTGAGAAAAACATTACGGGGTGGTGTGAATCGGAGGGTCTGAATTAGGATAGGCAGTGAGTGGCAATGTAGCATGGAGAAAAGCACCGCGGGGTGGTCAGCATGGGGAGGTCAGGGAACATGCAGTGGCAATGTAGGATAGGTTTCTGAAATACATCGCGGGGTGGTGCGCATTGTATCGGTGTGTGTTACATTACATTCACTAGTAGGAGTGAGAAAAACATCACGGGGTGGTGTGAATCGGAGGGTCTGAATTAGGATAGGCAGAGAGAGGCAAAGTCGGATGGAGAAAAGCACAGCGGGGTGGTCATCATGGGGAGGTCAGGGAACATGCAGTGGCAATGTTGATTAGGTTTCTGAAAAACATCGTGGGGTGGTGCGCATTGTATGGGTGTGTGTTACATTACATTCACTAGTAGGAGTGAGAAAAACATCACGGGGTGGGGCGCATTGTATGGGTGTGTGTTACATTACATTCACTAGTAGGAGTGAGAAAAACATCACGGGGTGGTGTGAATCGGAGGGTCTGAATTAGGATAGGCAGTGAGTGGCAATGTAGGATGGAGAAAAGCACCGCGGGGTGGTCAGCATGGGGAGGTCAGGGAACATGCAGTGGCAATGTAGGATAGGTTTCTGAAAAACATCGCGGGGTGGTGCGCATTGTATGGGTGTGTGTTAAATTACATTCACTAGTAGGAGTGAGAAAAACATCACGGGGTTGGGCGCATTGTATGGGTGTGTGTTACATTACATTCACTAGCAGGAGTGAGAAAAACATCACGGGGTGTGGCGCATTGTATGGGTGTG
Organism: Cavia porcellus; assembly: GCF_034190915.1. Classification (NCBI taxonomy): domain Eukaryota; kingdom Metazoa; phylum Chordata; class Mammalia; order Rodentia; family Caviidae; genus Cavia; species Cavia porcellus. The sequence continues at coordinate 33,799,180 of NW_026947515.1, forward strand.
TGATACATTAAATTCACTAGTAGGAGTGAGAAAAATATCACGGGGTGGTGCGCATTGTATGGGTGTGTGTTACATTACATTCACTAGTAAGAGTGAGAAAAACATCACGGGGTGGTGTGAATCGGAGGGTCTGAATTAGGATAGGCAGTGAGTGGCAATGTAGGATGGAGAAAAGCACTGCGGGGTGGTCAGCATGGGGAGCTCAGGGAACATGCAGGGGCAATGTTGGATAGGTTTCTGAAAAACATCGCGTTGTGGTGCGCATTGTATGGGTGTGTGTTACATTACATTCAATAGTAGGAGTGAGAAAAACATCACGGGGTGGTGCGCATTGTATGGGTGTGTGTTACATTACATTCACTAGTAGGAGTGAGAAAAACATCACGGGGTGGTGTGAATCGGAGGGTCTGAATTAGGATAGGCCGTGAGTGGCAATGTAGGATGGAAAAAAGCACCGCGGGGTGGTCAGCATGGGGAGGTCAGGGAACATGCAGTGGCAATGTAGGATAGGTTTCTGAAAAACATCGCGGGGTGGTGCGCCTGGTATGGGTGTGTGTTACATTACATTCACTACTAGGAGTGAGAAAAACATCACCGAGTGGTATGAATCGGAGGGTCTGAATTAGGATAGGCAGTGAGTGGCAATGTAGGATGGAGAAAAGCACCGTGGGGTGGTCAGCATGGGGAGGTCAGGGAACATGCAGTGGCAATGTAGGATAGGTTTCTGAAAAACATCGCGGGGTGGTGCGCATTGTATGGGTGTGTGTTACATTACATTCACTAGTAGGAGTGAGAAAAACATCACGGGGTGGGGCGCATTGTATGGGTGTGTGTTACATTACATTCACTAGTAGGAGTGAGAAAAACATCACGGGGTGGTGTGAATCGGAGGGTCTGAATTAGGATAGGCAGTGAGTGGCAATGTAGGATGGAGAAAAGCACCGCGGGGTGGTCAGCATGGGGAGGTCAGGGAACATGCAGTCGCAATGTAGGATAGGTTTCTGAAAAACATCGCGGGGTGGTGCGCATTGTATGGGTGTGTGTTACATTACATTCACTAGTAGGAGTGAGAAAAGCATCACGGGGTGGTGCGCGTGGTATGGGTGTGTGTTACATTATATTCACTACTAGGAGTGAGAAAAACATCACGGAGTGGTGTGAATCGGAGGGTCTGAATTAGGATAGGCAGTGAGTGGCAATGTAGGATGGAGAAAAGCACCGCGGGGTGGTCAGCATGGGGAGGTCAGGGAACATGCAGTGGCAATGTAGGATAGGTTTCTGAAAAACATCGCGGGGTGGTGCGCATTGTATGGGTGTGTGTTAAATTACATTCACTAGTAGGAGTGAGAAAAACATCACGGGGTTGGGCGCATTGTATGGGTGTGTGTTACATTACATTCACTAGCAGGAGTGAGAAAAACATCACGGGGTGTGGCGCATTGTATGGGTGTGTGATACATTAAATTCACTAGTAGGAGTGAGAAAAATATCACGGGGTGGTGCGCATTGTATGGGTGTGTGTTACATTACATTTACTAGTAAGAGTGAGAAAAACATCACGGGGTGGTGTGAATCGGAGGGTCTGAATTAGGATAGGCAGTGAGTGGCAATGTAGGATGGAGAAAAGCACCGCGGGGTGGTCAGCATGGGGAGCTCAGGGAACATGCAGGGGCAATGTTGGATAGGTTTCTGAAAAACATCGCGTTGTGGTGCGCATTGTATGGGTGTGTGTTACATTACATTCAATAGTAGGAGTGAGAAAAACATCACGGGGTGGTGCGCATTGTATGGGTGTGTGTTACATTACATTCACTAGTAGGAGTGAGAAAAACATCACGGGGTGGTGTGAATCGGAGGGTCTGAATTAGGATAGGCCGTGAGTGGCAATGTGGGATGGAAAAAAGCACCGCGGGGTGGTCAGCATGGGGAGGTCAGGGAACATGCAGTGGCAATGTAAGATAGGTTTCTGAAAAACATCGCGGGGTGGTGCGCCTGGTATGGGTGTGTGTTACATTACATTCACTACTAGGAGTGAGAAAAACATCACCGAGTGGTATGAATCGGAGGGTCTGAATTAGGATAGGCAGTGAGTGGCAATGTAGGATGGAGAAAAGCACCGTGGTGTGGTCAGCATGGGGAGGTCAGGGAACATGCAGTCGCAATGTAGGATAGGTTTCTGAAAAACATCGCGGGGTGGTGCGCATTGTATGGGTGTGTGTTACATTACATTCACTAGTAGGAGTGAGAAAAACATCACGGGGTGGTGCGCGTGGTATGGGTGTGTGTTACATTATATTCACTACTAGGAGTGAGAAAAACATCACGGAGTGGTGTGAATCGGAGGGTCTGAATTAGGATAGGCAGTGAGTGGCAATGTAGGATGGAGAAAAGCACCGCTGGGTTGTCAGCATGGGGAGGTCATGGAACATGCAGTGGCAATTTAGGATAGGTTTCTGAAAAACATCGCGGGGTGGTGCGCATTGTATGGGTGTGTGTTGCATTACATTCACTAGTAGGAGTGAGAAAAACATAACGGGGTGGGGCGCATTGTATGGGTGTGTGTTACATTACATTCACTAGCAGGAGTGCGAAAAACATCACGGGGTGGGGCGCATTGTATGGGTGTGTGATACATTAAATTCACTAGTAGGAGTGAGAAAAACATCACGGGGTGGTGTGAATCGGAGGGTCTGAATTAGGATAGGCAGTGAGTGGCAATGTAGGATGGAGAAAAGCACCGCGGGGTGGTCAGCATGGGGAGGTCAGGGAACATGCAGTCGCAATGTAGGATAGGTTTCTGAAAAACATCGCGGGGTGGTGCGCATTGTATGGGTGTGTGTTACATTACATTCACTAGTAGGAGTGAGAAAAACATCACGGGGTGGTGCGCGTGGTATGGGTGTGTGTTACATTATATTCACTACTAGGAGTGAGAAAAACATCACGGAGTGGTGTGAATCGGAGGGTCTGAATTAGGATAGGCAGTGAGTGGCAATGTAGGATGGAGAAAAGCACCGCTGGGTTGTCAGCATGGGGAGGTCAGGGAACATGCAGTGGCAATTTAGGATAGGTTTCTGAAAAACATCGCGGGGTGGTGCGCATTGTATGGGTGTGTGTTGCATTACATTCACTAGTAGGAGTGAGAAAAACATAACGGGGTGGGGCGCATTGTATGGGTGTGTGTTACATTACATTCACTAGCAGGAGTGCGAAAAACATCACGGGGTGGGGCGCATTGTATGGGTGTGTGATACATTAAATTCACTAGTAGGAGTGAGAAAAACATCACGGGGTGGTGCGCATTGTATGGGTGGGTGTTACATTACATTCACTAGTACGAGTGAGAAAAACATCCCGGGGTGGTGTGAATCGGAGGGTCTGAATTAGGATAGGCAGTGAGTGGCAATGTAGGATGGAGAAAAGCACCGCGGGGTTGTCAGCATGGGGAGGTCAGGGAACATGCAGTGGCAATGTAGGATAGGTTTCTGAAAAACATCGCGGGGTGGTGCGCATTGTATGGGTGTGTGTTACATTACATTCACTAGTAGGAGTGAGAAAAACATAACGGGGTGGGGCGCATTGTATGGGTGTGTGTCACATTACATTCACTAGCAGGAGTGAGAAAAACATCACGGGGTGGGGCGCATTGTATGGGTGTGTGATACATTAAATTCACTAGTAGGAGTGAGAAAAATATCACGGGGTGGTGCGCATTGTATGGGTGTGTGTTTCATTACATTCACTAGTAGGAGTGAAAAAACATCACGGGGTGGTGTGAATCGGAGGGTCTGAATTAGGATAGGCAGTGAGTGGCAACGTAGGATGGAGAAAAGCACCGCGGGGTGGTCAGCATGGGGAGGTCAGTGAACATGCAGTGGCAATTTAGGATAGGTTTCTGAAAAACATCGCGGGGTGGTGCGCATTGTATGGGTGTGTGTTACATGACATTCACTAGTATTAGTGAGAAAAACATCACGGGGTGGTGCGCATTGTATGGGTGTGTGTTACATTACATTCACTAGTAGGAGTGAGAAAAACACCAAGGCGTGGTGTGAATCGGAGTGTCTGAATTAGGATAGGCAGTGAGTGGCAATGTAGGATGGAGAAAAGCACCGCGGGGTGGTCAGCATGGGGAGGACAGGGAACATGCAGTGGCAATGTAGGATAGGTTTCTGAAAAACATCGCGGGGTGGTGCGCATTGTATGGGTGTGTGTTACATTACATTCACTAGTAGGAGTGAGAAAAACATCACGGGGTGGTGCGCATTGTATGGGTGTGTGTTACATTACATTCACTAGTAGGAGTGAGAAAAACATCACGGGGTGGTGTGAATCGGAGGGTCTGAATTAGGATAGGCAGTGAGTGGCAATGGAGGATGGAGAAAAGCACCGCGGGGTGGTCAGCATGGGGAGGTCAGGGAACATGAAGTGGCAATGTAGGATAGGTTTCTGAAACACATCGCGGGGTGGTGCGCATTGTATGGGTGTGTGTTACATTACATTCACTAGTAGGAGTGAGAAAAACATCACGGGGTGGTGTGAATCGGAGGGTCTGAATTAGGATAGGCAGTGAGTGGCAATGTAGGATGGAGAAAAGCACCGCAGGGTGGTCAGCATGGGGAGGTCAGGGAACATGCAGTGGCAATGTAGGATAGGTTTCTGAAAAACATCGCGGGGTGGTGCGCATTGTATGGGTGTGTGTTACATTACATTCACTAGTAGGAGTGAGAAAAACATCACGGGTTGTGGCGCATTGTATGGGTGTGTGTTACATTACATTCACTAGCAGGAGTGAGAAAAACATCACGGGGTGGGGCGCATTGTATGGGTGTGTGTTACATTACATTCACTAGTAGGAGTGAGAAAAACATTACCGGGTGGGGCGCATTGTATGGGTGAGTGATACATTAAATTCACTAGTAAGAGTGAGAAAAATATCACGGGGTGATGCGCATTGTATGGGTGTGTGTTACATTACATTCACTAGTAGGAGTGAGAAAAACATTACAGGGTGGGGCGCATTGTATGGGTGTGTGATACATTAAATTCACTAGTAAGAGTGAGAAAAATATCACGGGGTGATGCGCATTGTATGGGTGTGTGTTACATTACATTCACTAGTAGGAGTGAAAAAACATCACGGGGTGGTGTGAATCAGAGGGTCTGAATTAGGATAGGCAGTGAGTGGCAATGTAGGATGGAGAAAAGCACCGCAGGGTGGTCAGCATGGTGAGGTCAGTGAACATGCAGTGGCAATTTAGGATAGGTTTCTGAAAAACATCGCGGGGTGGTGCGCCTTGTATGGGTGTGTGTTACATTACATTCACTTGTAGGAGTGAGAAACTCATCACGGGGTGGTAAGCATTGTATGGGTGTGTGTTACATTACATTCACTAGTAGGAGTGAGAAAAACATCACGGGGTGGTGTGAATCGGAGGGTCTGAATTAGGATAGGCAGTGAGTGGCAATGTAGGATGGAGAAAAGCACCGCGGGGTGGTCAGGATGGGGAGCTCAGGGAACATGCAGTGGCAATGTAGGATAGGTTTCTGAAAAACATCGCGGGGTGGTGCGCATTGTATGGGTGTGTGTTACGTTACATTCACTAGTAGGAGTGAGGAAAACATCACGGGGTGGTGCGCATTGTATGGGTTTGTGTTACATTACATTCACTAGTAGGAGTGAGAAAAACACCACGTGGTCGTGTGAATCGGAGGGTCTGAATTAGGATAGGCAGTGAGTGGCAATGTAGGATGGAGAAAAGCACTGCGGGGTGGTCAGCATGGGGAGGTCAGGGAACATGCAGTGGCAATGTAGGATAGGTTTCTGAAAAACATCGCGGGGTGGTGCGCATTCTATGGGTGTGTGTTACATTACATTCACTAGTAGGAGTGAGAAAAACATCACGGGGTGGTGCGCATTGTATGGGTGTGTGTTACATTACATTCACTAGTAGGAGTGAGAAAAACATCACGGGGTGGTGTGAATCGGAGGGTCTGAATTAGGATAGGCAGTGAGTGGCAGTGTAGGATGGAGAAAAGCACCGCGGGGTGGTCAGCATGGGGAGGTCAGGGAACATGCAGTGGCAATGTAGGATAGGTTTCTGAAAAACATCGCGGGGTGGTGCGCATTGTATGGGTGTGTGTTACATTACATTCACTAGTAGGAGTGAGAAAAACATCACGGAGTGGTGCGCATTGTATGGGTGTGTGTTACATTACATTCACTAGTAGGAGTGAGAAAAACATCACGGGGTGCTGTGAATCGGAGGGTCTGAATTAGGATAGACAGTGAGTGGCAACGTAGGATGGAGAAAAGCACCGCGGGATGGTCAGCATGGGGAGCTCAGGGAACATGCAGTGGCAATGTAGGATAGGTTTCTGAAAAACATCGCGGGGTGGTGCGCATTGTATGGGTGTGTGTTACATTACGTTCACTAGTAGGAGTGAGAAATACATCACGGGGTGGTGTGAATCGGAGGGTCTGAATTAGGATAGGCAGTGAGGGGCAATGTAGGATGGAGAAAAGCACCGCGGGGTGGTCATCATGGGGAGGTCAGGGAACATGCAGTGGCAATGTTGGATAGGTTTCTGAAAAACATCGTGGGGTGGTGCGCATTGTATTGGTGTGTGTTACATTACATTCACTAGTAGGAGTGAGAAAAACATCACGGGGTCGTGCGCATTGTATGGGTGTGTGTTACATTACATTCACTAGTAGGAGTGAGAAAAACATCACGGGGTGGTGTGAATCGGAGGGTCTGAATTAGGATAGGCAGTGAGTGGCAATGTAGGATGGAAAAAAGCACCGCAGGGTGGTCAGCATGGGGAGGTCAGGGAACATGCAGTGGCAATGTAGGATAGGTTTTTGAAAAACATCACGGGGTGGTGCGCATTGTATGGGTGTGTGTTACATTACATTCACTAGTAGGAGTGAGAAAAACATCACAGGGTGGTGCGCATGGTATGGGTGTGTGTTACATTACATTCACTACTAGGAGTGAGAAAAACATCACGGAGTGGTGTGAATCGGAGGGTCTGAATTAGGATAGGCAGTGAGTGGCAATGTAGGATGGAGAAAAGCACCGCGGGGTGGTCAGCATGGGGAGGTCAGGGAAAATGCAGTGGCAATGTAGGATAGGTTTCTGAAAAACATCGCGGGGTGGTGCGCATTGTATGGGTGTGGGTTACATTACATTCACTAGTAGGAGTGAGAAAAACATCACGGGGTTGGGCGCATTGTATGGGTGTGTGTTACATTACATTCACTAGCAGGAGTGAGAAAAACATCACGGGGTGGGGCGCATTGTATGGGTGTGTGATACATTACATTCACTAGTAGGAGTGAGAAAAATATCACGGGGTGGTGCGCATTGTATGGGTGTGTGTTACATTACATTCACTAGTAGGAGTGAGAAAAACATCACGGGGTGGTGTGAATCGGAGGGTCTGAATTAGGATAGGCAGTGAGTGGCAATGTAGGATGGAGAAAAGCACCGCGGGGTGGTCAGCATGGTGAGGTCAGGGAACATGCAGTGGCAATGTTGGATAGGTTTCTGAAAAACATCGCGGGGTGGTGCGCATTGTATGCGTGTGTGTTACATTACATTCAATAGTAGGAGTGAGAAAAACATCACGGGGTGGTGCGCATTGTATGGGTGTGTGTTACATTACATTCACTAGTAGGAGTGAGAAAAACATCACGGGGTGGTGTGAATCGGAGGGTCTGAATTAGGATAGGCAGTGAGTGGCAATGTAGGATGGAAAAAAGCACCGCGGGGTGGTCAGCATGGGGAGGTCAGGGAACATGCAGTGGCAATGTAGGATAGGTTTCTGAAAAACATCGCGGGGTGGTGCGCATTGTATGGGTGTGTGTTACATTACATTCACTAGTAGGAGTGAGAAAAACATCACGGGTTGGGGCGCATTGAATGGGTGTGTGTTACATTACATTCACTAGCAGGAGTGAGAAAAACATCACGGGGTGGGGCGCATTGTATGGGTGTGTGCTACATTACATTCACTAGTAGGAGTGAGAAAAACATCATGGGGTGGTGCGCCTGGTATGGGTGTGTGTTACATTACATTCACTACTAGGAGTGAGAAAAACATCACGGAGTGGTATGAATCGTAGGGTCTGAATTAGGATAGGCAGTGAGTGGCAATGTAGGATGGAGAAAAGCACCGCTGGGTGGTCAGCATGGGGAGGTCAGGGAACATGCAGTGGCAATGTAGGATAGGTTTCTGAAAAACATTGCGGGGTGGTGCGAATTGTATGGGTGTGTGTTACATTACATTCACTAGTAGGAGTGAGAAAAACATCACGGGTGGGGCGCATTGTATGGGTGTGTGTTACATTACATTCACTAGCAGGAGTGAGAAAAACATCACGGGGTGGGGCGCATTGTATGGGTGTGTGATACATTAAATTCACTAGTAAGAGTGAGAAAAATATCACGTGGTGATGCGCATTGTATGGGTGTGTGTTACATTACATTCACTAGTAGGAGTGAAAAAACATCACGGGGTGGTGTGAATCGGAGGGTCTGAATTAGGATAGGGAGTGAGTGGCAATGTAGGATGGAGAAAAGCACCGCGGGGTGGTCAGCATGGGGAGGTCAGTGAACATGCAGTGGCAATTTAGGATAGGTTTCTGAAAAACATCGCGGGGTGGTGCGCCTTGTATGGGTGTGTGTTACATTACATTCACTTGTAGGAGTGAGAAACTCATCACGGGGTGGTGCGCATTGTATGGGTGTGTGTTACATTACATTCACTAGGAGGAGTGAGAAAAACATCACGGGGTGGTGTGAATCGGAGGGTCTGAATTAGGATAGGCAGTGAGTGGCAACGTAGGATGGAGAAAAGCACCGCGGGGTGCTCAGCATGGGGAGCTCAGGGAACAGGCAGTGGCAATGTAGGATAGGTTTCTGAAAAACATCGCGGGGTGGTGCGCATTGTATGGGTGTGTGTTACGTTACATTCACAAGTAGGAGTGAGAAAAACATCACGGGGTGGTGCGCATTGTATGGGTTTGTGTTACATTACATTCACTAGTAGGAGTGAGAAAAACACCACGTGGTGGTGTGAATCGGAGGGTCTGAATTAGGATAGGCAGTGAGTGGCAATGTAGGATGGAGAAAAGCACCGCGGGGTGGTCAGCATGGGGAGGTCAGGGAACATGCAGTGGCAATGTAGGATAGGTTTCTGAAAAACATCGCGGGGTGGTGCGCATTGTATGGGTTTGTGTTACATTACATTCACTAGTAGGAGTGAGAAAAACATCACGGGGTGGTGCGCAATGTATGGGTGTGTGTTACATTACATTCACTAGTAGGAGTGAGAAAAACATCACGGGGTGGTGTGAATCGGAGGGTCTGCATTAGGATAGGCAGTGAGTGGCAATGTAGGATGGAGAAAAGCAACGCGGGGTGGTCAGCATGGGGAGGTCAGGGAACATACAGTGGCAATGTAGGATAGGTTTCTGAAAAACATCGCGGGGTGGTGCGCAATGTATGGGTGTGTGTTACATTACATTCACTAGTAGGAGTGAGAAAAACATCACGGAGTGGTGCGCATTGTATGGGTGTGTGTTACATTACATTCAATAGTAGGAGTGAGAAAACCATCACGGGGTGGTGTGAATCGGAGGGTCTGAATTAGGATAGGCAGTGAGTGGCAATGTAGGATGGAGAAAAGCACCGCGGGATTGTCAGCATGGGGAGGTCAGTGAACATGCAGTGGCAATGTAGGATAGGTTTCTGAAAAACATCGCGGGGTGGTGCGCATTGTATGGGTGTGTGTTACTTTACATTCACTAGTAGGAGTGAGAAAAACATCACGGGGTGGTGCTCATTGTATGGGTGTGTTTTACATTACATTCACTAGTAGTAGTGAGAAAAACATCACGGGGTGGTGTGAATCGGAGGGTCTGAATTAGGATAGGCAGTGAGTGGCAATGTAGGATGGAAAAAAGCACCGCGGGGTGGTCAGCATGGGGAGGTCAGGGAACATGCAGTGGCAATGTAGGATAGGTTTTTGAAAAACATCGCGGGGTGGTGCGCATTGTATGGGTGTGTGTTACATTACATTCACTAGTAGGAGTGAGAAAAACATCACAGGGTGGTGCGCATGGTATGGGTGTGTGTTACCTTACATTCACTACTAGGAGTGAGAAAAACATCACGGAGTTGTGTGAATCGGTGGGTCTGAATTAGGATAGGCAGTGAGTAGCAATGTAGGATGGAGAAAAGCACCGCGGGGTGGTCAGCATGGGAAGGTCAGGGAACATGCAGTGGCAATGTAGGATAGGTTTGTGAAAAACATCGCGGGGTGGTGCGCATTGTATGGGTCTGTGTTACATTACATTCACTAGTAGGAGTGAGAAAAACATCACGGGGTGGGGCGCATTGTATGGGTGTGTGTTACATTACATTCACTAGCAGGAGTGAGAAAAACATCACGGGGTGGGGCGCATTGTATGGGTGTGTGATACATTAAATTCACTAGTAGGAGTGAGAAAAATATCACGGGGTGGGGCGCATTGTATGGGTGTGTGTTACATTACATTCACTAGTAGGAGTGAGAAAAACATCACGGGGTGGTGTGAATCGGAGGGTCTGAATTAGGATAGGCAGTGAGTGGCAATGTAGGATGGAAAAAAGCACCGCGGGGTGGTCAGCATGGGGAGGTCAGGGAACATGCAGTGGCAATGTAGGATAGGTTTTTGAAAAACATCGCGGGGTGGTGCGCATTGTATGGGTGAGTGTTACATTACATTCACTAGTAGGAGTGAGAAAAACATCACAGGGTGGTGCGCATGGTATGGATGTGTGTTACATTACATTCACTAGTAGGAGTGAGAAAAACATCAAGGAGTGGTGTGAATCGGAGGGTCTGAATTAGGATAGGCAGTGAGTGGCAATGTAGGATGGAGAAAAGCACCGCGGGGTGGTCAGCATGGGGAGGTCAGGGAACATGCAGTGGCAATTTAGGATAGGTTTCTGAAAAACATCGCGGGGTGGTGCGCATTGTATGGGTGTGTGTTGCATTACATTCACTAGTAGGAGTGAGAAAAACATAACGGGGTGGGGCGCATTGTATGGGTGTGTGTTACATTACATTCACTAGCAGGAGTGCGAAAAACATCACGGGGTGGGGCGCATTGTATGGGTGTGTGATACATTAAATTCACTAGTAGGAGTGAGAAAAACATCACGGGGTGGTGCGCATTGTATGGGTGGGTGTTACATTACATTCACTAGTACGAGTGAGAAAAACATCCCGGGGTGGTGTGAATCGGAGGGTCTGAATTAGGATAGGCAGTGAGTGGCAATGTAGGATGGAGAAAAGCACCGCGGGGTTGTCAGCATGGGGAGGTCAGGGAACATGCAGTGGCAATGTAGGATAGGTTTCTGAAAAACATCGCGGGGTGGTGCGCATTGTATGGGTGTGTGTTACATTACATTCACTAGTAGGAGTGAGAAAAACATAACGGGGTGGGGCGCATTGTATGGGTGTGTGTCACATTACATTCACTAGCAGGAGTGAGAAAAACATCACGGGGTGGGGCGCATTGTATGGGTGTGTGATACATTAAATTCACTAGTAGGAGTGAGAAAAATATCACGGGGTGGTGCGCATTGTATGGGTGTGTGTTTCATTACATTCACTAGTAGGAGTGAAAAAACATCACGGGGTGGTGTGAATCGGAGGGTCTGAATTAGGATAGGCAGTGAGTGGCAACGTAGGATGGAGAAAAGCACCGCGGGATGGTCAGCATGGGGAGGTCAGTGAACATGCAGTGGCAATTTAGGATAGGTTTCTGAAAAACATCGCGGGGTGGTGCGCATTGTATGGGTGTGTGTTACATGACATTCACTAGTATTAGTGAGAAAAACATCACGGGGTGGTGCGCATTGTATGGGTGTGTGTTACATTACATTCACTAGTAGGAGTGAGAAAAACACCAAGGCGTGGTGTGAATCGGAGTGTCTGAATTAGGATAGGCAGTGAGTGGCAATGTAGGATGGAGAAAAGCACCGCGGGGTGGTCAGCATGGGGAGGACAGGGAACATGCAGTGGCAATGTAGGATAGGTTTCTGAAAAACATCGCGGGGTGGTGCGCATTGTATGGGTGTGTGTTACATTACATTCACTAGTAGGAGTGAGAAAAACATCACGGGGTGGTGCGCATTGTATGGGTGTGTGTTACATTACATTCACTAGTAGGAGTGAGAAAAACATCACGGGGTGGTGTGAATCGGAGGGTCTGAATTAGGATAGGCAGTGAGTGGCAATGGAGGATGGAGAAAAGCACCGCGGGGTGGTCAGCATGGGGAGGTCAGGGAACATGAAGTGGCAATGTAGGATAGGTTTCTGAAACACATCGCGGGGTGGTGCGCATTGTATGGGTGTGTGTTACATTACATTCACTAGTAGGAGTGAGAAAAACATCACGGGGTGGTGTGAATCGGAGGGTCTGAATTAGGATAGGCAGTGAGTGGCAATGTAGGATGGAGAAAAGCACCGCAGGGTGGTCAGCATGGGGAGGTCAGGGAACATGCAGTGGCAATGTAGGATAGGTTTCTGAAAAACATCGCGGGGTGGTGCGCATTGTATGGGTGTGTGTTACATTACATTCACTAGTAGGAGTGAGAAAAACATCACGGGTTGTGGCGCATTGTATGGGTGTGTGTTACATTACATTCACTAGCAGGAGTGAGAAAAACATCACGGGGTGGGGCGCATTGTATGGGTGTGTGTTACATTACATTCACTAGTAGGAGTGAGAAAAACATTACCGGGTGGGGCGCATTGTATGGGTGAGTGATACATTAAATTCACTAGTAAGAGTGAGAAAAATATCACGGGGTGATGCGCATTGTATGGGTGTGTGTTACATTACATTCACTAGTAGGAGTGAGAAAAACATTACAGGGTGGGGCGCATTGTATGGGTGTGTGATACATTAAATTCACTAGTAAGAGTGAGAAAAATATCACGGGGTGATGCGCATTGTATGGGTGTGTGTTACATTACATTCACTAGTAGGAGTGAAAAAACATCACGGGGTGGTGTGAATCAGAGGGTCTGAATTAGGATAGGCAGTGAGTGGCAATGTAGGATGGAGAAAAGCACCGCAGGGTGGTCAGCATGGTGAGGTCAGTGAACATGCAGTGGCAATTTAGGATAGGTTTCTGAAAAACATCGCGGGGTGGTGCGCCTTGTATGGGTGTGTGTTACATTACATTCACTTGTAGGAGTGAGAAACTCATCACGGGGTGGTAAGCATTGTATGGGTGTGTGTTACATTACATTCACTAGTAGGAGTGAGAAAAACATCACGGGGTGGTGTGAATCGGAGGGTCTGAATTAGGATAGGCAGTGAGTGGCAATGTAGGATGGAGAAAAGCACCGCGGGGTGGTCAGGATGGGGAGCTCAGGGAACATGCAGTGGCAATGTAGGATAGGTTTCTGAAAAACATCGCGGGGTGGTGCGCATTGTATGGGTGTGTGTTACGTTACATTCACTAGTAGGAGTGAGGAAAACATCACGGGGTGGTGCGCATTGTATGGGTTTGTGTTACATTACATTCACTAGTAGGAGTGAGAAAAACACCACGTGGTCGTGTGAATCGGAGGGTCTGAATTAGGATAGGCAGTGAGTGGCAATGTAGGATGGAGAAAAGCACTGCGGGGTGGTCAGCATGGGGAGGTCAGGGAACATGCAGTGGCAATGTAGGATAGGTTTCTGAAAAACATCGCGGGGTGGTGCGCATTCTATGGGTGTGTGTTACATTACATTCACTAGTAGGAGTGAGAAAAACATCACGGGGTGGTGCGCATTGTATGGGTGTGTGTTACATTACATTCACTAGTAGGAGTGAGAAAAACATCACGGGGTGGTGTGAATCGGAGGGTCTGAATTAGGATAGGCAGTGAGTGGCAGTGTAGGATGGAGAAAAGCACCGCGGGGTGGTCAGCATGGGGAGGTCAGGGAACATGCAGTGGCAATGTAGGATAGGTTTCTGAAAAACATCGCGGGGTGGTGCGCATTGTATGGGTGTGTGTTACATTACATTCACTAGTAGGAGTGAGAAAAACATCACGGAGTGGTGCGCATTGTATGGGTGTGTGTTACATTACATTCACTAGTAGGAGTGAGAAAAACATCACGGGGTGCTGTGAATCGGAGGGTCTGAATTAGGATAGACAGTGAGTGGCAACGTAGGATGGAGAAAAGCACCGCGGGATGGTCAGCATGGGGAGCTCAGGGAACATGCAGTGGCAATGTAGGATAGGTTTCTGAAAAACATCGCGGGGTGGTGCGCATTGTATGGGTGTGTGTTACATTACGTTCACTAGTAGGAGTGAGAAATACATCACGGGGTGGTGTGAATCGGAGGGTCTGAATTAGGATAGGCAGTGAGGGGCAATGTAGGATGGAGAAAAGCACCGCGGGGTGGTCATCATGGGGAGGTCAGGGAACATGCAGTGGCAATGTTGGATAGGTTTCTGAAAAACATCGTGGGGTGGTGCGCATTGTATTGGTGTGTGTTACATTACATTCACTAGTAGGAGTGAGAAAAACATCACGGGGTCGTGCGCATTGTATGGGTGTGTGTTACATTACATTCACTAGTAGGAGTGAGAAAAACATCACGGGGTGGTGTGAATCGGAGGGTCTGAATTAGGATAGGCAGTGAGTGGCAATGTAGGATGGAAAAAAGCACCGCAGGGTGGTCAGCATGGGGAGGTCAGGGAACATGCAGTGGCAATGTAGGATAGGTTTTTGAAAAACATCACGGGGTGGTGCGCATTGTATGGGTGTGTGTTACATTACATTCACTAGTAGGAGTGAGAAAAACATCACAGGGTGGTGCGCATGGTATGGGTGTGTGTTACATTACATTCACTACTAGGAGTGAGAAAAACATCACGGAGTGGTGTGAATCGGAGGGTCTGAATTAGGATAGGCAGTGAGTGGCAATGTAGGATGGAGAAAAGCACCGCGGGGTGGTCAGCATGGGGAGGTCAGGGAAAATGCAGTGGCAATGTAGGATAGGTTTCTGAAAAACATCGCGGGGTGGTGCGCATTGTATGGGTGTGGGTTACATTACATTCACTAGTAGGAGTGAGAAAAACATCACGGGGTTGGGCGCATTGTATGGGTGTGTGTTACATTACATTCACTAGCAGGAGTGAGAAAAACATCACGGGGTGGGGCGCATTGTATGGGTGTGTGATACATTACATTCACTAGTAGGAGTGAGAAAAATATCACGGGGTGGTGCGCATTGTATGGGTGTGTGTTACATTACATTCACTAGTAGGAGTGAGAAAAACATCACGGGGTGGTGTGAATCGGAGGGTCTGAATTAGGATAGGCAGTGAGTGGCAATGTAGGATGGAGAAAAGCACCGCGGGGTGGTCAGCATGGTGAGGTCAGGGAACATGCAGTGGCAATGTTGGATAGGTTTCTGAAAAACATCGCGGGGTGGTGCGCATTGTATGCGTGTGTGTTACATTACATTCAATAGTAGGAGTGAGAAAAACATCACGGGGTGGTGCGCATTGTATGGGTGTGTGTTACATTACATTCACTAGTAGGAGTGAGAAAAACATCACGGGGTGGTGTGAATCGGAGGGTCTGAATTAGGATAGGCAGTGAGTGGCAATGTAGGATGGAAAAAAGCACCGCGGGGTGGTCAGCATGGGGAGGTCAGGGAACATGCAGTGGCAATGTAGGATAGGTTTCTGAAAAACATCGCGGGGTGGTGCGCATTGTATGGGTGTGTGTTACATTACATTCACTAGTAGGAGTGAGAAAAACATCACGGGTTGGGGCGCATTGAATGGGTGTGTGTTACATTACATTCACTAGCAGGAGTGAGAAAAACATCACGGGGTGGGGCGCATTGTATGGGTGTGTGCTACATTACATTCACTAGTAGGAGTGAGAAAAACATCATGGGGTGGTGCGCCTGGTATGGGTGTGTGTTACATTACATTCACTACTAGGAGTGAGAAAAACATCACGGAGTGGTATGAATCGTAGGGTCTGAATTAGGATAGGCAGTGAGTGGCAATGTAGGATGGAGAAAAGCACCGCTGGGTGGTCAGCATGGGGAGGTCAGGGAACATGCAGTGGCAATGTAGGATAGGTTTCTGAAAAACATTGCGGGGTGGTGCGAATTGTATGGGTGTGTGTTACATTACATTCACTAGTAGGAGTGAGAAAAACATCACGGGTGGGGCGCATTGTATGGGTGTGTGTTACATTACATTCACTAGCAGGAGTGAGAAAAACATCACGGGGTGGGGCGCATTGTATGGGTGTGTGATACATTAAATTCACTAGTAAGAGTGAGAAAAATATCACGTGGTGATGCGCATTGTATGGGTGTGTGTTACATTACATTCACTAGTAGGAGTGAAAAAACATCACGGGGTGGTGTGAATCGGAGGGTCTGAATTAGGATAGGGAGTGAGTGGCAATGTAGGATGGAGAAAAGCACCGCGGGGTGGTCAGCATGGGGAGGTCAGTGAACATGCAGTGGCAATTTAGGATAGGTTTCTGAAAAACATCGCGGGGTGGTGCGCCTTGTATGGGTGTGTGTTACATTACATTCACTTGTAGGAGTGAGAAACTCATCACGGGGTGGTGCGCATTGTATGGGTGTGTGTTACATTACATTCACTAGGAGGAGTGAGAAAAACATCACGGGGTGGTGTGAATCGGAGGGTCTGAATTAGGATAGGCAGTGAGTGGCAACGTAGGATGGAGAAAAGCACCGCGGGGTGCTCAGCATGGGGAGCTCAGGGAACAGGCAGTGGCAATGTAGGATAGGTTTCTGAAAAACATCGCGGGGTGGTGCGCATTGTATGGGTGTGTGTTACGTTACATTCACAAGTAGGAGTGAGAAAAACATCACGGGGTGGTGCGCATTGTATGGGTTTGTGTTACATTACATTCACTAGTAGGAGTGAGAAAAACACCACGTGGTGGTGTGAATCGGAGGGTCTGAATTAGGATAGGCAGTGAGTGGCAATGTAGGATGGAGAAAAGCACCGCGGGGTGGTCAGCATGGGGAGGTCAGGGAACATGCAGTGGCAATGTAGGATAGGTTTCTGAAAAACATCGCGGGGTGGTGCGCATTGTATGGGTTTGTGTTACATTACATTCACTAGTAGGAGTGAGAAAAACATCACGGGGTGGTGCGCAATGTATGGGTGTGTGTTACATTACATTCACTAGTAGGAGTGAGAAAAACATCACGGGGTGGTGTGAATCGGAGGGTCTGCATTAGGATAGGCAGTGAGTGGCAATGTAGGATGGAGAAAAGCAACGCGGGGTGGTCAGCATGGGGAGGTCAGGGAACATACAGTGGCAATGTAGGATAGGTTTCTGAAAAACATCGCGGGGTGGTGCGCAATGTATGGGTGTGTGTTACATTACATTCACTAGTAGGAGTGAGAAAAACATCACGGAGTGGTGCGCATTGTATGGGTGTGTGTTACATTACATTCAATAGTAGGAGTGAGAAAACCATCACGGGGTGGTGTGAATCGGAGGGTCTGAATTAGGATAGGCAGTGAGTGGCAATGTAGGATGGAGAAAAGCACCGCGGGATTGTCAGCATGGGGAGGTCAGTGAACATGCAGTGGCAATGTAGGATAGGTTTCTGAAAAACATCGCGGGGTGGTGCGCATTGTATGGGTGTGTGTTACTTTACATTCACTAGTAGGAGTGAGAAAAACATCACGGGGTGGTGCTCATTGTATGGGTGTGTTTTACATTACATTCACTAGTAGTAGTGAGAAAAACATCACGGGGTGGTGTGAATCGGAGGGTCTGAATAAGGATAGGCAGTGAGTGGCAATGTAGGATGGAAAAAAGCACCGCGGGGTGGTCAGCATGGGGAGGTCAGGGAACATGCAGTGGCAATGTAGGATAGGTTTTTGAAAAACATCGCGGGGTGGTGCGCATTGTATGGGTGTGTGTTACATTACATTCACTAGTAGGAGTGAGAAAAACATCACAGGGTGGTGCGCATGGTATGGGTGTGTGTTACCTTACATTCACTACTAGGAGTGAGAAAAACATCACGGAGTTGTGTGAATCGGTGGGTCTGAATTAGGATAGGCAGTGAGTAGCAATGTAGGATGGAGAAAAGCACCGCGGGGTGGTCAGCATGGGAAGGTCAGGGAACATGCAGTGGCAATGTAGGATAGGTTTGTGAAAAACATCGCGGGGTGGTGCGCATTGTATGGGTCTGTGTTACATTACATTCACTAGTAGGAGTGAGAAAAACATCACGGGGTGGGGCGCATTGTATGGGTGTGTGTTACATTACATTCACTAGCAGGAGTGAGAAAAACATCACGGGGTGGGGCGCATTGTATGGGTGTGTGATACATTAAATTCACTAGTAGGAGTGAGAAAAATATCACGGGGTGGGGCGCATTGTATGGGTGTGTGTTACATTACATTCACTAGTAGGAGTGAGAAAAACATCACGGGGTGGTGTGAATCGGAGGGTCTGAATTAGGATAGGCAGTGAGTGGCAATGTAGGATGGAAAAAAGCACCGCGGGGTGGTCAGCATGGGGAGGTCAGGGAACATGCAGTGGCAATGTAGGATAGGTTTTTGAAAAACATCGCGGGGTGGTGCGCATTGTATGGGTGAGTGTTACATTACATTCACTAGTAGGAGTGAGAAAAACATCACAGGGTGGTGCGCATGGTATGGATGTGTGTTACATTACATTCACTAGTAGGAGTGAGAAAAACATCAAGGAGTGGTGTGAATCGGAGGGTCTGAATTAGGATAGGCAGTGAGTGGCAATGTAGGATGGAGAAAAGCACCGCGGGGTGGTCAGCATGGGGAGGTCAGGGAACATGCAGTGGCAATGTAGGTTAGGTTTCTGAAAAACATCGTGGGGTGGTGCGCATTGTATGGGTGTGTGTTACATTACATTCACTAGTAGGAGTGAGAAAAACATCACGGGGTGGGGCGCATTGTATGGGTGTGTGTTACATTACATTCACTAGCAGGAGTGAGAAAAACATCACGGGGTGGGGCGCATTGTATGGGTGTGTGATACATTAAATTCACTAGTAGGAGTGAGAAAAATATCACGGGGTGGTGCGCATTGTATGGGTGTGTGTTTCATTACATTCACTAGTTGGAGTGAAAAAACATCACGGGGTGGTGTGAATCGGAGGGTCTGAATTAGGATAGGCAGTGAGTGGCAACGTAGGATGGAGAAAAGCACCGCGGTGTGGTCATCATGGGGAGGTCAGTGAACATGCAGTGGCAATTTAGGATAGGTTTCTGAAAAACATCGCCGGGTTGTGCGCCTTGTATGGGTGTGTGTTACATTACATTCACTAGTAGGAGTGAGAAAAACACCACGGGGTGGTGTGAATCGGAGGGTCTGAATTAGGATAGGCAGTGAGTGGCAATGTAGGATGGAGAAAAGCACCGCGGGGTGGTCAGCATGGGGAGGTCAGGGAACATGCAGTGGCAATGTAGGATAGGTTTCTGAAAAACATCACTGGGTGGTTCGCATTGTATGGGTGTGTGTTACATTACATTCACTAGTAGGAGTGAGAAAAACATCACGGGGTGGTGCGCATTGTATGGGTGTGTGTTACATTACATTCACTAGTAGGAGTGAGAAAAACATCACGGGGTGGTGTGAATCGGAGTGTCTGAATTAGGATAGACAGTGAGTGGCAACGTAGGATGGAGAAAAGCACCGCGGGATGGTCAGCATGGGGAGGTCAGGGAACATGCAGTGGCAATGTAGGATAGGTTTCTGAAAAACATCGCGGGGTGGTGCGCATGGTATGGGTGTGTGTTACATTACATTCACTAGTAGGAGTGAGAAAAACATCACGGGGTGGTGTGAATCGGAGGGTCTGAATTAGGATAGGCAGTGAGTGGCAATGTAGGATGGAGAAAAGCACCGCGGGGTGGTCAGCATGGGGAGGTCAGGGAACATGCAGTGGCAATGTAGGATAGGTTTCTGTTAAACATCGCGGGGTGGTGCGCATTGTATGGGTGTGTGTTAGATTACATTCACTAGTAGGAGTGAGAAAAACATCACGGGGTGGGGCGCATTGTATGGGTGTGTGTTACATTACATTCACTAGCAGGAGTGAGAAAAACATCACGGGGTGGGGCGCATTGTATGGGTGTGTGATACATTAAATTCACTAGTAGGAGTGAGAAAAATATCACGGGGTGGTGCGCATTGTATGGGTGTGTGTTTCATTACATTCACTAGTAGGAGTAAAAAAACATCACGGTGGTGTGAATCGGAGGGTCTGAATTAGGATAGGCAGTGAGTGGCAACGTAGGATGGGGAAAAGCACCGCGGGGTGGTCAGCATGGGGAGGTCAGTGAACATGCAGTGGCAATTTAGGATAGGTTTCTGAAAAACATCGCGGGGTGGTGCGCCTTGTATGGGTGTGTGTTACATTACATTCACTTGTAGGAGTGAGAAACTCATCACGGGGTGGTGCGCATTGTATGGGTGTGTGTTACATTAAATTCACTAGTAGGAGTGAGAAAAACATCACGGGGTGGTGTGAATCGGAGGGTCTGAATTAGGATAGGCAGTGAGTGGCAATGTACGATGGAGAAAAGCACCGCGGGGTGGTCAGCATGGGGAGCTCAGGGAACATGCAGTGGCAATGTAGGATAGGTTTCTGAAAAACATCGCGGGGTGGTGCGCATTGTATGGGGGTGTGTTACATTACCTTCACTAGTAGGAGTGAGAAAAACATCACGGGGTGGTGCGCATTGTATGGGTGTGTGTTACATTACATTCACTAGTAGGAGTGAGAAAAACATCACGGGGTGGTGTGAATCAGAGGGTCTGAATTAGGATAGGCAGTGAGTGGCAATGGAAGATGGAGAAAAGCACCGCGGGGTGGTCAGCATGGGGAGGTCAGGGAACATGCAGTGGCAATGTAGGATAGGTTTCTGAAAAACATCGCGGGGTGGTGCGCATTGTATGGGTGTGTGTTACATTACATACACTTGTAGCAGTGAGAAAAACATCACGGGGTGGTGTGAATCGGAGGGTCTGAATTAGGATAGGCAGTGACTGCCAATGTAGGATGGAGGAAAGCAACGCGGGGTGGTCAGCATGGGGAGGTCAGGGAACATGCAGTGGCAATGTAGGATAGGTTTCTAAAAAACATCGCGCGGTGGTGCGCATTGTATGGGTGTGTGTTACATGACATTCACTAGTAGGAGTGAGAAAAACATCACGGGGTGGTGCGCATTGTATGGGTGTGTGTTACATTACATTCACTAGTAGGAGTGAGAAAAACATCATGGGGTGGTGTGAATCGGAGGGTCTGAATTAGGATAGGCAGTGAGTGGCAATGTAGGATGGAGAAAAGCACCGCGGGGTGGTCAGCATGGGGAGGTCAGGGAACATGCAGTGGCAATGTAGGATAGGTTTCTAAAAAACATCGCGGGGTGGTGCGCATTGTATGGGTGTGTGTTACATTACATTCACTAGTAGGAGTGAGAAAAAATCACGGGGTGGTGTGCATTGTATGGGTGTGTGTTACATTACATTCACTAGTAGGAGTGAGAAAAACATCACAGGGTGGTCTGAATCGGAGGGTCTGAATTAGGATAGGCAGTGAGTGGCAATGTAGGATGGAGAAAAGCACCGCGGGGTGGTCAGCATGGGGAGGTCAGGGAACATGCAGTGGCAATGTAGGATAGGTTTCTGAAAAATATCGAGGGGTGGTGCGCATTGTATGGGTGTGTGTTACATTACATTCACTAGTAGGAGTGAGAAAAACATCACGGGGTGGTGCGCATTGTATGGGTGTGTGTTACATTACATTCACTACTAGGAGTGAGAAAAACATCACGGAGTGGTGTGAATCGGAGGGTCTGAATTAGGATAGGCAGTGAGTGGCAATGTAGGATGGAGAAAAGCACCGCGGGGTGGTCAGCATGGGGAGGTCAGGGAACATGCAGTGGCAATGTAGGATAGGTTTCTGAAAAGCATCGCGGGGTGGTGCGCATTGTATGGGTGTGTGTTACATTACATTCACTAGTAGGAGTGAGAAAAACATCACGGGGTGGGGCGCATTGTATGGGTGTGTGTTACATTACATTCACTAGCAGGAGTGAGAAAAACATCACGGGGTGGGGCGCAATGTATGGGTGTGTGATACATTAAATTCACTAGTAGGAGTGAGAAAAATATCACGGGGTGGTGCGCATTGTATGGGTGTGTGTTTCATTACATTCACTAGTAGGAGTGAAAAAACATCACGGGGTGGTGTGAATCGGAGGGTCTGAATTAGGATAGGCAGTGAGTGGCAACGTAGGATGGAGAAAAGCACCGCGGTGTGGTCAGCATGGGGAGGTCAGTGAACATGCAGTGGCAATTTAGGATAGGTTTCTGAAAAACATCGCGGCGTGGTGCGCCTTGTATGGGTATGTGTTACATTACATTCACTTGTAGGAGTGAGAAACTCATCACGGGGTGGTGCGCATTGTATGGGTGTGTGTTACATTAAATTCACTAGTAGGAGTGAGAAAAACATCACGGGGTGGTGTGAATCAGAGGGTCTGAATTAGGATAGGCAGTGAGTGGCAATGTACGATGGAGAAAAGCACCGCGGGGTGGTCAGCATGGGGAGCTCAGGAAACATGCAGTGGCAATGTAGGATAGGTTTCTGAAAAATATCGCGGGGTGGTGCGCATTGTATGGGTGTGTGTTACATTACATTCACTAGTAGGAGTGAGAAAAATATCACGGGGTGGTGCGCATTGTATGGGTGTGTGTTACATTACATTCACTAGTAGGAGTGAGAAAAACACCACGGGGTGGTGTGAATCGGAGTGTCTGAATTAGGATAGGCAGTGAGTGGCAATGTAGGATGGAGAAAAGCACCGCGGGGTGGTCAGCATGGGGAGGTCAGGGAACATACAGTGGCAATGTAGGATAGGTTTCTCAAAAACATCACGGGGTGGTTTGCATTGTATGGGTGTGTGTTACATTACATTCACTAGTAGGAGTGAGAAAAACATCACGGGGTGGTGCGCATTGTATGGGTGTGTGTTACATTACATTCACTAGTAGGAGTGAGAAAAACGTCACGGGGTGGTGTGAATCGGAGGGAATGAATTAGGATAGACAGTGAGTGGCAACGTAGGATGGAGAAAAGCACCGCGGGGTGGTCAGCATGGGGAGGTCAGGGAACATGCAGTGGCAATGTAGGATAGGTTTCTGAAAAACATCGCGGGGTGGTGCGCATTGCATGGGTGTGTGTTACATTACATTCACTAGTAGGAGTGAGAAAAACATCACGGGGTGGGGCGCATTGTATGGGTGTGTGTTACATTACATTCACTAGCAGGAGTGAGAAAAACATCACGGGGTGGGGCGCATTGAATGGGTGTGTGATACATTAAATTCACTAGTAGGAGTGAGAAAAATATCACGGGGTGGTGCGCATTGTATGGGTGTGTGTTTCATTACATTCACTAGTAGGAGTGAAAAAACATCACGGTGGTGTTAATCGGAGGGTCTGAATTAGGATAGGCAGTGAGTGGCAATGTAGGATGGAGAAAAGCACCGCGGGGTGGTCAGCATGGGGAGGTCAGTGAACATGCAGTGGCAATTTAGGATAGGTTTCTGAAAAACATCGCGGGGTGGTGCGCCTTGTATGGGTGTGTGTTACATTACATTCACGTGTAGGAGTGAGAAACTCATCACGGGGTGGTGCGCATTGTACGGATGTGTGTTACATTAAATTCACTAGTAGGAGTGAGAAAAACATCACGGGGTGGTGTGAATCGGAGGGTCTGAATTAGGATAGGCAGTGAGTGGCAATGTACTATGGAGAAAAGCACCGCGGGGTGGTCAGCATGGGGAGCTCATGGAACATGCAGTGGCAATGTAGGATAGGTTTCTGAAAAACATCGCGGGGTGGTGCGCATTGTATGGGAGTGTGTTACATTACATTCACTAGTAGGAGTGAGAAAAACATCACGGGGTGGTGCGCATTGTATGGGTGTGTGTTACATTACATTCACTAGTAGGAGTGAGAAAAACATCACGGGGTGGTGTGAATCGGAGGGTCTGAATTAGGATAGACAGTGAGTGGCAATGTAGGATGGAGAAAAGCACCGCGGGGTGGTCAGCATGCGGAGGTCAGGGAACATGCAGTGGCAATGTAGGAAAAGTTTCTGAAAAACATCGCGGGGTGGTGCGCATTGTATGGGTGTGTGTTACATTACATTCACTAGTAGGAGTGAGAAAAACATCACGGGGTGGTGCGCATTGTATGGGTGTGTGTTACATTACATTCACTAGTAGGAGTGAGAAAAACATCACGGGGTGGTGTGAATCGGAGGGTCTGAATTAGGATAGGCAGTGAGTGGCAATGGAGGATGGAGAAAAGCACCGCGTGGTGGTCAGCATGGGGAGGTCAGGGAACATGCAGTGGCAATGTAGGATAGGTTTCTGAAAAACATCGTGGGGTGGTGCGCATTGTATGGGTGTGTTTTACATTACATTCACTTGTAGGAGTGAGAAAAATATCACGGGGTGGTGCGCATTGTATGGCTGTGTGTTACATTACATTCACTAGTAGGAGTGAGAAAAACATCACGGGGTGGTGTGAATCGGAGGGTCTGAATTAGGATAGACAGTGAGTGGCAATGTAGGATGGAGAAAAGCACCGTGGAGTGGTCAGCATGGGGAGGTCAGGGAACATGCAGTGGCAATGTAGGATAGGTTTCTTAAAAACATCGCGGGGTGGTGCGCATTGTATGGGTGTGTGTTACATTACCTTCACTAGTAGGAGTGAGAAAAACATCACGGGTTGGTGTGCATTGTATGGGTGTGTGTTACATTACATTCACTAGTAGGAGTGAGAAAAACATCACGGGTTGGTGTGAATCCGAGGGTCTGAATTAGGATAGGCAGTGAGTGGCAATGGAAGACGGAGAAAAGCACCACGGGGTGGTCAGCATGGGGAGGTCAGGGAACATGCAGTGGCAATGTAGGATAGGTTTCTGAAAAACATCGCGGGGTGGTGCGCATTGTATGGGTGTGTGTTACATTATATTCACTAGCAGGAGTGAGAAAAACATCACGGGGTGGGGCGCATTGTATGGGTGTGTGATACATTAAATTCACTAGTAGGAGTGAGAAAAATATCACGGGGTGGTGCGCATTGTATGGGTGTGTGTTTCATTACATTCACTAGTTGGAGTGAGAAAAACATCACGGGGTGGTGTGAATCGGAGGTTCTGAATTAGGATAGGCAGTGAGTGGCAATGTACGATGGAGAAAAGCACCGAGGGGTGGTCAGCATGGAGAGCTCAGGGAACATGCAGTGGCAATGTAGGATAGGTTTCTGAAAAACATCGCGGGGTGGTGCGCATTGTATGGGTGTGTGTTACATTACATTCACTAGTAGGAGTGAGAAAAACACCACGGGGTGGTGTGAATCGGAGGGTCTGAATTAGGATAGGCAGTGAGTGGTAATGTAGGATGGAGAAAAGCACCGCGGGGTGGTCAGCATGGGGAGGTCAGGGAACATTCAGTGGCAATGTAGGATAGGTTTCTGAAAAACATCACTGGGTGGTTCGCATTGTATGGGTGTGTGTTACATTACATTCACTAGTAGGAGTGAGAAAAACATCACGGGGTGGTGCGCATTGTATGGGTGTGTGTTACATTACATTCACTAGTAGGAGTGAGAAAAACATCACGGCGTGGTGTGAATCGGAGTGTCTGAATTAGGATAGACAGTGAGTGGCAACGTAGGATGGAGAAAAGCACCGTGGGATGGTCAGCATGGGGAGGTCAGGGAACATGCAGTGGCAATGTAGGATAGGTTTCTGAAAAACATCGCGGGGTGGTGCGCATTGTATGGGTGTGTGTTACATTACATTCACTAGTAGGAGTGAGAAAAACATCACGGGGTGGTGTGAATCGGAGGGTCTGAATTAGGATAGGCAGTGAGTGGCAATGTAGGATGGAGAAAAGCACCGCGGGGTGGTCAGCATGGGGAGGTCAGGGAACATGCAGTGGCAATGTAGGATAGGTTTCTGTTAAACATCGCGGGGTGGTGCGCATTGTATGGGTGTGTGTTACATTACATTCACTAGTAGGAGTGAGAAAAACATCACGGGGTGGGGCGCATTGTATGGGTGTGTGTTACATTACATTCACTAGCAGGAGTGAGTAAAACATCACGGGGTGGGGCGCATTGTATGGGTGTGTGATACATTAAATTCACTAGTAGGAGTGAGAAAAATATCACGGGGTGGTGCGCATTGTATGGGTGTGTGTTTCATTACATTCACTAGTAGGAGTAAAAAAACATCACGGTGGTGTGAATCGGAGGGTCTGAATTAGGATAGGCAGTGAGTGGCAACGTAGGATGGAGAAAAGCACCGCGGGGTGGTCAGCATGGGGAGGTCAGTGAACATGCAGTGGCAATTTAGGATAGGTTTCTGAAAAACATCGCGGGGTGGTGCGCCTTGTATGGGTGTGTGTTACATTACATTCACTTGTAGGAGTGAGAAACTCATCACGGGGTGGTGCGCATTGTATGGGTGTGTGTTACATTAAATTCACTAGTAGGAGTGAGAAAAACATCACGGGGTGGTGTGAATCGGAGGGTCTGAATTAGGATAGGCAGTGAGTGGCAATGTACGATGGAGAAAAGCACCGCGGGGTGGTCAGCATGGGGAGCTCAGGGAACATGCAGTGGCAATGTAGGATAGGTTTCTGAAAAACATCGCGGGGTGGTGCGCATTGTATGGGTGTGTGTTACATTACATTCACTAGTAGGAGTGAGAAAAACATCAAGGGGGGTTGCGCATTGTATGAGTGTGTGTTACATTACATTCACTAGTAGGAGTGAGAAAAACATCACGGGGTGGTGTGAATCGGGGAGTCTGAATTAGGATAGGCAGTGAGTGGCAATGTAGGATGGAGAAAAGCACCGCGGGTGGTCAGCGTGGGGAGGTCAGGGAACATGCAGTGGCAATGTAGGATAGGTTTCTGAAAAACATCGCGGGGTGGTGCGCATTGTATGGGTGTGTGTTACATTACATTCACTAGTATGAGTGAGAAAATCATCACGGGGTGGTGCGCATTGTATGGGTGTGTGTTACATTACATTCACTAGTAGGAGTGAGAAAAACACCACGGGGTGGTGTGAATCGGAGGGTATGAATTAGGATAGGCAGTGAGTGGCAATGTAGGATGGAGAAAAGCACCACTGGGTGGTGACCATGGGGAGGTCAGGGAACATGCAGTGGCAATGTAGGATAGGTTTCTGAAAAACATCACGGGGTGGTTCGCATTGTATGGGTGTGTGTTACATGACATTCACTAGTAGGAGTGAGAAAAACATCACGGGGTGGTGCGCATGGTATGGGTGTGTGTTACATTACATTCACTAGTAGGAGTGAGAAAAACATCACGGGGTGGTGTGTATCGGAGTGTCTGAATTGGAAGGGCAGTGAGTGGCAATGTAGGATGGAGAAAAGCACCGCGGGGTGGTCAGCATGGGGAGGTAAGGGAACATGCAGTGGCAATGTAGGATAGGTTTCTGAAAAACATCGCGGGGTGGTGCGCATTGTATTGGTGTGTGTTACATTACATTCACTAGTAGGAGTGAGAAAAACATCACGGGGTGGTGCGCATTGTATGGGTGTGTGTTACATTACATTCACTAGTAGGAGTGAGAAAAACATCACGGGTTGGTGTGAATCGGAGGGTAGGAATTAGGATAGGCAGTGAGTGGCAATGGAGGATGGAGAAAAGCACCACGTGGTGGTCAGCATGGGGAGGTCAGGGAACATGCAGTGGCAATGTAGGATAGGTTTCTGAAAAACATCGCGGGGTGGTGCGCATTGTATGGCTTTGTGTTACATTACATTCACTTGTAGGAGTGAGAAAAACATCACGGCGTGGTGCGCATTGCATGGCTGTGTGTTACATTACATTCACTAGTAGGAGCGAGAAAAACATCACGGGGTGGTGTGAATCGGAGGGTCTGAATTAGGATAGACAGTGAGTGGCAATGTAGGATGGAGAAAAGCACCGCGGGGTGGTCAGCATGGGGAGGTCAAGGAACATGCAGTGGCAATGTAGGATAGGTTTCTGAAAAACATCGCGGGGTGGTGCGCATTGTATGGGTGTGTGTTACATTACCTTCACTAGTAGGAGTGAGAAAAACATCACGGGGTGGTGCGCATTGTATGGGTGTGTGTTACATTACATTCACTAGTAGGAGTGAGAAAAACATCACGGGTTGGTGTGAATCGGAGGGTCTGAATTAGGATAGGCAGTGAGTGGCAATGGAAGATGGAGAAAAGCACCGCGGGGTGGTCCGCATGGGGAGGTCAGGGAACATGCAGTGGCAATGTAGGATAGGTTTCTGAAAAACATCGCGGGGTGGTGCGCATTGTAAGGGTGTGTGTTACATTACATTCACTTGTAGGAGTGAGAATAACATCACGGGATGGTGTGAAACGGAGGGTCTGAATTAGGATAGGCAGTGACTGGCAATGTAGGATGGAGGAAAGCAACGCGGGGTGGTCATCATGGGGAGGTCAGGGAACATGCAGTGGCAATGTAGGATAGGTTTCTAAAAAATATCGCACGGTGGTGCGCATTGTATGGGTGTGTGTTACATGACATTCACTAGTAGGAGTGAGAAAAACATCACGGGGTGGTGCGCATTTTATGGGTGTGTGTTACATTACATTCACTAGTAGGAGTGAGAACAACATCACGGGGTGGTGTGAATCGGAGGGTCTGAATTAGGATAGGCAGTGAGTGGCAATGTAGGATGGAGAAAAGCACCGCGGGGTGGTCAGCATGGGGAGGTCAGGGAACATGCAGTGGCAATGTAGGATAGGTTTCTGAAAAACATCGTGGGGTGTTGCGCATTGTATGGGTGTGTGTTACATTACATTCACTAGTAGGAGTGAGAAAAGCATCACGGGGTGGGGCGCATTGTATGGGTGTGTGTTACATTACATTCACTAGCAGGAGTGAGAAAAACATCACGTGGTGGGGCGCATTGTATGGGTGTGTGATACATTAAATTCACTAGTAGGAGTGAGAAAAATATCACGGGGTGGTGCGCATTGTATGGGTTTGTGTTTCATTACATTCACTAGTAGGAGTGAAAAAACATCACGTGGTGGTGTGAATCGGAGGGTGTGAATTAGGATAGGCAGTGAGTGGCAACGTAGGATGGAGAAAAGCACCGCGGGTGGTCAGCATGGGGAGGTCAGTGAACATGCAGTGGCAATTTAGGATAGGTTTCTGAAAAACATCGCGGGGTGGTGCGCCTTGTATGGTGTGTGTTACATTACATTCACTTGTAGGAGTGAGAAACTCATCACGGGGTGGTGCGCATTGTATGGGTGTGTGTTACATTAAATTCACTAGTAGGAGTGAGAAAAACATCACGGGGTGTTGGGAATCGGAGGGTCTGAATTAGTATAGGCAGTGAGTGGCAATGTACGATGGAGAAAAGCACCGCGGGGTGGTCAGCATGGGGAGCTCAGGGAACATGCAGTGGCATTGTAGGATAGGTTTCTGAAAAACATCGCGGGGTGGTGCGCATTGTATGGGTGTGTGTTACATTACATTCACTAGTAGGAGTGAGAAAAACATCACGGGGTGGTGCGCATTGTATGGGTGTGTGTTACATTACATTCACTAGTAGGAGTGAGAAAAACATCACGGGGTGTTGTGAATCGGAGAGTCTGAATTAGGATAGGCAGTGAGGGGCAGTGTAGGATGGAGAAAAGCACCGAGGGTGGTCAGCATGGGGAGGTCAGGGAACATGCAGTGGCAATGTAGGATAGGTTTCTGAAAAACATCGCGGGGTGGTGCGCATTGTATGGGTGTGTGTTACATTACATTCACTAGTAGGAGTGAGAAAATCATCACGTGGTGGTGCCCATTGTATGGGTGTGTGTTACATTACATTCACTAGTAGGAGTGGGAAAAACACCACGGGGTGGTGTGAATCGGAGGGTCTGAATTAGGATACAGTGAGTGGCAATGTAGGATGGAGAAAAGCACCGCGTGGTGGTCAGCATGGGGAGGTCAGGGAACATGCAGTGGCAATGTAGGATAGGTTTCTGAAAAACATCACGGGGTGGTGTGCATTGTATGGGTGTGTGTTACATTACATTCACTTGTAGGAGTGAGAAAAACATCACGCGGTGGTGCGCATTGTATGGGTGTGTGTTACATTACATTCACTAGTAGGAGTGAGAAAAACATCACGGGGTGGTGTGAATCGGAGGGTCTGAATTAGGATAGACAGTGAGTGGCAATGTAGGATGGAGAAAAGCACCGCGGGGTGGTCAGCATGGGGAGGTCAGGGAACATGCAGTGGCAATGTAGGATAGGTTTCTGAAAAACATCGCGGGGTGGTGCGCATTGTATGGGTGTGTGTTACATTACATTCACTAGTAGGAGTGAGAAAAACATCACGGGGTGGTGCGCATTGTATGGGTGTGTGTTACATTACATTCACTAGTAGGAGTGAGAAAAACATCACGGGGTGGTGTGAATCGGAGGGTCTGAATTAGGATAGGCAGTGAGTGGCAATAGAGGATGGAGAAAAGCACCGCGGGGTGGTCAGCATGGGGAGGTCAGGGAACATGCAGTGGCAATGTAGGATAGGTTTCTGAAAAACATCGCGGGGTGGTGCACATTGTATGGGTGTGTGTTACATTACATTCACTTGTAGGAGTGAGAAAAACATCACGGGGTGGTGTGAATCGGAGGGTCTGAATTAGGAAAGGCAGTGACTGGCAATGTAGAATGGATGAAAGCACCGCGGGGTGGTCAGCATGGGGAGGTCAGGTAACATGCAGTGGCAATTTAGGATAGGTTTCTGAAAAACATCGCGGGGTGGTGCGCATTGTATGGGTGTGTGTTACATGACATTCACTAGTAGGAGTGAGAAAAACATCACGGGGTGGTGCGCATTGTATGGGTGTGTGTTACATTACATTCACTAGTAGGAGTGAGAAAAACATCACGGGGTGGTGTGAATCGGAGAGTCTGAATTAGGATAGGCAGTGAGTGGCAGTGTAGGATGGAGAAAAGCACCGCGGGTGGTCAGCATGGGGAGGTCAGGGAACATGCAGTGGCAATGTAGGATAGGTTTCTGAAAAACATCGCGGGGTGGTGCGCATTGTATGGGTGTGTGTTACATGACATTCACTAGTAGGAGCGAGAAAATCATCACGGGGTGGTGCGCATTGTATGGGTGTGTGTTACATTACATTCACTAGTAGGAGTGGGAAAAACACCACGGGGTGGTGTGAATCGGAGGGTCTGAATTAGGATAGACAGTGAGTGGCAATGTAGGATGGAGAAAAGCACCGCGGGGTGGTCAGCATGGGGAGGTCAGGGAACATGCAGTGGCAATGTAGGATAGGTTTCTGAAAAACATCGCGGGGTGGTGCGCATTGTATGGGTGTGTGTTACATTACCTTCACTAGTAGGAGTGAGAAAAACATCACGGGTTGGTGTGCATTGTATGGGTGTGTGTTACATTACATTCACTAGTAGGAGTGAGAAAAACATCATGGGTTGGTGTGAATCGGAGGGTCTGAATTAGGATAGGCAGTGAGTGGCAATGGAAGATGGAGAAAAGCACCACGGGGTGGTCAGCATGGGGAGGTCAGGGAACATGCAGTGGCAATGTAGGATAGGTTTCTGAAAAACATCGCGGGGTGGTGCGCATTGTATGGGTCTGTGTTACATTACATTCACTAGCAGGAGTGAGAAAAACATCACGGGGTAGGGCGCATTGTATGGGTGTGTGATACATTAAATTCACTAGTAGGAGTGAGAAAAATATCACGGGGTGGTGCGCATTGTATGGGTGTGTGTTTCATTACATTCACTAGTTGGAGTGAAAAAACATCACGGGGTGGTGTGAATCGGAGGGTCTGAATTAGGATAGGCAGTGAGTGGCAACGTAGGATGGAGAAAAGCACCGCGGTGTGGTCATCATGGGGAGGTCAGTGAACATGCAGTGGCAATTTAGGATAGGTTTCTGAAAAACATCGCGGGGTGGTGCGCCTTGTATGGGTGTGTGTTACATTACATTCACTTGTAGGAGTGAGAAACTCATCACGGGGTGGTGCGCATAGTATGGGTGTGTGTTACATTAAATTCACTAGTAGGAGTGAGAAAAACATCACGGGGTGGTGTGAATTGGAGGGTCTGAATTAGGATAGGCAGTGAGTGGCAATGTACAATGGAGAAAAGCACCGCGGGGTGGTCAGCATGGGGAGCTCAGGGAACATGCAGTGGCAATGTAGGATAGGTTTCTGAAAAACATCGCGGGGTGGTGCGCATTGTATGGGTGTGTGTTACATTACATTCACTAGTAGGAGTGAGAAAAACACCACGGGGTGGTGTGAATCGGAGGGTCTGAATTAGGATAGGCAGTGAGTGGCAATGTAGGATGGACAAAAGCACCGCGGGGTGGTCTGCATGGGGAGGTCAGGGAACATGCAGTGGCAATGTAGGATAGGTTTCTGAAAAACATCGCGGGGTGGTGCGCATTGTATGGGTGTGTGTTACATTACATTCACTAGTAGGAGTGAGAAAATCATCACGTGGTGGTGCCCATTGTATGGGTGTGTGTTACATTACATTCACTAGTAGGAGTGGGAAAAACACCACGGGGTGGTGTGAATCGGAGGGTCTGAATTAGGATACAGTGAGTGGCAATGTAGGATGGAGAAAAGCACCGCGTGGTGGTCAGCATGGGGAGGTCAGGGAACATGCAGTGGCAATGTAGGATAGGTTTCTGAAAAACATCACGGGGTGGTGTGCATTGTATGGGTGTGTGTTACATTACATTCACTTGTAGGAGTGAGAAAAACATCACGCGGTGGTGCGCATTGTATGGGTGTGTGTTACATTACATTCACTAGTAGGAGTGAGAAAAACATCACGGGGTGGTGTGAATCGGAGGGTCTGAATTAGGATAGACAGTGAGTGGCAATGTAGGATGGAGAAAAGCACCGCGGGGTGGTCAGCATGGGGAGGTCAGGGAACATGCAGTGGCAATGTAGGATAGGTTTCTGAAAAACATCGCGGGGTGGTGCGCATTGTATGGGTGTGTGTTACATTACATTCACTAGTAGGAGTGAGAAAAACATCACGGGGTGGTGCGCATTGTATGGGTGTGTGTTACATTACATTCACTAGTAGGAGTGAGAAAAACATCACGGGGTGGTGTGAATCGGAGGGTCTGAATTAGGATAGGCAGTGAGTGGCAATAGAGGATGGAGAAAAGCACCGCGGGGTGGTCAGCATGGGGAGGTCAGGGAACATGCAGTGGCAATGTAGGATAGGTTTCTGAAAAACATCGCGGGGTGGTGCACATTGTATGGGTGTGTGTTACATTACATTCACTTGTAGGAGTGAGAAAAACATCACGGGGTGGTGTGAATCGGAGGGTCTGAATTAGGAAAGGCAGTGACTGGCAATGTAGAATGGATGAAAGCACCGCGGGGTGGTCAGCATGGGGAGGTCAGGTAACATGCAGTGGCAATTTAGGATAGGTTTCTGAAAAACATCGCGGGGTGGTGCACATTGTATGGGTGTGTGTTACATGACATTCACTAGTAGGAGTGAGAAAAACATCACGGGGTGGTGCGCATTGTATGGGTGTGTGTTACATTACATTCACTAGTAGGAGTGAGAAAAACATCACGGGGTGGTGTGAATCGGAGAGTCTGAATTAGGATAGGCAGTGAGTGGCAGTGTAGGATGGAGAAAAGCACCGCGGGTGGTCAGCATGGGGAGGTCAGGGAACATGCAGTGGCAATGTAGGATAGGTTTCTGAAAAACATCGCGGGGTGGTGCGCATTGTATGGGTGTGTGTTACATGACATTCACTAGTAGGAGCGAGAAAATCATCACGGGGTGGTGCGCATTGTATGGGTGTGTGTTACATTACATTCACTAGTAGGAGTGGGAAAAACACCACGGGGTGGTGTGAATCGGAGGGTCTGAATTAGGATAGACAGTGAGTGGCAATGTAGGATGGAGAAAAGCACCGCGGGGTGGTCAGCATGGGGAGGTCAGGGAACATGCAGTGGCAATGTAGGATAGGTTTCTGAAAAACATCGCGGGGTGGTGCGCATTGTATGGGTGTGTGTTACATTACCTTCACTAGTAGGAGTGAGAAAAACATCACGGGTTGGTGTGCATTGTATGGGTGTGTGTTACATTACATTCACTAGTAGGAGTGAGAAAAACATCATGGGTTGGTGTGAATCGGAGGGTCTGAATTAGGATAGGCAGTGAGTGGCAATGGAAGATGGAGAAAAGCACCACGGGGTGGTCAGCATGGGGAGGTCAGGGAACATGCAGTGGCAATGTAGGATAGGTTTCTGAAAAACATCGCGGGGTGGTGCGCATTGTATGGGTGTGTGTTACATTACATTCACTAGCAGGAGTGAGAAAAACATCACGGGGTAGGGCGCATTGTATGGGTGTGTGATACATTAAATTCACTAGTAGGAGTGAGAAAAATATCACGGGGTGGTGCGCATTGTATGGGTGTGTGTTTCATTACATTCACTAGTTGGAGTGAAAAAACATCACGGGGTGGTGTGAATCGGAGGGTCTGAATTAGGATAGGCAGTGAGTGGCAACGTAGGATGGAGAAAAGCACCGCGGTGTGGTCATCATGGGGAGGTCAGTGAACATGCAGTGGCAATTTAGGATAGGTTTCTGAAAAACATCGCGGGGTGGTGCGCCTTGTATGGGTGTGTGTTACATTACATTCACTTGTAGGAGTGAGAAACTCATCACGGGGTGGTGCGCATAGTATGGGTGTGTGTTACATTAAATTCACTAGTAGGAGTGAGAAAAACATCACGGGGTGGTGTGAATTGGAGGGTCTGAATTAGGATAGGCAGTGAGTGGCAATGTACAATGGAGAAAAGCACCGCGGGGTGGTCAGCATGGGGAGCTCAGGGAACATGCAGTGGCAATGTAGGATAGGTTTCTGAAAAACATCGCGGGGTGGTGCGCATTGTATGGGTGTGTGTTACATTACATTCACTAGTAGGAGTGAGAAAAACACCACGGGGTGGTGTGAATCGGAGGGTCTGAATTAGGATAGGCAGTGAGTGGCAATGTAGGATGGACAAAAGCACCGCGGGGTGGTCAGCATGGGGAGGTCAGGGAACATGCAGTGGCAATGTAGGATAGGTTTCTGAAAAACATCACTGGGTGGTTCGCATTGTATGGGTGTGTGTTACATTACATTCACTAGTAGGAGTGAGAAAAACATCACGGGGTGGTGCGCATTGAATGGGTGTGTGTTACATTACATTCACTAGTAGGAGTGAGAAAAACATCACGGGGTGGTGTGAATCGGAGTGTCTGAATTAGGATAGACAGTGAGTGGCAACGTAGGATGGAGAAAAGCACCGCGGGATGGTCAGCATGGGGAGGTCAGGGAACATGCAGTGGCAATGTAGGATAGGTTTCTGAAAAACATCGCGGGGTGGTGCGCATTGTATGGGTGTGTGTTACATTACATTCACTAGTAGGAGTGAGAAAAACATCACGGGGTGGTGTGAATCGGAGGGTCTGAATTAGGATAGGCACTGAGTGGCAATGTGGGATGGAGAAAAGCACCGCGGGGTGGTCAGCATGGGGAGGTCAGGGAACATGCAGTGGCAATGTAGGATAGGTTTCTGTTAAACATGGCGGGGTGTTGCGCATTGTATGGGTGTGTGTTACATTACATTCACTAGTAGGAGTGAGAAAAACATCACAGGGTGGGGCGCATTGTATGGGTGTGTGTTACATTACATTCACTAGCAGGAGTGAGAAAAACATCACGGGGTGGGGCGCATTGTATGGGTGTGTGATACATTAAATTCACTAGTAGGAGTGAGAAAAATATCACGGGGTGGTGCGCATTGTATGGGTGTGTGTTTCATTACATTCACTAGTAGGAGTAAAAAAACATCACGGTGGTGTGAATCGTAGGGTCTGAATTAGGATAGGCAGTGAGTGGCAACGTAGGATGGAGAAAAGCACCGCGGGGTGGTCAGCATGGGGAGGTCAGTAAACATGCAGTGGCAATTTAGGATAGGTTTCTGAAAAACATCGCGGGGTGGTGCGCCGTGTATGGGTGTGTGTTACATTACATTCACTTGTAGGAGTGAGAAACTCATCACGGGGTGGTGCGCATTGTATGGGTGTGTGTTACATTAAATTCACTAGTAGGAGTGAGAAAAACATCACGGGGTGGTGTGAATCGGAGGGTCTGAATTAGGATAGGCAGTGAGTGGCAATGTACGATGGAGAAAAGCACCGCGGGGTGGTCAGCATGGGGAGCTCAGGGAACATGCAGTGGCAATGTAGGATAGGTTTCTGAAAAACATCGCGGGGTGGTGCGCATTGTATGGGTGTGTGTTACATTACATTCACTAGTAGGAGTGAGAAAAACATCACGGGGTGGTGCGCTTTGTATGAGTGTGTGTTACATTACATTCACTAGTAGGAGTGAGAAAAACATCACGGGGTGGTGTGAATCGGGGAGTCTGAATTAGGATAGGCAGTGAGTGGCAATGTAGGATGGAGAAAAGCACCGCGGATGGTCAGCGTGGGGAGGTCAGGGAACATGCAGTGGCAATGTAGGATAGGTTTCTGAAAAACATCGCGGGGTGGTGCGCATTGTATGGGTGTGTGTTACATTACATTCACTAGTATGAGTGAGAAAATCATCACGGGGTGGTGCGCATTGTATGGGTGTGTGTTACATTACATTCACTAGTAGGAGTGAGAAAAACACCACGGGGTGGTGTGAATCGGAGGGTATGAATTAGGATAGGCAGTGAGTGGCAATGTAGGATGGAGAAAAGCACCACTGGGTGGTGACCATGGGGAGGTCAGGGAACATGCAGTGGCAATGTAGGATAGGTTTCTGAAAAACATCACGGGGTGGTTCGCATTGTATGGGTGTGTGTTACATGACATTCACTAGTAGGAGTGAGAGAAACATCACGGGGTGGTGCGCATGGTATGGGTGTGTGTTACATTACATTCACTAGTAGGAGTGAGAAAAACAACACGGGGTGGTGTGTATCGGAGGGTCTGAATTGGAAGGGCAGTGAGTGGCAATGTAGGATGGAGAAAAGCACCGCGGGGTGGTCAGCATGGGGAGGTCAGGGAACATGCAGTGGCAATGTAGGATAGGTTTCTGAAAAACATCGCGGGGTGGTGCGCATTGTATGGGTGTGTGTTACATTACATTCACTAGTAGGAGTGAGAAAAACATCACGGGCTGGTGCGCATTGTATGGGTGTGTGTTACATTACATTCACTAGTAGGAGTGAGAAAAACATCACGGGTTGGTGTGAATCGGAGGGTAGGAATTAGGATAGGCAGTGAGTGGCAATGGAGGATGGAGAAAAGCACCGCGTGGTGGTCAGCATGGGGAGGTCAGGGAACATGCAGTGGCAATGTAGGATAGGTTTCTGAAAAACATCGCGGGGTGGTGCGCATTGTATGGCTTTGTGTTACATTACATTCACTTGTAGGAGTGAGAAAAACATCACGGGGTGGTGCGCATTGCATGGCTGTGTGTTACATTACATTCACTAGTAGGAGTGAGAAAAACATCACGGGGTGGTGTGAATCGGAGGGTCTGAATTAGGATAGACAGTGAGTGGCAATGTAGGATGGAGAAAAGCACCGCGGGGTGGTCAGCATGGGGAGGTCAGGGAACATGCAGTGGCAATGTAGGATAGGTTTCTGAAAAACATCGCGGGGTGGTGCGCATTGTATGGGTGTGTGTTACATTACCTTCACTAGTAGGAGTGAGAAAAACATCACGGGGTGGTGCGCATTGTATGGGTGTGTGTTACATTACATTCACTAGTAGGAGTGAGAAAAACATCACGGGTTGGTGTGAATCGGAGGGTCTGAATTAGGATAGGCAGTGAGTGGCAATGGAAGATGGAGAAAAGCACCGCGGGGTGGTCCGCATGGGGAGGTCAGGGAACATGCAGTGGCAATGTAGGATAGGTTTCTGAAAAACATCGCGGGGTGGTGCGCATTGTATGGGTGTGTGTTACATTACATTCACTTGTAGGAGTGAGAATAACATCACAGGATGGTGTGAATCGGAGGGTCTGAATTAGGATAGGCAGTGACTGGCAATGTAGGATGGAGGAAAGCAACGTGGGGTGGTCAGCATGGGGAGGTCAGGGAACATGCAGTGGCAATGTAGGATAGGTTTCTAAAAAATATCGCGCGGTGGTGCGCATTGTATGGGTGTGTGTTACATGACATTCACTAGTAGGAGTGAGAAAAACATCACGGGGTGGTGCGCATTGTATGGGTGTGTGTTACATTACATTCACTAGTAGGAGTGAGAACAACATCACGGGGTGGTGTGAATCGGAGGGTCTGAATTAGGATAGGCAGTGAGTGGCAATGTAGGATGGAGAAAAGCACCGCGGGGTGGTCAGCATGGGGAGGTCAGTTAACATGCAGTGGCAATGTAGGATAGGTTTCTAAAAAACATCGCGGGGTGGTGCGCATTGTATGGGTGTGTGTTACATTACATTCACTAGTAGGAGTGAGAAAAAATCACGGGGTGGTGTGCATTGTATGGGTGTGTGTTACATTACATTCACTAGTAGGAGTGAGAAAAACATCACAGGGTGGTGTGAATCGGAGGGTCTGAATTAGTATAGGCAGTGAGTGGCAATGTAGGATGGAGAAAAGCACCGCGGGGTGGTCAGCATGGGGAGGTCAGGGAACATACAGTGGCTATGTAGGATACGTTTCTGAAAAATATCGAGGGGTGGTGCGCCTTGTATGGGTGTGTGTTACATTACATTCACTAGTAGGAGTGAGAAAAACATCACGGGGTGGTGCGCATTGGATGGGTGTGTGTTACATTACATTCACTACTAGGAGTGAGAAAAACATCACGGAGTGGTGTGAATCGGAGGGTGTGAATTAGGATAGGCAGTGAGTGGCAATGTAGGATGGAGAAAAGCACCGCGGGGTGGTCAGCATGGGGAGGTCAGGGAACATGCAGTGGCAATGAAGGATAGGTTTCTGAAAAACA
Organism: Cavia porcellus; assembly: GCF_034190915.1. Classification (NCBI taxonomy): domain Eukaryota; kingdom Metazoa; phylum Chordata; class Mammalia; order Rodentia; family Caviidae; genus Cavia; species Cavia porcellus. The sequence continues at coordinate 33,838,363 of NW_026947515.1, forward strand.
TCGCGGGGTGGTGCGCATTGTATGGGTGTGTGTTACATTACATTCACTAGTAGGAGTGAGAAAAGCATCACGGGGTGGGGCGCATTGTATGGGTGTGTGTTACATTACATTCACTAGCAGGAGTGAGAAAAACATCACGTGGTGGGGCGCATTGTATGGGTGTGTGATACATTAAATTCACTAGTAGGAGTGAGAAAAACATCACGGGGTGGTGTGAATCGGAGGGTCTGAATTAGGATAGACAGTGAGTGGCAATGTAGGATGGAGAAAAGCACCGCGGGGTGGTCAGCATGGGGAGGTCAGGGAACATGCAGTGGCAATGTAGGATAGGTTTCTGAAAAACATCGCGGGGTGGTGCGCATTGTATGGGTGTGTGTTACATTACATTCACTAGTAGGAGTGAGAAAAACATCACGGGGTGGTGCGCATTGTAAGGGTGTGTGTTACATTACATTCACTTGTAGGAGTGAGAAAAACATCACGGGGTGGTGTGAATCGGAGGGTCTGAATTAGGATAGGCAGTGAGTGGCAATGTAGGATGGAGGAAAGTACCGCGGGGTGGTCACCATGGGGAGGTCAGGGAACATGCAGTGGCAATGTAGGATAGGTTTCTGAAAAACATCTCGGGGTGGTGCGCATTGTATGGGTGTGTGTTACATGACATTCACTAGTAGGAGTGAGAAAAACATCACGGGGTGGTGCGCATTGTATGGGTGTGTGTTACATTACATTCACTAGTAGGAGTGAGAAAAACATCACGGGGTGGTGTGAATCGGAGGGTCTGAATTAGGATAGGCAGTGAGTGGCAATGTAGGATGGAGAAAAGCACCGCGGGGTGGTCAGCATGGGGAGGTCAGGGAACATGCAGTGGCAATGTAGGATAGGTTTCTGAAAAACATCGCGGGGTGGTGCGCATTGTATGGGTGTGTGTTACATTACATTCACTAGTAGGAGTGAGAAAAACATCACGGGGTGGTGCGCATTGTATGGGTGTGTGTTACATTACATTCACTAGTAGGAGTGAGAAAAACATCACGGGGTGGTGTGAATCGGAGGGTCTGAATTAGGATACGCAGTGAGTCGCAATGGAGGATGGAGAAAAGCACCGCCGTGTGGTCAGCATGGGGAGGTCAGGGAACATGCAGTGGCAAAGTAGGATACGTTTCTGAAAAACATCGCGTGGTGGTGCACATTGTATGGGTGTGTGTTACATTACATTCACTAGTAGGAGTGAGAAAATCATCACGGGGTGGTGCGCATTGTATGGGTGTGTGTTAAATTACATTCACTAGTAGGAGTGAGAAAAACATCACGGGGTGGTGTGAATCGGAGAGTCTGAATTAGGATAGGCAGTGAGTGGCAGTGTAGGATGGAGAAAAGCACCGCGGGTGGTCAGCATGGGGAGGTCAGGGAACCTGCAGTGGCAATGTAGGATAGGTTTCTGAAAAACATCGCGGGGTGGTGCGCATTGTATGGGTGTGTGTTACATGACATTCACTAGTAGGAGTGAGAAAAACATCACGGGGTGGTGCGCATTGTATGGGTGTGTGTTACATTACATTCACTAGTAGGAGTGAGAAAAACATCACGGGGTGGTGTGAATCGGAGAGTCTGAATTAGGATAGGCAGTGAGTGGCAGTGTAGGATGGAGAAAAGCACCGCGGGTGGTCAGCATGGGGAGGTCAGGGAACATGCAGTGGCAATGTAGGATAGGTTTCTGAAAAACATCGCGGGGTGGTGCGCATTGTATGGGTGTGTGTTACATTACATTCACTAGTAGGAGTGAGAAAATCATCACGGGGTGGTGCGCATTGTATGGGTGTGTGTTACATTACATTCACTAGTAGGAGTGGGAAAAAAACCACGGGGTGGTGTGAATCGGAGGGTCTGAATTAGGATAGACAGTGAGTGGCAATGTAGGATGGAGAAAAGCACCGCGGGGTGGTCAGCATGGGGAGGTCAGGGAACATGCAGTGGCAATGTAGGATAGGTTTCTGAAAAACATCGCGGGGTGGTGCGCATTGTATGGGTGTGTGTTACGTTACATTCACTAGTAGGAGTGAGAAAAACATCACGGGGTGGTGCGCATTGTATGGGTGTGTGTTACATTACATTCACTAGTAGGAGTGAGAAAAACATCACGGGGTGGTGTGAATCGGAGGGACTGAATTAGGATAGGCAGTGAGTGGCAATGGAGGATGGAGAAAAGCACCGCGGGGTGGTCAGCATGGGGAGGTCAGGGAACATGCAGTGGCAATGTAGGATAGGTTTCTGAAAAACATCGCGGGGTGGTGCGCATTGTATGGGTGTGTGTTACATTACATTCACTTGTAGGTGTGAGAAAAACATCACGGGGTGGTGTGAATCGGAGGGTCTGACTTAGGATAGGCAGTGAGTGGCAATGTAGGATGGAGGAAAGCACCGCGGGGTTGTCAGCATGGGGAGGTCAGGGAACATGCAGTGGCAATGTAGGATAGGTTTCTGAAAAATATCGCGGGGTGGTGCGCATTGTATGGGTGTGTGTTACATTACATTCACTTGTAGGAGTGAGAAACTCATCACGGGGTGGTGCGCATTGAATGGGTGTGTGTTAAATTACATTCACTAGTAGGAATGAGAAAAACATAACGGGGTGGTGTGAATCGGAGAGTCTGAATTAGGATAGGCAGTGAGTGGCAGTGTAGGATGGAGAAAAGCACCGCGGGTGGTCAGCATGGGGAGGTCAGGGAACATGCAGTGGCAATGTAGGATAGGTTTCTGAAAAACATCGCGGGGTGGTGCGCATTGTATGGGTGTGTGTTACATGACATTCACTAGTAGGAGTGAGAAAAACATCACGGGGTGGTGCGCATTGTATGGGTGTGTGTTACATTACATTCACTAGTAGGAGTGAGAAAAACATCACGGGGTGGTGTGAATCGGAGGGTCTGAATTAGGATAGGCAGTGAGTGGCAATGTAGGATGGAGAAAAGCACCGCGGGGTGGTCAGCATGGGGAGGTCAGGGAACATGCAGTGGCAATGTAGGATAGGTTTCTGAAAAACATCGCGGGGTGGTGCGCATTGTATGGGTGTGTGTTACATTACATTCACTAGTAGGAGTGAGAAAAACATCACGGGGTGGTGCGCATTGTATGGGTGTGTGTTACATTACATTCACTAGTAGGAGTGAGAAAAACATCACGGGGTGGTGTGAATCGGAGGGTCTGAATTAGGATACGCAGTGAGTGGCAATGGAGGATGGAGAAAAGCACCGCGGTGTGGTCAGCATGGGGAGGTCAGGGAACATGCAGTGGCAAAGTAGGATACGTTTCTGAAAAACATCGCGTGGTGGTGCACATTGTATGGGTGTGTGTTACATTACATTCACTAGTAGGAGTGAGAAAATCATCACGGGGTGGTGCGCATTGTATGGGTGTGTGTTAAATTACATTCACTAGTAGGAGTGAGAAAAACATCACGGGGTGGTGTGAATCGGAGAGTCTGAATTAGGATAGGCAGTGAGTGGCAGTGTAGGATGGAGAAAAGCACCGCGGGTGGTCAGCATGGGGAGGTCAGGGAACATGCAGTGGCAATGTAGGATAGGTTTCTGAAAAACATCGCGGGGTGGTGCGCATTGTATGGGTGTGTGTTACATGACATTCACTAGTAGGAGTGAGAAAAATATCACGGGGTGGTGCGCATTGTATGGGTGTGTGTTACATTACATTCACTAGTAGGAGTGAGAAAAACATCACGGGGTGGTGTGAATCGGAGAGTCTGAATTAGGATAGGCAGTGAGTGGCAGTGTAGGATGGAGAAAAGCACCGCGGGTGGTCAGCATGGGGAGGTCAGGGAACATGCAGTGGCAATGTAGGATAGGTTTCTGAAAAACATCGCGGGGTGGTGCGCATTGTATGGGTGTGTGTTACATTACATTCACTAGTAGGAGTGAGAAAATCATCACGGGGTGGTGCGCATTGTATGGGTGTGTGTTACATTACATTCACTAGTAGGAGTGGGAAAAAAACCACGGGGTGGTGTGAATCGGAGGGTCTGAATTAGGATAGACAGTGAGTGGCAATGTAGGATGGAGAAAAGCACCGCGGGGTGGTCAGCATGGGGAGGTCAGGGAACATGCAGTGGCAATGTAGGATAGGTTTCTGAAAAACATCGCGGGGTGGTGCGCATTGTATGGGTGTGTGTTACGTTACATTCACTAGTAGGAGTGAGAAAAACATCACGGGGTGGTGCGCATTGTATGGGTGTGTGTTACATTACATTCACTAGTAGGAGTGAGAAAAACATCACGGGGTGGTGTGAATCGGAGGGTCTGAATTAGGATAGGCAGTGAGTAGCAATGGAGGATGGAGAAAAGCACCGCGGGGTGGTCAGCATGGGGAGGTCAGGGAACATGCAGTGGCAATGTAGGATAGGTTTCTGAAAAACATCGCGGGGTGGTGCGCATTGTATGGGTGTGTGTTACATTACATTCACTTGTAGGTGTGAGAAAAACATCACGGGGTGGTGTGAATCGGAGGGTCTGACTTAGGATAGGCAGTGAGTGGCAATGTAGGATGGAGGAAAGCACCGCGGGGTGGTCAGCATGGGGAGGTCAGGGAACATGCAGTGGCAATGTAGGATAGGTTTCTGAAAAACATCGCGGGTGGTGCGCATTGTATGGGTGTGTGTTACGTTACATTCACTAGTAGGAGTGAGAAAAACATCACGGGGTGGTGCGCATTGTATGGGTGTGTGTTACATTACATTCACTAGTAGGAGTGAGAAAAACATCACGGGGTGGTGTGAATCGGAGGGTCTGAATTAGGATAGGCAGTGAGTGGCAATGTAGGATGGAGAAAAGCACCGCGGGGTGGTCAGCATGGGGAGGTCAGGGAACATGCAGTGGCAATGTAGGATAGGTTTCTGAAAAACATCGCGGGGTGGTGCGCATTGTATGGGTGTGTGTTACATTACATTCACTAGTAGGAGTGAGAAAAACATCACGGGGTGGTGCGCATTGTATGGGTGTTTGTTACATTACATTCACTAGTAGGAGTGAGAAAAACATCACGGGGTGGTGTGAATCGGAGGGTCTGAATTAGGATAGGCAGTGAGTGGCAATGGAGGATGGAGAAAAGCACCGCGGTGTGGTCAGCATGGGGAGGTCAGGGAACATGCAGTGGCAATGTAGGATAGGTTTCTGAAAAACATCGCGGGGTGGTGCACATTGTATGGGTGTGTGTTACATTACATTCACTTGTAGGAGTGAGAAAAACATCACGGGGTGGTGTGAATCGGAGGGTCTGAATTAGGAAAGGCAGTGACTGGCAATGTAGGATGGATGAAAGCACCGCGGGGTGGTCAGCATGGGGAGGTCAGGGAACATGCAGTGGCAATGTAGGATAGGTTTCTGAAAAACATCGCGGGGTGGTGCGCATTGTATGGGTGTGTGTTACATGACATTCACTAGTAGGAGTGAGAAAAACATCACGGGGTGGTGCGCATTGTATGGGTGTGTGTTAAATTACATTCACTAGTAGGAGTGAGAAAAACATCACGGGGTGGTGTGAATCGGAGAGTCTGAATTAGGATAGGCAGTGAGTGGCAGTGTAGGATGGAGAAAAGCACCGCGGGTGGTCAGCATGGGGAGGTCAGGGAACATGCAGTGGCAATGTAGCATAGGTTTCTGAAAAACATCGCGGGGTGGTGCGCATTGTATGGGTGTGTGTTACATGACATTCACTAGTAGGAGTGAGAAAAACATCACGGGGTGGTGCGCATTGTATGGGTGTGTGTTACATTACATTCACTAGTAGGAGTGAGAAAAACATCACGGGGTGGTGTGAATCGGAGAGTCTGAAGTAGGATAGGCAGTGAGTGGCAGTGTAGGATGGAGAAAAGCACCGCGGGTGGTCAGCATGGGGAGGTCAGGGAACATGCAGTGGCAATGTAGGATAGGTTTCTGAAAAACATCGCGGGGTGGTGCGCATTGTATGGGTGTGTGTTACATTACATTCACTAGTAGGAGTGAGAAAATCATCACGGGGTGGTGCGCATTGTATGGGTGTGTGTTACATTACATTCACTAGTAGGAGTGGGAAAAAAACCACGGGGTGGTGTGAATCGGAGGGTCTGAATTAGGATAGACAGTGAGTGGCAATGTAGGATGGAGAAAAGCACCGCGGGGTGGTCAGCATGGGGAGGTCAGGGAACATGCAGTGGCAATGTAGGATAGGTTTCTGAAAAACATCGCGGGTGGTGCGCATTGTATGGGTGTGTGTTACGTTACATTCACTAGTAGGAGTGAGAAAAACATCACGGGGTGGTGCGCTTTGTATGGGTGTGTGTTACATTACATTCACTAGTAGGAGTGAGAAAAACATCACGGGGTGGTGTGAATCGGAGGGTCTGAATTAGGATAGGCAGTGAGTGGCAATGGAGGATGGAGAAAAGCACCGCGGGGTGGTCAGCATGGGGAGGTCAGGGAACATGCAGTGGCAATGTAGGATAGGTTTCTGAAAAACATCGCGGGGTGGTGCGCATTGTATGGGTGTGTTTTACATTACATTCACTAGTAGGAGTGAGAAAAACATCACAAGGTGGTGCGCATTGTATGGGTGTATGTTACATTACATTCACTAGTAGGAGTGAGAAAAACATCACGGGGTGGTGTGAATCGGAGGGTCTGAATTAGGATAGGCAGTGAGTGGCAACGTAGGATGGAGAAAAGCACCGCGTGGTGGTCAGCATGGGGAGGTCAGGGAACATGCAGTGGCAATGTAGGATAGGTTTCTGAAAAACATCGCGGGGTGGTGCGCATTGTATGGGTGTGTGTTACATTACATTCACTTGTAGGAGTGAGAAAAACATCACGCGGTGGTGCGCATTGTATGGGTGTGTGTTACATTACATTCACTAGTAGGAGTGAGAAAAACATCACGGGGTGGTGTGAATCGGAGGGTCTGAATTAGGATCGACAGTGAGTGGCAATGTAGGATGGAGAAAAGCACCGCGGGGTGGTCAGCATGGGGAGGTAAGGGAACATGCAGTGGCAATGTAGGATAGGTTTCTGAAAAACATCGCGGGGTGGTGCGCATTGTATGGGTGTGTGTTACATTACATTCACTAGTAGGAGTGAAAAAAACATCACGGGGTGGTGTGAATCGGAGGGTCTGAATTAGGATAGGCAGTGACTGGCAATGTAGGATGGAGGAAAGCAACGCGGGGTGGTCAGCATGGGGAGGTCAGGGAACATGCAGTGGCAATGTAGGATGGCTTTCTGAAAAATATCGCGGGGTGGTGCGCATTGTATGGGTGTGTGTTACATTACATTCACTAGTAGGAGTGAGAAAAACATCACGGGGTGGTGTGAATCGGAGGGTCTGAATTAGGATAGGCAGTGAGTGGCAACGTAGGATGGAGAAAAGCACCGCGTGGTGGTCAGCATGGGGAGGTCAGGGAACATGCAGTGGCAATGTAGGATAGGTTTCTGAAAAACATCGCGGGGTGGTGCGCATTGTATGGGTGTGTGTTACATTACATTCACTTGTAGGAGTGAGAAAAACATCACGCGGTGGTGCGCATTGTATGGGTGTGTGTTACATTACATTCACTAGTAGGAGTGAGAAAAACATCACGGGGTGGTGTGAATCGGAGGGTCTGAATTAGGATAGACAGTGAGTGGCAATGTAGGATGGAGAAAAGCACCGCGGGGTGGTCAGCATGGGGAGGTAAGGGAACATGCAGTGGCAATGTAGGAAAGGTTTCTGAAAAACATCGCGGGGTGGTGCGCATTGTATGGGTGTGTGTTACATTACATTCACTTGTAGGAGTGAGAAAAACATCCCGGGGTGGTGTGAATCGGAGGGTCTGAATTAGGATAGGCAGTGACTGGCAATGTAGGATGGAGGAAAGCAACGCGGGGTGGTCCCCATGGGGAGGTCAGGGAACATGCAGTGGCAATGTAGGATAGGTTTCTGAAAAATATCGCGGGGTGGTGCGCATTGTATGGGTGTGTGTTACATGACATTCACTAGTAGGAGTGAGAAAAACATCACGGGGTGGTGCGCATTGTATGGGTGTGTGTTACATTACATTCACTAGTAGGAGTGAGAAAAACATCACGGGGTGGTGTGAATCGGAGGGTCTGAATTAGGATAGGCTGTGAGTGGCAATGTAGGATGGAGGAAAGTACCGCGGGGTGGTCAGCATGGGGAGGTCAGGGAACATGCAGTGGCAATGTAGGATAGGTTTCTGAAAAACATCGCGGGGTGGTGCGCATTGTATGGGTGTGTGTTACATGACATTCACTAGTAGGAGTGAGAAAAACATCACGGGGTGGTGCGCATTGTATGGGTGTGTGTTACATTACATTCACTAGTAGGAGTGAGAAAAACATCACGGGGTGGTGTGAATCGGAGGGTCTGAATTAGGATAGGCAGTGAGTGGCAATGGAGGATGGAGAAAAGCACCACGGGGTGGTCAGCATGGGGAGGTCAGGGAACATGCAGTGGCAATGTAGGATAGGTTTCTGACAAACATCGCGGGGTGGTGCGCATTGTATGGGTGTGTGTTACATTACATTCACTATTAGGAGTGAGAAAAACATCACGGGGTGGTGCGCATTGTATGGGTGTGTGTTACATTACATTCACTAGTAGGAGTGAGAAAAACATCACGGGGTGGTGTGAATCGGAGGGTCTGAATTAGGATAGGCAGTGAGTGGCAATGGAGGATGGAGAAAAGCACCGCGGGGTGGTCAGCATGGGGAGGTCAGGGAACATGCAGTGGCAATGTAGGATAGGTTTCTGAAAAACATCGCAGGGTGGTGCGCATTGTATGGGTGTGTGTTACATTACATTCACTTGTAGGAGTGAGAAAAACATCACGGGGTGGTGTGAATCGGAGGGTCTGAATTAGGAAAGGCAGTGACTGGCAATGTAGGATGGGTGAAAGCACCGCGGGGTGGTCAGCATGGGGAGGTCAGGGAACATGCAGTGGCAATGTAGGATAGGTTTCTGAAAAACATCACGGGGTGGTGCGCATTGTATGGGTGTGTGTTACATTACATTCACTAGTAGGAGTGAGAAAAACATCACGGGGTGGTGTGAATCGGAGAGTCTGAATTAGGATAGGCAGTGTGTGGCAGTGTAGGATGGAGAAAAGCACCGCGGGGTGGTCAGCATGGGGAGGTCAGGGAACATGCAGTGGCAATGTAGGATAGGTTTCTGAAAAACATCGCGGGGTGGTGCGCATTGTATGGGTGTGTGTTACATGACATTCACTAGTAGGAGTGAGAAAAACATCACGGGGTGGTGCGCATTGTATGGGTGTGTGTTACATTACATTCACTAGTAGGAGTGAGAAAAACATCACGGGGTGGTGTGAATCGGAGAGTCTGAATTAGGATAGGCAGTGAGTGGCAGTGTAGGATGGAGAAAAGCACCGCGGGTGGTCAGCATGGGGAGGTCAGGGAACATGCAGTGGCAATGTAGGATAGGTTTCTGAAAAACATCGCGGGGTGGTGCGCATTGTATGGGTGTGTGTTACATTACATTCACTAGTAGGAGTGAGAAAATCATCACGGGGTGGTGCGCATTGTATGGGTGTGTGTTACATTACATTCACTAGTAGGAGTGGGAAAAAAACCACGGGGTGGTGTGAATCGGAGGGTCTGAATTAGGATAGACAGTGAGTGGCAATGTAGGATGGAGAAAAGCACCGCGGGGTGGTCAGCATGGGGAGGTCAGGGAACATGCAGTGGCAATGTAGGATAGGTTTCTGAAAAACATCGCGGGGTGGTGCGCATTGTATGGGTGTGTGTTACGTTACATTCACTAGTAGGAGTGAGAAAAACATCACGGGGTGGTGCGCATTGTATGGGTGTGTGTTACATTACATTCACTAGTAGGAGTGAGAAAAACATCACGGGGTGGTGTGAATCGGAGGGTCTGAATTAGGATAGGCAGTGAGTGGCAATGGAGGATGGAGAAAAGCACCGCGGGGTGGTCAGCATGGGGAGGTCAGGGAACATGCAGTGGCAATGTAGGATAGGTTTCTGAAAAACATCGCGGGGTGGTGCGCATTGTATGGGTGTGTGTTACATTACATTCACTTGTAGGTGTGAGAAAAACATCACGGGGTGGTGTGAATCGGAGGGTCTGACTTAGGATAGGCAGTGAGTGGCAATGTAGGATGGAGGAAAGCACCGCGGGGTGGTCAGCATGGGGAGGTCAGGGAACATGCAGTGGCAATGTAGGATAGGTTTCTGAAAAATATCGCGGGGTGGTGCGCATTGTATGGGTGTGTGTTACATTACATTCACTAGTAGGAGTGAGAAAAACATCACGGGGTGGTGCGCATTGTATGGGTGTGTGTTACATTACATTCACTTGTAGGAGTGAGAAAAACATCACGGGGTGGTGTGAATCGGAGGGTCAGAATTAGGATAGGCAGTGAGTGGCAATGTAGGATGGAGGAAAGTACCGTGGGGTGGTCAGCATGGGGAGGTCAAGGAACATGCAGTGGCAATGTAGGATAGGTTTCTGAAAAACATCGCGGGGTGGTGCGCATTGTATGGGTGTGTGTTACATGACATTCACTAGTAGGAGTGAGAAAAATATCACGGGGTGGTGCGCATTGTATGGGTGTGTGTTACATTACATTCACTAGTAGGAGTGAGAAAAACATCACGGGGTGGTGTGAATAGGAGGGTCTGAATTAGGATAGGCAGTGAGTGGCAATGGAGGATGGAGAAAAGCACCGCAGGGTGGTCAGCATGGGGAGGTCAGGGAACATGCAGTGGCAATGTAGGATAGGTTTCTGAAAAACATCGCGTGGTGGTGCGCATTGTATGGGTGTGTTTTACATTACATTCACTAGTAGGAGTGAGAAAAACATCACGAGGTGGTGCGCATTGTATGGGTGTATGTTACATTACATTCACTAGTAGGAGTGAGAAAAACATCACGGGGTGGTGTGAATCGGAGGGTCTGAATTAGGATAGGCAGTGAGTGGCAACGTAGGATGGAGAAAAGCACCGCGTGGTGGTCAGCATGGGGAGGTCAGGGAACATGCAGTGGCAATGTAGGATAGGTTTCTGAAAAACATCGCGGGGTGGTGCGCATTGTATGGGTGTGTGTTACATTACATTCACTTGTAGGAGTGAGAAAAACATCACGCGGTGGTGCGCATTGTATGGGTGTGTGTTACATTACATTCACTAGTAGGAGTGAGAAAAACATCACGGGGTGGTGTGAATCGGAGGGTCTGAATTAGGATAGACAGTGAGTGGCAATGTAGGATGGAGAAAAGCACCGCGGGGTGGTCAGCATGGGGAGGTCAGGGAACATGCAGTGGCAATGTAGGATAGGTTTCTGAAAAACATCGCGGGGTGGTGCGCATTGTATGGGTGTGTGTTACATTACATTCACTAGCAGGAGTGAGAAAAACATCACGGGGTGGTGTGAATCGGAGGGTCTGAATTAGGATAGGCAGTGACTGGCAATGTAGGATGGAGGAAAGCAACGCGGGGTGGTCAGCATGGGGAGGTCAGGGAACATGCAGTGGCAATGTAGGATGGCTTTCTGAAAAATATCGCGGGGTGGTGCGCATTGTATGGGTGTGTGTTACATTACATTCACTAGTAGGAGTGAGAAAAACATCACGGGGTGGTGTGAATCGGAGGGTCTGAATTAGGATAGGCAGTGAGTGGCAACGTAGGATGGAGAAAAGCACCGCGTGGTGGTCAGCATGGGGAGGTCAGGGAACATGCAGTGGCAATGTAGGACAGGTTTCTGAAAAACATCGCGGGGTGGTGCGCATTGTATGGGTGTGTGTTACATTACATTCACTTGTAGGAGTGAGAAAAACATCACGCGGTGGTGCGCATTGTATGGGTGTGTGTTACATTACATTCACTAGTAGGAGTGAGAAAAACATCACGGGGTGGTGTGAATCGGAGGGTCTGAATTAGGATAGACAGTGAGTGGCAATGTAGGATGGAGAAAAGCACCGCGGGGTGGTCAGCATGGGGAGGTCAGGGAACATGCAGTGGCAATGTAGGAAAGGTTTCTAAAAAACATCGCGGGGTGGTGCGCATTGTATGGGTGTGTGTTACATTACATTCACTTGTAGGAGTGAGAAAAACATCACGGGGTGGTGTGAATCGGAGGGTCTGAATTAGGATAGGCAGTGACTGGCAATGTAGGATGGAGGAAAGCAACGCGGGGTGGTCCCCATGGGGAGGTCAGGGAACATGCAGTGGCAATGTAGGATAGGTTTCTGAAAAATATCGCGAGGTGGTGCGCATTGTATGGGTGTGTGTTACATGACATTCACTAGTAGGAGTGAGAAAAACATCACGGGGTGGTGCGCATTGTATGGGTGTGTGTTACATTACATTCACTAGTAGGAGTGAGAAAAACATCACGGGGTGGTGTGAATCGGAGGGTCTGAATTAGGATAGGCAGTGAGTGGCAATGTAGGATGGAGAATAGCACCGCGGGGTGGTCAGCATGGGGAGGTCAGGGAACTTGCAGTGGCAATGTAGGATATGTTTCTGAAAAATATCGCGGGGTGGTGCGCATTGTATGGGTGTGTGTTACATTACATTCACTAGTAGGAGTGAGAAAAACATCACGGGGTGGTGCACATTGTATGGGTGTGTGTTACATTACATTCACTTGTAGGAGTGAGAAAAACATCACGGGGTGGTGTGAATCGGAGGGTCTGAATTAGGATAGGCAGTGAGTGGCAATGTAGGATGGAGGAAAGTACCGCGGGTTGGTCAGCATGGGGAGGTCAGGGAACATGCAGTGGCAATGTAGGATAGGTTTCTGAAAAACATCGCGGGGTGGTGCGCATTGTATGGGTGTGTGTTACATGACATTCACTAGTAGGAGTGAGAAAAACATCACGGGGTGGTGCGCATTGTATGGGTGTGTGTTACATTACATTCACGAGTAGGAGTGAGAAAAACATCACGGGGTGGTGTGAATCGGAGGGTCTGAATTAGGATAGGCAGTGAGTGGCAATGTAGGATGGAGAAAAGCACCGCGGGGTGGTCAGCATGGGGAGGTCAGGGAACATGCAGTGGCAATGTAGGATAGGTTTCTGACAAACATCGCGGGGTGTTGCGCATTGTATGGGTGTGTGTTACATTACATTCACTATTAGGAGTGAGAAAAACATCACGGGGTGGTGCGCATTGTATGGGTGTGTGTTACATTACATTCACTAGTAGGAGTGAGAAAAACATCACGGGGTGGTGTGAATCGGAGGGTCTGAATTAGGATAGGCAGTGAGTGGCAATGGAGGATGGAGAAAAGCACCGCGGGGTGGTCAGCATGGGGAGGTCAGGGAACATGCAGTGGCAATGTAGGATAGGTTTCTGAAAAACATCGCAGGGTGGTGCGCATTGTATGGGTGTGTGTTACATTACATTCACTTGTAGGAGTGAGAAAAACATCACGGGGTGGTGTGAATCGGAGGGTCTGAATTAGGAAAGGCAGTGACTGGCAATGTAGGATGGATGAAAGCACCGCGGGGTGGTCAGCATGGGGAGGTCAGGGAACATGCAGTGGCAATGTAGGATAGGTTTCTGAAAAACATCACGGGGTGGTGCGCATTGTATGGGTGTGTGTTACATTACATTCACTAGTAGGAGTGAGAAAAACATCACGGGGTGGTGTGAATCGGAGAGTCTGAATTAGGATAGGCAGTGTGTGGCAGTGTAGGATGGAGAAAAGCACCGCGGGTGGTCAGCATGGGGAAGTCAGGGAACATGCAGTGGCAATGTAGGATAGGTTTCTGAAAAACATCGCGGGGTGGTGCGCATTGTATGGGTGTGTGTTACATTACATTCACTAGTAGGAGTGAGAAAATCATCACGGGGTGGTGCGCATTGTATGGGTGTGTGTTACATAACATTCACTAGTAGGAGTGGGAAAAACACCACGGTGTGGTGTGAATCGGAGGGTCTGAATTAGGATAGACAGTGAGTGGCAATGTAGGATGGAGAAAAGCACCGCGGGGTGGTCAGCATGGGGAGGTCAGGGACCATGCAGTGGCAATGTAGGATAGGTTTCTGAAAAACATCGCGGGGTGGTGCGCATTGTATGGGTGTGTGTTACGTTACATTCACTAGTAGGAGTGAGAAAAGCATCACGGGGTGGTGCGCATTGTATGGGTGTGTGTTACATTACATTCACTAGTAGGAGTGAGAAAAACATCACGGGGTGGTGTGAATCGGAGGGTCTGAATTAGGATAGGCAGTGAGTGGCAATGGAGGATGGAGAAAAGCACCGCGGGGTGGTCAGCATGGGGAGGTCAGGGAACATGCAGTGGCAATGTAGGATAGGTTTCTGAAAAACATCGCGGGGTGGTGCGCATTGTATGGGTGTGTGTTACATTACATTCACTTGTAGGTGTGAGAAAAACATCACGGGGTGGTGTGAATCGGAGGGTCTGACTTAGGATAGGCAGTGAGTGGCAATGTAGGATGGAGGAAAGCACCGCGGGGTGGTCAGCATGGGGAGGTCAGGGAACATGCAGTGGCAATGTAGGATAGGTTTCTGAAAAATATCGCGGGGTGGTGCGCATTGTATGGGTGTGTGTTACATTACATTCACTAGTAGGAGTGAGAAAAACATCACGGGGTGGTGCACATTGTATGGGTGTGTGTTACATTACATTCACTTGTAGGAGTGAGAAAAACATCACGGGGTGGTGTGAATCGGAGGGTCTGAATTAGGATAGGCAGTGAGTGGCAATGTAGGATGGAGGAAAGTACCGCGGGGTGGTCAGCATGGGGAGGTCAGGGAACATGCAGTGGCAATGTAGGATAGGTTTCTGAAAAACATCGCGGGGTGGTGCGCATTGTATGGGTGTGTGTTACATGACATTCACTAGTAGGAGTGAGAAAAACATCACGGGGTGGTGCGCATTGTATGGGTGTGTGTTACATTACATTCACGAGTAGGAGTGAGAAAAACATCACGGGGTGGTGTGAATCGGAGGGTCTGAATTAGGATAGGCAGTGAGTGGCAATGGAGGATGGAGAAAAGCACCGCGGGGTGGTCAGCATGGGGAGGTCAGGGAACATGCAGTGGCAATGTAGGATAGGTTTCTGACAAACATCGCGGGGTGTTGCGCATTGTATGGGTGTGTGTTACATTACATTCACTATTAGGAGTGAGAAAAACATCACGGGGTGGTGCGCATTGTATGGGTGTGTGTTACATTACATTCACTAGTAGGAGTGAGAAAAACATCACGGGGTGGTGTGAATCGGAGGGTCTGAATTAGGATAGGCAGTGAGTGGCAATGGAGGATGGAGAAAAGCACCGCGGGGTGGTCAGCATGGGGAGGTCAGGGAACATGCAGTGGCAATGTAGGATAGGTTTCTGAAAAACATCGCAGGGTGGTGCGCATTGTATGGGTGTGTGTTACATTACATTCACTTGTAGGAGTGAGAAAAACATCACGGGGTGGTGTGAATCGGAGGGTCTGAATTAGGAAAGGCAGTGACTGGCAATGTAGGATGGATGAAAGCACCGCGGGGTGGTCAGCATGGGGAGGTCAGGGAACATGCAGTGGCAATGTAGGATAGGTTTCTGAAAAACATCACGGGGTGGTGCGCATTGTATGGGTGTGTGTTACATTACATTCACTAGTAGGAGTGAGAAAAACATCACGGGGTGGTGTGAATCGGAGAGTCTGAATTAGGATAGGCAGTGTGTGGCAGTGTAGGATGGAGAAAAGCACCGCGGGTGGTCAGCATGGGGAAGTCAGGGAACATGCAGTGGCAATGTAGGATAGGTTTCTGAAAAACATCGCGGGGTGGTGCGCATTGTATGGGTGTGTGTTACATTACATTCACTAGTAGGAGTGAGAAAATCATCACGGGGTGGTGCGCATTGTATGGGTGTGTGTTACATTACATTCACTAGTAGGAGTGGGAAAAACACCACGGTGTGGTGTGAATCGGAGGGTCTGAATTAGGATAGACAGTGAGTGGCAATGTAGGATGGAGAAAAGCACCGCGGGGTGGTCAGCATGGGGAGGTCAGGGACCATGCAGTGGCAATGTAGGATAGGTTTCTGAAAAACATCGCGGGGTGGTGCGCATTGTATGGGTGTGTGTTACGTTACATTCACTAGTAGGAGTGAGAAAAGCATCACGGGGTGGTGCGCATTGTATGGGTGTGTGTTACATTACATTCACTAGTAGGAGTGAGAAAAACATCACGGGGTGGTGTGAATCGGAGGGTCTGAATTAGGATAGGCAGTGAGTGGCAATGGAGGATGGAGAAAAGCACCGCGGGGTGGTCAGCATGGGGAGGTCAGGGAACATGCAGTGGCAATGTAGGATAGGTTTCTGAAAAACATCGCGGGGTGGTGCGCATTGTATGGGTGTGTGTTACATTACATTCACTTGTAGGTGTGAGAAAAACATCACGGGGTGGTGTGAATCGGAGGGTCTGACTTAGGATAGGCAGTGAGTGGCAATGTAGGATGGAGGAAAGCACCGCGGGGTGGTCAGCATGGGGAGGTCAGGGAACATGCAGTGGCAATGTAGGATAGGTTTCTGAAAAATATCGCGGGGTGGTGCGCATTGTATGGGTGTGTGTTACATTACATTCACTAGTAGGAGTGAGAAAAACATCACGGGGTGGTGCGCATTGTATGGGTGTGTGTTACATTACATTCACTTGTAGGAGTGAGAAAAACATCACGGGGTGGTGTGAATCGGAGGGTCAGAATTAGGATAGGCAGTGAGTGGCAATGTAGGATGGAGGAAAGTACCGTGGGGTGGTCAGCATGGGGAGGTCAAGGAACATGCAGTGGCAATGTAGGATAGGTTTCTGAAAAACATCGCGGGGTGGTGCGCATTGTATGGGTGTGTGTTACATGACATTCACTAGTAGGAGTGAGAAAAATATCATGGGGTGGTGCGCATTGTATGGGTGTGTGTTACATTACATTCACTAGTAGGAGTGAGAAAAACATCACGGGGTGGTGTGAATAGGAGGGTCTGAATTAGGATAGGCCGTGAGTGGCAATGGAGGATGGAGAAAAGCACCGCAGGGTGGTCAGCATGGGGAGGTCAGGGAACATGCAGTGGCAATGTAGGATAGGTTTCTGAAAAACATCGCGGGGTGGTGCGCATTGTATGGGTGTGTTTTACATTACATTCACTAGTAGGAGTGAGAAAAACATCACGAGGTGGTGCGCATTGTATGGGTGTATGTTACATTACATTCACTAGTAGGAGTGAGAAAAACATCACGGGGTGGTGTGAATCGGAGGGTCTGAATTAGGATAGGCAGTGAGTGGCAACGTAGGATGGAGAAAAGCACCGCGTGGTGGTCAGCATGGGGAGGTCAGGGAACATGCAGTGGCAATGTAGGATAGGTTTCTGAAAAACATCGCGGGGTGGTGCGCATTGTATGGGTGTGTGTTACATTACCTTCACTTGTAGGAGTGAGAAAAACATCACGCGGTGGTGCGCATTGTATGGGTGTGTGTTACATTACATTCACTAGTAGGAGTGAGAAAAACATCACGGGGTGGTGTGAATCGGAGGGTCTGAATTAGGATAGACAGTGAGTGGCAATGTAGGATGGAGAAAAGCACCGCGGGGTGGTCAGCATGGGGAGGTCAGGGAACATGCAGTGGCAATGTAGGATAGGTTTCTGAAAAACATCGCGGGGTGGTGCGCATTGTATGGGTGTGTGTTACATTACATTCACTAGTAGGAGTGAGAAAAACATCACGGGGTGGTGTGAATCGGAGGGTCTGAATTAGGATAGGCAGTGACTGGCAATGTAGGATGGAGGAAAGCAACGCGGGGTGGTCAGCATGGGGAGGTCAGGGAACAGGCAGTGGCAATGTAGGATGGCTTTCTGAAAAATATCGCGGGGTGGTGCGCATTGTATGGGTGTGTGTTACATTACATTCACTAGTAGGAGTGAGAAAAACATCACGGGGTGGTGTGAATCGGAGGGTCTGAATTAGGATAGGCAGTGAGTGGCAATGTAGGATGGAGAAAAGCACTGCGTGGTGGTCAGCATGGGGAGGTCAGGGAACATGCAGTGGCAATGTAGGACAGGTTTCTGAAAAACATCGCGGGGTGGTGCGCCTTGTAAGGGTGTGTGTTACATTACATTCACTAGTAGGAGTGAGAAACTCATCACGGGGTGGTGCGCATTGTATGGGTGTGTTTACATTACATTCACTAGTAGGAATGAGAAAAACATCACGGGGTGGTGCGCATTGTATGGGTGTGTGTTACATTACATTCACTAGTAGGAGTGAGAAAAACATCACGGGGAGGTGTGAATTGGAGGGTCTGAATTAGGATAGGCAGTGAGTGGCAATGTAGGATGGAGAAAAGCACCGCGGGGTGGTCAGCATGGGGAGGTCAGGGAACATGCAGTGACAATGTAGGATAGGTTTCTGAAAACATCGCGGGGTGGTGCGCATTGTATGGGTGTGTGTTACATTACATTCACTAGTAGGAGTGAGAAAAACATCACGGGGTGGTGCGCATTGTATGGGTGTGTGTTACATTACATTCACTAGTAGGAGTGAGAAAAACATCACGGGGTGGTGTGAATCGGAGGGTCTGAATTAGGATAGGCAGTGAGTGGCAATGTAGGATGGAGGAAAGCACCGCAGGTGGTCAGCATGGGGAGGTCAGGGAACATGCAGTGGCAATGTAGGATAGGTTTCTGAAAAACATCGCGGGGTGGTGCGCATTGTATGGGTGTGTGTTACATTACATTCACTAGTAGGAGTGAGAAAAACATCACGGGGTGGTGCGCATTTTATGCGTGTGTGTTACATTACATTCACTGGTAGGAGTGAGAAAAACATCACGGGGTGGTGCGCATTGTATGGGTGTGTGTTACATTACATTCACTAGTAGGAGTGAGAAAAACATCATGGGGTGGTGCCCATTGTATGGGTGTGTGTTACATTACATTCACTAGTAGGAGTGAGAAAAACATCACGGGGTGGTGCGCATTGTATGGGTGTGTGTTACATTACATTCACTAGTAGGAGTGAGAAAAACATCACGGGGAGGTGTGAATCGGAGGGTCTGAATTAGGATAGGCAGTGAGTGGCAATGTAGGATGGAGAAAAGCACCGCGGGGTGGTCAGCATGGGGAGGTCAGGGAACATGCAGTGGCAATGTAGGATACATTTCTAAAAAACATCGCAGGGTGGTGCGCATTGTACGGGTGTGTGTTACAATACATTCACTAGTAGGAGTGAGAAAAACATCACGGGGTGGTGCGCATTATATGGGTGTGTGTTACATTACATTCACTAGTAGGAGTGAGAAAAACATCACTGGGTGGTGTGAATCGGAGGGTCAGAATTAGGATAGGCAGTGAGTGGCAATGTAGGATGGAGAAAAGCACCGCGGGGTGGTCAGCATGGGGAGGTCAGGGAACATGCAGTGGCAATGTAGGATAGGTTTCTGAAAAACATCGTGGGGTGGTGCGCATTGTATGGGTGTGTGTTATATTACATTCACTAGTAGGAGTGAGAAAAACATCACGGGGTGGTGCGCATTGTATGGTTGTGTGTTACATTACATTCACTAGTAGGAGTGAGAAAAACATCACGCGGTGGTGTGAATCGGAAGGTCTGAATTAGGATAGGCAGTGAGTGGCAATGTAGGATGGAGAAAAGCACCACGAGGTGGTCAGCATGGGGAGGTCAGGGAACATGCAGTGGCAATGTAGGATAGGTTTCTGAAAAACATCGCGGGGTGGTGCGCATTGTATGGGTGTGTGTTACATTACATTCACTTGTAGGAGTGAGAAAAACATCACGGGGTGGTGTGAATCGGGGGGTCTGAATTAGGATAGGCAATGAGTGGCAATGTAGGATGGAGGCAAGCACCGCGGGGTGGTCAGCAAGGGGAGGTCAGGGAACATGGAGTGGCAATGTAGGATAGGTTTCTGAAAAACATCGCGGGGTGGTGCGCATTGTATGGGTGTGTGTTACATGACATTCACTAGTAGGAGTGAGAAAAACATCACGGGGTGGTGCGCATTGTATGGGTGTGTGTTACATTACATTCACTAGTAGGAGTGAGAAAAACATCACGGGGTGGTGTGAATCGGAGGTTCTGAATTAGGATAGGCAGTGAGTGGCAATGTAGGATGGAGAAAAGCACCGCGGGTTGGTCAGCATGGGGAGGTCAGGGAACATGCAGTGGCAATGTAGGATAGGTTTCTGAAAAACATCACGGGGTGGTTCGCATTGTATGGGTGTGTGTTACATGACATTCACTAGAAGGAGTGAGAAAAACATCACGGGGTGGTGCGCATTATATGGGTGTGTGTTACATTACATTCACTAGTAGGAGTGAGAAAAACATCACGGGGTGGTGTGAATCGGAGAGTCTGAATTAGGATAGGCAGTGAGTGGCAATGTAGGATGGAGAAAAGCACCGCGGGTGGTCAGCATGGGGAGGTCAGGGAACATGGAGTGGCAATGTAGGATAGGTTTCTGAAAAACATCGCGGGGTGGTGCGCATTTTATGGGTGTGTGTTACATTACATTCACTAGTAGGAGTGAGAAAATCATCACGGGGTGGTGCGCATTGTATGGGTGTGTGTTACATTACATTCACTAGTAGGAGTGAGAAAAACACCACGGGGTGGTTTGAATCGGAGGGTCTGAATTAGGATAGGCAGTGAGTGGCAATGTAGGATGGAGAAAAGCACCGCGGGGTGGTCAGCATGGGGAGGTCAGGGAACATTCAGTGGCAATGTAGGATAGGTTTCTGAAAAACATCACGGGGTGGTTCGCATTGTATGGGTGTGTGTTACATTACATTCACTAGTAGGAGTGAGAAAAACATCACGGGGTGGTGCGCATTGTATGGGTGTGTGTTACATTACATTCACTAGTAGGAGTGAGAAAAACATCACGGGGTGGTGTGAATCGGAGGGCCTGAATTAGGATAGACAGTGAGTGGCAACGTAGGATGGAGAAAAGCACCGCGGGATGGTCAGCATGGGGAGGTCAGGGAACATGCAGTGGCAAAGTAGGATAGGTTTCTGAAAAACATCGCGGGGTGGTGCGCATTGTATGGGTGTGTGTTACATTACATTCACTAGTAGGAGTGAGAAAAACATCACGGGGTGGTGTGAATCGGAGGGTCTGAATTAGGATAGGCAGTGAGTGTCAATGTAGGATGGAGAAAAGCACCGCGGGGAGGTCAGCATGGGGAGGTCAGGGAACTTGCAGTGGCAATGTAGGATAGGTTTCTGATAAACATCGCGGGGTGGTGCGCATTGTATGGGTGTGTGTTACATTACATTCACTAGTAGGAGTGAGAAAAACATCACGGGGTGGGGCGCATTGTATGGGTGTGTGTTACATTACATTCACTAGCAGGAGTGAGAAAAACATCACGGGGTGGGGCGCATTGTATGGGTGTGTGATACATTAAATTCACTAGTAGGAGTGAGAAAAACATCACGGGGTGGTGCGCATTGTATGGGTGTGTGTTACATTACATTCACTAGTAGGAGTGAGAAAAACATCACGGGGTGGTGTGAATCGGAGAGTCTGAATTAGGATAGGCAGTGAGTGGCAATGTAGGATGGAGAAAAGCACCGCGGGTGGTCAGCGTGGGGAGGTCAGGGAACATGCAGTGGCAATGTAGGATAGGTTTCTGAAAAACATCGCGGGGTGGTGCGCATTGTATGGGTGTGTGTTACATTACATTCACTAGTATGAGTGAGAAAATCATCACGGGGTGGTGCGCATTGTATGGGTGTGTGTTACATTACATTCACTAGTAGGAGTGAGAAAAACACCACGGGGTGGTGTGAATCGGAGGGTCTGAATTAGGATAGGCAGTGAGTGGCAATGTAGGATGGAAAAAAGCACCGCGGGTTGGTCAGCATGGGGAGGTCAGGGAACATGCAGTGGCAATGTAGGATAGGTTTCTGAAAAACATCACGGGGTGGTTCGCATTGTATGGGTGTGTGTTACATGACATTCACTAGAAGGAGTGAGAAAAACATCACGGGGTGGTGCGCATGGTATGGGTGTGTGTTACATTACATTCACTAGTAGGAGTGAGAAAAACATCACGGGGTGGTGTGAATCGGAGGGTCTGAATTAGGATAGACAGTGAGTGGCAATGTAGGATGGAGAAAAGCACCGCGGGGTGGTCAGCATGCGGAGGTCAGGGAACATGCAGTGGCAATGTAGGATAGGTTTCTGAAAAACATCGCGGGGTGGTGCGCATTGTATGGGTGTGTGTTACATTACATTCACTAGTAGGAGTGAGAAAAACATCACGGGGTGGTGCGCATTGTATGGGTGTGTGTTACATTACATTCACTAGTAGGAGTGAGAAAAACATCACGGGGTGGTGTGAATCGGAGGGTCTGAATTAGGATAGGCAGTGAGTGGCAATGGAGGATGGAGAAAAGCACCGCGTGGTGGTCAGCATGGGGAGGTCAGGGAACATGCAGTGGCAATGTAGGATAGGTTTCTGAAAAACATCGCGGGGTGGTGCGCATTGTATGGGTGTGTGTTACAGACATTCACTAGTAGGAGTGAGAAAACCATCACGGGTTGGTGCCCATTGTATGGGTGTGTGTTACATTACATTCACTAGTAGGAGTGAGAAAAACATCACGGGGTAGTGTGAATCGGAGGGTCTGAATTAGGATAGGCAGTGAGTGGCAATGTAGGATGGAGAAAAGCACCGCGGGGTGGTCATCATGGGGAGGTCAGGGAACATGCAGTGGCAATGTAGGATAGGTTTCTGAAAAATATCGAGGGGTGGTGCGCATTGTATGGGTGTGTGTTACATTACATTCACTAGTAGGAGTGAGAAAAACATCACGGGGTGGTGCGCATTTTATGGGTGTGTGTTACATTACATTCACTACTAGGAGTGAGAAAAACATCACGGAGTGGTGTGAATCGGAGGGTCTGAATTAGGATAGGCAGTGAGTGGCAATGTAGGATGGAGAAAAGCACCACAGGGTGGTCAGCATGGGGTGGTCAGGGAACATGCAGTGGCAATGTAGGATAGGTTTCTGAAAAACATCGCGGGGTGGGGCGCATTGTATGGGTGTGTGTTACATTACATTCACTTGCAGGAGTGAGAAAAACATCACGGGGTGGGGCGCATTGTATGGGTGTGTGATACATTAAATTCACTATTAGGAGTGAGAAAAATATCACGGGGTGGTGCGCATTGTATGGGTGTGTGTTTCATTACATTCACTAGTAGGAGTGAAAAAACATCACGGGGTGGTGTGAATCAGAGGGTCTGAATTAGGATAGGCAGTGAGTGGCAACGTAGGATGGAGAAAAGCACCGCGGTGTGGTCATCATGGGGAGGTCAGTGAACATGCATTGGCAATTTAGGATAGGTTTCTGAAAAACATCGCGGTGTGGTGCGCCTTGTATGGGTGTGTGTTACATTACATTCACTTGTAGGAGTGAGAAACTCATCACGGGGTTGTGCGCATAGTATGGGTGTGTGTTACATTAAATTCACTAGTAGGAGTGAGAAAAACATCACGGGGTGGTGTGAATCGGAGGGTCTGAATTAGGATAGGCAGTGAGTGGCAATGTACGATGGAGAAAAGCACCACGGGGTGGTCAGCATGGGGAGCTCAGGGAACATTCAGTGGCAATGTAGGATAGGTTTCTGAAAAACATCGCGGGGTGGCGCGCATTGTATGGGTGTGTGTTACATTACATTCACTAGTAGGAGTGAGAAAAACATCACGGGGTGGTGCGCATTATATGGGTGTGTGTTACATTACATTCACTAGTAGGAGTGAGAAAAACATCACGGGGTGGTGTGAATCGGAGAGTCTGAATTAGGATAGGCCGTGAGTGGCAATGTAGGATGGAGAAAAGCACCGCGGGTGGTCAGCATGGGGAGGTCAGGGAACATGCAGTGGCAATGTAGGATAGGTTTCTGAAAAACATCGCGGGGTGGTGCGCATTTTATGGGTGTGTGTTACATTACATTCACTAGTAGGAGTGAGAAAATCATCACGGGGTGGTGCGCATTGTATGGGTGTGTGTTACATTACATTCACTAGTAGGAGTGAGAAAAACACCACGGGGTGGTGTGAATCGGAGGGTCTGAATTAGGATAGGCAGTGAGTGGCAATGTAGGATGGAGAAAAGCACCGCGGGGTGGTCAGCATGGGGAGGTCAGGGAACATGCAGTGGCAATGTAGGATAGGTTTCTGAAAAACATCACGGGGTGGTTCGCATTGTATGGGTGTGTGTTACATTACATTCACTAGTAGGAGTGAGAAAAACATCACGGGGTGGTGCGCATTGTATGGGTGTGTGTTACATTACATTCACTAGTAGGAGTGAGAAAAACATCACGGGGTGGTGTGAATCGGAGGGTCTCAATTAGGATAGACAGTGAGTGGCAACGTAGGATGGAGAAAAGCACCGCGGGATGGTCAGCATGGGGAGGTCAGGGAACATGCAGTGGCAAAGTAGGATAGGTTTCTGAAAAACATCGCGGGGTGGTGCGCATTGTATGGGTGTGTGTTACATTACATTCACTAGTAGGAGTGAGAAAAACATCACGGGGTGGTGTGAATCGGAGGGTCTGAATTAGGATAGGCAGTGAGTGTCAATGTAGGATGGAGAAAAGCACCGCGGGGAGGTCAGCATGGGGAGGTCAGGGAATATGCAGTGGCAATGTAGGATAGGTTTCTGATAAACATCGCGGGGTGGTGCGCATTGTATGGGTGTGTGTTACATTACATTCACTAGTAGGAGTGAGAAAAACATCACGGGGTGGTGCGCATTGTATGGGTGTGTGTTACATTACATTCACTAGTAGGAGTGAGAAAAACATCACGGTGTGGTGATCATTGTATGAGTGTGTGTTACATTACATTCACTAGTAGGAGTGAGAAAAACATCACGGGGTGGTGTGAATCGGGGAGTCTGAATTAGGATAGGCAGTGAGTGGCAATGTCGGATGGAGAAAAGCACCACGGGGTGGTCAGCATGGGGAGGTCAGGGAACATGCAGTGGCAATGTAGGATAGGTTTCTGAAAAACATCACGTGGTGGTTCGCATTGTATGGGTGTGTGTTACATTACATTCACTAGTAGGAGTGAGAAAAACATCATGGGGTGGTGCGCATGGTATGGGTGTGTGTTACATTGCATTCACTAGTAGGAGTGAGAAAAACATCACGGGGTGGTGTGAATCGGAGGGTCTGAATTGGATAGGCAGTGAGTGGCAATGTAGGATGGAGAAAAGCACCGCGGGGTGGTCAGCATGGGGAGGTCAGGGAACATGCAGTGGCAATGTAGGATAGGTTTCTGAAAAACATCACGTGGTGGTTCGCATTGTATGGGTGTGTGTTACATTACATTCACTAGTAGGAGTGAGAAAAACATCATGGGGTGGTGCGCATGGTATGGGTGTGTGTTACATTACATTCACTAGTAGGAGTGAGAAAAACATCACGGGGTGGTGTGAATCGGAGGGTCTGAATTGGATAGGCAGTGAGTGGCAATGTAGGATGGAGAAAAGCACCGCGGGGTGGTCAGCATGGGGAGGTCAGGGAACATGCAGTGGCAATGTAGGATAGGTTTCTGAAAAACATCGCGGGGTGGTGCGCATTGTATGGGTGTGTGTTACATTACATTCACTAGTAGGAGTGAGAAAAACATCACGGGTTGGTGTGAATCGGAGGGTCGGAATTAGGATAGGCAGTGAGTGGCAATGGAGGATTGAGAAAAGCACGGCGTGGTGGTCAGCATGGGGAGGTCAGGGAACATGCAGTGGCAATGTAGGATACGTTTCTGAAAAACATCGCGGGGTGGTGCGCATTGTATGGGTTTGTGTTACATTACATTCACTTGTAGGAGTGAGAAAAACATCACGGGGTGGTGCGCATTGTATGGCTGTGTGTTACATTACATTCACTAGTAGGAGTGAGAAAAACATCACGGGGTGGTGTGAATCGGAGGGTCTGAATTAGGATAGACAGTGAGTGGCAATGTAGGATGGAGAAAAGCACCGCGGGGTGGTCAGAATGGGGAGGTCAGGGAACATGCAGTGGCAATGTAGGATAGGTTTTTGAAAAACATCGCGGGGTGGTGCGCATTGTATGGGTGTGTGTTACATTACCTTCACTAGTAGGAGTGAGAAAAACATCACGGGGTGGTGCGCATTGTATGGGTGTGTGTTACATTACATTCACTAGTAGGAGTGAGAAAAACATCACGGGTTGGTGTGAATCGGAGGGTCTGAATTAGGATAGGCAGTGAGTGGCAATGGAAGATGGAGAAAAGCACAGCGGGGTGGTCCGCATGGGGAGGTCAGGGAACATGCAGTGGCAATGTAGGATAGGTTTCTGAAAAACATCGCGGGGTGGTGCGCATTGTATGGGTGTGTGTTACATTACATTCACTTGTAGGAGTGAGAATAACATCACGGGATGGTGTGAATCGGAGGGTCTGAATTAGGATAGGCAGTGACTGGCAATGTAGGATGGAGAAAAGCACCGCGGGGTGGTCAGCACAGGGAGGTCAGGGAACATGCAGTGGCAATGTAGGATACGTTTCTGAAAAACATCGCGGGGTGGTGCGCATTGTATGGGTGTGTGTTACGTTACATTCACTAGTAGGAGTGAGAAAAACATCACGGGGTGGTTCGCATTGTATGGGTGTGTGTTACATTACATTCACTAGTAGGAGTGAGAAAAACATCACGGGGTGGTGTGAATCGGAGGGCCTGAATTAGGATAGACAGTGAGTGGCAACATAGGATGGAGAAAAGCACCGCGGGATGGTCAGCATGGGGAGGTCAGGGAACATGCAGTGGCAAAGTAGGATAGGTTTCTGAAAAACATCGCGGGGTGGTGCGCATTGTATGGGTGTGTGTTACATTACATTCACTAGTAGGAGTGAGAAAAACATCACGGGGTGGTGTGAATCGGAGGGTCTGAATTAGGATAGGCAGTGAGTGTCAATGTAGGATGGAGAAAAGCACCGCGGGGAGGTCAGCATGGGGAGGTCAGGGAACTTGCAGTGGCAATGTAGGATAGGTTTCTGATAAACATCGCGGGGTGGTGCGCATTGTATGGGTGTGTGTTACATTACATTCACTAGTAGGAGTGAGAAAAACATCACGGGGTGGGGCGCATTGTATGGGTGTGTGTTACATTACATTCACTAGCAGGAGTGAGAAAAACATCACGGGGTGGGGCGCATTGTATGGGTGTGTGATACATTAAATTCACTAGTAGGAGTGAGAAAAACATCACGGGGTGGTGCGCATTGTATGGGTGTGTGTTACATTACATTCACTTGTAGGTGTGAGAAAAACATCACGGGGTGGTGTGAATCGGAGGGTCTGAATTAGGATAGGCAGTGAGTGGCAATGTAGGATGGAGGAAAGCACCGCGGGGTGGTCAGCATGGGGAGGTCAGGGAACATGCAGTGGCAATGTAGGATAGGTTTCTGAAAAATATCGCGGGGTGGTGCGCATTGTATGGGTGTGTGTTACATTACATTCACTAGTAGGAGTGAGAAAAACATCACGGGGTGGTGCGCATTGTATGGGTGTGTGTTACATTACATTCACTTGTAGGAGTGAGAAAAACATCACGGGGTGGTGTGAATCGGAGGGTCAGAATTAGGATAGGCAGTGAGTGGCAATGTAGGATGGAGGAAAGTACCGCGGGGTGGTCAGCATGGGGAGGTCAAGGAACATGCAGTGGCAATGTAGGATAGGTTTCTGAAAAACATCGCGGGGTGGTGCGCATTGTATGGGTGTGTGTTACATGACATTCACTAGTAGGAGTGAGAAAAATATCACGGGGTGGTGCGCATTGTATGGATGTGTGTTACATTACATTCACTAGTAGCAGTGAGAAAAACATCACGGGGTGGTGTGAATCGCAGGGTCTGAATTAGGATAGGCAGTGAGTGGCAATGGAGGATGGAGAAAAGCACCGCAGGGTGGTCAGCATGGGGAGGTCAGGGAACATGCAGTGGCAATGTAGGATAGGTTTCTGAAAAACATCGCGGGGTGGTGCGCATTGTATGGGTGTGTGTTACATGACATTCACTAGTAGGAGTGAGAAAAACATCACGGGGTGGTGCGCATTGTATGGGTGTGTGTTACATTACATTCACTAGTAGGAGTGAGAAAAACATCACGGGGTGGTGTGAATCGGAGGGTCTGAATTAGGATAGACAGTGAGTGGCAATGTAGGATGGAGAAAAGCACCGCGGGGTGGTCAGCATGGGGAGGTCAGGGAACATGCAGTGGCAATGTAGGATAGGTTTTTGAAAAACATCGCGGGGTGGTGCGCATTGTATGGGTGTGTGTTACATTACCTTCACTAGTAGGAGTGAGAAAAACATCACGGGGTGGTGCGCATTGTATGGGTGTGTGTTACATTACATTCACTAGTAGGAGTGAGAAAAACATCACGGGTTGGTGTGAATCGGAGGGTCTGAATTAAGATAGGCAGTGAGTGGCAATGGAAGATGGAGAAAAGCACAGCGGGGTGGTCCGCATGGGGAGGTCAGGGAACATGCAGTGGCAATGTAGGATAGGTTTCTGAAAAACATCGCGGGGTGGTGCGCATTGTATGGGTGTGTGTTACATTACATTCACTTGTAGGAGTGAGAATAACATCACGGGATGGTGTGAATCGGAGGGTCTGAATTAGTATAGGCAGTGACTGGCAATGTAGGATGGAGAAAAGCACCGCGGGGTGGTCAGCACAGGGAGGTCATGGAACATGCAGTGGCAATGTAGGATAGGTTTCTGAAAAACATCGCGGGGTGGTGCGCATTGTATGGGTGTGTGTTACGTTACATTCACTAGTAGGAGTGAGAAAAACATCACGGGGTGGTGCGCATTGTATGGGGGTGTGTTACATTACATTCACTAGTAGGAGTGAGAAAAACATCACCGGGTGGTGTGAATCAGAGGGTCTGAATTAGGATAGGCAGTGAGTGGCAATGGAGGATGGAGAAAAGCACCGCGGGGTGGTCAGCATGGGGAGGTCAGGGAACATGCAGTGGCAATGTAGGATAGGTTTCTGAAAAACATCGCGGGGTGGTGCGCATTGTATGGGTGTGTGTTACATTACATTCACTAGTAGGAGTGAGAAAAACATCACGGTGTGGTGCGCATTGTATGAGTGTGTGTTACATTACATTCACTAGTAGGAGTGAGAAAAACATCACGGGGTGGTGTGAATCGGGGAGTCTGAATTAGGATAGGCAGTGAGTGGCAATGTCGGATGGAGAAAAGCACCACGGGGTGGTCAGCATGGGGAGGTCAGGGAACATGCAGTGGCAATGTAGGATAGGTTTCTGAAAAACATCACGTGGTGGTTCGCATTGTATGGGTGTGTGTTACATTACATTCACTAGTAGGAGTGAGAAAAACATCATGGGGTGGTGCGCATGGTATGGGTGTGTGTTACATTACATTCACTAGTAGGAGTGAGAAAAACATCACGGGGTGGTGTGAATCGGAGGGTCTGAATTGGATAGGCAGTGAGTGGCAATGTAGGATGGAGAAAAGCACCGCGGGGTGGTCAGCATGGGGAGGTCAGGGAACATGCAGTGGCAATGTAGGATAGGTTTCTGAAAAACATCGCGGGGTGGTGCGCATTGTATGGGTGTGTGTTACATTACATTCACTAGTAGGAGTGAGAAAAACATCACGGGGTGGTGCGCATTGTATGGGTGTGTGTTACATTACATTCACTAGTAGGAGTGAGAAAAACATCACGGGGTGGTGTGAATCGGAGGGTCTGAATTAGGATAGACAGTGAGTGGCAATGTAGGATGGAGAAAAGCACCGCGGGGTGGTCAGCATGGGGAGGTCAGGGAACATGCAGTGGCAATGTAGGATAGGTTTTTGAAAAACATCGCGGGGTGGTGCGCATTGTATGGGTGTGTGTTACATTACCTTCACTAGTAGGAGTGAGAAAAACATCACGGGGTGGTGCGCATTGTATGGGTGTGTGTTACATTACATTCACTAGTAGGAGTGAGAAAAACATCACGGGTTGGTGTGAATCGGAGGGTCTGAATTAGGATAGGCAGTGAGTGGCAATGGAAGATGGAGAAAAGCACAGCGGGGTGGTCCGCATGGGGAGGTCAGGGAACATGCAGTGGCAATGTAGGATAGGTTTCTGAAAAACATCGCGGGGTGGTGCGCATTGTATGGGTGTGTGTTACATTACATTCACTTGTAGGAGTGAGAATAACATCACGGGATGGTGTGAATCGGAGGGTCTGAGTTAGGATAGGCAGTGACTGGCAATGTAGGATGGAGAAAAGCACCGCGGGGTGGTCAGCACAGGGAGGTCAGGGAACATGCAGTGGCAATGTAGGATAGGTTTCTGAAAAACATCGCGGGGTGGTGCGCATTGTATGGGTGTGTGTTACGTTACATTCACTAGTAGGAGTGAGAAAAACATCAGGGGTGGTGCGCATTGTATGGGTGTGTGTTACATTACATTCACTAGTAGGAGTGAGAAAAACATCACGGGGTGGTGTGAATCAGAGGGTCAGAATTAGGATAGGCAGTGAGTGGCAATGGAGGATGGAGAAAAGCACCGCGGGGTGGTCAGCATGGGGAGGTCAGGGAACATGCAGTGGCAATGTAGGATAGGTTTGTGAAAAACATCGCGGGGTGGTGCGCATTGTATGGGTGTGTGTTACATTACATTCACTTGTAGGTGTGAGAAAAACATCACGGGGTGGTGTGAATCGGAGGGTCTGAATTAGGATAGGAAGTGAGTGGCAATGTAGGATGGAGGAAAGCACCGCGGGGTGGTCAGCATGGGGAGGTCAGGGAACATGCAGTGGCAATGTAGGATAGGTTTCTGAAAAATATCGCGGGGTGGTGCGCATTGTATGGGTGTGTGTTACATTACATTCACTAGTAGGAGTGAGAAAAACATCACGGGGTGGTGCGCATTGTATGGGTGTGTGTTACATTACATTCACTTGTAGGAGTGAGAAAAACATCACGGGGTGGTGTGAATCGGAGGGTCAGAATTAGGATAGGCAGTGAGTGGCAATGTAGGATGGAGGAAAGTACCGCGGGGTGGTCAGCATGGGGAGGTCAAGGAACATGCAGTGGCAATGTAGGATAGGTTTCTGAAAAACATCGCGGGGTGGTGCGCATTGTATGGGTGTGTGTTACATGACATTCACTAGTAGGAGTGAGAAAAATATCACGGGGTGGTGCGCATTGTATGGATGTGTGTTACATTACATTCACTAGTAGCAGTGAGAAAAACATCACGGGGTGGTGTGAATCGGAGGGTCTGAATTAGGATAGGCAGTGAGTGGCAATGGAGGATGGAGAAAAGCACCGCAGGGTGGTCAGCATGGGGAGGTCAGGGAACATGCAGTGGCAATGTAGGATAGGTTTCTGAAAAACATCGCGGGGTGGTGCGCATTGTATGGGTGTGTGTTACATGACATTCACTAGTAGGAGTGAGAAAAACATCACGGGGTGGTGCGCATTGTATGGGTGTGTGTTACATTACATTCACTAGTAGGAGTGAGAAAAACATCACGGGGTGGTGTGAATCGGAGGGTCTGAATTAGGATAGACAGTGAGTGGCAATGTAGGATGGAGAAAAGCACCGCGGGGTGGTCAGCATGGGGAGGTCAGGGAACATGCAGTGGCAATGTAGGATAGGTTTTTGAAAAACATCGCGGGGTGGTGCGCATTGTATGGGTGTGTGTTACATTACCTTCACTAGTAGGAGTGAGAAAAACATCACGGGGTGGTGCGCATTGTATGGGTGTGTGTTACATTACATTCACTAGTAGGAGTGAGAAAAACATCACGGGTTGGTGTGAATCGGAGGGTCTGAATTAGGATAGGCAGTGAGTGGCAATGGAAGATGGAGAAAAGCACAGCGGGGTGGTCCGCATGGGGAGGTCAGGGAACATGCAGTGGCAATGTAGGATAGGTTTCTGAAAAACATCGCGGGGTGGTGCGCATTGTATGGGTGTGTGTTACATTACATTCACTTGTAGGAGTGAGAATAACATCACGGGATGGTGTGAATCGGAGGGTCTGAATTAGGATAGGCAGTGACTGGCAATGTAGGATGGAGAAAAGCACCGCGGGGTGGTCAGCACAGGGAGGTCAGGGAACATGCAGTGGCAATGTAGGATAGGTTTCTGAAAAACATCGCGGGGTGGTGCGCATTGTATGGGTGTGTGTTACGTTACATTCACTAGTAGGAGTGAGAAAAACATCACGGGGTGGTGCGCATTGTATGGGTGTGTGTTACATTACATTCACTAGTAGGAGTGAGAAAAACATCACGGGGTGGTGTGAATCAGAGGGTCTGAATTAGGATAGGCAGTGAGTGGCAATGGAGGATGGAGAAAAGCACCGCGGGGTGGTCAGCATGGGGAGGTCAGGGAACATGCAGTGGCAATGTAGGATAGGTTTCTGAAAAACATCGCGGGGTGGTGCGCATTGTATGGGTGTGTGTTACATTACATTCACTTGTAGGTGTGAGAAAAACATCACGGGGTGGTGTGAATCGGAGGGTCTGAATTAGGATAGGCAGTGAGTGGCAATGTAGGATGGAGGAAAGCACCGCGGGGTGGTCAGCATGGGGAGGTCAGGGAACATGCAGTGGCAATGTAGGATAGGTTTCTGAAAAATATCGCGGGGTGGTGCGCATTGTATGGGTGTGTGTTACATTACATTCACTAGTAGGATTGAGAAAAACATCACGGGGTGGTGCGCATTGTATGGGTGTGTGTTACATTACATTCACTTGTAGGAGTGAGAAAAACATCACGGGGTGGTGTGAATCGGAGGGTCAGAATTAGGATAGGCAGTGAGTGGCAATGTAGGATGGAGGAAAGTACCGAGGGGTGGTCAGCATGGGGAGGTCAAGGAACGTGCAATGGCAATGTAGGATAGGTTTCTGAAAAACATCGCGGGGTGGTGCGCATTGTATGGGTGTGTGTTACATGACATTCACTAGTAGGAGTGAGAAAAATATCACGGGGTGGTGCGCATTGTATGGATGTGTGTTACATTACATTCACTAGTAGCAGTGAGAAAAACATCACGGGGTGGTGTGAATCGGAGGGTCTGAATTAGGATAGGCAGTGAGTGGCAATGGAGGATGGAGAAAAGCACCGCAGGGTGGTCAGCATGGGGAGGTCAGGGAACATGCAGTGGCAATGTAGGATAGGTTTCTGAAAAACATCGCGGGGTGGTGCGCATTGTATGGGTGTGTGTTACATGACATTCACTAGTAGGAGTGAGAAAAACATCACGGGGTGGTGCGCATTGTATGGGTGTGTGTTACATTACATTCACTAGTAGGAGTGAGAAAAACATCACGGGGTGGTGTGAATCGGAGGGTCTGAATTAGGATAGGCAGTGAGTGGCAATGGAGGATGGAGAAAAGCACCGCGGGGTGGTCAGCATGGGGAGGTCAGGGAACATGCAGTGGCAATGTAGGATAGGTTTCTGAAAAACATCGCGGGGTGGTGCGCATTGTATGGGTGTGTGTTACATTACATTCACTTGTAGGAGTGAGAAAAACATCACGCGGTGGTGCGCATTGTATGGGTGTGTGTTACATTACATTCACTAGTAGGAGTGAGAAAAACATCACGGGGTGGTGTGAATCGCAGGGTCTGAATTAGGATAGACAGTGAGTGGCAATGTAGGATGGAGAAAAGCACCGCGGGGTGGTCAGCATGGGGAGGTCAGGGAACATGCAGTGGCAATGTAGGATAGGTTTCTGAAAAACATCGCGGGGTGGTGCGCATTGTATGGGTGTGTGTTACATTACATTCACTTGTAGGAGTGAGAAAAACATCACGGGATGGTGTGAATCGGAGGGTCTGAATTAGGATAGGCAGTGACTTGCAATGTAGGATGGAGGAAAGCAACGCGGGGTGGTCAGCATGGGGAGGTCAGGGAACATGCAGTGGCAATGTAGGATGGCTTTCTGAAAAATATCGCGGGGTGGTGCGCATTGTATGGGTGTGTGTTACATTACTTTCACTAGTAGGAGTGAGAAAAACATCACGGGGTGGTGTGAATCGGAAGGTCTGAATTAGGATAGGCAGTGAGTGGCAACGTAGGATGGAGAAAAGCACCGCGTGGTGGTCAGCATGGGGAGGTCAGGGAACATGCAGTGGCAATGTAGGATAGGTTTCTGAAAAACATCGCAGGGTGGTGCGCATTGTATGGGTGTGTGTTACATTACATTCACTTGTAGGAGTGAGAAAAACATCACGCGGTGGTGCGCATTGTATGGGTGTGTGTTACATTACATTCACTAGTAGGAGTGAGAAAAACATCACGGGGTGGTGTGAATCGGAGGGTCTGAATTAGGATAAACAGTGAGTGGCAATGTAGGATGGAGAAAAGCACCGCGGGGTGGTCAGCATGGGGAGGTCAGGGAACATGCAGTGGCAATGTAGGATAGGTTTCTGAAAAACATCGCGGGGTGGTGCGCATTGTATGGGTGTGTGTTACATTACATTCACTTGTAGGAGTGAGAAAAACATCACGGGGTGGTGTGAATCGGAGGGTCTGAATTACGATAGGCAGTGACTGGCAATGTAGGATGGAGGAAAGCAACGCGGGGTGGTCAGCATGGGGAGGTCAGGGAACATGCAGTGGCAATGTAGGATAGGTTTCTGAAAAATATCGCGGGGTGGTGCGCATTGTATGGGTGTGTGTTACATGACATTCACTGGTAGGAGTGAGAAAAACATCACGGGGTGGTGCGCATTGTATGGGTGTGTGTTACATTACATTCACTAGTAGGAGTGAGAAAAACATCACGGGGTGGTGTGAATCGGAGGGTCTGAATTAGGATAGGCAGTGAGTGGCAATGTAGGATGGAGAAAAGCACCGCGGGGTGGTCAGCATGGGGAGGTCAGGGAACATGCAGTGGCAATGTAGGATAGGTTTCTAAAAAACATCGCGGGGTGGTGCGCATTGTATGGGTGTGTGTTACATTACATTCACTAGTAGGAGTGAGAAAAAATCACGGGGTGGTGCGCATTGTATGGGTGTGTGTTACATTACATTCACTAGTAGGAGTGAGAAAAACATCACAGGGTGGTGTGAATCGGAGGGTCTGTATTAGGATATTCAGTGAGTGGCAATGTAGGATGGAGAAAAGCACCGCGGGGTGGTCAGCATGGGGAGGTCAGGGAACATGCAGTGGAAATGTAGGATAGGTTTATGAAAAATATCGCGGGGTGGTGCGCATTGTATGGGTGTGTGTTACATTACATTCACTAGTAGGAGTGAGAAAAACATCACGGGGTGGTGCGCATTGTATGGGTGTGTGTTACATTACATTCACTTGTAGGAGTGAGAAAAACATCACGGGGTGGTGTGAATCGGAGGGTCTGAATTAGGATAGGCAGTGAGTGGCAATGTAGGATGGAGGAAAGTACCGCGGGGTGGTCAGCATGGGGAGGTCAGGAAACATGCAGTGGCAATGTAGGATAGGTTTCTGAAAAACATCGCGGGGTGGTGCGCATTGTATGGGTGTGTGTTACATGACATTCACTAGTAGGAGTGAGAAAAACATCACGGGGTGGTGCGCATTGTATGGGTGTGTGTTACATTACATTCACTTGTAGGTGTGAGAAAAACATCACGGGGTGGTGTGAATCGGAGGGTCTGAATTAGGATAGGCAGTGAGTGGCAATGTAGGATGGAGGAAAGCACCGCGGGGTGGTCAGCATGGGGAGGTCAGGGAACATGCAGTGGCAATGTAGGATAGGTTTCTGAAAAATATCGCGGGGTGGTGCGCATTGTATGGGTGTGTGTTACATTACATTCACTAGTAGGATTGAGAAAAACATCACGGGGTGGTGCGCATTGTATGGGTGTGTGTTACATTACATTCACTTGTAGGAGTGAGAAAAACATCACGGGGTGGTGTGAATCGGAGGGTCAGAATTAGGATAGGCAGTGAGTGGCAATGTAGGATGGAGGAAAGTACCGAGGGGTGGTCAGCATGGGGAGGTCAAGGAACATGCAGTGGCAATGTAGGATAGGTTTCTGAAAAACATCGCGGGGTGGTGCGCATTGTATGGGTGTGTGTTACATGACATTCACTAGTAGGAGTGAGAAAAATATCACGGGGTGGTGCGCATTGTATGGATGTGTGTTACATTACATTCACTAGTAGCAGTGAGAAAAACATCACGGGGTGGTGTGAATCGGAGGGTCTGAATTAGGATAGGCAGTGAGTGGCAATGGAGGATGGAGAAAAGCACCGCAGGGTGGTCAGCATGGGGAGGTCAGGGAACATGCAGTGGCAATGTAGGATAGGTTTCTGAAAAACATCGCGGGGTGGTGCGCATTGTATGGGTGTGTGTTACATGACATTCACTAGTAGGAGTGAGAAAAACATCACGGGGTGGTGCGCATTGTATGGGTGTGTGTTACATTACATTCACTAGTAGGAGTGAGAAAAACATCACCCGGTGGTGTGAATCGGAGGGTCTGAATTAGGATAGGCAGTGAGTGGCAATGGAGGATGGAGAAAAGCACCGCGGGGTGGTCAGCATGGGGAGGTCAGGGAACATGCAGTGGCAATGTAGGATAGGTTTCTGAAAAACATCGCGGGGTGGTGCGCATTGTATGGGTTTGTGTTACATTACATTCACTTGTAGGAGTGAGAAAAACATCACGCGGTGGTGCGCATTGTATGGGTGTGTGTTACATTACATTCACTAGTAGGAGTGAGAAAAACATCACGGGGTGGTGTGAATCGCAGGGTCTGAATTAGGATAGACAGTGAGTGGCAATGTAGGATGGAGAAAAGCACCGCGGGGTGGTCAGCATGGGGAGGTCAGGGAACATGCAGTGGCAATGTAGGATAGGTTTCTGAAAAACATCGCGGGGTGGTGCGCATTGTATGGGTGTGTGTTACATTACATTCACTTGTAGGAGTGAGAAAAACATCACGGGATGGTGTGAATCGGAGGGTCTGAATTAGGATAGGCAGTGACTTGCAATGTAGGATGGAGGAAAGCAACGCGGGGTGGTCAGCATGGGGAGGTCAGGGAACATGCAGTGGCAATGTAGGATGGCTTTCTGAAAAATATCGCGGGGTGGTGCGCATTGTATGGGTGTGTGTTACATTACATTCACTAGTAGGAGTGAGAAACACATCACGGGGTGGTGTGAATCGGAAGGTCTGAATTAGGATAGGCAGTGAGTGGCAACGTAGGATGGAGAAAAGCACCGCGTGGTGGTCAGCATGGGGAGGTCAGGGAACATGCAGTGGCAATGTAGGATAGGTTTCTGAAAAACATCGCAGGGTGGTGCGCATTGTATGGGTGTGTGTTACATTACATTCACTTGTAGGAGTGAGAAAAACATCACGCGGTGGTGCGCATTGTATGGGTGTGTGTTACATTACATTCACTAGTAGGAGTGAGAAAAACATCACGGGGTGGTGTGAATCGGAGGGTCTGAATTAGGATAAACAGTGAGTGGCAATGTAGGATGGAGAAAAGCACCGCGGGGTGGTCAGCATGGGGAGGTCAGGGAACATGCAGTGGCAATGTAGGATAGGTTTCTGAAAAACATCGCGGGGTGGTACGCATTGTATGGGTGTGTGTTACATTACATTCACTTGTAGGAGTGAGAAAAACATCACTGGGTGGTGTGAATCGGAGGGTCTGAATTAGGATAGGCAGTGACTGGCAATGTAGGATGGAGGAAAGCAACGCGGGGTGGTCAGCATGGGGAGGTCAGGGAACATGCAGTGGCAATGTAGGATAGGTTTCTGAAAAATATCGCGGGGTGGTGCGCATTGTATGGGTGTGTGTTACATGACATTCACTGGTAGGAGTGAGAAAAACATCACGGGGTGGTGCGCATTGTATGGGTGTGTGTTACATTACATTCACTAGTAGGAGTGAGAAAAACATCACGGGGTGGTGTGAATCGGAGGGTCTGAATTAGGATAGGCAGTGAGTGGCAATGTAGGATGGAGAAAAGCACCGCGGGGTGGTCAGCATGGGGAGGTCAGGGAACATGCAGTGGCAATGTAGGATAGGTTTCTAAAAAACATCGCGGGGTGGTGCGCATTGTATGGGTGTGTGTTACATTACATTCACTAGTAGGAGTGAGAAAAAATCACGGGGTGGTGCGCATTGTATGGGTGTGTGTTACATTACATTCACTAGTAGGAGTGAGAAAAACATCACAGGGTGGTGTGAATCGGAGGGTCTGTATTAGGATATTCAGTGAGTGGCAATGTAGGATGGAGAAAAGCACCGCGGGGTGGTCAGCATGGGGAGGTCAGGGAACATGCAGTGGAAATGTAGGATAGGTTTATGAAAAATATCGCGGGGTGGTGCGCATTGTATGGGTGTGTGTTACATTACATTCACTAGTAGGAGTGAGAAAAACATCACGGGGTGGTGCGCATTGTATGGGTGTGTGTTACATTACATT
The DNA here is from genome assembly GCF_034190915.1 of Cavia porcellus. Classification (NCBI taxonomy): domain Eukaryota; kingdom Metazoa; phylum Chordata; class Mammalia; order Rodentia; family Caviidae; genus Cavia; species Cavia porcellus. The sequence goes on from NW_026947515.1 coordinate 33,876,871, forward strand.
CACTTGTAGGAGTGAGAAAAACATCACGGGGTGGTGTGAATCGGAGGGTCTGAATTAGGATAGGCAGTGAGTGGCAATGTAGGATGGAGGAAAGTACCGCGGGGTGGTCAGCATGGGGAGGTCAGGAAACATGCAGTGGCAATGTAGGATAGGTTTCTGAAAAACATCGCGGGGTGGTGCGCATTGTTTGGGTGTGTGTTACATGACATTCACTAGTAGGAGTGAGAAAAACATCACGGGGTGGTGCACATTGTATGGGTGTGTGTTACATTACGTTCACTAGTAGGAGTGAGAAAAACATCACGGGGTGGTGTGAATCGGAGGGTCTGAATTAGGATAGGCAGTGAGTGGCAATGGAGGATGGAGAAAAGCACCGCGGGGTGGTCAGCATGGGGAGGTCAGGGAACATGCAGTGGAAATGTAGGATAGGTTTATGAAAAACATCACGGGGTGGTGCGCATTGTATGGGTGTGTGTTACATTACATTCACTAGTAGGAGTGAGAAAAACATCACGGGGTGGTGCCCATTGTATGGGTGTGTGTTACATTACATTCACTAGTAGGAGTGAGAAAAACATCACGGGGTGGTGTGAATCGGAGGGTCTGAATTAGGATAGGCAGTGAGTGGCAATGTAGGATGGAGAAAAGCACCGCGGGGTGGTCAGCATGGGGAAGTCAGGGAACATGCAGTGGCAATGTAGGATAGGTTTCTGAAAAACATCGCGGGGTGGTGCGCATTGTATGGGTGTGTGTTACATTACATTCACTTGTAGGAGTGAGAAAAACATCACGGGGTGGTGTGAATCGGAGGGTCTGAATTAGGATAGGCAGTGACTGGCAATGTAGGATGGAGGAAAGCAACGCGGGGTGGTCAACATGGGGAGGTCAGGGAACATGCAGTGGCAATGTAGGATAGGTTTCTGAAAAATATCGCGGGGTGGTGCGCATTGTATGGGTGTGTGTTACATGACATTCACTGGTAGGAGTGAGAAAAACATCACGGGGTGGTGCGCATTGTATGGGTGTGTGTTACATTACATTCACTAGTAGGAGTGAGAAAAACATCACGGGGTGGTGTGAATCGGAGGGTCTGAATTAGGATAGGCAGTGAGTGGCAATGTAGGATGGAGAAAAGCACCGCGGGGTGGTCAGCATGGGGAGGTCAGGGAACATGCAGTGGCAATGTAGGATAGGTTTCTAAAAAACATCGCGGGGTGGTGCGCATTGTATGGGTGTGTGTTACATTACATTCACTAGTAGGAGTGAGAAAAAATCACGGGGTGGTGCGCATTGTATGGGTGTGTGTTACATTACATTCACTAGTAGGAGTGAGAAAAACATCACAGGGTGGTGTGAATCGGAGGGTCTGAATTAGGATATTCAGTTAGTGGCAATGTAGGATGGAGAAAAGCACCGCGGGGTGGTCAGCATGGGGAGGTCAGGGAACATGCAGTGGAAATGTAGGATAGGTTTATGAAAAATATCGCGGGGTGGTGCGCATTGTATGGGTGTGTGTTACATTACATTCACTAGTACGAGTGAGAAAAACATCACGGGGTGGTGCGCATTGTATGGGTGTGTGTTACATTACATTCACTTGTAGGAGTGAGAAAAACATCACGGGGTGGTGTGAATCGGAGGGTCTGAATTAGGATAGGCAGTGAGTGGCAATGTAGGATGGAGGAAAGTACCGCGGGGTGGTCAGCATGGGGAGGTCAGGGAACATGCAGTGGCAATGTAGGATAGGTTTCTGAAAAACATCGCGGGGTGGTGCGCATTGTATGGGTGTGTGTTACATGACATTCACTAGTAGGAGTGAGAAAAACATCACGGGGTGGTGCACATTGTATGGGTGTGTGTTACATTACATTCACTAGTAGGAGTGAGAAAAACATCACGGGGTGGTGTGAATCGGAGGGTCTGAATTAGGATAGGCAGTGAGTGGCAATGGAGGATGGAGAAAAGCACCGCGGGGTGGTCAGCATGGGGAGGTCAGGGAACATGCAGTGGCAATGTAGGATAGGTTTCTGAAAAACATCGCGGGGTGGTGCGCATTGTATGGGTGTGTGTTACATTACATTCACTAGTAGGAGTGAGAAAAACATCATGGGGTGGTGCCCATTGTATGGGTGTGTGTTACATTACATTCACTAGTAGGAGTGAGAAAAACATCACGGGGTGGTGTGAATCGGAGGGTCTGAATTAGGATAGGCAGTGAGTGGCAATGGAGGATGTAGAAAAGCACCGCGGGGTGGTCAGCATGGGGAGGTCAGGGAACATGCAGTGGCAATGTAGGATAGGTTTCTGAAAAACATCGCGGGGTGGTGCGCATTGTATGGGTGTGTGTTACATTACATTCACTTGTAGGAGTGAGAAAAACATCACGGGGTGGTGTGAAGCGGAGGGTCTGAATTAGGAAAGGCAGTGACTGGCAAAGTAGGATCGATGAAAGCACCGCGGGGTGGTCAACATGGGGAGGTCAGGGAACATGCAGTGGCAATGTAGGATAGGTTTCTGAAAAACATCGCGGGGTGGTGCGCATTGTATGGGTGTGTGTTACATTACATTCACTTGTAGGAGTGAGAAAAACATCACGGTGTGGTGTGAATCGGAGGGTCTGAATTAGGATAGGCAGTGACTGGCAATGTAGGATGGAGGAAATCAACGCGGGGTGGTCAGCATGGGGAGGTCAGGGAACATGCAGTGGCAATGTAGGATAGGTTTCTGAAAAATATCGCGGGGTGGTGCGCATTGTATGGGTGTGTGTTACATGACATTCACTAGTAGGAGTGAGAAAAACATCACGGGGTGGTGCGCATTGTATGGGTGTGTGTTACATTACATTCACTAGTAGGAGTGAGAAAAACATCACGGGGTGGTGTGAATCAGAGGGTCTGAATTAGGATAGGCAGTGAGTGGCAATGTAGGATGGAGAAAAGCACCGCGGGGTAGTCAGCATGGGGAGGTCAGGGAACATGCAGTGGCAATGTGGGATAGGTTTCTAAAAAACATCGCGGGGTGGTGCGCATTGTATGGGTGTGTGTTACATTACATTCACTAGTAGGAGTGAGAAAAAATCACGGGGTGGTGCGCATTGTATGAGTGTGTGTTACATTACATTCACTAGTAGGAGTGAGAAAAACATCACAGGGTGGTGTGAATCGGAGGGTCTGAATTAGGATATTCAGTGAGTGGCAATGTAGGATGGAGAAAAGCACCGCGGGGTGGTCAGCATGGGGAGGTCAGAGAACATGCAGTGGCAATGTAGGATAGGTTTCTGAATAAATATCGCGGGGTGGTGCGCATTGTATGCGTGTGTGTTACATTACATTCACTAGTAGGAGTGAGAAAAACATCACGGGGTGGTGCGCATTGTAAGGGTGTGTGTTACATTACATTCACTTGTAGGAGTGAGAAAAACATCACGGGGTGGTGTGAATCGGAGGGTCTGAATTAGGATAGGCAGTGAGTGGAAATGTAGGATGGAGGAAAGCACCGCGGGGTGGTCAGCATGGGGAGGTCAGGGAACATGCAGTGGCAATGTAGGATAGGTTTCTGAAAAACATCGCGGGGTGGTGCGCATTGTATGGGTGTGTGTTACAAGACATTCACTAGTAGGAGTGAGAAAAACATCACGGGGTGGTGCGCATTGTATGGGTGTGTGTTACATTACATTCACTAGTAGGAGTGAGAAAAACATCACGGGGTGGTGTGAATCGGAGGGTCTGAATTAGGATAGACAGTGAGTGGCAATGTAGGATGGAGAAAAGCACCGCGGGGTGGTCAGCATGGGGAGGTCAGGGAACATGCAGTGGCAATGTAGGATAGGTTTCTGAAAAACATCGCGGGGTGGTGCGCATTGTATGGGTGTGTGTTACATTACATTCACTAGTAGGAGTGAGAAAAACATCACGGGGTGGTGCGCATTGTATGGGTGTGTGTTACATTACATTCACTAGTAGGAGTGAGAAAAACATCACGGGGTGGTGTGAATCGGAGGGTCTGAATTAGGATAGGCAGTGAGTGGCAATAGCGGATGGAGAAAAGCACCGCGGGGTGTTCAGCATGGGGAGGTCAGGGAACATGCAGTGGCAATGTAGGATAGGTTTCTGAAAAACATCGCGGGGTGGTGCGCATTGTATGGGTGTGTGTTACATTACATTCACTTGTAGGAGTGAGAAAAACATCACGGGGTGGTGTGAATCGGAGGGTCTGAATTAGGAAAGGCAGTGACTGGCATTGTAGGATGGATGAAAGCACCGCGGGGTGGTCAGAATGGGGAGGTCAGGGAACATGCAGTGGCAATGTAGGATAGGTTTCTGAAAAACATCGCGGGGTGGTGCGCATTGTATGGGTGTGTGTTACATGACATTCACTAGTAGGAGTGAGAAAAACATCACGGGGTGGTGCGCATTGTATGGGTGTGTGTTACATTACATTCACTAGTAGGAGTGAGAAAAACATCACGGGGTGGTGTGAATCGGAGAGTCTGAATTAGAATAGGCAGTGAGTGGCAGTGTAGGATGGAGAAAAGCACCGCGGGTGGTCAGCATGGGGAGGTCAGGGAACATGCAGTGGCAATGTAGGATAGGTTTCTGAAAAACATCGCGGGGTGGTGCGCATTGTATGGGTGTGTGTTACATGACATTCACTAGTAGGAGTGAGAAAAACATCACGGGTTGGTGCGCATTGTATGGGTGTGTGTTACATTACATTCACTAGTAGGAGTGAGAAAAACATCACGGGGTGGTGTGAATCGGAGAGTCTGAATTAGGATAGGCAGTGAGTGGCAGTGTAGGATGGAGAAAAGCACCGCGGGTGGTCAGCATGGGGAGGTCAGGGAACATGCAGTGGCAATGTAGGATAGGTTTCTGAAAAACATCGCGGGGTGGTGCGCATTGTATGGGTGTGTGTTACATTACATTCACTAGTAGGAGTGAGAAAAACATCACGGGGTGGTGCGCATTGTATGGGTGTGTGTTACATTACATTCACAAGTAGGAGTGAGAAAAACACCACGGGGTGGTGTGAATCGGAGGGTCTGAAATAGGATAGGCAGTGAGTGGCAATGTAGGATGGAGAAAAGCACCGCGGGGTGGTCAGCATGGGGAGGTCAGGGAACATGCAGTGGCAATGTAGGATAGGTTTCTGAAAAACATCGCGGGGTGGTGCGCATTGTATGGGTGTGTGTTACATTACATTCACTAGTAGGAGTGAGAAAAACATCACGGGGTGGTGCGCATTGTATGGGTGTGTGTTACATTACATTCAGTAGCAGGAGTGAGAAAAACATCACGGGGTGGTGTGAATCGGAGGGTCTGAATTAGGATAGGCAGTGAGTGGCAATGTAGGATGGAGAAAAGCACCGCGGGGTGGTCAGCATGGGGAGGTCAGGGAACATGCAGTGGCCATGTAGGATAGGTTTCTGAAAAACATCGCGGGGTGGTGCACATTGTATGGGTGTGTGTTACATTACATTCACTAGTAGGAGTGAGAAAAACATCACGGGGTGGTGTGAATCGGAGGGTCTGAATTAGGATAGGCAGTGAGTGGCAATGTAGGATGGAGAAAAGCACCGCGGGGTGGTCATCATGGGGAGGTCAGGGAACATGCAGTGGCAATGTTGGATAGGTTTCTGAAAAACATCGCGGGGTGGTGCGCATCGTATGGGTGTGTGTTACATTACATTCACTAGTAGGAGTGAGAAAAACATCACGGCGTGGTGCGCATTGTATGGGTGTGTGTTACATTACATTCACTAGTAGGAGTGAGAAAAACATCACGGGGTGGTATGAATCGGAGGGTCTCAATTAGGATAGGCAGTGAGTGGCAATGGAGGATGGAGAAAAGCACCGCGGGGTGGTCAGCATGGGGAGGTCAGGGAACATGCAGTGGCAATGTAGGATAGGTTTCTGAAAAACATCGCGGGGTGGTGCGCATTGTATGGGTGTGCATTACATTACATTCACTAGTAGGAGTGAGAAAAACATCACGGGGTGGTGCGCATTGTATGGGTGTGTGTTACATCACATTCACTAGTGGGAGTGAGAAAAACATCACGGGGTGGTGTGAATCGTAGGGTCTGAATTAGGATAGGCAGTGAGTGGCAATGGAGGATGGAGAAAAGCACCGGGGGGTGGTCAGCATGGGGAGGTCAGGGAACATGTAGTGGCAATGTAGGATAGGTTTCTGAAAAACATCGCGGGGTGGTGCGCATTGTATGGGTGTGTGTTACATTACATTCACTTGTAGGAGTGAGAAAAACATCACGGGGTGGTGTGAATCGGAGGGTCTGAATTAGGATAGGCAGTGAGTGGCAATGTAGGATGGAGGAAAGCACCGCGGGGTTGTCAGCATGGGGAGGTCAGGGAACATGCAGTGGCAATGTAGGATAGGTTTCTGAAAAACATCGCGGGGTGGTGCGCATTGTATGGGTGTGTGTTACATGACATTCACTAGTAGGAGTGAGAAAAACATGATGAGGTGGTGCGCATTGTATGGGTGTGTGTTACATTACATTCACTAGTAGGAGTGAGAAAAACATCACGGGGTGGTGTGAATCGGAGGGTCTGAATTAGGATAGGCAGTGAGTGGCAATGTAGGATGGAGAAAAGCACCGCGGGGTGGTCAGCATGGGGAAGTCAGGGAACATGCAGTGGCATTATAGGATAGGTTTCTAAAAAAACATCGCGGGGTGGTGCGCATTGTATGGGTGTGTGTTACATTACATTCACTAGTAACAGTGAGAAAAGCATCACGGGGTGGTGCGCATTGTATGGGTGTGTGTTACATTAAATTCACTAGTAGGAGTGAGAAAAACATCACGGGGTGGTGTGAATCGGAGGGTCTGAATTAGGATAGGCAGTGAGTGGCAATGTAGGATGGAGAAAAGCACCGCGCGGTGGTCATCATGGGGAGGTCAGGGAACATGCAGTGGCAATGTAGGATAGGTTTCTGAAAAATATCGCAGGGTGGTTCGCATTGTATGGGTGTGTGTTACATTACATTCACTAGTAGGAGTGAGAAAAACATCAAGGGGTGGTGCGCATTGTATGGGTGTGTGTTACATTACATTGACTAGTAGGAGTGACAAAAACATCACGGGGTGGTGTGAATCGGAGTGTCTGAGTTAGGATAGGCAGTGAGTGGCAATGTAGGATGGAGAAAAGCACCAAGGGGTGATCAGCATGGGGAGGTCAGGGAACATGCAGTGGCAATGTAGGATAGGTTTCTGAAAAACATCGCGGGGTGGTGCGCATTGTATGGGTGTGTGTTACATTACATTCACTTGTAGGAGTGAGAAAAACATCACGGGGTGGTGTGAATCAGAGGGTCTGAATTAGGATAGGCGGTGAGTGGCAATGTAGGATGAAGGAAAGCACCGCGGGGTGGTCAGCATGGGGAGGTCAGGGAACATGCAGTGGCAATGTAGGATAGGTTTCTGAAAAACATCGCGGGGTGGTGCGCATTGTATGGGTGTGTGTTACATGACATTCACTAGTAGGAGTGAGAAAAACATCACGGGGTGGTGCGCATTGTATGGGTGTGTGTTACATTACATTCACTAGTAGGAGTGAGAAAAACATCACGGGGTGGTGTGAATCGGAGGGTCTGAATTAGGATAGGCAGTGAGTGGCAATGGAGGATGGAGAAAAGCACCGCGGGGTGGTCAGCATGGGGAGGTCAGGGAACATGCAGTGGCAATGTAGGATAGGTTTCTGAAAAACATCGCGGGGTGGTGCGCATTGTATGGGTGTGTGTTACATTACATTCACTAGTAGGAGTGAGAAAAACATCACGGGGTGGTGCGCATTGTATGGGTGTGTGTTACATTACATTCACTAGTAGGAGTGAGAAAAACATCACGGGGTGGTGTGAATCAGAGGGTCTGAATTAGGATAGGCAGTGAGTGGCAATGTAGGATGGAGAAAAGCACCGCGGGGTGGTCAGCATGGGGAGGTCAGGGAACATGCAGTGGCAATGTAGGATAGGTTTCTGAAAAACATCGCGGGGTGGTGCGCATTGTATGGGTGTGTGTTACATTACATTCACTTGTAGGAGTGAGAAAAACATCACGGGGTGGTGTGAATCGGAGGGTCTGAATTAGGAAAGGCAGTGACTGGCAATGTAGGATGGATGAAAGCACCGCGGGGTGGTCAGCATGGGGAGGTCAGGGAACATGCAGTGGCAATGTAGGATAGGTTTCTGAAAAACATCGCGGGGTGGTGCGCATTGTATGGGTGTGTGTTACATGACATTCGCTAGTAGGAGTGAGAAAAACATCACGGGGTGGTGCGCATTGTATGGGTGTGTGTTACATTACATTCACTAGTAGGAGTGAGAAAAACATCACGGGGTGGTGTGAATCGGAGGGTCTGAATTAGGATAGGCAGTGAGTGGCAATGGAGGATGGAGAAAAGCACCGCGGGGTGGTCAGAATGGGGAGGTCAGGGAACATGCAGTGGCAATGTAGGATAGGTTTCTGAAAAACATCGCGGGGTGGTGCGCATTGTATGGGTGTGTGTTACATTACATTCACTAGTAGGAGTGAGAAAAACATCACGGGGTCGTGCGCATTGTATGGGTGTGTGTTCCATTACATTCACTAGTAGGAGTGAGAAAAACATCACGGGGTGGTGCGCATTGTATGGGTGTGTGTTACATTACATTCACTTGTAGGAGTGAGAAAAACATCACGGGGTGGTGTGAATCGGAGGGTCTGAATTAGGATAGGAAGTGAGTGGCAATGTAGGATGGAGAAAAGCACCGCGGGGTGGTCAGCATGGGGAAGTCAGGGAACATGCAGTGGCAATGTAGGATAGGTTTCTGAAAAAAATCGCGGGGTGGTGCGCCTTGTATTGGTGTGTGTTACATTACATTCACTAGTAGGAGTGAGAAAAACATCACGGGGTGGTGCGCATTGTATGGGTGTGTTACATTACATTCACTAGTAGGAGTGAGAAAAACATCACGAGGTGGTGTGAATCGGAGGGTCTGAATTAGGATAGGCAGTGAGTGGCAATGTAGGATGGAGAAAAGCACCGCGGGGTGGTCAGCATGGGGAGGTCAGGGAACATGCAGTGGCAATGTAGGATAGGTTTCTGAAAAACATCGCGGGGTGGTGCGCCTTGTATGGGTGTGCGTTACATTACATTCACTAGTAGGAGTGAGAAACTCATCACGGGGTGGTGCGCATTGTATGGGTGTGTGTTACATTACATTCACTAGTAGGAGTGAGAAAAACATCACGGGGTGGTGTGAATCGGAGGGTCTGAATTAGGATAGGCAGTGAGTGGCAATGTAGGATGGAGAAAATCACCACGGGGTGGTCAGCATGGGGAGGTCAGGGAACATGCAGTGGCAATGTAGGATAGGTTTCTGAAAAACATCGCGGGGTGGTGTGCCTTGTATGGGTGTGTGTTACATTACATTCACTAGTAGGAGTGAGAAAAACATCACGGGGTGGTGCGCATTGTATGGGTGTGTGTTACATTACATTCACTAGTAGGAGTGAGAAAAACATCACGGGGAGGTGTGAATTGGAGGGTCTGAATTAGGATAGGCAGTGAGTGGCAATGTAGGATGGAGAAAAGCACCGCGGGGTGGTCAGCATGGGGAGGTCAGGGAACATGCAGTGGCAATGTAGGATAGGTTTCTAAAAAACATGGCGGGGTGGTGCGCATTGTATGGGTGTGTGTTACATTACATTCACTAGTAGGTGTGACAAAAACATCACGGGGTGGTGCACATTGTATGGGTGTGTGTTACATTAAATTCACTAGTAGGAGTGAGAAAAACATCACGGGGTGGTGTGAATTGGAGTGTCTGAATTAGGATAGGCAGTGAGTGGCAATGTAGGATGGAGAAAAGCACCGCGGGGTGGTCAGCATGGGGAGGTCAGGGAACATGCAGTGGCAATGTAGGATAGGTTTCTGAAAAACATCGCAGGGTGCTGCGCATTGTATGGGTGTGTGTTACATTACATTCACTAGTAGGAGTGAGAAAAACATCACGGATTGGTGCGCATTGTATGGGTGTGTGTTACATTAAATTCACTAGTAGGAGTGAGAAAAACATCACGGGGTGGTGTGAATCGGAGGGTCTGAATTAGGATAGGCAGTGAGTGGCAATGTAGGATGGAGAAAAGCACTGCGGGTTGGTCAGCATGGGGTGTTCAGTGAACATGCAGTGGCAATGTAGGATAGGTTTCTGAAAAACATCGCGGGGTGGTGCGCAATGTATGTGTGTGTGTTACATTACATTCACTACTAGCAGTGAGAAAAACACCACGGGGTGGTGTGAATCGGAGGATCTGAATTAGAATAGGCAGTGAGTTGCAATGTAGGATGGAGAAAAGCACCGCGGGTTGGTCAGCATGGGGAGGTCAGGGAACATGCAGTGGCAATGTAGGATAGGTTTCTGAAAAACATCGCGGGTTGGTGCGCATTGTATGGGTGTGTGTTACATTACATTCACTAGTAGGAGTGAGAAAAACATCACGGGGTGGTGTGAATCAGAGGATCTGAATTAGGATAGGCAGTGAGTGGCAATGTAGGATGGAGAAAAGCACCGCGGGGTGATCAGCATGGGGAGGTCAGGGAACATGCAGTGGCAATGTAGGATAGGTTTCTGAAAAACATCGCGGGGTGGTGCGCATTGTATGGGTGTGTGTTTCTTTACATTCACTAGTAGGGGTGAGAAAAACATCACGGGGTGGTTCGCATTGTATGGGTGTGTATTACATTACATTCACTAGTAGGAGTGAGAAAAACATCACGGGGTGGTGTAAATCGGAGGGTCTGAATTAGGATAGGCAGTGAGTGGCAATGTAGGATGGAGGAAAGCACCGCGGGTGGTCAGCATGGGGAGGTCAGGGAACATGCAGTGGCAATGTAGGATAGGTTTCTGAAAATCATCGCGGGGTGGTGCGCATTGTATGGGTGTGTGTTACATTACATTTACTTGTAGGAGTGAGAAAAACATCACGGGGTGGTGTGAATCGGCGGGCCTGAATTAGGATAGGCAGTGAGTGGCAATGTAGGATGGAGGAAAGCACCGCGGGTGTTCAGCATGGGGAGGTCAGGGAACATGCAGTGGCAATGTAGGATAGGTTTCTGAAAAACATCGCGGGGTGGTGCGCATTGTATGGGTGTGTGTTACATAACATTCACTAGTAGGAGTGAGAAAAACGTCACGGGGTGGTGCGCATTGTATGGGTGTGTGTTACATTACATTCACTAGTAGGAGTGAGAAAAACATCACGGGGTGGTGCGCATTGTATGGGTGTGTGTTACATTGCATTCACTAGTAGGAGTGAGAAAAACATCATGGGGTGGTGCGCATTGTATGGGTGTGTGTTACATTACATTCACTAGTAGGAGTGAGAAAAACATCACGGGGTGGTGTGAATCGGAGGGTCTGAATTAGGATAGGCAGTGAGTGGCAATGTAGGATGGAGAAAAGCACCGCGGGGTGGTCAGCATGGGGAGGTCAGGGAACATGCAGTGGCAATGTAGGATAGGTTTCTAAAAAACATCGCAGGGTGGTGCGCATTGTATGGGTGTGTGTTACATTACATTCACTAGTAGGAGTGAGAAAAACATCACCGGGTGGTGTGCATTGTATGGATGTGTGTTACATTACATTCACTAGTAGGAGTGAGAAAAACATCACGGGGAGGTGTGAATCGGAGGGTCTGAATTAGGATAGGCAGTGAGTGGCAATGTAGGATGGAGAAAAGCACCGCGGGGTGGTCAGCTTGGGGAGGTCAGGGAACATGCAGTGGCAATGTAGGATAAGTTTCTGAAAAACATCGCGGGGTGGTGCGCATTGTATGGGTGTGTGTTACATTACATTCACTAGTAGGAGTGAGAAAAACATCACGGGGTTTTGCGCATTGTATGGGTGTGTGTTACATTACATTTACTGTTAGGAGTGAGAAAAACATCACGCGGTGGTGTGAATCGGAGGGTCTGAATTAGGATAGGCAGTGAGTGGCAATGGAGGATGGAGAAAAGCACCGCGGGGTGGTCACCATGGGGAGGTCAGGGAACATGCAGTGACAATGTAGGATAGGTTTCTGAAAAGCATCGCGGGGTGGTGCGCATTGTATGGGTGTGTGTTACATTACATTCACTTGTAGGAGTGAGAAAAACATCACGGGGTGGTGTGAATCAGCGGGTCTGAATTAGGATAGGCAGTGAGTGGCAATGTAGGATGGAGGAAAGCACCGCGGGTGTTCAGCATGGGGAGGTCAGGGAACATGCAGTGGCAATGTAGGATAGGTTTCTGAAAAATATCGCGGGGTGGTGCGCATTGTATGGGTGTGTGTTACATGACATTCACTAGTAGGAGTGAGAAAAACATCACGGGGTGGTGCGCATTGTATGGGTGTGTGTTACATTAAATTCACTAGTAGGAGTGAGAAAAACATCACGGGGTGGTGTGAATCGGAGGGTCTGAATTAGGATAGGCAGTGAGTGGCAATGTAGGATGGAGAAAAGCACCGCGCGGTGGTCATCATGGGGAGGTCAGGGAACATGCAGTGGCAATGTAGGATAGGTTTCTGAAAAATATCGCAGGGTGGTTCGCATTGTATGGGTGTGTGTTACATTACATTCACTAGTAGGAGTGAGAAAAACATCAAGGGGTGGTGCGCATTGTATGGGTGTGTGTTACATTACATTGACTAGTAGGAGTGACAAAAACATCACGCGGTGGTGTGAATCGGAGTGTCTGAGTTAGGATAGGCAGTGAGTGGCAATGTAGGATGGAGAAAAGCACCAAGGGGTGATCAGCATGGGGAGGTCAGGGAACATGCAGTGGCAATGTAGGATAGGTTTCTGAAAAACATCGCGGGGTGGTGCGCATTGTATGGGTGTGTGTTACATTACATTCACTAGTAGGAGTGAGAAAAACATGACGGGGTGGTGCGCATTGTATGGGTGTGTGTTACATTACATTCACTAGTAGGAGTGAGAAAAACATCACGGGGTGGTGTGAATCAGAGGGTCTGAATTAGGATAGGCAGTGAGTGGCAATGTAGGATGGAGAAAAGCACCGCGGGGTGGTCAGCATGGGGAGGTCAGGGAACATGCAGTGGCAATGTAGGATAGGTTTCTGAAAAACATCGCGGGGTGGTGCGCATTGTATGGGTGTGTGTTACATTACATTCACTTGTAGGAGTGAGAAAAACATCACGGGGTGGTGTGAATCGGAGGGTCTGAATTAGGAAAGGCAGTGACTGACAATGTAGGATGGATGAAAGCACCGCGGGGTGGTCAGCATGGGGAGGTCAGGGAACATGCAGTGGCAATGTAGGATAGGTTTCTGAAAAACATCGCGGGGTGGTGCGCATTGTATGGGTGTGTGTTACATGACATTCGCTAGTAGGAGTGAGAAAAACATCACGGGGTGGTGCACATTGTATGGGTGTGTGTTACATTACATTCACTAGTAGGAGTGAGAAAAACATCACGGATTGGTGCGCATTGTATGGGTGTGTGTTACATTAAATTCACTAGTAGGAGTGAGAAAAACATCACGGGGTGGTGTGAATCGGAGGGTCTGAATTAGGATAGGCAGTGAGTGGCAATGTAGGATGGAGAAAAGCACTGCGGGTTGGTCAGCATGGGGTGTTCAGTGAACATGCAGTGGCAATGTAGGATAGGTTTCTGAAAAACATCGCGGGGTGGTGCGCAATGTATGTGTGTGTGTTACATTACATTCACTACTAGCAGTGAGAAAAACACCACGGGGTGGTGTGAATCGGAGGATCTGAATTAGGATAGGCAGTGAGTTGCAATGTAGGATGGAGAAAAGCACCACGGGTTGGTCAGCATGGGGAGGTCAGGGAACATGCAGTGGCAATGTAGGATAGGTTTCTGAAAAACATCGCGGGTTGGTGCGCATTGTATGGGTGTGTGTTACATTACATTCACTAGTAGGAGTGAGAAAAACATCACGGGGTGGTGTGAATCGGAGGATCTGAATTAGGATAGGCAGTGAGTGGCAATGTAGGATGGAGAAAAGCACCGCGGGGTGATCAGCATGGGGAGGTCAGGGAACATGCAGTGGCAATGTAGGATAGGTTTCTGAAAAACATCGCGGGGTGGTGCGCATTGTATGGGTGTGTGTTTCTTTATATTCACTAGTAGGGGTGAGAAAAACATCACGGGGTGGTTCGCATTGTATGGGTGTGTATTACATTACATTCACTAGTAGGAGTGAGAAAAACATCACGGGGTGGTGTAAATCGGAGGGTCTGAATTAGGATAGGCAGTGAGTGGCAATGTAGGATGGAGGAAAGCACCGCGGGTGGTCAGCATGGGGAGGTCAGGGAACATGCAGTGGCAATGTAGGATAGGTTTCTGAAAATCATCGCGGGGTGGTGCGCATTGTATGGGTGTGTGTTACATTACATTTACTTGTAGGAGTGAGAAAAACATCACGGGGTGGTGTGAATCGGCGGGCCTGAATTAGGATAGGCAGTGAGTGGCAATGTAGGATGGAGGAAAGCACCGCGGGTGTTCAGCATGGGGAGGTCAGGGAACATGCAGTGGCAATGTAGGATAGGTTTCTGAAAAACATCGCGGGGTGGTGCGCATTGTATGGGTGTGTGTTACATAACATTCACTAGTAGGAGTGAGAAAAACGTCACGGGGTGGTGCGCATTGTATGGGTGTGTGTTACATTACATTCACTAGTAGGAGTGAGAAAAACATCACGGGGTGGTGCGCATTGTATGGGTGTGTGTTACATTGCATTCACCAGTAGGAGTGAGAAAAACATCATGGGGTGGTGCGCATTGTATGGGTGTGTGTTACATTACATTCACTAGTAGGAGTGAGAAAAACATCACGGGGTGGTGTGAATCGGAGGGTCTGAATTAGGATAGGCAGTGAGTGGCAATGTAGGATGGAGAAAAGCACCGCGGGGTGGTCAGCATGGGGAGGTCAGGGAACATGCAGTGGCAATGTAGGATAGGTTTCTAAAAAACATCGCAGGGTGGTGCGCATTGTATGGGTGTGTGTTACATTACATTCACTAGTAGGAGTGAGAAAAACATCACCGGGTGGTGTGCATTGTATGGATGTGTGTTACATTACATTCACTAGTAGGAGTGAGAAAAACATCACGGGGTGGTGTGAATCGGAGGGTCTGAATTAGGATAGGCAGTGAGTGGCAATGTAGGATGGAGAAAAGCACCGCGGGGTGGTCAGCTTGGGGAGGTCAGGGAACATGCAGTGGCAATGTAGGATAAGTTTCTGAAAAACATCGCGGGGTGGTGCGCATTGTATGGGTGTGTGTTACATTACATTCACTAGTAGGAGTGAGAAAAACATCACGGGGTTTTGCGCATTGTATGGGTGTGTGTTACATTACATTTACTATTAGGAGTGAGAAAAACATCACGCGGTGGTGTGAATCGGAGGGTCTGAATTAGGATAGGCAGTGAGTGGCAATGGAGGATGGAGAAAAGCACCGCGGGGTGGTCACCATGGGGAGGTCAGGGAACATGCAGTGACAATGTAGGATAGGTTTCTGAAAAGCATCGCGGGGTGGTGCGCATTGTATGGGTGTGTGTTACATTACATTCACTTGTAGGAGTGAGAAAAACATCACGGGGTGGTGTGAATCAGCGGGTCTGAATTAGGATAGGCAGTGAGTGGCAATGTAGGATGGAGGAAAGCACCGCGGGTGTTCAGCATGGGGAGGTCAGGGAACATGCAGTGGCAATGTAGGATAGGTTTCTGAAAAATATCGCGGGGTGGTGCGCATTGTATGGGTGTGTGTTACATGACATTCACTAGTAGGAGTGAGAAAAACATCACGGGGTGGTGCGCATTGTATGGGTGTGTGTTACATTAAATTCACTAGTAGGAGTGAGAAAAACATCACGGGGTGGTGTGAATCGGAGGGTCTGAATTAGGATAGGCAGTGAGTGGCAATGTAGGATGGAGAAAAGCACCGCGCGGTGGTCATCATGGGGAGGTCAGGGAACATGCAGTGGCAATGTAGGATAGGTTTCTGAAAAATATCGCAGGGTGGTTCGCATTGTATGGGTGTGTGTTACATTACATTCACTAGTAGGAGTGAGAAAAACATCAAGGGGTGGTGCGCATTGTATGGGTGTGTGTTACATTACATTGACTAGTAGGAGTGACAAAAACATCACGCGGTGGTGTGAATCGGAGTGTCTGAGTTAGGATAGGCAGTGAGTGGCAATGTAGGATGGAGAAAAGCACCAAGGGGTGATCAGCATGGGGAGGTCAGGGAACATGCAGTGGCAATGTAGGATAGGTTTCTGAAAAACATCGCGGGGTGGTGCGCATTGTATGGGTGTGTGTTACATTACATTCACTAGTAGGAGTGAGAAAAACATGACGGGGTGGTGCGCATTGTATGGGTGTGTGTTACATTACATTCACTAGTAGGAGTGAGAAAAACATCACGGGGTGGTGTGAATCAGAGGGTCTGAATTAGGATAGGCAGTGAGTGGCAATGTAGGATGGAGAAAAGCACCGCGGGGTGGTCAGCATGGGGAGGTCAGGGAACATGCAGTGGCAATGTAGGATAGGTTTCTGAAAAACATCGCGGGGTGGTGCGCATTGTATGGGTGTGTGTTACATTACATTCACTTGTAGGAGTGAGAAAAACATCACGGGGTGGTGTGAATCGGAGGGTCTGAATTAGGAAAGGCAGTGACTGACAATGTAGGATGGATGAAAGCACCGCGGGGTGGTCAGCATGGGGAGGTCAGGGAACATGCAGTGGCAATGTAGGATAGGTTTCTGAAAAACATCGCGGGGTGGTGCGCATTGTATGGGTGTGTGTTACATGACATTCGCTAGTAGGAGTGAGAAAAACATCACGGGGTGGTGCGCATTGTATGGGTGTGTGTTACATTACATTCACTAGTAGGAGTGAGAAAAACATCACGGGGTGGTGTGAATCGGAGGGTCTGAATTAGGATAGGCAGTGAGTGGCAATGGAGGATGGAGAAAAGCACCGCGGGGTGGTCAGAATGGGGAGGTCAGGGAACATGCAGTGGCAATGTAGGATAGGTTTCTGAAAAACATCGCGGGGTGGTGCGCATTGTATGGGTGTGTGTTACATTACATTCACTAGTAGGAGTGAGAAAAACATCACGGGGTCGTGCGCATTGTATGGGTGTGTGTTCCATTACATTCACTAGTAGGAGTGAGAAAAACATCACGGGGTGGTGCGCATTGTATGGGTGTGTGTTACATTACATTCACTTGTAGGAGTGAGAAAAACATCACGGGGTGGTGTGAATCGGAGGGTCTGAATTAGGATAGGAAGTGAGTGGCAATGTAGGATGGAGAAAAGCACCGCGGGGTGGTCAGCATGGGGAAGTCAGGGAACATGCAGTGGCAATGTAGGATAGGTTTCTGAAAAAAATCGCGGGGTGGTGCGCCTTGTATTGGTGTGTGTTACATTACATTCACTAGTAGGGTGAGAAAAACATCACGGGGTGGTGCGCATTGTATGGGTGTGTTACATTACATTCACTAGTAGGAGTGAGAAAAACATCACGAGGTGGTGTGAATCGGAGGGTCTGAATTAGGATAGGCAGTGAGTGGCAATGTAGAATGGAGAAAAGCACCGCGGGGTGGTCAGCATGGGGAGGTCAGGGAACATGCAGTGGCAATGTAGGATAGGTTTCTGAAAAACATCGCGGGGTGGTGCGCCTTGTATGGGTGTGCGTTACATTACATTCACTAGTAGGAGTGAGAAACTCATCACGGGGTGGTGCGCATTGTATGGGTGTGTGTTACATTACATTCACTAGTAGGAGTGAGAAAAACATCACGGGGTGGTGTGAATCGGAGGGTCTGAATTAGGATAGGCAGTGAGTGGCAATGTAGGATGGAGAAAATCACCACGGGGTGGTCAGCATGGGGAGGTCAGGGAACATGCAGTGGCAATGTAGGATAGGTTTCTGAAAAACATCGCCGGGTGGTGTGCCTTGTATGGGTGTGTGTTACATTACATTCACTAGTAGGAGTGAGAAAAACATCACGGGGTGGTGCGCATTGTATGGGTGTGTGTTACATTACATTCACTAGTAGGAGTGAGAAAAACATCACGGGGAGGTGTGAATTGGAGGGTCTGAATTAGGATAGGCAGTGAGTGGCAATGTAGGATGGAGAAAACCACCGCGGGGTGGTCACCATGGGGAGGTCAGGGAACATCAGTGGCAATGTAGCACAGGTTTCTGAAAAACATCGCGGGGTGGTGCGCATTGTATGGGTGTGTGTTACATTACATTCACTAGTAGGAGTGAGAAAAACATCACGGGGTGGTGCGCATTGTATGGGTGTGTGTTACATTACATTCACTAGTAGGAGTGAGAAAAACATCACGGGGTGGTGTGAATCGGAGGGTCTGAATTAGGATAGGCAGTGAGTGGCAATGTAGGATGGAGGAAAGCACCGCGGGTGGTCAGCATGGGGAGGTCAGGGAACATGCAGTGGCAATGTAGGATAGGTTTCTGAAAAACATCGCGGGGTGGTGCGAATTGTATGGGTGTGTGTTACATTACATTCACTAGTAGGAGTGAGAAAAACATCACGGGGTGGTGCGCATTGTATGGGTGTGTGTTACATTACATTCACTAGTAGGAGTGAGAAAAATATCACGGGGAGGTGTGAATCGGAGGGTCTGAATTAGGATAGGCAGTGAGTGGCAATGGAGGATGGAGAAAAGCACCGCGGGGTGGTCAGCATGGGGAGGTCAGGGAACATGCAGTGGCAATGTAGGATACGTTTCTAAAAAACATCGCAGGGTGGTGCGCATTGTACGGGTGTGTGTTACAATACATTCACTAGTAGGAGTTAGAAAAACATCACGGGGTGGTGCGCATTGTATGGGTGTGTGTTACATTACATTCACTAGTAGGAGTGAGAAAAACATCACTGGGTGGTGTGAATCGGAGGGTCTGAATTAGGATAGGCAGTGAGTGGCAATGTAGGATGGAGAAAAGCACTGCGGAGTGGTCAGCATGGGGAGGTCAGGGAACATGCAGTGGCTATGTAGGATAGGTTTCTGAAAAACATCGCGGGGTGGTGCGCATTGTATGGGTGTGTGTTACATTACATTCACTAGTAGGAGTGAGAAAAACATCACGCGGTGGTGCGCATTGTATGGGTGTGTGTTACATTACATTCACTAGTAGGAGTGAGAAAAACATCACGCGATGGTGTGAATCGGAAGGTCTGAATTAGGATAGGCAGTGAGTGGCAATGTAGGTTGGAGAAAAGCACCACGTGGTGGTAAGCATGGGGAGGTCAGGGAACACGCAGTGGCAATGTAGGATAGGTTTCTGAAAAACATCGCGGGGTGGTGCGCATTGCATGGGTGTGTGTTACATTACATTCACTTGTAGGAGTTAGAAAAACATCACGGGGTGGTGTGAATCGGAGGGTCTGAATTAGGATAGGCAATGAGTGGCAATGTAGGATGGAGGAAAGCACCGCGGGTGGTCAGCATGGGGAGGTCAGGGAACATGCAGTGGCAATGTAGGATAGGTTTCTGAAAAACATCGCGGGGTGGTGCGCATTGTATGGGTGTGTGTTACATTACATTCACTAGTAGGAGTGAGAAAAACATCACCGGGTGGTGTGCATTGTATGGATGTGTGTTACATTACATTCACTAGTAGGAGTGAGAAAAACATCACGGGGTGGTGTGAATCGGAGGGTCTGAATTAGGATAGGCAGTGAGTGGCAATGTAGGATGGAGAAAAGCACCGCGGGGTGGTCAGCTTGGGGAGGTCAGGGAACATGCAGTGGCAATGTAGGATAAGTTTCTGAAAAACATCGCGGGGTGGTGCGCATTGTATGGGTGTGTGTTACATTACATTCACTAGTAGGAGTGAGAAAAACATCACGGGGTTTTGCGCATTGTATGGGTGTGTGTTACATTACATTTACTAGTAGGAGTGAGAAAAACATCACGCGGTGGTGTGAATCGGAGGGTCTGAATTAGGATAGGCAGTGAGTGGCAATGGAGGATGGAGAAAAGCACCGCGGGGTGGTCACCATGGGGAGGTCAGGGAACATGCAGTGACAATGTAGGATAGGTTTCTGAAAAGCATCGCGGGGTGGTGCGCATTGTATGGGTGTGTGTTACATTACATTCACTTGTAGGAGTGAGAAAAACATCACGGGGTGGTGTGAATCAGCGGGTCTGAATTAGGATAGGCAGTGAGTGGCAATGTAGGATGGAGGAAAGCACCACGGGTGTTCAGCATGGGGAGGTCAGGGAACATGCAGTGGCAATGTAGGATAGGTTTCTGAAAAACATCGCGGGGTGGTGCGCATTGTATGGGTGTGTGTTACATGACATTCACTAGTAGGAGTGAGAAAAACATCACGGGGTGGTGCGCATTGTATGGGTGTGTGTTACATTACATTCACTAGTAGGAGTGAGAAAAACATCACGGGGTGGTGTGAATCGGAGGGTCTGAATTAGGATAGGCAGTGAGTGGCAATGTAGGATGGAGAAAAGCACCGCGGGGTGGTCAGCATGGGGAGGTCAGGGAACATGCAGTGGCAATGTA
The DNA here is from genome assembly GCF_034190915.1 of Cavia porcellus. Lineage (NCBI taxonomy): Eukaryota > Metazoa > Chordata > Mammalia > Rodentia > Caviidae > Cavia > Cavia porcellus. The sequence continues at coordinate 33,897,458 of NW_026947515.1, forward strand.
GGATAGGTTTCTGAAAAACATCGCGGGGTGGTGCGCCTTGTATGGGTGTGTGTTACATTACATTCACTAGTAGGAGTGAGAAAAACATCACGGGGTGGTGCGCATTGTATGGGTGTGTGTTACATTGCATTCACTAGTAGGAGTGAGAAAAACATCACGGGGTGGTGTGAATCGGAGGGTCTGAATTAGGATAGGCAGTGAGTGGCAATGTAGGATGGAGAAAAGCACCGCGGGGTGGTCAGCCTGGGGAGGTCAGGGAACATGCAGTGGCAATGTAGGATAGGTTTCTGAAAAACATCGCGGGGTGGTGCGCATTGTATGGGTGTGTGTAACATTACATTCACTTGTAGGAGTGAGAAAAACATCACGGGTTGGTGTGAAACGGAGGGTCTGAATTAGGATAGGCAGTGAGTGGCAATGTAGGATGGAGGAAAGCACCGCGGGTGGTCAGCATGGGGGGGTCAGGGAACATGCAGTGGCAATCTAGGATAGGTTTCTGAAAAACATCGCGGGGTGGTGCGCATTGTATGGGTGTGTGTTACATGACATTCACTAGTAGGAGTGAGAAAAACATCACGGGGTGGTGCGCATTGTATGGGTGTGTGTTACACTACATTCACTAGTAGGAGTGAGAAAAACATCATGGGGTGGTGCCCATTGTATGGGTGTGTGTTACATTACATTCACTAGTAGGAGTGAGAAAAACATCACGGGGTGGTGCGCATTTTATGGGTGTGTGTTACATTACATTCACTAGTAGGAGTGAGAAAAACATCACGGGGTGGTGTGAATCGGAGGGTCTGAATTAGGATAGGCAGTGAGTGGCAATGTAGGATGGAGAAAAGCACCGCGGGGTGGTCAGCATGGGGAGGTCAGGGAACATGCAGTGGCAATGTAGGATAGGTTTCTAAAAAACATGGCGGGGTGGTGCGCATTGTATGGGTGTGTGTTACATTACATTCACTAGTAGGAGTGAGAAAAACATCACGGGGTGGTGCGCATTGTATGGGTTTGTGTTACATTAAATTCACTAGTAGGAGTGAGAAAAACATCACGGGGTGGTGTGAATCGGAGTGTCTCAATTAGGATAGGCAGTGAGTGGCAATGTAGGATGGAGAAAAGCACCGCGGGGTGGTCAGCATGGTGAGGTCAGGGAACATGCAGTGGCAATGTAGGATAAGTTTCTGAAAAACTTCGTGGGGTGGTGCGCATTGTATGGGTGTGTGTTACATTACATTCACTAGTAGGAGTGAGAAAAACATCACGGGGTGGTGCGCATTGTATGGGTGTGTGTTACATTACATTCACTAGTAGGAGTGAGAAAAACACCACCGGGTGGTGTGAATCGGAGGGTCTGAATTAGGATAGGCAGTGAGTGGCAATGTAGGATGGAGAAAAGCACCGCGGGGTGGTCAGCATGGGGAGGTCAGGGAACATGCAGTGGCAATGTAGGATAGGTTTCTGAAAAACATCGCGGGGTGGTGCGCATTGTATGGGTGTGTGTTACAATACATTCACTAGTAGGAGTGAGAAAAACATCACGGGGTGGTGCGCATTGTATGGGTGTGTGTTACATTACATTCACTAGTAGGAGTGAGAAAAACATCACGGGGTGGTGTGAATTGGAGGGTCTGAATTAGGATATGCAGTGAGTGGCAATGTAGGATGGAGAAAAGCACCGCGGGGTGGTCAGCATGGGGAGGTCAGGGAACATGCAGTGGCAATGTAGGATAGGATTCTGAAAAACAACGCGGGGTGGTGCGCCTTGTATGGGTATGTGTTACATTACATTCACTAGTAGGAGTGAGAAAAACATCACGGGGTGGTGCGCATTGTATGGGTGTGTGTTACATTACATTCACTAGTAGGAGTGAGAAAATCATCATGGGGTGGTGTGAATCGGAGGGTCTGAATTAGGATAGGCAGTGAGTGACAATGTAGGTTGGAGAAAAGCACCGCGGGGTGGTCAGCATGGGGAGGTCAGGGAACATGCAGTGGCAATGTAGGGTAGGTTTCTGAAAAATTTCGCGGGGTGGTGCGCATTGTATGGGTGTGTGTTACATTACATTCACTAGTAGGAGTGAGAAAAACATCACGGGGTGGTGCGCATTGTATGGGTGTGTGTTACAATACATTCACTAGTATGAGTGAGAAAAACATCACGGGGTGGTGCGCATTGTATGGGTGTGTGTTACATTACATTCACTAGTAGGAGTGAGAAAAACATCACGGGGTGGTGTGAATCGGAGGGTCTGAATTAGGATAGGCAGTGAGTGGCAATGTAGGATGGAGAAAAGCACCGCGGGGTGGTCACCATGGGGAGGTCAGGGAACATGCAGTGGCAATGTAGGATAGGTTTCTGAAAAACATCGCGGAGTGTTGCGCATTGTATGGGTGTGTGTTACATTACATTCACTAGTAGGAGTGAGAAAAACATCACGGGGTGGTGCGCATTGTATGGGTGTGTGTTACATTACATTCACTAGTAGGAGTGAGAAACTCATCACGGGCAGGTGCGCATTGCATGGGTGTGTGTTACATTACATTCACTAGTGGGAGTGAGAAAAACATCACGGGGTGGTGTGAATCGGAGGGTCTGAATTAGGATAGGCAGTGAGTGGCAATGTAGGATGGAGAAAAGCACCGCGGGGTGGTCAGCATGGGGAGGTCAGGGAACATGCAGTGGCAATGTAGGATAGGTTTCTGAAAAACATCGCGGGGTGTTGCGCATTGTATGGGTGTGTGTTACATTACATTCACTAGTAGGAGTGAGAAAAACATCACGGGGTGGTGCGCATTGTATGGGTGTGTGTTACATTACATTCACTAGAAGGAGTGAGAAAAACATCACGGGGTGTGTGAATCGGAGCGTCTGAATTAGAATAGGCAGTGAGTGGCAATGTAGGATGGAGAAAAGCACCGCGGGGTGGTCAGCATGGGGAGGTCAGGGAACATGCAGTGGCAATGTAGGATAGGTTTCTGAAAATCATCGCGGGGTGGTGCGCATTGTATGGGTGTGTGTTACATTACATTCACTAGTAGGAGTGAGAAAAATATCACGGGGTGGTGCGCATTGTATGGGTGTGTGTTACATTACATTCACTAGTAGGAGTGAGAAAATCATCATGGGGTGGTGTGAATCGGAGGGTCTGAATTAGGATAGGCAGTGAGTGGAAATGTAGGTTGGAGAAAAGCACCGCGGGGTGGTCAGCATGGGGAGGTCAGGGAACATGCAGTGGTAATGTAGGGTAGGTTTCTGAAAAACTTCGCGGGGTGGTGCGCATTGTATGGGTGTGTGTTACATTACATTCACTAGTAGGAGTGAGAAAAACATCATGGGTTGGTGCGCATTTTATGGGTGTCTGTTACATTACATTCACTAGTAGGAATGAGAAAAACCTCACGGGGTGGTGCGCATTGTATGGGTGTGTGTTACATTACATTCACTAGTAGGGTGAGAAAAACACCACTGGGTGGTGTGAATCGGAGGGTCTGAATTAGGATAGGCAGTGAGTGGCAATGTAGGATGGAGAAAAGCACCGCGGGGTGGTCAGCATGGGGAGGTCAGGGAACATGCAGTGGCAATGTAGGATAGGTTTCTGAAAAACATTGCGGGGTGGTGCGCATTGTATGGGTGTGTGTTACAATACATTCACTAGTAGGAGTGAGAAAAACATCACGGGGTGGTGCGCATTGTATGGGTGTGTGTTACATTACATTCACTAGTAGGAGTGAGAAAAACATCACGGGGTGGTGTGAATCGGAGGGTCTGAATTAGGATAGGCAGTGAGTGGCAATGTAGGATGGAGAAAAGCACCGCAGGGTGGTCAGCATGGGGAGGTCAGGGAACATGCAGTGGCAATGTAGGAGAGGTTTCTGAAAAACATCGCGGGGTGGTGCGCCTGGTATGGGTGTGTGTTACATTACATTCTCTAGTAGGAGTGAGAAAAACATCACGGGGTGGTGCGCATTGTATGGGTGTGTGTTACATTACATTCACTAGTAGGAGTGAGAAACACATCACGGGGTGGTGTGAATCGGAGGGTCTGAATTAGGATAGGCAGTGAGTGGCAATGTAGGATGGAGAAAAGCACCGCGGGGTGGTCAGCATGGGGAGGTCAGGGAACATGCAGTGGCAATGTAGGATAGGTTTCTGAAAAACTTCGCGGGGTGGTGCTCATTGTATGGGTGTGTGTTACATTACATTCACTAGTATGAGTGAGAAAAACATCATGGGGTGGTGCGCATTGTATGGGTGTGTGTTACATTACATTCACTAGTAGGAGTGAGAAAATCATCATGGGGTGGTGTGAATCGGAGGGTCTGAATTAGGATAGGCAGTGAGTGGAAATGTAGGTTGGAGAAAAGCACCGCGGGGTGGTCAGCATGGGGAGGTCAGGGAACATGCAGTGGCAATGTAGGATAGGTTTCTGAAAATCATCGCGGGGTGGTGCGCATTGTATGGGTGTGTGTTACATTACATTCACTAGTAGGAGTGAGAAAAACATCACGGGGTGGTGCGCATTGTATGGGTGTGTGTTACATTACATTCACTAGTAGGAGTGAGAAAAACATCACGGGGTGGTGCGCATTGTATGGGTGTGTGTTACATTACATTCCCTAGTAGGAGTGAAAAAACATCACGGAGTGGTGTGAATCGGAAGTTCTGAATTAGGTTAGGCAGTGAGTGGCAATGTAGGATGGAGAAAAGCACCGCGGGATGGTCAGCATGGGGAGGTCCGGGAACATGCAGTGGCAATGTAGGATAGGTTTCTGAAAATCATCGCAGGGTGGTGCGCATTGTATGGGTGTGTGTTACATTACATTAATTAGTAGGATTGAGAAAAACATCACGGGGTGGTGCGCATTGTATGGGTGTGTGTTACATTACATTCACTAGTGGGAGTGAGAAAAACATCACGGGGTGGTGTGAATCGGAGGGTCTGAATTATGATAGGCAGTGTGTGGCAATGTAGGATGGAGAAAAGCACCGCGGGGTGCTCAGCATGGGGAGGTCAGGGAACATGCAGTGGCAATGTAGGATAGGTTTCTGAAAAACATCGCGGGGTGGTGCGCATTGTATGGGTGTGTGTTACATTACATTCACTAGTAGGAGTGAGAAAAACATCACGGGGTGATGCGCATTGTATGGGTGTGTGTTACATTACATTCACTAGTAGGAGTGAGAAAAACATCACGGGGTGGTGTGAATCGGAGGGTCTGAATTAGGATAGGCAGTGAGTGGCCATGTAGGATGGAGAAAAGCACTGCGGGCTTGACAGCATGGGGAGGTCAGGGAACATGCAGTGGCAATGTAGGATAGGTTTCTGAAAAACATCGCGGAGTGGTGCGCATTTTATGGGTGTGTGTTACATGACATTCACTAGTAGGAGTGAGATAAACATCACGGGGTGGTGCGCATTGTATGGGTGTGTGTTACATTCACTAGTAGGAGTGAGAAAAACATCACGGGGTGGTGCGCATTGTATGGGTTTGTGTTACATTACATTCACTAGTAGGAGTGAGAAAAACATCACGGGGTGGTGTGAATCGGAAGGTCTGAATTAGGATAGGCAGTGAGTGGCAATGTAGGATGGAGAAAAGCACCGTGGGATGGTCAGCATGGGGAGGTCAGGGAACATGCAGTGGCAATGTAGGGTAGGTTTCTGAAAAACATCGCGGGGTGGTGCGCATTGTATGGGTGTGTGTTACATTACATTCACTAGTAGGAGTCAGAAAAACATCGCGGGGTGGGGCGCATTGTATGGGTGTGTGTTACATTACATTCACTAGTGGGAGTGAGAAAAACATCACGGGGTGGTGTGAATCGGAGGGTCTGAATTAGGATAGGCAGTGAGTGGCAATGTAGGATGGAGAAAAGCACCGCGGGTTGCTCAGCATGGGGAGGTCAGGGAACATGCAGTGGCAATGTAGGATAGGTTTCTGAAAAACATCGCCGAGTGGTGCGCATTTTATGGGTGTGTGTTACATGACATTCACTAGTAGGAGTGAGATAAACATCACGGGGTGGTGCGCATTGTATGGGTGTGTGTTACATTACATTCACTACTGGAGTGAGAAAAACATCACGGGGTGGTGTGAATCGGAGGGTCTGAATTAGGATAGGCAGTGAGTGGCAATGTAGGATGGAGAAAAGCACCGCGGGGTGGTCAGCATGGGGAGGTCAGGGAACATGCAGTGGCAATGTAGGATAGGTTTCTGAAAAACATCGCGGGTGGTGCGCCTTGTATGGGTGTGTGTTACATTACATTCACTAGTAGGAGTGAGAAACTCATCACGGGGTGGTGCGCATTGTATGGGTGTGTGTTACATTACATTCACTAGTGGGAGTGAGAAAAACATCACGGGGAGGTGTGAATCGGAGGGTCTGAATTAGGATAGGCAGTGAGTGGCAATGTAGGATGGAGAAAAGCACCGCGGGGTGGTCAGCATGGGGAGGTCAGGGAACATGCAGTGGCAATGTTGGATAGGTTTCTGAAAAACTTCGCGGGGTGGTGCGCATTGTATGGGTGTGTGTTACATTACATTCACTAGTAGGAGTGAGAAAAACATCACGGGGTGGTGCGCATTGTATGGGTGTGTGTTATATTACATTCACTAGTAGGAGTGAGAAAAACATCACGGGGTGTGTGAATCGGAGGGTCTGAATTAGGATAGGCAGTGAGTGTCAATGTAGGATGGAGAAAAGCACCGCGGGCTGGTCACCATGGGGAGGTCAGGGAACATGCAGTGGCAATGTAGGATAGGTTTCTGAAAAACATCGCGGAGTGGTGCGCATTTTATGGGTGTGTGTTACATGACATTCACTAGGAGGAGTGAGAAAAACATCACGGGTTGGTGCGCATTGTATGGGTGTGTGTTACATTACATTCACTAGTAGGAGTGAGAAAAACATCACGGGGTGGTGTGAATCGGAGGGTCTGAATTAGGATAGGCAGTGAGTGGCAATGTAGGATGGAGAAAAGCACCGCGGGGTGGTCAGCATGGGGAGGTCAGGGAACATGCAGTGGCAATGTAGGATAGGTTTCTGAAAAACATCGCGGGGTGGTGCGCATTGTATGGGTGTGTGTTACATTACATTCACTAGTAGGAGTGAGAAAAACATCACGGGGTGGTGCGCATTGTATGGGTGTGTGTTACATTGCATTCACTAGTAGGAGTGAGAAAAACATCACGGGGTAGTGTGAATCGGAGGGTCTGAATTAGGATAGGCAGTGAGTGGCAATGTAGGATGGAGAAAAGCACGGCGGGGTGGTCAGCATGGGGAGGTCAGGGAACATGCAGTGGCAATGTAGGATAGGTTTCTGAAAAACATCGCGGAGTGGTGCGCATTTTATGGGTGTGTGTTACATTACATTCACTAGTAGGAATGACAAACTCATCACGGGGTTGTGCGCATTGTATGGGTGTGTGTTACATTACATTCACTAGTAGGAGTGAGAAAAACATCACGGGGTGGTGTGAATCGGAGGGTCTGAATTAGGATAGGCAGTGAGTGGCAATGTAGGATGGAGAAAAGCACCGCGGGGTGGTCAGCATGGGGAGGTCAGGGAACATGCAGTGGCAATGTAGGATAGGTTTCTGAAAAACATCGCGGGGTGGTGCGCATTGTATGGGTGTGTGTTACATTACATTCACTAGTAGGAGTGAGAAAAACATCACGGGGTGGTGCGCATTGTATGGGTGTGTGTTACAATACATTCACTAGTAGGAGTGAGAAAAACATCACAGGGTGGTGTGAATCGGAGGGTCTGAATTAGGATAGGCAGTGAGTGGCAATGTAGGATGGAGAAAAGCACCGCGGGGTGGTCAGCATGGGGAGGTCAGGGAACATGCAGTGGCAATGTAGGATAGGATTCTGAAAAATATCGCGGGGTGGTGCGCATTGTATGGGTGTGTGTTACATTACATTCACTAGTAGGAGTGAGAAAAACATCACGGGGTGGTGCGCATTGTATGGGTGTGTGTTACATTACATTCGCTAGTAGGAGTGAGAAAAACACCACGGGGTGGTGTGAATCGGAGGGTCTGAATTAGGATAGGCCGTGAGTGGCAATGTAGGATGGAGAAAAGCACCGCCAGGTGGTCAGCACGGGGAGGTCAGGGAACATGAAGTGGCAATGTAGGATAGGTTTCTGAAAAACATCGTGGTGTGGTGTGCATTGTATGGGTGTGTGTTACAATACATTCACTAGTAGGAGTGAGAAAAACATAAAGGGGTGGTGCGCATTGTATGGGTGTGTGTTACATTACATTCACTAGTAGGAGTGAGAAAAACATCACGGGGTGGTGTGAATCGGAGGGTCTGAATTAGGATAGGCAGTGAGTGGCAATGTAGGATGGAGAAAAGCACCACGGGGTGGTCAGCATGGGGAGGTCAGGGAACATGCAGTGGCAATGTAGGTTAGGTTTCTGAAAAACATCGCGGGGTGGTGCGCATTGTATGGGTATGTGTTACATTACATTCACTAATAGGAGTGAGAAAAACATCGCGGGGTGGGGAGCATTGTATGGGTGTGTGTTACATTACATTCACTAGTAGGAGTGAGAAAAACATCACGGGGTGGTGCGCATTGTATGGGTGTGTGTTACATTACATTCCCTAGTAGGAGTGAAAAAACATCACGGGGTGGTGTGAATCGGAGGGTCTGAATTAGGATAGGCAGTGAGTGGCAATGTAGGATGGAGAAAAGCACCCCGGGGTGGTCAGCATGGGGAGGTCAGGGAACATGCAGTGGCAATGTAGGATAGGTTTCTGAAAAACATAGCGGGGTGGTGTGCATTGTATGGGTGTGTGTTACATTACATTCCCTAGTAGGAGTGAGAAAAACATCACGGGGTGGTGCCCATTGTATGGGTGTGTGTTACATTACATTCACTAGTAGGAGTGAGAAAAACATCACGGGGTGGTGTGAATCGGAGGGTCTGAATTAGGATAGGCAGTGAATGGCAATGTAGGATGGAGAAAAGCACCGCGGGGTGGTCAGCATGGGGAGGTCAGGGAACATGCAGTGGCAATGTAGGATAGGTTTCTGAAAAACATCGCGGAGTGTTGCGCATTTTATGGGTGTGTGTTACATTACATTCACTAGTAGGAGTGAGAAAAACATCACGGGGTGGTGTGAATCGGAGGGTCTGAATTAGGATAGGCAGTGAGTGGCAATGTAGGATGGAGAAAAGCACCGCGGGGTGGTCAGCATGGGGAGGTCAGGGAACATGCAGGGGCAATGTAGGATAGGTTTCTTAAAAACTTCGCGGGGTGGTGCGCATTGTATGGGTGTGTGTTACATTACATTCACTAGTAGGAGTGAGAAAAACATCACGGGGTGGTGCGCATTGTATGGGTGTGTGTTACATTACATTCACTAGTAGGAGTGAGAAAAACACCACGGGGTGGTGTGAATCGGAGGGTCTGAATTAGGATAGGCAGTGAGTGGCAATGTAGGATGGAGAAAAGCACCGCGGGGTGGTCAGCACAGGGAGGTCAGGGAACATGCAGTGGCAATGTAGGATAGGTTTCTGAAAAACATCGCGGGGTGGTGCGCATTGTATGGGTGTGTGTTACAATACATTCACTAGTAGGAGTGAGAAAAACATCACGGGGTGGTGCGCATTGTATGGGTTTGTGTTACATTACATTCACTAGTAGGAGTGAGAAAAACATCACGGGGTGGTTTGAATCGGAAGGTCTGAATTAGGATAGGCAGTGAGTGGCAATGTAGGATGGAGAAAAGCACCGCGGGATGGTCAGCATGGGGAGGTCAGGGAACATGCAGTGGCAATGTAGGGTAGGTTTCTGAAAAACATCGCGGGGTGGTGCGCATTGTATGGGTGTGTGTTACATTACATTGTCTAGTAGGAGTGAGAAAAACATCGCGGGGTGGGGCGCATTGTATGGGTGTGTGTTACATTACATTCACTAGTAGGAGTGGAAAAACATCACGGGGTGGTGCGCATTGTATGGGTGTGTGTTACATTACATTCCCTAGTAGGAGTGAAAAAACATCACGGGGTGGTGTGAATCGGAGGGTCTGAATTAGGATAGGCAGTGAGTGGCAATGTAGGATGGAGAAAATTACCGCGGGGTGGTCAGCATGGGGAGGTCAGGGAACATGCAGTGGCAATGTAGGATAGGTTTCTGAAAATCATCGCGGGGTGGTGCGCATTGTATGGGTGTGTCTTACATTACATTCACTAGTAGGAGTGAGAAAAACATCACGGGGTGGTGCGCATTGTATGGGTGTGTGTTACATTACATTCACTAGTGGGAGTGAGAAAAACATCACGGGGTGGTGTGAATCGGAGGGTCTGAATTAGGATAGGCAGTGAGTGGCAATGTAGGATGGAGAAAAGCACCGCGGGGTGCTCAGCATGGGGAGGTCAGGGAACATGCAGTGGCAATGTAGGATAGGTTTCTGAAAAACACCGCGGGTGGTGCGCCTTGTATGGGTGTGTGTTACATTACATTCACTAGTAGGAGTGAGAAACTCATCACGGGGTGGTGCGCATTGTATGGGTGTGTGTTACATTACATTCACTAGTGGGAGTGAGAAAAACATCACGGGGTGGTGTGAATCGGAGGGTCTGAATTAGGATAGGCAGTGAGTGGCAATGTAGGATGGAGAAAAGCACCGCGGGGTGGTCAGCATGGGGAGGTCAGGGAACATGCAGTGGCAATGTAGGATAGGTTTCTGAAAAACATCGCGGAGTGGTGCGCATTTTATGGGTGTGTGTTACATGACATTCACTAAGAGGAGTGAGAAAAACATCACGGGTTGGTGCGCATTGTATGGGTGTGTGTTACATTGCATTCACTAGTAGGAGTGAGAAAAACATCACGGGGTAGTGTGAATCGGAGGGTCTGAATTAGGATAGGCAGTGAGTGGCAATGTAGGATGGAGAAAAGCACCGCGGGGTGGTCAGCATGGGGAGGTCAGGGAACATGCAGTGGCAATGTAGGATAGGTTTCTGAAAAACATCGCGGAGTGGTGCGCATTTTATGGGTGTGTGTTACATGACATTCACTAGTAGGAGTGAGAAAAATATCACGGGGTGGTGCGCATTGTATGGGTGTGTGTTACATTGCATTCACTAGTAGGAGTGAGAAAAACATCACGGGGTAGTGTGAATCGGAGGGTCTGAATTAGGATAGGCAGTGAGTGGCAATGTAGGATGGAGAAAAGCACCGCGGGGTGGTCAGCATGGGGAGGTCAGGGAACATGCAGTGGCAATGTAGGATAGGTTTCTGAAAAACATCGCGGAGTGGTGCGCATTTTATGGGTGTGTGTTACATTACATTCACTAGTAGGAATGACAAACTCATCACGGGGTTGTGCGCATTGTATGGGTGTGTGTTACATTACATTCACTAGTAGGAGTGAGAAAAACATCACGGGGTGGTGTGAATCGGAGGGTCTGAATTAGGATAGGCAGTGAGTGGCAATGTAGGATGGAGAAAAGCACCGCGGGGTGGTCAGCATTGGGAGGTCAGGGAACATGCAGTGGCAATGTAGGATAGGTTTCTGAAAAACATCGCGGGGTGGTGCGCATTGTATCGGTGTGTGTTACATTACATTCACTAGTAGGAGTGAGAAAAACATCACGGGGTGGTGCGCATTGTATGGGTGTGTGTTACAATACATTCACTAGTAGGAGTGAGAAAAACATCACGGGGTGGTGCGCATTGTATGGGTGTGTGTTACATTACATTCACTAGTGGGAGTGAGAAAAACATCACGGGGTGGTGTGAATCGGAGGGTCTGAATTAGGATAGGCAGTGAGTGGCAATGTAGGATGGAGAAAATTACCGCGGGGTGGTCAGCATGGGGAGGTCAGGGAACATGCAGTGGCAATGTAGGATAGGTTTCTGAAAATCATCGCGGGGTGGTGCGCATTGTATGGGTGTGTGTTACATTACATTCACTAGTAGGAGTGAGAAAAACATCACGGGGTGGTGCGCATTGTATGGGTGTGTGTTACATTACATTCACTAGTGGGAGTGAGAAAAACATCACGGGGTGGTGTGAATCGGAGGGTCTGAATTAGGATAGGCAGTGAGTGGCAATGTAGGATGGAGAAAAGCACCGCGGGGTGCTCAGCATGGGGAGGTCAGGGAACATGCAGTGGCAATGTAGGATAGGTTTCTGAAAAACATCGCGGGTGGTGCGCCTTGTATGGGTGTGTGTTACATTACATTCACTAGTAGGAGTGAGAAACTCATCACGGGGTGGTGCGCATTGTATGGGTGTGTGTTACATTACATTCACTAGTGGGAGTGAGAAAAACATCACGGGGTGGTGTGAATCGGAGGGTCTGAATTAGGATAGGCAGTGAGTGGCAATGTAGGATGGAGAAAAGCACCGCGGGGTGGTCAGCATGGGGAGGTCAGGGAACATGCAGTGGCAATGTAGGATAGGTTTCTGAAAAACTTCGCGGGGTGGTGCGCATTGTATGGGTGTGTGTTACATTACATTCACTAGTAGGAGTGAGAAAAACATCACGGGGTGGTGCGCATTGTATGGGTGTGTGTTACATTACATTCACTAGTAGGAGTGAGAAAAACATCACGGGGTGTGTGAATCGGAGGGTCTGAATTAGGATAGTCAGTGAGTGTCAATGTGGGATGGAGAAAAGCACCGCGGGCTGGTCAGCATGGGGAGGTCAGGGAACATGCAGTGGCAATGTAGGATAGGTTTCTGAAAAACATCGCGGAGTGGTGCGCATTTTATGGGTGTGTGTTACATGACATTCACTAGGAGGAGTGAGAAAAACATCACGGGTTGGTGCGCATTGCATGGGTGTGTGTTACATTACATTCACTAGTAGGAGTGAGAAAAACATCACGGGGTGGTGTGAATCGGAGGGTCTGAATTAGGATAGGCAGTGAGTGGCAATGTAGGATGGAGAAAAGCACCGCGGGGTGGTCAGCATGGGGAGGTCAGGGAACATGCAGTGGCAATGTAGGATAGGTTTCTGAAAAACATCGCGGGGTGGTGCGCATTGTATGGGTGTGTGTTACATTACATTCACTAGTAGGAGTGAGAAAAACATCACGGGGTGGTGCGCATTGTATGGGTGTGTGTTACATTGCATTCACTAGTAGGAGTGAGAAAAACATCACGGGGTAGTGTGAATCGGAGGGTCTGAATTAGGATAGGCAGTGAGTGGCAATGTAGGATGGAGAAAAGCACCGCGGGGTGGTCAGCATGGGGAGGTCAGGGAACATGCAGTGGCAATGTAGGATAGGTTTCTGAAAAACATCGCGGAGTGGTGCGCATTTTATGGGTGTGTGTTACATTACATTCACTAGTAGGAATGACAAACTCATCACGGGGTTGTGCGCATTGTATGGGTGTGTGTTACATTACATTCACTAGTAGGAGTGAGAAAAACATAACGGGGTGGTGTGAATCGGAGGGTCTGAATTAGGATAGGCAGTGAGTGGCAATGTAGGATGGAGAAAAGCACCGCGGGGTGGTCAGCATGGGGAGGTCAGGGAACATGCAGTGGCAATGTAGGATAGGTTTCTGAAAAACATCGCGGGGTGATGCGCATTGTATGGGTGTGTGTTACATTACATTCACTAGTAGGAGTGAGAAAAACATCACGGGGTGGTGCGCATTGTATGGGTGTGTGTTACAATACATTCACTAGTAGGAGTGAGAAAAACATCACGGGGTGGTGTGAATCGGAGGGTCTGAATTAGGAGAGGCAGTGAGTGGCAATGTAGGATGGAGAAAAGCACCGCGGGGTGGTCAGCATGGGGAGGTCATGGAACATGCAGTGGCAATGTAGGATAGGATTCTGAAAAACATCGCGGGGTGGTGCGCATTGTAATGGTGTGTGTTACATTACATTCACTAGTAGGAGTGAGAAAAACATCACGGGGTGGTGCGCATTGTATGGGTGTGTGTTACATTACATTCACTAGTAGGAGTGAGAAAAACACCACGGGGTGGTGTGAATCGGAGGGTCTGAATTAGGATAGGCCGTGAGTGGCAATGTAGGATGGAGAAAAGCACCGCCAGGTGGTCAGCACGGGGAGGTCAGGGAACATGCAGTGGCAATGTAGGATAGGTTTCTGAAAAACATCGTGGTGTGGTGCGCATTGTATGGGTGTGTGTTACAATACATTCACTAGTAGGAGTGAGAAAAACATAAAGGGGTGGTGCGCATTGTATGGGTGTGTGTTACATTACATTCACTAGTAGGAATGAGAAAAACATCACGGGGTGGTGTGAATCGGAGGGTCTGAATTAGGATAGGCAGTGAGTGGCAATGTAGGATGGAGAAAAGCACCACGGGGTGGTCAGCATGGGGAGGTCAGGGAACATGCAGTGGCAATGTAGGGTAGGTTTCTGAAAAACATCGCGGGGTGGTGCGCATTGTATGGGTGTGTGTTACATTACATTCACTAATAGGAGTGAGAAAAACATCGCGGGGTGGGGAGCATTGTATGGGTGTGTGTTACATTACATTCATTAGTAGGAGTGAGAAAAACATCACGGGGTGGTGCGAATTGTATGGGTGTGTGTTACATTACATTCCCTAGTAGGAGTGAAAAAACATCACGGGGTGGTGTGAATCGGAGGGTCTGAATTAGGATAGGCAGTGAGTGGCAATGTAGGATGGAGAAAAGCACCCCGGGGTGGTCAGCATGGGGAGGTCAGGGAACATGCAGTGGCAATGTAGGATAGGTTTCTGAAAAACATAGCGGGGTGGTGCGCATTGTATGGGTGTGTGTTACATTACATTCACTAGTAGGAGTGAGAAAAATATCACGGGGTGGTGCGCATTGTATGGGTGTGTGTTACATTACATTCACTAGTAGGAGTGAGAAAAACATCACGGGGTGGTGTGAATCGGAGGGTCTGAATTAGGATAGGCAGTGAGTGGCAATGTAGGATGGAGAAAAGCACCGCGGGGTGGTCAGGATGGGGAGGTCAGGGAACATGCAGTGGCAATGTAGGATAGGTTTCTGAAAAACATAGCGGGGTGGTGCGCATTGTATGGGTGTGTGTTACATTACATTCACTAGTAGGAGTGAGAAAAACATCACGGGGTGGTGCGCATTGTATGGGTGTGTGTTACATTACATTCACTAGTAGGAGTGAGAAAAACATCACGGGGTGGTGTGAATCGGAGGGTCTGAATTAGGATAGGCAGTGAGTGGCAATGTAGGATGGAGAAAAGCACCGCGGGGTGGTCAGCATGGGGAGGTCAGGGAACATGCAGTGGCAATGTAGGATAGGTTTCTGAAAAACATCGCGGAGTGGTGCGCATTTTATGGGTGTGTGTTACATTACATTCACTAGTAGGAGTGACAAACTCATCACGGGGTGGTGCGCATTGTATGGGTGTGTGTTACATTACATTCACTAGTAGGAGTGAGAAAAACATCACGGGGTGGTGTGAATCAGAGGGTCTGAATTAGGATAGGCAGTGAGTGGCAATGTAGGATGGAGAAAAGCACCGCGGGGTGGTCAGCATGGGGAGGTCAGGGAACATGCAGTGGCAATGTAGGATAGGTTTCTGAAAAACATCGCGGAGTGGTGCGCATTTTACGGGTGTGTGTTACATTACATTCACTAGTAGGAGTGACAAACTCATCACGGGGTGGTGCGCATTGTATGGGTGTGTGTTCCATTACATTCACTAGTAGGAGTGAGAAAAACATCACGGGGTGGTGTGAATCGGAGGGTCTGAATTAGGATAGGCAGTGAGTGGCAATGTAGGATGGAGAAAAGCACCGCGGGGTGGTCAGCATGGGGAGGTCAGGGAACATGCAGTGGCAATGTAGGATAGGTTTCTGAAAAACATCGCGGGGTGGTGCGCATTGTATGGGTGTGTGTTACATTACATTCACTAGTAGGAGTGAGAAAAACATCACGGGGTGGTGCGCATTGTATGGGTGTGTGTTACATTATATTCACTAGTAGGAGTGAGAAAAACTTCACGGGGTGGTGTGAATCGGAGGGTCTGAATCAGGATAGTCAGTGAGTGGCAATGTAGGATGGAGAAAAGCACCGCGGGGTGGTCAGCATGGGGAGGTCAGGGAACATGCAGTGGCAATGTAGGATAGGATTCTGAAAAAAATCGCGGGGTGGTGTGCATTGTATGGGTGTGTGTTACATTACATTCACTTGTAGGAGTGAGAAAAACATCACGGGGTGGTGTGAATCGGAAGGTCTGAATTAGGATAGGCAGTGAGTGGCAATGTAGGATGGAGAAAAGCACCGCGGGGTGGTCTGCATGGGGAGGTCAGGGAACATGCTGTGGCAATGTAGGATAGGTTTCTGAAAAACATCGTGGAGTGGTGCGCATTTTATGGGTGCGTGTTACATTACATTCACTAGTAGGAGTGACAAACTCATCACGGGGTGGTGCGCATTGTATGGGTGTGTGTTACATTACATTCACTAGTAGGAGTGAGAAAAACATCACGGGGTGGTGTGAATCGGAGGGTCTGAATTAGGATAGGCAGTGAGTGGCAATGTAGGATGGAGAAAAGCACCGCGGGGTGGTCAGCATGGGGAGGTCAGGGAACATGCAGTGGCAATGTAGGATAGGTTTCTGAAAAACATCGCGGGGTTGTGCGCATTGTATGGGTGTGTGTTACATTACATTCACTAGTAGGAGTGAGAAAAACATCACGGGGTGGTGCGCATTGTATGGGTGTGTGTTACATTACATTCACTAGTAGGAGTGAGAAAAACATCACGGGGTGGTGTGAATCGGAAGGTCTGAATTAGTATAGTCAGTGAGTGGCAATGTAGGATGGAGAAAAGCACCGCGGGGGGGTCAGCATGGGGAGGTCAGGGAACATGCAGTGCAATGTAAGATAGGATTCTGAAAAACATCGCGGGGTGGTGCGCATTGTATGGGTGTGTGTTACATTACATTCACTTGTAGGAGTGAGAAAAACATCACGGGGTGGTGTGAATCGGAGAGTTTGAATTAGGATAGGCATTGAGTGGCAATGTAGGATGGAGAAAAGCACCGCGGGGTGGTCAGCATGGGGAGGTCAGGGAACATGCAGTGGCAATGTAGGATAGGTTTCTGAAAAACATCGCGGGGTGGTGCGCATTGTATGGGTGTGTGTTACATTACATTCACTAGTAGGAGTGAGAAAAACATCACGTGGTGGTGCGCATTGTATGGGTGTGTGTTACATTACATTCACTAGTAGGAGTGAGAAAAACATCACGGGGTGGTGTGAATCGGAGGGTCTGAATTAGGATAGGCAGTGAGTGGCAATGTAGGATGGAGAAAAGCACCGCGGGGTGGTCAGCATGGGGAGGTCAGGGAACATGCAGTGGCAATATAGGATAGGTTTCTGAAAAACTTCGCGGGGTGGTGCGCATTGTATGGGTGTGTGTTACATTACATTCACTAGTAGGAGTGAGAAAAACACTACCGGGTGGTGTGAATCGGAGGGTCTGAATTAGGATAGGCAGTGAGTGGCAATGTAGGATGGAGAGAAGCACCGCGGGGTGGTCAGCATGGGGAGGTCAGGGAACATGCAGTGGCAATGTAGGATAGGATTCTGAAAAACATCGCGGGGTTTTGCGCATTGTATGGGTGTGTGTTACATTACATTCACTTGTAGGAGTGAGAAAAACATCACGGGGTGGTGCACATTGTATGGGTGTGTGTTACATTACATTCACTAGTAGGAGTGAGAAATACATCACGGGGTGGTGCGCATTGTATGGGTGTGTGTTACATTACATTCACTAGTAGGAGTGAGAAAAACACCAGGGGGTGGTGTGAATCGGAGGGTCTGAATTAGGATAGGCAGTGAGTGACAATGTAGGATGGAGAAAAGCACCGCGGGGTGGTCAGCACGGGGAGGTCAGGGAACATGCAGTGGCAATGTAGGATAGGTTTCTGAAAAACATCGCAGGGTGGTGCGCATTGTATGGGTGTGTGTTACAATACATTCACTAGTAGGAGTGAGAAAAACATCACGGGTTGGTGCGCATGGTATGGGTGTGTGTTACATTACATTCACTAGTAGGAGTGAGAAAAACATCACGGGGTGGTGTGAATCGGAAGGTCTGAATTAGGATAGGCAGTGAGTGGCAATGTAGGATGAAGAAAAGCAACGCGGGGTGGTCAGCATGGGGAGGTCAGGGAACATGCAGTGGCAATGTAGGGTAGGTTTCTGAAAAACATCGCGGGGTGGTGCGCATTGTATGGGTGTGTGTTACATTACATTCACTAGTAGGAGTGAGAAAAATATGACGGGGTGGTGTGAATTGGAGGGTCTGATTTAGGATAGGCAGTGAGTGGCAATGTAGGATGGAGAAAAGCACCGCGGGGTGGTCAGCATGGGGAGGTCAGGGAACATGCAGTGGCAATGTAGGATAGGTTTCTGAAAAACATCGCGGGGTGGTGCGCATTGTATGGGTGTGTGTTACATTACATTCACTAGTAGGAGTGAGAAAAACATCACGTGGTGGTGCGCATTGTATGGGTGTGTGTTACATTACATTCACTAGTAGGAGTGAGAAAAACATCACGGGTTGGTGTGAATCGGAGGGTCTGAATTAGGATAGGCAGTGAGTGGCAATGTAGGATGGAGAAAAGCACCGCGGGGTGGTCAGCATGGGGAGGTCAGGGAACATGCATTGGCAATATAGGATAGGTTTCTGAAAAACTTCGCGGGGTGGTGCGCATTGTATGGGTGTGTGTTACATTACATTCACTAGTAGGAGTGAGAAAAACACCACCGGGTGGTGTGAATCGGAGGGTCTGAATTAGGATAGGCAGTGAGTGGCAATGTAGGATGGAGAGAAGCACCGCGGGGTGGTCAGCATGGGGAGGTCAGGGAACATGCAGTGGCAATGTAGGATAGGTTTCTGAAAAACATCGCGGAGTGGTGCGCATTTTATGGGTGTGTGTTACATTACATTCACTAGTAGGAGTGACAAACTCATCACGGGGTGGTGCGCATTGTATGGGTGTGTGTTACATTACATTCACTAGTAGGAGTGAGAAAAACATCACGGGGTGGTGTGAATCAGAGGGTCTGAATTAGGATAGGCAGTGAGTGGCAATGTAGGATGGAGAAAAGCACCGCGGGGTGGTCAGCATGGGGAGGTCAGGGAACATGCAGTGGCAATGTAGGATAGGTTTCTGAAAAACATCGCGGAGTGGTGCGCATTTTATGGGTGTGTGTTACATTACATTCACTAGTAGGAGTGACAAACTCATCACGGGGTGGTGCGCATTGTATGGGTGTGTGTTACATTACATTCACTAGTAGGAGTGAGAAAAACATCACGGGGTGGTGTGAATCGGAGGGTCTGAATTAGGATAGGCAGTGAGTGGCAATGTAGGATGGAGAAAAGCACCGCGGGGTGGTCAGCATGGGGAGGTCAGGGAACATGCAGTGGCAATGTAGGATAGGTTTCTGAAAAACATCGCGGGGTGGTGCGCATTGTATGGGTGTGTGTTACATTACATTCACTAGTAGGAGTGAGAAAAACATCACGGGGTGGTGCGCATTGTATGGGTGTGTGTTACATTATATTCACTAGTAGGAGTGAGAAAAACATCACGGGGTGGTGTGAATCGGAGGGTCTGAATCAGGATAGTCAGTGAGTGGCAATGTAGGATGGAGAAAAGCACCGCGGGGTGGTCAGCATGGGGAGGTCAGGGAACATGCAGTGGCAATGTAGGATAGGATTCTGAAAAAAATCGCGGGGTGGTGTGCATTGTATGGGTGTGTGTTACATTACATTCACTTGTAGGAGTGAGAAAAACATCACGGGGTGGTGTGAATCGGAAGGTCTGAATTAGGATAGGCAGTGAGTGGCAATGTAGGATGGAGAAAAGCACCGCGGGGTGGTCTGCATGGGGAGGTCAGGGAACATGCTGTGGCAATGTAGGATAGGTTTCTGAAAAACATCGTGGAGTGGTGCGCATTTTATGGGTGCGTGTTACATTACATTCACTAGTAGGAGTGACAAACTCATCACGGGGTGGTGCGCATTGTATGGGTGTGTGTTACATTACATTCACTAGTAGGAGTGAGAAAAACATCACGGGGTGGTGTGAATCGGAGGGTCTGAATTAGGATAGGCAGTGAGTGGCAATGTAGGATGGAGAAAAGCACCGCGGGGTGGTCAGCATGGGGAGGTCAGGGAACATGCAGTGGCAATGTAGGATAGGTTTCTGAAAAACATCGCGGGGTTGTGCGCATTGTATGGGTGTGTGTTACATTACATTCACTAGTAGGAGTGAGAAAAACATCACGGGGTGGTGCGCATTGTATGGGTGTGTGTTACATTACATTCACTAGTAGGAGTGAGAAAAACATCACGGGGTGGTGTGAATCGGAAGGTCTGAATTAGTATAGTCAGTGAGTGGCAATGTAGGATGGAGAAAAGCACCGCGGGGGGGTCAGCATGGGGAGGTCAGGGAACATGCAGTGCAATGTAGGATAGGATTCTGAAAAACATCGCGGGGTGGTGCGCATTGTATGGGTGTGTGTTACATTACATTCACTTGTAGGAGTGAGAAAAACATCACGGGGTGGTGTGAATCGGAGAGTTTGAATTAGGATAGGCATTGAGTGGCAATGTAGGATGGAGAAAAGCACCGCGGGGTGGTCAGCATGGGGAGGTCAGGGAACATGCAGTGGCAATGTAGGATAGGTTTCTGAAAAACATCGCGGGGTGGTGCGCATTGTATGGGTGTGTGTTACATTACATTCACTAGTAGGAGTGAGAAAAACATCACGTGGTGGTGCGCATTGTATGGGTGTGTGTTACATTACATTCACTAGTAGGAGTGAGAAAAACATCACGGGGTGGTGTGAATCGGAGGGTCTGAATTAGGATAGGCAGTGAGTGGCAATGTAGGATGGAGAAAAGCACCGCGGGGTGGTCAGCATGGGGAGGTCAGGGAACATGCAGTGGCAATATAGGATAGGTTTCTGAAAAACTTCGCGGGGTGGTGCGCATTGTATGGGTGTGTGTTACATTACATTCACTAGTAGGAGTGAGAAAAACACCACCGGGTGGTGTGAATCGGAGGGTCTGAATTAGGATAGGCAGTGAGTGGCAATGTAGGATGGAGAGAAGCACCGCGGGGTGGTCAGCATGGGGAGGTCAGGGAACATGCAGTGGCAATGTAGGATAGGATTCTGAAAAACATCGCGGGGTTTTGCGCATTGTATGGGTGTGTGTTACATTACATTCACTTGTAGGAGTGAGAAAAACATCACGGGGTGGTGCGCATTGTATGGGTGTGTGTTACATTACATTCACTAGTAGGAGTGAGAAAAACATCACGGGGTGGTGTGAATCGGAGGGTCTGAATTAGGATAGGCAGTGAGTGGCAATGTAGGATGGAGAAAAGCACCGCAGGGTGGTCAGCATGGGGAGATCAGGGAACATGCAGTGGCAATGTAGGATAGGTTTCTGAAAAACTTCGCGGGGTGGTGCGCATTGTATGCGTGTGTGTTACATTACATTCACTAGTAGGAGTGAGAAAAACATCACGGGGTGGTGCGCATTGTATGGGTGTGTGTTACATTACATTCACTAGTAGGAGTGAGAAAAACACCACGGGGTGGTGTGAATCGGAGGGTCTGAATTAGGATAGGCAGTGAGTGACAATGTAGGATGGAGAAAAGCACCGCGGGGTGGTCAGCACGGGGAGGTCAGGGAACATGCAGTGGCAATGTAGGATAGGTTTCTGAAAAACATCGCAGGGTGGTGCGCATTGTATGGGTGTGTGTTACAATACATTCACTAGTAGGAGTGAGAAAAACATCACGGGTTGGTGCGCATGGTATGGGTGTGTGTTACATTACATTCACTAGTAGGAGTGAGAAAAACATCACGGGGTGGTGTGAATCGGAAGGTCTGAATTAGGATAGGCAGTGAGTGGCAATGTAGGATGGAGAAAAGCAACGCGGGGTGGTCAGCATGGGGAGGTCAGGGAACATGCAGTGGCAATGTAGGGTAGGTTTCTGAAAAACATCGCGGGGTGGTGCGCATTGTATGGGTGTGTGTTACATTACATTCACTAGTAGGAGTGAGAAAAATATGACGGGGTGGTGTGAATTGGAGGGTCTGATTTAGGATAGGCAGTGAGTGGCAATGTAGGATGGAGAAAAGCACCGCGGGGTGGTCAGCATGTGGAGGTCAGGGAACATGCAGTGGCAATGTAGGATAGGTTTCTGAAAAACATCGCGGGGTGGTGCGCATTGTATGGGTGTGTGTTACATTACATTCACTAGTAGGAGTGAGAAAAACATCACGTGGTGGTGCGCATTGTATGGGTGTGTGTTACATTACATTCACTAGTAGGAGTGAGAAAAACATCACGGGTTGGTGTGAATCGGAGGGTCTGAATTAGGATAGGCAGTGAGTGGCAATGTAGGATGGAGAAAAGCACCGCGGGGTGGTCAGCATGGGGAGGTCAGGGAACATGCAGTGGCAATATAGGATAGGTTTCTGAAAAACTTCGCGGGGTGGTGCGCATTGTATGGGTGTGTGTTACATTACATTCACTAGTAGGAGTGAGAAAAACACCACCGGGTGGTGTGAATCGGAGGGTCTGAATTAGGATAGGCAGTGAGTGGCAATGTAGGATGGAGAGAAGCACCGCGGGGTGGTCAGCATGGGGAGGTCAGGGAACATGCAGTGGCAATGTAGGATAGGATTCTGAAAAACATCGCGGGGTTTTGCGCATTGTATGGGTGTGTGTTACATTACATTCACGTGTAAGAGTGAGAAAAACATCACGGGGTGGTGCGCATTGTATGGGTGTGTGTTACATTACATTCACTAGTAGGAGTGAGAAAAACATCACGGGGTGGTGTGAATCGGAGGTCTGAATTAGGATAGGCAGTGAGTGGCAATGTAGGATGGAGAAAAGCACCGCAGGGTGGTCAGCATGGGGAGATCAGGGAACATGCAGTGGCAATGTAGGATAGGTTTCTGAAAAACTTCGCGGGGTGGTGCGCATTGTATGCGTGTGTGTTACATTACATTCACTAGCAGGAGTGAGAAAAACATCACGGGGTGGTGCGCATTGTATGGGTGTGTGTTACATTACATTCACTAGTAGGAGTGAGAAAAACATCACGGGGTGGTGTGAATCGGAAGGTCTGAATTAGGATAGGCAGTGAGTGGCAATGTAGGATGGAGAAAAGCAACGCGGGGTGGTCAGCATGGGGAGGTCAGGGAACATGCAGTGGCAATGTAGGGTAGGTTTCTGAAAAACATCTCGGGGTGGTGCGCATTGTATGGGTGTGTGTTACATTACATTCACTAGTAGGAGTGAGAAAAATATCACGGGGTGGTGTGAATTGGAGGGTCTGATTTAGGATAGGCAGTGAGTGGCAATGTAGGATGGAGAAAAGCACCGCGGGGTGGTCAGCATGGGGAGGTCAGGGAACATGCAGTGGCAATGTAGGATAGGTTTCTGAAAAACATCGCGGAGTGGTGCGCATTTTATGGGTGTGTGTTACATTACATTCACTAGTAGGAGTGAGAAAAACATCACGGGGTGGTGCGCATTTTATGGGTGTGTGTTACATTACATTCACTAGTAGGAGTGAGAAAAACATCACGGGGTGGTGCGCATTGTATGGGTGTGTGTTACATTACCTTCACTAGTAGGAGTGAGAAAAACATCATGGGGTGGTGTGAATCGGAGGGTCTGAATTAGGATAGGCAGTGAGTGGCAATGTAGGATGGAGAAAAGCACCGCGGGGTGGTCAGCATGGGGAGGTCAGGGAACATGCAGTGGCAATGTAGGATAGGTTTCTGAAAAAATTCGCGGGGTGGTGCGCACTGTATGGGTGTGTGTTACATTACATTCACTAGTAGGAGTGAGAAAAACATCACGGGGTGGTGTGAATCGGAGCGTCTGAATTAGGACAGGCAGTGAGTGGCAATGTAGGATAGAGAAAAGCACCGCGGAGTGGTCAGCATGGGGAGGTCAGGGAACGTGCAGTGGCAATGTAGGATAGGTTTCTGAAAAACATCGCGGGGTGGTGCGCATTGTATGGGTGTGTGTTACATTACATTCACTAGTAGGAGTGAGAAAAACATCACGGGGTGGTGCGCATTGTATGGGTGTGTGTTACATTACATTCACTAGTAGGAGTGAGAAAAACATCATGGGGTGGTGTGAATCGGAGAGTCTGAATTAGGATAGGCAGTGAGTGGAAATGTAGGTTGGAGAAAAGCACCGCGGGGTGGTCAGCATGGGGAGGTCAGGGAACATGCAGTGGCAATGTAGGATAGGTTTCTGAAAAACTTCGCGGGGTGGTGCGCATTGTATGGGTGTGTGTTACATTACATTCACTAGTAGGAGTGAGAAAAACATCACGGGGTGGTGCGGATTTTATGGGTGTGTGTTACATTACATTCACTAGTAGGAATGAGAAAAATATCTCGGGGTGGTGCGCATTGTATGGGTGTGTGTTACATTACATTCACTAGTAGGAGTGAGAAAAACATCACGGGGTGGTGTGAATCGGAGTGTCTGAATTAGGATAGGCAGTGAGTGGCAATGTAGGATGGAGAAAAGCACCGCGGGGTGGTCCGCATGGGGAGGTCAGGGAACATGCAGTGGCAATGTAGGATAGGTTTCTCAAAAACTTCGCGGGGTGGTGCGCATTGTATGCGTGTGTGTTACATTACATTCACAAGTAGGAGTGAGAAAAACATCACGGGGTGCTGCGCATTGTATGGGTGTGTGTTAAATTACATTCACTAGTAGGAGTGAGAAAAACACCACGGGGTGGTGTGAATCGGAGGGTCTGAATTAGGATAGGCACTGAGGGGCAATGTAGGATGGAGAAAAGCACCGCGGGGTGGTCAGCACGGGGAGGTCAGGGAACATGCAGTGGCAATGTAGGACAGGTTTCTGAAAAATATCGCGGGGTGGTGCGCATTGTATGGGTGTGTGTTACAATACATTCACTAGTAGGAGTGAGAAAAACATCACGGGGTGGTGCGCATTGTATGGGAGTGTGTTACATTACATTCACTAGTAGGAGTGAGAAAAACATCACGGGGTGGTGTGAATCCGAGGGTCTGAATTAGGATAGGCAGTGAGTGGCAATGTAGGATGGAGAAAAGCACCGCGGGATGGTCAGCATGGGGAGGTCAGGGAACATGCAGTGGCAATCTAGGGTAGGTTTCTGAAAAACATCGCGGGGTGGTGCGCATTGTATGGGTGTGTGTTACATTACATTCACTAGTAGGAGTGAGAAAAACATCGCGGGGTGGGGCGCATTGTATGGGTGTGTGTTACATTACATTCACTAGTAGGAGTGAGAAAAACATCACGGGGTGGTGCGCATTGTATGGGTGTGTGTTACATTACATTCCCTAGTAGGAGTGAAAAAACATCACGGGGTGGTGTGAATCGGAGGGTCTGAATTAGGATAGGCAGTGAGTGGCAATGTAGGATGGAGAAAAGCACCGCGGGTTGGTCAGCATGGGGAGGTCAGGGAACATGCAGTGGCAATGTAGGATAGGTTTTTGAAAATCATCGCGGGGTGGTGCGCATTGTATGGGTGTGCGTTACATTACATTCACTAGTAGGAGTGAGAAAAACATCACGGGGTGGTGCGCATTGTATGGGTGTGTGTTACATTACATTCACTAGTGGGAGTGAGAAAAACATCAGGGGGTGGTGTGAATCGGAGGGTCTCAATTAGGATAGGCAGTGAGTGGCAATGTAGGATGGAGAAAAGCACCGCGGGGTGGTCAGCATGGGGAGGTCAGGGAACATGCAGTGGCAATGTAGGATAGGTTTCTGAAAAACATCGCGGGGTGGTGCGCATTGTATGGGTGTGTGTTACATTACATTCACTAGTAGGAGTGAGAAAAACATCACGGGGTGGTGCGCATTGTATGGGAGTGTGTTACATTACATTCACTAGTAGGAGTGAGAAAAACATCACGGGGTGGTGTGAATCCGAGGGTCTGAATTAGGATAGGCAGTGAGTGGCAATGTAGGATGGAGAAAAGCACCGCGGGATGGTCAGCATGGGGAGGTCAGGGAACATGCAGTGGCAATCTAGGGTAGGTTTCTGAAAAACATCGCGGGGTGGTGCGCATTGTATGGGTGTGTGTTACATTACATTCACTAGTAGGAGTGAGAAAAACATCGCGGGGTGGGGCGCATTGTATGGGTGTGTGTTACATTACATTCACTAGTAGGAGTGAGAAAAACATCACGGGGTGGTGCGCTTTGTATGGGTGTGTGTTACATTACATTCCCTAGTAGGAGTGAAAAAACATCACGGGGTGGTGTGAATCGGAGGGTCTGAATTAGGATAGGCAGTGAGTGGCAATGTAGGATGGAGAAAAGCACCGCGGGGTGGTCAGCATGGGGAGGTCAGGGAACATGCAGTGGCAATGTAGGATAGGTTTTTGAAAATCATCGCGGGGTGGTGCGCATTGTATGGGTGTGCGTTACATTACATTCACTAGTAGGAGTGAGAAAAACATCACGGGGTGGTGCGCATTGTATGGGTGTGTGTTACATTACATTCACTAGTGGGAGTGAGAAAAACATCAGGGGGTGGTGTGAATCGGAGGGTCTCAATTAGGATAGGCAGTGAGTGGCAATGTAGGATGGAGAAAAGCACCGCGGGGTGGTCAGCATGGGGAGGTCAGGGAACATGCAGTGGCAATGTAGGATAGGTTTCTGAAAAACATCGCGGGGTGGTGCGCATTGTATGGGTGTGTGTTACATTACATTCACTAGTAGGAGTGAGAAAAACATCACGGGGTGGTGCGCATTGTATGGGTGTGTGTTACATTACATTCACTAGTAGGAGTGAGAAAAACATCACGGGGTGGTGCGCATTGTATGGGTGTGTGTTACATTACATTCACTAGTAGGAGTGAGAAAAACATCACGGGGTGGTGTGAATCGGAGGGTCTGAATTAGGATAGGCAGTCAGTGGCCATGTAAGATTGAGAAAAGCACTGCGGGCTTGTCGGAATGGGGAGGTCAGGGAACATGCAGTGGCAATGTAGGATAGGTTTCTGAAAAACATCGCGGAGTGGTGCGCATTTTATGGGTGTGTGTTACATGACATTCACTAGTAGGAGTGAGACAAACATCACGGGTTGGTGCGCATTGTATGGTGTGTGTTACATTACATTCACTAGTAGGAGTGAGAAAAACATCACGGGGTGGTGTGAATCGGAGGGTCTGAATTAGGATAGTCAGTGAGTGGCAATGTAGGATGGAGAAAAGCACCGCGGGGTGGTCAGCATGGGGAGGTCAGGGAACATGCAGTGGCAATGTAGGATAGGTTTCTGAAAAACATCGCGGGGTGGTGCGCATTGTATGGGTGTGTGTTACATTACATTCACTAGTAGGAGTGAGAAAAATATCACGGGGTGGTGCGCATTGTATGGGTGTGTGTTACATTACATTCACTAGTAGGAGTGAGAAAAACATCACGGGGTGGTGTGAATCGGAGGGTCTGAATTAGGATAGGCAGTGAGTGGCAATGTAGGATGGAGAAAAGCCCCGCGGGGTGGTCAGCATGGGGAGGTCAGGGAACATGCAGTGGCAATGTAGGATAGGTTTCTGAAATACATCGCGGGGTGGTGCGCATTGTATGGGTGTGTGTTACATTACATTCACTAGTAGGAGTGAGAAAAACATCGCGGGGTGGTGCGCATTGTATGGGTGTGTGTTACATTACATTCACTAGTAGGAGTGAGAAAAACATCACGGGGTGGTGTGAATCGGAGGGTCTGAATTAGGATAGGCAGTCAGTGGCCATGTAGGATGGAGAAAAGCACTGCGGGCTTGTCAGCATGGGGAGGTCAGGGAACATGCAGTGGCAATGTAGGATAGGTTTCTGAAAAACATCGCGGAGTGGTGCGCATTTTATGGGTGTGTGTTACATGACATTCACTAGTAGGAGTGAGACAAACATCACGGGGTGGTGCGCATTGTATGGGTGTGTGTTACATTACATTCACTAGTAGGAGTGAGAAAAACATCACGGGGTGGTGTGAATCGGAGGGTCTGAATTATAATAGTCAGTGAGTGGCAATGTAGGATGGAGAAAAGCACCGCGGGGTGGTCAGCATGGGGAGGTCAGGGAACATGCAGTGGCAATGTAGGATAGGTTTCTGAAAAACATCGCGGGGTGGTGCGCATTGTATGGGTGTGTGTTACATTACATTCACTAGTAGGAGTGAGAAAAACATCACGGGGTGGTGCGCATTGTATGGGTGTGTGATACATTACATTCACTAGTAGGAGTGAGAAAAACATCACGGGGTGGTGTGAATCGGAGGGTCTGAATTAGGATAGGCAGTGAGTGGCAATGTAGGATGGAGAAAAGCCCCGCGGGGTGGTCAGCATGGGGAGGTCAGGGAACATGCAGTGGCAATGTAGGATAGGTTTCTGAAATACATCGCGGGGTGGTGCGCATTGTATGGGTGTGTGTTACATTACATTCACTAGTAGGAGTGAGAAAAACATCGCGGGGTGGTGCGCATTGTATGGGTGTGTGTTACATTACATTCACTAGTAGGAGTGAGAAAAACATCACGGGGTGGTGTGAATCGGAGGGTCTGAATTAGGATAGGCAGTGAGTGGCAATGTAGGATGGAGAAAAGCACCGCGGGGTGGTCAGCATGGGGAGGTCAGGGAACATGCAGTGGCAATGTAGGATAGGATTCTGAAAAACTTCGCGGGGTGGTGCGCATTGTATGGGTGTGTGTTACATTACATTCAATAGTAGGAGTGAGAAAAACATCACGGGGTGGTGCGCATTGTATGGGTGTGTGTTACATTACATTCACTAGTAGGAGTGAGAAAAACATCATGGGGTGGTGTGAATCGGAGGGTCTGAATTAGGATAGGCAGTGAGTGGCAATGTAGGATGGAGAAAAGCACCGCAGGGTGGTCAGCATGGGGAGGTCAGGGAACATGCAGTGGCAATGTAGGATAGGTTTCTGAAAAACATCGCGGGGTGGTGCGCATTGTATGGGAGTGTGTTACATTACATTCACTAGTAGGAGTGAGAAAAACATCACGGGGTGGTGCGCATTGCATAGGTGTGTGTTACATTACATTCACTAGTAGGAGCGAGAAAAACATCACGGAGTGGTGTGAATCGGAGGGTCTGAATTAGGATAGGCAGTGAGTGGCAATGTAGGATGGAGAAAAGCACCGCCGGGTGGTCAGCATGGGGAGGTCAGGGAACATGAAGTGGCAATGTAGGATAGGTTTCTGAAAAACTTCGCGGGGTGGTGCGCATTGTATGCGTGTGTGTTACATTACATTCACTATTAGGAGTGAGAAAAACATCACGGGTTGGTGCACATTGTATGGGTGTGTGTTACATTACATTCACTAGTAGGAGTGAGAAAAACACCACGGGGTGGTGTGAATCGGAGGGTCTTAATTAGGATAGGCAGTGAGAGGCAATGTAGGATGGAGAAAAGCACCGCGGGGTTGTCAGCACGGGGAGGTCAGGGAACATGCAGTGGCATTATAGGATAGGTTTCTGAAAAACATCGCGGGGTGGTGCGCATTGTATGGGTGTGTGTTACAATACATTCACTAGTAGGAGTGAGAAAAACATCACGGGGTGGTGTGAATCGGAGGGTCTGAATTAGGATAGGCAGTGAGTGGCAATGTAGGATGGAGAAAAGCACCGCGGGGTGGTCAGCATGGGGAGGTCAGGGAACATGCAGTGGCAATGTAGGATAGGTTTCTGAAAAACATCGCGGGGTGTGCGCATTTTATGGGTGTGTGTTACATTACAATCACTAGTAGGAGTGAGAAACTCATCACGGGGTGGTGCGCATTGTATGGGTTTGTGTTACATTACATTCACTAGTAGGAGTGAGAAAAACATCACGGGGTGGTGCGCATTGTATGGGTGTGTGTTACATTACATTCCCTAGTAGGAGTGAAAAAACATCACAGGGTGGTGTGAATCGGAGGGTCTGAATTAGGATAGGCAGTGAGTGGCAATGTAGGATGGAGAAAAGCACCGCGGGGTGGTCAGCATGGGGAGGTCAGGGAACATGCAGTGGCAATGTAGGATAGGTTTCTGAAAAACATCGCGGGGTGGTGCGCATTTTATGGGTGTGTGTTACATTACATTCACTAGTAGGAGTGAGAAACTCATCACGGGGTGGTGCGCATTGTATGGGTGTGTGTTACATTACATTCACTAGTGGGAGTGAGAAAAACATCACGGGGTGGTGTGAATCGGAGGGTCTGAATTAGGATAGGCAGTGAGTGGCAATGTAGGATGGAGAAAAGCACCGCGGGGTGGTGAGCATGGGGAGGTCAGGGAACATGCAGTGGCAATGTAGGATAGGTTTCTGAAAAACATCGTGGGGTGGTGCGCATTTTATATGTGTGTGTTACATTACATTCACTAGTAGGAGTGAGAAAAACATCACGGGGTGGTGCGCATTGTATGGGTGTGTGTTACATTACATTCACTAGTAGGAGTGAGAAAAACATCACGGGGTGGTGTGAATCGGAGGGTCTGAATTAGGATAGGCAGTGAGTGGCAATGTAGGATGGAGAAAAGCACCGCGGGGTGGTCAGCATGGGGAGGTCAGGGAACATGCAGTGGCAATGTAGGATAGGTTTCTGAAAAACATCGGGGAGTGGTGCGCATTGTATGTGTGTGTGTTACATTACATTCACTAGTAGGAGTGAGAAAAACATCACGGGGTGGTGCGCATTGTATGGGTGTGTGTTACATTACATTCACTAGTAGGAGTGAGAAAAACATCACGGGATGTGTGAATCGGAGGGTCTGAATTAGGATAGGCAGTGAGTGTCAATGTAGGATGGAGAAAAGCACTGCGGGCTGGTCAGCATGGGGAGTTCAGGGAACATGCAGTGGCAATGTAGGATAGGTTTCTGAAAAACATCGCGGAGTGGTGCGCATTTTATGGGTGTGTGTTACATGACATTCACTAGTAGGAGTGAGAAAAACATCACGGGTTGGTGCGCATTGTATGGGTGTGTGTTACATTACATTCACTAGTAGGAGTGAGAAAAACATCATGGGGTGGTGTGAATCGGAGGGTCTGAATTAGGATAGGCAGTGAGTGGAAATGTAGGTTGGAGAAAAGCACCGCGGGGTGGTCAGCATGGGGAGGTCAGGGAACATGCAGTGGCAATGTAGGATAGGTTTCAGAAAAACTTCGCGGGGTGGTGCGCATTGTATGGGTGTGTGTTACATTACATTCACTAGTAGGAGTGAGAAAAACATCACGGGGTGCTGCGCATTTTATGGGTGTGTGTTACATTACATTCACTAGTAGGAATGAGAAAAACATCACGGGGTGGTGCGCATTGTATGGGTGTGTGTTCCATTACATTCACTAGTAGGAGTGAGAAAAACATCACGGGGTGGTGTGAATCGGAGGGTCTGAATTAGGATAGGCAGTGAGTGGCAATGTAGGATGGAGAAAAGCACTGCGGGCTTGTCAGCATGGGGAGGTCAGGGAACATGCAGTGGCAATGTAGGATAGGTTTCTGAAAAACATCGCGGAGTGGTGCGCATTTTATGGGTGTGTGTTACATGACATTCACTAGTAGGAGTGAGACAAACATCACGGGGTGGTGCGCATTGTATGGGTGTGTGTTACATTACATTCACTAGTAGAAGTGAGAAAAACATCACGGGGTGGTGTGAATCGGAGGGTCTGAATTTTAATAGTCAGTGAGTGGCAATGTAGGATGGAGAAAAGCACCGCGGGGTGGTCAGCATGGGGAGGTCAGGGAACATGCAGTGGCAATGTAGGATAGGTTTCTGAAAAACATCGCGGGGTGGTGCGCATTGTATGGGTGTGTGTTACATTACATTCACTAGTAGGAGTGAGAAAAACATCACGGGGTGGTGCGCATTGTATGGGTGTGTGATACATTACATTCACTAGTAGGAGTGAGAAAAACATCACGGGGTGGTGTGAATCGGAGGGTCTGAATTAGGATAGGCAGTGAGTGGCAATGTAGGATGGAGAAAAGCCCCGCGGGGTGGTCAGCATGGGGAGGTCAGGGAACATGCAGTGGCAATGTAGGATAGGTTTCTGAAATACATCGCGGGGTGGTGCGCATTGTATGGGTGTGTGTTACATTACATTCACTAGTAGGAGTGAGAAAAACATCGCGGGGTGGTGCGCATTGTATGGGTGTGTGTTACATTACATTCACTAGTAGGAGTGAGAAAAACATCACGGGGTGGTGCGCATTGTATGGGTGTGTGATACATTACATTCACTAGTAGGAGTGAGAAAAACATCACGGGGTGGTGTGAATCGGAGGGTCTGAATTAGGATAGGCAGTGAGTGGCAATGTAGGATGGAGAAAAGCCCCGCGGGGTGGTCAGCATGGGGAGGTCAGGGAACATGCAGTGGCAATGTAGGATAGGTTTCTGAAATACATCGCGGGGTGGTGCGCATTGTATGGGTGTGTGTTACATTACATTCACTAGTAGGAGTGAGAAAAACATCGCGGGGTGGTGCGCATTGTATGGGTGTGTGTTACATTACATTCACTAGTAGGAGTGAGAAAAACATCACGGGGTGGTGTGAATCGGAGGGTCTGAATTAGGATAGGCAGTGAGTGGCAATGTAGGATGGAGAAAAGCACCGCGGGGTGGTCAGCATGGGGAGGTCAGGGAACATGCAGTGGCAATGTAGGATAGGATTCTGAAAAACTTCGCGGGGTGGTGCGCATTGTATGGGTGTGTGTTACATTACATTCAATAGTAGGAGTGAGAAAAACATCACGGGGTGGTGCGCATTGTATGGGTGTGTGTTACATTACATTCACTAGTAGGAGTGAGAAAATCATCATGGGGTGGTGTGAATCGGAGGGTCTGAATTAGGATAGGCAGTGAGTGGCAATGTAGGATGGAGAAAAGCACCGCAGGGTGGTCAGCATGGGGAGGTCAGGGAACATGCAGTGGCAATGTAGGATAGGTTTCCGAAAAACATCGCGGGGTGGTGCGCATTGTATGGGAGTGTGTTACATTACATTCACTAGTAGGAGTGAGAAAAACATCACGGCGTGGTGCGCATTGTATGGGTGTGTGTTACAATACATTCACTAGTAGGAGTGAGAAAAACATCACGGGGTGGTGTGAATCGGAGGGTCTGAATTAGGATAGGCAGTGAGTGGCAATGTAGGATGGAGAAAAGCACCGCGGGGTGTTCAGCATGGGGAGGTCAGGGAACATGCAGTGGCAATGTAGGATAGGTTTCTGAAAAACATCGCGGGGTGTGCGCATTTTATGGGTGTGTGTTACATTACAATCACTAGTAGGAGTGAGAAACTCATCACGGGGTGGTGCGCATTGTATGGGTGTGTGTTACATTACATTCACTAGTAGGAGTGAGAAAAACATCACGGGGTGGTGCGCATTGTATGGGTGTGTGTTACATTACATTCCCTAGTAGGAGTGAAAAAACATCACACGGTGGTGTGAATCGGAGGGTCTGAATTAGGATAGGCAGTGAGTGGAAATGTAGGTTGGAGAAAAGCACCGCGGGGTGGTCAGCATGGGGAGGTCAGGGAACATGCAGTGGCAATGTAGGATAGGTTTCAGAAAAACTTCGCGGGGTGGTGCGCATTGTATGGGTGTGTGTTACATTACATTCACTAGTAGGAGTGAGAAAAACATCACGGGGTGCTGCGCATTTTATGGGTGTGTGTTACATTACATTCACTAGTAGGAATGAGAAAAACATCACGGGGTGGTGCGCATTGTATGGGTTTGTGTTCCATTACATTCACTAGTAGGAGTGAGAAAAACATCACGGGGTGGTGTGAATCGGAGGGTCTGAATTAGGATAGGCAGTGAGTGGCAATGTAGAATGGAGAAAAGCACTGCGGGCTTGTCAGCATGGGGAGGTCAGGGAACATGCAGTGGCAATGTAGGATAGGTTTCTGAAAAACATCGCGGAGTGGTGCGCATTTTATGGGTGTGTGTTACATGACATTCACTAGTAGGAGTGAGACAAACATCACGGGGTGGTGCGCATTGTATGGGTGTGTGTTACATTACATTCACTAGTAGGAGTGAGAAAAACATCACGGGGTGGTGTGAATCGGAGGGTCTGAATTATAATAGTCAGTGAGTGGCAATGTAGGATGGAGAAAAGCACCGCGGGGTGGTCAGCATGGGGAGGTCAGGGAACATGCAGTGGCAATGTAGGATAGGTTTCTGAAAAACATCGCGGGGTGGTGCGCATTGTATGGGTGTGTGTTACATTACATTCACTAGTAGGAGTGAGAAAAACATCACGGGGTGGTGCGCATTGTATGGGTGTGTGATACATTACATTCACTAGTAGGAGTGAGAAAAACATCACGGGGTGGTGTGAATCGGAGGGTCTGAATTAGGATAGGCAGTGAGTGGCAATGTAGGATGGAGAAAAGCCCCGCGGGGTGGTCAGCATGGGGAGGTCAGGGAACATGCAGTGGCAATGTAGGATAGGTTTCTGAAATACATCGCGGGGTGGTGCGCATTGTATGGGTGTGTGTTACATTACATTCACTAGTAGGAGTGAGAAAAACATCGCGGGGTGGTGCGCATTGTATGGGTGTGTGTTACATTACATTCACTAGTAGGAGTGAGAAAAACATCACGGGGTGGTGTGAATCGGAGGGTCTGAATTAGGATAGGCAGTGAGTGGCAATGTAGGATGGAGAAAAGCACCGCGGGGTGGTCAGCATGGGGAGGTCAGGGAACATGCAGTGGCAATGGAGGATAGGATTCTGAAAAACTTCGCGGGGTGGTGCGCATTGTATGGGTGTGTGTTACATTACATTCAATAGTAGGAGTGAGAAAAACATCACGGGGTGGTGCGCATTGTATGGGTGTGTGTTACATTACATTCACTAGTAGGAGTGAGAAAATCATCATGGGGTGGTGTGAATCGGAGGGTCTGAATTAGGATAGGCAGTGAGTGGCAATGTAGGATGGAGAAAAGCACCGCAGGGTGGTCAGCATGGGGAGGTCAGGGAACATGCAGTGGCAATGTAGGATAGGTTTCTGAAAAACATCGCGGGGTGGTGCGCATTGTATGGGAGTGTGTTACATTACATTCACTAGTAGGAGTGAGAAAAACATCACGGGGTGGTGCGCATTGTATGGGTGTGTGTTACAATACATTCACTAGTAGGAGTGAGAAAAACATCACGGGGTGGTGTGAATCGGAGGGTCTGAATTAGGATAGGCAGTGAGTGGCAATGTAGGATGGAGAAAAGCACCGCGGGGTGTTCAGCATGGGGAGGTCAGGGAACATGCAGTGGCAATGTAGGATAGGTTTCTGAAAAACATCGCGGGGTGTGCGCATTTTATGGGTGTGTGTTACATTACAATCACTAGTAGGAGTGAGAAACTCATCACGGGGTGGTGCGCATTGTATGGGTGTGTGTTACATTACATTCACTAGTAGGAGTGAGAAAAACATCACGGGGTGGTGCGCATTGTATGGGTGTGTGTTACATTACATTCCCTAGTAGGAGTGAAAAAACATCACAGGGTGGTGTGAATCGGAGGGTCTGAATTAGGATAGGCAGTGAGTGGCAATGTAGGATGGAGAAAAGCACCGCGGGGTGGTCAGCATGGGGAGGTCAGGGAACATGCAGTGGCAATGTAGGATATGTTTCTGAAAAACATCGCGGGGTGGTGCGCATTTTATGGGTGTGTGTTACATTACATTCACTAGTAGGAGTGAGAAACTCATCACGGGGTGGTGCGCATTGTATGGGTGTGTGTTACATTACATTCACTAGTGGGAGTGAGAAAAACATCACGGGGTGGTGTGAATCGGAGGGTCTGAATTAGGATAGGCAGTGAGTGGCAATGTAGGATGGAGAAAAGCACCGCGGGGTGGTGAGCATGGGGAGGTCAGGGAACATGCAGTGGCAATGTAGGATAGGTTTCTGAAAAACATCGTGGGGTGGTGCGCATTGTATATGTGTGTGTTACATTACATTCACTAGTAGGAGTGAGAAAAACATCACGGGGTGGTGCGCATTGTATGGGTGTGTGTTACATTACATTCACTAGTAGGAGTGAGAAAAACATCACGGGGTGGTGTGAATCGGAGGGTCTGAATTAGGATAGGCAGTGAGTGGCAATGTAGGATGGAGAAAAGCACCGCGGGGTGGTCAGCATGGGGAGGTCAGGGAACATGCAGTGGCAATGTAGGATAGGTTTCTGAAAAACATCGGGGAGTGGTGCGCATTGTATGGGTGTGTGTTACATTACATTCACTAGTAGGAGTGAGAAAAACATCACGGGGTGGTGCGCATTGTATGGGTGTGTGTTACATTACATTCACTAGTAGGAGTGAGAAAAACATCACGAGATGTGTGAATCGGAGGGTCTGAATTAGGATAGGCAGTGAGTGGCAATGTAGGATGGAGAAAAGCACTGCGGGCTTGTCAGCATGGGGAGGTCAGGGAACATGCAGTGGCAATGTAGGATAGGTTTGTGAAAAACATCGCGGAGTGGTGCGCATTTTATGGGTGTGTGTTACATGACATTCACTAGTAGGAGTGAGACAAACATCACGGGGTGGTGCGCATTGTATGGGTGTGTGTTACATTACATTCACTAGTAGGAGTGAGAAAAACATCACGGGGTGGTGTGAATCGGAGGGTCTGAATTATAATAGTCAGTGAGTGGCAATGTAGGATGGAGAAAAGCACCGCGGGGTGGTCAGCATGGGGAGGTCAGGGAACATGCAGTGGCAATGTAGGATAGGTTTCTGAAAAACATCGCGGGGTGGTGCGCATTGTATGGGTGTGTGTTACATTACATTCACTAGTAGGAGTGAGAAAAACATCACGGGGTGGTGCGCATTGTATGGGTGTGTGATACATTACATTCACTAGTAGGAGTGAGAAAAACATCACGGGGTGGTGTGAATCGGAGGGTCTGAATTAGGATAGGCAGTGAGTGGCAATGTAGGATGGAGAAAAGCCCCGCGGGGTGGTCAGCATGGGGAGGTCAGGGAACATGCAGTGGCAATGTAGGATAGGTTTCTGAAATACATCGCGGGGTGGTGGGCATTGTATGGGTGTGTGTTACATTACATTCACTAGTAGGAGTGAGAAAAACATCGCGGGGTGGTGCGCATTGTATGGGTGTGTGTTACATTACATTCACTAGTAGGAGTGAGAAAAACATCACGGGGTGGTGTGAATCGGAGGGTCTGAATTAGGATAGGCAGTGAGTGGCAATGTAGGATGGAGAAAAGCACCGCGGGGTGGTCAGCATGGGGAGGTCAGGGAACATGCAGTGGCAATGTAGGATAGGATTCTGAAAAACTTCGCGGGGTGGTGCGCATTGTATGGGTGTGTGTTACATTACATTCAATAGTAGGAGTGAGAAAAACATCACGGGGTGGTGCGCATTGTATGGGTGTGTGTTACATTACATTCACTAGTAGGAGTGAGAAAAACATCATGGGGTGGTGTGAATCGGAGGGTCTGAATTAGGATAGGCAGTGAGTGGCAATGTAGGATGGAGAAAAGCACCGCAGGGTGGTCAGCATGGGGAGGTCAGGGAACATGCAGTGGCAATGTAGGATAGGTTTCTGAAAAACATCGCGGGGTGGTGCGCATTGTATGGGAGTGTGTTACATTACATTCACTAGTAGGAGTGAGAAAAACATCACGGGGTGGTGCACATTGCATAGGTGTGTGTTACATTACATTCACTAGTAGGAGTGAGAAAAACATCACGGAGTGGTGTGAATCGGAGGGTCTGAATTAGGATAGGCAGTGAGTGGCAATGTAGGATGGAGAAAAGCACCGCAGGGTGGTCAGCATGGGGAGGTCAGGGAACATGAAGTGGCAATGTAGGATAGGTTTCTGAAAAACTTCGCGGGGTGGTGCGCATTGTATGCGTATGTGTTACATTACATTCACTATTAGGAGTGAGAAAAACATCACGGGTTGGTGCACATTGTATGGGTGTGTGTTACATTACATTCACTAGTAGGAGTGAGAAAAACACCACGGGGTGGTGTGAATCGGAGGGTCTTAATTAGGATAGGCAGTGAGAGGCAATGTAGGATGGAGAAAAGCACCGCGGGGTGGTCAGCACGGGGAGGTCAGGGAACATGCAGTGGCATTATAGGATAGGTTTCTGAAAAACATCGCGGGGTGGTGCGCATTGTATGGGTGTGTGTTACAATACATTCACTAGTAGGAGTGAGAAAAACATCACGGGGTGGTGTGAATCGGAGGGTCTGAATTAGGATAGGCAGTGAGTGGCAATGTAGGATGGAGAAAAGCACCGCGGGGTGTTCAGCATGGGGAGGTCAGGGAACATGCAGTGGCAATGTAGGATAGGTTTCTGAAAAACATCGCGGGGTGTGCGCATTTTATGGGTGTGTGTTACAGTACAATAACTAGTAGGAGTGAGAAACTCATCACGGGGTGGTGCGCATTGTATGGGTGTGTGTTACATTACATTCACTAGTAGGAGTGAGAAAAACATCACGGGGTGGTGCGCATTGTATGGGTGTGTGTTACATTACATTCCCTAGTAGGAGTGAAAAAACATCACAGGGTGGTGTGAATCGGAGGGTCTGAATTAGGATAGGCAGTGAGTGGCAATGTAGGATGGAGAAAAGCACCACGGGGTGGTCAGCATGGGGAGGTCAGGGAACATGCAGTGGCAATGTAGGATAGGTTTCTGAAAAACATCGCGGGGTGGTGCGCATTTTATGGGTGTGTGTTACATTACATTCACTAGTAGGCGTGAGAAACTCATCACGGGGTAGTGCGCATTGTATGGGTGTGTGTTACATTACATTCACTAGTGGGAGTGAGAAAAACATCACGGGGTGGTGTGAATCGGAGGGTCTGAATTAGGATAGGCAGTGAGTGGCAATGTAGGATGGAGAAAAGCACCGCGGAGTTGTGAGCATGGGGAGGTCAGGGAACATGCAGTGGCAATGTAGGATAGGTTTCTGAAAAACATCGTGGGGTGGTGCGCATTGTATATGTGTGTGTTACATTACATTCACTAGTAGGAGTGAGAAAAACATCACGGGGTGGTGCGCATTGTATGGGTGTGTGTTACATTACATTCACTAGTAGGAGTGAGAAAAACATCACGGGGTGGTGTGAATCGGAGGGTCTGAATTAGGATAGGCAGTGAGTGGCAATGTAGGATGGAGAAAAGCACCGCGGGGTGGTCAGCATGGGGAGGTCAGGGAACATGCAGTGGCAATGTAGGATAGGTTTCTGAAAAACATCGGGGAGTGGTGCGCATTGTATGGGTGTGTGTTACATTACATTCACTAGTAGGAGTGAGAAAAACATCACGGGGTGGTGCGCATTGTATGGGTGTGTGTTACATTACATTCACTAGTAGGAGTGAGAAAAACATCACGGGATGTGTGAATCGGAGGGTCTGAATTAGGATAGGCAGTGAGTGTCAATGTAGGATGGAGAAAAGCACTGCGGGCTGGTCAGCATGGGGAGGTCAGGGAACATGCAGTGGCAATGTAGGATAGGTTTCTGAAAAACATCGCGGAGTGGTGCGCATTTTATGGGTGTGTGTTACATGACATTCACTAGTAGGAGTGAGAAAAACATCACGGGTTGGTGCGCATTGTATGGGTGTGTGTTACATTACATTCACTAGTAGGAGTGAGAAAAACATCATGGGGTGGTGTGAATCGGAGGGTCTGAATTAGGATAGGCAGTGAGTGGAAATGTAGGTTGGAGAAAAGCACCGCGGGGTGGTCAGCATGGGGAGGTCAGGGAACATGCAGTGGCAATGTAGGATAGGTTTCAGAAAAACTTCTCGGGGTGGTGCGCATTGTATGGGTGTGTGTTACATTACATTCACTAGTAGGAGTGAGAAAAACATCACGGGGTGCTGCGCATTTTATGGGTGTGTGTTACATTACATTCACTAGTAGGAATGAGAAAAACATCACGGGGTGGTGCGCATTGTATGGGTGTGTGTTACATTACATTCACTAGTAGGAGTGAGAAAAACATCACGGGGTGGTGTGAATCGGAGGGTCTGAATTAGGATAGGCAGTGAGTGGCAATGTAGGATGGAGAAAAGCACCGCGTGGTGGTCCGCATGGGGAGGTCAGGGAATATGCAGTGGCAATGTAGGATAGGTTTCTGAAAAACATCGCGGGGTGTTGCGCATTGTATGGGTGTGTGTTACATTACATTCACTAGTAGGAGTGAGAAATACATCACGGGGTGGTGCGCATTGTATGGGTTTGTGTTACATTACATTCACTAGTAGGAGTGAGAAAAACATCACGGGGTGGTCCGCATTGTATGGGTGTGTGTTACATTACACTCACTAGTAGGAGTGAGAAAAACATCACGGGGTGTGTGAATCGGAGGGTCTGAATTAGGATAGGCAGTGAGTGTCAATGTAGGATGGAGAAAAGCACCGCAGGCTGATCAGCATGGGGAGGTCAGGGAACATGCAGTGGCAATGTAGGATAGCTTTCTGAAAAACATCGCGGAGTGGTGCGCATTTTATGGGTGTGTGTTGCATGACATTCACCAGTAGGAGTGAGAAAAACATCACGGGTTGGTGCGCATTGTATGGGTGTGTGTTACGTTACATTCACTAGTAGGAGTGAGAAAAACATCACGGGGTGGTGTGAATCGGAGGGTCTGAATTAGGATAGGCAGTGAGTGGCAATGTAGGATGGAGAAAAGCACCGCGGGGTGGTCAGCATGGGGAGGTCAGGGAACATGCAGTGGCAATGTAGGATAGGTTTCTGAAAAACATCGCGGAGTGGTGCGCATTTTATGGGTGTGTGTTACATTACATTCACTAGTAGGAGTGAGAAAAACATCACGGGGTTGTGCGCATTTTATGGGTGTGTGTTACATTACATTCACTAGTAGGAGTGAGAAAAACATCATGGGGTGGTGCGCATTGTATGGGTGTGTGTTACATTACATTCACTAGTAGGAGTGAGAAAAACATCACAGGGTGGTGTGAATCGGAGGGTCTGAATTAGGATAGGCAGTGAGTGGCAATGTAGGATGGAGAAAAGCACCGCGGGGAGGTAAGCATGGGGAGGTCAGGGAACATGCAGTGGCAATGTAGGATAGGTTTCTGAAAAACATCGCGGGGTGTTGCGCATTGTATGGGTGTGTGTTACATTACATTCACTAGTAGGAGTGAGAAAAACATCACGGGGTGGTGCGCATTGTATGGGTGTGTGTTACATTACATTCACTAGTAGGAGTGAGAAAAACATCACGGGGTGGTGTGAATCGGAGGGTCTGAATTAGGATAGGCAGTGAGTGGCAATGTAGGATGGAGAAAAGCACCGCGGGGTGTTCAGCATGGGGAGGTCAGGGAACATGCAGTGGCAATGTAGGATAGGTTTCTGAAAAACATCGCGGGGTGGTGCGCATTGTATGGGTGTGTGTTACATTACATTCACTAGTAGGAGTGAGAAACTCATCACGGGGTGGTGCGCATTGTATGGGTGTGTGTTACATTACATTCACTAGTAGGAGTGAGAAAAACATCACGGGGTGGTGCGCATTGTATGGGTGTGTGTTACATTACATTCCCTAGTAGGAGTGAAAAAACATCACAGGGTGGTGTGAATCGGAGGGTCTGAATTAGGATAGGCAGTGAGTGGCAATGTAGGATGGAGAAAAGCACCACGGGGTGGTCAGCATGGGGAGGTCAGGGAACATGCAGTGGCAATGTAGGATAGGTTTCTGAAAAACATCGCGGGGTGGTGCGCATTTTATGGGTGTGTGTTACATTACATTCACTAGTAGGCGTGAGAAACTCATCACGGGGTGGTGCGCATTGTATGGGTGTGTGTTACATTACATTCACTAGTAGGAGTGAGAAAAACATCACGGGGTGGTGCGCATTGTATGGGTGTGTGTTACATTACATTCCCTAGTAGGAGTGAAAAAACATCACACGGTGGTGTGAATCGGAGGGTCTGAATTAGGATAGGCAGTGAGTGGAAATGTAGGTTGGAGAAAAGCACCGCGGGGTGGTCAGCATGGGGAGGTCAGGGAACATGCAGTGGCAATGTAGGATAGGTTTCAGAAAAACTTCGCGGGGTGGTGCGCATTGTATGGGTGTGTGTTACATTACATTCACTAGTAGGAGTGAGAAAAACATCACGGGGTGCTGCGCATTTTATGGGTGTGTGTTACATTACATTCACTAGTAGGAATGAGAAAAA
Source organism: Cavia porcellus (assembly GCF_034190915.1). NCBI lineage: Eukaryota > Metazoa > Chordata > Mammalia > Rodentia > Caviidae > Cavia > Cavia porcellus. The sequence continues at coordinate 33,939,715 of NW_026947515.1, forward strand.
CATCACGGGGTGGTGCGCATTGTATGGGTTTGTGTTCCATTACATTCACTAGTAGGAGTGAGAAAAACATCACGGGGTGGTGTGAATCGGAGGGTCTGAATTAGGATAGGCAGTGAGTGGCAATGTAGAATGGAGAAAAGCACTGCGGGCTTGTCAGCATGGGGAGGTCAGGGAACATGCAATGGCAATGTAGGATAGGTTTCTGAAAAACATCGCGGAGTGGTGCGCATTTTATGGGTGTGTGTTACATGACATTCACTAGTAGGAGTGAGACAAACATCACGGGGTGGTGCGCATTGTATGGGTGTGTGTTACATTACATTCACTAGTAGGAGTGAGAAAAACATCACGGGGTGGTGTGAATCGGAGGGTCTGAATTATAATAGTCAGTGAGTGGCAATGTAGGATGGAGAAAAGCACCGCGGGGTGGTCAGCATGGGGAGGTCAGGGAACATGCAGTGGCAATGTAGGATAGGTTTCTGAAAAACATCGCGGGGTGGTGCGCATTGTATGGGTGTGTGTTACATTACATTCACTAGTAGGAGTGAGAAAAACATCACGGGGTGGTGCGCATTGTATGGGTGTGTGATACATTACATTCACTAGTAGGAGTGAGAAAAACATCACGGGGTGGTGTGAATCGGAGTGTCTGAATTAGGATAGGCAGTGAGTGGCAATGTAGGATGGAGAAAAGCCCCGCGGGGTGGTCAGCATGGGGAGGTCAGGGAACATGCAGTGGCAATGTAGGATAGGTTTCTGAAATACATCGCGGGGTGGTGCGCATTGTATGGGTGTGTGTTACATTACATTCACTAGTAGGAGTGAGAAAAACATCGCGGGGTGGTGCGCATTGTATGGGTGTGTGTTACATTACATTCACTAGTAGGAGTGAGAAAAACATCACGGGGTGGTGTGAATCGGAGGGTCTGAATTAGGATAGGCAGTGAGTGGCAATGTAGGATGGAGAAAAGCACCGCGGGGTGGTCAGCATGGGGAGGTCAGGGAACATGCAGTGGCAATGGAGGATAGGATTCTGAAAAACTTCGCGGGGTGGTGCGCATTGTATGGGTGTGTGTTACATTACATTCAATAGTAGGAGTGAGAAAAACATCACGGGGTGGTGCGCATTGTATGGGTGTGTGTTACATTACATTCACTAGTAGGAGTGAGAAAATCATCATGGGGTGGTGTGAATCGGAGGGTCTGAATTAGGATAGGCAGTGAGTGGCAATGTAGGATGGAGAAAAGCACCGCAGGGTGGTCAGCATGGGGAGGTCAGGGAACATGCAGTGGCAATGTAGGATAGGTTTCTGAAAAACATCGCGGGGTGGTGCGCATTGTATGGGAGTGTGTTACATTACATTCACTAGTAGGAGTGAGAAAAACATCACGGGGTGGTGCGCATTGTATGGGTGTGTGTTACAATACATTCACTAGTAGGAGTGAGAAAAACATCACGGGGTGGTGTGAATCGGAGGGTCTGAATTAGGATAGGCAGTGAGTGGCAATGTAGGATGGAGAAAAGCACCGCGGGGTGTTCAGCATGGGGAGGTCAGGGAACATGCAGTGGCAATGTAGGATAGGTTTCTGAAAAACATCGCGGGGTGTGCGCATTTTATGGGTGTGTGTTACATTACAATCACTAGTAGGAGTGAGAAACTCATCACGGGGTGGTGCGCATTGTATGGGTGTGTGTTACATTACATTCACTAGTAGGAGTGAGAAAAACATCACGGGGTGGTGCGCATTGTATGGGTGTGTGTTACATTACATTCCCTAGTAGGAGTGAAAAAACATCACAGGGTGGTGTGAATCGGAGGGTCTGAATTAGGATAGGCAGTGAGTGGCAATGTAGGATGGAGAAAAGCACCGCGGGGTGGTCAGCATGGGGAGGTCAGGGAACATGCAGTGGCAATGTAGGATATGTTTCTGAAAAACATCGCGGGGTGGTGCGCATTTTATGGGTGTGTGTTACATTACATTCACTAGTAGGAGTGAGAAACTCATCACGGGGTGGTGCGCATTGTATGGGTGTGTGTTACATTACATTCACTAGTGGGAGTGAGAAAAACATCACGGGGTGGTGTGAATCGGAGGGTCTGAATTAGGATAGGCAGTGAGTGGCAATGTAGGATGGAGAAAAGCACCGCGGGGTGGTGAGCATGGGGAGGTCAGGGAACATGCAGTGGCAATGTAGGATAGGTTTCTGAAAAACATCGTGGGGTGGTGCGCATTGTATATGTGTGTGTTACATTACATTCACTAGTAGGAGTGAGAAAAACATCACGGGGTGGTGCGCATTGTATGGGTGTGTGTTACATTACATTCACTAGTAGGAGTGAGAAAAACATCACGGGGTGGTGTGAATCGGAGGGTCTGAATTAGGATAGGCAGTGAGTGGCAATGTAGGATGGAGAAAAGCACCGCGGGGTGGTCAGCATGGGGAGGTCAGGGAACATGCAGTGGCAATGTAGGATAGGTTTCTGAAAAACATCGGGGAGTGGTGCGCATTGTATGGGTGTGTGTTACATTACATTCACTAGTAGGAGTGAGAAAAACATCACGGGGTGGTGCGCATTGTATGGGTGTGTGTTACATTACATTCACTAGTAGGAGTGAGAAAAACATCACGAGATGTGTGAATCGGAGGGTCTGAATTAGGATAGGCAGTGAGTGGCAATGTAGGATGGAGAAAAGCACTGCGGGCTTGTCAGCATGGGGAGGTCAGGGAACATGCAGTGGCAATGTAGGATAGGTTTGTGAAAAACATCGCGGAGTGGTGCGCATTTTATGGGTGTGTGTTACATGACATTCACTAGTAGGAGTGAGACAAACATCACGGGGTGGTGCGCATTGTATGGGTGTGTGTTACATTACATTCACTAGTAGGAGTGAGAAAAACATCACGGGGTGGTGTGAATCGGAGGGTCTGAATTATAATAGTCAGTGAGTGGCAATGTAGGATGGAGAAAAGCACCGCGGGGTGGTCAGCATGGGGAGGTCAGGGAACATGCAGTGGCAATGTAGGATAGGTTTCTGAAAAACATCGCGGGGTGGTGCGCATTGTATGGGTGTGTGTTACATTACATTCACTAGTAGGAGTGAGAAAAACATCACGGGGTGGTGCGCATTGTATGGGTGTGTGATACATTACATTCACTAGTAGGAGTGAGAAAAACATCACGGGGTGGTGTGAATCGGAGGGTCTGAATTAGGATAGGCAGTGAGTGGCAATGTAGGATGGAGAAAAGCCCCGCGGGGTGGTCAGCATGGGGAGGTCAGGGAACATGCAGTGGCAATGTAGGATAGGTTTCTGAAATACATCGCGGGGTGGTGGGCATTGTATGGGTGTGTGTTACATTACATTCACTAGTAGGAGTGAGAAAAACATCGCGGGGTGGTGCGCATTGTATGGGTGTGTGTTACATTACATTCACTAGTAGGAGTGAGAAAAACATCACGGGGTGGTGTGAATCGGAGGGTCTGAATTAGGATAGGCAGTGAGTGGCAATGTAGGATGGAGAAAAGCACCGCGGGGTGGTCAGCATGGGGAGGTCAGGGAACATGCAGTGGCAATGTAGGATAGGATTCTGAAAAACTTCGCGGGGTGGTGCGCATTGTATGGGTGTGTGTTACATTACATTCAATAGTAGGAGTGAGAAAAACATCACGGGGTGGTGCGCATTGTATGGGTGTGTGTTACATTACATTCACTAGTAGGAGTGAGAAAAACATCATGGGGTGGTGTGAATCGGAGGGTCTGAATTAGGATAGGCAGTGAGTGGCAATGTAGGATGGAGAAAAGCACCGCAGGGTGGTCAGCATGGGGAGGTCAGGGAACATGCAGTGGCAATGTAGGATAGGTTTCTGAAAAACATCGCGGGGTGGTGCGCATTGTATGGGAGTGTGTTACATTACATTCACTAGTAGGAGTGAGAAAAACATCACGGGGTGGTGCACATTGCATAGGTGTGTGTTACATTACATTCACTAGTAGGAGTGAGAAAAACATCACGGAGTGGTGTGAATCGGAGGGTCTGAATTAGGATAGGCAGTGAGTGGCAATGTAGGATGGAGAAAAGCACCGCAGGGTGGTCAGCATGGGGAGGTCAGGGAACATGAAGTGGCAATGTAGGATAGGTTTCTGAAAAACTTCGCGGGGTGGTGCGCATTGTATGCGTATGTGTTACATTACATTCACTATTAGGAGTGAGAAAAACATCACGGGTTGGTGCACATTGTATGGGTGTGTGTTACATTACATTCACTAGTAGGAGTGAGAAAAACACCACGGGGTGGTGTGAATCGGAGGGTCTTAATTAGGATAAGCAGTGAGAGGCAATGTAGGATGGAGAAAAGCACCGCGGGGTGGTCAGCACGGGGAGGTCAGGGAACATGCAGTGGCATTATAGGATAGGTTTCTGAAAAACATCGCGGGGTGGTGCGCATTGTATGGGTGTGTGTTACAATACATTCACTAGTAGGAGTGAGAAAAACATCACGGGGTGGTGTGAATCGGAGGGTCTGAATTAGGATAGGCAGTGAGTGGCAATGTAGGATGGAGAAAAGCACCGCGGGGTGTTCAGCATGGGGAGGTCAGGGAACATGCAGTGGCAATGTAGGATAGGTTTCTGAAAAACATCGCGGGGTGTGCGCATTTTATGGGTGTGTGTTACAGTACAATAACTAGTAGGAGTGAGAAACTCATCACGGGGTGGTGCGCATTGTATGGGTGTGTGTTACATTACATTCACTAGTAGGAGTGAGAAAAACATCACGGGGTGGTGCGCATTGTATGGGTGTGTGTTACATTACATTCCCTAGTAGGAGTGAAAAAACATCACAGGGTGGTGTGAATCGGAGGGTCTGAATTAGGATAGGCAGTGAGTGGCAATGTAGGATGGAGAAAAGCACCACGGGGTGGTCAGCATGGGGAGGTCAGGGAACATGCAGTGGCAATGTAGGATAGGTTTCTGAAAAACATCGCGGGGTGGTGCGCATTTTATGGGTGTGTGTTACATTACATTCACTAGTAGGCGTGAGAAACTCATCACGGGGTGGTGCGCATTGTATGGGTGTGTGTTACATTACATTCACTAGTGGGAGTGAGAAAAACATCACGGGGTGGTGTGAATCGGAGGGTCTGAATTAGGATAGGCAGTGAGTGGCAATGTAGGATGGAGAAAAGCACCGCGGAGTGGTGAGCATGGGGAGGTCAGGGAACATGCAGTGGCAATGTAGGATAGGTTTCTGAAAAACATCGTGGGGTGGTGCGCATTGTATATGTGTGTGTTACATTACATTCACTAGTAGGAGTGAGAAAAACATCACGGGGTGGTGCGCATTGTATGGGTGTGTGTTACATTACATTCACTAGTAGGAGTGAGAAAAACATCACGGGGTGGTGTGAATCGGAGGGTCTGAATTAGGATAGGCAGTGAGTGGCAATGTAGGATGGAGAAAAGCACCGCGGGGTGGTCAGCATGGGGAGGTCAGGGAACATGCAGTGGCAATGTAGGATAGGTTTCTGAAAAACATCGGGGAGTGGTGCGCATTGTATGGGTGTGTGTTACATTACATTCACTAGTAGGAGTGAGAAAAACATCACGGGGTGGTGCGCATTGTATGGGTGTGTGTTACATTACATTCACTAGTAGGAGTGAGAAAAACATCACGGGATGTGTGAATCGGAGGGTCTGAATTAGGATAGGCAGTGAGTGTCAATGTAGGATGGAGAAAAGCACTGCGGGCTGGTCAGCATGGGGAGGTCAGGGAACATGCAGTGGCAATGTAGGATAGGTTTCTGAAAAACATCGCGGAGTGGTTCGCATTTTATGGGTGTGTGTTACATGACATTCACTAGTAGGAGTGAGAAAAACATCACGGGTTGGTGCGCATTGTATGGGTGTGTGTTACATTACATTCACTAGTAGGAGTGAGAAAAACATCATGGGGTGGTGTGAATCGGAGGGTCTGAATTAGGATAGGCAGTGAGTGGAAATGTAGGTTGGAGAAAAGCACCGCGGGGTGGTCAGCATGGGGAGGTCAGGGAACATGCAGTGGCAATGTAGGATAGGTTTCAGAAAAACTTCGCGGGGTGGTGCGCATTGTATGGGTGTGTGTTACATTACATTCACTAGTAGGAGTGAGAAAAACATCACGGGGTGCTGCGCATTTTATGGGTGTGTGTTACATTACATTCACTAGTAGGAATGAGAAAAACATCACGGGGTGGTGCGCATTGTATGGGTGTGTGTTACATTACATTCACTAGTAGGAGTGAGAAAAACATCACGGGGTGGTGTGAATCGGAGGGTCTGAATTAGGATAGGCAGTGAGTGGCAATGTAGGATGGAGAAAAGCACCGCGTGGTGGTCCGCATGGGGAGGTCAGGGAATATGCAGTGGCAATGTAGGATAGGTTTCTGAAAAACATCGCGGGGTGTTGCGCATTGTATGGGTGTGTGTTACATTACATTCACTAGTAGGAGTGAGAAATACATCACGGGGTGGTGCGCATTGTATGGGTTTGTGTTACATTACATTCACTAGTAGGAGTGAGAAAAACATCACGGGGTGGTCCGCATTGTATGGGTGTGTGTTACATTACACTCACTAGTAGGAGTGAGAAAAACATCACGGGGTGTGTGAATCGGAGGGTCTGAATTAGGATAGGCAGTGAGTGTCAATGTAGGATGGAGAAAAGCACCGCAGGCTGATCAGCATGGGGAGGTCAGGGAACATGCAGTGGCAATGTAGGATAGCTTTCTGAAAAACATCGCGGAGTGGTGCGCATTTTATGGGTGTGTGTTACATGACATTCACCAGTAGGAGTGAGAAAAACATCACGGGTTGGTGCGCATTGTATGGGTGTGTGTTACGTTACATTCACTAGTAGGAGTGAGAAAAACATCACGGGGTGGTGTGAATCGGAGGGTCTGAATTAGGATAGGCAGTGAGTGGCAATGTAGGATGGAGAAAAGCACCGCGGGGTGGTCAGCATGGGGAGGTCAGGGAACATGCAGTGGCAATGTAGGATAGGTTTCTGAAAAACATCGCGGAGTGGTGCGCATTTTATGGGTGTGTGTTACATTACATTCACTAGTAGGAGTGAGAAAAACATCACGGGGTTGTGCGCATTTTATGGGTGTGTGTTACATTACATTCACTAGTAGGAGTGAGAAAAACATCATGGGGTGGTGCGCATTGTATGGGTGTGTGTTACATTACATTCACTAGTAGGAGTGAGAAAAACATCACAGGGTGGTGTGAATCGGAGGGTCTGAATTAGGATAGGCAGTGAGTGGCAATGTAGGATGGAGAAAAGCACCGCGGGGAGGTAAGCATGGGGAGGTCAGGGAACATGCAGTGGCAATGTAGGATAGGTTTCTGAAAAACATCGCGGGGTGTTGCGCATTGTATGGGTGTGTGTTACATTACATTCACTAGTAGGAGTGAGAAAAACATCACGGGGTGGTGCGCATTGTATGGGTGTGTGTTACATTACATTCACTAGTAGGAGTGAGAAAAACATCACGGGGTGGTGTGAATCGGAGGGTCTGAATTAGGATAGGCAGTGAGTGGCAATGTAGGATGGAGAAAAGCACCGCGGGGTGTTCAGCATGGGGAGGTCAGGGAACATGCAGTGGCAATGTAGGATAGGTTTCTGAAAAACATCGCGGGGTGGTGCGCATTGTATGGGTGTGTGTTACATTACATTCACTAGTAGGAGTGAGAAACTCATCACGGGGTGGTGCGCATTGTATGGGTGTGTGTTACATTACATTCACTAGTAGGAGTGAGAAAAACATCACGGGGTGGTGCGCATTGTATGGGTGTGTGTTACATTACATTCCCTAGTAGGAGTGAAAAAACATCACAGGGTGGTGTGAATCGGAGGGTCTGAATTAGGATAGGCAGTGAGTGGCAATGTAGGATGGAGAAAAGCACCACGGGGTGGTCAGCATGGGGAGGTCAGGGAACATGCAGTGGCAATGTAGGATAGGTTTCTGAAAAACATCGCGGGGTGGTGCGCATTTTATGGGTGTGTGTTACATTACATTCACTAGTAGGCGTGAGAAACTCATCACGGGGTGGTGCGCATTGTATGGGTGTGTGTTACATTACATTCACTAGTGGGAGTGAGAAAAACATCACGGGGTGGTGTGAATCGGAGGGTCTGAATTAGGATAGGCAGTGAGTGGCAATGTAGGATGGAGAAAAGCACCGCAGGGTGGTGAGCATGGGGAGGTCAGGGAACATGCAGTGGCAATGTAGGATAGGTTTCTGAAAAACATCGTGGGGTGGTGCGCATTGTATATGTGTGTGTTACATTACATTCACTAGTAGGAGTGAGAAAAACATCACGGGGTGGTGCGCATTGTATGGGTGTGTGTTACATTACATTCACTAGTAGGAGTGAGAAAAACATCACGGGATGTGTGAATCGGAGGGTCTGAATTAGGATAGGCAGTGAGTGTCAATGTAGGATGGAGAAAAGCACTGCGGGCTGGTCAGCATGGGGAGGTCAGGGAACATGCAGTGGCAATGTAGGATAGGTTTCTGAAAAACATCGCGGAGTGGTGCGCATTTTATGGGTGTGTGTTACATGACATTCACTAGTAGGAGTGAGAAAAACATCACGGGTTGGTGCGCATTGTATGGGTGTGTGTTACATTACATTCACTAGTAGGAGTGAGAAAAACATCATGGGGTGGTGTGAATCGGAGGGTCTGAATTAGGATAGGCAGTGAGTGGAAATGTAGGTTGGAGAAAAGCACCGCGGGGTGGTCAGCATGGGGAGGTCAGGGAACATGCAGTGGCAATGTAGGATAGGTTTCAGAAAAACTTCGCGGGGTGGTGCGCATTGTATGGGTGTGTGTTACATTACATTCACTAGTAGGAGTGAGAAAAACATCACGGGGTGCTGCGCATTTTATGGGTGTGTGTTACATTACATTCACTAGTAGGAGTGAGAAACTCATCACGGGGTGGTGCGCATTGTATGGGTGTGTGTTACATAACATTCACTAGTAGGAGTGAGAAAAACATCACGGGGTGGTGCGCATTGTATGGGTGTGTGTTACATTACATTCCCTAGTAGGAGTGAAAAAACATCACAGGGTGGTGTGAATCGGAGGGTCTGAATTAGGATAGGCAGTGAGTGGCAATGTAGGATGGAGAAAAGCACCACGGGGTGGTCAGCATGGGGAGGTCAGGGAACATGCAGTGGCAATGTAGGATAGGTTTCTGAAAAACATCGCGGGGTGGTGCGCATTTTATGGGTGTGTGTTACATTACATTCACTAGTAGGCGTGAGAAACTCATCACGGGGTGGTGCGCATTGTATGGGTGTGTGTTACATTACATTCACTAGTGGGAGTGAGAAAAACATCACGGGGTGGTGTGAATCGGAGGGTCTGAATTAGGATAGGCAGTGAGTGGCAATGTAGGATGGAGAAAAGCACCGCAGGGTGGTGAGCATGGGGAGGTCAGGGAACATGCAGTGGCAATGTAGGATAGGTTTCTGAAAAACATCGTGGGGTGGTGCGCATTGTATATGTGTGTGTTACATTACATTCACTAGTAGGAGTGAGAAATACATCACGGGGTGGTGCGCATTGTATGGGTTTGTGTTACATTACATTCACTAGTAGGAGTGAGAAAAACATCACGGGGTGGTCCGCATTGTATGGGTGTGTGTTACATTACACTCACTAGTAGGAGTGAGAAAAACATCACGGGGTGTGTGAATCGGAGGGTCTGAATTAGGATAGGCAGTGAGTGTCAATGTAGGATGGAGAAAAGCACCGCAGGCTGATCAGCATGGGGAGGTCAGGGAACATGCAGTGGCAATGTAGGATAGCTTTCTGAAAAACATCGCGGAGTGGTGCGCATTTTATGGGTGTGTGTTACATGACATTCACCAGTAGGAGTGAGAAAAACATCACGGGTTGGTGCGCATTGTATGGGTGTGTGTTACGTTACATTCACTAGTAGGAGTGAGAAAAACATCACGGGGTGGTGTGAATCGGAGGGTCTGAATTAGGATAGGCAGTGAGTGGCAATGTAGGATGGAGAAAAGCACCGCGGGGTGGTCAGCATGGGGAGGTCAGGGAACATGCAGTGGCAATGTAGGATAGGTTTCTGAAAAACATCGCGGAGTGGTGCGCATTTTATGGGTGTGTGTTACATTACATTCACTAGTAGGAGTGAGAAAAACATCACGGGGTTGTGCGCATTTTATGGGTGTGTGTTACATTACATTCACTAGTAGGAGTGAGAAAAACATCATGGGGTGGTGCGCATTGTATGGGTGTGTGTTACATTACATTCACTAGTAGGAGTGAGAAAAACATCACAGGGTGGTGTGAATCGGAGGGTCTGAATTAGGATAGGCAGTGAGTGGCAATGTAGGATGGAGAAAAGCACCGCGGGGAGGTAAGCATGGGGAGGTCAGGGAACATGCAGTGGCAATGTAGGATAGGTTTCTGAAAAACATCGCGGAGTGGTGCGCATTTTATGGGTGTGTGTTACATTACATTCACTAGTAGGAGTGAGAAAAACATCACGGGGTTGTGCGCATTTTATGGGTGTGTGTTACATTACATTCACTAGTAGGAGTGAGAAAAACATCATGGGGTGGTGCGCATTGTATGGGTGTGTGTTACATTACATTCACTAGTAGGAGTGAGAAAAACATCACAGGGTGGTGTGAATCGGAGGGTCTGAATTAGGATAGGCAGTGAGTGGCAATGTAGGATGGAGAAAAGCACCGCGGGGAGGTAAGCATGGGGAGGTCAGGGAACATGCAGTGGCAATGTAGGATAGGTTTCTGAAAAACATCGCGGGGTGTTGCGCATTGTATGGGTGTGTGTTACATTACATTCACTAGTAGGAGTGAGAAAAACATCACGGGGTGGTGCGCATTGTATGGGTGTGTGTTACATTACATTCACTAGTAGGAGTGAGAAAAACATCACGGGGTGGTGTGAATCGGAGGGTCTGAATTAGGATAGGCAGTGAGTGGCAATGTAGGATGGAGAAAAGCACCGCGGGGTGTTCAGCATGGGGAGGTCAGGGAACATGCAGTGGCAATGTAGGATAGGTTTCTGAAAAACATCGCGGGGTGGTGCGCATTGTATGGGTGTGTGTTACATTACATTCACTAGTAGGAGTGAGAAACTCATCACGGGGTGGTGCGCATTGTATGGGTGTGTGTTACATTACATTCACTAGTAGGAGTGAGAAAAACATCACGGGGTGGTGCGCATTGTATGGGTGTGTGTTACATTACATTCCCTAGTAGGAGTGAAAAAACATCACAGGGTGGTGTGAATCGGAGGGTCTGAATTAGGATAGGCAGTGAGTGGCAATGTAGGATGGAGAAAAGCACCACGGGGTGGTCAGCATGGGGAGGTCAGGGAACATGCAGTGGCAATGTAGGATAGGTTTCTGAAAAACATCGCGGGGTGGTGCGCATTTTATGGGTGTGTGTTACATTACATTCACTAGTAGGCGTGAGAAACTCATCACGGGGTGGTGCGCATTGTATGGGTGTGTGTTACATTACATTCACTAGTGGGAGTGAGAAAAACATCACGGGGTGGTGTGAATCGGAGGGTCTGAATTAGGATAGGCAGTGAGTGGCAATGTAGGATGGAGAAAAGCACCGCAGGGTGGTGAGCATGGGGAGGTCAGGGAACATGCAGTGGCAATGTAGGATAGGTTTCTGAAAAACATCGTGGGGTGGTGCGCATTGTATATGTGTGTGTTACATTACATTCACTAGTAGGAGTGAGAAAAACATCACGGGGTGGTGCGCATTGTATGGGTGTGTGTTACATTACATTCACTAGTAGGAGTGAGAAAAACATCACGGGATGTGTGAATCGGAGGGTCTGAATTAGGATAGGCAGTGAGTGTCAATGTAGGATGGAGAAAAGCACTGCGGGCTGGTCAGCATGGGGAGGTCAGGGAACATGCAGTGGCAATGTAGGATAGGTTTCTGAAAAACATCGCGGAGTGGTGCGCATTTTATGGGTGTGTGTTACATGACATTCACTAGTAGGAGTGAGAAAAACATCACGGGTTGGTGCGCATTGTATGGGTGTGTGTTACATTACATTCACTAGTAGGAGTGAGAAAAACATCATGGGGTGGTGTGAATCGGAGGGTCTGAATTAGGATAGGCAGTGAGTGGAAATGTAGGTTGGAGAAAAGCACCGCGGGGTGGTCAGCATGGGGAGGTCAGGGAACATGCAGTGGCAATGTAGGATAGGTTTCAGAAAAACTTCGCGGGGTGGTGCGCATTGTATGGGTGTGTGTTACATTACATTCACTAGTAGGAGTGAGAAAAACATCACGGGGTGCTGCGCATTTTATGGGTGTGTGTTACATTACATTCACTAGTAGGAGTGAGAAACTCATCACGGGGTGGTGCGCATTGTATGGGTGTGTGTTACATAACATTCACTAGTAGGAGTGAGAAAAACATCACGGGGTGGTGCGCATTGTATGGGTGTGTGTTACATTACATTCCCTAGTAGGAGTGAAAAAACATCACAGGGTGGTGTGAATCGGAGGATCTGAATTAGGATAGGCAGTGAGTGGCAATGTAGGATGGAGAAAAGCACCACGGGGTGGTCAGCATGGGGAGGTCAGGGAACATGCAGTGGCAATGTAGGATAGGTTTCTGAAAAACATCGCGGGGTGGTGCGCATTTTATGGGTGTGTGTTACATTACATTCACTAGTAGGCGTGAGAAACTCATCACGGGGTGGTGCGCATTGTATGGGTGTGTGTTACATTACATTCACTAGTGGGAGTGAGAAAAACATCACGGGGTGGTGTGAATCGGAGGGTCTGAATTAGGATAGGCAGTGAGTGGCAATGTAGGATGGAGAAAAGCACCGCAGGGTGGTGAGCATGGGGAGGTCAGGGAACATGCAGTGGCAATGTAGGATAGGTTTCTGAAAAACATCGTGGGGTGGTGCGCATTGTATATGTGTGTGTTACATTACATTCACTAGTAGGAGTGAGAAATACATCACGGGGTGGTGCGCATTGTATGGGTTTGTGTTACATTACATTCACTAGTAGGAGTGAGAAAAACATCACGGGGTGGTCCGCATTGTATGGGTGTGTGTTACATTACACTCACTAGTAGGAGTGAGAAAAACATCACGTGGTGTGTGAATCGGAGGGTCTGAATTAGGATAGGCAGTGAGTGTCAATGTAGGATGGAGAAAAGCACCGCAGGCTGATCAGCATGGGGAGGTCAGGGAACATGCAGTGGCAATGTAGGATAGCTTTCTGAAAAACATCGCGGAGTGGTGCGCATTTTATGGGTGTGTGTTACATGACATTCACCAGTAGGAGTGAGAAAAACATCACGGGTTGGTGCGCATTGTATGGGTGTGTGTTACGTTACATTCACTAGTAGGAGTGAGAAAAACATCACGGGGTGGTGTGAATCGGAGGGTCTGAATTAGGATAGGCAGTGAGTGGCAATGTAGGATGGAGAAAAGCACCGCGGGGTGGTCAGCATGGGGAGGTCAGGGAACATGCAGTGGCAATGTAGGATAGGTTTCTGAAAAACATCGCGGAGTGGTGCGCATTTTATGGGTGTGTGTTACATTACATTCACTAGTAGGAGAAGAAAAACATCACGGGGTTGTGCGCATTTTATGGGTGTGTGTTACATTACATTCACTAGTAGGAGTGAGAAAAACATCATGGGGTGGTGCGCATTGTATGGGTGTGTGTTACATTACATTCACTAGTAGGAGTGAGAAAAACATCACAGGGTGGTGTGAATCGGAGGGTCTGAATTAGGATAGGCAGTGAGTGGCAATGTAGGATGGAGAAAAGCACCGCGGGGAGGTAAGCATGGGGAGGTCAGGGAACATGCAGTGGCAATGTAGGATAGGTTTCTGAAAAACATCGCGGGGTGTTGCGCATTGTATGGGTGTGTGTTACATTACATTCACTAGTAGGAGTGAGAAAAACATCACGGGGTGGTGCGCATTGTATGGGTGTGTGTTACATTACATTCACTAGTAGGAGTGAGAAAAACATCACGGGGTGGTGTGAATCGGAGGGTCTGAATTAGGATAGGCAGTGAGTGGCAATGTAGGATGGAGAAAAGCACCGCGGGGTGGTCAGCATGGGGAGGTCAGGGAACATGCAGTGGCAATGTAGGATAGGTTTCTGAAAAACATCGCGGGGTGGTGCGCATTGTATGGGTGTGTGTTACATTACATTCACTAGTAGGAGTGAGAAACTCATCACGGGGTGGTGCGCATTGTATGGGTGTGTGTTACATTACATTCACTAGTGGGAGTGAGAAAAACATCACGGGGTGGTGTGAATCGGAGGGTCTGAATTAGGATAGGCTGTGAGTGGCAATGTAGGATGGAGAAAAGCACCGCGGGGTGGTCAGCATGGGGAGGTCAGGGAACATTCAGTGGCAATGTAGGATAGGTTTCTGAAAAACATCGCGGAGTGGTGCGCATTTTATGGGTGTGTGTTACATTACATTCACTAGTAGGAGTGAGAAAAACATCACGGGGTTGTGCGCATTTTATGGGTGTGTGTTACATTACATTCACTAGTAGGAGTGAGAAAAACATCATGGGGTGGTGCGCATTGTATGGGTGTGTGTTACATTACATTCACTAGTAGGAATGAGAATAACATCACAGGGTGGTGTGAATCGGAAGGTCTGAATTAGGATAGGCAATGAGTGGCAATGTAGGATGGAGAAAAGCACCGCGGGGTGGTAAGCATGGGGAGGTCAGGGAACATGCAGTGGCAATGTAGGATAGGTTTCTGAAAAACATCGCGGGGTGTTGCGCATTGTATGGGTGTGTGTTACATTACATTCACTAGTAGGAGTGAGAAAAACATCACGGGGTGGTGCGCATTGTATGGGTGTGTGTTACATTACATTCACTAGTAGGAGTGAGAAAAACATCACGGGGTGGTGTGAATCGGAGGGTCTGAATTAGGATAGGCAGTGAGAGGCAATGTAGGATGGAGAAAAGCACCGCGGGGTGGTCAGCATGGGGAGGTCAGGGAACATGCAGTGGCAATGTAGGATAGGTTTCTGAAAAACATCGCGGGGTGGTGCGCATTGTATGGGTGTGTGTTACATTACATTCACTAGTAGGAGTGAGAAACTCATCACGGGGTGGTGCGCATTGTATGGGTGTGTGTTACATTACATTCACTTGTAGGAGTGAGAAAAACATCACGGGGTGGTGTGAATCGGAGGGTCTGAATTTGGATAGGCTGTGAGTGGCAATGTAGGATGGAGAAAAGCACCGCGGGGTGGTCAGCATGGGGAGGTCAGGGAACATGCAGTGGCAATGTAGGATAGGTTTCTGAAAAACATCGTGGGGTGGTGCGCATTGTATGGGTGTGTGTTACATTACATTCACTAGTAGGAGTGATAAAAACATCACGGGGTGGTGCGCATTGTATGGGTGTGTGTTACATTACATTCACTAGTAGGAGTGAGAAAAACATCACGGGGTGGTGTGAATCGGAGGGTCTGAATTAGGATAGGCAGTGAGTGGCATTGTAGGATGGAGAAAAGCACCGCGGGGTGGTCAGCATGGGGAGGTCAGGGAACATGCAGTGGCAATGTAGGATAGGTTTCTGAAAAACATCGCGGAGTGGTGCGCATTTTATGGGTGTGTGTTACATTACATTCACTAGTAGGAGTGAGAAAAACATCACGGGGTGGTGCGCATTTTATGGGTGTGTGTTACTTTACATTCACTAGTAGGAGTGAGAAAAACATCACGGGGTGGTGCGCATTGTATGGGTGTGTGTTACATTACATTCACTAGTAGGAGTGAGAAAAACATCACGGGGTGGTGTGAATCGGAGGGTCTGAATTAGGATAGGCAGTGAGTGGCAATGTAGGATGGAGAAAAGCACCGCGGGGTGGTCAGCATGGGGAGGTCAGGGAACATGCAGTGGCAATGTAGGATAGGTTTCTGAAAAACATCGGGGAGTGGTGCGCATTGTATGGGTGTGTGTTACATTACATTCACTAGTAGGAGTGAGAAAAACATCACGGGGTGGTGCGCATTGTATGGGTGTGTGTTACATTACATTCACTAGTAGGAGTGAGAAAAACATCACGGGATGTGTGAATCGGAGGGTCTGAATTAGGATAGGCAGTGAGTGTCAATGTAGGATGGAGAAAAGCACTGCGGGCTGGTCAGCATGGGGAGGTCAGGGAACATGCAGTGGCAATGTAGGATAGGTTTCTGAAAAACATCGCGGAGTGGTGCGCATTTTATGGGTGTGTGTTACATGACATTCACTAGTAGGAGTGAGAAAAACATCACGGGTTGGTGCGCATTGTATGGGTGTGTGTTACATTACATTCACTAGTAGGAGTGAGAAAAACATCATGGGGTGGTGTGAATCGGAGGGTCTGAATTAGGATAGGCAGTGAGTGGAAATGTAGGTTGGAGAAAAGCACCGCGGGGTGGTCAGCATGGGGAGGTCAGGGAACATGCAGTGGCAATGTAGGATAGGTTTCAGAAAAACTTCGCGGGGTGGTGCGCATTGTATGGGTGTGTGTTACATTACATTCACTAGTAGGAGTGAGAAAAACATCACGGGGTGCTGCGCATTTTATGGGTGTGTGTTACATTACATTCACTAGTAGGAATGAGAAAAACATCACGGGGTGGTGCGCATTGTATGGGTGTGTGTTACATTACATTCACTAGTAGGAGTGAGAAAAACATCACGGGGTGGTGTGAATCGGAGGGTCTGAATTAGGATAGGCAGTGAGTGGCAATGTAGGATGGAGAAAAGCACCGCGTGGTGGTCCGCATGGGGAGGTCAGGGAATATGCAGTGGCAATGTAGGATAGGTTTCTGAAAAACATCGCGGGGTGTTGCGCATTGTATGGGTGTGTGTTACATTACATTCACTAGTAGGAGTGAGAAATACATCACGGGGTGGTGCACATTGTATGGGTTTGTGTTACATTACATTCACTAGTAGGAGTGAGAAAAACATCACGGGGTGGTCCGCATTGTATGGGTGTGTGTTACATTACACTCACTAGTAGGAGTGAGAAAAACATCACGGGGTGTGTGAATCGGAGGGTCTGAATTAGGATAGGCAGTGAGTGTCAATGTAGGATGGAGAAAAGCACCGCAGGCTGGTCAGCATGGGGAGGTCAGGGAACATGCAGTGGCAATGTAGGATAGCTTTCTGAAAAACATCGCGGAGTGGTGCGCATTTTATGGGTGTGTGTTACATGACATTCACCAGTAGGAGTGAGAAAAACATCACGGGTTGGTGCGCATTGTATGGGTGTGTGTTACGTTACATTCACTAGTAGGAGTGAGAAAAACATCACGGGGTGGTGTGAATCGGAGGGTCTGAATTAGGATAGGCAGTGA
Organism: Cavia porcellus; assembly: GCF_034190915.1. Classification (NCBI taxonomy): domain Eukaryota; kingdom Metazoa; phylum Chordata; class Mammalia; order Rodentia; family Caviidae; genus Cavia; species Cavia porcellus. Next base: position 33,957,152 of record NW_026947515.1, read on the forward strand.
GTGGCAATGTAGGATGGAGAAAAGCACCGCGGGGTGGTCAGCATGGGGAGGTCAGGGAACATGCAGTGGCAATGTAGGATAGGTTTCTGAAAAACATCGCGGAGTGGTGCGCATTTTATGGGTGTGTGTTACATTACATTCACTAGTAGGAGTGAGAAAAACATCACGGGGTTGTGCGCATTTTATGGGTGTGTGTTACATTACATTCACTAGTAGGAGTGAGAAAAACATCATGGGGTGGTGCGCATTGTATGGGTGTGTGTTACATTACATTCACTAGTAGGAGTGAGAAAAACATCACAGGGTGGTGTGAATCGGAGGGTCTGAATTAGGATAGGCAGTGAGTGGCAATGTAGGATGGAGAAAAGCACCGCGGGGAGGTAAGCATGGGGAGGTCAGGGAACATGCAGTGGCAATGTAGGATAGGTTTCTGAAAAACATCGCGGGGTGTTGCGCATTGTATGGGTGTGTGTTACATTACATTCACTAGTAGGAGTGAGAAAAACATCACGGGGTGGTGTGAATCGGAGGGTCTGAATTAGGATAGGCAGTGAGTAGCAATGTAGGATGGAGAAAAGCACCGCGGGGTGGTCAGCATGGGGAGGTCAGGGAACATGCAGTGGCAATGTAGGATAGGTTTCTGAAAAACATCGCGGGGTGGTGCGCATTGTATGGGTGTGTGTTACATTACATTCACTAGTAGGAGTGAGAAACTCATCACGGGGTGGTACGCATTGTATGGGTGTGTGTTACATTACATTCACTAGTGGGAGTGAGAAAAACATCACGGTGTGGTGTGAATCGGAGGGTCTGAATTAGGATAGGCTGTGAGTGGCAATGTAGGATGGAGAAAAGCACCGCGGGGTGGTCAGCATGGGGAGGTCAGGGAACATTCAGTGGCAATGTAGGATAGGTTTCTGAAAAACATCGCGGAGTGGTGCGCATTTTATGGGTGTGTGTTACATTACATTCACTAGTAGGAGTGAGAAAAACATCACGGGGTTGTGCGCATTTTATGGGTGTGTGTTACATTACATTCACTAGTAGGAGTGAGAAAAACATCATGGGGTGGTGCGCATTGTATGGGTGTGTGTTACATTACATTCACTAGTAGGAGTGAGAAAAACATCACAGGGTGGTGTGAATCGGAGGGTCTGAATTAGGATAGGCAATGAGTGGCAATGTAGGATGGAGAAAAGCACCGCGGGGTGGTAAGCATGGGGAGGTCAGGGAACATGCAGTGGCAATGTAGGATAGGTTTCTGAAAAACATCGCGGGGTGTTGCGCATTGTATGGGTGTGTGTTACATTACATTCACTAGTAGGAGTGAGAAAAACATCACGGGGTGGTGCGCATTGTATGGGTGTGTGTTACATTACATTCACTAGTAGGAGTGAGAAAAACATCACGGGGTGGTGTGAATCGGAGGGTCTGAATTAGGATAGGCAGTGAGTGGCAATGTAGGATGGAGAAAAGCACCGCGGGGTGGTCAGCATGGGGAGGTCAGGGAACATGCAGTGGCAATGTAGGATAGGTTTCTGAAAAACATCGCGGGGTGGTGTGCATTGTATGGGTGTGTGTTACATTACATTCACTAGTAGGAGTGAGAAACTCATCACGGGGTGGTGCGCATTGTATGGGTGTGTGTTACATTACATTCACTAGTGGGAGTGAGAAAAACATCACAGGGTGGTGTGAATCGTAGGGTCTGAATTTGGATAGGCTGTGAGTGGCAATGTAGGATGGAGAAAAGCACCGCGGGGTGGTCAGCATGGGGAGGTCAGGGAACATGCAGTGGCAATGTAGAATAGGATTCTGAAAAACATCGCGGGGTGGTGCGCATTGTATGGGTGTGTGTTACATTACATTCACTTGTAGGAGTGAGAAAAACATTACGGGGTGGTGTGAATCGGAGGGTCTGAATTAGGATAGGCAGTGAGTGGCAATGTAGGATGGAGAAAAGCACCGCGGGGTGGTCAGCATGGGGAGGTCAGGGAACATGCAGTGGCAATGTAGGGTAGGTTTCTGAAAAACATCGCGGGGTGGTCCGCATTGTATGAGTGTGTGTTACATTACATTCACTAGTAGGAGTGAGAAAAACATCGCTTCTGGTGCGCATTGTATGGGTGTGCGTTACATTACATTCCCTAGTAGGAGTGAAAAAACATCACGGGGTGGTGTGAATCGGAGTGTCTGAATTAGGATAGGCAGTGACTGGCAATGTAGGATGGAGAAAAGCACCGCGGGGTGATCAGCATGGGGAGGTCAGGGAACATGCAGTGGCAATGTAGGATAGGTTTCTGAAAAACATTGCGGGGTGGTGCGCCTTGTATGGGTGTGTGTTACATTACATTCACTAGTAGGAGTGAGAAACTCATCACGGGGTGGTGCGCATTGTATGGGTGTGTGTTACATTACATTCACTAGTAGGAGTGAGAAAAACATCACGGGGTGGTGCGCATTGTATGGGTGTGTGTTAAACTACATTCACTAATAGGAGTGAGAAAAGCATCACGGGGTGGTGCGCATTGTATGGGTGTGTGTTACATTTCATTCACTAGCAGGAGTGAGAAAAACATCACGGGGTGGTGCGCATTGTATGGGTGTGTGTTACATTACATTCACTAGTAGGAGTGAGAAAAACATCACGGGGTGCTGCGCATTTTATGGGTGTGTGTTACATTACATTCACTAGGAGGAGTGAGAAAAACATCACGGGGTGGTGTGAATCGGAGGGTCTGAATTAGGATAGGCAGTGAGTGGCCATGTAGGATGGAGAAAAGCACTGCGGGCTTGTCAGCATGGGGAGGTCAGGGAACATGCAGTGGCAATGTAGGATAGGTTTCTGAAAAACATCGCGGAGTGGTGCGCATTTTATGGGTGTGTGTTACATGACATTCACTAGTAGGAGTGAGATAAACATCACGGGGTGGTGCGCATCGTATGGGTGTGTGTTAAATTACATTCACTAGTAGGAGTGAGAAAAACATCACGGGGTGTTGTGAATCGGTGGGTCTGAATTAGGATAGGCAGTGAGTGGCAATGTAGGATGGAGAAAAGCACCGCGGGGTGGTCAGCATGGGGAGGTCAGGGAACATGCAGTGGCAATGTAGGATAGGTTTCTGAAAAACATCGCGGGGTGGGGGGCATTGTATGGGTGTGTGTTACATTACATTCACTAGTAGGAGTGAGAAAAACATCACGGGGTGGTGCGCATTGTATGGGTGTGTGTTACATTACATTCACTAGTAGGAGAGAGAAAAACATCACGGGGTGGTGTGAATCAGAGTGTCTGAATTAGGATAGTCAGTGAGTGGCAATGTAGGATGGAGAAAAGCACCGCTGGGTGGTCAGCATGGGGAAGTCAGGGAACATGCAGTGGCAATGTAGAATAGGATTCTGAAAAACATCGCGGGGTGGTGCGCATTGTATGGGTGTGTGTTACATTACATTCACTTGTAGGACTGAGAAAAACATTACGGGGTGGTGTGAATCGGAGGGTCTGAATTAGGATAGGCAGTGAGTGGCAATGTAGGATGGAGAAAAGCACCGCGGGGTGGTCAGCATGGGGAGGTCAGGGAACATGCAGTGCCAATGTAGGGTAGGTTTCTGAAAAACATCGCGGGGTGGTGCGCATTGTATGGGTGTGTGTTACATTACATTCAGTAGTAGGAGAGAGAAAAACATCGCGGGGTGGTGCGCATTGTATGGGTGTGTGTTACATTACATTCCCTAGTAGGAGTGAAAAAACATCACGGGGTGGTGTGAATCGGAATGTCTGAATTAGGATAGGCAGTGACTGGCAATGTAGGATGGAGAAAAGCACCGCGGGGTGGTCAGCATGGGGAGGTCAGGGAACATGCAGTGGCAATGTAGGATAGGTTTCTGAAAAACATCGCGGGGTGGTGCGCCTTGTATGGGTGTGTGTTACATTATATTCACTAGTAGGAGTGAGAAACTCATCACGGGGTGGTGCGCATTGTATGGGTGTGTGTTACATTACATTCACTAGTGGGAGTGAGAGAAACATCACGGGGTGGTGTGAATCGGAGGGTCTGAATTAGGATAGGCAGTGAGTGGCAATGTAGGATGGAGAAAAGCACCGCGGGGTGGTCAGCATGGGGAGGTCAGGGAACATGCAGTGGCAATGTAGGATAGGTTTCTGAAAATCATCGCGGGGTGGTGCGCATTGTATGGGTGTGTGTTACATTACATTCACTAGTAGGAGTGAGAAAAACATCACGGGGTGGTGCGCATTGTATGGGTGTGTGTTACATTACATTCACTAGTGGGAGTGAGAAAAACATCACGGGGTGGTGTGAATTGGAGGGTCTGAATTAGGATAGGCAGTGAGTGGCAATGTAGGATGGAGAAAAGCACCGCGGGGTGGTCAGCATGGGGAGGTCAGGGAACATGCAGTGGCAATGTAGGATAGGTTTCTGAAAAACATCGCGGGGTGGTGCGCATTGTATGGGTGTGTGTTACATTACATTCACTAGTAGGAGTGAGAAAAACATCACGGGGTGGTGCGCATTGTATGGGTGTGTGTTACATTACATTCATTAGTAGGAGTGAGAAAAACATCACGGGGTGGTGTGAATCGGAGGGTCTGAATTAGGATAGGCAGTGAGTGGCAATGTAGGATGGAGAAAAGCACCGCGGGGTGGTCACCATGGGGAGGTCAGGGAACATGCAGTGGCAATGTATGGTAGGTTTCTGAAAAACATCGCGGGGTGGTGCGCATTGTATGGGTGTGTGTTACATTACCTTCACTAGAAGGAGTGAGAAAAACATCGCGGGGTGGGGCGCATTGTATGGGTGTGTGTTACATTACATTCACTAGTAGGAGTGAGAAAAACATCACGGGGTGGTGAGCATTGTATGGGTGTGTGTTACATTACATTCAATAGTAGGAGTGAAAAAACATCACGGGGTGTTGTGAATCGGAGGGTCTGAATTAGGATAGGCAGTGAGTGGCAATGTAGGATGGAGAAAAGCACCGCGGGGTGGTCAGCATGGGGAGGTCAGGGAACATGCAGTGGCAATGTAGGATAGGTTTCTGAAAATCATCGCGGGGTGCTGCGCATTGTATGGGTGTGTGTTACATTACATTCACTAGTAGGAGTGAGAAAAACATCACGGGGTGGTGCGCATTGTATGGGTGTGTGTTACATTACATTCACTAGTGGGAGTGAGAAAAACATCACGGGGTGGTGTGAATTGGAGGGTCTGAATTAGGATAGGCAGTGAGTGGCAATGTAGGATGGAGAAAAGCACCGCGGGGTGGTCAGCATGGGGAGGTCAGGGAACATGCAGTGGCAATGTAGGATAGGTTTCTGAAAAACATCGCGGGGTGGTGCGCATTGTATGGGTGTGTGTTACATTACATTCACTAGTAGGAGTGAGAAAAACATCACGGGGTGGTGCGCATTGTATGGGTGTGTGTTACATTACATTCACTAGGAGGAGTGAGAAAAACATCACGGGGTGGTGTGAATCGGAGGGTCTGAATTAGGATAGGCAGTGAGTGGCCATGTAGGATGGAGAAAAGCACAGCGGGCTTGTCAGCATGGGGAGGTCAGGGAACATGCAGTGGCAATGTAGGATAGGTTTCTGAAAAACATCGCGGAGTGGTGCGCATTTTATGGGTGTGTGTTACATGACATTCACTAGTAGGAGTGAGATAAACATCAGGGGGTGGTGCGCATTGTATGGGTGTGTGTTACATTACATTCACTAGTAGGAGTGAGAAAAACATCATGGGGTATTGTGAATCGGAGGGTCTGAATTAGGATAGGCAGTGAGTGGCAATGTAGGATGGAGAAAAGCACCACGGGGTGGTCAGCATGGGGAGGTCAGGGAACATGCAGTGGCAATGTAGGATAGGTTTCTGAAAAACATCGCGGGGTGTTGCGCATTGTATGGGTGTGTGTTACATTACATTCACTAGTAGGAGTGAGAAAAACATCACGGGGTGGTGCGCATTGTATGGGTGTGTGTTACATTACATTCACTAGTAGGAGTGAGAAAAACATCACGGGTGGTGTGAATCGGAGTGTCTGAATTAGGATATTCAGTGAGTGGCAATGTAGGATGGAGAAAAGCACCGCTGGGTGGTCAGCATGGGGAGGTCAGGGAACATGCAGTGGCAATGTAGAATAGGATTCTGAAAAACATCGCGGGGTGGTGCGCATTGTATGGGTGTGTGTTACATTACATTCACTTGTAGGAGTGAGAAAAACATCACGGGGTGGTGTGAATCGGAGGGTCTGAATTAGGATAGGCAGTGAGTGGCAATGTAGGATGGAGAAAAGCACCGCGGGGTGGTCAGCATGGGGAGGTCAGGGAACATGCAGTGGCAATGTAGGGTAGGTTTTTGAAAAACATCGCGGGGTGGTGCGCATTGTATGGGTGTGTGTTACATTACATTCACTAGTAGGAGTGAGAAAAACATCGCGGGGTGGTGCGCATTGTATGGGTGTGTGTTACATTACATTCCCTACTAGGATTGAAAAAACATCACGGGGTGGTGTGAATCGGAGTGTCTGAATTAGGATAGGCAGTGAGTGGCAATGTAGGATGGAGAAAAGCACCGCGGGGTGCTCAGCATGGGGAGGTCAGGGAACATGCAGTGGCAATGTAGGATAGGTTTCTGAAAAACATCGCGGGGTGGTGCGCATTGTATGGGTGTGTGTTACATTACATTCACTAGTAGGAGTGAGAAAAACATCACGGGGTGGTGTGAGTCAGAGCGTCTGAATTAGGATAGGCAGTGAGTGGCAATGTAGGATAGAGAAGAGCACCGCGGGGTGGTCAGCATGGGGAGGTCAGGGAACATGCAGTGGCAATGTAGGATAGGTTTCTGAAAAACATCGCGGGGTGGTGCGCATTGTATGGGTGTGTGTTACATTACATTCACTAGTAGGAGTGAAAAAAACATCACGGGGTGGTGCGCATTGTATGGGTGTGTGTTACATTACATTCACTAGTAGGAGTGAGAAAAACATCATGGGGTATTGTGAATCGGAGGGTCTGAATTAGGATAGGCAGTCAGTGGCAATGTAGGATGGAGAAAAGCACCGAGGGGTGGTCAGCATGGGGAGGTCAGGGAACATGCAGTGGCAATGTAGGATAGGTTTCTGAAAAACATCGCGGGGTGGTGGGCATTGTATGGGTGTGTGTTACATTACATTCACTAGTAGGAGTGAGAAAAACATCACGGGGTGGTGCGCATTGTATGGGTGTGTGTTACATTACATTCACTAGTAGGAGTGAGAAAAACATCACGGGTGGTGTGAATCGGAGTGTCTGAATTAGGATAGTCAGTGAGTGGCAATGTAGGATGGAGAAAAGCACCGCTGGGTGGTCAGCATGGGGAGGTCAGGGAACATGCAGTGGCAATGTAGAATAGGATTCTGAAAAACATCGCGGGGTGGTGCGCATTGTATGGGTGTGTGTTACATTACATTCACTTGTAGGAGTGAGAAAAACATCACGGGGTGGTGTGAATCGGAGGGTCTGAATTAGGATAGGCAGTGAGTGGCAATGTAGGATGGAGAAAAGCACCGCGGGGTGGTCAGCATGGGGAGGTCAGGGAACATGCAGTGGCAATGTAGGGTAGGTTTTTGAAAAACATCGCGGGGTGGTGCGCATTGTATGGGTGTGTGTTACATTACATTCACTAGTAGGAGTGAGAAAAACATCGCGGGGTGGTGCGCATTGTATGGGTGTGTGTTACATTACATTCACTAGTAGGAGTGAGAAAAACATCACGGGGTGGTGCGCATTGTATGGGTGTGTGTTCCATTACATTCACTAGTAGGAGTGAGAAAAACATCATGGGGTGGTGTGAATCAGAGGGTCTGAATTAGGATAGGCAGTGAGTGGAAATGTAGGTTGGAGAAAAGCACCGCTGGGTGGTCAGCATGGGGAGGTCAGGGAACATGCAGTGGCAATGTAGGATAGGTTTCTGAAAAACTTCGCGGGGTGGTGCGCATTGTATGGGTGTGTGTTACATTACATTCACTAGTAGGAGTGAGAAAAACATCACGGGGTGGTGTGCATTGTATGGGTGTTTGTTACATTACATTCACTAGTAGGAGTGAGAAAAACATCACGGGGTGGTGCGCATTGTATGGGTGTGTTTTACAATACATTCACTAGTAGGAGTGAGAAAAACATCACGGGGTGGTGCGCATTTTATGGGTGTGTGTTACATTACATTCACTAAGAGGAGTGAGAAAAACATCACGGGGTGGTGTGAATCGGAGGGTCTGAATTAGGATAGGCAGTGAGTGGCAATGTAGGATGGAGAAAAGCACCGCGGGGTGGTCAGCATGGGGAGGTCAGGGAACATGCAGTGGCAATGAAGGATAGGTTTCTGAAAAACATCGCAGGGTGGTGCGCATTGTATGGGTGTGTGTTACATTACATTCACTAGTAGGAGTGAGAAAAACATCACGGGGTGGTGCGCATTGTATGGGTGTGTGTTACATTACATTCACTAGTAGGAGTGAGAAAAACATCACGGGGTGGTGTGAATCGGAGCGTCTGAATTAGGATAGGCAGTGAGTGGCAATGTAGGATGGAGAAAAGCACCGCGCCGGGGTCAGCATGGGGAAGTCAGGGAACATGCAGTGGCAATGTAGGATAGGTTTCTGAAAAACATCGCGGGGTGGTGCGCATTGTATGGATGTGTGTTACATTACATTCACTAGTAGGAGTGAGAAAAACATCACGGGGTGGTGCGCATTGTATGGGTGTGTGTTACATTACATTCACTAGTAGGAGTGAGAAAAACATCACGGCGTGGTGTGAATCGGAGGGTCTGAATTAGGATAGGCAGTGAGTGGCAATGTAGGATGGAGAAAAGCACCGCAGGGTGGTCAGCATGGGGAGGTCAGGGAACATGCAGTGGCAATGTAGGATAGGTTTGTGAAAAACTTCGCTGGGTGGTGCGCATTGTATGGGTGTGTGTTACATTACATTCATTAGTAGGAGTGAGAAAAACATCACGGGGTGGTGCGCATTGTATGGGTGTGTGTTACATTACATTCACTAGTAGGAGTGAGAAAAACACCACGGGGTGGTGTGAATCGGAGTGTCTGAATTAGGATAGGCACTGAGTGGCAATGTAGGATGGAGAAAAGCACCGCGGGGTGGTCAGCACGGGGAGGTCAGGGAACATGCAGTGGCAATGTAGGATAGGTTTCTGAAAAACATCGCGGGGTGGTGCGCATTGTGTGGGTGTATGTTACATTACATTCACTAGTAGGAGTGAGAAAAACACCACGGGGTGGTGTGAATCAGAGGGTCTGAATTAGGATAGGCAGTGAGTTGCAATGTAGGATGGAGAAAAGCACCGCGGGGTGGTCAGCATGGGGAGGTCAGGGAACATGCAGTGGCAATGTAGGGTAGGTTTCTGAAAAACATCGCGGGGTGGTGCGCATTGTATGGGTGTGTGTTACATTACATTCACTAGTAGGAGTGAGAAAAATATCGCGGGTGGGGCGCATTGTATGGGTGTGTGTTACATTACATTCACTAGTAGGAGTGAGAAAAACATTACGGGGTGGTGTGAATCGGAGCGTCTGAATTAGGATAGGCAGTGAGTGGCAATGTAGGATAGAGAAAAGCACCACGGGGTGGTCAGCATGGGGAGGTCAGGGAACATGCAGTGGCAATGTAGGATAGGTTTCTGAAAAACATCGCGGGGTGGTGCGCATTGTATGGGTGTGTGTTACATTACATTCACTAGTAGGAGTGAGAAAAACATCACGGGGTGGTGCGCATTGTATGGGTGTGTGTTACATTACATTCACTAGTAGGAGTGAGAAAAACATCATGGGGTGTTGTGAATTGGAGGGTCTGAATTAGGATAGGCAGTGAGTGGAAATGTACGTTGGAGAAAAGCACCGAGGGGTGGTCAGCATGGGGAGGTCAGGGAACATGCAGTGGCAATGTAGGATAGGTTTCTGAAAAACTTCGCGGGGTGGTGCGCATTGTATGGGGGTGTGTTACATTACATTCACTAGTAGGAGTGAGAAAAACATCACGGGGTGGTGTGCATTGTATGGGTGTGTGTTACATTACATTCACTAGTAGGAGTGAGAAAAACATCACGGGGTGGTGCGCATTGTATGGGTGTGTGTTACAATACATTCACTAGTAGGAGTGAGAAAAACATCACGGGGTGGTGCGCATTTTATGGGTGTGTGTTACATTACATTCACTAGGAGGAGTGAGAAAAACATCACGGGGTGGTGTGAATCGGAGGGTCTGAATTAGGATAGGCAGTGAGTGGCAATGTAGGATGGAGAAAAGCACCGCGGGGTGGTCAGCATGGGGAGGTCAGGGAACATGCAGTGGCAATGTAGGATAGGTTTCTGAAAAACATCGCGGGGTGGTGCGCATTGTATGGGTGTGTGTTACATTACATTCACTAGTAGGAGTGAGAAAAACATCGCGGGGTGGTGCGCATTGTATGGGTGTGTGTTACATTACATTCACTAGTAGGAGTCAGAAAAACATCACGGGGTGGTGGGAATCGGAGGGTCTGAATTAGGATAGGCAGTGAGTGGCAATGTAGGATGGAGAAAAGCACCGCGGGGTGGTCAGCATGGGGAGGTCAGGGAACATGCAGTGGCAATGTACGATAGGTTTCTGAAAATCATCGCGGGGTGGTGCGCCTTGTATGGGTGTGTGTTACATTACATTCACTAGTAGGAGTGAGAAAAACATCACGGGGTGGTGTGAATCGGAGCGTCTGAATTAGGATAGGCAGTGAGTGGCAATGTACGATAGAGAAAAGCACCGCGCCGTGGTCAGCATGGGGAAGTCAGGGAACATGCAGTGGCAATGTAGGATAGGTTTCTGAAAAACATCGCGGGGTGGTGCGCCTTGTATGGGTGTGTGTTACATTACATTCACTAGTAGGAATGAGAAACTCATCACGGGGTGGTGCGCATTGTATGGGTGTGTGTTACATTACATTCACAAGTGGGAGTGAGAAAAACATCACGGGGTGGTGTGAATCGGAGGGTCTGAATTAGGATAGGCAGTGAGTGGCAATGTAGGATGGAGAAAAGCACCGCGGGGTGGTCAGCATGGGGAGGTCAGGGAACATGCAGTGGCAATGTAGGGTAGGTTTCTGAAAAACATCGCGGGGTGGTGCGCATTGTATGGGTGTGTGTTACATTACATTCACTAGTAGGAGTGAGAAAAATATCGCGGGGTGGGGCGCATTGTATGGGTGTGTGTTACATTACATTCACTAGTAGGAGTGAGAAAAACATCACGGGGTGGTGCGCATTGTATGGGTGTGTGTTACATTACATTCACTAGTAGGAGTGAAAAAACATCACGGGGTGGTGTGAATCGGAGGGTCTGAATTAGGAAAGGCAGTGAGTGGCAATGTAGGATGGAGAAAAGCACCGCGGGGTGGTCAGCATGGGGAGGTCAGGGAACATGCAGTGGCAATGTAGGATAGGTTTCTGAAAAACATCGCGGGGTGGTGCGCATTGTATGGGTGTGTGTTACATTACATTCACTAGTAGGAGTGAGAAACTCATCACGGGTTGGTGCGCATTGTATGGGTGTGTGTTACATTACATTCACTAGTAGGAGTGAGAAAAACATCACGGGGTGGTGTGAATCAGAGGGTCTGAATTAGGATAGGCAGTGAGTGGCAATGTAGGATGGAGAAAAGCACCGCGGGGTGGACAGCATGGGGAGGTCAGGGAACATGCAGTGGCAATGCAGGATAGGTTTCTGAAAAACATCGCGGAGTGGTGAGCATTTTATGGGTGTGTGTTACATGACATTCACTAGTATGAGTGAGAAAGACCTCACGGGGTGGTGTGCATTTTATGGGTGTGTGTTACATTACATTCACTAGTAGGAGTGAGAAAAACATCACGGGGTGGTGCGCATTGTATGGGTGTGTGTTACATTACATTCACTAGTAGGAGTGAGAAAAACATCACGGGGTGGTGTGAATCGGAGGGTCTGAATTAGGATAGGCAGTGAGTGGCAATGTAGGATGGAGAAAAGCACCGCGGGGTGGTCAGCATGGGGAGGTCAGGGAACATGCAGTGGCAATCTAGGATAGGTTTCTGAAAAACATCGCGGTGTGGTGCGCATTGTATGGGTGTGTGTTACATTACATTCACTAGTAGGAGTGAGAAAAACATCACGGGGTGGTGCGCATTTTATGGGTGTGTGTTATATTACATTCACTAGTAGGAGTGAGAAAAACATCACGGGGTGGTGCGCATTGTATGGGTGTGTGTTACATTACATTCACTAGTAGGAGTGAGAAAAACATCACGGGGTGGTGTGAATCGGAGGGTCTGAATTAGGATAGGCAGTGAGTGGCAATGTAGGATGGAGGAAAGCACCGCGGGGTGGTCAGCATGGGGAGGTCAGGGAACATGCAGTGGCAATGTAGGATAGGTTTCTGAAAAACATCGCGGGGTGGTGCGCCTTGTATGGGTTTGCGTTACATTACATTCACTAGTAGCAGTGAGAAAAACATCACAGGGTGGTGCGCATTGTATGGGTGTGTGTAACATTACATTCACTAGTAGGAGTGAGAAAAACACCACGGGGTGGTGTGAATCGGAGGGTCTGAATTAGGATAGGCAGTGAGTGGCAATGTAGGATGTAGAAAAGCACCGCGGGGTGGACAGCATGGGGAGGTCGGGGAACATGCTGTGGGAATGTAGGATAGGTTTCTGAAAAACATCCCGGGGTGGTGCGCATTGCATGGGTGTGTGTTACATTACATTCACTAGTAGGAGTGAGAAAAACATCACAGGGTGGTGCGCATTGTATGGGTGTGTGTTACATTACATTCACTAGTAGGAGTGAGAAATACATCACAGGGTGGTGTGAATCAGAGCGTCTGAATTAGGATAGGCAGTGAGTGGCAATGTAGGATGGAGAAAAGCACTGCGGGGTGGTCAGCATGGGGAGGTCAGGGAACATGCAGTGGGAATGTAGAATAGGTTTCTGAAAAACATCGTGTGGTGGTGCGCATTGTACGGGTGTGTGTTACAATACATTCACTTGTAGGAGAGAGAAAAACATCACGGGGTGGTGCGCATTGTATGGGTGTGTGTTACATTACATTCACTAGTAGGAGTGAGAAAAACATCACAGGGTGGTGTGAATCGGAGGGTCTGATTTAGGATAGGCATTGAGTGGCAATGTAGGATGGAGAAAAGCACCGCGCGCTGGTCAGCATGGGGAGGCGAGGGAACATGCAGTGGCAATGTAGGATAGGTTTCTGAAAAACATCGCGGAGTGGTGCGCATTTTATGGGTGTGTGTTACATGACATTCACTAGTAGGAGTGAGAAAAACATCACGGGGTAGTGCGCATTGTATGGGTGTGTGTTACATTACATTCACTAGTAGGAGTGAGAAAAACATCACGCGGTGGTGTGAATCGGAGGGTCTGAATTAGGATAGGCAGTGAGTGGCAATGTAGGATGGAGGAAAGCACCGCGTGGTGGTCAGCATGGGGAGGTCAGGGAACATTCAGTGGCAATGTAGGATAGGTTTGTGAAAAACATCGCGGGGTGGTGAGCATTGTATGGGTGTGTGTTACATTACATTCACTAGTAGGAGTGAGAAAAACATCACAGGGTTGTGCTCATTGTATGTGTGTGTGTTACATTACATTCACTAGTAGGAGTGAGAAAAACATCAGGGGGTGGTGTGAATCGGAGGGTCTGAATTAGGATAGGCAGTGAGTGGCAATGTAGGATGGAGAAAAGCACCGCGGGGTGGTCAGCATGGGGACGTCAGGGAACATGCAGTGGCAATGTAGGATAGGTTTCTGAAAAACATCACGGTGTGGTGCGCATTGTGTGGATGTGTGTTACATTACATTCACTAGTAGGAGTGAGAAAAATATCACAGGGTGGTGCGCATTGTATGGGTGTGTGTTACATTACATTCAATAGTAGGAGTGAGAAAAACATCACGGAGTGGTGTGAATCGGAGGGTCTGAATTAGGATAGGCAGTGAGTGGAAATGTAGGATGGAGAAAAGCACCGCGGGGTGGTCAGCATGGGGAGGTCAGGGAACATGCAGTGGCAATGTAGGATAGGTTTCTGAAAAACATTGCGGGGTGGTGCGCATTGTATGGGTGTGTGTTACATTACATTCACTAGTAGGAGTGAGAAAAACATCACGGGGTGGTGCGCATTGTATGGGTGTGTGTTACACTACATTCACTAATAGGAGTGAGAAAAGCATCACGGGGTGGTGCGCATTTTATGGGTGTGTGTTATATTACATTCACTAGTAGGAGTGAGAAAAACATCACGGGGTGGTGCGCATTGTATGGGTGTGTGTTACATTACATTCACTAGTAGGAGTGAGAAAAACATCACGGGGTGGTGTGAATCGGAGGGTCTGAATTAGGATAGGCAGTGAGTGGCAACGTAGGATGGAGGAAATCACCGCGGGGTGGTCAGCATGGGGAGGTCAGGGAACATGCAGTGGCAATGTAGGATAGGTTTCTGAAAAACATCGCGGGGTGGTGCGCCTTGTATGGGTGTGCGTTACATTATATTCACTAGTAGCAGTGAGAAAAACATCACAGGGTCGTGCGCATTGTATGGGTGTGTGTAACATTACATTCACTAGTAGGAGTGAGAAAAACAACACGGGGTGGTGTGAATCAGAGTGTCTGAATTAGGATAGGCCGTGAGTGGCAATGTAGGATGGAGAAAAGCACCGCGGGGTGATCAGCATGGGGAGGTCAGGGAACATGTAGTGGCAATGTAGGATAGGTTTCTGAAAAACATCGCGGGGTGGTGCGCATTTTATGGGTGTGTGTTACATGACATTCACTAGTAGGAGTGAGAAAAACATCACGGGGTGGTGCGCATTGTATGGGTGTGTGTTACATTACATTCACTAGTAGGAGTGAGAAAAACACCACGGGGTGGTGTGAATCGGAGGGTCTGAATTAGGATAGGCAGTGAGTGGCAATGTAGGATGGAGAAAAGCACCGCGGGGTGGACAGCATGGGGAGGTCAGGGAACATGCTGTGGGAATGTAGGATAGGTTTCTGAAAAACATCCCGGGGTGGTGCGCATTGCATGGGTGTGTGTTACATTACATTCACTAGTAGGAGTGAGAAAAACATCACAGGGTGGTGCGAATTGTATGGGTGTGTGTTACATTACATTCACTAGTAGGAGTGAGAAAAACATCACGAGGTCGTGTGAATCGGAGGGTCTGTATTAGGATAGGCAGTGTGTGGCAATGTAGGATGGAGAAAAGCACCGCGGGGTGGTCAGCATGGGGAGGTCAGGGAACATATAGTGGCAATGTAGGATAGGTTTCTGAAAAACATCGCGGGGTGGTGCGCATTGTATGGGTGTGTGTTACATTACATTCACTAGTAGGAGTGAGAAAAACATCACGGGGTGGTGCGCATTGTATGGATGTGTGTTACATTACATTCACTAGTAGGAGTGAGAACATCACGGGGTGGTGTGAATCGGAGAGTCTGAATTAGGATAGGCAGTGAGTGGCAAAGTAGGATGGAGAAAATTACTGCGGGGTGGTCAGCATGGGGAGGTCAGGGAACATGCAGTGGCAATGTAGGATAAGTTTCTGAAAAACATCGCGGGGTGGTGCGCATTGTATGGGTGTGCATTACATTACATTCACTAGTAGGAGTGAGAAAAACATCACGGGGTGGTGCGCATTGTATGGGTGTGTGTTACGTTACATTCACTAGTAGGAGTGAGAAAAGCATCACGGGGTGGTGTGAATCGGAGGGTCTGAATTAGGATAGGCAGTGAGTGGCAATGTAGGACGGAGAAAAGCACCGCGTGGTGGTCAGCATGGGGAGGTCAGGGAACATGCAGTGGCAATGTAGGATAGGTTTCTAAAAAACATCGTGGGGTGGTGCGCATTGTATGGGTGTGTGTTACATTACATTCACTTGTAGGAGTGAGAAAAACATCACGGCGTGGTGTGAATCGGAGGGTCTGAATTAGGATAGGCAGTGAGTGGCAATGTAGGATGGAGAAAAGCACCGCGGGGTGGTCAGCATGGGGAGGTCAGGGAACATGCAGTGGCAATGTAGGATAGGTTTCTGAAAATCATCGCGGGGTGGTGCGCATTGTATGGGTGTGTGTTACAATACATTCACTAGTAGGAGTGAGAAAAACATCACGGGGTGGTGCGCATTGTATGGGTGTGTGTTACATTATATTCACTTGTAGGAGGGAGAAAAACATCACGGGGTGGTGTGAATCGGAGGGTCTGAATTAGGATAGGCAGGGAGTGGCAATGCAGGATGAAGAAAAGCACCGCGGGGTGGTCAGCATGGGGAGGTCAGGGAACATGCAGTGGCAATGTAGGATAGGTTTCTGAAAAACATCGCGGGGTGGTGCGCATTGTATGGGTGTGTGTTACATGACATTCACTAGTAGGAGTGAGAAAAACATCACGGGGTGGTGCGCATTGTATGGGTGTGTGTTACATTACATTCACTAGTAGGAGTGAGAAAAACATCACGGGGTGCTGTGAATCGGAGGGTCTGAATTAGGATAGGCAGTGAGTGGCAATGTAGGATGGAGAAAAGCACCGCGGGGTGGTCAGCATGGGGAGGTCAGGGAACATGCAGTGGCAATGTAGGATAGGTTTCTGAAAAACATCGCAGGGTGGTTCGCATTGTATGGGTGTGTGTTACATGACATTCACTAGTAGGAGTGAAAAAAACATCGCGGGGTGGTGCGCATTGTATGGGTGTGTGTTACATTACATTCACTAGTAGGAGTGAGAAAAACATCACGGGGTGGTGCGCATTGTATGGGTGTGT
Source organism: Cavia porcellus (assembly GCF_034190915.1). Lineage (NCBI taxonomy): Eukaryota > Metazoa > Chordata > Mammalia > Rodentia > Caviidae > Cavia > Cavia porcellus. Next base: position 33,974,003 of record NW_026947515.1, read on the forward strand.
GTTACATTACATTCACTAGTAGGAGTGAGAAAAACATCACGGGGTGGTGTGAATCAGAGGGTCTGAATTAGGATAGGCAGGGAGTGGCAATGTAGGATGGAAAAAGCACCGCGGGGTGGTCAGCACGGGGAGGTCAGGGAACATGCAGTGGCAATGTAGGATAGGTTTCTGAAAAACATCGCGGGGTGGTGCGCATTGTATGCATGTGTGTTACATGACATTCACTAGTAGGAGTGAGAAAAACATCACGGGGTGGTGCGCATTGTATGGGTGTGTGTTAAAATACATTCACTAGTAGGAGTGAGATAAACATCACGGGGTGGTGCATATTGTATGGGTGTGTGTTACATTACATTCACTAGTAGGAGTGAGAAAAACATCACGGGGTGGTGTGAATCGGAGGGTCTGAATTAGGATAGGCAGTGAGTGGCAATGTAGGATGGAGAAAAGCACCGCGGGGTGATCAGCATCGAGAGGTCAGGGAACATGCAGTGGCAATGTAGGATAGGTTTCTGAAAAACATCGCGGGGTGGTGCGCATTGTATGGGTGTGTGTTACATTACATTCACTAGTAGGAGTGAGAAAAACATCACGGGGTGGTGCGCATTGTATGGGTGTGCGTTACATTACATTCACTAGTAGGAGTGAGAAAAACATCACGGGGTGGTGTGAATCAGAGGGTCTGAATTAGGATAGGCAGTGAGTGGCAATGTAGGATGGAGAAAAGCACCGCGGGGTGGTCAGCATGGGGAAGTCAGGGAACATGCAGTGGCAATGTAGGATAGGTTTCTGAAAAACATCGCGGGGTGGTGCGCATTGTATGGCTGTGTGTTACATTACATTCACTAGTAGGAGTGAGAAAAACATCACGGGGTGGTGCGCATTGTATGGGTGTGTGTTACATTACATTCACTAGTAGGAGTGAGAAAAACATCACGGGGTGCTGTGAATCGGAGGGTCTGAATTAGGAGATGCAGTGAGTGGCAATGTAGGATGGAGAAAAGCACCGCGGGTTGGTCAGCATGGGGAGGTAAGGGAACATGCAGTGGAAATGTCGGATAGGATTCTGAAAAACATCGCGGGGTGGTGCGCCTTGTATGGGTGTGTGTTACATTACATTCACTAGTAGGAGTGAGAAAAATATCACAGGGTGGTGCGCATTGTATGGGTGTGTGTTACATTACATTCACTAGTAGGAGTGAGAAAAACATCACGGGGTCGTGTGAATCGGAGGGTCTGAATTAGGATAGGCAGTGAGTGGCAATGTAGGATGGAGAAAAGCACCGCGGGGTGGTCAGCATGGTGAGGTCAGGGAACATGCAGTGGCAATGTAGGATAGGTTTCTGAAAAACATCGCGGGGTGGTGCGCATTGTATGGGTGTGTGTTACAATACATTCACTAGTAGGAGTGAGAAAAACATCACGGGGTGGTGTGAATCGGAGAGTCTGAATTAGGATAGGCAGTGAGTGGCAAAGTAGGATGGAGAAAAGCACCGCGTCGTGGTCAGCATGGGGAGGTCAGGGAACATGCAGTGGCAATGTAGGATAGGTTTCTGAAAAACATCGCGGGGTGGTGCGCATTGTATGGGGGTGTGTTACATTACATTCACTAGTAGGAGTGAGAAAAACATCACGGGGTGCTGTGAATCGGAGGGTCTGAATTAGGAGATGCAGTGAGTGGCAATGTAGGATGGAGAAAAGCACCGCGGGTTGGTCAGCATGGGGAGGTAAGGGAACATGCAGTGGCAATGTAGGATAGGATTCTGAAAAACATCGCGGGGTGGTGCGCCTTGTATGGGTGTGTGTTACATTACATTCACTAGTAGGAATGAGAAAAATATCACGGGGTGGTGCGCATTGTATGGGTGTGTGTTACATTACATTCACTAGTAGGAGTGAGAAAAACATCACGGGGTGGTTCGCATTGTATGGGTGTGTGTTACATTACATTCACTAGTAGGAGTGAGAAAAACATCACGCGGTGGTGCGCATTGTATGGGTGTGTGTTACATTACATTCACTAGTAGGAGTGAGAAAAACATCACGGGGTGGTGTGAATCGGAGGGTCTGAATTAGGATAGGCAGTGAGTGGCAATGTAGGATGGAGAAAAGCACCGCGGGGTGGTCAGCATGGGGAGGTCAGGGAACATGCAGTGGCAATGTAGGATAGGTTTCTGAAAAACATCGCGGGGTGGTGCGCATTGTATGTGTGTGTGTTACAATACATTCACTAGTAGGAGTGAGAAAAACATCACGGGGTGGTGCGCATTGTATGGGTGTGTGTTACATTACATTCACCTGTAGGAGTGAGAAAAATATCACGGGGTGGTGTGAATCGGAGGGTCTGAATTAGGATAGGCAGGGAGTGGCAATGTAGGATGGAAAAAGCACCGCGGGGTGGTCAGCATGGGGAGGTCAGGGAACATGAAGTGGCAATGTAGGATAGGTTTCTGAAAAACATCGCGGGGTGGTGCGCATTGTATGCATGTGTGTTACATGGCATTCACTAGTAGGAGTGAGAAAAACATCACGGGGTGGTGCGCATTGTATGGGTGTGTGTTACAATACATTCACTAGTAGGAGTGAGATAAACATCACGGGGTGGTGCATATTGTATGGGTGTGTGTTACATTACATTCACTAGTAGGAGTGAGAAAAACATCACGGGGTGGTGTGAATCGGAGGGTCTGAATTAAGATAGGCAGTGAGTGGCAATGTAGGATGGAGAAAAGCACCGCGGGGTGGTCAGCATGGGGAGGTCAGGGAACATGCAGTGGCAATGTAGGATAGGTTTCTAAAAAACAACGCGGGGTGGTACGCATTGCATGGGTGTGTGTTACATTACATTCACTTGTAGGAGTGAGAAAAACATTACGGGGTGGTGTGAATCGGAGGGTCTGAATTAGGATAGGCAGTGAGTGGCAATGTAGGATGGAGAAAAGCACCGCGGGGTGGTCAGCATGGGGAGGTCAGGGAACATGCAGTGGCAATGTAGGATAGGTTTCTGAAAAACATCGCGGGGTGGTGCGCATTGTATGGGTGTGTGTTACAATACATTCACTAGTAGGAGTGAGAAAAACATCACGGGGTGGTGCGCATTGTATGGGTGTGTGTTACATTACATTCAATGGTAGGAGTGAGAAAAACATCACGGGGTGGTGTGAATAGCAGGGTCTGAATTAGGATAGGAAGGGTGTGGCAATGTAGGATGGAGAAAAGCACCGCGGGGTGGTCAGCATGGGGAGGTCAGGGAACATGCAGTGGCAATGTAGGATAGGTTTCTGAAAAACATCGCGAGGTGGTGGGCATTGTATGGGTGTGTGTTACATGACATTCACTAGTAGGAGCGAGGAAAACATCACGGGGTTGTGCGCATTGTATGGGTGTGTGTTCCATTACATTCACTAGTAGGAGAGAGAAAAACACCACGGGGTGGTGTGAATCGGAGGGTCTGAATTAGGATAGGCAGTGAGTGGCAATGTAGGGTGGAGAAAAGCACCGCGGGGTGGTCAGCATGGGGTGGTCAGGGAACATGCAGTGGCAATGTAGGATAGGTTTCTGAAAAACATCGCGGGGTGGTGCGCATTGCATGGGTGGGTGTTACATTACTTTCACTAGTAGGAGTGAGAAAAACATCACGGGGTGGTGCGCATTGTATGGGTGTGTGTTACATTACATTCAATAGTAGGAGTGAGAAAAACATCACGGGGTGGTGTGAATCGGAGGGTCTGAATTAGGATAGGCAGTGAGTGGCAATGTAGGATGGTGAAAAGCACCGCGGGGTGGTCAGCATGGGGAGGTCAGGGAACATGCAGTGGCAATGTACGATAGGTTTCAGAAAAACATAGCGGGGTGGTGCGCCTTGTATGGGTGTGTGTTATATTACATTCACTAGTAAGAGTGAGAAAAATATCACGGGATGGTGCGCATTGTATGGGTGTGTGTTACATTACATTCACTTGTAGGAGTGAGAAAAACATCACGGGGTGGTGTGAATCAGAGGGTCTGAATTAGGATAGGCAGTGAGTGGCAATGTAGGATGGAGAAAAGCACCGCGGGGTGGTCAGCATGGGGAGGTCAGGGAACATGCAGTGGCAATGTAGGATAGGTTTCTGAAAAACATCGCGGGGTGGTGCGCATTGTATGGGTGTGTGTTACATTACATTCACTAGTAGGAGTGAGAAAAACATCACGGGGTGGTGTGAATCGGAGGGTCTGAATTAGGATAGGCAGTGAGTGGCAATGTAGGATGGAGAAAAGCACCGCGGGTTGGTCAGCATGGGGAGGTCAGGGAACATGCAGTGGCAATGTAGGATAGGTTTCTGAAAAACATCGCGGGGTGGTGCGCATTGCATGGGTGTGTGTTACATTACATTCACTAGTAGGAGTGAGAAAAACATCACGGGGTGGTGCGCATTGTATGGGTGTGTGTTACATTACATTCACTAGTAGGAGTGAGAAAAACATCACGGGGTGGTGTCAATCGGAGGGTCTGAATTAGGATAAGCAGTGAGTGGCAATGTAGGATGGAGAAAAGCACCGCGGGGTGGTCAGCACGGGGAGGTCAGGGAACATGCAGTGGCAATGTAGGATAGGTTTCTGAAAAACATCGCGGGGTGGTGCGCATTGTATGGGTGTGTGTTACATTACATTCACTTGTAGGAGTGAGAAAAACATCACGGGGTGCTGTGAATCGGAGGGTCTGAATTAGGATACGCAGTGAGTGGCAATGTAGGATGGAGAAAAGCACCGCGGGTTGGTCAGCATGGGGAGGTCAGGGAACATGCAGTGGCAATGTAGGATAGGTTTCTGAAAAACATCGCGGGGTGGTGTGCATTGTATGGGTGTGTGTTACAATACATTCACTAGTAGGAGTGAGAAAAACATCACGGGGTGGTGCGCATTGTACGGGTGTGTGTTACAATTAATTCACTAGTAGGAGTGAGAAAAACATCACGGGGTGGTGCGCATTGGATGGGTGTGTGTTACATTACATTCACTAGTAGGAGAGACAAAAACATCCCGGGGTGGTGTGAATCGGAGGGTCTGAATAAGGATAGGCAGTGAGTTGCAATGTAGGATGAAGAAAAGCCCCGCGGGGTGGTCAGCATGGAGAGGTCAGGGAACATGCAGCGGCAATGTAGGATAGGTTTCTGAAAAACATCGCGGGGTGGTGCGCATTGTATGGGTGTGTGTTACATTACATTCACCAGTAGGAGTGAGAAAAACATCACGGGGTGGGGCGCATTGTATGGGTGTGTGTTACATTACATTCACTAGTAGGAGTGAGAAAAACATCTCAGGGTGGTGCGCATTGTATGGGTGTGTGTTACATTACATTCACTAGTAGGAGTGAAAAAACATCACGGTGTGTGTGAATCGGAGGGTCTGAATTAGGATATGCAGTGAGTGGCAATATAGGATGGAGAATAGCACCGCGGGATGGTCAGCATGGGGAGGTCAGGGAACATGAAGTGGCAATGTAGGATAGGTTTCTGAAAAACATCGCGGGGTGGTGCGCCTTGTAAGGGTGTGTGTTACATTACATTCACTAGTAGGAGTGAGAAACTCATCACGGGGTGGTGCGCATTGTATGGGTGTGTGTTACATTACATTCACTAGTAGGAGTGAGAAAAACATCACGGGGTGGTGTGAATCGGAGGGTCTGAATTAGGATAGGCAGTGAGTGGCAATGTAGGATGGAGAAAAGCACCGCGGGGTGGTCAGCATGGGGAGGTCAGGGAACATGCAGTGGCAATGTAGGATAGGTTTCTGAAAAACATCGCGGGGTGGTGCGCATTGTATGGGTGTGTGTTACATTACATTCACTAGTAGGAGTGAGAAAAACATCACGGGGTGGTGCGCATTGTATGGGTGTGTGTTACATTACATTCACTAGTAGGAGTGAGAAAACCATCACGGGGTGGTGTGAATCGGAGGTTCTGAATTAGGATAGGCAGTGAGTGGCAATGTAGGATCGAGAAAAGCACCGCGGGTTGGTCAGCATGGGGAGGTCAGGGAACATGCAGTGGCAATGTAGGATAGGTTTCTGAAAAACATCACGGGGTGGTGCGCATTGTATGGGTGTGTGTCACATTACAGTCACTAGTAGGAGTGAGAAAAACATCACGGGGTGATGCGCATTGTATGGGTGTGTGTTACGTTACATTCACTAGTAGGAGTGAGAAAAATATCACGGGGTGGTGTGAATCGGAGGGTCTGAATTAGGATAGGCAGTGAGTGGCAATGTAGGATGGAGAAAAGCACTGCGGGGTGGTCAGCATGGGGAGGTCAGGGAACATGCAGTGGCAATGTAGGATAGGTTTCTGAAAAACATCGCGGAGTGGTGCGCATTTTATGGGTGTGTGTTACATGACATTCACTAGAAGGAGTGAGAAAAACATCACGGAGTGGTGCGCATTTTATGGGTGTGTGTTACATTAAATTCACTAGTAGGAGTGAGAAAAACATCACGGGTTGGTGTGAATCGGAGGGTCTGAATTAGGATAGGCAGGGAGTGGCAATGTAGGATGGAGAAAAGCACCGCGGGGTGGTCAGCATGGGGAGGTCAGGGAACATGCAGTGGCAATGTAGGATAGGTTTCTGAAAAACATCGCGGGGTGGTGCGCATTGGATGGGTGTGTGTTACATTACATTCAAGGGTAGGAGTGAGAAAAACATCACGGTGTTGTGCGCATTGTATGGGTGTGTGTTACATTACATTCACTAGTAGAAGTGAGAAAAACATCACGGGGTGGTGTGAATCGGAGGGTCTGAATTAGGATAGGCAGTGAGTGGCAATGTAGGATGGAGAAAAGCACCGCGGGGTGGTCAGCATGGAGAGGTCAGGGAACATGCAGTGGCAATGTAGGATAGGTTTCTGAAAAACATCGCGGGGTGGTGCGCATTGTATGGGTGTGTGTTACATTACATTCACTAGTAGGAGTGAGAAAAACATCACGGGGTGGGGCGCATTGTATGGGTGTGTGTTACATTACATTCACTAGTAGGAGTGAGAAAAACATCTCGGGGTGGTGCGCATTGTATGGGTGTGTGTTACATTACATTCACTAGTAGGAGTGAAAAAACATCACGGTGTGTGTGAATCGGAGGGTATGAATTAGGATATGCAGTGAGTGGCAATATAGGATGGAGAATAGCACCGCGGGATGGTCAGCATGGGGAGGTCAGGGAACATGAAGTGGCAATGTAGGATAGGTTTCTGAAAAACATCGCGGGGTGGTGCGCCTTGTAAGGGTGTGTGTTACATTACATTCACTAGTAGGAGTGAGAAAAACATCACGGGGTGGTGTGAATCGGAGGGTCGGAATTAGGATAGGCAGTGAGTGGCAATGTTGGATGGAGAAAAGCACCGCGGGGTGGTCAGCATGGGGAGGTCAGGGAACATGCAGTGGCAATGTAGGATAGGTTTCTGAAAAACATCGCGGGGTGGTGCGCATTGTATGGGTGTGTGTTACATTACATTCACTAGTAGGAGTGAGAAAAACATCACGGGGTGGTGCGCATTGTATGGGTGTGTGTTACATTACATTCACTAGTAGGAGTGAGAACAACATCACGGGGTGGTGTGAATCGGAGAGTCTGAATTAGGATAGGCAGTGAGTGGCAAAGTAGGATGGAGAAAAGCACCGCGTGGTGGTCAGCATGGGGAGGTCCAGGAACATGCAGTGGCAATGTAGGATAGGTTTCTGAAAAACATCGCGGGGTGGTGCGCATTGTATGGGGGTGTGTTACATTACATTCACTTGTAGGAGTGAGAAAAACATCACGGGGTGGTGTGAATCGGAGGGTCTGAATTAGGATAGGCAGTGAGTGGCAATGTAGGATGGAGAAAAGCACCGCGGGGTGGTCAGCATGGGGAGGTCAGGGAACATGCAGTGGCAATGTAGGAGAGGTTTCTGAAAAACATCGCGGGGTGGTGAGCATTGCAAGCGTGTGTGTTACATTACATTCACTAGTAGGAGTGAGAAAAACATCACGGGGTGGTGCGCATTGTATGGGTGTGCGTTACATTACATTCACTAGTAGGAGTGAGAAAAACATCACGGGGTGGTGTGAATCGGAGGGTCTGAATTAGGATAGGCAGTGAGTGGCAATGTAGGATGGAGAAAAGCACCGCGGGGTGGTCAGCATGGGGAGGTCAGGGAACATGCATTGGCAATGTAGGATAGGTTTCTGAAAAACATCGCGGGGTGGTGCGCATTGTATGCGTGTGTGTTACATTACATTCACTTGTAGGAGTGAGAAAAACATCACTGGGTGCTGTGAATCGGAGGGTCTGAATTAGGATAGGCAGTGAGTGGCAATGTAGGATGGAGAAAAGCACCGCGGGGTGGTCAGCATGGGGAGGTCAGGGAACATGCAGTGGCAATGTAGTATAGGTTTCTGAAAAACATCGCGGAGTGGTGCGCATTTTATGGGTGTGTGTTACATGACATTCACTAGAAGGAGTGAGAAAAACATCACGGAGTGGTGCGCATTTTATGGGTGTGTGTTACATTAAATTCACTAGTAGGAGTGAGAAAAACATCACGGGTTGGTGTGAATCGGAGGGTCTGAATTAGGATAGGCAGGGAGTGGCAATGTAGGATGGAGAAAAGCACCGCGGGGTGATCAGCATGGGGAGGTCAGGGAACATGCAGTGGCAATGTAGGATAGGTTTCTGAAAAACATCGCGGGGTGGTGCGCATTGGATGGGTGTGTGTTACATTACATTCACAAGTAGGAGTGAGAAAAACATCACGGTGTTGTGCGCATTGTATGGGTGTGTGTTACATTACATTCACTAGTAGGAGTGAGAAAAACATCACGGGGTGGTGTGAATCGGAGGGTCTGCATTAGGATAGGCAGTGAGTGGCAATGTAGGATGGAGAAAAGCACCGCGGGGTGGTCAGCATGGGGAGGTCAGGGAACATGCAGTGGCAATGTAGGATAGGTTTCTGAAAAACATCGCGGTGTGGTGCGCATTGTATGGGTGTGTGTTACATTACATTCACTTGTAGGAGTGAGAAAAACATCACGGGGTGCTGTGAATCGGAGGGTCTGAATTAGGATAGGCAGTGAGTGGCAATGTAGGATGGAGAAAAGCACCGCGGGGTGGTCAGCATGGGGAGGTCAGGGAACATGCAGTGGCAATGTAGGATAGGTTTCTGAAAAACATCGCGGGGTGGTGTGCATTGTATGGGTGTGTGTTACAATACATTCACTAGTAGGAGTGAGAAAAACATCACGGGGTGGTGTGAATCGGAGGGTCTGAATTAGGATAGGCAGTGAGTGGCAATGTAGGATGGAGAAAAGCACCGCGGGGTGGTCAGCATGGGGAGGTCATGGAACATGCAGTGGCAATGTAGGATAGGTTTCTGAAAAACATCGCGGGGTCGTGTGCATTGTATGGGTGTGTGTTACAATACATTCACTAGTAGGAGTGAGAAAAACATCACGGGGTGGTGCGCATTGTATGGGTGTGTGTTACAATAAATTCACTAGTAGGAGTGAGAAAACATCACGGGGTGGTGCGCATTGTATGGGTGTGTGTTACATTACATTCACTAGTAGGAGTGAGAAAAACATCATGGGGTGGTGTGAATCGGAGGGTCTGAATTAGGATAGACAGTGAGTGGCAATGTAGGATGGAGAAAAGCACCGCGGGTTGGTCAGCATGGGGAGGTCAGGGAACATGCAGTGGCAATGTAGGATAGGTTTCTGAAAAACATCGCGGGGTGGTGCGCATTGTATGGGTGTGTGTTACATTACATTCACTAGTAGGAGTTAGAAAAACATCACGGGGTGGTGCGCATTGTATGGGTGTGTGTTACATTACATTCACTAGTAGGAGTGAGAACAACATCACGGGGTGGTGTGAATCGGAGAGTCTGAATTAGGATAGGCAGTGAGTGGCAAAGTAGGATGGAGAAAAGCACCGTGTGGTGGTCAGCATGGGGAGGTCCAGGAACATGCAGTGGCAATGTAGGATAGGTTTCTGAAAAACATCGCGGGGTGGTGCGCAATATATGGGGGTGTGTTACATTACATTCACTTGTAGGAGTGAGAAAAACATCACGGGGTGGTGTGAATCGGAGGGTCTGAATTAGGATAGGCAGTGAGTGGCAATGTAGGATGGAGAAAAGCACCGCGGGGTGGTCAGCATGGGGAGGTCAGGGAACATGCAGTGGCAATGTAGGATAGATTTCTGAAAAACATCGCGGGGTGGTGCGCATTCTATGGGTGTGTGTTACATTACATTCACTAGTAGGAGTGAGAAAAACATCACGGGGTGGTGCGCATTGTATGGGTGTGTGTTACATTACATTCACTAGTAGGAGTGAGAAAACCATCACGGGGTGGTGTGAATCGGAGGTTCTGAATTAGGATAGGCAGTGAGTGGCAATGTAGGATGGAGAAAAGCACCGCGGGTTGGTCAGCATGGGGAGGTCAGGGAACATGCAGTGGCAATCTAGGATAGGTTTCTGAAAAACATCACGGGGTGGTGCGCATTGTATGGGTGTGTGTTACATTACAGTCACTAGTAGGAGTGAGAAAAACATCACGGGGTGATGCGCATTGTATGGGTGTGTGTTACAATACATTCACTAGTAGGAGTGAGAAAAACATCACGGGGTGGTGTGAATCGGAGGGTCTGAATTAGGATAGGCAGTGAGTGGCAATGTAGGATGGAGAAAAGCACTGCGGGGTGGTCAGCATGGGGAGGTCAGGGAACATGCAGTGGCAATGTAGGATAGGTTTCTGAAAAACATCGCGGAGTGGTGCGCATTTTATGGGTGTGTGTTACATGACATTCACTAGAAGGAGTGAGAAAAACATCACGGAGTGGTGCGCATTTTATGGGTGTGTGTTACATTAAATTCACTAGTAGGAGTGAGAAAAACATCACGGGGTGGTGTGAATCGGAGGGTCTGAATTAGGATAGGCAGTGAGTGGCAATGTAGGATGAAGAAAAGCACCGCGGGTTGGTCAGCATGGGGAGGTCAGGGAACATGCAGTGGCAATGTAGGATAGGTTTCTGAAAAACATCGCGGGGTGGTGCGCATTGGATGGGTGTGTGTTACATTACATTCACGAGTAGGAGTGAGAAAAACATCACGGTGTTGTGCGCATTGTATGGGTGTGTGTTACATTACATTCACTAGTAGGAGTGAGAAAAACATCACGGGGTGGTGTGAATCGGAGGGTCTGAATTAGGATAGGCAGTGAGTGGCAATGTAGGATGGACAAAAGCACCGCGGGGTGGTCAGCATGGGGAGGTCAGGGAACATGCAGTGGCAATGTAGGATAGGTTTCTGAAAAACATCGCGGGGTGGTGAGCATTGCATGGGTGTGTGTTACATTACATTCACTAGTAGGAGTGAGAAAAACATCACGGAGTGGTGCGCATTGTATGGGTGTGCATTACATTACATTCACTAGTAGGAGTGAGAAAAACATCACGGGGTGGTGTGAATCGGAGGGTCTGTATTAGGATAGGCAGTGAGTGGCAATGTAGGATGGAGAAAAGCACCGCGGGGTGGTCAGCATGGGGAGGTCAGGGAACATGCAGTGGCAATGTAGGATAGGTTTCTGAAAATCATCGCGGGGTGGTGCGCATTGTATGGGTGTGTGTTACATTACATTCACTAGTAGGAGTGAGAAAAACATCACGGGGTGGTGTGAATCGGAGGGTCTGAATTAGGATAGGCAGTGAGTGGCAATGTAGGATGGAGAAAAGCTCCACGGGGTGGTCAGCATGGGGAGGTCAGGAAACATGCAGTGGCAATGTAGGATAGGTTTCTGAAAAACATCGCGGGGTGGTGCGCATTGTATGGGTGTGTGTTACATTACATTCACTAGTAGGAGTCAGAAAAACATCACGGGATTGTGCGCATTGTATCGGTGTGTGTTACATTACATTCACTAGTAGGAGTGAGAAAAACATCACGGGGTCGTGTGAATCGGAGGGTCTGAATTAGGATAGGCAGTGAGTGGCAATGTAGGATGGAGAAAAGCACCGCGGGGTGGTCAGCATGGGGAGGTCAGGGAACATGCAGTGGCAATGTAGGATAGGTTTCTGAAAAACATCGCGGGGTGGTGCGCATTGCATGGGTGTGTGTTACATTACATTCACTAGTAGGAGTGAGAAAAACATCACGGGGTGGTGCGCATTGTATGGGTGTGCGTTACATTACATTCACTAGTAGGAGTGAGAAAAACATCACGGGGTGGTGTGAATCGGAGGGTCTGAATTAGGAGAGGCAGTGAGTGGCAATGTAGGATGGAGAAAAGCACCGCGGGGTAGTCAGCATGGAGAGGTCAGGGAACATGCAGTGGCAATGTAGGATAGGTTTCTGAAAAACATCGCGGGGTGGTGCGCATTTCATGGGTGTGTGTTACATTACATTCACTAGTAGGAGTGAGAAAAACATCACGGGGTGGGGCGCATTGTATGGGTGTGTGTTACATTACATTCACTAGTAGGAGTGAGAAAAACATCTCGGGGTGGTGCGCATTGTATGGGTGTGTGTTATATTACATTCACTAGTAGGAGTGAAAAAACATCACGGTGTGTGTGAATCGGAGGGTCTGAATTAGTATATGCAGTGAGTGGCAATATAGGATGGAGAATAGCACCGCGGGATGGTCAGCATGGGGAGGTCAGGGAACATGAAGTGGCAATGTAGGATAGGTTTCTGAAAAACATCGCGGGGTGGTGCGCCTTGTAAGGGTGTGTGTTACATTACATTCACTAGTAGGAGTGAGAAAAACATCACGGGGTGGTGTGAATCGGAGGGTCTGAATTAGGATAGGCAGTGAGTGGCAAAGTAGGATGGAGAAAAGCACCGCGTGGTGGTCAGCATGGGGAGGTCCAGGAACATGCAGTGGCAATGTAGGATAGGTTTCTGAAAAACATCGCGGGGTGGTGCGCATTGTATGGGGGTGTGTTACATTACATTGACTTGTAGGAGTGAGAAAAACATCACGGGGTGGTGTGAATCGGAGGGTCTGAATTAGGATAGGCAGTGAGTGGCAATGTAGGATGGAGAAAAGCACCGCGGGGTGGTCAGCATGGGGAGGTCAGGGAACATGCAGTGGCAATGTAGGATAGGTTTCTGAAAAACATCGCGGGGTGGTGCGCATTCTATGGGTGTGTGTTACATTACATTCACTAGTAGGAGTGTGAAAAACATCACGGGGTGGTGCGCATTGTATGGGTGTGTGTTACATTACATTCACTAGTAGGAGTGAGAAAACCATCACGGGGTGGTGTGAATCGGAGGTTCTGAATTAGGATAGGCAGTGAGTGGCAATGTAGGATCGAGAAAAGCACCGCGGGTTGGTCAGCATGGGGAGGTCAGGGAACATGCAGTGGCAATGTAGGATAGGTTTCTGAAAAACATCACGGGGTGGTGCGCATTGTATGGGTGTGTGTCACATTACAGTCACTAGTAGGAGTGAGAAAAACATCACGGGGTGATTCGCATTGTATGGGTGTGTGTTACGTTACATTCACTAGTAGGAGTGAGAAAAACATCACGGGGTGGTGTGAATCGGAGGGTCTGAATTAGGATAGGCAGTGAGTGGCAATGTAGGATGGAGAAAAGCACTGCGGGGTGGTCAGCATGGGGAGGTCAAGGAACATGCAGTGGCAATGTAGGATAGGTTTCTGAAAAACATCGCGGAGTGGTGCGCATTTTATGGGTGTGTGTTACATGACATTCACTAGAAGGAGTGAGAAAAACATCACGGAGTGGTGCGCATTTTATGGGTGTGTGTTACATTAAATTCACTAGTTGGAGTGAGAAAAACATCACGGGGTGGTGTGAATCGGAGGGTCTGAATTAGGATAGGCAGTGAGTGGCAATGTAGGATGGAGAAAAGCACCGCGGGGTGGTCAGCATGGGGAGGTCAGGGAACATGCAGTGGCAATGTAGGATAGGTTTCTGAAAAACATCGCGGGGTGGTGCGCATTGGATGGGTGTGTGTTACATTACATTTACGAGTAGGAGTGAGAAAAACATCACGGTGTTGTGCGCATTGTATGGGTGTGTGTTACATGATATACACTAGTAGGAGTGAGAAAAACATCACGGGGTGGTGCGCATTGTATGGGTGTGTGTTACATTACATTCACTAGTAGGAGTGAGAAAAACATCACGGGGTGGTGTGCATTGTATGGGTGTGTGTTACATTACATTCACTAGTAGGAGTGAGAAAAACACCACGGGGTGGTGTGAATCGGAGGGTCTGAATTAGGATAGGCAGTGAGTGGCAATGTAGGATGGAGAAAAGCACCGCGGGGTGGTCAGCACGGGGAGGTCAGGGAACATGCAGTGGCAATGTAGGATAGGTTTCTGAAAAACATCGCGGGGTGGTGAGTATTGCATGGGTGTGTGTTACATTACATTCACTAGTAGGAGTGAGAAAAACATCACGGGGTGGTGCGCATTGTATGGGTGTGCGTTACATTACATTCACTAGTAGGAGTGAGAAAAACATCACGGGGTGGTGTGAATCAGAGGGTATGAATTAGGATAGGCAGTGAGTGGCAATGTAGGATGGAGAAAAGCACCGCGGGGTGGTTAGCATGGGGAGGTCAGGGAACATGCAGTGGCAATGTAGGATAGGTTTCTGAAAAACATCGCGGGGTTGTGCGCATTTTATGGGTGTGTGTTACAATACATTCACTAGTAGGAGTGAGAAAAACATCACGGGGTGGTGCGCATTGTATGGGTGTGTGTTACATTACATTCACTTGTAGGAGTGAGAAAAACATCACGGGGTGGTGTGAATCGGAGGGTCTGAATTAGGATAGGCAGGGAGTGGCAATGTAGGATGGAGAAAAGCATCGCGGGTTGGTCAGCATGGGGAGGTCAGGGAACATGCAGTGGCAATGTAGGATAGGTTTCTGAAAAACATCGCAGGGTGGTGCGCATTTTATGGGTGTGTGTTACATGACATTCACTAGTAGGAGTGAGAAAAACATCACGGGGTGGTGCGCATTGTATGGGTGTGTGTTACATTACATTCACTAGTAGGAGTGAGAAAAACACCACGGGGTGGTGTGAATCGGAGGGTCTGAATTAGGATAGGCAGTGAGTGTCAATGTAGGGTGGAGAAAAGCACCGGGGGTCGTCAGCATGGGGTGGTCAGGGAACATGCAGTGGCAATGTAGGATAGGTTTCTGAAAAACATCGCGGGGTGGTGCGCATTGCATGGGTGTGTGTTACATTACATTCACTAGTAGGAGTGAGAAAAACATCACGGGGTGGTGTGCATTGTATGGGTGTGTGTTACATTACATTCAATAGTAGGAGTGAGAAAAACATCACGGGGTGGTGTGAATCGAAGGGTCTGAATTAGAATAGGCAGTGAGTGGCAATGTAGGATGGAGAAAAGCACCGCGGGGTGGTCAGCATGGGGAGGTCAGGGAACATGCAGTGGCAATGTAGGATAGGTTTCTGAAAAACATCGCGGGGTAGTGGGCTTTGTATGGGTGTGTGTTACATTACATTCACTGGTAGGAGTGAGAAAAACATCATGGGGTGCTGTGGATCGGAGGGTCTGAATTAGGATAGGCAGTGAGTGGCAATGTAGGATGGAGAAAAGCACCGCGGGGTGGTCAGCATGGGGAGGTCAGGGAACATGTAGTGGCAATGTAGGATAGGTTTCTGAAAAACATCGCGGGGTGGTGCGCATTTTATGGGTGTGTGTTACATGACATTCACAAGTAGGAGTGAGAAAAACATCACGGGGTGGTGCGCATTGTATGGGTGTGTGTTACATTACATTCACTAGTAGGAGTGAGAAAAACATCACGGGGTGGTGCGCATTGTATGGGTGTGTGTTACATTACATTCACTAGTAGGAGTGAGAAAAACACAACGGGGTGGTGTGAATCGGAGGGTCTGAATTAGGATAGGCAGTGAGTGGAAATGTAGGATGGAGAAAAGCACAGCGGGGTGGTCAGCATGGGGAGGTCAGGGAACATGCAGTGGCAATGTAGGATAGGTTTCTGAAAAACATCACGGGGCTGTGCGCATTTTATGGGTGTGTGTTACAATACATTCACTTGTAGGAGTGAGAAAAACATCACGGGGTTTTGTGAATCGGAGGGTCTGAATTAGGATAGGCAGGGAGTGGCAATGTAGGATGGAGAAAAGCACCGCGGGTTGGTCACAATGGGGAGGTCAGGGAACATGCAGTGGCAATGTAGGATAGGTTTCTGAAAAACATCGCGGGGTGGTGCGCATTTTATGGGTGTGTGTTACATGACATTCACTAGTAGGAGTGAGAAAAACATCACGGGGTGGTGCGCATTGTATGGGTGTGTGTTACATTACATTCACTAGTAGGAGTGAGAAAAACATCACGGGGTGGTGCGCATTGTATGGGTGTGTGTTACATTACATTCATTAGTAGGAGTGAGAAAAACACCACGGGGTGGTGTGAATCGGAGGGTCTGAATTAGGATAGGCAGTGAGTGGCAATGTAGGGTGGAGAAAAGCACCGCGGGGTGGTCAGCATGTGGTGGTCAGGGAACATGCAGTGGCAATGTAGGATAGGTTTCTGAAAAACATCGCGGGGTGGTGCGCATTGCATGGGTGTGTGTTACATTACATTCACTAGTAGGAGTGAGAAAAACATCACGGGGTGGTGCGCATTGTATGGGTGTGTGTTACATTACATTCAATAGTAGGAGTGAGAAAAACATCACGGGGTGGTGTGAATCGGAGGGTCTGAATTAGGATAGGCAGTGAGTGGCAATGTAGGATGGAGAAAAGCACCGCGGGGTGGTCAGCATGGGGAGGTCAGGGAACATGCAGTGGCAATGTAGGATAGGTTTCTGAAAAACATCGCGGGGTGGTGCGCCTTGTATGGGTGTGCGTTACATTACATTCACTTCTAGGAGTGAGAAAAATATCAAGGGGTGGTGAGCATTGTATGGGTGTGTGTTACATTACATTCACAATTAGGAGTGAGAAAATCATCAAGGGGTGGTGTGAATCGGAGGGTCTGAATTAGGATAGGCAGTGAGTGGCAATGTAGGATGGAGAAAAGCACCGCTGGGTGGTCAGCATGGGGAGGTCAGGGAACATGCAGTGGCAATGTAGGATAGGTTTCTGAAAAACATCGCGGGGTGGTGGGCATTGTATGGGTGTGTGTTACATTACATTCACTTGTAGGAGTGAGAAAAACATCACAGGGTGGTGCGCATTGTATGGGTGTGTGTTACAATACATTCACTAGTAGGAGTGAGAAAAACATCACGGGGTGGTGTGCCTTGTATGGGTGTGTGTTACATTACATTCACTAGTAGGAGTGAGAAAAACATGACGGGGTGGTGTGAATCGGAGTGTCTAAATTAGGATAGGCAGTGAGTGGCAGTGTAGGATGGAGAAAAGCACCGCGGGGTGGTCAGCATGGAGAGGTCAGGGAACATGCAGTGGCAATGTAGGATAGGTTACTGAAAAACATCGCGGGTTGGTGCGCATTGTATTGGTGTGTGTTACATTACATTCACTAGTAGGAGTGAGAAAAACATCACGGGGTGGGGCGCATTGTATGGGTGTGTGTTACATTACATTCACCAGTAGGAGTGAGAAAAACATCTCGGGGTGGTGCGCATTGTATGGGTATGTGTTACATTACATTCACTAGTAGGAGTGAAAAAACATCACGGTGTGTGTGAATCGGAGGGTCTGAATTAGGATAGGCAGTGAGTGGCAATGTAGGATGGAGAAAAGCACCGCGGGGTGGTCAGCATGGGGAGGTCAGGGAACATGCAGTGGCAATGTAGGATAGGTTTCTGAAAAACATCTCGGGGTTGTGCGCATTTTATGGGTGTTGTGTTACAATACATTCACTAGTAGGAGTGAGAAAAACATCACGGGGTGGTGCGCATTGTATGGGTGTGTGTTACATTACATTCACTTGTAGGAGTGAGAAAAACATCACGGGGTTTTGTGAATCGGAGGGTCTGAATTAGGATAGGCAGGGAGTGGCAATGTAGGTTGGAGAAAAGCACCGCGGGTTGGTCAGCATGGGGAGGTCAGGGAACATGCAGTGGCAATGTAGGATAGGTTTCTGAAAAACATCGCGGGGTGGTTCGCATTTTATGGGTGTGTGTTACATGACATTCACTAGTAGGAGTGAGAAAAACATCACGGGGTGGTGCGCATTGTATGGGTGTGTGTTACATTACATTCACTAGTAGGAGTGAGAAAAACATCACGGGGTGGTGCGCATTGTATGGGTGTGTGTTACATTACATTCACTAGTAGGAGTGAGAAAAACACCACGGGGTGGTGTGAATCGGAGGGTCTGAATTAGGATAGGCAGTGAGTGGCAATGTAGGGTGGAGAAAAGAACCGCGGGGTGGTCAGCATGGTGTGGTCAGGGAACATGCAGTGGCAATGTAGGATAGGTTTCTGAAAAACATCGCGGGGTGGTGCGCATTGCATGGGTGTGTGTTACATTACATTCACTAGTAGGAGTGAGAAAAACATCACGGGGTGGTGCGCATTGTATGGGTGTGTGTTACAGTACATTCAATAGTAGGAGTGAGAAAAACATCACGGGGTGGTGTGAATCGGAGGGTCGGAATTAGGATAGGCAGTGAGTGGCAATGTAGGATGGAGAAAAGCACCGCGGGTTGGTCAGCATGGGGAGGTCAGGGAACATGCAGTGGCAATGTAGGATAGGTTTCTGAAAAACCTCACGGGGTGGTGCGCATTGTATGGGTGTGTGTCACATTACAGTCACTAGTAGGAGTGAGAAAAACATCACGGGGTGATTCGCATTGTATGGGTGTGTGTTACGTTACATTCACTAGTAGGAGTGAGAAAAACATCACGGGGTGGTGTGAATCGGAGGGTCTGAATTAGGATAGGCAGTGAGTGGCAATGTAGGATGGAGAAAAGCACTGCGGGGTGGTCAGCATGGGGAGGTCAAGGAACATGCAGTGGCAATGTAGGATAGGTTTCTGAAAAACATCGCGGAGTGGTGCGCATTTTATGGGTGTGTGTTACATGACATTCACTAGAAGGAGTGAGAAAAACATCACGGAGTGGTGCGCATTTTATGGGTGTGTGTTACATTAAATTCACTAGTTGGAGTGAGAAAAACATCACGGGGTGGTGTGAATCGGAGGGTCTGAATTAGGATAGGCAGTGAGTGGCAATGTAGGATGGAGAAAAGCACCGCGGGGTGGTCAGCATGGGGAGGTCAGGGAACATGCAGTGGCAATGTAGGATAGGTTTCTGAAAAACATCGCGGGGTGGTGCGCATTGGATGGGTGTGTGTTACATTACATTCACGAGTAGGAGTGAGAAAAACATCACGGTGTTGTGCGCATTGTATGGGTGTGTGTTACATGATATACACTAGTAGGAGTGAGAAAAACATCACGGGGTGGTGCGCATTGTATGGGTGTGTGTTACATTACATTCACTAGTAGGAGTGAGAAAAACATCACGGGGTGGTGTGCATTGTATGGGTGTGTGTTACATTACATTCACTAGTAGGAGTGAGAAAAACACCACGGGGTGGTGTGAATCGGAGGGTCTGAATTAGGATAGGCAGTGAGTGGCAATGTAGGATGGAGAAAAGCACCGCGGGGTGGTCAGCACGGGGAGGTCAGGGAACATGCAGTGGCAATGTAGGATAGGTTTCTGAAAAACATCGCGGGGTGGTGAGTATTGCATGGGTGTGTGTTACATTACATTCACTAGTAGGAGTGAGAAAAACATCACGGGGTGGTGCGCATTGTATGGGTGTGCGTTACATTACATTCACTAGTAGGAGTGAGAAAAACATCACGGGGTGGTGTGAATCAGAGGGTATGAATTAGGATAGGCAGTGAGTGGCAATGTAGGATGGAGAAAAGCACCGCGGGGTGGTTAGCATGGGGAGGTCAGGGAACATGCAGTGGCAATGTAGGATAGGTTTCTGAAAAACATCGCGGGGTTGTGCGCATTTTATGGGTGTGTGTTACAATACATTCACTAGTAGGAGTGAGAAAAACATCACGGGGTGGTGCGCATTGTATGGGAGTGTGTTACATTACATTCACTTGTAGGAGTGAGAAAAACATCACGGGGTGGTGTGAATCGGAGGGTCTGAATTAGGATAGGCAGGGAGTGGCAATGTAGGATGGAGAAAAGCACCGCGGGTTGGTCAGCATGGGGAGGTCAGGGAACATGCAGTGGCAATGTAGGATAGGTTTCTGAAAAACATCGCAGGGTGGTGCGCATTTTATGGGTGTGTGTTACATGACATTCACTAGTAGGAGTGAGAAAAACATCACGGGGTGGTGCGCATTGTATGGGTGTGTGTTACATTACATTCACTAGTAGGAGTGAGAAAAACACCACGGGGTGGTGTGAATCGGAGGGTCTGAATTAGGATAGGCAGTGAGTGTCAATGTAGGGTGGAGAAAAGCACCGGGGGTCGTCAGCATGGGGTGGTCAGGGAACATGCAGTGGCAATGTAGGATAGGTTTCTGAAAAACATCGCGGGGTGGTGCGCATTGCATGGGTGTGTGTTACATTACATTCACTAGTAGGAGTGAGAAAAACATCACGGGGTGGTGTGCATTGTATGGGTGTGTGTTACATTACATTCAATAGTAGGAGTGAGAAAAACATCACGGGGTGGTGTGAATCGAAGGGTCTGAATTAGAATAGGCAGTGAGTGGCAATGTAGGATGGAGAAAAGCACCGCGGGGTGGTCAGCATGGGGAGGTCAGGGAACATGCAGTGGCAATGTAGGATAGGTTTCTGAAAAACATCGCGGGGTAGTGGGCTTTGTATGAGTGTGTGTTACATTACATTCACTGGTAGGAGTAAGAAAAACATCATGGGGTGCTGTGGATCGGAGGGTCTGAATTAGGATAGGCAGTGAGTGGCAATGTAGGATGGAGAAAAGCACCGCGGGGTGGTCAGCATGGGGAGGTCAGGGAACATGTAGTGGCAATGTAGGATAGGTTTCTGAAAAACATCGCGGGGTGGTGCGCATTTTATGGGTGTGTGTTACATGACATTCACAAGTAGGAGTGAGAAAAACATCACGGGGTGGTGCGCATTGTATGGGTGTGTGTTACATTACATTCACTAGTAGGAGTGAGAAAAACATCACGGGGTGGTGCGCATTGTATGGGTTTGTGTTACATTACATTCACTAGTAGGAGTGAGAAAAACACAACGGGGTGGTGTGAATCGGAGGGTCTGAATTAGGATTGGCAGTGAGTGGAAATGTAGGATGGAGAAAAGCACAGCGGGGTGGTCAGCATGGGGAGGTCAGGGAACATGCAGTGGCAATGTAGGATAGGTTTCTGAAAAACATCACGGGGTTGTGCGCATTTTATGGGTGTGTGTTACAATACATTCACTTGTAGGAGTGAGAAAAACATCACGGGGTTTTGTGAATCGGAGGGTCTGAATTAGGATAGGCAGGGAGTGGCAATGTAGGATGGAGAAAAGCACCGCGGGTTGGTCACAATGGGGAGGTCAGGGAACATGCAGTGGCAATGTAGGATAGGTTTCTGAAAAACATCGCGGGGTGGTGCGCATTTTATGGGTGTGTGTTACATGACATTCACTAGTAGGAGTGAGAAAAACATCACGGGGTGGTGCGCATTGTATGGGTGTGTGTTACATTACATTCACTAGTAGGAGTGAGAAAAACATCACGGGGTGGTGCGCATTGTATGGGTGTGTGTTACATTACATTCATTAGTAGGAGTGAGAAAAACACCACGGGGTGGTGTGAATCGGAGGGTCTGAATTAGGATAGGCAGTGAGTGGCAATGTAGGGTGGAGAAAAGCACCGCGGGGTGGTCAGCATGTGGTGGTCAGGGAACATGCAGTGGCAATGTAGGATAGGTTTCTGAAAAACATCGCGGGGTGGTGCGCATTGCATGGGTGTGTGTTACATTACATTCACTAGTAGGAGTGAGAAAAACATCACGGGGTGGTGCGCATTGTATGGGTGTGTGTTACATTACATTCAATAGTAGGAGTGAGAAAAACATCACGGGGTGGTGTGAATCGGAGGGTCTGAATTAGGATAGGCAGTGAGTGGCAATGTAGGATGGAGAAAAGCACCGCGGGGTGGTCAGCATGGGGAGGTCAGGGAACATGCAGTGGCAATGTAGGATAGGTTTCTGAAAAACATCCCGGGGTGGTGCGCCTTGTATGGGTGTGCGTTACATTACATTCACTAGTAGGAGTGAGAAAAATATCGCGGGGTGGTGCGCATTGTATGGGTGTGTGTTACATTACATTCACTAGTAGGAGTGAGAAAAACATCACGGGGTGGTGTGAATCGGAGGGTCTGAATTAGGATAGGCAGTGAGTGGCAATGTAGGATGGAGAAAAGCACCGCGGGGTGGTCAGCATGGGGAGGTCAGGGAACATGCAGTGGCAATGTAGGATAGGTTTCTGAAAAACATGGCGGGGTGGTGCGCATTGTATGGGTGTGTGTTACATTACATTCACTTGTAGGTGTGAGAAAAACATCACGGGGTGGTGTGATTCGGAGGGTCTAAATAAGGATAGGCAGTGAGTGGCAATGTAGGATGGAGAAAAGCACCGCGGGGTGGTCAGCATGGGGAGGTTAGGGAACATGCAGTGGCAATGTAGGATTGGTTTCTGAAAAACATCGCAGGGTGGTGCGAATTGTATGGGTGTGTGTTACAATACATTCACTAGTAGGAGTGAGAAAAACATCACGGGGTGGTGCGCATTGTATGAGTGTGTGTTACAATACATTCACTAGTAGGAGTGAGAAAAACATCACGGCGTGGTGTGCCTTGTATGGGTGTGTGTTACATTACATTCACTAGTAGGAGTGAGAAAAACACGGGGTGGTGTGAATCGGAGAGTCTAAATTAGGATAGGCAGTGAGTGGCAGTGTAGGATGGAGAAAAGCACCGCGGGGTGGTCAGCATGGAGAGGTCAGGGAACATGCAGTGGCAATGTAGGATAGGTTTCTGAAAAACATCGCGGGGTGGTGCGCATTGTATGGGTGTGTGTTACATTACATTCACTAGTAGGAGTGAGAAAAACATCACGGGGTGGGGCGCATTGTATGGGTGTGTGTTACATTACATTCACTAGTAGGAGTGAAAAAACATCACGGTGTGTGTGAATCGGAGGGTCTGAATTAGGATAGGCAGTTAGTGGCAATATAGGATGGAGAAAAGCACCGCGGGATGGTCAGCATGGGGAGGTCAGGGAACATTCAGTGGCAATGTAGGATAGGTTTCTGAAAAACATCTCGGGGTGGTGCACCTTGTAAGGGTGTGTGTTACATTACATTCACTAGTAGGAGTGAGAAACTCATCACGGGGTGGTGGGCATTGTATGGGTGTGTGTTACATTACATTCACAAGTAGGAGTGAGAAAAAATCACAGGGTGGTGTGAATTGGAGGGTCTGAATTAGGATAGGCAGTGAGTGGCAATGTAGGATGGAGAAAAGCACCGCGGGGTGGTCAGCATGGGGAGGTCAGGGAACATGCAGTGGCAATGTAGGATAGGTTTCTGAAAAACATCGCGGGGTGGTGCGCATTGTATGGGTGTGTGTTACATTACATTCACTTGTAGGAGTGATAAAAACATCACAGGGTTGTGTGAATCGGAGGGTCTGAATTAGGATAGGCAGTGAGTGGCAATGTAGGATGGAGAAAAGCATCGCGGGGTGGTCAGCATGGGGAGGTCAGGGAACATGCAGTGGCAATGTAGGATAGGTTTCTGAAAAACATCGCGGGGTGGTGCGCATTTTATGGGTGTGTGTTACATGACATTCACTAGTAGGAGTGAGAAAAACAACACGGGGTGGTGCGCATTGTATGGGTGTGTGTTACATTACATTCACTAGTAGGAGTGAGAAAAACATCACGGGGTGGTGTGAATCGGAGGGTCTGCATTAGGATAGGCAGTGAGTGGCAATGTAGGATGGAGAAAAGCACCGCGGGGTGGTCAGCATGGGGAGTTCAGGGAACATGCAGTGGCAATGTAGGATAGGTTTCTGAAAAACATCGCGGGGTGGTGCGCATTGTATGGGTGTGTGTTACATTACATTCACTAGTAGGAGTGAGAAAAACATCACGGGGTGGTGTGAATCGGAGGGTCTGAATTAGGATAGGCAGTGAGTGGCAATGTAGGATGGAGAAAAGCACCGCGGGGTGGTCAGCATGGGGAGGTCAGGGAACATGCAGTGGCAATGTAGGATAGGTTTCTGAAAAACATCGCGGGGTAGTGGGCTTTGTATGAGTGTGTGTTACATTACATTCACTGGTAGGAGTAAGAAAAACATCATGGGGTGCTGTGGATCGGAGGGTCTGAATTAGGATAGGCAGTGAGTGGCAATGTAGGATGGAGAAAAGCACCGCGGGGTGGTCAGCATGGGGAGGTCAGGGAACATGTAGTGGCAATGTAGGATAGGTTTCTGAAAAACATCGCGGGGTGGTGCGCATTGCATGGGTGTGTGTTACATTACATTCACTAGTAGGAGTGAGAAAAACATCACGGGGTGGTGTGCATTGTATGGGTGTGTGTTACATTACATTCAATAGTAGGAGTGAGAAAAACATCACGGGGTGGTGTGAATCGAAGGGTCTGAATTAGAATAGGCAGTGAGTGGCAATGTAGGATGGAGAAAAGCACCGCGGGGTGGTCAGCATGGGGAGGTCAGGGAACATGCAGTGGCAATGTAGGATAGGTTTCTGAAAAACATCGCGGGGTAGTGGGCTTTGTATGAGTGTGTGTTACATTACATTCACTGGTAGGAGTAAGAAAAACATCATGGGGTGCTGTGGATCGGAGGGTCTGAATTAGGATAGGCAGTGAGTGGCAATGTAGGATGGAGAAAAGCACCGCGGGGTGGTCAGCATGGGGAGGTCAGGGAACATGTAGTGGCAATGTAGGATAGGTTTCTGAAAAACATCGCGGGGTGGTGCGCATTTTATGGGTGTGTGTTACATGACATTCACAAGTAGGAGTGAGAAAAACATCACGGGGTGGTGCGCATTGTATGGGTGTGTGTTACATTACATTCACTAGTAGGAGTGAGAAAAACATCACGGGGTGGTGCGCATTGTATGGGTTTGTGTTACATTACATTCACTAGTAGGAGTGAGAAAAACACAACGGGGTGGTGTGAATCGGAGGGTCTGAATTAGGATAGGCAGTGAGTGGAAATGTAGGATGGAGAAAAGCACAGCGGGGTGGTCAGCATGGGGAGGTCAGGGAACATGCAGTGGCAATGTAGGATAGGTTTCTGAAAAACATCACGGGGTTGTGCGCATTTTATGGGTGTGTGTTACAATACATTCACTTGTAGGAGTGAGAAAAACATCACGGGGTTTTGTGAATCGGAGGGTCTGAATTAGGATAGGCAGGGAGTGGCAATGTAGGATGGAGAAAAGCACCGCGGGTTGGTCACAATGGGGAGGTCAGGGAACATGCAGTGGCAATGTAGGATAGGTTTCTGAAAAACATCGCGGGGTGGTGCGCATTTTATGGGTGTGTGTTACATGACATTCACTAGTAGGAGTGAGAAAAACATCACGGGGTGGTGCGCATTGTATGGGTGTGTGTTACATTACATTCACTAGTAGGAGTGAGAAAAACATCACGGGGTGGTGCGCATTGTATGGGTGTGTGTTACATTACATTCATTAGTAGGAGTGAGAAAAACACCACGGGGTGGTGTGAATCGGAGGGTCTGAATTAGGATAGGCAGTGAGTGGCAATGTAGGGTGGAGAAAAGCACCGCGGGGTGGTCAGCATGTGGTGGTCAGGGAACATGCAGTGGCAATGTAGGATAGGTTTCTGAAAAACATCGCGGGGTGGTGCGCATTGCATGGGTGTGTGTTACATTACATTCACTAGTAGGAGTGAGAAAAACATCACGGGGTGGTGCGCATTGTATGGGTGTGTGTTACATTACATTCAATAGTAGGAGTGAGAAAAACATCACGGGGTGGTGTGAATCGGAGGGTCTGAATTAGGATAGGCAGTGAGTGGCAATGTAGGATGGAGAAAAGCACCGCGGGGTGGTCAGCATGGGGAGGTCAGGGAACATGCAGTGGCAATGTAGGATAGGTTTCTGAAAAACATCCCGGGGTGGTGCGCCTTGTATGGGTGTGCGTTACATTACATTCACTAGTAGGAGTGAGAAAAATATCGCGGGGTGGTGCGCATTGTATGGGTGTGTGTTACATTACATTCACTAGTAGGAGTGAGAAAAACATCACGGGGTGGTGTGAATCGGAGGGTCTGAATTAGGATAGGCAGTGAGTGGCAATGTAGGATGGAGAAAAGCACCGCGGGGTGGTCAGCATGGGGAGGTCAGGGAACATGCAGTGGCAATGTAGGATAGGTTTCTGAAAAACATGGCGGGGTGGTGCGCATTGTATGGGTGTGTGTTACATTACATTCACTTGTAGGTGTGAGAAAAACATCACGGGGTGGTGTGATTCGGAGGGTCTAAATAAGGATAGGCAGTGAGTGGCAATGTAGGATGGAGAAAAGCACCGCGGGGTGGTCAGCATGGGGAGGTTAGGGAACATGCAGTGGCAATGTAGGATTGGTTTCTGAAAAACATCGCAGGGTGGTGCGAATTGTATGGGTGTGTGTTACAATACATTCACTAGTAGGAGTGAGAAAAACATCACGGGGTGGTGCGCATTGTATGAGTGTGTGTTACAATACATTCACTAGTAGGAGTGAGAAAAACATCACGGCGTGGTGTGCCTTGTATGGGTGTGTGTTACATTACATTCACTAGTAGGAGTGAGAAAAACACGGGGTGGTGTGAATCGGAGAGTCTAAATTAGGATAGGCAGTGAGTGGCAGTGTAGGATGGAGAAAAGCACCGCGGGGTGGTCAGCATGGAGAGGTCAGGGAACATGCAGTGGCAATGTAGGATAGGTTTCTGAAAAACATCGCGGGGTGGTGCGCATTGTATGGGTGTGTGTTACATTACATTCACTAGTAGGAGTGAGAAAAACATCACGGGGTGGGGCGCATTGTATGGGTGTGTGTTACATTACATTCACTAGTAGGAGTGAAAAAACATCACGGTGTGTGTGAATCGGAGGGTCTGAATTAGGATAGGCAGTTAGTGGCAATATAGGATGGAGAAAAGCACCGCGGGATGGTCAGCATGGGGAGGTCAGGGAACATTCAGTGGCAATGTAGGATAGGTTTCTGAAAAACATCTCGGGGTGGTGCACCTTGTAAGGGTGTGTGTTACATTACATTCACTAGTAGGAGTGAGAAACTCATCACGGGGTGGTGGGCATTGTATGGGTGTGTGTTACATTACATTCACAAGTAGGAGTGAGAAAAAATCACAGGGTGGTGTGAATTGGAGGGTCTGAATTAGGATAGGCAGTGAGTGGCAATGTAGGATGGAGAAAAGCACCGCGGGGTGGTCAGCATGGGGAGGTCAGGGAACATGCAGTGGCAATGTAGGATAGGTTTCTGAAAAACATCGCGGGGTGGTGCGCATTGTATGGGTGTGTGTTACATTACATTCACTTGTAGGAGTGATAAAAACATCACAGGGTTGTGTGAATCGGAGGGTCTGAATTAGGATAGGCAGTGAGTGGCAATGTAGGATGGAGAAAAGCATCGCGGGGTGGTCAGCATGGGGAGGTCAGGGAACATGCAGTGGCAATGTAGGATAGGTTTCTGAAAAACATCGCGGGGTGGTGCGCATTTTATGGGTGTGTGTTACATGACATTCACTAGTAGGAGTGAGAAAAACAACACGGGGTGGTGCGCATTGTATGGGTGTGTGTTACATTACATTCACTAGTAGGAGTGAGAAAAACATCACGGGGTGGTGTGAATCGGAGGGTCTGCATTAGGATAGGCAGTGAGTGGCAATGTAGGATGGAGAAAAGCACCGCGGGGTGGTCAGCATGGGGAGTTCAGGGAACATGCAGTGGCAATGTAGGATAGGTTTCTGAAAAACATCGCGGGGTGGTGCGCATTGTATGGGTGTGTGTTACATTACATTCACTAGTAGGAGTGAGAAAAACATCACGGGGTGGTGTGAATCGGAGGGTCTGAATTAGGATAGGCAGTGAGTGGCAATGTAGGATGGAGAAAAGCACCGCGGGGTGGTCAGCATGGGGAGGTCAGGGAACATGCAGTGGCAATGTAGGATAGGTTTCTGAAAAACATCGCGGGGTGGTGCGCCTTGTATGGGTGTGTGTTACATTACATTCACTAGTAGGAGTGAGAAAAACATCACGGGGTGGTGCGCATTGTATGGCTGTGTGTTACATTACATTCACTACTAGGAGTGAGAAAAACATCACGGGGTGGTGTGAATCGGAGGGTCTGAATTAGGATAGGCAGTGAGTGGCAATGTAGGATGGAGAAAAGCACCGCGGGGTGGTCAGCATGGGGAGGTCAGGGAACATGCAGTAGCAATGTAGGATAGGTTTCTGAAAAACATCGCGGGGTGGTGCGCATAGTATGGGTGTGTGTTACATTACATTCACTTGTAGGAGTGAGAAAAACATCACGGGGTGGTGTGAATCGGAGGGTCTGAATTAGGATAGGCAGTGAGTGGCAATGTAGGATGGAGAAAAGCACCGCGGGGTGGTCAGCATGGGGAGGTCAGGGAACATGCAGTGGCAATGTAGGATAGGTTTCTGAAAAACATCGCGGGGTGGTGCGCATAGTATGGGTGTGTGTTACATTACATTCACTTGTAGGAGTGAGAAAAACATCACGGGGTGGTGTGAATCGGAAGGTCTGAATTAGGATAGGCAGTGAGTGGCAATGTAGGATGGAGAAAAGCACCGCGGGGTGGTCAGCATGGGGAGGTCAGGGAACATGCAGTGGCAATGTAGGATAGGTTTCTGAAAAACATCGCGGGGTGGTGCGCATTGTATGGGTGTGTTTTACAATACATTCACTAGTAGGAGTGAGAAAAACATCACGGGATGGTGCGCATTGTATGGGTGTGTGTTACATTACATTCACTAGTAGGAGTGAGAAAACCATCTCGGGGTGTTGGGCATTGTATGGGTGTGTGTTACATTACATTCACTAGTAGGAGTGACAAACTCATCACAGGGTGGTGCGCATTGAATGGGTGTGTGTTACATTACATTCACTAGTAGGAGTGAGAAAAACATCACGGGGTGGTGTGAATCAGAGGGACTGAATTAGGATAAGCAATGAGTGGCAATGTAGGATGGAGAAAAGCACCCCGGGGTGGTCAGCATGGGGAGGTCAGGGAACATGCAGTGGCAATGTAGGATAGGTTTCTGAAAAACATCGCGGGGTGGTGCGCATTGTATGGGTGTGTGTTACATTACATTCACTATAGGAGTGAGAAAAACATCAGGGGTGGTGCGCATTGTATGGGTGTGTGTTACATTACATTCACTAGTAGGAGTGAGAAAAACATCACGTGGTGGTGTGAATCGGAGAGTCTGAATTAGGATAGGCAGTGAGTGGCAATGTAGGATGGAGAAAAGCACCGCGGGGTGGTCAGCATGGGGATGTCAGGGAACATGCAGTGGCAATGTAGGATAGGTTTCTGAAAAACATCGCGTGGTGGTGCGCATTGTATGGGTGTGTGTTACATTACATTCACTACTAGGAGTGAGAAAAACATCACGGGGTGGTGCGCATTGTATGGGTGTGTGTTACATTACATTCACTAGTAGGAGTGAGAAAAACACCACGGTGTGGTGTGAATCGGAGGGTCTGAATTAGGATAGGCAGTGAGTGGCAATGTAGGATGGAGAAAAGCACCGCGGGGTGGTCAGCATGGGGAGGTCCGGGAACATGCAGTGGCAATGTAGGATAGGTTTCTGAAAAACATCGCGCGCTGGTGCGCCCTGTATGGGTGTGTGTTACATTACATTCACTAGTAGGAGTGAGAAAAACACCACGGGGTGGTGCGCATTGTATGGGTGTGTGTTACATTACATTCACTAGTAGGAGTGAGAAAAACATCACGGGGTGGTGTGAATCGGAGGGTCTAAATTAGGATAGGCAGTGAGTGGCAATGTAGGATGGAGAAAAGCACCGCGGGGTGCTCAGCATGGGGAGGTCAGGGAACATGCAGTGGCAATGTAGGATAAGTTTCTGAAAAACATCGCGGGGTGGTGCGCATAGTATGGGTGTGTGTTACATTACATTCACTTGTAGGAGTGAGAAAAACATCACGGGGTGGTGTGAATCGGAGGGTCTGAATTAGGATAGGCAGTGAGTGGCAATGTAGGATGGAGAAAAGCACCGCGGGGTGGTCAGCATGGGGAGGTCAGGGAACATGCAGTGGCAATGTAGGATAGGTTTCTGAAAAACATCGCGGGGTGGTGCGCATTGTATGGGTGTGTGTTACAATACATTTACTAGTAGGAGTGAGAAAAACATCCCGGGGTGGGGCCCATTGTATGGGTGTGTGTTACATTACATTCACTAGTAGGAGTGAGAAAAACATCTCGGGGTGGTGCGCATTGTATGGGTGTGTGTTACATTACATTCACTAGTAGGAGTGAAAAAACATCACGGTGTGTGTGAATCGGAGGGTCTGAATTAGGATAGGCAGTGAGTGGCAATATAGGATGGAGAAAAGCACCGCGGGGTGGTCAGCATGGGGAGGTCAGGGAACATGCAGTGGCAATGTAGGATAGGTTTCTGAAAAACATCGCGGGGTGGTGCGCCTTGTATGGGTGTGTGTTATATTACATTCACTAGTAGGAGTGAGAAAAACATCACGGGGTGGTGCGCATTGTATGGGTGTGTGTTACTTTACATTCAATAGTAGGAGTGAGAAAAACATCACGGGGTGGTGTGAATCGGAGGGTCTGAATTAGAATAGGCAGTGAGTGGCAATGTAGGATGGACAAAAGCACCGCGGGGTGGTCAGCATGGGGAGGTCAGGGAACATGCAGTGGCAATGTAGGATAGCTTTCTGAAAAACATCGCGGGGTGGTGCGCATAGTATGGGTTTGTGTTACATTACATTCACTTGTAGGAGTGAGAAAAACATCACGGGGTGGTGTGAATCGGAGGGTCTGAATTAGGATAGGCAGTGAGTGGCAATGTAGGATGGAGAAAAGCACCGCGGGGTGGTCAGCATGGGAAGGTCAGGAAACATGCAGTGGCAATGTAGGATAGGTTTCTGAAAAACATCGCGGAGTGGTGCGCATTGTATGGGTGTGTGTTACAATACATTCACTAGTAGGAGTGAGAAAAACATCACGGGGTGGTGTGAATTGGAGGGTCTGAATTAGGATAGGCAGTGAGTGGCAATGTAGGATGGAGAAAAGCACCGCGGGGTGGTCAGCATGGGGAGGTCAGGGAACATGCAGTGGCAATGTAGGATAGGTTTCTGAAAAGCATCGCGGGATGGTGCGCATTGTATGGGTGTGTGTTACATTACATACACTAGTAGGAGTGAGAAAAACATCACGGCGTGGGGCGCATTGTATGGGTGTGTGTTACATTACATTCACTAGTAGGAGTGAGAAAAACATCTCGGGGTGGTGCGCATTGTATGGGTGTGTGTTACATTACATTCACTAGTAGGAGTGAGAAAAACATCACGGGATGGTGTGAATCGGAGGGTCTGAATTAGGATAGGCAGTGAGTGGCAATGTAGGATGGAGAAAAGCACCGCGGGGGGGTCAGCATGGGGAGGTCAGGGAACATGCAGTGGCAATGTAGGATAGGTTTCTTAAAAACATCGCGGTGTGGTGCGCATTGTATGGGTGTGTGTTACAATACATTCACTAGTAGGAGTGAGAAAAACATCTCTGGGTGGTGCGCATTGTATGGGTGTGTGTTACATTACTTTCACTAGTAGGAGTGAGAAAAACATCTCTGGGTGGTGCGCATTGTATGGGTGTGTGTTACATTACTTTCACTAGTAGGAGTGAGAAAAACATCTCTGGGTGGTGCGCATTGTATGGGTGTGTGTTACAATACATTCACTAGTAGGAGTGAGAAAAACATCTCTGGGTGGTGCGCATTGTATGGGTGTGTGTTACATTACTTTCACTAGTAGGAGTGAGAAAAACATCTCTGGGTGGTGCGCATTGTATGGGTGTGTGTTACAATACATTCACTAGTAGGAGTGAGAAAAACATCTCTGGGTGGGGCGCATTGTATGGGTGTGTGTTACATTACTTTCACTTGTAGGAGTGAGAAAAACATCTCTGGGTGGTGCGCATTGTATGGGTGTGTGTTACATTACATTCACTAGTAGGAGTGAAAAATCATCACGGTGTGTGTGAATCGGAGGGTCTGAATTAGGATAGGCAGTGAGTGGCAATATAGGATGGAGAAAAGCACCGCGGAGTGGTCAGCATGGGGAGGTCAGGGAACATGCAGTGGCAATGTAGGATAGGTTTCTGAAAAACATCGCGGGGTGGTGCGCCTTGTATGGGTGTGTGTTACATTACATTCACTAGTAGGATTGAGAAAAACATCACCGGGTGTTGCGCATTGTATGGGTGTGTGTTACATTACATTCACTTGTAGGAGTGAGAAAAACATCACGGTGTGGTGTGAATCGGAGGGTCTGAATTAGGATAGGCAGTGAGTGGCAATGTAGGATGGAGAAAAGCACCGCGAGGTGGTCAGCATGGGGAGGTCAGGGAACATGCAGTGGCAATGTAGGATAGCTTTCTGAAAAACATCGCGGGGTGGTGCGCATAGTATGGGTGTGTGTTACATTACATTCACTTGTAGGAGTGAGAAAAACATCACGGGGTGGTGTGAATCGGAAGGTCTGAATTAGGATAGGCAGTGAGTGGCAATGTAGGATGGAGAAAAGCACCGCGGGGTGGTCAGCATGGGGAGGTCAGGGAACATGCAGTGGCAATGTAGGATAGGTTTCTGAAAAACATCGCGGGTTGGTGCGCATTGTATGGGTGTGTTTTACAATACATTCACTAGTAGGAGTGAGAAAAACATCACGGGATGGTGCGCATTGTATGGGTGTGTGTTACATTACATTCACTAGTAGGAGTGAAAAAACCATCTCGGGGTGGTGGGCATTGTATGGGTGTGTGTTACATTACATTCACTAGTAGGAGTGACAAACTCATCACAGGGTGGTGCGCATTGTATGGGTGTGTGTTACATTACATTCACTAGTAGGAGTGAGAAAAACATCACGGGGTGGTGTGAATCGGAGGGTCTGAATTAGGATAGGCAGTGAGTGGCAATGTAGGATGGAGAAAAGCACCGCGGGGTGGTCAGCATGGGGAGGTCAGGGAACATGCAGTGGCAATGTAGGATAGGTTTCTGAAAAACATCGCGGGGTGGTGCGCATTGTATGGGTGTGTGTTACATTACATTCACTAGTAGGAGTGAGAAACTCATCACGGGGTGGTGCGCATTGTATGGGTGTGTGTTACATTACATTCCCTAGTGGGAGTGAGAAAAACATCACGGGGTGGTGTGAATCGAAAGGTCTGAATTAGGATAGGCAGTGAGTGGCAATGTAGGATGGAGAAAAGCACCGCGGGGTGGTCAGCATGGGGAGGTCAGGGAACGTGCAGTGGCAATGTAGGATAGTTTCTGAAAATCATCGCGGGGTGGTGCGCATTGTATGGGTGTGTGTTACATTACAAACACTACTAGGAGTGAGAAACTCATCACGGGGTGGTGCGCATTGTATGGGTGTGTGTTACATTACATTCACTAGTAGGAGTGAGAAAAACACCACGGTGTGGTGTGAATCGGAGGGTCTGAATTAGGATAGGCAGTGAGTGGCAATGTAGGATGGAGAAAAGCACCGCGGGGTGGTCAGCATGGGGAGGTCCGGGAACATGCAGTGGCAATGTAGGATAGGTTTCTGAAAAACATCGCGCACTGGTGCGCCCTGTATGGGTGTGTGTTACATTACATTCACTAGTAGGAGTGAGAAAAACATCACGGGGTGGTGCGCATTGTATGGGTGTGTGTTACATTACATTCACTAGTAGGAGTGAGAAAAACATCACGGGGTGGTGTGAATCGGAGGGTCTAAATTAGGATAGGCAGTGAGTGGCAATGTAGGATGGAGAAAAGCACCGCGGGGTGCTCAGCATGGGGAGGTCAGGGAACATGCAGTGGCAATGTAGGATAAGTTTCTGAAAAACATCGCGGGGTGGTGCGCATAGTATGGGTGTGTGTTACATTACATTCACTTGTAGGAGTGAGAAAAACATCACGGGGTGGTGTGAATCGGAGGGTCTGAATTAGGATAGGCAGTGAGTGGCAATGTAGGATGGAGAAAAGCAGCGCGGGGTGGTCAGCATGGGGAGGTCAGGGAACATGCAGTGGCAATGTAGGATAGGTTTCTGAAAAACATCGCGGGGTGGTGCGCATTGTATGGGTGTGTGTTACAATACATTTACTAGTAGGAGTGAGAAAAACATCACGGGGTGGGGCGCATTGTATGGGTGTGTGTTACATTACATTCACTAGTAGGAGTGAGAAAAACATCTCGGGGTGGTGCGCATTGTATGGGTGTGTGTTACATTACATTCACTAGTAGGAGTGAAAAAACATCACGGTGTGTGTGAATCGGATGGTCTGAATTAGGATAGGCAGTGAGTGGCAATATAGGATGGAGAAAAGCACCGCGGGGTGGTCAGCATGGGGAGGTCAGGGAACATGCAGTGGCAATGTAGGATAGGTTTCTGAAAAACATCGCGGGGTGGTGCGCATTGTATGGGTGTGTGTTATATTACATTCACTAGTAGGAGTGAGAAAAACATCACGGGGTGGTGCGCATTGTATGGGTGTGTGTTACATTACATTCAATAGTAGGAGTGAGAAAAACATCACGGGGTGGTGTGAATCGGAGGGTCTGAATTAGGATAGGCAGTGAGTGGCAATGTAGGATGGACAAAAGCACCGCGGGGTGTCAGCATGGGGAGGTCAGGGAACATGCAGTGGCAATGTAGGATAGCTTTCTGAAAAACATCGCGGGGTGGTGCGCATAGTATGGGTTTGTGTTACATTACATTCACTTGTAGGAGTGAGAAAAACATCACGGGGTGGTGTGAATCGGAGGGTCTGAATTAGGATAGGCAGTGAGTGGCAATGTAGGATGGAGAAAAGCACCGCGGGGTGGTCAGCATGGGAATGTCAGGGAACATGCAGTGGCAATGTAGGATAGGTTTCTGAAAAACATCGCGGAGTGGTGCGCATTGTATGGGTGTGTGTTACAATACATTCACTAGTAGGAGTGAGAAAAACATCACGGGGTGGTGTGAATTGGAGGGTCTGAATTAGGATAGGCAGTCAGTGGCAATGTAGGATGGAGAAAAGCACCGCGTGGTGGTCAGCATGGGGAGGTCAGGGAACATGCAGTGGCAATGTAGGATAGGTTTCTGAAAAACATCGCGGGATGGTGCGCATTGTATGGGTGTGTGTTACATTACATACACTAGTAGGAGTGAGAAAAACATCACGGCGTGGGGCGCATTGTATGGGTGTGTGTTACATTACATTCACTAGTAGGAGTGAGAAAAACATCTCGGGGTGTTGCGCATTGTATGGGTGTGTGTTACATTACATTCACTAGTAGGAGTGAAAAAACATCACGGTGTGTTTGAATCGGAGGGTCTGAATTAGGATAGGCAGTGAGTCGCAATATAGGATGGAGAAAAGCACCGCAGGTGGTCAGCATGTGGAGGTCAGGGAACATGCAATGGCAATGTAGGATAGGTTTCTGAAAAACATCGCGGGGTGGTGCGCCTTGTATGGGTGTGTGTTACATTACATTCACTAGTAGGAGTGACAAACTCATCACGGGGTGGTGCGCATTGTATGGGTGTGTGTTACATTACATTCACTAGTAGGAGTGAGAAAAACATCACGGGATGGTGTGAATCGGAGGGTCTGAATTAGGATAGGCAGTGAGTGGCAATGTAGGATGGAGAAAAGCACCGCGGGGGGGTCAGCATGGGGAGGTCAGGGAACATGCAGTGGCAATGTAGGATAGGTTTCTGAAAAACATCGCGGTGTGGTGCGCATTGTATGGGTGTGTGTTACAATACATTCACTAGTAGGAGTGAGAAAAACATCTCTGGGTGGTGCGCATTGTATGGGTGTGTGTTACATTACTTTCACTAGTAGGAGTGAGAAAAACATCTCTGGGTGGTGCGCATTGTATGGGTGTGTGTTACATTACTTTCACTAGTAGGAGTGAGAAAAACATCTCTGGGTGGTGCGCATTGTATGGGTGTGTGTTACAATACATTCACTAGTAGGAGTGAGAAAAACATCTCTGGGTGGTGCGCATTGTATGGGTGTGTGTTACATTACTTTCACTAGTAGGAGTGAGAAAAACATCTCTGGGTGGTGCGCATTGTATGGGTGTGTGTTACAATACATTCACTAGTAGGAGTGAGAAAAACATCTCTGGGTGGGGCGCATTGTATGGGTGTGTGTTACATTACTTTCACTTGTAGGAGTGAGAAAAACATCTCTGGGTGGTGCGCATTGTATGGGTGTGTGTTACATTACATTCACTAGTAGGAGTGAAAAATCATCACGGTGTGTGTGAATCGGAGGGTCTGAATTAGGATAGGCAGTGAGTGGCAATATAGGATGGAGAAAAGCACCGCGGAGTGGTCAGCATGGGGAGGTCAGGGAACATGCAGTGGCAATGTAGGATAGGTTTCTGAAAAACATCGCGGGGTGGTGCGCCTTGTATGGGTGTGTGTTACATTACATTCACTAGTAGGATTGAGAAAAACATCACGGGGTGGTGCGCATTGTATGGGTGTGTGTTACATTACATTCACTAGTAGGAGTGAAAAAACCATCTCGGGGTGGTGGGCATTGTATGGGTGTGTGTTACATTACATTCACTAGTAGGAGTGACAAACTCATCACAGGGTGGTGCGCATTGTATGGGTGTGTGTTACATTACATTCACTAGTAGGAGTGAGAAAAACATCACGGGGTGGTGTGAATCTGAGGGACTGAATTAGGATAAGCAGTGAGTGGCAATGTAGGATGGAGAAAAGCACCCCGGGGTGGTCAGCATGGGGAGGTCAGGGAACATGCAGTGGCAATGTAGGATAGGTTTCTGAAAAACATCGCGGGGTGGTGCGCATTGTATGGGTGTGTGTTACATTACATTCACTATAGGAGTGAGAAAATCATCAGGGGTGGTGCGCATTGTATGGGTGTGTGTTACGTTACATTCACTAGTAGGAGTGAGAAAAACATCACGTGGTGGTGTGAATCGGAGAGTCTGAATTAGGATAGGCAGTGAGTGGCAATGTAGGATGGAGAAAAGCACCGCGGGGTGGTCAGCATGGGGATGTCAGGGAACATGCAGTGGCAATGTAGGATAGGTTTCTGAAAAACATCGCGTGGTGGTGCGCATTGTATGGGTGTGTGTTACATTACATTCACTACTAGGAGTGAGAAAAACATCACGGGGTGGTGCGCATTGTATGGGTGTGTTACATTACATTCACTAGTAGGAGTGAGAAAAACACCACGGTGTGGTGTGAATCGGAGGGTCTGAATTAGGAAAGGCAGTGAGTGGCAATGTAGGATGGAGAAAAGCACCGCGGGGTGGTCAGCATGGGGAGGTCAGGGAACATGCAGTGGCAATGTAGGATAGGTTTCTGAAAAACATCGCGGGGTGGTGCGCATTGTATGGGTGTGTGTTACATTACATTCACTAGTAGGAGTGAGAAAAACATCAGGGGTGGTGCGCATTGTATGGGTGTGTGTTACATTACATTCACTAGTAGGAGTGAGAAAAACATCACGGGGTGGTGTGAATCGGAGAGTCTGAATTAGGATAGGCAGTGAGTGGCAATGTAGGATGCAGAAAAGCACCGCGGGGTGGTCAGCATGGGGAGATCAGGGAACATGCAGTGGCAATGTAGGATAGGTTTCTGAAAAACATCGCGGGGTGGTGCGCATTGTATGGGTGTGTGTTACATGACATTCACTAGTAGGAGTGAGAAAAACATCACGGGGTGGTGCGTATTGTATGGGTGTGTGTTACATTACATTCACTAGTAGGAGTGAGAAAAACACCACGGGGTGGTGTGAATCGGAGGGTCTGAATTATGATAGGCAGTGAGTGGCAATTTAGGATGGAGAAAAGCACCGCGGGGTGGTCAGCCTGGGGAGGTCCGGGAACATGCAGTAGCAATGTAGGATAGGTTTCTGAAAAACATCGCGGGGTGGTGCGCATTGTATGGTTGTGTGTTACATTACATTCACTAGTAGGAGTGAGAAAAACATCATGGGGTGGGGCGCATTGTATGGGTGTGTGTTACTTTACATTCATTAGTAGGAGTGAGAAAAACATCACGGGGTGGTGTGAATCGGAAGGTCTGAATTAGGATAGGCAGTGAGTGGCAATGTAGGATGGAGAAAAGCACCGCGGCGTGGTCAGCATGGGGAGGTCAGGGAACATGCAGTGGCAATGTAGGATAAGTTTCTGAAAAACATCGCGGGGTGGTGCGCCTTGTATGTGTGTGTGTTACATTACATTCACTAGTAGGCGTGAGAAAAACATCACGGGGTGGTGCGCATTGTATGGGTGTGTGTTACATTACATTCACTAGTAGGAGTGAGAAAAACATCACGGGGT
The DNA here is from genome assembly GCF_034190915.1 of Cavia porcellus. Taxonomy (NCBI): domain Eukaryota; kingdom Metazoa; phylum Chordata; class Mammalia; order Rodentia; family Caviidae; genus Cavia; species Cavia porcellus. The sequence goes on from NW_026947515.1 coordinate 34,012,623, forward strand.
GGTGTGAATCGGAGGGTCTGAATTAGGAGAGGCAGTGAGTGGCAATGTAGGATGGAGAAAAGCACCGCGGGGTGGTCAGCATGGGGAGGTCAGGGAACATGCAGTGGCAATGTAGGATAGGTTTCTGAAAAACATCGCGGGGTGGTGCGCATTGTATGGGTGTGTGTTACATTACATTCACTTGTAGGAGTGAGAAAAACATCATGGGGTGGTGTGAATCGGAGGTTCTGAATTAGGATAGGCAGTGAGTGGCAATGTAGGATGGAGAAAAGCACCGCGGGGTGGTCAGCATGGGGATCTCAGGGAACATGCAGTGGCAATGTAGGATAGGTTTCTGAAAAACATCGCGGGGTGGTGCGCATTTTATGGGTGTGTGTTACATGATATTCACTAGTAGGAGTGAGAAAAACATCACGGGGTGGTGCGCATTGTATGGGTGTGTGTTACATTACATTCACTAGTAGGAGTGAGAAATACATTACGGGGTGGTGCGCATTGTATGGGTGTGTGTTACATTACATTCACTAGTAGGAGTGAGAAAAACATCACGGGGTGGTGCGCATTGTATGGGTGTGTGTTACATTACGTACACTAGTAGGAGTGAGAAAAACATCACGGGGTGGTGCGCATTGTATGGGTGTGTGTTACATTACATTCACTAGTAGGAGTGAGAAAAACATCACGGGGAGGTGCGCATTGTATGGGTGTGTGTTACATTACATTCAATAGTAGGAGTGAGAAAAACATCAAGGGGTGGTGTGAATCGGAGGGTCTAAATTAGGATAGGCAGTGAGTGGCAGTGTAGGATGGAGAAAAGCACCGCGGGGTGGTCAGCATGGAGAGGTCAGGGAACATGCAGTGGCAATGTAGGATAGGTTTCTGAAAATCATCGCGGGGTGGTGCGCATTGTATGGGTGTGTGTTACATTACATTCACTAGTAGGAGTGAGAAAAACATCACGGGGTGGGGCGCATTGTATGGGTGTGTGTTACATTACATTCACTAGTAGGAGTGAGAAAAACATCACGGGGTGGTGCGCATTGTATGGGTGTGTGTTACATTAAATTCACTAGTAGGAGTGAAAAAACATCACGGTGTGTGTGAATCGGAGGGTCTGAATTAGGATAGGCAGTGAGTGGCAATATAGGATGGAGAAAAGCACCGCAGGATGGTCAGCATGGGGAGGTCAGGGAACATGCAGTGGCAATGTAGGATAGGTTTCTGAAAAACATCGCGGGGTGGTGCACCTTGTAAGGGTGTGTGTTACATTACATTCACTAGTAGGAGTGAGAAACTCATCACGGAGTGGTGCACATTGTATGGGTGTGTGTTACATTACATTCACTAGTAGGAGTGAGAAAAACATCACGGGGTGGTGTGAATCGGAGGGTCTGAATTAGGATAGGCAGTGAGTGGCAATGTAGGATGGAGAAAAGCACCGCGGGGTGGTCAGCATGGGGAGGTCAGGGAACATGCAGTGGCAATGTAGGATAGGTTTCTGAAAAACATCGCGGTGTGGTGCGCATTGTATGGGTGTGTGTAACATTACATTCACTAGTAGGAGAGAGAAAAACATCACGGGGTGGTGTGAATCGGAGGTTCTGAATTAGGATAGGCAGTGAGTGGCAATGTAGGATGGAGAAAAGCACCGCGGGATGGTCAGCATGGGGAGGTCAGGGAACATGCAGTGGCAATGTAGGATAGGTTTCTGAAAAACATCGCGGGGTGGTGCGCATTGTATCGGTGTGTGTTACATTACATTCACTTGTAGGAGTGAGAAAAACATCACGGGGTTGTGTGAATCGGAGGGTCTGAATTAGGGTAGGCAGTGAGTGGCAATGTAGGATGGAGAAAAGCACCGCCGGGTGGTCAGCATGGGGAGGTCAGGGAACATGCAGTGGCAATGTAGGATAGGTTTCTGAAGAACATCGCGGGGTGGTGCGCATTTTATGGGTGTGTGTTACATGACATTCACTAGTAGGAGTGAGAAAAACATCACGGCGTGGTGCGCATTGTATGGGTGTGTGTTACATTACATTCACTAGTAGGAGTGAGAAAAACATCACGGGGTGGTGCGCATTGTATGGATGTGTGTTACATTACATTCACTAGTAGGAGTGAGAAAAACACCACGGGGTGGTGCGCATTGTATTGGTGTGTGTTACATTACATTCACTAGTAGGAGTGAGAAAAACACCACGGGGTGGTGTGAATCGGAGGGTCTGAATTAGGATAGGCAGTGAGTGGCAATGTAGGATGGAGAAAAGCCCCGCGGGGTGGTCAGCATGGGGAGGTCAGGGAACATGCAGTGGCAATGTAGGATAGGTTTCTGAAAAACATCGCGCGCTGGTGCGCCTTGTATGGGTGTGTGTTACATTACATTCACTAGTAGGACTGAGAAAAACATCACGGGGTGGTGTGAATCGGAGGGTCTGAATTAGGATAGGCAGTGAGTGGCAATGTAGGATGGAGAAAAGCACCGCGGGGTGGTCAGCATGGGGAGGTCAGGGAACATGCAATGGCAATGTAGGATAGGTTTCTAAAAAACATTGCGGGGTGGTGCGCATTGTATGGGTGTGTGTTACATTACATTCACTAGTAGGAGTGAGAAAAACATCACGGGGTGGGGCGCATTGTATGGGTGTGTGTTACATTACATTCACTAGTAGGAGTGAGAAAAACATCTCGGGGTGGTGCGCATTGTATGGGTGTGTGTTACATTACATTCACTAGTAGGAGTGAAAAAACATCACGGTGTGTGTGAATCGGAGGGTCTGAATTAGGATAGGCAGTGAGTGGCAATGTAGGATGGAGAAAAGCACCGCGGGGTGGTCAGCATGGGAATGTCAGGGAACATGCAGTGGCAATGTAGGATAGGTTTCTGAAAAACATCGCGGAGTGCTGCGCATTGTATGGGTGTGTGTTACAATACATTCACTAGTAGGAGTGAGAAAAACATCACGGGGTGGTGTGAATTGGAGGGTCTGAATTAGGATAGGCAGTGAGTGGCAATGTAGGATGGAGAAAAGCACCGCGTGGTGGTCAGCATGGGGAGGTCAGGGAACATGCAGTGGCAATGTAGGATAGGTTTCTGAAAAACATCGCGGGATGGTGCGCATTGTATGGGTGTGTGTTACATTACATACACTATTAGGAGTGAGAAAAACATCACGGCGTGGGGCGCATTGTATGGGTGTGTGTTACATTACATTCACTAGTAGGAGTGAGAAAAACATCTCGGGGTGGTGCGCATTGTATGGGTGTGTGTTACATTACATTCACTAGTAGGAGTGAAAAAACATCACGGTGTGTTTGAATCGGAGGGTCTGAATTAGGATAGGCAGTGAGTCGCAATATAGGATGGAGAAAAGCACCGCAGGTGGTCAGCATGTGGAGGTCAGGGAACATGCAATGGCAATGTAGGATAGGTTTCTGAAAAACATCGCGGGGTGGTGCGCCTTGTATGGGTGTGTGTTACATTACATTCACTAGTAGGAGTGACAAACTCATCACGGGGTGGTGCGCATTGTATGGGTGTGTGTTACATTACATTCACTAGTAGGAGTGAGAAAAACATCACGGGATGGTGTGAATCGGAGGGTCTGAATTAGGATAGGCAGTGAGTGGCAATGTAGGATGGAGAAAAGCACCGCGGGGGGGTCAGCATGGGGAGGTCAGGGAACATGCAGTGGCAATGTAGGATAGGTTTCTGAAAAACATCGCGGTGTGGTGCGCATTGTATGGGTGTGTGTTACAATACATTCACTAGTAGGAGTGAGAAAAACATCTCTGGGTGGTGCGCATTGTATGGGTGTGTGTTACATTACTTTCACTAGTAGGAGTGAGAAAAACATCTCTGGGTGGTGCGCATTGTATGGGTGTGTGTTACATTACTTTCACTAGTAGGAGTGAGAAAAACATCTCTGGGTGGTGCGCATTGTATGGGTGTGTGTTACAATACATTCACTAGTAGGAGTGAGAAAAACATCTCTGGGTGGTGCGCATTGTATGGGTGTGTGTTACATTACTTTCACTAGTAGGAGTGAGAAAAACATCTCTGGGTGGTGCGCATTGTATGGGTGTGTGTTACAATACATTCACTAGTAGGAGTGAGAAAAACATCTCTGGGTGGGGCGCATTGTATGGGTGTGTGTTACATTACTTTCACTTGTAGGAGTGAGAAAAACATCTCTGGGTGGTGCGCATTGTATGGGTGTGTGTTACATTACATTCACTAGTAGGAGTGAAAAATCATCACGGTGTGTGTGAATCGGAGGGTCTGAATTAGGATAGGCAGTGAGTGGCAATATAGGATGGAGAAAAGCACCGCGGAGTGGTCAGCATGGGGAGGTCAGGGAACATGCAGTGGCAATGTAGGATAGGTTTCTGAAAAACATCGCGGGGTGGTGCGCCTTGTATGGGTGTGTGTTACATTACATTCACTAGTAGGATTGAGAAAAACATCACGGGGTGGTGCGCATTGTATGGGTGTGTGTTACATTACATTCACTAGTAGGAGTGAAAAAACCATCTCGGGGTGGTGGGCATTGTATGGGTGTGTGTTACATTACATTCACTAGTAGGAGTGACAAACTCATCACAGGGTGGTGCGCATTGTATGGGTGTGTGTTACATTACATTCACTAGTAGGAGTGAGAAAAACATCACGGGGTGGTGTGAATCTGAGGGACTGAATTAGGATAAGCAGTGAGTGGCAATGTAGGATGGAGAAAAGCACCCCGGGGTGGTCAGCATGGGGAGGTCAGGGAACATGCAGTGGCAATGTAGGATAGGTGTCTGAAAAACATCGCGGGGTGGTGCGCATTGTATGGGTGTGTGTTACATTACATTCACTATAGGAGTGAGAAAAACATCAGGGGTGGTGCGCATTGTATGGGTGTGTGTTACGTTACATTCACTAGTAGGAGTGAGAAAAACATCACGTGGTGGTGTGAATCGGAGAGTCTGAATTAGGATAGGCAGTGAGTGGCAATGTAGGATGGAGAAAAGCACCGCGGGGTGGTCAGCATGGGGATGTCAGGGAACATGCAGTGGCAATGTAGGATAGGTTTCTGAAAAACATCGCGTGGTGGTGCGCATTGTATGGGTGTGTGTTACATTACATTCACTACTAGGAGTGAGAAAAACATCACGGGGTGGTGCGCATTGTATGGGTGTGTGTTACATTACATTCACTAGTAGGAGTGAGAAAAACACCACGGTGTGGTGTGAATCGGAGGGTCTGAATTAGGATAGGCAGTGAGTGGCAATGTAGGATGGAGAAAAGCACCGCGGGGTGGTCAGCATGGGGAGGTCCGGGAACATGCAGTGGCAATGTAGGATAGGTTTCTGAAAAACATCGCGCGCTGGTGCGCCCTGTATGGGTGTGTGTTACATTACATTCACTAGTAGGAGTGAGAAAAACATCACGGGGTGGTGTGAATCGGAGGGTCTGAATTAGGAAAGGCAGTGAGTGGCAATGTAGGATGGCGAAAAGCACCGCGGGGTGGTCAGCATGGGGAGGTCAGGGAACATGCAGTGGCAATGTAGGATAGGTTTCTGAAAAACATCGCGGGGTGGTGCGCATTGTATGGGTGTGTGTTACATTACATTCACTAGTAGGAGTGAGAAAAACATCAGGGGTGGTGCGCATTGTATGGGTGTGTGTTACATTACATTCACTAGTAGGAGTGAGAAAAACATCACGGGGTGGTGTGAATCGGAGAGTCTGAATTAGGATAGGCAGTGAGTGGCAATGTAGGATGCAGAAAAGCACCGCGGGGTGGTCAGCATGGGGAGATCAGGGAACATGCAGTGGCAATGTAGGATAGGTTTCTGAAAAACATCGCGGGGTGGTGCGCATTGTATGGGTGTGTGTTACATGACATTCACTAGTAGGAGTGAGAAAAACATCACGGGGTGGTGCGTATTGTATGGGTGTGTGTTACATTACATTCACTAGTAGGAGTGAGAAAAACACCACGGGGTGGTGTGAATCGGAGGGTCTGAATTATGATAGGCAGTGAGTGGCAATTTAGCATGGAGAAAAGCACCGCGGGGTGGTCAGCCTGGGGAGGTCCGGGAACATGCAGTAGCAATGTAGGATAGGTTTCTGAAAAACATCGCGGGGTGGTGCGCATTGTATGGTTGTGTGTTACATTACATTCACTAGTAGGAGTGAGAAAAACATCATGGGGTGGTGCGCATTGTATGGGTGTGTGTTACTTTACATTCATTAGTAGGAGTGAGAAAAACATCACGGGGTGGTGTGAATCGGAAGGTCTGAATTAGGATAGGCAGTGAGTGGCAATGTAGGATGGAGAAAAGCACCGCGGCGTGGTCAGCATGGGGAGGTCAGGGAACATGCAGTGGCAATGTAGGATAAGTTTCTGAAAAACATCGCGGGGTGGTGCGCCTTGTATGTGTGTGTGTTACATTACATTCACTAGTAGGCGTGAGAAAAACATCACGGGGTGGTGCGCATTGTATGGGTGTGTGTTACATTACATTCACTAGTAGGAGTGAGAAAAACATCACGGGGTGGTGTGAATCGGAGGGTCTGAATTAGGAGAGGCAGTGAGTGGCAATGTAGGATGGAGAAAAGCACCGCGGGGTGGTCAGCATGGGGAGGTCAGGGAACATGCAGTGGCAATGTAGGATAGGTTTCTGAAAAACATCGCGGGGTGGTGCGCATTGTATGGGTGTGTGTTACATTACATTCACTTGTAGGAGTGAGAAAAACATCATGGGGTGGTGTGAATCGGAGGTTCTGAATTAGGATAGGCAGTGAGTGGCAATGTAGGATGGAGAAAAGCACCGCGGGGTGGTCAGCATGGGGATCTCAGGGAACATGCAGTGGCAATGTAGGATAGGTTTCTGAAAAACATCGCGGGGTGGTGCGCATTTTATGGGTGTGTGTTACATGATATTCACTAGTAGGAGTGAGAAAAACATCACGGGGTGGTGCGCATTGTATGGGTGTGTGTTACATTACATTCACTAGTAGGAGTGAGAAAAACATTACGGGGTGGTGCGCATTGTATGGGTGTGTGTTACATTACATTCACTAGTAGGAGTGAGAAAAACATCACGGGGTGGTGCGCATTGTATGGGTGTGTGTTACATTACGTACACTAGTAGGAGTGAGAAAAACATCACGGGGTGGTGCGCATTGTATGGGTGTGTGTTACATTACATTCACTAGTAGGAGTGAGAAAAACATCACGGGGAGGTGCGCATTGTATGGGTGTGTGTTACATTACATTCAATAGTAGGAGTGAGAAAAACATCAAGGGGTGGTGTGAATCGGAGGGTCTAAATTAGGATAGGCAGTGAGTGGCAGTGTAGGATGGAGAAAAGCACCGCGGGGTGGTCAGAATGGAGAGGTCAGGGAACATGCAGTGGCAATGTAGGATAGGTTTCTGAAAATCATCGCGGGGTGGTGCGCATTGTATGGGTGTGTGTTACATTACATTCACTAGTAGGAGTGAGAAAAACATCACGGGGTGGGGCGCATTGTATGGGTGTGTGTTACATTACATTCACTAGTAGGAGTGAGAAAAACATCACGGGGTGGTGCGCATTGTATGGGTGTGTGTTACATTAAATTCACTAGTAGGAGTGAAAAAACATCACGGTGTGTGTGAATCGGAGGGTCTGAATTAGGATAGGCAGTGAGTGGCAATATAGGATGGAGAAAAGCACCGCAGGATGGTCAGCATGGGGAGGTCAGGGAACATGCAGTGGCAATGTAGGATAGGTTTCTGAAAAACATCGCGGGGTGGTGCACCTTGTAAGGGTGTGTGTTACATTACATTCACTAGTAGGAGTGAGAAACTCATCACGGAGTGGTGCACATTGTATGGGTGTGTGTTACATTACATTCACTAGTAGGAGTGAGAAAAACATCACGGGGTGGTGTGAATCGGAGGGTCTGAATTAGGATAGGCAGTGAGTGGCAATGTAGGATGGAGAAAAGCACCGCGGGGTGGTCAGCATGGGGAGGTCAGGGAACATGCAGTGGCAATGTAGGATAGGTTTCTGAAAAACATCGCGGTGTGGTGCGCATTGTATGGGTGTGTGTAACATTACATTCACTAGTAGGAGAGAGAAAAACATCACGGGGTGGTGTGAATCGGAGGTTCTGAATTAGGATAGGCAGTGAGTGGCAATGTAGGATGGAGAAAAGCACCGCGGGATGGTCAGCATGGGGAGGTCAGGGAACATGCAGTGGCAATGTAGGATAGGTTTCTGAAAAACATCGCGGGGTGGTGCGCATTGTATCGGTGTGTGTTACATTACATTCACTTGTAGGAGTGAGAAAAACATCACGGGGTTGTGTGAATCGGAGGGTCTGAATTAGGGTAGGCAGTGAGTGGCAATGTAGGATGGAGAAAAGCACCGCCGGGTGGTCAGCATGGGGAGGTCAGGGAACATGCAGTGGCAATGTAGGATAGGTTTCTGAAGAACATCGCGGGGTGGTGCGCATTTTATGGGTGTGTGTTACATGACATTCACTAGTAGGAGTGAGAAAAACATCACGGCGTGGTGCGCATTGTATGGGTGTGTGTTACATTACATTCACTAGTAGGAGTGAGAAAAACATCACGGGGTGGTGCGCATTGTATGGATGTGTGTTACATTACATTCACTAGTAGGAGTGAGAAAAACACCACGGGGTGGTGCGCATTGTATTGGTGTGTGTTACATTACATTCACTAGTAGGAGTGAGAAAAACACCACGGGGTGGTGTGAATCGGAGGGTCTGAATTAGGATAGGCAGTGAGTGGCAATGTAGGATGGAGAAAAGCCCCGCGGGGTGGTCAGCATGGGGAGGTCAGGGAACATGCAGTGGCAATGTAGGATAGGTTTCTGAAAAACATCGCGCGCTGGTGCGCCTTGTATGGGTGTGTGTTACATTACATTCACTAGTAGGACTGAGAAAAACATCACGGGGTGGTGTGAATCGGAGGGTCTGAATTAGGATAGGCAGTGAGTGGCAATGTAGGATGGAGAAAAGCACCGCGGGGTGGTCAGCATGGGGAGGTCAGGGAACATGCAATGGCAATGTAGGATAGGTTTCTAAAAAACATTGCGGGGTGGTGCGCATTGTATGGGTGTGTGTTACATTACATTCACTAGTAGGAGTGAGAAAAACATCACGGGGTGGGGCGCAATGTATGGGTGTGTGTTACATTACATTCACTAGTAGGAGTGAGAAAAACATCTCGGGGTGGTGCGCATTGTATGGGTGTGTGTTACATTACATTCACTAGTAGGAGTGAAAAAACATCACGGTGTGTGTGAATCGGAGGGTCTGAATTAGGATAGGCAGTGAGTGGCAATATAGGATGGAGAAAAGCACCGCGGGTGGTCAGCATGGGGAGGTCAGGGAACATGCAGTGGCAATGTAGGATAGGTTTCTGAAAAACATCGCGGGGTGGTGCGCCTTGTATGGGTGTGTGTTACATTACATTCACTATTAGGAGTGAGAAAAACATCACGGGGTGTTGTGAATCGGAGGGTCTGAATTAGGATAGGCAGTGAGTGGCAATGTAGGATGGAGAAAAGCACCGCGGGGTGGTCAGCATGGGTAGGTCAGGGAACATGCAGTGGCAATGTAGGATAGCTTTGTGAAAAACATCGCGGGGTGGTGCACATAGTATAGGTGTGTGTTACATTACATTCACTTGTAGGAGTGAGAAAAACATCACGGGGTGGTGTGAATCGGAGGGTCTGAATTAGGATAGGCAGTGAGTGGCAATGTAGGATGGAGAAAAGCACCGCGGGGTAGTCAGCATGGGGAGGTCAGGGAACATGCAGTGGCAATGTAGGATAGGTTTCTGAAAAACATCGCGGGGTGGTGCGCATTGTATGGGTGTGTGTTACAATACATTCACTAGTAGGAGTGAGAAAAACATCACGGGGTGGTGCGCATTGTATGGGTGTGTGTTGCATTACATTCACTAGTAGGAGTGAGAAAAACATCACGGGGTGGTGTGAATCGGAGGGTCTGAATTAGGATAGGCAGTGAGTGGCAATATAGGATGGAGAAAAGCACCGCGGGGTGGTCAGCATGGGGAGGTCAGGGAACATGCAGTGGCAATGTAGGATAGGTTTCTGAAAAACATTGCGGGGTGGTGCGCATTGTATGGGTGTGTGTTACATTACATTCACTAGTAGGAGTGAGAAAAAGATCACGGGGTGGGGCGCATTGTATGGGTGTGTGTTACATTACATTCACTAGTAGGAGTGAGAAAAACATCTAGGGGTGGTGCGCATTGTATGGGTGTGTGTTACATTACATTCACTTGTAGGAGTGAGAAAAACATCACGGGGTGGTGTGAATCGGAGGGTCTGAATTAGGATAGGCAGTGAGTGGCAATGTAGGATGGAGAAAAGCACCGCGGGGTGGTCAGCATGGGGAGGTCAGGGAACATGCAGTGGCAATGTAGGATAGGTTTCTGAAAAACATCGCTGGGTGGTGCGCATTGTATGGCTGTGTGTTACAATACATTCACTAGTAGGAGTGAGAAAAACATCACGGGGTGGTGCGCATTGTATGGGTGTGTGTTACATTACATTCACTAGTAGGAGTGAGAAAAACATCACGGGGTGGTGTGAATCGGAGGGTCTGAATTAGGATAGGCAGTGAGTGGCAATGTAGGATGGAGAAAAGCACCGCGGGGTGGTCAGCATGGGGAGGTCAGGGAACATGCAGTGGCAATGTTGGATAGGTTTCTGAAAAACATTGCGGGGTGGTGCGCATTGTATGGGTGTTTGTTACATTACATTCACTAGTAGGAGTGAGAAAAACATCACGGGGTGGGGCGCATTGTATGGGTGTGTGTTACATTACATTCACTAGTAGGAGTGAGAAAAACATCTCGGGGTGGTGCGCATTGTATGGGTGTGTGTTACATTACATTCACTAGTAGGAGTGAGAAAAACATCACGGGGTGGTGTGAATCAGAGGGTCTGAATTAGGATAGGCAGTGAGTGGCAATGTAGGATGGAGAAAAGCACCACGGGGTGGTCAGCATGGGGAGGTCAGGGAACATGCAGTGGCAATGTAGGATAGGTTTCTGAAAAACATCGCGGGGTGGTGCGCATTGTATGGGTGTGTGTTACATTACATTCACTATAGGAGTGAGAAAAACATCAGGGGTGGTGCGCATTGTATGGGTGTGTGTTACATTACATTCACTAGTAGGAGTGAGAAAAACATCACGGGGTGGTGTGAATCGGAGAGTCTGAATTAGGATAGGCAGTGAGTGGCAATGTAGGATGGAGAAAAGCACCGCGGGGTGGTCAGCATGGGGAGGTCAGGGAACATGCAGTGGCAATGTAGGATAGGTTTCTGAAAAACATCGCGGGGTGGTGCGCATTGTATGGGTGTGTGTTACATTACATTCACTAGTAGGAGTGAGATAAACATCACGGGGTGGTGCGCATTGTATGGGTGTGTGTTACATTACATTCACTACTGGAGTGAGAAAAACATCACGGGGTGGTGTGAATCGGAGGGTCTGAATTAGGATAGGCAGTGAGTGGCAATGTAGGATGGAGAAAAGCACCGCGGGGTGGTCAGCATGGGGAGGTCCGGGAACATGCAGTGGCAATATAGGATAGGTTTCTGAAAAACATCGCGGGGTGGTGCGCATTGTATGGGTGTGTGTTACAATACATTCACTAGTAGGAGTGAGAAAAACATCACGGGGTGGTGCGCATTGTATGGGTGTGTGTTACATTACATTCACTAGTAGGAGTGAGAAAAACATCTCTGGGTGGTGCGCATTGTATGGGTGTGTGTTACAATACATTCACTAGTAGGAGTGAGAAAAACATCACGGGGTGGTGCGCATTGTATGGGTGTGTGTTGCATTACATTCACTAGTAGGAGTGAGAAAAACATCACGGGGTGGTGTGAATCGGAGGGTCTGAATTAGGATAGGCAGTGAGTGGCAATATAGGATGGAGAAAAGCACCGCGGGGTGGTCAGCATGGGGAGGTCAGGGAACATGCAGTGGCAATGTAGGATAGGTTTCTGAAAAACATTGCGGGGTGGTGCGCATTGTATGGGTGTGTGTTACATTACATTCACTAGTAGGAGTGAGAAAAAGATCACGGGGTGGGGCGCATTGTATGGGTGTGTGTTACATTACATTCACTAGTAGGAGTGAGAAAAACATCTAGGGGTGGTGCGCATTGTATGGGTGTGTGTTACATTACATTCACTTGTAGGAGTGAGAAAAACATCACGGGGTGGTGTGAATCGGAGGGTCTGAATTAGGATAGGCAGTGAGTGGCAATGTAGGATGGAGAAAAGCACCGCGGGGTGGTCAGCATGGGGAGGTCAGGGAACATGCAGTGGCAATGTAGGATAGGTTTCTGAAAAACATCGCTGGGTGGTGCGCATTGTATGGCTGTGTGTTACAATACATTCACTAGTAGGAGTGAGAAAAACATCACGGGGTGGTGCGCATTGTATGGGTGTGTGTTACATTACATTCACTAGTAGGAGTGAGAAAAACATCACGGGGTGGTGTGAATCGGAGGGTCTGAATTAGGATAGGCAGTGAGTGGCAATGTAGGATGGAGAAAAGCACCGCGGGGTGGTCAGCATGGGGAGGTCAGGGAACATGCAGTGGCAATGTTGGATAGGTTTCTGAAAAACATTGCGGGGTGGTGCGCATTGTATGGGTGTTTGTTACATTACATTCACTAGTAGGAGTGAGAAAAACATCACGGGGTGGGGCGCATTGTATGGGTGTGTGTTACATTACATTCACTAGTAGGAGTGAGAAAAACATCTCGGGGTGGTGCGCATTGTATGGGTGTGTGTTACATTACATTCACTAGTAGGAGTGAGAAAAACATCACGGGGTGGTGTGAATCAGAGGGTCTGAATTAGGATAGGCAGTGAGTGGCAATGTAGGATGGAGAAAAGCACCACGGGGTGGTCAGCATGGGGAGGTCAGGGAACATGCAGTGGCAATGTAGGATAGGTTTCTGAAAAACATCGCGGGGTGGTGCGCATTGTATGGGTGTGTGTTACATTACATTCACTATAGGAGTGAGAAAAACATCAGGGGTGGTGCGCATTGTATGGGTGTGTGTTACATTACATTCACTAGTAGGAGTGAGAAAAACATCACGGGGTGGTGTGAATCGGAGAGTCTGAATTAGGATAGGCAGTGAGTGGCAATGTAGGATGGAGAAAAGCACCGCGGGGTGGTCAGCATGGGGAGGTCAGGGAACATGCAGTGGCAATGTAGGATAGGTTTCTGAAAAACATCGCGGGGTGGTGCGCATTGTATGGGTGTGTGTTACATTACATTCACTAGTAGGAGTGAGATAAACATCACGGGGTGGTGCGCATTGTATGGGTGTGTGTTACATTACATTCACTACTGGAGTGAGAAAAACATCACGGGGTGGTGTGAATCGGAGGGTCTGAATTAGGATAGGCAGTGAGTGGCAATGTAGGATGGAGAAAAGCACCGCGGGGTGGTCAGCATGGGGAGGTCCGGGAACATGCAGTGGCAATATAGGATAGGTTTCTGAAAAACATCGCGGGGTGGTGCGCATTGTATGGGTGTGTGTTACAATACATTCACTAGTAGGAGTGAGAAAAACATCACGGGGTGGTGCGCATTGTATGGGTGTGTGTTACATTACATTCACTAGTAGGAGTGAGAAAAACATCTCTGGGTGGTGCGCATTGTATGGGTGTGTGTTACATTACATTCACTAGTAGGAGTGAAAAATCATCACGGTGTGTGTGAATCGGAGGGTCTGAATTAGGATAGGCAGTGAGTGGCAATATAGGATGGAGAAAAGCACCGCGGAGTGGTCAGCATGGGGAGGTCAGGGAACATGCAGTGGCAATGTAGGATAGGTTTCTGAAAAACATCGCGGGGTGGTGCGCCTTGTATGGGTGTGTGTTACATTACATTCACTAGTAGGAGTGAGAAAAACATCACGGGGTGGTGTGAATCGGAGGGTCTGAATTAGGATAGGCAGTGAGTGGCAACGTAGGATGGAGAAAAGCACCGCGGGATGGTCAACATGGGGAGGTCAGGGAACATGCAGTGGCAATATAGGATAGGTTTCTGAAAAACATCGCGGGGTGGTGCGCATTGTATGGGTGTGTGTTACAATACATTCACTAGTAGGAGTGAGAAAAACATCACGGGGTGGTGCGCATTGTATGGGTGTGTGTTACATTACATTCACTACTAGGAGTGAGAAAAACATCATGGGTTGGTGTGAATCGGAGGGTCTGAATTAGGATAGGCAGTGAGTGGCAATGTAGGATGGAGAAAAGCACCGCGGGGTGGTCAGCATGGGGAGGTCAGGGAACATGCAGTGGCAATGTAGGATAGGTTTCTGAAAAACATTGCGGGGTGGTGCGCATTGTATGGGTGTTTGTTACATTACATTCACTAGTAGGAGTGAGAAAAACATCACGGGGTGGGGCGCATTGTATGGGTGTGTGTTACATTACATTCACTAGTAGGAGTGAGAAAAACATCTCGGGGTGGTGCGCATTGTATGGGTGTGTGTTACATTACATTCACTAGTAGGAGTGAAAAAACATCACGGTGTGTGTGAATCAGAGGGTCTGAATTAGGATAGGCAGTGAGTGGCAATATAGGATGGAGAAAAGCACCGCGGGTGGTCAGCATGGGGAGGTCAGGGAACATGCAGTGGCAATGTAGGATAGGTTTCTGAAAAACATCGCGGGGTGGTGCCCCTTGTATGGGTGTGTGTTACATTACATTCACTAGTAGGAGTGACAAACTCATCACGGGGTGGTGCGCATAGTATGGGTGTGTGTTACATTACATTCACTAGTAGGAGTGAGAAAAACATCACGGGGTGGTGTGAATCAGAGGGTCTGAATTAGGATAGGCAGTGAGTGGCAATGTAGGATTGAGAAAAGCACCGCGGGGTGGTCAGCATGGGGAGGTCAGGGAACATGCAGTGGCAATGTAGGATAGGTTTCTGAAAAATATCGCGGGGTGGTGCGCATTGTATGGGTGTGTGTTACATTACATTCAGTACTAGGAGTGAGAAAAACATCACGGGGTGGTGCGCATTGTATGGGTGTGTGTTACATTACATTCACTAGTAGGAGTGAGAAAAACACCACGGGGTGGTGTGAATCGGAGGGTCTGAATTAGGATAGGCAGTGAGTGGCAATGTAGGATGGAGAAAAGCACCGCGGGGTGGTCAGCATGGGGAGGTCCGGGAACATGCAGTGGCAATGTAGGATAGGTTTCTGAAAAACATCGCGCGCTGGTGCGCATAGTATGGGTGTGTGTTACATTACATTCACTTGTAGGAGTGAGAAAAACATCACGGGGTGGTGTGAATCGGAGGGTCTGAATTAGGATAGGCAGTGAGTCGCAATGTAGGATGGAGAAAAGCACCGCGGGGTGGTCAGCATGGGGAGGTCAGGGAACATGCAGTGGCAATGTAGGATAGGTTTCTGAAAAACATCGCGGGGTGGTGCGCATAGTATGGGTGTGTGTTACAATACATTTACTAGTAGGAGTGAGAAAAACATCACGGGGTGGTGCGTATTGTATGGGTGTGTGTTACATTACATTCACAAGTAGGAGTGAGAAAAACATCTCGGGGTGGTGCGCATTGTATGGGTGTGTGTTACATTACATTCACTAGTAGGAGTGAAAAAACATCACGGTGTGTGTGAATCGGAGGGTCTGAATTAGGATAGGCAGTGAGTGGCAATATAGGATGGAGAAAAGCACCGCGGGGTGGTCAGCATGGGGAGGTCAGCGAACATGCAGTGGCAATGTAGGATAGGTTTCTGAAAAACATCGCGGGGTGGTGCGCCTTTTATGGGTGTGTGTTACATTACATTCACTAGTAGGAGTGAGAAAAACATCACGGGGTGGTGCGCATTGTATGGGTCTGTGTTACATTACATTCAGTAGTAGGAGTGAAAAAACATCACGGTGTGTGTGAATCGGAGGGTCTGAATTAGGATAGGCAGTGAGTGGCAATATAGGATGGAGAAAAGCACCGCGGGTGGTCAGCATGGGGAGGTCAGGGAACATGCAGTGGCAATGTAGGATAGGTTTCTGAAAAACATCGCGGGGTGGTGCGCATTGTATGGGTGTGTGTTACATTACATTCACTAGTAGGAGTGAGAAAAACATCAGGGGTGGTGCGCATTGTATGGGTGTGTGTTACACTACATTCACTAGTAGGAGTGAGAAAAACATCCCGGGGTGGTGTGAATCGGAGAGTCTGAATTAGGATAGGCAGTGAGTGGCAATGTAGGATGCAGAAAAGCACCGCGGGGTGGTCAGCATGGGGAGGTCAGGGAACATGCAGTGGTAATGTAGGATAGATTTCTGAAAAACATCGCGGGGTGGTGCGCATTGTATGGGTGTGTGTTACATTACATTCACTAGTAGGAGTGAGAAAAACATCACGGGGTGGGGCGTATTGTATCGGTGTGTGTTACATTACATTCACTAGTAGGAGTGAGAAAAACACCACGGGGTGGTGTGAATCGGAGGGTCTGAATTAGGATAGGCAGTGAGTGTCAATGTAGGATGGAGAAAAGCACCGCGGGGTGGTCAGCCGGGGGAGGTCCGGGAACATGCAGTAGCAATGTAGGATAGGTTTCTGAAAAACATCGCGGGGTGGTGCGCATTGTATGGTTGTGTGTTACATTACATTCACTAGTAGGAGTGAGAAAAACATCATGGGGTTGTGCACATTGTATGGGTGTGTGTTACATTACATTCACTAGTAGGAGTGAGAAAAACATCACGGGGTGGTGTGAATCGGAAGGTCTGAATTAGGATAGGCAGTGAGTGGCAATGTAGGATGGAGAAAAGCACCGCGGGGTGGTCAGCATGGGGAGGTCAGGGAACATGCAGTGGCAATGTAGGATAGGTTTCTGAAAAACATCGCGGGGTGGTGCGCCTTGTATGGGTGTGTGTTACATTACATTCACTAGTAGGAGTGAGAAAAACATCACGGGGTGGTGCGCATTGTATGGCTGTGTGTTACATTACATTCACTACTAGGAGTGAGAAAAACATCACGGGGTGGTGTGAATCGGAGGGTCTGAATTAGGATAGGCAGTGAGTGGCAATGTAGGATGGAGAAAAGCACCGTGGGGTGGTCAGCATGGGGAGGTCAGGGAACATGCAGTGGCAATGTAGGATAGGTTTCTGAAAAACATCGCGGGGTGGTGCGCATAGTATGGGTGTGTGTTACATTACATTCACTTGTAGGAGTGAGAAAAACATCACGGGGTGGTGTGAATCGGAAGGTCTGAATTAGGATAGACAGTGAGTGGCAATGTAGGATGGAGAAAAGCACCGCGGGGTGGTCAGCATGGGGAGGTCAGGGAACATGCAGTGGCAATGTAGGATAGGTTTCTGAAAAACATCGCGGGGTGGTGCGCATTGTATGGGTGTGTTTTACAATACATTCACTAGTAGGAGTGAGAAAAACATCACGGGATGGTGCGCATTGTATGGGTGTGTGTTACATTACATTCACTAGTAGGAGTGAGAAAACCATCTCGGGGTGGTGGGCATTGTATGGGTGTGTGTTACATTACATTCACTAGTAGGAGTGACAAACTCATCACAGGGTGTTGCGCATTGAATGGGTGTGTGTTACATTACATTCACTAGTAGGAGTGAGAAAAACATCACGGGGTGGTGTGAATCAGAGGGACTGAATTAGGATAAGCAATGAGTGGCAATGTAGGATGGAGAAAAGCACCCCGGGGTGGTCAGCATGGGGAGGTCAGGGAACATGCAGTGGCAATGTAGGATAGGTTTCTGAAAAACATCGCGGGGTGGTGCGCATTGTATGGGTGTGTGTTACATTACATTCACTATAGGAGTGAGAAAAACATCAGGGGTGGTGCGCATTGTATGGGTGTGTGTTACATTACATTCACTAGTAGGAGTGAGAAAAACATCACGTGGTGGTGTGAATCGGAGAGTCTGAATTAGGATAGGCAGTGAGTGGCAATGTAGGATGGAGAAAAGCACCGCGGGGTGGTCAGCATGGGGATGTCAGGGAACATGCAGTGGCAATGTAGGATAGGTTTCTGAAAAACATCGCGTGGTGGTGCGCATTGTATGGGTGTGTGTTACATTACATTCACTACTAGGAGTGAGAAAAACATCACGGGGTGGTGCGCATTGTATGGGTGTGTGTTACATTACATTCACTAGTAGGAGTGAGAAAAACACCACGGTGTGGTGTGAATCGGAGGGTCTGAATTAGGATAGGCAGTGAGTGGCAATGTAGGATGGAGAAAAGCACCGCGGGGTGGTCAGCATGGGGAGGTCCGGGAACATGCAGTGGCAATGTAGGATAGGTTTCTGAAAAACATCGCGCGCTGGTGCGCCCTGTATGGGTGTGTGTTACATTACATTCACTAGTAGGAGTGAGAAAAACACCACGGGGTTGTGCGCATTGTATGGGTGTGTGTTACATTACATTCACTAGTAGGAGTGAGAAAAACATCACGGGGTGGTGTGAATCGGAGGGTCTAAATTAGGATAGGCAGTGAGTGGCAATGTAGGATGGAGAAAAGCACCGCGGGGTGCTCAGCATGGGGAGGTCAGGGAACATGCAGTGGCAATGTAGGATAAGTTTCTGAAAAACATCGCGGGGTGGTGCGCATAGTATGGGTGTGTGTTACATTACATTCACTTGTAGGAGTGAGAAAAACATCACGGGGTGGTGTGAATCGGAGGGTCTGAATTAGGATAGGCAGTGAGTGGCAATGTAGGATGGAGAAAAGCACCGCGGGGTGGTCAGCATGGGGAGGTCAGGGAACATGCAGTGGCAATGTAGGATAGGTTTCTGAAAAACATCGCGGTGTGGTGCGCATTGTATGGGTGTGTGTTACAATACATTTACTAGTAGGAGTGAGAAAAACATCCCGGGGTGGGGCCCATTGTATGGGTGTGTGTTACATTACATTCACTAGTAGGAGTGAGAAAAACATCTCGGGGTGGTGCGCATTGTATGGGTGTGTGTTACATTACATTCACTAGTAGGAGTGAAAAAACATCACGGTGTGTGTGAATCGGAGGGTCTGAATTAGGATAGGCAGTGAGTGGCAATATAGGATGGAGAAAAGCACCGCGGGGTGGTCAGCATGGGGAGGTCAGGGAACATGCAGTGGCAATGTAGGATAGGTTTCTGAAAAACATCGCGGGGTGGTGCGCCTTGTATGGGTGTGTGTTATATTACATTCACTAGTAGGAGTGAGAAAAACATCACGGGGTGGTGCGCATTGTATGGGTGTGTGTTACTTTACATTCAATAGTAGGAGTGAGAAAAACATCACGGGGTGGTGTGAATCGGAGGGTCTGAATTAGAATAGGCAGTGAGTGGCAATGTAGGATGGACAAAAGCACCGCGGGGTGGTCAGCATGGGGAGGTCAGGGAACATGCAGTGGCAATGTAGGATAGCTTTCTGAAAAACATCGCGGGGTGGTGCGCATAGTATGGGTTTGTGTTACATTACATTCACTTGTAGGAGTGAGAAAAACATCACGGGGTGGTGTGAATCGGAGGGTCTGAATTAGGATAGGCAGTGAGTGGCAATGTAGGATGGAGAAAAGCACCGCGGGGTGGTCAGCATGGGAAGGTCAGGGAACATGCAGTGGCAATGTAGGATAGGTTTCTGAAAAACATCGCGGAGTGGTGCGCATTGTATGGGTGTGTGTTACAATACATTCACTAGTAGGAGTGAGAAAAACATCACGGGGTGGTGTGAATTGGAGGGTCTGAATTAGGATAGGCAGTGAGTGGCAATGTAGGATGGAGAAAAGCACCGCGGGGTGGTCAGCATGGGGAGGTCAGGGAAAATGCAGTGGCAATGTAGGATAGGTTTCTGAAAAACATCGCGGGATGGTGCGCATTGTATGGGTGTGTGTTACATTACATACACTAGTAGGAGTGAGAAAAACATCACGGCGTGGGGCGCATTGTATGGGTGTGTGTTACATTACATTCACTAGTAGGAGTGAGAAAAACATCTCGGGGTGGTGCGCATTGTATGGGTGTGTGTTACATTACATTCACTAGTAGGAGTGAGAAAAACATCACGGGATGGTGTGAATCGGAGGGTCTGAATTAGGATAGGCAGTGAGTGGCAATGTAGGATGGAGAAAAGCACCGCGGGGGGGTCAGCATGGGGAGGTCAGGGAACATGCAGTGGCAATGTAGGATAGGTTTCTGAAAAACATCGCGGTGTGGTGCGCATTGTATGGGTGTGTGTTACAATACATTCACTAGTAGGAGTGAGAAAAACATCTCTGGGTGGTGCGCATTGTATGGGCGTGTGTTACATTACTTTCACTAGTAGGAGTGAGAAAAACATCTCTGGGTGGTGCGCATTGTATGGGTGTGTGTTACATTACTTTCACTAGTAGGAGTGAGAAAAACATCTCTGGGTGGTGCGCATTGTATGGGTGTGTGTTACAATACATTCACTAGTAGGAGTGAGAAAAACATCTCTGGGTGGTGCGCATTGTATGGGTGTGTGTTACATTACTTTCACTAGTAGGAGTGAGAAAAACATCTCTGGGTGGTGCGCATTGTATGGGTGTGTGTTACAATACATTCACTAGTAGGAGTGAGAAAAACATCTCTGGGTGGGGCGCATTGTATGGGTGTGTGTTACATTACTTTCACTTGTAGGAGTGAGAAAAACATCTCTGGGTGGTGCGCATTGTATGGGTGTGTGTTACATTACATTCACTAGTAGGAGTGAAAAATCATCACGGTGTGTGTGAATCTGAGGGTCTGAATTAGGATAGGCAGTGAGTGGCAATATAGGATGGAGAAAAGCACCGCGGAGTGGTCAGCATGGGGAGGTCAGGGAACATGCAGTGGCAATGTAGGATAGGTTTCTGAAAAACATCGCGGGGTGGTGCGCCTTGTATGGGTGTGTGTTACATTACATTCACTAGTAGGATTGAGAAAAACATCACCGGGTGTTGCGCATTGTATGGGTGTGTGTTACATTACATTCACTTGTAGGAGTGAGAAAAACATCACGGTGTGGTGTGAATCGGAGGGTCTGAATTAGGATAGGCAGTGAGTGGCAATGTAGGATGGAGAAAAGCACCGCGAGGTGGTCAGCATGGGGAGGTCAGGGAACATGCAGTGGCAATGTAGGATAGCTTTCTGAAAAACATCGCGGTGTGGTGCGCATTGTATGGGTGTGTGTTACATTACATTCACTTGTAGGAGTGAGAAAAACATCACGGGGTGGTGTGAATCGGAGAGTCTGAATTAGGATAGGCAGTGAGTGGCAATGTAGGATGGAGAAAAGCACCACGGGGTGGTCAGCATGGGGATGTCAGGGAACATGCAGTGGCAATGTAGGATAGGTTTCTGAAAAACATCGCGTGGTGGTGCGCATTGTATGGGTGTGTGTTACATTACATTCACTACTAGGAGTGAGAAAAACATCACGGGGTGGTGCGCATTGTATGGGTGTGTGTTACATTACATTCACTAGTAGGAGTGAGAAAAACACCACGGTGTGGTGTGAATCGGAGGGTCTGAATTAGGATAGGCAGTGAGTGGCAATGTAGGATGGAGAAAAGCACCGCGGGGTGGTCAGCATGGGGAGGTCCGGGAACATGCAGTGGCAATGTAGGATAGGTTTCTGAAAAACATCGCGCGCTGGTGCGCCCTGTATGGGTGTGTGTTACATTACATTCACTAGTAGGAGTGAGAAAAACACCACGGGGTTGTGCGCATTGTATGGGTGTGTGTTACATTACATTCACTAGTAGGAGTGAGAAAAACATCACGGGGTGGTGTGAATCGGAGGGTCTAAATTAGGATAGGCAGTGAGTGGCAATGTAGGATGGAGAAAAGCACCGCGGGGTGCTCAGCATGGGGAGGTTAGGGAACATGCAGTGGCAATGTAGGATAAGTTTCTGAAAAACATCGCGGGGTGGTGCGCATAGTATGGGTGTGTGTTACATTACATTCACTTGTAGGAGTGAGAAAAACATCACGGGGTGGTGTGAATCGGAGGGTCTGAATTAGGATAGGCAGTGAGTGGCAATGTAGGATGGAGAAAAGCACCGCGGGGTGGTCAGCATGGGGAGGTCAGGGAACATGCAGTGGCAATGTAGGATAGGTTTCTGAAAAACATCGCGGTGTGGTGCGCATTGTATGGGTGTGTGTTACAATACATTTACTAGTAGGAGTGAGAAAAACATCCCGGGGTGGGGCCCATTGTATGGGTGTGTGTTACATTACATTCACTAGTAGGAGTGAGAAAAACATCTCGGGGTGGTGCGCATTGTATGGGTGTGTGTTACATTACATTCACTAGTAGGAGTGAAAAAACATCACGGTGTGTGTGAATCGGAGGGTCTGAATTAGGATAGGCAGTGAGTGGCAATATAGGATGGAGAAAAGCACCGCGGGGTGGTCAGCATGGGGAGGTCAGGGAACATGCAGTGGCAATGTAGGATAGGTTTCTGAAAAACATCGCGGGGTGGTGCGCCTTGTATGGGTGTGTGTTATATTACTTTCACTAGTAGGAGTGAGAAAAACATCACGGGGTGGTGCGCATTGTATGGGTGTGTGTTACTTTACATTCAATAGTAGGAGTGAGAAAAACATCACGGGGTGGTGTGAATCGGAGGGTCTGAATTAGAATAGGCAGTGAGTGGCAATGTAGGATGGACAAAAGCACCGCGGGGTGGTCAGCATGGGGAGGTCAGGGAACATGCAGTGGCAATGTAGGATAGCTTTCTGAAAAACATCGCGGGGTGGTGCGCATAGTATGGGTTTGTGTTACATTACATTCACTTGTAGGAGTGAGAAAAACATCACGGGGTGGTGTGAATCGGAGGGTCTGAATTAGGATAGGCAGTGAGTGGCAATGTAGGATGGAGAAAAGCACCGCGGGGTGGTCAGCATGGGAAGGTCAGGGAACATGCAGTGGCAATGTAGGATAGGTTTCTGAAAAACATCGCGGAGTGGTGCGCATTGTATGGGTGTGTGTTACAATACATTCACTAGTAGGAGTGAGAAAAACATCACGGGGTGGTGTGAATTGGAGGGTCTGAATTAGGATAGGCAGTGAGTGGCAATGTAGGATGGAGAAAAGCACCGCGGGGTGGTCAGCATGGGGAGGTCAGGGAACATGCAGTGGCAATGTAGGATAGGTTTCTGAAAAACATCGCGGGATGGTGCGCATTGTATGGGTGTGTGTTACATTACATACACTAGTAGGAGTGAGAAAAACATCACGGCGTGGGGCGCATTGTATGGGTGTGTGTTACATTACATTCACTAGTAGGAGTGAGAAAAACATCTCGGGGTGGTGCGCATTGTATGGGTGTGTGTTACATTACATTCACTAGTAGGAGTGAGAAAAACATCACGGGATGGTGTGAATCGGAGGGTCTGAATTAGGATAGGCAGTGAGTGGCAATGTAGGATGGAGAAAAGCACCGCGGGGGGGTCAGCATGGGGAGGTCAGGGAACATGCAGTGGCAATGTAGGATAGGTTTCTGAAAAACATCGCGGTGTGGTGCGCATTGTATGGGTGTGTGTTACAATACATTCACTAGTAGGAGTGAGAAAAACATCTCTGGGTGGTGCGCATTGTATGGGTGTGTGTTACATTACTTTCACTAGTAGGAGTGAGAAAAACATCTCTGGGTGGTGCGCATTGTATGGGTGTGTGTTACATTACTTTCACTAGTAGGAGTGAGAAAAACATCTCTGGGTGGTGCGCATTGTATGGGTGTGTGTTACAATACATTCACTAGTAGGAGTGAGAAAAACATCTCTGGGTGGTGCGCATTGTATGGGTGTGTGTTACATTACTTTCACTAGTAGGAGTGAGAAAAACATCTCTGGGTGGTGCGCATTGTATGGGTGTGTGTTACAATACATTCACTAGTAGGAGTGAGAAAAACATCTCTGGGTGGGGCGCATTGTATGGGTGTGTGTTACATTACTTTCACTTGTAGGAGTGAGAAAAACATCTCTGGGTGGTGCGCATTGTATGGGTGTGTGTTACATTACATTCACTAGTAGGAGTGAAAAATCATCACGGTGTGTGTGAATCTGAGGGTCTGAATTAGGATAGGCAGTGAGTGGCAATATAGGATGGAGAAAAGCACCGCGGAGTGGTCAGCATGGGGAGGTCAGGGAACATGCAGTGGCAATGTAGGATAGGTTTCTGAAAAACATCGCGGGGTGGTGCGCCTTGTATGGGTGTGTGTTACATTACATTCACTAGTAGGATTGAGAAAAACATCACCGGGTGTTGCGCATTGTATGGGTGTGTGTTACATTACATTCACTTGTAGGAGTGAGAAAAACATCACGGTGTGGTGTGAATCGGAGGGTCTGAATTAGGATAGGCAGTGAGTGGCAATGTAGGATGGAGAAAAGCACCGCGAGGTGGTCAGCATGGGGAGGTCAGGGAACATGCAGTGGCAATGTAGGATAGCTTTCTGAAAAACATCGCGGGGTGGTGCGCATAGTATGGGTGTGTGTTACATTACATTCACTTGTAGGAGTGAGAAAAACATCACGGGGTGGTGTGAATCGGAAGGTCTGAATTAGGATAGGCAGTGAGTGGCAATGTAGGATGGAGAAAAGCACCGCGGGGTGGTCAGCATGGGGAGGTCAGGGAACATGCAGTGGCAATGTAGGATAGGTTTCTGAAAAACATCGCGGGTTGGTGCGCATTGTATGGGTGTGTTTTACAATACATTCACTAGTAGGAGTGAGAAAAACATCACGGGATGGTGCGCATTGTATGGGTGTGTGTTACATTACATTCACTAGTAGGAGTGAAAAAACCATCTCGGGGTGGTGGGCATTGTATGGGTGTGTGTTACATTACATTCACTAGTAGGAGTGACAAACTCATCACAGGGTGGTGCGCATTGTATGGGTGTGTGTTACATTACATTCACTAGTAGGAGTGAGAAAAACATCACGGGGTGGTGTGAATCGGAGGGTCTGAATTAGGATAGGCAGTGAGTGGCAATGTAGGATGGAGAAAAGCACCGCGGGGTCGTCAGCATGGGGAGGTCAGGGAACATGCAGTGGCAATGTAGGATAGGTTTCTGAAAAACATCGCGGGGTGGTGCGCATTGTATGGGTGTGTGTTACATTACATTCACTAGTAGGAGTGAGAAACGCATCACGGGGTGGTGCGCATTGTATGGGTGTGTGTTACATTACATTCCCTAGTGGGAGTGAGAAAAACATCACGGGGTGGTGTGAATCGAAAGGTCTGAATTAGGATAGGCAGTGAGTGGCAATGTAGGATGGAGAAAAGCACCGCGGGGTGGTCAGCATGGGGAGGTCAGGGAACGTGCAGTGGCAATGTAGGATAGTTTCTGAAAATCATCGCGGGGTGGTGCGCATTGTATGGGTGTGTGTTACATTACAAACACTACTAGGAGTGAGAAACTCATCACGGGGTGGTGCGCATTGTATGGGTGTGTGTTACATTACATTCACTAGTAGGAGTGAGAAAAACACCACGGTGTGGTGTGAATCGGAGGGTCTGAATTAGGATAGGCAGTGAGTGGCAATGTAGGATGGAGAAAAGCACCGCGGGGTGGTCAGCATGGGGAGGTCCGGGAACATGCAGTGGCAATGTAGGATAGGTTTCTGAAAAACATCGCGCACTGGTGCGCCCTGTATGGGTGTGTGTTACATTACATTCACTAGTAGGAGTGAGAAAAACATCACGGGGTGGTGCGCATTGTATGGGTGTGTGTTACATTACATTCACTAGTAGGAGTGAGAAAAACATCACGGGGTGGTGTGAATCGGAGGGTCTAAATTAGGATAGGCAGTGAGTGGCAATGTAGGATGGAGAAAAGCACCGCGGGGTGCTCAGCATGGGGAGGTCAGGGAACATGCAGTGGCAATGTAGGATAGGTTTCTGAAAAACATCGCGGGATGGTGCGCATTGTATGGGTGTGTGTTACATTACATACACTAGTAGGAGTGAGAAAAACATCACGGCGTGGGGCGCATTGTATGGGTGTGTGTTACATTACATTCACTAGTAGGAGTGAGAAAAACATCTCGGGGTGGTGCGCATTGTATGGGTGTGTGTTACATTACATTCACTAGTAGGAGTGAGAAAAACATCACGGGATGGTGTGAATCGGAGGGTCTGAATTAGGATAGGCAGTGAGTGGCAATGTAGGATGGAGAAAAGCACCGCGGGGGGGTCAGCATGGGGAGGTCAGGGAACATGCAGTGGCAATGTAGGATAGGTTTCTGAAAAACATCGCGGTGTGGTGCGCATTGTATGGGTGTGTGTTACAATACATTCACTAGTAGGAGTGAGAAAAACATCTCTGGGTGGTGCGCATTGTATGGGTGTGTGTTACATTACTTTCACTAGTAGGAGTGAGAAAAACATCTCTGGGTGGTGCGCATTGTATGGGTGTGTGTTACATTACTTTCACTAGTAGGAGTGAGAAAAACATCTCTGGGTGGTGCGCATTGTATGGGTGTGTGTTACAATACATTCACTAGTAGGAGTGAGAAAAACATCTCTGGGTGGTGCGCATTGTATGGGTGTGTGTTACATTACTTTCACTAGTAGGAGTGAGAAAAACATCTCTGGGTGGTGCGCATTGTATGGGTGTGTGTTACAATACATTCACTAGTAGGAGTGAGAAAAACATCTCTGGGAGGGGCGCATTGTATGGGTGTGTGTTACATTACTTTCACTTGTAGGAGTGAGAAAAACATCTCTGGGTGGTGCGCATTGTATGGGTGTGTGTTACATTACATTCACTAGTAGGAGTGAAAAATCATCACGGTGTGTGTGAATCGGAGGGTCTGAATTAGGATAGGCAGTGAGTGGCAATATAGGATGGAGAAAAGCACCGCGGAGTGGTCAGCATGGGGAGGTCAGGGAACATGCAGTGGCAATGTAGGATAGGTTTCTGAAAAACATCGCGGGGTGGTGCGCCTTGTATGGGTGTGTGTTACATTACATTCACTAGTAGGATTGAGAAAAACATCACCGGGTGTTGCGCATTGTATGGGTGTGTGTTACATTACATTCACTTGTAGGAGTGAGAAAAACATCACGGTGTGGTGTGAATCGGAGGGTCTGAATTAGGATAGGCAGTGAGTGGCAATGTAGGATGGAGAAAAGCACCGCGAGGTGGTCAGCATGGGGAGGTCAGGGAACATGCAGTGGCAATGTAGGATAGCTTTCTGAAAAACATCGCGGGGTGGTGCGCATAGTATGGGTGTGTGTTACATTACATTCACTTGTAGGAGTGAGAAAAACATCACGGGGTGGTGTGAATCGGAAGGTCTGAATTAGGATAGGCAGTGAGTGGCAATGTAGGATGGAGAAAAGCACCGCGGGGTGGTCAGCATGGGGAGGTCAGGGAACATGCAGTGGCCATGTAGGATAGGTTTCTGAAAAACATCGCGGGTTGGTGCGCATTGTATGGGTGTGTTTTACAATACATTCACTAGTAGGAGTGAGAAAAACATCACGGGATGGTGCGCATTGTATGGGTGTGTGTTACATTACATTCACTAGTAGGAGTGAAAAAACCATCTCGGGGTGGTGGGCATTGTATGGGTGTGTGTTACATTACATTCACTAGTAGGAGTGACAAACTCATCACAGGGTGGTGCGCATTGTATGGGTGTGTGTTACATTACATTCACTAGTAGGAGTGAGAAAAACATCACGGGGTGGTGTGAATCGGAGGGTCTGAATTAGGATAGGCAGTGAGTGGCAATGTAGGATGGAGAAAAGCACCGCGGGGTGGTCAGCATGGGGAGGTCAGGGAACATGCAGTGGCAATGTAGGATAGGTTTCTGAAAAACATCGCGGGGTGGTGCGCATTGTATGGGTGTGTGTTACATTACATTCACTAGTAGGAGTGAGAAACTCATCACGGGGTGGTGCGCATTGTATGGGTGTGTGTTACATTACATTCCCTAGTGGGAGTGAGAAAAACATCACGGGGTGGTGTGAATCGAAAGGTCTGAATTAGGATAGGCAGTGAGTGGCAATGTAGGATGGAGAAAAGCACCGCGGGGTGGTCAGCATGGGGAGGTCAGGGAACGTGCAGTGGCAATGTAGGATAGTTTCTGAAAATCATCGCGGGGTGGTGCGCATTGTATGGGTGTGTGTTACATTACAAACACTACTAGGAGTGAGAAACTCATCACGGGGTGGTGCGCATTGTATGGGTGTGTGTTACATTACATTCACTAGTAGGAGTGAGAAAAACATCACGCGGTGGTGTGAATCGGAGGGTCTGAATTAGGATAGGCAGTGAGTGGCAATGTAGGATGGAGAAAAGCACCGCGGGGTGGTCAGCATGGGGAGGTCCGGGAACATGCAGTGGCAATGTAGGATAGGTTTCTGAAAAACATCGCGCACTGGTGCGCCCTGTATGGGTGTGTGTTACATTACATTCACTAGTAGGAGTGAGAAAAACATCACGGGGTGGTGCGCATTGTATGGGTGTGTGTTACATTACATTCACTAGTAGGAGTGAGAAAAACATCACGGGGTGGTGTGAATCGGAGGGTCTAAATTAGGATAGGCAGTGAGTGGCAATGTAGGATGGAGAAAAGCACCGCGGGGTGCTCAGCATGGGGAGGTCAGGGAACATGCAGTGGCAATGTAGGATAAGTTTCTGAAAAACATCGCGGGGTGGTGCGCATAGTATGGGTGTGTGTTACATTACATTCACTTGTAGGAGTGAGAAAAACATCACGGGGTGGTGTGAATCGGAGGGTCTGAATTAGGATAGGCAGTGAGTGGCAATGTAGGATGGAGAAAAGCACCGCGGGGTGGTCAGCATGGGGAGGTCAGGGAACATGCAGTGGCAATGTAGGATAGGTTTCTGAAAAACATCGCGGGGTGGTGCGCATTGTATGGGTGTGTGTTACAATACATTTACTAGTAGGAGTGAGAAAAACATCACGGGGTGGGGCGCATTGTGTGGGTGTGTGTTACATTACATTCACTAGTAGGAGTGAGAAAAACATCTCGGGGTGGTGCGCATTGTATGGGTGTGTGTTACATTACATTCACTAGTAGGAGTGAAAAAACATCACGGTGTGTGTGAATCGGATGGTCTGAATTAGGATAGGCAGTGAGTGGCAATATAGGATGGAGAAAAGCACCGCGGGGTGGTCAGCATGGGGAGGTCAGGGAACATGCAGTGGCAATGTAGGATAGGTTTCTGAAAAACATCGCGGGGTGGTGCGCCTTGTATGGGTGTGTGTTATATTACATTCACTAGTAGGAGTGAGAAAAACATCACGGGGTGGTGCGCATTGTATGGGTGTGTGTTACATTACATTCAATAGTAGGAGTGAGAAAAACATCACGGGGTGGTGTGAATCGGAGGGTCTGAATTAGGATAGGCAGTGAGTGGCAATGTAGGATGGACAAAAGCACCGCGGGGTGTCAGCATGGGGAGGTCAGGGAACATGCAGTGGCAATGTAGGATAGCTTTCTGAAAAACATCGCGGGGTGGTGCGCATAGTATGGGTTTGTGTTACATTACATTCACTTGTAGGAGTGAGAAAAACATCACGGGGTGGTGTGAATCGGAGGGTCTGAATTAGGATAGGCAGTGAGTGGCAATGTAGGATGGAGAAAAGCACCGCGGGGTGGTCAGCATGGGAATGTCAGGGAACATGCAGTGGCAATGTAGGATAGGTTTCTGAAAAACATCGCGGAGTGGTGCGCATTGTATGGGTGTGTGTTACAATACATTCACTAGTAGGAGTGAGAAAAACATCACGGGGTGGTGTGAATTGGAGGGTCTGAATTAGGATAGGCAGTGAGTGGCAATGTAGGATGGAGAAAAGCACCGCGGGGTGCTCAGCATGGGGAGGTCAGGGAACATGCAGTGGCAATGTAGGATAAGTTTCTGAAAAACATCGCGGGGTGGTGCGCATAGTATGGGTGTGTGTTACATTACATTCACTTGTAGGAGTGAGAAAAACATCACGGGGTGGTGTGAATCGGAGGGTCTGAATTAGGATAGGCAGTGAGTGGCAATGTAGGATGGAGAAAAGCACCGCGGGGTGGTCAGCATGGGGAGGTCAGGGAACATGCAGTGGCAATGTAGGATAGGTTTCTGAAAAACATCGCGGGGTGGTGCGCATTGTATGGGTGTGTGTTACAATACATTTACTAGTAGGAGTGAGAAAAACATCACGGGGTGGGGCGCATTGTATGGGTGTGTGTTACATTACATTCACTAGTAGGAGTGAGAAAAACATCTCGGGGTGGTGCGCATTGTATGGGTGTGTGTTACATTACATTCACTAGTAGGAGTGAAAAAACATCACGGTGTGTGTGAATCGGATGGTCTGAATTAGGATAGGCAGTGAGTGGCAATATAGGATGGAGAAAAGCACCGCGGGGTGGTCAGCATGGGGAGGTCAGGGAACATGCAGTGGCAATGTAGGATAGGTTTCTGAAAAACATCGCGGGGTGGTGCGCCTTGTATGGGTGTGTGTTATATTACATTCACTAGTAGGAGTGAGAAAAACATCACGGGGTGGTGCGCATTGTATGGGTGTGTGTTACATTACATTCAATAGTAGGAGTGAGAAAAACATCACGGGGTGGTGTGAATCGGAGGGTCTGAATTAGGATAGGCAGTGAGTGGCAATGTAGGATGGACAAAAGCACCGCGGGGTGTCAGCATGGGGAGGTCAGGGAACATGCAGTGGCAATGTAGGATAGCTTTCTGAAAAACATCGCGGGGTGGTGCGCATAGTATGGGTTTGTGTTACATTACATTCACTTGTAGGAGTGAGAAAAACATCACGGGGTGGTGTGAATCGGAGGGTCTGAATTAGGATAGGCAGTGAGTGGCAATGTAGGATGGAGAAAAGCACCGCGGGGTGGTCAGCATGGGAATGTCAGGGAACATGCAGTGGCAATGTAGGATAGGTTTCTGAAAAACATCGCGGAGTGGTGCGCATTGTATGGGTGTGTGTTACAATACATTCACTAGTAGGAGTGAGAAAAACATCACGGGGTGGTGTGAATTGGAGGGTCTGAATTAGGATAGGCAGTGAGTGGCAATGTAGGATGGAGAAAAGCACCGCGTGGTGGTCAGCATGGGGAGGTCAGGGAACATGCAGTGGCAATGTAGGATAGGTTTCTGAAAAACATCGCGGGATGGTGCGCATTGTATGGGTGTGTGTTACATTACATACACTAGTAGGAGTGAGAAAAACATCACGGCGTGGGGCGCATTGTATGGGTGTGTGTTACATTACATTCACTAGTAGGAGTGAGAAAAACATCTCGGGGTGGTGCGCATTGTATGGGTGTGTGTTACATTACATTCACTAGTAGGAGTGAAAAAACATCACGGTGTGTTTGAATCGGAGGGTCTGAATTAGGATAGGCAGTGAGTCGCAATATAGGATGGAGAAAAGCACCGCAGGTGGTCAGCATGTGGAGGTCAGGGAACATGCAATGGCAATGTAGGATAGGTTTCTGAAAAACATCGCGGGGTGGTGCGCCTTGTATGGGTGTGTGTTACATTACATTCACTAGTAGGAGTGACAAACTCATCACGGGGTGGTGCGCATTGTATGGGTGTGTGTTACATTACATTCACTAGTAGGAGTGAGAAAAACATCACGGGATGGTGTGAATCGGAGGGTCTGAATTAGGATAGGCAGTGAGTGGCAATGTAGGATGGAGAAAAGCACCGCGGGGGGGTCAGCATGGGGAGGTCAGGGAACATGCAGTGGCAATGTAGGATAGGTTTCTGAAAAACATCGCGGTGTGGTGCGCATTGTATGGGTGTGTGTTACAATACATTCACTAGTAGGAGTGAGAAAAACATCTCTGGGTGGTGCGCATTGTATGGGTGTGTGTTACATTACTTTCACTAGTAGGAGTGAGAAAAACATCTCTGGGTGGTGCGCATTGTATGGGTGTGTGTTACATTACTTTCACTAGTAGGAGTGAGAAAAACATCTCTGGGTGGTGCGCATTGTATGGGTGTGTGTTACAATACATTCACTAGTAGGAGTGAGAAAAACATCTCTGGGTGGTGCGCATTGTATGGGTGTGTGTTACATTACTTTCACTAGTAGGAGTGAGAAAAACATCTCTGGGTGGTGCGCATTGTATGGGTGTGTGTTACAATACATTCACTAGTAGGAGTGAGAAAAACATCTCTGGGTGGGGCGCATTGTATGGGTGTGTGTTACATTACTTTCACTTGTAGGAGTGAGAAAAACATCTCTGGGTGGTGCGCATTGTATGGGTGTGTGTTACATTACATTCACTAGTAGGAGTGAAAAATCATCACGGTGTGTGTGAATCGGAGGGTCTGAATTAGGATAGGCAGTGAGTGGCAATATAGGATGGAGAAAAGCACCGCGGAGTGGTCAGCATGTGGAGGTCAGGGAACATGCAGTGGCAATGTAGGATAGGTTTCTGAAAAACATCGCGGGGTGGTGCGCCTTGTATGGGTGTGTGTTACATTACATTCACTAGTAGGATTGAGAAAAACATCACGGGGTGGTGCGCATTGTATGGGTGTGTGTTACATTACATTCACTAGTAGGAGTGAAAAAACCATCTCGGGGTGGTGGGCATTGTATGGGTGTGTGTTACATTACATTCACTAGTAGGAGTGACAAACTCATCACAGGGTGGTGCGCATTGTATGGGTGTGTGTTACATTACATTCACTAGTAGGAGTGAGAAAAACATCACGGGGTGGTGTGAATCTGAGGGACTGAATTAGGATAAGCAGTGAGTGGCAATGTAGGATGGAGAAAAGCACCCCGGGGTGGTCAGCATGGGGAGGTCAGGGAACATGCAGTGGCAATGTAGGATAGGTTTCTGAAAAACATCGCGGGGTGGTGCGCATTGTATGGGTGTGTGTTACATTACATTCACTATAGGAGTGAGAAAAACATCAGGGGTGGTGCGCATTGTATGGGTGTGTGTTACGTTACATTCACTAGTAGGAGTGAGAAAAACATCACGTGGTGGTGTGAATCGGAGAGTCTGAATTAGGATAGGCAGTGAGTGGCAATGTAGGATGGAGAAAAGCACCGCGGGGTGGTCAGCATGGGGATGTCAGGGAACATGCAGTGGCAATGTAGGATAGGTTTCTGAAAAACATCGCGTGGTGGTGCGCATTGTATGGGTGTGTGTTACATTACATTCACTACTAGGAGTGAGAAAAACATCACGGGGTGGTGCGCATTGTATGGGTGTGTGTTACATTACATTCACTAGTAGGAGTGAGAAAAACACCACGGTGTGGTGTGAATCGGAGGGTCTGAATTAGGATAGGCAGTGAGTGGCAATGTAGGATGGAGAAAAGCACCGCGGGGTGGTCAGCATGGGGAGGTCCGGGAACATGCAGTGGCAATGTAGGATAGGTTTCTGAAAAACATCGCGCGCTGGTGCGCCCTGTATGGGTGTGTGTTACATTACATTCACTAGTAGGAGTGAGAAAAACATCACGGGGTGGTGTGAATCGGAGGGTCTGAATTAGGAAAGGCAGTGAGTGGCAATGTAGGATGGAGAAAAGCACCGCGGGGTGGTCAGCATGGGGAGGTCAGGGAACATGCAGTGGCAATGTAGGATAGGTTTCTGAAAAACATCGCGGGGTGGTGCGCATTGTATGGGTGTGTGTTACATTACATTCACTAGTAGGAGTGAGAAAAACATCAGGGGTGGTGCGCATTGTATGGGTGTGTGTTACATTACATTCACTAGTAGGAGTGAGAAAAACATCACGGGGTGGTGTGAATCGGAGAGTCTGAATTAGGATAGGCAGTGAGTGGCAATGTAAGATGCAGAAAAGCACCGCGGGGTGGTCAGCATGGGGAGATCAGGGAACATGCAGTGGCAATGTAGGATAGGTTTCTGAAAAACATCGCGGGGTGGTGCGCATTGTATGGGTGTGTGTTACATGACATTCACTAGTAGGAGTGAGAAAAACATCACGGGGTGGTGCGTATTGTATGGGTGTGTGTTACATTACATTCACTAGTAGGAGTGAGAAAAACACCACGGGGTGGTGTGAATCGGAGGGTCTGAATTATGATAGGCAGTGAGTGGCAATTTAGGATGGAGAAAAGCACCGCGGGGTGGTCAGCCTGGGGAGGTCCGGGAACATGCAGTAGCAATGTAGGATAGGTTTCTGAAAAACATCGCGGGGTGGTGCGCATTGTATGGTTGTGTGTTACATTACATTCACTAGTAGGAGTGAGAAAAACATCATGGGGTGGTGCGCATTGTATGGGTGTGTGTTACTTTACATTCATTAGTAGGAGTGAGAAAAACATCACGGGGTGGTGTGAATCGGAAGGTCTGAATTAGGATAGGCAGTGAGTGGCAATGTAGGATGGAGAAAAGCACCGCGGCGTGGTCAGCATGGGGAGGTCAGGGAACATGCAGTGGCAATGTAGGATAAGTTTCTGAAAAACATCGCGGGGTGGTGCGCCTTGTAT
The DNA here is from genome assembly GCF_034190915.1 of Cavia porcellus. Lineage (NCBI taxonomy): Eukaryota > Metazoa > Chordata > Mammalia > Rodentia > Caviidae > Cavia > Cavia porcellus. Next base: position 34,047,177 of record NW_026947515.1, read on the forward strand.
GTGTGTGTGTTACATTACATTCACTAGTAGGCGTGAGAAAAACATCACGGGGTGGTGCGCATTGTATGGGTGTGTGTTACATTACATTCACTAGTAGGAGTGAGAAAAACATCACGGGGTGGTGTGAATCGGAGGGTCTGAATTAGGAGAGGCAGTGAGTGGCAATGTAGGATGGAGAAAAGCACCGCGGGGTGGTCAGCATGGGGAGGTCAGGGAACATGCAGTGGCAATGTAGGATAGGTTTCTGAAAAACATCGCGGGGTGGTGCGCATTGTATGGGTGTGTGTTACATTACATTCACTTGTAGGAGTGAGAAAAACATCATGGGGTGGTGTGAATCGGAGGTTCTGAATTAGGATAGGCAGTGAGTGGCAATGTAGGATGGAGAAAAGCACCGCGGGGTGGTCAGCATGGGGATCTCAGGGAACATGCAGTGGCAATGTAGGATAGGTTTCTGAAAAACATCGCGGGGTGGTGCGCATTTTATGGGTGTGTGTTACATGATATTCACTAGTAGGAGTGAGAAAAACATCACGGGGTGGTGCGCATTGTATGGGTGTGTGTTACATTACATTCACTAGTAGGAGTGAGAAAAACATTACGGGGTGGTGCGCATTGTATGGGTGTGTGTTACATTACATTCACTAGTAGGAGTGAGAAAAACATCACGGGGTGGTGCGCATTGTATGGGTGTGTGTTACATTACGTACACTAGTAGGAGTGAGAAAAACATCACGGGGTGGTGCGCATTGTATGGGTGTGTGTTACATTACATTCACTAGTAGGAGTGAGAAAAACATCACGTGGAGGTGCGCATTGTATGGGTGTGTGTTACATTACATTCAATAGTAGGAGTGAGAAAAACATCAAGGGGTGGTGTGAATCGGAGGGTCTAAATTAGGATAGGCAGTGAGTGGCAGTGTAGGATGGAGAAAAGCACCGCGGGGTGGTCAGCATGGAGAGGTCAGGGAACATGCAGTGGCAATGTAGGATAGGTTTCTGAAAATCATCGCGGGGTGGTGCGCATTGTATGGGTGTGTGTTACATTACATTCACTAGTAGGAGTGAGAAAAACATCACGGGGTGGGGCGCATTGTATGGGTGTGTGTTACATTACATTCACTAGTAGGAGTGAGAAAAACATCACGGGGTGGTGCGCATTGTATGGGTGTGTGTTACATTAAATTCACTAGTAGGAGTGAAAAAACATCACGGTGTGTGTGAATCGGAGGGTCTGAATTAGGATAGGCAGTGAGTGGCAATATAGGATGGAGAAAAGCACCGCAGGATGGTCAGCATGGGGAGGTCAGGGAACATGCAGTGGCAATGTAGGATAGGTTTCTGAAAAACATCGCGGGGTGGTGCACCTTGTAAGGGTGTGTGTTACATTACATTCACTAGTAGGAGTGAGAAACTCATCACGGAGTGGTGCACATTGTATGGGTGTGTGTTACATTACATTCACTAGTAGGAGTGAGAAAAACATCACGGGGTGGTGTGAATCGGAGGGTCTGAATTAGGATAGGCAGTGAGTGGCAATGTAGGATGGAGAAAAGCACCGCGGGGTGGTCAGCATGGGGAGGTCAGGGAACATGCAGTGGCAATGTAGGATAGGTTTCTGAAAAACATCGCGGTGTGGTGCGCATTGTATGGGTGTGTGTAACATTACATTCACTAGTAGGAGAGAGAAAAACATCACGGGGTGGTGTGAATCGGAGGTTCTGAATTAGGATAGGCAGTGAGTGGCAATGTAGGATGGAGAAAAGCACCGCGGGATGGTCAGCATGGGGAGGTCAGGGAACATGCAGTGGCAATGTAGGATAGGTTTCTGAAAAACATCGCGGGGTGGTGCGCATTGTATCGGTGTGTGTTACATTACATTCACTTGTAGGAGTGAGAAAAACATCACGGGGTTGTGTGAATCGGAGGGTGTGAATTAGGGTAGGCAGTGAGTGGCAATGTAGGATGGAGAAAAGCACCGCCGGGTGGTCAGCATGGGGAGGTCAGGGAACATGCAGTGGCAATGTAGGATAGGTTTCTGAAGAACATCGCGGGGTGGTGCGCATTTTATGGGTGTGTGTTACATGACATTCACTAGTAGGAGTGAGAAAAACATCACGGCGTGGTGCGCATTGTATGGGTGTGTGTTACATTACATTCACTAGTAGGAGTGAGAAAAACATCACGGGGTGGTGCGCATTGTATGGATGTGTGTTACATTACATTCACTAGTAGGAGTGAGAAAAACACCACGGGGTGGTGCGCATTGTATTGGTGTGTGTTACATTACATTCACTAGTAGGAGTGAGAAAAACACCACGGGGTGGTGTGAATCGGAGGGTCTGAATTAGGATAGGCAGTGAGTGGCAATGTAGGATGGAGAAAAGCCCCGCGGGGTGGTCAGCATGGGGAGGTCAGGGAACATGCAGTGGCAATGTAGGATAGGTTTCTGAAAAACATCGCGCGCTGGTGCGCCTTGTATGGGTGTGTGTTACATTACATTCACTAGTAGGACTGAGAAAAACATCACGGGGTGGTGTGAATCGGAGGGTCTGAATTAGGATAGGCAGTGAGTGGCAATGTAGGATGGAGAAAAGCACCGCGGGGTGGTCAGAATGGGGAGGTCAGGGAACATGCAATGGCAATGTAGGATAGGTTTCTAAAAAACATTGCGGGGTGGTGCGCATTGTATGGGTGTGTGTTACATTACATTCACTAGTAGGAGTGAGAAAAACATCACGGGGTGGGGCGCATTGTATGGGTGTGTGTTACATTACATTCACTAGTAGGAGTGAGAAAAACATCTCGGGGTGGTGCGCATTGTATGGGTGTGTGTTACATTACATTCACTAATAGGAGTGAAAAAACATCACGGTGTGTGTGAATCGGAGGGTCTGAATTAGGATAGGCAGTGAGTGGCAATATAGGATGGAGAAAAGCACCGCGGGTGGTCAGCATGGGGAGGTCAGGGAACATGCAGTGGCAATGTAGGATAGGTTTCTGAAAAACATCGCGGGGTGGTGCGCCTTGTATGGGTGTGTGTTACATTACATTCACTATTAGGAGTGAGAAAAACATCACGGGGTGTTGTGAATCGGAGGGTCTGAATTAGGATAGGCAGTGAGTGGCAATGTAGGATGGAGAAAAGCACCGCGGGGTGGTCAGCATGGGTAGGTCAGGGAACATGCAGTGGCAATGTAGGATAGCTTTGTGAAAAACATCGCGGGGTGGTGCACATAGTATAGGTGTGTGTTACATTACATTCACTTGTAGGAGTGAGAAAAACATCACGGGGTGGTGTGAATCGGAGGGTCTGAATTAGGATAAGCAGTGAGTGGCAATGTAGGATGGAGAAAAGCACCGCGGGGTAGTCAGCATGGGGAGGTCAGGGAACATGCAGTGGCAATGTAGGATAGGTTTCTGAAAAACATCGCGGGGTGGTGCGCATTGTATGGGTGTGTGTTACAATACATTCACTAGTAGGAGTGAGAAAAACATCACGGGGTGGTGCGCATTGTATGGGTGTGTGTTGCATTACATTCACTAGTAGGAGTGAGAAAAACATCACGGGGTGGTGTGAATCGGAGGGTCTGAATTAGGATAGGCAGTGAGTGGCAATGTAGGATGGAGAAAAGCACCGCGGGGTGGTCAGCATGGGGAGGTCAGGGAACATGCAGTGGCAATGTAGGATAGGTTTCTGAAAAACATTGCGGGGTGGTGCGCATTGTATGGGTGTGTGTTACATTACATTCACTAGTAGGAGTGAGAAAAACATCACGGGGTGGGGCGCATTGTATGGGTGTGTGTTACATTACATTCACTAGTAGGAGTGAGAAAAACATCTAGGGGTGGTGCGCATTGTATGGGTGTGTGTTACATTACATTCACTAGTAGGAGTGAGAAAAACATCTCGGGGTGGTGCGCATTGTATGGGTGTGTGTTACATTACATTCACTAGTAGGAGTGAGAAAAACATCACGGGGTGGTGTGAATCAGAGGGTCTGAATTAGGATAGGCAGTGAGTGGCAATGTAGGATGGAGAAAAGCACCACGGGGTGGTCAGCATGGGGAGGTCAGGGAACATGCAGTGGCAATGTAGGATAGGTTTCTGAAAAACATCGCGGGGTGGTGCGCATTGTATGGGTGTGTGTTACATTACATTCACTATAGGAGTGAGAAAAACATCAGGGGTGGTGCGCATTGTATGGGTGTGTGTTACATTACATTCACTAGTAGGAGTGAGAAAAACATCACGGGGTGGTGTGAATCGGAGAGTCTGAATTAGGATAGGCAGTGAGTGGCAATGTAGGATGGAGAAAAGCACCGCGGGGTGGTCAGCATGGGGAGGTCAGGGAACATGCAGTGGCAATGTAGGATAGGTTTCTGAAAAACATCGCGGGGTGGTGCGCATTGTATGGGTGTGTGTTACATTACATTCACTAGTAGGAGTGAGATAAACATCACGGGGTGGTGCGCATTGTATGGGTGTGTGTTACATTACATTCACTACTGGAGTGAGAAAAACATCACGGGGTGGTGTGAATCGGAGGGTCTGAATTAGGATAGGCAGTGAGTGGCAATGTAGGATGGAGAAAAGCACCGCGGGGTGGTCAGCATGGGGAGGTCCGGGAACATGCAGTGGCAATATAGGATAGGTTTCTGAAAAACATCGCGGGGTGGTGCGCATTGTATGGGTGTGTGTTACAATACATTCACTAGTAGGAGTGAGAAAAACATCACGGGGTGGTGCGCATTGTATGGGTGTGTGTTACATTACATTCACTAGTAGGAGTGAGAAAAACACCACGGGGTGGTGTGAATCGGAGGGTCTGAATTAGGATAGGCAGTGAGTGGCAATGTAGGATGGAGAAAAGCACCGCGGGGTGGTCAGCCGGGGGAGGTCCGGGAACATGCAGTAGCAATGTAGGATAGGTTTCTGAAAAACATCGCGGGGTGGTGCGCATTGTATGGTTGTGTGTTACATTACATTCACTAGTAGGAGTGAGAAAAACATCATGGGGATGTGCACATTGTATGGGTGTGTGTTACATTACATTCACTAGTAGGAGTGAGAAAAACATCACGGGGTGGTGTGAATCGGAAGGTCTGAATTAGGATAGGCAGTGAGTGGCAATGTAGGATGGAGAAAAGCACCGCGGGGTGGTGAGCATGGGGAGGTCAGGGAACATGCAGTGGCAATGTAGGATAGGTTTCTGAAAAACATCGAGGGGTGGTGCGCATTGTATGGGTGCGTGTTACATTCACAAGTAGGAGTGAGAAAAACATCACGGGGTGGTGTGAATCGGAGGGTCTGAATTAGGATAGGCAGTGAGTGGCAATGTAGGATGGAGAAAAGCACCGCAGGGTGGTCAGCATGGGGAGGTCAGGGAACATGCAGTGGCAATGTAGGATAGGTTTCTCAAAAACTTCGCGGGGTGGTGCGCATTATATGCGTGTGTGTTACATTACATTCACTAGTAGGATTGAGAAAAACATCACGGGGTGGTGCGCATTGTATGGGTGTGTGTTACATTACATTCACTAGTAGGAGTGAGAAAAACACCACGGGGTGGTATGAATCGGAGGGTCTGAATTAGGATAGGCAGTGAGTGGCAATGTAGGATGGAGAAAAGCACCGCGGGGTGGTCAGCATGGGGAGGTCAGGGAACATGCAGTGGCAATGTAGGATAGGTTTCTGAAAAACATCGCGGGGTGGTGCGCATTGTATGGGTGTGTGTTACATTACATTCACTAGTAAGAGTGAGAAAAACATCACGGAGTGGTGCGTATTGTATGGGTGTGTGTTACATTACATTCACTAGTAGGAGTGAGAAAAACACCACGGGGTGGTGTGAATCGGAGGGTCTGAATTAGGATAGGCAGTGAGTGGCAATGTAGGATGGAGAAAAGCACCGCGGGGTGGTCAGCCTGGGGAGGTCCGGGAACATGCAGTAGCAATGTAGGATAAGTTTCTGAAAAACATCGCGGGGTGGTGCGCATTGTATGGTTGTGTGTTACATTACATTCACTAGTAGGAGTGAGAAAAACATCATGGGGTGGTGCGCATTGTATGGGTGTGTGTTACATTACATTCACTAGTAGGAGTGAGAAAAACATCACGGGGTGGTGTGAATCGGAAGTTCTGAATTAGGATAGGCAGTGAGTCGCAATGTAGGATGGAGAAAAGCACCGCGGGGTGGTCAGCATGGGGAGGTCAGGGAACATGCAGTGGCAATGTAGGATAGGTTTCTGAAAAACATCGCGGGGTGGTGCGCCTTGTATGGGTGTGTGTTACATTACATTCACTAGTAGGCGTGAGAAAAACATCACGGGGTGGTGCGCATTCTATGGGTGTGTGTTACATTACATTCACTAGTAGGAGTGAGAAAAACATCACGGGGTGGTGTGAATCGGAGGGTCTGAATTAGGAGAGGCAGTGAGTGGCAATGTAGGATGGAGAAAAGCACCGCGGGGTGGTCAGCATGGGGAGGTCAGGGAACATGCAGTGGCAATGTAGGATAGGTTTCTGAAAAACATCGCGGGGTGGTGCGCATTGTATGGGTGTGTGTTACATTACATTCACTTGTAGGAGTGAGAAAAACATCATGGGGTGGTGTGAATCGGAGGGTCTGAATTAGGATAGGCAGTGAGTGGCAATGTATGATGGAGAAAAGCACCGCCGGGTGGTCAGCATGGGGATGTCAGGGAACATGCAGTGGCAATGTAGGATAGGTTTCTGAAAAACATCGCGGGGTGGTGCGCATTTTATTGGTGTGTGTTACATGATATTCACTAGTAGGAGTGAGAAAAACATCACGGGGTGGTGCGCATTGTATGTGTGTGTTTTACATTACATTCACTAGTAGGAGTGAGAAAAACATCACGGGTTGGTGTGAATCGGAGGGTCTGAATTAGGATAGGCAGTGAGTGGCAATGTAGGATGGAGAAAAGCACCGCGGGGTGGTCAGCAAGTGGAGGTCAGGGAACATGCAGTGGCAATGTAGGATAGGTTTCTTGTTGGGAGCTGCGGCGGAGCCCGGTCACCTTACTTGGGTGACGTGAGGCCTGTAGGAAAGAGCAAAGCCTGAGCTAGATTACCCCTCCCATCGAGTTTGCTAAGATGGCGCTTATCTCCTGCTTCCTGCTTGGTAAACAACCCGCCCTGTAAGATCTCCTGCTTCCTGCTTGGTAAACAACCCGCCCTGTAAGATCTCCTGCTTCACAACCCGCCCTGTAAGATCGTCTGCCTAGCAACAACTGATGTTAGCCAATCAGCCCGCATCGCGCGCTTTGAACTGATTGGCCACTGTAACCCTATAAAAGTGAGTGCCTCTCCCGCCACGAAAGAAGAAGCAGAAGAAGCTGAAGAAGCAGAAGAAGCACAGAAGGAGCCGCGGAGAGCGGACCGGTAGAGGCTTCGGGACAGACTGTATCAAGAAGCACGCAAGGAGCCGCGGAGAGCGGACCAGTAGAGGCTTCGGGACAGACTATAGGGAGAAGCACGCAAGGAGCCGCGGGGAGCGGACCAACAGAGGCTTCGGCCGGGTGGATTCCCGGGGCAGTCTGTACGGAGAAGGAAAATAAAAGAAAAGGTTGTCCACTGCCAGACTTTGTTGTGTGTCCTTCCTGCCGGCCGGGAGTGACACCGACAACTGGTGGCCCGAACGGGGACTGATCACCCCCGAGACGTGGCAGTGGACAATGCTCCAACGCAGAGCTGCAAGACAGGTGAGTAGAGGATAAACCTGGGCACTGGGTGGCACGCACCTACAGCGTTTGTAGACTCCTCTCAGGCTCACGCGTAAGTGGCGGATTCCTTGGGCCTCACGCGGTGAGTAACATATTAAAAAATGGGAAACATGCTAGGTAGCAGCACTAAGAGTGAGGGTGGTTGCGGGGAAAGCTCTCAAGAGCTTACAAAAGTACGCAGGGTATTTGAGCAGGCCCAGTCAGGGAGCTCCCGAGAGGGGTCCGTCAAGGGGAACAAAGATGCTAAGGAGGAGGACGGGGCTCAAGCCTCGGAGTCGTCTGACTCCGAGGACGAGGGAAGGTTGAATGGTGAGGAGGCCAAAGAGACCAGCTGTCAGGGGCCTAAGTCGCTTGATGGGGAGACGCAAGGCTCTTTCGCTGCGTTGCGCCGCGAATTGCGCTCCGCTCAGCTAGGCTTACGAAAAAGCAGAGAGCTTCTGAGCGCCCCCTGGCAGGGGAGGGAGACAGAACCTTCTGCTCCGCCCTGGAACTCGTTCCCGGAAGCGGTCCCTCGCCGCGAGGCCGCCGCATGGGAACTCCCCCCTCTTCCGTCAGTACATAAACAAAGAGGGGGAGTAAGCCAAGGCCTGCCTCCAAAGGCACGGTTAAATTTAAACAATAATAACCACTCACCAGCTCCATCACAGACCAACCAACAAGATGAATAGAAATAGCGGTAGCCCAAAATGGACAAAAAGATCCTCAGGCATATGCATGGCTCACTCGCCTAGCCTTCGACCGAGTCTAGGGGCGGTGAGCTTCCCACACTCCTCCTCTAAAAAATTATGACATAGCTGGGTAGGAGAGTCAAAGACGGGTAAGAGCGTACTCCGCCGGTGCGACTCAACCTAAGCCAGGCCCTACCCCATCCTGCACGTAAGCCGCTGGACTGTTAGATGCTGCCCAGGTCTAAATTTCTCTCCGAGGGGATTTCTTTACGGAGAGGAAATGAGTGCAAGCTTGTGAGCATCCAGGTTCTGTCCAGTTTGTGCCTGGCCCTAGAAAAAGGACAAGGGCCTCAGGGCCTTGGCACACCATGGAACGGCCGACCAGGGTCTAAGCCAAGGACCTACGGTGGGCCTACGCATAGGGCATAAGCCTCTGCACCCAGTCCAGGAAGGGCTACGATGCGCACATTCATAAAAAATAAAAAAGGGGGAGATGTTGGGAGCCGCGGCCGAGCCCGGTCGCCTTACTTGGCGGACGTGAGGCCTGTAGGAAAGAGCAAAGCCTGAGCTAGATTACCCCTCCCATCGAGTGTGCTAAGATGGCGCTTATCTCCTGCTTCCTGCTTGGTAAACAACCCGCCCTGTAAGATCTCCTGCTTCCTGCTTGGTAAACAACCCGCCCTGTAAGATCTCCTGCTTCACAACCCGCCCTGTAAGATAGTCTGCCTAGCAACAACTGATGTTAGCCAATCAGCCCGCATCGCGCGCTTTGAACTGATTGGCCACTGTAACCCTATAAAAGTGAGTGCCTCTCCCGCCACGAAAGAAGAAGCAGAAGAAGCAGAAGAAGCACAGAAGGAGCCGCGGAGAGCGGACCGGTAGAGGCTTCGGGACAGACTGTAGGAAGAAGCATGCAAGGAGCCGCGGAGAGCGGACCAGTAGAGGCTTCGGGACAGACTGTAAGGAGAAGCACGCAAGGAGCCGCGGGGAGCGGGTCAACAGAGGCTTCGGCAGGGAGGATTCCCGGGGCAGGCTGTACGGAGAAGGAAAATAAAAGAAAAGGTTGTCCACTGCCAGATTTTGTTGTGTGTCCTTCCTGCCGGCCGGGAGTGACACCGACAGTTTCTGAAAAACATCGCGGGGTGGGGCGCATTGTATGGGTGTGTGTTACATTACATTCACTAGTAGGAGTGAGAAAAACCTCACGGGGTGGTGTGAATCGGAGGGTCTGAATTAGGATAGGCAGTGAGTGGCAATGTAGGATGGAGAAAAGCACCGCGGGGTGGTCAGCATGGGGAGGTCAGGGAACATGCAGTGGCAATGTAGGATAGGTTTCTGAAAAACATCGCGGGGTGGTGCGCATTGTATGGGTGTGTGTTACATTACATTCACTAGTAGGAGTGAGAAAAACATCACAGGGTGGTGCGCATTGTATGGGTGTGTGTTACATTACATTCACTAGTAGGAGTGAGAAAAACACCACGGGGTGGTGTGAATCGGAGAGTCTGAATTAGGATAGGCAGTGAGTGGCAATGTAGGATGGAGAAAAGCACCGCGGGGTGGTCAGCATGGGGAGTTCCGGGAACATGCAGTTGAAATGTAGGATAGGTTTCTGAAAAACATCGCGGGGTAGTGCGCATTGTATGGTTGTGTGTTACATTACATTCACTAGTAGGAGTGAGAAAAACATCACAGGGTGGTGCGCATTGTATGGGTGTGTGTTACATTACATTCACTAGTAAGAGTGAGAAAAACATCACGGGGTGGTGTGAATCGGAGGGTCTGAATTAGGATAGGCAGTGAGTGGCAATGTAGGATGGAGAAAAGCACCGCGGGGTGGTCAGCATGGGGAGGTCAGGGAACATGCAGTGGCAATGTAGGATAGGTTTCTTGTTGGGAGCCGTGGCCGAGCCCGGTCGCCTTACTTGGCGGACGTGAGGCCTGTAGGAAAGAGCAAAGCCTGAGCTAGATTAACCCTCCCATCGAGTGTGCTAAGATGGCGCTTATCTCCTGCTTCCTGCTTGGTAAACAACCCGCCCTGTAAGATCTCCTGTTTCCTGCTTGGTAAACAACCCGCCCTGTAAGATCTCCTGCTTCACAACCCGCCCTGTAAGATAGTCTGCCTAGCAACAACTGATGTTAGCCAATCAGCCCGCATCGCGCGCTTTGAACTGATTGGCCACTGTAACCCTATAAAAGTGAGTGCCTCTCCCGCCATGAAAGAAGAAGCAGAAGAAGCAGAAGGAGCAGAAGAAGTACAGAAGGAGCCGCGGAGAGCGGACCGTTAGAGGCTTCGGGACAGACTGTAGGAAGAAGCACGCAAGGAGCCGCGGAGAGCGGACCAGTAGAGGCTTCGGGACAGACTGTAGGGAGAAGTACGCAAGGAGCCGCGGGGAGCGGACCAACAGAGGCTTCGGCCGGGAGGATTCCCGGGGCAGGCTGTACGGAGAAGGAAAACAAAAGAAAAGGTTGTCCACTGCCAGACTTTCTTGTGTGTCCTTCCTGCCGGCCGGGAGTGACACCGACATCTGGTGGCCCGTTCGGGGACTGATCACCCCCGAGACGTGGCAGTGGACAACGCTCCAACGCAGAGCTGCAAGACAGGTGAGTAGAGGATAAACCTGGGCCCTGGGTGGCGCGCACCTACAGGGTTTGTAGACTCCTCTCAGGCTCACGCGTAAGTGGCGGATTCCTTGGGCCTCACGCGGTGAGTAACATATTAAAAAATGGGAAACATGCTAGGTAGCAGCACTAAGAGTGAGGGTGGTTGCGGGGAAAGCTCTCAAGAGCTTACAAAAGTACGCAGGGTATTTGAGCAGGCCCAGTCAGGGAGCTCCCGAGAGGGGTCCGTCAAGGGGAACAAAGATGCTAAGGAGGAGGACGGGGCTCAAGCCTCGGAGTCGTCTGACTCCGAGGACGAGGGAAGGTTGAATGGTGAGGAGGCCAAAGAGACCAGCTGTCAGGGGCCTAAGTCGCTTGATGGGGAGACGCAAGGCTCTTTCGCTGCGTTGCGCCGCGAATTGCACTCCGCTCAGCTAGGCTTACGAAAAAGCAGAGAGCTTTTGAGCGCCCCCTGGCAGGGGAGGGAGACAGAACCTTCTGCTCCGCCCTGGAACTCGTTCCCGGAAGCGGTCCCTCGCCGCGAGGCCGCCGCATGGGAACTCCCCCCTCTTCCGTCAGTACATAAACAAAGAGGGGGAGTAAGCCAAGGCCTGCCTCCAAAGGCACGGTTAAATTTAAACAATAATAACCACTCACCAGCTCCATCACAGACCAACCAACAAGATGAATAGAAATAGCGGTAGCCCAAAATGGACAAAAAGATCCTCAGGCATATGCATGGCTCGCTCGCCTAGCCTACGACCGAGTCTAGGGCCGGTGAGCTTCCCACACTCCTCCTCTAAAAAATTATGACATAGCTGGGTAGGAGAGTCAATGACGGGTAAGAGCGTACTCCCCCGGTGCGACTCAACCTAAGTCAGGCCCTACCCCATCCTGCACGTAAGCCGCTGGACTGTTAGATGCTGCCCAGGTCTAAATTTCTCTCCGAGGGGATTTCTTTACGGAGAGGAAATGAGTGCAAGCTTGTGTGCATCCAGGTTCTGTCAAGTTTGTGCCTGGCCCCAGAAAAAGGACGAGGGCCTCAGGGTCTTGGCACACCATGGAACGGCCGACCAGGGTCTAAGCCAAGGACCTACGGTGGGCCTACGCATAGGGCATAAGCCTCTGCACCCAGTCCAGGAAGGGCTACGATGCGCACATTCATAAAAAATAAAAAAGGGGGAGATGTTGGGAGCCGCGGCCGAGCCCGGTCGCCTTACTTGGCGGACGTGAGGCCTGTAGGAAAGAGCAAAGCCTGAGCTAGATTACCCCTCCCATCGAGTGTGCTAAGATGGCGCTTATCTCCTGCTTCCTGCTTGGTAAACAACCCGCCCAGTAAGATCTCCTGCTTCCTGCTTGGTAAACAACCCGCCCTGTAAGATCTCCTGCTTCACAACCCGCCCTGTAAGATAGTCTGCCTAGCAACAACTGATGTTAGCCAATCAGCCCGCATCGCACGCTTTGAACTGATTGGCCACTGTAACCCTATAAAAGTGAGTGCCTCTCCCGCCACGAAAGAAGAAGCAGAAGAAGCAGAAGAATCAGAAGAAGCACAGAAGGAGCCGCGGAGAGCGGACCGGTAGAGGCTTCGGGACAGACTGTAGGAAGAAGCATGCAAGGAGCCGCGGGGAGCGGCCCAACAGAGGCTTCGGCCGGGAGGATTCCCGGGGCAGGCTGTACGGAGAAGGAAAATAAAAGAAAAGGTTGTCCACTGCCAGACTTTTGTTGTGTGTCCTTCCTGCCGGCCGGGAGTGACCCCGACAGTTTCTGAAAAACATTGCGGGGTGGGGCGCATTGTATGGGTGTGTGTTACATTACATTCACTAGTAGGAGTGAGAAACTCATCACGGGGTGGGGCGCATTGTATGGGTGTGTGTTACATTACTTTCACTAGTAGGAGTGAGAAAAACATCGCGGGGTGGTGCGCATTGTATGGGTGTGTGTTTCATTACATTCACTAGTAGGAGTGAGAAAAACATCACAGGGTGGGGCGCATTGTATGGGTGTGTGTTACATTACTTTCACTAGTAGGAGTGAGAAAAACATCACGGGGTGGGGCGCATTGTATGGGTGTGTGTTACATTACATTCACTAGTAGGAGTGAGAAAAACATCACGGGGTGGTGCGCATTGTATGGGTGTGTGTTACATTACATTCACTAGTAGGAGTGAGAAAAACATCACGGGGTGATGCGCATTGTATGGGTGTGTGTTACATTACATTCACTACTAGGAGTGAGAAAAACATCACGGGTTGGTTTGAATCGGAGAGACTGAATTAGGATAGGCTGTGAGTGGCAATGTAGGATGGAGAAAAGTACCGCGGGGTGGTCAGCATGGGGAGGTCAGGGAACATGCAGTGGCAATGTAGGATAGGTTTCTGAAAAACATCGCGGGGTGGTGCGCATTGTATGGGTGTGTGTTACATTACATTCACTAGTAGGAGTGAGAAAAACATCACGCGGTGGTGTGAATCGGAGGGTCTGAATTAGGATAGGCAGTGAGTGGCAATGTAGGATGGAGAAAAGCACCGCGGGGTGGTCAGCATGGGGAGGTCAGGGAACATGCAGTGGCAATGTAGGATAGGTTTCTGAAAAACATCGCGGGGTGGTGCGCATTGTATGGGTGTGTGTTACATTACATTCACTAGTAGGAGTGAGAAAAACATCACGGGGTGGGGTGCATTGTATGGGTGTGTGTTACATTACATTCACTAGTAGGAGTGAGAAAAACATCTCGGGGTGGTGCGCATTGTATGGGTGTGTGTTACATTACATTCACTAGTAGGAGTGAGAAAAACATCGCGGGGTGGTGCGCATTGTATGGGTGTGTGTTACATTACATTCGCTAGTAGGAGTGAGAAAAACATCACGGGGTGGTGTGAATCGGAGGGTCTGAATTAGGATAGGCAGTGAGTGGCAATGTAGGATGGAGAAAAGCACCGCGGGGTGGTCAGCATGGGGAGGTCAGGGAACATGCAGGGGCAATGTAGGATAGGTTTCTGAAAAACATTGCGGGGTGGTGCGCATTGTATGGGTGTGTGTTACATTACATTCACTAGTAGGAGTGAGAAAAACATCACGGGGTGGTGCGCATTGTATGGATGTGTGTTACATTACATTCACTAGTAGGAGTGAGAAAAACACCACGGGGTGGTGTGAATCGGAGGGTCTGAATTAGGATAGGCAGTGAGTGGCAATGTAGGATGGAGAAAAGCACCGCGTGGTGGTCAGCATGGGGAGGTCCGGGAACATGCAGTGGCAATGTAGGATAGGTTTCTGAAAAACATCGCGGGGTGGTGCGCATTGTATGGTTGTGTGTTACATTACATTCACTAGTAGGAGTGAGAAAAACATCACGGGGTGGTGCGCATTGTATGGGTGTGTGTTACATTACATTCACTAGTAGGAGTGAGAAAAACTTCACGGGGTGGTGTGAATCGGGGGGTCTGAATTAGGATAGGCAGTGAGTGGCAATGTAGGATGGAGAAAAGCACCGCGGGGTGGTCAGCATGGGGAGGTCAGGGAACATGCAGTGGCAATGTAGGGTAGGTTTCTGAAAAACATCGCGGAGTGGTGCGCATTTTATGGGTGTGTGTTACGTGACATTCACTAGTAGGAGTGAGAAAAACATCACGGGGTGGTGCGCATTGTATGGGTGTGTGTTACATTACATTCACTAGTAGGAGTGAGAAAAACATCACGCGGTGGTGTGAATCGGAGGGTCTGAATTAGGATAGGCAGTGAGTGGCAATGTAGGATGGAGAAAAGCACCGCGGGGTGGTCAGCAAGTGGAGGTCAGGGAACATGCAGTGGCAATGTAGGATAGGTTTCTTGTTGGGAGCCGCAGCGGAGCCCGGTCGCCTTACTTGGCGGACGTGAGGCCTGTAGGAAAGAGCAAAGCCTGAGCTAGATTACCCCTCCCATCGAGTGTGCTAAGATGGCGCTTATCTCCTGCTTCCTGCTTGGTAAACAACCCGCCCTGTAAGATCTCCTGCTTCCTGCTTGGTAAACAACCCGCCCTGTAAGATCTCCTGCTTCACAACCCGCCCTGTAAGATAGTCTGCCTAGCAACAACTGATGTTAGCCAATCAGCCCGCATCGCGCGCTTTGAACTGATTTGCCACTGTAACCCTATAAAAGTGAGTGCCTCTCCCGCCACGAAAGAAGAAGCAGAAGAAGCTGAAGAAGCAGAAGAAGCACAGAAGGAGCCGCGGAGAGCGGACCGGTAGAGGCTTCGGGACAGACTGTAGCAAGAAGCACGCAAGGAGCCGCGGAGAGCGGACCAGTAGAGGCTTCGGGACAGACTGTAGGGAGAAGCACGCAAGGAGCCGCGGGGAGCGGACCAACAGAGGCTTCGGCCGGGAGGATTCCCGGGGCAGGCTGTACGGAGAAGGAAAATAAAAGAAAAGGTTGTCCACTGCCAGACTTTGTTGTGTGTCCTTCCTGCCGGCCGGGAGTGACACCGACATCTGGTGGCCATTACGGGGACTGATCACCCCCGAGACGTGGCAGTGGACAACGCTCCAACGCAGAGCTGCAAGACAGGTGAGTAGAGGATAAACCTGGGCCCTGGGTGGCACGCACCTACAGGGTTTGTAGACTCCTCTCAGGCTCACGCGTAAGTGGCGGATTCCTTGGGCCTCACGCGGTGAGTAACATATTAAAAAATGGGAAACATGCTAGGTAGCGGCACTAAGAGTGAGGGTGGTTGCGGGGAAAGCTCTCAAGAGCTTACAAAAGTACGCAGGGTATTTGAGCAGGCCCAGACAGGGAGCTCCCGAGAGGGGTCCGTCAAGGGGAACAAAGATGCTAAGGAGGAGGACGGGGCTCAAGCCTCGGAGTCGTCTGACTCCGAGGACGAGGGAAGGTTGAATGGTGAGGAGGCCAAAGAGACCAGCTGTCAGGGGCCTAAGTCGCTTGATGGGGAGACGCAAGGCTCTTTCGCTGCGTTGCGCCGCGAATTGCGCTCCGCTCAGCTAGGCTTACGAAAAAGCAGAGAGCTTTTGAGCGCCCCCTGGCAGGGGAGGGAGACAGAACCTTCTGCTCCGCCCTGGAACTCGTTCCCGGAAGCGGTCCCTCGCCGCGAGGCTGCCGCATGGGAACTCCCCCCTCTTCCGTCAGTACATAAACAAAGAGGGGGAGTAAGCCAAGGCCTGCCTCCAAAGGCACGGTTAAATTTAAACAATAATAACCACTCACCAGCTCCATCACAGACCAACCAACAAGATGAATAGAAATAGCAGTAGCCCAAAATGGACAAAAAGATCCTCAGGCATATGCATGGCTCGCTCGCCTAGCCTACGACCGAGTCTAGGGGCGGTGAGCTTCCCACACTCCTCCTCTAAAAAATTATGACATAGCTGGGTAGGAGAGTCAATGACGGGTAAGAGCGTACTCCGCCGGTGCGACTCAACCTAAGCCAGGCCCTACCCCATCCTGCACGTAAGCCGCTGGACTGTTAGATGCTGCCCAGGTCTAAATTTCTCTCCGAGGGGATTTCTTTACGGAGAGGAAATGAGTGCAAGCTTGTGTGCATCCAGGTTCTGTCCAGTTTTTGCCTGGCCCTAGAAAAAGGACGAGGGCCTCAGGGCCTTGACACACCATGGAACGGCCGACCAGGGTCTAAGCCAAGGACCTACGGTGGGCCTACGCATAGGGCATAAGCCTCTGCACCCAGTCCAGGAAGGGCTACGATGCGCACATTTATAAAAAATAAAAAAGGGGGAGATGTTGGGAGCCGTGGCCGAGCCCGGTCGCCTTACTTGGCGGACGTGAGGCCTGTAGGAAAGAGCAAAGCCTGAGCTAGATTACCCCTCCCATCGAGTGTGCTAAGATGGCGCTTATCTCCTGCTTCCTGCTTGGTAAACAACCCGCCCTGTAAGATCTCCTGCTTCCTGCTTGGTAAACAACCCGCCCTGTAAGATCTCCTGCTTCACAACCCGCCCTGTAAGATAGTCTGCCTAGCAACAACTGATGTTAGCCAATCAGCCCGCATCGCGCGCTTTGAACTGATTGGCCACTGTAACCCTATAAAAGTGAGTGCCTCTCCCGCCACGAAAGAAGAAGCAGAAGAAGCAGAAGAAGCAGAAGAAGCACAGAAGGAGCCGCGGAGAGCGGACCGGTAGAGGCTTCGGGACAGACTGTAGGGAGAAGCACGTAAGGAGCAGCGGGGAGTGCACCAACAGAGGTTTCGGCCGGGAGGATTCCCGGGGCAGGCTGTACGGAGAAGGAAAATAAAAGAAAAGGTTGTCCACTGCCAGACTTTGTTGTTTGTCCTTCCTGCCGGCCGGGAGTGACACCGACAGTTTCTGAAAAACATCGCGGGGTGGGGCGCATTGTATGGGTGTGTGTTACATTACATTCACTTGTAGGAGTGAGAAAAACATCACGGGGTGGTGTGAATCGGAGGGTCTGAATTAGGATAGGCAGTGAGTGGCAATGTAGGATGGAGAAAAGCACCGCGGGGTGGTCAGCATGGGGAGGTCAGGGAACATGCAGTGGCAAAGTAGGATAGGTTTCTGAAAAACATCGCGGGGTGGTGCGCATTGTATGGGTGTGTGTTACAATACATTCACTAGTAGGAGTGAGAAAAACATCACGGGGTGGTGCGCATTGTATGGGTGTGTGTTACATTACATTCACTTGTAGGAGTGAGAAAAACAACACGGGGTGGTGAGAATCGGAGGGTCTGAATTAGGATAGGCAGTGAGTGGCAATGTAGGATGGAGAAAAGCACCGCGGGGTGGTCAGCATGGGGAGGTCAGGGAACATGCAGTGGCAATGTAGGATAGGTTTCTAAAAAACATCGCGGGGTGGTGCGCATTGTATGGGTGTGTGTTACATTACATTCACTAGTAGGAGTGAGAAAAAATCACGGGGTGGTGTGCATTGTATGGGTGTGTGTTACATTACATTCACTAGTAGGAGTGAGAAAAACATCACAGGGTGGTGTGAATCGGAGGGTCTGAATTAGGATAGGCAGTGAGTGGCAATGTAGGATGGAGAATAGCACCACGGGGTGGTCAGCATGGGGAGGTCAGGGAACATGCAGTGGCAATGTAGGATAGGTTTCTGAAAAATATCGAGGGGTGGTGCGCCTTGTATGGGTGTGTGTTACATTACATTCACTAGTAGGAGTGAGAAAAACATCACGGGGTGGTGCGCATTGTATGGGTGTGTGTTACATTACATTCACTACTAGGAGTGAGAAAAACATCACGGAGTGGTGTGAATCGGAGGGTCTGAATTAGGATAGGCAGTGAGTGGCAATGTAGGATGGAGAAAAGCACCGCGGGGTGGTCAGCATGGGGAGGTCAGGGAACATGCAGTGGCAATGTAGGATAGGTTTCTGAAAAACATCACGGGGTGGTGCGCATTGTATGGGTGTGTGTTACATTACATTCACTAGTAGGAGTGAGAAAAACATCACGGGGTGGGGCGCATTGTATGGGTGTGTGTTACATTACATTCACTAGCAGGAGTGAGAAAAACATCACAGGGTGGGGCGCATTGTATGGGTGTGTGATACATTAAATTCACTAGTAGGAGTGAGAAAAATATCACGGGGTGGTGGGCATTGTATGGGTGTGTGTTTCATTACATTCACAAGTAGGAGTGAAAAAACATCACGGGGTGGTGTGAATCGGAGGGTCTGAATTAGGATAGGCAGTGAGTGGCAACGTAGGATGGAGAAAAGCACCGCGGGGTGGTCAGCATGGGGAGGTCAGTGAACATGCAGTGGCAATTTAGGATAGGTTTCTGAAAAACATCGCGGGGTGGTGCGCCTTGTATGGTGTGTGTTAAATTACATTCACTTATAGGAGTGAGAAACTCATCACGGGGTGGTGCGCATTGTATGGGTGTGTGTTACATTAAATTCACTAGTAGGAGTGAGAAAAACATCACGGGGTGTTGTGAATCGGAGGGTCTGAATTAGGATAGGCAGTGAGTGGCAATGTACGATGGAGAAAAGCACCGCGGTTTGGTCAGCATGGGGAGCTCAGGGAACATGCAGTGGCAATGTAGGATAGGTTTCTGATAAACATCGCGGGGTGGTGCACATTGTATGGGTGTGTGTTACATTACATTCACTAGTAGGAGTGGGAAAAACACCACGGGGTGGTGTGAATCGGAGGGTCTGAATTAGGATAGACAGTGAGTGGCAATGTAGGATGGAGAAAAGCACCGCGGGGTGGTCAGCATGGGGAGGTCAGGGAACATGCAGTGGCAATGTAGGATAGGTTTCTGAAAAACATCGCGGGGTGGTGCGCATTGTATAGGTGTGTGTTACGTTACATTCACTAGTAGGAGTGAGAAAAACATCACGGGGTGGTGCGCATTGTATGGGTGTGTGTTACATTACATTCACTAGTAGGAGTGAGAAAAACATCACGGGGTGGTGTGAATCAGAGGGTATGAATTAGGATAGGCAGTGAGTGGCAATGGAGGATGGAGAAAAGCACCGCGGGGTGGTCAGCATGGGGAGGTCAGGGAACATGCAGTGGCAATGTAGGATAGGTTTGTGAAAAACATCGCGGGGTGGTGCGCATTGTATGGGTTTGTGTTACATTACATTCACTTGTAGGTGTGAGAAAAACATCACGGGGTGGTGTGAATCGGAGGGTCTGAATTAGGATAGGCAGTGAGTGGCAATGTAGGATGGAGGAAAGCACCGCGGGGTGGTCAGCATGGGGAGGTCAGGGAACATGCAGTGGCAATGTAGGATAGGTTTCTGAAAAATATCGCGGGGTGGTGAGCATTGTATGGGTGTGTGTTACATTACATTCACTAGTAGGAGTGAGAAAAACATCACGGGGTGGTGCGCATTGTATGGGTGTGTGTTACATTACATTCACTTGTAGGAGTGAGAAAAACATCACGGGGTGGTGTGAATCGGAGGGTCAGAATTAGGATAGGCAGTGAGTGGCAATGTAGGATGGAGGAAAGTACCGCGGGGTGGTCAGCATGGGGAGGTCAAGGAACATGCAGTGGCAATGTAGGATAGGTTTCTGAAAAACATCGCGGGGTGGTGTGAATCGGAGGGTCTGAATTAGGATAGGCAGTGAGTGGCAATGTAGGATGGAGAAAAGCAACGCGTGGTGGTCAGCATGGGGAGGTCAGGGAACATGCAGTGGCAATGTAGGATAGGTTTCTGAAAAACATCGCGGGGTGGTGCGCATTGTATGGGTGTGTGTTACATTACATTCACTTGTAGGAGTGAGAAAAACATCACGCGGTGGTGCGCATTGTATGTGTGTGTGTTACATTACATTCACTAGTAGGAGTGAGAAAAACATCACGGGGTGGTGTGAATCGGAGGGTCTGAATTAGGATAGACAGTGAGTGGCAATGTAGGATGGAGAAAAGCACCGCGGGGTGATCAGCATGGGGAGGTCAGGGAACATGCAGTGGCAATGTAGGATAGGTTTCTGAAAAACATCGCGGGGTGGTGCGCATTGTATGGGTGTGTGTTACATTACATTCACTTGTAGGAGTGAGAAAAACATCACGCGGTGGTGCGCATTGTATGGGTGTGTGTTACATTACATTCACTAGTAGGAGTGAGAAAAACATCACGGGGTGGTGTGAATCGGAGGGTCTGAATTAGGATAGACAGTGAGTGGCAATGTAGGATGGAGAAAATCACCGCCGGGTGGTCAGCATGGGGAGGTCAGGGAACATGCAGTGGCAATGTAGGATAGGTTTCTGAAAAACATCGCGGGGTGGTGCGCATTGTATGGGTGTGTGTTACATTACATTCACTTGTAGGAGTGAGAAAAACATCACGGGGTGGTGTGAATCGGATGGTCTGAATTAGGATAGGCAGTGACTGGCAATGTAGGATGGAGGAAAGCAACGCGGGGTGGTCAGCATGGGGAGGTCAGGGAACATGCAGTGGCAATGTTGGATAGGTTTCTGAAAAATATCGCGGGGTGGTGCGCATTGTATGGGTGTGTGTTACATGACATTCACTAGTAGGAGTGAGAAAAACATCACGGGGTGGTGCGCATTGTATGGGTGTGTGTTACATTACATTCACTAGTAGGAGTGAGAAAAAAATCACGGGGTGGTGCGCATTGTATGGGTGTGTGTTACATTACATTCACTAGTAGGAGTGAGAAAAACATCACGGGTTGGTGCGCATTGTATGGGTGTGTGTTACATTGCATTCACTTGTAGGAGTGAGAAAAACATCACGGGGTGGTGTGAATCGGAGGGTCTGAATTAGGATAGGCAGTGAGTGGCAATGGAGGATGGAGAAAAGCACCGCGGGGTGGTCAGCATGGGGAGGTCAGGGAACATGCAGTGGCAATGTAGGATAGGTTTCTGAAAAACATCGCGGGGTGGTGCGCATTGTATGGGTGTGTGTTACATTACATTCACTTGTAGGAGTGAGAAAAACATCACGGGGTGGTGTGAATCGGAGGGTCTGAATTAGGAAAGGCAGTGACTGGCAATGTAGGATGGATGAAAGCACCGCGGGGTGGTCAACATGGGGAGGTCAGGGAACATGCAGTGGCAATGTAGGATAGGTTTCTGAAAAACATCGCGGGGTGGTGCGCATTGTATGGGTGTGTGTTACATGACATTCACTAGTAGGAGTGAGAAAAACATCACGGGGTGGTGCGCATTGTATGGGTGTGTGTTACATTACATTCACTAGTAGGAGTGAGAAAAACATCACGGGGTGGTGTGAATCG
The DNA here is from genome assembly GCF_034190915.1 of Cavia porcellus. Taxonomy (NCBI): domain Eukaryota; kingdom Metazoa; phylum Chordata; class Mammalia; order Rodentia; family Caviidae; genus Cavia; species Cavia porcellus. Next base: position 34,068,896 of record NW_026947515.1, read on the forward strand.
GAGAGTCTGAATTAGGATAGGCAGTGAGTCGCAGTGTAGGATGGAGAAAAGCACCGCGGGTGGTCAGCATGGGGAGGTCAGGGAACATGCAGTGGCAATGTAGGATAGGTTTCTGAAAAACATCGCGGGGTGGTGCGCATTGTATGGGTGTGTGTTACATTACATTCACTTGTAGGAGTGAGAAAAACATCACTGGCTGGTGTGAATCGGAGGGTCTGAATTAGGATAAGCAGTGACTGGCAATGTAGGATGGAGGAAATCAACGCGGGGTGGTCAGCATGGGGAGGTCAGGGAACATGCAGTGGCAATGTAGGATAGGTTTCTGAAAAATATCGCGGGGTGGTGCGCATTGTATGGGTGTGTGTTACATGACATTCACTAGTAGGAGTGAGAAAAACATCACGGGGTGGTGCGCATTGTATGGGTGTGTGTTACATTACATTCACTAGTAGGAGTGAGAAAAACATCACGGGGTGGTGTGAATCGGAGGGTCTGAATTAGGATAGGCAGTGAGTGGCAATGTAGGATGGAGAAAAGCACCGCAGGGTGGTCAGCATGGGGAGCTCAGGGAACATGCAGTGGCAATGTAGGATAGGTTTCTAAAAAACATCGCGGGGTGGTGCGCATTGTATGGATGTGTGTTACATTACATTCACTAGTAGGAGTGAGAAAAAATCACGGGGTGGTGCGCATTGTATGGGTGTGTGTTACATTACATTCACTAGTAGGAGTGAGAAAAACATCACAGGGTGGTGTGAATCGGAGGGTCTGAATTAGGATATTCAGTGAGTGGCAATGTAGGATGGAGAAAAGCACCGCGGGGTGGTCAGCATGGGGAGGTCAGAGAACATGCAGTGGCAATGTAGGATAGGTTTCTGATTAAATATCGCGGGGTGGTGCGCATTGTATGGGTGTGTGTTACATTACATTCACTAGTAGGAGTGAGAAAAACATCACGGGGTGGTGTGCATTGTAAGGGTGTGTGTTACATTACATTCACTTGTAGGAGTGAGAAAAACATCACGGGGTGGTGAATCGGAGGGTCTGAATTAGGATAGGCAGTGAGTGGCAATGTAGGATGGAGGAAAGTACCGCGGGGTGGTCAGCATGGGGAGGTCAGGGAACATGCAGTGGCAATGTAGGATAGGTTTCTGAAAAACATCGCGGGGTGGTGCGCATTGTATGGGTGTGTGTTACATGACATTCACTAGTAGGAGTGAGAAAAACATCACGGGGTGGTGCGCATTGTATGGGTGTGTGTTACATTACATTCACTAGTAGGAGTGAGAAAAACATCACGGGGTGGTGTGAATCGGAGGGTCTGAATTAGGATAGGCAGTGAGTGGCAATGGAGGATGGAGAAAAGCACCGCGGGGTGGTCAGCATGGGGAGGTCAGGGAACATGCAGTGGCAATGTAGGATAGGTTTCTGAAAAACATCGCGGGGTGGTGCGCATTGTATGGGTGTGTGTTACATTACATTCACTAGTAGGGGTGAGAAAATCATCACGCGGTGGTGCGCATTGTATGGGTGTGTGTTACATTACATTCACTAGTAGGAGTGAGAAAAACATCACGGGGTGGTGTGAATCGGAGGGTCTGAATTAGGATAGGCAGTGAGTGGCAATGGAGGATGGAGAAAAGCACCGCGGGGTGGTCAGCATGGGGAGGCCAGGGAACATGCAGTGGCAATGTAGGATAGGTTTCTGAAAAACATCGCGGGGTGGTGCGCATTGTATGGGTGTGTGTTACATTACATTCACTTGTAGGAGTGAGTAAAACATCACGGGGTGGTGTGAATCGGAGGGTCTGAATTAGGAAAGGCAATGACTGGCAATGTAGGATGGATGAAAGCACCGCGGGGTGGTCAGCATGGGGAGGTCAGGGAACATGCAGTGGCAATGTAGGATAGGTTTCTGAAAAACATCGCGGGGTGGTGCGCATTGTATGGGTGTGTGTTACATGACATTCACTAGCAGGAGTGAGAAAAACATCGCGGGGTGGTGCGCATTGTATGGGTGTGTGTTACATTACATTCACTAGTAGGAGTGAGAAAAACATCACGGGGTGGTGTGAATCGGAGAGTCTGAATTAGGATAGGCAGTGAGTGGCAGTGTAGGATGGAGAAAAGCACCGCGGGTGGTCAGCATGGGGAGGTCAGGAAACATGCAGTGGCAATGTAGGATAGGTTTCTGAAAAACATCGCGGGGTGGTGCGCATTGTATGGCTGTGTGTTACATGACATTCACTAGTAGGAGTGAGAAAAACATCACGGGGTGGTGCGCATTGTATGGGTGTGTGTTACATTACATTCACTAATAGGAGTGAGAAAAACATCACGGGGTGGTGTGAATCGGAGAGTCTGAATTAGGATAGACAGTGAGTGGCAGGGTAGGATGGAGAAAAGCACCGCGGGTGGTCAGCATGGGGAGGTCAGGGAACATGCAGTGGCAATGTAGGATAGGTTTCTGAAAAACATCGCGGGGTGGTGCGCATTGTATGGGTGTGTGTTACATTACATTCACTAGTAGGAGTGAGAAAATCATCACGGGGTGGTGCGCATTGTATGGGTGTGTGTTACATTACATTCACTAGTAGGAGTGGGAAAAACACCACGCGGTGGTGTGAATCGGAGGGTCTGAATTAGGATAGACAGTGAGTGGCAATGTAGGATGGAGAAAAGCACCGCGGGGTGGTCAGCATGGGGAGGTCAGGGAACATGCAGTGGCAATGTAGGATAGGTTTCTGAAAAACATCGCGGGGTGGTGCGCATTGTATGGGTGTGTGTTACGTTACATTCACTAGTAGGAGTGAGAAAAACATCACGGGGTGGTGCGGATTGTATGGGTGTGTGTTACATTACATTCACTAGTAGGAGTGAGAAAATCATCACGGGGTGGTGCGCATTGTATGGGTGTGTGTTACATTACATTCACTAGTAGGAGTGGGAAAAACACCACGGGGTGGTGTGAATTGGAGGGTCTGAATTAGGATAGGCAGTGAGTGGCAATGTAGGATGGAGAAAAGCACCGCGGGGTGGTCAGCATGGGGAGGTCAGGGAACATGCAGTGGCAATGTAGGATAGGTTTCTGAAAAACATCGCGGGGTGGTGCGCATTGTATGGGTGTGTGTTACATTACACTCACTTGTAGGTGTGAGAAAAACATCACGGGGTGGTGTGAATCGGAGGGTCTGAATTAGGATAGGCAGTGAGTGGCAATGTAGGATGGAGGAAAGCACCGCGGGGTGGTCAGCATGGGGAGGTCAGGGAACATGCTGTGGCAATGTAGGATAGGTTTCTGAAAAGTATCGCGGGGTGGTGCGCATTGTATGGGTGTGTGTTACATTACATTCACTAGTAGGAGTGAGAAAAACATCACGGGGTGGTGCGCATTGTATGGGTGTGTGTTACATTACCTTCACTTGTAGGAGTGAGAAAAACATCACGGGGTGGTGTGAATCGGAGGGTCAGAATTAGGATAGGCAGTGAGTGGCAATGTAGGATGGAGGAAAGTACCGCGGGGTTGTCAGCATGGGGAGGTCAAGGAACATGCAGTGGCAATGTAGGATAGGTTTCTGAAAAACATCGCGGGGTGGTGCGCATTGTATGGGTGTGTGTTACATGACATTCACTAGTAGGAGTGAGAAAAATATCACGGGGTGGTGCGCATTGTATGGGTGTGTGTTACATTACATTCAGTAGTAGGAGTGAGAAAAACATCACGGGGTGGTGTGAATCGGAGGGTCTGAATTAGGATAGGCAGTGAGTGGCAATGGAGGATGGAGAAAAGCACCGCAGGGTGGTCAGCATGGGGAGGTCAGGGAACATGCAGTGGCAATGTAGGATAGGTTTCTGAAAAACATCGCGGGGTGGTGCGCATTGTATGGGTGTGTTTTACATTACATTCACTAGTAGAAGTGCGAAAAACATCACGGGGTGGTGCGCATTGTATGGGTGTGTGTTACATTACATTCACTAGTGGGAGTGAGAAAAACATCACGGGGTGGTGTGAATCGGAGGGTCTGAATTAGGATAGGCAGTGAGTGGCAACATAGGATGGAGAAAAGCACCGCGTGGTGGTCAGCATGGGGAGGTCAGGGAACATGCAGTGGCAATGTAGGATAGGTTTCTGAAAAACATCGCGGGGTGGTGCGCATTGTATGGGTGTGTGTTACATTACATTCACTTGTAGGAGTGAGAAAAACATCACGCGGTGGTGCGCATTGTATGGGTGTCTGTTACATTACATTCACTAGTAGGAGTGAGAAAAACATCACGGGGTGGTGTGAATCGGAGGGTCTGAATTAGGATAGACAGTGAGTGGCAATGTAGGATGGAGAAAAGCACCGCGGGGTTGTCAGCATGGGGAGGTCAGGGAACATGCAGTGGCACTGTAGGATAGGTTTCTGAAAAACATCGCGGGGTGGTGCGCATTGTATGGGTGTGTGTTACATTACATTCACTTGTAGGAGTGAGAAAAACATCACGGGGTGGTGTGAATCGGAGGGTCTGAATTAGGATAGGCAGTGACTTGCAATGTAGGATGGAGGAAAGCAACACGGGGTGGTCAGCATGGGGTGGTCAGGGAACATGCAGTGGCAATGTAGGATAGGTTTCTGAAAAATATCGCGGGGTGGTGCGCATTGTATGGGTGTGTGTTACATGACATTCACTAGTAGGAGTGAGAAAAACATCACGGGGTGGTGCGCATTGTATGGGTGTGTGTTACATTACATTCACTAGTAGGAGTGAGAAAAACATCACGGGGTGGTGTGAATCGGAGGGTCTGAATTAGGATAGGCAGTGAGTGGCAATGTAGGATGGAGAAAAGCACCGCAGGGTGGTCAGCATGGGGAGCTCAGGGAACATGCAGTGGCAATGTAGGATAGGTTTCTAAAAAACATCGCGGGGTGGTGCGCATTGTATGGGTGTGTGTTACATTACATTCACTAGTAGGAGTGAGAAAAAATCACGGGGTGGTGCGCATTGTATGGGTGTGTGTTACATTACATTCACTAGTAGGAGTGAGAAAAACATCACAGGGTGGTGTGAATCGGAGGGTCTGAATTAGGATATTCAATGAGTGGCAATGTAGGATGGAGAAAAGCACCGCGGGGTGGTCAGCATGGGGAGGTCAGAGAACATGCAGTGGCAATGTAGGATAGGTTTCTGATTAAATATCGCGGGGTGGTGCGCATTGTATGGGTGTGTGTTACATTACATTCACTAGTAGGAGTGAGAAAAACATCACGGGGTGGTGTGCATTGTAAGGGTGTGTGTTACATTACATTCACTTGTAGGAGTGAGAAAAACATCACGGGGTGGTGAATCGGAGGGTCTGAATTAGGATAGGCAGTGAGTGGCAATGTAGGATGGAGGAAAGTACCGCGGGGTGGTCAGCATGGGGAGGTCAGGGAACATGCAGTGGCAATGTAGGATAGGTTTCTGAAAAACATCGCGGGGTGGTGCGCATTGTATGGGTGTGTGTTACATGACATTCACTAGTAGGAGTGAGAAAAACATCACGGGGTGGTGCGCATTGTATGGGTGTGTGTTACATTACATTCACTAGTAGGAGTGAGAAAAACATCACGGGGTGGTGTGAATCGGAGGGTCTGAATTAGGATAGGCAGTGAGTGGCAATGGAGGATGGAGAAAAGCACCGCGGGGTGGTCAGCATGGGGAGGTCAGGGAACATGCAGTGGCAATGTAGGATAGGTTTCTGAAAAACATCGCAGGGTGGTGCGCATTGTATGGGTGTGTGTTACATTACATTCACTAGTAGGGGTGAGAAAATCATCACGCGGTGGTGCGCATTGTATGGGTGTGTGTTACATTACATTCACTAGTAGGAGTGAGAAAAACATCACGGGGTGGTGTGAATCGGAGGGTCTGAATTAGGATAGGCAGTGAGTGGCAATGGAGGATGGAGAAAAGCACCGCGGGGTGGTCAGCATGGGGAGGCCAGGGAACATGCAGTGGCAATGTAGGATAGGTTTCTGAAAAACATCGCGGGGTGGTGCGCATTGTATGGGTGTGTGTTACATTACATTCACTTGTAGGAGTGAGTAAAACATCACGGGGTGGTGTGAATCGGAGGGTCTGAATTAGGAAAGGCAGTGACTGGCAATGTAGGATGGATGAAAGCACCGCGGGGTGGTCAGCATGGGGAGGTCAGGGAACATGCAGTGGCAATGTAGGATAGGTTTCTGAAAAACATCGCGGGGTGGTGCGCATTGTATGGGTGTGTGTTACATGACATTCACTAGCAGGAGTGAGAAAAACATCGCGGGGTGGTGCGCATTGTATGGGTGTGTGTTACATTACATTCACTAGTAGGAGTGAGAAAAACATCACGGGGTGGTGTGAATCGGAGAGTCTGAATTAGGATAGGCAGTGAGTGGCAGTGTAGGATGGAGAAAAGCACCGCGGGTGGTCAGCATGGGGAGGTCAGGAAACATGCAGTGGCAATGTAGGATAGGTTTCTGAAAAACATCGCGGGGTGGTGCGCATTGTATGGGTGTGTGTTACATGACATTCACTAGTAGGAGTGAGAAAAACATCACGGGGTGGTGCGCATTGTATGGGTGTGTGTTACATTACATTCACTAATAGGAGTGAGAAAAACATCACGGGGTGGTGTGAATCGGAGAGTCTGAATTAGGATAGACAGTGAGTGGCAGGGTAGGATGGAGAAAAGCACCGCGGGTGGTCAGCATGGGGAGGTCAGGGAACATGCAGTGGCAATGTAGGATAGGTTTCTGAAAAACATCGCGGGGTGGTGCGCATTGTATGGGTGTGTGTTACATTACACTCACTTGTGGGTGTGAGAAAAACATCACGGGGTGGTGTGAATCGGAGGGTCTGAATTAGGATAGGCAGTGAGTGGCAATGTAGGATGGAGGAAAGCACCGCGGGGTGGTCAGCATGGGGAGGTCAGGGAACATGCTGTGGCAATGTAGGATAGGTTTCTGAAAAATATCGCGGGGTGGTGCGCATTGTATGGGTGTGTGTTACATTACATTCACTAGTAGGAGTGAGAAAAACATCACGGGGTGGTGCGCATTGTATGGGTGTGTGTTACATTACCTTCACTTGTAGGAGTGAGAAAAACATCACGGGGTGGTGTGAATCGGAGGGTCAGAATTAGGATAGGCAGTGAGTGGCAATGTAGGATGGAGGAAAGTACCGCGGGGTTGTCAGCATGGGGAGGTCAAGGAACATGCAGTGGCAATGTAGGATAGGTTTCTGAAAAACATCGCGGGGTGGTGCGCATTGTATGGGTGTGTGTTACATGACATTCACTAGTAGGAGTGAGAAAAATATCACGGGGTGGTGCGCATTGTATGGGTGTGTGTTACATTACATTCAGTAGTAGGAGTGAGAAAAACATCACGGGGTGGTGTGAATCGGAGGGTCTGAATTAGGATAGGCAGTGAGTGGCAATGGAGGATGGAGAAAAGCACCGCAGGGTGGTCAGCATGGGGAGGTCAGGGAACATGCAGTGGCACTGTAGGATAGGTTTCTGAAAAACATCGCGGGGTGGTGCGCATTGTATGGGTGTGTGTTACATTACATTCACTTGTAGGAGTGAGAAAAACATCACGGGGTGGTGTGAATCGGAGGGTCTGAATTAGGATAGGCAGTGACTTGCAATGTAGGATGGAGGAAAGCAACACGGGGTGGTCAGCATGGGGAGGTCAGGGAACATGCAGTGGCAATGTAGGATGGCTTTCTGAAAAATATCGCGGGGTGGTGCGCATTGTATGGGTGTGTGTTACATGACATTCACTAGTAGGAGTGAGAAAAACATCACGGGGTGGTGCGCATTGTATGGGTGTGTGTTACATTACATTCACTAGTAGGAGTGAGAAAAACATCACGGTGTGGTGTGAATCGGAGGGTCTGAATTAGGATAGGCAGTGAGTGGCAATGTAGAATGGAGAAAAGCACCGCGGGGTGGTCAGCATGGGGAGGTCAGGGAACATGCAGTGGCAATGTAGGATAGGTTTCTAAAAAACATCGCGGGGTGGTGCGCATTGTATGGGTGTGTGTTACATGACATTCACTAGTAGGAGTGAGAAAAAATCACGGGGTGGTGCGCATTGTATGGGTGTGTGTTACATTACATTCACTAGTAGGAGTGAGAAAAACATCACAGGGTGGTGTGAATCGGAGGGTCTGAATTGGGATATTCAGTGAGTGGCAATGTAGGATGGAGAAAAGCACTGCGGGGTGGTCAGCATGGGGAGGTCAGGGAACATTCAGTGGCAATGTAGGATAGGTTTCTGAAAAATATCGCGGGGTGGTGCGCATTGTATGGGTGTGTGTTACATTACATTCACTAGTAGGAGTGAGAAAAACATCACGGGGTGGTGCGCATTGTATGGGTGTGTGTTACATTACATTCACTTGTAGGAGTGAGAAAAACATCACGGGGTGGTGTGAATCGGAGGGTCTGAATTAGGATAGGCAGTGAGTGGCAATGTAGGATGGAGGAAAGTACCGCGGGGTGGTCAGCATGGGGAGGTCAGGGAACATGCAGTGGCAATGTAGGATAGGTTTCTGAAAAACATCGCGGGGTGGTGCGCATTGTATGGGTGTGTGTTACGTTACATTCACTAGTAGGAGTGAGAAAAACATCACGGGGTGGTGCGCATTGTATGGGTGTGTGTTACATTACATTCACTAGTAGGAGTGAGAAAAACATCACGGGGTGGTGTGAATCGGAGGGTCTGAATTAGGATAGGCAGTGAGTGGCAATGGAGGATGGAGAAAAGCACCGCGGGGTGGTCAGCATGGGGAGGTCAGGGAACATGCAGTGGCAATGTAGGATAGGTTTCTGAAAAACATCACGGGATGGTGCGCATTGTATGGGTGTGTGTTACATTACATTCACTTGTAGGTGTGAGAAAAACATCACGGGGTGGTGTGAATCGGAGGGTCTGAATTAGGATAGGCAGTGAGTGGCAATGTAGGATGGAGGAAAGCACCGCGGGGTGGTCAGCATGGGGAGGTCAGGGAACATGCAGTGGCAATGTAGGATAGGTTTCTGAAAAATATCGCGGGGTGGTGCGCATTGTATGGGTGTGTGTTACATTACATTCACTTGTAGGAGTGATAAAAACATCACGGGGTGGTGTGAATCGGAGGGTCTGAATTAGGATAGGCAGTGACTGGCAATGTAGGATGGAGGAAAGCAACGCGGGGTGGTCAGCATGGGGAGGTCAGGGAACATGCAGTGGCAATGTAGGATGGGTTTCTGAAAAATATGGCGGGGTGGTGCGCATTGTATGGGTGTGTGTTACATGACATTCACTAGTAGGAGTGAGAAAAACATCACGGGGTGGTGCGCATTGTATGGGTGTGTGTTACATTACATTCACTAGTAGGAGTGAGAAAAACATCACGGCGTGGTGTGAATCGGAGGGTCTGAATTAGGATAGGCAGTGAGTGGCAATGTAGGATGGAGAAAAGCACCGCGGGGTGGTCATCATGGGGAGGTCAGGGAACATGCAGTGGCAATGTAGGATAGGTTTCTAAAAAACATCGCGGGGTGGTGCGCATTGTATGGGTGTGTGTTACATTACATTCACTAGTAGGAGTGAGAAAAAATCACGGGGTGGTGCGCATTGTATGGGTGTGTGTTACATTACATTCACTAGTAGGAGTGAGAAAAACATCACAGGGTGGTGTGAATCGGAGGGTCTGAATTAGGATATTCAGTGAGTGGCAATGTAGGATGGAGAAAAGCACCGCGGGGTGGTCAGCATGGGGAGGTCAGGGAACATGCAGTGGCAATGTAGGATAGGTTTCTGAAAAATATCGCGGGGTGGTGCGCATTGTATGGGTGTGTGTTACATTACATTCACTAGTAGGAGTGAGAAAAACATCACGGGGTGGTGCGCATTGTATGGGTGTGTGTTACATTACATTCACTTGTAGGAGTGAGAAAAACATCACGGGGTGGTGTGAATCGGAGGGTCTGAATTAGGATAGGCAGTGAGTGGCAATGTAGGATGGAGGAAAGTACCGCGGGGTGGTCAGCATGGGGAGGTCAGGGAACATGCAGTGGCAATGTAGGATAGGTTTCTGAAAAACATCGCGGGGTTGTGCGCATTGTATGGGTGTGTGTTACATGACATTCACTAGTAGGAGTGAGAAAAACATCACGGGGTGGTGCGCATTGTATGGGTGTGTGTTACATTACATTCACTAGTAGGAGTGAGAAAAACATCACGGGGTGGTGTGAATCGGAGGGTCTGAATTAGGATAGGCAGTGAGTGGCAATGGAGGATGGAGAAAAGCACCGCGGGGTGGTCAGCATGGGGAGGTCAGGGAACATGCACTGGCAATGTAGGATAGGTTTCTGAAAAACATCGCGGGGTGGTGCGCATTGTATGGGTGTGTGTTACATTACATTCACTAGTAGGAGTGAGAAAAACATCACGGGGTGGTGCGCATTGTATGGGTGTGTGTTACATTACATTCACTAGTAGGAGTGAGAAAAACATCACGGGGTGGTGTGAATCGGAGGGTCTGAATTAGGATAGGCAGTGAGTGGCAATGGAGGATGGAGAAAAGCACCGCGGGGTGGTCAGCATGGGGAGGTCAGGGAACATGCAGTGGCAATGTAGGATAGGTTTCTGAAAAACATCGCGGGGTGGTGCGCATTGTATGGGTGTGTGTTACATTACATTCACTTGTAGGAGTGAGAAAAACATCACGGGGTGGTGTGAATCGGAGGGTCTGAATTAGGATAGACAGTGAGTGGCAATGTAGGATGGAGAAAAGCACCGCGGGGTGGTCAGCATGGGGAGGTCAGGGAACATGCAGTGGCAATGTAGGATAGGTTTCTGAAAAACATTGCGGGGTGGTGCGCATTGTATGGGTGTGTGTTACATGACATTCACTAGTAGGAGTGAGAAAAACATCACGGGGTGGTGCGCATTGTATGGGTGTGTGTTACATTACATTCACTAGTAGGAGTGAGAAAAACATCACGGGGTGGTGCGCATTGTATGGGTGTGTGTTACATTACATTCACTAGTAGGAGTGGGAAAAACATTACGGGGTGGTGCGCATTGTATGGGTGTGTGTTACATTACATTCACTTGTAGGAGTGAGAAAAACATCACGGGGTGGTGTGAATCGGAGGGTCTGAATTAGGATAGGAAGTGAGTGGCAATGTAGGATGGAGAAAAGCACCGCGGGGTGGTCACCATGGGGAAGTCAGGGAACATGCAGTGGCAATGTAGGATAGGTTTCTGAAAAAAATCGCGGGGTGGTGCGCCTTGTATGGGTGTGTGTTACATTACATTCACTAGTAGGAGTGAGAAAAACATCACGGGGTGGTGCGCATTGTATGGGTGTGTGTTACATTACATTCACTAGTAGGAGTGAGAAAAACATCACGAGGTGGTGTGAATCGGAGGGTCTGAATTAGGATAGGCAGTGAGTGGCAATGTAGGATGGAGAAAAGCACCGCGGGGTGCTCAGCATGGGGAGGTCAGGGAACATGCAGTGGCAATGTAGGATAGGTTTCTGAAAAACATCGCGGGGTGGTGCGCCTTGTATGGGTGTGCGTTACATTACATTCACTAGTAGGAGTGAGAAACTCATCACGGGGTGGTGCGCATTGTATGGGTGTGTGTTACATTACATTCACTAGTAGGAGTGAGAAAAACATCACGGGGTGGTGTGAATCGGAGGGTCTGAATTAGGATAGGCAGTGAGTGGCAATGTAGGATGGAGAAAAGCACCACGGGGTGGTCAGCATGGGGAGGTCAGGGAACATGCAGTGGCAATGTAGGATAGGTTTCTGAAAAACATCGCGGGGTGGTGCGCCTTGTATGGGTGTGTGTTACATTACATTCACTAGTAGGAGTGAGAAAAACATCACGGGGTGGTGCGCATTGTATGGGTGTGTGTTACATTACATTCACTAGTAGGAGTGGGAAAAACACCACGGGGTGGTGTGAATCGGAGGGTCTGAATTAGGATAGACAGTGAGTGGCAATGTAGGATGGAGAAAAGCACCGCGGGGTGGTCAGCATGGGGAGGTCAGGGAACATGCAGTGGCAATGTAGGATAGGTTTCTGAAAAACATCGCGGGGTGGTGCGCATTGTATGGGTGTGTGTTACGTTACATTCACTAGTAGGAGTGAGAAAAACATCACGGGGTGGTGCGCATTGTATGGGTGTGTGTTACATTACATTCACTAGTAGGAGTGAGAAAAACATCACGGGGTGGTGTGAATCGGAGGGTCTGAATTAGGATAGGCAGTGAGTGGCAATGGAGGATGGAGAAAAGCACCGCGGGGTGGTCAGCATGGGGAGGTCAGGGAACATGCAGTGGCAATGTAGGATAGGTTTCTGAAAAACATCACGGGGTGGTGCGCATTGTATGGGTGTGTGTTACATTACATTCACTTGTAGGTGTGAGAAAAACATCACGGGGTGGTGTGAATCGGAGGGTCTGAATTAGGATAGGCAGTGAGTGGCAATGTAGGATGGAGGAAAGCACCGCGGGGTGGTCAGCATGGGGAGGTCAGGGAACATGCAGTGGCAATGTAGGATAGGTTTCTGAAAAATATCGCGGGGTGGTGCGCATTGTATGGGTGTGTGTTACATTACATTCACTAGTAGGACTGAGAAAAACATCACGGGGTGGTGCGCATTGTATGGGTGTGTGTTACATTACATTCACTTGTAGGAGTGAGAAAAACATTACGGGGTGGTGTGAATCGGAGGGTCTGAATTAGGATAGACAGTGAGTGGCAATGTAGGATGGAGAAAAGCACCGCGGGGTGGTCAGCATGGGGAGGTCAGGGAACATGCAGTGGCAATGTAGGATAGCTTTCTGAAAAACATCGCGGGGTGGTGCGCATTGTATGGGTGTGTGTTACATTACATTAACTTGAAGGAGTGATAAAAACATCACGGGGTGGTGTGAATCGGAGGGTCTGAATTAGGATAGGCAGTGAGTGGCAATGTAGGATGGAGGAAAGCAACGCGGGGTGGTCAGCATGGGGAGGTCAGGGAACATGCAGTGGCAATGTAGGATGGGTTTCTGAAAAATATCGCGGGGTGGTGCGCATTGTATGGGTGTGTGTTACATGACATTCACTAGTAGGAGTGAGAAAAACATCACGGGGTGGTGCGCATTGTATGGGTGTGTGTTACATTACATTCACTAGTAGGAGTGAGAAAAACATCACGGGGTGGTGCGCATTGTATGGGTGTGTGTTACATTACATTCACTTGTAGGAGTGAGAAAAACATCACGGGGTGGTGTGAATCGGAGGGTCTGAATTAGGATAGGCAGTGAGTGGCAATGTAGGATGGAGGAAAGTACCGCGGGGTGGTCAGCATGGGGAGGTCAGGTAACATGCAGTGGCAATGTAGGATAGGTTTCTGAAAAACATCGCGGGGTTGTGCGCATTGTATGGGTGTGTGTTACATGACATTCACTAGTAGGAGTGAGAAAAACATCACGGGGTGGTGCGCATTGTATGGGTGTGTGTTACATTACATTCACTAGTAGGAGTGAGAAAAACATCACGGGGTGGTGTGAATCGGAAGGTCTGAATTAGGATAGGCAGTGAGTGGCAATAGAGGATGGAGAAAAGCACCGCGGGGTGGTCAGCATGGGGAGGTCAGGGAACATGCACTGGCAATGTAGGATAGGTTTCTGAAAAACATCGCGGGGTGGTGCGCATTGTATGGGTGTGTGTTACATTACATTCACTAGTAGGAGTGAGAAAAACATCACGGGGTGGTGCGCATTGTATGGGTGTGTGTTACATTACATTCACTAGTAGGAGTGAGAAAAACATCACGGGGTGGTGTGAATCGGAGGGTCTGAATTAGGATAGGCAGTGAGTGGCAATGGAGGATGGAGAAAAGCACCGCGGGGTGGTCAGCATGGGGAGGTCAGGGAACATGCAGTGGCAATGTAGGATAGGTTTCTGAAAAACATCGCGGGGTGGTGCGCATTGTATGGGTGTGTGTTACATTACATTCACTTGTAGGAGTGAGAAAAACATCACGGGGTGGTGTGAATCGGAGGGTCTGAATTAGGAAAGGCAGTGACTGGCAATGTAGGATGGATGAAAGCACCGCGGGGTGGTCAGCATGGGGAGGTCAGGGAACATGCAGTGGCAATGTAGGATAGGTTTCTGAAAAACATTGCGGGGTGGTGCGCATTGTATGGGTGTGTGTTACATGACATTCACTAGTAGGAGTGAGAAAAACATCACGGGGTGGTGCGCATTGTATGGGTGTGTGTTACATTACATTCACTAGTAGGAGTGAGAAAAACATCACGGGGTGGTGCGCATTGTATGGGTGTGTGTTCCATTACATTCACTAGTAGGAGTGAGAAAAACATCACGGGGTGGTGCGCATTGTATGGGTGTGTGTTACATTACATTCACTTGTAGGAGTGAGAAAAACATCACGGGGTGGTGTGAATCGGAGGGTCTGAATTAGGATAGGAAGTGAGTGGCAATGTAGGATGGAGAAAAGCACCGCGGGGTGGTCACCATGGGGAAGTCAGGGAACATGCAGTGGCAATGTAGGATAGGTTTCTGAAAAAAATCGCGGGGTGGTGCGCCTTGTATGGGTGTGTGTTACATTACATTCACTAGTAGGAGTGAGAAAAACATCACGGGGTGGTGCGCATTGTATGGGTGTGTGTTACATTACATTCACTAGTAGGAGTGAGAAAAACATCACGAGGTGGTGTGAATCGGAGGGTCTGAATTAGGATAGGCAGTGAGTGGCAATGTAGGATGGAGAAAAGCACCGCGGGGTGGTCAGCATGGGGAGGTCAGGGAACATGCAGTGGCAATGTAGGATAGGTTTCTGAAAAACATCGCGGGGTGGTGCGCCTTGTATGGGTGTGCGTTACATTACATTCACTAGTAGGAGTGAGAAACTCATCACGGGGTGGTGCGCATTGTATGGGTGTGTGTTACATTACATTCACTAGTAGGAGTGAGAAAAACATCACGGGGTGGTGTGAATCGGAGGGTCTGAATTAGGATAGGCAGTGAGTGGCAATGTAGGATGGAGAAAAGCACCACGGGGTGGTCAGCATGGGGAGGTCAGGGAACATGCAGTGGCAATGTAGGATAGGTTTCTGAAAAACATCGCGGGGTGGTGCGCCTTGTATGGGTGTGTGTTACATTACATTCACTAGTAGGAGTGAGAAAAACATCACGGGGTGGTGCGCATTGTATGGGTGTGTGTTATATTACATTCACTAGTAGGAGTGAGAAAAACATCACGGGGAGGTGTGAATTGGAGGGTCTGAATTAGGATAGGCAGTGAGTGGCAATGTAGGATGGAGAAAACCACCGCGGGGTGGTCAGCATGGGGAGGTTAGGGAACATCAGTGGCAATGTAGCATAGGTTTCAGAAAAACATCGCGGGGTGGTGCGCATTGTATGGGTGTGTGTAACATTACATTCACTAGTAGGAGTGAGAAAAACATCACGGGGTGGTGCGCATAGTATGGGTGTGTGTTACATTACATTCACTAGTGGGAGTGAGAAAAACATCACGGGGTGGTGTGAATCGGAGGGTCTGAATTAGGATAGGCAGTGAGTGGCAATGTAGGATGGAGGAAAGCACCGCGGGTGGTCAGCATGGGGAGGTCAGGGAACATGCAGTGGCAATGTAGGATCGGTTTCTGAAAAACATCGCGGGGTGGTGCGCATTGTATGGGTGTGTGTTACATTACATTCACTAGTAGGAGTGAGAAAAATATCACGGGGTGGTGCGCATTGTATGGGTGTGTGTTACATTACATTCACTAGTAGGAGTGAGAAAAACATCACGGGGTGGTGCGCATTGTATGGGTGTGTGTTACATTACATTCACTAGTAGGAGTGAGAAAAACATCATGGGGTGGTGCCCATTGTATGGGTGTGTGTTACATTACATTCACTAGTAGGAGTGAGAAAAACATCACGGGGTGGTGCGCATTGTATGGGTGTGTGTTACATTACATTCACTAGTAGGAGTGAGAAAAACATCACGGGGAGGTGTGAATCGGAGGGTCTGAATTAGGATAGGCAGTGAGTGGCAATGTAGGATGGAGAAAAGCACCGCGGGGTGGTCAGCATGGGGAGGTCAGGGAACATGCAGTGGCAATGTAGGATACGTTTCTAAAAAACATCGCGGGGTGGTGCGCCTTGTATGGGTGTGTGTTACATTACATTCACTAGTAGGAGTGAGAAAAACATCACGGGGTGGTGCGCATTGTATGGGTGTGTGTTACATTACATTCACTAGTAGGAGTGAGAAAAACATCACGGGGTGGTGTGAATCGGAGGGTCTGAATTAGGATAGGCAGTGAGTGGCAATGTAGGATGGAGAAAAGCACCGCGGGGTGGTCAGCATGGGGAGGTCAGGGAACATGCAGTGGCAATGTAGGATACGTTTCTAAAAAACATCGCAGGGTGGTGCGCATTGTACGGGTGTGTGTTACAATACATTCACTAGTAGGAGTGAGAAAATCATCACGGGGTGGTGCGCATTGTATGGGTGTGTGTTACATTACATTCACTAGTAGGAGTGAGAAAAACATCACGCGGTGGTGTGAATCGGAAGGTCTGAATTAGGATAGGCAGTGAGTGGCAATGAAGGATGGAGAAAAGCACCACGTGGTGGTCAGCATGGGGAGGTCAGGGAACATGCAGTGGCAATGTAGGATAGGTTTCTGAAAAACATCGCGGGGTGGTGCGCATTGTATGGGTGTGTGTTACATTACATTCACTTGTAGGAGTTAGAAAAACATCACGGGGTGGTGTGAATCGGAGGGTCTGAATTAGGATAGGCAATGAGTGGCAATGTAGGATAGAGGAAAGCACCGCGGGTGGTCAGCATGGGGAGGTCAGGGAACATGCAGTGGCAATGTAGGATAGGTTTCTGAAAAACATCGCGGGGTGGTGCGCATTGTATGGGTGTGTGTTACATTACATTCACTAGTAGGAGTGTGAAAAACATCACGGGGTGGTGTGAATCGGAGGGTCTGAATTAGGATAGGCAGTGAGTGGCAATGTAGGATGGAGAAAAGCACCGCGGGGTGGTCACCATGGGGAGGTCAGGGAACATGCAGTGGCAATGTAGGATAGGTTTCTAAAAAACATGGCGGGGTGGTGCGCATTGTATGGGTGTGTGTTACATTACATTCACTAGTAGGAGTGAGAAAAACATCACGGGGTGGTGCGCATTGTATGGGTGTGTGTTACATTAAATTCACTAGTAGGAGTGAGAAAAACATCACGGGGTGGTGTGAATCGGAGTGTCTGAATTAGTATAGGCAGTGAGTGGAAATGTAGGATGGAGAAAAGCACCGCGGGGTGGTCAGCATGGGGAGGTCAGGGAACATGCAGTGGCAATGTAGGATAGGTTTCTGAAAAACATCGCAGGGTGCTGCGCATTGTATGGGTGTGTGTTACATTACATTCACTAGTAGGAGTGAGAAAAACATCACGGATTGGTGCGCATTGTATGGGTGTGTGTTACATTACATTCACTAGTAGGAGTGAGAAAAACATCACGGGGTGGTGTGAATTGGAGGGTCTGAATTAGGATAGGCAGTGAGTGGCAATGTAGGATGGAGAAAAGCACTGCGGGTTGGTCAGCATGGGGAGGTCAGTGAACATGCAGTGGCAATGTAGGATAGGTTTCTGAAAAACATCGCGGGGTGGTGCGCATTGTATGGGTGTGTGTTACATTACATTCACTACTAGCAGTGAGAAAAACACCACGGGGTGGTGTGAATCGGAGGATCTGAATTAGGATAGGCAGTGAGTTGCAATGTAGGATGGAGAAAAGCACCGCGGGTTGGTCAGCATGGGGAGGTCAGGGAACATGCAGTGGCAATGTAGGATAGGTTTCTGAAAAACATCGCGGGTTGGTGCGCATTGTATGGGTGTGTGTTACATTACATTCACTAGTAGGAGTGAGAAAAACATCACGGGGTGGTGCGCATTGTATGGGTGTGTGTTACATTACATTCACTAGTAGGAGTGAGAAAAACATCACGGGGTGGTGTGAATCGGAGGGTCTGAATTAGGATAGGCAGTGAGTGGCAATGTAGGATGGAGAAAAGCACCGCGGGGTGGTCAGCATTGGGAGGTCAGGGAACATGCAGTGGCAATGTAGGATAGGTTTCTGAAAAACATCGCGGGGTGGTGCGCATTGTATGGGTGTTTATTTCTTTACATTCACTAGTAGGAGTGAGAAAAACATCACGGGGTGGTTCGCATTGTATGGGTGTGTATTACATTACATTCACTAGTAGGAGTGAGAAAAACATCACGGGGTGGTGTAAATCGGAGGGTCTGAATTAGGATAGGCAGTGAGTGGCAATGTAGGATGGAGGAAAGCACCGCGGGTGGTCAGCATGGGGAGGTCAGGGAACATGCAGTGGCAATGTAGGATAGGTTTCTGAAAAACATCGCGGGGTGGTGCGCATTGTATTGGTGTGTGTTACATAACATTCACTAGTAGGAGTGAGAAAAACATCACGGGGTGGTGCGCATTGTATGGGTGTGTGTTACATTACATTCACTAGTAGGAGTGAGAAAAACATCACGGGGTGGTGCGCATTGTATGGGTGTGTGTTACATTACATTCACTAGTAGGAGTGAGAAAAACATCATGGGGTGGTGCGCATTGTATGTGTGTGTGTTACATTACATTCACTAGTAGGAGTGAGAAAAACATCACGGGGTGGTGCGCATTGTATGGGTGTGTGTTACATTACATTCACTAGTAGGAGTGAGAAAAACATCACGGGTGGTGTGAATCGGAGTGTCTGAATTAGGATAGGCAGTGAGTGGCAATGTAGGATGGAGAAAAGCACCGCGGGGTGGTCAGCATGGGTAGGTCAGGGAACATGCAGTGGCAATGTAGGATAGGTTTCTAAAAAACATCGCAGGGTGGTGCGCATTGTATGGGTGTGTGTTACATTACATTCACTAGTAGGAGTGAGAAAAACATCACCGTGTGGTGTGCATTGTATGGATGTGTGTTACATTACATTCACTAGTAGGAGTGAGAAAAACATCACGGGGTGGTGTGAATCGGAGGGTCTGAATTAGGATAGGCACTGAGTGGCAATGTAGGATGGAGAAAAGCACCGCGGGGTGGTCAGCATGGGGAGGTCAGGGAACATGCAGTGGCAATGTAGGATAAGTTTCTGAAAAACATCGCTGGGTGGTGCGCATTGTATGGGTGTGTGTTACATTACATTCACTAGTAGGAGTGAGAAAAACATCACGGGGTTGTGCGCATTGTATGGGTGTGTGTTACATTACATTTACTAGTAGGAGTGAGAAAAACATCACGCGGTGGTGTGAATCGGATGGTCTGAATTAGGATAGGCAGTGAGTGGCAATGGAGGATGGAGAAAAGCACCGCGGGGTGGTCACCATGGGGAGGTCAGGGAACATGCAGTGACAATGTAGGATAGGTTTCTGAAAAGCATCGCGGGGTGGTGCGCATTGTATGGGTGTGTGTTACATTACATTCACTTGTAGGAGTGAGAAAAACATCACGGGGTGGTGTGAATCGGCGGGTCTGAATTAGGATAGGCAGTGAGTGGCAATGTAGGATGGAGGAAAGCACCGCGGGTGTTCAGCATGGGGAGGTCAGGGAACATGCAGTGGCAATGTAGGATAGGTTTCTGAAAAACATCGCGGGGTGGTGCGCATTGTATGGGTGTGTGTTACATAACATTCACTAGTGGGAGTGAGAAAAACATCACGGGGTGGTGCGCATTGTATGGGTGTGTGTTACATTACATTCACTAGTAGGAGTGAGAAAAACATCACGGGGTGGTGCGCATTGTATGGGTGTGTGTTACATTACATTCACTAGTAGGAGTGAGAAAAACATCATGGGGTGGTGCGCATTGTATGTGTGTGTGTTACATTACATTCACTAGTAGGAGTGAGAAAAACATCACGGGGTGGTGCGCATTGTATGGGTGTGTGTTACATTACATTCACTAGTAGGAGTGAGAAAAACATCACGGGGTGGTGTGAATCGGAGGGTCTGAATTAGGATAGGCAGTGAGTGGCAATGTAGGATGGAGAAAAGCACCGCGGGGTGGTCAGCATGGGGAGGTCAGGGAACATGCAGTGGCAATGTAGGATAGGTTTCTAAAAAACATCGCAGGGTGGTGCGCATTGTATGGGTGTGTGTTACATTACATTCACTAGTAGGAGTGAGAAAAACATCACCGTGTGGTGTGCATTGTATGGATGTGTGTTACATTACATTCACTAGTAGGAGTGAGAAAAACATCACGGGGTGGTGTGAATCGGAGGGTCTGAATTAGGATAGGCACTGAGTGGCAATGTAGGATGGAGAAAAGCACCGCGGGGTGGTCAGCATGGGGAGGTCAGGGAACATGCAGTGGCAATGTAGGATAAGTTTCTGAAAAACATCGCTGGGTGGTGCGCATTGTATGGGTGTGTGTTACATTACATTCACTAGTAGGAGTGAGAAAAACATCACGGGGTTGTGCGCATTGTATGGGTGTGTGTTACATTACATTTACTAGTAGGAGTGAGAAAAACATCACGCGGTGGTGTGAATCGGATGGTCTGAATTAGGATAGGCAGTGAGTGGCAATGGAGGATGGAGAAAAGCACCGCGGGGTGGTCACCATGGGGAGGTCAGGGAACATGCAGTGACAATGTAGGATAGGTTTCTGAAAAGCATCGCGGGGTGGTGCGCATTGTATGGGTGTGTGTTACATTACATTCACTTGTAGGAGTGAGAAAAACATCACGGGGTGGTGTGAATCGGCGGGTCTGAATTAGGATAGGCAGTGAGTGGCAATGTAGGATGGAGGAAAGCACCGCGGGTGTTCAACATGGGGAGGTCAGGGAACATGCAGTGGCAATGTAGGATAGGTTTCTGAAAAACATCGCGTGGTGGTGCGCATTGTATGGGTGTGTGTTACATTACATTCACTAGTAGGAGTGAGAAAAACATCACGGGGTGGTGCGCATTGTATGGGTGTGTGTTACATTACATTCACTAGTAGGAGTGAGAAAAACATCACGGGGTGGTGCGCATTGTATGGGTGTGTGTTACATTACATTCACTAGTAGGAGTGAGAAAAACATCATGGGGTGGTGCGCATTGTATGTGTGTGTGTTACATTACATTCACTAGTAGGAGTGAGAAAAACATCACGGGGTGGTGCGCATTGTATGGGTGTGTGTTACATTACATTCACTAGTAGGAGTGAGAAAAACATCACGGGGTGGTGTGAATCGGAGGGTCTGAATTAGGATAGGCAGTGAGTGGCAATGCAGGATGGAGAAAAGCACCGCGGGGTGGTCAGCATGGGGAGGTCAGGGAACATGCAGTGGCAATGTAGGATAGGTTTCTAAAAAACATCGCAGGGTGGTGCGCATTGTATGGGTGTGTGTTACATTACATTCACTAGTAGGAGTGAGAAAAACATCACCGTGTGGTGTGCATTGTATGGATGTGTGTTACATTACATTCACTAGTAGGAGTGAGAAAAACATCACGGGGTGGTGTGAATCGGAGGGTCTGAATTAGGATAGGCACTGAGTGGCAATGTAGGATGGAGAAAAGCACCGCGGGGTGGTCAGCATGGGGAGGTCAGGGAACATGCAGTGGCAATGTAGGATAAGTTTCTGAA
The DNA here is from genome assembly GCF_034190915.1 of Cavia porcellus. Taxonomy (NCBI): domain Eukaryota; kingdom Metazoa; phylum Chordata; class Mammalia; order Rodentia; family Caviidae; genus Cavia; species Cavia porcellus. The sequence continues at coordinate 34,090,602 of NW_026947515.1, forward strand.
AAACATCGCTGGGTGGTGCGCATTGTATGGGTGTGTGTTACATTACATTCACTAGTAGGAGTGAGAAAAACATCACGGGGTTGTGCGCATTGTATGGGTGTGTGTTACATTACATTTACTAGTAGGAGTGAGAAAAACATCACGCGGTGGTATGAATCGGATGGTCTGAATTAGGATAGGCAGTGAGTGGCAATGGAGGATGGAGAAAAGCACCGCGGGGTGGTCACCATGGGGAGGTCAGGGAACATGCAGTGACAATGTAGGATAGGTTTCTGAAAAGCATCGCGGGGTGGTGCGCATTGTATGGGTGTGTGTTACATTACATTCACTTGTAGGAGTGAGAAAAACATCACGGGGTGGTGTGATTCGGCGGGTCTGAATTAGGATAGGCAGTGAGTGGCAATGTAGGATGGAGGAAAGCACCGCGGGTGTTCAGCATGGGGAGGTCAGGGAACATGCAGTGGCAATGTAGGATAGGTTTCTGAAAAACATCGCGGGGTGGGGCGCATTGTATGGGTGTGTGTTACATTACATTCACTAGTAGGAGTGAGAAAAACATCATGGGGTGGTGCGCATTGTATGTGTGTGTGTTACATTACATTCACTAGTAGGAGTGAGAAAAACATCACGGGGTGGTGCGCATTGTATGGGTGTGTGTTACATTACATTCACTAGTAGGAGTGAGAAAAACATCACGGGGTGGTGTGAATCGGAGGGTCTGAATTAGGATAGGCAGTGAGTGGCAATGTAGGATGGAGAAAAGCACCGCGAGGTGGTCAGCATGGGGAGGTCAGGGAACATGCAGTGGCAATGTAGGATAGGTTTCTAAAAAACATCGCAGGGTGGTGCGCATTGTATGGGTGTGTGTTACATTATATTCACTAGTAGGAGTGAGAAAAACATCACCGGGTGGTGTGCATTGTATGGATGTGTGTTACATTACATTCACTAGTAGGAGTGAGAAAAACATCACGGGGTGGTGTGAATCGGAGGGTCTGAATTAGGATAGGCAGTGAGTGGCAATGTAGGATGGAGAAAAGCACTGCGGGGTGGTCAGCATGGGGAGGTCAGGGAACATGCAGTGGCAATGTAGGATAAGTTTCTGAAAAACATCGCGGGGTGGTGCGCATTGTATGGGTGTGTGTTACATTACATTCACTAGTAGGAGTGAGAAAAACATCACGGGGTTGTGCGCATTGTATGGGTGTGTGTTACATTACATTCACTAGTAGGAGTGAGAAAAACATCACGCGGTGGTGTGAATCGGAGGGTCTGAATTAGGATAGGCAGTGAGCGGCAATGGAGGATGGAGAAAAGCACCGCGGGGTGTTCACCATGGGGAGGTCAGGGAACATGCAGTGGCAATGTAGGATAGGTTTCTGAAAAACATTGCGGGGTGGTGCGCATTGTATGGGTGTGTGTTACATTACATTCACTTGTAGGAGTGAGAAAAACATCATGGGGTGGTGTGAATCGAAGGGTCTGAATTAGGATAGGCAATGGGTGGCAATGTAGGATGGAGGAAAGCACCGCGGGGTGGTCAGCATGGGGAGGTCAGGGAACATGCAGTGGCAATGTAGGATAGGTTTCTGAAAAACATCGCGGGGTGGTGCGCATTGTATGGGTGTGTGTTACATGACATTCACTAGTAGGAGTGAGAAAAACATCACGGGGTGGTGCGCATTGTATGGGTGTGTGTTACATTACATTCACTAGTAGGAGTGAGAAAAACATCACGGGGTGGTGTGAATCGGAGGTTCTGAATTAGGATAGGCAGTGAGTGGCAATGTTGGATGGAGAAAAGCACCGCGGGGTGGTCAGCATGGGGAGGTCAGGGAACATGCAGTGGCAATGTAGGATAGGTTTCTGAAAAACATCGCGGGGTGGTGCGCCTTGTATGGGTGTGTGTTACATTACATTCACTAGTAGGAGTGAGAAAAACATCACGGGGTGGTGCGCATTGTATGGGTGTGTGTTACATTACATTCACTAGTAGGAGTGAGAAAAACATCACGGGGTGGTGTGAATCGGAGGGTCTGAATTAGGATAGGCAATGAGTGGCAATGTAGGATAGAGGAAAGCACCGCGGGTGGTCAGCATGGGGAGGTCAGGGAACATGCAGTGGCAATGTAGGATAGGTTTCTGAAAAACATCGCGGGGTGGTGCGCATTGTATGGGTGTGTGTTACATTACATTCACTAGTAGGAGTGTGAAAAACATCACGGGGTGGTGTGAATCGGAGGGTCTGAATTAGGATAGGCAGTGAGTGGCAATGTAGGATGGAGAAAAGCACCGCGGGGTGGTCACCATGGGGAGGTCAGGGAACATGCAGTGGCAATGTAGGATAGGTTTCTAAAAAACATGGCGGGGTGGTGCGCATTGTATGGGTGTGTGTTACATTACATTCACTAGTAGGAGTGAGAAAAACATCACGGGGTGGTGCGCATTGTATGGGTGTGTGTTACATTAAATTCACTAGTAGGAGTGAGAAAAACATCACGGGGTGGTGTGAATCGGAGTGTCTGAATTAGTATAGGCAGTGAGTGGAAATGTAGGATGGAGAAAAGCACCGCGGGGTGGTCAGCATGGGGAGGTCAGGGAACATGCAGTGGCAATGTAGGATAGGTTTCTGAAAAACATCGCAGGGTGCTGCGCATTGTATGGGTGTGTGTTACATTACATTCACTAGTAGGAGTGAGAAAAACATCACGGATTGGTGCGCATTGTATGGGTGTGTGTTACATTACATTCACTAGTAGGAGTGAGAAAAACATCACGGGGTGGTGTGAATTGGAGGGTCTGAATTAGGATAGGCAGTGAGTGGCAATGTAGGATGGAGAAAAGCACTGCGGATTGGTCAGCATGGGGAGGTCAGTGAACATGCAGTGGCAATGTAGGATAGGTTTCTGAAAAACATCGCGGGGTGGTGCGCATTGTATGGGTGTGTGTTACATTACATTCACTACTAGCAGTGAGAAAAACACCACGGGGTGGTGTGAATCGGAGGATCTGAATTAGGATAGGCAGTGAGTTGCAATGTAGGATGGAGAAAAGCACCGCGGGTTGGTCAGCATGGGGAGGTCAGGGAACATGCAGTGGCAATGTAGGATAGGTTTCTGAAAAACATCGCGGGTTGGTGCGCATTGTATGGGTGTGTGTTACATTACATTCACTAGTAGGAGTGAGAAAAACATCACGGGGTGGTGCGCATTGTATGGGTGTGTGTTACATTACATTCACTAGTAGGAGTGAGAAAAACATCACGGGGTGGTGTGAATCGGAGGGTCTGAATTAGGATAGGCAGTGAGTGGCAATGTAGGATGGAGAAAAGCACCGCGGGGTGGTCAGCATTGGGAGGTCAGGGAACATGCAGTGGCAATGTAGGATAGGTTTCTGAAAAACATCGCGGGGTGGTGCGCATTGTATGGGTGTTTATTTCTTTACATTCACTAGTAGGAGTGAGAAAAACATCACGGGGTGGTTCGCATTGTATGGGTGTGTATTACATTACATTCACTAGTAGGAGTGAGAAAAACATCACGGGGTGGTGTAAATCGGAGGGTCTGAATTAGGATAGGCAGTGAGTGGCAATGTAGGATGGAGGAAAGCACCGCGGGTGGTCAGCATGGGGAGGTCAGGGAACATGCAGTGGCAATGTAGGATAGGTTTCTGAAAAACATCGCGGGGTGGTGCGCATTGTATTGGTGTGTGTTACATAACATTCACTAGTAGGAGTGAGAAAAACATCACGGGGTGGTGCGCATTGTATGGGTGTGTGTTACATTACATTCACTAGTAGGAGTGAGAAAAACATCACGGGGTGGTGCGCATTGTATGGGTGTGTGTTACATTACATTCACTAGTAGGAGTGAGAAAAACATCATGGGGTGGTGCGCATTGTATGTGTGTGTGTTACATTACATTCACTAGTAGGAGTGAGAAAAACATCACGGGGTGGTGCGCATTGTATGGGTGTGTGTTACATTACATTCACTAGTAGGAGTGAGAAAAACATCACGGGGTGGTGTGAATCGGAGTGTCTGAATTAGGATAGGCAGTGAGTGGCAATGTAGGATGGAGAAAAGCACCGCGGGGTGGTCAGCATGGGTAGGTCAGGGAACATGCAGTGGCAATGTAGGATAGGTTTCTAAAAAACATCGCAGGGTGGTGCGCATTGTATGGGTGTGTGTTACATTACATTCACTAGTAGGAGTGAGAAAAACATCACCGTGTGGTGTGCATTGTATGGATGTGTGTTACATTACATTCACTAGTAGGAGTGAGAAAAACATCACGGGGTGGTGTGAATCGGAGGGTCTGAATTAGGATAGGCACTGAGTGGCAATGTAGGATGGAGAAAAGCACCGCGGGGTGGTCAGCATGGGGAGGTCAGGGAACATGCAGTGGCAATGTAGGATAAGTTTCTGAAAAACATCGCTGGGTGGTGCGCATTGTATGGGTGTGTGTTACATTACATTCACTAGTAGGAGTGAGAAAAACATCACGGGGTTGTGCGCATTGTATGGGTGTGTGTTACATTACATTTACTAGTAGGAGTGAGAAAAACATCACGCGGTGGTGTGAATCGGATGGTCTGAATTAGGATAGGCAGTGAGTGGCAATGGAGGATGGAGAAAAGCACCGCGGGGTGGTCACCATGGGGAGGTCAGGGAACATGCAGTGACAATGTAGGATAGGTTTCTGAAAAGCATCGCGGGGTGGTGCGCATTGTATGGGTGTGTGTTACATTACATTCACTTGTAGGAGTGAGAAAAACATCACGGGGTGGTGTGAATCGGCGGGTCTGAATTAGGATAGGCAGTGAGTGGCAATGTAGGATGGAGGAAAGCACCGCGGGTGTTCAGCATGGGGAGGTCAGGGAACATGCAGTGGCAATGTAGGATAGGTTTCTGAAAAACATCGCGGGGTGGTGCGCATTGTATGGGTGTGTGTTACATAACATTCACTAGTGGGAGTGAGAAAAACATCACGGGGTGGTGCGCATTGTATGGGTGTGTGTTACATTACATTCACTAGTAGGAGTGAGAAAAACATCACGGGGTGGTGCGCATTGTATGGGTGTGTGTTACATTACATTCACTAGTAGGAGTGAGAAAAACATCATGGGGTGGTGCGCATTGTATGTGTGTGTGTTACATTACATTCACTAGTAGGAGTGAGAAAAACATCACGGGGTGGTGCGCATTGTATGGGTGTGTGTTACATTACATTCACTAGTAGGAGTGAGAAAAACATCACGGGGTGGTGTGAATCGGAGGGTCTGAATTAGGATAGGCAGTGAGTGGCAATGTAGGATGGAGAAAAGCACCGCGGGGTGGTCAGCATGGGGAGGTCAGGGAACATGCAGTGGCAATGTAGGATAGGTTTCTAAAAAACATCGCAGGGTGGTGCGCATTGTATGGGTGTGTGTTACATTACATTCACTAGTAGGAGTGAGAAAAACATCACCGTGTGGTGTGCATTGTATGGATGTGTGTTACATTACATTCACTAGTAGGAGTGAGAAAAACATCACGGGGTGGTGTGAATCGGAGGGTCTGAATTAGGATAGGCACTGAGTGGCAATGTAGGATGGAGAAAAGCACCGCGGGGTGGTCAGCATGGGGAGGTCAGGGAACATGCAGTGGCAATGTAGGATAAGTTTCTGAAAAACATCGCTGGGTGGTGCGCATTGTATGGGTGTGTGTTACATTACATTCACTAGTAGGAGTGAGAAAAACATCACGGGGTTGTGCGCATTGTATGGGTGTGTGTTACATTACATTTACTAGTAGGAGTGAGAAAAACATCACGCGGTGGTGTGAATCGGATGGTCTGAATTAGGATAGGCAGTGAGTGGCAATGGAGGATGGAGAAAAGCACCGCGGGGTGGTCACCATGGGGAGGTCAGGGAACATGCAGTGACAATGTAGGATAGGTTTCTGAAAAGCATCGCGGGGTGGTGCGCATTGTATGGGTGTGTGTTACATTACATTCACTTGTAGGAGTGAGAAAAACATCACGGGGTGGTGTGAATCGGCGGGTCTGAATTAGGATAGGCAGTGAGTGGCAATGTAGGATGGAGGAAAGCACCGCGGGTGTTCAACATGGGGAGGTCAGGGAACATGCAGTGGCAATGTAGGATAGGTTTCTGAAAAACATCGCGTGGTGGTGCGCATTGTATGGGTGTGTGTTACATTACATTCACTAGTAGGAGTGAGAAAAACATCACGGGGTGGTGCGCATTGTATGGGTGTGTGTTACATTACATTCACTAGTAGGAGTGAGAAAAACATCACGGGGTGGTGCGCATTGTATGGGTGTGTGTTACATTACATTCACTAGTAGGAGTGAGAAAAACATCATGGGGTGGTGCGCATTGTATGTGTGTGTGTTACATTACATTCACTAGTAGGAGTGAGAAAAACATCACGGGGTGGTGCGCATTGTATGGGTGTGTGTTACATTACATTCACTAGTAGGAGTGAGAAAAACATCACGGGGTGGTGTGAATCGGAGGGTCTGAATTAGGATAGGCAGTGAGTGGCAATGCAGGATGGAGAAAAGCACCGCGGGGTGGTCAGCATGGGGAGGTCAGGGAACATGCAGTGGCAATGTAGGATAGGTTTCTAAAAAACATCGCAGGGTGGTGCGCATTGTATGGGTGTGTGTTACATTACATTCACTAGTAGGAGTGAGAAAAACATCACCGTGTGGTGTGCATTGTATGGATGTGTGTTACATTACATTCACTAGTAGGAGTGAGAAAAACATCACGGGGTGGTGTGAATCGGAGGGTCTGAATTAGGATAGGCACTGAGTGGCAATGTAGGATGGAGAAAAGCACCGCGGGGTGGTCAGCATGGGGAGGTCAGGGAACATGCAGTGGCAATGTAGGATAAGTTTCTGAAAAACATCGCTGGGTGGTGCGCATTGTATGGGTGTGTGTTACATTACATTCACTAGTAGGAGTGAGAAAAACATCACGGGGTTGTGCGCATTGTATGGGTGTGTGTTACATTACATTTACTAGTAGGAGTGAGAAAAACATCACGCGGTGGTATGAATCGGATGGTCTGAATTAGGATAGGCAGTGAGTGGCAATGGAGGATGGAGAAAAGCACCGCGGGGTGGTCACCATGGGGAGGTCAGGGAACATGCAGTGACAATGTAGGATAGGTTTCTGAAAAGCATCGCGGGGTGGTGCGCATTGTATGGGTGTGTGTTACATTACATTCACTTGTAGGAGTGAGAAAAACATCACGGGGTGGTGTGATTCGGCGGGTCTGAATTAGGATAGGCAGTGAGTGGCAATGTAGGATGGAGGAAAGCACCGCGGGTGTTCAGCATGGGGAGGTCAGGGAACATGCAGTGGCAATGTAGGATAGGTTTCTGAAAAACATCGCGGGGTGGGGCGCATTGTATGGGTGTGTGTTACATTACATTCACTAGTAGGAGTGAGAAAAACATCATGGGGTGGTGCGCATTGTATGTGTGTGTGTTACATTACATTCACTAGTAGGAGTGAGAAAAACATCACGGGGTGGTGCGCATTGTATGGGTGTGTGTTACATTACATTCACTAGTAGGAGTGAGAAAAACATCACGGGGTGGTGTGAATCGGAGGGTCTGAATTAGGATAGGCAGTGAGTGGCAATGTAGGATGGAGAAAAGCACCGCGAGGTGGTCAGCATGGGGAGGTCAGGGAACATGCAGTGGCAATGTAGGATAGGTTTCTAAAAAACATCGCAGGGTGGTGCGCATTGTATGGGTGTGTGTTACATTATATTCACTAGTAGGAGTGAGAAAAACATCACCGGGTGGTGTGCATTGTATGGATGTGTGTTACATTACATTCACTAGTAGGAGTGAGAAAAACATCACGGGGTGGTGTGAATCGGAGGGTCTGAATTAGGATAGGCAGTGAGTGGCAATGTAGGATGGAGAAAAGCACTGCGGGGTGGTCAGCATGGGGAGGTCAGGGAACATGCAGTGGCAATGTAGGATAAGTTTCTGAAAAACATCGCGGGGTGGTGCGCATTGTATGGGTGTGTGTTACATTACATTCACTAGTAGGAGTGAGAAAAACATCACGGGGTTGTGCGCATTGTATGGGTGTGTGTTACATTACATTCACTAGTAGGAGTGAGAAAAACATCACGCGGTGGTGTGAATCGGAGGGTCTGAATTAGGATAGGCAGTGAGCGGCAATGGAGGATGGAGAAAAGCACCGCGGGGTGTTCACCATGGGGAGGTCAGGGAACATGCAGTGGCAATGTAGGATAGGTTTCTGAAAAACATTGCGGGGTGGTGCGCATTGTATGGGTGTGTGTTACATTACATTCACTTGTAGGAGTGAGAAAAACATCATGGGGTGGTGTGAATCGAAGGGTCTGAATTAGGATAGGCAATGGGTGGCAATGTAGGATGGAGGAAAGCACCGCGGGGTGGTCAGCATGGGGAGGTCAGGGAACATGCAGTGGCAATGTAGGATAGGTTTCTGAAAAACATCGCGGGGTGGTGCGCATTGTATGGGTGTGTGTTACATGACATTCACTAGTAGGAGTGAGAAAAACATCACGGGGTGGTGCGCATTGTATGGGTGTGTGTTACATTACATTCACTAGTAGGAGTGAGAAAAACATCACGGGGTGGTGTGAATCGGAGGTTCTGAATTAGGATAGGCAGTGAGTGGCAATGTTGGATGGAGAAAAGCACCGCGGGGTGGTCAGCATGGGGAGGTCAGGGAACATGCAGTGGCAATGTAGGATAGGTTTCTGAAAAACATCGCGGGGTGGTGCGCCTTGTATGGGTGTGTGTTACATTACATTCACTAGTAGGAGTGAGAAAAACATCACGGGGTGGTGCGCATTGTATGGGTGTGTGTTACATTACATTCACTAGTAGGAGTGAGAAAAACATCACGGGGTGGTGTGAATCGGAGGGTCTGAATTAGGATAGGCAGTGAGTGGCAATGTAGGATGGAGAAAAGCACCGCGGTGTGGTCAGCATGGGGAGGTCAGGGAACATGCAGTGGCAATGTAGGATAGGTTTCTGAAAAACATCGCGGGGTGGTGCGCATTGTATGGGTGTGTGTTACATTACATTCACTAGTAGGAGTGAGAAAAACATCACGGGGTGGTGCGCATTGTATGGGTGTGTGTTACATTACATTCACTAGTAGGAGTGAGAAAAACATCACGGGGTGGTGTGAATCGGAGGGTCTGAATTAGGATAGGCAGTGAGTGGCAATGTAGGATGGAGAAAAGCACCGCGGGGTGGTCAGCCTGGGGAGGTGAGGGAACATGCAGTGGCAATGTAGGATAGGTTTCTAAAAAACATCGCAGGGTGGTGCGCATTGTATGGGTGTGTGTTACATTACATTCACTAGTAGGAGTGAGAAAAACATCACCGTGTGGTGTGCATTGTATGGATGTGTGTTACATTACATTCACTAGTAGGAGTGAGAAAAACATCACGCGGTGGTATGAATCGGATGGTCTGAATTAGGATAGGCAGTGAGTGGCAATGGAGGATGGAGAAAAGCACCGCGGGGTGGTCACCATGGGGAGGTCAGGGAACATGCAGTGACAATGTAGGATAGGTTTCTGAAAAGCATCGCGGGGTGGTGCGCATTGTATGGGTGTGTGTTACATTACATTCACTTGTAGGAGTGAGAAAAACATCACGGGGTGGTGTGATTCGGCGGGTCTGAATTAGGATAGGCAGTGAGTGGCAATGTAGGATGGAGGAAAGCACCGCGGGTGTTCAGCATGGGGAGGTCAGGGAACATGCAGTGGCAATGTAGGATAGGTTTCTGAAAAACATCGCGGGGTGGTGCGCATTGTATGGGTGTGTGTTACATTACATTCACTAGTAGGAGTGAGAAAAACATCATGGGGTGGTGCGCATTGTATGTGTGTGTGTTACATTACATTCACTAGTAGGAGTGAGAAAAACATCACGGGGTGGTGCGCATTGTATGGGTGTGTGTTACATTACATTCACTAGTAGGAGTGAGAAAAACATCACGGGGTGGTGTGAATCGGAGGGTCTGAATTAGGATAGGAAGTGAGTGGCAATGTAGGATGGAGAAAAGCACCGCGAGGTGGTCAGCATGGGGAGGTCAGGGAACATGCAGTGGCAATGTAGGATAGGTTTCTAAAAAACATCGCAGGGTGGTGCGCATTGTATGGGTGTGTGTTACATTATATTCACTAGTAGGAGTGAGAAAAACATCACCGGGTGGTGTGCATTGTATGGATGTGTGTTACATTACATTCACTAGTAGGAGTGAGAAAAACATCACGGGGTGGTGTGAATCGGAGGGTCTGAATTAGGATAGGCAGTGAGTGGCAATGTAGGATGGAGAAAAGCACCGCGGGGTGGTCAGCATGGGGAGGTCAGGGAACATGCAGTGGCAATGTAGGATAAGTTTCTGAAAAACATCGCGGGGTGGTGCGCATTGTATGGGTGTGTGTTACATTACATTCACTAGTAGGAGTGAGAAAAACATCACGGGGTTGTGCGCATTGTATGGGTGTGTGTTACATTACATTCACTAGTAGGAGTGAGAAAAACATCACGCGGTGGTGTGAATCGGAGGGTCTGAATTAGGATAGGCAGTGAGCGGCAATGGAGGATGGAGAAAAGCACCGCGGGGTGTTCACCATGGGGAGGTCAGGGAACATGCAGTGGCAATGTAGGATAGGTTTCTGAAAAACATTGCGGGGTGGTGCGCATTGTATGGGTGTGTGTTACATTACATTCACTTGTAGGAGTGAGAAAAACATCATGGGGTGGTGTGAATCGAAGGGTCTGAATTAGGATAGGCAATGGGTGGCAATGTAGGATCGAGGAAAGCACCGCGGGGTGGTCAGCATGGGGAGGTCAGGGAACATGCAGTGGCAATGTAGGATAGGTTTCTGAAAAACATCGCGGGGTGGTGCGCATTGTATGGGTGTGTGTTACATGACATTCACTAGTAGGAGTGAGAAAAACATCACGGGGTGGTGCGCATTGTATGGGTGTGTGTTACATTACATTCACTAGTAGGAGTGAGAAAAACATCACGGGGTGGTGTGAATCGGAGGTTCTGAATTAGGATAGGCAGTGAGTGGCAATGTTGGATGGAGAAAAGCACCGCGGGGTGGTCAGCATGGGGAGGTCAGGGAACATGCAGTGGCAATGTAGGATAGGTTTCTGAAAAACATCGCGGGGTGGTGCGCCTTGTATGGGTGTGTGTTACATTACATTCACTAGTAGGAGTGAGAAAAACATCACGGGGTGGTGCGCATTGTATGGGTGTGTGTTACATTACATTCACTAGTAGGAGTGAGAAAAACATCACGGGGTGGTGTGAATCGGAGGGTCTGAATTAGGATAGGCAGTGAGTGGCAATGTAGGATGGAGAAAAGCACCGCGGTGTGGTCAGCATGGGGAGGTCAGGGAACATGCAGTGGCAATGTAGGATAGGTTTCTGAAAAACATCGCGGGGTGGTGCGCATTGTATGGGTGTGTGTTACATTACATTCACTAGTAGGAGTGAGAAAAACATCACGGGGTGGTGCGCATTGTATGGGTGTGTGTTACATTACATTCACTAGTAGGAGTGAGAAAAACATCACGGGGTGGTGTGAATCGGAGGGTCTGAATTAGGATAGGCAGTGAGTGGCAATGTAGGATGGAGAAAAGCACCGCGGGGTGGTCAGCCTGGGGAGGTCAGGGAACATGCAGTGGCAATGTAGGATAGGTTTCTGAAAAACATCGCGGGGTGGTGCGCATTGTATGGGTGTGTGTAACATTACATTCACTTGTAGGAGTGAGAAAAACATCACGGGGTGGTGTGAAACGGAGGGTCTGAATTAGGATAGGCAGTGAGTGGCAATGTAGGATGATGGAAACCTCCGCGGGTGGTCAGCATGGGGAGGTCAGGGAACATGCAGTGGCAATGTAGGATAGGTTTCTGAAAAACAACGCAGGGTGGTGCGCATTGTATAGGTGTGTGTTACATTACATTCACTAGTAGGAGTGAGAAAAACATCACGGGGTGGTGCGCATTGTATGGGTGTGTGTTACATTACATTCACTAGTAGGAGTGAGAAAAACATCACGGGGTGGTGCACATTGTATGGGTGTGTGTTACATTACATTCACTAGTAGGAGTGAGAAAAACATCATGGGGTGGTGCCCATTGTATGGGTGTGTGTTACATTACATTCACTAGTAGGAGTGAGAAAAACATCACGGGGTGGTGCGCATTGTATGGGTGTGTGTTACATTACATTCACTAGTAGGAGTGAGAAAAACATCACGGGGAGTTGTGAATCGGAGGGTCTGAATTAGGATAGGCAGTGAGTGGCAATGTAGGATGGAGAAAAGCACCGCGGGGTGGTCAGCATGGGGAGGTCAGGAACATCAGTGGCCATGTAGGATAGGTTTCTGAAAAACATCGCGGGGTGGTGCGCATTGTATGGGTGTGTGTTACATTACATTCACTAGTAGGAGTGAGAAAAACATCACGGGGTGGTGCGCATTGTATGGGTGTGTGTTACATTACATTCACTAGTAGGAGTGAGAAAAACATCACGGGGTGGTGTGAATCGGAGGGTCTGAATTAGGATAGGCAGTGAGTGGCAATGTAGGATGGAGGAAAGCACCGCGGGTGGTCAGCATGGGGAGGTCAGGGAACATGCAGTGGCAATGTAGGATAGGTTTCTGAAAAACATCGCGGGGTGGTGCGCATTGTATGGGTGTGTGTTACATTACATTCACTAGTAGGAGTGAGAAAAACACGGGGTGGTGCGCATTGTATGGGTGTGTGTTACATTACATTCACTAGTAGGAGTGAGAAAAACATCATGGGGTGGTGCCCATTGTATGGGTGTGTGTTACATTACATTCACTAGTAGGAGTGAGAAAAACATCACGGGGTGGTGCGCATTGTATGGGTGTGTGTTACATTACATTCACTAGTAGGAGTGAGAAAAACATCACGGGGAGGTGTGAATCGGAGGGTCTGAATTAGGATAGGCAGTGAGTGGCAATGTAGGATGGAGAAAAGCACCGCGGGGTGGTCAGCATGGGGAGGTCAGGGAACATGCAGTGGCAATGTAGGATACGTTTCTAAAAAACATCGCAGGGTGGTGCGCATTGTACGGGTGTGTGTTACAATACATTCACTAGTAGGAGTGAGAAAAACATCACGGGGTGGTGCGCATTGTATGGGTGTGTGTTACATTACATTCAGTAGTAGGAGTGAGAAAAACATCACTGGGTGGTGTGAATCGGAGGGTCTGAATTAGGATAGGCAGTGAGTGGCAATGTAGGATGGAGAAAAGCACCGCGGGGTGGTCAGCATGGGGAGGTCAGGGAACATGCAGTGGCAATGTAGGATAGGTTTCTAAAAAACATCGCAGGGTGGTGCGCATTGTATGGGTGTGTGTTACATTACATTCACTAGTAGGAGTGAGAAAAACATCACCGTGTGGTGTGCATTGTATGGATGTGTGTTACATTACATTCACTAGTAGGAGTGAGAAAAACATCACGGGGTGGTGTGAATCGGAGGGTCTGAATTAGGATAGGCACTGAGTGGCAATGTAGGATGGAGAAAAGCACCGCGGGGTGGTCAGCATGGGGAGGTCAGGGAACATGCAGTGGCAATGTAGGATAAGTTTCTGAAAAACATCGCTGGGTGGTGCGCATTGTATGGGTGTGTGTTACATTACATTCACTAGTAGGAGTGAGAAAAACATCACGGGGTTGTGCGCATTGTATGGGTGTGTGTTACATTACATTTACTAGTAGGAGTGAGAAAAACATCACGCGGTGGTGTGAATCGGATGGTCTGAATTAGGATAGGCAGTGAGTGGCAATGGAGGATGGAGAAAAGCACCGCGGGGTGGTCACCATGGGGAGGTCAGGGAACATGCAGTGACAATGTAGGATAGGTTTCTGAAAAGCATCGCGGGGTGGTGCGCATTGTATGGGTGTGTGTTACATTACATTCACTTGTAGGAGTGAGAAAAACATCACGGGGTGGTGTGATTCGGCGGGTCTGAATTAGGATAGGCAGTGAGTGGCAATGTAGGATGGAGGAAAGCACCGCGGGTGTTCAGCATGGGGAGGTCAGGGAACATGCAGTGGCAATGTAGGATAGGTTTCTGAAAAACATCGCGGGGTGGTGCGCATTGTATGGGTGTGTGTTACATTACATTCACTAGTAGGAGTGAGAAAAACATCATGGGGTGGTGCGCATTGTATGTGTGTGTGTTACATTACATTCACTAGTAGGAGTGAGAAAAACATCACGGGGTGGTGCGCATTGTATGGGTGTGTGTTACATTACATTCACTAGTAGGAGTGAGAAAAACATCACGGGGTGGTGTGAATCGGAGGGTCTGAATTAGGATAGGCAGTGAGTGGCAATGTAGGATGGAGAAAAGCACCGCGAGGTGGTCAGCATGGGGAGGTCAGGGAACATGCAGTGGCAATGTAGGATAGGTTTCTAAAAAACATCGCAGGGTGGTGCGCATTGTATGGGTGTGTGTTACATTATATTCACTAGTAGGAGTGAGAAAAACATCACCGGGTGGTGTGCATTGTATGGATGTGTGTTACATTACATTCACTAGTAGGAGTGAGAAAAACATCACGGGGTGGTGTGAATCGGAGGGTCTGAATTAGGATAGGCAGTGAGTGGCAATGTAGGATGGAGAAAAGCACCGCGGGGTGGTCAGCATGGGGAGGTCAGGGAACATGCAGTGGCAATGTAGGATAAGTTTCTGAAAAACATCGCGGGGTGGTGCGCATTGTATGGGTGTGTGTTACATTACATTCACTAGTAGGAGTGAGAAAAACATCACGGGGTTGTGCGCATTGTATGGGTGTGTGTTACATTACATTCACTAGTAGGAGTGAGAAAAACATCACGCGGTGGTGTGAATCGGAGGGTCTGAATTAGGATAGGCAGTGAGCGGCAATGGAGGATGGAGAAAAGCACCGCGGGGTGTTCACCATGGGGAGGTCAGGGAACATGCAGTGGCAATGTAGGATAGGTTTCTGAAAAACATTGCGGGGTGGTGCGCATTGTATGGGTGTGTGTTACATTACATTCACTTGTAGGAGTGAGAAAAACATCATGGGGTGGTGTGAATCGGAGGGTCTGAATTAGGATAGGCAATGGGTGGCAATGTAGGATGGAGGAAACCACCGCGGGGTGGTCAGCATGGGGAGGTCAGCGAACATGCAGTGGCAATGTAGGATAGGTTTCTGAAAAACATCGCGGGGTGGTGCGCATTGTATGGGTGTGTGTTACATGACATTCACTAGTAGGAGTGAGAAAAACATCACGGGGTGGTGCGCATTGTATGGGTGTGTGTTACATTACATTCACTAGTAGGAGTGAGAAAAACATCACGGGGTGGTGTGAATCGGAGGTTCTGAATTAGGATAGGCAGTGAGTGGCAATGTTGGATGGAGAAAAGCACCGCGGGGTGGTCAGCATGGGGAGGTCAGGGAACATGCAGTGGCAATGTAGGATAGGTTTCTGAAAAACATCGCGGGGTGGTGCGCCTTGTATGGGTGTGTGTTACATTACATTCACTAGTAGGAGTGAGAAAAACATCACGGGGTGGTGCGCATTGTATGGGTGTGTGTTACATTACATTCACTAGTAGGAGTGAGAAAAACATCACGGGGTGGTGTGAATCGGAGGGTCTGAATTAGGATAGGCAGTGAGTGGCAATGTAGGATGGAGAAAAGCACCGCGGTGTGGTCAGCATGGGGAGGTCAGGGAACATGCAGTGGCAATGTAGGATAGGTTTCTGAAAAACATCGCGGGGTGGTGCGCATTGTATGGGTGTGTGTTACATTACATTCACTAGTAGGAGTGAGAAAAACATCACGGGGTGGTGCGCATTGTATGGGTGTGTGTTACATTACATTCACTAGTAGGAGTGAGAAAAACATCACGGGGTGGTGTGAATCGGAGGGTCTGAATTAGGATAGGCAGTGAGTGGCAATGTAGGATGGAGAAAAGCACCGCGGGGTGGTCAGCCTGGGGAGGTCAGGGAACATGCAGTGGCAATGTAGGATAGGTTTCTGAAAAACATCGCGGGGTGGTGCGCATTGTATGGGTGTGTGTAACATTACATTCACTTGTAGGAGTGAGAAAAACATCACGGGGTGGTGTGAAACGGAGGGTCTGAATTAGGATAGGCAGTGAGTGGCAATGTAGGATGATGGAAACCTCCGCGGGTGGTCAGCATGGGGAGGTCAGGAAACATGCAGTGGCAATGTAGGATAGGTTTCTGAAAAACATCGCAGGGTGGTGCGCATTGTATGGGTGTGTGTTACATTACATTCACTAGTAGGAGTGAGAAAAACATCACGGGGTGGTGCGCATTGTATGGGTGTGTGTTACATTACATTCACTAGTAGGAGTGAGAAAAACATCACGGGGTGGTGCGCATTGTATGGGTGTGTGTTACATTACATTCACTAGTAGGAGTGAGAAAAACATCATGGGGTGGTGCCCATTGTATGGGTGTGTGTTACATTACATTCACTAGTAGGAGTGAGAAAAACATCACGGGGTGGTGCGCATTGTATGGGTGTGTGTTACATTACATTCACTAGTAGGAGTGAGAAAAACATCACGGGGAGGTGTGAATCGGAGGGTCTGAATTAGGATAGGCAGTGAGTGGCAAAGTAGGATGGAGAAAAGCACCGCGGGGTGGTCAGCATGGGGAGGTCAGGGAACATCAGTGGCCATGTAGGATAGGTTTCTGAAAAACATCGCGGGGTGGTGCGCATTGTATGGGTGTGTGTTACATTACATTCACTAGTAGGAGTGAGAAAAACATCACGGGGTGGTGCGCATTGTATGGGTGTGTGTTACATTACATTCACTAGTAGGAGTGAGAAAAACATCACGGGGTGGTGAGAATCGGAGGGTCTGAATTAGGATAGGCAGTGAGTGGCAATGTAGGATGGAGGAAAGCACCGCGGGTGGTCAGCATGGGGAGGTCAGGGAACATGCAGTGGCAATGTAGGATAGGTTTCTGAAAAACATCGCGGGGTGGTGCGCATTGTATGGGTGTGTGTTACATTACATTCACTAGTAGGAGTGAGAAAAACACGGGGTGGTGCGCATTGTATGGGTGTGTGTTACATTACATTCACTAGTAGGAGTGAGAAAAACATCATGGGGTGGTGCCCATTGTATGGGTGTGTGTTACATTACATTCACTAGTAGGAGTGAGAAAAACATCACGGGGTGGTGCGCATTGTATGGGTGTGTGTTACATTACATTCACTAGTAGGAGTGAGAAAAACATCACGGGGAGGTGTGAATCGGAGGGTCTGAATTAGGATAGGCAGTGAGTGGCAATGTAGGATGGAGAAAAGCACCGCGGGGTGGTCAGCATGGGGAGGTCAGGGAACATGCAGTGACAATGTAGGATACGTTTCTAAAAAACATCGCAGGGTGGTGCGCATTGTACGGGTGTGTGTTACAATACATTCACTAGTAGGAGTGAGAAAAACATCACGGGGTGGTGCGCATTGTATGGGTGTGTGTTACATTACATTCAGTAGTAGGAGTGAGAAAAACATCACTGGGTGGTGTGAATCGGAGGGTCTGAATTAGGATAGGCAGTGAGTGGCAATGTAGGATGGAGAAAAGCACCGCGGGGTGGTCAGCATGGGGAGGTCAGGGAACATGCAGTGGCAATGTAGGATAGGTTTCTGAAAAACATCGCGGGGTGGTGCGCATTGTATGGGTGTGTGTTACATTACATTCACTAGTAGGAGTGAGAAAAACATCACGGGGTGGTGTGAATCGGAGGGTCTGAATTAGGATAGGCAGTGAGTGGCAATGTAGGATGGAGAAAAGCACCGCGGGGTGGTCAGCATGGGGAGGTCAGGGAACATGCAGTGGCAATGTAGGATAGGTTTCTAAAAAACATCGCAGGGTGGTGCGCATTGTATGGGTGTGTGTTACATTACATTCACTAGTAGGAGTGAGAAAAACATCACCGTGTGGTGTGCATTGTATGGATGTGTGTTACATTACATTCACTAGTAGGAGTGAGAAAAACATCACGGGGTGGTGTGAATCGGAGGGTCTGAATTAGGATAGGCACTGAGTGGCAATGTAGGATGGAGAAAAGCACCGCGGGGTGGTCAGCATGGGGAGGTCAGGGAACATGCAGTGGCAATGTAAGATAAGTTTCTGAAAAACATCGCTGGGTGGTGCGCATTGTATGGGTGTGTGTTACATTACATTCACTGGTAGGAGTGAGAAAAACATCACGGGGTTGTGCGCATTGTATGGGTGTGTGTTACATTACATTTACTAGTAGGAGTGAGAAAAACATCACGCGGTGGTGTGAATCGGATGGTCTGAATTAGGATAGGCAGTGAGTGGCAATGGAGGATGGAGAAAAGCACCGCGGGGTGGTCAGCATGGGGAGGTCAGGGAACATGCAGTGACAATGTAGGATAGGTTTCTGAAAAGCATCGCGGGGTGGTGCGCATTGTATGGGTGTGTGTTACATTACATTCACTTGTAGGAGTGAGAAAACCATCACAGGGTGGTGTGAATCGGCGGGTCTGAATTAGGATAGGCAGTGAGTGGCAATGTAGGATGGAGGAAAGCACCGCGGGTGTTCAGCATGGGGAGGTCAGGGAACATGCAGTGGCAATGTAGGATAGGTTTCTGAAAAACATCGCGGGGTGGTGCGCATTGTATGGGTGTGTGTTACATGACATTCACTAGTAGGAGTGAGAAAAACATCACGGGGTGGTGCGCATTGTATGGGTGTGTGTTACATTACATTCACTAGTAGGAGTGAGAAAAACATCACGGGGTGGTGCGCATTGTATGGGTGTGTGTTACATTACATTCACTAGTAGGAGTGAGAAAAACATCATGGGGTGGTGCGCATTGTATGTGTGTGTGTTACATTACATTCACTAGTAGGAGTGAGAAAAACATCACGGGGTGGTGCGCATTGTATGGGTGTGTGTTACATTACATTCACTAGTAGGAGTGAGAAAAACATCACGGGGTGGTGTGAATCGGAGGGTCTGAATTAGGATAGGCAGTGAGTGGCAATGTAGGATGGAGAAAAGCACCGCGGGGTGGTCAGCATGGGGAGGTCAGGGAACATGCACTGGCAATGTAGGATAGGTTTCTAAAAAATATCGCAGGGTGGTGCGCATTGTATGGGTGTGTGTTACATTATATTCACTAGTAGGAGTGAGAAAAACATCACCGGGTGGTGTGCATTGTATGGATGTGTGTTACATTACATTCACTAGTAGGTGTGAGAAAAACATCACGGGGTGGTGTGAATCGGAGGGTCTGAATTAGGATAGGCAGTGAGTGGCAATGTAGGATGGAGAAAAGCACCGCGGGGTGGTCAGCATGGGGAGGTCAGGGAACATGCAGTGGCAATGTAGGATAAGTTTCTGAAAAACATCGCGGGGTGGTGCGCATTGTATGGGTGTGTGTTACATTACATTCACTAGTAGGAGTGAGAAAAACATCACGGGGTTGTGCGCATTGTATGGGTGTGTGTTACATTACATTCACTAGTAGGAGTGAGAAAAACATCACGAGGTGGAGTGAATCGGAGGGTCTGAATTAGGATAGGCAGTGAGCGGCAATGGAGGATGGAGAAAAGCACCGCGGGGTGTTCACCATGGGGAGGTCAGGGAACATGCAGTGGCAATGTAGGATAGGTTTCTGAAAAACATTGCGGGGTGGTGCGCATTGTATGGGTGTGTGTTACATTACATTCACTTGTAGGAGTGAGAAAAACATCATGGGGTGGTGTGAATCGGAGGGTCTGAATTAGGATAGGCAATGGGTGGCAATGTAGGATGGAGGAAAGCACCGCGGGGTGGTCAGCATGGGGAGGTCAGCGAACATGCAGTGGCAATGTAGGATAGGTTTCTGAAAAACATCGCGGGGTGGTGCGCATTGTATGGGTGTGTGTTACATGACATTCACTAGTAGGAGTGAGAAAAACATCACGGGGTGGTGCGCATTGTATGGGTGTGTGTTACATTACATTCACTAGTAGGAGTGAGAAAAACATCACGGGGTGGTGTGAATCGGAGGTTCTGAATTAGGATAGGCAGTGAGTGGCAATGTTGGATGGAGAAAACCACCGCGGGGTGCTCAGCATGGGGAGGTCAGGGAACATGCAGTGGCAATGTAGGATAGGTTTCTGAAAAACATCGCGGGGTGGTGCGCCTTGTATGGGTGTGTGTTACATTACATTCACTAGTAGGAGTGAGAAAAACATCACGGGGTGGTGCGCATTGTATGGGTGTGTGTTACATTACATTCACTAGTAGGAGTGAGAAAAACATCACGGGGTGGTGTGAATCGGAGGGTCTGAATTAGGATAGGCAGTGAGTGGCAATGTAGGATGGAGAAAAGCACCGCGGTGTGGTCAGCATGGGGAGGTCAGGGAACATGCAGTGGCAATGTAGGATAGGTTTCTGAAAAACATCGCGGGGTGGTGCGCATTGTATGGGTGTGTGTTACATTACATTCACTAGTAGGAGTGAGAAAAACATCACGGGGTTGTGCGCATTGTATGGGTGTGTGTTACATTACATTCACTAGTAGGAGTGAGAAAAACATCACGAGGTGGAGTGAATCGGAGGGTCTGAATTAGGATAGGCAGTGAGCGGCAATGGAGGATGGAGAAAAGCACCGCGGGGTGTTCACCATGGGGAGGTCAGGGAACATGCAGTGGCAATGTAGGATAGGTTTCTGAAAAACATTGCGGGGTGGTGCGCATTGTATGGGTGTGTGTTACATTACATTCACTTGTAGGAGTGAGAAAAACATCATGGGGTGGTGTGAATCGGAGGGTCTGAATTAGGATAGGCAATGGGTGGCAATGTAGGATGGAGGAAAGCACCGCGGGGTGGTCAGCATGGGGAGGTCAGCGAACATGCAGTGGCAATGTAGGATAGGTTTCTGAAAAACATCGCGGGGTGGTGCGCATTGTATGGGTGTGTGTTACATGACATTCACTAGTAGGAGTGAGAAAAACATCACGGGGTGGTGCGCATTGTATGGGTGTGTGTTACATTACATTCACTAGTAGGAGTGAGAAAAACATCACGGGGTGGTGTGAATCGGAGGTTCTGAATTAGGATAGGCAGTGAGTGGCAATGTTGGATGGAGAAAACCACCGCGGGGTGCTCAGCATGGGGAGGTCAGGGAACATGCAGTGGCAATGTAGGATAGGTTTCTGAAAAACATCGCGGGGTGGTGCGCCTTGTATGGGTGTGTGTTACATTACATTCACTAGTAGGAGTGAGAAAAACATCACGGGGTGGTGCGCATTGTATGGGTGTGTGTTACATTACATTCACTAGTAGGAGTGAGAAAAACATCACGGGGTGGTGTGAATCGGAGGGTCTGAATTAGGATAGGCAGTGAGTGGCAATGTAGGATGGAGAAAAGCACCGCGGTGTGGTCAGCATGGGGAGGTCAGGGAACATGCAGTGGCAATGTAGGATAGGTTTCTGAAAAACATCGCGGGGTGGTGCGCATTGTATGGGTGTGTGTTACATTACATTCACTAGTAGGAGTGAGAAAAACATCACGGGGTGGTGCGCATTGTATGGGTGTGTGTTACATTACATTCACTAGTAGGAGTGAGAAAAACATCACGGGGTGGTGTGAATCGGAGGGTCTGAATTAGGATAGGCAGTGAGTGGCAATGTAGGATGGAGAAAAGCACCGCGGGGTGGTCAGCCTGGGGAGGTCAGGGAACATGCAGTGGCAATGTAGGATAGGTTTCTGAAAAACATCGCGGGGTGGTGCGCATTGTATGGGTGTGTGTAACATTACATTCACTTGTAGGAGTGAGAAAAACATCACGGGGTGGTGTGAAACGGAGGGTCAGAATTAGGATAGGCAGTGAGTGGCAATGTAGGATGGAGGAAACCTCCGCGGGTGGTCAGCATGGGGAGGTCAGGGAACATGCAGTGGCAATGTAGGTTAGGTTTCTGAAAAACATCGCGGGGTGGTGCGCATTGTATGGGTGTGTGTTACATTACATTCACTAGTAGGAGTGAGAAAAACATCACGGGGTGGTGCGCATTGTATGGGTGTGTGTTACATTACATTCACTAGTAGGAGTGAGAAAAACATCACGGGGTGGTGCGCATTGTATGGGTGTGTGTTACATTACATTCACTAGTAGGAGTGAGAAAAACATCATGGGGTGGTGCCCATTGTATGGGTGTGTGTTACATTACATTCACTAGTAGGAGTGAGAAAAACATCACGGGGTAGTGCGCATTGTATGGGTGTGTGTTACATTACATTCACTAGTAGGAGTGAGAAAAACATCACGGGGAGGTGTGAATCGGAGGGTCTGAATTAGGATAGGCAGTGAGTGGCAATGTAGGATGGAGAAAAGCACCGCGGGGTGGTCAGCATGGGGAGGTCAGGGAACATCAGTGGCAATGTAGGATAGGTTTCTGAAAAACATCGCGGGGTGGTTCGCATTGTATGGGTGTGTGTTACATTACATTCACTAGTAGGAGTGAGAAAAACATCACGGGGTGGTGCGCATTGTATGGGAGTGTGTTACATTACATTCACTATTAGGAGTGAGAAAAACATCACGGGGTGGTGTGAATCGGAGGGTCTGAATTAGGATAGGCAGTGAGTGGCAATGTAGGATGGAGGAAAGCACCGCGGGTGGTCAGCATGGGGAGGTCAGGGAACATGCAGTGGCAATGTAGGATAGGTTTCTGAAAAACATCGCGGGGTGGTGCGCATTGTATGGGTGTGTGTTACATTACATTCACTAGTAGGAGTGAGAAAAACATCACGGGGTGGTGCGCATTGTATGGGTGTGTGTTACATTACATTCACTAGTAGGAGTGAGAAAAACATCACGGGGTGGTGCGCATTGTATGGGTGTGTGTTACATTACATTCACTAGTAGGAGTGAGAAAAACATCATGGGGTGGTGCCCATTGTATGGGTGTGTGTTACATTACATTCACTAGTAGGAGTGAGAAAAACATCACGGGGTGGTGCGCATTGTATGGGTGTGTGTTACATTACATTCACTAGTAGGAGTGAGAAAAACATCACGGGGAGTTGTGAATCGGAGGGTCTGAATTAGGATAGGCAGTGAGTGGCAATGTAGGATGGAGAAAAGCACCGCGGGGTGGTCAGCATGGGGAGGTCAGGGAACATGCAGTGGCAATGTAGGATACGTTTCTAAAAAACATCGCAGGGTGGTGCGCATTGTACGGGTGTGTGTTACAATACATTCACTAGTAGGAGTGAGAAAAACATCACGGGGTGGTGCGCATTGTATGGGTGTGTGTTACATTACATTCACTAGTAGGAGTGAGAAAAACATCACTGGGTGGTGTGAATCGGAGGGTCTGAATTAGGATAGGCAGTGAGTGGCAATGTAGGATGGAGAAAAGCACCGCGGGGTGGTCAGCATGGGGAGGTCAGGGAACATGCAGTGGCAATGTAGGATAGGTTTCTGAAAAACATCGCGGGGTGGTGCGCATTGTATGGGTGTGTGTTACATTACATTCACTAGTAGGAGTGAGAAAAACATCACGGGGTGGTGCGCATTGTATGGGTGTGTGTTACATTACATTCACTAGTAGGAGTGAGAAAAACATCACGCGGTGGTGTGAATCGGAAGGTCTGAATTAGGATAGGCAGTGAGTGGCAATGTAGGATGGAGAAAAGCACCACGGGGTGGTCAGCATGGGGAGGTCAGGGAACATGCAGTGGCAATGTAGGATAGGTTTCTGAAAAACATCGCGGGGTGGTGCGCATTGTATGGGTGTGTGTTACATTACATTCACTTGTAGGAGTGAGAAAAACATCACGGGGTGGTGTGAATCGGAGGGTCTGAATTAGGATAGGCAATGAGTGGCAATGTAGGATGGAGGAAAGCACCGCGGGCTGGTCAGCATGGGGAGGTCAGGGAACATGCAGTGGCAATATAGGATAGGTTTCTGAAAAACATCGCGGGGTGGTGCGCATTGTTTGGGTGTGTGTTACATTACATTCACTAGTAGGAGTGAGAAAAACATCACGGGGTGGTGTGAATCGGAGGGTCTGAATTAGGATAGGCAGTGAGTGGCAATGTAGGATGGAGAAAAGCACCGCGGGGTGGTCAGCATGGGGAGGTCAGGGAACATGCAGTGGCAATGTAGGATAGGTTTCTAAAAAACATGGCGGGGTGATGCGCATTGTATGGGTGTGTGTTACATTACATTCACTAGTAGGAGTGAGAAAAACATCACGGGGTGGTGCGCATTGTATGGGTGTGTGTTACATTAAATTCACTAGTAGGAGTGAGAAAAACATCACGGGGTGGTGTGAATCGGAGTGTCTGAATTAGGATAGGCAGTGAGTGGCAATGTAGGATGGAGAAAAGCACCGCGGGGTGGTCAGCATGGGGAGGTCAGGGAACATGCAGTGGCAATGTAGGATAAGTTTCTGAAAAACTTCGCGGGGTGGTGCGCATTGTATGGGTGTGTGTTACATTACATTCACTAGTAGGAGTGAGAAAAACATCACGGGGTGGTGCGCATTGTATGGGTGTGTGTTACATTACATTCACTAGTAGGAGTGAGAAAAACACCACCGGGTGGTGTGAATCGGAGGGTCTGAATTAGGATAGGCAGTGAGTGGCAATGTAGGATGGACAAAAGCACCGCGGGGTGGTCAGCATGGGGAGGTCAGGGAACATGCAGTGGCAATGTAGGATAGGATTCTGAAAAACAACGCTGGGTGGTGCGCCTTGTATGGGTGTGTGTTACATTACATTCACTAGTAGGAGTGAGAAACTCATCACGGGGTTGTGCGCATTGCATGGGTGTGTGTTACATTACATTCACTAGTGGGAGTGAGAAAAACATCACGGGGTGGTGTGAATCGGAGGGTCTGAATTAGGATAGGCAGTGAGTGGCAATGTAGGATGGAGAAAAGCACCGCGGGGTGGTCAGCATGGGGAGGTCAGGGAACAGGCAGTGGCAATATAGGATAGGTTTCTGAAAAACATCGCGGGGTGTTGCGCATTGTATGGGTGTGTGTTACATTACATTCTCTAGTAGGAGTGAGAAAAACATCACGGGGTGGTGCGCATTGTATGGGTGTGTGTTACATTACATTCACTAGTAGGAGTGAGAAAAACATCACGGTGTGTGTGAATCGGAGCGTCTGAATTAGGATAGGCAGTGAGTGGCAATGTAGGATAGAGAAAAGCACCGCGGGGTGGTCAGCATGGGGAGGTCAGGGAACATGCAGTGGCAATGTAGGATAGGTTTCTGAAAAACATCCAGGGTGGTGCGCATTGTATGGGTGTGTGTTACATTACATTCACTAGTAGGAGTGAGAAAAACATCACGGGGTGGTGCGCATTGTATGGGTGTGTGTTACATTACATTCACTAGTAGGAGTGAGAAAATCATCATGGGGTGGTGTGAATCGGAGGGTCTGAATTAGGATAGGCAGTGAGTGGCAATGTACGTTGGAGAAAAGCACCGCGGGGTGGTCAGCATGGGGAGGTCAGGGAACATGCAGTGGCAATGTAGGGTAGGTTTCTGAAAAACTTCGCGGGGTGGTGCGCATTGTATGGGTGTGTGTTACATTACATTCACTAGTAGGAGTGAGAAAAACATCACGGGGTGGTGCGCATTGTATGGGTGTGTGTTACAATACATTCACTAGTAGGAGTGAGAAAAACATCACGGGGTGGTGCGCATTGTATGGGTGTGTGTTACATTACATTCACTAGTAGGAGTGAGAAAAACATCACGGGGTGGTGTGAATCGGAGGGTCTGAATTAGGATAGGCAGTGAGTGGCAATGTAGGATGGAGAAAAGCACCGCGGGGTGGTCAGCATTGGGATGTCAGGGAACATGCAGTGGCAATGTAGGATAGGTTTCTGAAAAACATCGCGGGGTGGTGCGCCTTGTATGGGTGTGTGTTACATTACATTCACTAGTAGGAGTGAGAAAAACATCACGGGGTGCTGCGCATTGTATGGGTGTGTGTTACATTACATTCACTAGTAGGAGTGAGAAACACATCACGGGGTGGTGTGAATCGGAGGGTCTGAATTAGGATAGGCAGTGAGTGGCAATGTAGGATGGAGAAAAGCACCGCGGGGTGGTCAGCATGGGGAGGTCAGGGAACATGCAGTGGCAATGTAGGATAGGATTCTGAAAAACATCGCGGGGTGGTGCGCATTGTATGGGTGTGTGTTACATTACATTCACTAGTAGGAGTGAGAAACTCATCACGGGGTGGTGCGCATTGCATGGGTGTGTGTTACATTACATTCACTAGTGGGAGTGAGAAAAACATCACGGGGCGGTGTGAATCGGAGGGTCTGAATTAGGATAGGCAGTGAGTGGCAATGTAGGATGGAGAAAAGCACCGCGGGGTGGTCAGCATGGGGAGGTCAGGGAACATGCAGTGGCAATGTAGGATAGGTTTCTGAAAAACATCGCGGGTGTTGCGCATTGTATGGGTGTGTGTTACATTACATTCACTAGTAGGAGTGAGAAAAACATCACGGGGTGGTGCGCATTGTATGGGTGTGTGTTACATTACATTCACTAGTAGGAGTGAGAAAAACATGACGGGGTGTGTGAATCGGAGCGTCTGAATTAGGATAGGCAGTGAGTGGCAATGTAGGATAGAGAAAAGCACCGCGGGGTGGTCAGCATGGGGAGGTCAGGGAACATGCAGTGGCAATGTAGGATAGGTTTCTGAAAAACATCGCGGGGTGGTGCGAATTGTATGGGTGTGTGTTACATTACATTCACTAGTAGGAGTGAGAAAAATATCATGGGGTGGTGCGCATTGTATCGGTGTGTGTTACATTACATTCACTAGTAGGAGTGAGAAAATCATCATGGGGTGGTGTGAATCGGAGGGTCTGAATTAGGATAGGCAGTGAGTGGAAATGTAGGTTGGAGAAAAGCACCGCGGGGTGGTCAGCATGGGGAGGTCAGGGAACATGCAGTGGCAATGTAGGGTAGGCTTCTGAAAAACTTCGCGGGGTGGTGCGCATTGTATGGGTGTGTGTTCAATTACATTCACTAGTAGGAGTGAGAAAAATATCATGGGGTGGTGCGCAATTTATGGGTGTCTGTTACATTACATTCACTAGTAGGAATGAGAAAAACCTCACGGGGCGGTGCGCATTGTATGGGTGTGTGTTACATTACATTCACTAGTAGGGTCAGAAAAACACCACTGGGTGGTGTGAATCGGAGGGTCTGAATTAGGATAGGCAGTGAGTGGCAATGTAGGATGGAGAAAAGCACCGCGGGGTGGTCAGCATGGGGAGGTCAGGGAACATGCAGTGGCAATGTAGGATAGGTTTCTGAAAAACATCGCGGGGTGGTGCGCATTGTATGGGTGTGTGTTACAATACATTCACTAGTAGGAGTGAGAAAAACATCACGGGGTGGTGCGTATTGTATGGGTGTGTGTTACATTACATTCACTAGTAGGAGTGAGAAAAACATCACGGGGTGGTGTGAATCGGAGGGTCTGAATTAGGATAGGCAATGAGTGGCAATGTAGGATGGAGAAAAGCACCGCAGGGTGGTCAGCATGGGGAGGTCAGGGAACATGCAGTGGCAATGTAGGATAGGTTTCTGAAAAACATCGCGGGGTGGTGCGCCTTGTATGGGTGTGTGTTACATTCTCTAGTAGGAGTGAGAAAAACATCACGGTGTGGTACGCATTGTATGGGTGTGTGTTACATTACATTCACTAGTAGGAGTGAGAAACACATCACGGGGTGGTGTCAATCGGAGGGTCTGTATTAGGATAGGCAGTGAGTGGCAATGTAGGATGGAGAAAAGCACCGCGGGGTGGTCAGCATGGGGAGGTCAGGGAACATGCAGTGGCAATGTAGGATAGGTTTCTGAAAAACTTCGCGGGGTGGTGCTCATTGTATGGGTGTGTGTTACATTACATTCACTAGTAGGAGTGAGAAAAACATCATGGGGTGGTGCGCATTGTATGGGTGTGTGTTACATTACATTCACTAGTAGGAGTGAGAAAATCATCATGGGGTGGTGTGAATCGGAGGGTCTGAATTAGGATAGGCAGTGAGTGGAAATGTAGGTTGGAGAAAAGCACCACGGGGTGGTCAGCATGGGGAGGTCAGGGAACATGCAGTGGCAATGTAGGATAGGTTTCTGAAAAACATCGCGGGGTGGTGCGCATTGTATGGGTGTGTGTTACATTACATTCACTTGTAGGAGTGAGAAAAACATCACGGGGTGGTGTGAATCGGAGGGTCTGAAATAGGATAGGCAATGAGTGGCAATGTAGGATGGAGGAAAGCACCGCGGGGTGGTCAGCATGGGGAGGTCAGGGAACATGCAGTGGCAATGTAGGATAGGTTTCTGAAAAACATCGCGGGGTGGTGCGCATTGTATGGGTGTGTGTTACATTACATTCACTAGTAGGAGTGAGAAAAACATCACGGGGTGGTGTGAATCGGAGGGTCTGAATTAGGATAGGCAGTGAGTGGCAATGTAGGATGGAGAAAAGCACCGCGGGGTGGTCAGCATGGGGAGGTCAGGGAACATGCAGTGGCAATGTAGGATAGGTTTCTAAAAAACATGGCGGGGTGGTGCGCATTGTATGGGTGTGTGTTACATTACATTCACTAGTAGGAGTGAGAAAAACATCACGGGGTGGTGCGCATTGTATGGGTGTGTGTTACATTAAATTCACTAGTAGGAGTGAGAAAAACATCACGGGGTGGTGTGAATCGGAGTGTCTGAATTAGGATAGGCAGTGAGTGGCAATGTAGGATGGAGAAAAGCACCGCGGGGTGGTCAGCATGGGGAGGTCAGGGAACATGCAGTGGCAATGTAGGATAAGTTTCTGAAAAACTTCGCGGGGTGGTGCGCATTGTATGGGTGTGTGTTACATTACATTCACTAGTAGGAGTGAGAAAAACATCACGTGGTGGTGCGCATTGTATGGGTGTGTGTTACATTACATTCACTAGTAGGAGTGAGAAAAACACCACCGGGTGGTGTGAATCGGAGGGTCTGAATTAGGATAGGCAGTGAGTGGCAATGTAGGATGGAGAAAAGCACCGCGGGGTGGTCAGCATGGGGAGGTCAGGGAACATGCAGTGGCAATGTAGGATAGGTTTCTGAAAAACATCGCGGGGTGGTGCGCATTGTATGGGTGTGTGTTACAATACATTCACTAGTAGGAGTGAGAAAAACATCACGGGGTGGTGCGCATTGTATGGGTGTGTGTTACATTACATTCACTAGTAGGAGTGAGAAAAACATCACGGGGTGGTGTGAATTGGAGGGTCTGAATTAGGATATGCAGTGAGTGGCAATGTAGGATGGAGAAAAGCACCGCGGGGTGGTCAGCATGGGGAGGTCAGGGAACATGCAGTGGCAATGTAGGATAGGATTCTGAAAAACAACGCGGGGTGGTGCGCCTTGTATGGGTGTGTGTTACATTACATTCACTAGTAGGAGTGAGAAACTCATCACGGGGTGGTGCGCATTGCATGGGTGTGTGTTACATTACATTCACTAGTGGGAGTGAGAAAAACATCACGGGGTGGTGTGAATCGGAGGGTCTGAATTAGGATAGGCAGTGAGTGGCAATGTAGGATGGAGAAAAGCACCGCGGGGTGGTCAGCATGGGGAGGTCAGGGAACAGGCAGTGGCAATGTAGGATAGGTTTCTGAAAAACATCGCGGGGTGTTGCGCATTGTATGGGTGTGTGTTACATTACATTCTCTAGTAGGAGTGAGAAAAACATCACGGGGTGGTGCGCATTGTATGGGGGTGTGTTACATTACATTCACTAGTAGGAGTGAGAAAAACATCACGGTGTGTGTGAATCGGAGCGTCTGAATTAGGATAGGCAGTGAGTGGCAATGTAGGATAGAGAAAAGCACCGCGGGGTGGTCAGCATGGGGAGGTCAGGGAACATGCAGTGGCAATGTAGGATAGGTTTCTGAAAAACATCGCAGCATGGTGCGCATTGTATGGGTGTGTGTTACATTACATTCACTAGTAGGAGTGAGAAAAACATCACGGGGTGGTGCGCATTGTATGGGTGTGTGTTACATTACATTCACTAGTACGAGTGAGAAAATCATCATGGGGTGGTGTGAATCGGAGGGTCTGAATTAGGATAGGCAGTGAGTGGCAATGTAGGTTGGAGAAAAGCACCGCGGGGTGGTCAGCATGGGGAGGTCAGGGAACATGCAGTGGCAATGTAGGGTAGGTTTCTGAAAAACTTCGCGGGGTGGTGCGCATTGTATGGGTGTGGGTTACATTACATTCACTAGTAGGAGTGAGAAAAACATCACGGGGTGGTGCGCATTGTATGGGTGTGTGTTACAATACATTCACTAGTAGGAGTGAGAAAAACATCACGGGGTGGTGCGCATTGTATGGGTGTGTGTTACATTACATTCACTAGTAGGAGTGAGAAAAACATCAAGGGGTGGTGTGAATCGGAGGGTCTGAATTAGGATAGGCAGTGAGTGGCAATGTAGGATGGAGAAAAGCACCGCGGGGTGGTCAGCATGGGGAGGTCAGGGAACATGCAGTGGCAATGTAGGATAGGTTTCTGAAAAACATCGCGGGGTGGTGCGCCTTGTATGGGTGTGTGTTACATTACATTCAGTAGTAGGAGTGAGAAAAACATCACGGGGTGCTGCGCATTGTATGGGTGTGTGTTACATTACATTCACTAGTAGGAGTGAGAAAAACATCACGGGGTGTGTGAATCGGAGCGTCTGAATTAGGATAGGCAGTGAGTGGCAATGTAGGATAGAGAAAAGCACCGCGGGGTGGTCAGCATGGGGAGGTCAGGGAACATGCAGTGGCAATGTAGGATAGGTTTCTGAAAAACATCGCGGGGTGGTGCACATTGTATGGGTGTGTGTTACATTACATTCACTAGTAGGAGTGAGAAAAATATCACGGGGTGGTGCGCATTGTATCGGTGTGTGTTACATTACATTCACTAGTAGGAGTGAGAAAATCATCATGGGGTGGTGTGAATCGGAGGGTCTGAATTAGGATAGGCAGTGAGTGGAAATGTAGGTTGGAGAAAAGCACCGCGGGGTGGTCAGCATGGGGAGGTTAGGGAACATGCAGTGGCAATGTAGGGTAGGTTTCTGAAAAACTTCGCGGGGTGGTGCGCATTGTATGGGTGTGTGTTACATTACATTCACTAGTAGGAGTGAGAAAAACATCATGGGGTGGTGCGCATTTTATGGGTGTCTGTTACATTACATTCACTAGTAGGAATGAGAAAAACATCACGGGGTGGTGCGCATTGTATGGGTGTGTGTTACATTACATTCACTAGTAGGGTGAGAAAAACACCACTGGGTGGTGTGAATCAGAGGGTCTGAATTAGGATAGGCAGTGAGTGGCAATGTAGGATGGAGAAAAGCACCGCGGGTGGTCAGCATGGGGAGGTCAGGGAACATGCAGTGGCAATGTAGGATAGGTTTCTGAAAAACATCGCGGGGTGGTGCGCATTGTATGGGTGTGTGTTACAATACATTCACTAGTAGGAGTGAGAAAAACATCACGGGGTGGTGCGCATTGTATGGGTGTGTGTTACATTACATTCACTAGTAGGAGTGAGAAAAACATCACGGGGTGGTGTGAATCGGAGGGTCTGAATTAGGATAGGCAGTGAGTGGCAATGTAGGATGGAGAAAAGCACCGCAGGGTGGTCAGCATGGGGAGGTCAGGGAACATGCAGTGGCAATGTAGGATAGGTTTCTGAAAAACATCGCGGGGTGGTGCGCCTTGTATGGGTGTGTGTTACATTCTCTAGTAGGAGTGAGAAAAACATCACGGGGTGGTGCGCATTGTATGGGTGTGTGTTACATTACATTCACTAGTAGGAGTGAGAAACACATCACGGGGTGGTGTGAATCGGAGGGTCTGAATTAAGATAGGCAGTGAGTGGCCATGTAGGATGGAGAAAAGCACTGCGGGCTTGTCAGCATGGGGAGGTCAGGGAACATGCAGTGGCAATGTAGGATAGGTTTCTGAAAAACATCGCGGAGTGGTGCGCATTTTATGGGTGTGTGTTACATGACATTCACTAGTAGGAGTGAGATAAACATCACGGGGTGGTGCGCATTGTATGGGTGTGTGTTACATTCACTAGTAGGAGTGAGAAAAACATCACGGGGTGGTGTGAAACGGAGGGTCTGAATTAGGATAGGCAGTGAGTGGCAATGTAGGATGGAGAAAAGAACCGCGGGGTGGTCAGCATGGGGAGGTCAGGGAACATGCAGTGGCAATGTAGGATAGGTTTCTGAAAAACATCGCGGGGTGGTGCGCATTATATGGGTGTGTGTTACATTACATTCACTAGTAGGAGTGAGAAAAACATCACGGGGTGGTGCGCATTGTATGGGTGTGTGTTACATTACATTCACTAGTAGGAGTGAGAAAAACATCACGGGGTGGTGTGAATCGGAGGGTCTGAATTAGGATAGGCAGTGAGTGGCAATGTAGGATGGAGAAAAGCACCGCGGGGTGGTCAGCATGGGGAGGTCAGGGAACATGCAGTGGCAATGTAGGATAGGTTTCTTAAAAACTTCGCGGGGTGGTGCGCATTGTATGGGTGTGTGTTACATTACATTCACTAGTAGGAGTGAGAAAAACATCACGGGGTGGTGCGCATTGTATGCGTGTGTGTTACATTACATTCACTAGTAGGAGTGAGAAAAACATCATGGGGAGGTGCGCATTTTATGGGTGTCTGTTACATTACATTCACTAGTAGGAATGAGAAAAACCTCACGGGGTGGTGCGCATTGTATGGGTGTGTGTTACATTACATTCACTAGTAGGGTGAGAAAAACACCACTGGGTGGTGTGAATCGGAGGGTCTGAATTAGGATAGGCAGTGAGTGGCAATGTAGGATGGAGAAAAGCACCGCGGGGTGGTCAGCATGGGGAGGTCAGGGAACATGCAGTGGCAATGTAGGATAGGTTTCTGAAAAACATCGCGGGGTGGTGCGCATTGTATGGGTGTGTGTTACAATACATTCACTAGTAGGAGTGAGAAAAACATCACGGGGTGGTGCGCATTGTATGGGTGTGTGTTACATTACATTCACTAGCAGGAGTGAGAAAAACATCACGGGGTGGTGTGAATCGGAGGGTCTGAATTAGGATAGGCAGTGAGTGGCAATGTAGGATGGAGAAAAGCACCGCAGGGTGGTCAGCATGGGGAGGTCAGGGAACATGCAGTGGCAATGTAGGATAGGTTTCTGAAAAACATCGCGGGGTGGTGCGCCTTGTATGGGTGTGTGTTACATTCTCTAGTAGGAGTGAGAAAAACATCACGGGGTGGTGCGCATTGTATGGGTGTGTGTTACATTACATTCACTAGTAGGAGTGAGAAACACATCACGGGGTGGTGTGAATCGGAGGGTCTGAATTAAGATAGGCAGTGAGTGGCCATGTAGGATGGAGAAAAGCACTGCGGGCTTCTCAGCATGGGGAGGTCAGGGAACATGCAGTGGCAATGTAGGATAGGTTTCTGAAAAACATCGCGGAGTGGTGCGCATTTTATGGGTGTGTGTTACATGACATTCACTAGTAGGAGTGAGATAAACATCACGGGGTGGTGCGCATTGTATGGGTGTGTGTTACATTCACTAGTAGGAGTGAGAAAAACATCACGGAGTGGTGTGAAACGTAGGGTCTGAATTAGGATAGGCAGTGAGTGGCAATGTAGGATGGAGAAAAGAACCGCAGGGTGGTCAGCATGGGGAGGTCAGGGAACATGCAGTGGCAATGTAGGATAGGTTTCTGAAAAACATCGCGGGGTGGTGCGCATTATATGGGTGTGTCTTACATTACATTCACTAGTAGGAGTGAGAAAAACATCACGGGGTGGTGCGCATTGTATGGGTGTGTGTTACATTACATTCACTAGTAGGAGTGAGAAAAACATCACGGGGTGGTGTGAATCGGAGGGTCTGAATTAGGATAGGCAGTGAGTGGCAATGTAGGATGGAGAAAAGCACCGCGGGGTGGTCAGCATGGGGAGGTCAGGGAACATGCAGTGGCAATGTAGGATAGGTTTCTTAAAAACTTCGCGGGGTGGTGCGCATTGTATGGGTGTGTGTTACATTACATTCACTAGTAGGAGTGAGAAAAACATCACGGGGTGGTGCGCATTGTATGGGTGTGTGTTACATTACATTCACTAGTAGGAGTGAGAAAAACACCACGGGGTGGTGTGAATCGGAGGGTCTGAATTAGGATAGGCAGTGAGTGGCAATGTAGGATGGAGAAAAGCACCGCGGGGTGGTCAGCATAGGGAGGTCAGGGAACATGCAGTGGCAATGTAGGATAGGTTTCTGAAAAACATCGCGGGGTGGTGCGCATTGTATGGGTGTGTGTTACAATACATTCACTAGTAGGAGTGAGAAAAACATCACGGGGTGGTGCGCATTGTATGGGTTTTTGTTACATTACATTCACTAGTAGGAGTGAGAAAAACATCACGGGGTGGTGTGAATCGGAAGGTCTGAATTAGGATAGGCAGTGAGTGGCAATGTAGGATGGAGAAAAGCACCGCGGGCTGGTCAGCATGGGGAGGTCAGGGAACATGCAGTGGCAATGTAGGGTAGGTTTCTGAAAAACATCGCGGGGTGGTGCGCATTGTATGGGTGTGTGTTACATTACATTCACTAGTAGGAGTGAGAAAAACATCGCGGGGTGGGGCGCATTGTATGGGTGCGTGTTACATTACATTCACTAGTAGGAGTGAGAAAAACATCACGGGGTGGTGCGCATTGTATGGGTGTGTGTTACATTACATTCACTAGTAGGAGTGAGAAACACATCACGGGGTGGTGTGAATCGGAGGGTCTGAATTAAGATAGGCAGTGAGTGGCCATGTAGGATGGAGAAAAGCACTGCGGGCTTGTCAGCATGGGGAGGTCAGGGAACATGCAGTGGCAATGTAGGATAGGTTTCTGAAAAACATCGCGGAGTGGTGCGCATTTTATGGGTGTGTGTTACATGACATTCACTAGTAGGAGTGAGATAAACATCACGGGGTGGTGCGCCTTGTATGGGTGTGTGTTACATTCACTAGTAGGAGTGAGAAAAACATCACGGGGTGGTGTGAAACGGAGGGTCTGAATTAGGATAGGCAGTGAGTGGCAATGTAGGATGGAGAAAAGAACCGCGGGGTGGTCAGCATGGGGAGGTCAGGGAACATGCAGTGGCAATGTAGGATAGGTTTCTGAAAAACATCGCGGGGTGGTGCGCATTATATGGGTGTGTGTTACATTACATTCACTAGTAGGAGTGAGAAAAACATCACGGGGTGGTGCGAATTGTATGTGTGTGTGTTACATTACATTCACTAGTAGGAGTGAGAAAAACATCACGGGGTGGTGTGAATCGGAGGGTCTGAATTAGGATAGGCAGTGAGTGGCAATGTAGGATGGAGAAAAGCACCGCGGGGTGGTCAGCATGGGGAGGTCAGGGAACATGCAGTGGCAATGTAGGATAGGTTTCTTAAAAACTTCGCGGGGTGGTGCGCATTGTATGGGTTTGTGTTACATTACATTCACTAGTAGGAGTGAGAAAAACATCACGGGGTGGTGCGCATTGTATGGGTGTGTGTTACATTACATTCACTAGTAGGAGTGAGAAAAACATCATGGGGTGGTGCGCATTTTATGGGTGTCTGTTACATTACATTCACTAGTAGGAATGAGAAAAACCTCACGGGGTGGTGCGCATTGTATGGGTGTGTGTTACATTACATTCACTAGTAGGGTGAGAAAAACATCACGGGGTGGTGTGAATCGGAGGGTCTGAATTAGGATAGGCAGTGAGTGGCAATGTAGGATGGAGAAAAGCACCGCGGGGTGCTCAGCATGGGGAGGTCAGGGAACATGCAGTGGCAATGTAGGATAGGTTTCTGAAAAACATCGCGGGGTGGTGCGCATTGTATGGGTGTGTGTTACATTACATTCACTAGTAGGAGTGAGAAAAACATCACGGGGTGGTGTGAATCGGAGGGTCTGAATTAGGATAGGCAGTGAGTGGCCATGTAGGATGGATAAAAGCACCGCGGGGTGGTCAGCATGGGGAGGTCAGGGAACATGCAGTGGCAATGTAGGATAGGTTTCTGAAAAACATCGCGGAGTGGTGCGCATTTTATGGGTGTGTGTTACATGACATTCACTAGTAGGAGTGAGATAAACATCACGGGGTGGTGCGCATTGTATGGGTGTGTGTTACATTACATTCACTACTGGAGTGAGAAAAACATCACGGGGTGGTGTGAATCGGAGGGTCTGAATTAGGATAGGCAGTGAGTGGCAATGTAGGATGGAGAGAAGCACCGCGGGGTGGTCAGCATGGGGAGGTCAGGGAACATGCAGTGGCAATGTAGGATAGGTTTCTGAAAAACATCGCGGGTGGTGCGCCTTGTATGGGTGTGTGTTACATTACATTCACTAGTAGGAGTGAGAAACTCATCACGGGGTGGTGCGCATTGTATGGGTGTGTGTTACATTACATTCACTAGTGGGAGTGAGAAAAACATCACGGGGAGGTGTGAATCGGAGGGTCTGAATTAGGATAGGCAGTGAGTGGCAATGTAGGATGGAGAAAAGCACCGCGGGGTGGTCAGCATGGGGAGGTCAGGGAACATGCAGTGGCAATGTAGGATAGGTTTCTGAAAAACATCGCGGGGTGGTGCGCATTGTATGGGTGTGTGTTACATTACATTCACTAGTAGGAGTGAGAAAAACATCACGGGGTGGTGCACATTGTATGGGTGTGTGTTACATTACATTCACTAGTAGGAGTGAGAAAAACATCACGGGGTGTGTGAATCGGAGGGTCTGAATTAGGATAGGCAGTGAGTGTCAAGGTAGTATGGAGAAAAGCACCGCGGGCTGGTCAGCATGGGGAGGTCAGGGAACATGAAGTGGCAATGTAGGATAGGTTTCTGAAAAACATCGCGGAGTGGTGCGCATTTTATGGGTGTGTGTTACATGACATTCACTAGGAGGAGTGAGAAAAACATCACGGGTTGGTGCGCATTGTATGGGTGTGTGTTACATTACATTCACTAGTAGGAGTGAGAAAAACATCACGGGGTGGTGTGAATCGGAGGGTCTGAATTAGGATAGGCAGTGAGTGGCAATGTAGGATGGAGAAAAGCACCGCGGGGTGGTCAGCATGGGGAGGTCAGGGAACATGCAGTGGCAATGTAGGATAGGATTCTGAAAAACATCGCGGGGTGGTGCGCATTTTATGGGTGTGTGTTAAATTACATTCACTAGTAGGAGTGACAAAAACATCACGGGGTGGTGCGCATTGTATGGGTGTGTGTTACATTACATTCACTAGTAGGAGTGAGAAAAACACCACGGGGTGGTGTGAATCGGAGGGTCTGAATTAGGATAGGCCGTGAGTGGCAATGTAGGATGGAGAAAAGCACCGCCAGTTGGTCAGCACGGGGAGGTCAGGGAACATGCAGTGGCAATGTAGGATAGGTTTCTGAAAAACATCGTGGTGTGGTGCGCATTGTATGGGTGTGTGTTACAATACATTCACTAGTAGGAGTGAGAAAAACATAAAGGGGTGGTGCGCATTGTATGGGTGTGTGTTACATTACATTCACTAGTAGGAGTGAGAAACACATCACGGGGTGGTGTGAATCGGAGGGTCTGAATTAAGATAGGCAGTGAGTGGCCATGTAGGATGGAGAAAAGCACTGCGGGCTTCTCAGCATGGGGAGGTCAGGGAACATGCAGTGGCAATGTAGGATAGGTTTCTGAAAAACATCGCGGAGTGGTGCGCATTTTATGGGTGTGTGTTACATGACATTCACTAGTAGGAGTGAGATAAACATCACGGGGTGGTGCGCATTGTATGGGTGTGTGTTACATTCACTAGTAGGAGTGAGAAAAACATCACGGAGTGGTGTGAAACGTAGGGTCTGAATTAGGATAGGCAGTGAGTGGCAATGTAGGATGGAGAAAAGAACCGCAGGGTGGTCAGCATGGGGAGGTCAGGGAACATGCAGTGGCAATGTAGGATAGGTTTCTGAAAAACATCGCGGGGTGGTGCGCATTATATGGGTGTGTCTTACATTACATTCACTAGTAGGAGTGAGAAAAACATCACGGGGTGGTGCGCATTGTATGGGTGTGTGTTACATTACATTCACTAGTAGGAGTGAGAAAAACATCACGGGGTGGTGTGAATCGGAGGGTCTGAATTAGGATAGGCAGTGAGTGGCAATGTAGGATGGAGAAAAGCACCGCGGGGTGGTCAGCATGGGGAGGTCAGGGAACATGCAGTGGCAATGTAGGATAGGTTTCTTAAAAACTTCGCGGGGTGGTGCGCATTGTATGGGTGTGTGTTACATTACATTCACTAGTAGGAGTGAGAAAAACATCACGGGGTGGTGCGCATTGTATGGGTGTGTGTTACATTACATTCACTAGTAGGAGTGAGAAAAACACCACGGGGTGGTGTGAATCGGAGGGTCTGAATTAGGATAGGCAGTGAGTGGCAATGTAGGATGGAGAAAAGCACCGCGGGGTGGTCAGCATAGGGAGGTCAGGGAACATGCAGTGGCAATGTAGGATAGGTTTCTGAAAAACATCGCGGGGTGGTGCGCATTGTATGGGTGTGTGTTACAATACATTCACTAGTAGGAGTGAGAAAAACATCACGGGGTGGTGCGCATTGTATGGGTTTTTGTTACATTACATTCACTAGTAGGAGTGAGAAAAACATCACGGGGTGGTGTGAATCGGAAGGTCTGAATTAGGATAGGCAGTGAGTGGCAATGTAGGATGGAGAAAAGCACCGCGGGCTGGTCAGCATGGGGAGGTCAGGGAACATGCAGTGGCAATGTAGGGTAGGTTTCTGAAAAACATCGCGGGGTGGTGCGCATTGTATGGGTGTGTGTTACATTACATTCACTAGTAGGAGTGAGAAAAACATCGCGGGGTGGGGCGCATTGTATGGGTGCGTGTTACATTACATTCACTAGTAGGAGTGAGAAAAACATCACGGGGTGGTGCGCATTGTATGGGTGTGTGTTACATTACATTCACTAGTAGGAGTGAGAAACACATCACGGGGTGGTGTGAATCGGAGGGTCTGAATTAAGATAGGCAGTGAGTGGCCATGTAGGATGGAGAAAAGCACTGCGGGCTTGTCAGCATGGGGAGGTCAGGGAACATGCAGTGGCAATGTAGGATAGGTTTCTGAAAAACATCGCGGAGTGGTGCGCATTTTATGGGTGTGTGTTACATGACATTCACTAGTAGGAGTGAGATAAACATCACGGGGTGGTGCGCCTTGTATGGGTGTGTGTTACATTCACTAGTAGGAGTGAGAAAAACATCACGGGGTGGTGTGAAACGGAGGGTCTGAATTAGGATAGGCAGTGAGTGGCAATGTAGGATGGAGAAAAGAACCGCGGGGTGGTCAGCATGGGGAGGTCAGGGAACATGCAGTGGCAATGTAGGATAGGTTTCTGAAAAACATCGCGGGGTGGTGCGCATTATATGGGTGTGTGTTACATTA
Organism: Cavia porcellus; assembly: GCF_034190915.1. Taxonomy (NCBI): domain Eukaryota; kingdom Metazoa; phylum Chordata; class Mammalia; order Rodentia; family Caviidae; genus Cavia; species Cavia porcellus. Next base: position 34,130,277 of record NW_026947515.1, read on the forward strand.
CATTCACTAGTAGGAGTGAGAAAAACATCACGGGGTGGTGCGAATTGTATGGGTGTGTGTTACATTACATTCACTAGTAGGAGTGAGAAAAACATCACGGGGTGGTGTGAATCGGAGGGTCTGAATTAGGATAGGCAGTGAGTGGCAATGTAGGATGGAGAAAAGCACCGCGGGGTGGTCAGCATGGGGAGGTCAGGGAACATGCAGTGGCAATGTAGGATAGGTTTCTTAAAAACTTCGCGGGGTGGTGCGCATTGTATGGGTTTGTGTTACATTACATTCACTAGTAGGAGTGAGAAAAACATCACGGGGTGGTGCGCATTGTATGGGTGTGTGTTACATTACATTCACTAGTAGGAGTGAGAAAAACATCATGGGGTGGTGCGCATTTTATGGGTGTCTGTTACATTACATTCACTAGTAGGAATGAGAAAAACCTCACGGGGTGGTGCGCATTGTATGGGTGTGTGTTACATTACATTCACTAGTAGGGTGAGAAAAACATCACGGGGTGGTGTGAATCGGAGGGTCTGAATTAGGATAGGCAGTGAGTGGCAATGTAGGATGGAGAAAAGCACCGCGGGGTGCTCAGCATGGGGAGGTCAGGGAACATGCAGTGGCAATGTAGGATAGGTTTCTGAAAAACATCGCGGGGTGGTGCGCATTGTATGGGTGTGTGTTACATTACATTCACTAGTAGGAGTGAGAAAAACATCACGGGGTGGTGTGAATCGGAGGGTCTGAATTAGGATAGGCAGTGAGTGGCCATGTAGGATGGATAAAAGCACCGCGGGGTGGTCAGCATGGGGAGGTCAGGGAACATGCAGTGGCAATGTAGGATAGGTTTCTGAAAAACATCGCGGAGTGGTGCGCATTTTATGGGTGTGTGTTACATGACATTCACTAGTAGGAGTGAGATAAACATCACGGGGTGGTGCGCATTGTATGGGTGTGTGTTACATTACATTCACTACTGGAGTGAGAAAAACATCACGGGGTGGTGTGAATCGGAGGGTCTGAATTAGGATAGGCAGTGAGTGGCAATGTAGGATGGAGAAAAGCACCGCGGGGTGGTCAGCATGGGGAGGTCAGGGAACATGCAGTGGCAATGTAGGATAGGTTTCTGAAAAACATCGCGGGTGGTGCGCCTTGTATGGGTGTGTGTTACATTACATTCACTAGTAGGAGTGAGAAACTCATCACGGGGTGGTGCGCATTGTATGGGTGTGTGTTACATTACATTCACTAGTGGGAGTGAGAAAAACATCACGGGGTGGTGCACATTGTATGGGTGTGTGTTACATTACATTCACTAGTAGGAGTGAGAAAAACATCACGGGGTGTGTGAATCGGAGGGTCTGAATTAGGATAGGCAGTGAGTGTCAAGGTAGGATGGAGAAAAGCACCGCGGGCTGGTCAGCATGGGGAGGTCAGGGAACATGAAGTGGCAATGTAGGATAGGTTTCTGAAAAACATCGCGGAGTGGTGCGCATTTTATGGGTGTGTGTTACATGACATTCACTAGGAGGAGTGAGAAAAACATCACGGGTTGGTGCGCATTGTATGGGTGTGTGTTACATTACATTCACTAGTAGGAGTGAGAAAAACATCACGGGGTGGTGTGAATCGGAGGGTCTGAATTAGGATAGGCAGTGAGTGGCAATGTAGGATGGAGAAAAGCACCGCGGGGTGGTCAGCATGGGGAGGTCAGGGAACATGCAGTGGCAATGTAGGATAGGATTCTGAAAAACATCGCGGGGTGGTGCGCATTTTATGGGTGTGTGTTACATTACATTCACTAGTAGGAGTGACAAAAACATCACGGGGTGGTGCGCATTGTATGGGTGTGTGTTACATTACATTCACTAGTAGGAGTGAGAAAAACACCACGGGGTGGTGTGAATCGGAGGGTCTGAATTAGGATAGGCCGTGAGTGGCAATGTAGGATGGAGAAAAGCACCGCCAGGTGGTCAGCACGGGGAGGTCAGGGAACATGCAGTGGCAATGTAGGATAGGTTTCTGAAAAACATCGTGGTGTGGTGCGCATTGTATGGGTGTGTGTTACAATACATTCACTAGTAGGAGTGAGAAAAACATAAAGGGGTGGTGCGCATTGTATGGGTGTGTGTTACATTACATTGACTAGTAGGAGTGAGAAAAACATCACGGGGTGGTGTGAATCGGAGGGTCTGAATTAGGATAGGCAGTGAGTGGCAATGTAGGATGGAGAAAAGCACCACGGGGTGGTCAGCATGGGGAGGTCAGGGAACATGCACTGGCAATGTAGGGTAGGTTTCTGAAAAACATCGCGGGGTGGTGCGCATTTTATGGGTGTGTGTTACATTACATTACTAATAGGAGTGAGAAAAACATCGCGGGGTGGGGAGCATTGTATGGGTGTGTGTTACATTACATTCACTAGTAGGAGTGAGAAAAACATCACGGGGTGGTGCGCATTGTATGGGTGTGTGTTACATTACATTCCCTAGTAGGAGTAAAAAAACATCACGGGGTGGTGTGAATCGGAGGGTCTGAATTAGGATAGGCAGTGAGTGGCAATGTAGGATGGAGAAAAGCACCCCGGGGTGGTCAGCATGGGGAGGTCAGGGAACATGCAGTGGCAATGTAGGATAGGTTTCTGAAAAACATAGCGGGGTGGTGCGCATTGTATGGGTGTGTGTTACATTACATTCACTAGTAGGAGTGAGAAACTCATCACGGGGTGGTGCGCATTGTATGGGTGTGTGTTACATTACATTCACTAGTGGGAGTGAGAAAAACATCACGGGGTGGTGTGAATCGGAGGGTCTGTATTAGGATAGGCAGTGAGTGGCAATGTAGGATGGAGAAAAGCACCGCGGGGTGGTCAGCATGGGGAGGTCAGGGAACATGCAGTGGCAATGTAGGATAGGTTTCTGAAAAACATCGCGGGGTGGTGCGCATTGTATGGATGTGTGTTACATTACATTCACTAGTAGGAGTGAGAAAAACATCACGGGGTGGTGCGCATTGTATGGGTGTGTGTTACATTACATTCACTAGTAGGAGTGAGAAAAACATCACGGGGTGGTGTGAATCAGAGGGTCTGAATTAGGATAGGCAGTGAGTGGCAATGTAGGATGGAGAAAAGCACCGCGGGGTGGTCAGCATGGGGAGGTCAGGGAACATGCAGTGGCAATGTAGGATAGGTTTCTGAAAAACATCGCGGAGTGGTGCGCATTTTATGGGTGTGTGTTACATTACATTCACTAGTAGGAGTGACAAACTCATCACGGGGTGGTGCGCATTGTATGGGTGTGTGTTACATTACATTCACTAGTAGGAGTGAGAAAAACATCACGGGGTGGTGTGAATCAGAGGGTCTGAATTAGGATAGGCAGTGAGTGGCAATGTAGGATGGAGAAAAGCACCGCGGGGTGGTCAGCATGGGGAGGTCAGGGAACATGCAGTGGCAATGTAGGATAGGTTTCTGAAAAACATCGCGGAGTGGTGCGCATTTTATGGGTGTGTGTTACATTACATTCACTAGTAGGAGTGACAAACTCATCACGGGGTGGTGCGCATTGTATGGGTGTGTGTTACATTACATTCACTAGTAGGAGTGAGAAAAACATCACGGGGTGGTGTGAATCGGAGGGTCTGAATTAGGATAGGCAGTGAGTGGTAATGTAGGATGGAGAAAAGCACCGCGGGGTGGTCAGCATGGGGAGGTCAGGGAACATGCAGTGGCAATGTAGGATAGGTTTCTGAAAAACATCGCGGGGTGGTGCGCATTGTATGGGTGTGTGTTACATTACATTCACTAGTAGGAGTGAGAAAAACATCACGGGGTGGTGCGCATTGTATGGGTGTGTGTTACATTACATTCACTAGTAGGAGTGAGAAAAACATCACGGGGTGGTGTGAATCGGAGGGTCTGAATCAGGATAGTCAGTGAGTGGCAATGTAGGATGGAGAAAAGCACCGCGGGGTGGTCAGCATGGGGATGTCAGGGAACATGCAGTGGCAATGTAGGATAGGATTTTGAAAAAAATCGCGGGGTGGTGCGCATTGTATGGGTGTGTGTTACATTACATTCACTTGTAGGAGTGAGAAAAACATCACGGGGTGGTGTGAATCGGAGGGTCTGAATTAGGATAGGCAGTGAGTGGCAATGTAGGATGGAGAAAAGCACCGCGGGGTGGTCAGCATGGGGAGGTCAGGGAACATGCTGTGGCAATGTAGGATAGGTTTCTGAAAAACATCGTGGAGTGGTGCGCATTTTATGGGTGCGTGTTACATTACATTCACTAGTAGGAGTGACAAACTCATCACGGGGTGGTGCGCATTGTATGGGTGTGTGTTACATTACATTCACTAGTAGGAGTGAGAAACACATCACGGGGTGGTGTGAATCGGAGGGTCTGAATTAGGATAGGCAGTGAGTGGCAATGTAGGATGGAGAAAAGCACCGCGGGGTGGTCAGCATGGGGAGGTCAGGGAACATGCAGTGGCAATGTAGGATAGGTTTCTGAAAAACATCGCGGGGTGGTGCGCATTGTATGGGTGTGTGTTACATTACATTCACTAGTAGGAGTGAGAAAAACATCACGGGGTGGTGTGAATCGGAGGGTTTGAATTAGGATAGGCATTGAGTGGCAATGTAGGATGGAGAAAAGCACCGCGGGGTGGTCAGCATGGGGAGGTCAGGGAACATGCAGTGGCAATGTAGGATAGGTTTCTGAAAAACATCGCGGGGTGGTGCGCATTGTATGGGTGTGTGTTACATTACCTTCACTATTAGGAGTGAGAAAAACATCACGGGGTGGTGTGAATCGGAGGGTCTGAATTAGGATAGGCAGTGAGTGGCAATGTAGGATGGAGAAAAGCACCGCAGGGTGGTCAGCATGGGGAGATCAGGGAACATGCAGTGGCAATGTAGGATAGGTTTCTGAAAAACTTCGCGGGGTGGTGCGCATTGTATGCGTGTGTGTTACATTACATTCACTAGTAGGAGTGAGAAAAACATCACGGGGTGGTGCGCATAGTATGGGTGTGTGTTACATTACATTCACTAGTAGGAGTGAGAAAAACACCACGGGGTGGTGTGAATCGGAGGGTCTGAATTAGGATAGGCAGTGAGTGGCAATGTAGGATGGAGAAAAGCACCGCGGGGTGGTCAGCATGGGGAGGTCAGGGAACATGCAGTGGCAATGTAGGATAGGTTTCTGAAAAACATCGCGGGGTGGTGCGCATTGTATGGGTGTGTGTTACAATACATTCACTAGTAGGAGTGAGAAAAACATCACGGGTTGGTGCGCATTGTATGGGTGTGTGTTACATTACATTCACTATTAGGAGTGAGAAAAACATCACGGGGTGGTGTGAATCGGAAGGTCTGAATTAGGATAGGCAGTGAATGGCAATGTAGGATGGAGAAAAGCACCGCGGGGTGGTCAGCATGGGGAGGTCAGGGAACATGCAGTGGCAATGTAGGGTAGGTTTCTGAAAAACATCGCGGGGTGGTGCGCATTGTATGGGTGTGTGTTACATTACATTCACTAGTACGAGTGAGAAAAATATCACGGGGTGGTGTGAATTGGAGGGTCTGAATTAGGATAGGCAGTGAGTGGCAATGTAGGATGGAGAAAAGCACCGCGGGGTGGTCAGCATGGGGAGGTCAGGGAACATGCAGTGGCAATGTAGGATAGGTTTCTGAAAAACATCGCGGAGTGGTGCGCATTTTATGGGTGTGTGTTACATTACATTCACTAGTAGGAGTGAGAAAAACATCACGGGGTGGTGCGCATTTTATGGGTGTGTGTTACATTACATTCACTAGTAGGAGTGAGAAAAACATCACGGGGTGGTGCGCATTGTATGGGTGTGCGTTACATTACATTCACTAGTAGGAGTGAGAAAAACATCACGGGGTGGTGCGCATTGTATGGGTGTGTGTTACATTACATTCACTAGTAGGAGTGAGAAAAACATCACGGGGTGGTGTGAAATGAGGGTCTGAATTAGGATAGGCAGTGAGTGGCAATGTAGGATGGAGAAAAGCACCGCGGTGTGGTCAGCATGGGGAGGTCAGGGAACATGCAGTGGCAATGTAGGATAGGTTTCTGAAAAACATCGCGGGGTGGTGCGCATTGTATGGGTGTGTGTTACATTACATTCACTAGTAGGAGTGAGAAAAACATCACGGGGTGGTGCGCATTGTATGGGTGTGTGTTACATTACATTCACTAGTAGGAGTGAGAAAAACATCACGGGGTGGTGTGAATCGGAGCGTCTGAATTAGGACAGGCAGTGAGTGGCAATGTAGGATAGAGAAAAGCACCGCGGAGTGGTCAGCATGGGGAGGTCAGGGAACATGCAGTGGCAATGTAGGATAGGTTTCTGAAAAACATCGCGGGGTGGTGCGCATTGTATGGGTGTGTGTTACATTACATTCACTAGTAGGAGTGAGAAAAACATCACGGGGTGGTGCGCATTGTATGGGTGTGTGTTACATTACATTCACAAGTAGGAGTGAGAAAAACATCATGGGGTGGTGTGAATCGGAGGGTCTGAATTAGGATAGGCAGTGAGTGGAAATGTAGGTTGGAGAAAAGCACCGCGGGGTGGTCAGCATGGGGAGGTCAGGCAACATGCAGTGGCAATGTAGGATAGGTTTCTGAAAAACTTCGCGGGGTGGTGCGCATTGTATGGGTGTGTGTTACATTACATTCACTAGTAGGAGTGAGAAAAACATCACGGGGTGGTGCGCATTGTATGGGTGTGTGTTACATTACATTCCCTAGTAGGAGTGAAAAAACATCACGGGGTGGTGTGAATCGGAGGGTCTGAATTAGGATAGGCAGTGAGTGGCAATGTAGGATGGAGAAAAGCACCGCGGGGTGGTCAGCATGGGGAGGTCAGGGAACATGCAGTGGCAATGTAAGATAGGTTTTTGAAAATCATCACGGGGTGGTGCGCATTGTATGGGTGTGCGTTACATTACATTCACTAGTAGGAGTGAGAAAAACATCACGGGGTGGTGCGCATTGTATGGGTGTGTGTTACATTACATTCACTAGTGGGAGTGAGAAAAACATCAGGGGGTGGTGTGAATCGGAGGGTCTCAATTAGGATAGGCAGTGAGTGGCAATGTAGGATGGAGAAAAGCACCGCTGGGTGGTCAGCATGGGGAGGTCAGGGAACATGCAGTGGCAATGTAGGATAGGTTTCTGAAAAACATCGCGGGGTGGTGCGCATTGTATGGGTGTGTGTTACATTACATTCACTAGTAGGAGTGAGAAAAACATCACGGGGTGGTGCGCATTGTATGGGTGTGTGTTACATTACATTCACTAGTAGGAGTGAGAAAAACATCACGGGGTGGTGCGCATTGTATGGGTGTGTGTTACATTACATTCACTAGTAGGAGTGAGAAAAACATCACGGGGTGGTGTGAATCGGAGGGTCTGAATTAGGATAGGCAGTCAGTGGCCATGTAGGATGGAGAAAAGCACTGCGGGCTTGTCAGCATGGGGAGGTCAGGGAACATGCAGTGGCAATGTAGGATAGGTTTCTGAAAAACATCGCGGAGTGGTGCGCATTTTATGGGTGTGTGTTACATGACATTCACTAGTAGGAGTGAGAAAAACATCACGGGGTGGTGCGCATTGTATGGGTGTGTGTTACATTACATTCACTAGTAGGAGTGAGAAAAACATCACGGGGTGGTGTGAATCGGAGGGTCTGAATTAGGATAGGCAGTGAGTGGCAATGTAGGATGGAGAAAAGCACCGCGGGGTGGTCAGCATGGGGAGGTCAGGGAACATGCAGTGGCAATGTAGGATAGGTTTCTGAAATACATCGCGGGGTGGTGCGCATTGTATGGGTGTGTGTTACATTACATTCACTAGTAGGAGTGAGAAAAACATCGCGGGGTGGTGCGCATTGTATGGGTGTGTGTTACATTACATTCACTAGTAGGAGTGAGAAAAACATCACGGGGTGGTGTGAATCGGAGGGTCTGAATTAGGATAGGCAGTGAGTGGCAATGTAGGATGGAGAAAAGCACCGCGGGGCGGTCAGCATGGGGAGGTCAGGGAACATGCAGTGGCAATGTAGGATAGGTTTCTGAAAAACTTCGCGGGGTGGTGCGCATTGTATGGGTGTGTGTTACATTACATTCAATAGTAGGAGTGAGAAAAACATCACGGGGTGGTGCGCATTGTATGGGTGTGTGTTACATTACATTCACTAGTAGGAGTGAGAAAAACATCACGGGGTGGTGTGAATCGGAGGGTCTGAATTAGGATAGGCAGTGAGTGGCAATGTAGGATGGAGAAAAGCACCGCAGGGTGGTCAGCATGGGGAGGTCAGGGAACATGCAGTGGCAATGTAGGATAGGTTTCTGAAAAACATCGCGGGGTGGTGCGCATTGTATGGGAGTGTGTTACATTACATTCACTAGTAGGAGTGAGAAAAACATCACGGGGTGGTGCGCATTGTATGGGTGTGTGTTACATTACATTCACTAGTAGGAGTGAGAAAAACATCACGGAGTGGTGTGAATCGGAGGGTCTGAATTAGGATAGGCAGTGAGTGGCAATGTAGGATGGAGAAAAGCACCGCAGGGTGGTCAGCATGTGGAGGTCAGGGAACATGAAGTGGCAATGTAGGATAGGTTTCTGAAAAACTTCGCGGGGTGGTGAGCATTGTATGAGTGTGTGTTACATTACATTCACTAGTAGGAGTGAGAAAAACATCACGGGGTGGTGCGCATTGTATGGGTGTGTGTTACATTACATTCTCTAGTAGGAGTGAGAAAAACACCACAGGGTGGTGTGAATCGTAGGGTCTTAATTAGGATAGGCAGTGAGTGGCAATGTAGGATGGAGAAAAGCACCGCGGGGTGGTCAACACGGGGAGGTCAGGGAACATGCAGTGGTATTATAGGATAGGTTTCTGAAAAACATCGCGGGGTGGTGCGCATTGTATGGGTGTGTGTTACAATACATTCACTAGTAGGAGTGAGAAAAACATCACGGGGTGGTGTGAATCGGAGGGTCTGAATTAGGATAGGCAGTGAGTGGCAATGTAGGATGGAGAAAAGCACCGCGGGGTGGTCAGCATGGGGAGGTCAGGGAACATGCAGTGGCAATGTAGGATAGGTTTCTGAAAAATATCACGGGGTGTGCGCATTTTATGGGTGTGTGTTACATTACATTCACTAGTAGGAGTGAGAAACTCATCACGGGGTGGTGCGCATTGTATGGGTGTGTGTTACATTACATTCACTAGTAGGAGTGAGAAAAACATCACGGGGTGGTGCGCATTGTATGGGTGTGTGTTACATTACATTCCCTAGTAGGAGTGAAAAAACATCACAGGGTGGTGTGAATCGGAGGGTCTGAATTAGGATAGGCAGTGAGTGGCAATGTAGGATGGAGAAAAGCACCGCGGGGTGGTCAGCATGGGGAGGTCAGGGAACATGCAGTGGCAATGTAGGATAGGTTTCTGAAAAACATCGCGGGGTGGTGCGCATTTTATGGGTGTGTGTTACATTACATTCACTAGTAGGAGTGAGAAACTCATCACGGGGTGGTGCGCATTGTATGGGTGTGTGTTACATTACATTCACTAGTGGGAGTGAGAAAAACATCGAGGGGTGGTGTGAATCAGAGGGTCTGAATTAGGATAGGCAGTGAGTGGCAATGTAGGATGGAGAAAAGCACCGCGGGGTGGTGAGCATGGGGAAGTCAGGGAACATGCAGTGGCAATGTAGGATAGGTTTCTGAAAAACATCGTGGGGTGGTGCGCATTGTATATGTGTGTGTTACATTACATTCACTAGTAGGAGTGAGAAAAACATCACGGGGTGGTGCGCATTGTATGGGTGTGTGTTACATTACATTCACTAGTAGGAGTGAGAAAAACACCACGGTGTGGTGTGAATCAGAGGGTCTTAATTAGGATAGGCAGTGAGTGGCAATGTAGGATGGAGAAAAGCACCGCGGGGTGGTCAGCACGGGGAGGTCAGGGAACATGCAGTGACATTATAGGATAGGTTTATGAAAAACATCGCGGGGTGTGCGCATTTTATGGGTGTGTGTTACATTACATTCACTAGTAGGAGTGAGAAACTCATCACGGGGTAGTGCGCATTGTATGGGTGTGTGTTACATTACATTCCCTAGTAGGAGTGAAAAAACATCACAGGGTGGTGTGAATCAGAGGGTCTGAATTAGGATAGGCAGTGAGTGGCAATGTAGGATGGAGAAAAGCACCGCGGGGTGGTCAGCATGGGGAGGTCAGGGAACATGCATTGGCAATGTAGGATAGGTTTCTGAAAAACATCGCGGGCTGGTGCGCATTTTATGGGTGTGTGTTACATTACATTCACTAGTAGGAGTGAGAAACTCATCACGGGGTGGTGCGCATTGTATGGGTGTGTGTTACATTACATTCACTAGTGGGAGTGAGAAAAACATCACGGGGTGGTGCGCATTGTATGGGTGTGTGTTACATTACATTCACTTGTAGGAGTGAGAAAAACATCTCGGGATGTGTGAATCGGAGGGTCTGAATTAGGATAGGCAGTGAGTGGCAATGTAGGATGGAGAAAAGCACCGCGGGGTGGTCAGCATGGGGAGGTCAGGGAACATGCAGTGGCAATGTAGGATAGGTTTCTGAAAAACATCGTGGGGTGGTGCGCATTGTATATGTGTGTGTTACATTACATTCACTAGTAGGAGTGAGAAAAACATCACGGGGTGGTGCGCATTGTATGGGTGTGTGTTACATTACATTCACTAGTAGGAGTTAGAAAAACATCACGGGGTGGTGTGAATCGGAGGCTCTGAATTAGGATAGGCAGTGAGTGGCAATGTAGGATGGAGAAAAGCACCGCTGGGTGGTCAGCATGGGGAGGTCAGGGAACATGCAGTGGCAATGTAGGATAGGTTTCTGAAAAACATCGGGGAGTGGTGCGCATTGTATGTGTGTGTGTTACATTACATTCACTAGTAGGAGTGAGAAAAACATCACGGGGTGGTGCGCATTGTATGGGTGTGTGTTACATTACATTCACTTGTAGGAGTGAGAAAAACATCACGGGATGTGTGAATCGGAGGGTCTGAATTAGGATAGGCAGTGAGTGTCAATGTAGGATGGAGAAAAGCACCGCAGGCAGGTCAGCATGGGGAGGTCAGGGTACATGCAGTGGCAATGTAGGATAGGTTTCTGAAAAACATCGCGAAGTGGTGCGCATTTTATGGGTGTGTGTTACATGACATTCACTAGTAGGAGTGAGAAAAACATCACGGGTTGGTGCGCATTGTATGGGTGTGTGTTACATTACATTCACTAGTAGGAGTGAGAAAAACATCATGGGGTGGTGTGAATCGGAGGGTCTGAATTAGGATAGGCAGTGAGTGGAAATGTAGGTTGGAGAAAAGCACCGCGGGGTGGTCAGCATGGGGAGGTCAGGGAACATGCAGTGGCAATATAGGATAGGTTTCTGAAAAACTTCGCGGGGTGGTGCGCATTGTATGGGTGTGTGTTACATTACATTCACTAGTAGGAGTGAGAAAAACATCACGGGGTGCTGCGCATTTTATGGGTGTGTGTTACATTACATTCACTAGTAGGAATGAGAAAAACATCACGGGTTGGTGCGCATTGTATGGGTGTGTGTTACATTACATTCACTAGTAGGAGTGAGAAAAACATCACGGGGTGGTGTGAATCGGAGGGTCTGAATTAGGATAGGCAGTGAGTGGCAATGTAGGATGGAGAAAAGCACCGCGGGGTGGTCAGCATGGGGAGGTCAGGGAACATGCAGTGGCAATGTAGGATAGGTTTCTGAAAAACATCGCCGGGTGTTGCGCATTGTATGGGTGTGTGTTACATTACATTCACTAGTAGGAGTGAGAAAAACATCACGGGTTGGTGCGCATTGTATGGGTGTGTGTTACGTTACATTCACTAGTAGGAGTGAGAAAAACATCACGGGGTGGTGTGAATCGGAGGGTCCGAATTAGGATAGGCAGTGAGTGGCAATGTAGGATGGAGAAAAGCACCGCGGGGTGGTCAGCATGGGGAGGTCAGGGAACATGCAGTGGCAATGTAGGATAGGTTTCTGAAAAACATCGCGGAGTGGTGCGCATTTTATGGGTGTGTGTTACATTACATTCACTAGTAGGAGTGAGAAAAACATAACGGGGTGGTGCGCATTTTATAGGTGTGTGTTACATTACATTCACTAGTAGGAGTGAGAAAAACATCACGGGGTGGTGCGCATTGTATGGGTGTGTGTTACATTACATTCACTAGTAGGAGTGAGAAAAACATCACGGGGTGGTGTGAATCGGAGGGTCTGAATTAGGATAGGCAGTGAGTGGCAATGTAGGATGGAGAAAAGCACCGCGGGGTGGTCAGCATGGGGAGGTCAGGGAACATGCAGTGGCAATGTAGGATAGGTTTCTGAAAAACATCGCCGGGTGTTGCGCATTGTATGGGTGTGTGTTACATTACATTCACTAGTAGGAGTGAGAAAAACATCACGGGTTGGTGCGCATTGTATGGGTGTGTGTTACGTTACATTCACTAGTAGGAGTGAGAAAAACATCACGGGGTGGTGTGAATCGGAGGGTCCGAATTAGGATAGGCAGTGAGTGGCAATGTAGGATGGAGAAAAGCACCGCGGGGTGGTCAGCATGGGGAGGTCAGGGAACATGCAGTGGCAATGTAGGATAGGTTTCTGAAAAACATCGCGGGGTGGTGCGCATTGTATGGGTGTGTGTTACATTACATTCACTAGTAGGAGTGAGAAAAACATCACGGGGTGGTGCGCATTGTATGGGTGTGTGTTACATTACATTCACTAGTAGGAGTGAGAAAAACATCACGGGGTGCTGCACATTTTATGGGTGTGTGTTACATTACATTCACTAGTAGGAATGAGAAAAACATCACGGGGTGGTGCGCATTGTATGGGTGTGTGTTACATTTCATTCACTAGTAGGAGTGAGAAAAACATCACGGGGTGGTGTGAATCGGAGGGTCTGAATTAGGATAGGCAGTGAGTGGCAATGTAGGATGGAGAAAAGCACCGCGTGGTGGTCCGCATGGGGAGGTCAGGGAATATGCAGTGGCAATGTAGGATAGGTTTCTGAAAAACATCGCGGGGTGTTGCGCATTGTATGGGTGTGTGTTACATTACATTCACTAGTAGGAGTGAGAAAAACATCACGGGGTGGTGCGCATTGTATGGGTTTGTGTTACATTACATTCACTAGTAGGAGTGAGAAAAACATCACGGGGTGGTGCGCATTGTATGGGTGTGTGTTACATTACATTCACTAGTAGGAGTGAGAAAAACATCACGGGGTGGTGTGAATCGGAGGGTCCGAATTAGGATAGGCAGTGAGTGGCAATGTAGGATGGAGAAAAGCACCGCGGGGTGGTCAGCATGGGGAGGTCAGGGAACATGCAGTGGCAATGTAGGATAGGTTTCTGAAAAACATCGCGGGGTGGTGCGCATTGTATGGGTGTGTGTTACATTACATTCACTAGTAGGAGTGAGAAAAACATCACGGGGTGGTGCGCATTGTATGGGTGTGCGTTACATTACATTCACTAGTAGGAGTGAGAAAAACATCACGGGGTGGTGCGCATTGTATGGGTGTGTGTTACATTACATTCACTAGTGGGAGTGAGAAAAACATCAGGGGGTGGTGTGAATCGGAGGGTCTCAATTAGGATAGGCAGTGAGTGGCAATGTAGGATGGAGAAAAGCACCGCTGGGTGGTCAGCATGGGGAGGTCAGGGAACATGCAGTGGCAATGTAGGATAGGTTTCTGAAAAACATCGCGGGGTGGTGCGCATTGTATGGGTGTGTGTTACATTACATTCACTAGTAGGAGTGAGAAAAACATCACGGGGTGGTGCGCATTGTATGGGTGTGTGTTACATTACATTCACTAGTAGGAGTGAGAAAAACATCACGGGGTGGTGCGCATTGTATGGGTGTGTGTTACATTACATTCACTAGTAGGAGTGAGAAAAACATCACGGGGTGGTGTGAATCGGAGGGTCTGAATTAGGATAGGCAGTCAGTGGCCATGTAGGATGGAGAAAAGCACTGCGGGCTTGTCAGCATGGGGAGGTCAGGGAACATGCAGTGGCAATGTAGGATAGGTTTCTGAAAAACATCGCGGAGTGGTGCGCATTTTATGGGTGTGTGTTACATGACATTCACTAGTAGGAGTGAGAAAAACATCACGGGGTGGTGCGCATTGTATGGGTGTGTGTTACATTACATTCACTAGTAGGAGTGAGAAAAACATCACGGGGTGGTGTGAATCGGAGGGTCTGAATTAGGATAGGCAGTGAGTGGCAATGTAGGATGGAGAAAAGCACCGCGGGGTGGTCAGCATGGGGAGGTCAGGGAACATGCAGTGGCAATGTAGGATAGGTTTCTGAAATACATCGCGGGGTGGTGCGCATTGTATGGGTGTGTGTTACATTACATTCACTAGTAGGAGTGAGAAAAACATCGCGGGGTGGTGCGCATTGTATGGGTGTGTGTTACATTACATTCACTAGTAGGAGTGAGAAAAACATCACGGGGTGGTGTGAATCGGAGGGTCTGAATTAGGATAGGCAGTGAGTGGCAATGTAGGATGGAGAAAAGCACCGCGGGGCGGTCAGCATGGGGAGGTCAGGGAACATGCAGTGGCAATGTAGGATAGGTTTCTGAAAAACTTCGCGGGGTGGTGCGCATTGTATGGGTGTGTGTTACATTACATTCAATAGTAGGAGTGAGAAAAACATCACGGGGTGGTGCGCATTGTATGGGTGTGTGTTACATTACATTCACTAGTAGGAGTGAGAAAAACATCACGGGGTGGTGTGAATCGGAGGGTCTGAATTAGGATAGGCAGTGAGTGGCAATGTAGGATGGAGAAAAGCACCGCAGGGTGGTCAGCATGGGGAGGTCAGGGAACATGCAGTGGCAATGTAGGATAGGTTTCTGAAAAACATCGCGGGGTGGTGCGCATTGTATGGGAGTGTGTTACATTACATTCACTAGTAGGAGTGAGAAAAACATCACGGGGTGGTGCGCATTGTATGGGTGTGTGTTACATTACATTCACTAGTAGGAGTGAGAAAAACATCACGGAGTGGTGTGAATCGGAGGGTCTGAATTAGGATAGGCAGTGAGTGGCAATGTAGGATGGAGAAAAGCACCGCAGGGTGGTCAGCATGTGGAGGTCAGGGAACATGAAGTGGCAATGTAGGATAGGTTTCTGAAAAACTTCGCGGGGTGGTGAGCATTGTATGCGTGTGTGTTACATTACATTCACTAGTAGGAGTGAGAAAAACATCACGGGGTGGTGCGCATTGTATGGGTGTGTGTTACATTACATTCTCTAGTAGGAGTGAGAAAAACACCACAGGGTGGTGTGAATCGTAGGGTCTTAATTAGGATAGGCAGTGAGTGGCAATGTAGGATGGAGAAAAGCACCGCGGGGTGGTCAACACGGGGAGGTCAGGGAACATGCAGTGGCATTATAGGATAGGTTTCTGAAAAACATCGCGGGGTGGTGCGCATTGTATGGGTGTGTGTTACAATACATTCACTAGTAGGAGTGAGAAAAACATCACGGGGTGGTGTGAATCGGAGGGTCTGAATTAGGATAGGCAGTGAGTGGCAATGTAGGATGGAGAAAAGCACCGCGGGGTGGTCAGCATGGGGAGGTCAGGGAACATGCAGTGGCAATGTAGGATAGGTTTCTGAAAAATATCACGGGGTGTGCGCATTTTATGGGTGTGTGTTACATTACATTCACTAGTAGGAGTGAGAAACTCATCACGGGGTGGTGCGCATTGTATGGGTGTGTGTTACATTACATTCACTAGTAGGAGTGAGAAAAACATCACGGGGTGGTGCGCATTGTATGGGTGTGTGTTACATTACATTCCCTAGTAGGAGTGAAAAAACATCACAGGGTGGTGTGAATCGGAGGGTCTGAATTAGGATAGGCAGTGAGTGGCAATGTAGGATGGAGAAAAGCACCGCGGGGTGGTCAGCATGGGGAGGTCAGGGAACATGCAGTGGCAATGTAGGATAGGTTTCTGAAAAACATCGCGGGGTGGTGCGCATTTTATGGGTGTGTGTTACATTACATTCACTAGTAGGAGTGAGAAACTCATCACGGGGTGGTGCGCATTGTATGGGTGTGTGTTACATTACATTCACTAGTGGGAGTGAGAAAAACATCGAGGGGTGGTGTGAATCAGAGGGTCTGAATTAGGATAGGCAGTGAGTGGCAATGTAGGATGGAGAAAAGCACCGCGGGGTGGTGAGCATGGGGAAGTCAGGGAACATGCAGTGGCAATGTAGGATAGGTTTCTGAAAAACATCGTGGGGTGGTGCGCATTGTATATGTGTGTGTTACATTACATTCACTAGTAGGAGTGAGAAAAACATCACGGGGTGGTGCGCATTGTATGGGTGTGTGTTACATTACATTCACTAGTAGGAGTGAGAAAAACACCACGGTGTGGTGTGAATCAGAGGGTCTTAATTAGGATAGGCAGTGAGTGGCAATGTAGGATGGAGAAAAGCACCGCGGGGTGGTCAGCACGGGGAGGTCAGGGAACATGCAGTGACATTATAGGATAGGTTTCTGAAAAACATCGCGGGGTGGTGCGCATTGTATGGGTGTGTGTTACAATACATTCACTAGTAGGAGTGAGAAAAACATCACGGGGTGGTGTGAATCGGAGGGTCTGAATTAGGATAGGCAGTGAGTGGCAATGTAGGATGGAGAAAAGCACCGCAGGGTGGTCAGCATGGGGAGGTCAGGGAACATGCAGTGGCAATGTAGGATAGGTTTATGAAAAACATCGCGGGGTGTGCGCATTTTATGGGTGTGTGTTACATGACATTCACTAGTAGGAGTGAGAAACTCATCACGGGGTGGTGCGCATTGTATGGGTGTGTGTTACATTACATTCCCTAGTAGGAGTGAAAAAACATCACAGGGTGGTGTGAATCAGAGGGTCTGAATTAGGATAGGCAGTGAGTGGCAATGTAGGATGGAGAAAAGCACCGCGGGGTGGTCAGCATGGGGAGGTCAGGGAACATGCATTGGCAATGTAGGATAGGTTTCTGAAAAACATCGCGGGCTGGTGCGCATTTTATGGGTGTGTGTTACATTACATTCACTAGTAGGAGTGAGAAACTCATCACGGGGTGGTGCGCATTGTATGGGTGTGTGTTACATTACATTCACTAGTGGGAGTGAGAAAAACATCACGGGGTGGTGCGCATTGTATGGGTGTGTGTTACATTACATTCACTTGTAGGAGTGAGAAAAACATCACGGGATGTGTGAATCGGAGGGTCTGAATTAGGATAGGCAGTGAGTGGCAATGTAGGATGGAGAAAAGCACCGCGGGGTGGTCAGCATGGGGAGGTCAGGGAACATGCAGTGGCAATGTAGGATAGGTTTCTGAAAAACATCGTGGGGTGGTGCGCATTGTATATGTGTGTGTTACATTACATTCACTAGTAGGAGTGAGAAAAACATCACGGGGTGGTGCGCATTGTATGGGTGTGTGTTACATTACATTCACTAGTAGGAGTTAGAAAAACATCACGGGGTGGTGTGAATCGGAGGCTCTGAATTAGGATAGGCAGTGAGTGGCAATGTAGGATGGAGAAAAGCACCGCTGGGTGGTCAGCATGGGGAGGTCAGGGAACATGCAGTGGCAATGTAGGATAGGTTTCTGAAAAACATCGGGGAGTGGTGCGCATTGTATGTGTGTGTGTTACATTACATTCACTAGTAGGAGTGAGAAAAACATCACGGGGTGGTGCGCATTGTATGGGTGTGTGTTACATTACATTCACTTGTAGGAGTGAGAAAAACATCACGGGATGTGTGAATCGGAGGGTCTGAATTAGGATAGGCAGTGAGTGTCAATGTAGGATGGAGAAAAGCACCGCGGGCAGGTCAGCATGGGGAGGTCAGGGTACATGCAGTGGCAATGTAGGATAGGTTTCTGAAAAACATCGCGAAGTGGTGCGCATTTTATGGGTGTGTGTTACATGACATTCACTAGTAGGAGTGAGAAAAACATCACGGGTTGGTGCGCATTGTATGGGTGTGTGTTACATTACATTCACTAGTAGGAGTGAGAAAAACATCATGGGGTGGTGTGAATCGGAGGGTCTGAATTAGGATAGGCAGTGAGTGGAAATGTAGGTTGGAGAAAAGCACCGCGGGGTGGTCAGCATGGGGAGGTCAGGGAACATGCAGTGGCAATATAGGATAGGTTTCTGAAAAACTTCGCGGGGTGGTGCGCATTGTATGGGTGTGTGTTACATTACATTCACTAGTAGGAGTGAGAAAAACATCACGGGGTGCTGCGCATTTTATGGGTGTGTGTTACATTACATTCACTAGTAGGAGTGAGAAAAACATCACGGGGTGGTGCGCATTGTATGGGTTTGTGTTACATTACATTCACTAGTAGGAGTGAGAAAAACATCACGGGGTGGTGCGCATTGTATGGGTGTGTGTTACATTACATTCACTAGTAGGAGTGAGAAAAACATCACGGGGTGGTGTGAATCGGAGGGTCTGAATTAGGATAGGCAGTGAGTGTCAATGTAGGATGGAGAAAAGCACCGTGGGGTGGTCAGCATGGGGAGGTCAGAGAACATGCAGTGGCAATGTAGGATAGGTTTCTGAAAAACATCGTGGAGTGGTGCGCATTTTATGGGTGTGTGTTACATTACATTCGCTAGTAGGAGTGAGAAAAACATCACGGGGTGGTGAGCATTGTATGGGTGTGTGTTACATTACATTCACTAGTAGGAGTGAGAAAAACATCATGGGGTGGTGTTAATCGGAGGGTCTGAATTAGGATAGGCAGTGAGTGGCAATGTAGGAGGGAGAAAAGCACCGCGGGGTGGTCAGCATGGGGAGGTCAAGGAACATGCAGTGGCAATGTAGGATAGGTTTCTGAAAAACATCGCGGGGTGTTGCGCATTGTATGGGTGTGTGTTACATTACATTCACTAGTAGGAGTGAGAAAAACATCACGGGGTGGTGCGCATTGTATGGGTGTGTGTTACTTTACATTCACTAGTAGGAGTGAGAAAAACATCACGGGGTGTGTTAATCGGAGGGTCTGAATTAGGATAGGCAGTGAGTGTCAATGTAGGATGGAGAAAAGCACCGCAGGCTGGTCAGCATGGGGAGGTCAGGGAACATGCAGTGGCAATGTAGGATAGCTTTCTGAAAAACATCGCGGAGTGGTGCGCATTTTATGGGTGTGTGTTACATGACATTCACTAGTAGGAGTGAGAAAAACATCACGGGTTGGTGCGCATTGTATGGGTGTGTGTTACGTTACATTCACTAGTAGGAGTGAGAAAAACATCACGGGGTGGTGTGAATCGGAGGGTCTGAATTAGGATAGGCAGTGAGTGGCAATGTAGGATGGAGAAAAGCACCGCGGGGTGGTCAGCATGGGGAGGTCAGGGAACATGCAGTGGCAATGTAGGATAGGTTTCTGAAAAACATCGCGGGGTGGTGCGCATTGTATGGGTGTGTGTTACATTACATTCACTAGTAGGAGTGAGAAAAACATCATGGGGTGGTGTGAATCGGAGGGTCTGAATTAGGATAGGCAGTGCGTGGAAATGTAGGTTGGAGAAAAGCACCGCGGGGTGGTCAGCATGGGGAGGTCAGGGAACATGCAGTGGCAATGTAGGATAGCTTTCTGAAAAACATCGCGGAGTGGTGCGCATTTTATGGGTGTGTGTTACATGACATTCACTAGTAGGAGTGAGAAAAACATCACGGGTTGGTGCGCATTGTATGGGTGTGTGTTACGTTACATTCACTAGTAGGAGTGAGAAAAACATCACGGGGTGGTGTGAATCGGAGGGTCTGAATTAGGATAGGCAGTGAGTGGCAATGTAGGATGGAGAAAAGCACCGCGGGGTGGTCAGCATGGGGAGGTCAGGGAACATGCAGTGGCAATGTAGGATAGGTTTCTGAAAAACATCGCGGGGTGGTGCGCATTGTATGGGTGTGTGTTACATTACATTCACTAGTAGGAGTGAGAAAAACATCACGGGGTGGTGCGCATTGTATGGGTGTGTGTTACATTACATTCACTAGTAGGAATGAGAAAAACATCACGGGGTGGTGCTCATTGTATGGGTGTGTGTTACATTACATTCACTAGTAGGAGTGAGAAAAACATCACGGGGTGGTGTGAATCGGAGGGTCTGAATTAGGATAGGCAGTGATTGGCAATGTAGGATGGAGAAAAGCACCGCGGGGTGGTCAGCATGGGGAGGTCAGGGAACATGCAGTGGCAATGTAGGATAGGTTTCTGAAAAACATCGCTGGGTGGTGCGCATTGTATGGGTGTGTGTTACATTACATTCAATAGTAGGAGTGAGAAACTCATCACGGGGTGGTGCGCATTGTATGGGTGTGTGTTACATTACATTCACTAGTGGGAGTGAGAAAAACATCACGGGGTGGTGTGAATCGGAGGGTCTGAATTAGGATAGGCAGTGAGTGGCAATGTAGGATGGAGAAAAGCACCGCGGGGTGGTCAGCATGGGGAGGTCAGGGAACATGCAGTGGCAATGTAGGATAGGTTTCTGAAAAACATCGTGGGGTGGTGCGCATTGTATGGGTGTGTGTTTCATTACATTCACTAGAAGGAGTGATAAAAACATCACGGGGTGGTGCGCATTGTATGGGTGTGTGTTACATTACATTCACTAGTAGGAGTGAGAAAAACATCACGGGGTGGTGTGAATCGGAGGGTCTGAATTAGGATAGGCAGTGAGTGGCAATGTAGGATGGAGAAAAGCACCGCGGGGTGGTCAGCATGGGGAGGTCAGGGAACATGCAGTGGCAATGTAGGATAGGTTTCTGAAAAACATCGCGGAGTGGTGCGCATTTTATGGGTGTGTGTTACATTACATTCACTAGTAGGAGTGAGAAAAACATCACGGGGTGGTGCGCATTTTATGGGTGTGTGTTACTTTACATTCACTAGTAGGAGTGAGAAAAACATCACGGGGTGGTGCGCATTGTATGGGTGTGTGTTACATTACATTCACTAGTAGGAGTGAGAAAAACATAACGGGGTGGTGTGAATCGGAGGGTCTGAATTAGGATACGCAGTGAGTGGCAATGTAGGATGGAGAAAAGCACCGCAGGTTGGTCAGCATGGGGAGGTCAGGGAACATGCAGTTGCAATGTAGGATAGGTTTCTGAAAAACATCGCGGGGTGTTGCGCATTGTATGGGTGTGTGTTACATTACATTCACTAGTACGAGTGAGAAAAACATCGCGGGGTGGTGCGCATTGTATGGGTGTGTGTTACATTACATTCACTAGTAGGAGTGAGAAAAACATCACGGGGTGGTGTGAATCGGAGGGTCTGAATTAGGATAGGCAGTGAGTGTCAATGTAGGATGGAGAAAAGCACCGCGGGCTGGTCAGCATGGGTAGGTCAGGGAACATGTAGTGGCAATGTAGGATAGGTTTCTGAAAAACATCGCGGAGTGGTGCGCATTTTATGGGTGTGTGTTACATGACATTCACTAGTAGGAGTGAGAAAAACATCACGGGTTGGTGCGCATTGTATGGGGCTGTGTTACATTACATTCACTAGTAGGAGTGAGAAAAACATCACGGGGTGGTGTGAATCGGAGGGTCTGAATTAGGATAGGCAGTGAGTGGCAATGTAGGATGGAGAAAACACCGCGGGGTGGTCAGCATGGGGAGGTGAGGGAACATGCAGTGGCATGTAGGATAGGTTCCTGAAAAACATGGCGGGGTGGTGCGCATTGTACGGGTGTGTGTTACATTACATTCACTAGTAGGAGTGAGAAAAACATCACGGGGTGGTGCGCATTGTATGGGTGTGTGTTACATTACATTCACTAGTAGGAGTGAGAAAAACATCACGGGGTGGTGTGAATCGGAGGGTCTGAATTAGGATAGGCAGTGAGTGGCAATGTAGGATAGAGAAAAGCACCGCGGGGTGGTCAGCATGGGGAGGTCAGGGAACATTCAGTGGCAATGTAGGATAGGTTTCGGAAAAACATCGCGGAGTGGTGCGCATTTTATGGGTGTGTGTTACATTACATTCACTAGTAGGAGTGAGAAAAACATCACGGGGTGGTGCGCATTTTATGGGTGTGTGTTACTTTACATTCACTAGTAGGAGTGAGAAAAACATCACGGGGTGGTGCGCATTGTATGGGTGTGTGTTACATTACATTCACTAGTAGGAGTGAGAAAAACATCACGGGGTGGTGTGAATCGGAGGGTCTGAATTAGGATAGGCAGTGATTGGCAATGTAGGATGGAGAAAAGCACCGCGGGTTGGTCAGCATGGGGAGGTCAGGGAACATGCAGTGGCAATGTAGGATAGGTTTCTGAAAAACATCGCGGGGTGTTGCGCATTGTATGGGTGTGTGTTACATTACATTCACTAGTACGAGTGAGAAAAACATCGCGGGGTGGTGCGCATTGTATGGGTGTGTGTTACATTACATTCACTAGTACGAGTGAGAAAAACATCGCGGGGTGGTGCGCATTGTATGGGTGTGTGTTACATTACATTCACTAGTAGGAGTGAGAAAAACATCACGGGGTGGTGTGAATCGGAGGGTCTGAATTAGGATAGGCAGTGAGTGTCAATGTAGGATGGAGAAAAGCACCGCGGGCTGGTCAGCATGGGTAGGTCAGGGAACATGTAGTGGCAATGTAGGATAGGTTTCTGAAAAACATCGCGGAGTGGTGCGCATTTTATGGGTGTGTGTTACATGACATTCACTAGTAGGAGTGAGAAAAACATCACGGGTTGGTGCGCATTGTATGGGGCTGTGTTACATTACATTCACTAGTAGGAGTGAGAAAAACATCACGGGGTGGTGTGAATCGGAGGGTCTGAATTAGGATAGGCAGTGAGTGGCAATGTAGGATGGAGAAAACACCGCGGGGTGGTCAGCATGGGGAGGTGAGGGAACATGCAATGGCATGTAGGATAGGTTCCTGAAAAACATGGCGGGGTGGTGCGCATTGTACGGGTGTGTGTTACATTACATTCACTAGTAGGAGTGAGAAAAACATCACGGGGTGGTGCGCATTGTATGGGTGTGTGTTACATTACATTCACTAGTAGGAGTGAGAAAAACATCACGGGGTGGTGTGAATCGGAGGGTCTGAATTAGGATAGGCAGTGAGTGGCAATGTAGGATAGAGAAAAGCACCGCGGGGTGGTCAGCATGGGGAGGTCAGGGAACATTCAGTGGAAATGTAGGATAGGTTTCGGAAAAACATCGCGGAGTGGTGCGCATTTTATGGGTGTGTGTTACATTACATTCACTAGTAGGAGTGAGAAAAACATCACGGGGTGGTGCGCATTTTATGGGTGTGTGTTACTTTACATTCACTAGTAGGAGTGAGAAAAACATCACGGGGTGGTGCGCATTGTATGGGTGTGTGTTACATTACATTCACTAGTAGGAGTGAGAAAAACATCACGGGGTGGTGTGAATCGGAGGGTCTGAATTAGGATAGGCAGTGATTGGCAATGTAGGATGGAGAAAAGCACCGCGGGTTGGTCAGCATGGGGAGGTCAGGGAACATGCAGTGGCAATGTAGGATAGGTTTCTGAAAAACATCGCGGGGTGTTGCGCATTGTATGGGTGTGTGTTACATTACATTCACTAGTAGGAGTGAGAAAAACATCGCGGGGTGGTGCGCATTGTATGGGTGTGTGTTACATTACATTCACTAGTAGGAGTGAGAAAAACATCACGGGGTGGTGTGAATCGGAGGGTCTGAATTAGGATAGGCAGTGAGTGTCAATGTAGGATGGAGAAAAGCACCGCAGGCTGCTCAGCATGGGGAGGTCAGGGAACATGCAGTGGCAATGTAGGATAGGTTTCTGAAAAACATCGCGGAGTGGTGCGCATTTTATGGGTGTGTGTTACATGACATTCACTAGTAGGAGTGAGAAAAACATCACAGGTTGGTGCGCATTGTATGGGTGTGTGTTACATTACATTCACTAGTAGGAGTGAGAAAAACATCACGGGGTGGTGTGAATCGGAGGGTCTGAATTAGGATAGGCAGTGAGTGGCAATGTAGGATGGAGAAAACACCGCGGGGTGGTCAGCATGGGGAGGTCAGGGAACATGCAGTGGCATGTAGGATAGGTTCCTGAAAAACATCGCGGGGTGGTGCGCATTGTATGGGTGTGTGTTACATTACATTCACTAGTAGGAGTGAGAAAAACATCACGGGGTGGTGCGCATTGTATGGGTGTGTGTTACATTACATTCACTAGTAGGAGTGAGAAAAACATCACGGGGTGGTGTGAATCGCAGCGTCTGAATTAGGATAGGCAGTGAGTGGCAATGTAGGTTAGAGAAAAGCACCGCGGGGTGGTCAGCATGGGGAGGTCAGGGAACATGCAGTGGCAATGTAGGATAGGTTTCTGAAAAACATCGCGGGGTGGTGCGCATTGATGGGTGTGTGTTACATTACATTCACTAGTAGGAGTGAGAAAAACATCATGGTGTGGTGTGAATCGGAGGGTCTGAATTAGGATAGGCAGTGAGTGGAAATGTAAGTTGGAGTAAAGCACCGCGGGGTAGTCAGCATGGGGAGGTCAGGGAACATGCAGTGGCAATGTAGGATAAGTTTCTGAAAAACTTCGCGGGGTGGTGCGCATTGTATGGGTGTGTGTTACATTACATTCACTAGTAGGAGTGAGAAAAACATCACGGGGTGGTGCGCATTTTATGGGTGTGTGTTACATTACATTCACTAGTAGGAATGAGAAAAACATCACGGGGTGGTGCGCATTGTATGGGTGTGTGTTACATTACATTCACTAGTAGGAGTGAGAAAAACATCATGGGGTGGTGTGAATCGGAGGGTCTGAATTAGGATAGGCAGTGAGTGGCAATGTAGGATGGAGAAAAGCACCGTGGGGTGGTCAGCATGGGGAGGTCAGGGAACATGCAGTGGCAATGTAGGATAGGTTTCTCAAAAACTTCGCGGGGTGGTGCGCATTGTATGGGTGTGTGTTACATTACATTCACTAGTGGGAGTGAGAAAAACATCACGGGGTGGTGCGCATTGTATGGGTGTGTGTTACATTACATTCACTAGTAGGAGTGAGAAAAACACCACAGGGTGGTGTGAATCGGATGGTCTGAATTAGGATAGGCAGTGAGGGGCAATGTAGGATGGAGAAAAGCACCGCGGGGTGGTCAGCACGGGGAGGTCAGGGAACATGCAGTGGCAATGTAGGATAGGTTTCTGAAAAACATCGCGGGGTGGTGCGCATTGTATGGGTGTGTGTTACAATACATTCACTAGTAGGAGTGAGAAAAACATCACGGGGTGGTGCGCATTGTATGGGTGTGTGTTACATTACATTCACTAGTAGGAGTGAGAAAAACATCACGGGGTGGTGTGAATCGGAGGGTCTGAATTAGGATAGGCAGTGAGTGGCAATGTAGGATGGAGAAAAGCACCGCAGGATGGAGAAAAGCACCGCGGGATGGTCAGCATGGGGAGGTCAGGGAACATGCAGTGGCAATGTAGGGTAGGTTTCTGAAAAACATCGCGGGGTGGTGCGCATTGTATGGGTGTGTGTTACATTACATTCACTAGTAGGAGTGAGAAAAACATAGCGGGGTGCTGCGCATTGTATGGGTGTGTGTTACATTACATTCCCTAGTAGGAGTGAAAAAACATCACGGGGTGGTGTGAATCGGAGGGTCTGAATTAGGATAGGCAGTGAGTGGCAATGTAGGATGGAGAAAAGCACCGCGGGGTTGTCAGCATGGGGAGGTCAGGGAACATGCAGTGGCAATGTAGGATAGGTTTCTGAAAAACATCGTGGGGTGGTGCGCATTGTATGGGTGTGTGTTACATTACATTCACTAGTAGGAGTGATAAAAACATCACGGGGTGGTGCGCATTGTATGGGTGTGTGTTACATTACATTCACTAGTAGGAGTGAGAAAAACATCACGGGGTGGTGTGAATCGGAGGGTCTGAATTAGGATCGGCAGTGAGTGGCAATGTAAGATGGAGAAAAGCACCACGGGGTGGTCAGCATGGGGAGGTCAGGGAACATGCAGTGGCAATGTAGGATAGGTTTCTGAAAAACATCGCGGAGTGGTGCGCATTTTATGGGTGTGTGTTACATTACATTCACTAGTAGGAGTGAGAAAAACATCACGGGGTGGTGCGCATTTTATGGGTGTGTGTTACTTTACATTCACTAGTAGGAGTGAGAAAAACATCACGGGGTGGTGCGCATTGTATGGGTGTGTGTTACATTACATTCACTAGTAGGAGTGAGAAAAACATCACGGGGTGGTGTGAATCGGAGGGTCTGAATTAGGATAGGCAGTGAGTGGCAATGTAGGATGGAGAAAAGCACCGCGGGTTGGTCAGCATGGGGAGGTCGGAACATGCAGTGGCAAAGTAGGATAGGTTTCTGAAAAACATCGCGGGGTGTTGCGCATTGTATGGGTGTGTGTTACATTACATTCACTAGTAGGAGTGAGAAAAACATCGCGGGGTGGTGCGCATTGTATGGGTGTGTGTTACATTACATTCACTAGTAGGAGTGAGAAAAACATCACGGGGTGGTGTGAATCGGAGGGTCTGAATTAGGATAGGCAGTGAGTGTCAATGTAGGATGGAGAAAAGCACCGCGGGCTGGTCAGCATGGGGAAGTCAGGGAACATGCAGTGGCAATGTAGGATAGGTTTCTGAAAAACATCGCGGAGTGGTGCGCATTTTATGGGTGTGTGTTACATGACATTCACTAGTAGGAGTGAGAAAAACATCACGGGTTGGTGCGCATTGTATGGGTGTGTGTTACATTACATTCACTAGTAGGAGTGAGAAAAACATAGCGGGGTGCTGCGCATTGTATGGGTGTGTGTTACATTACATTCCCTAGTAGGAGTGAAAAAACATCACGGGGTGGTGTGAATCGGAGGGTCTGAATTAGGATAGGCAGTGAGTGGCAATGTAGGATGGAGAAAAGCACCGCGGGGTTGTCAGCATGGGGAGGTCAGGGAACATGCAGTGGCAATGTAGGATAGGTTTCTGAAAAACATCGTGGGGTGGTGCGCATTGTATGGGTGTGTGTTACATTACATTCACTAGTAGGAGTGATAAAAACATCACGGGGTGGTGCGCATTGTATGGGTGTGTGTTACATTACATTCACTAGTAGGAGTGAGAAAAACATCACGGGGTGGTGTGAATCGGAGGGTCTGAATTAGGATCGGCAGTGAGTGGCAATGTAAGATGGAGAAAAGCACCACGGGGTGGTCAGCATGGGGAGGTCAGGGAACATGCAGTGGCAATGTAGGATAGGTTTCTGAAAAACATCGCGGAGTGGTGCGCATTTTATGGGTGTGTGTTACATTACATTCACTAGTAGGAGTGAGAAAAACATCACGGGGTGGTGCGCATTTTATGGTGTGTGTTACTTTACATTCACTAGTAGGAGTGAGAAAAACATCACGGGGTGGTGCGCATTGTATGGGTGTGTGTTACATTACATTCACTAGTAGGAGTGAGAAAAACATCACGGGGTGGTGTGAATCGGAGGGTCTGAATTAGGATAGGCAGTGAGTGGCAATGTAGGATGGAGAAAAGCACCGCGGGTTGGTCAGCATGGGGAGGTCGGAACATGCAGTGGCAAAGTAGGATAGGTTTCTGAAAAACATCGCGGGGTGTTGCGCATTGTATGGGTGTGTGTTACATTACATTCACTAGTAGGAGTGAGAAAAACATCGCGGGGTGGTGCGCATTGTATGGGTGTGTGTTACATTACATTCACTAGTAGGAGTGAGAAAAACATCACGGGGTGGTGTGAATCGGAGGGTCTGAATTAGGATAGGCAGTGAGTGTCAATGTAGGATGGAGAAAAGCACCGCGGGCTGGTCAGCATGGGGAAGTCAGGGAACATGCAGTGGCAATGTAGGATAGGTTTCTGAAAAACATCGCGGAGTGGTGCGCATTTTATGGGTGTGTGTTACATGACATTCACTAGTAGGAGTGAGAAAAACATCACGGGTTGGTGCGCATTGTATGGGTGTGTGTTACATTACATTCACTAGTAGGAGTGAGAAAAACATCACGGGGTGGTGTGAATCGGAGGGTCTGAATTAGGATAGGCAGTGAGTGGCAATGTAGGATGGAGAAAACACCGCGGGGTGGTCAGCATGGGGAGGTCAGGGAACATGCAGTGGCATGTAGGATAGGTTCCTGAAAAACATCGCGTGGTGGTGCGCATTGTATGGGTGTGTGTTACATTACATTCACTAGTAGGAGTGAGAAAAACATCACGGGGTGGTGCGCATTGTATGGGTGTGTGTTACATTACATTCACTAGTAGGAGTGAGAAAAATATCACGGGTTGGTGCGCATTGTATGGGTGTGTGTTACATTACATTCACTAGTAGGAGTGAGAAAAACATCACGGGGTGGTGTGAATCGGAGGGTCTGAATTAGGATAGGCAGTGAGTGGCAATGTAGGATGGAGAAAACACCGCGGGGTGGTCAGCATGGGGAGGTCAGGGAACATGCAGTGGCATGTAGGATAGGTTCCTGAAAAACATCGCGGGGTGGTGCGCATTGTATGGGTGTGTGTTACATTACATTCACTAGTAGGAGTGAGAAAAACATCACGGGGTGGTGCGCATTGTATGGGTGTGTGTTACATTACATTCACTAGTAGGAGTGAGAAAAACATCACGGGGTGGTGTGAATCGCAGCGTCTGAATTAGGATAGGCAGTGAGTGGCAATGTAGGTTAGAGAAAAGCACCGCGGGGTGGTCAGCATGGGGAGGTCAGGGAACATGCAGTGGCAATGTAGGATAGGTTTCTGAAAAACATCGCGGGGTGGTGCGCATTGATGGGTGTGTGTTACATTACATTCACTAGTAGGAGTGAGAAAAACATCATGGTGTGGTGTGAATCGGAGGGTCTGAATTAGGATAGGCAGTGAGTGGAAATGTAGGTTGGAGAAAAGCACCGCGGGGTAGTCAGCATGGGGAGGTCAGGGAACATGCAGTGGCAATGTAGGATAGGTTTCTGAAAAACATCGCGGGGTGGTGCGCATTGTATGGGTGTGTGTTACAATACATTCACTAGTAGGAGTGAGAAAAACATCACGGGGTGGTGCGCATTGTATGGGTGTGTGTTACATTACATTCACTAGTAGGAGTGAGAAAAACATCACGGGGTGGTGTGAATCGGAGGGTCTGAATTAGGATAGGCAGTGAGTGGCAATGTAGGATGGAGAAAAGCACCGCGGGATGGTCAGCATGGGGAGGTCAGGGAACATGCAGTGGCAATGTAGGGTAGGTTTCTGAAAAACATCGCGGGGTGGTGCGCATTGTATGGGTGTGTGTTACATTACATTCACTAGTAGGAGTGAGAAAAACATAGTGGGGTGGTGCGCATTGTATGGGTGTGTGTTACATTACATTCACTAGTAGGAGTGAGAAAAACATCACGGGGTGTGTGAATCGGAGGGTCTGAATTAGGATAGGCAGTGAGTGTCAATGTAGGATGGAGAAAAGCACCGCGGGGTGGTCAGCATGGGGAGGTCAGGGAACATGCAGTGGCAATGTAGGATAGGTTTCTGAAAAACATCGCGGAGTGGTGCGTATTTTATGGGTGTGTGTTACATGACATTCACTAGTAGGAGTGAGAAAAACATCACGGGTTGGTGCGCATTGTATGGGTGTGTGTTACATTACATTCACTAGTAGGAGTGAGAAAAACATCACGCGGTGGTGTGAATCGGAGGGTCTGAATTAGGATAGGCAGTGAGTGGCAATGTAGGATGGAGAAAAGCACCGTGGGATGGTCAGCATGGGGAGGTCAGGGAACATGCAGTGGCAATGTAGGATAGGTTTCTGAAAAACATCGCGGGGTGGTGCGCATTGTATGGGTGTGTGTTACATTACATTCACTAGTAGGAGTGAGAAAAACATCACGGGGTGGTGCGCATTGTACGGGTGTGTGTTACATTACATTCACTAGTAGGAGTGAGAAAAACATCACGGGGTGGTGTGAATCGGAGCGTCTGTGTTAGGATAGGCAGTGAGTGGCAATGTAGGATAGAGAAAAGCACCGCGGGGTGGTCAGCATGGGGAGGTCAGGGAACATGCAGTGGCAATGTAGGATAGGTTTCTGAAAAACATCGCGGGGTGGTGCGCATTGTATGGGTGTGTGTTACATTACATTCACTAGTAGGAGTGAGAAAAACATCACGGGGTGGTGTGAATCGGAGGGTCTTAATTAGGATAGGCAGTGAGTGGCAATGTAGGATGGAGAAAAGCACCGCAGGGTGGTCCGCATGGGGAGGTCAGGGAACATGCAGTGGCAATGTAGGATAGGTTTCTCAAAAACTTCGCGGGGTGGTGCGCATTGTATGCGTGTGTGTTACATTACATTCACTAGTAGGATTGAGAAAAACATCACGGGGTGGTGCGCATTGTATGGGTGTGTGTTACATTACATTCACTAGTAGGAGTGAGAAAAACACCACGGGTTGGTGTGAATCGGAGGGTCTGAATTAGGATAGGCAGTGAGGGGTAATGTAGGATGGAGAAAAGCACCGCGGGGTGGTCAGCACGGGGTGGTCAGGGAACATGCAGTGGCAATGTAGGATAGGTTTCTGAAAAACATCGCGTGGTGGTGCGCATTGTATGGGTGTGTGTTACATTACATTCACTAGTAGGAGTGAGAAAAACATAGTGGGGTGGTGCGCATTGTATGGGTGTGTGTTACATTACATTCACTAGTGGGAGTGAGAAAAACATCACGGGGTAGTGTGAATCGGAGGGTCTTAATTAGGATAGGCAGTGAGTGGCAATTTAGGATGGAGAAAAGCACCGCGGGGTGGTCAGCATGGGGAGGTCAGGGAACATGCAGTGGCAATGTAGGATAGGTTTCTGAAAAACATCGAGGGGTGGTGCGCATTGTATGGGTATGTGTTACATTCACAAGTAGGAGTGAGAAAAACATCACGGGGTGGTGTGAATCGGAGGGTCTGAATTAGGATAGGCAGTGAGTGGCAATGTAGGATGGAGAAAAGCACCGCAGGGTGGTCAGCACGGGGAGGTCAGGGAACATGCAGTGGCAATGTAGGATAGGTTTCTGAAAAACATCGCGGGTTGGTGCGCATTGTATGGGTGTGTGTTACAATACATTCACTAGTAGGAGTGAGAAAAACATCACGGGGTGGTGCGCATTTTATGGGTGTGTGTTACATTACATTCACTAGTAGGAGTGAGAAAAACATCACGGGGTGGTGTGAATCGGAGGGTCTGAATTAGGATAGGCAGTGAGTGGCAATGTAGGATGGAGAAAAGCACCGCGGGGTGGTCAGCATGGGGAGGTCAGGGAACATGCAGTGGCAATGTAGGGTAGGTTTCTGAAAAACATCGCGGGGTGGTGCGCATTGTATGGGTGTGCGTTACATTACATTCACTAGTAGGAGTGAGAAAAACATCGCGGGGTGGGGCGCATTGTATGGGTGTGTGTTACATTACATTCACCAATAGGAGTGAGAAAAACATCACGGGGTGGTGCGCATTGTATGGGTGTGTGTTACATTACATTCCCTAGTTAGTGAAAAAACATCACGGGGTGGTGTGAATCGGAGGGTCTGAATTAGGATAGGCAGTGAGTGGCAATGTAGGATGGAGAAAAGCACCGCGGGGTGGTCAGCATGGGGAGGTCAGGGAACATGCAGTGGCAAAGTAGGATAGGTTTCTGAAAAACATCGCGGAGTGGTGCGCATTTTATGGGTGTGTGTTACATTACATTCACTAGTAGGAGTGAGAAAAACATCACGGGGTGGTGCGCATTGTATGGGTGTGTGTTACATTACATTCACTAGTAGGAGTGAGAAAAACATCACGGGGTGGTGCGCATTGTATGGGTGTGTGTTACATTACATTCACTAGTAGGAGTGAGAAAAACATCATGGGGTGGTGTGAATCGGAGGGTCTGAATTAGGATAGGCCGTGAGTGGCAATGTAGGATGGAGAAAAGCACCCCGGGGTGATCAGCATGGGGAGGTCAGGAAACATGTAGTGGCAATGTAGGATAGGTTTCTGAAAAACATCGCGGGGTGGTGCGCATTTTATGGGTGTGTGTTACATGACATTCACTAGTAGGAGTGAGAAAAACATCACGGGGTGGTGCGCATTGTATGGGTGTGTGTTACATTACATTCACTAGTAGGAGTGAGAAAAACACCACAGGGTGGTGTGAATCGCAGCGTCTGAATTAGGATAGGCAGTGAGTGGCAATGTAGGTTAGAGAAAAGCACCGCGGGGTGGTCAGCATGGGGAGGTCAGGGAACATGCAGTGGCAATGTAGGATAGGTTTCTGAAAAACATCGCGGGGTGGTGCGCATTGATGGGTGTGTGTTACATTACATTCACTAGTAGGAGTGAGAAAAACATCATGGTGTGGTGTGAATCGGAGGGTCTGAATTAGGATAGGCAGTGAGTGGAAATGTAGGTTGGAGAAAAGCACCGCGGGGTAGTCAGCATGGGGAGGTCAGGGAACATGCAGTGGCAATGTAGGATAGGTTTCTGAAAAACATCGCGGGGTGGTGCGCATTGTATGGGTGTGTGTTACAATACATTCACTAGTAGGAGTGAGAAAAACATCACGGGGTGGTGCGCATTGTATGGGTGTGTGTTACATTACATTCACTAGTAGGAGTGAGAAAAACATCACGGGGTGGTGTGAATCGGAGGGTCTGAATTAGGATAGGCAGTGAGTGGCAATGTAGGATGGAGAAAAGCACCGCGGGATGGTCAGCATGGGGAGGTCAGGGAACATGCAGTGGCAATGTAGGGTAGGTTTCTGAAAAACATCGCGGGGTGGTGCGCATTGTATGGGTGTGTGTTACATTACATTCACTAGTAGGAGTGAGAAAAACATAGTGGGGTGGTGCGCAATGTATGGGTGTGTGTTACATTACATTCACTAGTAGGAGTGAGAAAAACATCACGGGGTGTGTGAATCGGAGGGTCTGAATTAGGATAGGCAGTGAGTGTCAATGTAGGATGGAGAAAAGCACCGCGGGGTGGTCAGCATGGGGAGGTCAGGGAACATGCAGTGGCAATGTAGGATAGGTTTCTGAAAAACATCGCGGAGTGGTGCGTATTTTATGGGTGTGTGTTACATGACATTCACTAGTAGGAGTGAGAAAAACATCACGGGTTGGTGCGCATTGTATGGGTGTGTGTTACATTACATTCACTAGTAGGAGTGAGAAAAACATCACGCGGTGGTGTGAATCGGAGGGTCTGAATTAGGATAGGCAGTGAGTGGCAATGTAGGATGGAGAAAAGCACCGTGGGATGGTCAGCATGGGGAGGTCAGGGAACATGCAGTGGCAATGTAGGATAGGTTTCTGAAAAACATCGCGGGGTGGTGCGCATTGTATGGGTGTGTGTTACATTACATTCACTAGTAGGAGTGAGAAAAACATCACGGGGTGGTGCGCATTGTACGGGTGTGTGTTACATTACATTCACTAGTAGGAGTGAGAAAAACATCACGGGGTGGTGTGAATCGGAGCGTCTGTGTTAGGATAGGCAGTGAGTGGCAATGTAGGATAGAGAAAAGCACCGCGGGGTGGTCAGCATGGGGAGGTCAGGGAACATGCAGTGGCAATGTAGGATAGGTTTCTGAAAAACATCGCGGGGTGGTGCGCATTGTATGGGTGTGTGTTACATTACATTCACTAGTAGGAGTGAGAAAAACATCACGGGGTGGTGTGAATCGGAGGGTCTTAATTAGGATAGGCAGTGAGTGGCAATGTAGGATGGAGAAAAGCACCGCAGGGTGGTCCGCATGGGGAGGTCAGGGAACATGCAGTGGCAATGTAGGATAGGTTTCTCAAAAACTTCGCGGGGTGGTGCGCATTGTATGCGTGTGTGTTACATTACATTCACTAGTAGGATTGAGAAAAACATCACGGGGTGGTGCGCATTGTATGGGTGTGTGTTACATTACATTCACTAGTAGGAGTGAGAAAAACACCACGGGTTGGTGTGAATCGGAGGGTCTGAATTAGGATAGGCAGTGAGGGGTAATGTAGGATGGAGAAAAGCACCGCGGGGTGGTCAGCACGGGGTGGTCAGGGAACATGCAGTGGCAATGTAGGATAGGTTTCTGAAAAACATCGCGTGGTGGTGCGCATTGTATGGGTGTGTGTTACATTACATTCACTAGTAGGAGTGAGAAAAACATAGTGGGGTGGTGCGCATTGTATGGGTGTGTGTTACATTACATTCACTAGTGGGAGTGAGAAAAACATCACGGGGTAGTGTGAATCGGAGGGTCTTAATTAGGATAGGCAGTGAGTGGCAATTTAGGATGGAGAAAAGCATCGCGGGGTGGTCAGCATGGGGAGGTCAGGGAACATGCAGTGGCAATGTAGGATAGGTTTCTGAAAAACATCGAGGGGTGGTGCGCATTGTATGGGTATGTGTTACATTCACAAGTAGGAGTGAGAAAAACATCACGGGGTGGTGTGAATCGGAGGGTCTGAATTAGGATAGGCAGTGAGTGGCAATGTAGGATGGAGAAAAGCACCGCAGGGTGGTCAGCACGGGGAGGTCAGGGAACATGCAGTGGCAATGTAGGATAGGTTTCTGAAAAACATCGCGGGTTGGTGCGCATTGTATGGGTGTGTGTTACAATACATTCACTAGTAGGAGTGAGAAAAACATCACGGGGTGGTGCGCATTTTATGGGTGTGTGTTACATTACATTCACTAGTAGGAGTGAGAAAAACATCACGGGGTGGTGTGAATCGGAGGGTCTGAATTAGGATAGGCAGTGAGTGGCAATGTAGGATGGAGAAAAGCACCGCGGGGTGGTCAGCATGGGGAGGTCAGGGAACATGCAGTGGCAATGTAGGGTAGGTTTCTGAAAAACATCGCGGGGTGGTGCGCATTGTATGGGTGTGCGTTACATTACATTCACTAGTAGGAGTGAGAAAAACATCGCGGGGTGGGGCGCATTGTATGGGTGTGTGTTACATTACATTCACCAATAGGAGTGAGAAAAACATCACGGGGTGGTGCGCATTGTATGGGTGTGTGTTACATTACATTCCCTAGTTAGTGAAAAAACATCACGGGGTGGTGTGAATCGGAGGGTCTGAATTAGGATAGGCAGTGAGTGGCAATGTAGGATGGAGAAAAGCACCGCGGGGTGGTCAGCATGGAGAGGTCAGGGAACATGCAGTGGCAAAGTAGGATAGGTTTCTGAAAAACATCGCGGAGTGGTGCGCATTTTATGGGTGTGTGTTACATTACATTCACTAGTAGGAGTGAGAAAAACATCACGGGGTGGTGCGCATTGTATGGGTGTGTGTTACATTACATTCACTAGTAGGAGTGAGAAAAACATCACGGGGTGGTGCGCATTGTATGGGTGTGTGTTACATTACATTCACTAGTAGGAGTGAGAAAAACATCATGGGGTGGTGTGAATCGGAGGGTCTGAATTAGGATAGGCCGTGAGTGGCAATGTAGGATGGAGAAAAGCACCCCGGGGTGATCAGCATGGGGAGGTCAGGAAACATGTAGTGGCAATGTAGGATAGGTTTCTGAAAAACATCGCGGGGTGGTGCGCATTTTATGGGTGTGTGTTACATGACATTCACTAGTAGGAGTGAGAAAAACATCACGGGGTGGTGCGCATTGTATGGGTGTGTGTTACATTACATTCACTAGTAGGAGTGAGAAAAACACCACAGGGTGGTGTGAATCGGAGGGTCTGAATTAGGATAGGCAGTGAGTGGCAATGTAGGATGGATAAAAGCACCGCGGGGTGGACAGCATGGGGAGGTCAGGGAACATGCTGTGGGAATGTAGGATAGGTTTCTGAAAAACATCGCGGGTTGGTGCGCATTGCATGGGTGTGTGTTACATTACATTCACTAGTAGGAGTGAGAAAAACATCACGGGGTGGTGCGCATTGCATGGGTGTGTGTTATATTACATTCACTAGTAGAAGTGAGAAAAACATCACAGGGTGGTGTGAATCGGAGGGTCTGAATTAGGATAGGCAGTGAGTGGCAATGTAGGATGGAGAAAAGCACCGCGGCATGGTCAGCATGGGGAGGTCAAGGAACATGCAGTGGGAATGTAGGATAGGTTTCTGAAAAACATCGTGGGGTGGTGCGCATTGTATGGGTGTGTGTTAGATTACATTCACTTGTAGGAGTGAGAAAAACATCACGGGGTGGTGCGCATTGCATGGGTGTGTGTTACATTACATTCACTAGTAGGAGTGAGACAAACATCGCGGTGTGGGGCGCATTGTATGGGTGTGTGTTACATTACATTCACTAGTAGGAGTGAGAAAAACATCACGGGGTGGTGCGCATTGTATGGGTGTGTGTTACATTACATTCCCTAGTTAGTGAAAAAACATCACGGGGTGGTGTGAATCGGAGGGTCTGAATTAGGATAGGCAGTGAGTGGCAATGTAGGATGGAGAAAAGCACCGCAGGTTGGTCAGCATGGGGAGGTCAGGGAACATGCAGTGGCAATGTAGGATAGGTTTCTGAAAAACATCGCGGGGTGGTGCGCATTGTATGGGAGTGTGTTACATTACATTCACTAGTAGGAGTGAGAAAAACATCACGGGGTGGTGCTCATTGTATGGGTGTGTGTTACATTACATTCACTAGTAGGAGTGAGAAAAACATCACGGGGTGGTGTGAATCGGAGGGTCTGAATTAGGATAGGCAGTGAGTGGCAATGTAGGATGGAGAAAAGCACCGCGGGGTGGTCATCATGGGGAGGTCAGGGAACATGCAGTGGCAATGTAGGATAGGTTTCTGAAAAACATCGCGGAGTGGTGCGCATTTTATGGGTGTGTGTTACATTACATTCACTAGTAGGAGTGAGAAAAACATCACGGGGTGGTTCGCATTGTATGGGTGTGTGTTACATTACATTCACTAGTAGGAGTGAGAAAAACATCACGGGGTGGTGCGCATTGTATGGGTGTGTGTTACATTACATTCACTAGTAGGAGTGAGAAAAACATCACGGGGTGGTGTGAATCGGAGGGTCTGAATTAGGATAGGCATTGAGTGGCAATGTAGGATGGAGAAAAGCACCGCGGGGTGGTCAGCATGGGGAGGTCAGGGAACATGCAGTGGCAAAGTAGGATAGGTTTCTGAAAAACATCGCGGGGTGGTGCTCCTTGTATGGGTGTGCGTTACATTACATTCACTAGTAGCAGTGAGAAAAACATCACAGGGTGGTGCTTATTGCATGGGTGTGTGTAACATAACATTCACTAGTAGGAGTGAGAAAAACATCACGGGGTGGTGTGAATCGGAGGGTCTGAATTAGGATAGGCCGTGAGTGGCAATGTAGGATGGAGAAAAGCACCCCGGGGTGATCAGCATGGGGAGGTCAGGGAACATGTAGTGGCAATGTAGGATAGGTTTCTGAAAAACATCGCGGGGTGGTGCGCATTTTATGGGTGTGTGTTACATGACATTCACTAGTAGGAGTGAGAAAAACATCACGGGGTGGTGCGCATTGTATGGGTGTGTGTTACATTACATTCACTAGTAGGAGTGAGAAAAACACCACAGGGTGGTGTGAATCGGAGGGTCTGAATTAGGATAGGCAGTGAGTGGCAATGTAGGATGGAGAAAAGCACCACGGGGTGGACAGCATGGGGAGGTCAGGGAACATGCTGTGGGAATGTAGGATAGGTTTCTGAAAAACATCGCAGGGTGGTGCGCATTGCATGGGTGTGTGTTACATTACATTCACTAGTAGGAGTGAGAAAAACATCACGGGGTGGTGCGCATTGCATGGGTGTGTGTTATATTACATTCACTAGTAGAAGTGAGAAAAACATCACAGGGTGGTGTGAATCGGAGGGTCTGAATTAGGATAGGCAGTGAGTGGCAATGTAGGATGGAGAAAAGCACCGCGGCGTGGTCAGCATGGGGAGGTCAAGGAACATGCAGTGGGAATGTAGGATAGGTTTCTGAAAAACATCGTGGGGTGGTGCGCATTGTATGGGTGTGTGTTACATTACATTCACTTGTAGGAGTGAGAAAAACATCACGGGGTGGTGCGCATTGTATGGGTGTGTGTTACATTACATTCACTAGTAGGAGTGAGAAAAACATCGCGGGGTGGGGCGCATTGTATGGGTGTGTGTTACATTACATTCACTATTAGGAGTGAGAAAAACATCACGGGGTGGTGCGCATTGTATGGGTGTGTGTTACATTACATTCCCTAGTTAGTGAAAAAACATCACGGGGTGGTGTGAATCGGAGGGTCTGAATTAGGATAGGCAGTGAGTGGCAATGTAGGATGGAGAAAAGCACCAAGGGGTGGTCAGCATGGGGAGGTCAGGGAACATGCATTGGCAATGTAGGATAGGTTTCTGAAAAACATCGCGGGGTCGTGCGCATTGTATGGGAGTGTGTTACATTACATTCACTAGTAGGAGTGAGAAAAACATCACGGGGTGGTGCTCATTGTATGGGTGTGTGTTACATTACATTCACTAGTAGGAGTGAGAAAAACATCACGGGGTGGTGTGAATCGGAGGGTCTGAATTAGGATAGGCAGTGAGTGGCAATGTAGGATGGAGAAAAGCACCGCGGGGTGGTCAGCATGGGGAGGTCAGGGAACATGCAGTGGCAATGTAGGATAGGTTTCTGAAAAACATCGCGGAGTGGTGCGCATTTTATGGGTGTGTGTTACATTACATTCACTAGTAGGAGTGAGAAAAACATCGTGGGGTGGTGCGCATTGTATGGGTGTGTGTTACATTACATTCACTAGTAGGAGTGAGAAAA
This sequence comes from Cavia porcellus, assembly GCF_034190915.1. NCBI lineage: Eukaryota > Metazoa > Chordata > Mammalia > Rodentia > Caviidae > Cavia > Cavia porcellus. The sequence goes on from NW_026947515.1 coordinate 34,169,259, forward strand.
ACATCACGGGGTGGTGCGCATTGTATGGGTGTGTGTTACATTACATTCACTAGTAGGAGTGAGAAAAACATCATGGTGTGGTGTGAATCGGAGGGTCTGAATTAGGATAGGCAGTGAGTGGAAATGTAGGTTGGAGAAAAGCACCGCGGGGTGGTCAGCATGGGGAGGTCAGGGAACATGCAGTGGCAATATAGGATAGGTTTCTGAAAAACATCGCGGGGTGTTGCGCATTGTATGGGTGTGTGTTACATTACATTCACTAGTAGGAGTGAGAAAAACATCACGGGGTGGTGCGCATTGTATGGGTGTGTGTTACATTACATTCACTAGTAGGAGTGAGAAAAACATCACGGGGTGGTGTGAATCGGAGGGTCTGAATTAGGATAGGCAGTGAGTGGCAATGTAGGATGGAGAAAAGCACCGCGGGGTGGTCAGCATGGGGAGGTCAGGGAACATGCAGTGGCAATGTAGGATAGGTTTCTGAAAAACATCGCGGGGTGGTGCGCATTGTATGTGTGTGTGTTACATTACATTCACTAGTAGGAGTGAGAAACTCATCACGGGGTGGTGCGCATTGTATGGGTGTGTGTTACATTACATTCACTAGTGGGAGTGAGAAAAACATCACGGGGTGGTGTGAATCGGAGGGTCTGAATTAGGATAGGCAGTGAGTGGCAATGTAGCATGGAGAAAAGCACCGCGGGGTGGTCAGCATGGGTAGGTCAGGGAACATGCAGTGGCAATGTAGGATAGGTTTCTGAAAAACATCGTGGGGTGGTGCGCATTGTATGGGTGTGTTTTACATTACATTCACTAGTAGGAGTGATAAAAACATCACGGGGTGGTGCGCATTGTATGGGTGTGTGTTACATTACATTCACTAGTAGGAGTGAGAAAAACATCACGGGGTGGTGTGAATCGGAGGGTCTGAATTAGGATAGGCCGTGAGTGGCAATGTAGGATGGAGAAAAGCACGCCGGGGTGATCAGCATGGGGAGGTCAGGAAACATGTAGTGGCAATGTAGGATAGGTTTCTGAAAAACATCGCGGGGTGGTGCGCATTTTATGGGTGTGTGTTACATGACATTCACTAGTAGGAGTGAGAAAAACATCACGGGGTGGTGCGCATTGTATGGGTGTGTATTACATTACATTCACTAGTAGGAGTGAGAAAAACACCACAGGGTGGTGTGAATCGGAGGGTCTGAATTAGGATAGGCAGTGAGTAGCAATGTAGGATGGAGAAAAGCACCACGGGGTGGACAGCATGGGGAGGTCAGGGAACATGCTGTGGGAATGTAGGATAGGTTTCTGAAAAACATCGCGGGGTGGTGCGCATTGCATGGGTGTGTGTTACATTACATTCACTAGTAGGAGTGAGAAAAACATCACGGGGTGGTGCGCATTGCATGGGTGTGTGTTATATTACATTCACTAGTAGAAGTGAGAAAAACATCACAGGGTGGTGTGAATCGGAGGGTCTGAATTAGGATAGGCAGTGAGTGGCAATGTAGGATGGAGAAAAGCACCGCGGCGTGGTCAGCATGGGGAGGTCAAGGAACATGCAGTGGGAATGTAGGATAGGTTTCTGAAAAACATCGTGGGGTGGTGCGCATTGTATGGGTGTGTGTTACATTACATTCACTTGTAGGAGTGAGAAAAACATCACGGGGTGGTGCGCATTGCATGGGTGTGTGTTACATTACATTCACTAGTAGGAGTGAGACAAACATCGCGGGGTGGGGCGCATTGTATGGGTGTGTGTAACATAACATTCACTAGTAGGAGTGAGAAAAACATCACGGGGTGGTGTGAATCGGAGGGTCTGAATTAGGATAGGCCGTGAGTGGCAATGTAGGATGGAGAAAAGCACCCCGGGGTGATCAGCATGGGGAGGTCAGGGAACATGTAGTGGCAATGTAGGATAGGTTTCTGAAAAACATCGCGGGGTGGTGCGCATTTTATGGGTGTGTGTTACATGACATTCACTAGTAGGAGTGAGAAAAACATCACGGGGTGGTGCGCATTGTATGGGTGTGTGTTACATTACATTCACTAGCAGGAGTGAGAAAAACACCACAGGGTGGTGTGAATCGGAGGGTCTGAATTAGGATAGGCAGTGAGTGGCAATGTAGGATGGAGAAAAGCTCCACGGGGTGGACAGCATGGGGAGGTCAGGGAACATGCTGTGGGAATGTAGGATAGGTTTCTGAAAAACATCGTGGGGTGGTGCGCATTGTATGGGTGTGTGTTACATTACATTCACTTGTAGGAGTGAGAAAAACATCACGGGGTGGTGCGCATTGCATGGGTGTGTGTTACATTACATTCACTAGTAGGAGTGAGAAAAACATCGCGGGGTGGGGCGCATTGTATGGGTGTGTGTTACATTACATTCACTAGTAGGAGTGAGAAAAACATCACGGGGTGGTGCGCATTGTATGGGTGTGTGTTACATTACATTCCCTAGTTAGTGAAAAAACATCACGGGGTGGTGTGAATCGGAGGGTCTGAATTAGGATAGGCAGTGAGTGGCAATGTAGGATGGAGAAAAGCACCAAGGGGTGGTCAGCATGGGGAGGTCAGGGAACATGCAGTGGCAATGTAGGATAGGTTTCTGAAAAACATCGCGGGGTGGTGCGCATTGTATGGGAGTGTGTTACATTACATTCACTAGTAGGAGTGAGAAAAACATCACGGGGTTGTGCTCATTGTATGGGTGTGTGTTACATTACATTCACTAGTAGGAGTGAGAAAAACATCACGGGGTGGTGTGAATCGGAGGGTCTGAATTAGGATAGGCAGTGAGTGGCAATGTAGGATGGAGAAAAGCACCGCGGGGTGGTCAGCAAGGGGAGGTCAGGGAACATGCAGTGGCAATGTAGGATAGGTTTCTGAAAAACATCGCGGAGTGGTGCGCATTTTATGGGTGTGTGTTACATTACATTCACTAGTAGGAGTGAGAAAAACATCACGGGGTGGTGCGCATTGTATGGTTGTGTGTTACATTACATTCACTAGTAGGAGTGAGAAAAACATCACGGGGTGTTGCGCATTGTATGGGTGTGTGTTACATTACATTCACTAGTAGGAGTGAGAAAAACATCATGGTGTGGTGTGAATCGGAGGGTCTGAATTAGGATAGGCAGTGAGTGGAAATGTAGGTTGGAGAAAAGCACCGCGGGGTGGTCAGCATGGGGAGGTCAGGGAACATGCAGTGGCAATGTAGGATAGGTTTCTGAAAAACATCGCAGGGTGTTGCGCATTTTATGGGTGTGTGTTACATTACATTCACTAGTAGGAGTGAGAAAAACATGACGGGGTGGTGCGCATTGTATGGGTGTGTGTTACATTACATTCACTAGTAGGAGTGAGAAAAACATCACGGGGTGGTGTGAATCGGAGGGTCTGAATTAGGATAGGCAGTGAGTGGCAATGTAGGATGGAGAAAAGCACCGCGGGGTGGTCAGCATGGGGAGGTCAGGGAACATGCAGTGGCAATGTAGGATAGGTTTCTGAAAAACATCGAGGGGTGGTGCGCATTGTATGGGTGTGTGTTACATTACATTCACTAGTAGGAGTGAGAAACTCATCACGGGGTGGTGCGCATTGTATGGGTGTGTGTTACATTACATTCACTAGTGGGAGTGAGAAAAACATCACGGGGTGGTGTGAATCGGAGGGTCTGAATTAGGATAGGCAGTGAGTGGCAATGTAGGATGGAGAAAAGCACCGTGGGGTGGTCAGCATGGGTAGGTCAGGGAACATGCAGTGGCAATGTAGGATAGGTTTCTGAAAAACATCGTGGGGTGGTGCGCATTGTATGGGTGTGTGTTACATTACATTCACTAGTAGGAGTGATAAAAACATCACGGGGTGGTGCGCATTGTATGGGTGTGTGTTACATTACATTCACTAGTAGGAGTGAGAAAAACATCACGGGGTGGTGTGAATAGGAGGGTCTGAATTAGGATAGGCAGTGAGTGGCAATGTAGGATGGAGAAAAGCACCGTGGGGTGGTCAGCATGGGGAGGTCAGGGAACATGCAGTGGCAATGTAGGATAGGTTTCTGAAAAAGATCGCGGAGTGGTGCGCATTTTATGGGTGTGTGTTACATTACATTCACTAGTAGGAGTGAGAAAAACATCACGGGGTGGTGCGCATTTTATGGGTGTGTGTTACTTTACATTCACTAGTAGGAGTGAGAAAAACATCACGGGGTGGTGCGCATTGTATGGGTGTGTGTTACATTACATTCACTAGTAGGAGTGAGAAAAACATCACGGGGTGGTGTGAATCGGAGGGTCTGAATTAGGATAGGCAGTGAGTGGCAATGTAGGATGGAGAAAAGCACCGCAGGTTGGTCAGCATGGGGAGGTCAGGGAACATGCAGTGGCAATGTAGGATAGGTTTCTGAAAAACATCGCGGGGTGTTGCGCATTGTATGGGTGTGTGTTACATTACATTCACTAGTAGGAGTGAGAAAAACATCGCGGGGTGGTGCGCATTGTATGGGTGTGTGTTACATTACATTCACTAGTAGGAGTGAGAAAAACATCACGGGGTGGTGTGAATCGGAGGGTCTGAATTAGGATAGGCAGTGAGTGGCAATGTAGGATAGAGAAAAGCACCGCGGGGTGGTAAGCATGGGGAGGTCAGGGAACATGCAGTGGCAATGTAGGATAGGTTTCTGAAAAACATCGCGGGGTGTTGCGCATTGTATGGGTGTGTGTTACATTACATTCACTAGTAGGAGTGAGAAAAACATCACGGGGTGGTGCGCATTGTATGGGTGTGTGTTACATTACATTCACTAGTAGGAGTGAGAAAAACATCACGGGGTGGTGCGCATTGTATGGGTGTGTGTTACATTACATTCACTAGTAGGAGTGAGAAAAACATCATGGTGTGGTGTGAATCGGAGGGTCTGAATTAGGATAGGCAGTGAGTGGAAATGTAGGTTGGAGAAAAGCACCGCGGGGTGGTCAGCATGGGGAGGTCAGGGAACATGCAGTGGCAATGTAGGATAGGTTTCTGAAAAACATCGCGGGGTGTTGCGCATTGTATGGGTGTGTGTTACATTACATTCACTAGTAGGAGTGAGAAACTCATCACGGGGTGGTGCGCATTGTATGGGTGTGTGTTACATTACATTCACTAGTGGGAGTGAGAAAAACATCACGGGGTGGTGTGAATCGGAGGGTCTGAATTAGGATAGGCAGTGAGTGGCAATGTAGGATGGAGAAAAGCACCGTGGGGTGGTCAGCATGGGTAGGTCAGGGAACATGCAGTGGCAATGTAGGATAGGTTTCTGAAAAACATCGTGGGGTGGTGCACATTGTATGGGTGTGTGTTACATTACATTCACTAGTAGGAGTGATAAAAACATCACGGGGTGGTGCGCATTGTATGGGTGTGTGTTACATTACATTCACTAGTAGGAGTGAGAAAAACATCACGGGGTGGTGTGAATAGGAGGGTCTGAATTAGGATAGGCAGTGAGTGCCAATGTAGGATGGAGAAAAGCACCGCGGGGTGGTCAGCATGGGGAGGTCAGGGAACATGCAGTGGCAATGTAGGATAGGTTTCTGAAAAAGATCGCGGAGTGGTGCGCATTTTATGGGTGTGTGTTACATTACATTCACTAGTAGGAGTGAGAAAAACATCACGGGGTGGTGCGCATTTTATGGGTGTGTGTTACTTTACATTCACTAGTAGGAGTGAGAAAAACATCACGGGGTGGTGCGCATTGTATGGGTGTGTGTTACATTACATTCACTAGTAGGAGTGAGAAAAACATCACGGGGTGGTGTGAATCGGAGGGTCTGAATTAGGATAGGCAGTGAGTGGCAATGTAGGATGGAGAAAAGCACCGCAGGTTGGTCAGCATGGGGAGGTCAGGGAACATGCAGTGGCAATGTAGGATAGGTTTCTGAAAAACATAGCGGGGTGTTGCGCATTGTATGGGTGTGTGTTACATTACATTCACTAGTAGGAGTGAGAAAAACATCGCGGGGTGGTGCGCATTGTATGGGTGTGTGTTACATTACATTCACTAGTAGGAGTGAGAAAAACATCACGGGGTGGTGTGAATCGGAGGGTCTGAATTAGGATAGGCAGTGAGTGGCAATGTAGGATGGAGAAAAGCACCGCGGGGTGGTAAGCATGGGGAGGTCAGGGAACATGCAGTGGCAATGTAGGATAGGTTTCTGAAAAACATCGCGGGGTGTTGCGCATTGTATGGGTGTGTGTTACATTACATTCACTAGTAGGAGTGAGAAAAACATCACGGGGTGGTGCGCATTGTATGGGTGTGTGTTACATTACATTCACTAGTAGGAGTGAGAAAAACATCACGGGGTGGTGTGAATCGGAGGGTCTGAATTAGGATAGGCAGTGAGTGGCAATGTAGGATGGAGAAAAGCACCGCGGGGTGGTCAGCATGGGGAGGTCAGGGAACATGCAGTGGCAATGTAGGATAGGTTTCTGAAAAACATCGCGGAGTGGTGCGCATTTTATGGGTGTGTGTTACATTACATTCACTAGTAGGAGTGAGAAAAACATCGTGGGGTGGTGCGCATTGTATGGGTGTGTGTTACATTACATTCACTAGTAGGAGTGAGAAAAACATCACGGGGTGGTGCGCATTGTATGGGTGTGTGTTACATTACATTCACTAGTAGGAGTGAGAAAAACATCATGGTGTGGTGTGAATCGGAGGGTCTGAATTAGGATAGGCAGTGAGTGGAAATGTAGGTTGGAGAAAAGCACCGCGGGGTGGTCAGCATGGGGAGGTCAGGGAACATGCAGTGGCAATGTAGGATAGGTTTCTGAAAAACATCGCGGGGTGTTGCGCATTGTATGGGTGTGTGTTACATTACATTCACTAGTAGGAGTGAGAAAAACATCACGGGGTGGTGCGCATTGTATGGGTGTGTGTTACATTACATTCACTAGTAGGAGTGAGAAAAACATCACGGGGTGGTGTGAATCGGAGGGTCTGAATTAGGATAGGCAGTGAGTGGCAATGTAGGATGGAGAAAAGCACCGCGGGGTGGTCAGCATGGGGAGGTCAGGGAACATGCAGTGGCAATGTAGGATAGGTTTCTGAAAAACATCGCGGGGTGGTGCGCATTGTATGGGTGTGTGTTACATTACATTCACTAGTAGGAGTGAGAAACTCATCACGGGGTGGTGCGCATTGTATGGGTGTGTGTTACATTACATTCACTAGTGGGAGTGAGAAAAACATCACGGGGTGGTGTGAATCGGAGGGTCTGAATTAGGATAGGCAGTGAGTGGCAATGTAGCATGGAGAAAAGCACCGCGGGGTGGTCAGCATGGGTAGGTCAGGGAACATGCAGTGGCAATGTAGGATAGGTTTCTGAAAAACATCGTGGGGTGGTGCGCATTGTATGGGTGTGTTTTACATTACATTCACTAGTAGGAGTGATAAAAACATCACGGGGTGGTGCGCATTGTATGGGTGTGTGTTACATTACATTCACTAGTAGGAGTGAGAAAAACATCACGGGGTGGTGTGAATCGGAGGGTCTGAATTAGGATAGGCCGTGAGTGGCAATGTAGGATGGAGAAAAGCACCCCGGGGTGATCAGCATGGGGAGGTCAGGGAACATGTAGTGGCAATGTAGGATAGGTTTCTGAAAAACATCGCGGGGTGGTGCGCATTTTATGGGTGTGTGTTACATGACATTCACTAGTAGGAGTGAGAAAAACATCACGGGGTGGTGCGCATTGTATGGGTGTGTGTTACATTACATTCACTAGCAGGAGTGAGAAAAACACCACAGGGTGGTGTGAATCGGAGGGTCTGAATTAGGATAGGCAGTGAGTGGCAATGTAGGATGGAGAAAAGCTCCACGGGGTGGACAGCATGGGGAGGTCAGGGAACATGCTGTGGGAATGTAGGATAGGTTTCTGAAAAACATCGTGGGGTGGTGCGCATTGTATGGGTGTGTGTTACATTACATTCACTTGTAGGAGTGAGAAAAACATCACGGGGTGTTGCGCTTTGCATGGGTGTGTGTTACATTACATTCACTAGTAGGAGTGAGAAAAACATCGCGGGGTGGGGCGCATTGTATGGGTGTGTGTTACATTACATTCACTAGTAGGAGTGAGAAAAACATCACGGGGTGGTGCGCATTGTATGGGTGTGTGTTACATTACATTCCCTAGTTAGTGAAAAAACATCACGGGGTGGTGTGAATCGGAGGGTCTGAATTAGGATAGGCAGTGAGTGGCAATGTAGGATGGAGAAAAGCACCAAGGGGTGGTCAGCATGGGGAGGTCAGGGAACATGCAGTGGCAATGTAGGATAGGTTTCTGAAAAACATCGCGGGGTGGTGCGCATTGTATGGGAGTGTGTTACATTACATTCACTAGTAGGAGTGAGAAAAACATCACGGGGTGGTGCTCATTGTATGGGTGTGTGTTACATTACATTCACTAGTAGGAGTGAGAAAAACATCACGGGGTGGTGTGAATCGGAGGGTCTGAATTAGGATAGGCAGTGAGTGGCAATGTAGGATGGAGAAAAGCACCGCGGGGTGGTCAGCAAGGGGAGGTCAGGGAACATGCAGTGGCAATGTAGGATAGGTTTCTGAAAAACATCGCGGAGTGGTGCGCATTTTATGGGTGTGTGTTACATTACATTCACTAGTAGGAGTGAGAAAAACATCACGGGGTGGTGCGCATTGTATGGTTGTGTGTTACATTACATTCACTAGTAGGAGTGAGAAAAACATCACGGGGTGTTGCGCATTGTATGGGTGTGTGTTACATTACATTCACTAGTAGGAGTGAGAAAAACATCATGGTGTGGTGTGAATCGGAGGGTCTGAATTAGGATAGGCAGTGAGTGGAAATGTAGGTTGGAGAAAAGCACCGCGGGGTGGTCAGCATGGGGAGGTCAGGGAACATGCAGTGGCAATGTAGGATAGGTTTCTGAAAAACATCGCAGGGTGTTGCGCATTGTATGGGTGTGTGTTACATTACATTCACTAGTAGGAGTGAGAAAAACATGACGGGGTGGTGCGCATTGTATGGGTGTGTGTTACATTACATTCACTAGTAGGAGTGAGAAAAACATCACGGGGTGGTGTGAATCGGAGGGTCTGAATTAGGATAGGCAGTGAGTGGCAATGTAGGATGGAGAAAAGCACCGCGGGGTGGTCAGCATGGGGAGGTCAGGGAACATGCAGTGGCAATGTAGGATAGGTTTCTGAAAAACATCGAGGGGTGGTGCGCATTGTATGGGTGTGTGTTACATTACATTCACTAGTAGGAGTGAGAAACTCATCACGGGGTGGTGCGCATTGTATGGGTGTGTGTTACATTACATTCACTAGTGGGAGTGAGAAAAACATCACGGGGTGGTGTGAATCGGAGGGTCTGAATTAGGATAGGCAGTGAGTGGCAATGTAGGATGGAGAAAAGCACCGTGGGGTGGTCAGCATGGGTAGGTCAGGGAACATGCAGTGGCAATGTAGGATAGGTTTCTGAAAAACATCGTGGGGTGGTGCGCATTGTATGGGTGTGTGTTACATTACATTCACTAGTAGGAGTGATAAAAACATCACGGGGTGGTGCGCATTGTATGGGTGTGTGTTACATTACATTCACTAGTAGGAGTGAGAAAAACATCACGGGGTGGTGTGAATAGGAGGGTCTGAATTAGGATAGGCAGTGAGTGCCAATGTAGGATGGAGAAAAGCACCGCGGGGTGGTCAGCATGGGGAGGTCAGGGAACATGCAGTGGCAATGTAGGATAGGTTTCTGAAAAAGATCGCGGAGTGGTGCGCATTTTATGGGTGTGTGTTACATTACATTCACTAGTAGGAGTGAGAAAAACATCACGGGGTGGTGCGCATTTTATGGGTGTGTGTTACTTTACATTCACTAGTAGGAGTGAGAAAAACATCACGGGGTGGTGCGCATTGTATGGGTGTGTGTTACATTACATTCACTAGTAGGAGTGAGAAAAACATCACGGGGTGGTGTGAATCGGAGGGTCTGAATTAGGATAGGCAGTGAGTGGCAATGTAGGATGGAGAAAAGCACCGCAGGTTGGTCAGCATGGGGAGGTCAGGGAACATGCAGTGGCAATGTAGGATAGGTTTCTGAAAAACATCGCGGGGTGTTGCGCATTGTATGGGTGTGTGTTACATTACATTCACTAGTAGGAGTGAGAAAAACATCGCGGGGTGGTGCGCATTGTATGGGTGTGTGTTACATTACATTCACTAGTAGGAGTGAGAAAAACATCACGGGGTGGTGTGAATCGGAGGATCTGAATTAGGATAGGCAGTGAGTGGCAATGTAGGATGGAGAAAAGCACCGCGGGGTGGTAAGCATGGGGAGGTCAGGGAACATGCAGTGGCAATGTAGGATAGGTTTCTGAAAAACATCGCGGGGTGTTGCGCATTGTATGGGTGTGTGTTACATTACATTCACTAGTAGGAGTGAGAAAAACATCACGGGGTGGTGCGCATTGTATGGGTGTGTGTTACATTACATTCACTAGTAGGAGTGAGAAAAACATCACGGGGTGGTGTGAATCGGAGGGTCTGAATTAGGATAGGCAGTGAGTGGCAATGTAGGATGGAGAAAAGCACCGCGGGGTGGTCAGCATGGGGAGGTCAGGGAACATGCAGTGGCAATGTAGGATAGGTTTCTGAAAAACATTGCGGGGTGGTGCGCATTGTATGGGTGTGTGTTACATGACATTCACTAGTAGGAGTGAGAAACTCATCACGGGGTGGTGCGCATTGTATGGGTGTGTGTTACATTACATTCACTAGTGGGAGTGAGAAAAACATCACGGGGTGGTGTGAATCGGAGGGTCTGAATTAGGATAGGCAGTGAGTGGCAATGTAGGATGGAGAAAAGCACCGCGGGTTGGTCAGCATGGGGAGGTCAGGGAACATGCAGTGGCAATGTAGGATAGGTTTCTGAAAAACATCGCGGGGTGTTGCGCATTGTATGGGTGTGTGTTACATTACATTCACTAGTAGGAGTGAGAAAAACATCGCGGGGTGGTGCGCATTGTATGGGTGTGTGTTACATTACATTCACTAGTAGGAGTGAGAAAAACATCACGGGGTGGTGTGAATCGGAGGGTCTGAATTAGTATAGGCAGTGAGTGTCAATGTAGGATGGAGAAAAGCACCGCGGGCTGGTCAGCATGGGGAGGTCAGGGAACATGCAGTGGCAATGTAGGATAGGTTTCTGAAAAACATCGCGGAGTTGTGCGCATTTTATGGGTGTGTGTTACATTACATTCACTAGTAGGAGTGAGAAAAACATCACGGGGTGGTGCGCATTGTATGGGTGTGTGTTACATTACATTCACTAGTAGGAGTGAGAAAAACATCATGGGGTTGTGTGAATCGGAGGGTCTGAATTAGGATAGGCAGTGAGTGGCAATGTAGGATGGAGAAAAGCACCGCGGGGTAGTCAGCATGGGGAGGGCAGGGAACATGCAGTGGCAATGTAGGATAAGTTTCTGAAAAACTTCGCGGGGTGGTGCGCATTGTATGGGTGTGTGTTACATTACATTCACTAGTAGGAGTGAGAAAAACATCACGGGGTGGTGCGCATTTTATGGGTGTGTGTTACATTACATTCACTAGTAGGAATGAGAAAAACATCACGGGGTGGTGCGCATTGTATGGGTGTGTGTTACATTACATTCACTAGTAGGAGTGAGAAAAACATCATGGGGTGGTGTGAATCGGAGGGTCTGAATTAGGATAGGCAGTGAGTGGCAATGTAGGATGGAGAAAAGCCCCGCGGGGTGGTCAGCATGGGGAGGTCAGGGAACATGCAGTGGCAATGTAGGATAGGTTTCTGAAAAACATCGTGGGGTGGTGCGCATTGTATGGGTGTGTGTTACATTACATTCACTTGTAGGAGTGAGAAAAACATCACGGGGTGGTGCGCATTGCATGGGTGTGTGTTACATTACATTCACTAGTAGGAGTGAGACAAACATCGCGGGGTGGGGCGCATTGTATGGGTGTGTGTAACATAACATTCACTAGTAGGAGTGAGAAAAACATCACGGGGTGGTGTGAATCGGAGGGTCTGAATTAGGATAGGCCGTGAGTGGCAATGTAGGATGGAGAAAAGCACCCCGGGGTGATCAGCATGGGGAGGTCAGGGAACATGTAGTGGCAATGTAGGATAGGTTTCTGAAAAACATCGCGGGGTGGTGCGCATTTTATGGGTGTGTGTTACATGACATTCACTAGTAGGAGTGAGAAAAACATCACGGGGTGGTGCGCATTGTATGGGTGTGTGTTACATTACATTCACTAGCAGGAGTGAGAAAAACACCACAGGGTGGTGTGAATCGGAGGGTCTGAATTAGGATAGGCAGTGAGTGGCAATGTAGGATGGAGAAAAGCTCCACGGGGTGGACAGCATGGGGAGGTCAGGGATCATGCTGTGGGAATGTAGGATAGGTTTCTGAAAAACATGGTGGGGTGGTGCGCATTGTATGGGTGTGTGTTACATTACATTCACTTGTAGGAGTGAGAAAAACATCACGGGGTGGTGCGCATTGCATGGGTGTGTGTTACATTACATTCACTAGTAGGAGTGAGAAAAACATCGCGGGGTGGGGCGCATTGTATGGGTGTGTGTTACATTACATTCACTAGTAGGAGTGAGAAAAACATCACGGGGTGGTGCGCATTGTATGGGTGTGTGTTACATTACATTCCCTAGTTAGTGAAAAAACATCACGGGGTGGTGTGAATCGGAGGGTCTGAATTAGGATAGGCAGTGAGTGGCAATGTAGGATGGAGAAAAGGACCAAGGGGTGGTCAGCATGGGGAGGTCAGGGAACATGCAGTGGCAATGTAGGATAGGTTTCTGAAAAACATCGCGGGGTGGTGCGCATTGTATGGGAGTGTGTTACATTACATTCACTAGTAGGAGTGAGAAAAACATCACGGGGTGGTGCTCATTGTATGGGTGTGTGTTACATTACATTCACTAGTAGGAGTGAGAAAAACATCACGGGGTGGTGTGAATCGGAGGGTCTGAATTAGGATAGGCAGTGAGTGGCAATGTAGGATGGAGAAAAGCACCGCGGGGTGGTCAGCAAGGGGAGGTCAGGGAACATGCAGTGGCAATGTAGGATAGGTTTCTGAAAAACATCGCGGAGTGGTGCGCATTTTATGGGTGTGTGTTACATTACATTCACTAGTAGGAGTGAGAAAAACATCACGGGGTGGTGCGCATTGTATGGTTGTGTGTTACATTACATTCACTAGTAGGAGTGAGAAAAACATCACGGGGTGTTGCGCATTGTATGGGTGTGTGTTACATTACATTCACTAGTAGGAGTGAGAAAAACATCATGGTGTGGTGTGAATCGGAGGGTCTGAATTAGGATAGGCAGTGAGTGGAAATGTAGGTTGGAGAAAAGCACCGCGGGGTGGTCAGCATGGGGAGGTCAGGGAACATGCAGTGGCAATGTAGGATAGGTTTCTGAAAAACATCGCAGGGTGTTGCGCATTGTATGGGTGTGTGTTACATTACATTCACTAGTAGGAGTGAGAAAAACATGACGGGGTGGTGCGCATTGTATGGGTGTGTGTTACATTACATTCACTAGTAGGAGTGAGAAAAACATCACGGGGTGGTGCGCATTTTATGGGTGTGTGTTACTTTACATTCACTAGTAGGAGTGAGAAAAACTTCACGGGGTGGTGCGCATTGTATGGGTGTGTGTTACATTACATTCACTAGTAGGAGTGAGAAAAACATCACGGGGTGGTGTGAATCGGAGGGTCTGAATTAGGATAGGCAGTGAGTGGCAATGTAGGATGGAGAAAAGCACCGCAGGTTGGTCAGCATGGGGAGGTCAGGGAACATGCAGTGGCAATGTAGGATAGGTTTCTGAAAAACATCGCGGGGTGTTGCGCATTGTATGGGTGTGTGTTACATTACATTCACTAGTAGGAGTGAGAAAAACATCGCGGGGTGGTGCGCATTGTATGGGTGTGTGTTACATTACATTCACTAGTAGGAGTGAGAAAAACATCACGGGGTGGTGTGAATCGGAGGGTCTGAATTAGGATAGGCAGTGAGTGGCAATGTAGGATGGAGAAAAGCACCGCGGGGTGGTAAGCATGGGGAGGTCAGGGAACATGCAGTGGCAATGTAGGATAGGTTTCTGAAAAACATCGCGGGGTGTTGCGCATTGTATGGGTGTGTGTTACATTACATTCACTAGTAGGAGTGAGAAAAACATCACGGGGTGGTGCGCATTGTATGGGTGTGTGTTACATTACATTCACTAGTAGGAGTGAGAAAAACATCACGGGGTGGTGTGAATCGGAGGGTCTGAATTAGGATAGGCAGTGAGTGGCAATGTAGGATGGAGAAAAGCACCGCGGGGTGGTCAGCATGGGGAGGTCAGGGAACATGCAGTGGCAATGTAGGATAGGTTTCTGAAAAACATTGCGGGGTGGTGCGCATTGTATGGGTGTGTGTTACATGACATTCACTAGTAGGAGTGAGAAACTCATCACGGGGTGGTGCGCATTGTATGGGTGTGTGTTACATTACATTCACTAGTGGGAGTGAGAAAAACATCACGGGGTGGTGTGAATCGGAGGGTCTGAATTAGGATAGGCAGTGAGTGGCAATGTAGGATGGAGAAAAGCACCGCGGGTTGGTCAGCATGGGGAGGTCAGGGAACATGCAGTGGCAATGTAGGATAGGTTTCTGAAAAACATCGCGGGGTGTTGCGCATTGTATGGGTGTGTGTTACATTACATTCACTAGTAGGAGTGAGAAAAACATCGCGGGGTGGTGCGCATTTTATGGGTGTGTGTTACATTACATTCACTAGTAGGAGTGAGAAAAACATCACGGGGTGGTGTGAATCGGAGGGTCTGAATTAGGATAGGCAGTGAGTGTCAATGTAGGATGGAGAAAAGCACCGCGGGCTGGTCAGCATGGGGAGGTCAGGGAACATGCAGTGGCAATGTAGGATAGGTTTCTGAAAAACATCGCGGAGTTGTGCGCATTTTATGGGTGTGTGTTACATTACATTCACTAGTAGGAGTGAGAAAAACATCACGGGGTGGTGCGCATTGTATGGGTGTGTGTTACATTACATTCACTAGTAGGAGTGAGAAAAACATCATGGGGTTGTGTGAATCGGAGGGTCTGAATTAGGATAGGCAGTGAGTGGCAATGTAGGATGGAGAAAAGCACCGCGGGTTAGTCAGCATGGGGAGGGCAGGGAACATGCAGTGGCAATGTAGGATAAGTTTCTGAAAAACTTCGCGGGGTGGTGCGCATTGTATGGGTGTGTGTTACATTACATTCACTAGTAGGAGTGAGAAAAACATCACGGGGTGGTGCGCATTTTATGGGTGTGTGTTACATTACATTCACTAGTAGGAATGAGAAAAACATCACGGGGTGGTGCGCATTGTATGGGTGTGTGTTACATTACATTCACTAGTAGGAGTGAGAAAAACATCATGGGGTGGTGTGAATCGGAGGGTCTGAATTAGGATAGGCAGTGAGTGGCAATGTAGGATGGAGAAAAGCCCCGCGGGGTGGTCAGCATGGGGAGGTCAGGGAACATGCAGTGGCAATGTAGGATAGGTTTCTCAAAAACTTCGCGGGGTGGTGCGCATTGTATGGGTGTGTGTTACATTACATTCACTAGTGGGAGTGAGAAAAACATCACGGGGTGGTGTGAATCGGATGGTCTGAATTAGGATAGGCAGTGAGGGGCAATGTAGGATGGAGAAAAGCACCGCGGCGTGGTCAGCACGGGGAGGTCAGGGAACATGCAGTGGCAATGTAGGATAGGTTTCTGAAAAACATCGCGGGGTGGTGCGCATTGTATGGGTGTGTGTTACAATACATTCACTAGTAGGAGTGAGAAAAACATCACGGGGTGGTGCGCATTGTATGGGTGTGTGTTACATTACATTCACTAGTAGGAGTGAGAAAAACATCATGGGGTGGTGTGAATCGGAGGGTCTGAATTAGGATAGGCAGTGAGTGGCAATGTAGGATGGAGAAAAGCACCGCGGGATGGTCAGCATGGGGAGGTCAGGGAACATGCAGTGGCACTGTAGGGTAGGTTTCTGAAAAACATCGCGGGGTGGTGCGCATTGTATGGGTGTGTGTTACATTACATTCACTAGTAGGAGTGAGAAAAACATAGCGGGGTGCTGCGCATTGTATGGGTGTGTGTTACATTACATTCCCTAGTAGGAGTGAAAAACCATCACGGGGTGGTGTGAATCGGAGGGTCTGAATTAGGATAGGCAGTGAGTGGCAATGTAGGATGGAGAAAAGCACCGCGGGGTGGTCAGCATGGGGAGGTCAGGGAACATGCAGTGGCAATGTAGGATAGGTTTCTGAAAAACATCGCGGGGTGGTGCGCATTGTATGGGTGTGTGTTACATTACATTCACTAATAGGAGAGAGAAAAACATCACGGGGTGGTGTGAATCGGAGGGTCTTAATTAGGATAGGCAGTGAGTGGCAATGTAGGATGGAGAAAAGCACCGCGGGGTGGTCCGCATGGGGAGGTCAGGGAACATGCAGTGGCAATGTAGGATAGGTTTCTGAAAAACATCGCTGGGTGGTGCGCATTGTATGGGTGTGTGTTACAATACATTCACTAGTAGGAGTGAGAAAAACATCACGGGGTGGTGCGCATTGTATGGGTGTGTGTTACATTACATTCACTAGTAGGAGTGAGAAAAACATCATGGGGTGGTGTGAATCGGAGGGTCTGAATTAGGATAGGCAGTGAGTGGCAATGTAGGATGGAGAAAAGCACCGCGGGATGGTCAGCATGGGGAGGTCAGGGAACATGCAGTGGCAATGTAGGGTAGGTTTCTGAAAAACATCGCGGGGTGGTGCGCATTGTATGGGTGTGTGTTACATTACATTCACTAGTAGGAGTGAGAAAAACATAGCGGGGTGCTGCGCATTGTATGGGTGTGTGTTACATTACATTCCCTAGTAGGAGTGAAAAAACATCACGGGGTGGTGTGAATCGGAGTTTCTGAATTAGGATAGGCAGTGAGTGGCAATGTAGGATGGAGAAAAGCACCGCGGGGTGGTCAGCAGGGGGAGGTCAGGGAACATGCAGTGGCAATGTAGGATAGGTTTCTGAAAAACATCGCGGGGTGGTGCGCATTGTATGGGTGTGTGTTACATTACATTCACTAGTAGGAGTGAGAAAAACATCACGGGGTGGTGTGTATCGGAGGGTCTTAATTAGGATAGGCAGTGAGTGGAAATGTAGGATGGAGAAAAGCACCGCGGGGTGGTCCGCATGGGGAGGTCAGGGAACATGCAGTGGCAATGTAGGATAGGTTTCTCAAAAACTTCGCGGGGTGGTGCGCATTGTATGCGTGTGTGTTACATTACATTCACTAGTAGGAGTGAGAAAAACATCACGGGGTGGTGTGCATTGTATGGGGGTGTGTTACATTACATTCACTAGTAGGAGTGAGAAAAACACCACGGGATGGTGTGAATCGGAGGGTCTGAATTAGGATAGGCAGTGAGGGGTAATGTAGGATGGAGAAAAGCACCGCGGGGTGGTCAGCACGGGGAGGTCAGGGAACATGCAGTGGCAATGTAGGATAGGTTTCTGAAAAACATCGCGGGGTGGTGCGCATTGTATGGGTGTGTGTTACAATACATTCACTAGTAGGAGTGAGAAAAACATCACGGGGTGGTGCGCATTGTATGGGTGTGTGTTACATTACATTCACTAGTAGGAGTGAGAAAAACATCATGGGGTGGTGTGAATCGGAGGGTCTGAATTAGGATAGGCAGTGAGTGGCAATGTAGGATAGAGAAAAGCACCGCGGGATGGTCAGCATGGGGAGGTCATGGAACATGCAGTGGCAATGTAGGGTAGGTTTCTGAAAAACATCGCGGGGTGGTGCGCATTGTATGGGTGTGTGTTACATTACATTCACTAGTAGGAGTGAGAAAAACATAGCGGGGTGCTGCGCATTGTATGGGTGTGTGTTACATTACATTCCCTTGTAGGAGTGAAAAAACATCACGGGGTGGTGTGAATCGGAGGGTCTGAATTAGGATAGGCAGTGAGTGGCAATGTAGGATGGAGAAAAGCACCGCGGGGTGGTCAGCATGGGGAGGTCAGGGAACATGCAGTGGCAATGTAGGATAGGTTTCTGAAAAACATCGCGGGGTGGTGCGCATTGTATGGGTGTGTGTTACATTACATTCACTAGTAGGAGTGAGAAAAACATAGTAGGGTGGTGCGCATTGTATGGGTGTGTGTTACATTACATTCACTAGTGGGAGTGCGAAAAACATCACGGGGTGGTGTGAATCGGAGGGTCTTAATTAGGATAGGCAGTGAGTGGCAATTTAGGATGGAGAAAAGCACCGCGGGGTGGTCAGCATGGGGAGGTCAGGGAACATGCAGTGGCAATGTAGGATAGGTTTCTGAAAAACATCGAGGGGTGGTGCGCATTGTATGGGTGTGTGTTACATTCACAAGTAGGAGTGAGAAAAACATCACGGGGTGGTGTGAATCGGAGGGTCTGAATTAGGATAGGCAGTGAGTGGCAATGTAGGATGGAGAAAAGCACCGCAGGGTGGTCAGCATGGGGAGGTCAGGGAACATGCAGTGGCAATGTAGGATAGGTTTCTCAAAAACTTCGCGGGGTGGTGCGCATTGTATGCGTGTGTGTTACATTACATTCACTAGTAGGATTGAGAAAAACATCACGGGGTGGTGCGCATTGTATGGGTGTGTGTTACATTACATTCACTAGTAGGAGTGAGAAAAACACCACGGGGTGGTGTGAATCGGAGGGTCTGAATTAGGATAGGCAGTGAGTGGCAATGTAGGATGGAGAAAAGCACCGCGGGGTGGTCAGCACGGGGAGGTCAAGGAACATGCAGTGGCAATGTAGGATAGGTTTCTGAAAAACATCGCGGGTTGGTGCGCATTGTATGGGTGTGTGTTACAATACATTCACTAGTAGGAGTGAGAAAAACATCACGGGGTGGTGCGCATTTTATGGGTGTGTGTTACATTACATTCACTAGTAGGAGTGAGAAAAACATCACGGGGTGGTGTGAATCGGAGGGTCTGAATTAGGATAGGCAGTGAGTGGCAATGTAGGATGGAGAAAAGCACCGTGGGGTGGTCAGCATGGGGAGGTCAGGGAACATGCAGTGGCAATGTAGGGTAGGTTTCTGAAAAACATCGCGGGGTGGTGCGCATTGTATGGGTGTGTGTTACATTACATTCACTAGTAGGAGTGAGAAAAACATCGCGGGGTGGGGCGCATTGTATGGGTGTGTGTTACATTACATTCACTAGTAGGAGTGAGAAAAACATCACGGGGTGGTGCGCATTGTATGGGTGTGTGTTACATTACATTCACTAGTAGGAGTGAGAAAAACATCACGGGGTGGTGTGAATCGGAGGGTCTGAATTAGGATAGGCAGTGAGTGGCAATGTAGGATGGAGAAAAGCACCGCGGGGTGGTCAGCATGGGGAGGTCAGGGAACATGCAGTGGCAAAGTAGGATAGGTTTCTGAAAAACATCGCGGGGTGGTGCTCCTTGTATGGGTGTGCGTTACATTACATTCACTAGTAGCAGTGAGAAAAACATCACAGGGTGGTGCGCATTGTATGGGTGTGTGTAACATAACATTCACTAGTAGGAGTGAGAAAAACATCACGGGGTGGTGTGAATCGGAGGGTCTGAATTAGGATAGGCCGTGAGTGGCAATGTAGGATGGAGAAAAGCACCCCGGGGTGATCAGCATGGGGAGGTCAGGGAACATGTAGTGGCAATGTAGGATAGGTTTCTGAAAAACATCGCGGGGTGGTGCGCATTTTATGGGTGTGTGTTACATGACATTCACTAGTAGGAGTGAGAAAAACATCACGGGGTGGTGCGCATTGTATGGGTGTGTGTTACATTACATTCACTAGTAGGAGTGAGAAAAACACCACAGGGTGGTGTGAATCGGAGGGTCTGAATTAGGATAGGCAGTGAGTGGCAATGTAGGATGGAGAAAAGCACCACGGTGTGGACAGCATGGGGAGGTCAGGGAACATGCTGTGGGAATGTAGGATAGGTTTCTGAAAAACATCGCGGGGTGGTGCGCATTGCATGGGTGTGTGTTACATTACATTCACTAGTAGGAGTGAGAAAAACATCACGGGGTGGTGCGCATTGCATGGGTGTGTGTTATATTACATTCACTAGTAGAAGTGAGAAAAACATCACAGGGTGGTGTGAATCGGAGGGTCTGAATTAGGATAGGCAGTGAGTGGCAATGTAGGATGGAGAAAAGCACCGCGGCGTGGTCAGCATGGGGAGGTCAAGGAACATGCAGTGGGAATGTAGGATAGGTTTCTGAAAAACATCGTGGGGTGGTGCGCATTGTATGGGTGTGTGTTACATTACATTCACTTGTAGGAGTGAGAAAAACATCACGGGGTGGTGCGCATTGCATGGGTGTGTGTTACATTACATTCACTAGTAGGAGTAATTAAAACATCACGGGGTGGGGCGCATTGTATGGGTGTGTGTTACATTACATTCACTAGTAGGAGTGAGAAAAACATCACGGGGTGGTGCGCATTGTATGGGTGTGTGTTACATTACATTCCCTAGTTAGTGAAAAAACATCACGGGGTGGTGTGAATCGGAGGGTCTGAATTAGGATAGGCAGTGAGTGGCAATGTAGGATGGAGAAAAGCACCGCGGGGTGGTCAGCATGGGGAGGTCAGGGAACATGCAGTGGCAATGTAGGATAGGTTTCTGAAAAACATCGCGGAGTGGTGCGCATTTTATGGGTGTGTGTTACATTACATTCACTAGTAGGAGTGAGAAAAACATCACGGGGTGGTGCGCATTGTATGGGTGTGTGTTACATTACATTCACTAGTAGGAGTGAGAAAAACATCACGAGGTGATGCGCATTGTATGGGTGTGTGTTACATTACATTCACTAGTAGGAGTGAGAAAAACATCACGGGGTGGTGTGAATCGGAGGGTCTGAATTAGGATAGGCAGTGAGTGGCAATGTAGGATGGAGAAAAGCACCGCGGGGTGGTCAGCATGGGGAGGTCAGGGAACATGCAGTGGCAAAGTAGGATAGGTTTCTGAAAAACATCGCGGGGTGGTGCTCCTTGTATGGGTGTGCGTTACATTACATTCACTAGTAGCAGTGAGAAAAACATCACAGGGTGGTGCGCATTGTATGGGTGTGTGTAACATAACATTCACTAGTAGGAGTGAGAAAAACATCACGGGGTGGTGTGAATTGGAGGGTCTGAATTAGGATAGGCCGTGAGTGGCAATGTAGGATGGAGAAAAGCACCCCGGGGTGATCAGCATGGGGAGGTCAGGGAACATGTAGTGGCAATGTAGGATAGGTTTCTGAAAAACATCGCGCGGTGGTGCGCATTTTATGGGTGTGTGTTACATGACATTCACTAGTAGGAGCGAGAAATACATCACGGGGTGGTGCGCATTGTATGGGTGTGTGTTACATTACATTCAGTAGTAGGAGTGAGAAAAACACCATAGGGTGGTGTGAATCGGAGGGTCTGAATTAGGATAGGCAGTGAGTGGCAATGTAGGATGGAGAAAAGCACCGCGGGGTGGACAGCATGGGGAGGTCAGGGAACATGCTGTGGGAAAGTAGGATAGGTTTCTGAAAAACATCGCGGGGTGGTGCGCATTGCATGGGTGTGTGTTACATTACATTCACTAGTAGGAGTGAGAAAAACATCACGGGGTGGTGCGCATTGCATGGGTGTGTGTTACATTACATTCACTAGTAGGAGTGAGAAAAACATCACGGGGTGGTGCGCATTGCATGGGTGTGTGTTATATTACATTCACTAGTAGGAGTGAGACAAACATCGCGGGGTGGGGCGCATTGTATGGGTGTGTGTAACATAACATTCACTAGTAGGAGTGAGAAAAACATCACGGGGTGGTGTGAATCGGAGGGTCTGAATTAGGATAGGCCGTGAGTGGCAATGTAGGATGGAGAAAAGCACCCCGGGGTGATCAGCATGGGGAGGTCAGGGAACATGTAGTGGCAATGTAGGATAGGTTTCTGAAAAACATCGCGGGGTGGTGCGCATTTTATGGGTGTGTGTTACATGACATTCACTAGTAGGAGTGAGAAAAACATCACGGGGTGGTGCGCATTGTATGGGTGTGTGTTACATTACATTCACTAGCAGGAGTGAGAAAAACACCACAGGGTGGTGTGAATCGGAGGGTCTGAATTAGGATAGGCAGTGAGTGGCAATGTAGGATGGAGAAAAGCTCCACGGGGTGGACAGCATGGGGAGGTCAGGGATCATGCTGTGGGAATGTAGGATAGGTTTCTGAAAAACATGGTGGGGTGGTGCGCATTGTATGGGTGTGTGTTACATTACATTCACTTGTAGGAGTGAGAAAAACATCACGGGGTGGTGCGCATTGCATGGGTGTGTGTTACATTACATTCACTAGTAGGAGTGAGAAAAACATCGCGGGGTGGGGCGCATTGTATGGGTGTGTGTTACATTACATTCACTAGTAGGAGTGAGAAAAACATCACGGGGTGGTGCGCATTGTATGGGTGTGTGTTACATTACATTCCCTAGTTAGTGAAAAAACATCACGGGGTGGTGTGAATCGGAGGGTCTGAATTAGGATAGGCAGTGAGTGGCAATGTAGGATGGAGAAAAGGACCAAGGGGTGGTCAGCATGGGGAGGTCAGGGAACATGCAGTGGCAATGTAGGATAGGTTTCTGAAAAACATCGCGGGGTGGTGCGCATTGTATGGGAGTGTGTTACATTACATTCACTAGTAGGAGTGAGAAAAACATCACGGGGTGGTGCTCATTGTATGGGTGTGTGTTACATTACATTCACTAGTAGGAGTGAGAAAAACATCACGGGGTGGTGTGAATCGGAGGGTCTGAATTAGGATAGGCAGTGAGTGGCAATGTAGGATGGAGAAAAGCACCGCGGGGTGGTCAGCAAGGGGAGGTCAGGGAACATGCAGTGGCAATGTAGGATAGGTTTCTGAAAAACATCGCGGAGTGGTGCGCATTTTATGGGTGTGTGTTACATTACATTCACTAGTAGGAGTGAGAAAAACATCACGGGGTGGTGCGCATTGTATGGTTGTGTGTTACATTACATTCACTAGTAGGAGTGAGAAAAACATCACGGGGTGTTGCGCATTGTATGGGTGTGTGTTACATTACATTCACTAGTAGGAGTGAGAAAAACATCATGGTGTGGTGTGAATCGGAGGGTCTGAATTAGGATAGGCAGTGAGTGGAAATGTAGGTTGGAGAAAAGCACCGCGGGGTGGTCAGCATGGGGAGGTCAGGGAACATGCAGTGGCAATGTAGGATAGGTTTCTGAAAAACATCGCAGGGTGTTGCGCATTGTATGGGTGTGTGTTACATTACATTCACTAGTAGGAGTGAGAAAAACATGACGGGGTGGTGCGCATTGTATGGGTGTGTGTTACATTACATTCACTAGTAGGAGTGAGAAAAACATCACGGGGTGGTGCGCATTTTATGGGTGTGTGTTACTTTACATTCACTAGTAGGAGTGAGAAAAACTTCACGGGGTGGTGCGCATTGTATGGGTGTGTGTTACATTACATTCACTAGTAGGAGTGAGAAAAACATCACGGGGTGGTGTGAATCGGAGGGTCTGAATTAGGATAGGCAGTGAGTGGCAATGTAGGATGGAGAAAAGCACCGCAGGTTGGTCAGCATGGGGAGGTCAGGGAACATGCAGTGGCAATGTAGGATAGGTTTCTGAAAAACATCGCGGGGTGTTGCGCATTGTATGGGTGTGTGTTACATTACATTCACTAGTAGGAGTGAGAAAAACATCGCGGGGTGGTGCGCATTGTATGGGTGTGTGTTACATTACATTCACTAGTAGGAGTGAGAAAAACATCACGGGGTGGTGTGAATCGGAGGGTCTGAATTAGGATAGGCAGTGAGTGGCAATGTAGGATGGAGAAAAGCACCGCGGGGTGGTAAGCATGGGGAGGTCAGGGAACATGCAGTGGCAATGTAGGATAGGTTTCTGAAAAACATCGCGGGGTGTTGCGCATTGTATGGGTGTGTGTTACATTACATTCACTAGTAGGAGTGAGAAAAACATCACGGGGTGGTGCGCATTGTATGGGTGTGTGTTACATTACATTCACTAGTAGGAGTGAGAAAAACATCACGGGGTGGTGTGAATCGGAGGGTCTGAATTAGGATAGGCAGTGAGTGGCAATGTAGGATGGAGAAAAGCACCGCGGGGTGGTCAGCATGGGGAGGTCAGGGAACATGCAGTGGCAATGTAGGATAGGTTTCTGAAAAACATTGCGGGGTGGTGCGCATTGTATGGGTGTGTGTTACATGACATTCACTAGTAGGAGTGAGAAACTCATCACGGGGTGGTGCGCATTGTATGGGTGTGTGTTACATTACATTCACTAGTGGGAGTGAGAAAAACATCACGGGGTGGTGTGAATCGGAGGGTCTGAATTAGGATAGGCAGTGAGTGGCAATGTAGGATGGAGAAAAGCACCGCGGGTTGGTCAGCATGGGGAGGTCAGGGAACATGCAGTGGCAATGTAGGATAGGTTTCTGAAAAACATCGCGGGGTGTTGCGCATTGTATGGGTGTGTGTTACATTACATTCACTAGTAGGAGTGAGAAAAACATCGCGGGGTGGTGCGCATTTTATGGGTGTGTGTTACATTACATTCACTAGTAGGAGTGAGAAAAACATCACGGGGTGGTGTGAATCGGAGGGTCTGAATTAGGATAGGCAGTGAGTGTCAATGTAGGATGGAGAAAAGCACCGCGGGCTGGTCAGCATGGGGAGGTCAGGGAACATGCAGTGGCAATGTAGGATAGGTTTCTGAAAAACATCGCGGAGTTGTGCGCATTTTATGGGTGTGTGTTACATTACATTCACTAGTAGGAGTGAGAAAAACATCACGGGGTGGTGCGCATTGTATGGGTGTGTGTTACATTACATTCACTAGTAGGAGTGAGAAAAACATCATGGGGTTGTGTGAATCGGAGGGTCTGAATTAGGATAGGCAGTGAGTGGCAATGTAGGATGGAGAAAAGCACCGCGGGTTAGTCAGCATGGGGAGGGCAGGGAACATGCAGTGGCAATGTAGGATAAGTTTCTGAAAAACTTCGCGGGGTGGTGCGCATTGTATGGGTGTGTGTTACATTACATTCACTAGTAGGAGTGAGAAAAACATCACGGGGTGGTGCGCATTTTATGGGTGTGTGTTACATTACATTCACTAGTAGGAATGAGAAAAACATCACGGGGTGGTGCGCATTGTATGGGTGTGTGTTACATTACATTCACTAGTAGGAGTGAGAAAAACATCATGGGGTGGTGTGAATCGGAGGGTCTGAATTAGGATAGGCAGTGAGTGGCAATGTAGGATGGAGAAAAGCCCCGCGGGGTGGTCAGCATGGGGAGGTCAGGGAACATGCAGTGGCAATGTAGGATAGGTTTCTCAAAAACTTCGCGGGGTGGTGCGCATTGTATGGGTGTGTGTTACATTACATTCACTAGTGGGAGTGAGAAAAACATCACGGGGTGGTGTGAATCGGATGGTCTGAATTAGGATAGGCAGTGAGGGGCAATGTAGGATGGAGAAAAGCACCGCGGCGTGGTCAGCACGGGGAGGTCAGGGAACATGCAGTGGCAATGTAGGATAGGTTTCTGAAAAACATCGCGGGGTGGTGCGCATTGTATGGGTGTGTGTTACAATACATTCACTAGTAGGAGTGAGAAAAACATCACGGGGTGGTGCGCATTGTATGGGTGTGTGTTACATTACATTCACTAGTAGGAGTGAGAAAAACATCATGGGGTGGTGTGAATCGGAGGGTCTGAATTAGGATAGGCAGTGAGTGGCAATGTAGGATGGAGAAAAGCACCGCGGGATGGTCAGCATGGGGAGGTCAGGGAACATGCAGTGGCACTGTAGGGTAGGTTTCTGAAAAACATCGCGGGGTGGTGCGCATTGTATGGGTGTGTGTTACATTACATTCACTAGTAGGAGTGAGAAAAACATAGCGGGGTGCTGCGCATTGTATGGGTGTGTGTTACATTACATTCCCTAGTAGGAGTGAAAAACCATCACGGGGTGGTGTGAATCGGAGGGTCTGAATTAGGATAGGCAGTGAGTGGCAATGTAGGATGGAGAAAAGCACCGCGGGGTGGTCAGCATGGGGAGGTCAGGGAACATGCAGTGGCAATGTAGGATAGGTTTCTGAAAAACATCGCGGGGTGGTGCGCATTGTATGGGTGTGTGTTACATTACATTCACTAATAGGAGAGAGAAAAACATCACGGGGTGGTGTGAATCGGAGGGTCTTAATTAGGATAGGCAGTGAGTGGCAATGTAGGATGGAGAAAAGCACCGCGGGGTGGTCCGCATGGGGAGGTCAGGGAACATGCAGTGGCAATGTAGGATAGGTTTCTGAAAAACATCGCGGGGTGGTGCGCATTGTATGGGTGTGTGTTACAATACATTCACTAGTAGGAGTGAGAAAAACATCACGGGGTGGTGCGCATTGTATGGGTGTGTGTTACATTACATTCACTAGTAGGAGTGAGAAAAACATCATGGGGTGGTGTGAATCGGAGGGTCTGAATTAGGATAGGCAGTGAGTGGCAATGTAGGATGGAGAAAAGCACCGCGGGATGGTCAGCATGGGGAGGTCAGGGAACATGCAGTGGCAATGTAGGGTAGGTTTCTGAAAAACATCGCGGGGTGGTGCGCATTGTATGGGTGTGTGTTACATTACATTCACTAGTAGGAGTGAGAAAAACATAGCGGGGTGCTGCGCATTGTATGGGTGTGTGTTACATTACATTCCCTAGTAGGAGTGAAAAAACATCACGGGGTGGTGTGAATCGGAGTTTCTGAATTAGGATAGGCAGTGAGTGGCAATGTAGGATGGAGAAAAGCACCGCGGGGTGGTCAGCAGGGGGAGGTCAGGGAACATGCAGTGGCAATGTAGGATAGGTTTCTGAAAAACATCGCGGGGTGGTGCGCATTGTATGGGTGTGTGTTACATTACATTCACTAGTAGGAGTGAGAAAAACATCACGGGGTGGTGTGTATCGGAGGGTCTTAATTAGGATAGGCAGTGAGTGGAAATGTAGGATGGAGAAAAGCACCGCGGGGTGGTCCGCATGGGGAGGTCAGGGAACATGCAGTGGCAATGTAGGATAGGTTTCTCAAAAACTTCGCGGGGTGGTGCGCATTGTATGCGTGTGTGTTACATTACATTCACTAGTAGGAGTGAGAAAAACATCACGGGGTGGTGTGCATTGTATGGGGGTGTGTTACATTACATTCACTAGTAGGAGTGAGAAAAACACCACGGGATGGTGTGAATCGGAGGGTCTGAATTAGGATAGGCAGTGAGGGGTAATGTAGGATGGAGAAAAGCACCGCGGGGTGGTCAGCACGGGGAGGTCAGGGAACATGCAGTGGCAATGTAGGATAGGTTTCTGAAAAACATCGCGGGGTGGTGCGCATTGTATGGGTGTGTGTTACAATACATTCACTAGTAGGAGTGAGAAAAACATCACGGGGTGGTGCGCATTGTATGGGTGTGTGTTACATTACATTCACTAGTAGGAGTGAGAAAAACATCATGGGGTGGTGTGAATCGGAGGGTCTGAATTAGGATAGGCAGTGAGTGGCAATGTAGGATAGAGAAAAGCACCGCGGGATGGTCAGCATGGGGAGGTCATGGAACATGCAGTGGCAATGTAGGGTAGGTTTCTGAAAAACATCGCGGGGTGGTGCGCATTGTATGGGTGTGTGTTACATTACATTCACTAGTAGGAGTGAGAAAAACATAGCGGGGTGCTGCGCATTGTATGGGTGTGTGTTACATTACATTCCCTTGTAGGAGTGAAAAAACATCACGGGGTGGTGTGAATCGGAGGGTCTGAATTAGGATAGGCAGTGAGTGGCAATGTAGGATGGAGAAAAGCACCGCGGGGTGGTCAGCATGGGGAGGTCAGGGAACATGCAGTGGCAATGTAGGATAGGTTTCTGAAAAACATCGCGGGGTGGTGCGCATTGTATGGGTGTGTGTTACATTACATTCACTAGTAGGAGTGAGAAAAACATAGTAGGGTGGTGCGCATTGTATGGGTGTGTGTTACATTACATTCACTAGTGGGAGTGCGAAAAACATCACGGGGTGGTGTGAATCGGAGGGTCTTAATTAGGATAGGCAGTGAGTGGCAATTTAGGATGGAGAAAAGCACCGCGGGGTGGTCAGCATGGGGAGGTCAGGGAACATGCAGTGGCAATGTAGGATAGGTTTCTGAAAAACATCGAGGGGTGGTGCGCATTGTATGGGTGTGTGTTACATTCACAAGTAGGAGTGAGAAAAACATCACGGGGTGGTGTGAATCGGAGGGTCTGAATTAGGATAGGCAGTGAGTGGCAATGTAGGATGGAGAAAAGCACCGCAGGGTGGTCAGCATGGGGAGGTCAGGGAACATGCAGTGGCAATGTAGGATAGGTTTCTCAAAAACTTCGCGGGGTGGTGCGCATTGTATGCGTGTGTGTTACATTACATTCACTAGTAGGATTGAGAAAAACATCACGGGGTGGTGCGCATTGTATGGGTGTGTGTTACATTACATTCACTAGTAGGAGTGAGAAAAACACCACGGGGTGGTGTGAATCGGAGGGTCTGAATTAGGATAGGCAGTGAGTGGCAATGTAGGATGGAGAAAAGCACCGCGGGGTGGTCAGCACGGGGAGGTCAAGGAACATGCAGTGGCAATGTAGGATAGGTTTCTGAAAAACATCGCGGGTTGGTGCGCATTGTATGGGTGTGTGTTACAATACATTCACTAGTAGGAGTGAGAAAAACATCACGGGGTGGTGCGCATTTTATGGGTGTGTGTTACATTACATTCACTAGTAGGAGTGAGAAAAACATCACGGGGTGGTGTGAATCGGAGGGTCTGAATTAGGATAGGCAGTGAGTGGCAATGTAGGATGGAGAAAAGCACCGTGGGGTGGTCAGCATGGGGAGGTCAGGGAACATGCAGTGGCAATGTAGGGTAGGTTTCTGAAAAACATCGCGGGGTGGTGCGCATTGTATGGGTGTGTGTTACATTACATTCACTAGTAGGAGTGAGAAAAACATCGCGGGGTGGGGCGCATTGTATGGGTGTGTGTTACATTACATTCACTAGTAGGAGTGAGAAAAACATCACGGGGTGGTGCGCATTGTATGGGTGTGTGTTACATTACATTCACTAGTAGGAGTGAGAAAAACATCACGGGGTGGTGTGAATCGGAGGGTCTGAATTAGGATAGGCAGTGAGTGGCAATGTAGGATGGAGAAAAGCACCGCGGGGTGGTCAGCATGGGGAGGTCAGGGAACATGCAGTGGCAAAGTAGGATAGGTTTCTGAAAAACATCGCGGGGTGGTGCTCCTTGTATGGGTGTGCGTTACATTACATTCACTAGTAGCAGTGAGAAAAACATCACAGGGTGGTGCGCATTGTATGGGTGTGTGTAACATAACATTCACTAGTAGGAGTGAGAAAAACATCACGGGGTGGTGTGAATCGGAGGGTCTGAATTAGGATAGGCCGTGAGTGGCAATGTAGGATGGAGAAAAGCACCCCGGGGTGATCAGCATGGGGAGGTCAGGGAACATGTAGTGGCAATGTAGGATAGGTTTCTGAAAAACATCGCGGGGTGGTGCGCATTTTATGGGTGTGTGTTACATGACATTCACTAGTAGGAGTGAGAAAAACATCACGGGGTGGTGCGCATTGTATGGGTGTGTGTTACATTACATTCACTAGTAGGAGTGAGAAAAACACCACAGGGTGGTGTGAATCGGAGGGTCTGAATTAGGATAGGCAGTGAGTGGCAATGTAGGATGGAGAAAAGCACCACGGTGTGGACAGCATGGGGAGGTCAGGGAACATGCTGTGGGAATGTAGGATAGGTTTCTGAAAAACATCGCGGGGTGGTGCGCATTGCATGGGTGTGTGTTACATTACATTCACTAGTAGGAGTGAGAAAAACATCACGGGGTGGTGCGCATTGCATGGGTGTGTGTTATATTACATTCACTAGTAGAAGTGAGAAAAACATCACAGGGTGGTGTGAATCGGAGGGTCTGAATTAGGATAGGCAGTGAGTGGCAATGTAGGATGGAGAAAAGCACCGCGGCGTGGTCAGCATGGGGAGGTCAAGGAACATGCAGTGGGAATGTAGGATAGGTTTCTGAAAAACATCGTGGGGTGGTGCGCATTGTATGGGTGTGTGTTACATTACATTCACTTGTAGGAGTGAGAAAAACATCACGGGGTGGTGCGCATTGCATGGGTGTGTGTTACATTACATTCACTAGTAGGAGTAATTAAAACATCACGGGGTGGGGCGCATTGTATGGGTGTGTGTTACATTACATTCACTAGTAGGAGTGAGAAAAACATCACGGGGTGGTGCGCATTGTATGGGTGTGTGTTACATTACATTCCCTAGTTAGTGAAAAAACATCACGGGGTGGTGTGAATCGGAGGGTCTGAATTAGGATAGGCAGTGAGTGGCAATGTAGGATGGAGAAAAGCACCGCGGGGTGGTCAGCATGGGGAGGTCAGGGAACATGCAGTGGCAATGTAGGATAGGTTTCTGAAAAACATCGCGGAGTGGTGCGCATTTTATGGGTGTGTGTTACATTACATTCACTAGTAGGAGTGAGAAAAACATCACGGGGTGGTGCGCATTGTATGGGTGTGTGTTACATTACATTCACTAGTAGGAGTGAGAAAAACATCACGAGGTGATGCGCATTGTATGGGTGTGTGTTACATTACATTCACTAGTAGGAGTGAGAAAAACATCACGGGGTGGTGTGAATCGGAGGGTCTGAATTAGGATAGGCAGTGAGTGGCAATGTAGGATGGAGAAAAGCACCGCGGGGTGGTCAGCATGGGGAGGTCAGGGAACATGCAGTGGCAAAGTAGGATAGGTTTCTGAAAAACATCGCGGGGTGGTGCTCCTTGTATGGGTGTGCGTTACATTACATTCACTAGTAGCAGTGAGAAAAACATCACAGGGTGGTGCGCATTGTATGGGTGTGTGTAACATAACATTCACTAGTAGGAGTGAGAAAAACATCACGGGGTGGTGTGAATTGGAGGGTCTGAATTAGGATAGGCCGTGAGTGGCAATGTAGGATGGAGAAAAGCACCCCGGGGTGATCAGCATGGGGAGGTCAGGGAACATGTAGTGGCAATGTAGGATAGGTTTCTGAAAAACATCGCGCGGTGGTGCGCATTTTATGGGTGTGTGTTACATGACATTCACTAGTAGGAGCGAGAAATACATCACGGGGTGGTGCGCATTGTATGGGTGTGTGTTACATTACATTCAGTAGTAGGAGTGAGAAAAACACCATAGGGTGGTGTGAATCGGAGGGTCTGAATTAGGATAGGCAGTGAGTGGCAATGTAGGATGGAGAAAAGCACCGCGGGGTGGACAGCATGGGGAGGTCAGGGAACATGCTGTGGGAAAGTAGGATAGGTTTCTGAAAAACATCGCGGGGTGGTGCGCATTGCATGGGTGTGTGTTACATTACATTCACTAGTAGGAG
The DNA here is from genome assembly GCF_034190915.1 of Cavia porcellus. Classification (NCBI taxonomy): domain Eukaryota; kingdom Metazoa; phylum Chordata; class Mammalia; order Rodentia; family Caviidae; genus Cavia; species Cavia porcellus. The sequence continues at coordinate 34,201,009 of NW_026947515.1, forward strand.
TGAGAAAAACATCACGGGGTGGTGCGCATTGCATGGGTGTGTGTTATATTACATTCACTAGTAGAAGTGAGAAAAACATCACAGGGTGGTGTGAATCGGAGGGTCTGAATTAGGATAGGCAGTGAGTGGCAATGTAGCATGGAGAAAAGCACCGCGGCGTGGTCAGCATGGGGAGGTCAAGGAACATGCAGTGGGAATGTAGGATAGGTTTCTGAAAAACATCGTGGGGTGGTGCGCATTTTATGGGTGTGTGTTACATTATATTCACTTGTAGGAGTGAGAAAAACATCACGGGGTGGTGCGCATTGCATGGGTGTGTGTTACATTACATTCACTAGTAGGAGTGAGAAAAACATCACAGGGTGGTGTGAATTGGAGGGTCTGAATTAGGATAGGCATTGAGTGGCAATGTAGGATGGAGAAAAGCACCGCGGGCTGGTCAGCATGGGGAGGTCAGGGAACATGCAGTGGCAATGTAGGATAGGTTTCTGAAAAACATCGCGGAGTGGTGCGCATTGTATGGGTGTGTGTTACATGACATTCACTAGTAGGAGAGAGAAAAACATCACGGGGTGGTGCGCATTGTATGGGTGTGTGTTACATTACATTCACTAGTAGCAGTGAGAAAAACATCACGGGGTGGTGTGAATCGGAGGGTCTGAATTAGGATAGGCAGTGAGTGGCAATGTAGGATGGAGGAAAGCACGGCGGGGTGGTCAGGATGGGGAGGTCAGGGAACATGCAGTGGCAATGTAGGATAGGTTTCTGAAAAACATCGCGGGGTGGTGCGCATTTTATGGGTGTTTGTTACATTACATTCACTAGTAGGAGTGAGAAAAATATCACGGGGTGGTGTGAATCGGAGGGTCTTAATTAGGATAGGCAGTGAGTGGCAATGTAGGATGGAGAAAAGCACCGCGGGGTGGTCCGCATGGGGAGGTCAGGGAACATGCAGTGGCAATGTAGGATAGGTTTCTCAAAAACTTCGCGGGGTGGTGCGCATTGTATGCGTGTGTGTTACATTACATTCACTAGTAGGAGTGAGAAAAACATCACGGGGTGGTGCGCATTGTATGGGGGTGTGTTACATTACATTCACTAGTAGGAGTGAGAAAAACACCACGGGGTGGTGTGAATCGGAGGGTCTGAATTACGATAGGCAGTGAGGGGTAATGTAGGATGGAGAAAAGCACCGCGGGGTGGTCAGCATGGGGAGGTCAGGGAACATGCAGTGGCAATGTAGGATAGGTTTCTGAAAAACATCGCGGGGTGGTGCGCATTGTATGGGTGTGTGTTACATTACATTCACTAGTAGGAGTGAGAAAAACATCACGGGGTGGTGTGAATCGGAGGGTCTTAATTAGAATAGGCAGTGAGTGGCAATGTAGGATGGAGAAAAGCACCGCGGGGTGGTCCGCATGGGGAGGTCAGGGAACATGCAGTGGCAATGTAGGATAGGTTTCTCAAAAACTTCGCTGGGTGGTGCGCATTGTATGCGTGTGTGTTACATTACATTCACTAGTAGGAGTGAGAAAAACATCACGGGGTGGTGCGCATTGTATGGGGGTGTGTTACATTACATTCACTAGTAGGAGTGAGAAAAACACCACGGGGTGCTGTGAATCGGAGGGTCTGAATTAGGATAGGCAGTGAGGGGTAATGTAGGATGGAGAAAAGCACCGCGGGGTGGTCAGCACGAGGAGGTCAGGGAACATGCAGTGGCAATGTAGGATAGGTTTCTGAAAAACATCGCGGGGTGGTGCGCATTGTATGGGTGTGTGTTACATTACATTCACTAGTAGGAGTGAGAAAAACATAGTGGGGTGGTGCGCATTGTATGGGTGTGTGTTACATTACATTCACTAGTGGGAGTGCGAAAAACATCACGGGGTGGTGTGAATCGGAGGGTCTTAATTAGGATAGGCAGTGAGTGGCAATTTAGGATGGAGAAAAGCACCGCGGGGTGGTCAGCATGGGGAGGTCAGGGAACATGCAGTGGCAATGTAGGATAGGTTTCTGAAAAACATCGAGGGGTGGTGCGCATTGTATGGGTGTGTGTTACATTCACAAGTAGGAGTGAGAAAAACATCACGGGGTGGTGTGAATCGGAGGGTCTGAATTAGGATAGGCAGTGAGTGGCAATGTAGGATGGAGAAAAGCACCGCAGGGTGGTCAGCATGGGGAGGTCAGGGAACATGCAGTGGCAATGTAGGATAGGTTTCTCAAAAACTTCGCGGGGTGGTGCGCATTGTATGCGTGTGTGTTACATTACATTCACTAGTAGGATTGAGAAAAACATCACGGGGTGGTGCGCATTGTATGGGTGTGTGTTACATTACATTCACTAGTAGGAGTGATAAAAACACCACGGGGTGGTGTGAATCGGAGGGTCTGAATTAGGATAGGCAGTGAGTGGCAATGTAGGATGGAGAAAAGCACCGCGGGGTGGTCAGCACGGGGAGGTCAAGGAACATGCTGTGGCAATGTAGGATAGGTTTCTGAAAAACATCGCGGGTTGGTGCGCATTGTATGGGTGTGTGTTACAATACATTCACTAGTAGGAGTGAGAAAAACATCACGGGGTGGTGCGCATTTTATGGGTGTGTGTTACATTACATTCACTAGTAGGAGTGAGAAAAACATCACGGGGTGGTGTGAATCGGAGGGTCTGAATTAGGATAGGCAGTGAGTGGCAATGTAGGATGGAGAAAAGCACCGCGGGGTGGTCAGCATGGGGAGGTCAGGGAACATGCAGTGGCAATGTAGGATAGGTTTCTGAAAAACATCGCGGGTTGGTGCGCATTGTATGGGTGTGTGTTACAATACATTCACTAGTAGGAGTGAGAAAAACATCACGGGGTGGTGCGCATTTTATGGGTGTGTGTTACATGACATTCACTAGTAGGAGTGAGAAAAACATCACGGGGTGGTGCGCATTGTATGGGTGTGTGTTACATTACATTCACTAGTAGGAGTGAGAAAAACATCACGGGGTGGTGCGCATTGTATGGGTGTGTGTTACATTACATTCACTAGTAGGAGTGAGAAAAACATCACGGGGTGGTGTGAATCGGAGGGTCTGAATTAGGATAGGCAGTGAGTGGCAATGTAGGATGGAGAAAAGCACCGCGGGGTGGTCAGCATGGGGAGGTCAGGGAACATGCAGTGGCAAAGTAGGATAGGTTTCTGAAAAACATCGCGGGGTGGTGCTCCTTGTATGGGTGTGCGTTACATTACATTCACTAGTAGCAGTGAGAAAAACATCACAGGGTGGTGCGCATTGTATGGGTGTGTGTAACATAACATTCACTAGTAGGAGTGAGAAAAACATCACGGGGTGGTGTGAATTGGAGGGTCTGAATTAGGATAGGCCGTGAGTGGCAATGTAGGATGGAGAAAAGCACCCCGGGGTGATCAGCATGGGGAGGTCAGGGAACATGTAGTGGCAATGTAGGATAGGTTTCTGAAAAACATCGCGCGGTGGTGCGCATTTTATGGGTGTGTGTTACATGACATTCACTAGTAGGAGCGAGAAATACATCACGGGGTGGTGCGCATTGTATGGGTGTGTGTTACATTACATTCACTAGTAGGAGTGAGAAAAACACCATAGGGTGGTGTGAATCGGAGGGTCTGAATTAGGATAGGCAGTGAGTGGCAATGTAGGATGGAGAAAAGCACCGCGGGGTGGACAGCATGGGGAGGTCAGGGAACATGCTGTGGGAAAGTAGGATAGGTTTCTGAAAAACATCGCGGGGTGGTGCGCATTGCATGGGTGTGTGTTACATTACATTCACTAGTAGGAGTGAGAAAAACATCACGGGGTGGTGCGCATTGCATGGGTGTGTGTTATATTACATTCACTAGTAGAAGTGAGAAAAACATCACAGGGTGGTGTGAATCGGAGGGTCTGAATTAGGATAGGCAGTGAGTGGCAATGTAGGATGGAGAAAAGCACCGCGGCGTGGTCAGCATGGGGAGGTCAAGGAACATGCAGTGGGAATGTAGGATAGGTTTCTGAAAAACATCGTGGGGTGGTGCGCATTTTATGGGTGTGTGTTACATTACATTCACTTGTAGGAGTGAGAAAAACATCACGGGGTGGTGCGCATTGCATGGGTGTGTGTTACATTACATTCACTAGTAGGAGTGAGAAAAACATCACAGGGTGGTGTGAATTGGAGGGTCTGAATTAGGATAGGCATTGAGTGGCAATGTAGGATGGAGAAAAGCACCGCGGGCTGGTCAGCATGGGGAGGTCAGGGAACATGCAGTGGCAATGTAGGATAGGTTTCTGAAAAACATCGCGGAGTGGTGCGCATTGTATGGGTGTGTGTTACATGACATTCACTAGTAGGAGTGAGAAAAACATCACGGGGTGGTGCGCATTGTATGGGTGTGTGTTACATTACATTCACTAGTAGCAGTGAGAAAAACATCACGGGGTGGTGTGAATCGGAGGGTCTGAATTAGGATAGGCAGTGAGTGGCAATGTAGGATGGAGGAAAGCACGGCGGGGTGGTCAGGATGGGGAGGTCAGGGAACATGCAGTGGCAATGTAGGATAGGTTTCTGAAAAACATCGCGGGGTGGTGCGCATTGTATGGGTGTTTGTTACATTACATTCACTAGTAGGAGTGAGAAAAACATCACGGGGTGGTGTGAATCGGAGGGTCTTAATTAGGATAGGCAGTGAGTGGCAATGTAGGATGGAGAAAAGCACCGCGGGGTGGTCCGCATGGGGAGGTCAGGGAACATGCAGTGGCAATGTAGGATAGGTTTCTCAAAAACTTCGCGGGGTGGTGCGCATTGTATGCGTGTGTGTTACATTACATTCACTAGTAGGAGTGAGAAAAACATCACGGGGTGGTGCGCATTGTATGGGGGTGTGTTACATTACATTCACTAGTAGGAGTGAGAAAAACACCACGGGGTGGTGTGAATCGGAGGGTCTGAATTACGATAGGCAGTGAGGGGTAATGTAGGATGGAGAAAAGCACCGCGGGGTGGTCAGCATGGGGAGGTCAGGGAACATGCAGTGGCAATGTAGGATAGGTTTCTGAAAAACATCGCGGGGTGGTGCGCATTGTATGGGTGTGTGTTACATTACATTCACTAGTAGGAGTGAGAAAAACATCACGGGGTGGTGTGAATCGGAGGGTCTTAATTAGAATAGGCAGTGAGTGGCAATGTAGGATGGAGAAAAGCACCGCGGGGTGGTCCGCATGGGGAGGTCAGGGAACATGCAGTGGCAATGTAGGATAGGTTTCTCAAAAACTTCGCGGGGTGGTGCGCATTGTATGCGTGTGTGTTACATTACATTCACTAGTAGGAGTGAGAAAAACATCACGGGGTGGTGCGCATTGTATGGGGGTGTGTTACATTACATTCACTAGTAGGAGTGAGAAAAACACCACGGGGTGTTGTGAATCGGAGGGTCTGAATTAGGATAGGCAGTGAGGGGTAATGTAGGATGGAGAAAAGCACCGCGGGGTGGTCAGCACGAGGAGGTCAGGGAACATGCAGTGGCAATGTAGGATAGGTTTCTGAAAAACATCGCGGGGTGGTGCGCATTGTATGGGTGTGTGTTACATTACATTCACTAGTAGGAGTGAGAAAAACATAGTGGGGTGGTGCGCATTGTATGGGTGTGTGTTACATTACATTCACTAGTGGGAGTGCGAAAAACATCACGGGGTGGTGTGAATCGGAGGGTCTTAATTAGGATAGGCAGTGAGTGGCAATTTAGGATGGAGAAAAGCACCGCGGGGTGGTCAGCATGGGGAGGTCAGGGAACATGCAGTGGCAATGTAGGATAGGTTTCTGAAAAACATCGAGGGGTGGTGCGCATTGTATGGGTGTGTGTTACATTCACAAGTAGGAGTGAGAAAAACATCACGGGGTGGTGTGAATCGGAGGGTCTGAATTAGGATAGGCAGTGAGTGGCAATGTAGGATGGAGAAAAGCACCGCAGGGTGGTCAGCATGGGGAGGTCAGGGAACATGCAGTGGCAATGTAGGATAGGTTTCTCAAAAACTTCGCGGGGTGGTGCGCATTGTATGCGTGTGTGTTACATTACATTCACTAGTAGGATTGAGAAAAACATCACGGGGTGGTGCGCATTGTATGGGTGTGTGTTACATTACATTCACTAGTAGGAGTGATAAAAACACCACGGGGTGGTGTGAATCGGAGGGTCTGAATTAGGATAGGCAGTGAGTGGCAATGTAGGATGGAGAAAAGCACCGCGGGGTGGTCAGCACGGGGAGGTCAAGGAACATGCTGTGGCAATGTAGGATAGGTTTCTGAAAAACATCGCGGGTTGGTGCGCATTGTATGGGTGTGTGTTACAATACATTCACTAGTAGGAGTGAGAAAAACATCACGGGGTGGTGCGCATTTTATGGGTGTGTGTTACATTACATTCACTAGTAGGAGTGAGAAAAACATCACGGGGTGGTGTGAATCGGAGGGTCTGAATTAGGATAGGCAGTGAGTGGCAATGTAGGATGGAGAAAAGCACCGCGGGGTGGTCAGCATGGGGAGGTCAGGGAACATGCAGTGGCAATGTAGGATAGGTTTCTGAAAAACATCGCGGGTTGGTGCGCATTGTATGGGTGTGTGTTACAATACATTCACTAGTAGGAGTGAGAAAAACATCACGGGGTGGTGCGCATTTTATGGGTGTGTGTTACATGACATTCACTAGTAGGAGTGAGAAAAACATCACGGGGTGGTGCGCATTGTATGGGTGTGTGTTACATTACATTCACTAGTAGGAGTGAGAAAAACATCACGGGGTGGTGCGCATTGTATGGGTGTGTGTTACATTACATTCACTAGTAGGAGTGAGAAAAACATCACGGGGTGGTGTGAATCGGAGGGTCTGAATTAGGATAGGCAGTGAGTGGCAATGTAGGATGGAGAAAAGCACCGCGGGGTGGTCAGCATGGGGAGGTCAGGGAACATGCAGTGGCAAAGTAGGATAGGTTTCTGAAAAACATCGCGGGGTGGTGCTCCTTGTATGGGTGTGCGTTACATTACATTCACTAGTAGCAGTGAGAAAAACATCACAGGGTGGTGCGCATTGTATGGGTGTGTGTAACATAACATTCACTAGTAGGAGTGAGAAAAACATCACGGGGTGGTGTGAATCGGAGGGTCTGAATTAGGATAGGCCGTGAGTGGCAATGTAGGATGGAGAAAAGCACCCCGGGGTGATCAGCATGGGGAGGTCAGGGAACATGTAGTGGCAATGTAGGATAGGTTTCTGAAAAACATCGCGGGGTGGTGCGCATTTTATGGGTGTGTGTTACATGACATTCACTAGTAGGAGTGAGAAAAACATCACGGGGTGGTGCGCATTGTATGGGTGTGTCTTACATTACATTCACTAGTAGGAGTGAGAAAAACACCACAGGGTGGTGTGAATCGGAGGGTCTGAATTAGGATAGGCAGTGAGTGGCAATGTAGGATGGAGAAAAGCACCACGGGGTGGACAGCATGGGGAGGTCAGGGAACATGCTGTGGGAATGTAGGATAGGTTTCTGAAAAACATCGCGGGGTGGTGCGCATTGCATGGGTGTGTGTTACATTACATTCACTAGTAGGAGTGAGAAAAACATCACGGGGTGGTGCGCATTGCATGGGTGTGTGTTATATTACATTCACTAGTAGAAGTGAGAAGAACATCACAGGGTGGTGTGAATCGGAGGGTCTGAATTAGGATAGGCAGTGAGTGGCAATGTAGGATGGAGAAAAGCACCGCGGCGTGGTCAGCATGGGGAGGTCAAGGAACATGCAGTGGGAATGTAGGATACGTTTCTGAAAAACATCGTGTGGTGGTGCGCATTGTATGGGTGTGTGTTACATTACATTCACTTGTAGGAGTGAGAAAAACATCACGGGGTGGTGCGCATTGCATGGGTGTGTGTTACATTACATTAACTAGTAGGAGTAATTAAAACATCACGGGGTGGGGCGCATTGTATGGGTGTGTGTTACATTACATTCACTAGTAGGAGTGAGAAAAACATCACGGGGTGGTGCGCATTGTATGGGTGTGTGTTACATTACATTCCCTAGTTAGTGAAAAAACATCACGGGGTGGTGTGAATCGGAGGGTCTGAATTAGGATAGGCAGTGAGTGGCAATGTAGGATGGAGAAAAGCACCGCGGGGTGGTCAGCATGGGGAGGTCAGGGAACATGCAGTGGCAATGTAGGATAGGTTTCTGAAAAACATCGCGGAGTGGTGCGCATTTTATGGGTGTGTGTTACATTACATTCACTAGTAGGAGTGAGAAAAACATCACGGGGTGGTGCGCATTGTATGGGTGTGTGTTACATTACATTCACTAGTAGGAGTGAGAAAAACATCACGGGGTGATGCGCATTGTATGGGTGTGTGTTACATTACATTCACTAGTAGGAGTGAGAAAAACATCACGGGGTGGTGTGAATCGGAGGGTCTGAATTAGGATAGGCAGTGAGTGGCAATGTAGGATGGAGAAAAGCACCGCGGGGTGGTAAGCATGGGGAGGTCAGGGAACATGCAGTGGCAAAGTAGGATAGGTTTCTGAAAAACATCGCGGGGTGGTGCTCCTTGTATGGGTGTGCGTTACATTACATTCACTAGTAGCAGTGAGAAAAACATCACAGGGTGGTGCGCATTGTATGGGTGTGTGTAACAAAACATTCACTAGTAGGAGTGAGAAAAACATCACGGGGTGGTGTGAATCGGAGGGTCTGAATTAGGATAGGCCGTGAGTGGCAATGTAGGATGGAGAAAAGCACCCCGGGGTGATCAGCATGGGGAGGTCAGGGAACATGTAGTGGCAATGTAGGATAGGTTTCTGAAAAACATCGCGCGGTGGTGCGCATTTTATGGGTGTGTGTTACATGACATTCACTTGTAGGAGCGAGAAATACATCACGGGGTGGTGCGCATTGTATGGGTGTGTGTTACATTACATTCACTAGTAGGAGTGAGAAAAACACCACAGGGTGGTGTGAATCGGAGGGTCTGAATTAGGATAGGCAGTGAGTGGCAATGTAGGATGGAGAAAAGCACCGCGGGGTGGACAGCATGGGGAGGTCAGGGAACATGCTGTGGGAAAGTAGGATAGGTTTCTGAAAAACATCGTGGGGTGGTGCGCATTGCATGGGTGTGTGTTACATTACATTCACTAGTAGGAGTGAGAAAAACATCACAGGGTGGTGCGCATTGCATGTGTGTGTGTTATATTACATTCACTAGTAGAAGTGAGAAAAACATCACAGGGTGGTGTGAATCGGAGGGTCTGAATTAGGATAGGCAGTGAGTGGCAATGTAGGATGGAGAAAAGCACCGCGGCGTGGTCAGCATGGGGAGGTCAAGGAACATGCAGTGGGAATGTAGGATAGGTTTCTGAAAAACATCGTGGGGTGGTGCGCATTGTATGGGTGTGTGTTACATTACATTCACTTGTAGGAGTGAGAAAAACATCAAGGGGTGGTGCGCATTGCATGGGTGTGTGTTACATTACATTCACTAGTAGGAGTGAGAAAAACATCACAGGGTGGTGTGAATCGGAGGGTCTGAATTAGGATAGGCATTGAGTGGCAATGTAGGATGGAGAAAAGCACCGCGGGCTGGTCAGCATGGGGAGGTCAGGGAACATGCAGTGGCAATGTAGGATAGGTTTCTGAAAAACATCGCGGAGTGGTGCGCATTGTATGGGTGTGTGTTACATGACATTCACTAGTAGGAGTGAGAAAAACATCACGGGGTGGTGCGCATTGTATGGGTGTGTGTTACATTACATTCACTAGTAGGAGTGAGAAAAACATCACGGGGTGGTGTGAATCGGAGGGTCTGAATTAGGATAGGCAGTGAGTGGCAATGTAGGATGGAGGAAAGCACGGCGGGGTGGTCAGGATGGGGAGGTCAGGGAACATGCAGTGGCAATGTAGGATAGGTTTCTGAAAAACATCGCGGGGTGGTGCGCATTGTATGGGTGTTTGTTACATTACATTCACTAGTAGGAGTGAGAAAAACATCACGGGGTGGTGTGAATCGGAGGGTCTTAATTAGGATAGGCAGTGAGTGGCAATGTAGGATGGAGAAAAGCACCGCGGGGTGGTCCGCATGGGGAGGTCAGGGAACATGCAGTGGCAATGTAGGATAAGTTTCTCAAAAACTTCGCGGGGTGGTGCGCATTGTATGCGTGTGTGTTACATTACATTCACTAGTAGGAGTGAGAAAAACATCACGGGGTGGTGCGCATTGTATGGGGGTGTGTTACATTACATTCACTAGTAGGAGTGAGAAAAACACCACGGGGTGGTGTGAATCGGAGGGTCTGAATTAGGATAGGCAGTGAGGGGTAATGTAGGATGGAGAAAAGCACCGCGGGGTGGTCAGCACGGGGAGGTCAGGGAACATGCAGTGGCAATGTAGGATAGGTTTCTGAAAAACATCGCGGGGTGGTGCGCATTGTATGGGTGTGTGTTACAATACATTCACTAGTAGGAGTGAGAAAAACATCACGGGGTGGTGCGCATTGTATGGGTGTGTGTTACATTACATTCACTAGTAGGAGTGAGAAAAACATCATGGGGTGGTGTGAATCGGAGGGTCTGAATTAGGATAGGCAGTGAGTGGCAAAGTAGGATGGAGAAAAGCACCGCGGGATGGTCAGCATGGGGAGGTCAGGGAACATGCAGTGGCAATGTAGGGTAGGTTTCTGAAAAACATCGCGGGGTGGTGCGCATTGTATGGGTGTGTGTTACATTACATTCACTAGTAGGAGTGAGAAAAACATAGCGGGGTGCTGCGCATTGTATGGGTGTGTGTTACATTACATTCCCTTGTAGGAGTGAAAAAACATCACGGGGTGGTGTGAATCGGAGGGTCTGAATTAGGATAGGCAGTGAGTGGCAATGTAGGATGGAGAAAAGCACCGCGGGGTGGTCAGCATGGGGAGGTCAGGGAACATTCAGTGGCAATGTAGGATAGGTTTCTGAAAAACATCGCGGGGTGTTGCGCATTGTATGGGTGTGTGTTACATTACAATCACTAGTAGGAGTGAGAAAAACATAGTGGGGTGGTGCGCATTGTATGGGTGTGTGTTACATTACATTCACTAGTAGGAGTGAGAAAAACATCACGGTTTGTGTGAATCGGAGGGTCTGAATTAGGATAGGCAGTGAGTGGCAATGTAGGATGGAGAAAAGCACCACGGGGTGGACAGCATGGGGAGGTCAGGGAACATGCTGTGGGAATGTAGGATAGGTTTCTGAAAAACATCGCGGGGTGGTGCGCATTGCATGGGTGTGTGTTACATTACATTCACTAGTAGGAGTGAGAAAAACATCACGGGGTGGTGCGCATTGCATGGGTGTGTGTTATATTACATTCACTAGTAGAAGTGAGAAGAACATCACAGGGTGGTGTGAATCGGAGGGTCTGAATTAGGATAGGCAGTGAGTGGCAATGTAGGATGGAGAAAAGCACCGCGGCGTGGTCAGCATGGGGAGGTCAAGGAACATGCAGTGGGAATGTAGGATACGTTTCTGAAAAACATCGTGTGGTGGTGCGCATTGTATGGGTGTGTGTTACATTACATTCACTTGTAGGAGTGAGAAAAACATCACGGGGTGGTGCGCATTGCATGGGTGTGTGTTACATTACATTAACTAGTAGGAGTAATTAAAACATCACGGGGTGGGGCGCATTGTATGGGTGTGTGTTACATTACATTCACTAGTAGGAGTGAGAAAAACATCACGGGGTGGTGCGCATTGTATGGGTGTGTGTTACATTACATTCCCTAGTTAGTGAAAAAACATCACGGGGTGGTGTGAATCGGAGGGTCTGAATTAGGATAGGCAGTGAGTGGCAATGTAGGATGGAGAAAAGCACCGCGGGGTGGTCAGCATGGGGAGGTCAGGGAACATGCAGTGGCAATGTAGGATAGGTTTCTGAAAAACATCGCGGAGTGGTGCGCATTTTATGGGTGTGTGTTACATTACATTCACTAGTAGGAGTGAGAAAAACATCACGGGGTGGTGCGCATTGTATGGGTGTGTGTTACATTACATTCACTAGTAGGAGTGAGAAAAACATCACGGGGTGATGCGCATTGTATGGGTGTGTGTTACATTACATTCACTAGTAGGAGTGAGAAAAACATCACGGGGTGGTGTGAATCGGAGGGTCTGAATTAGGATAGGCAGTGAGTGGCAATGTAGGATGGAGAAAAGCACCGCGGGGTGGTAAGCATGGGGAGGTCAGGGAACATGCAGTGGCAAAGTAGGATAGGTTTCTGAAAAACATCGCGGGGTGGTGCTCCTTGTATGGGTGTGCGTTACATTACATTCACTAGTAGCAGTGAGAAAAACATCACAGGGTGGTGCGCATTGTATGGGTGTGTGTAACAAAACATTCACTAGTAGGAGTGAGAAAAACATCACGGGGTGGTGTGAATCGGAGGGTCTGAATTAGGATAGGCCGTGAGTGGCAATGTAGGATGGAGAAAAGCACCCCGGGGTGATCAGCATGGGGAGGTCAGGGAACATGTAGTGGCAATGTAGGATAGGTTTCTGAAAAACATCGCGCGGTGGTGCGCATTTTATGGGTGTGTGTTACATGACATTCACTTGTAGGAGCGAGAAATACATCACGGGGTGGTGCGCATTGTATGGGTGTGTGTTACATTACATTCACTAGTAGGAGTGAGAAAAACACCACAGGGTGGTGTGAATCGGAGGGTCTGAATTAGGATAGGCAGTGAGTGGCAATGTAGGATGGAGAAAAGCACCGCGGGGTGGACAGCATGGGGAGGTCAGGGAACATGCTGTGGGAAAGTAGGATAGGTTTCTGAAAAACATCGTGGGGTGGTGCGCATTGCATGGGTGTGTGTTACATTACATTCACTAGTAGGAGTGAGAAAAACATCACAGGGTGGTGCGCATTGCATGTGTGTGTGTTATATTACATTCACTAGTAGAAGTGAGAAAAACATCACAGGGTGGTGTGAATCGGAGGGTCTGAATTAGGATAGGCAGTGAGTGGCAATGTAGGATGGAGAAAAGCACCGCGGCGTGGTCAGCATGGGGAGGTCAAGGAACATGCAGTGGGAATGTAGGATAGGTTTCTGAAAAACATCGTGGGGTGGTGCGCATTGTATGGGTGTGTGTTACATTACATTCACTTGTAGGAGTGAGAAAAACATCAAGGGGTGGTGCGCATTGCATGGGTGTGTGTTACATTACATTCACTAGTAGGAGTGAGAAAAACATCACAGGGTGGTGTGAATCGGAGGGTCTGAATTAGGATAGGCATTGAGTGGCAATGTAGGATGGAGAAAAGCACCGCGGGCTGGTCAGCATGGGGAGGTCAGGGAACATGCAGTGGCAATGTAGGATAGGTTTCTGAAAAACATCGCGGAGTGGTGCGCATTGTATGGGTGTGTGTTACATGACATTCACTAGTAGGAGTGAGAAAAACATCACGGGGTGGTGCGCATTGTATGGGTGTGTGTTACATTACATTCACTAGTAGGAGTGAGAAAAACATCACGGGGTGGTGTGAATCGGAGGGTCTGAATTAGGATAGGCAGTGAGTGGCAATGTAGGATGGAGGAAAGCACGGCGGGGTGGTCAGGATGGGGAGGTCAGGGAACATGCAGTGGCAATGTAGGATAGGTTTCTGAAAAACATCGCGGGGTGGTGCGCATTGTATGGGTGTTTGTTACATTACATTCACTAGTAGGAGTGAGAAAAACATCACGGGGTGGTGTGAATCGGAGGGTCTTAATTAGGATAGGCAGTGAGTGGCAATGTAGGATGGAGAAAAGCACCGCGGGGTGGTCCGCATGGGGAGGTCAGGGAACATGCAGTGGCAATGTAGGATAAGTTTCTCAAAAACTTCGCGGGGTGGTGCGCATTGTATGCGTGTGTGTTACATTACATTCACTAGTAGGAGTGAGAAAAACATCACGGGGTGGTGCGCATTGTATGGGGGTGTGTTACATTACATTCACTAGTAGGAGTGAGAAAAACACCACGGGGTGGTGTGAATCGGAGGGTCTGAATTAGGATAGGCAGTGAGGGGTAATGTAGGATGGAGAAAAGCACCGCGGGGTGGTCAGCACGGGGAGGTCAGGGAACATGCAGTGGCAATGTAGGATAGGTTTCTGAAAAACATCGCGGGGTGGTGCGCATTGTATGGGTGTGTGTTACAATACATTCACTAGTAGGAGTGAGAAAAACATCACGGGGTGGTGCGCATTGTATGGGTGTGTGTTACATTACATTCACTAGTAGGAGTGAGAAAAACATCATGGGGTGGTGTGAATCGGAGGGTCTGAATTAGGATAGGCAGTGAGTGGCAAAGTAGGATGGAGAAAAGCACCGCGGGATGGTCAGCATGGGGAGGTCAGGGAACATGCAGTGGCAATGTAGGGTAGGTTTCTGAAAAACATCGCGGGGTGGTGCGCATTGTATGGGTGTGTGTTACATTACATTCACTAGTAGGAGTGAGAAAAACATAGCGGGGTGCTGCGCATTGTATGGGTGTGTGTTACATTACATTCCCTTGTAGGAGTGAAAAAACATCACGGGGTGGTGTGAATCGGAGGGTCTGAATTAGGATAGGCAGTGAGTGGCAATGTAGGATGGAGAAAAGCACCGCGGGGTGGTCAGCATGGGGAGGTCAGGGAACATTCAGTGGCAATGTAGGATAGGTTTCTGAAAAACATCGCGGGGTGTTGCGCATTGTATGGGTGTGTGTTACATTACAATCACTAGTAGGAGTGAGAAAAACATAGTGGGGTGGTGCGCATTGTATGGGTGTGTGTTACATTACATTCACTAGTAGGAGTGAGAAAAACATCACGGTTTGTGTGAATCGGAGGGTCTGAATTAGGATAGGCAGTGAGTGTCAATGTAAGATGGAGAAAAGCACCGCGGGGTGGTCAGCATGGGGAGGTCAGGGAACATGCAGTGGCAATGTAGGATAGGTTTCTGAAAAACATCGCGGAGTGGTGCGCATTTTATGGGTGTGTGTTACATGACATTCACTAGTAGGAGTGAGAAAAACATCACGGGTTGGTGCGCATTGTATGGGTGTGTGTTACATTACATTCACTAGTAGGAGTGAGAAAAACATCACGCGGTGGTGTGAATCGGAGGGTCTGAATTAGGATAGGCAGTGAGTGGCAATGTAGGATGGAGAAAAGCACCGTGGGGTGGTCAGCATGGGGAGGTCAGGGAACATGCAGTGGCAATGTAGGATAGGTTTCTGAAAAACATCGCGGAGTGGTGCGCATTGTATGGGTGTGTGTTACATTACATTCACTAGTAGGAGTGAGAAAAACATCACGGGGTGGTGCGCATTGTACGGGTGTGTGTTACATTACATTCACTAGTAGGAGTGAGAAAAACATCACGGGGTGGTGTGAATCGGAGCGTCTGTGTTAGGATAGGCAGTGAGTGGCAATGTAGGATAGAGAAAAGCACCGCGGGGTGGTCAGCATGGGGAGGTCAGGGAACATGCAGTGGCAATGTAGGATAGGTTTCTGAAAAACATCGCGGGGTGGTGCGCATTGTATGGGTGTGTGTTACATTACATTCACTAGTAGGAGTGAGAAAAACATCACGGGGTGGTGTGAATCGGAGGGTCTTAATTAGGATAGGCAGTGAGTGGCAATGTAGGATGGAGAAAAGCACCGCGGGGTGGTCCGCATGGGGAGGTCAGGGAACATGCAGTGGCAATGTAGGATAGGTTTCTCAAAAACTTCGCGGGGTGGTGCGCATTGTATGCGTGTGTGTTACATTACATTCACTAGTAGGAGTGAGAAAAACATCACGGGGTGGTGCGCATTGTATGGGGGTGTGTTACATTACATTCACTAGTAGGAGTGAGAAAAACACCACGGGGTGCTGTGAATCGGAGGGTCTGAATTAGGATAGGCAGTGAGGGGTAATGTAGGATGGAGAAAAGCACCGCGGGGTGGTCAGCACGGGGAGGTCAGGGAACATGCAGTGGCAATGTAGGATAGGTTTCTGAAAAACATCGCGGGGTGGTGCGCATTGTATGGCTGTGTGTTACATTACATTCACTAGTAGGAGTGAGAAAAACATAGTGGGGTGGTGCGCATTGTATGGGTGTGTGTTACATTACATTCACTAGTGGGAGTGCGAAAAACATCACGGGGTGGTGTGAATCGGAGGGTCTTAATTAGGATAGGCAGTGAGTGGCAATTTAGGATGGAGAAAAGCACCGCGGGGTGGTCAGCATGGGGAGGTCAGGGAACATGCAGTGGCAATGTAGGATAGGTTTCTGAAAAACATCGAGGGGTGGTGCGCATTGTATGGGTGTGTGTTACATTCACAAGTAGGAGTGAGAAAAACATCACGGGGTGGTGTGAATCGGAGGGTCTGAATTAGGATAGGCAGTGAGTGGCAATGTAGGATGGAGAAAAGCACCGCAGGGTGGTCAGCATGGGGAGGTCAGGGAACATGCAGTGGCAATGTAGGATAGGTTTCTCAAAAACTTCGCGGGGTGGTGCGCATTGTATGCGTGTGTGTTACATTACATTCACTAGTAGGATTGAGAAAAACATCACGGGGTGGTGCGCATTGTATGGGTGTGTGTTACATTACATTCACTAGTAGGAGTGATAAAAACACCACGGGGTGGTGTGAATCGGAGGGTCTGAATTAGGATAGGCAGTGAGTGGCAATGTAGGATGGAGAAAAGCACCGCGTGGTGGTCAGCATGGGGAGGTCAGGGAACATGCAGTGGCAATGTAGGGTAGGTTTCTGAAAAACATCGCTGGGTGGTGCGCATTGTATGGGTGTGTGTTACATTACATTCACTAGTAGGAGTGAGAAAAACATCGCGGGGTGGGGCGCATTGTATGGGTGTGTGTTACATTACATTCACTAGTAGGAGTGAGAAAAACATCACGGGGTGGTGCGCATTGTATGGGTGTGTGTTACATTACATTCCCTAGTTAGTGAAAAAACATCACGGGGTGGTGTGAATCGGAGGGTCTGAATTAGGATAGGCAGTGAGTGGCAATGTAGGATGGAGAAAAGCACCGCGGGGTGGTCAGCATGGGGAGGTCAGGGAACATGCAGTGGCAATGTAGGATAGGTTTCTGAAAAACATCGCGGGGTGGTGCGCATTGTATGGGAGTGTGTTACATTACATTCACTAGTAGGAGTGAGAAAAACATCACGGGGTGGTGCTCATTGTATGGGTGTGTGTTACATTACATTCACTAGTAGGAGTGAGAAAAACATCACGGGGTGGTGTGAATCAGAGGGTCTGAATTAGGATAGGCAGTGAGTGGCAATGTAGGATGGAGAAAAGCACCGCCGGGTGGTCAGCATGGGGAGGTCAGGGAACATGCAGTGGCAATGTAGGATAGGTTTCTGAAAAACATCGCGGAGTGGTGCGCATTTTATGGGTGTGTGTTACATGACATTCACTAGTAGTAGTGAGAAAAACATCACGGGGTGGTGCGCATTGTATGGGTGTGTGTTACATTACATTCACTAGTAGGAGTGAGAAAAACATCACGGGGTGGTGCGCATTGTATGGGTGTGTGTTACATTACATTCACTAGTAGGAGTGAGAAAAACATCACGGGGTGTGTGAATCGGAGGGTCTGAATTAGGATAGGCAGTGAGTGGCAATGTAGGATGGAGAAAAGCACCGCGGGGTGGTCAGCATGGGGAGGTCAGGGAACATGCAGTGGCAAAGTAGGATAGGTTTCTGAAAAACATCGCGGGGTGGTGCTCCTTGTATGGGTGTGCGTTACATTACATTCACTAGTAGCCGTGAGAAAAACATCACAGGGTGGTGCGCATTGTATGGGTGTGTGTAACATAACATTCACTAGTAGGAGTGAGAAAAACATCACGGGGTGGTGTGAATCGGAGGGTCTGAATTAGGATAGGCCGTGAGTGGCAATGTAGGATGGAGAAAAGCACCCCGGGGTGATCAGCATGGGGAGGTCATGGAACATGTAGTGGCAATGTAGGATAGGTTTCTGAAAAACATCGCGGGGTGGTGCGCATTTTATGGGTGTGTGTTACATGACATTCACTAGTAGGAGTGAGAAAAACATCACGGGGTGGTGCGCATTGTATGGGTGTGTGTTACATTACATTCACTAGTAGGAGTGAGAAAAACACCACAGGGTGGTGTGAATCGGAGGGTCTGAATTAGGATAGGCAGTGAGTGGCAATGTAGGATGGAGAAAAGCACCACTGGGTGGACAGCATGGGGAGGTCAGGGAACATGCTGTGGGAATGTAGGATAGGTTTCTGAAAAACATCGCGGGGTGGTGCGCATTGCATGGGTGTGTGTTACATTACATTCACTAGTAGGAGTGAGAAAAACATCACGGGGTGGTGCGCATTGCATGGGTGTGTGTTATATTACATTCACTAGTAGAAGTGAGAAAAACATCACAGGGTGGTGTGAATCGGAGGGTCTGAATTAGGATAGGCAGTGAGTGGCAATGTAGGATGGAGAAAAGCACCGCGGCGTGGTCAGCATGGGGAGGTCAAGGAACATGCAGTGGGAATGTAGGATAGGTTTCTGAAAAACATCGTGGGGTGGTGCGCATTGTATGGGTGTGTGTTACATTTCATTCACTTGTAGGAGTGAGAAAAACATCACGGGGTGGTGCGCATTGCATGGGTGTGTGTTACATTACATTCACTAGTAGGAGTAAGAAAAACATCACGGGGTGGGGCGCATTGTATGGGTGTGTGTTACATTACATTCACTAGTAGGAGTGAGAAAAACATCACGGGGTGGTGCGCATTGTATGGGTGTGTGTTACATTACATTCCCTAGTTAGTGAAAAAACATCACGGGGTGGTGTGAATCGGAGGGTCTGAATTAGGATAGGCAGTGAGTGGCAATGTAGGATGGAGAAAAGCACCGCGGGGTGGTCAGCATGGGGAGGTCAGGGAACATGCAGTGGCAATGTAGGATAGGTTTCTGAAAAACATCGCGGAGTGGTGCGCATTTTATGGGTGTGTGTTACATTACATTCACTAGTAGGAGTGAGAAAAACATCACGGGGTGGTGCGCATTGTATGGGTGTGTGTTACATTACATTCACTAGTAGGAGTGAGAAAAACATCACGGGGTGATGCGCATTGTATGGGTGTGTGTTACATTACATTCACTAGTAGGAGTGAGAAAAACATCACGGGGTGGTGTGAATCGGAGGGTCTGAATTAGGATAGGCAGTGAGTGGCAATGTAGGATGGAGAAAAGCACCGCGGGGTGGTCAGCATGGGGAGGTCAGGGAACATGCAGTGGCAAAGTAGGATAGGTTTCTGAAAAACATCGCGGGGTGGTGCTCCTTGTATGGGTGTGCGTTACATTACATTCACTAGTAGCAGTGAGAAAAACATCACAGGGTGGTGCGCATTGTATGGGTGTGTGTAACATAACATTCACTAGTAGGAGTGAGAAAAACATCACGGGGTGGTGTGAATCGGAGGGTCTGAATTAGGATAGGCCGTGAGTGGCAATGTAGGATGGAGAAAAGCACCCCGGGGTGATCAGCATGGGGAGGTCAGGGAACATGTAGTGGCAATGTAGGATAGGTTTCTGAAAAACATCGCGCGGTGGTGCGCATTTTATGGGTCTGTGTTACATGACATTCACTAGTAGGAGCGAGAAATACATCACGGGGTGGTGCGCATTGTATGGGTGTGTGTTACATTACATTCACTAGTAGGAGTGAGAAAAACACCACAGGGTGGTGTGAATCGGAGGGTCTGAATTAGGATAGGCAGTGAGTGGCAATGTAGGATGGAGAAAAGCACCGCGGGGTGGACAGCATGGGGAGGTCAGGGAACATGCTGTGGGAAAGTAGGATAGGTTTCTGAAAAACATCGCGGGGTGGTGCGCATTGCATGGGTGTGTGTTACATTACATTCACTAGTAGGAGTGAGAAAAACATCACGGGGTGGTGCGCATTGCATGGGTGTGTGTTATATTACATTCACTAGTAGAAGTGAGAAAAACATCACAGGGTGGTGTGAATCGGAGGGTCTGAATTAGGATAGGCAGTGAGTGGCATTGTAGGATGGAGAAAAGCACCGCGGGCTGGTCAGCATGGGGAGGTCAGGGAACATGCAGTGGCAATGTAGGATAGGTTTCTGAAAAACATCGCGGAGTGGTGCGCATTGTATGGGTGTGTGTTACATGACATTCACTAGTAGGAGTGAGAAAAACATCACGGGGTGGTGCGCATTGTATGGGTGTGTGTTACATTACATTCACTAGTAGGAGTGAGAAAAACATCACGGGGTGTGTGAATCGGAGGGTCTGAATTAGGATAGGCAGTGAGTGGCAATGTAGGATGGAGAAAAGCACCGCGGGGTGGTCAGCATGGGGAGGTCAGGGAACATGCAGTGGCAAAGTAGGATAGGTTTCTGAAAAACATCGCGGGGTGGTGCTCCTTGTATGGGTGTGCGTTACATTACATTCACTAGTAGCCGTGAGAAAAACATCACAGGGTGGTGCGCATTGTATGGGTGTGTGTAACATAACATTCACTAGTAGGAGTGAGAAAAACATCACGGGGTGGTGTGAATCGGAGGGTCTGAATTAGGATAGGCCGTGAGTGGCAATGTAGGATGGAGAAAAGCACCCCGGGGTGATCAGCATGGGGAGGTCATGGAACATGTAGTGGCAATGTAGGATAGGTTTCTGAAAAACATCGCGGGGTGGTGCGCATTTTATGGGTGTGTGTTACATGACATTCACTAGTAGGAGTGAGAAAAACATCACGGGGTGGTGCGCATTGTATGGGTGTGTGTTACATTACATTCACTAGTAGGAGTGAGAAAAACACCACAGGGTGGTGTGAATCGGAGGGTCTGAATTAGGATAGGCAGTGAGTGGCAATGTAGGATGGAGAAAAGCACCACTGGGTGGACAGCATGGGGAGGTCAGGGAACATGCTGTGGGAATGTAGGATAGGTTTCTGAAAAACATCGCGGGGTGGTGCGCATTGCATGGGTGTGTGTTACATTACATTCACTAGTAGGAGTGAGAAAAACATCACGGGGTGGTGCGCATTGCATGGGTGTGTGTTACATTACATTCACTAGTAGGAGTAAGAAAAACATCACGGGGTGGGGCGCATTGTATGGGTGTGTGTTACATTACATTCACTAGTAGGAGTGAGAAAAACATCACGGGGTGGTGCGCATTGTATGGGTGTGTGTTACATTACATTCCCTAGTTAGTGAAAAAACATCACGGGGTGGTGTGAATCGGAGGGTCTGAATTAGGATAGGCAGTGAGTGGCAATGTAGGATGGAGAAAAGCACCGCGGGGTGGTCAGCATGGGGAGGTCAGGGAACATGCAGTGGCAATGTAGGATAGGTTTCTGAAAAACATCGCGGAGTGGTGCGCATTTTATGGGTGTGTGTTACATTACATTCACTAGTAGGAGTGAGAAAAACATCACGGGGTGGTGCGCATTGTATGGGTGTGTGTTACATTACATTCACTAGTAGGAGTGAGAAAAACATCACGGGGTGATGCGCATTGTATGGGTGTGTGTTACATTACATTCACTAGTAGGAGTGAGAAAAACATCACGGGGTGGTGTGAATCGGAGGGTCTGAATTAGGATAGGCAGTGAGTGGCAATGTAGGATGGAGAAAAGCACCGCGGGGTGGTCAGCATGGGGAGGTCAGGGAACATGCAGTGGCAAAGTAGGATAGGTTTCTGAAAAACATCGCGGGGTGGTGCTCCTTGTATGGGTGTGCGTTACATTACATTCACTAGTAGCAGTGAGAAAAACATCACAGGGTGGTGCGCATTGTATGGGTGTGTGTAACATAACATTCACTAGTAGGAGTGAGAAAAACATCACGGGGTGGTGTGAATCGGGGGGTCTGAATTAGGATAGGCCGTGAGTGGCAATGTAGGATGGAGAAAAGCACCCCGGGGTGATCAGCATGGGGAGGTCAGGGAACATGTAGTGGCAATGTAGGATAGGTTTCTGAAAAACATCGCGCGGTGGTGCGCATTTTATGGGTCTG
Source organism: Cavia porcellus (assembly GCF_034190915.1). Taxonomy (NCBI): domain Eukaryota; kingdom Metazoa; phylum Chordata; class Mammalia; order Rodentia; family Caviidae; genus Cavia; species Cavia porcellus. Next base: position 34,223,089 of record NW_026947515.1, read on the forward strand.
TGTTACATGACATTCACTAGTAGGAGCGAGAAATATATCACGGGGTGGTGCGCATTGTATGGGTGTGTGTTACATTACATTCACTAGTAGGAGTGAGAAAAACACCACAGGGTGGTGTGAATCGGAGGGTCTGAATTAGGATAGGCAGTGAGTGGCAATGTAGGATGGAGAAAAGCACCGCGGTGTGGACAGCATGGGGAGGTCAGGGAACATGCTGTGGGAAAGTAGGATAGGTTTCTGAAAAACATCGCGGGGTGGTGCGCATTGCATGGGTGTGTGTTACATTACATTCACTAGTAGGAGTGAGAAAAACATCACGGGGTGGTGCGCATTGCATGGGTGTGTGTTATATTACATTCACTAGTAGAAGTGAGAAAAACATCACAGGGTGGTGTGAATCGGAGGGTCTGAATTAGGATAGGCAGTGAGTGGCATTGTAGGATGGAGAAAAGCACCGCGGGCTGGTCAGCATGGGGAGGTCAGGGAACATGCAGTGGCAATGTAGGATAGGTTTCTGAAAAACATCGCGGAGTGGTGCGCATTGTATGGGTGTGTGTTACATGACATTCACTAGTAGGAGTGAGAAAAACATCACGGGGTGGTGCGCATTGTATGGGTGTGTGTTACATTACATTCACTAGTAGGAGTGAGAAAAACATCACGGGGTGGTGTGAATCGGAGGGTCTGAATTAGGATAGGCAGTGAGTGGCAATGTAGGATGGAGAAAAGCACCGCGGGGTGGTAAGCATGGGGAGGTCAGGGAACATGCAGTGGCAATGTAGGATAGGTTTCTCAAAAACTTCGCGGGGTGGTGCGCATTGTATGCGTGTGTGTTACATTACATTCACTAGTAGGATTGATAAAAACATCACGGGGTGGTGCGCATTGTATGGGTGTGTGTTACATTACATTCACTAGTAGGAGTGATAAAAACACCACGGGGTGGTGTGAATCGGAGGGTCTGAATTAGGATAGGCAGTGAGTGGCAATGTAGGATGGAGAAAAGCACCACGTGGTGGTCAGCATGGGGAGGTCAGGGAACATGCAGTGGCAATGTAGGGTAGGTTTCTGAAAAACATCGCTGGGTGGTGCGCATTGTATGGGTGTGTGTTACATTACATTCACTAGTAGGAGTGAGAAAAACATCGCGGGGTGGGGCGCATTGTATGGGTGTGTGTTACATTACATTCACTAGTAGGAGTGAGAAAAACATCACGGGGTGGTGCGCATTGTATGGGTGTGTGTTACATTACATTCCCTAGTTAGTGAAAAAACATCACGGGGTGGTGTGAATCGGAGGGTCTGAATTAGGATAGGCAGTGAGTGGCAATGTAGGATGGAGAAAAGCACCGCGGGGTGGTCAGCATGGGGAGGTCAGGGAACATGCAGTGGCAATGTAGGATAGGTTTCTGAAAAACATCGCGGGGTGGTGCGCATTGTATGGGAGTGTGTTACATTACATTCACTAGTAGGAGTGAGAAAAACATCACGGGGTGGTGCTCATTGTATGGGTGTGTGTTACATTACATTCACTAGTAGGAGTGAGAAAAACATCACGGGGTGGTGTGAATCGGAGGGTCTGAATTAGGATAGGCAGTGAGTGGCAATGTAGGATGGAGAAAAGCACCGCCGGGTGGTCAGCATGGGGAGGTCAGGGAACATGCAGTGGCAATGTAGGATAGGTTTCTGAAAAACATCGCGGAGTGGTGCGCATTTTATGGGTGTGTGTTACATGACATTCACTAGTAGTAGTGAGAAAAACATCACGGGGTGGTGCGCATTGTATGGGTGTGTGTTACATTACATTCACTAGTAGGAGTGAGAAAAACATCACGGGGTGGTGCGCATTGTATGGGTGTGTGTTACATTACATTCACTAGTAGGAGTGAGAAAAACATCACGGGGTGTCTGAATCGGAGGGTCTGAATTAGGATAGGCAGTGAGTGGCAATGTAGGATGGAGAAAAGCACCGCGGGGTGGTCAGCATGGGGAGGTCAGGGAACATGCAGTGGCAAAGTAGGATAGGTTTCTGAAAAACATCGCGGGGTGGTGCTCCTTGTATGGGTGTGCGTTACATTACATTCACTAGTAGCCGTGAGAAAAACATCACAGGGTGGTGCGCATTGTATGGGTGTGTGTAACATAACATTCACTAGTAGGAGTGAGAAAAACATCACGGGGTGGTGTGAATCGGAGGGTCTGAATTAGGATAGGCCGTGAGTGGCAATGTAGGATGGAGAAAAGCACCCCGGGGTGATCAGCATGGGGAGGTCATGGAACATATAGTGGCAATGTAGGATAGGTTTCTGAAAAACATCGCGGGGTGGTGCGCATTTTATGGGTGTGTGTTACATGACATTCACTAGTAGGAGTGAGAAAAACATCACGGGGTGGTGCGCATTGTATGGGTGTGTGTTACATTACATTCACTAGTAGGAGTGAGAAAAACACCACAGGGTGGTGTGAATCGGAGGGTCTGAATTAGGATAGGCAGTGAGTGGCAATGTAGGATGGAGAAAAGCACCACTGGGTGGACAGCATGGGGAGGTCAGGGAACATGCTGTGGGAATGTAGGATAGGTTTCTGAAAAACATCGCGGGGTGGTGCGCATTGCATGGGTGTGTGTTACATTACATTCACTAGTAGGAGTGAGAAAAACATCACGGGGTGGTGCGCATTGCATGGGTGTGTGTTATATTACATTCACTAGTAGAAGTGAGAAAAACATCACAGGGTGGTGTGAATCGGAGGGTCTGAATTAGGATAGGCAGTGAGTGGCAATGTAGGATGGAGAAAAGCACCGCGGCGTGGTCAGCATGGGGAGGTCAAGGAACATGCAGTGGGAATGTAGGATAGGTTTCTGAAAAACATCGTGGGGTGGTGCGCATTGTATGGGTGTGTGTTACATTTCATTCACTTGTAGGAGTGAGAAAAACATCACGGGGTGTTGCGCATTGCATGGGTGTGTGTTACATTACATTCACTAGTAGGAGTAAGAAAAACATCACGGGGTGGGGCGCATTGTATGGGTGTGTGTTACATTACATTCACTAGTAGGAGTGAGAAAAACATCACGGGGTGGTGCGCATTGTATGGGTGTGTGTTACATTACATTCCCTAGTTAGTGAAAAAACATCACGGGGTGGTGTGAATCGGAGGGTCTGAATTAGGATAGGCAGTGAGTGGCAATGTAGGATGGAGAAAAGCACCGCGGGGTGGTCAGCATGGGGAGGTCAGGGAACATGCAGTGGCAATGTAGGATAGGTTTCTGAAAAACATCGCGGAGTGGTGCGCATTTTATGGGTGTGTGTTACATTACATTCACTAGTAGGAGTGAGAAAAACTTCACGGGGTGGTGCGCATTGTATGGGTGTGTGTTACATTACATTCACTAGTAGGAGTGAGAAAAACATCACGGGGTGATGCGCATTGTATGGGTGTGTGTTACATTACATTCACTAGTAGGAGTGAGAAAAACATCACGGGGTGGTGTGAATCGGAGGGTCTGAATTAGGATAGGCAGTGAGTGGCAATGTAGGATGGAGAAAAGCACCGCGGGGTGGTCAGCATGGGGAGGTCAGGGAACATGCAGTGGCAAAGTAGGATAGGTTTCTGAAAAACATCGCGGGGTGGTGCTCCTTGTATGGGTGTGCGTTACATTACATTCACTAGTAGCAGTGAGAAAAACATCACAGGGTGGTGCGCATTGTATGGGTGTGTGTAACATAACATTCACTAGTAGGAGTGAGAAAAACATCACGGGGTGGTGTGAATCGGAGGGTCTGAATTAGGATAGGCCGTGAGTGGCAATGTAGGATGGAGAAAAGCACCCCGGGGTGATCAGCATGGGGAGGTCAGGGAACATGTAGTGGCAATGTAGGATAGGTTTCTGAAAAACATCGCGCGGTGGTGCGCATTTTATGGGTCTGTGTTACATGACATTCACTAGTAGGAGCGAGAAATACATCACGGGGTGGTGCGCATTGTATGGGTGTGTGTTACATTACATTCACTAGTAGGAGTGAGAAAAACACCACAGGGTGGTGTGAATCGGAGGGTCTGAATTAGGATAGGCAGTGAGTGGCAATGTAGGATGGAGAAAAGCACCGCGGGGTGGACAGCATGGGGAGGTCAGGGAACATGCTGTGGGAAAGTAGGATAGGTTTCTGAAAAACATCGCGGGGTGGTGCGCATTGCATGGGTGTGTGTTACATTACATTCACTAGTAGGAGTGAGAAAAACATCACGGGGTGGTGCGCATTGCATGGGTGTGTGTTATATTACATTCACTAGTAGAAGTGAGAAAAACATCACAGGGTGGTGTGAATCGGAGGGTCTGAATTAGGATAGGCAGTGAGTGGCATTGTAGGATGGAGAAAAGCACCGCGGGCTGGTCAGCATGGGGAGGTCAGGGAACATGCAGTGGCAATGTAGGATAGGTTTCTGAAAAACATCGCGGAGTGGTGCGCATTGTATGGGTGTGTGTTACATGACATTCACTAGTAGGAGTGAGAAAAACATCACGGGGTGGTGCGCATTGTATGGGTGTGTGTTACATTACATTCACTAGTAGGAGTGAGAAAAACATCACGGGGTGGTGTGAATCGGAGGGTCTGAATTAGGATAGGCAGTGAGTGGCAATGTAGGATGGAGGAAAGCACGGCGGGGTGGTCAGGATGGGGAGGTCAGGGAACATGCAGTGGCAATGTAGGATAGGTTTCTGAAAAACATCGCGGGGTGGTGCGCATTGTATGGGTGTTTGTTACATTACATTCACTAGTAGGAGTGAGAAAAACATCACGGGGTTGTGCGCATTGTATGTGTGTTGTTACATTACATTCACTAGTAGGAGTGAGAAAAACATCACGGGGTGGTGTGAATCCGAGGGTCTGAATTAGGATAGGCAGTGAGTGGCATTGTAGGATGGAGAAAAGCACCGCGGGGTGGTCAGCATGGGGACGTCAGGGAACATGCAGTGGCAATGTAGGATAGGTTTCTGAAAAACATCGCGGGGTGGTGCGCATTGTATGGGTGTGTGTTACATTACATTCACTAGTAGGAGTGAGAAAAACATCACGGGGTGGTGCGCATTGTATGGGTGTGTGTTACACTACATTCACTAATAGGAGTGAGAAAAGCACCACGGGGTGGTGCGCATTGTATGGGTGTGTGTTACATTACATTCACTAGTAGGAGTGAGAAAAACATCACGGGGTGGTGTGAATCGGAAGGTCTGAATTAGGATAGGCAGTGAGTGGCAATGTAGGATGGAGAAAAGCACCGCGGGGTGGTCAGCATGGGGATGTCAGGGAACATGCAGTGGCAATGTAGGATAGGTTTCTGAAAAACATCGCGGGGTGGTGCGCCTTGTATGGGTGTGTGTTACATTACATTCACTAGTAGGAGTGAGAAAAACATCACGGGGTGGTGCGCATTGTATGGGTGTGCGTTACATTACATTCACTAGTAGGAGTGAGAAAAACATCACGGGGTGGTGCGCATTGTATGGGTGTGCGTTACATTACATTCACTAGTAGGAGTGAGAAAAACATCACGGGGTGGTGCGCATTGTATGGGTGTGTGTTACATTACATTCACTAGTAGGAGTGAGAAAAACATCACGGGGTGGTGCGCATTGTATGGGTGTGCGTTACATTACATTCACTAGTAGGAGTGAGAAAAACATCACGGGGTGGTGTGAATCGGAGGGTCTGAATTACGATAGGCAGTGAGGGGCAATGTAGGATGGAGAAAAGCACCGCGGGGTGGTCAGCATGGGGAGGTCAGGGAACATGCAGTGGCAATGTAGGATAGGTTTCTGAAAAACATCGCGGGGTGTTGCGCATTGTATGGGTGTGTGTTACATTACATTCACTAGTAGGAGTGAGAAAAACATCACGGGGTGGTGCGCATTGTATGGGTGTGTGTTACATTACATTCACTAGCAGGAGTGAGAAAAACATCACGGAGTGGTGTGAATCGGAGGGTCTGAATTAGGATAGGCAGTGAGTGGAAATGTAGGATGGAGAAATGCACCGCGGGGTGGTCAGCATGGGGAGGTCAGGGAACATGCAGTGGCAATGTAGGATAGGTTTCTGAAAAACATTGCGGGGTGGTGCGCATTGTATGGGTGTGTGTTACATTACATTCACTAGTAGGAGTGAGAAAAACATCACGGGGTGGTGCGCATTGTATGGGTGTGTGTTACACTACATTCACTAATAGGAGTGAGAAAAGCATCGCGGGGTGGTGCGCATTGTATGGGTGTGTGTTACATTACATTCACTAGTAGGAGTGAGAAAAACATCACGGGGTGGTGTGAATCGGAAGGTCTGAATTAGGATAGGCAGTGAGTGGCAATGTAGGATGGAGAAAAGCACCGCGGGGTGGTCAGCATGGGGAGGTCAGGGAACATGCAGTGGCAATGTAGGATAGGTTTCTGAAAAACATCGCGGGGTGGTGCGCCTTGTATGGGTGTGTGTTACATTACATTCACTAGTAGGAGTGAGAAAAACATCACGGGGTGGTGCGCAGTGTATGGGTGTGTGTTACACTACATTCACTAGTAGGAGTGAGAAAAACATCACAGGGTGGTGTGAATCGGAGGGTCTGAATTAGGATAGGCATTGAGTGGCAATGTAGGATGCAGAAAAGCACCGCGGGCTGGTCAGCATGGGGAGGTCAGGGAACATGCAGTGGCAATGTAGGATAGGTTTCTGAAAAACATCGCGGAGTGGTGCGCATTGTATGGGTGTGTGTTACATGACATTCACTAGTAGGAGTGAGAAAAACATCACGGGGTGGTGCGCATTGTATGGGTGTGTGTAACATTACATTCACTAGTAGGAGTGAGAAAAACATCACGGGGTGGTGTGAATCGGAGGGTCTGAATTAGGATAGGCAGTGAGTGGCAATGTAGGATGGAGGAAAGCACCGCGGGGTGGTCAGGATGGGGAGGTCAGTGAACATGCAGTGGCAATGTAGGATAGGTTTCTGAAAAACATCGCGGGGTGGTGCGCATTGTATGGGTGTTTGTTACATTACATTCACTAGTAGGAGTGAGAAAAACATCACGGGGTTGTGCGCATTGTATGTGTGTTGTTACATTACATTCACTAGTAGGAGTGAGAAAAACATCACGGGGTGGTGTGAATCCGAGGGTCTGAATTAGGATAGGCAGTGAGTGGCATTGTAGGATGGAGAAAAGCACCGCGGGGTGGTCAGCATGGGGACGTCAGGGAACATGCAGTGGCAATGTAGGATAGGTTTCTGAAAAACATCGCGGGGTGGTGCGCATTGTATGGGTGTGTGTTACATTACATTCACTAGCAGGAGTGAGAAAAACATCACGGAGTGGTGTGAATCGGAGGGTCTGAATTAGGATAGGCAGTGAGTGGAAATGTAGGATGGAGAAATGCACCGCGGGGTGGTCAGCATGGGGAGGTCAGGGAACATGCAGTGGCAATGTAGGATAGGTTTCTGAAAAACATTGCGGGGTGGTGCGCATTGTATGGGTGTGTGTTACATTACATTCACTAGTAGGAGTGAGAAAAACATCACGGGGTGGTGCGCATTGTATGGGTGTGTGTTACACTACATTCACTAATAGGAGTGAGAAAAGCATCACGGGGTGGTGCGCATTGTATGGGTGTGTGTTACATTACATTCACTAGTAGGAGTGAGAAAAACATCACGGGGTGGTGTGAATCGGAAGGTCTGAATTAGGATAGGCAGTGAGTGGCAATGTAGGATGGAGAAAAGCACCGCAGGGTGGTCAGCATGGGGTGGTCAGGGAACATGCAGTGGCAATGTAGGATAGGTTTCTGAAAAACATCGCGGGGTGGTGCGCCTTGTATGGGTGCGTGTTACATTACATTCACTAGTAGGAGTGAGAAAAACATCACGGGGTGGTGCGCATTGTATGGGTGTGCGTTACATTACATTCACTAGTAGGAGTGAGAAAAACATCACGGGGTGGTGCGCATTGTATGGGTGTGCGTTACATTACATTCACTAGTAGGAGTGAGAAAAACATCACGGGGTGGTGCGCATTGTATGGGTGTGTGTTACATTACATTCACTAGTAGGAGTGAGAAAAACATCACGGGGTGGTGCGCATTGTATGGGTGTGCGTTACATTACATTCACTAGTAGGAGTGAGAAAAACATCACGGGGTGGTGTGAATCGGAGGGTCTGAATTACGATAGGCAGTGAGGGGCAATGTAGGATGGAGAAAAGCACCGCGGGGTGGTCAGCATGGGGAGCTCAGGGAACATGCAATGGCAATGTAGGATAGGTTTCTGAAAAACATCGCGGGGTGTTGCGCATTGTATGGGTGTGTGTTACATTACATTCACTAGTAGGAGTGAGAAAAACATCACGGGGTTGTGCGCATTGTATGGGTGTGTGTTACATTACATTCACTAGCAGGAGTGAGAAAAACATCACGGAGTGGTGTGAATCGGGGGGTCTGAATTAGGATAGGCAGTGAGTGGAAATGTAGGATGGAGAAATGCACCGCGGGGTGGTCAGCATGGGGAGGTCAGGGAACATGCAGTGGCAATGTAGGATAGGTTTCTGAAAAACATTGCGGGGTGGTGCGCATTGTATGGGTGTGTGTTACATTACATTCACTAGTAGGAGTGAGAAAAACATCACGGGGTGGTGCGCATGGTATGGGTGTGTGTTACACTACATTCACTAATAGGAGTGAGAAAAGCATCACGGGGTGGTGCGCATTGTATGGGTGTGTGTTACATTACATTCACTAGTAGGAGTGAGAAAAACATCACGGGGTGGTGTGAATCGGAAGGTCTGAATTAGGATAGGCAGTGAGTGGCAATGTAGGATGGAGAAAAGCACCGCGGGGTGGTCAGCATGGGGAGGTCAGGGAACATGCAGTGGCAATGTAGGATAGGTTTCTGAAAAACATCGCGGGGTGGTGCGCCTTGTATGGGTGTGTTTTACATTACATTCACTAGTAGGAGTGAGAAAAACATCACGGGGTGGTGCGCATTGTATGGGTGTGCGTTACATTACATTCACTAGTAGGAGTGAGAAAAACATCACGGGGTGGTGTGAATCGGAGGGTCTGAATTACGATAGGCAGTGAGGGGCAATGTAGGATGGAGAAAAGCACCGCGGGGTGGTCAGCATGGGGAAGTCAGGGAACATGCAGTGGCAATGTAGGATAGGTTTCTGAAAAACATCGCGGGGTGTTGCGCATTGTATGGGTGTGTGTTACATTACATTCACTAGTAGGAGTGAGAAAAACATCACGGGGTGGTGCGCATTGTATGGGTGTGTGTTACATTACATTCACTAGTAGGAGTGAGAAAAACATCACGGGGTGTGTGAATCGGAGGGTCTGAATTAGGATAGGCAGTGAGTGTCAATGTAGGATGGAGAAAAGCACCGCGGGCTGGTCAGCATGGGGAGGTCAGGGAACATGCAGTGGGAATGTAGGATAGGTTTCTGAAAAACATCGTGGGGTGGTGCGCATTGTATGGGTGTGTGTTACATTACATTCACTAGTAGGAGTGAGAAACTCATCACGGGGTGGTGCGCATTGTATGGGTGTGTGTTACATTACATTCACTAGTGGGAGTGAGAAAAACATCACGGGGTGGTGTGAATCGGAGGGTCTGAATTAGGATAGTCAGTGAGTGGCAATGTAGGATGGAGAAAAGCACCGCGGGGTGGTCAGCAAGGGGAGGTCAGGGAACATGCAGTGGCAATGTAGGATAGGTTTCTGAAAAACATCGCGGGGTCGTGCGCATTGTATGGGTGTGTGTTACATTACATTCACTAGTGGGAGTGAGAAAAACATCACGGGGTTGTGTGAATCAGAGGGTCTGAATTAGGATAGTCAGTGAGTGGCAATGTAGGATGGAGAAAAGCACCGCGGGGTGGTCAGCATGGGGAGGTCAGGGAACATGCATTGGCAATCTAGGATAGGTTTCTGAAAAACATGGCGGGGTGGTGCGCATTGTATGGGTGTGTGTTACATTACATTCACTAGTAGGAGTGAGAAAAACATCACGGGGTGGTGCTCATTGTATGGGTGTGTGTTACATTACATTCACTAGTAGGAGTGAGAAAAACATCACGGGGTGGTGTGAATCGGAGGGTCTGAATTAGGATAGGCAGTGAGTGGCAATGTAGGATGGAGAAAAGCACCGCGGGGTGGTCAGCATGGGGAGGTCAGGGAACATGCAGTGGCAATGTAGGATAGGTTTCTGAAAAACATCACGGAGTGGTGCGCATTTTATGGGTGTGTGTTACATTACATTCACTAGTAGGAGTGAGAAAAACATCACGGGGTGGTGCGCATTTTATGGGTGTGTGTTACATTACATTGACTAGTAGGAGTGAGAAAAACTTCACGGGGTGGTGCGCATTGTATGGGTGTGTGTTACATTACATTCACTAGTAGGAGTGAGAAAAACATCACGGGGTGGTGTGAATCGGAGGGTCTGAATTAGGATAGGCAGTGAGTGGCAATGTAGGATGGAGAAAAGCACCGCGGGCTGGTCAGCATGGGGAGGTCAGGGAACATGCAGTGGCAATGTAGGATAGGTTTCTGAAAAACATCGCGGGGTGGTGCGCCTTGTATGGGTGTGCGTTACATTACATTCACTAGTAGCAGTGAGAAAAACATCACAGGGTGGTGCGTATTGTATGGGTGAGTGTAACATAACATTCACTAGTAGGAGTGAGAAAAACATCACGGGGTGGTGTGAATCGGAGGGTCTGAATTAGGATAGGCCGTGAGTGGCAATGTAGGATGGAGAAAAGCACCGTGGGGTGATCAGCATGGGGAGGTCAGGGAACATGTCGTGGCAATGTAGGATAGGTTTCTGAAAAACATCGCGGGGTGGTCCGCATTTTATGGGTGTGTGTTACATGACATTCACTAGTAGGAGTGAGAAAAACATCACGGGGTGGTGCGCATTGTATGGGTGTGTGTTACATTACATTCACTAGTAGGAGTGAGAAAAACACCACGGGGTGGTGTGAATCGGAGGGTCTGAATTAGGATAGGCAGTGAGTGGCAATGTAGGATGGAGAAAAGCACCGCGGGGTGGACAGCATGGGGAGGTCAGGGAACATGCTTTGGGAATGTAGGATAGGTTTCTGAAAAACATCGCGCGGTGGTGCGCATTGCATGGGTGTGTGTTACAATACATTCGATAGTAGGAGTGAGAAAAACATCACAGGGTGGTGCGCATTGTATGGGTGTGTGTTACATTACATTCACTAGTAGGAGTGAGAAAAACATCACAGGGTGGTGTGAATCGGAGGGTCTGAATTAGGATAGGCAGTGAGTGGCAATGTAGGATGGAGAAAAGCACCGCGGCGTGGTCAGCATGGGGAGGTCAAGGAACATGCAGTGGGAATGTAGGATAGGTTTCTGAAAAACATCGTGGGGTGGTGCGCATTGTATGGGTGTGTGTTACATTACATTCACTTGTAGGAGTGAGAAAAACATCACGGGGTGGTGCGCATTGCATGGGTGTGTGTTACATTACATTCACTAGTAGGAGTGAGAAAAACATCACAGGGTGGTGTGAATCGGAGGGTCTGAATTAGGATAGGCATTGAGTGGCAATGTAGGATGGAGAAAAGCACCGCGGGCTGGTCAGCATGGGGAGGTCAGGGAACATGCAGTGGCAATGTAGGATAGGTTTCTGAAAAACATCGCGGAGTGGTGCACATTTTATGGGTGTGTGTTACATGACATTCACTAGTAGGAGTGAGAAAAACATCACGGGGTGGTGCGCATTGTATGGGTGTGTGTTACATTACATTCATTAGTAGGAGTGAGAAAAACATCACGGGGTGGTGTGAATCGGAGGGTCTAAATTAGGATAGGCAGTGAGTGGCAATGTAGGATGGAGGAAAGCACCGCGGGGTGGTCAGCATGGGGAGGTCAGGGAACATGCAGTGGCAATTTAGGATAGGTTTCTGAAAAACATCGCGGGGTGGTGCGCATTGTATGGGTGTGTGTTACATTACATTCACTAGTAGGAGTGAGAAAAGCATCACGGGGTGGTGCGCATTGTATGGGTGTGTGTTACATTACATTCACTAGTAGGAGTGAGAAAAGCATCACGGGGTGGTGCGCATTGTATGGGTGTGTGTTACATTACATTCACTAGTAGGAGTGAGAAAAATATCACGGGGTGGTGCGCATTGTATGGGTGTGTGTTACATTACATTCACTAGTAGGAGTGAGAAAGACATCAGGGAGTGGTGTGAATCGGAGTGTCTGAATTAGGATAGGCAGTGAGTGGAAATGTAGGATGGAGAAAATCACCGCAGGGTGGTCAGCACGGGGAGGTCAGGGAACATGCAGTGGCAATGTAGGATAGGTTTCTGAAAAACATCGCGGGGTGTTGCGCATTGTATGGGTGTGTGGTACATTACATTCACTAGTAGGAGTGAGAAAAACAGCACGGGGTGGTGCGCATTGTATGGGTGTGTGTTACTTTACATTCACTAGTAGGAGTGAGAAAAACATCAAGGGGTGGTGCGCATTGTATGGGTGTGTGTTACATTACATTCACTAGTAGGAGTGAGAAAAACATCACCGGGTGGTGTGAATCGGAGCGTCTGAATTAGGATAGGCAGTGAGTGGCAATGTAGGATAGAGAAAAGCACCGCGGGGTGGTCAGCATAGGCAGGTCAGGGAACATGCAGTGACAATGTAGGATAGGTTTCTGAAAAACATCGCGGGGTGGTGCGCATTGTATGGGTGTGTGTTACATTACATTCACTAGTAGGAGTGAGAAAAACATCACGGGGTGGTGCGCATTGTATGGGTGTGTGTTACATTACATTCACTAGTAGGAGTGAGAAAAACATGATGGGGTGGTGTGAATCGGAGGGTCTGAATTAGGATAGGCAGTGAGTGGAAATGTAGGTTGGAGAAAAGCACCGCGGGGTGGTCAGCATGGGGAGGTCAGGGAACAAGCAGTGGCAATGTAGGATAGGTTTCTGAAAAACTTCGCGGGGTGGTGCGCATTGTATGGGTGTGTGTTACATTACATTCACTAGTAGGAGTGAGAAAAACATCACGGGGTGGTGCGCATTTTATGGGTGTGTGTTACATTACATTCACCAGTGGGAATGAGAAAAACATCACGGGGTGGTGCGCATTTTATGGGTGTGTGTTACATTACATTCACTAGTAGGAGTGAGAAAAACATCACGGGGTGGTGTGAATCGGAGGGTCTGAATTAGGATAGGCAGTGAGTGGCAATATAGGATGGAGAAAAGCACCGCGGGGTGGTCCGCATGGGGAGGTCAGGGAACATGCAGTGGCAATGTGGGATAGGTTTCTCAAAAACTTCGCGGGGTGGTGCACATTGTATGCGTGTGTGTTACATTACATTCACTAGTAGGAGTGAGAAAAACATCACGGGGTGGTGCGCATTGTATGGGTGTGTGTTACATTACTTTCACTAGTAGGAGTGAGAAAAACACCATGGGGTGGTGTGAATCGGAGGGTCTGAATTAGGATAGGCAGCGAGGGGCAATGTAGCATGGAGAAAAGCACCACGGGGTGGTCAGCACGGGGAGGTCAGGGAACATGCAGTGGCAATGTAGGATAGGTTTCTGAAAAACATCGCGGGGTGGTGCGCATTGTATAGGTGTGTGTTACAATACATTCACTAGTAGGAGTGAGAAAAACGTCACGGGGTGGTGCGCATTGTATGGGTGTGTGTTACATTACATTCACTAGTAGGAGTGAAAAAACATCACGGGGTGGTGTGAATCGGAGGGTCTGAATTAGGATAGGCAGTGAGTGGCAATGTAGGATGGAGAAAAGCACTGCGGGCTTGTCAGCATGGGGAGGTCAGGGAACATGCAGTGGCAATGTAGCATAGGTTTCTGAAAAACATCGCGGAGTGGTGCGCATTTTATGGGTGTGTGTTACATTACATTCACTAGTAGGAGTGAGAAAAACATCACGGGGTGGTGCGCATTGTATGGGTGTGTGTTACATTACATTCACTAGTAGGAGTGAGAAAAACATCATGGGGTGGTGTGAATCGGAGGGTCTGAATTAGGATAGGCAGTGAGTGGAAATGTAGGTTGGAGAAAAGCACCGCGGGGTGGTCAGCATGGGGAGGTCAGGGAACAAGCAGTGGCAATGTAGGATAGGTTTCTGAAAAACTTCGCGGGGTGGTGCGCATTGTATGGGTGTGTGTTACATTACATTCACTAGTAGGAGTGAGAAAAACATCACGGGGTGGTGCGCATTTTATGGGTGTGTGTTACATTACATTCACCAGTGGGAATGAGAAAAACATCACGGGGTGGTGCGCATTTTATGGGTGTGTGTTACATTACATTCACTAGTAGGAGTGAGAAAAACATCACGGGGTGGTGTGAATCGGAGGGTCTGAATTAGGATAGGCAGTGAGTGGCAATGTAGGATGGAGAAAAGCACCGCGGGGTGGTCCGCATGGGGAGGTCAGGGAACATGCAGTGGCAATGTGGGATAGGTTTCTCAAAAACTTCGCGGGGTGGTGCACATTGTATGCGTGTGTGTTACATTACATTCACTAGTAGGAGTGAGAAAAACATCACGGGGTGGTGCGCATTGTATGGGTGTGTGTTACATTACTTTCACTAGTAGGAGTGAGAAAAACACCACGGGGTGGTGTGAATCGGAGGGTCTGAATTAGGATAGGCAGCGAGGGGCAATGTAGCATGGAGAAAAGCACCACGGGGTGGTCAGCACGGGGAGGTCAGGGAACATGCAGTGGCAATGTAGGATAGGTTTCTGAAAAACATCGCGGGGTGGTGCGCATTGTAGAGGTGTGTGTTACAATACATTCACTAGTAGGAGTGAGAAAAACGTCACGGGGTGGTGCGCATTGTATGGGTGTGTGTTACATTACATTCACTAGTAGGAGTGAAAAAACATCACGGGGTGGTGTGAATCGGAGGGTCTGAATTAGGATAGGCAGTGAGTGGCAATGTAGGATGGAGAAAAGCACTGCGGGCTTGTCAGCATGGGGAGGTCAGGGAACATGCAGTGGCAATGTAGCATAGGTTTCTGAAAAACATCGCGGAGTGGTGCGCATTTTATGGGTGTGTGTTACATGACATTCACTAGTAGGAGTGAGATAAACATCACGGGGTGGTGCGCATTGTATGGGTGTGTGTTAAATTACATTCACTAGTAGGAGTGAGAAAAACATCACGGGGTGTTGTGAATCGGAGGGTCTGAATTAGGATAGGCAGTGAGTGGCAATGTAGGATGGAGAAAAGCACCGCGGGGTGGTCAGCATGGGGAGGTCAGGGAACATGCAGTTGCAATGTAGGATAGGTTTCTGAAAAACATCGCGGGGTGGTGGGCATTGTATGGGTGTGTGTTACATTACATTCACTAGTAGGAGTGAGAAAAACATCACGGGGTGGTGCGCATTGTATGGGTGTGTGTTACATTACATTCACTAGTAGGAGAGAGAAAAACATCACGGGGTGGTGTGAATCGGATTGTCTGAATTAGGATAGTCAGTGAGTGGCAATGTAGGATGGAGAAAAGCACCGCTGGGTGGTCAGCATGGGGAGGTCAGGGAACATGCAGTGGCAATGTAGAATAGGATTCTGAAAAACATCGCGGGGTGGTGCGCATTGTATGGGTGTGTGTTACATTACATTCACTTGTAGGAGTGAGAAAAACATTACGGGGTGGTGTGAATCGGAGGGTCTGAATTAGGATAGGCAGTGAGTGGCAATGTAGGATGGAGAAAAGCACCGCGGGTTGGTCAGCATGGGGAGGTCAGGGAACATGCAGTGGCAATGTAGGGTAGGTTTCTGAAAAACATCGCGGGGTGGTCCGCATTGTATGGGTGTGTGTTACATTACATTCACTAGTAGGAGTGAGAAAAACATCGCGGGGTGGTGCGCATTGTATGGGTGTGTGTTACATTACATTCACTAGTAGGAGTGAAAAAACATCACGGGGTGGTGTGAATCGGAGTGTCTGAATTAGGATAGGCAGTGACTTGCAATGTAGGATGGAGAAAAGCACCGCGGGGTGGTCAGCATGGGGAGGTCAGGGAACATGCAGTGGCAATGTAGGATAGGTTTCTGAAAAACATCGCGGGGTGGTGCGCCTTGTATGGGTGTGTGTTACATTACATTCACTAGTAGGAGTGAGAAACTCATCATGGGGTGGTGCGCATTGTATGGGTGTGTGTTACATTACATTCACTAGTGGGAGTGAGAGAAACATCACGGGGTGGTGTGAATCGGAGGGTCTGAATTAGGATAGGCAGTGAGTGGCAATGTAGGATGGAGAAAAGCACCGCGGGGAGGTCAGCATGGGGAGGTCAGGGAACATGCAGTGGCAATGTAGGATAGGTTTCTAAAAAACATAGCTGGGTGGTGCGCATTGTAAGGGTGTGTGTTACATTACATTCACTAGTAGGAGTGAGAAAAACATCACGGGGTGGTGCGCATTGTATGGGTGTGTGTTACACTACATTCACTAATAGGAGTGAGAAAAGCATCACGGGGTGGTGCGCATTGTATGGGTGTGTGTTACATTACATTCACTAGTAGGAGTGAGAAAAACATCACGGGGTGGTGCGCATTGTATGGGTGTGTGTTACATTACATTGACTAGTAGGAGTGAGAAAAACATCACGGGGTGCTGCGCATTTTATGGGTGTGTGTTACATTACATTCACTAGGAGGAGTGAGAAAAACATCACGGGGTGGTGTGAATCGGAGGGTCTGAATTAGGATAGGCAGTGAGTGGCCATGTAGGATGGAGAAAAGCACTGCGGGCTTGTCAGCATGGGGATGTCAGGGAACATGCAGTGGCAATGTAGGATAGGTTTCTGAAAAACATCGCGGAGTGGTGCGCATTTGATGGGTGTGTGTTACATGACATTCACTAGTAGGAGTGAGATAAACATCACGGGGTGGTGCGCATCGTATGG
Organism: Cavia porcellus; assembly: GCF_034190915.1. Classification (NCBI taxonomy): domain Eukaryota; kingdom Metazoa; phylum Chordata; class Mammalia; order Rodentia; family Caviidae; genus Cavia; species Cavia porcellus. Next base: position 34,240,057 of record NW_026947515.1, read on the forward strand.
GTGTGTGTTAAATTACATTCACTAGTAGGAGTGAGAAAAACATCACGGGGTGTTGTGAATCAGAGGGTCTGAATTAGGATAGGCAGTGAGTGGCAATGTAGGATGGAGAAAAGCACCGCGGGGTGGTCAGCATGGGGAGGTCAGGGAACATGCAGTGGCAATGTAGGATAGGTTTCTGAAAAACATCGCGGGGTGGGGGGCATTGTATGGGTGTGTGTTACATTACATTCACTAGTAGGAGTGAGAAAAACATCACGGGGTGGTGCGCATTGTATGGGTGTGTGTTACATTACATTCACTAGTAGGAGAGAGAAAAACATCACGGGGTGGTGTGAATCGGAGTGTCTGATTTAGGATAGTCAGTGAGTGGCAATGTAGGATGGAGAAAAGCACCGCTGGGTGGTCAGCATGGGGAGGTCAGGGAACATGCAGTGGCAATGTAGAATAGGATTCTGAAAAACATCGTGGGGTGGTGCGCATTGTATGGGTGTGTGTTACATTACATTCACTTGTAGGAGTGAGAAAAACATTACGGGGTGTTGTGAATCGGAGGGTCTGAATTAGGATAGGCAGTGAGTGGCAATGTAGGATGGAGAAAAGCACCGCGGGGTGGTCAGCATTGGGAGGTCAGGGAACATGCAGTGGCAATGTAGGATAGGTTTCTGAAAAACATAGCTGGGTGGTGCGCATTGTAAGGGTGTGTGTTACATTACATTCACTAGTAGGAGTGAGAAAAACATCACGGGGTGGTGCGCATTGTATGGGTGTGTGTTACACTACATTCACTAATAGGAGTGAGAAAAGCATCACGGGGTGGTGCGCATTGTATGGGTGTGTGTTACATTACATTCACTAGTAGGAGTGAGAAAAACATCACGGGGTGGTGTGAATTGGAAGGTCTGAATTAGGATAGGCAGTGAGTGGCAATGTAGGATGGAGAAAAGCACCGCGCGGTGGTCAGCATGGTGAGGTCAGGGAACATGCAGTGGCAATGTAGGATAGGTTTCTGAAAAACATCGCGGGGTGGTGCGCCTTGTAGGGGTGTGTGTTACATTACATTCACTAGTAGGAGTGAGAAAAACATCACGGGGTGGTGCGCATTGTATGGGTGTGTGTTACATTACATTCACTAGTAGGAGTGAGAAAAACATCATGGGGTGGTGTGAATCGGAGGGTCTGAATTAGGATAGGCAGTGAGTGGAAATGTAGGTTGGAGAAAAGCACCGCGGGGTGGTCAGCATGGGGAGGTCAGGGAACAAGCAGTGGCAATGTAGGATAGGTTTCTGAAAAACTTCGCGGGGTGGTGCGCATTGTATGGGTGTGTGTTACATTACATTCACTAGTAGGAGTGAGAAAAACATCACGGGGTGGTGCGCATTTTATGGGTGTGTGTTACATTACATTCACCAGTGGGAATGAGAAAAACATCACGGGGTGGTGCGCATTTTATGGGTGTGTGTTACATTACATTCACTAGTAGGAGTGAGAAAAACATCACGGGGTGGTGTGAATCGGAGGGTCTGAATTAGGATAGGCAGTGAGTGGCAATGTAGGATGGAGAAAAGCACCGCGGGGTGGTCCGCATGGGGAGGTCAGGGAACATGCAGTGGCAATGTGGGATAGGTTTCTCAAAAACTTCGCGGGGTGGTGCACATTGTATGCGTGTGTGTTACATTACATTCACTAGTAGGAGTGAGAAAAACATCACGGGGTGGTGCGCATTGTATGGGTGTGTGTTACATTACTTTCACTAGTAGGAGTGAGAAAAACACCACGGGGTGGTGTGAATCGGAGGGTCTGAATTAGGATAGGCAGCGAGGGGCAATGTAGCATGGAGAAAAGCACCACGGGGTGGTCAGCACGGGGAGGTCAGGGAACATGCAGTGGCAATGTAGGATAGGTTTCTGAAAAACATCGCGGGGTGGTGCGCATTGTAGAGGTGTGTGTTACAATACATTCACTAGTAGGAGTGAGAAAAACGTCACGGGGTGGTGCGCATTGTATGGGTGTGTGTTACATTACATTCACTAGTAGGAGTGAAAAAACATCACGGGGTGGTGTGAATCGGAGGGTCTGAATTAGGATAGGCAGTGAGTGGCAATGTAGGATGGAGAAAAGCACTGCGGGCTTGTCAGCATGGGGAGGTCAGGGAACATGCAGTGGCAATGTAGCATAGGTTTCTGAAAAACATCGCGGAGTGGTGCGCATTTTATGGGTGTGTGTTACATGACATTCACTAGTAGGAGTGAGATAAACATCACGGGGTGGTGCGCATTGTATGGGTGTGTGTTAAATTACATTCACTAGTAGGAGTGAGAAAAACATCACGGGGTGTTGTGAATCGGAGGGTCTGAATTAGGATAGGCAGTGAGTGGCAATGTAGGATGGAGAAAAGCACCGCGGGGTGGTCAGCATGGGGAGGTCAGGGAACATGCAGTTGCAATGTAGGATAGGTTTCTGAAAAACATCGCGGGGTGGTGGGCATTGTATGGGTGTGTGTTACATTACATTCACTAGTAGGAGTGAGAAAAACATCACGGGGTGGTGCGCATTGTATGGGTGTGTGTTACATTACATTCACTAGTAGGAGAGAGAAAAACATCACGGGGTGGTGTGAATCGGATTGTCTGAATTAGGATAGTCAGTGAGTGGCAATGTAGGATGGAGAAAAGCACCGCTGGGTGGTCAGCATGGGGAGGTCAGGGAACATGCAGTGGCAATGTAGAATAGGATTCTGAAAAACATCGCGGGGTGGTGCGCATTGTATGGGTGTGTGTTACATTACATTCACTTGTAGGAGTGAGAAAAACATTACGGGGTGGTGTGAATCGGAGGGTCTGAATTAGGATAGGCAGTGAGTGGCAATGTAGGATGGAGAAAAGCACCGCGGGTTGGTCAGCATGGGGAGGTCAGGGAACATGCAGTGGCAATGTAGGGTAGGTTTCTGAAAAACATCGCGGGGTGGTCCGCATTGTATGGGTGTGTGTTACATTACATTCACTAGTAGGAGTGAGAAAAACATCGCGGGGTGGTGCGCATTGTATGGGTGTGTGTTACATTACATTCACTAGTAGGAGTGAAAAAACATCACGGGGTGGTGTGAATCGGAGTGTCTGAATTAGGATAGGCAGTGACTTGCAATGTAGGATGGAGAAAAGCACCGCGGGGTGGTCAGCATGGGGAGGTCAGGGAACATGCAGTGGCAATGTAGGATAGGTTTCTGAAAAACATCGCGGGGTGGTGCGCCTTGTATGGGTGTGTGTTACATTACATTCACTAGTAGGAGTGAGAAACTCATCATGGGGTGGTGCGCATTGTATGGGTGTGTGTTACATTACATTCACTAGTGGGAGTGAGAGAAACATCACGGGGTGGTGTGAATCGGAGGGTCTGAATTAGGATAGGCAGTGAGTGGCAATGTAGGATGGAGAAAAGCACCGCGGGGAGGTCAGCATGGGGAGGTCAGGGAACATGCAGTGGCAATGTAGGATAGGTTTCTAAAAAACATAGCTGGGTGGTGCGCATTGTAAGGGTGTGTGTTACATTACATTCACTAGTAGGAGTGAGAAAAACATCACGGGGTGGTGCGCATTGTATGGGTGTGTGTTACACTACATTCACTAATAGGAGTGAGAAAAGCATCACGGGGTGGTGCGCATTGTATGGGTGTGTGTTACATTACATTCACTAGTAGGAGTGAGAAAAACATCACGGGGTGCTGCGCATTTTATGGGTGTGTGTTACATTACATTCACTAGGAGGAGTGAGAAAAACATCACGGGGTGGTGTGAATCGGAGGGTCTGAATTAGGATAGGCAGTGAGTGGCCATGTAGGATGGAGAAAAGCACTGCGGGCTTGTCAGCATGGGGATGTCAGGGAACATGCAGTGGCAATGTAGGATAGGTTTCTGAAAAACATCGCGGAGTGGTGCGCATTTGATGGGTGTGTGTTACATGACATTCACTAGTAGGAGTGAGATAAACATCACGGGGTGGTGCGCATCGTATGGGTGTGTGTTAAATTACATTCACTAGTAGGAGTGAGAAAAACATCACGGGGTGTTGTGAATCAGAGGGTCTGAATTAGGATAGGCAGTGAGTGGCAATGTAGGATGGAGAAAAGCACCGCGGGGTGGTCAGCATGGGGAGGTCAGGGAACATGCAGTGGCAATGTAGGATAGGTTTCTGAAAAACATCGCGGGGTGGGGGGCATTGTATGGGTGTGTGTTACATTACATTCACTAGTAGGAGTGAGAAAAACATCACGGGGTGGTGCGCATTGTATGGGTGTGTGTTACATTACATTCACTAGTAGGAGAGAGAAAAACATCACGGGGTGGTGTGAATCGGAGTGTCTGATTTAGGATAGTCAGTGAGTGGCAATGTAGGATGGAGAAAAGCACCGCTGGGTGGTCAGCATGGGGAGGTCAGGGAACATGCAGTGGCAATGTAGAATAGGATTCTGAAAAACATCGTGGGGTGGTGCGCATTGTATGGGTGTGTGTTACATTACATTCACTTGTAGGAGTGAGAAAAACATTACGGGGTGGTGTGAATCGGAGGGTCTGAATTAGGATAGGCAGTGAGTGGCAATGTAGGATGGAGAAAAGCACCGCGGGGTGGTCAGCATGGGGAGGTCAGGGAACATGCAGTGGCAATGTAGGATAGGTTTCTGAAAAACATAGCTGGGTGGTGCGCATTGTAAGGGTGTGTGTTACATTACATTCACTAGTAGGAGTGAGAAAAACATCACGGGGTGGTGCGCATTGTATGGGTGTGTGTTACACTACATTCACTAATAGGAGTGAGAAAAGCATCACGGGGTGGTGCGCATTGTATGGGTGTGTGTTACATTACATTCACTAGTAGGAGTGAGAAAAACATCACGGGGTGGTGTGAATTGGAAGGTCTGAATTAGGATAGGCAGTGAGTGGCAATGTAGGATGGAGAAAAGCACCGCGCGGTGGTCAGCATGGTGAGGTCAGGGAACATGCAGTGGCAATGTAGGATAGGTTTCTGAAAAACATCGCGGGGTGGTGCGCCTTGTAGGGGTGTGTGTTACATTACATTCACTAGTAGGAGTGAGAAAAACATCACGGGGTGGTGCGCATTGTATGGGTGTGTGTTACAATACATTCACTAGTAGGAGTGAGAAAAACATCACGGGGTGGTGTGAATCGGAGTGTCTGAATTAGGATAGGCAGTGAGTGGCAATGTAGGATGGAGAAAAGCATCGCGGGGTGGTCAGCATGGGGAGGTCAGGGAACATGCAGTGGCAATGTAGGATAGGTTTCTGAAAAACATCGCGGGGTGTTGCGCATTGTACGGGTGTGTGGTACATTACATTCACTAGTAGGAGTGAGAAAAACATCACGGGGTGGTGCGCATTGTATGGGTGTGTGTTACTTTTCATTCACTAGTAGGAGTGAGAAAAACATCACGGGGTGTGTGAATCGGAGGGTCTGAATTAGGATAGGCAGTGAGTGTCAATGTAGGATGGAGAAAAGCACCGCGGGCTGGTCAGCATGGGGAGGTCAGGGAACATGCAGTGGCAATGTAGGATAGGTTTCTGAAAAATATCGCGGAGTGGTGCGCATTTTATGGGTGTGTGTTACATGACATTCACTAGTAGGAGTGAGAAAAACATCACGGGCTGGTGCGCATTGTATGGGTGTGTGTTACATTACATTCACTAGTAGGAGTGAGAAAAACATCACGGGGTGGTGTGCATTGTATGGGTGTGTGTTACATTACATTCACTAGTAGGAGTGAGAAAAACATCATGGGGTGGTGTGAATCGGAGGGTCTGAATTAGGATAGGCAGTGAGTGGAAATGTAGGTTGGAGAAAAGGACCTCGGGGTGGTCAGCATGGGGAGGTCAGGGAACAAGCAGTGGCAATGTAGGATAGGTTTCTGAAAAACTACGCGGTGTGGTGCGCATTGTATGGGTGTGTGTTACATTACATTCACTAGTAGGAGTGAGAAAAACATCACGGCGTGGTGCGCATTTTATGGGTGTGTGTTACATTACATTCACTAGTAGGATTGAGAAAAGTATCACGGGGTGGTGCGCATTGTATGGGTGTGTGTTACATTACATTCACTAGTAGGAGTGAGAAAAACACCACGGGGAGGTGTGAATCGGAAGGTCTGAATTAGGATAGGCAGTGAGGGGCAATGTAGGATGGAGAAAACCACCACGGGGTGGTCAGCACGGGGAGGTCAGGGAACATGCAGTGGCAATGTAGGATCGGTTTCTGAAAAACATCCCGGGGTGGTGCGCATTGTATGGGTGTGTGTTACAATACATTCACTAGTAGGAGTGAGAAAAACATCACCGGGTGGTGCGCATTGTATGGGTGTGTGTTACATTACATTCACTAGTAGGAGTGAGAAAAACATCACGGGGTGGTGTGAATCGGAGGGTCTGAATTAGGATAGGCAGTGAGTGGCAATGTAGGATGGAGAAAAGCACCGCGGGGTGGTCACCATGGGGAGGTCAGGGAACATGCAGTGGCAATGTAGGGTAGGTTTCTGAAAAACATCGCGGGGTGGTGCGCATTGTATGGGTGTGTGTTACATTACCTTCACTAGAAGGAGTGAGAAAAACATCGCGGGGTGGGGCGCATTGTATGGGTGTGTGTTACATTACATTCACTAGTAGGAGTGAGAAAAACATCACGGGGTGGTGCGCATTGTATGGGTGTGTGTTACTTTACATTCCCTAGTAGGAGTGAAAAAACATCACGGGGTGGTGTGAATCGGAGGGTCTGAATTAGGATAGGCAGTGAGTGGCAATGTAGGATGGAGAAAAGCACCGCGGGGTGGTCAGCATGGGGAGGTCAGGGAACATGCAGTGGCAATCTAGGATAGGTTTCTGAAAATCATCGCGGGGTGGTGCGCATTGTATGGGTGTGTGTTACATTACATTCACTAGTAGGAGTGAGAAAAACATCACGGGGTGGTGCGCATTGTATGGGTGTGTGTTACATTACATTCACTAGTGGGAGTGAGAAAAACATCACGGGGTGGTGTGAATCGGAGGGTCTGAATTAGGATAGGCAGTGAGTGCCAATTTAGGATGGAGAAAAGCACCGCGGGGTGGTCAGCATGGGGAGGTCAGGGAACATGCAGTGGCAATGTAGGATAGGTTTCTGAAAAACATCGCGGGGTGGTGCGCATTGTATGGGTGTGTGTTACATTACATTCACTAGTAGGAGTGAGAAAAACATCACGGGGTGGTGCTCATTGTATGGGTGTGTGTTACATTACATTCACTAGTAGGAGTGAGAAAAACATCACGGGATGCTGCGCATTTTATGGGTGTGTGTTACAATACATTCACTAGGAGGAGTGAGAAAAACATCACGGGGTGGTGTGAATTGGAGGGTCTGAATTAGGATAGGCAGTGAGTGGCCATGTAGGATGGAGAAAAGCACAGCGGCCTTGTCAGCATGGGGAGGTCAGGGAACATGCAGTGGCAATGTAGGATAGGTTTCTGAAAAACATCGCGGAGTGGTGCGCATTTTATGGGTGTGTGTTACATGACATTCACTAGTAGGAGTGAGATAAACATCACGGGGTGGTGCGCATTGTATGGGTGTGTGTTACATTACATTCACTAGTAGGAGTGAGAAAAACATCATGGGGTATTGTGAATCGGAGGGTCTGAATTAGGATAGGCAGTGAGTGGCAATGTAATATGGAGAAAAGCACCACGGGGTGGTCAGCATGGGGAGGTCAGGGAACATGCAGTGACAATGTAGGATAGGTTTCTGAAAAACATCGCGGGGTGGTGGGCATTGTATGGGTGTGTGTTACATTACATTCACTAGTAGGAGTGAGAAAAACATCACGGGGTGGTGCGCATTGTATGGGTGTGTGTTACATTACATTCACTAGTAGGAGTGAGAAAAACATCACGGGTGGTGTGAATCGGAGTGTCTGAATTAGGATAGTCAGTGAGTGGCAATGTAGGATGGAGAAAAGCACCGCGGCGTGGTCAGCATGGGGAGGTCAAGGAACATGCAGTGGGAATGTAGGATAGGTTTCTGAAAAACATCGTGGGGTGGTGCGCATTGTATGGGTGTGTGTTACATTACATTCACTTGTAGGAGTGAGAAAAACATCACGGGGTGGTGCGCATTGCATGGGTGTGTGTTACATTACATTCACTAGTAGGAGTGAGAAAAACATCACAGGGTGGTGTGAATCGGAGGGTCTGAATTAGGATAGGCATTGAGTGGCAATGTAGGATGGAGAAAAGCACCGCGGGCTGGTCAGCATGGGGAGGTCAGGGAACATGCAGTGGCAATGTAGGATAGGTTTCTGAAAAACATCGCGGAGTGGTGCACATTTTATGGGTGTGTGTTACATGACATTCACTAGTAGGAGTGAGAAAAACATCACGGGGTGGTGCGCATTGTATGGGTGTGTGTTACATTACATTCACTAGTAGGAGTGAGAAAAACATCACGGGGTGGTGTGAATCGGAGGGTCTGAATTAGGATAGGCAGTGAGTGGCAATGTAGGATGGAGGAAAGCACCGCGGGGTGGTCAGCATGGGGAGGTCAGGGAACATGCAGTGGCAATGTAGGATAGGTTTCTGAAAAACATCGCGGGGTGGTGCGCATTGTATGGGTGTGTGTTACATTACATTCACTAGTAGGAGTGAGAAAAGCATCACGGGGTGGTGCGCATTGTATGGGTGTGTGTTACATTACATTCACTAGTAGGAGTGAGAAAAGCATCACGGGGTGGTGCGCATTGTATGGGTGTGTGTTACATTACATTCACTAGTAGGAGTGAGAAAAATATCACGGGGTGGTGCGCATTGTATGGGTGTGTGTTACATTACATTCACTAGTAGGAGTGAGAAAGACATCACGGAGTGGTGTGAATCGGAGTGTCTGAATTAGGATAGGCAGTGAGTGGAAATGTAGGATGGAGAAAATCACCGCAGGGTGGTCAGCACGGGGAGGTCAGGGAACATGCAGTGGCAATGTAGGATAGGTTTCTGAAAAACATCGCGGGGTGTTGCGCATTGTATGGGTGTGTGGTACATTACATTCACTAGTAGGAGTGAGAAAAACAGCACGGGGTGGTGCGCATTGTATGGGTGTGTGTTACTTTACATTCACTAGTAGGAGTGAGAAAAACATCACGGGGTGGTGCGCATTGTATGGGTGTGTGTTACATTACATTCACTAGTAGGAGTGAGAAAAACATCACCGGGTGGTGTGAATCGGAGCGTCTGAATTAGGATAGGCAGTGAGTGGCAATGTAGGATAGAGAAAAGCACCGCGGGGTGGTCAGCATAGGCAGGTCAGGGAACATGCAGTGACAATGTAGGATAGGTTTCTGAAAAACATCGCGGGGTGGTGCGCATTGTATGGGTGTGTGTTACATTACATTCACTAGTAGGAGTGAGAAAAACATCACGGGGTGGTGCGCATTGTATGGGTGTGTGTTACATTACATTCACTAGTAGGAGTGAGAAAAACATCATGGGGTGGTGTGAATCGGAGGGTCTGAATTAGGATAGGCAGTGAGTGGAAATGTAGGTTGGAGAAAAGCACCGCGGGGTGGTCAGCATGGGGAGGTCAGGGAACAAGCAGTGGCAATGTAGGATAGGTTTCTGAAAAACTTCGCGGGGTGGTGCGCATTGTATGGGTGTGTGTTACATTACATTCACTAGTAGGAGTGAGAAAAACATCACGGGGTGGTGCGCATTTTATGGGTGTGTGTTACATTACATTCACCAGTGGGAATGAGAAAAACATCACGGGGTGGTGCGCATTTTATGGGTGTGTGTTACATTACATTCACTAGTAGGAGTGAGAAAAACATCACGGGGTGGTGTGAATCGGAGGGTCTGAATTAGGATAGGCAGTGAGTGGCAATGTAGGATGGAGAAAAGCACCGCGGGGTGGTCCGCATGGGGAGGTCAGGGAACATGCAGTGGCAATGTGGGATAGGTTTCTCAAAAACTTCGCGGGGTGGTGCACATTGTATGCGTGTGTGTTACATTACATTCACTAGTAGGAGTGAGAAAAACATCACGGGGTGGTGCGCATTGTATGGGTGTGTGTTACATTACTTTCACTAGTAGGAGTGGGAAAAACACCACGGGGTGGTGTGAATCGGAGGGTCTGAATTAGGATAGGCAGCGAGGGGCAATGTAGCATGGAGAAAAGCACCGCGGGGTGGTCAGCATGGGGAGGTCAGGGAACGTGCAGTGGCAATGTAGGATAGTTTCTGAAAATCATCGCGGGGTGGTGTGCATTGTATGGGTGTGTGTTACATTACATTCACTAGTAGGAGTGAGAAAAACATCACGGGGTGGTGCTCATTGTATGGGTGTGTGTTACATTACATTCACTAGTGGGAGTGAGAAAAACATCACGGGGTGGTGTGAATCGGAGGGTCTGAATTAGGATAGGCAATGAGTGGCAATGTAGGATGGAGAAAAGCACTGCGGGCTTGTCAGCATGGGGAGGTCAGGGAACATGCAGTGGCAATGTAGCATAGGTTTCTGAAAAACATCGCGGAGTGGTGCGCATTTTATGGGTGTGTGTTACATGACATTCACTAGTAGGAGTGAGATAAACATCACGGGGTGTTGTGAATCGGAGGGTCTGAATTAGGATAGGCAGTGAGTGGCAATGTAGGATGGAGAAAAGCACCGCGGGGTGGTCAGCATGGGGAGGTCAGGGAACATGCAGTTGCAATGTAGGATAGGTTTCTGAAAAACATCGCGGGGTGGTGGGCATTGTATGGGTGTGTGTTACATTACATTCACTAGTAGGAGTGAGAAAAACATCACGGGGTGGTGCGCATTGTATGGGTGTGTGTTACATTACATTCACTAGTAGGAGAGAGAAAAACATCACGGGGTGGTATGAATCGGATTGTCTGAATTAGGATAGTCAGTGAGTGGCAATGTAGGATGGAGGAAAGCACCGCTGGGTGGTCAGCATGGGGAGGTCAGGGAACATGCAGTGGCAATGTAGAATAGGATTCTGAAAAACATCGCGGGGTGGTGCGCATTGTATGGGTGTGTGTTACATTACATTCACTTGTAGGAGTGAGAAAAACATTACGGGGTGGTGTGAATCGGAGGGTCTGAATTAGGATAGGCAGTGAGTGGCAATGTAGGATGGAGAAAAGCACCGCGGGGTGGTCAGCATGGGGAGGTCAGGGAACATGCAGTGGCAATGTAGGGTAGGTTTCTGAAAAACATCGCGGGGTGGTCCGCATTGTATGGGTGTGTGTTACATTACATTCACTAGTAGGAGTGAGAAAAACATCGCGGGGTGGTGCGCATTGTATGGGTGTGTGTTACATTACATTCCCTAGTAGGAGTGAAAAAACATCACGGGGTGGTGTGAATCGGAGTGTCTGAATTAGGATAGGCAGTGACTGGCAATGTAGGATGGAGAAAAGCACCGCGGGGTGGTCAGCATGGGGAGATCAGGGAACATGCAGTGGCAATGTAGGATAGGTTTCTGAAAACCATCGCGGAGTGGTGCGCATTTTATGGGTGTGTGTTACATGACATTCACTAGTAGGAGTGAGATAAACATCACGGGGTGGTGCGCATTGTATGGGTGTGTGTTACATTACATTCACTAGTAGGAGTGAGAAAAACATCATGGGGTATTGTGAATCGGCGGGTCTGAATTAGTATAGGCAGTGAGTGGCAATGTAGGATGGAGAAAAGCACCGCGGGGTGGTCAGCATGGGGAGGTCAGGGAACATGCAGTGGCAATGTAGGATAGGTTTCTGAAAAACATCGCGGGGTGGTGGGCATTGTATGGGTGTGTGTTACATTACATTCACTAGTAGGAGTGAGAAAAACATCACGGGGTGGTGCGCATTGTATGGGTGTGTGTTACATTACATTCACTAGTAGGAGTGAGAAAAACATCACGGGTGGTGTGAATCGGAGTGTCTGAATTAGGATAGTCAGTGAGTGGCAATGTAGGATGGAGAAAAGCACCGCTGGGTGGTCAGCATGGGGAGGTCAGGGAACATGCAGTGGCAATGTAGAATAGGATTCTGAAAAACATCGCGGGGTGGTGGGCATTGTATGGGTGTGTGTTACATTACATTCACTAGTAGGAGTGAGAAAAACATCACGGGGTGGTGCGCATTGTATGGGTGAGTGTAACATAACATTCACTAGTAGGAGTGAGAAAAACATCACGGGGTGGTGTGAATCGGAGGGTCTGAATTAGGATAGGCCGTGAGTGGCAATGTAGGATGGAGAAAAGCACCGTGGGGTGATCAGCATGGGGAGGTCAGGGAACATGTAGTGGCAATGTAGGATAGGTTTCTGAAAAACATCGCGGGGTGGTCCGCATTTTATGGGTGTGTGTTACATGACATTCACTAGTAGGAGTGAGAAAAACATCACGGGGTGGTGCGCATTGTATGGGTGTGTGTTACATTACATTCACTAGTAGGAGTGAGAAAAACACCACGGGGTGGTGTGAATCGGAGGGTCTGAATTAGGATAGGCAGTGAGTGGCAATGTAGGATGGAGAAAAGCACCGCGGGGTGGACAGCACGGGGAGGTCAGGGAACATGCTTTGGGAATGTAGGATAGGTTTCTGAAAAACATCGCGCGGTGGTGCGCATTGCATGGGTGTGTGTTACAATACATTCAATAGTAGGAGTGAGAAAAACATCACAGGGTGGTGCGCATTGTATGGGTGTGTGTTACATTACATTCACTAGTAGGAGTGAGAAAAACATCACAGGGTGGTGTGAATCGGAGGGTCTGAATTAGGATAGGCAGTGAGTGGCAATGTAGGATGGAGAAAAGCACCGCAGCGTGGTCAGCATGGGGAGGTCAAGGAACATGCAGTGGGAATGTAGGATAGGTTTCTGAAAAACATCGTGGGGTGGTGCGCATTGTATGGGTGTGTGTTACATTACATTCACTTGTAGGAGTGAGAAAAACATCACGGGGTGGTGCGCATTGCATGGGTGTGTGTTACATTACATTCACTATTAGGAGTGAGAAAAACATCACAGGGTGGTGTGAATCGGAGGGTCTGAATTAGGATAGGCATTGAGTGGCAATGTAGGATGGAGAAAAGCACCGCGGGCTGGTCAGCATGGGGAGGTCAGGGAACATGCAGTGGCAATGTAGGATAGGTTTCTGAAAAACATCGCGGAGTGGTGCACATTTTATGGGTGTGTGTTACATGACATTCACTAGTAGGAGTGAGAAAAACATCACGGGGTGGTGCGCATTGTATGGGTGTGTGTTACATTACATTCACTAGTAGGAGTGAGAAAAACATCACGGGGTGGTGTGAATCGGAGGGTCTGAATTAGGATAGGCAGTGAGTGGCAATGTAGGATGGAGGAAAGCACCGCGGGGTGGTCAGCATGGGGAGGTCAGGGAACATGCAGTGGCAATGTAGGATAGGTTTCTGAAAAACATCGCGGGGTGGTGCGCATTGTATGGCTGTGTGTTACATTACATTCACTAGTAGGAGTGAGAAAAGCATCACGGGGTGGTGCGCATTGTATGGGTGTGTGTTACATTACATTCACTAGTAGGAGTGAGAAAAGCATCACGGGGTGGTGCGCATTGTATGGGTGTGTGTTACATTACATTCACTAGTAGGAGTGAGAAAAATATCACGGGGTGGTGCGCATTGTATGGGTGTGTGTTACATTACATTCACTAGTAGGAGTGAGAAAGACATCACGGAGTGGTGTGAATCGGAGTGTCTGAATTAGGATAGGCAGTGAGTGGAAATGTAGGATGGAGAAAATCACCGCAGGGTGGTCAGCACGGGGAGGTCAGGGAACATGCAGTGGCAATGTAGGATAGGTTTCTGAAAAACATCGCGGGGTATTGCGCATTGTATGGGTGTGTGGTACATTACATTCACTAGTAGGAGTGAGAAAAACAGCACGGGGTGGTGCGCATTGTATGGGTGTGTGTTACTTTACATTCACTAGTAGGAGTGAGAAAAACATCACGGGGTGGTGCGCATTGTATGGGTGTGTGTTACATTACATTCACTAGTAGGAGTGAGAAAAACATCACCGGGTGGTGTGAATCGGAGCGTCTGAATTAGGATAGGCAGTGAGTGGCAATGTAGGATAGAGAAAAGCACCGCGGGGTGGTCAGCATAGGCAGGTCAGGGAACATGCAGTGACAATGTAGGATAGGTTTCTGAAAAACATCGCGGGGTGGTGCGCATTGTATGGGTGTGTGTTACATTACATTCACTAGTAGGAGTGAGAAAAACATCACGGGGTGGTGCGCATTGTATGGGTGTGTGTTACATTACATTCACTAGTAGGAGTGAGAAAAACATCATGGGGTGGTGTGAATCGGAGGGTCTGAATTAGGATAGGCAGTGAGTGGAAATGTAGGTTGGAGAAAAGCACCGCGGGGTGGTCAGCATGGGGAGGTCAGGGAACAAGCAGTGGCAATGTAGGATAGGTTTCTGAAAAACTTCGCGGGGTGGTGCGCATTGTATGGGTGTGTGTTACATTACATTCACTAGTAGGAGTGAGAAAAACATCACGGGGTGGTGCGCATTTTATGGGTGTGTGTTACATTACATTCACCAGTGGGAATGAGAAAAACATCACGGGGTGGTGCGCATTTTATGGGTGTGTGTTACATTACATTCACTAGTAGGAGTGAGAAAAACATCACGGGGTGGTGTGAATCGGAGGGTCTGAATTAGGATAGGCAGTGAGTGGCAATGTAGGATGGAGAAAAGCACCGCGGGGTGGTCCGCATGGGGAGGTCAGGGAACATGCAGTGGCAATGTGGGATAGGTTTCTCAAAAACTTCGCGGGGTGGTGCACATTGTATGCGTGTGTGTTACATTACATTCACTAGTAGGAGTGAGAAAAACATCACGGGGTGGTGCGCATTGTATGGGTGTGTGTTACATTACTTTCACTAGTAGGAGTGAGAAAAACACCACGGGGTGGTGTGAATCGGAGGGTCTGAATTAGGATAGGCAGCGAGGGGCAATGTAGCATAGAGAAAAGCACCACGGGGTGGTCAGCACGGGGAGGTCAGGGAACATGCAGTGGCAATGTAGGATAGGTTTCTGAAAAACATCGCGGGGTGGTGCGCATTGTATGGGTGTGTGTTACAATACATTCACTAGTAGGAGTGAGAAAAACGTCACGGGGTGGTGCGCATTGTATGGGTGTGTGTTACATTACATTCACTAGTAGGAGTGAAAAAACATCACGGGGTGGTGTGAATCGGAGGGTCTGAATTAGGATAGGCAGTGAGTGGCAATGTAGGATGGAGAAAAGCACCGCGGGGTGGTCAGCATGGGGAGGTCAGGGAACGTGCAGTGGCAATGTAGGATAGTTTCTGAAAATCATCGCGGGGTGGTGTGCATTGTATGGGTGTGTGTTACATTACATTCACTAGTAGGAGTGAGAAAAACATCACGGGGTGGTGCTCATTGTATGGGTGTGTGTTACATTACATTCACTAGTGGGAGTGAGAAAAACATCACGGGGTGGTGTGAATCGGAGGGTCTGAATTAGGATAGGCAGTGAGTGGCAATGTAGGATGGAGAAAAGCACTGCGGGCTTGTCAGCATGGGGAGGTCAGGGAACATGCAGTGGCAATGTAGCATAGGTTTCTGAAAAACATCGCGGAGTGGTGCGCATTTTATGGGTGTGTGTTACATGACATTCACTAGTAGGAGTGAGATAAACATCACGGGGTGGTGCGCATTGTATGGGTGTGTGTTAAATTACATTCACTAGTAGGAGTGAGAAAAACATCACGGGGTGTTGTGAATCGGAGGGTCTGAATTAGGATAGGCAGTGAGTGGCAATGTAGGATGGAGAAAAGCACCGCGGGGTGGTCAGCATGGGGAGGTCAGGGAACATGCAGTTGCAATGTAGGATAGGTTTCTGAAAAACTTCGCGGGGTGGTGGGCATTGTATGGGTGTGTGTTACATTACATTCACTAGTAGGAGTGAGAAAAACATCACGGGGTGGTGCGCATTGTATGGGTGTGTGTTACATTACATTCACTAGTAGGAGAGAGAAAAACATCACGGGGTGGTGTGAATCGGATTGTCTGAATTAGGATAGTCAGTGAGTGGCAATGTAGGATGGAGAAAAGCACCGCTGGGTGGTCAGCATGGGGAGGTCAGGGAACATGCAGTGGCAATGTAGAATAGGATTCTGAAAAACATCGCGGGGTGGTGCGCATTGTATGGGTGTGTGTTACATTACATTCACTTTTAGGAGTGAGAAAAACATTACGGGGTGGTGTGAATTGGAGGGTCTGAATTAGGATAGGCAGTGAGTGGCAATGTAGGATGGAGAAAAGCACCGCGGGGTGGTCAGCATGGGGAGGTCAGGGAACATGCAGTGGCAATGTAGGGTAGGTTTCTGAAAAACATCGCGGGGTGGTCCGCATTGTATGGGTGTGTGTTACATTACATTCACTAGTAGGAGTGAGAAAAACATCGCGGGGTGGTGCGCAATGTATGGGTGTGTGTTACATTACATTCCCTAGTAGGAGTGAAAAAACATCACGGGGTGGTGTGAATCGGAGTGTCTGAATTAGGATAGGCAGTGACTGGCAATATAGGATGGAGAAAAGCACCGCGGGGTGGTCAGCATGGGGAGGTCAGGGAACATGCAGTGGCAATGTAGGATAGGTTTCTGAAAAACATCGCGGGGTGGTGCGCCTTGTATGGGTGTGTGTTACATTACATTCACTAGTAGGAGTGAGAAACTCATCATGGGGTGGTGCGCATTGTATGGGTGTGTGTTACATTACATTCACTAGTGGGAGTGAGAGAAACATCACGGGGTGGTGTGAATCGGAGGGTCTGAATTAGGATAGGCAGTGAGTGGCAATGTAGGATGGAGAAAAGCACCGCGGGGTGGTCAGCATGGGGAGGTCAGGGAACATGCAGTGGCAATGTAGGATAGGTTTCTAAAAAACATAGCTGAGTGGTGCGCATTGTAAGGGTGTGTGTTACATTACATTCACTAGTAGGAGTGAGAAAAACATCACGGGGTGGTGCGCATTGTATGGGTGTGTGTTACACTACATTCAATAATAGGAGTGAGAAAAGCATCACGGGGTGGTGCGCATTGTATGGGTGTGTGTTACATTACATTCACTAGTAGGAGTGAGAAAAACATCACGGGGTGGTGCGCATTGTATGGGTGTGTGTCACATTACATTCACTAGTAGGAGTGAGAAAAACATCACGGGGTGCTGCGCATTTTATGGTTGTGTGTTACATTACATTCACTAGGAGGAGTGAGAAAAACATCACGGGGTGGTGTGAATCGGAGGGTCTGAATTAGGATAGGCAGTGAGTGGCCATGTAGGATGGAGAAAAGCACTGCGGGCTTGTCAGCATGGGGATGTCAGGGAACATGCAGTGGCAATGTAGGATAGGTTTCTGAAAAACATCGCGGAGTGGTGCGCATTTTATGGGTGTGTGTTACATGACATTCACTAGTAGGAGTGAGATAAACATCACGGGGTGGTGCGCATCGTATGGGTGTGTGTTAAATTACATTCACTAGTAGGAGTGAGAAAAACATCACGGGGTGTTGTGAATCAGAGGGTCTGAATTAAGATAGGCAGTGAGTGGCAATGTAGGATGGAGAAAAGCACCGCGGGGTGGTCAGCATGGGGAGGTCAGGGAACATGCAGTGGCAATGTAGGATAGGTTTCTGAAAAACATCGCGGGGTGGGGGGCATTGTATGGGTGTGTGTTACATTACATTCACTAGTAGGAGTGAGAAAAACATCACGGGGTGGTGCGCATTGTATGGGTGTGTGTTACATTACATTCACTAGTAGGAGAGAGAAAAACATCACGGGGTGGTGTGAATCGGAGTGTCTGAATTAGGATAGTCAGTGAGTGGCAATGTAGGATGGAGAAAAGCACCGCTGGGTGGTCAGCATGGGGAGGTCAGGGAACATGCAGTGGCAATGTAGAATAGGATTCTGAAAAACATCGTGGGGTGGTGCGCATTGTATGGGTGTGTGTTACATTACATTCACTTGTAGGAGTGAGAAAAACATTACGGGGTGGTGTGAATCGGAGGGTCTGAATTAGGATAGGCAGTGAGTGGCAATGTAGGATGGAGAAAAGCACCGCGGGGTGGTCAGCATGGGGAGGTCAGGGAACATGCAGTGGCAATGTAGGGTAGGTTTCTGAAAAACATCGCGGGGTGGTGCGCATTGTATGGGTGTGTGTTACATTACATTCACTAGTAGGAGTGAGAAAAACATCGCGGGGTGGTGCGCATTGTATGGGTGTGTGTTACATTACATTCCCTAGTAGGAGTGAAAAAACATCACGGGGTGGTGTGAATCGGAGTGTCTGAATTAGGATAGGCAGTGACTGGCAATGTAGGATGGAGAAAAGCACCGCGGGGTGGTCAGCATGGGGAGGTCAGGGAACATGCAGTGGCAATGTAGGATAGGTTTCTGAAAAACATCGCGGAGTGGTGCGCCTTGTATGGGTGTGTGTTACATTACATTCACTAGTAGGAGTGAGAAACTCATCACGGGGTGGTGCGCATTGTATGGGTGTGTGTTACATTACATTCACTAGTGGGAGTGAGAGAAACATCACGGGGTGGTGTGAATCGGAGGGTCTGAATTAGGATAGGCAGTGAGTGGCAATGTAGGATGGAGAAAAGCACCGCGGGGTGGTCAGCATGGGGAGGTCAGGGAACATGCAGTGGCAATGTAGGATAGGTTTCTGAAAAACATAGCTGGGTGGTGCGCATTGTAAGGGTGTGTGTTACATTACATTCACTAGTAGGAGTGAGAAAAACATCACGGGGTGGTGCGCATTGCATGGGTGTGTGTTACACTACATTCACTAATAGGAGGGAGAAAAGCATCACGGGGTGGTGCGCATTGTATGGGTGTGTGTTACATTACATTCACTAGTAGGAGTGAGAAAAACATCACGGGGTGGTGTGAATTGGAAGGTCTGAATTAGGATAGGCAGTGAGTGGCAATGTAGGATGGAGAAAAGCACCGCGCGGTGGTCAGCATGGTGAGGTCAGGGAACATGCAGTGGCAATGTAGGATAGGTTTCTGAAAAACATCGCGGGGTGGTGCGCCTTGTAGGGGTGTGTGTTACATTACATTCACTAGTAGGAGTGAGAAAAACATCACGGGGTGGTGCGCATTGTATGGGTGTGTGTTACAATACATTCACTAGTAGGAGTGAGAAAAACATCACGGGGTGGTGTGAATCGGAGTGTCTGAATTAGGATAGGCAGTGAGTGGCAATGTAGGATGGAGAAAAGCATCGCGGGGTGGTCAGCATGGGGAGGTCAGGGAACATGCAGTGGCAATGTAGGATAGGTTTCTGAAAAACATCGCGGGGTGTTGCGCATTGTACGGGTGTGTGGTACATTACATTCACTAGTAGGAGTGAGAAAAACATCACGGGGTGGTGCGCATTGTATGGGTGTGTGTTACTTTTCATTCACTAGTAGGAGTGAGAAAAACATCACGGGGTGTGTGAATCGGAGGGTCTGAATTAGGATAGGCAGTGAGTGGCAATGTAGGATGGAGAAAAGCACCGCGGGCTGGTCAGCATGGGGAGGTCAGGGAACATGCAGTGGCAATGTAGGATAGGTTTCTGAAAAATATCGCGGAGTGGTGCGCATTTTATGGGTGTGTGTTACATGACATTCACTAGTAGGAGTGAGAAAAACATCACGGGCTGGTGCGCATTGTATGGGTGTGTGTTACATTACATTCACTAGTAGGAGTGAGAAAAACATCACGGGGTGGTGTGCATTGTATGGGTGTGTGTTACATTACATTCACTAGTAGGAGTGAGAAAAACATCATGGGGTGGTGTGAATCGGAGGGTCTGAATTAGGATAGGCAGTGAGTGGAAATGTAGGTTGGAGAAAAGGACCTCGGGGTGGTCAGCATGGGGAGGTCAGGGAACAAGCAGTGGCAATGTAGGATAGGTTTCTGAAAAACTACGCGGTGTGGTGCGCATTGTATGGGTGTGTGTTACATTACATTCACTAGTAGGAGTGAGAAAAACATCACGGCGTGGTGCGCATTTTATGGGTGTGTGTTACATTACATTCACTAGTAGGATTGAGAAAAGCATCACGGGGTGGTGCGCATTGTATGGGTGTGTGTTACATTACATTCACTAGTAGGAGTGAGAAAAACACCACGGGGAGGTGTGAATCGGAAGGTCTGAATTAGGATAGGCAGTGAGGGGCAATGTAGGATGGAGAAAAGCACCACGGGGTGGTCAGCACGGGGAGGTCAGGGAACATGCAGTGGCAATGTAGGATCGGTTTCTGAAAAACATCCCGGGGTGGTGCGCATTGTATGGGTGTGTGTTACAATACATTCACTAGTAGGAGTGAGAAAAACATCACCGGGTGGTGCGCATTGTATGGGTGTGTGTTACATTACATTCACTAGTAGGAGTGAGAAAAACATCACGGGGTGGTGTGAATCGGAGGGTCTGAATTAGGATAGGCAGTGAGTGGCAATGTAGGATGGAGAAAAGCACCGCGGGGTGGTCACCATGGGGAGGTCAGGGAACATGCAGTGGCAATGTAGGGTAGGTTTCTGAAAAACATCGCGGGGTGGTGCGCATTGTATGGGTGTGTGTTATATTACCTTCACTAGAAGGAGTGAGAAAAACATCGCGGGGTGGGGCGCATTGTATGGGTGTGTGTTACATTACATTCACTAGTAGGAGTGAGAAAAACATCACGGGGTGGTGCGCATTGTATGGGTGTGTGTTACATTAGATTCCCTAGTAGGAGTGAAAAAACATCACGGGGTGGTGTGAATCGGAGGGTCTGAATTAGGATAGGCAGTGAGTGGCAATGTAGGATGGAGAAAAGCACCGCGGGGTGGTCAGCATGGGGAGGTCAGGGAACATGCAGTGGCAATCTAGGATAGGTTTCTGAAAATCATCGCGGGGTGGTGCGCATTGTATGGGTGTGTGTTACATTACATTCACTAGTAGGAGTGAGAAAAACATCACGGGGTGGTGCGCATTGTATGGGTGTGTGTTACATTACATTCACTAGTGGGAGTGAGAAAAACATCACGGGGTGGTGTGAATCGGAGGGTCTGAATTAGGATAGGCAGTGAGTGCCAATGTAGGATGGAGAAAAGCACCGAGGGGTGGTCAGCATGGGGAGGTCAGGGAACATGCAGTGGCAATGTAGGATAGGTTTCTGAAAAACATCGCGGGGTGGTGCGCATTGTATGGGTGTGTGTTACATTACATTCACTAGTAGGAGTGAGAAAAACATCACGGGGTGGTGCGCATTGTATGGGTGTGTGTTACATTACATTCACTAGTAGGAGTGAGAAAAACATCACGGGATGCTGCGCATTTTATGGGTGTGTGTTACAATACATTCACTAGGAGGAGTGAGAAAAACATCACGGGGTGGTGTGAATCGGAGGGTCTGAATTAGGATAGGCAGTGAGTGGCAATGTAGGATGGAGAAAAGCACCGCGGGGTGGTCAGCATGGGGAGGTCAGGGAACATGCAGTGGCAATGTAGGGTAGGTTTTTGAAAAACATCGCGGGGTGGTGCGCATTGTATGGGTGTGTGTTACATTACATTCACTAGTAGGAGTGAGAAAAACATCGCGGGGTGGTGCGCATTGTATGGGTGTGTGTTACATTACATTCCCTACTAGGATTGAAAAAACATCACGGGGTGGTGTGAATCGGAGTGTCTGAATTAGGATAGGCAGTGAGTGGCAATGTAGGATGGAGAAAAGCACCGCGGGGTGCTCAGCATGGGGAGGTCAGGGAACATGCAGTGGCAATGTAGGATAGGTTTCTGAAAAACATAGCGGGGTGGTGCGCATTGTATGGGTGTGTGTTACATTACATTCACTAGTAGGAGTGAGAAAAACATCACGGGGTGGTGCGCATTGTATGGGTGTGGGTTACATTACATTCACTAGTAGGAGTGAGAAAAACATCACGGGGTGTGTGAATCGGAGGGTCTGAATTAGGATAGGCAATGAGTGTCAATGTAGGATGGAGAAAAGCACCGCGGGGTGGTCAGCATGGGGAGGTCAGGGAACATGCAGTGGCAATGTAGGATAGGTTTCTGAAAAACATCGCGGAGTGGTGCGCATTTTATGGGTGTGTGTTACATGACATTCACTAGTAGGAGTGAGAAAAACATCACGGGTTGGTGCGCATTGTATGGGTGTGTGTTACATTACATTCACTAGTAGGAGTGAGAAAAACATCACGGGGTGGTGTGAATCGGAGGGTCTGAATTAGGATAGGCAGTGAGTGGCAATGTAGGATGGAGAAAAGCACCGCGGGGTGGTCAGCATGGGGAGGTCATGGAACATGCAGTGGCAATGTAGGATAGGTTTCTGAAAAACATCGCGGGGTGGTGCGCATTGTATGGGTGTGTGTTACATTACATTCACTAGTAGGAGTGAGAAAAACATCACGGGGTGGTGTGCATTGTATGGGTGTTTGTTACATTACATTCACTAGTAGGAGTGAGAAAAACATCACGGGGTGATGCGCATTGTATGGGTGTGTGTTACAATACATTCACTAGTAGGAGTGAGAAAAACATCACGGGGTGGTGCGCATTTTATGGGTGTGTGTTACATTACATTCACTAAGAGGAGTGAGAAAAACATCACGGGGTGGTGTGAATCGGATGGTCTGAATTAGGATAGGCAGTGAGTGGCAATGTAGGATGGAGAAAAGCACCGCGGGGTGGTCAGCATGGGGAGGTCAGGGAACATGCAGTGGCAATGTAGGATAGGTTTCTGAAAAACATCACGGGGTGGTGCGCATTGTATGGGTGTGTGTTACATTACATTCACTAGTAGGAGTGAGAAAAACATCGCGGGGTGGTGCGCATTGTATGGGTGTGTGTTACATTACATTCACTAGTAGGAGTGAGAAAAACATCACGGGGTGGTGTGAATCGGAGGGTCTGAATTAGGATAGGCAGTGAGTGGCAATGTAGGATGGAGAAAAGCACCGCGGGTTGGTCAGCATGGGGAGGTCAGGGAACTTCAGTGGCAATGTACGATAGGTTTCTGAAAAACATCGCGGGGTGGTGCGCCTTGTATGGGTGTGTGTTACATTACATTCACTAGTAGGAGTGAGAAACTCATCACGGGGTGGTGCGCATTGTATGGGTGTGTGTTACATTACATTCACTAGTGGGAGTGAGAAAAACATCACGGGGTGGTGTGAATCGGAGGGTCTGAATTAGGATAGGCGGTGAGTGGCAATGTAGGATGGAGAAAAGCACCGCGTGGTGGTCCGCATGGGGAGGTCAGGGAATATGCAGTGGCAATGTAGGATAGGTTTCTGAAAAACATCGCGGGGTGTTGCGCATTGTATGGGTGTGTGTTACATTACATTCACTAGTAGGAGTGAGAAAAACATCACGGGGTGGTGCGCATTGTATGGGTTTGTGTTACATTACATTCACTAGTAGGAGTGAGAAAAACATCACGGGGTGGTCCGCATTGTATGGGTGTGTGTTACATTACATTCACTAGTAGGAGTGAGAAAAACATCACGGGGTGGTGTGAATCGGAGGGTCTGAATTAGGATAGGCAGTGAGTGTCAATGTAGGATGGAGAAAAGCACCGCGGGGTGGTCAGCATGGGGAGGTCAGGGAACATGCAGTGGCAATGTAGGATAGGTTTCTGAAAAACATCGCGGAGTGGTGCGCATTTTATGGGTGTGTGTTACATTACATTCACTAGTAGGAGTGAGAAAAACATCACGGGGTGGTGCGCATTTTATAGGTGTGTGTTACATTACATTCACTAGTAGGAGTGAGAAAAACATCACGGGGTGGTGCGCATTGTATGGGTGTGTGTTACATTACATTCACTAGTAGGAGTGAGAAAAACATCACGGGGTGGTGTGAAGCGGAGTGTCTGAATTAGGATAGGCAGTGAGTGGCAATGTAGGATGGAGAAAAGCACCGCGGGGTGGTCAGCATGGGGAGGTCAGGGAACATGCAGTGGCAATGTAGGATAGGTTTCTGAAAAACATCGCGGGGTGTTGCGCATTGTATGGGTGTGTGTTACATTACATTCACTAGTAGGAGTGAGAAAAACATCACGGGGTGGTGCGCATTGTATGGGTGTGTGTTACATTACATTCACTAGTAGGAGTGAGAAAAACATCACGGGGTGTGTGAATCGGAGGGTCTGAATTAGGATAGGCAGTGAGTGTCAATGTAGCATGGAGAAAAGCAACGCAGGCTGGTCAGCATGGGGAGGTCAGGGAACATGCAGTGGCAATGTAGGATAGCTTTCTGAAAAACATCGCGGAGTGGTGCGCATTTTAGGGGTGTGTGTTACATGACATTCACTAGTAGGAGTGAGAAAAACATCACGGGTTGGTGCGCATTGTATGGGTGTGTGTTACGTTACATTCACTAGTAGGAGTGAGAAAAACATCACGGGGTGGTGTGAATCGGAGGGTCTGAATTAGGATAGGCAGTGAGTGGCAATGTAGGATGGAGAAAAGCACCGCGGGGTGGTCAGCATGGGGAGGTCAGGGAACATGCAGTGGCAATGTAGGATAGGTTTCTGAAAAACATCGCGGGGTGGTGCGCATTGTATGGGTGTGTGTTACATTATATTCACTAGTAGGAGTGAGAAAAACATCACGGGGTGGTGCGCATTGTATGGGTGTGTGTTACATTACATTCACTAGTAGGAGTGAGAAAAACATCACGGGGTGGTGCGCATTGTATGGGTGTGTGTTACATTACATTCACTAGTAGGAGAGAGAAAAACATCACGGGGTGGTGTGAATCGGATTGTCTGAATTAGGATAGTCAGTGAGTGGCAATGTAGGATGGAGAAAAGCACCGCTGGGTGGTCAGCATGGGGAGGTCAGGGAACATGCAGTGGCAATGTAGAATAGGATTCTGAAAAACATCGCGGGGTGGTGCGCATTGTATGGGTGTGTGTTACATTACATTCACTTGTAGGAGTGAGAAAAACATTACGGGGTGGTGTGAATCGGAGGGTCTGAATTAGGATAGGCAGTGAGTGGCAATGTAGGATGGAGAAAAGCACCGCGGGGTGGTCAGCATGGGGAGGTCAGGGAACATGCAGTGGCAATGTAGGGTAGGTTTCTGAAAAACATCGCGGGGTGGTGCGCATTGTATGGGTGTGTGTTACATTACATTCACTAGTAGGAGTGAGAAAAACATCGCGGGGTGGTGCGCATTGTATGGGTGTGTGTTACATTACATTCCCTACTAGGATTGAAAAAACATCACGGGGTGGTGTGAATCAGAGTGTCTGAATTAGGATAGGCAATGAGTGTCAATGTAGGATGGAGAAAAGCACCGCGGGGTGGTCAGCATGGGGAGGTCAGGGAACATGCAGTGGCAATGTAGGATAGGTTTCTGAAAAACATCGCGGAGTGGTGCGCATTTTATGGGTGTGTGTTACATGACATTCACTAGTAGGAGTGAGAAAAACATCACGGGTTGGTGCGCATTGTATGGGTGTGTGTTACATTACATTCACTAGTAGGAGTGAGAAAAACATCACGGGGTGGTGTGAATCGGAGGGTCTGAATTAGGATAGGCAGTGAGTGGCAATGTAGGATGGAGAAAAGCACCGCGGGGTGGTCAGCATGGGGAGGTCATGGAACATGCAGTGGCAATGTAGGATAGGTTTCTGAAAAACATCGCGGGGTGGTGCGCATTGTATGGGTGTGTGTTACATTACATTCACTAGTAGGAGTGAGAAAAACATCACGGGGTGGTGTGCATTGTATGGGTGTTTGTTACATTACATTCACTAGTAGGAGTGAGAAAAACATCACGGGGTGATGCGCATTGTATGGGTGTGTGTTACAATACATTCACTAGTAGGAGTGAGAAAAACATCACGGGGTGGTGCGCATTTTATGGGTGTGTGTTACATTACATTCACTAAGAGGAGTGAGAAAAACATCACGGGGTGGTGTGAATCGGATGGTCTGAATTAGGATAGGCAGTGAGTGGCAATGTAGGATGGAGAAAAGCACCGCGGGGTGGTCAGCATGGGGAGGTCAGGGAACATGCAGTGGCAATGTAGGATAGGTTTCTGAAAAACATCGCGGGGTGGTGCGCATTGTATGGGTGTGTGTTACATTACATTCACTAGTAGGAGTGAGAAAAACATCGCGGGGTGGTGCGCATTGTATGGGTGTGTGTTACATTACATTCACTAGTAGGAGTGAGAAAAACATCACGGGGTGGTGTGAATCGGAGGGTCTGAATTAGGATAGGCAGTGAGTGGCAATGTAGGATGGAGAAAAGCACCGCGGGTTGGTCAGCATGGGGAGGTCAGGGAACTTCAGTGGCAATGTACGATAGGTTTCTGAAAAACATCGCGGGGTGGTGCGCCTTGTATGGGTGTGTGTTACATTACATTCACTAGTAGGAGTGAGAAACTCATCACAGGGTGGTGCTCATTGTATGGGTGTGTGTTACATTACATTCACTAGTGGGAGTGAGAAAAACATCACGGGGTGGTGTGAATCGGAGGGTCTGAATTAGGATAGGCGGTGAGTGGCAATGTAGGATGGAGAAAAGCACCGCGTGGTGGTCCGCATGGGGAGGTCAGGGAATATGCAGTGGCAATGTAGGATAGGTTTCTGAAAAACATCGCGGGGTGTTGCGCATTGTATGGGTGTGTGTTACATTACATTCACTAGTAGGAGTGAGAAAAACATCACGGGGTGGTGCGCATTGTATGGGTTTGTGTTACATTACATTCACTAGTAGGAGTGAGACAAACATCACGGGGTGGTCCGCATTGTATGGGTGTGTGTTACATTACATTCACTAGTAGGAGTGAGAAAAACATCACGGGGTGGTGTGAATCGGAGGGTCTGAATTAGGATAGGCAGTGAGTGTCAATGTAGGATGGAGAAAAGCACCGCGGGGTGGTCAGCATGGGGAGGTCAGGGAACATGCAGTGGCAATGTAGGATAGGTTTCTGAAAAACATCGCGGAGTGGTGCGCATTTTATGGGTGTGTGTTACATTACATTCACTAGTACGAGTGAGAAAAACATCACGGGGTGGTGCGCATTTTATAGGTGTGTGTTACATTACATTCACTAGTAGGAGTGAGAAAAACATCACGGGGTGGTGCGCATTGTATGGGTGTGTGTTACATTACATTCACTAGTAGGAGTGAGAAAAACATCACGGGGTGGTGTGAAGCGGAGTGTCTGAATTAGGATAGGCAGTGAGTGGCAATGTAGGATGGAGAAAAGCACCGCGGGGTGGTCAGCATGGGGAGGTCAGGGAACATGCAGTGGCAATGTAGGATAGGTTTCTGAAAAACATCGCGGGGTGTTGCGCATTGTATGGGTGTGTGTTACATTACATTCACTAGTAGGAGTGAGAAAAACATCACGGGGTGGTGCGCATTGTATGGGTGTGTGTTACATTACATTCACTAGTAGGAGTGAGAAAAACATCACGGGGTGTGTGAATCGGAGGGTCTGAATTAGGATAGGCAGTGAGTGTCAATGTAGCATGGAGAAAAGCAACGCAGGCTGGTCAGCATGGGGAGGTCAGAGAACATGCAGTGGCAATGTAGGATAGCTTTCTGAAAAACATCGCGGAGTGGTGCGCATTTTAGGGGTGTGTGTTACATGACATTCACTAGTAGGAGTGAGAAAAACATCACGGGTTGGTGCGCATTGTATGGGTGTGTGTTACGTTACATTCACTAGTAGGAGTGAGAAAAACATCACGGGGTGGTGTGAATCGGAGGGTCTGAATTAGGATAGGCAGTGAGTGGCAATGTAGGATGGAGAAAAGCACCGCGGGGTGGTCAGCATGGGGAGGTCAGGGAACATGCAGTGGCAATGTAGGATAGGTTTCTGAAAAACATCGCGGGGTGGTGCGCATTGTATGGGTGTGTGTTACATTATATTCACTAGTAGGAGTGAGAAAAACATCACGGGGTGGTGCGCATTGTATGGGTGTGTGTTACATTACATTCACTAGTAGGAGTGAGAAAAACATCACGGGGTGGTGCGCATTGTATGGGTGTGTGTTACATTACATTCACTAGTAGGAGAGAGAAAAACATCACGGGGTGGTGTGAATCGGATTGTCTGAATTAGGATAGTCAGTGAGTGGCAATGTAGGATGGAGAAAAGCACCGCTGGGTGGTCAGCATGGGGAGGTCAGGGAACATGCAGTGGCAATGTAGAATAGGATTCTGAAAAACATCGCGGGGTGGTGCGCATTGTATGGGTGTGTGTTACATTACATTCACTTGTAGGAGTGAGAAAAACATTACGGGGTGGTGTGAATCGGAGGGTCTGAATTAGGATAGGCAGTGAGTGGCAATGTAGGATGGAGAAAAGCACCGCGGGGTGGTCAGCATGGGGAGGTCAGGGAACATGCAGTGGCAATGTAGGGTAGGTTTCTGAAAAACATCGCGGGGTGGTGCGCATTGTATGGGTGTGTGTTACATTACATTCACTAGTAGGAGTGAGAAAAACATCGCGGGGTGGTGCGCATTGTATGGGTGTGTGTTACATTACATTCCCTACTAGGATTGAAAAAACATCACGGGGTGGTGTGAATCAGAGTGTCTGAATTAGGATAGGCAATGAGTGTCAATGTAGGATGGAGAAAAGCACCGCGGGGTGGTCAGCATGGGGAGGTCAGGGAACATGCAGTGGCAATGTAGGATAGGTTTCTGAAAAACATCGCGGAGTGGTGCGCATTTTATGGGTGTGTGTTACATGACATTCACTAGTAGGAGTGAGAAAAACATCACGGGTTGGTGCGCATTGTATGGGTGTGTGTTACATTACATTCACTAGTAGGAGTGAGAAAAACATCACGGGGTGGTGTGAATCGGAGGGTCTGAATTAGGATAGGCAGTGAGTGGCAATGTAGGATGGAGAAAAGCACCGCGGGGTGGTCAGCATGGGGAGGTCATGGAACATGCAGTGGCAATGTAGGATAGGTTTCTGAAAAACATCGCGGGGTGGTGCGCATTGTATGGGTGTGTGTTACATTACATTCACTAGTAGGAGTGAGAAAAACATCACGGGGTGGTGTGCATTGTATGGGTGTTTGTTACATTACATTCACTAGTAGGAGTGAGAAAAACATCACGGGGTGATGCGCATTGTATGGGTGTGTGTTACAATACATTCACTAGTAGGAGTGAGAAAAACATCACGGGGTGGTGCGCATTTTATGGGTGTGTGTTACATTACATTCACTAAGAGGAGTGAGAAAAACATCACGGGGTGGTGTGAATCGGATGGTCTGAATTAGGATAGGCAGTGAGTGGCAATGTAGGATGGAGAAAAGCACCGCGGGGTGGTCAGCATGGGGAGGTCAGGGAACATGCAGTGGCAATGTAGGATAGGTTTCTGAAAAACATCGCGGGGTGGTGCGCATTGTATGGGTGTGTGTTACATTACATTCACTAGTAGGAGTGAGAAAAACATCGCGGGGTGGTGCGCATTGTATGGGTGTGTGTTACATTACATTCACTAGTAGGAGTGAGAAAAACATCACGGGGTGGTGTGAATCGGAGGGTCTGAATTAGGATAGGCAGTGAGTGGCAATGTAGGATGGAGAAAAGCACCGCGGGTTGGTCAGCATGGGGAGGTCAGGGAACTTCAGTGGCAATGTACGATAGGTTTCTGAAAAACATCGCGGGGTGGTGCGCCTTGTATGGGTGTGTGTTACATTACATTCACTAGTAGGAGTGAGAAACTCATCACGGGGTGGTGCGCATTGTATGGGTGTGTGTTACATTACATTCACTAGTGGGAGTGAGAAAAACATCACGGGGTGGTGTGAATCGGAGGGTCTGAATTAGGATAGGCAGTGAGTGGCAATGTAGGATGGAGAAAAGCACCGCGGGGTGGTCAGCATGGGGAGGTCAGGGAACATGCAGTGGCAATGTAGGATAGGTTTCTGAAAAACATCGCGGGGTGGTGCGCATTGTATGGGTGTGTGTTACATTATATTCACTAGTAGGAGTGAGAAAAACATCACGGGGTGGTGCGCATTGTATGGGTGTGTGTTACATTACATTCACTAGTAGGAGTGAGAAAAACATCACGGGGTGGTGCGCATTGTATGGGTGTGTGTTACATTACATTCACTAGTAGGAGAGAGAAAAACATCACGGGGTGGTGTGAATCGGATTGTCTGAATTAGGATAGTCAGTGAGTGGCAATGTAGGATGGAGAAAAGCACCGCTGGGTGGTCAGCATGGGGAGGTCAGGGAACATGCAGTGGCAATGTAGAATAGGATTCTGAAAAACATCGCGGGGTGGTGCGCATTGTATGGGTGTGTGTTACATTACATTCACTTGTAGGAGTGAGAAAAACATTACGGGGTGGTGTGAATCGGAGGGTCTGAATTAGGATAGGCAGTGAGTGGCAATGTAGGATGGAGAAAAGCACCGCGGGGTGGTCAGCATGGGGAGGTCAGGGAACATGCAGTGGCAATGTAGGGTAGGTTTCTGAAAAACATCGCGGGGTGGTCCGCATTGTATGGGTGTGTGTTACATTACATTCACTAGTAGGAGTGAGAAAAACATCGCGGGGTGGTGCGCATTGTATGGGTGTGTGTTACATTACATTCCCTAGTAGGAGTGAAAAAACATCACGGGGTGGTGTGAATCGGAGTGTCTGAATTAGGATAGGCAGTGACTGGCAATGTAGGATGGAGAAAAGCACCGCGGGGTGGTCAGCATGGGGAGGTCAGGGAACATGCAGTGGCAATGTAGGATAGGTTTCTGAAAAACATCGCAGGGTGGTGCGCCTTGTATGGGTGTGTGTTACATTACATTCACTAGTAGGAGTGAGAAACTCATCATGGGGTGGTGCGCATTGTATGGGTGTGTGTTACATTACATTCACTAGTGGGAGTGAGAGAAACATCACGGGGTGGTGTGAATCGGAGGGTCTGAATTAGGATAGGCAGTGAGTGGCAATGTAGGATGGAGAAAAGCACCGCGGGGTGGTCAGCATGGGGACGTCAGGGAACATGCAGTGGCAATGTAGGATAGGTTTCTAAAAAACATAGCTGAGTGGTGCGCATTGTAAGGGTGTGTGTTACATTACATTCACTAGTAGGAGTGAGAAAAACATCACGGGGTGGTGCGCATTGTATGGGTGTGTGTTACACTACATTCACTAATAGGAGTGAGAAAAGCATCACGGGGTGGTGCGCATTGTATGGGTGTGTGTTACATTACATTCACTAGTAGGAGTGAGAAAAACATCACGGGGTGGTGCGCATTGTATGGGTGTGTGTTACATTACATTCACTAGTAGGAGTGAGAAAAACATCACGGGGTGCTGCGCATTTTATGGGTGTGTGTTACATTACATTCACTAGGAGGAGTGAGAAAAACATCACGGGGTGGTGTGAATCGGTGGGTCTGAATTAGGATAGGCAGTGAGTGGCCATGTAGGATGGAGAAAAGCACTGCGGGCTTGTCAGCATGGGGATGTCAGGGAACATGCAGTGGCAATGTAGGATAGGTTTCTGAAAAACATCGCGGAGTGGTGCGCATTTTATGGGTGTGTGTTACATGACATTCACTAGTAGGAGTGAGATAAACATCACGGGGTGGTGCGCATCGTATGGGTGTGTGTTAAATTACATTCACTAGTAGGAGTGAGAAAAACATCACGGGCTGTTGTGAATCAGAGGGTCTGAATTAGGATAGGCAGTGAGTGGCAATGTAGGATGGAGAAAAGCACCGCGGGGTGGTCAGCATGGGGAGGTCAGGGAACATGCAGTGGCAATGTAGGATAGGTTTCTGAAAAACATCGCGGGGTGGGGGGCATTGTATGGGTGTGTGTTACATTACATTCACTAGTAGGAGTGAGAAAAACATCACGGGGTGGTGCGCATTGTATGGGTGTGTGTTACATTACATTCACTAGTAGGAGAGAGAAAAACATCACGGGGTGGTGTGAATCGGAGTGTCTGAATTAGGATAGTCAGTGAGTGGCAATGTTGGATGGAGAAAAGCTCCGCTGGGTGGTCAGCATGGGGAGGTCAGGGAACATGCAGTGGCAATGTAGAATAGGATTCTGAAAAACATCGTGGGGTGGTGCGCATTGTATGGGTGTGTGTTACATTACATTCACTAGTAGGAGTGAGAAAAACATCGCGGGGTGGTGCGCATTGTATGGGTGTGTGTTACATTACATTCCCTAGTAGGAGTGAAAAAACATCACGGGGTGGTGTGAATCGGAGTGTCTGAATTAGGATAGGCAGTGACTGGCAATGTAGGATGGAGAAAAGCACCGCGGGGTGGTCAGCATGGGGAGGTCAGGGAACATGCAGTGGCAATGTAGGATAGGTTTCTGAAAAACATCGCGGGGTGGTGCGCCTTGTATGGGTGTGTGTTACATTACATTCACTAGTAGGAGTGAGAAACTCATCACGGGGTTGTGCGCATTGTATGGGTGTGTGTTACATTACATTCACTAGTGGGAGTGAGAGAAACATCACGGGGTGGTGTGAATCGGAGGGTCTGAATTAGGATAGGCAGTGAGTGGCAATGTAGGATGGAGAAAAGCACCGCGGGGTGGTCAGCATGGGGAGGTCAGGGAACATGCAGTGGCAATGTAGGATAGGTTTCTGAAAAACATAGCTGGGTGGTGCGCATTGTAAGGGTGTGTGTTACATTACATTCACTAGTAGGAGTGAGAAAAACATCACGGGGTGGTGCGCATTGTATGGGTGTGTGTTACACTACATTCACTAATAGGAGTGAGAAAAGCATCACGGTGTGGTGCGCATTGTATGGGTGTGTGTTACATTACATTCACTAGTAGGAGTGAGAAAAACATCACGGGGTGGTGTGAATTGGAAGGTCTGAATTAGGATAGGCAGTGAGTGGCAATGTAGGATGGAGAAAAGCACCGCGCAGTGGTCAGCATGGTGAGGTCAGGAAACATGCAGTGGCAATGTAGGATAGGTTTCTGAAAAACATCGCGGGGTGGTGCGCCTTGTAGGGGTGTGTGTTACATTACATTCACTAGTAGGAGTGAGAAAAACATCACGGGGTGGTGCGCATTGTATGGGTGTGTGTTACAATACATTCACTAGTAGGAGTGAGAAAAACATCACGGGGTGGTGTGAATCGGAGTGTCTGAATTAGGATAGGCAGTGAGTGGCAATGTAGGATGGAGAAAAGCATCGCGGGGTGGTCAGC
Source organism: Cavia porcellus (assembly GCF_034190915.1). NCBI lineage: Eukaryota > Metazoa > Chordata > Mammalia > Rodentia > Caviidae > Cavia > Cavia porcellus. The sequence goes on from NW_026947515.1 coordinate 34,273,331, forward strand.
ATGGGGAGGTCAGGGAACATGCAGTGGCAATGTAGAATAGGTTTCTGAAAAACATCGCGGGGTGTTGCGCATTGTACGGGTGTGTGGTACATTACATTCACTAGTAGGAGTGAGAAAAACATCACGGGGTGGTGCGCATTGTATGGGTGTGTGTTACTTTTCATTCACTAGTAGGAGTGAGAAAAACATCACGGGGTGTGTGAATAGGAGGGTCTGAATTAGGATAGGCAGTGAGTGTCAATGTAGGATGGAGAAAAGCACCGCGGGCTGGTCAGCATGGGGAGGTCAGGGAACATGCAGTGGCAATGTAGGATAGGTTTCTGAAAAATATCGCGGAGTGGTGCGCATTTTATGGGTGGTGTTACATGACAATCACTAGTAAGAGTGAGAAAAACATCACGGGCTGGTGCGCATTGTATGGGTGTGTGTTACATTACATTCACTAGTAGGAGTGAGAAAAACATCACGGGGTGGTGTGCATTGTATGGGTGTGTGTTACATTACATTCACTAGTAGGAGTGAGAAAAACATCATGGGGTGGTGTGAATCGGAGGGTCTGAATTAGGATAGGCAGTGAGTGGAAATGTAGGTTGGAGAAAAGGACCTCGGGGTGGTCAGCATGGGGAGGTCAGGGAACAAGCAGTGGCAATGTAGGATAGGTTTCTGAAAAACTACGCGGTGTGGTGCGCATTGTATGGGTGTGTGTTACATTACATTCACTAGTAGGAGTGAGAAAAACATCACGGCGTGGTGCGCATTTTATGGGTGTGTGTTACATTACATTCACTAGTAGGATTGAGAAAAGCATCACGGGGTGGTGCGCATTGTATGGGTGTGTGTTACATTACATTCACTAGTAGGAGTGAGAAAAACACCACGGGGAGGTGTGAATCGGAAGGTCTGAATTAGGATAGGCAGTGAGGGGCAATGTAGGATGGAGAAAAGCACCACGGGGTGGTCAGCACGGGGAGGTCAGGGAACATGCAGTGGCAATGTAGGATCGGTTTCTGAAAAACATCCCGGGGTGGTGCGCATTGTATGGGTGTGTGTTACAATACATTCACTAGTAGGAGTGAGAAAAACATCACCGGGTGGTGCGCATTGTATGGGTGTGTGTTACATTACATTCACTAGTAGGAGTGAGAAAAACATCACGGGGTGGTGTGAATCGGAGGGTCTGAATTAGGATAGGCAGTGAGTGGCAATGTAGGATGGAGAAAAGCACCGCGGGGTGGTCACCATGGGGAGGTCAGGGAACATGCAGTGGCAATGTAGGGTAGGTTTCTGAAAAACATCGCGGGGTGGTGCGCATTGTATGGGTGTGTGTTACATTACCTTCACTAGAAGGAGTGAGAAAAACATCGCGGGGTGGGGCGCATTGTATGGGTGTGTGTTACATTACATTCCCTAGTAGGAGTGAAAAAACATCACGGGGTGGTGTGAATCGGAGGGTCTGAATTAGGATAGGCAGTGAGTGGCAATGTAGGATGGAGAAAAGCACCGCGGGGTGGTCAGCATGGGGAGGTCAGGGAACATGCAGTGGCAATCTAGGATAGGTTTCTGAAAATCATCGCGGGGTGGTGCGCATTGTATGGGTGTGTGTTACATTACATTCACTAGTAGGAGTGAGAAAAACATCACGGGGTGGTGTGAATCGGAGTGTCTGAATTAGGATAGGCAGTGAGTGGCAATGTAGGATGGAGAAAAGCATCGCGGGGTGGTCAGCATGGGGAGGTCAGGGAACATGCAGTGGCAATGTAGAATAGGTTTCTGAAAAACATCGCGGGGTGTTGCGCATTGTACGGGTGTGTGGTACATTACATTCACTAGTAGGAGTGAGAAAAACATCACGGGGTGGTGCGCATTGTATGGGTGTGTGTTACTTTTCATTCACTAGTAGGAGTGAGAAAAACATCACGGGGTGTGTGAATAGGAGGGTCTGAATTAGGATAGGCAGTGAGTGTCAATGTAGGATGGAGAAAAGCACCGCGGGCTGGTCAGCATGGGGAGGTCAGGGAACATGCAGTGGCAATGTAGGATAGGTTTCTGAAAAATATCGCGGAGTGGTGCGCATTTTATGGGTGGTGTTACATGACAATCACTAGTAAGAGTGAGAAAAACATCACGGGCTGGTGCGCATTGTATGGGTGTGTGTTACATTACATTCACTAGTAGGAGTGAGAAAAACATCACGGGGTGGTGTGCATTGTATGGGTGTGTGTTACATTACATTCACTAGTAGGAGTGAGAAAAACATCATGGGGTGGTGTGAATCGGAGGGTCTGAATTAGGATAGGCAGTGAGTGGAAATGTAGGTTGGAGAAAAGGACCTCGGGGTGGTCAGCATGGGGAGGTCAGGGAACAAGCAGTGGCAATGTAGGATAGGTTTCTGAAAAACTACGCGGTGTGGTGCGCATTGTATGGGTGTGTGTTACATTACATTCACTAGTAGGAGTGAGAAAAACATCACGGCGTGGTGCGCATTTTATGGGTGTGTGTTACATTACATTCACTAGTAGGATTGAGAAAAGCATCACGGGGTGGTGCGCATTGTATGGGTGTGTGTTACATTACATTCACTAGTAGGAGTGAGAAAAACACCACGGGGAGGTGTGAATCGGAAGGTCTGAATTAGGATAGGCAGTGAGGGGCAATGTAGGATGGAGAAAAGCACCACGGGGTGGTCAGCACGGGGAGGTCAGGGAACATGCAGTGGCAATGTAGGATCGGTTTCTGAAAAACATCCCGGGGTGGTGCGCATTGTATGGGTGTGTGTTACAATACATTCACTAGTAGGAGTGAGAAAAACATCACCGGGTGGTGCGCATTGTATGGGTGTGTGTTACATTACATTCACTAGTAGGAGTGAGAAAAACATCACGGGGTGGTGTGAATCGGAGGGTCTGAATTAGGATAGGCAGTGAGTGGCAATGTAGGATGGAGAAAAGCACCGCGGGGTGGTCACCATGGGGAGGTCAGGGAACATGCAGTGGCAATGTAGGGTAGGTTTCTGAAAAACATCGCGGGGTGGTGCGCATTGTATGGGTGTGTGTTACATTACCTTCACTAGAAGGAGTGAGAAAAACATCGCGGGGTGGGGCGCATTGTATGGGTGTGTGTTACATTACATTCCCTAGTAGGAGTGAAAAAACATCACGGGGTGGTGTGAATCGGAGGGTCTGAATTAGGATAGGCAGTGAGTGGCAATGTAGGATGGAGAAAAGCACCGCGGGGTGGTCAGCATGGGGAGGTCAGGGAACATGCAGTGGCAATCTAGGATAGGTTTCTGAAAATCATCGCGGGGTGGTGCGCATTGTATGGGTGTGTGTTACATTACATTCACTAGTAGGAGTGAGAAAAACATCACGGGGTGGTGCGCATTGTATGGGTGTGTGTTACATTACATTCACTAGTGGGAGTGAGAAAAACATCACGGGGTGGTGTGAATCGGAGGGTCTGAATTAGTATAGGCAGTGAGTGCCAATGTAGGATGGAGAAAAGCACCGCGGGGTGGTCAGCATGGGGAGGTCAGGGAACATGCAGTGGCAATGTAGGATAGGTTTCTGAAAAACATCGCGGGGTGGTGCGCATTGTATGGGTGTGTGTTACATTACATTCACTAGTAGGAGTGAGAAAAACATCACGGGGTGTTGCGCATTGTATGGGTGTGTGTTACATTACATTCACTAGTAGGAGTGAGAAAAACATCACGGGATGCTGCGCATTTTATGGGTGTGTGTTACAATACATTCACTAGGAGGAGTGAGAAAAACATCACGGGGTGGTGTGAATCGGAGGGTCTGAATTAGGATAGGCAGTGAGTGGCCATGTAGGATGGAGAAAAGCACAGCGGGCTTGTCAGCATGGGGAGGTCAGGGAACATGCAGTGGCAATGTAGGATAGGTTTCTGAAAAACATCGCGGAGTGGTGCGCATTTTATGGGTGTGTGTTACATGACATTCACTAGTAGGAGTGAGATAAACATCACGGGGTGGTGCGCATTGTATGGGTGTGTGTTACATTACATTCACTAGTAGGAGTGAGAAAAACATCATGGGGTATTGTGAATCGGAGGGTCTGAATTAGGATAGGCAGTGAGTGGCAATGTAGGATGGAGAAAAGCACCGCGGGGTGGTCAGCATGGGGAGGTCAGGGAACATGCAGTGGCAATGTAGGATAGGTTTCTGAAAAACATCGCGGGGTGGTGGGCATTGTATGGGTGTGTGTTACATTACATTCACTAGTAGGAGTGAGAAAAACATCACGGGGTGGTGCGCATTGTATGGGTGTGTTTTACATTACATTCACTAGTAGGAGTGAGAAAAACATCACGGGTGGTGTGAATCGGAGTGTCTGAATTAGGATAGTCAGTGAGTGGCAATGTAGGATGGAGAAAAGCACCGCTGGGTGGTCAGCATGGGGAGGTCAGGGAACATGCAGTGGCAATGTAGAATAGGATTCTGAAAAACATCGCGGGGTGGTGCGCATTGTATGGGTGTGTGTTACATTACATTCACTTGTAGGAGTGAGAAAAACATCACGGGGTGGTGTGAATCGGAGGGTCTGAATTAGGATAGGCAGTGAGTGGCAATGTAGGATGGAGAAAAGCACCGCGGGGTGGTCAGCATGGGGAGGTCAGGGAACATGCAGTGGCAATGTAGGGTAGGTTTTTGAAAAACATCGCGGGGTGGTGCGCATTGTATGGGTGTGTGTTACATTACATTCCCTACTAGGATTGAAAAAACATCACGGGGTGGTGTGAATCGGAGTGTCTGAATTAGGATAGGCAGTGAGTGGCAATGTAGGATGGAGAAAAGCACCGCGGGGTGCTCAGCATGGGGAGGTCAGGGAACATGCAGTGGCAATGTAGGATAGGTTTCTGAAAAACATAGCGGGGTGGTGCGCATTGTATGGGTGTGTGTTACATTACATTCACTAGTAGGAGTGAGAAAAACATCACGGGGTGGTGCGCATTGTATGGGTGTGGGTTACATTACATTCACTAGTAGGAGTGAGAAAAACATCACGGGGTGTGTGAATCGGAGGGTCTGAATTAGGATAGGCAATGAGTGTCAATGTAGGATGGAGAAAAGCACCGCGGGGTGGTCAGCATGGGGAGGTCAGGGAACATGCAGTGGCAATGTAGGATAGGTTTCTGAAAAACATCGCGGAGTGGTGCGCATTTTATGGGTGTGTGTTACATGACATTCACTAGTAGGAGTGAGAAAAACATCACGGGTTGGTGCGCATTGTATGGGTGTGTGTTACATTACATTCACTAGTAGGAGTGAGAAAAACATCACGGGGTGGTGTGAATCGGAGGGTCTGAATTAGGATAGGCAGTGAGTGGCAATGTAGGATGGAGAAAAGCACCGCGGGGTGGTCAGCATGGGGAGGTCATGGAACATGCAGTGGCAATGTAGGATAGGTTTCTGAAAAACATCGCGGGGTGGTGGGCATTGTATGGGTGTGTGTTACATTACATTCACTAGTAGGAGTGAGAAAAACATCACGGGGTGGTGTGCATTGTATGGGTGTTTGTTACATTACATTCACTAGTAGGAGTGAGAAAAACATCACGGGGTGATGCGCATTGTATGGGTATGTGTTACAATACATTCACTAGTAGGAGTGAGAAAAACATCACGGGGTGGTGCGCATTTTATGGGTGTGTGTTACATTACATTCACTAAGAGGAGTGAGAAAAACATCACGGGGTGGTGTGAATCGGATGGTCTGAATTAGGATAGGCAGTGAGTGGCAATGTAGGATGGAGAAAAGCACCGCGGGGTGGTCAGCATGGGGAGGTCAGGGAACATGCAGTGGCAATGTAGGATAGGTTTCTGAAAAACATCGCGGGGTGGTGCGCATTGTATGGGTGTGTGTTACATTACATTCACAAGTAGGAGTGAGAAAAACATCGCGGGGTGGTGCGCATTGTATGGGTGTGTGTTACATTACATTCACTAGTAGGAGTGAGAAAAACATCACGGGGTGGTGTGAATCGGAGGGTCTGAATTAGGATAGGCAGTGAGTGGCAATGTAGGATGGAGAAAAGCACCGCGGGTTGGTCAGCATGGGGAGGTCAGGGAACATGCAGTGGCAATGTACGATAGGTTTCTGAAAAACATCGCGGGGTGGTGCGCCTTGTATGGGTGTGTGTTACATTACATTCACTAGTAGGAGTGAGAAACTCATCACGGGGTGGTGCGCATTGTATGGGTGTGTGTTACATTACATTCACTAGTGGGAGTGAGAAAAACAGCACGGGGTGGTGTGAATCGGAGGGTCTGAATTAGGATAGGCGGTGAGTGGCAATGTAGGATGGAGAAAAGCACCGCGTGGTGGTCCGCATGGGGAGGTCAGGGAATATGCAGTGGCAATGTAGGATAGGTTTCTGAAAAACATCGCGGGGTGTTGCGCATTGTATGGGTGTGTGTTACATTACATTCACTAGTAGGAGTGAGAAAAACATCACGGGGTGGTGCGCATTGTATGGGTTTGTGTTACATTACATTCACTAGTAGGAGTGAGAAAAACATCACGGGGTGGTCCGCATTGTATGGGTGTGTGTTACATTACATTCACTAGTAGGAGTGAGAAAAACATCACGGGGTGGTGTGAATCGGAGGGTCTGAATTAGGATAGGCAGTGAGTGTCAATGTAGGGTGGAGAAAAGCACCGCGGGGTGGTCAGCATGGGGAGGTCAGGGAACATGCAGTGGCAATGTAGGATAGGTTTCTGAAAAACATCGCGGAGTGGTGCGCATTTTATGGGTGTGTGTTACATTACATTCACTAGTAGGAGTGAGAAAAACATCACGGGGTGGTGCGCATTTTATAGGTGTGTGTTACATTACATTCACTAGTAGGAGTGAGAAAAACATCACGGGGTGGTGTGAATCGGAGGGTCTGAATTAGGATAGGCAGTGAGTGGCAATGTAGGATGGAGAAAAGCACCGCGGGGTGGTCAGCATGGGGAGGTCAGGGAACATGCAGTGGCAATGTAGGATAGGTTTCTGAAAAACATCGCGGGGTGTTGCGCATTGTATGGGTGTGTGTTACATTACATTCACTAGTAGGAGTGAGAAAAACATCACGGGGTGGTGCGCATTGTATGGGTGTGTGTTACATTACATTCACTAGTAGGAGTGAGAAAAACATCACGGGGTGTGTGAATCGGAGGGTCTGAATTAGGATAGGCAGTGAGTGTCAATGTAGCATGGAGAAAAGCACCGCAGGCTGGTCAGCATGGGGAGGTCAGGGAACATGCAGTGGCAATGTAGGATAGGTTTCTGAAAAACATCGCGGAGTGGTGCGCATTTTAGGGGTGTGTGTTACATGACATTCACTAGTAGGAGTGAGAAAAACATCACGGGTTGGTGCGCATTGTATGGGTGTGTGTTACGTTACATTCACTAGTAGGAGTGAGAAAAACATCACGGGGTGGTGTGAATCGGAGGGTCTGAATTAGGATAGGCAGTGAGTGGCAATGTAGGATGGAGAAAAGCACCGCGGGGTGGTCAGCATGGGGAGGTCAGGGAACATGCAGTGGCAATGTAGGATAGGTTTCTGAAAAACATCGCAGGGTGGTGCGTATTGTATGGGTGTGTGTTACATTATATTCACTAGTAGGAGTGAGAAAAACATCACGGGGTGGTGCGCTTTGTATCGGTGTGTGTTACATTACATTCACTAGTAGGAGTGAGAAAAACATCATGGGGTGGTGTGAATCGGAGGGTCTGAATTAGGATAGGCAGTGCGTTGAAATGTATTTTGGAGAAAAGCACCGCGGGGTGGTCAGCATGGGGAGGTCAGGGAACATGCAGTGGCAATGTAGGATAGGTTTCTGAAAAACTTCGCGGGGTGGTGCGCATTGTATGGGTGTGTGTTACATTACATTCACTAGTAGGAGTGAGAAAAACATCACGGGGTGGTGCGCATTTTATGGGTGTGTGTTACATTACATTCACTAGTAGGAATGAGTAAAACATCACGGGGTGGTGCGCATTGTATGGGTGTGTGTTACATTACATTCACTAGTAGGAGTGAGAAAAACATCACGGGGTGTTGTGAATCGGAGGGTCTGAATTAGGATAGGCAGTGAGTGGCAATGTAGGATGGAGAAAAGCACCGCGGGGTGGTCAGCATGGGGAGGTCAGGGAACATGCAGTGGCAATGTAGGATAGGTTTCTGAAAAACATCGCGGGGTGGTGCGCATTGTATGGGTGTGTGTTACATTACATTCACTAGTAGGAGTGAGAAACTCATCACGGGGTGGTGCGCATTGTATGGGTGTGTGTTACATTACATTCACTAGTGGGAGTGAGAAAAACATCACGGGGTGGTGTGAATCGGAGGGTCTGAATTAGGATAGGCAGTGAGTGGCAATGTAGGATGGAGAAAAGCACCGCGGGGTGGTCAGCATGGGGAGGTCAGGGAACATGCAGTGGCAATGTAGGATAGGTTTCTGAAAAACATCGTGGGGTGGTGCGCATTGTATGGGTGTGTGTTACATTACATTCACTAGTAGGATTGAGAAAAGCATCACGGGGTGGTGCGCATTGTATGGGTGTGTGTTACATTACATTCACTAGTAGGAGTGAGAAAAACACCACGGGGAGGTGTGAATCGGAAGGTCTGAATTAGGATAGGCAGTGAGGGGCAATGTAGGATGGAGAAAAGCACCACGGGGTGGTCAGCACGGGGAGGTCAGGGAACATGCAGTGGCAATGTAGGATCGGTTTCTGAAAAACATCCCGGTGTGGTGCGCATTGTATGGGTGTGTGTTACAATACATTCACTAGTAGGAGTGAGAAAAACATCACCGGGTGGTGCGCATTGTATGGGTGTGTGTTACATTACATTCACTAGTAGGAGTGAGAAAAACATCACGGGGTGGTGTGAATCAGAGGGTCTGAATTAGGATAGGCAGTGAGTGGCAATGTAGGATGGAGAAAAGCACCGCGGGGTGGTCACCATGGGGAGGTCAGGGAACATGCAGTGGCAATGTAGGGTAGGTTTCTGAAAAACATCGCGGGGTGGTGCGCATTGTATGGGTGTGTGTTACATTACCTTCACTAGAAGGAGTGAGAAAAACATCGCGGGGTGGGGCGCATTGTATGGGTGTGTGTTACATTACATTCACTAGTAGGAGTGAGAAAAACATCACGGGGTGGTGCGCATTGTATGGGTGTGTGTTACATTACATTCCCTAGTAGGAGTGAAAAAACATCACGGGGTGGTGTGAATCGGAGGGTCTGAATTAGGATAGGCAGTGAGTGGCAATGTAGGATGGAGAAAAGCACCGCGGGGTGGTCAGCATGGGGAGGTCAGGGAACATGCAGTGGCAATGTAGGATAGGTTTCTGAAAAACATCGCGGGGTGGTGCGCATTGTATGGGTGTGTGTTACATTACATTCACTAGTAGGAGTGAGAAACTCATCACGGGGTGGTGCGCATTGTATGGGTGTGTGTTACATTACATTCACTAGTGGGAGTGAGAAAAACATCACGGGGTGGTGTGAATCGGAGGGTCTGAATTAGGATAGGCAGTGAGTGGCAATGTAGGATGGAGAAAAGCACCGCGGGGTGGTCAGCATGGGGAGGTCAGGGAACATGCAGTGGCAATGTAGGATAGGTTTCTGAAAAACATCGTGGGGTGGTGCGCATTGTATGGGTGTGTGTTACATTACATTCACTAGTAGGATTGAGAAAAGCATCACGGGGTGGTGCGCATTGTATGGGTGTGTGTTACATTACATTCACTAGTAGGAGTGAGAAAAACACCACGGGGAGGTGTGAATCGGAAGGTCTGAATTAGGATAGGCAGTGAGGGGCAATGTAGGATGGAGAAAAGCACCACGGGGTGGTCAGCACGGGGAGGTCAGGGAACATGCAGTGGCAATGTAGGATCGGTTTCTGAAAAACATCCCGGTGTGGTGCGCATTGTATGGGTGTGTGTTACAATACATTCACTAGTAGGAGTGAGAAAAACATCACCGGGTGGTGCGCATTGTATGGGTGTGTGTTACATTACATTCACTAGTAGGAGTGAGAAAAACATCCCGGTGTGGTGCGCATTGTATGGGTGTGTGTTACATTACCTTCACTAGAAGGAGTGAGAAAAACATCGCGGGGTGGGGCGCATTGTATGGGTGTGTGTTACATTACATTCACTAGTAGGAGTGAGAAAAACATCACGGGGTGGTGCGCATTGTATGGGTGTGTGTTACATTACATTCCCTAGTAGGAGTGAAAAAACATCACGGGGTGGTGTGAATCGGAGGGTCTGAATTAGGATAGGCAGTGAGTGGCAATGTAGGATGGAGAAAAGCACCGCGGGTTGGTCAGCATGGGGAGGTCAGGGAACATGCAGTGGCAATCTAGGATAGGTTTCTGAAAATCATCGCGGGGTGGTGCGCATTGTATGGGTGTGTGTTACATTACATTCACTAGTAGGAGTGAGAAAAACATCACGGGGTGGTGCGCATTGTATGGGTGTGTGTTACATTACATTCACTAGTGGGAGTGAGAAAAACATCACGGGGTGGTGTGAATCGGAGGGTCTGAATTAGGATAGGCAGTGAGTGCCAATGTAGGATGGAGAAAAGCACCGCGGGGTGGTCAGCATGGGGAGGTCAGGGAACATGCAGTGGCAATGTAGGATAGGTTTCTGAAAAACATCGCGGGGTGGTGCGCATTGTATGGGTGTGTGTTACATTACATTCACTAGTAGGAGTGAGAAAAACATCACGGGGTGGTGCGCATTGTATGGGTGTGTGTTACATTACATTCACTAGTAGGAGTGAGAAAAACATCACGGGATGCTGCGCATTTTATGGGTGTGTGTTACAATACATTCACTAGGAGGAGTGAGAAAAACATCACGGGGTGGTGTGAATCGGAGGGTCTGAATTAGGATAGGCAGTGAGTGGCCATGTAGGATGGAGAAAAGCACAGCGGGCTTGTCAGCATGGGGAGGTCAGGGAACATGCAGTGGCAATGTAGGATAGGTTTCTGAAAAACATCGCGGAGTGGTGCGCATTTTATGGGTGTGTGTTACATGACATTCACTAGTAGGAGTGAGATAAACATCACGGGGTGGTGCGCATTGTATGGGTGTGTGTTACATTACATTCACTAGTAGGAGTGAGAAAAACATCATGGGGTATTGTGAATCGGAGGGTCTGAATTAGGATAGGCAGTGAGTGGCAATGTAGGATGGAGAAAAGCACCGCGGGGTGGTCAGCATGGGGAGGTCAGGGAACATGCAGTGGCAATGTAGGATAGGTTTCTGAAAAACATCGCGGGGTGGTGGGCATTGTATGGGTGTGTGTTACATTACATTCACTAGTAGGAGTGAGAAAAACATCACGGGGTGGTGCGCATTGTATGGGTGTGTTTTACATTACATTCACTAGTAGGAGTGAGAAAAACATCACGGGTGGTGTGAATCGGAGTGTCTGAATTAGGATAGTCAGTGAGTGGCAATGTAGGATGGAGAAAAGCACCGCTGGGTGGTCAGCATGGGGAGGTCAGGGAACATGCAGTGGCAATGTAGAATAGGATTCTGAAAAACATCGCGGGGTGGTGCGCATTGTATGGGTGTGTGTTACATTACATTCACTTGTAGGAGTGAGAAAAACATCACGGGGTGGTGTGAATCGGAGGGTCTGAATTAGGATAGGCAGTGAGTGGCAATGTAGGATGGAGAAAAGCACCGCGGGGTGGTCAGCATGGGGAGGTCAGGGAACATGCAGTGGCAATGTAGGGTAGGTTTTTGAAAAACATCGCGGGGTGGTGCGCATTGTATGGGTGTGTGTTACATTACATTCACTAGTAGGAGTGAGAAAAACATCGCGGGGTGGTGCGCATTGTATGGGTGTGTGTTACATTACATTCCCTACTAGGATTGAAAAAACATCACGGGGTGGTGTGAATCGGAGTGTCTGAATTAGGATAGGCAGTGAGTGGCAATGTAGGATGGAGAAAAGCACCGCGGGGTGCTCAGCATGGGGAGGTCAGGGAACATGCAGTGGCAATGTAGGATAGGTTTCTGAAAAACATAGCGGGGTGGTGCGCATTGTATGGGTGTGTGTTACATTACATTCACTAGTAGGAGTGAGAAAAACATCACGGGGTGATGCGCATTGTATGGGTGTGGGTTACATTACATTCACTAGTAGGAGTGAGAAAAACATCACGGGGTGTGTGAATCGGAGGGTCTGAATTAGGATAGGCAATGAGTGTCAATGTAGGATGGAGAAAAGCACCGCGGGGTGGTCAGCATGGGGAGGTCAGGGAACATGCAGTGGCAATGTAGGATAGGTTTCTGAAAAACATCGCGGAGTGGTGCGCATTTTATGGGTGTGTGTTACATGACATTCACTAGTAGGAGTGAGAAAAACATCACGGGTTGGTGCGCATTGTATGGGTGTGTGTTACATTACATTCACTAGTAGGAGTGAGAAAAACATCACGGGGTGGTGTGAATCGGAGGGTCTGAATTAGGATAGGCAGTGAGTGGCAATGTAGGATGGAGAAAAGCACCGCGGGGTGGTCAGCATGGGGAGGTCATGGAACATGCAGTGGCAATGTAGGATAGGTTTCTGAAAAACATCGCGGGGTGGTGCGCATTGTATGGGTGTGTGTTACATTACATTCACTAGTAGGAGTGAGAAAAACATCACGGGGTGGTGTGCATTGTATGGGTGTTTGTTACATTACATTCACTAGTAGCAGTGAGAAAAACATCACGGGGTGATGCGCATTGTATGGGTGTGTGTTACAATACATTCACTAGTAGGAGTGAGAAAAACATCACGGGGTGGTGCGCATTTTATGGGTGTGTATTACATTACATTCACTAAGAGGAGTGAGAAAAACATCACGGGGTGGTGTGAATCGGATGGTCTGAATTAGGATAGGCAGTGAGTGGCAATGTAGGATGGAGAAAAGCACCGCGGGGTGGTCAGCATGGGGAGGTCAGGGAACATGCAGTGGCAATGTAGGATAGGTTTCTGAAAAACATCGCGGGGTGGTGCGCATTGTATGGGTGTGTGTTACATTACATTCACTAGTAGGAGTGAGAAAAACATCGCGGGGTGGTGCGCATTGTATGGGTGTGTGTTACATTACATTCACTAGTAGGAGTGAGAAAAACATCACGGGGTGGTGTGAATCGGAGGGTCTGAATTAGGATAGACAGTGAGTGGCAATGTAGGATGGAGAAAAGCACCGCGGGTTGGTCAGCATGGGGAGGTCAGGGAACATGCAGTGGCAATGTACGATAGGTTTCTGAAAAACATCGCGGGGTGGTGCGCCTTGTATGGGTGTGTGTTACATTACATTCACTAGTAGGAGTGAGAAACTCATCACGGGGTGGTGCGCATTGTATGGGTGTGTGTTACATTACATTCACTAGTGGGAGTGAGAAAAACATCACGGGGTGGTGTGAATCGGAGGGTCTGAATTAGGATAGGCGGTGAGTGGCAATGTAGGATGGAGAAAAGCACCGCGTGGTGGTCCGCATGGGGAGGTCAGGGAATATGCAGTGGCAATGTAGGATAGGTTTCTGAAAAACATCGCGGGGTGTTGCGCATTGTATGGGTGTGTGTTACATTACATTCACTAGTAGGAGTGAGAAAAACATCACGGGGTGGTGCGCATTGTATGGGTTTGTGTTACATTACATTCACTAGTAGGAGTGAGAAAAACATCACGGGGTGGTCCGCATTGTATGGGTGTGTGTTACATTACATTCACTATTAGGAGTGAGAAAAACATCACGGGGTGGTGTGAATCGGAGGGTCTGAATTAGGATAGGCAGTGAGTGTCAATGTAGGATGGAGAAAAGCACCGCGGGGTGGTCAGCATGGGGAGGTCAGGGAACATGCAGTGGCAATGTAGGATAGGTTTCTGAAAAACATCGCGGAGTGGTGCGCATTTTATGGGTGTGTGTTACATTACATTCACTAGTAGGAGTGAGAAAAACATCACGGGGTGGTGCGCATTTTATAGGTGTGTGTTACATTACATTCACTAGTAGGAGTGAGAAAAACATCACGGGGTGGTGCGCATTGTATGGGTGTGTGTTACATTACATTCACTAGTAGGAGTGAGAAAAACATCACGGGGTGGTGTGAATCGGAGGGTCTGAATTAGGATAGGCAGTGAGTGGCAATGTAGGATGGAGAAAAGCACCGCGGGGTGGTCAGCATGGGGAGGTCAGGGAACATGCAGTGGCAATGTAGGATAGGTTTCTGAAAAACATCGCGGGGTGTTGCGCATTGTATGGGTGTGTGTTACATTACATTCACTAGTAGGAGTGAGAAAAACATCACGGGGTGTGTGAATCGGAGGGTCTGAATTAGGATAGGCAGTGAGTGTCAATGTAGCATGGAGAAAAGCACCGCAGGCTGGTCAGCATGGGGAGGTCAGGGAACATGCAGTGGCAATGTAGGATAGCTTTCTGAAAAACATCGCGGAGTGGTGCGCATTTTAGGGGTGTGTGTTACATGACATTCACTAGTAGGAGTGAGAAAAACATCACGGGTTGGTGCGCATTGTATGGGTGTGTGTTACGTTACATTCACTAGTAGGAGTGAGAAAAACATCACGGGGTGGTGTGAATCGGAGGGTCTGAATTAGGATAGGCAGTGAGTGGCAATGTAGGATGGAGAAAAGCACCGCGGGGTGGTCAGCATGGGGAGGTCAGGGAACATGCAGTGGCAATGTAGGATAGGTTTCTGAAAAACATCGTGGGGTGGTGCGCATTGTATGGGTGTGTGTTACATTACATTCACTAGTAGGAGTGAGAAAAATATCACGGGGTGGTGCGCATTGTATGGGTGTGTGTTACATTATATTCACTAGTAGGAGTGAGAAAAACATCACGGGGTGGTGTGAATCGGAGGGTCTGAATTAGGATAGGCAGTGAGTGGCAATGTAGGATGGAGAAAAGCACCGTGGGGTGGTCAGCATGGGGAGGTCAGGGAACATTCAGTGGCAATGTAGGATAGGTTTCTGAAAAACATCGCGGAGTGGTGCGCATTTTATGGGTGTGTGTTACATTACATTCACTAGTAGGAGTGAGAAAAACATCACGGGGTTGTGCGCATTTTATGGGTGTGTGTTACATTACATTCACTACTAGGAGTGAGAAAAACATCATGGGGTGGTGCGCATTGTATGGGTGTGTGTTACATTACATTCACTAGTATGAGTGAGAAAAACATCACGGGGTGGTGTGAATCGGAGGGTCTGAATTAGGATAGGCAGTGAGTGGCAATGTAGGATGGAGAAAAGCACCGCGGGGTGGTAAGCATGGGGAGGTCAGGGAACATGCAGTGGCAATGTAGGATAGGTTTCTGAAAAACATCGCGGGGTGTTGCGCATTGTATGGGTGTGTGTTACATTACATTCACTAGTAGGAGTGAGAAAAACATCACGGGGTGGTGCGCATTGTATGGGTGTGTGTTACATTACATTCACTAGTAGGAGTGAGAAAAACATCACGGGGTGGTGTGAATCGGAGGGTCTGAATTAGGATAGGCAGTCAGTGGCAATGTAGGATGGAGAAAAGCACCGCGGGGTGGTCAGCATGGGGAGGTCAGGGAACATGCAGTGGCAATGTAGGATAGGTTTCTGAAAAACATCGCGTGGTGGTGCGCATTGTATGGGTGTGTGTTACATTACATTCACTAGTAGGAGTGAGAAACTCATCACGGGGTGGTGCGCATTGTATGGGTGTGTGTTACATTACATTCACTAGTGGGAGTGAGAAAAACATTACGGGGTGGTGTGAATCGGAGGGTCTGAATTAGGATAGGCAGTGAGTGGCAATGTAGGATGGAGAAAAGCACCGCGGGGTGGTCAGCATGGGGAGGTCAGGGAACATGCAGTGGCAATGTAGGATAGGTTTCTGAAAAACATCGCGGGGTGGTGCGCATTGTATGGGTGTGTGTTACATTACATTCACTAGTAGGAGTGAGAAACTCATCACGGGGTGGTGCGCATTGTATGGGTGTGTGTTACATTACATTCACTAGTGGGAGTGAGAAAAACATCACGGGGTGGTGTGAATCGGAGGGTCTGAATTAGGATAGGCAGTGAGTGGCAATGTAGGATGGAGAAAAGCACCGCGGGGTGGTCAGCATGGGGAGGTCAGGGAACATGCAGTGGCAATGTAGGATAGGTTTCTGAAAAACATCGCGGGGTGGTGCGCATTGTATGGGTGTGTGTTACATTACATTCACTAGTAGGAGTGAGAAAAACATCACGGGGTGGTGCGCATTGTATGGGTGTGTGTTACATTACATTCACTAGTAGGAGTGAGAAAAACATCACGGGGTGGTGTGAATCGGAGCGTCTGAATTAGGATAGGCAGTGAGTGGCAATGTAGGATGGAGAAAAGCACCGCGGGGTGGTAAGCATGGGGAGGTCAGGGAACATGCAGTGGCAATGTAGGATAGGTTTCTGAAAAACATCGCGGGGTGGTGCGCATTGTATGGGTGTGTGTTACATTACATTCACTAGTAGGAGTGAGAAAAACATCACGGGGTGGTGCGCATTGTATGGGTGTGTGTTACATTACATTCACTAGTAGGAGTGAGAAAAACATCACGGGGTGGTGTGAATCGGAGGGTCTGAATTAGGATAGGCAGTGAGTGGCAATGTAGGATGGAGAAAAGCACCGCGGGGTGGTCAGCATGGGGAGGTCAGGGAACATGCAGTGGCAATGTAGGATAGGTTTCTGAAAAACATCGCGGAGTGGTGCGCATTTTATGGGTGTGTGTTACATGACATTCACTAGTAGGAGTGAGATAAACATCACGGGGTGGTGCGCATTGTATGGGTGTGTGTTACATTACATTCACTAGTAGGAGTGAGAAAAACATCATGGGGTATTGTGAATCGGAGGGTCTGAATTAGGATAGGCAGTGAGTGGCAATGTAGGATGGAGAAAAGCACCGCGGGGTGGTCAGCATGGGGAGGTCAGGGAACATGCAGTGGCAATGTAGGATAGGTTTCTGAAAAACATCGCGGGGTGGTGGGCATTGTATGGGTGTGTGTTACATTACATTCACTAGTAGGAGTGAGAAAAACATCACGGGGTGGTGCGCATTGTATGGGTGTGTTTTACATTACATTCACTAGTAGGAGTGAGAAAAACATCACGGGTGGTGTGAATCGGAGTGTCTGAATTAGGATAGTCAGTGAGTGGCAATGTAGGATGGAGAAAAGCACCGCTGGGTGGTCAGCATGGGGAGGTCAGGGAACATGCAGTGGCAATGTAGAATAGGATTCTGAAAAACATCGCGGGGTGGTGCGCATTGTATGGGTGTGTGTTACATTACATTCACTTGTAGGAGTGAGAAAAACATCACGGGGTGGTGTGAATCGGAGGGTCTGAATTAGGATAGGCAGTGAGTGGCAATGTAGGATGGAGAAAAGCACCGCGGGGTGGTCAGCATGGGGAGGTCAGGGAACATGCAGTGGCAATGTAGGGTAGGTTTTTGAAAAACATCGCGGGGTGGTGCGCATTGTATGGGTGTGTGTTACATTACATTCACTAGTAGGAGTGAGAAAAACATCGCGGGGTGGTGCGCATTGTATGGGTGTGTGTTACATTACATTCCCTACTAGGATTGAAAAAACATCACGGGGTGGTGTGAATCGGAGTGTCTGAATTAGGATAGGCAGTGAGTGGCAATGTAGGATGGAGAAAAGCACCGCGGGGTGCTCAGCATGGGGAGGTCAGGGAACATGCAGTGGCAATGTAGGATAGGTTTCTGAAAAACATAGCGGGGTGGTGCGCATTGTATGGGTGTGTGTTACATTACATTCACTAGTAGGAGTGAGAAAAACATCACGGGGTGATGCGCATTGTATGGGTGTGGGTTACATTACATTCACTAGTAGGAGTGAGAAAAACATCACGGGGTGTGTGAATCGGAGGGTCTGAATTAGGATAGGCAATGAGTGTCAATGTAGGATGGAGAAAAGCACCGCGGGGTGGTCAGCATGGGGAGGTCAGGGAACATGCAGTGGCAATGTAGGATAGGTTTCTGAAAAACATCGCGGAGTGGTGCGCATTTTATGGGTGTGTGTTACATGACATTCACTAGTAGGAGTGAGAAAAACATCACGGGTTGGTGCGCATTGTATGGGTGTGTGTTACATTACATTCACTAGTAGGAGTGAGAAAAACATCACGGGGTGGTGTGAATCGGAGGGTCTGAATTAGGATAGGCAGTGAGTGGCAATGTAGGATGGAGAAAAGCACCGCGGGGTGGTCAGCATGGGGAGGTCATGGAACATGCAGTGGCAATGTAGGATAGGTTTCTGAAAAACATCGCGGGGTGGTGCGCATTGTATGGGTGTGTGTTACATTACATTCACTAGTAGGAGTGAGAAAAACATCACGGGGTGGTGTGCATTGTATGGGTGTTTGTTACATTACATTCACTAGTAGCAGTGAGAAAAACATCACGGGGTGATGCGCATTGTATGGGTGTGTGTTACAATACATTCACTAGTAGGAGTGAGAAAAACATCACGGGGTGGTGCGCATTTTATGGGTGTGTATTACATTACATTCACTAAGAGGAGTGAGAAAAACATCACGGGGTGGTGTGAATCGGATGGTCTGAATTAGGATAGGCAGTGAGTGGCAATGTAGGATGGAGAAAAGCACCGCGGGGTGGTCAGCATGGGGAGGTCAGGGAACATGCAGTGGCAATGTAGGATAGGTTTCTGAAAAACATCGCGGGGTGGTGCGCATTGTATGGGTGTGTGTTACATTACATTCACTAGTAGGAGTGAGAAAAACATCGCGGGGTGGTGCGCATTGTATGGGTGTGTGTTACATTACATTCACTAGTAGGAGTGAGAAAAACATCACGGGGTGGTGTGAATCGGAGGGTCTGAATTAGGATAGACAGTGAGTGGCAATGTAGGATGGAGAAAAGCACCGCGGGTTGGTCAGCATGGGGAGGTCAGGGAACATGCAGTGGCAATGTACGATAGGTTTCTGAAAAACATCGCGGGGTGGTGCGCCTTGTATGGGTGTGTGTTACATTACATTCACTAGTAGGAGTGAGAAACTCATCACGGGGTGGTGCGCATTGTATGGGTGTGTGTTACATTACATTCACTAGTGGGAGTGAGAAAAACATCACGGGGTGGTGTGAATCGGAGGGTCTGAATTAGGATAGGCGGTGAGTGGCAATGTAGGATGGAGAAAAGCACCGCGTGGTGGTCCGCATGGGGAGGTCAGGGAATATGCAGTGGCAATGTAGGATAGGTTTCTGAAAAACATCGCGGGGTGTTGCGCATTGTATGGGTGTGTGTTACATTACATTCACTAGTAGGAGTGAGAAAAACATCACGGGGTGGTGCGCATTGTATGGGTTTGTGTTACATTACATTCACTAGTAGGAGTGAGAAAAACATCACGGGGTGGTCCGCATTGTATGGGTGTGTGTTACATTACATTCACTATTAGGAGTGAGAAAAACATCACGGGGTGGTGTGAATCGGAGGGTCTGAATTAGGATAGGCAGTGAGTGTCAATGTAGGATGGAGAAAAGCACCGCGGGGTGGTCAGCATGGGGAGGTCAGGGAACATGCAGTGGCAATGTAGGATAGGTTTCTGAAAAACATCGCGGAGTGGTGCGCATTTTATGGGTGTGTGTTACATTACATTCACTAGTAGGAGTGAGAAAAACATCACGGGGTGGTGCGCATTTTATAGGTGTGTGTTACATTACATTCACTAGTAGGAGTGAGAAAAACATCACGGGGTGGTGCGCATTGTATGGGTGTGTGTTACATTACATTCACTAGTAGGAGTGAGAAAAACATCACGGGGTGGTGTGAATCGGAGGGTCTGAATTAGGATAGGCAGTGAGTGGCAATGTAGGATGGAGAAAAGCACCGCGGGGTGGTCAGCATGGGGAGGTCAGGGAACATGCAGTGGCAATGTAGGATAGGTTTCTGAAAAACATCGCGGGGTGTTGCGCATTGTATGGGTGTGTGTTACATTACATTCACTAGTAGGAGTGAGAAAAACATCACGGGGTGTGTGAATCGGAGGGTCTGAATTAGGATAGGCAGTGAGTGTCAATGTAGCATGGAGAAAAGCACCGCAGGCTGGTCAGCATGGGGAGGTCAGGGAACATGCAGTGGCAATGTAGGATAGCTTTCTGAAAAACATCGCGGAGTGGTGCGCATTTTAGGGGTGTGTGTTACATGACATTCACTAGTAGGAGTGAGAAAAACATCACGGGTTGGTGCGCATTGTATGGGTGTGTGTTACGTTACATTCACTAGTAGGAGTGAGAAAAACATCACGGGGTGGTGTGAATCGGAGGGTCTGAATTAGGATAGGCAGTGAGTGGCAATGTAGGATGGAGAAAAGCACCGCGGGGTGGTCAGCATGGGGAGGTCAGGGAACATGCAGTGGCAATGTAGGATAGGTTTCTGAAAAACATCGTGGGGTGGTGCGCATTGTATGGGTGTGTGTTACATTACATTCACTAGTAGGAGTGAGAAAAATATCACGGGGTGGTGCGCATTGTATGGGTGTGTGTTACATTATATTCACTAGTAGGAGTGAGAAAAACATCACGGGGTGGTGTGAATCGGAGGGTCTGAATTAGGATAGGCAGTGAGTGGCAATGTAGGATGGAGAAAAGCACCGTGGGGTGGTCAGCATGGGGAGGTCAGGGAACATTCAGTGGCAATGTAGGATAGGTTTCTGAAAAACATCGCGGAGTGGTGCGCATTTTATGGGTGTGTGTTACATTACATTCACTAGTAGGAGTGAGAAAAACATCACGGGGTTGTGCGCATTTTATGGGTGTGTGTTACATTACATTCACTACTAGGAGTGAGAAAAACATCATGGGGTGGTGCGCATTGTATGGGTGTGTGTTACATTACATTCACTAGTATGAGTGAG
This sequence comes from Cavia porcellus, assembly GCF_034190915.1. NCBI lineage: Eukaryota > Metazoa > Chordata > Mammalia > Rodentia > Caviidae > Cavia > Cavia porcellus. The sequence continues at coordinate 34,294,298 of NW_026947515.1, forward strand.
AAAAACATCACGGGGTGGTGTGAATCGGAGGGTCTGAATTAGGATAGGCAGTGAGTGGCAATGTAGGATGGAGAAAAGCACCGCGGGGTGGTAAGCATGGGGAGGTCAGGGAACATGCAGTGGCAATGTAGGATAGGTTTCTGAAAAACATCGCGGGGTGTTGCGCATTGTATGGGTGTGTGTTACATTACATTCACTAGTAGGAGTGAGAAAAACATCACGGGGTGGTGCGCATTGTATGGGTGTGTGTTACATTACATTCACTAGTAGGAGTGAGAAAAACATCACGGGGTGGTGTGAATCGGAGGGTCTGAATTAGGATAGGCAGTCAGTGGCAATGTAGGATGGAGAAAAGCACCGCGGGGTGGTCAGCATGGGGAGGTCAGGGAACATGCAGTGGCAATGTAGGATAGGTTTCTGAAAAACATCGCGTGGTGGTGCGCATTGTATGGGTGTGTGTTACATTACATTCACTAGTAGGAGTGAGAAACTCATCACGGGGTGGTGCGCATTGTATGGGTGTGTGTTACATTACATTCACTAGTGGGAGTGAGAAAAACATTACGGGGTGGTGTGAATCGGAGGGTCTGAATTAGGATAGGCAGTGAGTGGCAATGTAGGATGGAGAAAAGCACCGCGGGGTGGTCAGCATGGGGAGGTCAGGGAACATGCAGTGGCAATGTAGGATAGGTTTCTGAAAAACATCGCGGGGTGGTGCGCATTGTATGGGTGTGTGTTACATTACATTCACTAGTAGGAGTGAGAAACTCATCACGGGGTGGTGCGCATTGTATGGGTGTGTGTTACATTACATTCACTAGTGGGAGTGAGAAAAACATCACGGGGTGGTGTGAATCGGAGGGTCTGAATTAGGATAGGCAGTGAGTGGCAATGTAGGATGGAGAAAAGCACCGCGGGGTGGTCAGCATGGGGAGGTCAGGGAACATGCAGTGGCAATGTAGGATAGGTTTCTGAAAAACATCGCGGGGTGGTGCGCATTGTATGGGTGTGTGTTACATTACATTCACTAGTAGGAGTGAGAAAAACATCACGGGGTGGTGCGCATTGTATGGGTGTGTGTTACATTACATTCACTAGTAGGAGTGAGAAAAACATCACGGGGTGGTGTGAATCGGAGCGTCTGAATTAGGATAGGCAGTGAGTGGCAATGTAGGATGGAGAAAAGCACCGCGGGGTGGTAAGCATGGGGAGGTCAGGGAACATGCAGTGGCAATGTAGGATAGGTTTCTGAAAAACATCGCGGGGTGGTGCGCATTGTATGGGTGTGTGTTACATTACATTCACTAGTAGGAGTGAGAAAAACATCACGGGGTGGTGCGCATTGTATGGGTGTGTGTTACATTACATTCACTAGTAGGAGTGAGAAAAACATCACGGGGTGGTGTGAATCGGAGGGTCTGAATTAGGATAGGCAGTGAGTGGCAATGTAGGATGGAGAAAAGCACCGCGGGGTGGTCAGCATGGGGAGGTCAGGGAACATGCAGTGGCAATGTAGGATAGGTTTCTGAAAAACATCGCGGGGTGGTGCGCATTGTATGGGTGTGTGTTACATTACATTCACTAGTAGGACTGAGAAACTCATCACGGGGTGGTGCGCATTGTATGGGTGTGGGTTACATTACATTCACTAGTAGGAGTGAGAAAAACATCACGGGGTGTGTGAATCGGAGGGTCTGAATTAGGATAGGCAATGAGTGTCAATGTAGGATGGAGAAAAGCACCGCGGGGTGGTCAGCATGGGGAGGTCAGGGAACATGCAGTGGCAATGTAGGATAGGTTTCTGAAAAACATCGCGGAGTGGTGCGCATTTTATGGGTGTGTGTTACATGACATTCACTAGTAGGAGTGAGAAAAACATCACGGGTTGGTGCGCATTGTATGGGTGTGTGTTACATTACATTCACTAGTAGGAGTGAGAAAAACATCACGGGGTGGTGTGAATCGGAGGGTCTGAATTAGGATAGGCAGTGAGTGGCAATGTAGGATGGAGAAAAGCACCACGGGGTGGTCAGCATGGGGAGGTCATGGAACATGCAGTGGCAATGTAGGATAGGTTTCTGAAAAACATCGCGGGGTGGTGCGCATTGTATGGGTGTGTGTTACATTACATTCACTAGTAGGAGTGAGAAAAACATCACGGGGTGGTGTGCATTATATGGGTGTTTGTTACATTACATTCACTAGTAGGAGTGAGAAAAACATCACGGGGTGATGCGCATTGTATGGGTGTGTGTTACAATACATTCACTAGTAGGAGTGAGAAAAACATCACGGGGTGGTGCGCATTTTATGGGTGTGTGTTACATTACATTCACTAAGAGGAGTGAGAAAAACATCACGGGGTGGTGTGAATCGGATGGTCTGAATTAGGATAGGCAGTGAGTGGCAATGTAGGATGGAGAAAAGCACCGCGGGGTGGTCAGCATGGGGAGGTCAGGGAACATGCAGTGGCAATGTAGGATAGGTTTCTGAAAAACATCGCGGGGTGGTGCGCATTGTATGGGTGTGTGTTACATTACATTCACTAGTAGGAGTGAGAAAAACATCGCGGGGTGGTGCGCATTGTATGGGTGTGTGTTACATTACATTCACTAGTAGGAGTGAGAAAAACATCACGGGGTGGTGTGAATCGGAGGGTCTGAATTAGGATAGGCAGTGAGTGGCAATGTAGGATGGAGAAAAGCACCGCGGGTTGGTCAGCATGGGGAGGTCAGGGAACATGCAGTGGCAATGTACGATAGGTTTCTGAAAAACATCGCGGGGTGGTGCGCCTTGTATGGGTGTGTGTTACATTACATTCACTAGTAGGAGTGAGAAACTCATCACGGGGTGGTGCGCATTGTATGGGTGTGTGTTACATTACATTCACTAGTGGGAGTGAGAAAAACATCACGGGGTGGTGTGAATCGGAGGGTCTGAATTAGGATAGGCGGTGAGTGGCAATGTAGGATGGAGAAAAGCACCGCGTGGTGGTCCGCATGGGGAGGTCAGGGAATATGCAGTGGCAATGTAGGATAGGTTTCTGAAAAACATCGCGGGGTGTTGCGCATTGTATGGGTGTGTGTTACATGACATTCACTAGTAGGAGTGAGAAAAACATCACGGGGTGGTGCGCATTGTATGGGTTTGTGTTACATTACATTCACTAGTAGGAGTGAGAAAAACATCACGGGGTGGTCCGCATTGTATGGGTGTGTGTTACATTACATTCACTAGTAGGAGTGAGAAAAACATCACGGGGTGGTGTGAATCGGAGGGTCTGAATTAGGATAGGCAGTGAGTGTCAATGTAGGATGGAGAAAAGCACCGCGGGGTGGTCAGCATGGGGAGGTCAGGGAACATGCAGTGGCAATGTAGGATAGGTTTCTGAAAAACATCGCGGAGTGGTGCGCATTTTATGGGTGTGTGTTACATTACATTCACTAGTAGGAGTGAGAAAAACATCACGGGGTGGTGCGCATTTTATAGGTGTGTGTTACATTACATTCACTAGTAGGAGTGAGAAAAACATCACGTGGTGGTGCGCATTGTATGGGTGTGTGTTACATTACATTCACTAGTAGGAGTGAGAAAAACATCACGGGGTGGTGTGAATCGGAGGGTCTGAATTAGGATAGGCAGTGAGTGGCAATGTAGGATGGAGAAAAGCACCGCGGGGTGGTCAGCATGGGGAGGTCAGGGAACATGCAGTGGCAATGTAGGATAGGTTTCTGAAAAACATCGCGGGGTGTTGCGCATTGTATGGGTGTGTGTTACATTACATTCACTAGTAGGAGTGAGAAAAACATCACGGGGTGGTGCGCATTGTATGGGTGTGTGTTACATTACATTCACTAGTAGGAGTGAGAAAAACATCACGGGGTGTGTGAATCGGAGGGTCTGAATTAGGATAGGCAGTGAGTGTCAATGTAGCATGGAGAAAAGCACCGCAGGCTGGTCAGCATGGGGAGGTCAGGGAACATGCAGTGGCAATGTAGGATAGCTTTCTGAAAAACATCGCGGGGTGGTGCGCATTTTAGGGGTGTGTGTTACATGACATTCACTAGTAGGAGTGAGAAAAACATCACGGGTTGGTGCGCATTGTATGGGTGTGTGTTACGTTACATTCACTAGTAGGAGTGAGAAAAACATCACGGGGTGGTGTGAATCGGAGGGTCTGAATTAGGATAGGCAGTGAGTGGCAATGTAGGATGGAGAAAAGCACCGCGGGGTGGTCAGCATGGGGAGGTCAGGGAACATGCAGTGGCAATGTAGGATAGGTTTCTGAAAAACATCGCGGGGTGGTGCGCATTGTATGGGTGTGTGTTACATTATATTCACTAGTAGGAGTGAGAAAAACATCACGGGGTGGTGCGCATTGTATCGGTGTGTGTTACATTACATTCACTAGTAGGAGTGAGAAAAACATCATGGGGTGGTGTGAATCGGAGGGTCTGAATTAGGATAGGCAGTGCGTTGAAATGTATTTTGGAGAAAAGCACCGCGGGGTGGTCAGCATGGGGAGGTCAGGGAACATGCAGTGGCAATGTAGGATAGGTTTCTGAAAAACTTCGCGGGGTGGTGCGCATTGTATGGGTGTGTGTTACATTACATTCACTAGTAGGAGTGAGAAAAACATCACGGGGTGGTGCGCATTTTATGGGTGTGTGTTACATTACATTCACTAGTAGGAATGAGTAAAACATCACGGGGTGGTGCGCATTGTATGGGTGTGTGTTACATTACATTCACTAGTAGGAGTGAGAAAAACATCACGGGGTGTTGTGAATCGGAGGGTCTGAATTAGGATAGGCAGTGAGTGGCAATGTAGGATGGAGAAAAGCACCGCGGGGTGGTCAGCATGGGGAGGTCAGGGAACATGCAGTGGCAATGTAGGATAGGTTTCTGAAAAACATCGCGGGGTGGTGCGCATTGTATGGGTGTGTGTTACATTACATTCACTAGTAGGAGTGAGAAACTCATCACGGGGTGGTGCGCATTGTATGGGTGTGTGTTACATTACATTCACTAGTGGGAGTGAGAAAAACATCACGGGGTGGTGTGAATCGGAGGGTCTGAATTAGGATAGGCAGTGAGTGGCAATGTAGGATGGAGAAAAGCACCGCGGGGTGGTCAGCATGGGGAGGTCAGGGAACATGCAGTGGCAATGTAGGATAGGTTTCTGAAAAACATCGTGGGGTGGTGCGCATTGTATGGGTGTGTGTTACATTACATTCACTAGTAGGAGTGAGAAAAATATCACGGGGTGGTGCGCATTGTATGGGTGTGTGTTACATTATATTCACTAGTAGGAGTGAGAAAAACATCACGGGGTGGTGTGAATCGGAGGGTCTGAATTAGGATAGGCAGTGAGTGGCAATGTAGGATGGAGAAAAGCACCGTGGGGTGGTCAGCATGGGGAGGTCAGGGAACATTCAGTGGCAATGTAGGATAGGTTTCTGAAAAACATCGCGGAGTGGTGCGCATTTTATGGGTGTGTGTTACATTACATTCACTAGTAGGAGTGAGAAAAACATCACGGGGTTGTGCGCATTTTATGGGTGTGTGTTACATTACATTCACTACTAGGAGTGAGAAAAACATCATGTGGTGGTGCGCATTGTATGGGTGTGTGTTACATTACATTCACTAGTAGGAGTGAGAAAAACATCACGGGGTGGTGTGAATCGGAGGGTCTGAATTAGGATAGGCAGTGAGTGGCAATGTAGGATGGAGAAAAGCACCGCGGGGTGGTAAGCATGGGGAGGTCAGGGAACATGCAGTGGCAATGTAGGATAGGTTTCTGAAAAACATCGCGGGGTGTTGCGCATTGTATGGGTGTGTGTTACATTACATTCACTAGTAGGAGTGAGAAAAACATCACGGGGTGGTGCGCATTGTATGGGTGTGTGTTACATTACATTCACTAGTAGGAGTGAGAAAAACATCACGGGGTGGTGTGAATCGGAGGGTCTGAATTAGGATAGGCAGTGAGTGGCAATGTAGGATGGAGAAAAGCACCGCGGGGTGGTCAGCATGGGGAGGTCAGGGAACATGCAGTGGCAATGTAGGATAGGTTTCTGAAAAACATCGCGGGGTGGTGCGCATTGTATGGGTGTGTGTTACATTACATTCAATAGTAGGAGTGAGAAAAACATCACGGGGTGGTGCGCATTGTATGGGTGTGTGTTACATTACATTCACTAGTAGGAGTGAGAAAAACATCACGGGGTGGTGTGAATCGGAGCGTCTGAATTAGGATAGGCAGTGAGTGGCAATGTAGGATAGAGAAAAGCACCGCGCCGTGGTCAGCATGGGGAAGTCAGGGAACATGCAGTGGCAATGTAGGATAGGTTTCTGAAAAACATCGCGGGGTGGTGCGCATTGTATGGGTGTGTGTTACATTACATTCACTAGTAGGAGTGAGAAAAACATCACGGGGTGGTGCGCATTGTATGGGTGTGTGTTACATTACATTCACTAGTAGGAGTGAGAAAAACATCAAGGCGTGGTGTGAATCGGAGGGTCTGAATTAGGATAGGCAGTGAGTGGCAATGTAGGATGGAGAAAAGCACCGCAGGGTGGTCAGCATGTGGAGGTCAGGGAACATGCAGTGGCAATGTAGGATAGGTTTGTGAAAAACTTCGCTGGGTGGTGCGCATTGTATGAGTGTGTGTTACATTACATTCATTAGTAGGAGTGAGAAAAACATCACGGGGTGGTGCGCATTGTATGGGTGTGTGTTACATTACATTCACTAGTAGGAGTGAGAAAAACACCACGGTGTGGTGTGAATCGGAGTGTCTGAATTAGGATAGGCACTGAGTGGCAATGTAGGATGGAGAAAAGCACCGCGGGGTGGTCAGCACTGGGAGGTCAGGGAACATGCAGTGGCAATGTAGGATAGGTTTCTGAAAAACATCGCGGGGTGGTGCGCATTGTGTGGGTGTATGTTAAATTAAATTCACTAGTAGGAGTGAGAAAAACACCACGGGGTGGTGTGAATCAGAGAGTCTGAATTAGGATAGGCAGTGAGTTGCAATGTAGGATGGAGAAAAGCACCGCGGGGTGGTCAGCATGGGGAGGTCAGGGAACATGCAGTGGCAATGTAGGGTAGGTTTCTGAAAAACATCGCGGGGTGGTGCGCATTGTATGGGTGTGTGTTACATTACATTCACTAGTAGGAGTGAGAAAAATATCGCAGGTTGGGCGCATTGTATGGGTGTGTGTTACATTACATTCACTAGTAGGAGTGAGAAAAACATCACGGGGTGGTGCGCATTGTATGGGTGTGTGTTACATTACATTCCCTAGTGGGAGAGAGAAAAACTTCACGGGGTGGTGTGAATCGGAGGGTCTGAATTAGGATGGGCAGTGAGTGGCAATGTAGGATGGAGAAAAGCACCGCAGGGTGGTCAGCATGGGGAGGTCAGGGAACATGCAGTGGCAATGTAGGATAGGTTTCTGAAAAACATAGCGGGGTGGTGCGCCTTGTATGGGTGTGTGTTACATTACATTCACTAGTAGGAGTGAGAAACTCATCACGGGGTTGTGCGCATTGTATGGGTGTGTGTTACATTACATTCACTAGTGGGAGTGAGAAAAACATCACGGGGTGGTGTGAATCGGAGGGTCTGAATTAGGATAGGCAGTGAGTGGCAATGTAGGATGGAGAAAAGCACCGCGGGGTGGTCAGCATGGGGAGGTCAGGGAACATGCAGTGGCAATGTAGGATAGGTTTCTGAAAAACACAGCGGGGTGGTGGGCATTGTATGGGTGTGTGTTACATTACATTCACTAGTAGGAGTGAGAAAAACATCACGGGGTGGTGCGCATTGTATGGGTGTGGTTTACATTACATTCACTAGTAGGAGTGAGAAAAACATCACGGGGTGTGTGAATCGGAGGGTCTGAATTAGGATAGGCAATGAGTGTCAATGTAGGATGGAGAAAAGCACCGCGGGCTGGTCAGCATGGGGAGGTAAGGGAACATGCAGTGGCAATGTAGGATAGGTTTCTGAAAAACATCGCGGAGTGGTGCGCATTTTATGGGTGTGTGTTACATGACATTCACTAGTAGGAGTGAGAAAAACATCACGGGGTGGTGCGCATTGTATGGGTGTGTGTTACATTACATTCACTAGTAGGAGTGAGAAAAACATCACGGGGTGGTGTGAATCGGAGGGTCTGAATTAGGATAGGCAGTGAGTGGCAATGTAGGATGGAGAAAAGCACCGCGGGGTGGTCAGCATGGGGAGGTCATGGAACATGCAGTGTCAATGTAGGATAGGTTTCTGAAAAACATCGCGGGGTGGTGCGCATTGTATGGGTGTGTGTTACATTACATTCACTAGTAGGAGTGAGAAAAACATCACGGGGTGGTGCGCATTGTATGGGTGTGTGTTACATTACATTCACTAGTAGGAGTGAGAAAAACATCACGGGGTGGTGTGAATCGGAGCGTCTGAATTAGGATAGGCAGTGAGTGGCAATGTAGGATAGAGAAAAGCACCGCGGGGTGGTCAGCATGGGGAGGTCAGGGAACATGCAGTGGCAATGTAGGATAGGTTTCTGAAAAGCATCGCGGGGTGGTGCGCATTGTATGGGTGTGTGTTACATTACATTCACTAGTAGGAGTGAGAAAAACATCACGGGGTGGTGTGAATCGGAGGGTCTGAATTAGGATAGGCAGTGAGTGGCAATGTAGGATGGAGAAAAGCACCGCGGGGTGGTCAGCATGGGGAGGTCAGGGAACATGCAGTGGCAATGTAGGATAGGTTTGTGAAAAACATCGCGGTGTGGTGCGCATTGTATGGGTGTGTGTTACATTACATTCACTAGTAGGAATGAGAAAAACATCACGGGGTGTTGCGCATTTTATGGGTGTGTGTTATATTACATTCACTAGTAGGAGTGAGAAAAACATCACGGGGTGGTGCGCATTTTATGGGTGTGTGTTACATTACATTCACTAGTAGGAGTGAGAAAAACATCACGGGGTGGTGTGAATCGGAGGGTCTGAATTAGGATAGGCAGTGAGTGGCAATGTAGGATGGAGGAAAGCACCGCGGGGTGGTCAGCATGGGGAGGTCAGGGAACATGCAGTGGCAATGTAGGATAGGTTTCTGAAAAACATCGCGGGGTGGTGCACCTTGTATGGGTGTGCGTTACATTACATTCACTAGTAGCAGTGAGAAAAACATCACAGGGTGGTGCGCATTGTATGGGTGTGTGTAACATTACATTCACTAGTAGGAGTGAGAAAAACAACACGGGGTGGTGTGAATCAGAGGGTCTGAATTAGGATAGGCCGTGAATGGCAATGTAGGATGGAGAAAAGCACCGCGGGGTGATCCGCATGGGGAGGTCAGGGAACATGTAGTGGCAATGTAGGATAGGTTTCTGAAAAACATCGCGGGGTGGTGCGCATTTTATGGGTGTGTGTTACATGACATTCACTAGTAGGAGTGAGAAAAACATCACGGGGTGGTGCGCATTGTATGGGTGTGTGTTACATTACATTCACTAGTAGGAGTGAAAAAAACACCACGGGGTTGTGTGAATCGGAGGGTCTGAATTAGGATAGGCAGTGAGTGGCAATGTAGGATGGAGAAAAGCACTGCGGGGTGGTCAGCATGGGGAGGTCAGGGAACATGCAGTGGGAATGTAGAATAGGTTTCTGAAAAACATCGTGTGGTGGTGCGCATTGTATGGGTGTGTGTTACAATACATTCACTTGTAGGAGAGAGAAAAACATCACGGGGTGGTGCGCATTGTATGGGTGTGTGTTACATTACATTCACTAGTAGGAGTGAGAAAAACATCACAGGGTGGTGTGAATCGGAGGGTCTGAATTAGGATAGGCATTGAGTGGCAATGTAGGATGGAGAAAAGCACCGCGGGCTGGTCAGCATGGGGAGGCCAAGGAACATGCAGTGGCAATGTAGGATAGGTTTCTGAAAAACATCGCGGAGTGGTGCGCATTTTATGGATGTGTGTTACATGACATTCACTAGTAGGAGTGAGAAAAACATCACGGGGTGGTGCGCATTGTATGGGTGTGTGTTACATTACATTCACTAGTAGGAGTGAGAAAAACATCACGCGGTGGTGTGAATCGGAGGGTCTGAATTAGGATAGGCAGTGAGTGGCAATGTAGGATGGAGGAAAGCACCGCGGGGTGGTCAGCATGGGGAAGTCAGGGAACATGCAGTGGCAATGTAGGATAGGTTTGTGAAAAACATCGCGGGGTGGTGCGCATTGTATGGGTGTGTGTTACATTACATTCACTAGTAGGAATGAGAAAAACATCACAGGGTTGTGCGCATTGTATGTGTGTGTGTTACATTACATTCACTAGTAGGAGTGAGAAAAACATTAGGGGGTGGTGTGAATCGGAGGGTCTGAATTAGGATAGGCAGTGAGTGGCAATGTAGGATGGAGAAAAGCACCCCGGTTTGGTCAGCATGGGGACGTCAGGGAACATGCAGTGGCAATGTAGGATAGGTTTCTGAAAAACATCACGGGGTGGTGCGCATTGTGTGGATGTGTGTTACATTACATTCACTAGTAGGAGTGAGAAAAATATCACGGGGTGGTGAGCATTGTATGGGTGTGTGTTACATTACATTCACTAGTAGGAGTGAGAAAAACATCACGGGGTGGTGTCAATCGGAGGGTCTGAATTAGGATAGGCAGTGAGTGGAAATGTAGGATGGAGAAAAGCATCACGGGGTGGTGCGCATTGTGTGGGTGTGTGTTACATTACATTCACTAGTAGGAGTGAGAAAAACATCACGGGGTGGTGTGAATCGGAAGGTCTGAATTAGGATAGGCAGTGAGTGGCAATGTAGGATGGAGAAAAGCACCGCGGGGTGGTCAGCATGGGGAGGTCAGGGAACATGCAGTGGCAATGTAGGATAGGTTTCTGAAAAACATCGCGGGGTGGTGCGCATTATATGGGTGTGTGTTACATTACATTCACTTGTAGGAGTGAGAAAAACATCACGGGGTGGTGCGCATTGTATGGGTGTGTGTTACATTACATTCACTAGTAGGAGTGAGAAAAACATCACGGGGTGGTGCGCATTGTATTGGTGTGTGTTACATTACATTCACTAGTAGGAGTGAGAAAAACTTCACGGGGTGGTGTGAATCGGAGGGGCTGAATTAGGATAGGCAGTGAGTGGCACTGTAGGATGGAGAAAAGCACCGCGGGGTGGTCAGCATGGGGAGGTCAGGGAACATGCAGTGGCAATGTAGGATAGGTTTCTGAAAAACATCGCGGGGTGGTGCGCATTGTATGGGTGTGTGTTACATTACATTCACTAGTAGGAGTGAGAAACTCATCACGGGGTTGTGCGCATTGTATGGGTGTGTGTTACATTACATTCACTAGTGGGAGTGAGAAAAACATCACGGGGTGGTGTGAATCTGAGGGTCTGAATTAGGATAGGCAGTGAGTGGCAATGTAGGATGGAGAAAAGCACCGCGGGGTGGTCAGCATGGGGAGGTCAGGGAACATGCAGTGGCAATGTAGGATAGGTTTCTGAAAAACACAGCGGGGTGGTGGGCATTGTATGGGTGTGTGTTACATTACATTCACTAGTAGGAGTGAGAAAAACATCACGGGGTGGTGCGCATTGTATGGGTGTGGTTTACATTACATTCACTAGTAGGAGTGAGAAAAACATCACGGGGTGTGTGAATCGGAGGGTCTGAATTAGGATAGGCAATGAGTGTCAATGTAGGATGGAGAAAAGCACCGCGGGCTGGTCAGCATGGGGAGGTAAGGGAACATGCAGTGGCAATGTAGGATAGGTTTCTGAAAAACATCGCGGAGTGGTGCGCATTTTATGGGTGTGTGTTACATGACATTCACTAGTAGGAGTGAGAAAAACATCACGGGGTGGTGCGCATTGTATGGGTGTGTGTTACATTACATTCACTAGTAGGAGTGAGAAAAACATCACGGGGTGGTGTGAATCGGAGGGTCTGAATTAGGATAGGCAGTGAGTGGCAATGTAGGATGGAGAAAAGCACCGCGGGGTGGTCAGCATGGGGAGGTCATGGAACATGCAGTGTCAATGTAGGATAGGTTTCTGAAAAACATCGCGGGGTGGTGCGCATTGTATGGGTGTGTGTTACATTACATTCACTAGTAGGAGTGAGAAAAACATCACGGGGTGGTGCGCATTGTATGGGTGTGTGTTACATTACATTCACTAGTAGGAGTGAGAAAAACATCACGGGGTGGTGTGAATCGGAGCGTCTGAATTAGGATAGGCAGTGAGTGGCAATGTAGGATAGAGAAAAGCACCGCGGGGTGGTCAGCATGGGGAGGTCAGGGAACATGCAGTGGCAATGTAGGATAGGTTTCTGAAAAGCATCGCGGGGTGGTGCGCATTGTATGGGTGTGTGTTACATTACATTCACTAGTAGGAGTGAGAAAAACATCACGGGGTGGTGTGAATCGGAGGGTCTGAATTAGGATAGGCAGTGAGTGGCAATGTAGGATGGAGAAAAGCACCGCGGGGTGGTCAGCATGGGGAGGTCAGGGAACATGCAGTGGCAATGTAGGATAGGTTTGTGAAAAACATCGCGGTGTGGTGCGCATTGTATGGGTGTGTGTTACATTACATTCACTAGTAGGAATGAGAAAAACATCACGGGGTGTTGCGCATTTTATGGGTGTGTGTTATATTACATTCACTAGTAGGAGTGAGAAAAACATCACGGGGTGGTGCGCATTTTATGGGTGTGTGTTACATTACATTCACTAGTAGGAGTGAGAAAAACATCACGGGGTGGTGTGAATCGGAGGGTCTGAATTAGGATAGGCAGTGAGTGGCAATGTAGGATGGAGGAAAGCACCGCGGGGTGGTCAGCATGGGGAGGTCAGGGAACATGCAGTGGCAATGTAGGATAGGTTTCTGAAAAACATCGCGGGGTGGTGCACCTTGTATGGGTGTGCGTTACATTACATTCACTAGTAGCAGTGAGAAAAACATCACAGGGTGGTGCGCATTGTATGGGTGTGTGTAACATTACATTCACTAGTAGGAGTGAGAAAAACAACACGGGGTGGTGTGAATCAGAGGGTCTGAATTAGGATAGGCCGTGAATGGCAATGTAGGATGGAGAAAAGCACCGCGGGGTGATCCGCATGGGGAGGTCAGGGAACATGTAGTGGCAATGTAGGATAGGTTTCTGAAAAACATCGCGGGGTGGTGCGCATTTTATGGGTGTGTGTTACATGACATTCACTAGTAGGAGTGAGAAAAACATCACGGGGTGGTGCGCATTGTATGGGTGTGTGTTACATTACATTCACTAGTAGGAGTGAAAAAAACACCACGGGGTTGTGTGAATCGGAGGGTCTGAATTAGGATAGGCAGTGAGTGGCAATGTAGGATGGAGAAAAGCACTGCGGGGTGGTCAGCATGGGGAGGTCAGGGAACATGCAGTGGGAATGTAGAATAGGTTTCTGAAAAACATCGTGTGGTGGTGCGCATTGTATGGGTGTGTGTTACAATACATTCACTTGTAGGAGAGAGAAAAACATCACGGGGTGGTGCGCATTGTATGGGTGTGTGTTACATTACATTCACTAGTAGGAGTGAGAAAAACATCACAGGGTGGTGTGAATCGGAGGGTCTGAATTAGGATAGGCATTGAGTGGCAATGTAGGATGGAGAAAAGCACCGCGGGCTGGTCAGCATGGGGAGGCCAAGGAACATGCAGTGGCAATGTAGGATAGGTTTCTGAAAAACATCGCGGAGTGGTGCGCATTTTATGGATGTGTGTTACATGACATTCACTAGTAGGAGTGAGAAAAACATCACGGGGTGGTGCGCATTGTATGGGTGTGTGTTACATTACATTCACTAGTAGGAGTGAGAAAAACATCACGCGGTGGTGTGAATCGGAGGGTCTGAATTAGGATAGGCAGTGAGTGGCAATGTAGGATGGAGGAAAGCACCGCGGGGTGGTCAGCATGGGGAAGTCAGGGAACATGCAGTGGCAATGTAGGATAGGTTTGTGAAAAACATCGCGGGGTGGTGCGCATTGTATGGGTGTGTGTTACATTACATTCACTAGTAGGAATGAGAAAAACATCACAGGGTTGTGCGCATTGTATGTGTGTGTGTTACATTACATTCACTAGTAGGAGTGAGAAAAACATTAGGGGGTGGTGTGAATCGGAGGGTCTGAATTAGGATAGGCAGTGAGTGGCAATGTAGGATGGAGAAAAGCACCCCGGTTTGGTCAGCATGGGGACGTCAGGGAACATGCAGTGGCAATGTAGGATAGGTTTCTGAAAAACATCACGGGGTGGTGCGCATTGTGTGGATGTGTGTTACATTACATTCACTAGTAGGAGTGAGAAAAATATCACGGGGTGGTGAGCATTGTATGGGTGTGTGTTACATTACATTCACTAGTAGGAGTGAGAAAAACATCACGGGGTGGTGTCAATCGGAGGGTCTGAATTAGGATAGGCAGTGAGTGGAAATGTAGGATGGAGAAAAGCATCACGGGGTGGTGCGCATTGTGTGGGTGTGTGTTACATTACATTCACTAGTAGGAGTGAGAAAAACATCACGGGGTGGTGTGAATCGGAAGGTCTGAATTAGGATAGGCAGTGAGTGGCAATGTAGGATGGAGAAAAGCACCGCGGGGTGGTCAGCATGGGGAGGTCAGGGAACATGCAGTGGCAATGTAGGATAGGTTTCTGAAAAACATCGCGGGGTGGTGCGCATTATATGGGTGTGTGTTACATTACATTCACTTGTAGGAGTGAGAAAAACATCACGGGGTGGTGCGCATTGTATGGGTGTGTGTTACATTACATTCACTAGTAGGAGTGAGAAAAACATCACGGGGTGGTGCGCATTGTATTGGTGTGTGTTACATTACATTCACTAGTAGGAGTGAGAAAAACTTCACGGGGTGGTGTGAATCGGAGGGGCTGAATTAGGATAGGCAGTGAGTGGCACTGTAGGATGGAGAAAAGCACCGCGGGGTGGTCAGCATGGGGAGGTCAGGGAACATGCAGTGGCAATGTAGGATAGGTTTCTGAAAAACATCGCGGGGTGGTGCGCATTTCATGGGTGTGTGTTACATGACATTCACTAGTAGGAGTGAGAAAAACATCACGGGGTGGTGCGCATTGTATGGGTGTGTGTTACATTACATTCACTAGTAGGAGTGAGAAAAACATCACGGGGTCGTGTGAATCGGAGGGTCTGAATTAGGATAGGCAGTGAGTGGCAATGTAGGATGGAGAAAAGCACCGCGGGGTGGTCAGCATGGGGAGGTCAGGGAACATGCAGTGGCAATGTAGGATACGATTCTAAAAAACATGGCGGGGTGGTGCGCATTGTATGTGTGTGTGTTACATTACATTCACTTGTAGGAGTGAGAAAAACATCACGGGGTGGTGTGAATCGGAGGGTCTGAATTAGGATAGGCAGTGAGTGGCAATGTAGGATGGAGAAAAGCACCGCGGGATGGTCAGCATGGGGAGGTTAGGGAACATGCAGTGGCAATGTAGGATAGGTTTCTGAAAAACATCGCGGGGTGGTGCGCATTGTATGGGTGTGTGTTACAATACATTCACTAGTAGGAGTGAGAAAAACATCACGGGGGTGCGCATTGTATGGGTGTGTGTTACATTACATACACTTGTAGGAGTGAGAAAAACATCACGGGGTGGTGTGAATCGGAGGGTCTGAATTAGAATAGGCAGGGAGTGGCAATGTAGTATGGAGAAAAGCACCGCGGGGTTGTCAGCATGGGGAGGTCAGGGAACATGCAGTGGCAATGTAGGATAGGTTTCTGAAAAACATCGCGGGGTGGTGCGCATTGTATGGGTGTGTGTTACATGACAATCACTAGTATGAGTGAGAAAAACATCACGGGGTGGTGTGAATCGGAGGGTCTGAATTAGGATAGGCAGTGAGTGGCAATGTAGGATGGAGAAAAGCACCGTGGGGTGGTCAGCATGGGGAGGTCAGGGAACATGCAGTGGCAATGTAGGATAGGTTTCTGAAAAACATCGCGGGGTGGTGCGCATTGTATGGGTGTGTGTTACATTACATTCACTAGTAGGAGTGAGAAAAACATCACGGGGTGGTGCGCATTGTATGGGTGTGTGTTACATTACATTCACTAGTAGGAGTGAGAAAAACATCACGGGGTGGTGTGAATCGGAGGGTCTGAATTAGGATAGGCAGTGAGTGGCAATGTAGGATGGAGAAAAGCACCGCGGGGTGGACAGCATGGGGAGGTCAGGGAACATGCAGTGGCAATGTAGGATAGGTTTCTGAAAAACATCGCGGAGTGGTGCGCATTTTATGGGTGTGTGTTACATGACATTCACTAGTATGAGTGAGAAAGACATCACGGGGTGGTGCGCATTGTATTGGTGTGTGTTACATTACATTCACTAGTAGGAGTGAGAAAAACATCACGGGGTGGTGCGCATTGTATGGGTGTGTGTTACATTACATTCACTAGTAGGAGTGAGAAAAACATCACGGGGTGGTGTGAATCGGAGGGTCTGAATTCGGATAGGCAGTGAGTGGCAATGTAGGATGGAGAAAAGCACCGCGGGGTGGTCAGCATGGGGAGGTCAGGGAACATGCAGTGGCAATCTAGGATAGGTTTCTGAAAAACATCGCAATGTGGTGCGCATTGTATGGGTGTGTGTTACATTACATTCACTAGTAGGAGTGAGAAAAACATCACGGGGTGGTGCGCATTTTATGGGTGTGTGTTATATTACATTCACTAGTAGGAGTGAGAAAAACATCACGGGGTGGTGCGCATTGTATGGGTGTGTGTTACATTACATTCACTAGTAGGAGTGAGAAAAACATCACGGGGTGGTGTGAATCGGAGGGTCTGAATTAGGATAGGCAGTGAGTGGCAATGTAGGATGGAGGAAAGCACCGCGGGGTGGTCAGCATGGGGAGGTCAGGGAACATGCAGTGGCAATGTAGGATAGGTTTCTGAAAAACATCGCGGGGTGGTGCGCCTTGTATGGGTGTGCGTTACATTACATTCACTAGTAGCAGTGAGAAAAACATCACAGGGTGGTGCGCATTGTATGGGTGTGTGTAACATTACATTCACTAGTAGGAGTGAGAAAAACAACACAAGGTGGTGTGAATCAGAGGGTCTGAATTAGGATAGGCCGTGAGTGGCAATGTAGGATGGAGAAAAGCACGGCGGGGTGATCAGCATGGGGAGGTCAGGGAACATGTAGTGGCAATGTAGGATAGGTTTCTGAAAAACATCGCGGGGTGGTGCGCATTTTATGGGTGTGTGTTACATGACATTCACTAGTAGGAGTGAGAAAAACATCACGGGGTGGTGCGCATTGTATGGGTGTGTGTTACATTACATTCACTAGTAGGAGTGAGAAAAACACCAAGGGGTGGTGTGAATCGGAGGGTCTGAATTAGGATAGGCAGTGAGTGGCAATGTAGGATGGAGAAAAGCACCGCGGGGTGGACAGCATGGGGAGGTCAGGGAACATGCTGTGGGAATGTAGGATAGGTTTCTGAAAAACATCCCGGGGTGGTGCGCATTGCATGGGTGTGTGTTACATTACATTCACTAGTAGGAGTGAGAAAAACATCACAGGGTGGTGCGCATCGTATGGGTGTGTGTTACATTACATTCACTAGTAGGAGTGAGAAAAACATCACAGGGTGGTGTGAATCGGAGCGTCTGAATTAGGATAGGCAGTGAGTGGCAATGTAGGATGGAGAAAAGCACCGCGGGGTTGTCAGCATGGGGACGTCAGGGAACATGCAGTGGCAATGTAGGATAGGTTTCTGAAAAACATCACGGGGTGGTGCGCATTGTGTGGATGTGTGTTACATTACATTCACTAGTAGGAGTGAGAAAAATATCACGGGGTGGTGCGCATTGTATGGGTGTGTGTTACATTACATTCACTAGTAGGAGTGAGAAAAACATCACGGAGTGGTGTGAATCGGAGGGTCTGAATTAAGATAGGCAGTGAGTGGAAATGTAGGATGGAGAAAAGCACCGCGGGGTGGTCAGCATGGGGAGGTCAGGGAACATGCAGTGGCAATGTAGGATAGGTTTCTGAAAAACATCGCGGGGTGGTGCGCCTTGTATGGGTGTGTGTTACATTACATTCACTAGTAGGAGTGAGAAAAACATCACGGGGTGGTGCGCATTGTATGGGTGTGTGTTACATTACATTCACTAGTAGGAGTGAGAAAAACATCACGGGGTGGTGTCAATCGGAGGGTCTGAATTAGGATAGGCAGTGAGTGGCAATGTAGGATGGAGAAAAGCACCGCAGGGTGGTCAGCATGGGGAGGTCAGGGAACATGCAGTGGCAATGTAGGATAGATTTCTGAAAAACATCGCGGGGTGGTGCGCATTATATGGGTGTGTGTTACATTACATTCACTTGTAGGAGTGAGAAAAACATCACGGGGTGGTGTGCATTGTATGGGTGTGTGTTACATTACATTCACTAGTAGGAGTGAGAAAAACATCACGGGGTGGTGCGCATTGTATTGGTGTGTGTTACATTACATTCACTAGTAGGAGTGAGAAAAACTTCACGGGGTGGTGTGAATCGGAGGGGCTGAATTAGGATAGGCAGTGAGTGGCAATGTAGGATGGAGAAAAGCACCGCGGGGTGGTCAGCATGGGGAGGTCAGGGAACATGCAGTGGCAATGTAGGATAGGTTTCTGAAAAACATCGCGGGGTGGTGCGCATTTTATGGGTGTGTGTTACATGACATTCACTAGAAGGAGTGAGAAAAACATCACGGGGTGGTGCGCATTGTATGGGTGTGTGTTACATTACATTCACTAGTAGGAGTGAGAAAAACATCACGGGGTGGTGCGCATTGTATGGGTGTGTTACATTACATTCACTAGTAGGAGTGAGAAAAACACCAAGGGGTGGTTCGAATCAGAGGGTCTGAATTAGGATAGGGAGTGAGTGGCAATGTAGGATGGAGAAAAGCACCGCGGGGTGGTCAGCATGGGGAGGTCAGGGAACATGCAGTGGCAATGTAGGATAGGTTTCTGAAAAACATCGCGGGGTGGTGCACTTTGTATGGGTGTGTGTTACATTACATTCACTAGTAGGAGTGAGAAAAACATCACGGGGTGGTGCGCATTGTATGGGTGTGTGTTACATTACATTCACTAGTAGGAGTGAGAAAAACATCACGGGGTCGTGTGAATCGGAGGGTCTGAATTAGGATAGGCAGTGAGTGGCAATGTAGGATGGAGAAAAGCACCGCGGGGTGGTCAGCATGGGGAGGTCAGGGAACATGCAGTGGCAATGTAGGATACGATTCTAAAAAACATCGCGGGGTGGTGCGCATTGTATGTGTGTGTGTTACATTACATTCACTTGTAGGAGTGAGAAAAACATCACGGGGTGGTGTGAATCCGAGGGACTGAATTAGGATAGGCAGTGAGTGGCAATGTAGGATGGAGAAAAGCACCGCGGGCTGGTCAGCATGGGTAGGTGAGGGAACATGCAGTGGCAATGTAGGATAGGTTTCTGAAAAACATCGCGGGGTGGTGCGCATTGTATGGGTGTGTGTTACAATACATTCACTAGTAGGAGTGAGAAAAACATCACGGGGTGGTGCGCATTGTATGGGTGTGTGTTACATTACATACACTTGTAGGAGTGAGAAAAACATCACGGGGTGGTGTGAATCGGAGGGTCTGAATTGGAATAGTCAGGGAGTGGCAATGTAGTATGGAGAAAAGCACCGCGGGGTGGTCAGCATGGGGAGGTCAGGGAACATGCAGTGGCAATGTAGGATAGGTTTCTGAAAAACATCGCGGGGTGGTGCGCATTGTATGGGTGTGTGTTACATGACAATCACTAGTAGGAGTGAGAAAAACATCACGGTGTGGTGTTAATCGGAGGGTCTGAATTAGGATAGGCAGTGAGTGGCAATGTAGGATGGAGAAAAGCACCGCGGGGTGGTCAGCATGAGGAGGTCAGGGAACATGCAGTGGCAATGTAGGATAGGTTTCTGAAAAACATCGCGGGGTGGTGCGCATTGTATGGGTGTGTGTTACATTACATTCACTAGTAGGAGTGAGAAAAACATCACGGGGTGGTGCGCATTGTATGGGTGTGTGTTACATTACATTCACTAGTAGGAGTGAGAAAAACATCACGGGGTGGTGTGAATCGGAGGGTCTGAATTAGGATAGGCAGTGAGTGGCAATGTAGGATGGAGAAAAGCACCGCGGGGTGGACAGCATGGGGAGGTCAGGGAACATGCAGTGGCAATGTAGGATAGGTTTCTGAAAAACATCGCGGAGTGGTGCGCATTTTATGGGTGTGTGTTACATGACATTCACTAGTATGAGTGAGAAAGACATCACGGGGTGGTGCGCATTTTATGGGTGTGTGTTACATTACATTCACTAGTAGGAGTGAGAAAAACACCACGGGGTGGTGTGAATCGGAGGGTCTGAATAAGGATAGGCAGTGAGTGGCAATGTAGGATGGAGAAAAGCACCGCGGGGTGGACAGCATGGGGAGGTCAGGGAACATGCTGTGGGAATGTAGGATAGGTTTCTGAAAAACATCCCGGGGTGGTGCGCATTGCATGGGTGTGTGTTACATTACATTCACTAGTAGGAGTGAGAAAAACATCACAGGGTGGTGCGCATTGTATGGGTGTGTGTTACATTACATTCACTAGTAGGAGTGAGAAAAACATCACAGGGTGGTGTGAATCGGAGCGTCTGAATTAGGATAGGCAGTGAGTGGCAATGTAGGATGGAGAAAAGCACCGCGGGGTTGTCAGCATGGGGACGTCAGGGAACATGCAGTGGCAATGTAGGATAGGTTTCTGAAAAACATCACGGGGTGGTGCGCATTGTGTGGATGTGTGTTACATTACATTCACTAGTAGGAGTGAGAAAAATATCACGGGGTGGTGCGCATTGTATGGGTGTGTGTTACATTACATTCACTAGTAGGAGTGAGAAAAACATCACGGAGTGGTGTGAATCGGAGGGTCTGAATTAGGATAGGCAGTGAGTGGAAATGTAGGATGGAGAAAAGCACCGCGGGGTAGTCAGCATGGGGAGGTCAGGGAACATGCAGTGGCAATGTAGGATAGGTTTCTGAAAAACATTGCGGGGTGGTGCGCATTTTATGGGTGTGTGTTACATTACATTCACTAGTAGGAGTGAGAAAAACATCACGGGGTGGTGCGCATTGTATGGGTGTGTGTTACACTACATTCACTAATAGGAGTGAGAAAAGCATCACGGGGTGGTGCGCATTGTGTGGGTGTGTGTTACATTACATTCACTAGTAGGAGTGAGAAAAACATCACGGGGTGGTGTGAATCGGAAGGTCTGAATTAGGATAGGCAGTGAGTGGCAATGTAGGATGGAGAAAAGCACCGCGGGGTGGTCAGCATGGGGAGGTCAGGGAACATGCAGTGGCAATGTAGGATAGGTTTCTGAAAAACATCGCGGGGTGGTGCGCCTTGTATGGGTGTGTGTTACATTACATTCACTAGTAGGAGTGAGAAAAACATCACGGGGTGGTGCGCATTGTATGGGTGTGTGTTACATTACATTCACTAGTAGGAGTGAGAAAAACATCACGGGGTGGTGTCAATCGGAGGGTCTGAATTAGGATAGGCAGTGAGTGGCAATGTAGGATGGAGAAAAGCACCGCAGGGTGGTCAGCATGGGGAGGTCAGGGAACATGCAGTGGCAATGTAGGATAGATTTCTGAAAAACATCGCGGGGTGGTGCGCATTATATGGGTGTGTGTTACATTACATTCACTTGTAGGAATGAGAAAAACATCACGGGGTGGTGCGCATTGTATTGGTGTGTGTTACATTACATTCACTAGTAGGAGTGAGAAAAACTTCACGTGGTGGTGTGATTCGGAGGGGCTGAATTAGGATAGGCAGTGAGTGGCACTGTAGGATGGAGAAAAGCACCGCGGGGTGGTCAGCATGGGGAGGTCAGGAAACATGCAGTGGTAATGTAAGATAGGTTTCTGAAAAACATCGCGGGGTGGTGCGCATTTTATGGGTGTGTGTTACATGACATTCACTAGTAGGAGTGAGAAAAACATCACGGGGTGGTGCGCATTGTATGGGTGTGTGTTACATTACATTCACTAGTAGGAGTGAGAAAAACATCACGGGGTGGTGCGCATTGTATGGGTGTGTTACATTACATTCACTAGTAGGAGTGAGAAAAACACCAAGGGGTGGTGCGAATCGGAGGGTCTGAATTAGGATAGGGAGTGAGTGGCAATGTAGGATGGAGAAAAGCACCGCGGGGTGGTCAGCATGGGGAGGTCAGGGAACATGCAGTGGCAATGTAGGATAGGTTTCTGAAAAACATCGCGGGGTGGTGCACTTTGTATGGGTGTGTGTTACATTACATTCACTAGTAGGAGTGAGAAAAACATCACGGGGTGGGGCGCATTGTATGGGTGTGTGTTACATTACATTCACTAGTAGGAGTGAGAAAAACATCACGGGGTCGTGTGAATCGGAGGGTCTGAATTAGGATAGGCAGTGAGTGGCAATGTAGGATGGAGAAAAGCACCGCGGGGTGGTCAGCATGGGGAGGTCAGGGAACATGCAGTGGCAATGTAGGATACGATTCTAAAAAACATCGCGGGGTGGTGCGAATTGTATGTGTGTGTGTTACATTACATTCACTTGTAGGAGTGAGAAAAACATCACGGGGTGGTGTGAATCCGAGGGTCTGAATTAGGATAGGCAGTGAGTGGCAATGTAGGATGGAGAAAAGCACCGCGGGCTGGTCAGCATGGGGAGGTGAGGGAACATGCAGTGGCAATGTAGGATATGTTTCTGAAAAACATCGCGGGGTGGTGCGCATTGTATGGGTGTGTGTTACAATACATTCACTAGTAGGAGTGAGAAAAACATCACGGGGTGGTGCGCATTGTATGGGTGTGTGTTACATTACATACACTTGTAGGAGTGAGAAAAACATCACGGGGTGGTGTGAATCGGAGGGTCTGAATTAGGATAGGCAGGGAGTGGCAATGTAGTATGGAGAAAAGCACCGCGGGGTGGTCAGCATGGGGAGGTCAGGGAACATGCAGTGGCAATGTAGGATAGGTTTCTGAAAAACATCGGGGGGTGGTGCGCATTGTATGGGTGTGTGTTACATGACAATCACTAGTAGGAGTGAGAAAAACATCACGGGGTGGTGTGCATTGTATGGGTGTGTGTTACATTACATTCACTAGTAGGAGTGAGAAAAACATCACGGGGTGGTGCGCATTGTATGGGTGTGTGTTACATTACATTCACTAGTAGGAGTGAGAAAAACACCACGGGGTGGTGTGAATCGGAGGGTCTGAATTAGGATAGGCAGTGAGTGGCAATGTAGGATGGAGAAAAGCACCGCGGGGTGGTCAGCATGGGGAAGTCAGGGAATATGCAGTGGCAATGTAGGATAGGTTTCTAAAAAACATCGTGGGGTGGTGCGCATTGTATGGGTGTGTGTTACATTACATTCACTTGTAGGAGTGAGAAAAACATCACGGGGTGGTGTGAATCGGAGGGTCTGAATTAGGGTAGGCAGTGAGTGGCAATGTAGGATGGAGAAAAGCACCGCGGGGTGGTCAGCATGGGGAGGTCAGGGAACATGCAGTGGCAATGTAGGATAGGTTTCTGAAAAACATCGCGGGGTGGTGCGCATTGTATGGGTGTGTGTTACAATACATTCACTAGTAGGAGTGAGAAAAACATCACGGGGTGGTGCGCATTGTATGGGTGTGTGTTATATTACATTCACTTGTAGGAGTGAGAAAAACATCACGGGGTGGTGTGAATCGGAGGGTCTGAATTAGGATAGGCAGGGAGTGGCAATGTAGGTTGGAGAAAAGCACCGCGGGGTGGTCAGCATGGGGAGGTCAGGGAACATGCAGTGGCAATGTAGGATACGTTTCTGAAAAACATCGCGGGGTGGTGCGCATTGTATGGGTGTGTGTTACATGACATTCACTAGTAGGAGTGAGAAAAACATCACGGGGTGGTGCGCATTGTATGGGTGTGTGTTACATTACATTCACTAGTAGGAGTGAGAAAAACATCACGGGGTGGTGCGCATTGTATGCGTGTGTGTTACATTACATTCACTAGTAGGAGTGAGAAAAACACCACGGGGTGGTGTGAATCGGAGGGTCTGAATTAGGATAGGCAGTGAGTGGCAATGTAGGATGGAGAAAAGCACCGCGGGGTGGTACGCATGGGGTGGTCAGGGAACATGCAGTGGCAATGTAGGATAGGTTTCTGAAAAACATCGCGGGGTGGTGCGCATTTTATGGGTGTGTGTTACATGACATTCACTAGTAGGAGTGAGAAAAACATCACGGGGTGGTGCGCATTGTATGGGTGTGTGTTACAATACATTCACTAGTAGGAGTGAGAAAAACATCACGGGGTGGTGCGCATTGTATGGGTGTGTGTTATATTACATTCACTTGTAGGAGTGAGAAAAACATCACGGGGTGGTGTGAATCGGAGGGTCTGAATTAGGATAGGCAGGGAGTGGCAATGTAGGTTGGAGAAAAGCACCGCGGGGTGGTCAGCATGGGGAGGTCAGGGAACATGCAGTGGCAATGTAGGATAGGTTTCTGAAAAACATTGCGGGGTGGTGCGCATTGTATGGGTGTGTGTTACATTACATTCACTAGTAGGAGTGAGAAAAACATCACGGGGTGGTGCGCATTGTATGGGTGTGTGTTACACTACATTCACTAATAGGAGTGAGAAAAGCATCACGGGGTGGTGCGCATTGTGTGGGTGTGTGTTACATTACATTCACTAGTAGGAGTGAGAAAAACATCACGGGGTGGTGTGAATCGGAAGGTCTGAATTAGGATAGGCATTGAGTGTCAATGTAGGATGGAGAAAAGCACCGCGGGGTGGTCAGCATGGGGAGGTCAGGGAACATGCAGTGGCAATGTAGGATAGGTTTCTGAAAAACATCGCGGGGTGGTGCGCCTTGTATGGGTGTGTGTTACATTACATTCACTAGTAGGAGTGAGAAAAACATCACGGGGTGGTGCGCATTGTATGGGTGTGTGTTACATTACATTCACTAGTAGGAGTGAGAAAAACATCACGGGGTGGTGTCAATCGGAGGGTCTAAATTAGGATAGGCAGTGAGTGGCAATGTAGGATGGAGAAAAGCACCGCAGGGTGGTCAGCATGGGGAGGTCAGGGAACATGCAGTGGCAATGTAGGATAGATTTCTGAAAAACATCGCGGGGTGGTGCGCATTATATGGGTGTGTGTTACATTACATTCACTTGTAGGAATGAGAAAAACATCACGGGGTGGTGCGCATTGTATTGGTGTGTGTTACATTACATTCACTAGTAGGAGTGAGAAAAACTTCACGGGGTGGTGTGATTCGGAGGGGCTGAATTAGGATAGGCAGTGAGTGGCACTGTAGGATGGAGAAAAGCACCGCGGGGTGGTCAGCATGGGGAGGTCAGGAAACATGCAGTGGTAATGTAAGATAGGTTTCTGAAAAACATCGCGGGGTGGTGCGCATTTTATGGGTGTGTGTTACATGACATTCACTAGTAGGAGTGAGAAAAACATCACGGGGTGGTGCGCATTGTATGGGTGTGTGTTACATTACATTCACTAGTAGGAGTGAGAAAAACATCACGGGGTGGTGCGCATTGTATGGGTGTGTTACATTACATTCACTAGTAGGAGTGAGAAAAACACCAAGGGGTGGTGCGAATCGGAGGGTCTGAATTAGGATAGGGAGTGAGTGGCAATGTAGGATGGAGAAAAGCACCGCGGGGTGGTCAGCATGGGGAGGTCAGGGAACATGCAGTGGCAATGTAGGATAGGTTTCTGAAAAACATCGCGGGGTGGTGCACTTTGTATGGGTGTGTGTTACATTACATTCACTAGTAGGAGTGAGAAAAACATCACGGGGTGGGGCGCATTGTATGGGTGTGTGTTACATTACATTCACTAGTAGGAGTGAGAAAAACATCACGGGGTCGTGTGAATCGGAGGGTCTGAATTAGGATAGGCAGTGAGTGGCAATGTAGGATGGAGAAAAGCACCGCGGGGTGGTCAGCATGGGGAGGTCAGGGAACATGCAGTGGCAATGTAGGATACGATTCTAAAAAACATCGCGGGGTGGTGCGAATTGTATGTGTGTGTGTTACATTACATTCACTTGTAGGAGTGAGAAAAACATCACGGGGTGGTGTGAATCCGAGGGTCTGAATTAGGATAGGCAGTGAGTGGCAATGTAGGATGGAGAAAAGCACCGCGGGCTGGTCAGCATGGGGAGGTGAGGGAACATGCAGTGGCAATGTAGGATATGTTTCTGAAAAACATCGCGGGGTGGTGCGCATTGTATGGGTGTGTGTTACAATACATTCACTAGTAGGAGTGAGAAAAACATCACGGGGTGGTGCGCATTGTATGGGTGTGTGTTACATTACATACACTTGTAGGAGTGAGAAAAACATCACGGGGTGGTGTGAATCGGAGGGTCTGAATTAGGATAGGCAGGGAGTGGCAATGTAGTATGGAGAAAAGCACCGCGGGGTGGTCAGCATGGGGAGGTCAGGGAACATGCAGTGGCAATGTAGGATAGGTTTCTGAAAAACATCGGGGGGTGGTGCGCATTGTATGGGTGTGTGTTACATGACAATCACTAGTAGGAGTGAGAAAAACATCACGGGGTGGTGTGCATTGTATGGGTGTGTGTTACATTACATTCACTAGTAGGAGTGAGAAAAACATCACGGGGTGGTGCGCATTGTATGGGTGTGTGTTACATTACATTCACTAGTAGGAGTGAGAAAAACACCACGGGGTGGTGTGAATCGGAGGGTCTGAATTAGGATAGGCAGTGAGTGGCAATGTAGGATGGAGAAAAGCACCGCGGGGTGGTCAGCATGGGGAAGTCAGGGAATATGCAGTGGCAATGTAGGATAGGTTTCTAAAAAACATCGTGGGGTGGTGCGCATTGTATGGGTGTGTGTTACATTACATTCACTTGTAGGAGTGAGAAAAACATCACGGGGTGGTGTGAATCGGAGGGTCTGAATTAGGGTAGGCAGTGAGTGGCAATGTAGGATGGAGAAAAGCACCGCGGGGTGGTCAGCATGGGGAGGTCAGGGAACATGCAGTGGCAATGTAGGATAGGTTTCTGAAAAACATCGCGGGGTGGTGCGCATTGTATGGGTGTGTGTTACAATACATTCACTAGTAGGAGTGAGAAAAACATCACGGGGTGGTGCGCATTGTATGGGTGTGTGTTATATTACATTCACTTGTAGGAGTGAGAAAAACATCACGGGGTGGTGTGAATCGGAGGGTCTGAATTAGGATAGGCAGGGAGTGGCAATGTAGGTTGGAGAAAAGCACCGCGGGGTGGTCAGCATGGGGAGGTCAGGGAACATGCAGTGGCAATGTAGGATACGTTTCTGAAAAACATCGCGGGGTGGTGCGCATTGTATGGGTGTGTGTTACATGACATTCACTAGTAGGAGTGAGAAAAACATCACGGGGTGGTGCGCATTGTATGGGTGTGTGTTACATTACATTCACTAGTAGGAGTGAGAAAAACATCACGGGGTGGTGCGCATTGTATGCGTGTGTGTTACATTACATTCACTAGTAGGAGTGAGAAAAACACCACGGGGTGGTGTGAATCGGAGGGTCTGAATTAGGATAGGCAGTGAGTGGCAATGTAGGATGGAGAAAAGCACCGCGGGGTGGTACGCATGGGGTGGTCAGGGAACATGCAGTGGCAATGTAGGATAGGTTTCTGAAAAACATCGCGGGGTGGTGCGCATTTTATGGGTGTGTGTTACATGACATTCACTAGTAGGAGTGAGAAAAACATCACGGGGTGGTGCGCATTGTATGGGTGTGTGTTACAATACATTCACTAGTAGGAGTGAGAAAAACATCACGGGGTGGTGCGCATTGTATGGGTGTGTGTTATATTACATTCACTTGTAGGAGTGAGAAAAACATCACGGGGTGGTGTGAATCGGAGGGTCTGAATTAGGATAGGCAGGGAGTGGCAATGTAGGTTGGAGAAAAGCACCGCGGGGTGGTCAGCATGGGGAGGTCAGGGAACATGCAGTGGCAATGTAGGATAGGTTTCTGAAAAACATTGCGGGGTGGTGCGCATTGTATGGGTGTGTGTTACATTACATTCACTAGTAGGAGTGAGAAAAACATCACGGGGTGGTGCGCATTGTATGGGTGTGTGTTACACTACATTCACTAATAGGAGTGAGAAAAGCATCACGGGGTGGTGCGCATTGTGTGGGTGTGTGTTACATTACATTCAATATTAGGAGTGAGAAAAACATCACTGGGTGGTGTGAATCGGAGGGTCTGAATTAGAATAGGCAGTGAGTGGCAATGTAGGATGGTGAAAAGCACCGCGGGGTGGTCAGCATGGGGAGGTCAGGGAACATGCAGTGGTAATGTACGATAGGTTTCTGAAAAACATCGCGGGGTGGTGCGCCTTGTATGGGTGTGTGTTCAATTACATTCACTAGTAGGAGTGAGAAAAATATCACGGGGTGGTGCGCATTGTATGGGTGTGTGTTACATTACATTCACTAGTAGGAGTGAGAAAAACATCACGAGGTCGTGTGAATCGGAGGGTCTGTATTAGGATAGGCAGTGTGTGGCAATGTAGGATGGAGAAAAGCACCGCGGGGTGGTCAGCAAGGGGAGGTCAGGGAACATATAGTGGCAATGTAGGATAGGTTTCTGAAAAACATCGCGGGGTGGTGCGCATTGTATGGGTGCGTGTTACATTACATTCACTAGTAGGAGTGAGAAAAACATCACGGGGTGGTGCGCATTGTATGGGTGTGTGTTACATTACATTCACTAGTAGGAGTGAGAACAACATCACGGGGTGGTGTGAATCGGAGAGTCTGAATTAGGATAGGCAGTGAGTGGCAAAGTAGGATGGAGAAAAGCACCGCGTGGTGGTCAGCATTGGGAGGTCCGGGAACATGCAGTGGCAATATAGGATAGGTTTCTGAAAAACATCGCGGGGTGATGCGCATTGTATGGGGGTGTGTTACATTACATTCACTTGTAGGAGTGAGAAAAACATCACGGGGTGGTGTGAATCGGAGGGTCTGAATTAGGATAGGCAGTGAGTGGCAATGTAGGATGGAGAAAAGCACCGCGGGGTGGTCAGCATGGGGAGGTCAGGGAACATGCAGTGGCAATGTAGGATAAGTTTCTGAAAAACATCGCGGGGTGGTGAGCATTGTATGGGTGTGTGTTACATTACATTCACTAGTAGGAGTGAGAAAAACATCACGGGGTGGTGCGCATTGTATGGGTGTGTGTTACGTTACATTCACTAGTAGGAGTGAGAAAAGCATCACGGGGTGGTGTGAATCGGAGGGTCTGAATTAGGATAGGCATTGAGTGGCAATGTAGGATGGAGAAAAGCACCGCGGGGTGGTCAGCATGGGGAGGTCAGGGAACATGCAGTGGCAATGTAGGATAGGTTTCTAAAAAACATCGCGGGGTGGTGCGCATTGTATGGGTGTGTGTTACATTACATTCACTTGTAGGAGTGAGAAAAACATCACGGGGTGGTGCGCATTGTATGGGTGTGTTACATTACATTCACTAGTAGGAGTGAGAAAAACACCAAGGGGTGGTGCGAATCGGAGGGTCTGAATTAGGATAGGGAGTGAGTGGCAATGTAGGATGGAGAAAAGCACCGCGGGGTGGTCAGCATGGGGAGGTCAGGGAACATGCAGTGGCAATGTAGGATAGGTTTCTGAAAATCATCGCGGGGTGGTGCACATTGTATGGGTGTGTGTTACAATACATTCACTAGTAGGAGTGAGAAAAACATCACGGGGTGGTGCGCATTGTATGAGTGTGTGTTACATTATATTCACTTGTAGGAGTGAGAAAAACATCACGGGGTGGTGTGAATCGGAGGGTCTGAATTAGGATAGGCAGGGAGTGGCAATGCAGGATGAAGAAAAGCACCGCGGGTTGGTCAGCATGGGGAGGTCAGGGAACATGCAGTGGCAATGTAGGATAGGTTTCTGAAAAACATCGCGGGGTGGTGCGCATTGTATGGGTGTGTGTTACATGACATTCACTAGTAGGAGTGAGAAAAACATCACGGGGTGGTGCGCATTGTATGGGTGTGTGTTACATTACATTCACTAGTAGTAGTGAGAAAAACATCACGGGGTGCTGTGAATCGGAGGGTCTTAATTAGGATAGGCAGTGAGTGGCAATGTAGGATGGAGAAAAGCACCGCGGGGTGGTCAGCATGGGGAGGTCAGGGAACATGCAGTGGCAATGTAGGATAGGTTTCTGAAAAACATCGCAGGGTGGTGCGCATTGTATGGGTGTGTGTTACATGACATTCACTAGTAGGAGTGAGAAAAACATCACGGGGTGGTGCGCATTGTATGGGTGTGTGTTACATTACATTCACTAGTAGGAGTGAGAAAAACATCACGGGGTGGTGCGCATTGTATGGGTGTGTGTTACATTACATTCACTAGTAGGAGTGAGAAAAACATCACGGGGTGCTGTGAATCGGAGGGTCTGAAATAGGATAGGCAGTGAGTGGCAATGTAGGATGGAGAAAAGCACCGCGGGTTGGTCAGCATAGGGAGGTCAGGGAACATGCAGTGGCAATGTAGGATAAGTTTCTGAAAAACATCGCGGGGTGGTTCGCATTGTATGGGTGTGTGTTACATTACATTCACTAGTAGGAGTGAGAAAAACATCACGGGGTGGTGCGCATTGTATGGGTGTGTGTTACGTTACATTCACTAGTAGGAGTGATAAAAGCATCACGGGGTGGTGTGAATCGGAGGGTCTGAATTAGGATAGGCAGTGAGTGGCAATGTAGGATGGAGAAAAGCACCGCGGGGTGGTCAGCATGGGGAGGTCAGGGAACATGCAGTGGCAATGTAGGATAGGTTTCTAAAAAACATCGCGGGGTGGTGCGCATTGTATGGGTGTGCGTTACATTACATTCACTTGTAGGAGTGAGAAAAACATCACGGCGTGGTGTGAATCGGAGGGTCTGAATTAGGATAGGCAGTGAGTGGCAATGTAGGATGGAGGAAAGCACCGCGGGGTGGTCAGCATGGGGAGGTCAGGGAACATGCAGTGGCAAGGTAGGATAGGTTTCTGAAAAACATCGCGGGGTGGTGCGCATTGTATGGGTGTGTGTTACATGACATTCACTAGTAGGAGTGAGAAAAACATCACGGGGTGGTGCGCATTGTATGGGTGTGTGTTACATTACATTCACTAGTAGGAGTGAGAAAAACATCACGGGGTGCTGTGAATCGGAGGGTCTGAATTAGGATAGGCAGTGAGTGGCAATGTAGGATGGAGAAAAGCACCGCGGGGTGGTCAGCATGGGGAGGTCAGGGAACATGCAGTGGCAATGTAGGATAGGTTTCTGAAAAACATCGCAGGGTGGTGCGCATTGTATGGGTGTGTGTTACATGACATTCACTAGTAGGAGTGAGAAAAACATCACGGGGTGGTGCGCATTGTATGGGTGTGTGTTACATTACATTCACTAGTAGGAGTGAGAAAAACATCACGGGGTGGTGCGCATTGTATGGGTGTGTGTTACATTACATTCACTAGTAGGAGTGAGAAAAACATCACGGGGTGCTGTGAATCGGAGGGTCTGAATTAGGATAGGCAGTGAGTGGCAATGTAGGATGGAGAAAAGCACCGCAGGTTGGTCATCATAGGGAGGTCAGGGAACATGCAGTGGCAATGTAGGATAAGTTTCTGAAAAACATCGCGGGGTGGTGCGCATTGTATGGGTGTGTGTTACATTACATTCACTAGTAGGAGTGAGAAAAACATCACGGGGTGGTGCGCATTGTATGGGTGTGTGTTACGTTACATTCACTAGTAGGAGTGAGAAAAGCATCACGGGGTGGTGTGAATAGGAGGGTCTGAATTAGGATAGGCAGTGAGTGGCAATGTAGGATGGAGAAAAGCACCGCGGGGTGGTCAGCATGGGGAGGTCAGGGAACATGCAGTGGCAATGTAGGATAGGTTTCTAAAAAACATCGCGGGGTGGTGCGCATTGTATGGGTGTGCGTTACATTACATTCACTTGTAGGAGTGAGAAAAACATCACGGCGTGGTGTGAATCGGAGGGTCTGAATTAGGATAGGCAGTGAGTGGCAATGTAGGATGGAGAAAAGCACCGCGGGGTGGTCAGCATGGGGACGTCAGGGAACATGCAGTGGCAATGTAGGATAGGTTTCTGAAAATCATCGCGGGGTGGTGCGCATTGTATGGGTGTGTGTTACAATACATTCACTAGTAGGAGTGAGAAAAACATCACGGGGTGGTGCGCATTGTATGGGTGTGTGTTACATTATATTCACTTGTAGGAGTGAGAAAAACATCACGGGGTGGTGTGAATCGGAGGGTCTGAATTAGGATAGGCAGGGAGTGGCAATGCAGGATGAAGAAAAGCACCGCGGGGTGGTCAGCATGGGGAGGTCAGGGAACATGCAGTGGCAATGTAGGATAGGTTTCTGAAAAACATCGCGGGGTGGTGCGCATTGTATGGGTGTGTGTTACATTACAGTCACTAGTAGGAATGAGAAAAACATCACGGGCTGGTGCGCATTGTATGGGTGTGTGTTACGTTACATTCATTAGTAGGAGTGAGAAAAACATCACGGGGTGGTGCGCATTGTATGGGTGTGTGTTACATTACATTCACTAGTAGGAGTGAGAAAAACACCACGGGGTGGTGTGAATTGGAGGGTCTGAATTAGGATAGGCAGTGAGTGGCAATGTAGGATGGAGAAAAGCACCGCGGGGTGGTCAGCATGGGGAGGTCAGGGAATATGCAGTGGCAATGTAGGATAGGTTTCTAAAAAACATCGCGGGGTGATGCGCATTGTATGGGTGTGTGTTACATTACATTCACTTGTAGGATTGAGAAAAACATCACGGGGGGGGTGTGAATCGGAGGGTCTGAATTAGGATAGGCAGTGAGTGGCAATGTAGGATGGAGAAAAGCACCGCGGGGTGGTCAGCATGGGGAGGTCAGGGAACATGCAGTGGCAATGTAGGATAGGTTTCTGAAAAACATCGCGGGGTGGTGCGCATTGTATGGGTGTGTGTTACAATACATTCACTAGTAGGAGTGAGAAAAACATCACGGGGTGGTGCGCATTGTATGGGTGTGTGTTACATTACATTCACTTGTAGGAGTGAGAAAATCATCACGGCGTGGTGTGAATCGGATGGTCTGAATTAGGATAGGCAGTGAGTGGCAATGTAGGATGGAGAAAAGCACCGCGGGGTGGTCAGCATGGGGAGGTCAGGGAACATGCAGTGGCAATGTAGGATAGGTTTCTGAAAAACATCACGGGGTGGTGTGCATTGTATGGGTATGTGTTACATTACAGTCACTGGTAGGAGTGAGAAAAATATCACGGGCTGGTGCGCATTGTATGGGTGTGTGTTACGTTACATTCACTTGTAGGAGTGAGAAAAACATCACGGGGTGGTGTGAATCGGAGGGTCTGAATTAGGATAGGCAGTGAGTGGCAATGTAGGATGGAGAAAAGCACCGCGGGGTGGTCAGCATGGGGAGGTCAGGGAACATGCAGTGGCAATGTAGGATAGGATTCTGAAAAACATCGCGGGGTGGTGCGCATTGTATGGGTGTGTGTTACATTACATTCACTAGTAGGAGTGAGAAAAACATCACCGGTTTGGGCGCATTGTATGGGTGTGTGTTACATTACAT
This sequence comes from Cavia porcellus, assembly GCF_034190915.1. Classification (NCBI taxonomy): domain Eukaryota; kingdom Metazoa; phylum Chordata; class Mammalia; order Rodentia; family Caviidae; genus Cavia; species Cavia porcellus. Next base: position 34,328,171 of record NW_026947515.1, read on the forward strand.
TCACTAGTAGGAGTGAGAAAAACATCACGGGGTGGTGTGAATCGGAGGGTCTGAATTAGGATAGGCAGTGAGTGGCAATGTAGGATGGAGAAAAGCACCGCGGGGTGGTCAGCATGGGGAGGTCAGGGAACATGCAGTGGCAATGTAGGATAGGTTTCTGAAAAACATCGCGGGGTGGTGCGCATTGTATGGGTGTGTGTTACATGACATTCACTAGTAGGAGTGAGAAAACCATCACGGGGTGGTGCGCATTGTATGGGTGTGTGTTACATTACATTCACTAGTAGGAGTGAGAAAAACATCACGGGGTGGTGCGCATTGTATGGGTGTGTGTTACATTACATTCACTAGTAGGAGTGAGAAAAACACCACGGGGTGGTGTGAATCGGAGGGTCTGAATTAGGATAGGCAGTTAGTGGCTATGTAGGGTGGAGAAAAGCACCGCGGGGTGGTCAGCATGGGGTGGTCAGGGAACATGCAGTGGCAATGTAGGATAGGTTTCTGAAAAACATCGCGGGGTGGTGCGCATTGCATGGGTGTGTGTTACATTACATTCACTATTAGGAGTGAGAAAAACATAACGGGGTGGTGCGCATTGTATGGGTGTGTGTTACATTACATTCACTAGTAGGAGTGAGAAAAACATCACGGGGTTGTGTGAATTGGAGGGTCTGAATTAGGATAGGCAGTGAGTGGCAATGTAGGATGGAGAAAAGCACCGCGGGGTGGTCAGCATGCGGAGGTGAGGGAACATGCAGTGGCAATGTAGGATAGGTTTCTAAAAAACATCGCGGGGTGGTGCGCATTGTATGGGTGTGTGTTACATTACATTCACTTGTAGGAGTGAGAAAAACATCACGGGGTGGTGTGAATCGGAGGGTCTGAATTAGGATAGGCAGGGAGTGGCAATGTAGGATGGAGAAAAGCACCGCGGGGTGGTCAGCATGGGGAGGTCAGGGAACATGCAGTGGCAATGTAGGATAGGTTTCTGAAAATCATCGCGGGGTGGTGCGCATTGTATGGGTGTGTGTTACAATACATTCACTAGTAGGAGTGAGAAAAACATAACGGGGTGGTGCGCATTGTATGGGTGTGTGTTACATTACATTCACTAGTAGGAGTGAGAAAAACATCACGGGGTTGTGTGAATTGGAGGGTCTGAATTAGGATAGGCAGTGAGTGGCAATGTAGGATGGAGAAAAGCACCGCGGGGTGGTCAGCATGCGGAGGTCAGGGAACATGCAGTGGCAATGTAGGATAGGTTTCTAAAAAACATCGCGGGGTGGTGCGCATTGTATGGGTGTGTGTTACATTACATTCACTTGTAGGAGTGAGAAAAACATCACGGGGTGGTGTGAATCGGAGGGTCTGAATTAGGATAGGCAGGGAGTGGCAATGTAGGATGGAGAAAAGCACCGCGGGGTGGTCAGCATGGGGAGGTCAGGGAACATGCAGTGGCAATGTAGGATAGGTTTCTGAAAAACATCGCGGGGTGGTGCGCATTGTATGGGTGTGTGTTACATTACAGTCACTAGTAGGAGTGAGAAAAACATCACGGGCTGGTGCGCATTGTATGGGTGTGTGTTACGTTACATTCATTAGTAGGAGTGAGAAAAACATCACGGGGTGGTGCGCATTGTATGGGTGTGTGTTACATTACATTCACTAGTAGGAGTGAGAAAAACACCACGGGGTGGTGTGAATCGGAGTGTCTGAATTAGGATAGGCAGTGAGTGGCAATGTAGGATGGAGAAAAGCACCGCGGGGTGGTCAGCATGGGGAGGTCAGGGAACATGCAGTGGCAATGTAGGATAGGTTTCTGAAAAACATCGCGGGGTGGTGCGCATTGTATGGGTGTGTGTTACAATACATTCACTAGTAGGAGTGAGAAAAACATCACGGGGTGGTGCGCATTGTATGGGTGTGTGTTACATTACATTCACTTGTAGGAGTGAGAAAATCATCACGGCGTGGTGTGAATCGGATGGTCTGAATTAGGATAGGCAGTGAGTGGCAAAGTAGGATGGAGAAAAGCACCGCGGGGTGGTCAGCATGGGGAGGTCAGGGAACATGCAGTGGCAATGTAGGATAGGTTTCTGAAAAACATCACGGGGTGGTGTGCATTGTATGGGTATGTGTTACATTACAGTCACTGGTAGGAGTGAGAAAAACATCACGGGCTGGTGCGCATTGTATGGGTGTGTGTTACGTTACATTCACTTGTAGGAGTGAGAAAAACATCACGGTGTGGTGTGAATCGGAGGGTCTGAATTAGGATAGGCAGTGAGTGGCAATGGAGGATGGAGAAAAGCACCGCGGGGTGGTCAGCATGGGGAGGTCAGGGAACATGCAGTGGCAATGTAGGATAGGTTTCTGAAAAACATCGCGGGGTGGTGCGCATTGTATGGGTGTGTGTTACATTACATTCACTAGTAGGAGTGAGAAAAACATCACCGGTTTGGGCGCATTGTATGGGTGTGTGTTACATTACATTCACTAGTAGGAGTGAGAAAAACATCACGGGGTGGTGTGAATCGGAGGGTCTGAATTAGGATAGGCAGTGAGTGGCAATGTAGGATGGAGAAAAGCACCGCGGGGTGGTCAGCATGGGGAGGTCAGGGAACATGCAGTGGCAATGTAGGATAGGTTTCTGAAAAACATCGCGGGGTGGTGCGCATTGTATGGGTGTGTGTTACATTACATTCACTAGTAGGAGTGAGAAAAACATCGCGGGGTGGGGCGCATTGTATGGGTGTGTGTTACATTACATTCACCAATAGGAGTGAGAAAAACATCACGGGGTGGTGCGCATTGTATGGGTGTGTGTTACATTACATTCCCTAGTTAGTGAAAAAACATCACGGGGTGGTGTGAATCGGAGGGTCTGAATTAGGATAGGCAGTGAGTGGCAATGTAGGATGGAGAAAAGCACCGCGGGGTGGTCAGCATGGGGAGGTCAGGGAACATGCAGTGGCAAAGTAGGATAGGTTTCTGAAAAACATCGCGGAGTGGTGCGCATTTTATGGGTGTGTGTTACATTACATTCACTAGTAGGAGTGAGAAAAACATCACGGGGTGGTGCGCATTGTATGGGTGTGTGTTACATTACATTCACTAGTAGGAGTGAGAAAAACATCACGGGGTGGTGCGCATTGTATGGGTGTGTGTTACATTACATTCACTAGTAGGAGTGAGAAAAACATCACGGGGTGGTGTGAATCGGAGGGTCTGAATTAGGATAGGCCGTGAGTGGCAATGTAGGATGGAGAAAAGCACCCCGGGGTGATCAGCATGGGGAGGTCAGGAAACATGTAGTGGCAATGTAGGATAGGTTTCTGAAAAACATCGCGGGGTGGTGCGCATTTTATGGGTGTGTGTTACATGACATTCACTAGTAGGAGTGAGAAAAACATCACGGGGTGGTGCGCATTGTATGGGTGTGTGTTACATTACATTCACTAGTAGGAGTGAGAAAAACACCACAGGGTGGTGTGAATCGGAGGGTCTGAATTAGGATAGGCAGTGAATGGCAATGTAGGATGGAGAAAAGCACCGCGGCGTGGTCAGCATGGGGAGGTCAAGGAACATGCAGTGGGAATGTAGGATAGGTTTCTGAAAAACATCGTGGGGTGGTGCGCATTGTATGGGTGTGTGTTACATTACATTCACTTGTAGGAGTGAGAAAAACATCACGGGGTGGTGCGCATTGCATGGGTGTGTGTTACATTACATTCACTAGTAGGAGTGAGACAAATATCGCGGTGTGGGGCGCATTGTATGGGTGTGTGTTACATTACATTCACTAGTAGGAGTGAGAAAAACATCACGGGGTGGTGCGCATTGTATGGGTGTGTGTTACATTACATTCCCAAGTTAGTGAAAAAACATCACGGGGTGGTGTGAATCGGAGGGTCTGAATTAGGATAGGCAGTGAGTGGCAATGTAGGATGGAGAAAAGCACCGCAGGTTGGTCAGCATGGGGAGGTCAGGGAACATGCAGTGGCAATGTAGGATAGGTTTCTGAAAAACATCGCGGGGTGGTGCGCATTGTATGGGAGTGTGTTACATTACATTCACTAGTAGGAGTGAGAAAAACATCACGGGGTGGTGCTCATTGTATGGGTGTGTGTTACATTACATTCACTAGTAGGAGTGAGAAAAACATCACGGGGTGGTGTGAATCGGAGGGTCTGAATTAGGATAGGCAGTGAGTGGCAATGTAGGATGGAGAAAAGCACCGCGGGGTGGTCAGCATGGGGAGGTCAGGGAACATGCAGTGGCAAAGTAGGATAGGTTTCTGAAAAACATCGCGGGGTGGTGCTCCTTGTATGGGTGTGCGTGACATTACATTCACTAGTAGCAGTGAGAAAAACATCGTGGGGTGGTGCGCATTGTATGGGTGTGTGTTACATTACATTCACTAGTAGGAGTGAGAAAAACATCACGGGGTGGTGCGCATTGTATGGGTGTGTGTTACATTACATTCCCTAGTTAGTGAAAAAACATCACGGGGTGGTGTGAATCGGAGGGTCTGAATTAGGATAGGCAGTGAGTGGCAATGTAGGATGGAGAAAAGCACCAAGGGGTGGTCAGCATGGGGAGGTCAGGGAACATGCATTGGCAATGTAGGATAGGTTTCTGAAAAACATCGCGGGGTCGTGCGCATTGTATGGGAGTGTGTTACATTACATTCACTAGTAGGAGTGAGAAAAACATCACGGGGTGGTGCTCATTGTATGGGTGTGTGTTACATTACATTCACTAGTAGGAGTGAGAAAAACATCACGGGGTGGTGTGAATCGGAGCGTCTGAATTAGGATAGGCAGTGAGTGGCAATGTAGGATGGAGAAAAGCACCGCGGGGTGGTCAGCATGGGGAGGTCAGGGAACATGCAGTGGCAATGTAGGATAGGTTTCTGAAAAACATCGCGGAGTGGTGCGCATTTTATGGGTGTGTGTTACATTACATTCACTAGTAGGAGTGAGAAAAACATCGTGGGGTGGTGCGCATTGTATGGGTGTGTGTTACATTACATTCACTAGTAGGAGTGAGAAAAACATCACGGGGTGGTGCGCATTGTATGGGTGTGTGTTACATTACATTCACTAGTAGGAGTGAGAAAAACATCATGGTGTGGTGTGAATCGGAGGGTCTGAATTAGGATAGGCAGTGAGTGGAAATGTAGGTTGGAGAAAAGCACCGCGGGGTGGTCAGCATGGGGAGGTCAGGGAACATGCAGTGGCAATGTAGGATAGGTTTCTGAGAAACATCGCGGGGTGTTGCGCATTGTATGGGTGTGTGTTACATTACATTCACTAGTAGGAGTGAGAAAAACATCACGGGGTGGTGCGCATTGTATGGGTGTGTGTTACATTACATTCACTAGTAGGAGTGAGAAAAACATCACGGGGTGGTGTGAATCGGAGGGTCTGAATTAGGATAGGCAGTGAGTGGCAATGTAGGATGGAGAAAAGCACCGCGGGGTGGTCAGCATGGGGAGGTCAGGGAACATGCAGTGGCAATGTAGGATAGGTTTCTGAAAAACATCGAGGGGTGGTGCGCATTGTATGGGTGTGTGTTACATTACATTCACTAGTAGGAGTGAGAAACTCATCACGGGGTGGTGCGCATTGTATGGGTGTGTGTTACATTACATTCACTAGTGGGAGTGAGAAAAACATCACGGGGTGGTGTGAATCGGAGGGTCTGAATTAGGATAGGCAGTGAGTGGCAATGTAGGATGGAGAAAAGCACCGCGGGGTGGTCAGCATGGGTAGGTCAGGGAACATGCAGTGGCAATGTAGGATAGGTTTCTGAAAAACATCGTGGGGTGGTGCGCATTGTATGGGTGTGTTTTACATTACATTCACTAGTAGGAGTGATAAAAAAATCACGGGGTGGTGCGCATTGTATGGGTGTGTGTTACATTTCATTCACTAGTAGGAGTGAGAAAAACATCACGGGGTGGTGTGAATCGGAGGGTCTGAATTAGGATAGGCCGTGAGTGGCAATGTAGGATGGAGAAAAGCACCCCGGGGTGATCAGCATGGGGAGGTCAGGAAACATGTAGTGGCAATGTAGGATAGGTTTCTGAAAAACATCGCGGGGTGGTGCGCATTTTATGGGTGTGTGTTACATGACATTCACTAGTAGGAGTGAGAAAAACATCACGGGGTGGTGCGCATTGTATGGGTGTGTGTTACATTACATTCACTAGTAGGAGTGAGAAAAACACCACAGGGTGGTGTGAATCGGAGGGTCTGAATTAGGATAGGCAGTGAGTAGCAATGTAGGATGGAGAAAAGCACCACGGGGTGGACAGCATGGGGAGGTCAGGGAACATGCTGTGGGAATGTAGGATAGGTTTCTGAAAAACATCGCCGGGTGGTGCGCATTGCATGGGTGTGTGTTACATTACATTCACTAGTAGGAGTGAGAAAAACATCACGGGGTGGTGCGCATTGCATGGGTGTGTGTTATATTACATTCACTAGTAGAAGTGAGAAAAACATCACAGGGTGGTGTGAATCGGAGGGTCTGAATTAGGATAGGCAGTGAGTGGCAATGTAGGATGGAGAAAAGCACCGCGGCGTGGTCAGCATGGGGAGGTCAAGGAACATGCAGTGGGAATGTAGGATAGGTTTCTGAAAAACATCGTGGGGTGGTGCGCATTGTATGGGTGTGTGTTACATTACATTCACTTGTAGGAGTGAGAAAAACATCACGGGGTGGTGCGCATTGCATGGGTGTGTGTTACATTACATTCACTAGTAGGAGTGAGACAAACATCGCGGGGTGGGGCGCATTGTATGGGTGTGTGTTACATTACATTCACTAGTAGGAGTGAGAAAAACATCACGGGGTGGTGCGCATTGTATGGGTGTGTGTTACATTACATTCCCTAGTTAGTGAAAAAACATCACGGGGTGGTGTGAATCGGAGGGTCTGAATTAGGATAGGCAGTGAGTGGCAATGTAGGATGGAGAAAAGCACCGCGGGGTGGTCAGCATGGGGAGGTCAGGGAACATGCAGTGGCAATGTAGGATAGGTTTCTGAAAAACATCGCGGGGTGGTGCGCATTGTATGGGAGTGTGTTACATTACATTCACTAGTAGGATTGAGAAAAACATCACGGGGTGGTGCTCATTGTATGGGTGTGTGTTACATTACATTCACTAGTAGGAGTGAGAAAAACATCACGGGGTGGTGTGAATCGGAGGGTCTGAATTAGGATAGGCAGTGAGTGGCAATGTAGGATGTAGAAAAGCACCGCGGGGTGGTCAGCATGGTGAGGTCAGGGAACATGCAGTGGCAATGTAGGATAAGTTTCTGAAAAACATCGCGGAGTGGTGCGCATTTTATGGGTGTGTGTTACATTACATTCACTAGTAGGAGTGAGAAAAACATCACGGGGTGGTGCGCATTGTATGGGTGTGTGTTACATTACATTCACTAGTAGGAGTGAGAAAAACATCACGGGGTGGTGCGCATTGTATGGGTGTGTGTTACATTACATTCACTAGTAGGAGTGAGAAAAACATCACGGGGTGGTGTGAATCGGAGGGTCTGAATTAGGATAGGCAGTGAGTGCCAATGTAGGATGGAGAAAAGCACCGCGGCGTGGTCAGCATGGGGAGGTCAGGGAACATGCAGTGGCAAAGTAGGATAGGTTTCTGAAAAACATCGCGGGGTGGTGCTCCTCGTATGGGTGTGCCTTACATTACATTCACTAGTAGCAGTGAGAAAAACATCACAGGGTGGTGCGCATTGTATGGGTGTGTGTAACATAACATTCACTAGTAGGAGTGAGAAAAACATCACGGGGTGGTGTGAATCGGAGGGTCTGAATTAGGATAGGCCGTGAGTGGCAATGTAGGATGGAGAAAAGCACCCCGGGGTGATCAGCATGGGGAGGTCAGGGAACATGTAGTGGCAATGTAGGATAGGTTTCTGAAAAACATCGCGGGGTGGTGCGCATTTTATGGGTGTGTGTTACATGACATTCACTAGTAGGAGTGAGAAAAACATCACGGGGTGGTGCGCATTGTATGGGTGTGTGTTACATTACATTCACTAGCAGGAGTGAGAAAAACACCACAGGGTGGTGTGAATCGGAGGGTCTGAATTAGGATAGGCAGTGAGTGGCAATGTAGGATGGAGAAAAGCACCACGGGGTGGACAGCATGGGGAGGTCAGGGAACATGCTGTGGGAATGTAGGATAGGTTTCTGAAAAACATCGTGGGGTGGTGCGCATTGTATGGGTGTGTGTTACATTACATTCACTTGTAGGAGTGAGAAAAACATCACGGGGTGGTGCGCATTGCATGGGTGTGTGTTACATTACATTCACTAGTAGGAGTGAGAAAAACATCGCGGGGTGGGGCGCATTGTATGGGTGTGTGTTACATTACATTCACTAGTAGGAGTGAGAAAAACATCACGGGGTGGTGCGCATTGTATGGGTGTGTGTTACATTACATTCCCTAGTTAGTGAAAAAACATCACGGGGTGGTGTGAATCGGAGGGTCTGTATTAGGATAGGCAGTGAGTGGCAATGTAGGATGGAGAAAAGCACCAAGGGGTGGTCAGCATGGGGAGGTCAGGGAACATGCAGTGGCAATGTAGGATAGGTTTCTGAAAAACATCGCGGGGTGGTGCGCATTGTATGGGAGTGTGTTACATTACATTCACTAGTAGGAGTGAGAAAAACATCACGGGGTGGTGCTCATTGTATGGGTGTGTGTTACATTACATTCACTAGTAGGAGTGAGAAAAACATCACGGGGTGGTGTGAATCGGAGGGTCTGAATTAGGATAGGCAGTGAGTGGCAATGTAGGATGGAGAAAAGCACCGCGGGGTGGTCAGCAAGGGGAGGTCAGGGAACATGCAGTGGCAATGTAGGATAGGTTTCTGAAAAACATCGCGGAGTGGTGCGCATTTTATGGGTGTGTGTTACATTACATTCACTAGTAGGAGTGAGAAAAACATCACGGGGTGGTGCGCATTGTATGGTTGTGTGTTACATTACATTCACTAGTAGGAGTGAGAAAAACATCACGGGGTGGTGCGCATTGTATGGGTGTGTGTTACATTACATTCACTAGTAGGAGTGAGAAAAACATCATGGTGTGGTGTGAATCGGAGGGTCTGAATTAGGATAGGCAGTGAGTGGAAATGTAGGTTGGAGAAAAGCACCGCGGGGTGGTCAGCATGGGGAGGTCAGGGAACATGCAGTGGCAATGTAGGATAGGTTTCTGAAAAACATCGCAGGGTGTTGCGCATTGTATGGGTGTGTGTTACATTACATTCACTAGTAGGAGTGAGAAAAACATCACGGGGTGGTGCGCATTGTATGGGTGTGTGTTACATTACATTCACTAGTAGGAGTGAGAAAAACATCACGGGGTGGTGTGAATCGGAGGGTCTGAATTAGGATAGGCAGTGAGTGGCAATGTAGGATGGAGAAAAGCACCGCGGGGTGGTCAGCATGGGGAGCTCAGGGAACATGCAGTGGCAATGTAGGATAGGTTTCTGAAAAACATCGAGGGGTGGTGCGCATTGTATGGGTGTGTGTTACATTACATTCACTAGTAGGAGTGAGAAACTCATCACGGGGTGGTGCGCATTGTATGGGTGTGTGTTACATTACATTCACTAGTGGGAGTGAGAAAAACATCACGGGGTGGTGTGAATCGGAGGGTCTGAATTAGGATAGGCAGTGAGTGGCAATGTAGGATGGAGAAAAGCACCGTGGGGTGGTCAGCATGGGTAGGTCAGGGAACATGCAGTGGCAATGTAGGATAGGTTTCTGAAAAACATCGTGGGGTGGTGCGCATTGTATGGGTGTGTGTTACATTACATTCACTAGTAGGAGTGATAAAAACATCACGGGGTGGTGCGCATTGTATGGGTGTGTGTTACATTACATTCACTAGTAGGAGTGAGAAAAACATCACGGGGTGGTGTGAATAGGAGGGTCTGAATTAGGATAGGCAGTGAGTGCCAATGTAGGATGGAGAAAAGCACCGCGGGGTGGTCAGCATGGGGAGGTCAGGGAACATGCAGTGGCAATGTAGGATAGGTTTCTGAAAAAGATCGCGGAGTGGTGCGCATTTTATGGGTGTGTGTTACATTACATTCACTAGTAGGAGTGAGAAAAACATCACGGGGTGGTGCGCATTTTATGGGTGTGTGTTACTTTACATTCACTAGTAGGAGTGAGAAAAACATCACGGGGTGGTGCGCATTGTATGGGTGTGTGTTACATTACATTCACTAGTAGGAGTGAGAAAAACATCACGGGGTGGTGTGAATCAGAGGGTCTGAATTAGGATAGGCAGTGAGTGGCAATGTAGGATGGAGAAAAGCACCGCAGGTTGGTCAGCATGGGGAGGTCAGGGAACATGCAGTGGCAATGTAGGATAGGTTTCTGAAAAACATCGCGGGGTGTTGCGCATTGTATGGGTGTGTGTTACATTACATTCACTAGTAGGAGTGAGAAAAACATCGCGGGGTGGTGCGCATTGTATGGGTGTGTGTTACATTACATTCACTAGTAGGAGTGAGAAAAACATCACGGGGTGGTGTGAATCGGAGGGTCTGAATTAGGATAGGCAGTGAGTGGCAATGTAGGATGGAGAAAAGCACCGCGGGGTGGTAAGCATGGGGAGGTCAGGGAACATGCAGTGGCAATGTAGGATAGGTTTCTGAAAAACATCGCGGGGTGTTGCGCATTGTATGGGTGTGTGTTACATTACATTCACTAGTAGGAGTGAGAAAAACATCACGGGGTGGTGCGCATTGTATGGGTGTGTGTTACATTACATTCACTAGTAGGAGTGAGAAAAACATCACGGGGTGGTGTGAATCGGAGGGTCTGAATTAGGATAGGCAGTGAGTGGCAATGTAGGATGGAGAAAAGCACCGCGGGGTGGTCAGCATGGGGAGGTCAGGGAACATGCAGTGGCAATGTAGGATAGGTTTCTGAAAAACATCGCGGGGTGGTGCGCATTGTATGGGTGTGTGTTACATGACATTCACTAGTAGGAGTGAGAAACTCATCACGGGGTGGTGCGCATTGTATGGGTGTGTGTTACATTACATTCACTAGTGGGAGTGAGAAAAACATCACGGGGTGGTGTGAATCGGAGGGTCTGAATTAGGATAGGCAGTGAGTGGCAATGTAGGATGTAGAAAAGCACCGTGGGGTGGTCAGCATGGGGAGGTCAGGGAACATGCAGTGGCAATGTAGGATAGGTTTCTGAAAAACATCGTGGGGTGGTGCGCATTGTATGGGTGTGTGTTACATTACATTCACTAGTAGGAGTGATAAAAACATCACGGGGTGGTGCGCATTGTATGGGTGTGTGTTATATTACATTCACTAGTAGGAGTGAGAAAAACATCACGGGGTGGTGTGAATCGGAGGGTCTGAATTAGGATAGGCAGTGAGTGGCAATGTAGGATGGAGAAAAGCACCGCGGGGTGGTCAGCATGGGGAGGTCAGGGAACATGCAGTGGCAATGTAGGATAGGTTTCTGAAAAACATCGCGGAGTTGTGCGCATTTTATGGGTGTGTGTTACATTACATTCACTAGTAGGAGTGAGAAAAACATCACGGGGTGGTGCGCATTTTATGGGTGTGTGTTACTTTACATTCACTAGTAGGAGTGAGAAAAACATCACGGGGTGTTGCGCATTGTATGGGTGTGTGTTACATTACATTCACTAGTAGGAGTGAGAAAAACATCACGGGGTGGTGTGAATCGGAGGGTCTGAATTAGGATAGGCAGTGAGTGGCAATGTAGGATGGAGAAAAGCACCGCGGGTTGGTCAGCATGGGGAGGTCAGGGAACATGCAGTGGCAATGTAGGATAGGTTTCTGAAAAACATCGCGGGGTGTTGCGCATTGTATGGGTGTGTGTTACATTACATTCACTAGTAGGAGTGAGAAAAACATCGCGGGGTGGTGCGCATTGTATGGGTGTGTGTTACATTACATTCACTAGTAGGAGTGAGAAAAACATCACGGGGTGGTGTGAATCGGAGGGTCTGAATTAGGATAGGCAGTGAGTGTCAATGTAGGATGGAGAAAAGCACCGCGGGCTGGTCAGCATGGGGAGGTCAGGGAGCATGCAGTGGCAATGTACTATAGGTTTCTGAAAAACATCGCGGAGTGGTGCGCATTTTATGGGTGTGTGTTACATGACATTCACTAGTAGGAGTGAGAAAAACATCACGGGTTGGTGCGCATTGTATGGGTGTGTGTTACATTACATTCACTAGTAGGAGTGAGAAAAACATCATGGTGTGGTGTGAATCGGAGGGTCTGAATTAGGATAGGCAGTGAGTGGAAATGTAGGTTGGAGAAAAGCACCGCGGGGTGGTCAGCATGGGGAGGTCAGGGAACATGCAGTGGCATGTAGGATACGTTCCTGAAAAACATCGCGGGGTGGTGCGCATTGTATGGGTGTGTGTTACATTACATTCATTAGTAGGAGTGAGAAAAACATCACGGGGTGGTGCGCATTGTATGGGTGTGTGTTACATTACATTCACTAGTAGGAGTGAGAAAAACATCACGGGGTGGTGCGCATTGTATGGGTGTGTGTTACATTACATTCACTAGTAGGAGTGAGAAAAACATCATGGGGTGGTGTGAATCGGAGTGTCTGAATTAGGATAGGCAGTGAGTGGCAATGTAGGATGGAGAAAAGCACCGCGGGGTAGTCAGCATGGGGAGGGCAGGGAACATGCAGTGGCAATGTAGGATAAGTTTCTCAAAAACTTCGCGGGGTGGTGCGCATTGTATGGGTGTGTGTTACATTACATTCACTAGTAGGAGTGAGAAAAACATCACGGGGTGGTGCGCATTGTATGGGTGTGTGTTACATTACATTCACTAGTAGGAATGAGAAAAACATCACGGGGTGGTGCGCATTGTATGGGTTTGTGTTACATTACATTCACTAGTAGGAGTGAGAAAAACATCATGGGGTGGTGTGAATCGGAGGGTCTGAATTAGGATAGGCAGTGAGTGGCAATGTAGGATGGAGAAAAGCCCCGCGGGGTGGTCAGCATGGGGAGGTCAGGGAACATGCAGTGGCAATGTAGGATAGGTTTCTCAAAAACTTCGCGGGGTGGTGCGCATTGTATGGGTGTGTGTTACATTACATTCACTAGTGGGAGTGAGAAAAACATCACGGGGTGGTGCGCATTGTATGGGTGTGTGTTACATTACATTCACTAGTAGGAGTGAGAAAAACACCACGGGGTGGTGTGAATCGGATGGTCTGAATTAGGATAGGCAGTGAGGGGCAATGTAGGATGGAGAAAAGCACCGCGGGGTGGTCAGCACGGGGAGGTCAGGGAACATGCAGTGGCAATGTAGGATAGGTTTCTGAAAAACATCGCGGGGTGGTGCGCATTGTATGGGTGTGTGTTATAATACATTCACTAGTAGGAGTGAGAAAAACATCACGGGGTGGTGCGCATTGTATGGGTGTGTGTTACATTACATTCACTAGTAGGAGTGAGAAAAACATCATGGGGTGGTGTGAATCGGAGGGTCTGAATTAGGATAGGCAGTGAGTGGCAATGTAGGATGGAGAAAAGCACCGCGGGATGGTCAGCATGGGGAGGTCAGGGAACATGCAGTGGCAATGTAGGGTAGGTTTCTGAAAAACATCGCGGGGTGGTGCGCATTGTATGGGTGTGTGTTACATTACATTCACTAGTAGGAGTGAGAAAAACATAGCGGGGTGCTGCGCATTGTATGGGTGTGTGTTACATTACATTCCCTAGCAGGAGTGAAAAACCATCACGGGGTGGTGTGAATCGGAGGGTCTGAATTAGGATAGGCAGTGAGTGGCAATGTAGGATGGAGAAAAGCACCGCGGGGTGGTCAGCATGGGGAGGTCAGGGAACATTCAGTGGCAATGTAGGATAGGTTTCTGAAAAACATCGCGGGGTGTTGCGCATTGTATGGGTGTGTGTTACATTACAATCACTAGTAGGAGTAAGAAAAACATAGTGGGGTGGTGCGCATTGTATGGGTGTGTGTTACATTACATTCACTAGTAGGAGTGAGAAAAACATCACGGCTTGTGTGAATCGGAGGGTCTGAATTAGGATAGGCAGTGAGTGTCAATGTAGGATGGAGAAAAGCACCGCGGGGTGGTCAGCATGGGGAGGTCAGGGAACATGCAGTGGCAATGTAGGATAGGTTTCTGAAAAACATCGCGGAGTGGTGCGCATTTTATGGGTGTGTGTTACATGACATTCACTAGTAGGAGTGAGAAAAACATCACGGTTTGGTGCGCATTGTATGGGTGTGTGTTACATTACATTCACTAGTAGGAGTGAGAAAAACATCACGCGGTGGTGTGAATCGGAGGGTCTGAATTAGGATAGGCAGTGAGTGGCAATGTAGGATGGAGAAAAGCACCGTGGGGTGGTCAGCATGGGGAGGTCAGGGAACATGCAGTGGCAATGTAGGATAGGTTTCTGAAAAACATCGCGGGGTGGTGCGCATTGTATGGGTGTGTGTTACATTACATTCACTAGTAGGAGTGAGAAAAACATCACGGGGTGGTGCGCATTGTACGGGTGTGTGTTACATTACATTCACTAGTAGGAGTGAGAAAAACATCACGGGGTGGTGTGAATCGGAGCGTCTGTGTTAGGATAGGCAGTGAGTGGCAATGTAGGATAGAGAAAAGCACCGCGGGGTGGTCAGCATGGGGAGGTCAGGGAACATGCAGTGGCAATGTAGGATAGGTTTCTGAAAAACATCGCGGGGTGGTGCGCATTGTATGGGTGTGTGTTACATTACATTCACTAGTAGGAGTGAGAAAAACATCACGGGGTGGTGTGAATCGGAGGGTCTTAATTAGGATAGGCAGTGAGTGGCAATGTAGGATGGAGAAAAGCACCGCGGGGTGGTCCGCATGGGGAGGTCAGGGAACATGCAGTGGCAATGTAGGATAGGTTTCTGAAAAACATCGCGGGGTGGTGCGCATTGTATGGGTGTGTGTTACAATACATTCACTAGTAGGAGTGAGAAAAACATCACGGGGTGGTGCGCATTGTATGGGTGTGTGTTACATTACATTCACTAGTAGGAGTGAGAAAAACATCATGGGGTGGTGTGAATCGGAGGGTCTGAATTAGGATAGGCAGTGAGTGGCAATGTAGGATGGAGAAAAGCACCGCGGGATGGTCAGCATGGGGAGGTCAGGGAACATGCAGTGGCAATGTAGGGTAGGTTTCTGAAAAACATCGCGGGGTGGTGCGCATTGTATGGGTGTGTGTTACATTACATTCACTAGTAGGAGTGAGAAAAACATAGCGGGGTGCTGCGCATTGTATGGGTGTGTGTTACATGACATTCACTAGTAGGAGTGAGAAACTCATCACGGGGTGGTGCGCATTGTATGGGTGTGTGTTACATTACATTCACTAGTGGGAGTGAGAAAAACATCACGGGGTGGTGTGAATCGGAGGGTCTGAATTAGGATAGGCAGTGAGTGGCAATGTAGGATGTAGAAAAGCACCGTGGGGTGGTCAGCATGGGGAGGTCAGGGAACATGCAGTGGCAATGTAGGATAGGTTTCTGAAAAACATCGTGGGGTGGTGCGCATTGTATGGGTGTGTGTTACATTACATTCACTAGTAGGAGTGATAAAAACATCACGGGGTGGTGCGCATTGTATGGGTGTGTGTTATATTACATTCACTAGTAGGAGTGAGAAAAACATCACGGGGTGGTGTGAATCGGAGGGTCTGAATTAGGATAGGCAGTGAGTGGCAATGTAGGATGGAGAAAAGCACCGCGGGGTGGTCAGCATGGGGAGGTCAGGGAACATGCAGTGGCAATGTAGGATAGGTTTCTGAAAAACATCGCGGAGTTGTGCGCATTTTATGGGTGTGTGTTACATTACATTCACTAGTAGGAGTGAGAAAAACATCACGGGGTGGTGCGCATTTTATGGGTGTGTGTTACTTTACATTCACTAGTAGGAGTGAGAAAAACATCAAGGGGTGGTGCGCATTGTATGGGTGTGTGTTACATTACATTCACTAGTAGGAGTGAGAAAAACATCACGGGGTGGTGTGAATCGGAGGGTCTGAATTAGGATAGGCAGTGAGTGGCAATGTAGGATGGAGAAAAGCACCGCGGGTTGGTCAGCATGGGGAGGTCAGGGAACATGCAGTGGCAATGTAGGATAGGTTTCTGAAAAACATCGCGGGGTGTTGCGCATTGTATGGGTGTGTGTTACATTACATTCACTAGTAGGAGTGAGAAAAACATCGCGGGGTGGTGCGCATTGTATGGGTGTGTGTTACATTACATTCACTAGTAGGAGTGAGAAAAACATCACGGGGTGGTGTGAATCGGAGGGTCTGAATTAGGATAGGCAGTGAGTGTCAATGTAGGATGGAGAAAAGCACCGCGGGCTGGTCAGCATGGGGAGGTCAGGGAGCATGCAGTGGCAATGTACTATAGGTTTCTGAAAAACATCGCGGAGTGGTGCGCATTTTATGGGTGTGTGTTACATGACATTCACTAGTAGGAGTGAGAAAAACATCACGGGTTGGTGCGCATTGTATGGGTGTGTGTTACATTACATTCACTAGTAGGAGTGAGAAAAACATCATGGTGTGGTGTGAATCGGAGGGTCTGAATTAGGATAGGCAGTGAGTGGAAATGTAGGTTGGAGAAAAGCACCGCGGGGTGGTCAGCATGGGGAGGTCAGGGAACATGCAGTGGCATGTAGGATACGTTCCTGAAAAACATCGCGGGGTGGTGCGCATTGTATGGGTGTGTGTTACATTACATTCATTAGTAGGAGTGAGAAAAACATCACGGGGTGGTGCGCATTGTATGGGTGTGTGTTACATTACATTCACTAGTAGGAGTGAGAAAAACATCACGGGGTGGTGCGCATTGTATGGGTGTGTGTTACATTACATTCACTAGTAGGAGTGAGAAAAACATCATGGGGTGGTGTGAATCGGAGTGTCTGAATTAGGATAGGCAGTGAGTGGCAATGTAGGATGGAGAAAAGCACCGCGGGGTAGTCAGCATGGGGAGGGCAGGGAACATGCAGTGGCAATGTAGGATAAGTTTCTCAAAAACTTCGCGGGGTGGTGCGCATTGTATGGGTGTGTGTTACATTACATTCACTAGTAGGAGTGAGAAAAACATCACGGGGTGGTGCGCATTGTATGGGTGTGTGTTACATTACATTCACTAGTAGGAATGAGAAAAACATCACGGGGTGGTGCGCATTGTATGGGTTTGTGTTACATTACATTCACTAGTAGGAGTGAGAAAAACATCATGGGGTGGTGTGAATCGGAGGGTCTGAATTAGGATAGGCAGTGAGTGGCAATGTAGGATGGAGAAAAGCCCCGCGGGGTGGTCAGCATGGGGAGGTCAGGGAACATGCAGTGGCAATGTAGGATAGGTTTCTCAAAAACTTCGCGGGGTGGTGCGCATTGTATGGGTGTGTGTTACATTACATTCACTAGTGGGAGTGAGAAAAACATCACGGGGTGGTGCGCATTGTATGGGTGTGTGTTACATTACATTCACTAGTAGGAGTGAGAAAAACACCACGGGGTGGTGTGAATCGGATGGTCTGAATTAGGATAGGCAGTGAGGGGCAATGTAGGATGGAGAAAAGCACCGCAGGGTGGTCAGCACGGGGAGGTCAGGGAACATGCAGTGGCAATGTAGGATAGGTTTCTGAAAAACATCGCGGGGTGGTGCGCATTGTATGGGTGTGTGTTATAATACATTCACTAGTAGGAGTGAGAAAAACATCACGGGGTGGTGCGCATTGTATGGGTGTGTGTTACATTACATTCATTAGTAGGAGTGAGAAAAACATCATGGGGTGGTGTGAATCGGAGGGTCTGAATTAGGATAGGCAGTGAGTGGCAATGTAGGATGGAGAAAAGCACCGCGGGATGGTCAGCATGGGGAGGTCAGGGAACATGCAGTGGCAATGTAGGGTAGGTTTCTGAAAAACATCGCGGGGTGGTGCGCATTGTATGGGTGTGTGTTACATTACATTCACTAGTAGGAGTGAGAAAAACATAGCGGGCTGCTGCGCATTGTATGGGTGTGTGTTACATTACATTCCCTAGTAGGAGTGAAAAACCATCACGGGGTGGTGTGAATCGGAGGGTCTGAATTAGGATAGGCAGTGAGTGGCAATGTAGGATGGAGAAAAGCACCGCGGGGTGGTCAGCATGGGGAGGTCAGGGAACATTCAGTGGCAATGTAGGATAGGTTTCTGAAAAACATCGCGGGGTGTTGCGCATTGTATGGGTGTGTGTTACATTACAATCACTAGTAGGAGTAAGAAAAACATAGTGGGGTGGTGCGCATTGTATGGGTGTGTGTTACATTACATTCACTAGTAGGAGTGAGAAAAACATCACGGGTTGTGTGAATCGGAGTGTCTGAATTAGGATAGGCAGTGAGTGTCAATGTAGGATGGAGAAAAGCACCGCGGGGTGGTCAGCATGGGGAGGTCAGGGAACATGCAGTGGCAATGTAGGATAGGTTTCTGAAAAACATCGCGGAGTGGTGCGCATTTTATGGGTGTGTGTTACATGACATTCACTAGTAGGAGTGAGAAAAACATCACGGTTTGGTGCGCATTGTATGGGTGTGTGTTACATTACATTCACTAGTAGGAGTGAGAAAAACATCACGCGGTGGTGTGAATCGGAGGGTCTGAATTAGGATAGGCAGTGAGTGGCAATGTAGGATGGAGAAAAGCACCGTGGGGTGGTCAGCATGGGGAGGTCAGGGAACATGCAGTGGCAATGTAGGATAGGTTTCTGAAAAACATCGCGGGGTGGTGCGCATTGTATGGGTGTGTGTTACATTACATTCACTAGTAGGAGTGAGAAAAATATCACGGGGTGGTGCGCATTGTACGGGTGTGTGTTACATTACATTCACTAGTAGGAGTGAGAAAAACATCACGGGGTGGTGTGAATCGGAGCGTCTGTGTTAGGATAGGCAGTGAGTGGCAATGTAGGATAGAGAAAAGCACCGCGGGGTGGTCAGCATGGGGAGGTCAGGGAACATGCAGTGGCAATGTAGGATAGGTTTCTGAAAAACATCGCGGGGTGGTGCGCATTGTATGGGTGTGTGTTACATTACATTCACTAGTAGGAGTGAGAAAAACATCACGGGGTGGTGTGAATCGGAGGGTCTTAATTAGGATAGGCAGTGAGTGGCAATGTAGGATGGAGAAAAGCACCGCGGGGTGGTCCGCATGGGGAGGTCAGGGAACATGCAGTGGCAATGTAGGATAGGTTTCTGAAAAACATCGCGGGGTGGTGCGCATTGTATGGGTGTGTGTTACAATACATTCACTAGTAGGAGTGAGAAAAACATCACGGGGTGGTGCGCATTGTATGGGTGTGTGTTACATTACATTCACTAGTAGGAGTGAGAAAAACATCATGGGGTGGTGTGAATCGGAGGGTCTGAATTAGGATAGGCAGTGAGTGGCAATGTAGGATGGAGAAAAGCACCGCGGGATGGTCAGCATGGGGAGGTCAGGGAACATGCAGTGGCAATGTAGGGTAGGTTTCTGAAAAACATCGCGGGGTGGTGCGCATTGTATGGGTGTGTGTTACATTACATTCACTAGTAGGAGTGAGAAAAACATAGCGGGGTGCTCCGCATTGTATGGGTGTGTGTTACATTACATTCCCTAGTAGGAGTGAAAAAACATCACGGGGTGGTGTGAATCGGAGGGTCTGAATTAGGATAGGCAGTGAGTGGCAATGTAGGATGGAGAAAAGCACCGCGGGGTGGTCAGCATGGGGAGGTCAGGGAACATTCAGTGGCAATGTAGGATAGGTTTCTGAAAAACATCGCGGGGTGTTGCGCATTGTATGGGTGTGTGTTACATTACAATCACTAGTAGGAGTGAGAAAAACATAGTGGGGTGGTGCGCATTGTATGGGTGTGTGTTACATTACATTCACTAGTAGGAGTGAGAAAAACATCACGGGGTGTGTGAATCGGAGGGTCTGAATTAGGATAGGCAGTGAGTGTCAATGTAGGATGGAGAAAAGCACCGCGAGGTGGTCAGCATGGGGAGGTCAGGGAACATGCAGTGGCAATGTAGGATAGGTTTCTGAAAAACATCGCGGAGTGGTGCGCATTTTATGGGTGTGTGTTACATGACATTCACTAGTAGGAGTGAGAAAAACATCACGGGTTGGTGCGCATTGTATGGGTGTGTGTTACATTACATTCACTAGTAGGAGTGAGAAAAACATCACGCGGTGGTGTGAATCGGAGGGTCTGAATTAGGATAGGCAGTGAGTGGCAATGTACGATGGAGAAAAGCACCGTGGGGTGGTCAGCATGGGGAGGTCAGGGAACATGCAGTGGCAATGTAGGATAGGTTTCTGAAAAACATCGCGGGGTGGTGCGCATTGTATGGGGGTGTGTTACATTACATTCACTAGTAGGAGTGAGAAAAACATCACGGGGTGGTGCGCATTGTACGGGTGTGTGTTACATTACATTCACTAGTAGGAGTGAGAAAAACATCACGGGGTGGTGTGAATCGGAGCGTCTGTGTTAGGATAGGCAGTGAGTGGCAATGTAGGATAGAGAAAAGCACCGCGGGGTGGTCAGCATGGGGAGGTCAGGGAACATGCAGTGGCAATGTAGGATAGGTTTCTGAAAAACATCGCGGGGTGGTGCGCATTGTATGGGTGTGTGTTACATTACATTCACTAGTAGGAGTGAGAAAAACATCACGGGGTGGTGTGAATCGGAGGGTCTTAATTAGGATAGGCAGTGAGTGGCAATGTAGGATGGAGAAAAGCACCGCGGGGTGGTCCGCATGGGGAGGTCAGGGAACATGCAGTGGCAATGTAGGATAGGTTTCTCAAAAACTTCGCGGGGTGGTGCGCATTGTATGCATGTGTGTTACATTACATTCACTAGTAGGAGTGAGAAAAACATCACGGGGTGGTGCGCATTGTATGGGGGTGTGTTACATTACATTCACTAGTAGGAGTGAGAAAAACACCACGGGGTGGTGTGAATCGGAGGGTCTGAATTAGGATAGGCAGTGAGGGGTAATGTAGGATGGAGAAAAGCACCGCGGGGTGGTCAGCACGGGGAGGTCAGGGAACATGCAGTGGCAATGTAGGATAGGTTTCTGAAAAACATCGCGGGGTGGTGCGCATTGTATGGGTGTGTGTTACAATACATTCACTAGTAGGATTGAGAAAAACATCACGGGGTGGTGCGCATTGTATGGGTGTGTGTTACATTACATTCACTAGTAGGAGTGAGAAAAACATCATGGGGTGGTGTGAATCGGAGGGTCTGAATTAGGATAGGCAGTGAGTGGCAATGTAGGATGGAGAAAAGCACCGCGGGATGGTCAGCATGGGGAGGTCAGGGAACATGCAGTGGCAATGTAGGGTAGGTTTCTGAAAAACATCGCGGGGTGGTGCGCATTGTATGGGTGTGTGTTACATTACATTCACTAGTAGGAGTGAGAAAAACATAGCGGGGTGCTGCGCATTGTATGGGTGTGTGTTACATTACATTCCCTTGTAGGAGTGAAAAAACATCACGGGGTGGTGTGAATCGGACGGTCTGAATTAGGATAGGCAGTGAGTGGCAATGTAGGATGGAGAAAAGCACCGCGGGGTGGTCAGCATGGGGAGGTCAGGGAACATTCAGTGGCAATGTAGGATAGGTTTCTGAAAAACATCGCGGGGTGTTGCGCATTGTATGGGTGTGTGTTACATTACAATCACTAGTAGGAGTGAGAAAAACATAGTGGGGTGGTGCGCATTGTATGGGTTTGTGTTACATTACATTCACTAGTAGGAGTGAGAAAAACATCACGGGGTGTGTGAATCGGAGGGTCTGAATTAGGATAGGCAGTGAGTGTCAATGTAGGATGGAGAAAAGCACCGCGGGGTGGTCAGCATGGGGAGCTCAGGGAACATGCAGTGGCAATGTAGGATAGGTTTCTGAAAAACATCGCGGAGTGGTGCGCATTTTATGGGTGTGTGTTACATGACATTCACTAGTAGGAGTGAGAAAAACATCACGGTTTGGTGCGCATTGTATGGGTGGGTGTTACATTACATTCACTAGTAGGAGTGAGAAAAACATCACGCGGTGGTGTGAATCGGAGGGTCTGAATTAGGATAGGCAGTGAGTGGCAATGTAGGATGGAGAAAAGCACCGTGGGGTGGTCAGCATGGGGAGGTCAGGGAACATGCAGTGGCAATGTAGGATAGGTTTCTGAAAAACATCGCGGGGTGGTGCGCATTGTATGGGTGTGTGTTACATTACATTCACTAGTAGGAGTGAGAAAAACATCACGGGGTGGTGCGCATTGTACGGGTGTGTGTTACATTACATTCACTAGTAGGAGTGAGAAAAACATCACGGGGTGGTGTGAATCGGAGCGTCTGTGTTAGGATAGGCAGTGAGTGGCAATGTAGGATAGAGAAAAGCACCGCGGGGTGGTCAGCATGGGGAGGTCAGGGAACATGCAGTGGCAATGTAGGATAGGTTTCTGAAAATCATCGCGGGGTGGTGCGCATTGTATGGGTGTGTGTTACATTACATTCACTAGTAGGAGTGAGAAAAACATCACGGGGTGGTGTGAATCGGAGGGTCTTAATTAGGATAGGCAGTGAGTGGCAATGTAGGATGGAGAAAAGCACCGCGGGGTGGTCCGCATGGGGAGGTCAGGGAACATGCAGTGGCAATGTAGGATAGGTTTCTCAAAAACTTCGCGGGGTGGTGCGCATTGTATGCGTGTGTGTTACATTACATTCACTAGTAGGAGTGAGAAAAACATCACGGGGTGGTGCGCATTGTATGGGGGTGTGTTACATTACATTCACTAGTAGGAGTGAGAAAAACACCACGGGGTGCTGTGAATCGGAGGGTCTGAATTAGGATAGGCAGTGAGGTGTAATGTAGAATGGAGAAAAGCACCGCGGGGTGGTCAGCACGGGGAGGTCAGGGAACATGCAGTGGCAATGTAGGATAGGTTTCTGAAAAACATCGCGGGGTGGTGCGCATTGTATGGGTGTGTGTTACATTACATTCACTAGTAGGAGTGAGAAAAACATAGTGGGGTGGTGCGCATTGTATGGGTGTGTGTTACATTACATTCACTAGTGGGAGTGCGAAAAACATCACGGGGTGGTGTGAATCGGAGGGTCTTAATTAGGATAGGCAGTGAGTGGCAATTTAGGATGGAGAAAAGCACCGCGGGGTGGTCAGCATGGGGAGGTCAGGGAACATGCAGTGGCAATGTAGGATAGGTTTCTGAAAAACATCGAGGGGTGGTGCGCATTGTATGGGTGTGTGTTACATTCACAAGTAGGAGTGAGAAAAACATCACGGGGTGGTGTGAATCGGAGGGTCTGAATTAGGATAGGCAGTGAGTGGCAATGTAGGATGGAGAAAAGCACCGCAGGGTGGTCAGCATGGGGAGGTCAGGGAACATGCAGTGGCAATGTAGGATAGGTTTCTCAAAAACTTCGCGGGGTGGTGCGCATTGTATGCGTGTGTGTTACATTACATTCACTAGTAGGATTGAGAAAAACATCACGGGGTGGTGCGCATTGTATGGGTGTGTGTTACATTACATTCACTAGTAGGAGTGAGAAAAACACCACGGGGTGGTGTGAATCGGAGGGTCTGAATTAGGATAGGCAGTGAGTGGCAATGTAGGATGGAGAAAAGCACCGCGGGGTGGTCAGCACGGGGAGGTCAAGGAACATGCAGTGGCAATGTAGGATAGGTTTCTGAAAAACATCGCGGGTTGGTGCGCATTGTATGGGTGTGTGTTACAATACATTCACTAGTAGGAGTGAGAAAAACATCACGGGGTGGTGCGCATTTTATGGGTGTGTGTTACATTACATTCACTAGTAGGAGTGAGAAAAACATCACGGGGTGGTGTGAATCGGAGGGTCTGAATTAGGATAGGCAGTGAGTGGCAATGTAGGATGGAGAAAAGCACCGCGGGGTGGTCAGCATGGGGAGGTCAGGGAACATGCAGTGGCAATGTAGGGTAGGTTTCTGAAAAACATCGCGGGGTGGTGCGCATTGTATGGGTGTGTGTTACATTACATTCACTAGTAGGAGTGAGAAAAACATCGCGGGGTGGGGCGCATTGTATGGGTGTGTGTTACATTACATTCACTAGTAGGAGTGAGAAAAACATCACGGGGTGGTGCGCATTGTATGGGTGTGTGTTACATTACATTCCCTAGTTAGTGAAAAAACATCACGGGGTGGTGTGAATCGGAGGGTCTGAATTAGGATAGGCAGTGAGTGGCAATGTAGGATGGAGAAAAGCACCGCGGGGTGGTCAGCATGGGGAGGTCAGGGAATATGCAGTGGCAATGTAGGATAGGTTTCTGAAAAACATCGCGGGGTGGTGCGCATTGTATGGGAGTGTGTTACATTACATTCACTAGTAGGAGTGAGAAAAACATCACGGGGTGGTGCTCATTGTATGGGTGTGTGTTACATTACATTCACTAGTAGGAGTGAGAAAAACATCACGGGGTGGTGGGAATCGGAGGGTCTGAATTAGGATAGGCAGTGAGTGGCAATGTAGGATGGAGAAAAGCACCGCGGGGCGGTCAGCATGGGGAGGTCAGGGAACATGCAGTGGCAATGTAGGATAGGTTTCTGAAAAACATCGCGGAGTGGTGCGCATTTTATGGCTGTGTGTTACATGACATTCACTAGTAGGAGTGAGAAAAACATCACGGGGTGGTGCGCATTGTATGGGTGTGTGTTACATTACATTCACTAGTAGGAGTGAGAAAAACATCACGGGGTGGTGCGCATTGTATGGGTGTGTGTTACATTACATTCACTAGTAGGAGTGAGAAAAACATCACGGGGTGGTGTGAATCGGAGGGTCTGAATTAGGATAGGCAGTGAGTGGCAATGTAGGATGGAGAAAAGCACCGCGGGGTGGTCAGCATGGGGAGGTCAGGGAACATGCAGTGGCAAAGTAGGATAGGTTTCTGAAAAACATCGCGGGGTGGTGCTCCTTGTATGGGTGTGCGTTACATTACATTCACTAGTAGCAGTGAGAAAAACATCACGGGGTGGTGCGCATTGTATGGGTGTGTGTAACATAACATTCACTAGTAGGAGTGAGAAAAACATCACGGGGTGGTGTGAATCGGAGGGTCTGAATTAGGATAGGCCGTGAGTGGCAATGTAGGATGGAGAAAAGCACCCCGGGGTGATCAGCATGGGGAGGTCAGGGAACATGTAGTGGCAATGTAGGATAGGTTTCTGAAAAACATCGCGGGGTGGTGCGCATTTTATGGGTGTGTGTTACATGACATTCACTAGTAGGAGTGAGAAAAACATCACGGGGTGGTGCGCATTGTATGGGTGTGTGTTACATTACATTCACTAGTAGGAGTGAGAAAAACACCACAGGGTGGTGTGAATCGGAGGGTCTGAATTAGGATAGGCAGTGAGTGGCAATGTAGGATGGAGAAAAGCACCACGGGGTGGACAGCATGAGGAGGTCAGGGAACATGCTGTGGGAATGTAGGATAGGTTTCTGAAAAACATCGCGGGGTGGTGCGCATTGCATGGGTGTGTGTTACATTACATTCACTAGTAGGAGTGAGAAAAACATCACGGGGTGGTGCGCATTGCATGGGTGTGTGTTATATTACATTCACTAGGAGAAGTGAGAAAAACATCACAGGGTGGTGTGAATCGGAGGGTCTGAATTAGGATAGGCAGTGAGTGGCAATGTAGGATGGAGAAAAGCACCGCGGCGTGGTCAGCATGGGGAGGTCAAGGAACATGCAGTGGGAATGTAGGATAGGTTTCTGAAAAACATCGTGGGGTGGTGCGCATTGTATGGGTGTGTGTTACATTACATTCACTTGTAGGAGTGAGAAAAACATCACGGGGTGGTGCGCATTGCATGGGTGTGTGTTACATTACATTCACTAGTAGGAGTAATTAAAACATCACGGTGTGGGGCGCATTGTATGGGTGTGTGTTACATTACATTCACTAGTAGGAGTGAGAAAAACATCACGGGGTGGTGCGCATTGTATGGGTGTGTGTTACATTACATTCCCTAGTTAGTGAAAAAACATCACGGGGTGGTGTGAATCGGAGGGTCTGAATTAGGATAGGCAGTGAGTGGCAATGTAGGATGGAGAAAAGCACCGCGGGGTGGTCAGCATGGGGAGGTCAGGGAACATGCAGTGGCAATGTAGGATAGGTTTCTGAAAAACATCGCGGAGTGGTGCGCATTTTATGGGTGTGTGTTACATTACATTCACTAGTAGGAGTGAGAAAAACATCACGGGGTGGTGCGCATTGTATGGGTGTGTGTTACATTACATTCACTAGTAGGAGTGAGAAAAACATCACGGGGTGATGCGCATTGTATGGGTGTGTGTTACATTACATTCACTAGTAGGAGTGAGAAAAACATCACGGGGTGGTGTGAATCGGAGGGTCTGAATTAGGATAGGCAGTGAGTGGCAATGTAGGATGGAGAAAAGCACCGCGGGGTGGTCAGCATGGGGAGGTCAGGGAACATGCAGTGGCAAAGTAGGATAGGTTTCTGAAAAACATCGCGGGGTGGTGATCCTTGTATGTGTGTGCGTTACATTACATTCACTAGTAGCAGTGAGAAAAACATCACAGGGTGGTGCGCATTGTATGGGTGTGTGTAACATAACATTCACTAGTAGGAGTGAGAAAAACATCACGGGGTGGTGTGAATCGGAGGGTCTGAATTAGGATAGGCCGTGAGTGGCAATGTAGGATGGAGAAAAGCACCCCGGGGTGATCAGCATGGGGAGGTCAGGGAACATGTAGTGGCAATGTAGGATAGGTTTCTGAAAAACATCGCGCGGTGGTGCGCATTTTATGGGTGTGTGTTACATTACATTCACTAGTAGGAGTGAGAAAAACACCACAGGGTGGTGTGAATCGGAGGGTCTGAATTAGGATAGGCAGTGAGTGGCAATGTAGGATGGAGAAAAGCACCGCGGGGTGGACAGCATGGGGAGGTCAGGGAACATGCTGTGGGAAAGTAGGATAGGTTTCTGAAAAACATCGCGGGGTGGTGCGCATTGCATGGGTGTGTGTTACATTACATTCACTAGTAGGAGTGAGAAAAACATCACGGGGTGGTGCGCATTGCATGGCTGTGTGTTATATTACATTCACTAGTAGAAGTGAGAAAAACATCACAGGGTGGTGTGAATCGGAGGGTCTGAATTAGGATAGGCAGTGAGTGGCAATGTAGGATGGAGAAAAGCACCGCGGCGTGGTCAGCATGGGGAGGTCAAGGAACATGCAGTGGGAATGTAGGATAGGTTTCTGAACAACATCGTGGGGTGGTGCGCATTGTATGGGTGTGTGTTACATTACATTCACTTGTAGGAGTGAGAAAAACATCACGGGGTGGTGCGCATTGCATGGGTGTGTGTTACATTACATTCACTAGTAGGAGTGAGAAAAACATCACAGGGTGGTGTGAATCGGAGGGTCTGAATTAGGATAGGCATTGAGTGGCAATGTAGGATGGAGAAAAGCACCGCGGGCTGGTCAGCATGGGGAGGTCAGGGAACATGCAGTGGCAATGTAGGATAGGTTTCTGAAAAACATCGCGGAGTGGTGCGCATTGTATGGGTGTGTGTTACATGACATTCACTAGTAGGAGTGAGAAAAACATCACGGGGTGGTGCGCATTGTATGGGTGTGTGTTACATTACATTCACTAGTAGGAGTGAGAAAAACATCACGGGGTGGTGTGAATCGGAGGGTCTGAATTAGGATAGGCAGTGAGTGGCAATGTAGGATGGAGGAAAGCACGGCGGGGTGGTCAGGATGGGGAGGTCAGGGAACATGCAGTGGCAATGTAGGATAGGTTTCTCAAAAACTTCGCGGGGTGGTGCGCATTGTATGCGTGTGTGTTACATTACATTCACTAGTAGGAGTGAGAAAAACATCACGGGGTGGTGCGCATTGTATGGGGGTGTGTTACATTACATTCACTAGTAGGAGTGAGAAAAACACCACGGGGTGGTGTGAATCGGAGGGTCTGAATTAGGATAGGCAGTGAGGGGTAATGTAGGATGGAGAAAAGCACCGCGGGGTGGTCAGCACGGGGAGGTCAGGGAACATGCAGTGGCAATGTAGGATAGGTTTCTGAAAAACATCGCGGGGTGGTGCGCATTGTATGGGTGTGTGTTACAATACATTCACTAGTAGGAGTGAGAAAAACATCACGGGGTGGTGCGCATTGTATGGGTGTGTGTTACATTACATTCACTAGTAGGAGTGAGAAAAACATCATGGGGTGGTGTGAATCGGAGGGTCTGAATTAGGATAGGCAGTGAGTGGCAATGTAGGATGGAGAAAAGCACCGCGGGATGGTCAGCATGGGGAGGTCAGGGAACATGCAGTGGCAATGTAGGGTAGGTTTCTGAAAAACATCGCGGGGTGGTGCGCATTGTATGGGTGTGTGTTACATTACATTCACTAGTAGGAGTGAGAAAAACATAGCGGGGTGCTGCGCATTGTATGGGTGTGTGTTACATTACATTCCCTTGTAGGAGTGAAAAAACATCACGGGGTGGTGTGAATCGGAGGGTCTGAATTAGGATAGGCAGTGAGTGGCAATGTAGGATGGAGAAAAGCACCGCGGGGTGGTCAGCATGGGGAGGTCAGGGAACATTCAGTGGCAATGTAGGATAGGTTTCTGAAAAACTTCGCGGGGTGTTGCGCATTGTATGGGTGTGTGTTACATTACAATCACTAGTAGGAGTGAGAAAAACATAGTGGGGTGGTGCGCATTGTATGGGTGTGTGTTACATTACATTCACTAGTAGGAGTGAGAAAAACATCACGGGGTGTGTGAATCGGAGGGTCTGAATTAGGATAGGCAGTGAGTGTCAATGTAGGATGGAGAAAAGCACCGCGGGGTGGTCAGCATGGGGAGGTCAGGGAACATGCAGTGGCAATGTAGGATAGGTTGCTGAAAAACATCGCGTAGTGGTGCGCATTTTATGGGTGTGTGTTACATGACATTCACTAGTAGGAGTGAGAAAAACATCACGGGTTGGTGCGCATTGTATGGGTGTGTGTTACATTACATTCACTAGTAGGAGTGAGAAAAACATCACGCGGTGGTGTGAATCGGAGGGTCTGAATTAGGATAGGCAGTGAGTGGCAATGTAGGATGGAGAAAAGCACCGTGGGGTGGTCAGCATGGGGAGGTCAGGGAACATGCAGTGGCAATGTAGGATAGGTTTCTGAAAAACATCGCGGGGTGGTGCGCATTGTATGGGTGTGTGTTACATTACATTCACTAGTAGGAGTGAGAAAAACATCACGGGGTGGTGCGCATTGTACGGGTGTGTGTTACATTACATTCACTAGTAGGAGTGAGAAAAACATCACGGGGTGGTGTGAATCGGAGCGTCTGTGTTAGGATAGGCAGTGAGTGGCAATGTAGGATAGAGAAAAGCACCGCGGGGTGGTCAGCATGGGGAGGTCAGGGAACATGCAGTGGCAATGTAGGATAGGTTTCTGAAAAACATCGCGGGGTGGTGCGCATTGTATGGGTGTGTGTTACATTACATTCACTAGTAGGAGTGAGAAAAACATCACGGGGTGGTGTGAATCGGAGGGTCTTAATTACGATAGGCAGTGAGTGGCAATGTAGGATGGAGAAAAGCACCGCGGGGTGGTCCGCATGGGGAGGTCAGGGAACATGCAGTGGCAATGTAGGATAGGTTTCTCAAAAACTTCGCGGGGTGGTGCGCATTGTATGCGTGTGTGTTACATTACATTCACTAGTAGGAGTGAGAAAAACATCACGGGGTGGTGCGCATTGTATGGGGGTGTGTTACATTACATTCACTAGTAGGAGTGAGAAAAACACCACGGGGTGCTGTGAATCGGAGGGTCTGAATTAGGATAGGCAGTGAGGGGTAATGTAGGATGGAGAAAAGCACCGCGGGGTGGTCAGCACGGGGAGGTCAGGGAACATGCAGTGGCAATGTAGGATAGGTTTCTGAAAAACATCGCGGGGTGGTGCGCATTGTATGGGTGTGTGTTACATTACATTCACTAGTAGGAGTGAGAAAAACATAGTGGGGTGGTGCGCATTGTATGGGTGTGTGTTACATTACATTCACTAGTGGGAGTGCGAAAAACATCACGGGGTGGTGTGAATCGGAGGGTCTTAATTAGGATAGGCAGTGAGTGGCAATTTAGGATGGAGAAAAGCACCGCGGGGTGGTCAGCATGGGGAGGTCAGGGAACATGCAGTGGCAATGTAGGATAGGTTTCTGAAAAACATCGAGGGGTGGTGCGCATTGTATGGGTGTGTGTTACATTCACAAGTAGGAGTGAGAAAAACATCACGGGGTGGTGTGAATCGGAGGGTCTGAATTAGGATAGGCAGTGAGTGGCAATGTAGGATGGAGAAAAGCACCGCAGGGTGGTCAGCATGGGGAGGTCAGGGAACATGCAGTGGCAATGTAGGATAGGTTTCTCAAAAACTTCGCGGGGTGGTGCGCATTGTATGCGTGTGTGTTACATTACATTCACTAGTAGGATTGAGAAAAACATCACGGGGTGGTGCGCATTGTATGGGTGTGTGTTACATTACATTCACTAGTAGGAGTGATAAAAACACCACGGGGTGGTGTGAATCGGAGGGTCTGAATTAGGATAGGCAGTGAGTGGCAATGTAGGATGGAGAAAAGCACCGCGGGGTGGTCAGCACGGGGAGGTCAAGGAACATGCAGTGGCAATGTAGGATAGGTTTCTGAAAAACATCGCGGGTTGGTGCGCATTATATGGGTGTGTGTGACATTACATTCACTAGTAGGAGTGAGAAAAACATCGCGGGGTGGGGCGCATTGTATGGGTGTGTGTTACATTACATTCACTAGTAGGAGTGAGAAAAACATCACGGGGTGGTGCGCATTGTATGGGTGTGTGTTACATTACATTCCCTAGTTAGTGAAAAAACATCACGGGGTGGTGTGAATCTGAGGGTCTGAATTAGGATAGGCAGTGAGTGGCAATGTAGGATGGAGAAAAGCACCGCAGGGTGGTCAGCATGGGGAGGTCAGGGAACATGCAGTGGCAATGTAGGATAGGTTTCTGAAAAACATCGCGGGGTGGTGCGCATTGTATGGGAGTGTGTTACATTACATTCACTAGTAGGAGTGAGAAAAACATCACGGGGTGGTGCTCATTGTATGGGTGTGTGTTACATTACATTCACTAGTAGGAGTGAGAAAAACATCACGGGCTGGTGTGAATCGGAGGGTCTGAATTAGGATAGGCAGTGAGTGGCAATGTAGGATGGAGAAAAGCACCGCCGGGTGGTCAGCATGGGGAGGTCAGGGAACATGCAGTGGCAATGTAGGATAGGTTTCTGAAAAACATTGCGGAGTGGTGCGCATTTTATGGGTGTGTGTTACATGACATTCACTAGTAGGAGTGAGAAAAACATCACGGGGTGGTGCGCATTGTATGGGTGTGTGTTACATTACATTCACTAGTAGGAGTGAGAAAAACATCACGGGGTGGTGCGCATTGTATGGGTGTGTGTTACATTACATTCACTAGTAGGAGTGAGAAAAACATCACGGGGTGGTGTGAATCGGAGGGTCTGAATTAGGATAGGCAGTGAGTGGCAATGTAGGATGGAGAAAAGCACCGCGGGGTGGTCAGCATGGGGAGGTCAGGGAACATGCAGTGGCAAAGTAGGATAGGTTTCTGAAAAACATCGCGGGATGGTGCTCCTTGTATGGGTGTGCGTTACATTACATTCACTAGTAGCCGTGAGAAAAACATCACAGGGTGGTGCGCATTGTATGGGTGTGTGTAACATAACATTCACTAGTAGGAGTGAGAAAAACATCACGGGGTGGTGTGAATCGGAGGGTCTGAATTAGGATAGGCCGTGAGTGGCAATGTAGGATGGAGAAAAGCACCCCGGGGTGATCAGCATGGGGAGGTCAGGGAACATGTAGTGGCAATGTAGGATAGGTTTCTGAAAAACATCGCGGGGTGGTGCACATTTTATGGGTGTGTGTTACATGACATTCACTAGTAGGAGTGAGAAAAACATCACGGGGTGGTGCGCATTGTATGGGTGTGTGTTACATTACATTCACTAGTAGGAGTGAGAAAAACACCACAGGGTGGTGTGAATCGGAGGGTCTGAATTAGGATAGGCAGTGAGTGGCAATGTAGGATGGAGAAAAGCACCACGGGGTGGACAGCATGGGGAGGTCAGGGAACATGCTGTGGGAATGTAGGATAGGTTTCTGAAAAACATCGCGGTGTGGTGCGCATTGCATGGGTGTGTGTTACATTACATTCACTAGTAGGAGTGAGAAAAATATCACGGGGTGGTGCGCATTGCATGGGTGTGTGTTATATTACATTCACTAGTAGAAGTGAGAAAAACATCACAGGGTGGTGTGAATCGGAGGGTCTGAATTAGGATAGGCAGTGAGTGGCAATGTAGGATGGAGAAAAGCACCGCGGCGTGGTCAGCATGGGGAGGTCAAGGAACATGCAGTGGGAATGTAGGATAGGTTTCTGAAAAACATCGTGGGGTGGTGCGCATTGTATGGGTGTGTGTTACATTTCATTCACTTGTAGGAGTGAGAAAAACATCACGGGGTGGTGCGCATTGCATGGGTGTGTGTTACATTACATTCACTAGTAGGAGTAAGAAAAACATCACGGGGTGGGGCGCATTGTATGGGTGTGTGTTACATTACATTCACTAGTAGGAGTGAGAAAAACATCACGGGGTGGTGCGCATTGTATGGGTGTGTGTTACATTACATTCCCTAGTTAGTGAAAAAACATCACGGGGTGGTGTGAATCGGAGGGTCTGAATTAGGATAGGCAGTGAGTGGCAATGTAGGATGGAGAAAAGCACCGCGGGGTGGTCAGCATGGGGAGGTCAGGGAACATGCAGTGGCAATGTAGGATAGGTTTCTGAAAAACATCGCGGAGTGGTGTGCATTTTATGGGTGTGTGTTACATTACATTCACTAGTAGGAGTGAGAAAAACATCACGGGGTGGTGCGCATTGTATGGGTGTGTGTTACATTACATTCACTAGTAGGAGTGAGAAAAACATCACGGGGTGATGCGCATTGTATGGGTGTGTGTTACATTACATTCACTAGTAGGAGTGAGAAAAACATCACGGGGTGGTGTGAATCGGAGGGTCTGAATTAGGATAGGCAGTGAGTGGCAATGTAGGATGGAGAAAAGCACCGCGGGGTGGTCAGCATGGGGAGGTCAGGGAACATGCAGTGGCAAAGTAGGATAGGTTTCTGAAAAACATCGCGGGGTGGTGCTCCTTGTATGGGTGTGCGTTACATTACATTCACTAGTAGCAGTGAGAAAAACATCACAGGGTGGTGCGCATTGTATGGGTGTGTGTAACAAAACATTCACTAGTAGGAGTGAGAAAAACATCACGGGGTGGTGTGAATCGGAGGGTCTGAATTAGGATAGGCCGTGAGTGGCAATGTAGGATGGAGAAAAGCACCCCGGGGTGATCAGCATGGGGAGGTCAGGGAACATGTAGTGGCAATGTAGGATAGGTTTCTGAAAAACATCGCGCGGTGGTGCGCATTTTATGGGTCTGTGTTACATGACATTCACTAGTAGGAGCGAGAAATACATCACGGGGTGGTGCGCATTGTATGGGTGTGTGTTACATTACATTCACTAGTAGGAGTGAGAAAAACACCACAGGGTGGTGTGAATCGGAGGGTCTGAATTAGGATAGGCAGTGAGTGGCAATGTAGGATGGAGAAAAGCACCGCGGGGTGGACAGCATGGGGAGGTCAGGGAACATGCTGTGGGAAAGTAGGATAGGTTTCTGAAAAACATCGCGGGGTGGTGCGCATTGCATGGGTGTGTGTTACATTACATTCACTAGTAGGAGTGAGAAAAACATCACGGGGTGGTGCGCATTGCATGGGTGTGTGTTATATTACATTCACTAGTAGAAGTGAGAAAAACATCACAGGGTGGTGTGAATCGGAGGGTCTGAATTAGGATAGGCAGTGAGTGGCAATGTAGGATGGAGAAAAGCACCGCGGCGTGGTCAGCATGGGGAGGTCAAGGAACATGCAGTGGGAATGTAGGATAGGTTTCTGAAAAACATCGTGGGGTGGTGCGCATTGTATGGGTGTGTGTTACATTACATTCACTTGTAGGAGTGAGAAAAACATCACGGGGTGGTGCGCATTGCATGGGTGTGTGTTACATTACATTCACTAGTAGGAGTGAGAAAAACATCACAGGGTGGTGTGAATCGGAGGGTCTGAATTAGGATAGGCATTGAGTGGCAATGTAGGATGGAGAAAAGCACCGCGGGCTGGTCAGCATGGGGAGGTCAGGGAACATGCAGTGGCAATGTAGGATAGGTTTCTGAAAAACATCGCGGAGTGGTGCGCATTGTATGGGTGTGTGTTACATGACATTCACTAGTAGGAGTGAGAAAAACATCACGGGGTGGTGCGCATTGTATGGGTGTGTGTTACATTACATTCACTAGTAGGAGTGAGAAAAACATCACGGGGTGGTGTGAATCGGAGGGTCTGAATTAGGATAGGCAGTGAGTGGCAATGTAGGATGGAGGAAAGCACGGCGGGGTGGTCAGGATGGGGAGGTCAGGGAACATGCAGTGGCAATGTAGGATAGGTTTCTGAAAAACATCGCGGGGTGGTGCGCATTGTATGGGTGTTTGTTACATTACATTCACTAGTAGGAGTGAGAAAAACATCACGGGGTTGTGCGCATTGTATGTGTGTTGTTACATTACATTCACTAGTAGGAGTGAGAAAAACATCACGGAGTGGTGTGAATCCGAGGGTCTGAATTAGGATAGGCAGTGAGTGGCATTGTAGGATGGAGAAAAGCACCGCGGGGTGGTCAGCATGGGGACGTCAGGGAACATGCAGTGGCAATGTAGGATAGGTTTCTGAAAAACATCGCGGGGTGGTGCGCATTGTATGGGTGTGTGTTACATTACCTTCACTAGCAGGCGTGAGAAAAACATCACGGAGTGGTGTGAATCGGAGGGTCTGAATTAGGATAGGCAGTGAGTGGAAATGTAGGATGGAGAAATGCACCGCGGGGTGGTCAGCATGGGGAGGTCAGGGAAAATGCAGTGGCAATGTAGGATAGGTTTCTGAAAAACATTGCGGGGTGGTGCGCATTGTATGGGTGTGTGTTACATTACATTCACTAGTAGGAGTGAGAAAAACATCACGGGGTGGTGCGCATTGTATGGGTGTGTGTTACACTACATTCACTAATAGGAGTGAGAAAAGCACCACGGGGTGGTGCGCATTGTATGGCTGTGTGTTACATTACATTCACTAGTAGGAGTGAGAAAAACATCACGGGGTGGTGTGAATCGGAAGGTCTGAATTAGGATAGGCAGTGAGTGGCAATGTAGGATGGAGAAAAGCACCGCGGGGTGGTCAGCATGGGGAGGTCAGGGAACATGCAGTGGCAATGTAGGATAGGTTTCTGAAAAACATCGCGGGGTGGTGCGCCTTGTATGGGTGTGTGTTACATTACATTCACTAGTAGGAGTGAGAAAAACATCACAGGGTGGTGCGCATTGTATGGGTGTGCGTTACATTACATTCACTAGTAGGAGTGAGAAAAACATCACGGGGTGGTGCGCATTGTATGGGTGTGCGTTACATTACATTCACTAGTAGGAGTGAGAAAAACATCACGGGGTGGTGCGCATTGTATGGGTGTGTGTTACATTACATTCACTAGTAGGAGTGAGAAAAACATCACGGGGTGGTGCGCATTGTATGGGTGAGCGTTACATTACATTCACTAGTAGGAGTGAGAAAAACATCACGGGGTGGTGTGAATCGGAGGGTCTGAATTACGATAGGCAGTGAGGGGCAATGTAGGATGGAGAAAAGCACCGCGGGGTGGTCAGCATGGGGAGGTCAGGGAACATGCAGTGGCAATGTAGGATAGGTTTCTGAAAAACATCGCGGGGTGTTGCGCATTGTATGGGTGTGTGTTACATTACATTCACTAGTAGGAGTGAGAAAAACATCACGGGGTGGTGCGCATTGTATGGGTGTGTGTTACATTACATTCACTAGCAGGAGTGAGAAAAACATCACGGAGTGGTGTGAATCGGAGGGTCTGAATTAGGATAGGCAGTGAGTGGAAATGTAGGATGGAGAAATGCACCGCGGGGTGGTCAGCATGGGGAGGTCAGGGAACATGCAGTGGCAATGTAGGATAGGTTTCTGAAAAACATTGCGGGGTGGTGCGCATTGTATGGGTGTGTGTTACATTACATTCACTAGTAGGAGTGAGAAAAACATCACGGGGTGGTGCGCATTGTATGGGTGTGTGTTACACTACATTCACTAATAGGAGTGAGAAAAGCATCACGGGGTGGTGCGCATTGTATGGGTGTGTGTTACATTACATTCACTAGTAGGAGTGAGAAAAACATCACGGGGTGGTGTGAATCGGAAGGTCTGAATTAGGATAGGCAGTGAGTGGCAATGTAGGATGGAGAAAAGCACCGCGGGGTGGTCAGCATGGGGAGGTCAGGGAACATGCAGTGGCAATGTAGGATAGGTTTCTGAAAAACATCGCGGGGTGGTGCGCCTTGTATGGGTGTGTGTTACATTACATTCACTAGTAGGAGTGAGAAAAACATCACGGGGTGGTGCGCAGTGTATGGGTGTGTGTTACACTACATTCACTAGTAGGAGTGAGAAAAACATCACAGGGTGGTGTGAATCGGAGGGTCTGAATTAGGATAGGCATTGAGTGGCAATGTAGGATGGAGAAAAGCACCGCGGGCTGGTCAGCATGGGGAGGTCAGGGAACATGCAGTGGCAATGTAGGATAGGTTTCTGAAAAACATCGCGGAGTGGTGCGCATTGTATGGGTGTGTGTTACATGACATTCACTAGTAGGAGTGAGAAAAACATCACGGGGTGGTGCGCATTGTATGGGTGTGTGTAACATTACATTCACTAGTAGGAGTGAGAAAAACATCACGGGGTGGTGTGAATCGGAGGGTCTGAATTAGGATAGGCAGTGAGTGGCAATGTAGGATGGAGGAAAGCACCGCGGGGTGGTCAGGATGGGGAGGTCAGGGAACATGCAGTGGCAATGTAGGATAGGTTTCTGAAAAACATCGCGGGGTGGTGCGCATTGTATGGGTGTTTGTTACATTACATTCACTAGTAGGAGTGAGAAAAACATCACGGGGTTGTGCGCATTGTATGTGTGTTGTTACATTACATTCACTAGTAGGAGTGAGAAAAACATCACGGGGTGGTGTGAATCCGAGGGTCTGAATTAGGATAGGCAGTGAGTGGCATTGTAGGATGGAGAAAAGCACCGCGGGGTGGTCAGCATGGGGACGTCAGGGAACATGCAGTGGCAATGTAGGATAGGTTTCTGAAAAACATCGCGGGGTGGTGCGCATTGTATGGGTGTGTGTTACATTACATTCACTAGCAGGAGTGAGAAAAACATCACGGAGTGGTGTGAATCGGAGGGTCTGAATTAGGATAGGCAGTGAGTGGAAATGTAGGATGGAGAAATGCACCGCGGGGTGGTCAGCATGGGGAGGTCAGGGAACATGCAGTGGCAATGTAGGATAGGTTTCTGAAAAACATTGCGGGGTGGTGCGCATTGTATGGGTGTGTGTTACATTACATTCACTAGTAGGAGTGAGAAAAACATCACGGGGTGGTGCGCATTGTATGGGTGTGTGTTACACTACATTCACTAATAGGAGTGAGAAAAGCATCACGGGGTGGTGCGCATTGTATGGGTGTGTGTTACATTACATTCACTAGTAGGAGTGAGAAAAACATCACGGGGTGGTGTGAATCGGAAGGTCTGAATTAGGATAGGCAGTGAGTGGCAATGTAGGATGGAGAAAAGCACCGCGGGGTGGTCAGCATGGGGAGGTCAGGGAACATGCAGTGGCAAAGTAGGATAGGTTTCTGAAAAACATCGCGGGGTGGTGCGCCTTGTATGGGTGTGTGTTACATTACATTCACTAGTAGGAGTGAGAAAAACATCACGGGGTGGTGCGCATTGTATGGGTGTGCGTTACATTACATTCACTAGTAGGAGTGAGAAAAACATCACGGGGTGGTGCGCATTGTATGGGTGTGCGTTACATTACATTCACTAGTAGGAGTGAGAAAAACATCACGGGGTGGTGCGCATTGTATGGGTGTGTGTTACATTACATTCACTAGTAGGAGTGAGAAAAACATCACGGGGTGGTGCGCATTGTATGGGTGTGCGTTACATTACATTCACTAGTAGGAGTGAGAAAAACATCACGGGGTGGTGTGAATCGGAGGGTCTGAATTACGATAGGCAGTGAGGGGCAATGTAGGATGGAGAAAAGCACCGCGGGGTGGTCAGCATGGGGAGCTCAGGGAACATGCAGTGGCAATGTAGGATAGGTTTCTGAAAAACATCGCGGGGTGTTGCGCATTGTATGGGTGTGTGTTACATTACATTCACTAGTAGGAGTGAGAAAAACATCACGGGGTGGTGCGCATTGTATGGGTGTGTGTTAAATTACATTCACTAGCAGGAGTGAGAAAAACATCACGGAGTGGTGTGAATCGGAGGGTCTGAATTAGGATAGGCAGTGAGTGGAAATGTAGGATGGAGAAATGCACCGCGGGGTGGTCAGCATGGGGAGGTCAGGGAACATGCAGTGGCAATGTAGGATAGGTTTCTGAAAAACATTGCGGGGTGGTGCGCATTGTATGGGTGTGTGTTACATTACATTCACTAGTAGGAGTGAGAAAAACATCACGGGGTGGTGCGCATGGTATGGGTGTGTGTTACACTACATTCACTAATAGGAGTGAGAAAAGCATCACGGGGTGGTGCGCATTGTATGGGTGTGTGTTACATTACATTCACTAGTAGGAGTGAGAAAAACATCACGGGGTGGTGTGAATCGGAAGGTCTGAATTAGGATAGGCAGTGAGTGGCAATGTAGGATGGAGAAAAGCACCGCGGGGTGGTCAGCATGGGGAGGTCAGGGAACATGCAGTGGCAATGTAGGATAGGTTTCTGAAAAACATCGCGGGGTGGTGCGCCTTGTATGGGTGTGTGTTACATTACATTCACTAGTAGGAGTGAGAAAAACATCACGGGGTGGTGCGCATTGTATGGGTGTGTGTTACACTACATTCACTAATAGGAGTGAGAAAAGCATCACGGGGTGGTGCGCATTGTATGGGTGTGTGTTACATTACATTCACTAGTAGGAATGAGAAAAACATTACCGGGTGGTGTGAATCGGAAGGTCTGAATTAGGATAGGCAGTGAGTGGCAATGTAGGATGGAGAAAAGCACCGTGGGGTGGTCAGCATGGGGAGGTCAGGGAACATGCAGTGGCAATGTAGGATAGGTTTCTGAAAAACATCGCGGGGTGGTGCGCCTTGTATGGGTGTGTGTTACATTACATTCACTAGTAGGAGTGAGAAAAACATCACGGGGTGGTGCGCATTGTATGGGTGTGCGTTACATTACATTCACTAGTAGGAGTGAGAAAAACATCACGGGGTGGTGTGAATCGGAGGGTCTGAATTACGATAGGCAGTGAGGGGCAATGTAGGATGGAGAAAAGCACCGCGGGGTGGTCAGCATGGGGAGGTCAGGGAACATGCATTGGCAATGTAGGATAGGTTTCTGAAAAACATCGCGGGGTGTTGCGCATTGTATGGGTGTGTGTTACATTACATTCACTAGTAGGAGTGAGAAAAACATCACGGGGTGGTGCGCATTGTATGGGTGTGTGTTACATTACATTCACTAGTAGGAGTGAGAAAAACATCACGGGGTGTGTGAATCGGAGGGTCTGAATTAGGATAGGCAGTGAGTGTCAATGTAGGATGGAGAAAAGCACCGCGGGCTGGTCAGCATGGGGAGGTCAGGGAACATGCAGTGGGAATGTAGGATAGGTTTCTGAAAAACATCGTGGGGTGGTGCGCATTGTATGGGTGTGTGTTACATTACATTCACTAGTAGGAGTGAGAAACTCATCACGGGGTGGTGCGCATTGTATGGGTGTGTGTTACATTACATTCACTAGTGGGAGTGAGAAAAACATCACGGGGTGGTGTGAATCGGAGGGTCTGAATTAGGATAGGCAGTGAGTGGCAATGTAGGATGGAGAAAAGCACCGCGGGGTGGTCAGCAAGGGGAGGTCAGGGAACATGCAGTGGCAATGTAGGATAGGTTTCTGAAAAACATCGCGGGGTCGTGCGCATTGTATGGGTGTGTGTTACATTACATTCACTAGTGGGAGTGAGAAAAACAACACGGGGTTGTGTGAATCAGAGGGTCTGAATTAGGATAGTCAGTGAGTGGCAATGTAGGATGGAGAAAAGCACCGCGGGGTGGTCAGCATGGGGAGGTCAGGGAACATGCATTGGCAATCTAGGATAGGTTTCTGAAAAACATCGCGGGGTGGTGCGCATTGTATGGGTGTGTGTTACATTACATTCACTAGTAGGAGTGAGAAAAACATCACGGGGTGGTGCTCATTGCATGGGTGTGTGTTACATTACATTCACTAGTAGGAGTGAGAAAAACATCACGGGGTGGTGTGAATCGGAGGGTCTGAATTAGGATAGGCAGTGAGTGGCAATGTAGGATGGAGAAAAGCACCGCGGGGTGGTCAGCATGGGGAGGTCAGGGAACATGCAGTGGCAATGTAGGATAGGTTTCTGAAAAACATCACGGAGTGGTGCGCATTTTATGGGTGTGTGTTACATTACATTCACTAGTAGGAGTGAGAAAAACATCACGGGGTGGTGCGCATTGTATGGGTGTGTGTTACGTTACATTCACTAGTAGGAGTGAGAAAAGCATCACGGGGTGGTGTGAATCGGAGGGTCTGAATTAGGATAGGCAGTGAGTGGCAATGTAGGATGGAGAAAAGCACCGCTGGGTGGTCAGCATGGGGAGGTCAAGGAACATGCAGTGGCAATGTAGAATAGGATTCTGAAAAACATCGCGGGGTGGTGCGCATTGTATGGGTGTGTGTTACATTACATTCACTTGTAGGAGTGAGAAAAACATTACGGGGTGGTGTGAATCGGAGGGTCTGAATTAGGATAGGCAGTGAGTGGCAATTTAGGATGGAGAAAAGCACCGCGGGGTGGTCAGCATGGGGAGGTCAGGGAACATGCAGTGGCAATGTAGGGTAGGTTTCTGAAAAACATCGCAGGGTGGTCCGCATTGTATGGGTGTGTGTTACATTACATTCACTAGTAGGAGTGAGAAAAACATCGTGGGGTGGTGCGCATTGTATGGGTGTGTGTTACGTTACATTCACTAGTAGGAGTGAAAAAACATCACGGGGTGGTGTGAATCGGAGTGTCTGAATTAGGATAGGCGGTGACTGGCAATGTAGGATGGAGAAAAGCACCGCGGGGTGGTCAGCATGGGGAGGTCAGGGAACATGCAGTGGCAATGTAGGATAGGTTTCTGAAAAACATCGCGGGGTGGTGCGCCTTGTATGGGTGTGTGTTACATTACATTCACTAGTAGGAGTGAGAAACTCATCATGGGGTGGTGCGCATTGTATGGGTGTGTGTTACATTACATTCACTAGTGGGAGTGAGAGAAACATCACGGGGTGGTGTGAATCGGAGTGTCTGAATTAGGATAGGCAGTGAGTGGCAATGTAGGATGGAGAAAAGCACCGCGGGGTGGTCAGCATGGGGAGGTCAGGGAACATGCAGTGGCAATGTAGGATAGGTTTCTAAAAAACATAGCTGGGTGGTGCGCATTGTAAGGGTGTGTGTTACATTACATTCACTAGTAGGAGTGAGAAAAACATCACGGGGTGGTGCGCATTGTATGGGTGTGTGTTACACTACATTCACTAATAGGAGTGAGAAAAGCATCACGGGGTGGTGCGCATTGTATGGGTGTGTGTTACATTACATTCACTAGTAGGAGTGAGAAAAACATCACGGGGTGGTGCGCATTGTATGGGTGTGTGTTACATTACATTGACTAGTAGGAGTGAGAAAAACATCACGGGGTGCTGCGCATTTTATGGGTGTGTGTTACATTACATTCACTAGGAGGAGTGAGAAAAACATCACGGGGTGGTGTGAATCGGAGGGTCTGAATTAGGATAGGCAGTGAGTGGCCAAGTAGGATGGAGAAAAGCACTGCGGGCTTGTCAGCATGGGGATGTCAGGGAACATGCAGTGGCAATGTAGGATAGTTTTCTGAAAAACATCGCGGAGTGGTGCGCATTTTATGGGTGTGTGTTACATGACATTCACTAGTAGGAGTGAGATAAACATCACGGGGTGGTGCGCATCGTATGGGTGTGTGTTAAATTACATTCACTAGTAGGAGTGAGAAAAACATCACGGGGTGTTATGAATCAGAGGGTCTGAATTAGGATAGTCAGTGAGTGGCAATGTAGGATGGAGAAAAGCACCGCGGGGTGGTCAGCATGGGGAGGTCAGGGAACATGCATTGGCAATCTAGGATAGGTTTCTGAAAAACATCGCGGGGTGGTGCGCATTGTATGGGTGTGTGTTACATTACATTCACTAGTAGGAGTGAGAAAAACATCACGGGGTGGTGCTCATTGTATGGGTGTGTGTTACATTACATTCACTAGTAGGAGTGAGAAAAACATCACGGGGTGGTGTGAATCGGAGGGTCTGAATTAGGATAGGCAGTGAGTGGCAATGTAGGATGGAGAAAAGCACCGCGGGGTGGTCAGCATGGGGAGGTCAGGGAACATGCAGTGGCAATGTAGGATAGGTTTCTGAAAAACATCACGGAGTGGTGCGCATTTTATGGGTGTGTGTTACATTACATTCACTAGTAGGAGTGAGAAAAACATCACGGGGTGGTGCGCATTTTATGGGTGTGTGTTACATTACATTGACTAGTAGGAGTGAGAAAAACTTCACGGGGTGGTGCGCATTGTATGGGTGTGTGTTACATTACATTCACTAGTAGGAGTGAGAAAAACATCACGGGGTGGTGTGAATCGGAGGGTCTGAATTAGGATAGGCAGTGAGTGGCAATGTAGGATGGAGAAAAGCACCGCGGGCTGGTCAGCATGGGGAGGTCAGGGAACATGCAGTGGCAATGTAGGATAGGTTTCTGAAAAACATCGCGGGGTGGTGCGCCTTGTATGGGTGTGCGTTACATTACATTCACTAGTAGCAGTGAGAAAAACATCACAGGGTGGTGCGTATTGTATGGGTGAGTGTAACATAACATTCACTAGTAGGAGTGAGAAAAACATCACGGGGTGGTGTGAATCGGAGGGTCTGAATTAGGATAGGCCGTGAGTGGCAATGTAGTATGGAGAAAAGCACCGTGGGGTGATCAGCATGGGGAGGTCAGGGAACATGTAGTGGCAATGTAGGATAGGTTTCTGAAAAACATCGCGGGGTGGTCCGCATTTTATGGGTGTGTGTTACATGACATTCACTAGTAGGAGTGAGAAAAACATCACGGGGTGGTGCGCATTGTATGGGTGTGTGTTACATTACATTCACTAGTAGGAGTGAGAAAAACACCACGGGGTGGTGTGAATCGGAGGGTCTGAATTAGGATAGGCAGTGAGTGGCAATGTAGGATGGAGAAAAGCACCGCGGGGTGGACAGCATGGGGAGGTCAGGGAACATGCTTTGGGAATGTAGGATAGGTTTCTGAAAAACATCGCGCGGTGGTGCGCATTGCATGGGTGTGTGTTACAATACATTCAATAGTAGGAGTGAGAAAAACATCACAGGGTGGTGCGCATTGTATGGGTGTGTGTTACATTACATTCACTAGTAGGAGAGAGAAAAACATCACGGGGTGGTGTGAATCGGAGTGTCTGAATTAGGATAGTCAGTGAGTGGCAATGTAGGATGGAGAAAAGCACCGCTGGGTGGTCAGCATGGGGAGGTCAGGGAACATGCAGTGGCAATGTAGAATAGGATTCTGAAAAACATCGTGGGGTGGTGCGCATTGTATGGGTGTGTGTTACATTACATTCACTTGTAGGAGTGAGAAAAACATTACGGGGTGGTGTGAATCGGAGGGTCTGAATTAGGATAGGCAGTGAGTGGCAATGTAGGATGGAGAAAACACCGCGGGGTGGTCAGCATGGGGAGGTCAGGGAACATGCAGTGGCAATGTAGGGTAGGTTTCTGA
This sequence comes from Cavia porcellus, assembly GCF_034190915.1. Lineage (NCBI taxonomy): Eukaryota > Metazoa > Chordata > Mammalia > Rodentia > Caviidae > Cavia > Cavia porcellus. Next base: position 34,372,526 of record NW_026947515.1, read on the forward strand.
AAAACATCGCGGGGTGGTGCGCATTGTATGGGTGTGTGTTACATTACATTCACTAGTAGGAGTGAGAAAAACATCGCGGGGTGGTGCGCATTGTATGGGTGTGTGTTACATTACATTCCCTAGTAGGAGTGAAAAAACATCACGGGGTGGTGTGAATCGGAGTGTCTGAATTAGGATAGGCAGTGACTGGCAATGTAGGATGGAGAAAAGCACCGCGGGGTGGTCAGCATGGGGAGGTCAGGGAACATGCAGTGGCAATGTAGGATAGGTTTCTGAAAAACATCGCGGGGTGGTGCGCCTTGTATGGGTGTGTGTTACATTACATTCACTAGTAGGAGTGAGAAACTCATCACGGGGTGGTGCGCATTGTATGGGTGTGTGTTACATTACATTCACTAGTGGGAGTGAGAGAAACATCACGGGGTGGTGTGAATCGGAGGGTCTGAATTAGGATAGGCAGTGAGTGGCAATGTAGGATGGAGAAAAGCACCGCGGGGTGGTCAGCATGGGGAGGTCAGGGAACATGCAGTGGCAATGTAGGATAGGTTTCTGAAAAACATAGCTGGGTGGTGCGCATTGTAAGGGTGTGTGTTACATTACATTCACTAGTAGGAGTGAGAAAAACATCACGGGGTGGTGCGCATTGTATGGGTGTGTGTTACACTACATTCACTAATAGGAGTGAGAAAAGCATCAAGGGGTGGTGCGCATTGTATGGGTGTGTGTTACATTACATTCACTAGTAGGAGTGAGAAAAACATCACGGGGTGGTGTGAATTGGAAGGTCTGAATTAGGATAGGCAGTGAGTGGCAATGTAGGATGGAGAAAAGCACCGCGCGGTGGTCAGCATGGTGAGGTCAGGGAACATGCAGTGGCAATGTAGGATAGGTTTCTGAAAAACATCGCGGGGTGGTGCGCCTTGTAGGGGTGTGTGTTACATTACATTCACTAGTAGGAGTGAGAAAAACATCACGGGGTGGTGCGCATTGTATGGGTGTGTGTTACAATACATTCACTAGTAGGAGTGAGAAAAACATCACGGGGTGGTGTGAATCGGAGTGTCTGAATTAGGATAGGCAGTGAGTGGCAATGTAGGATGGAGAAAAGCATCGCGGGGTGGTCAGCATGGGGAGGTCAGGGAACATGCAGTGGCAATGTAGGATAGGTTTCTGAAAAACATCGCGGGGTGTTGCGCATTGTACGGGTGTGTGGTACATTACATTCACTAGTAGGAGTGAGAAAAACATCACGGGGTGGTGCGCATTGTATGGGTGTGTGTTACTTTTCATTCACTAGTAGGAGTGAGAAAAACATCACGGGGTGTGTGAATCGGAGGGTCTGAATTAGGATAGGCAGTGAGTGTCAATGTAGTTTGGAGAAAAGCACCGCGGGCTGGTCAGCATGGGGAGGTCAGGGAACATGCAGTGGCAATGTAGGATAGGTTTCTGAAAAATATCGCGGAGTGGTGCGCATTTTATGGGTGTGTGTTACATGACATTCACTAGTAGGAGTGAGAAAAACATCACGGGCTGGTGCGCATTGTATGGGTGTGTGTTACATTACATTCACTAGTAGGAGTGAGAAAAACATCACGGGGTGGTGTGCATTGTATGGGTGTGTGTTACATTACATTCACTAGTAGGAGTGAGAAAAACATCATGGGGTGGTGTGAATCGGAGTGTCTGAATTAGGATAGGCAGTGAGTGGAAATGTAGGTTGGAGAAAAGGACCTCGGGGTGGTCAGCATGGGGAGGTCCGGGAACAAGCAGTGGCAATGTAGGATAGGTTTCTGAAAAACTACGCGGTGTGGTGCGCATTGTATGGGTGTGTGTTACATTACATTCACTAGTAGGAGTGAGAAAAACATCACGGCGTGGTGCGCATTTTATGGGTGTGTGTTACATTACATTCACTAGTAGGATTGAGAAAAGTATCACGGGGTGGTGCGCATTGTATGGGTGTGTGTTACATTACATTCACTAGTAGGAGTGAGAAAAACACCACGGGGAGGTGTGAATCGGAAGGTCTGAATTAGGATAGGCAGTGAGGGGCAATGTAGGATGGAGAAAAGCACCACGGGGTGGTCAGCACGGGGAGGTCAGGGAACATGCAGTGGCAATGTAGGATCGGTTTCTGAAAAACATCCTGGGGTGGTACGCATTGTATGGGTGTGTGTTACAATACATTCACTAGTAGGAGTGAGAAAAACATCACCGGGTGGTGCGCATTGTATGGGTGTGTGTTACATTACATTCACTAGTAGGAGTGAGAAAAACATCACGGGGTGGTGTGAATCGGAGGGTCTGAATTAGGATAGGCAGTGAGTGGCAATGTAGGATGGAGAAAAGCACCGCGGGGTGGTCACCATGGGGAGGTCAGGGAAAATGCAGTGGCAATGTAGGGTAGGTTTCTGAAAAACATCGCGGGGTGGTGCGCATTGTATGGGTGTGTGTTACATTACCTTCACTAGAAGGAGTGAGAAAAACATCGCGGGGTGGGGCGCATTGTATGGGTGTGTGTTACATTACATTCACTAGTAGGAGTGAGAAAAACATCACGGGGTGGTGCGCATTGTATGGGTGTGTGTTACATTACATTCCCTAGTAGGAGTGAAAAAACATCACGGGGTGGTGTGAATCGGAGGGTCTGAATTAGGATAGGCAGTGAGTGGCAATGTAGGATGGAGAAAAGCACCGCGGGGTGGTCAGCATGGGGAGGTCAGGGAACATGCAGTGGCAATCTAGGATAGGTTTCTGAAAATCATCGCGGGGTGGTGCGCATTGTATGGGTGTGTGTTACATTACATTCACTAGTAGGAGTGAGAAAAACATCACGGGGTGGTGCGCATTGTATGGGTGTGTGTTACATTACATTCACTAGTGGGAGTGAGAAAAACATCACGGGGTGGTGTGAATCGGAGGGTCTGAATTAGGATAGGCAGTGAGTGCCAATGTAGGATGGAGAAAAGCACCGCGGGGTGGTCAGCATGGGGAGGTCAGGGAACATGCAGTGGCAATGTAGGATAGGTTTCTGAAAAACATCGCGGGGTGGTGCGCATTGTATGGGTGTGTGTTACATTACATTCACTAGTAGGAGTGAGAAAAACATCACGGGGTGGTGCGCATTGTATGGGTGTGTGTTACATTACATTCACTAGTAGGAGTGAGAAAAACATCACGGGATGCTGCGCATTTTATGGGTGTGTGTTACAATACATTCACTAGGAGGAGTGAGAAAAACATCACGGGGTGGTGTGAATCGGAGGGTCTGAATTAGGATAGGCAGTGAGTGGCCATGTAGGATGGAGAAAAGCACAGCGGGCTTGTCAGCATGGGGAGGTCAGGGAACATGCAGTGGCAATGTAGGATAGGTTTCTGAAAAACATCGCGGAGTGGTGCGCATTTTATGGGTGTGTGTTACATGACATTCACTAGTAGGAGTGAGATAAACATCACGGGGTGGTGCGCATTGTATGGGTGTGTGTTACATTACATTCACTAGTAGGAGTGAGAAAAACATCATGGGGTATTGTGAATCGGAGGGTCTGAATTAGGATAGGCAGTGAGTGGCAATGTAGGATGGAGAAAAGCACCGCGGGGTGGTCAGCATGGGGAGGTCAGGGAACATGCAGTGGCAATGTAGGATAGGTTTCTGAAAAACATCGCGGGGTGGTGGGCATTGTATGGGTGTGTGTTACATTACATTCACTAGTAGGAGTGAGAAAAACATCACGGGGTGGTGCGCATTGTATGGGTGTGTGTTACATTACATTCACTAGTAGGAGTGAGAAAAACATCACGGGTGGTGTGAATCGGAGTGTCTGAATTAGGATAGTCAGTGAGTGGCAATGTAGGATGGAGAAAAGCACCGCTGGGTGGTCAGCATGGGGAGGTCAGGGAACATGCAGTGGCAATGTAGAATAGGATTCTGAAAAACATCGCGGGGTGGTGGGCATTGTATGGGTGTGTGTTACATTACATTCAATAGTAGGAGTGAGAAAAACATCACGGGGTGGTGCGCATTGTATGGGTGAGTGTAACATAACATTCACTAGTAGGAGTGAGAAAAACATCACGGGGTGGTGTGAATCGGAGGGTCTGAATTAGGATAGGCCGTGAGTGGCAATGTAGGATGGAGAAAAGCACCGTGGGGTGATCAGCATGGGGAGGTCAGGGAACATGTAGTGGCAATGTAGGATAGGTTTCTGAAAAACATCGCGGGGTGGTCCGCATTCTATGGGTGTGTGTTACATGACATTCACTAGTAGGAGTGAGAAAAACATCACGGGGTGGTGCGCATTGTATGGGTGTGTGTTACATTACATTCACTAGTAGGAGTGAGAAAAACACCACGGGGTGGTGTGAATCGGAGGGTCTGAATTAGGATAGGCAGTGAGTGGCAATGTAGGATGGAGAAAAGCACCGCGGGGTGGACAGCATGGGGAGGTCAGGGAACATGCTTTGGGAATGTAGGATAGGTTTCTGAAAAACATCGCGCGGTGGTGCGCATTGCATGGGTGTGTGTTACAATACATTCAATAGTAGGAGTGAGAAAAACATCACAGGGTGGTGCGCATTGTATGGGTGTGTGTTACATTACATTCACTAGTAGGAGTGAGAAAAACATCACAGGGTGGTGTGAATCGGAGGGTCTGAATTAGGATAGGCAGTGAGTGGCAATGTAGGATGGAGAAAAGCACCGCGGCGTGGTAGGCATGGGGAGGTCAAGGAACATGCAGTGGGAATGTAGGATAGGTTTCTGAAAAACATCGTGGGGTGGTGCGCATTGTATGGGTGTGTGTTACATTACATTCACTTGTAGGAGTGAGAAAAACATCACGGGGTGGTGCGCATTGCATGGGTGTGTGTTACATTACATTCACTAGTAGGAGTGAGAAAAACATCACAGGGTGGTGTGAATCGGAGGGTCTGAATTAGGATAGGCATTGAGTGGCAATGTAGGATGGAGAAAAGCACCGCGGGCTGGTCAGCATGGGGAGGTCAGGGAACATGCAGTGGCAATGTAGGATAGGTTTCTGAAAAACATCGCGGAGTGGTGCACATTTTATGGGTGTGTGTTACATGACATTCACTAGTAGGAGTGAGAAAAACATCACGGGGTGGTGCGCATTGTATGGGTGTGTGTTACATTACATTCACTAGTAGGAGTGAGAAAAACATCACGGGGTGGTGTGAATCGGAGGGTCTGAATTAGGATAGGCAGTGAGTGGCAATGTAGGATGGAGGAAAGCACCGCGGGGTGGTCAGCATGGGGAGGTCAGGGAACATGCAGTGGCAATGTAGGATAGGTTTCTGAAAAACATCGCGGGGTGGTGCGCATTGTATGGGTGTGTGTTACATTACATTCACTAGTAGGAGTGAGAAAAGCATCACGGGGTGGTGCGCATTGTATGGGTGTGTGTTACATTACATTCACTAGTAGGAGTGAGAAAAGCATCACGGGGTGGTGCGCATTGTATGGGTGTGTGTTACATTACATTCACTAGTAGGAGTGAGAAAAATATCACGGGGTGGTGCGCATTGTATGGGTGTGTGTTACATTACATTCACTAGTAGGAGTGAGAAAGACATCACGGAGTGGTGTGAATCGGAGTGTCTGAATTAGGATAGGCAGTGAGTGGAAATGTAGGATGGAGAAAATCACCGCAGGGTGGTCAGCACGGGGAGGTCAGGGAACATGCAGTGGCAATGTAGGATAGGTTTCTGAAAAACATCGCGGGGTGTTGCGCATTGAATGGGTGTGTGGTACATTACATTCACTAGTAGGAGTGAGAAAAACAGCACGGGGTGGTGCGCATTGTATGGGTGTGTGTTACTTTACATTCACTAGTAGGAGTGAGAAAAACATCACGGGGTGGTGCGCATTGTATGGGTGTGTGTTACATTACATTCACTAGTAGGAGTGAGAAAAACATCACCGGGTGGTGTGAATCGGAGCGTCTGAATTAGGATAGGCAGTGAGTGGCAATGTAGGATAGAGAAAAGCACCGCGGGCTGGTCAGCATAGGCAGGTCAGGGAACATGCAGTGACAATGTAGGATAGGTTTCTGAAAAACATCGCGGGGTGGTGCACATTGTATGGGTGTGTGTTACATTACATTCACTAGTAGGAGTGAGAAAAACATCACGGGGTGGTGCGCATTGTATGGGTGTGTGTTACATTACATTCACTAGTAGGAGTGAGAAAAACATCATGGGGTGGTGTGAATCGGAGGGTCTGAATTAGGATAGGCAGTGAGTGGAAATGTAGGTTGGAGAAAAGCACCGCGGGGTGGTCAGCATGGGGAGGTCAGGGAACAAGCAGTGGCAATGTAGGATAGGTTTCTGAAAAACTTCGCGGGGTGGTGCGCATTGTATGGGTGTGTGTTACATTACATTCACTAGTAGGAGTGAGAAAAACATCACGGGGTGGTGCGCATTTTATGGGTGTGTGTTACATTACATTCACCAGTGGGAATGAGAAAAACATCACGGGGTGGTGCGCATTTTATGGGTGTGTGTTACATTACATTCACTAGTAGGAGTGAGAAAAACATCACGGGGTGGTGTGAATCGGAGGGTCTGAATTAGGATAGGCAGTGAGTGGCAATGTAGGATGGAGAAAAGCACCGCGGGGTGGTCCGCATGGGGAGGTCAGGGAACATGCAGTGGCAATGTGGGATAGGTTTCTCAAAAACTTCGCGGGGTGGTGCACATTGTATGCGTGTGTGTTACATTACATTCACTAGTAGGAGTGAGAAAAACATCATGGGGTGGTGCGCATTGTATGGGTGTGTATTACATTACTTTCACTAGTAGGAGTGAGAAAAACACCACGGGGTGGTGTGAATCGGAGGGTCTGAATTAGGATAGGCAGCGAGGGGCAATGTAGCATGGAGAAAAGCACCACGGAGTGGTCAGCACGGGGAGGTCAGGGAACATGCAGTGGCAATGTAGGATAGGTTTCTGAAAAACATCGCGGGGTGGTGCGCATTGTATGGGTGTGTGTTACAATACATTCACTAGTAGGAGTGAGAAAAACGTCACGGGGTGGTGCGCATTGTATGGGTGTGTGTTACATTACATTCACTAGTAGGAGTGAAAAAACATCACGGGGTGGTGTGAATCGGAGGGTCTGAATTAGGATAGGCAGTGAGTGTCAATGTAGGATGGAGAAAAGCACTGCGGGGTGGTCAGCATGGGGAGGTCAGGGAACGTGCAGTGGCAATGTAGGATAGTTTCTGAAAATCATCGCGGGGTGGTGTGCATTGTATGGGTGTGTGTTACATTACATTCACTAGTAGGAGTGAGAAAAACATCACGGGGTGGTGCTCATTGTATGGGTGTGTGTTACATTACATTCACTAGTGGGAGTGAGAAAAACATCACGGGGTGGTGTGAATCGGAGGGTCTGAATTAGGATAGGCAATGAGTGGCAATGTAGGATGGAGAAAAGCACTGCGGGCTTGTCAGCATGGGGAGGTCAGGGAACATGCAGTGGCAATGTAGCATAGGTTTCTGAAAAACATCGCGGAGTGGTGCGCATTTTATGGGTGTGTGTTACATGACATTCACTAGTAGGAGTGAGATAAACATCACGGGGTGTTGTGAATCGGAGGGTCTGAATTAGGATAGGCAGTGAGTGGCAATGTAGGATGGAGAAAAGCACCGCGGGGTGGTCAGCATGGGGAGGTCAGGGAACATGCAGTTGCAATGTAGGATAGGTTTCTGAAAAACATCGCGGGGTGGTGGGCATTGTATGGGTGTGTGTTACATTACATTCACTAGTAGGAGTGAGAAAAACATCACGGGGTGGTGCGCATTGTATGGGTGTGTGTTACATTACATTCACTAGTAGGAGAGAGAAAAACATCACGGGGTGGTGTGAATCGGATTGTCTGAATTAGGATAGTCAGTGAGTGGCAATGTAGGATGGAGAAAAGCACCGCTGGGTGGTCAGCATGGGGAGGTCAGGTAACATGCAGTGGCAATGTAGAATAGGATTCTGAAAAACATCACGGGGTGGTGCGCATTGTATGGGTGTGTGTTACATTACATTCACTTGTAGGAGTGAGAAAAACATTACGGGGTGGTGTGAATCGGAGGGTCTGAATTAGGATAGGCAGTGAGTGGCAATGTAGGATGGAGAAAAGCACCGCGGGGTGGTCAGCATGGGGAGGTCAGGGAACATGCAGTGGCAATGTAGGGTAGGTTTCTGAAAAACATCACGGGGTGGTCCGCATTGTATGGGTGTGTGTTACATTACATTCACTAGTAGGAGTGAGAAAAACATCGCGGGGTGGTGCGCATTGTATGGGTGTGTGTTACATTACATTCCCTAGTAGGAGTGAAAAAACATCACGGGGTGGTGTGAATCGGAGTGTCTGAATTAGGATAGGCAGTGACTGGCAATGTAGGATGGAGAAAAGCACCACGGGGTGGTCAGCATGGGGAGGTCAGGGAACATGCAGTGGCAATGTAGGATAGGTTTCTGAAAAACATCGCGGAGTGGTGCGCATTTTATGGGTGTGTGTTACATGACATTCACTAGTAGGAGTGAGAAAAACATCACGGGTTGGTGCGCATTGTATGGGTGTGTGTTACATTACATTCACTAGTAGGAGTGAGAAAAACACCACGGGGTGGTGTGAATCGGAGGGTCTGAATTAGGATAGGCAGTGAGTGGCAATGTAGGATGGAGAAAAGCACCGCGGGGTGGACAGCATGGGGAGGTCAGGGAACATGCTTTGGGAATGTAGGATAGGTTTCTGAAAAACATCGCGCGGTGGTGCGCATTGCATGGGTGTGTGTTACAATACATTCAATAGTAGGAGTGAGAAAAACATCACAGGGTGGTGCGCATTGTATGGGTGTGTGTTACATTACATTCACTAGTAGGAGTGAGAAAAACATCACAGGGTGGTGTGAATCGGAGGGTCTGAATTAGGATAGGCAGTGAGTGGCAATGTAGGATGGAGAAAAGCACCGCGGCGTGGTCAGCATGGGGAGGTCAAGGAACATGCAGTGGGAATGTAGGATAGGTTTCTGAAAAACATCGTGGGGTGGTGCGCATTGTATGGGTGTGTGTTACATTACATTCACTTGTAGGAGTGAGAAAAACATCACGTGGTGGTGCGCATTGCATGGGTGTGTGTTACATTACATTCACTAGTAGGAGTGAGAAAAACATCACAGGGTGGTGTGAATCGGAGGGTCTGAATTAGGATAGGCATTGAGTGGCAATGTAGGATGGAGAAAAGCACCGCGGGCTGGTCAGCATGGGGAGGTCAGGGAACATGCAGTGGCAATGTAGGATAGGTTTCTGAAAAACATCGCGGAGTGGTGCACATTTTATGGGTGTGTGTTACATGACATTCACTAGTAGGAGTGAGAAAAACATCACGGGGTGGTGCGCATTGTATGGGTGTGTGTTACATTACATTCACTAGTAGAGGTGAGAAAAACATCACGGGGTGGTGTGAATCGGAGGGTCTGAATTAGGATAGGCAGTGAGTGGCAATGTAGGATGGAGGAAAGCACCGCGGGGTGGTCAGCATGGGGAGGTCAGGGAACATGCAGTGGCAATGTAGGATAGGTTTCTGAAAAACATCGCGGGGTGGTGCGCATTGTATGGGTGTGTGTTACATTACATTCACTAGTAGGAGTGAGAAAAGCATCACGGGGTGGTGCGCATTGTATGGGTGTGTGTTACATTACATTCACTAGTAGGAGTGAGAAAAGCATCACGGGGTGGTGCGCATTGTATGGGTGTGTGTTACATTACATTCACTAGTAGGAGTGAGAAAAATATCACGGGGTGGTACGCATTGTATGGGTGTGTGTTACATTACATTCACTAGTAGGAGTGAGAAAGACATCACGGAGTGGTGTGAATCAGAGTGTCTGAATTAGGATAGGCAGTGAGTGGAAATGTAGGATGGAGAAAATCACCGCAGGGTGGTCAGCACGGGGAGGTCAGGGAACATGCAGTGGCAATGTAGGATAGGTTTCTGAAAAACATCGCGGGGTGTTGCGCATTGTATGGGTGTGTGGTACATTACATTCACTAGTAGGAGTGAGAAAAACAGCACGGGGTGGTGCGCATTGTATGGGTGTGTGTTACTTTACATTCACTAGTAGGAGTGAGAAAAACATCACGGGGTGGTGCGCATTGTATGGGTGTGTGTTACATTACATTCACTAGTAGGAGTGAGAAAAACATCACCGGGTGGTGTGAATCGGAGCGTCTGAATTAGGATAGGCAGTGAGTGGCAATGTAGGATAGAGAAAAGCACCGCGGGGTGGTCAGCATAGGCAGGTCAGGGAACATGCAGTGACAATGTAGGATAGGTTTCTGAAAAACATCGCGGGGTGGTGCGCATTGTATGGGTGTGTGTTACATTACATTCACTAGTAGGAGTGAGAAAAACATCACGGGGTGGTGCGCATTGTATGGGTGTGTGTTACATTACATTCACTAGTAGGAGTGAGAAAAACATCATGGGGTGGTGTGAATCGGAGGGTCTGAATTAGGATAGGCAGTGAGTGGAAATGTAGGTTGGAGAAAAGCACCGCGGGGTGGTCAGCATGGGGAGGTCAGGGAACAAGCAGTGGCAATGTAGGATAGGTTTCTGAAAAACTTCGCGGGGTGGTGCGCATTGTATGGGTGTGTGTTACATTACATTCACTAGTAGGAGTGAGAAAAACATCACGGGGTGGTGCGCATTTTATGGGTGTGTGTTACATTACATTCACCAGTGGGAATGAGAAAAACATCACGGGGTGGTGCGCATTTTATGGGTGTGTGTTACATTACATTCACTAGTAGGAGTGAGAAAAACATCACGGGGTGGTGTGAATCGGAGGGTCAGAATTAGGATAGGCAGTGAGTGGCAATGTAGGATGGAGAAAAGCACCGCGGGGTGGTCCGCATGGGGAGGTCAGGGAACATGCAGTGGCAATGTGGGATAGGTTTCTCAAAAACTTCGCGGGGTGGTGCACATTGTATGCGTGTGTGTTACATTACATTCACTAGTAGGAGTGAGAAAAACATCACGGGGTGGTGCGCATTGTATGGGTGTGTGTTACATTACTTTCACTAGTAGGAGTGAGAAAAACACCACGGGGTGGTGTGAATCGGAGGGTCTGAATTAGGATAGGCAGCGAGGGGCAATGTAGCATGGAGAAAAGCACCACGGGGTGGTCAGCACGGGGAGGTCAGGGAACATGCAGTGGCAATGTAGGATAGGTTTCTGAAAAACATCGCGGGGTGGTGCGCATTGTATGGGTGTGTGTTACAATACATTCACTAGTAGGAGTGAGAAAAACGTCACGGGGTGGTGCGCATTGTATGGGTGTGTGTTACATTACATTCACTAGTAGGAGTGAAAAAACATCACGGGGTGGTGTGAATCGGAGGGTCTGAATTAGGATAGGCAGTGAGTGGCAATGTAGGATGGAGAAAAGCACCGCGGGGTGGTCAGCATGGGGAGGTCAGGGAACGTGCAGTGGCAATGTAGGATAGTTTCTGAAAATCATCGCGGGGTGGTGTGCATTGTATGGGTGTGTGTTACATTACATTCACTAGTAGGAGTGAGAAAAACATCACGGGGTGGTGCTCATTGTATGGGTGTGTGTTACATTACATTCACTAGTGGGAGTGAGAAAAACATCACGGGGTGGTGTGAATCGGAGGGTCTGAATTAGGATAGGCAATGAGTGGCAATGTAGGATGGAGAAAAGCACTGCGGGCTTGTCAGCATGGGGAGGTCAGGGAACATGCAGTGGCAATGTAGCATAGGTTTCTGAAAAACATCGCGGAGTGGTGCGCATTTTATGGGTGTGTGTTACATGACATTCACTAGTAGGAGTGAGATAAACATCACGGGGTGTTGTGAATCGGAGGGTCTGAATTAGGATAGGCAGTGAGTGGCAATATAGGATGGAGAAAAGCACCGCGGGGTGGTCAGCATGGGGAGGTCAGGGAACATGCAGTTGCAATGTAGGATAGGTTTCTGAAAAACATCGCGGGGTGGTGGGCATTGTATGGGTGTGTGTTACATTACATTCACTAGTAGGAGTGAGAAAAACATCACGGGGTGGTGCGCATTGTATGGGTGTGTGTTACATTACATTCACTAGTAGGAGAGAGAAAAACATCACGGGGTGGTGTGAATCGGATTGTCTGAATTAGGATAGTCAGTGAGTGGCAATGTAGGATGGAGAAAAGCACCGCTGGGTGGTCAGCATGGGGAGGTCAGGGAACATGCAGTGGCAATGTAGAATAGGATTCTGAAAAACATCGCGGGGTGGTGCGCATTGTATGGGTGTGTGTTACATTACATTCACTTGTAGGAATGAGAAAAACATTACGGGGTGGTGTGAATCGGAGGGTCTGAATTAGGATAGGCAGTGAGTGGCAATGTAGGATGGAGAAAAGCACCGCGGGGTGGTCAGCATGGGGAGGTCAGGGAACATGCAGTGGCAATGTAGGGTAGGTTTCTGAAAAACATCGCGGGGTGGTCCGCATTTTATGGGTGTGTGTTACATGACATTCACTAGTAGGAGTGAGAAAAACATCACGGGGTGGTGCGCATTGTATGGGTGTGTGTTACATTACATTCACTAGTAGGAGTGAGAAAAACATCACGGGGTGGTGTGAATCGGAGGGTCTGAATTAGGATAGGCAGTGAGTGGCAATGTAGGATGGAGGAAAGCACCGCGGGGTGGTCAGCATGGGGAGGTCAGGGAACATGCAGTGGCAATGTAGGATAGGTTTCTGAAAAACATCGCGGGGTGGTGCGCATTGTATGGGTGTGTGTTACATTACATTCACTAGTATGAGTGAGAAAAGCATCACGGGGTGGTGCGCATTGTATGGGTGTGTGTTACATTACATTCACTAGTAGGAGTGAGAAAAGCATCACGGGGTGGTGCGCATTCTATGGGTGTGTGTTACATTACATTCACTAGTAGGAGTGAGAAAAATATCACGGGGTGGTGCGCATTGTATGGGTGTGTGTTACATTACATTCACTAGTAGGAGTGAGAAAGACATCACGGAGTGGTATGAATCGGAGTGTCTGAATTAGGATAGTCAGTGAGTGGAAATGTAGGATGGAGAAAATCACCGCAGGGTGGTCAGCACGGGGAGGTCAGGGAACATGCAGTGGCAATGTAGGATAGGTTTCTGAAAAACATCGCGGGGTGTTGCGCATTGTATGGGTGTGTGTTACATTACATTCACTAGTAGGAGTGAGAAAAACATCATGGGGTGGTGTGAATCGGAGGGTCTGAATTAGGATAGGCAGTGAGTGGAAATGTAGGTTGGAGAAAAGCACCGCGGGGTGGTCAGCATGGGGAGGTCAGGGAACAAGCAGTGGCAATGTAGGATAGGTTTCTGAAAAACTTCGCGGGGTGGTGCGCATTGTATGGGTGTGTGTTACATTACATTCACTAGTAGGAGTGAGAAAAACATCACGGGGTGGTGCGCATTTTATGGGTGTGTGTTACATTACATTCACCAGTGGGAATGAGAAAAACATCACGGGGTGGTGCGCATTTTATGGGTGTGTGTTACATTACATTCACTAGTAGGAGTGAGAAAAACATCACGGGGTGGTGTGAATCGGAGGGTCTGAATTAGGATAGGCAGTGAGTGGCAATGTAGGATGGAGAAAAGCACCGCGGGGTGGTCCGCATGGGGAGGTCAGGGAACATGCAGTGGCAATGTGGGATAGGTTTCTCAAAAACTTCGCGGGGTGGTGCACATTGTATGCGTGTGTGTTACATTACATTCACTAGTAGGAGTGAGAAAAACATCACGGGGTGGTGCGCATTGTATGGGTGTGTGTTACATTACTTTCACTAGTAAGAGTGAGAAAAACACCACGGGGTGGTGTGAATCGGAGGGTCTGAATTAGGATAGGCAGCGAGGGGCAATGTAGCATGGAGAAAAGCACCACGGGGTGGTCAGCACGGGGAGGTCAGGGAACATGCAGTGGCAATGTAGGATAGGTTTCTGAAAAACATCGCGGGGTGGTGCGCATTGTATGGGTGTGTGTTACATTACATTCACTAGTAGGAGTGAAAAAACATCACGGGGTGGTGTGAATCGGAGGGTCTGAATTAGGATAGGCAGTGAGTGGCAATGTAGGATGGAGAAAAGCACCGCGGGGTGGTCAGCATGGGGAGGTCAGGGAACGTGCAGTGGCAATGTAGGATAGTTTCTGAAAATCATCGCGGGGTGGTGCGCATTGTATGGGTGTGTGTTACATTACATTCACTAGTAGGAGTGAGAAAAACATCACGGGGTGGTGCTCATTGTATGGGTGTGTGTTACATTACATTCACTAGTGGGAGTGAGAAAAACATCACGGGGTGGTGTGCATCGGAGGGTCTGAATTAGGATAGGCAGTGAGTGGCAATGTAGGATGGAGAAAAGCACTGCGGGCTTGTCAGCATGGGGAGGTCAGGGAACATGCAGTGGCAATGTAGCATAGGTTTCTGAAAAACATCGCGGAGTGGTGCGCATTTTATGGGTGTGTGTTACATGACATTCACTAGTAGGAGTGAGATAAACATCACGGGGTGGTGCGCATTGTATGGGTGTGTGTTAAATTACATTCACTTGTAGGAGTGAGAAAAACATCACGGGGTGTTGTGAATCGGAGGGTCTGAATTAGGATAGGCAGTGAGTGGCAATGTAGGATGGAGAAAAGCACCGCGGGGTGGTCAGCATGGGGAGGTCAGGGAACATGCAGTTGCAATGTAGGATAGGTTTCTGAAAAACATCGCGGGGTGGTGGGCATTGTATGGGTGTGTGTTACATTACATTCACTAGTAGGAGTGAGAAAAACATCACGGGGTGGTGCGCATTGTATGGGTGTGTGTTATATTACATTCACTAGTAGGAGAGAGAAAAACATCACGGGGTGGTGTGAATCGGATTGTCTGAATTAGGATAGTGAGTGAGTGGCAATGTAGGATGGAGAAAAGCACCGCTGGGTGGTCAGCATGGGGAGGTCAGGGAACATGCAGTGGCAATTTAGAATAGGATTCTGAAAAACATCGCGGGGTGGTGCGCATTGTATGGGTGTGTGTTACATTACATTCACTTGTAGGAGTGAGAAAAACATTACGGGGTGGTGTGAATCGGAGGGTCTGAATTAGGATAGGCAGTGAGTGGCAATGTAGGATGGAGAAAAGCACCGCGGGGTGGTCAGCATGGGGAGGTCAGGGAACATGCAGTGGCAATGTAGGGTAGGTTTCTGAAAAACATCGCGGGGTGGTCCGCATTGTATGGGTGTGTGTTACATTACATTCACTAGTAGGAGTGAGAAAAACATCGCGGGGTGGTGCGCATTGTATGGGTGTGTGTTACATTACATTCACTAGTAGGAGTGAAAAAACATCACGGGGTGGTGTGAATCGGAGTGTCTGAATTAGGATAGGCAGTGACTGGCAATGTAGGATGGAGAAAAGCACCGCGGGGTGGTCAGCATGGGGAGGTCAGGGAACATGCAGTGGCAATGTAGGATAGGTTTCTGAAAAACATCGCGGGGTGGTGCGCCTTGTATGGGTGTGTGTTACATTACATTCACTAGTAGGAGTGAGAAACTCATCATGGGGTGGTGCGCATTGTATGGGTGTGTGTTACATTACATTCACTAGTGGGAGTGAGAGAAACATCACGGGGTGGTGTGAATCGGAGGGTCTGAATTAGGATAGGCAGTGAGTGGCAATGTAGGATGGAGAAAAGCACCGCGGGGTGGTCAGCATGGGGAGGTCAGGGAACATGCAGTGGCAATGTAGGATAGGTTTCTAAAAAACATAGCTGGGTGGTGCGCATTGTAAGGGTGTGTGTTACATTACATTCACTAGTAGGAGTGAGAAAAACATCACGGGGTGGTGCGCATTGTATGGGTGTGTGTTACATTACATTGACTAGTAGGAGTGAGAAAAACATCACGGGGTGCTGCGCATTTTATGGGTGTGTGTTACATTACATTCACTAGGAGGAGTGAGAAAAACATCACGGGGTGGTGTGAATCGGAGGGTCTGAATTAGGATAGGCAGTGAGTGGCCATGTAGGATGGAGAAAAGCACTGCGGGCTTGTCAGCATGGGGATGTCAGGGAACATGCAGTGGCAATGTAGGATAGGTTTCTGAAAAACATCGCGGAGTGGTGCGCATTTTATGGGTGTGTGTTACATGACATTCACTAGTAGGAGTGAGATAAACATCACGGGGTGGTGCGCATCGTATGGGTGTGTGTTAAATTACATTCACTAGTAGGAGTGAGAAAAACATCACGGGGTGTTGTGAATCAGAGGGTCTGAATTAGGATAGGCAGTGAGTGGCAATGTAGGATGGAGAAAAGCACCGCGGGGTGGTCAGCATGGGGAGGTCAGGGAACATGCAGTGGCAATGTAGGATAGGTTTCTGAAAAACATCGCGGGGTGGGGGGCATTGTATGGGTGTGTGTTACATTACATTCACTAGTAGGAGTGAGAAAAACATCACGGGGTGGTGCGCATTGTATGGGTGTGTGTTACATTACATTCACTAGTAGGAGAGAGAAAAACATCACGGGGTGGTGTGAATCGGAGTGTCTGAATTAGGATAGTCAGTGAGTGGCAATGTAGGATGGAGAAAAGCACCGCTGGGTGGTCAGCATGGGGAGGTCAGGGAACATGCAGTGGCAATGTAGAATAGGATTCTGAAAAACATCGTGGGGTGGTGCGCATTGTATGGGAGTGTGTTACATTACATTCACTTGTAGGAGTGAGAAAAACATTACGGGGTGGTGTGAATCGGACGGTCTGAATTAGGATAGGCAGTGAGTGGCAATGTAGGGTGGAGAAAAGCACCGCGGGGTGGTCAGCATGGGGAGGTCAGGGAACATGCAGTGGCAATGTAGGGTAGGTTTCTGAAAAACATCGCGGGGTGGTGCGCATTGTATGGGTGTGTGTTACATTACATTCACTAGTAGGAGTGAGAAAAACATCGCGGGGTGGTGCGCATTGTATGGGTGTGTGTTACATTACATTCCCTAGTAGGAGTGAAAAAACATCACGGGGTGGTGTGAATCGGAGTGTCTGAATTAGGATAGGCAGTGACTGGCAATGTAGGATGGAGAAAAGCACCGCGGGGTGGTCAGCATGGGGAGGTCAGGGAACATGCAGTGGCAATGTAGGATAGGTTTCTGAAAAACATCGCGGGGTGGTGCGCCTTGTATGGGTGTGTGTTACATTACATTCACTAGTAGGAGTGAGAAACTCATCACGGGGTGGTGCGCATTGTATGGGTGTGTGTTACATTACATTCACTAGTGGGAGTGAGAGAAACATCACGGGGTGGTGTGAATCGGAGGGTCTGAATTAGGATAGGCAGTGAGTGGCAATGTAGGATGGAGAAAAGCACCGCGGGGTGGTCAGCATGGGGAGGTCAAGGAACATGCAGTGGCAATGTAGGATAGGTTTCTGAAAAACATAGCTGGGTGGTGCGCATTGTAAGGGTGTGTGTTACATTACATTCACTAGTAGGAGTGAGAAAAACATCACGGGGTGGTGCGCATTGTATGGGTGTGTGTTACACTACATTCACTAATAGGAGTGAGAAAAGCATCACGGGGTGGTGCGCATTGTATGGGTGTGTGTTACATTACATTCACTAGTAGGAGTGAGAAAAACATCACGGGGTGGTGTGAATTGGAAGGTCTGAATTAGGATAGGCAGTGAGTGGCAATGTAGGATGGAGAAAAGCACCGCGCGGTGGTCAGCATGGTGAGGTCAGGGAACATGCAGTGACAATGTAGGATAGGTTTCTGAAAAACATCGCGGGGTGGTGCGCCTTGTAGGGTGTGT
Source organism: Cavia porcellus (assembly GCF_034190915.1). Lineage (NCBI taxonomy): Eukaryota > Metazoa > Chordata > Mammalia > Rodentia > Caviidae > Cavia > Cavia porcellus. Next base: position 34,390,393 of record NW_026947515.1, read on the forward strand.
GTTACATTACATTCACTAGTAGGAGTGAGAAAAACATCACGGGGTGGTGCGCATTGTATGGGTGTGTGTTACAATACATTCACTAGTAGGAGTGAGAAAAACATCACGGGGTGGTGTGAATCGGAGTGTCTGAATTAGGATAGGCAGTGAGTGGCAATGTAGGATGGAGAAAAGCATCGCGGGGTGGTCAGCATGGGGAGGTCAGGGAACATGCAGTGGCAATGTAGGATAGGTTTCTGAAAAACATCGCGGGGTGTTGCGCATTGTACGGGTGTGTGGTACATTACATTCACTAGTAGGAGTGAGAAAAACATCACGGGGTGGTGCGCATTGTATGGGTGTGTGTTACTTTTCATTCACTAGTAGGAGTGAGAAAAACATCACGGGGTGTGTGAATCGGAGGGTCTGAATTAGGATAGGCAGTGAGTGTCAATGTAGGATGGAGAAAAGCACCGCGGGCTGGTCAGCATGGGGAGGTCAGGGAACATGCAGTGGCAATGTAGGATAGGTTTCTGAAAAATATCGCGGAGTGGTGCGCATTTTATGGGTGTGTGTTACATGACATTCACTAGTAGGAGTGAGAAAAACATCACGGGCTGGTGCGCATTGTATGGGTGTGTGTTACATTACATTCACTAGTAGGAGTGAGAAAAACATCACGGGGTGGTGTGCATTGTATGGGTGTGTGTTACATTACATTCACTAGTAGGAGTGAGAAAAACATCATGTGGTGGTGTGAATCGGAGGGTCTGAATTAGGATAGGCAGTGAGTGGAAATGTAGGTTGGAGAAAAGGACCTCGGGGTGGTCAGCATGGGGAGGTCAGGGAACAAGCAGTGGCAATGTAGGATAGGTTTCTGAAAAACTACGCGGTGTGGTGCGCATTGTATGGGTGTGTGTTACATTACATTCACTAGTAGGAGTGAGAAAAACATCACGGCGTGGTGCGCATTTTATGGGTGTGTGTTACATTACATTCACTAGTAGGATTGAGAAAAGTATCACGGGGTGGTGCGCATTGTATGGGTGTGTGTTACATTACATTCACTAGTAGGAGTGAGAAAAACACCACGGGGAGGTGTGAATCGGAAGGTCTGAATTAGGATAGGCAGTGAGGGGCAATGTAGGATGGAGAAAAGCACCACGGGGTGGTCAGCACGGGGAGGTCAGGGAACATGCAGTGGCAATGTAGGATCGGTTTCTGAAAAACATCCCGGGGTGGTGCACATTGTATGGGTGTGTGTTACAATACATTCACTAGTAGGAGTGAGAAAAACATCACCGGGTGGTGCGCATTGTATGGGTGTGTGTTACATTACATTCACTAGTAGGAGTGAGAAAAACATCACGGGGTGGTGTGAATCGGAGGGTCTGAATTAGGATAGGCAGTGAGTGGCAATGTAGGATGGAGAAAAGCACCGCGGGGTGGTCACCATGGGGAGGTCAGGGAACATGCAGTGGCAATGTAGGGTAGGTTTCTGAAAAACATCGCGGGGTGGTGCGCATTGTATGGGTGTGTGTTACATTACCTTCACTAGAAGGAGTGAGAAAAACATCGCGGGGTGGGGCGCATTGTATGGGTGTGTGTTACATTACATTCACTAGTAGGAGTGAGAAAAACATCACGGGGTGGTGCGCATTGTATGGGTGTGTGTTACATTATTTTCCCTAGTAGGAGTGAAAAAACATCACGGGGTGGTGTGAATCGGAGGGTCTGAATTAGGATAGGCAGTGAGTGGCAATGTAGGATGGAGAAAAGCACCGCGGGGTGGTCAGCATGGGGAGGTCAGGGAACATGCAGTGGCAATCTAGGATAGGTTTCTGAAAATCATCGCGGGGTGGTGCGCATTGTATGGGTGTGTGTTACATTACATTCACTAGTAGGAGTGAGAAAAACATCACGGGGTGGTGCGCATTGTATGGGTGTGTGTTACATTACATTCACTAGTGGGAGTGAGAAAAACATCACGGGGTGGTGTGAATCGGAGGGTCTGAATTAGGATAGGCAGTGAGTGGCAATGTAGGATGGAGAAAAGCACCGCAGGGTGGTCAGCATGGGGAGGTCAGGGAACATGCAGTGGCAATGTAGGATAGGTTTCTGAAAAACATCGCGGGGTGGTGCGCATTGTATGGGTGTGTGTTACATTACATTCACTAGTAGGAGTGAGAAAAACATCACGGGATGCTGCGCATTTTATGGGTGTGTGTTACAATACATTCACTAGGAGGAGTGAGAAAAACATCACGGGGTGGTGTGAATCGGAGGGTCTGTATTAGGATAGGCAGTGAGTGGCCATGTAGGCTGGAGAAAAGCACAGCGGGCTTGTCAGCATGGGGAGGTCAGGGAACATGCAGTGGCAATGTAGGATAGGTTTCTGAAAAACATCGCGGAGTGGTGCGCATTTTATGGGTGTGTGTTACATGACATTCACTAGTAGGAGTGAGATAAACATCACGGGGTGGTGCGCATTGTATGGGTGTGTGTTACATTACATTCACTAGTAGGAGTGAGAAAAACATCATGGGGTATTGTGAATCGGAGGGTCTGAATTAGGATAGGCAGTGAGTGGCAATGTAGGATGGAGAAAAGCACCGCGGGGTGGTCAGCATGGGGAGGTCAGGGAACATGCAGTGGCAATGTAGGATAGGTTTCTGAAAAACATCGCGGGGTGGTGGGCATTGTATGGGTGTGTGTTACATTACATTCACTAGTAGGAGTGAGAAAAACATCACGGGGTGGTGCGCATTGTATGGGTGTGTGTTACATTACATTCACTAGTAGGAGTGAGAAAAACATCACGGGGTGGTGCGCATTGTATGGGTGAGTGTAACATAACATTCACTAGTAGGAGTGAGAAAAACATCACGGGGTGGTGTGAATCGGAGGGTCTGAATTAGGATAGGCCGTGAGTGGCAATGTAGGATGGAGAAAAGCACCGTGGGGTGATCAGCATGGGGAGGTCAGGGAACATGTAGTGGCAATGTAGGATAGGTTTCTGAAAAACATCGCGGGGTGGTCCGCATTTTATGGGTGTGTGTTACATGACATTCACTAGTAGGAGTGAGAAAAACATCACGGGGTGGTGCGCATTGTATGGGTGTGTGTTACATTACATTCACTAGTAGGAGTGAGAAAAACACCACGGGGTGGTGTGAATCGGAGGGTCTGAATTAGGATAGGCAGTGAGTGGCAATGTAGGATGGAGAAAAGCACCGCGGGGTGGACAGCATGGGGAGGTCAGGGAACATGCTTTGGGAATGTAGGATAGGTTTCTGAAAAACATCGCGCGGTGGTGCGCATTGCATGGGTGTGTGTTACAATACATTCAATAGTAGGAGTGAGAAAAACATCACAGGGTGGTGCGCATTGTATGGGTGTGTTACATTACATTCACTAGTAGGAGTGAGAAAAACATCACAGGGTGGTGTGAATCGGAGGGTCTGAATTAGGATAGGCAGTGAGTGGCAATGTAGGATGGAGAAAAGCACCGCGGCGTGGTCAGCATGGGGAGGTCAAGGAACATGCAGTGGGAATGTAGGATAGGTTTCTGAAAAACATCGTGGGGTGGTGCGCATTGTATGGGTGTGTGTTACATTACATTCACTTGTAGGAGTGAGAAAAACATCACGGGGTGGTGCGCATTGCATGGGTGTGTGTTACATTACATTCACTAGTAGGAGTGAGAAAAACATCACAGGGTGGTGTGAATCGGAGGGTCTGAATTAGGATAGGCATTGAGTGGCAATGTAGGATGGAGAAAAGCACCGCGGGCTGGTCAGCATGGGGAGGTCAGGGAACATGCAGTGGCAATGTAGGATAGGTTTCTGAAAAACATCGCGGAGTGGTGCACATTTTATGGGTGTGTGTTACATGACATTCACTAGTAGGAGTGAGAAAAACATCACGGGGTGGTGCGCATTGTATGGGTGTGTGTTACATTACATTCACTAGTAGGAGTGAGAAAAACATCACGGGGTGGTGTGAATCGGAGGGTCTGAATTAGGATAGGCAGTGAGTGGCAATGTAGGATGGAGGAAAGCACCGCGGGGTGGTCAGCATGGGGAGGTCAGGGAACATGCAGTGGCAATGTAGGATAGGTTTCTGAAAAACATCGCGGGGTGGTGCGCATTGTATGGGTGTGTGTTACATTACATTCACTAGTAGGAGTGAGAAAAGCATCACGGGGTGGTGCGCATTGTATGGGTGTGTGTTACATTACATTCACTAGTAGGAGTGAGAAAAGCATCACGGGGTGGTGCGCATTGTATGGGTGTGTGTTACATTACATTCACTAGTAGGAGTGAGAAAAATATCACGGGGTGGTGCGCATTGTATGGGTGTGTGTTACATTACATTCACTAGTAGGAGTGAGAAAGACATCACGGAGTGGTGTGAATCGGAGTGTCTGAATTAGGATAGGCAGTGAGTGGAAATGTAGGATGGAGAAAATCACCGCAGGGTGGTCAGCACGGGGAGGTCAGGGAACATGCAGTGGCAATGTAGGATAGGTTTCTGAAAAACATCGCGGGGTGTTGCGCATTTTATGGGTGTGTGGTACATTACATTCACTAGTAGGAGTGAGAAAAACAGCACGGGGTGGTGCGCATTGTATGGGTGTGTGTTACTTTACATTCACTAGTAGGAGTGAGAAAAACATCACGGGGTGGTGCGCATTGTATGGGTGTGTGTTACATTACATTCACTAGTAGGAGTGAGAAAAACATCATGGGGTGGTGTGAATCGGAGGGTCTGAATTAGGATAGGCAGTGAGTGGAAATGTAGGTTGGAGAAAAGCACCGCGGGGTGGTCAGCATGGGGAGGTCAGGGAACAAGCAGTGGCAATGTAGGATAGGTTTCTGAAAAACTTCGCGGGGTGGTGCGCATTGTATGGGTGTGTGTTACATTACATTCACTAGTAGGAGTGAGAAAAACATCACGGGGTGGTGCGCATTTTATGGGTGTGTGTTACATTACATTCACCAGTGGGAATGAGAAAAACATCACGGGGTGGTGCGCATTTTATGGGTGTGTGTTACATTACATTCACTAGTAGGAGTGAGAAAAACATCACGGGGTGGTGTGAATCGGAGGGTCTGAATTAGGATAGGCAGTGAGTGGCAATGTAGGATGGAGAAAAGCACCGCGGGGTGGTCCGCATGGGGAGGTCAGGGAACATGCAGTGGCAATGTGGGATAGGTTTCTCAAAAACTTCGCGGGGTGGTGCACATTGTATGCGTGTGTGTTACATTACATTCACTAGTAGGAGTGAGAAAAACATCACGGGGTGGTGCGCATTGTATGGGAGTGTGTTACATTACTTTCACTAGTAGGAGTGAGAAAAACACCACGGGGTGGTGTGAATCGGAGGGTCTGAATTAGGATAGGCAGCGAGGGGCAATGTAGCATGGAGAAAAGCACCACGGGGTGGTCAGCACGGGGAGGTCAGGGAACATGCAGTGGCAATGTAGGATAGGTTTCTGAAAAACATCGCGGGGTGGTGCGCATTGTATGGGTGTGTGTTACAATACATTCACTAGTAGGAGTGAGAAAAACGTCACGGGGTGGTGCGCATTGTATGGGTGTGTGTTACATTACATTCACTAGTAGGAGTGAAAAAACATCACGGGGTGGTGTGAATCGGAGGGTCTGAATTAGGATAGGCAGTGAGTGGCAATGTAGGATGGAGAAAAGCACCGCGGGGTGGTCAGCATGGGGAGGTCAGGGAACGTGCAGTGGCAATGTAGGATAGTTTCTGAAAATCATCGCGGGGTGGTGTGCATTGTATGGGTGTGTGTTACATTACATTCACTAGTAGGAGTGAGAAAAACATCACGGGGTGGTGCTCATTGTATGGGTGTGTGTTACATTACATTCACTAGTGGGAGTGAGAAAAACATCACGGGGTGGTGTGAATCGGAGGGTCTGAATTAGGATAGGCAATGAGTGGCAATGTAGGATGGAGAAAAGCACTGCGGGCTTGTCAGCATGGGGAGGTCAGGGAACATGCAGTGGCAATGTAGCATAGGTTTCTGAAAAACATCGCGGAGTGGTGCGCATTTTATGGGTGTGTGTTACATGACATTCACTAGTAGGAGTGAGATAAACATCACGGGGTGTTGTGAATCGGAGGGTCTGAATTAGGATAGGCAGTGAGTGGCAATGTAGGATGGAGAAAAGCACCGCGGGGTGGTCAGCATGGGGAGGTCAGGGAACATGCAGTTGCAATGTAGGATAGGTTTCTGAAAAACATCGCGGGGTGGTGGGCATTGTATGGGTGTGTGTTACATTACATTCACTAGTAGGAGTGAGAAAAACATCACGGGGTGGTGCGCATTGTATGGGTGTGTGTTACATTACATTCACTAGTAGGAGAGAGAAAAACATCACGGGGTGGTGTGAATCGGATTGTCTGAATTAGGATAGTCAGTGAGTGGCAATGTAGGATGGAGAAAAGCACCGCTGGGTGGTCAGCATGGGGAGGTCAGGGAACATGCAGTGGCAATGTAGAATAGGATTCTGAAAAACATCGCGGGGTGTTGCGCATTGTATGGGTGTGTGTTACATTACATTCACTTGTAGGAGTGAGAAAAACATTACGGGGTGGTGTGAATCGGAGGGTCTGAATTAGGATAGGCAGTGAGTGGCAATGTAGGATAGAGAAAAGCACCGCGGGGTGGTCAGCATGGGGAGGTCAGGGAACATGCAGTGGCAATGTAGGATAGGTTTCTGAAAAACATCGCGGGGTGGTGCGCATTGTATGGGTGTGTGTTACATTACATTCACTAGTAGGAGTGAGAAAAACATCACGGGATGCTGCGCATTTTATGGGTGTGTGTTACAATACATTCACTAGGAGGAGTGAGAAAAACATCACGGGGTGGTGTGAATCGGAGGGTCTGTATTAGGATAGGCAGTGAGTGGCCATGTAGGCTGGAGAAAAGCACAGCGGGCTTGTCAGCATGGGGAGGTCAGGGAACATGCAGTGGCAATGTAGGATAGGTTTCTGAAAAACATCGCGGAGTGGTGCGCATTTTATGGGTGTGTGTTACATGACATTCACTAGTAGGAGTGAGATAAACATCACGGGGTGGTGCGCATTGTATGGGTGTGTGTTACATTACATTCACTAGTAGGAGTGAGAAAAACATCATGGGGTATTGTGAATCGGAGGGTCTGAATTAGGATAGGCAGTGAGTGGCAATGTAGGATGGAGAAAAGCACCGCGGGGTGGTCAGCATGGGGAGGTCAGGGAACATGCAGTGGCAATGTAGGATAGGTTTCTGAAAAACATCGCGGGGTGGTGGGCATTGTATGGGTGTGTGTTACATTACATTCACTAGTAGGAGTGAGAAAAACATCACGGGGTGGTGCGCATTGTATGGGTGTGTGTTACATTACATTCACTAGTAGGAGTGAGAAAAACATCACGGGTGGTGTGAATCGGAGTGTCTGAATTAGGATAGTCAGTGAGTGGCAATGTAGGATGGAGAAAAGCACCGCTGGGTGGTCAGCATGGGGAGGTCAGGTAACATGCAGTGGCAATGTAGAATAGGATTCTGAAAAACATCGCGGGGTGGTGGGCATTGTATGTGTGTGTGTTACATTACATTCACTAGTAGGAGTGAGAAAAACATCACGGGGTGGTGCGCATTGTATGGGTGAGTGTAACATAACATTCACTAGTAGGAGTGAGAAAAACATCACGGGGTGGTGTGAATCGGAGGGTCTGAATTAGGATAGGCCGTGAGTGGCAATGTAGGATGGAGAAAAGCACCGTGGGGTGATCAGCATGGGGAGGTCAGGGAACATGTAGTGGCAATGTAGGATAGGTTTCTGAAAAACATCGCGGGGTGGTCCGCATTTTATGGGTGTGTGTTACATGACATTCACTAGTAGGAGTGAGAAAAACATCACGGGGTGGTGCGCATTGTATGGGTGTGTGTTACATTACATTCACTAGTAGGAGTGAGAAAAACACCACGGGGTGGTGTGAATCGGAGGGTCTGAATTAGGATAGGCAGTGAGTGGCAATGTAGGATGGAGAAAAGCACCGCGGGGTGGACAGCATGGGGAGGTCAGGGAACATGCTTTGGGAATGTAGGATAGGTTTCTGAAAAACATCGCGCGGTGGTGCGCATTGCATGGGTGTGTGTTACAATACATTCAATAGTAGGAGTGAGAAAAACATCACAGGGTGGTGCGCATTGTATGGGTGTGTTACATTACATTCACTAGTAGGAGTGAGAAAAACATCACAGGGTGGTGTGAATCGGAGGGTCTGAATTAGGATAGGCAGTGAGTGGCAATGTAGGATGGAGAAAAGCACCGCGGCGTGGTCAGCATGGGGAGGTCAAGGAACATGCAGTGGGAATGTAGGATAGGTTTCTGAAAAACATCGTGGGGTGGTGCGCATTGTATGGGTGTGTGTTACATTACATTCACTTGTAGGAGTGAGAAAAACATCACGGGGTGGTGCGCATTGCATGGGTGTGTGTTACATTACATTCACTAGTAGGAGTGAGAAAAACATCACAGGGTGGTGTGAATCGGAGGGTCTGAATTAGGATAGGCATTGAGTGGCAATGTAGGATGGAGAAAAGCACCGCGGGCTGGTCAGCATGGGGAGGTCAGGGAACATGCAGTGGCAATGTAGGATAGGTTTCTGAAAAACATCGCGGAGTGGTGCACATTTTATGGGTGTGTGTTACATGACATTCACTAGTAGGAGTGAGAAAAACATCACGGGGTGGTGCGCATTGTATGGGTGTGTGTTACATTACATTCACTAGTAGGAGTGAGAAAAACACCACGGGGTGGTGTGAATCGGAGGGTCTGAATTAGGATAGGCAGTGAGTGGCAATGTAGGATGGAGAAAAGCACCGCGGGGTGGACAGCATGGGGAGGTCAGGGAACATGCTTTGGGAATGTAGGATAGGTTTCTGAAAAACATCGCGCGGTGGTGCGCATTGCATGGGTGTGTGTTACAATACATTCAATAGTAGGAGTGAGAAAAACATCACAGGGTGGTGCGCATTGTATGGGTGTGTTACATTACATTCACTAGTAGGAGTGAGAAAAACATCACAGGGTGGTGTGAATCGGAGGGTCTGAATTAGGATAGGCAGTGAGTGGCAATGTAGGATGGAGAAAAGCACCGCGGCGTGGTCAGCATGGGGAGGTCAAGGAACATGCAGTGGGAATGTAGGATAGGTTTCTGAAAAACATCGTGGGGTGGTGCGCATTGTATGGGTGTGTGTTACATTACATTCACTTGTAGGAGTGAGAAAAACATCACGGGGTGGTGCGCATTGCATGGGTGTGTGTTACATTACATTCACTAGTAGGAGTGAGAAAAACATCACAGGGTGGTGTGAATCGGAGGGTCTGAATTAGGATAGGCATTGAGTGGCAATGTAGGATGGAGAAAAGCACCGCGGGCTGGTCAGCATGGGGAGGTCAGGGAACATGCAGTGGCAATGTAGGATAGGTTTCTGAAAAACATCGCGGAGTGGTGCACATTTTATGGGTGTGTGTTACATGACATTCACTAGTAGGAGTGAGAAAAACATCACGGGGTGGTGCGCATTGTATGGGTGTGTGTTACATTACATTCACTAGTAGGAGTGAGAAAAACATCACGGGGTGGTGTGAATCGGAGGGTCTGAATTAGGATAGGCAGTGAGTGGCAATGTAGGATGGAGGAAAGCACCGCGGGGTGGTCAGCATGGGGAGGTCAGGGAACATGCAGTGGCAATGTAGGATAGGTTTCTGAAAAACATCGCGGGGTGGTGCGCATTGTATGGGTGTGTGTTACATTACATTCACTAGTAGGAGTGAGAAAAGCATCACGGGGTGGTGCGCATTGTATGGGTGTGTGTTACATTACATTCACTAGTAGGAGTGAGAAAAGCATCACGGGGTGGTGCGCATTGTATGGGTGTGTGTTACATTACATTCACTAGTAGGAGTGAGAAAAATATCACGGGGTGGTGCGCATTGTATGGGTGTGTGTTACATTACATTCACTAGTAGGAGTGAGAAAGACATCACGGAGTGGTGTGAATCAGAGTGTCTGAATTAGGATAGGCAGTGAGTGGAAATGTAGGATGGAGAAAATCACCGCAGGGTGGTCAGCACGGGGAGGTCAGGGAACATGCAGTGGCAATGTAGGATAGGTTTCTGAAAAACATCGCGGGGTGTTGCGCATTGTATGGGTGTGTGGTACATTACATTCACTAGTAGGAGTGAGAAAAACAGCACGGGGTGGTGCGCATTGTATGGGTGTGTGTTACTTTACATTCACTAGTAGGAGTGAGAAAAACATCACGGGGTGGTGCGCATTGTATGGGTGTGTGTTACATTACATTCACTAGTAGGAGTGAGAAAAACATCACCGAGTGGTGTGAATCGGAGCATCTGAATTGGGATAGGCAGTGAGTGGCAATGTAGGATAGAGAAAAGCACCGCGGGGTGGTCAGCATAGGCAGGTCAGGGAACATGCAGTGACAATGTAGGATAGGTTTCTGAAAAACATCGCGGGGTGGTGCGCATTGTATGGGTGTGTGTTACATTACATTCACTAGTAGGAGTGAGAAAAACATCACGGGGTGGTGCGCATTGTATGGGTGTGTGTTACATTACATTCACTAGTAGGAGTGAGAAAAACATCATGGGGTGGTGTGAATCGGAGGGTCTGAATTAGGATAGGCAGTGAGTGGAAATGTAGGTTGGAGAAAAGCACCGCGGGGTGGTCAGCATGGGGAGGTCAGGGAACAAGCAGTGGCAATGTAGGATAGGTTTCTGAAAAACTTCGCGGGGTGGTGCGCATTGTATGGGTGTGTGTTACATTACATTCACTAGTAGGAGTGAGAAAAACATCACGGGGTGGTGCGCATTTTATGGGTGTGTGTTACATTACATTCACTAGTAGGAGTGAGAAAAACATCGCGGGGTGGTGCGCATTGTATGGGTGTGTGTTACATTACATTCCCTAGTAGGAGGAAAAAAACATCACGGGGTGGTGTGAATCGGAGTGTCTGAATTAGGATAGGCAGTGACTGGCAATGTAGGATGGAGAAAAGCACCGCGGGGTGGTCAGCATGGGGAGGTCAGGGAACATGCAGTGGCAATGTAGGATAGGTTTCTGAAAAACATCGCGGAGTGGTGCGCATTTTATGGGTGTGTGTTACATGACATTCACTAGTAGGAGTGAGATAAACATCACGGGGTGGTGCGCATTGTATGGGTGTGTGTTACATTACATTCACTAGTAGGAGTGAGAAAAACATCATGGGGTATTGTGAATCGGAGGGTCTGAATTAGTATAGGCAGTGAGTGGCAATGTAGGATGGAGAAAAGCACCGCGGGGTGGTCAGCATGGGGAGGTCAGGGAACATGCAGTGGCAATGTAGGATAGGTTTCTGAAAAACATCGCGGGGTGGTGGGCATTGTATGGGTGTGTGTTACATTACATTCACTAGTAGGAGTGAGAAAAACATCACGGGGTGGTGCGCATTGTATGGGTGTGTGTTACATTACATTCACTAGTAGGAGTGAGAAAAACATCACGGGTGGTGTGAATCGGAGTGTCTGAATTAGGATAGTCAGTGAGTGGCAATGTAGGATGGAGAAAAGCACCGCGGGCTGGTCAGCATGGGGAGGTCAGGGAACATGCAGTGGCAATGTAGGATAGGTTTCTGAAAAACATCGCGGAGTGGTGCACATTTTATGGGTGTGTGTTACATGACATTCACTAGTAGGAGTGAGAAAAACATCACGGGGTGGTGCGCATTGTATGGGTGTGTGTTACATTACATTCACTAGTAGGAGTGAGAAAAACATCACGGGGTGGTGTGAATCGGAGGGTCTGAATTAGGATAGGCAGTGAGTGGCAATGTAGGATGGAGGAAAGCACCGCGGGGTGGTCAGCATGGGGAGGTCAGGGAACATGCAGTGGCAATGTAGGATAGGTTTCTGAAAAACATCGCGGGGTGGTGCGCATTGTATGGGTGTGTGTTACATTACATTCACTAGTAGGAGTGAGAAAAGCATCACGGGGTGGTGCGCATTGTATGGGTGTGTGTTACATTACATTCACTAGTAGGAGTGAGAAAAGCATCACGGGGTGGTGCGCATTGTATGGGTGTGTGTTACATTACATTCACTAGTAGGAGTGAGAAAAATATCACGGGGTGGTGCGCATTGTATGGGTGTGTGTTACATTACATTCACTAGTAGGAGTGAGAAAGACATCACGGAGTCGTGTGAATCAGAGTGTCTGAATTAGGATAGGCAGTGAGTGGAAATGTAGGATGGAGAAAATCACCGCAGGGTGGTCAGCACGGGGAAGTCAGGGAACATGCAGTGGCAATGTAGGATAGGTTTCTGAAAAACATCGCGGGGTGTTGCGCATTGTATGGGTGTGTGGTACATTACATTCACTAGTAGGAGTGAGAAAAACAGCACGGGGTGGTAGGCATTGTATGGGTGTGTGTTACTTTACATTCACTAGTAGGAGTGAGAAAAACATCACGGGGTGGTGCGCATTGTATGGGTGTGTGTTACATTACATTCACTAGTAGGAGTGAGAAAAACATCACCGGGTGGTGTGAATCGGAGCGTCTGAATTAGGATAGGCAGTGAGTGGCAATGTAGGATAGAGAAAAGCACCGCGGGGTGGTCAGCATAGGCAGGTCAGGGAACATGCAGTGACAATGTAGGATAGGTTTCTGAAAAACATCGCGGGGTGGTGCGCATTGTATGGGTGTGTGTTACATTACATTCACTAGTAGGAGTGAGAAAAACATCACGGGGTGGTGCGCATTGTATGGGTGTGTGTTACATTGCATTCACTAGTAGGAGTGAGAAAAACATCATGGGGTGGTGTGAATCGGAGGGTCTGAATTAGGATAGGCAGTGAGTGGAAATGTAGGTTGGAGAAAAGCACCGCGGGGTGGTCAGCATGGGGAGGTCAGGGAACAAGCAGTGGCAATGTAGGATAGGTTTCTGAAAAACTTCGCGGGGTGGTGCGCATTGTATGGGTGTGTGTTACATTACATTCACTAGTAGGAGTGAGAAAAACATCACGGGGTGGTGCGCATTTTATGGGTGTGTGTTACATTACATTCACCAGTGGGAATGAGAAAAACATCACGGGGTGGTGCGCATTTTATGGGTGTGTGTTACATTACATTCACTAGTAGGAGTGAGAAAAACATCACGGGGTGGTGTGAATCGGAGGGTCTGAATTAGGATAGGCAGTGAGTGGCAATGTAGGATGGAGAAAAGCACCGCGGGGTGGTCCGCATGTGGAGGTCAGGGAACATGCAGTGGCAATGTGGGATAGGTTTCTCAAAAACTTCGCGGGGTGGTGCACATTGTATGCGTGTGTGTTACATTACATTCACTAGTAGGAGTGAGAAAAACATCACGGGGTGGTGCGCATTGTATGGGTGTGTGTTACATTACTTTCACTAGTAGGAGTGAGAAAAACACCACGGGGTGGTGTGAATCGGAGGGTCTGAATTAGGATAGGCAGCGAGGGGCAATGTAGCATGGAGAAAAGCACCACGGGGTGGTCAGCACGGGGAGGTCAGGGAACATGCAGTGGCAATGTAGGATAGGTTTCTGAAAAACATCGCGGGGTGGTGCGCATTGTATGGGTGTGTGTTACAATACATTCACTAGTAGGAGTGAGAAAAACGTCACGGGGTGGTGCGCATTGTATGGGTGTGTGTTACATTACATTCACTAGTAGGAGTGAAAAAACATCACGGGGTGGTGTGAATCGGAGGGTCTGAATTAGGATAGGCAGTGAGTGGCAATGTAGGATGGAGAAAAGCACCGCGGGGTGGTCAGCATGGGGAGGTCAGGGAACGTGCAGTGGCAATGTAGGATAGTTTCTGAAAATCATCGCGGGGTGGTGTGCATTGTATGGGTGTGTGTTACATTACATTCACTAGTAGGAGTGAGAAAAACATCACGGGGTGGTGCTCATTGTATGGGTGTGTGTTACATTACATTCACTAGTGGGAGTGAGAAAAACATCACGGGGTGGTGTGAATCGGAGGGTCTGAATTAGGATAGGCAGTGAGTGGCAATGTAGGATGGAGAAAAGCACTGCGGGCTTGTCAGCATGGGGAGGTCAGGGAACATGCAGTGGCAATGTAGCATAGGTTTCTGAAAAACATCGCGGAGTGGTGCGCATTTTATGGGTGTGTGTTACATGACATTCACTAGTAGGAGTGAGATAAACATCACGGGGTGGTGCGCATTGTATGGGTGTGTGTTAAATTACATTCACTAGTAGGAGTGAGAAAAACATCACGGGGTGTTGTGAATCGGAGGGTCTGAATTAGGATAGGCAGTGAGTGGCAATGTAGGATGGAGAAAAGCACCGCGGGGTGGTCAGCATGGGGAGGTCAGGGAACATGCAGTTGCAATGTAGGATAGGTTTCTGAAAAACATCGCGGGGTGGTGGGCATTGTATGGGTGTGTGTTACATTACATTCACTTGTAGGAGTGAGAAAAACATTACGGGGTGGTGTGAATCGGAGGGTCTGAATTAGGATAGGCAGTGAGTGGCAATGTAGGATGGAGAAAAGCACCGCGGGGTGGTCAGCATGGGGAGGTCAGGGAACATGCAGTGGCAATGTAGGGTAGGTTTCTGAAAAACATCGCGGGGTGGTCCGCATTGTATGGGTGTGTGTTACATTACATTCACTACTAGGAGTGAGAAACTCATCACGGGGTGGTGCGCATTGTATGGGTGTGTGTTACATTACATTCACTAGTGGGAGTGAGAGAAACATCACGGGGTGGTGTGAATCGGAGGGTCTGAATTAGGATAGGCAGTGAGTGGCAATGTAGGATGGAGAAAAGCACCGCGGGGTGGTCAGCATGGGGAGGTCAGGGAACATGCAGTGGCAATGTAGGATAGGTTTCTAAAAAACATAGCTGAGTGGTGCGCATTGTAAGGGTGTGTGTTACATTACATTCACTAGTAGGAGTGAGAAAAACATCACGGGGTGGTGCGCATTGTATGGGTGTGTGTTACACTACATTCACTAATAGGAGTGAGAAAAGCATCACGGGGTGGTGCGCATTGTATGGGTGTGTGTTACATTACATTCACTAGTAGGAGTGAGAAAAACATCACGGGGTGGTGCGCATTGTATGGGTGTGTGTTACATTACATTCACTAGTAGGAGTGAGAAAAACATCACGGGGTGCTGCGCATTTTATGGGTGTGTGTTACATTACATTCACTAGGAGGAGTGAGAAAAACATCACGGGGTGGTGTGAATCGGAGGGTCTGAATTAGGATAGGCAGTGAGTGGCCATGTAGGATGGAGAAAAGCACTGCGGGCTTGTCCGCATGGGGATGTCAGGGAACATGCAGTGGCAATGTAGGATAGGTTTCTGAAAAACATCGCGGAGTGGTGCGCATTTTATGGGTGTGTGTTACATGACATTCACTAGTAGGAGTGAGATAAACATCACGGGGTGGTGCGCATCGTATGGGTGTGTGTTAAATTACATTCACTAGTAGGAGTGAGAAAAACATCACGGGGTGTTGTGAATCAGAGTGTCTGAATTAGGATAGGCAGTGAGTGGCAATGTAGGATGGAGAAAAGCACCGCGGGGTGGTCAGCATGGGGAGGTCAGGGAACATGCAGTGGCAATGTAGGATAGGTTTCTGAAAAACATCGCGGGGTGGGGGGCATTGTATGGGTGTGTGTTACATTACATTCACTAGTAGGAGTGAGAAAAACATCACGGGGTGGTGCGCATTGTATGGGTGTGTGTTACATTACATTCACTAGTAGGAGAGAGAAAAACATCACGAGGTGGTGTGAATCGGAGTGTCTGAATTAGGATAGTCAGTGAGTGGCAATGTAGGATGGAGAAAAGCACCGCTGGGTGGTCAGCATGGGGAGGTCAGGGAACATGCAGTGGCAATGTAGAATAGGATTCTGAAAAACATCGTGGGGTGGTGCGCATTGTATGGGTGTGTGTTACATTACATTCACTTGTAGGAGTGAGAAAAACATTACGGGGTGGTGTGAATCGGAGAGTCTGAATTAGGATAGGCAGTGAGTGGCAATGTAGGATGGAGAAAAGCACCGCGGGGTGGTCAGCATGGGGAGGTCAGGGAACATGCAGTGGCAATGTAGGGTAGGTTTCTGAAAAACATCGCGGGGTGGTGCGCATTGTATGGGTGTGTGTTACATTACATTCACTAGTAGGAGTGAGAAAAACATCGCGGGGTGGTGCGCATTGTATGGGTGTGTGTTACATTACATTCCCTAGTAGGAGTGAAAAAACATCACGGGGTGGTGTGAATCGGAGTGTCTGAATTAGGATAGGCAGTGACTGGCAATGTAGGATGGAGAAAAGCACCGCGGGGTGGTCAGCATGGGGAGGTCAGGGAACATGCAGTGGCAATGTAGGATAGGTTTCTGAAAAATATCGCGGGGTGGTGCGCCTTGTATGGGTGTGTGTTACATTACATTCACTAGTAGGAGTGAGAAACTCATCACGGGGTGGTGCGCATTGTATGGGTGTGTGTTACATTACATTCACTAGTGGGAGTGAGAGAAACAACATGGGGTGGTGTGAATCGGAGGGTCTGAATTAGGATAGGCAGTGAGTGGCAATGTAGGATGGAGAAAAGCACCGCGGGGTGGTCAGCATGGGGAGGTCAGGGAACATGCAGTGGCAATGTAGGATAGGTTTCTGAAAAACATACCTGGGTGGTGCGCATTGTAAGGGTGTGTGTTACATTACATTCACTAGTAGGAGTGAGAAAAACATCACGGGGTGGTGCGCATTGTATGGGTGTGTGTTACACTACATTCACTAATAGGAGTGAGAAAAGCATCACGGGGTGGTGCGCATTGTATGGGTGTGTGTTACATTACATTCACTAGTAGGAGTGACAAAAACATCACGGGGTGGTGTGAATTGGAAGGTCTGAATTAGGATAGGCAGTGAGTGGCAATGTAGGATGGAGAAAAGCACCGCGCGGTGGTCAGCATGGTGAGGTCAGGGAACATGCAGTGGCAATGTAGGATAGGTTTCTGAAAAACATCGCGGGGTGGTGCGCCTTGTAGGGGTGTGTGTTACATTACATTCACTAGTAGGAGTGAGAAAAACATCACGGGGTGGTGCGCATTGTATGGGTGTGTGTTACAATACATTCACTAGTAGGAGTGAGAAAAACATCACGGGGTGGTGTGAATCGGAGTGTCTGAATTAGGATAGGCCGTGAGTGGCAATGTAGGATGGAGAAAAGCATCGCGGGGTGGTCAGCATGGGGAGGTCAGGGAACATGCAGTGGCAATGTAGGATAGGTTTCTGAAAAACATCGCGGGGTGTTGCGCATTGTACGGGTGTGTGGTACATTACATTCACTAGTAGGAGTGAGAAAAACATCACGGGGTGGTGCGCATTGTATGGGTGTGTGTTACTTTTCATTCACTAGTAGGAGTGAGAAAAACATCACGGGGTGTGTGAATCGGAGGGTCTGAATTAGGATAGGCAGTGAGTGTCAATGTAGGATGGAGAAAAGCACCGCGGGCTGGTCAGCATGGGGAGGTCAGGGAACATGCAGTGGCAATGTAGGATAGGTTTCTGAAAAATATCGCGGAGTGGTGCGCATTTTATGGGTGTGTGTTACATGACATTCACTAGTAGGAGTGAGAAAAACATCACGGGCTGGTGCGCATTGTATGGGTGTGTGTTACATTACATTCACTAGTAGGAGTGAGAAAAACATCACGGGGTGGTGTGCATTGTATGGGTGTGTGTTACATTACATTCACTAGTAGGAGTGAGAAAAACATCATGGGGTGGTGTGAATCGGAGGGTCTGAATTAGGATAGGCAGTGAGTGGAAATGTAGGTTGGAGAAAAGGACCTCGGGGTGGTCAGCATGGGGAGGTCAGGGAACAAGCAGTGGCAATGTAGGATAGGTTTCTGAAAAACTACGCGGTGTGGTGCGCATTGTATGGGTGTGTGTTACATTACATTCACTAGTAGGAGTGAGAAAAACATCACGGCGTGGTGCGCATTTTATGGGTGTGTGTTACATTACATTCACTAGTAGGATTGAGAAAAGCATCACGGGGTGGTGCGCATTGTATGGGTGTGTGTTACATTACATTCACTAGTAGGAGTGAGAAAAACACCACGGGGAGGTGTGAATCGGAAGGTCTGAATTAGGATAGGCAGTGAGGGGCAATGTAGGATGGAGAAAAGCACCACGGGGTGGTCAGCATGGGGAGGTCAGGGAACATGCAGTGGCAATGTAGGATCGGTTTCTGAAAAACATCCCGGGGTGGTGCGCATTGTATGGGTGTGTGTTACAATACATTCACTAGTAGGAGTGAGAAAAACATCACCGGGTGGTGCGCATTGTATGGGTGTGTGTTACATTACATTCACTAGTAGGAGTGAGAAAAACATCACGGGGTGGTGTGAATCGGAGGGTCTGAATTAGGATAGGCAGTGAGTGGCAATGTAGGATGGAGAAAAGCACCGCGGGGTGGTCACCATGGGGAGGTCAGGGAACATGCAGTGGCAATGTAGGGTAGGTTTCTGAAAAACATCGCGGGGTGGTGCGCATTGTATGGGTGTGTGTTACATTACCTTCACTAGAGGGAGTGAGAAAAACATCGCGGGGTGGTGCGCATTGTATGGGTGTGTGTTACATTACATTCACTAGTAGGAGTGAGAAAAACATCATGGGGTGGTGTGAATCGGAGGGTCTGAATTAGGATAGGCAGTGAGTGGAAATGTAGGTTGGAGAAAAGCACCGCGGGGTGGTCAGCATGGGGAGGTCAGGGAACAAGCAGTGGCAATGTAGGATAGGTTTCTGAAAAACTTCGCGGGGTGGTGCGCATTGTATGGGTGTGTGTTACATTACATTCACTAGTAGGAGTGAGAAAAACATCACGGGGTGGTGCGCATTTTATGGGTGTGTGTTACATTACATTCACTAGTAGGAGTGAGAAAAACATCGCGGGGTGGTGCGCATTGTATGGGTGTGTGTTACATTACATTCCCTAGTAGGAGGAAAAAAACATCACGGGGTGGTGTGAATCGGAGTGTCTGAATTAGGATAGGCAGTGACTGGCAATGTAGGATGGAGAAAAGCACCGCGGGGTGGTCAGCATGGGGAGGTCAGGGAACATGCAGTGGCAATGTAGGATAGGTTTCTGAAAAACATCGCGGAGTGGTGCGCATTTTATGGGTGTGTGTTACATGACATTCACTAGTAGGAGTGAGATAAACATCACGGGGTGGTGCGCATTGTATGGGTGTGTGTTACATTACATTCACTAGTAGGAGTGAGAAAAACATCATGGGGTATTGTGAATCGGAGGGTCTGAATTAGTATAGGCAGTGAGTGGCAATGTAGGATGGAGAAAAGCACCGCGGGGTGGTCAGCATGGGGAGGTCAGGGAACATGCAGTGGCAATGTAGGATAGGTTTCTGAAAAACATCGCGGGGTGGTGGGCATTGTATGGGTGTGTGTTACATTACATTCACTAGTAGGAGTGAGAAAAACATCACGGGGTGGTGCGCATTGTATGGGTGTGTGTTACATTACATTCACTAGTAGGAGTGAGAAAAACATCACGGGTGGTGTGAATCGGAGTGTCTGAATTAGGATAGTCAGTGAGTGGCAATGTAGGATGGAGAAAAGCACCGCGGGCTGGTCAGCATGGGGAGGTCAGGGAACATGCAGTGGCAATGTAGGATAGGTTTCTGAAAAACATCGCGGAGTGGTGCACATTTTATGGGTGTGTGTTACATGACATTCACTAGTAGGAGTGAGAAAAACATCACGGGGTGGTGCGCATTGTATGGGTGTGTGTTACATTACATTCACTAGTAGGAGTGAGAAAAACATCACGGGGTGGTGTGAATCGGAGGGTCTGAATTAGGATAGGCAGTGAGTGGCAATGTAGGATGGAGGAAAGCACCGCGGGGTGGTCAGCATGGGGAGGTCAGGGAACATGCAGTGGCAATGTAGGATAGGTTTCTGAAAAACATCGCGGGGTGGTGCGCATTGTATGGGTGTGTGTTACATTACATTCACTAGTAGGAGTGAGAAAAGCATCACGGGGTGGTGCGCATTGTATGGGTGTGTGTTACATTACATTCACTAGTAGGAGTGAGAAAAGCATCACGGGGTGGTGCGCATTGTATGGGTGTGTGTTACATTACATTCACTAGTAGGAGTGAGAAAAATATCACGGGGTGGTGCGCATTGTATGGGTGTGTGTTACATTACATTCACTAGTAGGAGTGAGAAAGACATCACGGAGTGGTGTGAATCAGAGTGTCTGAATTAGGATAGGCAGTGAGTGGAAATGTAGGATGGAGAAAATCACCGCAGGGTGGTCAGCACGGGGAAGTCAGGGAACATGCAGTGGCAATGTAGGATAGGTTTCTGAAAAACATCGCGGGGTGTTGCGCATTGTATGGGTGTGTGGTACATTACATTCACTAGTAGGAGTGAGAAAAACAGCACGGGGTGGTGCGCATTGTATGGGTGTGTGTTACTTTACATTCACTAGTAGGAGTGAGAAAAACATCACGGGGTGGTGCGCATTGTATGGGTGTGTGTTACATTACATTCACTAGTAGGAGTGAGAAAAACATCACCGGGTGGTGTGAATCGGAGCGTCTGAATTAGGATAGGCAGTGAGTGGCAATGTAGGATAGAGAAAAGCACCGCGGGGTGGTCAGCATAGGCAGGTCAGGGAACATGCAGTGACAATGTAGGATAGGTTTCTGAAAAACATCGCGGGGTGGTGCGCATTGTATGGGTGTGTGTTACATTACATTCACTAGTAGGAGTGAGAAAAACATCACGGGGTGGTGCGCATTGTATGGGTGTGTGTTACATTGCATTCACTAGTAGGAGTGAGAAAAACATCATGGGGTGGTGTGAATCGGAGGGTCTGAATTAGGATAGGCAGTGAGTGGAAATGTAGGTTGGAGAAAAGCACCGCGGGGTGGTCAGCATGGGGAGGTCAGGGAACAAGCAGTGGCAATGTAGGATAGGTTTCTGAAAAACTTCGCGGGGTGGTGCGCATTGTATGGGTGTGTGTTACATTACATTCACTAGTAGGAGTGAGAAAAACATCACGGGGTGGTGCGCATTTTATGGGTGTGTGTTACATTACATTCACCAGTGGGAATGAGAAAAACATCACGGGGTGGTGCGCATTTTATGGGTGTGTGTTACATTACATTCACTAGTAGGAGTGAGAAAAACATCACGGGGTGGTGTGAATCGGAGGGTCTGAATTAGGATAGGCAGTGAGTGGCAATGTAGGATGGAGAAAAGCACCGCGGGGTGGTCCGCATGTGGAGGTCAGGGAACATGCAGTGGCAATGTGGGATAGGTTTCTCAAAAACTTCGCGGGGTGGTGCACATTGTATGCGTGTGTGTTACATTACATTCACTAGTAGGAGTGAGAAAAACATCACGGGGTGGTGCGCATTGTATGGGTGTGTGTTACATTACTTTCACTAGTAGGAGTGAGAAAAACACCACGGGGTGGTGTGAATCGGAGGGTCTGAATTAGGATAGGCAGCGAGGGGCAATGTAGCATGGAGAAAAGCACCACGGGGTGGTCAGCACGGGGAGGTCAGGGAACATGCAGTGGCAATGTAGGATAGGTTTCTGAAAAACATCGCGGGGTGGTGCGCATTGTATGGGTGTGTGTTACAATACATTCACTAGTAGGAGTGAGAAAAACGTCACGGGGTGGTGCGCATTGTATGGGTGTGTGTTACATTACATTCACTAGTAGGAGTGAAAAAACATCACGGGGTGGTGTGAATCGGAGGGTCTGAATTAGGATAGGCAGTGAGTGGCAATGTAGGATGGAGAAAAGCACCGCGGGGTGGTCAGCATGGGGAGGTCAGGGAACGTGCAGTGGCAATGTAGGATAGTTTCTGAAAATCATCGCGGGGTGGTGTGCATTGTATGGGTGTGTGTTACATTACATTCACTAGTAGGAGTGAGAAAAACATCACGGGGTGGTGCTCATTGTATGGGTGTGTGTTACATTACATTCACTAGTGGGAGTGAGAAAAACATCACGGGGTGGTGTGAATCGGAGGGTCTGAATTAGGATAGGCAGTGAGTGGCAATGTAGGATGGAGAAAAGCACTGCGGGCTTGTCAGCATGGGGAGGTCAGGGAACATGCAGTGGCAATGTAGCATAGGTTTCTGAAAAACATCGCGGAGTGGTGCGCATTTTATGGGTGTGTGTTACATGACATTCACTAGTAGGAGTGAGATAAACATCACGGGGTGGTGCGCATTGTATGGGTGTGTGTTAAATTACATTCACTAGTAGGAGTGAGAAAAACATCACGGGGTGTTGTGAATCGGAGGGTCTGAATTAGGATAGGCAGTGAGTGGCAATGTAGGATGGAGAAAAGCACCGCGGGGTGGTCAGCATGGGGAGGTCAGGGAACATGCAGTTGCAATGTAGGATAGGTTTCTGAAAAACATCGCGGGGTGGTGGGCATTGTATGGGTGTGTGTTACATTACATTCACTAGTAGGAGTGAGAAAAACATCACGGGGTGGTGCGCATTGTATGGGTGTGTGTTACATTACATTCACTAGTAGGAGAGAGAATAACATCACGGGGTGGTGTGAATCGGATTGTCTGAATTAGGATAGTCAGTGAGTGGCAATGTAGGATGGAGAAAAGCACCGCTGGGTGGTCAGCATGGGGAGGTCAGGGAAAATGCAGTGGCAATGTAGAATAGGATTCTGAAAAACATCGCGGGGTGGTGCGCATTGTATGGGTGTGTGTTACATTACATTCACTTGTAGGAGTGAGAAAAACATTACGGGGTGGTGTGAATCGGAGGGTCTGAATTAGGATAGGCAGTGAGTGGCAATGTAGGATGGAGAAAAGCACCGCGGGGTGGTCAGCATGGGGAGGTCAGGGAACATGCAGTGGCAATGTAGGGTAGGTTTCTGAAAAACATCGCGGGGTGGTCCGCATTGTATGGGTGTGTGTTACATTACATTCACTACTAGGAGTGAGAAACTCATCACGGGGTGGTGCGCATTGTATGGGTGTGTGTTACATTACATTCACTAGTGGGAGTGAGAGAAACATCACGGGGTGGTGTGAATCGGAGGGTCTGAATTAGGATAGGCAGTGAGTGGCAATGTAGGATGGAGAAAAGCACCGCGGGGTGGTCAGCATGGGGAGGTCAGGGAACATGCAGTGGCAATGTAGGATAGGTTTCTAAAAAACATAGCTGAGTGGTGCGCATTGTAAGGGTGTGTGTTACATTACATTCACTAGTAGGAGTGAGAAAAACATCACGGGGTGGTGCGCATTGTATGGGTGTGTGTTACACTACATTCACTAATAGGAGTGAGAAAAGCATCACGGGGTGGTGCGCATTGTATGGGTGTGTGTTACATTACATTCACTAGTAGGAGTGAGAAAAACATCACGGGGTGGTGCGCATTGTATGGGTGTGTGTTACATTACATTCACTAGTAGGAGTGAGAAAAACATCACGGGGTGCTGCGCATTTTATGGGTGTGTGTTACATTACATTCACTAGGAGGAGTGAGAAAAACATCACGGGGTGGTGTGAATCGGAGGGTCTGAATTAGGATAGGCAGTGAGTGGCCATGTAGGATGGAGAAAAGCACTGCGGGCTTGTCCGCATGGGGATGTCAGGGAACATGCAGTGGCAATGTAGGATAGGTTTCTGAAAAACATCGCGGAGTGGTGCGCATTTTATGGGTGTGTGTTACATGACATTCACTAGTAGGAGTGAGATAAACATCACGGGGTGGTGCGCATCGTATGGGTGTGTGTTAAATTACATTCACTAGTAGGAGTGAGAAAAACATCACGGGGTGTTGTGAATCAGAGTGTCTGAATTAGGATAGGCAGTGAGTGGCAATGTAGGATGGAGAAAAGCACCGCGGGGTGGTCAGCATGGGGAGGTCAGGGAACATGCAGTGGCAATGTAGGATAGGTTTCTGAAAAACATCGCGGGGTGGGGGGCATTGTATGGGTGTGTGTTACATTACATTCACTAGTAGGAGTGAGAAAAACATCACGGGGTGGTGCGCATTGTATGGGTGTGTGTTACATTACATTCACTAGTAGGAGAGAGAAAAACATCACGAGGTGGTGTGAATCGGAGTGTCTGAATTAGGATAGTCAGTGAGTGGCAATGTAGGATGGAGAAAAGCACCGCTGGGTGGTCAGCATGGGGAGGTCAGGGAACATGCAGTGGCAATGTAGAATAGGATTCTGAAAAACATCGTGGGGTGGTGCGCATTGTATGGGTGTGTGTTACATTACATTCACTTGTAGGAGTGAGAAAAACATTACGGGGTGGTGTGAATCGGAGAGTCTGAATTAGGATAGGCAGTGAGTGGCAATGTAGGATGGAGAAAAGCACCGCGGGGTGGTCAGCATGGGGAGGTCAGGGAACATGCAGTGGCAATGTAGGGTAGGTTTCTGAAAAACATCGCGGGGTGGTGCGCATTGTATGGGTGTGTGTTACATTACATTCACTAGTAGGAGTGAGAAAAACATCGCGGGGTGGTGCGCATTGTATGGGTGTGTGTTACATTACATTCCCTAGTAGGAGTGAAAAAACATCACGGGGTGGTGTGAATCGGAGTGTCTGAATTAGGATAGGCAGTGACTGGCAATGTAGGATGGAGAAAAGCACCGCGGGGTGGTCAGCATGGGGAGGTCAGGGAACATGCAGTGGCAATGTAGGATAGGTTTCTGAAAAATATCGCGGGGTGGTGCGCCTTGTATGGGTGTGTGTTACATTACATTCACTAGTAGGAGTGAGAAACTCATCACGGGGTGGTGCGCATTGTATGGGTGTGTGTTACATTACATTCACTAGTGGGAGTGAGAGAAACAACACGGGGTGGTGTGAATCGGAGGGTCTGAATTAGGATAGGCAGTGAGTGGCAATGTAGGATGGAGAAAAGCACCGCGGGGTGGTCAGCATGGGGAGGTCAGGGAACATGCAGTGGCAATGTAGGATAGGTTTCTGAAAAACATACCTGGGTGGTGCGCATTGTAAGGGTGTGTGTTACATTACATTCACTAGTAGGAGTGAGAAAAACATCACGGGGTGGTGCGCATTGTATGGGTGTGTGTTACACTACATTCACTAATAGGAGTGAGAAAAGCATCACGGGGTGGTGCGCATTGTATGGGTGTGTGTTACATTACATTCACTAGTAGGAGTGACAAAAACATCACGGGGTGGTGTGAATTGGAAGGTCTGAATTAGGATAGGCAGTGAGTGGCAATGTAGGATGGAGAAAAGCACCGCGCGGTGGTCAGCATGGTGAGGTCAGGGAACATGCAGTGGCAATGTAGGATAGGTTTCTGAAAAACATCGCGGGGTGGTGCGCCTTGTAGGGGTGTGTGTTACATTACATTCACTAGTAGGAGTGAGAAAAACATCACGGGGTGGTGCGCATTGTATGGGTGTGTGTTACAATACATTCACTAGTAGGAGTGAGAAAAACATCACGGGGTGGTGTGAATCGGAGTGTCTGAATTAGGATAGGCCGTGAGTGGCAATGTAGGATGGAGAAAAGCATCGCGGGGTGGTCAGCATGGGGAGGTCAGGGAACATGCAGTGGCAATGTAGGATAGGTTTCTGAAAAACATCGCGGGGTGTTGCGCATTGTACGGGTGTGTGGTACATTACATTCACTAGTAGGAGTGAGAAAAACATCACGGGGTGGTGCGCATTGTATGGGTGTGTGTTACTTTTCATTCACTAGTAGGAGTGAGAAAAACATCACGGGGTGTGTGAATCGGAGGGTCTGAATTAGGATAGGCAGTGAGTGTCAATGTAGGATGGAGAAAAGCACCGCGGGCTGGTCAGCATGGGGAGGTCAGGGAACATGCAGTGGCAATGTAGGATAGGTTTCTGAAAAATATCGCGGAGTGGTGCGCATTTTATGGGTGTGTGTTACATGACATTCACTAGTAGGAGTGAGAAAAACATCACGGGCTGGTGCGCATTGTATGGGTGTGTGTTACATTACATTCACTAGTAGGAGTGAGAAAAACATCACGGGGTGGTGTGCATTGTATGGGTGTGTGTTACATTACATTCACTAGTAGGAGTGAGAAAAACATCATGGGGTGGTGTGAATCGGAGGGTCTGAATTAGGATAGGCAGTGAGTGGAAATGTAGGTTGGAGAAAAGGACCTCGGGGTGGTCAGCATGGGGAGGTCAGGGAACAAGCAGTGGCAATGTAGGATAGGTTTCTGAAAAACTACGCGGTGTGGTGCGCATTGTATGGGTGTGTGTTACATTACATTCACTAGTAGGAGTGAGAAAAACATCACGGCGTGGTGCGCATTTTATGGGTGTGTGTTACATTACATTCACTAGTAGGATTGAGAAAAGCATCACGGGGTGGTGCGCATTGTATGGGTGTGTGTTACATTACATTCACTAGTAGGAGTGAGAAAAACACCACGGGGAGGTGTGAATCGGAAGGTCTGAATTAGGATAGGCAGTGAGGGGCAATGTAGGATGGAGAAAAGCACCACGGGGTGGTCAGCACGGGGAGGTCAGGGAACATGCAGTGGCAATGTAGGATCGGTTTCTGAAAAACATCCCGGGGTGGTGCGCATTGTATGGGTGTGTGTTACAATACATTCACTAGTAGGAGTGAGAAAAACATCACCGGGTGGTGCGCATTGTATGGGTGTGTGTTACATTACATTCACTAGTAGGAGTGAGAAAAACATCACGGGGTGGTGTGAATCGGAGGGTCTGAATTAGGATAGGCAGTGAGTGGCAATGTAGGATGGAGAAAAGCACCGCGGGGTGGTCACCATGGGGAGGTCAGGGAACATGCAGTGGCAATGTAGGGTAGGTTTCTGAAAAACATCGCGGGGTGGTGCGCATTGTATGGGTGTGTGTTACATTACCTTCACTAGAAGGAGTGAGAAAAACATCGCGGGGTGGGGCGCATTGTATGGGTGTGTATTACATTACATTCACTAGTAGGAGTGAGAAAAACATCACGGGGTGGTGCGCATTGTATGGGTGTGTGTTACATTACATTCCCTAGTAGGAGTGAAAAAACATCACGGGGTGGTGTGAATCGGAGGGTCTGAATTAGGATAGGCAGTGAGTGGCAAAGTAGGATGGAGAAAAGCACCGCGGGGTGGTCAGCATGGGGAGGTCAGGGAACATGCAGTGGCAATCTAGGATAGGTTTCTGAAAATCATCGCGGGGTGGTGCGCATTGTATGGGTGTGTGTTACATTACATTCACTAGTAGGAGTGAGAAAAACATCACGGGGTGGTGCGCATTGTATGGGTGTGTGTTACATTACATTCACTAGTGGGAGTGAGAAAAACATCACGGGGTGGTGTGAATCGGAGGGTCTGAATTAGGATAGGCAGTGAGTGCCAATGTAGGATGGAGAAAAGCACCGCGGGGTGGTTAGCATGGGGAGGTCAGGGAACATGCAGTGGCAATGTAGGATAGGTTTCTGAAAAACATCGCAGGGTGGTGCGCATTGTATGGGTGTGTGTTACATTACATTCACTAGTAGGAGTGAGAAAAACATCACGGGGTGGTGCGCATTGTATGGGTGTGTGTTACATTACATTCACTAGTAGGAGTGAGAAAAACATCACGGGATGCTGCGCATTTTATGGGTGTGTGTTACAATACATTCACTAGGAGGAGTGAGAAAAACATCACGGGGTGGTGTGAATCGGAGGGTCTGAATTAGGATAGGCAGTGAGTGGCCATGTAGGATGGAGAAAAGCACAGCGGGCTTGTCAGCATGGGGAGGTCAGGGAACATGCAGTGGCAATGTAGGATAGGTTTCTGAAAAACATCGCGGAGTGGTGCGCATTTTATGGGTGTGTGTTACATGACATTCACTAGTAGGAGTGAGATAAACATCACGGGGTGGTGCGCATTGTATGGGTGTGTGTTACATTACATTCACTAGTAGGAGTGAGAAAAACATCATGGGGTATTGTGAATCGGAGGGTCTGAATTAGGATAGGCAGTGAGTGGCAATGTAGGATGGAGAAAAGCACCGCGGGGTGGTCAGCATGGGGAGGTCAGGGAACATGCAGTGGCAATGTAGGATAGGTTTCTGAAAAACATCGCGGGGTGGTGGGCATTGTATGGGTGTGTGTTACATTACATTCACTAGTAGGAGTGAGAAAAACATCACGGGGTGGTGCGCATTGTATGGGTGTGTTTTACATTACATTCACTAGTAGGAGTGAGAAAAACATCACGGGTGGTGTGAATCGGAGTGTCTGAATTAGGATAGTCAGTGAGTGGCAATGTAGGATGGAGAAAAGCACCGCTGGGTGGTCAGCATGGGGAGGTCAGGGAACATGCAGTGGCAATGTAGAATAGGATTCTGAAAAACATCGCGGGGTGGTGCGCATTGTATGGGTGTGTGTTACAATACATTCACTAGTAGGAGTGAGAAAAACATCACCGGGTGGTGCGCATTGTATGGGTGTGTGTTACATTACATTCACTAGTAGGAGTGAGAAAAACATCACGGGGTGGTGTGAATCGGAGGGTCTGAATTAGGATAGGCAGTGAGTGGCAATGTAGGATGGAGAAAAGCACCGCGGGGTGGTCACCATGGGGAGGTCAGGGAACATGCAGTGGCAATGTAGGGTAGGTTTCTGAAAAACATAGCGGGGTGGTGCGCATTGTATGGGTGTGTTACATTACATTCACTAGTAGGAGTGAGAAAAACATCACGGGGTGGTGCGCATTGTATGGGTGTGGGTTACATTACATTCACTAGTAGGAGTGAGAAAAACATCACGGGGTGTGTGAATCGGAGGGTCTGAATTAGGATAGGCAATGAGTGTCAATGTAGGATGGAGAAAAGCACCGCGGGGTGGTCAGCATGGGGAGGTCAGGGAACATGCAGTGGCAATGTAGGATAGGTTTCTGAAAAACATCGCGGAGTGGTGCGCATTTTATGGGTGTATGTTACATGACATTCACTAGTAGGAGTGAGAAAAACATCACGGGTTGGTGCGCATTGTATGGGTGTGTGTTACATTACATTCACTAGTAGGAGTGAGAAAAACATCACGGGGTGGTGTGAATCGGAGGGTCTGAATTAGGATAGGCAGTGAGTGGCAATGTAGGATGGAGAAAAGCACCGCGGGGTGGTCAGCATGGGGAGGTCATGGAACATGCAGTGGCAATGTAGGATAGGTTTCTGAAAAACATCGCGGGGTGGTGCGCATTGTATGGGTGTGTGTTACATTACATTCACTAGTAGGAGTGAGAAAAACATCACGGGGTGGTGTGCATTGTATGGGTGTTTGTTACATTACATTCACTAGTAGGAGTGAGAAAAACATCACGGGGTGGTGCGCATTGTATGGGTGTGTGTTACATTGCATTCACTAGTAGGAGTGAGAAAAACATCATGGGGTGGTGTGAATCGGAGGGTCTGAATTAGGATAGGCAGTGAGTGGAAATGTAGGTTGGAGAAAAGCACCGCGGGGTGGTCAGCATGGGGAGGTCAGGGAACAAGCAGTGGCAATGTAGGATAGGTTTCTGAAAAACTTCGCGGGGTGGTGCGCATTGTATGGGTGTGTGTTACATTACATTCACTAGTAGGAGTGAGAAAAACATCACGGGGTGGTGCGCATTTTATGGGTGTGTGTTACATTACATTCACCAGTGGGAATGAGAAAAACATCACGGGGTGGTGCGCATTTTATGGGTGTGTGTTACATTACATTCACTAGTAGGAGTGAGAAAAACATCACGGGGTGGTGTGAATCGGAGGGTCTGAATTAGGATAGGCAGTGAGTGGCAATGTAGGATGGAGAAAAGCACCGCGGGGTGGTCCGCATGTGGAGGTCAGGGAACATGCAGTGGCAATGTGGGATAGGTTTCTCAAAAACTTCGCGGGGTGGTGCACATTGTATGCGTGTGTGTTACATTACATTCACTAGTAGGAGTGAGAAAAACATCACGGGGTGGTGCGCATTGTATGGGTGTGTGTTACATTACTTTCACTAGTAGGAGTGAGAAAAACACCACGGGGTGGTGTGAATCGGAGGGTCTGAATTAGGATAGGCAGCGAGGGGCAATGTAGCATGGAGAAAAGCACCACGGGGTGGTCAGCACGGGGAGGTCAGGGAACATGCAGTGGCAATGTAGGATAGGTTTCTGAAAAACATCGCGGGGTGGTGCGCATTGTATGGGTGTGTGTTACAATACATTCACTAGTAGGAGTGAGAAAAACGTCACGGGGTGGTGCGCATTGTATGGGTGTGTGTTACATTACATTCACTAGTAGGAGTGAAAAAACATCACGGGGTGGTGTGAATCGGAGGGTCTGAATTAGGATAGGCAGTGAGTGGCAATGTAGGATGGAGAAAAGCACCGCGGGGTGGTCAGCATGGGGAGGTCAGGGAACGTGCAGTGGCAATGTAGGATAGTTTCTGAAAATCATCGCGGGGTGGTGTGCATTGTATGGGTGTGTGTTACATTACATTCACTAGTAGGAGTGAGAAAAACATCACGGGGTGGTGCTCATTGTATGGGTGTGTGTTACATTACATTCACTAGTGGGAGTGAGAAAAACATCACGGGGTGGTGTGAATCGGAGGGTCTGAATTAGGATAGGCAGTGAGTGGCAATGTAGGATGGAGAAAAGCACTGCGGGCTTGTCAGCATGGGGAGGTCAGGGAACATGCAGTGGCAATGTAGCATAGGTTTCTGAAAAACATCGCGGAGTGGTGCGCATTTTATGGGTGTGTGTTACATGACATTCACTAGTAGGAGTGAGATAAACATCACGGGGTGGTGCGCATTGTATGGGTGTGTGTTAAATTACATTCACTAGTAGGAGTGAGAAAAACATCACGGGGTGTTGTGAATCGGAGGGTCTGAATTAGGATAGGCAGTGAGTGGCAATGTAGGATGGAGAAAAGCACCGCGGGGTGGTCAGCATGGGGAGGTCAGGGAACATGCAGTTGCAATGTAGGATAGGTTTCTGAAAAACATCGCGGGGTGGTGGGCATTGTATGGGTGTGTGTTACATTACATTCACTAGTAGGAGTGAGAAAAACATCACGGGGTGGTGCGCATTGTATGGGTGTGTGTTACATTACATTCACTAGTAGGAGAGAGAATAACATCACGGGGTGGTGTGAATCGGATTGTCTGAATTAGGATAGTCAGTGAGTGGCAATGTAGGATGGAGAAAAGCACCGCTGGGTGGTCAGCATGGGGAGGTCAGGGAAAATGCAGTGGCAATGTAGAATAGGATTCTGAAAAACATCGCGGGGTGGTGCGCATTGTATGGGTGTGTGTTACATTACATTCACTTGTAGGAGTGAGAAAAACATTACGGGGTGGTGTGAATCGGAGGGTCTGAATTAGGATAGGCAGTGAGTGGCAATGTAGGATGGAGAAAAGCACCGCGGGGTGGTCAGCATGGGGAGGTCAGGGAACATGCAGTGGCAATGTAGGGTAGGTTTCTGAAAAACATCGCGGGGTGGTCCGCATTGTATGGGTGTGTGTTACATTACATTCACTACTAGGAGTGAGAAACTCATCACGGGGTGGTGCGCATTGTATGGGTGTGTGTTACATTACATTCACTAGTGGGAGTGAGAGAAACATCACGGGGTGGTGTGAATCGGAGGGTCTGAATTAGGATAGGCAGTGAGTGGCAATGTAGGATGGAGAAAAGCACCGCGGGGTGGTCAGCATGGGGAGGTCAGGGAACATGCAGTGGCAATGTAGGATAGGTTTCTAAAAAACATAGCTGAGTGGTGCGCATTGTAAGGGTGTGTGTTACATTACATTCACTAGTAGGAGTGAGAAAAACATCACGGGGTGGTGCGCATTGTATGGGTGTGTGTTACACTACATTCACTAATAGGAGTGAGAAAAGCATCACGGGGTGGTGCGCATTGTATGGGTGTGTGTTACATTACATTCACTAGTAGGAGTGAGAAAAACATCACGGGGTGGTGCGCATTGTATGGGTGTGTGTTACATTACATTCACTAGTAGGAGTGAGAAAAACATCACGGGGTGCTGCGCATTTTATGGGTGTGTGTTACATTACATTCACTAGGAGGAGTGAGAAAAACATCACGGGGTGGTGTGAATCGGAGGGTCTGAATTAGGATAGGCAGTGAGTGGCCATGTAGGATGGAGAAAAGCACTGCGGGCTTGTCCGCATGGGGATGTCAGGGAACATGCAGTGGCAATGTAGGATAGGTTTCTGAAAAACATCGCGGAGTGGTGCGCATTTTATGGGTGTGTGTTACATGACATTCACTAGTAGGAGTGAGATAAACATCACGGGGTGGTGCGCATCGTATGGGTGTGTGTTAAATTACATTCACTAGTAGGAGTGAGAAAAACATCACGGGGTGTTGTGAATCAGAGTGTCTGAATTAGGATAGGCAGTGAGTGGCAATGTAGGATGGAGAAAAGCACCGCGGGGTGGTCAGCATGGGGAGGTCAGGGAACATGCAGTGGCAATGTAGGATAGGTTTCTGAAAAACATCGCGGGGTGGGGGGCATTGTATGGGTGTGTGTTACATTACATTCACTAGTAGGAGTGAGAAAAACATCACGGGGTGGTGCGCATTGTATGGGTGTGTGTTACATTACATTCACTAGTAGGAGAGAGAAAAACATCACGAGGTGGTGTGAATCGGAGTGTCTGAATTAGGATAGTCAGTGAGTGGCAATGTAGGATGGAGAAAAGCACCGCTGGGTGGTCAGCATGGGGAGGTCAGGGAACATGCAGTGGCAATGTAGAATAGGATTCTGAAAAACATCGTGGGGTGGTGCGCATTGTATGGGTGTGTGTTACATTACATTCACTTGTAGGAGTGAGAAAAACATTACGGGGTGGTGTGAATCGGAGAGTCTGAATTAGGATAGGCAGTGAGTGGCAATGTAGGATGGAGAAAAGCACCGCGGGGTGGTCAGCATGGGGAGGTCAGGGAACATGCAGTGGCAATGTAGGGTAGGTTTCTGAAAAACATCGCGGGGTGGTGCGCATTGTATGGGTGTGTGTTACATTACATTCACTAGTAGGAGTGAGAAAAACATCGCGGGGTGGTGCGCATTGTATGGGTGTGTGTTACATTACATTCCCTAGTAGGAGTGAAAAAACATCACGGGGTGGTGTGAATCGGAGTGTCTGAATTAGGATAGGCAGTGACTGGCAATGTAGGATGGAGAAAAGCACCGCGGGGTGGTCAGCATGGGGAGGTCAGGGAACATGCAGTGGCAATGTAGGATAGGTTTCTGAAAAATATCGCGGGGTGGTGCGCCTTGTATGGGTGTGTGTTACATTACATTCACTAGTAGGAGTGAGAAACTCATCACGGGGTGGTGCGCATTGTATGGGTGTGTGTTACATTACATTCACTAGTGGGAGTGAGAGAAACAACACGGGGTGGTGTGAATCGGAGGGTCTGAATTAGGATAGGCAGTGAGTGGCAATGTAGGATGGAGAAAAGCACCGCGGGGTGGTCAGCATGGGGAGGTCAGGGAACATGCAGTGGCAATGTAGGATAGGTTTCTGAAAAACATACCTGGGTGGTGCGCATTGTAAGGGTGTGTGTTACATTACATTCACTAGTAGGAGTGAGAAAAACATCACGGGGTGGTGCGCATTGTATGGGTGTGTGTTACACTACATTCACTAATAGGAGTGAGAAAAGCATCACGGGGTGGTGCGCATTGTATGGGTGTGTGTTACATTACATTCACTAGTAGGAGTGACAAAAACATCACGGGGTGGTGTGAATTGGAAGGTCTGAATTAGGATAGGCAGTGAGTGGCAATGTAGGATGGAGAAAAGCACCGCGCGGTGGTCAGCATGGTGAGGTCAGGGAACATGCAGTGGCAATGTAGGATAGGTTTCTGAAAAACATCGCGGGGTGGTGCGCCTTGTAGGGGTGTGTGTTACATTACATTCACTAGTAGGAGTGAGAAAAACATCACGGGGTGGTGCGCATTGTATGGGTGTGTGTTACAATACATTCACTAGTAGGAGTGAGAAAAACATCACGGGGTGGTGTGAATCGGAGTGTCTGAATTAGGATAGGCCGTGAGTGGCAATGTAGGATGGAGAAAAGCATCGCGGGGTGGTCAGCATGGGGAGGTCAGGGAACATGCAGTGGCAATGTAGGATAGGTTTCTGAAAAACATCGCGGGGTGTTGCGCATTGTACGGGTGTGTGGTACATTACATTCACTAGTAGGAGTGAGAAAAACATCACGGGGTGGTGCGCATTGTATGGGTGTGTGTTACTTTTCATTCACTAGTAGGAGTGAGAAAAACATCACGGGGTGTGTGAATCGGAGGGTCTGAATTAGGATAGGCAGTGAGTGTCAATGTAGGATGGAGAAAAGCACCGCGGGCTGGTCAGCATGGGGAGGTCAGGGAACATGCAGTGGCAATGTAGGATAGGTTTCTGAAAAATATCGCGGAGTGGTGCGCATTTTATGGGTGTGTGTTACATGACATTCACTAGTAGGAGTGAGAAAAACATCACGGGCTGGTGCGCATTGTATGGGTGTGTGTTACATTACATTCACTAGTAGGAGTGAGAAAAACATCACGGGGTGGTGTGCATTGTATGGGTGTGTGTTACATTACATTCACTAGTAGGAGTGAGAAAAACATCATGGGGTGGTGTGAATCGGAGGGTCTGAATTAGGATAGGCAGTGAGTGGAAATGTAGGTTGGAGAAAAGGACCTCGGGGTGGTCAGCATGGGGAGGTCAGGGAACAAGCAGTGGCAATGTAGGATAGGTTTCTGAAAAACTACGCGGTGTGGTGCGCATTGTATGGGTGTGTGTTACATTACATTCACTAGTAGGAGTGAGAAAAACATCACGGCGTGGTGCGCATTTTATGGGTGTGTGTTACATTACATTCACTAGTAGGATTGAGAAAAGCATCACGGGGTGGTGCGCATTGTATGGGTGTGTGTTACATTACATTCACTAGTAGGAGTGAGAAAAACACCACGGGGAGGTGTGAATCGGAAGGTCTGAATTAGGATAGGCAGTGAGGGGCAATGTAGGATGGAGAAAAGCACCACGGGGTGGTCAGCACGGGGAGGTCAGGGAACATGCAGTGGCAATGTAGGATCGGTTTCTGAAAAACATCCCGGGGTGGTGCGCATTGTATGGGTGTGTGTTACAATACATTCACTAGTAGGAGTGAGAAAAACATCACCGGGTGGTGCGCATTGTATGGGTGTGTGTTACATTACATTCACTAGTAGGAGTGAGAAAAACATCACGGGGTGGTGTGAATCGGAGGGTCTGAATTAGGATAGGCAGTGAGTGGCAATGTAGGATGGAGAAAAGCACCGCGGGGTGGTCACCATGGGGAGGTCAGGGAACATGCAGTGGCAATGTAGGGTAGGTTTCTGAAAAACATCGCGGGGTGGTGCGCATTGTATGGGTGTGTGTTACATTACCTTCACTAGAAGGAGTGAGAAAAACATCGCGGGGTGGGGCGCATTGTATGGGTGTGTATTACATTACATTCACTAGTAGGAGTGAGAAAAACATCACGGGGTGGTGCGCATTGTATGGGTGTGTGTTACATTACATTCCCTAGTAGGAGTGAAAAAACATCACGGGGTGGTGTGAATCGGAGGGTCTGAATTAGGATAGGCAGTGAGTGGCAAAGTAGGATGGAGAAAAGCACCGCGGGGTGGTCAGCATGGGGAGGTCAGGGAACATGCAGTGGCAATCTAGGATAGGTTTCTGAAAATCATCGCGGGGTGGTGCGCATTGTATGGGTGTGTGTTACATTACATTCACTAGTAGGAGTGAGAAAAACATCACGGGGTGGTGCGCATTGTATGGGTGTGTGTTACATTACATTCACTAGTGGGAGTGAGAAAAACATCACGGGGTGGTGTGAATCGGAGGGTCTGAATTAGGATAGGCAGTGAGTGCTAATGTAGGATGGAGAAAAGCACCGCGGGGTGGTTAGCATGGGGAGGTCAGGGAACATGCAGTGGCAATGTAGGATAGGTTTCTGAAAAACATCGCAGGGTGGTGCGCATTGTATGGGTGTGTGTTACATTACATTCACTAGTAGGAGTGAGAAAAACATCACGGGGTGGTGCGCATTGTATGGGTGTGTGTTACATTACATTCACTAGTAGGAGTGAGAAAAACATCACGGGATGCTGCGCATTTTATGGGTGTGTGTTACAATACATTCACTAGGAGGAGTGAGAAAAACATCACGGGGTGGTGTGAATCGGAGGGTCTGAATTAGGATAGGCAGTGAGTGGCCATGTAGGATGGAGAAAAGCACAGCGGGCTTGTCAGCATGGGGAGGTCAGGGAACATGCAGTGGCAATGTAGGATAGGTTTCTGAAAAACATCGCGGAGTGGTGCGCATTTTATGGGTGTGTGTTACATGACATTCACTAGTAGGAGTGAGATAAACATCACGGGGTGGTGCGCATTGTATGGGTGTGTGTTACATTACATTCACTAGTAGGAGTGAGAAAAACATCATGGGGTATTGTGAATCGGAGGGTCTGAATTAGGATAGGCAGTGAGTGGCAATGTAGGATGGAGAAAAGCACCGCGGGGTGGTCAGCATGGGGAGGTCAGGGAACATGCAGTGGCAATGTAGGATAGGTTTCTGAAAAACATCGCGGGGTGGTGGGCATTGTATGGGTGTGTGTTACATTACATTCACTAGTAGGAGTGAGAAAAACATCACGGGGTGGTGCGCATTGTATGGGTGTGTTTTACATTACATTCACTAGTAGGAGTGAGAAAAACATCACGGGTGGTGTGAATCGGAGTGTCTGAATTAGGATAGTCAGTGAGTGGCAATGTAGGATGGAGAAAAGCACCGCTGGGTGGTCAGCATGGGGAGGTCAGGGAACATGCAGTGGCAATGTAGAATAGGATTCTGAAAAACATCGCGGGGTGGTGCGCATTGTATGGGTGTGTGTTACAATACATTCACTAGTAGGAGTGAGAAAAACATCACCGGGTGGTGCGCATTGTATGGGTGTGTGTTACATTACATTCACTAGTAGGAGTGAGAAAAACATCACGGGGTGGTGTGAATCGGAGGGTCTGAATTAGGATAGGCAGTGAGTGGCAATGTAGGATGGAGAAAAGCACCGCGGGGTGGTCACCATGGGGAGGTCAGGGAACATGCAGTGGCAATGTAGGGTAGGTTTCTGAAAAACATAGCGGGGTGGTGCGCATTGTATGGGTGTGTTACATTACATTCACTAGTAGGAGTGAGAAAAACATCACGGGGTGGTGCGCATTGTATGGGTGTGGGTTACATTACATTCACTAGTAGGAGTGAGAAAAACATCACGGGGTGTGTGAATCGGAGGGTCTGAATTAGGATAGGCAATGAGTGTCAATGTAGGATGGAGAAAAGCACCGCGGGGTGGTCAGCATGGGGAGGTCAGGGAACATGCAGTGGCAATGTAGGATAGGTTTCTGAAAAACATCGCGGAGTGGTGCGCATTTTATGGGTGTATGTTACATGACATTCACTAGTAGGAGTGAGAAAAACATCACGGGTTGGTGCGCATTGTATGGGTGTGTGTTACATTACATTCACTAGTAGGAGTGAGAAAAACATCACGGGGTGGTGTGAATCGGAGGGTCTGAATTAGGATAGGCAGTGAGTGGCAATGTAGGATGGAGAAAAGCACCGCGGGGTGGTCAGCATGGGGAGGTCATGGAACATGCAGTGGCAATGTAGGATAGGTTTCTGAAAAACATCGCGGGGTGGTGCGCATTGTATGGGTGTGTGTTACATTACATTCACTAGTAGGAGTGAGAAAAACATCACGGGGTGGTGTGCATTGTATGGGTGTTTGTTACATTACATTCACTAGTAGGAGTGAGAAAAACATCACGGGGTGATGCGCATTGTATTGGTGTGTGTTACAATACATTCACTAGTAGGAGTGAGAAAAACATCACGGGGTGGTGCGCATTTTATGGGTGTGTGTTACATTACATTCACTAAGAGGAGTGAGAAAAACATCACGGGGTGGTGTGAATCGGATGGTCTGAATTAGGATAGGCAGTGAGTGGCAATGTAGGATGGAGAAAAGCACCGCGGGGTGGTCAGCATGGGGAGGTCAGGGAACATGCAGTGGCAATGTAGGATAGGTTTCTGAAAAACATCGCGGGGTGGTGCGCATTGTATGGGTGTGTGTTACATTACATTCACTAGTAGGAGTGAGAAAAACATCGCGGGGTGGTGCGCATTGTATGGGTGTGTGTTACATTACATTCACTAGTAGGAGTGAGAAAAACATCACGGGGTGGTGAGAATCGGAGGGTCTGAATTAGGATAGGCAGTGAGTGGCAATGTAGGATGGAGAAAAGCACCGCGGGTTGGTCAGCATGGGGAGGTCAGGGAACATGCAGTGGCAATGTACGATAGGTTTCTGAAAAACATCGCGGGGTGGTGCGCCTTGTATGGGTGTGTGTTACATTACATTCACTAGTAGGAGTGAGAAACTCATCACGGGGTGGTGCGCATTGTATGGGTGTGTGTTACATTACATTCACTAGTGGGAGTGAGAAAAACATCACGGGGTGGTGTGAATCGGAGGGTCTGAATTAGGATAGGCGGTGAGTGGCAATGTAGGATGGAGAAAAGCACCGCGTGGTGGTCCGCATGGGGAGGTCAGGGAATATGCAGTGGCAATGTAGGATAGGTTTCTGAAAAACATCGCGGGGTGTTGCACATTGTATGGGTGTGTGTTACATTACATTCACTAGTAGGAGTGAGAAAAACATCACGGGGTGGTGCGCATTGTATGGGTGTGTGTTACACTACATTCACTAATAGGAGTGAGAAAAGCATCACGGGGTGGTGCGCATTGTATGGGTGTGTGTTACATTACATTCACTAGTAGGAGTGAGAAAAACATCACGGGGTGGTGTGAATTGGAAGGTCTGAATTAGGATAGGCAGTGAGTGGCAATGTAGGATGGAGAAAAGCACCGCGCGGTGGTCAGCATGGTGAGGTCAGGGAACATGCAGTGGCAATGTAGGATAGGTTTCTGAAAAACATCGCGGGGTGGTGCGCCTTGTAGGGGTGTGTGTTACATTACATTCACTAGTAGGAGTGAGAAAAACATCACGGGGTGGTGCGCATTGTATGGGTGTGTGTTACAATACATTCACTAGTAGGAGTGAGAAAAACATCACGGGGTGGTGTGAATCGGAGTGTCTGAATTAGGATAGGCAGTGAGTGGCAATGTAGGATGGAGAAAAGCATCGCGGGGTGGTCAGCATGGGGAGGTCAGGGAACATGCAGTGGCAATGTAGGATAGGTTTCTGAAAAATATCGCGGAGTGGTGCGCATTTTATGGGTGTGTGTTACATGACATTCACTAGTAGGAGTGAGAAAAACATCACGGGCTGGTGCGCATTGTATGGGTGTGTGTTACATTACATTCACTAGTAGGAGTGAGAAAAACATCACGGGGTGGTGTGCATTGTATGGGTGTGTGTTACATTACATTCACTAGTAGGAGTGAGAAAAACATCATGGGGTGGTGTGAATCGGAGGGTCTGAATTAGGATAGGCAATGAGTGGAAATGTAGGTTGGAGAAAAGGACCTCGGGGTGGTCAGCATGGGGAGGTCAGGGAACAAGCAGTGGCAATGTAGGATAGGTTTCTGAAAAACTACGCGGTGTGGTGCGCATTGTATGGGTGTGTGTTACATTACATTCACTAGTAGGAGTGAGAAAAACATCACGGCGTGGTGCGCATTTTATGGGTGTGTGTTACATTACATTCACTAGTAGGATTGAGAAAAGCATCACGGGGTGGTGCGCATTGTATGGGTGTGTGTTACATTACATTCACTAGTAGGAGTGAGAAAAACACCACGGGGAGGTGTGAATCGGAAGGTCTGAATTAGGATAGGCAGTGAGGGGCAATGTAGGATGGAGAAAAGCACCACGGGGTGGTCAGCACGGGGAGGTCAGGGAACATGCAGTGGCAATGTAGGATCGGTTTCTGAAAAACATCCCGGGGTGGTGCGCATTGTATGGGTGTGTGTTACAATACATTCACTAGTAGGAGTGAGAAAAACATCACCGGGTGGTGCGCATTGTATGGGTGTGTGTTACATTACATTCACTAGTAGGAGTGAGAAAAACATCACGGGGTGGTGTGAATCGGAGGGTCTGAATTAGGATAGGCAGTGAGTGGCAATGTAGGATGGAGAAAAGCACCGCGGGGTGGTCACCATGGGGAGGTCAGGGAACATGCAGTGGCAATGTAGGGTAGGTTTCTGAAAAACATCGCGGGGTGGTGCGCATTGTATGGGTGTGTGTTACATTACCTTCACTAGAAGGAGTGAGAAAAACATCGCGGGGTGGGGCGCATTGTATGGGTGTGTGTTACATTACATTCACTAGTAGGAGTGAGAAAAACATCACGGGGTGGTGCGCATTGTATGGGTGTGTGTTACATTACATTCCCTAGTAGGAGTGAAAAAACATCACGGGGTGGTGTGAATCGGAGGGTCTGAATTAGGATAGGCAGTGAGTGGCAATGTAGGATGGAGAAAAGCACCGCGGGGTGGTCAGCATGGGGAGGTCAG
This sequence comes from Cavia porcellus, assembly GCF_034190915.1. Lineage (NCBI taxonomy): Eukaryota > Metazoa > Chordata > Mammalia > Rodentia > Caviidae > Cavia > Cavia porcellus. The sequence goes on from NW_026947515.1 coordinate 34,431,113, forward strand.
GGAACATGCAGTGGCAATCTAGGATAGGTTTCTGAAAATCATCGCGGGGTGGTGCGCATTGTATGGGTGTGTGTTACATTACATTCACTAGTAGGAGTGAGAAAAACATCACGGGGTGGTGCGCATTGTATGGGTGTGTGTTACATTACATTCACTAGTGGGAGTGAGAAAAACATCACGGGGTGGTGTGAATCGGAGGGTCTGAATTAGGATAGGCAGTGAGTGCCAATGTAGGATGGAGAAAAGCACCGCGGGGTGGTCAGCATGGGGAGGTCAGGGAACATGCAGTGGCAATGTAGGATAGGTTTCTGAAAAACATCGCGGGGTGGTGCGCATTGTATGGGTGTGTGTTACATTACATTCACTAGTAGGAGTGAGAAAAACATCACGGGGTGGTGCGCATTGTATGGGTGTGTGTTACATTACATTCACTAGTAGGAGTGAGAAAAACATCACGGGATGCTGCGCATTTTATGGGTGTGTTTTACAATACATTCACTAGGAGGAGTGAGAAAAACATCACGGGGTGGTGTGAATCGGAGGGTCTGAATTAGGATAGGCAGTGAGTGGCCATGTAGGATGGAGAAAAGCACAGCGGGCTTGTCAGCATGGGGAGGTCAGGGAACATGCAGTGGCAATGTAGGATAGGTTTCTGAAAAACATCGCGGAGTGGTGCGCATTTTATGGGTGTGTGTTACATGACATTCACTAGTAGGAGTGAGATAAACATCACGGGGTGGTGCGCATTGTATGGGTGTGTGTTACATTACATTCACTAGTAGGAGTGAGAAAAACATCATGGGGTATTGTGAATCGGAGGGTCTGAATTAGGATAGGCAGTGAGTGGCAATGTAGGATGGAGAAAAGCACCGCGGGGTGGTCAGCATGGGGAGGTCAGGGAACATGCAGTGGCAATGTAGGATAGGTTTCTGAAAAACATCGCGGGGTGGTGGGCATTGTATGGGTGTGTGTTACATTACATTCACTAGTAGGAGTGAGAAAAACATCAAGGGGTGGTGCGCATTGTATGGGTGTGTTTTACATTACATTCACTAGTAGGAGTGAGAAAAACATCACGGGTGGTGTGAATCGGAGTGTCTGAATTAGGATAGTCAGTGAGTGGCAATGTAGGATGGAGAAAAGCACCGCTGGGTGGTCAGCATGGGGAGGTCAGGGAACATGCAGTGGCAATGTAGAATAGGATTCTGAAAAACATCGCGGGGTGGTGCGCATTGTATGGGTGTGTGTTACATTACATTCACTTGTAGGAGTGAGAAAAACATCACGGGGTGGTGTGAATCGGAGGGTCTGAATTAGGATAGGCATTGAGTGGCAATGTAGGATGGAGAAAAGCACCGCGGGGTGGTCAGCATGGGGAGGTCAGGGAACATGCAGTGGCAATGTAGGGTAGGTTTTTGAAAAACATCGCGGGGTGGTGCGCATTGTATGGGTGTGTGTTACATTACATTCACTAGTAGGAGTGAGAAAAACATCGCGGGGTGGTGCGCATTGTATGGGTGTGTGTTACATTACATTCCCTACTAGGATTGAAAAAACATCACGGGGTGGTGTGAATCGGAGTGTCTGAATTAGGATAGGCAGTGAGTGGCAATGTAGGATGGAGAAAAGCACCGCGGGGTGCTCAGCATGGGGAGGTCAGGGAACATGCAGTGGCTATGTAGGATAGGTTTCTGAAAAACATAGCGGGGTGGTGCGCATTGTATGGGTGTGTGTTACATTACATTCACTAGTAGGAGTGACAAAAACATCACGGGGTGGTGCGCATTGTATGGGTGTGGGTTACATTACATTCACTAGTAGGAGTGAGAAAAACATCACGGGGTGTGTGAATCGGAGGGTCTGAATTAGGATAGGCAATGAGTGTCAATGTAGGATAGAGAAAAGCACCGCGGGGTGGTCAGCATGGGGAGGTCAGGGAACATGCAGTGGCAATGTAGGATAGGTTTCTGAAAAACATCGCGGAGTGGTGCGCATTTTATGGGTGTGTGTTACATGACATTCACTAGTAGGAGTGAGAAAAACATCACGGGTTGGTGCGCATTGTATGGGTGTGTGTTACATTACATTCACTAGTAGGAGTGAGAAAAACATCACGGGGTGGTGTGAATCGGAGGGTCTGAATTAGGATAGGCAGTGAGTGGCAATGTAGGATGGAGAAAAGCACCGCGGGGTGGTCAGCATGGGGAGGTCATGGAACATGCAGTGGCAATGTAGGATAGGTTTCTGAAAAACATCGCGGGGTGGTGCGCATTGTATGGGTGTGTGTTACATTACATTCACTAGTAGGAGTGAGAAAAACATCACGGGGTGGTGTGCATTGTATGGGTGTTTGTTACATTACATTCACTAGTAGGAGTGAGAAAAACATCACGGGGTGATGCGCATTGTATGGGTGTGTGTTACAATACATTCACTAGTAGGAGTGAGAAAAACATCACGGGGTGGTGCGCATTTTATGGGTGTGTGTTACATTACATTCACTAAGAGGAGTGAGAAAAACATCACGGGGTGGTGTGAATCGGATGGTCTGAATTAGGATAGGCAGTGAGTGGCAATGTAGGATGGAGAAAAGCACCGCGGGGTGGTCAGCATGGGGAGGTCAGGGAACATGCAGTGGCAATGTAGGATAGGTTTCTGAAAAACATCGCGGGGTGGTGCGCATTGTATGGGTGTGTGTTACATTACATTCACTAGTAGGAGTGAGAAAAACATCGCGGGGTGGTGCGCATTGTATGGGTGTGTGTTACATTACATTCACTAGTAGGAGTGAGAAAAACATCACGGGGTGGTGTGAATCGGAGGGTCTGAATTAGGATAGGCAGTGAGTGGCAATGTAGGATGGAGAAAAGCACCGCGGGTTGGTCAGCATGGGGAGGTCAGGGAACATGCAGTGGCAATGTACGATAGGTTTCTGAAAAACATCGCGGGGTGGTGCGCCTTGTATGGGTGTGTGTTACATTACATTCACTAGTAGGAGTGAGAAACTCATCACGGGGTGGTGCGCATTGTATGGGTGTGTGTTACATTACATTCACTAGTGGGAGTGAGAAAAACATCACGGGGTGGTGTGAATCGGAGGGTCTGAATTAGGATAGGCGGTGAGTGGCAATGTAGGATGGAGAAAAGCACCGCGTGGTGGTCCGCATGGGGAGGTCAGGGAATATGCAGTGGCAATGTAGGATAGGTTTCTGAAAAACATCGCGGGGTGTTGCGCATTGTATGGGTGTGTGTTACATTACATTCACTAGTAGGAGTGAGAAAAACATCACGGGGTGGTGCGCATTGTATGGGTTTGTGTTACATTACATTCACTAGTAGGAGTGAGAAAAACATCACGGGGTGGTCCGCATTGTATGGGTGTGTGTTACATTACATTCACTAGTAGGAGTGAGAAAAACATCACGGGGTGGTGTGAATCGGAGGGTCTGAATTAGGATAGGCAGTGAGTGTCAATGTAGGATGGAGAAAAGCACCGCGGGGTGGTCAGCATGGGGAGGTCAGGGAACATGCAGTGGCAATGTAGGATAGGTTTCTGAAAAACATCGCGGAGTGGTGCGCATTTTATGGGTGTGTGTTACATTACATTCACTAGTAGGAGTGAGAAAAACATCACGGGGTGGTGCGCATTTTATGGGTGTGTGTTACATTACATTCACTAGTAGGAGTGAGAAAAACATCACGGGGTGGTGCGCATTGTATGGGTGTGTGTTACATTACATTCACTAGTAGGAGTGAGAAAAACATCACGGGGTGGTGTGAATCGGAGGTTCTGAATTAGGATAGGCAGTGAGTGGCAATGTAGGATGGAGAAAAGCACCGCGGGGTGGTCAGCATGGGGAGGTCAGGGAACATGCAGTGGCAATGTAGGATAGGTTTCTGAAAAACATCGCGGGGTGTTGCGCATTGTATGGGTGTGTGTTACATTACATTCACTAGTAGGAGTGAGAAAAACATCACGGGGTGGTGCGCATTGTATGGGTGTGTGTTACATTACATTCACTAGTAGGAGTGAGAAAAACATCACGGGGTGTGTGAATCGGAGGGTCTGAATTAGGATAGGCAGTGAGTGTCAATGTAGCATGGAGAAAAGCACCGCAGGCTGGTCAGCATGGGGAGGTCAGGGAACATGCAGTGGCAATGTAGGATAGCTTTCTGAAAAACATCGCGGAGTGGTGCGCATTTTAGGGGTGTGTGTTACATGACATTCACTAGTAGGAGTGAGAAAAACATCACGGGTTGGTGCGCATTGTATGGGTGTGTGTTACGTTACATTCACTAGTAGGAGTGAGAAAAACATCACGGGGTGGTGTGAATCGGAGGGTCTGAATTAGGATAGGCAGTGAGTGGCAATGTAGGATGGAAAAAAGCACCGCGGGGTGGTCAGCATGGGGAGGTCAGGGAACATGCAGTGGCAATGTAGGATAGGTTTCTGAAAAACATCGCGGGGTGGTGCGCATTGTATGGGTGTGTGTTACATTATATTCACTAGTAGGAGTGAGAAAAACATCACGGGGTGGTGCGCATTGTATCGGTGTGTGTTACATTACATTCACTAGTAGGAGTGAGAAAAACATCATGGGGTGGTGTGAATCGGAGGGTCTGAATTAGGATAGGCAGTGCGTTGAAATGTATTTTGGAGAAAAGCACCGCGGGGTGGTCAGCATGGGGAGGTCAGGGAACATGCAGTGGCAATGTAGGATAGGTTTCTGAAAAACTTCGCGGGGTGGTGCGCATTGTATGGGTGTGTGTTACATTACATTCACTAGTAGGAGTGAGAAAAACATCACGGGGTGGTGCGCATTTTATGGGTGTGTGTTACATTACATTCACTAGTAGGAATGAGTAAAACATCACGGGGTGGTGCGCATTGTATGGGTGTGTGTTACATTACATTCACTAGTAGGAGTGAGAAAAACATCACGGGGTGTTGTGAATCGGAGGGTCTGAATTAGGATAGGCAGTGAGTGGCAATGTAGGATGGAGAAAAGCACCGCGGGGTGGTCAGCATGGGGAGCTCTGGGAACATGCAGTGGCAATGTAGGATAGGTTTCTGAAAAACATCGCGGGGTGGTGCGCATTGTATGGGTGTGTGTTACATTACATTCACTAGTAGGAGTGAGAAACTCATCACGGGGTGGTGCGCATTGTATGGGTGTGTGTTACATTACATTCACTAGTGGGAGTGAGAAAAACATCACGGGGTGGTGTGAATCGGAGGGTCTGAATTAGGATAGGCAGTGAGTGGCAATGTAGGATGGAGAAAAGCACCGCGGGGTGGTCAGCATGGGGAGGTCAGGGAATATTCAGTGGCAATGTAGGATAGGTTTCTGAAAAACATCGCGGAGTGGTGCGCATTTTATGGGTGTGTGTTACATGACATTCACTAGTAGGAGTGAGAAAAACATCACGGGTTGGTGCGCATTGTATGGGTGTGTGTTACATTACATTCACTAGTAGGAGTGAGAAAAACATCACGGGGTGGTGTGAATCGGAGGGTCTGAATTACGATAGGCAGTGAGTGGCAATGTAGGATGGAGAAAAGCACCGCGGGGTGGTCAGCATGGGGAGGTCATGGAACATGCAGTGGCAATGTAGGATAGGTTTCTGAAAAACATCGCGGGGTGGTGCGCATTGTATGGGTGTGTGTTACATTACATTCACTAGTAGGAGTGAGAAAAACATCACGGGGTGGTGTGCATTGTATGGGTGTTTGTTACATTACATTCACTAGTAGGAGTGAGAAAAACATCACGGGGTGATGCGCATTGTATGGGTGTGTGTTACAATACATTCACTAGTAGGAGTGAGAAAAATATCACGGGGTGGTGCGCATTTTATGGGTGTGTGTTACATTACATTCACTAAGAGGAGTGAGAAAAACATCACGGGGTGGTGTGAATCGGATGGTCTGAATTAGGATAGGCAGTGAGTGGCAATGTAGGATGGAGAAAAGCACCGCGGGGTGGTCAGCATGGGGAGGTCAGGGAACATGCAGTGGCAATGTAGGATAGGTTTCTGAAAAACATCGCGGGGTGGTGCGCATTGTATGGGTGTGTGTTACATTACATTCACTAGTAGGAGTGAGAAAAACATCGCGGGGTGGTGCGCATTGTATGGGTGTGTGTTACATTACATTCACTAGTAGGAGTGAGAAAAACATCACGGGGTGGTGTGAATCGGAGGGTCTGAATTAGGATAGGCAGTGAGTGGCAATGTAGGATGGAGAAAAGCACCGCGGGTTGGTCAGCATGGGGAGGTCAGGGAACATGCAGTGGCAATGTACGATAGGTTTCTGAAAAACATCGCGGGGTGGTGCGCCTTGTATGGGTGTGTGTTACATTACATTCACTAGTAGGAGTGAGAAAAACATCACGGGGTGGTGCGCATTGTATGGGTGTGTGTTACATTACATTCACTAGTAGGAGTGAGAAAAACATCACGGGGTGGTGTGAATCGGAGGGTCTGAATTAGGATAGGCAGTGAGTGGCAATGTAGGATGGAGAAAAGCACCGCGGGGTGGTCAGCATGGGGAGGTCAGGGAACATGCAGTGGCAATGTAGGATAGGTTTCTGAAAAACATCGCGGGGTGTTGCGCATTGTATGGGTGTGTGTTACATTACATTCACTAGTAGGAGTGAGAAAAACATCACGGGGTGGTGCGCATTGTATGGGTGTGTGTTACATTACATTCACTAGTAGGAGTGAGAAAAACATCACGGGGTGTGTGAATCGGAGGGTCTGAATTAGGATAGGCAGTGAGTGTCAATGTAGCATGGAGAAAAGCACCGCAGGCTGGTCAGCATGGGGAGGTCAGGGAACATGCAGTGGCAATGTAGGATAGCTTTCTGAAAAACATCGCGGAGTGGTGCGCATTTTAGGGGTGTGTGTTACATGACATTCACTAGTAGGAGTGAGAAAAACATCACGGGTTGGTGCGCATTGTATGGGTGTGTGTTACGTTACATTCACTAGTAGGAGTGAGAAAAACATCACGGGGTGGTGTGAATCGGAGGGTCTGAATTAGGATAGGCAGTGAGTGGCAATGTAGGATGGAGAAAAGCACCGCGGGGTGGTCAGCATGGGGAGGTGAGGGAACATGCAGTGGCAATGTAGGATAGGTTTCTGAAAAACATCGCGGGGTGGTGCACATTGTATGGGTGTGTGTTACATTATATTCACTAGTAGGAGTGAGAAAAACATCACGGGGTGGTGCGCATTGTATCGGTGTGTGTTACATTACATTCACTAGTAGGAGTGAGAAAAACATCATGGGGTGGTGTGAATCGGAGGGTCTGAATTAGGATAGGCAGTGCGTTGAAATGTATTTTGGAGAAAAGCACCGCGGGGTGGTCAGCATGGGGAGGTCAGGGAACATGCAGTGGCAATGTAGGATAGGTTTCTGAAAAACTTCGCGGGGTGGTGCGCATTGTATGGGTGTGTGTTACATTACATTCACTAGTAGGAGTGAGAAAAACATCACGGGGTGGTGCGCATTTTATGGGTGTGTGTTACATTACATTCACTAGTAGGAATGAGTAAAACATCACGGGGTGGTGCGCATTGTATGGGTGTGTGTTACATTACATTCACTAGTAGGAGTGAGAAAAACATCACGGGGTGGTGCGCATTTTATGGGTGTGTGTTACATTACATTCACTAGTAGGAATGAGTAAAACATCACGGGGTGGTGCGCATTGTATGGGTGTGTGTTACATTACATTCACTAGTAGGAGTGAGAAAAACATCACGGGGTGGTGTGAATCGGAGGGTCTGAATTAGGATAGGCAGTGAGTGGCAATGTAGGATGGAGAAAAGCACCGCGGGGTGGTAAGCATGGGGAGGTCAGGGAACATGCAGTGGCAATGTAGGATAGGTTTCTGAAAAACATCGCGGGGTGTTGCGCATTGTATGGGTGTGTGTTACATTACATTCACTAGTAGGAGTGAGAAAAACATCACGGGGTGGTGCGCATTGTATGGGTGTGTGTTACATTACATTCACTAGTAGGAGTGAGAAAAACATCACGGGGTGATGCGCATTGTATGGGTGTGTGTTACATTACATTCACTAGTAGGAGTGAGAAAAACATCACAGGGTGTGTGAATCGGAGGGTCTGAATTAGGATAGGCAGTGAGTGTCAATGTAGCATGGAGAAAAGCACCGCAGGCTGGTCAGCATGGGGAGGTCAGGGAACATGCAGTGGCAATGTAGGATAGCTTTCTGAAAAACATCGCGGAGTGGTGCGCATTTTAGGGGTGTGTGTTACATGACATTCACTAGTAGGAGTGAGAAAAACATCACGGGTTGGTGCGCATTGTATGGGTGTGTGTTACGTTACATTCACTAGTAGGAGTGAGAAAAACATCACGGGGTGGTGTGAATCGGAGGGTCTGAATTACGATAGGCAGTGAGTGGCAATGTAGGATGGAGAAAAGCACCGCGGGGTGGTCAGCATGGGGAGGTCAGGGAACATGCAGTGGCAATGTAGGATAGGTTTCTGAAAAACATCGCAGGGTGGTGCGCATTGTATGGGTGTGTGTTACATTATATTCACTAGTAGGAGTGAGAAAAACATCACGGGGTGGTGCGCATTGTATCGGTGTGTGTTACATTACATTCACTAGTAGGAGTGAGAAAAACATCATGGGGTGGTGTGAATCGGAGGGTCTGAATTAGGATAGGCAGTGCGTTGAAATGTATTTTGGAGAAAAGCACCGCGGGGTGGTCAGCATGGGGAGGTCAGGGAACATGCAGTGGCAATGTAGGATAGGTTTCTGAAAAACTTCGCGGGGTGGTGCGCATTGTATGGGTGTGTGTTACATTACATTCACTAGTAGGAGTGAGAAAAACATCACGGGGTGGTGCGCATTTTATGGGTGTGTGTTACATTACATTCACTAGTAGGAATGAGTAAAACATCACGGGGTGGTGCGCATTGTATGGGTGTGTGTTACATTACATTCACTAGTAGGAGTGAGAAAAACATCACGGGGTGTTGTGAATCGGAGGGTCTGAATTAGGATAGGCAGTGAGTGGCAATGTAGGATGGAGAAAAGCACCGCGGGGTGGTCAGCATGGGGAGCTCTGGGAACATGCAGTGGCAATGTAGGATAGGTTTCTGAAAAACATCGCGGGGTGGTGCGCATTGTATGGGTGTGTGTTACATTACATTCACTAGTAGGAGTGAGAAACTCATCTCGGGGTGGTGCGCATTGTATGGGTGTGTGTTACATTACATTCACTAGTGGGAGTGAGAAAAACATCACGGGGTGGTGTGAATCGGAGGGTCTGAATTAGGATAGGCAGTGAGTGGCAATGTAGGATGGAGAAAAGCACCGCGGGGTGGTCAGCATGGGGAGGTCAGGGAACATACAGTGGCAATGTAGGATAGGTTTCTGAAAAACATCGCGGAGTGGTGCGCATTTTATGGGTGTGTGTTACATGACATTCACTAGTAGGAGTGAGAAAAACATCACGGGTTGGTGCGCATTGTATGGGTGTGTGTTACATTACATTCACTAGTAGGAGTGAGAAAAACATCACGGGGTGGTGTGAATCGGAGGGTCTGAATTAGGATAGGCAGTGAGTGGCAATGTAGGATGGAGAAAAGCACCGCGGGGTAGTCAGCATGGGGAGGTCATGGAACATGCAGTGGCAATGTAGGATAGGTTTCTGAAAAACATCGCGGGGTGGTGCGCATTGTATGGGTGTGTGTTACATTACATTCACTAGTAGGAGTGAGAAAAACATCACGGGGTGGTGTGCATTGTATGGGTGTTTGTTACATTACATTCACTAGTAGGAGTGAGAAAAACATCACGGGGTGATGCGCATTGTATGGGTGTGTGTTACAATACATTCACTAGTAGGAGTGAGAAAAACATCACGGGGTGGTGCGCATTTTATGGGTGTGTGTTACATTACATTCACTAAGAGGAGTGAGAAAAACATCACGGGGTGGTGTGAATCGGATGGTCTGAATTAGGATAGGCAGTGAGTGGCAATGTAGGATGGAGAAAAGCACCGCGGGGTGGTCAGCATGGGGAGGTCAGGGAACATGCAGTGGCAATGTAGGATAGGTTTCTGAAAAACATCGCGGGGTGGTGCGCATTGTATGGGTGTGTGTTACATTACATTCACTAGTAGGAGTGAGAAAAACATCGCGGGGTGGTGCGCATTGTATGGGTGTGTGTTACATTACATTCACTAGTAGGAGTGAGAAAAACATCACGGGGTGGTGTGAATCGGAGGGTCTGAATTAGGATAGGCAGTGAGTGGCAATGTAGGATGGAGAAAAGCACCGCGGGTTGGTCAGCATGGGGAGGTCAGGGAACATGCAGTGGCAATGTACGATAGGTTTCTGAAAAACATCGCGGGGTGGTGCGCCTTGTATGGGTGTGTGTTACATTACATTCACTAGTAGGAGTGAGAAACTCATCACGGGGTGGTGCGCATTGTATGGGTGTGTGTTACATTACATTCACTAGTGGGAGTGAGAAAAACATCACGGGTTGGTGTGAATCGGAGGGTCTGAATTAGGATAGGCGGTGAGTGGCAATGTAGGATGGAGAAAAGCACCGCGTGGTGGTCCGCATGGGGAGGTCAGGGAATATGCAGTGGCAATGTAGGATAGGTTTCTGAAAAACATCGCGGGGTGTTGCGCATTGTATGGGTGTGTGTTACATTACATTCACTAGTAGGAGTGAGAAAAACATCACGGGGTGGTGCGCATTGTATGGGTTTGTGTTACATTACATTCACTAGTAGGAGTGAGAAAAACATCACGGGGTGGTCCGCATTGTATGGGTGTGTGTTACATTACATTCACTAGTAGGAGTGAGAAAAACATCACGGGGTGGTGTGAATCGGAGGGTCTGAATTAGGATAGGCAGTGAGTGTCAATGTAGGATGGAGAAAAGCACCGCGGGGTGGTCAGCATGGGGAGGTCAGGGAACATGCAGTGGCAATGTAGGATAGGTTTCTGAAAAACATCGCGGAGTGGTGCGCATTTTATGGGTGTGTGTTACATTACATTCACTAGTAGGAGTGAGAAAAACATCACGGGGTGGTGCGCATTTTATGGGTGTGTGTTACATTACATTCACTAGTAGGAGTGAGAAAAACATCACGGGGTGGTGCGCATTGTATGGGTGTGTGTTACATTACATTCACTAGTAGGAGTGAGAAAAACATCACGGGGTGGTGTGAATCGGAGGTTCTGAATTAGGATAGGCAGTGAGTGGCAATGTAGGATGGAGAAAAGCACCGCGGGGTGGTCAGCATGGGGAGGTCAGGGAACATGCAGTGGCAATGTAGGATAGGTTTCTGAAAAACATCGCGGGGTGTTGCGCATTGTATGGGTGTGTGTTACATTACATTCACTAGTAGGAGTGAGAAAAACATCACGGGGTGGTGCGCATTGTATGGGTGTGTGTTACATTACATTCACTAGTAGGAGTGAGAAAAACATCACGGGGTGTGTGAATCGGAGGGTCTGAATTAGGATAGGCAGTGAGTGTCAATGTAGCATGGAGAAAAGCACCGCAGGCTGGTCAGCATGGGGAGGTCAGGGAACATGCAGTGGCAATGTAGGATAGCTTTCTGAAAAACATCGCGGAGTGGTGCGCATTTTAGGGGTGTGTGTTACATGACATTCACTAGTAAGAGTGAGAAAAACATCACGGGTTGGTGCGCATTGTATGGGTGTGTGTTACGTTACATTCACTAGTAGGAGTGAGAAAAACATCACGGGGTGGTGTGAATCGGAGGGTCTGAATTAGGATAGGCAGTGAGTGGCAATGTAGGATGGAGAAAAGCACCGCGGGGTGGTCAGCATGGGGAGGTCAGGGAACATGCAGTGGCAATGTAGGATAGGTTTCTGAAAAACATCGCGGGGTGGTGCGCATTGTATGGGTGTGTGTTACATTATATTCACTAGTAGGAGTGAGAAAAACATCACGGGGTGGTGCGCATTGTATCGGTGTGTGTTACATTACATTCACTAGTAGGAGTGAGAAAAACATCATGGGGTGGTGTGAATCGGAGGGTCTGAATTAGGATAGGCAGTGCGTTGAAATGTATTTTGGAGAAAAGCACCGCGGGGTGGTCAGCATGGGGAGGTCAGGGAACATGCAGTGGCAATGTAGGATAGGTTTCTGAAAAACTTCGCGGGGTGGTGCGCATTGTATGGGTGTGTGTTACATTACATTCACTAGTAGGAGTGAGAAAAACATCACGGGGTGGTGCGCATTTTATGGGTGTGTGTTACATTACATTCACTAGTATGAATGAGTAAAACATCACGGGGTGGTGCGCATTGTATGGGTGTGTGTTACATTACATTCACTAGTAGGAGTGAGAAAAACATCACGGGGTGGTGCGCATTTTATGGATGTGTGTTACATTACATTCACTAGTAGGAATGAGTAAAACATCACGGGGTGGTGCGCATTGTATGGGTGTGTGTTACATTACATTCACTAGTAGGAGTGAGAAAAACATCACGGGGTGGTGTGAATCGGAGGGTCTGAATTAGGATAGGCAGTGAGTGGCAATGTAGGATGGAGAAAAGCACCGCGGGGTGGTAAGCATGGGGAGGTCAGGGAACATGCAGTGGCAATGTAGGATAGGTTTCTGAAAAACATCGCGGGGTGTTGCGCATTGTATGGGTGTGTTTTACATTACATTCACTAGTAGGAGTGAGAAAAACATCACGGGGTGGTGCGCATTGTATGGGTGTGTGTTACATTACATTCACTAGTAGGAGTGAGAAAAACATCACGGGGTGGTGTGAATCGGAGGGTCTGAATTAGGATAGGCAGTGAGTGGCAATGTAGGATGGAGAAAAGCACCGCGGGGTGGTCAGCATGGGGAGGTCAGGGAACATGCAGTGGCAATGTAGGATAGGTTTCTGAAAAACATCGCGGGGTGGTGCGCATTGTATGGGTGTGTGTTACATTACATTCACTAGTAGGAGTGAGAAACTCATCACGGGGTGGTGCGCATTGTATGGGTGTGTGTTACATTACATTCACTAGTGGGAGTGAGAAAAACATTACGGGGTGGTGTGAATCGGAGGGTCTGAATTAGGATAGGCAGTGAGTGGCAATGTAGGATGGAGAAAAGCACCGTGGGGTGGTCAGCATGGGGAGGTCAGGGAACATGCAGTGGCAATGTAGGATAGGTTTCTGAAAAACATCGCGGGGTGGTGCGCATTGTATGGGTGTGTGTTACATTACATTCACTAGTAGGAGTGAGAAACTCATCACGGGGTGGTGCGCATTGTATGGGTGTGTGTTACATTACATTCACTAGTGGGAGTGAGAAAAACATCACGGGGTGGTGTGAATCGGAGGGTCTGAATTAGGATAGGCAGTGAGTGGCAATGTAGGATGGAGAAAAGCACCGCGGGGTGGTCAGCATGGGGAGGTCAGGGAACATGCAGTGGCAATGTAGGATAGGTTTCTGAAAAACATCGCGGGGTGGTGCGCATTGTATGGGTGTGTGTTACATTACATTCACTAGTAGGAGTGAGAAAAACATCACGGGGTGGTGCGCATTGTATGGGTGTGTGTTACATTACATTCACTAGTAGGAGTGAGAAAAACATCACGGGGTGGTGTGAATCGGAGCGTCTGAATTAGGATAGGCAGTGAGTGGCAATGTAGGATGGAGAAAAGCACCGCAGGGTGGTAAGCATGGGGAGGTCAGGGAACATGCAGTGGCAATGTAGGATAGGTTTCTGAAAAACATCGCGGGGTGGTGCGCATTGTATGGGTGTGTGTTACATTACATTCACTAGTAGGAGTGAGAAAAACATCACGGGGTGGTGCGCATTGTATGGGTGTGTGTTACATTACATTCACTAGTAGGAGTGAGAAAAACATCACGGGGTGGTGTGAATCGGAGGGTCTGAATTAGGATAGGCAGTGAGTGGCAATGTAGGATGGAGAAAAGCACCGCGGGGTGGTCAGCATGGGGAGGTCAGGGAACATGCAGTGGCAATGTAGGATAGGTTTCTGAAAAACATCGCGCGGTGGTGCGCATTGTATGGGTGTGTGTTACATTACATTCACTAGTAGGAGTGAGAAACTCATCACGGGGTGGTGCGCATTGTATGGGTGTGTGTTACATTACATTCACTAGTGGGAGTGAGAAAAACATCACGGGGTGGTGTGAATCGGAGGGTCTGAATTAGGATAGGCAGTGAGTGGCAATGTAGGATGGAGAAAAGCACCGCGGGGTGGTCAGCATGGGGAGGTCAGGGAACATGCAGTGGCAATGTAGGATAGGTTTCTGAAAAACATCGCGGGGTGGTGCGCATTGTATGGGTGTGTGTTACATTACATTCACTAGTAGGAGTGAGAAACTCATCACGGGGTGGTGCGCATTGTATGGGTGTGTGTTACATTACATTCACTAGTGGGAGTGAGAAAAACATCACGGGGTGGTGTGAATCGGAGGGTCTGAATTAGGATAGGCAGTGAGTGGCAATGTAGGATGGAGAAAAGCACCGCGGGGTGGTCAGCATGGGGAGGTCAGGGAACATGCAGTGGCAATGTAGGATAGGTTTCTGAAAAACATCGCGGGGTGGTGCGCATTGTATGGGTGTGTGGTACATTAAATTCAATAGTAGGAGTGAGAAAAACATCACGGGGTGGTGCGCATTGTATGGGTGTGTGTTACATTACATTCACTAGTAGGAGTGAGAAAAACATCACGGGGTGGTGTGAATCGGAGCGTCTGAATTAGGATAGGCAGTGAGTGGCAATGTAGGATAGAGAAAAGCACCGCGCCGTGGTCAGCATGGGGAAGTCAGGGAACATGCAGTGGCAAAGTAGGATAGGTTTCTGAAAAACATCGCGGGGTGGTGCGCATTGTATGGGTGTGTGTTACATTACATTCACTAGTAGGAGTGAGAAAAACATCACGGGGTGGTGCGCATTGTATGGGTGTGTGTTACATTACATTCACTAGTAGGAGTGAGAAAAACATCACGGCGTGGTGTGAATCGGAGGGTCTGAATTAGGATAGGCAGTGAGTGGCAATGTAGGATGGAGAAAAGCACCGCAGGGTGGTCAGCATGTGGAGGTCAGGGAACATGCAGTGGCAATGTAGGATAGGTTTGTGAAAAACTTCGCTGGGTGGTGCGCATTGTATGAGTGTGTGTTACATTACATTCATTAGTAGGAGTGAGAAAAACATCACGGGGTGGTGCGCATTGTATGGGTGTGTGTTACATTACATTCACTAGTAGGAGTGAGAAAAACACCACGGGGTGGTGTGAATCGGAGTGTCTGAATTAGGATAGGCACTGAGTGGCAATGTAGGATGGAGAAAAGCACCGCGGGGTGGTCAGCACGGGGAGGTCAGGGAACATGCAGTGGCAATGTAGGATAGGTTTCTGAAAAACATCGCGGGGTGGTGCGCATTGTATGGGTGTGTGTTACATTACATTCACTAGTAGGAGTGAGAAAAATATCGCGGGTTGGGCGCATTGTATGGGTGTGTGTTACATTACATTCACTAGTAGGAGTGAGAAAAACATCACGGGGTGGTGCGCATTGTATGGGTGTGTGTTACATTACATTCCCTAGTGGGAGTGAGAAAAACTTCACGGAGTGGTGTGAATCGGAGGGTCTGAATTAGGATAGGCAGTGAGTGGCAATGTAGGATGGAGAAAAGCACCGCAGGGTGGTCAGCATGGGGAGGTCAGGGAACATGCAGTGGCAATGTAGGATAGGTTTCTGAAAAACATAGCGGGGTGGTGCGCCTTGTATGGGTGTGTGTTACATTACATTCACTAGTAGGAGTGAGAAACTCATCACGGGGTTGTGCGCATTGTATGGGTGTGTGTTACATTACATTCACTAGTGGGAGTGAGAAAAACATCACGGGGTGGTGTGAATCGGAGGGTCTGAATTAGGATAGGCAGTGAGTGGCAATGTAGGATGGAGAAAAGCACCGCGGGGTGGTCAGCATGGGGAGGTCAGGGAACATGCAGTGGCAATGTATGATAGGTTTCTGAAAAACACAGCGGGGTGGTGGGCATTGTATGGGTGTGTGTTACATTACATTCACTAGTAGGAGTGAGAAAAACATCACGGGGTGGTGCGCATTGTATGGGTGTGGTTTACATTACATTCACTAGTAGGAGTGAGAAAAACATCACGGGGTGTGTGAATCGGAGGGTCCGAATTAGGATAGGCAATGAGTGTCAATGTAGGATGGAGAAAAGCACCGCGGGCTGGTCAGCATGGGGAGGTAAGGGAACATGCAGTGGCAATGTAGGATAGGTTTCTGAAAAACATCGCGGAGTGGTGCGCATTTTATGGGTGTGTGTTACATGACATTCACTAGTAGGAGTGAGAAAAACATCACGGGTTGGTGCGCATTGTATGGGTGTGTGTTACATTACATTCACTAGTAGGAGTGAGAAAAACATCACGGGGTGGTGTGAATCGGAGGGTCTGAATTAGGATAGGCAGTGAGTGGCAATGTAGGATGGAGAAAAGCACCGCGGGGTGGTCAGCATGGGGAGGTCATGGAACATGCAGTGGCAATGTAGGATAGGTTTCTGAAAAACATCGCGGGGTGGTGCGCATTGTATGGGTGTGTGTTACATTACATTCACTAGTAGGAGTGAGAAAAACATCACGGGGTGGTGCGCATTGTATGGGTGTGTGTTACATTACATTCACTAGTAGGAGTGAGAAAAACATCATGGGGTGTTGTGAATCGGAGGGTCTGAATTAGGATAGGCAGTGAGTGGAAATGTAGGTTGGAGAAAAGCACCGCGGGGTGGTCAGCATGGGGAGGTCAGGGAACATGCAGTGGCAATGTAGGATAGGTTTCTGAAAAACTTCGCGGGGTGGTGCGCATTGTATGGGTGTGTGTTACATTACATTCACTAGTAGGAGTGAGAAAAACATCACGGGGTGGTGTGCATTGTATGGGTGTGTGTTACATTACATTCACTAGTAGGAGTGAGAAAAACATCACGGGGTGGTGCGCATTGTATGGGTGTGTGTTACAATACATTCACTAGTAGGAGTGAGAAAAACATCACGGGGTGGTGCGCATTTTATGGGTGTGTGTTACATTACATTCACTAGGAGGAGTGAGAAAAACATCACGGGGTGGTGTGAATCGGAGGGTCTGAATTAGGATAGGCAGTGAGTGGCAATGTAGGATGGAGAAAAGCACCGCGGGGTGGTCAGCATGGGGAGGTCAGGGAACATGCAGTGGCAATGTAGGATAGGTTTCTGAAAAACATCGCGGGGTGGTGCGCATTGTATGGGTGTGTGTTACATTACATTCACTAGTAGGAGTGAGAAAAACATCACGGGGTGGTGTGAATGGGAGGGTCTGAATTAGGATAGGCAGTGAGTGGCAATGTAGGATGGAGAAAAGCACCGCGGGGTGGTCAGCATGGGGAGGTCAGGGAACATGCAGTGGCAATGTACGATAGGTTTCTGAAAAACATCGCGGGGTGGTGCGCATTGTATGGGTGTGTGTTACATTACATTCACTAGTAGGAGTGAGAAAAACATCACGGGGTGGTGTGCATTGTATGGGTGTGTGTTACATTACATTCACTAGTAGGAGTGAGAAAAACATCACGGGGTGGTGTGAATCGGAGCGTCTGAATTAGGATAGGCAGTGAGTGGCAATGTAGGATAGAGAAAAGCACCGCGGGGTGGTCAGCATGGGGAGGTCAGGGAACATGCAGTGGCAATGTAGGATAGGTTTCTGAAAAACATCGCGGGGTGGTGCGCATTGTATGGGTGTGTGTTACATTACATTCACTAGTAGGAGTGAGAAAAACATCACGGGGTGGTGCGCATTGTATGGGTGTGTGTTACATTACATTCACTAGTAGGAGTGAGAAAAACATCATGGGGTGTTGTGAATCGGAGGGTCTGAATTAGGATAGGCAGTGAGTGGAAATGTAGGTTGGAGAAAAGCACCGCGGGGTGGTCAGCATGGGGAGGTCAGGGAACATGCAGTGGCAATGTAGGATAGGTTTCTGAAAAACTTCGCGGGGTGGTGCGCATTGTATGGGTGTGTGTTACATTACATTCACTAGTAGGAGTGAGAAAAACATCACGGGGTGGTGTGCATTGTATGGGTGTGTGTTACATTACATTCACTAGTAGGAGTGAGAAAAACATCACGGGGTGGTGCGCATTGTATGGGTGTGTGTTACAATACATTCACTAGTAGGAGTGAGAAAAACATCACGGGGTGGTGCGCATTTTATGGGTGTGTGTTACATTACATTCACTAGGAGGAGTGAGAAAAACATCACGGGGTGGTGTGAATCGGAGGGTCTGAATTAGGATAGGCAGTGAGTGGCAATGTAGGATGGAGAAAAGCACCGCGGGGTGGTCAGCATGGGGAGGTCAGGGAACATGCAGTGGCAATGTAGGATAGGTTTCTGAAAAACATCGCGGGGTGGTGCGCATTGTATGGGTGTGTGTTACATTACATTCACTAGTAGGAGTGAGAAAAACATCACGGGGTGGTGTGAATCGGAGGGTCTGAATTAGGATAGGCAGTGAGTGGCAATGTAGGATGGAGAAAAGCACCGCGGGGTGGTCAGCATGGGGAGGTCAGGGAACATGCAGTGGCAATGTACGATAGGTTTCTGAAAAACATCGCGGGGTGTTGCGCATTGTATGGGTGTGTGTTACATTACATTCACTAGTAGGAGTGAGAAAAACATCACGGGGTGGTGCGCATTGTATGGGTGTGTGTTACATTACATTCACTAGTAGGAGTGAGAAAAACATCACGGGGTGGTGTGAATCGGAGCGTCTGAATTAGGATAGGCAGTGAGTGGCAATGTAGGATAGAGAAAAGCACCGCGCCGTGGTCAGCATGTGGAAGTCAGGGAACATGCAGTGGCAATGTAGGATAGGTTTCTGAAAAACATCGCGGGGTGGTGCGCCTTGTATGGGTGTGTGTTACATTACATTCACTAGTAGGAGTGAGAAACTCATCACGGTGTGGTGCGCATTGTATGGGTGTGTGTTACATTACATTCATTAGTGGGAGTGAGAAAAACATCACGGGGTGGTGTGAATCGGAGGGTCTGAATTAGGATAGGCAGTGAGTGGCAATGTAGGATGGAGAAAAGCACCGCGGGGTGGTCAGCATGGGGAGGTCAGGGAACATGCAGTGGCAACGTAGGATAGGTTTCTGAAAAACATCGCGGGGTGGTGCGCATTGTATGGGTGTGTGTTACATTACATTCACTAGTAGGAGTGAGAAACTCATCACGGGGTGGTGCGCATTGTATGGGTGTGTGTTACATTACATTCACTAGTATGAGTGAGAAAAACATCACGGGGTGGTGTGAATCGGAGGGTTTGAATTAGGATAGGCAGTGAGTGGCAATGTAGGATGGAGAAAAGCACCGCGCGGTGGACAGCATGGGGAGGTCAGGGAACATGCAGTGGCAATGTAGGATAGGTTTCTGAAAAACATCGCGGAGTGGTGCGCATTTTATGGGTGTGTGTTACATGACATTCACTAGTATGAGTGAGAAAGACATCACGGGGTGGTGCGCATTTTATGGGTGTGTGTTACATTACATTCACTAGTAGGAGTGAGAAAAACATCACGGGGTGGTGCGCATTGTATCTGTGTGTGTTACATTACATTCACTAGTAGGAGTGAGAAAAACATCACGGGGTGGTGTGAATCGGAGGGTCTGAATTAGGATAGGCAGTGAGTGGCAATGTAGGATGGAGAAAAGCACCGCGGGGTGGTCAGCATGGGGAGGTCAGGGAACATGCAGTGGCAATCTAGGATAGGTTTCTGAAAAACATCGCGGTGTGGTGCGCATTGTATGGGTGTGTGTTACATTACATTCACTAGTAGGAGTGAGAAAAACATCACGGGGTGTTGCGCATTTTATGGGTGTGTGTTATATTACATTCACTAGTAGGAGTGAGAAAAACATCACGGGGTGGTGCGCATTGTATGGGTGTGTGTTACATTACATTCACTAGTAGGAGTGAGAAAAACATCACGGGGTGGTGTGAATCGGAGGGTCTGAATTAGGATAGGCAGTGAGTGGCAATGTAGGATGGAGGAAAGCACCGCGGGGTGGTCAGCATGGGGAGGTCAGGGAACATGCAGTGGCAATGTAGGATAGGTTTCTGAAAAACATCGCGGGGTGGTGCGCCTTGTATGGGTGTGCGTTACATTACATTCACTAGTAGCAGTGAGAAAAACATCACAGGGTGGTGCGCATTGTATGGGTGTGTGTAACATTACATTCACTAGTAGGAGTGAGAAAAACAACACGGGGTGGTGTGAATCAGAGGGTCTGAATTAGGATAGGCCGTGAATGGCAATGTAGGATGGAGAAAAGCACCGCGGGGTGATCCACATGGGGAGGTCAGGGAACATGTAGTGGCAATGTAGGATAGGTTTCTGAAAAACATCGCGGGGTGGTGCGCATTTTATGGGTGTGTGTTACATGACATTCACTAGTAGGAGTGAGAAAAACATCACGGGGTGGTGCGCATTGTATGGGTGTGTGTTACATTACATTCACTAGTAGGAGTGAGAAAAACACCACGGGGTTGTGTGAATCGGAGTGTCTGAATTAGGATAGGCAGTGAGTGGCAATGTAGGATGGAGAAAAGCACTGCGGGGTGGTCAGCATGGGGAGGTCAGGGAACATGCAGTGGGAATGTAGAATAGGTTTCTGAAAAACATCGTGTGGTGGTGCGCATTGTATGGGTGTGTGTTACAATACATTCACTTGTAGGAGAGAGAAAAACATCACGGGGTGGTGCGCATTGTATGGGTGTGTGTTACATTACATTCACTAGTAGGAGTGAGAAAAACATCACAGGGTGGTGTGAATCGGAGGGTCTGAATTAGGATAGGCATTGAGTGGCAATGTAGGATGGAGAAAAGCACCGCGGGCTGGTCAGCATGGGGAGGCCAAGGAACATGCAGTGGCAATGTAGGATAGGTTTCTGAAAAACATCGCGGAGTGGTGAGCATTTTATGGATGTGTGTTACATGACATTCACTAGTAGGAGTGAGAAAAACATCACGGGGTGGTGCGCATTGTATGGGTGTGTGTTACATTACATTCACTAGTAGGAGTGAGAAAAACATCACGCGGTGGTGTGAATCGGAGGGTCTGAATTAGGATAGGCAGTGAGTGGCAATGTAGGATGGAGGAAAGCACCGCGGGGTGGTCAGCATGGGGAAGTCAGGGAACATGCAGTGGCAATGTAGGATAGGTTTGTGAAAAACATCGCGGGGTGGTGCGCATTGTATGGGTGTGTGTTACATTACATTCACTAGTAGGAATGAGAAAAACATCACAGGGTTGTGCGCATTGCATGTGTGTGTGTTACATTACATTCACTAGTAGGAGTGAGAAAAACATTAGGGGGTGGTGTGAATCGGAGGGTCTGAATTAGGATAGGCAGTGAGTGGCAATGTAGGATGGAGAAAAGCACCCCGGTTTGGTCAGCATGGGGACGTCAGGGAACATGCAGTGGCAATGTAGGATAGGTTTCTGAAAAACATCACGGGGTGGTGCGCATTGTGTGGATGTGTGTTACATTACATTCACTAGTAGGAGTGAGAAAAATATCACGGGGTGGTGCGCATTGTATGGGTGTGTGTTACATTACATTCACTAGTAGGAGTGAGAAAAACATCACGGGGTGGTGTCAATCGGAGGGTCTGAATTAGGATAGGCAGTGAGTGGAAATGTAGGATGGAGAAAAGCATCACGGGGTAGTGCGCATTGTGTGGGTGTGTGTTACATTACATTCACTAGTAGGAGTGAGAAAAACATCACGGGGTGGTGTGAATCGGAAGGTCTGAATTAGGATAGGCAGTGAGTGGCAATGTAGGATGGAGAAAAGCACCGCGGGGTGGTCAGCATGGGGAGGTCAGGGAACATGCAGTGGCAATGTAGGATAGGTTTCTGAAAAACATCGCGGGGTGGTGCGCATTATATGGGTGTGTGTTACATTACATTCACTTGTAGGAGTGAGAAAAACATCACGGGGTGGTGCGCATTGTATGGGTGTGTGTTACATTACATTCACTAGTAGGAGTGAGAAAAACATCACGGGGTGGTGTCAATCGGAGGGTCTGAATTAGGATAGGCAGTGAGTGGCAATGTAGGATGGAGAAAAGCACCGCAGGGTGGTCACCATGGGGAGGTCAGGGAACATGCAGTGGCAATGTAGGATAGATTTCTGAAAAACATCGCGGGGTGGTGCGCATTATATGGGTGTGTGTTACATTACATTCACTTGTAGGAGTGAGAAAAACATCACGGGGTGGTGCGCATTGTATGGGTGTGTGTTACATTACATTCACTAGTAGGAGTGAGAAAAACATCACGGGGTGGTGCGCATTGTATTGGTGTGTGTTACATTACATTCACTAGTAGGAGTGAGAAAAACTTCACGGGGTGGTGTGAATCGGAGGGGCTGAATTAGGATAGGCAGTGAGTGGCACTGTAGGATGGAGAAAAGCACCGCGGGGTGGTCAGCATGGGGAGGTCAGGGAACATGCAGTGGCAATGTAGGATAGGTTTCTGAAAAACATCGCGGGGTGGTGCGCATTTCATGGGTGTGTGTTACATGACATTCACTAGTAGGAGTGAGAAAAACATCACGGGGTGGTGCGCATTGTATGGGTGTGTGTTACATTACATTCACTAGTAGGAGTGAGAAAAACATCACGGGGTCGTGTGAATCGGAGGGTCTGAATTAGGATAGGCAGTGAGTGGCAATGTAGGATGGAGAAAAGCACCGCGGGGTGGTCAGCATGGGGAGGTCAGGGAACATGCAGTGGCAATGTAGGATACGATTCTAAAAAACATGGCGGGGTGGTGCGCATTGTATGTGTGTGTGTTACATTACATTCACTTGTAGGAGTGAGAAAAACATCACGGGGTGGTGTGAATCGGAGGGTCTGAATTAGGATAGGCAGTGAGTGGCAATGTAGGATGGAGAAAAGCACCGCGGGATGGTCAGCATGGGGAGGTTAGGGAACATGCAGTGGCAATGTAGGATAGGTTTCTGAAAAACATCGCGGGGTGGTGCGCATTGTATGGGTGTGTGTTACAATACATTCACTAGTAGGAGTGAGAAAAACATCACGGGGGTGCGCATTGTATGGGTGTGTGTTACATTACATACACTTGTAGGAGTGAGAAAAACATCACGGGGTGGTGTGAATCGGAGGGTCTGAATTAGAATAGGCAGGGAGTGGCAATGTAGTATGGAGAAAAGCACCGCGGGGTGGTCAGCATGGGGAGGTCAGGGAACATGCAGTGGCAATGTAGGATAGGTTTCTGAAAAACATCGCGGGGTGGTGCGCATTGTATGGGTGTGTGTTACATGACAATCACTAGTAGGAGTGAGAAAAACATCACGGGGTGGTGTGAATCGGAGGGTCTGAATTAGGATAGGCAGTGAGTGGCAATGTAGGATGGAGAAAAGCACCGTGGGGTGGTCAGCATGGGGAGGTCAGGGAACATGCAGTGGCAATGTAGGATAGGTTTCTGAAAAACATCGCGGGGTGGTGCGCATTGTATGGGTGTGTGTTACATTACATTCACTAGTAGGAGTGAGAAAAACATCACGGGGTGGTGCGCATTGTATGGGTGTGTGTTACATTACATTCACTAGTAGGAGTGAGAAAAACATCACGGGGTGGTGTGAATCGGAGGGTCTGAATTAGGATAGGCAGTGAGTGGCAATGTAGGATGGAGAAAAGCACCGCGGGGTGGACAGCATGGGGAGGTCAGGGAACATGCTGTGGCAATGTAGGATAGGTTTCTGAAAAACATCGCGGAGTGGTGCGCATTTTATGGGTGTGTGTTACATGACATTCACTAGTATGAGTGAGAAAGACATCACGGGGTGGTGCGCATTGTATTGGTGTGTGTTACATTACATTCACTAGTAGGAGTGAGAAAAACATCACGGGGTGGTGCGCATTGTATGGGTGTGTGTTACATTACATTCACTAGTAGGAGTGAGAAAAACATCACGGGGTGGTGTGAATCGGAGGGTCTGAATTCGGATAGGCAGTGAGTGGCAATGTAGGATGGAGAAAAGCACCGCGGGGTGGTCAGCATGGGGAGGTCAGGGAACATGCAGTGGCAATCTAGGATAGGTTTCTGAAAAACATCGCAATGTGGTGCGCATTGTATGGGTGTGTGTTACATTACATTCACTAGTAGGAGTGAGAAAAACATCACGGGGTGGTGCGCATTTTATGGGTGTGTGTTATATTACATTCACTAGTAGGAGTGAGAAAAACATCACGGGGTGGTGCGCATTGTATGGGTGTGTGTTACATTACATTCACTAGTAGGAGTGAGAAAAACATCACGGGGTGGTGTGAATCGGAGGGTCTGAATTAGGATAGGCAGTGAGTGGCAATGTAGGATGGAGGAAAGCACCGCGGGGTGGTCAGCATGGGGAGGTCAGGGAACATGCAGTGGCAATGTAGGATAGGTTTCTGAAAAGCATCGCGGGGTGGTGCGCCTTGTATGGGTGTGCGTTACATTACATTCACTAGTAGCAGTGAGAAAAACATCACAGGGTGGTGCGCATTGTATGGGTGTGTGTAACATTACATTCACTAGTAGGAGTGAGAAAAACAACACAAGGTGGTGTGAATCAGAGGGTCTGAATTAGGATAGGCCGTGAGTGGCAATGTAGGATGGAGAAAAGCACCGCGGGGTGATCAGCATGGGGAGGTCAGGGAACATGTAGTGGCAATGTAGGATAGGTTTCTGAAAAACATCGCGGGGTGGTGCGCATTTTATGGGTGTGTGTTACATGACATTCACTAGTAGGAGTGAGAAAAACATCACGGGGTGGTGCGCATTGTATGGGTGTGTGTTACATTACATTCACTAGTAGGAGTGAGAAAAACACCAAGGGGTGGTGTGAATCGGAGGGTCTGAATTAGGATAGGCAGTGAGTGGGAATGTAGGATGGAGAAAAGCACCGCGGGGTGGACAGCATGGGGAGGTCAGGGAACATGCTGTGGGAATGTAGGATAGGTTTCTGAAAAACATCCCGGGGTGGTGCCCATTGCATGGGTGTGTGTTACATTACATTCACTAGTAGGAGTGAGAAAAACATCACAGGGTGGTGCGCATCGTATGGGTGTGTGTTACATTACATTCACTAGTAGGAGTGAGAAAAACATCACAGGGTGGTGTGAATCGGAGCGTCTGAATTAGGATAGGCAGTGAGTGGCAATGTAGGATGGAGAAAAGCACCGCGGGGTTGTCAGCATGGGGACGTCAGGGAACATGCAGTGGCAATGTAGGATAGGTTTCTGAAAAACATCACGGGGTGGTGCGCATTATGTGGATGTGTGTTACATTACATTCACTAGTAGGAGTGAGAAAAACATCACGGGGTGGTGCGCATTGTATGGGTGTGTGTTACATTACATTCACTAGTAGGAGTGAGAAAAACATCACGGAGTGGTGTGAATCGGAGGGTCTGAATTAGGATAGGCAGTGAGTGGAAATGTAGGATGGAGAAAAGCACCGCGGGGTGGTCAGCATGGGGAGGTCAGGGAACATGCAGTGGCAATGTAGGATAGGTTTCTGAAAAACATCGCGGGGTGGTGCGCATTGTATGGGTGTGTGTTACATTACATTCACTAGTAGGAGTGAGAAAAACATCACGGGGTGGTGCGCATTGTATGGGTGTGTGTTACATTACATTCACTAGTAGGAGTGAGAAAAACATCACGGGGTGGTGTGAATCGGAGGGTCTGAATTAGGATAGGCAGTGAGTGGCAATGTAGGATGGAGAAAAGCACCGCGGGGTGGACAGCATGGGGAGGTCAGGGAACATGCTGTGGCAATGTAGGATAGGTTTCTGAAAAACATCGCGGAGTGGTGCGCATTTTATGGGTGTGTGTTACATGACATTCACTAGTATGAGTGAGAAAGACATCACGGGGTGGTGCGCATTGTATTGGTGTGTGTTACATTACATTCACTAGTAGGAGTGAGAAAAACATCACGGGGTGGTGCGCATTGTATGGGTGTGTGTTACATTACATTCACTAGTAGGAGTGAGAAAAACATCACGGGGTGGTGTGAATCGGAGGGTCTGAATTCGGATAGGCAGTGAGTGGCAATGTAGGATGGAGAAAAGCACCGCGGGGTGGTCAGCATGGGGAGGTCAGGGAACATGCAGTGGCAATCTAGGATAGGTTTCTGAAAAACATCGCAATGTGGTGCGCATTGTATGGGTGTGTGTTACATTACATTCACTAGTAGGAGTGAGAAAAACATCACGGGGTGGTGCGCATTTTATGGGTGTGTGTTATATTACATTCACTAGTAGGAGTGAGAAAAATATCACGGGGTGGTGCGCATTGTATGGGTGTGTGTTACATTACATTCACTAGTAGGAGTGAGAAAAACATCACGGGGTGGTGTGAATCGGAGGGTCTGAATTAGGATAGGCAGTGAGTGGCAATGTAGGATGGAGGAAAGCACCGCGGGGTGGTCAGCATGGGGAGGTCAGGGAACATGCAGTGGCAATGTAGGATAGGTTTCTGAAAAGCATCGCGGGGTGGTGCGCCTTGTATGGGTGTGCGTTACATTACATTCACTAGTAGCAGTGAGAAAAACATCACAGGGTGGTGCGCATTGTATGGGTGTGTGTAACATTACATTCACTAGTAGGAGTGAGAAAAACAACACAAGGTGGTGTGAATCAGAGGGTCTGAATTAGGATAGGCCGTGAGTGGCAATGTAGGATGGAGAAAAGCACCGCGGGGTGATCAGCATGGGGAGGTCAGGGAACATGTAGTGGCAATGTAGGATAGGTTTCTGAAAAACATCGCGGGGTGGTGCGCATTTTATGGGTGTGTGTTACATGACATTCACTAGTAGGAGTGAGAAAAACATCACGGGGTGGTGCGCATTGTATGGGTGTGTGTTACATTACATTCACTAGTAGGAGTGAGAAAAACACCAAGGGGTGGTGTGAATCGGAGGGTCTGAATTAGGATAGGCAGTGAGTGGGAATGTAGGATGGAGAAAAGCACTGCGGGGTGGACAGCATGGGGAGGTCAGGGAACATGCTGTGGGAATGTAGGATAGGTTTCTGAAAAACATCCCGGGGTGGTGCGCATTGCATGGGTGTGTGTTACATTACATTCACTAGTAGGAGTGAGAAAAACATCACAGGGTGGTGCGCATCGTATGGGTGTGTGTTACATTACATTCACTAGTAGGAGTGAGAAAAACATCACAGGGTGGTGTGAATCGGAGCGTCTGAATTAGGATAGGCAGTGAGTGGCAATGTAGGATGGAGAAAAGCACCGCGGGGTTGTCATCATGGGGACGTCAGGGAACATGCAGTGGCAATGTAGGATAGGTTTCTGAAAAACATCACGGGGTGGTGCGCATTGTGTGGATGTGTGTTACATTACATTCACTAGTAGGAGTGAGAAAAACATCACGGGGTGGTGCGCATTGTATGGGTGTGTGTTACATTACATTCACTAGTAGGAGTGAGAAAAACATCACGGAGTGGTGTGAATCGGAGGGTCTGAATTAGGATAGGCAGTGAGTGGAAATGTAGGATGGAGAAAAGCACCGCGGGGTGGTCAGCATGGGGAGGTCAGGGAATATGCAGTGGCAATGTAGGATAGGTTTCTGAAAAACATCGCGGGGTGGTGCGCCTTGTATGGGTGTGTGTTACATTACATTCACTAGTAGGAGTGAGAAAAACATCACGGGGCGGTGCGCATTGTATGTGTGTGTGTTACATTACATTCACTAGTAGGAGTGAGAAAAACATCACGGGGTGGTGCGCATTGTATTGGTGTGTGTTACATTACATTCACTAGTAGGAGTGAGAAAAACTTCACGGGGTGGTGTGAATCGGAGGGGCTGAATTAGGATAGGCAGTGAGTGGCACTGTAGGATGGAGAAAAGCACCGCGGGGTGGTCAGCATGGGGAGGTCAGGGAACATGCAGTGGCAATGTAGGATAGGTTTCTGAAAAACATCGCGGGGTGGTGCGCATTTTATGGGTGTGTGTTACATGACATTCACTAGAAGGAGTGAGAAAAACATCACGGGGTGGTGCGCATTGTATGGGTGTGTGTTACATTACATTCACTAGTAGGAGTGAGAAAAACATCACGGGGTGGTGCGCATTGTATGGGTGTGTTACATTACATTCACTAGTAGGAGTGAGAAAAACACCAAGGGGTGGTTCGAATCAGAGGGTCTGAATTAGGATAGGGAGTGAGTGGCAATGTAGGATGGAGAAAAGCACCGCGGGGTGGTCAGCATGGGGAGGTCAGGGAACATGCAGTGGCAATGTAGGATAGGTTTCTGAAAAACATCGCGGGGTGGTGCACTTTGTATGGGTGTGTGTTACATTACATTCACTAGTAGGAGTGAGAAAAACATCACGGGGTGGTGCGCATTGTATGGGTGTGTGTTACATTACATTCACTAGTAGGAGTGAGAAAATCATCACGGGGTCGTGTGAATCGGAGGGTCTGAATTAGGATAGGCAGTGAGTGGCAATGTAGGATGGAGAAAAGCACCGCGGGGTGGTCAGCATGGGGAGGTCAGGGAACATGCAGTGGCAATGTAGGATAGGTTTCTGAAAAACATCGCGGGGTGGTGCGCATTGTATGGGTGTGTGTTACATGACAATCACTAGTAGGAGTGAGAAAAACATCACGGTGTGGTGTTAATCGGAGGGTCTGAATTAGGATAGGCAGTGAGTGGCAATGTAGGATGGAGAAAAGCACCGCGGGGTGGTCAGCATGGGGAGGTCAGGGAACATGCAGTGGCAATGTAGGATAGGTTTCTGAAAAACATCGCGGGGTGGTGCGCATTGTATGGGTGTGTGTTACATTACATTCACTAGTAGGAGTGAGAAAAACATCACGGGGTGGTGCGCATTGTATGGGTGTGTGTTACATTACATTCACTAGTAGGAGTGAGAAAAACATCACGGGGTGGTGTGAATCGGAGGGTCTGAATTAGGATAGGCAGTGAGTGGCAATGTAGGATGGAGAAAAGCACCGCGGGGTGGACAGCATGGGGAGGTCAGGGAACATGCAGTGGCAATGTAGGATAGGTTTCTGAAAAACATCGCGGAGTGGTGCGCATTTTATGGGTGTGTGTTACATGACATTCACTAGTATGAGTGAGAAAGACATCACGGGGTGGTGCGCATTTTATGGGTGTGTGTTATATTACATTCACTAGTAGGAGTGAGAAAAACATCACGGGGTGGTGCGCATTGTATGGGTGTGTGTTACATTACATTCACTAGTAGGAGTGAGAAAAACATCACGGGGTGGTGTGAATCGGAGGGTCTGAATTAGGATAGGCAGTGAGTGGCAATGTAGTATGGAGGAAAGCACCGCGGGGTGGTCAGCATGGGGAGGTCAGGGAACATGCAGTGGCAATGTAGGATAGGTTTCTGAAAAACATCGCGGGGTGGTGCGCCTTGTATGGGTGTGCGTTACATTACATTCACTAGTAGCAGTGAGAAAAACATCACAGGGTGGTGCGCATTGTATGGGTGTGTGTAACATTACATTCACTAGTAGGAATGAGAAAAACAACACGGGGTGGTCTGAATCAGAGGGTCTGAATTAGGATAGGCCGTGAGTGGCAATGTAGGATGGAGAAAAGTACCGCGGGGTGATCAGCATGGGGAGGTCAGGGAACATGTAGTGGCAATGTAGGATAGGTTTCTGAAAAACATCGCGGGGTGGTGCGCATTTTATGGGTGTGTGTTACATGACATTCACTAGTAGGAGTGAGAAAAACATCACGGGGTGGTGCGAATTGTATGGTTGTGTGTTACATTACATTCACTAGTAGGAGTGAGAAAAACACCACGGGGTGGTGTGAATCGGAGGGTCTGAATAAGGATAGGCAGTGAGTGGCAATGTAGGATGGAGAAAAGCACCGCGGGGTGGACAGCATGGGGAGGTCAGGGAACATGCTGTGGGAATGTAGGATAGGTTTCTGAAAAACATCCCGGGGTGGTGCGCATTGCATGGGTGTGTGTTACATTACATTCACTAGTAGGAGTGAGAAAAACATCACAGGGTGGTGCGCATTGTATGGGTGTGTGTTACATTACATTCACTAGTAGGAGTGAGAAAAACATCACAGGGTGGTGTGAATCGGAGCGTCTGAATTAGGATAGGCAGTGAGTGGCAATGTAGGATGGAGAAAAGCACCGCGGGGTTGTCAGCATGGGGACATCAGGGAACATGCAGTGGCAATGTAGGATAGGTTTCTGAAAAACATCACGGGGTGGTGCGCATTGTGTGGATGTGTGTTACATTACATTCACTAGTAGGAGTGAGAAAAATATCACGGGGTGGTGCGCATTGTATGGGTGTGTGTTACATTACATTCACTAGTAGGAGTGAGAAAAACATCACGGAGTGGTGTGAATCGGAGGGTCTGAATTAGGATAGGCAGTGAGTGGAAATGTAGGATGGAGAAAAGCACCGCGGGGTAGTCAGCATGGGGAGGTCAGGGAACATGCAGTGGCAATGTAGGATAGGTTTCTGAAAAACATTGCGGGGTGGTGCGCATTGTATGGGTGTGTGTTACATTACATTCACTAGTAGGAGTGAGAAAAACATCACGGGGTGGTGCGCATTGTATGGGTGTGTGTTACACTACATTCACTAATAGGAGTGAGAAAAGCATCACGGGGTGGTGCGCATTGTGTGGGTGTGTGTTACATTACATTCACTAGTAGGAGTGAGAAAAACATCACGGGGTGGTGTGAATCGGAAGGTCTGAATTAGGATAGGCAGTGAGTGGCAATGTAGGATGGAGAAAAGCACCGCGGGGTGGTCAGCATGGGGAGGTCAGGGAACATGCAGTGGCAATGTAGGATAGGTTTCTGAAAAACATCGCGGGGTGGTGCGCCTTGTATGGGTGTGTGTTACATTACATTCACTAGTAGGAGTGAGAAAAACATCACGGGGTGGTGCGCATTGTATGGGTGTGTGTTACATTACATTCACTAGTAGGAGTGAGAAAAACATCACGGGGTGGTGTCAATCGGAGGGTCTGAATTAGGATAGGCAGTGAGTGGCAATGTAGGATGGAGAAAAGCACCGCAGGGTGGTCAGCATGGGGAGGTCAGGGAACATGCAGTGGCAATGTAGGATAGATTTCTGAAAAACATCGCGGGGTGGTGCGCATTATATGGGTGTGTGTTACATTACATTCACTTGTAGGAATGAGAAAAACATCACGGGGTGGTGCGCATTGTATTGGTGTGTGTTACATTACATTCACTAGTAGGAGTGAGAAAAACTTCACGGGGTGGTGTGAATCGGAGGGGCTGAATTAGGATAGGCAGTGAGTGGCACTGTAGGATGGAGAAAGCACCGCGGGGTGGTCAGCATGGGGAGGTCAGGAAACATGCAGTGGTAATGTAGGATAGGTTTCTGAAAAACATCGCGGGGTGGTGCGCGTTTTATGGGTGTGTGTTACATGAAATTCACTAGTAGGAGTGAGAAAAACATCACGGGGTGGTGCGCATTGTATGGGTGTGTGTTACATTACATTCACTAGTAGGAGTGAGAAAAACATCACGGGGTGGTGCGCATTGTATGGGTGTGTTACATTACATTCACTAGTAGGAGTGAGAAAAACACCAAGGGGTGGTGCGAATCGGAGGGTCTGAATTAGGATAGGGAGTGAGTGGCAATGTAGGATGGAGAAAAGCACCGCGGGGTGGTCAGCATGGGGAGGTCAGGGAACATGCAGTGGCAATGTAGGATAGGTTTCTGAAAAACATCGCGGGGTGGTGCACTTTGTATGGGTGTGTGTTACATTACATTCACTAGTAGGAGTGAGAAAAACATCACGGGGTCGTGTGAATCGGAGGGTCTGAATTAGGATAGGCAGTGAGTGGCAATGTAGGATGGAGAAAAGCACCGCGGGGTGGTCAGCATGGGTAGGTCAGGGAACATGCAGTGGCAATGTAGGATAGGATTCTAAAAAACATCGCGGGGTGGTGCGCATTGTATGTGTGTGTGTTACATTACATTCACTTGTAGGAGTGAGAAAAACATCACGGGGTGGTGTGAATCCGAGGGTCTGAATTAGGATAGGCAGTGAGTGGCAATGTAGGATGGAGAAAAGCACCGCGGGCTGGTCAGCATGGGGAGGTGAGGGAACATGCAGTGGCAATGTAGGATATGTTTCTGAAAAACATCGCGGGGTGGTGTGCATTGTATGGGTGTGTGTTACAATACATTCACTAGTAGGAGTGAGAAAAACATCACGGGGTGGTGCGCATTGTATGGGTGTGTGTTACATTACATTCACTAGTAGGAGTGAGAAAAACATCACGGGGTGGTGCGCATTGTATGGGTGTGTGTTACACTACATTCACTAATAGGAGTGAGAAAAGCATCACGGGGTGGTGCGCATTGTGTGGGTGTGTGTTACATTACATTCACTAGTAGGAGTGAGAAAAACATCACGCGGAGGTGTGAATCGGAAGGTCTGAATTAGGATAGGCAGTGAGTGGCAATGTAGGATGGAGAAAAGCACCGCGGGGTGGTCAGCATGGGGAGGTCAGGGAACATGCAGTGGCAATGTAGGATAGGTTTCTGAAAAACATCGCGGGGTGGTGCGCCTTGTATGGGTGTGTGTTACATTACATTCACTAGTAGGAGTGAGAAAAACATCACGGGGTGGTGCGCATTGTATGGGTGTGTGTTACATTACATTCACTAGTAGGAGTGAGAAAAACATCACGGGGTGGTGTCAATCGGAGGGTCTGAATTAGGATAGGCAGTGAGTGGCAATGTAGGATGGAGAAAAGCACCGCAGGGTGGTCAGCATGGGGAGGTCAGGGAACATGCAGTGGCAATGTAGGATAGATTTCTGAAAAACATCGCGGGGTGGTGCGCATTATATGGGTGTGTGTTACATTACATTCACTTGTAGGAATGAGAAAAACATCACGGGGTGGTGCGCATTGTATTGGTGTGTGTTACATTACATTCACTAGTAGGAGTGAGAAAAACTTCACGGGGTGGTGTGAATCGGAGGGGCTGAATTAGGATAGGCAGTGAGTGGCACTGTAGGATGGAGAAAAGCACCGCGGGGTGGTCAGCATGGGGAGGTCAGGAAACATGCAGTGGTAATGTAGGATAGGTTTCTGAAAAACATCGCGGGGTGGTGCGCATTTTATGGGTGTGTGTTACATGACATTCACTAGTAGGAGTGAGAAAAACATCACGGGGTGGTGCGCATTGTATGGGTGTGTGTTACATTACATTCACTAGTAGGAGTGAGAAAAACATCACGGGGTGGTGCGCATTGTATGGGTGTGTTACATTACATTCACTAGTAGGAGTGAGAAAAACACCAAGGGGTGGTGCGAATCGGAGGGTCTGAATTAGGATAGGGAGTGAGTGGCAATGTAGGATGGAGAAAAGCACCGCGGGGTGGTCAGCATGGGGAGGTCAGGGAACATGCAGTGGCAATGTAGGATAGGTTTCTGAAAAACATCGCGGGGTGGTGCACTTTGTATGGGTGTGTGTTACATTACATTCACTAGTAGGAGTGAGAAAAACATCACGGGGTCGTGTGAATCGGAGGGTCTGAATTAGGATAGGCAGTGAGTGGCAATGTAGGATGGAGAAAAGCACCGCGGGGTGGTCAGCATGGGGAGGTCAGGGAACATGCAGTGGCAATGTAGGATACGATTCTAAAAAACATCGCGGGGTGGTGCGCATTGTATGTGTGTGTGTTACATTACATTCACTTGTAGGAGTGAGAAAAACATCACGGGGTGGTGTGAATCCGAGGGTCTGAATTAGGATAGGCAGTGAGTGGCAATGTAGGATGGAGAAAAGCACCGCGGGCTGGTCAGCATGGGGAGGTGAGGGAACATGCAGTGGCAATGTAGGATATGTTTCTGAAAAACATCGCGGGGTGGTGCGCATTGTATGGGTGTGTGTTACAATACATTCACTAGTAGGAGTGAGAAAAACATCGCGGTTGGTGCGCATTGTATGGGTGTGTGTTACATTACATACACTTGTAGGAGTGAGAAAAACATCACGGGGTGGTGTGAATCGGAGGGTCTGAATTAGGATAGGCAGGGAGTGGCAATGTAGTATGGAGAAAAGCACCGCGGGGTGGTCAGCATGGGGAGGTCAGGGAACATGCAGTGGCAATGTAGGATAGGTTTCTGAAAAACATCGGGGGGTGGTGCGCATTGTATGGGTGTGTGTTACATGACAATCACTAGTAGGAGTGAGAAAAACATCACAGGGTGGTGTGCATTGTATGGGTGTGTGTTACATTACATTCACTAGTAGGAGTGAGAAAAACATCACGGGGTGGTGCGCATTGTATGGGTGTGTGTTACATTACATTCACTAGTAGGAGTGAGAAAAACACCACGGGGTGGTGTGAATCGGAGGGTCTGAATTAGGATAGGCAGTGAGTGGCAATGTAGGATGGAGAAAAGCACCGCGGGGTGGTCAGCATGGGGAAGTCAGGGAATATGCAGTGGCAATGTAGGATAGGTTTCTAAAAAACATCGTGGGGTGGTGCGCATTGTATGGGTGTGTGTTACATTACATTCACTTGTAGGAGTGAGAAAAACATCACGGGGTGGTGTGAATCGGAGGGTCTGAATTAGGGTAGGCAGTGAGTGGCAATGTAGGATGGAGAAAAGCACCGCGGGGTGGTCAGCATGGGGAGGTCAGGGAACATGCAGTGGCAATGTAGGATAGGTTTCTGAAAAACATCGCGGGGTGGTGCGCATTGTATGGGTGTGTGTTACAATACATTCACTAGTAGGAGTGAGAAAAACATCACGGGGTGGTGCGCATTGTATGGGTGTGTGTTATATTACATTCACTTGTAGGAGTGAGAAAAACATCACGGGGTGGTGTGAATCGGAGGGTCTGAATTAGGATAGGCAGGGAGTGGCAATGTAGGTTGGAGAAAAGCACCGCGGGGTGGTCAGCATGGGGAGGTCAGGGAACATGCAGTGGCAATGTAGGATAGGTTTCTGAAAAACATCGGGGGGTGGTGCGCATTGTATGGGTGTGTGTTACATGACAATCACTAGTAGGAGTGAGTAAAACATCACAGGGTGGTGTGCATTGTATGGGTGTGTGTTACATTACATTCACTAGTAGGAGTGAGAAAAACATCACGGGGTGGTGCGCATTGTATGGGTGTGTGTTACATTACATTCACTAGTAGGAGTGAGAAAAACACCACGGGGTGGTGTGAATCGGAGGGTCTGAATTAGGATAGGCAGTGAGTGGCAATGTAGGATGGAGAAAAGCACCGCGGGGTGGTCAGCATGGGGAAGTCAGGGAATATGCAGTGGCAATGTAGGATAGGTTTCTAAAAAACATCGTGGGGTGGTGCGCATTGTATGGGTGTGTGTTACATTACATTCACTTGTAGGAGTGAGAAAAACATCACGGGGTGGTGTGAATCGGAGGGTCTGAATTAGGGTAGGCAGTGAGTGGCAACGTAGGATGGAGAAAAGCACCGCGGGGTGGTCAGCATGGGGAGGTCAGGGAACATGCAGTGGCAATGTAGGATAGGTTTCTGAAAAACATCGCGGGGTGGTGCGCATTGTATGGGTGTGTGTTACAATACATTCACTAGTAGGAGTGAGAAAAACATCACGGGGTGGTGCGCATTGTATGGGTGTGTGTTATATTACATTCACTTGTAGGAGTGAGAAAAACATCACGGGGTGGTGTGAATCGGAGGGTCTGAATTAGGATAGGCAGGGAGTGGCAATGTAGGTTGGAGAAAAGCACCGCGGGGTGGTCAGCATGGGGAGGTCAGGGAACATGCAGTGGCAATGTAGGATAGGTTTCTGAAAAACATCGCGGGGTGGTGCGCATTGTATGGGTGTGTGTTACATGACATTCACTAGTAGGAGTGAGAAAAACATCACGGGGTGGTGCGCATTGTATGGGTGTGTGTTACATTACATTCACTAGTAGGAGTGAGAAAAACATCACGGGGTGGTGCGCATTGTATGCGTGTGTGTTACATTACATTCACTAGTAGGAGTG
The DNA here is from genome assembly GCF_034190915.1 of Cavia porcellus. Classification (NCBI taxonomy): domain Eukaryota; kingdom Metazoa; phylum Chordata; class Mammalia; order Rodentia; family Caviidae; genus Cavia; species Cavia porcellus. Next base: position 34,467,271 of record NW_026947515.1, read on the forward strand.
AGAAAAACACCACGGGGTGGTGTGAATCGGAGGGTCTGAATTAGGATAGGCAGTGAGTGGCAATGTAGGATGGAGAAAAGCACCGCGGGGTGGTACGCATGGGGTGGTCAGGGAACATGCAGTGGCAATGTAGGATAGGTTTCTGAAAAACATCGCGGGGTGGTGCGCCTTGTATGGGTGTGTGTTAAATTACATTCACTAGTAGGAGTGAGAAAAATATCACGGGGTGGTGCGCCTTGTATGGGTGTGTGTTACATTACATTCACTAGTAGGAGTGAGAAAAACATCACGAGGTCGTGTGAATCGGAGGGTCTGTATTAGGATAGGCAGTGTGTGGCAATGTAGGATGGAGAAAAGCACCGCGGGGTGGTCAGCATCGGGAGGTCAGGGAACATATAGTGGCAATGTAGGATAGGTTTCTGAAAAACATCGCGGGGTGGTGCGCATTGTATGGGTGCGTGTTACATTACATTCACTAGTAGGAGTGAGAAAAACATCACGGGGTGGTGCGCATTGTATGGGTGTGTGTTACATTACATTCACTAGTAGGAGTGAGAACAACATCACGGGGTGGTGTGAATCGGAGAGTCTGAATTAGGATAGGCAGTGAGTGGCAAAGTAGGATGGAGAAAAGCACCGCGTGGTGGTCAGCATGGGGAGGTCCGGGAACATGCAGTGGCAATATAGGATAGGTTTCTGAAAAACATCGCGGGGTGATGCGCATTGTATGGGAGTGTGTTACATTACATTCACTTGTAGGAGTGAGAAAAACATCACGGGGTGGTGTGAATCGGAGGGTCTGAATTAGGATAGGCAGTGAGTGGCAATGTAGGATGGAGAAACGCACCGCGGGGTGGTCAGCATGGGGAGGTCAGGGAACATGCAGTGGCAATGTAGGATAAGTTTCTGAAAAACATCGCGGGGTGGTGAGCATTGTATGGGTGTGTGTTACATTACATTCACTAGTAGGAGTGAGAAAAACATCACGGGGTGGTGCGCATTGTATGGGTGTGTGTTACGTTACATTCACTAGTAGGAGTGAGAAAAGCATCACGGGGTGGTGTGAATCGGAGGGTCTGAATTAGGATAGGCAGTGAGTGGCAATGTAGGATGGAGAAAAGCACCGCGGGGTGGTCAGCATGGGGAGGTCAGGGAACATGCAGTGGCAATGTAGGATAGGTTTCTAAAAAACATCGCGGGGTGGTGCGCATTGTATGGGTGTGTGTTACATTACATTCACTTGTAGGAGTGAGAAAAACATCACGGCGTGGTGTGAATCGGAGGGTCTGAATTAGGATAGGCAGTGAGTGGCAATGTAGGATGGAGAAAAGCACCGCGGGGTGGTCAGCATGGGGAGGTCAGGGAACATGCAGTGGCAATGTAGGATAGGTTTCTGAAAATCATCGCGGGGTGGTGCACATTGTATGGGTGTGTGTTACAATACATTCACTAGTAGGAGTGAGAAAAACATCACGGGGTGGTGCGCATTGTATGAGTGTGTGTTACATTATATTCACTTGTAGGAGTGAGAAAAACATCACGGGGTGGTGTGAATTGGAGGGTCTGAATTAGGATAGGCAGGGAGTGGCAATGCAGGATGAAGAAAAGCACCGCGGGGTGGTCAGCATGGGGAGGTCAGGGAACATGCAGTGGCAATGTAGGATAGGTTTCTGAAAAACATCGCGGGGTGGTGCGCATTGTATGGGTGTGTGTTACATGACATTCACTAGTAGGAGTGAGAAAAACATCACGGGGTGGTGCGCATTGTATGGGTGTGTGTTACATTACATTCACTAGTAGGAGTGAGAAAAACATCACGGGGTGGTGCGCATTGTATGGGTGTGTGTTACATTACATTCACTAGTAGGAGTGAGAAAAACATCACGGGGTGCTGTGAATCGGAGGGTCTGAATTAGGATAGGCAGTGAGTGGCAATGTAGGATGGAGAAAAGCACCGCAGGTTGCTCATCATAGGGAGGTCAGGGAACATGCAGTGGAAATGTAGGATAAGTTTCTGAAAAACATCGCGGGGTGGTGCGCATTGTATGGGTGTGTGTTACATTACATTCACTAGTAGGAGTGAGAAAAACATCACGGGGTGGTGCGCATTGTATGGGTGTGTGTTACGTTACATTCACTAGTAGGAGTGAGAAAAGCATCACGGGGTGGTGTGAATCGGAGGGTCTGAATTAGGATAGGCAGTGAGTGGCAATGTAGGATGGAGAAAAGCACCGCGGGGTGGTCAGCATGGGGAGGTCAGGGAACATGCAGTGGCAATGTAGGATAGGTTTCTAAAAAACATCGCGGGGTGGTGCGCATTGTATGGGTGTGCGTTACATTACATTCACTTGTAGGAGTGAGAAAAACATCACGGCGTGGTGTGAATTGGAGGGTCTGAATTAGGATAGGCAGTGAGTGGCAATGTAGGATGGAGAAAAGCACCGCGGGGTGGTCAGCATGGGGAGGTCAGGGAACATGCAGTGGCAATGGAGGATAGGTTTCTGAAAATCATCGCGGGGTGGTGCGCATTGTATGGGTGTGTGTTACAATACATTCACTAGTAGGAGTGACAAAAACATCACGGGGTGGTGCGCATTGTATGGGTGTGTGTTACATTATATTCACTTGTAGGAGTGAGAAAAACATCACGGGGTGGTGTGAATCGGAGGGTCTGAATTAGGATAGGCAGTGAGTGGCAACGTAGGATGGAGAAAAGCACCGCGGGGTGGTCAGCATGGGGAGGTCAGGGAACATGCAGTGGCAATGTAGGATAGGTTTCTGAAAAACATCGCGGGGTGGTGCGCATTGTATGGGTGTGTGTTACAATACATTCACTAGTAGGAGTGAGAAAAACATCACGGGGTGGTGCGCATTGTATGGGTGTGTGTTATATTACATTCACTTGTAGGAGTGAGAAAAACATCACGGGGTGGTGTGAATCGGAGGGTCTGAATTAGGATAGGCAGGGAGTGGCAATGTAGGTTGGAGAAAAGCACCGCGGGGTGGTCAGCATGGGGAGGTCAGGGAACATGCAGTGGCAATGTAGGATAGGTTTCTGAAAAACATCGCGGGGTGGTGCGCATTGTATGGGTGTGTGTTACATGACATTCACTAGTAGGAGTGAGAAAAACATCACGGGGTGGTGCGCATTGTATGGGTGTGTGTTACATTACATTCACTAGTAGGAGTGAGAAAAACATCACGGGGTGGTGCGCATTGTATGCGTGTGTGTTACATTACATTCACTAGTAGGAGTGAGAAAAACACCACGGGGTGGTGTGAATCGGAGGGTCTGAATTAGGATAGGCAGTGAGTGGCAATGTAGGATGGAGAAAAGCACCGCGGGGTGGTACGCATGGGGTGGTCAGGGAACATGCAGTGGCAATGTAGGATAGGTTTCTGAAAAACATCGCGGGGTGGTGCGCCTTGTATGGGTGTGTGTTAAATTACATTCACTAGTAGGAGTGAGAAAAATATCACGGGGTGGTGCGCCTTGTATGGGTGTGTGTTACATTACATTCACTAGTAGGAGTGAGAAAAACATCACGAGGTCGTGTGAATCGGAGGGTCTGTATTAGGATAGGCAGTGTGTGGCAATGTAGGATGGAGAAAAGCACCGCGGGGTGGTCAGCATCGGGAGGTCAGGGAACATATAGTGGCAATGTAGGATAGGTTTCTGAAAAACATCGCGGGGTGGTGCGCATTGTATGGGTGCGTGTTACATTACATTCACTAGTAGGAGTGAGAAAAACATCACGGGGTGGTGCGCATTGTATGGGTGTGTGTTACATTACATTCACTAGTAGGAGTGAGAACAACATCACGGGGTGGTGTGAATCGGAGAGTCTGAATTAGGATAGGCAGTGAGTGGCAAAGTAGGATGGAGAAAAGCACCGCGTGGTGGTCAGCATGGGGAGGTCCGGGAACATGCAGTGGCAATATAGGATAGGTTTCTGAAAAACATCGCGGGGTGATGCGCATTGTATGGGAGTGTGTTACATTACATTCACTTGTAGGAGTGAGAAAAACATCACGGGGTGGTGTGAATCGGAGGGTCTGAATTAGGATAGGCAGTGAGTGGCAATGTAGGATGGAGAAACGCACCGCGGGGTGGTCAGCATGGGGAGGTCAGGGAACATGCAGTGGCAATGTAGGATAAGTTTCTGAAAAACATCGCGGGGTGGTGAGCATTGTATGGGTGTGTGTTACATTACATTCACTAGTAGGAGTGAGAAAAACATCACGGGGTGGTGCGCATTGTATGGGTGTGTGTTACGTTACATTCACTAGTAGGAGTGAGAAAAGCATCACGGGGTGGTGTGAATCGGAGGGTCTGAATTAGGATAGGCAGTGAGTGGCAATGTAGGATGGAGAAAAGCACCGCGGGGTGGTCAGCATGGGGAGGTCAGGGAACATGCAGTGGCAATGTAGGATAGGTTTCTAAAAAACATCGCGGGGTGGTGCGCATTGTATGGGTGTGTGTTACATTACATTCACTTGTAGGAGTGAGAAAAACATCACGGCGTGGTGTGAATCGGAGGGTCTGAATTAGGATAGGCAGTGAGTGGCAATGTAGGATGGAGAAAAGCACCGCGGGGTGGTCAGCATGGGGAGGTCAGGGAACATGCAGTGGCAATGTAGGATAGGTTTCTGAAAATCATCGCGGGGTGGTGCACATTGTATGGGTGTGTGTTACAATACATTCACTAGTAGGAGTGAGAAAAACATCACGGGGTGGTGCGCATTGTATGAGTGTGTGTTACATTATATTCACTTGTAGGAGTGAGAAAAACATCACGGGGTGGTGTGAATCGGAGGGTCTGAATTAGGATAGGCAGGGAGTGGCAATGCAGGATGAAGAAAAGCACCGCGGGGTGGTCAGCATGGGGAGGTCAGGGAACATGCAGTGGCAATGTAGGATAGGTTTCTGAAAAACATCGCGGGGTGGTGCGCATTGTATGGGTGTGTGTTACATGACATTCACTAGTAGGAGTGAGAAAAACATCACGGGGTGGTGCGCATTGTATGGGTGTGTGTTACATTACATTCACTAGTAGGAGTGAGAAAAACATCACGGGGTGCTGTGAATCGGAGGGTCTGAATTAGGATAGGCAGTGAGTGGCAATGTAGGATGGAGAAAAGCACCGCGGGGTGGTCAGCATGGGGAGGTCAGGGAACATGCAGTGGCAATGTAGGATAGGTTTCTGAAAAACATCGCAGGGTGGTGCGCATTGTATGGGTGTGTGTTACATGACATTCACTAGTAGGAGTGAGAAAAACATCACGGGGTGGTGCGCATTGTATGGGTGTGTGTTACATTACATTCACTAGTAGGAGTGAGAAAAACATCACGGGGTGGTGCGCATTGTATGGGTGTGTGTTACATTACATTCACTAGTAGGAGTGAGAAAAACATCACGGTGTGCTGTGAATCGGAGGGTCTGAATTAGGATAGGCAGTGAGTGGCAATGTAGGATGGAGAAAAGCACCGCAGGTTGCTCATCATAGGGAGGTCAGGGAACATGCAGTGGAAATGTAGGATAAGTTTCTGAAAAACATCGCGGGGTGGTGCGCATTGTATGGGTGTGTGTTACATTACATTCACTAGTAGGAGTGAGAAAAACATCACGGGGTGGTGCGCATTGTATGGGTGTGTGTTACGTTACATTCACTAGTAGGAGTGAGAAAAGCATCACGGGGTGGTGTGAATCGGAGGGTCTGAATTAGGATAGGCAGTGAGTGGCAATGTAGGATGGAGAAAAGCACCGCGGGGTGGTCAGCATGGGGAGGTCAGGGAACATGCAGTGGCAATGTAGGATAGGTTTCTAAAAAACATCGCGGGGTGGTGCGCATTGTATGGGTGTGCGTTACATTACATTCACTTGTAGGAGTGAGAAAAACATCACGGCGTGGTGTGAATTGGAGGGTCTGAATTAGGATAGGCAGTGAGTGGCAATGTAGGATGGAGAAAAGCACCGCGGGGTGGTCAGCATGGGGAGGTCAGGGAACATGCAGTGGCAATGGAGGATAGGTTTCTGAAAATCATCGCGGGGTGGTGCGCATTGTATGGGTGTGTGTTACAATACATTCACTAGTAGGAGTGACAAAAACATCACGGGGTGGTGCGCATTGTATGGGTGTGTGTTACATTATATTCACTTGTAGGAGTGAGAAAAACATCACGGGGTGGTGTGAATCGGAGGGTCTGAATTAGGATAGGCAGGGAGTGGCAATGCAGGATGAAGAAAAGCACCGCGGGGTGGTCAGCATGGGGAGGTCAGGGAACATGCAGTGGCAATGTAGGATAGGTTTCTGAAAAACATCGCGGGGTGGTGCGCATTGTATGGGTGTGTGTTACATTACAGTCACTAGTAGGAGTGAGAAAAACATCACGGGCTGGTGCGCATTGTATGGGTGTGTGTTACGTTACATTCATTAGTAGGAGTGAGAGAAACATCACGGGGTGGTGCGCATTGTATGGGTGTGTGTTACATTACATTCACTAGTAGGAGTGAGAAAAACACCACGGGGTGGTGTGAATCGGAGGGTCTGAATTAGGATAGGCAGTGAGTGGCAATGTAGGATGGAGAAAAGCACCGCGGGGTGGTCAGCATGGGGAGGTCAGGGAATATGCAGTGGCAATGTAGGATAGGTTTCTAAAAAACATCGCGGGGTGATGCGCATTGTATGGGTGTGTGTTACATTACATTCACTTGTAGGATTGAGAAAAACATCACGGGGGGGTGTGAATCGGAGGGTCTGAATTAGGATAGGCAGTGAGTGGCAATGTAGGATGGAGAAAAGCACCGCGGGGTGGTCAGCATGGGGAGGTCAGGGAACATGCAGTGGCAATGTAGGATAGGTTTCTGAAAAACATCGCGGGGTGGTGCGCATTGTATGGGTGTGTGTTACAATACATTCACTAGTAGGAGTGAGAAAAACATCACGGGGTGGTGCGCATTGTATGGGTGTGTGTTACATTACATTCACTTGTAGGAGTGAGAAAATCATCACGGCGTGGTGTGAATCGGATGGTCTGAATTAGGATAGGCAGTGAGTGGCAATGTAGGATGGAGAAAAGCACCGCGGGGTGGTCAGCATGGGGAGGTCAGGGAACAGGCAGTGGCAATGTAGGATAGGTTTCTGAAAAACATCACGGGGTGGTGTGCATTGTATGGGTATGTGTTACATTACAGTCACTGGTAGGAGTGAGAAAAACATCACGGGCTGGTGCGCATTGTATGGGTGTGTGTTACGTTACATTCACTTGTAGGAGTGAGAAAAACATCACGGGGTGGTGTGAATCGGAGGGTCTGAATTAGGATAGGCAGTGAGTGGCAATGTAGGATGGAGAAAAGCACCGCGGGGTGGTCAGCATGGGGAGGTCAGGGAACATGCAGTGGCAATGTAGGATAGGTTTCTGAAAAACATCTAGGGGTGGTGCGCATTGTATGGGTGTGTGTTACATTACATTCACTAGTAGGAGTGAGAAAAACATCACCGGTTTGGGCGCATTGTATGGGTGTGTGTTACATTACATTCACTAGTAGGAGTGAGAAAAACATCACGGGGTGGTGTGAATCGGAGGGTCTGAATTAGGATAGGCAGTGAGTGGCAATGTAGGATGGAGAAAAGCACCGCGGGGTGGTCAGCATGGGGAGGTCAGGGAACATGCAGTGGCAATGTAGGATAGGTTTCTGAAAAACATCGCGGGGTGGTGCGCATTGTATGGGTGTGTGTTACATGACATTCACTAGTAGGAGTGAGAAAACCATCACGGGGTGGTGCGCATTGTATGGGTGTGTGTTACATTACATTCACTATTAGGAGTGAGAAAAACATAACGGGGTGGTGCGCATTGTATGGGTGTGTGTTACATTACATTCACTAGTAGGAGTGAGAAAAACATCACGGGGTTGTGTGAATTGGAGGGTCTGAATTAGGATAGGCAGTGAGTGGCAATGTAGGATGGAGAAAAGCACCGCGGGGTGGTCAGCATGCGGAGGTCAGGGAACATGCAGTGGCAATGTAGGATAGGTTTCTAAAAAACATCGCGGGGTGGTGCGCATTGTATGGGTGTGTGTTACATTACATTCACTTGTAGGAGTGAGAAAAACATCACGGGGTGGTGTGAATCGGAGGGTCTGAATTAGGATAGGCAGGGAGTGGCAATGTAGGATGGAGAAAAGCACTGCGGGGTGGTCAGCATGGGGAGGTCAGGGAACATGCAGTGGCAATGTAGGATAGGTTTCTGAAAATCATCGCGGGGTGGTGCGCATTGTATGGGTGTGTGTTACAATACATTCACTAGTAGGAGTGAGAAAAACATCACGGGGTGGTGCGCATTGTATGGGTGTGTGTTACATTATATTCACTTGTAGGAGTGAGAAAAACATCATGGGGTGGTGTGAATCGGAGGGTCTGAATTAGGATAGGCAGGGAGTGGCAATGCAGGATGAAGAAAAGCACCGCGGGGTGGTCAGCATGGGGAGGTCAGGGAACATGCAGTGGCAATGTAGGATAGGTTTCTGAAAAACATCGCGGGGTGGTGCGCATTGTATGGGTGTGTGTTACATTACAGTCACTAGTAGGAGTGAGAAAAACATCACGGGCTGGTGCGCATTGTATGGGTGTGTGTTACGTTACATTCATTAGTAGGAGTGAGAAAAACATCACGGGGTGGTGCGCATTGTATGGGTGTGTGTTACATTACATTCACTAGTAGGAGTGAGAAAAACACCACGGGGTGGTGTGAATCGGAGGGTCTGAATTAGGATAGGCAGTGAGTGGCAATGTAGGATGGAGAAAAGCACCGCGGGGTGGTCAGCATGGGGAGGTCAGGGAATATGCAGTGGCAATGTAGGATAGGTTTCTAAAAAACATCGCGGGGTGATGCGCATTGTATGGGTGTGTGTTACATTACATTCACTTGTAGGATTGAGAAAAACATCACGGGGGGGTGTGAATCGGAGGGTCTGAATTAGGATAGGCAGTGAGTGGCAATGTAGGATGGAGAAAAGCACCGCGGGGTGGTCAGCATGGGGAGGTCAGGGAACATGCAGTGGCAATGTAGGATAGGTTTCTGAAAAACATCGCGGGGTGGTGCGCATTGTATGGGTGTGTGTTACAATACATTCACTAGTAGGAGTGAGAAAAACATCACGGGGTGGTGCGCATTGTATGGGTGTGTGTTACATTACATTCACTTGTAGGAGTGAGAAAATCATCACGGCGTGGTGTGAATCGGATGGTCTGAATTAGGATAGGCAGTGAGTGGCAATGTAGGATGGAGAAAAGCACCGCGGGGTGGTCAGCATGGGGAGGTCAGGGAACATGCAGTGGCAATGTAGGATAGGTTTCTGAAAAACATCGCGGGGTGGTGCGCATTGTATGGGTGTGTGTTACATTACATTCACTAGTAGGAGTGAGAAAAACATCACCGGTTTGGGCGCATTGTATGGGTGTGTGTTACATTACATTCACTAGTAGGAGTGAGAAAAACATCACGGGGTGGTGTGAATCGGAGGGTCTGAATTAGGATAGGCAGTGAGTGGCAATGTAGGATGGAGAAAAGCACCGCGGGGTGGTCAGCATGGGGAGGTCAGGGAACATGCAGTGGCAATGTAGGATAGGTTTCTGAAAAACATCGCGGGGTGGTGCGCATTGTATGGGTGTGTGTTACATGACATTCACTAGTAGGAGTGAGAAAACCATCACGGGGTGGTGCGCATTATATGGGTGTGTGTTACATTACATTCACTAGTAGGAGTGAGAAAAACATCACGGGGTGGTGCGCATTGTATGGGTGTGTGTTACATTACATTCACTAGTAGGAGTGAGAAAAACACCACGGGGTGGTGTGAATCGGAGGGTCTGAATTAGGATAGGCAGTTAGTGGCTATGTAGGGTGGAGAAAAGCACCGCGGGGTGGTCAGCATGGGGTGGTCAGGGAACATGCAGTGGCAATGTAGGATAGGTTTCTGAAAAACATCGCGGGGTGGTGCGCATTGCATGGGTGTGTGTTACATTACATTCACTATTAGGAGTGAGAAAAACATAACGGGGTGGTGCGCATTGTATGGGTGTGTGTTACATTACATTCACTAGTAGGAGTGAGAAAAACATCACGGGGTTGTGTGAATTGGAGGGTCTGAATTAGGATAGGCAGTGAGTGGCAATGTAGGATGGAGAAAAGCACCACGGGGTGGTCAGCATGCGGAGGTCAGGGAACATGCAGTGGCAATGTAGGATAGGTTTCTAAAAAACATCGCGGGGTGGTGCGCATTGTATGGGTGTGTGTTACATTACATTCACTTGTAGGAGTGAGAAAAACATCACGGGGTGGTGTGAATCGGAGGGTCTGAATTAGGATAGGCAGGGAGTGGCAATGTAGGATGGAGAAAAGCACCGCGGGGTGGTCAGCATGGGGAGGTCAGGGAACATGCAGTGGCAATGTAGGATAGGTTTCTGAAAAACATCGCAGGGTGGTGCGCATTGTATGGGTGTGTGTTACATGACATTCACTAGTAGGAGTGAGAAAAACATCACGGGGTGGTGCGCATTGTATGGGTGTGTGTTACATTACATTCACTAGTAGGAGTGAGAAAAACATCACGGGGTGGTGCGCATTGTATGGGTGTGTGTTACATTACATTCACTAGTAGGAGTGAGAAAAACATCACGGGGTGCTGTGAATCGGAGGGTCTGAATTAGGATAGGCAGTGAGTGGCAATGTAGGATGGAGAAAAGCACCGCGGGTTGGTCAGCATGGGGAGGTCAGGGAACATGCAGTGGCAATGTAGGATAAGTTTCTGAAAAACATCGCGGGGTGGTGCGCATTGTATGGGTGTGTGTTACATTACATTCACTAGTAGGAGTGAGAAAAACATCACGGGGTGGTGCGCATTGTATGGGTGTGTGTTACGTTACATTCACTAGTAGGAGTGAGAAAAGCATCACGGGGTGGTGTGAATCGGAGGGTCTGAATTAGGATAGGCAGTGAGTGGCAATGTAGGATGGAGAAAAGCACCGCGGGGTGGTCAGCATGGGGAGGTCATGGAACATGCAGTGGCAATGTAGGATAGGTTTCTAAAAAACATCGCGGGGTGGTGCGCATTGTATGGGTGTGTGTTACATTACATTCACTTGTAGGAGTGAGAAAAACATCACGGCGTGGTGTGAATCGGAGGGTCTGAATTAGGATAGGCAGTGATTGGCAATGTAGGATGGTTAAAAGCACCGCGGGGTGGTCAGCATGGGGAGGTCAGGGAACATGCAGTGGCAATGTAGGATAGGTTTCTGAAAATCATCGCGGGGTGGTGCGCATTGTATGGGTGTGTGTTACAATACATTCACTAGTAGGAGTGAGAAAAACATCACGGGGTGGTGCGCATTGTATGGGTGTGTGTTACATTATATTCACTTGTAGGAGTGAGAAAAACATCACGGGGTGGTGTGAATCGGAGGGTCTGTATTAGGATAGGCAGGGAGTGGCAATGCAGGATGAAGAAAAGCACCGCGGGGTGGTCAGCATGGGGAGGTCAGGGAACATGCAGTGGCAATGTAGGATAGGTTTCTGAAAAACATCGCGGGGTGGTGCGCATTGTATGGGTGTGTGTTACATGACATTCACTAGTAGGAGTGAGAAAAACATCACGGGGTGGTGCGCATTGTATGGGTGTGTGTTACATTACATTCACTAGTAGGAGTGAGAAAAACATCACGGGGTGCTGTGAATCGGAGGGTCTGAATTAGGATAGGCAGTGAGGGGCAATGTAGGATGGAGAAAAGCACCGCGGGTTGGTCAGCGGGGGAGGTCAGGGAACATGCAGTGGCAATGTAGGATAGGTTTCTGAAAAACATCACGGGGTGGTGCGCATTGTATGGGTGTGTGTTACATTACAGTCACTAGTAGGAGTGAGAAAAACATCACGGGCTGGTGCCCATTGTATGGGTGTGTGTTACGTTACATTCATTAGTAGGAGTGAGAAAAACATCACGGGGTGGTGCGCATTGTATGGGTGTGTGTTACATTACATTCACTAGTAGGAGTGAGAAAAACACCACGGGGTGGTGTGAATCGGAGGGTCTGAATTAGGATAGGCAGTGAGTGGCAATGTAGGATGGAGAAAAGCACCGCGGGGTGGTCAGCATGGGGAGGTCAGGGAATATGCAGTGGCAATGTAGGATAGGTTTCTAAAAAACATCGCGGGGTGGTGCGCATTGTATGGGTGTGTGTTACATTACATTCACTTGTAGGAGTGAGAAAAACATCACGGGGGGGTGTGAATCGGAGGGTCTGAATTAGGATAGGCAGTGAGTGGCAATGTAGGATGGAGAAAAGCACCGCGGGGTGGTCAGCATGGGGAGGTCAGGGAACATGCAGTGGCAATGTAGGATAGGTTTCTGAAAAACATCGCGGGGTGGTGCGCATTGTATGGGTGTGTGTTACAATACATTCACTAGTAGGAGTGAGAAAAACATCACGGGGTGGTGCGCATTGTATGGGTGTGTGTTACATTACATTCACTTGTAGGAGTGAGAAAAACATCACGGGGTGGTGTGAATCGGAGGGTCTGAATTAGGATAGGCAGGGAGTGGCAATGTAGGATGGAGAAAAGCACCGCGGGGTGGTCAGCATGGGGAGGTCAGGGAACATGCAGTGGCAATGTAGGATAGGTTTCTGAAAAACATCGCGGGGTGGTGCGCATTGTATGGGTGTGTGTTACATGACATTCACTAGTAGGAGTGAGAAAAACATCACGGGGTGGTGCGCATTGTATGGGTGTGTGTTACATTACATTCACTAGTAGGAGTGAGAAAAACATCACGGGGTGGTGCGCATTGTATGCGTGTGTGTTACATTACATTCACTAGTAGGAGTGAGAAAAACACCACGGGGTGGTGTGAATCGGAGGGTCTGAATTAGGATAGGCAGTGAGTGGCAATGTAGGATGGAGAAAAGCACCGCGGGGTGGTCAGCATGGGGAGGTCAGGGAACATGCAGTGGCAATGTAGGATAGGTTTCTAAAAAACATCGCGGGGTGGTGCGCATTTTATGGGTGTGTGTTACATTACATTCACTTGTAGGAGTGAGAAAAACATCACGGCGTGGTGTGAATCGGAGGGTCTGAATTAGGATAGGCAGTGAGTGGCAATGTAGGATGGAGAAAAGCACCGCGGGGTGGTCAGCATGGGGAGGTCAGGGAACATGCAGTGGCAATGTAGGATAGGTTTCTGAAAAACATCACGGGGTGGTGTGCATTGTATGGGTGTGTGTTACATTACAGTCACTAGTAGGAGTGAGAAAAACATCACGGGCTGGTGCGCATTGTATGGGTGTGTGTTACGTTACATTCACTTGTAGGAGTGAGAAAAACATCACGGGGTGGTGTGAATCGGAGCGTCTGAATTAGGATAGGCAGTGAGTGGCAATGTAGGATGGAGAAAAGCACTGCGGGGTGGTCAGCATGAGGAGGTCAGGGAACATGCAGTGGCAATGTAGGATAGGTTTCTGAAAAACATCGCGGAGTGGTGCGCATTTTATGGGTGTGTGTTACATGACATTCACTAGAGGGAGTGAGAAAAACATCACGGGTTGGTGCGCATTGTATGGGTGTGTGTTACATTACATTCACTAGTAGGAGTGAGAAAAACATCACGGGGTGGTGTGAATCGGAGGGTCTGAATTAGGATAGGCAGTGAGTGGCAATGTAGGATGGAGAAAAGCACCGCGGGGTGGTCAGCATGGGGAGGTCAGGGAACATGCAGTGGCAATGTAGGATAGGTTTCTGAAAAACATCGCGGGGTGGTGCGCATTGTATGGGTGTGTGTTACATTACATTCACTAGTAGGAGTGAGAAAAACATCACCGGTTTGTGCGCATTGTATGGGTGTGTGTTACATTACATTCACTAGTAGGAGTGAGAAAAACATCACGGGGTGGTGTGAATCGGAGGGTCTGAATTAGGATAGGCAGTGAGTGGCAATGTAGGATGGAGAAAAGCACCGCGGGGTGGTCAGCATGGGGAGGTCAGGGAACATGCAGTGGCAATGTAGGATAGGTTTCTGAAAAACATTGCGGGGTGGTGTGCATTGTATGGGTGTGTGTTACATGACATTCACTAGTAGGAGTGAGAAAACCATCACGGGGTGGTGCGCATTGTATGGGTGTGTGTTACATTACATTCACTAGTAGGAGTGAGAAAAACTTCACGGGGTGGTGCGCATTGTATGGGTGTGTGTTACATTACATTCACTAGTAGGAGTGAGAAAAACACCACGGGGTGGTGTGAATCGGAGGGTCTGAATTAGGATAGGCAATTAGTGGCTATGTAGGGTGGACAAAAGCACCACGGGGTGGTCAGCATGGGGTGGTCAGGGAACATGCAGTGGCAATGTAGGATAGGTTTCTGAAAAACATCGCGGGGTGGTGCGCATTGCATGGGTGTGTGTTACATTACATTCACTATTAGGAGTGAGAAAAACATCACGGGGTGGTGCGCATTGTATGGGTGTGTGTTACATTACATTCACTAGTAGGAGTGAGAAAAACATCACGGGGTTGTGTGAATTGGAGGGTCTGAATTAGGATAGGCAGTGAGTGGCAATGTAGGATGGAGAAAAGCACCGCGGGGTGGTCAGCATGCGGAGGTCAGGGAACATGCAGTGGCAATGTAGGATAGGATTCTAAAAAACATCGCGGGGTGGTGCGCATTGTATGGGTGTGTGTTACATTACATTCACTTGTAGGAGTGAGAAAAACATCACGGGGTGGTGTGAATCGGAGGGTCTGAATTAGGATAGGCAGGGAGTGGCAATGTAGGATGGAGAAAAGCACCGCGGGGTGGTCAGCATGGGGAGGTCAGGGAACATGCAGTGGCAATGTAGGATAGGTTTCTGAAAAACATCGCGGGGTGGTGCGCATTGTATGGGTGTGTTTTACATGACATTCACTAGTAGGAGTGAGAAAAACATCACGGGGTGGTGCGAATTGTATGGGTGTGTGTTACATTTCATTCACTAGTAGGAGTGAGAAAAACACCACGGGGTGGTGTGAATCGGACGGTCTGAATTAGGAAAGGCAGTGAGTGGCAATGTAGGATGGAGAAAAGCACCGCGGGGTGGTCAGCATGGGGAGGTCAGGGAACATGCAGTGGCAATGTAGGATAGGTTTCTAAAAAACATCGCGGGGTGGTGCGCATTGTATGGGTGTGTGTTACATTACATTCACTAGTAGGAGTGAGAAAAACATCAAGGGGTGGTGTGAATCGGAGGGTCTGAATTAGCATAGGCAGTGAGTGGCAATGTAGGATGGAGAAAAGCACCGCGGGGTGGTCAGCTGGGGAGGTAGGGAACATGCAGTGGCAATGTAGGATAGGTTTCTGAAAAACATCGCGGGGTGGTGCGCATTGTATGGGTGTGTGTTACAATACATTCACTAGTAGGAGTGAGAAAAACATCACGAGGTGGTGCGCATTGTATGGGTGTGTGTTACATTACATTCACTTGTAGGAGTGAGAAAAACATCACGGGGTGGTGTGAATCGGAGGGTCTGAATTAGGATAGGCCGGGAGTGGCAATGTAGGATGGAGAAAAGCACCGCGGGGCGGTCAGCATGGGGAGGTCAGGGAACATGCAGTGGCAATGTAGGATAGGTTTCTGAAAAACATCACGGGGTGGTGTGCATTGTATGGGTGTGTGTTACATTACAGTCACTAGTAGGAGTGAGAAAAACATCACGGGCTGGTGCGCATTGTATGGGTGTGTGTTACGTTACATTCACTTGTAGGAGTGAGAAAAACATCACGGGGTGGTGTGAATCGGAGGGTCTGAATTAGGATAGGCAGTGAGTGGCAATGTAGGATGGAGAAAAGCACTGCGGGGTGGTCAGCATGAGGAGGTCAGGGAACATGCAGTGGCAATGTAGGATAGGTTTCTGAAAAACATCGCGGAGTGGTGCGCATTTTATGGGTGTGTGTTACATGACATTCACTAGAGGGAGTGAGAAAAACATCACGGGTTGGTGCGCATTGTATGGGTGTGTGTTACATTACATTCACTAGTAGGAGTGAGAAAAACATCACGGGGTCTTGTGAATCGGAGGGTCTGAATTAGGATAGGCAGTGAGTGGCAATGTAGGATGGAGAAAAGCACCGCGGGGTGGTCAGCATGGGGAGGTCAGGGAACATGCAGTGGCAATGTAGGATAGGTTTCTGAAAAACATCGCGGGGTGGTGTGCATTGTATGGGTGTGTCTTACATTACATTCACTAGTAGGAGTGAGAAAAACATCACCGGTTTGTGCGCATTGTATGGGTGTGTGTTACATTACATTCACTAGTAGGAGTGAGAAAAACATCACGGGGTGGTGTGAATCGGAGGGTCTGAATTAGGATAGGCAGTGAGTGGCAATGTAGGATGGAGAAAAGCACCACGGGGTGGTCAGCATGGGGAGGTCAGGGAACATGCAGTGGCAATGTAGGATAGGTTTCTGAAAAACATTGCGGGGTGGTGCGCATTGTATGGGTGTGTGTTACATGACATTCACTAGTAGGAGTGAGAAAACCATCACGGGGTGGTGCGCATTGTATGGGTGTGTGTTACATTACATTCACTAGTAGGAGTGAGAAAAACTTCACGGGGTGGTGCGCATTGTATGGGTGTGTGTTACATTACATTCACTAGTAGGAGTGAGAAAAACACCACGGGGTGGTATGAATCGGAGGGTCTGAATTAGGATAGGCAGTGAGTGGCAATGTAGGATGGAGAAAAGCACCACGGGGTGGTCAGCATGCGGAGGTCAGGGAACATGCAGTGGCAATGTAGGATAGGTTTCTAAAAAACATCGCGGGGTGGTGCGCATTGTATGGGTGTGTGTTACATTACATTCACTTGTAGGAGTGAGAAAAACATCACGGGGTGGTGTGAATCGGAGGGTCTGAATTAGGATAGGCAGGGAGTGGCAATGTAGGATGGAGAAAAGCACCGCGGGGTGGTCAGCATGGGGAGGTCAGGGAACATGCAGTGGCAATGTAGGATAGGTTTCTGAAAAACATCGCAGGGTGGTGCGCATTGTATGGGTGTGTGTTACATGACATTCACTAGTAGGAGTGAGAAAAACATCACGGGGTGGTGCGCATTGTATGGGTGTGTGTTACATTACATTCACTAGTAGGAGTGAGAAAAACATCACGGGGTGGTGCGCATTGTATGGGTGTGTGTTACATTACATTCACTTGTAGGAGTGAGAAAAACATCACGGGGTGCTGTGAATCGGAGGGTCTGAATTAGGATAGGCAGTGAGTGGCAATGTAGGATGGAGAAAAGCACCGCGGGTTGGTCAGCATGGGGAGGTCAGGGAACATGCAGTGGCAATGTAGGATAAGTTTCTGAAAAACATCGCGGGGTGGTGCGCATTGTATGGGTGTGTGTTACATTACATTCACTAGTAGGAGTGAGAAAAACATCACGGGGTGGTGCGCATTGTATGGGTGTGTGTTACGTTACATTCACTAGTAGGAGTGAGAAAAGCATCACGGGGTGGTGTGAATCGGAGGGTCTGAATTAGGATAGGCAGTGAGTGGCAATGTAGGATGGAGAAAAGCACCGCGGGGTGGTCAGCATGGGGAGGTCATGGAACATGCAGTGGCAATGTAGGATAGGTTTCTAAAAAACATCGCGGGGTGGTGCGCATTGTATGGGTGTGTGTTACATTACATTCACTTGTAGGAGTGAGAAAAACATCACGGCGTGGTGTGAATCGGAGGGTCTGAATTAGGATAGGCAGTGATTGGCAATGTAGGATGGTTAAAAGCACCGCGGGGTGGTCAGCATGGGGAGGTCAGGGAACATGCAGTGGCAATGTAGGATAGGTTTCTGAAAATCATCGCGGGGTGGTGCGCATTGTATGGGTGTGTGTTACAATACATTCACTAGTAGGAGTGAGAAAAACATCACGGGGTGGTGCGCATTGTATGGGTGTGTGTTACATTATATTCACTTGTAGGAGTGAGAAAAACATCACGGGGTGGTGTGAATCGGAGGGTCTGTATTAGGATAGGCAGGGAGTGGCAATGCAGGATGAAGAAAAGCACCGCGGGGTGGTCAGCATGGGGAGGTCAGGGAACATGCAGTGGCAATGTAGGATAGGTTTCTGAAAAACATCGCGGGGTGGTGCGCATTGTATGGGTGTGTGTTACATGACATTCACTAGTAGGAGTGAGAAAAACATCACGGGGTGGTGCGCATTGTATGGGTGTGTGTTACATTACATTCACTAGTAGGAGTGAGAAAAACATCACGGGGTGCTGTGAATCGGAGGGTCTGAATTAGGATAGGCAGTGAGGGGCAATGTAGGATGGAGAAAAGCACCGCGGGTTGGTCAGCGGGGGAGGTCAGGGAACATGCAGTGGCAATGTAAGATAGGTTTCTGAAAAACATCACGGGGTGGTGCGCATTGTATGGGTGTGTGTTACATTACAGTCACTAGTAGGAGTGAGAAAAACATCACGGGCTGGTGCCCATTGTATGGGTGTGTGTTACGTTACATTCATTAGTAGGAGTGAGAAAAACATCACGGGGTGGTGCGCATTGTATGGGTGTGTGTTACATTACATTCACTAGTAGGAGTGAGAAAAACACCACGGGGTGGTGTGAATCGGAGGGTCTGAATTAGGATAGGCAGTGAGTGGCAATGTAGGATGGAGAAAAGCACCGCGGGGTGGTCAGCATGGGGAGGTCAGGGAATATGCAGTGGCAATGTAGGATAGGTTTCTAAAAAACATCGCGGGGTGGTGCGCATTGTATTGGTGTGTGTTACATTACATTCACTTGTAGGAGTGAGAAAAACATCACGGGGGGGTGGGAATCGGAGGGTCTGAATTAGGATAGGCAGTGAGTGGCAATGTAGGATGGAGAAAAGCACCGCGGGGTGGTCAGCATGGGGAGGTCAGGGAACATGCAGTGGCAATGTAGGATAGGTTTCTGAAAAACATCGCGGGGTGGTGCGCATTGTATGGGTGTGTGTTACAATACATTCACTAGTAGGAGTGAGAAAAACATCACGGGGTGGTGCGCATTGTATGGGTGTGTGTTACATTACATTCACTTGTAAGAGTGAGAAAAACATCACGGGGTGGTGTGAATCGGAGGGTCTGAATTAGGATAGGCAGGGAGTGGCAATGTAGGATGGAGAAAAGCACCGCGGGGTGGTCAGCATGGGGAGGTCAGGGAACATGCAGTGGCAATGTAGGATAGGTTTCTGAAAAACATCGCGGGGTGGTGCGCATTGTATGGGTGTGTGTTACATGACATTCACTAGTAGGAGTGAGAAAAACATCACGGGGTGGTGCGCATTGTATGGGTGTGTGTTACATTACATTCACTAGTAGGAGTGAGAAAAACATCACGGGGTGGTGCGCATTGTATGCGTGTGTGTTACATTACATTCACTAGTAGGAGTGAGAAAAACACCACGGGGTGGTGTGAATCGGAGGGTCTGAATTAGGATAGGCAGTGAGTGGCAATGTAGGATGGAGAAAAGCACCGCGGGGTGGTCAGCATGGGGAGGTCAGGGAACATGCAGAGGCAATGTAGGATAGGTTTCTAAAAAACATCGCGGGGTGGTGCGCATTTTATGGGTGTGTGTTACATTACATTCACTTGTAGGAGTGAGAAAAACATCACGGCGTGGTGTGAATCGGAGGGTCTGAATTAGGATAGGCAGTGAGTGGCAATGTAGGATGGAGAAAAGCACCGCGGGGTGGTCAGCATGGGGAGGTCAGGGAACATGCAGTGGCAATGTAGGATAGGTTTCTGAAAAACATCACGGGGTGGTGTGCATTGTATGGGTGTGTGTTACATTACAGTCACTAGTAGGAGTGAGAAAAACATCACGGGCTGGTGCGCATTGTATGGGTGTGTGTTACGTTACATTCACTTGTAGGAGTGAGAAAAACATCACGGGGTGGTGTGAATCGGAGCGTCTGAATTAGGATAGGCAGTGAGTGGCAATGTAGGATGGAGAAAAGCACTGCGGGGTGGTCAGCATGAGGAGGTCAGGGAACATGCAGTGGCAATGTAGGATAGGTTTCTGAAAAACATCGCGGAGTGGTGCGCATTTTATGGGTGTGTGTTACATGACATTCACTAGAGGGAGTGAGAAAAACATCACGGCTTGGTGCGCATTGTATGGGTGTGTGTTACATTACATTCACTAGTAGGAGTGAGAAAAACATCACGGGGTGGTGTGAATCGGAGGGTCTGAATTAGGATAGGCAGTGAGTGGCAATGTAGGATGGAGAAAAGCACCGCGGGGTGGTCAGCATGGGGAGGTCAGGGAACATGCAGTGGCAATGTAGGATAGGTTTCTGAAAAACATCGCGGGGTGGTGCGCATTGTATGGGTGTGTGTTACATTACATTCACTAGTAGGAGTGAGAAAAACATCACCGGTTTGTGCGCATTGTATGGGTGTGTGTTACATTACATTCACTAGTAGGAGTGAGAAAAACATCACGGGGTGGTGTGAATCGGAGGGTCTGAATTAGGATAGGCAGTGAGTGGCAATGTAGGATGGAGAAAAGCACCGCGGGGTGGTCAGCATGGGGAGGTCAGGGAACATGCAGTGGCAATGTAGGATAGGTTTCTGAAAAACATTGCGGGGTGGTGCGCATTGTATGGGTGTGTGTTACATGACATTCACTAGTAGGAGTGAGAAAACCATCACGGGGTGGTGCGCATTGTATGGGTGTGTGTTACATTACATTCACTAGTAGGAGTGAGAAAAACTTCACGGGGTGGTGCGCATTGTATGGGTGTGTGTTACATTACATTCACTAGTAGGAGTGAGAAAAACACCACGGGGTGGTGTGAATCGGAGGGTCTGAATTAGGATAGGCAATTAGTGGCTATGTAGGGTGGACAAAAGCACCACGGGGTGGTCAGCATGGGCTGGTCAGGGAACATGCAGTGGCAATGTAGGATAGGTTTCTGAAAAACATCGCGGGGTGGTGCGCATTGCATGGGTGTGTGTTACATTACATTCACTATTAGGAGTGAGAAAAACATCACGGGGTGGTGCGCATTGTATGGGTGTGTGTTACATTACATTCACTAGTAGGAGTGAGAAAAACATCACGGGGTTGTGTGAATTGGAGGGTCTGAATTAGGATAGGCAGTGAGTGGCAATGTAGGATGGAGAAAAGCACCGCGGGGTGGTCAGCATGCGGAGGTCAGGGAACATGCAGTGGCAATGTAGGATAGGATTCTAAAAAACATCGCGGGGTGGTGCGCATTGTATGGGTGTGTGTTACATTACATTCACTTGTAGGAGTGAGAAAAACATCACGGGGTGGTGTGAATCGGAGGGTCTGAATTAGGATAGGCAGGGAGTGGCAATGTAGGATGGAGAAAAGCACCGCGGGGTGGTCAGCATGGGGAGGTCAGGGAACATGCAGTGGCAATGTAGGATAGGTTTCTGAAAAACATCGCGGGGTGGTGCGCATTGTATGGGTGTGTTTTACATGACATTCACTAGTAGGAGTGAGAAAAACATCACGGGGTGGTGCGAATTGTATGGGTGTGTGTTACATTTCATTCACTAGTAGGAGTGAGAAAAACACCACGGGGTGGTGTGAATCGGACGGTCTGAATTAGGAAAGGCAGTGAGTGGCAATGTAGGATGGAGAAAAGCACCGCGGGGTGGTCAGCATGGGGAGGTCAGGGAACATGCAGTGGCAATGTAGGATAGGTTTCTAAAAAACATCGCGGGGTGGTGCGCATTGTATGGGTGTGTGTTACATTACATTCACTAGTAGGAGTGAGAAAAACATCAAGGGGTGGTGTGAATCGGAGGGTCTGAATTAGCATAGGCAGTGAGTGGCAATGTAGGATGGAGAAAAGCACCGCGGGGTGGTCAGCTGGGGAGGTAGGGAACATGCAGTGGCAATGTAGGATAGGTTTCTGAAAAACATCGCGGGGTGGTGCGAATTGTATGGGTGTGTGTTACAATACATTCACTAGTAGGAGTGAGAAAAACATCACGAGGTGGTGCGCATTGTATGGGTGTGTGTTACATTACATTCACTTGTAGGAGTGAGAAAAACATCACGGGGTGGTGTGAATCGGAGGGTCTGAATTAGGATAGGCCGGGAGTGGCAATGTAGGATGGAGAAAAGCACCGCGGGGCGGTCAGCATGGGGAGGTCAGGGAACATGCAGTGGCAATGTAGGATAGGTTTCTGAAAAACATCACGGGGTGGTGTGCATTGTATGGGTGTGTGTTACATTACAGTCACTAGTAGGAGTGAGAAAAACATCACGGGCTGGTGCGCATTGTATGGGTGTGTGTTACGTTACATTCACTTGTAGGAGTGAGAAAAACATCACGGGGTGGTGTGAATCGGAGGGTCTGAATTAGGATAGGCAGTGAGTGGCAATGTAGGATGGAGAAAAGCACTGCGGGGTGGTCAGCATGAGGAGGTCAGGGAACATGCAGTGGCAATGTAGGATAGGTTTCTGAAAAACATCGCGGAGTGGTGCGCATTTTATGGGTGTGTGTTACATGACATTCACTAGAGGGAGTGAGAAAAACATCACGGGTTGGTGCGCATTGTATGGGTGTGTGTTACATTACATTCACTAGTAGGAGTGAGAAAAACATCACGGGGTGGTGTGAATCGGAGGGTCTGAATTAGGATAGGCAGTGAGTGGCAATGTAGGATGGAGAAAAGCACCGCGGGGTGGTCAGCATGGGGAGGTCAGGGAACATGCAGTGGCAATGTAGGATAGGTTTCTGAAAAACATCGCGGGGTGGTGTGCATTGTATGGGTGTGTCTTACATTACATTCACTAGTAGGAGTGAGAAAAACATCACCGGTTTGTGCGCATTGTATGGGTGTGTGTTACATTACATTCACTAGTAGGAGTGAGAAAAACATCACGGGGTGGTGTGAATCGGAGGGTCTGAATTAGGATAGGCAGTGAGTGGCAATGTAGGATGGAGAAAAGCACCACGGGGTGGTCAGCATGGGGAGGTCAGGGAACATGCAGTGGCAATGTAGGATAGGTTTCTGAAAAACATTGCGGGGTGGTGCGCATTGTATGGATGTGTGTTACATGACATTCACTAGTAGGAGTGAGAAAACCATCACGGGGTGGTGCGCATTGTATGGGTGTGTGTTACATTACATTCACTAGTAGGAGTGAGAAAAACTTCACGGGGTGGTGCGCATTGTATGGGTGTGTGTTACATTACATTCACTAGTAGGAGTGAGAAAAACACCACGGGGTGGTATGAATCGGAGGGTCTGAATTAGGATAGGCAGTTAGTGGCTATGTAGGGTGGACAAAAGCACTGCGGGGTGGTCAGCATGGGGTGGTCAGGGAACATGCAGTGGCAATGTAGGATAGGTTTCTGAAAAACATCGCGGGGTGGTGCGCATTGCATGGGTGTGTGTTACATTACATTCACTATTAGGAGTGAGAAAAACATCACGGGGTGGTGCGCATTGTATGGGTGTGTGTTACATTACATTCACTAGTAGGAGTGAGAAAAACATCACGGGGTTGTGTGAATTGGAGGGTCTGAATTAGGATAGGCAATGAGTGGCAATGTAGGATGGAGAAAAGCACCGCGGGGTGGTCAGCATGCGGGAGGTCAGGGAACATGCAGTGGCAATGTAGGATAGGTTTCTAAAAAACATCGCGGGGTGGTGCGCATTGTATGGGTGTGTGTTACATTACATTCACTTGTAGGAGTGAGAAAAACATCACGGGGTGGTGTGAATCGGAGGGTCTGAATTAGGATAGGCAGGGAGTGGCAATGTAGGATGGAGAAAAACACCGCGGGGTGGTCAGCATGGGGAGGTCAGGGAACATGCAGTGGCAATGTAGGATAGGTTTCTGAAAAACATCGCGGGGTGGTGCGCATTGTATGGGTGTGTTTTACATGACATTCACTAGTAGGAGTGAGAAAAACATCACGGGGTGGTGCGCATTGTATGGGTGTGTGTTACATTTCATTCACTAGTAGGAGTGAGAAAAACACCACGGGGTGGTGTGAATCGGACGGTCTGAATTAGGATAGGCAGTGAGTGGCAATGTAGGATGGAGAAAAGCACCGCGGGGTGGTCAGCATGGGGAGGTCAGGGAACATGCAGTGGCAATGTAGGATAGGTTTCTAAAAAACATCGCGGGGTGGTGCGCATTGTATGGGTGTGTGTTACATTACATTCACTAGTAGGAGTGAGAAAAACATCAAGGGGTGGTGTGAATCGGAGGGTCTGAATTAGGATAGGCAGTGAGTGGCAATGTAGGATGGAGAAAAGCACCGCGGGGTGGTCAGCATGGGGAGGTAGGGAACATGCAGTGGCAATGTAGGATAGGTTTCTGAAAAACATCGCGGGGTGGTGCGCATTGTATGGGTGTGTGTTACAATACATTCACTAGTAGGAGTGAGAAAAACATCACGAGGTGGTGCACATTGTATGGGTGTGTGTTACATTACATTCACTTGTAGGAGTGAGAAAAATATCACGGGGTGGTGTGAATCGGAGGGTCTGAATTAGGATAGGCCGGGATTGGCAATGTAGGATGGAGAAAAGCACCGCGGGGTGGTCAGCATGGGGAGGTCAGGGAACATGCAGTGGCAATGTAGGATAGGTTTCTGAAAAACATCGCAGGGTGGTGCGCATTGTATGGGTGTGTGTTACATGACATTCACTAGTAGGAGTGAGAAAAACATCACGGGGTGGTGCGCATTGTATGGGTGTGTGTTACATTACATTCACTAGTAGGAGTGAGAAAAACATCACGGGGTGGTGCGCATTGTGTGGGTGTGTGTTAAATTACATTCACTAGTAGGAGTGAGAAAAACATCACGGGGTGCTGTGAATCGGAGGGTCTGAATTAGGATAGGCAGTGAGTGGCAATGTAGGATGGAGAAAAGCACCGCGGGTTGGATAGCATGGGGAGGTCAGGGAACATGCAGTGGCAATGTAGGATAGGTTTCTGAAAAACATCACGGGGTGGTGCGCATTTTATGGGTGTGTGTTACATGACATTCACTAGAGGGAGTGAGAAAACATCACGGGTTGGTGCGCATTGTATGGGTGTGTGTTACATTACATTCACTACTAGGAGTGAGAAAAACATCACGGGGTGGTGTGAATCGGAGGGTCTGAATTAGGATAGGCAGTGAGTGGCAATGTAGGATGGAGAAAAGCACCGCGGGGTGGTCAGCATGGGGAGGTCAGGGAACATGCAGTGGCAATGTAGGATAGGTTTCTGAAAAACATCGCGGGGTGGTGCGCATTGTATGGGTGTGTGTTACATGACATTCACTAGTAGGAGTGAGAAAACCATCACGGGGTGGTGCGCATTGTATGGGTGTGTGTTACATTACATTCACTAGTAGGAGTGAGAAAAACATCACGGGGTGGTGCGCATTGTATGGGTGTGTGTTACATTACATTCACTAGTAGGAGTGAGAAAAACACCACGGGGTGGTGTGAATCGGAGGGTCTGAATTAGGATAGGCAGTTAGTGGCGATGTAGGGTGGAGAAAAGCACCGCGGGGTTGTCAGCATGGGGTGGTCAGGGAACATGCAGTGGCAATGTAGGATAGGTTTCTGAAAAACATCGCGCAGTGGTGCGCATTTTATGGGTGTGTGTTACATGACATTCACTAGAGGGAGTGCGAAAAACACCACGGGTTGGTGCGCATTGTATGGGTGTGTGTTACATTACATTCACTAGTAGGAGTGAGAAAAACATCACGGGGTGGTGTGAATCGGAGGGTCTGAATTAGGATAGGCAGTGAGTGGCAATGTAGGATGGAGAAAAGCACCGCGGGGTGGTCAGCATGGGGAGGTCAGGGAACATGCAGTGGCAATGTAGGATAGGTTTCTGAAAAACATCGCGGGGTGGTGCGCATTGTATGGGTGTGTGTTACATTACATTCACTAGTAGGAGTGAGAAAAACATCACTGGTTTGTGCGCATTGTATGGGTGTGTGTTACATTACATTCACTAGTAGGAGTGAGAAAAACATCACGGGGTGGTGTGAATCGGAGGGTCTGAATTAGGATAGGCAGTGAGTGGCAATGTAGGATGGAGAAAAGCACCGCGGGGTGGTCAGCATGGGGAGGTCAGGGAACATGCAGTGGCAATGTAGGATAGGTTTCTGAAAAACATTGCGGGGTGGTGCGCATTGTATGGGTGTGTGTTACATGACATTCACTAGTAGGAGTGAGAAAACCATCATGGGGTGGTGCGCATTGTATGGGTGTGTGTTACATTACATTCACTAGTAGGAGTGAGAAAAACTTCACGGGGTGGTGCGCATTGTATGGGTGTGTGTTGCATTACATTCACTAGTAGGAGTGAGAAAAACACCACGGGGTGGTGTGAATCGGAGGGTCTGAATTAGGATAGGCAGTTAGTGGCTATGTAGGGTGGACAAAAGCACCGCGGGGTGGTCAGCATGGGGTGGTCAGGGAACATGCAGTGGCAATGTAGGATAGGTTTCTGAAAAACATCGCGGGGTGGTGCGCATTGCATGGGTGTGTGTTACATTACATTCACTATTAGGAGTGAGAAAAACATCACGGGGTGGTGCGCATTGTATGGGTGTGTGTTACATTACATTCACTAGTAGGAGTGAGAAAAACATCACGGGGTTGTGTGAATTGGAGGGTCTGAATTAGGATAGGCAGTGAGTGGCAATGTAGGATGGAGAAAAGCACCGCGGGGTGGTCAGCATGCGGAGGTCAGGGAACATGCAGTGGCAATGTAGGATAGGTTTCTAAAAAACATCGCGGGGTGGTGCGCATTGTATGGGTGTGTGTTACATTACATTCACTTGTAGGAGTGAGAAAAACATCACGGGGTGGTGTGAATCGGAGGGTCTGAATTAGGATAGGCAGGGAGTGGCAATGTAGGATGGAGAAAAGCACCGCGGGGTGGTCAGCATGGGGAGGTCAGGGAACATGCAGTGGCAATGTAGGATAGGTTTCTGAAAAACATCGCGGGGTGGTGCGCATTGTATGGGTGTGTTTTACATGACATTCACTAGTAGGAGTGAGAAAAACAGCACGGGGTGGTGCGCATTGTATGGGTGTGTGTTACATTTCATTCACTAGTAGGAGTGAGAAAAACACCACGGGCTGGTGTGAATCGGACGGTCTGAATTAGGATAGGCAGTGAGTGGCAATGTAGGATGGAGAAAAGCACCGCGGGGTGGTCAGCATGGGGAGGTCAGGGAACATGCAGTGGCAATGTAGGATAGGTTTCTAAAAAACATCGCGGGGTGGTGCGCATTGTATGGGTGTGTGTTACATTACATTCACTAGTAGGAGTGAGAAAAACATCAAGGGGTGGTGTGAATCGGAGGGTCTGAATTAGGATAGGCAGTGAGTGGCAATGTAGGATGGAGAAAAGCACCGCGGGGTGGTCAGCATGGGGAGGTAGGGAACATTCAGTGGGAATGTAGGATAGGTTTCTGAAAAACATCGCGGGGTGGTGCGCATTGTATGGGTGTGTGTTACAATACATTCACTAGTAGGAGTGAGAAAAACATCACGAGGTGGTGCGCATTGTATGGGTGTGTGTTACATTACATTCACTTGTAGGAGTGAGAAAAACATCACGGGGTGGTGTGAATCGGAGGGTCTGAATTAGGATAGGCAGGGAGTGGCAATGTAGGATGGAGAAAAGCACCGCGGGGTGGTCAGCATGGGGAGGTCAGGGAACATGCAGTGGCAATGTAGGATAGGTTTCTGAAAAACATCGCAGGGTGGTGCGCATTGTATGGGTGTGTGTTACATGACATTCACTAGTAGGAGTGAGAAAAACATCACGGGGTGGTGCGCATTGTATGGGTGTGTGTTACATTACATTCACTAGTAGGAGTGAGAAAAACATCACGGGGTGGTGCGCATTGTATGGGTGTGTGTTACATTACATTCACTAGTAGGAGTGAGAAAAACATCACGGGGTGCTGTGAATCGGAGGGTCTGAATTAGGATAGGCAGTGAGTGGCAATGTAGGATGGAGAAAAGCACCGCGGGTTGGTCAGCATGGGGAGGTCAGGGAACATGCAGTGGCAATGTAGGATAGGTTTCTGAAAAACATCACGGGGTGGTGTGCATTGTATGGGTGTGTGTTACATTACAGTCACTAGTAGGAGTGAGAAAAACATCACGGGATGGTGCGCATTGTATGGGTGTGTGTTACGTTACATTCACTAGGAGGAGTGAGAAAAACATCACGGGGTGGTGTGAATCGGAGGGTCTGAATTGGAATAGGCAGTGAGTGGCAATGTAGGATGGAGAAAAGCACTGCGGGGTGGTCAGCATGAGGAGGTCAGGGAACATGCAGTGGCAATGTAGGATAGGTTTCTGAAAAACATCGCGGAGTGGTGCGCATTTTATGGGTGTGTGTTACATGACATTCACTAGAGGGAGTGAGAAAACATCACGGGTTGGTGCGCATTGTATGGGTGTGTGTTACATTACATTCACTAGTAGGAGTGAGAAAAACATCACTGGGTGGTGTGAATCGGAGGGTCTGAATTAGGATAGGCAGTGAGTGGCAATGTAGGATGGAGAAAAGCACCGCGGGGTGGTCAGCATGGGGAGGTCAGGGAACATGCAGTGGCAATGTAGGATAGGTTTCTGAAAAACATCGCGGGGTGGTGCGCATTGTATGGGTGTGTGTTACATGACATTCACTAGTAGGAGTGAGAAAACCATCACGGGGTGGTGCGCATTGTATGGGTGTGTGTTACATTACATTCACTAGTAGGAGTGAGAAAAACATCACGGGGTGGTGCGCATTGTATGGGTGTGTGTTACATTACATTCACTAGTAGGAGTGAGAAAAACACCACGGGGTGGTGTGAATCGGAGGGTCTGAATTAGGATAGGCAGTTAGTGGCTATGTAGGGTGGAGAAAAGCACCGCGGGGTGGTCAGCATGGGGAGGTCAGGGAACATGCAGTGGCAATGTAGGATAGGTTTCTAAAAAACATCGCGGGGTGGTGCGCATTGTATGGGTGTGTGTTACATTACATTCACTAGTAGGAGTGAGAAAAACATCACGGGGTGGTGTGAATCGGAGGGTCTGAATTAGGATAGGCAGTGAGTGGCAATGTAGGATGGAGAAAAGCACCGCGGGGTGGTCAGCATGGGGAGGTAGGGAACATGCAGTGGCAATGTAGGATAGGTTTCTGAAAAACATCGCGGGGTGGTGCGCATTGTATGGGTGTGTGTTACAATACATTCACTAGTAGGAGTGAGAAAAACATCACGAGGTGGTGCGCATTGTATGGGTGTGTGTTACATTACATTCACTTGTAGGAGTGAGAAAAACATCACGGGGTGGTGTGAATCGGAGGGTCTGAATTAGGATAGGCAGGGAGTGGCAATGTAGGATGGAGAAAAGCACCGCGGGGTGGTCAGCATGGGGAGGTCAGGGAACATGCAGTGGCAATGTAGGATAGGTTTCTGAAAAACATCGCAGGGTGGTGCGCATTGTATGGGTGTGTGTTACATGACATTCACTAGTAGGAGTGAGAAAAACTACACGGGGTGGTGCGCATTGTATGGGTGTGTGTTACATTACATTCACTAGTAGGAGTGAGAAAAACATCACGGGGTGGTGCGCATTGTATGGGTGTGTGTTACATTACATTCACTAGTAGGAGTGAGAAAAACATCACGGGGTGCTGTGAATTGGAGGGTCTGAATTAGGATAGGCAGTGAGTGGCAATGTAGGATGGAGAAAAGCACCGCGGGTTGGTCAGCATGGGGAGGTCAGGGAACATGCAGTGGCAATGTAGGATAGGTTTCTGAAAAACATCACGGGGTGGTGTGCATTGTATGGGTGTGTGTTACATTACAGTCACTAGTAGGAGTGAGAAAAACATCACGGGCTGGTGCGCATTGTATGGATGTGTGTTACGTTACATTCACTAGGAGGAGTGAGAAAAACATCACGGGGTGGTGTGAATCGGAGGGTCTGAATTAGAATAGGCAGTGAGTGGCAATGTAGGATGGAGAAAAGCACTGCGGGGTGGTCAGCATGAGGAGGTCAGGGAACATGCAGTGGCAATGTAGGATAGGTTTCTGAAAAACATCGCGGAGTGGTGCGCATTTTATGGGTGTGTGTTACATGACATTCAATAGAGGGAGTGAGAAAACATCACGGGTTGGTGCGCATTGTATGGGTGTGTGTTACATTACATTCACTAGTAGGAGTGAGAAAAACATCACTGGGTGGTGTGAATCGGAGGGTCTGAATTAGGATAGGCAGTGAGTGGCAATGTAGGATGGAGAAAAGCACCGCGGGGTGGTCAGCATGGGGAGGTCAGGGAACATGCAGTGGCAATGTAGGATAGGTTTCTGAAAAACATCGCGGGGTGGTGCGCATTGTATGGGTGTGTGTTACATGACATTCACTAGTAGGAGTGAGAAAACCATCACGGGGTGGTGCGCATTGTATGGGTGTGTGTTACATTACATTCACTAGTAGGAGTGAGAAAAACATCACGGGGTGGTGTGAATCGGAGGGTCTGAATTAGGATAGGCAGTGAGTAGCAATGTAGGATGGAGAAAAGCACCGCGGGGTGGTCAGCATGGGGAGGTAGGGAACATGCAGTGGCAATGTAGGATAGGTTTCTGAAAAACATCGCGGGGTGGTGCGCATTGTATGGGTGTGTGTTACAATACATTCACTAGTAGGAGTGAGAAAAACATCACGAGGTGGTGCGCATTGTATGGGTGTGTGTTACATTACATTCACTTGTAGGAGTGAGAAAAACATCACGGGGTGGTGTGAATCGGAGGGTCTGAATTAGGATAGGCAGGGAGTGGCAATGTAGGATGGAGAAAAGCACCGCGGGGTGGTCAGCATGGGGAGGTCAGGGAACATGCAGTGGCAATGTAGGATAGGTTTCTGAAAAACATCGCAGGGTGGTGCGCATTGTATGGGTGTGTGTTACATGACATTCACTAGTAGGAGTGAGAAAAACATCACGGGGTGGTGCGCATTGTATGGGTGTGTGTTACATTACATTCACTAGTAGGAGTGAGAAAAACATCACGGGGTGGTGCGCATTGTATGGGTGTGTGTTACATTACATTCACTAGTAGGAGTGAGAAAAACATCACGGGGTGCTGTGAATTGGAGGGTCTGAATTAGGATAGGCAGTGAGTGGCAATGTAGGATGGAGAAAAGCACCGCGGGTTGGTCAGCATGGGGAGGTCAGGGAACATGCAGTGGCAATGTAGGATAGGTTTCTGAAAAACATCACGGGGTGGTGTGCATTGTATGGGTGTGTGTTACATTACAGTCACTAGTAGGAGTGAGAAAAACATCACGGGCTGGTGCGCATTGTATGGATGTGTGTTACGTTACATTCACTAGGAGGAGTGAGAAAAACATCACGGGGTGGTGTGAATCGGAGGGTCTGAATTAGAATAGGCAGTGAGTGGCAATGTAGGATGGAGAAAAGCACTGCGGGGTGGTCAGCATGAGGAGGTCAGGGAACATGCAGTGGCAATGTAGGATAGGTTTCTGAAAAACATCGCGGAGTGGTGCGCATTTTATGGGTGTGTGTTACATGACATTCAATAGAGGGAGTGAGAAAACATCACGGGTTGGTGCGCATTGTATGGGTGTGTGTTACATTACATTCACTAGTAGGAGTGAGAAAAACATCACGGGGTGGTGCGCATTGTATGGGTGTGTGTTACATTACATTCACTAGTAGGAGTGAGAAAAACACCACGGGGTGGTGTGAATCGGAGGGTCTGAATTAGGATAGGCAGTTAGTGGCTATGTAGGGTGGAGAAAAGCACCGCGGGGTGGTCAGCATGGGGAGGTCAGGGAACATGCAGTGGCAATGTAGGATAGGTTTCTAAAAAACATCGCGGGGTGGTGCGCATTGTATGGGTGTGTGTTACATTACATTCACTAGTAGGAGTGAGAAAAACATCACGGGGTGGTGTGAATCGGAGGGTCTGAATTAGGATAGGCAGTGAGTGGCAATGTAGGATGGAGAAAAGCACCGCGGGGTGGTCAGCATGGGGAGGTAGGGAACATGCAGTGGCAATGTAGGATAGGTTTCTGAAAAACATCGCGGGGTGGTGCGCATTGTATGGGTGTGTGTTACAATACATTCACTAGTAGGAGTGAGAAAAACATCACGAGGTGGTGCGCATTGTATGGGTGTGTGTTACATTACATTCACTTGTAGGAGTGAGAAAAACATCACGGGGTGGTGTGAATCGGAGGGTCTGAATTAGGATAGGCAGGGAGTGGCAATGTAGGATGGAGAAAAGCACCGCGGGGTGGTCAGCATGGGGAGGTCAGGGAACATGCAGTGGCAATGTAGGATAGGTTTCTGAAAAACATCGCAGGGTGGTGCGCATTGTATGGGTGTGTGTTACATGACATTCACTAGTAGGAGTGAGAAAAACATCACGGGGTGGTGCGCATTGTATGGGTGTGTGTTACATTACATTCACTAGTAGGAGTGAGAAAAACATCACGGGGTGGTGCGCATTGTATGGGTGTGTGTTACATTACATTCACTAGTAGGAGTGAGAAAAACACCACGGGGTGGTGTGAATCGGAGGGTCTGAATTAGGATAGGCAGTGAGTGGCAATGTAGGGTGGAGAAAAGCACCGCGGGGTGGTCAGCATGGGGTGGTCAGGGAACATCCAGTGGCAATGTAGGATAGGTTTCTGAAAAACATCACGGGGTGGTGCGCATTGCATGGGTGGGTGTTACATTACATTCAATCGTAGGAGTGAGAAAAACATCACGGGGTGGTGTGAATCGGAGGGTCTGAATTAGGATAGGCAATGAGTGGCAATGTAGGATGGTGAAAAGCACCGCGGGGTGGTCAGCATGGGGAGGTCAGGGAACATGCAGTGGTAATGTACGATAGGTTTCTGAAAAACATCGCGGGGTGGTGCGCCTTGTATGGGTGTGTGTTACATTACATTCACTAGTAGGAGTGAGAAATATATCACGGGGTGGTGCGCATTGTATGGGTGTGTGTTACATTACATTAACTAGTAGGAGTGAGAAAAACATCACGGGTGGTGTGAATCGGAGGGTCTGAATTAGGATAGGCAGTGAGTGGCAATGGAGGATGGAGAAAAGCACAGCGGGCTGGTCAGCATGGGGACGTCAGGGAACATGCAGTGGCAATGTAGGATAGGTTTCTGAAAAACATCGCGGGGTGGTGCGCATTGTATGGGTGTGTGTTACATTACATTCACTAGTAGGAGTGAGAAAAACATCACGGGGTGGTGCGCATTGTATGGGTGTGTGTTACATTACATTCACTAGTAGGAGTGAGAACAACATCACGGGGTCGTGTGAATCGGAGGGTCTGAATTAGGATAGGCAGTGAGTGGCAAAGTAGGATGGAGAAAAGCACCGCGTGGTGGTCAGCATGGGGAGGTCCGGGAACATGCAGTGGCAATGTAGGATAGGTTTCTGAAAAACATCGCGGGGTGGTGCGCATTGTATGGGGGTGTTTTACATTACGTTCACTTGTAGGAGTGATAAAAACATCAGGGGGTGGTGTGAATCGGAGGGTCTGAATTAGGATAGGCAGTGAGTGGCAATGTAGGATGGAGAAAAGCACCGCGGGGTGGTCAGCATGGGGAGGTCAGGGAACATGCAGTGGCAATGTAGGATAGGTATCTGAAAAACATCGCGGGGTGGTGCGCATTGTATGGGTGTGTGTTACATTACATTCACTAGTAGGAGTGAGAAAAACATCACGGGGTGGTGCGCATTGTATGGGTGTGTGTTACATTACATTCACTAGTAGGAGTGAGAAAAACATCACGGGGTGCTGTGAATCGGAGGGTCTGAATTAGGATAGGCAGTGAGTGGCAATGTAGGATGGAGAAAAGCACTGCGGGGTGGTCAGCATGGGGAGGTCAGGGAACATGCAGTGGCAATGTAGGATAGGTTTCTGAAAAACATCGCGGAGTGGTGCGCATTTTATGGGTGTGTGTTACATGACATTCACTAGAGGGAGTGAGAAAAATATCACGGGTTGGTGCGCATTGTATGGGTGTGTGTTACATTATATTCACTAGTAGGAGTGAGAAAAACATCACGGGGTGGTGTGAATCGGAGGGTCTGAATTAGGATAGGCAGTGAGTGGCAATGTAGGATGGAGAAAAGCACCGCGGGGTGGTCAGCATGGGGAGGTCAGGGAACATGCAGTGGCAATGTAGGATAGGTTTCTGAAAAACATCGCGGGGTGGTGCGCATTGTATGGGTGTGTGTTACATTACATTCACTAGTAGGAGTGAGAAAAACATCACGGGGTTGTGCGCATTGTATGGGTGTGTGTTACATTACAATCACTAGTAGGAGTGAGAAAAACATCACGGGGTGGTGTGAATCGGAGGGTCTGAATTAGGATAGGCAGTGAGTGGCAATGTAGGATGGAGAAAAGCACCGCGGGGTGGTCAGCATGGGGAGGTCAGGGAACATGCAGTGGCAATGTAGGATAGGTTTCTGAAAAACATCGCGGGATGGTGGGCATTGTATGGGTGTGTGTTACATTACATTCACTAGTAGGAGTGAGAAAAACATCACGGGGTGCTGTGAATCGGAGGGGCTGAATTAGGATAGGCAGTGAGTGGCAATGTAGGATGGAGAAAAGCACCGCGGGGTGGTCAGCATGGGGAGGTCAGGGAACATGCAGTGGCAATGTAGGATAGGTTTCAGAAAAACATCGCGGGGTGGTGCGCATTGTATGTGTGTGTGTTACATTACACTCACTTGTAGGAGTGAGAAAAACATCACGGGGTGGTGTGAATCGGAGGGTCTGAGTTAGGATAGGCAGTGAGTGGCAATGTAGGACGGAGAAAAGCACCACGGGGTGGTCAGCATGGGGAGGTCAGGGAACATGCTGTGGCAATGTAGGATAGGTTTCTGAAAAACATCTCGAGGTGGTGCGCATTTTATGGGTGTGTGTTACAATACATTCACTAGCAGGAGTGAGAAAAACATCACGGGGTGGTGCGCATTGTATGGGTGTGTGTTACATTACATTCACTTGTAGGAGTGAGAAAAACATCACGGGGTGTTGTGAATCGGGGGGTCTGAATTAGGATAGGCAGGGAGTGGCAATGTAGGATGGAGAAAACTACCGCGGGGTGGTCAGCATGGGGAGGTCAGGGAACATGCAGTGGCAATGTAGGATAGGTTTCTGAAAAACATCGCGGGGTGGTGCGCATTGTATGGGTGTGTGTTACATGACATTCACTAGTAGGAGTGAGAAAAACATCACGGGGTGGTGCGCATTGTATGGGTGTGTGTTACATTACATTCACTAGTAGGAGTGAGAAAAACATCACGGGGTGGTGCGCATTGTATGGGTGTGTGTTACATTACATTCACTACTAGGAATGAGAAAAACACCACGGGGTGGTGTGAATCGGAGGGTCTGAATTAGGATAGGCAGTGAGTGGCAATGTAGGATGGAGAAAAGCACCGCGGGGTGGTCAGCATGGGGAGGTCAGGGAACATGCAGTGGCAATGTAGGATAGGTTTCTGAAAAACATCGCGGGGTGGTGAGCATTGCATGGGTGTGTGTTACATTACATTCACTAGTAGGAGTGAGAAAAACATCACGGGGTGGTGCGCATTGTATGGGTGTGTGTTACATTACATTCACTAGTAGGAGTGAGAACAACATCACGGGGTGGTGTGAATCGGAGAGTCTGAATTAGGATAGGCAGTGAGTGGCAAAGTAGGATGGAGAAAAGCACCGCGTGGTTG
Source organism: Cavia porcellus (assembly GCF_034190915.1). Lineage (NCBI taxonomy): Eukaryota > Metazoa > Chordata > Mammalia > Rodentia > Caviidae > Cavia > Cavia porcellus. The sequence goes on from NW_026947515.1 coordinate 34,503,091, forward strand.
TCAGCATTGGGAGGTCCGGGAACATGCAGTGGCAATGTAGGATAGGTTTCTGAAAAACATCGCGGGGTGGTGCGCATTGTATGGGTGTGTGTTACATTACATTCACTAGAGGGAGTGAGAAAAACATCACGGGTTGGTGCGCATTGTATGGGTGTGTGTTACATTACATTCACTAGTAGGAGTGAGAAAAACATCACGCGGTGGTGTGAATCGGAGGGTCTGAATTAGGATAGGCAGTGAGTGGCAATGTAGGATGGAGAAAAGCACCGCGGGGTGGTCAGCATGGGGAGGTAGGGAACATGCAGTGGCAATGTAGGATAGGTTTCTGAAAAACATCGCGGGGTGGTGCGCATTGTATGGGTGTGTCTTACAATACATTCACTAGTAGGAGTGAGAAAAACATCACGAGGTGGTGCGCATTGTATGGGTGTGTGTTACATTACATTCACTTGTAGGAGTGAGAAAAACATCACGGGGTGGTGTGAATCGGAGGGTCTGAATTAGGATAGGCAGGGAGTGGCAATGTAGGATGGAGAAAAGCACCGCGGGGTGGTCAGCATGGGGAGGTCAGGGAACATGCAGTGGCAATGTAGGATAGGTTTCTGAAAAACATCGCAGGGTGGTGCGCATTGTATGGGCGTGTGTTACATGACATTCACTAGTAGGAGTGAGAAAAACATCACGGGTTGGTGCGCATTGTATGGGTGTGTGTTACATTACATTCACTAGTAGGAGTGAGAAAAACATCACGGGGTGGTGCGCATTGTATGGGTGTGTGTTACATTACATTCACTAGTAGGAGTGAGAAAAACACCACGGGGTGGTGTGAATCGGAGGGTCTGAATTAGGATAGGCAGTGAGTGGCAATGTAGGGTGGAGAAAAGCACCACGGGGTGGTCAGCATGGGGTGGTCAGGGAACATGCAGTGGCAATGTAGGATAGGTTTCTGAAAAACATCGCGGGGTGGTGCGCATTGCATAGGTGGGTGTTACATTACATTCACTAGTAGGAGTGAGAAAAACATCACGGGGTGGTGCGCATTGTATGGGTGTGTGTTACATTACATTCAATAGTAGGAGTGAGAAAAACATCACGGGGTGGTGTGAATCGGAGGGTCTGAATTAGGATAGGCAATGAGTGGCAATGTAGGATGATGAAAAGCACCGCGGGGTGGTCAGCATGGGGAGGTCAGGGAACATGCAGTGGTAATGTACGATAGGTTTCTGAAAAACATCGCGGTTTGGTGCGCCTTGTATGGGTGTGTGTTACATTACATTCACTAGTAGGAGTGAGAAAAATATCACGGGGTGGTGCGCATTGTATGGGTGTGTGTTACATTACTTTCACTAGTAGGAGTGAGAAAAACATCACGGGTGGTGTGAATCGGAGGGTCTGAATTAGGATAGGCAGTGAGTGGCAATGTAGGATGGAGAAAAGCACAGCGGGCTGGTCAGCATGGGGACGTCAGGGAACATGCAGTGGCAATGTAGGATAGGTTTCTGAAAAACATCGCGGGGTGGTGCGCATTGTATGGGTGTGTGTTACATTACATTCACTAGTAGGAGTGAGAAAAACATCACGGGGTGGTGCGCATTGTATGGGTGTGTGTTACATTACATTCACTAGTAGGAGTGAGAACAACATCACGTGGTCGTGTGAATCGGAGGGTATGAATTAGGATAGGCAGTGAGTGGCAAAGTAGGATGGAGAAAAGCACCGCGTGGTGGTCAGCATGGGGAGGTCCGGGAACATGCAGTGGCAATGTAGGATAGGTTTCTGAAAAACATCGCGGGGTGGTGCGCATTGTATGGGGGTGTTTTACATTACGTTCACTTGTAGGAGTGATAAAAACATCAGGGGGTGGTGTGAATCGGAGGGTCTGAATTAGGATAGGCAGTGAGTGGCAATGTAGGATGGAGAAAAGCACCGCGGGGTGGTCAGCATGGGGAGGTCAGGGAACATGCAGTGGCAATGTAGGATAGGTTTCTGAAAAACATCGCGGGGTGGTGCGCATTGTATGGGTGTGTGTTACATTACATTCACTAGTAGGAGTGAGAAAAACATCACGGGGTGGTGCGCATTGTATGGGTGTGTGTTACATTACATTCACTAGTAGGAGTGAGAAAAACATCACGGGGTGCTGTGAATCGGAGGGTCTGAATTAGGATAGGGAGTGAGTGGCAATGTAGGATGGAGAAAAGCACCGCTGGTTGGTCAGCATGGGGAGGCAGGGAACATGCAGTGGCAATGTAGGATAGGTTTCTGAAAAACATCACGGGGTGGTGCGCATTGTATGGGTGTGTGTTACATTACAGTGACTAGTAGGAGTGAGAAAAACATCACGGGCTGGTGCGCATTGTATGGGTGTGTGTTACGTTACATTCACTAGTAGGAGTGAGAAAAACATCACGGGGTGGTGTGAATCGGAGGGTCTGAATTAGGATAGGCAGTGAGTGGCAATGTAGGATGGAGAAAAGCACTGCGGGGTGGTCAGCATGGGGAGGTCAGGGAACATGCAGTGGCAATGTAGGATAGGTTTCTGAAAAACATCGCGGAGTGGTGCGCATTTTATGGGTGTGTGTTACATGACATTCACTAGAGGGAGTGAGAAAAATATCACGGGTTGGTGCGCATTGTATGGGTGTGTGTTACATTACATTCACTAGTAGGAGTGAGAAAAACATCACGGGGTGGTGTGAATAGGAGGGTCTGAATTAGGATAGGCAGTGAGTGGCAATGTAGGATGGAGAAAAGCACCGCGGGGTGGTCAGCATGGGGAGGTCAGGGAACATGCAGTGGCAATGTAGGATAGGTTTCCGAAAAACATCGCGGGGTGGTGCGCATTGTATGGGTGTGTGTTACATTACATTCACTAGTAGGAGTGAGAAAAACATCACAGGGTTGTGCGCATTGTATGGGTGTGTGTTACATTACATTCACTAGTAGGAGTGAGAAAAACATCACGGGGTGGTGTGAATCGGAGGGTCTGAATTAGGATAGGCAGTGAGTGGCAATGTAGGATGGAGAAAAGCACCGCGGGGTGGTCAGCATGGGGAGGTCAGGGAACATGCAGTGGCAATGTAGGATAGGTTTCTGAAAAACATCGCGGGGTGGTGGGCATTGTATGGGTGTGTGTTACATTACACTCACTTGTAGGAGTGAGAAAAACATCACGGGGTGGTGTGAATCGGAGGGTCTGAGTTAGGATAGGCAGTGAGTGGCAATGTAGGACGGAGAAAAGCACCACGGGGTGGTCAGCATGGGGAGGTCAGGGAACATGCTGTGGCAATGTAGGATAGGTTTCTGAAAAACATCTCGAGGTGGTGCGCATTGTATGGGTGTGTGTTACAATACATTCACTAGCAGGAGTGAGAAAAACATCACGGGGTGGTGCGCATTGTATGGGTGTGTGTTACATTACATTCACTTGTAGGAGTGAGAAAAACATCACGGGGTGTTGTGAATCGGGGGGTCTGAATTAGGATAGGCAGGGAGTGGCAATGTAGGATGGAGAAAACTACCGCGGGGTGGTCAGCATGGGGAGGTCAGGGAACATGCAGTGGCAATGTAGGATAGGTTTCTGAAAAACATCGCGGGGTGGTGCGCATTGTATGGGTGTGTGTTACATGACATTCACTAGTAGGAGTGAGAAAAACATCACGGGGTGGTGCGCATTGTATGGGTGTGTGTTACATTACATTCACTAGTAGGAGTGAGAAAAACATCACGGGGTGGTGCGCATTGTATGGGTGTGTGTTACATTACATTCACTACTAGGAATGAGAAAAACATCACGGGGTGGTGTGAATCGGAGGGTCTGAATTAGGATAGGCAGTGAGTGGCAATGTAGGATGGAGAAAAGCACCGCGGGGTGGTCAGCATGGGGAGGTCATGGAACATGCAGTGGCAATGTAGGATAGGTTTCTAAAAAACATCGCGGGGTGGTGCGCATTGTATGGGTGTGTGTTACAATAAATTCACTAGTAGGAGTGAGAAAAACATCACGGGGTGGTGCGCATTGTATGGGTGTGTGTTACATTACATTCACTTGTAGGAGTGAGAAAAACATCACGGGGTGGTGTGAATCGGAGGGTCTGAATTAGGTTAGGCAGGGAGTGGCAATGTAGGATGGAGAAAAGCACCGCGGGGTGGTCAGCATGGGGAGGTCAGGGAACATGCAGTGGCAATGTAGGATAGGTTTCTGAAAAACATCGCGGGGTGGTGCGCAATGTATGGGTGTGTGTTACATGACATTCACTAGTAGGTGTGAGAAAAACATCACGGGGTGGTGCGCATTGTATGGGTGTGTGTTACATTACATTCACTAGTAGGAGTGAGAAAAACACCACGGGGTGGTGTGAATCGGAGGGTCTGAATTAGGATAGGCAGTTAGTGGCAATGTAGGGTGGAGAAAAGCACCGCGGGGTGTTCAGCATGGTGTGGTCAGGGAACATGCAGTGGCAATGTAGGATAGGTTTCTGAAAAACATCGCGGGGTGGTGCGCATTGCATGGGTGTGTGTTACATTACATTCACTAGTAGGAGTGAGAAAAACATCACGGGGTGCTGCGCATTGTATGGGTGTGTGTTACATTACATTCACTAGTAGGAGTGAGAACAACATCACGGGGTGGTGTGAATCGGAGAGTCTGAAATAGGATAGGCAGTGAGTGGCAAAGTAAGATGGAGAAAAGCACCGCGTGGTTGTCAGCATTGGGAGGTCCGGGAACATGCAGTGGCAATGTAGGATAGGTTTCTGAAAAACATCGCGGGGTGGTGCGCATTGTATGGGTGTGTGTTACATGACATTCACTAGAGGGAGTGAGAAAAACATCACGGGTTGGTGCGCATTGTATGGGTGTGTGTTACATTACATTCACTAGTAGGAGTGAGAAAAACATCACGGGGTGGTGTGAATCGGAGGGTCTGAATTAGGATAGGCAGTGAGTGGCAATGTAGGATGGAGAAAAGCACCGCGGGGTGGTCAGCATGGGGAGGTCAGGGAACATGCAGTGGCAATGTAGGATAGGTTTCTGAAAAACATCGCGGGGTGGTGCGCATTGTATGGGTGTGTGTTACATTACATTCACTAGTAGGAGTGAGAAAAACATCACCGGTTTGTGCGCATTGTATGGGTGTGTGTTACATTACATTCACTAGTAGGAGTGAGAAAAACATCACGGGGTGGTGTGAATCGGAGGGTCTGAATTAGGATAGGCAGTGAGTGGCAATGTAGGATGGAGAAAAGCACCGCGGGGTGGTCAGCATGGGGAGGTCAGGGAACATGCAGTGGCAATGTAGGATAGGTTTCTGAAAAACATCGCGGGGTGGTGCGCATTGTATGGGTGTGTGTTACATGACATTCACTAGTAGGAGTGAGAAAACCATCACGGGGTGGTGCGCATTGTATGGGTGTGTGTTACATTACATTCACTAGTTGGAGTGAGAAAAACATCACGGGGTGGTGCGCATTGTATGGGTGTGTGTTCATTACATTCACTAGTAGGAGTGAGAAAAACACCACGGGGTGGTGTGAATCGGAGGGTCTGAATTAGGATAGGCAGTTAGTGGCTATGTAGGGTGGAGAAAAGCACCGCGGGGTGGTCAGCATGGGGTGGTCAGGGAACATACATTGGCAATGTAGGATAGGTTTCTGAAAAACATCGCGGGGTGGTGCGCATTGCATGGGTGTGTGTTACATTACATTCACTATTAGGAGTGAGAAAAACATCACGGGGTGGTGCGCATTGTATGGGTGTGTGTTACATTACATTCACTAGTAGGAGTGAGAAAAACATCACGGGGTTGTGTGAATCGGAGAGTCTGAATTAGGATAGGCAGTGAGTGGCAATGTAGGATGGAGAAAAGCACCGCGGGGAGGTCAGCATGCGGAGGTCAGGGAACATGCAGTGGCAATGTAGGATAGGTTTCTAAAAAACATCGCGGGGTGGTGCGCATTGTATGGGTGTGTGTTACATTACATTCACTTGTAGGAGTTAGAAAAACATCACTGTGTGGTGTGAATCGGAGGGTCTGAATTATGATAGGCAGGGAGTGGCAATGTAGGATGGAGAAAAGCACCGCGGGGTGGTCAGCATGGGGAAGTCAGGGAACATGCAGTGGCAATGTAGGAATGGTTTCTGAAAAACATCGCGGGGTGGTGCGCATTGTATGGGTGTGTGTTACATGACATTCACTAGTAGGAGTGAGAAAAACATCACAGGGTGGTGCGCATTGTATGGGAGAGTGTTACATTACATTCACTAGTAGGAGTGAGAAAAACATCACGGGGTGGTGCGCATTGTATGGGTGTGTGTTACATTTCATTCACTAGTAGGAGTGAGAAAAACACCACGGGGTGGTGTGAATCGGACGGTCTGAATTAGGATAGGCAGTGAGTGGCAATGTAGGATGGAGAAAAGCACTGCGGGGTGGTCAGCATGGGGAGGTCAGGGAACATGCAGTGGCAATGTAGGATAGGTTTCTGAAAAACATCACGGGGTGGTGCGCATTGTATGGGTGTGTGTTACATTACAGTGACTAGCAGGAGTGAGAAAAACATCACGGGCTGGTGCGCATTGTATGGGTGTGTGTTACGTTACATTCACTAGTAGGAGTGTGAAAAACATCACGGGGTGGTGTGAATCGGAGGGTCTGAATTAGGATAGGCAGTGAGTGGCAATGTAGGATGGAAAAAAGCACTGCGGGGTGGTCAGCATGGGGAGGTCAGGGAACATGCAGTGGCAATGTAGGATAGGTTTCTGAAAAACATCGCGGAGTGGTGCGCATTTTATGGGTGTGTGTTACATGACATTCACTAGAGCGAGTGAGAAAAATATCATGGGTTGGTGCGCATTGTATGGGTGTGTGTTACATTACATTCACTAGTAGGAGTGAGAAAAACATCACGGGGTGGTGTTAATCGGAGGGTCTGAATTAGGATAGGCAGTGAGTGGCAATGTAGGATGGAGAAAAGCACCGCGGGGTGGTCAGCATGGGGAGGTCAGGGAACATGCAGTGGCAATGTAGGATAGGTTTCTGAAAAACATCGCGGTGTGGTGCGCATTGTATGGGTGTGTGTTACATTACATTCACTAGTAGGAGTGAGAAAAACATCACGGGGTTGTGCGCATTGTATGGGTGTGTGTTACATTACATTCACTAGTAGGAGTGAGAAAAACATCACGGGGTGGTGTGAATCGGAGGGTCTGAATTAGGATAGGCAGTGAGTGGCAATGTAGGATGGAGAGAAGCACCGCGGGGTGGTCAGCATGGGGAGGTCAGGGAACATGCAGTGGCAATGTAGGATAGGTTTCTGAAAAATATCGCTGGGTGGTGGGCATTGTATGGGTGTGTGTTACATTACATTCACTAGTAGGAGTGAGAAAAACATCACGGGGTGCTGTGAATCGGAGGGTCTGAATTAGGATAGGCAGTGAGTGGCAATGTAGGATGGAGAAAAGCACCGCGGGGTGGTCAGCATGGGGAGGTCAGGGAACATGCAGTGGCAATGTAGGATAGGTTTCAGAAAAACATCGCGGAGTGGTGCGCATTGTATGTGTGTGTGTTACATTACACTCACTTGTAGGAGTGAGAAAAACATCACGGGGTGGTGTGAATCGGAGGGTCTGAGTTAGGATAGGCAGTGAGTGGCAATGTAGGACGGAGAAAAGCACCACGGGGTGGTCAGCATGGGGAGGTCAGGGAACATGCTGTGGCAATGTAGGATAGGTTTCTGAAAAACATCTCGAGGTGGTGCGCATTGTATGGGTGTGTGTTACAATACATTCACTAGCAGGAGTGAGAAAAACATCACGGGGTGGTGCGCATTGTATGGGTGTGTGTTACATTACATTCACTAGTAGGAGTGAGAAAAACATCACCGGTTTGTGCGCATTGTATGGGTGTGTGTTACATTACATTCACTAGTAGGAGTGAGAAAAACATCACGGGGTGGTGTGAATCGGAGGGTCTGAATTAGGATAGGCAGTGAATGGCAATGTAGGATGGAGAAAAGCACCGCGGGGTGGTCAGCATGGGGAGGTCAGGGAACATGCAGTGGCAATGTAGGATAGGTTTCTGAAAAACATCGCGGGGTGGTGCGCATTGTATGGGTGTGTGTTACATGACATTCACTAGTAGGAGTGAGAAAACCATCACGGGGTGGTGCGCATTGTATGGGTGTGTGTTACATTACATTCACTAGTAGGAGTGAGAAAAACATCACGGGGTGGTGCGCATTGTATGGGTGTGTGTTCATTACATTCACTAGTAGGAGTGAGAAAAACACCACGGGGTGGTGTGAATCGGAGGGTCTGAATTAGGATAGGCAGTTAGTGGCTATGTAGGGTGGAGAAAAGCACCGCGGTGTGGTCAGCATGGGGAGGTCAGGGAACATGCAGTGGCAATGTAGGATAGGTTTCTGAAAAATATCGCGGGGTGGTGCGCATTGCATGGGTGTGTGTTACATTACATTCACTATTAGGAGTGAGAAAAACATCACGGGGTGGTGCGCATTGTATGGGTGTGTGTTACATTACATTCACTCGTAGGAGTGAGAAAAACATCACGGGGTGGTGTGAATCGGAGGGTGTGAATTATGATAGGCAGGGAGTGGCAATGTAGGATGGAGAAAAGCACCGCGGGGTGGTCAGCATGGGGAAGTCAGGGAACATGCAGTGGCAATGTAGGATAGGTTTCTGAAAAACATCGCGGGGTAGTGCGCATTGTATGGGTGTGTGTTACATGACATTGACTAGTAGGAGTGAGAAAAACATCACAGGGTGGTGCGCATTGTATGGGAGTGTGTTACATTACATTCACTAGTAGGAGTGAGAAAAACATCACGGGGTGGTGCGCATTGTATGGGTGTGTGTTACATTTCATTCACTAGTAGGAGTGAGAAAAACACCACGGGGTGGTGTGAATCGGACGGTCTGAATTAGGATAGGCAGTGAGTGGCAATGTAGGATGGAGAAAAGCACCGCGGGGTGGTCAGCATGGGGAGGTCAGGGAACATGCAGTGGCAATGTAGGATAGGTTTCTAAAAAACATCGCGGGGTGGTGCGCATTGTATGGGTGTGTGTTACATTACATTCACTAGTAGGAGTGAGAAAAACATCATGGGGTGGTGTGAATCGGAGGGTCTGAATTAGGATAGGCAGTGAGTGGCAATGTAGGATGGAGAAAAGCACCGCGGGGTGGTCAGCATGGGGAGGTAGGGAACATGCAGTGGCAATGTAGGATAGTTTTCTTAAAAACATCGCGGGGTGGTGCGCATTGTATGGGTGTGTGTTACAATACATTCACTAGTAGGAGTGAGAAAAACATCACGAGGTGGTGTGCATTGTATGGGTGTGTGTTACATTACATTCACTTGTAGGAGTGAGAAAAACATCACGGGGTGGTGTGAATCGGAGGGTCTGAATTAGGATAGGCAGGGAGTGGCAATGTAGGATGGAGAAAAGCACCGCGGGGTGGTCAGCATGGGGAGGTCAGGGAACATGCAGTGGCAATGTAGGATAGGTTTCTGAAAAACATCACGGGGTGGTGCGCATTGTATGGGTGTGTGTTACATTACAGTGACTAGTAGGAGTGAGAAAAACATCACGGGCTGGTGCGCATTGTATGGGTGTGTGTTACGTTACATTCACTAGTAGGAGTGAGAAAAACATCACGGGGTGGTGTGAATCGGAGGGTCTGAATTAGGATAGGCAGTGAGTGGCAATGTAGGATGGAGAAAAGCACTGCGGGGTGGTCAGCATGGGGAGGTCAGGGAACATGCAGTGGCAATGTAGGATAGGTTTCTGAAAAACATCGCGGAGTGGTGCGCATTTTATGGGTGTGTGTTACATGACATTCACTAGAGGGAGTGAGAAAAATATCACGGGTTGGTGCGCATTGTATGGGTGTGTGTTACATTACATTCACTAGTAAGAGTGAGAAAAACATCACGGGGTGGTGTGAATCGGAGGGTCTGAATTAGGATAGGCAGTGAGTGGCAATGTAGGATGGAGAAAAGCACCGCGGGGTGGTCAGCATGGGGAGGTCAGGGAACATGCAGTGGCAATGTAGGATAGGTTTCTGAAAAACATCGCGGGGTGGTGGGCATTGTATGGGTGTGTGTTACATTACATTCACTTGTAGGAGTGAGAAAAACATCACGGGGTGGTGTGAATCGGAGGGTCTGAATTAGGATAGGCAGTGAGTGGCAATGTAGGATGGAGAAAAGCACCGCGGGGTGGTCAGCATGGGGAGGTCAGGGAACATGCAGTGGCAATGTAGGTTAGGTTTCTAAAAAACATCGCGGGGTGGTGCGCATTGTATGGGTGTGTGTTACATTACATTCACTAGTAGGAGTGAGAAAAACACCACGGGATGGTGTGAATCTGAGGGTCTGAATTAGGATAGGCAGTTAGTGGCAATGTAGGGTGGAGAAAAGCACCGCGGGGTGGTCAGCATGGGGTGGTCAGGGAACATGCAGTGGCAATGTAGGATAGGTTTCTGAAAAACATCGCTGGGTGGTGCGCATTGCATGGGTGTGTGTTACATTACAGTCACTAGTAGGAGTGAGAAAAACATCACGGGGTGGTGCGCATTGTATGGGTGTGTGTTACATTACATTCAATAGTAGGAGTGAGAAAAACACCACGGGGTGGTGTGAATCGGAGGGTCTGAATTAGGATAGGCAGTTAGTGGCAATGTAGGGTGGAGAAAAGCACCGCGGGGTGGTCAGCATGGGGTGGTCAGGGAACATGCAGTGGCAATGTAGGATAGGTTTTTAAAAAACATCGCGGGGTGGTGCGCATTGCATGGGTGTGTGTTACATTACAGTCACTAGTAGGAGTGAGAAAAACATCACGGGGTGCTGTGAATCGGAGGGTCTGAATTAGGATAGGCAGTGAGTGGCAATGTAGGATGGAGAAAAGCACCGCCGGTTGGTCAGCATGGGGAGGTCAGGGAACATGCAGTGGCAATGTAGGATAGGTTTCTGAAAAACATCACGGGGTGGTGCGCATTGTATGGGTGTGTGTTACATTACAGTCACTAGTAGGAGTGAGAATAACATCACGGGCTGGTGCGCATTGTATGGGTGTGTGTTAAGTTACATTCACTAGTAGGAGTGAGAAATACATCACGGGGAGGTGTGAATCGGAGGGTCTGAATTAGGATAGGCAGTGAGTGGCAATGTAGGATGGATAAAAGCACTGCGGGGTGGTCAGCATGGGGAGGTCAGGGAACATGCAGTGGCAATGTAGGATAGGTTTCTGAAAAACAACGCGGAGTGGTGCGCATTTTATGGGTGTGTGTTACATGACATTCACTAGTGGGAGTGAGAAAAACATCACGGGTTGGTGCGCATTGTATGGGTGTGTGTTAAGTTACATTCACTAGTAGGAGTGAGAAATACATCACGGGGAGGTGTGAATCGGAGGGTCTGAATTAGGATAGGCAGTGAGTGGCAATGTAGGATGGATAAAAGCACTGCGGGGTGGTCAGCATGGGGAGGTCAGGGAACATGCAGTGGCAATGTAGGATAGGTTTCTGAAAAACAACGCGGAGTGGTGCGCATTTTATGGGTGTGTGTTACATGACATTCACTAGTGGGAGTGAGAAAAACATCACGGGTTGGTGCGCATTGTATGGGTGTGTGTTACATTACATTCACTAGTAGGAGTGAGAAAAACATCACGGGGTTGTTCGCATTGTATGGTTTGTGTTACATTACATTCACTAGTAGGAGTGAGAAAAACATCACGGTGTGGTGTGAATCGGAGGGTCTGAATTAGGATAGGCAGTGAGTGGCAATGTAGGATAGAGAAAAGCACCGCGGGGTGGTCAGCATGGGGAGGTCAGGGAACATGCAGTTGCAATGTAGGATAGGTTTCTGAAAAACATCGCGGGGTGGTGGGCATTGTATGGGTGTGTGTTACATTACATTCACTTGTAGGAGTGAGAAAAACATCACGGGGTGCTGTGAATCGGAGGGTCTGAATTAGGATAGGCAGTGAGTGGCAATGTAGGATGGAGAAAAGCACCGCGGGGTGGTCAGCATGGGGAGGTCAGGGAACATGCAGTGGCAATGTAGGTTAGGTTTCTAAAAAACATCGCGGGGTGGTGCGCATTGTATGGGTGTGTGTTACATTACATTCACTAGTAGGAGTGAGAAAAACACCACGGGGTGGTGTGAATCGGAGGGTCTGAATTAGGATAGGCAGTTAGTGGCAATGTAGGGTGGAGAAAAGCACCGCGGGGTGGTCAGCATTGGGTGGTCAGGGAACATGCAGTGGCAATGTAGGATAGGTTTCTGAAAAACAACGCGGGGTGGTGCGCACTGCATGGGTGTGTGTTACATTACATTCACTAGTAGGAGTGAGAAAAACATCACGGGGTGGTGCGCATTGTATGGGTGTGTGTTACATTACATTCAATAATAGGAGTGAGAAAAACATCACGGGGTGGTGTGAATCGGAGGTTCTGAATTAGGATAGGCAGTGAGTGGCAATGTAGGATGGTGAAAAGCACCGCGGGGTGGTCAGCATGGGGAGGTCAGTGAACATGCAGTGGCAATGTACGATAGGTTTCTGAAAAACATCGCTGGGTGGTGCGCCTTGTATGGGTGTGTGTTACATTACATTCACTAGTAGGAATGAGAAAAATATCACGGGGTGGTGCGCATTGTATGGGTGTGTGTTACATTACATTCACTAGTAGGAGTGAGAAAAACATCACGGGGTGGTGCGCATTGTATGGGTGTGTGTTACATTACATTCACTAGTAGGAGTGAGAAAAACATCACGGGGTGGTGCGCATTGTATGGGTGTGTGTTACATTACATTCACTAGTAGGAGTGAGAACAACATCACGGGGTGGTGTGAATCGGAGAGTCTGAATTAGGATAGGCAGTGAGTGGCAAAGTAGGATGGAGAAAAGCACCGCGTGGTTGTCAGCATGGGGAGGTCCGGGAACATGCAGTGGCAATGTAGGATAGGTTTCTGAAAAACATCGCGGGGTGGTGCGCATTGTAGGGGGATTTGTTACATTACATTCACTTGTAGGAGTGAGAAAAACATCACGGGGTGGTGTGAATCGGAGGGTCTGAATTAGGATAGGCAGTGAGTGGCAATGTAGGATGGAGAAAAGAACCGCGGGGTGGTCAGCATGGGGAGGTCAGGGAACATGCAGTGGCAATATAGGATAGGTTTCTGAAAAACATCGCGGGGTGGTGCGCATTGTATGGGTGTGTGTTACATTACATTCACTAGTAGGAGTGAGAAAAACATCACGGGGTGGTGCGCATTGTATGGGTGTGTGTTACATTACATTCACTAGTAGGAGTGAGAAAAACATCACGGGGTGCTGTGAATCGGAGGGTCTGAATTAGGATAGGCAGTGAGTGGCAATGTAGGATGGAGAAAAGCACCGCGGGTTGGTCAGCATGGGGAGGTCAGGGAACATGCAGTGGCAATGTAGGATAGGTTTCTGAAAAACATCGCGGGGTGGTGCGCATTGTATGGGTGCGTGTTACATTACATTCACTAGTAGGAGTGAGAAAAACATCACGGGGTTGTGCGCATTGTATGGGTGTGTGTTACATTACATTCACTAGTAGGAGTGAGAAAAACATCACGGGGTGGTGTGAATCGGAGGGTCTGAATTAGGATAGGCAGTGAGTGGCAATGTAGGATGGAGAAAAGCACCGCGGGGTGGTCAGCATGGGGAGGTCAGGGAACATGCAGTGGCAATGTAGGATAGGTTTCTGAAAAACATCGCGGGGTGGTGGGCATTGTATGGGTGTGTGTTACATTACATTCACTTGTAGGAGTGAGAAAAACATCACGGGGTGCTGTGAATCGGAGGGTCTGAATTAGGATAGGCAGTGAGTCTCAATGTAGGATGGAGAAAAGCACCGCGGGGTGGTCAGCATGAGGAGGTCAGGGAACATGCAGTGGCAATGTAGGTTAGGTTTCTAAAAAACATCGCGAGGTGGTGCGCATTGTATGGGTGTGTGTTACATTACATTCACTTGTAGGAGTGAGAAAAACATCACGGGGTGGTGTGAATCGGAGGGTCTGAGTTAGGATAGGCAGTGAGTGGCAATGTAGGATGGAGAAAAGCACCACAGGGTGGTCAGCATGGGGAGGTCAGGGAACATGCAGTGGCAATGTAGGATAGGTTTCTGAAAAACATCTCGAGGTAGTGCGCATTGTATGGGTGTGTGTTACAATACATTCACTAGCAGGAGTGAGAAAAACATCACGGGGTGGTGCGCATTGTATGGGTGTGTGTTACATTACATTCACTAGTAGGAGTGAGAACAACATCACGGGGTGGTGTGAATCGGAGAGTCTGAATTAGGATAGGCAGTGAGTGGCAAAGTAGGATGGAGAAAAGCACCGCGTGGTGGTCAGCATGGGGAGGTCCGGGAACATGCAGTGGCAATGTAGGATAGGTTTCTGAAAAACATCGCGGGGTGGTGCGCATTGTATGGGGGTGTGTTACATTACATTCACTTGTAGGAGTGAGAAAAACATCACGGGGTGGGGTGAATCGGAGGGTCTGAATTAGGATAGGCAGTGAGTGGCAATGTAGGATGGAGAAAAGCACCGCGGGGTGGTCAGCATGGGGAGGTCAGGGAACATGCAGTGGCAATGTAGGATAGGTTTCTGAAAAACATCGCGGGGTGGTGCGCTTTGTATGTTTGTGTGTTACATTACATTCACTAGTAGGAGTGAGAAAAACATCACGGGGTGGTGCGCATTGTATGGGTGTGTGTTACATTACATTCACTAGTAGGAGTGAGAAAAGCATCACGGGGTGGTGCGCATTGTATGGGTGTGTGTTACATTACATTCACTAGTAGGAGTGAGAAAAACATCACGGGGTGGTGCGCATTGTATGGGTCTGTGTTACATTACATTCACTAGTAGGAGTGAGAACAACATCACGGGGTGGTGTGAATCGGAGAGTCTGAATTAGGATAGGCAGTGAGTGGCAAAGTAGGATGGAGAAAAGCACCGCTGGTTGGTCAGCATGGGGAGGTCAGGGAACATGCAGTGGCAATGTAGGATAGGTTTCTGAAAAACATCGCGGGGTGGTGCGCATTGCATGGGTGTGTGTTACATTACAGTCACTAGTAGGAGTGAGAAAAACATCACGGGGTGGTGCGCATTGTATGGGTGTGTGTTACATTACATTCAATAGTAGGAGTGAGAAAAACACCACGGGGTGGTGTGAATCGGAGGGTCTGAATTAGGATAGGCAGTTAGTGGCAATGTAGGGTGGAGAAAAGCACCGCGGGGTGGTCAGCATGGGGTGGTCAGGGAACATGCAGTGGCAATGTAGGATAGGTTTCTGAAAAACATCGCGGGGTGGTGCGCATTGCATGGATGTGTGTTACATTACAGTCACTAGTAGGAGTGAGAAAAACATCACGGGGTGCTGTGAATCGTAGGGTCTGAATTAGGATAGGCAGTGAGTGGCAATGTAGGAAGGAGAAAAGCACCGCGGGTTGGTCAGCATGGGGAGGTCAGGGAACATGCAGTGGCAATGTAGGATAGCTTTCTGAAAAACAACACGGGGTGGTGCGCATTGTATGGGTGTGTGTTACATTACAGTCACTAGTAGGAATGAGAATAACATCACGGGCTGGTGCGCATTGTATGGGTGTGTGTTACGTTACATTCACTAGTAGGAGTGAGAAAAACATCACGGGGTGGTGTGAATCGGAGGGTCTGAATTAGGATAGGCAGTGAGTGGCAATGTAGGATGGATAAAAGCACTGCGGGGTGGTCAGCATGGGGAGGTCAGGGAACATGCAGTGGCAATGTAGGATAGGTTTCTGAAAAACAACGCGGAGTGGTGCGCATTTTATGGGTGTGTGTTACATGACATTCACTAGTGGGAGTGAGAAAAACATCACGGGTTGGTGCGCATTGTATGGGTGTGTGTTACATTCACTAGTAGGAGTGAGAAAAACATCACGGGGTGGTGTGAATCGGAGGGTCTGAATTAGGATAGGCAGTGAGTGGCAATGTAGGATGGAGAAAAGCACCGCGGGGTGGTCAGCATGGGGAGGTCAGGGAACATGCAGTGGCAATGTAGGATAGGTTTCTGAAAAACATCGCGGGGTGGTGCGCATTGTATGGGTGCGTGTTACATTACATTCACTAGTAGGAGTGAGAAAAACATCACGGGGTTGTGCGCATTGTATGGGTGTGTGTTACATTACATTCACTAGTAGGAGTGAGAAAAACATCACGGGGTGGTGTGAATCGGAGGGTCTGAATTAGGATAGGCAGCGAGTGGCAATGTAGGATGGAGAAAAGCACCGCGGGGTGGTCAGCATGGGGAGGTCAGGGAACATGCAGTGGCAATGTAGGATAGGTTTCTGAAAAACATCGCGGGGTGGTGGGCATTGTATGGGTGTGTGTTACATTACATTCACTTGTAGGAGTGAGAAAAACATCACGGGGTGCTGTGAATCGGAGGGTCTGAATTAGGATAGGCAGTGAGTGGCAGTGTAGGATGGAGAAAAGCACCGCGGGGTGGTCAGCATGGGGAGGTCAGGGAACATGCAGTGGCAATGTAGGTTAGGTTTCTAAAAAACATCGCGGGGTGGTGCGCATTGTATGGGTGTGTGTTACATTACATTCACTAGTAGGAGTGAGAAAAACACCACGGGGTGGTGTTAATTGGAGGGTCTGAATTAGGATAGGCAGTTAGTGGCAATGTAGGGTGGAGAAAAGCACCGCGGGGTGGTCAGCATGGGGTGGTCAGGGAACATGCAGTGGCAATGTAGGATAGGTTTCTGAAAAACATCGCGGGGTGGTGCGCATTGCATGGGTGTGTGTTACATTACATTCACTAGTAGGAGTGAGAAAAACATCACGGGGTGGTGCGCATTGTATGGGTGTGTGTTACATTACATTCAATAGTAGGAGTGAGAAAAACATCACGGGGTGGTGTGAATCGGAGGTTCTGAATTAGGATAGGCAGTGAGTGGCAATGTAGGATGGAGAAAAGCACCGCGGGGTGGTCAGCATGGGGAGGTCAGGGAACATGCAGTGGCAATGTAGGATAGGTTTCTGAAAAACATCACGGGGTGGTGCGCATTGTATGGGTGTGTGTTACATTACAGTGACTAGTAGGAGTGAGAAAAACATCACGGGCTGGTGCGCATTGTATGGGTGTGTGTTACGTTACATTCACTAGTAGGAGTGAGAAAAACATCACGGGGTGGTGTGAATCGGAGGGTCTGAATTAGGATAGGCAGTGAGTGGCAATGTAGGATGGAGAAAAGCACTGCGGGGTGGTCAGCATGGGGAGGTCAGGGAACATGCAGTGGCAATGTAGGATAGGTTTCTGAAAAACATCGCGGAGTGGTGCGCATTTTATGGGTGTGTGTTACATGACATTCACTAGAGGGAGTGAGAAAAATATCACGGGTTGGTGCGCATTGTATGGGTGTGTGTTACATTACATTCACTAGTAAGAGTGAGAAAAACATCACGGGGTGGTGTGAATCGGAGGGTCTGAATTAGGATAGGCAGTGAGTGGCAATGTAGGATGGAGAAAAGCACCGCGGGGTGGTCAGCATGGGGAGGTCAGGGAACATGCAGTGGCAATGTAGGATAGGTTTCTGAAAAACATCGCGGGGTGGTGGGCATTGTATGGGTGTGTGTTACATTACATTCACTTGTAGGAGTGAGAAAAACATCACGGGGTGGTGTGAATCGGAGGGTCTGAATTAGGATAGGCAGTGAGTGGCAATGTAGGATGGAGAAAAGCACCGCGGGGTGGTCAGCATGGGGAGGTCAGGGAACATGCAGTGGCAATGTAGGTTAGGTTTCTAAAAAACATCGCGGGGTGGTGCGCATTGTATGGGTGTGTGTTACATTACATTCACTAGTAGGAGTGAGAAAAACACCACGGGATGGTGTGAATCTGAGGGTCTGAATTAGGATAGGCAGTTAGTGGCAATGTAGGGTGGAGAAAAGCACCGCGGGGTGGTCAGCATGGGGTGGTCAGGGAACATGCAGTGGCAATGTAGGATAGGTTTCTGAAAAACATCGCTGGGTGGTGCGCATTGCATGGGTGTGTGTTACATTACAGTCACTAGTAGGAGTGAGAAAAACATCACGGGGTGGTGCGCATTGTATGGGTGTGTGTTACATTACATTCAATAGTAGGAGTGAGAAAAACACCACGGGGTGGTGTGAATCGGAGGGTCTGAATTAGGATAGGCAGTTAGTGGCAATGTAGGGTGGAGAAAAGCACCGCGGGGTGGTCAGCATGGGGTGGTCAGGGAACATGCAGTGGCAATGTAGGATAGGTTTTTAAAAAACATCGCGGGGTGGTGCGCATTGCATGGGTGTGTGTTACATTACAGTCACTAGTAGGAGTGAGAAAAACATCACGGGGTGCTGTGAATCGGAGGGTCTGAATTAGGATAGGCAGTGAGTGGCAATGTAGGATGGAGAAAAGCACCGCCGGTTGGTCAGCATGGGGAGGTCAGGGAACATGCAGTGGCAATGTAGGATAGGTTTCTGAAAAACATCACGGGGTGGTGCGCATTGTATGGGTGTGTGTTACATTACAGTCACTAGTAGGAGTGAGAATAACATCACGGGCTGGTGCGCATTGTATGGGTGTGTGTTAAGTTACATTCACTAGTAGGAGTGAGAAATACATCACGGGGAGGTGTGAATCGGAGGGTCTGAATTAGGATAGGCAGTGAGTGGCAATGTAGGATGGATAAAAGCACTGCGGGGTGGTCAGCATGGGGAGGTCAGGGAACATGCAGTGGCAATGTAGGATAGGTTTCTGAAAAACAACGCGGAGTGGTGCGCATTTTATGGGTGTGTGTTACATGACATTCACTAGTGGGAGTGAGAAAAACATCACGGGTTGGTGCGCATTGTATGGGTGTGTGTTACATTACATTCACTAGTAGGAGTGAGAAAAACATCACGGGGTGGTGTGAATCGGAGGGTCTGAATTAGGATAGGCAATGAGTGGCAATGTAGGATGGAGAAAAGCACCGCGGGGTGGTCAGCATTGAGAGGTCAGGGAACATGCAGTGGCAATGTAGGATAGGTTTCTGAAAAACATCGCGGGGTGGTGCGCATTGTATGGGTGCGTGTTACATTACATTCACTAGTAGGAGTGAGAAAAACATCACGGGGTTGTTCGCATTGTATGGTTTGTGTTACATTACATTCACTAGTAGGAGTGAGAAAAACATCACGGTGTGGTGTGAATCGGAGGGTCTGAATTAGGATAGGCAGTGAGTGGCAATGTAGGATAGAGAAAAGCACCGCGGGGTGGTCAGCATGGGGAGGTCAGGGAACATGCAGTTGCAATGTAGGATAGGTTTCTGAAAAACATCGCGGGGTGGTGGGCATTGTATGGGTGTGTGTTACATTACATTCACTTGTAGGAGTGAGAAAAACATCACGGGGTGCTGTGAATCGGAGGGTCTGAATTAGGATAGGCAGTGAGTGGCAATGTAGGATGGAGAAAAGCACCGCGGGGTGGTCAGCATGGGGAGGTCAGGGAACATGCAGTGGCAATGTAGGTTAGGTTTCTAAAAAACATCGCGGGGTGGTGCGCATTGTATGGGTGTGTGTTACATTACATTCACTAGTAGGAGTGAGAAAAACACCACGGGGTGGTGTGAATCGGAGGGTCTGAATTAGGATAGGCAGTGAGTGGCAATGTAGGATGGAGAAAAGCACCACAGGGTGGTCAGCATGGGGAGGTCAGGGAACATGCAGTGGCAATGTAGGATAGGTTTCTGAAAAACATCTCGAGGTAGTGCGCATTGTATGGGTGTGTGTTACAATACATTCACTAGCAGGAGTGAGAAAAACATCACGGGGTGGTGCGCATTGTATGGGTGTGTGTTACATTACATTCACTAGTAGGAGTGAGAACAACATCACGGGGTGGTGTGAATCGGAGAGTCTGAATTAGGATAGGCAGTGAGTGGCAAAGTAGGATGGAGAAAAGCACCGCGTGGTGGTCAGCATGGGGAGGTCCGGGAACATGCAGTGGCAATGTAGGATAGGTTTCTGAAAAACATCGCGGGGTGGTGCGCATTGTATGGGGGTGTGTTACATTACATTCACTTGTAGGAGTGAGAAAAACATCACGGGGTGGGGTGAATCGGAGGGTCTGAATTAGGATAGGCAGTGAGTGGCAATGTAGGATGGAGAAAAGCACCGCGGGGTGGTCAGCATGGGGAGGTCAGGGAACATGCAGTGGCAATGTAGGATAGGTTTCTGAAAAACATCGCGGGGTGGTGCGCTTTGTATGTTTGTGTGTTACATTACATTCACTAGTAGGAGTGAGAAAAACATCACGGGGTGGTGCGCATTGTATGGGTGTGTGTTACATTACATTCACTAGTAGGAGTGAGAAAAGCATCACGGGGTGGTGCGCATTGTATGGGTGTGTGTTACATTACATTCACTAGTAGGAGTGAGAAAAACATCACGGGGTGGTGCGCATTGTATGGGTCTGTGTTACATTACATTCACTAGTAGGAGTGAGAACAACATCACGGGGTGGTGTGAATCGGAGAGTCTGAATTAGGATAGGCAGTGAGTGGCAAAGTAGGATGGAGAAAAGCACCGCTGGTTGGTCAGCATGGGGAGGTCAGGGAACATGCAGTGGCAATGTAGGATAGGTTTCTGAAAAACATCGCGGGGTGGTGCGCATTGCATGGGTGTGTGTTACATTACAGTCACTAGTAGGAGTGAGAAAAACATCACGGGGTGGTGCGCATTGTATGGGTGTGTGTTACATTACATTCAATAGTAGGAGTGAGAAAAACACCACGGGGTGGTGTGAATCGGAGGGTCTGAATTAGGATAGGCAGTTAGTGGCAATGTAGGGTGGAGAAAAGCACCGCGGGGTGGTCAGCATGGGGTGGTCAGGGAACATGCAGTGGCAATGTAGGATAGGTTTCTGAAAAACATCGCGGGGTGGTGCGCATTGCATGGATGTGTGTTACATTACAGTCACTAGTAGGAGTGAGAAAAACATCACGGGGTGCTGTGAATCGTAGGGTCTGAATTAGGATAGGCAGTGAGTGGCAATGTAGGAAGGAGAAAAGCACCGCGGGTTGGTCAGCATGGGGAGGTCAGGGAACATGCAGTGGCAATGTAGGATAGCTTTCTGAAAAACAACACGGGGTGGTGCGCATTGTATGGGTGTGTGTTACATTACAGTCACTAGTAGGAATGAGAATAACATCACGGGCTGGTGCGCATTGTATGGGTGTGTGTTACGTTACATTCACTAGTAGGAGTGAGAAAAACATCACGGGGTGGTGTGAATCGGAGGGTCTGAATTAGGATAGGCAGTGAGTGGCAATGTAGGATGGATAAAAGCACTGCGGGGTGGTCAGCATGGGGAGGTCAGGGAACATGCAGTGGCAATGTAGGATAGGTTTCTGAAAAACAACGCGGAGTGGTGCGCATTTTATGGGTGTGTGTTACATGACATTCACTAGTGGGAGTGAGAAAAACATCACGGGTTGGTGCGCATTGTATGGGTGTGTGTTACATTCACTAGTAGGAGTGAGAAAAACATCACGGGGTGGTGTGAATCGGAGGGTCTGAATTAGGATAGGCAGTGAGTGGCAATGTAGGATGGAGAAAAGCACCGCGGGGTGGTCAGCATGGGGAGGTCAGGGAACATGCAGTGGCAATGTAGGATAGGTTTCTGAAAAACATCGCGGGGTGGTGCGCATTGTATGGGTGCGTGTTACATTACATTCACTAGTAGGAGTGAGAAAAACATCACGGGGTTGTGCGCATTGTATGGGTGTGTGTTACATTACATTCACTAGTAGGAGTGAGAAAAACATCACGGGGTGGTGTGAATCGGAGGGTCTGAATTAGGATAGGCAGCGAGTGGCAATGTAGGATGGAGAAAAGCACCGCGGGGTGGTCAGCATGGGGAGGTCAGGGAACATGCAGTGGCAATGTAGGATAGGTTTCTGAAAAACATCGCGGGGTGGTGGGCATTGTATGGGTGTGTGTTACATTACATTCACTTGTAGGAGTGAGAAAAACATCACGGGGTGCTGTGAATCGGAGGGTCTGAATTAGGATAGGCAGTGAGTGGCAGTGTAGGATGGAGAAAAGCACCGCGGGGTGGTCAGCATGGGGAGGTCAGGGAACATGCAGTGGCAATGTAGGTTAGGTTTCTAAAAAACATCGCGGGGTGGTGCGCATTGTATGGGTGTGTGTTACATTACATTCACTAGTAGGAGTGAGAAAAACACCACGGGGTGGTGTTAATTGGAGGGTCTGAATTAGGATAGGCAGTTAGTGGCAATGTAGGGTGGAGAAAAGCACCGCGGGGTGGTCAGCATGGGGTGGTCAGGGAACATGCAGTGGCAATGTAGGATAGGTTTCTGAAAAACATCGCGGGGTGGTGCGCATTGCATGGGTGTGTGTTACATTACATTCACTAGTAGGAGTGAGAAAAACATCACGGGGTGGTGCGCATTGTATGGGTGTGTGTTACATTACATTCAATAGTAGGAGTGAGAAAAACATCACGGGGTGGTGTGAATCGGAGGTTCTGAATTAGGATAGGCAGTGAGTGGCAATGTAGGATGGAGAAAAGCACCGTGGGGTGGTCAGCATGGGGAGGTCAGGGAACATGCAGTGGCAATGTAGGATAGGTTTCTGAAAAACATCACGGGGTGGTGCGCATTGTATGGGTGTGTGTTACATTACAGTGACTAGTAGGAGTGAGAAAAACATCACGGGCTGGTGCGCATTGTATGGGTGTGTGTTACGTTACATTCACTAGTAGGAGTGAGAAAAACATCACGGGGTGGTGTGAATCGGAGGGTCTGAATTAGGATAGGCAGTGAGTGGCAATGTAGGATGGAGAAAAGCACTGCGGGGTGGTCAGCATGGGGAGGTCAGGGAACATGCAGTGGCAATGTAGGATAGGTTTCTGAAAAACATCGCGGAGTGGTGCGCATTTTATGGGTGTGTGTTACATGGCATTCACTAGAGGGAGTGAGAAAAATATCACGGGTTGGTGCGCATTGTATGGGTGTGTGTTACATTACATTCACTAGTAAGAGTGAGAAAAACATCACGGGGTGGTGTGAATCGGAGGGTCTGAATTAGGATAGGCAGTGAGTGGCAATGTAGGATGGAGAAAAGCACCGCGGGGTGGTCAGCATGGGGAGGTCAGGGAACATGCAGTGGCAATGTAGGATAGGTTTCTGAAAAACATCGCGGGGTGGTGGGCATTGTATGGGTGTGTGTTACATTACATTCACTTGTAGGAGTGAGAAAAACATCACGGGGTGGTGTGAATCGGAGGGTCTGAATTAGGATAGGCAGTGAGTGGCAATGTAGGATGGAGAAAAGCACCGCGGGGTGGTCAGCATGGGGAGGTCAGGGAACATGCAGTGGCAATGTAGGTTAGGTTTCTAAAAAACATCGCGGGGTGGTGCGCATTGTATGGGTGTGTGTTACATTACATTCACTAGTAGGAGTGAGAAAAACACCACGGGATGGTGTGAATCTGAGGGTCTGAATTAGGATAGGCAGTTAGTGGCAATGTAGGGTGGAGAAAAGCACCGCGGGGTGGTCAGCATGGGGTGGTCAGGGAACATGCAGTGGCAATGTAGGATAGGTTTCTGAAAAACATCGCTGGGTGGTGCGCATTGCATGGGTGTGTGTTACATTACAGTCACTAGTAGGAGTGAGAAAAACATCACGGGGTGGTGCGCATTGTATGGGTGTGTGTTACATTACATTCAATAGTAGGAGTGAGAAAAACACCACGGGGTGGTGTGAATCGGAGGGTCTGAATTAGGATAGGCAGTTAGTGGCAATGTAGGGTGGAGAAAAGCACCGCGGGGTGGTCAGCATGGGGTGGTCAGGGAACATGCAGTGGCAATGTAGGATAGGTTTTTAAAAAACATCGCGGGGTGGTGCGCATTGCATGGGTGTGTGTTACATTACAGTCACTAGTAGGAGTGAGAAAAACATCACGGGGTGCTGTGAATCGGAGGGTCTGAATTAGGATAGGCAGTGAGTGGCAATGTAGGATGGAGAAAAGCACCGCCGGTTGGTCAGCATGGGGAGGTCAGGGAACATGCAGTGGCAATGTAGGATAGGTTTCTGAAAAACATCACGGGGTGGTGCGCATTGTATGGGTGTGTGTTACATTACAGTCACTAGTAGGAGTGAGAATAACATCACGGGCTGGTGCGCATTGTATGGGTGTGTGTTAAGTTACATTCACTAGTAGGAGTGAGAAATACATCACGGGGAGGTGTGAATCGGAGGGTCTGAATTAGGATAGGCAGTGAGTGGCAATGTAGGATGGATAAAAGCACTGCGGGGTGGTCAGCATGGGGAGGTCAGGGAACATGCAGTGGCAATGTAGGATAGGTTTCTGAAAAACAACGCGGAGTGGTGCGCATTTTATGGGTGTGTGTTACATGACATTCACTAGTGGGAGTGAGAAAAACATCACGGGTTGGTGCGCATTGTATGGGTGTGTGTTACATTACATTCACTAGTAGGAGTGAGAAAAACATCACGGGGTGGTGTGAATCGGAGGGTCTGAATTAGGATAGGCAATGAGTGGCAATGTAGGATGGAGAAAAGCACCGCGGGGTGGTCAGCATTGGGAGGTCAGGGAACATGCAGTGGCAATGTAGGATAGGTTTCTGAAAAACATCGCGGGGTGGTGCGCATTGTATGGGTGCGTGTTACATTACATTCACTAGTAGGAGTGAGAAAAACATCACGGGGTTGTTCGCATTGTATGGTTTGTGTTACATTACATTCACTAGTAGGAGTGAGAAAAACATCACGGTGTGGTGTGAATCGGAGGGTCTGAATTAGGATAGGCAGTGAGTGGCAATGTAGGATAGAGAAAAGCACCGCGGGGTGGTCAGCATGGGGAGGTCAGGGAACATGCAGTTGCAATGTAGGATAGGTTTCTGAAAAACATCGCGGGGTGGTGGGCATTGTATGGGTGTGTGTTACATTACATTCACTTGTAGGAGTGAGAAAAACATCACGGGGTGCTGTGAATCGGAGGGTCTGAATTAGGATAGGCAGTGAGTGGCAATGTAGGATGGAGAAAAGCACCGCGGGGTGGTCAGCATGGGGAGGTCAGGGAACATGCAGTGGCAATGTAGGTTAGGTTTCTAAAAAACATCGCGGGGTGGTGCGCATTGTATGGGTGTGTGTTACATTACATTCACTAGTAGGAGTGAGAAAAACACCACGGGGTGGTGTGAATCGGAGGGTCTGAATTAGGATAGGCAGTTAGTGGCAATGTAGGGTGGAGAAAAGCACCGCGGGGTGGTCAGCATTGGGTGGTCAGGGAACATGCAGTGGCAATGTAGGATAGGTTTCTGAAAAACAACGCGGGGTGGTGCGCACTGCATGGGTGTGTGTTACATTACATTCACTAGTAGGAGTGAGAAAAACATCACGGGGTGGTGCGCATTGTATGGGTGTGTGTTACATTACATTCAATAATAGGAGTGAGAAAAACATCACGGGGTGGTGTGAATCGGAGGTTCTGAATTAGGATAGGCAGTGAGTGGCAATGTAGGATGGTGAAAAGCACCGCGGGGTGGTCAGCATGGGGAGGTCAGTGAACATGCAGTGGCAATGTACGATAGGTTTCTGAAAAACATCGCTGGGTGGTGCGCCTTGTATGGGTGTGTGTTACATTACATTCACTAGTAGGAATGAGAAAAATATCACGGGGTGGTGCGCATTGTATGGGTGTGTGTTACATTACATTCACTAGTAGGAGTGAGAAAAACATCACGGGGTGGTGCGCATTGTATGGGTGTGTGTTACATTACATTCACTAGTAGGAGTGAGAAAAACATCACGGGGTGGTGCGCATTGTATGGGTGTGTGTTACATTACATTCACTAGTAGGAGTGAGAACAACATCACGGGGTGGTGTGAATCGGAGAGTCTGAATTAGGATAGGCAGTGAGTGGCAAAGTAGGATGGAGAAAAGCACCGCGTGGTTGTCAGCATGGGGAGGTCCGGGAACATGCAGTGGCAATGTAGGATAGGTTTCTGAAAAACATCGCGGGGTGGTGCGCATTGTAGGGGGATTTGTTACATTACATTCACTTGTAGGAGTGAGAAAAACATCACGGGGTGGTGTGAATCGGAGGGTCTGAATTAGGATAGGCAGTGAGTGGCAATGTAGGATGGAGAAAAGAACCGCGGGGTGGTCAGCATGGGGAGGTCAGGGAACATGCAGTGGCAATATAGGATAGGTTTCTGAAAAACATCGCGGGGTGGTGCGCATTGTATGGGTGTGTGTTACATTACATTCACTAGTAGGAGTGAGAAAAACATCACGGGGTGGTGCGCATTGTATGGGTGTGTGTTACATTACATTCACTAGTAGGAGTGAGAAAAACATCACGGGGTGCTGTGAATCGGAGGGTCTGAATTAGGATAGGCAGTGAGTGGCAATGTAGGATGGAGAAAAGCACCGCGGGTTGGTCAGCATGGGGAGGTCAGGGAACATGCAGTGGCAATGTAGGATAGGTTTCTGAAAAACATCGCGGGGTGGTGCGCATTGTATGGGTGCGTGTTACATTACATTCACTAGTAGGAGTGAGAAAAACATCACGGGGTTGTGCGCATTGTATGGGTGTGTGTTACATTACATTCACTAGTAGGAGTGAGAAAAACATCACGGGGTGGTGTGAATCGGAGGGTCTGAATTAGGATAGGCAGTGAGTGGCAATGTAGGATGGAGAAAAGCACCGCGGGGTGGTCAGCATGGGGAGG
The DNA here is from genome assembly GCF_034190915.1 of Cavia porcellus. Taxonomy (NCBI): domain Eukaryota; kingdom Metazoa; phylum Chordata; class Mammalia; order Rodentia; family Caviidae; genus Cavia; species Cavia porcellus. The sequence continues at coordinate 34,529,924 of NW_026947515.1, forward strand.
TCAGGGAACATGCAGTGGCAATGTAGGATAGGTTTCTGAAAAACATCGCGGGGTGGTGGGCATTGTATGGGTGTGTGTTACATTACATTCACTTGTAGGAGTGAGAAAAACATCACGGGGTGCTGTGAATCGGAGGGTCTGAATTAGGATAGGCAGTGAGTCTCAATGTAGGATGGAGAAAAGCACCGCGGGGTGGTCAGCATGAGGAGGTCAGGGAACATGCAGTGGCAATGTAGGTTAGGTTTCTAAAAAACATCGCGAGGTGGTGCGCATTGTATGGGTGTGTGTTACATTACATTCACTTGTAGGAGTGAGAAAAACATCACGGGGTGGTGTGAATCGGAGGGTCTGAGTTAGGATAGGCAGTGAGTGGCAATGTAGGATGGAGAAAAGCACCACAGGGTGGTCAGCATGGGGAGGTCAGGGAACATGCAGTGGCAATGTAGGATAGGTTTCTGAAAAACATCTCGAGGTAGTGCGCATTGTATGGGTGTGTGTTACAATACATTCACTAGCAGGAGTGAGAAAAACATCACGGGGTGGTGCGCATTGTATGGGTGTGTGTTACATTACATTCACTAGTAGGAGTGAGAACAACATCACGGGGTGGTGTGAATCGGAGAGTCTGAATTAGGATAGGCAGTGAGTGGCAAAGTAGGATGGAGAAAAGCACCGCGTGGTGGTCAGCATGGGGAGGTCCGGGAACATGCAGTGGCAATGTAGGATAGGTTTCTGAAAAACATCGCGGGGTGGTGCGCATTGTATGGGGGTGTGTTACATTACATTCACTTGTAGGAGTGAGAAAAACATCACGGGGTGGGGTGAATCGGAGGGTCTGAATTAGGATAGGCAGTGAGTGGCAATGTAGAATGGAGAAAAGCACCGCGGGGTGGTCAGCATGGGGAGGTCAGGGAACATGCAGTGGCAATGTAGGATAGGTTTCTGAAAAACATCGCGGGGTGGTGCGCTTTGTATGTTTGTGTGTTACATTACATTCACTAGTAGGAGTGAGAAAAACATCACGGGGTGGTGCGCATTGTATGGGTGTGTGTTACATTACATTCACTAGTAGGAGTGAGAAAAGCATCACGGGGTGGTGCGCATTGTATGGGTGTGTGTTACATTACATTCACTAGTAGGAGTGAGAAAAACATCACGGGGTGGTGCGCATTGTATGGGTCTGTGTTACATTACATTCACTAGTAGGAGTGAGAACAACATCACGGGGTGGTGTGAATCGGAGAGTCTGAATTAGGATAGGCAGTGAGTGGCAAAGTAGGATGGAGAAAAGCACCGCTGGTTGGTCAGCATGGGGAGGTCAGGGAACATGCAGTGGCAATGTAGGATAGGTTTCTGAAAAACATCGCGGGGTGGTGCGCATTGCATGGGTGTGTGTTACATTACAGTCACTAGTAGGAGTGAGAAAAACATCACGGGGTGGTGCGCATTGTATGGGTGTGTGTTACATTACATTCAATAGTAGGAGTGAGAAAAACACCACGGGGTGGTGTGAATCGGAGGGTCTGAATTAGGATAGGCAGTTAGTGGCAATGTAGGGTGGAGAAAAGCACCGCGGGGTGGTCAGCATGGGGTGGTCAGGGAACATGCAGTGGCAATGTAGGATAGGTTTCTGAAAAACATCGCGGGGTGGTGCGCATTGCATGGATGTGTGTTACATTACAGTCACTAGTAGGAGTGAGAAAAACATCACGGGGTGCTGTGAATCGTAGGGTCTGAATTAGGATAGGCAGTGAGTGGCAATGTAGGAAGGAGAAAAGCACCGCGGGTTGGTCAGCATGGGGAGGTCAGGGAACATGCAGTGGCAATGTAGGATAGCTTTCTGAAAAACAACACGGGGTGGTGCGCATTGTATGGGTGTGTGTTACATTACAGTCACTAGTAGGAATGAGAATAACATCACGGGCTGGTGCGCATTGTATGGGTGTGTGTTACGTTACATTCACTAGTAGGAGTGAGAAAAACATCACGGGGTGGTGTGAATCGGAGGGTCTGAATTAGGATAGGCAGTGAGTGGCAATGTAGGATGGATAAAAGCACTGCGGGGTGGTCAGCATGGGGAGGTCAGGGAACATGCAGTGGCAATGTAGGATAGGTTTCTGAAAAACAACGCGGAGTGGTGCGCATTTTATGGGTGTGTGTTACATGACATTCACTAGTGGGAGTGAGAAAAACATCACGGGTTGGTGCGCATTGTATGGGTGTGTGTTACATTCACTAGTAGGAGTGAGAAAAACATCACGGGGTGGTGTGAATCGGAGGGTCTGAATTAGGATAGGCAGTGAGTGGCAATGTAGGATGGAGAAAAGCACCGCGGGGTGGTCAGCATGGGGAGGTCAGGGAACATGCAGTGGCAATGTAGGATAGGTTTCTGAAAAACATCGCGGGGTGGTGCGCATTGTATGGGTGCGTGTTACATTACATTCACTAGTAGGAGTGAGAAAAACATCACGGGGTTGTGCGCATTGTATGGGTGTGTGTTACATTACATTCACTAGTAGGAGTGAGAAAAACATCACGGGGTGGTGTGAATCGGAGGGTCTGAATTAGGATAGGCAGCGAGTGGCAATGTAGGATGGAGAAAAGCACCGCGGGGTGGTCAGCATGGGGAGGTCAGGGAACATGCAGTGGCAATGTAGGATAGGTTTCTGAAAAACATCGCGGGGTGGTGGGCATTGTATGGGTGTGTGTTACATTACATTCACTTGTAGGAGTGAGAAAAACATCACGGGGTGCTGTGAATCGGAGGGTCTGAATTAGGATAGGCAGTGAGTGGCAGTGTAGGATGGAGAAAAGCACCGCGGGGTGGTCAGCATGGGGAGGTCAGGGAACATGCAGTGGCAATGTAGGTTAGGTTTCTAAAAAACATCGCGGGGTGGTGCGCATTGTATGGGTGTGTGTTACATTACATTCACTAGTAGGAGTGAGAAAAACACCACGGGGTGGTGTTAATTGGAGGGTCTGAATTAGGATAGGCAGTTAGTGGCAATGTAGGGTGGAGAAAAGCACCGCGGGGTGGTCAGCATGGGGTGGTCAGGGAACATGCAGTGGCAATGTAGGATAGGTTTCTGAAAAACATCGCGGGGTGGTGCGCATTGCATGGGTGTGTGTTACATTACATTCACTAGTAGGAGTGAGAAAAACATCACGGGGTGGTGCGCATTGTATGGGTGTGTGTTACATTACATTCAATAGTAGGAGTGAGAAAAACATCACGGGGTGGTGTGAATCGGAGGTTCTGAATTAGGATAGGCAGTGAGTGGCAATGTAGGATGGTGAAAAGCACCGCGGGGTGGTCAGCATGGGGAGGTCAGTGAACATGCAGTGGCAATGTACGATAGGTTTCTGAGAAACATCGCGGGGTGGTGCGCCTTGTATGGGTGTGTGTTACATTACATTCACTAGTAGGAATGAGAAAAATATCACGGGGTGGTGCGCATTGTATGGGTGTGTGTTACATTACATTCACTAGTAGGAGTGAGAAAAACATCACGGGGTGGTGCGCATTGTATGGGTGTGTGTTACATTACATTCACTAGTAGGAGTGAGAAAAACATCACGGGGTGGTGCACATTGTATGGGTGTGTGTTACATTACATTCACTAGTAGGAGTGAGAACAACATCACGGGGTGGTGTGAATCGGAGAGTCTGAATTAGGATAGGCAGTGAGTGGCAAAGTAGGATGGAGAAAAGCACCGCGTGGTTGTCACCATGGGGAGGTTCGGGAACATGCAGTGGCAATGTAGGATAGGTTTCTGAAAAACATCGCAGGGTGGTGCGCATTGTAGGGGGTGTGTTACATTACATTCACTTGTAGGAGTGAGAAAAACATCACGGGGTGGTGTGAATCGGAGGGTCTGAATTAGGATAGGCAGTGAGTGGCAATGTAGGATGGAGAAAAGCACCGCGGGGTGGTCAGCATGGGGAGGTCAGTGAACAGGCAGTGGCAATGTACGATAGGTTTCTGAGAAACATCGCGGGTTGGTGCGCCTTGTATGGGTGTGTGTTACATTACATTCACTAGTAGGAATGAGAAAAACATCACGGGGTGGTGCGCATTGTATGGGTGTGTGTTACATTACATTCACTAGTAGGAGTGAGAAAAACATCACGGGGTGCTGTGAATCGGAGGGTCTGAATTAGGATAGGCAGTGAGTGGCAATGTAGGATGGAGAAAAGCACCGTGGGTTGGTCAGCATGGGGAGGTCAGGGAACATGCAGTGGCAATGTAGGATAGGTTTCTGAAAAACATCACGGGGTGGTGCGCATTGTATGTGTGTGTGTTACATTACAGTCACAAGTAGGAGTGAGAAAAACATCACGGGCTGGTGCGCATTGTATGGGTGTGTGTTACGTTACATTCACTAGTAGGAGTGAGAAAAACATCACGGGGTGGTGTGAACCGGAGGGTCTGAATTAGGATAGGCAGTGAGTGGCAATGTAGGATGGATAAAAGCACTGCGGGGTGGTCAGCATGGGGAGGTCAGGGAACATGCAGTGGCAATGTAGGATAGGTTTCTGAAAAACAACACGGAGTGGTGCGCATTTTATGGGTGTGTGTTACATGACATTCACTAGTGGGAGTGAGAAAAACATCACGGGTTGGTGCGCATTGTATGGGTGTGTGTTACATTACATTCACTAGTAGGCGTGAGAAAAACATCACGGGGTGGTGTGAATCGGAGGGTCTGAATTAGGATAGGCAGTGAGTGGCAATGTAGGATGGAGAAAAGCACCGCGGGGTGGTCAGCATGGGGAGGTCAGGGAACATGCAGTGGCAATGTAGGATAGGTTTCTGAAAAACATCGCGGGGTGGTGGGCATTGTATGGGTGTGTGTTACATTACATTCACTTGTAGGAGTGAGAAAAACATCACGGGGTGCTGTGAATCGGAGGGTCTGAATTAGGATAGGCAGTGAGTGGCAGTGTAGGATGGAGAAAAGCACCGCGGGGTGGTCAGCATGGGGAGGTCAGGGAACATGCAGTGGCAATGTAGGTTAGGTTTCTAAAAAACATCGCGGGGTGGTGCGCATTGTATGGGTGTGTGTTACATTACATTCACTAGTAGGAGTGAGAAAAACACCACGGGGTGGTGTGAATCGGAGGGTCTGAATTAGGATAGGCAGTTAGTGGCAATGTAGGGTGGAGAAAAGCACCGCGGGGTGGTCAGCATGGGGTGGTCAGGGAACATGCAGTGGCAATGTTGGATAGGTTTCTGAAAAACATCGCGGGGTGGTGCGCATTGCATGGGTGTGTGTTACATTACATTCACAAGTAGGAGTGAGAAAAACATCACGGGGTGGTGCGCATTGTATGGGTGTGTGTTACATTACATTCAATAGTAGGAGTGAGAAAAACATCACGGGGTGGTGTGAATCGGAGGTTCTGAATTAGGATAGGCAGTGAGTGGCAATGTAGGATGGTGAAAAGCACCGCGGGGTGGTCAGCATGGGGAGGTCAGTGAACATGCAGTGGCAATGTACGATAGGTTTCTGAGAAACATCGCGGGTTGGTGCGCCTTGTATGGGTGTGTGTTACATTACATTCACTAGTAGGAATGAGAAAAAGATCACGGGGTGGTGCGCATTGTATGGGTGTGTGTTACATTACATTCACTAGTAGGAGTGAGAAAAACATCACGGGGTGCTGTGAATCGGAGGGTCTGAATTAGGATAGGCAGTGAGTGGCAATGTAGGATGGAGAAAAGCACCGCGGGGTGGTCAGCATGGGGAGGTCAGGGAACATGCAGTGGCAATGTAGGATAGGTTTCTGAAAAACATCGCGGGGTGGTGCGCATTGCATGGGTGTGTGTTACATTACATTCACTATTAGGAGTGAGAAAAACATCACGGGGTGGTGCGCATTGTATGGGTGTGTGTTACATTACATTCACTTGTAGGAGTGAGAAAAACATCACGGGGTGGTGTGAATCGGAGGGTCTGAATTATGATAGGCAGGGAGTGGCAATGTAGGATGGAGAAAAGCACCGCGGGGTGGTCAGCATGGGGAAGGCAGGGAACATGCAGTGGCAATGTAGGATAGGTTTCTGAAAAACATCGCGGGGTGGTGCGCATTGTATGGGTGTGTGTTACATGACATTCACTAGTAGGAGTGAGAAAAACATCACAGGGTGGTGCGCATTGTATGGGAGTGTGTTACATTACATTCACTAGTAGGAGTGAGAAAAACATCACGGGGTGGTGCGCATTGTATGGGTGTGTGTTACATTTCATTCACTAGTAGGAGTGAGAAAAACACCACGGGGTGGTGTGAATCGGACGGTCTGAATTAGGATAGGCAGTGAGTGGCAATGTAGGATGGAGAAAAGCACCGCGGGGTGGTCAGCATGGGGAGGTCAGGGAACATGCAGTGGCAATGTAGGATAGGTTTCTAAAAAACATCGCGGGGTGGTGCGCATTGTATGGGTGTGTGTTACATTACATTCACTAGTAGGAGTGAGAAAAACATCATGGGGTGGTGTGAATTGGAGGGTCTGAATTAGGATAGGCAGTGAGTGGCAATGTAGGATGGAGAAAAGCACCGCGGGGTGGTCAGCATGGGGAGGTAGGGAACATGCAGTGGCAATGTAGGATAGTTTTCTTAAAAACATCGCGGGGTGGTGCGCATTGTATGGGTGTGTGTTACAATACATTCACTAGTAGGAGTGAGAAAAACATCACGAGGTGGTGTGCATTGTATGGGTGTGTGTTACATTACATTCACTTGTAGGAGTGAGAAAAACATCACGGGGTGGTGTGAATCGGAGGGTCTGAATTAGGATAGGCAGGGAGTGGCAATGTAGGATGGAGAAAAGCACCGCGGGGTGGTCAGCATGGGGAGGTCAGGGAACATGCAGTGGCAATGTAGGATAGGTTTCTGAAAAACATCACGGGGTGGTGCGCATTGTATGGGTGTGTGTTACATTACAGTGACTAGTAGGAGTGAGAAAAACATCACGGGCTGGTGCGCATTGTATGGGTGTGTGTTACGTTACATTCACTAGTAGGAGTGAGAAAAACATCACGGGGTGGTGTGAATCGGAGGGTCTGAATTAGGATAGGCAGTGAGTGGCAATGTAGGATGGAGAAAAGCACTGCGGGGTGGTCAGCATGGGGAGGTCAGGGAACATGCAGTGGCAATGTAGGATAGGTTTCTGAAAAACATCGCGGAGTGGTGCGCATTTTATGGGTGTGTGTTACATGACATTCACTAGAGGGAGTGAGAAAAATATCACGGGTTGGTGCGCATTGTATGGGTGTGTGTTACATTACATTCACTAGTAAGAGTGAGAAAAACATCACGGGGTGGTGTGAATCGGAGGGTCTGAATTAGGATAGGCAGTGAGTGGCAATGTAGGATGGAGAAAAGCACCGCGGGGTGGTCAGCATGGGGAGGTCAGGGAACATGCATTGGCAATATAGGATAGGTTTCTGAAAAACATCGCGGGGTGGTGGGCATTGTATGGGTGTGTGTTACATTACATTCACTTGTAGGAGTGAGAAAAACATCACGGGGTGGTGTGAATCGGAGGGTCTGAATTAGGATAGGCAGTGAGTGGCAATGTAGGATGGAGAAAAGCACCGCGGGGTGGTCAGCATGGGGAGGTCAGGGAACATGCAGTGGCAATGTAGGTTAGGTTTCTAAAAAACATCGCGGGGTGGTGCGCATTGTATGGGTGTGTGTTACATTACATTCACTAGTAGGAGTGAGAAAAACACCACGGGATGGTGTGAATCTGAGGGTCTGAATTAGGATAGGCAGTTAGTGGCAATGTCGGGTGGAGAAAAGCACCGCGGGGTGGTCAGCATGGGGTGGTCAGGGAACATGCAGTGGCAATGTAGGATAGGTTTCTGAAAAACATCGCTGGGTGGTGCGCATTGCATGGGTGTGTGTTACATTACAGTCACTAGTAGGAGTGAGAAAAACATCACGGGGTGGTGCGCATTGTATGGGTGTGTGTTACATTACATTCAATAGTAGGAGTGAGAAAAACACCACGGGGTGGTGTGAATCGGAGGGTCTGAATTAGGATAGGCAGTTAGTGGCAATGTAGGGTGGAGAAAAGCACCGCGGGGTGGTCAGCATGGGGTGGTCAGGGAACATGCAGTGGCAATGTAGGATAGGTTTTTAAAAAACATCGCGGGGTGGTGCGCATTGCATGGGTGTGTGTTACATTACAGTCACTAGTAGGAGTGAGAAAAACATCACGGGGTGCTGTGAATCGGAGGGTCTGAATTAGGATAGGCAGTGAGTGGCAATGTAGGATGGAGAAAAGCACCGCGGGTTGGTCAGCATGGGGAGGTCAGGGAACATGCAGTGGCAATGTAGGATAGGTTTCTGAAAAACATCACGGGGTGGTGCGCATTGTATGGGTGTGTGTTACATTACAGTCACTAGTAGGAGTGAGAATAACATCACGGGCTGGTGCGCATTGTATGGGTGTGTGTTAAGTTACATTCACTAGTAGGAGTGAGAAATACATCACGGGGTGGTGTGAATCGGAGGGTCTGAATTAGGATAGGCAGTGAGTGGCAAAGTAGGATGGATAAAAGCACTGCGGGGTGGTCAGCATGGGGAAGTCAGGGAACATGCAGTGGCAATGTAGGATAGGTTTCTGAAAAACAACGCGGAGTGGTGCGCATTTTATGGGTGTGTGTTACATGACATTCACTAGTGGGAGTGAGAAAAACATCACGGGTTGGTGCGCATTGTATGGGTGTGTGTTACATTACATTCACTAGTAGGAGTGAGAAAAACATCACGGGGTGGTGTGAATCGGAGGGTCTGAATTAGGATAGGCAATGAGTGGCAATGTAGGATGGAGAAAAGCACCGCGGGGTGGTCAGCATGGGGAGGTCAGGGAACATGCAGTGGCAATGTAGGATAGGTTTCTGAAAAACATCGCGGGGTGGTGCGCATTGTATGGGTGCGTGTTACATTACATTCACTAGTAGGAGTGAGAAAAACATCACGGGGTTGTGCGCATTGTATGGTTTGTGTTACATTACATTCACTAGTAGGAGTGAGAAAAACATCACGGTGTGGTGTGAATCGGAGGGTCTGAATTAGGATAGGCAGTGAGTGGCAATGTAGGATAGAGAAAAGCACCGCGGGGTGTTCAGCATGGGGAGGTCAGGGAACATGCAGTTGCAATGTAGGATAGGTTTCTGAAAAACATCGCGGGGTGGTGGGCATTGTATGGGTGTGTGTTACATTACATTCACTTGTAGGAGTGAGAAAAACATCACGGGGTGCTGTGAATCGGAGGGTCTGAATTAGGATAGGCAGTGAGTGGCAATGTAGGATGGAGAAAAGCACCGCGGGGTGGTCAGCATGGGGAGGTCAGGGAACATGCAGTGGCAATGTAGGTTAGGTTTCTAAAAAACATCGCGGGGTGGTGCGCATTGTATGGGTGTGTGTTACATTACATTCACTAGTAGGAGTGAGAAAAACACCACGGGGTGGTGTGAATCGGAGGGTCTGAATTAGGATAGGCAGTTAGTGGCAATGTAGGGTGGAGAAAAGCACCGCGGGGTGGTCAGCATTGGGTGGTCAGGGAACATGCAGTGGCAATGTAGGATAGGTTTTTGAAAAACAACGCGGGGTGGTGCGCACTGCATGGGTGTGTGTTACATTACATTCACTAGTAGGAGTGAGAAAAACATCACGGGGTGGTGCGCATTGTATGGGTGTGTGTTACATTACATTCAATAATAGGAGTGAGAAAAACATCACGGGGTGGTGTGAATCGGAGGTTCTGAATTAGGATAGGCAGTGAGTGGCAATGTAGGATGGTGAAAAGCACCGCGGGGTGGTCAGCATGGGGAGGTCAGTGAACATGCAGTGGCAATGTACGATAGGTTTCTGAAAAACATCGCTGGGTGGTGCGCCTTGTATGGGTGTGTGTTACATTACATTCACTAGTAGGAATGAGAAAAATATCACGGGGTGGTGCGCATTGTATGGGTGTGTGTTACATTACATTCACTAGTAGGAGTGAGAAAAACATCACGGGGTGGTGCGCATTGTATGGGTGTGTGTTACATTACATTCACTAGTAGGAGTGAGAAAAACATCACGCGGTGGTGCGCATTGTATGGGTGTGTGTTACATTACATTCACTAGTAGGAGTGAGAACAACATCACGGGGTGGTGTGAATCGGAGAGTCTGAATTAGGATAGGCAGTGAGTGGCAAAGTAGGATGGAGAAAAGCACCGCGTGGTTGTCAGCATGGGGAGGTCCGGGAACATGCAGTGGCAATGTAGGATAGGTTTCTGAAAAACATCGCGGGGTGGTGCGCATTGTAGGGGGATTTGTTACATTACATTCACTTGTAGGAGTGAGAAAAACATCACGGGGTGGTGTGAATCGGAGGGTCTGAATTAGGATAGGCAGTGAGTGGCAATGTAGGATGGAGAAAAGAACCGCGGGGTGGTCAGCATGGGGAGGTCAGGGAACATGCAGTGGCAATATAGGATAGGTTTCTGAAAAACATCGCGGGGTGGTGCGCATTGTATGGGTGTGTGTTACATTACATTCACTAGTAGGAGTGAGAAAAACATCACGGGGTGGTGCGCATTGTATGGGTGTGTGTTACATTACATTCACTAGTAGGAGTGAGAAAAACATCACGGGGTGCTGTGAATCGGAGGGTCTGAATTAGGATAGGCAGTGAGTGGCAATGTAGGATGGAGAAAAGCACCGCGGGTTGGTCAGCATGGGGAGGTCAGGGAACATGCAGTGGCAATGTAGGATAGGTTTCTGAAAAACATCGCGGGGTGGTGCGCATTGTATGGGTGCGTGTTACATTACATTCACTAGTAGGAGTGAGAAAAACATCACGGGGTTGTGCGCATTGTATGGGTGTGTGTTACATTACATTCACTAGTAGGAGTGAGAAAAACATCACGGGGTGGTGTGAATCGGAGGGTCTGAATTAGGATAGGCAGTGAGTGGCAATGTAGGATGGAGAAAAGCACCGCGGGGTGGTCAGCATGGGGAGGTCAGGGAACATGCAGTGGCAATGTAGGATAGGTTTCTGAAAAACATCGCGGGGTGGTGGGCATTGTATGGGTGTGTGTTACATTACATTCACTTGTAGGAGTGAGAAAAACATCACGGGGTGCTGTGAATCGGAGGGTCTGAATTAGGATAGGCAGTGAGTCTCAATGTAGGATGGAGAAAAGCACCGCGGGGTGGTCAGCATGGGGAGGTCAGGGAACATGCAGTGGCAATGTAGGTTAGGTTTCTAAAAAACATCGCGGGGTGGTGCGCATTGTATGGGTGTGTGTTACATTACATTCACTTGTTGGAGTGAGAAAAACATCACGGGGTGGTGTGAATCGGAGGGTCTGAGTTAGGATAGGCAGTGAGTGGCAATGTAGGATGGAGAAAAGCACCACAGGGTGGTCAGCATGGGGAGGTCAGGGAACATGCAGTGGCAATGTAGGATAGGTTTCTGAAAAACATCGAGGGGTGGTGCGCATTGTATGGGGGTGTGTTACATTACATTCACTAGTAGGAGTGAGAAAAACATCACGGGGTGGTGTGAATCGGAGGGTCTGAATTAGGATAGGCAGTGAGTGGCAATGTAGGATGGATAAAAGCACTGCGGGGTGGTCAGCATGGGGAGGTCAGGGAACATGCAGTGGCAATGTAGGATAGGTTTCTGAAAAACAACGCGGAGTGGTGCGCATTTTATGGGTGTGTGTTACATGACATTCACTAGTGGGAGTGAGAAAAACATCACGGGTTGGTGCGCATTGTATGGGTGTGTGTTACATTACATTCACTAGTAGGAGTGAGAAAAACATCACGGGGTGGTGTGAATCGGAGGGTCTGAATTAGGATAGGCAGTGAGTGGCAATGTAGGATGGAGAAAAGCACCGCGGGGTGGTCAGCATGGGGAGGTCAGGGAACATGCAGTGGCAATGTAGGATAGGTTTCTGAAAAACATCGCGGGGTGGTGCGCATTGTATGGGTGCGTGTTACATTACATTCACTAGTAGGAGTGAGAAAAACATCACGGGGTTGTGCGCATTGTATGGGTGTGTGTTACATTACATTCACTAGTAGGAGTGAGAAAAACATCACGGGGTGGTGTGAATCGGAGGGTCTGAATTAGGATAGGCAGCGAGTGGCAATGTAGGATGGAGAAAAGCACCGCGGGGTGGTCAGCATGGGGAGGTCAGGGAACATGCAGTGGCAATGTAGGATAGGTTTCTGAAAAACATCGCGGGGTGGTGGGCATTGTATGGGTGTGTGTTACATTACATTCACTTGTAGGAGTGAGAAAAACATCACGGGGTGCTGTGAATCGGAGGGTCTGAATTAGGATAGGCAGTGAGTGGCAGTGTAGGATGGAGAAAAGCACCGCGGGGTGGTCAGCATGGGGAGGTCAGGGAACATGCAGTGGCAATGTAGGTTAGGTTTCTAAAAAACATCGCGGGGTGGTGCGCATTGTATGGGTGTGTGTTACATTACATTCACTAGTAGGAGTGAGAAAAACACCACGGGGTGGTGTTAATTGGAGGGTCTGAATTAGGATAGGCAGTTAGTGGCAATGTAGGGTGGAGAAAAGCACCGCGGGGTGGTCATCATGGGGTGGTCAGGGAACATGCAGTGGCAATGTAGGATAGGTTTCTGAAAAACATCGCGGGGTGGTGCGCATTGCATGGGTGTGTGTTACATTACATTCACTAGTAGGAGTGAGAAAAACATCACGGGGTGGTGCGCATTGTATGGGTGTGTGTTACATTACATTCAATAGTAGGAGTGAGAAAAACATCACGGGGTGGTGTGAATCGGAGGTTCTGAATTAGGATAGGCAGTGAGTGGCAATGTAGGATGGTGAAAAGCACCGCGGGGTGGTCAGCATGGGGAGGTCAGTGAACATGCAGTGGCAATGTACGATAGGTTTCTGAGAAACATCGCGGGGTGGTGCGCCTTGTATGGGTGTGTGTTACATTACATTCACTAGTAGGAATGAGAAAAATATCACGGGGTGGTGCGCATTGTATGGGTGTGTGTTACATTACATTCACTAGTAGGAGTGAGAAAAACATCACGGGGTGGTGCGCATTGTATGGGTGTGTGTTACATTACATTCACTAGTAGGAGTGAGAAAAACATCACGGGGTGGTGCACATTGTATGGGTGTGTGTTACATTACATTCACTAGTAGGAGTGAGAACAACATCACGGGGTGGTGTGAATCGGAGAGTCTGAATTAGGATAGGCAGTGAGTGGCAAAGTAGGATGGAGAAAAGCACCGCGTGGTTGTCACCATGGGGAGGTTCGGGAACATGCAGTGGCAATGTAGGATAGGTTTCTGAAAAACATCGCGGGGTGGTGCGCATTGTAGGGGGTGTGTTACATTACATTCACTTGTAGGAGTGAGAAAAACATCACGGGGTGGTGTGAATCGGAGGGTCTGAATTAGGATAGGCAGTGAGTGGCAATGTAGGATGGAGAAAAGCACCGCGGGGTGGTCAGCATGGGGAGGTCAGTGAACATGCAGTGGCAATGTACGATAGGTTTCTGAGAAACATCGCGGGTTGGTGCGCCTTGTATGGGTGTGTGTTACATTACATTCACTAGTAGGAATGAGAAAAACATCACGGGGTGGTGCGCATTGTATGGGTGTGTGTTACATTACATTCACTAGTAGGAGTGAGAAAAACATCACGGGGTGCTGTGAATCGGAGGGTCTGAATTAGGATAGGCAGTGAGTGGCAATGTAGGATGGAGAAAAGCACCGCGGGTTGGTCAGCATGGGGAGGTCAGGGAACATGCAGTGGCAATGTAGGATAGGTTTCTGAAAAACATCACGGGGTGGTGCGCATTGTATGTGTGTGTGTTACATTACAGTCACAAGTAGGAGTGATAAAAACATCACGGGCTGGTGCGCATTGTATGGGTGTGTGTTACGTTACATTCACTAGTAGGAGTGAGAAAAACATCACGGGGTGGTGTGAACCGGAGGGTCTGAATTAGGATAGGCAGTGAGTGGCAATGTAGGATGGATAAAAGCACTGCGGGGTGGTCAGCATGGGGAGGTCAGGGAACATGCAGTGGCAATGTAGGATAGGTTTCTGAAAAACAACGCGGAGTGGTGCGCATTTTATGGGTGTGTGTTACATGACATTCACTAGTGGGAGTGAGAAAAACATCACGGGTTGGTGCGCATTGTATGGGTGTGTGTTACATTACATTCACTAGTAGGCGTGAGAAAAACATCACGGGGTGGTGTGAATCGGAGGGTCTGAATTAGGATAGGCAGTGAGTGGCAATGTAGGATGGAGAAAAGCACCGCGGGGTGGTCAGCATGGGGAGGTCAGGGAACATGCAGTGGCAATGTAGGATAGGTTTCTGAAAAACATCGCGGGGTGGTGGGCATTGTATGGGTGTGTGTTACATTACATTCACTTGTAGGAGTGAGAAAAACATCACGGGGTGCTGTGAATCGGAGGGTCTGAATTAGGATAGGCAGTGAGTGGCAGTGTAGGATGGAGAAAAGCACCGCGGGGTGGTCAGCATGGGGAGGTCAGGGAACATGCAGTGGCAATGTAGGTTAGGTTTCTAAAAAACATCGCGGGGTGGTGCGCATTGTATGGGTGTGTGTTACATTACATTCACTAGTAGGAGTGAGAAAAACATCACGGGGTGGTGTGAATCGGAGGGTCTGAATTAGGATAGGCAGTTAGTGGCAATGTAGGGTGGAGAAAAGCACCGCGGGGTGGTCAGCATGGGGTGGTCAGGGAACATGCAGTGGCAATGTTGGATAGGTTTCTGAAAAACATCGCGGGGTGGTGCGCATTGCATGGGTGTGTGTTACATTACATTCACAAGTAGGAGTGAGAAAAACATCACGGGGTGGTGCGCATTGTATGGGTGTGTGTTACATTACATTCAATAGTAGGAGTGAGAAAAACATCACGGGGTGGTGTGAATCGGAGGTTCTGAATTAGGATAGGCAGTGAGTGGCAATGTAGGATGGTGAAAAGCACCGCGGGGTGGTCAGCATGGGGAGGTCAGTGAACATGCAGTGGCAATGTACGATAGGTTTCTGAGAAACATCGCGGGTTGGTGCGCCTTGTATGGGTGTGTGTTACATTACATTCACTAGTAGGAATGAGAAAAAGATCACGGGGTGGTGCGCATTGTATGGGTGTGTGTTACATTACATTCACTAGTAGGAGTGAGAAAAACATCACGGGGTGCTGTGAATCGGAGGGTCTGAATTAGGATAGGCAGTGAGTGGCAATGTAGGATGGAGAAAAGCACCGCGGGTTGGTCAGCATGGGGAGGTCAGGGAACATGCAGTGGCAATGTAGGATAGGTTTCTGGAAAACATCACGGGGTGGTGCGCATTGTATGTGTGTGTGTTACATTACAGTCACAAGTAGGAGTGAGAAAAACATCACGGGCTGGTGCGCATTGTATGGGTGTGTGTTACGTTACATTCACTAGTAGGAGTGAGAAAAACATCACGGGGTGGTGTGAACCGGAGGGTCTGAATTAGGATAGGCAGTGAGTGGCAATGTAGGATGGATAAAAGCACTGCGGGGTGGTCAGCATGGGGAGGTCAGGGAACATGCAGTGGCAATGTAGGATAGGTTTCTGAAAAACAACGCGGAGTGGTGCGCATTTTATGGGTGTGTGTTACATGACATTCACTAGTGGGAGTGAGAAAAACATCACGGGTTGGTGCGCATTGTATGGGTGTGTGTTACATTACATTCACTAGTAGGAGTGAGAAAAACATCACGGGGTGGTGTCAATCGGAGGGTCTGAATTAGGATAGGCAGTGAGTGGCAATGTAGGATGGAGAAAAGCACCGCGGGGTGGTCAGCATGGGGAGGTCAGGGAACATGCAGTGGCAATGTAGGATAGGTTTCTGAAAAACATCGCGGGGTGGTGCGCATTGTATGGGTGCGTGTTACATTACATTCACTAGTAGGAGTGAGAAAAACATCACGGGGTGGTGTGAATCGGAGGGTCTGAATTAGGATAGGCAGTGAGTGGCAATGTAGGATGGAGAAAAGCACCGCGGGGTGGTCAGCATGGGGAGGTCAGGGAACATGCAGTGGCAATGTAGGATAGGTTTCTGAAAAACATCGCGGGGTGGTGGGCATTGTATGGGTGTGTGTTACATTACATTCACTTGTAGGAGTGAGAAAAACATCACGGGGTGCTGTGAATCAGAGGGTCTGAATTAGGATAGGCAGTGAGTGGCAATGTAGGATGGAGAAAAGCACGGCGGCGTGGTCAGCATTTGGAGGTAATGGAACATGCAGTGGCAATGTAGGTTAGGTTTCTAAAAAACATCGCGGGGTGGTGCGCATTGTATGGGTGTGTGTTACATTACATTCACTAGTAGGAGTGAGAAAAACATCACGGGGTGGTGTCAATCGGAGGGTCTGAATTAGGATAGGCAGTGAGTGGCAATGTAGGATGGAGAAAAGCACCGCGGGGTGGTCAGCATGGGGAGGTCAGGGAACATGCAGTGGCAATGTAGGATAGGTTTCTGAAAAACATCGCGGGGTGGTGCGCATTGTATGGGTGCGTGTTACATTACATTCACTAGTAGGAGTGAGAAAAACATCACGGGGTGGTGTGAATCGGAGGGTCTGAATTAGGATAGGCAGTGAGTGGCAATGTAGGATGGAGAAAAGCACCGCGGGGTGGTCAGCATGGGGAGGTCAGGGAACATGCAGTGGCAATGTAGGATAGGTTTCTGAAAAACATCGCGGGGTGGTGGGCATTGTATGGGTGTGTGTTACATTACATTCACTTGTAGGAGTGAGAAAAACATCACGGGGTGCTGTGAATCAGAGGGTCTGAATTAGGATAGGCAGTGAGTGGCAATGTAGGATGGAGAAAAGCACGGCGGCGTGGTCAGCATTTGGAGGTAATGGAACATGCAGTGGCAATGTAGGTTAGGTTTCTAAAAAACATCGCGGGGTGGTGCGCATTGTATGGGTGTGTGTTACATTACATTCACTTGTAGGAGTGAGAAAAACATCACGGGGTGGTGTGAATCGGAGGGTCTGAGTTAGGATAGGCAGTGAGTGGCAATGTAGGATGGAGAAAAGCACCACGGGTTGGTCAGCATGGGGAGGTCAGGGAACATGCAGTGGCAATGTAGGATAGGTTTCTGAAAAACATCTCGAGGTAGTGCGCATTGTATGGGTGTGTGTTACAATACATTCACTAGCAGGAGTGAGAAAAACATCACGGGGTCGTGCGCATTGTATGGGTGTGTGTTACATTACATTCACTAGTAGGAGTGAGAACAACATCACGGGGTGGTGTGAATCGGAGAGTCTGAATTAGGATAGGCAGTGAGTGGCAAAGTAGGATGGAGAAAAGCAAAGCGTGGTGGTCAGCATGGGGAGGTCCGGGAACATGCAGTGGCAATGTAGGATAGGTTTCTGAAAAACATCGCGGGGTGGTGCGCATTGTATGGGGGTGTGTTACATTACATTCACTTGTAGGAGTGAGAAAAACATCACGGGGTGGTGTGAATCGGAGGGTCTGAATTAGGATAGGCAGTGAGTGGCAATGTAGGATGGAGAAAAGCACCGCGGGGTAGTCAGCATGGGGAGGGCAGGGAACATGCAGTGGCAATATAGGATAGGTTTCTGAAAAACATCGCGGGGTGGTGCGCATTGTATGTTTGTGTGTTACATTACATTCACTAGTAGGAGTGAGAAAAACATCACGGGGTGGTGCGCATTGTATGGGTATGTGTTACATTACATTCACTAGTAGGAGTGAGAAAAACATCACGGGGTGCTGTGAATCGGAGGGTCTGAATTAGGATAGGCAGTGAGTGGCAATGTAGGATGGAGAAAAGCACCGCGGGTTGGTCAGCATGGGGAGGTAAGGGAACATGCAGTGGCAATGTAGGATAGGTTTCTGAAAAACATCGCGGGGTGGTGCGCCTTGTATGGGTGTGTGTTACATTACATTCACTAGTAGGAATGAGAAAAATATCACGGGGTGGTGCGCATTGTATGGGTGTGTGTTACATTACATTCACTAGTAGGAGTGAGAAAAACATCACGAGGTGGTGCGCATTGTATGGGTCTGTGTTACATTACATTCACTAGTAGGAGTGAGAACAACATCACGGGGTGGTGTGAATCGGAGAGTCTGAATTAGGATAGGCAGTGAGTGGCAATATAGGATGGAGAAAAGCACCGCGGGTTGGTCAGCATGGGGAGTTCAGGGAACATGCAGTGGCAATGTAGGATAGGTTTCTGAAAAACATCGCGGGGTGGTGCGCATTGTATGGGTGTGTGTTACATTACATTCACTAGTAGGAGTGAGAAAAACATCACGGGGTGGTGCGCATTGTATGGGTGTGTGTTACATTACATTCACTAGTAGGAGTGAGAAAAACATCACGGGGTGCTGTGAATCGGAGGGTCTGAATTAGGATAGGCAGTGAGTGGCAATATAGGATGGAGAAAAGCACCGCGGGTTGGTCAGCATGGGGAGTTCAGGGAACATGCAGTGGCAATGTAGGATAGGTTTCTGAAAAACATCACGGGGTGGTGCGCATTGTATTCGTGTGTGTTACATTACAGTCACCAGTAGGAGTGAGAAAAACATCACGGGCTGGTGCGCATTGTATGGGTGTGTGTTACGTTACATTCACTAGTAGGAGTGAGAAAAACATCACGGGGTGGTGTGAATCGGAGGGTCTGAATTAGGATAGGCAGTGAGTGGCAATGTAGGATGGAGAAAAGCACTGTGGGGTGGTCAGCATGGGGAGGTCAGGGAACATGCAGTGGCAATTTAGGATAGGTTTCTGAAAAACAACGCGGAGTGGTGCGGATTTTATGGGTGTGTGTTACATGATATTCACTAGTGGGAGTGAGAAAAACATCACGGGTTGGTGCGCATTGTATGGGTGTGTGTTACATTACATTCACTAGTAGGAGTGAGAAAAACATCACGGGGTGGTGTGAATCGGAGGGTCTGAATTAGGATAGGCAGTGAGTGGCAATGTAGGATGGAGAAAAGCACCGCGGGGTGGTCAGCATGGGGAGGTCAGGGAACATGCAGTGGCAATGTAGGATAGATTTCTGAAAAACATCGCGGGGTGGTGCGCATTGTATGGGTGCGTGCTACATTACATTCACTAGTAGGAGTGAGAAAAACATCACGGGGTTGTGCGCATTGTATGGGTGTGTGTTACATTACATTCACTAGTAGGAGTGAGAAAACCATCACGGGGTGGTGTGAATCGGAGGGTCTGAATTAGGATAGGCAGTGAGTGGCAATGTAGGATGGAGAAAAGCACCGCGGGGTGGTCAGCATGGGGAGGTCAGGGAACATGCAGTGGCAATGTAGGATAGGTTTCTGAAAAACATCGCAGGGTGGTGGGCATTGTATGGGTGTGTGTTACATTACATTCACTTGTAGGAGTGAGAAAAACATCACGGGGTGCTGTGAATCGGAGGGTCTGAATTAGGATAGGCAGTGAGTGGTAATGTAGGATGGAGAAAAGCACCGCGTGGTGGTCAGCATGGGGAGGTCCGGGAACATGCAGTTTCAATGTAGGATAGTTTTCTGAAAAACATCGTGGGGTGGTGCGCATTGTATGGGGGTGTGTTACATTACATTCACTTGTAGGAGTGAAAAAAACATCACGGGGTGGTGTGAATCGGAGGGTCTGAATTAGGATAGGCAGTGAGTGGCAATGTAGGATGGAGAAAAGCACCGCGGGGTGGTCAGCATGGGGAGGTCAGGGAACATGCAGTGGCAATGTAGGATAGGTTTCTGAAAAACATCGCGGGGTGGTGCGCATTGAATGGGTGTGTGTTACATTATATTCACTAGTAGGAGTGAGAAAAACATCACGGGGTGGTGCGCATTGTATGGGTGTGTGTTACATTACATTCACTAGTAGGAGTGAGAAAAATATCACGGGGTGCTGTGAATCGGAGGGTCTGAATTAGGATAGGCAGTGAGTGGCAATGTAGGATGGAGAAAAGCAGCGCGGGTTGGTCAGCATGGGGAGGTAAGGGAACATGCAGTGGCAATGTAGGATAGGTTTCTGAAAAACATCACGGGGTGGTGCGCATTGTATGGGTGTTTGTTACATTACAGTCACTACTAGGAGTGAGAAAAACATCACGGGCTGGTGCGCATTGTATGGGTGTGTGTTACGTTACATTCACTAGTAGGAGTGAGAAAAACATCACGGGGTGGTGTGAATCGGAGGGTCTGAATTAGGATAGGCAGTGAGTGGCAATGTAGGATGGAGAAAAGCACTGCGGGGTGGTCAGCATGGGGAGGTCAGGGAACATGCAGTGGCAATGTAGGATAGGTTTCTGAAAAACATCGCGGAGTGGTGCGCATTTTATGGGTGTGTGTTACATGACATTCACTAGTGGGAGTGAGAAAAACATCACGGGTTGGTGCGCATTGTATGGGTGTGTGTTACATTACATTCACTAG
The DNA here is from genome assembly GCF_034190915.1 of Cavia porcellus. Lineage (NCBI taxonomy): Eukaryota > Metazoa > Chordata > Mammalia > Rodentia > Caviidae > Cavia > Cavia porcellus. The sequence continues at coordinate 34,550,419 of NW_026947515.1, forward strand.
TAGGAGTGAGAAAAACATCACGGGGTGGTGTGAATCGGAGGGTCTGAATTAGGATAGGCAGTGAGTGGCAATGTAGGATGGAGAAAAGCACCGCGGGATGGTCAGCATGGGGAGGTCAGGGAACGTGCAGTGGCAATGTAGGATAGGTTTCTGAAAAACATCGCGGGGTGGTGCGCATTGTATGGGTGTGTGTTACATTACATTCACTAGTAGGAGTGAGAAAAACATCACGGGGTGGTGCGCATTGTATTGGTGTGTGTTACATTACATTCACTACTAGGAGTGAGAAAAACATCACGGGGTGGTGTGAATCGGAGGGTCTGAATTAGGATAGGCAGTGAGTGGCAATGTAGGATGGAGAAAAGCACCGCGGAGTGGTTAGCATGGGAAGTCAGGGAACATGCAGTGGCAATGTAGGATAGGTTTCTGAAAAACATCGCGGGGTGGTGGGCATTGTATGGGTGTGTGTTACATTACATTCACTTGTAGGAGTGAGAAAAACATCACGGGGTGCTGTGAATCGGAGGGTCTGTATTAGGATAGGCAGTGAGTGGCAATGTAGGATGGAGAAAAGCACCGCGGGGTGGTCAGCATGGGGAGGTCAGGGAACATGCAGTGGCAATGTAGGATAGGTTTCTAAAAAACATCGCGGGGTGGTGCGCATTGTATGGGTGTGTGTTACATTACATTCACTTATAGGAGTGAGAAAAACATCACGGGGTGGTGTGAATCGGAGGGTCTGAATTAGGATAGGCAGTGAGTGGCAATGTAGGATGGAGAAAAGCACCGCAGGGTGGTCAGCATGGGGAGGTCAGGGAACATGCAGTGGCAATGTAGGATAGGTTTCTGAAAAACATCGCGGGGTGGTGCGCATTGTATGGGTGTGTGTTACATGACATTCACTAGTAGGAGTGTGAAAAACATCACGGGGTGGTGCGCATTGTATGGGTGTGTGTTACAATACATTCACTAGTAGGAGTGAGAAAAACATCACGGGGTGGTGCATATTGTATGGGTGTGTGTTACATTACAATCACTAGTATGAGTGAGAAAAACATCACGGGGTGGTGTGAACCGGAGGGTCTGAATTAGGATAGGCAGTGAGTGGCAATGTAGGATGGAGAAAAGCACCGCGGGGTGATCAGCATGGAGAGGTCAGGGAACATGCAGTGGCAATGTAGGATAGGTTTCTGAAAAACATCGCGGGGTGTTGCGCATTGTATGGGTGTGTGTTACATTACATTCCCTAGTAGGAGTGAGAAAAAAATCACGGGGTGGGGCGCCTTGTATGGGTGTGTGTTACATTACATTCACTAGTAGGAGTGAGAAAAACATCTCGGGGTGGTGCGAATTATATTGGTGTGTGTTACATTACATTCACTAGTAGGAGTGAAAAAACATCACGGTGTGTGTGAATTGGAGGGTCTGAATTAGGATAGGCAGTGAGTGGCAAAGTAGGATGGAGAAAAGCACCGCGTGGTGGTCAGCATTGGGAGGTCCGGGAACATGCAGTGGCAATGTAGGATAGGTTTCTGAAAAACATCGAGGGGTGGTGCGCATTGTATGGGGGTGTGTTACATTACATTCACTTGTAGTAGTGAGAAAATCATCACGGGGTGGTGTGAATCGGAGGGTCTGAATTAGGATAGGCAGTGAGTGGCAATGTAGGATGGAGAAAAGCACCGCGGGGTGGTCAGCATGGGGAGGTCAGGGAACATGCAGTGGCAATGTAGGATAGGTTTCTGAAAAACATCGCGGGGTGGTGCGCATTGTATGGGTGTGTGTTACATTACATTCACTAGTAGGAGTGAGAAAAACATCATGGGGTGGTGCGCATTGTATGGGTGTGTGTTACATTACATTCACTACTAGGAGTGAGAAAAACATCACGGGGTGCTGTGAATCGGAGGGTCTGAATTAGGAGATGCAGTGAGTGGCAATGTAGGATGGAGAAAAGCACCGCGGGTTGGTCAGCATGGGGAGGTAAGGGAACATGCAGTGGCAATGTAGGATAGGATTCTGAAAAACATCGCGGGGTGGTGCGCCTTGTATGGGTGTGTGTTACATTACATTCACTAGTAGGAATGAGAAAAATATCACGGGGTGGTGCGCATTGTATGGGTGTGTGTTACATTACATTCACTAGTAGGAGTGAGAAAAACATCACGGGGTGGTGTGCATTGTATGGGTGTGTGTTACATTACATTCACTAGTAGGAGTGAGAAAAACATCACGGGGTGGTGCGCATTGTATGGGTGTGTGTTACATTACATTCACTAGTAGGAGTGAGAAAAACATCACGGGGTGGTGTGAATCGGAGAGTCTGAATTAGGATAGGCAGTGAGTGGCAAAGTAGGAATGAGAAAAGCACCGCGTGGTTGTCAGCATGCGGAGGTCCGGGAACATGCAGTGGCAATGTAGGATAGGTTTCTGAAAAACATCGCGGGGTGGTGCGCATTGTATGGGGTGTGTTACATTACATTCACTTGTAGGAGCGAGAAAAACATCACGGGGTGGTGTGAATCGGAGGGTCTGAATTAGGATAGGCAGTGAGTGGCAATGTAGGATGGAGAAAAGCACCGCGGGGTGGTCAGCATGGGGAGGTCAGGGAACATGCAGTGGCAATGTAGGATAGGTTTCTGAAAAACATCGCGGGGTGGTGCGCATTATATGGGTGTGTGTTACATTACAGTCACTAGTAGGAGTGAGAAAAACATCACGGGCTGGTGCGCATTGTATGGGTGTGTGTTACGTTACATTCACTAGTAGGAGTGAGAAAAACATCACGGGGTGCTGTGAATCGGAGGGTCTGAATTAGGATAGGCAGTGAGTGGCAATGTAGGATGGAGAAAAGCACCGCGGGTTGGTCAGCATGGGGAGGTCAGGGAACATGCAGTGGCAATGTAGGATAGGTTTCTGAAAAACATCACGGGGTGATGCGCATTGTATGGGTGTGTGTTACATTACAGTCACTAGTAGGAGTGAGAAAAACATCACGGGCTGGTGCGCATTGTATGGGTGTGTGTTACGTTACATTCACTAGTAGGAGTGAGAAAAACATCACGGGGTGGTGTGAATCGGAGGGTCTGAATTAGGATAGGCAGTGAGTGGCAATGTAGGATGGAGAAAAGCACTGCGGGGTGGTCAGCATGTGGAGGTCAGGGAACATGCAGTGGCAATGTAGGATAGGTTTCTGAAAAACATCGCGGGGTGGTGCGCCTTGTATGGGTGTGTGTTACATTACATTCACTAGTAGGAATGAGAAAAATATCACGGGGTGGTGCGCATTGTATGGGTGTGTGTTTCATTACATTCACTAGTAGGAGTGAGAAAAACATCACGGGGTGGTGCGCATTGTATGGGTGTGTGTTACATTACATTCACTAGTAGGAGTGAGAAAAATATCACGGGGTGGTGCGCATTGTATGGGTGTGTGTTACATTACATTCACTAGTAGGAGTGAGAAAAACATCTCGGGGTGGTGCGCAATGTATGGGTGTGTGTTACATTACATTCACTAGTAGGAGTGAAAAAACATCACGGTGTGTGTGAATCCGAGGGTCTGAATTAGGATATGCAGTGAGTGGCAATATAGGATGGAGAATAGCACCGCGGGATGGTCAGCATGGGGAGGTCAGGGAACATGAAGTGGCAATGTAGGATAGGTTTCTGAAAAACATCGCGGGGTGGTGCGCCTTGTAAGGGTGTGTGTTACATTACATTCACTAGTAGGAGTGAGAAACTCATCACGGGGTGGTGCGCATTGTATGGGTGTGTGTTACATTACATTCACTAGTAGGAGTGAGAAAAACATTACGGGGTGGTGTGAATCGGAGGGTCTGAATTAGGATAGGCAGTGAGTGGCAATGTAGGATGGAGAAAAGCACCGCGGGGTGGTCAGCATGGGGAGGTCAGGGAACATGCAGTGGCAATGTAGGATAGGTTTCTGAAAAACATCGCGGGGTGGTGCGCATTGTATGGGTGTGTGTTACATTACATTCACTAGTAGGAGTGAGAACAACATCACGGGGTGGTGTGAATCGGAGAGTCTGAATTAGGATAGGCAGTGAGTGGCAAAGTAGGATGGAGAAAAGCACCGTGTGGTGGTCAGCATGGGGAGGTCCAGGAACATGCAGTGGCAATGTAGGATAGGTTTCTGAAAAACATCGCGGGGTGGTGTGCATTGTATGGGGGTGTGTTACATTACATTCACTTGTAGGAGTGAGAAAAACATCACGGGGTGGTGTGAATCGGAGGGTCTAAATTAGGATAGGCAGTGAGTGGCAATGTAGGATGGAGAAAAGCACCGCGGGGTGGTCAGCATGGGGAGGTCAGGGAACATGCAGTGGCAATGTAGGATAGGTTTCTGAAAAACATCGCGGGGTGGTGCGCATTCTATGGGTGTGTGTTACATTACATTCACTAGTAGGAGTGAGAAAAACATCACGGGGTGGTGCGCATTGTATGGGTGTGTGTTACATTACATTCACTATTAGGAGTGAGAAAAACATCACGGGGTGGTGTGAATCGGAGGGTCTGAATTAGGATAGGCAGTGAGTGGCAATGTAGGATGGAGAAAAGCACCGCGGGGTGGTCAGCATGGGGAGGTCAGGGAACATGCAGTGGCAATGTAGGATAGGTTTCTGAAAAAGATCGCGGGGTGGTGCACATTGTATGTGTGTGTGTTACAATACATTCACTATTAGGAGTGAGAAAAACATCAGGGGTGGTGCGCATTGTATGGGTGTGTGTTACATTACATTCACCTGTAGGAGTGAGAAAAACATCACGGGGTGGTGTGAATCGGAGGGTCTGAATTAGGATAGGCAGGGAGTGGCAATGTAGGATGGAGAAAAGCACCGCGGGGTGGTCAGCATGGGGAGGTCAGGGAACATGCAGTGGCAATGTAGGATAAGTTTCTGAAAAACATCGCGGGGTGGTGCGCATTGTATGCATGTGTGTTACATGACATTCACTAGTAGGAGTGAGAAAAACATCACGGGGTGGTGCCCATTGTATGGGTGTGTCTTACAATACATTCACTAGTAGGAGTGCGAAAAACATCACGGGGTGGTGCATATTGTATGGGTGTGTGTTACATTACATTCACTAGTAGGAGTGAGAAAAACATCAGGGGTGGTGTGAATCGGAGGGTCTGAATTAGGATAGGCAGTGAGTGGCAATGTAGGATGGAGAAAAGCACCACGGGGTGATCAGCATGGAGAGGTCAGGGAACTTGCAGTGGCAATGTAGGATAGGTTTCTGAAAAACATCGCGGGGTGGTGCGCATTGTATGGGTGTGTGTTACATTACATTCACTAGTAGGAATGAGAAAAAAATCACGGGGTGGGGCGCATTGTATGGGTGTGTGTTACATTACATTCACTTGTAGGAGTGAGAAAAACATCACGGGGTGGTGTGAATCGGAGGGTCTGAATTAGGATAGGCAGTGAGTGGCAATGTAGGATGGAGAAAAGCACCGCGGGGTGGTCAGCATGGGGAGGTCAGGGAACATGCAGTGGCAATGTACGATAGGTTTCTGAAAAACATCGCGGGGTGGTGCGCATTGTATGGGTGTGTGTTACAATACATTCACTAGTAGGAGTGAGAAAAACATCACGGGGTGGTGCGCATTGTATGGGTGTGTGTTACATTACATTCACCTGTAGGAGTGAGAAAAACCTCACGGGGTGGTGTGAATCGGAGGGTCTGAATTAGGATAGGCAGGGAGTGGCAATGTAGGATGGAGAAAAGCACCGCGGGGTGGTCAGCATGGGGAGGTCAGGGAACATGCAGTGGCAATGTAGGATAGGTTTCTGAAAAACATCGCGGGGTGGTGCGCATTGTATGCATGTGTGTTACATGACATTCACTAGTAGGAGTGAGAAAAACATCACGGGGTGGTGCGCATTGTATGGGTGTGTGTTACAATACATTCACTAGTAGGAGTGAGAAAAACATCACGGGGTGGTGCATATTGTATGGGTGTGTGTTACATTACATTCACTAGTAGGAGTGAGAAAACCATCACGGGTTGGTGTGAATCGGAGGGTCTGAATTAGGATAGGCAGTGAGTGGCAATGTAGGATGGAGAAAAGCACCGCGGGGTGATCAGCATCGAGAGGTCAGGGAACATGCAGTGGCAATGTAGGATAGGTTTCTGAAAAACATTGCGGGGTGGTTCTCATTGCATGGGTGTGTGTTACACTACATTCCCTAGTAGGAGTGAGAAAAACATCACGGGGTGGTGTGCGTTGTATGGGTGTGTTACATTACATTCAATAGTAGGAGTGAGAAAAACATCACGGGGTGGTGTGAATCGGAGGGTCTGAATTAGGATAGGCAGTGAGTGGCAATGTAGGATGGAGAAAAGCACCGCGGGGTGGTCAGCATGGGGAGGTCAGGGAACATGCAGTGGTAATGTACGATAGGTTTCTGAAAAACATCGCGGGGTGGTGCGCTTTGTATGGGTGTGTGTTACATTACATTCACTAGTAGGAGTGAGAAAAATATCACAGGGTGGTGCGCATTGTATGGGTGTGTGTTACATTACATTCACTAGTAGGAGTGAGAAAAACATCACGGGGTGCTGTGAATCGGAGGGTCTGAATTAGGATAGGCAGTGAGTGGCAATGTAGGATGGAGAAAAGCACCGCGGGGTGGTCAGCATGGTGAGGTCAGGGAACATGCAGTGGCAATGTAGGATAGGTTTATGAAAAACATCGCGGGGTGGTGCGCATTGTATGGGTGTGTGTTACAATACATTCACTAGTAGGAGTGAGAAAAACATCACGGGGTGGTGTGAATTGGAGAGTCTGAATTAGTATAGGCAGTGAGTGGCAAAGTAGGATGGAGAAAAGCACCGCGTGGTGGTCAGCATGGGGAGGTCAGGGAACATGCAGTGGCAATGTAGGATAGGTTTCTGAAAAACATCGCGGGGTGGTCCGCATTGTATGGGGGTGTGTTACATTACATTCACTTGTAGGAGTGAGAAAAACATCACGGGGTGGTGTGAATCGGAGGGTCTGAATTAGGATAGGCAGTGAGTGGCAATGTAGGATGGAGAAAAGCACCACGGGGTTGTCAGCATGGGAAGGTCAGGGAACATGCAGTGGCAATGTAGGATAGGTTTCTGAAAAACATCGCGGGATGGTGCGCATTGTATGGGTGTGTGTTACATTACATTCACTTGTAGGAGTGAGAAAAACATCATGGGGTGGTGCGCATTGTATGGGTGTGTGTTATATTACATTCACTACTGGGAGTGAGAAAAACATCACGGGGTGGTGTGAATCGGAGGGTCTGAATTAGGATAGGCAGTGAGTGGCAATGTAGGATGGAGAAAAGCACCGCGGGGTGGTCAGCATGGGGAGGTCAGGGAACATGCAATGTCAATGTAGGATAGGTTTCTGAAAAACATCGCGGGGTGGTGCGCATTGTATGGGTGTGTGTTACATTACATTCACTAGTAGGAGTGAGAAAAACATCACGGGGTGGTGCGCATTGTATGGGTGTGTGTTACATTACATTCACTAGTAGGAGGGAGAAAAACATCACGGGGTGGTGTGAATCGGAGGGTCTGAATTAAGATAGGCAGTGAGTGGCAATGTAGGATGGAGAAAAGCACCGCAGGTTGGTCAGCATGGGCAGGTCAGGGAATATGCAATGGCAATGCAGGATAGGTTTCTGAAAAACATCACGGGGTGCTGCGCATTGTATGGGTGTGTGTTACATTACAGTCACTAGTAGGAGTGAGAAAAACATCATGGGGTGGTGCGCATTGTATGGGTGTGTGTTACGTTACATTCACTAGTAGGAGTGAGAAAAGCATCACGGGGTGGTGTGAATCGGAGGGTCTGAATTAGGATAGGCAGTGAGTGGCAATGTAGGATGGAGAAAAGCACCGCGGGGTGGTCCGCATGGGGAGGTCAGGGAACATGCAGTGGCAATGTAGGATAGGTTTCTGAAAAACATCGCGGAGTGGTGCGCATTGTATGGGTGTGTGTTACATTACATTCACTAGTAGGAGTGAGATAAACATCACGGGGTGTTGCGCATTGTATGCGTGTGTGTTACATTACATTCACTTGTAGGAGTGAGAAAAACACCACGGTGTGGTGTGAATCGGAGGGTCTGAATTAGGATAGGCAGTGAGTGGCAATGTAGGATGGAGAAAAGCACCGCGGGATGGTCAGCATGCGGAGGTCAGGGAACATGCAGTGGCAATGTAGGATAGGTTTCTAAAAAACATCGCGGGGTGGTGCGCATTGTATGGGTGTGTGTTACATTACATTCACTTGTAGGAGTGAGAAAAACACCACGGGGTGGTGTGAATCGGAGGGTCTGAATTAGGATAGGCAGTGAGTGGCAATGTAGGATGGAGAAAAGCACCGCGTGGTGGTCAGCATGGGGAGGTCAGGGAACATGCAGTGGCAATGTAGGATAGGTTTCTAAAAAACATCGCGGGGTGGTACGCATTGCATGGGTGTGTGTTACATTACATTCACTTGTAGGAGTGAGAAAAACATCACGGGGTGGTGTGAATCGGAGGGTCTGAATTAGGATAGGCAGTGAGTGGCAATGTAGGCTGGAGAAAAGCACCGCGGGGTGGTCAGCATGGGGAGGTCAGGGAACATGCAGTGGCAATGTAGGATAGGTTTCTGAAAAACATCGCGGGGTGGTGCGCATTGTATGGGTGTGTGTTACAATACATTCACTAGTAGGAGTGAGAAAAACATCACGGGGTGGTGCGCATTGTATGGGTGTGTGTTACATTACATTCAATGGTAGGAGTGAGAAAAACATCACAGGGTGGTGTGAATAGCAGGGTCTGAATTAGGATAGGAAGGGTGTGGCAATGTAGAATGGAGAAAAGCACCGCGGGGTGGTCAGCATGGGGAGGTCAGGGAACATGCAGTGGCAATGTAGGATAGGTTTCTGAAAAACATCGCGGGGTGGTGGGCATTGTATGGGTGTGTGTTACATGACATTCACTAGTAGGAGTGAGAAAAACATCATGGGGTTGTGCGCATTGTATGGGTGTGTGTTACATTACATTCACTAGTAGGAGTGAGAAAAACACCACGGGGTGGTGTGAATCGGAGGGTCTAAATTAGGATAGGCAGTGAGTGGCAATGTAGGGTGGAGAAAAGCACCGCGGGGTGGTCAGCATGGGGTGGTCAGGGAACATGCAGTGGCAATGTAGGATAGGTTTCTGAAAAACATCGCGGGGTGGTGCGCATTGCATGGGTGGGTGTTACATTACATTCACTAGTAGGAGTGAGAAAAACATCACGGGGTGGTGCGCATTGTATGGGTGTGCGTTACATTACATTCAATAGTAGGATTGAGATAAACATCACGGGGTGGTGTGAATCGGAGGGTCTGTATTAGGATAGGCAGTGAGTGGCAATGTAGGATGGTGAAAAGCACCGCGGGGTGGTCAGCATGGGGAGGTCAGGGAACATGCAGTGGCAATGTACGATAGGTTTCAGAAAAACATAGCGGGGTGGTGCGCCTTGTATGGGTGTGTGTTACATTACATTCACTAGTAAGAGTGAGAAAAATATCACGGGATGGTGCGAATTTTATGGGTGTGTGTTACATTACATTCACTTGTAGGAGTGAGAAAAACATCACGGGGTGGTGTGAATCGGAGGGTCTGAATTAGGATAGGCAGTGAGTGGCAATGTAGGATGGACAAAAGCACCGCAGGTTGGTCAGCATGGGCAGGTCAGGGAACATGCAGTGGCAATGTAGGATAGGTTTCTGAAAAACATCACGGGGTGCTGCGCATTGTATGGGTGTGTGTTACATTACAGTCACTAGTAGGAGTGAGAAAAACATCATGGGGTGGTGCGCATTGTATGGGTGTGTGTTACGTTACATTCACTAGTAGGAGTGAGAAAAGCATCACGGGGTGGTGTGAATCGGAGGGTCTGAATTAGGATAGGCAGTGAGTGGCACTGTAGGATGGAGAAAAGCACCGCGGGGTGGTCCGCATGGGGAGGTCAGGGAACATGCAGTGGCAATGTAGGATAGGTTTCTGAAAAACATCGCGGAGTGGTGCGCATTGTATGGGTGTGTGTTACATTACATTCACTAGTAGGAGTGAGATAAACATCACGGGGTGTTGCGCATTGTATGGGTGTGTGTTACACTACATTCACTTGTAGGAGTGAGAAAAACACCACGGGGTGGTTTGAATCGGAGGGTCTGAATTAGGATAGGCAGTGAGTGGCAATGTAGGATGGAGAAAAGCACCGCGGGATGGTCAGCATGGGGAGGTCAGGGAACATGCAGTGGCAATGTAGGATAGGTTTCTAAAAAACATCGCGGGGTGGTGCGCATTGTATGGGTGTGTGTTACATTACATTCACTTGAAGGAGTGAGAAAAACACCACGGGGTGGTGTGAATCGGAGGGTCTGAATTAGGATAGGCAGTGAGTGGCAATGTAGGATGGAGAAAAGCACCGCGGGGTGGTCAGCATGGGGAGGTCAGGGAACATGCAGTGGCAATGTAGGATAGGTTTCTAAAAAACATCGCGGGGTGGTACGCATTGCATGGGTGTGTGTTACATTACATTCACTTGTAGGAGTGAGAAAAACATCACGGGGTGGTGTGAATCGGAGGGTCTGAATTAGGATAGGCAGTGAGTGGCAATGTAGGATGGAGAAAAGCACCGCGGGGTGGTCAGCATGGGGAGGTCAGGGAACATGCAGTGGCAATGTAGGATAGGTTTCTGAAAAACATTGCGGGGTGGTGCGCATTGTATGGGTGTGTGTTACAATACATTCACTAGTAGGAGTGAGAAAAACATCACGGGTTGGTGCGCATTGTATGGGTGTGTGTTACATTACATTCAATGGTAGGAGTGAGAAAAACATCACGTGGTGGTGTGAATAGCAGGGTCTGAATTAGGATAGGAAGGGTGTGGCAATGTAGGATGGAGAAAAGCACCGCGGGGTGGTCAGCATGGGGAGGTCAGGGAACATGCAGTGGCAATGTAGGATACGTTTCTGAAAAACATCGCGGGGTGGTGGGCATTGTATGGGTGTGTGTTACATGACATTCACTAGTAGGAGTGAGAAAAACATCACGGGGTTGTGCGCATTGTATGGGTGTGTGTTTCATTACATTCACTAGTAGGAGTGAGAAAAACACCACGGGGTGGTGTGAATCGGAGGGTCTGAATTAGGATAGGCAGTGAGTGGCAATGTAGGGTTTAGAAAAGCACCGCGGGGTGGTCAGCATGGGGTGGTCAGGGAACATGCAGTGGCAATGTAGGATAGGTTTCTGAAAAACATCGCGGGGTGGTGCGCATTGCATGGGTGGGTGTTACATTACATTCACTAGTAGGAGTGAGAAAAACATCATGGGGTGGTGTGAATCGGAGGGTCTGAATTAGGATAGGCAGTGAGTGGCAATGTAGGATGGTGAAAAGCACCGCGGGGTGGTCAGCATGGGGAGGTCAGGGAACATGCAGTGGCAATGTACGATAGGTTTCAGAAAAACATAGCGGGGTGGTGCGCCTTGTATGGGTGTGTGTTACATTACATTCACTAGTAAGAGTGAGAAAAATATCACGGGATGGTGCGCATTGTATGGGTGTGTGTTACATTACATTCACTAGTAGGAGTGAGAAAAACATCACGGGGTGGTGTGAATCGGAGGGTCTGAATTAGGATAGGCAGTGAGTGGCAATGTAGGATGGAGAAAAGCACCGCGGGGTGGTCAGCATGGGGAGGTCAGGGAACATGCAGTGGCAATGTAGGATAGGTTTCTGAAAAACATCGCGGGGTGGTGCGCATTGTATGGGTGTGTGTTACATTACATTCACTTGTAGGAGTGAGAAAAACATCACGGGGTGCTGTGAATCGGAGGGTCTGAATTAGGATAGGCAGTGAGTGGCAATGTAGGATGGAGAAAAGCACCGCGGGGTGGTCAGCATGGGGAGGTCAGGGAACATGCAGTGGCAATGTAGGATAGGTTTCTGAAAAACATCGCGGGGTGGTGTGCATTGTATGGGTGTGTGTTACAATACATTCACTAGTAGGAGTGAGAAAAACATCACGGGGTGGTGCGCATTGTATGGGTGTGTGTTACAATAAATTCACTAGTAGGAGTGAGAAAAACATCACGGGGTGGTGCGCATTATATGGGTGTGTGTTACATTACATTCACTAGTAGGAGTGAGAAAAACATCACGGGGTGGTGTGAATCGGAGGGTCTGAATTAGGATAGGCAGTGAGTGGCAATGTAGGATGGAGAAAAGCCTCGCGGGGTGGTCAGCATGGAGAGGTCAGGGAACATGCAGCGGCAATGTAGGATAGGTTTCTGAAAAACATCGCGGGGTGGTGCGCATTGTATGGGTGTGTGTTACATTACATTCACTAGTAGGAGTGAGAAAAACATCACGGGGTGGGGCGCATTGTATGGGTGTGTGTTACATTACATTCACTAGTAGGAGTGAGAAAAACATCTCGGGGTGGTGCGCATTGTATGGGTGTGTGTTACATTACATTCACTAGTAGGAGTGAAAAAACATCACGGTGTGTGTGAATCGGAGGGTCTGAATTAGGATATGCAGTGAGTGGCAATATAGGATGGAGAATAGCACCGCGGGATGGTCAGCATAGGGAGGTCAGGGAACATGAAGTGGCAATGTAGGATAGGTTTCTGAAAAACATCGCGGGGTGGTGCGCCTTGTAAAGGTGTGTGTTACATTACATTCACTAGTAGGAGTGAGAAACTCATCACGGTGTGGTGCGCATTGTATGGGTGTGTGTTACATTACATTCACTAGTAGGAGTGAGAAAAACATCACGGGGTGGTGTGAATCGGAGGGTCTGAATTAGGATAGGCAGTGAGTGGCAATGTAGGATGGAGAAAAGCACCGCGGGGTGGTCAGCATGGGGAGGTCAGGGAACATGCAGTGGCAATGTAGGATAGGTTTCTGAAAAACATCGCGGGGTGGTGCGCATTGTATGGGTGTGTGTTACATTACATTCACTAGTAGGAGTGAGAAAAACATCACGGGGTGGTGCGCATTGTATGGGTGTGTGTTACATTACATTCACTAGTAGGAGTGAGAACAACATCACGGGGTGGTGATAATCGGAGAGTCTGAATTAGGATAGGCAGTGAGTGGCAAAGTAGGATGGAGAAAAGCACCGCGTGGTGGTCAGCATGGGGATGTCCAGGAACATGCAGTGGCAATGTAGGATAGGTTTCTGAAAAACATCGCGGGGTGGTGCGCATTGTATGGGGGTGTGTTACATTACATTCACTTGTAGGAGTGAGAAAAACATCACGGGGTGGTGTGAATCGGAGGGTCTGAATTAGGATAGGCAGTGAGTGGCAATGTAGGATGGAGAAAAGCACCGCGGGGTGGTCAGCATGGGGATGTCAGGGAACATGCAGTGGCAATGTAGGATAGGTTTCTGAAAAACATCGCGGGGTGGTGCGCATTCTATGGGTGTGTGTTACATTACATTCACTAGTAGGAGTGAGAAAAACATCACGGGGTGGTGCGCATTGTATGGGTGTGTGTTACATTACATTCACTAGTAGGAGTGAGAAAACCATCACGGGGTGGTGTGAATCGGAGGTTCTGAATTAGGATAGGCAGTGAGTGGCAATGTAGGATCGAGAAAAGCACCGCGGGTTGGTCAGCATGGGGAGGTCAGGGAACATGCAGTGGCAATGTAGGATAGGTTTCTGAAAAACATCACGGGGTGGTGCGCATTGTATGGGTGTGTGTCACATTACAGTCACTAGCAGGAGTGAGAAAAACATCACGGGGTGATGCGCATTGTATGGGTGTGTGTTACATTACATTCACTAGTAGGAGTGAGAAAAACATCACGGGGTGGTGTGAATCGGAGGGTCTGAATTAGGATAGGCAGTGAGTGGCAATGTAGGATGGAGAAAAGCACCGCGGGGTCGTCAGCATGGGGAGGTCAGGGAACATGCAGTGGCAATGTAGGATAGGTTTCTGAAAAACATCGCGGGGTGGTGAGCATTGCATGGGTGTGTGTTACATTACATTCACTAGTAGGAGTGAGAAAAACATCACGGGGTGGTGCGCATTGTATGGGTGTGCGTTACATTACATTCACTAGTAGGAGTGAGAAAAACATCACGGGGTGGTGTGAATCGGAGGGTCTGAATTAGGATAGGCAGTGAGTGGCAATGTAGGATGGAGAAAAGCACCGCGGGGTGGTCAGCACGGGGAGGTCAGGGAACATGCAGTGGCAATGTAGGATAGGTTTCTGAAAAACATCGCGGGGTGGTGCGCATTGTATGGGTGTGTGTTACATTACATTCACTTGTAGGAGTGAGAAAAACATCACGGGGTGCTGTGAATCGGAGGGTCTGAATTAGGATAGGCAGTGAGTGGCAATGTAGGATGGAGAAAAGCACCGCGGGGTGGTCAGCATGGGGAGGTCAGGGAACATGCAGTGGCAATGTAGGATAGGTTTCTGAAAAACATCGCGGGGTGGTGTGCATTGTATGGGTGTGTGTTACAATACATTCACTAGTAGGAGTGAGAAAAACATCACGGGGTGATGCGCATTGTATGGGTGTGTGTTACAATAAATTCACTAGTAGGAGTGAGAAAAACATCACGAGGTGGTGCGCATTGTATGGGTGTGTGTTACATTACATTCACTAGTAGGAGTGAGAAAAACATCACGGGGTGGTGTGAATCGGAGGGTCTGAATTAGGATAGGCAGTGAGTGGCAATGTAGGATGGAGAAAAGCACTGCGGGGTGGTCAGCATGGAGAGGTCAGGGAACATGCAGTGGCAATGTAGGATAGGTTTCTGAAAAACATCACAGGGTGGTGCGCATTGTATGGGTGTGTGTTACATTACATTCACTTGTAGGAGTGAGAAAAACATCACGGGGTGGTGTGAATCGGAGGGTCTGAATTAGGATAGGCAGTGAGTGGCAATGTAGGATGGAGAAAAGCACCGCGGTGTGGTCAGCATGGGGAGGTCATGGAACATGCAGTGGCAATGTAGGATAGGTTTCTGAAAAACATCGCGGGTCGTGTGCATTGTTTGGGTGTGTGTTACAATACATTCACTAGTAGGAGTGAGAAAAACATCACGGGGTGGTGCGCATTGTATGGGTGTGTGTTACAATAAATTCACTAGTAGGAGTGAGAAAAACATCACGGGGTGGTGCGCATTGTATGGGTGTGTGTTACATTACATTCACTAGTAGGAGTGAGAAAAACACCAT
Organism: Cavia porcellus; assembly: GCF_034190915.1. Classification (NCBI taxonomy): domain Eukaryota; kingdom Metazoa; phylum Chordata; class Mammalia; order Rodentia; family Caviidae; genus Cavia; species Cavia porcellus. The sequence goes on from NW_026947515.1 coordinate 34,565,671, forward strand.
GGGGTGGTGTGAATCGGAGGGTCTGAATTAGGATAGGCAGTGAGTGGCAATGTAGGATGGAGAAAAGCACCGCGGGGTGGTCAGCATGGAGAGGTCAGGGAACATGCAGTGGCAATGTAGGATAGGTTTCTGAAAAACATCGCGGGGTGGTGCGCATTGTATGGGTGTGTGTTACATTACATTCACTAGTAGGAGTGAGAAAAACATCACGGGGTGGGGCGCATTGTATGGGTGTGTGTTACATTACATTCACTAGTAGGAGTGAGAAAAACATCTCGGTGTGGTGCGCATTGTATGGGTGTGTGTTACATTACATTCACTAGTAGGAGTGAAAAAACATCACGGTGTGTGTGAATCGGAGGGTCTGAATTAGGATATGCAGTGAGTGGCAATATAGGATGGAGAATAGCACCGCGGGATGGTCAGCATGGGGAGGTCAGGGAACATGAAGGGGCAATGTAGGATAGGTTTCTGAAAAACATCGCGGGGTGGTGCGCCTTGTAAGGGTGTGTGTTACATTACATTCACTAGTAGGAGTGAGAAAAACATCACGGGGTGGTGTGAATCGGAGGGTCTGAATTAGGATAGGCAGTGAGTGGCAATGTAGGATGGAGAAAAGCACTGCGGGGTGGTCAGCATGGGAAGGTCAGGGAACATGCAGTGGCAATGTAGGATAGGTTTCTGAAAAACATCGCGGAGTGGTGCGCATTTTATGGGTGTGTGTTACATGACATTCACTAGAAGGAGTGAGAAAAACATCACGGAGTGGTGCGCATTTTATGGGTGTGTGTTACATTAAATTCACTAGTAGGAGTGAGAAAAACATCACGGGGTGGTGTGATCGGAGGGTCTGAATTAGGATAGGCAGTGAGTGGCAATGTAGGATGGAGAAAAGCACCGCGGGGTGGTCAGCATGGGGAGGTCAGGGAACATGCAGTGGCAATGTAGGATAGGTTTCTGAAAAACATCGCGGGGTGGTGCGCATTGGATGGGTGTGTGTTACATTACATTCACTAGTAGGAGTGAGAAAAACATCAAGGGGTGGTGCGCATTGTATGGGTGTGTGTTACATTACATTCACTAGTAGGAGTGAAAAAAACATCACGGTGTGTGTGAATCGGAGGGTCTGAATTAGGATATGCAGTGAGTGGCAATATAGGATGGAGAATAGCACCGCGGGATGGTCAGCATGGGGAGGTCAGGGAACATGAAGTGGCAATGTAGGATAGGTTTCTGAAAAACATCGCGGGGTGGTGCGCCTTGTAAGGGTGTGTGTTACATTACATTCACGAGTAGGAGTGAGAAAAACATCACGGTGTTGTGCGCATTGTATGGGTGTGTGTTACATTACATTCACTAGTAGGAGTGAGAAAAACATCACGGGGTGGTGTGAATCGGAGGGTCTGAATTAGGATAGGCAGTGAGTGGCAATGTAGGATGGACAAAAGCACCGCGGGTTGGTCAGCATGGGGAGGTCAGGGAACATGCAGTGGCAATGTAGGATAGGTTTCTGAAAAACATCGCGGGGTGGTGAGCATTGCATGGGTGTGTGTTACATTACATTCACTAGTAGGAGTGAGAAAAACATCACGGGGTGGTGCGCATTGTATGGGTGTGCGTTACATTACATTCACTAGTAGGAGTGAGAAAAACATCACGGGGTGGTGTGAATCGGAGGGTCTGAATTAGGATAGGCAGTGAGTGGCAATGTAGGATGGAGAAAAGCACCGCGGGGTGGTCAGCATGGGGAGGTCAGGGAACATGCAGTGGCAATGTAGGATAGGTTTCTGAAAAACATCGCGGGGTGGTGCGCATTGTATGGGTGTGTGTTACATTACATTCACTAGTAGGAGTGAGAAAAACATCACGGGGTGGTGTGAATCGGAGGGTCTGAATTAGGATAGGCAGTGAGTGGCAATGTAGGATGGAGAAAAGCACCGCGGGGTGGTCAGCATGGGGAGGTCAGGAAACATGCAGTGGCAATGTAGGATAGGTTTCTGAAAAACATCGCGGGGTGGTGCGCATTGTATGGGTGTGTGTTACATTACATTCACTAGTAGGAGTCAGAAAAACATCACGGGATTGTGCGCATTGTATCGGTGTGTGTTACATTACATTCACTAGTAGGAGTGAGAAAAACATCACGGGGTGGTGTGAATCGGACGGTCTGAATTAGGATAGGCAGTGAGTGGCAATGTAGGATGGAGAAAAGCACCGCGGGTTGGTGAGCATGGGGAGGTCAGGGAACATGCAGTGGCAATGTAGGATAGGTTTCTGAAAAACATCGCGGGGTGGTGTGCATTGTATGGGTGTGTGTTACAATACATTCACTAGTAGGAGTGAGAAAAACATCACGGGGTGATGCGCATTGTATGGGTGTGTGTTACAATAAATTCACTAGTAGGAGTGAGAAAAACATCACGAGGTGGTGCGCATTGTATGGGTGTGTGTTACATTACATTCACTAGTAGGAGTGAGAAAAACATCACGGGGTGGTGTGAATCGGAGGGTCTGAATTAGGATAGGCAGTGAGTGGCAATGTAGGATGGAGAAAAGCACTGCGGGGTGGTCAGCATGGAGAGGTCAGGGAACATGCAGTGGCAATGTAGGATAGGTTTCTGAAAAACATCACAGGGTGGTGCGCATTGTATGGGTGTGTGTTACATTACATTCACTTGTAGGAGTGAGAAAAACATCACGGGGTGGTGTGAATCGGAGGGTCTGAATTAGGATAGGCAGTGAGTGGCAATGTAGGATGGAGAAAAGCACCGCGGTGTGGTCAGCATGGGGAGGTCATGGAACATGCAGTGGCAATGTAGGATAGGTTTCTGAAAAACATCGCGGGTCGTGTGCATTGTTTGGGTGTGTGTTACAATACATTCACTAGTAGGAGTGAGAAAAACATCACGGGGTGGTGCGCATTGTATGGGTGTGTGTTACAATAAATTCACTAGTAGGAGTGAGAAAAACATCACGGGGTGGTGCGCATTGTATGGGTGTGTGTTACATTACATTCACTAGTAGGAGTGAGAAAAACACCATGGGGTGGTGTGAATCGGAGGGTCTGAATTAGGATAGGCAGTGAGTGGCAATGTAGGATGGAGAAAAGCACCGCGGGGTGGTCAGCATGGAGAGGTCAGGGAACATGCAGTGGCAATGTAGGATAGGTTTCTGAAAAACATCGCGGGGTGGTGCGCATTGTATGGGTGTGTGTTACATTACATTCACTAGTAGGAGTGAGAAAAACATCACGGGGTGGGGCGCATTGTATGGGTGTGTGTTACATTACATTCACTAGTAGGAGTGAGAAAAACATCTCGGTGTGGTGCGCATTGTATGGGTGTGTGTTACATTACATTCACTAGTAGGAGTGAAAAAACATCACGGTGTGTGTGAATCGGAGGGTCTGAATTAGGATATGCAGTGAGTGGCAATATAGGATGGAGAATAGCACCGCGGGATGGTCAGCATGGGGAGGTCAGGGAACATGAAGGGGCAATGTAGGATAGGTTTCTGAAAAACATCGCGGGGTGGTGCGCCTTGTAAGGGTGTGTGTTACATTACATTCACTAGTAGGAGTGAGAAAAACATCACGGGGTGGTGTGAATCGGAGGGTCTGAATTAGGATAGGCAGTGAGTGGCAATGTAGGATGGAGAAAAGCACTGCGGGGTGGTCAGCATGGGAAGGTCAGGGAACATGCAGTGGCAATGTAGGATAGGTTTCTGAAAAACATCGCGGAGTGGTGCGCATTTTATGGGTGTGTGTTACATGACATTCACTAGAAGGAGTGAGAAAAACATCACGGAGTGGTGCGCATTTTATGGGTGTGTGTTACATTAAATTCACTAGTAGGAGTGAGAAAAACATCACGGGGTGGTGTGATCGGAGGGTCTGAATTAGGATAGGCAGTGAGTGGCAATGTAGGATGGAGAAAAGCACCGCGGGGTGGTCAGCATGGGGAGGTCAGGGAACATGCAGTGGCAATGTAGGATAGGTTTCTGAAAAACATCGCGGGGTGGTGCGCATTGGATGGGTGTGTGTTACATTACATTCACTAGTAGGAGTGAGAAAAACATCAAGGGGTGGTGCGCATTGTATGGGTGTGTGTTACATTACATTCACTAGTAGGAGTGAAAAAAACATCACGGTGTGTGTGAATCGGAGGGTCTGAATTAGGATATGCAGTGAGTGGCAATATAGGATGGAGAATAGCACCGCGGGATGGTCAGCATGGGGAGGTCAGGGAACATGAAGTGGCAATGTAGGATAGGTTTCTGAAAAACATCGCGGGGTGGTGCGCCTTGTAAGGGTGTGTGTTACATTACATTCACGAGTAGGAGTGAGAAAAACATCACGGTGTTGTGCGCATTGTATGGGTGTGTGTTACATTACATTCACTAGTAGGAGTGAGAAAAACATCACGGGGTGGTGTGAATCGGAGGGTCTGAATTAGGATAGGCAGTGAGTGGCAATGTAGGATGGACAAAAGCACCGCGGGTTGGTCAGCATGGGGAGGTCAGGGAACATGCAGTGGCAATGTAGGATAGGTTTCTGAAAAACATCGCGGGGTGGTGAGCATTGCATGGGTGTGTGTTACATTACATTCACTAGTAGGAGTGAGAAAAACATCACGGGGTGGTGCGCATTGTATGGGTGTGCGTTACATTACATTCACTAGTAGGAGTGAGAAAAACATCACGGGGTGGTGTGAATCGGAGGGTCTGAATTAGGATAGGCAGTGAGTGGCAATGTAGGATGGAGAAAAGCACCGCGGGGTGGTCAGCATGGGGAGGTCAGGGAACATGCAGTGGCAATGTAGGATAGGTTTCTGAAAAACATCGCGGGGTGGTGCGCATTGTATGGGTGTGTGTTACATTACATTCACTAGTAGGAGTGAGAAAAACATCACGGGGTGGTGTGAATCGGAGGGTCTGAATTAGGATAGGCAGTGAGTGGCAATGTAGGATGGAGAAAAGCACCGCGGGGTGGTCAGCATGGGGAGGTCAGGAAACATGCAGTGGCAATGTAGGATAGGTTTCTGAAAAACATCGCGGGGTGGTGCGCATTGTATGGGTGTGTGTTACATTACATTCACTAGTAGGAGTCAGAAAAACATCACGGGATTGTGCGCATTGTATCGGTGTGTGTTACATTACATTCACTAGTAGGAGTGAGAAAAACATCACGGGGTGGTGTGAATCGGACGGTCTGAATTAGGATAGGCAGTGAGTGGCAATGTAGGATGGAGAAAAGCACCGCGGGTTGGTGAGCATGGGGAGGTCAGGGAACATGCAGTGGCAATGTATGATAGGTTTCTGAAAAACATCGCGGGGTGGTGCGCATTGCATGGGTGTGTGTTACATTACATTCACTAGTAGGAGTGAGAAAAACATCACGGGGTGGTGCGCATTGTATGGGTGTGTGTTACATTACATTCAAAAGTAGGAGTGAGAAAAACATCACGGGGTGGTGTGAATCGGAGGGTCTGAATTAGGATAGGCAGTGAGTGGCAATGTAGGATGATGAAAAGCACCGCGGGGTGGTCAGCATGGGGAGGTCAGGGAACATGCAGTGGCAATGTAGGATAGGTTTCTGAAAAACATCGCGGGGTGGTGCGCATTGTATGGGTGTGTCTTACATTACATTCACTAGTAGGAGTGAGAAAAACATCACGGGGTGGTGTCAATCGGAGGGTCTGAATTAGGATAGGCAGTGAGTGGCAATGTAGGATGGAGTAAAGCACCGCGGGGTGGTCAGCATGGGGAGGTCAGGGAACATGCAGTGGCAATGTAGGATAGGTTTCTGAAAAACATCGCGGGGTGGTGAGCATTGCATGGGTGTGTGTTACATTACATTCACTAGTAGGAGTGAGAAAAACATCACGGGGTGGTGCGCATTGTATGGGTGTGCGTTACATTACATTCACTAGTAGGAGTGAGAAAAACATCACGGGGTGGTGTGAATCGGAGGGTCTGAATTAGGATAGGCAGTGAGTCGCAATGTAGGATGGAGAAAAGCACCGCGGGGTGGTCAGCATGGGGAGGTCAGGGAACATGCAGTGGCAATGTAGGATAGGTTTCTGAAAAACATCGCGGGGTGGTGCGCATTGTATGGGTGTGTGTTACATTACATTCACTAGTAGGAGTGAGAAAAACATCACGGGGTGGTGTGAATCGGAGGGTCTGAATTAGGATAGGCAGTGAGTGGCAATGTAGCATGGAGAAAAGCACCGCGGGGTGGTCAGCATGGGGAGGTCAGGAAACATGCAGTGGCAATGTAGGATAGGTTTCTGAAAAACATCGCGGGGTGGTGCGCATTGTATGGGTGTGTGTTACATTACATTCACTAGTAGGAGTCAGAAAAACATCACGGGATTGTGCGCATTGTATCGGTGTGTGTTACATTACATTCACTAGTAGGAGTGAGAAAAACATCACGGGGTGGTGTGAATCGGAGGGTCTGAATTAGGATAGGCAGTGAGTGGCAATGTAGGATGGAGAAAAGCACCGCGGATTGGTCAGCATGGGGAGGTCAGGGAACATGCAGTGGCAATGTAGGATAGGTTTCTGAAAAACATCGCGGGGTGGTGCGCATTGTATGGGTGTGTGTTACATTACATTCACTTGTAGGAGAGAGAAAAACATCACGGGGTGCTGTGAATCGGAGGGTCTGAATTAGGATAGGCAGTGAGTGGCAATGTAGGATGGAGAAAAGCACCGCGGGGTGGTCAGCATGGGGAGGTCAGGGAACATGCAGTGGCAATGTAGGATAGGTTTCTGAAAAACATCGCGGGGTGGTGTGCATTGTATGGGTGTGTGTTACAATACATTCACTAGTAGGAGTGAGAAAAACATCACGGGGTGGTGCGCATTGTATGGGTGTGTGTTACAATAAATTCACTAGTAGGAGTGAGAAAAACAGCACGGGGTGGTGCGCATTATATGGGTGTGTGTTACATTACATTCACTAGTAGGAGTGAGAAAAACATCACGGGGTGGTGTGAATCGGAGGGTCTGAATTAGGATAGGCAGTGAGTGGCAATGTAGGATGGAGAAAAGCCCCGCGGGGTGGTCAGCATGGAGAGGTCAGGGAACATGCAGCGGCAATGTAGGATAGGTTTCTGAAAAACATCGCGGGGTGGTGCGCATTGTATGGGTGTGTGTTACATTACATTCACTAGTAGGAGTGAGAAAAACATCACGGGGTGGGGCGCATTGTATGGGTGTGTGTTACATTACATTCACTAGTAGGAGTGAGAAAAACATCTCGGGGTGGTGCGCATTGTATGGGTGTGTGTTACATTACATTCACTAGTAGGAGTGAAAAAACATCACGGTGTGTGTGAATCGGAGGGTCTGAATTAGGATATGCAGTGAGTGGCAATATAGGATGGAGAATAGCACCGCGGGATGGTCAGCATGGGGAGGTCAGGGAACATGAAGTGGCAATGTAGGATAGGTTTCTGAAAAACATCGCGGGGTGGTGCGCCTTGTAAAGGTGTGTGTTACATTACATTCACTAGTAGGAGTGAGAAACTCATCACGGTGTGGTGCGCATTGTATGGGTGTGTGTTACATTACATTCACTAGTAGGAGTGAGAAAAACATCACGGGGTGGTGTGAATCGGAGGCTCTGAATTAGGATAGGCAGTGAGTGGCAATGTAGGATGGAGAAAAGCACCGCGGGGTGGTCAGCATGGGGAGGTCAGGGAACATGCAGTGGCAATGTAGGATAGGTTTCTGAAAAACATCGCGGGGTGGTGCGCATTGTATGGGTGTGTGTTACATTACATTCACTAGTAGGAGTGAGAAAAACATCACGGGGTGGTGCGCATTGTATGGGTGTGTGTTACATTACATTCACTAGTAGGAGTGAGAACAACATCACGGGGTGGTGATAATCGGAGAGTCTGAATTAGGATAGGCAGTGAGTGGCAAAGTAGGATGGAGAAAAGCACCGCGTGGTGGTCAGCATGGGGATGTCCAGGAACATGCAGTGGCAATGTAGGATAGGTTTCTGAAAAACATCGCGGGGTGGTGCGCATTGTATGGGGGTGTGTTACATTACATTCACTTGTAGGAGTGAGAAAAACATCACGGGGTGGTGTGAATCGGAGGGTCTGAATTAGGATAGGCAGTGAGTGGCAATGTAGGATGGAGAAAAGCACCGCGGGGTGGTCAGCATGGGGATGTCAGGGAACATGCAGTGGCAATGTAGGATAGGTTTCTGAAAAACATCGCGGGGTGGTGCGCATTCTATGGGTGTGTGTTACATTACATTCACTAGTAGGAGTGAGAAAAACATCACGGGGTGGTGCGCATTGTATGGGTGTGTGTTACATTACATTCACTAGTAGGAGTGAGAAAACCATCACGGGGTGGTGTGAATCGGAGGTTCTGAATTAGGATAGGCAGTGAGTGGCAATGTAGGATCGAGAAAAGCACCGCGGGTTGGTCAGCATGGGGAGGTCAGGGAACATGCAGTGGCAATGTAGGATAGGTTTCTGAAAAACATCACGGGGTGGTGCGCATTGTATGGGTGTGTGTCACATTACAGTCACTAGCAGGAGTGAGAAAAACATCACGGGGTGATGCGCATTGTATGGGTGTGTGTTACATTACATTCACTAGTAGGAGTGAGAAAAACATCACGGGGTGGTGTGAATCGGAGGGTCTGAATTAGGATAGGCAGTGAGTGGCAATGTAGGATGGAGAAAAGCACCGCGGGGTCGTCAGCATGGGGAGGTCAGGGAACATGCAGTGGCAATGTAGGATAGGTTTCTGAAAAACATCGCGGGGTGGTGAGCATTGCATGGGTGTGTGTTACATTACATTCACTAGTAGGAGTGAGAAAAACATCACGGGGTGGTGCGCATTGTATGGGTGTGCGTTACATTACATTCACTAGTAGGAGTGAGAAAAACATCACGGGGTGGTGTGAATCGGAGGGTCTGAATTAGGATAGGCAGTGAGTGGCAATGTAGGATGGAGAAAAGCACCGCGGGGTGGTCAGCACGGGGAGGTCAGGGAACATGCAGTGGCAATGTAGGATAGGTTTCTGAAAAACATCGCGGGGTGGTGCGCATTGTATGGGTGTGTGTTACATTACATTCACTTGTAGGAGTGAGAAAAACATCACGGGGTGCTGTGAATCGGAGGGTCTGAATTAGGATAGGCAGTGAGTGGCAATGTAGGATGGAGAAAAGCACCGCGGGGTGGTCAGCATGGGGAGGTCAGGGAACATGCAGTGGCAATGTAGGATAGGTTTCTGAAAAACATCGCGGGGTGGTGTGCATTGTATGGGTGTGTGTTACAATACATTCACTAGTAGGAGTGAGAAAAACATCACGGGGTGATGCGCATTGTATGGGTGTGTGTTACAATAAATTCACTAGTAGGAGTGAGAAAAACATCACGAGGTGGTGCGCATTGTATGGGTGTGTGTTACATTACATTCACTAGTAGGAGTGAGAAAAACATCACGGGGTGGTGTGAATCGGAGGGTCTGAATTAGGATAGGCAGTGAGTGGCAATGTAGGATGGAGAAAAGCACTGCGGGGTGGTCAGCATGGAGAGGTCAGGGAACATGCAGTGGCAATGTAGGATAGGTTTCTGAAAAACATCACAGGGTGGTGCGCATTGTATGGGTGTGTGTTACATTACATTCACTTGTAGGAGTGAGAAAAACATCACGGGGTGGTGTGAATCGGAGGGTCTGAATTAGGATAGGCAGTGAGTGGCAATGTAGGATGGAGAAAAGCACCGCGGTGTGGTCAGCATGGGGAGGTCATGGAACATGCAGTGGCAATGTAGGATAGGTTTCTGAAAAACATCGCGGGGTCGTGTGCATTGTTTGGGTGTGTGTTACAATACATTCACTAGTAGGAGTGAGAAAAACATCACGGGGTGGTGCGCATTGTATGGGTGTGTGTTACAATAAATTCACTAGTAGGAGTGAGAAAAACATCACGGGGTGGTGCGCATTGTATGGGTGTGTGTTACATTACATTCACTAGTAGGAGTGAGAAAAACACCATGGGGTGGTGTGAATCGGAGGGTCTGAATTAGGATAGGCAGTGAGTGGCAATGTAGGATGGAGAAAAGCACCGCGGGGTGGTCAGCATGGAGAGGTCAGGGAACATGCAGTGGCAATGTAGGATAGGTTTCTGAAAAACATCGCGGGGTGGTGCGCATTGTATGGGTGTGTGTTACATTACATTCACTAGTAGGAGTGAGAAAAACATCACGGGGTGGGGCGCATTGTATGGGTGTGTGTTACATTACATTCACTAGTAGGAGTGAGAAAAACATCTCGGGGTGGTGCGCATTGTATGGGTGTGTGTTACATTACATTCACTAGTAGGAGTGAAAAAACATCACGGTGTGTGTGAATCGGAGGGTCTGAATTAGGATATGCAGTGAGTGGCAATATAGGATGGAGAATAGCACCGCGGGATGGTCAGCATGGGGAGGTCAGGGAACATGAAGGGGCAATGTAGGATAGGTTTCTGAAAAACATCGCGGGGTGGTGCGCCTTGTAAGGGTGTGTGTTACATTACATTCACTAGTAGGAGTGAGAAAAACATCACGGGGTGGTGTGAATCGGAGGGTCTGAATTAGGATAGGCAGTGAGTGGCAATGTAGGATGGAGAAAAGCACTGCGGGGTGGTCAGCATGGGAAGGTCAGGGAACATGCAGTGGCAATGTAGGATAGGTTTCTGAAAAACATCGCGGAGTGGTGCGCATTTTATGGGTGTGTGTTACATGACATTCACTAGAAGGAGTGAGAAAAACATCACGGAGTGGTGCGCATTTTATGGGTGTGTGTTACATTAAATTCACTAGTAGGAGTGAGAAAAACATCACGGGGTGGTGTGAATCGGAGGGTCTGAATTAGGATAGGCAGTGAGTGGCAATGTAGGATGGAGAAAAGCACCGCGGGGTGGTCAGCATGGGGAGGTCAGGGAACATGCAGTGGCAATGTAGGATAGGTTTCTGAAAAACATCGCGGGGTGGTGCGCATTGGATGGGTGTGTGTTACATTACATTCACTAGTAGGAGTGAGAAAAACATCAAGGGGTGGTGCGCATTGTATGGGTGTGTGTTACATTACATTCACTAGTAGGAGTGAAAAAAACATCACGGTGTGTGTGAATCGGAGGGTCTGAATTAGGATATGCAGTGAGTGGCAATATAGGATGGAGAATAGCACCGCGGGATGGTCAGCATGGGGAGGTCAGGGAACATGAAGTGGCAATGTAGGATAGGTTTCTGAAAAACATCGCGGGGTGGTGCGCCTTGTAAGGGTGTGTGTTACATTACATTCACGAGTAGGAGTGAGAAAAACATCACGGTGTTGTGCGCATTGTATGGGTGTGTGTTACATTACATTCACTAGTAGGAGTGAGAAAAACATCACGGGGTGGTGTGAATCGGAGGGTCTGAATTAGGATAGGCAGTGAGTGGCAATGTAGGATGGACAAAAGCACCGCGGGTTGGTCAGCATGGGGAGGTCAGGGAACATGCAGTGGCAATGTAGGATAGGTTTCTGAAAAACATCGCGGGGTGGTGAGCATTGCATGGGTGTGTGTTACATTACATTCACTAGTAGGAGTGAGAAAAACATCACGGGGTGGTGCGCATTGTATGGGTGTGCGTTACATTACATTCACTAGTAGGAGTGAGAAAAACATCACGGGGTGGTGTGAATCGGAGGGTCTGAATTAGGATAGGCAGTGAGTGGCAATGTAGGATGGAGAAAAGCACCGCGGGGTGGTCAGCATGGGGAGGTCAGGGAACATGCAGTGGCAATGTAGGATAGGTTTCTGAAAAACATCGCGGGGTGGTGCGCATTGTATGGGTGTGTGTTACATTACATTCACTAGTAGGAGTGAGAAAAACATCACGGGGTGGTGTGAATCGGAGGGTCTGAATTAGGATAGGCAGTGAGTGGCAATGTAGGATGGAGAAAAGCACCGCGGGGTGGTCAGCATGGGGAGGTCAGGAAACATGCAGTGGCAATGTAGGATAGGTTTCTGAAAAACATCGCGGGGTGGTGCGCATTGTATGGGTGTGTGTTACATTACATTCACTAGTAGGAGTCAGAAAAACATCACGGGATTGTGCGCATTGTATCGGTGTGTGTTACATTACATTCACTAGTAGGAGTGAGAAAAACATCACGGGGTGGTGTGAATCGGACGGTCTGAATTAGGATAGGCAGTGAGTGGCAATGTAGGATGGAGAAAAGCACCGCGGGTTGGTGAGCATGGGGAGGTCAGGGAACATGCAGTGGCAATGTATGATAGGTTTCTGAAAAACATCGCGGGGTGGTGCGCATTGCATGGGTGTGTGTTACATTACATTCACTAGTAGGAGTGAGAAAAACATCACGGGGTGGTGCGCATTGTATGGGTGTGTGTTACATTACATTCAAAAGTAGGAGTGAGAAAAACATCACGGGGTGGTGTGAATCGGAGGGTCTGAATTAGGATAGGCAGTGAGTGGCAATGTAGGATGATGAAAAGCACCGCGGGGTGGTCAGCATGGGGAGGTCAGGGAACATGCAGTGGCAATGTAGGATAGGTTTCTGAAAAACATCGCGGGGTGGTGCGCATTGTATGGGTGTGTCTTACATTACATTCACTAGTAGGAGTGAGAAAAACATCACGGGGTGGTGTCAATCGGAGGGTCTGAATTAGGATAGGCAGTGAGTGGCAATGTAGGATGGAGTAAAGCACCGCGGGGTGGTCAGCATGGGGAGGTCAGGGAACATGCAGTGGCAATGTAGGATAGGTTTCTGAAAAACATCGCGGGGTGGTGAGCATTGCATGGGTGTGTGTTACATTACATTCACTAGTAGGAGTGAGAAAAACATCACGGGGTGGTGCGCATTGTATGGGTGTGCGTTACATTACATTCACTAGTAGGAGTGAGAAAAACATCACGGGGTGGTGTGAATCGGAGGGTCTGAATTAGGATAGGCAGTGAGTCGCAATGTAGGATGGAGAAAAGCACCGCGGGGTGGTCAGCATGGGGAGGTCAGGGAACATGCAGTGGCAATGTAGGATAGGTTTCTGAAAAACATCGCGGGGTGGTGCGCATTGTATGGGTGTGTGTTACATTACATTCACTAGTAGGAGTGAGAAAAACATCACGGGGTGGTGTGAATCGGAGGGTCTGAATTAGGATAGGCAGTGAGTGGCAATGTAGGATGGAGAAAAGCACCGCGGGGTGGTCAGCATGGGGAGGTCAGGAAACATGCAGTGGCAATGTAGGATAGGTTTCTGAAAAACATCGCGGGGTGGTGCGCATTGTATGGGTGTGTGTTACATTACATTCACTAGTAGGAGTCAGAAAAACATCACGGGATTGTGCGCATTGTATCGGTGTGTGTTACATTACATTCACTAGTAGGAGTGAGAAAAACATCACGGGGTGGTGTGAATCGGAGGGTCTGAATTAGGATAGGCAGTGAGTGGCAATGTAGGATGGAGAAAAGCACCGCGGATTGGTCAGCATGGGGAGGTCAGGGAACATGCAGTGGCAATGTATGATAGGTTTCTGAAAAACATCGCGGGGTGGTGCGCATTGCATGGGTGTGTGTTACATTACATTCACTAGTAGGAGTGAGAAAAACATCACGGGGTGGTGCGCATTGTATGGGTGTGTGTTACATTACATTCAATAGTAGGAGTGAGAAAAACATCACGGGGTGGTGTGAATCGGAGGGTCTGAATTAGGATAGGCAGTGAGTGGCAATGTAGGATGATGAAAAGCACCGCGGGGTGGTCAGCATGGGGAGGTCAGGGAACATGCAGTGGCAATGTAGGATAGGTTTCTGAAAAACATCGCGGGGTGGTGCGCATTGTATGGGTGTGTGTTACATTACATTCACTAGTAGGAGTGAGAAAAACATCACGGGGTGGTGTCAATCGGAGGGTCTGAATTAGGATAGGCAGTGAGTGGCAATGTAGGATGGAGTAAAGCACCGCGGGGTGGTCAGCATGGGGAGGTCAGGGAACATGCAGTGGCAATGTAGGATAGGTTTCTGAAAAACATCGCGGGGTGGTGTGCATTGTATGGGTGTGTGTTACAATACATTCACTAGTAGGAGTGAGAAAAACATCACGGGGTGGTGCGCATTGTATGGGTGTGTGTTACAATAAATTCACTAGTAGGAGTGAGAAAAACATCACGGGGTGGTGCGCATTGTATGGGTGTGTGTTACATTACATTCACTAGTAGGAGTGCGAAAAACATCACGGGGTGGTGTGAATCGGAGGGTCTGAATTAGGTTAGGCAGTGAGTGGCAATGTAGGATGGAGAAAAGCCCCGCGGGGTGGTCAGCATTGGGAGGTCAGGGAACATGCAGTGGCAATCTAGGATAGGTTTCTGTAAAACATCGCGGGGTGGTGCGCATTGTATGGGTGTGTGTTACATTACATTCACTAGTAGGAGTGAGAAAAACATCACGGGGTGGGGCGCATTGTATGGGTGTGTGTTACATTACATTCACTAGTAGGAGTGAGAAAAACATCAAGGGGTGGTGCGCATTGTATGGGTGTGTGTTACATTACATTCACTAGTAGGAGTGAAAAAAACATCACGGTGTGTGTGAATCGGAGGGTCTGAATTAGGATATGCAGTGAGTGGCAATATAGGATGGAGAATAGCACCGCGGGATGGTCAGCATGGGGAGGTCAGGGAACATGAAGTGGCAATGTAGGATAGGTTTCTGAAAAACATCGCGGGGTGGTGCGCCTTGTAAGGGTGTGTGTTACATTACATTCACTAGTAGGAGTGAGAAACTCATCACGGGGTGGTGCGCATTGTATGGGTGTGTGTTACATTACATTCACTAGTAGGAGTGAGAAAAACATCACGGGGTGGTGTGAATCGGAGGGTCTGAATTAGGATAGGCAGTGAGTGGCAATGTAGGATGGAGAAAAGCACCGCGGGGTGGTCAGCATGGGGAGGTCAGGGAACATGCAGTGGCAATGTAGGATAGGTTTCTGAAAAACATCGCGGGGTGGTGCGCATTGTATGGGTGTGTGTTACATTACATTCACTAGTAGGAGTGAGAAAAACATCACGGGGTGGTGCGCATTGTATGGGTGTGTGTTACATGACATTCACTAGTAGGAGTGAGAACAACATCACGGGGTGGTGTGAATCGGAGAGTCTGAATTAGGATAGGCAGTGAGTGGCAAAGTAGGATGGAGAAAAGCACCGCGTGGTGGTCAGCATGGGGAGGTCCAGGAACATGCAGTGGCAATGTAGGATAGGTTTCTGAAAAACATCGCGGGGTGGTGCGCATTGTATGGGGGTGTGTTACATTACATTCACTTGTAGGAGTGAGAAAAACATCACGGGGTGGTGTGAATCGGAGGGTCTGAATTAGGATAGGCAGTGAGTGGCAATGTAGGATGGAGAAAAGCACCGCGGGGTGGTCAGCATGGGGAGGTCAGGGAACATGCAGTGGCAATGTAGGATAGGTTTCTGAAAAACATCGCGGGGTGGTGCGCATTCTATGGGTGTGTGTTACATTACATTCACTAGTAGGAGTGACAAAAACATCACGGGGTGGTGCGCATTGTATGGGTGAGTGTTACATTACATTCATTAGTAGGAGTGAGAAAACCATCACGGGGTGGTGTGAATCGGAGGTTCTGAATTAGGATAGGCAGTGAGTGGCAATGTAGGATCGAGAAAAGCACCGCAGGTTGGTCAGCATGGGGAGGTCAGGGAACATGCAGTGGCAATGTAGGATAGGTTTCTGAAAAGCATCACGGGGTGGTGCGCATTGTATGGGTGTGTGTCACATTACAGTCACTAGTAGGAGTGAGAAAAACATCACGGTGTGATGCGCATTGTATGGGTGTGTGTTACGTTACATTCACTAGTAGGAGTGAGAAAAACATCACGGGGTGGTGTGAATCGGAGGGTCTGAATTAGGATAGGCAGTGAGTGGCAATGTAGGATGGAGAAAAGCACTGCGGGGTGGTCAGCATGGGGAGGTCAGTGAACATGCAGTGGCAATTTAGGATAGGTTTCTGAAAAACATCGCGGAGTGGTGCGCATTTTATGGGTGTGTGTTACATGACATTCACTAGAAGGAGTGAGAAAAACATCACGGAGTGGTGCGCATTTTATGGTTGTGTGTTACATTAAATTCACTAGTAGGAGTGAGAAAAACATCACGGGGTGGTGTGAATCGGAGGGTCTGAATTAGGATAGGCAGTGAGTGGCAATGTAGGATGGAGAAAAGCACCGCGGGGTGGTCAGCATGGGGAGGTCAGGGAACATGCAGTGGCAATGTAGGATAGGTTTCTGAAAAACATCGCGGGGTGGTGCGCATTGGATGGGTGTGTGTTACATTACATTCACGAGTAGGAGTGAGAAAAACATCACGGTGTTGTGCGCATTGTATGGGTGTGTGTTACATTACATTCACTAGTAGGAGTGAGAAAAACATCACGGGGTGGTGTGAATCGGAGGGTCTGAATTAGGATAGGCAGTGAGTGGCAATGTAGGATGGAGAAAAGCACCGCGGGGTGGTCAGCATGGGGATGTCAGGGAACATGCAGTGGCAATGTAGGATAGGTTTCTGAAAAACATCGCGGGGTGGTGCGCATTGTATGGGTGTGTGTTACATTACATTCACTTGTAGGAGTGAGAAAAACATCACGGGGTGCTGTGAATCGGAGGGTCTGAATTAGGATAGGCAGTGAGTGGTAATGTAGGATGGAGAAAAGCACCGCGGGTTGGTCAGCATGGGGAGGTCAGGGAACATGCAGTGGCAATGTAGGATAGGTTTCTGAAAAACATCGCGGGTGGTGTGCATTGTATGGGTGTGTGTTACAATACATTCACTAGTAGGAGTGAGAAAAACATCACGGGGTGATGCGCATTGTATGGGTGTGTGTTACATTACATTCACTAGTAGGAGTGAGAAAAACATCACGGGGTGGTGTGAATCGGAGGGTCTGAATTAGGATAGGCAGTGAGTGGCAATGTAGGATGGAGAAAAGCACCGCGGGGTGGTCAGCATGGAGAGGTCAGGGAACATGCAGTGGCAATGTAGGATAGGTTTCTGAAAAACATCGCGGGGTGGTGCGCATTGTATGGGTGTGTGTTACATTACATTCACTAGTAGGAGTGAGAAAAACATCACGGGGTGGGGCGCATTGTATGGGTGTGTGTTACATTACATTCACTAGTAGGAGTGAGAAAAACATCTCGGGGTGGTGCGCATTGTATGGGTGTGTGTTACATTACATTCACTAGTAGGAGTGAAAAAACATCACGGTGTGTGTGAATCGGAGGGTCTGAATTAGGATATGCAGTGAGTGGCAATATAGGATGGAGAATAGCACCGCGGGATGGTCAGCATGGGGAGGTCAGGGAACATGAAGTGGCAATGTAGGATAGGTTTCTGAAAAACATCGCGGGGTGGTGCGCCTTGTAAGGGTGTGTGTTACATTACATTCACTAGTAGGAGTGAGAAAAACATCACGGGGTGGTGTGAATCGGAGGGTCTGAATTAGGATAGGCAGTGAGTGGCAATGTAGGATGGAGAAAAGCACCGCGGGGTGGTCAGCATGGGGATGTCAGGGAACATGCAGTGGCAATGTAGGATAGGTTTCTGAAAAACATCGCGGGGTGGTGCGCATTGTATGGGTGTGTGTTACATTACATTCACTTGTAGGAGTGAGAAAAACATCACGGGGTGCTGTGAATCGGAGGGTCTGAATTAGGATAGGCAGTGAGTGGTAATGTAGGATGGAGAAAAGCACCGCGGGGTGGTCAGCATGGGGAGGTCAGGGAACATGCAGTGGCAATGTAGGATAGGTTTCTGAAAAACATCGCGGGTGGTGTGCATTGTATGGGTGTGTGTTACAATACATTCACTAGTAGGAGTGAGAAAAACATCACGGGGTGGTGCGCATTGTATGGGTGTGTGTTACATTACATTCACTAGTAGGAGTGAGAAAAACATCACGGGGTGGTGTGAATCGGAGGGTCTGAATTAGGATAGGCAGTGAGTGGCAATGTAGGATGGAGAAAAGCACCGCGGGGTGGTCAGCATGGAGAGGTCAGGGAACATGCAGTGGCAATGTAGGATAGGTTTCTGAAAAACATCGCGGGGTGGTGCGCATTTTATGGGTGTGTGTTACATTACATTCACTAGTAGGAGTGAGAAAAACATCACAGGGTGGTGCGCATTGTATGGGTGTGTGTTACATTACATTCACTAGTAGGAGTGAAAAAACATCACGGTGTGTGTGAATCGGAGGGTCTGAATTAGGATATGCAGTGAGTGGCAATATAGGATGGAGAATAGCACCGCGGGATGGTCAGCATGGGGAGGTCAGGGAACATGAAGTGGCAATGTAGGATAGGTTTCTGAAAAACATCGCGGGGTGGTGCGCCTTGTAAGGGTGTGTGTTACATTACATTCACTAGTAGGAGTGAGAAAAACATCACGGGGTGGTGTGAATCGGAGGGTCTGAATTAGGATAGGCAGTGAGTGGCAATGTAGGATGGAGAAAAGCACCGCGGAGTGGTCAGCATGGGGAGGTCAGGGAACATGCAGTGGCAATGTAGGATAGGTTTCTGAAAAACATCGCGGGGTAGTGCGCATTGTATGGGTGTGTATTACATTACATTCACTAGTAGGAGTGAGAAAAACATCACGGGGTGGTGCGCATTGTATGGGTGTGTGTTACATTATATTCACTAGTAGGAGTGAGAACAACATCACGGGGTGGTGTGAATCGGAGAGTCTGAATTAGGATAGGCAGTGAGTGGCAAAGTAGGATGGAGAAAAGCACCACGTGGTGGTCAGCATGGGGAGGTCCAGGAACATGCAGTGGCAATGTAGGATAGGTTTCTGAAAAACATCGCGGGGTGGTGCGCATTGTATGGGGGTGTGTTACATTACATTCACTTGTAGGAGTGAGAAAAACATCACGGGGTGGTGTGAATCGGAGGGTCTGAATTAGGATAGGCAGTGACTGGCAATGTAGGATGGAGAAAAGCACCGCGGGGTGGTCAGCATGGGGAGGTCAGGGAACATGCAGTGGCAATGTAGGAGAGGTTTCTGAAAAACATCGCGGGGTGGTGAGCATTGCAAGGGTGTGTGTTACATTACATTCACTAGTAGGAGTGAGAAAAACATCACGGGGTGGTGCGCATTGTATGGGTGTGTGTTACAATACATTCACTAGTAGGAGTGAGAAAAACATCACGGGGTGGTGCGCATTGTATGGGTGTGTGTTACAATAAATTCACTAGTAGGAGTGAGAAAAACATCACGGGGTGGTGCGCATTGTATGGGTGTGTGTTACATTACATTCACTAGTAGGAGTGAGAAAAACATCACGGGATGGTGTGAATCGGAGGGTCTGAATTAGGATAGGCAGTGAGTGGCAATGTAGGATGGAGAAAAGCACCGCGGGGTCGTCAGCATGGAGAGGTCAGGGAACATGCAGTGGCAATGTAGGATAGGTTTCTGAAAAACATCGCGGGGTGGTGCGCATTTTATGGGTGTGTGTTACATTACATTCACTAGTAGGAGTGAGAAAAACATCACGGGGTGGGGCGCATTGTATGGGTGTGTGTTACATTACATTCACTAGTAGGAGTGAGAAAAACATCTCGGGGTGGTGCGCATTGTATGGTTGTGTGTTACATTACATTCACTAGTAGGAGTGAAAAAACATCACGGTGTGTGTGAATCGGAGGGTCTGAATTAGGATATGCAGTGAGTGGCAATATAGGATGGAGAATAGCACCGCGGGATGGTCAGCATGGGGAGGTCAGGGAACATGAAGTGGCAATGTAGGATAGGTTTCTGAAAAACATCGCGGGGTGGTCCGCCTTGTAAGGGTGTGTGTTACATTACATTCACTAGTAGGAGTGAGAAAAACATCACGGGGTGGTGTGAATCGGAGGGTCTGAATTAGGATAGGCAGTGAGTGGCAAAGTAGGATGGAGAAAAGCACCGCGTGGTGGTCAGCATGGGGAGGTCCAGGAACATGCAGTGGCAATGTAGGATAGGTTTCTGAAAAACATCGCGGGGTGGTGCGCATTGTATGGGGGGTGTTACATTACATTCACTTGTAGGAGTGAGAAAAACATCACGGGGTGGTGTGAATCGGAGGGTCTGAATTAGGATAGGCAGTGAGTGGCAATGTAGGATGGAGAAAAGCACCGCGGGGTGGTCAGCATGGGGAGGTCAGGGAACATGCAGTGGCAATGTAGGATAGGTTTCTGAAAAATATCGCGGGGTGGTGCGCATTCTATGGGTGTGTGTTACATTACATTCACTAGTAGGAGTGTGAAAAACATCACGGGGTGGTGCGCATTGTATGGGTGTGTGTTACATTACATTCACTAGAAGGAGTGAGAAAACCATCACGGGGTGTTGTGAATCGGAGGTTCTGAATTAGGATAGGCAGTGAGTGGCAATGTAGGATCGAGAAAAGCACCGCGGGTTGGTCAGCATGGGGAGGTCAGGGAACATGCAGTGGCAATGTAGGATAGGTTTCTGAAAAACATCGCGGGGTGGTGCGCATTGGATGGGTGTGTGTTACATTACATTCACGAGTAGGAGTGAGAAAAACATCACGGTGTTGTGCGCATTGTATGGGTGTGTGTTACATTACATTCACTAGTAGGAGTGAGAAAAACATCACGGGGTGGTGTGAATCGGAGGGTCTGAATTAGGATAGGCAGTGAGTGGCAATGTAGGATGGAGAAAAGCACCGCGGGGTGGTCAGCATGGGGAGGTCAGGGAACATGCAGTGGCAATGTAGGATAGGTTTCTGAAAAACATCGCGGGGTGGTGCGCATTTTATGGGTGTGTGTTACATGACATTCACTAGTAGGAGTGAGAAAAACATCACGGGGTGGTGCGCATTGTATGGGTGTGCGTTACATTACATTCACTAGTAGGAGTGAGAAAAACATCACGGGGTGGTGTGAATCGGAGGGTCTGAATTAGGATAGGCAGTGAGTGGCAATGTAGGATGGAGAAAAGCACCGCGGGGTGGTCAGCATGGGGAGGTCAGGGAACATGCAGTGGCAATGTAGGATAGGTTTCTGAAAAACATCGCGGGGTTGTGCGCATTGTATGGGTGTGTGTTACAGTACATTCACTAGTAGGAGTGAGAAAAACATCACGGGGTGGTGGGCATTGTATGGGTGTGTGTTACATTACATTCACTTGTAGGAGTGAGAAAAACATCACGGGGTGCTGTGAATCGGAGGGTCTGAATTAGGATAGGCAGTGAGTGGCAATGTAGGATGGAGAAAAGCACCGCGGGGTGGTCAACATGGGGAGGTCAGGGAACATGCAGTGGCAATGTAGGATAGGTTTCTGAAAAACATCGCGGGGTGGTGCGCATTTTATGGGTGTGTGTTACATGATATTCACTAGTAGGAGTGAGAAAAACATCACGGGGTGGTGCGCATTGTATGGGTGTGTGTTACATTACATTCACTAGTAGGAGTGAGAAAAACATCACGGGGTGGTGCGCATTGTATGGGTGTGTGTTACATTACATTCACTAGTAGGAGTGAGAAAAACACCACGGGGTGGTGTGAATCGGAGGGTCTGAATTAGGATAGGCAGTGAGTGGCAATGTAGGATGGAGAAAAGCACCGCTGGGTGGTCAGCACGGGGAGGTCAGGGAACATGCAGTGGCAATGTAGGATAGGTTTCTGAAAAACATCGCGGGGTGGTGCGCATTGGATGGGTGTGTGTTACATTACATTCACGAGTAGGAGTGAGAAAAACATCACGGTGTTGTGCGCATTGTATGGGTGTGTGTTACATTACATTCACTAGTAGGAGTGAGAAAAACATCACGGGGTGGTGTGAATCGGAGGGTCTGAATTAGGATAGGCAGTGAGTGGCAATGTAGGATGGAGAAAAGCACCGCGGGGTGGTCAGCATGGGGAGGTCAGGGAACATGCAGTGGCAATGTAGGATAGGTTTCTGAAAAACATCGCGGGGTGGTGCGCATTTTATGGGTGTGTGTTACATGATATTCACTAGTAGGAGTGAGAAAAACATCACGGGGTGGTGCGCATTGTATGGGTGTGCGTTACATTACATTCACTAGTAGGAGTGAGAAAAACATCACAGGGTGGTGTGAATCGGAGGGTCTGAATTAGGATAGGCAGTGAGTGGCAATGTAGGATGGAGAAAAGCACCGCGGGGTGGTCAGCATGGGGAGGTCAGGGAACATGCAGTGGCAATGTAGGATAGGTTTCTGAAAAACATCGCGGGGTTGTGCGCATTGTATGGGTGTGTGTTACAGTACATTCACTAGTAGGAGTGAGAAAAACATCACGGGGTGGTGGGCATTGTATGGGTGTGTGTTACATTACATTCACTTGTAGGAGTGTGAAAAACATCACGGGGTGCTGTGAATCGGAGGGTCTGAATTAGGATAGGCAGTGAGTGGCAATGTAGGATGGAGAAAAGCACCGCGGGGTGGTCAACATGGGGAGGTCAGGGAACATGCAGTGGCAATGTAGGATAGGTTTCTGAAAAACATCGCGGGGTGGTGCGCATTTTATGGGTGTGTGTTACATGATATTCACTAGTAGGAGTGAGAAAAACATCACGGGGTGGTGCGCATTGTATGGGTGTGTGTTACATTACATTCACTAGTAGGAGTGAGAAAAACATCACGGGGTGGTGCGCATTGTATGGGTGTGTGTTACATTACATTCACTAGTAGGAGTGAGAAAAACACCACGGGGTGGTGTGAATCGGAGGGTCTGAATTAGGATAGGCAGTGAGTGGCAATGTAGGATGGAGAAAAGCACCGCTGGGTGGTCAGCACGGGGAGGTCAGGGAACATGCAGTGGCAATGTAGGATAGGTTTCTGAAAAACATCGCGGGGTGGTGAGTATTGCATGGGTGTGTGTTACATTACATTCACTAGTAGGAGTGAGAAAAACATCACGGGGTGGTGCGCATTGTATGGGTGTGCGTTACATTACATTCACTAGTAGGAGTGAGAAAAACATCACGGGGTGGTGTGAATCAGAGGGTCTGAATTGGATAGGCAGTGAGTGGCAATGTAGGATGGAGAAAAGCACCGCGGGGTGGTCAGCATGGGGAGGTCAGGGAACATGCAGTGGCAATGTAGGATAGGTTTCTGAAAAACATCGCGGGGTGGTGCGCATTTTATGGGTGTGTGTTACTTGACATTCACTAGTAGGAGTGAGAAAAACATCACGGGGTGGTGCGCATTGTATGGGTGTGTGTTACATTACATTCACTAGTAGGAGTGAGAAAAACACCACGGGGTGGTGTGAATCGGAGGGTCTGAATTAGGATAGGCAGTGAGTGTCAATGTAGGGTGGAGAAAAGCACCGCGGGGTCGTCAGCATGGGGTGGTCAGGGAACATGCAGTGGCAATGTAGGATAGGTTTCTGAAAAACATCGCGGGGTGGTGCGCATTGCATGGGTGTGTGTTACATTACATTCACTAGTAGGAGTGAGAAAAACATCACGGGGTGGTGTGCATTGTATGGGTGTGTGTTACATTACATTCAATAGTAGGAGTGAGAAAAACATCACGGGGTGGTGTGAATCGGAGGGTCTGAATTAGAATAGGCAGTGAGTGGCAATGTAGGATGGAGAAAAGCACCGCGGGGTGGTCAGCATGGGGCGGTCAGGGAACATGCAGTGGCAATGTAGGATAGGTTTCTGAAAAACATCGCGGGGTGGTGGGCATTGTATGGGTGAGTGTTACATTACATTCACTAGTAGGAGTGAGAAAAACATCACGGGGTGGTGCGCATTGTATGGGTGTGTGTTACATTACATTCACTAGTAGGAGTGAGAAAATGATCACGGGGTGGTGTGAATCGGAGGGTCTGAATTAGGATAGGCAGTGAGTGGCAATGTAGGATGGAGAAAAGCACCGCGGGGTGGTCAGCATGGGGAGGTCAGGGAACATGCAGTGGCAATGTAGGATAGGTTTCTGAAAAACATCGCGGGGTGGTGCGCATTTTATGGGTGTGTGTTACATGACATTCACTAGTAGGAGTGAGAAAAACATCACGGGGTGGTGCGCATTGTATGGGTGTGTGTTACATTACATTCACTAGTAGGAGTGAGAAAAACATCACGGGGTGGTGCGCATTGTATGGGTGTGTGTTACATTACATTCATTAGTAGGAGTGAGAAAAACACCACGGGGTGGTGTGAATCGGAGGGTCTGAATTAGGATAGGCAGTGAGTGGCAATGTAGGGTGGAGAAAAGCACCGCGGGGTGGTCAGCATGGGGTGGTCAGGGAACATGCAGTGGCAATGTAGGATAGGTTTCTGAAAAACATCGCGGGGTGGTGCGCATTGCATGGGTGTGTGTTACATTACATTCACTAGTAGGAGTGAGAAAAACATCACGGGGTGGTGCGCATTGTATGGGTGTGTGTTACATTACATTCAATAGTAGGAGTGAGAAAAACATCACGGGGTGGTGTGAATCGGAGGGTCTGAATTAGGATAGGCAGTGAGTGGCAATGTAGGATGGAGAAAAGCACCGCGGGGTGGTCAGCATGGGGAGGTCAGGGAACATGCAGTGGCAATGTAGGATAGGTTTCTGAAAAACATCGCGGGGTGGTGGGCATTGTATGGGTGTGTGTTACATTACATTCACTTGTAGGAGTGAGAAAAACATCACGGGGTGGTGCGCATTGTATGGGTGTGTGTTACAATACATTCACTAGTAGGAGTGAGAAAAACATCACGGGGTGGTGTGCCTTGTATGGGTGTGTGTTACATTACATTCACTAGTAGGAGTGAGAAAAACATGACGGGGTGGTGTGAATCGGAGTGTCTAAATTAGGATAGGCAGTGAGTGGCAGTTTAGGATGGAGAAAAGCACCGCGGGGTGGTCAGCATGGAGAGGTCAGGGAACATGCAGTGGCAATGTAGGATAGGTTACTGAAAAACATTGCGGGGTTGTGCGCATTTTATGGGTGTTGTGTTACAATACATTCACTATTAGGAGTGAGAAAAACATCACGGGGTGGTGCGCATTGTATGGGTGTGTGTTACATTACATTCACTTGTACGAGTGAGAAAAACATCACGGGGTTTTGTGAATCGGAGGGTCTGAATTAGGATAGGCAGGGAGTGGCAATGTAGGTTGGAGAAAAGCACCGCGGGTTGGTCAGCATGGGGAGGTCAGGGAACATGCAGTGGCAATGTAGGATAGGTTTCTGAAAAACATCGCGGGGTGGTGCGCATTTTATGGGTGTGTGTTACATGACATTCACTAGTAGGAGTGAGAAAAACATCACGGGGTGGTGCGCATTGTATGGGTGTGTGTTACATTACATTCACTAGTAGGAGTGAGAAAAACATCACGGGGTGGTGCACATTGTATGGGTGTGTGTTACATTACATTCACTAGTAGGAGTGAGAAAAACACCACGGGGTGGTGTGAATTGGAGGGTCTGAATTAGGATAGGCAGTGAGTGGCAATGTAGGGTGGAGAAAAGAACCGCGGGGTGGTCAGCATGGGGTGGTCAGGGAACATGCAGTGGCAATGTAGGATAGGTTTCTGAAAAACATCGCGGGGTGGTGCGCATTGCATGGGTGTGTGTTAAATTACATTCACTAGTAGGAGTGAGAAAAACATCACGGGGTGGTGCGCATTGTATGGGTGTGTGTTACATTACATTCAATAGTAGGAGTGAGAAAAACATCACGGGTTAGTTTGAATCGGAGGGTCGGAATTAGGATAGGCAGTGAGTGGCAATGTAGGATGGAGAAAAGCACCGCGGGGTGGTCATCATGGGGAGGTCAGGGAACATGCAGTGGCAATGTAGGATAGGTTTCTGAAAAACATCCCGGGGTGGTGCGCCTTGTATGGGTGTGCGTTACATTACATTCACTAGTAGGAGTGAGAAAAATATCGCGGGTTGGGGCGCATTTTATGGGTGTGTGTTACATTACATTCACTAGTAGGAGTGAGAAAAACATCACGGGGTGGTGTGAATCGGAGGGTCTGAATTAGGATAGGCAGTGAGTGGCAATGTAGGATGGAGAAAAGCACCGCGGGGTGGTCAGCATGGGGAGGTCAGGGAACATGCAGTGGCAATGTAGGATAGGTTCCTGAAAAACATGGCGGGGTGGTGCGCATTGTATGGGTGTGTGTTACATTACATTCACTTCTGGTGTGAGAAAAACATCACGGGGTGGTGTGAATCGGAGGGTCTAAATAAGGATAGGCAGTGAGTGGCAATGTAGGATGGAGAAAAGCACCGCGGGGCGGTCAGCATGGGGAGGTCAGGGAACATGCAGTGGCAATATAGGATAGGTGTTTGAAAAACATCGCGGGGTGGTGCGAATTGTATGGGTGTGTGTTACAATACATTCACTAGTAGGAGTGAGAAAAACATCACGGGGTGGTGCGCATTGTATGGTTGTGTGTTACAATACATTCACTAGTAGGAGTGAGAAAAACATCACGGGGTGGTGTGCCTTGTATGGGTGTGTGTTACATTACATTCACTAGTAGGAGTGAGAAAAACATCACGGGGTGGTGTGAATCGGAGGGTCAAAATTAGGATAGGCAGTGAGTGGCAGTGTAGGATGGAGAAAAGCACCGCGGGGTGGTCAGCATGGAGAGGTCAGGGAACATGCAGTGGCAATGTAGGATAGGTTTCTGAAAAACATCGCGGGGTGGTGCGCATTGTATGGGTGTGTGTTACATTACATTCACGTGTAGGAGTGAGAAAAACATCACGGGGTGGGGCGCATTGTATGGGTGTGTGTTACATTACATTCACTAGTAGGAGTGAAAAAACATCACGGTGTGTGTGAATCGGAGGGTCTGAATTAGGATAGGCAGTTAGTGGCAATAAAGGATGGAGAAAAGCACCGCGGGATGGTCAGCATGGGGAGGTCAGGGAACATTCAGTGGCAATGTAGGATAGGTTTCTGAAAATCATCGCGGGGTGGTGCACCTTGTAAGGGTGTGTGTTACATTACATTCACTAGTAGGAGTGAGAAAAACATCACGGGGTGGTGCGCATTGTATGGCTGTGTGTTACATTTCATGCACTACTAGGAGTGAGAAAAACATCACGGGGTGGTGTGAATCGGAGGGTCTGAATTAGGATAGGCAGTGAGTGGCAATGTAGGATGGAGAAAAGCACCGCGGGGTGGTCAGCATGGGGAGGTCAGGGAACATGCAGTGGCAATGTAGGATAGGTTTCTGAAAAACATCGCGGGGTGGTGCGCATAGTATGGGTGTGTGTTACATTACATTCACTTGTAGGAGTGAGAAAAACATCACGGGGTGGTGTGAATCGGAGGGTCTGAATTAGGATAGGCAGTGAGTGGCAATGTAGGATGGAGAAAAGCACCGCGGGGTGGTCAGCATGGGGAGGTCAGGGAACATGCAGTGGCAATGTAGGATAGGTTTCTGAAAAACATCGCGGGGTGGTGCGCATTGTATGGGTGTGTGTTACAATACATTCACTAGTAGGAGTGAGAAAAACATCTCTGGGTGGTGCGCATTGTATGGGTGTGTGTTACATTACTTTCACTAGTAGGAGTGAGAAAATCATCTATGGGTGGTGCGCATTGTATGGGTGTGTGTTACATTACTTTCACTAGTAGGAGTGAGAAAAACATCTCTGGGTGGTGCGCATTGTATGGGAGTGTGTTACAATACATTCACTAGTAGGAGTGAGAAAAACATCTCTGGGTGGTGCGCATTGTATGGGTGTGTGTTACATTACTTTCACTAGTAGGAGTGAGAAAAACATCTCTGGGTGGTGCGCATTGTATGGGTGTGTGTTACAATACATTCACTAGTAGGAGTGAGAAAAACATCTCTGGGTGGGGCGCATTGTATGGGTGTGTGTTACATTACTTTCACTAGTAGGAGTGAGAAAAACATCTCTGGGTGGTGCGCATTGTATGGGTGTGTGTTACATTACATTCACTAGTAGGAGTGAAAAATCATCACGGTGTGTGTGAATCGGAGGGTCTGAATTAGGATAGGCAGTTAGTGGCAATATAGGATGGAGAAAAGCACCGCGGAGTGGTCAGCATGGGGACGTCAGGGAACATGCAGTGGCAATGTAGGATAGGTTTCTGAAAAACATCGCGGGATGGTGCGCCTTGTATGGGTGTGTGTTACATTACATTCACTAGTAGGAGTGAGAAAAACATCACGGGGTGGTGCGCATTGTATGGGTGTGTGTTACATTACATTCACTTGTAGGAGTGAGAAAAACATCACGGTGTGGTGTGAATCGGAGGGTCTGAATTAGGATAGGCAGTGAGTGGCAATGTAGGATGGAGAAAAGCACCGCGGGGTGGTCAGCATGGGGAGGTCTGGGAACATGCAGTGGCAATGTAGGATAGCTTTCTGAAAAACATCGCGGGGTGGTGCGCATAGTATGTGTGTGTTGTACATTACATTCACTTGTAGGAGTGAGAAAAACATCACGGGGTTGTGTGAATCGGAGGGTCTGAATTAGGATAGGCAGTGAGTGGCAATGTAGGATGGAGAAAAGCACCGCGGGGTGGTCAGCATGGGGAGGTCTGGGAACATGCAGTGGCAATGTAGGATAGGTTTCTGAAAAACATCGCGGGGTGGTGCGCATTTTATGGGTGTGTGTTACATGACATTCACTAGTAGGAGTGAGAAAAACATCGCGGGGTGGTGTGCATTGTATGGGTGTGTGTTACATTACATTCACTAGTAGGAGTGAGAAAAACATCACGGGGTGGTGTGAATCGGAGGGTCTGAATTAGGATAGGCAGTGAGTGGCAATGTAGGATGGAGAAAAGCACCGCGGGGTGGTCAGCATGGGGAGGTCAGGGAACATGCAGTGGCAATGTAGGATAGGTTTCTGAAAAACATCGCGCGCTGGTGCGCCTTGTATGGGTGTGTGTTACATTACATTCACTAGTAGGAGTGAGAAAAACATCACGGGGTGGTGCGCATTGTATGGCTGTGTGTTACATTACATTCACTTGTAGGAGTGAGAAAAACATCACGGGGTGGTGTGAATCGGAGTGTCTGAATTAGGATAGGCAGTGAGTGGCAATGTAGGATGGAGAAAAGCACCGCGGGGTGGTCAGCATGGGGAGGTCAGGGAACATGCAGTGGCAATGTAGGATAGGTTTCTGAAAAACATCGCGGGGTGGTGCGCATTGTATGGGTGTGTGTTACAATACATTCACTAGTAGGAGTGAGAAAAACATCTCTGGGTGGTGCGCATTGTATGGGTGTGTGTTACATTACTTTCACTAGTAGGAGTGAGAAAAACATCTCTGGGTGGTGCGCATTGTATGGGTGTGTGTTACATTACTTTCACTAGTAGGAGTGAGAAAAACATCTCTGGGTGGTGCGCATTGTATGGGTGTGTGTTACAATACATTCACTAGTAGGAGTGAGAAAAACATCTCTGGGTGGTGCGCATTGTATGGGTGTGTGTTACATTACTTTCACTAGTAGGAGTGAGAAAAACATCTCTGGGTGGTGCGTATTGTATGGGTGTGTGTTACAATACATTCACTAGTAGGAGTGAGAAAAACATCTCTGTGTGGGGCGCATTGTATGGGTGTGTGTTACATTACTTTCACTAGTAGGAGTGAGAAAACCATCTCGGGGTGGTGGGCATTGTATGGGTGTGTGTTACATTACATTCACTAGTAGGAGTGAAAAAACATCACGGTGTGTGTGAATCGGAGGGTCTGAATTAGGATAGGCAGTGAGTGGCAATATAGGATGGAGAAAAGCACCGCGGGTGGTCATCATGGGGAGGTCAGGGAACATGCAGTGGCAATGTAGGATAGGTTTCTGAAAAACATCGCGGGGTGGTGCGCCTTGTATGGGTGTGTGTTACATTACATTCACTAGTAGGAGTGACAAACTCATCACAGGGTGGTGCGCATTGTATGGGTGTGTGTTACATTACATTCACTAGTAGGAGTGAGAAAAACATCACGGGGTGGTGTGAATCAGAGGGACTGAATTAGGATAAGCAGTGAGTGGCAATGTAGGATGGAGAAAAGCACCCGGGGGTGGTCAGCATGGGGAGGTCAGGGAACATGCAGTGGCAATGTAGGATAGGTTTCTGAAAAACATCGTGGGGTGGTGCGCAGTGTATGGGTGTGTGTTACATTACATTCACTATAGGAGTGAGAAAAACATCAGGGGTGGTGCGCATTGTATGGGTGTGTGTTACATTACATTCACTAGTAGGAGTGAGAAAAACATCACGTGCTGGTGTGAATCGGAGAGTCTGAATTAGGATAGGCAGTGAGTGGCAATGTAGGATGGAGAAAAGCACCGCGGGGTGGTCAGCATGGGGATGTCAGGGAACATGCAGTGGCAATGTAGGATAGGTTTCTGAAAAACATCGCGTGGTGGTGCGCATTGTATGGGTGTGTGTTACATTACATTCACTACTAGGAGTGAGAAAAACATCACGGGGTGGTGCGCATTGTATGGGTGTGTGTTACATTACATTCACTAGTAGGAGTGAGAAAAACACCACGGTGTGGTGTGAATCGGAGGGTCTGAATTAGGATAGGCAGTGAGTGGCAATGTAGGATGGAGAAAAGCACCGCGGGGTGGTCAGCATGGGGAGGTCCGGGAACATGCAGTGGCAATGTAGGATAGGTTTCTGAAAAACATCGCGCGCTGGTGCGCCCTGTATGGGTGTGTGTTACATTACATTCACTAGTAGGAGTGACAAAAACATCACGGGGTGGTGCGCATTGTATGGGTGTGTGTTACATTACATTCACTAGTAGGAGTGAGAAAAACATCACGGGGTGGTGTGAATCGGAGGGTCTAAATTAGGATACGCAGTGAGTGGCAATGTAGGATGGAGAAAGGCACCGCGGTGTGGTCAGCATGGGGAGGTCAGGGAACATGCAGTGGCAATGTAGGATAAGTTTCTGAAAAACATCGCGGGGTGGTGCGCATAGTATGGGTGTGTGTTACATTACATTCACTTGTAGGAGTGAGAAAAACATCACGGGGTGGTGTGAATCGGAGGGTCTTAATTAGGAAAGGCAGTGAGTGGCAATGTAGGATGGAGAAAAGCACCGCGGGGTGGTCAGCATTGGGAGGTCAGGGAACATGCAGTGGCAATGTAGCATAGGTTTCTGAAAAACATCGCGGGGTGGTGCGCCTTGTATGGGTGTGTGTTACAATACATTTACTAGTAGGAGTGAGAAAAACATCACGGGGTGGGGCGCATTGTATGGGTGTGTGTTACATTACATTCACTAGTAGGAGTGAGAAAAACATCTCGGGGTGGTGCGCATTGTATGGGTGTGTGTTACATTACATTCACTAGTAGGAGTGAAAAAACATCACGGTGTGTGTGAATCGGAGGGTCTGAATTAGGATAGGCAGTGAGTGGCAATATAGGATGGAGAAAAGCACCGCGGGGTGGTCAGCATGGGGAGGTCAGGGAACATGCAGTGGCAATGTAGGATAGGTTTCTGAAAAACATCGCGGGGTGGTGCGCCTTTTATGGGTGTGTGTTATATTACATTCACTAGTAGGAGTGAGAAAAACATCACGGGGTGGTGCGCATTGTATGGGTGTGTGTTACATTACATTCACTAGTAGGAGTGAGAAAAACATCACGGGGTGGTGTGAATCGGAGGGTCTGAATTAGGATAGGCAGTGAGTGGCAATGTAGGATGGACAAAAGCACCGCGGGGTGGTCAGCATGGGGAGGTCAGGGAACATGCAGTGGCAATGTAGGATAGCTTTCTGAAAAACATCGCGGGGTGGTGCGCATAGTATGGGTGTGTGTTACATTACATTCACTTGTAGGAGTGAGAAAAACATCACGGAGTGGTGTGAATCGGAGGGTCTGAATTAGGATAGGCAGTGAGTGGCAATGTAGGATGGTGAAAAGCACCGCGGGGTGGTCAGCATGGGAAGGTCAGGGAACATGCAGTGGCAATGTAGGATAGGTTTCTGAAAAACATCGCGGAGTGGTGCGCATTGTATGGGTGTGTGTTACAATACATTCACTAGTAGGAGTGAGAAAAACATCACGGGGTGGTGTGAATCGGAGGGTCTGAATTAGGATAGGCAGTGAGTGGCAATGTAGGATGGAGAAAAGCACCGCGGGGTGGTCAGCATGGGGAGGTCAGGGAACATGCAGTGGCAATGTAGGATAGGTTTCTGAAAAACATCGCGGGATGGTGCGCATTGTATGGGTGTGTGTTACATTACATTCACTAGTAGGAGTGAGAAAAACATCTCGGGGTGGTGCGCATTGTATGGGTGTGTGTTACATTACATTCACTAGTAGGAGTGAAAAATCATCACGGTGTGTGTGAATCGGAGGGTCTGAATTAGGATAGGCAGTGAGTGGCAATATAGGATGGAGAAAAGCACCGCGGGTGGTCAGCATGTGGAGGTCAGGGAACATGCAATGGCAATGTAGGATAGGTTTCTGAAAAACATCGCGGGGTGGTGCGCCTTGTATGGGTTTGTGTTACATTACATTCACTAGTAGGAGTGACAAACTCATCACGGGGTGGTGCGCATTGTATGGGTGTGTGTTACATTACATTCACTAGTAGGAGTGAGAAAAACATCACGGGATGGTGTGAATCGGAGGGTCTGAATTAGGATAGGCAGTGAGTGGCAATGTAGGATGGAGAAAAGCACCGCGGGGTGGTCAGCATGGGGAGGTCAGGGAACATGCAGTGGCAATGTAGGATAGGTTTCTGAAAAACATCGCGGGGTGGTGCGCATTGTATGGGTGTGTGTTACATTACATTCACTAGTAGGAGTGAGAAAAACATCAGGGGTGGTGCGCATTGTATGGGTGTGTGTTACATTACATTCACTAGTAGGAGTGAGAAAAACATCACGGGGTGGTGTGAATCGGAGAGTCTGAATTAGGATAGGCAGTGAGTGGCAATGTAGGATGCAGAAAAGCACCGCGGGGTGGTCAGCATGGGGAGATCAGGGAACATGCAGTGGCAATGTAGGATAGGTTTCTGAAAAACATCGCGGGGCGGTGCGCATTGTATGGGTGTGTGTTACATGACATTCACTAGTAGGAGTGAGAAAAACATCACGGGGTGGTGCGTATTGTATGGGTGTGTGTTACATTACATTCACTAGTAGGAGTGAGAAAAACACCACGGGGTGGTGTGAATCGGAGGGTCTGAATTAGGATAGGCAGTGAGTGGCAATTTAGGATGGAGAAATGCACCGCGGGGTGGTCAGCCTGGGGAGGTCCGGGAACATGCAGTAGCAATGTAGGATAGGTTTCTGAAAAACATCGCGGGGTGGTGCGCATTGTATGGTTGTGTGTTACATTACATTCACTAGTAGGAGTGAGAAAAACATCATGGGGTGGTGCGCATTGAATGGGTGTGTGTTACTTTACATTCATTAGTAGGAGTGAGAAAAACATCACGGGGTGGTGGGAATCGGAAGGTCTGAATTAGGATAGGCAGTGAGTGGCAATGTAGGATGGAGAAAAGCACCGCAGCGTGGTCAGCATGGGGAGGTCAGGGAACATGCAGTGGAAATGTAGGATAAGTTTCTGAAAAACATCGCGGGGTGGTGCGCCTTGTATGGGTGTGTGTTACATTACATTCACTAGTAGGCGTGAGAAAAACATCACGGGGTGGTGCGCATTGTATGGGTGTGTGTTACATTACATTCACTTGTAGGAGTGAGAAAAATATCATGGGGTGGTGTGAATCGGAGGTTCTGAATTAGGATAGGCAGTGAGTGGCAATGTAGGATGGAGAAAAGCACCACGGGGTGGTCAGCATGGGGATCTCAGGGAACATGCAGTGGCAATGTAGGATAGGTTTCTGAAAAACATCGCGGGGTGGTGCGCATTTTATGGGTGTGTGTTACATGATATTCACTAGTAGGAGTGAGAAAAACATCTCGGGGTGGTGCGCATTGTATGGGTATGTGTTACATTACATTCACTAGTAGGAGTGAGAAAAACATCACGGGGTGGTGCGCATTGTATGGGTGTGTGTTACATTACATTCACTAGTAGGAGTGAGAAAAACATCACGGGGTGGTGCGCATTGTATGGGTGTGTGTTACATTACGTACACTAGTAGGAGTGAGAAAAACATCACGGGGTGGTGCGCATTGTATGGGTGTGTGTTACATTACATTCACTAGTAGGAGTGAGAAAAACATCACGGGGAGGTGCGCATTGTATGGGTGTGTGTTACATTACATTCACTAGTAGGAGTGAGAAAAACATCAAGGGGTGGTGTGAATCGGAGGGTCTAAATTAGGATAGGCAGTGAGTGGCAGTGTAGGATGGAGAAAAGCACCGCGGGGTGGTCAGCATGGAGAGGTCAGGGAACATGCAGTGGCAATGTAGGATAGGTTTCTGAAAATCATCGCGGGGTGGTGCGCATTGTATGGGTGTGTGTTACATTACATTCACTAGTAGGAGTGAGAAAAACATCACGGGGTGGGGCGCATTGTATGGGTGTGTGTTACATTACATTCACTAGTAGGAGTGAAAAAACATCACGGTGTGTGTGAATCGGAGGGTCTGAATTAGGATAGGCAGTGAGTGGCAATATAGGATGGAGAAAAGCACCGCAGGATGGTCAGCATGGGGAGGTCAGGGAACATGCAGTGGCAATGTAGGATAGGTTTCTGAAAAACATCGCGGGGTGGTGCACCTTGTAAGGGTGTGTGTTACATTACATTCACTAGTAGGAGTGAGAAACTCATCACGGAGTGGTGCGCATTGTATGGGTGTGTGTTACATTACATTCACTAGTAGGAGTGAGAAAAACATCACGGGGTGGTGTGAATCGGAGGGTATGAATTAGGATAGGCAGTGAGTAGCAATGTAGGATGGAGAAAAGCACCGCGGGGTGGTCAGCATGGGGAGGTCAGGGAACATGCAGTGGCAATGTAGGATAGGTTTCTGAAAAACATCGCGGTGTGGTGCGCATTGTATGGGTGTGTGTTACATTACATTCACTAGTAGGAGTGAGAAAAACATCACGGGGTGGTGTGAATCGGAGGTTCTGAATTAGGATAGGCAGTGAGTGGCAATGTACGATGGAGAAAAGCACCGCGGGATGGTCAGCATGGGGAGGTCAGGGAACATGCAGTGGCAATGTAGGATAGGTTTCTGAAAAACATCGCGGGGTGGTGCGCATTGTATCGGTGTGTGTTACATTACATTCACTTGTAGGAGTGAGAAAAACATCACGGGGTTGTGTGAATCGGAGGGTCTGTATTAGGGTAGGTAGTGAGTGGCAATGTAGGATGGAGAAAAGCACCGCGGGCTGGTCAGCATGGGGAGGTCAGGGAACATGCAGTGGCAATGTAGGATAGGTTTCTGAAAAACATCGCGGGGTGGTGCGCATTTTATGGGTGTGTGTTACATGACATTCACTAGTAGGAGTGAGAAATACATCACGGCGTGGTGCGCATTGTATGGGTGTGTGTTACATTACATTCACTAGTAGGAGTGAGAAAAACATCACGGGGTGGTGCGCATTGTATGGGTGTGTGTTACATTACATTCACTAGTAGGAGTGAGAAAATCACCACGGGGTGGTGCGCATTGTATGGGTGTGTGTTACATTACATTCACTAGTAGGAGTGAGAAAAACACCACGGGGTGGTGTGAATCGGAGGGTCTGAATTAGGATAGGCAGTGAGTGGCAATGTAGGATGGAGAAAAGCACCGCGGGGTGGTCAGCATGGGGAGGTCAGGGAACATGCAGTGGCAATGTAGGATAGGTTTCTGAAAAACATCGCGCGCTGGTGCGCCTTGTATGGGTGTGTGTTACATTACATTCACTAGTAGGACTGAGAAAAACATCACGGGGTGGTGTGAATCGGAGGGTCTGAATTAGGATAGGCAGTGAGTGGCAATGTAGGATGGAGAAAAGCACCGCGGGGTGGTCAGCATGGGGAGGTCAGGGAACATGCAGTGGCAATGTAGGATAGGTTTCTGAAAAACATTGCGGGGTGGTGCGCATTGTATGGGTGTGTGTTACTTTACATTCACTAGTAGGAGTGAGAAAAACATCACGGGGTGGGGCGCATTGTATGGGTGTGTGTTACATTACATTCACTAGTAGGAGTGAGAAAAACATCTCGGTGTGGTGCGCATTGTATGGGTGTGTGTTACATTACATTCACTAGTAGGAGTGAAAAAACATCACGGTGTGTGTGAATCGGAGGGTCTGAATTAGGATAGGCAGTGAGTGGCAATATAGGATGGAGAAAAGCACCGCGGGTGGTCAGCATGGGGAGGTCAGGGAACATGCAGTGGCAATGTAGGATAGGTTTCTGAAAAACATCGCGGGGTGGTGCGCCTTGTATGGGTGTGTGTTACATTACATTCACTAGTAGGAGTGACAAACTCATCATGGGGTGGTGCGCATAGTATGGGTGTGTGTTACAGTACATTCACTAGTAGGAGTGAGAAAAACATCACGGGGTGGTGCGCATTGTATGGGTGTGTGTGACATTACATTCACTAGTGGGAGTGAGAAAAACATCACGGGGTGGTGTGAATCGGAGGGTCTGAATTAGGATAGGCAGTGAGTGGCAATGTAGGATGGAGAAAAGCACCGCGGGGTGGTCAGCATGGGGAGGTCTGGGAACATGCAGTGGCAATGTAGGATAGGTTTCTGAAAAACATCGCGGGGTGGTGCGCATTGCATGGGTGTGTGTTACATTACATTCACTAGTAGGAGTGAGAAAAACATCACGGGGTGGTGCGCATTGTATGGGTGTGTGTTACATTACATTCACTAGTAGGAGTGAGAAAAACATCACGGGGTGTTGTGAATCGGAGGGTCTGAATTAGGATAGGCAGTGAGTGGCAATGTAGGATGGAGAAAAGCACCGCGGGGTGGTCAGCATGGGTAGGTCAGGGAACATGCAGTGGCAATGTAGGATAGCTTTGTGAAAAACATCGCGGGGTGGTGCGCATAGTATGGGTGTGTGTTACATTACATTCACTTGTAGCAGTGAGAAAAACATCACGGGGTGGTATGAATCGGAGGGTCTGAATTAGGATAGGCAGTGAGTGGCAATGTAGGATGGAGAAAAGCACCGCGGGCTAGTCAGCATGGGGAGGTCAGGGAACATGCAGTGGCAATGTAGGATAGGTTTCTGAAAAACATTGCGGGGTGGTGCGCATTGTATGGGTGTGTGTTACATTACATTCACTACTAGGAGTGAGAAAAATATCACGGGGTGGGGCGCATTGTATGGGTGTGTGTTACATTACATTCACTAGTAGGAGTGAGAAAAACATCTAGGGGTGGTGCGCATTGTATGGGTGTGTGTTACATTACATTCACTAGTAGGAGTGAAAAAACATCACGGTGTGTGTGAATCAGAGGGTCTGAATTAGGATAGGCAGTGAGTGGCAATATAGGATGGAGAAAAGCACCGCGGGTGGTCAGCATGGGGAGGTCAGGGAACATGCAGTGGCAATGTAGGATAGGTTTCTGAAAAACATCGCGGGGTGGTGCGCCTTGTATGGGTGTGTGTTACATTACATTCACTAGTAAGTGTGAGAAAAACATCACGGGGTGGTGCGCATTGTATGGGTGTGTTACATTACATTCACTAGTAGGAGTGAGAAAAACATCACGGGGTGTTGTGAATCGGAGGGTCTGAATTAGGATAGGCAGTGAGTGGCAATGTAGGATGGAGAAAAGCACCGCGGGGTGGTCAGCATGGGTAGGTCAGGGAACATGCAGTGGCAATGTAGGATAGCATTCTGGAAAACATCGCGGGGTGGTGCGCATAGTATGGATGTGTGTTACATTACATTCACTTGTAGGAGTGAGAAAAACATCACGGGGTGGTGTGAATCACAGGGTCTGAATTAGGATAGGCAGTGAGTGGCAATGTAGGATGGAGAAAAGCACCGCGGGTTGGTCAGCATGGGGAGGTCAGGGAACATGCAGTGGCAATGTAGGATAGGTTTCTGAAAAACATCGCTGGGTGGTGCGCATTGTATGGGTGTGTGTTACAATACATTCACTAGTAGGAGTGAGAAAAACATCACGGGGTGGTGTGCATTGTATGGGTGTGTGTTACATTACATTCACTTGTAGGAGTGAGAAAAACATCACGGGGTGGTGTGAATCGGAGGGTCTGAATTAGGATAGGCAGTGAGTGGCAATGTAGGATGGAGAAAAGCACCGCGGCGTGGTCAGCATGGGGAGGTCAGGGAACATGCAGTGGCAATGTTGGATAGGTTTCTGAAAAACATTGCGGGGTGGTGCGCATTGTATGGGTGTTTGTAACATTACATTCACTAGTAGGAGTGAGAAAAACATCACGGGGTGGGGCACATTGTATGGGTCTGTGTTACATTACATTCACTAGTAGGAGTGAGAAAAACATCTCGGGGTGGTGCGCATTGTATGGGTGTGTGTTACATTACATTCACTATTAGGAGTGAAAAAACATCACGGTGTGTGTGAATCGGAGGGTCTGAATTAGGATAGGCAGTGAGTGGCAATATAGGATGGAGAAAAGCACCGCGGGTGGTCAGCATGGGGAGGTCAGGGAACATGCAGTGGCAATGTAGGATAGGTTTCTGAAAAACATCGCGGGGTGGTGCGCCTTGTATGGGTGTGTGTTACATTACATTCACTAGTAGGAGTGACAAACTCATCACGGGGTGGTGCGCATAGTATGGGTGTGTGTTACATTACATTCACTAGTAGGAGTGAGAAAAACATCACGGGGTGGTGTGAATCAGAGGGTCTGAATTAGGATAGGCAGTGAGTGGCAATGTAGGATGGAGAAAAGCACCACGGGGTGGTCAGCATGGGGAGGTCAGGGAACATGCAGTGGCAATGTAGGATAGGTTTCTGAAAAACATCGCGGGGTGGTGCGCGTTGTATGGGTGTGTGTTACATTACATTCACTATAGGAGTGAGAAAAACATCAGGGGTGGTGCGCATTGTATGGGTGTGTGTTACATTACATTCACTAGTAGGAGTGAGAAAAACATCACGGGGTGGTGTGAATCGGAGAGTCTGAATTAGGATAGGCAGTGAGTGGCAATGTAGGATGGAGAAAAGCACCGCGGGGTGGTCAGCATGGGGAGGTCAGGGAACATGCAGTGGCAATGTAGGATAGGTTTCTGAAAAGCATCGCGGGGTGGTGCGCATTGTATGGGTGTGTGTTACATTACATTCACTAGTAGGAGTGAGATAAACATCACGGGGTGGTGCGCATTGTATGGGTGTGTGTTACATTACATTCACTACTGGAGTGAGAAAAACATCACGGGGTGGTGTGAATCGGAGGGTCTAAATTAGGATAGGCAGTGCGTGGCAATGTAGGATGGAGAAAAGCACCGCGGGGTGGTCAGCATGGGGAGGTCCAGGAACATGCAGTGGCAATATAGGATAGGTTTCTGAAAAACATCGCGCGCTGGTGCGCCTTGTATGGGTGTGTGTTACATTACATTCACTAGTAGGAGTGAGAAAAACATCACGGGGTGGTGCGCATTGTATCGGTGTGTGTTACATTACATTCACTAGTAGGAGTGAGAAAAACATCACGGGGTGGTGTGAATCGGAGGGTCTGAATTAGGATAGGCAGTGAGTGGCAATGTAGGATGGAGAAAAGCACCGCGGGGTGGTCAGCATGGGGAGGTCTGGGAACATGCAGTGGCAATGTAGGATAGGTTTCTGAAAAACATCGCGGGGTGGTGCGCATTGCATGGGTGTGTGTTACATTACATTCACTAGTAGGAGTGAGAAAAACATCACGGGGTGGTGTGAATCGGAGGGTCTGAATTAGGATAGGCAGTAAGTGGCAATGTAGGATGGAGAAAAGCACCGCGGGGTGGTCAGCATGGGGAGGTCAGGGAACATGCAGTGGCAATGTAGGATAGGTTTCTGAAAAACATCGCGGGGTGGTGCGCATAGTATGGGTGTGTGTTACATTACATTCACTTGTAGGAGTGAGAAAAACATCACGGGGTGGTGCGCATTGTATGGGTGTGTGTTACATTACATTCACTTGTAGGAGTGAGAAAAACATCACGGGGTGGTGTGAATCGGAGGGTCTGAATTAGGATAGGCAGTGAGTGGCAATGTAGGATGGAGAAAAGCACCGCGGGATGGTCAACATGGGGAGGTCAAGGAACATGCAGTGGCAATATAGGATAGGTTTCTGAAAAACATCGCGGGGTGGTGCGCATTGTATGGGTGTGTGTTACAATACATTCACTAGTAGGAGTGAGAAAAACATCACGGGGTGGTGCGCATTGTATGGGTGTGTGTTACATTACATTCACTAGTAGGAGTGAGAAAAACATCTCGGGGTGGTGCGCATTGTATGGGTGTGTGTTACATTACATTCACTAGTAGGAGGGACAAACTCATCACGGTGTGGTGCGCATAGTATGGGTGTGTGTTACATTACATTCACTAGTAGGAGTGAGAAAAACATCACGGGGTGGTGTGAATCAGAGGGTCTGAATTAGGATAGGCAGTGAGTGGCAATGTAGGATTGAGAAAAGCACCGCGGGGTGGTCAGCATGGGGAGGTCAGGGAACATGCAGTGGCAATGTAGGATAGGTTTCTGAAACACATCGCGGGGTGGTGCGCATTGTATGGGTGTGTGTTACATTACATTCACTATAGGAGTGAGAAAAACATCAGGGGTGGTGCGCATTGTACGGGTGTGTGTTACATTACATTCACTAGTAGGAGTGAGAAAAACATCACGGGGTGGTGTGAATCGGAGAGTCTGAATTAGGATAGGCAGTGAGTGGCAATGTAGGATGGAGAAAAGCACCGCGTGGTGGTCAGCATGGGGATGTCAGGGAACATGCAGTGGCAATGTAGGATAGGTTTCTGAAAAACATCGCGGGGTGGTGCGCATTGTATGGGTGTGTGTTACATTACATTCAGTACTAGGAGTGAGAAAAACATCACGGGGTGGTGCGCATTGTATGGGTGTGTGTTACATTACATTCACTAGTAGGAGTGAGAAAAACACCACGGGGTGGTGTGAATCGGAGGGTCTGAATTAGGATAGGCAGTGAGTGGCAATGTAGGATGGAGAAAAGCACCGCGGGGTGGTCAGCATGGGGAGGTCCGGGAACATGCAGTGGCAATGTAGGATAGGTTTCTGAAAAACATCGCGCGCTGGTGCGCCTTGTATGGGTGTGTGTTACATTACATTCACTAGTAGGAGTGAGAAAAACATCACGGTGTGGTGCGCATTGTATGGGTGTGTGTTACATTACATTCACTAGTAGGAGTGAGAAAAACATCACGGGGTGGTGTGAATCGGAGGGTCTGAATTAGGATAGGCAGTGAGTGGCAATGTAGGATGGAGAAAAGCACCGCGGGGTGGTCAGCATGGGGAGGTCAGGGAACATGCAGTGGCAATGTAGGATAGGTTTCTGAAAAACATCGCGGGGTGGTGCGCATAGTATGGGTCTGTGTTACATTACATTCACTTGTAGGAGTGAGAAAAACATCACGGGGTGGTGTGAATCGGAGGGTCTGAATTAGGATAGGCAGTGAGTGGCAATGTAGGATGGAGAAAAGCACCGCGGGGTGGTCAGCATGGGGAGGTCAGGGAACATGCAGTGGCAATGTAGGATAGGTTTCTGAAAAACATCGCGGGGTGGTGCGCATTGTATGGGTGTGTGTTACAATACATTTACTAGTAGGAGTGAGAAAAACATCACGGGGTGGGCCGCATTGTATGGGTGTGTGTTACATTACATTCACTAGTAGGAGTGAGAAAAACATCTCGGGGTGGTGCGCATTGTATGGGTGTGTGTTACATTACATTCAATAGTAGGAGTGAAAAAACATCACGGTGTGTGTGAATCGGAGGATCTGAATTAGGATAGGCAGTGAGTGGCAATATAGGATGGAGAAAAGCACCGCGGGATGGTCAGCATGGGGAGGTCAGGGAACATGCAGTGGCAATGTAGGATAGGTTTCTGAAAAACATCGCGGGGTGGTGCGCCTTGTATGGGTGTGTGTTACATTACATTCACTAGTAGGAGTGAGAAAAACATCACGGGGTGGTGCGTATTGTATGGGTGTGTGTTACATTACATTCACTAGTAGGAGTGAGAAAAACACCACGGGGTGGTGTGAATCGGAGGGTCTGAATTAGGATAGGCAGTGAGTGGCAATGTAGCATGGAGAAAAGCACCGCGGGGTGGTCAGCCTGGGGAGGTCCGGGAACATGCAGTAGCAATGTAGGATAGGTTTCTGAAAAACATCGCGGGGTGGTGCGCATTGTATGGTTGTGTGTTACATTACATTCACTAGTAGGAGTGAGAAAAACATCATGGGGTGGTGCGCATTGTATGGGTGTGTGTTACATTACATTCACTAGTAGGAGTGAGAAAAACATCACGGGGTGGTGTGAATCGGAAGGTCTGAATTAGGATAGGCAGTGAGTGGCAATGTAGGATGGAGAAAAGCACCGCGGGGTGGTCAGCATGGGGAGGTCAGGGAACATGCAGTGGCAATGTAGGATAGGTTTCTGAAAAACATCGCGGGGTGGTGCGCCTTGTATGGGTGTGTGTTACATTACATTCACTAGTAGGCGTGAGAAAAACATCACGGGGTGGTGCGCATTCTATGGGTGTGTGTTACATTACATTCACTAGTAGGAGTGAGAAAAACATCACGGGGTGGTGTGAATCGGAGGGTCTGAATTAGGAGAGGCAGTGAGTGGCAATGTAGGATGGAGAAAAGCACCGCGGGGTGGTCAGCATGGGGAGGTCAGGGAACATGCAGTGGCAATGTAGGATAGGTTTCTGAAAAACATCGCGGTGTGGTGCGCATTGTATGGGTGTGTGTTACATTACATTCACTTGTAGGAGTGAGAAAAACATCATGGGGTGGTGTGAATCAGAGGGTCTGAATTAGAATAGGCAGTGAGTGGCAATGTAGGATGGAGGAAAGCACCGCGGGGTGGTCAGCATGGGGATGTCTTGGAACATGCAGTGGCAATGTAGGATACGTTTCTGAAAAACATCGCGGAGTGGTGCGCATTTTATGGGTGTGTGTTACATGATATTCACTAGTAGGAGTGAGAAAAACATCACGGGGTGGTGCGCATTGTATGGGTGTGTGTTAGATTACATTCACTAGTAGGAGTGAGAAAAACATCACGGGTTGGTGCGCATTGTATGGGTGTGTGTTACATTACATTCACTAGTAGGAGTGAGAAAAACATCACGGGGAGGTGCGCATTGTATGGGTGTGTGTTACATTACATTCACTAGTAGGAGTGAGAAAAACTTCACGGGGTGGTGTGAATCGGAGGGTCTGAATTAGGATAGGCAGTGAGTGGCAATGTAGGATGGAGAAAAGCACCGCGGGGTGGTCAGCATGGGGAGGTCAGGGAACATGCAGTGGCAATGTAGGGTAGGTTTCTGAAAAACATCGCGGATTGGTGCGCATTTTATGGGTGTGTGTTACATGACATTCACTAGTAGGAGTGAGAAAAACATCACGGGCTGGTGCGCATTGTATGGATGTGTGTTACATTACATTAACTAGTAGGAGTGAGAAAACATCACGGGTTGGTGTGAATCGGAGGGTCTGAATTAGGATAGGCAGTGAGTGGCAATGTAGGATGGAGAAAAGCACCGCGGGGTGGTCAGCATGGAGAGGTCAGGGAACATGTAGTGGCAATGTAGGATAGGTTTCTGAAAAACATCGCGGGGTGGTGTGCATT
Source organism: Cavia porcellus (assembly GCF_034190915.1). NCBI lineage: Eukaryota > Metazoa > Chordata > Mammalia > Rodentia > Caviidae > Cavia > Cavia porcellus. Next base: position 34,609,440 of record NW_026947515.1, read on the forward strand.
GTATGGGTGTGTGTTACATTACATTCACTATTAGGAGTGAGAAAAACATCACGGGGTGGTGCGCATTGTATGGCTGTGTGTTACATGACATTCACTAGTAGGCGTGAGAAAAACATCACGGTGTGGTGCGCATTGTATGGGTGTGTGTTACATTACATTCACTAGTAGGAGTGAGAAAAACATCACGGGGTGATGCGCATTGTATGGGTGTGTGTTACATTACATTCACTAGTAGGAGTGAGAAAAACATCACGGGGTGGTGTGATTCGGAGGGTCTGAATTAGGATAGGCAGTGAGTGGCAATGTAGGATGGAGAAAAGCACCACGGGGTGGTCAGCATGGAGAGGTCAGGGAACATGTAGTGGCAATGTAGGATAGGTTTCTGAAAAACATCGCGGGGTGGTGTGCATTGTATGGGTGTGTGTTACATTACATTCACGAGTAGGAGTGAGAAAAACATCACGGGGTGGTGCGCCTTGTATGGGTGTGTGTTACATTACATTCACTATTAGGAGTGAGAAAAACATCACGGGGTGGTGCGCATTGTATGGCTGTGTGTTACATGACATTCACTAGTAGGCGTGAGAAAAACATCACGGTGTGGTGCGTATTGTATGGGTGTGTGTTACATTACATTCACTAGTAGGAGTGAGAAAAACATCACGGGGTGGTGCGCATTGTATGGGTGTGTGTTACATTACATTCACTAGTAGGAGTGAGAAAAACTTCACGGGGTGGTGTGAATCGGAGGGTCTGAATTAGGATAGGCAGTGAGTGGCAATGTAGGATGGAGAAAAGCACGCGGGATGGTCAGCATGGGGAGGTCAGGGAACATGCAGTGGCAATGTAGGGTAGGTTTCTGAAAAACATCGCGGAGTGGTGCGCATTTTATGGGTGTGTGTTACATGACATTCACTAGTAGGAGTGAGAAAAACATCACGGGGTGGTGCGCATTGTATGGGTGTGTGTTACATTACATTCACTAGTAGGAGTGAGAAAAACATCACGGGGTGGTGTGAATCGGAGGGTCTGAATTAGGATAGGCAGTGAGTGGCAATGTAGGATGGAGAAAAGCACCGCGGGGTGGTCAGCAAGTGGAGGTCAGGGAACATGCAGTGGCAATGTAGGATAGGTTTCTTGTTGGGAGCCGCGGCGGAGCCCGGTCGCCTTACTTGGCTTACGTGAGGCCTGTAGGAAAGAGCCAAGCCTGAGCTAGATTACCCCTCCCATCGAGTGTGCTAAGATGGCGCTTATCTCCTGCTTCCTGCTTGGTAAACAACCCGCCCTGTAAGATCTCCTGCTTCCTGCTTGGTAAACAACCCGCCCTGTAAGATCTCCTGCTTCACAACCCGCCCTGTAAGATAGTCTGCCTAGCAACAACTGATGTTAGCCAATCAGCCCGCATCGCGCGCTTTGAACTGATTTGCCACTGTAACCCTATAAAAGTGAGTGCCTCTCCCGCCACGAAAGAAGAAGCAGAAGAAGCTCAAGAAGCAGAAGAAGCACAGAAGGAGCCGCGGAGAGCGGACCGGTAGAGGCTTCGGGACAGACTGTAGCAAGAAGCACGCAAGGAGCCGCGGAGAGCGGACCAGTAGAGGCTTCCGGACAGACTGTAGAGAGAAGCACGCAAGGAGCCGCGGGGAGCGGACCAACAGAGGCTTCGGCCGGGAGGATTCCCGGGGCAGGCTGTACGGAGAAGGAAAATAAAAGAAAAGGTTGTCCACTGCCAGACTTTGTTGTGTGTCCTTCCTGCCGGCCGGGAGTGACACCGACATCTGGTGGCCCGTACGGGGACTGATCACCCCCGAGACGTGGCAGTGGACAACGCTCCAACGCAGAGCTGCAAGACAGGTGAGTAGAGGATAAACCTGGGCCCTGGGTGGCACGCACCTACAGGGTTTGTAGACTCCTCTCAGGCTCACGCGTAAGTGGCGGATTCCTTGGGCCTCACGCGGTGAGTAACATATTAAAAAATGGGAAACATGCTAGGTAGCGGCACTAAGAGTGAGGGTGGTTGCGGGGAAAGCTCTCAAGAGCTTACAAAAGTACGCAGGGTATTTGAGCAGGCCCAGTCAGGGAGCTCCCGAGAGGGGTCCGTCAAGGGGAACAAAGATGCTAAGGAGGAGGACGGGGCTCAAGCCTCGGAGTCGTCTGACTCCGAGGACGAGGGAAGGTTGAATGGTGAGGAGGCCAAAGAGACCAGCTGTCAGGGGCCTAAGTCGCTTGATGGGGAGACGCAAGGCTCTTTCGCTGCGTTGCGCCGCGAATTGCGCTCCGCTCAGCTAGGCTTACGAAAAAGCAGAGAGCTTCTGAGCGCCCCCTGGCAGGGGAGGGAGACAGAACCTTCTGCTCCGCCCTGGAACTCGTTCCCGGAAGCGGTCCCTCGCCGCGAGGCCGCCGCATGGGAACACCCCCCTCTTCCGTCAGTACATAAACAAAGAGGGGGAGTAAGCCAAGGCCTGCCTCCAAAGGCACGGTTAAATTTAAACAATAATAACCACTCACCAGCTCCATCACAGACCAACCAACAAGATGAATAGAAATAGCGGTAGCCCAAAATGGACAAAAAGATCCTCAGGCATATGCATGGCTCACTCGCCTAGCCTACGACCGAGTCTAGGGGCGGTGAGCTTCCCACACTCCTCCTCTAAAAAATTATGACATAGCTGGGTAGGAGAGTCAATGACGGGTAAGAGTGTACTCCCCCGGTGCGACTCAACCTAAGCCAGGCCCTACCCCATCCTGCACGTAAGCAGCTGGACTGTTAGATGCTGCCCAGGTCTAAATTTCTCTCCGAGGGGATTTCTTTACGGAGAGGAAATGAGTGCAAGCTTGTGTGCATCCAGGTTCTGTCCAGTTTGTGCCTGGCCCTAGATAAAGGACGAGGGCCTCAGGGCCTTGGCACACCATGGAACGGCCGACCAGGGTCTAAGCCAAGGACCTACGGTGGGCCTACGCATAGGGCATAAGCCTCTGCACCCAGTCCAGGAAGGGCTACGATGCGCACATTCATAAAAAATAAAAAAGGGGGAGATGTTGGGAGCCGCGGCCGAGCCCGGTCGCCTTACTTGGCGGACGTGAGGCCTGTAGGAAAGAGCAAAGCCTGAGCTAGATTACCCCTCCCATCGAGTGTGCTAAGATGGCGCTTATCTCCTGCTTCCTGCTTGGTAAACAACCCGCCCTGTAAGATCTCCTGCTTCCTGCTTGGTAAACAACCCGCCCTGTAAGATCTCCTGCTTCACAACCCGCCCTGTAAGATAGTCTGCCTAGCAACAACTGATGTTAGCCAATCAGCCCGCATCGCGCGCTTTGAACTGATTGGCCACTGTAACCCTATAAAAGTGAGTGCCTCTCCCGCCACGAAAGAAGAAGCAGAAGAAGCTGAAGAAGCAGAAGAAGCACAGAAGGAGCCGCGGAGAGCGGACCGGTAGAGGCTTCGGGACAGACTGTAGGAAGAAGCATGCAAGGAGCCGCGGAGAGCGGACCAGTAGAGGCTTCGGGACAGACTGTAGGGAGAAGCACGCAAGGAGCCGCGGGGAGCGGACCAACAGAGGCTTCGGCAGGGAGGATTCCCGGGGCAGGCTGTACGGAGAAGGAAAATAAAAGAAAAGGTTGTCCACTGCCAGATTTTGTTGTGTGTCCTTCCTGCCGGCCGGGAGTAACACCGACAGTTTCTGAAAAACATCGCGGGGTGGGGCGCATTGTATGAGTGTGTGTTACATTACATTCACTTGTAGGAGTGAGAAAAACATCACGGGGTGGTGTGAATCCGAGGGTCTGAATTAGGATAGGCAGTGAGTGGCAATGTAGGATGGAGAAAAGCACCGCGGGGTGGTCAGCATGGGGAGGTCAGGGAACATGCAGTGGCAAAGTAGGATAGGTTTCTGAAAAACATCGCGGGGTGGTGCGCATTCTATGGGTGTGTGTTACAATACATTCACTAGTAGGAGTGAGAAAAACATCACGGGGTGGTGCGCATTGTATAGGTGTGTGTTACATTACATTCACTTGTAGGAGTGAGAAAAACATCACGGGGTGGTGTGAATCGGAGGGTCTGAATTAGGATAGGCAGTGAGTGGCAATGTAGGATGGAGAAAAGCACCGCAGGGTGGTCAGCATGGGGAGGTCAGGGAACATGCAGTGGCAAAGTAGGATAGGTTTCTGAAAAACATCGCGGGGTGGTGCGCATTGTATGGGTGTGTGTTACAATACATTCACTAGTAGGAGTGAGAAAAACATCACGGGGTGGTGCGCATTGTATGGTTGTGTGTTACATTACATTCACTTGTAGGAGTGAGAAAAACATCACGGGGTGGTGTGAATCGGAGGGACTGAATTAGGATAGGCAGTGAGTGGCAATGTAGGATGGAGAAAAGCACCGCGGGGTGGTCAGCATGGGGAGGTCAGGGAACATGCAGTGGCAATTTAGGATAGGTTTCTGAAAAACATCGCGGTGTGTTGCGCATTTTATGGGTGTGTGTTACATGACATTCACTAGTAGGAGTGAAAAAAACATCACGGGGTGGTGCGCATTGTATAGGTGTGTGTTACATTACATTCACTAGTAGGAGTAAGAAAAACATCACGGGGTGGTGCGCATTGTATGGGTGTGTGTTACATTACATTCACTAGTAGGAGTGAGAAAAACACCACGGGGTGGTATGAATCGGAGGGTCTGAATTAGGATAGGCAGTGAGTGGCAATGTAGGATGGAGAAAAGCACCGCGGGGTGGTCAGCATGGGGAGGTCAGGGAACATGCAGTGGCAATGTAGGATAGGTTTCTGAAAAACATCGCGGGGTGGTGCGCATTGTATGGGTGTGTGTTACATTACATTCACTAGTAGGAGTGAGAAAAACATCACGGGGTGGTGCGTATTGTATGGGTGGGTGTTATATTACATTCAGTAGTAGGAGTGAGAAAAACACCACGGGGTGGTGTGAATCGGAGGGTCTGAATTAGGATAGGCAGTGAGTGGCAATGTAGGATGGAGAAAAGCACCGCGGGGTGGTCAGCATGGGGAGGTCCGGGAACATGCAGTAGCAATGTAGGATAGGTTTCTGAAAACATCGCGGGGTGGTGCGCATTGTATGGTTGTGTGTTACATTACATTCACTAGTAGGAGTGAGAAAAACATCATGGGGTGGTGCGCATTGTATGGGTGTGTGTTACATTACATTCACTAGTAGGAGTGAGAAAAACATCACGGGGTGGTGTGAATCGGAAGTTCTGAATTAGGATAGGCAGTGAGTGGCAATGTAGGATGGAGAAAAGCACCGCGGGGTGGTCACCATGGGGAGGTCAGGGAACATGCAGTGGCAATGTAGGATAGGTTTCTGAAAAACATCGCGGGGTGGTGCGCCTTGTATGGGTGTGTGTTACATTACATTCACTAGTAGGCGTGAGAAAAACATCACGGGGTGGTGCGCATTCTATGGGTGTGTGTTACATTACATTCACTAGTAGGAGTGAGAAAAACATCACGGGGTGGTGTGAATCGGAGGGTCTGAATTAAGAGAGGCAGTGAGTGGCAATGTAGGATGGAGAAAAGCACCGCGGGGTGGTCAGCATGGGGAGGTCAGGGAACATGCAGTGGCAATGTAGGATAGGTTTCTGAAAAACATCGCGGGGTGGTGCGCATTGTATGGGTGTGTGTTACATTACATTCACTTGTAGGAGTGAGAAAAACATCATGGGGTGGTGTGAATCGGAGGGTCTGAATTAGGATAGGCAGTGAGTGGCAATGTAGGATGGAGAAAAGCACCGTGGGGTGGTCAGCATGGGGATGTCAGGGAACATGCAGTGGCAATGTAGGATAGGTTTCTGAAAAACATCGCGGGGTGGTGCGCATTTTATTGGTGTGTGTTACATGATATTCACTAGTAGGAGTGAGAAAAACATCACGGGGTGGTGCGCATTGTATGGGTGTGTGTTACATTACATTCACTAGTAGGAGTGAGAAAAACATCACGGGGTGGTGCGCATTGTATGGGTGTGTGTTACATTACATTCACGAGTAGGAGTGAGAAAAACATCACGGGGTGGTGCGCCTTGTATGGGTGTGTGTTACATTACATTCACTACTAGGAGTGAGAAAAACATCACGGGGTGGTGCGCATTGTATGGGTGTGTGTTACATGACATTCACTAGTAGGCGTGAGAAAAACATCATGGGGTGGTGCGCATTGTATGGGTGTGTGTTACATTACATTCACTAGTAGGAGTGAGAAAAACATCACGGGGTGGTGCGCATTGTATGGGTGTGTGTTACATTACATTCACTAGTAGGAGTGAGAAAAACTTCACGGTGTGGTGTGAATCGGAGGGTCTGAATTAGGATAGGCAGTGAGTGGCAATGTAGGATGGAGAAAAGCACCGCGGGGTGCTCAGCATGGGGAGGTCAGGGAACATGCAGTGGCAATGTAGGGTAGGTTTCTGAAAAACATCGCGGAGTGGTGCGCATTTTATGGGTGTGTGTTACATGACATTCACTAGTAGGAGTGAGAAAAACATCACGGGGTGGTGGGCATTGTATGGGTGTGTGTTACATTACATTCACTAGTAGGAGTGAGAAAAACATCACGGGGTGGTGTGAATCGGAGGTTCTGAATTAGGATAGGCAGTGAGTGGCAATGTAGGATGGAGAAAAGCACCGCGGGGTGGTCAGCAAGTGGAGGTCAGGGAACATGCAGTGGCAATGTAGGATAGGTTTCTTGTTGGGAGCCGCGGCGGAGCCCGGTCGCCTTACTTGGCGGACGTGAGGCCTGTAGGAAAGAGCAAAGCCTGAGCTAGATTACCCCTCCCATCGAGTGTGCTAAGATGGCGCTTATCTCCTGTTTCCTGCTTGGTAAACAACCCGCCCTGTAAGATCTCCTGCTTCACAACCCGCCCTGTAAGATAGTCTGCCTAGCAACAACTGATGTTAGCCAATCAGCCCGCATCGCGCCCTTTGAACTGATTGGCCACTGTAACCCTATAAAAGTGAGTGCCTCTCCCGCCACGAAAGAAGCAGCAGAAGAAGCTGAAGAAGCAGAAGAAGCACAGAAGGAGCCGCGGAGAGCGGACCGGTAGAGGCTTCGGGACAGACTGTAGGAAGAAGCACGCAAGGAGCCGCGGGGAGCGGACCGGTAGAGGCTTCGGGACAGACTGTAGGGAGAAGCACGCAAGGAGCCGCGGGGAGCGGACCAACAGAGGCTTCGGCAGGGAGGATTCCCGGGGCAGGCTGTACGGAGAAGGAAAATAAAAGAAAAGGTTGTCCACTGCCAGATTTTGTTGTGTGTCCTTCCTGCCGGCCGGGAGTAACACCGACAGTTTCTGAAAAACATCGCGGGGTGGGGCGCATTGTATGGGTGTGTGTTACATTACATTCACTTGTAGGAGTGAGAAAAACATCACGGGGTGGTGTGAATCCGAGGGTCTGAATTAGGATAGGCAGTGAGTGGCAATGTAGGATGGAGAAAAGCACCGCGGGGTGGTCAGCATGGGGAGGTCAGGGAACATGCAGTGGCAAAGTAGGATAGGTTTCTGAAAAACATCGCGGGGTGGTGCGCATTGTATGGGTGTGTGTTACAATACATTCACTAGTAGGAGTGAGAAAAACATCACGGTGTGGTGCCCATTGTATGGGTGTGTGTTACATTACATTCACTTGTAGGAGTGAGAAAAACATCACGGGGTGGTGTGAATCGGAGGGTCTGAATTAGGATAGGCAGTGAGTGGCAATGTAGGATGGAGAAAAGCACCGCAGGGTGGTCAGCATGGGGAGGTCAGGGAACATGCAGTGGCAAAGTAGGATAGGTTTCTGAAAAACATCGAGGGGTGGTGCGCATTGTATGGGTGTGTGTTACAATACATTCACTAGTAGGAGTGAGAAAAACATCACGGGGTGGTGCGCATTGTATGGTTGTGTGTTACATTACATTCACTTGTAGGAGTGAGAAAAACATCACGGGGTGGTGTGAATCGGAGGGTCTGAATTAGGATAGGCAGTGAGTGGCAATGTAGGATGGAGAAAAGCACCGCGGGGTGGTCAGCATGGGGAGGTCAGGGAACATGCAGTGGCAATTTAGGATAGGTTTCTGAAAAACATCGCGGGGTGTTGCGCATTTTATGGGTGTGTGTTACATGACATTCACTAGTAGGAGTGAAAAAAACATCACGGGGTGGTGCGCATTGTATAGGTGTGTGTTACATTACATTCACTAGTAGGAGTAAGAAAAACATCACGGGGTGGTGCGCATTGTATGGGTGTGTGTTACATTACATTCACTAGTAGGAGTGAGAAAAACACCACGGGGTGGTATGAATCGGAGGGTCTGAATTAGGATAGGCAGTGAGTGGCAATGTAGGATGGAGAAAAGCACCGCGGGGTGGTCAGCATGGGGAGGTCAGGGAACATGCAGTGGCAATGTAGGATAGGTTTCTGAAAAACATCGCGGGGTGGTGCGCATTGTATGGGTGTGTGTTACATTACATTCACTAGTAGGAGTGAGAAAAACATCACGGGGTGGTGCGTATTGTATGGGTGTGTGTTACATTACATTCACTAGTAGGAGTGCGAAAAACACCACGGGGTGGTGTGAATCGGAGGGTCTGAATTAGGATAGGCAGTGAGTGGCAATGTAGGATGGAGAAAAGCACCGCGGGGTGGTCAGCATGGGGAGGTCCGGGAACATGCAGTAGCAATGTAGGATAGGTTTCTGAAAACATCGCGGGGTGGTGCGCATTGTATGGTTGTGTGTTACATTACATTCACTAGTAGGAGTGAGAAAAACATCATGGGGTGGTGCGCATTGTATGGGTGTGTGTTACATTACATTCACTAGTAGGAGTGAGAAAAACATCACGGGGTGGTGTGAATCGGAAGTTCTGAATTAGGATAGGCAGTGAGTGGCAATGTAGGATGGAGAAAAGCACCGCGGGGTGGTCAGCATGGGGAGGTCAGGGAACATGCAGTGGCAATGTAGGATAGGTTTCTGAAAAACATCGCGGGGTGGTGCGCATTGTATGGGTGTGTGTTACATTACATTCACTAGTAGGCGTGAGAAAAACATCACGGGGTGGTGCGCATTGTCTGGGTGTGTGTTACATTACATTCACTAGTAGGAGTGAGAAAAACATCACGGGGTGGTGTGAATCGGAGGGTCTGAATTAGGAGAGGCAGTGAGTGGCAATGTAGGATGGAGAAAAGCACCGCGGGGTGGTCAGCATGGGGAGGTCAGGGAACATGCAGTGGCAATGTAGGATAGGTTTCTGAAAAACATCGCGGGGTGGTGCGCATTGTATGGGTGTGTGTTACATTACATTCACTTGTAGGAGTGAGAAAAACATCATGGGGTGGTGTGAATCGGAGGGTCTGAATTAGGATAGGCAGTGAGTGGCAATGTAGGATGGAGAAAAGCACCGTGGGGTGGTCAGCATGGGGATGTCAGGGAACATGCAGTGGCAATGTAGGATAGGTTTCTGAAAAACATCGCAGGGTGGTGCGCATTTTATTGGTGTGTGTTACATGATATTCACTAGTAGGAGTGAGAAAAACATCACGGGGTGGTGCGCATTGTATGGGTGTGTGTTACATTACATTCACTAGTAGGAGTGAGAAAAACATCACGGGGTGGTGCGCATTGTATGGGTGTGTGTTACATTACATTCACGAGTAGGAGTGAGAAAAACATCACGGGGTGGTGCGCCTTGTATGGGTGTGTGTTACATTACATTCACTGCTAGGAGTGAGAAAAACATCACGGGGTGGTGCGCATTGTATGGGTGTGTGTTACATGACATTCACTAGTAGGCGGGAGAAAAACATCACGGGGTGGTGCGCATTGTATGGGTGTGTGTTACATTACATTCACTAGTAGGAGTGAGAAAAACATCACGGGGTGGTGCGCATTGTATGGGTGTGTGTTACATTACATTCACTAGTAGGAGTGAGAAAAACTTCACGGGGTGGTGTGAATCGGAGGGTCTGAATTAGGATAGGCAGTGAGTGGCAATGTAGGATGGAGAAAAGCACCGCGGGGTGGTCAGCAAGTGGAGGTCAGGGAACATGCAGTGGCAATGTAGGATAGGTTTCTTGTTGGGAGCAGCGGCGGAGCCCGGTCGCCTTACTTGGCGGACGTGAGGCCTGTAGGAAAGAGCAAAGCCTGAGCTAGATTACCCCTCCCATCGAGTGTGCTAAGATGGCGCTTATCTCCTGTTTCCTGCTTGGTAAACAACCCGCCCTGTAAGATCACCTGCTTCACAACCCGCCCTGTAAGATAGTCTGCCTAGCAACAACTGATGTTAGCCAATCAGCCCGCATCGCGCCCTTTGAACTGATTGGCCACTGTAACCCTATAAAAGTGAGTGCCTCTCCCGCCACGAAAGAAGAAGCAGAAGAAGCTGAAGAAGCAGAAGAAGCACAGAAGGAGCCACGGAGAGCGGACCGGTAGAGGCTTCGGGACAGACTGTAGGAAGAAGCACGCAAGGAGCCGCGGGGAGCGGACCAGTAGAGGCTTCGGGACAGACTGTAGGGAGAAGCACGCAAGGAGCCGCGGGGAGCGGACCAACAGAGGCTTCGGCAGGGAGGATTCCCGGGGCAGGCTGTACGGAGAAGGAAAATAAAAGAAAAGGTTGTCCACTGCCAGATTTTGTTGTGTGTCCTTCCTGCCGGCCGGGAGTAACACCGACAGTTTCTGAAAAACATCGCGGGGTGGTGCGCATTGTATGGTTGTGTGTTACATTACATTCACTAGTAGGAGTGAGAAAAACATCATGGGGTGGTGCGCATTGTATGGGTGTGTGTTACATTACATTCACTAGTAGGCGTGAGAAAAACATCACGGGGTGGTGCGCATTGTCTGGGTGTGTGTTACATTACATTCACTAGTAGGAGTGAGAAAAACATCACGGGGTGGTGTGAATCGGAGGGTCTGAATTAGGAGAGGCAGTGAGTGGCAATGTAGGATGGAGAAAAGCACCGCGGGGTGGTCAGCATGGGGAGGTCAGGGAACATGCAGTGGCAATGTAGGATAGGTTTCTGAAAAACATCGCGGGGTGGTGCGCATTGTATGGGTGTGTGTTACATTACATTCACTAGTAGGAGTGAGAAAAACATCACGGGGTGGTGCGCATTGTATGGGTGTGTGTTACATTACATTCACTAGTAGGAGTGAGAAAAACTTCCCGGGGTGGTGTGAATCGGAGGGTCTGAATTAGGATAGGCAGTGAGTGGCAATGTAGGATGGAGAAAAGCACCGCGGGGTGGTCAGCAAGTGGAGGTCAGGGAACATGCAGTGGCAATGTAGGATAGGTTTCTTGTTGGGAGCAGCGGCGGAGCCCGGTCGCCTTACTTGGCGGACGTGAGGCCTGTAGGAAAGAGCAAAGCCTGAGCTAGATTACCCCTCCCATCGAGTGTGCTAAGATGGCGCTTATCTCCTGTTTCCTGCTTGGTAAACAACCCGCCCTGTAAGATCTCCTGCTTCACAACCCGCCCTGTAAGATAGTCTGCCTAGCAACAACTGATGTTAGCCAATCAGCCCGCATCGCGCCCTTTGAACTGATTGGCCACTGTAACCCTATAAAAGTGAGTGCCTCTCCCGCCACGAAGGAAGAAGCAGAAGAAGCTGAAGAAGCAGAAGAAGCACAGAAGGAGCCACGGAGAGCGGACCGGTAGAGGCTTCGGGACAGACTGTAGGAAGAAGCACGCAAGGAGCCGCGGGGAGCGGACCAGTAGAGGCTTCGGGACAGACTGTAGGGAGAAGCACGCAAGGAGCCGCGGGGAGCGGACCAACAGAGGCTTCGGCAGGGAGGATTCCCGGGGCAGGCTGTACGGAGAAGGAAAATAAAAGAAAAGGTTGTCCACTGCCAGATTTTGTTGTGTGTCCTTCCTGCCGGCCGGGAGTAACACCGACAGTTTCTGAAAAACATCGCGGGGTGGGGCGCATTGTATGGGTGTGTGTTACATTACATTCACTTGTAGGAGTGAGAAAAACATCACGGGGTGGTGTGAATCCGAGGGTCTGAATTAGGATAGGCAGTGAGTGGCAATGTAGGATGGAGAAAAGCACCGCGGGGTGGTCAGCATGGGGAGGTCAGGGAACATGCAGTGGCAAAGTAGGATAGGTTTCTGAAAAACATCGCGGGGTGGTGCGCATTGTATGGGTGTGTGTTACAATACATTCACTAGTAGGAGTGAGAAAAACATCACGGTGTGGTGCGCATTGTATGGGTGTGTGTTACATTACATTCACTTGTAGGAGTGAGAAAAACATCACGGGGTGGTGTGAATCGGAGGGTCTGAATTAGGATAGGCAGTGAGTGGCAATGTAGGATGGAGAAAAGCACCGCAGGGTGGTCAGCATGGGGAGGTCAGGGAACATGCAGTGGCAAAGTAGGATAGGTTTCTGAAAAACATCGCGGGGTGGTGCGCATTGTATGGGTGTGTGTTACAATACATTCACTAGTAGGAGTGAGAAAAACATCACGGGGTGGTGCGCATTGTATGGTTGTGTGTTACATTACATTCACTTGTAGGAGTGAGAAAAACATCACGGGGTGGTGTGAATCGGAGGGTCTGAATTAGGATAGGCAGTGAGTGGCAATGTAGGATGGAGAAAAGCACCGCGGGGTGGTCAGCATGGGGAGGTCAGGGAACATGCAGTGGCAATTTAGGATAGGTTTCTGAAAAACATCGCGGGGTGTTGCGCATTTTATGGGTGTGTGTTACATGACATTCACTAGTAGGAGTGAAAAAAACATCACGGGGTGGTGCGCATTGTATAGGTGTGTGTTACATTACATTCACTAGTAGGAGTAAGAAAAACATCACGGGGTGGTGCGCATTGTATGGGTGTGTGTTACATTACATTCACTAGTAGGAGTGAGAAAAACACCACAGGGTGGTATGAATCGGAGGGTCTGAATTAGGATAGGCAGTGAGTGGCAATGTAGGATGGAGAAAAGCACCGCGGGGTGGTCAGCATGGGGAGGTCAGGGAACATGCAGTGGCAATGTAGGATAGGTTTTTGAAAAACATCGCGGGGTGGTGCGCATTGTATGGGTGTGTGTTACATTACATTCACTAGTAGGAGTGAGAAAAACATCACGGGGTGGTGCGTATTGTATGGGTGTGTGTTACATTACATTCACTAGTAGGAGTGAGAAAAACACCACGGGGTGGTGTGTATCGGAGGGTCTGAATTAGGATAGGCAGTGAGTGGCAATGTAGGATGGAGAAAAGCACCGCGGGGTGGTCAGCATGGGGAGGTCCGGGAACATGCAGTAGCAATGTAGGATAGGTTTCTGAAAACATCGCGGGGTGGTGCGCATTGTATGGTTGTGTGTTACATTACATTCACTAGTAGGAGTGAGAAAAACATCATGGGGTGGTGCGCATTGTATGGGTGTGTGTTACATTACATTCACTTGTAGGAGTGAGAAAAACATCACGGGGTGGTGTGAATCGGAAGTTCTGAATTAGGATAGGCAGTGAGTGGCAATGTAGGATGGAGAAAAGCACCGCGGGGTGGTCAGCATGGGGAGGTCAGGGAACATGCAGTGGCAATGTAGGATAGGTTTCTGAAAAACATCGCGGGGTGGTGCGCCTTGTATGGGTGTGTGTTACATTACATTCACTAGTAGGAGTGAGAAAAACATCACGGGGTGGTGCGCATTGTATGGTTGTGTGTTACATTACATTCACTTGTAGGAGTGAGAAAAACATCACGGGGTGGTGTGAATCGGAGGGTCTGAATTAGGATAGGCAGTGAGTGGCAATGTAGGATGGAGAAAAGCACCGCGGGTTGGTCAGCATGGGGAGGTCAGGGAACATGCAGTGGCAATCTAGGATAGGTTTCTGAAAAACATCGCGGGGTGTTGCGCATTTTATGGGTGTGTGTTACATGACATTCACTAGTAGGAGTGAAAAAAACATCACGGGGTGGTGCGCATTGTATAGGTGTGTGTTACATTACATTCACTAGTAGGAGTAAGAAAAACATCACGGGGTGGTGCGGATTGTATGGGTGTGTGTTACATTACATTCACTAGTAGGAGTGAGAAAAACTTCACGGGGTGGTGTGAATCGGAGGGTCTGAATTAGGATAGGCAGTGAGTGGCAATGTAGGATGGAGAAAAGCACGCGGGATGGTCAGCATGGGGAGGTCAGGGAACATGCAGTGGCAATGTAGGGTAGGTTTCTGAAAAACATCGCGGAGTGGTGCGCATTTTATGGGTGTGTGTTACATGACATTCACTAGTAGGAGTGAGAAAAACATCACGGGGTGGTGCGCATTGTATGGGTGTGTGTTACATTACATTCACTAGTAGGAGTGAGAAAAACATCACGGGGTGGTGTGAATCGGAGGGTCTGAATTAGGATAGGCAGTGAGTGGCAATGTAGGATGGAGAAAAGCACCGCGGGGTGGTCAGCAAGTGGAGGTCAGGGAACATGCAGTGGCAATGTAGGATAGGTTTCTTGTTGGGAGCCGCGGCGGAGCCCGGTCGCCTTACTTGGCGGACGTGAGGCCTGTAGGAAAGAGCCAAGCCTGAGCTAGATTACCCCTCCCATCGAGTGTGCTAAGATGGCGCTTATCTCCTGCTTCCTGCTTGGTAAACAACCCGCCCTGTAAGATCTCCTGCTTCCTGCTTGGTAAACAACCCGCCCTGTAAGATCTCCTGCTTCACAACCCGCCCTGTAAGATAGTCTGCCTAGCAACAACTGATGTTAGCCAATCAGCCCGCATCGCGCGCTTTGAACTGATTTGCCACTGTAACCCTATAAAAGTGAGTGCCTCTCCCGCCACGAAAGAAGAAGCAGAAGAAGCTGAAGAAGCAGAAGAAGCACAGAAGGAGCCGCGGAGAGCGGACCGGTAGAGGCTTCGGGACAGACTGTAGCAAGAAGCACGCAAGGAGCCGCGGAGAGCGGACCAGTAGAGGCTTCCGGACAGACTGTAGGGAGAAGCACGCAAGGAGCCGCGGGGAGCGGACCAACAGAGGCTTCGGCCGGGAGGATTCCCGGGGCAGGCTGTACGGAGAAGGAAAATAAAAGAAAAGGTTGTCCACTGCCAGACTTTGTTGTGTGTCCTTCCTGCCGGCCGGGAGTGACACCGACATCTGGTGGCCCGTACGGGGACTGATCACCCCCGAGACGTGGCAGTGGACAACGCTCCAACGCAGAGCTGCAAGACAGGTGAGTAGAGGATAAACCTGGGCCCTGGGTGGCACGCACCTACAGGGTTTGTAGACTCCTCTCAGGCTCACGCGTAAGTGGCGGATTCCTTGGGCCTCACGCGGTGAGTAACATATTAAAAAATGGGAAACATGCTAGGTAGCGGCACTAAGAGTGAGGGTGGTTGCGGGGAAAGCTCTCAAGAGCTTACAAAAGTACGCAGGGTATTTGAGCAGGCCCGGTCAGGGAGCTCCCGAGAGGGGTCCGTCAAGGGGAACAAAGATGCTAAGGAGGAGGACGGGGCTCAAGCCTCGGAGTCGTCTGACTCCGAGGACGAGGGAAGGTTGAATGGTGAGGAGGCCAAAGAGACCAGCTGTCAGGGGCCTAAGTCGCTTGATGGGGAGACGCAAGGCTCTTTCGCTGCGTTGCGCCGCGAATTGCGCTCCGCTCAGCTAGGCTTATGAAAAAGCAGAGAGCTTCTGAGCGCCCCCTGGCAGGGGAGGGAGACAGAACCTTCTGCTCCGCCCTGGAACTCGTTCCCGGAAGCGGTCCCTCGCCGCGAGGCCGCCGCATGGGAACACCCCCCTCTTCCGTCAGTACATAAACAAAGAGGGGGAGTAAGCCAAGGCCTGCCTCCAAAGGCACGGTTAAATTTAAACAATAATAACCACTCACCAGCTCCATCACAGAACAACCAACAAGATGAATAGAAATAGCGGTAGCCCAAAATGGACAAAAAGATCCTCAGGCATATGCATGGCTCACTCGCCTAGCCTACGACCGAGTCTAGGGGCAGTGAGCTTCCCACACTCCTCCTCTAAAAAATTATGACATAGCTGGGTAGGAGAGTCAATGACGGGTAAGAGCGTACTCCCCCGGTGCGACTCAACCTAAGCCAGGCCCTACCCCATCCTGCACGTAAGCCGCTGGACTGTTAGATGCTGCCCAGGTCTAAATTTCTCTCCGAGGGGATTTCTTTACGGAGAGTAAATGAGTGCAAGCTTGTGTGCATCCAGGTTCTGTCCAGTTTGTGCCTGGCCCTAGAAAAAGGACGAGGGCCTCAGGGCCTTGGCAGACCATGGAACGGCCGACCAGGGTCTAAGCCAAGGACCTACGGTGGGCCTACGCATAGGGCATAAGCCTCTGCACCCAGTCCAGGAAGGGCTACGATGCGCACATTCATAAAAAATAAAAAAGGGGGAGATGTTGGGAGCCGCGGCCGAGCCCGGTCGCCTTACTTGGCGGACGTGAGGCCTGTAGGAAAGAGCAAAGCCTGAGCTAGATTACCCCTCCCATCGAGTGTGCTAAGATGGCGCTTATCTCCTGCTTCCTGCTTGGAAAACAACCCGCCCTGTAAGATCTCCTGCTTCCTGCTTGGTAAACAACCCGCCCTGTAAGATCTCCTGCTTCACAACCCGCCCTGTAAGATAGTCTGCCTAGCAACAACTGATGTTAGCCAATCAGCCCGCATCGCGCGCTTTGAACTGATTGGCCACTGTAACCCTATAAAAGTGAGTGCCTCTCCCGCCACGAAAGAAGAAGCAGAAGAAGCAGAAGAATCAGAAGAAGCACAGAAGGAGCCGCGGAGAGCGGACCGGTAGTGGCTTCGGGACAGACTGTAGGAAGAAGCACGCAAGGAGCCGCGGAGAGCGGACCAGTAGAGGCTTCGGGACAGACTGTAGGGAGAAGCACGCAAGGAGCCGCGGGGAGCGGACCAACAGAGGCTTCGGCCGGGAGGATTCCCGGGGCAGGCTGTACGGAGAAGGAAAATAAAAGAAAAGGTTGTCCACTGCCAGACTTTGTTGTGTGTCCTTTCTGCCGGCCGGGAGTGACACCGACAGTTTCTGAAAAACATCGCGGGGTGGGGCACATTGTATGGGTGTGTGTTACATCACATTCACTTGTAGGAGTGAGAAAAACATCACGGGGTGGTGTGAATCGGAGGGTCTGAATTAGGATAGGCAGTGAGTGGCAATGTAGGATGGAGAAAAGCACTGCGGGGTGGTCAGCATGGGGAGGTCCGGGAACATGCAGTGGCAATGTAGGATAGGTTTCTGAAAAACATCGCGGGGTGGTGCACCTTGTATGGGTGTGTGTTACATTACATTCACTAGTAGGAGTGAGAAAAACATCATGGGGTGGTGCGCATTGTATGGGTGTGTGTTACATTACATTCACTAGTAGGAGTGAGAAAAACACCACGGGGTGGTGTGAATCGGAGGGTCTGAATTAGGATAGGCAGTGAGTGGCAATGTAGGATGGAGAAAACCACCGCGGGGTGGTCAGCATGGGTAGGTCAGGGAACACGCAGTGGCAATGTAGGATAGGTTTCTGAAAAACATCGCGGGGAGGTGCGCATTGTATGGGTGTGTGTTACATTACATTCACTAGTAGGAGTGAGAAAAACATCACGCGGTGGTGTGAATCGGAGGGTCTGAATTAGGATAGGCAGTGAGTGGCAATGTAGGATGGAGAAAAGCACCGCGGGGTGGTCAGCATGGGGAGGTCAGGGAACATGCAGTGGCAATGTAGGATAGGTTTCTGAAAAACATCGCGGGGTGGTGCGCATTGTATGGGTGTGTGTTACATTACATTCACTAGTAGGAGTGAGAAAAACATCACAGGGTGGGGCGCATTGTATGGGTGTGTGTTACATTACATTCACTAGTAGGAGTGAGAAAAACATCTCGGGGTGGTGCGCATTGTATGGGTGTGTGTTACATTACATTCACTAGTAGGAGTGAAAAAACATCACGGTGTGTGTGAATCGGAGGGCCTGAATTAGGATAGGCAGTGAGTGGCAATATAGGATGGAGAAAAGCACAGCGGGGTGGTCAGCATGGGGAGGTCAGGGAACATGCAGTGGCAATGTAGGATAGCTTTCTGAAAAACATCGCGGGGTGGTGCGCCTTGTATGGGTGAGTGTTACATTACATTCACTAGTAGGAGTGAGAAACTCATCACGGGGTGGTGCGCGTTGTATGGGTGTGTGTCACATTACATTCACTAGTAGGAGTGAGAAAAACATCACGAGGTGGTGTGAATCGGAGGGTCTGAATTAGGATAGGCAGTGAGTGGCATTGTAGGATGGAGAAAAGCACCGCGGGGTGGTCAGCATGGGGAGGTCAGGGAACATGCAGTGGCAATGTAGGATAGGTTTCTGAAAAACATCGCGGGGTGGTGCGCATTGTATGGGTGTGCGTTACATTACATTCACTAGTAGGAGTGAGAAAAACATCACGGGGTGGTGCGCATTGTATGGATGTGTGTTACATTACATTCACTAGTAGGAGTGAGAAAAACACCACGGGGTGGTGTGAATCGGAGGGTCTGAATTAGGATAGGCGGTGAGTGGCAATGTAGGATGGAGAAAAGCACCACGGGGTGGTCAGTATGGGTAGGTCCGGGAACATGCAGTGGCAATGTAGGATAGGTTTCTGGAAAACATCGCGGGGTGGTGCGCATTGTATGGGTGTGTGTTACATTACATTCACTAGTAGGAGTGAGAAAAACATCACGGGGTGGGGCGCATTGTAAGGGTGTGTGTTACATTACATTCACTAGTAGGAGTGAGAAAAACATCTCGGGGTGGTGCGCATTGTATAGGTGTGTGTTACATTACATTCACTAGTAGGAGTGAAAAATCATCACGGTGTTTGTGAATCGGAGGGCCTGAATTAGGATAGGCAGTGAGTGGCAATATAGGATGGAGAAAAGCACAGCGGGGTGGTCAGCATGGGGAGGTCAGGGAACATGCAGTGGCAATGTAGGATAGGTTTCTGAAAAACATCGCGGGGTGGTGCGCCTTGTATGGGTGTGTGTTACATTACATTCACTAGTAGGAGTGAGAAACTCATCACGGGGTGGTGCGCATTGTATGGGTGTGTGTTACATTACATTCACTAGTAGGAGTGAGAAAAACATCATGGGGTGGTGTGAATCGGAGGGTCTGAATTAGGATAGGCAGTGAGTGGCAATGTAGGATGGAGAAAAGCACCGCGGGGTGGTCAGCATGGGGAGGTCAGGGAACATGCAGGGGCAATGTAGGATAGGTTTCTGAAAAACATCGCGGGGTGGTGCGCATTTTATGGGTGTGTGTTACATTACATTCACTAGTAGGAGTGAGAAAAACATCACGGGGTGGTGCGCATTGTATGGATGTGTGTTACATTACATTCACTAGTAGGACTGAGAAAAACACCACGGGGTGGTGTGAATCGGAGGGTCTGAATTAGGATAGGCAGTGAGTGGCAATGTAGGATGGAGAAAAGCACCGCGTGGTGGTCAGCATGGGGAGGTCCGGGAACATGCAGTGGCAATGTAGGATAGGTTTCTGAAAAACATCGCGGGGTGGTGCGCATTGTATGGTTGTGTGTTACATTACAGTCACTAGTAGGAGTGAGAAAAACATCACGGGGTGGTGCGCATTGTATGGGTGTGTGTTACATTACATTCACTAGTAGGAGTGAGAAAAACTTCACGGGGTGGTGTGAATCGGGGGGTCTGAATTAGGATAGGCAGTGAGTGGCAATGTAGGATGGAGAAAAGCACCGCGGGGTGGTCAGCATGGGGAGGTCAGGGAACATGCAGTGGCAATGTAGGGTAGGTTTCTGAAAAACATCGCGGAGTGGTTCGCATTTTATGGGTGTGTGTTACATGACATTCACTAGTAGGAGTGAGAAAAACATCACGGGGTGGTGCGCATTGTATGGGTGTGTGTTACATTACATTCACTAGTAGGAGTGACAAAAACATCACGGGGTGGTGTGAATCGGAGGGTCTGAATTAGGATAGGCAGTGAGTGGCAATGTAGGATGTAGAAAAGCACCGCGGGGTGGTCAGCAAGTGGAGGTCAGGGAACATGCATTGGAAATGTAGGATAGGTTTCTTGTTGGGAGCCGCGGCGGAGCCCGGTCGCCTTACTTGGCGGACGTGAGGCCTGCAGGAAAGAGCAAAGCCTGAGCTAGATTACCCCTCCCATCGAGTGTGCTAAGATGGCGCTTATCTCCTGCTTCCTGCTTGGTAAACAACCCGCCCTGTAAGATCTCCTGCTTCCTGCTTGGTAAACAACCCGCCCTGTAAGATCTCCTGCTTCACAACCCGCCCTGTAAGATAGTCTGCCTAGCAACAACTGATGTTAGCCAATCAGCCCGCATCGCGCGCTTTGAACTGATTTGCCACTGTAACCCTATAAAAGTGAGTGCCTCTCCCGCCACGAAAGAAGAAGCAGAAGAAGCTGAAGAAGCAGAAGAAGCACAGAAGGAGCTGCGGAGAGCGGACCGGTAGAGGCTTCGGGACAGACTGTAGCAAGAAGCACGCAAGGAGCCGCGGAGAGCGGACCAGTAGAGGCTTCGGGACAGACTGTAGGGAGAAGCACGCAAGGAGCCGCGGGGAGCGGACCAACAGAGGCTTCGGCCGGGAGGATTCCCGGGGCAGGCTGTACGGAGAAGGAAAATAAAAGAAAAGGTTGTCCACTGCCAGACTTGTTGTGTGTCCTTCCTGCCGGCCGGGAGTGACACCGACATCTGGTGGCCCATACGGGGACTGATCACCCCCGAGACGTGGCAGTGGACAACGCTCCAACGCAGAGCTGCAAGACAGGTGAGTAGAGGATAAACCTGGGCCCTGGGTGGCACGCACCTACAGGGTTTGTAGACTCCTCTCAGGCTCACGCGTAAGTGGCGGATTCCTTGGGCCTCACGCGGTGAGTAACATATTAAAAAATGGGAAACATGCTAGGTAGCGGCACTAAGAGTGAGGGTGGTTGCGGGGAAAGCTCTCAAGCGCTTACAAAAGTACGCAGGGTATTTGAGCAGGCCCAGTCAGGGAGCTCCCGAGAGGGGTCCGTCAAGGGGAACAAAGATGCTAAGGAGGAGGACGGGGCTCAAGCCTCGGAGTCGTCTGACTCCGAGGACGAGGGAAGGTTGAATGGTGAGGAGGCCAAAGAGACCAGCTGTCAGGGGCCTAAGTCGCTTGATGGGGAGACGCAAGGCTCTTTCGCTGCGTTGCGCCGCGAATTGCGCTCCGCTCAGCTAGGCTTACGAAAAAGCAGAGAGCTTCTGAGCGCCCCCTGGCAGGGGAGGGAGACAGAACCTTCTGCTCCGCCCTGGAACTCGTTCCCGGAAGCGGTCCCTCGCCGCGAGGCCGCCGCATGGGAACTCCCCCCTCTTCCGTCAGTACATAAACAAAGAGGGGGAGTAAGCCAAGGCCTGCCTCCAAAGGCACGGTTAAATTTAAACAATAATAACCACTCACCAGCTCCATCACAGACCAACCAACAAGATGAATAGAAATAGCGGTAGCCCAAAATGGACAAAAAGATCCTCAGGCATATGCATAGCTCGCTCGCCTAGCCTACGACCGAGTCTAGGGGCGGTGAGCTTCCCACACTCCTCCTCTAAAAAATTATGACATAGCTGGGTAGGAGAGTCAATGACGGGTAAGAGCGTACTCCCCCGGTGCGACTCAACCTAAGCCAGGCCCTACCCCATCCTGCACGTAAGCCGCTGGACTGTTAGATGCTGCCCAGGTCTAAATTTATCTCCGAGGGGATTTCTTTACGGAGAGGAAATGAGTGCAAGCTTGTGTGCATCCAGGTTCTGTCCAGTTTGTGCCTGGCCCTAGAAAAAGGACGAGGGCCTCAGGGCCTTGACACACCATGGAACGGCCGACCAGGGTCTAAGCCAAGGACCTACGGTGGGCCTACGCATAGGGCATAAGCCTCTGCACCCAGTCAAGGAAGGGCTACGATGCGCACATTCATAAAAAATAAAAAAGGGGGAGATGTTGGGAGCTGTGGCCGAGCCCGGTCGCCTTACTTGGCGGACGTGAGGCCTGTAGGAAAGAGCAAAGCCTGAGCTAGATTACCCCTCCCATCGAGTGTGCTAAGATGGCGCTTATCTCCTACTTCCTGCTTGGTAAACAACCCGCCCTGTAAGATCTCCTGCTTCCTGCTTGGTAAACAACCCGCCCTGTAAGATCTCCTGCTTCACAACCCGCCCTGTAAGATAGTCTGCCTAGCAACAACTGATGTTAGCCAATCAGCCCGCATCGCGCGCTTTGAACTGACTGGCCACTGTAACCCTATAAAAGTGAGTGCCTCTCCCGCCACGAAAGAAGAAGCAGAAGAAGCAGAAGAAGCAGAAGAAGCACAGAAGGAGCCGCGGAGAGCGGACCGGTAGAGGCTTCGGGACAGACTGTAGGGAGAAGCACGTAAGGAGCAGCGGGGAGTGGACCAACAGAGGTTTCGGCCGGGAGGATTCCCGGGGCAGGCTGTACGGAGAAGGAAAATAAAAGAAAAGGTTGTCCACTGCCAGACTTTGTTGTTGTCCTTCCTGCCGGCCGGGAGTGACACCGACAGTTTCTGAAAAACATCGCGGGGTGGGGCGCATTGTATGGGTGTGTGTTACATTACATTCACTTGGAGGAGTGAGAAAAACATCACGGGGTGGTGTGAATCGGAGGGTCTGAATTAGGATAGGCAGTGAGTGGCAATGTAGGATGGAGAAAAGCACCGCGGGGTGGTCAGCATGGGGAGGTCAGGGAACATGCAGTGGCAAAGTAGGATAGGTTTCTGAAAAACATCGCTGGGTGGTGCGCATTGTATGGGTGTGTGTTACAATACATTCACTAGTAGGAGTGAGAAAAACATCACGGGGTGGTGCGCATTGTATGGGTGTGTGTTACATTACATTCACTTGTAGGAGTGAGAAAAACAACACGGGGTGGTGTGAATCGGAGGGTCTGAATTAGGATAGGCAGTGAGTGGCAATGTAGGATGGAGAAAAGCACCGAGGGGTGGTCAGCATGGGGAGGTCAGGGAACATGCAGTGGCAATGTAGGATAGATTTCTGAAAAACATCGCGGGGTGGTGCGCATTTTATGGGTGTGTGTTACATGACATACACTAGTAGGAGTGAGAAAAACATCACGGGGTGGTGTGCATTGTATGGGTGTGTGTTACATTACATTCACTAGTAGGAGTGAGAAAAACATCACGGGGTGGTGCGCATTGTATGGGTGTGTGTTACATTACATTCACTAGTAGGAGTGAGAAAAACACCACGGGGTGGTGTGAATCGGAGGGTCTGAATTAGGATAGGCAGTGAGTGGCAATGTAGGATGGAGAAAAGCACCGCCAGGTGGTCAGCATGGGGAGGTCAGGAAACATGCAGTGGCAATGTAGGATAGGTTTCTGAAAAACATCGCGGGGTGGTGCGCATTGTATGGGTGTGTGTTACATTACATTCACTTGTAGGAGTGAGAAAAACATCACGGGGTGGTGCGCATTGTATGGGTGTGGGTTACATTACATTCACTAGTAGGAGTGAGAAAAACATCACGGGGTGGTGTGAATCGGAGGGTCTGAATTAGGATAGGCAGTGAGTGGCAATGTAGGATGGAGAAAAGCACTGCGGGGTGGTCAGCTTGGGGAGGTCAGGGAACATGCAGTGGCAATGTAGGATAGGTTTCTGAAAAACATCGTGGGGTGGTGCGCCTTGTATGGGTGTGTGTTACATTACAGTCACTAGTAGGAGTGAGAAACTCATCACGGGGTGGTGCGCATTGTATGGGTGTGTGTTACATTACATTCACTAGGAGGAGTGAGAAAAACATCACGGGGTGGTGTGAATCGGAGGGTCTGAATTAGGATAGGCAGTGAGTGGCAATGTAGGATGGAGAAAAGCACCGCGGGGTGGTCAGCATGGGGAGGTCAGGGAACATGCAGTGGCAATGTAGGATAGGTTTCTGAAAAACATCGCGGGGTGGTGCGCCTTGTATGGGTGTGTGTTACATTACATTCACTAGTAGGAGTGAGAAAAACATCACAGGGTGGTGCGCATTGTATGGGTGTGTGTTACATTACATTCACTAGTAGGAGTGAGAAAAACACCACGGGGTGGTGTGAATCGGAGGGTTTGAATTAGGATAGGAAGGGAGTGGCAATGTAGGATGGAGAAAAGCACCGGGGGGTGGTCAGCATGGGGAGGTCCGGGAACACGCAGTGGCAATGTAGGATAGGTTTCTGAAAAACATCGCGGGGTGGTGCGCATTGTATGGTTGTGTGTTACATTACATTCACTATTAGGAGTGAGAAAAACATCACGGGGTGGTGCGCATTGTATGGGTGTGTGTTACATTACATTCACTAGTAAGAGTGAGAAAAACATCACGGGGTGGTGTGAATCGGAGGGTCTGAATTAGGATAGGCAGTGAGTGGCAATGTAGGATTGAGAAAAGCACCGCGGGGTGGTCAGCATGGGGAGGTCAGGGAACATGCATTGGCAATGTAGGATAGGTTTCTGAAAAACTTCGCGGGGTGGTGTGCATTGTATGGGTGTGTGTTACATTACATTCACTAGTAGGAGTGAGAAAAACATCATGGGGTGGTGCGCATTGTAATAGTGTGTGTTACATTACATTCACTAGTAGGAGTGAGAAAAACATCACGGGTTGGTGTGAATCGGAGGGTCTGAATTAGGATAGGCAGTGAGTGGCAATGTAGGATGGAGAAAAGCACCGCGGGGTGGTCAGCAGGGGGAGGTCAGGGAACATGCAGTGGCAATGTAGGATAGGTTTCTGAAAAACATCGTGGGGTGCTGCGCATTGTATGGGTGTGTGTTACATTACATTCACTTGTAGGAGTGAGAAAAACATCACCGGGCGGTGTGAATCGGAGGGTCTGAATTAGGATAGGCAGTGAGTGGCAATGTAGGATGGAGAAAAGCACTGCGGGGTGGTCAGCATGGGGAGGTCAGGGAACATGCAGTGGCAATGTAGGATAGGTTTCTGAAAAACATCGCGGGGTGGTGCGCCTTGTATGGGTGTGTGTTACATTACAGTCACTAGTAGGAATGAGAAAAACATCACGGGATGGTGCGCATTGTATGGGTGTGTGTTACATTACATTCAGTAGTAGGAGTGAGAAAAACATCACGGGGTGGTGTGAATCGAAGGGTCTGAATTAGGATAGGCAGTGAGTGGCAATGTAGGATGGAGAAAAGCACCGCGGGGTGGTCAGCATGGGGAGGTCAGGGAACATGCAGTGGCAATGTAGGATAGGTTTCTTGTTGGGAGCCGCGGCCGAGCCGGGTCGCCTTACTTGGCGGACGTGAGGCCTGTAGGAAAGAGCAAAGCCTGAGCTAGATTAGCCCTCCCATCGAGTGTGCTAAGATGGCGCTTATCTCCTGCTTCCTGCTTGGTAAACAACCCGCCCTGTAAGATCTCCTGCTTCCTGCTTGGTAAACAACCCGCCCTGTAAGATCTCCTGCTTCACAACCCGCCCTGTAAGATAGTCTGCCTAACAACAACTGATGTTAGCCAATCAGCCCGCATCGCGCGCTTTGAACTGATTGGCCACTGTAACCCTATAAAAGTGAGTGCCTCTCCCGCCATGAAAGAAGAAGCAGAAGAAGCAGAAGGAGCAGAAGAAGTACAGAAGGAGCCGCGGAGAGCGGACCGGTAGAGGCTTCGGGACAGACTGTAGGAAGAAGCACGCAAGGAGCCGCGGGGAGCAGACCAACAGAGGCTTCGGCCGGGAGGATTCCCGGGGCAGGCTGTACGGAGAAGGAAAATAAAAGAAAAGGTTGTCCACTGCCAGACTTTGTTGTGTGTCCTTCCTGCCGGCCGGGAGTGACACCGACATCTGGTGGTCCGTACGGGGACTGATCACCCCCGAGACATGGCAGTGGACAACGCTCCAACGCAGAGCTGCAAGACAGGTGAGTAGAGGATAAACCTGGGCCCTGGGTGGCACGCACCTACAGGGTTTGTAGACTCCTCTCAGGCTCACGCGTAAGTGGCGGATTCCTTGGGCCTCATGCGGTGAGTAACATATTAAAAAATGGGAAACATGCTAGGTAGCGGCACTAAGAGTGAGGGTGGTTGCGGGGAAAGCTCTCAAGAGCTTACAAAAGTACGCAGGGTATTTGAGCAGGCCCAGTCAGGGAGCTCCCGAGAGGGGTCCGTCAAGGGGAACAAAGATGCTAAGGAGGAGGACGGGGCTCAAGCCTCGGAGTCGTCTGACTCCGAGGACGAGGGAAGGTTGTATGGTGAGGAGGCCAAAGAGACCAGCTGTCAGGGGCCTAAGTCGCTTGATGGGGAGACGCAAGGCTCTTTCGCTGCGTTGCGCCGCGAATTGTGCTCCGCTCAGCTAGGCTTACGAAAAAGCAGAGAGCTTCTGAGCACCCCCTGGCAGGGGAGGGAGACAGAACCTTCTGCTCCGCCCTGGAACTCGTTCCCGGAAGCGGTCCCTCGCCGCGAGGCCGCCGCATGGGAACTCCCCCCTCTTCCGTCAGTACATAAACAAAGAGGGGGAGTAAGCCAAGGCCTGCCTCCAAAGGCACGGTTAAATTTAAACAATAATAACCACTCACCAGCTCCATCACAGACCAACCAACAAGATGAATAGAAATAGCGGTAGCCCAAAATGGACAAAAAGATCCTCAGGCATATGCATGGCTCGCTCGCCTAGCCTACGACCGAGTCTAGGGGCGGTGAGCTTCCCACTCTCCTCCTCTAAAAAATTATGACATAGCTGGGTAGGAGAGTCAATGACGGGTAAGAGCGTACTCCCCCGGTGCGACTCAACCTAAGCCAGGCCCTACCCCATCCTGCACGTAAGCCGCTGGACTGTTAGATGCTGCCCAGGTCTAAATTTCTCTCCGAGGGGATTTCTTTACGGAGAGGAAATGAGTGCAAGCTTGTGTGCATCCAGGTTCTGTCCAGTTTGTGCCTGGCCCTAGAAAAAGGACGAGGGCCTCAGGGCCTTGGCAGACCATGGAACGGCCGACCAGGGTCTAAGCCAAGGACCTACGGTGGGCCTACGCATAGGGCATAAGCCTCTGCACCCAGTCCAGGAAGGGCTACGATGCGCACATTCATAAAAAATAAAAAAGGGGGAGATGTTGGGAGCCGCGGCCGAGCCCGGTCGCCTTACTTGGCGGACGTGAGGCCTGTAGGAAAGAGCAAAGCCTGAGCTAGATTAGCCCTCCCATCGAGTGTGCTAAGATGGCGCTTATCTCCTGCTTCCTGCTTGGTAAACAACCCGCCCTGTAAGATCTCCTGCTTCCTGCTTGGTAAACAACCCGCCCTGTAAGATCTCCTGCTTCACAACCCGCCCTGTAAGATAGTCTGCCTAGCAACAACTGATGTTAGCCAATCAGCCCGCATCGCGCGCTTTGAACTGATTGGCCACTGTAACCCTATAAAAGTGAGTGCCTCTCCCGCCATGAAAGAAGAAGCAGAAGAAGCAGAAGAATCAGAAGAAGCACAGAAGGAGCCGCGGAGAGCGGACCGGTAGAGGCTTCGGGACAGACTGTAGGAAGAAGCATGCAAGGAGCCGCGGAGAGCGGACCAGTAGAGGCTTCGGGACAGACTGTAGGGAGAAGCACGCAAGGAGCCGCGGGGAGCGGACCAACAGAGGCTTCGGCCGGGAGGATTCCCGGGGCAGGCTGTACGGAGAAGGAAAATAAAAGAAAAGGTTGTCCACTGCCAGACTTTGTTGTGTGTCCTTCCTGCCGGCCGGGAGTGACACCGACAGTTTCTGAAAAACATCGCGGGGTGGGGCACATTGTATGGGTGTGTGTTACATCACATTCACTTGTAGGAGTGAGAAAAACATCACGGGGTGGTGTGAATCGGAGGGTCTGAATTAGGATAGGCAGTGAGTGGCAATGTAGGATGGAGAAAAGCACCGCGGGGTGGTCAGCATGGGGAGGTCCGGGAACATGCAGTGGCAATGTAGGATAGGTTTCTGAAAAACATCGCGGGGTGGTGCGCATTGTATGGTTGTGTGTTACATTACATTCACTAGTAGGAGTGAGAAAAACATCACGGGGTGGTGCGCATTGTATGGGTGTGTGTTACATTACATTCACTTGTAGGAGTGAGAAAAACATCACAGGGTGGTGTGAATCGGAGGGTCTGAATTAGGATAGGCAGTGAGTGGCAATGTAGGATGGAGAAAAGCACAGCGGGGTGGTCAGCATGGGGAGGTCAGGGAACATGCAGTGGCAATGTAGGATAGGTTTCTGAAAAACATCGCGGGGTGGTGCGCATTGTATGGGTGTGTGTTACATTACATTCACTAGTAGGAGTGAGAAAAACATCACGGTGTGGGGCGCATTGTATGGGTGTGTGTTACATTACATTCACTAGTAGGAGTGAGAAAAACACCTCGGGGTGGTGCGCATTGTATGGGTGTGTGTTACATTACATTCACTAGTAGGAGTGAAAAAACATCACGGTGTGTGTGAATCGGAGGGTCTGAATTAGGATAGGCAGTGAGTGGCAATATAGGATGGAGAAAAGCACAGCGGGGTGGTCAGCATGGGGAGGTCAGGGAACATGCAGTGGCAATGTAGGATAGGTTTCTGAAAAACATCTCGGGGTGGTGCGCCTTGTATGGGTGTGTGTTACATTACATTCACTAGTAGGAGTGAGAAACTCATCACGGGGTGGTGCGCATTGTATGGGTGTGTGTTACATTACATTCACTAGTAGGAGTGAGAAAAACATCACGGGGTGGTGTGAATCGGAGGGTCTGAATTAGTATAGGCAGTGAGTGGTAATGTAGGATGGAGAAAAGCACCGCGGGGTGGTCAGCATGGGGAGGTCAGGGAACATGCAGTGGCAATGTAGGATAGGTTTCTAAAAAACATCTCAGGATGGTGCGCATTGTATGGGTGTGTGTTACATTACATTCACTAGTAGGAGTGAGAAAAACATCACGGGTTGGTGTGAATCGGAGGGTCTGAATTAGGATAGGCAGTGAGTGGCAATGTAGGATGGAGAAAAGCACTGCGGGGTGGTCAGCATGGGGAGGTCAGGGAACATGCAGTGGCAATGTAGGATAGGTTTCTGAAAAACATGGCGGGGTGGTGCACATTGTATGGGTGTGTGTTACATCACATTCACTAGTAGGAGTGAGAAAAACATCACGGGGAGGTGCGCATTTTATGGGTGTGTGTTACATTACATTCACTAGTAGGAGTGAGAAAAACATCACGGGGTGGTGTGAATCGGAGGGTCTGAATTAGGATAGGCAGTGAGTGGCAATGTAGGATGGAGAAAAGCACCGCGGGGTGATCAGCATCGAGAGGTCAGGGAACATGCAGTGGCAATGTAGGATAGGTTTCTGAAAAACATCGCGGGGTGGTGCGCATTGTATGGGTGTGTGTTACATTACTTTCTCTAGTAGGAGTGAGAAAAACATCACGGGGTGGTGCGCATTGTATGGGTGTGTGTTACATTACATTCACTAGTAGGAGTGAGAAAAACATCACGGGGTGGTGCGCATTGTATGGATGTGTGTTACATTACATTCACTAGTAGGAGTGATAAAAACATCACGGGGTGGTGCGCATTGTATGGGTGTGTGTTACATTACATTCACTTGTAGGAGTGAGAAAAACATCACGGGGTGGTGTGAATCGGAGGGTCTGAATTAGGATAGGCAGTGAGTGGCAATGTAGGATGGGGAAAAGCACCGCGGGGTGGTCAGCATGGGGAGGTCAGGGAACATGCAGTGGCAATGTAGGATAGGTTTCTGAAAAACATCGCGGGGTGGTGCGCCTTGTATGGGTGTGTGTTACATTACATTCACTAGTAGGAGTGAGAAAAACATCACGGTGTGGTGCGCATTGTATGGGTGTGTGTTACATTACATTCACTAGTAGGAGTGAGAAAAACATCACGGGGTGGTGTGAATCGGAGGGTCTGAATTAGGATAGGCAGTGAGTGGCAATGTAGGATGGAGAAAAGCACCGCGGGGTGGTCAGCATGGGGAGGTCAGGTAACATGCAGTGGCAATGTAGGATAGGTTTCTGAAAAACATCGCGGGGTGGTGCGCATTGTATGGGTGTGTGTTACATTACATTCACTTGTAGGAGTGAGAAAAACATCACGGGGTGGTGTGAATCGGAGGGTCTGAATTAGGATAGGCAGTGAGTGGCAATGTAGGATGGAGAAAAGCACCGCGGGGTGGTCAGCATGGGGAGGTCAGGGAACATGCAGTGGCAATGTTGGATAGGTTTCTGCAAAACATCGCGGGGTGGTGCGCATTGTATGGGTGTGTGTTACATTACATTCACTAGTAGGAGTGAGAAAAACATCACGGGGTGTTGCGCATTGTATTGGTGTGTGTTACATTACATTCACTACTAGGAGTGAGAAAAACATCACGGGGTGGTGTGAATCGGAGGGTCTGAATTAGGATAGGCAGTGAGTGGCAATGTAGGATGGAGAAAAGCACCGCGGGGTGGTCAGCATGGGGAGGTCAGGGAACATGCAGTGGCAATGTAGGAGAGGTTTCTGAAAAACATCGCGGGGTGGTGCGCATTGTATGGGTGTGTGTTACATTACATTCACTAGTAGGAGTGAGAAAAACATCACGGGGTGGTGCGCAGTGTATGGGTGTGTGTTACATTACATTCACTAGTAGGAGTGAGAAAAACATCACGGGGTGGTGCGCATTGTATGGGTGTGTGTTACATTACATTCACTAGTAGGAATGAAAAACATCACGGGGTGGTGTGAATCGGAGGGTCTGAATTAGGATAGGCAGTGAGTGGCAATGTAGGATGGAGAAAAGAACCGCGGGGTGGTCAGCATGGGGAGGTCAGGGAACATGTAGTAGCAATGTAGGATAGGTTTCTGAAAAACATCGCGGGGTGGTGCGCATTGTATGGGTGTGTGTTACATTACATTCACTTGTAGGAATGAGAAAAACATCACGGGGTTGTGAGCATTGTATGGGTGTGTGTTACATTACATTCACTAGTAGGAGTGAGAAAAACATCAAGGGGTGGTGTGAATCGGAGGGTCTGAATTAGGATAGGCAGTGAGTGGCAATGTAGGATGGAGAAAAGCACTGCGGGGTGGTCAGCATGGGGAGGTCAGGGAACATGCAGTGGCAATGTAGGATAGGTTTCTGAAAAACATCGCGGGGTGGTGCGCATTGTATGGGTGTGTGTTACATCACATTCACTAGTAGGAGTGAGAAAAACATCACGGGGTGGTGCGCATTGTATGGGTGTGTGTTACATTACATTCACTAGTAGGAGTGAGAAAAACACCACGGGGTGGTGTGAATCGGAGAGTCTGAATTAGGATAGGCAGTGAGTGGCAATGTAGGATGGAGAAAAGCACCGCGGGGTGGTCAGCATGGGGAGGTCAGGGAACATGCAGTGGCAATGTAGGATAGGTTTCTGAAAAACATCGCGGGGTGGTGCGCATTGTATGGGTGTGTGTTACATTACATTCACTAGTAGGAGTGAGAAAAACATCACGGGGTGGTGCGCATTGTATGGGTGTGTGTTACATTACATTCACTAGTAGGAGTGAGAAAAACATCACGGGGTGGTGTAAATCGGAGGGTCTGAATTAGGATAGGAAGTGAGTGGCAATGTAGGATGGAGAAAAGCACCGCGGGGTGGTCAGCATGGGGAGGACAGGAAACATGCAGTGGCAATGTAGGATAGGTTTCTGAAAACCATCGTGGGGTGGTGCGCATTGTATGGGTGTGTGTTACATTACATTCACTAGTAGGAGTGAGAAAAACATCACGGGGTGGTGCGCATTGTATGGGTTTGTGTTACATTACATTCACTATTAGGAGTGAGAAAAACATCACGGGGTGGTGTGAATCGGAGGGTCTGAATTAGGATAGGGAGTGAGTGGCAATGTAGGATGGAGAAAAGCACCGCGGGGTGGTCAGCATGGGGAGGTCAGGGAACATGCAGTGTCAATGTAGGATAGGTTTCTGAAAAACATCGTGGGGTGGTGCGCATTGTATGGGTGTGTGTTACATTACATTCACTAGTAGGAGTGAGAAAAACATCACGGGGTTGTGCGCATTGTTTGGGTGTGTGCTACATTACATTCACTAGTAGGAGTGAGAAAAACATCACGGCGTGGTGTGAATCGGAGGGTCTGAATTAGGATAGGCAGTGAGTGGCAATGTAGGATGGAGAAAAGCATCGCGGGGTGGTCAGCATGGGGAGGTCAGGGAACATGCAGTGGCAATGTAGGATAGGTTTCTGAAAAACATCGCTGGGTGGTGCGCATTGTATGGGTGTGTGTTACATTACATTCACTAGTAGGAGTGAGAAAAACATCACAGTGTGGTGCGCATTGTATGGGTGTGTGTTACATTACTTTCACTAGTAGGAGTGAAAAAAACATCACGGGGTGGGGCGCATTGTATGGGTGTGTGTTACATTACAT
Organism: Cavia porcellus; assembly: GCF_034190915.1. Classification (NCBI taxonomy): domain Eukaryota; kingdom Metazoa; phylum Chordata; class Mammalia; order Rodentia; family Caviidae; genus Cavia; species Cavia porcellus. The sequence continues at coordinate 34,641,816 of NW_026947515.1, forward strand.
TCACTAGTAGGGGTGAGAAAAACATCACGGGGTGGTGCGCATTGTATGGGTGTGTGTTACATTACATTCACTACTAGGAGGGAGAAAAACATCACGGGTTGGTGTGAATCGGAGAGACTGAATTAGGATAGGCAGTGAGTGGCAATGTAGGATGGAGAAAAGCACCGCGGGGTGGTCAGCATGGGGAGGTCAGGGAACATGCAGTGGCAAAGTAGGATAGGGTTCTGAAAAACATCGCGGGGTGGTGCGCATTGTATGGGTGTGTGTTACATTACGTTCACTAGTAGGAGTGAGAAAAACCTCACGGGGTGGTGCGCATTGTATGGGTGTGTGTTACATTACATTCACTAGTAGGAGTGAGAAAAACACCACTGGGTGGTGTGAATCGGAGGGTCTGAATTAGGATAGGCAGTGAGTGGCAATGTAGGATCGAGAAAAGCACCACGGGCTGGTCAGCATTGGGAAGTCAGGGAACATGCAGTGGCAATGTAGGATAGGTTTCTGAAAAACATCGCGGGGTGGTGCGCCTTGTATGGGTGTGTGTTACATTTCATTCACTAGTAGGAGTGAGAAAAACATCACGGGGTGGTGCGCATTGTATGGGTGTGTGTTACATTACATTCACTAGTAGGAGTGAGAAAAACAACACGGGGTGGTGTGAATCGGAGGGTCTGAATTAGGATAGGCAGTGAGTGTCAATGTAGGATGGAGAAAAGCACCGCGGGGTGGTCAGCATGGGAAGGTCAGGGAACATGCAGTGGCAATGTAGGATAGGTTTCTGAAAAATATCGCGGAGTGGTGCGCATTGTATGGGTGTGTGTTACATTACATTCACTTGTAGGAGTGAGAAAAACATCACGGGGTGGTGTGAATCGGAGGGTCTGAATTATGATAGGCAGTGAGTGGCAATTTTAGGATGGAGAAAAGCACCGCGGGGTGGTCAGCATGGGGAGGTCAGGGAACATGCAGTGGCAATGTAGGATAGGTTTCTGAAAAACATCGCGGGGTGGTGCGCATTGTATGGGTGTGTGTTACATTACATTCACTAGTAGGAGTGAGAAAAACATCACGGGGTGTTGCGCATTGTATGGGTGTGTGTTACATTACATTCACTAGTAGGAGTGAGAAAAACACCATGGGGTGGTTTGAATCGGAGGGTCTGAATTAGCATAGGCAGTGAGTGGCAATGTAGGATGGAGAAAAGCACCGCGGGGTGGTCAGCATGGGGAGGTCAGGGAACATGCAGTGGCAATGTAGGATAGGTTTCTGAAAAACATCGCGGGGTGGTGAGCATTGTATAGGTGTGTGTTACAATACATTCATTAGTATGAGTGAGAAAAACATCATTGGGTGGTGCGCATTGTATGGGTGTGTGTTACATTACATTCACTAGTAGGAGTGAGAAAAACATCACAGGGTGGTGTGAATCGGAGGGTCTGAATTAGGATAGGCAGTGAGTGGCAATGTAGGATGGAGAAAAGCACCGCGGGGTGGTCAGCATGGGGAGGTCAGGGAACATGCAGTGGCAATGTAGGGTAGTTTTCTGAAAAACATCGCGGGGTGGTGCGCATTGTATGGGTGTGTGTTACATTACATTCACTAGTAGGAGTGAGAAATATATCACGGGGTGGGGCGCATTGTATGGGTGTGTGTTACATTACATTCACTAGTAGGAGTGAGAAAAACATCTCGGGGTGGTGCGCATTGTATGGGTGTGTGTTACATTACATTCACTAGTAGGAGTGAAAAAACATCACAGGGTGGTGTGAATCGGAGGGTCTGAATTAGGATAGGCAGTGAGTGGCAATGTAGGATGGAGAAAAGCACCGCGGGGTGGTCAGCATGGGGAGGTCAGGGAACATGCAGTGGCAATGTAGGATAGGTTTCTGAAAAACATCGCGGGGTGGTGCGTCTTGTATGGGTGTGTGTTACATTACATTCACTAGTAGGAGTGAGAAACTAATCACGGGGTGGTGCGCATTGTATGGGTGTGTGTTACATTACATTCACTAGTGGGAGTGAGAAAAACATCACGTGGTGCTGTGAATCGGAGGGTCTGAATTAGGATAGGCAGTGAGTGGCAATGTAGGATGGAGAAAAGCACCGCGGGGTGGTCAGCATGGGGAGGTCAGGGAAAATGCAGTGGCAATGTAGGATAGGTTTCTGAAAAACATCGCGGGGTGGTGCGCATTGTATGGGTGTGTGTTACATTACATTCACTATTAGGAGTGAGAAAAACATCACGGGGTGGTGCGCATTGTATGGGTGTGTGTTACATTACATTCACTTGTAGGAGTGAGAAAAACACCACGGAGTGGTGTGAATCGGAGGGTCTGAATTAGGATAGGCAGTGAGTGGCAATGTAGGATGGAGAAAAGCACCGCGGGATGGTCAGCATGGGGAGGTCAGGGAACATGCAGTGGCAATGTAGGATAGGTTTCTGAAAAACATCGCGGGGTGGTGCGCATTGTATGGGTGTGTGTTACATTACATTTACTTGTAGGAGTGAGAAAAACATCACGGGGTGGTGCGCATTGTATGGGTGTGTGTTACATTACATTCACTAGTGGCAGTGAGAAAAACATCACGGGGTGGTGTGAATCGGAGGGTCTGTATTAGGATAGGCGGTGAGTGGCAATGTAGGATGGAGAAAAGCACCGCGGGGTGGTCAGCATGGGGAGGTCAGGGAACATGCAGTGGCAATGTAGGATAGGTTTCTGAAAAACATCGCGGGGTGGTGCACATTGTATGGGTGTGTGTTACATTACATTCACTAGTAGGAGTGAGAAAAACATCACAGGGTGGTGCGCATTGTATGGGTGTGTGTTGCATTACATTCACTAGTGGGAGTGAGAAAAACATCACGGGGTGGTGTGAATCGGAGGGTCTGTATTAGGATAGGCAGTGAGTGGCAATGTAGGATGGAGAAAAGCACCGCGGGGTGGTCAGCATGGGGAGGTCAGGGAACATGCAGTGGCAATGTAGGATAGGTTTCTGAAAAATATCGAGGGGTGCTGCGCATTGTATGGGTGTGTGTTACATTACATTCACTTGTATGAGTGAGAAAAACATCACGGGGTGGTGTGAATCGGAGGGTTTGAATTAGCATAGGCAGTGAGTGGCAATGTAGGATGGAGAAAAGCACCACGGGGTGGTCAGCATGGGGAGGTCAGGGAACATGCAGTGGCAATGTAGGATAGGTTTCTGAAAAACATCGCGGGGTGGTGCACATTGTATGGGTGTGTGTTACATTACATTCACTAGTAGGAGTGAGAAAAACATCACGGGGTGGTGCGCATTGTATGGGTGTGTGTTACATTACATTCACTAGTAGGAGTGAGAAAAACATCACGGGGTGGTGCGCATTGTATGGGTGTGTGTTACATTACATTCACTAGTAGGAGTGAGAAAAACACCACGGGGTGGTTTGAATCGGAGGGTCTGAATTAGCATAGGCAGTGAGAGGCAATGTAGGATGGAGAAAAGCACCGCGGGGTGGTCAGCATGGGGAGGTCAGGGAACATGCAGTGGCAATGTAGGATAGGTTTCTGAAAAACATCGCGGGGTGGTGAGCATTGTATAGGTATGTGTTACAATACATTCACTAGTAGGAGAGAGAAAAACATCATTGGGTGGTGCGCATTGTATGGGTGTGTGTTACATTACATTCACTAGTAGGAGTGAGAAAAACACGGGGTGGTGTGAATCGGAGGGTCTGAATTAGGATAGGCAGTGAGTGGCAATGTAGGATGGAGAAAAGCACCGCGGGGTGGTCAGCATGGGGAGGTCAGGGAACATGCAGTGGCAATGTAGGGTAGTTTTCTGAAAAACATCGCAGGGTGGTGCGCATTGTATGGGTGTGTGTTACATTACATTCACTAGTAGGAGTGAGAAAAATATCACGGGGTGGGGCGCATTGTATGGGTGTGTGTTACATTACATTCACTAGTAGGAGTGAGAAAAACATCTCCGGGTGGTGCGCATTGTATGGGTGTGTGTTACATTACATTCACTAGTAGGAGTGAAAAAACATCACAGGGTGGTGTGAATCGGAGGGTCTGAATTAGGATAGGCAGTGAGTGGCAATGTAGGATGGAGAAAAGCACCGCGGGGTGGTGAGCATGGGGAGGTCAGGGAACATGCAGTGGCAATGTAGGATAGGTTTCTGAAAAACATCGCCGGGTGGTGCGCAATGTATGGGTGTGTGTTACATTACATTCACTAGTAGGAGTGAGAAAAACATCACGGGGTGGTGCGCATTGTATGGGTGTGTGTTACATTACATTCACTAGTAGGAGTGAGAAAAACATCACGGGGTGGGGCGCATTGTATGGGTGTGTGTTACATTACATTCACTAGTAGGAGTGAGAAAAACATCACGGGGTGGTGCGCATTGTATGGGTGTGTGTTACATTACATTCACTAGTAGGAATGAAAAAACATCACGGGGTGGTGTGAATCGGAGGGTCTGAATTAGGATAGGCAGTGAGTGGCAATGTAGGATGGAGAAAAGCACCGCGGGGTGGTCAGCATGGGGAGGTCAGGGAACATGCAGTGGCAATGTAGGATAGGTTTCTGAAAATCATCGCGGGGTGGTGCGCATTGTATGGGTGTGTGTTACATTACATTAACTAGTAGGAGTGAGAAAAACATCACAGGGTGGGGCGCATAGTATTGGTGTGTGTTACATTACTTTCACTAGTAGGAGTGAGAAAAACATCACGGGGTGGGGCGCATTGTATGGGTGTGTGTTACATTACATTCACTAGTAGGAGTGAGAAAAACATCACGGGGTGGTGCGCATTGTATGGGTGTGTGTTACATTACATTCACTAGTAGGAGTGAGAAAAACATCACGAGGTGGTGCGCATTGTATGGGTGTGTGTTACATTACATTCACTACTAGGAGTGAGAAAAACATCACGGGTTGGTGTGAATCGGAGAGACTGAATTAGGATAGGCAGTGAGTGGCAATGTAGGATGGAGAAAAGCACCGCGGGGTGGTCAGCATGGGGAGGTCAGGGAACATGCAGTGGCAATGTAGGATAGGTTTCTGAAAAACATCGCGGGGTGGTGCGCATTGTATGGGTGTGTGTTACGTTACATTCACTAGTAGGAGTGAGAAAAACACCACGGGGTGGTGTGAATCGGAGGGTCTGAATTAGGATAGGCAGTGAGTGGCAATGTAGGATGGAGAAAAGCACCGCAGGATGATCAGCATGGGGAGGTCAGGGAACATGCAGTGGCAATGTAGGATAGGTTTCTGAAAAACATCGCGGGGTGGTGCACATTGTATGTGTGTGTGTTACATTACATTCACTAGTAGGAGTGAGAAAAACATCACGGGGTGGTGCGCATTGTATGGGTGTGTGTTACATTACATTCACTAGTGGGAGTGAGAAAAACATCACGGGGTGGTGTGAATCGGAGGGTCTGAATTAGGATAGGCAGTGAGTGGCAATGTAAGTTGGAGAAAAGCACCGCAGGGTGGTCAGCATGGGGAGGTCAGGGAACATGCAGTGGCAATGTAGGATAGGTTTCTGAAAAATATCGAGGGGTGGTGCGCATTGTATGGGTGTGTGTTACATTACATTCACTTGTAGGAGTGAGAAAAACATCACGGGGTCGTGTGAATCGGAGGGTCTGAATTAGGATAGGCAGTGAGTGGCAATGTAGGATGGAGAAAAGCACCGCGGGGTGGTCAGCATGGGGAGGTCAGGGAACATGCAGTGGCAATGTAGGATAGGTTTCTGAAAAACATCGCGGGGTGGTGCGCATTGTATGGGTGTGTGTTACATTACATTCACTAGTAGGAGTGAGAAAAACATCACGGGGTCGTGCGCATTGTATGGGTGTGTGTTACATTACATTCACTAGTAGGAGTGAGAAAAACATCACGGGGTGGGGCGCATTGTATGGGTGTGTGTTACATTACATTCACTAGTAGGAGAGAGAAAAACATCACGGGGTGGTGCGCATTGTATGGGTGTGTGTTACATTACATTCACTAGTAGGAATGAAAAAACATCACGGGGTGGTGTGAATCGGAGTGTCTGAATTAGGATAGGCAGTGAGTGGCAATGTAGGATGGAGAAAAGCACCGCGGTGTGGTCAGCATGGGGAGGTCAGGGAACATGTAGTGGCATTGTAGGGTAGGTTTCTGAAAAACATCGTGGGGTGGTGCGCATTGTATGGGTGTGTGTTACATTACATTCACTAGTAGGAGTGAGAAAAACATCACGGGGTGGTGCGCATTTTATGGGTGTGTGTTACATTACATTCACTAGTAGGAGTGAGAAAAACATCACGGGGTGGTGTGAATCGGAGGGTCTGAATTAGGATAGGCAGTGAGTGGCAATATAGGATGGAGAAAAGCACCGCGGGGTGGTCAGCATGGGGAGGTCAGGGAACATGCAGTGGCAATGTAGGATAGGTTTCTGAAAAATATCGCGGGGTGGTGCGCATTGTATGGGTGTGTCTTACATAACATTCACTAGTAGGAGTGAGAAAAACATCACAGGGTGGGGCGCATTGTATTGGTGTGTGTTACATTACTTTCACTAGTAGGAGTGAGAAAAACATCACGGGGTGGGGCGCATTGTATGGGTGTGTGTTACATTACATTCACTAGTAGGAGTGAGAAAAACATCACGGTGTGGTGCGCATTGTATGGGTGTGTGTTACATTACATTCACTAGTAGGAGTGAGAAAAACATCACGGGGTGGTGCGCATTGTATGGGTTTGTGTTACATTACATTCACTACTAGGAGTGAGAAAAACATCACGGGTTGGTGTGAATCGGAGAGACTGAATTAGGATAGGCAGTGAGTGGCAATGTAGGATGGAGAAAAGCACCGCGGGGTGGTCAGCATGGGGAGGTCAGGGAACATGCAGTGGCAATGTAGGATAGGTTTCTGAAAAACATCGCGGGGTGGTGCGCATTGTATGGGTGTGTGTTACGTTACATTCACTAGTAGGAGTGAGAAAAACACCACGGGGTGGTGTGAATCGGAGGGTCTGAATTAGGATAGGCAGTGAGTGGCAATGTAGGATGGAGAAAAGCACCGCGGGGTGGTCAGCATGGGGAGGTCAGGGAACATGCAGTGGCAATGTAGGATAGGTTTCTGAAAAACATCGCGGGGTGGTGCGCATTGTATGGGTGTGTGTTACATTACATTCACTAGTAGGAGTGAGAAAAACATCACGGGGTGGTGCGCATTGTATTGGTGTGTGTTACATTACATTCACTTGTAGGAGTGAGAAAAACATCACGGGGTGGTGTGAATCGGAGGGTCTGAATTATGATAGGCAGTGAGTGGCAATGTAGGATGGAGAAAAGCACCGCGGGGTGGTCAGCATGGGGAGGTCAGGGAACATGCAGTGGCAATGTAGGATAGGTTTCTGAAAAACATCGCGGGGTGGTGCGCATTGTATGGGTGTGTGTTACATTACATTCACTAGTAGGAGTGAGAAAAACATCACGGGGTGGTGTGAATCGGAGGGTCTGAATTATGATAGGCAGTGAGTGGCAATGTAGGATGGAGAAAAGCACCGCGGGGTGGTCAGCATGGGGAGGTCAGGGAACATGCAGTGGCAATGTAGGATAGGTTTCTGAAAAACATCGCGGGGTGGTGCGCATTCTATGGGTGTGTGTTACATTACATTCACTAGTAGGAGTGAGAAAAACATCACGGGGTGGTGCGCATTGTATGGGTGTGTGTTACATTACATTCACTAGTAGGAGTGAGAAAAACACCATGGGGTGGTTTGAATCGGAGGGTCTGAATTAGCATAGGCAGTGAGTGGCAATGTAGGATGGAGAAAAGCACCGCGGGGTGGTCAGCATGGGGAGGTCAGGGAACATGCAGTGGCAATGTAGGATAGGTTTCTGAAAAACATCGCGGGGTGGTGAGCATTGTATAGGTGTGTGTTACAATACATTCATTAGTATGAGTGAGAAAAACATCATTGGGTGGTGCGCATTGTATGGGTGTGTGTTACATTACATTCACTAGTAGGAGTGAGAAAAACATCACGGGGTGGTGTGAATCGGAGGGTCTGAATTAGGATAGGCAGTGAGTGGCAATGTAGGATGGAGAAAAGCACCGCGGGGTGGTCAGCATGGGGAGGTCAGGGAACATGCAGTGGCAATGTAGGGTAGTTTTCTGAAAAACATCGCGGGGTGGTGCGCATTGTATGGGTGTGTGTTACATTACATTCACTAGTAGGAGTGAGAAATATATCACGGGGTGGGGCGCATTGTATGGGTGTGTGTTACATTACATTCACTAGTAGGAGTGAGAAAAACATCTCGGGGTGGTGCGCATTGTATGGGTGTGTGTTACATTACATTCACTAGTAGGAGTGAAAAAACATCACAGGGTGGTGTGAATCGGAGGGTCTGAATTAGGATAGGCAGTGAGTGGCAATGTAGGATGGAGAAAAGCACCGCGGGGTGGTCAGCATGGGGAGGTCAGGGAACATGCAGTGGCAATGTAGGATAGGTTTCTGAAAAACATCGCGGGGTGGTGCGTCTTGTATGGGTGTGTGTTACATTACATTCACTAGTAGGAGTGAGAAACTAATCACGGGGTGGTGCGCATTGTATGGGTGTGTGTTACATTACATTCACTAGTGGGAGTGAGAAAAACATCACGTGGTGCTGTGAATCGGAGGGTCTGAATTAGGATAGGCAGTGAGTGGCAATGTAGGATGGAGAAAAGCACCGCGGGGTGGTCAGCATGGGGAGGTCAGGGAAAATGCAGTGGCAATGTAGGATAGGTTTCTGAAAAACATCGCGGGGTGGTGCGCATTGTATGGGTGTGTGTTACATTACATTCACTATTAGGAGTGAGAAAAACATCACGGGGTGGTGCGCATTGTATGGGTGTGTGTTACATTACATTCACTTGTAGGAGTGAGAAAAACACCACGGAGTGGTGTGAATCGGAGGGTCTGAATTAGGATAGGCAGTGAGTGGCAATGTAGGATGGAGAAAAGCACCGCGGGATGGTCAGCATGGGGAGGTCAGGGAACATGCAGTGGCAATGTAGGATAGGTTTCTGAAAAACATCGCGGGGTGGTGCGCATTGTATGGGTGTGTGTTACATTACATTTACTTGTAGGAGTGAGAAAAACATCACGGGGTGGTGCGCATTGTATGGGTGTGTGTTACATTACATTCACTAGTGGCAGTGAGAAAAACATCACGGGGTGGTGTGAATCGGAGGGTCTGTATTAGGATAGGCGGTGAGTGGCAATGTAGGATGGAGAAAAGCACCGCGGGGTGGTCAGCATGGGGAGGTCAGGGAACATGCAGTGGCAATGTAGGATAGGTTTCTGAAAAACATCGCGGGGTGGTGCACATTTTATGGGTGTGTGTTACATTACATTCACTAGTAGGAGTGAGAAAAACATCACAGGGTGGTGCGCATTGTATGGGTGTGTGTTGCATTACATTCACTAGTGGGAGTGAGAAAAACATCACGGGGTGGTGTGAATCGGAGGGTCTGTATTAGGATAGGCAGTGAGTGGCAATGTAGGATGGAGAAAAGCACCGCGGGGTGGTCAGCATGGGGAGGTCAGGGAACATGCAGTGGCAATGTAGGATAGGTTTCTGAAAAATATCGAGGGGTGCTGCGCATTGTATGGGTGTGTGTTACATTACATTCACTTGTATGAGTGAGAAAAACATCACGGGGTGGTGTGAATCGGAGGGTTTGAATTAGCATAGGCAGTGAGTGGCAATGTAGGATGGAGAAAAGCACCACGGGGTGGTCAGCATGGGGAGGTCAGGGAACATGCAGTGGCAATGTAGGATAGGTTTCTGAAAAACATCGCGGGGTGGTGCACATTGTATGGGTGTGTGTTACATTACATTCACTAGTAGGAGTGAGAAAAACATCACGGGGTGGTGCGCATTGTATGGGTGTGTGTTACATTACATTCACTAGTAGGAGTGAGAAAAACATCACGGGGTGGTGCGCATTGTATGGGTGTGTGTTACATTACATTCACTAGTAGGAGTGAGAAAAACACCACGGGGTGGTTTGAATCGGAGGGTCTGAATTAGCATAGGCAGTGAGAGGCAATGTAGGATGGAGAAAAGCACCGCGGGGTGGTCAGCATGGGGAGGTCAGGGAACATGCAGTGGCAATGTAGGATAGGTTTCTGAAAAACATCGCGGGGTGGTGAGCATTGTATAGGTATGTGTTACAATACATTCACTAGTAGGAGAGAGAAAAACATCATTGGGTGGTGCGCATTGTATGGGTGTGTGTTACATTACATTCACTAGTAGGAGTGAGAAAAACACGGGGTGGTGTGAATCGGAGGGTCTGAATTAGGATAGGCAGTGAGTGGCAATGTAGGATGGAGAAAAGCACCGCGGGGTGGTCAGCATGGGGAGGTCAGGGAACATGCAGTGGCAATGTAGGGTAGTTTTCTGAAAAACATCGCAGGGTGGTGCGCATTGTATGGGTGTGTGTTACATTACATTCACTAGTAGGAGTGAGAAAAATATCACGGGGTGGGGCGCATTGTATGGGTGTGTGTTACATTACATTCACTAGTAGGAGTGAAAAAACATCACAGGGTGGTGTGAATCGGAGGGTCTGAATTAGGATAGGCAGTGAGTGGCAATGTAGGATGGAGAAAAGCACCGCGGGGTGGTCAGCATGGGGAGGTCAGGGAACATGCAGTGGCAATGTAGGATAGGTTTCTGAAAAACATCGCGGGGTGGTGCGTCTTGTATGGGTGTGTGTTACATTACATTCACTAGTAGGAGTGAGAAACTAATCACGGGGTGGTGCGCATTGTATGGGTGTGTGTTACATTACATTCACTAGTGGGAGTGAGAAAAACATCACGTGGTGCTGTGAATCGGAGGGTCTGAATTAGGATAGGCAGTGAGTGGCAATGTAGGATGGAGAAAAGCACCGCGGGGTGGTCAGCATGGGGAGGTCAGGGAAAATGCAGTGGCAATGTAGGATAGGTTTCTGAAAAACATCGCGGGGTGGTGCGCATTGTATGGGTGTGTGTTACATTACATTCACTATTAGGAGTGAGAAAAACATCACGGGGTGGTGCGCATTGTATGGGTGTGTGTTACATTACATTCACTTGTAGGAGTGAGAAAAACACCACGGAGTGGTGTGAATCGGAGGGTCTGAATTAGGATAGGCAGTGAGTGGCAATGTAGGATGGAGAAAAGCACCGCGGGATGGTCAGCATGGGGAGGTCAGGGAACATGCAGTGGCAATGTAGGATAGGTTTCTGAAAAACATCGCGGGGTGGTGCGCATTGTATGGGTGTGTGTTACATTACATTTACTTGTAGGAGTGAGAAAAACATCACGGGGTGGTGCGCATTGTATGGGTGTGTGTTACATTACATTCACTAGTGGCAGTGAGAAAAACATCACGGGGTGGTGTGAATCGGAGGGTCTGTATTAGGATAGGCGGTGAGTGGCAATGTAGGATGGAGAAAAGCACCGCGGGGTGGTCAGCATGGGGAGGTCAGGGAACATGCAGTGGCAATGTAGGATAGGTTTCTGAAAAACATCGCGGGGTGGTGCACATTGTATGGGTGTGTGTTACATTACATTCACTAGTAGGAGTGAGAAAAACATCACAGGGTGGTGCGCATTGTATGGGTGTGTGTTGCATTACATTCACTAGTGGGAGTGAGAAAAACATCACGGGGTGGTGTGAATCGGAGGGTCTGTATTAGGATAGGCAGTGAGTGGCAATGTAGGATGGAGAAAGGCACCGCGGGGTGGTCAGCATGGGGAGGTCAGGGAACATGCAGTGGCAATGTAGGATAGGTTTCTGAAAAATATCGAGGGGTGCTGCGCATTGTATGGGTGTGTGTTACATTACATTCACTTGTATGAGTGAGAAAAACATCACGGGGTGGTGTGAATCGGAGGGTTTGAATTAGCATAGGCAGTGAGTGGCAATGTAGGATGGAGAAAAGCACCACGGGGTGGTCAGCATGGGGAGGTCAGGGAACATGCAGTGGCAATGTAGGATAGGTTTCTGAAAAACATCGCGGGGTGGTGCACATTGTATGGGTGTGTGTTACATTACATTCACTAGTAGGAGTGAGAAAAACATCACGGGGTGGTGCGCATTGTATGGGTGTGTGTTACATTACATTCACTAGTAGGAGTGAGAAAAACATCACGGGGTGGTGCGCATTGTATGGGTGTGTGTTACATTACATTCACTAGTAGGAGTGAGAAAAACACCACGGGGTGGTTTGAATCGGAGGGTCTGAATTAGCATAGGCAGTGAGAGGCAATGTAGGATGGAGAAAAGCACCGCGGGGTGGTCAGCATGGGGAGGTCAGGGAACATGCAGTGGCAATGTAGGATAGGTTTCTGAAAAACATCGCGGGGTGGTGAGCATTGTATAGGTATGTGTTACAATACATTCACTAGTAGGAGAGAGAAAAACATCATTGGGTGGTGCGCATTGTATGGGTGTGTGTTACATTACATTCACTAGTAGGAGTGAGAAAAACACGGGGTGGTGTGAATCGGAGGGTCTGAATTAGGATAGGCAGTGAGTGGCAATGTAGGATGGAGAAAAGCACCGCGGGGTGGTCAGCATGGGGAGGTCAGGGAACATGCAGTGGCAATGTAGGGTAGTTTTCTGAAAAACATCGCAGGGTGGTGCGCATTGTATGGGTGTGTGTTACATTACATTCACTAGTAGGAGTGAGAAAAACACCATGGGGTGGTTTGAATCGGAGGGTCTGAATTAGCATAGGCAGTGAGTGGCAATGTAGGATGGAGAAAAGCACCGCGGGGTGGTCAGCATGGGGAGGTCAGGGAACATGCAGTGGCAATGTAGGATAGGTTTCTGAAAAACATCGCGGGGTGGTGAGCATTGTATAGGTGTGTGTTACAATACATTCATTAGTATGAGTGAGAAAAACATCATTGGGTGGTGCGCATTGTATGGGTGTGTGTTACATTACATTCACTAGTAGGAGTGAGAAAAACATCACGGGGTGGTGTGAATCGGAGGGTCTGAATTAGGATAGGCAGTGAGTGGCAATGTAGGATGGAGAAAAGCACCGCGGGGTGGTCAGCATGGGGAGGTCAGGGAACATGCAGTGGCAATGTAGGGTAGTTTTCTGAAAAACATCGCGGGGTGGTGCGCATTGTATGGGTGTGTGTTACATTACATTCACTAGTAGGAGTGAGAAATATATCACGGGGTGGGGCGCATTGTATGGGTGTGTGTTACATTACATTCACTAGTAGGAGTGAGAAAAACATCTCGGGGTGGTGCGCATTGTATGGGTGTGTGTTACATTACATTCACTAGTAGGAGTGAAAAAACATCACAGGGTGGTGTGAATCGGAGGGTCTGAATTAGGATAGGCAGTGAGTGGCAATGTAGGATGGAGAAAAGCACCGCGGGGTGGTCAGCATGGGGAGGTCAGGGAACATGCAGTGGCAATGTAGGATAGGTTTCTGAAAAACATCGCGGGGTGGTGCGTCTTGTATGGGTGTGTGTTACATTACATTCACTAGTAGGAGTGAGAAACTAATCACGGGGTGGTGCGCATTGTATGGGTGTGTGTTACATTACATTCACTAGTGGGAGTGAGAAAAACATCACGTGGTGCTGTGAATCGGAGGGTCTGAATTAGGATAGGCAGTGAGTGGCAATGTAGGATGGAGAAAAGCACCGCGGGGTGGTCAGCATGGGGAGGTCAGGGAAAATGCAGTGGCAATGTAGGATAGGTTTCTGAAAAACATCGCGGGGTGGTGCGCATTGTATGGGTGTGTGTTACATTACATTCACTATTAGGAGTGAGAAAAACATCACGGGGTGGTGCGCATTGTATGGGTGTGTGTTACATTACATTCACTTGTAGGAGTGAGAAAAACACCACGGAGTGGTGTGAATCGGAGGGTCTGAATTAGGATAGGCAGTGAGTGGCAATGTAGGATGGAGAAAAGCACCGCGGGATGGTCAGCATGGGGAGGTCAGGGAACATGCAGTGGCAATGTAGGATAGGTTTCTGAAAAACATCGCGGGGTGGTGAGCATTGTATGGGTGTGTGTTACATTACATTTACTTGTAGGAGTGAGAAAAACATCACGGGGTGGTGCGCATTGTATGGGTGTGTGTTACATTACATTCACTAGTGGCAGTGAGAAAAACATCACGTGGTGGTGTGAATCGGAGGGTCTGTATTAGGATAGGCGGTGAGTGGCAATGTAGGATGGAGAAAAGCACCGCGGGGTGGTCAGCATGGGGAGGTCAGGGAACATGCAGTGGCAATGTAGGATAGGTTTCTGAAAAACATCGCGGGGTGGTGCACATTGTATGGGTGTGTGTTACATTACATTCACTACTAGGAGTGAGAAAAACATCACAGGGTGGTGCGCATTGTATGGGTGTGTGTTGCATTACATTCACTAGTGGGAGTGAGAAAAACATCACGGGGTGGTGTGAATCGGAGGGTCTGTATTAGGATAGGCAGTGAGTGGCAATGTAGGATGGAGAAAAGCACCGCGGGGTGGTCAGCATGGGGAGGTCAGGGAACATGCAGTGGCAATGTAGGATAGGTTTCTGAAAAATATCGAGGGGTGCTGCGCATTGTATGGGTGTGTGTTACATTACATTCACTTGTATGAGTGAGAAAAACATCACGGGGTGGTGTGAATCGGAGGGTTTGAATTAGCATAGGCAGTGAGTGGCAATGTAGGATGGAGAAAAGCACCACAGGGTGGTCAGCATGGGGAGGTCAGGGAACATGCAGTGGCAATGTAGGATAGGTTTCTGAAAAACATCGCGGGGTGGTGCACATTGTATGGGTGTGTGTTACATTACATTCACTAGTAGGAGTGAGAAAAACATCACGGGGTGGTGCGCATTGTATGGGTGTGTGTTACATTACATTCACTAGTAGGAGTGAGAAAAACATCACGGGGTGGTGCGCATTGTATGGGTGTGTGTTACATTACATTCACTAGTAGGAGTGAGAAAAACACCACGGGGTGGTTTGAATCGGAGGGTCTGAATTAGCATAGGCAGTGAGAGGCAATGTAGGATGGAGAAAAGCACCGCGGGGTGGTCAGCATGGGGAGGTCAGGGAACATGCAGTGGCAATGTAGGATAGGTTTCTGAAAAACATCGCGGGGTGGTGAGCATTGTATAGGTATGTGTTACAATACATTCACTAGTAGGAGAGAGAAAAACATCATTGGGTGGTGCGCATTGTATGGGTGTGTGTTACATTACATTCACTAGTAGGAGTGAGAAAAACACGGGGTGGTGTGAATCGGAGGGTCTGAATTAGGATAGGCAGTGAGTGGCAATGTAGGATGGAGAAAAGCACCGCGGGGTGGTCAGCATGGGGAGGTCAGGGAACATGCAGTGGCAATGTAGGGTAGTTTTCTGAAAAACATCGCAGGGTGGTGCGCATTGTATGGGTGTGTGTTACATTACATTCACTAGTAGGAGTGAGAAAAATATCACGGGGTGGGGCGCATTGTATGGGTATGTGTTACATTACATTCACTAGTAGGAGTGAGAAAAACATCTCCGGGTGGTGCGCATTGTATGGGTGTGTGTTACATTACATTCACTAGTAGGAGTGAAAAAACATCACAGGGTGGTGTGAATCGGAGGGTCTGAATTAGGATAGGCAGTGAGTGGCAATGTAGGATGGAGAAAAGCACCGCGGGGTGGTCAGCATGGGGAGGTCAGGGAACATGCAGTGGCAATGTAGGATAGGTTTCTGAAAAACATCGCGGGGTGGTGCACATTGTATGGGTGTGTGTTACATTACATTCACTAGTAGGAGTGAGAAAAACATCACGGGGTGGTGCGCATTGTATGGGTGTGTGTTACATTACATTCACTAGTAGGAGTGAGAAAAACATCACGGGGTGGTGCCCATTGTATGGGTGTGTGTTACATTACATTCACTAGTAGGAGTGAGAAAAACACCACGGGGTGGTTTGAATCGGAGGGTCTGAATTAGCATAGGCAGTGAGAGGCAATGTAGGATGGAGAAAAGCACCGCGGGGTGGTCAGCATGGGGAGGTCAGGGAACATGCAGTGGCAATGTAGGATAGGTTTCTGAAAAACATCGCGGGGTGGTGAGCATTGTATAGGTATGTGTTACAATACATTCACTAGTAGGAGAGAGAAAAACATCATTGGGTGGTGCGCATTGTATGGGTGTGTGTTACATTACATTCACTAGTAGGAGTGAGAAAAACACGGGGTGGTGTGAATCGGAGGGTCTGAATTAGGATAGGCAGTGAGTGGCAATGTAGGATGGAGAAAAGCACCGCGGGGTGGTCAGCATGGGGAGGTCAGGGAACATGCAGTGGCAATGTAGGGTAGTTTTCTGAAAAACATCGCAGGGTGGTGCGCATTGTATGGGTGTGTGTTACATTACATTCACTAGTAGGAGTGAGAAAAATATCACGGGGTGGGGCGCATTGTATGGGTGTGTGTTACATTACATTCACTAGTAGGAGTGAAAAAACATCACAGGGTGGTGTGAATCGGAGGGTCTGAATTAGGATAGGCAGTGAGTGGCAATGTAGGATGGAGAAAAGCACCGCGGGGTGGTCAGCATGGGGAGGTCAGGGAACATGCAGTGGCAATGTAGGATAGGTTTCTGAAAAACATCGCGGGGTGGTGCGTCTTGTATGGGTGTGTGTTACATTACATTCACTAGTAGGAGTGAGAAACTAATCACGGGGTGGTGCGCATTGTATGGGTGTGTGTTACATTACATTCACTAGTGGGAGTGAGAAAAACATCACGTGGTGCTGTGAATCGGAGGGTCTGAATTAGGATAGGCAGTGAGTGGCAATGTAGGATGGAGAAAAGCACCGCGGGGTGGTCAGCATGGGGAGGTCAGGGAAAATGCAGTGGCAATGTAGGATAGGTTTCTGAAAAACATCGCGGGGTGGTGCGCATTGTATGGGTGTGTGTTACATTACATTCACTATTAGGAGTGAGAAAAACATCACGGGGTGGTGCGCATTGTATGGGTGTGTGTTACATTACATTCACTTGTAGGAGTGAGAAAAACACCACGGAGTGGTGTGAATCGGAGGGTCTGAATTAGGATAGGCAGTGAGTGGCAATGTAGGATGGAGAAAAGCACCGCGGGATGGTCAGCATGGGGAGGTCAGGGAACATGCAGTGGCAATGTAGGATAGGTTTCTGAAAAACATCGCGGGGTGGTGCGCATTGTATGGGTGTGTGTTACATTACATTTACTTGTAGGAGTGAGAAAAACATCACGGGGTGGTGCGCATTGTATGGGTGTGTGTTACATTACATTCACTAGTGGCAGTGAGAAAAACATCACGGGGTGGTGTGAATCGGAGGGTCTGTATTAGGATAGGCGGTGAGTGGCAATGTAGGATGGAGAAAAGCACCGCGGGGTGGTCAGCATGGGGAGGTCAGGGAACATGCAGTGGCAATGTAGGATAGGTTTCTGAAAAACATCGCGGGGTGGTGCACATTGTATGGGTGTGTGTTACATTACATTCACTAGTAGGAGTGAGAAAAACATCACAGGGTGGTGCGCATTGTATGGGTGTGTGTTGCATTACATTCACTAGTGGGAGTGAGAAAAACATCACGGGGTGGTGTGAATCGGAGGGTCTGTATTAGGATAGGCAGTGAGTGGCAATGTAGGATGGAGAAAAGCACCGCGGGGTGGTCAGCATGGGGAGGTCAGGGAACATGCAGTGGCAATGTAGGATAGGTTTCTGAAAAATATCGAGGGGTGCTGCGCATTGTATGGGTGTGTGTTACATTACATTCACTTGTATGAGTGAGAAAAACATCACGGGGTGGTGTGAATCGGAGGGTTTGAATTAGCATAGGCAGTGAGTGGCAATGTAGGATGGAGAAAAGCACCACGGGGTGGTCAGCATGGGGAGGTCAGGGAACATGCAGTGGCAATGTAGGATAGGTTTCTGAAAAACATCGCGGGGTGGTGCACATTGTATGGGTGTGTGTTACATTACATTCACTAGTAGGAGTGAGAAAAACATCACGGGGTGGTGCGCATTGTATGGGTGTGTGTTACATTACATTCACTAGTAGGAGTGAGAAAAACATCACGGGGTGGTGCGCATTGTATGGGTGTGTGTTACATTACATTCACTAGTAGGAGTGAGAAAAACACCACGGGGTGGTTTGAATCGGAGGGTCTGAATTAGCATAGGCAGTGAGAGGCAATGTAGGATGGAGAAAAGCACCGCGGGGTGGTCAGCATGGGGAGGTCAGGGAACATGCAGTGGCAATGTAGGATAGGTTTCTGAAAAACATCGCGGGGTGGTGAGCATTGTATAGGTATGTGTTACAATACATTCACTAGTAGGAGAGAGAAAAACATCATTGGGTGGTGCGCATTGTATGGGTGTGTGTTACATTACATTCACTAGTAGGAGTGAGAAAAACACGGGGTGGTGTGAATCGGAGGGTCTGAATTAGGATAGGCAGTGAGTGGCAATGTAGGATGGAGAAAAGCACCGCGGGGTGGTCAGCATGGGGAGGTCAGGGAACATGCAGTGGCAATGTAGGGTAGTTTTCTGAAAAACATCGCAGGGTGGTGCGCATTGTATGGGTGTGTGTTACATTACATTCACTAGTAGGAGTGAGAAAAATATCACGGGGTGGGGCGCATTGTATGGGTGTGTGTTACATTACATTCACTAGTAGGAGTGAGAAAAACATCTCCGGGTGGTGCGCATTGTATGGGTGTGTGTTACATTACATTCACTAGTAGGAGTGAAAAAACATCACAGGGTGGTGTGAATCGGAGGGTCTGAATTAGGATAGGCAGTGAGTGGCAATGTAGGATGGAGAAAAGCACCGCGGGGTGGTGAGCATGGGGAGGTCAGGGAACATGCAGTGGCAATGTAGGATAGGTTTCTGAAAAACATCGCCGGGTGGTGCGCAATGTATGGGTGTGTGTTACATTACATTCACTAGTAGGAGTGAGAAAAACATCACGGGGTGGTGCGCATTGTATGGGTGTGTGTTACATTACATTCACTAGTAGGAGTGAGAAAAACATCACGGGGTGGGGCGCATTGTATGGGTGTGTGTTACATTACATTCACTAGTAGGAGTGAGAAAAACATCACGGGGTGGTGCGCATTGTATGGGTGTGTGTTACATTACATTCACTAGTAGGAATGAAAAAACATCACGGGGTGGTGTGAATCGGAGGGTCTGAATTAGGATAGGCAGTGAGTGGTAATGTAGGATGGAGAAAAGCACCGCGGGGTGGTCAGCATGGGGAGGTCAGGGAACATGCAGTGGCAATGTAGGATAGGTTTCTGAAAAACATCGCGGGGTGGTGCGCATTGTATGGGTGTGTGTTACATTACATTAACTAGTAGGAGTGAGAAAAACATCACAGGGTGGGGCGCATAGTATTGGTGTGTGTTACATTACTTTCACTAGTAGGAGTGAGAAAAACATCACGGGGTGGGGCGCATTGTATGGGTGTGTGTTACATTACATTCACTAGTAGGAGTGAGAAAAACATCACGGGGTGGTGCGCATTGTATGGGTGTGTGTTACATTACATTCACTAGTAGGAGTGAGAAAAACATCACGAGGTGGTGCGCATTGTATGGGTGTGTGTTACATTACATTCACTACTAGGAGTGAGAAAAACATCACGGGTTGGTGTGAATCGGAGAGACTGAATTAGGATAGGCAGTGAGTGGCAATGTAGGATGGAGAAAAGCACCGCGGGGTGGTCAGCATGGGGAGGTCAGGGAACATGCAGTGGCAATGTAGGATAGGTTTCTGAAAAACATCGCGGGGTGGTGCGCATTGTATGGGTGTGTGTTACGTTACATTCTCTAGTAGGAGTGAGAAAAACACCACGGGGTGGTGTGAATCGGAGGGTCTGAATTAGGATAGGCAGTGAGTGGCAATGTAGGATGGAGAAAAGCACCGCAGGATGATCAGCATGGGGAGGTCAGGGAACATGCAGTGGCAATGTAGGATAGGTTTCTGAAAAACATCGCGGGGTGGTGCACATTGTATGTGTGTGTGTTACATTACATTCACTAGTAGGAGTGAGAAAAACATCACGGGGTGGTGCGCATTGTATGGGTGTGTGTTACATTACATTCACTAGTGGGAGTGAGAAAAACATCACGGGGTGGTGTGAATCGGAGGGTCTGAATTAGGATAGGCAGTGAGTGGCAATGTAAGTTGGAGAAAAGCACCGCAGGGTGGTCAGCATGGGGAGGTCAGGGAACATGCAGTGGCAATGTAGGATAGGTTTCTGAAAAATATCGAGGGGTGGTGCGCATTGTATGGGTGTGTGTTACATTACATTCACTTGTAGGAGTGAGAAAAACATCACGGGGTCGTGTGAATCGGAGGGTCTGAATTAGGATAGGCAGTGAGTGGCAATGTAGGATGGAGAAAAGCACCGCGGGGTGGTCAGCATGGGGAGGTCAGGGAACATGCAGTGGCAATGTAGGATAGGTTTCTGAAAAACATCGCGGGGTGGTGCGCATTGTATGGGTGTGTGTTACATTACATTCACTAGTAGGAGTGAGAAAAACATCACGGGGTCGTGCGCATTGTATGGGTGTGTGTTACATTACATTCACTAGTAGGAGTGAGAAAAACATCACGGGGTGGGGCGCATTGTATGGGTGTGTGTTACATTACATTCACTAGTAGGAGAGAGAAAAACATCACGGGGTGGTGCGCATTGTATGGGTGTGTGTTACATTACATTCACTAGTAGGAATGAAAAAACATCACGGGGTGGTGTGAATCGGAGGGTCTGAATTAGGATAGGCAGTGAGTGGCAATGTAGGATGGAGAAAAGCACCGCGGTGTGGTCAGCATGGGGAGGTCAGGGAACATGTAGTGGCATTGTAGGGTAGGTTTCTGAAAAACATCGTGGGGTGGTGCGCATTGTATGGGTGTGTGTTACATTACATTCACTAGTAGGAGTGAGAAAAACATCACGGGGTGGTGCGCATTTTATGGGTGTGTGTTACATTACATTCACTAGTAGGAGTGAGAAAAACATCACGGGGTGGTGTGAATCGGAGGGTCTGAATTAGGATAGGCAGTGAGTGGCAATATAGGATGGAGAAAAGCACCGCGGGGTGGTCAGCATGGGGAGGTCAGGGAACATGCAGTGGCAATGTAGGATAGGTTTCTGAAAAATATCGCGGGGTGGTGCGCATTGTATGGGTGTGTCTTACATAACATTCACTAGTAGGAGTGAGAAAAACATCACAGGGTGGGGCGCATTGTATTGGTGTGTGTTACATTACTTTCACTAGTAGGAGTGAGAAAAACATCACGGGGTGGGGCGCATTGTATGGGTGTGTGTTACATTACATTCCCTAGTAGGAGTGAGAAAAACATCACGGTGTGGTGCGCATTGTATGGGTGTGTGTTACATTACATTCACTAGTAGGAGTGAGAAAAACATCACGGGGTGGTGCGCATTGTATGGGTTTGTGTTACATTACATTCACTACTAGGAGTGAGAAAAACATCACGGGTTGGTGTGAATCGGAGAGACTGAATTAGGATGGGCAGTGAGTGGTAATGTAGGATGGAGAAAAGCACCGCGGGGTGGTCAGCATGGGGAGGTCAGGGAACATGCAGTGGCAATGTAGGATAGGTTTCTGAAAAACATCGCGGGGTGGTGCGCATTGTATGGGTGTGTGTTACATTACATTCACTAGTAGGAGTGAGAAAAACATCACGGGGTGGTGCGCATTGTATGGGTGTGTGTTACATTACATTCACTAGTAGGAGTGAGAAAAACACCACGGGGTGGTTTGAATCGGAGGGTCTGAATTAGCATAGGCAGTGAGTGGCAATGTAGGATGGAGAAAAGCACCGCGGGGTGGTCAGCATGGGGAGGTCAGGGAACATGCAGTGGCAATGTAGGATAGCTTTCTGAAAAACATCGCGGGGTGGTGAGCATTGTATAGGTGTGTGTTACAATACATTCATTAGTATGAGTGAGAAAAACATCATTGGGTGGTGCGCATTGTATGGGTGTGTGTTACATTACAATCACTAGTAGGAGTGAGAAAAACATCACGGGGTGGTGTGAATCGGAGGGTCTGAATTAGGATAGGCAGTGAGTGGCAATGTAGGATGGAGAAAAGCACCGCGGGGTGGTCAGCATGGGGAGGTCAGGGAACATGCAGTGGCAATGTAGGGTAGTTTTCTGAAAAACATCGCGGGGTGGTGCGCATTGTATGGGTGTGTGTTACATTACATTCACTAGTAGGAGTGAGAAATATATCACGGGGTGGGGCGCATTGTATGGGTGTGTGTTACATTACATTCACTAGTAGGAGTGAGAAAAACATCTCGGGGTGGTGCGCATTGTATTGGTGTGTGTTACATTACATTCACTAGTAGGAGTGAAAAAACATCACAGGGTGGTGTGAATCGGAGGGTCTGAATTAGGATAGGCAGTGAGTGGCAATGTAGGATGGAGAAAAGCACCGCGGGGTGGTCAGCATGGGGAGGTCAGGGAACATGCAGTGGCAATGTAGGATAGGTTTCTGAAAAACATCGCGGGGTGGTGCGTCTTGTATGGGTGTGTGTTACATTACATTCACTAGTAGGAGTGAGAAACTAATCACGGGGTGGTGCGCATTGTATGGGTGTGTGTTACATTACATTCACTAGTGGGAGTGAGAAAAACATCACGTGGTGGTGTGAATCGGAGGGTCTGAATTAGGATAGGCAGTGAGTGGCAATGTAGGATGGAGAAAAGCACCGCGGGGTGGTCAGCATGGGGAGGTCAGGGAAAATGCAGTGGCAATGT
The DNA here is from genome assembly GCF_034190915.1 of Cavia porcellus. Lineage (NCBI taxonomy): Eukaryota > Metazoa > Chordata > Mammalia > Rodentia > Caviidae > Cavia > Cavia porcellus. Next base: position 34,664,668 of record NW_026947515.1, read on the forward strand.
AGGATAGGTTTCTGAAAAACATCGCGGGGTGGTGCGCATTGTATGGGTGTGTGTTACATTACATTCACTATTAGGAGTGAGAAAAACATCACGGGGTGGTGCGCATTGTATGGGTGTGTGTTACATTACATTCACTTGTAGGAGTGAGAAAAACACCACGGAGTGGTGTGAATCGGAGGGTCTGAATTAGGATAGGCAGTGAGTGGCAATGTAGGATGGAGAAAAGCACCGCGGGATGGTCAGCATGGGGAGGTCAGGGAACATGCAGTGGCAATGTAGGATAGGTTTCTGAAAAACATCGCGGGGTGGTGCGCATTGTATGGGTGTGTGTTACATTACATTTACTTGTAGGAGTGAGAAAAACATCACGGGGTGGTGCGCATTGTATGGGTGTGTGTTACATTACATTCACTAGTGGCAGTGAGAAAAACATCACGGGGTGGTGTGAATCGGAGGGTCTGTATTAGGATAGGCGGTGAGTGGCAATGTAGGATGGAGAAAAGCACCGCGGGGTGGTCAGCATGGGGAGGTCAGGGAACATGCAGTGGCAATGTAGGATAGGTTTCTGAAAAACATCGCGGGGTGGTGCACATTGTATGGGTGTGTGTTACATTACATTCACTAGTAGGAGTGAGAAAAACATCACAGGGTGGTGCGCATTGTATGGGTGTGTGTTACATTACATTCACTTGTATGAGTGAGAAAAACATCACGGGGTGGTGTGAATCGGAGGGTTTGAATTAGCATAGGCAGTGAGTGGCAATGTAGGATGGAGAAAAGCACCACGGGGTGGTCAGCACGGGAGGTCAGGGAACATGCAGTGGCAATGTAGGATAGGTTTCTGAAAAACATCGCGGGGTGGTGCACATTGTATGGGTGTGTGTTACATTACATTCACTAGTAGGAGTGAGAAAAACATCACGGGGTGGTGCGCATTGTATGGGTGTGTGTTACATTACATTCACTAGTAGGAGTGAGAAAAACATCACGGGGTGGTGCGCATTGTATGGGTGTGTGTTACATTACATTCACTAGTAGGAGTGAGAAAAACACCACGGGGTGGTTTGAATCGGAGGGTCTGAATTAGCATAGGCAGTGAGAGGCAATGTAGGATGGAGAAAAGCACCGCGGGGTGGTCAGCATGGGGAGGTCAGGGAACATGCAGTGGCAATGTAGGATAGGTTTCTGAAAAACATCGCGGGGTGGTGAGCATTGTATAGGTATGTGTTACAATACATTCACTAGTAGGAGAGAGAAAAACATCATTGGGTGGTGCGCATTGTATGGGTGTGTGTTACATTACATTCACTAGTAGGAGTGAGAAAAACACGGGGTGGTGTGAATCGGAGGGTCTGAATTAGGATAGGCACTGAGTGGCAATGTAGGATGGAGAAAAGCACCGCGGGGTGGTCAGCATGGGGAGGTCAGGGAACATGCAGTGGCAATGTAGGGTAGTTTTCTGAAAAACATCGCAGGGTGGTGCGCATTGTATGGGTGTGTGTTACATTACATTCACTAGTAGGAGTGAGAAAAATATCACGGGGTGGGGTGCATTGTATGGGTGTGTGTTACATTACATTCACTAGTAGGAGTGAGAAAAACATCTCCGGGTGGTGCGCATTGTATGGGTGTGTGTTACATTACATTCACTAGTAGGAGTGAAAAAACATCACAGGGTGGTTTGAATCGGAGGGTCTGAATTAGGATAGGCAGTGAGTGGCAATGTAGGATGGAGAAAAGCACCGCGGGGTGGTCAGCATGGGGAGGTCAGGGAACATGCAGTGGCAATGTAGGATAGGTTTCTGAAAAACATCGCGGGGTGGTGCGCATTGTATGGGTGTGTGTTACATTACATTAACTAGTAGGAGTGAGAAAAACATCACAGGGTGGGGCGCATAGTATTGGTGTGTGTTACATTACTTTCACTAGTAGGAGTGAGAAAAACATCACGGGGTGGGGCGCATTGTATGGGTGTGTGTTACATTACATTCACTAGTAGGAGTGAGAAAAACATCACGGGGTGGTGCGCATTGTATGGGTGTGTGTTACATTACATTCACTAGTAGGAGTGAGAAAAACATCACGAGGTGGTGCGCATTGTATGGGTGTGTGTTACATTACATTCACTACTAGGAGTGAGAAAAACATCACGGGTTGGTGTGAATCGGAGAGACTGAATTAGGATAGGCAGTGAGTGGCAATGTAGGATGGAGAAAAGCACCGCGGGGTGGTCAGCATGGGGAGGTCAGGGAACATGCAGTGGCAATGTAGGATAGGTTTCTGAAAAACATCGCGGGGTGGTGCGCATTGTATGGGTGTGTGTTACGTTACATTCACTAGTAGGAGTGAGAAAAACACCACGGGGTGGTGTGAATCGGAGGGTCTGAATTAGGATAGGCAGTGAGTGGCAATGTAGGATGGAGAAAAGCACCGCAGGATGATCAGCATGGGGAGGTCAGGGAACATGCAGTGGCAATGTAGGATAGGTTTCTGAAAAACATCGCGGGGTGGTGCACATTGTATGTGTGTGTGTTACATTACATTCACTAGTAGGAGTGAGAAAAACATCACGGGGTGGTGCGCATTGTATGGGTGTGTGTTACATTACATTCACTAGTGGGAGTGAGAAAAACATCACGGGGTGGTGTGAATCGGAGGGTCTGAATTAGGATAGGCAGTGAGTGGCAATGTAAGTTGGAGAAAAGCACCGCAGGGTGGTCAGCATGGGGAGGTCAGGGAACATGCAGTGGCAATGTAGGATAGGTTTCTGAAAAATATCGAGGGGTGGTGCGCATTGTATGGGTGTGTGTTACATTACATTCACTTGTAGGAGTGAGAAAAACATCACGGGGTCGTGTGAATCGGAGGGTCTGAATTAGGATAGGCAGTGAGTGGCAATGTAGGATGGAGAAAAGCACCGCGGGGTGGTCAGCATGGGGAGGTCAGGGAACATGCAGTGGCAATGTAGGATAGGTTTCTGAAAAACATCGCGGGGTGGTGCGCATTGTATGGGTGTGTGTTACATTACATTCACTAGTAGGAGTGAGAAAAACATCACGGGGTCGTGCGCATTGTATGGGTGTGTGTTACATTACATTCACTAGTAGGAGTGAGAAAAACATCACGGGGTGGGGCGCATTGTATGGGTGTGTGTTACATTACATTCACTAGTAGGAGAGAGAAAAACATCACGGGGTGGTGCGCATTGTATGGGTGTGTGTTACATTACATTCACTAGTAGGAATGAAAAAACATCACGGGGTGGTGTGAATCGGAGGGTCTGAATTAGGATAGGCAGTGAGTGGCAATGTAGGATGGAGAAAAGCACCGCGGTGTGGTCAGCATGGGGAGGTCAGGGAACATGTAGTGGCATTGTAGGGTAGGTTTCTGAAAAACATCGTGGGGTGGTGCGCATTGTATGGGTGTGTGTTACATTACATTCACTAGTAGGAGTGAGAAAAACATCACGGGGTGGTGCGCATTTTATGGGTGTGTGTTACATTACATTCACTAGTAGGAGTGAGAAAAACATCACGGGGTGGTGTGAATCGGAGGGTCTGAATTAGGATAGGCAGTGAGTGGCAATATAGGATGGAGAAAAGCACCGCGGGGTGGTCAGCATGGGGAGGTCAGGGAACATGCAGTGGCAATGTAGGATAGGTTTCTGAAAAATATCGCGGGGTGGTGCGCATTGTATGGGTGTGTCTTACATAACATTCACTAGTAGGAGTGAGAAAAACATCACAGGGTGGGGCGCATTGTATTGGTGTGTGTTACATTACTTTCACTAGTAGGAGTGAGAAAAACATCACGGGGTGGGGCGCATTGTATGGGTGTGTGTTACATTACATTCACTAGTAGGAGTGAGAAAAACATCACGGTGTGGTGCGCATTGTATGGGTGTGTGTTACATTACATTCACTAGTAGGAGTGAGAAAAACATCACGGGGTGGTGCGCATTGTATGGGTTTGTGTTACATTACATTCACTACTAGGAGTGAGAAAAACATCACGGGTTGGTGTGAATCGGAGAGACTGAATTAGGATGGGCAGTGAGTGGTAATGTAGGATGGAGAAAAGCACCGCGGGGTGGTCAGCATGGGGAGGTCAGGGAACATGCAGTGGCAATGTAGGATAGGTTTCTGAAAAACATCGCGGGGTGGTGCGCATTGTATGGGTGTGTGTTACATTACATTCACTAGTAGGAGTGAGAAAAACATCACGGGGTGGTGCGCATTGTATTGGTGTGTGTTACATTACATTCACTTGTAGGAGTGAGAAAAACATCACGGGGTGGTGTGAATCGGAGGGTCTGAATTATGATAGGCAGTGAGTGGCAATGTAGGATGGAGAAAAGCACCGCGGGGTGGTCAGCATGGGGAGGTCAGGGAACATGCAGTGGCAATGTAGGATAGGTTTCTGAAAAACATCGCGGGGTGGTGCGCATTGTATGGGTGTGTGTTACATTACATTCACTAGTAGGAGTGAGAAAAACATCACGGGGTGGTGCGCATTGTATGGGTGTGTGTTACATTACATTCACTAGTAGGAGTGAGAAAAACACCACGGGGTGGTTTGAATCGGAGGGTCTGAATTAGCATAGGCAGTGAGTGGCAATGTAGGATGGAGAAAAGCACCGCGGGGTGGTCAGCATGGGGAGGTCAGGGAACATGCAGTGGCAATGTAGGATAGCTTTCTGAAAAACATCGCGGGGTGGTGAGCATTGTATAGGTGTGTGTTACAATACATTCATTAGTATGAGTGAGAAAAACATCATTGGGTGGTGCGCATTGTATGGGTGTGTGTTACATTACAATCACTAGTAGGAGTGAGAAAAACATCACGGGGTGGTGTGAATCGGAGGGTCTGAATTAGGATAGGCAGTGAGTGGCAATGTAGGATGGAGAAAAGCACCGCGGGGTGGTCAGCATGGGGAGGTCAGGGAACATGCAGTGGCAATGTAGGGTAGTTTTCTGAAAAACATCGCGGGGTGGTGCGCATTGTATGGGTGTGTGTTACATTACATTCACTAGTAGGAGTGAGAAATATATCACGGGGTGGGGCGCATTGTATGGGTGTGTGTTACATTACATTCACTAGTAGGAGTGAGAAAAACATCTCGGGGTGGTGCGCATTGTATTGGTGTGTGTTACATTACATTCACTAGTAGGAGTGAAAAAACATCACAGGGTGGTGTGAATCGGAGGGTCTGAATTAGGATAGGCAGTGAGTGGCAATGTAGGATGGAGAAAAGCACCGCGGGGTGGTCAGCATGGGGAGGTCAGGGAACATGCAGTGGCAATGTAGGATAGGTTTCTGAAAAACATCGCGGGGTGGTGCGTCTTGTATGGGTGTGTGTTACATTACATTCACTAGTAGGAGTGAGAAACTAATCACGGGGTGGTGCGCATTGTATGGGTGTGTGTTACATTACATTCACTAGTGGGAGTGAGAAAAACATCACGTGGTGGTGTGAATCGGAGGGTCTGAATTAGGATAGGCAGTGAGTGGCAATGTAGGATGGAGAAAAGCACCGCGGGGTGGTCAGCATGGGGAGGTCAGGGAAAATGCAGTGGCAATGTAGGATAGGTTTCTGAAAAACATCGCGGGGTGGTGCGCATTGTATGGGTGTGTGTTACATTACATTCACTATTAGGAGTGAGAAAAACATCACGGGGTGGTGCGCATTGTATGGGTGTGTGTTACATTACATTCACTTGTAGGAGTGAGAAAAACACCACGGAGTGGTGTGAATCGGAGGGTCTGAATTAGGATAGGCAGTGAGTGGCAATGTAGGATGGAGAAAAGCACCGCGGGATGGTCAGCATGGGGAGGTCAGGGAACATGCAGTGGCAATGTAGGATAGGTTTCTGAAAAACATCGCGGGGTGGTGCGCATTGTATGGGTGTGTGTTACATTACATTTACTTGTAGGAGTGAGAAAAACATCACGGGGTGGTGCGCATTGTATGGGTGTGTGTTACATTACATTCACTAGTGGCAGTGAGAAAAACATCACGGGGTGGTGTGAATCGGAGGGTCTGTATTAGGATAGGCGGTGAGTGGCAATGTAGGATGGAGAAAAGCACCGCGGGGTGGTCAGCATGGGGAGGTCAGGGAACATGCAGTGGCAATGTAGGATAGGTTTCTGAAAAACATCGCGGGGTGGTGCACATTGTATGGGTGTGTGTTACATTACATTCACTAGTAGGAGTGAGAAAAACATCACAGGGTGGTGCGCATTGTATGGGTGTGTGTTACATTACATTCACTTGTATGAGTGAGAAAAACATCACGGGGTGGTGTGAATCGGAGGGTTTGAATTAGCATAGGCAGTGAGTGGCAATGTAGGATGGAGAAAAGCACCACGGGGTGGTCAGCACGGGAGGTCAGGGAACATGCAGTGGCAATGTAGGATAGGTTTCTGAAAAACATCGCGGGGTGGTGCACATTGTATGGGTGTGTGTTACATTACATTCACTAGTAGGAGTGAGAAAAACATCACGGGGTGGTGCGCATTGTATGGGTGTGTGTTACATTACATTCACTAGTAGGAGTGAGAAAAACATCACGGGGTGGTGCGCATTGTATGGGTGTGTGTTACATTACATTCACTAGTAGGAGTGAGAAAAACACCACGGGGTGGTTTGAATCGGAGGGTCTGAATTAGCATAGGCAGTGAGAGGCAATGTAGGATGGAGAAAAGCACCGCGGGGTGGTCAGCATGGGGAGGTCAGGGAACATGCAGTGGCAATGTAGGATAGGTTTCTGAAAAACATCGCGGGGTGGTGAGCATTGTATAGGTATGTGTTACAATACATTCACTAGTAGGAGAGAGAAAAACATCATTGGGTGGTGCGCATTGTATGGGTGTGTGTTACATTACATTCACTAGTAGGAGTGAGAAAAACACGGGGTGGTGTGAATCGGAGGGTCTGAATTAGGATAGGCAGTGAGTGGCAATGTAGGATGGAGAAAAGCACCGCGGGGTGGTCAGCATGGGGAGGTCAGGGAACATGCAGTGGCAATGTAGGGTAGTTTTCTGAAAAACATCGCAGGGTGGTGCGCATTGTATGGGTGTGTGTTACATTACATTCACTAGTAGGAGTGAGAAAAATATCACGGGGTGGGGTGCATTGTATGGGTGTGTGTTACATTACATTCACTAGTAGGAGTGAGAAAAACATCTCCGGGTGGTGCGCATTGTATGGGTGTGTGTTACATTACATTCACTAGTAGGAGTGAAAAAACATCACAGGGTGGTTTGAATCGGAGGGTCTGAATTAGGATAGGCAGTGAGTGGCAATGTAGGATGGAGAAAAGCACCGCGGGGTGGTGAGCATGGGGAGGTCAGGGAACATGCAGTGGCAATGTAGGATAGGTTTCTGAAAAACATCGCCGGGTGGTGCGCAATGTATGGGTGTGTGTTACATTACATTCACTAGTAGGAGTGAGAAAAACATCACGGGGTGGTGCGCATTGTATGGGTGTGTGTTACATTACATTCACTAGTAGGAGTGAGAAAAACATCACGGGGTGGGGCGCATTGTATGGGTGTGTGTTACATTACATTCACTAGTAGGAGTGAGAAAAACATCACGGGGTGGTGCGCATTGTATGGGTGTGTGTTACATTACATTCACTAGTAGGAATGAAAAAACATCACGGGGTGGTGTGAATCGGAGGGTCTGAATTAGGATAGGCAGTGAGTGGCAATGTAGGATGGAGAAAAGCACCGCGGGGTGGTCAGCATGGGGAGGTCAGGGAACATGCAGTGGCAATGTAGGATAGGTTTCTGAAAAACATCGCGGGGTGGTGCGCATTGTATGGGTGTGTGTTACATTACATTAACTAGTAGGAGTGAGAAAAACATCACAGGGTGGGGCGCATAGTATTGGTGTGTGTTACATTACTTTCACTAGTAGGAGTGAGAAAAACATCACGGGGTGGGGCGCATTGTATGGGTGTGTGTTACATTACATTCACTAGTAGGAGTGAGAAAAACATCACGGGGTGGTGCGCATTGTATGGGTGTGTGTTACATTACATTCACTAGTAGGAGTGAGAAAAACATCACGAGGTGGTGCGCATTGTATGGGTGTGTGTTACATTACATTCACTACTAGGAGTGAGAAAAACATCACGGGTTGGTGTGAATCGGAGAGACTGAATTAGGATAGGCAGTGAGTGGCAATGTAGGATGGAGAAAAGCACCGCGGGGTGGTCAGCATGGGGAGGTCAGGGAACATGCAGTGGCAATTTAGGATAGGTTTCTGAAAAACATCGCGGGGTGGTGCGCATTGTATGGGTGTGTGTTACGTTACATTCACTAGTAGGAGTGAGAAAAACACCACGGGGTGGTGTGAATCGGAGGGTCTGAATTAGGATAGGCAGTGAGTGGCAATGTAGGATGGAGAAAAGCACCGCAGGATGATCAGCATGGGGAGGTCAGGGAACATGCAGTGGCAATGTAGGATAGGTTTCTGAAAAACATCGCGGGGTGGTGCACATTGTATGTGTGTGTGTTACATTACATTCACTAGTAGGAGTGAGAAAAACATCACGGGGTGGTGCGCATTGTATGGGTGTGTGTTACATTACATTCACTAGTGGGAGTGAGAAAAACATCACGGGGTGGTGTGAATCGGAGGGTCTGAATTAGGATAGGCAGTGAGTGGCAATGTAAGTTGGAGAAAAGCACCGCAGGGTGGTCAGCATGGGGAGGTCAGGGAACATGCAGTGGCAATGTAGGATAGGTTTCTGAAAAATATCGAGGGGTGGTGCGCATTGTATGGGTGTGTGTTACATTACATTCACTTGTAGGAGTGAGAAAAACATCACGGGGTCGTGTGAATCGGAGGGTCTGAATTAGGATAGGCAGTGAGTGGCAATGTAGGATGGAGAAAAGCACCGCGGGGTGGTCAGCATGGGGAGGTCAGGGAACATGCAGTGGCAATGTAGGATAGGTTTCTGAAAAACATCGCGGGGTGGTGCGCATTGTATGGGTGTGTGTTACATTACATTCACTAGTAGGAGTGAGAAAAACATCACGGGGTCGTGCGCATTGTATGGGTGTGTGTTACATTACATTCACTAGTAGGAGTGAGAAAAACATCACGGGGTGGGGCGCATTGTATGGGTGTGTATTACATTACATTCACTAGTAGGAGAGAGAAAAACATCACGGGGTGGTGCGCATTGTATGGGTGTGTGTTACATTACATTCACTAGTAGGAATGAAAAAACATCACGGGGTGGTGTGAATCGGAGGGTCTGAATTAGGATAGGCAGTGAGTGGCAATGTAGGATGGAGAAAAGCACCGCGGTGTGGTCAGCATGGGGAGGTCAGGGAACATGTAGTGGCATTGTAGGGTAGGTTTCTGAAAAACATCGTGGGGTGGTGCGCATTGTATGGGTGTGTGTTACATTACATTCACTAGTAGGAGTGAGAAAAACATCACGGGGTGGTGCGCATTTTATGGGTGTGTGTTACATTACATTCACTAGTAGGAGTGAGAAAAACATCACGGGGTGGTGTGAATCGGAGGGTCTGAATTAGGATAGGCAGTGAGTGGCAATATAGGATGGAGAAAAGCACCGCGGGGTGGTCAGCATGGGGAGGTCAGGGAACATGCAGTGGCAATGTAGGATAGGTTTCTGAAAAATATCGCGGGGTGGTGCGCATTGTATGGGTGTGTCTTACATAACATTCACTAGTAGGAGTGAGAAAAACATCACAGTGTGGGGCGCATTGTATTGGTGTGTGTTACATTACTTTCACTAGTAGGAGTGAGAAAAACATCACGGGGTGGGGCGCATTGTATGGGTGTGTGTTACATTACATTCACTAGTAGGAGTGAGAAAAACATCACGGTGTGGTGCGCATTGTATGGGTGTGTGTTACATTACGTTCACTAGTAGGAGTGAGAAAAACATCACGGGGTGGTGCGCATTGTATGGGTGTGTGTTACATTACATTCACTACTAGGAGTGAGAAAAACATCACGGGTTGGTGTGAATCGGAGAGACTGAATTAGGATAGGCAGTGAGTGGCAATGTAGGATGGAGAAATGCACCGCGGGGAGGTCAGCATGGGGAGGTCAGGGAACATGCAGTGGCAATGTAGGATAGGTTTCTGAAAAACATCGCGGGGTGGTGCGCATTGTATGGGTGTGTTTTACATTACATTCACTAGTAGGAGTGAGAAAAACATCACGGGGTGGTGCGCATTGTATTGGTGTGTGTTACATTACATTCACTAGTGGGAGTGAGAAAAACATAACGGGGTGGTGTGAATCGGAGGGTCTGAATTAGGATAGGCGGTGAGTGGCAATGTAGGATGGAGAAAAGCACCGCGGGGTGGTCAGCATGGGGAGGTCAGGGAACATGCAGTTGCAATGTAGGGTAGGTTTCTGAAAACCATCGCGCGGTGGTGCGCATTGTATGGGTGTGTGTTACATTACATTGACTAGTAGGAGTGAGAAAAACATCACGGGGTGGTGCGCATTGTATGGGTGTGTGTTACATTACATTCACTAGTAGGAGTGAGAAAAACATCACGGGGTGGTGTGAATCAGAGGGTCGGAATTAGGATAGGCAGTGAGTGGCAATGTAGGATGGAGAAAAGCACCGCGGGGTGGTCAGCATGGGGAGGTCAGGGAACATGCAGTGGCAATGTAGGATAGGTTTCTGAAAAACATCGCGGGGTGGTGCGCATTGTATGAGTGTGTGTTACATTACATTCACTAGTAGGAGTGAGAAAAACATCACGGGGTGGTGCGCATTGTATGGGTGTGTGTTACATTACATTCACTAGTAGGAGTGAGAAAAACATCACGGGGTGGGGCGCATTGTATGGGTGTGTGTTACATTACATTCACTAGTAGGAGTGAGAAAAATATCATCGGGTGGTGCGCATTGTATGGGTGTGTGTTACATTACATTCACTAGTAGGAATGAAAAAACATCACGGGGTGGTGTGAATCGGAGGGTCTGAATTAGGATAGGCAGTGAGTGGCAATGTAGGATGGAGAAAAGCACCGCGGGGTGGTCAGCATGGGGAGGTTAGGGAACATGCAGTGGCAATGTAGGATAGGTTTCTGAAAAACATCGTGGGGTGGTGCGCATTGTATGGGTGTGTGTTACATTACATTCACTAGTAGGAGTTAGAAAAACATCACGGGGTGGTGCGCATTGTATGGCTGTGTGTTACATTACATTCACTAGTAGGAGTGAGAAAAACATCACGGGGTGGTGTGAATCGGAGGGTCTGAATTAGGATAGGCAGTGAGTAGCAATATAGGATGGAGAAAAGCACCGCGGGGTGGTCAGCATGGGGAGGTCAGGGAACATGCAGTGGCAATGTAGGATACGTTTCTGAAAAACATCGCGGGGTGGTGCGCATTGTATGGGTGTGTGTTACATTACATTCACTAGTAGGAGTGAGAAAAACATTACAGGGTGGGGCGCATTGTATTGGTGTGTGTTACATTACTTTCACTAGGAGGAGTGAGAAAAACATCACGGGGTGGGGCGCATTGTATGGGTGTTTGTTACATTACATTCACTAGTAGGAGTGAGAAAAACATCACGGTGTGGTGCGCATTGTATGGGTGTGTGTTACATTACATTCACTAGTAGGAGTGAGAAAAACATCACGGGGTGGTGCGCATTGTATGGGTGTGTGTTACATTACTTTCACTACTAGGAGTGAGAAAAACATCACGGGTTGGTGTGAATCGGAGAGACTGAATTAGGATAGGCAGTGAGTGGCAATGTAGGATGGAGAAAAGCACCGCGGGGTGGTCAGCATGGGGAGGTCAGGGAACATGCAGTGGCAATATAGGATAGGTTTCTGAAAAACATCGCGGGGTGGTGCGCATTGTATGGGTGTGTGTTACATTACATTCACTAGTAGGAGTGAGAAAAACACCACGGGGTGGTGTGATTCGGAGGGTCTGAATTAGGATAGGCAGTGAGTGGCAATGTAGGATGGAGAAAAGCACCGCGGGATGGTCAGCATGGGGAGGTCAGGGAACATGCAGTGGCAATGTAGGATAGGTTTCTGAAAAACATCGCGGGGTGGTGCGCATTGTATGGGTGTGTGTTACATTACATTCACTAGTAGGAGTGAGAAAAACATCACGGGGTGGTGCGCATTGTATGGGTGTGTGTTACATTACATTCACTAGTGGGAGTGAGAAAAACATCACGGGGTGGTGTGAATCGGAGGGTCTGAATTAGGATAGGCGTTGAGTGGCAATGTAAGTTGGAGAAAAGCACCGCAGGGTGGTCAGCATGGGGAGGTCAGGGAACATGCAGTGGCAATGTAGGATAGGTTTCTGAAAAATATCGAGGGGTGGTGCGCATTGTATGGGTGTGTGTTACATTACATTCACTTGTAGGAGTGAGAAAAACATCACGGGGTGGTGTGAATCGGAGGGTCTGAATTAGGATAGGCAGTGAGTGGCAATGTAGGATGGAGAAAAGCACCGCGGGGTGGTCAGCATGGGGAGGTCAGGGAACATGCAGTGGCAATGTAGGATAGGTTTCTGAAAAACATCGCGGGGTGGTGCGCATTGTATGGGTGTGTGTTACATTACATTCACTAGTAGGAGTGAGAAAAACATCACGGGGTGGTGCGCATTGTATGGGTGTGTGTTACATTGCATTCACTAGTAGGAGTGAGAAAAACATCACGGGGTGGGGCGCATTGTATGGGTGAGTGTTACATTACATTCACTAGAAGGAGTGAGAAAAACATCACGGGGTGGTGCGCATTGTATGGGTGTGTGTTACATTACATTCACTAGTAGGAGTGAGAAAAACATCACGGGGTGGTGCGCATTGTATGGGTGTGTGTTACATTACATTCACTACTAGGAGTGAGAAAAACATCACGGGTTGGTGTGAATCGGAGAGACTGAATTAGGATAGGCAGTGAGTGGCAATTTGGATGGAGAAAAGCACCGCGGGGTGGTCAGCATGGGGAGGTCAGGGAACATGCAGTGGCAATGTAGGATAGGTTTCTGAAAAACATCGCGGGGTGGTGCGCATTGTATGGGTGTGTGTTACATTACATTCACTAGTAGGAGTGAGAAAAACATCATGGGTTGGGGCGCATTGTATGGGTGTGTGTTACATTACATTCACTAGTAGGAGTGAGAAAAACATCACGGGGTGGTGCGCATTGTATGGGTGTGTGTTACATTACATTCACTAGTAGGAATGAAAAACATCACGGGGTGGTGTGAATCGGAGGGTCTGAATTAGGATAGGCAGTGAGTGGCAATGTAGGATGGAGAAAAGAACCGCGGGGTGGTCAGCATGGGGAGGTCAGGGAACATGCAGTGGCAATGTAGGATAGGTTTCTGAAAACCATCGCGGGGTGGTGCGCATTGTATGGGTGTGTGTTACATTACATTCACTAGTAGGAGTGAGAAAAACATCACGGGGTGGTGCGCATTGTATGGGTGTGTGTTACATTACATTCACTAGTAGGAGTGAGAAAAACATCACGGGGTGGTGTGAATCGGAGGGTCTGAATTAGGATAGGCAGTGAGTGGCAATGTAGGATGGAGAAAAGCACCGCGGGGTGGTCATCATGGGGAAGTCAGGGAACATGCAGTGGCAATGTAGGATAGGTTTCTGAAAAACTTCGCGGGGTGGTTCGCATTGTATGGGTTTGTGTTACATTACATTCACTAGTAGGAGTGAGAAAAACATCACGGAGTGGGGCGCATTGTATGGGTGTGTGTTACATTACATTCACTAGTAGGAGTGACAAAAACATCACGGGGTGGTGCGCGTTGTATGGGTGTGTGTTACATTACATTCACTAGTAGGAATGAAAAACATCACGGGGTGGTGTGAATCGGAGGGTCTGAATTAGGATAGGCAGTGAGTGGCAATGTAGGATGGAGAAAAGCACCGCGGGGTGGTCATCATGGGGAGGTCAGGGAACATGCAGTGGCAATGTAGGATAGGTTTCTGAAAAACATCGCGGGGTGGTGCGCATTGTATGGGTGTGTGTTACATTACATTCACTAGTAGGAGTGAGAAAAACATCACGGGGTGGTGCGCATTGTATGGGTGTGTGTTACATTACATTTTCTAGTAGGAGTGAGAAAAACATCACAGGGTGGTGTGAATCGGAGGGTCTGAATTAGGATAGGCAGTGAGTGGCAATGTAGGATGGAGAAAAGCACCGCGGGGTGGTCAGCATGGGGAGGTCAGGTAACATGCAGTGGCAATGTAGGATAGGTTTCTGAAAAACATCGCTGGGTGGTGCGCATTCTATGGGTGTGTGTTACATTACATTCACTAGTAGGAGTGAGAAAAACATCACAGGGTGGGGCGCATTGTATGGGTGTGTGTTACATTAGTTTCACTAGTAGGAGTGAAAAAAACATCACGGGGTGGGGCGCATTGTATGGGTGTGTGTTACATTACATTCACTAGTAGGAGTGAGAAAAACATCACGGGGTGGTGCGCATTGTATGGGTGTGTGTTACATTACATTCACTAGTAGGAGTGAGAAAAACATCACGGGGTGGTGCGCATTGTATGGGTGTGTGTTACATTACATTCACTACTAGGAGTGAGAAAAACATCACGGATTGGTGTGAATCGGAGAGACTGAATTAGGATAGGCAGTGAGTGGCAATGTAGGATGGAGAAAAGCACCGCGGGGTGGTCAGCATGGGGAGGTCAGGGAACATGCAGTGGCAAAGTCGGATAGGGTTCTGAAAAACATCGCGGGGTGGTGCGCATTGTATGGGTGTGTGTTACATTACATTCACTAGTAGGAGTGAGAAAAACATCACGGGGTGGTGCGCATTGTATGGGTGTGTGTTACATTACATTCACTAGTAGGAGTGAAAAAAACACCACGGGGTGGTGTGAATCGGAGGGTCTGAATTAGGATAGGCAGTGAGTGGCAATGTAGGATGTAGAAAAGCACCACGGGCTGGTCAGCATGGGCAGGTCAGGGAACATGCAGTGGCAATGTAGGATAGGTTTCTGAAAAACATCGCGGGGTGGTGCGCCTTGTATGGGTGTCTGTTACATTACATTCACTAGTAGGAGTGAGAAAAACATCGCGAGGTGGTGCGCATTGTATGGGTGTGTGTTACATTACATTCACTTGTAGGAGTGAGAAAAACATCACGGGGTGGTGTGAATCGGAGGGTCTGAATTAGGATAGGCAGTGAGTGGCAATGTAGGATGGAGAAAAGCACCGCGGGGTGGTCAGCATGGGGAGGTCAGGGAACATGCAGTGGCAATGTAGGATAGGTTTCTGAAAAACATCGCGGGGTGGTGCGCATTGTATGGGTGTGTGTTACATTACATTCACTAGTAGGAGTGAGAAAAACATCACGGGGTGGTGCGCATTGTATGGGTGTGTGTTACATTACATTCACTAGTAGGAGTGAGAAAAACACCACGGGGTGGTTTGAATCGGAGGGTCTGAATTAGGATAGGCAGTGAGTGGCAATGTAGGATGGAGAAAAGCACCGCGGGGTTTTTCAGCATGGGGAGGTCAGGGAACATTCAGTGGCAATGTAGGATAGGTTTCTGAAAAACATCGCGGGGTGGTGAGCATTGTATAGGTGTGTGTTACAATACCTTCACTAGTAGGAGTGAGAAAAACATCATTGGGTGGTGCGCATTATATGGGTGTGTGTTACATTACATTCACTAGTAGGAGTGAGAAAAACATCAAGGGGTGGTGTGAATCGGAGGGTCTGAATTAGGATAGCCCGTGAGTGGCAATGTAGGATGGAGAAAAGCACCGCGGGGTGGTCAGCATGGGGAGGTCAGGGAACATGCAGTGGCAATGTAGGGTAGTTTTCTGAAAAACATCGCGGGGTGGTGCGCATTGTATGGGTGTGTGTTACATTACATTCACTAGTAGGAGTGAGAAAAATATCACGGGGTGGGGCGCATTGTATGGGTGTGTGTTACATTACATTCACTAGTAGGAGTGAGAAAAACATCTCGGGGTGGTGCGCATTGTATGGGTGTGTGTTACATTACATTCACTAGTAGGAGTGAGAAACTCATCACGGGGTGGTGCGCATTGTATGGGTGTGTGTTACATTACATTCACTAGTGGGAGTGAGAAAAACATCACGTGGTGGTGTGAATCGGAGGGTCTGAATTAGGATAGGCAGTGAGTGGCAATGTAGGATGGAGAAAAGCACCGCGGGGTGGTCAGCATGGGGAGGTCAGGGAAAATGCAGTGGCAATGTAGGATAGGTTTCCTAAAAACATCGTGGGGTGGTGCGCATTGTATGGGTGTGTGTTACATTACATTCACTAGTAGGAGTGAGAAAAACCTCACGGGGTGGTGTGAATCGGAGGGTCTGAATTAGGATAGGCAGTGATTGGCAATGTAGGATCGAGAAAAGCACCGCGGGGTGGTCAGCATGGGGAGGTCAGGGAACATGCAGTGGGAATGTAGGATAGGTTTCTGAAAATCATCGCGGGGTGGTGCGCATTGTATGGGTGTGTGTTACATTACATTCACTAGTAGGAGTGAGAAAAACATCACAGGGTGGTGCGCATTGTATGGGTGTGTGTTACATTACATTCACTAGTGGGAGTGAGAAAAACATCACGGTGTGGTGTGAATCGGAGGGTCTGAATTAGGATACGCAGTGAATGGCAATGTAAGTTGGAGAAAAGCATCGCAGGGTGGTCAGCATGGGGAGGTCAGGGAACATGCAGTGGCAATGTAGGATAGGTTTCTGAAAAATATCGAGGGGTGGTGCGCATTGTATGGGTGTGTGTTACATTACATTCACTTGTAGGAGTGAGAAAAACATCACGGGGTGGTGTGAATCGGAGGGTCTGAATTAAGATAGGCAGTGAGTGGCAATGTAGGATGGAGAAAAGCACCGCGGGGTGGTCAGCATGGGGAGGTCAGGGAACATGCAGTGGCAATGTTGGATAGGTTTCTGAAAAACATCGCGGGGTGGTGCGCATTGTATGGGTGTGTGTTACATTACATTCACTAGTAGGAGTGAGAAAAACATCGCGGGGTGGTGCGCATTGTATGGGTGTGTGTTACATTACATTCACTAGTAGGAGTGAGAAAAACATCACGGGGTGGGGCGCATTGTATGGGTGTGTGTTACATTACATTCACTAGTAGGAGTGAGAAAAACATCACGGGGTGGTGCGCATTGTATGGGTGTGTGTTACATTACATTCACAGGTAGGAATGAAAAAACATCACGGGGTGGTGTGAATCGGAGTGTCTGAATTAGGATAGGCAGTGAGTGGCAATGTAGGATGGAGAAAAGCACCGCGGGGTGGTCAGCATGGGGAGGTCAGGGAACATGCAGTGGCAATGTAGGATAGGTTTCTGAAAAACATCGTGGGGTGGTGCGCATTGTATGGGTGTGTGTTACATTACATTCACTAGTAGGAGTGAGAAAAACATCACGGGGTGGTGCGCATTGTATGGGTGTGTGTTACATTACATTCACTAGTAGGAGTGAGAAAAACATCACGGGGTGGTGTGAATCGGAGGGTCTGAATTAGGATAGGCAGTGAGTGGCAATATAGGATGGAGAAAAGCACCGCGGGGTGGTCAGCATGGGGAGGTCAGGGAACATGCAGTGGCAATGTAGGATAGGTTTCTGAAAAACATCGCGGGGTGGTGCGCATTGTATGGGTGTGTGTTACATTACATTCACTAGTAGGAGTGAGAAAAACATCACGGGGTGGTGCGCATTGTATGGGTGTGTGTTACATTACATTCACTAGTAGGAGTGAGAAAAACATCACGGGGTGGTGCGCATTGTATGGGTGTGTGTTACATTACATTCACTACTAGGAGTGAGAAAAACATCACGGGTTGGTGTGAATCGGAGAGACTGAATTAGGATAGGCAGTGAGTGGCAATGTAGGATGGAGAAAAGCACCGCGGGGTGCTCAGCATGGGGAGGTCAGGGAACATGCAGTGGCAATGTAGGATAGGTTTCTGAAAAACATCGCGGGGTGGTGCGCATTGTATGGGTGTGTGTTACATTACATTCACTAGTAGGAGTGAGAAAAACATCACGGGGTGGTGTGCATTGTATGGGTGTGTGTTACATTACATTCACTAGTGGGAGTGAGAAAAACATCACGGGGTGGTGTGAATCGGAGGGTCTGAATTAGGATAGGCGGTGAGTGGCAATGTAGGATGGAGAAAAGCACCGCGGGGTGGTCAGCATGGGGAGGTCAGGGAACATGCAGTTGCAATGTAGGATAGGTTTCTGAAAACCATCGCGGGGTGGTGCGCATTGTATGGGTGTGTGTTACATTACATTCACTAGTAGGAGTGAGAAAAACAGCACGGGGTGGTGCGCATTGTATGGCTGTGTGTTACATTACATTCACTAGTAGGAGTGAGAAAAACATCACGGGGTGGTGTTAATCGGAGGGTCTGAATTAGGATAGGCAGTGAGTGGCAATTTGGATGGAGAAAAGCACCGCGGGGTGGTCAGCATGGGGAGGTCAGGGAACATGCAGTGGCAATGTAGGATAGGTTTCTGAAAAACATCGCGAGGTGGTGCGCATTGTATGGGTGTGTGTTACATTACATTCACTAGTAGGAGTGAGAAAAACATCACGGGGTGGTGCGCATTGTATGGGTGTGTGTTACATTACGTTCACTAGTAGGAATGAAAAACATCACGGGGTGGTGTGAATCGGAGGGTCTGAATTAGGATAGGCAGTGAGTGGCAATGTAGGATGGAGAAAAGAACCGCGGGGTGGTCAGCATGGGGAGGTCAGGGAACATGCAGTGGCAATGTAGGATAGGTTTCTGAAAAACATCGCGGGGTGGTGCGCATTGTATGGGTGTGTGTTACATTACATTCACTTGTAGGAGTGAGAAAAACATCACGGGGTTGTGCGCATTGTATCGGTGTGTGTTACATTATATTCACTAGTAGGAGTGAGAAAAACATCACGGGGTGGTGTGAATAGGAGGGTCTTAATTAGGATAGGCAGTGAGTGGCAGTGTAGGATGGAGAAAAGCACCGCGGGGTGGTCAGCATGGGGAGGTCAGGGAACATGCAGTGGCAATGTAGGATAGGTTTCTGAAAACCATCGCGGGGTGGTGCGCATTGTATGGGGGTGTGTGTTACATTATATTCACTAGTAGGAGTGAGAAAAACATCACGGGGTGGTGCGCATTGTATGGGTGTGTGTTACATTACATTCACTAGTAGTTGTGAGAAAAACATCATGGGGTGGTGTGAATCGGAGGGTCTGAATTAGGATAGGCAGTGAGTGGCAATGTAGGATGGAGAAAAGCACCGCGGGGTGGTCAGCATGGGGAGGTCAGGGAACATGCAGTGGCAATGTAGGATAGGTTTCTGAAAAACATCGTGGGGTGGTGCGCATTGTATGGGTGTGTGTTACATTACATTCACTAGTAGGAGTGAGAAAAACATCACAGGGTGGGGCGCATTGTATGGGTGTGTGTTACATTACTTTCACTAGTAGGAGTGAAAAAAACATCACGGGGTGGGGCGCATTGTATGGGTGTGTGTTACATTACATTCACTAGTAGGAGTGAGAAAAACATCACGGGGTGGTGCGCATTGTATGGGTGTGTTTTACATTACATTCACTAGTAGGAGTGAGAAAAACATCACGGGGTGGTGCGCATTGTATGGGTGTGTGTTACATTACATTCACTAGTAGGAGTGAGAAAAACATCACGGGGTGGTGCGCATTGTATGGGTGTGTGTTACATTACATTCACTAGTAGGAGTGAGAAAAACATCACGGGGTGGTGTGAATCGGAGGGTCTGAATTAGGATAGGCAGTGAGTGTCAATGTAGGATGGAGAAAAGCACCGCGGGGTGGTCATCATGGGAAGGTCAGGGAACATGCAGCGGCAATGTAGGATAGGTTTCTGAAAAACATCGCGGGGTGGTGCGCATTGTATGGGTGTGTGTTACATTACATTCACTTGTAGGAGTGAGAAAAACATCACGGGGTGGTGTGAATCGGAGGGTCTGAATTAGGATAGGCAGTGAGTGGCAATGTAGGATGGAGAAAAGCACCGCAGGGTGGTCAGCATGGGGAGGTCAGGGAACATGCAGTGGCAATGTAGGATAGGTTTCTGAAAAATATCGCGGGGTGGTGCGCATTGTATGGGTGTGTGTTACATTACATTCACTAGTAGGAGTGAGAAAAACATCATTGGGTGGTGCGCATTGTATGGGTGTGTGTTAAATTACATTCACTAGTAGGAGTGAGAAAAACATCACGGGGTGGTGTGAATCGGAGGGTCTGAATTAGGATAGGCCGTGAGTGGCAATGTAGGATGGAGAAAAGCACCTCAGGGTGGTCAGCATGGGGAGGTCAGGGAACATGCAGTGGCAATATAGGGTAGTTTTCTGAAAAACATCGCGGGGTGGTGCGCATTGTATGGGTGTGTGTTGCATTACATTCACTAGTGGGAGTGAGAAAAATATCACGGGGTGGGGCGCATTGTTTGGGTGTGTGTTACATTACATTCACTAGTAGGAGTGAGAAAAACATCTCGGGGTGGTGCGCATTGTATGGGTGTGTGTTACATTACATTCACTAGTAGGAGTGAGAAACTCATCACGGGGTGGTGCGCATTGTATGGGTGTGTGTTACATTACATTCACTAGTGGGAGTGAGAAACACATCACGTGGTGGTGTGAATCGGAGGGTCTGAATTAGAATAGGCAGTGAGTGGCAATGTAGGATGGAGAAAAGCACCGCAGGGTGGTCAGCATGGGGAGGTCAGGCAAAATGCAGTGGCAATGTAGGATAGGTTTCTGAAAAACATCGCAGGGTGGTGCGCATTGTATGGGTGTGTGTTACATTACATTCACTAGTAGGAGTGAGAAAAACATCACGGGGTGGTGCGCATTGTATGGGTGTGTGTTACATTACATTCACTAGTGGGAGTGAGAAAAACATCACGGGGTGGTGTGAATCGGAGGGTCTGTATTAGGATAGGCGGTGAGTGGCAATGTAGGATGGAGAAAAGCACCGCGGGGTGGTCAGCATGGAGAGGTCAGGGAACATGCAGTGGCAATGTAGGATAGGTTTCTGAAAAACATCGCGGGTTGGTGCGCATTGTATGGGTGTGTGTTACATTACATTCACTAGTAGGAGTGAGAAAAACATCACGGGGTGGTGCGCATTGTATGGGTGTGTGTTACATTACATTCACTAGTGGGAGTGAGAAAAACATCACGGGGTGGTGTGAATCGGAGGGTCTGAATTAGGATAGGCAGTGAGTGGCAATGTAGGATGGAGAAAAGCACCGCGGGGTGGTCAGCATGGGGAGGTCAGGGAACATGCAGTGGCAATGTAGGATAGGTTTCTGAAAAATATCGAGGGGTGCTGCGCATTGTATGGGTGTGTGTTACATTACATTCACATGTAGGAGTTAGAAAAACATCACGGGGTGGTGTGAATCGGAGGGTCTGAATTAGGATAGGCAGTGAGTGGCAATGTAGGATGGAGAAAAGCACCGCGGGGTGGTCAGCATGGGGAGGTCAGGGAACATGCAGTGGCAATGTAGGAGAGGTTTCTGAAAAACATCGCGGGGTGGTGCGCATTGTATGGGTGTGTGTTACATTACATTCACTAGTAGGAGTGAGAAAAACATCACGGGGTGGTGTGAATCGGAGGGTCTGTATTAGGATAGGCAGTGATTGCCAATATAGATGGAGAAAAGCACCGCGGGGTGGTCAGCATGGGGAGGTCAGGGAACATGCAGTGGCAATGTAGGATAGGTTTCTGAAAATCATCGCGGGGTGGTGCGCATTGTATGTGTGTGTGTTACATTCAATTCACTAGTAGTAGTGAGAAAAACATCACAGGGTGGTGCGCATTGTATGGGTGTGTGTTACATTACATTCACTAGTGGGAGTGAGAAAAACATCACGGGGTGGTGTGAATCGGAGGGTCTGAATTAGGATAGGCAGTGAGTGGCAATGTAAGTTGGAGAAAAGCACCGCAGGGTGGTCAGCATGGGGAGGTCAGGGAACATGCAGTGGCAATGTAGGATAGGTTTCTGAAAAATATCGAGGGGTGGTGCGCATTGTATGGGTGTGTGTTACATTACATTCCCTTGTAGCAGTGAGAAAAACATCACGGGGTGGTGTGAATCGGAGGGTCTGAATTAGGATAGGCAGTGAGTGGCAATGTAGGATGGAGAAAAGCACCGCGGGGTGGTCAGCATGGGGAGGTCAGGGAACATGCAGTGGCAATGTAGGATAGGTTTCTGAAAAACATCGCGGGGTGGTGCGCATTGTATGGGTGTGTGTTACATTACATTCACTAGTAGGAGTGAGAAAAACATCACGGGGTGGTGCGCATTGTATGGGTGTGTGTTACATTACATTCACTAGTAGGAGTGAGAAAAACATCACGGGGTGGGGCGCATTGTATGGGTGTGTGTTACATTACATTCACTAGTAGGAGTGAGAAAAACATCACGGGGTGGTGCGCATTGTATGGGTGTGTGTTACATTACATTCACTAGTAGGAGTGAGAAAAACATCACGGGGTGGTGTGAATCGGAGGGTCTGAATTAGGATAGGCAGTGAGTGGCAATGTAGGATGGAGAAAAGCACCGCGGGGTGGTCAGCATGTGGAGGTCAGGGAACATGCAGTGGCAATGTAGGATAGGTTTCTGAAAAATATCGAGGGGTGCTGCGCATTGTATGGGTGTGTGTTACATTACATTCACTTGTAGGAGTGAGAAAAACATCACGGGGTGGTGTGAATCGGAGGGTCTGAATTAGGATAGGCAGTGAGTGGCAATGTAGGATGGAGAAAAGCACCGCGGGGTGGTCAGCATGGGGAGGTCAGGGAACATGCAGTGGCAATGTAGGAGAGGTTTCTGAAAATCATCGTGGGGTGGTGCGCATTGTATGGGTGTGTGTTACATTACATTCACTAGTAGGAGTGAGAAAAACATCACAGGGTGGTGGGCATTGTATGGGTGTGTGTTACATTACATTCACTAGTGGGAGTGAGAAAAACATCACGGGGTGGTGTGAATCGGAGGGTCTGAATTAGGATAGGCAGTGAGTGGCAATGTAAGTTGGAGAAAAGCATCGCAGGGTGGTCAGCATGGGGAGGTCAGGGAACATGCAGTGGCAATGTAGGATAGGTTTCTGAAAAATATCGAGGGGTGGTGCGCATTGTATGGGTGTGTGTTACATTACATTCACTTGTAGGAGTGAGAAAAACATCACGGGGTGGTGTGAATCGGAGGGTCTGAATTAGGATAGGCAGTGAGTGGCAATGTAGGATGGAGAAAAGCACCGCGGGGTGGTCAGCATGGGGAGGTCAGGGAACATGCAGTGGCAATGTAGGATAGGTTTCTGAAAAACATCGCGAGGTGGTGCGCATTGTATGGGTGTGTGTTACATTACATTCACTAGTAGGAGTGAGAAAAACATCACGGGGTGGTGCGCATTGTATGGGTGTGTGTTACATTACATTCACTAGTAGGAATGAAAAACATCACGGGGTGGTGTGAATCGGAGGGTCTGAATTAGGATAGGCAGTGAGTGGCAATGTAGGATGGAGAAAAGAACCGCGGGGTGGTCAGCATGGGGAGGTCAGGGAACATGCAGTGGCAATGTAGGATAGGTTTCTGAAAAACATCGCGGGGTGGTGCGCATTGTATGGGTGTGTGTTACATTACATTCACTTGTAGGAGTGAGAAAAACATCACGGGGTTGTGCGCATTGTATCGGTGTGTGTTACATTATATTCACTAGTAGGAGTGAGAAAAACATCACGGGGTGGTGTGAATAGGAGGGTCTGAATTAGGATAGGCAGTGAGTGGCAGTGTAGGATGGAGAAAAGCACCGCGGGGTGGTCAGCATGGGGAGGTCAGGGAACATGCAGTGGCAATGTAGGATAGGTTTCTGAAAACCATCGCGGGGTGGTACGCATTGTATGGGTGTGTGTTACATTACATTCACTAGTAGGAGTGAGAAAAACATCACGGGGTGGTGCGCATTGTATGGGTGTGTGTTACATTACATTCACTAGTGGGAGTGATAAAAACATCATGGGGTGGTGTGAATAGGAGGGTCTGAATTAGGATAGGCAGTGAGTGGCAATGTAGGATGGAGAAAAGCACCGCGGTGTGGTCAGCATGGGGAGGTCAGGGAACATGCAGTGGCAATGTAGGATAGGTTTCTGAAAACCATCGCGGGGTGGTGCGCATTGTATGGGGGTGTGTGTTACATTATATTCACTAGTAGGAGTGAGAAAAACATCACGGGGTGGTGCGCATTGTATGGGTGTGTGTTACATTACATTCACTAGTAGTTGTGAGAAAAACATCATGGGGTGGTGTGAATCGGAGGGTCTGAATTAGGATAGGCAGTGAGTGGCAATGTAGGATGGAGAAAAGCACCGCGGGGTGGTCAGCATGGGGAGGTCAGGGAACATGCAGTGGCAATGTAGGATAGGTTTCTGAAAAACATCGTGGGGTGGTGCGCATTGTATGGGTGTGTGTTACATTACATTCACTAATAGGAGTGAGAAAAACATCACAGGGTGGGGCGCATTGTATGGGTGTCTGTTACATTACTTTCACTAGTAGGAGTGAAAAAAACATCACGGGGTGGGGCGCATTGTATGGGTGTGTGTTACATTACATTCACTAGTAGGAGTGAGAAAAACATCACGGGGTGGTGCGCATTGTATGGGTGTGATTTACATTACATTCACTAGTAGGAGTGAGAAAAACATCACGGGGTGGTGCGCATTGTATGGGTGTGTGTTACATTACATTCACTAGTAGGAGTGAGAAAAACATCACGGGGTGGTGCGCATTGTATGGGTGTGTGTTACATTACATTCACTAGTAGGAGTGAGAAAAACATCACGGGGTGGTGTGAATCGGAGGGTCTGAATTAGGATAGGCAGTGAGTGTCAATGTAGGATGGAGAAAAGCACCGCGGGGTGGTCATCATGGGAAGGTCAGGGAACATGCAGCGGCAATGTAGGATAGGTTTCTGAAAAACATCGCGGGGTGGTGCGCATTGTATGGGTGTGTGTTACATTACATTCACTTGTAGGAGTGAGAAAAACATCACGGGGTGGTGTGAATCGGAGGGTCTGAATTAGGATAGGCAGTGAGTGGCAATGTAGGATGGAGAAAAGCACCGCGGGGTGGTCAGCATGGGGAGGTCAGGGAACATGCAGTGGCAATGTAGGATAGGTTTCTGAAAAACATCGCGGGGTGGTGCGCATTGTATGGGTGTGTGTTACATTACATTCACTAGTAGGAGTGAGAAAAACATCACGGGGTCGTGCGCATTGTATGGGTGTGTGTTACATTACATTCACTAGTAGGAGTGAGAAAAACATCACGGGGTTGTGCGCATTGTATCGGTGTGTGTTACATTATATTCACTAGTAGGAGTGAGAAAAACATCACGGGGTGGTGTGAATAGGAGGGTCTGAATTAGGATAGGCAGTGAGTGGCAGTGTAGGATGGAGAAAAGCACCGCGGGGTGGTCAGCATGGGGAGGTCAGGGAACATGCAGTGGCAATGTAGGATAGGTTTCTGAAAACCATCGCGGGGTGGTGCGCATTGTATGGGTGTGTGTTACATTACATTCACTAGTAGGAGTGAGAAAAACATCACGGGGTGGTGCGCATTG
Organism: Cavia porcellus; assembly: GCF_034190915.1. NCBI lineage: Eukaryota > Metazoa > Chordata > Mammalia > Rodentia > Caviidae > Cavia > Cavia porcellus. The sequence goes on from NW_026947515.1 coordinate 34,690,358, forward strand.
TATGGGTGTGTGTTACATTACATTCACTAGTGGGAGTGATAAAAACATCACGGGGTGGTGTGAATAGGAGGGTCTGAATTAGGATAGGCAGTGAGTGGCAATGTAGGATGGAGAAAAGCACCGCGGTGTGGTCAGCATGGGGAGGTCAGGGAACATGCAGTGGCAATGTAGGATAGGTTTCTGAAAACCATCGCGGGGTGGTGCGCATTGTATGGGGGTGTGTGTTACATTATATTCACTAGTAGGAGTGCGAAAAACATCACGGGGTGGTGCGCATTGTATGGGTGTGTGTTACATTACATTCACTAGTAGTTGTGAGAAAAACATCATGGGGTGGTGTGAATCGGAGGGTCTGAATTAGGATAGGCAGTGAGTGGCAATGTAGGATGGAGAAAAGCACCGCGGGGTGGTCAGCATGGGGAGGTCAGGGAACATGCAGTGGCAATGTAGGATAGGTTTCTGAAAAACATCGTGGGGTGGTGCGCATTGTATGGGTGTGTGTTACATTACATTCACTAGTAGGAGTGAGAAAAACATCACAGGGTGGGGCGCATTGTATGGGTGTGTGTTACATTACTTTCACTAGTAGGAGTGAAAAAAACATCACGGGGTGGGGCGCATTGTATGGGTGTGTGTTACATTACATTCACTAGTAGGAGTGAGAAAAACATCACGGGGTGGTGCGCATTGTATGGGTGTGTTTTACATTACATTCACTAGTAGGAGTGAGAAAAACATCACGGGGTGGTGCGCATTGTATGGGTGTGTGTTACATTACATTCACTAGTAGGAGTGAGAAAAACATCACGGGGTGGTGCGCATTGTATGGGTGTGTGTTACATTACATTCACTAGTAGGAGTGAGAAAAACATCACGGGGTGGTGTGAATCGGAGGGTCTGAATTAGGATAGGCAGTGAGTGTCAATGTAGGATGGAGAAAAGCACCGCGGGGTGGTCATCATGGGAAGGTCAGGGAACATGCAGCGGCAATGTAGGATAGGTTTCTGAAAAACATCGCGGGGTGGTGCGCATTGTATGGGTGTGTGTTACATTACATTCACTTGTAGGAGTGAGAAAAACATCACGGGGTGGTGTGAATCGGAGGGTCTGAATTAGGATAGGCAGTGAGTGGCAATGTAGGATGGAGAAAAGCACCGCAGGGTGGTCAGCATGGGGAGGTCAGGGAACATGCAGTGGCAATGTAGGATAGGTTTCTGAAAAATATCGCGGGGTGGTGCGCATTGTATGGGTGTGTGTTACATTCCATTCACTAGTAGTAGTGAGAAAAACATCACAGGGTGGTGCGCATTGTATGGGTGTGTGTTACATTACATTCACTAGTAGGAGTGAGAAAAACATCACGGGGTGGTGTGCATTGTATGGGTGTGTGTTACATTACATTCACTAGTGGGAGTGAGAAAAACATCACGGGGTGGTGTGAATCGGAGGGTCTGAATTAGGATAGGCAGTGAGTGGCAATGTAGGATGGAGAAAAGCACCGCGGGGTGGTCAGCATGGGGAGGTCAGGGAACATGCAGTGGCAATGTAGGATAGGTTTCTGAAAAATATCGAGGGGTGCTGCGCATTGTATGGGTGTGTGTTACATTACATTCACATGTAGGAGTTAGAAAAACATCACGGGGTGGTGTGAATCGGAGGGTCTGAATTAGGATAGGCAGTGAGTGGCAATGTAGGATGGAGAAAAGCACCGCGGGGTGGTCAGCATGGGGAGGTCAGGGAACATGCAGTGGCAATGTAGGAGAGGTTTCTGAAAAACATCGCGGGGTGGTGCGCATTGTATGGGTGTGTGTTACATTACATTCACTAGTAGGAGTGAGAAAAACATCACGGGGTGGTGTGAATCGGAGGGTCTGTATTAGGATAGGCAGTGATTGCCAATATAGATGGAGAAAAGCACCGCGGGGTGGTCAGCATGGGGAGGTCAGGGAACATGCAGTGGCAATGTAGGATAGGTTTCTGAAAATCATCGCGGGGTGGTGCGCATTGTATGTGTGTGTGTTACATTCCATTCACTAGTAGTAGTGAGAAAAACATCACAGGGTGGTGCGCATTGTATGGGTGTGTGTTACATTACATTCACTAGTGGGAGTGAGAAAAACATCACGGGGTGGTGTGAATCGGAGGGTCTGAATTAGGATAGGCAGTGAGTGGCAATGTAAGTTGGAGAAAAGCACCGCAGGGTGGTCAGCATGGGGAGGTCAGGGAACATGCAGTGGCAATGTAGGATAGGTTTCTGAAAAATATCGAGGGGTGGTGCGCATTGTATGGGTGTGTGTTACATTACATTCCCTTGTAGCAGTGAGAAAAACATCACGGGGTGGTGTGAATCGGAGGGTCTGAATTAGGATAGGCAGTGAGTGGCAATGTAGGATGGAGAAAAGCACCGCGGGGTGGTCAGCATGGGGAGGTCAGGGAACATGCAGTGGCAATGTAGGATAGGTTTCTGAAAAACATCGCGGGGTGGTGCGCATTGTATGGGTGTGTGTTACATTACATTCACTAGTAGGAGTGAGAAAAACATCACGGGGTGGTGCGCATTGTATGGGTGTGTGTTACATTACATTCACTAGTAGGAGTGAGAAAAACATCACGGGGTGGGGCGCATTGTATGGGTGTGTGTTACATTACATTCACTAGTAGGAGTGAGAAAAACATCACGGGGTGGTGCGCATTGTATGGGTGTGTGTTACATTACATTCACTAGTAGGAGTGAGAAAAACATCACGGGGTGGTGTGAATCGGAGGGTCTGAATTAGGATAGGCAGTGAGTGGCAATGTAGGATGGAGAAAAGCACCGCGGGGTGGTCAGCATGTGGAGGTCAGGGAACATGCAGTGGCAATGTAGGATAGGTTTCTGAAAAATATCGAGGGGTGCTGCGCATTGTATGGGTGTGTGTTACATTACATTCACTTGTAGGAGTGAGAAAAACATCACGGGGTGGTGTGAATCGGAGGGTCTGAATTAGGATAGGCAGTGAGTGGCAATGTAGGATGGAGAAAAGCACCGCGGGGTGGTCAGCATGGGGAGGTCAGGGAACATGCAGTGGCAATGTAGGAGAGGTTTCTGAAAATCATCGTGGGGTGGTGCGCATTGTATGGGTGTGTGTTACATTACATTCACTAGTAGGAGTGAGAAAAACATCACAGGGTGGTGGGCATTGTATGGGTGTGTGTTACATTACATTCACTAGTGGGAGTGAGAAAAACATCACGGGGTGGTGTGAATCGGAGGGTCTGAATTAGGATAGGCAGTGAGTGGCAATGTAAGTTGGAGAAAAGCATCGCAGGGTGGTCAGCATGGGGAGGTCAGGGAACATGCAGTGGCAATGTAGGATAGGTTTCTGAAAAATATCGAGGGGTGGTGCGCATTGTATGGGTGTGTGTTACATTACATTCACTTGTAGGAGTGAGAAAAACATCACGGGGTGGTGTGAATCGGAGGGTCTGAATTAGGATAGGCAGTGAGTGGCAATGTAGGATGGAGAAAAGCACCGCGGGGTGGTCAGCATGGGGAGGTCAGGGAACATGCAGTGGCAATGTAGGATAGGTTTCTGAAAAACATCGCGAGGTGGTGCGCATTGTATGGGTGTGTGTTACATTACATTCACTAGTAGGAGTGAGAAAAACATCACGGGGTGGTGCGCATTGTATGGGTGTGTGTTACATTACATTCACTAGTAGGAATGAAAAACATCACGGGGTGGTGTGAATCGGAGGGTCTGAATTAGGATAGGCAGTGAGTGGCAATGTAGGATGGAGAAAAGAACCGCGGGGTGGTCAGCATGGGGAGGTCAGGGAACATGCAGTGGCAATGTAGGATAGGTTTCTGAAAAACATCGCGGGGTGGTGCGCATTGTATGGGTGTGTGTTACATTACATTCACTTGTAGGAGTGAGAAAAACATCACGGGGTTGTGCGCATTGTATCGGTGTGTGTTACATTATATTCACTAGTAGGAGTGAGAAAAACATCACGGGGTGGTGTGAATAGGAGGGTCTGAATTAGGATAGGCAGTGAGTGGCAGTGTAGGATGGAGAAAAGCACCGCGGGGTGGTCAGCATGGGGAGGTCAGGGAACATGCAGTGGCAATGTAGGATAGGTTTCTGAAAACCATCGCGGGGTGGTACGCATTGTATGGGTGTGTGTTACATTACATTCACTAGTAGGAGTGAGAAAAACATCACGGGGTGGTGCGCATTGTATGGGTGTGTGTTACATTACATTCACTAGTGGGAGTGATAAAAACATCATGGGGTGGTGTGAATAGGAGGGTCTGAATTAGGATAGGCAGTGAGTGGCAATGTAGGATGGAGAAAAGCACCGCGGTGTGGTCAGCATGGGGAGGTCAGGGAACATGCAGTGGCAATGTAGGATAGGTTTCTGAAAACCATCGCGGGGTGGTGCGCATTGTATGGGGGTGTGTGTTACATTATATTCACTAGTAGGAGTGAGAAAAACATCACGGGGTGGTGCGCATTGTATGGGTGTGTGTTACATTACATTCACTAGTAGTTGTGAGAAAAACATCATGGGGTGGTGTGAATCGGAGGGTCTGAATTAGGATAGGCAGTGAGTGGCAATGTAGGATGGAGAAAAGCACCGCGGGGTGGTCAGCATGGGGAGGTCAGGGAACATGCAGTGGCAATGTAGGATAGGTTTCTGAAAAACATCGTGGGGTGGTGCGCATTGTATGGGTGTGTGTTACATTACATTCACTAATAGGAGTGAGAAAAACATCACAGGGTGGGGCGCATTGTATGGGTGTCTGTTACATTACTTTCACTAGTAGGAGTGAAAAAAACATCACGGGGTGGGGCGCATTGTATGGGTGTGTGTTACATTACATTCACTAGTAGGAGTGAGAAAAACATCACGGGGTGGTGCGCATTGTATGGGTGTGATTTACATTACATTCACTAGTAGGAGTGAGAAAAACATCACGGGGTGGTGCGCATTGTATGGGTGTGTGTTACATTACATTCACTAGTAGGAGTGAGAAAAACATCACGGGGTGGTGCGCATTGTATGGGTGTGTGTTACATTACATTCACTAGTAGGAGTGAGAAAAACATCACGGGGTGGTGTGAATCGGAGGGTCTGAATTAGGATAGGCAGTGAGTGTCAATGTAGGATGGAGAAAAGCACCGCGGGGTGGTCATCATGGGAAGGTCAGGGAACATGCAGCGGCAATGTAGGATAGGTTTCTGAAAAATATCGCGGGGTGGTGCGCATTGTATGGGTGTGTGTTACATTACATTCACTTGTAGGAGTGAGAAAAACATCACGGGGTGGTGTGAATCGGAGGGTCTGAATTAGGATAGGCAGTGAGTGGCAATGTAGGATGGAGAAAAGCACCGCGGGGTGGTCAGCATGGGGAGGTCAGGGAACATGCAGTGGCAATGTAGGATAGGTTTCTGAAAAACATCGCGGGGTGGTGCGCATTGTATGGGTGTGTGTTACATTACATTCACTAGTAGGAGTGAGAAAAACATCACGGGGTCGTGCGCATTGTATGGGTGTGTGTTACATTACATTCACTAGTAGGAGTGAGAAAAACATCACGGGGTTGTGCGCATTGTATCGGTGTGTGTTACATTATATTCACTAGTAGGAGTGAGAAAAACATCACGGGGTGGTGTGAATAGGAGGGTCTGAATTAGGATAGGCAGTGAGTGGCAGTGTAGGATGGAGAAAAGCACCGCGGGGTGGTCAGCATGGGGAGGTCAGGGAACATGCAGTGGCAATGTAGTATAGGTTTCTGAAAACCATCGCGGGGTGGTGCGCATTGTATGGGTGTGTGTTACATTACATTCACTAGTAGGAGTGAGAAAAACATCACGGGGTGGTGCGCATTGTATGGGTGTGTGTTACATTACATTCACTAGTGGGAGTGATAAAAACATCACGGGGTGGTGTGAATAGGAGGGTCTGAATTAGGATAGGCAGTGAGTGGCAATGTAGGATGGAGAAAAGCACCGCGGTGTGGTCAGCATGGGGAGGTCAGGGAACATGCAGTGGCAATGTAGGATAGGTTTCTGAAAACCATCGCGGGGTGGTGCGCATTGTATGGGGGTGTGTGTTACATTATATTCACTAGTAGGAGTGCGAAAAACATCACGGGGTGGTGCGCATTGTATGGGTGTGTGTTACATTACATTCACTAGTAGTTGTGAGAAAAACATCATGGGGTGGTGTGAATCGGAGGGTCTGAATTAGGATAGGCAGTGAGTGGCAATGTAGGATGGAGAAAAGCACCGCGGGGTGGTCAGCATGGGGAGGTCAGGGAACATGCAGTGGCAATGTAGGATAGGTTTCTGAAAAACATCGTGGGGTGGTGCGCATTGTATGGGTGTGTGTTACATTACATTCACTAGTAGGAGTGAGAAAAACATCACAGGGTGGGGCGCATTGTATGGGTGTGTGTTACATTACTTTCACTAGTAGGAGTGAAAAAAACATCACGGGGTGGGGCGCATTGTATGGGTGTGTGTTACATTACATTCACTAGTAGGAGTGAGAAAAACATCACGGGGTGGTGCGCATTGTATGGGTGTGTTTTACATTACATTCACTAGTAGGAGTGAGAAAAACATCACGGGGTGGTGCGCATTGTATGGGTGTGTGTTACATTACATTCACTAGTAGGAGTGAGAAAAACATCACGGGGTGGTGCGCATTGTATGGGTGTGTGTTACATTACATTCACTAGTAGGAGTGAGAAAAACATCACGGGGTGGTGTGAATCGGAGGGTCTGAATTAGGATAGGCAGTGAGTGTCAATGTAGGATGGAGAAAAGCACCGCGGGGTGGTCATCATGGGAAGGTCAGGGAACATGCAGCGGCAATGTAGGATAGGTTTCTGAAAAACATCGCGGGGTGGTGCGCATTGTATGGGTGTGTGTTACATTACATTCACTTGTAGGAGTGAGAAAAACATCACGGGGTGGTGTGAATCGGAGGGTCTGAATTAGGATAGGCAGTGAGTGGCAATGTAGGATGGAGAAAAGCACCGCAGGGTGGTCAGCATGGGGAGGTCAGGGAACATGCAGTGGCAATGTAGGATAGGTTTCTGAAAAATATCGCGGGGTGGTGCGCATTGTATGGGTGTGTGTTACATTACATTCACTAGTAGGAGTGAGAAAAACATCATTGGGTGGTGCGCATTGTATGGGTGTGTGTTAAATTACATTCACTAGTAGGAGTGAGAAAAACATCACGGGGTGGTGTGAATCGGAGGGTCTGAATTAGGATAGGCCGTGAGTGGCAATGTAGGATGGAGAAAAGCACCTCAGGGTGGTCAGCATGGGGAGGTCAGGGAACATGCAGTGGCAATATAGGGTAGTTTTCTGAAAAACATCGCGGGGTGGTGCGCATTGTATGGGTGTGTGTTGCATTACATTCACTAGTGGGAGTGAGAAAAATATCACGGGGTGGGGCGCATTGTTTGGGTGTGTGTTACATTACATTCACTAGTAGGAGTGAGAAAAACATCTCGGGGTGGTGCGCATTGTATGGGTGTGTGTTACATTACATTCACTAGTAGGAGTGAAAAACTCATCACGGGGTGGTGCGCATTGTATGGGTGTGTGTTACATTACATTCACTAGTGGGAGTGAGAAAAACATCACGTGGTGGTGTGAATCGGAGGGTCTGAATTAGAATAGGCAGTGAGTGGCAATGTAGGATGGAGAAAAGCACCGCAGGGTGGTCAGCATGGGGAGGTCAGGCAAAATGCAGTGGCAATGTATGATAGGTTTCTGAAAAACATCGCAGGGTGGTGCGCATTGTATGGGTGTGTGTTACATTACATTCACTAGTAGGAGTGAGAAAAATATCACGGGGTGGTGCGCATTGTATGGGTGTGTTACATTACATTCACTTGTAGGAGTGAGAAAAACACCACGGGGTGGTGTGAATCGGAGGGTCTGAATTAGGATAGGCAGTGAGTGGCAATGTAGGATGGAGAAAAGCACCGCGGGATGGTCAGCATGGGGAGGTCAGATAACATGCAGTGGCAATGTAGTATAGGTTTCTGAAAAACATCGCGGGGTGGTGCGCATTGTATGGGTGTGTGTTACATTACATTCACTAGTAGGAGTGAGAAAAACATCACGGGGTGGTGCGCATTGTATGGGTGTGTGTTACATTACATTCACTAGTGGGAGTGAGAAAAACATCACGGGGTGGTGTGAATCGGAGGGTCTGTATTAGGATAGGCGGTGAGTGGCAATGTAGGATGGAGAAAAGCACCGCGGGGTGGTCAGCATGGGGAGGTCAGGGAACATGCAGTGGCAATGTAGGATAGGTTTCTGAAAACCATCGCGGGGTGGTGCGCATTGTATGGGGGTGTGTGTTACATTATATTCACTAGTAGGAGTGAGAAAAACATCACGGGGTGGTGCGCATTGTATGGGTGTGTGTTACATTACATTCACTAGTAGTTGTGAGAAAAACATCATGGGGTGGTGTGAATCGGAGGGTCTGAATTAGGATAGGCAGTGAGTGGCAATGTAGGATGGAGAAAAGCACCGCGGGGTGGTCAGCATGGGGAGGTCAGGGAACATGCAGTGGCAATGTAGGATAGGTTTCTGAAAAACATCGTGGGGTGGTGCGCATTGTATGGGTGTGTGTTACATTACATTCACTAGTAGGAGTGAGAAAAACATCACAGGGTGGGGCGCATTGTATGGGTGTCTGTTACATTACTTTCACTAGTAGGAGTGAAAAAAACATCACGGGGTGGGGCGCATTGTATGGGTGTGTGTTACATTACATTCACTAGTAGGAGTGAGAAAAACATCACGGGGTGGTGCGCATTGTATGGGTGTGATTTACATTACATTCACTAGTAGGAGTGAGAAAAACATCACGGGGTGGTGCGCATTGTATGGGTGTGTGTTACATTACATTCACTAGTAGGAGTGAGAAAAACATCACGGGGTGGTGCGCATTGTATGGGTGTGTGTTACATTACATTCACTAGTAGGAGTGAGAAAAACATCACGGGGTGGTGTGAATCGGAGGGTCTGAATTAGGATAGGCAGTGAGTGTCAATGTAGGATGGAGAAAAGCACCGCGGGGTGGTCATCATGGGAAGGTCAGGGAACATGCAGCGGCAATGTAGGATAGGTTTCTGAAAAACATCGCGGGGTGGTGCGCATTGTATGGGTGTGTGTTACATTACATTCACTTGTAGGAGTGAGAAAAACATCACGGGGTGGTGTGAATCGGAGGGTCTGAATTAGGATAGGCAGTGAGTGGCAATGTAGGATGGAGAAAAGCACCGCGGGGTGGTCAGCATGGGGAGGTCAGGGAACATGCAGTGGCAATGTAGGATAGGTTTCTGAAAAACATCGCGGGGTGGTGCGCATTGTATGGGTGTGTGTTACATTACATTCACTAGTAGGAGTGAGAAAAACATCACGGGGTCGTGCGCATTGTATGGGTGTGTGTTACATTACATTCACTAGTAGGAGTGAGAAAAACATCACGGGGTTGTGCGCATTGTATCGGTGTGTGTTACATTATATTCACTAGTAGGAGTGAGAAAAACATCACGGGGTGGTGTGAATAGGAGGGTCTGAATTAGGATAGGCAGTGAGTGGCAGTGTAGGATGGAGAAAAGCACCGCGGGGTGGTCAGCATGGGGAGGTCAGGGAACATGCAGTGGCAATGTAGGATAGGTTTCTGAAAACCATCGCGGGGTGGTGCGCATTGTATGGGTGTGTGTTACATTACATTCACTAGTAGGAGTGAGAAAAACATCACGGGGTGGTGCGCATTGTATGGGTGTGTGTTACATTACATTCACTAGTGGGAGTGATAAAAACATCACGGGGTGGTGTGAATAGGAGGGTCTGAATTAGGATAGGCAGTGAGTGGCAATGTAGGATGGAGAAAAGCACCGCGGTGTGGTCAGCATGGGGAGGTCAGGGAACATGCAGTGGCAATGTAGGATAGGTTTCTGAAAACCATCGCGGGGTGGTGCGCATTGTATGGGGGTGTGTGTTACATTATATTCACTAGTAGGAGTGCGAAAAACATCACGGGGTGGTGCGCATTGTATGGGTGTGTGTTACATTACATTCACTAGTAGTTGTGAGAAAAACATCATGGGGTGGTGTGAATCGGAGGGTCTGAATTAGGATAGGCAGTGAGTGGCAATGTAGGATGGAGAAAAGCACCGCGGGGTGGTCAGCATGGGGAGGTCAGGGAACATGCAGTGGCAATGTAGGATAGGTTTCTGAAAAACATCGTGGGGTGGTGCGCATTGTATGGGTGTGTGTTACATTACATTCACTAGTAGGAGTGAGAAAAACATCACAGGGTGGGGCGCATTGTATGGGTGTGTGTTACATTACTTTCACTAGTAGGAGTGAAAAAAACATCACGGGGTGGGGCGCATTGTATGGGTGTGTGTTACATTACATTCACTAGTAGGAGTGAGAAAAACATCACGGGGTGGTGCGCATTGTATGGGTGTGTTTTACATTACATTCACTAGTAGGAGTGAGAAAAACATCACGGGGTGGTGCGCATTGTATGGGTGTGTGTTACATTACATTCACTAGTAGGAGTGAGAAAAACATCACGGGGTGGTGCGCATTGTATGGGTGTGTGTTACATTACATTCACTAGTAGGAGTGAGAAAAACATCACGGGGTGGTGTGAATCGGAGGGTCTGAATTAGGATAGGCAGTGAGTGTCAATGTAGGATGGAGAAAAGCACCGCGGGGTGGTCATCATGGGAAGGTCAGGGAACATGCAGCGGCAATGTAGGATAGGTTTCTGAAAAACATCGCGGGGTGGTGCGCATTGTATGGGTGTGTGTTACATTACATTCACTTGTAGGAGTGAGAAAAACATCACGGGGTGGTGTGAATCGGAGGGTCTGAATTAGGATAGGCAGTGAGTGGCAATGTAGGATGGAGAAAAGCACCGCAGGGTGGTCAGCATGGGGAGGTCAGGGAACATGCAGTGGCAATGTAGGATAGGTTTCTGAAAAATATCGCGGGGTGGTGCGCATTGTATGGGTGTGTGTTACATTACATTCACTAGTAGGAGTGAGAAAAACATCATTGGGTGGTGCGCATTGTATGGGTGTGTGTTAAATTACATTCACTAGTAGGAGTGAGAAAAACATCACGGGGTGGTGTGAATCGGAGGGTCTGAATTAGGATAGGCCGTGAGTGGCAATGTAGGATGGAGAAAAGCACCTCAGGGTGGTCAGCATGGGGAGGTCAGGGAACATGCAGTGGCAATATAGGGTAGTTTTCTGAAAAACATCGCGGGGTGGTGCGCATTGTATGGGTGTGTGTTGCATTACATTCACTAGTGGGAGTGAGAAAAATATCACGGGGTGGGGCGCATTGTTTGGGTGTGTGTTACATTACATTCACTAGTAGGAGTGAGAAAAACATCTCGGGGTGGTGCGCATTGTATGGGTGTGTGTTACATTACATTCACTAGTAGGAGTGAAAAACTCATCACGGGGTGGTGCGCATTGTATGGGTGTGTGTTACATTACATTCACTAGTGGGAGTGAGAAAAACATCACGTGGTGGTGTGAATCGGAGGGTCTGAATTAGAATAGGCAGTGAGTGGCAATGTAGGATGGAGAAAAGCACCGCAGGGTGGTCAGCATGGGGAGGTCAGGCAAAATGCAGTGGCAATGTATGATAGGTTTCTGAAAAACATCGCAGGGTGGTGCGCATTGTATGGGTGTGTGTTACATTACATTCACTAGTAGGAGTGAGAAAAATATCACGGGGTGGTGCGCATTGTATGGGTGTGTTACATTACATTCACTTGTAGGAGTGAGAAAAACACCACGGGGTGGTGTGAATCGGAGGGTCTGAATTAGGATAGGCAGTGAGTGGCAATGTAGGATGGAGAAAAGCACCGCGGGATGGTCAGCATGGGGAGGTCAGATAACATGCAGTGGCAATGTAGTATAGGTTTCTGAAAAACATCGCGGGGTGGTGCGCATTGTATGGGTGTGTGTTACATTACATTCACTAGTAGGAGTGAGAAAAACATCACGGGGTGGTGCGCATTGTATGGGTGTGTGTTACATTACATTCACTAGTGGGAGTGAGAAAAACATCACGGGGTGGTGTGAATCGGAGGGTCTGTATTAGGATAGGCGGTGAGTGGCAATGTAGGATGGAGAAAAGCACCGCGGGGTGGTCAGCATGGGGAGGTCAGGGAACATGCAGTGGCAATGTAGGATAGGTTTCTGAAAACCATCGCGGGGTGGTGCGCATTGTATGGGGGTGTGTGTTACATTATATTCACTAGTAGGAGTGAGAAAAACATCACGGGGTGGTGCGCATTGTATGGGTGTGTGTTACATTACATTCACTAGTAGTTGTGAGAAAAACATCATGGGGTGGTGTGAATCGGAGGGTCTGAATTAGGATAGGCAGTGAGTGGCAATGTAGGATGGAGAAAAGCACCGCGGGGTGGTCAGCATGGGGAGGTCAGGGAACATGCAGTGGCAATGTAGGATAGGTTTCTGAAAAACATCGTGGGGTGGTGCGCATTGTATGGGTGTGTGTTACATTACATTCACTAGTAGGAGTGAGAAAAACATCACAGGGTGGGGCGCATTGTATGGGTGTCTGTTACATTACTTTCACTAGTAGGAGTGAAAAAAACATCACGGGGTGGGGCGCATTGTATGGGTGTGTGTTACATTACATTCACTAGTAGGAGTGAGAAAAACATCATGGGGTGGTGCGCATTGTATGGGTGTGTTTTACATTACATTCACTAGTAGGAGTGAGAAAAACATCACGGGGTGGTGCGCATTGTATGGGTGTGTGTTACATTACATTCACTAGTAGGAGTGAGAAAAACATCACGGGGTGGTGCGCATTGTATTGGTGTGTGTTACATTACATTCACTAGTAGGAGTGAGAAAAACATCACGGGGTGGTGTGAATCGGAGGGTCTGAATTAGGATAGGCAGTGAGTGTCAATGTAGGATGGAGAAAAGCACCGCGGGGTGGTCATCATGGGAAGGTCAGGGAACATGCAGCGGCAATGTAGGATAGGTTTCTGAAAAACATCGCGGGGTGGTGCGCATTGTATGGGTGTGTGTTACATTACATTCACTAGTAGGAGTGAGAAAAACATCACGGGGTGGTGTGAATCGGAGGGTCTGAATTAGGATAGGCAGTGAGTGTCAATGTAGGATGGAGAAAAGCACCGCGGGGTGGTCATCATGGGAAGGTCAGGGAACATGCAGCGGCAATGTAGGATAGGTTTCTGAAAAACATCGCGGGGTGGTGCGCATTGTATGGGTGTGTGTTACATTACATTCACTTGTAGGAGTGAGAAAAACATCACGGGGTGGTGTGAATCGGAGGGTCTGAATTAGGATAGGCAGTGAGTGGCAATATAGGATGGAGAAAAGCACCGCAGGGTGGTCAGCATGGGGAGGTCAGGGAACATGCAGTGGCAATGTAGGATAGGTTTCTGAAAAATATCGCGGGGTGGTGCGCATTGTATGGGTGTGTGTTACATTACATTCACTAGTAGGAGTGAGAAAAACATCATTGGGTGGTGCGCATTGTATGGGTGTGTGTTAAATTACATTCACTAGTAGGAGTGAGAAAAACATCACGGGGTGGTGTGAATCGGAGGGTCTGAATTAGGATAGGCCGTGAGTGGCAATGTAGGATGGAGAAAAGCACCTCAGGGTGGTCAGCATGGGGAGGTCAGGGAACATGCAGTGGCAATATAGGGTAGTTTTCTGAAAAACATCGCGGGGTGGTGCGCATTGTATGGGTGTGTGTTGCATTACATTCACTAGTGGGAGTGAGAAAAATATCACGGGGTGGGGCGCATTGTTTGGGTGTGTGTTACATTACATTCACTAGTAGGAGTGAGAAAAACATCTCGGGGTGGTGCGCATTGTATGGGTGTGTGTTACATTACATTCACTAGTAGGAGTGAGAAACTCATCACGGGGTGGTGCGCATTGTATGGGTGTGTGTTACATTACATTCACTAGTGGGAGTGAGAAAAACATCACGTGGTGGTGTGAATCGGAGGGTCTGAATTAGAATAGGCAGTGAGTGGCAATGTAGGATGGAGAAAAGCACCGCAGGGTGGTCAGCATGGGGAGGTCAGGCAAAATGCAGTGGCAATGTATGATAGGTTTCTGAAAAACATCGCAGGGTGGTGCGCATTGTATGGGTGTGTGTTACATTACATTCACTAGTAGGAGTGAGAAAAATATCACGGGGTGGTGCGCATTGTATGGGTGTGTTACATTACATTCACTTGTAGGAGTGAGAAAAACACCACGGGGTGGTGTGAATCGGAGGGTCTGAATTAGGATAGGCAGTGAGTGGCAATGTAGGATGGAGAAAAGCACCGCGGGATGGTCAGCATGGGGAGGTCAGATAACATGCAGTGGCAATGTAGTATAGGTTTCTGAAAAACATCGCGGGGTGGTGCGCATTGTATGGGTGTGTGTTACATTACATTCACTAGTAGGAGTGAGAAAAACATCACGGGGTGGTGCGCATTGTATGGGTGTGTGTTACATTACATTCACTAGTGGGAGTGAGAAAAACATCACGGGGTGGTGTGAATCGGAGGGTCTGTATTAGGATAGGCGGTGAGTGGCAATGTAGGATGGAGAAAAGCACCGCGGGGTGGTCAGCATGGGGAGGTCAGGGAACATGCAGTGGCAATGTAGGATAGGTTTCTGAAAACCATCGCGGGGTGGTGCGCATTGTATGGGGGTGTGTGTTACATTATATTCACTAGTAGGAGTGAGAAAAACATCACGGGGTGGTGCGCATTGTATGGGTGTGTGTTACATTACATTCACTAGTAGTTGTGAGAAAAACATCATGGGGTGGTGTGAATCGGAGGGTCTGAATTAGGATAGGCAGTGAGTGGCAATGTAGGATGGAGAAAAGCACCGCGGGGTGGTCAGCATGGGGAGGTCAGGGAACATGCAGTGGCAATGTAGGATAGGTTTCTGAAAAACATCGTGGGGTGGTGCGCATTGTATGGGTGTGTGTTACATTACATTCACTAGTAGGAGTGAGAAAAACATCACAGGGTGGGGCGCATTGTATGGGTGTCTGTTACATTACTTTCACTAGTAGGAGTGAAAAAAACATCACGGGGTGGGGCGCATTGTATGGGTGTGTGTTACATTACATTCACTAGTAGGAGTGAGAAAAACATCACGGGGTGGTGCGCATTGTATGGGTGTGTTTTACATTACATTCACTAGTAGGAGTGAGAAAAACATCACGGGGTGGTGCGCATTGTATGGGTGTGTGTTACATTACATTCACTAGTAGGAGTGAGAAAAACATCACGGGGTGGTGCGCATTGTATTGGTGTGTGTTACATTACATTCACTAGTAGGAGTGAGAAAAACATCACGGGGTGGTGTGAATCGGAGGGTCTGAATTAGGATAGGCAGTGAGTGTCAATGTAGGATGGAGAAAAGCACCGCGGGGTGGTCATCATGGGAAGGTCAGGGAACATGCAGCGGCAATGTAGGATAGGTTTCTGAAAAACATCGCGGGGTGGTGCGCATTGTATGGGTGTGTGTTACATTACATTCACTAGTAGGAGTGAGAAAAACATCACGGGGTGGTGTGAATCGGAGGGTCTGAATTAGGATAGGCAGTGAGTGTCAATGTAGGATGGAGAAAAGCACCGCGGGGTGGTCATCATGGGAAGGTCAGGGAACATGCAGCGGCAATGTAGGATAGGTTTCTGAAAAACATCGCGGGGTGGTGCGCATTGTATGGGTGTGTGTTACATTACATTCACTTGTAGGAGTGAGAAAAACATCACGGGGTGGTGTGAATCGGAGGGTCTGAATTAGGATAGGCAGTGAGTGGCAATATAGGATGGAGAAAAGCACCGCAGGGTGGTCAGCATGGGGAGGTCAGGGAACATGCAGTGGCAATGTAGGATAGGTTTCTGAAAAATATCGCGGGGTGGTGCGCATTGTATGGGTGTGTGTTACATTACATTCACTAGTAGGAGTGAGAAAAACATCATTGGGTGGTGCGCATTGTATGGGTGTGTGTTAAATTACATTCACTAGTAGGAGTGAGAAAAACATCACGGGGTGGTGTGAATCGGAGGGTCTGAATTAGGATAGGCCGTGAGTGGCAATGTAGGATGGAGAAAAGCACCTCAGGGTGGTCAGCATGGGGAGGTCAGGGAACATGCAGTGGCAATATAGGGTAGTTTTCTGAAAAACATCGCGGGGTGGTGCGCATTGTATGGGTGTGTGTTGCATTACATTCACTAGTGGGAGTGAGAAAAATATCACGGGGTGGGGCGCATTGTTTGGGTGTGTGTTACATTACATTCACTAGTAGGAGTGAGAAAAACATCTCGGGGTGGTGCGCATTGTATGGGTGTGTGTTACATTACATTCACTAGTAGGAGTGAGAAACTCATCACGGGGTGGTGCGCATTGTATGGGTGTGTGTTACATTACATTCACTAGTGGGAGTGAGAAAAACATCACGTGGTGGTGTGAATCGGAGGGTCTGAATTAGAATAGGCAGTGAGTGGCAATGTAGGATGGAGAAAAGCACCGCAGGGTGGTCAGCATGGGGAGGTCAGGCAAAATGCAGTGGCAATGTATGATAGGTTTCTGAAAAACATCGCAGGGTGGTGCGCATTGTATGGGTGTGTGTTACATTACATTCACTAGTAGGAGTGAGAAAAATATCACGGGGTGGTGCGCATTGTATGGGTGTGTTACATTACATTCACTTGTAGGAGTGAGAAAAACACCACGGGGTGGTGTGAATCGGAGGGTCTGAATTAGGATAGGCAGTGAGTGGCAATGTAGGATGGAGAAAAGCACCGCGGGATGGTCAGCATGGGGAGGTCAGATAACATGCAGTGGCAATGTAGTATAGGTTTCTGAAAAACATCGCGGGGTGGTGCGCATTGTATGGGTGTGTGTTACATTACATTCACTAGTAGGAGTGAGAAAAACATCACGGGGTGGTGCGCATTGTATGGGTGTGTGTTACATTACATTCACTAGTGGGAGTGAGAAAAACATCACGGGGTGGTGTGAATCGGAGGGTCTGTATTAGGATAGGCGGTGAGTGGCAATGTAGGATGGAGAAAAGCACCGCGGGGTGGTCAGCATGGGGAGGTCAGGGAACATGCAGTGGCAATGTAGGATAGGTTTCTGAAAACCATCGTGGGGTGGTGCGCATTGTATGGGGGTGTGTGTTACATTATATTCACTAGTCGGAGTGAGAAAAACATCACGGGGTGGTGCGCATTGTATGGGTGTGTGTTACATTACATTCACTAGTAGTTGTGAGAAAAACATCATGGGGTGGTGTGAATCGGAGGGTCTGAATTAGGATAGGCAGTGAGTGGCAATGTAGGATGGAGAAAAGCACCGCGGGGTGGTCAGCATGGGGAGGTCAGGGAACATGCAGTGGCAATGTAGGATAGGTTTCTGAAAAACATCGTGGGGTGGTGCGCATTGTATGGGTGTGTGTTACATTACATTCACTAGTAGGAGTGAGAAAAACATCACAGGGTGGGGCGCATTGTATGGGTGTCTGTTACATTACTTTCACTAGTAGGAGTGAAAAAAACATCACGGGGTGGGGCGCATTGTATGGGTGTGTGTTACATTACATTCACTAGTAGGAGTGAGAAAAACATCACGGGGTGGTGCGCATTGTATGGGTGTGTTTTACATTACATTCACTAGTAGGAGTGAGAAAAACATCACGGGGTGGTGCGCATTGTATGGGTGTGTGTTACATTACATTCACTAGTAGGAGTGAGAAAAACATCACGGGGTGGTGCGCATTGTATGGGTGTGTGTTACATTACATTCACTAGTAGGAGTGAGAAAAACATCACGGGGTGGTGTGAATCGGAGGGTCTGAATTAGGATAGGCAGTGAGTGTCAATGTAGGATGGAGAAAAGCACCGCGGGGTGGTCATCATGGGAAGGTCAGGGAACATGCAGCGGCAATGTAGGATAGGTTTCTGAAAAACATCGCGGGGTGGTGCGCATTGTATGGGTGTGTGTTACATTACATTCACTTGTAGGAGTGAGAAAAACATCACGGGGTGGTGTGAATCGGAGGGTCTGAATTAGGATAGGCAGTGAGTGGCAATGTAGGATGGAGAAAAGCACCGCAGGGTGGTCAGCATGGGGAGGTCAGGGAACATGCAGTGGCAATGTAGGATAGGTTTCTGAAAAATATCGCGGGGTGGTGCGCATTGTATGGGTGTGTGTTACATTACATTCACTAGTAGGAGTGAGAAAAACATCACGGGGTGGTGCGCATTGTATGGGTGTGTGTTACATTACATTCACTAGTAGGAATGAAAAACATCACGGGGTGGTGTGAATCGGACGGTCTGAATTAGGATAGGCAGTGAGTGGCAATGTAGGATGGAGAAAAGAACCGCGGGGTGGTCAGCATGGGGAGGTCAGGGAACATGCAGTGGCAATGTAGGATAGGTTTCTGAAAAACATCGCGGGGTGGTGCGCATTGTATGGGTGTGTGTTACATTACATTCACTTGTAGGAGTGAGAAAAACATCACGGGGTTGTGCGCATTGTATCGGTGTGTGTTACATTATATTCACTAGTAGGAGTGAGAAAAACATCACGGGGTGGTGTGAATAGGAGGGTCTGAATTAGGATAGGCAGTGAGTGGCAGTGTAGGATGGAGAAAAGCACCGCGGGGTGGTCAGCATGGGGAGGTCAGGGAACATGCAGTGGCAATGTAGGATAGGTTTCTGAAAACCATCGCGGGGTGGTGCGCATTGTATGGGTGTGTGTTACATTACATTCACTAGTAGGAGTGAGAAAAACATCACGGGGTGGTGCGCATTGTATGGGTGTGTGTTACATTACATTCACTAGTAGTTGTGAGAAAAACATCATGGGGTGGTGTGAATCGGAGGGTCTGAATTAGGATAGGCAGTGAGTGGCAATGTAGGATGGAGAAAAGCACCGCGGGGTGGTCAGCATGGGGAGGTCAGGGAACATGCAGTGGCAATGTAGGATAGGTTTCTGAAAAACATCGTGGGGTGGTGCGCATTGTATGGGTGTGTGTTACATTACATTCACTAGTAGGAGTGAGAAAAACATCACAGGGTGGGGCGCATTGTATGGGTGTGTGTTACATTACTTTCACTAGTAGGAGTGAAAAAAACATCACGGGGTGGGGCGCATTGTATGGGTGTGTGTTACATTACATTCACTAGTAGGAGTGAGAAAAACATCACGGGGTGGTGCGCATTGTATGGGTGTGTTTTACATTACATTCACTAGTAGGAGTGAGAAAAACATCACGGGGTGGTGCGCATTGTATGGGTGTGTGTTACATTACATTCACTAGTAGGAGTGAGAAAAACATCACGGGGTGGTGCGCATTGTATGGGTGTGTGTTACATTACATTCACTAGTAGGAGTGAGAAAAACATCACGGGGTGGTGTGAATCGGAGGGTCTGAATTAGGATAGGCAGTGAGTGTCAATGTAGGATGGAGAAAAGCACCGCGGGGTGGTCATCATGGGAAGGTCAGGGAACATGCAGCGGCAATGTAGGATAGGTTTCTGAAAAACATCGCGGGGTGGTGCGCATTGTATGGGTGTGTGTTACATTACATTCACTTGTAGGAGTGAGAAAAACATCACGGGGTGGTGTGAATCGGAGGGTCTGAATTAGGATAGGCAGTGAGTGGCAATGTAGGATGGAGAAAAGCACCGCAGGGTGGTCAGCATGGGGAGGTCAGGGAACATGCAGTGGCAATGTAGGATAGGTTTCTGAAAAATATCGCGGGGTGGTGCGCATTGTATGGGTGTGTGTTACATTACATTCACTAGTAGGAGTGAGAAAAACATCATTGGGTGGTGCGCATTGTATGGGTGTGTGTTAAATTACATTCACTAGTAGGAGTGAGAAAAACATCACGGGGTGGTGTGAATCGGAGGGTCTGAATTAGGATAGGCCGTGAGTGGCAATGTAGGATGGAGAAAAGCACCTCAGGGTGGTCAGCATGGGGAGGTCAGGGAACATGCAGTGGCAATATAGGGTAGTTTTCTGAAAAACATCGCGGGGTGGTGCGCATTGTATGGGTGTGTGTTGCATTACATTCACTAGTGGGAGTGAGAAAAATATCACGGGGTGGGGCGCATTGTTTGGGTGTGTGTTACATTACATTCACTAGTAGGAGTGAGAAAAACATCTCGGGGTGGTGCGCATTGTATGGGTGTGTGTTACATTACATTCACTAGTAGGAGTGAGAAACTCATCACGGGGTGGTGCGCATTGTATGGGTGTGTGTTACATTACATTCACTAGTGGGAGTGAGAAAAACATCACGTGGTGGTGTGAATCGGAGGGTCTGAATTAGAATAGGCAGTGAGTGGCAATGTAGGATGGAGAAAAGCACCGCGGGGTGGTCAGCATGGGGAGGTCAGGGAACATGCAGTGGCAATGTAGGATAGGTTTCTGAAAACCATCGCGGGGTGGTGCGCATTGTATGGGGGTGTGTGTTACATTATATTCACTAGTAGGAGTGAGAAAAACATCACGGGGTGGTGCGCATTGTATGGGTGTGTGTTACATTACATTCACTAGTAGTTGTGAGAAAAACATCATGGGGTGGTATGAATCGGAGGGTCTGAATTAGGATAGGCAGTGAGTGGCAATGTAGGATGGAGAAAAGCACCGCGGGGTGGTCAGCATGGGGAGGTCAGGGAACATGCAGTGGCAATGTAGGATAGGTTTCTGAAAAACATCGTGGGGTGGTGCGCATTGTATGGGTGTGTGTTACATTACATTCACTAGTAGGAGTGAGAAAAACATCACAGGGTGGGGCGCATTGTATGGGTGTCTGTTACATTACTTTCACTAGTAGGAGTGAAAAAAACATCACGGGGTGGGGCGCATTGTATGGGTGTGTGTTACATTACATTCACTAGTAGGAGTGAGAAAAACATCACGGGGTGGTGCGCATTGTATGGGTGTGTTTTACATTACATTCACTAGTAGGAGTGAGAAAAACATCACGGGGTGGTGCGCATTGTATGGGTGTGTGTTACATTACATTCACTAGTAGGAGTGAGAAAAACATCACGGGGTGGTGCGCATTGTATGGGTGTGTGTTACATTACATTCACTAGTAGGAGTGAGAAAAACATCACGGGGTGGTGTGAATCGGAGGGTCTGAATTAGGATAGGCAGTGAGTGTCAATGTAGGATGGAGAAAAGCACCGCGGGGTGGTCATCATGGGAAGGTCAGGGAACATGCAGCGGCAATGTAGGATAGGTTTCTGAAAAACATCGCGGGGTGGTGCGCATTGTATGGGTGTGTGTTACATTACATTCACTAGTAGGAGTGAGAAAAACATCACGGGGTGGTGTGAATCGGAGGGTCTGAATTAGGATAGGCAGTGAGTGTCAATGTAGGATGGAGAAAAGCACCGCGGGGTGGTCATCATGGGAAGGTCAGGGAACATGCAGCGGCAATGTAGGATAGGTTTCTGAAAAACATCGCGGGGTGGTGCGCATTGTATGGGTGTGTGTTACATTACATTCACTAGTAGGAGTGAGAAAAACATCATTGGGTGGTGCGCATTGTATGGGTGTGTGTTAAATTACATTCACTTGTAGGAGTGAGAAAAACATCACGGGGTGGTGTGAATCGGAGGGTCTGAATTAGGATAGGCAGTGAGTGGCAATGTAGGATGGAGAAAAGCACCGCAGGGTGGTCAGCATGGGGAGGTCAGGGAACATGCAGTGGCAATGTAGGATAGGTTTCTGAAAAATATCGCGGGGTGGTGCGCATTGTATGGGTGTGTGTTACATTACATTCACTAGTAGGAGTGAGAAAAACATCATTGGGTGGTGCGCATTGTATGGGTGTGTGTTAAATTACATTCACTAGTAGGAGTGAGAAAAACATCACGGGGTGGTGTGAATCGGAGGGTCTGAATTAGGATAGGCCGTGAGTGGCAATGTAGGATGGAGAAAAGCACCTCAGGGTGGTCAGCATGGGGAGGTCAGGGAACATGCAGTGGCAATATAGGGTAGTTTTCTGAAAAACATCGCGGGGTGGTGCGCATTGTATGGGTGTGTGTTGCATTACATTCACTAGTGGGAGTGAGAAAAATATCACGGGGTGGGGCGCATTGTTTGGGTGTGTGTTACATTACATTCACTAGTAGGAGTGAGAAAAACATCTCGGGGTGGTGCGCATTGTATGGGTGTGTGTTACATTACATTCACTAGTAGGAGTGAGAAACTCATCACGGGGTGGTGCGCATTGTATGGGTGTGTGTTACATTACATTCACTAGTGGGAGTGAGAAAAACATCACGTGGTGGTGTGAATCGGAGGGTCTGAATTAGAATAGGCAGTGAGTGGCAATGTAGGATGGAGAAAAGCACCGCAGGGTGGTCAGCATGGGGAGGTCAGGCAAAATGCAGTGGCAATGTATGATAGGTTTCTGAAAAACATCGCAGGGTGGTGCGCATTGTATGGGTGTGTGTTACATTACATTCACTAGTAGGAGTGAGAAAAATATCACGGGGTGGTGCGCATTGTATGGGTGTGTTACATTACATTCACTTGTAGGAGTGAGAAAAACACCACGGGGTGGTGTGAATCGGAGGGTCTGAATTAGGATAGGCAGTGAGTGGCAATGTAGGATGGAGAAAAGCACCGCGGGATGGTCAGCATGGGGAGGTCAGATAACATGCAGTGGCAATGTAGTATAGGTTTCTGAAAAACATCGCGGGGTGGTGCGCATTGTATGGGTGTGTGTTACATTACATTCACTAGTAGGAGTGAGAAAAACATCACGGGGTGGTGCGCATTGTATGGGTGTGTGTTACATTACATTCACTAGTGGGAGTGAGAAAAACATCACGGGGTGGTGTGAATCGGAGGGTCTGTATTAGGATAGGCGGTGAGTGGCAATGTAGGATGGAGAAAAGCACCGCGGGGTGGTCAGCATGGGGAGGTCAGGGAACATGCAGTGGCAACGTAGGATAGGTTTCTGAAAACCATCGCGGGGTGGTGCGCATTGTATGGGGGTGTGTGTTACATTATATTCACTAGTAGGAGTGAGAAAAACATCACAGGGTGGGGCGCATTGTATGGGTGTCTGTTACATTACTTTCACTAGTAGGAGTGAAAAAAACATCACGGGGTGGGGCGCATTGTATGGGTGTGTGTTACATTACATTCACTAGTAGGAGTGAGAAAAACATCACGGGGTGGTGCACATTGTATGGGTGTGTTTTACATTACATTCACTAGTAGGAGTGAGAAAAACATCACGGGGTGGTGCGCATTGTATGGGTGTGTGTTACATTAAATTCACTAGTAGGAGTGAGAAAAACATCACGGGGTGGTGCGCATTGTATGGGTGTGTGTTACATTACATTCACTAGTAGGAGTGA
This sequence comes from Cavia porcellus, assembly GCF_034190915.1. Taxonomy (NCBI): domain Eukaryota; kingdom Metazoa; phylum Chordata; class Mammalia; order Rodentia; family Caviidae; genus Cavia; species Cavia porcellus. The sequence goes on from NW_026947515.1 coordinate 34,713,848, forward strand.
GAAAAACATCACGGGGTGGTGTGAATCGGAGGGTCTGAATTAGGATAGGCAGTGAGTGTCAATGTAGGATGGAGAAAAGCACCGCGGGGTGGTCATCATGGGAAGGTCAGGGAACATGCAGCGGCAATGTAGGATAGGTTTCTGAAAAACATCGCGGGGTGGTGCGCATTGTATGGGTGTGTGTTACATTACATTCACTTGTAGGAGTGAGAAAAACATCACGGGGTGGTGTGAATCGGAGGGTCTGAATTAGGATAGGCAGTGAGTGGCAATGTAGGATGGAGAAAAGAACCGCGGGGTGGTCAGCATGCGGAGGTCAGGGAACATGCAGTGGCAATGTAGGATAGGTTTCTGAAAAACATCGCGGGGTGGTGCGCATTGTATGGGTGTGTGTTACATTACATTCACTTGTAGGAGTGAGAAAAACATCACGGGGTTGTGCGCATTGTATCGGTGTGTGTTACATTATATTCACTAGTAGGAGTGAGAAAAACATCACGGGGTGGTGTGAATAGGAGGGTCTGAATTAGGATAGGCAGTGAGTGGCAGTGTAGGATGGAGAAAAGCACCGCGGGGTGGTCAGCATGGGGAGGTCAGGGAACATGCAGTGGCAATGTAGGATAGGTTTCTGAAAACCATCGCGGGGTGGTGCGCATTGTATGGGTGTGTGTTACATTACATTCACTAGTAGGAGTGAGAAAAACATCACGGGGTGGTGCGCATTGTATGGGTGTGTGTTACATTACATTCACTAGTAGTTGTGAGAAAAACATCATGGGGTGGTGTGAATCGGAGGGTCTGAATTAGGATAGGCAGTGAGTGGCAATGTAGGATGGAGAAAAGCACCGCGGGGTGGTCAGCATGGGGAGGTCAGGGAACATGCAGTGGCAATGTAGGATAGGTTTCTGAAAAACATCGTGGGGTGGTGCGCATTGTATGGGTGTGTGTTACATTACATTCACTAGTAGGAGTGAGAAAAACATCACAGGGTGGGGCGCATTGTATGGGTGTGTGTTACATTACTTTCACTAGTAGGAGTGAAAAAAACATCACGGGGTGGGGCGCATTGTATGGGTGTGTGTTACATTACATTCACTAGTAGGAGTGAGAAAAACATCACGGGGTGGTGCGCATTGTATGGGTGTGTTTTACATTACATTCACTAGTAGGAGTGAGAAAAACATCACGGGGTGGTGCGCATTGTATGGGTGTGTGTTACATTACATTCACTAGTAGGAGTGAGAAAAACATCACGGGGTGGTGCGCATTGTATGGGTGTGTGTTACATTACATTCACTAGTAGGAGTGAGAAAAACATCACGGGGTGGTGTGAATCGGAGGGTCTGAATTAGGATAGGCAGTGAGTGTCAATGTAGGATGGAGAAAAGCACCGCGGGGTGGTCATCATGGGAAGGTCAGGGAACATGCAGCGGCAATGTAGGATAGGTTTCTGAAAAACATCGCGGGGTGGTGCACATTGTATGGGTGTGTGTTACATTACATTCACTTGTAGGAGTGAGAAAAACATCACGGGGTGGTGTGAATCGGAGGGTCTGAATTAGGATAGGCAGTGAGTGGCAATGTAGGATGGAGAAAAGCACCGCAGGGTGGTCAGCATGGGGAGGTCAGGGAACATGCAGTGGCAATGTAGGATAGGTTTCTGAAAAATATCGCGGGGTGGTGCGCATTGTATGGGTGTGTGTTACATTACATTCACTAGTAGGAGTGAGAAAAACATCATTGGGTGGTGCGCATTGTATGGGTGTGTGTTACATTACATTCACTAGTAGGAGTGAGAAAAACATCATTGGGTGGTGCGCATTGTATGGGTGTGTGTTAAATTACATTCACTAGTAGGAGTGAGAAAAACATCACGGGGTGGTGTGAATCGGAGGGTCTGAATTAGGATAGGCCGTGAGTGGCAATGTAGGATGGAGAAAAGCACCTCAGGGTGGTCAGCATGGGGAGGTCAGGGAACATGCAGTGGCAATATAGGGTAGTTTTCTGAAAAACATCGCGGGGTGGTGCGCATTGTATGGGTGTGTGTTGCATTACATTCACTAGTGGGAGTGAGAAAAATATCACGGGGTGGGGCGCATTGTTTGGGTGTGTGTTACATTACATTCACTAGTAGGAGTGAGAAAAACATCTCGGGGTGGTGCGCATTGTATGGGTGTGTGTTACATTACATTCACTAGTAGGAGTGAGAAACTCATCACGGGGTGGTGCGCATTGTATGGGTGTGTGTTACATTACATTCACTAGTGGGAGTGAGAAAAACATCACGTGGTGGTGTGAATCGGAGGGTCTGAATTAGAATAGGCAGTGAGTGGCAATGTAGGATGGAGAAAAGCACCGCAGGGTGGTCAGCATGGGGAGGTCAGGCAAAATGCAGTGGCAATGTATGATAGGTTTCTGAAAAACATCGCAGGGTGGTGCGCATTGTATGGGTGTGTGTTACATTACATTCACTAGTAGGAGTGAGAAAAATATCACGGGGTGGTGCGCATTGTATGGGTGTGTTACATTACATTCACTTGTAGGAGTGAGAAAAACACCACGGGGTGGTGTGAATCGGAGGGTCTGAATTAGGATAGGCAGTGAGTGGCAATGTAGGATGGAGAAAAGCACCGCGGGATGGTCAGCATGGGGAGGTCAGATAACATGCAGTGGCAATGTAGTATAGGTTTCTGAAAAACATCGCGGGGTGGTGCGCATTGTATGGGTGTGTGTTACATTACATTCACTAGTAGGAGTGAGAAAAACATCACGGGGTGGTGCGCATTGTATGGGTGTGTGTTACATTACATTCACTAGTGGGAGTGAGAAAATCATCACGGGGTGGTGTGAATCGGAGGGTCTGTATTAGGATAGGCGGTGAGTGGCAATGTAGGATGGAGAAAAGCACCGCGGGGTGGTCAGCATGGAGAGGTCAGGGAACATGCAGTGGCAATGTAGGATAGGTTTCTGAAAAACATCGCGGGGTGGTGCGCATTGTATGGGTGTGTGTTACATTACATTCACTAGTAGGAGTGAGAAAAACATCACGGGGTGGTGCGCATTGTATGGGTGTGTGTTACATTACATTCACTAGTGGGAGTGAGAAAAACATCACGGGGTGGTGTTAATCGGAGGGTCTGAATTAGGATAGGCAGTGAGTGGCAATGTAGGATGGAGAAAAGCACCGCAGGGTGGTCAGCATGGGGAGGTCAGGGAACATGCAGTGGCAATGTAGGATAGGTTTCTGAAAAATATCGAGGGGTGCTGCGCATTGTATGGGTGTGTGTTACATTACATTCACATGTAGGAGTTAGAAAAACATCACGGGGTGGTGTGAATCGGAGGGTCTGAATTAGGATAGGCAGTGAGTGGCAATGTAGGATGGAGAAAAGCACCGCGGGGTGGTCAGCATGGGGAGGTCAGGGAACATGCAGTGGCAATGTAGGAGAGGTTTCTGAAAAACATCGCGGGGTGGTGCGCATTGTATGGGTGTGTGTTACATTACATTCACTAGTAGGAGTGAGAAAAACATCAAGGGGTGGTGTGAATCGGAGGGTCTGAATTAGGATAGGCAGTGATTGCCAATATAGATGGAGAAAAGCACCGCGGGGTGGTCAGCATGGGGAGGTCAGGGAACATGCAGTGGCAATGTAGGATAGGTTTCTGAAAATCATCGCGGGGTGGTGCGCATTGTATGTGTGTGTGTTACATTCCATTCACTAGTAGTAGTGAGAAAAACATCACAGGGTGGTGCGCATTGTATGGGTGTGTGTTACATTACATTCACTAGTGGGAGTGAGAAAAACATCACGGGGTGGTGTGAATCGGAGGGTCTGAATTAGGATAGGCAGTGAGTGGCAATGTAAGTTGGAGAAAAGCACCGCAGGGTGGTCAGCATGGGGAGGTCAGGGAACATGCAGTGGCAATGTAGGATAGGTTTCTGAAAAATATCGAGGGGTGGTGCGCATTGTATGGGTGTGTGTTACATTACATTCACTTGTAGGAGTGAGAAAAACATCACGGGGTGGTGTGAATCGGAGGGTCTGAATTAGGATAGGCAGTGAGTGGCAATGTAGGATGGAGAAAAGCACCGCGGGGTGGTCAGCATGGGGAGGTCAGGGAACATGCAGTGGCAATGTAGGATAGGTTTCTGAAAAATATCGCGGGGTGGTGCGCATTGTATGGGTGTGTGTTACATTACATTCACTAGTAGGAGTGAGAAAATCATCACGGGGTGGTGCGCATTGTATGGGTGTGTGTTACATTACATTCACTAGTAGGAGTGAGAAAAACATCACGGGGTGGGGCGCATTGTATGGGTGTGTGTTACATTACATTCACTAGTAGGAGTGAGAAAAACATCACGGTGTGGTGCGCATTGTATGGGTGTGTGTTACATTACATTCACTAGTAGGAGTGAGAAAAACATCACGGGGTGGTGTGAATCGGAGGGTCTGAATTAGGATAGGCAGTGAGTGGCAATGTAGGATGGAGAAAAGCACCGCGGGGTGGTCAGCATGGGGAGGTCAGGGAACATGCAGTGGCAATGTAGGATAGGTTTCTGAAAAATATCGAGGGGTGCTGCGCATTGTATGGGTGTGTGTTACATTACATTCACTTGTAGGAGTGAGAAAAACATCACGGGGTGGTGTGAATCGGAGGGTCTGAATTAGGATAGGCAGTGAGTGGCAATGTAGGATGGAGAAAAGCACCGCGGGGTGGTCAGCATGGGGAGGTCAGGGAACATGCAGTGGCAATGTAGGAGAGGTTTCTGAAAATCATCGTGGGGTGGTGCGCATTGTATGGGTGTGTGTTACATTACATTCACTAGTAGGAGTGAGAAAAACATCACAGGGTGGTGCGCATTGTATGGGTGTGTGGTACATTACATTCACTAGTGGGAGTGAGAAAAACATCACGGGGTGGTGTGAATCGGAGGGTCTGAATTAGGATAGGCAGTGAGTGGCTATGTATGTTGGAGAAAAGCATCGCAGGGTGGTCAGCATGGGGAGGTCAGGGAACATGCAGTGGCAATGTAGGATAGGTTTCTGAAAAATATCGAGGGGTGGTGCGCATTGTATGGGTGTGTGTTACATTACATTCACTTGTAGGAGTGAGAAAAACATCACGGGGTGGTTTGAATCGGAGGGTCTGAATTAGGATAGGCAGTGAGTGGCAATGTAGGATGGAGAAAAGCACCGCGGGGTGGTCAGCATGGGGAGGTCAGGGAACATGCAGTGGCAATGTTGGATAGGTTTCTGAAAAACATCGCGGGGTGGTGCGCATTGTATGGGTGTGTGTTACATTACATTCACTAGTAGGAGTGAGAAAAACATCACGGGGTGGTGCGCATTGTATGGGTGTGTGTTACATTACATTCACTAGTAGGAGTGAGAAAAACATCACGGGGTGGGGCGCATTGTATGGGTGTGTGTTACATTACATTCACTAGTAGGAGTGAGAAAAACATCACGGGGTGGTGCGCATTGTATGGGTGTGTGTTACATTACATTCACAGGTAGGAATGAAAAAACATCACGGGGTGGTGTGAATCGGAGGGTCTGAAATAGGATAGGCAGTGAGTGGCAATGTAGGATGGAGAAAAGCACCGCGGGGTGGTCAGCATGGGGAGGTCAGGGAACATGCAGTGGCAATGTAGGATAGGTTTCTGAAAAACATCGTGGGGTGGTGCGCATTGTATGGGTGTGTGTTACATTACATTCACTAGTAGGAGTGAGAAAAACATCACGGGGTGGTGCGCATTGTATGGGTGTGTGTTACATTACATTCACTAGTAGGAGTGAGAAAAACATCACGGGGTGGTGTGAATCGGAGGGTCTGAATTAGGATAGGCAGTGAGTGGCAATATAGGATGGAGAAAAGCACCGCGGGGTGGTCAGCATGGGGAGGTCAGGGAACATGCAGTGGCAATGTAGGATAGGTTTCTGAAAAACATCGCGGGGTGGTGCGCATTGTATGGGTGTGTGTTACATTACATTCACTAGTAGGAGTGAGAAAAACATCACGGGGTGGTGCGCATTGTATGGGTGTGTGTTACATTACATTCACTAGTAGGAGTGAGAAAAACATCACGGGGTGGTGCGCATTGTATGGGTGTGTGTTACATTACATTCACTACTAGGAGTGAGAAAAACATCACGGGTTGGTGTGAATCGGAGAGACTGAATTAGGATAGGCACTGAGTGGCAATGTAGGATGGAGAAAAGCACCGCGGGGTGGTCTGCATGGGGAGGTCAGGGAACATGCAGTGGCAATGTAGGATAGGTTTCTGAAAAACATCGCGGGGTGGTGCGCATTGTATGGGTGTGTGTTACATTACATTCACTAGTAGGAGTGAGAAAAACATCACGGGGTGGTGTGCATTGTATGGGTGTGTGTTACATTACATTCACTAGTGGGAGTGAGAAAAACATCACGGGGTGGTGTGAATCGGAAGGTCTGAATTAGGATAGGCGGTGAGTGGCAATGTAGGATGGAGAAAAGCACCGCGGGGTGGTCAGCATGGGGAGGTCAGGGAACATGCAGTTGCAATGTAGGATAGGTTTCTGAAAACCATCGCGGGGTGGTGCGCATTGTATGGGTGTGTGTTACATTACATTCACTAGTAGGAGTGAGAAAAACAGCACGGGGTGGTGCGCATTGTATGGGTGTGTGTTACATTACATTCACTAGTAGGAGTGAGAAAAATATCACGGGGTGGTGTTAATCGGAGGGTCTGAATTAGGATAGGCAGTGAGTGGGAATTTGGATGGAGAAAAGCACCGCGGGGTGGTCAGCATGGGGAGGTCAGGGAACATGCAGTGGCAATGTAGGATAGGTTTCTGAAAAACATCGAGAGGTGGTGCGCATTGTATGGGTGTGTGTTACATTACATTCACTAGTAGGAGTGAGAAAAACATCACGGGGTGGGGCGCATTGTATGGGTGTGTGTTACATTACATTCACTAGTAGGAGTGAGAAAAACATCACGGGGTGGTGCGCATTGTATGGGTGTGTGTTACATTACATTCACTAGTAGGAATGAAAAACATCACGGGGTGGTGTGAATCGGAGGGTCTGAATTAGGATAGGCAGTGAGTGGCAATGTAGGATGGAGAAAAGCACCGCGGGGTGGTCAGGATGGGGAGGTCAGGGAACATGCAGTGGCAATGTAGGATAGGTTTCTGAAAAACATCGCGGGGTGGTGCGCATTGTATGGGTGTGTGTTACATTACATTCACTTGTAGGAGTGAGAAAAACATCACGGGGTTGTGCGCATTGTATCGGTGTGTGTTACATTATATTCACTAGTAGGAGTGAGAAAAACACCACGGGGTGGTGTGAATCGGAGAGTCTGAATTAGGATAGGCAGTGAGTGGCAATGTAGGATGGAGAAAAGCACCGCGGGTTGGTCAGCATGGGGAGGTCAGGGAACATGCAGTGGCAATGTAGGATAGGTTTCTGAAAACCATCGCGGGGTGGTGCGCATTGTATGGGTGTGTGTTACATTACATTCACTAGTAGGAGTGAGAAAAACATCACGGGGTGGTGCGCATTGTATGGGTGTGTGTTACATTACATTCACTAGTGGGAGTGATAAAAACATCACGGGGTGGTGTGAATAGGAGGGTCTGAATTAGGATAGGCAGTGAGTGGCAATGTAGGATGGAGAAAAGCACCGCGGTGTGGTCAGCATGGGGAGGTCAGGGAACATGCAGTGGCAATGTAGGATAGGTTTCTGAAAAACATCGCGAGGTGGTGCGCATTGTATGGGTGTGTGTTACATTACATTCACTAGTAGGAGTGAGAAAAACATCACGGGGTGGTGCGCATTGTATGGGTTTGTGTTACATTACATTCACTAGTAGGAGTGAGAAACTCATTACGGGGTGGTGCGCATTGTATGGGTGTGTGTTACATTACATTCACTAGTGGGAGTGAGAAAAACATCACGTGGTGGTGTGAATCGGAGGGTCTGAATTAGGATAGGCAGTGAGTGGCAATGTAGGATGGAGAAAAGCACCGCGGGGTGGTCAGCATGGGGAGGTCAGGGAACATGCAGTGGCAATGTAGGATAGGTTTCTGAAAAATATCGAGGGGTGCTGCGCATTGTATGGGTGTGTGTTACATTACATTCACTTGTAGGAGTGAGAAAAACATCACGGGGTGGTGTGAATCGGAGGGTCTGAATTAGGATAGGCAGTGAGTGGCAATGTAGGATGGAGAAAAGCACCGCGGGGTGGTCAGCATGGGGAGGTCAGGGAACATGCAGTGGCAATGTAGGAGAGGTTTCTGAAAATCATCGTGGGGTGGTGCGCATTGTATGGGTGTGTGTTACATTACATTCACTAGTAGGAGTGAGAAAAACATCACAGGGTGGTGCGCATTGTATGGGTGTGTGGTACATTACATTCACTAGTGGGAGTGAGAAAAACATCACGGGGTGGTGTGAATCGGAGGGTCTGAATTAGGATAGGCAGTGAGTGGCAATGTATGTTGGAGAAAAGCATCGCAGGGTGGTCAGCATGGGGAGGTCAGGGAACATGCAGTGGCAATGTAGGATAGGTTTCTGAAAAATATCGAGGGGTGGTGCGCATTGTATGGGTGTGTGTTACATTACATTCACTTGTAGGAGTGAGAAAAACATCACGGGGTGGTTTGAATCGGAGGGTCTGAATTAGGATAGGCAGTGAGTGGCAATGTAGGATGGAGAAAAGCACCGCGGGGTGGTCAGCATGGGGAGGTCAGGGAACATGCAGTGGCAATGTTGGATAGGTTTCTGAAAAACATCGCGGGGTGGTGCGCATTGTATGGGTGTGTGTTACATTACATTCACTAGTAGGAGTGAGAAAAACATCACGGGGTGGTGCGCATTGTATGGGTGTGTGTTACATTACATTCACTAGTAGGAGTGAGAAAAACATCACGGGGTGGGGCGCATTGTATGGGTGTGTGTTACATTACATTCACTAGTAGGAGTGAGAAAAACATCACGGGGTGGTGCGCATTGTATGGGTGTGTGTTACATTACATTCACAGGTAGGAATGAAAAAACATCACGGGGTGGTGTGAATCGGAGGGTCTGAAATAGGATAGGCAGTGAGTGGCAATGTAGGATGGAGAAAAGCACCGCGGGGTGGTCAGCATGGGGAGGTCAGGGAACATGCAGTGGCAATGTAGGATAGGTTTCTGAAAAACATCGTGGGGTGGTGCGCATTGTATGGGTGTGTGTTACATTACATTCACTAGTAGGAGTGAGAAAAACATCACGGGGTGGTGCGCATTGTATGGGTGTGTGTTACATTACATTCACTAGTAGGAGTGAGAAAAACATCACGGGGTGGTGTGAATCGGAGGGTCTGAATTAGGATAGGCAGTGAGTGGCAATATAGGATGGAGAAAAGCACCGCGGGGTGGTCAGCATGGGGAGGTCAGGGAACATGCAGTGGCAATGTAGGATAGGTTTCTGAAAAACATCGCGGGGTGGTGCGCATTGTATGGGTGTGTGTTACATTACATTCACTAGTAGGAGTGAGAAAAACATCACGGGGTGGTGCGCATTGTATGGGTGTGTGTTACATTACATTCACTAGTAGGAGTGAGAAAAACATCACGGGGTGGTGCGCATTGTATGGGTGTGTGTTACATTACATTCACTACTAGGAGTGAGAAAAACATCACGGGTTGGTGTGAATCGGAGAGACTGAATTAGGATAGGCACTGAGTGGCAATGTAGGATGGAGAAAAGCACCGCGGGGTGGTCTGCATGGGGAGGTCAGGGAACATGCAGTGGCAATGTAGGATAGGTTTCTGAAAAACATCGCGGGGTGGTGCGCATTGTATGGGTGTGTGTTACATTACATTCACTAGTAGGAGTGAGAAAAACATCACGGGGTGGTGTGCATTGTATGGGTGTGTGTTACATTACATTCACTAGTGGGAGTGAGAAAAACATCACGGGGTGGTGTGAATCGGAAGGTCTGAATTAGGATAGGCGGTGAGTGGCAATGTAGGATGGAGAAAAGCACCGCGGGGTGGTCAGCATGGGGAGGTCAGGGAACATGCAGTTGCAATGTAGGATAGGTTTCTGAAAACCATCGCGGGGTGGTGCGCATTGTATGGGTGTGTGTTACATTACATTCACTAGTAGGAGTGAGAAAAACAGCACGGGGTGGTGCGCATTGTATGGGTGTGTGTTACATTACATTCACTAGTAGGAGTGAGAAAAATATCACGGGGTGGTGTTAATCGGAGGGTCTGAATTAGGATAGGCAGTGAGTGGGAATTTGGATGGAGAAAAGCACCGCGGGGTGGTCAGCATGGGGAGGTCAGGGAACATGCAGTGGCAATGTAGGATAGGTTTCTGAAAAACATCGAGAGGTGGTGCGCATTGTATGGGTGTGTGTTACATTACATTCACTAGTAGGAGTGAGAAAAACATCACGGGGTGGGGCGCATTGTATGGGTGTGTGTTACATTACATTCACTAGTAGGAGTGAGAAAAACATCACGGGGTGGTGCGCATTGTATGGGTGTGTGTTACATTACATTCACTAGTAGGAATGAAAAACATCACGGGGTGGTGTGAATCGGAGGGTCTGAATTAGGATAGGCAGTGAGTGGCAATGTAGGATGGAGAAAAGCACCGCGGGGTGGTCAGGATGGGGAGGTCAGGGAACATGCAGTGGCAATGTAGGATAGGTTTCTGAAAAACATCGCGGGGTGGTGCGCATTGTATGGGTGTGTGTTACATTACATTCACTTGTAGGAGTGAGAAAAACATCACGGGGTTGTGCGCATTGTATCGGTGTGTGTTACATTATATTCACTAGTAGGAGTGAGAAAAACACCACGGGGTGGTGTGAATCGGAGAGTCTGAATTAGGATAGGCAGTGAGTGGCAATGTAGGATGGAGAAAAGCACCGCGGGTTGGTCAGCATGGGGAGGTCAGGGAACATGCAGTGGCAATGTAGGATAGGTTTCTGAAAACCATCGCGGGGTGGTGCGCATTGTATGGGTGTGTGTTACATTACATTCACTAGTAGGAGTGAGAAAAACATCACGGGGTGGTGCGCATTGTATGGGTGTGTGTTACATTACATTCACTAGTGGGAGTGATAAAAACATCACGGGGTGGTGTGAATAGGAGGGTCTGAATTAGGATAGGCAGTGAGTGGCAATGTAGGATGGAGAAAAGCACCGCGGTGTGGTCAGCATGGGGAGGTCAGGGAACATGCAGTGGCAATGTAGGATAGGTTTCTGAAAAACATCGCGAGGTGGTGCGCATTGTATGGGTGTGTGTTACATTACATTCACTAGTAGGAGTGAGAAAAACATCACGGGGTGGTGCGCATTGTATGGGTTTGTGTTACATTACATTCACTAGTAGGAGTGAGAAACTCATTACGGGGTGGTGCGCATTGTATGGGTGTGTGTTACATTACATTCACTAGTGGGAGTGAGAAAAACATCACGTGGTGGTGTGAATCGGAGGGTCTGAATTAGGATAGGCAGTGAGTGGCAATGTAGGATGGAGAAAAGCACCGCGGGGTGGTCAGCATGGGGAGGTCAGGGAACATGCAGTGGCAATGTAGGATAGGTTTCTGAAAAATATCGAGGGGTGCTGCGCATTGTATGGGTGTGTGTTACATTACATTCACTTGTAGGAGTGAGAAAAACATCACGGGGTGGTGTGAATCGGAGGGTCTGAATTAGGATAGGCAGTGAGTGGCAATGTAGGATGGAGAAAAGCACCGCGGGGTGGTCAGCATGGGGAGGTCAGGGAACATGCAGTGGCAATGTAGGAGAGGTTTCTGAAAATCATCGTGGGGTGGTGCGCATTGTATGGGTGTGTTTTACATTACATTCACTAGTAGGAGTGAGAAAAACATCACAGGATGGTGCGCATTGTATGGGTGTGTGTTACATTACATTCACTAGTGGGAGTGAGAAAAACATCACGGGGTGGTGTGAATCGGAGGGTCTGAATTAGGATAGGCAGTGAGTGGCAATGTAAGTTGGAGAAAAGCACCGCAGGGTGGTCAGCATGGGGAGGTCAGGGAACATGCAGTGGCAATGTAGGATAGGTTTCTGAAAAATATCGAGGGGTGGTGCGCATTGTATGGGTGTGTGTTACATTACATTCACTTGTAGGAGTGAGAAAAACATCACGGGGTCGTGTAAATCGGAGGGTCTGAATTAGGATAGGCAGTGAGTGGCAATGTAGGATGGAGAAAAGCACCGCGGGGTGGTCAGCATGGGGAGGTCAGGGAACATGCAGTGGCAATGTAGGATAGGTTTCTAAAAAACATCGCGGGGTGGTGCGCATTGTATGGGTGTGTGTTACATTACATTCACTAGTAGGAGTGAGAAAAACATCACGGGGTGGTGCGCATTGTATGGGTGTGTGTTACATTACATTCACTAGTAGGAGTGAGAAAAACATCACGGGGTGGGGCGCATTGTATGGGTGTGTGTTACATTACATTCACTAGTAGGAGTGAGAAAAACATCACGGGGTGGTGTGAATCGGAGGGTCTGAATTAGGATAGGCAGTGAGTGGCAATATAGGATGGAGAAAAGCACCGCGGGGTGGTCAGCATGGGGAGGTCAGGGAACATGCAGTGGCAATGTAGGATAGGTTTCTGAAAAACATCGCAGGATGGTGCGCATTCTATGGGTGTGTGTTACATTACATTCACTAGTAGGAGTGAGAAAAACATCACAGGATGGGGCGCATTATATTGGTGTGTGGTACATTACTTTCACTAGTAGGAGTGAGAAAAACATCACGGGGTGGGGCGCATTGTATGGGTGTGTGTTACATTACATTCACTAGTAGGAGTGAGAAAAACATCACGGGGTGGTGCGCATTGTATGTGTGTGTGTTACATTACATTCAATAGTAGGAGTGAGAAAAACATCACGGGGTGGTGCGCATTGTATGGGTGTGTGTTACATTACATTCACTACTAGGAGTGAGAAAAACATCACGGGTTGGTGTGAATCGGAGAGACTGAATTAGGATAGGCAGTGAGTGGCAATGTAGGATGGCGAAAGGCACCGCGCGGTGGTCAGCATGGGGAGGTCAGGGAATATGCAGTGGCAATGTAGGATAGGTTTCTGAAAAACATCGCGGGGTGGTGCGCATTGTATGGGTGTGTGTTACATTACATTCACTAGTAGGAGTGAGAAAAACATCACGGGGTGGTGCGCATTGTATTGGTGTGTGTTACATTACATTCACTAGTGGGAGTGAGAAAAACATCACGGGGTGGTGTGAATTGGATGGTCTGAATTAGGATAGGCGGTGAGTGGCAATGTAGGATGGAGAAAAGCACCGCGGGGTGGTCAGCATGGGGAGGTCAGGGAACATGCAGTTGCAATGTAGGATAGGTTTCTGAAAACCATCGCGGGGTGGTGCGCATTGTATGGGTGTGTGTTACACTACATTCACTAGTAGGAGTGAGAAAAACATCACGGAGTGGTGCGCATTGTATGGGTGTGTGTTACATTACATTCACTAGTAGGAGTGAGAAAAACATCACGGGTGGTGTGAATCAGAGGGTCGGAATTAGGATAGGCAGTGAGTGGCAATGTAGGATGGAGAAAAGCACCGCGGGGTGGTCAGAATGGGGAGGTCAGGGATCATGCAGTGGCAATGTAGGATAGGTTTCTGAAAAACATCGCGGGGTGGTGCGCATTGTATGGGTGTGTGTTACATTACATTCACTAGTGGGAGTGAGAAAAACATCACGGGGTGGTGTGAATCGGAAAGTCTGAATTAGGATAGGCGGTGAGTGGCAATGTAGGATGGAGAAAAGCACCGCGGGGTGGTTAGCATGGGGAGGTCAGGGAACATGCAGTGGCAATGTAGGATAGGTTTCTGAAAAACATCGCGGGGTGGTGCGCATTGTATGGGTGTGTGTTACATTACATTCACTAGTAGGAGTGAGAAAAACATCACGGGGTGGTGCGCATTGTATGGGTGTGTGTTACATTACATTCACTAGTGGGAGTGAGAAAAACATCACAGGGTGGTGTGAATCGGAGGGTCTGAATTAGGATAGGCAGTGAGTGGCAATGTAGGATGGAGAAAAGCACCGCGGGGTGGTCAGCATGGGGAGGTCAGGGAACATGCAGTGGCAATGTAGGATAGGTTTCTGAAAAACATCGCGGGGTGGTGCGCATTGTATCGGTGTGTGTTACATTACATTCACTAGTAGGAGTGAGAAAAACATCACGGGGTGGTGCGCATTGTATGGGTGTGTGTTACATTACATTCACTAGTAGGAGTGAGAAAAACATCACGGGGTGGTGTGAATCAGAGGGTCGGAATTAGGATAGGCAGTGAGTGGCAATGTAGGATGGAGAAAAGCACCGCGGGGTGGTCAGCATGGGGAGGTCAGGGAACATGCGGTGGCAATGTAGGATAGGTTTCTGAAAAACATCGCGGGGTGGTGCGCATTGTATGGGTGTGTGTTACATTACATTCACTAGTAGGAGTGAGAAAAACATCACGGGGTGGTGTGAATCGGAAAGTCTGAATTAGGATAGGCGGTGAGTGGCAATGTAGGATGGAGAAAAGCACCGCGGGGTGGTTAGCATGGGGAGGTCAGCGAACATGCAGTGGCAATGTAGGATAGGTTTCTGAAAAACATCGCGGGGTGGTGCGCATTGTATGGGTGTGTGTTACATTACATTCACTAGTAGGAGTGAGAAAAACATCACGGGGTGGTGCGCATTGTATGGGTGTGTGTTACATTACATTCACTAGTGGGAGTGAGAAAAACATCACGGGGTGGTGTGAATCGGAGGGTCTGAATTAGGATAGGCAGTGAGTGGCAATGTAGGATGGAGAAAAGCACCGCGGGGTGGTCAGCATGGGGAGGTCAGGGAACATGCGGTGGCAATGTAGGATAGGTTTCTGAAAAACATCGCGGGGTGGTGCGCATTGTATCGGTGTGTGTTACATTACATTCACTAGTAGGAGTGAGAAAAACATCACGGGGTGGTGCGCATTGTATGGGTGTGTGTTACATTACATTCACTAGTAGGAGTGAGAAAAACACCACGGGGTGGTGTGAATCGGAGGGTCTGAATTAGGATAGGCAGTGAGTGGCAATGTTGGATGGAGAAAAGCACCACGGGGTGGTCAGCATGGGGAGGTCAGGGAACATGCAGTGGCAATGTAGGATAGGTTTCTGAAAACCATCGCGGGGTGGTGCGCATTGTATGTGTGTGTGTTACATTACATTCACTAGTAGGAGTGAGAAAAACATCACGGGGTGGTGCGCATTGTATGCGTGTGTGTTACATTACATTCACTAGTAGGAGTGAGAAAAACATCACGGGGTGGTGTGAATCGGAGGGTTAGAATTAGGATAGGCAGTGAGTGGCAATGTAGGACGGAGAAAAGCACCGCGGGGTGGTCAGCATGGGGAGGTCAGGGAACATGCAGTGGCAATGTAGGATAGGTTTCTGAAAAATATCGCGGGGTGGTGCGCATTGTATGGGTGTGTGTTACATTACATTCACTTGTAGGAGTGAGAAAAACATCACGGGGTGGTGTAAATCGGAGGGTCTGAATTAGGCTAGGCAGTGAGTGGCAATGTAGGATGGAGAAAAGCACCGCGGGGTGGTCAGCATGTGGAGGTCAGGGAACATGCAGTGGCAATGTAGGATAGGTTTCTGAAAAACGTCGCTGGGTGGTGCGCATTGTATGGGTGTGTGTTACATTACATTCACTAGTAGGAGTGAGAAAAACATCACGGGGTGGTGCGCATTGTATGGGTGTGCGTTACATTACATTCACTAGTAGGAGTGAGAAAAACACCACGGTGTTGTTTGAATCGGAGGGTCTGAATTAGGATAGGCAGTGAGTGGCAATGTAGGATGGAGAAAAGCACCGCGGGGTTGTCAGCATGGGGAGGTCAGGGAACATGCAGTTGCAATGTAGGGTAGTTTTCTGAAAAACATCGCGGGGTGGTGCGCATTCTATGGGTGTGTGTTATATTACATTCACTAGTAGGAGTGAGAAAAATATCACGGGGTGGGGCGCATTGTATGGGTGTGTGTTACATTACATTCACTAGTAGGAGTGAGAAACTCATCACGGGGTGGTGCGCATTGTATGGGTGTGTGTTACATTACATTCACTAGTGGGAGTGAGAAAAACATCACGTGGTGGTGTGAATCGGAGGGTCTGAATTAGGATAGGCAGTGAGTGGCAATGTAGGATGGAGAAAAGCACCGCGGGGTGGTCAGCATGGGTAGGTCAGGGAAAATGCAGTGGCAATGTAGGATAGGTTTCTGAAAAGCATCGCGGGGTGGTGCGCATAGTATGGGTGTGTGTTACATTACCTTCACTAGTAGGAGTGAGAAAAACATCACGGGGTGGTGCGCATTGTATGGGTGTGTGTTACATTACATTGACTAGTAGGAGTGAGAGAAACACCACGGGGTGGTGTGAATCGGAGGGTCTGAATTAGGATAGGCAGTGAGTGGCAATGTAGGATGGAGAAAAGCACCGCGGGGTGGTCAGCATGGGGAGGTCAGGGAACATGCAGTGGCAATGTAGGATAGGTTTCTTAAAAACATCGCGGGGTGGTGCGCATTGTATGGGTGTGTGTTACATTACATTCACTAGTAGGAGTGAGAAAAACATCACGGGGTGGTGCGCATTGTATGGGTGTGTGTTACATTACATTCACTAGTGGGAGTGAGAAAAACATCACGGAGTGGTGTGAATCGGAGGGTCTGAATTAGGATAGGCAGTGAGTGGCAATGTAGGATGGAGAAAAGCACCGCGGGGTGGTCAGCATGGGGAGGTCAGGGAACATGCAGTGGCAATGTAGGATAGGTTTCTGAAAAACATCGCGGGGTGGTGCGCATTGTATGGGTGTGTGTTAAATAACATTCACTAGTAGCAGTGAGAAAAACATCACGGGGTGGTGCTCATTGTATGGGTGTGTGTTACATTACCTTCACTAGTGGGAGTGAGAAAAACATCACGGGGTGGTGTGAATCGGAGGGTCTGAATTAGGATAGGCAGTGAGTGGCAATGTAGGATGGAGAAAAGCACGGCGGGGTGGTCAGCATGGGGAGGTCAGGGAACATGCAGTGGCAATGTAGGATAGGTTTCTGAAAAATATCGAGGGGTGCTGCGCATTGTATGGGTGTGTGTTACATTACATTCACTTGTAGGAGTGATAAAAACATCACGGGGTGGTGTGCACCGGAGGGTCTGAATTAGGATAGGCAGTGAGTGGCAATGTAGGATGGAGAAAAGCACCGCGGGGTGGTCAGCATGGGGAGGTCAGGGAACATGCAGTGGCAATGTAGGATAGGTTTCTGAAAAACATCGCGGGGTGGTGCGCATTGTATGGGTGTGTGTTACATTACATTCACTAGTAGGAGTGAGAAAAACATCACGGGGTGGTGCGCATTGTATGGGTGTGTGTTACATTACATTCACTAGTAGGAGTGAGAAAAACATCACGGGGTGGTGTGAATCGGAAGGTCTGAATTAGGATAGGCAGTGAGTGGCAATGTAGGATGGAGAAAAGCACCGCGGGGTGGTCAGCATGGGGAGGTCAGGTAACATGCAGTGGCAATATAGGATAGGTTTCTGAAAAACATCGCGGGGTGGTGCGCATTGTATGGGTGTGTGTTACATTACATTCACTAGTAGGAGTGAGAAAAACATCACGGGGTGGTGCGCATTGTATGGGTGTGTGTTACATTACATTCACTAGTAGGAGTGAGAAAAACACCACGGGGTTGTGTGAATCGGAGGGTCTGAATTAGGATAGGCAGTGAGGGGCAATGTAGGATGGAGAAAAGCACCGCGGGGTGGTCAGCATGGGGAGGTCAGGGAACATGCAGTGGCAATGTAGGATAGGTTTCTGAAAAACATCACGGGGTGGTGCGCATTGTATGGGTGTGTGTTACATTACATTCACTAGTAGGAGTGAGAAAAACATCACGGGGTGGTGCGCATTGTATGGGTGTGTGTTCCATTACATTCACTAGTGGGAGTGAGAAAAACATCACGGGGTGGTGTGAATCGGAGGGTCTGAATTAGGATAGGCAGTGAGTGGCAATGTAGGATGGAGAAAAGCACCGCAGGGTGGTCAGCATGGGGAGGTCAGGGAACATGCAGTGGCAATGTAGGATAGGTTTCTGAAAAATATCGAGGGGTGCTGCGCATTGTATGGGTGTGTGTTACATTACATTCACTTGTAGGAGTGAGAAAAACATCACGGGGTGGTGTGAATCGGAGGGTCTGAATTAGGATAGGCAGTGAGTGGCAATGTAGGATGGAGAAAAGCACCGCGGGGTGGTCAGCATGGGGAGGTCAGGGAACATGCAGTAGCAATGTAGGATAGGTTTCTGAAAAACATCGCGGGGTGGTGCGCATTGTATGGGTGTGTGTTACATTACATTCACTAGTAGGAGTGAGAAAAACAACACGGGGTGGTGCGTATTGTATGGGTGTGTGTTACATTACATTCACTAGTAGGAGTGAGAAAAACATCACGGGGTGGTGTGAATCGGAGGGTCTGAATTAGGATAGGCAGTGAGTGGCAATGGAGGATGGAGAAAAGCACCGCGGGGTGGTCAGCATGGGGAGGTCAGGGAACATGCAGTGGCAATGTAGGATAGGTTTCTGAAAATCATCACGGGGTGGTGCGCATTGTATGGGTGTGTGTTACATTACATTCACTAGTAGGAGTGAGAAAAACATCACGGGGTGGTGCGCATTGTATGGGTGTGTGTTACATTACATTCCCTAGTGGGAGTGAGAAAAACATCACGGGTTGGGGCGCATTGTATGGGTGTGTGTTACATTACATTCACTAGTAGGGGTGAGAAAAACATCACAGGGTGGTGCGCATTGTATGGGTGTGTGTTACATTACATTCACTAGTAGGAATGAAAAAACATCACGGGGTGGTGTGAATCGGAGGGTCTGAATTAGGATAGGCAGTGAGTGGCAATGTAGGATGGAGAAAAGCACTGCGGTGTGGTCAGCATGGGGAGGTCAGGGAACATGCAGTGGCAATGTAGGATAGGTTTCTGAAAAACATCGTGGGGTGGTGCGCATTGTATGGGTGTGTGTTACATTACATTCACTAGTAGGAGGGAGAAAAACATCACGGGGTGGTGCGCATTGTATGGGTTTGTGTTACATTACATTCACTAGTAGGAGTGAGAAAAACATCACGGGGTGGTGTGAATCGGAGGGTCTGAATTAGGATAGGCAGTGAGTGGCAATATAGGATGGAGAAAAGCACCGCGGGGTGGTCAGCATGGGGAGGTCAGGGAACATGCAGTGGCAATGTAGGATAGGTTTCTGAAAAACATCGCGGGGTGGTGCGCATTGTATGGGTGTGTGTTACATTACATTCACTAGTAGGAGTGAGAAAAACATCACAGGGTGGGGCGCATTGTATTGGTGGGTGTTACATTACTTTCACTAGTAGGAGTGAGAAAAACATCACGGGGTGGGGCGCATTGTATGGGTGTGTGTTACATTACATTCACTAGTAGGAGTGAGAAAAACATCACGGGGTGGTGCGCATTGTATGGGTGTGTGTTACATTACATTCACTAGTAGGAGTGAGAAAAACATCACGGGGTGGTGCGCATTGTATGGGTGTCTGTTACATTACATTCACTACTAGGAGTGAGAAAAACATCACGGGTTGGTGTGAATCGGAGAGACTGAATTAGGATAGGCAGTGAGTGGCAATGTAGGATGGAGAAAAGCACCGCGGGGTGGTCAGCATGGGGAGGTCAGGGAACATGCAGTGGCAATGTAGGATAGGTTTCTGAAAAACATCGCGGGGTGGTGCGCATTGTATGTGTGTGTGTTACATTACATTCACTAGTAGGAGTGAGAAAAACATCACGGGGTGGTGCGCATTGTATGGGTGTGTGTTACATTACATTCACTAGTAGGAGTGAGAAAAACACCACGGGGTGGTGTGAATCGGAGGGTCTGAATTAGGATAGGCAGTGAGTGGCAATGTAGGATGGAGAAAAGCCACACGGGCTGGTAAGCATGGGGAGGTCAGGGAACATGCAGTGGCAATGTAGGATAGGTTTCTGAAAAACATCGCGGGGTGGTGCGCATTGTATGGGTGTGTGTTACATTACATTCACTAGTAGGACTGAGAAAAACATCACGGGGTGGTGCGCATTGTATGGGTGTGTGTTACATTACATTCACTAGTAGGAGTGAGAAAAACATCACGGGGTGGTTTGAAACGGAGGGTCTGTATTAGGATAGGCAGTGAGTGGCAATATAGGATGGAGAAAAGCACCGCGGGGTGGTCAGCATGGGGAAGTCAGGGAACATGCAGTGGCAATGTACGGTAGGTTTCTGAAAAACATCGCGGGGTGGTGCGCATTGTATGGGTGTGTGTTACATTACATTCACTAGTAGGAGTGAGAAAAACATCACGGGGTGGTGCGCATTGTATGGGTGCGTGTTACATTACATTCACTAGTAGGAGTGAGAAAAACATCACGGGGTGGTGTGAATCAGTGGGTCTGAATTAGGATAGGCAGTGAGTGGCAATGTAGGATGGAGAAAAGCACCGCGGGGTGGTCAGCATGGGGAGGTCAGGGAACATGCAGTGGCAATGTAGGATAGGTTTCTGAAAAACATCGCGGGGTGGTGCGCATTGTATGGGTGTGTGTTACATTACATTCACTAGTAGGAGTGAGAAAAACATCACGGGGTGGTGCGCATTGTATGGGTGTGTGTTACATTACATTCACTAGTAGGAGTGAGAAAAACACCACGGGGTGGTGTGAATCGGAGGGTCTGAATTAGGATAGGCAGTGAGTGGCAATGTAGGATGGAGAAAAGCACCGCGGGGTGGTCAGCATGGGGAGGTCAGGGAACATGCAGTGGCAATGTAGGATAGGTTTCTGAAAAACATCGCGGGGTGGTGCGCATTGTATGGGTGTGTGTTACATTACATTCACTAGTAGGAGTGAGAAAAACATCACGGGGTGGTGCGCATTGTATGGGTGTGTGTTACATTACATTCACTTGTAGGAGTGAGAAAAACATCACGGGGTGGTGTGAATCGGAGGGTCTGAATTAGGATAGTCAGTGAGTGGCAATGTAGGATGGAGAAAAGCACCGCGGGGTGGTCAGCATGGGGAGGTCAGGGAACATGCAGTGGCAATGTAGGATAGGTTTCTGAAAACCATCGCGGGGTGGTGCGCATTGTATGGGTGTGTGTTACATTACATTCACTAGTAGGAGTGAAAAAAACATCACGGGGTGGTGCGCATTGTATGGGTGTGTGTTACATTACATTCACTAGTAGGAGTGAGAAAAACATCACGGGGTGGTGTGAATCGGAGGGTTAGAATTAGGATAGGCAGTGAGTGGCAATGTAGGATGGAGAAAAGCACCGCGGGGTGGTCAGCATGGGGAGGTCAGGGAACATGCAGTGGCAATGTAGGATAGGTTTCTGAAAAATATCGCGGGGTGGTGCGCATTGTATGGGTGTGTGTTACATTACATTCACTTGTAGGAGTGAGAAAAACATCACGGGGTGGTGTAAATCGGAGGGTCTGAATTAGGCTAGGCAGTGAGTGGCAATGTAGGATGGAGAAAAGCACCGCGGGGTGGTCAGCATGTGGAGGTCAGGGAACATGCAGTGGCAATGTAGGATAGGTTTCTGAAAAACATCGCTGGGTGGTGCGCATTGTATGGGTGTGTGTTACATTACATTCACTAGTAGGAGTGATAAAAACATCACGGGGTGTTGCGCATTGTATGGGTGTGCGTTACATTACATTCACTAGTAGGAGTGAGAAAACACCACGGTGTTGTTTGAATCGGAGGGTCTGAATTAGGATAGGCAGTGAGTGGCAATGTAGGATGGAGAAAAGCACCGCGGGGTTGTCAGCATGGGGAGGTCAGGGAACATGCAGTGGCAATGTAGGGTAGTTTTCTGAAAAACATCGCGGGGTGGTGCGCATTCTATGGGTGTGTGTTACATTACATTCACTAGTAGGAGTGAGAAAAATATCACGGGGTGGGGCGCATTGTATGGGTGTGTGTTACATTACATTCACTAGTAGGAGTGAGAAACTCATCACGGGGTGGTGCGCATTGTATGGGTGTGTGTTACATTACATTCACTAGTGGGAGTGAGAAAAACATCACGTGGTGGTGTGAATCGGAGGGTCTGAATTAGGATAGGCAGTGAGTGGCAATGTAGGATGGAGAAAAGCACCGCGGGGTGGTCAGCATGGGTAGGTCAGGGAAAATGCAGTGGCAATGTAGGATAGGTTTCTGAAAAGCATCGAGGGGTGGTGCGCATTGTATGGGTGTGTGTTACATTACCTTCACTAGTAGGAGTGAGAAAAACATCACGGGGTGGTGCGCATTGTATGGGTGTGTGTTACATTACATTGACTAGTAGGAGTGAGAGAAACACCACGGGGTGGTGTGAATCGGAGGGTCTGAATTAGGATAGGCAGTGAGTGGCAATGTAGGATGGAGAAAAGCACCGCGGGGTGGTCAGCATGGGGAGGTCAGGGAACATGCAGTGGCAATGTAGGATAGGTTTCTTAAAAACATCGCGGGGTGGTGCGCATTGTATGGGTGTGTGTTACATTACATTCACTAGTAGGAGTGAGAAAAACATCACGGGGTGGTGCGCATTGTATGGGTGTGTGTTACATTACATTCACTAGTGGGAGTGAGAAAAACATCACGGAGTGGTGTGAATCGGAGGGTCTGAATTAGGATAGGCAGTGAGTGGCAATGTAGGATGGAGAAAAGCACCGCGGGGTGGTCAGCATGGGGAGGTCAGGGAACATGCAGTGGCAATGTAGGATAGGTTTCTGAAAAACATCGCGGGGTGGTGCGCATTGTATGGGTGTGTGTTAAATAACATTCACTAGTAGCAGTGAGAAAAACATCACGGGGTGGTGCTCATTGTATGGGTGTGTGTTACATTACCTTCACTAGTGGGAGTGGAAAAAACATCACGGGGTGGTGTGAATCGGAGGGTCTGAATTAGGATAGGCAGTGAGTGGCAATGTAGGATGGAGAAAAGCACGGCGGGGTGGTCAGCATGGGGAGGTCAGGGAACATGCAGTGGCAATGTAGGATAGGTTTCTGAAAAATATCGAGGGGTGCTGCGCATTGTATGGGTGTGTGTTACATTACATTCACTTGTAGGAGTGATAAAAACATCACGGGGTGGTGTGAACCGGAGGGTCTGAATTAGGATAGGCAGTGAGTGGCAATGTAGGATGGAGAAAAGCACCGCGGGGTGGTCAGCATGGGGAGGTCAGGGAACATGCAGTGGCAATGTAGGATAGGTTTCTGAAAAACATCGCGGGGTGGTGCGCATTGTATGGGTGTGTGTTACATTACATTCACTAGTAGGAGTGAGAAAAACATCACGGGGTGGTGCGCATTGTATGGGTGTGTGTTACATTACATTCACTAGTAGGAGTGAGAAAAACATCACGGGGTGGTGTGAATCGGAGGGTCTGAATTAGGATAGGCAGTGAGTGGCAATGTAGGATGGAGAAAAGCACCGCGGGGTGGTCAGCATGGGGAGGTCAGGTAACATGCAGTGGCAATATAGGATAGGTTTCTGAAAAACATCGCGGGGTGGTGCGCATTGTATGGGTGTGTGTTCCATTACATTCACTAGTGGGAGTGAGAAAAACATCACGGGGTGGTGTGAATCGGAGGGTCTGAATTAGGATAGGCAGTGAGTGGCAATGTAGGATGGAGAAAAGCACCGCGGGGTGGTCAGCATGGGGAGGTCAGGGAACATGCAGTGGCAATGTAGGATAGGTTTCTGAAAAATATCGAGGGGTGCTGCGCATTGTATGGGTGTGTGTTACATTACATTCACTTGTAGGAGTGAGAAAAACATCACGGGGTGGTGTGAATCGGAGGGTCTGAATTAGGATAGGCAGTGAGTGGCAATGTAGGATGGAGAAAAGCACCGCGGGGTGGTCAGCATGGGGAGGTCAGGGAACATGCAGTAGCAATGTAGGATAGGTTTCTGAAAAACATCGCGGGGTGGTGCGCATTGTATGGGTGTGTGTTACATTACATTCACTAGTAGGAGTGAGAAAAACATCACGGGGTGGTGCGTATTGTATGGGTGTGTGTTACATTACATTCACTAGTAGGAGTGAGAAAAACATCACGGGGTGGTGTGAATCGGAGGGTCTGAATTAGGATAGGCAGTGAGTGGCAATGTAGGATGGAGAAAAGCAACCGCGGGGTGGTCAGCATGGGGAGGTCAGGGAACATGCAGTGGCAATGTAGGATAGGTTTCTGAAAATCATCGCGGGGTGGTGCGCATTGTATGGGTGTGTGTTACATTACATTCACTAGTAGGAGTGAGAAAAACATCACGGGGTGGTGCGCATTGTATGGGTGTGTGTTACATTACATTCACTAGTGGGAGTGAGAAAAACATCACGGGTTGGGGCGCATTATGGGTGTGTGTTACATTACATTCACTAGTAGGGGTGAGAAAAACATCACAGGGTGGTGCGCATTGTATGGGTGTGTGTTACATTACATTCACTAGTAGGAATGAAAAAACATCACGGGGTGGTGTGAATCGGAGGGTCTGAATTAGGATAGGCAGTGAGTGGCAATGTAGGATGGAGAAAAGCACTGCGGTGTGGTCAGCATGGGGAGGTCAGGGAACATGCAGTGGCAATGTAGGATAGGTTTCTGAAAAACATCGTGGGGTGGTGCGCATTGTATGGGTGTGTGTTACATTACATTCACTAGTAGGAGGGAGAAAAACATCACGGGGTGGTGCGCATTGTATGGGTTTGTGTTACATTACATTCACTAGTAGGAGTGAGAAAAACATCACGGGGTGGTGTGAATCGGAGGGTCTGAATTAGGATAGGCAGTGAGTGGCAATATAGGATGGAGAAAAGCACCGCGGGGTGGTCAGCATGGGGAGGTCAGGGAACATGCAGTGGCAATGTAGGATAGGTTTCTGAAAAACATCGCGGGGTGGTGCGCATTGTATGGGTGTGTGTTACATTACATTCACTAGTAGGAGTGAGAAAAACATCACAGGGTGGGGCGCATTGTATTGGTGGGTGTTACATTACTTTCACTAGTAGGAGTGAGAAAAACATCACGGGGTGGGGCGCATTGTATGGGTGTGTGTTACATTACATTCACTAGTAGGAGTGAGAAAAACATCACGGGGTGGTGCGCATTGTATGGGTGTGTGTTACATTACATTCACTAGTAGGAGTGAGAAAAACATCACGGGGTGGTGCGCATTGTTTGGGTGTCTGTTACATTACATTCACTACTAGGAGTGAGAAAAACATCACGGGTTGGTGTGAATCGGAGAGACTGAATTAGGATAGGCAGTGAGTGGCAATGTAGGATGGAGAAAAGCACCGCGGGGTGGTCAGCATGGGGAGGTCAGGGAACATGCAGTGGCAATGTAGGATAGGTTTCTGAAAAACATCGCGGGGTGGTGCGCATTGTATGTGTGTGTGTTACATTACATTCACTAGTAGGAGTGAGAAAAACATCACGGGGTGGTGCGCATTGTATGGGTGTGTGTTACATTACATTCACTAGTAGGAGTGAGAAAAACACCACGGGGTGGTGTGAATCGGAGGGTCTGAATTAGGATAGGCAGTGAGTGGCAATGTAGGATGGAGAAAAGCCACACGGGCTGGTAAGCATGGGGAGGTCAGGGAACATGCAGTGGCAATGTAGGATAGGTTTCTGAAAAACATCGCGGGGTGGTGCGCATTGTATGGGTGTGTGTTACATTACATTCACTAGTAGGACTGAGAAAAACATCACGGGGTGGTGCGCATTGTATGGGTGTGTGTTACATTACATTCACTAGTAGGAGTGAGAAAAACATCACGGGGTGGTTTGAAACGGAGGGTCTGTATTAGGATAGGCAGTGAGTGGCAATATAGGATGGAGAAAAGCACCGCGGGGTGGTCAGCATGGGGAAGTCAGGGAACATGCAGTGGCAATGTACGGTAGGTTTCTGAAAAACATCGCGGGGTGGTGCGCATTCTATGGGTGTGTGTTACATTACATTCACTAGTAGGAGTGAGAAAAACATCACGGGGTGGTGCGCATTGTATGGGTGCGTGTTACATTACATTCACTAGTAGGAGTGAGAAAAACATCACGGGGTGGTGTGAATCAGTGGGTCTGAATTAGGATAGGCAGTGAGTGGCAATGTAGGATGGAGAAAAGCACCGCGGGGTGGTCAGCATGGGGAGGTCAGGGAACATGCAGTGGCAATGTAGGATAGGTTTCTGAAAAACATCGCGGGGTGGTGCGCATTGTATGGGTGTGTGTTACATTACATTCACTAGTAGGAGTGAGAAAAACATCACGGGGTGGTGCGCATTGTATGGGTGTGTGTTACATTACATTCACTAGTAGGAGTGAGAAAAACACCACGGGGTGGTGTGAATCGGAGGGTCTGAATTAGGATAGGCAGTGAGTGGCAATGTAGGATGGAGAAAAGCACCGCGGGGTGGTCAGCATGGGGAGGTCAGGGAACATGCAGTGGCAATGTAGGATAGGTTTCTGAAAAACATCGCGGGGTGGTGCGCATTGTATGGGTGTGTGTTACATTACATTCACTAGTAGGAGTGAGAAAAACATCACGGGGTGGTGCGCATTGTATGGGTGTGTGTTACATTACATTCACTTGTAGGAGTGAGAAAAACATCACGGGGTGGTGTGAATCGGAGGGTCTGAATTAGGATAGTCAGTGAGTGGCAATGTAGGATGGAGAAAAGCACGGCGGGGTGGTCAGCATGGGGAGGTCAGGGAACATGCAGTGGCAATGTAGGATAGGTTTCTGAAAAACATCGCGGGGTGGTGCGCATTGTATGGGTGTGTGTTACATTACATTCACTAGTAGGAGTGAGAAAAACATCACGGGGTGGTGCGCATTGTATGGGTGTGTGTTACATTACATTCACTTGTAGGAGTGAGAAAAACATCACGGGGTGGTGTGAATCGGAGGGTCTGAATTAGGATAGGCAGTGAGTGGCCATGTAGGATGGAGAAAAGCACTGCGGGGTGGTCAGCATGGGGAGGTCAGGGAACATGCAGTGGCAATGTAGGATAGGTTTCTGAAAAACATCGCGGGGTGGTGCGCATTGTATGGGTGTGTGTTACATTACATTCACTAGTAAGAGTGAGAAAAACATCACGGGGTGGTGCGCATTGTATGGGTGTGTGTTACATTACATTCACTAGTAGGAGTGAGAAAAATATCACGGGGTGGTGTGAATCGGAGGGTCTGAATTAGGATAGGCAGTGAGTGGCAATGTAGGATGGAGAAAAGCACCGCGGGGTGGTCAGCATGGGGAGGTCAGGGAACATGCAGTGGCAATGTAGGATAGGTTTTGAAAAACATCGCGGGGTGGTGCGCATTGTATGGGTGTGTGTTACATTACATTCACTAGTAGGAGTGAGAAAAACATCACGGGGTGGTGCGCATTGTATGGGTGTGTGTTACATTACATTCACTAGTGGGAGTGAGAAAAACATCACGGGGTGGTGTGAATCGGAGGGTCTGAATTAGGATAGGCAGTGAGTGGCAATGTAGGATGGAGAAAAGCACCGCGGGGTGGTCAGCATGGGGAGGTCAGGGAACATGCAGTGGCAATGTAGGATAGGTTTCTGAAAAACATCGCGGGATGGTGCGCATTTTATGGGTGTGTGTTACATTACATTCACTAGTAGGAGTGAGAAAAACATCACGGGGTGGTGTGAATTGGAGGGTCTGAATTAGGATAGGCAGTGAGTGGCAATGTAGGATGGAGAAAAGCACCGCGGGGTGGTCAGCATGGGGAGGTCAGGGAACATGCAGTGGCAATATAGGATAGGTTTCTGAAAAACATCGCGGGGTGGTGCGCATTGTGTGGGTGTGTGTTACATTACATTCACTAGTAGGAGTGAGAAAAACATCACGGGGTGGTGTGAAACGGAGGGTCTGAATTAGGATAGGCAGTGAGTGGCAATGTAGGATGGAGAAAAGCACCGCCGGGTGGTCAGCATGGGGAGGTCAGGGTACATGCAGTGGCAATGTAGGATAGGTTTCTGAAAAACATCCCGGGGTGGTGCGCATTGTATGGGTGTGTGTTACATTACATTCACTAGTAGGAGTGAGAAAAACATCACGGGGTGGTGCGCATTGTATGGGTGCGTGTTACATTACATTCACTAGTAGGAGTGAGAAAAACATCACGGGGTGGTGTGAATCAGTGGGTCTGAATTAGGATAGGCAGTGAGTGGCAATGTAGGATGGAGAAAAGCACCGCGGGGTGGTCAGCATGGGGAGGTCAGGGAACATGCAGTGGCAATGTAGGATAGGTTTCTGAAAAACATCGCGGGGTGGTGCGCCTTGTATGGGTGTGTGTTACATTACATTCACTAGTAGGAGTGAGAAAAACATCACGGGGTGGTGCGCATTGCATGGGTGTGTGTTACATTACATTCACTAGTAGGAGTGAGAAAAACACCATGGGGTGGTGTGAATCGGAGGGTCTGAATTAGGATAGGCAGTGAGTGGCAATGTAGGATGGAGAAAAGCACCGCGGGGTGGTCAGCATGGGGAGGTCAGGGAACATGCAGTGGCAATGTAGGATAGGTTTCTGAAAAACATCGCGGGGTGGTGCGCATTGTATGGGTGTGTGTTACATTACATTCACTAGTAGGAGTGAGAAAAACATCACGGGGTGGTGCGCATTGTATGGGTGTGTGTTACATTACATTCACTTGTAGGAGTGAGAAAAACATCACGGGGTGGTGTGAATCGGAGGGTCTGAATTAGGATAGGCAGTGAGTGGCAATGTAGGATGGAGAAAAGCACCGTGGGGTGGTCAGCATGGGGAGGTCAGGGAACATGCAGTGGCAATGTAGGATAGGTTTCTGAAAAACATCGCGGGGTGGTGCGCATTGTATGGGTGTGTGTTACATTACATTCACTAGTAGGAGTGAGAAAAACATCACGGGGTGGTGCGCATTGTATGGGTGTGTGTTACATTACATTCACTTGTAGAAGTGAGAAAAACATCACGGGGTGGTGTGAATCGGAGGGTCTGAATTAGGATAGGCAGTGAGTGGCCATGTAGGATGGAGAAAAGCACTGCTGGGTGGTCAGCATGGGGAGGTCAGGGAACATGCAGTGGCAATGTAGGATAGGTTTCTGAAAAACATCGCGGGGTGGTGTGCATTGTATGGGTGTGTGTTACATTACATTCACTAGTAAGAGTGAGAAAAACATCACGGGCTGGTGCGCATTGTATGGGTGTGTGTTACATTACATTCACTAGTAGGAGTGAGAAAAATATCACGGGGTGGTGTGAATCGGAGGGTCTGAATTAGGATAGGCAGTGAGTGGCAATGTAGGATGGAGAAAAGCACCGCGGGGTGGTCAGCATGGGGAGGTCAGGGAACATGCAGTGGCAATGTAAGATAGGTTTCTGAAAAACATCGAGGGGTGGTGCGCATTGTATGGGTGTGTGTTACATTACATTCACTAGTAGGAGTGAGAAAAACATCACGGGGTGGTGCGCATTGTATGGGTGTGTGTTACATTACATTCACTAGTGGGAGTGAGAAAAACATCACGGGGTGGTGTGAATCGGAGGGTCTGAATTAGGATAGGCAGTGAGTGGCAATGTAGGATGGAGAAAAGCACCGCGGTGTGGTCAGCATGGGGAGGTCAGGGAACATGCAGTGGCAATGTAGGATAGGTTTCTGAAAAATATCTAGGGGTGGTGCGCATTGTATGGGTGTGTGTTACATTACATTCACTAGTAGGAGTGAGAAAAACATCACGGGGTGGTGCGGATTGTATGGGTGTGTGTTACACTACATTCACTAGTAGGAGTGAGAAAAACATCACGGGGTGGTGCGCATTGTATGGGTGTGTGTTACATTACATTCACTAGTAGGAGTGAGAAAAACATCACGGGGTGGTGCGCAATGTATGGGTGTGTGTTACATTACATTCACTAGTAGGAGTGAAAAAACATCACGGGGTGGTGTGAATCGGAGGGTCTGAATTAGGATAGGCAGTGAGTGGCAATGTAGGATGGAGAAAAGCACCGCGGTGTGGTCAGCATGGGGAGGTCAGGGAACATGCAGTGGCAATGTAGGATAGGTTTCTGAAAAACATCGCGGGGTGGTGCGCCTTGTATGTGTGTGTGTTACATTACATTCACTAGTAGGAGTGAGAAACTCATCACGGGGTGGTGCGCATTGTATGGGTGTGTGTTACATTACATTCACTAGTGGGAGTGAGAAAAACATCACGTGGTGGTGTGAATCGGAGTGTCTGAATTAGGATAGGCAGTGAGTGGCAATGTAGGATGGAGAAAAGCACGGCGGGGTGGTCAGCATGGGGAGGTCAGGGAAAATGCAGTGGCAATGTAGGATAGGTTTCTGAAAAACATCGCGGCGTGGTGCGCATTGTATGGGTGTGTGTTACATTACATTTACTAGTAGGAGTGAGAAACTCATCACGGGGTGGTGCGCATTGTATGGGTGTGTGTTCCATTACATTCACTAGTGGGAGTGAGAAAAACATCACGTGGTGGTGTGAATCGGAGGGTCTGAATTAGGATAGGCAGTGAGTGGCAATGTAGTATGGAGAAAAGCACCGCGGGGTGGTCAGCATGGGGAGGTCAGGGAACATGCAGTGGCAATGTAGGATAGGTTTCTGAAAAACATCACGGGGTGGTGCGCATTGTATGGGTGTGTGTTACATTACATTCACTAGTAGGAGTGAGAAAAACATCACGGGGTGGTGCGCATTGTATGGGTGTGTGTTACATTACATTCACTAGTAGGAGTGAGAAAAACATCACGGGGTGGTGTGAATCGGTGGGTCTGAATTAGGATAGGCAGTGAGTGGCAATGTAGGATGGAGAAAAGCACCGCCGGGTGGTCAGCATGGGGAGGTCAGGGAACATGCAGTGGCAATGTAGGATAGGTTTCTGAAAAACATCGCGGGGTGGTGCGCATTGTATGGGTGTGTGTTACATTACATTCACTAGTAGGAGTGAGAAAAACATCACGTGGTGGTGCGCATTGTATGGGTGTGTGTTACATTACATTCACTAGTAGGAGTGAGAAAAACACCACGGGGTGGTGGGAATCGTTGGGTCTGAATTAGGATAGGCAGTGAGTGGCAATGTAGGATGGAGAAAAGCACCGCGGGGTGGTCAGCATGGGGAGGTCAGGGAACATGCAGTGGCAATGTAGGATAGGTTTCTGAAAAACATCGCACGGTGGTGCGCATTTTATGGGTGTGTGTTACATTACATTCACTAGTAGGAGTGAGAAAAACATCACGGGGTGGTGCGCATTGTATGGGTGTGTGTTACATTACATTCACTAGTAGGAGTGAGAAAAACATCACGGGGTGGTGTGAATCGGAGGGTCTGTATTAGGATAGGCAGTGAGTGGCAATGTAGGATGGAGAAAAGCACCGCGGGGTGGTCAGCATGGGGAGGTCAGGGAACATGCAGTGGCAATGTAGGATAGGTTTCTGAAAAATATCGAGGGGTGGTGCGCATTGTATGGGTGTGTGTTACATTACATTCACTTGTAGGAGTGAGAAAAACATCACGGGGTGGTGTGAATCGGAGGGTCTGAATTAGGATAGGCAGTGAGTGGCAATGTAGGATGGAGAAAAGCACCGTGGCGTGGTCAGCATGGGAGGTCAGGGAACATGCAGTGGCAATGTAGGATAGGTTTCTGAAAAACATCGCGGAGTGGTGCGCATTGTATGGGTGTGTGTTACATTACATTCACTAGTAGAAGTGAGAAAAACATCACGGGGTGGTGCGCATTCTATGGGTGTGTGTTACATTACATTCACTAGTAGGAGTGAGAAAAACATCACGGGGTGGTGTGAATCGGAGGGTCTGAATTAGGATAGGCAGTGAGTGGCCATGTAGGATGGAGAAAAGCACTGCGGGGTGGTCAGCATGGGGAGGTCAGGGAACATGCAGTGGCAATGTAGGATAGGTTTCTGAAAAACATCGCGGGGTGGTGCGCATTGTATGGGTGTGTGTTACATTACATTCACTAGTAAGAGTGAGAAAAACATCACGGGGTGGTGCGCATTGTATGGGTGTGTGTTACATTACATTCACTAGTAGGA
The DNA here is from genome assembly GCF_034190915.1 of Cavia porcellus. NCBI lineage: Eukaryota > Metazoa > Chordata > Mammalia > Rodentia > Caviidae > Cavia > Cavia porcellus. The sequence continues at coordinate 34,746,064 of NW_026947515.1, forward strand.
GTGAGAAAAATATCACGGGGTGGTGTGAATCGGAGGGTCTGAATTAGGATAGGCAGTGAGTGGCAATGTAGGATGGAGAAAAGCACCGCGGGGTGGTCAGCATGGGGAGGTCAGGGAACATGCAGTGGCAATGTAGGATAGGTTTCTGAAAAACATCGCGGGGTGGTGCGCATTGTATGTGTGTGTTACATTACATTCACTAGTAGGAGTGTGAAAAACATCACGGGGTGGTGCGCATTGTATGGGTATGTGTTACATTACATTCACTAGTGGGAGTGAGAAAAACATCACGGGGTGGTGTGAATCGGAGGGTCTGAATTAGGATAGGCAGTGAGTGGCAATGTAGGATGGAGAAAAGCACCGCGGTGTGGTCAGCATGGGGAGGTCAGGGAACATGCAGTGGCAATGTAGGATAGGTTTCTGAAAAATATCGAGGGGTGGTGTGCATTGAATGGGTGTGTGTTACATTACATTCACTAGTAGGAGTGAGAAAAACATCACGGGGTGGTGCTGATTGTATGGGTGTGTGTTACACTACATTCACTAGTAGGAGTGAGAAAAACATCACGGGGTGGTGCGCATTGTATGGGTGTGTGTTACATTACATTCACTAGTAGGAGTGAGAAAAACATCACGGGGTGGTGCGCAATGTATGGGTGTGTGTTACATTACATTCACTAGTAGGAGTGAAAAAACATCACGGGGTGGTGTGAATCGGAGGGTCTGAATTAGGATAGGCAGTGAGTGGCAATGTAGGATGGAGAAAAGCACCGCGGGGTGGTCAGCATGGGGAGGTCAGGGAACATGCAGTGGCAATGTAGGATAGGTTTCTGAAAAACATCGCGGGGTGGTGCGCCTTGTATGTGTGTGTGTTACATTACATTCACTAGTAGGAGTGAGAAACTCATCACGGGGTGGTGCGCATTGTATGGGTGTGTGTTACATTACATTCACTAGTGGGAGTGAGAAAAACATCACGTGGTGGTGTGAATCGGAGTGTCTGAATTAGGATAGGCAGTGAGTGGCAATGTAGGATGGAGAAAAGCACGGCGGGGTGGTCAGCATGGGGAGGTCAGGGAAAATGCAGTGGCAATGTAGGATAGGTTTCTGAAAAACATCGCGGGGTGGTGCGCATTGTATGGGTGTGTGTTACATTACATTCACTAGTAGGAGTGAGAAACTCATCACGGGGTGGTGCGCATTGTATGGGTGTGTGTTCCATTACATTCACTAGTGGGAGTGAGAAAAACATCACGTGGTGGTGTGAATCGGAGGGTCTGAATTAGGATAGGCAGTGAGTGGCAATGTAGTATGGAGAAAAGCACCGCGGGGTGGTCAGCATGGGGAGGTCAGGGAACATGCAGTGGCAATGTAGGATAGGTTTCTGAAAAACATCACGGGGTGGTGCGCATTGTATGGGTGTGTGTTACATTACATTCACTCGTAGGAGTGAGAAAAACATCACGTGGTGGTGCGCATTGTATGGGTGTGTGTTACATTACATTCACTAGTAGGAGTGAGAAAAACATCACGGGGTGGTGTGAATCGGTGGGTCTGAATTAGGATAGGCAGTGAGTGGCAATGTAGGATGGAGAAAAGCACCGCGGGGTGGTCAGCATGGGGAGGTCAGGGAACATGCAGTGGCAATGTAGGATAGGTTTCTGAAAAACATCGCGGGGTGGTGCGCATTGTATGGGTGTGTGTTACATTACATTCACTAGTAGGAGTGAGAAAAACATCACGTGGTGGTGCGCATTGTATGGGTGTGTGTTACATTACATTCACTAGTAGGAGTGAGAAAAACACCACGGGGTGGTGGGAATCGGAGGGTCTGAATTAGGATAGGCAGTGAGTGGCAATGTAGGATGGAGAAAAGCACCGCGGGGTGGTCAGCATGGGGATGTCAGGGAACATGCAGTGGCAATGTAGGATAGGTTTCTGAAAAACATCGCACGGTGGTGCGCATTTTATGGGTGTGTGTTACATTACATTCACTAGTAGGAGTGAGAAAAACATCACGGGGTGGTGCGCATTGTATGGGTGTGTGTTACATTACATTCACTAGTAGGAGTGAGAAAAACATCACGGGGTGGTGTGAATCGGAGGGTCTGAATTAGGATAGGCAGTGAGTGGCAATGTAGGATGGAGAAAAGCACCGCTGGGTGGTCAGCATGGGGAGGTCAGGGAACATGCAGTGGCAATGTAGGATAGGTTTCTGAAAAATATCGAGGGGTGGTGCGCATTGTATGGGTGTGTGTTACATTACATTCACTTGTAGGAGTGAGAAAAACATCACGGGGTGGTGTGAATCGGAGGGTCTGAATTAGGATAGGCAGTGAGTGGCAATGTAGGATGGAGAAAAGCACCGCGGGGTGGTCAGCATGGGGAGGTCAGGGAACATGCAGTGGCAATGTAGGATAGGTTTCTGAAAAACATCGCGGAGTGGTGCGCATTGTATGGGTGTGTGTTACATTACATTCACTAGTAGGAGTGAGAAAAACATCACGGGGTGGTGCGCATTGTATGGGTGTGTGTTACATTACATTCACTAGTAGGAGTGAGAAAAACATCACGGGGTGGTGTGAATCGGAGGGTCTGAATTAGGATAGGCAGTGAGTGGCCATGTAGGATGGAGAAAAGCACTGCGGGGTGGTCAGCATGGGGAGGTCAGGGAACATGCAGTGGCAATGTAGGATAGGTTTCTGAAAAACATCGCGGGGTGGTGCGCATTTTATGGGTGTGTGTTACATTACATTCACTAGTAAGAGTGAGAAAAGCATCACGGGGTGGTGCGCATTGTATGGGTGTGTGTTACATTACATTCACTAGTAGGAGTGAGAAAAATATCACGGGGTGGTGTGAATCGGAGGGTCTGAATTAGGATAGGCAGTGAGTGGCAATGTAGGATGGAGAAAAGCACCGCGGGGTGGTCAGCATGGGTAGGTCAGGGAACATGCAGTGGCAATGTAGGATAGGTTTCTGAAAAACATCGCGGGGTGGTGCGCATTGTATGGGTGTGTGTTACATTACATTCACTAGTAGGAGTGAGAAAAACATCACGGGGTGGTGCGCATTGTATGGGTGTGTGTTACATTACATTCACTAGTGGGAGTGAGAAAAACATCACGGGGTGGTGTGAATCGGAGGGTCTGAATTAGGATAGGCAGTGAGTGGCAATGTAGGATGGAGAAAAGCACCGCGGTGTGGTCAGCATGGGGAGGTCAGGGAACATGCAGTGGCAATGTAGGATAGGTTTCTGAAAAATATCGAGGGGTGGTGCGCATTGTATGGGTGTGTGTTACATTACATTCACTAGTAGGAGTGAGAAAAACATCACGGGGTGGTGCGGATTGTATGGGTGTGTGTTACATTACATTCACTAGTGGGAGTGAGAAAAACATCACGTGGTGGTGTGAATCGGAGTGTCTGAATTAGGATAGGCAGTGAGTGGCAATGTAGGATGGAGAAAAGTACGGCGGGGTGGTCAGCATGGGGAGGTCAGGGAACATGCAGTGGCAATGTAGGATAGGTTTCTGAAAAACATCGCGGGGTGGTGCGCATTGTATGGGTGTGTGTTACATTACATTCACTAGTAGGAGTGAGAAAAACATCACGTGGTGGTGCGCATTGTATGGGTGTGTGTTACATTACATTCACTAGTAGGAGTGAGAAAAACACCACGGGGTGGTGGGAATCGGAGGGTCTGAATTAGGATAGGCAGTGAGTGGCAATGTAGGATGGAGAAAAGCACCGCGGGGTGGTCAGCATGGGGAGGTCAGGGAACATGCAGTGGCAATGTAGGATAGGTTTCTGAAAAACATCGCACAGTGGTGCGCATTTTATGGGTGTGTGTTACATTACATTCACTAGTAGGAGTGAGAAAAACATCACGGGGTGGTGCGCATTGTATGGGTGTGTGTTACATTACATTCACTAGTAGGAGTGAGAAAAACATCACGGGGTGGTGTGAATCGGAGGGTCTGAATTAGGATAGGCAGTGAGTGGCAATGTAGGATGGAGAAAAGCACCGCGGTGTGGTCAGCATGGGGAGGTCAGGGAACATGCAGTGGCAATGTAGGATAGGTTTCTGAAAAATATCGAGGGGTGGTGCGCATTGTATGGGTGTGTGTTACATTACATTCACTTGTAGGAGTGAGAAAAACATCACGGGCTGGTGTGAATCGGAGGGTCTGAATTAGGATAGGCAGTGAGTGGCATTGTAGGATGGAGAAAAGCACCGCGGGGTAGTCAGCATGGGGAGGTCAGGGAACATGCAGTGGCAATGTAGGATAGGTTTCTGAAAAACATCGCGGAGTGGTGCGCATTGTATGGGTGTGTGTTACATTACATTCACTAGTAGGAGTGAGAAAAACATCACGGGGTGGTGCGCATTGTATGGGTGTGTGTTACATTACATTCACTAGTAGGAGTGAGAAAAACATCACGGGGTGGTGTGAATCGGAGGGTCTGAATTAGGATAGGCAGTGAGTGGCCATGTAGGATGGAGAAAAGCACTGCGGGGTGGTCAGCATGGGGAGGTCAGGGAACATGCAGTGGCAATGTAGGATAGGTTTCTGAAAAACATCGCGGGGTGGTGCGCATTGTATGGGTGTGTGTTACATTACATTCACTAGTAAGAGTGAGAAAAACATCACGGGGTGGTGCGCATTGTATGGGTGTGTGTTACATTACATTCACTAGTAGGAGTGAGAAAAATATCACGGGGTGGTGTGAATCGGAGGGTCTGAATTAGGATAGGCAGTGAGTGACAATGTAGGATGGAGAAAAGCACCGCGGGGTGGTCAGCATGGGGAGGTCAGGGAACATGCAGTGGCAATGTAGGATAGGTTTCTGAAAAACATCGCGGGGTGGTGCGCATTGTATGGGTGTGTGTTACATTACATTCACTAGTAGGAGTGAGAAAAACATCACGGGGTGGTGCGCATAGTATGGGTGTGTGTTACATTACATTCACTAGTGGGAGTGAGAAAAACATCACGGGGTGGTGTGAATCGGAGGGTCTGAATTAGGATAGGCAGTGAGTGGCAATGTAGGATGGAGAAAAGCACCGCGGTGTGGTCAGCATGGGGAGGTCAGGGAACATGCAGTGGCAATGTAGGATAGGTTTCTGAAAAATATCGAGGGGTGGTGCGCATTGTATGGGTGTGTGTTACATTACATTCACTAGTAGGAGTGAGAAAAACATCACGGGGTGGTGCGGATTGTATGGGTGTGTGTTACACTACATTCACTAGTAGGAGTGAGAAAAACATCACGGGGTGGTGCGCATTGTATGGGTGTGTGTTACATTACATTCACTAGTAGGAGTGAGAAAAACATCACGGGGTGGTGCGCAATGTATGGGTGTGTGTTACATTACATTCGCTAGTAGGAGTGAAAAAACATCACGGGGTGGTGTGAATCGGAGGGTCTGAATTAGGATAGGCAGTGAGTGGCAATGTAGGATGGAGAAAAGCACCGCGGGGTGGTCAGCATGGGGAGGTCAGGGAACATGCAGTGGCAATGTAGGATAGGTTTCTGAAAAACATCGCGGGGTGGTGCGCCTTGTATGTGTGTGTGTTACATTACATTCACTAGTAGGAGTGAGAAACTCATCACGGGGTGGTGCGCATTGTATGGGTGTGTGTTACATTACATTCACTAGTGGGAGTGAGAAAAACATCACGTGGTGGTGTGAATCGGAGTGTCTGAATTAGGATAGGCAGGGAGTGGCAATGTAGGATGGAGAAAAGCACGGCGGGGTGGTCAGGATGGGGAGGTCAGGAAAAATGCCGTGGCAATGTAGGATAGGTTTCTGAAAAACATCGCGGAGTGGAGCGCATTGTATGGGTGTGTGTTACATTACATTCACTAGTAGGAGTGAGAAACTCATCACGGGGTGGTGCGCATTGTATGGGTGTGTGTTCCATTACATTCACTAGTGGGAGTGAGAAAAACATCACGTGGTGGTGTGAATCGGAGGGTCTGAATTAGGATAGGCAGTGAGTGGCAATGTAGTATGGAGAAAAGCACCGCGGGGTGGTCAGCATGGGGAGGTCAGGGAACATGCAGTGGCAATGTAGGATAGGTTTCTGAAAAACATCGCGCGGGGGTGCGCATTGTATGGGTGTGTGTTACATTACATTCACTAGTAGGAGTGAGAAAAACATCACGTGGTGGTGCGCATTGTATGGGTGTGTGTTACATTACATTCACTAGTAGGAGTGAGAAAAACATCACGGGGTGGTGTGAATCGGTGGGTCTGAATTAGGATAGGCAGTGAGTGGCAATGTAGGATGGAGTAAAGCACCGCGGGGTGGTCAGCATGGGGAGGTCAGGGAACATGCAGTGGCAATGTAGGATAGGTTTCTGAAAAACATCGCGGGGTGGTGCGCATTGTATGGGTGTGTGTTACATTACATTCACTAGTAGGAGTGAGAAAAACATCACGTGGTGCTGCGCATTGTATGGGTGTGTGTTACATTACATTCACTAGTAGGAGTGAGAAAAACACCACGGGGTGGTGGGAATCGGAGGGTCTGAATTAGGATAGGCAGTGAGTGGCAATGTAGGATGGAGAAAAGCACCGCGGGGTGGTCAGCATGGGGAGGTCAGGGAACATGCAGTGGCAATGTAGGATAGGTTTCTGAAAAACATCGCACGGTGGTGCGCATTTTATGGGTGTGTGTTACATTACATTCACTAGTAGGAGTGAGAAAAACATCACGGGGTGGTGCGCATTGTATGGGTGTGTGTTTCATTACATTCACTAGTAGGAGTGAGAAAAACATCACGGGGTGGTGTGAATCGGAGGGTCTGAATTAGGATAGGCAGTGAGTGGCAATGTAGGATGGAGAAAAGCACCGCGGGGTGGTCAGCATGGGGAGGTCAGGGAACATGCAGTGGCAATGTAGGATAGGTTTCTGAAAAATATCGAGGGGTGGTGCGCATTGTATGGGTGTGTGTTACATTACATTCACTTGTAGGAGTGAGAAAAACATCACGGGCTGGTGTGAATCGGAGGGTCTGTATTAGGATAGGCAGTGAGTGGCAATGTAGGATGGAGAAAAGCACCGCGGGGTGGTCAGCATGGGGAGGTCAGGTAACATGCAGTGGCAATGTAGGATAGGTTTCTGAAAAACATCGCGGAGTGGTGCGCATTGTATGGGTGTGTGTTACATTACATTCACTAGTAGGAGTGAGAAAAACATCACGGGGTGGTGCGCATTGTATGGGTGTGTGTTACATTACATTCACTAGTAGGAGTGAAAAAAATATCACGGGGTGGTGTGAATCGGAGGGTCTGAATTAGGATAGGCAGTGAGTGGCAATGTAGGATGGAGAAAAGCAACGCGGAGCGGTCAGCATGGGGAGGTCAGGGAACATGCAGTGGCAATGTAGGATAGGTTTCTGAAAAATATCGCGGGGTGGTGCGCATTGTATGGGTGTGTGTTGCATTACATTCACTAGTGGGATTGAGATAAACATCACGGGGTGGTGTGAATCGGAGGGTCTGAATTAGGATAGGCAGTAAGTGGCAATGTAGGATGGAGAAAAGCACCGCGGGGTGGTCAGCATGGGGAGGTCAGGGAACATGCAGTGGCAATGTAGGATAGGTTTCTGAAAAATATCGAGGGGTGGTGCGCATTGTATGGGTGTGTGTTACATTACATTCACTTGTAGGAGTAACAAAAACATCACGGGGTGGTGTGAATCGGAGGGTCTGAATTAGGATAGGCAGTGAGTGGCAATGTAGGATGGAGAAAAGCACCGCGGGGTGGTCAGCATGGGGAGGTCAGGGAACATGCAGTGGCAATGTAGGAGAGGTTTCTGAAAAACATCGAGGGGTGGTGCGCATTGTATGGGTGTGTGTTACATTACATTCACTAGTAGGAGTGAGAAAAACATCACGGGGTGGTGTGCATTGTATGGGTGTGTGTTACATTACATTCACTAGTAGGAGTGAGAAAAACATCACGGGGTGGTGTGAATCGGAGGGTCTGAATTAGGATAAGCAGTGAGTGGCAATGTAGGATGGAGAAAAGCACCGCGGGGTGGTCACCATGGGGAGGTCAGGGAACATGCAGTGGCAATGTAGGATAGGTTTCTGAAAAACATCACGGGGTGGTTCGCATTGTATGGGTGTGTGTTACATTACATTCACTAGTAGGAGTGAGAAAAACATCACGGGGTGGTGCGGATTGTATGGGTGTGTGTTACACTACATTCACTAGTAGGAGTGAGAAAAACAAAACGGGGTGGTGCGCATTGTATGGGTGTGTGTTACATTACATTCACTACTAGGAGTGAGAAAAACATCACGGGGTGCTGTGAATCGGTGGGTCTGAATTAGGATATGCAGTGAGTGGCAATGTAGGATGCAGAAAAGCACCGCGGGGTGGTCACATGGGGAGGTCAGGGAACATGCAGTGGCAATGTAGGATAGGTTTCTGAAAAACATCGCGGGGTGGTGCGCATTGTATGGGTATGTGTTACATTACATTCACTTGTAGGAGTGAGAAAAACATCACGGGGTGGTGTGAATCGGAGGGTCTGGATTAGGATAGGCAGTGAGTGGCAATGTAGGATGGAGAAAAGCACCGCGGGGTGGTCAGCATGGGGAGGTCAGGGAACATGCAGTGGCAATGTAGGATAGGTTTCTGAAAAACATCGCGGGGTGGTGCGCATTGTATGGGTGTGTGTTACATTACATTCACTAGTAGCAGTGAGAAAAACATCACGGGGTGGTGCGCATTGTATGGGTGTGTGTTACATTACATTCACTAGTAGGAGTGAGAAAAACATCACGGGGTGGTGTGAATCGGAGGGTCTGAATTAGGATAGGCAGTGAGTGGCAATGTAGGATGGAGAAAAGCACCGCGTTGTGGTCAGCATGGGGAAGTCAGGGAACATGCAGTGGCAATGTAGGGTATGTTTCTGAAAAACATCGCGGCGTGGTGCGCATTGTATGGGTGTGTGTTACATTACATTCACTAGTAGGAGTGAGAAAAACATCAAGGGGTGGTGCGCATTGTATGGGTGTGTGTTACATTACATTCACTAGTAGGAGTGAAAAAACATCACGGGGTGTTGTGAATCGAAAGGTCTGAATTAGGATAGGCAGTGAGTGGCAATGTAGGATGGAGAAAAGCACCGCGGGGTGGTCAGCATGGGGAGGTCAGGGAACATGCAGTGGCAATGTAGGATAGGTTTCTGAAAAACATCGCGGGGTGGTGCGCCTTGTATGGGTGTGTGTTACATTACATTCACTAGTAGGAGTGAGAAACTCATCACGGGGTGGTGCGCATTGTATGGGTGTGTGTTACATTACATTCACTAGTGGGAGTGAGAAAAACATCACGTGGTGGTGTGAATCGGAGGGTCTGAATTAGGACAGGCATTGATGGCAATGTAGGATGGAGAAAAGCACCGCGGGGTGGTCAGCATGGGGATGTCAGGGAACATGCAGTGGCAATGTAGGATAGGTTTCTGAAAAACATCACGGGGTGGTGCGCCTTGTATGGGTGTGTGTTACATTACATTCACTAGTAGGAGTGAGAAAAACATCACGGGGTGGTGCGCAATGTATGGGTGTGTGTTACATTACATTCGCTAGTAGGAGTGAAAAAACATCACGGGGTGGTGTGAATCGGAGGGTCTGAATTAGGATAGGCAGTGAGTGGCAATGTAGGATGGAGAAAAGCACCGCGGGGTGGTCAGCATGGGGAGGTCAGGGAACATGCAGTGGCAATGTAGGATAGGTTTCTGAAAAACATCGCGGGGTGGTGCGCCTTGTATGTGTGTGTGTTACATTACATTCACTAGTAGGAGTGAGAAACTCATCACGGGGTGGTGCGCATTGTATGGGTGTGTGTTACATTACATTCACTAGTGGGAGTGAGAAAAACATCACGTGGTGGTGTGAATCGGAGTGTCTGAATTAGGATAGGCAGGGAGTGGCAATGTAGGATGGAGAAAAGCACGGCGGGGTGGTCAGGATGGGGAGGTCAGGAAAAATGCCGTGGCAATGTAGGATAGGTTTCTGAAAAACATCGCGGAGTGGTGCGCATTGTATGGGTGTGTGTTACATTACATTCACTAGTAGGAGTGAGAAACTCATCACGGGGTGGTGCGCATTGTATGGGTGTGTGTTCCATTACATTCACTAGTGGGAGTGAGAAAAACATCACGTGGTGGTGTGAATCGGAGGGTCTGAATTAGGATAGGCAGTGAGTGGCAATGTAGTATGGAGAAAAGCACCGCGGGGTGGTCAGCATGGGGAGGTCAGGGAACATGCAGTGGCAATGTAGGATAGGTTTCTGAAAAACATCGCGCGGGGGTGCGCATTGTATGGGTGTGTGTTACATTACATTCACTAGTAGGAGTGAGAAAAACATCACGTGGTGGTGCGCATTGTATGGGTGTGTGTTACATTACATTCACTAGTAGGAGTGAGAAAAACATCACGGGGTGGTGTGAATCGGTGGGTCTGAATTAGGATAGGCAGTGAGTGGCAATGTAGGATGGAGTAAAGCACCGCGGGGTGGTCAGCATGGGGAGGTCAGGGAACATGCAGTGGCAATGTAGGATAGGTTTCTGAAAAACATCGCGGGGTGGTGCGCATTGTATGGGTGTGTGTTACATTACATTCACTAGTAGGAGTGAGAAAAACATCACGTGGTGCTGCGCATTGTATGGGTGTGTGTTACATTACATTCACTAGTAGGAGTGAGAAAAACACCACGGGGTGGTGGGAATCGGAGGGTCTGAATTAGGATAGGCAGTGAGTGGCAATGTAGGATGGAGAAAAGCACCGCGGGGTGGTCAGCATGGGGAGGTCAGGGAACATGCAGTGGCAATGTAGGATAGGTTTCTGAAAAACATCGCACGGTGGTGCGCATTTTATGGGTGTGTGTTACATTACATTCACTAGTAGGAGTGAGAAAAACATCACGGGGTGGTGCGCATTGTATGGGTGTGTGTTTCATTACATTCACTAGTAGGAGTGAGAAAAACATCACGGGGTGGTGTGAATCGGAGGGTCTGAATTAGGATAGGCAGTGAGTGGCAATGTAGGATGGAGAAAAGCACCGCGGGGTGGTCAGCATGGGGAGGTCAGGGAACATGCAGTGGCAATGTAGGATAGGTTTCTGAAAAATATCGAGGGGTGGTGCGCATTGTATGGGTGTGTGTTACATTACATTCACTTGTAGGAGTGAGAAAAACATCACGGGCTGGTGTGAATCGGAGGGTCTGTATTAGGATAGGCAGTGAGTGGCAATGTAGGATGGAGAAAAGCACCGCGGGGTGGTCAGCATGGGGAGGTCAGGTAACATGCAGTGGCAATGTAGGATAGGTTTCTGAAAAACATCGCGGAGTGGTGCGCATTGTATGGGTGTGTGTTACATTACATTCACTAGTAGGAGTGAGAAAAACATCACGGGGTGGTGCGCATTGTATGGGTGTGTGTTACATTACATTCACTAGTAGGAGTGAAAAAAATATCACGGGGTGGTGTGAATCGGAGGGTCTGAATTAGGATAGGCAGTGAGTGGCAATGTAGGATGGAGAAAAGCAACGCGGAGCGGTCAGCATGGGGAGGTCAGGGAACATGCAGTGGCAATGTAGGATAGGTTTCTGAAAAATATCGCGGGGTGGTGCGCATTGTATGGGTGTGTGTTGCATTACATTCACTAGTGGGATTGAGATAAACATCACGGGGTGGTGTGAATCGGAGGGTCTGAATTAGGATAGGCAGTAAGTGGCAATGTAGGATGGAGAAAAGCACCGCGGGGTGGTCAGCATGGGGAGGTCAGGGAACATGCAGTGGCAATGTAGGATAGGTTTCTGAAAAATATCGAGGGGTGGTGCGCATTGTATGGGTGTGTGTTACATTACATTCACTTGTAGGAGTAACAAAAACATCACGGGGTGGTGTGAATCGGAGGGTCTGAATTAGGATAGGCAGTGAGTGGCAATGTAGGATGGAGAAAAGCACCGCGGGGTGGTCAGCATGGGGAGGTCAGGGAACATGCAGTGGCAATGTAGGAGAGGTTTCTGAAAAACATCGAGGGGTGGTGCGCATTGTATGGGTGTGTGTTACATTACATTCACTAGTAGGAGTGAGAAAAACATCACGGGGTGGTGTGCATTGTATGGGTGTGTGTTACATTACATTCACTAGTAGGAGTGAGAAAAACATCACGGGGTGGTGTGAATCGGAGGGTCTGAATTAGGATAAGCAGTGAGTGGCAATGTAGGATGGAGAAAAGCACCGCGGGGTGGTCACCATGGGGAGGTCAGGGAACATGCAGTGGCAATGTAGGATAGGTTTCTGAAAAACATCACGGGGTGGTTCGCATTGTATGGGTGTGTGTTACATTACATTCACTAGTAGGAGTGAGAAAAACATCACGGGGTGGTGCGGATTGTATGGGTGTGTGTTACACTACATTCACTAGTAGGAGTGAGAAAAACAAAACGGGGTGGTGCGCATTGTATGGGTGTGTGTTACATTACATTCACTACTAGGAGTGAGAAAAACATCACGGGGTGCTGTGAATCGGTGGGTCTGAATTAGGATATGCAGTGAGTGGCAATGTAGGATGCAGAAAAGCACCGCGGGGTGGTCACATGGGGAGGTCAGGGAACATGCAGTGGCAATGTAGGATAGGTTTCTGAAAAACATCGCGGGGTGGTGCGCATTGTATGGGTATGTGTTACATTACATTCACTTGTAGGAGTGAGAAAAACATCACGGGGTGGTGTGAATCGGAGGGTCTGGATTAGGATAGGCAGTGAGTGGCAATGTAGGATGGAGAAAAGCACCGCGGGGTGGTCAGCATGGGGAGGTCAGGGAACATGCAGTGGCAATGTAGGATAGGTTTCTGAAAAACATCGCGGGGTGGTGCGCATTGTATGGGTGTGTGTTACATTACATTCACTAGTAGCAGTGAGAAAAACATCACGGGGTGGTGCGCATTGTATGGGTGTGTGTTACATTACATTCACTAGTAGGAGTGAGAAAAACATCACGGGGTGGTGTGAATCGGAGGGTCTGAATTAGGATAGGCAGTGAGTGGCAATGTAGGATGGAGAAAAGCACCGCGTTGTGGTCAGCATGGGGAAGTCAGGGAACATGCAGTGGCAATGTAGGGTATGTTTCTGAAAAACATCGCGGCGTGGTGCGCATTGTATGGGTGTGTGTTACATTACATTCACTAGTAGGAGTGAGAAAAACATCAAGGGGTGGTGCGCATTGTATGGGTGTGTGTTACATTACATTCACTAGTAGGAGTGAAAAAACATCACGGGGTGTTGTGAATCGAAAGGTCTGAATTAGGATAGGCAGTGAGTGGCAATGTAGGATGGAGAAAAGCACCGCGGGGTGGTCAGCATGGGGAGGTCAGGGAACATGCAGTGGCAATGTAGGATAGGTTTCTGAAAAACATCGCGGGGTGGTGCGCCTTGTATGGGTGTGTGTTACATTACATTCACTAGTAGGAGTGAGAAACTCATCACGGGGTGGTGCGCATTGTATGGGTGTGTGTTACATTACATTCACTAGTGGGAGTGAGAAAAACATCACGTGGTGGTGTGAATCGGAGGGTCTGAATTAGGACAGGCATTGATGGCAATGTAGGATGGAGAAAAGCACCGCGGGGTGGTCAGCATGGGGATGTCAGGGAACATGCAGTGGCAATGTAGGATAGGTTTCTGAAAAACATCGCGGGATGGTGCGCATTGTATGGGTGTGTGTTACATTACATTCACTAGTAGGAGTGAAAAAAACATCACGGGGTGGTGCGCATTGTATGGGTGTGTGTTACATTACATTCACTAGTAGGAATGAGAAAAATATCACGGGGTGGTGTGAATCGGAGGGTCTGAATTAGGATAGGCAGTGAGTGGCAATGTAGGATGGAGAAAAGCACCGTGGGGTGGTCAGCCTGGCGAGGTCAGGGAACATGCAGTGGCAATGTAGGATAGGTTTCAGAAAAACATCGCGGGGTGGTGCGCATTTTATGGGTGTGTGTTACATTACATTCACTAGTAGGAGTGAGAAAAACATCACGGGGTGGTGCGCATTGTATGGGTGTGTGTTACATTACATTCACTAGTGGGAGTGAGAAAAACATCACGTGGTAGTGTGAATCGGAGGGACTGAATTAGGATAGGCAGTGAGTGGCAATGTAGGATGGAGAAAAGCACCGCGGGGTGGTCAGCATGGGGAGGTCAGGGAACATATAGTGGCAATGTAGGATAGGTTTCTGAAAAGCATCGCGGGGTGGTGCGCATTGTATGGGTGTGTGTTACATTACATTCACTAGTAGGAGTGAGAAAAACATCGCGGGGTGGTGCGCATTGTATGGGTGTGTGTTACATTACATTCACTAGTAGGAGTGAGAAAAACATCACGGGGTGGTGCGCATTGTATGGGTGTGTGTTACTTTACATTCACTTGTAGGAGTGAGAAAAACATCATGGGGTGGTGTGAATCGGAGGGTCTGAATTAGGATAGTCAGTGAGTGGCAATGTAGGATGGAGAAAAGCACCGCGGGGTGGTCAGCATGGGGAGGTCAGGGAACATGCAGTGGCAATGTAGGAGAGGTCTCTGAAAAACATCGAGGGGTGGTGCGCATTGTATGGGTGTGTGTTACATTACATTCACTAGTAGGAGTGAGAAAAACATCACGGTGTGGTGTGCATTGTATGGGTGTGTGTTACATTACATTCACTAGTAGGAGTGAGAAAAACATCACGGGGTGGTGTGAATCGGAGGGTCTGAATTAGGATAGGCAGTGAGTGGCAATGTAGGATGGAGAAAAGCACCGCGGGGTGGTCAGCATGGGGAGGTCAGGGAACATGCAGTGGCAATGTAGGATAGGTTTCTTAAAAACATCGCGGGGTGGTGCGCATTGTATGGGTGTGTGTTACATTACATTCACTAGTAGGAGTGAGAAAAACATCACGGGGTGGTGCGCATTGTATGGGTGTGTGTTACATTACATTCACTAGTAGGAGTGAGAAAAACATCACGGGGTGGTGTGAATCGGAGGGTCTGAATTAGGATAGGCAGTGAGTGGCAATGTAGGATGGAGAAAAGCACCGCGGGGTGGTCAGCATGGGGAAGTCAGGGAACATGCAGTGGCAATGTAGGGTAGGTTTCTGAAAAACATCGCGGGGTGGTGCGCATTGTATAGGTGTGTGTTACATTACATTCACTATTAGGAGTGAGAAAAACATCACGGGTTGGGGCGCATTGTATGGGTGTGTGTTACATTACATTCACTAGTAGGAGTGAGAAACGCATCACGGGGTGGTGCGCATTGTATGGGTGTGTGTTACATTACATTCACTAGTGGGAGTGAGAAAAACATCACGGGGTGGTGCGCATTGTATGGGTGTGTGTTACATTACATTCACTAGTAGGAGTGAGAAAAACACCACGGGGTGGTGTGAATCGGAGGGTCTGAATTAGGATAGGCAGTGAGTGGCAACGTACGATGGAGAAAAGCACCGCGGGGTGGTCAGCATGGGGAGGTCAGGGAACATGCAGTGGCAATGTAGGATATGTTTCTGAAAAACATTGCGCGGTGGTGCGTATTGTATGGGTGTGTGTTACATTACATTCACTAGTAGGAGTGAGAAACTAATCACGGGTTGGTGCGCATTGAATGGGTGTGTGTTACATTACATTCACTAGCCGGAGTGAGAAAAACACCACGGGGTGGTGTGAATCGGAGGGTCTGAATTAGGATAGGCAGTGAGTGGCAATGTAGGATGGAGAAAAGCACCGCGGGGTGGTCCGCATGGGGAGATCAGGGAACATGCAGTGGCAATGTAGGATAGGTTTCTCAAAAACATCGCGCGGTGGTGCGCATTGTATGGGTGTGTGTTACATTACATTCACTAGTAGGAGTGAGAAAAACATCACGGGGTGGTGCGCATTGTATGGGTGTGTGTTACATTACATTCACTAGTAGGAGTGAGAAAAACATCACGGGGTGGTGTGAATCGGAGGGTCTGAATTAGGATAGGCAGTGAGTGGCAATGTAGGATGGAGAAAAGCACCGCGGGGTGGTCAGCATGGGGAGGTCAGGGAACATGCAGTGGCAACGTAGGATAGGTTTCTGAAAAACATCGCGGGGTGGTGCGCATTGTATGGGTGTGTGTTACATTACATTCACTAGTAGGAGTGAGAAAAACCTCACGGGGTGGTGCGCATTGTATGGGTGTGTGTTACATTACATTCACTAGTGGGAGTGAGAAAAACATCACGGGGTGGTGTGAATCGGAGGGTCTGAATTAGGATAGGCAGTGAGTGGCAATGTAGGATGGAGAAAAGCACCGTGGGGTGTTCAGCATGGGGAGGTCAGGAACATGCAGTGGCAATGTAGGATAGGTTTCTGAAAAACTTCGCTGGGTTGTTCGCATTGTATGGGTGTTTGTTACATAACATTCACTAGTAGGAGTGAGAAAAACATCACGGGGTGGGGCGCATTGCATGGTTGTGTGTTATATTACATTCACTAGTAGGAGTGAGAAACTCATCACGGTGTGGTGCGCATTGTATGGGTGTGTGTTACATTACATTCACTAGTGGGAGTGAGAAAAACATCTCGTTGTGGTGTGAATCGGAGGGTCTGAATTAGGATAGGCAGTGAGTGGCAATGTAGGATGGAGAAAAGCACCGCGGGGTGGTCAGCATGGGGAGGACAGGGGACATGCAGTGGCAATGTAGGATAGGTTTCTGAAAAACATCGCGGGGTGGTGCGCACTGTATGGGTGGGTGTTACATTACATTCACTAGTAGGAGTGAGAAAAACATCACGGGGTGGTGCGCATGGTATGGGTGTGTGTTACATTACATTCACTAGTAGGAGTGAGAAAAACATCACGGGGTGGTGTGAATCGGAGAGACTGAATTAGGATAGGCAGTGAGTGGCAATGTAGGATGGAGAAAAGCACCGCGGGGTGGTCAGCATGGGGAGGTCAGGGAACATGCAGTGGCAATGTAGGATAGGTTTCTGAAAAACATCGCGGGGTGGTGCGCATTGTATGGGTGTGTGTTACATTACATTCACTAGTAGGAGTGAGAAAAATATCACGGGGTGGTGCGCATTGTATGGGTGTGTGTTACATTACATTCACTAGTAGGAGTGAGAAAAACAACACGGGGTGGTGTGAATCGGAGGGTCTGAATTAGGATAGGCAGTGAGTGGCAATGTAGGATGGAGAAAAGCACCGCGGGGTGGTCAGCATGGGGAGGTCAGGGAACATGCAGTGGCAATGTAGGATAGGTTTCTGAAAAACATCGCGGGGTGGTGCGCATTGTATGGGTGTGTGTTACATTACATTCACTAGTAGGAGTGAGAAAAACATCACGGGGTGGTGCGCATTGTATGGGTGTGTGTTACATTACATTCACTAGTGGGAGTGAGAAAAACATCACGGGGTGGTGCGCATTGTATGGGTGTGTGTTACATTACATTCACTAGTAGGAGTGAGAAAAACATCACGGGGTGGTGTGAATCGGATGGTCTGAATTAGGATAGGCAGTGAGTGGCAATGTAGGATGGAGAAAAGCACCGCGGGGTGGTCAGCATGGGGAGGTCAGGGAACATGCAGTGGCAATGTAGGATAGGTTTCTGAAAAACATCGCGGGGTGGTGCGCATTGTATGGGTGTGTGTTACATTACATTCACTAGTAGGAGTGAGAAAAATATCACGGGGTGGTGCGCATTGTATGGGTGTGTGTTACATTACATTCACTAGTAGGAGTGAGAAAAACACCACGTGGTGGTGTGAATCGGAGGGTCTGAATTAGGATAGGCAGTGAGTGGCAATGTAGGATGGAGAAAAGCACCGCGGGGTGGTCAGCATGGGGAGGTCAGGGAACATGCAGTGGCAATGTAGGATAGGTTTCTGAAAAATATCGAGGGGTGGTGCGCATTGTATGGGTGTGTGTTACATTACATTCACTTGTAGGAGTTAGAAAAACATCACGGGGTGGTGTGAATCGGATGGTCTGAATTAGGATAGGCAGTGAGTGGCAATGTAGGATGGAGAAAAGCACCGCGGGGTCGTCAGCATGGGGAGGTCAGGGAACATGCAGTGGCAATGTAGGATAGGTTTCTGAAATACATCGCGGGATGGTGCGCATTGTATGGGTGTGTGTTACATTACATTCACTAGTAGGAGTGAGAAAAACATCACGGGGTGGTGCGCATTGTATGGGTGTGTGTTACATTACATTCACTAGTAGGAGTGAGAAAAATATCACGGGGTGGTGTGAATCGGAGGGTCTGAATTAGGATAGGCAGTGAGTGGCAATGTAGGATGGAGAAAAGCACCGCGGGGTGGTCAGCATGGGGAGGTCAGGGAACATGCAGTGGCAATGTAGGATAGGTTTCTGAAAAACATCGCGGGGTGGTGCGCATTGTATGGGTGTGTGTTACATTACATTCACTAGTAGGAGTGAGAAAAACATCACGAAGTGGTGCACATTGTATGGGTGTGTGTTACATTACATTCACTAGTGGGAGTGAGAAAAACATCACGGGGTGGTGTGAATCGGAGGGTCTGAATTAGGATAGGCAGTGAGTGGCAATGTAGGATGGAGAAAAGCACCGCGGGGTGGTCAGCATGGGGAGGTGAGGGAACATGCAATGGCAATGTAGGATAGGTTTCTGAAAAATATCGAGGGGTGGTGCGCATTGTATGGGTGTGTGTTACATTACATTCACTTGTAGGAGTGAGAAAAACATCACAGGGTGCTGTGAATCGGAGGGTCTGTATTAGGATAGGCAGTGAGTGGCAATGTAGGATGGAGAAAAGCACCGCGGGGTGGTCAGCATGGGGAGGTCAGGGAACATCAGGTGGCAATGTAGGATAGGTTTCTGAAAAACATCGAGGGGTGGTGCGCATTGTATGGGTGTGTGTTACATTACATTCACTAGTAGGAGTGAGAAAAACATCACGGGGTGGTGTGCATTGTATGGGTGTGTGTTACATTACATTCACTAGTAGGAGTGAGAAAAACATCACGGGGTGGTGTGAATCGAATGGTCTGAAATAGGATAGGCAGTGAGTGGCAATGTAGGATGGAGAAAAGCACCGCGGGCTGGTCAGCATGGGGAGGTCAGGGAACATGCAGTGGCAATGTAGGATAGGTTTCTGAAAACCATCGCGGGGTGGTGCGCATTGTATGGGTGTGTGTTACATTACATTCACTAGTAGGAGTGAGAAAAACATCACGGGGTGGTGCGCATTGTATGGTTGTGTGTTACATTACATTCACTAGTAGGAGTGAGAAAAATACCACGGGGTGTTGGGAATCGGAGGGTCTGAATTAGGATAGGCAGTGAGTGGCAATGTAGGATGGAGAAAAGCACCGCGGGGTGGTCAGCATGGGGTGGTCAGGGAACATGCAGTGGCAATGTAGGATAGGTTTCTGAAAAACATCGCGCGGAGGTGCGCATTGTATGGGTGTGTGTTACATTACATTCACTAGTAGGAGTGAGAAAAACATCACGGGGTGGTGCGCATTGTATGTGTGTGTGTTACATTACATTCACTAGTAGGAGTGAGAAAAACATCACGGGGTGGTGTGAATCGGAGGGTCTGAATTAGGATAGGCAGTGAGTGGCAATGTAGGATGGAGAAAAGCACCATGGGGTGTTCAGCATGGGGAGGTCAGGAACATGCAGTGGCAATGTAGGATAGGTTTCTGAAAAACATCGCTGGGTGGTGCGCATTGTATGGGTGTGTGTTACATTACATTCACTAGTAGGAGTGAGAAAAACATCACGGGGTGGGGCGCATTGTATGGGTGTGTGTTATATTACATTCACTAGTAGGAGTGAGAAACTCATCACGTTGTGGTGCGCATTGTATGGGTGTGTGTTACATTACATTCACTAGTGGGAGTGAGAAAAACATCTCGTTGTGGTGTGAATCGGAGGGTCTGAATTAGGATAGGCAGTGAGTGGCAATGTAGGATGGAGAAAAGCACCGCGGGGTGGTCAGCATGGGGAGGACAGGGGACATGCAGTGGCAATGTAGGATAGGTTTCTGAAAAACATCGCGGGGTGGTGCGCACTGTATGGGTGGGTGTTACATTACATTCACTAGTAGGAGTGAGAAAAACATCACGGGGTGGTGCGCATTGTATGGGTGTGTGTTACATTACATTCACTAGTAGGAGTGAGAAAAATATCACGGGGTGGTGCGCATTGTATGGGTGTGTGTTACATTACATTCACTAGTAGGAGTGAGAAAAACACCACGGGGTGGTGTGAATCGGAGGGTCTGAATTAGGATAGGCAGTGAGTGGCAATGTAGGATGGAGAAAAGCACCGCGGGGTGGTCAGCATGGGGAGGTCAGGGAACATGCAGTGGCAATGTAGGATAGGTTTCTGAAAAACATCGCGGGGTGGTGCGCATTGTATGGGTGTGTGTTACATTACATTCACTAGAAGGAGTGAGAAAAACATCACGGGGTGGTGCGCATTGTATGGGTGTGTGTTACATTACATTCACTAGTGGGAGTGAGAAAAACATCACGGGGTGGTGCGCATTGTATGGGTGTGTGTTACATTACATTCACTAGTAGGAGTGAGAAAAACATCACGGGGTGGTGTGAATCGGATGGTCTGAATTAGGATAGGCAGTGAGTGGCAATGTAGGATGGAGAAAAGCACCGCGGGGTGGTCAGCATGGGGAGGTCAGGGAACATGCAGTGGCAATGTAGGATAGGTTTCTGAAAAACATCGCGGGTTGGTGCGCATTGTATGGGTGTGTGTTACATTACATTCACTAGTAGGAGTGAGAAAAATATCACGGGGTGGTGCGCATTGTATGGGTGTGTGTTACATTACATTCACTAGTAGGAGTGAGAAAAACACCACGGGGTGGTGTGAATTGGAGGGTCTGAATTAGGATAGGCAGTGAGTGGCAATGTAGGATGGAGAAAAGCACCGCGGGGTGGTCAGCATGGGGAGGTCAGTTAACATGCAGTGGCAATGTAGGATAGGTTTCTGAAAAACATCGCGGGGTGGTGCGCATTGTATGGGTGTGTGTTACATTACATTCACTAGTAGGAGTGAGAAAAACATCACGTTGTGGTACGCATTGTATGGGTGTGTGTTACATTACATTCACTAGTGGGAGTGAGAAAAACATCACGGGGTGGTGTGAATCGGAGGGTCTGAATTAGGATAGGCAGTGAGTGGCAATGTAGGATGGAGAAAAGCACCGCGGGGTGGTCAGCATGGGGAGGTCAGGGAACATGCAGTGGCAATGTAGGATAGGTTTCTGAAAAATATCGAGGGGTGGTGCGCATTGTATGGGTGTGTGTTACATTACATTCACTTGTAGGAGTTAGAAAAACATCACGGGGTGGTGTGAATCGGATGGTCTGAATTAGGATAGGCAGTGAGTGGCAATGTAGGATGGAGAAAAGCACCGCGGGGTGGTCAGCATGGGGAGGTCAGGGAACATGCAGTGGCAATGTAGGATAGGTTTCTGAAAAACATCGCGGGATGGTGCGCATTGTATGGGTGTGTGTTACATTACATTCACTAGTAGGAGTGAGAAAAACATCACGGGGTGGTGCGCATTGTATGGGTGTGTGTTACATTACATTCACTAGTAGGAGTGAGAAAAATATCACGGGGTGGTGTGAATCGGAGGGTCTGAATTAGGATAGGCAGTGAGTGGCAATGTAGGATGGAGAAAAGCACCTCGGGGTGGTCAGCATGGGGAGGTCAGGGAACATGCAGTGGCAATGTAGGATAGGTTTCTGAAAAACATCGCGGGGTGGTGCGCATTGTATGGGCGTGTGTTACATTACATTCACTAGTAGGAGTGAGAAAAACATCACGGGGTGGTGCACATTGTATGGGTGTGTGTTACATTACATTCACTAGTGGGAGTGAGAAAAACATCACGGGGTGGTGTGAATCGGAGGGTCTGAATTAGGATAGGCAGTGAGTGGCAATGTAGGATGGAGAAAAGCACCGCGGGGTGGTCAGCATGGGGAGGTGAGGGAACATGCAGTGGCAATGTAGGATAGGTTTCTGAAAAATATCGAGGGGTGGTGCGCATTGTATGGGTGTGTGTTACATTACATTCACTTGTAGGAGTGAGAAAAACATCACAGGGTGCTGTGAATCGGAGGGTCTGTATTAGGATAGGCAGTGAGTGGCAATGTAGGATGGAGAAAAGCAACGCGGGGTGGTCAGCATGGGGAGGTCAGGGAACATGAGGTGGCAATGTAGGATAGGTTTCTGAAAAACATCGAGGGGTGGTGCGCATTGTATGGGTGTGTGTTACATTACATTCACTAGTAGGAGTGAGAAAAACATCACGGGGTGGTGTGCATTGTATGGGTGTGTGTTACATTACATTCACTAGTAGGAGTGAGAAAAACATCACGGGGTGGTGTGAATCGGATGGTCTGAATTAGGATAGGCAGTGAGTGGCAATGTAGGATGGAGAAAAGCACCGCGGGCCCGTCAGCATGGGGAGGTCAGGGAACATGCAGTGGCAATGTAGGATAGGTTTCTGAAAACCATCGCGGGATGGTGCGCATTGTATGGATGTGTGTTACATTACATTCACTAGTAGGAGTGAGAAAAACATCACGGGGTGGTGCGCATTGTATTGGTGTGTGTTACATTACATTCACTAGTAGGAGTGAGAAAAACATCACGGGGTGGTGCGCATTGTATGGGTGTGTGTTACATTACATTCACTACTAGGAGTGAGAAAAACATCACGGGGTGGTGTGAATTGGAGAGACTGAATTAGGATAGGCAGTGAGTGGCAATGTAGGATAGAGAAAAGCACCGCGGGGTGGTCAGCATGGGGAGGTCAGGGAACATGCAGTGGCAATGTAGGATATGTTTCTGAAAAACATCGCGGGGTGGTGCGCATTGTATGGTTGTGTGTTACATTACATTCACTAGTAGGAGTGAGAAAAACATCACGGGGTGGTGCGCATTGTATGGGTGTGTGTTACATTACATTCACTAGTAGGAGTGAGAAAAATATCACGGGGTGGTGTGAATCGGAGGGTCTGAATTAGGATAGGCAGTGAGTGGCAATGTAGGATGGAGAAAAGCACCGCGGGGTGGTCAGCATGGGGAGGTCAGGGAACATGCAGTGGCAATGTAGGATATGTTTCTGAAAAACATCGCGGGGTGGTGCGCATTGTATGGTTGTGTGTTACATTACATTCACTAGTAGGAGTGAGAAAAACATCACGGGGTGGTGCGCATTGTATCGGTGTGTGTTACATTACATTCACTAGTAGGAGTGAGAAAAACATCACGGGGTGGTGTGAATCGGAGGGTCTGAATTAGGATAGGCAGTGAGTGGCAATGTAGGATGGAGAAAAGCACCGCGGGGTGGTCAGCATGGGGAAGTCAGGGAACATGCAGTGGCAACGTAGGATAGGTTTCTGAAAAACATCGCGGGGTGGTGCGCATTGTATGGGTGTGTGTTACATTACATTCACTAGTAGGAGTGAGAAAAACATCACGGGGTGGTGCGCATTGTATGGGTGTGTGTTACATTACATTCACTAGTGGGAGTGAGAAAAACATCACGGGGTGGTGTGAATCGGAGGGTCTGAATTAGGATAGGCAGTGAGTGGCAATGTAGGATGGAGAAAAGCACCGCGGGGTGGTCAGCATGGGGAGGTCAGGAACATGCAGTGGCAATGTAGGATAGGTTTCTGAAAAATATCGAGGGGTGGTGCGCCTTGTATGGTTGTGTGTTACATTACATTCACTTGTAGGAGTGAGAAAAACATCACGGGGTGGTGTGAATCGGAGGGTCTGAATTAGGATAGGCAGTGAGTGGCAATGTAGGATGGAGAAAAGCACCGCGGGGTGGTCAGCATGGGGAGGTCAGGAACATGCAGTGGCAATGTAGGATAGGTTTCTGAAAAATATCGAGGGGTGGTGCGCCTTGTATGGTTGTGTGTTACATTACATTCACTTGTAGGAGTGAGAAAAACATCACGGGGTGGTGTGAATCGGAGGGTCTGAATTAGGATAGGCAGTGAGTGGCAATGTAGGATGGAGAAAAGCACCGCGGGGTGGTCAGCATGGGGAGGTCAGGGAACATGCAGTGGCAATGCAGGATAGGTTTCTGAAAAACATCGCGGGATGGTGCGCATTGTATGGGTGTGTGTTACATTACATTCACTAGTAGGAGTGAGAAAAACATCACGGGGTGGTGCGCATTGTATGGGTGTGTGTTACATTACATTCACTAGTAGGAGTGAGAAAAATATCACGGGGTGGTGTGAATCGGAGGGTCTGAATTAGGATAGGCAGTGAGTGGCAATGTAGGATGGAGAAAAACACAGCGGGGTGGTCAGCATGGGGAGGTCAGGGAACATGCAGTGGCAATGTAGGATAGGTTTCTGAAAAATATCGAGGGGTGGTGCGCATTGTATGGGTGTGTGTTACATTACATTCACTAGTAGGAGTGAGAAAAACATCACGGGGTGGTGCGCATTGTATGGGTGTGTGTTACATTACATTCACTAGTGGGAGTGAGAAAAACATCACGGGGTGGTGTGAATCGGAGGGTCTGAATTAGGATAGGCAGTGAGTGGCAATGTAGGATGGAGAAAAGCACCGCGGGCTGGTCAGCATGGGGAGGTCAGGGAACATGCAGTGGCAATGTAGGATAGGTTTCTGAAAACCATCGCGGGGTGGTGCGCATTGTATGGGTGTGTGTTACATTACATTCACTAGTAGGAGTGAGAAAAACATCACGGGGTGGTGCGCATTGTATGGTTGTGTGTTACATTACATTCACTAGTAGGAGTGAGAAAAATACCACGGGGTGTTGTGAATCGGAGGGTCTGAATTTGGATAGGCAGTGAGTGGCAATGTAGGATGGAGAAAAGCACCGCGGGGTGGTCAGCATGGGGAGGTGAGGGAACATGCAGTGGCAATGTAGGATAGGTTTCTGAAAAACATCGCGCGGTGGTGCACATTGTATGGGTGTGTGTTACATTACATTCACTAGTAGGAGTGAGAAAAACATCACGGGGTGGTGCGCATTGTATGGGTGTGTGTTACATTACATTCACTAGTAGGAGTGAGAAAAACACCACGGGGTGGTGTGAATCGGAGGGTCTGAATTAGGATAGGCAGTGAGTGGCAACGTAGGATGGAGAAAAGCACCGCGGGGTGGTCAGCATGGGGAGGTCAGGGAACATGCAGTGGCAATGTAGGATATGTTTCTGAAAAACATTGCGCGGTGGTGCGCATTGTATGGGTGTGTGTTACATTACATTCACTAGTAGGAGTGAGAAACTAATCACGGGTTGGTGCGCATTGAATGGGTGTGTGTTACATTACATTCACTAGTAGGAGTGAGAAAAACATCACGGGGTGGTGTGAATCGGAGGGTCTGAATTAGGATAGGCAGTGAGTGGCAATGTAGGATGGAGAAAAGCACCGCGGGGTGGTCAGCATGGGGAAGTCAGGGAACATGCAGTGGCAACGTAGGATAGGTTTCTGAAAAACATCGCGGGGTGGTGCGCATTGTATGGGTGTGTGTTACATTACATTCACTAGTAGGAGTGAGAAAAACATCACGGGGTGGTGCGCATTGTATGGGTGTGTGTTACATTACATTCACTAGTGGGAGTGAGAAAAACATCACGGGCTGGTGTGAATCGGAGGGTCTGAATTAGGATAGGCAGTGAGTGGCAATGTAGGATGGAGAAAAGCACCGCGGGGTGGTCAGCATGGGGAGGTCAGGAACATGCAGTGGCAATGTAGGATAGGTTTCTGAAAAATATCGAGGGGTGGTGCGCCTTGTATGGTTGTGTGTTACATTACATTCACTTGTAGGAGTGAGAAAAACATCACGGGGTGGTGTGAATCGGAGGGTCTGAATTAGGATAGGCAGTGAGTGGCAATGTAGGATGGAGAAAAGCACCGCGGGGTGGTCAGCATGGGGAGGTCAGGAACATGCAGTGGCAATGTAGGATAGGTTTCTGAAAAATATCGAGGGGTGGTGCGCCTTGTATGGTTGTGTGTTACATTACATTCACTTGTAGGAGTGAGAAAAACATCACGGGGTGGTGTGAATCGGAGGGTCTGAATTAGGATAGGCAGTGAGTGGCAATGTAGGATGGAGAAAAGCACCGCGGGGTGGTCAGCATGGGGAGGTCAGGGAACATGCAGTGGCAATGCAGGATACGATTCTGAAAAACATCGCGGGATGGTGCGCATTGTATGGGTGTGTGTTACATTACATTCACTAGTAGGAGTGAGAAAAACATCACGGGGTGGTGCGCATTGTATGGGTGTGTGTTACATTACATTCACTAGTAGGAGTGAGAAAAATATCACGGGGTGGTGTGAATCGGAGGGTCTGAATTAGGATAGGCAGTGAGTGGCAATGTAGGATGGAGAAAAACACAGCGGGGTGGTCAGCATGGGGAGGTCAGGGAACATGCAGTGGCAATGTAGGATAGGTTTCTGAAAAATATCGAGGGGTGGTGCGCATTGTATGGGTGTGTGTTACATTACATTCACTAGTAGGAGTGAGAAAAACATCACGGGGTGGTGCGCATTGTATGGGTGTGTGTTACATTACATTCACTAGTGGGAGTGAGAAAAACATCACGGGGTGGTGTGAATCGGAGGGTCTGAATTAGGATAGGCAGTGAGTGGCAATGTAGGATGGAGAAAAGCACCGCGGGCTGGTCAGCATGGGGAGGTCAGGGAACATGCAGTGGCAATGTAGGATAGGTTTCTGAAAACCATCGCGGGGTGGTGCGCATTGTATGGGTGTGTGTTACATTACATTCACTAGTAGGAGTGAGAAAAACATCACGGAGTGGTGCGCATTGTATGGTTGTGTGTTACATTACATTCACTAGTAGGAGTGAGAAAAATACCACGGGGTGTTGTGAATCGGAGGGTCTGAATTTGGATAGGCAGTGAGTGGCAATGTAGGATGGAGAAAAGCACCGCGGGGTGGTCAGCATGGGGAGGTGAGGGAACATGCAGTGGCAATGTAGGATAGGTTTCTGAAAAACATCGCGCGGTGGTGCACATTGTATGGGTGTGTGTTACATTACATTCACTAGTAGGAGTGAGAAAAACATCACGGGGTGGTGCGCATTGTATGGGTGTGTGTTACATTACATTCACTAGTAGGAGTGAGAAAAACACCACGGGGTGGTGTGAATCGGAGGGTCTGAATTAGGATAGGCAGTGAGTGGCAACGTAGGATGGAGAAAAGCACCGCGGGGTGGTCAGCATGGGGAGGTCAGGGAACATGCAGTGGCAATGTAGGATATGTTTCTGAAAAACATTGCGCGGTGGTGCGCATTGTATGGGTGTGTGTTACATTACATTCACTAGTAGGAGTGAGAAACTAATCACGGGTTGGTGCGCATTGAATGGGTGTGTGTTACATTACATTCACTAGCAGGAGTGAGAAAAACACCACGGGGTGGTGTGAATCGGAGGGTCTGAATTAGGATAGGCAGTGAGTGGCAATGTAGGATGGAGAAAAGCACCGCGGGGTGGTCAGCATGGGGAGGTCAGGGAACATGCAGTGGCAATGTAGGATAGGTTTCTGAAAAACATCGCGCGGTGGTGCGCATTGTATGGGTGTGTGTTACATTACATTCACTAGTAGGAGTGAGAAAAACATCACGGGGTGGTGCGCATTGTATGGGTGTGTGTTACATTACATTCACTAGTAGGAGTGAGAAAAACATCACGGGGTGGTGTGAATCGGAGGGTCTGAATTAGGATAGGCAGTGAGTGGCAATGTAGGATGGAGAAAAGCACCGTGGGGTGTTCAGCATGGGGAGGTCAAGAACATGCAGTGGCAATGTAGGATAGGTTTCTGAAAAACATCGCTGGGTGGTGCGCATTGTATGGGTGTGTGTTACATTACATTCACTAGTAGGAGTGAGAAAAACATCACGGGGTGGGGCGCATTGTATGGGTGTGTGTTATATTACATTCACTAGTAGGAGTGAGAAACTCATCACGGTGTGGTGCGCATTGTATGGGTGTGTGTTACATTACATTCACTAGTGGGAGTGAGAAAAACATCTCGTTGTGGTGTGAATCGGAGGGTCTGAATTAGGATAGGCAGTGAGTGGCAATGTAGGATGGAGAAAAGCACCGCGGGGTGGTCAGCATGGGGAGGACAGGGGACATGCAGTGGCAATGTAGGATAGGTTTCTGAAAAACATCGCGGGGTGGTGCGCACTGTATGGGTGGGTGTTACATTACATTCACTAGTAGGAGTGAGAAAAACATCACGGGGTGGTGCGCATTGTATGGGTGTGTGTTACATTACATTCACTAGTAGGAGTGAGAAAAACATCACGGGGTGGTGTGAATCGGAGAGACTGAATTAGGATAGGCAGTGAGTGGCAATGTAGGATGGAGAAAAGCACCGCAGGGTTGTCAGCATGGGGAGGTCAGGGATCATGCAGTGGCAATGTAGGATAGGTTTCTGAAAAACATCGCGGGGTGGTGCGCATTGTATGGGTGTGTGTTACATTACATTCACTAGTAGGAGTGAGAAAAACATCATGTTGTGGTGCGCATTGTATGGGTGTGTGTTACATTACATTCACTAGTGGGAGTGAGAAAAACATCACGGGGTGGTGTGAATCGGAGGGTCTGAATTAGGATAGGCAGTGAGTGGCAATGTAGGATGGAGAAAAGCACCGCGGGGTGGTCAGCATGGGGAGGTCAGGGAACATGCAGTGGCAATGTAGGATAGGTTTCTGAAAAACATCGCGGGATGGTGCGCATTGTATGGGTGTGTGTTACATTAAATTCACTAGTAGGAGTGAGAAAAACATCACGGGGTGGTGCGCATTGTATGGGTGTGTGTTACATTACATTCACTAGTAGGAGTGAGAAAAACATCACGGGGTGGTGTGAATCGGAGGGTCTGAATTAGGATAGGCAGTGAGTGGCAATGTAGGATGGAGAAAAGCACCTCGGGGTGGTCAGCATGGGGAGGTCAGGGAACATGCAGTGGCAATGTAGGATAGGTTTCTGAAAAACATCGCGGGGTGGTGCGCATTGTATGGGCGTGTGTTACATTACATTCACTAGTAGGAGTGAGAAAAACATCACGGGGTGGTGCACATTGTATGGGTGTGTGTTACATTACATTCACTAGTGGGAGTGAGAAAAACATCACGGGGTGGTGTGAATCGGAGGGTCTGAATTAGGATAGGCAGTGAGTGGCAATGTAGGATGGAGAAAAGCACCGCGGGGTGGTCAGCATGGGGAGGTGAGGGAACATGCAGTGGCAATGTAGGATAGGTTTCTGAAAAATATCGAGGGGTGGTGCGCATTGTATGGGTGTGTGTTACATTACATTCACTTGTAGGAGTGAGAAAAACATCACAGGGTGCTGTGAATCGGAGGGTCTGTATTAGGATAGGCAGTGAGTGGCAATGTAGGATGGAGAAAAGCACCGCGGGGTGGTCAGCATGGGGAGGTCAGGGAACATGAGGTGGCAATGTAGGATAGGTTTCTGAAAAACATCGAGGGGTGGTGCGCATTGTATGGGTGTGTGTTACATTACATTCACTAGTAGGAGTGAGAAAAACATCACGGGGTGGTGTGCATTGTATGGGTGTGTGTTACATTACATTCACTAGTAGGAGTGAGAAAAACATCACGGGGTGGTGTGAATCGGATGGTCTGAATTAGGATAGGCAGTGAGTGGCAATGTAGGATGGAGAAAAGCACCGCGGGCCCGTCAGCATGGGGAGGTCAGGGAACATGCAGTGGCAATGTAGGATAGGTTTCTGAAAACCATCGCGGGATGGTGCGCATTGTATGGATGTGTGTTACATTACATTCACTAGTAGGAGTGAGAAAAACATCACGGGGTGGTGCGCATTGTATGGGTGTGTGTTACATTACATTCACTAGTAGGAGTGAGAAAAATATCACGGGGTGGTGTGAATCGGAGGGTCTGAATTAGGATAGGCAGTGAGTGGCAATGTAGGATGGAGAAAAGCACCGCGGGGTGGTCAGCATGGGGAGGTCAGGGAACATGCAGTGGCAATGTAGGATATGTTTCTGAAAAACATCGCGGGGTGGTGCGCATTGTATGGTTGTGTGTTACATTACATTCACTAGTAGGAGTGAGAAAAACATCACGGGGTGGTGCGCATTGTATCGGTGTGTGTTACATTACATTCACTAGTAGGAGTGAGAAAAACATCACGGGGTGGTGTGAATCGGAGGGTCTGAATTAGGATAGGCAGTGAGTGGCAATGTAGGATGGAGAAAAGCACTGCGGGGTGGTCAGCATGGGGAGGTCAGGGAACATGCAGTGGCAACTTAGGATAGGTTTCTGAAAAACATCGCGGGGTAGTGCGCATTGTATGGGTGTGTGTTACATTACATTCACTAGTAGGAGTGAGAAAAACATCACGGGGTGGTGCGCATTGTATGGGTGTGTGTTACATTACATTCACTAGTGGGAGTGAGAAAAACATCACGGGGTGGTGTGAATCGGAGGGTCTGAATTAGGATAGGCAGTGAGTGGCAATGTAGGATGGAGAAAAGCACCGCGGGGTGGTCAGCATGGGGAGGTCAGGAACATGCAGTGGCAATGTAGGATAGGTTTCTGAAAAATATCGAGGGGTGGTGCGCCTTGTATGGTTGTGTGTTACATTACATTCACTTGTAGGAGTGAGAAAAACATCACGGGGTGGTGTGAATCGGAGGGTCTGAATTAGGATAGGCAGTGAGTGGCAATGTAGGATGGAGAAAAGCACCGCGGGGTGGTCAGCATGGGGAGGTCAGGAACATGCAGTGGCAATGTAGGATAGGTTTCTGAAAAATATCGAGGGGTGGTGCGCCTTGTATGGTTGTGTGTTACATTACATTCACTTGTAGGAGTGAGAAAAACATCACGGGGTGGTGTGAATCGGAGGGTCTGAATTAGGATAGGCAGTGAGTGGCAATGTAGGATGGAGAAAAGCACCGCGGGGTGGTCAGCATGGGGAGGTCAGGGAACATGCAGTGGCAATGCAGGATAGGTTTCTGAAAAACATCGCGGGGTGGTGCGCATTGTATGGGTGTGTGTTACATTACATTCACTAGTAGGAGTGAGAAAAACATCACGGGGTGGTGTGAATCGGAGGGTCTGAATTAGGATAGGCAGTGAGTGGCAATGTAGGATGGAGAAAAGCACCGCGGGCTGGTCAGCATGGGGAGGTCAGGGAACATGCAGTGCCAATGTAGGATAGGTTTCTGAAAACCATCGCGGGGTGGTGCGCATTGTATGGGTGTGTGTTACATTACATTCACTAGTAGGAGTGAGAAAAACATCACGGGGTGGTGCGCATTGTATGGTTGTGTGTTACATTACATTCACTAGTAGGAGTGAGAAAAATACCACGGGGTGTTGTGAATCGGAGGGTCTGAATTTGGATAGGCAGTGAGTGGCAATGTAGGATGGAGAAAAGCACCGCGGGGTGGTCAGCATGGGGAGGTGAGGGAACATGCAGTGGCAATGTAGGATAGGTTTCTGAAAAACATCGCGCGGTGGTGCACATTGTATGGGTGTGTGTTACATTACATTCACTAGTAGGAGTGAGAAAAACATCACGGGGTGGTGCGCATTGTATGGGTGTGTGTTACATTACATTCACTAGTAGGAGTGAGAAAAACACCACGGGGTGGTGTGAATCGGAGGGTCTGAATTAGGATAGGCAGTGAGTGGCAACGTAGGATGGAGAAAAGCACCGCGGGGTGGTCAGCATGGGGAGGTCAGGGAACATGCAGTGGCAATGTAGGATATGTTTCTGAAAAACATTGCGCGGTGGTGCGCATTGTATGGGTGTGTGTTACATTACATTCACTAGTAGGAGTGAGAAACTAATCACGGGTTGGTGCGCATTGAATGGGTGTGTGTTACATTACATTCACTAGCAGGAGTGAGAAAAACACCACGGGGTGGTGTGAATCGGAGGGTCTGAATTAGGATAGGCAGTGAGTGGCAATGTAGGATGGAGAAAAGCACCGCGGGGTGGTCAGCATGGGGAGGTCAGGGAACATGCAGTGGCAATGTAGGATAGGTTTCTGAAAAACATCGCGCGGTGGTGCGCATTGTATGGGTGTGTGTT
Organism: Cavia porcellus; assembly: GCF_034190915.1. Lineage (NCBI taxonomy): Eukaryota > Metazoa > Chordata > Mammalia > Rodentia > Caviidae > Cavia > Cavia porcellus. The sequence continues at coordinate 34,778,240 of NW_026947515.1, forward strand.
ACATTACATTCACTAGTAGGAGTGAGAAAAACATCACGGAGTGGTGCGCATTGTATGGGTGTGTGTTACATTACATTCACTAGTAGGAGTGAGAAAAACATCACGGGGTGGTGTGAATCGGAGGGTCTGAATTAGGATAGGCAGTGAGTGGCAATGTAGGATGGAGAAAAGCACCGCGGGGTGGTCAGCATGGGGAGGTCAGGGAACATGCAGTGGCAACGTAGGATAGGTTTCTGAAAAACATCGCGGGGTGGTGCGCATTGTATGGGTGTGTGTTACATTACATTCACTAGTAGGAGTGAGAAAAACCTCACGGGGTGGTGCGCATTGTATGGGTGTGTGTTACATTACATTCACTAGTGGGAGTGAGAAAAACATCACGGGGTGGTGTGAATCGGAGGGTCTGAATTAGGATAGGCAGTGAGTGGCAATGTAGGATGGAGAAAAGCACCGTGGGGTGTTCAGCATGGGGAGGTCAGGAACATGCAGTGGCAATGTAGGATAGGTTTCTGAAAAACATCGCTGGGTGGTGCGCATTCTATGGGTGTGTGTTACATTACATTCACTAGTAGGAGTGAGAAAAACATCACGGGGTGGGGCGCATTGTATGGGTTTGTGTTATATTACATTCACTAGTAGGAGTGAGAAACTCATCACGGTGTGGTGCGCATTGTATGGGTGTGTGTTACATTACATTCACTAGTGGGAGTGAGAAAAACATCTCGTTGTGGTGTGAATCGGAGGGTCTGAATTAGGATAGGCAGTGAGTGGCAATGTAGGATAGAGAAAAGCACCGCGGGGTGGTCAGCATGGGGAGGACAGGGGACATGCAGTGGCAATGTAGGATAGGTTTCTGAAAAACATCGCGGGGTGGTGCGCACTGTATGGGTGGGTGTTACATTACATTCACTAGTAGGAGTGAGAAAAACATCACGGGGTGGTGCGCATTGTATGGGTGTGTGTTACATTACATTCACTAGTAGGACTGAGAAAAACATCACGGGGTGGTGTGAATCGGAGAGACTGAATTAGGATAGGCAGTGAGTGGCAATGTAGGATGGAGAAAAGCACCGCGGGGTGGTCAGCATGGGGAGGTCAGGGATCATGCAGTGGCAATGTAGGATAGGTTTCTGAAAAACATCGCGGGGTGGTGCGCATTGTATGGGTGTGTGTTACATTACATTCACTAGTAGGAGTGAGAAAAATATCACGGGGTGGTGCGCATTGTATGGGTGTGTGTTACATTACATTCACTAGTAGGAGTGAGAAAAACACCACGGGGTGGTGTGAATCGGAGGGTCTGAATTAGGATAGGCAGTGAGTGGCAATGTAGGATGGAGAAAAGCACCGCGGGGTGGTCAGCATGGGGAGGTCAGGGAACATGCAGTGGCAATGTAGGATAGGTTTCTGAAAAACATCGCGGGGTGGTGCGCATTGTATGGGTGTGTGTTACATTACATTCACTAGAAGGAGTGAGAAAAACATCACGGGGTGGTGCGCATTGTATGGGTGTGTGTTACATTACATTCACTAGTGGGAGTGAGAAAAACATCACGGGGTGGTGCGCATTGTATGGGTGTGTGTTACATTACATTCACTAGTAGGAGTGAGAAAAACATCACGGGGTGGTGTGAATCGGATGGTCTGAATTAGGATAGGCAGTGAGTGGCAATGTAGGATGGAGAAAAGCACCGCGGGGTGGTCAGCATGGGGAGGTCAGCGAACATGCAGTGGCAATGTAGGATAGGTTTCTGAAAAACATCGCGGGGTGGTGCGCATTGTATGGGTGTGTGTTACATTACATTCACTAGAAGGAGTGAGAGAAACATCACGGGGTGGTGCGCATTGTATGGGTGTGTGTTACATTACATTCACTAGTGGGAGTGAGAAAAACATCACGGGGTGGTGCCCATTGTATGGGTGTGTGTTACATTACATTCAATAGTAGGAGTGAGAAAAACATCACGGGGTGGTGTGAATCGGATGGTCTGAATTAGGATAGGCAGTGAGTGGCAATGTAGGATGGAGAAAAGCACCGCGGGGTGGTCAGCATGGGGAGGTCAGGGAACATGCAGTGGCAATGTAGGATAGGTTTCTGAAAAACATCGCGGGGTGGTGCGCATTGTATGGGTGTGTGTTACATTACATTCACTAGTAGGAGTGAGAAAAATATCACGGGGTGGTGCGCATTGTATGGGTGTGTGTTACATTACATTCACTAGTAGGAGTGAGAAAAACACCACGGGGTGGTGTGAATCGGAGGGTCTGAATTAGGATAGGCAGTGAGTGGCAATGTAGGATGGAGAAAAGCACCGCGGGGTGGTCAGCATGGGGAGGTCAGGGAACATGCTGTGGCAATGTAGGATAGGTTTCTGAAAAACATCGCGGGGTGGTGCGCATTGTATGGGTGTGTGTTACATTACATTCACTAGTAGGAGTGAGAAAAACATCACGTTGTGGTGCGCATTGTATGGGTGTGTGTTACATTACATTCACTAGTGGGAGTGAGAAAAACATCACGGGGTGGTGTGAATCGGAGGGTCTGAATTAGGATAGGCAGTGAGTGGCAATGTAGGATGGAGAAAAGCACCACGGGGTGGTCAGCATGGGGAGGTCAGGGAACATGCAGTGGCAATGTAGGATAGGTTTCTGAAAAATATCGAGGGGTGGTGCGCATTGTATGGGTGTGTGTTACATTACATTCACTTGTAGGAGTTAGAAAAACATCACGGGGTGGTGTGAGTCGGATGGTCTGAATTAGGATAGGCAGTGAGTGGCAATGTAGGATGGAGAAAAGCACCGCGGGGTGGTCAGCATGGGGAGGTCAGGGAAAATGCAGTGGCAATGTAGGATAGGTTTCTGAAAAACATCGCGGGATGGTGCGCATTGTATGGGTGTATGTTACATTACATTCACTAGTAGGAGTGAGAAAAACATCACGGGGTGGTGCGCATTGTATGGGTGTGTGTTACATTACATTCACTAGTAGGAGTGAGAAAAATATCACGGGGTGGTGTGAATCGGAGGGTCTGAATTAGGATAGGCAGTGAGTGGCAATGTAGGATGCAGAAAAGCACCGCGGGGTGGTCAGCATGGGGAGGTCAGGGAACATGCAGTGGCAATGTAGGATAGGTTTCTGAAAAACATCGCGCGGTGGTGCACATTGTATGGGTGTGTGTTACATTACATTCACTAGTAGGAGTGAGAAAAACATCACGGGGTGGTGCGCATTGTATGGGTGTGTGTTACATTACATTCACTAGTAGGAGTGAGAAAAACACCACGGGGTGGTGTGAATCGGAGGGTCTGAATTAGGATAGGCAGTGAGTGGCAACGTAGGATGGAGAAAAGCACCGCGGGGTGGTCAGCATGGGGAGGTCAGGGAACATGCAGTGGCAATGTAGGATAGGTTTCTGAAAAACATCGCGGTGTGGTGCGCATTGTATGTGTGTGTGTTACATTACATTCACTAGTGGGAGTGAGAAAAACATCACGGGGTGGTGCGCATTGTATGGGTGTGTGTTACATTACATTCCTTGTAGGAGTGAGAAAAACATCACAGGGTGCTGTGAATCGGAGGGTCTGTATTAGGATAGGCAGTGAGTGGCAATGTAGGATGGAGAAAAGCACCGCGGGGTGGTCAGCATGGGGAGGTCAGGGAACATGAGGTGGCAATGTAGGATAGGTTTCTGAAAAACATCGCGGGGTGGTGCGCATTGTATGGGTGTGTGTTACATTACATTCACTAGTAGGAGTGAGAAAAACATCACGGGGTGGTGTGCATCGTATGGGTGTGTGTTACATTACATTCACTAGTAGGAGTGAGAAAAACATCACGGGGTGGTGCGCATTGTATGGGTGTGTGTTACATTACATTCACTACTAGGAGTGAGAAAAACATCACGGGGTGGTGTGAATTGGAGAGACTCAATTAGGATAGGCAGTGAGTGGCAATGTAGGATAGAGAAAAGCACCGCGGGGTGGTCAGCATGGGGAGGTCAGGGAACATGCAGTGGCAATGTAGGATATGTTTCTGAAAAACATCGCGGGGTGGTGCGCATTGTATGGTTGTGTGTTACATTACATTCACTAGTAGGAGTGAGAAAAACATCACGGGGTGGTGCGCATTGTATGGGTGTGTGTTACATTACATTCACTAGTAGGAGTGAGAAAAATATCACGGGGTGGTGTGAATCGGAGGGTCTGAATTAGGATAGGCAGTGAGTGGCAATGTAGGATGGAGAAAAGCACCGCGGGGTGGTCAGCATGGGGAGGTCAGGGAACATGCAGTGGCAATGTAGGATATGTTTCTGAAAAACATCGCGGGTTGGTGCGCATTGTATGGTTGTGTGTTACATTACATTCACTAGTAGGAGTGAGAAAAACATCACGGGGTGGTGCGCATTGTATGGGTGTGTGTTACATTACATTCACTAGTAGGAGTGACAAAAACATCACGGGGTGGTGTGAATCGGAGGGTCTGAATTAGGATAGGCAGTGAGTGGCAACGTAGGATGGAGAAAAGCACCGCGGGGTGGTCAGCATGGGGAGGTCAGGGAACATGCAGTGGCAACGTAGGATAGGTTTCTGAAAAACATCGCGGGGTGGTGCGCATTGTATGGGTGTGTGTTACATTACATTCACTAGTAGGAGTGAGAAAAACATCACGGGGTGGTGCGCATTGTATGGGTGTGTGTTACATTACATTCACTAGTGGGAGTGAGAAAAACATCACGGGGTGGTGTGAATCGGAGGGTCTGAATTAGGATAGGCAGTGAGTGGCAATGTAGGATAGAGAAAAGCACCGCGGGGTGGTCAGCATGGGGAGGTCAGGAACATGCAGTGGCAATGTAGGATAGGTTTCTGAAAAATATCGAGGGGTGGTGCGCCTTGTATGATTGTGTGTTACATTACATTCACTTGTAGGAGTGAGAAAAACATCACGGGGTGGTGTGAATCGGAGGGTCTGAATTAGGATAGGCAGTGAGTGGCAATGTAGGATGGAGAAAAGCACCGCGGGGTGGTCAGCATGGGGAGGTTAGGAACATGCAGTGGCAATGTAGGATAGGTTTCTGAAAAATATCGAGGGGTGGTGCGCCTTGTATGGTTGTGTGTTACATTACATTCACTTGTAGAAGTGAGAAAAACATCACGGGGTGGTGTGAATCGGAGGGTCTGAATTAGGATAGGCAGTGAGTGGCAATGTAGGATGGAGAAAAGCACCGCGGGGTGGTCAGCATGGGGAGGTCAGGGAACATGCAGTGGCAATGCAGGATAGGTTTCTGAAAAACATCGCGGGATGGTGCGCATTGTATGGGTGTGTGTTACATTACATTCACTAGTAGGAGTGAGAAAAACATCACGGGGTGGTGCGCATTGTATGGGTGTGTGTTACATTACAATCACTAGTAGGAGTGAGAAAAATATCACGGGGTAGTGTGAATCGGAGGGTCTGAATTAGGATAGGCAGTGAGTGGCAATGTAGGATGTAGAAAAACACAGCGGGGTGGTCAGCATAGGGAGGTCAGGGAACATGCAGTGGCAATGTAGGATAGGTTTCTCAAAAACATCGCGGGGTGGTGCGCATTGTATGGGTGTGTGTTACATTACATTCACTAGTAGGAGTGAGAAAAACATCACGGGGTGGTGGGCATTGTATGGGTGTGTGTTACATTACATTCACTAGTGGGAGTGAGAAAAACATCACGGGGTGGTGTGAATCGGAGGGTCTGAATTAGGATAGGCAGTGAGTGGCAATGTAGGATGGAGAAAAGCACCGCGGGGTGGTCAGCATGGGGAGGTCAGGGAACATGCAGTGGCAATGTAGGATAGGTTTCTGAAAAATATCGAGGGGTGGTGCGCATTGTATGGGTGTGTGTTACATTACATTCACTTGTAGGAGTGAGAAAAACATCACGGGGTGGTGTGAATCGGAGGGTCTGAATTAGGATAGGCAGTGAGTGGCAATGTAGGATGGAGAAAAGCACCGCGGGGTGGTCAGCATGGGGAGGTCAGGGAACATGCAGTAGCAATGTAGGATAGGTTTCTGAAAAATATCGATTGGTGGTGCGCATTGTATGGGTGTGTGTTACATTACATTCACTTGTAGGAGTGAGAAAAACATCACGGGGTGGTGCGCCTTGTATGGGTGTGTGTTACATTACATTCACTAGTAGGATTGAGAAAAACATCACGGGGTGGTGCGCATTGTATGGGTATGTGTTACATTACATTCACTAGTAGGAGTGAGAAAAATATCACGGGGTGGTGCGCATTGTATGGGTGTGTGTTACATTACATTCACTAGTAGGAGTGAGAAAAACATCACGGGGTGGGGCGCATTGTATGGGTGTGTGTTATATTACATTCACTAGTAGGAGTGAGAAACTCATCACGGTGTGGTGCGCATTGTATGGGTGTGTGTTACATTACATTCACTAGTGGGAGTGAGAAAAACATCTTGTTGTGGTGTGAATCGGAGGGTCTGAATTAGGATAGGCAGTGAGTGGCAATGTAGGATGGAGAAAAGCACCACGGGGTGGTCAGCATTGGGAGGACAGGGGACATGCAGTGGCAATGTAGGATAGGTTTCTGAAAAACATCGCGGGGTGGTGCACACTGTATGGGTGGGTGTTACATTACATTCACTAGTAGGAGTGAGAAATACATCACGGGGTGGTGCGCATTGTATGGGTGTGTGTTACATTACATTCACTAGTAGGAGTGAGAAAAACATCACGGGGCGGTGTGAATCGGAGAGACTGAATTAGGATAGGCAGTGAGTGGCAATGTAGGATGGAGAAAAGCACCGCGGGGTGGTCAGCATGGGGAGGTCAGGGAACATGCAGTGGCAATGTAGGATAGGTTTCTGAAAAACATCGCGGGGTGGTGCGCATTGTATGGGTGTGTGTTACATTACATTCACTAGTAGGAGTGAGAAAAATATCACGGGGTGGTGCGCATTGTATGGGTGTGTGTTACATTACATTCACTAGTAGGAGTGAGAAAAACACCACGGGGTGGTGTGAATCGGAGGGTCTGAATTAGGATAGGCAGTGAGTGGCAATGTAGGATGGAGAAAAGCACCGCGGGGTGGTCAGCATGGGGAGGTCAGGGAACATGCAGTGGCAATGTAGGATAGGTTTCTGAAAAACATCGCGGGGTGGTGCGCATTGTATGGGTGTGTGTTACATTACATTCACTAGTAGGAGTGAGAAAAACATCACGTTGTGGTGCGCATTGTATGGGTGTGTGTTACATTACATTCACTAGTGGGAGTGAGAAAAACATCACGGGGTGGTGTGAATCGGAGGGTCTGAATTAGGATAGGCAGTGAGTGGCAATGTAGGATGGAGAAAAGCACCGCGGGGTGGTCAGCATGGGGAGGTCAGGCAACATGCAGTGGCAATGTAGGATAGGTTTCTGAAAAATATCGAGGGGTGGTGCGCATTGTATGGGTGTGTGTTACATTACATTCACTTGTAGGAGTTAGAAAAACATCACGGGGTGGTGTGAATCGGATGGTCTGAATTAGGATAGGCAGTGAGTGGCAATGTAGGATGGAGAAAAGCACCGCGGGGTGGTCAGCATGGGGAGGTCAGGGAACATGCAGTGGCAATGTAGGATAGGTTTCTGAAAAACATCGCGGGGTGGTGCGCATTGTATGGGTGTGTGTTACATTACATTCACTAGTAGGAGTGAGAAAAACATCACGGGGTGGTGCACATTGTATGGGTGTGTGTTACATTACATTCACTAGTGGGAGTGAGAAAAACATCACGGGGTGGTGTGAATCGGAGGGTCTGAATTAGGATAGGCAGTGAGTGGCAATGTAGGATGGAGAAAAGCACCGCGGGCTGGTCAGCATGGGGAGGTCAGGGAACATGCAGTGGCAATGTAGGATAGGTTTCTGAAAAACATCGCGGGCTGGTGCGTATTGTATGGGTGTGTGTTACATTACATTCACTTGTAGGAGTGAGAAAAACATCACGGGGTGGTGCGCATTGTATGGGTGTGTGTTACATTACATTCACTAGTAGGAGTGAGAAAAACATCACGGGGTGGTGCGCATTGTATGGGTATGTGTTACATTACATTCACTAGTAGGAGTGAGAAAAATATCACGGGGTGGTGCGCATTGTATGGGTGTGTGTTACATTACATTCACTAGTAGGAGTGAGAAAAACATCACGGGGTGGGGCGCATTGTATGGGTGTGTGTTATATTACATTCACTAGTAGGAGTGAGAAACTCATCACGGTGTGGTGCGCATTGTATGGGTGTGTGTTACATTACATTCACTAGTGGGAGTGAGAAAAACATCTTGTTGTGGTGTGAATCGGAGGGACTGAATTAGGATAGGCAGTGAGTGGCAATGTAGGGTGGAGAAAAGCACCGCGGGGTGGTCAGCATGGGGAGGTCAGGGAACATGCAGTGGCAATGTAGGATAGGTTTCTGAAAAACATCGCGGGGTGGTGCGCATTATATGGGTGTATGTTACATTACATTCACTAGTAGGAGTGAGAAAAACATCACGGGGTGGTGCACATTGTATGGGTGTGTGTTACATTACATTCACTAGTGGGAGTGAGAAAAACATCACGGGGTGGTGTGAATCGGAGGGTCTGAATTAGGATAGGCAGTGAGTGGCAATGTAGGATGGAGAAAAGCACCGCGGGGTGGTCAGCATGGGGAGGTGAGGGAACATGCAGTGGCAATGTAGGATAGGTTTCTGAAAAATATCGAGGGGTGGTGCGCATTGTATGGGTGTGTGTTACATTACATTCACTTGTAGGAGTGAGAAAAACATCACAGGGTGCTGTGAATCGGAGGGTCTGTATTAGGATAGGCAGTGAGTGGCAATGTAGGATGGAAAAAAGCACCGCGGGGTGGTCAGCATGGGGAGGTCAGGGAACATGAGGTGGCAATGTAGGATAGGTTTCTGAAAAACATCGAGGGGTGGTGCGCATTGTATGGGTGTGTGTTACATTACATTCACTAGTAGGAGTGAGAAAAACATCACGGGGTGGTGTGCATTGTATGGGTGTGTGTTACATTACATTCACTAGTAGGAGTGAGAAAAACATCACGGTGTGGTGTGAATCGGATGGTCTGAATTAGGATAGGCCGTGAGTGGCAATGTAGGATGGAGAAAAGCACCGCGGGCTGGTCAGCATGGGGAGGTCAGGGAACATGCAGTGGCAATGTAGGATAGGTTTCTGAAAACCATCGCGGGGTGGTGCGCATTGTATGGGTGTGTGTTACATTACATTCACTAGTAGGAGTGAGAAAAACATCACGGGGTGGTGCGCATTGTATTGGTGTGTGTTACATTACATTCACTAGTAGGAGTGAGAAAAACATCACGGGGTGGTGCGCATTGTATGGGTGTGTGTTACATTACATTCACTACTAGGAGTGAGAAAAACAGCACGGGGTGGTCTGAATTGGAGAGACTGAATTAGGATAGGCAGTGAGTGGCAATGTAGGATGGAGAAAAGCACCGCGGGGTGGTCAGCATGGGGAGGTCAGGGAACATGCAGTGGCAATGTAGGATATGTTTCTGAAAAACATCGCGGTGTGGTGCGCATTGTATGGTTGTGTGTTACATTACATTCACTAGTAGGAGTGAGAAAAACATCACGGGGTGGTGCGCATTGTATGGGTGTGTGTTACATTACATTCACTAGTAGGAGTGAGAAAAATATCACGGGGTGGTGTGATTCGGAGGGTCTGAATTAGGATAGGCAGTGAGTGGCAATGTAGGATGGAGAAAAGCACCGCGGGGTGGTCAGCATGGGGAGGTCAGGGAACATGCAGTGGCAATGTAGGATATGTTTCTGAAAAACATCGCGGGGTGGTGCGCATTGTATGGTTGTGTGTTACATTACATTCACTAGTAGGAGTGAGAAAAACATCACGGGGTGGTGCGCATTGTATCGGTGTGTGTTACATTACATTCACTAGTAGGAGTGAGAAAAACATCACGGGGTGGTGTGAATCGGAGGGTCTGAATTAGGATAGGCAGTGAGTGGCAATGTAGGATGGAGAAAAGCACCGCGGGGTGGTCAGCATGGGGAGGTCAGGGAACATGCAGTGGCAACGTAGGATAGGTTTCTGAAAAACATCGCGGGGTGGTGCGCATTGTATGGGTGTGTGTTACATTACATTCACTAGTAGGAGTGAGAAAAACATCACGGGGTGGTGCGTATTGTATGGGTGTGTGTTACATTACATTCACTAGTGGGAGTGAGAAAAACATCACGGGGTGGTGTGAATCGGAGGGTCTGAATTAGGATAGGCAGTGAGTGGCAATGTAGGATGGAGAAAAGCACAGCGGGGTGGTCAGCATGGGGAGGTCAGGAACATGCAGTGGCAATGTAGGATAGGTATCTGAAAAATATCGAGGGGTGGTGCACCTTGTATGGTTGTGTGTTACATTACATTCACTTGTAGGAGTGAGAAAAACATCACGGGGTAGTGTGAATCAGAGGTTCTGAATTAGGATAGGCAGTGAGTGGCAATGTAGGATGGAGAAAAGCACCGCGGGGTGGTCAGCATGGGGAGGTCAGGAACATGCAGTGGCAATGTAGGATAGGTTTCTGAAAAATATCGAGGGGTGGTGCGCCTTGTATGGTTGTGTGTTACATTACATTCACTTGTAGGAGTGAGAAAAACATCACGGGGTGGTGTGAATCGGAGGGTCTGAATTAGGATAGGCAGTGAGTGGCAATGTAGGATGGAGAAAAGCACCGCGGGGTGGTCAGCATGGGGAGGTCAGGGAACATGCAGTGGCAATGCAGGATAGGTTTCTGAAAAACATCGCGGGATGGTGCGCATTGTATGGGTGTGTGTTACATTACATTCACTAGTAGGAGTGAGAAAAACATCACGGGGTGGTGCGCATTGTATGGGTGTGTGTTACATTACATTCACTAGTGGGAGTGAGAAAAACATCACGGGGTGGTGTGAATCGGAGGGTCTGAATTAGGATAGGCAGTGAGTGGCAATGTAGGATGGAGAAAAGCACCGCGGGGTGGTCAGCATGGGGAGGTCAGGGAACATGCAGTGGCAATGTAGGATAGGTTTCTGAAAAATATCGAGGGGTGGTGCTCCTTGTATGGGTGTGTGTTACATTACATTCACTTGTAGGAGTGAGAAAAACATCACGGGGTGGTGTGAATCGGAGGGTCTGAATTAGGATAGGCAGAGAGTGGCAATGTAGGATGGAGAAAAGCACCGCGGGGTGGTCAGCATGGGGAGGTCAGGGGACATGCAGTAGCAATGTAGGATAGGTTTTTGAAAAACATCGATTGGTGCTGCGCATTGTATGGGTGTGTGTTACATTACATTCACTAGTAGGAGTGAGAAAAACATCAGGGGTGGTGTGCATTGTATGGGTGTGTGTTACATTACATTCACTAGTAGGAGTGAGAAAAACATCACGGGGTGGTGTGAATCGGAGGGTCTGAATTAGGATAGGCAGTGAGTGGCAATGTAGGATGGAGAAAAGCACCGCGGGCTGGTCAGCATGGGGAGGTCAGGAAACATGCAGTGGCAATGTAGGATAGGTTTCTGAAAAACATCGCGGGGTGGTGCGCATTGTATGGGTGTGTGTTACATTACATTCACTTGTAGGAGTGAGAAAAACATCACGGGGTGGTGCGCATTGTATGGGTGTGTGTTACATTACATTCACTAGTAGGAGTGAGAAAAACATCACGGGGTGGTGCGCATTGTATGGGTATGTGTTACATTACATTCACTAGTAGGAGTGAGAAAAATATCACGGGGTGGTGCGCATTGTATGGGTGTGTGTTACATTACATTCACTAGTAGGAGTGAGAAAAACATCACGGGGTGGGGCGCATTGTATGGGTGTGTGTTATATTACATTCACTAGTAGGAGTGAGAAACTCATCACGGTGTGGTGCGCATTGTATGGGTGTGTGTTACATTACATTCACTAGTGGGAGTGAGAAAAACATCTTGTTGTGGTGTGAATCGGAGGGTCTGAATTAGGATAGGCAGTGAGTGGCAATGTAGGATGGAGAAAAGCACCGCGGGGTGGTCAGCATGGGGAGGACAGGGGACATGCAGTGGCAATGTAGGATAGGTTTCTGAAAAACATCGCGGGGTGGTGCGCATTGTATGGGTGTGTGTTACATTACATTCACTAGTAGGAGTGAGAAAAATATCACGGGGTGGTGCGCATTGTATGGGTGTGTGTTACATTACATTCACTAGTAGGAGTGAGAAAAACACCACGGGATGGTGTGAATCGGAGGGTCTGAATTAGGATAGGCAGTGAGTGGCAATGTAGGATGGAGAAAAGCACCGCGGGGTGGTCAGCATGGGGAGGTCAGGGAACATGCAGTGGCAATGTAGGATAGGTTTCTGAAAAACATCGCGGGGTGGTGCGCATTGTATGGGTGTGTGTTACATTACATTCACTAGTAGGAGTGAGAAAAACATCACGTTGTGGTGCGCATTGTGTGGGTGTGTGTTACATTACATTCACTAGTGGGAGTGAGAAAAACATCACGGGGTGGTGTGAATCGGAGGGTCTGAATTAGGATAGGCAGTGAGTGGCAATGTAGGATGGAGAAAAGCACCGCGGGGTGGTCAGCATGGGGAGGTCAGGGAACATGCAGTGGCAATGTAGGATAGGTTTCTGAAAAATATCGAGGGGTGGTGCGCATTGTATGGGTGTGTGTTACATTACATTCACTTGTAGGAGTTAGAAAAACATCACGGGGTGGTGTGAATCGGATGGTCTGAATTAGGATAGGCAGTGAGTGGCAATGTAGGATGGAGAAAAGCACCGCGGGGTGGTCAGCATGGGGAGGTCAGGGAACATGCAGTGGCAATGTAGGATAGGTTTCTGAAAAACATCGCGGGATGTTGCGCATTGTATGGGTGTGTGTTACGTTACATTCACTAGTAGGAGTGAGAAAAACATCACGGGGTGGTGCGCATTGTATGGGTGTGTGTTACATTACATTCACTAGTAGGAGTGAGAAAAATATCACGGGGTGGTGTGAATCGGAGGGTCTGAATTAGGATAGGCAGTGAGTGGCAATGTAGGATGGAGAAAAGCACCGCGGGGTGGTCAGCATGGGGAGGTCAGGGAACATGCAGTGGCAATGTAGGATAGGTTTCTGAAAAACATCGCGGGGTCGTGCGCATTGTATGGGTGTGTGTTACATTACATTCACTAGTAGGAGTGAGAAAAACATCACGGGGTGGTGCACATTGTATGGGTGTGTGTTACATTACATTCACTAGTGGGAGTGAGAAAAACATCACGGGGTGGTGTGAATCGGAGGGTCTGAATTAGGAGAGGCAGTGAGTGGCAATGTAGGATGGAGAAAAGCATCGCGGGGTGGTCAGCATGGGGAGGTAAGGGAACATGCAGTGGCAATGTAGGATAGGTTTCTGAAAAATATCGAGGGGTGGTGCGCATTGTATGGGTGTGTGTTACATTACATTCACTTGTAGGAGTGAGAAAAACATCACAGGGTGCTGTGAATCGGAGGGTCTGTATTAGGATAGGCAGTGAGTGGCAATGTAGGATGGAGAAAAGCACCGCGGGGTGGTCAGCATGGGGAGGTCAGGGAACATGAGGTGGCAATGTAGGATAGGTTTCTGAAAAACATCGAGGGGTTGTGCGCATTGTATGGGTGTGTGTTACATTACATTCACTAGTAGGAGTGAGAAAAACATCACGGGGTGGTGTGCATTGTATGGGTGTGTGTTACATTACATTCACTAGTAGGAGTGAGAAAAACATCACGGGGTGGTGTGAATCGGATGGTCTGAATTAGGATAGGCAGTGAGTGGCAATGTAGGATGGAGAAAAGCACCGCGGGCTGGTCAGCATGGGGAGGTCAGGGAACATGCAGTGGCAATGTAGGATAGGTTTCTGAAAACCATCGCGGGGTGGTGCGCATTGTATGGGTGTGTGTTACATTACATTCACTAGTAGCAGTGAGAAAAACATCACGGGGTGGGGCGCATTGTATTGGTGTGTGTTACATTACATTCACTAGTAGGAGTGAGAAAAACATCACGGGGTGGTTCGCATTGTATGGGTGTGTGTTACATTACATTCACTACTAGGAGTGAGAAAAACATCACGGGGTGGTGTAAATTGGAGAGACTGAATTAGGATAGGCAGTGAGTGGCAATGTAGGATGGAGAAAAGCACCGCGGGGTGGTCAGCATGGGGAGGTCAGGGAACATGCAGTGGCAATGTAGGATAGGTTTCTGAAAAACATCACGGAGTGGGGCGCATTGTATGGGTCTGTGTTATATTACATTCACTAGTAGGAGTGAGAAACTCATCACGGTGTGGTGCGCATTGTATGGGTGTGTGTTACATTACATTCACTAGTGGGAGTGAGAAAAACATCTTGTTGTGGTGTGAATCGGAGGGTCTGAATTAGGATAGGCAGTGAGTGGCAATGTAGGATGGAGAAAAGCACCGCGGGGTGGTCAGCATGGGGAGGTGAGGGAACATGCAGTGGCAATGTAGGATAGGTTTCTGAAAAACATCGCGGGGTGGTGCGCACTGTATGGGTGGGTGTTACATTACATTCACTAGTAGGAGTGAGAAAAACATCACGGGGTGGTGCGCATTGTATGGGTGTGTGTTACATTACATTCACTAGTAGGAGTGAGAAAAACATCACGGGGTGGTGTGAATCGGAGAGACTGAATTAGGATAGGCAGTGAGTGGCAATGTAGGATGGAGAAAAGCACCGCGGGGTGGTCAGCATGGGGAGGTCAGGGAACATGCAGTGGCAATGTAGGATAGGTTTCTGAAAAACATCGCGGGGTGGTGCGCATTGTATGGGTGTGTGTTACATTACATTCACTAGTAGGAGTGAGAAAAATATCACGGGGTGGTGCGCATTGTATGGGTGTGTGTTACATTACATTCACTAGTAGGAGTGAGAAAAACACCACGGGGTGGTGTGAATCGGAGGGTCTGAATTAGGATAGGCAGTGAGTGGCAATGTAGGATGGAGAAAAGCACCGCGGGGTGGTCAGCATGGGGAGGTCAGGGAACATGCAGTGGCAATGTAGGATAGGTTTCTGAAAAACATCGCGGGGTGGTGCGCATTGTATGGGTGTGTGTTACATTACATTCACTAGTAGGAGTGAGAAAAACATCACGTTGTGGTGCGCATTGTATGGGTGTGTGTTACATTACATTCACTAGTGGGAGTGAGAAAAACATCACGGCGTGGTGTGAATCGGAGGGTCTCAATTAGGATAGGCAGTGAGTGGCAATGTAGGATGGAGAAAAGCACCGCGGGGTGGTCAGCATGGGGAGGTCAGGGAACATGCAGTGGCAATGTAGGATAGGTTTCTGAAAAATATCGAGGGGTGGTGCGCATTGTATGGGTGTGTGTTACATTACATTCACTTGTAGGAGTTAGAAAAACATCACGGGGTGGTGTGAATCGGATGGTCTGAATTAGGATAGGCAGTGAGTGGCAATGTAGGATGGAGAAAAGCACCGCGGGGTGGTCAGCATGGGGAGGTCAGGGAACATGCAGTGGCAATGTAGGATAGGTTTCTGAAAAACATCGCGGGATGGTGCGCATTGTATGGGTGTGTGTTACATTACATTCACTAGTAGGAGTGAGAAAAACATCACGGGGTGGTGCGCATTGTATGGGTGTGGGTTACATTACATTCACTAGTAGGAGTGAGAAAAATATCACGGGGTGGTGTGAATCGGAGGGTCTGAATTAGGATAGGCAGTGAGTGGCAATGTAGGATGGAGAAAAGCACCGCGGGGTGGTCAGCATGGGGAGGTCAGGGAACATGCAGTAGCAATGTAGGATAGGTTTCTGAAAAACATCGCGGGGTGGTGCGCATTGTATGGGTGTGTGTTACATTACATTCACTAGTAGGAGTGAGAAAAACATCACGGGGTGGTGCACATTGTATAGGTGTGTGTTACATTACATTCACTATTGGGAGTGAGAAAAACATCACGGGGTGGTGTGAATCGGAGGGTCTGAATTAGGATAGGCAGTGAGTGGCAATGTAGGATGCAGAAAAGCACCGCGGGGTGGTCAGCATGGGGAGGTCAGGGAACATGCAGTGGCAATGTAGGATAGGTTTCTGAAAAATATCGAGGGGTGGTGAGCATTGTATGGGTGTGTGTTACATTACATTCACTTGTAGGAGTGAGAAAAACATCACAGGGTGCTGTGAATCGGAGGGTCTGTATTAGGATAGGCAGTGAGTGGCAATGTAGGATGGAGAAAAGCACCGTGGGGTGGTCAGCATGGGGAGGTCAGGGAACATGAGGTGGTAATGTAGGATAGGTTTCTGAAAAACATCGAGGGGTGGTGCGCATTGTATGGGTGTGTGTTACATTACATTCACTTGTAGGAGTGAGAAAAACATCACGGGGTGGTGTGCATTGTATGGGTGTGTGTTACATTACATTCACTTGTAGGAGTGAGAAAAACATCACGGGGTGTTGTGAATCGGATGGTCTGAATTAGGATAGGCAGTGAGTGGCAATGTAGGATGGAGAAAAGCACCGCGGGCTGGTCAGCATGGGGAGGTCAGGGAACATGCAGTGGCAATGTAGGATAGGTTTCTGAAAACCATCGCGGGGTGGTGCGCATTGTATGGGTGTGTGTTACATTACATTCACTAGTAGGAGTGAGAAAAACATCACGGGGTTGTGTGCATTGTATTGGTGTGTGTTACATTACATTCACTAGTAGGAGTTAGAAGAACATCACGGGGTGGTGTGAATCGGAGGGTCTGAATTAGGATAGGCAGTGAGTGGCAATGTAGGATGGAGAACAGCACCGCGGGCTGGTCAGCATGGGGAGGTCAGGGAACATGCAGTGGCAATGTAGGATAGGTTTCTGAAAAACATCGCGGGGTGGTGCGCATTGTATGGGTGTGTGTTACATTACATTCACTTGTAGGAGTGAGAAAAACATCACGGGGTGGTGCGCATTGTATGGGTGTGTGTTACATTACATTCACTAGTAGGAGTGAGAAAAACATCACTGGGTGGTGCGCATTGTATGGTTATGTGTTACATTACATTCACTAGTAGGAGTGAGAAAAATATCACGGGGTGGTGCGCATTGTATGGGTGTGTGTTACATTACATTCACTAGTAGGAGTGAGAAAAACATCACGGGGTGGGGCGCATTGTATGGGTGTGTGTTATATTACATTCACTAGTAGGAGTGAGAAACATCACGGTGTGGTGCGCATTGTATGGGTGTGTGTTACATTACATTCACTAGTGGGAGTGAGAAAAACATCTTGTTGTGGTGTGAATCGGAGGGTCTGAATTAGGATAGGCAGTGAGTGGCAATGTAGGATGGAGAAAAGCACCGCGGGGTGGTCAGCATGGGGAGGACAGGGGACATGCAGTGGCAATGTAGGATAGGTTTCTGAAAAACATCGCACGGTGGTGCGCACTGTATGGGTGGGTGTTACATTACATTCACTAGTAGGAGTGAGAATAACATCACGGGGTGGTGCGCATTGTATGGGTGTGTGTTACATTACATTCACTAGTAGGAGTGAGAAAAACATCACGGGGTGGTGTGAATCGGAGAGACTGAATTAGGATAGGCAGTGAGTGGCAATGTAGGATGGAGAAAAGCACCGCGGGGTGGTCAGCATGGGGAGGTCAGGGAACATGCAGTGGCAATGTAGGATAGGTTTCTGAAAAACATCGCGGGGTGGTGCGCATTGTATGGGTGTGTGTTACATTACATTCACTAGTAGGAGTGAGAAAAACACCACGGGGTGGTGTGAATCGGAGGGTCTGAATTAGGATAGGCAGTGAGTGGCAATGTAGGATGGAGAAAAGCACCGCGGGGTGGTCAGCATGGGGAGGTCAGGGAACATGCAGTGGCAATGTAGGATAGGTTTCTGAAAAACATCGCGGGGTGGTGCGCATTGTATGGGTTTGTGTTACATTACATTCACTAGTAGGAGTGAGAAAAACATCACGGGTTGGGGCCCATTGTATGGGTGTGTGTTACATTACATTCACTAATAGGAGTGAGAAAAACATCACCGGGTGGTGCGCATTGTATGGGTGTGTGTTACATTACATTCACTAGTAGGAGTGAAAAAACCTCACGGGGTGGTGTTAATCGGAGTGTCTGAATTAGGATAGGCAGTGAGTGGCAATGTAGGATGGAGAAAAGCACCGCGGGGTGGTCATCATGGGGAGGTCAGGGAACATGCAGTGGCAATGTAGGGTAGTTTTCTGAAAAACATCGCCAGGTGGTGCGCATTGTATGGGTGTGTGTTACATTACATTCACTAGTAGGAGTGAGAAAAACATCACGGGGTGGGGCGCATTGTATGGGTGTGTGTTATATTACATTCACTAGTAGGAGTGAGAAACTCATCACGGGGTGGTGCGCATTGTATGGGTGTGCGTTACATTACATTCACTAGTGGGAGTGAGAAAAACATCTCGTGGTGGTGTGAATCGGAGGGTCTGAATTAGGATAGGCAGTGAGTGGCAATGTAGGATGGAGAAAAGCACCGCGGGGTGGTCAGCATGGGGAGGACAGGGGACATGTAGTGGCAATGTAGGATAGGTTTCTGAAAAACATCGCGGGGTGGTGCGCACTGTATGGGTGGGTGTTACATTACATTCACTAGTAGGAGTGAGAAAAACATCACGGGCTGGTGCGAATTGTATGGGTGTGTGTTACATTATATTCACTAGTAGGAGTGAGAAAAACACGGGGTGGTGTGAATCGGAGAGACTGAATTAGGATAGGCAGTGAGTGGCAATGTAGGATGGAGAAAAGCACCGCGGGGTGGTCAGCATGGGGAGGTCAGGGAACATGCAGTGGCAATGTAGGATAGGTTTCTGAAAAACATCGCGGGGTGGTGCGCATTGTATGGGTGTGTTTTACATTACATTCACTAGTAGGAGTGAGAAAAACATCACGGGGTGGTGCGCATTGTATGGGTGTGTGTTACATTACATTCACTAGTAGGAGTGAGAAAAACATCACGGGTTGGGGCGCATTGTATGGGTGTGTGTTACATTACATTCACTAGTAGGAGTGAGAAAAACATCACGGGGTGGTGCGCATTGTATGGGTGTGTGTTACATTACATTCACTAGTAGGAGTGAAAAAACATCACGGGGTGGTGTGAATCGCAGGGTCTGAATTAGGATAGGCAGTGAGTGGCAATGTAGGATGGAGAAAAGCACCGCGGGGTGGTCAGCATGTGGAGGTCAGGGAACATGCAGTGGCAATGTAGGATAGGTTTCTGAAAAACATCGCGGGGTGGTGCTCCTTTTATGGGTGTGTGTTACATTACATTCACTAGCAGGAGTGAGAAAATCATCACGGGGTGGTGCGCATTGTATGGGTGTGTGTTACATTACATTCACTAGTGGGAGTGAGAAAAACATCACGTGGTTGTGTGAATCGGAGGGTCTGAATTAGGACAGGCAGTGAGTGGCAATGTAGGATGGAGAAAAGCACCGCGGGGTGGTCAGCATGGGGAGGTCAGGTAAAATGCAGTGGCAATGTAGGATAGGTTCTGAAAAACATCGCGGGGTGGTGCGCATTGTATGGGTGTGTTTTACATTACATTCACTAGTAGGAGTGAGAAAAACATCACGGGGTGGTGCGCATTGTATGGTTGTGTGTTACATTACATTCACTAGTAGGAGTGAGAAAAACACCACGGGGTGGTGTGAATCGGAGGGTCTGAATTAGGATAGGCAGTGAGTGGCAATGTAGGATGGAGAAAAGCACCGCCGGGTGGTCAGCATGGGGAGGTCAGGGAACATGCAGTGGCAATGTAGGATAGGTTTCTGAAAAACATCGCGGGATGGTGCGCATTGTATGGGTGTGTGTTACATTACATTCACTAGTAGGAGTGAGAAAACATCACGGGGTGGTGCGCATTGTATGGGTGTGTGTTACATTACATTCACTAGTAGGAGTGAGAAATATATCACGGGGTGGTGTGAATAGGAGGGTCTGAATTAGGATAGACAGTGAGTGGCAATGTAGGATGGAGAAAAGCACCGCGGGGTGGTCAGCATGGGGAGGTCAGGGAACATGCAGTGGCAATGTAGGATAGGTTTCTGAAAAACATAACGGGGTGGTGCGCATTGTATGGGTGTGTGTTACATTACATTCACTAGTAGGAGTGAGAAAAACATCACGGGTGGTGGGCATTGTATGGGTGTGTGTTACATTACATTCACTAGAGGGAGTGCGAAAAACATCACGGGGTGGTGTGATTCGGAGGGTCTGAATTAGGATAGGCAGTGAGTGGCAATGTAGGATGGAGAAAAGCACCGCGGGGTGGTCAGCATGGGGAGGTCAGGGAACATGCAGTGGCACTGTAGGATAGGTTTCTGAAAAACATCGAGGGGTGGTGCGCATTGTATGGGTGTGTGTTACATTACATTCACTAGTAGGAGTGAGAAAAACATCACGGGGTGGTGTGCATTGTATGGGTGAGTGTTACATTACATTCACTAGTAGGAGTGAGAAAAACATCACGGGGTGGTGTGAATCGGAGGGTCTGAACTAGGATAGGCAGTGAGTGGCAATGTAGGATGGAGAAAAGCACCGCGGGCTGGTCAGCATGGGGAGGTGAGGGAACATGCAGTGGCAATGTAGGATAGGTTTCTGAAAAACATCGCGGGGTGGTGCGCATTGTATGGGTGTGTGTTACATTACATTCACTAGTAGGAGTGAGAAAAACATCACGGGGTGGTGCGCATTGTATGGGTGTGTGTTACATTACATTCACTAGTAGGAGTGAGAAAAACATCACGGGGTGGTGCGCATTGTATGGGTGTGTGTTACATTACATTCACTACTAGGAGTGAGAAAAACATCACGGGGTGGTGTGAATTGGAGAGACTGAATTAGGATAGGCAGTGAGTGGCAATGTAGGATGGAGAAAAGCACCGCGGGGTGGTCAGCATGGGGAGGTCAGGGAACATGCAGTGGCAATGTAGGATATGTTTCTGAAAAACATCGCGGGGTGGTGCGCATTGTATGGGTGTGTGTTACATTACATTCACTACTAGGAGTGAGAAAAACATCACGGGGTGGTGTGAATCGGAGGGTCTGAATTAGGATAAGCAGTGAGTGGCAATGTAGGATGGAGAAAAGCACCGCGGGGTGGTCAGCATGGGGAAGTCAGGGAACATGCAGTGGCAATGTAGGGTAGGTTTCTGAAAAACATCGCGGGGTGGTGCGCATTGTATGGGTGTGTGTTACATTACATTCACTAGTAGGAGTGAGAAAAACATCACGGGGTGGGGCGCATTGTATGGGTGTGTGTTACATTACATTCAGTAGTAGGAGTGAGAAACTCATCACGGGGTGGTGCGCATTGTATGGGTGTGTGTTACATTACATTCACTAGTAGGAGTGAGAAAAACATCACGGGGTGGTGCGCATTGTATGGGTGTGTGTTACATTACATTCACTAGTAGGAGTGAGAAATATATCACGGGGTGGTGTGAATAGGAGGGTCTGAATTAGGATAGACAGTGAGTGGCAATGTAGGATGGAGAAAAGCACCGCGGGCTGGTCAGCATGGGGAGGTCAGGGGACATGCAGTGGCAATGTAGGATAGGTTTATGAAAAACATCGCGGGGTGGTGCGCATTGTATGGGTGTGTGTTACATTACATTCACTAGTAGGAGTGAGAAAAACATCACGGGGTGGTGCGCATTGTATGGGTGTGTGTTACATTACATTCACTAGTAGGAGTGAGAAAAACATCACGGGGTGGTGTGAATCGGTGGGTCTGAATTAGGATACGCAGTGAGTGGCAATGTAGGATGGAGAAAAGCACCGCGGGTTGGTCAGCATGGGGAGGTCAGGGAACATGCAGTGGCAATGTAGGATAGGTTTCTGAAAAACATCGCGCGGTGGTGCGCATTGTATGGGTGTCTGTTACATTACATTCATTAGTAGGAGTGAGAAACTCATCACGGGGTGGTGCGCATTGTATGGGTGTGTGTTACATTACATTCACTAGTGGGAGTGAGAAAAACATCACGTGGTGGTGTGAATCGGAGGGTCTGAATTAGGATAGGCAGTGAGTGGTAATGTAATATGGAGAAAAGCACCGCGGGGTGGTCAGCATGGGGAGGTCAGGGAACATGCAGTGGCAATGTAGGATAGGTTTCTGAAAAACATCGCGGGGTGGTGCGCATTGTATGGGTGTGTGTTACATTACATTCACTAGTAGGAGTGAGAAAAACATCACGTGGTGGTGCGCATTGTATGGGTGTGTGTTACATTACATTCACTAGTAGGAGTGAGAAAAACATCACGGGGTGGTGTGAATCAGTGGGTCTGAATTAGGATAGGCAGTGAGTGGCAATGTAGGATGGAGAAAAGCACCGCGGGGTGGTCAGCATGGGGAGGTCAGGGAACATGCAGTGGCAATGTAGGATAGCTTTCTGAAAAACATCGCGGGGTGGTGCGCATTGTATGGGTGTGTGTTACATTACATTCACTAGTAGGAGTGAGAAAAACATCACGTGGTGGTGCGCATTGTATGGGTGTGTGTTACATTACATTCACTAGTAGGAGTGAGAAAAACACCACGGGGTGGTGTGAATCGGAGGGTCTGAATTAGGATAGGCAGTGAGTGGCAATGTAGGATGGAGAAAAGCACCGCGGGGTGGTCAGCATGGGGAAGTCAGGGAACATGCAGTGGCAATGTAGGATAGGTTTCTGAAAAACATCGCGCGGTGGTGCGCATTGTATGGGTGTGTGTTACATTACATTCACTAGTAGGAGTGAGAAAAACATCACGGGGTGGTGCGCATTGTATGGGTGTGTGTTACATTACATTCACTAGTAGGAGTGAGAAAAACATCACGGGGTGGTGTGAATCGGAGGGTCTGAATTAGGATAGGCAGTGAGTGGCAATGTAGGATGGAGAAAAACACCGCGGGGTGGTCAGCATGGGGAGGTCAGGGAACATGCAGTGGCAATGTAGGATAGGTTTCTGAAAAAATCGCGGGATGATGCACATTGTATGGGTGTGTGTTACATTACATTCACTATTAGGAGTGAGAAAAACATCACGGGGTGGTGCGCATTGTATGGGTGTGTCTTACATTACATTCACTAGTAGGAGTGAGAAAAATATCACGGGGTGGTGTGAATCGGAGGGTCTGAATTAGGATAGGCAGTGAGTGGCAATGTAGGATGGAGAAAAGCACCGCGGGGTGGTCAGCATGGGGAGGTCAGGGAACATGCAGTGGCAATGTAGGATAGGTTTCTGAAAAACATCGCGGGGTGGTGCGCATTGTATGGGTGTGTGTTACATTACTTTCACTAGTAGGAGTGAGAAAAACATCACGGGGTGGTGCGCATTGTATGGGTGTGTGTTACATTACATTCACTAGTGGGAGTGAGAAAAACATCACGGGGTGGTGTGAATCGGAGGGTCTGAATTAGGATAGGCAGTGAGTGGCAATGTAGGATGGAGAAAAGCACCGCGGGGTGGTCAGCATGGGGAGGTCAGGGAACACGCAGTGGCAATGTAGCATAGGTTTCTGAAAAATGTCGAGGGGTGGTGCGCATTGTATGGGTGTGTGTTACTTTACATTCACTTGTAGGAGTGAGAAAAACATCACGGGGTGGTGTGAATCGGAGGGTCTGAATTAGGATAGGCAGTGAGTGGCAATGTAGGATGGAGAAAAGCACCGCGGGGTGGTCAGCATGGGGAGGTCAGGGAACTTACAGTGGCAATGTAGGAGAGGTTTCTGAAAAACATCGAGGGGTGGTGCGCATTGTATGGGTGTGTGTTACATTACATTCACTAGTAGGAGTGAGAAAAACATCACGGGGTGGTGTGCATTGTATGGGTGTGTGTTACAATACATTCACTAGTAGGAGTGAGAAAAACATCACGGGGTGGTGTGAATCGGAGGGTCTGAATTAGGATAGGCAGTGAGTGGCAATGTAGGATGGAGAAAAGCACCGCGGGCTGGTCACCATGGGGAGGTCAGGGAACATGCAGTGGCAATGTAGGATAGTTTTCTGAAAAACATCGCGGGGTGGTGCGCATTGTATGGGTGTGTGTTACATTACATTCACTAGTAGGAGTGAGAAAAACATCACGGGGTGGTGCGGATTGTATGGGTGTGTGTTACACTACATTCACTAGTAGGAGTGAGAAAAACATCACGGGGTGGTGCGCATTGTCTGGGTGTGTGTTACATTACATTCACTACTAGGAGTGAGAAAAACATCACGGGGTGGTGTGAATCGGTGGGTCTGAATTAGGATAGGCAGTGAGTGGCAATGTAGGATGCAGAAAAGCACCGGGGGTTGGTCAGCATGGGGAGGTCAGGGAACATGCAGTGGCAATGTAGGATATGTTTCTGAAAAACATCGCGGGGTGGTGCGCATTGTATGGGTGTGTGTTACATTACATTCACTACTAGGAGTGAGAAAAACATCACGGGGTGGTGTGAATCGGAGGGTCTGAATTAGGATAGGCAGTGAGTGGCAATGTAGGATGGAGAAAAGCACCGCGGGCTGGTCAGCATGGGGAGGTCAGGGGACATGCAGTGGCAATGTAGGATAGGTTTCTGAAAAACATCGCGGGGTGGTGCGCATTGCATGGGTGTGTGTTACATTACATTCACTAGTAGGAGTGAGAAAAACATCACGGGGTGGTGCGCATTGTATGGGTGTGTGTTACATTACATTCACTAGTAGGAGTGAGAAAAACATCACGGGGTGGTGTGAATCGGTGGGTCTGAATTAGGATACGCAGTGAGTGGCAATGTAGGATGGAGAAAAGCACCGCGGGTTGGTCAGCATGGGGAGGTCAGGGAACATGCAGTGGCAATGTAGGATAGGTTTCTGAAAAACATCGCGCGGTGGTGCGCATTGTATGGGTGTCTGTTACATTACATTCATTAGTAGGAGTGAGAAACTCATCACGGGGTGGTGCGCATTGTATGGGTGTGTGTTACATTACATTCACTAGTGGGAGTGAGAAAAACATCACGTGGTGGTGTGAATCGGAGGGTCTGAATTAGGATAGGCAGTGAGTGGTAATGTAATATGGAGAAAAGCACCGCGGGGTGGTCAGCATGGGGAGGTCAGGGAACATGCAGTGGCAATGTAGGATAGGTTTCTGAAAAACATCGCGGGGTGGTGCGCATTGTATGGGTGTGTGTTACATTACATTCACTAGTAGGAGTGAGAAAAACATCACGTGGTGGTGCGCATTGTATGGGTGTGTGTTACATTACATTCACTAGTAGGAGTGAGAAAAACATCACGGGGTGGTGTGAATCAGTGGGTCTGAATTAGGATAGGCAGTGAGTGGCAATGTAGGATGGAGAAAAGCACCGCGGGGTGGTCAGCATGGGGAGGTCAGGGAACATGCAGTGGCAATGTAGGATAGCTTTCTGAAAAACATCGCGGGGTGGTGCGCATTGTATGGGTGTGTGTTACATTACATTCACTAGTAGGAGTGAGAAAAACATCACGTGGTGGTGCGCATTGTATGGGTGTGTGTTACATTACATTCACTAGTAGGAGTGAGAAAAACACCACGGGGTGGTGTGAATCGGAGGGTCTGAATTAGGATAGGCAGTGAGTGGCAATGTAGGATGGAGAAAAGCAACGCGGGGTGGTCAGCATGGGGAAGTCAGGGAACATGCAGTGGCAATGTAGGATAGGTTTCTGAAAAACATCGCGCGGTGGTGCGCATTGTATGGGTGTGTGTTACATTACATTCACTAGTAGGAGTGAGAAAAACATCACGGGGTGGTGCGCATTGTATGGGTGTGTGTTACATTACATTCACTAGTAGGAGTGAGAAAAACATCACGGGGTGGTGTGAATCGGAGGGTCTGAATTAGGATAGGCAGTGAGTGGCAATGTAGGATGGAGAAAAGCACCGCGGGGTGGTCAGCATGGGGAGGTCAGGGAACATGCAGTGGCAATGTAGGATAAGTTTCTGAAAAAATCGCGGGATGATGCACATTGTATGGGTGTGTGTTACATTACATTCACTATTAGGAGTGAGAAAAACATCACGGGGTGGTGCGCATTGTATGGGTGTGTCTTACATTACATTCACTAGTAGGAGTGAGAAAAATATCACGGGGTGGTGTGAATCGGAGGGTCTGAATTAGGATAGGCAGTGAGTGGCAATGTAGGATGGAGAAAAGCACCGCGGGGTGGTCAGCATGGGGAGGTCAGGGAACATGCAGTGGCAATGTAGGATAGGTTTCTGAAAAACATCGCGGGGTGGTGCGCATTGTATGGGTGTGTGTTACATTACTTTCACTAGTAGGAGTGAGAAAAACATCACGGGGTGGTGCGCATTGTATGGGTGTGTGTTACATTACATTCACTAGTGGGAGTGAGAAAAACATCACGGGGTGGTGTGAATCGGAGGGTCTGAATTAGGATAGGCAGCGAGTGGCAATGTAGGATGGAGAAAAGCACCGCGGGGTGGTCAGCATGGGGAGGTCAGGGAACACGCAGTGGCAATGTAGCATAGGTTTCTGAAAAATGTCGAGGGGTGGTGCGCATTGTATGGGTGTGTGTTACTTTACATTCACTTGTAGGAGTGAGAAAAACATCACGGGGTGGTGTGAATCGGAGGGTCTGAATTAGGATAGGCAGTGAGTGGCAATGTAGGATGGAGAAAAGCACCGCGGGGTGGTCAGCATGGGGAGGTCAGGGAACTTACAGTGGCAATGTAGGAGAGGTTTCTGAAAAACATCGAGGGGTGGTGCGCATTGTATGGGTGTGTGTTACATTACATTCACTAGTAGGAGTGAGAAAAACATCACGGGGTGGTGTGCATTGTATGGGTGTGTGTTACAATACATTCACTAGTAGGAGTGAGAAAAACATCACGGGGTGGTGTGAATCGGAGGGTCTGAATTAGGATAGGCAGTGAGTGGCAATGTAGGATGGAGAAAAGCACCGCGGGCTGGTCACCATGGGGAGGTCAGGGAACATGCAGTGGCAATGTAGGATAGTTTTCTGAAAAACATCGCGGGGTGGTGCGCATTGTATGGGTGTGTGTTACATTACATTCACTAGTAGGAGTGAGAAAAACATCACGGGGTGGTGCGGATTGTATGGGTGTGTGTTACACTACATTCACTAGTAGGAGTGAGAAAAACATCACGGGGTGGTGCGCATTGTCTGGGTGTGTGTTACATTACATTCACTACTAGGAGTGAGAAAAACATCACGGGGTGGTGTGAATCGGTGGGTCTGAATTAGGATAGGCAGTGAGTGGCAATGTAGGATGCAGAAAAGCACCGGGGGTTGGTCAGCATGGGGAGGTCAGGGAACATGCAGTGGCAATGTAGGATAGGTTTCTGAAAAACAACGCGGGGTGGTGCCCATTGTATGGGTATGTGTTACATTACATTCACTTGTAGGAGTGAGAAAAACATCACGGGGTGGTGTGAATCGGAGGGTCTGAATTAGGATAGGCAGTGAGTGGCAATGTAGGATGGAGAAAAGCACCGCGGGGTGGTCAGCATGGGGAGGTCAGGGAACATGCAGTGGCAATGTAGGATAGGTTTCTGAAAAACATCGCGGGGTAGTGCGCATTGTATGGGTGTGTGTTACATTACATTCACTAGTAGGAGTGAGAAAAACAACACGGGGTGGTGCGCATTGTATGGGTGTGTGTTACATTACATTCACTAGTAGGAGTGAGAAAAACATCACGGGGTGGTGTGAATCGGAGGGTCTGAATTAGGATAGGCAGTGAGTGGCAATGTAGGATGGAGAAAAGCACCGTGGGGTGGTCAGCATGGGGAAGTCAGGGAACATGCAGTGGAAATGTAGGGTAGGTTTCTGAAAAACATCGCGGGGTGGTGCGCATTGTATGGGTGTGTGTTACATTACATTCACTAGTAGGAGAGAGAAAAACATCACGTGGTGGTGCGCATTGTATGGGTGTGTGTTACATTACATTCACTGGCGGGAGTGAGAAAAACACCACGGGGTGGTGTGAATCGGAGGGTCTGAATTAGGATAGGCAGTGAGGGGCAATGTAGGATGGAGAAAAGCACCGCGGGGTGGTCAGCATGGGGAGGTCAGGGAACATGCAGTGGCAATGTAGGATAGGTTTCTGAAAAACCTCGCGGTGGTGCGCATTGTATGGGTGTGTGTTACATTACATTCACTAGTAGGAGTGAGAAAAACATCACGGGGTGGTGCGCATTGTATGGGTGTGTGTTACATTACATTCACTAGGAGGAGTGACAAAAACATCACGGGGTGGTGTGAATCGGAGGGTCTGAATTAGGATAGGCAGTGAGTGGCAATGTAGGATGGAGAAAAGCACCGCGGGGTGGTCAGCATGGGGAGGTCAGGGAACATGCAGTGGCAATGTAGGATAGGTTTCTGAAAAACATCGCGGGGTGGTGCGCATTGTATGGGTGTGTGTTACATTACATTCACTAGTAGGAGTGAGAAAAACATCACGGGGTGGTGCGCATTGTATGGGTGTGTGTTACATTACATTCACTAGTGGGAGTGAGAAAAACATCACGGGGTGGTGTGAAATGGAGGGTCTGAATTAGGATAGGCAGTGAGTGACAATGTAGGATGGAGAAAAGCACCGCGGGGTGGTCAGCATGGGGAGGTCAGGGAACATGCAGTGGCCATGTAGAATAGGTTTCTGAAAAATATCGAGGGGTGGTGCGCATTGTATGGGTGTGTGTTACATTACATTCACTTGTAGGAGTGAGAAAAACATCACGGGGTGGTGTGAATCGGAGGGTCTGAATTAGGATAGGCAGTGAGTGGCAATGTAGGATGGAGAAAAGCACCGCGGCGTGGTCAGCATGGGGAGGTGAGGGAACATGCAGTGGCAATGTAGGATAGGTTTCTGAAAAACATCGCGGGATGGTGCGCATTGTATGGGTGTGTGTTACATTACATTCACTAGTAGGAGTGAGAAAAACATCACGGGGTGGTGCGCATTGTATGGGTGTGTGTTACATTACATTCACTAGTAGGAGTGAGAAAAATATCACGGGGTGGTGTGAATCGGAGGGTCTGAATTAGGATAGGCAGTGAGTGGCAATGTAGGATGGAGAAAAGCAACGCGGGGTGGTCAGCATGGGGAGGTCAGGGAACATGCAGTGGCAATGTAGGATAGGTTTCTGAAAAACATCGCGGGATGGTGCGCATTGTATGGGTGTGTGTTACATTACATTCACTAGTGGGAGTGAGAAAAACATCACGGGGTGGTGCGCATTGTATGGGTGTGTGTTACATTACATTCACTAGTGGGAGTGAGAAAAACATCACGGGGTGGTGTGAATCGGAGGGTCAAATTAGGATAGGCAGTGAGTGGCAATGTAGGATGGAGAAAAGCACCGCGGGGTGGTCAGCATGGGGAGGTCAGGGAACATGCAGTGGCAATGTAGGATAGGTTTCTGAAAAATATCGAGGGGTGGTGCGCATTGTATGGGTGTGTGTTACATTACATTCACTAGTAGGAGTGAGAAAAATATCACGGGTTGGGACGCATTGTATGGGTGTGTGTTACATTACATTCACTAGTAGGAGTGAGAAAAACATCACGGGGTGGTGCGCATTGTATGGGTGTGTGTTACATTACATTCACTAGTAGGAGTGAAAAAACATCACGGGGTGGTGTGAATCGGAGGGTCTGAATTAGGATAGGTAGTGAGTGGCAATGTAGGATGGAGAAAAGCACCGCGGTGTGGTCAGCATGGGGAGGTCAGGGAACATGCAGTGGCAAAGTAGGATAGGTTTCTGAAAAACATCGCGGGGTGGTGCGCCTTGTATGGGTGTGTGTTACATTACATTCACTAGTAGGAGTGAGAAACTCATCACGGGGTGGTGCGCATTGTATGGGTGTGTGTTACATTACATTCACTAGTGGGAGTGAGAAAAACATCACGTGGTGGTGTGAATCGGAGGGTCTGAATTAGGACAGGCAGTGAGTGGCAATGTAGGATGGACAAAAGCACCGCGGGGTGGTCAGCATGGGCAGGTCAGGGAAAATGCAGTGGCAATGTAGGATAGGTTTCTGAAAAACATCGCGGGGTGGTGCGCATTGTATGGGTGTGTGTTACATTACATTCACTAGTAGGAGTGAGAAAAACATCACGGGGTGGTGCGCATTGTATGGGTGTGTGTTACATTTCATTCACTAGTAGGAGTGAGAAAAACATCACGGGGTGGTGTGAATCGGAGGGTCTGAATTAGGATAGGCAGTGAGTGGCAATGTAGGATGGAGAAAAGCACCACGGGGTGGTCAGCATGGGGAGGTCAGGGAACATGCAGTGGCAATGTAGGATAGGTTTCTGAAAAACATCGCGGGATGGTGCACATTGTATGGGTGTGTGTTACATTACATTCACTATTAGGAGTGAGAAAAACATCACGGGGTGGTGCGCATTGTATGGGTGTGTGTTACATTACATTCACTAGTAGGAGTGAGAAAAACATCACGGGGTGGTGTGAATCGGAGGGTCTGAATTAGGATAGGCAGTGAGTGGCAATGTAGGATGGAGAAAAGCACCGCGGGGTGGTCAGCATGGGGAGGTCAGGGAACATGCAGTGGCAATGTAGGATAGGTTTCTGAAAAACATCGCGGGGTGGTGCGCATTGTATGGGTGTGTGTTACATTACATTCACTAGTAGGAGTGAGAAAAACATCACGGGGTGGTGCGCATTGTATGGGTGTGTGTTACATTACATTCACTAGTGGGAGTGAGAAAAAAATCACGGGGTGGTGTGAATCGGAGGGTCTGAATTAGGATAGGCAGTGAGTGGCAATGTAGGATGGAGAAAAGCACCGCGGGGTGGTCAGCATGGGGAGGTCAGGGAACACGCAGTGGCAATGTAGGATAGGTTTCTGAAAAATGTCGAGGGGTGGTGCGCATTGTATGGGTGTGTGTTACTTTACATTCACTTGTAGGAGTGAGAAAAACATCACGGGGTGGTGTGAATCGGAGGGTCTGAATTAGGATAGGCAGTGAGTGGCAATGTAGGATGGAGAAAAGCACCGCGGGGTGGTCAGCATGGGGAGGTCAGGGAACATGCAGTGGCAATGTAGGAGAGGTTTCTGAAAAACATCGAGGGGTGGTGCGCATTGTATGGGTGTGTGTTACATTACATTCACTAGTAGGAGTGAGAAAAACATCACGGGGTGGTGTGCATTGTATGGGTGTGTGTTACATTACATTCACTAGTAGGAGTGAGAAAAACATCACGGGGTGGTGTGAATCGGAGGGTCTGAATTAGGATAGGCAGTGAGTGGCAATGTAGGATGGAGAAAAGCACCGCGGGCTGGTCACCATGGGGAGGTCAGGGAACATGCAGTGGCAATGTAGGATAGGTTTCTGATAAACATCGCGGGGTGGTGCGCATTGTATGGGTGTGTGTTACATTACATTCACTAGT
This sequence comes from Cavia porcellus, assembly GCF_034190915.1. Lineage (NCBI taxonomy): Eukaryota > Metazoa > Chordata > Mammalia > Rodentia > Caviidae > Cavia > Cavia porcellus. The sequence continues at coordinate 34,809,718 of NW_026947515.1, forward strand.
AGGAGTGAGAAAAACATCACAGGGTGGTGCGGATTGTATGGGTGTGTGTTACACTACATTCACTAGTAGGAGTGAGAAAAACATCACGGGGTGGTGCGCATTGTCTGGGTGTGTGTTACATTACATTCACTACTAGGAGTGAGAAAAACATCACGGGGTGGTGTGAATCGGTGGGTCTGAATTAGGATAGGCAGTGAGTGGCAATGTAGGATGCAGAAAGGCACCGGGGGTTGGTCAGCATGGGGAGGTCAGGGAACATGCAGTGGCAATGTAGGATAGGTTTCTGAAAAACAACGCGGGGTGGTGCCCATTGTATGGGTATGTGTTGCATTACATTCACTTGTAGGAGTGAGAAAAACATCACGGGGTGGTGTGAATCGGAGGGTCTGAATTAGGATAGGCAGTGAGTGGCAATGTAGGATGGAGAAAAGCACCGCGGGGTGGTCAGCATGGGGAGGTCAGGGAACATGCAGTGGCAATGTAGGATAGGTTTCTGAAAAACATCGCGGGGTAGTGCGCATTGTATGGGTGTGTGTTACATTACATTCACTAGTAGGAGTGAGAAAAACATCACGGGGTGGTGCGCATTGTATGGGTGTGTGTTACATTACATTCACTAGTAGGAGTGAGAAAAACATCACGGGGTGGTGTGAATCGGAGGGTCTGAATTAGGATAGGCAGTGAGTGGCAATGCAGGATGGAGAAAAGCACCGCAGGGTGGTCAGCATGGGGAAGTCAGGGAACATGCAGTGGAAATGTAGGGTAGGTTTCTGAAAAACATCGCGGGGTGGTGCGCATTGTATGGGTGTGTGTTACATTACATTCACTAGTAGGAGTGAGAAAAACATCACGGGGTGGGGCGCATTGTATGGGTGTGTGTTACATTACATTCACTAGTAGGAGTGAGAAAAACATCACGGGGTGGTGCGCATTGTATGGGTGTGTGTTACATTACATTCACTAGTAGGAGTGAGAAAAACACCACGGGGTGGTGTGAATCGGAGGGTCTGAATTAGGATAGGCAGTGAGTGGCAACGTAGGATGGAGAAAAGCACCGCGGGGTGGTCAGCATGGGGAGGTCAGGGAACATGCAGTGGCAATGTAGGATATGTTTCTGAAAAACATCGCGCGGTGGTGCGCATTGTGTGGGTGTGTGTTACATTACATTCACTAGTAGGAGTGAGAAACTCATCACGGGGTGGTGCGCATTGTATGGGTGTGTGTTACATTACATTCACTGGTGGGAGTGAGAAAAACATCACGTTGTGGTGTGAATCGGAGGGTCTGAATTAGGATAGGCACTGAGTGGCAATGTAGTATGGAGAAAAGCACCGCGGGGTGGTCAGCATGGGGAGGTCAGGGAACATGCAGTGGCAATGTAGGATAGGTTTCTGAAAAACATCGCGGGGTGTTGCGCATTCTATGGGTGTGTGTTACATTACATTCACTAGTAGGAGTGAGAAAAACATCACGTGGTGGTGCGCATTGTATGGGTGTGTGTTACATTACATTCACTAGTAGGATTGAGAAAAACATCACGGGGTGGTGTGAATCGGTGGGTCTGAATTAGGATAGGCAGTGAGTGGCAATGTAGGAGGGAGAAAAGAACCACGGGGTGGTCAGCATGGGGAGGTCAGGGAACATGCAGTGGCAATGTAGCATAGGTTTCTGAAAAACATCGCGGGGTGGTGCGCATTGTATGGGTGTGTGTTACATTACATTCACTAGTAGGAGAGAGAAAAACATCACGTGGTGGTGCGCATTGTATGGGTGTGTGTTACATTACATTCACTAGCAGGAGTGAGAAAAACACCACGGGGTGGTGTGAATCGGAGGGTCTGAATTAGGATAGGCAGTGAGTGGCAATGTAGGATGGAGAAAAGCACCACGGGGTGGTCAGCATGGGGAGGTCAGGGAACATGCAGTGGCAATGTAGGATAGGTTTCTGAAAAACATCGCGCGGTGGTGCGCATTGTATGGGTGTGTGTTACATTACATTCACTAGTAGGAGTGAGAAAAACATCACGGGGTGGTGCGCATTGTATGGGTGTGTGTTACATTACATTCACTAGTAGGAGTGACAAAAACATCACGGGGTGGTGTGAATCGGAGGGTCTGAATTAGGATAGGCAGTGAGTGGCAATGTAGGATGGAGAAAAGCACCGCGGGGTGGTCAGCATGGGGAGGTCAGGGAACATGCAGTGGCAATGTAGGATAGGTTTCTGAAAAACATCGCGGAGTGGTGTGCATTGTATGGGTGTGTGTTACATTACATTCACTAGTAGGAGTGAGAAAAACATCACGGGGTGGTGCGCATTGTATGGGTGTGTGTTACATTACATTCACAAGTGGGAGTGAGAAAAACATCACGGGGTGATGTGAATCGGAGGGTCTGAATTAGGATAGGCAGTGAGTGGCAATGTAGGATGGAGAAAAGCACCGCGGGGTGGTCAGCATGGGGAGGTCAGGGAACATGCAGTGGCAATGTAGAATAGGTTTCTGAAAAATACCGAGGGGTGGTGCGCATTGTATGGGTGTGTGTTACATTACATTCACTTGTAGGAGTGAGAAAAACATAACGGGGTGGTGTGAATCAGAGGGTCTGAATTAGGATAGGCAGTGAGTGGCAATGTAGGATGGAGAAAAGCACCGCGGGGTGGTCAGCATGGGGAGGTCAGGGAACATGCAGTGGCAATGTAGGATAGGTTTCTGAAAAACATCGCGGGGTGGTGCGCATTGTATGGGTGTGTGTTACATTACATTCACTAGTAGGAGTGAGAAAAACATCACGGGGTGGTGCGCATTGTATGGGTGTGTGTTACATTACATTCACTAGTGGGAGTGAGAAAAACATCACGGGGTGGTGTGAATCGGAGGGTCTGAATTAGGATAGGCAGTGAGTGGCAATGTAGGATGGAGAAAAGCACCGCGGGGTGGTCAGCATGGGGAGGTCAGGGAACACGCAGTGGCAATGTAGGATAGGTTTCTGAAAAATGTCGAGGGGTGGTGCGCATTGTATGGGTGTGTGTTACTTTACATTCACTTGTAGGAGTGAGAAAAACATCACGGGGTGGTGTGAATCGGAGGGTCTGAATTAGGATAGGCAGTGAGTGGCAATGTAGGATGGAGAAAAGCACCGCGGGGTGGTCAGCATGGGGAGGTCAGTGAACATGCAGTGGCAATGTAGGAGAGGTTTCTGAAAAACATCGAGGGGTGGTGCGCATTGTATGGGTGTGTGTTACATTACATTCACTAGTAGGAGTGAGAAAAACATCACGGTGTGGTGTGCATTGTATGGGTGTGTGTTACATTACATTCACTAGTATGAGTGAGAAAAACATCACGGGGTGGTGTGAATCGGAGGGTCTGAATTAGGATAGGCAGTGAGTGGCAATGTAGGTTGGAGAAAAGCACCGCGGGCTGGTCACCATGGGGAGGTCAGGGAACATGCAGTGGCAATGTAGGATAGGTTTCTGATAAACATCGCGGGGTGGTGCGCATTGTATGGGTGTGTGTTACATTACATTCACTAGTAGGAGTGAGAAAAACATCACGGGGTGGTGCGGATTGTATGGGTGTGTGTTACACTACATTCACTAGTAGGAGTGATAAAAACATCACGGGGTGGTGCGCATTGTCTGGGTGTGTGTTACATTACATTCACTACTAGGAGTGAGAAAAACATCACGGGGTGGTGTGAATCGGTGGGTCTGAATTAGGATAGGCAGTGAGTGGCAATGTAGGATGCAGAAAAGCACCGGGGGTTGGTCAGCATGGGGAGGTCAGGGAACATGCAGTGGCAATGTAGGATAGGTTTCTGAAAAACAACGCGGGGTGGTGCCCATTGTATGGGTATGTGTTGCATTACATTCACTTGTAGGAGTGAGAAAAACATCACGGGGTGGTGTGAATCGGAGGGTCTGAATTAGGATAGGCAGTGAGTGGCAATGTAGGATGGAGAAAAGCACCGCGGGGTGGTCAGCATGGGGAGGTCAGGGAACATGCAGTGGCAATGTAGGATAGGTTTCTGAAAAACATCGCGGGGTAGTGCGCATTGTATGGGTGTGTGTTACATTACATTCACTAGTAGGAGTGAGAAAAACATCACGGGGTGGTGCGCATTGTATGGGTGTGTGTTACATTACATTCACTAGTAGGAGTGAGAAAAACATCACGGGGTGGTGTGAATCGGAGGGTCTGAATTAGGATAGGCAGTGAGTGGCAATGTAGGATGGAGAAAAGCACCGCGGAGTGGTCAGCATGGGGAAGTCAGGGAACATGCAGTGGAAATGTAGGGTAGGTTTCTGAAAAACATCGCGGGGTGGTGCGCATTGTATGGGTGTGTGTTACATTACATTCACTAGTAGGAGTGAGAAAAACATCACGGGTTGGGGCGCATTGTATGGGTGTGTGTTACATTACATTCACTAGTAGGAGTGAGAAAAACATCACGGGGTGGTGCGCATTGTATGGGTGTGTGTTACATTACATTCACTAGTAGGAGTGAGAAAAACACCACGGGGTGGTGTGAATCGGAGGGTCTGAATTAGGATAGGCAGTGAGTGGCAATGTAGGATGGAGAAAAGCACCGCGGAGTGGTCAGCATGGGGAAGTCAGGGAACATGCAGTGGAAATGTAGGGTAGGTTTCTGAAAAACATCGCGGGGTGGTGCGCATTGTATGGGTGTGTGTTACATTACATTCACTAGTAGGAGTGAGAAAAACATCACAGGGTGGGGCGCATTGTATGGGTGTGTGTTACATTACATTCACTAGTAGGAGTGAGAAAAACATCACGGGGTGGTGCGCATTGTATGGGTGTGTGTTACATTACATTCACTAGAAGGAGTGAGAAAAACACCACGGGGTGGTGTGAATCGGAGGGTCTGAATTAGGATAGGCAGTGAGTGGCAACGTAGGATTGAGAAAAGCACCGCGGGGTGGTCAGCATGGGGAGGTCAGGGAACATGCAGTGGCAATGTAGGATAGGTTTCTGAAAAACATCGCGGGGTGGTGCGCATTGTATGGGTGTGTGTTACATTACATTCACTAGTAGGAGAGAGAAAAACATCACGTGGTGGTGCGCATTGTATGGGTGTGTGTTACATTACATTCACTAGCAGGAGTGAGAAAAACACCACGGGGTGGTGTGAATCGGAGGGTCTGAATTAGGATAGGCAGTGAGTGGCAATGTAGGATGGAGAAAAGCACCACGGGGTGGTCAGCATGGGGAGGTCAGGGAACATGCAGTGGCAATGTAGGATAGGTTTCTGAAAAACATCGCGCGGTGGTGCGCATTGTATGGGTGTGTGTTACATTACATTCACTAGTAGGAGTGAGAAAAACATCACGGGGTGGTGCGCATTGTATGGGTGTGTGTTACATTACATTCACTAGTAGGAGTGAGAAAAACATCACGGGGTGATGCGCCTTGTATGGGTGTGTGTTACATTACATTCACTAGTAGGAGTGAGAAAAACATCACGGGGTGGTGGGCATTGTATGGGTGTGTGTTACATTACATTCACTAGTAGGAGTGAGAAAAACATCACGGGGTGGTGTGAATCGGAGGGTCTGAATTAGGATAGGCAGTGAGTGGCAATGTAGGATGGAGAAAAGCACCGCGGGGTGGTCAGCATGGGGAGGTCAGGGAACATGCAGTGGCAATGTAGGATAGGTTTCTGAAAAATATCGAGGGGTGGTGCGCATTGTATGGGTGTGTGTTACATTACATTCACTTGTAGGAGTGAGAAAAACATCACGGGGTGGTGTGAATCGGAGGGTCTGAATTAGGATAGGCAGTGAGTGGCAATGTAGGATGGAGAAAAGCACCGCGGGGTGGTCAGCATGGGGAGGTCAGGGAACATGCAGTGGCAATGTAGGATAGGTTTCTGAAAAACATCGAGGGGTGGTGCGCATTGTATGGGTGTGTGTTACATTACATTCACTAGTAGGAGTGAGAAAAACATCACGGGGTGGTGTGCATTGTATGGGTGTGTGTTACATTACATTCACTAGTAGGAGTGAGAAAAACATCACGGGGTGGTGTGAATCGGAGGGTCTGAATTAGGATAGGCAGTGAGTGGCAATGTAGAATGGAGAAAAGCACCGCGGGCTGGTCAGCATGGGGAGTTCAGGGAACATGCAGTGGCAATGTAGGATAGGTTTCTGAAAAACATCGCGGGGTGGTGCGCATTGTATGGGTGTGTGTTACATTACATTCACTTGTAGGAGTGAGAAAAACATCACGGGGTGGTGCGCATTGTATGGGTGTGTGTTACATTACATTCACTAGTAGGAGTGAGAAAAACATCACGGGGTGGTGCGCATTGTATGGGTGTGTGTTACATTACATTCACTAGTAGGAGTGAGAAAAACATCACGGGGTGGTGTGAATAGGAGAGACTGAATTAGGATAGGCAGTGAGTGGCAATGTAGGATGGAGAAAAGCACCGCGGGGTGGTCAGCATGGGGAGGTCAGGGAACATGCAGTGGCAATGTAGGATATGTTTCTGAAAAACATCGCGGGGTGGTGTGCATTGTATGGGTGTGTGTTACATTACATTCACTAGTAGGAGTGAGAAAAACATCACGGGGTGGTGTGAATCGGAGGGTCTGAATTAGGATAGGCAGTGAGTGGCAATGTAGGTTGGAGAAAAGCACCGCGGGCTGGTCACCATGGGGAGGTCAGGGAACATGCAGTGGCAATGTAGGATAGGTTTCTGATAAACATCGCGGGGTGGTGCGCATTGTATGGGTGTGTGTTACATTACATTCACTAGTAGGAGTGAGAAAAACATAACGGGGTGGTGCGGATTGTATGGGTGTGTGTTACACTACATTCACCAGTAGGAGTGAGAAAAACATCACGGGGTGGTGCGCATTGTCTGGGTGTGTGTTACATTACATTCACTACTAGGAGTGAGAAAAACATCACGGGGTGGTGTGAATCGGTGGGTCTGAATTAGGATAGGCAGTGAGTGGCAATGTAGGATGCAGAAAAGCACCGGGGGTTGGTCAGCATGGGGAGGTCAGGGAACATGCAGTGGCAATGTAGGATAGGTTTCTGAAAAACAACGCGGGGTGGTGCCCATTGTATGGGTATGTGTTGCATTACATTCACTTGTAGGAGTGAGAAAAACATCACGGGGTGGTGTGAATCGGAGGGTCTGAATTAGGATAGGCAGTGAGTGGCAATGTAGGATGGAGAAAAGCACCGCGGGGTGGTCAGCATGGGGAGGTCAGGGAACATGCAGTGGCAATGTAGGATAGGTTTCTGAAAAACATCGCGGGGTAGTGCGCATTGTATGGGTGTGTGTTACATTACATTCACTAGTAGGAGTGAGAAAAACATCACGGGGTGGTGCGCATTGTATGGGTTTGTGTTACATTACATTGACTAGTAGGAGTGAGAAAAACATCACGGGGTGGTGTGAATCAGAGGGTCTGAATTAGGATAGGCAGTGAGTGGCAATGTAGGATGGAGAAAAGCAACGCGGAGTGGTCAGCATGGGGAAGTCAGGGAACATGCAGTGGAAATGTAGGGTAGGTTTCTGAAAAACATCGCGGGGTGGTGCGCATTGTATGGGTGTGTGTTACATTACATTCACTAGTAGGAGTGAGAAAAACATCACGGGGTGGGGCGCATTGTATGGGTGTGTGTTACATTACATTCACTAGTAGGAGTGAGAAAAACATCACGGGGTGGTGCGCATTGTATGGGTGTGTGTTACATTACATTCACTAGTAGGAGTGAGAAAAACACCACGGGGTGGTGTGAATCGGAGGGTCTGAATTAGGATAGGCAGTGAGTGGCAATGTAGGATGGAGAAAAGCACCGCGGAGTGGTGAGCATGGGGAAGTCAGGGAACATGCAGTGGAAATGTAGGGTAGGTTTCTGAAAAACATCGCGGGGTGGTGCGCATTGTATGGGTGTGTGTTACATTACATTCACTAGTAGGAGTGAGAAAAACATCACGGGGTGGGGCGCATTGTATGGGTGTGTGTTACATTACATTCACTAGTAGGAGTGAGAAAAACATCACGGGGTGGTGCGCATTGTATGGGTGTGTGTTACATTACATTCACTAGTAGGAGTGAGAAAAACACCACGGGGTGGTGTGAATCGGAGGGTCTGAATTAGGATAGGCAGTGAGTGGCAACGTAGGATTGAGAAAAGCACCGCGGGGTGGTCAGCATGGGGAGGTCAGGGAACATGCAGTGGCAATGTAGGATAGGTTTCTGAAAAACATCGCGGGGTGGTGCGCATTGTATGGGTGTGTGTTACATTACATTCACTAGTAGGAGAGAGAAAAACATCACGTGGTGGTGCGCATTGTATGGGTGTGTGTTACATTACATTCACTAGCAGGAGTGAGAAAAACACCACGGGGTGGTGTGAATCGGAGGGTCTGAATTAGGATAGGCAGTGAGTGGCAATGTAGGATGGAGAAAAGCACCACGGGGTGGTCAGCATGGGGAGGTCAGGGAACATGCAGTGGCAATGTAGGATAGGTTTCTGAAAAACATCGCGCGGTGGTGCGCATTGTATGGGTGTGTGTTACATTACATTCACTAGTAGGAGTGAGAAAAACATCACGGGGTGGTGCGCATTGTATGGGTGTGTGTTACATTATATTCACTAGTAGGAGTGACAAAAACATCACGGGGTGGTGTGAATCGGAGGGTCTGAATTAGGATAGGCAGTGAGTGGCAATGTAGGATGGAGAAAAGCACCGCGGGGTGGTCAGCATGGGGAGGTCAGGGAACATGCAGTGGCAATGTAGGATAGGTTTCTGAAAAACATCGCGGGGTGGTGTGCATTGTATGGGTGTGTGTTACATTACATTCACTAGTAGGAGTGAGAAAAACATCACGGGGTGGTGCGCATTGTATGGGTGTGTGTTACATTACATTCACTAGTGGGAGTGAGAAAAACATCACGGGGTGATGTGAATCGGAGGGTCTGAATTAGGATAGGCAGTGAGTGGCAATGTAGGATGGAGAAAAGCACCGCGGGGTGGTCAGCATGGGGAGGACAGGGAACATGCAGTGGCAATGTAGAATAGGTTTCTGAAAAATATCGAGGGGTGGTGCGCATTGTATGGGTGTGTGTTACATTACATTCACTTGTAGGAGTGAGAAAAACATCACGGGGTGGTGTGAATCGGAGGGTCTGAATTAGGATAGGCAGTGAGTGGCAATGTAGGATGGAGAAAAGCACCGCGGGGTGGTCAGCATGGGGAGGTCAGGGAACATGCAGTGGCAATGTAGGATAGGTTTCTGAAAAACATCGAGGGGTGGTGCGCATTGTATGGGTGTGTGTTACATTACATTCACTAGTAGGAGTGAGAAAAACATCACGGGGTGGTGTGCATTGTATGGGTGTGTGTTACATTACATTCACTAGTAGGAGTGAGAAAAACATCACGGGGTGGTGTGAATCGGAGGGTCTGAATTAGGATAGGCAGTGAGTGGCAATGTAGAATGGAGAAAAGCACCGCGGGCTGGTCAGCATGGGGAGTTCAGGGAACATGCAGTGGCAATGTAGGATAGGTTTCTGAAAAACATCGCGGGGTGGTGCGCATTGTATGGGTGTGTGTTACATCACATTCACTTGTAGGAGTGAGAAAAACATCACGGGGTGGTGCGCATTGTATGGGTGTGTGTTACATTACATTCACTAGTAGGAGTGAGAAAAAATCACGGGGTGGTGCGCATTGTATGGGTGTGTGTTACATTACATTCACTAGTAGGAGTGAGAAAAACATTACGGGGTGGTGTGAATAGGAGAGACTGAATTAGGATAGGCAGTGAGTGGCAATGTAGGATGGAGAAAAGCACCGCGGGGTGGTCAGCATGGGGAAGTCAGGGAACATGCAGTGGCAATGTAGGGTAGGTTTCTGAAAAACATCGCTGGTTGGTGTGCATTGTATGGGTGTGTGTTACATTACATTCACTAGTAGGAGTGAGAAAAACATCACGGGGTGGGGCGCATTTTATGGGTGTGTGTTACATTACATTCACTAGTAGGAGTGAGAAACTCATCACGGGGTGGTGCGCATTGTATGGGTGTGTGTTACCTTACATTCACTAGTGGGAGTGAGAAAAACATCACGTGGTGGTGTGAATCGGAGGGTCTGAATTAGGATAGGCAGTGAGTGGCAATGTAGGATGGAGAAAAGCACCGCGGGGTGGTCAGCATGGGGAGGTCAGGGGACATGCAGTGGCAATGTAGGATAGGTTTCTGAAAAACATTGCGGGGTGGTGCGCATTGTATGGGTGTGTGTTACATTACATTCACTAGTAGGAGTGAGAAAAACATCACGGGGTGGTGCGCATTGTATGGGTGTGTGTTACATTACATTCACTAGTAGGAGTGAGAAAAACATCACGGGGTGGTGTGAATCGGAGAAACTGAATTAGGATAGGCAGTGAGTGGCAATGTAGGATGGAGAAAAGCACCGCGGGGTGGTCAGCATGGGGAGGTCAGGGAACATGCAGTGGCAATGTAGGATAGGTTTCTGAAAAACATCGCGGGGTGGTGCGCATTGTATGGGTGTGTGTTACATTACATTCACTAGTAGGAGTGAGAAAAACATCACGGGGTGGTGGGCATTGTATGGGTGTGTGTTACATTACATTCACTAGTACGAGTGAGAAAAACATCACGGGGTGGTGTGAATCGGAGGGTCTGAATTAGGATAGGCAGTGAGTGGCAATGTAGGATGGAGAAAAGCACCGCGAGGTGGTCAGCATGGGGAGGTCAGGGAACATGCAGTGGCAATGTAGGATAGGTTTCTGAAAAATATCGAGGGGTGGTGCGCATTGTATGGGTGTGTGTTACATTACATTCACTTGTAGGAGTGAGAAAAACATCACGGGGTGGTGTGAATCGGAGGGTCTGAATTAGGATAGGCAGTGAGTGGCAATGTAGGATGGAGAAAAGCACCGCGGGCTGGTCACCATGGGGAGGTCAGGGAACATGCAGTGGCAATGTAGGATAGGTTTCTGATAAACATCGCGGGGTGGTGCGCATTGTATGGGTGTGTGTTACATTACATTCACTAGTAGGAGTGAGAAAAACATCACAGGGTGGTGCGGATTGTATGGGTGTGTGTTACACTACATTCACTAGTAGGAGTGAGAAAAACATCACGGGGTGGTGCGCATTGTCTGGGTGTGTGTTACATTACATTCACTACTAGGAGTGAGAAAAACATCACGGGGTGGTGTGAATCGGTGGGTCTGAATTAGGATAGGCAGTGAGTGGCAATGTAGGATGCAGAAAGGCACCGGGGGTTGGTCAGCATGGGGAGGTCAGGGAACATGCAGTGGCAATGTAGGATAGGTTTCTGAAAAACAACGCGGGGTGGTGCCCATTGTATGGGTATGTGTTGCATTACATTCACTTGTAGGAGTGAGAAAAACATCACGGGGTGGTGTGAATCGGAGGGTCTGAATTAGGATAGGCAGTGAGTGGCAATGTAGGATGGAGAAAAGCACCGCGGGGTGGTCAGCATGGGGAGGTCAGGGAACATGCAGTGGCAATGTAGGATAGGTTTCTGAAAAACATCGCGGGGTAGTGCGCATTGTATGGGTGTGTGTTACATTACATTCACTAGTAGGAGTGAGAAAAACATCACGGGGTGGTGCGCATTGTATGGGTGTGTGTTACATTACATTCACTAGTAGGAGTGAGAAAAACATCACGGGGTGGTGTGAATCGGAGGGTCTGAATTAGGATAGGCAGTGAGTGGCAATGCAGGATGGAGAAAAGCACCGCAGGGTGGTCAGCATGGGGAAGTCAGGGAACATGCAGTGGAAATGTAGGGTAGGTTTCTGAAAAACATCGCGGGGTGGTGCGCATTGTATGGGTGTGTGTTACATTACATTCACTAGTAGGAGTGAGAAAAACATCACGGGGTGGGGCGCATTGTATGGGTGTGTGTTACATTACATTCACTAGTAGGAGTGAGAAAAACATCACGGGGTGGTGCGCATTGTATGGGTGTGTGTTACATTACATTCACTAGTAGGAGTGAGAAAAACATCACGGGGTGGTGCGCATTGTATGGGTGTGTGTTACATTACATTCACTACTAGGAGTGAGAAAAACATCACGGGGTGGTGTGAATCGGTGGGTCTGAATTAGGATAGGCAGTGAGTGGCAATGTAGGATGCAGAAAAGCACCGGGGGTTGGTCAGCATGGGGAGGTCAGGGAACATGCAGTGGCAATGTAGGATAGGTTTCTGAAAAACAACGCGGGGTGGTGCCCATTGTATGGGTATGTGTTGCATTACATTCACTTGTAGGAGTGAGAAAAACATCACGGGGTGGTGTGAATCGGAGGGTCTGAATTAGGATAGGCAGTGAGTGGCAATGTAGGATGGAGAAAAGCACCGCGGGGTGGTCAGCATGGGGAGGTCAGGGAACATGCAGTGGCAATGTAGGATAGGTTTCTGAAAAACATCGCGGGGTAGTGCGCATTGTATGGGTGTGTGTTACATTACATTCACTAGTAGGAGTGAGAAAAACATCACGGGGTGGTGCGCATTGTATGGGTTTGTGTTACATTACATTGACTAGTAGGAGTGAGAAAAACATCACGGGGTGGTGTGAATCAGAGGGTCTGAATTAGGATAGGCAGTGAGTGGCAATGTAGGATGGAGAAAAGCACCGCGGAGTGGTCAGCATGGGGAAGTCAGGGAACATGCAGTGGAAATGTAGGGTAGGTTTCTGAAAAACATCGCGGGGTGGTGCGCATTGTATGGGTGTGTGTTACATTACATTCACTAGTAGGAGTGAGAAAAACATCACGGGGTGGGGCGCATTGTATGGGTGTGTGTTACATTACATTCACTAGTAGGAGTGAGAAAAACATCACGGGGTGGTGCGCATTGTATGGGTGTGTGTTACATTACATTCACTAGTAGGAGTGAGAAAAACACCACGGGGTGGTGTGAATCGGAGGGTCTGAATTAGGATAGGCAGTGAGTGGCAATGTAGGATGGAGAAAAGCACCGCGGAGTGGTGAGCATGGGGAAGTCAGGGAACATGCAGTGGAAATGTAGGGTAGGTTTCTGAAAAACATCGCGGGGTGGTGCGCATTGTATGGGTGTGTGTTACATTACATTCACTAGTAGGAGTGAGAAAAACATCACGGGGTGGGGCGCATTGTATGGGTGTGTGTTACATTACATTCACTAGTAGGAGTGAGAAAAACATCACGGGGTGGTGCGCATTGTATGGGTGTGTGTTACATTACATTCACTAGTAGGAGTGAGAAAAACACCACGGGGTGGTGTGAATCGGAGGGTCTGAATTAGGATAGGCAGTGAGTGGCAACGTAGGATTGAGAAAAGCACCGCGGGGTGGTCAGCATGGGGAGGTCAGGGAACATGCAGTGGCAATGTAGGATAGGTTTCTGAAAAACATCGCGGGGTGGTGCGCATTGTATGGGTGTGTGTTACATTACATTCACTAGTAGGAGAGAGAAAAACATCACGTGGTGGTGCGCATTGTATGGGTGTGTGTTACATTACATTCACTAGCAGGAGTGAGAAAAACACCACGGGGTGGTGTGAATCGGAGGGTCTGAATTAGGATAGGCAGTGAGTGGCAATGTAGGATGGAGAAAAGCACCACGGGGTGGTCAGCATGGGGAGGTCAGGGAACATGCAGTGGCAATGTAGGATAGGTTTCTGAAAAACATCGCGCGGTGGTGCGCATTGTATGGGTGTGTGTTACATTACATTCACTAGTAGGAGTGAGAAAAACATCACGGGGTGGTGCGCATTGTATGGGTGTGTGTTACATTATATTCACTAGTAGGAGTGACAAAAACATCACGGGGTGGTGTGAATCGGAGGGTCTGAATTAGGATAGGCAGTGAGTGGCAATGTAGGATGGAGAAAAGCACCGCGGGGTGGTCAGCATGGGGAGGTCAGGGAACATGCAGTGGCAATGTAGGATAGGTTTCTGAAAAACATCGCGGGGTGGTGTGCATTGTATGGGTGTGTGTTACATTACATTCACTAGTAGGAGTGAGAAAAACATCACGGGGTGGTGCGCATTGTATGGGTGTGTGTTACATTACATTCACTAGTGGGAGTGAGAAAAACATCACGGGGTGATGTGAATCGGAGGGTCTGAATTAGGATAGGCAGTGAGTGGCAATGTAGGATGGAGAAAAGCACCGCGGGGTGGTCAGCATGGGGAGGACAGGGAACATGCAGTGGCAATGTAGAATAGGTTTCTGAAAAATATCGAGGGGTGGTGCGCATTGTATGGGTGTGTGTTACATTACATTCACTTGTAGGAGTGAGAAAAACATCACGGGGTGGTGTGAATCGGAGGGTCTGAATTAGGATAGGCAGTGAGTGGCAATGTAGGATGGAGAAAAGCACCGCGGGGTGGTCAGCATGGGGAGGTCAGGGAACATGCAGTGGCAATGTAGGATAGGTTTCTGAAAAACATCGAGGGGTGGTGCGCATTGTATGGGTGTGTGTTACATTACATTCACTAGTAGGAGTGAGAAAAACATCACGGGGTGGTGTGCATTGTATGGGTGTGTGTTACATTACATTCACTAGTAGGAGTGAGAAAAACATCACGGGGTGGTGTGAATCGGAGGGTCTGAATTAGGATAGGCAGTGAGTGGCAATGTAGAATGGAGAAAAGCACCGCGGGCTGGTCAGCATGGGGAGTTCAGGGAACATGCAGTGGCAATGTAGGATAGGTTTCTGAAAAACATCGCGGGGTGGTGCGCATTGTATGGGTGTGTGTTACATCACATTCACTTGTAGGAGTGAGAAAAACATCACGGGGTGGTGCGCATTGTATGGGTGTGTGTTACATTACATTCACTAGTAGGAGTGAGAAAAACATCACGGGGTGGTGCGCATTGTATGGGTGTGTGTTACATTACATTCACTAGTAGGAGTGAGAAAAACATTACGGGGTGGTGTGAATAGGAGAGACTGAATTAGGATAGGCAGTGAGTGGCAATGTAGGATGGAGAAAAGCACCGCGGGGTGGTCAGCATGGGGAAGTCAGGGAACATGCAGTGGCAATGTAGGGTAGGTTTCTGAAAAACATCGCTGGTTGGTGTGCATTGTATGGGTGTGTGTTACATTACATTCACTAGTAGGAGTGAGAAAAACATCACGGGGTGGGGCGCATTTTATGGGTGTGTGTTACATTACATTCACTAGTAGGAGTGAGAAACTCATCACGGGGTGGTGCGCATTGTATGGGTGTGTGTTACCTTACATTTACTAGTGGGAGTGAGAAAAACATCACGTGGTGGTGTGAATCGGAGGGTCTGAATTAGGATAGGCAGTGAGTGGCAATGTAGGATGGAGAAAAGCACCGCGGGGTGGTCAGCATGGGGAGGTCAGGGGACATGCAGTGGCAATGTAGGATAGGTTTCTGAAAAACATTGCGGGGTGGTGCGCATTGTATGGGTGTGTGTTACATTACATTCACTAGTAGGAGTGAGAAAAACATCACGGGGTGGTGCGCATTGTATGGGTGTGTGTTACATTACATTCACTAGTAGGAGTGAGAAAAACATCACGGGGTGGTGTGAATCGGAGAAACTGAATTAGGATAGGCAGTGAGTGGCAATGTAGGATGGAGAAAAGCACCGCGGGGTGGTCAGCATGGGGAGGTCAGGGAACATGCAGTGGCAATGTAGGATAGGTTTCTGAAAAACATCGCGGGGTGGTGCGCATTGTATGGGTGTGTGTTACATTACATTCACTAGTAGGAGTGAGAAAAACATCACGGGGTGGTGGGCATTGTATGGGTGTGTGTTACATTACATTCACTAGTACGAGTGAGAAAAACATCACGGGGTGGTGTGAATCGGAGGGTCTGAATTAGGATAGGCAGTGAGTGGCAATGTAGGATGGAGAAAAGCACCGCGAGGTGGTCAGCATGGGGAGGTCAGGGAACATGCAGTGGCAATGTAGGATAGGTTTCTGAAAAATATCGAGGGGTGGTGCGCATTGTATGGGTGTGTGTTACATTACATTCACTTGTAGGAGTGAGAAAAACATCACGGGGTGGTGTGAATCGGAGGGTCTGAATTAGGATAGGCAGTGAGTGGCAATGTAGGATGGAGAAAAGCACCGCGGGCTGGTCACCATGGGGAGGTCAGGGAACATGCAGTGGCAATGTAGGATAGGTTTCTGATAAACATCGCGGGGTGGTGCGCATTGTATGGGTGTGTGTTACATTACATTCACTAGTAGGAGTGAGAAAAACATCACAGGGTGGTGCGGATTGTATGGGTGTGTGTTACACTACATTCACTAGTAGGAGTGAGAAAAACATCACGGGGTGGTGCGCATTGTCTGGGTGTGTGTTACATTACATTCACTACTAGGAGTGAGAAAAACATCACGGGGTGGTGTGAATCGGTGGGTCTGAATTAGGATAGGCAGTGAGTGGCAATGTAGGATGCAGAAAGGCACCGGGGGTTGGTCAGCATGGGGAGGTCAGGGAACATGCAGTGGCAATGTAGGATAGGTTTCTGAAAAACAACGCGGGGTGGTGCCCATTGTATGGGTATGTGTTGCATTACATTCACTTGTAGGAGTGAGAAAAACATCACGGGGTGGTGTGAATCGGAGGGTCTGAATTAGGATAGGCAGTGAGTGGCAATGTAGGATGGAGAAAAGCACCGCGGGGTGGTCAGCATGGGGAGGTCAGGGAACATGCAGTGGCAATGTAGGATAGGTTTCTGAAAAACATCGCGGGGTAGTGCGCATTGTATGGGTGTGTGTTACATTACATTCACTAGTAGGAGTGAGAAAAACATCACGGGGTGGTGCGCATTGTATGGGTGTGTGTTACATTACATTCACTAGTAGGAGTGAGAAAAACATCACGGGGTGGTGTGAATCGGAGGGTCTGAATTAGGATAGGCAGTGAGTGGCAATGCAGGATGGAGAAAAGCACCGCAGGGTGGTCAGCATGGGGAAGTCAGGGAACATGCAGTGGAAATGTAGGGTAGGTTTCTGAAAAACATCGCGGGGTGGTGCGCATTGTATGGGTGTGTGTTACATTACATTCACTAGTAGGAGTGAGAAAAACATCACGGGGTGGGGCGCATTGTATGGGTGTGTGTTACATTACATTCACTAGTAGGAGTGAGAAAAACATCACGGGGTGGTGCGCATTGTATGGGTGTGTGTTACATTACATTCACTAGTAGGAGTGAGAAAAACACCACGGGGTGGTGTGAATCGGAGGGTCTGAATTAGGATAGGCAGTGAGTGGCAACGTAGGATGGAGAAAAGCACCGCGGGGTGGTCAGCATGGGGAGGTCAGGGAACATGCAGTGGCAATGTAGGATATGTTTCTGAAAAACATCGCGCGGTGGTGCGCATTGTGTGGGTGTGTGTTACATTACATTCACTAGTAGGAGTGAGAAACTCATCACGGGGTGGTGCGCATTGTATGGGTGTGTGTTACATTACATTCACTGGTGGGAGTGAGAAAAACATCACGTTGTGGTGTGAATCGGAGGGTCTGAATTAGGATAGGCACTGAGTGGCAATGTAGTATGGAGAAAAGCACCGCGGGGTGGTCAGCATGGGGAGGTCAGGGAACATGCAGTGGCAATGTAGGATAGGTTTCTGAAAAACATCGCGGGGTGTTGCGCATTCTATGGGTGTGTGTTACATTACATTCACTAGTAGGAGTGAGAAAAACATCACGTGGTGGTGCGCATTGTATGGGTGTGTGTTACATTACATTCACTAGTAGGATTGAGAAAAACATCACGGGGTGGTGTGAATCGGTGGGTCTGAATTAGGATAGGCAGTGAGTGGCAATGTAGGAGGGAGAAAAGAACCACGGGGTGGTCAGCATGGGGAGGTCAGGGAACATGCAGTGGCAATGTAGGATAGGTTTCTGAAAAACATCGCGGGGTGGTGCGCATTGTATGGGTGTGTGTTACATTACATTCACTAGTAGGAGAGAGAAAAACATCACGTGGTGGTGCGCATTGTATGGGTGTGTGTTACATTACATTCACTAGCAGGAGTGAGAAAAACACCACGGGGTGGTGTGAATCGGAGGGTCTGAATTAGGATAGGCAGTGAGTGGCAATGTAGGATGGAGAAAAGCACCACGGGGTGGTCAGCATGGGGAGGTCAGGGAACATGCAGTGGCAATGTAGGATAGGTTTCTGAAAAACATCGCGCGGTGGTGCGCATTGTATGGGTGTGTGTTACATTACATTCACTAGTAGGAGTGAGAAAAACATCACGGGGTGGTGCGCATTGTATGGGTGTGTGTTACATTACATTCACTAGTAGGAGTGACAAAAACATCACGGGGTGGTGTGAATCGGAGGGTCTGAATTAGGATAGGCAGTGAGTGGCAATGTACGATGGAGAAAAGCACCGCGGGGTGGTCAGCATGGGGAGGTCAGGGAACATGCAGTGGCAATGTAGGATAGGTTTCTGAAATACATCGCGGAGTGGTGTGCATTGTATGGGTGTGTGTTACATTACATTCACTAGTAGGAGTGAGAAAAACATCACGGGGTGGTGCGCATTGTATGGGTGTGTGTTACATTACATTCACAAGTGGGAGTGAGAAAAACATCACGGGGTGATGTGAATCGGAGGGTCTGAATTAGGATAGGCAGTGAGTGGCAATGTAGGATGGAGAAAAGCACCGCGGGGTGGTCAGCATGGGGAGGTCAGGGAACATGCAGTGGCAATGTAGAATAGGTTTCTGAAAAATACCGAGGGGTGGTGCGCATTGTATGGGTGTGTGTTACATTACATTCACTTGTAGGAGTGAGAAAAACATAACGGGGTGGTGTGAATCAGAGGGTCTGAATTAGGATAGGCAGTGAGTGGCAATGTAGGATGGAGAAAAGCACCGCGGGGTGGTCAGCATGGGGAGGTCAGGGAACATGCAGTGGCAATGTAGGATAGGTTTCTGAAAAACATCGCGGGGTGGTGCGCATTGTATGGGTGTGTGTTACATTACATTCACTAGTAGGAGTGAGAAAAACATCACGGGGTGGTGCGCATTGTATGGGTGTGTGTTACATTACATTCACTAGTGGGAGTGAGAAAAACATCACGGGGTGGTGTGAATCGGAGGGTCTGAATTAGGATAGGCAGTGAGTGGCAATGTAGGATGGAGAAAAGCACCGCGGGGTGGTCAGCATGGGGAGGTCAGGGAACACGCAGTGGCAATGTAGGATAGGTTTCTGAAAAATGTCGAGGGGTGGTGCGCATTGTATGGGTGTGTGTTACTTTACATTCACTTGTAGGAGTGAGAAAAACATCACGGGGTGGTGTGAATCGGAGGGTCTGAATTAGGATAGGCAGTGAGTGGCAATGTAGGATGGAGAAAAGCACCGCGGGGTGGTCAGCATGGGGAGGTCAGTGAACATGCAGTGGCAATGTAGGAGAGGTTTCTGAAAAACATCGAGGGGTGGTGCGCATTGTATGGGTGTGTGTTACATTACATTCACTAGTAGGAGTGAGAAAAACATCACGGTGTGGTGTGCATTGTATGGGTGTGTGTTACATTACATTCACTAGTAGGAGTGAGAAAAACATCACGGGGTGGTGTGAATCGGAGGGTCTGAATTAGGATAGGCAGTGAGTGGCAATGTAGGTTGGAGAAAAGCACCGCGGGCTGGTCACCATGGGGAGGTCAGGGAACATGCAGTGGCAATGTAGGATAGGTTTCTGATAAACATCGCGGGGTGGTGCGCATTGTATGGGTGTGTGTTACATTACATTCACTAGTAGGAGTGAGAAAAACATCACGGGGTGGTGCGGATTGTATGGGTGTGTGTTACACTACATTCACTAGTAGGAGTGATAAAAACATCACGGGGTGGTGCGCATTGTCTGGGTGTGTGTTACATTACATTCACTACTAGGAGTGAAAAAAACATCACGGGGTGGTGTGAATCGGTGGGTCTGAATTAGGATAGGCAGTGAGTGGCAATGTAGGATGCAGAAAAGCACCGGGGGTTGGTCAGCATGGGGAGGTCAGGGAACATGCAGTGGCAATGTAGGATAGGTTTCTGAAAAACAACGCGGGGTGGTGCCCATTGTATGGGTATGTGTTGCATTACATTCACTTGTAGGAGTGAGAAAAACATCACGGGGTGGTGTGAATCGGAGGGTCTGAATTAGGATAGGCAGTGAGTGGCAATGTAGGATGGAGAAAAGCACCGCGGGGTGGTCAGCATGGGGAGGTCAGGGAACATGCAGTGGCAATGTAGGATAGGTTTCTGAAAAACATCGCGGGGTAGTGCGCATTGTATGGGTGTGTGTTACATTACATTCACTAGTAGGAGTGAGAAAAACATCACGGGGTGGTGCGCATTGTATGGGTGTGTGTTACATTACATTCACTAGTAGGAGTGAGAAAAACATCACGGGGTGGTGTGAATCGGAGGGTCTGAATTAGGATAGGCAGTGAGTGGCAATGTAGGATGGAGAAAAGCACCGCGGAGTGGTCAGCATGGGGAAGTCAGGGAACATGCAGTGGAAATGTAGGGTAGGTTTCTGAAAAACATCGCGGGGTGGTGCGCATTGTATGGGTGTGTGTTACATTACATTCACTAGTAGGAGTGAGAAAAACATCACGGGTTGGGGCGCATTGTATGGGTGTGTGTTACATTACATTCACTAGTAGGAGTGAGAAAAACATCACGGGGTGGTGCGCATTGTATGGGTGTGTGTTACATTACATTCACTAGTAGGAGTGAGAAAAACACCACGGGGTGGTGTGAATCGGAGGGTCTGAATTAGGATAGGCAGTGAGTGGCAATGTAGGATGGAGAAAAGCACCGCGGAGTGGTCAGCATGGGGAAGTCAGGGAACATGCAGTGGAAATGTAGGGTAGGTTTCTGAAAAACATCGCGGGGTGGTGCGCATTGTATGGGTGTGTGTTACATTACATTCACTAGTAGGAGTGAGAAAAACATCACAGGGTGGGGCGCATTGTATGGGTGTGTGTTACATTACATTCACTAGTAGGAGTGAGAAAAACATCACGGGGTGGTGCGCATTGTATGGGTGTGTGTTACATTACATTCACTAGAAGGAGTGAGAAAAACACCACGGGGTGGTGTGAATCGGAGGGTCTGAATTAGGATAGGCAGTGAGTGGCAACGTAGGATTGAGAAAAGCACCGCGGGGTGGTCAGCATGGGGAGGTCAGGGAACATGCAGTGGCAATGTAGGATAGGTTTCTGAAAAACATCGCGGGGTGGTGCGCATTGTATGGGTGTGTGTTACATTACATTCACTAGTAGGAGAGAGAAAAACATCACGTGGTGGTGCGCATTGTATGGGTGTGTGTTACATTACATTCACTAGCAGGAGTGAGAAAAACACCACGGGGTGGTGTGAATCGGAGGGTCTGAATTAGGATAGGCAGTGAGTGGCAATGTAGGATGGAGAAAAGCACCACGGGGTGGTCAGCATGGGGAGGTCAGGGAACATGCAGTGGCAATGTAGGATAGGTTTCTGAAAAACATCGCGCGGTGGTGCGCATTGTATGGGTGTGTGTTACATTACATTCACTAGTAGGAGTGAGAAAAACATCACGGGGTGGTGCGCATTGTATGGGTGTGTGTTACATTACATTCACTAGTAGGAGTGAGAAAAACATCACGGGGTGATGCGCCTTGTATGGGTGTGTGTTACATTACATTCACTAGTAGGAGTGAGAAAAACATCACGGGGTGGTGGGCATTGTATGGGTGTGTGTTACATTACATTCACTAGTAGGAGTGAGAAAAACATCACGGGGTGGTGTGAATCGGAGGGTCTGAATTAGGATAGGCAGTGAGTGGCAATGTAGGATGGAGAAAAGCACCGCGGGGTGGTCAGCATGGGGAGGTCAGGGAACATGCAGTGGCAATGTAGGATAGGTTTCTGAAAAATATCGAGGGGTGGTGCGCATTGTATGGGTGTGTGTTACATTACATTCACTTGTAGGAGTGAGAAAAACATCACGGGGTGGTGTGAATCGGAGGGTCTGAATTAGGATAGGCAGTGAGTGGCAATGTAGGATGGAGAAAAGCACCGCGGGGTGGTCAGCATGGGGAGGTCAGGGAACATGCAGTGGCAATGTAGGATAGGTTTCTGAAAAACATCGAGGGGTGGTGCGCATTGTATGGGTGTGTGTTACATTACATTCACTAGTAGGAGTGAGAAAAACATCACGGGGTGGTGTGCATTGTATGGGTGTGTGTTACATTACATTCACTAGTAGGAGTGAGAAAAACATCACGGGGTGGTGTGAATCGGAGGGTCTGAATTAGGATAGGCAGTGAGTGGCAATGTAGAATGGAGAAAAGCACCGCGGGCTGGTCAGCATGGGGAGTTCAGGGAACATGCAGTGGCAATGTAGGATAGGTTTCTGAAAAACATCGCGGGGTGGTGCGCATTGTATGGGTGTGTGTTACATTACATTCACTTGTAGGAGTGAGAAAAACATCACGGGGTGGTGCGCATTGTATGGGTGTGTGTTACATTACATTCACTAGTAGGAGTGAGAAAAACATCACGGGGTGGTGCGCATTGTATGGGTGTGTGTTACATTACATTCACTAGTAGGAGTGAGAAAAACATCACGGGGTGGTGTGAATAGGAGAGACTGAATTAGGATAGGCAGTGAGTGGCAATGTAGGATGGAGAAAAGCACCGCGGGGTGGTCAGCATGGGGAGGTCAGGGAACATGCAGTGGCAATGTAGGATATGTTTCTGAAAAACATCGCGGGGTGGTGTGCATTGTATGGGTGTGTGTTACATTACATTCACTAGTAGGAGTGAGAAAAACATCACGGGGTGGTGTGAATCGGAGGGTCTGAATTAGGATAGGCAGTGAGTGGCAATGTAGGTTGGAGAAAAGCACCGCGGGCTGGTCACCATGGGGAGGTCAGGGAACATGCAGTGGCAATGTAGGATAGGTTTCTGATAAACATCGCGGGGTGGTGCGCATTGTATGGGTGTGTGTTACATTACATTCACTAGTAGGAGTGAGAAAAACATAACGGGGTGGTGCGGATTGTATGGGTGTGTGTTACACTACATTCACCAGTAGGAGTGAGAAAAACATCACGGGGTGGTGCGCATTGTCTGGGTGTGTGTTACATTACATTCACTACTAGGAGTGAGAAAAACATCACGGGGTGGTGTGAATCGGTGGGTCTGAATTAGGATAGGCAGTGAGTGGCAATGTAGGATGCAGAAAAGCACCGGGGGTTGGTCAGCATGGGGAGGTCAGGGAACATGCAGTGGCAATGTAGGATAGGTTTCTGAAAAACAACGCGGGGTGGTGCCCATTGTATGGGTATGTGTTGCATTACATTCACTTGTAGGAGTGAGAAAAACATCACGGGGTGGTGTGAATCGGAGGGTCTGAATTAGGATAGGCAGTGAGTGGCAATGTAGGATGGAGAAAAGCACCGCGGGGTGGTCAGCATGGGGAGGTCAGGGAACATGCAGTGGCAATGTAGGATAGGTTTCTGAAAAACATCGCGGGGTAGTGCGCATTGTATGGGTGTGTGTTACATTACATTCACTAGTAGGAGTGAGAAAAACATCACGGGGTGGTGCGCATTGTATGGGTTTGTGTTACATTACATTGACTAGTAGGAGTGAGAAAAACATCACGGGGTGGTGTGAATCAGAGGGTCTGAATTAGGATAGGCAGTGAGTGGCAATGTAGGATGGAGAAAAGCACCGCGGAGTGGTCAGCATGGGGAAGTCAGGGAACATGCAGTGGAAATGTAGGGTAGGTTTCTGAAAAACATCGCGGGGTGGTGCGCATTGTATGGGTGTGTGTTACATTACATTCACTAGTAGGAGTGAGAAAAACATCACGGGGTGGGGCGCATTGTATGGGTGTGTGTTACATTACATTCACTAGTAGGAGTGAGAAAAACATCACGGGGTGGTGCGCATTGTATGGGTGTGTGTTACATTACATTCACTAGTAGGAGTGAGAAAAACACCACGGAGTGGTGTGAATCGGAGGGTCTGAATTAGGATAGGCAGTGAGTGGCAATGTAGGATGGAGAAAAGCACCGCGGAGTGGTGAGCATGGGGAAGTCAGGGAACATGCAGTGGAAATGTAGGGTAGGTTTCTGAAAAACATCGCGGGGTGGTGCGCATTGTATGGGTGTGTGTTACATTACATTCACTAGTAGGAGTGAGAAAAACATCACGGGGTGGGGCGCATTGTATGGGTGTGTGTTACATTACATTCACTAGTAGGAGTGAGAAAAACATCACGGGGTGGTGCGCATTGTATGGGTGTGTGTTACATTACATTCACTAGTAGGAGTGAGAAAAACACCACGGGGTGGTGTGAATCGGAGGGTCTGAATTAGGATAGGCAGTGAGTGGCAACGTAGGATTGAGAAAAGCACCGCGGGGTGGTCAGCATGGGGAGGTCAGGGAACATGCAGTGGCAATGTAGGATAGGTTTCTGAAAAACATCGCGGGGTGGTGCGCATTGTATGGGTGTGTGTTACATTACATTCACTAGTAGGAGAGAGAAAAACATCACGTGGTGGTGCGCATTGTATGGGTGTGTGTTACATTACATTCACTAGCAGGAGTGAGAAAAACACCACGGGGTGGTGTGAATCGGAGGGTCTGAATTAGGATAGGCAGTGAGTGGCAATGTAGGATGGAGAAAAGCACCACGGGGTGGTCAGCATGGGGAGGTCAGGGAACATGCAGTGGCAATGTAGGATAGGTTTCTGAAAAACATCGCGCGGTGGTGCGCATTGTATGGGTGTGTGTTACATTACATTCACTAGTAGGAGTGAGAAAAACATCACGGGGTGGTGCGCATTGTATGGGTGTGTGTTACATTATATTCACTAGTAGGAGTGACAAAAACATCACGGGGTGGTGTGAATCGGAGGGTCTGAATTAGGATAGGCAGTGAGTGGCAATGTAGGATGGAGAAAAGCACCGCGGGGTGGTCAGCATGGGGAGGTCAGGGAACATGCAGTGGCAATGTAGGATAGGTTTCTGAAAAACATCGCGGGGTGGTGTGCATTGTATGGGTGTGTGTTACATTACATTCACTAGTAGGAGTGAGAAAAACATCACGGGGTGGTGCGCATTGTATGGGTGTGTGTTACATTACATTCACTAGTGGGAGTGAGAAAAACATCACGGGGTGATGTGAATCGGAGGGTCTGAATTAGGATAGGCAGTGAGTGGCAATGTAGGATGGAGAAAAGCACCGCGGGGTGGTCAGCATGGGGAGGACAGGGAACATGCAGTGGCAATGTAGAATAGGTTTCTGAAAAATATCGAGGGGTGGTGCGCATTGTATGGGTGTGTGTTACATTACATTCACTTGTAGGAGTGAGAAAAACATCACGGGGTGGTGTGAATCGGAGGGTCTGAATTAGGATAGGCAGTGAGTGGCAATGTAGGATGGAGAAAAGCACCGCGGGGTGGTCAGCATGGGGAGGTCAGGGAACATGCAGTGGCAATGTAGGATAGGTTTCTGAAAAACATCGAGGGGTGGTGCGCATTGTATGGGTGTGTGTTACATTACATTCACTAGTAGGAGTGAGAAAAACATCACGGGGTGGTGTGCATTGTATGGGTGTGTGTTACATTACATTCACTAGTAGGAGTGAGAAAAACATCACGGGGTGGTGTGAATCGGAGGGTCTGAATTAGGATAGGCAGTGAGTGGCAATGTAGAATGGAGAAAAGCACCGCGGGCTGGTCAGCATGGGGAGTTCAGGGAACATGCAGTGGCAATGTAGGATAGGTTTCTGAAAAACATCGCGGGGTGGTGCGCATTGTATGGGTGTGTGTTACATTACATTCACTTGTAGGAGTGAGAAAAACATCACGGGGTGGTGCGCATTGTATGGGTGTGTGTTACATTACATTCACTAGTAGGAGTGAGAAAAACATCACGGGGTGGTGCGCATTGTATGGGTGTGTGTTACATTACATTCACTAGTAGGAGTGAGAAAAACATTACGGGGTGGTGTGAATAGGAGAGACTGAATTAGGATAGGCAGTGAGTGGCAATGTAGGATGGAGAAAAGCACCGCGGGGTGGTCAGCATGGGGAAGTCAGGGAACATGCAGTGGCAATGTAGGGTAGGTTTCTGAAAAACATCGCTGGTTGGTGTGCATTGTATGGGTGTGTGTTACATTACATTCACTAGTAGGAGTGAGAAAAACATCACGGGGTGGGGCGCATTTTATGGGTGTGTGTTACATTACATTCACTAGTAGGAGTGAGAAACTCATCACGGGGTGGTGCGCATTGTATGGGTGTGTGTTACCTTACATTCACTAGTGGGAGTGAGAAAAACATCACGTGGTGGTGTGAATCGGAGGGTCTGAATTAGGATAGGCAGTGAGTGGCAATGTAGGATGGAGAAAAGCACCGCGGGGTGGTCAGCATGGGGAGGTCAGGGAACATGCAGTGGCAATGTAGGATAGGTTTCTGAAAAACATCGAGGGGTGGTGCGCATTGTATGGGTGTGTGTTACATTACATTCACTAGTAGGAATGAGAAAAACATCACGGGGTGGTGTGCATTGTATGGGTGTGTGTTACATTACATTCACTAGTAGGAGTGAGAAAAACATCACGGGGTGGTGTGAATCGGAGGGTCTGAATTAGGATAGGCAGTGAGTGGCAATGTAGAATGGAGAAAAGCACCGCGGGCTGGTCAGCATGGGGAGTTCAGGGAACATGCAGTGGCAATGTAGGATAGGTTTCTGAAAAACATCGCGGGGTGGTGCGCATTGTATGGGTGTGTGTTACATTACATTCACTTGTAGGAGTGAGAAAAACATCACGGGGTGGTGCGCATTGTATGGGTGTGTGTTACATTACATTCACTAGTAGGAGTGAGAAAAACATCACGGGGTGGTGCGCATTGTATGGGTGTGTGTTACATTACATTCACTAGTAGGAGTGAGAAAAACATCACGGGGTGGTGTGAATAGGAGAGACTGAATTAGGATAGGCAGTGAGTGGCAATGTAGGATGGAGAAAAGCACCGCGGGGTGGTCAGCATGGGGAGGTCAGGGAACATGCAGTGGCAATGTAGGATATGTTTCTGAAAAACATCGCGGGGTGGTGTGCATTGTATGGGTGTGTGTTACATTACATTCACTAGTAGGAGTGAGAAAAACATCACGGGGTGGTGTGAATCGGAGGGTCTGAATTAGGATAGGCAGTGAGTGGCAATGTAGGTTGGAGAAAAGCACCGCGGGCTGGTCACCATGGGGAGGTCAGGGAACATGCAGTGGCAATGTAGGATAGGTTTCTGATAAACATCGCGGGGTGGTGCGCATTGTATGGGTGTGTGTTACATTACATTCACTAGTAGGAGTGAGAAAAACATAACGGGGTGGTGCGGATTGTATGGGTGTGTGTTACACTACATTCACCAGTAGGAGTGAGAAAAACATCACGGGGTGGTGCGCATTGTCTGGGTGTGTGTTACATTACATTCACTACTAGGAGTGAGAAAAACATCACGGGGTGGTGTGAATCGGTGGGTCTGAATTAGGATAGGCAGTGAGTGGCAATGTAGGATGCAGAAAAGCACCGGGGGTTGGTCAGCATGGGGAGGTCAGGGAACATGCAGTGGCAATGTAGGATAGGTTTCTGAAAAACAACGCGGGGTGGTGCCCATTGTATGGGTATGTGTTGCATTACATTCACTTGTAGGAGTGAGAAAAACATCACGGGGTGGTGTGAATCGGAGG
This sequence comes from Cavia porcellus, assembly GCF_034190915.1. NCBI lineage: Eukaryota > Metazoa > Chordata > Mammalia > Rodentia > Caviidae > Cavia > Cavia porcellus. The sequence goes on from NW_026947515.1 coordinate 34,837,497, forward strand.
GTCTGAATTAGGATAGGCAGTGAGTGGCAATGTAGGATGGAGAAAAGCACCGCGGGGTGGTCAGCATGGGGAGGTCAGGGAACATGCAGTGGCAATGTAGGATAGGTTTCTGAAAAACATCGCGGGGTAGTGCGCATTGTATGGGTGTGTGTTACATTACATTCACTAGTAGGAGTGAGAAAAACATCACGGGGTGGTGCGCATTGTATGGGTTTGTGTTACATTACATTGACTAGTAGGAGTGAGAAAAACATCACGGGGTGGTGTGAATCAGAGGGTCTGAATTAGGATAGGCAGTGAGTGGCAATGTAGGATGGAGAAAAGCACCGCGGAGTGGTCAGCATGGGGAAGTCAGGGAACATGCAGTGGAAATGTAGGGTAGGTTTCTGAAAAACATCGCGGGGTGGTGCGCATTGTATGGGTGTGTGTTACATTACATTCACTAGTAGGAGTGAGAAAAACATCACGGGGTGGGGCGCATTGTATGGGTGTGTGTTACATTACATTCACTAGTAGGAGTGAGAAAAACATCACGGGGTGGTGCGCATTGTATGGGTGTGTGTTACATTACATTCACTAGTAGGAGTGAGAAAAACACCACGGGGTGGTGTGAATCGGAGGGTCTGAATTAGGATAGGCAGTGAGTGGCAATGTAGGATGGAGAAAAGCACCGCGGAGTGGTGAGCATGGGGAAGTCAGGGAACATGCAGTGGAAATGTAGGGTAGGTTTCTGAAAAACATCGCGGGGTGGTGCGCATTGTATGGGTGTGTGTTACATTACATTCACCAGTAGGAGTGAGAAAAACATCACGGGGTGGGGCGCATTGTATGGGTGCGTGTTACATTACATTCACTAGTAGGAGTGAGAAAAACATCACGGGGTGGTGCGCATTGTATGGGTGTGTGTTACATTACATTCACTAGTAGGAGTGAGAAAAACACCACGGGGTGGTGTGAATCGGAGGGTCTGAATTAGGATAGGCAGTGAGTGGCAACGTAGGATTGAGAAAAGCACCGCGGGGTGGTCAGCATGGGGAGGTCAGGGAACATGCAGTGGCAATGTAGGATAGGTTTCTGAAAAACATCGCGGGGTGGTGCGCATTGTATGGGTGTGTGTTACATTACATTCACTAGTAGGAGAGAGAAAAACATCACGTGGTGGTGCGCATTGTATGGGTGTGTGTTACATTACATTCACTAGCAGGAGTGAGAAAAACACCACGGGGTGGTGTGAATCGGAGGGTCTGAATTAGGATAGGCAGTGAGTGGCAATGTAGGATGGAGAAAAGCACCACGGGGTGGTCAGCATGGGGAGGTCAGGGAACATGCAGTGGCAATGTAGGATAGGTTTCTGAAAAACATCGCGCGGTGGTGCGCATTGTATGGGTGTGTGTTACATTACATTCACTAGTAGGAGTGAGAAAAACATCACGGGGTGGTGCGCATTGTATGGGTGTGTGTTACATTATATTCACTAGTAGGAGTGACAAAAACATCACGGGGTGGTGTGAATCGGAGGGTCTGAATTAGGATAGGCAGTGAGTGGCAATGTAGGATGGAGAAAAGCACCGCGGGGTGGTCAGCATGGGGAGGTCAGGGAACATGCAGTGGCAATGTAGGATAGGTTTCTGAAAAACATCGCGGGGTGGTGTGCATTGTATGGGTGTGTGTTACATTACATTCACTAGTAGGAGTGAGAAAAACATCACGGGGTGGTGCGCATTGTATGGGTGTGTGTTACATTACATTCACTAGTGGGAGTGAGAAAAACATCACGGGGTGATGTGAATCGGAGGGTCTGAATTAGGATAGGCAGTGAGTGGCAATGTAGGATGGAGAAAAGCACCGCGGGGTGGTCAGCATGGGGAGGACAGGGAACATGCAGTGGCAATGTAGAATAGGTTTCTGAAAAATATCGAGGGGTGGTGCGCATTGTATGGGTGTGTGTTACATTACATTCACTTGTAGGAGTGAGAAAAACATCACGGGGTGGTGTGAATCGGAGGGTCTGAATTAGGATAGGCAGTGAGTGGCAATGTAGGATGGAGAAAAGCACCGCGGGGTGGTCAGCATGGGGAGGTCAGGGAACATGCAGTGGCAATGTAGGATAGGTTTCTGAAAAACATCGAGGGGTGGTGCGCATTGTATGGGTGTGTGTTACATTACATTCACTAGTAGGAGTGAGAAAAACATCACGGGGTGGTGTGCATTGTATGGGTGTGTGTTACATTACATTCACTAGTAGGAGTGAGAAAAACATCACGGGGTGGTGTGAATCGGAGGGTCTGAATTAGGATAGGCAGTGAGTGGCAATGTAGAATGGAGAAAAGCACCGCGGGCTGGTCAGCATGGGGAGTTCAGGGAACATGCAGTGGCAATGTAGGATAGGTTTCTGAAAAACATCGCGGGGTGGTGCGCATTGTATGGGTGTGTGTTACATTACATTCACTTGTAGGAGTGAGAAAAACATCACGGGGTGGTGCGCATTGTATGGGTGTGTGTTACATTACATTCACTAGTAGGAGTGAGAAAAACATCACGGGGTGGTGCGCATTGTATGGGTGTGTGTTACATTACATTCACTAGTAGGAGTGAGAAAAACATTACGGGGTGGTGTGAATAGGAGAGACTGAATTAGGATAGGCAGTGAGTGGCAATGTAGGATGGAGAAAAGCACCGCGGGGTGGTCAGCATGGGGAAGTCAGGGAACATGCAGTGGCAATGTAGGGTAGGTTTCTGAAAAACATCGCTGGTTGGTGTGCATTGTATGGGTGTGTGTTACATTACATTCACTAGTAGGAGTGAGAAAAACATCACGGGGTGGGGCGCATTTTATGGGTGTGTGTTACATTACATTCACTAGTAGGAGTGAGAAACTCATCACGGGGTGGTGCGCATTGTATGGGTGTGTGTTACCTTACATTCACTAGTGGGAGTGAGAAAAACATCACGTGGTGGTGTGAATCGGAGGGTCTGAATTAGGATAGGCAGTGAGTGGCAATGTAGGATGGAGAAAAGCACCGCGGGGTGGTCAGCATGGGGAGGTCAGGGGACATGCAGTGGCAATGTAGGATAGGTTTCTGAAAAACATTGCGGGGTGGTGCGCATTGTATGGGTGTGTGTTACATTACATTCACTAGTAGGAGTGAGAAAAACATCACGGGGTGGTGCGCATTGTATGGGTGTGTGTTACATTACATTCACTAGTAGGAGTGAGAAAAACATCACGGGGTGGTGTGAATCGGAGAAACTGAATTAGGATAGGCAGTGAGTGGCAATGTAGGATGGAGAAAAGCACCGCGGGGTGGTCAGCATGGGGAGGTCAGGGAACATGCAGTGGCAATGTAGGATAGGTTTCTGAAAAACATCGCGGGGTGGTGCGCATTGTATGGGTGTGTGTTACATTACATTCACTAGTAGGAGTGAGAAAAACATCACGGGGTGGTGGGCATTGTATGGGTGTGTGTTACATTACATTCACTAGTACGAGTGAGAAAAACATCACGGGGTGGTGTGAATCGGAGGGTCTGAATTAGGATAGGCAGTGAGTGGCAATGTAGGATGGAGAAAAGCACCGCGAGGTGGTCAGCATGGGGAGGTCAGGGAACATGCAGTGGCAATGTAGGATAGGTTTCTGAAAAATATCGAGGGGTGGTGCGCATTGTATGGGTGTGTGTTACATTACATTCACTTGTAGGAGTGAGAAAAACATCACGGGGTGGTGTGAATCGGAGGGTCTGAATTAGGATAGGCAGTGAGTGGCAATGTAGGATGGAGAAAAGCACCGCGGGGTGGTCAGCATTGGGAGGTCAGGGAACATGCAGTGGCAATGTAGGATAGGTTTCTGAAAAACATCGAGGGGTGGTGCGCATTGTATGGGTGTGTGTTACATTACATTCACTACTAGGAGTGAGAAAAACATCACGGGGTGGTGTGCATTGTATGGGTGTGTGTTACATTACATTCACTAGTAGGAGTGAGAAAAACATCACGGGGTGGTGTGAATCGGAGGTTCTGAATTAGGATAGGCAGTGAGTGGCAATGTAGAATGAAAAAAAGCACCGCGGGCTGGTCAGAATGGGGAGGTCAGGGAACATGCAGTGGCAATGTAGGATAGGTTTCTGAAAAACATCGCGGGGTGGTGCGCATTGTATGGGTGTGTGTTACATTACATTCACTTGTAGGAGTGAGAAAAACATCGCGGGGTGGTGCGCATTGTATGGGTGTGTGTTACATTACATTCACTAGTAGGAGTGAGAAAAACATCACGGGGTGGTGCGCATTGTATGGGTGTGTGTTACATTACATTCACTAGTAGGAGTGAGAAAAACATCACGGGGTGGGGCGCATTGTATGGGTGTGTGTTACATTACATTCACTAGTAGGAGTGAGAAACTCATCACGGGGTGGTGCGCATTGTATGGGTGTGTGTTACATTACATTCACTAGTGGGAGTGAGAAAAACATCATGTGGTGGTGTGAATCGGAGGGTCTGAATTAGGATAGGCAGTGAGTGGCAATGTAGGATGGAGAAAAGCACCGCGGGTGGTCAGCATGGGGAGGTCAGGGGACATGCAGTGGCAATGTAGGATAGGTTTCTGAAAAACATCGCGGGGTGGTGCGCATCGTATGGGTGGGTGTTACATTACATTCACTAGTAGGAGTGAGAAAAACATCACGGGGTGGTGCGCATTGTATGGGTGTGTGTTACATTACATTCACTAGTAGGAGTGAGAAAAACATCACGGGGTGGTGTGAATCGGAGAGACTGAATTAGGATAGGCAGTGAGTGGCAATGTAGGATGGAGAAAAGCACCGCGGGGTGGTCAGCATGGGGAGGTAGGGAACATGCAGTGGCAATGTAGGATAGGTTTCTGAAAAACATCGCGGGGTGGTGCGCATTGTATGGGTGTGTGTTACATTACATTCACTAGTAGGAGTGAGAAAAATATCACGGGGTGGTGCGCATTGTATGGGTGTGTGTTACATTACATTCACTAGTAGGAGTGAGAAAAACATCACGGGGTGGGGCGCATTGTATGGGTGTGTGTTACATTACATTCACTAGTAGGAGTGAGAAAAACATCACGGGGTGGTGTGAATCGGAGGTTCTGAATTAGGATAGGCAGTGAGTGGCAATGTAGGATGGAGAAAAGCACAACGGGGTGGTCAGCATGGGGAGGTCAGGGAACATGCAGTGGCAATGTAGGATAGGTTTCTGAAAAACATCGCGGGATGGTGCACATTGTATGGGTGTGTGTTACATTACATTCACTATTAGGAGTGAGAAAAACATCACGGTGTGGTGCACATTGTATGGGTGTGTGTTACATTACATTCACTAGTAGGAGTGAGAAAAATATCACGGGGTGGTGTGAATCGGAGGGTCTGAATTAGGATAGGCAGTGAGTGGCAATGTAGGATGGAGAAAAGCACCGCGGGGTGGTCAGCATGGGGAGGTCAGGGAACATGCAGTGGCAATGTAGGATAGGTTTCTGAAAAACATCGCGGGGTTGTGCGCATTGTATGGGTGTGTGTTACATTACATTCACGAGTAGGAGTGAGAAAAACATGACGGGGTGGTGCGCATTGTATGGGTGTGTGTTACATTACATTCACTAGTGGGAGTGAGAAAAACATCACGGGGTGGTGTGAATCGGAGGGTCTGAATTAGGATAGGCAGTGAGTGGCAATGTAGGATGGAGAAAAGCACCGCGGGGTGGTCAGCATGGGGAGGTAAGGGAACACGCAGTGGCAATGTAGGATAGGTTTCTGAAAAATGTCGAGGGGTGGTGCGCATTGTATGGGTGTGTGTTACTTTACATTCACTTGTAGGAGTGAGAAAAACATCACGGGGTGGTGTGAATCGGAGGGTCTGAATTAGGATAGGCAGTGAGTGGCAATGTAGGATGGAGAAAAGTACCGCGGGGTGGTCAGCATGGGGAGGTCAGGGGACATGCAGTGGTAATGTAGGAGAGGTTTCTGAAAAACATCGAGGGGTGGTGCGCATTGTATGGGTGTGTGTTACATTACATTCACTAGTAGGAGTGAGAAAAACATCACGGGGTGGTGTGCATTGTATGGGTGTGTGTTACATTACATTCACTAGTAGGAGTGAGAAAAACATCACGGGGTGGTGTGAATCGGAGGTTCTGAATTAGGATAGGCAGTGAGTGGCAATGTAGGATGGAGAAAAGCACCGCGGGGTGGTCAGCATGGGGAAGTCAGGGAACATGCAGTGGAAATGTAGGGTAGTTTTCTGAAAAACATCGCGGGGTGGTGCGCATTGTATGGGTGTGTGTTACATTACATTCACTAGTAGGAGTGAGAAAAACATCACGGGGTGGGGCGCATTGTATGGGTGTGTGTTACATTACATTCACTAGTAGGAGTGAGAAAAACATCACGGGGTGGTGCGCATTGTATGGGTGTGTGTTACATTACATTCACTAATAGGAGTGAGAAAAACACCACGGGGTGGTGTGAATCGGAGGGTCTGAATTAGGATAGGCAGTGAGTGGCAACGTAGGATGGAGAAAAGCACCGCGGGGTGGTCAGCATGGGGAGGTCAGGGAACATGCAGTGGCAATGTAGGATATGTTTCTGAAAAACATCGCGCGGTGGTGCGCATTGTGTGGGTGTGTGTTACATTACATTCACTAGTAGGAGTGAGAAACTCATCACGGGGTGGTGCGCATTGTATGGGTGTGTGTTACATTACATTCACTAGTGGGAGTGAGAAAAAAATCACGTGGTGGTGTGAATCGGAGGGTCTGAATTAGGACAGGCAGTGAGTGGCAATGTAGGATGGACAAAAGCACCGCGGGGTGGTCAGCATGGGCAGGTCAGGGAAAATGCAGTGGCAATGTAGGATAGGTTTCTGAAAAACATCGCGGGGTGTTGCGCATTGTATGGGTGTGTGTTACATTACATTCACTAGTAGGAGTGAGAAAAACATCACGGGGTGGTGCGCATTGTATGGGTGTGTGTTACATTTCATTCACTAGTAGGAGTGAGAAAAACATCACGGGGTGGTGTGAATCGGAGGGTCTGAATTAGGATAGGCAGTGAGTGGCAATGTAGGATGGAGAAAAGCACCACGGGGTGGTCAGCATGGGGAGGTCAGGGAACATGCAGTGGCAATGTAGGATAGGTTTCTGAAAAACATCGCGGGATGGTGCACATTGTATGGGTGTGTGTTACATTACATTCACTATTAGGAGTGAGAAAAACATCACGGGGTGGTGCGCATTGTATGGGTGTGTGTTACATTACATTCACTAGTAGGAGTGAGAAAAATATCACCAGGTGGTGTGAATCGGAGGGTCTGAATTAGGATAGGCAGTGAGTGGCAATGTACGATGGAGAAAAGCACCGCGGGGTGGTCAGCATGGGGAGGTCAGGGAACATGCAGTGGCAATGTAGGATAGGTTTCTGAAAAACATCGCGGGGTGGTGCGCATTGTATGGGTGTGTGTTACATTACATTCACTAGTAGGAGTGAGAAAAACATCACGGGGTGGTGCGCATTGTATGGGTGTGTGTTACATTACATTCACTAGTGGGAGTGAGAAAAACATCACGGGGTGGTGTGAATCGGAGGGTCTGAATTAGGATAGGCAGTGAGTGGCAATGTAGGATGGAGAAAAGCACCGCGGGGTGGTCAGCATGGGGAGGTCAGGGAACACGCAGTGGCAATGTAGGATAGGTTTCTGAAAAATGTCGAGGGGTGGTGCGCATTGTATGGGTGTGTGTTACTTTACATTCACTTGTAGGAGTGAGAAAAACATCACGGGGTGGTGTGAATCGGAGGGTCTGAATTAGGATAGGCAGTGAGTGGCAATGTAGGATGGAGAAAAGCACCGCGGGGTGGTCAGCATGGGGAGGTCAGGGAACATGCAGTGGCAATGTAGGAGAGGTTTCTGAAAAACATCGAGGGGTGGTGCGCATTGTATGGGTGTGTGTTACATTACATTCACTAGTAGGAGTGAGAAAAACATCACGGGGTGGTGTGCATTGTATGGGTGTGTGTTACATTACATTCACTAGTAGGAGTGAGAAAAACATCACGGGGTGGTGTGAATCGGAGGGTCTGAATTAGGATAGGCAGTGAGTGGCAATGTAGGATGGAGAAAAGCACCGCGGGCTGGTCACCATGGGGAGGTCAGGGAACATGCAGTGGCAATGTAGGATAGGTTTCTGATAAACATCGCGGGGTGGTGCGCATTGTATGGGTGTGTGTTACATTACATTCACTAGTAGGAGTGAGAAAAACATCACGGGGTGGTGCGGATTGTATGGGTGTGTGTTAGACTACATTCACTAGTAGGAGTGAGAAAAACATCACGGGGTGGTGCGCATTGTCTGGGTGTGTGTTACATTACATTCACTACTAGGAGTGAGAAAAACATCACGGGGTGGTGTGAATCGGTGGGTCTGAATTAGGATAGGCAGTGAGTGGCAATGTAGGATGCAGAAAAGCACCGGGGTTTGGTCAGCATGGGGAGGTCAGGGAACATGCAGTGGCAATGTAGGATAGGTTTCTGAAAAACAACGCGGGGTGGTGCCCATTGTATGGGTATGTGTTGCATTACATTCACTTGTAGGAGTGAGAAAAACATCACGGGGTGGTGTGAATCGGAGGGTCTGAATTAGGATAGGCAGTGAGTGGCAATGTAGGATGGAGAAAAGCACCGCGGGGTGGTCAGCATGGGGAAGTCAGGGAACATGCAGTGGAAATGTAGGGTAGGTTTCTGAAAAGCATCGCGGGGTGGTGCGCATTGTATGGGTGTGTGTTACATTACATTCACTAGTAGGAGTGAGAAAAACATCACGGGGTGGGGCGCATTGTATGGGTGTGTGTTACATTACATTCACTAGTAGGAGTGAGAAAAACATCACGGGGTGGTGCGCATTGTATGGGTGTGTGTTACATTACATTCACTAGTAGGAGTGAGAAAAACACCACGGGGTGGTGTGAATCGGAGGGTCTGAATTAGGATAGGCTGTGAGTGGCAACGTAGGATGGAGAAAAGCACCGCGGGGTGGTCAGCATGGGGAGGTCAGGGAACATGCAGTGGCAATGTAGGATATGTTTCTGAAAAACATCGCGCGGTGGTGCGCATTGTGTGGGTGTGTGTTACATTACATTCACTAGTAGGAGTGAGAAACTCATCACGGGGTGGTGCGCATTGTATGGGTGTGTGTTACATTACATTCACTGGTGGGAGTGAGAAAAACATCACGTTGTGGTGTGAATCGGAGGGTCTGAATTAGGATAGGCACTGAGTGGCAATGTAGTATGCAGAAAAGCACCGCGGGGTGGTCAGCATGGGGAGGTCAGGGAACATGCAGTGGCAATGTAGGATAGGTTTCTGAAAAACATGGCGGGGTGTTGCGCATTGTATGGGTGTGTGTTACATTACATTCACTAGTAGGAGTGAGAAAAACATCACGTGGTGGTGCGCATTGTATGGGTGTGTGTTACATTACATTCACTAGTAGGATTGAGAAAAACATCACGCGGTGGTGTGAATCGGTGGGTCTGAATTAGGATAGGCAGTGAGTGGCAATGTAGGAGGGAGAAAAGCACCACGGGGTGGTCAGCATGGGGAGGTCAGGGAACATGCAGTGGCAATGTAGGATAGGTTTCTGAAAAACATCGCGGGGTGGTGCGCATTGTATGGGTGTGTGTTACATTACATTCACTAGTAGGAGAGAGAAAAACATCACGTGGTGGTGCGCATTGAATGGGTGTGTGTTACATTACATTCACTAGCAGGAGTGAGAAAAACACCACGGGGTGGTGTGAATCGGAGGGTCTGAATTAGGATAGGCAGTGAGTGGCAATGTAGGATGGAGAAAAGCACCACGGGGTGGTCAGCATGGGGAGGTCAGGGAACATGCAGTGGCAATGTAGGGTAGGTTTCTGAAAAACATCGCGCGGTGGTGCGCATTGTATGGGTGTGTGTTACATTACATTCACTAGTAGGAGTGAGAAAAACATCACGGGGTGGTGCGCATTGTATGGGTGTGTGTTACATTACATTCACTAGTAGGAGTGACAAAAACATCACGGGGTGGTGTGAATCGGAGGGTCTGAATTAGGATAGGCAGTAAGTGGCAATGTAGGATGGAGAACAGCACCGCGGGGTGGTCAGCATGGGGAGGTCAGGGAACATGCAGTGGCAATGTAGGATAGGTTTTTGAAAAACATCGCGGGGTGGTGTGCATTGTATGGGTGTGTGTTACATTACATTCAATAGTAGGAGTGAGAAAAACATCACGGGGTGGTGCGCATTGTATGGGTGTGTGTTACATTACATTCACTAGTGGGAGTGAGAAAAACATCGCGGGGTGATGTGAATCGGAGGGTCTGAATTAGGATAGGCAGTGAGTGGCAATGTAGGATGGAGAAAAGCACCGCGGGGTGGTCAGCATGGGGAGGTCAGGGAACATGCAGTGGCAATGTAGAATAGGTTTCTGAAAAATATCGAGGGGTGGTGCGCATTGTATGGGTGTGTGTTACATTACATTCACTTGTAGGAGTGAGAAAAACATCACAGGGTGGTGTGAATCGGAGGGTCTGAATTAGGATAGGCAGTGAGTGGCAATGTAGGATGGAGAAAAGCACCGCGGGGTGGTCAGCATGGGGAGGTCAGGGAACATGCAGTGGCAATGTAGGATAGGTTTCTGAAAAACATCTTGGGGGGGTGCGCATTGTATGGGTGTGTGTTACATTACATTCACTAGTAGGAGTGAGAAAAACTTCACGGGGTGGTGCGCATTGTATGGGTGTGTGTTACATTACATTCACTAGTGGGAGTGAGAAAAACATCACGGGGTGGTGTGAATCGGAGGGTCTGAATTAGGATAGGCAGTGAGTGGCAATGTAGGATGGAGAAAAGCACCGCGGGGTGGTCAGCATGGGGAGGTCAGGGAACACGCAGTGGCAATGTAGGATAGGTTTCTGAAAAATGTCGAGGGGTGGTGCGCATTGTATGGGTGTGTGTTACTTTACATTCACTTGTAGGAGTGAGAAAAACATCACGGGGTGGTGTGAATCGGAGGGTCTGAATTAGGATAGGCAGTGAGTGGCAATGTAGGATGGAGAAAAGCACCGCGGGGTGGTCAGCATGGGGAGGTCAGGGAACATGCAGTGGCAATGTAGGAGAGGTTTCTGAAAAACATCGAGGGGTGGTGCGCATTGTATGGGTGTGTGTTACATTACATTCACTAGTAGGAGTGAGAAAAACATCACGGGGTGGTGTGCATTGTATGGGTGTGTGTTACATTACATTCACTAGTAGGATTGAGAAAAACATCACGGGGTGGTGTGAATCGGAGGGTCTGAATTAGGATAGGCAGTGAGTGGCAATGTAGGTTGGAGAAAAGCACCGCGGGCTGGTCACCATGGGGAGGTCAGGGAACATGCACTGGCAATGTAGGATAGGTTTCTGATAAACATCGCGGGGTGGTGCGCATTGTATGGGTGTGTGTTACATTACATTCACTAGTAGGAGTGAGAAAAACATCACGGGGTGGTGCGGATTGTATGGGTGTGTGTTACACTACATTCACTAGTAGGAGTCAGAAAAACATCACGGGGTGGTGCGCATTGTCTGGGTGTGTGTTACATTACATTCACTACTAGGAGTGAGAAAAACATCACGTGGTGGTGTGAATCGGTGGGTCTGAATTAGGATAGGCAGTGAGTGGCAATGTAGGATGCAGAAAAGCACCGGGGGTTGGTCAGCATGGGGAGGTCAGGGAACATGCAGTGGCAATGTAGGATAGGTTTCTGAAAAACAACGCGGGGTGGTGCCCATTGTATGGGTATGTGTTGCATTACATTCACTTGTAGGAGTGAGAAAAACATCACGGGGTGGTGTGAATCGGAGGGTCTGAATTAGGATAGGCAGTGAGTGGCAATGTAGGATGGAGAAAAGCACCGCGGGGTGGTCAGCATGGGGAGGTCAGGGAACATGCAGTGGCAATGTAGGATAGGTTTCTGAAAAACATCGCGGGGTAGTGCGCATTGTATGGGTGTGTGTTACATTACATTCACTAGTAGGAGTGAGAAAAACATCACGGGGTGGTGCGCATTGTATGGGTGTGTGTTACATTACATTCACTAGTAGGAGTGAGAAAAACATCACGGGGTGGTGTGAATCGGAGGGTCTGAATTAGGATAGGCAGTGAGTGGCAATGTAGGATGGAGAAAAGCACCGCGGAGTGGTCAGCATGGGGAAGTCAGGGAACATGCAGTGGAAATGTAGGGTAGGTTTCTGAAAAACATCGCGGGGTGGTGCGCATTGTATGGGTGTGTGTTACATTACATTCACTAGTAGGAGTGAGAAAAACATCACGGGGTGGGGCGCATTGTATGGGTGTGTGTTACATTACATTCACTAGTAGGAGTGAGAAAAACATCACGGGGTGGTGCGCATTGTATGGGTGTGTGTTACATTACATTCACTAGTAGGAGTGAGAAAAACACCACGGGGTGGTGTGAATCGGAGGGTCTGAATTAGGATAGGCAGTGAGTGGCAACGTAGGATGGAGAAAAGCACCGCGGGGTGGTCAGCATGGGGAGGTCAGGGAACATGCAGTGGCAATGTAGGATATGTTTCTGAAAAACATCGCGCGGTGGTGCGCATTGTGTGGGTGTGTGTTACATTACATTCACTAGTAAGAGTGAGAAACTCATCACGGGGTGGTGCGCATTGTATGGGTGTGTGTTACATTACATTCACTGGTGGGAGTGAGAAAAACATCACGTTGTGGTGTGAATCGGAGGGTCTGAATTAGGATAGGCACTGAGTGGCAATGTAGTATGGAGAAAAGCACCGCGGGGTGGTCAGCATGGGGAGGTCAGGGAACATGCAGTGGCAATGTAGGATAGGTTTCTGAAAAACATCGCGGGGTGTTGCGCATTGTATGGGTGTGTGTTACATTACATTCACTAGTAGGAGTGAGAAAAACATCACGTGGTGGTGCGCATTGTATGGGTGTGTGTTACATTACATTCACTAGTAGGATTGAGAAAAACATCACGGGGTGGTGTGAATCGGTGGGTCTGAATTAGGATAGGCAGTGAGTGGCAATGTAGGAGGGAGAAAAGCACCACGGGGTGGTCAGCATGGGGAGGTCAGGGAACATGCAGTGGCAATGTAGGATAGGTTTCTGAAAAACATCGCGGGGTGGTGCGCATTGTATGGGTGTGTGTTACATTACATTCACTAGTAGGAGAGAGAAAAACATCACGTGGTGGTGCGCATTGTATGGGTGTGTGTTACATTACATTCACTAGCAGGAGTGAGAAAAACACCACGGGGTGGTGTGAATCGGAGGGTCTGAATTAGGATAGGCAGTGAGTGGCAATGTAGGATGGAGAAAAGCACCACGGGGTGGTCAGCATGGGGAGGTCAGGGAACATGCAGTGGCAATGTAGGATAGGTTTCTGAAAAACATCGCGCGGTGTTGCGCATTGTATGGGTGTGTGTTACATTACATTCACTAGTAGGAGTGAGAAAAACATCACGGGGTGGTGCGCATTGTATGGGTGTGTGTTACATTACATTCACTAGTAGGAGTGACAAAAACATCACGGGGTGGTGTGAATCGGAGGGTCTGAATTAGGATAGGCAGTGAGTGGCAATGTAGGATGGAGAAAAGCACCGCGGGGTGGTCAGCATGGGGAGGTCAGGGAACATGCAGTGGCAATGTAGGATAGGTTTCTGAAAAACATCGCGGGGTGGTGTGCATTGTATGGGTGTGTGTTACATTACATTCACTAGTAGGAGTGAGAAAAACATCACGGGGTGGTGCGCATTGTATGGGTGTGTGTTACATTACATTCACTAGTGGGAGTGAGAAAAACATCACGGGGTCATGTGAATCGGAGGGTCTGAATTAGGATAGGCAGTGAGTGGCAATGTAGGATGGAGAAAAGCACCGCAGGGTGGTCAGCATGGGGAGGTCAGGGAACATGCAGTGGCAATGTAGAATAGGTTTCTGAAAAATATCGAGGGGTGGTGCGCATTGTATGGGTGTGTGTTACATTACATTCACTTGAGGAGTGAGAAAAACATCACGGGGTGGTGTGAATCGGAGGGTCTGAATTAGGATAGGCAGTGAGTGGCAATGTAGGATGGAGAAAAGCACCGCGGGGTGGTCAGCATGGGGAGGTCAGGGAACATGCAGTGGCAATGTAGGATAGGTTTCTGAAAAACATCGCGGGGTGGTGCGCATTGTATGGGTGTGTGTTACATTACATTCACTAGTAGGAGAGAGAAAAACATCACGTGGTGGTGCGCATTGAATGGGTGTGTGTTACATTACATTCACTAGCAGGAGTGAGAAAAACACCACGGGGTGGTGTGAATCGGAGGGTCTGAATTAGGATAGGCAGTGAGTGGCAATGTAGGATGGAGAAAAGCACCACGGGGTGGTCAGCATGGGGAGGTCAGGGAACATGCAGTGGCAATGTAGGGTAGGTTTCTGAAAAACATCACGCGGTGGTGCGCATTGTATGGGTGTGTGTTACATTACATTCACTAGTAGGAGTGAGAAAAACATCACGGGGTGGTGCGCATTGTATGGGTGTGTGTTACATTACATTCACTAGTAGGAGTGACAAAAACATCACGGGGTGGTGTGAATCGGAGGGTCTGAATTAGGATAGGCAGTAAGTGGCAATGTAGGATGGAGAACAGCACCGCGGGGTGGTCAGCATGGGGAGGTCAGGGAACATGCAGTGGCAATGTAGGATAGGTTTTTGAAAAACATCGCGGGGTGGTGTGCATTGTATGGGTGTGTGTTACATTACATTCAATAGTAGGAGTGAGAAAAACATCACGGGGTGGTGCGCATTGTATGGGTGTGTGTTACATTACATTCACTAGTGGGAGTGAGAAAAACATCGCGGGGTGATGTGAATCGGAGGGTCTGAATTAGGATAGGCAGTGAGTGGCAATGTAGGATGGAGAAAAGCACCGCGGGGTGGTCAGCATGGGGAGGTCAGGGAACATGCAGTGGCAATGTAGAATAGGTTTCTGAAAAATATCGAGGGGTGGTGCGCATTGTATGGGTGTGTGTTACATTACATTCACTTGTAGGAGTGAGAAAAACATCACAGGGTGGTGTGAATCGGAGGGTCTGAATTAGGATAGGCAGTGAGTGGCAATGTAGGATGGAGAAAAGCACCGCGGGGTGGTCAGCATGGGGAGGTCAGGGAACATGCAGTGGCAATGTAGGATAGGTTTCTGAAAAACATCGTGGGGGGGTGCGCATTGTATGGGTGTGTGTTACATTACATTCACTAGTAGGAGTGAGAAAAACATCACGGGGTGGTGCGCATTGTATGGGTGTGTGTTACATTACATTCACTAGTGGGAGTGAGAAAAACATCACGGGGTGGTGTAAATCGGAGGGTCTGAAATAGGATAGGCAGTGAGTGGCAATGTAGGATGGAGAAAAGCACCGCGGGGTGGTCAGCATGGGGAGGTCAGGGAACACGCAGTGGCAATGTAGGATAGGTTTCTGAAAAATGTCGAGGGGTGGTGCGCATTGTATGGGTGTGTGTTACTTTACATTCACTTGTAGGAGTGAGAAAAACATCACGGGGTGGTGTGAATCGGAGGGTCTGAATTAGGATAGGCAGTGAGTGGCAATGTAGGATGGAGAAAAGCACCGCGGGGTGGTCAGCATGGGGAGGTCAGGGAACATGCAGTGGCAATGTAGGAGAGGTTTCTGAAAAACATCGAGGGGTGGTGCGCATTGTATGGGTGTGTGTTACATTACATTCACTAGTAGGAGTGAGAAAAACATCACGGGGTGGTGTGCATTGTATGGGTGTGTGTTACATTACATTCACTAGTAGGATTGAGAAAAACATCACGGGGTGGTGTGAATCGGAGGGTCTGAATTAGGATAGGCAGTGAGTGGCAATGTAGGTTGGAGAAAAGCACCGCGGGCTGGTCACCATGGGGAGGTCAGGGAACATGCACTGGCAATGTAGGATAGGTTTCTGATAAACATCGCGGGGTGGTGCGCATTGTATGGGTGTGTGTTACATTACATTCACTAGTAGGAGTGAGAAAAACATCACGGGGTGGTGCGGATTGTATGGGTGTGTGTTACACTACATTCACTAGTAGGAGTGAGAAAAACATCACGGGGTGGTGCGCATTGTCTGGGTGTGTGTTACATTACATTCACTACTAGGAGTGAGAAAAACATCACGTGGTGGTGTGAATCGGTGGGTCTGAATTAGGATAGGCAGTGAGTGGCAATGTAGGATGCAGAAAAGCACCGGGGGTTGGTCAGCATGGGGAGGTCAGGGAACATGCAGTGGCAATGTAGGATAGGTTTCTGAAAAACAACGCGGGGTGGTGCCCATTGTATGGGTATGTGTTGCATTACATTCACTTGTAGGAGTGAGAAAAACATCACGGGGTGGTGTGAATCGGAGGGTCTGAATTAGGATAGGCAGTGAGTGGCAATGTAGGATGGAGAAAAGCACCGCGGGGTGGTCAGCATGGGGAGGTCAGGGAACATGCAGTGGCAATGTAGGATAGGTTTCTGAAAAACATCGCGGGGTAGTGCGCATTGTATGGGTGTGTGTTACATTACATTCACTAGTAGGAGTGAGAAAAACATCACGGGGTGGTGCGCATTGTATGGGTGTGTGTTACATTACATTCACTAGTAGGAGTGAGAAAAACATCACGGGGTGGTGTGAATCGGAGGGTCTGAATTAGGATAGGCAGTGAGTGGCAATGTAGGATGGAGAAAAGCACCGCGGAGTGGTCAGCATGGGGAAGTCAGGGAACATGCAGTGGAAATGTAGGGTAGGTTTCTGAAAAACATCGCGGGGTGGTGCGCATTGTATGGGTGTGTGTTACATTACATTCACTAGTAGGAGTGAGAAAAACATCACGGGGTGGGGCGCATTGTATGGGTGTGTGTTACATTACATTCACTAGTAGGAGTGAGAAAAACATAACGGGGTGGTGCGCATTGTATGGGTGTGTGTTACATTACATTCACTAGTAGGAGTGAGAAAAACACCACGGGGTGGTGTGAATCGGAGGGTCTGAATTAGGATAGGCAGTGAGTGGCAACGTAGGATGGAGAAAAGCACCGCGGGGTGGTCAGCATGGGGAGGTCAGGGAACATGCAGTGGCAATGTAGGATATGTTTCTGAAAAACATCGCGCGGTGGTGCGCATTGTGTGGGTGTGTGTTACATTACATTCACTAGTAAGAGTGAGAAACTCATCACGGGGTGGTGCGCATTGTATGGGTGTGTGTTACATTACATTCACTGGTGGGAGTGAGAAAAACATCACGTTGTGGTGTGAATCGGAGGGTCTGAATTAGGATAGGCACTGAGTGGCAATGTAGTATGGAGAAAAGCACCGCGGGGTGGTCAGCATGGGGAGGTCAGGGAACATGCAGTGGCAATGTAGGATAGGTTTCTGAAAAACATCGCGGGGTGTTGCGCATTGTATGGGTGTGTGTTACATTACATTCACTAGTAGGAGTGAGAAAAACATCACGTGGTGGTGCGCATTGTATGGGTGTGTGTTACATTACATTCACTAGTAGGATTGAGAAAAACATCACGGGGTGGTGTGAATCGGTGGGTCTGAATTAGGATAGGCAGTGAGTGGCAATGTAGGAGGGAGAAAAGCACCACGGGGTGGTCAGCATGGGGAGGTCAGGGAACATGCAGTGGCAATGTAGGATAGGTTTCTGAAAAACATCGCGGGGTGGTGCGCATTGTATGGGTGTGTGTTACATTACATTCACTAGTAGGAGAGAGAAAAACATCACGTGGTGGTGCGCATTGTATGGGTGTGTGTTACATTACATTCACTAGCAGGAGTGAGAAAAACACCACGGGGTGGTGTGAATCGGAGGGTCTGAATTAGGATAGGCAGTGAGTGGCAATGTAGGATGGAGAAAAGCACCACGGGGTGGTCAGCATGGGGAGGTCAGGGAACATGCAGTGGCAATGTAGGATAGGTTTCTGAAAAACATCGCGCGGTGGTGCGCATTGTATGGGTGTGTGTTACATTACATTCACTAGTAGGAGTGAGAAAAACATCACGGGGTGGTGCGCATTGTATGGGTGTGTGTTACATTACATTCACTAGTAGGAGTGACAAAAACATCACGGGGTGGTGTGAATCGGAGGGTCTGAATTAGGATAGGCAGTGAGTGGCAATGTAGGATGGAGAAAAGCACCGCGGGGTGGTCAGCATGGGGAGGTCAGGGAACATGCAGTGGCAATGTAGGATAGGTTTCTGAAAAACATCGCGGGGTGGTGTGCATTGTATGGGTGTGTGTTACATTACATTCACTAGTAGGAGTGACAAAAACATCACGGGGTGGTGCGCATTGTATGGGTGTGTGTTACATTACATTCACTAGTGGGAGTGAGAAAAACATCACGGGGTCATGTGAATCAGAGGGTCTGAATTAGGATAGGCAGTGAGTGGCAATGTAGGATGGAGAAAAGCACCGCGGGGTGGTCAGCATGGGGAGGTCAGGGAACATGCAGTGGCAATGTAGAATAGGTTTCTGAAAAATATCGAGGGGTGGTGCGCATTGTATGGGTGTGTGTTACATTACATTCACTTGAGGAGTGAGAAAAACATCACGGGGTGGTGTGAATCGGAGGGTCTGAATTAGGATAGGCAGTGAGTGGCAATGTAGGATGGAGAAAAGCACCGCGGGGTGGTCAGCATGGGGAGGTCAGGGAACATGCAGTGGCAATGTAGGATAGGTTTCTGAAAAACATCGCGGGATGGTGCGCATTCTATGGGTGTGTGTTACATTACATTCACTAGTAGGAGTGAGAAAAACATCACGGGGTGGTGCGCATTGTATGGGTGTGTGTTACATTACATTCACTAGTAGGGGTGAGAAAAATATCACGGTGTGGTGTGAATCGGAGGGTCTGAATTAGGATAGACAGTGAGTGGCAATGTAGGATGGAGAAAAGCACCGCGGGGTGGTCAGCATGGGGAGGTCAGGGAACATGCAGTGGCAATGTAGGATAGGTTTCTGAAAAACATCGCGGTGTGGTGCGCATTGTATGGGTGTGTGTTACATTACATTCACTAGTAGGAGTGAGAAAAACATCACGGGGTGGTGGGCATTGTATGGGTGTGTGTTACATTACATTCACTGGTAGGAGTGAGAAAAACATCACGGGGTGGTGTGAATCGGAGGGTCTGAATTAGGATAGGCAGTGAGTGGCAATGTAGGATGGAGAAAAGCACCGCGGGGTGGTCAGCATGGGGAGGTCAGGGAACATGCAGTGGCAATGTAGGATAGGTTTCTGAAAAACATCGAGGGGTGGTGCGCATTGTATGGGTGTGTGTTACATTACATTCACTAGTAGGAGTGAGAAAAACATCACGGGGTGGTGTGCATTGTATGGGTGTGTGTTACATTACATTCACTAGTAGGAGTGAGAAAAACATCACGGGGTGGTGTGAATCGGAGGGTCTGAATTAGGATAGGCAGTGAGTGGCAATGTAGAATGGAGAAAAGCACCGCGGGCTGGTCAGCATGGGGAGTTCAGGGAACATGCAGTGGCAATGTAGGATAGGTTTCTGAAAAACATCGCGGGGTGGTGCGCATTGTATGGGTGTGTGTTACATTACATTCACTTGTAGGAGTGAGAAAAACATCACGGGGTGGTGCGCATTGTATGGGTGTGTGTTACATTACATTCACTAGTAGGAGTGAGAAAAACATCACGGGGTGGTGCGCATTGTATGGGTGTGTGTTACATTACATTCACTAGTAGGAGTGAGAAAAACATCACGGGGTGGTGTGAATAGGAGAGACTGAATTAGGATAGGCAGTGAGTGGCAATGTAGGATGGAGAAAAGCACCGCGGGGTGGTCAGCATGGGGAGGTCAGGGAACATGCAGTGGCAATGTAGGATATGTTTCTGAAAAACATCGCGGGGTGGTGCACATTGTATGGGTGTGTGTTACATTACATTCACTAGTAGGAGTGAGAAAAACATCACGGGGTGGTGTGAATCGGAGGGTCTGAATTAGGATAGGCAGTGAGGGGCAATGTAGGATGGAGAAAAGCACCGCGGTGTGGTCAGCATGGGGAAGTCAGGGAACATGCAGTGGCAATGTAGGGTAGGTTTCTGAAAAACATCGCTGGTTGGTGCGCATTGTATGGGTGTGTGTTACATTACATTCACTAGTAGGAGTGAGAAAAACATCACGGGGTGGGGCGCATTTTATGGGTGTGTGTTACATTACATTCACTAGTAGGAGTGAGAAACTCATCACGGGGTGGTGCGCATTGTATGGGTGTGTGTTACATTACATTCACTAGTGGGAGTGAGAAAAACATCACGTGGTGGTGTGAATCGGAGGGTCTGAATTAGGATAGGCAGTGAGTGGCAGTGTAGGATGGAGAAAAGCACCGCGGGGTGGTCAGCATGGGGAGGTCAGGGGACATGCAGTGGCAATGTAGGATAGGTTTCTGAAAAACATCGCGGGGTGGTGCGCATTGTATGGGTGGGTGTTACATTACATTCACTAGTAGGAGTGAGAAAAACATCACGGGGTGGTGCGCATTGTATGGGTGTGTGTTACATTACATTCACTAGTAGGAGTGAGAAAAACATCACGGGGTGGTGTGAATCGGAGAAACTGAATTAGGATAGGCAGTGAGTGGCAATGTAGGATGGAGAAAAGCACCGCGGGGTGGTCACCATGGGGAGGTCAGGGAACATGCAGTGGCAATGTAGGATAGGTTTCTGAAAAACATCGCGGGGTGGTGCGCATTGTATGGGTGTGTGTTACATTACATTCACTAGTAGGAGTGAGAAAAACATCACGGGGTGGTGGGCATTGTATGGGTGTGTGTTACATTACATTCACTAGTAGGAGTGAGAAAAACATCACGGGCTGGTCTGAATCGGAGGGTCTGAATTAGGATAGGCAGTGAGTGGCAATGTAGGATGGAGAAAAGCACCGCGGGGTGGTCAGCATGGGGAGGTCAGGGAACATGCAGTGGCAATGTAGGATAGGTTTCTGAAAAATATCGAGGGGTGGTGCGCATTGTATGGGTGTGTGTTACATTACATTCACTTGTAGGAGTGAGAAAAACATCACGGGGTCGTGTGAATCGAAGGGTCTGAATTAGGATAGGCAGTGAGTGGCAATGTAGGATGGAGAAAAGCACCGCGGGTTGGTCAGCATGGGGAGGTCAGGGAACATGCAGTGGCAATGTAGGATAGGTTTCTGAAAAACATCGAGGGGTGGTGCGCATTGTATGGGTGTGTGTTACATTACATTCACTACTAGGAGTGAGAAAAACATCACGGGGTGGTGTGCATTGTATGGGTGTGTGTTACATTACATTCACTAGTAGGAGTGAGAAAAACATCACGGGGTGGTGTGAATCGGAGGTTCTGAATTAGGATAGGCAGTGAGTGGCAATGTAGAATGAAAAAAAGCACCGCGGGCTGGTCAGCATGGGGAGGTCAGGGAACATGCAGTGGCAATGTAGGATAGGTTTCTGAAAAACATCGCGGGGTGGTGCGCATTGTATGGGTGTGTGTTACATTACATTCACTTGTAGGAGTGAGAAAAACATCACGGGGTGGTGCGCATTGTATGGGTGTGTGTTACATTACATTCACTAGTAGGAGTGAGAAAAACATCACGGGGTGGTGCGCATTGTATGGGTGTGTGTTACATTACATTCACTAGTAGGAGTGAGAAAAACATCACAGGGTGGTGTGAATAGGAGAGACTGAATTAGGATAGGCAGTGAGTGGCAATGTAGGATGGAGAAAAGCACCGCGCGGTGGTCAGCATGGGGAGGTCAGGGAACATGCAGTGGCAATGTAGGATATGTTTCTGAAAAACATCACGGGGTGGTGCACATTGTATGGGTGTGTGTTACATTACATTCACTAGTAGGAGTGAGAAAAACATCACGGGGTGGTGTGAATCGGAGGGTCTGAATTAGGATAGGCAGTGAGTGGCAATGTAGGATGGAGAAAAGCACCGCGGGGTGGTCAGCATGGGGAGGTAAGGGAACACGCAGTGGCAATGTAGGATAGGTTTCTGAAAAATGTCGAGGGGTGGTGCGCATTGTATGTGTGGGTGTTACTTTACATTCACTTGTAGGAGTGAGAAAAACATCACGGGCTGGTGTGAATCGGAGGGTCTGAATTAGGATAGGCAGTGAGTGGCAATGTAGGATGGAGAAAAGCACCGCGGGGTGGTCAGCATGGGGAGGTCAGGGAACATGCAGTGGTAATGTAGGAGAGGTTTCTGAAAAACATCGAGGGGTGGTGCGCATTGTATGGGTGTGTGTTACATTACATTCACTAGTAGGAGTGAGAAAAACATCACGGGGTGGTGTGCATTGTATGGGTGTGTGTTACATTACATTCACTAATAAGAGTGAGAAAAACATCACGGGGTGGTGTGAATCGGAGGGTCTGAATTAGGATAGGCAGTGAGTGGCAATGTAGGATGGAGAAAAGCACCGCGGGGTGGTCAGCATGGGGAAGTCAGGGAACATGCAGTGGAAATGTAGGGTAGGTTTCTGAAAAACATCGCGGGGTGGTGCGCATTGTATGGGTGTGTGTTACATTACATTCACTAGTACGAGTGAGAAAAACAGCACGGGGTGGTGCGCATTGTATGGGTGTGTGTTACATTACATTCAGTAGTAGGAGTGAGAAAAACATCACGGGGTGGTGTGAATCGGAGGGTCTGAATTAGGATAGGCAGTGAGTGGCAATGTAGGATGGAGAAAAGCACCGCGGGCTGGTCAGCATGGGGAGGTCAGGGAACATGCAGTGGCAATGTAGGATAGGTTTCTGAAAAACATCGCGGGGTGGTGCGCATTGTATGGGTGTGTGTTACATTACATTCACTTGTAGGAGTGAGAAAAACATCACGGGGTGGTGCGCATTGTATGGGGGTGTGTTACATTACATTCACTAGTAGGAGTGAGAAAAACATCACGGGGTGGTGCGCATTGTATGGGTGTGTGTTACATTACATTCACTAGTAGGAGTGAGAAAAACATCACAGGGTGGTGTGAATAGGAGAGACTGAATTAGGATAGGCAGTGAGTGGCAATGTAGGATGGAGAAAAGCACCGCGCGGTGGTCAGCATGGGGAGGTCAGGGAACATGCAGTGGCAATGTAGGATATGTTTCTGAAAAACATCGCGGGGTGGTGCACATTGTATGGGTGTGTGTTACATTACATTCACTAGTAGGAGTGAGAAAAACATCACGGGGTGGTGTGAATCGGAGGGTCTGAATTAGGATAGGCAGTGAGTGGCAATGTAGGATGGAGAAAAGCACCGCGGGGTGGTCAGCATGGGGAGGTAAGGGAACACGCAGTGGCAATGTAGGATAGGTTTCTGAAAAATGTCGAGGGGTGGTGCGCATTGTATGTGTGTGTGTTACTTTACATTCACTTGTAGGAGTGAGAAAATCATCACGGGGTGGTGTGAATCGGAGGGTCTGAATTAGGATAGGCAGTGAGTGGCAATGTAGGATGGAGAAAAGCACCGCGGGGTGGTCAGCATGGGGAGGTCAGGGAACATGCAGTGGTAATGTAGGAGAGGTTTCTGAAAAACATCGAGGGGTGGTGCGCATTGTATGGGTGTGTGTTACATTACATTCACTAGTAGGAGTGAGAAAAACATCACGGGGTGGTGTGCATTGTATGGGTGTGTGTTACATTACATTCACTAATAAGAGTGAGAAAAACATCACGGGGTGGTGTGAATCGGAGGGTCTGAATTAGGATAGGCAGTGAGTGGCAATGTAGGATGGAGAAAAGCACCGCGGGGTGGTCAGCATGGGGAAGTCAGGGAACATGCAGTGGAAATGTAGGGTAGGTTTCTGAAAAACATCGCGGGGTGGTGCGCATTGTATGGGTGTGTGTTACATTACATTCACTAGTAGGAGTGAGAAAAACATCACGGGGTGGGGCGCATTGTATGGGTGTGTGTTACATTACATTCACTAGTAGGAGTGAGAAAAACATCACGGGGTGGTGCGCATTGTATGGGTATGTGTTACATTACATTCACTAATAGGAGTGAGAAAAACACCACGGGGTGGTGTGAATCGGAGGGTCTGAATTAGGATAGGCAGTGAGTGGCAACGTAGGATGGAGAAAAGCACCGCGGGGTGGTCAGCATGGGGAGGTCAGGGAACATGCAGTGGCAATGTAGGATATGTTTCTGAAAAACATCGCACGGTGGTGCGCATTGTGTGGGTGTGTGTTACATTACATTCACTAGTAGGAGTGAGAAACTCATCACGGGGTGGTGCGCATTGTATGGGTGTGTGTTACATTACATTCACTGGTGGGAGTGAGAAAAAAATCACGTTGTGGTGTGAATCGGAGGGTCTGAATTAGGATAGGCACTGAGTGGCAATGTAGTATGGAGAAAAGCACCGCGGGGAGGTCAGCATGGGGAGGTCAGGGAACATGCAGTGGCAATGTAGGATAGGTTTCTGAAAAACATCGCGGGGTGTTGCGCATTGTATGGGTGTGTGTTACATTACATTCACTAGTAGGAGTGAGAAAAACATCACGTGGTGGTGCGCATTGTATGGGTGTGTGTTACATTACATTCACTAGTAGGATTGAGAAAAACATCACGGGGTGGTGTGAATCGGTGGGTCTGAATTAGGATAGGCAGTGAGTGGCAATGTAGGATGGAGAAAAGCACCGCGGGGTGGTCAGCATGGGGAGGTCAGGGAACATGCAGTGGCAATGTAGGATAGGTTTCTGAAAAACATCGCGGGGTGGTGCGCATTGTATGGGTGTGTGTTACATTACATTCACTAGTAGGAGAGAGAAAAACATCACGTGGTGGTGCGCATTGTATGGGTGTGTGTTACATTACATTCACTAGCAGGAGTGAGAAAAACACCACGGGGTGGTGTGAATCGGAGGGTCTGAATTAGGATAGGCAGTGAGTGGCAATGTAGGATGGAGAAAAGCACCGCGGGGTGGTCAGCATGGGGAGGTCAGGGAACATGCAGTGGCAATGTAGGATAGGTTTCTGAAAAACATCGCGCGGTGGTGCGCATTGTATGGGTGTGTGTTACATTACATTCACTAGTAGGAGTGAGAAAAACATCACGGGGTGGTGTGCATTGTATGGGTGTGTGTTACATTACATTCACTAGTAGGAGTGAGAAAAACATCACGGGGTGGTGTGAATCGGAGGGTCTGAATTAGGATAGGCAGTGAGTGGCAATGTAGGATGGAGAAAAGCACCGCGGGCTGGTCACCATGGGGAGGTCAGGGAACATGCAGTGGCAATGTAGGATAGGTTTCTGAAAAACATCGCGGGGTGGTGCGCATTGTATGGGTGTGTGTTACATTACATTCACTAGTAGGAGTGAGAAAAACATCACGGGGTGGTGCGGATTGTATGGGTGTGTGTTACACTACATTCACTAGTAGGAGTGAGAAAAACATCACGGGGTGGTGCGCATTGTCTGGTTGTGTGTTACATTACATTCACTACTAGGAGTGAGAAAAACATCACGGGGTGGTGTGAATCGGTGGGTCTGAATTAGGATAGGCAGTGAGTGGCAATGTAGGATGCAGAAAAGCACCGGGGGTTGGTCAGCATGGGGAGGTCAGGGAACATGCAGTGGCAATGTAGGATAGGTTTCTGAAAAACAACGCGGGGTGGTGCCCATTGTATGGGTATGTGTTACATTACATTCACTAGTAGGAGTGAGAAAAACATCACGGGGTGGTGTGAATCGGAGGGTCTGAATTAGGATAGGCAGTGAGTGGCAATGTAGGATGGAGAAAAGCACCGCGGGGTGGTCAGCATGGGGAAGTCAGGGAACATGCAGTGGAAATGTAGGGTAGGTTTCTGAAAAACATCGCGGGGTGGTGCGCATTGTATGGGTGTGTGTTACATTACATTCACTAGTAGGAGTGAGAAAAACATCACGGGGTGGGGCGCATTGTATGGGTGTGTGTTACATTACATTCACTAGTAGGAGTGAGAAAAACATCACGGGGTGGTGCGCATTGTATGGGTGTGTGTTACATTACATTCACTAATAGGAGTGAGAAAAACACCACGGGGTGGTGTGAATCGGAGGGTCTGAATTAGGATAGGCAGTGAGTGGCAACGTAGGATGGAGAAAAGCACCGCGGGGTGGTCAGCATGGGGAGGTCAGGGAACATGCAGTGGCAATGTAGGATATGTTTCTGAAAAACATCGCGCGGTGGTGCGCATTGTGTGGGTGTGTGTTACATTACATTCACTAGTAGGAGTGAGAAACTCATCACGGGGTGGTGCGCATTGTATGGGTGTGTGTTACATTACATTCACTGGTGGGAGTGAGAAAAACATCACGTTGTGGTGTGAATCGGAGGGTCTGAATTAGGATAGGCACTGAGTGGCAATGTAGTATGGAGAAAAGCACCGCGGGGAGGTCAGCATGGGGAGGTCAGGGAACATGCAGTGGCAATGTAGGATAGGTTTCTGAAAAACATCGCGGGGTGTTGCGCATTGTATGGGTGTGTGTTACATTACATTCACTAGTAGGAGTGAGAAAAACATCACGTGGTGGTGCGCATTGTATGGGTGTGTGTTACATTACATTCACTAGTAGGATTGAGAAAAACATCACGGGGTGGTGTGAATCGGTGGGTCTGAATTAGGATAGGCAGTGAGTGGTAATGTAGGATGGAGAAAAGCACCGCGGGGTGGTCAGCATGGGGAGGTCAGGGAACATGCAGTGGCAATGTAGGATAGGTTTCTGAAAAACATCGCGGGGTGGTGCGCATTGTATGGGTGTGTGTTACATTACATTCACTAGTAGGAGAGAGAAAAACATCACGTGGTGGTGCGCATTGTATGGGTGTGTGTTACATTACATTCACTAGTAGGAGTGAGAAAAACATCACGGGGTGGTGCGCATTGTATGGGTGTGTGTTACATTACATTCACTAGTAGGAGTGACAAAAACATCACGGGGTGGTGTGAATCGGAGGGTCTGAATTAGGAGAGGCAGTGAGTGGCAATGTAGGATGGAGAAAAGCACCGCGGGGTGGTCAGCATGGGGAGGTCAGGGAACATGCAGTGGCAATGTAGGATAGGTTTCTGAAAAACATCGCGGGGTGGTGCGCATTGTATGGGTGTGTGTTACATTACATTCACTAGTAGGAGTGAGAAAAACATCACGGGGTGGTGCGCATTGTATGGGTGTGTGTTACATTACATTCACTAGTGGGAGTGAGAAAAACATCACGGGGTGGTGTGAATCGGAGGGTCTGAATTAGGATAGGCAGTGAGTGGCAATGTAGGATGGAGAAAAGCACCGCGGGGTGGTCAGCATGGAGAGGTCAGGGAACATGCAGTGGCAATGTAGAATAGGTTTCTGAAAAATATCGAGGGGTGGTGCGCATTGTATGGGTGTGTGTTACATTACATTCTCTTGTAGGAGTGAGAAAAACATCACGGGGTGGTGTGAATCGGAGGGTCTGAATTAGGATAGGCAGTGAGTGGCAATGTAGGATGGAGAAAAGCACCGCGGGGTGGTCAGCATGGGGAGGTCAGGGAACATGCAGTGGCAATGTAGGATAGGTTTCTGAAAAACATCGCGGGATGGTGCGCATTGTATGGGTGTGTGTTACATTACATTCACTAGTAGGAGTGAGAAAATCATCACGGGGTGGTGCGCATTGTATGGGTGTGTGTTACATTACATTCACTAGTAGGAGTGAGAAAAATATCACGGGGTGGTGTGAATCGGAGGGTCTGAATTAGGATAGGCAGTGAGTGGCAATGTAGGATGGAGAAAAGCACCGCGGGGTGGTCAGCATGGGGAGGTCAGGGAACACGCAGTGGCAATGTAGGATAGGTTTCTGAAAAACATCGCGGTGTGGTGCGCATTGTATGGGTGTGTTTTACATTACATTCACTAGTAGGAGTGAGAAAAACATCACGGGGTGGTGGGCATTGTATGGGTGTGTGTTACATTACATTCACTAGTAGGAGTGAGAAAATCATCACGGGGTGGTGCGCATTGTATGGGTGTGTGTTACATTACATTCACTTGTAGGAGTGAGAAAAACATCACGGGGTGGTGTGAATCGGAGGGTCTGAATTAGGATAGGCAGTGAGTGGCAATGTAGGATGGAGAAAAGCACCGCGGGGTGGTCAGCATGGGGAGGTCAGGGAACATGCAGTGGCAATGTAGGATAGGTTTCTGAAAAACATCGAGGGGTGGTGCGCATTGTATGGGTGTGTGTTACATTACATTCACTAGTAGGAGTGAGAAAAACATCACGGGGTGGTGTGAATCGGAGGGTCTGAATTAGGATAGGCAGTGAGTGGCAATGTAGGATGGAGAAAAGCACCGCGGGGTGGTCAGCATGGGGAAGTCAGGGAACATGCAGTGGCAATGTAGGGTAGGTTTCTGAAAAACATCGCTGGTTGGTGCGCATTGTATGGGTGTGTGTTACATTACATTCACTAATAGGAGTGAGAAAAACATAACGGGGTGGGGCGCATTTTATGGGTGTGTGTTACATTACATTCACTAGTAGGAGTGAGAAACTCATCACGGGGTGGTGCGCATTGTATGGGTGTGTGTTACATTACATTCACTAGTGGGAGTGAGAAAAACATCACGTGGTCGTGTGAATCGGAGGGTCTGAATTAGGATAGGCAGTGAGTGGCAATGTAGGATGGAGAAAAGCACCGCGGGGTGGTCAGCATGGGGAGGTCAGGGGATATGCAGTGGCAATGTAGGATAGGTTTCTGAAAAACATCGCGGGGTGTTGCGCATTTTATGGGTGGGTGTTACATTACATTCACTAGTAGGAGTGAGAAAAACATCACGGGGTGGTGCGCATTGTATGGGTGTGTGTTACATTACATTCACTAGTAGGAGTGAGAAAAACATCACGGGGTGGTGTGAATCGGAGAGACTGAATTAGGATAGGCAGTGAGTGGCAATGTAGGATGGAGAAAAGCACCGCGGGGTGGTCAGCATGGGGAGGTCAGGGAACATGCAGTGGCAATGTAGGATAGGTTTGTGAAAAACATCGCGGGGTGGTGCGCATTGTATGGGTGTGTGTTACATTACATTCACTAGTAGGAGTGAGAAAAACATCACGGGGTGGTGGGCATTGTATGGGTGTGTGTTACATTACATTCACTAGTAGGAGTGAGAAAAACATCACGGGGTGGTGTGAATCGGAGGGTCTGAATTAGGATAGGCTGTGAGTGGCAATGTAGGATGGAGAAAAGCACCGCGGGGTGGTCAGCATGGGGAGGTCAGGGAACATGCAGTGGCAATGTAGGATAGGTTTCTGAAAAATATCGAGGGGTGGTGCGCATTGTATGGGTGTGTGTTACATTACATTCACTTGTAGGAGTGAGAAAAACATCACGGGGTGGTGTGAATCGGAGGGTCTGAATTAGGATAGGCAGTGAGTGGCAATGTAGGATGGAGAAAAGCACCGCGGGGTGGTCAGCATGGGGAGGTCAGGGAACATGCAGTGGCAATGTAGAATAGGTTTCTGAAAAATATCGAGGGGTGGTGCGCATTGTATGGGTGTGTGTTACATTACATTCACTTGTAGGAGTGAGAAAAACATCACGGGGTGGTGTGAATCGGAGGGTCTGAATTTGGATAGGCAGTGAGTGGCAATGTAGGATGGAGAAAAGCACCGCGGGGTGGTCAGCATGGGGAGGTCAGGGAACATGCAGTGGCAATGTAGGATAGGTTTCTGAAAAACATCGCGGGATGGTGCGCGTTGTATGGGTGTGTGTTACATTACATTCACTAGTAGGAGTGAGAAAAACATCACGGGGTGGTGCGCATTGTATGGGTGTGTGTTACATTACATTCACTAGTAGGAGTGAGAAAAATATCACGGGGTGGTGTGAATCGGAGGGTCTGAATTAGGATAGGCAGTGAGTGGCAATGTAGGATGGAGAAAAGCACGGCGGGGTGGTCAGCATGGGGAGGTCAGGGAACATGCAGTGGCAATGTAGGATAGGTTTCTGAAAAACATCGCGGTGTGGTGCGCATTGTATGGGTGTGTGTTACATTACATTCACTAGTAGGAGTGAGAAAAACATCACGGGGTGGTGGGCATTGTATGGGTGTGTGTTACATTACATTCACTAGTAGGAGTGAGAAAAACATCACGGGGTGGTGTGAATCGGAGGGTCTGAATTAGGATAGGCAGTGAGTGGCAATGTAGGATGGAGAAAAGCACCACGGGGTGGTCAGCATGGGGAGGTCAGGGAACATGCAGTGGCAATGTAGGATAGGTTTCTGAAAAATATCAAGGGGTGGTGCGCATTGTATGGGTGTGTGTTACATTACATTCACTTGTAGGAGTGAGAAAAACATCACGGGGTGGTGTGAATCGGAGGGTCTGAATTAGGATAGGCAGTGAGTGGCAATGTAGGATGGAGAAAAGCACCGCGGGGTGGTCAGCATGGGGAGGTCAGGGAACATGCAGTGGCAAGGTAGGATAGGTTTCTGAAAAACATCGAGGGGTGGTGCGCATTGTATGGGTGTTTGTTACATTACATTCACTAGTAGGAGTGAGAAAAACATCACGGGGTGGTGTGCATTGTATGCGTGTGTGTTACATTACATTCACTAGTAGGAGTGAGAAAAACATCACGGGGTGGTGTGAATCGGAGGGTCTGAATTAGGATAGGCAGTGAGTGGCAATGTAGAATGGAGACAAGCACCGCGGGCTGGTCAGCATGGGGAGGTCAGGGAACATGCAGTGGCAATGTAGGATAGGTTTCTGAAAAACATCGCGGGGTGGTGCGCATTGTATGGGTGTGTGTTACATTACATTCACTTGTAGGAGTGAGAAAAACATCACGGGGTGGTGCGCATTGTATGGGTGTGTGTTACATTACATTCACTAGTAGGAGTGAGAAAAACATCACGGGGTGGTGCGCATTGTATGGGTGTGTGTTACATTACATTCACTAGTAGGAGTGAGAAAAACATCACGGGGTGGTGTGAATAGGAGAGACTGAATTAGGATAGGCATGAGTGGCAATGTAGGATGGAGAAAAGCACCGCGGGGTGGTCAGCATGGGGAGGTCAGGGAACATGCAGTGGCAATGTAGGATATGTTTCTGAAAAACATCGCGGGGTGGTGTACATTGTATGGGTGTGTGTTACATTACATTCACTAGTAGGAGTGAGAAAAACATCACGGGGTGGTGTGAATCGGAGGGTCTGAATTAGGATAGGCAGTGAGTCGCAATGTAGGATGGAGAAAAGCACCGCGGGGTGGTCAGCATGGGGAAGTCAGGGAACATACAGTGGCAATGTAGGGTAGGTTTCTGAAAAACATCGCCGGGTGGTGCGCATTGTATGGGTGTGTGTTACATTACATTCACTAGTAGGAGTGAGAAAAACATCACGGGGTGGGGCGCATTGTATGGGTGTGTGTTACATTACATTCACTAGTAGGAGTGAGAAACTCATCACGGGGTGGTGCGCATTGTATGGGTGTGTGTTACATTACATTCACTAGTGGGAGTGAGAAAAACATCACGTGGTGGTGTGAATCGGAGGGTCTGAATTAGGATAGGCAGTGAGTGGCAATGTAGGATGGAGAAAAGCACCGCGGGGTGGTCAGCATGGGGAGGTCAGGGGACATGCAGTGGCAATGTAGGATAGGTTTCTGAAAAACATCGCGGGGTGGTGCGCATCGTATGGGTGGGTGTTACATTACATTCACTAGTAGGAGTGAGAAAAACATCACGGGGTGGTGCGCATTGTATGGGTGTGTGTTACATTACATTCACTAATAGGAGTGAGAAAAACATCACGGGGTGGTGTGAATCGGAGGGTCTGAATTAGGATAGGCAGTGAGTGGCAATGTAGGATGGAGAAAAGCACCGCGGGGTGGTCAGCATGGGGAGGTCAGGGAACATGCAGTGGCAATGTAGGATAGGTTTGTGAAAAACATCGCGGGGTGGTGCGCATTGTATGGGTGTGTGTTACATTACATTCACTAGTAGGAGTGAGAAAAATATCACGGGGTGGTGCGCATTGTATGGGTGTGTGTTACATTACATTCACTAGTAGGAGTAAGAAAAACATCTCGGGGTGGGGCGCATTGTATGGGTGTGTGTTACATTACATTCACTAGTAGGAGTGAGAAACTCATCACGGGGTGGTGCGCATTGTATGGGTGTGTGTTACATTACATTCACTAGTGGGAGTGAGAAAAACATCACGTGGTGGTGTGAATCGGAGGGTCTGAATTAGGATAGGCAGTGAGTGGCAATGTAGGATGGAGAAAAGCACCGCGGGGTGGTCAGCATGGGGAGGTCAGTGGACATGCAGTGGCAATGTAGGATAGGTTTCTGAAAAACATCGCGGGGTGGTGCGCATTGTATGGGTGAGTGTTACATTACATTCACTAGTAGGAGTGAGAAAAACATCACGGGGTGGTGCGCATTGTATGGGTGTGTGTTACATTACATTCACTAGTAGGAGTGAGAAAAACATCAAGGGGTGGTGTGAATCGGAGAGACTGAATTAGGATAGGCAGTGAGTGGCAATGTAGGATGGAGAAAAGCACCGCGGGGTGGTCAGCATGGGGAGGTCAGGGAACATGCAGTGGCAATGTAGGATAGGTTTCTGAAAAACATCGCGGGGTGGTGCGCATTGTATGGGTGTGTGTTACATTACATTCACTAGTAGGAGTGAGAAAAACATCACGGGGTGGTGTGCACTGTATGGGTGTGTGTTACATTACATTCACTAGTAGGAGTGAGAAAAACATCACGGGGTGGTGTGAATCGGAGGGTCTGAATTAGGATAGGCAGTGAGTGGCAATGTAGGATGGAGAAAAGCACCGCGCCGTGGTCAGCATGGGGAGGTCAGGGAACATGCAGTGGCAATGTAGGATAGGTTTCTGTAAAATATCGAGGGGTGGTGCGCATTGTATGGGTGTGTGTTACATTACATTCACTTGTAGGAGTGAGAAAAACATCACGGGGTGGTGTGAATCGGAGGGTCTGAATTAGGATAGGCAGTGAGTGGCAATGTAGGATGGAGAAAAGCACCGCGGGTAGGTCAGCATGGGGAGGTCAGGGAACATGCAGTGGCAATGTAGGATAGGTTTCTGAAAAACATCGAGGGGTGGTGCGCATTGTATGGGTGTGTGTTACATTACATTCACTAGTAGGAGTGAGAAAAACATCACGGGGTGGTGTGCATTGTATGGGTGTGTGTTACATTACATTCACTAGTAGGAGTGAGAAAAACATCACGGGGTGGTGTGAATCGGAGGGTCTGAATTAGGATAGGCAGTGAGTGGCAATGTAGAATGAAGAAAAGCACCGCGGGCTGGTCAGCATGGGGAGGTCAGGGAACATGCAGTGGCAATGTAGGATAGGTTTCTGAAAAACATCGCGGGGTGGTGCGCATTTTATGGGTGTGTGTTACATTACATTCACTTGTAGGAGTGAGAAAAACATCACGGGGTGGTGCGCATTGTATGGTTGTGTGTTACATTACATTCACTAGTAGGAGTGAGAAAAACATCACGGGGTGGTGTGCATTGTATGGGTGTGTGTTACATTACATTCACTAGTAGGAGTGAGAAAAACATCACGGGGTGGTGTGAATCGGAGGGTCTGAATTAGGATAGGCAGTGAGTGGCAATGTAGAATGAAGAAAAGCACCGCGGGCTGGTCAGCATGGGGAGGTCAGGGAACATGCAGTGGCAATGTAGGATAGGTTTCTGAAAAACATCGCGGGGTGGTGCGCATTTTATGGGTGTGTGTTACATTACATTCACTTGTAGGAGTGAGAAAAACATCACGGGGTGGTGCGCATTGTATGGTTGTGTGTTACATTACATTCACTAGTAGGAGTGAGAAAAACATCACGGGGTGGTGTGCATTGTATGGGTGTGTGTTACATTACATTCACTAGTAGGAGTGAGAAAAACATCACGGGGTGGTGCGCATTGTATGGTTGTGTGTTACATTACATTCACTAGTAGGAGTGAGAAAAACATCGCGGGGTGGTGCGCATTTTATGGGTGTGTGTTACATTACATTCACTTGTAGGAGTGAGAAAAACATCACGGGGTGGTGCGCATTGTATGGTTGTGTGTTACATTACATTCACTAGTAGGAGTGAGAAAAACATCACGGGGTGGTGTGCATTGTATGGTGTGTGTTACATTACATTCACTAGTAGGAGTGAGAAACTCATCACGGGGTGGTGCGCATTGTATGGGTGTGTGTTACATTACATTCACTAGTGGGAGTGAGAAAAACATCACGTGGTGGTGAATCGGAGGGTCTGAATTAGGATAGGCAGTGAGTGGCAATGTAGGATGGAGAAAACCACCGCGGGGTGGTCAGCATGGGGAGGTCAGGGGACATGCAGTGGCAATGTAGGATAGGTTTCTGAAAAACATCGCGGGGTGGTGCGCATCGTATGGGTGGGTGTTACATTACATTCACTAGTAGGAGTGAGAAAAACATCACGGGGTGGTGCGCATTGAATTGGTGTGTGTTACATTACATTCACTAGTAGGAGTGAGAAAAACATCACGGGGTGGTGTGAATCGGAGGGTCTGAATTAGGATAGGCAGTGAGTGGCAATGTAGGATGGAGAAAAGCACCACGGGGTGGTCAGCATGGGGAGGTCAGGGAACATGCAGTGGCAATGTAGGATAGGTTTCTGAAAAACATCGCGGGATGGTGCACATTGTATGGGTGTGTGTTACATTACATTCACTATTAGGAGTGAGAAAAACATCACGGTGTGGTGCGCATTGTATGGGTGTGTGTTACATTACATTCACTAGTAGGAGTGAGAAAAATATCACGGGGTGGTGTGAATCGGAGGGTCTGAATTAGGATAGGCAGTGAGTGGCAATGTAGGATGGAGAAAAGCACCGCGGGATGGTTAGCATGGGGAGGTCAGGGAACATGCAGTGGCAATGTAGGATAGGTTTCTGAAAAACATCGCGGGGTGGTGCGCATTGTATGGTTGTGTGTTACATTACATTCACTAGTAGGAGTGAGAAAAACATCACGGGGTGTTGCGCATTGTATGGGTGTGTGTTACATTACATTCACTAGTGGGAGTGAGAAAAACATCACGGGGTGGTGTGAATCGGAGGGTCTGAATTAGGATAGGCAGTGAGTGGCAATGTAGGATGGAGAAAAGCACCGCGGGGTGGTCAGCATGGGGAGGTCAGGGAACATGCAGTGGCAATGTAGGATAGGTTTCTGAAAAATGTCGAGGGGTGGAGCGCATTGTATGGGTGTGTGTTACTTTACATTCACTTGTAGGAGTGAGAAAAACATCACGGGGTGGTGTGAATCGGAGGGTCTGAATTAGGATAGGCAGTGAGTGGCAATGTAGGATGGAGAAAAGCACCGCGGGGTGGTCAGCATGGGGAGGTCAGGGAACATGCAGTGGCAATGTAGGAGAGGTTTCTGAAAAACATCGAGGGGTGGTGCGCATTGTATGGGTGTGTGTTACATTACATTCACTAGTAGGAGTGAGAAAAACATCACGGGGTGGTGTGCATTGTATGGGTGTGTGTTACATTACATTCACTAGTAGGAGTGAGAAAAACATCACGGGGTGGTGTGAATCGGAGGGTCTGAATTAGGATAGGCAGTGAGTGGCAATGTAGGATGGAGAAAAGCACCGCGGGCTGGTCACCATGGGGAGGTCAGGGAACATGCAGTGGCAATGTAGGATAGGTTTCTGAAAAACATCGCGGGGTGGTGCGCATTGTATGGGTGTGTGTTACATTACATTCACTAGTAGGAGTGAGAAAAACATCACGGGGTGGTGCGGATTGTATGGGTGTGTGTTACACTACATTCACTAGTAGGAGTGAGAAAAACATCACGGGGTGGTGCGCATTGTCTGGGTGTGTGTTACATTACATTCACTACTAGGAATGAGAAAAACATCACGGGGTGGTGTGAATCGGTGGGTCTGAATTAGGATAGGCAGTGAGTGGCAATGTAGGATGGAGAAAATCACCGGGGGTTGGTCAGCATGGGGAGGTCAGGGAACATGCAGTGGCAATGTAGGATAGGTTTCTGAAAAACAACGCGGGGTGGTGCCCATTGTATGGGTATGTGTTACATTACATTCACTTGTAGGAGTGAGAAAAACATCACGGGGTGGTGTGAATCGGAGGGTCTGAATTAGGATAGGCAGTGAGTGGCAATGTAGGATGGAGAAAACCACCGCGGGGTGGTCAGCATGGGGAGGTCAGGGAACATGCAGTGGCAATGTAGGATAGGTTTCTGAAAAACATCGCGGGGTAGTGCGCATTGTATGGGTGTGTGTTACATTACATTCACTAGTAGGAGTGAGAAAAACATCACGGGGTGGTGCGCATTGTATGGGTGTGTGTTACATTACATTCACTAGTAGGAGTGAGAAAAACATCACGGGGTGGTGTGAATCGGAGGGTCTGAATTAGGATAGGCAGTGAGTGGCAATGTAGGATGGAGAAAAGCACCACGGGGTGGTCAGCATGGGGAGGTCAGGGAACATGCAGTGGCAATGTAGGATAGGTTTCTGAAAAACATCGCGGGGTGTTGCGCATTGTATGGGTGTGTGTTACATTACATTCACTAGTAGGAGTGAGAAAAACATCACGTGGTGGTGCGCATTGCATGGGTGTGTATTACATTACATTCACTAGTAGGATTGAGAAAAACATCACGGGGTGGTGTGAATCGGTGGGTCTGAATTAGGATAGGCAGTGAGTGGCAATGTAGGATGGAGAAAAGCACCGCGGGGTGGTCAGCATGGGGAGGTCAGGGAACATGCAGTTTCAATGTAGGATAGGTTTCTGAAAAACATCGCGGGGTGGTGCGCATTGTATGGGTGTGTGTTACATTACATTCACTAGTAGGAGAGAGAAAAACATCTCGGGGTGGGGCGCATTGTATGGGTGTGTGTTACATTACATTCACTAGTAGGAGTGAGAAACTCATCACGGGGTGGTGCGCATTGTATGGGTGTGTGTTACATTACATTCACTAGTAGGAGTGAGAAAAATATCACTGGGTGGTGCGCATTGTATGGGTGTGTGTTACATTCCATTCACTAGTAGGAGTGAGAAAAACATCTCGGGGTGGGGCGCATTGTATGGGTGTGTGTTACATTACATTCACTAGTAGGAGTGAGAAACTCATCACGGGGTGGTGCGCATTGTATGGGTGTGTGTTACATTACATTCACTAGTGGGAGTGAGAAAAACATCACGTGGTGGTGTGAATCGGAGGGTCTGAATTAGGATAGGCAGTGAGTGGCAATGTAGGATGGAGAAAAGCACCGCGGGGTGGTCAGCATGGGGAGGTCAGGGGACATGCAGTGGCAATGTAGGATAGGTTTCTGAAAAACATCGCGGGGTGGTGCGCATTGTATGGGTGGGTGTTACATTACATTCACTAGTAGGAGTGAGAAAAACATCACGGGGTGGTGCGCATTGTATGGGTGTGTGTTACATTACATTCACTAGTAGGAGTGAGAAAAACATCACGGGGTGGTGGGCATTGTATGGGTGTGTGTTACATTACATTCACTAGTAGGAGTGAGAAAAACATCACGGGGTGGTGTGAATCGGAGGGTCTGAATGAGGATAGGCAGTGAGTGGCAATGTAGGATGGAGAAAAGCACCGCGAGGTGGTCAGCATGGTGAGGTCAGGGAACATGCAGTGGCAATGTAGGATAGGTTTCTGAAAAATATCGAGGGGTGGTGCGCATTGTATGGGTGTGTGTTACATTACATTCACTTGTAGGAGTGAGAAAAACATCACGGGGTGGTGTGAATCGGAGGGTCTGAATTAGGATAGGCAGTGAGTGGCAATGTAGGATGGAGAAAAGCACCGCGGGGTGGTCAGCATGGGGAGGTCAGGGAACATGCAGTGGCAATGTAGGATAGGTTTCTGAAAAACATCGAGGGGTGGTGCGCATTGTATGGGTGTGTGTTACATTACATTCACTAGTAGGAGTGAGAAAAACATCACGGGGTGGTGTGCATTGTATGGGTGTGTGTTACATTACATTCACTAGTAGGAGTGAGAAAAACATCACGGGGTGGTGTGAATCGGAGGTTCTGAATTAGGATAGGCAGTGAGTGGCAATGTAGAATGAAGAAAAGCACCGCGGGCTGGTCAGCATGGGGAGGTAAGGGAACATGCAGTGGCAATGTAGGATAGGTTTCTGAAAAACATCGCGGGGTGGTGCGCATTGTATTGGTGTGTGTTACATTACATTCACTTGTAGGAGTGAGAAAAACATCACGGGGTGGTGCGCATTGTATGGTTCTGTGTTACATTACATTTACTAGTAGGAGTGAGAAAAACATCACGGGGTGGTGCGCATTGTATGGGTGTGTGTTACATTACATTCACTAGTAGGAGTGAGAAAAACATCACGGGGTGGTGTGAATAGGAGAGACTGAATTAGGATAGGCTGTGAGTGGCAATGTAGGATGGAGAAAAGCACCGCGGGGTGGTCAGCATGGGGAGGTCAGGGAACATGCAGTGGCAATGTAGGATATGTTTCTGAAAAACATCGCGGGGTGGTGCACATTGTATGGGTGTGTGTTACATTTCATTCACTTGTAGGAGTGAGAAAAACATCACGTGGTGGTGCGCATTGCATGGGTGTGTGTTACATTACATTCACTAGTAGGATTGAGAAAAACATCACGGGGTGCTGTGAATCGGTGGGTCTGAATTAGGATAGGCAGTGAGTGGCAATGTAGGATGGAGAAAAGCACCGCGGGGTGGTCAGCATGGGGAGGTCAGGGAACATGCAGTTTCAATGTAGGATAGGTTTCTGAAAAACATCGCGGGGTGGTGCGCATTGTATGGGTGTGTGTTACATTACATTCACTAGTAGGAGAGAGAAAAACATCTCGGGGTGGGGCGCATTGTATGGGTGTGTGTTACATTACATTCACTAGTAGGAGTGAGAAACTCATCACGGGGTGGTGCGCATTGTATGGGTGTGTGTTACATTACATTCACTAGTAGGAGTGAGAAAAATATCACTGGGTGGTGCGCATTGTATGGGTGTGTGTTACATTCCATTCACTAGTAGGAGTGAGAAAAACATCTCGGGGTGGGGCGCATTGTATGGGTGTGTGTTACATTACATTCACTAGTAGGAGTGAGAAACTCATCACGGGGTGGTGCGCATTGTATGGGTGTGTGTTACATTACATTCACTAGTGGGAGTGAGAAAAACATCACGTGGTGGTGTGAATCGGAGGGTCTGAATTAGGATAGGCAGTGAGTGGCAATGTAGGATGGAGAAAAGCACCGCGGGGTGGTCAGCATGGGGAGGTCAGGGGACATGCAGTGGCAATGTAGGATAGGTTTCTGAAAAACATCGCGGGGTGGTGCGCATTGTATGGGTGGGTGTTACATTACATTCACTAGTAGGAGTGAGAAAAACATCACGGGGTGGTGCGCATTGTATGGGTGTGTGTTACATTACATTCACTAGTAGGAGTGAGAAAAACATCACGGGGTGGTGGGCATTGTATGGGTGTGTGTTACATTACATTCACTAGTAGGAGTGAGAAAAACATCACGGGGTGGTGTGAATCGGAGGGTCTGAATGAGGATAGGCAGTGAGTGGCAATGTAGGATGGAGAAAAGCACCGCGAGGTGGTCAGCATGGTGAGGTCAGGGAACATGCAGTGGCAATGTAGGATAGGTTTCTGAAAAATATCGAGGGGTGGTGCGCATTGTATGGGTGTGTGTTACATTACATTCACTTGTAGGAGTGAGAAAAACATCACGGGGTGGTGTGAATCGGAGGGTCTGAATTAGGATAGGCAGTGAGTGGCAATGTAGGATGGAGAAAAGCACCGCGGGGTGGTCAGCATGGGGAGGTCAGGGAACATGCAGTGGCAATGTAGGATAGGTTTCTGAAAAACATCGAGGGGTGGTGCGCATTGTATGGGTGTGTGTTACATTACATTCACTAGTAGGAGTGAGAAAAACATCACGGGGTGGTGTGCATTGTATGGGTGTGTGTTACATTACATTCACTAGTAGGAGTGAGAAAAACATCACGGGGTGGTGTGAATCGGAGGTTCTGAATTAGGATAGGCAGTGAGTGGCAATGTAGAATGAAGAAAAGCACCGCGGGCTGGTCAGCATGGGGAGGTAAGGGAACATGCAGTGGCAATGTAGGATAGGTTTCTGAAAAACATCGCGGGGTGGTGCGCATTGTATTGGTGTGTGTTACATTACATTCACTTGTAGGAGTGAGAAAAACATCACGGGGTGGTGCGCATTGTATGGTTCTGTGTTACATTACATTTACTAGTAGGAGTGAGAAAAACATCACGGGGTGGTGCGCATTGTATGGGTGTGTGTTACATTACATTCACTAGTAGGAGTGAGAAAAACATCACGGGGTGGTGTGAATAGGAGAGACTGAATTAGGATAGGCTGTGAGTGGCAATGTAGGATGGAGAAAAGCACCGCGGGGTGGTCAGCATGGGGAGGTCAGGGAACATGCAGTGGCAATGTAGGATATGTTTCTGAAAAACATCGCGGGGTGGTGCACATTGTATGGGTGTGTGTTACATTTCATTCACTTGTAGGAGTGAGAAAAACATCACGTGGTGGTGCGCATTGCATGGGTGTGTGTTACATTACATTCACTAGTAGGATTGAGAAAAACATCACGGGGTGCTGTGAATCGGTGGGTCTGAATTAGGATAGGCAGTGAGTGGCAATGTAGGATGGAGAAAAGCACCGCGGGGTGGTCAGCATGGGGAGGTCAGGGAACATGCAGTTTCAATGTAGGATAGGTTTCTGAAAAACATCGCGGGGTGGTGCGCATTGTATGGGTGTGTGTTACATTACATTCACTAGTAGGAGAGAGAAAAACATCTCGGGGTGGGGCGCATTGTATGGGTGTGTGTTACATTACATTCACTAGTAGGAGTGAGAAACTCATCACGGGGTGGTGCGCATTGTATGGGTGTGTGTTACATTACATTCACTAGTAGGAGTGAGAAAAATATCTCGGGGTGGTGCGCATTGTATGGGTGTGTGTTACATTACATTCACTAGTAGGAGTGAGAAAAACATCTCGGGGTGGTGCGCATTGTATGGGTGTGTGTTACATTACATTCACTAGTAGGAGTGAGAAACTCATCACGGGGTGGTGCGCATTGTATGGGTGTGTGTTACATTACATTCACTAGTGGGAGTGAGAAAAACATCACGTGGTGGTGTGAATCGGAGGGTCTGAATTAGGATAGGCAGTGAGTGGCAATGTAG
Organism: Cavia porcellus; assembly: GCF_034190915.1. Taxonomy (NCBI): domain Eukaryota; kingdom Metazoa; phylum Chordata; class Mammalia; order Rodentia; family Caviidae; genus Cavia; species Cavia porcellus. The sequence continues at coordinate 34,878,886 of NW_026947515.1, forward strand.
GATGGAGAAAAGCACCGCGGGGTGGTCAGCATGGGGAGGTCAGGGGACATGCAGTGGCAATGTAGGATAGGTTTCTGAAAAACATCGCGGGGTGGTGCGCATTGTATGGGTGGGTGTTACATTACATTCACTAGTAGGAGTGAGAAAAACATCACGGGGTGGTGCGCATTGTATGGGTGTGTGTTACATTACATTCACTAGTAGGAGTGAGAAAAACATCAAGGGGTGGTGTGAATCGGAGAGACTGAATTAGGATAGGCAGTGAGTGGCAATGTAGGATGGAGAAAAGCACCGCGGGGTGGTCAGCATGGGGAGGTCAGGGAACATGCAGTGGCAATGTAGGATAGGTTTCTGAAAAACATCGCGGGGTGGTGCGCATTGTATGGGTGTGTGTTACATTACATTCACTAGTAGGAGTGAGAAAAACATCACGGGGTGGTGGGCATTGTATGGGTGTGTGTTACATTACATTCACTAGTAGGAGTGAGAAAAACATCACGGGGTGGTGTGAATCGGAGGGTCTGAATGAGGATAGGCAGTGAGTGGCAATGTAGGATGGAGAAAAGCACCGCGAGGTGGTCAGCATGGTGAGGTCAGGGAACATGCAGTGGCAATGTAGGATAGGTTTCTGAAAAATATCGAGGGGTGGTGCGCATTGTATGGGTGTGTGTTACATAACATTCACTTGTAGGAGTGAGAAAAACATCACGGGGTGGTGTGAATCGGAGGGTCTTAATTAGGATAGGCAGTGAGTGGCAATGTAGGATGGAGAAAAGCACCGCGGGGTGGTCAGCATGGGGAGGTCAGGGAACATGCAGTGGCAATGTAGGATAGGTTTCTGAAAAACATCGAGGGGTGGTGCGCATTGTAGTGGTGTGTGTTACATTACATTCACTAGTAGGAGTGAGAAAAACATCACGGGGTGGTGTGCATTGTATGGGTGTGTGTTACATTACATTCACTAGTAGGAGTGAGAAAAACATCACGGGGTGGTGTGAATCGGAGGGTCTGAATTAGGATAGGCAGTGAGTGGCAATGTAGAATGAAGAAAAGCACCGCGGGCTGGTCAGCATGGGGAGGTACGGGAACATGCAGTGGCAATGTAGGATAGGTTTCTGAAAAACATCGCGGGGTGGTGCGCATTGTATGGGTGTGTGTTACATTACATTCACTTGTAGGAGTGAGAAAAACTTCACGGGGTGGTGCGCATTGTATGGTTCTGTGTTACATTACATTCACTAGTAGGAGTGTGAAAAACATCACGGGGTGGTGCGCATTGTATGGGTGTGTGTTACATTACATTCACTAGTAGGAGTGAGAAAAACATCACGGGGTGGTGCGCATTGTATGGGTGTGTGTTACATTACATTCACTAGTAGGAGTGAGAAAAACATCACGGGGTGGTGTGAATCAGAGGGTCTGAATTAGGATAGGCAGTGAGTGGCAATGTAGGATGGAGAAAAGCACCGCGGGGTGGTCAGCATGGGGAGGTCAGGGAACATGCAGTGGCAATGTAGGATATGTTTCTGAAAAACATCGCGGGGTGGTGCACATTGTATGGGTGTGTGTTACATTACATTCACTAGTAGGAGTGAGAAAAACATCACGGGGTGGTGTGAATCGGAGGGTCTGAATTAGGATAGGCAGTGAGTGGCAATGTAGGATGGAGAAAAGCACCGCGGGGTGGTCAGCATGGGGAAGTCAGGGAACATGCAGTGACAATGTAGGGTAGGTTTCTGAAAAACATCGCCGGGTGGTGCGCATTGTATGGGTGTGTGTTACATTACATTCACTAGTAGGAGTGAGAAAAACATCACGGGGTGGGGCGCATTGTATGGGTGTGTGTTACATTACATTCACTAGTAGGAGTGAGAAACTCATCACGGGGTGGTGCGCATTGTATGGGTGTGTGTTACATTACATTCACTTGTGGGAGTGAGAAAAACATCACGTGGTGGTGAATCGGAGGGTCTGAATTAGGATAGGCAGTGAGTGGCAATGTAGGATGGAGAAAACCACCGCGGGGTGGTCAGCATGGGGAGGTCAGGGGACATGCAGTGGCAATGTAGGATAGGTTTCTGAAAAACATCGCGGGGTGGTGCGCATCGTATGGGTGGGTGTTACATTACATTCACTAGTAGGAGTGAGAAAAACATCACGGGGTGGTGCGCATTGTATGGGTGTGTGTTACATTACATTCACTAGTAGGAGTGAGAAAAACACCACGGGGTGGTGTGAATCGGAGGGTCTGAATTAGGATAGGCAGTGAGTGGCAATGTAGGTTGGAGAAAAGCACCGCGGGGTGGTCAGCATGGGGAGGTCAGGGAACATGCAGTGGCAATGTAGGATAGGTTTCTGAAAAACATCGCGGGGTGGTGCGCATTGTATGGGTGTGTGTTACATTACATTCACTAGTAGGAATGAGAAAAACATCACGGGGTGGTGCGCATTGTATGGGTGTGTGTTACATTACATTCACTAGTGGGAGTGAGAAAAACATCACGGGGTGGTGGGAATCGGAGGGTCTGAATTAGGATAGGCAGTGAGTGGCAATGTAGGATGGAGAAAAGCACCGCGGCGTGGTCAGCATGGGGAGGTCAGGGAACATGCAGTGGCAATGTAGGATAGGTTTCTGAAAAATATCGAGGGGTGGTGCGCATTGTATGGGTGTGTGTTACATTACATTCACTTGTAGGAGTTAGAAAAACATCACGGGGTGGTGTGAATCGGATGGTCTGAATTAAGATAGGCAGTGAGTGGCAATGTAGGATGGAGAAAAGCACCGCGGGGTGGTCAGCATGGGGAGGTCAGGGAACATGCAGTGGCAATGTAGGATAGGTTTCTGAAAAACATCGCGGGATGGTGCGCATTGTATGGGTGTGTGTTACATTACATTCACTAGTAGGAGTGGGAAAAACATCACGGGGTGGTGCGCATTGTATGGGTGTGTGTTACATTACATTCACTAGTAGGAGTGAGAAAAATATCACGTCGTGGTGTGAATCGGAGGGTCTGAATTAGGATAGGCAGTGAGTGGCAATGTAGGATGGAGAAAAGCACCGCGGGGTGGTCAGCATGGGGAGGTCAGGGAACATGCAGTGGCAATGTAGGATAAGTTTCTGAAAAATATCGAGGGGTGATGCGCATTGTATGGGTGTGTGTTACATTACATTCACATGTAAGAGTGAGAAAAACATCATAGGGTGGTGTGAATCGGAGGGTCTGTATTAGGATAGGCAGTGAGTGGCAATGTAGGATGGAGAAAAGCACCGCGGGGTGGTCAGCATGGGGAGGTCAGGGAACATGCAGTGGCAATGTAGGATAGGTTTCTGAAAAACATCGAGGGGTGGTGCGCATTGTATGGGTGTGTGTTACATTACATTCACTAGTAGGAGTGAGAAAAACATCACGGGGTGGTGTGCATTGTATGGGTGTGTGTTACATTACATTCACTAGTAGGAGTGAGAAAAACATCACGGGGTGGTGTGAATCGGAGGGTCTGAATTAGGATAGGCAGTGAGTGGCAATGTAGGATGGAGAAAAGCACCGCGGGCTGGTCAGCATGGGGAGGTCAGGGAACATGCAGTGGCAATGTAGGATAGGTTTCTGAAAAACATCGCGGGGTGGTGCGCATTGTATGGGTGTGTGTTACATTACATTCACTAGCAGGAGTGAGAAAAACATCACGGGGTGGTGCACATTGTATTGGTGTGTGTTACATTACATTCACTAGTAGGAGTGAGAAAAACATCACGGGGTGGTGTGAATCGGAGGGTCTGAATTAGGATAGGCAGTGAGTGGCAATGTAGAATGAAAAAAAGCACCGCGGGCTGGTCAGCATGGGGAGGTCAGGGAACATGCAGTGGCAATGTAGGATAGGTTTCTGAAAAACATCGCGGGGTGGTGCGCATTGTATGGGTGTGTGTTACATTACATTCACTTGTAGGAGTGAGAAAAACATCACGGGGTGGTGCGCATTGTATGGGTGTGTGTTACATTACATTCACTAGTAGGAGTGAGAAAAACATCACGGGGTGGTGCGCATTGTATGGGTGTGTGTTACATTACATTCACTAGTAGGAGTGAGAAAAACATCACGGGGTGGTGTGAATAGGAGAGACTGAATTAGGATAGGCAGTGAGTGGCAATGTAGGATGGAGAAAAGCACCGCGGGGTGGTCAGCATGGGGAGGTCAGGGAACATGCAGTGGCAATGTAGGATATGTTTCTGAAAAACATCGCGGGGTGGTGCACATTGTATGGGTGTGTGTTACATTACATTCACTAGTAGGAGTGAGAAAAACATCACGGGGTGGTGTGAATCGGAGGGTCTGAATTAGGATAGGCAGTGAGTGGCAATGTAGGATGGAGAAAAGCACCGCGGGGTGGTCAGCATGGGGAAGTCAGGGAACATGCAGTGGCAATGTAGGGTAGGTTTCTGAAAAACATCGCCGGGTGGTGCGCATTGTATGGGTGTGTGTTACATTACATTCACTAGTAGGAGTGAGAAAAACATCACGGGGTGGGGCGCATTGTATGGGTGTGTGTGACATTACATTCACTAGTAGGAGTGAGAAACTCATCACGGGGTGGTGCGCATTGTATGGGTGTGTGTTACATTACATTCACTAGTGGGAGTGAGAAAAACATCACGTGGTGGTGTGAATCGGAGGGTCTGAATTAGGATAGGCAGTGAGTGGCAATGTAGGATGGAGACAAGCACCGCGGGGTGGTCAGCATCGGAGGTCAGGGGACATGCAGTGGCAATGTAGGATAGGTTTCTGAAAAACATCGCGGGGTGGTGCGCATCGTATGGGTGGGTGTTACATTACATTCACTAGTAGGAGTGAGAAAAACATCACGGGGTGGTGCGCATTGTATGGGTGTGTGTTACATTACATTCACTAGTAGGAGTGAGAAAAACATCACGGGGTGGTGTGAATCGGAGAGACTGAATTAGGATAGGCAGTGAGTGGCAATGTAGGATGGAGAAAAGCACCGCGGGGTGGTCAGCATGGGGAGGTCAGGGAACATGCAGTGGCAATGTAGGATAGGTTTCTGAAAAACATCGCGGGGTGGTGCACATTGTATGGGTGTGTGTTACATTACATTCACTAGTAGGAGTGAGAAAAATATCACGGGGTAGTGCGCATTGTATGGGTGTGTGTTACATTACATTCACTAGTAGGAGTGAGAAAAACACCACGGGGTGGTGTGAATCGGAGGGTCTGAATTAGGATAGGCAGTGAGTGGCAATGTAGGTTGGAGAAAAGCACCGCGGGGTGGTCAGCATGGGGAGGTCAGGGAACATGCAGTGGCAATGTAGGATAGGGTTCTGAAAAACATCGCGGGGTGGTGCGCATTGTATGGGTGTGTGTTACATTATATTCACTAGTAGGAGTGAGAAAAACATCACGGGGTGGTGCGCATTGTATGGGTGTGTGTTACATTACATTCACTAGTGGGAGTGAGAAAAACATCACGGGGTGGTGTGAATCGGAGGGTCTGAATTAGGATAGGCAGTGAGTGGCAATGTAGGATGGAGAAAAGCACCGCGGCGTGGTCAGCATGGGGAGGTCAGGGAACATGCAGTGGCAATGTAGCATAGGTTTCTGAAAAATATCGAGGGGTGGTGCGCATTGTATGGGTGTGTGTTACATTACATTCACTTGTAGGAGTTAGAAAAACATCACGGGGTGGTGTGAATCGGATGGTCTGAATTAGGATAGGCAGTGAGTGGCAATGTAGGATGGAGAAAAGCACCGCGGGGTGGTCAGCATGGGGAGGTCAGGGAACATGCAGTGGCAATGTAGGATAGGTTTCTGAAAAACATCGCGGGATGGTGCGCATTGTATGGGTGTGTGTTACATTACATTCACTAGTAGGAGTGAGAAAAACATCACGGGGTGGTGCGCATTGTATGGGTGTGTGTTACATTACATTCACTAGTAGGAGTGAGAAAAATATCACGTGGTGGTGTGAATCGGAGGGTCTGAATTAGGATAGGCAGTGAGTGGCAATGTAGGATGGAGAAAAGCACCGCGGGGTGGTCAGCATGGGGAGGTCAGGGAACAAGCAGTGGCAATGTAGGATAGGTTTCTGAAAAACATCGCGGGGTGGTGCGCATTGTATGGGTGTGTGTTACATTACATTCACTAGTAGGAGTGAGAAAAACATCACGGGGTGGTGCACATTGTATGGGTGTGTGTTACATTACATTCACTAGTGGGAGTGAGAAAACATCACGGGGTGGTGTTAATCGGAGGGTCTGAATTAGGATAGGCAGTGAGTGGCAATGTAGGATAGAGAAAAGCACCGCGGGGTGGTCAGCATGGGGAGGTCAGGGAACATGCAGTGGCAATGTAGGATAAGTTTCTGAAAAATATCGAGGGGTGGTGCGCATTGTATGGGTGTGTTTTACATTACATTCACATGTAAGAGTGAGAAAAACATCACAGGGTGGTGTGAATCGGAGGGTCTGTATTAGGATAGGCAGTGAGTGGCAATGTAGGATGGAGAAAAGCACCGCGGGGTGGTCAGCATGGGGAGGTCAGGGAACATGTAGTGGCAATGTAGGATAGGTTTCTGAAAAACATCGAGGGGTGGTGCGCATTGTATGGGTGTGTGTTACATTACATTCACTAGTAGGAGTGAGAAAAACATCACGGGGTGGTGCGCATTGTATGGGTGTGTGTTACATTACATTCACTAGTAGGAGTGAGAAAAACACCACGGGGTGGTGTGAATCGGAGGGTCTGAATTAGGATAGGCAGTGAGTGGCAATGTAGGATGGAGAAAAGCACCACGGGCTGGTCAGCATGGGCAGGTCAGGGAACATGCAGTGGCAATGTAGGATAGGTTTCTGAAAAACATCGCGGGGTGGTGCGCATTGTATGGGTGTGTGTTACATTACATTCACTAGTAGGAGTGAGAAAAACATCACGGCGTGGTGCGCATTGTATGGGTGTGTGTTAGATTACATTCACTAGTAGGAGTGAGAAAAACATCACGGGGTGGTGTGAATCGGAGGGTCTGAATTAGGATAGGCAGTGAGTGGCAATGTAGGATGGAGAAAAGCACCGCGGGGTGGTCAGCATGGGGAGGGCAGGGAACATGCAGTGGCAATATAGGATAGGTTTCTGAAAAACATCGCGGGGTGGTGCGCATTGTATGGGTGTGTGTTACATTACATTCACTAGTAGGAGTGAGAAAAACATCACTGGGTGGTGCGCATTGTATGGGTGTGTGTTACATTACATTCACTAGTAGGAGTGAGAAAAACATCACGGGGTGGTGTGAATCGGTGGGTCTGAATTAGGATAGGCAGTGAGTGGCAATGTAGGATGCAGAAAAGCACCGCGGGTTGGTCAGCATGGGGAGGTCAGGGAACATGAAGTGGCAATGTAGGATAGGTTTCTGAAAAACATCGCGGGGTGGTGCGCATTTTATGGGTATGTGTTACATTACATTCACTTGTAGGAGTGAGAAAAACATCACGGGGTGGTGTGAATCGGAGGGTCTGAATTAGGATAGGCAGTGAGTGGCAATGTAGGATGGAGAAAAGCACCGCGGGGTGGTCAGCATGGGGAGGACAGGGAACATGCAGTGGCAATGTAGGATAGGTTTCTGAAAAACATCGCAGGGAGGTGCGCATTGTATGGGTGTGTGTTACATTACATTCACTAGTAGGAGTGAGAAAAACATCACGGGGTGGTGCGCATTGTATGGGTGTGTATTACATTACATTCACTAGTAGGAGTGAGAAAAACATCACGGGGTGGTGTGAATCGGAGGGTATGAATTAGGATAGGCAAGAGGGGCAATGTAGGATGGAGAAAAGCACCGCGGGGTGGTCAGCATGGGGAAGTCAGGGAACATGCAGTGGCAATATAGGGTAGGTTTCTGAAAAACATCGCGGGGTGGTGCGCATTGTATGGGTGTGTGTTACATTACATTCACTAGTAGGAGTGAGAAAAACATCACGGGTTGGGGCGCATTGTATGGGTGTGTGTTACATTACATTCACTAGTAGGAGTGAGAAAACCATCACTGGGTGGTGCGCATTGTATGGGTGTGTGTTACATTACATTCACTAGTAGGAGTGAAAAAACATCACGGGGTCGTGTGAATCGGAGGGTCTGAATTAGGATAGGCAGTGAGTGGCAATGTAGGATGGAGAAAAGCACCCCGGGGTGGTCAGCATGGGGAGGTCAGGGAACATGCAGTGGCAATGTAGGATAGGTTTTTGAAAAACATCGCGGGGTGCTGCGCCTTGTATGGGTGTGTGTTACATTACATTCACTAGTAGGAGTGAGAAACTCATCACGGGGTGGTGCGCATTGTATGGGTGTGTGTTACATTACATTCACTAGTGGGAGTGAGAAAAACATCACGTGGTTGTGTGAATCGGAGGGTCTGAATTAGGACAGGCAGTGAGTGGCAATGTAGAATGGAGAAAAGCACCGCGGGGTGGTCAGCATGGGGAGGTCAGGGAAAATGCAGTGGCAATGTAGGATAGGTTTCTGAAAAACATCGCGGGGTGGTGCGCATTGTATGGGTGTGTGTTACATTACATTCACTAGTAGGAGTGAGAAAAACATCACGGGGTGGTGTGAATCGGAGGGTCTGAATTAGGATAGGCAGTGAGTGGCAATGTAGGATGGAGAAAAGCACCGCGGGGTGGTCAGCATGGGGAGGTCAGGGAACATGCAGTGGCAATGTAGGATAGGTTTCTGAAAAACATCAAGGGGTGGTGCGCATTGTATGGGTGTGTGTTACATTACATTCACTAGTAGGAGTGAGAAAAACATCACGGGGTGGTGTGCATTGTATGGGTGTGTGTTACATTACATTCACTAGTAGGAGTGAGAAAAACATCACGGGGTGGTGTGAATCGGAGGGTCTGAATTAGGATAGGCAGTGAGTGGCAATGTAGAATGGAGAAAAGCACCGCGGGCTGGTCAGCATGGGGAGGTCAGGGAACATGCAGTGGCAATGTAGGATAGGTTTATGAAAAACATCGCGGGGTGGTGCGCATTGTATGGGTGTGTTGTACATTACATTCACTTGTAGGAGTGAGAAAAACATCACGGTGTGGTGCGCATTGTATGGGTGTGTGTTACATTACATTCACTAGTAGGAGTGAGAAAAACATCACGGGGTGGTGTGAATAGGAGAGACTGAATTAGGATAGGCAGTGAGTGGCAATGTAGGATGGAGAAAAGCACCGCGGGGTGGTCAGCATGGGGAGGTCAGGGATCATGCAGTGGCAATGTAGGATATGTTTCTGAAAAATATCGCGGGGTGGTGCACATTGTATGGGTGTGTGTTACATTACATTCACTAGTAGGAGTGAGAAAAACATCACGGGGTGGTGTGAATCGGAGGGTCTGAATTAGGATAGGCAGTGAGTGGCAATGTAGGATATAGAAAAGCACCGCGGGGTGGTCAGCATGGGGAAGTCAGGGAACATGCAGTGGCAATGTAGGGTAGGTTTCTGAAAAACATCGCCGGGTGGTGTGCATTGTATGGGTGTGTGTTACATTACATTCACTAGTAGGAGTGAGAAAAACATCACGGGGTGGGGCGCATTGTATGGGTGTGTGTTTCATTACATTCACTAGTAGGAGTGAGAAACTCATCACGGGGTGGTGCGCATTGTATGGGTGTGTGTTACATTACATTCACTAGTGGGAGTGAGAAAAACATCACGTGGTGGTGTGAATCGGAGGGTCTGAATTAGGATAGGCAGTGAGTGGCAATGTAGGATGGAGAAAAGCACCGCGGGGTGGTCAGCATGGGGAGGTCAGGGGACATGCAGTGGCAATGTAGGATAGGTTTCTGAAAAACATCGCGGTGGTGCGCATTGTATGGGTGGGTGTTACATTACATTCACTAGTAGGAGTGAGGAAAACATCACGGGGTGGTGCGCATTGTATGGGTGTGTGTTACATTACATTCACTAGTAGGAGTGAGAAAAACATCACGGGGTGGTGTGAATCAGAGAGACTGAATTAGGATAGGCAGTGAGTGGCAATGTAGGATGGAGAAAAGCACCGCGGGGTGGTCAGCATGGGGAGGTCAGGGAACATGCAGTGGCAATGTAGGATAGGTTTCTGAAAAACATCGCGGGTTGGTGCGCATTGTATGGGTGTGTGTTACATTACATTCACTAGTAGGAGTGAGAAAAACATCACGGGGTGGGGCGCATTGTATGGGTGTGTGTTACATTACATTCACTAGTAGGAGTGAGAAACTCATCACGGGGTGGTGCGCATTGTATGGGTGTGTGTTACATTACATTCACTAGTGGGAGTGAGAAAAACATCACGTGGTGGTGAATCGGAGGGTCTGAATTAGGATAGGCAGTGAGTGGCAATGTAGGATGGAGAAAACCACCGCGGGGTGGTCAGCATGGGGAGGTCAGGGGACATGCAGTGGCAATGTAGGATAGGTTTCTAAAAAACATCGCGGGGTGGTGCGCATCGTATGGGTGGGTGTTACATTACATTCACTAGTAGGAGTGAGAAAAACATCACGGGGTGGTGCGCATTGTATGGGTGTGTGTTACATTACATTCACTAGTAGGAGTGAGAAAAACATCACGGGGTGGTGTGAATCGGAGAGACTGAATTAGGATAGGCAGTGAGTGGCAATGTAGGATGGAGAAAAGCACCGCGGGGTGGTCAGCATGGGGAGGTCAGGGAACATGCAGTGGCAATGTAGGATAGGTTTCGGAAAAACATCGCGGGGTGGTGCACATTGTATGGGTGTGTGTTACATTACATTCACTAGTAGGAGTGAGAAAAATATCACGGGGTGGTGCGCATTGTATGGGTGTGTGTTACATTACATTCACTAGTAGGAGTGAGAAAAACACCACGGGGTGGTGTGAATCGGAGGGTCTGAATTAGGATAGGCAGTGAGTGGCAATGTAGGTTGGAGAAAAGCACCGCGGGGTGGTCAGCATGGGGAGGTCAGGAAACATGCAGTGGCAATGTAGGATAGGTTTCTGAAAAACATCGCGGGGTGGTGCGCATTGTATGGGTGTGTGTTACATTACATTCACTAGTAGGAGTGAGAAAAACATCACGGGGTGGTGCGCATTGTATGGGTGTGTGTTACGTTACATTCACTAGTGGGAGTGAGAAAAACATCACGGGGTGGTGTGAATCGGAGGGTCTGAATTAGGATAGGCAGTGAGTGGCAATGTAGGATGGAGAAAAGCACCGCGGCGTGGTCAGCATGGGGAGGTCAGGGAACATGCAGTGGCAATGTAGGATAGGTTTCTGAAAAATATCGAGGGGTGGTGCGCATTGTATGGGTGTGTGTTACATTACATTCACTTGTAGGAGTTAGAAAAACATCACGGGGTGGTGTGAATCGGATGGTCTGAATTAGGATAGGCAGTGAGTGGCAATGTAGGATGGAGAAAAGCACCGCGGGGTGGTCAGCATGGGGAGGTCAGGGAACATGCAGTGGCAATGTAGGATAGCTTTCTGAAAAACATCGCGGGATGGTGCGCATTGTATGGGTGTGTGTTACATTACATTCACTAGTAGGAGTGAGAAAAACATCACGGGGTGGTGCGCATTGTATGGGTGTGTGTTACATTACATTCACTAGTAGGAGTGAGAAAAATATCACGTGGTGGTGTGAATTGGAGGGTCTGAATTAGGATAGGCAGTGAGTGGCATTGTAGGATGGAGAAAAGCACCGCGGGGTGGTCAGCATGGGGAGGTCAGGGAACATGCAGTGGCAATGTAGGATAGGTTTCTGAAAAACATCGCGGGGTGGTGCGCATTGTATGGGTGTGTGTTACATTACATTCACTAGTAGGAGTGAGAAAAACATCACGGGGTGGTGCACATTGTATGGGTGTGTGTTACATTACATTCACTAGTGGGAGTGAGAAAAACATCACGGGGTGGTGTGAATCGGAGGGTCTGAATTAGGATAGGCAGTGAGTGGCAATGTAGGATGGAGAAAAGCACCGCGCGGTGGTCAGCATGGGGAGGTCAGGGAACATGCAGTGGCAATGTAGGATAAGTTTCTGAAAAATATCGAGGGGTGGTGCGCATTGTATGGGTGTGTGTTACATTACATTCACATGTAAGAGTGAGAAAAATATCACAGGGTGGTGTGAATCGGTGGGTCTGTATTAGGATAGGCAGTGAGTGGCAATGTAGGATGGAGAAAAGCACCGCGGGGTGGTCAGCATGGGGAGGTCAGGGAACATGCAGTGGCAATGTAGGATAGGTTTCTGAAAAACATCGAGGGGTGGTGCGCATTGTATGGGTGTGTGTTACATTACATTCACTAGTAGGAGTGAGAAAGACATCACGGGGTGGTGCACATTGTATTGGTGTGTGCTACATTACATTCACTAGTAGGAGTGAGAAAAACATCACGGGGTGGTGCGCATTGTATGGGTGTGTGTTACATTACATTCACTTGTAGGAGTGAGAAAAACATCACGGGGTGGTGTGAATCGGAGGGTCTGAATTAGGATAGGCAGTGAGTGGCAATGTAGGATGGAGAAAAGCACCGCGGGGTGGTCAGCATAGGGAGGTCAGGGAACATGCAGTGGCAATGTAGGATAGGTTTCTGAAAAACATCGAGGGGTGGTGCGCATTGTATGGGTGTGTGTTACATTACATTCACTAGCAGGAGTGAGAAAAACATCACGGGGTGGTGTGCATTGTATGGGTGTGTGTTACATTACATTCACTAGTAGGAGTGAGAAAAACATCACGGGGTGGTGTGAATCGGAGGGTCTGAATTAGGATAGGCAGTGAGTGGCAATGTAGAATGAAAAAAAGCACCGCGGGCTGGTCAGCATGGGGAGGTCAGGGAACATGCAGTGGCAATGTAGGATAGGTTTCTGAAAAACATCGCGGGGTGGTGCGCATTGTATGGGTGTGTGTTACATTACATTCACTTGTAGTAGTGAGAAAAACATCACGGGGTGGTGGGCATTGTATGGGTGTGTGTTACATTACATTCACTAGTAGGAGTGAGAAAAACATCACGGGGTGGTGCGCATTGTATGGGTGTGTGTTACATTACATTCACTAGTAGGAGTGAGAAAAACATCACGGGGTGGTGTGAATAGGAGAGACTGAATTAGGATAGGCAGTGAGTGGCAATGTAGGATGGAGAAAAGCACCGCGGGGTGGTCAGCATGGGGAGGTCAGGGAACATGCAGTGGCAATGTAGGATATGTTTCTGAAAAACAATGCGGGGTGGTGCACATTGTATGGGTGTGTGTTACATTACATTCACTAGTAGGAGTGAGAAAAACATCACGGGGTGGTGTGAATCGGAGGGTCTGAATTAGGATAGGCAGTGAGTGGCAATGTAGGATGGAGAAAAGCACCGCGGGGTGGTCAGCATGGGGAAGTCAGGGAACATGCAGTGGCAATGTAGGGTAGGTTTCTGAAAAACATCGCCGGGTGGTGCGCATTGTATGGGTGTGTGTTACATTACATTCACTAGTAGGAGTGAGAAAAACATCACGGGGTGGTGCGCATTGTATGGGTGTGTGTTACATTACATTCACTAGTAGGAGTGAGAAAAACATCACGGGGTGGTGTGAATCGGAGAGACTGAATTAGGATAGGCAGTGAGTGGCAATGTAGGATGGAGAAAAGCACCGCGGGGTGGTCAGCATGGGGAGGTCAGGGAACATGCAGTGGCAATGTAGGATAGGTTTCTGAAAAACATCGCGGGGTGGTGCACATTGTATGGGTGTGTGTTACATTACATTCACTAGTAGGAGTGAGAAAAATATCACGGGGTGGTGCGCATTGTATGGGTGTGTGTTACATTACATTCACTAGTAGGAGTGAGAAAAACACCACGGGGTGGTGTGAATCGGAGGGTCTGAATTAGGATAGGCAGTGAGTGGCAATGTAGGTTGGAGAAAAGCACGGCGGGGTGGTCAGCATGGGGAGGTCAGGGAACATGCAGTGGCAATGTAGGATAGGTTTCTGAAAAACATCGCGGGGTGGTGCGCATTGTATGGGTGTGTGTTACATTACATTCACTAGTAGGAGTGAGAAAAACATCACGGGGTGGTGCGCATTGTATGGGTGTGTGTTACATTACATTCAGTAGTGGGAGTGAGAAAAACATCACGGGGCGGTGTGAATCGGAGGGTCTGAATTAGGATAGGCAGTGAGTGGCAATGTAGGATGGAGAAAAGCACCGCGGCGTGGTCAGCATGGGGAGGTCAGGGAACATGCAGTGGCAATGTAGGATAGTTTTCTGAAAAATATGGAGGGGTGGTGCGCATTGTATGGGTGTGTGTTACATTACATTCACTTGTAGGAGTTAGAAAAACATCACGGGGTGGTGTGAATCGGATGGTCTGAATTAGGATAGGCAGTGAGTGGCAATGTAGGATGGAGAAAAGCACCGCGGGGTGGTCAGCATGGGGAGGTCAGGGAACATGCAGTGGCAATGTAGGATAGGTTTCTGAAAAACATCGCGGGATGGTGCGCATTGTATGGGTGTGTGTTACATTACATTCACTAGTAGGAGTGAGAAAAACATCACGGGGTGGTGCGCATTGTATGGGTGTGTGTTACATTACATTCACTAGTAGGAGTGAGAAAAATATCACGTGGTGGTGTGAATCGGAGGGTCTGAATTAGGATAGGCAGTGAGTGGCAATGTAGGATGGAGAAAAGCACCGCGGGGTGGTCAGCATGGGGAGGTCAGGGAACATGCAGTGGCAATGTAGGATAGGTTTCTGAAAAACATCGCGGGGTGGTGCGCATTGTATGGGTGTGTGTTACATTACATTCACTAGTAGGAGTGAGAAAAACATCACGGGGTGGTGCACATTGTATTGGTGTGTGTTACATTACATTCACTAGTAGGAGTGAGAAAAACATCACGGGGTGGTGCGCATTGTATGGGTGTGTGTTACATTACATTCACTAGTAGGAGTGAGAAAAACATCACGGGGTGGTGTGAATTGGAGAGACTGAATTAGGATAGGCAGTGAGTGGCAATGTAGGATGGAGAAAAGCACCGCGGGGTGGTCAGCATGGGGAGGTCAGGGAACATGCAGTGGCAATGTAGGATATGATTCTGAAAAACATCGCGGGGTGGTGCGCATTGTATGGGTGTGTGTTACATTACATTCACTACTAGGAGTGAGAAAAACATTACGGGGTGGTGCGCATTGTATGGGTGTGTGTTACATTACATTCACTAGTAGGAGTGAGAAAAACACCACGGGGTGGTGTGAATCGGAGGGTCTGAATTAGGATAGGCAGTGAGTGGAAATGTAGGATGGAGAAAAGCACCACGGGCTGGTCAGCATGGGCAGGTCAGGGAACATGCAGTGGCAATGTAGGATAGGTTTCTGAAAAACATCGCGGGGTGGTGCGCATTGTATGGGTGTGTGTTACATTACATTCACTAGTAGGAGTGAGAAAAACACCACGGGGTGGTGGGAATCGGAAGGTCTGAATTAGGATAGGCAGTGAGTGGCAATGTAGGATGGAGAAAAGCACCGCGGGGTGGTCAGCATGGGGAGGTCAGGGAACATCCAGTGGCAATGTAGGATAGGTTTCTGAAAAATATCGAGGGGTGGTGCGCATTGTATGGGTGTGTGTTACATTACATTCACCTGTAGGAGTGAGAAAAACATCACGGGGTGGTGTGAATCGGAGGGTCTGAATTAGGATAGGCAGTGAGTGGCAATGTAGGATTGAGAAAAGCACCGCGGGCTGGTCAGCATGGGGAGGTCAGGGAACATGCAGTGGCAATGTAGGATAGGTTTCTGAAAAACATCAAGGGGTGGTGCGCATTGTATGGGTGTGTGTTACATTACATTCACTAGTAGGAGTGAGAAAAACATCACGGGGTGGTGTGCATTGTATGGGTGTGTGTTACATTACATTCACTAGTAGGAGTGAGAAAAACGTCACGGGGTGGTGTGAATCGGAGGGTCTGAATTAGGATAGGCAGTGAGTGGCAATGTAGAATGGAGAAAAGCACCGCGGGCTGGTCAGCATGGGGAGGTCAGGGAACATGCAGTGGCAATGTAGGATAGGTTTATGAAAAACATCGCGGGGTGGTGCGCATTGTATGGGTGTGTGTTACATTACATTCACTTGTAGGAGTGAGAAAAACATCACGGGGTGGTGCGCATTGTATGGGTGTGTGTTACATTACATTCACTAGTAGGAGTGAGAAAAACATCACGGGGTGGTGCGCATTGTATGGGTGTGTGTTACATTACATTCACTAGTAGGAGTGAGAAAAACATCACGGGGTGGTGTGAATAGGAGAGACTGAATTAGGATAGGCAGTGAGTGGCAATGTAGGATGGAGAAAAGCACCGCGGGGTGGTCAGCATGGGGAGGTCAGGGAACATGCAGTGGCAATGTAGGATATGTTTCTGAAAAACATCGCGGGGTGGTGCACATTGTATGGGTGTGTGTTACATTACATTCACTAGTAGGAGTGAGAAAAACATCACGGGGTGGTGTGAATCGGAGGGTCTGAATTAGGATAGGCAGTGAGTGGCAATGTAGGATGGAGAAAAGCACCGCGGGGTGGTCAGCATGGGGAAGTCAGGGAACATGCAGTGGCAATGTAGGGTAGGTTTCTGAAAAACATCGCCGGGTGGTGTGCATTGTATGGGTGTGTGTTACATTACATTCACTAGTAGGAGTGAGAAAAACATCACGGGGTGGGGCGCATTGTATGGGTGTGTGTTACATTACATTCACTAGTAGGAGTGAGAAACTCATCACGGGGTGGTGCGCATTGTATGGGTGTGTGTTACATTACATTCACTAGTGGGAGTGAGAAAAACATCACGTGGTGGTGTGAATCGGAGGGTCCGAATTAGGATAGGCAGTGAGTGGCAATGTAGGATGGAGAAAAGCACCGCGGGGTGGTCAGAATGGGGAGGTCAGGGGACATGCAGTGGCAATGTATGATAGGTTTCTGAAAAACATCGCGGTGGTGCGCATTGTATGGGTGGGTGTTACATTACATTCACTAGTAGGAGTGAGGAAAACATCACGGGGTGGTGCGCATTGTATGGGTGTGTGTTACATTACATTCACTAGTAGGAGTGAGAAAAACATCACGGGGTGGTGTGAATCGGAGAGACTGAATTAGGATAGGCAGTGAGTGGCAATGTAGGATGGAGAAAAGCACCGCGGGGTGGTCAGCATGGGGAGGTCAGGGAACATGCAGTGGCAATGTAGGATAGGTTTCTGAAAAACATCGCGGGGTGGTGCGCATTGTATGGGTGTGTGTTACATTACATTCACTAGTATGAGTGAGAAAAATATCACGGGGTGGTGCGCATTGTATGGGTGTGTGTTACATTACATTCACTAGTAGGAGTGAGAAAAACACCACGGGGTGGTGTGAATCGGAGGGTCTGAATTAGGATAGGCAGTGAGTGGCAATGTAGGATGGAGAAAAGCACCGCGGGGTGGTCAGCATGGGGAGGTCAGGGAACATGCAGTGGCAATGTAGGATAGGTTTCTGAAAAACATCGCGGGGTGGTGCGCATTGTATGGGTGTGTGTTACATTACATTCACTAGTAGGAGTGAGAAAAACATCACGGGGTGGTGCGCATTGTATGGGTGTGTGTTACATTACATTCACTAGTGGGAGTGAGAAAAACATCACGGGGTGGTGTGAATCGGAGGGTCTGAATTAGGATAGGCAGTGAGTGGCAATGTAGGATGGAGAAAAGCACCGCGGCGTGGTCAGCATGGGGAGGTCAGGGAACATGCAGTGGCAATGTAGGATAGGTTTCTGAAAAATATCGAGGGGTGGTGCGCATTGTATGGGTGTGTGTTACATTACATTCACTTGTAGGAGTTAGAAAAACATCACGGGGTGGTGTGAATCGGATGGTCTGAATTAGGATAGGCAGTGAGTGGAAATGTAGGATGGAGAAAAGACCGCGGGGTGGTCAGCATGGGGAGGTCAGGGAACATGCAGTGGCAATGTAGGATAGGTTTCTGAAAAACATCGCGGGATGGTGCGCATTGTATGGGTGTGTGTTACATTACATTCACTAGTAGGAGTGAGAAAAACATCACGGGGTGGTGCGCATTGTATGGGTGTGTGTTACATTACATTCAATAGTGGGAGTGAGAAAAACATCACGGGGTGGTGTGAATCAGAGGGTCTGAATTAGGATAGGCAGTGAGTGGCAATGTAGGATGGAGAAAAGCACCGCGGGGTGGTCAGCATGGGGAGGTCAGGGAACATGCAGTGGCAATGTAGGATAGGTTTCTGAAAAACATCGCGGGTGGTGCGCATTTTATGGGTGTGTGTTACATTACATTCACTAGTAGGAGTGAGAAAAACATCACGGGGTGGTGCGCATTGTATACGTGTGTGTTACATTACATTCACTAGTGGGAGTGAGAAAAACATCACTGGGTGGTGTGAATCCGAGGGTCTGAATTAGGATAGGCAGTGAGTGGCAATGTAGGATGGAGAAAAGCACCGCGGGGTGGTCAGCATGGGGAGGTAAGGGAACATGCAGTGGCAATGTAGGATAGGTTTCTGAAAAATATCGAGGGGTGGTGCGCATTCTATGGGTGTGTGTTACATTACATTCACTAGTAGGAGTGAGAAAAACATCACGGGGTGGTGCGCATTGTATGGGTGTGTGTTACATAACATTCACTATTAGGAGTGAGAAAAACATCACGGGGTGGTGTGAATCGGAGGGTCTGAATTAGGATAGGCAGTGAGTGGCAATGTAGGATGGAGAAAAGCACCGCGGGGTGGTCAGCATGGGGAGGTCAGGGAACATGCAGTGGCAATATAGGATAGGTTTCTGAAAAACATCGCGGGGTGGTGCGCATTGTATGGGTGTGTGTTACATTACATTCACTAGTAGGAGTGAGAAAAACATCACTGGGTGGTGCGCATTGTATGGGTGTGTGTTACATTACATTCACTAGTAGGAGTGAGAAAAACATCACGGGGTGGTGTGAATCGGTGGGTCTGTATTAGGATAGGCAGTGAGTGGCAATGTAGGATGCAGAAAAGCACCGCGGGGTGGTCAGCATGGGGAGGTCAGGGAACATGCAGTGGCAATGTAGGATAGGTTTCTGAAAAACATCGCGGGGTGGTACGCATTGTATGGGTGTGTGTTACATGACATTCACTAGTAGGAGTGAGAAAAACATCACGGGGTGGTGCTCATTGTATGGGTGTGTGTTACATTACATTCACTAGTAGGAGTGAGAAAAACATCACGGGGTGGTGCGCATTGTATGGGTGTGTGTTACATTACATTCAGTATTAGGAGTGAGAAAAACATCACGGGGTGATGTGAATCGGAGGGTCTGAATGAGGATAGGCAGTGAGTGGCAATGTAGGATGGAGAAAAGCACCGCGGGGTGGTCAGCATGGGGAGGTCAGGGAACATGCAGTGGCAATATAGCATAGGTTTCTGAAAAACATCGCGGGGTGATGCGCATTGTATGGGTGTGTGTTACATTACATTCACTAGTAGGAGTGAGAAAAACATCACTGGGTGGTGCGCATTGTATGGGTGTGTGTTACATTACATTCACTAGTAGGAGTGAGAAAAACATCACGGGGTGGTGTGAATCGGTGGGTCTGTATTAGGATATGCAGTGAGTGGCAATGTAGGATGCAGAAAAGCACCGCGGGGTGGTCAGCATGGGGAGGTCAGGGAACATGCAGTGGCAATGTAGGATAGGTTTATGAAAAACATCGCGGGGTGGTGCGCATTGTATGGGTATGTGTTACATTACATTCACTTGTAGGAGTGAGAAAAACATCACGGGGTGGTGCGCATTGTATGGGTGTGTGTTACATTACATTCACTAGTAGGAGTGAGAAAAACATCACGGGGTGGTGTGAATCGGTGGGTCTGAATTAGGATAGGCAGTGAGTGGCAATGTAGGATGCAGAAAAGCACCGCGGGGTGGTCAGCATGGGGAGGTCAGGGAACATGCAGTGGCAATGTAGGATAGGTTTCTGAAAAACATCGCGGGGTGGTGCGCATTGTATGGGTATGTGTTACATTACATTCACTTGTAGGAGTGAGAAAAACATCACGGGGTGGTGTGAATCGGAGGGTCTGAATTAGGATAGGTAGTGAGTGGCAATGTAGGATGGAGAAAAGCACCGCGGGGTGGTCAGCATGGGGAGGTCAGGGAACATGCAGTGGCAATGTAGGATAGGTTTCTGAAAAAATTCGCGGGGTGGTGCGCATTGTATGGGTGTGTGTTACATTACATTCACTAGTAGGAGTGACAAAAACATCACGGGTTGGTGCGCATTGTATGGGTGTGTGTTACATTACATTCACTAGTAGGAGTGAAAAAACATCACGGGGTGGTGTGAATCGGAGGGTCTGAATTAGGATAGGCAGTGAGTGGCAATGTAGGATGGAGAAAAGCACCGCGGGGTGGTCAGCATGGGGAGGTCAGGGAAAATGCTGTGGCAATGTAGGATAGGTTTCTGAAAAACATCGCGGGGTGGTGCGCATTGTATGGGTGTGTGTTACATTACATTCACTAGTAGGAGTGAGAAAAACATCACGGGGTGGTGCGCATTGTATGGGTGTGTGTTACATTACATTCACTAGTAGGAGTGAGAAAAACACCACCGGATGGTGTGAATCGGAGGGTCTGAATTTGGATAGGCAGTGAGTGGCAATGTAGGATGGAGAAAAGCACCGCGGGGTGGTCAGCATGGGGAGGTCAGGGAACATGCACTGGCAATGTAGGATAGGTTTCTGAAAAACATCGCGGGGTGGTGCGCATTGTATGGTTGTGTGTTACATTACATTCACTAGTAGGAGTGAGAAAAACATCACGGGGTGGTGCGCATTGTATGGGTGTGTATTACATTACATTCACTAGTAGGAGTGAGAAAAACACCACGGGGTGGTGTGAATCGGAGGGACTGAATTAGGATAGGCAGTGAGTGGCAATGTAGGATGGAGAAAAGCACCGCGGGGTGGTCAGCATGGGGAGGTCAGGGAACATGCAGTGACAATGTAGGATAGGTTTCTGAAAAACATCGCGGGGTGGTGCGCATTGTATGGGTGTGTGTTACATTACATTCACTAGTAGGAGTGAGAAAAACATCACGTGGTGGTGCGCATTGTATGGATGTGTGTTACATTACATTCACTAGTAGGAGTGAGAAAAACACCACGGTGTGGTGTGAATCGGAGGGTCTGAATTAGGATAGGCAGTGAGTGGGAATGTAGGATGGAGAAAAGCACCGTGGGGTGGTCAGCATGGGGAGGTCAGGGAACATGCAGTGGCAATGTAGGATAGGATTCTGAAAAACATCGCGGGGTGGTGCGCATTGTATGGGTGTGTGTTACATTACATTCACTAGTAGGAGTGAGAAAAACATCACGGGGTGGTGCGCATTGTATGGGTGTGTGTTACATTACATTCACTAGTGGGAGTGAGAAAAACATCACGGGGTGGTGTGAATCGGAGGGTCTGAATTAGGATAGGCAGTGAGTGGCAATGTAGGATGGAGAAAAGCACCGCGGGGTGGTCAGCATGGGGAGGTCAGGGAACATGCAGTGGCAATGTAGGATAGGTTTCTGAAAAACATCGCGGGGTGGTGCGCATTTTATGGGTGTGTGTTACATTACATTCACTAGTAGGAGTGAGAAAAACATCACGGGGTGGTGCGCATTGTATGGGTGTGTGTTACATTACATTCCCTAGTGGGAGTGAGAAAAACATCACTGGGTGGTGTGAATCGGAGGGTCTGAATTAGGATAGGCAGTGAGTGGCAATGTAGGATGGAGAAAAGCACCGCGGGGTGGTCAGCATGGGGAGGTCAGGGAACACGCAGTGGCAATGTAGGATAGGTTTCTGAAAAATATCGAGGGGTGGTGCGCATTCTATGGGTGTGTGTTACATTACATTCACTTGTAGGAGTGAGAAAAACATCACAGGGTGGTGTGAATCGCAGGGTCTGAATTAGGATAGGCAGTGAGTGGCAATGTAGGATGGATTAAAGCACCGCGGGGTGGTCAGCATGGGGAGGTCAGGAAACATGCAGTGGCAATGTAGGATAGGTTTCTGAAAAACATCGAGGGGTGGTGCGCATTGTATGGGTGTGTGTTACATTACATTCACTAGTAGGAGTGAGAAAAACATCACGGGGTGGTGTGCATTGTATGGGTGTGTGTTACATTACATTCACTAGTAGGAGTGAGAAAAACATCACGGGGTGGTGTGAATCGGAGGTTCTGTATTAGGATAGGCAGTGAGTGGCAATGTAGGATGGAGAAAAGCACCATGGGCTGGTCAGCATGGGGTGGTCAGGGAACATGCAGTGGCAATGTAGGATAGGTTTCTGAAAAACATCGCGGGGTGGTGCGCATTGTATGGGTGTGTGTTACATTACATTCACTAGTAGGAGTGAGAAAGACATCACGGGGTGGTGCGCATTGGAGAGACTGAATTAGGATAGGCAGTGAGTGGCAATGTAGGATGGAGAAAAGCACCGCGGGGTGGTCAGCATGGGGAGGTCAGGGAACATGCAGTGGCAATGTAGGATATGTTTCTGAAAAACATCGCGGATTGGTGCGCATTGTATGGGTGTGTGTTACATTACAATCACTAGTAGGAGGGAGAAAAACATCACGGGGTGGTGCGCATTGTATTGGTGTGTGTTACATTACATTCACTAGTAGGAGTGAGAAAAACACCACGGGGTGGTGTGAATCGGAGGGTCTGAATTAGGATAGGCAGTGAGTGGCAATGTAGGATGGAGAAAAGCACCACGGGCTGGTCAGCATGGGCAGGTCAGGGAACATGCAGTGGCAATGTAGGATAGGTTTCTGAAAAACATCGCGGGGTGGTGCGCATTGTATGGGTGTGTGTTACATTACATTCACTAGTAGGAGTGAGAAAAACATCACGGGGTGGTGCGCATTGTATGGGTGTGTGTTACATTACATTCACTATTAGGAGTGAGAAAAACATCACGGGTTGGGGCGCATTGTATGGGTGTGTGTTACATTACATTCACTAGTAGGAGTGAGAAAAACATCACGGGGTGGTGCGCATTGTATGGGTGTGTGTTACATTACATTCACTAGTAGGAGTGAGAAAAACATCACGGGGTGGTGCGCATTGTATGGGTGTGTGTTACATTACATTCACTAGTAGGAGTGAGAAAAACATCACGGGTTGGGGCGCATTGTATGGGTGTGTGTTACATTACATTCACTAGTAGGAGTGACAAAAACATCACGGGGTGGTGCGCATTGTATGGGTGTGTGTTACATTACATTCACTAGTAGGAGTGAAAAAACATCTAGGGGTGGTGTGAATCGGAGGGTCTGAATTAGGATAGGCAGTGAGTGGCAATGTAGGATGGAGAAAAGCACCGCGGGGTGGTCAGCATGGGGAGGTCAGGGAAAATGCTGTGGCAATGTAGGATAGGTTTCTGAAAAACATCGCGGGGTGGTGCGCATTGTATGGGTGTGTGTTACATTACATTCACTAGTAGGAGTGAGAAAAACATCACGGGGTGGTGCGCATTGTATGGGTGTGTGTTACATTACATTCACTAGTAGGAGTGAGAAAAACACCACCGGATGGTGTGAATCGGAGGGTCTGAATTTGGATAGGCAGTGAGTGGCAATGTAGGATGGAGAAAAGCACCGCGGGGTGGTCAGCATGGGGAGGTCAGGGAACATGCAGTGGCAATGTAGGATAGGTTTCTGAAAAACATCGCGGGGTGGTGCGCATTGTATGGTTGTGTGTTACATTACATTCACTAGTAGGAGTGAGAAAAACATCACGGGGTGGTGCGCATTGTATGGGTGTGTATTACATTACATTCACTAGTAGGAGTGAGAAAAACACCACGGGGTGGTGTGAATCGGAGGGACTGAATTAGGATAGGCAGTGAGTGGCAATGTAGGATGGAGAAAAGCACCGCGGGGTGGTCAGCATGGGGAGGTCAGGGAACATGCAGTGACAATGTAGGATAGGTTTCTGAAAAACATCGCGGGGTGTTGCGCATTGTATGGGTGTGTGTTACATTACATTCACTAGTAGGAGTGAGAAAAACATCACGTGGTGGTGCGCATTGTATGGATGTGTGTTACATTACATTCACTAGTAGGAGTGAGAAAAACATCACGGGGTGGTGTGAATCGGAGGGTCTGAATTAGGATAGGCAGTGAGTGGCAATGTAGGATGGAGAAAAGCACCGCGGGGTGGTCAGCATGGGGAGGTCAGGGAACATGCAGTGGCAATGTAGGATAGGTTTCTGAAAAACATCGCGGGGTGGTGCGCATTTTATGGGTGTGTGTTACATTACATTCACTAGTAGGAGTGAGAAAAACATCACGGGGTGGTGCGCATTGTATGGGTGTGTGTTACATTACATTCACTAGTGGGAGTGAGAAAAACATCACTGGGTGGTGTGAATCGGAGGGTCTGAATTAGGATAGGCAGTGAGTGCCAATGTAGGATGGTGAAAAGCACCGCGGGGTGGTCAGCATGGGGAGGTCAGGGAACACGCAGTGGCAATGTAGGATAGGTTTCTGAAAAATATCGAGGGGTGGTGCGCATTCTATGGGTGTGTGTTACATTACATTCACTTGTAGGAGTGAGAAAAACATCACAGGGTGGTGTGAATCGGAGGGTCTGAATTAGGATAGGCAGTGAGTGGCAATGTAGGATGGATTAAAGCACCGCGGGGTGGTCAGCATGGGGAGGTCAGTAAACATGCAGTGGCAATGTCGGATAGGTTTCTGAAAAACATCGAGGGGTGGTGCGCATTGTATGGGTGTGTGTTACATTACATTCACTAGTAGGAGTGAGAAAAACATCACGGGGTGGTGTGCATTGTATGGGTGTGTGTTACATTACATTCACTAGTAGGAGTGAGAAAAACATCACGGGGTGGTGTGAATCGGAGGTTCTGAATTAGGATAGGCAGTGAGTGGCAATGTAGGATGGAGAAAAGCACCATGGGCTGGTCAGCATGGGGTGGTCAGGGAACATGCAGTGGCAATGTAGGATAGGTTTCTGAAAAACATCGCGGGGTGGTGCGCATTGTATGGGTGTGTGTTACATTACATTCACTAGTAGGAGTGAGAAAGACATCACGGGGTGGTGCGCATTGTATGGGTGTGTGTTACATTACATTCACTACTAGGAGTTAGAAAAACATCACGGGGTGGTGTGAATTGGAGAGACTGAATTAGGATAGGCAGTGAGTGGCAATGTAGGATGCAGAAAAGCACCGCGGGGTGGTCAGCATGGGGAGGTCAGGGAACATGCAGTGGCAATGTAGGATATGTTTCTGAAAAACATCGCGGATTGGTGCGCATTGTATGGGTGTGTGTTACATTACAATCACTAGTAGGAGGGAGAAAAACATCACGGGGTGGTGCGCATTGTATTGGTGTGTGTTACATTACATTCACTAGTAGGAGTGAGAAAAACACCACGGGGTGGTGTGAATCGGAGGGTCTGAATTAGGATAGGCAGTGAGTGGCAATGTAGGATGGAGAAAAGCACCACGGGCTGGTCAGCATGGGCAGGTCAGGGAACATGCAGTGGCAATGTAGGATAGGTTTCTGAAAAACATCGCGGGGTGGTGCACATTGTATGGGTGTGTGTTACATTACATTCACTAGTAGGAGTGAGAAAAACATCACGGGGTGGTGCGCATTGTATGGGTGTGTGTTACATTACATTCACTATTAGGGGTGAGAAAAACATCACGGGTTGGGGCGCATTGTATGGGTGTGTGTTACATTACATTCACTAGTAGGAGTGAGAAAAACATCACGGGGTGGTGCGCATTGTATGGGTGTGTGTTACATTACATTCACTAGTAGGAGTGAGAAAAACATCACGGAGTGGTGCGCATTGTATGGGTGTGTGTTACATTACATTCACTAGTAGGAGTGAGAAAAACATCACGGGTTGGGGCGCATTGTATGGGTGTGTGTTACATTACTTTCACTAGTAGGAGTGACAAAAACATCACGCGGTCGTGCGCATTGTATGGGTGTGTGTTACATTACATTCACTAGTAGGAGTGAAAAAACATCACGGGGTGGTGTGAATCGGAGGGTCTGAATTAGGATAGGCAGTGAGTGGCAATGTAGGATGGAGAAAAGCACCGCGGGGTGGTCAGCATGGGGAGGTCAGGGAAAATGCTGTGGCAATGTAGGATAGGTTTCTGAAAAACATCGCGGGGTGGTGCGCATTGTATGGGTGTGTGTTACATTACATTCACTAGTAAGAGTGAGAAAAACATCACGGGGTGGTGCGCATTGTATGGGTGTGTGTTACATTACATTCACTAGTAGGAGTGAGAAAAACACCACCGGATGGTGTGAATCGGAGGGACTGAATTAGGATAGGCAGTGAGTGGCAATGTAGGATGGAGAAAAGCACCGCGGGGTGGTCAGCATGGGGAGGTCAGGGAACATGCAGTGGCAATGTAGGATAGGTTTCTGAAAAACATCGCGGGGTGGTGCGCATTTTATGGGTGTGTGTTACATTACATTCACTAGTAGGAGTGAGAAAAACTTCACGGGGTGGTGCGCATTGTATGGGTGTGTGTTACATTACATTCACTAGTGGGAGTGAGAAAAACATCACTGGGTGGTGTGAATCGGAGGGTCTGAATTAGGATAGGCAGTGAGTGGCAATGTAGGATGGAGAAAAGCACCGCGGGGTGGTCAGCATGGGGAGGTCAGGGAACACGCAGTGGCAATGTAGGATAGGTTTCTGAAAAATATCGAGGGGTGGTGCGCATTCTATGGGTGTGTGTTACATTACATTCACTTGTAGGAGTGAGAAAAACATCACAGGGTGGTGTGAATCGGAGGGTCTGAATTAGGATAGGCAGTGAGTGGCAATGTAGGATGGAGAAAAGCACCGCGGGGTGGTCAGCATGGGGAGGTCAGGAAACATGCAGTGGCAATGTAGGATAGGTTTCTGAAAAACATCGAGGGGTGGTGCGCATTGTATGGGTGTGTGTTACATTACATTCACTAGTAGGAGTGAGAAAAACATCACGGGGTGGTGTGCATTGTATGGGTGTGTGTTACATTACATTCACTAGTAGGAGTGAGAAAAACATCACGGGGTGGTGTGAATCGGAGGTTCTGAATTAGGATAGGCAGTGAGTGGCAATGTAGGATGGAGAAAAGCACCACGGGCTGGTCAGCATGGGCAGGTCAGGGAACATGCAGTGGCAATGTAGGATAGGTTTCTGAAAAACATCGCGGGGTGGTGCGCATGGTATGGGTGTGTGTTACATTACATTCACTAGTAGGAGTGAGAAAAACATCACGGGGTGGTGCGCATTGTATGGGTGTGTGTTACATTACATTCACTATTAGGAGTGAGAAAAACATCACGGGTTGGGGCGCATTGTATGGGTGTGTGTTACATTACATTCACTAGTAGGAGTGAGAAAAACATCACGGGGTGGTGCGCATTGTATGGGTGTGTGTTACATTACATTCACTAGTAGGAGTGAGAAAAACATCACGGGGTGGTGCGCATTGTATGGGTGTGTGTTACATTACATTCACTAGTAGGAGTGAGAAAAACATCACGGGTTGGGGCGCATTGTATGGGTGTGTGTTACATTACATTCACTAGTAGGAGTGACAAAAACATCACGGGGTGGTGCGCATTGTATGGGTGTGTGTTACATTACATTCACTAGTAGGAGTGAAAAAACATCTAGGGGTGGTGTGAATCGGAGGGTCTGAATTAGGATAGGCAGTGAGTGGCAATGTAGGATGGAGAAAAGCACCGCGGGGTGGTCAGCATGGGGAGGTCAGGGAAAATGCTGTGGCAATGTAGGATAGGTTTCTGAAAAACATCGCGGGGTGGTGCGCATTGTATGGGTGTGTGTTACATTACATTCACTAGTAGGAGTGAGAAAAACATCACGGGGTGGTGCGCATTGTATGGGTGTGTGTTACATTACATTCACTAGTAGGAGTGAGAAAAACATCACCGGATGGTGTGAATCGGAGGGTCTGAATTTGGATAGGCAGTGAGTGGCAATGTAGGATGGAGAAAAGCACCGCGGGGTGGTCAGCATGGGGAGGTCAGGGAACATGCAGTGGCAATGTAGGATAGGTTTCTGAAAAACATCGCGGGGTGGTGCGCATTGTATGGTTGTGTGTTACATTACATTCACTAGTAGGAGTGAGAAAAACATCACGGGGTGGTGCGCATTGTATGGGTGTGTATTACATTACATTCACTAGTAGGAGTGAGAAAAACACCACGGGGTGGTGTGAATCGGAGGGACTGAATTAGGATAGGCAGTGAGTGGCAATGTAGGATGGAGAAAAGCACCGCGGGGTGGTCAGCATGGGGAGGTCAGGGAACATGCAGTGACAATGTAGGATAGGTTTCTGAAAAACATCGCGGGGTGGTGCGCATTGTATGGGTGTGTGTTACATTACATTCACTAGTAGGAGTGAGAAAAACATCACGTGGTGGTGCGCATTGTATGGATGTGTGTTACATTACATTCACTAGTAGGAGTGAGAAAAACATCACGGGGTGGTGTGAATCGGAGGGTCTGAATTAGGATAGGCAGTGAGTGGCAATGTAGGATGGAGAAAAGCACCGCGGGGTGGTCAGCATGGGGAGGTCAGGGAACATGCAGTGGCAATGTAGGATAGGTTTCTGAAAAACATCGCGGGGTGGTGCGCATTTTATGGGTGTGTGTTACATTACATTCACTAGTAGGAGTGAGAAAAACATCACGGGGTGGTGCGCATTGTATGGGTGTGTGTTACATTACATTCACTAGTGGGAGTGAGAAAAACATCACTGGGTGGTGTGAATCGGAGGGTCTGAATTAGGATAGGCAGTGAGTGGCAATGTAGGATGGTGAAAAGCACCGCGGGGTGGTCAGCATGGGGAGGTCAGGGAACACGCAGTGGCAATGTAGGATAGGTTTCTGAAAAATATCGAGGGGTGGTGCGCATTCTATGGGTGTGTGTTACATTACATTCACTTGTAGGAGTGAGAAAAACATCACAGGGTGGTGTGAATCGGAGGGTCTGAATTAGGATAGGCATTGAGTGGCAATGTAGGATGGATTAAAGCACCGCGGGGTGGTCAGCATGGGGAGGTCAGTAAACATGCAGTGGCAATGTCGGATAGGTTTCTGAAAAACATCTAGGGGTGGTGCGCATTGTATGGGTGTGTGTTACATTACATTCACTAGTAGGAGTGAGAAAAACATCACGGGGTGGTGTGCATTGTATGGGTGTGTGTTACATTACATTCACTAGTAGGAGTGAGAAAAACATCACGGGGTGGTGTGAATCGGAGGTTCTGAATTAGGATAGGCAGTGAGTGGCAATGTAGGATGGAGAAAAGCACCATGGGCTGGTCAGCATGGGGTGGTCAGGGAACATGCAGTGGCAATGTAGGATAGGTTTCTGAAAAACATCGCGGGGTGGTGCGCATTGTATGGGTGTGTGTTACATTACATTCACTAGTAGGAGTGAGAAAGACATCACGGGGTGGTGCGCATTGTATGGGTGTGTGTTACATTACATTCACTACTAGGAGTTAGAAAAACATCACGGGGTGGTGTGAATTGGAGAGACTGAATTAGGATAGGCAGTGAGTGGCAATGTAGGATGCAGAAAAGCACCGCGGGGTGGTCAGCATGGGGAGGTCAGGGAACATGCAGTGGCAATGTAGGATATGTTTCTGAAAAACATCGCGGATTGGTGCGCATTGTATGGGTGTGTGTTACATTACAATCACTAGTAGGAGGGAGAAAAACATCACGGGGTGGTGCGCATTGTATTGGTGTGTGTTACATTACATTCACTAGTGGGAGTGAGAAAAACACCACGGGGTGGTGTGAATCGGAGGGTCTGAATTAGGATAGGCAGTGAGTGGCAATGTAGGATGGAGAAAAGCACCACGGGCTGGTCAGCATGGGCAGGTCAGGGAACATGCAGTGGCAATGTAGGATAGGTTTCTGAAAAACATCGCGGGGTGGTGCACATTGTATGGGTGTGTGTTACATTACATTCACTAGTAGGAGTGAGAAAAACATCACGGGGTGGTGCGCATTGTATGGGTGTGTGTTACATTACATTCACTATTAGGGGTGAGAAAAACATCACGGGTTGGGGCGCATTGTATGGGTGTGTGTTACATTACATTCACTAGTAGGAGTGAGAAAAACATCACGGGGTGGTGCGCATTGTATGGGTGTGTGTTACATTACATTCACTAGTAGGAGTGAGAAAAACATCACGGAGTGGTGCGCATTGTATGGGTGTGTGTTACATTACATTCACTAGTAGGAGTGAGAAAAACATCACGGGTTGGGGCGCATTGTATGGGTGTGTGTTACATTACTTTCACTAGTAGGAGTGACAAAAACTTCACGCGGTCGTGCGCATTGTATGGGTGTGTGTTACATTACATTCACTAGTAGGAGTGAAAAAACATCACGGGGTGGTGTGAATCGGAGGGTCTGAATTAGGATAGGCAGTGAGTGGCAATGTAGGATGGAGAAAAGCACCGCGGGGTGGTCAGCATGGGGAGGTCAGGGAAAATGCTGTGGCAATGTAGGATAGGTTTCTGAAAAACATCGCGGGGTGGTGCGCATTGTATGGGTGTGTGTTACATTACATTCACTAGTAAGAGTGAGAAAAACATCACGGGGTGGTGCGCATTGTATGGGTGTGTGTTACATTACATTCACTAGTAGGAGTGAGAAAAACACCACCGGATGGTGTGAATCGGAGGGACTGAATTAGGATAGGCAGTGAGTGGCAATGTAGGATGGAGAAAAGCACCGCGGGGTGGTCAGCATGGGGAGGTCAGGGAACATGCAGTGGCAATGTAGGATAGGTTTCTGAAAAACATCGCGGGGTGGTGCGCATTTTATGGGTGTGTGTTACATTACATTCACTAGTAGGAGTGAGAAAAACTTCACGGGGTGGTGCGCATTGTATGGGTGTGTGTTACATTACATTCACTAGTGGGAGTGAGAAAAACATCACTGGGTGGTGTGAATCGGAGGGTCTGAATTAGGATAGGCAGTGAGTGGCAATGTAGGATGGAGAAAAGCACCGCGGGGTGGTCAGCATGGGGAGGTCAGGGAACACGCAGTGGCAATGTAGGATAGGTTTCTGAAAAATATCGAGGGGTGGTGCGCATTCTATGGGTGTGTGTTACATTACATTCACTTGTAGGAGTGAGAAAAACATCACAGGGTGGTGTGAATCGGAGGGTCTGAATTAGGATAGGCAGTGAGTGGCAATGTAGGATGGAGAAAAGCACCGCGGGGTGGTCAGCATGGGGAGGTCAGGAAACATGCAGTGGCAATGTAGGTTAGGTTTCTGAAAAACATCGAGGGGTGGTGCGCATTGTATGGGTGTGTGTTACATTACATTCACTAGTAGGAGTGAGAAAAACATCACGGGGTGGTGTGCATTGTATGGGTGTGTGTTACATTACATTCACTAGTAGGAGTGAGAAAAACATCACGGGGTGGTGTGAATCGGAGGTTCTGAATTAGGATAGGCAGTGAGTGGCAATGTAGGATGGAGAAAAGCACCATGGGCTGGTCAGCATGGGGTGGTGAGGGAACATGCAGTGGCAATGTAGGATAGGTTTCTGAAAAACATCGCGGGGTGGTGCGCATTGTATGGGTGTGTGTTACATTACATTCACTAGTAGGAGTGAGAAAGACATCACGGGGTGGTGCGCATTGTATGGGTGTGTGTTACATTACATTCACTACTAGGAGTTAGAAAAACATCACGGGGTGGTGTGAATTGGAGAGACTGAATTAGGATAGGCAGTGAGTGGCAATGTAGGATGGAGAAAAGCACCGCGGGGTGGTCAGCATGGGGAGGTCAGGGAACATGCAGTGGCAATGTAGGATATGTTTCTGAAAAACATCGCGGATTGGTGCGCATTGTATGGGTGTGTGTTACATTACATTCACTAGTAGGAGTGAGAAAAACATCACGGGGTGGTGCGCATTGTATTGGTGTGTGTTACATTACATTCACTAGTAGGAGTGAGAAAAACACCACGGGGTGGTGTGAATCGGAGGATTTGAATTAGGATAGGCAGTGAGTGGCAATGTAGGATGGAGAAAAGCACCACGGGCTGGTCAGCATGGGCAGGTCAGGGAACATGCAGAGGCAATGTAGGATAGGTTTCTGAAAAACATCGCGGGGTGGTGCACATTGTATGGGTGTGTGTTACATTACATTCACTAGTAGGAGTGAGAAAAACATCACGAGGTGGTGCGCATTGTATGGGTGTGTGTTACATTACATTCACTATTAGGAGTGAGAAAAACATCACGGGGTGGTGTGAATCGGACGGT
Organism: Cavia porcellus; assembly: GCF_034190915.1. Taxonomy (NCBI): domain Eukaryota; kingdom Metazoa; phylum Chordata; class Mammalia; order Rodentia; family Caviidae; genus Cavia; species Cavia porcellus. Next base: position 34,911,292 of record NW_026947515.1, read on the forward strand.
CTGAATTAGGATAGCCAGTGAGTGGCAATGTAGGATGGAGAAAAGCACCGCGGGGTGGTCAGCATGGGGAGGTCAGGGAACATGCAGTGGCAATATAGGATAGGTTTCTGAAAAAAATCGCGGGGTGGTGCGCATTGTATGGGTGTGTGTTACATTACATTCACTAGTAGGAGTGAGAAAAACATCACGTGGTGGTGCGCATTGTATGGATGTGTGTTACATTACATTCACTAGTAGGAGTGAGAAAAACACCACCGTGTGGTGTGAATCGGAGGGTCTGAATTAGGATAGGCAGTGAGTGGCAATGTAGGATGGAGAAAAGCACCGCGGGGTGGTCAGCATGGGGAGGTCAGGGAACATGCAGTGGCAATGTAGGATAGGATTCTGAAAAACATCGCGGGGTGGTGCGCATTGTATGGGTGTGTGTTACATTACATTCACTAGTAGGAGTGAGAAAAACATCACGGGGTGGTGCGCATTGTATGGGTGTGTGTTACATTACATTCACTAGTGGGAGTGAGAAAAACATCACGGGGTGGTGTGAATCGGACGGTCTGAATTAGGATAGGCAGTGAGTGGCAATGTAGGATGGAGAAAAGCACCGCGGGGTGGTCCGCATGGGGAGGTCAGGGAACATGCAGTGGCAATATAGGATAGGTTTCTGAAAAAAATCGCCGGGTGGTGCGCATTGTATGGGTGTGTGTTACATTACATTCACTAGTAGGAGTGAGAAAAACATCACGTGGTGGTGCGCATTGTATGGATGTGTGTTACATTACATTCACTAGTAGGAGTGAGAAAAACACCACCGTGTGGTGTGAATCGGAGGGTCTGAATTAGGATAGGCAGTGAGTGGCAATGTAGGATGGAGAAAAGCACCGCGGGGTGGTCAGCATGGGGAGGTCAGGGAACATGCAGTGGCAATGTAGGATAGGATTCTGAAAAACATCGCGGGGTGGTGCGCATTGTATGGGTGTGTGTTACATTACATTCACTAGTAGGAGTGAGAAAAACATCACGGGGTGGTGCGCATTGTATGGGTGTGTGTTACATTACATTCACTAATGGGAGTGAGAAAAACATCACGGGGTGGTGTGAATCGGAGGGTCTGAATTAGGATAGGCAGTGAGTGGCAATGTAGGATGGAGAAAAGCACCGCGGGGTGGTCAGCATGGGGAGGTCAGGGAACATGCAGTGGCAATGTAGGATAGGTTTCTGAAAAACATCGCTGGGTGGTGCGCATTTTATGGGTGTGTGTTACATTACATTCACTAGTAGGAGTGAGAAAAACATCACGGGGTGGTGCGCATTGTATGGGTGTGTGTTACATTACATTCACTAGTGGGAGTGAGAAAAACATCACTGGGTGGTGTGAATCGGAGGGTCTGAATTAGGATAGGCAGTGAGTGGCAATGTAGGATGGAGAAAAGCACCGCGGGGTGGTCAGCATGGGGAGGTCAGGGAATACGCAGTGGCAATGTAGGATAGGTTTCTGAAAAATATCGAGGGGTGGTGCGCATTCTATGGGTGTGTGTTACATTACATTCACTTGTAGGAGTGAGAAAAACATCACGGGGTGGTGTGAATCGGAGGGTCTGAATTAGGATAGGCAGTGAGTGGCAATGTAGGATGGAGAAAAGCACCGCGGGGTGGTCAGCATGGGGAGGTCAGGAAACATGCAGTGGCAATGTAGGATAGGTTTCTGAAAAACATCGGGGGGTGGTGCGCATTGTATGGGTGTGTGTTACATTACATTCACTAGTAGGAGTGAGAAAAACATCACGGGGTGGTGTGCATTGTATGGGTGTGTGTTACATTACATTCACTAGTAGGAGTGAGAAAAACATCACGGGGTGGTGTGAATCGGAGGTTCTGAATTAGGATAGGCAGTGAGTGGCAATGTAGGATGGAGAAAAGCACCATGGGCTGGTCAGCATGGGGTGGTCAGGGAACATGCAGTGGCAATGTAGGATAGGTTTCTGAAAAACATCGCGGGGTGGTGCGAATTGTATGGGTGTGTGTTACATTACATTCACTAGTAGGAGTGAGAAAGACATCACGGGGTGGTGCGCATTGTATGGGTGTGTGTTACATTACATTCACTACTAGGAGTTAGAAAAACATCACGAGGTGGTGTGAATTGGAGAGACTGAATTAGGATAGGCAGTGAGTGGCAATGTAGGATGGAGAAAAGCACCGCGGAGTGGTCAGCATGGGGAGGTCAGGGAACATGCAGTGGCAATGTAGGATATTTTTCTGAAAAACATCGCGGATTGGTGCGCATTGTATGGGTGTGTGTTACATTACATTCACTAGTAGGAGTGAGAAAAACATCACGGGGTGGTGCGCATTGTATTGGTGTGTGTTACATTACATTCACTAGTAGGAGTGAGAAAAACACCACGGGGTGGTGTGAATCGGAGGGTCTGAATTAGGATAGGCAGTGAGTGGCAATGTAGGATGGAGAAAAGCACCACGGGCTGGTCAGCATGGGCAGGTCAGGGAACATGCAGTGGCAATGTAGGATAGGTTTCTGAAAAACATCGCGGGGTGGTGCACATTGTATGGGTGTGTGTTACATTACATTCACTAGTAGGAGTGAGAAAAACATCACGGGGTGGTGCGCATTGTATGGGTGTGTGTTACATTACATTCACTATTAGGAGTGAGAAAAACATCACGGGTTGGGGCGCATTGTATGGGTGTGTGTTACATTACATTCACTAGTAGGAGTGAGAAAAACATCACGGGGTGGTGCGCATTGTATGGGTGTGTGTTACATTACATTCACTAGTAGGAGTGAGAAAAACATCACGGGGTGGTGCGCATTGTATGGGTGTGTGTTACATTACATTCACTAGTAGGAGTGAGAAAAACATCACGGGTTGGGGCGCATTGTATGGGTGTGTGTTACATTACATTCACTAGTAGGAGTGACAAAAACATCACGGGGTGGTGCGCATTGTATGGGTGTGTGTTACATTACATTCACTAGTAGGAGTGAAAAAACATCACGGGGTGGTGTGAATCGGAGGGTCTGAATTAGGATAGGCAGTGAGTGGCAATGTAGGATGGAGAAAAGCACCGCGGGGTGGTCAGCATGGGGAGGTCAGGGAAAATGCTGTGGCAATGTAGGATAGGTTTCTGAAAAACAACGCGGGGTGGTGCGCATTGTATGGGTGTGTGTTACATTACATTCACTAGTAAGAGTGAGAAAAACATCACGGGGTGGTGCGCATTGTATGGGTGTGTGTTACATTACATTCACTAGTAGGAGTGAGAAAAACACCACCGGATGGTGTGAATCGGAGGGTCTGAATTTGGATAGGCAGTGAGTGGCAATGTAGGATGGAGAAAAGCACCGCGGGGTGGTCAGCATAGGGAGGTCAGGGAACATGCAGTGGCAATGTAGGATAGGTTTCTGAAAAACATCGCGGGGTGGTGCGCATTGTATGGTTGTGTGTTACATTACATTCACTAGTAGGAGTGAGAAAATCATCACGGGGTGGTGCGCATTGTATGGGTGTGTGTTACATTACATTCACTAGTAGGAGTGAGAAAAACACCACGGGGTGGTGTGAATCGGAGGGTCTGAATTAGGATAGGCAGTGAGTGGCAATGTAGGATGGAGAAAAGCACCGCGGGGTGGTCAGCATGGGGAGGTCAGGGAACATGCAGTGACAATGTAGGATAGGTTTCTGAAAAACATCGCGGGGTGGTGCGCATTGTATGGGTGTGTGTTACATTACATTCACTAGTAGGAGTGAGAAAAACATCACGTGGTGGTGCGCATTGTATGGATGTGTGTTACATTACATTCACTAGTAGGAGTGAGAAAAACACCACGGGGTGGTGTGAATCGGAGGGTCTGAATTAGGATAGGCAGTGAGTGGCAATGTAGGATGGAGAAAAGCACCGCGGGGTGGTCAGCATGGGGAGGTCAGGGAACATGCAGTGGCAATGTAGGATAGGATTCTGAAAAACATCGCGGGGTGGTGCGCATTGTATGGGTGTGTGTTACATTACATTCACTAGTAGGAGTGAGAAAAACATCACGGGGTGGTGCGCATTGTATGGGTGTGTGTTACATTACATTCACTAGTGGGAGTGAGAAAAACATCACGGGGTGGTGTGAATCAGAGGGTCTGAATTAGGATAGGCAGTGAGTGGCAATGTAGGATGGAGAAAAGCACCGCGGGGTGGTCAGCATGGGGAGGTCAGGGAACATGCAGTGGCAATGTAGGATAGGTTTCTGAAAAACATCGCGGGGTGGTGCGCATTTTATGGGTGTGTGTTACATTACATTCACTAGTAGGAGTGAGAAAAACATCACGGGGTGGTGCGCATTGTATGGGTGTGTGTTACATTACATTCACTAGTGGGAGTGAGAAAAACATCACTGGGTGGTGTGAATCGGAGGGTCTGAATTAGGATAGGCAGTGAGTGGCAATGTAGGATGGAGAAAAGCACCGCGGGGTGGTCAGCATGGGGAGGTCAGGGAACACGCAGTGTCAATGTAGGATAGGTTTCTGAAAAATATCGAGGGGTGGTGCGCATTCTATGGGTGTGTGTTACATTACATTCACTTGTAGGAGTGAGAAAAACATCACAGGGTGGTGTGAATCGGAGGGTCTGAATTAGGATAGGCAGTGAGTGGCAATGTAGGATGGAGAAAAGCACCGCGGGGTGGTCAGCATGGGGAGGTCAGGAAACATGCAGTGGCAATGTAGGATAGGTTTCTGAAAAACATCGAGGGGTGGTGCGCATTGTATGGGTGTGTGTTACATTATATTCACTAGTAGGAGTGAGAAAAACATCACGGGGTGGTGTGCATTGTATGGGTGTGTGTTACATTACATTCACTAGTAGGAGTGAGAAAAACATCACGGGGTGGTGTGAATCGGAGGTTCTCAATTAGGATAGGCAGTGAGTGGCAATGTAGGATGGAGACAAGCACCATGGGCTGGTCAGCATGGGGTGGTCAGGGAACATGCAGTGGCAATGTAGGATAGGTTTCTGAAAAACATCGCGGGGTGGTGCGCATTGTATGGGTGTGTGTTACATTACATTCACTAGTAGGAGTGAGAAAGACATCACGGGGTGGTGCGCATTGTATGGGTGTGTGTTACATTACATTCACTACTAGGAGTTAGAAAAACATCACGGGGTGGTGTGAATTGGAGAGACTGAATTAGGATAGGCAGTGAGTGGCAATGTAGGATGGAGAAAAGCACCGCGGGGTGGTCAGCATTGGGAGGTCAGGGAACATGCAGTGGCAATGTAGGATATGTTTCTGAAAAACATCGCGGATTGGTGCGCATTGTATGGGTGTGTGTTACATTACATTCACTAGTAGGAGTGAGAAAAACACCACGGGGTGGTGTGAATCGGAGGATCTGAATTAGGATAGGCAGTGAGTGGCAATGTAGGATGGAGAAAAGCACCACGGGCTGGTCAGCATGGGCAGGTCAGGGAACATGCAGTGGCAATGTAGGATAGGTTTCTGAAAAACATCACGGGGTGGTGCACATTGCATGGGTGTGTGTTACATTACATTCACTAGTAGGAGTGAGAAAAACATCACGGGGTGGTGCGCATTGTATGGGTGTGTGTTACATTACATTCACTATTAGGAGTGAGAAAAACATCACGGGGTGGTGTGAATCGGAGAGTCTGAATTAGGATAGGCAGTGAGTGGCAATGTAGGATGGAGAAAAGCACCGCGGGGTGGTCAGCATGGGGAGGTCAGGGAACATGCAGTGGCAATATAGGATAGGTTTCTGAAAAACATCGCGGGGTGGTGCGCATTGTATGGGTGTGTGTTACATTACATTCACTAGTAGGAGTGAGAAAAACATCACTGGGTGGTGCGCATTGTATGGGTGTGTGTTACATTACATTCACTAGTAGGAGTGAGAAAAACATCACGGGGTGGTGTGAATCGGTGGGTCTGTATTAGGATAGGCAGTGAGTGGCAATGTAGGATGCAGAAAAGCACCGCGGGGTGGTCAGCATGGGGAGGTCAGGGAACATGCAGTGGCAATGTAAGATAGGTTTCTGAAAAACATCGCGGGGTGGTGCGCATTGTATGGGTATGTGTTACATTACATTCACTTGTAGGAGTGAGAAAAACATCATGGGGTGGTGTAAATCGGAGGGTCTGAATTAGAATAGGCAGTGAGTGGCAATGTAGGATGGAGAAAAGCACCGCGGTGTGGTCAGCATGAGGAGGTCAGGGAACATGCAGTGGCAATGTAGGATAGGTTTCTGAAAAACATCGCGGGGTGCTGCGCATTGTATGGGTGTGTGTTACATTACATTCACTAGTAGGAGTGAGAAAAACATCACGGGGTGGTGCGCATTGTATGGGTGTGTGTTACATTACATTCACTAGTAGGAGTGAGAAACTCAACACGGGGTGGTGCGCATTGTATGGGTGTGTGTTACATTACATGCACTAGTGGGAGTGAGAAAAACATCACGTGGTGGTGTGAATTGGAGGGTCTGAATTAGGACAGGCAGTGAGTGGCAATGTAGGATGGAGAAAAGCACCGCGGGGTGGTCAGCATGGGGAGGTCAGGGAAAATGCAGCGGCAATGTAGGATAGGTTTCTGAAAAACATCGCGGTGTGGTGCGCATTGTATAGGTGCGTGTTACATTACATTCACTAGTATGAGTGAGAAAAACATCACGGGGTGGTGCGCATTGTATGGGTGTGTGTTACATTACATTCACTAGTAGGAGTGAGAAAAACACCACGGAATGGTGTGAATCGGAGGGTCTGAATTTGGATAGGCAGTGAGTGGCAATGTAGGATGGAGAAAAGCACCGCGGGCTGGTCAGCATGGGGAGGTCAGGGAACATGCAGTGGCAATGTAGGATAGGTTTCTGAAAAACATCGCGGGGTGGTGCGCATTGTATGGGTGTGTGTTACATTACATTCACTAGTAGGAGTGAGAAAAACATCACGGGGTGGTGCGCATTGTATGGGTGTGTGTTACATTACATTCACTATTAGGAGTAAGAAAAACATCACGGGTTGGGGCGCATTGTATGGGTGTGTGTTACATTACATTCACTAGTAGGAGTGAGAAAAACATCACGGGGTGGTGCGCATTGTATGGGTGTGTGTTACATTACATTCACTAGTAGGAGTGAGAAAAACATCACGGGGTGGTGCGCATTGTATGGGTGTGTGTTACATTACATTCACTAGTAGGAGTGAGAAAAACATCACGGGTTGGTGCGCATTGTATGGGTGTGTGTTCCATTACATTCACTAGTAGGAGTGACAAAAACATCACGGGGTGGTGCGCATTGTATGGGTGTGTGTTACATTACATTCACTAGTAGGAGTGAAAAAACATCACGGGGTGGTGTGAATCGGAGGGTCTGAATTAGGATAGGCAGTGAGTGGCAATGTAGGATGGAGAAAAGCACCGCGGGGTGGTCAGCATGGGGAGGTCAGGGAAAATGCTGTGGCAATGTAGGATAGGTTTCTGAAAAACATCGCGGGGTGGTGCGCATTGTATGGGTGTGTGTTACATTACATTCACTAGTAAGAGTGAGAAAAACATCACGGGGTGGTGCGCATTGTATGGGTGTGTGTTACATTACATTCACTAGTAGGAGTGAGAAAAACACCACCGGATGGTGTGAATCGGAGGGTCTGAATTTGGATAGGCAGTGAGTGGCAATGTAGGATGGAGAAAAGCACCGCGGGGTGGTCAGCATAGGGAGGTCAGGGAACAAGCAGTGGCAATGTAGGATAGGTTTCTGAAAAACATCGCGGGGTGGTGCGCATTGGATGGTTGTGTGTTACATTACATTCACTAGTAGGAGTGAGAAAAACATCACGGGGTGGTGCGCATTGTATGGGTGTGTGTTACATTACATTCACTAGTAGGAGTGAGAAAAACACCACGGGGTGGTGTGAATCGGAGGGTCTGAATTAGGATAGGCAGTGAGTGGCAATGTAGGATGGAGAAAAGCACCGCGGGGTGGTCAGCATGGGGAGGTCAGGGAACATGCAGTGACAATGTAGGATAGGTTTCTGAAAAACATCGCGGGGTGGTGCGCATTGTATGGGTGTGTGTTACATTACATTCACTAGTAGGAGTGAGAAAAACATCACGTGGTGGTGCGCATTGTATGGATGTGTGTTACATTACATTCACTAGTAGGAGTGAGAAAAACACCACGGGGTGCTGTGAATCGGAGGGTCTGAATTAGGATAGGCAGTGAGTGGCAATGTAGGATGGAGAAAAGCACCGCGGGGTGGTCAGCATGGGGAGGTCAGGGAACATGCAGTGGCAATGTAGGATAGGTTTCTGAAAAACATCGCAGGGTGGTGCGCATTTTATGGGTGTGTGTTACATTACATTCACTAGTAGGAGTGAGAAAAACATCACGGGGTGGTGCGCATTGTATGGGTGTGTGTTACATTACATTCACTAGTGGGAGTGAGAAAAACATCACTGGGTGGTGTGAATCGGAGGGTCTGAATTAGGATAGGCAGTGAGTGGCAATGTAGGATGGAGAAAAGCACCGCGGGGTGGTCAGCATGGGGAGGTCAGGGAACACGCAGTGTCAATGTAGGATAGGTTTCTGAAAAATATCGAGGGGTGGTGCGCATTCTATGGGTGTGTGTTACATTACATTCACTTGTAGGAGTGAGAAAAACATCACAGGGTGGTGTGAATCGGAGGGTCTGAATTAGGATAGGCAGTGAGTGGCAATGTACGATGGAGAAAAGCACCGCGGGGTGGTCAGCATGGGGAGGTCAGGAAACATGCAGTGGCAATGTAGGATAGGTTTCTGAAAAACATCGAGGGGTGGTGCGCATTGTATGGGTGTGTGTTACATTATATTCACTAGTAGGAGTGAGAAAAACATAACGGGGTGGTGTGCATTGTATGGGTGTGTGTTACATTACATTCACTAGTAGGAGTGAGAAAAACATCACGGGGTGGTGTGAATCGGAGGTTCTGAATTAGGATAGGCAGTGAGTGGCAATGTAGGATGGAGACAAGCACCATGGGCTGGTCAGCATGGGGTGGTCAGGGAACATGCAGTGGCAATGTAGGATAGGTTTCTGAAAAACATCGCGGGGTGGTGCGCATTGTATGGGTGTGTGTTACATTACATTCACTAGTAGGAGTGAGAAAGACATCACGGGGTGGTCCGCATTGTATGGGTGTGTGTTACATTACATTCACTACTAGGAGTTAGAAAAACATCACGGGGTGGTGTGAATTGGAGAGACTGAATTAGGATAGGCAGTGTGTGGCAATGTAGGATGGAGAAAAGCACCGCGGGGTGGTCAGCATTGGGAGGTCAGGGAACATGCAGTGGCAATGTAGGATATGTTTCTGAAAAACATGGCGGATTGGTGCGCATTGTATGGGTGTGTGTTACATTACATTCACTAGTAGGAGTGAGAAAAACATCACGGGGTGGTGCGCATTGTATTGGTGTGTGTTACATTACATTCACTAGTAGGAGTGAGAAAAACACCACGGGGTGGTGTGAATCGGAGGATCTGAATTAGGATAGGCAGTGAGTGGCAATGTAGGATGGAGAAAAGCACCACGGGCTGGTCAGCATGGGCAGGTCAGGGAACATGCAGTGGCAATGTAGGATAGGTTTCTGAAAAACATCGCGGGGTGGTGCACATTGTATGGGTGTGTGTTACATTACATTCACTAGTAGGAGTGAGAAAAACATCACGGGGTGGTGCGCATTGTATGGGTGTGTGTTACATTACATTCACTATTAGGAGTGAGAAAAACATCACGGGGTGGTGTGAATCGGAGGGTCTGAATTAGGATAGGCAGTGAGTGGCAATGTAGGATGGAGAAAAGCACCGCGGAGTGGTCAGCATGGGGAGGTCAGGGAACATGCAGTGGCAATATAGGATAGGTTTCTGAAAAACATCGCGTGGTGGTGCGCATTGTATGGGTGTGTGTTACATTACATTCACTAGTAGGAGTGAGAAAAACATCACGTGGTGGTGTGAATCGGTGGGTCTGTATTAGGATAGGCAGTGAGTGGCAATGTAGGATGCAGAAAAGCACCGCGGGGTGGTCAGCATGGGGAGGTCAGGGAACATGCAGTGGCAATGTAAGATAGGTTTCTGAAAAACATCTCGGGGTGGTGCGCATTGTATGGGTATGTGTTACATTACATTCACTTGTAGGAGTGAGAAAAACATCACGGGGTGGTGTGAATCGGAGGGTCTGAATTAGAATAGGCAGTGAGTGGCAATGTAGGATGGAGAAAAGCACCGCGGGGTGGTCAGCATGAGGAGGTCAGGGAACATGCAGTGGCAATGTAGGATAGGTTTCTGAAAAACATCGCGGGGTGCTGCGCATTGTATGGGTGTGTGTTACATTACATTCACTAGTAGGAGTGAGAAAAACATCACGGGGTGGTGCGCATTGTATGGGTGTGTGTTACATTACATTCACTAGTAGGAGTGAGAAACTCAACACGGGGTGGTGCGCATTGTATGGGTGTGTGTTACATTACATGCACTAGTGGGAGTGAGAAAAACATCACGTGGTGGTGTGAATTGGAGGGTCTGAATTAGGACAGGCAGTGAGTGGCAATGTAGGATGGAGAAAAGCACCGCGGGGTGGTCAGCATGGGGAGGTCAGGGAAAATGCAGCGGCAATGTAGGATAGGTTTCTGAAAAACATCGCGGTGTGGTGCGCATTGTATAGGTGTGTGTTACATTACATTCACTAGTATGAGTGAGAAAAACATCACGGGGTGGTGCGCATTGTATGGGTGTGTGTTACATTACATTCACTAGTAGGAGTGAGAAAAACACCACGGAATGGTGTGAATCGGAGGGTCTGAATTTGGATAGGCAGTGAGTGGCAATGTAGGATGGAGAAAAGCACCGCGGGCTGGTCAGCATGGGGAGGTCAGGGAACATGCAGTGGCAATGTAGGATAGGTTTCTGAAAAACATCGCGGGGTGGTGCGCATTGTATGGGTGTGTGTTACATTACATTCACTAGTAGGAGTGAGAAAAACATCATGGGGTGGTGCGCATGGTATGGGTGTGTGTTACATTACATTCACTAGTAGGAGTGAGAAAAACATCACGGGGTGGTGTGAATCGGAGGGTCTGAATTAGGATAGGCAGTGAGTGGCAATGTAGGATGGAGAAAAGCACCGCGGGGTGGTCAGCATGGGGAGGTCAGGGAACATGCAGTGGCAATATAGGATAGGTTTCTGAAAAACATCGCGGGGTGGTGCGCATTGTATGGGTGTGTGTTACATTACATTCACTAGTAGAAGTGAGAAAAACATCACGGGGTGGTGCGCATTGTATGGGTGTGTGTTACATTACATTCAATACTAGGAGTGAGAAAAACATCACGGGGTGGTGTGAATCGGAGGTTCTGAATTAGGATAAGCAGTGAGTGGCAATGTAGGATGGAGAAAAGCACCGCGGGGTGGTCAGCATGGGGAGGTCAGGGAACATGCAGTGGCAATGTAGGATAGGTTTCGGAAAAACATCGCGGGGTGGTGCGCATTGGATGGGTTTGTGTTACATTACATTCACTAGTAGGAGTGAGAAAAACATGACGGGATGGTGCGCATTGTATGGGTGTGTGTTACATTACATTCACTAGTAGGAGTGAGAAAAACACCACGGGGTGGTGTGAATCAGAGGGTCTGAATTAGGATAGGCAGTGAGTGGCAATGTAGGATGGAGAAAGGCACCGCGGGGTGGTCAGCATGGGGAGATCAGGGAACATGCAGTGGCAATGTAGGATAGGTTTCTGAAAAACATCGCGGGTTGGTGCGCATTGTATGGGTGTGTGTTACATTACATTCTCTAGTAGGAGTGAGAAAAACATCACGGGGTGGTGCGCATTGTATGGGTGTGTGTTACATTACATTCACTAGTAGGAGTGAGAAAAACGTCACGGGGTGGTGTGAATCGGAGGGTCTGAATTAGGATAGGCAGTGAGTGGCAATGTAGGATGGAGAAAAGCACCGCGGGGTGGTCAGCATGGGGAGGTCAGGGAACATGCAGTGGCAATGTAGTATATGTTTCTGAAAAACATCGCGGGGTGGTGCGCATTGTATGGGTGTGTGTTACATTACATTCACTAGTAGGAGTGGGAAAAATATCACGGGGTGGTGCGCATTGTATGGGTGTGTGTTACATTACATTCACTAGTAGGAGTGAGAAAAAGACCACGGGGTGGTGTGAATCGGAGGTTCTGAATTAGGATAGGCAGTGAGTGGCAATGTAGGATGGAGAAAAGCACCGCAGGGTGGTCAGCATGGGGAGGTCAGGGAACATACAGTGGCAATGTAGGATAGGTTTCTGAAAAACATCACGGGGTGGGGCGCATTGTGTGGGTGTGTGTTACAATACATTCACTAGTAGGAGTGAGAAAAACTTCACTGTGTGGTGCGAATTGTATGGGTGTGTGTTACATTACATTCACTTGTAGGAGTGAGAAAAACATCACGGGGTGGTGTGAATCGGAGGGTCTGAATTAGGATAGGCAGTGAGTGGCAATGTAGGATGGAGAAAAGCACCGCGGGGTGGTCAGCATGGGGAAGTCAGGGAACATGCAGTGGCAATGTAGGGTAGGTTTCTGAAAAACATCGCGGGGTGGTGCGCATTGTATGGGTGTGTGTTACATTACATTCACTAGTAGGAATGAGAAAAACATCACGGGGTGGTGCGGATTGTATGGGTGTGTGTTACACTACATTCACTACTAGGAGTGAGAAAAACATCACGGGATGGTGCGCATTGTATGGGTGTGTGTTACATTACATTCACTAGTAGGAGTGAGAAAAACATCACGGGGTGGTGTGAATCGGAGGGTCTGAATTAGGATAGGCAGTGAGTGGCAATGTAGAATGGAGAAAAGCACCGCGGGGTGGTCAGCATGGGGAGGTCAGGGAACATGCAGTGGCAATGTAGGATAGGTTTCTGAAAAACATCGCGGGGTGGTGCGCATTGTATGGGTGTGTGTTACATTACATTCACTTGTAGGAGTGAGAAAAACATCATGGGGTGGTGTGAATCGGAGGGTCTGAATTAGGATAGGCGGTGAGTGGCAATGTAGGATGGAGAAAAGCACCGCTTGGTTGTCAGCATGGGGAGGTCAGGGAACATTCAGTGGCAATGTAGTATAGGTTTCTGAGAAACATCGCGGGGTGGTGCGCATTGTATGGGTGTGTGTTACATTACATTCACTAGTAGGAGTGAGAAAAACATCACGGGGTGGTGCGCATTGTATGGGTGTGTTACATTACATTCACTAGTAGGAGTGAGAAAAACATCACGGGGTGGTGCGCATTGTATGGGTGTGTGTTACATCACATTCACTAATGGGAGTGAGAAAAACATCACGGGGTGGTGTGAATCGGAGGGTCTGAATTAGGATAGGCAGTGAGTGGCAATGTAGGATGGAGAAAAGCACCGCGGGGTGGTCAGCATGGGGAGGTCAGGGAACATGCAGTGGCAATGTAGCATAGGTTTCTGAAAAACATCGCGGGGTGGTGCGCATTGTATGGGTGTGTGTTACACTACATTCACTAGTAGGAGTGAGAAAAACATCACGGGGTGGTGCGCATTGTATGGGTGTGTGTTACATTACATTCACTAGTAGGAGTGAGAAAAACATCACGGGGTGGTGTGAATCGGTGGGTCTGAATTAGGATAGGCAGTGAGTAGCAATGTAGGATGGAGAAAAGCACCGCGGGGTGGTCAGCATGGGGAGGTCAGAAAACATGCAGTGGCAATGTAGGATATGTTTCAGAAAAACATCGCAGGGTGGTGCACATTGTATGGGTGTGTGTTACATTACATTCACTAGTAGGAGTTAGAAAAATATCACGGGGTGGTGCGCATTGTATGGGTGTGTGTTACATTACATTCACTAGTAGGAGTGAGAAAAACACCACGGGGTGATGTGAATCGGAGGTTCTGAATTAGGATAGGCAGTGAGTGGCAATGTAGGATGGAGAAAAGCACCGCGGGGTGGTCAGCATGGGGAAGTCAGGGAACATGCAGTGGCAATGTAGGGTAGGTTTCTGAAAAACATCGCGGGGTGGTGCGCATTGTATGGGTGTGTGTTACATTACATTCACTAGTAGGAGTGAGAAAAACATCACGGGGTGGTGCGGATTGTATGGGTGTGTGTTACACTACATTCACTAGTAGGAGTGAGAAAAACATCACGGGGTGGTGCGCATTGTCTGGGTGTGTGTTACATTACATTCACTACTAGGAGTGAGAAAAAAATCACGGGGTGGTGCGCATTGTATGGGTGTGTGTTACATTACGTTCACTAGTAGGAGTGAGAAAAACATCACGGGGTGGTGTGAATCGGAGGGTCTGAATTAGGATAGGCAGTGAGTGGCAATGTAGAATGGAGAAAAGCACCGCGGGGTGGTCAGCATGGGGAGGTCAGGGAACATGCAGTGGCAATGTAGGATTGGTTTCTGAAAAACATCGCGGGGTGGTGCGCATTGTATGGGTGTGTGTTACATTACATTCACTTGTAGGAGTGAGAAAAACATCATGGGGTGGTGTGAATCGGAGGGTCTGAATTAGGATAGGCAGTGAGTGGCAATGTAGGATGGAGAAAAGCACCGCTTGGTGGTCAGCATGGGGAGGTCAGGGAACATGCAGTGGCAATGTAGTATAGGTTTCTGAAAAACATCGCGGGGTGGTGCGCATTGTATGGGTGTGTGTTACATTACATTCACTAGTAGGAGTGAGAAAAACATCACGGGGTGGTGCGCATTGTATGGGTGTGTGTTACATTACATTCACTAGTAGGAGTGAGAAAAACATCACGGGGTGGTGCGCATTGTATGGGTGTGTGTTACATTACATTCACTAGTGGGAGTGAGAAAAACATCACGGGGTGGTGTGAATCGGAGGGTCTGAATTAGGATAGGCAGTGAGTGGCAATGTAGGATGGAGAAAAGCACCTCGGGTGGTCAGCATGGGGAGGTCATGGAACATGCAGTGGCAATGTAGGATAGGTTTCTGAAAAACATCGCGGGGTGGTGCGCATTGTATGGGTGTGTGTTACACTACATTCACTAGTAGGAGTGAGAAAAACATCACGGGGTGGTGCGCACTGTATGGGTGTGTGTAACATTACATTCACTAGTAGGAGTGAGAAAAACATCACGGGGTGGTGTGAATCGGAGGGTCTGAATTAGGATAGGCAGTGAGTGGCAATGTAGGATGGAGAAAAGCACCGCGGGGTGTTCAGCATGGGGAGGTCAGGGAACATGCAGTGGCAATGTAGGATAGGTTTCTGAAAAACATCGCGGGGTGGTGCGCATTGTATGGGTGTGTGTTACATTACATTCACTTGTAGGAGTGAGAAAAACATCACGGGGTGGTGTGAATCGGAGGGTCTGAATTAGGATAGGCAGTGAGTGGCAATGTAGGATGGAGAAAAGCACCACGGGGTGGTCAGCATGGGGAGGTCAGGGAACATGCAGTGGCAATGTAGGACAGGTTTCTGAAAAACATCTCGGGGTGGTGCACATTGTATGGGTGTGTGTTACATTACATTCACCAGTAGGAGTGAGAAAAACATCACGGGGTGGTGCGCATTGTATGGGTGTGTGTTACATTACATTCACTAGTAGGAGTGAGAAAAACATCACGGGGTGGTGCGCATTGCATGGGTGTGTGTTACATTACATTCACTAGTAGGAGTGAGAAAAACATCACGGGGTGGTGTGAATCGGAGGGTCTGAATTAGGATAGGCAGTGAGTGGCAATGTAGGATGGAGAAAAGCACGGCGGCGTGGTCAGCATGGGGAGGTCAGGGAACATGCAGTGGCAATGTAGGATAGGTTTCTGAAAAACATCGCGGGGTGGTGCGCATTGTATGGGTGTGTGTTACATTACATTCACTAGTAGGAGTGAGAAAAACATCACGGGGTGGGGCGCATTGTATGGGTGTGTGTTACATTACATTCACTAGTAGGAGTGAGAAAAACATCACGGGGTGGTGCGCATTGTATGGGTGTGTGTTACATTACATTCACTAGTAGGAGTGAAAAAACATCACGGGGTGGTGTGAATCGGAGGGTCTGAATTAGGATAGGCAGTGAGTGGCAATGTAGGATGGAGAAAAGCACCGCAGGGTGGTCAGCATGGGGAGGTCAGGGAACATGCAGTGGCAATGTAGGATAGGTTTCTGAAAAACATCGCGGGGTGGTGCGCATTGTATGGGTGTGTGTTACATGACATTCACTAGTAGGAGTGAGAAAAACATCACGGGGTGGTGCGCATTGTATGGGTGTGTGTTACATTACATTCACTAGTAGGAGTGAGAAAAACACCACGGGGTGGTGTGAATCGGAGGGACTGAATTAGGATAGGCAGTGAGTGGCAATGTAGGATGGAGAAAAGCACCTCGGGGAGGTCAGCATGGGGAGGTCAGGGAACATGCAGTGGCAATGTAGGATAGGTTTCTGAAAAACATCGCGGGGTGGTGCGCATTGTATGGGTGTGTGTTACATTACATTCACTAGTAGGAGTGAGAAAAACATCACGGGGTGGGGCGCATTGTATGGGTGTGTGTTACATTACATTCACTAGTAGGAGTGAGAAAAACATCACGGGGTGGTGCGCATTGTATGGGTGTGTGTTACATTACATTCACTAGTAGGAGTGAGAAAAACATCACGGGGTGGTGTGAATCGGAGGGTCTGAATTAGGATAGCCAGTGAGTGGCAATGTTAGATGGAGAAAAGCACCGCTTGGTGGTCAGCATGGGGAGGTCAGGGAACATGCAGTGGCAATGTAGGATAGGTTTCTGAAAAACATCGCGGGGTGGTGCGCATTGTATGGGTGTGTGTTACATTACATTCACTAGTAGGAGTGAGAAAAACATTACGGGGTGGTGCGCATTGTATGGGTGTGTGTTACATTACATTCACTAGTAGGAGTGAGAAAAACATCACGGCGTGGTGTGAATCGGAGGGTCTGAATTAGGATAGGCAGTGAGTGGCAATGTAGGATGGAGAAAAGCACCGCGGGGTGGTCAGCATGGGGAGGTCAGGGAACATGCAGTGGCAATGTAGGATAGGTTTCTGAAAAACATCGCGGGGTGGTGCGCATTGTATGGGTGTGTGTTACACTACATTCACTAGTAGGAGTGAGAAAATCATCACGGGGTGGTGCGCACTGTTGGGTGTGTGTTACATTACATTCACTTGTAGGAGTGAGAAAATCATCACGGGGTGGTGTGAATCGGAGGGTCTGAATTAGGATAGGCAGTGAGTGGCAATGTAGGATGGAGAAAAGCACCGCGGGGTGTTCAGCATGGGGAGGTCAGGGAACATGCAGTGGCAATGTAGGATAGGTTTCTGAAAAACATCGCGGGGTGGTGCGCATTGTATGGGTGTGTGTTACATTACATTCACTTGTAGGAGTGAGAAAAACATCACGGGGTGGTGTGAATCGGAGGGTCTGAATTAGGATAGGCAGTGAGTGGCAATGTAGGATGGAGAAAAGCACCACGGGGTGGTCAGCATGGGGAGGTCAGGGAACATGCAGTGGCAATGTAGGACAGGTTTCTGAAAAACATCGCGGGGTGGTGCACATTGTATGGGTGTGTGTTACATTACATTCACTAGTAGGAGTGAGAAAAACATCACGGGGTGGTGCGCATTGTATGGGTGTGTGTTACATTACATTCACTAGTAGGAGTGAGAAAAACATCACGGGGTGGTGCGCATTGCATGGGTGTGTGTTACATTACATTCACTAGTAGGAGTGAGAAAAACATCACGGGGTGGTGTGAATCGGAGGGTCTGAATTAGGATAGGCAGTGAGTGGCAATGTAGGATGGAGAAAAGCACGGCGGGGTGGTCAGCATGGGGAGGTCAGGGAACATGCAGTGGCAATGTAGGATAGGTTTCTGAAAAACATCGCGGGGTGGTGTGCATTGTATGGGTGTGTGTTACATTACATTCACTAGTAGGAGTGAAAAAAAGATCACGGGGTGGTGCGCATTGTATGGGTGTGTGTTACATTACATTCACTAGTAGGAGTGAGAAAAACATCACGGGGTGGTGTAAATCGGAGGGTCTGAATTAGGATAGGCAGTGAGTGGCAATGTAGGATGGAGAAAAGCACCGCGGGGTGGTCAGCATGGGGAGCTCAGGGAACATGCAGTGGCAATTTAGGGTAGGTTTCTGAAAAACATCGCGGGGTGGTGCGCATTGTATGGGTGTGTGTTACATTACATTCACTAGTAGGAGTGAGAAAAACATCACGGGGTGGGGCGCATTGTATGGGTGTGTGTTACATTACATTCACTAGTAGGAGTGAGAAAAACATCACGGGGTGGTGCGCATTGTATGGGTGTGTGTTACATTACATTCACTAGTAGGAGTGAAAAAACATCACGGGGTGGTGTGAATCGGAGCGTCTGAATTAGGATAGGCAGTGAGTGGCAATGTAGGATGGAGAAAAGCACGGCGGGGTGGTCAGCATGGGGAGGTCAGGGAACATGCAGTGGCAATGTCGGATAGGTTTCTGAAAAACATCGCGGGGTGGTGCGCGTTGTATGGGTGTGTGTTACATTACATTCACTAGTAGGAGTGAGAAAAACATCACGGGGAGGTGCGCATTGTATGGGTGTGTGTTACGTTACATACACTAGTAGGAGTGAGAAAAACATCACGGGGTGGTGCGCATTGTATGGGTGTGTGTTACATTACATTCACTAGTAGGAGTGAGAAAAACATCACGGGGTGGTGTGAATCGGAGGGTCTGAATTAGGATAGGCAGTGAGTGGCAATGTAGGATGGAGAAAAGCACCGCGGGGTGGTCAGCATGGGGAGGTCAGGGAACATGCAGTGGCAATGTAGGGTAGGTTTCTGAAAAACATCGCGGGGTGGTGCGCATTGTATGGGTGTGTGTTACATTACATTCACTAGTAGGAGTGAGAAAAACATCACGGGGTGGGGCGCATTGTATGGGTGTGTGTTACATTACATTCACTAGTAGGAGTGAGAAAAACATCACGGGGTGGTGCGCATTGTATGGGTGTGTGTTACATTACATTCACTAGTAGGAGTGAAAAAACATCACGGGGTGGTGTGAATCGGAGGGTCTGAATTAGGATAGGCAGTGAGTGGCAATGTAGGATGGAGAAAAGCACCGCGGGGTGGTCAGCATGGGGAGGTCAGGGAACATGCAGTGGCAATGTAGGATAGGTTTCTGAAAAACATCGCGGGGTGGTGCGCATTGTATGGGTGTGTGTTACATTACATTCACTTGTAGGAGTGAGAAAAACATAACGGGGTGGTGTGAATCGGAGGGTCTGAATTAGGATAGGCAGTGAGTGGCAATGTAGGATGGAGAAAAGCACCGCGGGGTGGTCAGCATGGGGAGGTCAGGGAACATGCAGTGGCAATGTAGGATAGGTTTCTGAAAAACATCGCGGGGTGGTGCGCATTTTATGGGTGTGTGTTACATGACATTCACTAGTAGGAGTGGGAAAACATCACGGGGTGGTGCGCATTGTATGGGTGTTTGTTACATTACATTCACTAGTAGGAGTGAGAAAAACATCACGGTGTGGTGCGCATTGTATGGGTGTGTGTTACCTTACATTCACTAGTAGGAGTGAGAAAAACACCACGGGGTGGTGTGAATCGGAGGGTCTGAATTAGGATAGGCAGTGAGTGGCAATGTAGGATGGAGAAAAGCACCTCGGGGTGGTCAGCATGGGGAGGTCAGGGAACATGCAGTGGCAATGTAGGATAGGTTTCTGAAAAACATCGCGGGGTGGTGCGCATTGTATCGGTGTGTGTTACATTACATTCACTTGTAGGAGTGAGAAAAACATCACGGGGTGGTGTGAATCGGAGGGTCTGAATTAGGATAGGCAGTGAATGGCAATGTAGGATGGAGAAAAGCAAAGCTTGGTGGTCAGCATGGGGAGGTCAGGGAACATGCAGTGGCAATGTTGGATAGGTTTCTGAAAAACATCGCCGTGTGGTGCGCATTGTATGGGTGTGTGTTACATTACATTCACTAGTAGGAGTGAGAAAAACATCACGGGGTCGTGTGCATTGTATGGGTGTGTGTTACATTACATTCACTAGTAGGAGTGAGAAAAACATCACGGGGTGGTGTGAATCGGAGGGTCTGAATTAGGATAGGCAGTGAGTGGCAATGTAGGATGGAGAAAAGCACCGCGGGGTGGTCACCATGGGGAGGTCAGGGAACATGCAGTGGCCATGTAGGATAGGTTTCTGAAAAACATCGCGGAGTGGTGCGCATTTTATGGGTGTGTGTTACATTACATTCACTAGTAGGAGTGAGAAAAACATCACGGGGTGGTGTGAATCAGAGGGTCTGAATTAGGATAGGCAGTGAGTGGCAATGTAGGATGGAGAAAAGCACCGCGGGGTGGTCAGCATTGGGAGGTCAGGGAACATGAAGTGGCAATATAGGATAGGTTCTGAAACACATCGCGGGGTGGTGCGCATTGTATGGGGGTGTGTTACATTACATTCACTTGTAGGAGTGAGAAAAACATCACGGGGTGGTGTGAATCGGAGGGTCTGAATTAGGATAGGCAGTGAGTGGCAATGTAGGATGGAGAAAAGCACCGCGGGTTGGTCAGCATGGGGAGGTCAGGGAACATGCAGTGGCAATGTAGGATAGGTTTCTGAAAAACATCGCGGGGTGGTGCGCATTGTATGGGTGTGTGTTACATTACATTCACTAGTAGGAGTGAGAAAAACATCACGGGGTGGTGCGCATTGTATGGGTGTGTGTTAAATTACATTCACAAGTAGGAGTGATTAAAACATCACGGGGTGGTGCGCATTGTATGGGTGTGTGTTACATTACATTCACTAGTAGGAGTGAGAAAAACATCACGGGGTGGTGTGAATCGGAGGGTCTGAATTAGGATAGGCAGTGAGTGGCAATGTAGGATGGAGAAAAGCACGGCGGGGTGTTCAGCATGGGGAGGTCAGGAAACATGCAGTGGCAACGTAGGATAGGTTTCTGAAAAACATCGCCGGGTGGTGCGCATTGTATGGGTGTGTGTTACATTACATTCACTAGTAGGAGTAAGAAAAACATCACGGGGTGGGGCGCATTGTATGGGTGTGTGTTACATTACATTCACTAGTAGGAGTGCGAAAAACATCACGGGGTGGTGCGCATTGTATGGGTGTGTGTTACATTACATTCACTAGTAGGAGTGAAAAAACATCACGGGGTGGTGTGAATCGGAGGGTCTGAATTAGGATAGGCAGTGAGTGGCAATGTAGGATGGAGAAAAGCACCGCGGGGTGGTCAGCATGGGGAGGTCAGGGAACATGCAGTGGCAATGTAGGATAGGTTTCTGAAAAACATCGCGGGGTGGTGTGCATTGTATGGGTGTGTGTTACATTACATTCACTTGTAGGAGTGAGAAAAACATAACGGGGTGGTGTGAATCGGAGGGTCTGAATTAGGATAGGCAGTGAGTGGCAATGTAGGATGGAGAAAAGCACCGCGGGGTGGTCAGCATGGGGATGTCAGGGAACATGCAGTGGCAATGTAGGATAGGTTTCTGAAAAACATCGCGGGGTGGTGCGCAGTTTATGGGTGTGTGTTACATGACATTCACTAGTAGGAGTGAGAAAAACATCACGGGGTGGTGCGCATTGTATGGGTGTGTGTTACATTACATTCACTAGTAGGAGTGAGAAAAACATCACGGGGTTGTGGGCATTGTATGGGTGTGTGTTACATTACATTCACTAGTAGGAGTGAGAAAAACACCACGGGGTGGTGTGAATCGGAGGGTCTGAATTAGGATAGGCAGTGAGTGGCAATGTAGGATGGAGAAAAGCACCGCGGGGTGGTCAGCATGGGGGGTCAGGGAACATGCAGTGGCAATGTAGTATATGTTTCTGAAAAACATCGCGGGGTGGTGCGCATTGTATGGGTGTGTGTTACATTACATTCACTAGTAGGAGTGGGAAAAATATCACGGGGTGGTGCGCATTGTATGGGTGTGTGTTACATTACATTCACTAGTAGGAGTGAGAAAAAGACCACGGGGTGGTGTGAATCGGAGGTTCTGAATTAGGATAGGCAGTGAGTGGCAATGTAGGATGGAGAAAAGCACCGCAGGGTGGTCAGCATGGGGAGGTCAGGGAACATACAGTGGCAATATAGGATAGGTTTCTGAAAAACATCGCGGGGTGGGGCGCATTGTGTGGGTGTGTGTTACAATACATTCACTAGTAGGAGTGAGAAAAACTTCACTGGGTGGTGCGAATTGTATGGGTGTGTGTTACATTACATTCACTTGTAGGAGTGAGAAAAACATCACGGGGTGGTGTGAATCGGAGGGTCTGAATTAGGATAGGCAGTGAGTGGCAATGTAGGATGGAGAAAAGCACCGCGGGGTGGTCAGCATGGGGAAGTCAGGGAACATGCAGTGGCAATGTAGGGTAGGTTTCTGAAAAACATCGCGGGGTGGTGCGCATTGTATGGGTGTGTGTTACATTACATTCACTAGTAGGAGTGAGAAAAACATCACGGGGTGGTGCGGATTGTATGGGTGTGTGTTACACTACATTCACTACTAGGAGTGAGAAAAACATCACGGGATGGTGCGCATTGTATGGGTGTGTGTTACATTACATTCACTAGTAGGAGTGAGAAAAACATCACGGGGTGGTGTGAATCGGAGGGTCTGAATTAGGATAGGCAGTGAGTGGCAATGTAGAATGGAGAAAAGCACCGCGGGGTGGTCAGCATGGGGAGGTCAGGGAACATGCAGTGGCAATGTAGGATAGGTTTCTGAAAAACATCGCGGGGTGGTGCGCATTGTATGGGTGTGTGTTACATTACATTCACTTGTAGGAGTGAGAAAAACATCATGGGGTGGTGTGAATCGGAGGGTCTGAATTAGGATAGGCGGTGAGTGGCAATGTAGGATGGAGAAAAGCACCGCTTGGTGGTCAGCATGGGGAGGTCAGGGAACATTCAGTGGCAATGTAGTATAGGTTTCTGAGAAACATCGCGGGGTGGTGCGCATTGTATGGGTGTGTGTTACATTACATTCACTAGTAGGAGTGAGAAAAACATCACGGGGTGGTGCGCATTGTATGGGTGTGTGTTACATTACATTCACTAGTAGGAGTGAGAAAAACATCACGGGGTGGTGCGCATTGTATGGGTGTGTGTTACATCACATTCACTAATGGGAGTGAGAAAAACATCACGGGGTGGTGTGAATCGGAGGGTCTGAATTAGGATAGGCAGTGAGTGGCAATGTAGGATGGAGAAAAGCACCGCGGGGTGGTCAGCATGGGGAGGTCAGGGAACATGCAGTGGCAATGTAGCATAGGTTTCTGAAAAACATCGCGGGGTGGTGCGCATTGTATGGGTGTGTGTTACACTACATTCACTAGTAGGAGTGAGAAAAACATCACGGGGTGGTGCGCATTGTATGGGTGTGTGTTACATTACATTCACTAGTAGGAGTGAGAAAAACATCACGGGGTGGTGTGAATCGGAGCGTCTGAATTAGGATAGGCAGTGAGTGGCAATGTAGGATGGAGAAAAGCACCGCGGGGTGGTCAGCATGGGGAGGTCAGGGAACATGCAGTGGCAATGTAGGATAGGTTTCTGAAAAACATCGCGGGGTGGTGCGCATTGTATGGGTGTGTGTTACACTACATTCACTAGTAGGAGTGAGAAAAACATCACGGGGTGGTGCGCACTGTATGGGTGTATGTTACATTACATTCACTAGTAGGAGTGAGAAAAACATCACGGGGTGGTGTGAATCGGTGGGTCTGAATTAGGATAGGCAGTGAGTGGCAATGTAGGATGGAGAAAAGCACCGCGGGGTGGTCAGCATGGGGAGGTCAGAGAACATGCAGTGGCAATGTAGGATATGTTTCAGAAAAACATCGCAGGGTGGTGCACATTGTATGGGTGTGTGTTACATTACATTCACTAGTAGGAGTTAGAAAAATATCACGGGGTGGTGCGCATTGTATGGGTGTGTGTTACATTACATTCACTAGTAGGAGTGAGAAAAACACCACGGGGTGATGTGAATCGGAGGTTCTGAATTAGGATAGGCAGTGAGTGGCAATGTAGGATGGAGAAAAGCACCGCGGGGTGGTCAGCATGGGGAAGTCAGGGAATATGCAGTGGCAATGTAGGGTAGGTTTCTGAAAAACATCGCGGGGTGGTGCGCATTGTATGGGTGTGTGTTACATTACATTCACTAGTAGGAGTGAGAAAAACATCACGGGGTGGTGCGGATTGTATGGGTGTGTGTTACACTACATTCACTAGTAGGAGTGAGAAAAACATCACGGGGTGGTGCGCATTGTCTGGGTGTGTGTTACATTACATTCACTACTAGGAGTGAGAAAAAAATCACGGGGTGGTGCGCATTGTATGGGTGTGTGTTACATTACATTCACTAGTAGGAGTGAGAAAAACATCACGGGGTGGTGTGAATCGGAGGGTCTGAATTAGGATAGGCAGTGAGTGGCAATGTAGAATGGAGAAAAGCACCGCGGGGTGGTCAGCATGGGGAGGTCAGGGAACATGCAGTGGCAATGTAGGATTGGTTTCTGAAAAACATCGTGGGGTGGTGCGCATTGTATGGGTGTGTGTTACATTACATTCACTTGTAGGAGTGAGAAAAACATCATGGGGTGGTGTGAATCGGAGGGTCTGAATTAGGATAGGCAGTGAGTGGCAATGTAGGATGGAGAAAAGCACCGCTTGGTGGTCAGCATGGGGAGGTCAGGGAACATGCAGTGGCAATGTAGTATAGGTTTCTGAAAAACATCGCGGGGTGGTGCGCATTGTATGGGTGTGTGTTACATTACATTCACTAGTAGGAGTGAGAAAAACATCACGGGGTGGTGCGCATTGTATGGGTGTGTGTTACATTACATTCACTAGTAGGAGTGAGAAAAACATCACGGGGTGGTGCGCATTGTATGGGTGTGTGTTACATCACATTCACTAATGGGAGTGAGAAAAACATCACGGGGTGGTGTGAATCGGAGGGTCTGAATTAGGATAGGCAGTGAGTGGCAATGTAGGATGGAGAAAAGCACCTCGGGTGGTCAGCATGGGGAGGTCAGGGAACATGCAGTGGCAATGTAGGATAGGTTTCTGAAAAACATCGCGGGGTGGTGCGCATTGTATGGGTGTGTGTTACACTACATTCACTAGTAGGAGTGAGAAAAACATCACGGGGTGGTGCGCACTGTATGGGTGTGTGTAACATTACATTCACTAGTAGGAGTGAGAAAAACATCACGGGGTGGTGTGAATCGGAGTGTCTGAATTAGGATAGGCAGTGAGTGGCAATGTAGGATGGAGAAAAGCACCGCGGGGTGTTCAGCATGGGGAGGTCAGGGAACATGCAGTGGCAATGTAGGATAGGTTTCTGAAAAACATCGCGGGGTGGTGCGCATTGTATGGGTGTGTGTTACATTACATTCACTTGTAGGAGTGAGAAAAACATCACGGGGTGGTGTGAATCGGAGGGTCTGAATTAGGATAGGCAGTGAGTGGCAATGTAGGATGGAGAAAAGCACCACGGGGTGGTCAGCATGGGGAGGTCAGGGAACATGCAGTGGCAATGTAGGACAGGTTTCTGAAAAACATCGCGGGGTGGTGCACATTGTATGGGTGTGTGTTACATTACATTCACTAGTAGGAGTGAGAAAAACATCACGGGGTGGTGCGCATTGTATGGGTGTGTGTTACATTACATTCACTAGTAGGAGTGAGAAAAACATCACGGGGTGGTGCGCATTGCATGGGTGTGTGTTACATTACATTCACTAGTAGGAGTGAGAAAAACATCACGGGGTGGTGTGAATCGGAGGGTCTGAATTAGGATAGGCAGTGAGTGGCAATGTAGGATGGAGCAAAGCACGGCGGCGTGGTCAGCATGGGGAGGTCAGGGAACATGCAGTGGCAACGTAGGATAGGTTTCTGAAAAACATCGCGGGGTGGTGTGCATTGTATGGGTGTGTGTTACATTACATTCACTAGTAGGAGTGAGAAAAAGATCACGGGGTGGTGCGCATTGTATGGGTGTGTGTTACATTACATTCACTAGTAGGAGTGAGAAAAACATCACGGGGTGGTGTAAATCGGAGGGTCTGAATTAGGATAGGCAGTGAGTGGCAATGTAGGATGGAGAAAAGCACCGCGGGGTGGTCAGCATGGGGAGGTCAGGGAACATGCAGTGGCAATTTAGGGTAGGTTTCTGAAAAACATCGCGGGGTGGTGCGCATTGTATGGGTGTGTGTTACATTACATTCACTAGTAGGAGTGAGAAAAACATCACGGGGTGGGGCGCATTGTATGGGTGTGTGTTACATTACATTCACTAGTAGGAGTGAGAAAAACATCACGGGGTGGTGCGCATTGTATGGGTGTGTGTTACATTACATTCACTAGTAGGAGTGAAAAAACATCACGGGGTGGTGTGAATCGGAGGGTCTGAATTAGGATAGGCAGTGAGTGGCAATGTAGGATGGAGAAAAGCACCGCAGGGTGGTCAGCATGGGGAGGTCAGGGAACATGCAGTGGCAATGTAGGATAGGTTTCTGAAAAACATCGCGGGGTGGTGCGCATTGTATGGGTGTGTGTTACATGACATTCACTAGTAGGAGTGAGAAAAACATCACGGGGTGGTGCGCATTGTATGGGTGTGTGTTACATTACATTCACTAGTAGGAGTGAGAAAAACACCACGGGGTGGTGTGAATCGGAGGGACTGAATTAGGATAGGCAGTGAGTGGCAATGTAGGATGGAGAAAAGCACCTCGGGGAGGTCAGCATGGGGAGGTCAGGGAACATGCAGTGGCAATGTAGGATAGGTTTCTGAAAAACATCGCGGGGTGGTGCGCATTGTATGGGTGTGTGTTACATTACATTCACTAGTAGGAGTGAGAAAAACATCACGGGGTGGGGCGCATTGTATGGGTGTGTGTTACATTACATTCACTAGTAGGAGTGAGAAAAACATCACGGGGTGGTGTGAATCGGAGGGTCTGAATTAGGATAGCCAGTGAGTGGCAATGTTAGATGGAGAAAAGCACCGCTTGGTGGTCAGCATGGGGAGGTCAGGGAACATGCAGTGGCAATGTAGGATAGGTTTCTGAAAAACATCGCGGGGTGGTGCGCATTGTATGGGTGTGTGTTACATTACATTCACTAGTAGGAGTGAGAAAAACATTACGTGGTGGTGTGCATTGTATGGGTGTGTGTTACATTACATTCACTAGTAGGAGTGAGAAAAACATCACGGCGTGGTGTGAATCGGAGGGTCTGAATTAGGATAGGCAGTGAGTGGCAATGTAGGATGGAGAAAAGCACCGCGGGGTGGTCAGCATGGGGAGGTCAGGGAACATGCAGTGGCAATGTAGGATAGGTTTCTGAAAAACATCGCGGGGTGGTGCGCATTGTATGGGTGTGTGTTACACTACATTCACTAGTAGGAGTGAGAAAATCATCACGGGGTGGTGCGCACTGTATGGGTGTGTGTTACATTACATTCACTTGTAGGAGTGAGAAAATCATCACGGGGTGGTGTGAATCGGAGGGTCTGAATTAGGATAGGCAGTGAGTGGCAATGTAGGATGGAGAAAAGCACCGCGGGGTGTTCAGCATGGGGAGGTCAGGGAACATGCAGTGGCAATGTAGGATAGGTTTCTGAAAAACATCGCGGGGTGGTGCGCATTGTATGGGTGTGTGTTACATTACATTCACTTGTAGGAGTGAGAAAAACATCACGGGGTGGTGTAAATCGGAGGGTCTGAATTAGGATAGGCAGTGAGTGGCAATGTAGGATGGAGAAAAGCACCACGGGGTGGTCAGCATGGGGAGGTCAGGGAACATGCAGTGGCAATGTAGGACAGGTTTCTGAAAAACATCGCGGGGTGGTGCACATTGTATGGGTGTGTGTTACATTACATTCACTAGTAGGAGTGAGAAAAACATCACGGGGTGGTGCGCATTGTATGGGTGTGTGTTACATTACATTCACTAGTAGGAGTGAGAAAAACATCACGGGGTGGTGCGCATTGCATGGGTGTGTGTTACATTACATTCACTAGTAGGAGTGAGAAAAACATCACGGGGTGGTGTGAATCGGAGGGTCTGAATTAGGATAGGCAGTGAGTGGCAATGTAGGATGGAGAAAAGCACGGCGGGGTGGTCAGCATGGGGAGGTCAGGGAACATGCAGTGGCAATGTAGGATAGGTTTATGAAAAACATCGCGGGGTGGTGTGCATTGTATGGGTGTGTGTTACATTACATTCACTAGTAGGAGTGAAAAAAAGATCACGGGGTGGTGCGCATTGTATGGGTGTGTGTTACATTACATTCACTAGTAGGAGTGAGAAAAACATCACGGGGTGGTGTAAATCGGAGGGTCTGAATTAGGATAGGCAGTGAGTGGCAATGTAAGATGGAGAAAAGCACCGCGGGGTGGTCAGCATGGGGAGGTCAGGGAACATGCAGTGGCAATTTAGGGTAGGTTTCTGAAAAACATCGCGGGGTGGTGCGCATTGTATGGGTGTGTGTTACATTACATTCACTAGTAGGAGTGAGAAAAACATCACGGGGTGGGGCGCATTGTATGGGTGTGTGTTACATTACATTCACTAGTAGGAGTGAGAAAAACATCACGGGGTGGTGCGCATTGTATGGGTGTGTGTTACATTACATTCACTAGTAGGAGTGAAAAAACATCACGGGGTGGTGTGAATCGGAGCGTCTGAATTAGGATAGGCAGTGAGTGGCAATGTAGGATGGAGAAAAGCACCGCAGGGTGGTCAGCATGGGGAGGTCAGGGAACATGCAGTGGCAATGTAGGATAGGTTTCTGAAAAACATCGCGGGGTGGTGCGCATTGTATGGGTGTGTGTTACATGACATTCACTAGTAGGAGTGAGAAAAACATCACGGGGTGGTGCGCATTGTATGGGTGTGTGTTACATTACATTCACTAGTAGGAGTGAGAAAAACATCACGGGGTGGTGTGAATCGGAGGGTCTGAATTAGGATAGGCAGTGAGTGGCATTGTAGGATGGAGAAAAGCACCTCGCGGTGGTCAGCATGGGGAGGTCAGGGAACATGCAGTGGCAATGTAGGATAGGTTTCTGAAAAACATCGCGGGGTGGTGTGCATTGTATGGGTGTGTGTTACATTACATTCACTAGTAGGAGTGAGAAAAACATCACGGGGTGGTGCGCATTGTATGGGTGTGTGTTACATTACATTCACTAGTAGGAGGGAGAAAAACATCACGGGGTGGTGTGAATCGGAGGGTCTGAATTAGGATAGGCAGTGAGTGGCAATGTAGGATGGAGAAAAGCACCGCGGCGTGGTCAGCATGGGGAGGTCAGGGAAAATGCAGTTGCAATGTAGGATAGGTTTCTGAAAAACATCGCGGTGTGGTGCGCCTTGTATGTGTGTGTGTTACATTACATTCACTAGTAGCAGTGAGAAAAACATCACGGAGTGGTGCGCAATGTATGGGTGTGTGTTACATTACATTCACTAGTAGGAGTGAGAACAACATCACGGGGTGGTGTGAATCGGAGGGTCTGAATTAGGATAGGCAGTGAGTGGCAATGTAGGATGGAGAAAAGCTCCGCGGGGTGGTCAGCATGGGGAGGTCAGGGAACATGCAGTGGCAATGTAGGATAGGTTTCTGAAAAACATCGCGGGGTGGTGCGCATTGTATGGGGGTGTGTTACATTACATTCACTTGTAGGAGTGAGAAAAACATCACGGGGTGGTGTGAAATGGAGGGTCTGAATTAGGATAGGCAGTGAGTGGCAATGTAGGATGGAGAAAAGCTCCGCGGGGTGGTCAGCATGGGGAGGTCAGGGAACATGCAGTGGCAATGTAGGATAGGTTTCTGAAAAACATCGCGGGGTGGTGCGCATTGTATGGGGATGTGTTACATTACATTCACTTCTAGGAGTGAGAAAAACATCACGGGGTGGTGTGAATCGGAGGGTCTGAATTAGGATAGGCAGTGAGTGGCAATGTAGGATGGAGAAAAGCACCGCGGGGTGGTCAGCATGGGGAGGACAGGGAACATGCAGTGGCAATGTAGGATAGGTTTCTGAAAAACATCGCGGGGTGGTGCGCATTGTATGGGTGTGTGTTACATTACATTCACTAGAAGGAGTGAGAAAAACATCACGGGGTGGTGTGAATCGGAGGGTCTGAATTAGGATAGGCAGTGAGTGGCAATGTGGGATGGAGAAAAGCACGGCGGGGTGGTCAGCATGGGGAGGTCAGGAACATGCAGTGGCAATGTCGGATAGGTTTCTGAAAAACATCGCGGGGTGGTGCGCGTTGTATGGGTGTGTGTTACATTACATTCACTAGTAGGAGTGAGAAAAACATCACGGGGAGGTGCGCATTGTATGGGTGTGTGTTACGTTACATACACTAGTAGGAGTGAGAAAAACATCACGGGGTGGTGCGCATTGTATGGGTGTGTGTTACATTACATTCACTAGTAGGAGTGAGAAAAACATCACGGGGTGGTGTGAATCGGAGGGTCTGAATTAGGATAGGCAGTGAGTGGCAATGTAGGATGGAGAAAAGCACCGCGGGGTGGTCAGCATGGGGAGGTCAGGGAACATGCAGTGGCAATGTAGGGTAGGTTTCTGAAAAACATCGCGGGGTGGTGCGCATTGTATGGGTGTGTGTTACATTACATTCACTAGTAGGAGTGAGAAAAACATCACGGGGTGGGGCGCATTGTATGGGTGTGTGTTACATTACATTCACTAGTAGGAGTGAGAAAAACATCACGGGGTGGTGCGCATTGTATGGGTGTGTGTTACATTACATTCACTAGTAGGAGTGAAAAAACATCACGGGGTGGTGTGAATCGGAGGGTCTGAATTAGGATAGGCAGTGAGTGGCAATGTAGGATGGAGAAAAGCACCGCGGAGTGGTCAGCATGGGGAGGTCAGGGAACATGCAGTGGCAATGTAGGATAGGTTTCTGAAAAACATCGCGGGGTGGTGCGCATTGTATGGGTGTGTGTTACATTACATTCACTTGTAGGAGTGAGAAAAACATAACGGGGTGGTGTGAATCGGAGGGTCTGAATTAGGATAGGCAGTGAGTGGCAATGTAGGATGGAGAAAAGCACCGCGGGGTGTTCAGCATGGGGAGGTCAGGGAACATGCAGTGGCAATGTAGGATAGGTTTCTGAAAAACATCGCGGGGTGGTGCGCATTGTATGGGTGTGTGTTACATTACATTCACTTGTAGGAGTGAGAAAAACATCACGGGGTGGTGTGAATCGGAGGGTCTGAATTAGGATAGGCAGTGAG
This sequence comes from Cavia porcellus, assembly GCF_034190915.1. NCBI lineage: Eukaryota > Metazoa > Chordata > Mammalia > Rodentia > Caviidae > Cavia > Cavia porcellus. Next base: position 34,942,704 of record NW_026947515.1, read on the forward strand.
TGGCAATGTAGGATGGAGAAAAGCACCACGGGGTGGTCAGCATGGGGAGGTCAGGGAACATGCAGTGGCAATGTAGGACAGGTTTCTGAAAAACATCGCGGGGTGGTGCACATTGTATGGGTGTGTGTTACATTACATTCACTAGTAGGAGTGAGAAAAACATCACGGGGTGGTGCGCATTGTATGGGTGTGTGTTACATTACATTCACTAGTAGGAGTGAGAAAAACATCACGGGGTGGTGCGCATTGCATGGGTGTGTGTTACATTACATTCACTAGTAGGAGTGAGAAAAACATCACGGGGTGGTGTGAATCGGAGGGTCTGAATTAGGATAGGCAGTGAGTGGCAATGTAGGATGGAGAAAAGCACGGCGGGGTGGTCAGCATGGGGAGGTCAGGGAACATGCAGTGGCAATGTAGGATAGGTTTCTGAAAAACATCGCGGGGTGGTGTGCATTGTATGGGTGTGTGTTACATTACATTCACTAGTAGGAGTGAAAAAAAGATCACGGGGTGGTGCGCATTGTATGGGTGTGTGTTACATTACATTCACTAGTAGGAGTGAGAAAAACATCACGGGGTGGTGTAAATCGGAGGGTCTGAATTAGGATAGGCAGTGAGTGGCAATGTAGGATGGAGAAAAGCACCGCGGGGTGGTCAGCATGGGGAGGTCAGGGAACATGCAGTGGCAATTTAGGGTAGGTTTCTGAAAAACATCGCGGGGTGGTGCGCATTGTATGGGTGTGTGTTACATTACATTCACTAGTAGGAGTGAGAAAAACATCACGGGGTGGGGCGCATTGTATGGGTGTGTGTTACATTACATTCACTAGTAGGAGTGAGAAAAACATCACGGGGTGGTGCGCATTGTATGGGTGTGTGTTACATTACATTCACTAGTAGGAGTGAAAAAACATCACGGGGTGGTGTGAATCGGAGCGTCTGAATTAGGATAGGCAGTGAGTGGCAATGTAGGATGGAGAAAAGCACCGCAGGGTGGTCAGCATGGGGAGGTCAGGGAACATGCAGTGGCAATGTAGGATAGGTTTCTGAAAAACATCGCGGGGTGGTGCGCATTGTATGGGTGTGTGTTACATGACATTCACTAGTAGGAGTGAGAAAAACATCACGGGGTGGTGCGCATTGTATGGGTGTGTGTTACATTACATTCACTAGTAGGAGTGAGAAAAACATCACGGGGTGGTGTGAATCGGAGGGTCTGAATTAGGATAGGCAGTGAGTGGCATTGTAGGATGGAGAAAAGCACCTCGCGGTGGTCAGCATGGGGAGGTCAGGGAACATGCAGTGGCAATGTAGGATAGGTTTCTGAAAAACATCGCGGGGTGGTGTGCATTGTATGGGTGTGTGTTACATTACATTCACTAGTAGGAGTGAGAAAAACATCACGGGGTGGTGCGCATTGTATGGGTGTGTGTTACATTACATTCACTAGTAGGAGGGAGAAAAACATCACGGGGTGGTGTGAATCGGAGGGTCTGAATTAGGATAGGCAGTGAGTGGCAATGTAGGATGGAGAAAAGCACCGCGGCGTGGTCAGCATGGGGAGGTCAGGGAAAATGCAGTTGCAATGTAGGATAGGTTTCTGAAAAACATCGCGGTGTGGTGCGCCTTGTATGTGTGTGTGTTACATTACATTCACTAGTAGCAGTGAGAAAAACATCACGGAGTGGTGCGCAATGTATGGGTGTGTGTTACATTACATTCACTAGTAGGAGTGAGAACAACATCACGGGGTGGTGTGAATCGGAGGGTCTGAATTAGGATAGGCAGTGAGTGGCAATGTAGGATGGAGAAAAGCTCCGCGGGGTGGTCAGCATGGGGAGGTCAGGGAACATGCAGTGGCAATGTAGGATAGGTTTCTGAAAAACATCGCGGGGTGGTGCGCATTGTATGGGGGTGTGTTACATTACATTCACTTGTAGGAGTGAGAAAAACATCACGGGGTGGTGTGAAATGGAGGGTCTGAATTAGGATAGGCAGTGAGTGGCAATGTAGGATGGAGAAAAGCTCCGCGGGGTGGTCAGCATGGGGAGGTCAGGGAACATGCAGTGGCAATGTAGGATAGGTTTCTGAAAAACATCGCGGGGTGGTGCGCATTGTATGGGGATGTGTTACATTACATTCACTTCTAGGAGTGAGAAAAACATCACGGGGTGGTGTGAATCGGAGGGTCTGAATTAGGATAGGCAGTGAGTGGCAATGTAGGATGGAGAAAAGCACCGCGGGGTGGTCAGCATGGGGAGGACAGGGAACATGCAGTGGCAATGTAGGATAGGTTTCTGAAAAACATCGCGGGGTGGTGCGCATTGTATGGGTGTGTGTTACATTACATTCACTAGAAGGAGTGAGAAAAACATCACGGGGTGGTGTGAATCGGAGGGTCTGAATTAGGATAGGCAGTGAGTGGCAATGTGGGATGGAGAAAAGCACGGCGGGGTGGTCAGCATGGGGAGGTCAGGGAACATGCAGTGGCAATGTCGGATAGGTTTCTGAAAAACATCGCGGGGTGGTGCGCGTTGTATGGGTGTGTGTTACATTACATTCACTAGTAGGAGTGAGAAAAACATCACGGGGAGGTGCGCATTGTATGGGTGTGTGTTACGTTACATACACTAGTAGGAGTGAGAAAAACATCACGGGGTGGTGCGCATTGTATGGGTGTGTGTTACATTACATTCACTAGTAGGAGTGAGAAAAACATCACGGGGTGGTGTGAATCGGAGGGTCTGAATTAGGATAGGCAGTGAGTGGCAATGTAGGATGGAGAAAAGCACCGCGGGGTGGTCAGCATGGGGAGGTCAGGGAACATGCAGTGGCAATGTAGGGTAGGTTTCTGAAAAACATCGCGGGGTGGTGCGCATTGTATGGGTGTGTGTTACATTACATTCACTAGTAGGAGTGAGAAAAACATCACGGGGTGGGGCGCATTGTATGGGTGTGTGTTACATTACATTCACTAGTAGGAGTGAGAAAAACATCACGGGGTGGTGCGCATTGTATGGGTGTGTGTTACATTACATTCACTAGTAGGAGTGAAAAAACATCACGGGGTGGTGTGAATCGGAGGGTCTGAATTAGGATAGGCAGTGAGTGGCAATGTAGGATGGAGAAAAGCACCGCGGAGTGGTCAGCATGGGGAGGTCAGGGAACATGCAGTGGCAATGTAGGATAGGTTTCTGAAAAACATCGCGGGGTGGTGCGCATTGTATGGGTGTGTGTTACATTACATTCACTTGTAGGAGTGAGAAAAACATAACGGGGTGGTGTGAATCGGAGGGTCTGAATTAGGATAGGCAGTGAGTGGCAATGTAGGATGGAGAAAAGCACCGCGGGGTGGTCAGCATGGGGAGGTCAGGGAACATGCAGTGGCAATGTAGGATAGGTTTCTGAAAAACATCGCGGGGTGGTGCGCATTTTATGGGTGTGTGTTACATGACATTCACTAGTAGGAGTGGGAAAACATCACGGGGTGGTGCGCATTGTATGGGTGTGTGTTACATTACATTCACTAGTAGGAGTGAGAAAAACATCACGGGGTGGTGCGCATTGTATGGGTGTGTGTTACCTTACATTCACTAGTAGGAGTGAGAAAAACACCACGGGGTGGTGTGAATCGGAGGGTCTGAATTAGGATAGGCAGTGAGTGGCAATGTAGGATGGAGAAAAGCACCTCGGGGTGGTCAGCATGGGGAGGTCAGGGAACATGCAGTGGCAATGTAGGATAGGTTTCTGAAAAACATCGCGGGGTGGTGCGCATTGTATCGGTGTGTGTTACATTACATTCACTTGTAGGAGTGAGAAAAACATCACGGGGTGGTGTGAATCGGATGGTCTGAATTAGGATAGGCAGTGAATGGCAATGTAGGATGGAGAAAAGCAAAGCTTGGTGGTCAGCATGGGGAGGTCAGGGAACATGCAGTGGCAATGTTGGATAGGTTTCTGAAAAACATCGCCGTGTGGTGCGCATTGTATGGGTGTGTGTTACATTACATTCACTAGTAGGAGTGAGAAAAACATCACGGGGTCGTGTGCATTGTATGGGTGTGTGTTACATTACATTCACTAGTAGGAGTGAGAAAAACATCACGGGGTGGTGTGAATCGGAGGGTCTGAATTAGGATAGGCAGTGAGTGGCAATGTAGGATGGAGAAAAGCACCGCGGGGTGGTCACCATGGGGAGGTCAGGGAACATGCAGTGGCCATGTAGGATAGGTTTCTGAAAAACATCGCGGAGTGGTGCGCATTTTATGGGTGTGTGTTACATTACATTCACTAGTAGGAGTGAGAAAAACATCACGGGGTGGTGTGAATCAGAGGGTCTGAATTAGGATAGGCAGTGAGTGGCAATGTAGGATGGAGAAAAGCACCGCGGGGTGGTCAGCATTGGGAGGTCAGGGAACATGATGTGGCAATATAGGATAGGTTCTGAAACACATCGCGGGGTGGTGCGCATTGTATGGGGGTGTGTTACATTACATTCACTAGTAGGAGTGAGAAAAACATCACGGGGTGGTGTGAATCGGAGGGTCTGAATTAGGATAGGCAGTGAGTGGCAATGTAGGATGGAGAAAAGCACGGCGGGGTGGTCATCATGGGGAGGTCAGGAAACATGCAGTGGCAACGTAGGATAGGTTTCTGAAAAACATCGCCGGGTGGTGCGCATTGTATGGGTGTGTGTTACATTACATTCACTAGTAGGAGTAAGAAAAACATCACGGGGTGGGGCGCATTGTATGGGTGTGTGTTACATTACATTCACTAGTAGGAGTGCGAAAAACATCACGGGGTGGTGCGCATTGTATGGGTGTGTGTTACATTACATTCACTAGTAGGAGTGAAAAAACATCACGGGGTGGTGTGAATCGGAGGGTCTGAATTAGGATAGGCAGTGAGTGGCAATGTAGGATGGAGAAAAGCACCGCGGGGTGGTCAGCATGGGGAGGTCAGGGAACATGCAGTGGCAATGTAGGATAGGTTTCTGAAAAACATCGCGGGGTGGTGTGCATTGTATGGGTGTGTGTTACATTACATTCACTTGTAGGAGTGAGAAAAACATAACGGGGTGGTGTGAATCGGAGGGTCTGAATTAGGATAGGCAGTGAGTGGCAATGTAGGATGGAGAAAAGCACCGCGGGGTGGTCAGCATGGGGATGTCAGGGAACATGCAGTGGCAATGTAGGATAGGTTTCTGAAAAACATCGCGGGGTGGTGCGCAGTTTATGGGTGTGTGTTACATGACATTCACTAGTAGGAGTGAGAAAAACATCACGGGGTGGTGCGCATTGTATGGGTGTGTGTTACATTACATTCACTAGTAGGAGTGAGAAAAACATCACGGGGTTGTGGGCATTGTATGGGTGTGTGTTACATTACATTCACTAGTAGGAGTGAGAAAAACACCACGGGGTGGTGTGAATCGGAGGGTCTGAATTAGGATAGGCAGTGAGTGGCAATGTAGGATGGAGAAAAGCACCTCGGGGTGGTCAGCATGGGGAGGTCAGGGAACATGCAGTGGCAATGTAGGATAGGTTTCTGAAAAACATCGCGGGGTGGTGCGCATTGTATGGGTGTGTGTTACATTACATTCACTTGTAGGAGTGAGAAAAACATCACGGGGTGGTGTGAATCGGAGGGTCTGAATTAGGATAGGCAGTGAGTGGCAATGTAGGATGGAGAAAAGCACAGCTTGGTGGTCAGCATGGGGAGGTCAGGCAACATGCAGTGGCAATGTTGCATAGGGTTCTGAAAAACATCGCAGGGTGGTGCGCATTGTATGGGTGTGTGTTACATTACATTCACTAGTAGGAGTGAGAAAAACATCACGGGATGGGGCGCATTGTATGGGTGTGTGTTACATTACATTCACTTGTAGGAGTGAGAAAAACATCAAGGGGTGGTGCGCATTGTATGGGTGTGTGTTACATTACATTCACTAGTAGGAGTGAAAAAACATCACGGGGTGGTGTGAATCGGAGGGTCTGAATTAGGATAGGCAGTGAGTGGCAATGTAGGATGGAGAAAAGCCCCGCAGGGTGGTCAGCATGGGGAGGTCAGGGAACATGCAGTGGCAATGTAGGATAGGTTTCTGAAAAACATCGCGGGGTGGTGCGCATTGTATGGGTGTGTGTTACATGACATTCACTAGTAGGAGTGAGAAAAACATCACGGGGTGGTGCGCATTGTATGGGTGTGTGTTACATTACATTTACTAGTAGGAGTGAGAAAAACATCACGGGGTGGTGCGCATTGTATGGGTGTGTGTTACATTACATTCACTAGTAGGAGTGAGAAAAACACCACAGGGTGGTGTGAATAGGAGGGTCTGAATTAGGATAGGCAGTGAGTGGCAATGTAGGATGGAGAAAAGCACCTCGGGGTGGTCAGCATGGGGAGGTCAGGGAACATGCAGTGGCAATGTAGGATAGGTTTCTGAAAAACATCGCGGGGTGGTGCGCATTGTATGGGTGTGTGTTACATTACTTTCACTTGTAGGAGTGAGAAAAACATCACGGGTTGGTGTGAATCGGAGGGTCTGAATTAGGATAGGCAGTGAGTGGCAATGTAGGATGGAGAAAAGCACCTCGGGGTGGTCAGCATGGGGAGGTCAGGGAACATGCAGTGTCAATGTAGGATAGGTTTCTGAAAAACATCGCGGGGTGGTGCGCATTGTATGGGTGTGTGTTACATTACATTCACTAGTAGGAGTGAGAAAAACATCACGGGGTGGTGCGCATTGTATGGGTGTGTGTTACATTACATTCACTAGTAGGAGTGAGAAAAACATCACGGGGTGGTGTGAATCGGAGGGTCTGAATTAGGATAGGCAGTGAGTGGCAATGTACGATGGAGAAAAGCACCACGGGGTGGTCAGCATGGGGAGGTCAGGGAACATGCAATGGCAATGTAGGATAGGTTTCTGAAAAACATCGCGGTGTGGTGCCCCTTGTATGTGTGTGTGTTACATTACATTCACTAGTAGCAGTGAGAAAAACATCACGGGGTGGTGCGCAATGTATGGGTGTGTGTTACATTACATTCACTAGTAGGAGTGAGAAAAACATCACGGGGTGGTGCGCATTGTATGGGTGTGTGTTACATTACATTCACTAGTAGGAGTGAAAAAACATCACGGGGTGGTGTGAATCGGAGGGTCTGAATTAGGATAGGCAGTGAGTGGCAATGTAGGATGGAGAAAAGCACCGCGGGGTGGTCAGCATGGGGAGGTCAGGGAACATGCAGTGGCAATGTAGGATAGGTTTCTGAAAAACATCGCGGGGTGGTGCGCATTGTATGGGTGTGTGTTACATGACATTCACTAGTAGGAGTGAGAAAAACATCACGGGGTGGTGCGCATTGTATGGGTGTGTGTTACATTACATTCACTAGTAGGAGTGAGAAAAACACCACGGGGTGGTGTGAATCGGAGGGACTGAATTAGGATAGGCAGTGAGTGGCAATGTAGGATGGAGAAAAGCACCTCGGGGAGGTCAGCATGGGGAGGTCAGGGAACGTGCAGTGGCAATGTAGGATAGGTTTCTGAAAAACATCGCGGGGTGGTGCGCATTGTATGGGTGTGTGTTACATTACATTCACTAGTAGGAGTGAGAAAAACATCACGGGGTGGGGCGCATTGTATGGGTGTGTGTTACATTACATTCACTAGTAGGAGTGAGAAAAACATCACGGGGTGGTGCGCATTGTATGGGTGTGTGTTACATTACATTCACTAGTAGGAGTGAGAAAAACATCACGGGGTGGTGTGAATCGGAGGGTCTGAATTAGGATAGCCAGTGAGTGGCAATGTTAGATGGAGAAAAGCACCGCTTGGTGGTCAGCATGGGGAGGTCAGGGAACATGCAGTGGCAATGTAGGATAGGTTTCTGAAAAACATCGCGGGGTGGTGCACATTGTATGGGTGTGTGTTACATTACATTCACTAGTAGGAGTGAGAAAAACATTACGGGGTGCTGCGCATTGTATGGGTGTGTGTTACATTACATTCACTAGTAGGAGTGAGAAAAACATCACGGCGTGGTGTGAATCGGAGGGTCTGAATTAGGATAGGCAGTGAGTGGCAATGTAGGATGGAGAAAAGCACCGCGGGGTGGTCAGCATGGGGAGGTCAGGGAACATGCAGTGGCAATGTAGGATAGGTTTCTGAAAAACATCGCGGGGTGGTGCGCATTGTATGGGTGTGTGTTACACTACATTCACTAGTAGGAGTGAGAAAATCATCACGGGGTGGTGCGCACTGTATGGGTGTGTGTTACATTACATTCACTTGTAGGAGTGAGAAAATCATCACGGGGTGGTGTGAATCGGAGGGTCTGAATTAGGATAGGCAGTGAGTGGCAATGTAGGATGGAGAAAAGCACCGCGTGGTGTTCAGCATGGGGAGGTCAGGGAACATGCAGTGGCAATGTAGGATAGGTTTCTGAAAAACATCGCGGGGTGGTACGCATTGTATGGGTGTGTGTTACATTACATTCACTTGTAGGAGTGAGAAAAACATCACGGGGTGGTGTGAATCAGAGGGTCTGAATTAGGATAGGCAGTGAGTGGCAATGTAGGATGGAGAAAAGCACCACGGGGTGGTCAGCATGGGGAGGTCAGGGAACATGCAGTGGCAATGTAGGACAGGTTTCTGAAAAACATCGCGGGGTGGTGCACATTGTATGGGTGTGTGTTACATTACATTCACTAGTAGGAGTGAGAAAAACATCACGGGGTGGTGCGCATTGTATGGGTGTGTGTTACATTACATTCACTAGTAGGAGTGAGAAAAACATCACGGGGTGGTGCGCATTGCATGGGTGTGTGTTACATTACATTCACTAGTAGGAGTGAGAAAAACATCACGGGGTGGTGTGAATCGGAGGGTCTGAATTAGGATAGGCAGTGAGTGGCAATGTAGGATGGAGAAAAGCACGGCGGGGTGGTCAGCATGGGGAGGTCAGGGAACATGCAGTGGCAATGTAGGATAGGTTTCTGAAAAACATCGCGGGGTGGTGTGCATTGTATGGGTGTGTGTTACATTACATTCACTAGTAGGAGTGAAAAAAAGATCACGGGGTGGTGCGCATTGTATGGGTGTGTGTTACATTACATTCACTAGTAGGAGTGAGAAAAACATCACGGGGTGGTGTAAATCGGAGGGTCTGAATTAGGATAGGCAGTGAGTGGCAATGTAGGATGGAGAAAAGCACCGCGGGGTGGTCAGCATGGGGAGGTCAGGGAACATGCAGTGGCAATTTAGGGTAGGTTTCTGAAAAACATCGCGGGGTGGTGCGCATTGTATGGGTGTGTGTTACATTACATTCACTAGTAGGAGTGAGAAAAACATCACGGGGTGGGGCGCATTGTATGGGTGTGTGTTACATTACATTCACTAGTAGGAGTGAGAAAAACATCACGGTGTGGTGCGCATTGTATGGGTGTGTGTTACATTACATTCACTAGTAGGAGTGAAAAAACATCACGGGGTGGTGTGAATCGGAGCGTCTGAATTAGGATAGGCAGTGAGTGGCAATGTAGGATGGAGAAAAGCACCGCAGGGTGGTCAGCATGGGGAGGTCAGGGAACATGCAGTGGCAATGTAGGATAGGTTTCTGAAAAACATCGCGGGGTGGTGCGCATTGTATGGGTGTGTGTTACATGACATTCACTAGTAGGAGTGAGAAAAACATCACGGGGTGGTGCGCATTGTATGGGTGTGTGTTACATTACATTCACTAGTAGGAGTGAGAAAAACATCACGGGGTGGTGTGAATCGGAGGGTCTGAATTAGGATAGGCAGTGAGTGGCATTGTAGGATGGAGAAAAGCACCTCGCGGTGGTCAGCATGGGGAGGTCAGGGAACATGCAGTGGCAATGTAGGATAGGTTTCTGAAAAACATCGCGGGGTGGTGTGCATTGTATGGGTGTGTGTTACATTACATTCACTAGTAGGAGTGAGAAAAACATCACGGGGTGGTGCGCATTGTATGGGTGTGTGTTACATTACATTCACTAGTAGGAGGGAGAAAAACATCACGGGGTGGTGTGAATCGGAGGGTCTGAATTAGGATAGGCAGTGAGTGGCAATGTAGGATGGAGAAAAGCACCGCGGCGTGGTCAGCATGGGGAGGTCAGGGAAAATGCAGTTGCAATGTAGGATAGGTTTCTGAAAAACATCGCGGTGTGGTGCGCCTTGTATGTGTGTGTGTTACATTACATTCACTAGTAGCAGTGAGAAAAACATCACGGGGTGGTGCGCAATGTATGGGTGTGTGTTACATTACATTCACTAGTAGGAGTGAGAAAAACATCACGGGGTGGTGTGAATCGGAGGGTCTGAATTAGGATAGGCAGTGAGTGGCAATGTAGGATGGAGAAAAGCTCCGCGGGGTGGTCAGCATGGGGAGGTCAGGGAACATGCAGTGGCAATGTAGGATAGGTTTCTGAAAAACATCGCGGGGTGGTGCGCATTGTATGGGGGTGTGTTACATTACATTCACTTGTAGGAGTGAGAAAAACATCACGGGGTGGTGTGAAATGGAGGGTCTGAATTAGGATAGGCAGTGAGTGGCAATGTAGGATGGAGAAAAGCTCCGCGGGGTGGTCAGCATGGGGAGGTCAGGGAACATGCAGTGGCAATGTAGGATAGGTTTCTGAAAAACATCGCGGGGTGGTGCGCATTGTATGGGGATGTGTTACATTACATTCACTTCTAGGAGTGAGAAAAACATCACGGGGTGGTGTGAATCGGAGGGTCTGAATTAGGATAGGCAGTGAGTGGCAATGTAGGATGGAGAAAAGCACCGCGGGGTGGTCAGCATGGGGAGGACAGGGAACATGCAGTGGCAATGTAGGATAGGTTTCTGAAAAACATCGCGGGGTGGTGCGCATTGTATGGGTGTGTGTTACATTACATTCACTAGTAGGAGTGAGAAAAACATCACGGGGTGGTGTGAATCGGAGGGTCTGAATTAGGATAGGCAGTGAGTGGCAATGTAGGATGGAGAAAAGCACGGCGGGGTGTTCAGCATGGGGAGGTCAGGGAACATGCAGTGGCAATGTCGGATATGTTTCTGAAAAACATCGCGGGGTGGTGCGCGTTGTATGGGTGTGTGTTACATTACATTCACTAGTAGGAGTGAGAAAAACATCACGGGGAGGTGCGCATTGTATGGGTGTGTGTTACGTTACATACACTAGTAGGAGTGAGAAAAACATCACGGGGTGGTGCGCATTGTATGGGTGTGTGTTACATTACATTCACTAGTAGGAGTGAGAAAAACATCACGGGGTGGTGTGAATCGGAGGGTCTGAATTAGGATAGGCAGTGAGTGGCAATGTAGGATGGAGAAAAGCACCGCGGGGTGGTCAGCATGGGGAGGTCAGGGAACATGCAGTGGCAATGTAGGGTAGGTTTCTGAAAAACATCGCGGGGTGGTGCGCATTGTATGGGTGTGTGTTACATTACATTCACTAGTAGGAGTGAGAAAAACATCACGGGGTGGGGCGCATTGTTTGGGTGTGTGTTACATTACATTCACTAGTAGGAGTGAGAAAAACATCGCGGGGTGGTGCGCATTGTATGGGTGTGTGTTACATTACATTCACTTGTAGGAGTGAGAAAAACATAACGGGGTGGTGTGAATCGGAGGGTCTGAATTAGGATAGGCCGTGAGTGGCAATGTAGGTTAGAGAAAAGCACCGCGGGGTGGTCAGCATGGGGAGGTCAGGGAACATGCAGTGGCAATGTAGGATAGGTTTCTGAAAAACATCGCGGGGTGGTGCGCATTTTATGGGTGTGTGTTACATGACATTCACTAGTAGGAGTGGGAAAACATCACGGGGTGGTGCGCATTGTATGGGTGTGTGTTACATTACATTCACTAGTAGGAGTGAGAAAAACATCACGGGGTGGTGCGCATTGTATGGGTGTGTGTTACCTTACATTCACTAGTAGGAGTGAGAAAAACACCACGGGGTGGTGTGAATCGGAGGGTCTGAATTAGGATAGGCAGTGAGTGGCAATGTAGGATGGAGAAAAGCACCTCGGGGTGGTCAGCATGGGGAGGTCAGGGAACATGCAGTGGCAATGTAGGATAGGTTTCTGAAAAACATCGCGGGGTGGTGCGCATTGTATCGGTGTGTGTTACATTACATTCACTTGTAGGAGTGAGAAAAACATCACGGGGTGGTGTGAATCGGAGGGTCTGAATTAGGATAGGCAGTGAATGGCAATGTAGGATGGAGAAAAGCAAAGCTTGGTGGTCAGCATGGGGAGGTCAGGGAACATGCAGTGGCAATGTTGGATAGGTTTCTGAAAAACATCGCCGTGTGGTGCGCATTGTATGGGTGTGTGTTACATTACATTCACTAGTAGGAGTGAGAAAAACATCACGGGGTCGTGTGCATTGTATGGGTGTGTGTTACATTACATTCACTAGTAGGAGTGAGAAAAACATCACGGGGTGGTGTGAATCGGAGGGTCTGAATTAGGATAGGCAGTGAGTGGCAATGTAGGATGGAGAAAAGCACCGCGGGGTGGTCACCATGGGGAGGTCAGGGAACATGCAGTGGCCATGTAGGATAGGTTTCTGAAAAACATCGCGGAGTGGTGCGCATTTTATGGGTGTGTGTTACATTACATTCACTAGTAGGAGTGAGAAAAACATCACGGGGTGGTGTGAATCAGAGGGTCTGAATTAGGATAGGCAGTGAGTGGCAATGTAGGATGGAGAAAAGCACCGCGGGGTGGTCAGCATTGGGAGGTCAGGGAACATTAAGTGGCAATATAGGATAGGTTCTGAAACACATCGCGGGGTGGTGCGCATTGTATGGGGTTGTGTTACATTACATTCACTTGTAGGAGTGAGAAAAACATCACGGGGTGGTGTGAATCGGAGGGTCTGAATTAGGATAGGCAGTGAGTGGCAATGTAGGATGGAGAAAAGCACCGCGGGTTGGTCAGCATGGGGAGGTCAGGGAACATGCAGTGGCAATGTAGGATAGGTTTCTGAAAAACATCGCGGGGTGGTGCGCATTGTATGGGTGTGTGTTACATTACATTCACTAGTAGGAGTGAGAAAAACATCACGGGGTGGTGCGCATTGTATGGGTGTGTGTTAAATTACATTCACAAGTAGGAGTGATTAAAACATCACGGGGTGGTGCGCATTGTATGGGTGTGTGTTACATTACATTCACTAGTAGGAGTGAGAAAAACATCACGGGGTGGTGTGAATCGGAGGGTCTGAATTAGGATAGGCAGTGAGTGGCAATGTAGGATGGAGAAAAGCACGGCGGGGTGGTCAGCATGGGGAGGTCAGGAAACATGCAGTGGCAACGTAGGATAGGTTTCTGAAAAACATCGCCGGGTGGTGCGCATTGTATGGGTGTGTGTTACATTACATTCACTAGTAGGAGTAAGAAAAACATCACGGGGTGGGGCGCATTGTATGGGTGTGTGTTACATTACATTCACTAGTAGGAGTGCGAAAAACATCACGGGGTGGTGCGCATTGTATGGGTGTGTGTTACATTACATTCACTAGAAGGAGTGAAAAAACATCACGGGGTGGTGTGAATCGGAGGGTCTGAATTAGGATAGGCAGTGAGTGGCAATGTAGGATGGAGAAAAGCACCGCGGGGTGGTCAGCATGGGGAGGTCAGGGAACATGCAGTGGCAATGTAGGATAGGTTTCTGAAAAACATCGCGGGGTGGTGTGCATTGTATGGGTGTGTGTTACATTACATTCACTTGTAGGAGTGAGAAAAACATAACGGGGTGGTGTGAATCGGAGGGTCTGAATTAGGATAGGCAGTGAGTGGCAATGTAGGATGGAGAAAAGCACCGCGGGGTGGTCAGCATGGGGATGTCAGGGAACATGCAGTGGCAATGTAGGATAGGTTTCTGAAAAACATCGCGGGGTGGTGCGCAGTTTATGGGTGTGTGTTACATGACATTCACTAGTAGGAGTGAGAAAAACATCACGGGGTGGTGCGCATTGTATGGGTGTGTGTTACATTACATTCACTAGTAGGAGTGAGAAAAACATCACGGGGTTGTGGGCATTGTATGGGTGTGTGTTACATTACATTCACTAGTAGGAGTGAGAAAAACACCACGGGGTGGTGTGAATCGGAGGGTCTGAATTAGGATAGGCAGTGAGTGGCAATGTAGGATGGAGAAAAGCACCTCGGGGTGGTCAGCATGGGGAGGTCAGGAAACATGCAGTGGCAATGTAGGATAGGTTTCTGAAAAACATCGCGGGGTGGTGCGCATTGTATGGGTGTGTGTTACATTACATTCACTTGTAGGAGTGAGAAAAACATCACGGGGTGGTGTGAATCGGAGGGTCTGAATTAGGATAGGCAGTGAGTGGCAATGTAGGATGGAGAAAAGCACAGCTTGGTGGTCAGCATGGGGAGGTCAGGCAACATGCAGTGGCAATGTTGGATAGGGTTCTGAAAAACATCGCAGGGTGGTGCGCATTGTATGGGTGTGTGTTACATTACATTCACTAGTAGGAGTGAGAAAAACATCACGGGATGGGGCGCATTGTATGGGTGTGTGTTACATTACATTCACTTGTAGGAGTGAGAAAAACATCACGGGGTGGTGCGCATTGTATGGGTGTGTGTTACATTACATTCACTAGTAGGAGTGAAAAAACATCACGGGGTGGTGTGAATCGGAGGGTCTGAATTAGGATAGGCAGTGAGTGGCAATGTAGGATGGAGAAAAGCCCCGCAGGGTGGTCAGCATGGGGAGGTCAGGGAACATGCAGTGGCAATGTAGGATAGGTTTCTGAAAAACATCGCGGGGTGGTGCGCATTGTATGGGTGTGTGTTACATGACATTCACTAGTAGGAGTGAGAAAAACATCACGGGGTGGTGCGCATTGTATGGGTGTGTGTTACATTACATTTACTAGTAGGAGTGAGAAAAACATCACGGGGTGGTGCGCATTGTATGGGTGTGTGTTACATTACATTCACTAGTAGGAGTGAGAAAAACACCACAGGGTGGTGTGAATCGGAGGGTCTGAATTAGGATAGGCAGTGAGTGGCAATGTAGGATGGAGAAAAGCACCTCGGGGTGGTCAGCATGGGGAGGTCAGGGAACATGCAGTGGCAATGTAGGATAGGTTTCTGAAAAACATCGCGGGGTGGTGCGCATTGTATGGGTGTGTGTTACATTACTTTCACTTGTAGGAGTGAGAAAAACATCACGGGTTGGTGTGAATCGGAGGGTCTGAATTAGGATAGGCAGTGAGTGGCAATGTAGGATAGAGAAAAGCACCTCGGGGTGGTCAGCATGGGGAGGTCAGGGAACATGCAGTGTCAATGTAGGATAGGTTTCTGAAAAACATCGCGGGGTGGTGCGCATTGTATGGGTGTGTGTTACATTACATTCACTAGTAGGAGTGAGAAAAACATCACGGGGTGGTGCGCATTGTATGGGTGTGTGTTACATTACATTCACTAGTAGGAGTGAGAAAAACATCACGGGGTGGTGTGAATCGGAGGGTCTGAATTAGGATAGGCAGTGAGTGGCAATGTAGGATGGAGAAAAGCACCACGGGGTGGTCAGCATGGGGAGGTCAGGGAACATGCAATGGCAATGTAGGATAGGTTTCTGAAAAACATCGCGGTGTGGTGCCCCTTGTATGTGTGTGTGTTACATTACATTCACTAGTAGCAGTGAGAAAAACATCACGGGGTGGTGCGCAATGTATGGGTGTGTGTTACATTACATTCACTAGTAGGAGTGAGAAAAACATCACGGGGTGGTGTGAATCGGAGGGTCTGAATTAGGATAGGCAGTGAGGAGCAATGTAGGATGGAGAAAAGCTCCGCGGGGTGGTCAGCATGGGGAGGTCAGGGAACATGCAGTGGCAATGAAGGATAGGTTTCTGAAAAACATCGCGGGGTGGTGCGCATTGTATGGGTGTGTGTTTCATTACATTCACTAGTAGGAGTGAGAAAAACATCACGGGGTGGTGCGCATTGTATGGGTGTGTGTTACATTACATTCATTAGTAGGAGTGAGAAAAACATCACGGGGTGGTGTGAATCGGAGGGTCTGAATTAGGATAGGCAGTGAGTGGCAATGTAGGATGGAGAAAAGCACGGCGGGGTGGTCAGCATGGGGAGGTCAGGGAACATGCAGTGGCAATGTCGGATAGGTTTCTGAAAAACATCGCGGGGTGGTGCACATTGTACGGGTGTGTGTTACATTACATTCACTAGTAGGAGTGAGAAAAACATCACGGGGAGGTGCGCATTGTATGGGTGTGTGTTACGTTACATACACTAGTAGGAGTGAGAAAAACATCACGGGGTGGTGCGCATTGTATGGGTGTGTGTTACATTACATTCACTAGTAGGAGTGAGAAAAACATCACGGGGTGGTGTGAATCGGAGGGTCTGAATTAGGATAGGCAGTGAGTGGCAATGTAGGATGGAGAAAAGCACCGCGGGGTGGTCAGCATGGGGAGGTCAGGGAACATGCAGTGGCAATGTAGGGTAGGTTTCTGAAAAACATCGCGGGGTGGTGCGCATTGTATGGGTGTGTGTTACATTACATTCACTAGTAGGAGTGAGAAAATCATCACGGGGTGGGGCGCATTGTATGGGTGTGTGTTACATTACATTCACTAGTAGGAGTGAGAAAAACATCACGGGGTGGTGCGCATTGTATGGGTGTGTGTTACATTACATTCACTAGTAGGAGTGAAAAAACATCACGGGGTGGTGTGAATCGGAGGGTCTGAATTAGGATAGGCAGTGAGTGGCAATGTAGGATGGAGAAAAGCACCGCGGGGTGGTCAGCATGGGGAGGTCAGGGAACATGCAGTGGCAATGTAGGATAGGTTTCTGAAAAACATCGCGGGGTGGTGCGCATTGTATGGGTGTGTGTTACATTACATTCACTTGTAGGAGTGAGAAAAACATAACGGGGTGGTGTGAATCGGAGGGTCTGAATTAGGATAGGCCGTGAGTGGCAATGTAGGATAGAGAAAAGCACCGCGGGGTGGTCAGCATGGGGAGGTCAGGGAACATGCAGTGGCAATGTAGGGTAGGTTTCTGAAAAACATCGCGGGGTGGTGCGCATTTTATGGGTGTGTGTTACATGACATTCACTAGTAGGAGTGGGAAAACATCACGGGGTGGTGCGCATTGTATGGGTGTGTGTTACATTACATTCACTAGTAGGAGTGAGAAAAACATCACGGGGTGGTGCGCATTGTATGGGTGTGTGTTACCTTACATTCACTAGTAGGAGTGAGAAAAACACCACGGGGTGGTGTGAATCGGAGGGTCTGAATTAGGATAGGCAGTGAGTGGCAATGTAGGATGGAGAAAAGCACCTCGGGGTGGTCAGCATGGGGAGGTCAGGGAACATGCAGTGGCAATGTAGGATAGGTTTCTGAAAAACATCGCGGGGTGGTGCGCATTGTATCGGTGTGTGTTACATTACATTCACTTGTAGGAGTGAGAAAAACATCACGGGGTGGTGTGAATCGGAGGGTCTGAATTAGGATAGGCAGTGAATGGCAATGTAGGATGGAGAAAAGCAAAGCTTGGTGGTCAGCATGGGGAGGTCAGGGAACATGCAGTGGCAATGTTGGATAGGTTTCTGAAAAACATCGCCGTGTGGTGCGCATTGTATGGGTGTGTGTTACATTACATTCACTAGTAGGAGTGAGAAAAACATCACGGGGTCGTGTGCATTGTATGGGTGTGTGTTACATTACATTCACTAGTAGGAGTGAGAAAAACATCACGGGGTGGTGTGAATCGGAGGGTCTGAATTAGGATAGGCAGTGAGTGGCAATGTAGGATGGAGAAAAGCACCGCGGGGTGGTCACCATGGGGAGGTCAGGGAACATGCAGTGGCCATGTAGGATAGGTTTCTGAAAAACATCGCGGAGTGGTGCGCATTTTATGGGTGTGTGTTACATTACATTCACTAGTAGGAGTGAGAAAAACATCACGGGGTGGTGTGAATCAGAGGGTCTGAATTAGGATAGGCAGTGAGTGGCAATGTAGGATGGAGAAAAGCACCGCGGGGTGGTCAGCATTGGGAGGTCAGGGAACATGAAGTGGCAATATAGGATAGGTTCTGAAACACATCGCGGGGTGGTGCGCATTGTATGGGGGTGTGTTACATTACATTCACTTGTAGGAGTGAGAAAAACATCACGGGGTGGTGTGAATCGGAGGGTCTGAATTAGGATAGGCAGTGAGTGGCAATGTAGGATTGAGAAAAGCACCGCGGGTTGGTCAGCATGGGGAGGTCAGGGAACATGCAGTGGCAATGTAGGATAGGTTTCTGAAAAACATCGCGGGGTGGTGCGCATTGTATGGGTGTGTATTACATTACATTCACTAGTAGGAGTGAGAAAAACATCACGGGGTGGTGCGCATTGTATGGGTGTGTGTTAAATTACATTCACAAGTAGGAGTGATTAAAACATCACGGGGTGGTGCGCATTGTATGGGTGTGTGTTACATTACATTCACTAGTAGGAGTGAGAAAAACATCACGGGGTGGTGTGAATCGGAGGGTCTGAATTAGGATAGGCAGTGAGTGGCAATGTAGGATGGAGAAAAGCACGGCGGGGTGGTCAGCATGGGGAGGTCAGGAAACATGCAGTGGCAACGTAGGATAGGTTTCTGAAAAACATCGCCGGGTGGTGCGCATTGTATGGGTGTGTGTTACATTACATTCACTAGTAGGAGTAAGAAAAACATCACGGGGTGGGGCGCATTGTATGGGTGTGTGTTACATTACATTCACTAGTAGGAGTGCGAAAAACATCACGGGGTGGTGCGCATTGTATGGGTGTGTGTTACATTACATTCACTAGTAGGAGTGAAAAAACATCACGGGGTGGTGTGAATCGGAGGGTCTGAATTAGGATAGGCAGTGAGTGGCAATGTAGGATGGAGAAAAGCACCGCGGGGTGGTCAGCATGGGGAGGTCAGGGAACATGCAGTGGCAATGTAGGATAGGTTTCTGAAAAACATCGCGGGGTGGTGTGCATTGTATGGGTGTGTGTTACATTACATTCACTTGTAGGAGTGAGAAAAACATAACGGGGTGGTGTGAATCGGAGGGTCTGAATTAGGATAGGCAGTGAGTGGCAATGTAGGATGGAGAAAAGCACCGCGGGGTGGTCAGCATGGGGATGTCAGGGAACATGCAGTGGCAATGTAGGATAGGTTTCTGAAAAACATCGCGGGGTGGTGCGCAGTTTATGGGTGTGTGTTACATGACATTCACTAGTAGGAGTGAGAAAAACATCACGGGGTGGTGCGCATTGTATGGGTGTGTGTTACATTACATTCACTAGTAGGAGAGAGAAAAACATCACGGGGTTGTGGGCATTGTATGGGTGTGTGTTACATTACATTCACTAGTAGGAGTGAGAAAAACACCACGGGGTGGTGTGAATCGGAGGGTCTGAATTAGGATAGGCAGTGAGTGGCAATGTAGGATGGAGAAAAGCACCTCGGGGTGGTCAGCATGGGGAGGTCAGGGAACATGCAGTGGCAATGTAGGATAGGTTTCTGAAAAACATCGCGGGGTGGTGCGCATTGTATGGGTGTGTGTTACATTACATTCACTTGTAGGAGTGAGAAAAACATCACGGGGTGGTGTGAATCGGAGGGTCTGAATTAGGATAGGCAGTGAGTGGTAATGTAGGATGGAGAAAAGCACAGCTTGGTGGTCAGCATGGGGAGGTCAGGCAACATGCAGTGGCAATGTTGGATAGGGTTCTGAAAAACATCGCAGGGTGGTGCGCATTGTATGGGTGTGTGTTACATTACATTCACTAGTAGGAGTGAGAAAAACATCACGGGATGGGGCGCATTGTATGGGTGTGTGTTACATTACATTCACTTGTAGGAGTGAGAAAAACATCACGGGGTGGTGCGCATTGTATGGGTGTGTGTTACATTACATTCACTAGTAGGAGTGAAAAAACATCACGGGGTGGTGTGAATCGGAGGGTCTGAATTAGGATAGGCAGTGAGTGGCAATGTAGGATGGAGAAAAGCCCCGCAGGGTGGTCAGCATGGGGAGGTCAGGGAACATGCAGTGGCAATGTAGGATAGGTTTCTGAAAAACATCGCGGGGTGGTGCGCATTGTATGGGTGTGTGTTACATGACATTCACTAGTAGGAGTGAGAAAAACATCACGGGGTGGTGCGCATTGTATGGGTGTGTGTTACATTACATTTACTAGTAGGAGTGAGAAAAACATCACGGGGTGGTGCGCATTGTATGGGTGTGTGTTACATTACATTCACTAGTAGGAGTGAGAAAAACACCACAGGGTGGTGTGAATCGGAGGGTCTGAATTAGGATAGGCAGTGAGTGGCAATGTAGGATGGAGAAAAGCACCTCGGGGTGGTCAGCCTGGGGAGGTCAGGGAACATGCAGTGGCAATGTAGGATAGGTTTCTGAAAAACATCGCGGGGTGGTGCGCATTGTATGGGTGTGTGTTACATTACTTTCACTTGTAGGAGTGAGAAAAACATCACGGGTTGGTGTGAATCGGAGGGTCTGAATTAGGATAGGCAGTGAGTGGCAATGTAGGATGGAGAAAAGCACCTCGGGGTGGTCAGCATGGGGAGGTCAGGGAACATGCAGTGTCAATGTAGGATAGGTTTCTGAAAAACATCGCGGGGTGGTGCGCATTGTATGGGTGTGTGTTACATTACATTCACTAGTAGGAGTGAGAAAAACATCACGGGGTGGTGCGCATTGTATGGGTGTGTGTTACATTACATTCACTAGTAGGAGTGAGAAAAACATCACGGGGTGGTGTGAATCGGAGGGTCTGAATTAGGATAGGCAGTGAGTGGCAATGTAGGATGGAGAAAAGCACCACGGGGTGGTCAGCATGGGGAGGTCAGGGAACATGCAATGGCAATGTAGGATAGGTTTCTGAAAAACATCGCGGTGTGGTGCCCCTTGTATGTGTGTGTGTTACATTACATTCACTAGTAGCAGTGAGAAAAACATCACGGGGTGGTGCGCAATGTATGGGTGTGTGTTACATTACATTCACTAGTAGGAGTGAGAAAAACATCACGGGGTGGTGTGAATCGGAGGGTCTGAATTAGGATAGGCAGTGAGGAGCAATGTAGGATGGAGAAAAGCTCCGCGGGGTGGTCAGCATGGGGAGGTCAGGGAACATGCAGTGGCAATGAAGGATAGGTTTCTGAAAAACATCGCGGGGTGGTGCGCATTGTATGGGTGTGTGTTTCATTACTTTCACTAGTAGGAGTGAGAAAAACATCACGGGGTGGTGCGCATTGTATGGGTGTGTGTTACATTACATTCATTAGTAGGAGTGAGAAAAACATCACGGGGTGGTGTGAATTGGAGGGTCTGAATTAGGATAGGCAGTGAGTGGCAATGTAGGATGGAGAAAAGCACGGCGGGGTGGTCAGCATGGGGAGGTCAGGGAACATGCAGTGGCAATGTCGGATAGGTTTCTGAAAAACATCGCGGTGTGGTGCACATTGTACGGGTGTGTGTTACATTACATTCACTAGTAGGAGTGAGAAAAACATCACGGGGAGGTGCGCATTGTATGGGTGTGTGTTACGTTACTTTCACTAGTAGGAGTGAGAAAAACATCACGGGGTGGTGCGCATTGTATGGGTGTGTGTTACATTACATTCACTAGTAGGAGTGAGAAAAACATCACGGGGTGGTGTGAATCGGAGGGTCTGAATTAGGATAGGCAGTGAGTGGCAATGTAGGATGGAGAAAAGCACCGCGGGGTGGTCAGCATGGGGAGGTCAGGGAACATGCAGTGGCAATGTAGGGTAGGTTTCTGAAAAACATCGCGGGGTGGTGCGCATTGTATGGGTGTGTGTTACATTACATTCACTAGTAGGAGTGAGAAAAACATCACGGGGTGGGGCGCCTTGTATGGGTGTGTGTTACATTACATTCACTAGTAGGAGTGAGAAAAACATCACGGGGTGGTGCGCATTGTATGGGTGTGTGTTACATTACATTCACTAGTAGGAGTGAAAAAACATCACGGGGTGGTGTGAATCGGAGGGTCTGAATTAGGATAGGCAGTGAGTGGCAATGTAGGATGGAGAAAAGCACCGCGGGGTGGTCAGCATGGGGAGGTCAGGGAACATGCAGTGGCAATGTAGGATAAGTTTCTGAAAAACATCGCGGGGTGGTGCGCATTGTATGGGTGTGTGTTACATTACATTCACTTGTAGGAGTGAGAAAAACATAACGGGGTGGTGTGAATCGGAGGGTCTGAATTAGGTTAGGCAGTGAGTGGCAATGTAGGATGGAGAAAAGCACCGCGGGGTGGTCAGCATGGGGAGGTCAGGGAACATGCAGTGGCAATCTAGGATAGGTTTCTGAAAAACATCGCGGGGTGGTGCGCATTTTATGGGTGTGTGTTACATGACATTCACTAGTAGGAGTGGGAAAACATCACGGGGTGGTGCGCATTGTATGGGTGTGTGTTACATTACATTCACTAGTAGGAGTGAGAAAAACATCACGGGGTGGTGCGCATTGTATGGGTGTGTGTTACATTACATTCACTAGTAGGAGTGAGAAAAACACCACGGGGTGGTGTGAATCGGAGGGTCTGAATTAGGATAGGCAGTGAGTGGCAATGTAGGATGGAGAAAAGCACCTCGGGGTGGTCAGCATGGGGAGGTCAGGGAACATGCAGTGGCAATGTAGGATAGGTTTCTGAAAAACATCGCGGGGTGGTGCGCATTGTATGGGTGTGTGTTACATTACATTCACTTGTAGGAGTGAGAAAAACATCACGGGGTGGTGTGAATCGGAGGGTCTGAATTAGGATAGGCAGTGAGTGGCAATGTAGGATGGAGAAAAGCACCGCGGGGTGGTCAGCATGGGGAGGTCAGGGAACATGCAGTGGCCATGTAGGATAGGTTTCTGAAAAACATCGCGGAGAGGTGCGCATTTTATGGGTGTGTGTTACATTACATTCACTAGTAGGAGTGAGAAAAACATCACGGGGTGGTGTGAATCAGAGGGTCTGAATTAGGATAGGCAGTGAGTGGCAATGTAGGATGGAGAAAAGCACCGCGGGGTGGTCAGCATGGGGAGGTCAGGGAACATGCAGTGGCAATGTAAGATAGGTTTCTGAAACACATCGCGGGGTGGTGTGCATTGTATGGGGGTGTGTTACATTACATTCACTTGTAGGAGTGAGAAAAACATCACGGGGTGGTGTGAATCGGAGGGTCTGAATTAGGATAGGCAGTGAGTGGCAATGTAGGATGGAGAAAAGCACCGCGGGGTGGTCAGCATGGGGAGGTCAGGGAACATGCAGTGGCAATGTAGGATAGGTTTCTGAAAAACATCGCGGGGTGGTGCGCATTGTATGGGTGTGTGGTACATTACATTCACTAGTAGGAGTGAGAAAAACATAACGGGGTGGTGTGAATCGGAGGGTCTGAATTAGGATAGGCAGTGAGTGGCAATGTAGGATGGAGAAAAGCACCGCGGGGTGGTCAGCATGGGGAGGTCAGGGAACATGCAGTGGCAATGTAGGATAGGTTTCTGAAAAACATCGCGGGGTGGTGCGCATTTTATGGGTGTGTGTTACATGACATTCACTAGTAGGAGTGGGAAAACATCACGGGGTGGTGCGCATTGTATGGGTGTGTGTTACATTACATTCACTAGTAGGAGTGAGAAAAACATCACGGGGTGGTGCGCATTGTATGGGTGTGTGTTACATTACATTCACTAGTAGGAGTGAGAAAAACACCACGGGGTGGTGTGAATCGGAGGGTCTGAATTAGGATAGGCAGTGAGTGGCAATGTAGGATGGAGAAAAGCACCTCGGGGTGGTCAGCATGGGGAGGTCAGGGAACATGCAGTGGCAATGTAGGATAGGTTTCTGAAAAACATCGCGGGGTGGTGCGCATTGTATTGGTGTGTGTTACATTACATTCCCTTGTAGGAGTGAGAAAAACATCACGGGGTGGTGTGAATCGGAGGGTCTGAATTAGGATAGGCAGTGAGTGGCAATGTAGGATGGAGAAAAGCACCGCGGGGTGGTCAGCATGGGGAGGTCAGGGAACATGCATTGGCCATGTAGGATAGGTTTCTGAAAAACATCGCGGAGTGGTGCGCATTTTATGGGTGTGTGTTACATTACATTCACTAGTAGGAGTGAGAAAAACATCACGGGGTGGTGTGAATCAGAGGGTCTGAATTAGGATAGGCAGTGAGTGGCAATGTAGGATGGAGAAAAGCACCGCGGGGTGGTCAGCATGGGGAGGTCAGGGAACATGCAGTGGCAATGTAAGATAGGTTTCTGAAACACATCGCGGGGTGGTGCGCATTGTATGGGGGTGTGTTACATTACATTCACTTGTAGGAATGAGAAAAACATCACGGGGTGGTGTGAATCAGAGGGTCTGAATTAGGATAGGCAGTGAGTGGCAATGTAGGATGGAGAAAAGCACCGCGGGGTGGTCAGAATGGGGAGGTCAGGGAACATGCAGTGGCAATGTAGGATAGGTTTCTGAAAAACATCGCGGGGTGTTGCGCATTGTATGGGTGTGTGTTACATTACATTCACTAGTAGGAGTGAGAAAAGCATCACGGGGTGGTGCGCATTGTATGGGTGTGTGTTACATTACATTCACAAGTAGGAGTGATTAAAACATCACGGGGTGGTGCGCATTGTATGGGTGTGTGTTACATTACATTCACTAGTAGGAGTGAGAAAAACATCACGGGGTGGTGTGAATCGGAGGGTCTGATTTAGGATAGGCAGTGAGTGGCAATGTAGCATGGAGAAAAGCACGGCGGGGTGGTCAGCATGGGGAGGTCAGGGAACATGCAGTGGCAACGTAGGATAGGTTTCTGAAAAACATCGCGGGGTGGTGCGCATTGTATGGGTGTGTGTTACATTACATTCACTAGTAGGAGTGAGAAAAACATCACGGGGTGGTGCACATTGTATGGGTGTGTGTTACATTACATTCACTAGTAGGAGTGAGAAAAACATCACGGAGTGGTGCGCATTGTATGGGTGTGTGTTACATTACATTCACTAGTAGGAGTGAAAAAACATCACGGGGTGGTGTGAATCGGAGGGTCTGAATTAGGATAGGCAGTGAGTGGCAATGTAGGATGGAGAAAAGCACCGCGGGGTGGTCAGCATGGGGAGGTCAGGGAACATGCAGTGGCAATGTAGGATAGGTTTCTGAAAAACATCGCGGGGTGGTGCGCATTTTATGGGTGTGTGTTACATGACATTCACTAGTAGGAGTGAGAAAAACATCACGGGGTGGTGCGCATTGTATGGGTGTGTGTTACATTACATTCACTAGTAGGAGTGAGAAAAACATCACGGGGTGGGGCGCATTGTATGGGTGTGTGTTACATTACATTCACTAGTAGGAGTGAGAAAAACATCACGGGGTGGTGTAAATCGGAGGGTCTGAATTAGGATAGGCAGTGAGTGGCAATGTAGGATGGAGAAAAGCACCGCGGGGTGGTCAGCATGGGGAGGTCAGAGAACATGCAGTGGCAATTTAGGGTAGGTTTCTGAAAAACCTCGCGGGGTGGTGCGCATTGTATGGGTGTGTGTTACATTACATTCACTAGTAGGAGTGAGAAAAACATCACGGGGTGGGGCGCATTGTATGGGTGTGTGTTACATTACATTCACTAGTAGGAGTGAGAAAAACATCACGGGGTGGTGCGCATTGTATGGGTGTGTGTTACATTACATTCACTAGTAGGAGTGAAAAAACATCACGGGGTGGTGTGAATCGGAGCGTCTGAATTAGGATAGGCAGTGAGTGGCAATGTAGGATGGAGAAAAGCACCGCAGGGTGGTCAGAATGGGGAGGTCAGGGAACATGCAGTGGCAATGTAGGATAGCTTTCTGAAAAACATCGCGGGGTGGTGCGCATTGTATGGGTGTGTGTTACATGACATTCACTAGTAGGAGTGAGAAAAACATCACGGGGTGGTGCGCATTGTATGGGTGTGTGTTACATTACATTCACTAGTAGGTGTGAGAAAAACATCACGGGGTGGTGTGAATCGGAGGGTCTGAATTAGGATAGGCAGTGAGTTGCAATGTAGGATGGAGAAAAGCACCTCGCGGTGGTCAGCATGGGGAGGTCAGGGAAAATGCAGTTGCAATGTAGGATAGGTTTCTGAAAAACATCGCGGTGTGGTGCGCCTTGTATGTGTGTGTGTTACATTACATTCACTAGTAGCAGTGAGAAAAACATCACGGGGTGGTGCGCAATGTATGGGTGTGTGTTACATTACATTCACTAGTAGGAGTGAGAAAAACATCACGGGGTGGTGTGAATCGGAGGGTCTGAATTAGGATAGGCAGTGAGTGGCAATGTAGGATGGAGAAAATCTCCGCGGGGTGGTCAGCATGGGGAGGTCAGGGAACATGCAGTGGCAATGTAGGATAGGTTTCTGAAAAACATCGCGGGGTGGTGCGCATTGTATGGGGGTGTGTTACATTACATTCACTTGTAGGAGTGAGAAAAACATCATGGGGTGGTGTGAAATGGAGGGTCTGAATTAGGATAGGCAGTGAGTGGCAATGTAGGATGGAGAAAAGCTCCGCGGGGTGGTCAGCATGGGGAGGTCAGGGAACATGCAGTGGCAATGTAGGATAGGTTTCTGAAAAACATCGCGGGGTGGTGCGCATTGTATGGGGATGTGTTACATTACATTCACTTCTAGGAGTGAGAAAAACATCACGGGGTGGTGTGAATCGGAGGGTCTGAATTAGGATAGGCAGTGAGTGGCAATGTAGGATGGAGAAAAGCACCGCGGGGTGGTCAGCATGGGGAGGACAGGGAACATGCAGTGGCAATGTAGGATAGGTTTCTGAAAAACATCGCGGGGTGGTGCGCGTTGTATGGGTGTGTGTTACATTACATTCACTAGTAGGAGTGAGAAAAACATCACGGGGAGGTGCGCATTGTATGGGTGTGTGTTACGTTACATACACTAGTAGGAGTGAGAAAAACATCACGGGGTGGTGCGCATTGTATGGGTGTGTGTTACATTACATTCACTAGTAGGAGTGAGAAAAACATCACGGGGTGGTGTGAATCGGAGGGTCTGAATTAGGATAGGCAGTGAGTGGCAATGTAGGATGGAGAAAAGCACGGCGGGGTGGTCAGCATGGGGAGGTCAGGGAACATGCAGTGGCAATGTCGGATAGGTTTCTGAAAAACATCGCGGGGTGGTGCGCGTTGTATGGGTGTGTGTTACATTACATTCACTAGTAGGAGTGAGAAAAACATCACGGGGAGGTGCGCATTGTATGGGTGTGTGTTACGTTACATACACTAGTAGGAGTGAGAAAAACATCACGGGGTGGTGCGCATTGTATGGGTGTGTGTTACATTACATTCACTAGTAGGAGTGAGAAAAACATCACGGGGTGGTGTGAATCGGAGGGTCTGAATTAGGATAGGCAGTGAGTGGCAATGTAGGATGGAGAAAAGCACCGCGGGGTGGTCAGCATGGGGAGGTCAGGGAACATGCAGTGGCAATGTAGGGTAGGTTTCTGAAAAACATCGCGGGGTGGTGCGCATTGTATGGGTGTGTGTTACATTACATTCACTAGTAGGAGTGAGAAAAACATCACGGGGTGGGGCGCATTGTATGGGTGTGTGTTACATTACATTCACTAGTAGGAGTGAGAAAAACATCACGGGGTGGTGCGCATTGTATGGGTGTGTGTTACATTACATTCACTAGTAGGAGTGAAAAAACATCACGGGGTGGTGTGAATCGGAGGGTCTGAATTAGGATAGGCAGTGAGTGGCAATGTAGGATGGAGAAAAGCACCGCGGGGTGGTCAGCATGGGGAGGTCAGGGAACATGCAGTGGCCATGTAGGATAGGTTTCTGAAAAACATCGCGGGGTGGTGCGCATTGTATGGGTGTGTGTTACATTACATTCACTTGTAGGAGTGAGAAAAACATCACGGGGTGGTGTGAATCGGAGGGTCTGAATTAGGATAGGCCGTGAGTGGCAATGTAGGATAGAGAAAAGCACCGCGGGGTGGTCAGCATGGGGAGGTCAGGGAACATGCAGTGGCAATGTAGGATAGGTTTCTGAAAAACATCGCGGGGTGGTGCGCATTTTATGGGTGTGTGTTACATGACATTCACTAGTAGGAGTGGGAAAACATCACGGGGTGGTGCGCATTGTATGGGTGTGTGTTACATTACATTCACTAGTAGGAGTGAGAAAAACATCACGGGGTGGTGCGCATTGTATGGGTGTGTGTTACCTTACATTCACTAGTAGGAGTGAGAAAAACACCACGGGGTGGTGTGAATCGGAGGGTCTGAATTAGGATAGGCAGTGAGTGGCAATGTAGGATGGAGAAAAGCACCTCGGGGTGGTCAGCATGGGGAGGTCAGGGAACATGCAGTGGCAATGTAGGATAGGTTTCTGAAAAACATCGCGGGGTGGTGCGCATTGTATCGGTGTGTGTTACATGACATTCACTTGTAGGAGTGAGAAAAACATCACGGGGTGGTGTGAATCGGAGGGTCTGAATTAGGATAGGCAGTGAATGGCAATGTAGGATGGAGAAAAGCAAAGCTTGGTGGTCAGCATGGGGAGGTCAGGGAACATGCAGTGGCAATGTTGGATAGGTTTCTGAAAAACATCGCCATGTGGTGCGCATTGTATGGGTGTGTGTTACATTACATTCACTAGTAGGAGTGAGAAAAACATCACGGGGTCCTGTGCATTTTATGGGTGTGTGTTACATTACATTCACTAGTAGGAGTGAGAAAAACATCACGGGGTGGTGTGAATCGGAGGGTCTGAATTAGGATAGGCAGTGAGTGGCAATGTAGGATGGAGAAAAGCACCGCGGGGTGGTCACCATGGGGAGGTCAGGGAACATGCAGTGGCCATGTAGGATAGGTTTCTGAAAAACATCGCGGAGTGGTGCGCATTTTATGGGTGTGTGTTACATTACATTCACTAGTAGGAGTGAGAAAAACATCACGGGGTGGTGTGAATCAGAGGGTCTGAATTAGGATAGGCAGTGAGTGGCAATGTAGGATGGAGAAAAGCACCGCGGGGTGGTCAGCATTGGGAAGTCAGGGAACATGAAGTGGCAATATAGGATAGGTTCTGAAACACATCGCGGGGTGGTGCGCATTGTATGGGTGTGTGTTACATTATATTCAGTACTAGGAGTGAGAAAAACATCACGGGGTGGTGCGCATTGTATGGGTGTGTGTTACATTACATTCACTAGTAGGAGTGAGAAAAACGTCACGGGGTGGTGTGAATCGGAGGGTCTGAATTAGGATAGGCAGTGAGTGGCAATGTAGGATAGAGAAAAGCACCGCGGGGTGGTCACCATGGGGAGGTCAGGGAACATGCAGTGGCAATGTAGGATAGGTTTCTGAAAAATATCGCGGGGTGGTGCGCATTTTATGGGTGTGTGTTACATGACATTCACTAGTAGGAGTGGGAAAACATCACGGGGTGGTGCGCATTGTATGGGGGTGTGTTACATTACATTCACTAGTAGGAGTGAGAAAAACATCACGGGGTGGTGCGCATTGTATGGGTGTGTGTTACATTACATTCACTAGTAGGAGTGAAAAAACATCACGGGGTGGTGTGAATCGGAGGGTCTGAATTAGGATAGGCAGTGAGTGGCAATGTAGGATGGAGAAAAGCACCGCGGGGTGGTCAGCATGGGGAGGTCAGGGAACATGCAGTGGCAATGTAGGATAGGTTTTTGAAAAACATCGCGGGGTGGTGCGCATTGTATGGGTGTGTGTTACATTACATTCACTTGTAGGAGTGAGAAAAACATAACGGGGTTGTGTGAATCGGAGGGTCTGAATTAGGATAGGCCGTGAGTGGCAATGTAGGATAGAGAAAAGCACCGCGGGGTGGTCAGCATGGGGAGGTCAGGGAACATGCAGTGGCAATGTAGGATAGGTTTCTGAAAAATATCGCGGGGTGGTGCGCATTTTATTGGTGTGTGTTACATGACATTCACTAGTAGGAGTGGGAAAACATCACGGGGTGGTGCGCATTGTATGGGTGTGTGTTATATTACATTCACTATTAGGAGTGAGAAAAACATCACGGGGTTGTTCGCATTGTATGGGTGTGTGTTATATTACATTCACTAGTAGGAGTGAGAAAAACACCACGGGGTGGTGTGAATCGGAGTGTCTGAATTAGGATAGGCAGTGAGGGGCAATGTAGGATGGAGAAAAGCACCTCGGGGTGGTCAGCATGGGGAGGTCAGGGAACATGCAGTGGCAATGTAGGATAGGTTTCTGAAAAACATCGCGGGGTGGTGCGCATTGTATGGGTGTGTGTTACATTACATTCACTTGTAGGAGTGAGAAAAACATCACGGGGTGGTGTGAATCGGAGGGTCTGAATTAGGATAGGCAGTGAATGGCAATGTAGGATGGAGAAAAGCAAAGCTTGGTGGTCAGCATGGGGAGGTCAGGGAACATGTAGTGGCAATGTTGGATAGGTTTCTGAAAAACATCGCCGTGTGGTGCGCATTGTATGGGTGTGTGTTACATTACATTCACTAGTAGGAGTGAGAAAAACATCACGGGGTGGTGTGCATTGTATGGGTGTGTGTTACATTACATTCACTAGTAGGAGTGAGAAAAACATCACGGGGTGGTGTGAATCGGAGGGTCTGAATTAGGATAGGCAGTGAGTGGCAATGTAGGATGGAGAAAAGCACCGCGGGGTGGTCAGCATGGGGAGGTCAGGGAACATGCAGTGGCCATGTAGGATAGGTTTCTGAAAAACATCGCGGAGTGGTGCGCATTTTATGGGTGTGTGTTACATTACATTCACTAGTAGGAGTGAGAAAAACATCACGGGGTGGTGTGAATCAGAGTGTCTGAATTAGGATAGGCAGTGAGTGGCAATGTAGGATGGAGAAAAGCACCGCGGGGTGGTCAGCATGGGGAGGTCAGGGAACATGCAGTGGCAATGTAAGATAGGTTTCTGAAACACATCGCGGGGTGGTGCGCATTGTATGGGTGTGTGTTACATTACATTCCCTTGTAGGAGTGAGAAAAACATCACGGGGTGGTGTGAATCGGAGGGTCTGAATTAGGATAGGCAGTGAGTGGCAATGTAGGATGGAGAAAAGCACCGCGGGGTGGTCAGCATGGGGAGGTCAGGGAACATGCAGTGGCCATGTAGGATAGGTTTCTGAAAAACATCGCGGAGTGGTGCGCATTTTATGGGTGTGTGTTACATTACATTCACTAGTAGAAGTGAGAAAAACATCACGGGGTGGTGTGAATCAGAGGGTCTGAATTAGGATAGGCAGTGAGTGGCAATGTAGGATGGAGAAAAGCACCGCGGGGTGGTCAGCATGGGGAGGTCAGGGAACATGCAGTGGCAATGTAAGATAGGTTTCTGAAACACATCGCGGGGTGGTGCGCATTGTATGGGGGTGTGTTACATTACATTCACTTGTAGGAGTGAGAAAAACATCACGGGGTGGTGTGAATCGGAGGGTCTGAATTAGGATAGGCAGTGAGTGGCAATGTAGGATGGAGAAAAGCACCGCGGGGTGGTCAGCATGGGGAGGTCAGGGAACATGCAGTGGCAATGTAGGATAGGTTTCTGAAAAACATCGCGGGGTGGTGCGCATTGTATGGGTGTGTGTTACATTACATTCACTAGTAGGAGTGAGAAAAGCATCACGGGGTGGTGCGCATTGTATGGGTGTGTGTTACATTACATTCACAAGTAGGAGTGATTAAAACATCACGGGGTGGTGCGCATTGTATGGGTGTGTGTTACATTACATTCACTAGTAGGAGTGAGAAAAACATCACGGGGTGGTGTGAATCGGAGGGTCTGAATTAGGATAGGCAGTGAGTGGCAATGTAGGATGGAGAAAAGCACGGCGGGGTGGTCAGCATGGGGAGGTCAGGGAACATGCAGTGGCAACGTAGGATAGGTTTCTGAAAAACATCGCGGGGTGGTGCGCATTGTATGGGTGTGTGTTACATTACATTCACTAGTAGGAGTGAGAAAAACATCACGGGGTGGTGCGCATTGTATGGGTGTGTGTTACATTACATTCACTAGTAGGAGTGAGAAAAACATCACGGAGTGGTGCGCATTGTATGGGTGTGTGTTACATTACATTCACTAGTAGGAGTGAAAAAACATCACGGGGTGGTGTGAATCGGAGGGTCTGAATTAGGATAGGCAGTGAGTGGCAATGTAGGATGGAGAAAAGCACCGCGGGGTGGTCAGCATGGGGAGGTCAGGGAACATGCAGTGGCAATGTAGGATAGGTTTCTGAAAAACATCGCGGAGTGGTGCACATTTTATGGGTGTGTGTTACATGACATTCACTAGTAGGAGTGAGAAAAACATCACGGGGTGGTGCGCATTGTATGGGTGTGTGTTACATTACATTCACTAGTAGGAGTGAAAAAACATCACGGGGTGGTGTGAATCGGAGGGTCTGAATTAGGATAGGCCGTGAGTGGCAATGTAGGATAGAGAAAAGCACCGCGGGGTGGTCACCATGGGGAGGTCAGGGAACATGCAGTGGCAATGTAGGATAGGTTTCTGAAAAATATCGCGGGGTGGTGCGCATTTTATGGGTGTGTGTTACATGACATTCACTAGTAGGAGTGGGAAAACATCACGGGGTGGTGCGCATTGTATGGGGGTGTGTTACATTACATTCACTAGTAGGAGTGAGAAAAACATCACGGGGTGGTGCGCATTGTATGGGTGTGTGTTACATTACATTCACTAGTAGGAGTGAAAAAACATCACGGGGTGGTGTGAATCGGAGGGTCTGAATTAGGATAGGCAGTGAGTGGCAATGTAGGATGGAGAAAAGCACCGCGGGGTGGTCAGCATGGGGAGGTCAGGGAACATGCAGTGGCAATGTAGGATAGGTTTCTGAAAAACATCGCGGGGTGGTGCGCATTGTATGGGTGTGTGTTACATTACATTCACTTGTAGGAGTGAGAAAAACATAACGGGGTGGTGTGAATCGGAGGGTCTGAATTAGGATAGGCCGTGAGTGGCAATGTAGGATAGAGAAAAGCACCGCGGGGTGGTCAGCATGGGGAGGTCAGGGAACATGCAGTGGCAATGTAGGATAGGTTTCTGAAAAATATCGCGGGGTGGTGCGCATTTTATGGGTGTGTGTTACATGACATTCACTAGTAGGAGTGGGAAAACATCACGGGGTGGTGCGCATTGTATGGGTGTGTGTTATATTACATTCACTATTAGGAGTGAGAAAAACATCACGGGGTGGTTCGCATTGTATGGGTGTGTGTTACATTACATTCACTAGTAGGAGTGAGAAAAACACCACGGGGTGGTGTGAATCGGAGGGTCTGAATTAGGATAGGCAGTGAGGGGCAATGTAGGATGGAGAAAAGCACCTAGGGGTGGTCAGCATGGGGAGGTCAGGGAACATGCAGTGGCAATGTAGGATAGGTTTCTGAAAAACATCGCGGGGTGGTGCGCATTGTATGGGTGTGTGTTACATTACATTCACTTGTAGGAGTGAGAAAAACATCACGGGGTGGTGTGAATCGGAGGGTCTGAATTAGGATAGGCAGTGAATGGCAATGTAGGATGGAGAAAAGCAAAGCTTGGTGGTCAGCATGGGGAGGTCAGGGAACATGTAGTGGCAATGTTGGATAGGTTTCTGAAAAACATCGCCGTGTGGTGCGCATTGTATGGGTGTGTGTTACATTACATTCACTAGTAGGAGTGAGAAAAACATCACGGGGTGGTGTGCATTGTATGGGTGTGTGTTACATTACATTCACTAGTAGGAGTGAGAAAAACATCACGGGGTGGTGTGAATCGGAGGGTCTGAATTAGGATAGGCAGTGAGTGGCAATGTAGGATGGAGAAAAGCACCGCGGGGTGGTCAGCATGGGGAGGTCAGGGAACATGCAGTGGCCATGTAGGATAGGTTTCTGAAAAACATCGCGGAGTGGTGCGCATTTTATGGGTGTGTGTTACATTACATTCACTAGTAGGAGTGAGAAAAACATCACGGGGTGGTGTGAATCAGAGGGTCTGAATTAGGATAGGCAGTGAGTGGCAATGCAGGATGTAGAAAAGCACCGCGGGGTGGTCAGCATTGGGAGGTCAGGGAACATGCAGTGGCAATATAGGATAGGTTCTGAAACACATCGCGGGGTTTTGCGCATTGTATGGGGGTGTGTTACATTACATTCACTTGTAGGAGTGAGAAAAACATCACGGGGTGGTGTGAATCGGAGGGTCTGAATTAGGATAGGCAGTGAGTGGCAATGTAGGATGGAGAAAAGCACCGCGGGTTGGTCAGCATGGGGAGGTCAGGGAACATGCAGTGGCAATATAGGATAGGTTTCTGAAAAACATCGCGGGGTGGTGCGCATTGTATGGGTGTGTGTTACATTACATTCACTAGTAGGAGTGAGAAAAACATCACGGGGTGGTGCGCATTGTATGGGTGTGTGTTACATTACATTCACAAGTAGGAGTGATTAAAACATCACGGGGTGGTGCGCATTGTATGGGTGTGTGTTACATTACATTCACTAGTAGGAGTGAGAAAAACATCACGGGGTGGTGTGAATCGGAGGGTCTGAATTAGGATAGGCAGTGAGTGGCAATGTAGGATGGAGAAAAGCACTGCGGGGTGGTCAGCATGGGGAGGTCAGGAAACATGCAGTGGCAACGTAGGATAGGTTTCTGAAGAACATCGCCGGGTGGTGCGCATTGTATGGGTGTGTGTTACATTACATTCACTAATAGGAGTAAGAAAAACATCACGGGGTGGGGCGCATTGTATGGGTGTGTGTTACATTACATTCACTAGTAGGAGTGAGAAAAACATCACGGGGTGCTGCGCATTGTATGGGTGTGTGTTACATTACATTCACTAGTAGGAGTGAAAAAACATCACGGGGTGGTGTGAATCGGAGGGTCTGAATTAGGATAGGCAGTGAGTGGCAATGTAGGATGGAGAAAAGCACCGCGGGGTGGTCAGCATGGGGAGGTCAGGGAACATGCAGTGGCAATGTAGGATAGGTTTCTGAAAAACATCGCGGGGTGGTGTGCATTGTATGGGTGTGTGTTACATTACATTCACTTGTAGGAGTGAGAAAAACATAACGGGGTGGTGTGAATCGGAGGGTCTGAATTAGGATAGGCAGTGAGTGGCAATGTAGGATGGAGAAAAGCACCGCGGGGTGGTCAGCATGGGGAGGTCAGGGAACATGCAGTGGCAATGTAGGATAGGTTTCTGAAAAACAACGCGGGGTGGTGCGCATTTTATGGGTGTGTGTTACATGACATTCACTAGTAGGAGTGAGAAAAACATCACGGGGTGGTGCGCATTGTATGGGTGTGTGTTACATTACATTCACTAGTAGGAGTGAGAAAAACATCACGGGGTGGTGCGCATTGTATGGGTGTGTGTTACATTACATTCACTAGTAGGAGTGAGAAAAACATCACGGGGTGGTGTGAATCGGAGTGTCTGAATTAGGATAGGCAGTGAGTGGCAATGTAGGATGGAGAAAAGCACCGCGGGGTGGTCAGCATGGGGAGGTCAGGGAACATGCAGTGGCAATGTAGGATAGGTTTCTGAAAATCATCGCGGGGTGGTGCGCATTGTATGGGGGTGTGTTACATTACATTCACTTGTAGGAGTGAGAAAAACATCACGGGGTGGTGTGAATCGGAGGGTCTGAGTTAGGATAGGCAGTGAGTGGCAATGTAGGATGGAGAAAAGCACCGCGGGGGGGTCAGCATGGGGAGGTCAGGGAACATGCAGTGGCAATGTAGGATAGGTTTCTGAAAAACATCGCGGGGTGGTGCGCATTGCATAGGTGTGTGTTACATTACATTCACTAGTAGGAGTGAGAAAAACATCACGGGGTGGTGCGCATTGTATGGGTGTGTGTTACATTACATTCACTAGTAGGAGTGAGAAAAACATCACGGGGTGGTGTGAATCAGAGGGTCTGAATTAGGATAGGCAGTGAGTGGCAATGTAGGATGGAGAAAAGCACCTCAGGGTGGTCAGCATGGGGAGGTCAGGGAACATGCAGTGGCAATGTAGGATAGGTTTCTGAAAAACATCTCGGGGTGGTGCGCATTGTATGGGTGTGTGTTACATTACATTCACTAGTAGGAGTGAGAAAAACATCACGGGGTGGTGTGAATCGGAGGGTCTGAATTAGGAAAGGCAGTGAGTGGCAAAGTAGGATGGAGAAAAGCACCACGGGGTGGTCAGCATGGGGAGGTCAGGGAACATGCAGTGGCAATGTAGGATAGGTTTCTGAAAAACATGGCGGGGTGGTGCGCATTTTATGGGTGTGTGTTACATGACATTCACTAGTAGGAGTGAGAAAAACATCACGGGGTGGTGCGCATTGTATGGGTGTGTGTTACATTACATTCACTAGTAGGAGTGAGAAAAACATTACGGGGTGGTGTGAATCGGAGGTCTGAATTAGGATAGGCAGTGAGTGGCAATGTAGGATGGAAAAAAGCACCGCGGGGTGGTCAGCATGGGGAGGTCAGGGAACATGCAGTGGCAATGTAGGATAGGTTTCTGAAAAACATCGTATGGTGGTGCGCATTGTATGGGTGTGTGTTACATTACATTCACTAGTAGGAGTGAGAAAAACATCACGGGGTGGTGCGCATTGTATGGGTGTGTGTTACATTACATTCACTAGTAGGAGTGAGAAAAACATCACGGGGTGGTGTGAATCGGAGGGTCTGAATTAGGATAGGCAGTGAGTGGCAATGTAGGATGGAGAAAAGCACCGCGGGGTGGTCAGCATGGGGAGCTCAGGGAACATGCAGTGGCAACGTAGGATAGGTTTCTGAAAAACATCGCGGGGTGGTGCGCATTGTATGGGTGTGTGTTACATTACATTCACTAGTAGGAGTGAGAAAAAATCACGGGGTGGTGCGCATTGTATGTGTGTGTGTTACATTACATTCACTAGTAGGAGTGAGAAAAACATCACGGGGTGGTGTGAATCGGAGGGTCTGAATTAGTATAGGCAGTGAGTGGCAATGTAGGATGGAGAAAAGCACCGCGGGGTGGTCAGCATGGGGAGGTCAGGGAACATGCAGTGGCAATGTAGGATAGGTTTCTGAAAAACATGGCGGGGTGGTGCGCATTGTATGGGTGTGTGTTACATTACATTCACTAGTAGGAGTGAGAAAAACATCACGGGTTGGTGCGCATTGTATGGGTGTGTGTTACATTACATTCACTAATGGGAGTGAGAAAAACATCACGGGGTGGTGTGAATCGGAGGGTCTGAATTAGGATAGGCAGTGAGTGGCAATGTAGGATGGAGAAAAGCACCGCGGGGTGGTCAGCATGGGGAGGTCAGGGAACATGCAGTGGCAATGTAGTATAGGTTTCTGAAAAACATCGCGGGGTGGTGCGCATTGTATGGGTGTGTGTTACATTACATTCACTAGTAGGAGTGAGAAAAACATCACGGGGTGGTGTGCATTGTATGGGTGTGTGTTACATTACATTAACTAGTGGGAGTGAGAAAAACATCACGGGGTGGTGTGAATCGGAGGGTCTGAATTAGGATAGGCAGTGAGTGACAATGTAGGATGGAGAAAAGCACCTCGGGGTGGTCAGCATGGGGAGGTCAGGGAACATGCAGTGGCAGTGTAGGATAGGTTTCTGAAAAACATCGCGGGGTGGTGCACATTGAATGGGTGTGTGTTACATTACATTCACTTGTAGGAGTGAGAAAAACATCACGGGGTGGTGTGAATCGGAGGGTCTGAATTAGGATAGGCAGTGAGTGGCAATGTAGGATGGAGAAAAGCACCGCTTGGTGGTCAGCATGGGGAGGTCAGGGAACATGCAGTGGCAATGTAGGATAGGTTTCTGAAAAACATCGCGGGGTGGTGCGCATTGTATGGGTGTGTGTTACATTACATTCACTAGTAGGAGTGAGAAAAACATCACGGGTGGTGAGCATTGTATGGGTGTGTGTTACATTACATTCACTAGTAGGAGTGAGAAAAACATCCCGGGGAGGTGTGAATCGGAGGGTCTGAATTAGGATAGGCAGTGAGTCGCAATGTAGGATGGAGAAAAGCACCGCGGGGTGGTCAGCATGGGGAGGTCAGGGAACATGCAGTGGCAATGTAGGATAGGTTTCTGAAAAACATCGCGGAGTGGTGCGCATTTTATGGGTGTGTGTTACATGACATTCACTAGTAGGAGTGAGAAAAACATCACGGGGTGGTGCGCATTGTATGGGTGTGTGTTACATTACATTCACTAGTAGGAGTGAGAAAAACGTCACGGGGTGGTGGGAATCGGAGGGTCTGAATTAGGATAGGGAGTGAGTGGCAATGTAGGATGGAGAAAAGCACCTCGGGGTGGTCAGCATGGGGAGGTCAGGGAACATGCAGTGGCAATGTAGGATAGGTTTCTGAAAAACATCGCGGGGTGGTGCGCATTGTATGGGTGTGTGTTACATTACATTCACTTGTAGGAGTGAGAAAAACATCACGGGGTGGTGTGAATCGGAGGGTCTGAATTAGGATAGGCAGTGAATGGCAATGTAGGATGGAGAAAAGCAAAGCTTGGTGGTCAGCATGGGGAGGTCAGGGAACATGTAGTGGCAATGTTGGATAGGTTTCTGAAAAACATCGCCGTGTGGTGCGCATTGTATGGGTGTGTGTTACATTACATTCACTAGTAGGAGTGAGAAAAACATCACGGGGTGGTGTGCATTGTATGGGTGTGTGTTACATTACATTCACTAGTAGGAGTGAGAAAAACATCACGGGGTGGTGTGAATCGGAGGGTCTGAATTAGGATAGGCAGTGAGTGGCAATGTAGGATGGAGAAAAGCACCGCGGGGTGGTCAGCATGGGGAGGTCAGGGAACATGCAGTGGCCATGTAGGATAGGTTTCTGAAAAACATCGCGGAGTGGTGCGCATTTTATGGGTGTGTGTTACATTACATTCACTAGTAGGAGTGAGAAAAACATCACGGGGTGGTGTGAATCAGAGTGTCTGAATTAGGATAGGCAGTGAGTGGCAATGTAGGATGGAGAAAAGCACCGCGGGGTGGTCAGCATGGGGAGGTCAGGGAACATGCAGTGGCAATGTAAGATAGGTTTCTGAAACACATCGCGGGGTGGTGCGCATTGTATGGGTGTGTGTTACATTACATTCCCTTGTAGGAGTGAGAAAAACATCACGGGGTGGTGTGAATCGGAGGGTCTGAATTAGGATAGGCAGTGAGTGGCAATGTAGGATGGAGAAAAGCACCGCGGGGTGGTCAGCATGGGGAGGTCAGGGAACATGCAGTGGCCATGTAGGATAGGTTTCTGAAAAACATCGCGGAGTGGTGCGCATTTTATGGGTGTGTGTTACATTACATTCACTAGTAGAAGTGAGAAAAACATCACGGGGTGGTGTGAATCAGAGGGTCTGAATTAGGATAGGCAGTGAGTGGCAATGTAGGATGGAGAAAAGCACCGCGGGGTGGTCAGCATGGGGAGGTCAGGGAACATGCAGTGGCAATGTAAGATAGGTTTCTGAAACACATCGCGGGGTGGTGCGCATTGTATGGGGGTGTGTTACATTACATTCACTTGTAGGAGTGAGAAAAACATCACGGGGTGGTGTGAATCGGAGGGTCTGAATTAGGATAGGCAGTGAGTGGCAATGTAGGATGGAGAAAAGCACCGCGGGGTGGTCAGCATGGGGAGGTCAGGGAACATGCAGTGGCAATGTAGGATAGGTTTCTGAAAAACATCGCGGGGTGGTGCGCATTGTATGGGTGTGTGTTACATTACATTCACTAGTAGGAGTGAGAAAAGCATCACGGGGTGGTGCGCATTGTATGGGTGTGTGTTACATTACATTCACAAGTAGGAGTGATTAAAACATCACGGGGTGGTGCGCATTGTATGGGTGTGTGTTACATTACATTCACTAGTAGGAGTGAGAAAAACATCACGGGGTGGTGTGAATCGGAGGGTCTGAATTAGGATAGGCAGTGAGTGGCAATGTAGGATGGAGAAAAGCACGGCGGGGTGGTCAGCATGGGGAGGTCAGGGAACATGCAGTGGCAACGTAGGATAGGTTTCTGAAAAACATCGCGGGGTGGTGCGCATTGTATGGGTGTGTGTTACATTACATTCACTAGTAGGAGTGAGAAAAACATCACGGGGTGGTGCGCATTGTATGGGTGTGTGTTACATTACATTCACTAGTAGGAGTGAGAAAAACATCACGGAGTGGTGCGCATTGTATGGGTGTGTGTTACATTACATTCACTAGTAGGAGTGAAAAAACATCACGGGGTGGTGTGAATCGGAGGGTCTGAATTAGGATAGGCAGTGAGTGGCAATGTAGGATGGAGAAAAGCACCGCGGGGTGGTCAGCATGGGGAGGTCAGGGAACATGCAGTGGCAATGTAGGATAGGTTTCTGAAAAACATCGCGGAGTGGTGCACATTTTATGGGTGTGTGTTACATGACATTCACTAGTAGGAGTGAGAAAAACATCACGGGGTGGTGCGCATTGTATGGGTGTGTGTTACATTACATTCACTAGTAGGAGTGAAAAAACATCACGGGGTGGTGTGAATCGGAGGGTCTGAATTAGGATAGGCCGTGAGTGGCAATGTAGGATAGAGAAAAGCACCGCGGGGTGGTCACCATGGGGAGGTCAGGGAACATGCAGTGGCAATGTAGGATAGGTTTCTGAAAAATATCGCGGGGTGGTGCGCATTTTATGGGTGTGTGTTACATGACATTCACTAGTAGGAGTGGGAAAACATCACGGGGTGGTGCGCATTGTATGGGGGTGTGTTACATTACATTCACTAGTAGGAGTGAGAAAAACATCACGGGGTGGTGCGCATTGTATGGGTGTGTGTTACATTACATTCACTAGTAGGAGTGAAAAAACATCACGGGGTGGTGTGAATCGGAGGGTCTGAATTAGGATAGGCAGTGAGTGGCAATGTAGGATGGAGAAAAGCACCGCGGGGTGGTCAGCATGGGGAGGTCAGGGAACATGCAGTGGCAATGTAGGATAGGTTTCTGAAAAACATCGCGGGGTGGTGCGCATTGTATGGGTGTGTGTTACATTACATTCACTTGTAGGAGTGAGAAAAACATAACGGGGTGGTGTGAATCGGAGGGTCTGAATTAGGATAGGCCGTGAGTGGCAATGTAGGATAGAGAAAAGCACCGCGGGGTGGTCAGCATGGGGAGGTCAGGGAACATGCAGTGGCAATGTAGGATAGGTTTCTGAAAAATATCGCGGGGTGGTGCGCATTTTATGGGTGTGTGTTACATGACATTCACTAGTAGGAGTGGGAAAACATCACGGGGTGGTGCGCATTGTATGGGTGTGTGTTATATTACATTCACTATTAGGAGTGAGAAAAACATCACGGGGTGGTTCGCATTGTATGGGTGTGTGTTACATTACATTCACTAGTAGGAGTGAGAAAAACACCACGGGGTGGTGTGAATCGGAGGGTCTGAATTAGGATAGGCAGTGAGGGGCAATGTAGGATGGAGAAAAGCACCTAGGGGTGGTCAGCATGGGGAGGTCAGGGAACATGCAGTGGCAATGTAGGATAGGTTTCTGAAAAACATCGCGGGGTGGTGCGCATTGTATGGGTGTGTGTTACATTACATTCACTTGTAGGAGTGAGAAAAACATCACGGGGTGGTGTGAATCGGAGGGTCTGAATTAGGATAGGCAGTGAATGGCAATGTAGGATGGAGAAAAGCAAAGCTTGGTGGTCAGCATGGGGAGGTCAGGGAACATGTAGTGGCAATGTTGGATAGGTTTCTGAAAAACATCGCCGTGTGGTGCGCATTGTATGGGTGTGTGTTACATTACATTCACTAGTAGGAGTGAGAAAAACATCACGGGGTGGTGTGCATTGTATGGGTGTGTGTTACATTACATTCACTAGTAGGAGTGAGAAAAACATCACGGGGTGGTGTGAATCGGAGGGTCTGAATTAGGATAGGCAGTGAGTGGCAATGTAGGATGGAGAAAAGCACCGCGGGGTGGTCAGCATGGGGAGGTCAGGGAACATGCAGTGGCCATGTAGGATAGGTTTCTGAAAAACATCGCGGAGTGGTGCGCATTTTATGGGTGTGTGTTACATTACATTCACTAGTAGGAGTGAGAAAAACATCACGGGGTGGTGTGAATCAGAGGGTCTGAATTAGGATAGGCAGTGAGTGGCAATGCAGGATGTAGAAAAGCACCGCGGGGTGGTCAGCATTGGGAGGTCAGGGAACATGCAGTGGCAATATAGGATAGGTTCTGAAACACATCGCGGGGTTTTGCGCATTGTATGGGGGTGTGTTACATTACATTCACTTGTAGGAGTGAGAAAAACATCACGGGGTGGTGTGAATCGGAGGGTCTGAATTAGGATAGGCAGTGAGTGGCAATGTAGGATGGAGAAAAGCACCGCGGGTTGGTCAGCATGGGGAGGTCAGGGAACATGCAGTGGCAATATAGGATAGGTTTCTGAAAAACATCGCGGGGTGGTGCGCATTGTATGGGTGTGTGTTACATTACATTCACTAGTAGGAGTGAGAAAAACATCACGGGGTGGTGCGCATTGTATGGGTGTGTGTTACATTACATTCACAAGTAGGAGTGATTAAAACATCACGGGGTGGTGCGCATTGTATGGGTGTGTGTTACATTACATTCACTAGTAGGAGTGAGAAAAACATCACGGGGTGGTGTGAATCGGAGGGTCTGAATTAGGATAGGCAGTGAGTGGCAATGTAGGATGGAGAAAAGCACTGCGGGGTGGTCAGCATGGGGAGGTCAGGAAACATGCAGTGGCAACGTAGGATAGGTTTCTGAAGAACATCGCCGGGTGGTGCGCATTGTATGGGTGTGTGTTACATTACATTCACTAATAGGAGTAAGAAAAACATCACGGGGTGGGGCGCATTGTATGGGTGTGTGTTACATTACATTCACTAGTAGGAGTGAGAAAAACATCACGGGGTGCTGCGCATTGTATGGGTGTGTGTTACATTACATTCACTAGTAGGAGTGAAAAAACATCACGGGGTGGTGTGAATCGGAGGGTCTGAATTAGGATAGGCAGTGAGTGGCAATGTAGGATGGAGAAAAGCACCGCGGGGTGGTCAGCATGGGGAGGTCAGGGAACATGCAGTGGCAATGTAGGATAGGTTTCTGAAAAACATCGCGGGGTGGTGTGCATTGTATGGGTGTGTGTTACATTACATTCACTTGTAGGAGTGAGAAAAACATAACGGGGTGGTGTGAATCGGAGGGTCTGAATTAGGATAGGCAGTGAGTGGCAATGTAGGATGGAGAAAAGCACCGCGGGGTGGTCAGCATGGGGAGGTCAGGGAACATGCAGTGGCAATGTAGGATAGGTTTCTGAAAAACAACGCGGGGTGGTGCGCATTTTATGGGTGTGTGTTACATGACATTCACTAGTAGGAGTGAGAAAAACATCACGGGGTGGTGCGCATTGTATGGGTGTGTGTTACATTACATTCACTAGTAGGAGTGAGAAAAACATCACGGGGTGGTGCGCATTGTATGGGTGTGTGTTACATTACATTCACTAGTAGGAGTGAGAAAAACATCACGGGGTGGTGTGAATCGGAGTGTCTGAATTAGGATAGGCAGTGAGTGGCAATGTAGGATGGAGAAAAGCACCGCGGGGTGGTCAGCATGGGGAGGTCAGGGAACATGCAGTGGCAATGTAGGATAGGTTTCTGAAAATCATCGCGGGGTGGTGCGCATTGTATGGGGGTGTGTTACATTACATTCACTTGTAGGAGTGAGAAAAACATCACGGGGTGGTGTGAATCGGAGGGTCTGAGTTAGGATAGGCAGTGAGTGGCAATGTAGGATGGAGAAAAGCACCGCGGGGGGGTCAGCATGGGGAGGTCAGGGAACATGCAGTGGCAATGTAGGATAGGTTTCTGAAAAACATCGCGGGGTGGTGCGCATTGCATAGGTGTGTGTTACATTACATTCACTAGTAGGAGTGAGAAAAACATCACGGGGTGGTGCGCATTG
The DNA here is from genome assembly GCF_034190915.1 of Cavia porcellus. NCBI lineage: Eukaryota > Metazoa > Chordata > Mammalia > Rodentia > Caviidae > Cavia > Cavia porcellus. The sequence goes on from NW_026947515.1 coordinate 34,986,902, forward strand.
TATGGGTGTGTGTTACATTACATTCACTAGTAGGAGTGAGAAAAACATCACGGGGTGGTGTGAATCAGAGGGTCTGAATTAGGATAGGCAGTGAGTGGCAATGTAGGATGGAGAAAAGCACCTCAGGGTGGTCAGCATGGGGAGGTCAGGGAACATGCAGTGGCAATGTAGGATAGGTTTCTGAAAAACATCTCGGGGTGGTGCGCATTGTATGGGTGTGTGTTACATTACATTCACTAGTAGGAGTGAGAAAAACATCACGGGGTGGTGTGAATCGGAGGGTCTGAATTAGGAAAGGCAGTGAGTGGCAAAGTAGGATGGAGAAAAGCACCACGGGGTGGTCAGCATGGGGAGGTCAGGGAACATGCAGTGGCAATGTAGGATAGGTTTCTGAAAAACATGGCGGGGTGGTGCGCATTTTATGGGTGTGTGTTACATGACATTCACTAGTAGGAGTGAGAAAAACATCACGGGGTGGTGCGCATTGTATGGGTGTGTGTTACATTACATTCACTAGTAGGAGTGAGAAAAACATTACGGGGTGGTGTGAATCGGAGGTCTGAATTAGGATAGGCAGTGAGTGGCAATGTAGGATGGAAAAAAGCACCGCGGGGTGGTCAGCATGGGGAGGTCAGGGAACATGCAGTGGCAATGTAGGATAGGTTTCTGAAAAACATCGTATGGTGGTGCGCATTGTATGGGTGTGTGTTACATTACATTCACTAGTAGGAGTGAGAAAAACATCACGGGGTGGTGCGCATTGTATGGGTGTGTGTTACATTACATTCACTAGTAGGAGTGAGAAAAACATCACGGGGTGGTGTGAATCGGAGGGTCTGAATTAGGATAGGCAGTGAGTGGCAATGTAGGATGGAGAAAAGCACCGCGGGGTGGTCAGCATGGGGAGCTCAGGGAACATGCAGTGGCAACGTAGGATAGGTTTCTGAAAAACATCGCGGGGTGGTGCGCATTGTATGGGTGTGTGTTACATTACATTCACTAGTAGGAGTGAGAAAAAATCACGGGGTGGTGCGCATTGTATGTGTGTGTGTTACATTACATTCACTAGTAGGAGTGAGAAAAACATCACGGGGTGGTGTGAATCGGAGGGTCTGAATTAGTATAGGCAGTGAGTGGCAATGTAGGATGGAGAAAAGCACCGCGGGGTGGTCAGCATGGGGAGGTCAGGGAACATGCAGTGGCAATGTAGGATAGGTTTCTGAAAAACATGGCGGGGTGGTGCGCATTGTATGGGTGTGTGTTACATTACATTCACTAGTAGGAGTGAGAAAAACATCACGGGTTGGTGCGCATTGTATGGGTGTGTGTTACATTACATTCACTAATGGGAGTGAGAAAAACATCACGGGGTGGTGTGAATCGGAGGGTCTGAATTAGGATAGGCAGTGAGTGGCAATGTAGGATGGAGAAAAGCACCGCGGGGTGGTCAGCATGGGGAGGTCAGGGAACATGCAGTGGCAATGTAGTATAGGTTTCTGAAAAACATCGCGGGGTGGTGCGCATTGTATGGGTGTGTGTTACATTACATTCACTAGTAGGAGTGAGAAAAACATCACGGGGTGGTGTGCATTGTATGGGTGTGTGTTACATTACATTAACTAGTGGGAGTGAGAAAAACATCACGGGGTGGTGTGAATCGGAGGGTCTGAATTAGGATAGGCAGTGAGTGACAATGTAGGATGGAGAAAAGCACCTCGGGGTGGTCAGCATGGGGAGGTCAGGGAACATGCAGTGGCAGTGTAGGATAGGTTTCTGAAAAACATCGCGGGGTGGTGCACATTGAATGGGTGTGTGTTACATTACATTCACTTGTAGGAGTGAGAAAAACATCACGGGGTGGTGTGAATCGGAGGGTCTGAATTAGGATAGGCAGTGAGTGGCAATGTAGGATGGAGAAAAGCACCGCTTGGTGGTCAGCATGGGGAGGTCAGGGAACATGCAGTGGCAATGTAGGATAGGTTTCTGAAAAACATCGCGGGGTGGTGCGCATTGTATGGGTGTGTGTTACATTACATTCACTAGTAGGAGTGAGAAAAACATCACGGGTGGTGAGCATTGTATGGGTGTGTGTTACATTACATTCACTAGTAGGAGTGAGAAAAACATCCCGGGGAGGTGTGAATCGGAGGGTCTGAATTAGGATAGGCAGTGAGTCGCAATGTAGGATGGAGAAAAGCACCGCGGGGTGGTCAGCATGGGGAGGTCAGGGAACATGCAGTGGCAATGTAGGATAGGTTTCTGAAAAACATCGCGGAGTGGTGCGCATTTTATGGGTGTGTGTTACATGACATTCACTAGTAGGAGTGAGAAAAACATCACGGGGTGGTGCGCATTGTATGGGTGTGTGTTACATTACATTCACTAGTAGGAGTGAGAAAAACGTCACGGGGTGGTGGGAATCGGAGGGTCTGAATTAGGATAGGGAGTGAGTGGCAATGTAGGATGGAGAAAAGCTCGGCGGGGTGGTCAGCATGGGGAAGTCAGGGAACATGCAGTGGCAATGTAGGATAGGTTTCTGAAAAACATCGCGGGGTGGTGCGCATTGTATGGGTGTGTGTTACATTACATTCACTAGTAGGAGTGAGAAAAACATCACGGGGTGGTGCGCATTGTATGGGTGTGTGTTACATTGCATTCACTAGTAGGAGTGAGAAAAACATCACGGGGTAGTGTGAATCGGAGGATCTGAATTAGGATAGGCAGTGAGTGGCAATGTAGGATGGAGAAAAGCACCGCGGGGTGGTCAGCATGGGGAGGTCAGGGAACATGCAGTGGCAATGTAGGATAGGTTTCTGAAAAACATCGCGGGGTGGTGTGCATTGTATGGGTGTGTGTTACATTACATTCACTAGTAGGAGTGAGAAAAACATCACGGGGTGGTGCGCATTGTATGGGTGTGTCTTACATTACATTCACTAGTGGGAGTGAGAAAAACATCACGGGGTGGTGTGAATCGGAGGGTCTGAATTAGGATAGGCAGTGAGTGGCAATGTAGGATGGAGAAAAGCACCTCGGGGTGGTCAGCATGGGGAGGTCAGGGCACATGCAGTGGCAATGTAGGATAGGTTTCTGAAAAACATCGCGGGGTGGTTCGCATTGTATGGGTGTGTGTCACATTACATTCACTTGTAGGAGTGAGAAAAACATCACGGGGTGGTGTGAATCGGAGGGTCTGAATTAGGATAGGCAGTGACTGGCAATGTAGGATGGAGAAAAGCACCGCGGGGTGGTCAGCATGGGGAGGTCAGGGAACATGCAGTGGCAATGTAGGATAGGTTTCTGAAAAATATTGAGGGGTGGTGCGCATTGTATGGGTGTGTGTTACATTACATTCACTTGTAGGAGTGAGAAAAACATCACGGGGTGGTGTGAATCGGAGGGTCTGAATTAGGATAGGCAGTGAGTGGCAATGTAGGATGGAGAAAAGCACCACGGGGTGGTCAGCATGGGGAGGTCAGGGAACATGCAGTGGCAATGTAGGATAGGTTTCTGAAAAACATCGCGGGGTGGTGCGCATTGTATGGGTGTGTGTTACATTACATTCACTAGTAGGAGTGAGAAAAACATCACGGGGTGGTGCGCATTGTATGGGTGTGTGTTACATTACATTCACTAGTAGGAGTGAGAAAAACATCACGGGGTGGTGTGAATCGGAGGGTCTGAATTAGGATAGGCAGTGAGTGGCAATGTAGGATGGAGAAAAGCACGGCGGGGTGGTCAGCATGGGGAGGTCAGGGAACATGCAGTGGCAATGTCGGATAGGTTTCTGAAAAACATCGCGGGGTGGTGCGCATTGAACGGGTGTGTGTTACATTACATTCACTAGTAGGAGTGAGAAAAACATCACGGGGAGGTGCGCATTGTATGGGTGTGTGTTACGTTACTTTCACTAGTAGGAGTGAGAAAAACATCACGGGGTGGTGCGCATTGTATGGGTGTGTGTTACATTACATTCACTAGTAGGAGTGAGAAAAACATCACGGGGTGGTGTGAATCGGAGGGTCTGAATTAGGATAGGCAGTGAGTGGCAATGTAGGATGGAGAAAAGCACCGCGGGGTGGTCAGCATGGGGAGGTCAGGGAACATGCAGTGGCAATGTAGGGTAGGTTTCTGAAAAACATCGCGGGGTGGTGCGCATTGTATGGGTGTGTGTTACATTACATTCACTAGTAGGAGTGAGAAAAACATCACGGGGTGGGGCGCCTTGTATGGGTGTGTTTTACATTACATTCACTAGTAGGAGTGAGAAAAACATCACGGGGTGGTGCGCATTGTATGGGTGTGTGTTACATTACATTCACTAGTAGGAGTGAAAAAACATCACGGGGTGGTGTGAATCGGAGGGTCTGAATTAGGATAGGCAGTGAGTGGCAATGTAGGATGGAGAAAAGCACCGCGGGGTGGTCAGCATGGGGAGGTCAGGGAACCTGCAGTGGCAATGTAGGATAAGTTTCTGAAAAACATCGCGGGGTGGTGCGCATTGTATGAGTGTGTGTTACATTACATTCACTTGTAGGAGTGAGAAAAACATAACGGGGTGGTGTGAATCTTAGGGTCTGAATTAGGATAGGCAGTGAGTGGCAATGTAGGATGGAGAAAAGCACCGCGGGGTGGTCAGCATGGGGAGGTCAGGGAACATGCAGTGGCAATGTAGGATAGGTTTCTGAAAAACATCGCGGGGTGGTGCGCATTTTATGGGTGTGTGTTACACGACATTCACTAGTAGGAGTGGGAAAACATCACGGGGTGGTGCGCATTGTATGGGTGTGTGTTACATTACATTCACTAGTAGGAGTGAGAAAAACATCACGGGGTGGTGCGCATTGTATGGGTGTGTGTTACATTACATTCACTAGTAGGAGTGAGTAAAACACCACGGGGTGGTGTGAATCGGAGGGTCTGAATTAGGATAGGCAGTGAGTGGCAATGTTGGATGGAGAAAAGCACCTCGGGGTGGTCAGCATGGGGAGGTCAGGGAACATGCAGTGGCAATGTAGGATAGGTTTCTGAAAAACATCGCGGGGTGGTGCGCATTGTATGGGTGTGTGTTACATTACATTCACTTGTAGGAGTGAGAAAAACATCACGGGGTGGTGTGAATCGGATGGTCTGAATTAGGATAGGCAGTGAGTGGCAATGTAGGATGGAGAAAAGCACCTCGGGGTGGTCAGCATGGGGAGGTCAGGGAACATGCAGTGGCAATGTTGGATAGGTTTCTGAAAAACATCGCCGGGTGGTGCGCATTGTATGGGTGTGTGTTACATTACATTCACTAGTAGGAGTGAGAAAAACATCCCGGGGTGGTGCTCATTGTATGGGTGTGTGTTACATTACATTCACTAGTAGGAGTGAGAAAAACATCACGGGGTGGTATGAATCGGAGGGTCTGAATTAGGATAGGCAGTGAGTGGCAATGTAGGATGGAGAAAAGCACCGCGGGGTGGTCAGCATGGGGAGGTCAGGGAACATGCAGTGGCCATGTAGGATAGGTTTCTGAAAAACATCGCGGAGTGGTACGCATTTTATGGGTGTGTGTTACATTACATTCACTAGTAGGAGTGAGAAAAACATCACGGGGTGGTGTGAATCAGAGGGTCTGAATTAGGATAGGCAGTGAGTGGCAATGTAGGATGGAGAAAAGCACCGCGGGGTGGTCAGCATGGGGAGGTCAGGGAACATGCAGTGGCAATGTAAGATAGGTTTCTGAAACACATCGCGGGGTGGTGCGCATTGTATGGGGGTGTGTTACATTACATTCACTTGTAGGAGTGAGAAAAACATCACGGGGTGGTGTGAATCGGAGGGTCTGAATTAGGATAGGCAGTGAGTGGCAATGTAGGATGGAGAAAAGCACCGCGGGGTGGTCAGCATGGGGAGGTCAGGGAACATGCAGTGGCAATGTAGGATAGGTTTCTGAAAAACATCGCGGGGTGGTGCGCATTGTATGGGTGTGTGTTACATTACATTCACTAGTAGGAGTGAGAAAAACATCACGGGGTGGTGCGCATTGTATGGGTGTGTGTTACATTACATTCACAAGTAGGAGTGATTAAAACATCACGGGGTGGTGCGCATTATATGGGTGTGTGTTACATTACATTCGCTAGTAGGAGTGAGAAAAACATCACGGGGTGGTGTGAATCGGAGGGTCTGAATTAGGATAGGCAGTGAGTGGCAATGTAGGATGGAGAAAAGCACGGCGGGGTGGTCAGCATGGGGAGGTCAGGGAACATGCAGTGGCAACGTAGGATAGGTTTCTGAAAAACATCGCGGGGTGGTGCGCATTGTATGGGTGTGTGTTACATTACATTCACTAGTAGGAGTGAGAAAAACATCACGGGGTGGTGCGCATTGTATGGGTGTGTGTTACATTACATTCACTAGTAGGAGTGAGAAAAACATCACGGAGTGGTGCGCATTGTATGGGTGTGTGTTACATTACATTCACTAATAGGAGTGAAAAAACATCACGGGGTGGTGTGAATCGGAGGGTCTGAATTAGGATAGGCAGTGAGTGGCAATGTAGGATGGAGAAAAGCACCGCGGGGTGGTCAGCATGGGGAGGTCAGGGAACATGCAGTGGCAATGTAGGATAGGTTTCTGAAAAACATCGCGGAGTGGTGCACATTTTGTGGGTGTGTGTTACATGACATTCACTAGTAGGAGTGAGAAAAACATCACGGGGTGGTGCGCATTGTATGGGTGTGTGTTACATTACATTCACTAGTAGGAGTGAGAAAAACATCACGGGGTGGTGTGAATCGGAGTGTCTGAATTAGGATAGGCAGTGAGTGGCAATGTAGGATGGAGAAAAGCACCGCGGGGTGGTCAGCATGGGGAGGTCAGGGAACATGCAGTGGCAATGTAGGATAGGTTTCTGAAAATCATCGCGGGGTGTTGCGCATTGTATGGGGGTGTGTTACATTACATTCACTTGTAGGAGTGAGAAAAACATCACGGGGTGGTGTGAATCGGAGGGTCTGAGTTAGGATAGGCAGTGAGTGGCAATGTAGGATGGAGAAAAGCACCGCGGGGGGGTCAGCATGGGGAGGTCAGGGAACATGCAGTGGCAATGTAGGATAGGTTTCTGAAAAACATCGCGGGGTGGTGCGCATTGCATAGGTGTGTGTTACATTACATTCACTAGTAGGAGTGAGAAAAACATCACGGGGTGGTGCGCATTGTATGGGTGTGTGTTACATTACATTCACTAGTAGGAGTGAGAAAAACATCACGGGGTGGTGTGAATCAGAGGGTCTGAATTAGGATAGGCAGTGAGTGGCAATGTAGGATGGAGAAAAGCACCTCAGGGTGGTCAGCATGGGGAGGTCAGGGAACATGCAGTGGCAATGTAGGATAGGTTTCTGAAAAACATCGCGGGGTGGTGCGCATTGTATGGGTGTGTGTTACATTACATTCACTAGTAGGAGTGAGAAAAACATCACGGGGTGGTGTGAATCGGAGGGTCTGAATTAGGAAAGGCAGTGAGTGGCAATGTAGGATGGAGAAAAGCACCACGGGGTGGTCAGCATGGGGAGGTCAGGGAACATGCAGTGGCAATGTAGGATAGGTTTCTGAAAAACATGGCGGGGTGGTGCGCATTTTATGGGTGTGTGTTACATGACATTCACTAGTAGGAGTGAGAAAAACATCACGGGGTGGTGCGCATTGTATGGGTGTGTGTTACATTACATTCACTAGTAGGAGTGAGAAAAACATTACGGGGTGGTGTGAATCGGAGGTCTGAATTAGGATAGGCAGTGAGTGGCAATGTAGGATGGAGAAAAGCACCGCGGGGTGGTCAGCATGGGGAGGTCAGGGAACATGCAGTGGCAATGTAGGATAGGTTTCTGAAAAACATCGTATGGTGGTGCGCATTGTATGGGTGTGTGTTACATTACATTCACTAGTAGGAGTGAGAAAAACATCACGGGGTGGTGCGCATTGTATGGGTGTGTGTTACATTACATTCACTAGTAGGAGTGAGAAAAACATCACGGGGTGGTGTGAATCGGAGGGTCTGAATTAGGATAGGCAGTGAGTGGCAATGTAGGATGGAGAAAAGCACCGCGGGGTGGTCAGCATGGGGAGCTCAGGGAACATGCAGTGGCAACGTAGGATAGGTTTCTGAAAAACATCGCGGGGTGGTGCGCATTGTATGGGTGTGTGTTACATTACATTCACTAGTAGGAGTGAGAAAAAATCACGGGGTGGTGCGCATTGTATGTGTGTGTGTTACATTACATTCACTAGTAGGAGTGAGAAAAACATCACGGGGTGGTGTGAATCGGAGGGTCTGAATTAGTATAGGCAGTGAGTGGCAATGTAGGATGGAGAAAAGCACCGCGGGGTGGTCAGCATGCGGAGGTCAGGGAACATGCAGTGGCAATGTAGGATAGGTTTCTGAAAAACATGGCGGGGTGGTGCGCATTGTATGGGTGTGTGTTACATTACATTCACTAGTAGGAGTGAGAAAAACATCACGGGGTGGTGCGCATTGTATGGGTGTGTGTTACATTACATTCACTAATGGGAGTGAGAAAAACATCACGGGGTGGTATGAATCGGAGGGTCTGAATTAGGATAGGCAGTGAGTGGCAATGTAGGATGGAGAAAAGCACCGCGGGGTGGTCAGCATGGGGAGGTCAGGGAACATGCAGTGGCAATGTAGTATAGGTTTCTGAAAAACATCGCGGAGTGGTGCGCATTGTATGGGTGTGTGTTACATTACATTCACTAGTAGGAGTGAGAAAAACATCACGGGGTGGTGTGCATTGTATGGGTGTGTGTTACATTACATTAACTAGTGGGAGTGAGAAAAACATCACGCGGTGGTGTGAATCGGAGGGTCTGAATTAGGATAGGCAGTGAGTGACAATGTAGGATGGAGAAAAGCACCTCGGGGTGGTCAGCATGGTGAGGTCAGGGAACATGCAGTGGCAGTGTAGGATAGGTTTCTGAAAAACATCGCGGGGTGGTGCACATTGAATGGGTGTGTGTTACATTACATTCACTTGTAGGAGTGAGAAAAACATCACGGAGTGGTGTGAATCGGAGGGTCTGAATTAGGATAGGCAGTGAGTGGCAATGTAGGATGGAGAAAAGCACCGCTTGGTGGTCAGCATGGGGAGGTCAGGGAACATGCAGTGGCAATGTAGGATAGGTTTCTGAAAAATATCGCGGGGTGGTGCGCATTGTATGGGTGTGTGTTACATTCCATTCACTAGTAGGAGTGAGAAAAACATCACGGGTGGTGAGCATTGTATGGGTGTGTGTTACATTACATTCACTAGTAGGAGTGAGAAAAACATCCCGGGGAGGTATGAATCGGAGGGTCTGAATTAGGATAGGCAGTGAGTCGCAATGTAGGATGGAGAAAAGCACCGCGGGGTGGTCAGCATGGGGAGGTCAGGGAACATGCAGTGGCAATGTAGGATAGGTTTCTGAAAAACATCGCGGAGTGGTGCGCATTTTATGGGTGTGTGTTACATGACATTCACTAGTAGGAGTGAGAAAAACATCACGGGGTGGTGCGCATTGTATGGGTGTGTGTTACATTACATTCACTAGTAGGAGTGAGAAAAACGTCACGGGGTGGTGGGAATCGGAGGGTCTGAATTAGGATAGGGAGTGAGTGGCAATGTAGGATGGAGAAAAGCTCGGCGGGGTGGTCAGCATGGGGAAGTCAGGGAACATGCAGTGGCAATGTAGGATAGGTTTCTGAAAAACATCGCGGGGTGGTGCGCATTGTATGGGTGTGTGTTACATTACATTCACTAGTAGGAGTGAGAAAAACATCACGGGGTGGTGCGCATTGTATGGGTGTGTGTTACATTGCATTCACTAGTAGGAGTGAGAAAAACATCACGGGGTAGTGTGAATCGGAGGATCTGAATTAGGATAGGCAGTGAGTGGCAATGTAGGATGGAGAAAAGCACCGCGGGGTGGTCAGCATGGGGAGGTCAGGGAACATGCAGTGGCAATATAGGATAGGTTTCTGAAAAACATCGCGGGGTGGTGCGCATTGTATGGGTGTGTGTTACATTACATTCACTAGTAGGAGTGAGAAAAACATCACGGGGTGGTGCGCATTGTATGGGTGTGTCTTACATTACATTCACTAGTGGGAGTGAGAAAAACATCACGGGGTGGTGTGAATCGGAGGGTCTGAATTAGGATAGGCAGTGAGTGGCAATGTAGGATGGAGAAAAGCACCTCGGGGTGGTCAGCATGGGGAGGTCAGGGAACATGCAGTGGCAATGTAGGATAGGTTTCTGAAAAACATGGCGGGGTGGTTCGCATTGTATGGGTGTGTGTTACATTACATTCACTTGTAGGAGTGAGAAAAACATCACGGGTTGGTGTGAATCGGAGGGTCTGAATTAGGATAGGCAGTGACTGGCAATGTAGGATGGAGAAAAGCACCGCGGGGTGGTCAGCATGGGGAGGTCAGGGAACATGCAGTGGCAATGTAGGATAGGTTTCTGAAAAATATTGAGGGGTGGTGCGCATTGTATGGGTGTGTGTTACATTACATTCACTTGTAGGAGTGAGAAAAACATCACGGGGTGGTGTGAATCGGAGGGTCTGAATTAGGATAGGCAGTGAGTGGCAATGTAGGATGGAGAAAAGCACCACGGGGTGGTCAGCATGGGGAGGTCAGGGAACATGCAGTGGCAATGTTGGATAGGTTTCTGAAAAATATCGCGGAGTGGTGCGCATTTTATGGGTGTGTGTTACATGACATTCACTAGTAGGAGTGAGAAAAACATCACGGGGTGGTGCGCATTGTATGGGTGTGTGTTATATTACATTCACTAGTAGGAGTGAGAAAAACGTCACGGGGTGGTGGGAATCGGAGGGTCTGAATTAGGATGGGCAGTGAGTGGCAATGTAGGATGGAGAAAAGCACGGCGGAGTTGTCAGCATGGGGAGATCAGGGAACATTCAGTGGCAACGTAGGATAGGTTTCTGAAAAACATCGCGGGGTGGTGCGCATTGTATGGGTGTGTGTTACATTACATTCACTAGTAGGAGTGAGAAAAACATCACGGGGTGGTGCGCATTGTATGGGTGTGTGTTACATTACATTCACTAGTAGGAGTGAGCAAAATATTACGGGGTGGTGTGAATCGGAGGGTCTGAATTAGGATAGGCAGTGAGTGGCAATGTAGGATGGAGAAAAGCACCGCGGGGTGGTCAGCATGGGGAGGTCAGGGAACATGCAGTGGCAATGTAGGATAGGTTTCTGAAAAACATGGCGGGGTGGTGCGCATTGTATGGGTGTGTGTTACATTACATTCACTAGTAGGAGTGAGTAAAACATCATGGGGTGGTGCGCATTGTATGGGTGTGTGTTACATTACATTCACTAGTGGGAGTGAGAAAAACATCACCGCGTGGTGTGAATCGGAGGGTCTGAATTAGGATAGGCAGTGAGTGGCAACGTAGGATGGAGAAAAGCACTGCGGGGTGGTCAGCATGGGGAGGTCAGGGAACATGCAGTGGCAATGTAGGATAGGTTTCTGAAAAACATCGCGGGGTGGTGCACATTGTATGGGTGTGTGTTACATTACATTCACTTGTAGGAGTGAGAAAAACATCACGGGGTGGTGTGAATCGGAGGGTCTGAATTAGGATAGGCAGTGAGTGGCAATGTAGGATGGAGAAAAGCACCACTTGGTGGTCAGCATGGGGAAGTCAGGGAACATGCAGTGGCAATGTAGGATAGGTTTCTGAAAAACATAGCGGAGTGGTGCGCATTTTATGGGTGTGTGTTACATGACATTCACTAGTAGGAGTGAGAAAAACTTCACGGGGTGGTGCGCATTGTATGGGGGTGTGTTACATTACATTCACTTGTAGGAGTGAGAAAAACATCACGGGGTGGTGTGAATCGGAGGGTATGAATTAGGATAGGCAGTGAGTGGCAATGTAGGATGGAGAAAAGCACCGCGGGGTGGTCAGCATGGGGAGGTCAGGGAACATGCAGTGGCAAAGTCGGATAGCTTTCAGAAAAACATCGCGGGGTGGTGCGCATTGTATGGGTGTGTGTTACATTACATTTACTAGTAGAAGTGAGAAAAACATCACGGGGTGATGCGCATTGTATCCGTGTGTGTTACATTACATTCACTAGTAGGAGTGAGAAAAACATCACGGGGTGGTGCGCATTGTATGGGTGTGTGTTACATTACATTCACTAGTAGGAGTGAGAAAAACATCACGGGGTGGTGTGAATCGGAGGGTCTGAATTAGGATAGGCAGTGAGTGGCAATGTAGGATGGAGAAAAGCACCGCGGGGTGGTCAGCATGGGGAGGTCAGGGAACATGCAGTGGCAATGTAGGATAGGTTTCTGAAAAACATCGCGGAGTGGTGCGCATTTTATGGGTGTGTGTTACATGACATTCACTAGTAGGAGTGAGAAAAACATCACGGGGTGGTGCGCATTGTATGGGGGTGTGTTACATTACATTCACTTGTAGGAGTGAGAAAAACATCACGGGGTGGTGTGAATCGGAGGGTCTGAATTAGGATAGGCAGTGAGTGGCAATGTAGGATGGAGAAAAGCACCGCGGGGTGGTCAGCATGGGGAGGTCAGGAAACATGCAGTGGCAAAGTCGGATAGGTTTCAGAAAAACATCGCGGGGTGGTGCGCATTGTATGGGTGTGTGTTTCATTACATTTACTAGTAGGAGTGAGAAAAACATCACGGGGTGGTGCGCATTGTATCGGTGTGTGTTACATTACATTCACTAGTAGGAGTGAGAAAAACATCACGGGGTGGGGCGCATTGTATGGGTGTGTGTTACATGACATTCACTAGTAGGAGTGAGAAAAACATCACGGGGTGGTGCGCATTGTATGGGTGTGTGTTACATTACATTCACTAGTAGGAGTGAGAAAAACATCACGGGGTGGTGCGCATTGTATGGGTGTGTGTTACATTACATTCACTAGTAGGAGTGAGAAAAACACCACGGGGTGGTGTGAATCGGAGGGTCTGAATTAGGATAGGCCGTGAGTGGCAATGTAGGATGGAGAAAAGCACCGCGGGGGGGTCAGCATGGGGAGGTCAGGGAACATGCAGTGGCAATGTAGGATAGGTTTCTGAAAAACATCGCGGGGTGGTGCGCATTGCATAGGTGTGTGTTACATTACAGTCACTAGTAGGAGTGAGAAAAACATCACGGGGTGGTGCGCATTGTATGGGTGTGTGTTACATTACATTCACTAGTAGGAGTGAGAAAAACATCACGGGGTGGTGCGCATTGTATGGGTGTGTGTTACATTACATTCACTAGTAGGAGTGAGAAAAACATCACGGGGTGGTGTGAATCGGAGGGTCTGAATTAGGATAGGCAGTGAGTGGCAATGTAGAAATGGAGAAAAGCACCGAGGGGTGGTCAGCATGGGGAGGTCAGGGAACATGCAGTGGCAATGTAGGATAGGTTTCTGAAAAACATCGCGGAGTGGTGCGAATTTTATGGGTGTGTGTTACATGACATTCACTAGTAGGAGTGAGAAAAACATCACGGGGTGGTGCGCATTGTATGGGTGTGTGTTACATTACATTCACTAGTAGGAGTGAGAAAAACATCACGGGGTGGTGTGAATCGGAGGGTCTGAATTAGGATAGGCAGTGAGTGGCAATGTAGGATGGAGAAAAGCACCGCGGGGTGGTCAGCATGGGGAGGTCAGGGAACATGCAGTGGCAACGTAGGATAGGTTTCTGAAAAGCATCGCGGGGTGGTGCGCATTATATGGGTGTGTGTTACATTACATTCACTAGTAGGAGTGAGAAAAACATCACGGGGTGGTGCGCATTGTATGGGTGTGTGTTACATTACATGGATAAGTAGGAGTGAGAAAAACATCATGGGGTGGTGTGAATCGGAGGGTCTGAATTAGGATAGGCAGTGAGTGGCAATGTAGGATGGAGAAAAGCACCGCGGGGTGGTCAGCATGGGGAGGTCAGGGAACATGCAGTGGCAATGTAGGATAGGTTTCTGAAAAACATCGCTGGGTGGTGCGCATTGTATGGGTGTGTGTTACATTACATTCACTAGTAGGAGTGAGAAAAACATCACGGGGTGGTGCGCATTGTATGGGTGTGTGTTACATTACATTCACTAGTAGGAGTGAGAAAAACACCACGGGGTGGTGTGAATCGGAGGGTCTGAATTAGGATAGGCCGTGAGTGGCAATGTAGGATGGAGAAAAGCACCGCGGGGGGGTCAGCATGGGGAGGTCAGGGAACATGCAGTGGCAATGTAGGATAGGTTTCTGAAAAACATCGCGGGGTGGTGCGCATTGCATAGGTGTGTGTTACATTACAGTCACTAGTAGGAGTGAGAAAAACATCACGGGGTGGTGCGCATTGTATGGGTGTGTGTTACATTACATTCACTTGTAGGAGTGAGAAAAACATCACGGGGTGGTGTGAATCGGAGTGTCTGAATTAGGATAGGCAGTGAGTGGCAATGTAGGATGGAGAAAAGCACCGCTTGGTGGTCAGCATGGGGAGGTCAGGGAACATGCAGTGGCAATGTAGGATAGGTTTCTGAAAAACATCGCGGGGTGGTGCGCATTGTATGGGTGTGTGTTACATTACATTCACTAGTAGGAGTGAGAAAAACATCACGGGGTGGTGCGCATTGTATGGGTGTGTGTTACATTACATTCACTAGTAGGAGTGTGAAAAACATCACGGGGTGGTGTGAATCGGAGGGTCTGAATTAGGATAGGCAGTGAGTGGCAATGTAGAAATGGAGAAAAGCACCGCGGGGTGGTCAGCATGGGGATGTCAGGGAACATGCAGTGGCAATGTAGGATAGGTTTCTGAAAAACATCGCGGAGTGGTGCGAATTTTATGGGTGTGTGTTACATGACATTCACTAGTAGGAGTGACAAAAACATCACGGGGTGGTGCGCATTGTATAGGTGTGTGTTACATTACATTCACTAGTAGGAGTGAGAAAAACATCACGGGGTGGTGTGAATCGGAGGGTCTGAATTAGGATAGGCAGTGAGTGGCAATGTAGGATGGAGAAAAGCACCGCGGGGTGGTCAGCATGGGGAGGTCAGGGAACATGCAGTGGCAACGTAGGATAGGTTTCTGAAAAGCATCGCGGGGTGGTTCGCATTATATGGGTGTGTGTTACATTACATTCACTAGTAGGAGTGAGAAAAACATCACGGGGTGGTGCGCATTGTATGGGTGTGTGTTACATTACATTCACAAGTAGGAGTGAGAAAAACATCATGGGGTGGTGTGAATCGGAGGGTCTGAATTAGGATAGGCAGTGAGTGGCAATGTAGGATGGAGAAAAGCACCGCGGGGTGGTCAGCATGGGGAGGTCAGGGAACATGCAGTGGCAATGTAGGATAGGTTTCTGAAAAACATCGCTGGGTGGTGCGCATTGTATGGGTGTGTGTTACATTACATTCACTAGTAGGAGTGAGAAAAACATCACGGGGTGGTGCGCATTGTATGGGTGTGTGTTACATTACATTCACTACTAGGAGTGAGAAAAACATCACGGGGTGGTGTGAATCGGAGGGTCTGAATTAGGATAGGCAGTGAGTGGCAATGTAGGATGCAGAAAAGCACCGCGGGGTGGTCAGCATGGGGAGGTCAGGGAACATGCAGTGGCAATGTAGGATAGGTTTCTGAAAAACATCGCGGGGTGGTGCGCGTTGTATGCGTGTGTGTTACATTACATTCACTAGTAGGAGTGAGAAAAACATCACGGGGTGGTGCGCATTGTATGGGTGTGTGTTACATTACATTCACTAGTGGGAGTGAGAAAACCATCACGGGGTGTTGTGAATCGGAGGGTCTGAATTAGGATAGGCAGTGAGTGGCAATGTAGGATGGAGAAAAGCACCTCCGGGTGGTCAGCATGGGGAGGTCAGGGAACATGCAGTGGCAATGTAGGATAGGTTTCTGAAAAATATCGCGGGGTGGTGCGCATTGTATGGGTGTGTGTTACATTACATTCACTTGTAGGAGTGAGAAAAACATAACGGGGTGGTGTGAATCGGAGGGTCTGAATTAGGATAGGCAGTGAGTGGCAATGTAGGATGGAGAAAAGCACCGCTTGGTGGTCAGCATGGAGAGGTCAGGGAACATGCAGTGGCAATGTACGATAGGTTTCTGAAAAACATCGCGGGGTGGTGCGCATTGTATGGGTGTGTGTTACGTTACATTCACTAGTAGGAATGAGAAAAACATCACGGGGTGGTGCGCATTGTATGGGTGTGTGTTACATTACATTCACTAGTAGGAGTGAGAAAAACATCACGGGGTGGTGTGAATCGGAGGGTCTGAATTAGGATAGGCAGTGAGTGGCAATGTAGGATGGAGAAAAGCACCGCGGGGTGGTCAGCATGGGGAGGTCAGGGAACATGCAGTGGCAATGTAGGATAGGTTTCTGAAAAACATCGCGGAGTGTTGCGCATTTTATGGGTGTGTGTTACATGACATTCACTAGTAGGAGTGAGAAAAACATCACGGGGTGGTGCGCATTGTATGGGTGTGTGTTACATTACATTCACTAGTAGGAGTGAGAAAAACGTCACGGGGTGGGGGGAATCGGAGGGTCTGAATTAGGATAGGCAGTGAGTGGCAATGTAGGATGGAGAAAAGCACGGCGGGGTGGTCACCATGGGGAGGTCAGGGAACATGCATTGGCAACGTAGGATAGGTTTCTGAAAAACATCGCGGGGTGGTGCGCATTGTATGGGTGTGCGTTACAATACATTCACTAGTAGGAGTGAGAAAAACATCACGGGGTGGTGTGAATCGGAGGGTCTGAATCAGGATAGGCAGTGAGTGGCAATGTAGGATGGAGAAAAGCACCGCAGGGTGGTCAGCATGGGGAGGTCAGGGAACATGCAGTGGCAATGTAGGATAGGTTTCTGAAAAACATCGCGGGGTGGTGCGCATTGTATGGGTGTGTGTTACATTACATTCAGTACTAGGAGTGAGAAAAACATCACGGGGTGGTGCGCATTGTATGGGTGTGTGTTACATTACATTCACTAATAGGAGTGAGAAAAACATCACGGGGTGGTGTGAATCGGAGGGTCTGAATTAGGATAGGCAGTGAGTGGCAATGTAGGATGGAGAAAAGCACCGCGGGGTGGTCAGCATGGGGATGTCAGGGAACATGCAGTGGCAATGTAGGATAGGTTTCTGAAAAACATCGCGGAGTGTTGCGCATTTTATGGGTGTGTGTTACATGACATTCACTAGTAGGAGTCAAAAAAACTTCACGGGGTGGTGCGCCTTGTATGGGTGTGTGTTACATTACATTCACTAGTAGGGGTGAGAAAAACGTCACAGGGTGGTGGGAATCGGAGTGTCTGAATTAGGATAGGCAGTGAGTGGCAATGTAGGATGGAGAAAAGCACCGCGGGGTGGTCAGTATGGGGAGGTCAGGGAACATGCAGTGGCAATGTAGGATAGGTTTCTGAAAAACATCGCGGGTTGGTGCGCATTGTATGGGTGTGTGTTACATTACATTCACTAGTAGGAGTGAGAAAAACATCACGGGGTGGTGCGCATTGTATGGGTGTGTGTAACATTACATTCACTAGTAGGAGTGAGAAAAACATCACGGGGTGGTGTGAATCGGAGGGTCTGAATTACGATAGGCAGTGAGTGGCAATGTAGGATGGAGAAAAGCACTGCGGGGTGGTCAGCATGCGGAGGTCAGGGAACATGCAGTGGCAATGTAGGATAGGTTTCTGAAAAACATCGCGGTGTGGTGCGCATTTTATGGGTGTGTGTTACATGACATTCACTAGTAGGAGTGAGAAAAACATCACGGGGTGGTACGCATTGTATGGGTGTGTGTTACATTACATTCACTAGTAGGAGTGAGAAAAATATCACGGGGTGGTGCGCATTGTATGGGTGTGTGTTACATTACATTCACTAGTAGGAGTGAGAAAAACATCACGGGGTGGTGTGAATCGGAGGGTCTGAATTAGGATAGGCAGTGAGTGGCAATGTAGGATGGAGAAAAGCACCGCGGGGTGGTCAGCATGGGGAGGTCAGGGAACATGCAGTGGCAATGTAGGATAGGTTTCTGAAAAACATCGCGGGGTGGTGCGCATTGTATGGGTGTGTGTTACATTATATTCAGTACTAGGAGTGAGAAAAACATCACGGGGTGGTGCGCATTGTATGGGTGTGTGTTACATTACATTCACTAGTAGGAGTGAGAAAAACATCACGGGGTGGTGTGAATCGGAGGGTCTGAATTAGGATAGGCAGTGAGTGGCAATGTAGGATGGAGAAAAGCACCGCGGGGTGGTCAGCATGGGGAGGTCAGGGAACATGCAGTGGCAATGTAGGATAGGTTTCTGAAAAACATCGCGGAGTGTTGCGCATTTTATGGGTGTGTGTTACATGACATTCACTAGTAGGAGTGAGAAAAACTTCACGGGGTGGTGCGCATTGTATGGGTGTGTGTTACATTACATTCACTAGTAGGAGTGAGAAAAACATCACGGGGTGGTGTGAATCGGAGGGTCTGAATTAGGATAGGCAGTGAGTGGCAATGTAGGATGCAGAAAAGCACCGCGGGGTGGTCAGCATGGGGAGGTCAGGGAACATGCAGTGGCAATGTAGGATAGGTTTCTGAAAAACATCGCGGGGTGGTGCGCGTTGTATGCGTGTGTGTTACATTACATTCACTAGTAGGAGTGAGAAAAACATCACGGGGTCGTGCGCATTGTATGGGTGTGTGTTACATTACATTCACTAGTGGGAGTGAGAAAACCATCACGGGGTGTTGTGAATCGGAGGGTCTGAATTAGGATAGGCAGTGAGTGGAAATGTAGGATGGAGAAAAGCACCTCCGGGTGGTCAGCATGGGGAGGTCAGGGAACATGCAGTGGCAATGTAGGATAGGTTTCTGAAAAACATCGCGGGGTGGTGCGCATTGTATGGGTGTGTGTTACATTATATTCAGTACTAGGAGTGAGAAAAACATCACGGGGTGGTGCGCATTGTATGGGTGTGTGTTACATTACATTCACTAGTAGGAGTGAGAAAAACATCACGGGGTGGTGTGAATCGGAGGGTCTGAATTAGGATAGGCAGTGAGTGGCAATGTAGGATGGAGAAAAGCACCGCGGGGTGGTCAGCATGGGGAGGTCAGGGAACATGCAGTGGCAATGTAGGATAGGTTTCTGAAAAACATCGCGGAGTGTTGCGCATTTTATGGGTGTGTGTTACATGACATTCACTAGTAGGAGTGAGAAAAACTTCACGGGGTGGTGCGCATTGTATGGGTGTGTGTTACATTACATTCACTAGTAGGAGTGAGAAAAACATCACGGGGTGGTGTGAATCGGAGGGTCTGAATTAGGATAGGCAGTGAGTGGCAATGTAGGATGCAGAAAAGCACCGCGGGGTGGTCAGCATGGGGAGGTCAGGGAACATGCAGTGGCAATGTAGGATAGGTTTCTGAAAAACATCGCGGGGTGGTGCGCGTTGTATGCGTGTGTGTTACATTACATTCACTAGTAGGAGTGAGAAAAACATCACGGGGTCGTGCGCATTGTATGGGTGTGTGTTACATTACATTCACTAGTGGGAGTGAGAAAACCATCACGGGGTGTTGTGAATCGGAGGGTCTGAATTAGGATAGGCAGTGAGTGGCAATGTAGGATGGAGAAAAGCACCTCCGGGTGGTCAGCATGGGGAGGTCAGGGAACATGCAGTGGCAATGTAGGATAGGTTTCTGAAAAATATCGCGGGGTGGTGCGCATTGTATGGGTGTGTGTTACATTACATTCACTTGTAGGAGTGAGAAAAACATCACGGGGTGGTGTGAATCGGAGGGTCTGAATTAGGATAGGCAGTGAGTGGCAATGTAGGATGGAGAAAAGCACCGCTTGGTGGTCAGCATGGAGAGGTCAGGGAACATGCAGTGGCAATGTACGATAGGTTTCTGAAAAACATCGCGGGGTGGTGCGCATTGTATGGGTGTGTGTTACGTTACATTCACTAGTAGGAATGAGAAAAACATCACGGGGTGGTGCGCATTGTATGGGTGTGTGTTACATTACATTCACTAGTAGGAGTGAGAAAAACATCACGGGGTGGTGTGAATCGGAGGGTCTGAATTAGGATAGGCAGTGAGTGGCAATGTAGGATGGAGAAAAGCACCGCGGGGTGGTCAGCATGGGGAGGTCAGGGAACATGCAGTGGAAATGTAGGATAGGTTTCTGAAAAACATCGCGGAGCGTTGCGCATTTTATGGGTGTGTGTTACATGACATTCACTAGTAGGAGTGAGAAAAACATCACGGGGTGGTGCGCATTGTATGGGTGTGTGTTACATTACATTCACTAGTAGGAGTGAGAAAAACGTCACGGGGTGGTGGGAATCGGAGGGTCTGAATTAGGATAGGCAGTGAGTGGCAATGTAGGATGGAGAAAACCACGGCGGGGTGGTCACCATGGGGAGGTCAGGGAACATGCAGTGGCAACGTAGGATAGGTTTCTGAAAAACATCGCGGGGTGGTGCGCATTGTATGGGTGTGCGTTACATTACATTCACTAGTAGGAGTGAGAAAAACATCACGGGGTGGTGTGAATCAGAGGGTCTGAATCAGGATAGGCAGTGAGTGGCAATGTAGGATGGAGAAAAGCACGGCGGTATGGTCAGCATGGGGAGGTCAGGGAACATGCAGTGGCAACGTAGGATAGGTTTCTGAAAAACGTCGCGGGGTGGTGCGCATTGTATGGGTGTGTGTTACATTACATTCACTAGTAGAAGTGAGAAAAATATCACGGGGTGGTGCGCATTGTATGGGTGTGTGTTACATTACATTCACTAGTAGGAGTGAGAAAAACATCACGGGGTGGTGTGAATCGGAGGGTCTGAATTAGGATAGGCAGTGAGTGGCAATGTAGGATGGAGAAAAGCACCGCGGGGTGGTCAGCATGGGGAGGTCAGGGAACATGCAGTGGCAATGTAGGATAGGTTTCTAAAAAAAACATCGCGGGGTGGTGCGCATTGTATGGGTGTGTGTTACATTACATTCACTAGTAGGAGTGAGAAAAACATCACGGGGTGGTGCGCATTGTATGGGTGTGTGTTACATTACATTCACTAGTAGGAGTGTGAAAAACATCACGGGGTGGTGTGAATCGGAGGGTTTGAATTAGGATAGGCAGTGAGTGGCAATGTAGAAATGGAGAAAAGCACCGCGGGGTGGTCAGCATGGGGAGGTCAGGGAACATGCAGTGGCAATGTAGGATAGGTTTCTGAAAAACATCGCGGAGTGGTGCGAATTTTATGGGTGTGTGTTACATGACATTCACTAGTAGGAGTGAGAAAAACATCACGGGGTGGTGCGCATTGTATGGGTGTGTGTTACATTACATTCACTAGTAGGAGTGAGAAAAACATCACGGGGTGGTGTGAATCGGAGGGTCTGAATTAGGATGGGCAGTGAGTGGCAATGTAGGATGGAGAAAAGCACCGCGGGGTGGTCAGCATGGGGAGGTCAGGGAACATGCAGTGGCAACGTAGGATAGGTTTCTGAAAAGCATCGCGGGGTGGTTCGCATTATATGGGTGTGTGTTACATTACATTCACTAGTAGGAGTGAGAAAAACATCACGGGGTGGTGCGCATTGTATGGGTGTGTGTTACATTACATTCACTAGTGGGAGTGAGAAAACCATCACGGGGTGTTGTGAATCGGAGGGTCTGAATTAGGATAGGCAGTGAGTGGCAATGTAGGATGGAGAAAAGCACCTCCGGGTGGTCAGCATGGGGAGGTCAGGGAACATGCAGTGGCAATGTAGGATAGGTTTCTGAAAAATATCGCGGGGTGGTGCGCATTGTATGGGTGTGTGTTACATTACATTCACTTGTAGGAGTGAGAAAAACATCACGGGGTGGTGTGAATCGGAGGGTCTGAATTAGGATAGGCAGTGAGTGGCAATGTAGGATGGAGAAAAGCACCGCTTGGTGGTCAGCATGGAGAGGTCAGGGAACATGCAGTGGCAATGTAGGATAGGTTTCTGAAAAACATCGCGGGGTGGTGCGCATTGTATGGGTGTGTGTTACATTACATTCAGTACTAGGAGTGAGAAAAACATCACGGGGTGGTGCGCATTGTATGGGTGTGTGTTACATTACATTCACTAATAGGAGTGAGAAAAACATCACGGGGTGGTGTGAATCGGAGGGTCTGAATTAGGATAGGCAGTGAGTGGCAATGTAGGATGGAGAAAAGCACCGCGGGGTGGTCAGCATGGGGATGTCAGGGAACATGCAGTGGCAATGTAGGATAGGTTTCTGAAAAACATCGCGGAGTGTTGCGCATTTTATGGGTGTGTGTTACATGACATTCACTAGTAGGAGTCAAAAAAACTTCACGGGGTGGTGCGCCTTGTATGGGTGTGTGTTACATTACATTCACTAGTAGGGGTGAGAAAAACGTCACAGGGTGGTGGGAATCGGAGTGTCTGAATTAGGATAGGCAGTGAGTGGCAATGTAGGATGGAGAAAAGCACCGCGGGGTGGTCAGTATGGGGAGGTCAGGGAACATGCAGTGGCAATGTAGGATAGGTTTCTGAAAAACATCGCGGGTTGGTGCGCATTGTATGGGTGTGTGTTACATTACATTCACTAGTAGGAGTGAGAAAAACATCACGGGGTGGTGCGCATTGTATGGGTGTGTGTAACATTACATTCACTAGTAGGAGTGAGAAAAACATCACGGGGTGGTGTGAATCGGAGGGTCTGAATTACGATAGGCAGTGAGTGGCAATGTAGGATGGAGAAAAGCACTGCGGGGTGGTCAGCATGCGGAGGTCAGGGAACATGCAGTGGCAATGTAGGATAGGTTTCTGAAAAACATCGCGGTGTGGTGCGCATTTTATGGGTGTGTGTTACATGACATTCACTAGTAGGAGTGAGAAAAACATCACGGGGTGGTACGCATTGTATGGGTGTGTGTTACATTACATTCACTAGTAGGAGTGAGAAAAATATCACGGGGTGGTGCGCATTGTATGGGTGTGTGTTACATTACATTCACTAGTAGGAGTGAGAAAAACATCACGGGGTGGTGTGAATCGGAGGGTCTGAATTAGGATAGGCAGTGAGTGGCAATGTAGGATGGAGAAAAGCACCGCGGGGTGGTCAGCATGGGGAGGTCAGGGAACATGCAGTGGCAATGTAGGATAGGTTTCTGAAAAACATCGCGGGGTGGTGCGCATTGTATGGGTGTGTGTTACATTATATTCAGTACTAGGAGTGAGAAAAACATCACGGGGTGGTGCGCATTGTATGGGTGTGTGTTACATTACATTCACTAGTAGGAGTGAGAAAAACATCACGGGGTGGTGTGAATCGGAGGGTCTGAATTAGGATAGGCAGTGAGTGGCAATGTAGGATGGAGAAAAGCACCGCGGGGTGGTCAGCATGGGGAGGTCAGGGAACATGCAGTGGCAATGTAGGATAGGTTTCTGAAAAACATCGCGGAGTGTTGCGCATTTTATGGGTGTGTGTTACATGACATTCACTAGTAGGAGTGAGAAAAACTTCACGGGGTGGTGCGCATTGTATGGGTGTGTGTTACATTACATTCACTAGTAGGAGTGAGAAAAACATCACGGGGTGGTGTGAATCGGAGGGTCTGAATTAGGATAGGCAGTGAGTGGCAATGTAGGATGCAGAAAAGCACCGCGGGGTGGTCAGCATGGGGAGGTCAGGGAACATGCAGTGGCAATGTAGGATAGGTTTCTGAAAAACATCGCGGGGTGGTGCGCGTTGTATGCGTGTGTGTTACATTACATTCACTAGTAGGAGTGAGAAAAACATCACGGGGTCGTGCGCATTGTATGGGTGTGTGTTACATTACATTCACTAGTGGGAGTGAGAAAACCATCACGGGGTGTTGTGAATCGGAGGGTCTGAATTAGGATAGGCAGTGAGTGGAAATGTAGGATGGAGAAAAGCACCTCCGGGTGGTCAGCATGGGGAGGTCAGGGAACATGCAGTGGCAATGTAGGATAGGTTTCTGAAAAACATCGCGGGGTGGTGCGCATTGTATGGGTGTGTGTTACATTATATTCAGTACTAGGAGTGAGAAAAACATCACGGGGTGGTGCGCATTGTATGGGTGTGTGTTACATTACATTCACTAGTAGGAGTGAGAAAAACATCACGGGGTGGTGTGAATCGGAGGGTCTGAATTAGGATAGGCAGTGAGTGGCAATGTAGGATGGAGAAAAGCACCGCGGGGTGGTCAGCATGGGGAGGTCAGGGAACATGCAGTGGCAATGTAGGATAGGTTTCTGAAAAACATCGCGGAGTGTTGCGCATTTTATGGGTGTGTGTTACATGACATTCACTAGTAGGAGTGAGAAAAACTTCACGGGGTGGTGCGCATTGTATGGGTGTGTGTTACATTACATTCACTAGTAGGAGTGAGAAAAACATCACGGGGTGGTGTGAATCGGAGGGTCTGAATTAGGATAGGCAGTGAGTGGCAATGTAGGATGCAGAAAAGCACCGCGGGGTGGTCAGCATGGGGAGGTCAGGGAACATGCAGTGGCAATGTAGGATAGGTTTCTGAAAAACATCGCGGGGTGGTGCGCGTTGTATGCGTGTGTGTTACATTACATTCACTAGTAGGAGTGAGAAAAACATCACGGGGTCGTGCGCATTGTATGGGTGTGTGTTACATTACATTCACTAGTGGGAGTGAGAAAACCATCACGGGGTGTTGTGAATCGGAGGGTCTGAATTAGGATAGGCAGTGAGTGGCAATGTAGGATGGAGAAAAGCACCTCCGGGTGGTCAGCATGGGGAGGTCAGGGAACATGCAGTGGCAATGTAGGATAGGTTTCTGAAAAATATCGCGGGGTGGTGCGCATTGTATGGGTGTGTGTTACATTACATTCACTTGTAGGAGTGAGAAAAACATCACGGGGTGGTGTGAATCGGAGGGTCTGAATTAGGATAGGCAGTGAGTGGCAATGTAGGATGGAGAAAAGCACCGCTTGGTGGTCAGCATGGAGAGGTCAGGGAACATGCAGTGGCAATGTACGATAGGTTTCTGAAAAACATCGCGGGGTGGTGCGCATTGTATGGGTGTGTGTTACGTTACATTCACTAGTAGGAATGAGAAAAACATCACGGGGTGGTGCGCATTGTATGGGTGTGTGTTACATTACATTCACTAGTAGGAGTGAGAAAAACATCACGGGGTGGTGTGAATCGGAGGGTCTGAATTAGGATAGGCAGTGAGTGGCAATGTAGGATGGAGAAAAGCACCGCGGGGTGGTCAGCATGGGGAGGTCAGGGAACATGCAGTGGAAATGTAGGATAGGTTTCTGAAAAACATCGCGGAGCGTTGCGCATTTTATGGGTGTGTGTTACATGACATTCACTAGTAGGAGTGAGAAAAACATCACGGGGTGGTGCGCATTGTATGGGTGTGTGTTACATTACATTCACTAGTAGGAGTGAGAAAAACGTCACGGGGTGGTGGGAATCGGAGGGTCTGAATTAGGATAGGCAGTGAGTGGCAATGTAGGATGGAGAAAACCACGGCGGGGTGGTCACCATGGGGAGGTCAGGGAACATGCAGTGGCAACGTAGGATAGGTTTCTGAAAAACATCGCGGGGTGGTGCGCATTGTATGGGTGTGCGTTACATTACATTCACTAGTAGGAGTGAGAAAAACATCACGGGGTGGTGTGAATCAGAGGGTCTGAATCAGGATAGGCAGTGAGTGGCAATGTAGGATGGAGAAAAGCACGGCGGTATGGTCAGCATGGGGAGGTCAGGGAACATGCAGTGGCAACGTAGGATAGGTTTCTGAAAAACGTCGCGGGGTGGTGCGCATTGTATGGGTGTGTGTTACATTACATTCACTAGTAGAAGTGAGAAAAATATCACGGGGTGGTGCGCATTGTATGGGTGTGTGTTACATTACATTCACTAGTAGGAGTGAGAAAAACATCACGGGGTGGTGTGAATCGGAGGGTCTGAATTAGGATAGGCAGTGAGTGGCAATGTAGGATGGAGAAAAGCACCGCGGGGTGGTCAGCATGGGGAGGTCAGGGAACATGCAGTGGCAATGTAGGATAGGTTTCTAAAAAAAACATCGCGGGGTGGTGCGCATTGTATGGGTGTGTGTTACATTACATTCACTAGTAGGAGTGAGAAAAACATCACGGGGTGGTGCGCATTGTATGGGT
This sequence comes from Cavia porcellus, assembly GCF_034190915.1. Lineage (NCBI taxonomy): Eukaryota > Metazoa > Chordata > Mammalia > Rodentia > Caviidae > Cavia > Cavia porcellus. The sequence goes on from NW_026947515.1 coordinate 35,013,173, forward strand.
GTGTGTTACATTACATTCACTAGTAGGAGTGTGAAAAACATCACGGGGTGGTGTGAATCGGAGGGTTTGAATTAGGATAGGCAGTGAGTGGCAATGTAGAAATGGAGAAAAGCACCGCGGGGTGGTCAGCATGGGGAGGTCAGGGAACATGCAGTGGCAATGTAGGATAGGTTTCTGAAAAACATCGCGGAGTGGTGCGAATTTTATGGGTGTGTGTTACATGACATTCACTAGTAGGAGTGAGAAAAACATCACGGGGTGGTGCGCATTGTATGGGTGTGTGTTACATTACATTCACTAGTAGGAGTGAGAAAAACATCACGGGGTGGTGTGAATCGGAGGGTCTGAATTAGGATGGGCAGTGAGTGGCAATGTAGGATGGAGAAAAGCACCGCGGGGTGGTCAGCATGGGGAGGTCAGGGAACATGCAGTGGCAACGTAGGATAGGTTTCTGAAAAGCATCGCGGGGTGGTTCGCATTATATGGGTGTGTGTTACATTACATTCACTAGTAGGAGTGAGAAAAACATCACGGGGTGGTGCGCATTGTATGGGTGTGTGTTACATTACATTCACTAGTGGGAGTGAGAAAACCATCACGGGGTGTTGTGAATCGGAGGGTCTGAATTAGGATAGGCAGTGAGTGGCAATGTAGGATGGAGAAAAGCACCTCCGGGTGGTCAGCATGGGGAGGTCAGGGAACATGCAGTGGCAATGTAGGATAGGTTTCTGAAAAATATCGCGGGGTGGTGCGCATTGTATGGGTGTGTGTTACATTACATTCACTTGTAGGAGTGAGAAAAACATCACGGGGTGGTGTGAATCGGAGGGTCTGAATTAGGATAGGCAGTGAGTGGCAATGTAGGATGGAGAAAAGCACCGCTTGGTGGTCAGCATGGAGAGGTCAGGGAACATGCAGTGGCAATGTACGATAGGTTTCTGAAAAACATCGCGGGGTGGTGCGCATTGTATGGGTGTGTGTTACGTTACATTCACTAGTAGGAATGAGAAAAACATCACGGGGTGGTGCGCATTGTATGGGTGTGTGTTACATTACATTCACTAGTAGGAGAGAGAAAAACATCACGGGGTGGTGTGAATCGGAGGGTCTGAATTAGGATAGGCAGTGAGTGGCAATGTAGGATGGAGAAAAGCACCGCGGGGTGGTCAGCATGGGGAGGTCAGGGAACATGCAGTGGCAATGTAGGATAGGTTTCTGAAAAACATCGCGGAGTGTTGCGCATTTTATGGGTGTGTGTTACATGACATTCACTAGTAGGAGTGAGAAAAACATCACGGGGTGGTGCGCATTGTATGGGTGTGTGTTACATTACATTCACTAGTAGGAGTGAGAAAAACGTCACGGGGTGGGGGGAATCGGAGGGTCTGAATTAGGATAGGCAGTGAGTGGCAATGTAGGATGGAGAAAAGCACGGCGGGGTGGTCACCATGGGGAGGTCAGGGAACATGCAGTGGCAACGTAGGATAGGTTTCTGAAAAACATCGCGGGGTGGTGCGCATTGTATGGGTGTGCGTTACATTACATTCACTAGTAGGAGTGAGAAAAACATCACGGGGTGGTGTGAATCGGAGGGTCTGAATCAGGATAGGCAGTGAGTGGCAATGTAGGATGGAGAAAATCACCGCAGGGTGGTCAGCATGGGGAGGTCAGGGAACATGCAGTGGCAATGTAGGATAGGTTTCTGAAAAACAGCGCGGGGTGGTGCGCATTGTATGGGTGTGTGTTACATTACATTCAGTACTAGGAGTGAGAAAAACATCACGGGGTGGTGCGCATTGTATGGGTGTGTGTTACATTACATTCACTAATAGGAGTGAGAAAAACATCACGGGGTGGTGTGAATCGGAGGGTCTGAATTAGGATAGGCAGTGAGTGGCAATGTAGGATGGAGAAAAGCACCGCGGGGTGGTCAGCATGGGGAGGTCAGGGAACATGCAGTGGCAATGTAGGATAGGTTTCTGAAAAACATCGCGGAGTGTTGCGCATTTTATGGGTGTGTGTTACATGACATTCACTAGTAGGAGTCAGAAAAACTTCACGGGGTGGTGCGCCTTGTATGGGTGTGTGTTACATTACATTCACTAGTAGGGGTGAGAAAAACGTCACAGGGTGGTGGGAATCGGAGGGTCTGAATTAGGATAGGCAGTGAGTGGCAATGTAGGATGGAGAAAAGCACGGCGGTATGGTCAGCATGGGGAGGTCAGGGAACATGCAGTGGCAACGTAGGATAGGTTTCTGAAAAATATCGCGGGGTGGTGCGCATTGTATGGGTGTGTGTTACATTACATTCACTAGTAGGAGTGAGAAAAATATCACGGGGTGGTGCGCATTGTATGGGTGTGTGTTACATTACATTCACTAGTAGGAGTGAGAAAAACATCACGGGGTGGTGTGAATCGGAGGGTCTGAATTAGGATAGGCAGTGAGTGGCAATGTAGGATGGAGAAAAGCACCGCGGGGTGGTCAGCATGGGGAGGTCAGGGAACATGCAGTGGCAATGTAGGATAGGTTTCTGAAAAACATCGCGGGGTGGTGCGCATTGTATGGGTGTGTGTTACATTATATTCAGTACTAGGAGTGAGAAAAACATCACGGGGTGGTGCGCATTGTATGGGTGTGTGTTACATTACATTCACTAGTAGGAGTGAGAAAAACATCACGGGGTGGTGTGAATCGGAGGGTCTGAATTAGGATAGGCAGTGAGTGGCAATGTAGGATGGAGAAAAGCACCGCGGGGTGGTCAGCATGGGGAGGTCAGGGAACATGCAGTGGCAATGTAGGATAGGTTTCTGAAAAACATCGCGGAGTGTTGCGCATTTTATGGGTGTGTGTTACATGACATTCACTAGTAGGAGTGAGAAAAACTTCACGGGGTGGTGCGCATTGTATGGGTGTGTGTTACATTACATTCACTAGTAGGAGTGAGAAAAACATCACGGGGTGGTGTGAATCGGAGGGTCTGAATTAGGATAGGCAGTGAGTGGCAATGTAGGATGCAGAAAAGCACCGCGGGGTGGTCAGCATGGTGAGGTCAGGGAACATGCAGTGGCAATGTAGGATAGGTTTCTGAAAAACATCGCGGGGTGGTGCGCGTTGTATGCGTGTGTGTTACATTACATTCACTAGTAGGAGTGAGAAAAACATCACGGGGTGGTGCGCATTGTATGGGTGTGTGTTACATTACATTCACTAGTGGGAGTGAGAAAACCATCACGGGGTGTTGTGAATCGGAGGGTCTGAATTAGGATAGGCAGTGAGTGGCAATGTAGGATGGAGAAAAGCACCTCCGGGTGGTCAGCATGGGGAGGTCAGGGAACATGCAGTGGCAATGTAGGATAGGTTTCTGAAAAATATCGCGGGGTGGTGCGCATTGTATGGGTGTGTGTTACGTTACATTCACTAGTAGGAATGAGAAAAACATCACGGGGTGGTGCGCATTGTATGGGTGTGTGTTACATTACATTCACTAGTAGGAGTGAGAAAAACATCACGGGGTGGTGTGAATCGGAGTGTCTGAATTAGGATAGGCAGTGAGTGGCAATGTAGGATGGAGAAAAGCACCGCGGGGTGGTCAGCATGGGGAGGTCAGGGAACATGCAGTGGCAATGTAGGATAGGTTTCTGAAAAACATCGCGGAGTGTTGCGCATTTTATGGGTGTGTGTTACATGACATTCACTAGTAGGAGTGAGAAAAACATCACGGGGTGGTGCGCATTGTATGGGTGTGTGTTACATTACATTCACTAGTAGGAGTGAGAAAAACGTCACGGGGTGGTGGGAATCGGAGGGTCTGAATTAGGATAGGCAGTGAGTGGCAATGTAGGATGGAGAAAACCACGGCGGGGTGGTCACCATGGGGAGGTCAGGGAACATGCAGTGGCAAAGTAGGATAGGTTTCTGAAAAACATCGCGGGGTGGTGCGCATTGTATGGGTGTGCGTTACATTACATTCACTAGTAGGAGTGAGAAAAACATCACGGGGTGGTGTGAATCAGAGGGTCTGAATCAGGATAGGCAGTGAGTGGCAATGTAGGATGGAGAAAAGCACGGCGGTATGGTCAGCATGGGGAGGTCAGGGAACATGCAGTGGCAACGTAGGATAGGTTTCTGAAAAACATCGCGGGGTGGTGCGCATTGTATGCGTGTGTGTTACATTACATTCACTAGTAGGAGTGAGAAAAATATCACGGGGTGGTGCGCATTGTATGGGTGTGTGTTACATTACATTCACTAGTAGGAGTGAGAAAAACATCACGGGGTGGTGTGAATCGGAGGGTCTGAATTAGGATAGGCAGTGAGTGGCAATGTAGGATGGAGAAAAGCACCGCGGGGTGGTCAGCATGGGGAGGTCAGGGAACATGCAGTGGCAATGTAGGATAGGTTTCTGAAAAACATCGCGGGGTGGTGCGCATTGTATGGGTGTGTGTTACATTATATTCAGTACTAGGAGTGAGAAAAACATCACGGGGTGGTGCGCATTGTATGGGTGTTTGTTACATTACATTCACTAGTAGGAGTGAGAAAAACGTCACGGGGTGGTGGGAATCGGAGGGTCTGAATTAGGATAGGCAGTGAGTGGCAATGTAGGATGGAGAAAAGCACGGCGGTGTGGTCAGCATGGGGAGGTCAGGGAACATGCAGTGGCAACGTAGGATAGGTTTCTGAAAAACATCGCGGGGTGGTGCGCATTGTATGGGTGTGTGTTACATTACATTCACTAGTAGAAGTGAGAAAAATATCACGGGGTGGTGCGCATTGTATGGGTGTGTGTTACATTACATTCACTAGTAGGAGTGAGAAAAACATCACGGGGTGGTGTGAATCGGAGGGTCTGAATTAGGATAGGCAGTGAGTGGCAATGTAGGATGGAGAAAAGCACCGCGGGGTGGTCAGCATGGGGAGGTCAGGGAACATGCAGTGGCAATGTAGGATAGGTTTTTGAAAAACATCGCGGGGTGGTGCGCATTGTATGGGTGTGTGTTACATTACATTCAGTACTAGGAGTGAGAAAAACATCATGGGGTGGTGCGCATTGTATGGGTGTGTGTTACATTACATTCACTAGTAGGAGTGAGAAAAACATCACGGGGGGTGTGAATCGGAGGTTCTGAATTAGGATAGGCAGGGAGTGGCAATGTAGGATGGATAAAAGCACCGCGGGGTGGTCAGCATGGGGAGGTCAGGGAACATGCAGTGGCAATGTAGGATAGGTTTCTGAAAAACATCGCAGGGTGGTGCGCATTGTATGGGTGTGTGTTACATTACATTCACTAGTAGGAGTGAGAAAAACATCACGGGGTGGTGCGCATTGTATGGGTGTGTGTTACATTACATTCACTAGTGGGAGTGAGAAAAACATCACGGGGTGGTGTGAATCGGAGGGTCCGAATTAGGATAGGCAGTGAGTGGCAATGTAGGATGGAGAAAAGCACCGCTTGGTCGTCAGCATGGGGAGGTCAGGGAACATGCAGTGGCAACGTAGGATAGGTTTCTGAAAAACATGGCGGGGTGGTGCGCATTGTATGGGTGTGTGTTACATTACATTCACTAGTAGGAGTGAGAAAAACATCACGGGGTGGTGCGCATTGTATGGGTGTGTGTTACATTACATTCACTAGTAGGAGTGAGAAAAACATCACGGGGTGGTGTGAATCGGAGGGTCTGAATTAGCATAGGCAGTGAATGGCAATGTAGGATGGAGAAAAACACCGCGGGGTGGTCAGCATGGGGAGGTCAGGGAACATGCAGTGGCAATGTAGGATAGGTTTTTGAAAATCATCGCGGGGTGGTGCGCATTGTATGGGTGTGTGTTACATTACATTCAGTACTAGGAGTGAGAAAAACATCACGGGGTGGTGCGCATTGTATGGGTGTGTGTTACATTACATTCACTAGTAGGAGTGAGAAAAACATCACGGGGTGGTGTGAATCGGAGGGTCTGAATTAGGATAGGCAGTGAGTGGCTATGTAGGATGGATAAAAGCACCGCGGGGTGGTCAGCATGGGGAGGTCAGGGAACATGCAGTGGCAATGTAGGATAGGTTTCTGAAAAACATGGCGGGGTGGTGCGCATTGTATGGGTGTGTGTTACATTACATTCACTAGTAGGAGTGAGAAAAACATCACGGGGTGGTGCGCATTGTATGGATGTGTGTTACATTACATTCACTAGTGGGAGTGAGAAAAACATCACGGGGTGGTGTGAATCGGAGGGTCTGAATTAGGATAGGCAGTGAGTGGCAATGTAGGATGGAGAAAAGCACCGCGGGGTGGTCAGCATGGGGAGGTCAGGGAACATGCAGTGGCAATGTAGGATAGGTTTCTGAAAAATATCGAGGGGTGGTGCGCATTGTATGGGTGTGTGTTACATTACATTCACTTGTAGGTGTGAGAAAAACATCACGGGGTGCTGTGAATCGGACGGTCTGAATTAGGATAGGCAGTGAGTGGCAATGTAGGATGGAGAAAAGCACCGCGGGGTGGTCATCATGGGGAGGTCAGGGAACATGCAGTGGCAATGTAGGATAGGTTTCTGAAAAACATCGCGGGGTGGTGCGCATTGTATGGGTGTGTGTTACATTACATTCACTAGTAGGAGTGAGAAAAACATCACGGGGTGGTGCGCATTGTATGGGTGTCTGTTACATTACATTCACTAGTGGGAGTGAGAAAAACATCACGGGGTGGTGTGAATCGGAGGGTCTGAATTAGGATAGGCAGTGAGTGGCAATGTAGGATGGAGAAAAGCACCGCTTGGTCGTCAGCATGGGGAGGTCAAGGAACATGCAGTGGCAATGTAGGATAGGTTTCTGAAAAACATCGCGGGGTGGTGCGCATTGTATGGGTGTGTGTTACATTACATTCACTTGTAGCAGTGAGAAAAACATCACGGGGTGGTGTGAATCGGAGGGTCTGAATTAGGATAGGCAGTGAGTGGCAATGTAGGATGGAGAAAAGCACGGCTTGGTGGTCAGCATGGGGAGGTCAGGGAACATGCAGTGGCAATGTAGGATAGGTTTCTGAAAAACATCGCGTGGTGGTGCGCATTTTATGGGTGTGTGTTACTTAACATTCACTAGTAGGCGTGAGAAAAACATCACGGGGTGGTGCGCATTGTATGGGTGTGTGTTACATTACATTCACTAGTAGGAGTGAGAAAAACATCACGGGGTGGTGTGAATCGGAGGGACTGAATTAGGATAGGCAGTGAGTGGCAATGTAGGATGGAGAAAAGCACGGCGGGGTGGTCAGCATGGGGAGGTCAGGGAACATGCAGTGGCAACGTAGGATAGGTTTCTGAAAAACATGGCGGGGTGGTGCGCATTGTATGGGTGTGTGTTACATTATATTCACTAGAAGGAGTGAGAAAAACATCACGGGGTGGTGCGCATTGTATGGGTGTGTGTTACATTACATTCACTAGTAGGAGTGAGAAAAACATCACGGGGTGGTGTGAATCGGAGGGTCTGAATTAGGATAGGCAGTGAGTGGCAATGTAGGATGGAGAAAAGCACCGCGGGGTGGTCAGCATGGGGAGGTCAGGGAACATGCAGTGGCAATGTAGGATAGGTTTCTGAAAAACATCGCGGGGTGGTGCGCATTGTATGGGTGTGTGTTACATTACATTCACTAGTAGGAGTGAGAAAAACATCACGGGGTGGTGCGCATTGTATGGGTGTGTGTTACATTACATTCAGTAGTAGGAGTGAGAAAAACATCACGGGGTGGTGTGAATCGGAGGGTCTGAATTAGGATAGGCAGTGAGTGGCAATGTAGGATGGAGAAAAGCACCGCGGTGTGGTCAGCATGGGGAGGTCAGGGAACATGCAGTGGCAATGTAGGATAGGTTTCTGAAAAACATGGCGGGGTGGTGCGCATTGTATGGGTGTGTGTTACATTACATTCACTAGTAGGAGTGAGAAAAACATCACGGGGTGGTGCGCATTGTATGGGTGTGTGTTACATTCACTAGTGGGAGTGAGAAAAACACCACGGGGTGGTGTGAATCGGAGGGTCTGAATTAGGATAGGCAGTGAGTGGCAATGTAGGATGGAGAAAAGCACCGCGGGGTGGTCAGCATGGGGAGGTCAGGAAACATGCAGTGGCAATGTAGGATAGGTTTCTGAAAAATATCGAGGGGTGGTGCGCATTGTATGGGTGTGTGTTACATTACATTCACTTGTAGGTGTGAGAAAAACATCACGGAGTGGTGTGAATCGGACGGTCTGAATTAGGACAGGCAGTGAGTGGCAATGTAGGATGGAGAAAAGCACCGCGGGGTGGTCAGCATGGGGAGGTCAGGGAACATGCAGTGGCAATGTAGGATAGGTTTCTGAAAAACATCGCGGGGTGGTGCGCATTGTATGGGTGTGTGTTACATTACATTCACTAGTAGGAGTGAGAAAAACATCACGGGGTGGTGCGCATGGTATGGGTTTGTGTTACATTACATTCACTAGTGGGAGTGAGAAAAACATCACGGGGTGGTGTGAATCGGAGGTTCTAAATTAGGATAGGCAGTGAGTGGCAATGTAGGATGGAGAAAAGCACCTCGGGGTTGTCAGCATGGGGAGGTCAGGGAACATGCAGTGGCAATGTAGGATAGGTTTCTGACAAACATCGCGGGGTGGTGCGCATTGTATGGGTGTGTGTTACATTACATTCACTTGTAGGAGTGAGAAAAACATCACGGGGTGGTGTGAATCGGAGGGTCTGAATTAGGATAGGCAGTGAGTGGCAATGTAGGATGGAGAAAAGCACCGCTTGGTGGTCAGCATGGGGAGCTCAGGGAACATGCAGTGGCAATGTAGGATAGGTTTCTGAAAAACATCGCGGGGTGGTGCGCATTGTATGGGTGTGTGTTACATTACATTCACTAGTAGGAATGAGAAAAACATCACGGGGTGGTGCGCATTGTATGGGTGTGTGTTACATTACATTCACTAGTAGGAGTGAGAAAAACATCACGGGGTGGTGTGAATCGGAGGGTCTGAATTAGGATAGGCAGTGAGTGGCAATGTAGGATGGAGAAAAAGCACCGCGGGGTGGTCAGCATGTGGAGGTCAGGGAACATGCAGTGGCAATGTAGGATAGGTTTCTGAAAAACATCGCGGAGTGGTGCGCATTTTATGGGTGTGTGTTACATGACATTCACTAGTAGGAGTGAGAAAAACATCACGGGGTGGTGCGCATTGTATGGGTGTGTGTTACATTACATTCACTAGTAGGAGTGAGAAAAACATCACAGGGTGGTGTGAATCGGAGGGTCTGAATTAGGATAGGCAGTGAGTGGCAATGTAGGATGGAGAAAAGCACGGCGGGGTGGTCAGCTTGGGGAGGTCAGGGAACATGCAGTGGCAATGTAGGATAGGTTTCTGAAAAACATCGCGGGGTGGTGCGCATTGTATGGGTGTGTGTTACATTACATTCACTAGTAGGAGTGAGAAAAACATCACGGGGTGGTGCGCATTGTATGGGTGTGTGTTACATTACATTCACTAGTAGGAGTGAGAAAAACATCACGGGGTGGTGTGAATCGGAGGGTCTGAATTAGGATAGGCAGTGAGTGGCAATGTAGGATGGAGAAAAGCACCGCGGGGTGGTCAGCATGGGGAGGTCAGGGAACATGCAGTGGCAATGTAGGATAGGTTTCTGAAAAACATGGCGGGGTGGTGCGCATTGTATTGGTGTGTGTTACATTACATTCACTAGTAGGAGTGAGAAAAACATCACGGGGTGGTGCGCATTGTATGGGTGTGTGTTACATTACATTAACAAGTGGGAGTGAGAAAAACATCACGGGGTGGTGTGAATCGGAGGGTCTGAATTAGGATAGGCAGTGAGTGGCAATGTAGGATGGAGAAAAGCACCGCGGGGTGGTCAGCATGGGGAGGTCAGGGAACATGCAGTGGCAATGTAGGATAGGTTTCTGAAAAACATCGCGGGGTGGTGCGCATTGTATGGGTGTGTGTTACATTACATTCACTAGTAGGAGTGAGAAAAACATCACGGGGTGGTGCGCATGGTATGGGTGTGTGTTACATTACATTCACTAGTACGAGTGAGAAAAACATCACGGGGTGGTGCGCATTGTATGGGTGTGTGTTACTTTACATTCACTAGTAGGAGTGAGAAAAACGTCACGGGGTGGTGGGGATCGGAGGGTCTGAATTAGGATAGGCAGTGAGTGGCAATGTAGGATGGAGAAAATCATGGCGGGGTGGTCACCATGGGGAGGTCAGGGAACATGCAGTGGCAACGTAGGATAGGTTTCTGAAAAACATCGTGGGGTGGTGCGCATTGTATGGGTGTGTGTTACATTACATTCACTAGTAGGAGTGAGAAAAACATCACGGGGTGGTGTGAATCGGAGGGTCTGAATTAGGATAGGCAGTGAGTGGCAATGTAGGATGGAGAAAAGCACCGCGGGGTGGTCAGCATGGGGAGCTCAGGGAACATGCAGTGGCAATGTAGGATAGGTTTCTGAAAAACATCGCGGGGTGGTGCGCATTGTATGGGTGTGTTACATTACATTCAGTACTAGGAGTGAGAAAAACATCACGGGGTGGTGCGCATTGTATGGGTGTGTGTTACATTACATTCACTAGTAGGAGTGAGAAAAACATCACGGGGTGGTGTGAATCGGAGGGTCTGAATTAGGATAGGCAGTGAGTGGCAATGTAGTATGGAGAAAAGCACCGCGGGGTGGTCAGCATGGGGAGGTCAGGGAACATGCAGTGGCAATGTAGGATAGTTTTCTGAAAAACATCGCGGAGTGTTGCGCATTTTATGGGTGTTTGTTACATGACATTCACTAGTAGGAGTGAGAAAAACTTCACGGGGTGGTGCGCATTGTATGGGTGTGTGTTACATTACATTCACTAGTAGGAGTGAGAAAAACGTCACGGGGTGGTGGGAATCGGAGGGTCTGAATTAGGATAGGCAGTGAGTGGCAATGTAGGATGGAGAAAAGCACCGCGGGGTGGTCAGCATGGGGAGGTCAGGGAACATGCAGTGGCAACGTAGGATAGGTTTCTGAAAAACATCGCGGGGTGGTGCGCATTGTATGGGTGTGTGTTACATTACATTCACTAGTAGGAGTGAGAAAAACATCGCGGGGTGGTGCGCATTGTATGGGTGTGTGTTACATTACATTCACTAGTAGGAGTGAGAAAAATATCACGGGGTGGTGCGCATTGTATGGGTGTGTGTTACATTACATTCACTAGTAGGAGTGAGAAAAACATCACGGGGTGGTGTGAATCGGAGGATCTGAATTAGGATAGGCAGTGAGTGGCTATGTAGGATGGAGAAAAGCACCACGGGTTTGTCAGCATGGGGAGGTCAGGGAACATGCAGTGGCAATGTAGGATAGGTTTCTGAAAAACATGGCGGGGTGGTGCGCATTGTATGGGTGTGTGTTACATTACATTCACTAGTAGGAGTGAGAAAAACATCACGGGGTGGTGCGCATTGTATGGATGTGTGTTACATTACATTCACTAGTGGGAGTGAGAAAAACATCACGGGGTGGTGTGAATCAGAGGGTCTGAATTAGGATAGGCAGTGAGTGGCAATGTAGGAAGGAGAAAAGCACCGCGGGCTGGTCAGCATGGGGAGGTCAGGGAACATGCAGTGGCAATGTAGGATAGGTTTCTGAAAAATATCGAGGGGTGGTGCGCATTTTATGGGTGTGTGTTACATTACATTCACTTGTAGGTGTGAGAAAAACATCACGGGGTGGTGTGAATCGGATGGTCTGAATTAGGATAGTCAGTGAGTGGCAATGTAGGATGGAGAAAAGCACCGCGGGGTGGTCAGCATGGGGAAGTCAGGGAACATGCAGTGGCAACGTAGGATAGGTTTCTGAAAAACATCGCGGGGTGGTGCGCATTGTATGGGTGTGTGTTACATTACATTCACTTGTAGGTGTGAGAAAAACTTCACGGGGTGGTGTGAATCGGACGGTCTGAATTAGGATAGGCAGTGAGTGGCAATGTAGGATGGAGAAAAGCACCGTGGGGTGGTCAGCATGTGGAGGTCAGGGAACATGCAGTGGCAACGTAGGATAGGTTTCTGAAAAACATCGCGGGGTGGTGCGCATTGTATGGGTGTGTGTTACATTACATTCACTAGTAGGAGTGAGAAAAACATCACGGGGTGGTGCGCATTGTATGGGTGTGTGTTACATTACATTCACTAGTAGGAGTGAGAAAAACATCACGGGGTGGTGTGAATCGGAGGGTCTGAATTAGGATAGGCAGTGAGTGGCAATGTACGATGGAGAAAAGCACCGCGGGGTGGTCAGCATGGGGAGGTCAGGGAACATGCAGTGGCAATGTAGGATAGGTTTCTGAAAAACATCGCGGAGTGGTGCGCATTTTATGGGTGTGTGTTACATGACATTCACTAGTAGGAGTGAGAAAAACATCACGGGGTGGTGCGCATTGTATGGGTGTGTGTTACATTACATTCACTAGTAGGAGTGAGAAAAACATCACGGGGTGGTGTGAATCGGAGGGTCTGAATTAGGATAGGCAGTGAGTGGCAATGTAGGATGGAGAAAAGCACGGCGGGGTGGTCAGCATGGGGAAGTCAGGGAACATGCAGTGGCAACGTAGGATAGGTTTCTGAAAAACATCGCGGGGTGGTACGCATTTTATGGGTGTGTGTTACATTACATTCACTAGTAGGAGTGAGAAAAACATCACGGGGTGGTGTGAATCGGAGGGTCTGAATTAGTATAGGCAGTGAGTGGCAATGTAGGATGGAGAAAAGCACCGCTGGGTGGTCAGCATGGGGAGGTCAGGGAACATGCAGTGGCAATGTAGGATAGGTTTCTGAAAAACATCGCGGGGTGGTGCGCATTGTATGGGTGTGTGTTACATTACATTCACAAGTAGGAGTGAGAAAAACATCACGGGGTGGTGCGCATTGTATGGGTGTGTGTTACATTACATTCACTAGTGGGAGTGAGAAAAACATCACGGGGTGGTGTGAATCGGAGGGTCTGAATTAGGATAGGCAGTGAGTGGCAATGTAGGATGGAGAAAAGCACCGCGGGGTGGTTAGCATGGAGAGGTCAGGGAACATGCAGTGGCAATGTAGGATAGGTTTCTGAAAAACATCGCGGAGTGGTGCACATTTTATGGGTGTGTGTTACATGACATTCACTAGTAGGAGTGAGAAAAACATCACGGGGTGGTGTGAATAGGAGGGTCTGAATTAGGATAGGCAGTGAGTGGCAATGTAGGATGGAGAAAAGCACGGCGGAGTGGTCAGCATGGGGAGGTCAGGGAACATGCAGTGGCAACGTAGGATAGGTTTCTGAAAAACATCGCGGGGTGGTGCGCATTGTATGGGTGTGTGTTACATTACATTCACTAGTAGGAGTGAGAAAAACATCACGGGGTGGTGCGCATTGTTTGGGTGTGTGTTACATTACATTCACTTGTAGGTGTGAGAAAAACATCACGGGGTGGTGTGAATCGGACGGTCTGAATTAGGATAGGAAGTGAGTGGCATTGTAGGATGGAGAAAAGCACCACGGGGTGGTCAGCATGGGGAGGTCAGGGAACATGCAGTGTCAATGTAGGAAAGGTTTCTGAAAAACATGGCGGGGTGGTGCGCATTGTATGGGTGTGTGTTACATTACATTCACTAGTAGGAATGAGAAAAACATCACGGGGTGGTGCGCATGGTATGGGTGTGTGTTACATTACATTCACTAGTAGGAGTGAGAAAAACATCACGGGGTGGTGTGAATCGGAGGGTCTGAATTAGGATAGGTAGTGAGTGGCAATGTAGGATGGAGAAAAGCACGGCGGGGTGGTCAGCATGGGGAGGTCAGGGAACATGCAGTGGCAATGTAGGATAGGTTTCTAAAAAACATCGCGGGGTGGTGCGCATTGTATGGGTGTGTGTTACATTAGATTCACTTGTAGGAGTGAGAAAAACATCACGTGGTGGTGTGAATCGGAGGGTCTGAATTAGGATAGGCAGTGAGTGGCAATGTAGGATGGAGAAAAGCACCGCCGGGTGGTCAGCATGGGGAGGTCAGGGAACATGCAGTGGCAATGTACGATACGTTTCTGAAAAATATCGAGGGGTGGTGCGCATTGTATGGGTGTGTGTTACATTAGATTCACTTGTAGGAGTGAGAAAAACATCACGTGGTGGTGTGAATCGGAGGGTCTGAATTAGGATAGGCAGTGAGTGGCAATGTAGGATGGAGAAAAGCACTGCGGGGTGGTCAGCATGGGGAGGGCAGGGAACATGCAGTGGCAATGTTAGATAGGTTTCTGAAAAACATCGCGGGGTGGTGCGCATTGTATGGGTGTGTGTTACATTACATTCACTAGTAAGAGTGAGAAAAACATCATGGGGTGGTGCGCATTGTATGGTTGTGTGTTACATTACATTCACTAGTAGGAGTGACAAAAACATCACGGGGTGGTGTGAATCGGAGGGTCTGAATTAGGATAGGCAGTGAGTGGCAATGTAGGATGGACAAAAGCACCGCGGGGTGGTCAGCATGGGGAGGTCAGGGAACATGCAGTGGCAATGTAGGATAGGTTTCTGAAAAACATCGCGGGGTGGTGCGCATTGTATGGGTGTGTGTTACATTACATTCACTAGTAGGAGTGAGAAAAACATCATGGGGTGGTGCGCATGGTATGAATGTGTGTTACATTACATTCACTAGTAGGAGTGAGAAAAACATCACGGGGTGGTGTGAATCGGAGGGTCTGAATTAGGATAGGCAGTGAGTGGCAATGTAGGATGCAGAAAAGCACCGCGCGGTGTTCAGCATGAGGAGGTCAGGGAACATGCAGTGGCAATGTAGGATAGGTTTCTGAAAAACATCGCGGGTTGGTGCGCATTGTATGGGTGTGTGTTACATTACATTCACCAGTAGGAGTGAGAAAAACATCACGGGGTGGGGCGCATTGTATGGGTGTGTGTTACATTACATTCACTAGTAGGAGTGAGAAAAACATCACGGGGTGGGGCGCATTGTATGGGTGTGTGATACATTAAATTCCCCAATAGGAGTGAGAAAAACGTCACGGGGTTGTGCGCATTGTACGGGTGTGTGTTACATTACATTCACTAGTAGGAGTGAAAAAACATCACAGGGTGGTGTGAATCGGAGGGTCTGTATTAGGATAGGTAGTGAGTGGCAACGTAGGATGGAGAAAAGCACCGCGGGGTGGTCAGCATGCGGAGGTCAGTGAACATGCAGTGACAATGTAGGATAGGTTTCTGAAAAACATCGCGGGGTGGTGCACCTTGTATGGGTGTGTGTTACATTACATTCACTAGTAGGAGTGAGAAAAACATCACGGGGTGGTGCGCATTGTATGGGTGTGTGTTACATTACATTCACTAGTGGGAGTGAGAAAAACATCACGGGGTGGTGTGAATCGGAGGGTCTGAATTAGGATAGGCAGTGAGTGGCAATGTAGGATGGAGAAAAGCACCGCGGGGTGGTCAGCATGGGGAGGTCAGGGAACATGCAGTGACAATGCAGGATAGGTTTCTGAAAAATATCGAGGGGTGGTGCGCATTGTATGGCTGTGTGTTACATTACATTCACTTGTAGGAGTGAGAAAAACATCACGGGGTGGTGTGAATCGGAGGGTCTGAATTAGGATAGGCAGTGAGTGGCAATGTAGGATGGAGAAAAGCACCGCGGGGTGGTCAGCATGGAGAGGTCAGGGAACATGCAGTGGCAATGTAGGATAGGTTTCTGAAAAACATCGCGGAGTGGTGCGCATTTTATGGGTGTGTGTTACATGACATTCACTAGTAGGAGTGAGAAAAACATCACGGGGTGGTGTGAATAGGAGGGTCTGAATTAGGATAGGCAGTGAGTGGCAATGTAGGATGGAGAAAAGCACGGCGGAGTGGTCAGCATGGGGAGGTCAGGGAACATGCAGTGGCAACGTAGGATAGGTTTCTGAAAAACATCGCGGGGTGGTGCGCATTGTATGGGTGTGTGTTACATTACATTCACTAGTAGGAGTGAGAAAAACATCACGGGGTGGTGCGCATTGTTTGGGTGTGTGTTACATTACATTCACTAGTAGGAGTGAGAAAAACATCACGGGGTGGTGTGAATCGGAGGGTCTGAATTAGGATAGGCAGTGAGTGGCAATGTAGGATGGAGAAAAGCACCGCGGGGTGGTCAGCATGGGGAGGTCAGGGAACATGCAGTGGCAATGTAGGATAGGTTTCTGAAAAACATCGCGGGGTGGTGCGCATTTTATGGGTGTGTGTTACATTACATTCACTAGTACGAGTGAGAAAAACATCACGGGGTGGTGCGCATTGTATGGGTGTGTGTTACTTTACATTCACTAGTAGGAGTGAGAAAAACATCACGGGGTGGTGTGAATCTTAGGGTCTGAATTAGGATAGGCAGTGAGTGGCAATGTAGGATGGAGAAAAGCACTGCGGGGTGGTCAGCATGGGGAGGTCAGGGAACATGCTGTGGCAATGTAGGATAGGTTTCTGAAAAACATCGAGGGGTGGTGCGCATTGGATGGGGGTGTGTTACATTACATTCACTAGTAGGAGTGAGAAAAACATCACGGGGTGGTGCGTATTTTATGGGTGTGTGTTACATTACATTCACTATTGGGAGTGAGAAAAACATCACGGGGTGGTGTGAATCGGAGCGTCTGAATTAAGATAGACAGTGAGTGGCAATGTAGGATGGAGAAAAGCACCGCGGGGTGGTCAGCATGGGGAGGTCAGGGAACATGCATTGGCAAGGTAGGATAGGTTTCTGAAAAATATCGAGGGGTGGTGCGCATTGTATGGGTGTGTGTTACATTACATTCACTTGTAGGTGTGAGAAAAACATCACGGGGTGGTGTGAATCGGACGGTCTGAATTAGGATAGGCAGTGAGTGGCATTGTAGGATGGAGAAAAGCACCACGGGGTGGTCAGCATGGGAAGGTCAGGGAACATGCAGTGTCAATGTAGGAAAGGTTTCTGAAAAACATGGCGGGGTGGTGCGCATTGTATGGGTGTGTGTTACATTACATTCACTAGTAGGAATGAGAAAAACATCACGGGGTGGTGCGCATGGTATGGGTGTGTGTTACATTACATTCACTAGTAGGAGGGAGAAAAACATCACGGGGTGGTGTGAATCGGAGGGTCTGAATTAGGATAGGTAGTGAGTGGCAATGTAGGATGGAGAAAAGCACGGCGGGGTGGTCAGCATGGGGAGGTCAGGGAACATGCAGTGGCAATGTAGGATAGGTTTCTAAAAAACATCGCGGGGTGGTGCGCATTGTATGGGTGTGTGTTACATTAGATTCACTTGTAGGAGTGAGAAAAACATCACGTGGTGGTGTGAATCGGAGGGTCTGAATTAGGATAGGCAGTGAGTGGCAATGTAGGATGGAGAAAAGCAACGCCGGGTGGTCAGCATGGGGAGGTCAGGGAACATGCAGTGGCAATGTACGATAGGTTTCTGAAAAATATCGAGGGGTGGTGCGCATTGTATGGGTGTGTGTTACATTAGATTCACTTGTAGGAGTGAGAAAAACATCACGTGGTGGTGTGAATCGGAGGGTCTGAATTAGGATAGGCAGTGAGTGGCAATGTAGGATGGAGAAAAGCACTGCGGGGTGGTCAGCATGGGGAGGTCAGGGAACATGCAGTGGCAATGTACGATAGGTTTCTGAAAAATATCGAGGGGTGGTGCGCATTGTATGGGTGTGTGTTACATTACATTCACTAGTAAGAGTGAGAAAAACATCATGGGGTGGTGCGCATTGTATGGTTGTGTGTTACATTACATTCACTAGTAGGAGTGACAAAAACATCACGGGGTGGTGTGAATCGGAGGGTCTGAATTAGGATAGGCAGTGAGTGGCAATGTAGGATGGACAAAAGCACCGCGGGGTGGTCAGCATGGGGAGGTCAGGGAACATGCAGTGGCAATGTAGGATAGGTTTCTGAAAAACATCGCGGGGTGGTGCGCATTGTATGGGTGTGTGTTACATTACATTCACTAGTAGGAGTGAGAAAAACATCACGGGGTGGGGCGCATTGTATGGGTGTGTGTTACATTACATTCACTAGTAGGAGTGAGAAAAACATCACGGGGTGGGGCGCATTGTATGGGTGTGTGATACATTAAATTCCCCAATAGGAGTGAGAAAAACTTCACGGGGTTGTGCGCATTGTACGGGTGTGTGTTACATTACATTCACTAGTAGGAGTGAAAAAACATCACGGGGTGGTGTGAATCGGAGGGTCTGTATTAGGATAGGTAGTGAGTGGCAACGTAGGATGGAGAAAAGCACCGCGGGGTGGTCAGCATGCGGAGGTCAGTGAACATGCAGTGACAATGTAGGATAGGTTTCTGAAAAACATCGCGGGGTGGTGCACCTTGTATGGGTGTGTTTTACATTACATTCACTAGTAGGAGTGAGAAACTCATCACGGGGTTGTGCGCATTGTATGGGTGTGTGTTACATTACATTCACTAGTAGGAGTGAGAAAAACATCACGGGGTGGTGTGAATCGGAGGGTGTGAATTAGGATAGGCAGTGAGTGGCAACGTAGAATGGAGAAAAGCACCGCGGGTTGGTCAGGATGGGGAGGTCAGTGAACATGCAGTGGCAATGTAGGATAGGTTTCTGAAAAACATCGCGGGGTGGTGCGCCTTGTATGGGTTTGTGTTACATTACATTCACTAGTAGGAGTGAGAAACTCATCACGGGGTGGTGCGCATTGTATGGGTGTGTGTTACATTACATTCACTAGTAGGAGTGAGAAAAACATCACGGGGTGGTGTGAATCGGAGGGTCTGAATTAGGATAGGCAGTGAGTGGCAATGTAGGATGGAGAAAAGCACCGCGGGGTGGTCAGCATGGGGAGGTCAGGGAACATGCAGTGGCAATGTAGGATAGGTTTCTGAAAAACATCGTGTGGTGGTGCGCTTTGTATGGGTGTGTGTTACATTACATTCACTAGTAGGAATGAGAAAAACATCACGGGGTGGTGCGCATTGTATGGGTGTGTGTTACATTACATTCACTAGTGGGAGTGAGAAAAACATCACGGGGTGGTGTGAATCGGAGGGTCTGAATTAGGATAGGTAGTGAGTGGCAATGTAGGATGGAGAAAAGCACCGCGGGGTGGTCAGCATGGGGAGGTCAGGGAACATGCAGTGACAATGCAGGATAGGTTTCTGAAAAATATCGAGGGGTGGTGCGCATTGTATGGCTGTGTGTTACATTACATTCACTTGTAGGAGTGAGAAAAACATCACGGTGTGGTGTGAATCGGAGGGTCTGAATTAGGATAGGCAGTGAGTGGCAATGTAGGATGGAGAAAAGCACTGCGGGGTGGTCAGCATGGAGAGGTCAGGGAACATGCAGTGGCAATGTAGGATAGGTTTCTGAAAAACATCGCGGAGTGGTGCGCATTTTATGGGTGTGTGTTACATGACATTCACTAGTAGGAGTGAGAAAAACATCACGGGGTGGTGTGAATAGGAGGGTCTGAATTAGGATAGGCAGTGAGTGGCAATGTAGGATGGAGAAAAGCACGGCGGAGTGGTCAGCATGGGGAGGTCAGGGAACATGCAGTGGCAACGTAGGATAGGTTTCTGAAAAACATCGCGGGGTAGTGCGCATTGTATGGGTGTGTGTTACATTACATTCACTAGTAGGAGTGAGAAAAACATCACGGGGTGGTTCGCATTGTTTGGGTGTGTGTTACATTACATTCACTAGTAGGAGTGAGAAAAACATCACGGGGTGGTGTGAATCGGAGGGTCTGAATTAGGATAGGCAGTGAGTGGCAATGTAGGATGGAGAAAAGCACCGCGGGGTGGTCAGCATGGGGAGGTCAGGGAACATGCAGTGGCAATGTAGGATAGGTTTCTGAAAAACATCGCGGGGTGGTGCGCATTTTATGGGTGTGTGTTACATTACATTCACTAGTACGAGTGAGAAAAACATCACGGGGTGGTGCGCATTGTATGGGTGTGTGTTACTTTACATTCACTACTAGGAGTGAGAAAAACATCACGGGGTGGTGTGAATCTTAGGGTCTGAATTAGGATAGGCAGTGAGTGGCAATGTAGGATGGAGAAAAGCACTGCGGGGTGGTCAGCATGGGGAGGTCAGGGAACATGCTGTGGCAATGTAGGATAGGTTTCTGAAAAACATCGAGGGGTGGTGCGCATTGGATGGGTGTGTGTTACATTACATTCACTAGTAGGAGTGAGAAAAACATCACGGGGTGGTGCGTATTTTATGGGTGTGTGTTACATTACATTCACTATTGGGAGTGAGAAAAACATCACGGGGTGGTGTGAATCGGAGCGTCTGAATTAGGATAGACAGTGAGTGGCAATGTAGGATGGAGAAAAGCACCGCGGGGTGGTCAGCATGGGGAGGTCAGGGAACATGCATTGGCAAGGTAGGATAGGTTTCTGAAAAATATCGAGGGGTGGTGCGCATTGTATGGGTGTGTGTTACATTACATTCACTTGTAGGTGTGAGAAAAACATCACGGGGTGGTGTGAATCGGACGGTCTGAATTAGGATAGGCAGTGAGTGGCATTGTAGGATGGAGAAAAGCACCACGGGGTCGTCAGCATGGGAAGGTCAGGGAACATGCAGTGTCAATGTAGGAAAGGTTTCTGAAAAACATGGCGGGGTGGTGCGCATTGTATGGGTGTGTGTTACATTACATTCACTAGTAGGAATGAGAAAAACATCACGGGGTGGTGCGCATGTTATGGGTGTGTGTTACATTACATTCACTAGTAGGAGTGAGAAAAACATCACGGGGTGGTGTGAATCGGAGGGTCTGAATTAGGATAGGTAGTGAGTGGCAATGTAGGATGGAGAAAAGCACGGCGGGGTGGTCAGCATGGGGAGGTCAGGGAACATGCAGTGGCAATGTAGTATAGGTTTCTGAAAAACATCGCGGGGTGGTGCGCATTGTATGGGTGTGTGTTACATTAGATTCACTTGTAGGAGTGAGAAAAACATCACGTGGTGGTGTGAATCGGAGGGTCTGAATTAGGATAGGCAGTGAGTGGCAATGTAGGATGGAGAAAAGCACCGCCGGGTGGTCAGCATGGGGAGGTCAGGGAACATGCAGTGGCAATGTACGATAGGTTTCTGAAAAATATCGAGGGGTGGTGCGCATTGTATGGGTGTTTGTTACATTAGATTCACTTGTAGGAGTGAGAAAAACATCACGTGGTGGTGTGAATCGGAGGGTCTGAATTAGGATAGGCAGTGAGTGGCAATGTAGGATGGAGAAAATCACTGCGGGGTGGTCAGCATGGGGAGGGCAGGGAACATGCAGTGGCAATGTTGGATAGGTTTCTGAAAAACATCGCGGGGTGGTGCGCATTGTATGGGTGTGTGTTACATTACATTCACTAGTAAGAGTGAGAAAAACATCATGGGGTGGTGCGCATTGTATGGTTGTGTGTTACATTACATTCACTAGTAGGAGTGAGAAAAACATCACGGGGTGGTGTGAATCGGAGGGTCTGAATTAGGATAGGCAGTGAGTGGCAATGTAGGATGGACAAAAGCACCGCGGGGTGGTCAGCATGGGGAGTTCAGGGAACATGCAGTGGCAATGTAGGATAGGTTTCTGAAAAACACCGCGGGGTGGTGCGCATTGTATGGGTGTGTGTTACATTACATTCACTAGTAGGAGTGAGAAAAACATCATGGGGTGGTGCGCATGGTATGAGTGTGTGTTACATTACATTCACTAGTAGGAGTGAGAAAAACATCACGGGGTGGTGTGAATCGGAGGGTCTGAATTAGGATAGGCAGTGAGTGGCAATGTAGGATGCAGAAAAGCACCGCGCGGTGTTCAGCATGAGGAGGTCAGGGAACATGCAGTGGCAATGTAGGATAGGTTTCTGAAAAACATCGCGGGTTGGTGCGCATTGTATAGGTGTGTGTTACATTACATTCACCAGTAGGAGTGAGAAAAACATCACGGGGTGGGGCGCATTGTATGGGTGTGTGTTACATTACATTCACTAGTAGGAGTGAGAAAAACATCACGGGTTGGGGCGCATTGTATGGGTGTGTGATACATTAAATTCCCCAATAGGAGTGAGAAAAACTTCACGGGGTTGTGCGCATTGTACGGGTGTGTGTTACATTACATTCACTAGTAGGAGTGAGAAAAACATCACGGGGTGGTGTGAATCGGACGGTCTGAATTAGGATAGGCAGTGAGTGGCAATGTAGGATGGAGAAAAGCACCGCGGGGTGGTCAGCATGGGGAGCTCAGGGAACATGCAGTGGCAATGTAGGATAGGTTTCTGAAAAACATCGCAGGGTGGTGCGCATTTTATCGGTGTGTGTTACATTACATTCACTAGTAGGAGTGAGAAAACCATCACGGGTTGGTGTGAATCGGAGAGTCTGAATTAGGATAGGCAGTGAGTGGCAATGTAGGATGGAGAAAAGCACCGCGGGGTGGTCAGCATGGGAAGGTCAGGGAACATGCAGTGGCAATGTAGGATAGGTTTCTGAAAAACATCGCGGGGTGGTGCGCATTGTATGGGTGTGAGTTACATTACATTCACTAGTAGGAGTGAGAAAAACATCACGGGGTGGTGTGCATTGTATGGGTGTGTGTTACATTACATTCACTTGTAGGAGTGAGAAAAACATCACGGGGTCGTGTGAATCGGAGCTTCTGAATTAGGATAGGCAGTGAGTGGCAATGTACGATGGAGAAAAGCACCGCGGGGTGGTCAGCATGGGGAGGTCAGGGAACATGCAGTGGCAATGTAGGATAGGTTTCTGAAAAACATCGCGGAGTGGTGCGCATTTTATGGGTGTGTGTTACATGACATTCACTAGTAGGAGTGAGAAAAACATCGCGGGGTGGTGCGCATTGTATAGGTGTGTGTTACATTACATTCACTAGTAGGAGTGAGAAAAACATCACGGGGTGGTGTGAATCGGAGGGTCTGAATTAGCATAGGCAGTGAGAGGCAATGTAGGATGGAGAAAAGCACCGCGGGGTGGTCAGCATGGGGAGGTCAGGGAACATGCAGTGGCAATGTAGGATAGGTTTCTGAAAAACATCGCGGGGTGGTGCGCATTGTATGGGTGTGTGTTACATTACATTCACTAGTACGAGTGAGAAAAACATCACGGGGTGGTGCGCATTGTATGGGTATGTGTTACTTTACATTCACTAGTAGGAGTGAGAAAAACATCACGGGGTGGTGTGAATCGGAGGGTCTGAATTAGGATAGGCAGTGAGTGGCAATGTAGGATGGACAAAAGCACCGCGGGGTGGTCAGCATGGGGAGGTCAGGGAACATGCAGTGGCAATGTAGGATAGGTTTCTGAAAAACATCGAGGGGTGGTGCGCAATGTATGGGTGTGTGTTACATTACATTCACTAGTAGGAGTGAGAAAAACATCACGGGGTGGTGCGTATTGTACGGGTGTATGTTACATTACATTCACTAGTGGGAGTGAGAAAAACATCACGGGGTGGTGTGAATCGGAGCGTCTGAATTAGGATAGACAGTGAGTGGCAATGTAGGATGGAGAAAAGCACCGCGGGGTGGTCAGCATGGGGAGGTCAGGGAACATGCAGTGGCAATGTAGGATAGGTTTCTGAAAAATATCGAGGAGTGGTGCGCATTGTATGGGTGTGTTTTACATTACATTCACTTGTAGGTGTGAGAAAAACATCACGGGGTGGGGCGCATTGTATGGGTGTGTGTTACATTACATTCACTAGTAGGAGTGAGAAAAACATCACGGGGTGGGGCGCATTGTATGGGTGTGTGTTACATTACTTTCACTAGTAGGAGTGAGAAAAACATCACGGGGTGGGGCGCATTGTATGGGTGTGTGTTACATTACATTCACTAGTAGGAGTGAGAAAAACATCACGGGGTGGGGCGCATTGTATGGGTGTGTGATACACTAAATTCACTATTAGGAGTGAGAAAAACTTCACGGGGTGGTGCGCATTGTATGGGTGTGTGTTACATTACATTCACTAGTAGGAGTGAAAAAACATCACGGGGTGGTGCGCATTGTATGGGTGTGTGATACATTAAATTCACTATTAGGAGTGAGAAAAACTTCACGGGGTGGTGCGCATTGTATGGGTGTGTGTTACATTACATTCACTAGTAGGAGTGAGAAAAACATCATGTGGTGGTGCGCATGGTATGGGTGTGTGTTACATTACATTCACTAGTAGGAGTGAGAAAAACATCATGGGGTGGTGTGAATCGGAGGGTCTGAATTAGGATAGGCAGTGCGTGGCAATGTAGGATGGAGAAAAGCACGGTGCGGTGTTCAGCATGGGGATGTCAGGGAACATGCAGTGGCAATGTAGGATAGGTTTCTGAAAAACATCGCGGTGTGGTGCGCATTGTATGGGTGTGTGTTACATTACATTCACTAGTAGGAGTGAGAAAAACATCACGGGGTGGGTCGCATTGTATGGGTGTGTGTTACATTACATTCACTAGTACGAGTGAAAAAACATCACAGGGTGGTGCGCATTGCATGGGTGTGTGATACATTAAATTCACTATTAGGAGTTAGAAAAACGTCACGGGGTGGTGCGCATTGTATGGGTGTGTGTTACATTACATTCACTAGTAGGAGTGAGAAAAACAACATGGGGAGGTGCGCATGGTATGGGTGTGTGTTACATTACATTCACTAGTAGGAGTGAGAAAAACATCACGGGGTGGTGTGAATCGGAGGGTCTGAATTAGGATAGGCAGTGCGTGGCAATGTAGGATGGAGAAAAGCACCGTGCGGTGTTCAGCATGGGGAGGTCAGGGAACATGCAGTGGCAATGTAGGATAGGTTTCTGAAAAACATCGCGGGGTGGTGCGCATTGTATGGGTGTGTGTTACATTACATTCACTAGTAGGAGTGAGAAAAACAGCACGGGGTGGGGCGCATTGTATGGGTGTGTGTTACATTACATTCACTAGTAGGAGTGAGTAAAACATCACGGGGTGGGGCGCATTGTATGGGTGTGTGATACATTAAATTCACTATTAGGAGTGAGAAAAACTTCACGGGGTGGTGCGCATTGTATGGGTGTGTGTTACATTACATTCAATAGTAGGAGTGAAAAAACATCACGGGGTGGTGTGAATCGGAGGGTCTGAATTAGGATAGGTACTGAGTGGCAACGTAGGATGGAGAAAAGCACCGCGGGGTGGTCATCATGCGGAGGTCAGTGAACATGCAGTGGCAATGTAGGATAGGTTTCTGAAAAACATCGCGGGGTGGTGCGCCTTTTATGGGTGTGTGTTACATTACATTCACTAGTAGGAGTGAGGAACTCATCAAGGGGTGGTGCGCATTGTATGGGTGTGTGTTACATTGCATTCACAAGTAGGAGTGAGAAAAACATCACGGGGTGGTGTGAATCGGAGTGTCTGAATTAGGATAGGCAGTGAGTGGCAATGTAGGATGGAGAAAAGCACCGCGGGGTGGTCAGCATGGGGAGGTCAGGGAACATGCAGTGGCAATGTAGGATAGGTTTCTGAAAAACATTGCGGGGTGGTGCGCATTTTATCGGTGTGTGTTACATTACATTCACTAGTAGGAGTGAGAAAACCATCACGGGTTGGTGTGAATCGGAGAGTCTGAATTAGGATAGGCAGTGAGTGGCATTGTAGGATGGAGAAAAGCACCACGGGGTGGTCAGCATGGGGAGGTCAGGGAACATGCAGTGGCAATGTAGGATAGGTTTCTGAAAAACATCGCGGGGTGGTGCGCTTTGTATGGGTGTGTGTTACATTACATTCACTAGTAGGAGTGAGAAAAACATCACGGGGTGGTGTGAATCGGAGGGTCTGAATTAGGATAGGCAGTGAGTGGCAATGTAGGATGGAGAAAAGCACTGCGGGGTGGTCAGCATGGGGAGGGCAGGGAACATGCAGTGGCAATGTTGGATAGGTTTCTGAAAAACATCGCGGGGTGGTGCGCTTTGTATGGGTGTGTGTTACATTACATTCACTAGTAGGAGTGAGAAAAACATCACCGGGTGGTGCGCATTGTATGGGTGTGTGTTACATTACATTCACTAGTGGGAGTGAGAAAAACATCACCGGGTGGTGTGAATCGGAGGGTCTGAATTAGGATAGGCAGTGAGTGGCAATGTAGGATGGAGAAAAGCACCGCAGGGTGGTCAGCATGGGGAGGTCAGGGAAAATGCAGTGGCAATGTACGATAGGTTTCTGAAAAATATCGAGGGGTGGTGCGCATTGTATGGGTGTGTGTTACATTAGATTCACTTGTAGGAGTGAGAAAAACATCACGTGGTGGTGTGAATCGGAGGGTCTGAATTAGGATAGGCAGTGAGTGGCAATGTAGGATGGAGAAAAGCACTGCGGGGTGGTCAGCATGGGCAGGGCAGGGAACATGCAGTGGCAATGTTGGATAGGTTTCTGAAAAACATCGCGGGGTTGTGCGCATTGTATGGGTGTGTGTTACATTAAATTCACTAGTAAGAGTGAGAAAAACATCATGGGGTGGTGCGCATTGTATGGTTGTGTGTTACATTACATTCACTAGTAGGAGTGAGAAAAACATCACGGGGTGGTGTGAATCGGAGGGTCTGAATTAGGATAGGCAGTGAGTGGCAATGTAGGATGGACAAAAGCACCACGGGGTGGTCAGCATGGGGAGGTCAGGGAACATGCAGGGGCAATGTAGGATAGGTTTCTGAAAAACATCGCGGGGTGGTGCGCATTGTATGGGTGTGTGTTACATTACATTCACTAGTAGGAGTGAGAAAAATATCATGGGGTGGTGCGCATGGTATGAGTGTGTGTTACATTACATTCACTAGTAGGAGTGAGAAAAACATCACGGGGTGGTGTGAATCGGAGGGTCTGAATTAGGATAGGCAGTGAGTGGCAATGTAGGATGCAGAAAAGCACCGCGCGATGTTCAGCATGAGGAGGTCAGGGAACATGCAGTGGCATTGTAGGATAGGTTTCTGAAAAACATCGCGGGTTGGTGCGCATTGTATGGGTGTGTGTTACATTACATTCACCAGTAGGAGTGAGAAAAACATCACGGGGTGGGGCGCATTGTATGGGTGTGTGTTACATTACATTCACTAGTAGGAGTGAGAAAAACATCACGGGGTGGGGCGCATTGTATGGGTGTGTGATACATTAAATTCCCCAATAGGAGTGAGAAAAACTTCACGGGGTTGTGCGCATCGTACGGGTGTGTGTTACATTACATTCACTACTAGGAGTGAAAAAACATCACGGGGTGGTGTGAATCGGAGGGTCTGTATTAGGATAGGTAGTGAGTGGCAACGTAGGATGGAGAAAAGCACCGCGGGGTGGTCAGCATGCGGAGGTCAGTGAACATGCAGTGGCAATGTAGGATAGGTTTCTGAAAAACATCGCGGGGTGGTGCGCCTTGTATGGGTGTGTGTTACATTACATTCACTAGTAGGAGTGAGAAACTCATCACGGGGTGGTGCGCATTGTATGGGTGTGTGTTACATTACATTCACTAGTAGGAGTGAGAAAAACATCACGGGGTGATGTGAATCGGAGGGTGTGAATTAGGATAGGCAGTGAGTGGCAACGTAGAATGGAGAAAAGCACCGCGGGTTTGTCAGGATGGGGAGGTCAGTGAACATGCAGTGGCAATGTAGGATAGGTTTCTGAAAAACATCGCGGGGTGGTGCGCTTTGTATGGGTGTGTGTTACATTACATTCACTAGTAGGAGTGAGAAAACCATCACGGGTTGGTGTGAATCGGAGAGTCTGAATTAGGATAGGCAGTGAGTGGCAATGTAGGATGGAGAAAAGCACCGCGGGGTGGTCAGCATGGGGAGGTCAGGGAACATGCAGTGGCAATGTACGATAGGTTTCTGAAAAATATCGAGGGGTGGTGCGCATTGTATGGGTGTGTGTTACATTACATTCACTTGTAGGTGTGAGAAAAACATCACGGGGTGGTGTGAATCGGACGGTCTGAATTAGGATAGGCAGTGAGTGGCATTGGAGGATGGAGAAAAGCACCGCGGGGTGGTCAGCATGTGGAGGTCAGGGAACATGCAGTGGCAATGTAGGATATTTTTCTGAAAAACATCGCGGGGTGGTGCGCATTGTATGGGTGTGTGTTACATTACATTCACTAGTAGGAGTGAGAAAAACATCACGGGGTGGTGCGCATGGTATGGGTGTGTGTTACATTACATTCACTAGTAGGAGTGAGAAAAACATCACGGGGTGGTGTGAATCGGAGGGTCTGAATTAGGATAGGCAGTGAGTGGCAATGTAGGATGGAGAAAAGCACGGCGGGGTGGTCAACATGGGGAGGTCAGGGAACATGCAGTGGCAATGTAGGATAGGTTTCTGAAAAACATCGCCGGGTGGTGCGCTTTGTATGGGTGTGTGTTACATTACATTCACTAGTAGGAGTGAGAAAAACATCATGGGGTGGTGCGCATGGTATGAATGTGTGTTACATTACATTCACTAGTAGGAGTGAGAAAAACATCACGGGGTGGTGTGAATCGGAGGGTCTGAATTAGGATAGGCAGTGAGTGGCAATGTAGGATGCAGAAAAGCACCGCGCGGTGTTCAGCATGAGGAGGTCAGGGAACATGCAGTGGCAATGTAGGATAGGTTTCTGAAAAACATCGCGGGTTGGTGCGCATTGTATGGGTGTGTGTTACATTACATTCACCAGTAGGAGTGAGAAAAACATCACGGGGTGGGGCGCATTGTATGGGTGTGTGTTACATTACATTCACTAGTAGGAGTGAGAAAAACATCACGGGGTGGGGCGCATTGTATGGGTGTGTGATACATTAAATTCCCCAATAGGAGTGAGAAAAACGTCACGGGGTTGTGCGCATTGTACGGGTGTGTGTTACATTACATTCACTAGTAGGAGTGAAAAAACATCACAGGGTGGTGTGAATCGGAGGGTCTGTATTAGGATAGGTAGTGAGTGGCAACGTAGGATGGAGAAAAGCACCGCGGGGTGGTCAGCATGCGGAGGTCAGTGAACATGCAGTGACAATGTAGGATAGGTTTCTGAAAAACATCGCGGGGTGGTGCACCTTGTATGGGTGTGTGTTACATTACATTCACTAGTAGGAGTGAGAAAAACATCACGGGGTGGTGCGCATTGTATGGGTGTGTGTTACATTACATTCACTAGTGGGAGTGAGAAAAACATCACGGGGTGGTGTGAATCGGAGGGTCTGAATTAGGATAGGCAGTGAGTGGCAATGTAGGATGGAGAAAAGCACCGCGGGGTGGTCAGCATGGGGAGGACAGGGAACATGCAGTGACAATGCAGGATAGGTTTCTGAAAAATATCGAGGGGTGGTGCGCATTGTATGGCTGTGTGTTACATTACATTCACTTGTAGGAGTGAGAAAAACATCACGGGGTGGTGTGAATCGGAGGGTCTGAATTAGGATAGGCAGTGAGTGGCAATGTAGGATGGAGAAAAGCACCGCGGGGTGGTCAGCATGGAGAGGTCAGGGAACATGCAGTGGCAATGTAGGATAGGTTTCTGAAAAACATCGCGGAGTGGTGCGCATTTTATGGGTGTGTGTTACATGACATTCACTAGTAGGAGTGAGAAAAACATCACGGGGTGGTGTGAATAGGAGGGTCTGAATTAGGATAGGCAGTGAGTGGCAATGTAGGATGGAGAAAAGCACGGCGGAGTGGTCAGCATGGGGAGGTCAGGGAACATGCAGTGGCAACGTAGGATAGGTTTCTGAAAAACATCGCGGGGTGGTGCGCATTGTATGGGTGTGTGTTACATTACATTCACTAGTAGGAGTGAGAAAAACATCACGGGGTGGTGCGCATTGTTTGGGTGTGTGTTACATTACATTCACTAGTAGGAGTGAGAAAAACATCACGGGGTGGTGTGAATCGGAGGGTCTGAATTAGGATAGGCAGTGAGTGGCAATGTAGGATGGAGAAAAGCACCGCGGGGTGGTCAGCATGGGGAGGTCAGGGAACATGCAGTGGCAATGTAGGATAGGTTTCTGAAAAACATCGCGGGGTGGTGCGCATTTTATGGGTGTGTGTTACATTACATTCACTAGTACGAGTGAGAAAAACATCACGGGGTGGTGCGCATTGTATGGGTGTGTGTTACTTTACATTCACTAGTAGGAGTGAGAAAAACATCACGGGGTGGTGTGAATCTTAGGGTCTGAATTAGGATAGGCAGTGAGTGGCAATGTAGGATGGAGAAAAGCACTGCGGGGTGGTCAGCATGGGGAGGTCAGGGAACATGCTGTGGCAATGTAGGATAGGTTTCTGAAAAACATCGAGGGGTGGTGCGCATTGGATGGGGGTGTGTTACATTACATTCACTAGTAGGAGTGAGAAAAACATCACGGGGTGGTGCGTATTTTATGGGTGTGTGTTACATTACATTCACTATTGGGAGTGAGAAAAACATCACGGGGTGGTGTGAATCGGAGCGTCTGAATTAAGATAGACAGTGAGTGGCAATGTAGGATGGAGAAAAGCACCGCGGGGTGGTCAGCATGGGGAGGTCAGGGAACATGCATTGGCAAGGTAGGATAGGTTTCTGAAAAATATCGAGGGGTGGTGCGCATTGTATGGGTGTGTGTTACATTACATTCACTTGTAGGTGTGAGAAAAACATCACGGGGTGGTGTGAATCGGACGGTCTGAATTAGGATAGGCAGTGAGTGGCATTGTAGGATGGAGAAAAGCACCACGGGGTGGTCAGCATGGGAAGGTCAGGGAACATGCAGTGTCAATGTAGGAAAGGTTTCTGAAAAACATGGCGGGGTGGTGCGCATTGTATGGGTGTGTGTTACATTACATTCACTAGTAGGAATGAGAAAAACATCACGGGGTGGTGCGCATGGTATGGGTGTGTGTTACATTACATTCACTAGTAGGAGGGAGAAAAACATCACGGGGTGGTGTGAATCGGAGGGTCTGAATTAGGATAGGTAGTGAGTGGCAATGTAGGATGGAGAAAAGCACGGCGGGGTGGTCAGCATGGGGAGGTCAGGGAACATGCAGTGGCAATGTAGGATAGGTTTCTAAAAAACATCGCGGGGTGGTGCGCATTGTATGGGTGTGTGTTACATTAGATTCACTTGTAGGAGTGAGAAAAACATCACGTGGTGGTGTGAATCGGAGGGTCTGAATTAGGATAGGCAGTGAGTGGCAATGTAGGATGGAGAAAAGCAACGCCGGGTGGTCAGCATGGGGAGGTCAGGGAACATGCAGTGGCAATGTACGATAGGTTTCTGAAAAATATCGAGGGGTGGTGCGCATTGTATGGGTGTGTGTTACATTAGATTCACTTGTAGGAGTGAGAAAAACATCACGTGGTGGTGTGAATCGGAGGGTCTGAATTAGGATAGGCAGTGAGTGGCAATGTAGGATGGAGAAAAGCACTGCGGGGTGGTCAGCATGGGGAGGGCAGGGAACATGCAGTGGCAATGTTAGATAGGTTTCTGAAAAACATCGCGGGGTGGTGCGCATTGTATGGGTGTGTGTTACATTACATTCACTAGTAAGAGTGAGAAAAACATCATGGGGTGGTGCGCATTGTATGGTTGTGTGTTACATTACATTCACTAGTAGGAGTGACAAAAACATCACGGGGTGGTGTGAATCGGAGGGTCTGAATTAGGATAGGCAGTGAGTGGCAATGTAGGATGGACAAAAGCACCGCGGGGTGGTCAGCATGGGGAGGTCAGGGAACATGCAGTGGCAATGTAGGATAGGTTTCTGAAAAACATCGCGGGGTGGTGCGCATTGTATGGGTGTGTGTTACATTACATTCACTAGTAGGAGTGAGAAAAACATCACGGGGTGGGGCGCATTGTATGGGTGTGTGTTACATTACATTCACTAGTAGGAGTGAGAAAAACATCACGGGGTGGGGCGCATTGTATGGGTGTGTGATACATTAAATTCCCCAATAGGAGTGAGAAAAACTTCACGGGGTTGTGCGCATTGTACGGGTGTGTGTTACATTACATTCACTAGTAGGAGTGAAAAAACATCACGGGGTGGTGTGAATCGGAGGGTCTGTATTAGGATAGGTAGTGAGTGGCAACGTAGGATGGAGAAAAGCACCGCGGGGTGGTCAGCATGCGGAGGTCAGTGAACATGCAGTGACAATGTAGGATAGGTTTCTGAAAAACATCGCGGGGTGGTGCACCTTGTATGGGTGTGTTTTACATTACATTCACTAGTAGGAGTGAGAAACTCATCACGGGGTTGTGCGCATTGTATGGGTGTGTGTTACATTACATTCACTAGTAGGAGTGAGAAAAACATCACGGGGTGGTGTGAATCGGAGGGTGTGAATTAGGATAGGCAGTGAGTGGCAACGTAGAATGGAGAAAAGCACCGCGGGTTGGTCAGGATGGGGAGGTCAGTGAACATGCAGTGGCAATGTAGGATAGGTTTCTGAAAAACATCGCGGGGTGGTGCGCCTTGTATGGGTTTGTGTTACATTACATTCACTAGTAGGAGTGAGAAACTCATCACGGGGTGGTGCGCATTGTATGGGTGTGTGTTACATTACATTCACTAGTAGGAGTGAGAAAAACATCACGGGGTGGTGTGAATCGGAGGGTCTGAATTAGGATAGGCAGTGAGTGGCAATGTAGGATGGAGAAAAGCACCGCGGGGTGGTCAGCATGGGGAGGTCAGGGAACATGCAGTGGCAATGTAGGATAGGTTTCTGAAAAACATCGTGTGGTGGTGCGCTTTGTATGGGTGTGTGTTACATTACATTCACTAGTAGGAATGAGAAAAACATCACGGGGTGGTGCGCATTGTATGGGTGTGTGTTACATTACATTCACTAGTGGGAGTGAGAAAAACATCACGGGGTGGTGTGAATCGGAGGGTCTGAATTAGGATAGGTAGTGAGTGGCAATGTAGGATGGAGAAAAGCACCGCGGGGTGGTCAGCATGGGGAGGTCAGGGAACATGCAGTGACAATGCAGGATAGGTTTCTGAAAAATATCGAGGGGTGGTGCGCATTGTATGGCTGTGTGTTACATTACATTCACTTGTAGGAGTGAGAAAAACATCACGGGGTGGTGTGAATCGGAGGGTCTGAATTAGGATAGGCAGTGAGTGGCAATGTAGGATGGAGAAAAGCACCGCGGGGTGGTCAGCATGGAGAGGTCAGGGAACATGCAGTGGCAATGTAGGATAGGTTTCTGAAAAACATCGCGGAGTGTTGCGCATTTTATGGGTGTGTGTTACATGACATTCACTAGTAGGAGTGAGAAAAACATCACGGGGTGGTGTGAATAGGAGGGTCTGAATTAGGATAGGCAGTGAGTGGCAATGTAGGATGGAGAAAAGCACGGCGGAGTGGTCAGCATGGGGAGGTCAGGGAACATGCAGTGGCAACGTAGGATAGGTTTCTGAAAAACATCGCGGGGTAGTGCGCATTGTATGGGTGTGTGTTACATTACATTCACTAGTAGGAGTGAGAAAAACATCACGGGGTGGTTCGCATTGTTTGGGTGTGTGTTACATTACATTCACTAGTAGGAGTGAGAAAAACATCACGGGGTGGTGTGAATCGGACGGTCTGAATTAGGATAGGCAGTGAGTGGCATTGTAGGATGGAGAAAAGCACCACGGGGTGGTCAGCATGGGAAGGTCAGGGAACATGCAGTGTCAATGTAGGAAAGGTTTCTGAAAAACATGGCGGGGTGGTGCGCATTGTATGGGTGTGTGTTACATTACATTCACTAGTAGGAATGAGAAAAACATCACGGGGTGGTGCGCATGGTATGGGTGTGTGTTACATTACATTCACTAGTAGGAGGGAGAAAAACATCACGGGGTGGTGTGAATCGGAGGGTCTGAATTAGGATAGGTAGTGAGTGGCAATGTAGGATGGAGAAAAGCACGGCGGGGTGGTCAGCATGGGGAGGTCAGGGAACATGCAGTGGCAATGTAGGATAGGTTTCTAAAAAACATCGCGGGGTGGTGCGCATTGTATGGGTGTGTGTTACATTAGATTCACTTGTAGGAGTGAGAAAAACATCACGTGGTGGTGTGAATCGGAGGGTCTGAATTAGGATAGGCAGTGAGTGGCAATGTAGGATGGAGAAAAGCAACGCCGGGTGGTCAGCATGGGGAGGTCAGGGAACATGCAGTGGCAATGTACGATAGGTTTCTGAAAAATATCGAGGGGTGGTGCGCATTGTATGGGTGTGTGTTACATTAGATTCACTTGTAGGAGTGAGAAAAACATCACGTGGTGGTGTGAATCGGAGGGTCTGAATTAGGATAGGCAGTGAGTGGCAATGTAGGATGGAGAAAAGCACTGCGGGGTGGTCAGCATGGGGAGGGCAGGGAACATGCAGTGGCAATGTTAGATAGGTTTCTGAAAAACATCGCGGGGTGGTGCGCATTGTATGGGTGTGTGTTACATTACATTCACTAGTAAGAGTGAGAAAAACATCATGGGGTGGTGCGCATTGTATGGTTGTGTGTTACATTACATTCACTAGTAGGAGTGACAAAAACATCACGGGGTGGTGTGAATCGGAGGGTCTGAATTAGGATAGGCAGTGAGTGGCAATGTAGGATGGACAAAAGCACCGCGGGGTGGTCAGCATGGGGAGGTCAGGGAACATGCAGTGGCAATGTAGGATAGGTTTCTGAAAAACATCGCGGGGTGGTGCGCATTGTATGGGTGTGTGTTACATTACATTCACTAGTAGGAGTGAGAAAAACATCACGGGGTGGGGCGCATTGTATGGGTGTGTGTTACATTACATTCACTAGTAGGAGTGAGAAAAACATCACGGGGTGGGGCGCATTGTATGGGTGTGTGATACATTAAATTCCCCAATAGGAGTGAGAAAAACTTCACGGGGTTGTGCGCATTGTACGGGTGTGTGTTACATTACATTCACTAGTAGGAGTGAAAAAACATCACGGGGTGGTGTGAATCGGAGGGTCTGTATTAGGATAGGTAGTGAGTGGCAACGTAGGATGGAGAAAAGCACCGCGGGGTGGTCAGCATGCGGAGGTCAGTGAACATGCAGTGACAATGTAGGATAGGTTTCTGAAAAACATCGCGGGGTGGTGCACCTTGTATGGGTGTGTTTTACATTACATTCACTAGTAGGAGTGAGAAACTCATCACGGGGTTGTGCGCATTGTATGGGTGTGTGTTACATTACATTCACTAGTAGGAGTGAGAAAAACATCACGGGGTGGTGTGAATCGGAGGGTGTGAATTAGGATAGGCAGTGAGTGGCAACGTAGAATGGAGAAAAGCACCGCGGGTTGGTCAGGATGGGGAGGTCAGTGAACATGCAGTGGCAATGTAGGATAGGTTTCTGAAAAACATCGCGGGGTGGTGCGCCTTGTATGGGTTTGTGTTACATTACATTCACTAGTAGGAGTGAGAAACTCATCACGGGGTGGTGCGCATTGTATGGGTGTGTGTTACATTACATTCACTAGTAGGAGTGAGAAAAACATCACGGGGTGGTGTGAATCGGAGGGTCTGAATTAGGATAGGCAGTGAGTGGCAATGTAGGATGGAGAAAAGCACCGCGGGGTGGTCAGCATGGGGAGGTCAGGGAACATGCAGTGGCAATGTAGGATAGGTTTCTGAAAAACATCGTGTGGTGGTGCGCTTTGTATGGGTGTGTGTTACATTACATTCACTAGTAGGAATGAGAAAAACATCACGGGGTGGTGCGCATTGTATGGGTGTGTGTTACATTACATTCACTAGTGGGAGTGAGAAAAACATCACGGGGTGGTGTGAATCGGAGGGTCTGAATTAGGATAGGTAGTGAGTGGCAATGTAGGATGGAGAAAAGCACCGCGGGGTGGTCAGCATGGGGAGGTCAGGGAACATGCAGTGACAATGCAGGATAGGTTTCTGAAAAATATCGAGGGGTGGTGCGCATTGTATGGCTGTGTGTTACATTACATTCACTTGTAGGAGTGAGAAAAACATCACGGGGTGGTGTGAATCGGAGGGTCTGAATTAGGATAGGCAGTGAGTGGCAATGTAGGATGGAGAAAAGCACCGCGGGGTGGTCAGCATGGAGAGGTCAGGGAACATGCAGTGGCAATGTAGGATAGGTTTCTGAAAAACATCGCGGAGTGTTGCGCATTTTATGGGTGTGTGTTACATGACATTCACTAGTAGGAGTGACAAAAACATCACGGGGTGGTGTGAATAGGAGGGTCTGAATTAGGATAGGCAGTGAGTGGCAATGTAGGATGGAGAAAAGCACGGCGGAGTGGTCAGCATGGGGAGGTCAGGGAACATGCAGTGGCAACGTAGGATAGGTTTCTGAAAAACATCGCGGGGTAGTGCGCATTGTATGGGTGTGTGTTACATTACATTCACTAGTAGGAGTGAGAAAAACATCACGGGGTGGTTCGCATTGTTTGGGTGTGTGTTACATTACATTCACTAGTAGGAGTGAGAAAAACATCACGGGGTGGTGTGAATCGGAGGGTCTGAATTAGGATAGGCAGTGAGTGGCAATGTAGGATGGAGAAAAGCACCGCGGGGTGGTCAGCATGGGGAGGTCAGGGAACATGCAGTGGCAATGTAGGATAGGTTTCTGAAAAACATCGCGGGGTGGTGCGCATTTTATGGGTGTGTGTTACATTACATTCACTAGTACGAGTGAGAAAAACATCACGGGGTGGTGCGCATTGTATGGGTGTGTGTTACTTTACATTCACTACTAGGAGTGAGAAAAACATCACGGGGTGGTGTGAATCTTAGGGTCTGAATTAGGATAGGCAGTGAGTGGCAATGTAGGATGGAGAAAAGCACTGCGGGGTGGTCAGCATGGGGAGGTCAGGGAACATGCTGTGGCAATGTAGGATAGGTTTCTGAAAAACATCGAGGGGTGGTGCGCATTGGATGGGTGTGTGTTACATTACATTCACTAGTAGGAGTGAGAAAAACATCACGGGGTGGTGCGTATTTTATGGGTGTGTGTTACATTACATTCACTATTGGGAGTGAGAAAAACATCACGGGGTGGTGTGAATCGGAGCGTCTGAATTAGGATAGACAGTGAGTGGCAATGTAGGATGGAGAAAAGCACCGCGGGGTGGTCAGCATGGGGAGGTCAGGGAACATGCATTGGCAAGGTAGGATAGGTTTCTGAAAAATATCGAGGGGTGGTGCGCATTGTATGGGTGTGTGTTACATTACATTCACTTGTAGGTGTGAGAAAAACATCACGGGGTGGTGTGAATCGGACGGTCTGAATTAGGATAGGCAGTGAGTGGCATTGTAGGATGGAGAAAAGCACCACGGGGTCGTCAGCATGGGAAGGTCAGGGAACATGCAGTGTCAATGTAGGAAAGGTTTCTGAAAAACATGGCGGGGTGGTGCGCATTGTATGGGTGTGTGTTACATTACATTCACTAGTAGGAATGAGAAAAACATCACGGGGTGGTGCGCATGTTATGGGTGTGTGTTACATTACATTCACTAGTAGGAGTGAGAAAAACATCACGGGGTGGTGTGAATCGGAGGGTCTGAATTAGGATAGGTAGTGAGTGGCAATGTAGGATGGAGAAAAGCACGGCGGGGTGGTCAGCATGGGGAGGTCAGGGAACATGCAGTGGCAATGTAGTATAGGTTTCTGAAAAACATCGCGGGGTGGTGCGCATTGTATGGGTGTGTGTTACATTAGATTCACTTGTAGGAGTGAGAAAAACATCACGTGGTGGTGTGAATCGGAGGGTCTGAATTAGGATAGGCAGTGAGTGGCAATGTAGGATGGAGAAAAGCACCGCCGGGTGGTCAGCATGGGGAGGTCAGGGAACATGCAGTGGCAATGTACGATAGGTTTCTGAAAAATATCGAGGGGTGGTGCGCATTGTATGGGTGTTTGTTACATTAGATTCACTTGTAGGAGTGAGAAAAACATCACGTGGTGGTGTGAATCGGAGGGTCTGAATTAGGATAGGCAGTGAGTGGCAATGTAGGATGGAGAAAAGCACTGCGGGGTGGTCAGCATGGGGAGGGCAGGGAACATGCAGTGGCAATGTTGGATAGGTTTCTGAAAAACATCGCGGGGTGGTGCGCATTGTATGGGTGTGTGTTACATTACATTCACTAGTAAGAGTGAGAAAAACATCATGGGGTGGTGCGCATTGTATGGTTGTGTGTTACATTACATTCACTAGTAGGAGTGAGAAAAACATCACGGGGTGGTGTGAATCGGAGGGTCTGAATTAGGATAGGCAGTGAGTGGCAATGTAGGATGGACAAAAGCACCGCGGGGTGGTCAGCATGGGGAGTTCAGGGAACATGCAGTGGCAATGTAGGATAGGTTTCTGAAAAACACCGCAGGGTGGTGCGCATTGTATGGGTGTGTGTTACATTACATTCACTAGTAGGAGTGAGAAAAACATCATGGGGTGGTGCGCATGGTATGAGTGTGTGTTACATTACATTCACTAGTAGGAGTGAGAAAAACATCACGGGGTGGTGTGAATCGGAGGGTCTGAATTAGGATAGGCAGTGAGTGGCAATGTAGGATGCAGAAAAGCACCGCGCGGTGTTCAGCATGAGGAGGTCAGGGAACATGCAGTGGCAATGTAGGATAGGTTTCTGAAAAACATCGCGGGTTGGTGCGCATTGTATAGGTGTGTGTTACATTACATTCACCAGTAGGAGTGAGAAAAACATCACGGGGTGGGGCGCATTGTATGGGTGTGTGTTACATTACATTCACTAGTAGGAGTGAGAAAAACATCACGGGTTGGGGCGCATTGTATGGGTGTGTGATACATTAAATTCCCCAATAGGAGTGAGAAAAACTTCACGGGGTTGTGCGCATTGTACGGGTGTGTGTTACATTACATTCACTAGTAGGAGTGAGAAAAACATCACGGGGTGGTGTGAATCGGACGGTCTGAATTAGGATAGGCAGTGAGTGGCAATGTAGGATGGAGAAAAGCACCGCGGGGTGGTCAGCATGGGGAGCTCAGGGAACATGCAGTGGCAATGTAGGATAGGTTTCTGAAAAACATCGCAGGGTGGTGCGCATTTTATCGGTGTGTGTTACATTACATTCACTAGTAGGAGTGAGAAAACCATCACGGGTTGGTGTGAATCGGAGAGTCTGAATTAGGATAGGCAGTGAGTGGCAATGTAGGATGGAGAAAAGCACCGCGGGGTGGTCAGCATGGGAAGGTCAGGGAACATGCAGTGGCAATGTAGGATAGGTTTCTGAAAAACATCGCGGGGTGGTGCGCATTGTATGGGTGTGAGTTACATTACATTCACTAGTAGGAGTGAGAAAAACATCACGGGGTGGTGTGCATTGTATGGGTGTGTGTTACATTACATTCACTTGTAGGAGTGAGAAAAACATCACGGGGTCGTGTGAATCGGAGCTTCTGAATTAGGATAGGCAGTGAGTGGCAATGTACGATGGAGAAAAGCACCGCGGGGTGGTCAGCATGGGGAGGTCAGGGAACATGCAGTGGCAATGTAGGATAGGTTTCTGAAAAACATCGCGGAGTGGTGCGCATTTTATGGGTGTGTGTTACATGACATTCACTAGTAGGAGTGAGAAAAACATCGCGGGGTGGTGCGCATTGTATAGGTGTGTGTTACATTACATTCACTAGTAGGAGTGAGAAAAACATCACGGGGTGGTGTGAATCGGAGGGTCTGAATTAGCATAGGCAGTGAGAGGCAATGTAGGATGGAGAAAAGCACCGCGGGGTGGTCAGCATGGGGAGGTCAGGGAACATGCAGTGGCAATGTAGGATAGGTTTCTGAAAAACATCGCGGGGTGGTGCGCATTGTATGGGTGTGTGTTACATTACATTCACTAGTACGAGTGAGAAAAACATCACGGGGTGGTGCGCATTGTATGGGTATGTGTTACTTTACATTCACTAGTAGGAGTGAGAAAAACATCACGGGGTGGTGTGAATCGGAGGGTCTGAATTAGGATAGGCAGTGAGTGGCAATGTAGGATGGACAAAAGCACCGCGGGGTGGTCAGCATGGGGAGGTCAGGGAACATGCAGTGGCAATGTAGGATAGGTTTCTGAAAAACATCGAGGGGTGGTGCGCAATGTATGGGTGTGTGTTACATTACATTCACTAGTAGGAGTGAGAAAAACATCACGGGGTGGTGCGTATTGTACGGGTGTATGTTACATTACATTCACTAGTGGGAGTGAGAAAAACATCACGGGGTGGTGTGAATCGGAGCGTCTGAATTAGGATAGGCAGTGAGTGGCAATGTAGGATGGAGAAAAGCACCGCGGGGTGGTCAGCATGGGGAGGTCAGGGAACATGCAGTGGCAATGTAGGATAGGTTTCTGAAAAATATCGAGGAGTGGTGCGCATTGTATGGGTGTGTTTTACATTACATTCACTTGTAGGTGTGAGAAAAACATCACGGGGTGGGGCGCATTGTATGGGTGTGTGTTACATTACATTCACTAGTAGGAGTGAGAAAAACATCACGGGGTGGGGCGCATTGTATGGGTGTGTGTTACATTACTTTCACTAGTAGGAGTGAGAAAAACATCACGGGGTGGGGCGCATTGTATGGGTGTGTGTTACATTACATTCACTAGTAGGAGTGAGAAAAACATCACGGGGTGGGGCGCATTGTATGGGTGTGTGATACACTAAATTCACTATTAGGAGTGAGAAAAACTTCACGGGGTGGTGCGCATTGTATGGGTGTGTGTTACATTACATTCACTAGTAGGAGTGAAAAAACATCACGGGGTGGTGCGCATTGTATGGGTGTGTGATACATTAAATTCACTATTAGGAGTGAGAAAAACTTCACGGGGTGGTGCGCATTGTATGGGTGTGTGTTACATTACATTCACTAGTAGGAGTGAGAAAAACATCATGTGGTGGTGCGCATGGTATGGGTGTGTGTTACATTACATTCACTAGTAGGAGTGAGAAAAACATCATGGGGTGGTGTGAATCGGAGGGTCTGAATTAGGATAGGCAGTGCGTGGCAATGTAGGATGGAGAAAAGCACGGTGCGGTGTTCAGCATGGGGATGTCAGGGAACATGCAGTGGCAATGTAGGATAGGTTTCTGAAAAACATCGCGGTGTGGTGCGCATTGTATGGGTGTGTGTTACATTACATTCACTAGTAGGAGTGAGAAAAACATCACGGGGTGGGTCGCATTGTATGGGTGTGTGTTACATTACATTCACTAGTACGAGTGAAAAAACATCACAGGGTGGTGCGCATTGCATGGGTGTGTGATACATTAAATTCACTATTAGGAGTTAGAAAAACGTCACGGGGTGGTGCGCATTGTATGGGTGTGTGTTACATTACATTCACTAGTAGGAGTGAGAAAAACAACATGGGGAGGTGCGCATGGTATGGGTGTGTGTTACATTACATTCACTAGTAGGAGTGAGAAAAACATCACGGGGTGGTGTGAATCGGAGGGTCTGAATTAGGATAGGCAGTGCGTGGCAATGTAGGATGGAGAAAAGCACCGTGCGGTGTTCAGCATGGGGAGGTCAGGGAACATGCAGTGGCAATGTAGGATAGGTTTCTGAAAAACATCGCGGGGTGGTGCGCATTGTATGGGTGTGTGTTACATTACATTCACTAGTAGGAGTGAGAAAAACAGCACGGGGTGGGGCGCATTGTATGGGTGTGTGTTACATTACATTCACTAGTAGGAGTGAGTAAAACATCACGGGGTGGGGCGCATTGTATGGGTGTGTGATACATTAAATTCACTATTAGGAGTGAGAAAAACTTCACGGGGTGGTGCGCATTGTATGGGTGTGTGTTACATTACATTCAATAGTAGGAGTGAAAAAACATCACGGGGTGGTGTGAATCGGAGGGTCTGAATTAGGATAGGTACTGAGTGGCAACGTAGGATGGAGAAAAGCACCGCGGGGTGGTCATCATGCGGAGGTCAGTGAACATGCAGTGGCAATGTAGGATAGGTTTCTGAAAAACATCGCGGGGTGGTGCGCCTTTTATGGGTGTGTGTTACATTACATTCACTAGTAGGAGTGAGGAACTCATCAAGGGGTGGTGCGCATTGTATGGGTGTGTGTTACATTGCATTCACAAGTAGGAGTGAGAAAAACATCACGGGGTGGTGTGAATCGGAGTGTCTGAATTAGGATAGGCAGTGAGTGGCAATGTAGGATGGAGAAAAGCACCGCGGGGTGGTCAGCATGGGGAGGTCAGGGAACATGCAGTGGCAATGTAGGATAGGTTTCTGAAAAACATTGCGGGGTGGTGCGCATTTTATCGGTGTGTGTTACATTACATTCACTAGTAGGAGTGAGAAAACCATCACGGGTTGGTGTGAATCGGAGAGTCTGAATTAGGATAGGCAGTGAGTGGCATTGTAGGATGGAGAAAAGCACCACGGGGTGGTCAGCATGGGGAGGTCAGGGAACATGCAGTGGCAATGTAGGATAGGTTTCTGAAAAACATCGCGGGGTGGTGCGCTTTGTATGGGTGTGTGTTACATTACATTCACTAGTAGGAGTGAGAAAAACATCACGGGGTGGTGTGAATCGGAGGGTCTGAATTAGGATAGGCAGTGAGTGGCAATGTAGGATGGAGAAAAGCACTGCGGGGTGGTCAGCATGGGGAGGGCAGGGAACATGCAGTGGCAATGTTGGATAGGTTTCTGAAAAACATCGCGGGGTGGTGCGCTTTGTATGGGTGTGTGTTACATTACATTCACTAGTAGGAGTGAGAAAAACATCACCGGGTGGTGCGCATTGTATGGGTGTGTGTTACATTACATTCACTAGTGGGAGTGAGAAAAACATCACCGGGTGGTGTGAATCGGAGGGTCTGAATTAGGATAGGCAGTGAGTGGCAATGTAGGATGGAGAAAAGCACCGCAGGGTGGTCAGCATGGGGAGGTCAGGGAAAATGCAGTGGCAATGTACGATAGGTTTCTGAAAAATATCGAGGGGTGGTGCGCATTGTATGGGTGTGTGTTACATTAGATTCACTTGTAGGAGTGAGAAAAACATCACGTGGTGGTGTGAATCGGAGGGTCTGAATTAGGATAGGCAGTGAGTGGCAATGTAGGATGGAGAAAAGCACTGCGGGGTGGTCAGCATGGGCAGGGCAGGGAACATGCAGTGGCAATGTTGGATAGGTTTCTGAAAAACATCGCGGGGTTGTGCGCATTGTATGGGTGTGTGTTACATTAAATTCACTAGTAAGAGTGAGAAAAACATCATGGGGTGGTGCGCATTGTATGGTTGTGTGTTACATTACATTCACTAGTAGGAGTGAGAAAAACATCACGGGGTGGTGTGAATCGGAGGGTCTGAATTAGGATAGGCAGTGAGTGGCAATGTAGGATGGACAAAAGCACCACGGGGTGGTCAGCATGGGGAGGTCAGGGAACATGCAGGGGCAATGTAGGATAGGTTTCTGAAAAACATCGCGGGGTGGTGCGCATTGTATGGGTGTGTGTTACATTACATTCACTAGTAGGAGTGAGAAAAATATCATGGGGTGGTGCGCATGGTATGAGTGTGTGTTACATTACATTCACTAGTAGGAGTGAGAAAAACATCACGGGGTGGTGTGAATCGGAGGGTCTGAATTAGGATAGGCAGTGAGTGGCAATGTAGGATGCAGAAAAGCACCGCGCGATGTTCAGCATGAGGAGGTCAGGGAACATGCAGTGGCATTGTAGGATAGGTTTCTGAAAAACATCGCGGGTTGGTGCGCATTGTATGGGTGTGT
This sequence comes from Cavia porcellus, assembly GCF_034190915.1. NCBI lineage: Eukaryota > Metazoa > Chordata > Mammalia > Rodentia > Caviidae > Cavia > Cavia porcellus. The sequence continues at coordinate 35,057,010 of NW_026947515.1, forward strand.
GTTACATTACATTCACCAGTAGGAGTGAGAAAAACATCACGGGGTGGGGCGCATTGTATGGGTGTGTGTTACATTACATTCACTAGTAGGAGTGAGAAAAACATCACGGGGTGGGGCGCATTGTATGGGTGTGTGATACATTAAATTCCCCAATAGGAGTGAGAAAAACTTCACGGGGTTGTGCGCATCGTACGGGTGTGTGTTACATTACATTCACTACTAGGAGTGAAAAAACATCACGGGGTGGTGTGAATCGGAGGGTCTGTATTAGGATAGGTAGTGAGTGGCAACGTAGGATGGAGAAAAGCACCGCGGGGTGGTCAGCATGCGGAGGTCAGTGAACATGCAGTGGCAATGTAGGATAGGTTTCTGAAAAACATCGCGGGGTGGTGCGCCTTGTATGGGTGTGTGTTACATTACATTCACTAGTAGGAGTGAGAAACTCATCACGGGGTGGTGCGCATTGTATGGGTGTGTGTTACATTACATTCACTAGTAGGAGTGAGAAAAACATCACGGGGTGATGTGAATCGGAGGGTGTGAATTAGGATAGGCAGTGAGTGGCAACGTAGAATGGAGAAAAGCACCGCGGGTTTGTCAGGATGGGGAGGTCAGTGAACATGCAGTGGCAATGTAGGATAGGTTTCTGAAAAACATCGCGGGGTGGTGCGCTTTGTATGGGTGTGTGTTACATTACATTCACTAGTAGGAGTGAGAAAACCATCACGGGTTGGTGTGAATCGGAGAGTCTGAATTAGGATAGGCAGTGAGTGGCAATGTAGGATGGAGAAAAGCACCGCGGGGTGGTCAGCATGGGGAGGTCAGGGAACATGCAGTGGCAATGTACGATAGGTTTCTGAAAAATATCGAGGGGTGGTGCGCATTGTATGGGTGTGTGTTACATTACATTCACTTGTAGGTGTGAGAAAAACATCACGGGGTGGTGTGAATCGGACGGTCTGAATTAGGATAGGCAGTGAGTGGCATTGGAGGATGGAGAAAAGCACCGCGGGGTGGTCAGCATGTGGAGGTCAGGGAACATGCAGTGGCAATGTAGGATATTTTTCTGAAAAACATCGCGGGGTGGTGCGCATTGTATGGGTGTGTGTTACATTACATTCACTAGTAGGAGTGAGAAAAACATCACGGGGTGGTGCGCATGGTATGGGTGTGTGTTACATTACATTCACTAGTAGGAGTGAGAAAAACATCACGGGGTGGTGTGAATCGGAGGGTCTGAATTAGGATAGGCAGTGAGTGGCAATGTAGGATGGAGAAAAGCACGGCGGGGTGGTCAACATGGGGAGGTCAGGGAACATGCAGTGGCAATGTAGGATAGGTTTCTGAAAAACATCGCCGGGTGGTGCGCTTTGTATGGGTGTGTGTTACATTACATTCACTAGTAGGAGTGAGAAAAACATCACGGGGTGGTACGCATTGTATGGGTGTGTGTTACATTACATTCACTAGTGGGAGTGAGAAAAACATCACGGGGTGGTGTGAATCGGAGGGTCTGAATTAGGATAGGCAGTGAGTGGCAATGTAGGATGGAGAAAAGCACCGTGGGGTGGTCAGCATGGGGAGGTCAGGGAACATTCAGTGGCAATGTACGATAGGTTTCTGAAAAATATCGAGGGGTGGTGCGCATTGTATGGGTGTGTGTTACATTACATTCACTTGTAGGAGTGAGAAAAACATCACGGGGTGGTGTGAATCAGAGGGTCTGAATTAGGATAGGCAGTGAGTGGCAATGTAGGATGGAGAAAAGCACTGCGGGGTGGTCAGCATGGGGAGGTCAGGAACATGCAGTGGCAATGTAGGATAGGTTTCTGAAAAACATCGCGGGGTGGTGCGCATTGTATGGGTGTGTGTTACTTTACATTCAGTAGTAGGAGTGAGAAAAACATCACGGGGTGGTGCGCATTGTATGGGTGTGTGTTACATTACATTCACTAGTAGGAGTGAGAAAAACATCACGGAGTGGTGTGAATCGGAGGGTCTGAATTAGGATAGGCAGTGAGTGGCAATGTAGGATGGAGAAAAGCACCGCGGGGTGGTCAGCATGGGGAGGTCAGGGAACATGCAGTGGCAATGTAGGATAGGTTTCTGAAAAACATCGCGGGGTGGTGCGCATTGTATTGGTGTGTGTTACATTACATTCACTAGTAGGAGTGAGAAAAACATCACGGGGTGGTGCGCATGGTATGAGTGTGTGTTACATTACATTCACTAGTAGGAGTGAGAAAAACATCACGGGGTGGTGTGAATCGGAGGCTCTGAATTACGATAGGCAGTGAGTGGCAATGTAGGATGCAGAAAAGCACCGCGCGATGTTCAGCATGAGGAGGTCAGGGAACATGCAGTGGCATTGTAGGATAGGTTTCTGAAAAACATCGCGGGTTGGTGCGCATTGTATGGGTGTGTGTTACATTACATTCACCAGTAGGAGTGAGAAAAACATCACGGGGTGGGGCGCATTGTATGGGTGTGTGTTACATTACATTCACTAGTAGCAGTGAGAAAAACATCACGGGGTGGGGCGCATTGTATGGGTGTGTGATACATTAAATTCCCCAATAGGAGTGAGAAAAACTTCACGGGGTGGTGTGAATCGGAGGGTGTGAATTAGGATAGGCAGTGAGTGGCAACGTAGAATGGAGAAAAGCACCGTGGGTTGGTCAGGATGGGGAGGTCAGTGAACATGCAGTGGCAATGTAGGATAGGTTTCTGAAAAACATCGCGGGGTGGTGCGCCTTGTATGGGTTTGTGTTACATTACATTCACTAGTAGGAGTGAGAAACTCATCACGGGGTGGTGCGCATTGTATGGGTGTGTGTTACATTACATTCACTACTAGGAGTGAGAAAAACATCACGGGGTGGTGTGAATCGGAGGGACTGAATTAGGATAGGCAGTGAGTGGCAATGTAGGATGGAGAAAAGCACCGCGGGGTGGTCAGCATGGGGAGCTCAGGGAACATGCAGTGGCAATGTAGGATAGGTTTCTGAAAAATATCGCGGTGTGGTGCGCATTTTATCGGTGTGTGTTACATTACATTCACTAGTAGGAGTGAGAAAACCATCACGGGTTGGTGTGAATCGGAGAGTCTGAATTAGGATAGGCAGTGAGTGGCAATGTAGGATGGAGAAAAGCACCGCGGGGTGGTCAGCATGGGAAGGTCAGGGAACATGCAGTGGCAATGTAGGATAGGTTTCTGAAAAACATCGCGGGGTGGTGCGCATTGTATGGGTGTGAGTTACATTACATTCACTAGTAGGAGTGAGAAAAACATCACCGGGTGGTGCGCATTGTATGGGTGTGTGTTACATTACATTCACTAGTAGGAGTGAGAAAAACACCACGGGGTGGTGTGAATCGGAGGGTCTGAATTAGGATAGGCAGTGAGTGGCAATGTAGGATGGAGAAAAGCACCGCGGGGTGGTCAGCATGGGGAGGTCAGGGAACATGCAGTGGCAATGTAGGATAGGTTTCTGAAAAACATCGCGGGGTGGTGCGCATTGTATGGGTGTGTGTTACATTACATTCACTAGTGGGAGTGAGAAAAACATCACGGGGTGGTGTGAATCGGAGCGTCCGAATTAGGATAGGCAGTGAGTGGCAATGTAGGATGGAGAAAAGCACCGCGGGGTGGTCAGCATGGGGAGGTCAGGGAACATGCAGTGGCAATGTACGATAGGTTTCTGAAAAATATCGAGGGGTGGTGCGCATTGTATGGGTGTGTGTTACATTACATTCACTTGTAGGTGTGAGAAAAACATCACGGGGTTTTGTGAATCGGACGGTCTGAATTAGGATAGGCAGTGAGTGGCATTGTAGGATGGAGAAAAGCACCGCGGGGTGGTCAGCATGGGGAGGTCAGGGAACATGCAGTGGCAATGTAGGATATTTTTCTGAAAAACATCGCGGGGTGGTGCGCATTGTATGGGTGTGTGTTACATTACATTCACTAGTAGGAGTGAGAAAAACATCACGGGGTGGTGCACATGGTATGGGTGTGTGTTACATTACATTCACTAGTAGGAGTGAGAAAAACATCACGGGGTGGTGTGAATCGGAGGGTCTGAATTAGGATAGGCAGTGAGTGGCAATGTAGGATGGAGAAAAGCACGGCGGGGTGGTCAACATGGGGAGGTCAGGGAACATGCAGTGGCAATGTAGGATAGGTTTCTGAAAAACATCGCGGGGTGGTGCGCTTTGTATGGGTGTGTGTTACATTACATTCACTAGTAGGAGTGAGAAAAACATCACGGGGTGGTGCGCATTGTATGGGTGTGTGTTACATTACATTCACTAGTGGGAGTGAGAAAAACAACACGGGGTGGTGTGAATCGGAGGGTCTGAATTAGGATAGGCAGTGAGTGGCAATGTAGGATGGAGAAAAGCACCGCAGGGTGGTCAGCATGGGGAGGTCAGGGAACATGCAGTGGCAATGTACGATAGGTTTCTGAAAAATATCGAGGGGTGGTGCGCATTGTATGGGTGTGTGTTACATTACATTCACTAGTAGGAGTGAGAAAAACATCACGGGGTGGTGCACATGGTATGGGTGTGTGTTACATTACATTCACTAGTAGGAGTGAGAAAAACATCACGGGGTGGTGTGAATCGGAGGGTATGAATTAGGATAGGCAGTGAGTGGCAATGTAGGATGGAGAAAAGCACGGCGGGGTGGTCAACATGGGGAGGTCAGGGAACATGCAGTGGCAATGTAGGATAGGTTTCTGAAAAACATCGCGGGGTGGTGCGCTTTGTATGGGTGTGTGTTACATTACATTCACTAGTAGGAGTGAGAAAAACATCACGGGGTGGTGCGCATTGTATGGGTGTGTGTTACATTACATTCACTAGTGGGAGTGAGAAAAACATCACGGGGTGGTGTGAATCGGAGGGTCCGAATTAGGATAGGCAGTGAGTGGCAATGTAGGATGGAGAAAAGCACCGCAGGGTGGTCAGCATGGGGAGGTCAGGGAACATGCAGTGGCAATGTACGATAGGTTTCTGAAAAATATCGAGGGGTGGTGCGCATTGTATGGGTGTGTGTTACATTACATTCACTTGTAGGAGTGAGAAAAACATCACGGGGTGGTGTGAATCGGAGGGTCTGAATTAGGATAGGCAGTGAGTGGCAATGTAGGATGGAGAAAAGCACTGCGGGGTGGTCAGCATGGGGAGGTCAGGAACATGCAGTGGCAATGTAGGATAGGTTTCTGAAAAACATCGCGGGGTGGTGCGCATTGTATGGGTGTGTGTTACTTTACATTCAGTAGTAGGAGTGAGAAAAACATCACGGGGTGGTGCGCATTGTATGGGTGTGTGTTACATTACATTCACTAGTAGGAGTGAGAAAAACATCACGGGGTGGTGTGAATCGGAGGGTCTGAATTAGGATAGGCAGTGAGTGGCAATGTAGGATGGAGAAAAGCACCGCGGGGTGGTCAGCATGGGGAGGTTAGGGAACATGCAGTGGCAATGTTGGATAGGTTTCTGAAAAACATCGCGGGGTGGTGCGCATTGTATGGGTGTGTGTTACATTACATTCACTAGTAGGAGTGAGAAAAACATCACGGGGTGGTGCGCATTGTATGGGTGTGTGTTACATTACATTCACTAGTAGGAGTGAGAAAAACATCACGGTGTGGTGTGAATCGGAGGGTGTGAATTAGGATAGGCAGTGAGTGGCAATGTAGGATGGACAAAAGCACCGCGGGGTGGTCAGCATGGGGAGGTCAGGGAACATGCAGTGGCAATGTACGATAGGTTTCTGAAAAACATCACGGGGTGGTGCGCATTGTATGGGTGTGTGTTACATTAAATTCACTAGTAGGAGTGAGAAAAACATCACGGGGTGGTGCGCATTGTATGGGTGTGTGTTACATTACATTCACTAGTAGGAGTGAGAAAAACATCACGGGGTGGGTCGCATTGTATGGGTGTGTGATACATTAAATTCACTATTAGGAGTGAGAAAAACTTCACGGGGTGGTGTGCATTGTATGGGTGTGTGTTACATTACATTCACTAGTAGGAGTGAAAAAACATCACGGGGTGGTGCGCATTGTATGGGTGTGTGATACATTAAATTCACTATTAGGAGTGAGAAAAACTTCACGGGGTGGTGCGCATTGTATGGGTGTGTGTTACATTACATTCACTAGTAGGAGTGAGAAAAACATCACGGGGTGGTGTGAATCGGAGGGTCTGAATTAGGATAGGCAGTGCGGGGCAATGTAGGATGGAGAAAAGCACCGTGGGGTGTTCAGCATGGGGATGTCAGGGAACATGCAGTGGCAATGTAGGATAGGTTTCTGAAAAACATCGCGGGGTGGTGCGCATTGTATGGGTGTGTGTTACATTACATTCACTAGTAGGAGTGAGAAAAACATCACGGGGTGGGGCGCATTGTATGGGTGTGTGTTACATTACATTCACTAGTAGGAGTGAGAAAATCATCACGGGGTGGGGCGCATTGTATGGGTGTGTGATACATTAAATTCCCCAATAGGAGTGAGAAAAACTTCACGGGGTTGTGCGCATTGTACGGGTGTGTGTTACATTACATTCACTAGTAGGAGTGAAAAAACATCACGGGGTGGTGTGAATCGGAGGGTCTCTATTAGGATAGGTAGTGAGTGGCAACGTAGGATGGAGAAAAGCACCGCGGGTGGTCAGCATGCGGAGGTCAGTGAACATGCAGTGTCAATGTAGGATAAGTTTCTGAAAAACATCGCGGGGTGGTGCGCCTTGTATGGGTGTGTGTTACATTACATTCACTAGTAGGAGTGAGAAACTCATCACGGGGTGGTGCGCATTGTATGGGTGTGTGTTACATTGCATTCACTAGTAGGATTGAGAAAAATATCACGGGGAGGTGTGAATCGGAGTGTCTGAATTAGAATAGGCAGTGAGTGGCAATGTAGGATGGAGAAAAGCACCGCGGGGTGGTCAGCATGGGGAGGTCAGGGAACATGCAGTGGCAATGTAGGATAGGTTTCTGAAAAATATCGCGGGGTGGTGCGCATTTTATCGGTGTGTGTTACATTACATTCACTAGTAGGAGTGAGAAAACCATCACGGGTTGGTGTGAATCGGAGAGTCTGAATTAGGATAGGCAGTGAGTGGCAATGTAGGATGGAGAAAAGCGCCGCGAGGTGGTCAGCATGGGAAGGTCATGGAACATGCAGTGGCAATGTAGGATAGGTTTCTGAAAAACATCGCGGGGTGGTGCACATTGTATGGGTGTGAGTTACATTACATTCACTAGTAGGAGTGAGAAAAACATCACGGGGTGGTGTGAATCGGAGGGTCTGAATTAGGATAGGCAGTGAGTGGCAATGTAGGATGGAGAAAAGCACCGCGGGGTGGTCAGCATGGGGAGGTCAGGGAACATGCAGTGGCAATGTAGGATAGGTTTCTGAAAAACATCGAGGGGTGGTGCGCATTGTATGGGTGTGTGTTACATTACATTCACTAGTAGGAGTGAGAAAAACATCACGGGGTGGGGCGCATTGTATGGGTGTGTGATACATTAAATTCACTATTAGGAGTGAGAAAAACTTCATGGGGTGGTGCGCATTGTATGGGTGTGTGTTACATTACATTCACTAGTAGGAGTGAGAAAAACATCACGGGGTGGTGTGAATCGGAGGGTCTGAATTAGCATAGGCAGTGAGTGGCAATGTAGGATGGAGAAAAGCACCGCGGGGTGGTCAGCATGGGGAGGTCAGGGAACATGCAGTGGCAATGTAGGATAGGTTTCTGAAAAACATCGCGGGGTGGTGCGCATTGTATGGGTGTGTGTTACATTACATTCACTAGTACGAGTGAGAAAAACATCACGGGGTGGTGCGCATTGTATGCGTATGTGTTACTTTACATTCACTAGTAGGAGTGAGAAAAACATCACGGGGTGGTGTGAATCGGAGGGTCTGAATTAGGATAGGCAGTGAGTGGCAATGTAGGATGGAGAAAAGCACCGCGGGGTGGTCAGCATAGGGAGGTCAGGGAACATGCAGTGGCAATGTAGGATAGGTTTCTGAAAAACATCGAGGGGTGGTGCGCATTGTATGGGTGTGTGTTACATTACATTCACTAGTAGGAGGGAGAAAAACATCACGGGGTGGTATGTATTGTATGGGTGTATGTTACATTACATTCACTAGTGGGAGTGAGAAAAACATCACGGGGTGGTGTGAATCGGAGCGTCTGAATTAGGATAGGCAGTGAGTGGCAATGTAGGATGGAGAAAAGCACCGCGGGGTGGTCAGCATGGGGAGGTCAGGGAACATGCAGTGGCAATGTAGGATAGGTTTCTGAAAAATATCGAGGGGTGGTGCACATTGTATGGGTGTGTTTTACATTACATTCACTTGTAGGTGTGAGAAAAACATCACGGGGTGGGGCGCATTGTATGGGTGTGTGTTACATTACATTCACTAGTAGGAGTGAGATAAACATCACGGGGTGGGGCGCATTGTATGGGTGTGTGTTACATTACATTCACTAGTAGGAGTGAGAAAAACATCACGGGGAGTTGCGCATTGTATGGGTGTGTGATACATTAAATTCACTATTAGGAGTGAGAAAAACTTCACGGGGTGGTGCGCATTGTATGGGTGTGTGTTACATTACATTCACTAGTAGGAGTGAAAAAACATCACGGGGTGGTGCGCATTGTATGGGTGTGTGATACATTAAATTCACTATTAGGAGTGAGAAAAACTTCACGGGGTGGTGCGCATTGTATGGGTGTGTGTTACATTACATTCACTAGTAGGAGTGAGAAAAACATCATGGGGAGGTGCGCATGGTATGGGTGTGTGTTACATTACATTCACTAGTAGGAGTGAGAAAAACATCACGGGGTGGTGTGAATCGGAGGGTCTGAATTAGGATAGGCAGTGCGTGGCAATGTAGGATGGAGAAAAGCACCGTGCGGTGTTCAGCATGGGGAGGTCAGGGAACATGCAGTGGCAATGTAGGATAGGTTTCTGAAAAACATCGCGGGGTGGTGCGCATTGTATGGGTGTGTGTTACATTACATTCACTAGTAGGAGTGAGAAAAACATCACGGGGTGGGGCGCATTGTATGGGTGTGTGTTACATTACATTCACTAGTAGGAGTGAGTAAAACATCACGGGGTGGGGCGCATTGTATGGGTGTGTGATACATTAAATTCACTATTAGGAGTGAGAAAAACTGCACGGGGTGGTGCGCATTGTATGGGTGTGTGTTACATTACATTCACTAGTAGGAGTGAAAAAACATCACGGGGTGGTGTGAATCGGAGGGTCTGAATTAGGATAGGTACTGAGTGGCAACGTAGGATGGAGAAAAGCACCGCGGGGTGGTCAGCATGCGGAGGTCAGTGAACATGCAGTGGCAATGTAGGATAGGTTTCTGAAAAACATCGCGGGGTGGTGCGCCTTGTATGGGTGTGTGTTACATTACATTCACTAGTAGGAGTGAGAAACTCATCACGGGGTGGTGCGCATTGTATGGGTGTGTGTTACATTGCATTCACTAGTAGGAGTGAGAAAAACATCACGGGGTGGTGTGAATCGGAGTGTCTGAATTAGGATAGGCAGTGAGTGGCAATGTAGGATGGAGAAAAGCACCGCGGGGTGGTCAGCATGGGGAGGTCAGGGAACATGCAGTGGCAATGTAGGATAGGTTTCTGAAAAACATCGCGGGGTGGTGCGCATTTTATCGGTGTGTGTTACATTACATTCACTAGTAGGAGTGAGAAAACCATCACGGGTTGGTGTGAATCGGAGAGTCTGAATTAGGATAGGCAGTGAGTGGCAATGTAGGATGGAGAAAAGCACCGCGAGGTGGTCAGCATGGGAAGGTCATGGAACATGCAGTGGCAATGTAGGATAGGTTTCTGAAAAACATCGCGGGGTGGTGCACATTGTATGGGTGTGAGTTACATTACATTCACTAGTAGGAGTGAGAAAAACATCACGGGGTGGTGCGCATTGTATGGGTGTGTGTTACATTACATTCACTATTAGGAGTGAGAAAAACACCACGGGGTGGTGTGAATCGGAGGGTGTGAATCAGGATAGGCAGTGAATGGCAATGTAGGATGGAGAAAAGCACGGCGGGGTGGTCAGCATGGGGAGGTCAGGGAACATGCAGTGGCAATGTAGGATAGGTTTCTGAAAAACATCGCGGGGTGGTGCGCATTGTATGGGTGTGTGTTACATTACATTCACTAGTAGGAGTGAGAAAAACATCACGGGGTGGTGCGCATTGTATGGGTGTGTGTTACATTACATTCACTAGTAGGAGTGAGAAAAACATCACGGGGTGGTGTGAATCGGAGGGTCTGAATTAGGATAGGCCGTGAGTGGCAATGTACGATGGAGAAAAGCACCGCGGGGTGGTCAGCATGGGGAAGTCAGGGAACATGCAGTGGCAATGTAGGATAGGTTTCTGAAAAATATCGAGGGGTGGTGCGCATTGTATGGGTGTGTTTTACATTACATTCACTTGTAGGTGTGAGAAAAACATCACGGGGTGGTGTGAATCGGAGGGTCTGAATTAGGATAGGCAGTGAGTGGCATTGTAGGATGGAGAAAAGCACCGCGGGGTGGTCAGCATGGGGAGGTCAGGGAACATGCAGTGGCAATGTAGGATAGGTTTCTGAAAAACATCGCGGGGTGGTGCGCATTTTATGGGTGTGTGTTACTTTAGATTCAGTAGTAGGAGTGAGAAAAATATCACGGGGTGGTGCGCATTGTATGGGTGTGAGTTACATTACATTCACTAGTAGGAGTGAGAAAAACATCACGGGGTGGTGCGCATTGTATGGGTGTGTGTTACATTACATTCACTAGTAGGAGTGAGAAAAACACCACGGGATGGTGTGAATCGGAGGGTCTGAATTAGGATAGGCAGTGAGTGGCAATGTAGGATGGAGAAAAGCACCACGGGGTGGTCAGCATGGGGAGGTCAGGGAACATGCAGTGGCAATGTAGGATAGGTTTCTGAAAAACATCGCGGGGTGGTGCGCATTGTATGGGTGTGTGTTACATTACATTCACTAGTAGGAATGAGAAAAACATCACCGGGTGGTGCGCATTGTATGGGTGTGTGTTACATTACATTCACTAGTAGGAGTGAGAAAAACATCACGGGGTGGTGTGAATCGGAGTGTCTGAATTAGGATAGGCAGTGAGTGGCAATGTAGGATGGAGAAAAGCACCGCGGGGTGGTCAGCATGGGGAGGTCAGGGAACATGCAGTGGCAATGTAGGATAGGTTTCTGAAAAACATCGCGGGGTGGTGCGCATTTTATGGGTGTGTGTTACTTTAGATTCAGTAGTAGGAGTGAGAAAAATATCACGGGGTGGTGCGCATTGCATGGGTGTGTGTTACATTACATTCAGTAGTAGGAGTGAGAAAAACATCACGGGGTGGTGTGAATCGGAGGGTCTGAATTAGGATAGGCAGTGAGTGGCAATGAAGGATGGAGAAAAGCACCGCGGGGTGTTCAGCATGGGGAGGTCAGGGAACATGCAGTGGCAATGTTGGATAGGTTTCTGAAAAACATCGCGGGGTGGTGCGCATTGTATGGGTGTGTGTTACATTACATTCACTAGTAGGAGTGAGAAAAACATCACTGGGTGGTGCGCATTGTATGGGTGTGTGTTACATTACATTCACTAGTAGGAGTGAGAAAAACATCACGGTGTGGTGTGAATCGGAGGGTCTGAATTAGGATAGGCAGTGAGTGGCAATGTAGAATGGACAAAAGCACCGCGGGGTGGTCAGCATGGGGAGGTCAGGGAACATGCAGTGGCAATGTAGGATAGGTTTCTGAAAAACATCGCGGGGTGGTGCACATTGTATGGGTGTGTGTTACATTACATTCACTAGTAGGAGTGAGAAAAACATCATGGGGTGGTGCGCATGGTATGGGTGTGTGTTACATTACATTCACTAGTAGGAGTGAGAAAAACATCACGGGTTGGTGTGAATCGGAGGGTCTGAATTAGGATAGACAGTGCGTGGCAATGTAGGATGGAGAAAAGCACCGCGCGCTGTTCAGCATGGGGAGGTCAGGGAACATGCAGTGGCAATGTAGGATAGGTTTCTGAAAAACATCGCGGGGTGGTGCGCATTGTATGGGTGTGTGTTACATTACATTCACTAGTAGGAGTGAGAAAAACATCACGGGGTGGGGCGCATTGTATGGGTGTGTGTTACATTACATTCACTAGTAGGAGTGAGAAAAACATCACGGGGTGGGGCGCATTGTATGGGTGTGTGATACATTAAATTCACTATTAGGAGTGAGAAAAACTTCACGGGGTGGTGCGCATTGTATGGGTGTGTGTTACATTACATTCACTAGTAGGAGTGAGAAAAACATCACGGGGTGATGTGAATCGGAGGGTCTGAATTAGGATAGGTACTGAGTGGCAACGTAGGATGGAGAAAAGCACCGCGGGGTGGTCAGCATGCGGAGGTCAGTGAACATGCAGTGGCAATGTAGTGTAGGTTTCTGAAAAACATCGTGGGGTGGTGCGCCTTGTATGGCTCTGTGTTACATTACATTCACTAGTAGGAGTGAGAAACTCATCACGGGGTGGTGCGCATTGTATGGGTGTGTGTTACATTACATTCACTAGTAGGAGTGAGAAAAACATCACGGGGTGGTGTGAATCGGAGGGTCTGAATTAGGATAGGCAGTGAGTGGCAATGTAGGATGGAGAAAAGCACCGCGGGGTGGTCAGCATGGGGAGCTCAGGTAACATGCAGTGGCAATGTGGGATAGGTTTCTGAAAAACATCGCGGGGTGGTGCGCATTTTATGGGTGTGTGTTACATTACATTCACTAGTAGGAGTGAGAAAAACATCACGGGTTGGTGTGAATCGGAGAGTCTGAATTAGGATAGGCAGTGAGTGGCAATATAGGATGGAGAAAAGCACCGCGGGGTGGTCAGCATGGGGAGGTCAGAAAACATGCAGTGGCAATGTAGGATAGGTTTCTGAAAAACATCGCGGGGTGGTGCGCATTGTATGGGTGTGAGTTATATTACATTCACTAGTAGGAGTGAGAAAAACATCACGGGGTGGTGCGCATTGTATGGGTGTGTGTTACATTACATTCACTAGTAGGAGTGAGAAAAACACCACGGGATGGTGTGAATCGGAGGGTCTGAATTAGGATAGGCAGTGAGTGGCAATGTAGGATGGAGAAAAGCACCACGGGGTGGTCAGCATGGGGAGGTCAGTGAACATGCAGTGGCAATATAGGATAGGTTTCTGAAAAACATCGCGGGGTGGTGCGCATTGTATGGGTGTGTGTTACATTACATTCACTAGTAGGAATGAGAAAAACATCACCGGGTGGTGCGCATTGTATGGGTGTGTGTTACATTACATTCACTAGTAGGAGTGAGAAAAACATCACGGGGTGGTGTGAATCGGAGGGTCTGAATTAGGATAGGCAGTGAGTGGCAATGTAGGATGGAGAAAAGCACCGCGGGGTGGTCAGCATGGGGAGGTGAGGGAACATGCAGTGGCAATGTAGGATAGGTTTCCGAAAAACATCGTGGGGTGGTGCGCATTGTTTGGGTGTGTGTTACAATACATTCACTAGTAGGAGTGAGAAAAACATCACGGGGTGGTGCGCATTGTATGGGTGTGTGTTACATTACATTCACTAGTAGGAGTGAGAAAAACATCACGGGGTGGTGTGAATCGGAGGGTCTGAATTAGGATAGGCAGAGAGTGGCAATGTAGGATGGAGAAAAGCACCGCGGGGTTGTCAGCATGGGGAGGTCAGGGAACATGCAGTGGCAATGTTGGATAGGTTTCTGAAAAACATCGCCGGGTGGTGCGCATTGTATGGGTGTGTGTTACATTACATTCACTAGTAGGAGTGAGAAAAACATCACGGGGTGGTGCGCATTGTATGGGTGTGTGTTACATTACATTCACTAGTAGGAGTGAGAAAAACATCACGGTGTGGTGTGAATCGGAGGGTCTGAATTAGGATAGGCAGTGAGTGGCAATGTAGGATGGACAAAAGCACCGCGGGGTGGTCAGCATGGGGAGGTCAGGGAACATGCAGTGGCAATGTAGGATAGGTTTCTGAAAAACATCGCGGGGTGGTGCGCATTGTATGGGTGTGTGTTACATTACATTCACTAGTAGGAGTGAGAAAAACATCATGGGGTGGTGCGCATGGTATGGGTGTGTGTTACATTACATTCACTAGTAGGAGTGAGAAAAACATCACGGGGTGGTGTGAATCTGAGGGTCTGTATTAGGATAGGCAGTGCGTGGCAATGTAGGATGGAGAAAAGCACCGCGCGGTGTTCAGCATGGGGAGGTCAGGGAACATGCAGTGGCAATGTAGGATAGGTTTCTGAAAAACATCGCGGGGTGGTGCGCATTGTATGGGTGTGTGGTACATTACATTCACTAGTAGGAGTGAGAAAAACATCACGTGGTGGGGCGCATTGTATGGGGGTGTGTTACATTACATTCACTAGTAGGAGTGAGAAAAACATCACGGGGTGGGGCGCATTGTATGGGTGTGTGATACATTAAATTCACTATTAGGAGTGAGAAAAACTTCACGGGGTGGTGCGCACTGTATGGGTGTGTGTTACATTACATTCACTAGTAGGAGTGAAAAAACATCACGGGGTGGTGTGAATCGGAGGGTCTGAATTAGGATAGGTACTGAGTGGCAACGTAGGATGGAGAAAAGCAACGCGGGGTGGTCAGCATGCGGAGGTCAGTGAACATGCAGTGGCAATGTAGGATAGGTTTCTGAAAAACATCGCGGGGTGGTGCGCCTTGTATGGGTGTGTGTTACATTACATTCAGTAGTAGGAATGAGAAACTCATCACGGGGTGGTGCGCATTGTATGGGTGTGTGTTACATTACATTCACTAGTAGGAGTGAGAAAAACATCACGGGGTGGTGTGAATCGGAGGGTCTGAATTAGGATAGGCAGTGAGTGGCAATGTAGGATGGAGAAAAGCACCGCGGGGTGGTCAGCATGGAGAGCTCAGGGAACATGCAGTGGCAATGTAGGATAGGTTTCTGAAAAACATCGCGGGGTGGTGCGCATTTTATCGGTGTGTGTTACATTACATTCACTAGTAGGAGTGAGAAAACCATCACGGGTTGGTGTGAATCGGAGAGTCTGAATTAGGATAGGCAGTGAGTGGCAATGTAAGATGGAGAAAAGCACCGCGGGGTGGTCAGCATGGGGAGGTCAGGGAACATGCAGTGGCAATGTAGGATAGGTTTCCGAAAAACATCGTGGGGTGGTGCGCATTGTTTGGGTGTGTGTTACAATACATTCACTAGTAGGAGTGAGAAAAACATCACGGGGTGGTGCGCATGGTATGGGTGTGTGTTACATTACATTCACTAGTAGGAGTGAGAAAAACATCACGGGGTGGTGTGAATCGGAGGGTCTGAATTAGGATAGGCAGTGAGTGGCAATGTAGGATGGAGAAAAGCACGGCGGGGTGGTCAACATGGGGAGGTCAGGGAACATGCAGTGGCAATGTAGGATAGGTTTCTGAAAGACATCGCGGGGTGGTGCGCTTTGTATGGGTGTGTGTTACATTACATACACTAGCAGGAGTGAGAAAAACATCACGGGGTGGTGCGCATTGTATGGGTGTGTGTTACATTACATTCACTAGTGGGAGTGAGAAAAACATCACGGGGTGGTGTGAATCGGAGGGTCTGAATTAGGATAGGCAGTGAGTGGCAATGTAGGATGGAGAAAAGCACCGCAGGGTGGTCAGCATGGGGAGGTCAGGGAACATGCAGTGGCAATGTACGATAGGTTTCTGAAAAATATCGAGGGGTGGTGCGCATTGTATGGGTGTGTGTTACATTACATTCACTTGTAGGAGTGAGAAAAACATCACGGGGTGGTGTGAATCGGAGGGTCTGAATTAGGATAGGCAGTGAGTGGCAATGTAGGATGGAGAAAAGCACTGCGGGGTGGTCAGCATGGGGAGCTCAGGGAACATGCAGTGGCAATGTAGGATAGGTTTCTGAAAAACATCGCGGGGTGGTGCGCATTTTATGGGTGTGTGTTACTTTACATTCAGTAGTAGGAGTGAGAAAAACATCACGGGGTGGTGCGCATTGTATGGGTGTGTGTTACATTACATTCACTAGTAGGAGTGAGAAAAACATCACGGGGTGGTGTGAATCGGAGGGTCTGAATTAGGATAGGCAGTGAGTGGCAATGTAGGATGGAGAAAAGCACTGCGGGGTGGTCAGCATGGGGAGCTCAGGGAACATGCAGTGGCAATGTAGGATAGGTTTCTGAAAAACATCACGGGGTGGTGCGCATGGTATGGGTGTGTGTTACTTTACATTCAGTAGTAGGAGTGAGAAAAATATCACGGGGTGGTTCGCATTGTATGGGTGTGTGTTACATTACATTCACTAGTAGGAGTGAGAAAAACATCACGGGGTGGTGTGAATCGGAGGGTCTGAATTAGGATAGGCAGTGAGTGGCAATGTAGGATGGAGAAAAGCACTGCGGGGTGGTCAGCATGGGGAGCTCAGGGAACATGCAGTGGCAATGTAGGATAGGTTTCTGAAAAACATCGCGGGGTGGTGCGCATGGTATGGGTGTGTGTTACTTTACATTCAGTAGTAGGAGTGAGAAAAATATCACGGGGTGGTTCGCATTTTATGGGTGTGTGTTACATTACATTCACTAGTAGGAGTGAGAAAAACATCACGGGGTGGTGTGAATCGGAGGGTCTGAATTAGGATATGCAGTGAGTGGCAATGAAGGATGGAGAAAAGCACTGCGGGGTGGTCAGCATGGGGAAGTCAGGGAACATGCAATGGCAATGTTGGATAGGTTTCTGAAAAACATCGCGGGGTGGTGCGCATTGTATGGGTGTGTGTTACATTACATTCACTAGTAGGAGTGAGAAAAACATCACGGGGTGGTGCGCATTGTATGGGTGTGTGTTACATTACATTCACTAGTAGGAGTGAGAAAAACATCACGGGGTGGTGTGAATCGGAGGGTCTGAATTAGGATAGGCAGAGAGTGGCAATGTAGGATGGAGAAAAGCACCGCGGGGTTGTCAGCATGGGGAGGTCAGGGAACATGCAGTGGCAATGTTTGATAGGTTTCTGAAAAACATCGCCGGGTGGTGCGCATTGTATGGGTGTGTGTTACATTACATTCACTAGTAGGAGTGAGAAAAACATCACGGGGTGGTGCGCATTGTATGGGTGTGTGTTACATTACATTCACTAGTAGGAGTGAGAAAAACATCACGGTGTGGTGTGAATCGGAGGGTCTGAATTAGGATAGGCAGTGAGTGGCAATGTAGGATGGACAAAAGCACCGCGGGGTGGTCAGCATGGGGAGGTCAGGGAACATGCAGTGGCAATGTAGGATAGGTTTCTGAAAAACATCGCGGGGTGGTGCGCATTGTATGGGTGTGTGTTACATTACATTCACTAGTAGGAGTGAGAAAAACATCATGGGGTGGTGCGCATGGTATGGGTGTGTGTTACATTACATTCACTAGTAGGAGTGAGAAAAACATCACGGGGTGGTGTGAATCTGAGGGTCTGTATTAGGATAGGCAGTGCGTGGCAATGTAGGATGGAGAAAAGCACCGCGCGGTGTTCAGCATGGGGAGGTCAGGGAACATGCAGTGGCAATGTAGGATAGGTTTCTGAAAAACATCGCGGGGTGGTGCGCATTGTATGGGTGTGTGGTACATTACATTCACTAGTAGGAGTGAGAAAAACATCACGTGGTGGGGCGCATTGTATGGGGGTGTGTTACATTACATTCACTAGTAGGAGTGAGAAAAACATCACGGGGTGGGGCGCATTGTATGGGTGTGTGATACATTAAATTCACTATTAGGAGTGAGAAAAACTTCACGGGGTGGTGCGCACTGTATGGGTGTGTGTTACATTACATTCACTAGTAGGAGTGAAAAAACATCACGGGGTGGTGTGAATCGGAGGGTCTGAATTAGGATAGGTACTGAGTGGCAACGTAGGATGGAGAAAAGCAACGCGGGGTGGTCAGCATGCGGAGGTCAGTGAACATGCAGTGGCAATGTAGGATAGGTTTCTGAAAAACATCGCGGGGTGGTGCGCCTTGTATGGGTGTGTGTTACATTACATTCAGTAGTAGGAGTGAGAAACTCATCACGGGGTGGTGCGCATTGTATGGGTGTGTGTTACATTACATTCACTAGTAGGAGTGAGAAAAACATCACGGGGTGGTGTGAATCGGAGGGTCTGAATTAGGATAGGCAGTGAGTGGCAATGTAGGATGGAGAAAAGCACCGCGGGGTGGTCAGCATGGAGAGCTCAGGGAACATGCAGTGGCAATGTAGGATAGGTTTCTGAAAAACATCGCGGGGTGGTGCGCATTTTATCGGTGTGTGTTACATTACATTCACTAGTAGGAGTGAGAAAACCATCACGGGTTGGTGTGAATCGGAGAGTCTGAATTAGGATAGGCAGTGAGTGGCAATGTAAGATGGAGAAAAGCACCGCGGGGTGGTCAGCATGGGGAGGTCAGGGAACATGCAGTGGCAATGTAGGATAGGTTTCCGAAAAACATCGTGGGGTGGTGCGCATTGTTTGGGTGTGTGTTACAATACATTCACTAGTAGGAGTGAGAAAAACATCACGGGGTGGTGCGCATGGTATGGGTGTGTGTTACATTACATTCACTAGTAGGAGTGAGAAAAACATCACGGGGTGGTGTGAATCGGAGGGTCTGAATTAGGATAGGCAGTGAGTGGCAATGTAGGATGGAGAAAAGCACGGCGGGGTGGTCAACATGGGGAGGTCAGGGAACATGCAGTGGCAATGTAGGATAGGTTTCTGAAAGACATCGCGGGGTGGTGCGCTTTGTATGGGTGTGTGTTACATTACATACACTAGCAGGAGTGAGAAAAACATCACGGGGTGGTGCGCATTGTATGGGTGTGTGTTACATTACATTCACTAGTGGGAGTGAGAAAAACATCACGGGGTGGTGTGAATCGGAGGGTCTGAATTAGGATAGGCAGTGAGTGGCAATGTAGGATGGAGAAAAGCACCGCAGGGTGGTCAGCATGGGGAGGTCAGGGAACATGCAGTGGCAATGTACGATAGGTTTCTGAAAAATATCGAGGGGTGGTGCGCATTGTATGGGTGTGTGTTACATTACATTCACTTGTAGGAGTGAGAAAAACATCACGGGGTGGTGTGAATCGGAGGGTCTGAATTAGGATAGGCAGTGAGTGGCAATGTAGGATGGAGAAAAGCACTGCGGGGTGGTCAGCATGGGGAGCTCAGGGAACATGCAGTGGCAATGTAGGATAGGTTTCTGAAAAACATCGCGGGGTGGTGCGCATTTTATGGGTGTGTGTTATTTTACATTCAGTAGTAGGAGTGAGAAAAACATCACGGGGTGGTGCGCATTGTATGGGTGTGTGTTACATTACATTCACTAGTAGGAGTGAGAAAAACATCA
This sequence comes from Cavia porcellus, assembly GCF_034190915.1. Classification (NCBI taxonomy): domain Eukaryota; kingdom Metazoa; phylum Chordata; class Mammalia; order Rodentia; family Caviidae; genus Cavia; species Cavia porcellus. The sequence continues at coordinate 35,076,545 of NW_026947515.1, forward strand.
CAGGGTGGTGTGAATCGGAGGGTCTGAATTAGGATAGGCAGTGAGTGGCAATGTAGGATGGAGAAAAGCACTGCGGGGTGGTCAGCATGGGGAGCTCAGGGAACATGCAGTGGCAATGTAGGATAGGTTTCTGAAAAACATTGCGGGGTGGTGCGCATGGTATGGGTGTGTGTTACTTTACATTCAGTAGTAGGAGTGAGAAAAATATCACGGGGTGGTTCGCATTGTATGGGTGTGTGTTACATTACATTCACTAGTAGGAGTGAGAAAAACATCACGGGGTGGTGTGAATCGGAGGGTCTGAATTAGGATAGGCAGTGAGTGGCAATGTAGGATGGAGAAAAGCACTGCGGGGTGGTCAGCATGGGGAGCTCAGGGAACATGCAGTGGCAATGTAGGATAGGTTTCTGAAAAACATCGCGGGGTGGTGCGCATGGTATGGGTGTGTGTTACTTTACATTCAGTAGTAGGAGTGAGAAAAATATCACGGGGTGGTTCGCATTGTATGGGTGTGTGTTACATTACATTCACTAGTAGGAGTGAGAAAAACATCACGGGGTGGTGTGAATCGGAGGGTCTGAATTAGGATATGCAGTGAGTGGCAATGAAGGATGGAGAAAAGCACTGCGGGGTGGTCAGCATGGGGAAGTCAGGGAACATGCAATGGCAATGTTGGATAGGTTTCTGAAAAACATCGCGGGGTGGTGCGCATTGTATGGGTGTGTGTTACATTACATTCACTAGTAGGAGTGAGAAAAACATCACGGGGTGGTGCGCATTGTATGGGTGTGTGTTACATTACATTCACTAGTAGGAGTGAGAAAAACATCACGGGGTGGTGTGAATCGGAGGGTCTGAATTAGGATAGGCAGAGAGTGGCAATGTAGGATGGAGAAAAGCACCGCGGGGTTGTCAGCATGGGGAGGTCAGGGAACATGCAGTGGCAATGTTGGATAGGTTTCTGAAAAACATCGCCGGGTGGTGCGCATTGTATGGGTGTGTGTTACATTACATTCACTAGTAGGAGTGAGAAAAACATCACGGGGTGGTGCGCATTGTATGGGTGTGTGTTACATTACATTCACTAGTAGGAGTGAGAAAAACATCACGGTGTGGTGTGAATCGGAGGGTCTGAATTAGGATAGGCAGTGAGTGGCAATGTAGGATGGACAAAAGCACCGCGGGGTGGTCAGCATGGGGAGGTCAGGGAACATGCAGTGGCAATGTAGGATAGGTTTCTGAAAAACATCGCGGGGTGGTGCGCATTGTATGGGTGTGTGTTACATTACATTCACTAGTAGGAGTGAGAAAAACATCATGGGGTGGTGCGCATGGTATGGGTGTGTGTTACATTACATTCACTAGTAGGAGTGAGAAAAACATCACGGGGTGGTGTGAATCTGAGGGTCTGTATTAGGATAGGCAGTGCGTGGCAATGTAGGATGGAGAAAAGCACCGCGCGGTGTTCAGCATGGGGAGGTCAGGGAACATGCAGTGGCAATGTAGGATAGGTTTCTGAAAAACATCGCGGGGTGGTGCGCATTGTATGGGTGTGTGGTACATTACATTCACTAGTAGGAGTGAGAAAAACATCACGTGGTGGGGCGCATTGTATGGGGGTGTGTTACATTACATTCACTAGTAGGAGTGAGAAAAACATCACGGGGTGGGGCGCATTGTATGGGTGTGTGATACATTAAATTCACTATTAGGAGTGAGAAAAACTTCACGGGGTGGTGCGCACTGTATGGGTGTGTGTTACATTACATTCACTAGTAGGAGTGAAAAAACATCACGGGGTGGTGTGAATCGGAGGGTCTGAATTAGGATAGGTACTGAGTGGCAACGTAGGATGGAGAAAAGCAACGCGGGGTGGTCAGCATGCGGAGGTCAGTGAACATGCAGTGGCAATGTAGGATAGGTTTCTGAAAAACATCGCGGGGTGGTGCGCCTTGTATGGGTGTGTGTTACATTACATTCAGTAGTAGGAGTGAGAAACTCATCACGGGGTGGTGCGCATTGTATGGGTGTGTGTTACATTACATTCACTAGTAGGAGTGAGAAAAACATCACGGGGTGGTGTGAATCGGAGGGTCTGAATTAGGATAGGCAGTGAGTGGCAATGTAGGATGGAGAAAAGCACCGCGGGGTGGTCAGCATGGAGAGCTCAGGGAACATGCAGTGGCAATGTAGGATAGGTTTCTGAAAAACATCGCGGGGTGGTGCGCATTTTATCGGTGTGTGTTACATTACATTCACTAGTAGGAGTGAGAAAACCATCACGGGTTGGTGTGAATCGGAGAGTCTGAATTAGGATAGGCAGTGAGTGGCAATGTAAGATGGAGAAAAGCACCGCGGGGTGGTCAGCATGGGGAGGTCAGGGAACATGCAGTGGCAATGTAGGATAGGTTTCCGAAAAACATCGTGGGGTGGTGCGCATTGTTTGGGTGTGTGTTACAATACATTCACTAGTAGGAGTGAGAAAAACATCACGGGGTGGTGCGCATGGTATGGGTGTGTGTTACATTACATTCACTAGTAGGAGTGAGAAAAACATCACGGGGTGGTGTGAATCGGAGGGTCTGAATTAGGATAGGCAGTGAGTGGCAATGTAGGATGGAGAAAAGCACGGCGGGGTGGTCAACATGGGGAGGTCAGGGAACATGCAGTGGCAATGTAGGATAGGTTTCTGAAAGACATCGCGGGGTGGTGCGCTTTGTATGGGTGTGTGTTACATTACATACACTAGCAGGAGTGAGAAAAACATCACGGGGTGGTGCGCATTGTATGGGTGTGTGTTACATTACATTCACTAGTGGGAGTGAGAAAAACATCACGGGGTGGTGTGAATCGGAGGGTCTGAATTAGGATAGGCAGTGAGTGGCAATGTAGGATGGAGAAAAGCACCGCAGGGTGGTCAGCATGGGGAGGTCAGGGAACATGCAGTGGCAATGTACGATAGGTTTCTGAAAAATATCGAGGGGTGGTGCGCATTGTATGGGTGTGTGTTACATTACATTCACTTGTAGGAGTGAGAAAAACATCACGGGGTGGTGTGAATCGGAGGGTCTGAATTAGGATAGGCAGTGAGTGGCAATGTAGGATGGAGAAAAGCACTGCGGGGTGGTCAGCATGGGGAGCTCAGGGAACATGCAGTGGCAATGTAGGATAGGTTTCTGAAAAACATCGCGGGGTGGTGCGCATTTTATGGGTGTGTGTTACTTTACATTCAGTAGTAGGAGTGAGAAAAACATCACGGGGTGGTGCGCATTGTATGGGTGTGTGTTACATTACATTCACTAGTAGGAGTGAGAAAAACATCACGGGGTGGTGTGAATCGGAGGGTCTGAATTAGGATAGGCAGTGAGTGGCAATGTAGGATGGAGAAAAGCACTGCGGGGTGGTCAGCATGGGGAGCTCAGGGAACATGCAGTGGCAATGTAGGATAGGTTTCTGAAAAACATCGCGGGGTGGTGCGCATGGTATGGGTGTGTGTTACTTTACATTCAGTAGTAGGAGTGAGAAAAATATCACGGGGTGGTTCGCATTGTATGGGTGTGTGTTACATTACATTCACTAGTAGGAGTGAGAAAAACATCACGGGGTGGTGTGAATCGGAGGGTCTGAATTAGGATAGGCAGTGAGTGGCAATGTAGGATGGAGAAAAGCACTGCGGGGTGGTCAGCATGGGGAGCTCAGGGAACATGCAGTGGCAATGTAGGATAGGTTTCTGAAAAACATCGCGGGGTGGTGCGCATGGTATGGGTGTGTGTTACTTTACATTCAGTAGTAGGAGTGAGAAAAATATCACGGGGTGGTTCGCATTGTATGGGTGTGTGTTACATTACATTCACTAGTAGGAGTGAGAAAAACATCACGGGGTGGTGTGAATCGGAGGGTCTGAATTAGGATATGCAGTGAGTGGCAATGAAGGATGGAGAAAAGCACTGCGGCGTGGTCAGCATGGGGAAGTCAGGGAACATGCAATGGCAATGTTGGATAGGTTTCTGAAAAACATCGCGGGGTGGTGCGCATTGTATGGGTGTGTGTTACATTACATTCACTAGTAGGAGTGAGAAAAACATCACTGTGTGGTGCGCATTGTATGGGTGTGTGTTACATTACATTCACTAGTAGGAGTGAGAAAAACATCACGGTGTGGTGTGAATCGGAGGGTCTGAATTAGGATAGGCAGTGAGTGGCAATGTAGGATGGACAAAAGCACCGCGGGGTGGTCAGCATGGGGAGGTCAGGGAACATGCACTGGCAATGTAGGATAGGTTTCTGAAAAACATCGCGGGGTGGTGCGCATTGTATGGGTGTGTGTTACATTACATTCACTAGTAGGAGTGAGAAACTCATCACGGGGTGGTGCGCATTGTATGGGTGTGTGTTACATTACATTCACTAGTAGGAGTGAGAAAAACATCACGGGGTGGTGTGAATCGGAGGGTCTGAATTAGGATAGGCAGTGAGTGGCAACGTAGGATGGAGAAAAGCACCGCGGGGTGGTCAGGATGGGGAGGTCAGTGAACATGCAGTGGCAATGTAGGATAGGTTTCTAAAAAACATCGCGGGGTGGTCCGCCTTGTATGAGTGTGTGTTACATTACATTCACTAGTAGGAGTGAGAAACTCATCACGGGGTGGTGCGCATTGTATGGGTGTGTGTTACATTACATTCACTAGTAGGAGTGAGAAAAACATCATGGGTTGGTGTGAATCGGAGAGTATGAACTAGGATAGGCAGTGAGTGTGGCAATGTAGGATGGAGAAAAGCACCGCGGGGTGGTCAGCATGGGGAGGTCAGGGAACATGCAGTGGCAATGTACGATAGGTTTCTGAAAAACATCGCGGGGTGGTGCGCATTGTATGGGTGTGTGTTACATTACATTCACTAGTAGGAATGAGAAAAACATCACCGGGTGGTGCGCATTGTATGGGTGTGTGTTACATTACATTCACTAGTAGGAGTGAGAAAAACATCACGGGGTGGTGTGAATCGGAGGGTCTGAATTAGGATAGGCAGTGAGTGGAAATGTAGGATGGAGAAAAGCACCGCGGGGTGGTCAGCATGGGGAGGTGAGGGAACATGCAGTGGCAATGTAGGATAGGTTTCCGAAAAACATCGTGGGGTGGTGCGCATTGTTTGGGTGTGTGTTACAATACATTCACTAGTAGGAGTGAGAAAAACATCACGGGGTGGTGCGCATTGTATGGGTGTGTGTTACATTACATTCACTAGTAGGAGTGAGAAAAACATCACGGGGTGGTGTGAATCGGAGGGTCTGAATTAGGATAGGCAGAGAGTGGCAATGTAGGATGGAGAAAAGCACCGCGGAGTTGTCAGCATGGGGAGGTCAGGGAACATGCAGTGGCAATGTTGGATAGGTTTCTGAAAAACATCGCCGGGTGGTGCGCATTGTATGGGTGTGTGTTACTTTACATTCAGTAGTAGGAGTGAGAAAAACATCACGGGGTGGTGCGCATTGTATGGGTGTGTGTTACATTACATTCACTAGTAGGAGTGAGAAAAACATCACGGGGTGGTTCGAATCGGAGGGTCTGAATTAGGATAGGCAGTGAGTGGCAATGTAGGATGGACAAAAGCACCGCGGGGTGGTCAGCATGGGGAGGTCAGGGAACATGCAGTGGCAATGTAGGATAGGTTTCTGAAAAACATCGCGGGGTGGTGCGCATTGTATGGGTGTGTGTTACATTACATTCACTAGTAGGAGTGAGAAAAACATCATGGGGTGGTGCGCATGGTATGGGTGTGTGTTACATTACATTCACTAGTAGGAGTGAGAAAAACATCACGGGGTGGTGTGAATCGGAGGGTCTGTATTAGGATAGGCAGTGCGTGGCAATGTAGGATGGAGAAAATCACCGCGCGGTGTTCAGCATGGGGAGGTCAGGGAACATGCAGTGGCAATGTAGGATAGGTTTCTGAAAAACATCGCGGGGTGGTGCGCATTGTATGGGTGTGTGGTACATTACATTCACTAGTAGGAGTGAGAAAAACATCACGTGGTGGGGCGCATTGTATGGGGGTGTGTTACATTACATTCACTAGTAGGAGTGAGAAAAACATCACGGGGTGGGGCGCATTGTATGGGTGTCTGATACATTAAATTCACTATTAGGAGTGAGAAAAACTTCACGGGGTGGTGCGCACTGTATGGGTGTGTGTTACATTACATTCACTAGTAGGAGTGAAAAAACATCACGGGGTGGTGTGAATCGGAGGGTCTGAATTAGGATAGGTACTGAGTGGCAACGTAGGATGGAGAAAAGCAACGCGGGGTGGTCAGCATGGGGAGGTCAGGGAACATGCAGTGGCAATGTAGGATAGGTTTCCGAAAAACATCGTGGGGTGGTGCGCATTGTTTGGGTGTGTGTTACAATACATTCACTAGTAGGAGTGAGAAAAACATCACGGGGTGGTGCGCATGGTATGGGTGTGTGTTACATTACATTCACTAGTAGGAGTGAGAAAAACATCACGGGGTGGTGTGAATCGGAGGGTCTGAATTAGGATAGGCAGTGAGTGGCAATGTAGGATGGAGAAAAGCACGGCGGGGTGGTCAACATGGGGAGGTCAGGGAACATGCAGTGGCAATGTAGGATAGGTTTCTGAAAAACATCGCGGGGTGGTGCGCTTTGTATGGGTGTGTGTTACATTACATACACTAGCAGGAGTGAGAAAAACATCACGGGGTGGTGTGCATTGTATGGGTGTGTGTTACATTACATTCACTAGTGGGAGTGAGAAAAACATCACGGGGTGGTGTGAATCGGAGTGTCTGAATTAGGATAGGCAGTGAGTGGCAATGTAGGATGGAGAAAAGCACCGCAGGGTGGTCACCATGGGGAGGTCAGGGAACATGCAGTGGCAATGTACGATAGGTTTCTGAAAAATATCGAGGGGTGGTGCGCATTGTATGGGTGCGTGTTACATTACATTCACTTGTAGGAGTGAGAAAAACATCACGGGGTGGTGTGAATCGGAGGGTCTGAATTAGGATAGGCAGTGAGTGGCAATGTAGGATGGAGAAAAGCACTGCGGGGTGGTCAGCATGGGGAGCTCAGGGAACATGCAGTGGCAATGTAGGATAGGTTTCTGAAAAACATCGCGGGGTGGTGCGCATTGTATGGGTGTGTGTTACTTTACATTCAGTAGTAGGAGTGAGAAAAACATCACGGGGTGGTGCGCATTGTATGGGTGTGTGTTACATTACATTCACTAGTAGGAGTGAGAAAAACATCACGGGGTGGTTCGAATCGGAGGGTCAGAATTAGGATAGGCTGTGAGTGGCAATGAAGGATGGAGAAAAGCACCGCGGGGTGGTCAGCATGGGGAGGTCAGGGAACATGCAGTGGCAATGTAGGATAGGTTTCTGAAAAACATCGCGGGGTGGTGCGCATTGTATGGGTGTGTGTTACATTACATTCACTAGTAGGAGTGAGAAAAACATCATGGGGTGGTGCGCATGGTATGGGTGTGTGTTACATTACATTCACTAGTAGGAGTGAGAAAAACATCACGGGGTGGTGTGAATCGGAGGGTCTGTATTAGGATAGGCAGTGCGTGGCAATGTAGGATGGAGAAAAGCACCGCGCGGTGTTCAGCATGGGGAGGTCAGGGAACATGCAGTGGCAATGTAGGATAGGTTTCTGAAAAACATCGCGGGGTGGTGCGCATTGTATGGGTGTGTGGTACATTACATTCACTAGTAGGAGTGAGAAAAACATCACGTGGTGGGGCGCATTGTATGGGGGTGTGTTACATTACATTCACTAGTAGGAGTGAGAAAAACATCACGGGGTGGGGCGCATTGTATGGGTGTGTGATACATTAAATTCACTATTAGGAGTGAGAAAAACTTCACGGGGTGGTGCGCACTGTATGGGTGTGTGTTACATTACATTCACTAGTAGGAGTGAAAAAACATCACGGGGTGGTGTGAATCGGAGGGTCTGAATTAGGATAGGTACTGAGTGGCAACGTAGGATGGAGAAAAGCAACGCGGGGTGGTCAGCATGCGGAGGTCAGTGAACATGCAGTGGCAATGTAGGATAGGTTTCTGAAAAACATCGCGGGGTGGTGCGCCTTGTATGGGTGTGTGTTACATTACATTCACTAGTAGGAGTGAGAAACTCATCACGGGGTGGTGCGCATTGTATGGGTGTGTGTTACATTACATTCACTAGTAGGAGTGAGAAAAACATCACGGGGTGGTGTGAATCGGAGGGTCTGAATTAGGATAGGCAGTGAGTGGCATGTAGGATGGAGAAAAGCACCGCGGGGTGGTCAGCATGGAGAGCTCAGGGAACATGCAGTGGCAATGTAGCATAGGTTTCTGAAAAACATCGCGGGGTGGTGCGCATTTTATCGGTGTGTGTTACATTACATTCACTAGTAGGAGTGAGAAAACCATCACGGGTTGGTGTGAATCGGAGAGTCTGAATTAGGATAGGCAGTGAGTGGCAATGTAGGATGGAGAAAAGCACCGCGGGGTGGTCAGCATGGGGAGGTCAGGGAACATGCAGTGGCAATGTAGGATAGGTTTCCGAAAAACATCGTGGGGTGGTGCGCATTGTTTGGGTGTGTGTTACAATACATTCACTAGTAGGAGTGAGAAAAACATCACGGGGTGGTGCGCATGGTATGGGTGTGTGTTACATTACATTCACTAGTAGGAGTGAGAAAAACATCACGGGGTGGTGTGAATCGGAGGGTCTGAATTAGGATAGGCAGTGAGTGGCAATGTAGGATGGAGAAAAGCACGGCGGGGTGGTCAAAATGGGGAGGTCAGGGAACATGCAGTGGCAATGTAGGATAGGTTTCTGAAAAACATCGCGGGGTGGTGCGCTTTGTATGGGTGTGTGTTACATTACATACACTAGCAGGAGTGAGAAAAACATCACGGGGTGGTGCGCATTGTATGGGTGTGTGTTACATTACATTCACTAGTGGGAGTGAGAAAAACATCACGGGGTGGTGTGAATCGGAGGGTCTGAATTAGGATAGGCAGTGAGTGGCAATGTAGGATGGAGAAAAGCACCGCAGGGTGGTCAGCATGGGGAGGTCAGGGAACATGCAGTGGCAATGTACGATAGGTTTCTGAAAAATATCGAGGGGTGGTGCGCATTGTATGGGTGTGTGTTACATTACATTCACTTGTAGGAGTGAGAAAAACATCACGGGGTGGTGTGAATCGGAGGGTCTGAATTAGGATAGGCAGTGAGTGGCAATGTAGGATGGAGAAAAGCACTGCGGGGTGGTCAGCATGGGGAGCTCAGGGAACATGCAGTGGCAATGTAGGATAGGTTTCTGAAAAACATCGCGGGGTGGTGCGCATTGTATGGGTGTGTGTTACTTTACATTCAGTAGTAGGAGTGAGAAAAACATCACGGGGTGGTGCGCATTGTATGGGTGTGTGTTACATTATATTCACTAGTAGGAGTGAGAAAAACATCACGGGGTGGTTCGAATCGGAGGGTCAGTATTAGGATAGGCTGTGAGTGGCAATGAAGGATGGAGAAAAGCACCGCGGGGTGGTCAGCATGGGGAGGTCAGGGAACATGCAGTGGCAATGTAGGATAGGTTTCTGAAAAACATTGCGGGGTGGTGCGCATTGTATGGGTGTGTGTTACATTACATTCACTAGTAGGAGTGAGAAAAACATCACGGGGTGGTGCGCATTGTATGGGTGTGTGTTACATTACATTCACTTGTAGGAGTGAGAAAAACATCACGGGGTGGTGTGAATCGGAGGGTCTGAATTAGGATAGGCAGTGAGTGGCAATGTAGGATGGAGAAAAGCACTGCGGGGTGGTCAGCATGGGGAGGTCAGGGAACATGCAGTGGCAATGTAGGATAGGTTTCTGAAAAACATCGCGGGGTGGTGCGCATGGTATGGGTGTGTGTTACTTTACATTCAGTAGTAGGAGTGAGAAAAATATCACGGGGTGGTTCGCATTGTATGGGTGTGTGTTACATTACATTCACTAGTAGGAGTGAGAAAAACATCACGGGGTGGTGTGAATCGGAGGGTCTGAATTAGGATATGCAGTGAGTGGCAATGAAGGATGGAGAAAAGCACTGCGGGGTGGTCAGCATGGGGAAGTCAGGGAACATGCAATGGCAATGTTGGATAGGTTTCTGAAAAACATCGCGGGGTGGTGCGCATTGTATGGGTGTGTGTTACATTACATTCACTAGTAGGAGTGAGAAAAACATCACTGTGTGGTGCGCATTGTATGGGTGTGTGTTACATTACATTCACTAGTAGGAGTGAGAAAAACATCACGGTGTGGTGTGAATCGGAGGGTCTGAATTAGGATAGGCAGTGAGTGGCAATGTAGGATGGACAAAAGCACCGCGGGGTGGTCAGCATGGGGAGGTCAGGGAACATGCAGTGGCAATGTAGGATAGGTTTCTGAAAAACATCGCGGGGTGGTGCGCATTGTATGGGTGTGTGTTACATTACATTCACTAGTAGGAGTGAGAAACTCATCACGGGGTGGTGCGCATTGTATGGGTGTGTGTTACATTACATTCACTAGTAGGAGTGAGAAAAACATCACGGGGTGGTGTGAATCGGAGGGTCTGAATGAGGATAGGCAGTGAGTGGCAACGTAGGATGGAGAAAAGCACCGCGGGGTGGTCAGGATGGGGAGGTCAGTGAACATGCAGTGGCAATGTAGGATAGGTTTCTAAAAAACATCGCGGGGTGGTCCGCCTTGTATGAGTGTGTGTTACATTACATTCACTAGTAGGAGTGAGAAACTCATCACGGGGTGGTGCGCATTGTATGGGTGTGTGTTACATTACATTCACTAGTAGGAGTGAGAAAAACATCACGGGTTGGTGTGAATCGGAGAGTCTGAACTAGGATAGGCAGTGAGTGTGGCAATGTAGGATGGAGAAAAGCACCGCGGGGTGGTCAGCATGGGGAGGTCAGGGAACATGCAGTGGCAATGTAGGATAGGTTTCTGAAAAACATCGCGGGGTGGTGCGCATTGTATGGGTGTGAGTTACATTACATTCACTAGTAGGAGTGAGAAAAACATCACGGGGTGGTGCGCATGGTATGGGTGTGTGTTACATTACATTCACTAGTAGGAGTGAGAAAAACATCACGGGGTGGTGTGAATCGGAGGGTCTGAATTAGGATAGGCAGTGAGTGGCAATGTAGGATGGAGAAAAGCACGGCGGGGTGGTCAACATGGGGAGGTTAGGGAACATGCAGTGGCAATGTAGGATAGGTTTCTGAAAAACATCGCGGGGTGGTGCGCTTTGTATGGGTGTGTGTTACATTACATACACTAGCAGGAGTGAGAAAAACATCACGGGGTGGTGCGCATTGTATGGGTGTGTGTTACATTACATTCACTAGTGGGAGTGAGAAAAACATCACGGGGTGGTGTGAATCGGAGGGTCTGAATTAGGATAGGCAGTGAGTGGCAATGTAGGATGGAGAAAAGCACCGCAGGGTGGTCAGCATGGGGAGGTCAGGGAACATGCAGTGGCAATGTACGATAGGTTTCTGAAAAATATCGAGGGGTGGTGCGCATTGTATGGGTGTGTGTTACATTACATTCACTTGTAGGAGTGAGAAAAACATCACGGGGTGGTGTGAATCGGAGGGTCTGAATTAGGATAGGCAGTGAGTGGCAATGTAGGATGGAGAAAAGCACTGCGGGGTGGTCAGCATGGGGAGCTCAGGGAACATGCAGTGGCAATGTAGGATAGGTTTCTGAAAAACATCGCGGGGTGGTGCGCATTGTATGGGTGTGTGTTACTTTACATTCAGTAGTAGGAGTGAGAAAAACATCACGGGGTGGTGCGCATTGTATGGGTGTGTGTTACATTACATTCACTAGTAGGAGTGAGAAAAACATCACGGGGTGGTTCGAATCGGAGGGTCAGAATTAGGATAGGCTGTGAGTGGCAATGAAGGATGGAGAAAAGCACCGCGGGGTGGTCAGCATGGGGAGGTCAGGGAACATGCAGTGGCAATGTAGGATAGGTTTCTGAAAAACATTGCGGGGTGGTGCGCATTGTATGGGTGTGTGTTACATTACATTCACTAGTAGGAGTGAGAAAAACATCACGGGGTGGTGCGCATTGTATGGGTGTGTGTTACATTACATTCACTTGTAGGAGTGAGAAAAACATCACGGGGTGGTGTGAATCGGAGGGTCTGAATTAGGATAGGCAGTGAGTGGCAATGTAGGATGGAGAAAAGCACTGCGGGGTGGTCAGCATGGGGAGGTCAGGGAACATGCAGTGGCAATGTCGGATAGGTTTCTGAAAAACATCGAGGGGTGGTGCGCATGGTATGGGTGTGTGTTACTTTACATTCAGTAGTAGGAGTGAGAAAAATATCACGGGGTGGTTCGCATTGTATGGGTGTGTGTTACATTACATTCACTAGTAGGAGTGAGAAAAACATCACGGGGTGGTGTGAATCGGAGGGTCTGAATTAGGATAGGCAGTGAGTGGCAATGTAGGATGGAGAAAAGCACTGCGGGGTGGTCAGCATGGGGAGCTCAGGGAACATGCAGTGGCAATGTAGGATAGGTTTCTGAAAAACATCGCGGGGTGGTGCGCATGGTATGGGTGTGTGTTACTTTACATTCAGTAGTAGGAGTGAGAAAAATATCACGGGGTGGTTCGCATTGTATGGGTGTGTGTTACATTACATTCACTAGTAGGAGTGAGAAAAACATCACGGGGTGGTGTGAATCGGAGGGTCTGAATTAGGATAGGCAGTGAGTGGCAATGTAGGATGGAGAAAAGCACTGCGGGGTGGTCAGCATGGGGAGCTCAGGGAACATGCAGTGGCAATGTCGGATAGGTTTCTGAAAAACATCGCGGGGTGGTGCGCATTGTATGGGTGTGTGGTACATTACATTCACTAGTAGGAGTGAGAAAAACATCACGTGGTGGGGCGCATTGTATGGGGGTGTGTTACATTACATTCACTAGTAGGAGTGAGAAAAACATCACGGGGTGGGGCGCATTGTATGGGTGTGTGATACATTAAATTCACTATTAGGAGTGAGAAAAACTTCACGGGGTGGTGCGCACTGTATGGGTGTGTGTTACATTACATTCACTAGTAGGAGTGAAAAAACATCACGGGGTGGTGTGAATCGGAGGGTCTGAATTAGGATAGGTACTGAGTGGCAACGTAGGATGGAGAAAAGCAACGCAGGGTGGTCAGCATGCGGAGGTCAGTGAACATGCAGTGGCAATGTAGGATAGGTTTCTGAAAAACATCGCGGGGTGGTGCGCCTTGTATGGGTGTGTGTTACATTACATTCACTAGTAGGAGTGAGAAACTCATCACGGGGTGGTGCGCATTGTATGGGTGTGTGTTACATTACATTCACTAGTAGGAGTGAGAAAAACATCACGGGGTGGTGTGAATCGGAGGGTCTGAATTAGGATAGGCAGTGAGTGGCAATGTAGGATGGAGAAAAGCACCGCGGGGTGGTCAGCATGGAGAGCTCAGGGAACATGCAGTGGCAATGTAGGATAGGTTTCTGAAAAACATCGCGGGGTGGTGCGCATTTTATCGGTGTGTGTTACATTACATTCACTAGTAGGAGTGAGAAAAACATCACGGGTTGGTGTGAATCGGAGAGTCTGAATTAGGATAGGCAGTGAGTGGCAATGTAGGATGGAGAAAAGCACCGCGGGGTGGTCAGCATGGGGAGGTCAGGGAACATGCAGTGGCAATGTAGGATAGGTTTCCGAAAAACATCGTGGGGTGGTGCGCATTGTTTGGGTGTGTGTTACAATACATTCACTAGTAGGAGTGAGAAAAACATCACGGGGTGGTGCGCATGGTATGGGTGTGTGTTACATTACATTCACTAGTAGGAGTGAGAAAAACATCACGGGGTGGTGTGAATCGGAGGGTCTGAATTAGGATAGGCAGTGAGTGGCAATGTAGGATGGAGAAAAGCACGGCGGGGTGGTCAAAATGGGGAGGTCAGGGAACATGCAGTGGCAATGTAGGATAGGTTTCTGAAAAACATCGCGGGGTGGTGCGCTTTGTATGGGTGTGTGTTACATTACATACACTAGCAGGAGTGAGAAAAACATCACGGGGTGGTGCGCATTGTATGGGTGTGTGTTACATTACATTCACTAGTGGGAGTGAGAAAAACATCACGGGGTGGTGTGAATCGGAGGGTCTGAATTAGGATAGGCAGTGAGTGGCAATGTAGGATGGAGAAAAGCACCGCAGGGTGGTCAGCATGGGGAGGTCAGGGAACATGCAGTGGCAATGTACGATAGGTTTCTGAAAAATATCGAGGGGTGGTGCGCATTGTATGGGTGTGTGTTACATTACATTCACTTGTAGGAGTGAGAAAAACATCACGGGGTGGTGTGAATCGGAGGGTCTGAATTAGGATAGGCAGTGAGTGGCAATGTAGGATGGAGAAAAGCACTGCGGGGTGGTCAGCATGGGGAGCTCAGGGAACATGCAGTGGCAATGTAGGATAGGTTTCTGAAAAACATCGCGGGGTGGTGCGCATTGTATGGGTGTGTGTTACTTTACATTCAGTAGTAGGAGTGAGAAAAACATCACGGGGTGGTGCGCATTGTATGGGTGTGTGTTACATTACATTCACTAGTAGGAGTGAGAAAAACATCACGGGGTGGTTCGAATCGGAGGGTCAGAATTAGGATAGGCTGTGAGTGGCAATGAAGGATGGAGAAAAGCACCGCGGGGTGGTCAGCATGGGGAGGTCAGGGAACATGCAGTGGCAATGTAGGATAGGTTTCTGAAAAACATTGCGGGGTGGTGCGCATTGTATGGGTGTGTGTTACATTACATTCACTAGTAGGAGTGAGAAAAACATCACGGGGTGGTGCGCATTGTATGGGTGTGTGTTACATTACATTCACTTGTAGGAGTGAGAAAAACATCACGGGGTGGTGTGAATCGGAGGGTCTGAATTAGGATAGGCAGTGAGTGGCAATGTAGGATGGAGAAAAGCACTGCGGGGTGGTCAGCATGGGGAGGTCAGGGAACATGCAGTGGCAATGTAGGATAGGTTTCTGAAAAACATCGCGGGGTGGTGCGCATGGTATGGGTGTGTGTTACTTTACATTCAGTAGTAGGAGTGAGAAAAATATCACGGGGTGGTTCGCATTGTATGGGTGTGTGTTACATTACATTCACTAGTAGGAGTGAGAAAAACATCACGGGGTGGTGTGAATCGGAGGGTCTGAATTAGGATATGCAGTGAGTGGCAATGAAGGATGGAGAAAAGCACTGCGGGGTGGTCAGCATGGGGAAGTCAGGGAACATGCAATGGCAATGTTGGATAGGTTTCTGAAAAACATCGCGGGGTGGTGCGCATTGTATGGGTGTGTGTTACATTACATTCACTAGTAGGAGTGAGAAAAACATCACTGTGTGGTGCGCATTGTATGGGTGTGTGTTACATTACATTCACTAGTAGGAGTGAGAAAAACATCACGGTGTGGTGTGAATCGGAGGGTCTGAATTAGGATAGGCAGTGAGTGGCAATGTAGGATGGACAAAAGCACCGCGGGGTGGTCAGCATGGGGAGGTCAGGGAACATGCAGTGGCAATGTAGGATAGGTTTCTGAAAAACATCGCGGGGTGGTGCGCATTGTATGGGTGTGTGTTACATTACATTCACTAGTAGGAGTGAGAAACTCATCACGGGGTGGTGCGCATTGTATGGGTGTGTGTTACATTACATTCACTAGTAGGAGTGAGAAAAACATCACGGGGTGGTGTGAATCGGAGGGTCTGAATGAGGATAGGCAGTGAGTGGCAACGTAGGATGGAGAAAAGCACCGCGGGGTGGTCAGGATGGGGAGGTCAGTGAACATGCAGTGGCAATGTAGGATAGGTTTCTAAAAAACATCGCGGGGTGGTCCGCCTTGTATGAGTGTGTGTTACATTACATTCACTAGTAGGAGTGAGAAACTCATCACGGGGTGGTGCGCATTGTATGGGTGTGTGTTACATTACATTCACTAGTAGGAGTGAGAAAAACATCACGGGTTGTTGTGAATCGGAGAGTCTGAACTAGGATAGGCAGTGAGTGTGGCAATGTAGGATGGAGAAAAGCACCGCGGGGTGGTCAGCATGGGGAGGTCAGGGAACATGCAGTGGCAATGTAGGATAGGTTTCTGAAAAACATCGCGGGGTGGTGCGCATTGTATGGGTGTGAGTTACATTACATTCACTAGTAGGAGTGAGAAAAACATCACGGGGTGGTGCGCATGGTATGGGTGTGTGTTACATTACATTCACTAGTAGGAGTGAGAAAAACATCACGGGGTGGTGTGAATCGGAGGGTCTGAATTAGGATAGGCAGTGAGTGGCAATGTAGGATGGAGAAAAGCACGGCGGGGTGGTCAACATGGGGAGGTTAGGGAACATGCAGTGGCAATGTAGGATAGGTTTCTGAAAAACATCGCGGGGTGGTGCGCTTTGTATGGGTGTGTGTTACATTACATACACTAGCAGGAGTTAGAAAAACATCACGGGGTGGTGCGCATTGTATGGGTGTGTGTTACATTACATTCACTAGTGGGAGTGAGAAAAACATCATGGGGTGGTGTGAATCGGAGGGTCTGAATTAGGATAGGCAGTGAGTGGCAATGTAGGATGGAGAAAAGCACCGCAGGGTGGTCAGCATGGGGAGGTCAGGGAACATGCAGTGGCAATGTACGATAGGTTTCTGAAAAATATCGAGGGGTGGTGCGCATTGTATGGGTGTGTGTTACATTACATTCACTTGTAGGAGTGAGAAAAACATCACGGGGTGGTGTGAATCGGAGGGTCTGAATTAGGATAGGCAGTGAGTGGCAATGTAGGATGGAGAAAAGCACTGCGGGGTGGTCAGCATGGGGAGCTCAGGGAACATGCAGTGGCAATGTAGGATAGGTTTCTGAAAAACATCGCGGGGTGGTGCGCATTGTATGGGTGTGTGTTACTTTACAATCAGTAGTAGGAGTGAGAAAAACATCACGGGGTGGTGCGCATTGTATGGGTGTGTGTTACATTACATTCACTAGTAGGAGTGAGAAAAACATCACGGGGTGGTTCGAATCGGAGGGTCAGAATTAGGATAGGCTGTGAGTGGCAATGAAGGATGGAGAAAAGCACCGCGGGGTGGTCAGCATGGGGAGGTCAGGGAACATGCAGTGGCAATGTAGGATAGGTTTCTGAAAAACATTGCGGGGTGGTGCGCATTGTATGGGTGTGTGTTACATTACATTCACTAGTAGGAGTGAGAAAAACATCACGGGGTGGTGCGCATTGTATGGGTGTGTGTTACATTACATTCACTTGTAGGAGTGAGAAAAACATCACGGGGTGGTGTGAATCGGAGGGTCTGAATTAGGATAGGCAGTGAGTGGCAATGTAGGATGGAGAAAAGCACTGCGGGGTGGTCAGCATGGGGAGGTCAGGGAACATGCAGTGGCAATGTCGGATAGGTTTCTGAAAAACATCGAGGGGTGGTGCGCATGGTATGGGTGTGTGTTACTTTACATTCAGTAGTAGGAGTGAGAAAAATATCACGGGGTGGTTCGCATTGTATGGGTGTGTGTTACATTACATTCACTAGTAGGAGTGAGAAAAACATCACGGGGTGGTGTGAATCGGAGGGTCTGAATTAGGATATGCAGTGAGTGGCAATGAAGGATGGAGAAAAGCACTGCGGGGTGGTCAGCATGGGGAAGTCAGGGAACATGCAATGGCAATGTTGGATAGGTTTCTGAAAAACATCGCGGGGTGGTGCGCATTGTATGGGTGTGTGTTACATTACATTCACTAGTAGGAGTGAGAAAAACATCACTGTGTGGTGCGCATTGTATGGGTGTGTGTTACATTACATTCACTAGTAGGAGTGAGAAAAACATCACGGTGTGGTGTGAATCGGAGGGTCTGAATTAGGATAGGCAGTGAGTGGCAATGTAGGATGGACAAAAGCACCGCGGGGTGGTCAGCATGGGGAGGTCAGGGAACATGCAGTGGCAATGTAGGATAGGTTTCTGAAAAACATCGCGGGGTGGTGCGCATTGTATGGGTGTGTGTTACATTACATTCACTAGTAGGAGTGAGAAACTCATCACGGGGTGGTGCGCATTGTATGGGTGTGTGTTACATTACATTCACTAGTAGGAGTGAGAAAAACATCACGGGGTGGTGTGAATCGGAGGGTCTGAATTAGGATAGGCAGTGAGTGGCAACGTAGGATGGAGAAAAGCACCGCGGGGTGGTCAGGATGGGGAGGTCAGTGAACATGCAGTGGCAATGTAGGATAGGTTTCTAAAAAACATCGCGGGGTGGTCCGCCTTGTATGAGTGTGTGTTACATTACATTCACTAGTAGGAGTGAGAAACTCATCACGGGGTGGTGCGCATTGTATGGGTGTGTGTTACATTACATTCACTAGTAGGAGTGAGAAAAACATCACGGGTTGGTGTGAATCGGAGAGTCTGAACTAGGATAGGCAGTGAGTGTGGCAATGTAGGATGGAGAAAAGCACCGCGGGGTGGTCAGCATGGGGAGGTCAGGGAACATGCAGTGGCAATGTAGGATAGGTTTCTGAAAAACATCGCGGGGTGGTGCGCATTGTATGGGTGTGAGTTACATTACATTCACTAGTAGGAGTGAGAAAAACATCACCGGGTGATGCGCATTGTATGGGTGTGTGTTACATTACATTCACTAGTAGGAGTGAGAAAAACACCACGGGGTGGTGTGAATCGGAGGGTCTGAATTAGGATAGGCAGTGAGTGGCAATGTAGGATGGAGAAAAGCACCGCGGGGTGGTCAGCATGGGGAGGTCAGGAAACATGCAGTGGCAATGTAGGATAGGTTTCTGAAAAACATCGCGGGGTGGTGCGCATTGTATGGGTGTGTGTTACATTACATTCACTAGTAGGAGTGAGAAAAACATCACGGGGTGGTGTGATTCGGAGGGTCTGAATTAGGATAGGCATTGAGTGGCAATGTACGATGGAGAAAAGCACCGCGGGATGGTTAGCATGGGGAGGTCAGGGAACATGCAGTGGCAATGTAGGATAGGTTTCCGAAAAACATCGTGGGGTGGTGCGCATTGTTTGGGTGTGTGTTACAATACATTCACTAGTAGGAGTGAGAAAAACATCACGGGGTGGTGCGCATTGTATGGGTGTGTGTTACATTACATTCACCAGTAGGAGTGAGAAAAACATCACGGGGTGGTGTGAATCGGAGGGTCTGAATTAGGATAGGCAGTGAGTGGCAATGTAGGATGGAGAAAAGCACCGCGGGGTGGTCAGCACGGGGAGGTCAGGGAACATGCAGTGGCAATGTAGGATAGGTTTCTGAAAAACATGGCGGGTTGGTGCGCATTGTATGGGTGTGAGTTACATTACATTCACTAGTAGGAGTGAGAAAAACATCACGGGGTGGTGCGCATTGTATGGGTGTGTGTTACATTATATTCAATAGTAGGAGTGCGAAAAACACCACGGGGTGGTGTGAATCGGAGGGTCTGAATTAGGATAGGCAGTGAGTGGCAATGTAGGATGGAGAAAAGCACCGCGGGGTGGTCAGCATGGGGAGGTCAGGGAACATGCAGTGGCAATGTAGGATAGGTTTCTGAAAAACATCGCGGGGTGGTGCGCATTGTATGGGTGTGTGTTACATTACATTCACTAGTACGAGTGAGAAAAACAGCACGGGGTGGTGCGCATTGTATGGGTGTGTGTTACATTACATTCAGTAGTAGGAGTGAGAAAAACATCACGGGGTGGTGTGAATCGGAGGGTCTGAATTAGGATAGGCAGTGAGTGGCAATGTAGGATGGAGAAAAGCACCGCGGGGTGGTCAGCATGGGGAGGTCAGGGAACATGCAGTGGCAATGTAGGATAGGTTTCCGAAAAACATCGCGGGGTGGTGCGCCTTGTATGGGTGTGTGTTACATTACATTCACTAGTAGGAGTGAGAAACTCATCACGGGGTGGTGCGCATTGTATGGGTGTGTGTTACATTGCATTCACTAGTAGGAGTGAGAAAAACATCACGGGGTGGTGTGAATCGGAGGGTCTGAATTAGGATAGGCAGTGAGTGGCAATGTAGGATGGAGAAAAGCACCGCGGGGTGGTCAGCATGGGGAGGTCAGGGAACATGCAGTGGCAATGTAGGATAGGTTTCTGAAAAACATCGTGCGGTGGTGCGCATTGTATGGGTGTGTGTTACATTACATTCACTAGTACGAGTGAGAAAAACAGCACGGGGTGGTGCGCATTGTATGGGTGTGTGTTACATTACATTCAGTAGTAGGAGTGAGAAAAACATCACGGGGTGGTGTGAATCGGAGGGTCTGAATTAGGATAGGCAGTGAGTGGCAATGTAGGATGGAGAAAAGCACCGCGGGGTGGTCAGCATGGGGAGGTCAGGGAACATGCAGTGGCAATGTAGGATAGGTTTCCGAAAAACATCGCGGGGTGGTGCGCCTTGTATGGGTGTGTGTTACATTACATTCACTAGTAGGAGTGAGAAACTCATCACGGGGTGGTGCGCATTGTATGGGTGTGAGTTACATTACATTCACTAGTAGGAGTGAGAAAAACATCACGGGGTGGTGCGCATTGTATGGGTGTGTGTTACATTATATTCAATAGTAGGAGTGCGAAAAACACCACGGGGTGGTGTGAATCGGAGGGTCTGAATTAGGATAGGCAGTGAGTGGCAATGTAGGATGCAGAAAAGCACCGCGGGGTGGTCAGCATGGGGAGGTCAGGGAACATGCAGTGGCAATGTAGGATAGGTTTCCGAAAAACATCGTGGGGTGGTTCGCATTGTTTGGGTGTGTGTTACAATACATTCACTAGTAGGAGTGAGAAAAACATCACGGGGTGGTGCGCATTGTATGTGTGTGTGTTACATTACATTCACTAGTAGGAGTGAGAAAAACATCACGGGGTGGTGTGAATCGGAGGGTCTGAATTAGGATAGGCAGTGAGTGGCAATATAGGATGGAGAAAAGCACCGCGGGGTGGTCAGCATGGGGACGTCTGGGAACATGCAGTGGCAATGTAGGATAGGTTTCTGAAAAACATCGCGGGGTGGTGCGCATTGTATGGGTGTGTGTTACATTACATTCACTAGTAGGAGTGAGAAAAACATCACGGGGTGGTGCGCATTGTATGGGTGTGTGTTACATTACATTCACTAGTAGGAGTGAGAAAAACATCATGGGGTGGTGCGCATTGTATGGGTGTGTGTTACATTACATTCACTAGTAGCAGTGAGAAAAACATCACGGGGTGGTGTGAATCGGACGGTCTGAATTAGGATAGGCAGTGAGTGGCAATGTAGGATGGAGAAAAGCACCGCGGGGTGGTCAGCATGGGGAGGTCAGGGAACATGCAGTGGCAATGTAGGATAGGTTTCTGAAAAACATCGTGCGGTGGTGCGCTTTGTATGGGTGTGTGTTACATTACATTCACTAGTAGGAGTGAGAAAAACATCACGGGGTGGTGCGGATTGTATGGGTGTGTGTTACATTACATTCACTAGTGGGAGTGAGAAAAACATCACGGGGTGGTGTGAATCGGAGGGTCTGAATTAGGATAGGCAGTGAGTGTCAATGTAGGATGGAGAAAAGCACCGCGGGGTGGTCAGCATGGGGAGGTCAGGGAACATGCAGTGGCAATGTAGGATAGGTTTCTGAAAAATATCGAGGGGTGGTGCGCATTGTTTGGGTGTGTGTTACATTACATTCACTTGTAGGAGTGAGAAAAACATCACGGGGTCGTGTGAATCGGAGGGTCTGAATTAGGATAGGCAGTGAGTGGCAATGTACGATGGAGAAAAGCACTGCGGGGTGGTCAGCATGGGGAGGTCAGGGAACATGCAGTGGCAATGTAGGATAGGTTTCTGAAAACCATCGCGGAGTGGTGCGCATTTTATGGGTGTGTGTTACATGACATTCACTAGTAGGAGTGAGAAAAACATCGCGGGGTGGTGCGCATGGTATGGGTGTGTGTTACATTACATTCACTAGTAGGAGTGAGAAAAACATCATGGGGTGGTGTGAATCGGAGGGTCTGAATTAGGATAGGCAGTGAGTGGCAATGTAGGATGGAGAAAAGCACGGCGGGGTGGTCAACATGGGGAGGTCAGGGAAAATGCAGTGGCAATGTAGGATAGGTTTCTGAAAAACATCGCGGGGTGGTGCGCTTTGTATGGGTGTGTGTTACATTACATACACTAGCAGGAGTGAGAAAAACATCACGGGGTGGTGCGCATTGTATGGGTGTGTGTTACATTACATTCACTAGTGGGAGTGAGAAAAACATCACGGGGTGGTGTGAATCGGAGGGTCTGAATTAGGATAGGCAGTGAGTGGCAAGGTAGGATGGAGAAAAGCACCGCAGGGTGGTCAGCATGGGGAGGTCAGGGAACATGCAGTGGCAATGTACGATAGGTTTCTGAAAAATATCGAGGGGTGGTGCGCATTGTATCGGTGTGTGTTACATTACATTCACTTGTAGGAGTGAGAAAAACATCACGGGGTGGTGTGAATCGGAGGGTCTGAATTAGGATAGGCAGTGAGTGGCAATGTAGGATGGAGAAAAGCACTGCGGGGTGGTCAGCATGGGGAGCTCAGGGAACATGCAGTGGCAATGTAGGATAGGTTTCTGAAAAACATCGCGGGGAGGTGCGCATTGTATGGGTGTGTGTTACTTTACATTCAGTAGTAGGAGTGAGAAAAACATCACGGGGTGGTGCGCATTGTATGGGTGTGTGTTACATTACATTCACTAGTAGGAGTGAGAAAAACATCACGGGGTGGTGCGCATTGTATGGGTGTGTGTTACATTACATTCACTAGTAGGAGTGAGAAAAACATCATGGGGTGGTGCGCATTGTATGGGTGTGTGTTACATTACATTCACTAGTAGCAGTGAGAAAAACATCACGGGGTGGTGTGAATCGGACGGTCTGAATTAGGATAGGCAGTGAGTGGCAATGTAGGATGGAGAAAAGCACCGCGGGGTGGTCAGCATGGGGAGGTCAGGGAACATGCAGTGGCAATGTAGGATAGGTTTCTGAAAAACATCGTGCGGTGGTGCGCTTTGTATGGGTGTGTGTTACATTACATTCACTAGTAGGAGTGAGAAAAACATCACGGGGTGGTGCGGATTGTATGGGTGTGTGTTACATTACATTCACTAGTGGGAGTGAGAAAAACATCACGGGGTGGTGTGAATCGGAGGGTCTGAATTAGGATAGGCAGTGAGTGTCAATGTAGGATGGAGAAAAGCACCGCGGGGTGGTCAGCATGGGGAGGTCAGGGAACATGCAGTGGCAATGTAGGATAGGTTTCTGAAAAATATCGAGGGGTGGTGCGCATTGTTTGGGTGTGTGTTACATTACATTCACTTGTAGGAGTGAGAAAAACATCACGGGGTCGTGTGAATCGGAGGGTCTGAATTAGGATAGGCAGTGAGTGGCAATGTACGATGGAGAAAAGCACTGCGGGGTGGTCAGCATGGGGAGGTCAGGGAACATGCAGTGGCAATGTAGGATAGGTTTCTGAAAACCATCGCGGAGTGGTGCGCATTTTATGGGTGTGTGTTACATGACATTCACTAGTAGGAGTGAGAAAAACATCGCGGGGTGGTGCGCATGGTATGGGTGTGTGTTACATTACATTCACTAGTAGGAGTGAGAAAAACATCATGGGGTGGTGTGAATCGGAGGGTCTGAATTAGGATAGGCAGTGAGTGGCAATGTAGGATGGAGAAAAGCACGGCGGGGTGGTCAACATGGGGAGGTCAGGGAAAATGCAGTGGCAATGTAGGATAGGTTTCTGAAAAACATCGCGGGGTGGTGCGCTTTGTATGGGTGTGTGTTACATTACATACACTAGCAGGAGTGAGAAAAACATCACGGGGTGGTGCGCATTGTATGGGTGTGTGTTACATTACATTCACTAGTGGGAGTGAGAAAAACATCACGGGGTGGTGTGAATCGGAGGGTCTGAATTAGGATAGGCAGTGAGTGGCAATGTAGGATGGAGAAAAGCACCGCAGGGTGGTCAGCATGGGGAGGTCAGGGAACATGCAGTGGCAATGTACGATAGGTTTCTGAAAAATATCGAGGGGTGGTGCGCATTGTATCGGTGTGTGTTACATTACATTCACTTGTAGGAGTGAGAAAAACATCACGGGGTGGTGTGAATCGGAGGGTCTGAATTAGGATAGGCAGTGAGTGGCAATGTAGGATGGAGAAAAGCACTGCGGGGTGGTCAGCATGGGGAGCTCAGGGAACATGCAGTGGCAATGTAGGATAGGTTTCTGAAAAACATCGCGGGGTGGTGCGCATTGTATGGGTGTGTGTTACTTTACATTCAGTAGTAGGAGTGAGAAAAACATCACGGGGTGGTGCGCATTGTATGGGTGTGTGTTACATTACATTCACTAGTAGGAGTGAGAAAAACATCACGGGGTGGTTCGAATCGGAGGGTCAGAATTAGGATAGGCAGTGAGTGGCAATGAAGGATGGAGAAAAGCACCGCGGGGTGGTCAGCATGGGGAGGCCAGGGAACATGCAGTGGCAATGTAGGATAGGTTTCTGAAAAACATTGCGGGGTGGTGCGCATTGTATGGGTGTGTGTTACATTACATTCACTAGTAGGAGTGAGAAAAACATCACGGGGTGGTGCGCATTGTATGGGTGTGTGTTACATTACATTCACTTGTAGGAGTGAGAAAAACATCACGGGGTGGTGTGAATCGGAGGGTCTGAATTAGGATAGGCAGTGAGTGGCAATGTAGGATGGAGAAAAGCACTGCGGGGTGGTCAGCATGGGGAGGTCAGGGAACATGCAGTGGCAATGTAGGATAGGTTTCTGAAAAACATCGCGGGGTGGTGCGCATGGTATGGGTGTGTGTTACTTTACATTCAGTAGTAGGAGTGAGAAAAATATCACGGGGTGGTGCGCATTGTATGGGTGTGTGTTACATTACATTCACTAGTAGGAGTGAGAAAAACATCACGGGGTGGTGTGAATCGGAGGGTCTGAATTAGGATATGCAGTGAGTGGCAATGAAGGATGGAGAAAAGCACTGCGGGGTGGTCAGCATGGGGAAGTCAGGGAACATGCAGTGGCAATGTTGGATAGGTTTCTGAAAAACATCGCGGGGTGGTGCGCATTATATGGGTGTGTGTTACATTACATTCACTAGTAGGAGTGAGAAAATCATCACTGTGTGGTGCGCATTGTATGGGTGTGTGTTACATTACATTCACTAGTAGGAGTGAGAAAAACATCACGGTGTGGTGTGAATCGGAGGGTCTGAATTAGGATAGGCAGTGAGTGGCAATGTAGGATGGACAAAAGCACCGCGGGGTGGTCAGCATGGTGAGGTCAGGGAACATGCAGTGGCAATGTAGGATAGGTTTCTGAAAAACATCGCGGGGTGGTGCGCATTGTATGGGTGTGTGTTACATTACATTCACTAGTAGGAGTGAGAAACTCATCACGGGGTGGTGCGCATTGTATGGGTGTGTGTTACATTACATTAACTAGTAGGAGTGAGAAAAACATCACGGGATGGTGTGAATCGGAGGGTCTGAATTAGGATAGGCAGTGAGTGGCAACGTAGGATGGAGAAAAGCACCGCGGGGTGGTCAGGATGGGGAGGTCAGTGAACATGCAGTGGCAATGTAGGATAGGTTTCTAAAAAACATCGCGGGGTGGTCCGCCTTGTATGAGTGTGTGTTACATTACATTCACTAGTAGGAGTGAGAAACTCATCACGGGGTGGTGCGCATTGTATGGGTGTGTGTTACATTACATTCACTAGTAGGAGTGAGAATAACATCACGGTTTGGTGTGAATCGGAGAGTCTGAATTAGGATAGGCAGTGAGTGTGGCAATGTAGGATGGAGAAAAGCACCGCGGGGTGGTCAGCATGGGGAGGTCAGTGAACATGCAGTGGCAATGTAGGATAGGTTTCTGAAAAACATCGCGGGGTGGTGCGCATTGTATGGGTGTGTGTTACATTACATTCACTAGTAGGAGTGAGAAAAACATCACGGGGTGGTGTGAATCGGAGGGTCTGAATTAGGATAGGCATTGAGTGGCAATGTACGATGGAGAAAAGCACCGCGGGGTGGTTAGCATGGGGAGGTCAGGGAACATGCAGTGGCAATGTAGGATAGGTTTCCGAAAAACATCGTGGGGTGCTGCGCATTGTTTGGGTGTGTGTTACAATACATTCACTAGTAGGAGTGAGAAAAACATCACGGGGTGGTGCGCATTGTATGGGTGTGTGTTACATTACATTCACTAGTAGGAGTGAGAAAAACATCACGGGGTGGTGTGAATCGGAGGGTCTGAATTAGGATAGGCAGTGAGTGGCAATGTAGGATGGAGAAAAGCACCGCGGGGTGGTCAGCATGGGGAGGTCAGGGAACATGCAGTGGCAATGTAGGATAGGTTTCTGAAAAACATCGCGGGTTGGTGCGCATTGTATGGGTGTGAGTTACATTACATTCACTAGTAGGAGTGAGAAAAACATCACGGGGTGGTGCGCATTGTATGGGTGTGTGTTACATTATATTCAATAGTAGGAGTGCGAAAAACACCACGGGGTGGTGTGAATCGGAGGGTCTGAATTAGGATAGGCAGTGAGTGGCAATGTAGGATGGAGAAAAGCACCGCGGGGTGGTCAGCATGGGGAGGTCAGGGAACATGCACTGGCAATGTAGGATAGGTTTCTGAAAAACATCGCGGGGTGGTGCGCATTGTATGGGTGTGTGTTACATTACATTCACTAGTAGGAGTGAGAAACTCATCACGGGGTGGTGCGCATTGTATGGGTGTGTGTTACATTACATTCACTAGTAGGAGTGAGAAAAACATCACGGGGTGGTGTGAATCGGAGGGTCTGAATTAGGATAGGCAGTGAGTGGCAACGTAGGATGGAGAAAAGCACCGCGGGGTGGTCAGGATGGGGAGGTCAGTGAACATGCAGTGGCAATGTAGGATAGGTTTCTAAAAAACATCGCGGGGTGGTCCGCCTTGTATGAGTGTGTGTTACATTACATTCACTAGTAGGAGTGAGAAACTCATCACGGGGTGGTGCGCATTGTATGGGTGTGTGTTACATTACATTCACTAGTAGGAGTGAGAATAACATCACGGTTTGGTGTGAATCGGAGAGTCTGAATTAGGATAGGGAGTGAGTGTGGCAATGTAGGATGGAGAAAAGCACCGCGGGGTGGTCAGCATGGGGAGGTCAGGGAACATGCAGTGGCAATGTAGGATAGGTTTCTGAAAAACATCGCGGGGTGGTGCGCATTGTATGGGTGTGAGTTACATTACATTCACTAGTAGGAGTGAGAAAAACATCACCTGGTGGTGCGCATTGTATGGGTGTTTGTTACATTACATTCACTAGTAGGAGTGAGAAAAACACCACGGGGTGGTGTGAATCGGAGGGTCTGAATTAGGATAGGCAGTGAGTGGCAATGTAGGATGGAGAAAAGCACCGCGGGGTGGTCAGCATGGGGAGGTCAGGGAACATGCAGTGGCAATGTAGGATAGGTTTCTGAAAAACATCGCGGGGTGGTGCGCATTGTATGGGTGTGTGTTACATTACATTCACTAGTAGGAGTGAGAAAAACATCACGGGGTGGTGTGAATCGGAGGGTCTGAATTAGGATAGGCATTGAGTGGCAATGTACGATGGAGAAAAGCACCGCGGGGTGGTTAGCATGGGGAGGTCAGGGAACATGCAGTGGCAATGTAGGATAGGTTTCCGAAAAACATCGTGGGGTGGTGCGCATTGTTTGGGTGTGTGTTACAATACATTCACTAGTAGGAGTGAGAAAAACATCACGGGGTGGTGCGCATTGTATGGGTGTGTGTTACATTACATTCACTAGTAGGAGTGAGAAAAACATCACGGGGTGGTGTGAATCGGAGGGTCTGAATTAGGATAGGCAGTGAGTGGCAATGTAGGATGGAGAAAAGCACCGCGGGGTGGTCAGCATGGGGAGGTCAGGGAACATGCAGTGGCAATGTAGGATAGGTTTCTGAAAAACATCGCGGGTTGGTGCGCATTGTATGGGTGTGAGTTACATTACATTCACTAGTAGGAGTGAGAAAAACATCACGGGGTGGTGCGCATTGTATGGGTGTGTGTTACATTATATTCAATAGTAGGAGTGCGAAAAACACCACGGGGTGGTGTGAATCGGAGGGTCTGAATTAGGATAGGCAGTGAGTGGCAATGTAGGATGGAGAAAAGCACCGCGGGGTGGTCAGCATGGGGAGGTCAGGGAACATGCAGTGGCAATGTAGGATAGGTTTCTGAAAAACATCGCGGGGTGGTGCGCATTGTATGGGTGTGTGTTACATTACATTCACTAGTACGAGTGAGAAAAACAGCACGGGGTGGTGCGCATTGTATGGGTGTGTGTTACATTACATTCAGTAGTAGGAGTGAGAAAAACATCACGGGGTGGTGTGAATCGGAGGGTCTGAATTAGGATAGGCAGTGAGTGGCAATGTAGGATGGAGAAAAGCACCGCGGGGTGGTCAGCATGGGGAGGTCAGGGAACATGCAGTGGCAATGTAGGATAGGTTTCCGAAAAACATCGTGGGGTGGTTCGCATTGTTTGGGTGTGTGTTACAATACATTCACTAGTAGGAGTGAGAAACTCATCACGGGGTGGTGCGCATGGTATGGGTGTGTGTTACATTACATTCACTAGTAGGAGTGAGAATAACATCACGGTTTGGTGTGAATCGGAGAGTCTGAATTAGGATAGGCAGTGAGTGTGGCAATGTAGGATGGAGAAAAGCACCGCGGGGTGGTCAGCATGGGGAGGTCAGTGAACATGCAGTGGCAATGTAGGATAGGTTTCTGAAAAACATCGCGGGGTGGTGCGCATTGTATGGGTGTGTGTTACATTACATTCACTAGTAGGAGTGAGAAAAACATCACGGGGTGGTGTGAATCGGAGGGTCTGAATTAGGATAGGCATTGAGTGGCAATGTACGATGGAGAAAAGCACCGCGGGGTGGTTAGCATGGGGAGGTCAGGGAACATGCAGTGGCAATGTAGGATAGGTTTCCGAAAAACATCGTGGGGTGCTGCGCATTGTTTGGGTGTGTGTTACAATACATTCACTAGTAGGAGTGAGAAAAACATCACGGGGTGGTGCGCATTGTATGGGTGTGTGTTACATTACATTCACTAGTAGGAGTGAGAAAAACATCACGGGGTGGTGTGAATCGGAGGGTCTGAATTAGGATAGGCAGTGAGTGGCAATGTAGGATGGAGAAAAGCACCGCGGGGTGGTCAGCATGGGGAGGTCAGGGAACATGCAGTGGCAATGTAGGATAGGTTTCTGAAAAACATCGCGGGTTGGTGCGCATTGTATGGGTGTGAGTTACATTACATTCACTAGTAGGAGTGAGAAAAACATCACGGGTTGGTGCGCATTGTATGGGTGTGTGTTACATTATATTCAATAGTAGGAGTGCGAAAAACACCACGGGGTGGTGTGAATCGGAGGGTCTGAATTAGGATAGGCAGTGAGTGGCAATGTAGGATGGAGAAAAGCACCGCGGGGTGGTCAGCATGGGGAGGTCAGGGAACATGCACTGGCAATGTAGGATAGGTTTCTGAAAAACATCGCGGGGTGGTGCGCATTGTATGGGTGTGTGTTACATTACATTCACTAGTAGGAGTGAGAAACTCATCACGGGGTGGTGCGCATTGTATGGGTGTGTGTTACATTACATTCACTAGTAGGAGTGAGAAAAACATCACGGGGTGGTGTGAATCGGAGGGTCTGAATTAGGATAGGCAGTGAGTGGCAACGTAGGATGGAGAAAAGCACCGCGGGGTGGTCAGGATGGGGAGGTCAGTGAACATGCAGTGGCAATGTAGGATAGGTTTCTAAAAAACATCGCGGGGTGGTCCGCCTTGTATGAGTGTGTGTTACATTACATTCACTAGTAGGAGTGAGAAACTCATCACGGGGTGGTGCGCATTGTATGGGTGTGTGTTACATTACATTCACTAGTAGGAGTGAGAATAACATCACGGTTTGGTGTGAATCGGAGAGTCTGAATTAGGATAGGGAGTGAGTGTGGCAATGTAGGATGGAGAAAAGCACCGCGGGGTGGTCAGCATGGGGAGGTCAGGGAACATGCAGTGGCAATGTAGGATAGGTTTCTGAAAAACATCGTGCGGTGGTGCGCTTTGTATGGGTGTGTGTTACATTACATTCACTAGTAGGAGTGAGAAAAACATCACGGGGTGGTGCGGATTGTATGGGTGTGTGTTACATTACATTCACTAGTGGGAGTGAGAAAAACATCACGGGGTGGTGTGAATCGGAGGGTCTGAATTAGGATAGGCAGTGAGTGTCAATGTAGGATGGAGAAAAGCACCGCGGGGTGGTCAGCATGGGGAGGTCAGGGAACATGCAGTGGCAATGTAGGATAGGTTTCTGAAAAATATCGAGGGGTGGTGCGCATTGTTTGGGTGTGTGTTACATTACATTCACTTGTAGGAGTGAGAAAAACATCACGGGGTCGTGTGAATCGGAGGGTCTGAATTAGGATAGGCAGTGAGTGGCAATGTACGATGGAGAAAAGCACTGCGGGGTGGTCAGCATGGGGAGGTCAGGGAACATGCAGTGGCAATGTAGGATAGGTTTCTGAAAACCATCGCGGAGTGGTGCGCATTTTATGGGTGTGTGTTACATGACATTCACTAGTAGGAGTGAGAAAAACATCGCGGGGTGGTGCGCATGGTATGGGTGTGTGTTACATTACATTCACTAGTAGGAGTGAGAAAAACATCATGGGGTGGTGTGAATCGGAGGGTCTGAATTAGGATAGGCAGTGAGTGGCAATGTAGGATGGAGAAAAGCACGGCGGGGTGGTCAACATGGGGAGGTCAGGGAAAATGCAGTGGCAATGTAGGATAGGTTTCTGAAAAACATCGCGGGGTGGTGCGCTTTGTATGGGTGTGTGTTACATTACATACACTAGCAGGAGTGAGAAAAACATCACGGGGTGGTGCGCATTGTATGGGTGTGTGTTACATTACATTCACTAGTGGGAGTGAGAAAAACATCACGGGGTGGTGTGAATCGGAGGGTCTGAATTAGGATAGGCAGTGAGTGGCAATGTAGGATGGAGAAAAGCACCGCAGGGTGGTCAGCATGGGGAGGTCAGGGAACATGCAGTGGCAATGTACGATAGGTTTCTGAAAAATATCGAGGGGTGGTGCGCATTGTATCGGTGTGTGTTACATTACATTCACTTGTAGGAGTGAGAAAAACATCACGGGGTGGTGTGAATCGGAGGGTCTGAATTAGGATAGGCAGTGAGTGGCAATGTAGGATGGAGAAAAGCACTGCGGGGTGGTCAGCATGGGGAGCTCAGGGAACATGCAGTGGCAATGTAGGATAGGTTTCTGAAAAACATCGCGGGGTGGTGCGCATTGTATGGGTGTGTGTTACTTTACATTCAGTAGTAGGAGTGAGAAAAACATCACGGGGTGGTGCGCATTGTATGGGTGTGTGTTACATTACATTCACTAGTAGGAGTGAGAAAAACATCACGGGGTGGTTCGAATCGGAGGGTCAGAATTAGGATAGGCAGTGAGTGGCAATGAAGGATGGAGAAAAGCACCGCGGGGTGGTCAGCATGGGGAGGCCAGGGAACATGCAGTGGCAATGTAGGATAGGTTTCTGAAAAACATTGCGGGGTGGTGCGCATTGTATGGGTGTGTGTTACATTACATTCACTAGTAGGAGTGAGAAAAACATCACGGGGTGGTGCGCATTGTATGGGTGTGTGTTACATTACATTCACTTGTAGGAGTGAGAAAAACATCACGGGGTGGTGTGAATCGGAGGGTCTGAATTAGGATAGGCAGTGAGTGGCAATGTAGGATGGAGAAAAGCACTGCGGGGTGGTCAGCATGGGGAGGTCAGGGAACATGCAGTGGCAATGTAGGATAGGTTTCTGAAAAACATCGCGGGGTGGTGCGCATGGTATGGGTGTGTGTTACTTTACATTCAGTAGTAGGAGTGAGAAAAATATCACGGGGTGGTGCGCATTGTATGGGTGTGTGTTACATTACATTCACTAGTAGGAGTGAGAAAAACATCACGGGGTGGTGTGAATCGGAGGGTCTGAATTAGGATATGCAGTGAGTGGCAATGAAGGATGGAGAAAAGCACTGCGGGGTGGTCAGCATGGGGAAGTCAGGGAACATGCAGTGGCAATGTTGGATAGGTTTCTGAAAAACATCGCGGGGTGGTGCGCATTATATGGGTGTGTGTTACATTACATTCACTAGTAGGAGTGAGAAAATCATCACTGTGTGGTGCGCATTGTATGGGTGTGTGTTACATTACATTCACTAGTAGGAGTGAGAAAAACATCACGGTGTGGTGTGAATCGGAGGGTCTGAATTAGGATAGGCAGTGAGTGGCAATGTAGGATGGACAAAAGCACCGCGGGGTGGTCAGCATGGTGAGGTCAGGGAACATGCAGTGGCAATGTAGGATAGGTTTCTGAAAAACATCGCGGGGTGGTGCGCATTGTATGGGTGTGTGTTACATTACATTCACTAGTAGGAGTGAGAAACTCATCACGGGGTGGTGCGCATTGTATGGGTGTGTGTTACATTACATTAACTAGTAGGAGTGAGAAAAACATCACGGGATGGTGTGAATCGGAGGGTCTGAATTAGGATAGGCAGTGAGTGGCAACGTAGGATGGAGAAAAGCACCGCGGGGTGGTCAGGATGGGGAGGTCAGTGAACATGCAGTGGCAATGTAGGATAGGTTTCTAAAAAACATCGCGGGGTGGTCCGCCTTGTATGAGTGTGTGTTACATTACATTCACTAGTAGGAGTGAGAAACTCATCACGGGGTGGTGCGCATTGTATGGGTGTGTGTTACATTACATTCACTAGTAGGAGTGAGAATAACATCACGGTTTGGTGTGAATCGGAGAGTCTGAATTAGGATAGGCAGTGAGTGTGGCAATGTAGGATGGAGAAAAGCACCGCGGGGTGGTCAGCATGGGGAGGTCAGTGAACATGCAGTGGCAATGTAGGATAGGTTTCTGAAAAACATCGCGGGGTGGTGCGCATTGTATGGGTGTGTGTTACATTACATTCACTAGTAGGAGTGAGAAAAACATCACGGGGTGGTGTGAATCGGAGGGTCTGAATTAGGATAGGCATTGAGTGGCAATGTACGATGGAGAAAAGCACCGCGGGGTGGTTAGCATGGGGAGGTCAGGGAACATGCAGTGGCAATGTAGGATAGGTTTCCGAAAAACATCGTGGGGTGCTGCGCATTGTTTGGGTGTGTGTTACAATACATTCACTAGTAGGAGTGAGAAAAACATCACGGGGTGGTGCGCATTGTATGGGTGTGTGTTACATTACATTCACTAGTAGGAGTGAGAAAAACATCACGGGGTGGTGTGAATCGGAGGGTCTGAATTAGGATAGGCAGTGAGTGGCAATGTAGGATGGAGAAAAGCACCGCGGGGTGGTCAGCATGGGGAGGTCAGGGAACATGCAGTGGCAATGTAGGATAGGTTTCTGAAAAACATCGCGGGTTGGTGCGCATTGTATGGGTGTGAGTTACATTACATTCACTAGTAGGAGTGAGAAAAACATCACGGGGTGGTGCGCATTGTATGGGTGTGTGTTACATTATATTCAATAGTAGGAGTGCGAAAAACACCACGGGGTGGTGTGAATCGGAGGGTCTGAATTAGGATAGGCAGTGAGTGGCAATGTAGGATGGAGAAAAGCACCGCGGGGTGGTCAGCATGGGGAGGTCAGGGAACATGCACTGGCAATGTAGGATAGGTTTCTGAAAAACATCGCGGGGTGGTGCGCATTGTATGGGTGTGTGTTACATTACATTCACTAGTAGGAGTGAGAAACTCATCACGGGGTGGTGCGCATTGTATGGGTGTGTGTTACATTACATTCACTAGTAGGAGTGAGAAAAACATCACGGGGTGGTGTGAATCGGAGGGTCTGAATTAGGATAGGCAGTGAGTGGCAACGTAGGATGGAGAAAAGCACCGCGGGGTGGTCAGGATGGGGAGGTCAGTGAACATGCAGTGGCAATGTAGGATAGGTTTCTAAAAAACATCGCGGGGTGGTCCGCCTTGTATGAGTGTGTGTTACATTACATTCACTAGTAGGAGTGAGAAACTCATCACGGGGTGGTGCGCATTGTATGGGTGTGTGTTACATTACATTCACTAGTAGGAGTGAGAATAACATCACGGTTTGGTGTGAATCGGAGAGTCTGAATTAGGATAGGGAGTGAGTGTGGCAATGTAGGATGGAGAAAAGCACCGCGGGGTGGTCAGCATGGGGAGGTCAGGGAACATGCAGTGGCAATGTAGGATAGGTTTCTGAAAAACATCGCGGGGTGGTGCGCATTGTATGGGTGTGAGTTACATTACATTCACTAGTAGGAGTGAGAAAAACATCACCTGGTGGTGCGCATTGTATGGGTGTTTGTTACATTACATTCACTAGTAGGAGTGAGAAAAACACCACGGGGTGGTGTGAATCGGAGGGTCTGAATTAGGATAGGCAGTGAGTGGCAATGTACGATGGAGAAAAGCACCGCGGGGTGGTCAGCATGGGGAGGTCAGGGAACATGCAGTGGCAATGTAGGATAGGTTTCTGAAAAACATCGCGGGGTGGTGCGCATTGTATGGGTGTGTGTTACATTACATTCACTAGTAGGAGTGAGAAAAACATCACGGGGTGGTGTGAATCGGAGGGTCTGAATTAGGATAGGCATTGAGTGGCAATGTACGATGGAGAAAAGCACCGCGGGGTGGTTAGCATGGGGAGGTCAGGGAACATGCAGTGGCAATGTAGGATAGGTTTCCGAAAAACATCGTGGGGTGGTGCGCATTGTTTGGGTGTGTGTTACAATACATTCACTAGTAGGAGTGAGAAAAACATCACGGGGTGGTGCGCATTGTATGGGTGTGTGTTACATTACATTCACTAGTAGGAGTGAGAAAAACATCACGGGGTGGTGTGAATCGGAGGGTCTGAATTAGGATAGGCAGTGAGTGGCAATGTAGGATGGAGAAAAGCACCGCGGGGTGGTCAGCATGGGGAGGTCAGGGAACATGCAGTGGCAATGTAGGATAGGTTTCTGAAAAACATCGCGGGTTGGTGCGCATTGTATGGGTGTGAGTTACATTACATTCACTAGTAGGAGTGAGAAAAACATCACGGGGTGGTGCGCATTGTATGGGTGTGTGTTACATTATATTCAATAGTAGGAGTGCGAAAAACACCACGGGGTGGTGTGAATCGGAGGGTCTGAATTAGGATAGGCAGTGAGTGGCAATGTAGGATGGAGAAAAGCACCGCGGGGTGGTCAGCATGGGGAGGTCAGGGAACATGCAGTGGCAATGTAGGATAGGTTTCTGAAAAACATCGCGGGGTGGTGCGCATTGTATGGGTGTGTGTTACATTACATTCACTAGTACGAGTGAGAAAAACAGCACGGGGTGGTGCGCATTGTATGGGTGTGTGTTACATTACATTCAGTAGTAGGAGTGAGAAAAACATCACGGGGTGGTGTGAATCGGAGGGTCTGAATTAGGATAGGCAGTGAGTGGCAATGTAGGATGGAGAAAAGCACCGCGGGGTGGTCAGCATGGGGAGGTCAGGGAACATGCAGTGGCAATGTAGGATAGGTTTCCGAAAAACATCGTGGGGTGGTTCGCATTGTTTGGGTGTGTGTTACAATACATTCACTAGTAGGAGTGAGAAACTCATCACGGGGTGGTGCGCATGGTATGGGTGTGTGTTACATTACATTCACTAGTAGGAGTGAGAATAACATCACGGTTTGGTGTGAATCGGAGAGTCTGAATTAGGATAGGCAGTGAGTGTGGCAATGTAGGATGGAGAAAAGCACCGCGGGGTGGTCAGCATGGGGAGGTCAGTGAACATGCAGTGGCAATGTAGGATAGGTTTCTGAAAAACATCGCGGGGTGGTGCGCATTGTATGGGTGTGTGTTACATTACATTCACTAGTAGGAGTGAGAAAAACATCACGGGGTGGTGTGAATCGGAGGGTCTGAATTAGGATAGGCATTGAGTGGCAATGTACGATGGAGAAAAGCACCGCGGGGTGGTTAGCATGGGGAGGTCAGGGAACATGCAGTGGCAATGTAGGATAGGTTTCCGAAAAACATCGTGGGGTGCTGCGCATTGTTTGGGTGTGTGTTACAATACATTCACTAGTAGGAGTGAGAAAAACATCACGGGGTGGTGCGCATTGTATGGGTGTGTGTTACATTACATTCACTAGTAGGAGTGAGAAAAACATCACGGGGTGGTGTGAATCGGAGGGTCTGAATTAGGATAGGCAGTGAGTGGCAATGTAGGATGGAGAAAAGCACCGCGGGGTGGTCAGCATGGGGAGGTCAGGGAACATGCAGTGGCAATGTAGGATAGGTTTCTGAAAAACATCGCGGGTTGGTGCGCATTGTATGGGTGTGAGTTACATTACATTCACTAGTAGGAGTGAGAAAAACATCACGGGTTGGTGCGCATTGTATGGGTGTGTGTTACATTATATTCAATAGTAGGAGTGCGAAAAACACCACGGGGTGGTGTGAATCGGAGGGTCTGAATTAGGATAGGCAGTGAGTGGCAATGTAGGATGGAGAAAAGCACCGCGGGGTGGTCAGCATGGGGAGGTCAGGGAACATGCACTGGCAATGTAGGATAGGTTTCTGAAAAACATCGCGGGGTGGTGCGCATTGTATGGGTGTGTGTTACATTACATTCACTAGTAGGAGTGAGAAACTCATCACGGGGTGGTGCGCATTGTATGGGTGTGTGTTACATTACATTCACTAGTAGGAGTGAGAAAAACATCACGGGGTGGTGTGAATCGGAGGGTCTGAATTAGGATAGGCAGTGAGTGGCAACGTAGGATGGAGAAAAGCACCGCGGGGTGGTCAGGATGGGGAGGTCAGTGAACATGCAGTGGCAATGTAGGATAGGTTTCTAAAAAACATCGCGGGGTGGTCCGCCTTGTATGAGTGTGTGTTACATTACATTCACTAGTAGGAGTGAGAAACTCATCACGGTGTGGTGCGCATTGTATGGGTGTGTGTTACATTACATTCACTAGTAGGAGTGAGAATAACATCACGGTTTGGTGTGAATCGGAGAGTCTGAATTAGGATAGGGAGTGAGTGTGGCAATGTAGGATGGAGAAAAGCACCGCGGGGTGGTCAGCATGGGGAGGTCAGGGAACATGCAGTGGCAATGTAGGATAGGTTTCTGAAAAACATCGCGGGGTGGTGCGCATTGTATGGGTGTGAGTTACATTACATTCACTAGTAGGAGTGAGAAAAACATCACCTGGTGGTGCGCATTGTATGGGTGTTTGTTACATTACATTCACTAGTAGGAGTGAGAAAAACACCACGGGGTGGTG
This sequence comes from Cavia porcellus, assembly GCF_034190915.1. NCBI lineage: Eukaryota > Metazoa > Chordata > Mammalia > Rodentia > Caviidae > Cavia > Cavia porcellus. The sequence goes on from NW_026947515.1 coordinate 35,114,130, forward strand.
TGAATCGGAGGGTCTGAATTAGGATAGGCAGTGAGTGGCAATGTAGGATGGAGAAAAGCACCGCGGGGTGGTCAGCATGGGGAGGTCAGGGAACATGCAGTGGCAATGTAGGATAGGTTTCTGAAAAACATCGCGGGGTGGTGCGCATTGTATGGGTGTGTGTTACATTACATTCACTAGTAGGAGTGAGAAAAACATCACGGGGTGGTGCGAATCGGAGGGTCTGAATTAGGATAGGCATTGAGTGGCAATGTACGATGGAGAAAAGCACCGCGGGGTGGTTAGCATGGGGAGGTCAGGGAACATGCAGTGGCAATGTAGGATAGGTTTCCGAAAAACATCGTGGGGTGGTGCGCATTGTTTGGGTGTGTGTTACAATACATTCACTAGTAGGAGTGAGAAAAACATCACGGGGTGGTGCGCATTGTATGGGTGTGTGTTACATTACATTCACTAGTAGGAGTGAGAAAAACATCACGGGGTGGTGTGAATCGGAGGGTCTGAATTAGGATAGGCAGTGAGTGGCAATGTAGGATGGAGAAAAGCACCGCGGGGTGGTCAGCATGGGGAGGTCAGGGAACATGCAGTGGCAATGTAGGATAGGTTTCTGAAAAACATCGCGGGTTGGTGCGCATTGTATGGGTGTGAGTTACATTACATTCACTAGTAGGAGTGAGAAAAACATCACGGGGTGGTGCGCATTGTATGGGTGTGTGTTACATTATATTCAATAGTAGGAGTGCGAAAAACACCACGGGGTGGTGTGAATCGGAGGGTCTGAATTAGGATAGGCAGTGAGTGGCAATGTAGGATGGAGAAAAGCACCGCGGGGTGGTCAGCATGGGGAGGTCAGGGAACATGCAGTGGCAATGTAGGATAGGTTTCTGAAAAACATCGCGGGGTGGTGCGCATTGTATGGGTGTGTGTTACATTACATTCACTAGTACGAGTGAGAAAAACAGCACGGGGTGGTGCGCATTGTATGGGTGTGTGTTACATTACATTCAGTAGTAGGAGTGAGAAAAACATCACGGGGTGGTGTGAATCGGAGGGTCTGAATTAGGATAGGCAGTGAGTGGCAATGTAGGATGGAGAAAAGCACCGCGGGGTGGTCAGCATGGGGAGGTCAGGGAACATGCAGTGGCAATGTAGGATAGGTTTCCGAAAAACATCGTGGGGTGGTTCGCATTGTTTGGGTGTGTGTTACAATACATTCACTAGTAGGAGTGAGAAAAACATCACGGGGTGGTGCGCATTGTATGTGTGTGTGTTACATTACATTCACTAGTAGGAGTGAGAAAAACATCACCGGGTGGTGTGAATTGGAGGGTCTGAATTAGGATAGACAGTGAGTGGCAAAGTAGGATGCAGAAAAGCACCGCGGGGTGGTCAGCATGGGGAGGTCAGGGAACATGCAGTGGCAATGTAGGATAGGTTTCAGAAAAACATCGCGTGGTGGGGCGCATTGTATGGGTGTGTGTTACATTACATTCACTAGTAGGAGTGAGAAAAACATCACGGGGTGGTGCGCATTGTATGGGTGTGTGTTTCATTACATTCACTAGTAGGAGTGAGAAAAACATCACGGGGTGGTGTGAATCAGAGGGTCTGAATTAGGATAGGCAGTGAGTGGCAATGTAGGATGGAGAAAAGCACCGCGGGGTGGTCAGCATGGGGACGTCTGGGAACATGCAGTGGCAATGTAGGATAGGTTTCTGAAAAACATCGCGGGGTGGTGCGCATTGTATGGGTGTGTGTTACATTACATTCACTAGTAGGAGTGAGAAAAACATCACGGGGTGGTGCGCATTGTATGGGTGTGTGTTACATTACATTCACTAGTAGGAGTGAGAAAAACATCATGGGGTGGTGCGCATTGTATGGGTGTGTGTTACATTACATTCACTAGTAGCAGTGAGAAAAACATCACGGGGTGGTGTGAATCGGACGGTCTGAATTAGGATAGGCAGTGAGTGGCAATGTAGGATGGAGAAAAGCACCGCGGGGTGGTCAGCATGGGGAGGTCAGGGAACATGCAGTGGCAATGTAGGATAGGTTTCTGAAAAACATCGTGGGGTGGTGCGCTTTGTATGGGTGTGTGTTACATTACATTCACTAGTAGGAGTGAGAAAAACATCACGGGGTGGTGCGCCTTGTATGGGTGTGTGTTACATTACATTCACTAGTGGGAGTGAGAAAAACATCACGGGGTCGTGTGAATCGGAGGGTCTGAATTAGGATAGGCAGTGAGTGTCAATGTAGGATGGAGAAAAGCACCGCGGGGTGGTCAGCATGGGGAGGTCAGGGAACATGCAGTGGCAATGTAGGATAGGTTTCTGAAAAATATCGAGGGGTGGTGCGCATTGTATGGGTGTGTGTTACATTACATTCACTTGTAGGAGTGAGAAAAACATCACGGGGTCGTGTGAATCGGAGGGTCTGAATTAGGATAGGCAGTGAGTGGCAATGTACGATGGAGAAAAGCACTGCGGGGTGGTCAGCATGGGGAGATCAGGGAACATGCAGTGGCAATGTAGGATAGGTTTCTGAAAAACATCGCGGAGTGGTGCGCATTTTATGGGTGTGTGTTACATGACATTCACTAGTAGGAGTGAGAAAAACATCGCGGGGTGGTGCGCATTGTATAGGTGTGTGTTACATTACATTCACTAGTAGGAGTGAGAAAAACATCACAGGGTGGTGTGAATCGGAGGGTCTGAATTAGGATAGGCAGTGAGTGGCAATGTAGGATGGAGAAAAGCACTGCGGGGTGGTCAGCATGGGGAGCTCAGGGAACATGCAGTGGCAATGTAGGATAGGTTTCTGAAAAACATCGCGGGGTGGTGCGCATTGTATGGGTGTGTGTTACTTTACATTCAGTAGTAGGAGTAAGAAAAACATCACGGGGTGGTGCGCATTGTATGGGTGTGTGTTACATTACATTCACTAGTAGGAGTGAGAAAAACATCACGGGGTGGTTCGAATCGGAGGGTCAGAATTAGGATAGGCAGTGAGTGGCAATGAAGGATGGAGAAAAGCACCGCGGGGTGGTCAGCATGGGGAGGTCAGGGAACATACAGTGGCAATGTAGGATAGGTTTCTGAAAAACATTGCGGGGTGGTGCGCATTGTATGGGTGTGTGTTACATTACATTCACTAGTAGGAGTGAGAAAAACATCACGGGGTGGTGCGCATTGTATGGGTGTGTGTTACATTACATTCACTAGTAGGAGTGAGAAAAACATCATGGGGTGGTGCGCATTGTATGGGTGTGTGTTACATTACATTCACTAGTAGCAGTGAGAAAAACATCACGGGGTGGTGTGAATCGGACGGTCTGAATTAGGATAGGCAGTGAGTGGCAATGTAGGATGGAGAAAAGCACCGCGGGGTGGTCAGCATGGGGAGGTCAGGGAACATGCAGTGGCAATGTAGGATAGGTTTCTGAAAAACATCGTGGGGTGGTGCGCTTTGTATGGGTGTGTGTTACATTACATTCACTAGTAGGAGTGAGAAAAACATCACGGGGTGGTGCGCATTGTATGGGTGTGTGTTACATTACATTCACTAGTGGGAGTGAGAAAAACATCACGGGGTCGTGTGAATCGGAGGGTCTGAATTAGGATAGGCAGTGAGTGTCAATGTAGGATGGAGAAAAGCACCGCGGGGTGGTCAGCATGGGGAGGTCAGGGAACATGCAGTGGCAATGTAGGATAGGTTTCTGAAAAATATCGAGGGGTGGTGCGCATTGTATGGGTGTGTGTTACATTACATTCACTTGTAGGAGTGAGAAAAACATCACGGGGTCGTGTGAATCGGAGGGTCTGAATTAGGATAGGCAGTGAGTGGCAATGTACGATGGAGAAAAGCACTGCGGGGTGGTCAGCATGGGGAGATCAGGGAACATGCAGTGGCAATGTAGGATAGGTTTCTGAAAAACATCGCGGAGTGGTGCGCATTTTATGGGTGTGTGTTACATGACATTCACTAGTAGGAGTGAGAAAAACATCGCGGGGTGGTGCGCATTGTATAGGTGTGTGTTACATTACATTCACTAGTAGGAGTGAGAAAAACATCACAGGGTGGTGTGAATCGGAGGGTCTGAATTAGGATAGGCAGTGAGTGGCAATGTAGGATGGAGAAAAGCACTGCGGGGTGGTCAGCATGGGGAGCTCAGGGAACATGCAGTGGCAATGTAGGATAGGTTTCTGAAAAACATCGCGGGGTGGTGCGCATTGTATGGGTGTGTGTTACTTTACATTCAGTAGTAGGAGTGAGAAAAACATCACGGGGTGGTGCGCATTGTATGGGTGTGTGTTACATTACATTCACTAGTAGGAGTGAGAAAAACATCACGGGGTGGTTCGAATCGGAGGGTCAGAATTAGGATAGGCAGTGAGTGGCAATGAAGGATGGAGAAAAGCACCGCGGGGTGGTCAGCATGGGGAGGTCAGGGAACATGCAGTGGCAATGTAGGATAGGTTTCTGAAAAACATTGCGGGGTGGTGCGCATTGTATGGGTGTGTGTTACATTACATTCACTAGTAGGAGTGAGAAAAACATCACGGGGTGGTGTGAATCGGAGGGTCTGAATTAGGATAGGCAGTGAGTGGCAATGTAGGATGGAGAAAAGCACTGCGGGGTGGTCAGCATGGGGAGGTCAGGGAACATGCAGTGGCAATGTAGGATAGGTTTCTGAAAAACATCGCGGGGTGGTGCGCATGGTATGGGTGTGTGTTACTTTACATTCAGTAGTAGGAGTGAGAAAAATATCACGGGGTGGTGCGCATTGTATGGGTGTGTGTTACATTACATTCACTAGTAGGAGTGAGAAAAACATCACGGGGTGGTGTGAAACGGAGGGTCTGAATTAGGATATGCAGTGAGTGGCAATGAAGGATGGAGAAAAGCACTGCGGGGTGGTCAGCATGGGGAAGTCAGGGAACATGCAGTGGCAATGTTGGATAGGTTTCTGAAAAACATCGCGGGGTGGTGCGCATTGTATGGGTGTGTGTTACATTACATTCACTAGTAGGAGTGAGAAAAACATCACTGTGTGGTGCGCATTGTATGGGTGTGTGTTACCATACATTCACTAGTAGGAGTGAAAAAAACATCACGGTGTGGTGTGAATCGGAGGGTCTGAATTAGGATAGGCAGTGAGTGGCAATGTAGGATGGACAAAAGCACCGCGGGGTGGTCAGCATGGGGAGGTCAGGGAACATGCAGTGGCAATGTAGGATAGGTTTCTGAAAAACATCGCGGGGTGGTGCGCATTGTATGGGTGTGTGTTACATTACATTCACTAGTAGGAGTGAGAAACTCATCACGGGGTGGTGCGCATTGTATGGGTGTGTGTTACATTACATTCACTAGTAGGAGTGAGAAAAACATCACGGAGTGGTGTGAATCGGAGGGTCTGAATTAGGATAGGCAGTGAGTGGCAACGTAGGATGGAGAAAAGCACCGCGGGGTGGTCAGGATGGGGAGGTCAGTGAACATGCAGTGGCAATGTAGGATAGGTTTCTAAAAAACATCGCGGAGTGGTCCGCCTTGTATGAGTGTGTGTTACATTACATTCACTAGTAGGAGTGAGAAACTCATCACGGGGTGGTGCGCATTGTATGGGTGTGTGTTACATTACATTCACTAGTAGGAGTGAGAATAACATCACGGGTTGGTGTGAATCGGAGAGTCTGAATTAGGATAGGCAGTGAGTGTGGCAATGTAGGATGGAGAAAAGCACCGCGGGTTGGTCAGCATGGGGAGGTCAGGGAACATGCAGTGGCAATGTAGGATAGGTTTCTGAAAAACATCGCGGGGTGGTGCGCATTGTATGGGTGTGAGTTACATTACATTCACTAGTAGGAGTGAGAAAAACATCACCGGGTGGTGCGCATTGTATGGGTGTGTGTTACATTACATTCACTAGTAGGAGTGAGAAAAACACCACGGGGTGGTATGAATCGGAGGGTCTGAATTAGGATAGGCAGTGAGTGGCAATGTAGGATGGAGAAAAGCACCGCGGGGTGGTCAGCATGGGGAGGTCAGGGAACATGCAGTGGCAATGTAGGATAGGTTTCTGAAAAACATCGCGGGGTGGTGCGCATTGTATGGGTGTGTGTTACATTACATTCACTAGTAGGAGTGAGAAAAACATCACGGGGTGGTGTGAATCGGAGGGTCTGAATTAGGATAGGCATTGAGTGGCAATGTACGATGGAGAAAAGCACCGCGGGGTGGTTAGCATGGGGAGGTCAGGGAACATGCAGTGGCAATGTAGGATAGGTTTCCGAAAAACATCGTGGGGTGGTGCGCATTGTTTGGGTGTGTGTTACAATACATTCACTAGTAGGAGTGAGAAAAACATCACGGGGTGGTGCGCATTGTATGGGTGTGTGTTACATTACATTCACTAGTAGGAGTGAGAAAAACATCACGGGGTGGTGTGAATCGGAGGGTCTGAATTAGGATAGGCAGTGAGTGGCAATGTAGGATGGAGAAAAGCACCGCGGGGTGGTCAGCATGGGGAGGTCAGGGAACATGCAGTGGCAATGTAGGATAGGTTTCTGAAAAACATCGCGGGGTGGTGCGCATTGTATGGGTGTGTGTTACATTACATTCACTAGTACGAGTGAGAAAAACAGCACGGGGTGGTGCGCATTGTATGGGTGTGTGTTACATTACATTCAGTAGTAGGAGTGAGAAAAACATCACGGGGTGGTGTGAATCGGAGGGTCTGAATTAGGATAGGCAGTGAGTGGCAATGTAGGATGGAGAAAAGCACCGCGGGGTGGTCAGCATGGGGAGGTCAGGGAACATGCAGTGGCAATGTAGGATAGGTTTCCGAAAAATATCGTGGGGTGGTTCGCATTGTTTGGGTGTGTGTTACAATACATTCACTAGTAGAAGTGAGAAAAACATCACGGGGTGGTGCGCATTGTATGTGTGTGTGTTACATTACATTCCCTAGTAGGAGTGAGAAAAACATCACCGGGTGGTGTGAATTGGAGGGTCTGAATTAGGATAGACAGTGAGTGGCAAAGTAGGATGCAAAAAAGCACCGCGTGGTGGTCAGCATGGGGAGGTCAGGGAACATGCAGTGGCAATGTAGGATAGGTTTCAGAAAAACATCGCGTGGTGGGGCGCATTGTATGGGTGTGTGTTACATTACATTCACTAGTAGGAGTGATAAAAACATCACGGGGTGGTGCGCATTGTATGGGTGTGTGTTACATTACATTCACTAGTGGGAGTGAGAAAAACATCACGGGGTGGTGTGAATCGGAGGGTCTGAATTAGGATAGGCAGTGAGTGTCAATGTAGGATGCAAAAAAGCACCGCGTGGTGGTCAGCATGGGGAAGTCAGGGAACATGCAGTGGCAATGTTGGATAGGTTTCTGAAAAACATCGCGGGGTGGTGCGCATTGTATGGGTGTGTGTTACATTACATTCACTAGTAGGAGTGAGAAACTCATCACGGGGTGGTGCGCATTGTATGGGTGTGTGTTACATTACATTCACTAGTAGGAGTGAGAAAAACATCACGGGGTGGTGTGAATCGGAGGGTCTGAATTAGGATAGGCAGTGAGTGGCAACGTAGGATGGAGAAAAGCACCGCGGGGTGGTCAGGATGGGGAGGTCAGTGAACATGCAGTGGCAATGTAGGATAGGTTTCTAAAAAACAACGCGGGGTGGTCCGCCTTGTATGAGTGTGTGTTACATTACATTCACTAGTAGGAGTGAGAAACTCATCACGGGGTGGTGCGCATTGTATGGGTGTGTGTTACATTACATTCACTAGTAGGAGTGAGAATAACATCACGGGTTGGTGTGAATCGGAGAGTCTGAATTAGGATAGGCAGTGAGTGTGGCAATGTAGGATGGAGAAAAGCACCGCGGGGTGGTCAGCATGGGGAGGTCAGGGAACATGCAGTGGCAATGTAGGATAGGTTTCTGAAAAACATCGCGGGGTGGTGCGCATTGTATGGGTGTGAGTTACATTACATTCACTAGTAGGAGTGAGAAAAACATCACCGGGTGGTGCGCATTGTATGGGTGTGTGTTACATTACATTCACTAGTAGGAGTGAGAAAAACATCCCGGGGAGGTGTGAATCGGAGGGTCTGAATTATGATAGGCAGTGAGTCGCAATGTAGGATGGAGAAAAGCACCGCGGGGTGGTCAGCATGGGGAGGTCAGGGAACATGCAGTGGCAATGTAGGATAGGTTTCTGAAAAACATCGCGGGGTTGTGCGCATTGTATGGGTGTGTGTTACATTACATTCACTAGTAGGAGTGAGAAAAACATCACGGGGTGGTGTGAATCGGAGGGTCTGAGTTAGGATAGGCATTGAGTGGCAATGTACGATGGAGAAAAGCACCGCGGGGTGGTTAGCATGGGGAGGTCAGGGAACATGCAGTGGCAATGTAGGATAGGTTTCCGAAAAACATCGTGCGGTGGTGCGCATTGTTTGGGTGTGTGTTACAATATATTCACTAGTAGGAGTGAGAAAAACATCACGGGGTGGTGCGCATTGTATGGGTGTGTGTTTCATTACATTCACTAGTAGGAGTGAGAAAAACATCACGGGGTGGTGTGAATCGGAGGGTCTGAATTAGGATAGGCAGTGAGTGGCAATGTAGGATGGAGAAAAGCACCACGGGGTGGTCAGCATGGGGACGTCTGGGAACATGCAGTGGCAATGTAGGATAGGTTTCTGAAAAACATCGCGGGGTGGTGCGCATTGTATGGGTGTGTGTTACATTACATTCACTAGTAGGAGTGAGAAAAACATCACGGGGTGGTGCGCATTGTATGGGTGTGTGTTACATTACATTCACTAGTAGGAGTGAGAAAAACATCACGGGGTGGTGCGCATTGTATGGGTGTGTGTTACATTACATTCACTAGTAGGAGTGAGAAAAACATCACGGGGTGGTGTGAATCGGAGGGTCTGAATTAGGATAGGTAGTGAGTGGCAATGTAGGATGGAGAAAAGCACCGCGCGGTGTTCAGCATGGGGAGGTCAGGGAACATGCAGTGGCAATGTAGGATAGGTTTCTGAAAAACATCGCGGGGTGGTGCGCATTGTATGGGTGTGTGTTACATTACATTCACTAGTAGGAGTGAGAAAAACATCACGGGGTCGGGCGCATTGTATGGGTGTGTGTTACATTACATTCACTAGTAGGAGTGAGAAAAACATCACGGGGTGGGGCGCATTGTATGGGTGTGTGATACATTAAATTCACTAGTAGGAGTGAGAAAAACTTCACGGGGTGGTGCGCATTGTATGGGTGTGTGGTACATTACATTCACTAGTAGGAGTGAAAAAACATCACGGGGTGGTGTGAATCGGAGGCTCTGAATTAGGATAGATAGTGAGTGGCAACGTAGGATGGAGAAAAGCACCGCGGGGTGGTTAGCATGCGGAGGTCAGTGAACATGCAGTGGCAATGTAGGATAGGTTTCTGAAAAACATCGCGGGGTGGTGCGCCTTGTATGGGTGTGTGTTACATCACATTCACTAGTAGGAGTGAGAAACTCATCACGGGGTGGTGCGCCTTGTATGGGTGTGTGTTACATTACATTCCCTAGTAGGAGTGAGAAAAACATCACGGGGTGGTGTGAATCGGAGGGTCTGAATTAGGATAGGCAGTGAGTGGCAACGTAGGATGGAGAAAAGCACCGCGGGTTGGTCAGGATGGGGAGGTCAGTGAACATGCAGTGGCAATGTAGGATAGGTTTCTGAAAAACATCGCGGGGTGGTGCGCATTGTATGGGTGTGTGTTACATTACATTCACTAGTAGGAGTGAGAAAAACATCACCGGGTGGTGCGCATTGTATGGGTGTGTGTTACATTACATTCACTAGTAGTAGTGAGAAAAACACCACGGGGTGGTTTGAATCGGAGGGTCTGAATTAGGATAGGCAGTGAGTGGCAATGTAGGATGGAGAAAAGCACCGCGGAGTGGTCAGCATGGGGAGGTCAGGGAACATGCAATGGCAATGTAGGATAGGTTTCTGAAAAACATCGCGGGGTGGTGCGCATTGTATGGGTGTGTGTTACATTACATTCACTAGTAGGAGTGAGAAAAACATCACGGGGTGGTGCGCATTGTATGGGTGTGTGTTACATTACATTCACTAGTAGCAGTGAGAAAAACATCACGGGGTGGTGTGAATCGGACGGTCTGAATTAGGATAGGCAGTGAGTGGCAATGTAGGATGGAGAAAAGCACCGCGGGGTGGTCAGCATGGGGAGGTCAGGGAACATGTAGTGGCAATGTAGGATACATTTCTGAAAAACATCGCGTGGTGGTGCGCATTGTATGGGTGTGTGTTACATTACATTCACTAGTAGGAGTGAGAAAAACATCACGGGGTGGTGCGCATTGTATGGGTGTGTGTTACACTACATTCACTAGTAGGAGTGAGAAAAACATCACGGGGTGGTGTGAATCGGAGGGTCTGAATTAGGATAGGCAGAGAGTGGCAATGTAGGATGGAGAAAAGCACCGCGGGGTGGTCAGCATGGGGAGGTCAGGGAACATGCAGTGGCAATGTAGGATAGGTTTCTGAAAAACATCGCGGGGTGGTGCGCATTGTATGGGTGTGTGTTACATTACATTCACTAGTAGGAGTGAGAAAAACATCACGGGGTGGTGCGCATTGTATGGGGGTGTGTTACATTACATTCAGTAGTAGGAGTGAGAAAAACATCACGGGGTGGTGTGAATCGGAGGGTCTGAATTAGGATAGGCAGTGAGTGGCAATGTAGGATGGAGAAAAGCACCACGGGGTGGTCAGCATGGGGAGGTAAGGGAACATGCAGTGGCAATGTAGGATAGGTTTCCGTAAAACATCGTGGGGTGGTTCGCATTGTTTGGGTGTGTGTTACAATACATTCACTAGTAGGAGTGAGAAAAACATCACGGGGTGGTGCGCATTGTATGTGTGTTTGTTACATTACATTCACTAGTAGGAGTGAGAAAAACATCACCGGGTGGTGTGAATCGGAGGGTCTGAATTAGGATAGACAGTGAGTGGCAATGTAGGATGCAGAAAAGCACCGCGGGGTGGTCAGCATGGGGAGGTCAGGGAACATGCAGTGGCAATGTAGGATAGGTTTCTGAAAAACATCGCATGGTGGTGCGCATTGTATGGGTGTGTGTTACATTACATTCACTAGTAGGAGTGAGAAAAACATCACGGGGTGGTGCGCATTGTATGGGTGTGTGTTTCATTACATTCACTAGTAGGAGTGAGAAAAACATCACGGGGTGGTGTGAATCGGAGGGTCTGAATTAGGATAGGCAGTGAGTGGCAATGTAGGATGGAGAAAAGCACCGCGGGGTGGTCAGCATGGGGACGTCTGGGAACATGCAGTGGCAATGTAGGATAGGTTTCTGAAAAACATCGCGGGGTGGTGCGCATTGTATGGGTGTGTGTTACATTACATTCACTAGTAGGAGTGAGAAAAACATCACGGGGTGGTGCGCATTGTATGGGTGTGTGTTACATTACATTCACTAGTAGGAGTGAGAAAAACATCACGGGGTGGTGCGCATTGTATGGGTGTGTGTTACACTACATTCACTAGTAGGAGTGAGAAAAACATCACGGGGTGGTGTGAATCGGAGGGTCTGAATTAGGATAGGCAGTGAGTGGCAATGTAGGATGGAGAAAAGCACCGCGGGGTGGTCAGCATGGGTAGGTCAGGGAACATGCAGTGGCAATGTATGATAGGTTTCTGAAAAACATCGCGGGGTGGTGCGCATTGGATGGGTGTGTGTTACATTACATTCACTTGTAGGAGTGAGAAAAACATCACGGGGTGGTGTGAATCGGAGGGTCTGAATTAGGATAGGCAGTGAGTGGCAATGTAGGATGCAGAAAAGCACCGCGGGGTGGTCATCATTGGGAGGTCAGGGAACACGCAGTGGCAATGTTGGATAGGTTTCTGAAAAACATCGCGGGGTGGTGCGCATTGTATGGGTGTGTGTTACATTACATTCACTAGTAGGAGTGAGAAAAACATCACGGGGTGGTGTGAATCGGAGGGTCTGAATTAGGATAGGCAGTGAATGGCAATGTAGGATGGAGAAAAGCACCGCGGGGTGGTCAGCATGGGGAGGTCAGGGAACATGCAGTGGCAATGTAGGATAGGTTTCGGAAAAACATCGCGGGGGGGGTGCGCATTGTATGGGTGTGTGTTACATTACATTCTCTAGTAGGAGTGAGAAACTCATCACGGGGTGGTGCGCATTGTATGGGTGTGTGTTACATTACATTCACTAGTAGGAGTGAGAAAAACATCACGGGGTGGTGTGAATCGGAGGGTCTGAATTAGGATAGGCAGTGAGTGGCAACGTAGGATGGAGAAAAGCACCGCGGGCTGGTCAGGATGGGGAGGTCAGTGAACATGCAGTGGCAATGTAGGATAGGTTTCTGAAAAACATCGCGGGGTGGTCCGTCTTGTATGGGTGTGTGTTACATTACATTCACTAGTAGGAGTGAGAAACTCATCACGGGGTGGTGCGCATTGTATGGGTGTGTGTTACATTACATTCACTAGTAGGAGTGAGAAAAACATCACGGGTTGGTGTGAATCGGAGGGTCTGAATTAGGATAGGCAGTGAGTGGCAATGTAGGATGGTGAAAAGCACCGCGGGGTGGTCAGCATGGGGAGCTCAGGGAACATGCAGTGGCAATGTGGGATAGGTTTCTGAAAAACATCGCGGGGTGGTGCGCATTTTATGGGTGTGTGTTACATTACATTCACTAGTAGGAGTGAGAAAACCATCACGGGTTGGTGTGAATCGGAGAGTCTGAATTAGGATAGGCAGTGAGTGGCAATGTAGGATGGAGAAAAGCACTGCGGGGTGGTCAGCATGGGGAGGTCAGGGAACATGCAGTTGCAATGTAGGATAGGTTTCTGAAAAACATCGCGGGGTGGTGCGCATTGTATGGGTGTGAGTTACATTACATTCACTAGTAGGAGTGAGAAAAACATCACGGGGTGGTGCGCATTGTATGGGTGTGTGTTACATTACATTCACTAGTAGGAGTGAGAAAAACACCACGGGGTGGTGTGAATCAGAGTGTCTGAATTAGGATAGGCAGTGAGTGGCAATGTAGGATGGAGAAAAGCACCGCGGGGTGGTCAGCATGGGGAGGTCAGGGAAGATGCAGTGGCAATGTAGGATAGGTTTCCGAAAAACATCATGGGGTGGTGCGCATTGTTTGGGTGTGTGTTACAATACATTCACTAGTAGGAGTGAGAAAAACATCACGGGGTGGTGCGCATTGTATGGGTGTGTGTTACATTACATTCACTAGTAGGAGTGAGAAAATCATCACGGGGTGCTGTGAATCGGAGCGTCTGAATTAGGATAGGCAGTGAGTGGCAATGTAGGATGGAGAAAAGCACCGCGGGGTGGTCAGCATGGGGAGGTCATGGAACATGCAGTGGCAATGTAGGATAGGTTTCTGAAAAACATCGCGGGGTGGTGCGCATTGTATGGGTGTGTGTTACATTATATTCACTTGTAGGAGTGAGAAAAACATCACGGGGTGGTGTGAATCGGAGGGTCTGAATTAGGATAGGCAGTGAGTGGCAATGTAGGAAGGAGAAAAGCACCGCGGTGTGGTCAGCATGGGGAGGTCAGGGAACATGCAGTGGCAATGTTGGATAGGTTTCTGAAAAACATCGCGGGGTGGTGCGCATTGTATGGGTGTGTGTTACATTACATTCACTAGTAGCAGTGAGAAAAACATCACGGGGTGGTGTGAATCGGACGGTCTGAATTAGGATAGGCAGTGAGTGGCAATGTAGGATGGAGAAAAGCACCGCGGGGTGGTCAGCATGGGGAGGTCAGGGAACATGCAGTGGCAATGTAGGATACATTTCTGAAAAACATCGCGTGGTGGTGCGCATTGTATGGGTGTGTGTTACATTACATTCACTAGTAGGAGTGAGAAAAACATCACGGGGTGGTGCGCATTGTATGGGTGTGTGTTACACTACATTCACTAGTAGGAGTGAGAAAAACACCACGGGGTGGTGTGAATCGGAGGGTCTGAATTAGGATAGGCAGTGAGTGGCAATGTAGGATGGAGAAAAGCACCGCGGGGTGGTCAGCATGGGGAGTTCAGGGAACATGCAGTGGCAATGTAGGATAGGTTTCTGAAAAACATCGCGGGGTGGTGCGCATTGTATGGGTGTGTGTTACATTACATTCACTAGTAGGAGTGAGAAAAACATCGCGGGGTGGTGCGCATTGTATGGGTTTGTGTTACATTTCATTCACTAGTAGGAGTGAGAAAAACATCACGGGGTGGTGCGCATTGTATGGGTGTGTGTTACATTACATTCAGTAGTAGGAGTGAGAAAAACATCACGGGGTGGTGTGAATCGGAGGGTCTGAATTAGGATAGGCAGTGAGTGGCAATGTAGGATGGAGAAAAGCACCGCGCGGTGTTCAGCATGGGGAGGTCAGGGAACATGCAGTGGCAATGTAGGATAGGTTTCTGAAAAACATCGCGGGGTGGTGCGCATTGTATGGGTGTGTGTTACATTACATTCACTAGTAGGAGTGAGAAAAACATCACGGGGTCGGGCGCATTGTATGGGTGTGTGTTACATTACATTCACTAGTAGGAGTGAGAAAAACATCACGGGGTGGGGCGCATTGTATGGGTGTGTGATACATTAAATTCACTAATAGGAGTGAGAAAAACTTCACGGGGTGGTGCGCATTGTATGGGTGTGTGGTACATTACATTCACTAGTAGGAGTGAAAAAACATCACGGGGTGGTGTGAATCGGAGGGTCTGAATTAGGATAGATAGTGAGTGGCAACGTATGATGGAGAAAAGCACCGCGGGGTGGTTAGCATGCGGAGGTCAGTGAACATGCAGTGGCAATGTAGGATAGGTTTCTGAAAAACATCGCGGGGTGGTGCGCCTTGTATGGGTGTGTGTTACATCACATTCACTAGTAGGAGTGAGAAACTCATCACGGGGTGGTGCGCCTTGTATGGGTGTGTGTTACATTACATTCACTAGTAGGAGTGAGAAAACCACCACGGGGTGGTGTGAATCGGAGGGTCTGAATTAGGATAGGCAGTGAGTGGCAATGTAGGATGGAGAAAAGCACCGCGGAGTGGTCAGCATGGGGAGGTCAGGGAACATGCAGTGGCAATGTAGGATAGGTTTCTGAAAAACATCGCGGGGTGGTGCGCATTGTATGGGTGTGTGTTACATTACATTCACTAGTAGGAGTGAGAAAAACATCACAGGGTGGTGTGAATCGGAGGGTCTGAATTAGGATAGGCATTGAGTGGCAATGTACGATGAAGAAAAGGACCGCGGGGTGGTTAGCATGGGGAGGTCAGGGAACATGCAGTGGCAATGTAGGATAGGTTTCCGAAAAACATCGTGGGGTGGTGCGCATTGTTTGGGTGTGTGTTACAATACATTCACTAGTAGGAGTGAGAAAAACATCACGGGGTGGTGCGCATTGTATGGCTGTGTGTTACATTACATTCACTAGTAGGAGTGAGAAAAACATCACGGGGTGGTGTGAATCGGAGGGTCTGAATTAGGATAGGCAGTGAGTGGCAATGTAGGATGGAGAAAAGCACCGCGGGGTGGTCAGCATGGGGAGGTCAGGGAACATGCAGTGGCAATGTAGGATAGGTTTCTGAAAAACATCGCGGGGTGGTGCGCATTTTATGGGTGTGTGTTACATTACATTCACTAGTAGGAGTGAGAAAAACATCACGGGGTGGTGCGCATTGTATGGGTGTGTGTTACATTACATTCACTAGTAGGAGAGAGAAAACCATCACAGGATGGTGTGAATCGGAGAGTCTGAATTAGGATAGGCAGTGAGTGGCAATGTAGGATGGAGAAAAGCACCGCGGGGTGGTCAGCATGGGGAGGTCAGGGAACATGCAGTGGCAATGTAGGATAGGTTTCTGAAAAACATCGCGGGTTGGTGCGCATTGTATGGGTGTGAGTTACATTACATTCACTAGTAGGAGTGAGAAAAACATCACGGGGTGGTGCGCATTGTATGCGTGTGTGTTACATTATATTCAATAGTAGGAGTGCGAAAAACACCACGGGGTGGTGTGAATCGGAGGGTCTGAATTAGGATAGGCAGTGAGTGGCAATGTAGGATGGAGAAAAGCACCGCGGGGTGGTCAACATGGGGAGGTCAGGGAACATGCAGTGGCAATGTAGGATAGGTTTCTGAAAAACATCGCGGGGTGGTGCGCATTGTATGGGTGTGTGTTACATTACATTCACTAGTAGGAGTGAGAAAAACATCACGGGGTGGTGCGCATTGTATGGGTGTGTGTTACATTACATTCAGTAGTAGGAGTGAGAAAAACATCACGGGGTGGTGTGAATCGGAGGGTCTGAATTAGGATAGGCAGTGAGTGGCAATGTAGGATGGAGAAAAGCACCGCGGGGTGGTCAGCATGGGGAGGTCAGGGAACATGCAGTGGCAATGTAGGATAGGTTTCCGAAAAACATCGTGGGGTGGTTCGCATTGTTTGGGTGTGTGTTACAATACATTCACTAGTAGGAGTGAGAAAAACATCACGGGGTGGTGCGCATTGTATGTGTGTGTGTTACATTACATTCACTAGTAGGAGTGAGAAAAACATCACGGGGTGGTGTGAATTGGAGGGTATGAATTAGGATAGACAGTGAGTGGCAATGTAGGATGCAGAAAAGCACCGCGGGGTGGTCAGCATGGGGAGGTCAGGGAACATGCAGTGGCAATGTAGGATAGGTTTTTGAAAAACATCGCGTGGTGGGGCGCATTGTATGGGTGTGTGTTACATTACATTCACTAGTAGGAGTGAGAAAAACATCACGGGGTGGTGCGCATTGTATGGGTGTGTGTTTCATTACATTCTCTAGTAGGAGTGAGAAAAACATCACGGGGTGGTGTGAATCGGAGGGTCTGAATTAGTATAGGCAGTGAGTGGCAATGTAGGATGGAGAAAAGCACCGCGGGGTGGTCAGCATGGGGACGTCTGGGAACATGCAGTGGCAATGTAGGATAGGTTTCTGAAAAACATCGCGGGGTGGTGCGCATTGTATGGGTGTGTGTTACATTACATTCACTAGTAGGAGTGAGAAAAACATCACGGGGTGGTGCGCATTGTATGGGTGTGTGTTACACTACATTCACTAGTAGGAGTGAGAAAAACATCACGGGGTGGTGCGCATCGTATGGGTGTGTGTTACATTACATTCACTAGTAGCAGTGAGAAAAACATCACGGGGTGGTGTGAATCGGACGGTCTGAATTAGGATAGGCAGTGAGTGGCAATGTAGCATGGAGAAAAGCACCGCGGGGTGGTCAGCATGGGGAGGTCAGGGAACATGCAGTGGCAATGTAGGATACATTTCTGAAAAACATCGCGTGGTGGTGCGCATTGTATATGTGTGTGTGTTACATTACATTCACTAGTAGGAGTGAGAAAAACATCACGGGGTGGTGCGCATTGTATGGGTGTGTGTTACACTACATTCACTAGTAGGAGTGAGAAAAACACCACGGGGTGGTGTGAATCGGAGGGTCTGAATTAGGATAGGCAGTGAGTGGCAATGTAGGATGGAGAAAAGCACCGCGGGGTGGTCAGCATGGGGAGTTCAGGGAACATGCAGTGGCAATGTAGGATAGGTTTATGAAAAACATCGCGGGGTGGTGCGCATTGTATGGGTGTGTGTTACATTACATTCACTAGTAGGAGTGAGAAAAACATCACGGGGTGGTGCGCATGGTATGGGGGTGTGTTACATTACATTCAGTAGTAGGAGTGAGAAAAACATCACGGGGTGGTGTGAATCGGAGGGTCTGAATTAGGATAGGCAGTGAGTGGCAATGTAGGATGGAGAAAAGCACCGCGGGGTGGTCAGCATGGGGAGGTCAGGGAACATGCAGTGGCAATGTAGGATACATTTCTGAAAAACATCGCGTGGTGCTGCGCATTGTATGGGTGTGTGTTACATTACATTCACTAGTAGGAGTGAGAAAAACATCACGGGGTGGTGCGCATTGTATGGGTGTGTGTTACACTACATTCACTAGTAGGAGTGAGAAAAACACCACGGGGTGGTGTGAATCGGAGGGTCTGAATTAGGATAAGCAGTGAGTGGCAATGTAGGATGGAGAAAAGCACCGCGGGGTGGTCAGCATGGGGAGGTCAGGGAACATGCAGTGGCAATGTAGGATAGGTTTCTGAAAAACATCGCGGGGTGGTGCGCATTGTATTGGTGTGTGTTACATTACATTCACTTGTAGGAGTTAGAAAAACATCACGGGGTGGTGTGAATCGGAGGGTCTGAATTAGGATAGGCAGTGAGTGCCAATGTAGGATGCAGAAAAGCACTTCTGGGTGGTCATCATGGGGAGGTCAGGGAACATACAGTGGCAATGTTGGATAGGTTTCTGAAAAACATCGTGGGGTGGTGCGCATTGTATGGGTGTGTGTTACATTACATTCACTAGTAGGAGTGAGAAAAACATCACGGGGAGGTGCGCATTGTATGGGTGTGTGTTACATTACATTCACTAGTAGCAGTGAGAAAAACATCACGGGGTGGTGTGAATCGGACGGTCTGAATTAGGATAGGCAGTGAATGGCAATGTAGGATGGAGAAAAGCACCGCGGGGTGGTCAGCATGGGGAGGTCAGGGAACATGCAGTGGCAATGTAGGATAGGTTTCGGAAAAACATCGCGGGGGGGGTGCGCATTGTATGGGTGTGTGTTACATTACATTCTCTAGTAGGAGTGAGAAACTCATCACGGGGTGGTGCGCATTGTATGGGTGTGTGTTACATTACATTCACTAGTAGGAGTGAGAAAAACATCACGGGGTGGTGTGAATCGGAGGGTCTGAATTAGGATAGGCAGTGAGTGGCAACGTAGGATGGAGAAAAGCACCGCGGGCTGGTCAGGATGGGGAGGTCAGTGAACATGCAGTGGCAATGTAGGATAGGTTTCTGAAAAACATCGCGGGGTGGTCCGCCTTGTATGGGTGTGTGTTACATTACATTCACTAGTAGGAGTGAGAAACTCATCACGGGGTGGTGCGCATTGTATGGGTGTGTGTTACATTACATTCACTAGTAGGAGTGAGAAAAACATCACGGGTTGGTGTGAATCGGAGGGTCTGAATTAGGATAGGCAGTGAGTGGCAATGTAGGATGGAGAAAAGCACCGCGGGGTGGTCAGCATGGGGAGCTCAGGGAACATGCAGTGGCAATGTGGGATAGGTTTTTGAAAAACATCGTGGGGTGGTGCTCATTGTACTGGTGTGTGTTACATTACATTCACTTGTAGGAGTGAGAAAAACATCACGGGGTGGTGTGAATCGGAGGGTCTGAATTAGGATCGGCAGTGAGTGGCAATGTAGGAAGGAGAAAAGCACCGCGGTGTGGTCAGCATGGGGAGGTCAGTGAACATGCAGTGGCAATGTAGGATAGGTTTCTGAAAAACATCGCGGGGTGGTGCGCCTTGTATGGGTGTGTGTTACATCACATTCACTAGTAGGAGTGAGAAACTCATCACGGGGTGGTGCGCCTTGTATGGGTGTGTGTTACATTACATTTACTAGTAGGAGTGAGAAACTCATCACGGGGTGGTGCGCCTTGTATGGGTGTGTGTTACATTACATTTACTAGTAGGAGTGAGAAAAACATCGCGGGGTGGTGCGCCTTGTATGGGTGTGTATTACATTACATTCACTAGTAGGAGTGAGAAACTCATCACGGGGTGGTGCGCATTGTATGGGAGTGTGTTACATTACATTCACTAGTAGGAGTGAGAAAAACATCACGGGGTTGTGTGAATCGGAGGGTCTGAATTAGGATAGGCAGTGAGTGGCAATGTAGGATGGAGAATAGCACCGCGGCGTGGTCAGCATGGGGAGCTCAGGGAACATGCAGTGGCAATGTAGGATAGGTTTCTGAAAAACATCGCGGGGTGGTGCGTATTTTATGGGTGTGTGTTACATTACATTCACTAGTAGGAGTGAGAAAAACATCACGGGGTGGTGCGCATTGTATGGGTGTGTGTTACATTACATTCACTAGTAGGAGTGAGAAAACCATCACGGGGTGGTGTGAATCGGAGGGTCTGAATTAAGAGAGGCAGTGAGTGGCAATGTAGGATGGAGAAAAGCACCGCGGGGTGGTCAGCATGGGGAGGTCAGGGAACATGCAGTGGCAATGTAGGATAGGTTTCGGAAAAACATCGCGGGGGGGGGTGCGCATTGTATGTGTGTGTGTTACATTACATTCTCTAGTAGGAGTGAGAAACTCATCACGGGGTGGTGCGCATTGTATGGGTGTGTGTTACATTACATTCACTAGTAGGAGTGAGAAAAACATCACGGGTTGGTGTGAATCGGAGGGTCTGAATTAGGATAGGCAGTGAGTGGCAATGTAGGAAGGAGAAAAGCACCGCGGGGTGGTCAGCATGGGGAGGTCAGGGAACATGCAGTGGCAATGTAGGATACATTTCTGAAAAACATCGCGTGGTGGTGCGCATTGTATATGTGTGTGTGTTACATTACATTCACTAGTAGGAGTGAGAAAAACATCACGGGGTGGTGCGCATTGTATGGGTGTGTGTTACACTACATTCACTAGTAGGAGTGAGAAAAACACCACGGGGTGGTGTGAATCGGAGGGTCTGAATTAGGATAGGCAGTGAGTGGCAATGTAGGATGGAGAAAAGCACCGCGGGGTGGTCAGCATGGGGAGTTCAGGGAACATGCAGTGGCAATGTAGGATAGGTTTATGAAAAACATCGCGGGGTGGTGCGCATTGTATGGGTGTGTGTTACATTACATTCACTAGTAGGAGTGAGAAAAACATCACGGGGTGGTGCGCATGGTATGGGGGTGTGTTACATTACATTCAGTAGTAGGAGTGAGAAAAACATCACGGGGTGGTGTGAATCGGAGGGTCTGAATTAGGATAGGCAGTGAGTGGCAATGTAGGATGGAGAAAAGCACCGCGGGGTGGTCAGCATGGGGAGGTCAGGGAACATGCAGTGGCAATGTAGGATACATTTCTGAAAAACATCGCGTGGTGCTGCGCATTGTATGGGTGTGTGTTACATTACATTCACTAGTAGGAGTGAGAAAAACATCACGGGGTGGTGCGCATTGTATGGGTGTGTGTTACACTACATTCACTAGTAGGAGTGAGAAAAACACCACGGGGTGGTGTGAATCGGAGGGTCTGAATTAGGATAAGCAGTGAGTGGCAATGTAGGATGGAGAAAAGCACCGCGGGGTGGTCAGCATGGGGAGGTCAGGGAACATGCAGTGGCAATGTAGGATAGGTTTCTGAAAAACATCGCGGGGTGGTGCGCATTGTATTGGTGTGTGTTACATTACATTCACTAGTAGGAGTGAGAAAAACATCACGGGGTGGTGTGAATCGGAGGGTCTGAATTAGGATAGCCAGTGAGTGGCAATGTAGGATGGAGAAAAGCACCGCGGGGTGGTCAGCATGGGTAGGTCAGGGAACATGCAGTGGCAATGTATGATAGGTTTCTGAAAAACATCGCGGGGTGGTGCGCATTGGATGGGTGTGTGTTACATTACATTCACTTGTAGGAGTTAGAAAAACATCACGGGGTGGTGTGAATCGGAGGGTCTGAATTAGGATAGGCAGTGAGTGCCAATGTAGGATGCAGAAAAGCACTTCTGGGTGGTCATCATGGGGAGGTCAGGGAACATACAGTGGCAATGTTGGATAGGTTTCTGAAAAACATCGTGGGGTGGTGCGCATTTTATGGGTGTGTGTTACATTACATTCACTAGTAGGAGTGAGAAAAACATCACGGGGAGGTGCGCATTGTATGGGTGTGTGTTACATTACATTCACTAGTAGCAGTGAGAAAAACATCACGGGGTGGTGTGAATCGGACGGTCTGAATTAGGATAGGCAGTGAATGGCAATGTAGGATGGAGAAAAGCACCGCGGGGTGGTCAGCATGGGGAGGTCAGGGAACATGCAGTGGCAATGTAGGATAGGTTTCGGAAAAACATCGCGGGGGGGGTGCGCATTGTATGGGTGTGTGTTACATTACATTCTCTAGTAGGAGTGAGAAACTCATCACGGGGTGGTGCGCATTGTATGGGTGTGTGTTACATTACATTCACTAGTAGGAGTGAGAAAAACATCACGGGGTGGTGTGAATCGGAGGGTCTGAATTAGGATAGGCAGTGAGTGGCAACGTAGGATGGAGAAAAGCACCGCGGGCTGGTCAGGATGGGGAGGTCAGTGAACATGCAGTGGCAATGTAGGATAGGTTTCTGAAAAACATCGCGGGGTGGTCCGCCTTGTATGGGTGTGTGTTACATTACATTCACTAGTAGGAGTGAGAAACTCATCACGGGGTGGTGCGCATTGTATGGGTGTGTGTTACATTACATTCACTAGTAGGAGTGAGAAAAACATCACGGGTTGGTGTGAATCGGAGGGTCTGAATTAGGATAGGCAGTGAGTGGCAATGTAGGATGGAGAAAAGCACCGCGGGGTGGTCAGCATGGGGAGCTCAGGGAACATGCAGTGGCAATGTGGGATAGGTTTTTGAAAAACATCGTGGGGTGGTGCTCATTGTACTGGTGTGTGTTACATTACATTCACTTGTAGGAGTGAGAAAAACATCACGGGGTGGTGTGAATCGGAGGGTCTGAATTAGGATCGGCAGTGAGTGGCAATGTAGGAAGGAGAAAAGCACCGCGGTGTGGTCAGCATGGGGAGGTCAGTGAACATGCAGTGGCAATGTAGGATAGGTTTCTGAAAAACATCGCGGGGTGGTGCGCCTTGTATGGGTGTGTGTTACATCACATTCACTAGTAGGAGTGAGAAACTCATCACGGGGTGGTGCGCCTTGTATGGGTGTGTGTTACATTACATTTACTAGTAGGAGTGAGAAACTCATCACCCGGTGGTGCGCCTTGTATGGGTGTGTGTTACATTACATTTACTAGTAGGAGTGAGAAAAACATCGCGGGGTGGTGCGCCTTGTATGGGTGTGTATTACATTACATTCACTAGTAGGAGTGAGAAACTCATCACGGGGTGGTGCGCATTGTATGGGAGTGTGTTACATTACATTCACTAGTAGGAGTGAGAAAAACATCACGGGGTTGTGTGAATCGGAGGGTCTGAATTAGGATAGGCAGTGAGTGGCAATGTAGGATGGAGAATAGCACCGCGGCGTGGTCAGCATGGGGAGCTCAGGGAACATGCAGTGGCAATGTAGGATAGGTTTCTGAAAAACATCGCGGGGTGGTGCGTATTTTATGGGTGTGTGTTACATTACATTCACTAGTAGAAGTGAGAAAAACATCACGGGGTGGTGCGCATTGTATGGGTGTGTGTTACATTACATTCACTAGTAGGAGTGAGAAAACCATCACGGGGTGGTGTGAATCGGAGGGTCTGAATTAGGAGAGGCAGTGAGTGGCAATGTAGGATGGAGAAAAGCACCGCGGGGTGGTCAGCATGGGGAGGTCAGGGAACATGCAGTGGCAATGTAGGATAGGTTTCGGAAAAACATCGCGGGGGGGGGGTGCGCATTGTATGTGTGTGTGTTACATTACATTCTCTAGTAGGAGTGAGAAACTCATCACGGGGTGGTGCGCATTGTATGGGTGTGTGTTACATTACATTCACTAGTAGGAGTGAGAAAAACATCACGGGTTGGTGTGAATCGGAGGGTCTGAATTAGAATAGGCAGTGAGTGGCAATGTAGGATGGAGAAAAGCACCGCGGGGTGGTCAGCATGGGGAGCTCAGGGAACATGCAGTGGCAATGTAGGATAGGTTTTTGAAAAACATCGTGGGGTGGTGCGCATTGTATTGGTGTGTGTTACATTACATTCACTTGTAGGAGTGAGAAAAACATCACGGGGTGGTGTGAATCGGAGGGTCTGAATTAGGATAGGCAGTGAGTGGCAATGTAGGAAGGAGAAAAGCACCGCGGTGTGGTCAGCATGGGGAGGTCAGTGAACATGCAGTGGCAATGTAGGATAGGCTTCTGGAAAACATCGCGGGGTGGTGCGCATTGTATGGGTGTGTGTTACATTACATTCACTAGTAGGAGTGAGAAAAACATCATGGGGTGGTGCGCATGGTATGGGTGTGTGTTACATTACATTCACTAGTAGGAGTGAGAAAAACATCACGGGGTGGTGTGAATCGGAGGGTCTGAATTAGGATAGGCAGTGAGTGGCAATGTAGGATGGAGAAAAGCACCGCGCGGTGTTCAGCATGGGGAGGTCAGGGAACATGCAGTGGCAATGTAGGATAGGTTTCTGAAAAACATCGCGGGGTGGTGCACATTGTATGGGTGTGTGTTACATTACATTCACTAGTAGGAGTGAGAAAAACATCACGGGGTCGGGCGCATTGTATGGGTGTGTGTTACATTACATTCACTAGTAGGAGTGAGAAAAACATCACGGGGTGGGGCGCATTGTATGGGTGTGTGATACATTAAATTCACTAGTAGGAGTGAGAAAAACTTCACGGGGTGGTGCGCATTGTATGGGTGTGTGTTACATTACATTCACTAGTAGGAGTGAAAAAACATCACGGGGTGGTGTGAATCGGAGGGTCTGAATTAGGATAGGTAGTGAGTGGCAACGTAGGATGGAGAAAAGCACCGCGGGGTGGTTAACATGCGGAGGTCAGTGAACATGCAGTGGCAATGTAGGATAGGTTTCTGAAAAACATCGCGGGGTGGTGCGCCTTGTATGGGTGTGTGTTACATCACATTCACTAGTAGGAGTGAGAAACTCATCACGGGGTGGTGCGCCTTGTATGGGTGTGTGTTACATTACATTCACTAGTAGGAGTGAGAAAAACATCACGGGGTGGTGTGAATCGGAGGGTCTGAATTAGGATAGGCAGTGAGTGGCAACGTAGGATGGAGAAAAGCACCGCGGGTTGGTCAGGATGGGGAGGTCAGTGAACATGCAGTGGCAATGTAGGATAGGTTTCTGAAAAACATCGCGGGGTGGTGCGCCTTGTATGGGTGTCTGTTACATTACATTCACTCGTAGGAGTGAGAAACTCATCACGGGGTGGTGCGCATTGTATGGGAGTGTGTTACATTACATTCACTAGTAGGAGTGAGAAAAACATCACGGGGTGGTGTGAATCGGAGGGTCTGAATTAGGATAGGCAGTGAGTGGCAATGTAGGATGGAGAAAAGCACCGCGGCGTGGTCAGCATGGGGAGCTCAGGGAACATGCTGTGGCAATGTAGGATAGGTTTCTGAAAAACATCGCGGGGTGGTGCGCATTTTATGGGTGTGTGTTACATTACATTCACTAGTAGGAGTGAGAAAAACATCACGGGGTGGTGCGCATTGTATGGGTGTGTGTTACATTACATTCACTAGTAGGAGTGAGAAAACCATCACGGGGTGGTGTGAATCGGAGAGTCTGAATTAGGATAGGGAGTGAGTGGCAATGTAGGATGGAGAAAAGCACCGCGGGGTGGTCAGCATGGGGAGGTCAGGGAACATGCAGTGGCAATGTAGGATAGGTTTCCGAAAAACATCGTGGGGTGGTGCGCATTGTTTGTGTGTGTGTTACAATACATTCACTAGTAGGAGTGACAAAAACATCACGGGGTGGTGCGCATTGTATGTGTGTGTGTTACATTACATTCACTAGTAGGAGTGAGAAAATCATCACCGGGTGGTGTGAATCGGAGGGTCTGAATTAGGATAGACAGTGAGTGGCAATGTAGGATGCAGAAAAGCACCGCGTGGTGGTCAGCATGGGGAGGTCAGGGAACATGCAGTGGCAACGTAGGATAGGTTTCTGAAAAACATCGCGTGGTGGTGAGCATTGTATGGGTGTGTGTTACATTACATTCACTAGTAGGAGTGAGAAAAACATCACGGGGTGGTGTGAATCGGAGGTTCTGAATTAGGATAGGCAGTGAGTGGCAATGTAGGATGGAGAAAAGCACCGCGGGGTCGTCAGCATGGGGACGTCAGGGAACATGCAGTGGCAATGTAGGATAGGTTTCTGAAAAACATCGTGGGGTGGTGCGCATTGTATGGGTGTGTGTTACATTACATTCACTAGTAGGAGTGAGAAAAACATCACGGGGTGGTGCGCATTGTATGGGTGTGTGTTACATTACATTCACTAGTAGGAGTGAGAAAAACATCACGGGGTGGTGCGCATTGTATGGGTGTGTGTTACATTACATTCACTAGTAGCATTGAGAAAAACATCACGGGGTGGTGTGAATCGGAGGGTCTGAATTAGGATAGGCAGTGAGTGGCAATGTAGGATGGAGAAAAGCACCGCGGGGTGGTCAGCATGTGGAGGTCAGGGAACATGCAAGGGCAATGTAGGATAGGTTTCTGAAAAACATCGCGGGGTGGTGCGCCTTGTATGGGTGTGTGTTACATTACATTCACTAGCAGGAGTGAGAAACTCATCACGGGGTGGTGCGCATTGTATGGGTGTGTGTTACATTACATTCACTAGTGGGAGTGAGAAAAACATCACGTGGTTGTGTGAATCGGAGGGTCTGAATTAGGACAGGCAGTGAGTGGCAATGTAGGATGGAGAAAAGCACCGCGGGGTGGTCAGCATGTGGAGGTCAGGGAAAATGCAGTGGCAATGTAGGATAGGTTTCTGAAAAACATCGCGGGGTGGGTCGCATTGTATGGGTGTGTGTTACATTACATTCACTTGTAGGAGGGAGAAAAACATCAGGGGGTGGTGTGAATCGGAGGGTCTGAATTAGGATAGGCAGTGAGTGGCAATGTACGATGGAGAAAAGCACCGCGGGGTGGTCAGCATGGGGAGGTCAGGGAACATGCAGTGGCAATGTAGGATAGGTTTCTGAAAAACATCGTGGGGTGGTGCGCACTGTTTGGGTGTGTGTTACAATACATTCACTAGTAGGAGTGAGAAAAACATCACGGGGTGGTGCGCATTGTATGGGTGTGTGTTACATTACATTCACTAGTAGGAGTGAGAAAAACATCACGGGGTGGTGTGAATCGGAGGGTCTGAATTAGGATAGGCAGTGAGTGGCAATGTAGGATGGAGAAAAGCACCGCGGGGTGGTCAGCATGGGGAGGTCAGGGAACATGCAGTGGCAATGTAGGATAGGTTTCTGAAAAACATCGCGGGGTGGTGCGCATTGTATGGGTGTGTGTTACATTACATTCACTTGTAGGAGTGAGAAAAACATCACGGGGTGGTGTGAATCGGAGGGTCTGAATTAGGATAGGCAGTGAGTGGCAATGTAGGAAGGAGAAAAGCACCGCGGTGTGGTCAGCATGGGGAGGTCAGGAACATGCAGTGGCAATGTTGGATAGGTTTCTGAAAAACATCACGGGGTGGTGCGCATTGTATGGGTGTGTGTTACATTACATTCACTAGTAGAAGTGAGAAAAACATCACGGGGTGGTGCGCCTTGTATGGGTGTGTGTTACATTACATTCACTAGTAGGAGTGAGAAACTCATCACGGGGTGGTGCGCATGGTATGGGTGTGTGTTACATTACATTCACTAGTAGGAGTGAGAAAAACATCACGGGGTGGTGTGAATCGGAGGGTCTGAATTAGGATAGGCAGTGAGTGGCAACGTAGGATGGAGAAAAGCACCGCGGGTTGGTCAGGATGGGGAGGTCAGTGAACATGTAGTGGCAATGTAGGATAGGTTTCTGAACAACATCGCGGGGTGGTGCGCCTTGTATGGGTGTGTGTTACATTACATTCACTAGTAGGAGTGAGAAACTCATCACGGGGTGGTGCGCATTGTATGGGAGTGTGTTACATTACATTCACTAGTAGGAGTGAGAGAACATCACGGGGTGGTGTGAATCGGAGGGTCTGAATTAGGATAGGCAGTGAGTGGCAATGTAGGATGGAGAAAAGCACCGCGGGGTGGTCAGCATGGGGAGCTCAGGGAACATGCAGTGGCAATGTAGGATAGGTTTCTGAAAAACATCGCGGGGTGGTGCGCATTTTATGGGTGTGTGTTACATTACATTCACTAGTAGGAGTGAGAAAAACATCACGGGGTGGTGCGCATTGTATCGGTGTGTGTTACATTACATTCACTAGTAGGAGTGAGAAAACCATCACGGGGTGGTGTGAATCGGAGAGTCTGAATTAGGATAGGCAGTGAGTGGCAATGTAGGATGGAGAAAAGCACCGCGTGGTGGTCAGCATGGGGAGGTCAGGGAACATGCAGTGGCAATGTAGGATAGGTTTCCGAAAAACATCGTGGGGTGGTGCGCATTGTTTGTGTGTGTTACAATACATTCACTAGTAGGAGTGAGAAAAACATCACGGGGTGGTGCGCATTGTATGTGTGTGTGTTACATTACATTCACTAGTAGGAGTGAGAAAAACATCACCAGGTGGTGTGAATCGGAGGGTCTGAATTAGGATAGACAGTGAGTGGCAATGTAGGATGCAGAAAAGCAACGCGGGGTGGTCAGCATGGGGAGGTCAGGGAACATGCAGTGGCAATGTAGGATAGGTTTCTGAAAAACATCGCGTGGTGGTGAGCATTGTATGGGTGTGTGTTACATTACATTCACTAGTAGGAGTGAGAAAAACATCACAGGGTGGTGTGAATCGGAGGTTCTGAATTAGGATAGGCAGTGAGTGGCAATGTAGGATGGAGAAAAGCACCGCGGGGTCGTCAGCATGGGGACGTCAGGGAACATGCAGTGGCAATGTAGGATAGGTTTCTGAAAAACATCGTGGGGTGGTGCGCATTGTATGGGTGTGTGTTACATTACATTCACTAGTAGGAGTGAGAAAAACATCACGGGGTGGTGCGCATTGTATGGGTGTGTGTTACATTACATTCACTAGTAGGAGTGAGAAAAACATCACGGGGTCGTGCGCATTGTATGGGTGTGTGTTACATTACATTCACTAGTAGCATTGAGAAAAACATCACGGGGTGGTGTGAATCGGAGGGTCTGAATTAAGATAGGCAGTGAGTGGCAATGTAGGATGGAGAAAAGCACCGCGGGGTGGTCAGCATGTGGAGGTCAGGGAACATGCAATGGCAATGTAGGATAGGTTTCTGAAAAACATCGCGGGGTGGTGCGCCTTGTATGGGTGTGTGTTACATTACATTCACTAGCAGGAGTGAGAAACTCATCACGGGGTGGTGCGCATTGTATGGGTGTGTGTTACATTACATTCACTAGTGGGAGTGAGAAAAACATCACGTGGTTGTGTGAATCGGAGGGTCTGAATTAGGACAGGCAGTGAGTGGCAATGTAGGATGGAGAAAAGCACCGCGGGGTGGTCATCATGGGGAGGTCAGGGAAAATGCAGTGGCAATGTAGGATAGGTTTCTGAAAAACATCGCGGGGTGGGTCGCATTGTATGGGTGTGTGTTACATTACATTCACTTGTAGGAGTGAGAAAAACATCACGGGGTGGTGTGAATCGGAGGGTCTGAATTAGGATAGGCAGTGAGTGGCAATGTACGATGGAAAAAAGCACCGCGGGGTGGTCAGCATGGGGAGGTCAGGGAACATGCAGTGGCAATGTAGGATAGGTTTCCGAAAAACATCGTGGGGTGGTGCGCACTGTTTGGGTGTGTGTTACAATACATTCACTAGTAGGAGTGAGAAAAACATCACGGGGTGGTGCGCATTGTATGTGTGTATGTTACATTACATTCACTAGTAGGAGTGAGAAAAACATCACGGGGTGGTGTGAATCGGAGTGTCTGAATTAGGATAGGCAGTGAGTGGCAATGTAGGATGGAGAAAAGCACCGCGGGGTGGTTAGCATGCGGAGGTCAGTGAACATACAGTGGCAATGTAGGATAGGTTTCTGAAAAGCATCGCGGGGTGGTGCGCCTTGTATGGGTGTGTGTTACATTACATTCACTAGTAGGAGTGAGAAACTCATCACGGGGTGGTGCGCATGGTATGGGTGTGTGTTACATTACATTCACTAGTAGGAGTGAGAAAAACATCACGGGGTGGTGTGAATCAGAGGGTCTGAATTAGGATAGGCAGTGAGTGGCAACGTAGGATGGAGAAAAGCACCGCGGGTTGGTCAGGATGGGGAGGTCAGTGAACATGCAGTGGCAATGTAGGATAGGTTTCTGAAAAACATCGCGGGGTGGTGCGCCTTGTATGGGTGTGTGTTACATTACATTCACTAGTAGGAGTGAGAAACTCATCACGGGGTGGTGCGGATTGTATGGGAGTGTGTTACATTACATTCACAAGTAGGAGTGAGAGAACATCACGGGGTGGTGTGAATCGGAGGGTCTGAATTAGGATAGGCAGTGAGTGGCAATGTAGGATGGAGAAAAGCACCGCGGGGTGGTCAGCATGGGGAGGTCAGGGAACATGCAGTGGCAATGTAGGATAGGTTTCTGAAAAACATCGCGGGGTGGTGCGCATTTTATGGGTGTGTGTTACATTACATTCACTAGTAGGAGTGAGAAAAACATCACGGGGTGGTGCGCATTGTATGGGTGTGTGTTACATTACATTCACTAGTAGGAGTGAGAAAACCATCACGGGGTGGTGTGAATCGGAGAGTCTGAATTAGGATAGGCAGTGAGTGGCAATGTAGGATGGAGAAAAGCACCGCGGAGTGGTCAGCATAGGGAGGTCAGGGAACATGCAATGGCAATGTAGGATAGGTTTCCGAAAAACATCGTGGGGTGGTGCGCATTGTTTGGGTGTGTGTTACAATACATTCACTAGTAGGAGTGAGAAAAACATCACGGGGTGGTGCGCATTGTATGTGTGTGTGTTACATTACATTCACTAGTAGGAGTGAGAAAAACATCACCGAGTGGTGTGAATCGGAGGGTCTGAATTAGGATAGACAGTGAGTGGCAATGTAGGATGCAGAAAAGCACCGCGGGGTGGTCAGCATGGGGAGGTCAGGGAACATGCAGTGGCAATGTAGGATAGGTTTCTGAAAAACATCGCGTGGTGGTGCGCATTGTATGGGTGTGTGTTACATTACATTCACTAGTAGGAGTGAGAAAAACATCACGGGGTGGTGCGCATTGTATGGGTGTGTGTTTCATTACATTCACTAGTAGCAGTGAGAAAAACATCACGGGGTGGTGTGAATCGGAGGGTCTGAATTAGGATAGGCAGTGAGTGGCAATGTAGGATGGAGAAAAGCACCGCGGGGTGGTCAGCATGGGGACGTCAGGGAACATGCAGTGGCAATGTAGGATAGGTTTCTGAAAAACATCGTGGGGTGGTGCGCATTGTATGGGTGTGTGTTACATTACATTCACTAGTAGGAGTGAGAAAAACATCACGGGGTGGTGCGCATTGTATGGGTGTGTGTTACATTACATTCACTAGTAGGAGTGAGAAAAACATCACGGGGTGGTGCGCATTGTATGGGTGTGTGTTACATTACATTCACTAGTAGCATTGAGAAAAACATCACGGGGTGGTGTGAATCGGAGGGTCTGAATTAGGATAGGCAGTGAGTGGCAATGTAGGATGGAGAAAAGCACCGCGGGGTGGTCAGCATGGGGAGGTCAGGGAACATGCAGTGGCAATGTAGGATAGGTTTCTGAAAAACATCGCGGGGTGGTACGAATTGTATGGGTGTGTGTTACATTACATTCACTTGTAGGAGTGAGAAAAACATCACGGGGTGGTGTGAATCGGAGGGTCTGAATTAGGATAGGCAGTGAGTGGCAATGTAGGAAGGAGAAAAGCACCGCGGTGTGGTCAGCATGGGGAGGTCAGGGAACATGCAGTGGCAATGTAGGATAGGTTTCTGGAAAACATCGCGGGGTGGTGCGCATTGTATGGGTGTGTGTTACATTACATTCACTAGTAGGAGTGAGAAAAACATCATGGGGTGGTGCGCATGGTATGGGTGTGTGTTACATTACATTCACTAGTAGGAGTGAGAAAAACATCACGGGGTGGTGTGAATCGGAGGGTCTGAATTAGGATAGGCAGTGAGTGGCAATGTAGGATGGAGAAAAGCACCGCGCGGTGTTCAGCATGGGGAGGTCAGGGAACATGCAGTGGCAATGTAGGATAGGTTTCTGAAAAAAATCGCCGGGTGGTGCGCATTTTATGGGTGTGTGTTACATTACATTCACTAGTAGGAGTGAGAAAAACATAACGGGGTCGGGCGCATTGTATGGGTGTGTGTTACATTACATTCACTAGTCGGAGTGAGAAAAACATCACGGGGTGGGGCGCATTGTATGGGTGTGTGATACATTAAATTCACTAGTAGGAGTGAGAAAAACATCACGGGGTGGTGCGCATTGTATGGGTGTGTGTTACATTACATTCACTAGTAGGAGTGAAAAAACATCACGGGGTGGTGTGAATCGGAGGGTCTGAATTAGGATAGGTAGTGAGTGGCAACGTAGGATGGAGAAAAGCACCGCGGGGTGGTTAGCATGCGGAGGTCAGTAAACATGCAGTGGCAATATAGGATAGGTTTCTGAAAAACATCGCGGGGTGGTGCGCCTTGTATGGGTGTGTGTTACATCACATTCACTAGTAGGAGTGAGAAACTAATCACGGGGTGGTGCGCCTTGTATGTGTGTGTGTTACATTACATTCACTAGTAGGAGTGAGAAAAACATCACGGGGTGGTGTGAATCGGAGGGTCTGAATTAGGATAGGCAGTGAGTGGCAACGTAGGATGGAGAAAAGCACCGCGGGTTGGTCAGGATGGGGAGGTCAGTGAACATGCAGTGGCAATGTAGGATAGGTTTCTGAAAAACATCGCGGGGTGCTGCGCCTTGTATGGGTGTGTGTTACATTACATTCACTAGTAGGAGTGAGAAACTCATCACGTGGTGGTGCGCATTGTATGGGAGTGTGTTACATTACATTCACTAGTAGGAGTGAGAAAAACATCACGGGGTGGTGTGAATGGGAGGGTCTGAATTAGGATAGGCAGTGAGTGGCAATGTAGGATGGAGAAAAGCACCGCGGGGTTGTCAGCATGGGGAGCTCAGGGAACATGCAGTGGCAATGTAGGATAGGTTTCTGAAAAACATCGCGGGGTGGTGCGCATTTTATGGGTGTGTGTTACATTACATTCACTAGTAGGAGTGAGAAAAACATCACGGGGTGGTGCGCATTGTATGGGTGTGTGTTACATTACATTCACTAGTAGGAGTGAGAAAACCATCACGGGGTGGTGTGAATCGGAGAGTCTGAATTAGGATAGGCAGTGAGTGGCAATGTAGGATGGAGAAAAGCACCGCGGTGTGGTCAGCATGGGGAGGTCAGGGAATATGCAGTGGCAATGTAGGATAGGTTTCTGAAAAACATCGCGGGGTGGTGCGCATTGTATGGGTGTGTGGTACATTACATTCACTAGTAGGAGTGAGAAAAACATCACGGGGTGGTGCGCATTGTATGGGTGTGTGTTACATTACATTCAGTAGTAGGAGTGAGAAAAACATCACGGGGTGGTGTGAATCGGAGGGTCTGAATTAGGATAGGCAGTGAGTGGCAATGTAGGATGGAGAAAAGCACCGCGGGTGGTCAGCATGGGGACGTCAGGGAACATGCAGTGGCAATGTAGGATAGGTTTCTGAAAAACATCGCGGGGTGGTGCGCATTGTATGGGTGTGTGTTACATTACATTCACTAGTAGGAGTGAGAAAAACATCACGGGGTGGTGCGCATTGTATGGGTGTGTGTTACATTACATTCACTAGTAGGATTGAGAAAAACATCACGGGGTGGTGCGCATTGTATGGGTGTGTGTTACATTACATTCACTAGTAGCAGTGAGAAAAACATCACGGGGTGGTGTGAATGGGAGGGTCTGAATTAGGATAGGCAGTGAGTGGCAATGTAGGATGGAGTAAAGCACCGCGGGGTGGTCAGCATGGGGAGGTCAGGGAACATGCAGTGGCAATGTAGGATACATTTCTGAAAAACATCGCGGGGTGGTGCGCATTGTATGGGTGTGTGTTACATTACATTCACTAGTAGGAGTGAGAAAAACATCACGGGGTGGTGCGCATTGTATGGGTGTGTGTTACACTACGTTCACTAGTAGGAGTGAGAAAAACATCACGGGGTGGTGTGAATCGGAGGGTCTGAATTAGGATAGGCAGTGAGTGGCAATGTAGGATGGAGAAAAGCACCTCGCGGTGGTCAGCATGGGGAGGTCAGGGAACATGCAGTGGCAATGTAGGATAGGTTTCTGAAAAACATCGCGGGTTGGTGCGCATTGTATTGGTGTGTGTTACATTACATTCACTAGTAGGAGTGAGAAAAACATCACGGGGTGGTGTGAATCGGAGGGTCTGAATTAGGATAGGCAGTGAGTGGCAATGTAGGATGGAGAAAAGCACCGCGGGGTGGTCAGCATGGGGATGTCAGGGAACATGCAGTGGCAATGTAGGATAGGTTTCTGAAAAGCATCGCGGGGTGGTGCGCATTGTATGGGTGTGTGTTACATTACATTCACTTGTAGGAGTGAGAAAAACATCATGGGGTGGTGTGAATCGGAGGGTCTGAATTAGGATAGGCAGTGAGTGGCAACGTAGGATGGAGAAAAGCACCGCGGGTTGGTCAGGATGGGGAGGTCAGTGAACATGCAGTGGCAATGTAGGATAGGTTTCTGAAAAACATCGCGGGGTGGTGCGCCTTGTATGGGTGTGTGTTACATTACATTCACTAGTAGGAGTGAGAAACTCATCACGGGGTGGTGCGCATTGTATGGGAGTGTGTTACATTACATTCACTAGTAGGAGTGAGAAAAACATCACGGGGTGGTGTGAATCGGAGGGTCTGAATTAGGATAGGCAGTGAGTGGCAATGTAGGATGGACAAAAGAGCCGCGAGGTGGTCAGCATGGGGAGGTCAGGGAACATGCAGTGGCAATGTAGGATAGGTTTCCGAAAAACATCGTGGGGTGGTGCGCATTGTATGGGTGTGTGTTACATTACATTCACTAGTAGGAGTGAGAAAAACATCACGGGGTGGTGCGCATTGTATGGGTGTGTGTTACATTACATTCACTAGTAGGAGTGAGAAAAACATCACGGGGTGGTGCGCATTGTACGGGTGTGTGTTACATTACATATACCAATAGCAGTGAGAAAAACATCACGGGGTGGTGTGAATCGGAGGGTCTGAATTAGGATAGGCAGTGAGTGGCAATGTAGGATGGAGAAAAGCACCGCGGGGTGGTCAGCATGGGGAGGTCAGGGAACATGCAGTGGCAATGTAGGATAGGTTTCTGAAAAACATCGCGGAGTGGTGCGCATTGTATGGGTGTGTGTTACATTACATTCACTAGTAGGAGTGAGAAAAACATCACGGGGTGGTGCGCATTGTATGGGTGTGTGTTACATTACATTCACTAGTAGGATTGAGAAAAACATCACGGGGTGGTGCGCATTGTATGGGTGTGTGTTACATTACATTCACTAGTAGGAGTGAGAAAAACATCACGGGGTGGTGCGCATTGTATGGGTGTGTGTTACATTATATTCACTAGTAGGAGTGAGAAAAACATCACGGGGTGGTGTGAATCGGAGGGTCTGAATTAGGATAGGCAGTGAGTGGCAATGTAGGATGGAGAAAAGCACCGCGGGGTGGTCAGCATGGGGAGGTCAGGGAACATGCAGTGGCAATGTAGGATAGGTTTCTGAAAAACATCGCGGGGTGGTGCGCATTGTATGGGTGTGTGGTACATTACATTCACTAGTAGGAGTGAGAAAAACATCACGGGGTGGTGCGCATTGTATGGGTGTGTGTTACATTACATTCAGTAGTAGGAGTGAGAAAAACATCACGGGGTGGTGTGAATCGGAGGGTCTGAATTAGGATAGGCAGTGAGTGGCAATGTAGGATGGAGAAAAGCACCGCGGGGTGGTCAGCATGGGGACGTCAGGGAACATGCAGTGGCAATGTAGGATAGGTTTCTGAAAAACATCGCGTGGTGGTGCGCATTGTATTGGTGTGTGTTACATTACATTCACTAGTAGGAGTGAGAAAAACATCACGGGGTGGTGCGCATTGTATGGGTGTGTGTTACATTACATTCACTAGTAGGATTGAGAAAAACATCACGGGGTGGTGCGCATTGTATGGGTGTGTGTTACATTACATTCACTAGTAGGAGTGAGAAAAACATCACGGGGTGGTGTGAATCGGAGGGTCTGAATTAGGATAGGCAGTGAGTGGCAATGTAGGATGGAGAAAAGCACCGCGGGGTGGTCAGCATGGGGAGGTCAGGGAACATGCAGTGGCAATGTAGGATACATTTCTGAAAAACATCGCGGGGTGGTGCGCATTGTATGGGTGTGTGGTACATTACATTCACTAGTAGGAGTGAGAAAAACATCACGGGGTGGTGCGCATTGTATGGGTGTGTGTTACACTACATTCACTAGTAGGAGTGAGAAAAACATCACGGGGTGGTGTGAATCGGAGGGTCTGAATTAGGATAGGCAGTGAGTGGCAATGTAGGATGGAGAAAAGCACCGCGGGGTGGTCAGCATGGGGAGGTCAGGGAACATGCAGTGGCAATGTAGGATAGGTTTCTGAAAAACATCGCGGGGTGGTGCGCATTTTATTGGTGTGTGTTACATTACATTCACTAGTAGGAGTGAGAAAAACATCACAGGGTGGTGTGAATCGGAGGGTCTGAATTAGGATAGGCAGTGAGTGGCAATGTAGGATGGAGAAAAGCACCGCGGGGTGGTCAGCATGGGGATGTCAGGGAACATGCAGTGGCAATGTAGGATAGGTTTCTGAAAAACATCGCGGGTGGTGCGCATTGTATGGGTGTGTGTTACATTACATTCACTTGTAGGAGTGAGAAAAACATCACGGGGTGGTGTGAATCGGAGGGTCTGAATTAGGATAGGCAGTGAGTGGCAATGTACGATGGAGAAAAGCACCGCACAGTGTTCAGCATGGGGAGGTCAGGGAACATGCAGTGGCAATGTAGGATAGGTTTCTGAAAAACATCGCGGGGTGGTGCGCATTGTATGGGTGTGTGTTACATTACATTCACTAGTAGGAGTGAGAAAAACATCACGGGGTCGGGCGCATTGTATGGGTGTGTGTTACATTACATTCACTAGTAGGAGTGAGAAAAACATCACGGGGTGGGGCGCATTGTATGGGTGTGTGATACATTAAATTCACTAGTAGGAGTGAGAAAAACATCACGGGGTGGTGCGCATTGTATGGGTGTGTGTTACATTACATTCACTAGTAGGAGTGAAAAAACATCACGGGGTGGTGTGAATCGGAGGGTCTGAATTAGGATAGGTAGTGAGTGGCAACGTAGGATGGAGAAAAGCACCGCGGGGTGGTTAGCATGCGGAGGTCAGTGAACATGCAGTGGCAATGTAGGATAGGTTTCTGAAAAACATCGCGGGGTGGTGCGCCTTGTATGGGTGTGTGTTACATCACATTCACTAGTAGGAGTGAGAAACTCATCACGGGGTGGTGCGCCTTGTATGGGTGTGTGTTACATTACATTCACTAGTAGGAGTGAGAAAAACATCACGGGGTGGTGTGAATCGGAGGGTCTGAATTAGGATAGGCAGTGAGTGGCAACGTAGGATGGAGAAAAGCACCGCGGGTTGGTCAGGATGGGGAGGTCAGTGAACATGCAGTGGCAATGTAGGATAGGTTTCTGAAAAACATCGCGGGGTGGTGCGCCTTGTATGGGTGTGTGTTACATTACATTAACTAGTAGGAGTGAGAAACTCATCACGGGGTGGTGCGCATTGTATGGGAGTGTGTTACATTACATTCACTAGCAGGAGTGAGAAAAACATCACGGGGTGGTGTGAATCGGAGGGTCTGAATTAGGATAGGCAGTGAGTGGCAATGTAGGATGGAGAAAAGCACCGCGGGGTGGTCAGCATGGGGAGCTCAGGGAACATGCAGTGGCAATGTAGGATAGGTTTCTGAAAAACATCGCGGGGTGGTGCGCATTTTATGGGTGTGTGTTACATTACATTCACTAGTAGGAGTGAGAAAAACATCACGGGGTGGTGCGCATTGTATGGGGGTGTGTTACATTACATTCAGTAGTAGGAGTGAGAAAAACATCACGGGGTGGTGTGAATCGGAGGGTCTGAATTAGGATAGGCAGTGAGTGGCAATGTAGGGTGGACAAAAGAGCCGCGAGGTGGTCAGCATGGGGAGGTCAGGGAACATGCAGTGGCAATGTAGGATAGGTTTCCGAAAAACATCGTGGGGTGGTGCGCATTGTATGGGTGTGTGTTACATTACATTCACTAGTAGGAGTGAGAAAAACATCACGGGGTGGTGCGCATTGTATGGGTGTGTGTTACATTACATTCACTAGTAGGAGTGAGAAAAACATCACGGGGTGGTGCGCATTGTATGGGTGTGTGTTACATTACATGTACTAGTAGCAGTGAGAAAAACATCACGGGGTGGTGTGAATCGGAGGGTCTGAATTAGAATAGGCAGTGAGTGGCAATGTAGGATGGAGAAAAGCACCGCGGGGTGGTCAGCATGGGGAGGTCAGGGAACAGGCATTGGCAATGTAGGATACATTTCTGAAAAACATCGCGGGGAGATGCACATTGTATGGGTGTGTGTTACATTACATTCACTAGTAGGAGAGAGAAAAACATCACGGGCTGGTGCGCATTGTATGGGTGTGTGTTACACTACATTCACTAGTAGGAGTGAGAAAAACACCACGGGGTGGTGTGAATCGGAGGGTCTGAATTAGGATAGGCAGTGAGTGGCAATGTAGGATGGAGAAAAGCACCGCGCGGTGGTCAGCATGGGGAGGTCAGGGAACATGCAGTGGCAATGTAGGATAGGTTTCTGAAAAACATCGCGGGGTGGTGCGCATTGTATGGGTGTGTGGTACATTACATTCACTAGTAGGAGTGAGAAAAACATCACGGCGTGCTGCGCATTGTATGGGTGTGTGTTACATTACATTCACTAGTAGGAGTGAGAAAAACATCACGGGGTGGTGGGCATTGTATGGGTGTGTGTTACATTGCATTCACTAGTAGGAGTGAGAAAAACATCACGGGGTGGTGTGAAACGGAGGGTCTGAATTAGGATAGGCAGTGAGTGGCAATGTAGGATGGAGAAAAGCACCGCGGGGTGGTCAGCATGGGGACGTCAGGGAACATGCAGTGGCAATGTAGGATAGGTTTCTGAAAAACATCGCGGGGTGGTGCGCATTGTATGGGTGTGTGTTACATTACATTCACTAGTAGGAGTGAGAAAAACATCACGGGGTGGTGCGCATTGTATGGGTGTGTGTTACATTACATTCACTAGTAGGATTGAGAAAAACATCATGGGGTGGTGTGCATTGTATGGGTGTGTGTTACATTACATTCACTAGTAGGAGTGAGAAAAACATCACGGGGTGGTGTGAATCGGAGGGTCTGAATTAGGATAGGCAGTGAGTGGCAATGTAGGATGGAGAAAAGCACTGCGGGGTGGTCAGCATGGGGAGGTCAGGGAACATGCAGTGGCAATGTAGGATACATTTCTGAAAAACATCGCGGGGTGGTGCGCATTGTATGGGTGTGTGGTACATTACATTCACTAGTAGGAGTGAGAAAAACATCACGGGGTGGTGCGCATTGTATGGGTGTGTGTTACACTACATTCACTAGTAGGAGTGAGAAAAACATCACGGGGTGGTGTGAATCGGAGGGTCTGAATTAGGATAGG
Organism: Cavia porcellus; assembly: GCF_034190915.1. Taxonomy (NCBI): domain Eukaryota; kingdom Metazoa; phylum Chordata; class Mammalia; order Rodentia; family Caviidae; genus Cavia; species Cavia porcellus. The sequence continues at coordinate 35,153,898 of NW_026947515.1, forward strand.
CAGTGAGTGGCAATGTAGGATGGAGAAAAGCACCGCGGGGTGGTCAGCATGGGGAGGTCAGGGAACATGCAGTGGCAATGTAGGATAGGTTTCTGAAAAACATCGCGGGGTGGTGCGCATTGTATTGGTGTGTGTTACATTACATTCACTAGTAGGAGTGAGAAAAACATCAAGGGGTGGTGTGAATCGGAGGGTCTGAATTAGGATAGGCAGTGAGTGGCAATGTACGATGGAGAAAAGCACCGCGCGGTGTTCAGCATGGGGAGGTCAGGGAACATGCAGTGGCAATGTAGGATAGGTTTCTGAAAAACATCGCGGGGTGGTGCGCATTGTATGGGTGTGTGTTACATTACATTCACTAGTAGGAGTGAGAAAAACATCACGGGGTCGGGCGCATTGTATGGGTGTGTGTTACATTACATTCACTAGTAGGAGTGAGAAAAACATCACGGGGTGGGGCGCATTGTATGGGTGTGTGATACATTAAATTCACTAGTAGGAGTGAGAAAAACATCACGGGGTGGTGCGCATTGTATGGGTGTGTGTTACATTACATTCACTAGTAGGAGTGAAAAAACATCACGGGGTGGTGTGAATCGGAGGGTCTGAATTAGGATAGGTAGTGAGTGGCAACGTAGGATGGAGAAAAGCAGCGCGGGGTGGTTAGCATGCGGAGGTCAGTGAACATGCAGTGGCAATGTAGGATATGTTTCTGAAAAACATCGCGGGGTGGTGCGCCTTGTATGGGTGTGTGTTACATTACATTCACTAGTAGGAGTGAGAAACTCATCACGGGGTGGTGCGCATTGTATGGGAGTGTGTTACAATACATTCACTAGTAGGAGTGAGAAAAACATCACGGGGTGGTGTGAATCGGAGGGTCTGAATTAGGATAGGCAGTGAGTGGCAATGTAGGATGGAGAAAAGCACCGCGGGGTGGTCAGCATGGGGAGCTCAGGGAACATGCAGTGGCAATGTAGGATAGGTTTCTGAAAAACATCGCGGGGTGGTGCGCATTTTATGGGTGTGTGTTACATTACATTCACTAGTAGGAGTGAGAAAAACATCACGGGGTGGTGCGCATTGTATGGGTGTGTGTTACATTACATTCAGTAGTAGGAGTGAGAAAAACATCACGGGGTGGTGTGAATCGGAGGGTCTGAATTAGGATAGGCAGTGAGTGGCAATGTAGGATGGACAAAAGAGCCGCGAGGTGGTCAGCATGGGGAGGTCAGGGAACATGCAGTGGCAATGTAGGATAGGTTTCCGAAAAACATCGTGGGGTGGTGCGCATTGTATGGGTGTGTGTTACATTACATTCACTAGTAGGAGTGAGAAAAACATCACGGGGTGGTGCGCATTGTATGGGTGTGTGTTACATTACATTCACTAGTAGGAGTGAGAAAAACATCACGGGGTGGTGCGCATTGTATGGGTGTGTGTTACATTACATATACCAATAGCAGTGAGAAAAACATCACGGGGTGGTGTGAATCGGAGGGTCTGAATTAGGATAGACAGTGAGTGGCAATGTAGGATGGAGAAAAGCACCGCGGGGTGGTCAGCATGGGGAGGTCAGGGAACAGGCAGTGGCAATGTAGGATACATTTCTGAAAAACATCGCGGGGAGATGCGCATTGTATGGGTGTGTGTTACATTACATTCACTAGTAGGAGAGAGAAAAACATCACGGGCTGGTGCGCATTGTATGGGTGTGTGTTACACTACATTCACTAGTAGGAGTGAGAAAAACACCACGGGGTGGTGTGAATCGGAGGGTCTGAATTAGGATAGGCAGTGAGTGGCAATGTAGGATGGAGAAAAGCACCGCGGGGTGGTCAGCATGGGGAGCTCAGGGAACATGCAGTGGCAATGTAGGATAGGTTTCTGAAAAACATCGCGGGGTGGTGCGCATTTTATGGGTGTGTGTTACATTACATTCACTAGTAGGAGTGAGAAAAACATCACGGGGTGGTGCGCATTGTATGGGTGTGTGTTACATTACATTCACTAGTAGGAGTGAGAAAAACATCACGGGGTGGTGTGAATCGGAGAGTCTGAATTAGGATAGGCAGTGAGTGGCAATGTAGGATGGAGAAAAGCACCGCGGGGTGGTCAGCATGGGGAGGTCAGGGAACATGCAGTGGCAATGTAGGATAGGTTACTGAAAAACATCGCGGGGTGGTGCGCATTGTATGGGTGTGTGGTACATTACATTCACTAGTAGGAGTGAGAAAAACATCACGGGGTGGTGCGCATTGTATGGGTGTGTGTTACATTACATTCAGTAGTAGGAGTGAGAAAAATATCACGGGGTGGTGTGAATCGGAGGGTCTGAATTAGGATAGGCAGTGAGTGGCAATGTAGGATGGAGAAAAGCACCGCGGGGTGGTCAGCATGGGGACGTCAGGGAACATGCAGTGGCAATGTAGGATATGTTTCTGAAAAACATCGCGGGGTGGTGCGCATTGTATGGGTGTGTGTTACATTACATTCACTAGTAGGAGTGAGAAAAACATCACGGGGTGGTGCGCATTGTATGGGTGTGTGTTACATTACATTCACTAGTAGGATTGAGAAAAACATCACGGGGTGGTGCGCATTGTATGGGTGTGTGTTACATTACATTCACTAGTAGGAGTGAGAAAAACATCACGGGGTGGTGCGCATTGTATGGGTGTGTGTTACATTATATTCACTAGTAGGAGTGAGAAAAACATCACGGGGTGGTGTGAATCGGAGGGTCTGAATTAGGATAGGCAGTGAGTGGCAATGTAGGATGGAGAAAAGCACCGCGGGGTGGTCAGCATGGGGAGGTCAGGGAACATGCAGTGGCAATGTAGGATAGGTTTCTGAAAAACATCGCGGGGTGGTGCGCATTGTATGGGTGTGTGGTACATTACATTCACTAGTAGGAGTGAGAAAAACATCACGGGGTGGTGCGCATTGTATGGGTGTGTGTTACATTACATTCAGTAGTAGGAGTGAGAAAAACATCACGGGGTGGTGTGAATCGGAGGGTCTGAATTAGGATAGGCAGTGAGTGGCAATGTAGGATGGAGAAAAGCACCGCGGGGTGGTCAGCATGGGGACGTCAGGGAACATGCAGTGGCAATGTAGGATAGGTTTCTGAAAAACATCGCGGGGTGGTGCGCATTGTATGGGTGTGTGTTACATTACATTCACTAGTAGGAGTGAGAAAAACATCACGGGGTGGTGCGCATTGTATGGGTGTGTGTTACATTACATTCACTAGTAGGATTGAGAAAAACATCACGGGGTGGTGCGCATTGTATGGGTGTGTGTTACATTACATTCACTAGTAGGAGTGAGAAAAACATCACGGGGTGGTGTGAATCGGAGGGTCTGAATTAGGATAGGCAGTGAGTGGCAATGTAGGATGGAGAAAAGCACCGCGGGGTGGTCAGCATGGGGAGGTCAGGGAACATGCAGTGGCAATATAGGATACATTTCTGAAAAACATCGCGGGGTGGTGCGCATTGTATGGGTGTGTGGTACATTACATTCACTAGTAGGAGTGAGAAAAACATCACGGGGTGGTGCGCATTGTATGGGTGTGTGTTACACTACATTCACTAGTAGGAGTGAAAAAAACATCACGGGGTGGTGTGAATCGGAGGGTCTGAATTAGGATAGGCAGTGAGTGGCAATGTAGGATGGAGAAAAGCACCGCGGGGTGGTCAGCATGGGGAGGTCAGGGAACATGCAGTGGCAATGTAGGATAGGTTTCTGAAAAACATCGCGGGGTGGTGCGCATTGTATTGGTGTGTGTTACATTACATTCACTAGTAGGAGTGAGAAAAACATCACGGGTTGGTGTGAATCGGAGGGTCTGAATTAGGATAGGCAGTGAGTGGCAATGTAGGATGGAGAAAAGCACCGCGGGGTGGTCAGCATGGGGATGTCAGGGAACATGCAGTGGCAATGTAGGATAGGTTTCTGAAAAACATCGCGGGGTGGTGCGCATTGTATGGGTGTGTGTTACATTACATTCACTTGCAGGAGTGAGAAAAACATCACGGGGTGGTGTGAATCGGAGGGTCTGAATTAGGATAGGCAGTGAGTGGCAATGTACGATGGAGAAAAGCACCGCGCGGTGTTCAGCATGGGGAGGTCAGGGAACATGCAGTGGCAATGTAGGATAGGTTTCTGAAAAACATCGCGGGGTGGTGCGCATTGTATGGGTGTGTGTTACATTACATTCACTAGTAGGAGTGAGAAAAACATCACGGGGTCGGGCGCATTGTATGGGTGTGTGTTACATTACATTCACTAGTAGGAGTGAGAAAAACATCACGGGGTGGGGCGCATTGTATGGGTGTGTGATACATTAAATTCACTAGTAGGAGTGAGAAAAACATCACGGGGTGGTGCGCATTGTATGGGTGTGTGTTACATTACATTCACTAGTAGGAGTGAAAAAACATCACGGGGTGGTGTGAATCGGAGGGTCTGAATTAGGATAGGTAGTGAGTGGCAACGTAGGATGGAGAAAAGCACCGCGGGGTGGTTAGCATGCGGAGGTCAGTGAACTTGCAGTGGCAATGTAGGATAGGTTTCTGAAAAACATCGCGGGGTGGTGCGCCTTGTATGGGTGTGTGTTACATCACATTCACTAGTAGGAGTGAGAAACTCATCACGGGGTGGTGCGCCTTGTATGGGTGTGTGTTACATTACATTCACTAGTAGGAGTGAGAAAAACATCACGGGGTGGTGTGAATCGGAGGGTCTGAATTAGGATAGGCAGTGAGTGGCAACGTAGGATGGAGAAAAGCACCGCGGGTTGGTCAGGATGGGGAGGTCAGTGAACATGCAGTGGCAATGTAGGATAGGTTTCTGAAAAACATCGCGGGGTGGTGCGCCTTGTATGGGTGTGTGTTACATTACATTAACTAGTAGGAGTGAGAAACTCATCACGGGGTGGTGCGCATTGTATGGGAGTGTGTTACATTACATTCACTAGTAGGAGTGAGAAAAACATCACGGGGTGGTGTGAATCGGAGGGTCTGATTTAGGATAGGCAGTGAGTGGCAATGTAGGATGGAGAAAAGCACCGCGGGGTGGTCAGCATGGGGAGCTCAGGGAACATGCAGTGGCAATGTAGGATAGGTTTCTGAAAAACATCGCGGGGTGGTGCGCATTTTATGGGTGTGTGTTACATTACATTCACTAGTAGGAGTGAGAAAAACATCACGGGGTGGTGCGCATTGTATGGGTGTGTGTTACATTACATTCAGTAGTAGGAGTGAGAAAAACATCACGGGGTGGTGTGAATCGGAGGGTCTGAATTAGGATAGGCAGTGAGTGGCAATGTAGGATGGACAAAAGAGCCGCGAGGTGGTCAGCATGGGGAGGTCAGGGAACATGCAGTGGCAATGTAGGATAGGTTTCCGAAAAACATCGTGGGGTGGTGCGCATTGTATGGGTGTGTGTTACATTACATTCACTAGTAGGAGTGAGAAAAACATCACGGGGTGGTGCGCATTGTATGGGTGTGTGTTACATTACATTCACTAGTAGGAGTGAGAAAAACATCACGGGGTGGTGCGCATTGTATGGGTGTGTGTTACATTACATATACTAGTAGCAGTGAGAAAAACATCACGGGGTGGTGTGAATCGGAGGGTCTGAATTACGATAGGCAGTGAGTGGCAATGTAGGATGGAGAAAAGCACCGCGGGGTGGTCAGCATGGGGAGGTCAGGGAACAGGCAGTGGCAATGTAGGATACATTTCTGAAAAACATCGCGGGGAGATGCACATTGTATGGGTGTGTGTTACATTACATTCACTAGTAGGAGAGAGAAAAACATCACGGGCTGGTGCGCATTGTATGGGTGTGTGTTACACTACATTCACTAGTAGGAGTGAGAAAAACACCACGGGGTGGTGTGAATCGGAGGGTCTGAATTAGGATAGGCAGTGAGTGGCAATGTAGGATGGAGAAAAGCACCGCGCGGTGGTCAGCATGGGGAGGTCAGGGAACATGCAGTGGCAATGTAGGATAGGTTTCTGAAAAACATCGCGGGGTGGTGCGCATTGTATGGGTGTGTGGTACATTACATTCACTAGTAGGAGTGAGAAAAACATCACGGGGTGGTGGGCATTGTATGGGTGTGTGTTACATTGCATTCACTAGTAGGAGTGAGAAAAATATCACGGGGTGGTGTGAAACGGAGGGTCTGAATTAGGATAGGCAGTGAGTGGCAATGTAGGATGGAGAAAAGCACCGCGGGGTGGTCAGCATGGGGACGTCAGGGAACATAGAGTGGCAATGTAGGATAGGTTTCTGAAAAACATCGCGGGGTGGTGCGCATTGTATGGGTGTGTGTTACATTACATTCACTAGTAGGAGAGAGAAAAACATCACGGGTTGGTGCGCATTGTATGGGTGTGTGTTACACTACATTCACTAGTAGGAGTGAGAAAAACACCACGGGGTGGTGTGAATCGGAGGGTCTGAATTAGGATAGGCAGTGAGTGGCAATGTAGGATGGAGAAAAGCACCGCGCGGTGGTCAGCATGGGGAGGTCAGGGAACATGCAGTGGCAATGTAGGATAGGTTTCTGAAAAACATCGCGGGGTGGTGCGCATTGTATTGGTGTGTGTTACATTACATTCACTAGTAGGAGTGAGAAAAACATCACGGGGTGGTGTGAATCGGAGGGTCTGAATTAGGATAGGCAGTGAGTGGCAATGTAGGATGGAGAAAAGCACCGCGGGGTGGTCAGCATGGGGATGTCAGGGAACATGCAGTGGCAATGTAGGATAGGTTTCTGAAAAACATCGCGGGGTGGTGCGCATTGTATGGGTGTGTGTTACATTACATTCACCAGTAGGAGTGAGAAAAACATCACAGGGGTGGTGTGAATCGGAGGGTCTGAATTAGGATAGGCAGTGAGTGGCAATGTAGGATGGAGAAAAGCACCGCGGGGTGGTCAGCATGGGGAGGTCAGGGAACATGCAGTGGCAATGTAGGATAGGTTTCTGAAAAACATCGCGGGGTGGTGCGCATTGTATGGGTGTGTGTTACATTACATTCACTTGTAGGAGTGAGAAAAACATCACGGGGTGGTGTGAATCGGAGGGTCTGAATTAGGATAGGCAGTGAGTGGCAATGTAGGAAGGAGAAAAGCACCGCGGTGTGGTCAGCATGGGGAGGTCAGGGAACATGCAGTGGCAATGTTGGATAGGTTTCTGAAAAACATCGCGGGGTGGTGCGCATTGTATGGGTGTGTGTTACATTACATTCACTAGTAGGAGTGAGAAAAACATCACGGGGTGGTGTGAATCGGAGGGTCTGAATTAGGATAGGCAGTGAGTGGCAATGTAGGATGGAGAAAAGCACCGCGGTGTGGTCAGCATGGGGAGGTCAGGGAACATGCAGTGGCAATGTAGGATAGGTTTCTGAAAAACATCGCGGGGTGGTGCGCATTGTATGGGTGTGTGTTACATTACATTCACTAGTAGGAGTGAGAAAAACATCACGGGGTGGTGCGCATTGTATGGGTGTGTGTTACATTACATTCACAAGTAGGAGTGAGAAAAACATCACGGGGTGGTGCGCATTGTATGGGTGTGTGTTACATTACATTCACTAGTAGGAGTGAGAAAAACACCACGGGGTGGTGTGAATCGGAGGGTCTGAATTAGGATAGGCAGTGAGTGGCAATGTAGGATGGAGAAAAGCACCGCGCGGTGGTCAGCATGGGGAGGTCAGGGAACATGCAGTGGCAATGTAGGATAGGTTTCTGAAAAACATCGCGGGGTGGTGCGCATTGTATTGATGTGTGTTACATTACATTCACTAGTAGGAGTGAGAAAAACATCACGGGGTGGTGTGAATCGGAGGGTCTGAATTAGGATAGGCAGTGAGTGGCAATGTAGCATGGAGAAAAGCACCGCGGGGTGGTCAGCATGGGGATGTCAGGGAACATGCAGTGGCAATGTAGGATAGGTTTCTGAAAAACATCGCGGGGTGGTGCGCATTGTATGGGTGTGTGTTACAATACATTCACTAGTAGGAGTGAGAAAAACATCATGGGGTGGTGCGCATTGTATGGGTGTGTGTTACATTACATTCACCAGTAGGAGTGAGAAAAACATCACAGGGGTGGTGTGAATCGGAGGGTCTGAATTAGGATAGGCAGTGAGTGGCAATGTAGGATGGAGAAAAGCACCGCGGGGTGGTCAGCATGGGGAGGTCAGGGAACATGCAGTGGCAATGTAGGATAGGTTTCTGAAAAACATCACGGGGTGGTGCGCATTGTATGGGTGTGTGTTACATTACATTCACTTGTAGGAGTGAGAAAAACATCACGGGGTGGTGTGAATCGGAGGGTCTGAATTAGGATAGGCAGTGAGTGGCAATGTAGGAAGGAGAAAAGCACCGCGGTGTGGTCAGCATGGGGAGGTCAGGGAACATGCAGTGGCAATGTTGGATAGGTTTCTGAAAAACATCGCGGGGTGGTGCGCATTGTATGGGTGTGTGTTACATTACATTCACTAGTAGGAGTGAGAAAAACATCACGGGGTGGTGTGAATCGGAGGGTCTGAATTAGGATAGGCAGTGAGTGGCAATGTAGGATGGAGAAAAGCACCGCGGTGTGGTCAGCATGGGGAGGTCAGGGAACATGCAGTGGCAATGTAGGATAGGTTTCTGAAAAACATCGCGGGGTGGTGCGCATTGTATGGGTGTGTGTTACATTACATTCACTAGTAGGAGTGAGAAAAACATCACGGGGTGGTGCGCATTGTATGGGTGTGTGTTACATTACATTCACAAGTAGGAGTGAGAAAAACATCACGGGGTGGTGCGCATTGTATGGGTGTGTGTTACATTACATTCACTAGTAGGAGTGAGAAAAACATCACGGGGTGGTGTGAATCGGAGGGTCTGAATTAGGATAGGCAGTGAGTGGCAATGTAGGATGGAGAAAAGCACGGCGGGGTGGTCAGCATGGGGAGGTCAGGGAACATGCAGTGGCAACGTAGGATAGGTTTCTGAAAAACATCGCGGGGTGGTGCGCATTGTATGGGTGTGTGTTACATTACATTCACTAGTAGGAGTGAGAAAAACATCACGGGGTGGTGCGCATTGTATGGGTGTGTGTTACATTACATTCACTAGTAGGAGTGAGAAAAACATCACGGGGTGGTGCGCATTGTATGGGTGTGTGTTACATTACATACACTAGTAGGAGTGAGAGAAACATCACGGGGTGGGGCGCATTGTATGGGTGTGTGATACATTATATTCACTAGTAGGAGTGAGAAAAACATCACGGGGTGGTGTGAGTCGGAGGGTCTGAATTAGGATAGGCAGTGAATGGCAATGTAGGATGGAGAAAAGCACAGCGGGGTGTTCAGCATGGGGAGGTCAGGGAACATGCAGTGGCAATGTAGGACAGGTTTCTGAAAAACATCGCGGGGTGGTGCGCATTGTATGGGTATGTGTTACATGACATTCACTAGTAGGAGTGAGAAAAACATCACGGGGTGGTGCGCATTGTATGGGTGTGTGTTACATTACATTCACTAGTAGGAGTGAGAGAAACATCACGGGGTGGGGCGCATTGTATGGGTGTGTGATACATTAAATTCACTAGTAGGAGTGAGAAAAACATCACGGGGTGGTGTGCATTGTATGGGTGTGTGTTACATTACATTCACTAGTAGGAGTGAAAAAACATCACGGGGTGGTGTGAATCGGAGTGTCTGAATTAGGATAGGCAGTGAGTGGCAACGTAGGATGGAGAAAAGCACCGTGGGGTGGTCAGCATGGGGAGGTCAGGGAACATGCAGTGGCAATGTAGGATAGGTTTCTGAAAAACATCGCGGGTGGTGCGCATTGTATGGATGGGTGTTACATTACATTCACTAGTAGGAGTGAGAAAAACATCACGGGGTGGTGCGCATTGTATGGGTGTGTGTTACATTACATTCACTAGTAGGAGTGAGCAAAACATGACGGGGTGGTGTGAATCGGAGGGTCTGAATTAGGATAGGCAGTGAGTGGCAATGTAGGATGGAGAAAAGCATCGCGGGGTGGTCAGCATGGGGAGGTCAGTGAACATGCAGTGGCAATGTTGGATAGGTTTCTGAAAAACATCGTGGGGTGGTGCGCATTGTATGGGTGTGTGTTACATTACATTCACTTGTATGAGTGAGAAAAACATCACGGGGTGGTGTGAATCGGCGTGTCTGAATTAGGATAGGCAGTGAGTGGCAATGTAGGATGGAGAAAAGCACCGCGGTGTGGTCAGCATAGGGAGGTCAGGGAACATGCAGTGGCAATGTAGGATAGGTTTCTGAAAAACATCGCAGGGTGGTGCGCATTGTATGGGTGTGTGTTACATTTCATTCACTAGTAGGAGTGAGAAAAACACCACGGGGTGGTGTGAATCAGAGGGTCTGAATTAGGATAGGCAGTGAGTGGCAACGTAGGATGGAGAAAAGCACCGCGGCGTGGTCAGCATGGGGAGGTCAGGGAACATGCAGTGGCAATGTAGGATAGGTTTCTGAAAAATATCGCGGGGTGGTGCGCCTTGTATGGGTGTGTGTTACATTACCTTCACTAGTAGGAGTGAGAAAAACATCACGGGGTGGTGCGCATTGTATGGGTGTGTGTTATACTACATTCACTAGTAGGAGTGAGAAAAACATTACGGGGTGGTGCGCATTGTATGGGTGTGTGTTACATTACATTCATTAGTAGGAGTGAGAAAAACATCGCGGGGTGCTGCGCATTGTATGGGTGTGTGTTACATTACATTCACTAGTAGGAGTGAGAAAAACATCACGGGGTGGTGCACATTGTATGGGTGTGTGTTACATTATATTCACTAGTAGGAGTGAGAAAAACATCACGGGGTGGTGTGAATCGGAGGGTCTGAATTAGGATAGGCAGTGAGTGGCAATGTAGGATGGAGAAAAGCACCGCGGGGTGGTCATCATGGGGAGGTCAGGGAACATGCAGTGGCAATGTAAGATAGGTTTCTGAAAAACATCGCGGGGTGGTGCGCATTGTATGGGTGTGTGTTACGTTACATTCACTAGTAGGAGTGAGAAAAACATCACGGGGTGGTGTGAATCGGAGGGTCTGAATTAGGATAGGCAGTGAGTGGCAATGTACGATGGAGAAAAGCACCGCGGGGTGGTCAGCCTGGGGAGGTCAGGGAACATGCAGTGGCAATGTAGGATAGGTTTCTGAAAAATATCGCGGGGTGGTGCGCATTGTATGGGTGTGTGTTACATTACATTCACTAGTAGGAGTGAGAAAAACATCACGGGGTGGTGCGCATTGTATGGGTGTGTGTTATACTACATTCACTAGTAGGAGTGAGAAAAACATCACGGGGTGGTGCGCATTGTATGGGTGTGTGTTACATTACATTCACTAGTAGGAGTGGGAAAAACATCACGGGGTGGTGCGCATTGTATGGGTGTGTGTTACATTACATTCACTAGTAGAAGTGAGAAAAACATCACGGGGTGGTGTGAATCGGAGAGTCTGAATTAGGATAGGCAGTGAGTGGCAATGTAGGATGGAGATAAGCACCGCGGGGTCGTCAGCATGGGGAGGTCAGGGAACATGCAGTGGCAATGTAGGATACATTTCTGAAAAACATCGCGGGGTGGTGCGCATTGTATGGGTGTGTGTTACATTACATTCACTAGTAGGAGTGAGAAAAACATCACGGGGTGGTGCGCATTGTATGGGTTTGTATTACACTACATTCACTAGTAGGAGTGAGAAAAACACCACGGGGTGGTGTGAATCGGAGGGTCTGAATTAGGATAGGCAGTGAGTGGCAATGTAGGATGGAGAAAAGCAACGCGGGATGGTCAGCATGGGGAGGTCAGGGAACATGCAGTGGCAATGTAGGATACGTTTCTGAAAAACATCGCGGGGTGGTGCGCATTGTATTGGTGTGTGTTACATTACATTCACTAGTAGGAGTGAGAAAAACATCACGGGGTGGTGTGAATCGGAGGGTCTGAATTAGGATAGGCAGTGAGTGGCAATGTAGGATGGAGAAAAGCACAGCGGGGTGTTCAGCATGGGGAGGTCAGGGAACATGCAGTGGCAATGTAGGACAGGTTTCTGAAATACATCGCGGGGTGGTGCGCATTGTATGGGTGTGTGTTACATGACATTCACTAGTAGGAGTGAGAAAAACATCGCGGGGGGGTGCGCATTGTATGGGTGTGTGTTACATTACATTCTCTAGTAGGAGTGAGAAAAACATCACGGGGTGGTGCGCAATGTATGGGTGTGTGTTACATTACATTCACTAGTAGGAATGAGAAAAACATCACGGGGTGGTGTGAGTCGGAGGGTCTGAATTAGGATAGGCAGTGAGTGGCAATGTAGGATGGAGAAAAGCACAGCGGGGTGTTCAGCATGGGGAGGTCAGGGAACATGCAGTGGCAATGTAGGACAGGTTTCTGAAATACATCGCGGGGTGGTGCGCATTGTATGGGTGTGTGTTACATGACATTCACTAGTAGGAGTGAGAAAAACATCACGGGGTGGTGCGCATTGTATGGGTGTGTGTTACATTACATTCACATGTAGGAGTGAGAAAAACATCACGGGGTGGTCTGAATCGGAGGGTCTGAATTAGGATAGACATTGAGTGGCAATGTACGATGGAGAAAAGCACCGCGGGGTGGTCAGCCTGGGGAGGTCAGGGAACATGCAGTGGCAATGTAGTATAGGTTTCTGAAAAACTTCGCGGGGTGGTGCGCATTGTATGGGTGTGGGTTACATTGCATTCACTAGTAGGAGTGAGAAAAACATCACGGGGTGGTGCGCATTGTATGGGTGTGTGTAACACTACATTCACTAGTAGGAGTGAGAAAAGCATCACGGGGTGGTGCGCATTGTATGGGTGTGTGTTACATTACATTCACTAGTAGGAGTGAGAAAAACATCACGGGGTGGTGTGAATCGGAGGGTCTGAATTAGGATAGGCAGTGAGTGGCAATGTAGGATGGAGAAAAGCACCGCGGGGTGGTCAGCATGGGGAGGTCAGGGAACATGCAGTGGCAATGTAGGATACGTTTCTGAAAAACATCGCGGGGTGGTGCGCATTGTATGGGTGTGTGTTACATTACATTCACTAGTAGGAGTGAGAAAAACATCACGGGGTGGTGTGAATCGGAGGGTCTGAATTAGGATAGGCAGTGAGTGGCAATGTAGGATGGAGAAAAGCACCGCGGGGTGGTCAGCATGGGGAGGTCAGGGAACATGCAGTGGCAATGTAGGGTAGGTTTCTGAAAAACATCGTGGGGTGGTGCGCATTGTATGGGTGTGTGTTACATTACATTCACTTGTAGGAGTGAGAAAAACATCACGGGGTGGTGCGCATTGTATGGGTGTGTGTTTCATTACATTCACTAGTAGGAGTGAGAAAAACATCACGGGGTGGTGTGAATCGGAGGGTCTGAATTAGGATAGGCAGTGAGTGGCAATGTAGGATGGAGAAAAGCACCGCGGGGTCGTCATCATGGGGAGGTCAGGGAACATGCAGTGGCAATGTTGGATAGGTTTCTGAAAAACATCGTGGTGTGGTGCGCATTGTATGGGTGTGTGTTACATTACATTCACTTGTAGGAGTGAGAAAAACATCACGGGGTGGTGTGAATCAGAGGGTCTGAATTAGGATAGGCAGTGAGTGGCAATGTAGGATGGAGAAAAGCACCGCGGTGTGGTCAGCATGGGGAGGTCAGGGAACATGCAGTGGCAATGTAGGATAGGTTTCTGAAAAACATCGCGGGGTGGTGCGCATTGTATGGGTGTGTGTTACATTACATTCATTAGTAGGAGTGAGAAAAACATCACGGGGTGGTGCGCATTGTATGGGTGTGTGTTACATTACATTCACTAGTAGGAGTGAGAAAAACATCACGGGGTGGTGTGAATCGGAGGGTCTGAATTAGGATAGGCAGTGAGTGGCAATGTAGGATGGAGAAAAGCACCGCGGGGTGGTCATTATGGGGAGGTCAGGGAACATGCAGTGGCAATGTAGGATACGTTTCTGAAAAACATCGCGGGGTGGTGCGCATTGTATGGGTGTGTGTTATATTACATTCACTAGTAGGAGTGAGAAAAACATCACGGGGTGGTGCGCATTGTATGGGTGTGTGTTACATTATATTCACTAGTAGGAGTGAGAAAAACATCACGGGGTGGTGTGAATCGGAGGGTCTGAATTAGGATAGGCAGTGAGTGGCAATGTAGGATGGAGAAAAGCACCGCGGGGTGGTCAGCATGGGGAGGTCAGGGAACATGCAGTGGCAATGTAGGATAGGTTTCTGAAAAACATCGCGAGGTGGAGCGCATTGTATGGGTGTGTGTTACATTACATTCACTAGTAGGATTGAGAAAAATATCACGGGGTGGTGCGCATTGTATGGGTGTGTGTTACATTACATTCACTAGTAGGAGTGAGAAAAACATCACGTGGTGGTGTGAATCGGAGGGTCTGAATTAGGATAGGCAGTGAGTGGCAATGTAGGATGGAGAAAAGCACCGCGGGGTGGTCAGCATGGGGAGGTCAGGGAACATGCAGTGGCAATGTAGGATAGGTTTCTGAAAAACATCACGGGGTGGTGCGCATTGTATGGGTGTGTGTTACATTACATTCACATGTAGGAGTGAGAAAAACATCACGGGGTGGTCTGAATCCGAGGGTCTGAATTAGGATAGGCAGTGAGTGGCAATGTAGGAAGGAGAAAAGCACCGCGGGGTCGTCATCATGGGGAGGTCAGGGAACATGCAGTGGCAATGTTGGATAGGTTTCTGAAAAACATCGTGGGGTGGTGCGCATTGTATGGGTGTGTGTTACATTACATTCACTTGTAGGAGTGAGAAAAACATCACGGGGTGGTGTGAATCGGAGGGTCTGAATTAGGATAGGCAGTGAGTGGCAATGTAGGATGGAGAAAAGCACCGCGGTGTGGTCAGCATGGGGAGGTCAGGGAACATGCAGTGGCAATGTAGGATAGGTTTCTGAAAAACATCGCGGGGTGGTGCGCATTGTATGGGTGTGTGTTACATTACATTCACTAGTAGGAGTGAGAAAAACATCACGGGGTGGTGCGCATTGTATGGGTGTGTGTTACATTACATTCACTAGTAGGAGTGAGAAAAACATCACGGGGTGGTGTGAATCGGAGGGTCTGAATTAGGATAGGCAGTGAGTGGCAATGTAGGATGGAGAAAAGCACCGCGGGGTGGTCATTATGGGGAGGTCAGGGAACATGCAGTGGCAATGTAGGATACGTTTCTGAAAAACATCGCGGGGTGGTGCGCATTGTATGGGTATGTGTTACATGACATTCACTAGTAGGAGTGAGAAAAACATCACGGGGTGGTGCGCATTGTATGGGTGTGTGTTACATTACATTCACTAGTAGGAGTGAGAGAAACATCACGGGGTGGGGCGCATTGTATGGGTGTGTGATACATTAAATTCACTAGTAGGAGTGAGAAAAACATCACGGGGTGGTGTGCATTGTATGGGTGTGTGTTACATTACATTCACTAGTAGGAGTGAAAAAACATCACGGGGTGGTGTGAATCGGAGGGTCTGAATTAGGATAGGCAGTGAGTGGCAACGTAGGATGGAGAAAAGCACCGTGGGGTGGTCAGCATGGGGAGGTCAGGGAACATGCAGTGGCAATGTAGGATAGGTTTCTGAAAAACATCGCGGGTGGTGCGCATTGTATGGGTGGGTGTTACATTACATTCACTAGTAGGAGTGAGAAAAACATCACGGGGTGGTGCGCATTGTATGGGTGTGTGTTACATTACATTCACTAGTAGGAGTGAGCAAAACATGACGGGGTGGTGTGAATCGGAGGGTCTGAATTAGGATAGGCAGTGAGTGGCAATGTAGGATGGAGAAAAGCATCGCGGGGTGGTCAGCATGGGGAGGTCAGTGAACATGCAGTGGCAATGTTGGATAGGTTTCTGAAAAACATCGTGGGGTGGTGCGCATTGTATGGGTGTGTGTTACATTACATTCACTTGTATGAGTGAGAAAAACATCACGGGGTGGTGTGAATCGGCGTGTCTGAATTAGGATAGGCAGTGAGTGGCAATGTAGGATGGAGAAAAGCACCGCGGTGTGGTCAGCATAGGGAGGTCAGGGAACATGCAGTGGCAATGTAGGATAGGTTTCTGAAAAACATCGCAGGGTGGTGCGCATTGTATGGGTGTGTGTTACATTTCATTCACTAGTAGGAGTGAGAAAAACATCACCGGGTGGTGCGCATTGAATGGGTGTGTGTTACATTATATTCACTAGTAGGAGTGAGAAAAACACCACGGGGTGGTGTGAATCAGAGGGTCTGAATTAGGATAGGCAGTGAGTGGCAACGTAGGATGGAGAAAAGCACCGCGGGGTGGTCAGCATGGGGAGGTCAGGGAACATGCAGTGGCAATGTAGGATAGGTTTCTGAAAAACATCGCGGGGTGGTGCGCCTTGTATGGGTGTGTGTTACATTACCTTCACTAGTAGGAGTGAGAAAAACATCACGGGGTGGTGCGCATTGTATGGGTGTGTGTTATACTACATTCACTAGTAGGAGTGAGAAAAACATTACGGGGTGGTGCGCATTGTATGGGTGTGTGTTACATTACATTCATTAGTAGGAGTGAGAAAAACATCGCGGGGTGCTGCGCATTGTATGGGTGTGTGTTACATTACATTCACTAGTAGGAGTGAGAAAAACATCACGGGGTGGTGCACATTGTATGGGTGTGTGTTACATTATATTCACTAGTAGGAGTGAGAAAAACATCACGGGGTGGTGTGAATCGGAGGGTCTGAATTAGGATAGGCAGTGAGTGGCAATGTAGGATGGAGAAAAGCACCGCGGGGTGGTCATCATGGGGAGGTCAGGGAACATGCAGTGGCAATGTAGGATAGGTTTCTGAAAAACATCGCGGGGTGGTGCGCATTGTATGGGTGTGTGTTACGTTACATTCACTAGTAGGAGTGAGAAAAACATCACGGGGTGGTGTGAATCGGAGGGTCTGAATTAGGATAGGCAGTGAGTGGCAATGTACGATGGAGAAAAGCACCGCGGGGTGGTCAGCCTGGGGAGGTCAGGGAACATGCAGTGGCAATGTAGGATAGGTTTCTGAAAAACATCGCGGGGTGGTGCGCATTGTATGGGTGTGTGTTACATTACATTCACTAGTAGGAGTGAGAAAAACATCACGGGTTGGTGCGCATTGTATGGGTGTGTGTTATACTACATTCACTAGTAGGAGTGAGAAAAACATCACGGGGTGGTGCGCATTGTATGGGTGTGTGTTACATTACATTCACTAGTAGGAGTGGGAAAAACATCACGGGGTGGTGCGCATTGTATGGGTGTGTGTTACATTACATTCACTAGTAGAAGTGAGAAAAACATCACGGGGTGGTGTGAATCGGAGGGTCTGAATTAGGATAGGCAGTGAGTGGCAATGTAGGATGGAGATAAGCACCGCGGGGTGGTCAGCATGGGGAGGTCAGGGAACATGCAGTGGCAATGTAGGATACATTTGTGAAAAACATCGCGGGGTGGTGCGCATTGTATGGGTGTGTGTTACATTACATTCACTAGTAGGAGTGAGAAAAACATCACGGGGTGGTGCGCATTGTATGGGTTTGTATTACACTACATTCACTAGTAGGAGTGAGAAAAACACCACGGGGTGGTGTGAATCGGAGGGTCTGAATTAGGATAGGCAGTGAGTGGCAATGTAGGATGGAGAAAAGCAACGCGGGATGGTCAGCATGGGGAGGTCAGGGAACATGCAGTGGCAATGTAGGATAGGTTTCTGAAAAACATCGCGGGGTGGTGCGCATTGTATTGGTGTGTGTTACATTACATTCACTAGTAGGAGTGAGAAAAACATCACGGGGTGGTGTGAATCGGAGGGTCTGAATTAGGATAGGCAGTGAGTGGCAATGTAGGATGGAGAAAAGCACCGCGGGGTGGTCAGCATGAGGAGGTCAGGTAACATGCAGTGGCAATGTAGGATAGGTTTCTGAAAAACATCGCGGGGTGGTGCGCATTGTATGGGTGTGTGTTACATTACATTCACTTGTAGGAGTGAGAAAAACATCACGGGGTGGTGTGAATCGGAGGGTCTGAATTAGGATAGGCAGTGAGTGGCAATGTAGGATGGAGAAAAGCACCGAGGGGTGGTCAGCATGGGGAGGTCAGGGAACATGCAGTGGCAATGTAGGATAGGTTTCGGAAAAACATCGCGGGGGGGTGCGCATTGTATGGGTGTGTGTTACATTACATTCTCTAGTAGGAGTGAGAAAAACATCACGGGGTGGTGCGCAATGTATGGGTGTGTGTTACATTACATTCACTAGTAGGAGTGAGAAAAACATCACGGGGTGGTGTGAATCGGAGGGTCTGAATTAGGATAGGCAGTGAGTGTCAATGTAGGATGGAGAAAAGCACAGCGGGGTGTTCAGCATGGGGAGGTCAGGGAACATGCAGTGGCAATGTAGGACAGGTTTCTGAAATACATCGCGGGGTGGTGCGCATTGTATGGGTGTGTGTTACATGACATTCACTAGTAGGAGTGAGAAAAACATCACGGGGTGGTGCGCATTGTATGGGTGTGTGTTACATTACATTCACATGTAGGAGTGAGAAAAACATCACGGGGCGGTCTGAATCGGAGGGTCTGAATTAGGATAGGCAGTGAGTGGCAATGTACGATGGAGAAAAGCACCGCGGGGTGGTCAGCCTGGGGAGGTCAGGGAACATGCAGTGGCAATGTAGTATAGGTTTCTGAAAAACTTCGCGGGGTGGTGCGCATTGTATGGGTGTGGGTTACATTGCATTCACTAGTAGGAGTGAGAAAAACATCACGGGGTGGTGCGCATTGTATGGGTGTGTGTAACACTACATTCACTAGTAGGAGTGAGAAAAGCATCACGGGGTGGTGCGCATTGTATGGGTGTGTGTTACATTACATTCACTAGTAGGAGTGAGAAAAACATCACGGGGTGGTGTGAATCGGAGGGTCTGAATTAGGATAGGCAGTGAGTGGCAATGTAGGATGGAGAAAAGCACCGCGGGGTGGTCAGCATGGGGAGGTCAGGGAACATGCAGTGGCAATGTAGGATACGTTTCTGAAAAACATCGCGGGGTGGTGCGCATTGTATGGGTGTGTGTTACATTACATTCACTAGTAGGAGTGAGAAAAACATCACGGGGTGGTGTGAATCGGAGGGTCTGAATTAGGATAGGCAGTGAGTGGCAATGTAGGATGGAGAAAAGCACCGCGGGGTGGTCAGCATGGGGAGGTCTGGGAACATGCAGTGGCAATGTAGGGTAGGTTTCTGAAAAACATCGTGGGGTGGTGCGCATTGTATGGGTGTGTGTTACATTACATTCACTTGTAGGAGTGAGAAAAACATCACGGGGTGGTGCGCATTGTATGGGTGTGTGTTTCATTACATTCACTAGTAGGAGTGAGAAAAACATCACGGGGTGGTGTGAATCGGAGGGTCTGAATTAGGATAGGCAGTGAGTGGCAATGTAGGATGGAGAAAAGCACCGCGGGGTCGTCATCATGGGGAGGTCAGGGAACATGCAGTGGCAATGTTGGATAGGTTTCTGAAAAACATCGTGGGGTGGTGCGCATTGTATGGGTGTGTGTTACATTACATTCACTTGTAGGAGTGAGAAAAACATCACGGGGTGGTGTGAATCGGAGGGTCTGAATTAGGATAGGCAGTGAGTGGCAATGTAGGATGGAGAAAAGCACCGCGGTGTGGTCAGCATGGGGAGGTCAGGGAACATGCAGTGGCAATGTAGGATAGGTTTCTGAAAAACATCGCGGGGTGGTGCGCATTGTATGGGTGTGTGTTACATTACATTCACTAGTAGGAGTGAGAAAAACATCACGGGGTGGTGCGCATTGTATGGGTGTGTGTTACATTACATTCACTAGTAGGAGTGAGAAAAACATCACGGGGTGGTGTGAATCGGAGGGTCTGAATTAGGATAGGCAGTGAGTGGCAATGTAGGATGGAGAAAAGCACCGCGGGGTGGTCATTATGGGGAGGTCAGGGAACATGCAGTGGCAATGTAGGATACGTTTCTGAAAAACATCGCGGGGTGGTGCGCATTGTATGGGTGTGTGTTATATTACATTCACTAGTAGGAGTGAGAAAAACATCACGGGGTGGTGCGCATTGTATGGGTGTGTGTTACATTATATTCACTAGTAGGAGTGAGAAAAACATCACGGGGTGGTGTGAATCGGAGGGTCTGAATTAGGATAGGCAGTGAGTGGCAATGTAGGATGGAGAAAAGCACCGCGGGGTGGTCAGCATGGGGAGGTCAGGGAACATGCAGTGGCAATGTAGGATAGGTTTCTGAAAAACATCGCGAGGTGGAGCGCATTGTATGGGTGTGTGTTACATTACATTCACTAGTAGGATTGAGAAAAACATCACGGGGTGGTGCGCATTGTATGGGTGTGTGTTACATTACATTCACTAGTAGGAGTGAGAAAAACATCACGTGGTGGTGTGAATCGGAGTGTCTGAATTAGGATAGGCAGTGAGTGGCAATGTAGGATGGAGAAAAGCACCGCGGGGTGGTCAGCATGGGGAGGTCAGGGAACATGCAGTGGCAATGTAGGATAGGTTTCTGAAAAACATCGTGGGGTGGTGCGCATTGTATGGGTGTGTGTTACATTACATTCACTTGTAGGAGTGAAAAAAACATCACGGGGTGGTGTGAATCGGAGGGTCTGAATTAAGATAGGCAGTGAGTGGCAATGTAGGATGGAGAAAAGCACCGCGGTGTGGTCAGCATGGGGAGGTCAGGGAACATGCAGTGGCGATGTAGGATAGGTTTCTGAAAAACATCGCGGGGAGGTGCGCATTGTATGGGTGTGTGTTACATTATATTCACTAGTAGGAGTGAGAAAAACATCACGGGGTGGTGTGAATCGGAGGGTCTGAATTAGGATAGGCAGTGAATGGCAATGTAGGATGGAGAAAAGCACCGCGGGGTGGTCAGCATGGGGAGGTCAGGGAACATGCAGTGGCAATGTAGGATAGGTTTCGGAAAAACATCGCGGGGGGGTGCCCATTGTATGGGTGTGTGTTACATTACATTCTCTAGTAGGAGTGAGAAAAACATCACGGGGTGGTGCGCAATGTATGGGTGTGTGTTACATTACATTCACTAGTAGGAGTGAGAAAAACATCACGGGGTGGTGCGCATTGTATGGGTGTGTGTTACATTACATTCACATGTAGGAGTGAGAAAAACATCACGGGGTGGTCTGAATCCGAGGGTCTGAATTAGGATAGGCAGTGAGTGGCAATGTAGGAAGGAGAAAAGCACCGCGGGGTCGTCATCATGGGGAGGTCAGGGAACATGCAGTGGCAATGTTGGATAGGTTTCTGAAAAACATCGTGGGGTGGTGCGCATTGTATGGGTGTGTGTTACATTACATTCACTTGTAGGAGTGAGAAAAACATCACGGGGTGGTGTGAATCGGAGGGTCTGAATTAGGATAGGCAGTGAGTGGCAATGTAGGATGGAGAAAAGCACCGCGGTGTGGTCAGCATGGGGAGGTCAGGGAACATGCAGTGGCAATGTAGGATAGGTTTCTGAAAAACATCGCGGGGTGGTGCGCATTGTATGGGTGTGTGTTACATTACATTCACTAGTAGGAGTGAGAAAAACATCACGGGGTGGTGCGCATTGTATGGGTGTGTGTTACATTACATTCACTAGTAGGAGTGAGAAAAACATCACGGGGTGGTGTGAATCGGAGGGTCTGAATTAGGATAGGCAGTGAGTGGCAATGTAGGATGGAGAAAAGCACCGCGGGGTGGTCATTATGGGGAGGTCAGGGAACATGCAGTGGCAATGTAGGATACGTTTCTGAAAAACATCGCGGGGTGGTGCGCATTGTATGGGTGTGTGTTATATTACATTCACTAGTAGGAGTGAGAAAAACATCACGGGGTGGTGCGCATTGTATGGGTGTGTGTTACATTATATTCACTAGTAGGAGTGAGAAAAACATCACGGGGTGGTGTGAATCGGAGGGTCTCAATTAGGATAGGCAGTGAGTGGCAATGTAGGATGGAGAAAAGCACCGCGGGGTGGTCAGCATGGGGAGGTCAGGGAACATGCAGTGGCAATGTAGGATAGGTTTCTGAAAAACATCGCGGGGTGGAGCGCATTGTATGGGTGTGTGTTACATTACATTCACTAGTAGGATTGAGAAAAACATCACGGGGTGGTGCGCATTGTATGGGTGTGTGTTACATTACATTCACTAGTAGGAGTGAGAAAAACATCACGGGGTGGTGTGAATCGGAGGGTCTGAATTAGGATAGGCAGTGAGTGGCAATGTAGGATGCAGAAAAGCACCGCGGGGTGGTCAGTATGGGGAGGTCAGGGAACATGCAGTGGCAATGTAGGATAGGTTTCTGAAAAACATCGTGGGGTGGTGCGCATTGTATGGGTGTGTGTTACATTACATTCACTTGTAGGAGTGAAAAAAACATCACGGGGTGGTGTGAATCGGAGGGTCTGAATTAGGATAGGCAGTGAGTGGCAATGTAGGATGGAGAAAAGCACCGCGGTGTGGTCAGCATGGGGAGGTCAGGGAACATGCAGTGGCGATGTAGGATAGGTTTCTGAAAAACATCGCGGGGTGGTGCGCATTGTATGGGTGTGTGTTACATTATATTCACTAGTAGGAGTGAGAAAAACATCACGGGGTGGTGTGAATCGGAGGGTCTGAATTAGGATAGGCAGTGAATGGCAATGTAGGATGGAGAAAAGCACCGCGGGGTGGTCAGCATGGGGAGGTCAGGGAACATGCAGTGGCAATGTAGGATAGGTTTCGGAAAAACATCGCGGGGGGGTGCCCATTGTATGGGTGTGTGTTACATTACATTCTCTAGTAGGAGTGAGAAAAACATCACGGGGTGGTGCGCAATGTATGGGTGTGTGTTACATTACATTCACTAGTAGGAGTGAGAAAAACATCACGGGGTGGTGCGCATTGTATGGGTGTGTGTTACATTACATTCACATGTAGGAGTGAGAAAAACATCACGGGGTGGTCTGAATCGGAGGGTCTGAATTAGGATAGGCAGTGAGTGGCAATGTAGGAAGGAGAAAAGCACCGCGGGGTGGTCAGCATGGGGAGGTCAGGGAACATGCAGTGGCAATGTAGCATAGGTTTCTGAAAAACATCGCGGGGTGTTGCGCATTGTATGGGTGTGGGTTATATTGCATTCACTAGTAGGAGTGAGAAAAACATAACGGGGTGGTGCGCATTGTATGGGTGTGTGTAACACTACATTCACTAGTAGGAGTGAGAAAAGCATCACGGGGTGGTGCGCATTGTATGGGTGTGTGTTACATTACATTCACTAGTAGGAGTGAGAAAAACATCACGGGGTGGTGTGAATCGGAGGGTCTGAATTAGGATAGGCAGTGAGTGGCAATGTAGGATGGAGAAAAGCACCGCGGGGTGGTCAGCATGGGGAGGTCAGGGAACATGCAGTGGCAATGTACGATAGGTTTCTGAAAAACATCGCGGGATGGTGCGCATTGTATGGGTGTGTGTTACATTACATTCACTAGTAGGAGTGAGAAAAACATCACGGGGTGGTGCGCATTGTATGGGTGTGTGTTACATTATATTCACTAGTAGGAGTGAGAAAAACATCACAGGGTGGTGTGAATCGGAGGGTCTGAATTAGGATAGGCAGTGAGTGGCAATGTAGGATGGAGAAAAGCACCGCGGGGTGGTCAGAATGGGGAGGTCAGGGAACATGCAGTGGCAATGTAGGATACGTTTCTGAAAAACATCGAGGGGTGGTGCGCATTGTATGGGTGTGTGTTACATTACATTCACTAGTAGGAGTGAGAAAAACATCACGGGGTGGTGTGAATCCGAGGGTCTGAATTAGGATAGGCAGTGAGTGGCAATGTAGGATGGAGAAAAGCACCGCGGGGTGGTCAGCATGGGGAGGTCCGGGAACATGCAGTGGCAATGTAGGGTAGGTTTCTGAAAAACATCGTGGGGTGGTGCGCATTGTATGGGTGTGTGTTACATTACATTCACTTGTAGGAGTGAGAAAAACATCACGGGGTGGTGCGCATGGTATGGGTGTGTGTTTCATTACATTCACTACTAGGAGTGAGAAAAACATCACGGGGTGGTGTGAATCGGAGGGTCTGAATTAGGATAGGCAGTGCGTGGCAATGTAGGATGGAGAAAAGCACCGCGGGGTCGTCATCATGGGGAGGTCAGGGAACATGCAGTGGCAATGTTGGATAGGGTTCTGAAAAACATCGTGGGGTGGTGCGCATTGTATGGGTGTGTGTTACATTACATTCACTTGTAGGAGTGAGAAAAACATCACGGGGTGGTGTGAATCGGAGGGTCTGAATTAGGATAGGCAGTCAGTGGCAATGTAGGATGGAGAAAAGCACCGCGGTGTGGTCAGCATGGGGAGGTCAGGGAACATGCAGTGGCAATGTAGGATAGGTTTCTGAAAAACATCACGGGGTGGTGCGCATTGTATGGGTGTATGTTACATTACATTCACTAGTAGGAGTGAGAAAAACATCACGGGGTGGTGCGCATTGTATGGGTTTGTGTTACATAATATTCACTAGTAGGAGTGAGAAAAACACCACGGGGTGGTGTGAATTGGAGGGTCTGAATTTGGATAGGCAGTGAGTGGCAATGTAGGATGGAGAAAAGCACCGCGGGGTGGTCAGCATGGGGAGGTCAGGGAACATGCAGTGGCAATGTAGGATAGGTTTCTGAAAAACATCGCGGGGTGGTGCGCATTGTATGGGTGTGTGTTACATTACATTCACTAGTAGGAGTGAGAAAAACATCACGGGGTGGTGCGCATTGTATGGGTGTGTGTTACATTACATTCAGTAGTAGGAGTGAGAAAAACATCACGGGGTGGTGTGAATCGGAGGGTCTGAATTAGGATAGGCAGTGAGTGGCAATGTAGGATGGAGAAAAGCACCGCGGGATGGTCAGCATGGGGAGGTCAGGGAACATGCAGTGGCAATGTAGGATAGGTTTCCGAAAAACATCGTGCGGTGGTGCGCATTGTTTGGGTGTGTGTTACAATACATTCAATAGTAGGAGTGAGAAAAACATCACGGGGTGGTGCGCATTGTATGGGTGTGTGTTACATTACATTCACTAGTAGGAGTGAGAAAAACATCACGGGGTGGTGTGAATCGGAGGGTCTGAATTAGGATAGGCAGTGAGTGGCAATGTAGGATGGAGAAAAGCACCGCGGTGTGGGCAGCATGGGGAGGTCAGGGAACATGCAGTGGCGATGTAGGATAGGTTTCTGAAAAACATCGCGGGGTGGTGCGCATTGTATGGGTATGTGTTACATTATATTCACTAGTAGGAGTGAGAAAAACATCACGGGGTGGTGTGAATCGGAGGGTCTGAATTAGGATAGGCAGTGAATGGCAATGTAGGATGGAGAAAAGCACCGCGGGGTGGTCAGCATGGGGAGGTCAGGGAACATGCAGTGGCAATGTAGGATAGGTTTCGGAAAAACATCGCGGGGGGGTGCGCATTGTATGGGTGTGTGTTACATTACATTCTCTAGTAGGAGTGAGAAAAACATCACGGGGTGGTGCGCAATGTATGGGTGTGTGTTACATTACATTCACTAGTAGGAGTGAGAAAAACATCACGGGGTGGTGTGAATCAGAGGGTCTGAATTAGGATAGGCAGTGAGTGACAATGTAGGATGGAGAAAAGCACAGTGGGGTGTTCAGCATGGGGAGGTCAGGGAACATGCAGTGGCAATGTAGGACAGGTTTCTGAAAAACATCACGGGGTTTTGCGCATTGTATGGGTGTATGTTACATTACATTCACTAGTAGGAGTGAGAAAAACATCACGGGGTGGTGCGCATTGTATGGGTTTGTGTTACATAATATTCACTAGTAGGAGTGAGAAAAACACCACGGGGTGGTGTGAATTGGAGGGTCTGAATTTGGATAGGCAGTGAGTGGCAATGTAGGATGGAGAAAAGCACCGCGGGGTGGTCAGCATGGGGAGGTCAGGGAACATGCAGTGGCAATGTAGGATAGGTTTCTGAAAAACATCGCGGGGTGGTGCGCATTGTATGGGTGTGTGTTACATTACATTCACTAGTAGGAGTGAGAAAAACATCACGGGGTGGTGCGCATTGTATGGGTGTGTGTTACATTACATTCAGTAGTAGGAGTGAGAAAAACATCACGGGGTGGTGTGAATCGGAGGGTCTGAATTAGGATAGGCAGTGAGTGGCAATGTAGGATGGAGAAAAGCACCGCGGGATGGTCAGCATGGGGAGGTCAGGGAACATGCAGTGGCAATGTAGGATAGGTTTCCGAAAAACATCGTGGGGTGGTGCGCATTGTTTGGGTGTGTGTTACAATACATTCAATAGTAGGAGTGAGAAAAACATCACGGGGTGGTGCGCATTGTATGGGTGTGTGTTACATTACATTCACTAGTAGGAGTGAGAAAAACATACGGGGTGGTGTGAATCGGAGGGTCTGAATTAGGATAGGCAGTGAGTGGCAATGTAGGATGGAGAAAAGCACCGCGGTGTGGTCAGCATGGGGAGGTCAGGGAACATGCAGTGGCGATGTAGGATAGGTTTCTGAAAAACATCGCGGGGTGGTGCGCATTGTATGGGTATGTGTTACATTATATTCACTAGTAGGAATGAGAAAAACATCACGGGGTGGTGTGAATCGGAGGGTCTGAATTAGGATAGGCAGTGAATGGCAATGTAGGATGGAGAAAAGCACCGCGGGGTGGTCAGCATGGGGAGGTCAGGGAACATGCAGTGGCAATGTAGGATAGGTTTCGGAAAAACATCGCGGGGGGGTGCGCATTGTATGGGTGTGTGTTACATTACATTCACTTGTAGGAGTGAGAAAAACATCACGGGGTGGTGCGCATGGTATGGGTGTGTGTTTCATTACATTCACTAGTAGGAGTGAGAAAAACATCACGGGGTGGTGTGAATCGGAGGGTCTGAATTAGGATAGGCAGTGAGTGGCAATGTAGGATGGAGAAAACAACCGCGGGGTCGTCAGCATGGGGAGGTCAGGGAACATGCAGTGGCAATGTAGGATAGGTTTCTGAAAAACATCGCGGGGTGGTGCGCATTGTATGGCTGTGTGTTACATTACATTCACTAGTAGGAGTGAGAAAAACATCACGGGGTGGTGCGCATTGTATGGGTGTGTGTTACACTACATTAACTAGTAGGAGTGAGAAAAACACCACGGGGTGGTGTGAATCGGAGGATCTGAATTAGGATAGGCAGTGAGTGGCAATGTAGGATGGAGAAAAGCACCGCGGGGTGGTCAGCATGGTTTGGTCAGGGAACATGCAGTGGCAATGTAGGATAGGTTTCTGAAAAACATCGCGGGGTGGTGCGCATTGTATTGGTGTGTGTTACATTACATTCACTAGTAGGAGTGAGAAAAACATCACGGGGTGGTGTGAATCGGAGTGTCTGAATTAGGATAGGCAGTGAGTGGCAATGTAGGATGGAGAAAAGCACCGCGGGGTGGTCAGCATGGGGAGGTCAGGGAACATGCAGTGGCAATGTAGGATAGGTTTCTGAAAAACATCGCCGGGTGGTGCGCATTGTATGGGTGTGTGTTACATTACATTCACTTGTAGGAGTGAGAAAAACATCACGGGGTGGTGTGAATCGGAGGGTCTGAATTAGGATAGGCAGTGAGTGGCAATGTAGGATGGAGAAAAGCACCGCGGGGTGGTCATCATGGGGAGGTCAGGGAACATGCAGTGGCAATGTTGGATATGTTTCTGAAAAACATCGCGGGGTGGTGCGCATTGTATGGGTGTGTGTTACATTACATTCACTAGTAGGAGTGAGAAAAACACCACGGGGTGGTGTGAATCGGAGGGTCCGAATTAGGATA
This sequence comes from Cavia porcellus, assembly GCF_034190915.1. Lineage (NCBI taxonomy): Eukaryota > Metazoa > Chordata > Mammalia > Rodentia > Caviidae > Cavia > Cavia porcellus. Next base: position 35,181,944 of record NW_026947515.1, read on the forward strand.
GGCAGTGAATGGCAATGTAGGATGGAGAAAAGCACCGCGGGGTGGTCAGCATGGGGAGGTCAGGGAACATGCAGTGGCAATGTAGGATAGGTTTCGGAAAAACATCGCGGGGGGGTGCGCATTGTATGGGTGTGTGTTACATTACATTCACTAGTAGGAGTGAGAAAAACATCACGGGGTGGTGTGAATCGGAGGGTCTGAATTAGGATAGGCAGTGAGTGGCAATGTAGGATGGAGAAAAGCACAGCGGGGTGTTCAGCATGGGGAGTTCAGGGAACATGCAGTGGCAATGTAGGACAGGTTTCTGAAAAACATCGCGGGGTGGTGCGCATTGTATGTGTGTGTGTTACATGACATTCACTAGTAGGAGTGAGAAAAACATCACAGGGTGGTGCGCATTGTATGGGTGGGTGTTACATTACATTCATATGTAGGAGTGAGAAAAACATCACGGGGTGGTCTGAATCGGAGGGTCTGAATTAGGATAGGCAGTGAGTGGCAATGTAGGAAGGAGAAAAGCACCGCGGGGTGGTCAGCATGGGGAGGTCAGGGAACTTGCAGTGGCAATGTAGGATAGGTTTCTGAAAAACATCGTGGGGTGGTGCGCATTGTATGGGTGTGTGTTACATTACATTCACTTGTATGAGTGAGAAAAACATCACGGGGTGGTGTGAATCGGAGGTTCTGAATTAGGATAGGCAGTGAGTGGCAATGTAGGATGGAGAAAAGCACCGCGGTGTGGTCAGCATGCGGAGGTCAGGGAACATGCAGTGGCAATGTAGGATAGGTTTCTGAAAAACATCGCGGTGTGGTGCGCATTGTATGGCTGTGTGTTACATTACATTCACTAGTAGGAGTGAGAAAAACATCACGGGGTGGTGCGCATTGTATGGGTGTGTGTTACATTATATTCACTTGTAGGAGTGAGAAAAACACCACGGGGTGGTGTGAATCGGAGGGTCTGAATTAGGATAGGCAGTGAGTGGCAATGTAGGATGGAGAAAAGCACCGCGGGGTGGTCAGCATGGGGAGGTCAGCTAACATGCAGTGGCAATGTAGGATAGGTTTCTGAAAAACATCGCGGGGTGGTGCGCATTGTATGGGTGTGTGTTACATTACCTTCACTAGTAGCAGTGAGAAAAACCACGGCGTGGTGCGCATTGTATGGGTGTGTGTTATACTACATTCACTAGTAGGAGTGAGAAAAACATCACGGGGTGGTGCGCATTGTATGGGTGTGTGTTACATTGCATTCACTAGTAGGAGTGAGAAAAACATCACGGGGTGGTGCGCATTTTATGGGTGTGTGTTACATTACATTCACTAGTAGAAGTGAGAAAAACATCACGGGGTGGTGTGAATCGGAGGGTCTGAATTAGGATAGGCAGTGAGTGGCAATGTAGGATGGAGAAAAGCACGGCGGGGTGGTCAGCATGGGGAGGTCGCGCAATATGCAGTGGCAATGTAGGATACATTTCTGAAAAACATCGCGGGGTGGTGCGCATTGTATGGGTGTGTGTTACATTACATTCACTAGTAGGAGTGAGAAAAACATCACGGGGTGGTGCGCATTGTATGGGTGTGTGTTACACTACATTCACTAGTAGGAGTGAGAAAAACACCACGGGGTGGTGGAATCGGAGGGTCTGAATTAGGATAGGCAGTGAGTGGCAATGTAGGATGGAGAAAAGCACCGCGGGGTGGTCAGCATGGGGAGGTCAGGGAACATGCAGTGGCAATGTAGGATAGGTTTCTGAAAAACATCGCGGGGTGGTGCGCATTGTATTGGTGTGTGTTACATTACATTCACTAGTAGGAGTGAGAAAAACATCACGGGGTGGTGTGAATCGGAGGGTCTGAATTAGGATAGGCAGTGAGTGGCAATGTAGGATTGAGAAAAGCACCGCGGTGTGGTCAGCATGGGGAGGTCAGGGAACATGCAGTGGCAATGTAGGATAGGTTTCTGAAAAACATCGCGGGGTGGTGCGCATTGTATGGGTGTGTGTTACATTACATTCACTTGTAGGAGTGAGAAAAACATCACGGGGTGGTGTGAATCGGAGGGTCTGAATTAGGATAGGCAGTGAGTGGCAATGTAGGATGGAGAAAAGCACCGCGGGGTGGTCATCATGGGGAGGTCAGGGAACATGCAGTGGCAATGTTGGATATGTTTCTGAAAAACATCGCGGGGTGGTGCGCATTGTATGGGTGTGTGTTACATTACATTCACTAGTAGGAGTGAGAAAAACATCACGGGGTGGTGCGCATTGTATGGGTGTGTGTTACATTACATTCACTAGTAGGAGTGAGAAAAACATCACGGGGTGGTGTGAATCGAAGGGTCTGAATTAGGATCGGCAGTGAATGGCAATGTAGGATGGAGAAAAGCACCGCGGGGTGGTCAGCATGGGTAGGTCAGGGAACATGCAGTGGCAATGTAGGATAGGTTTCGGAAAAACATCGCGGGGGGGGTGCACATTGTATGGGTGTGTGTTACATTACATTCTCTAGTAGGAGTGAGATAAACATCACGGGGTGGTGCGCAATGTATGGGTGTGTGTTACATTACATTCACTAGTAGGAGTGAGAAAAACATCACGGGGTGGTGTGAATCGGAGGGTCTGAATTAGGATAGGCAGTGAGTGGCAATGTAGGATGGAGAAAAGCACAGCGGGGTGTTCAGCATGGGGAGGTCAGGGAACATGCAGTGGCAATGTAGGACAGGTTTCTGAAAAACATCGCGGGGTGGTGCGCATTGTATGGGTGTGTGTTACATGACATTCACTAGTAGGAGTGAGAAAAACATCACAGGGTGGTGCGCATTGTATGGGTGTGTGTTACATTACATTCATATGTAGGAGTGAGAAAAACATCACGGGGTGGTCTGAATCGGAGGGTCTGAATTAGGATAGGCAGTGGGTGGCAATGTAGGAAGGAGAAAAGCACCGCGGGGTGGTCAGCATGGGGAGGTCAGGGAACATGCAGTGGCAATGTAGGATAGGTTTCTGAAAAACATCGCGGTTTGGTGCGCATTGTATGGGTGTGGGTTACATTGCATTCACTAGTAGGAGTGAGAAAAACATCACGGGGTGGTGTGCATTGTATGGGTGTGTGTTACATTACATTCACTAGTAGGAGTGAGAAAAACATCACGGGGTGGTGCGCATTGTATGGGAGTGTGTTACATTACATTCACTAGTAGGAGTGAGAAAAACATCACGGGGTGGTGTGAATCGGAGGGTCTGAATTAGGATAGGCAGTGAGTGGCAATGTAGGATGGAGAAAAGCACCGCGGGGTGGTCAGCATGGGGAGGTCAGGGAACATGCAGTGGCAATGTAGGATAGGTTTCTGAAAAACTTCGCGGGGTGGTGCGCATTTTATGGGTGTGTGTTACATTACATTCACTAGTAGGAGTGAGAAAAACATCACGGGGTGGTGCGCATTGTATGGGTGTGTGTTACATTATATTCACTAGTAGGAGTGAGAAAAACATCACGGGGTGGTGTGAATCGGAGGGTCTGAATTAGGATAGGCAGTGAGTGGCAATGTAGGATGGAGAAAAGCACCGCTGGGTGGTCAGCCTGGGGAGGTCAGGGAACATGCAGTGGCAATGTAGGATAGGTTTCTGAAAAACATCGCGGGGTGGTGCGCATTTTATGGGTGTGTGTTACATTACATTCACTAGTAGGAGTGAGAAAAACATCACGGGGTGGTGCGCATTGTATGGGTGTGTGTTACATTATATTCACTTGTAGGAGTGAGAAAAACACCACGGGGTGGTGTGAATCGGAGGGTCTGAATTAGGATAGGCAGTGAGTGGCAATGTAGGATGGAGAAAAGCACCGCGGGGTGGTCAGCATGGGGAGGTCAGCTAACATGCAGTGGCAATGTAGGATAGGTTTCTGAAAAACATCGCGGGGTGGTGCGCATTGTATGGGTGTGTGTTACATTACCTTCACTAGTAGGAGTGAGAAAAACCACGGCGTGGTGTGCATTGTATGGGTGTGTGTTATACTACATTCACTAGTAGGAGTGAGAAAAACATCACGGGGTGGTGCGCATTGTATGGGTGTGTGTTACATTGCATTCACTAGTAGGAGTGAGAAAAACATCACGGGGTGGTGCGCATTGTATGGGTGTGTGTTACATTACATTCACTAGTAGAAGTGAGAAAAACATCACGGGGTGGTGTGAATCGGAGGGTCTGAATTAGGATAGGCAGTGAGTGGCAATGTAGGATGGAGAAAAGCACGGCGGGGTGGTCAGCATGGGGAGGTCGCGCAATATGCAGTGGCAATGTAGGATACATTTCTGAAAAACATCGCGGGGTGGTGCGCATTGTATGGGTGTGTGTTACATTACATTCACTAGTAGGAGTGAGAAAAACATCACGGGGTGGTGCGCATTGTATGGGTGTGTGTTACACTACATTCACTAGTAGGAGTGAGAAAATCACCACGGGGTGGTGGAATCGGAGGGTCTGAATTAGGATAGGCAGTGAGTGGCAATGTAGGATGGAGAAAAGCACCGCGGGGTGGTCAGCATGGGGAGGTCAGGGAACATGCAGTGGCAATGTAGGATAGGTTTCTGAAAAACATCGCGGGGTGGTGCGCATTGTATTGGTGTGTGTTACATTACATTCACTAGTAGGAGTGAGAAAAACATCACGGGGTGGTGTGAATCGGAGGGTCTGAATTAGGATAGGCAGTGAGTGGCAATGTAGGATGGAGAAAAGCACCGCGGGGTGGTCAGCATGGGGAGGTCAGGGAAAATGCAGTGGCAATGTAGGATAGGTTTCTGAAAAACATTGAGGGGTGGTGCGCATTGTATGGGTGTGTGTTAGATTACATTCACTTGTAGGAGTGAGAAAAACATCACGGGGTGGTGTGAATCGGAGGGTCTGAATTAGGATAGGCAGTGAGTGGCAATGTAGGATGGAGAAAAGCACCGCGGGGTGGTCATCATGGGGAGGTCAGGGAACATGCAGTGGCAATGTTGGATATGTTTCTGAAAAACATCGCGGGGTGGTGCGCATTGTATGGGTGTGTGTTACATTACATTCACTAGTAGGAGTGAGAAAAACATCACGGGGTGGTGCGCATTGTATGGGTGTGTGTTACATTACATTCACTAGTAGGAGTGAGAAAAACATCACGGGGTGGTGTGAATCGAAGGGTCTGAATTAGGATCGGCAGTGAATGGCAATGTAGGATGGAGAAAAGCACCGCGGGGTGGTCAGCATGGGTAGGTCAGGGAACATGCAGTGGCAATGTAGGATAGGTTTCGGAAAAACATCGCGGGGGGGTGCGCATTGTATGGGTGTGTGTTACATTACATTCTCTAGTAGGAGTGAGATAAACATCACGGGGTGGTGCGCAATGTATGGGTGTGTGTTACATTACATTCACTAGTAGGAGTGAGAAAAACATCACGGGGTGGTGTGAATCGGAGGGTCTGAATTAGGATAGGCAGTGAGTGGCAATGTAGGATGGAGAAAAGCACAGCGGGGTGTTCAGCATGGGGAGGTCAGGGAACATGCAGTGGCAATGTAGGACAGGTTTCTGAAAAACATCGCGGGGTGGTGCGCATTGTATGGGTGTGTGTTACATGACATTCACTAGTAGGAGTGAGAAAAACATCACAGGGTGGTGCGCATTGTATGGGTGTGTGTTACATTACATTCATATGTAGGAGTGAGAAAAACATCACGGGGTGGTCTGAATCGGATTGTCTGAATTAGGATAGGCAGTGGGTGGCAATGTAGGAAGGAGAAAAGCACCGCGGGGTGGTCAGCATGGGGAGGTCAGGGAACATGCAGTGGCAATGTAGGATAGGTTTCTGAAAAACATCGCGGGGTGGTGCGCATTGTATGGGTGTGGGTTACATTGCATTCACTAGTAGGAGTGAGAAAAACATCACGGGGTGGTGTGCATTGTATGGGTGTGTGTTACATTACATTCACTAGTAGGAGTGAGAAAAACATCACGGGGTGGTGCGCATTGTATGGGTGTGTGTTACATTACATTCACTAGTAGGAGTGAGAAAAACATCACGGGGTGGTGTGAATCGGAGGGTCTGAATTAGGATAGGCAGTGAGTGGCAATGTAGGATGGAGAAAAGCACCGCGGGGTGGTCAGCATGGGGAGGTCAGGGAACATGCAGTGGCAATGTAGGATAGGTTTCTGAAAAACATCGCGCGGTGGTGCGCATTGTATGGGTGTGTGTTACATTACATTCTCTAGTAGGAGTGAGAAAAACATCACTGGGTGGTGCGCATTGTATGGGTGTGTGTTACATTATATTCACTAGTAGGAGTGAGAAAAACACCACGGGGTGGTGTGAATCGGAGGGTCTGAATTAGGATAGGCAGTGAGTGGCAATGTAGGATGGAGAAAAGCACCGCGGGATGGTCAGCATGGGGAGGTCAGGGAACATGCAGTGGCAATGTAGGATAGGTTTCTGAAAAACATCGCGGGGTGGTGCGCATTGTATTGGTGTGTGTTACATTACATTCACTAGTAGGAGTGAGAAAAACATCACGGGGTGGTGTGAATCGGAGGGTCTGAATTAGGATAGGCAGTGAGTGGCAATGTAGGATGGAGAAAAGCACCGCGGGGTGGTCATCATGGGGAGGTCAGGGAACATGCAGTGGCAATGTTGGATATGTTTCTGGAAAACATCGCGGGGTGGTGCGCATTGTATGGGTGTGTGTTACATTACATTCACTAGTAGGAGTGAGAAAAACATCACGGGGTGGTGCGCATTGTATGGGTGTGTGTTACATTCCATTCACTAGTAGGAGTTAGAAAAACATCACGGGGTGGTGTGAATCGGATGGTCTGAATTAGGATAGGCAGTGAGTGGCAATGTAGGATGGAGAAAAGCACAGCGGGGTGTTCAGCATGGGGAGGACAGGGAACATGCAGTGGCAATGTAGGACAGGATTCTGAAAAACATCGCGGGGTGGTGCGCATTGTATGGGTGTGTGTTACATTACATTCACTAGTAGGAGTGAGAAAAACATCACGGGGTGGTGTGAATCGGAGGGTCTGAATTAGGATAGGCAGTGAGTGGCAATGTAGGATGGAGAAAAGCACCGCGGGGTGGTCAGCATGGGGAGGTCAGGGAACATGCAGTGGCAATGTAGGATACGTTTCTGAAAAACATCGCGGGGTGGTGCGCATTGTATGGGTGTGTGTTACATTACATTCACTTGTAGGAGTGAGAAAAACATCACGGGGTGGTGCGCATGGTATGGGTGTGTGTTTCATTACATTCACTAGTAGGAGTGAGAAAAACATCACGGGGTGGTGTGAATCGGAGGGTCTGAATTAGGATAGGCAGTGAGTGGCAATGTAGGATGGAGAAAAGAACCGCGGGGTCGTCAGCATGGGGAGGTCAGGGAACATGCAGTGGCAATGTAGGATAGGTTTCTGAAAAACATCGCGGGGTGGTGCGCATTGTATGGGTGTGTGTTACATTACATTCACTAGTAGGAGTGAGAAAAACATCACGGGGTGGTGCGCATTGTATGGGTGTGTGTTACACTACATTCACTAGCAGGAGTGAGAAAAACACCACGGGGTGGTGTGAATCGGAGGATCTGAATTAGGATAGGCAGTGAGTGGCAATGTAGGATGGAGAAAAGCACCGCGGGGTGGTCAGCAAGGTTTGGTCAGGGAACATGCAGTGGCAATGTAGGATAGGTTTCTGAAAAACATCGCGGGGTGGTGCGCATTGTATTGGTGTGTGTTACATTACATTCACTAGTAGGAGTGAGAAAAACATCACGGGGTGGTGTGAATCGGAGGGTCTGAATTAGGATAGGCAGTGAGTGGCAATGTAGGATGGAGAAAAGCACCGCGGGGTGGTCAGCATGGGGAGGTCAGGGAACATGCAGTGGCAATGTAGGATAGGTTTCTGAAAAACATCGCCGGGTGGTGCGCATTGTATGGGTGTGTGTTACATTACATTCACTTGTAGGAGTGAGAAAAACATCACGGGGTGGTGTGAATCGGAGGGTCTGAATTAGGATAGGCAGTGAGTGGCAATGTAGGATGGAGAAAAGCACCGCGGGGTGGTCATCATGGGGAGGTCAGGGAACATGCAGTGGCAATGTTGGATATGTTTCTGAAAAACATCGCGGGGTGGTGCGCATTGTATGGGTGTGTGTTACATTACATTCACTAGTAGGAGTGAGAAAAACACCACGGGGTGGTGTGAATCGGAGGGTCCGAATTAGGATAGGCAGTGAATGGCAATGTAGGATGGAGAAAAGCACCGCGGGGTGGTCAGCATGGGGAGGTCAGGGAACATGCAGTGGCAATGTAGGATAGGTTTCGGAAAAACATCGCGGGGGGGTGCGCATTGTATGGGTGTGTGTTACATTACATTCACTAGTAGGAGTGAGAAAAACATCACGGGGTGGTGCGCATTGTATGGGTGTGTGTTACATTATATTCCCTAGTAGGAGTGAGAATAACACCACGGGGTGGTGTGAATCGGAGGGTCTGAATTAGGATAGGCAGTGAGTGGCAATGTAGGATGGAGAAAAGCACCGCGGGGTGGTCAGCATGGGGAGGTCAGCTAACATGCAGTGGCAATGTAGGATAGGTTTCTGAAAAACATCGCGGGGTGGTGCGCATTGTATGGGTGTGTGTTACATTACCTTCACTAGTAGGAGTGAGAAAAACCACGGCGTGGTGCGCATTGTATGGGTGTGTGTTATACTACATTCACTAGTAGAAGTGAGAAAAACATCACGGGGTGGTGCGCATTGTATGGGTGTGTGTTACATTGCATTCACTAGTAGGAGTGAGAAAAACATCACGGGGTGGTGCGCATTTTATGGGTGTGTGTTACATTACATTCACTAGTAGAAGTGAGAAAAACATCACGGGGTGGTGTGAATCGGAGGGTCTGAATTAGGATAGGCAGTGAGTGGCAATGTAGGATGGAGAAAAGCACGGCGGGTTGGTCAGCATGGGGAGGTCGCGCAATATGCAGTGGCAATGTAGGATACATTTCTGAAAAACATCGCGGGGTGGTGCGCATTGTATGGGTGTGTCTTACATTACATTCACTAGTAGGAGTGAGAAAAACATCACGGGGTGGTGCGCATTGTATGGGTGTGTGTTACACTACATTCACTAGTAGGAGTGAGAAAAACACCACGGGGTGGTGGAATCGGAGGGTCTGAATTAGGATAGGCAGTGAGTGGCAATGTAGGATGGAGAAAAGCACCGCGGGGTGGTCAGCATGGGGAGGTCAGGGAACATGCAGTGGCAATGTAGGATAGGTTTCTGAAAAACATCGCGGGGTGGTGCGCATTCTATTGGTGTGTGTTACATTACATTCACTAGTAGGAGTGAGAAAAACATCACGGGGTGGTGTGAATCGGAGGGTCTGAATTAGGATAGGCAGTGAGTGGCAATGTAGGATGGAGAAAAGCACCGCAGGGTGGTCAGCATGGGGAGGTCAGGGAACATGCAGTGGCAATGTAGGATAGGTTTCTGAAAAACATCGCGGGGTGGTGCGCATTGTATGGGTGTGTGTTACATTACATTCACTTGTAGGAGTGAGAAAAACATCACGGGGTGGTGTGAATCGGAGGGTCTGAATTAGGATAGGCAGTGAGTGGCAATGTAGGATGGAGAAAAGCACCGCGGGGTGGTCATCATGGGGAGGTCAGGGAACATGCAGTGGCAAAGTTGGATATGTTTCTGAAAAACATCGCGGGGTGGTGCGCATTGTATGGGTGTGTGTTACATTACATTCACTAGTAGGAGTGAGAAAAACATCACGGGGTGGTGCGCATTGTATGGGTGTGTGTTACATTACATTCACTAGTAGGAGTGAGAAAAACATCACGGGGTGGTGCGCATTGTATGGGTGTGTGTTACATTACATTCACTAGTAGGAGTGAGAAAAACATCACGGGGTGGTGTGAATCGGAGGGTCTGAATTAGGATAGGCAGTGAGTGGCAATGTAGGATGGAGAAAAGCACCGCGGGGTGGTCAGCATGGGGAGGTCAGGGAACATGCAGTGGCAATGTAGGATAGGTTTCTGAAAAACATCGCGGGGTGGTGCGCATTGTATGGGTGTGTGTTACATTACATTCACTAGTAGGAGTGAGAAAAACATCACGGGGTGGTGCGCATTGTATGGGTGTGTGTTACATTATATTCACTAGTAGGAGTGAGAAAAACATCACGGGGTGGTGTGAATCGGAGGGTCTGAATTAGGATAGGCAGTGAGTGGCAATGTAGGATGGAGAAAAGCACCGCTGGGTGGTCAGCCTGGGGAGGTCAGGGAACATGCAGTGGCAATGTAGGATAGGTTTCTGAAAAACATCGCGGGGTGGTGCGCACTTTATGGGTGTGTGTTACATTACATTCACTAGTAGGAGTGAGAAAAACATCACGGGGTGGTGCGCATTGTATGGGTGTGTGTTATACTACATTCACTAGTAGGAGTGAGAGAAACATCACGGGGTGGTGCGCATTGTATGGGTGTGTGTTACATTACATTCACTAGTAGGAGTGGGAAAAACATCACGGGGTGGTGCGCATTCTATGGGTGTGTGTTACATTACATTCACTAGTAGAAGTGAGAAAAACATCACAGGGTGGTGTGAATCGGAGGGTCTGAATTAGGATAGGCAGTGAGTGGCAATGTAGGATGGAGAAAAGCACCGTGGGGTGGTCAGCATGGGGAGGTCAGGGAACATGCAGTGGCAATGTAGGATACATTTCTGAAAAACATCGCGGGGTGGTGCGCATTGTATGGGTGTGTGTTACATTACATTCACTAGTAGGAGTGAGAAAAACATCACGGGGTGGTGCGCATTGTATGGGTGTGTGTTACACTACATTCACTAGTAGGAGTGAGAAAAACACCACGGGGTGGTGTGAATCGGAGGGTCTGAATTAGGATAGGCAGTGAGTGGCAATGTAGGATGGAGAAAAGCACCGCGGGATGGTCAGCATGGGGAGGTCAGGGAACATGCAGTGGCAATGTAGGATAGGTTTCTGAAAAACATCGCGGGGTGGTGCGCATTGTATTGGTGTGTGTTACATTACATTCACTAGTAGGAGTGAGAAAAACATCACGGGGTGGTGCGCATTGTATGGGTGTGTGTTACATTCCATTCACTAGTAGGAGTGAGAAAAACATCACGGGGTGGTGTGAATCGGATGGTCTGAATTAGGATAGGCAGTGAGTGGCAATGTAGGATGGAGAAAAGCACAGCGGCGTGTTCAGCATGGGGAGGTCAGGGAACATGCAATGGCAATGTAGGACAGGATTCTGAAAAACATCGCGGGGTGGTGCGCATTGTATGGGTGTGTGTTACATGACATTCACTAGTAGGAGTAAGAAAAACATCACGGGGTGGTGCGCATTGTATGGGTGTGTGTTACATTACATTCACATGTAGGAGTGAGAAAAACATCACGGGGTGGTCTGAATCGGAGGGTCTGAATTAGGATAGGCAGTGAGTGGCAATGTAGGAAGGAGAAAAGCACCGCGGGGTGGTCAGCATGGGGAGGTCAGGGAACATGCAGTGGCAATGTAGGATAGGTTTCTGAAAACATCGCGGGGTGGTGCGCATTGTATGGGTGTGGGTTACATTGCATTCACTAGTAGGAGTGAGAAAAACATCACGGGGTGGTGGGCATTGTATGGGTGTGTGTTACATTACATTCACTAGTAGGAGTGAGAAAAACATCACGGGGTGGTGCGCATTGTATGGGTGTGTGTTACATTACATTCACTAGTAGGAGTGAGAAAAACATCACGGGGTGGTGTTAATCGGAGGGTCTGAATTAGGATAGGCAGTGAGTGGCAATTTAGGATGGAGAAAAGCACCGCGGGGTGGTCAGCATGGGGAGGTCAGGGAACATGCAGTGGCAATGTAGGATACGTTTCTGAAAAACATCGCGGGGTGGTGCGCATTGTATGGGTGTGTGTTATATTACATTCACTAGTAGGAGTGAGAAAAACATCACGGGGTGGTGCGCATTGTATGGGTGTGTGTTACATTATATTCACTAGTAGGAGTGAGAAAAACATCACGGGGTGGTGTGAATCGGAGGGTCTGAGTTAGGATAGGCAGTGAGTGGCAATGTAGGATGGAGAAAAGCACCGCGGGGTGGTCAGCATGGGGAGGACAGGGAACATGCAGTGGCAATGTAGGATAGGTTTCTGAAAAACATCGCGGGGGGGAGCGCATTGTATGGGTGTGTGTTACATTACATTCACTAGTAGGAGTGAGAAAAACATCACGGGGTGGTGCGCATTGTATGGGTGTGTGTTACATTACATTCACTAGTAGGAGTGAGAAAAACATCACGGGGTGGTGTGAATCGGAGGGTCTGAATTAGGATAGGCAGTGAGTGGGAATGTAGGATGGAGAAAAGCACCGCGGGGTGGTCAGCATGGGGAGGTCAGGGAACATGCAGTGGCAATGTAGGATAGGTTTCTGAAAAACATCTTTTGGTGGTGCGCATTGTATGGGTGTGTGTTACATTACATTCACTTGTAGGAGTGAAAAAAACATCACGGGGTGGTGTGAATCGGAGGGTCTGAATTAGGATAGGCAGTGAGTGGCAATGTAGGATGGAGAAAAGCACCGCGGTGTGGTCCGCATGGGGAGGTCAGGGAACATGCAGTGGCGATGTAGGATAGGTTTCTGAAAAACATCGCGGGGTTGTGCGCATTGTATGGGTGTGTGTTACATTATATTCACTAGTAGGAGTGAGAAAAACATCACGGGGTGGTGTGAATCGGAGGGTCTGAATAAGGATAGGCAGTGAATGGCAATGTAGGATGGAGAAAAGCACCGCGGGGTGGTCAGCATGGGGAGGTCAGGGAACATGCTGTGGCAATGTAGGATAGGTTTCGGAAAAACATCGCGGGGGGGTGCGCATTGTATGGGTGTGTGTTACATTACATTCTCTAGTAGGAGTGAGAAAAACATCACGAGGTGGTGCGCAATTTATGGGTGTGTGTTACATTACATTCACTAGTAGGAGTGAGAAAAACATCACGGGGTGGTGCGAATCGGAGGGTCTGAATTAGGATAGGCCGTGAGTGTCAATGTAGGATGGAGAAAAGCACAGCGGGGTGTTCAGCATGGGGAGGTCAGGGAACATGCAGTGGCAATGTAGGACAGGTTTCTGAAAAACATCGCGGGGTGGTGCGCATTGTATGGCTGTGTGTTACATGACATTCACTAGTAGGAGTGAGAAAAACATCACGGGGTGGAGCGCATTGTATGGGTGTGTGTTACATTACATTCACATGTAGGAGTGAGAAAAACATCACGGGGTGGTCTGAATCGGAGGGTCTGAATTAGGATAGGCAGTGAGTGGCAATGTAGGAAGGAGAAAAGCACCGCGGGGTGGTCAGCATGGGGAGGTCAGGGAAAATGCAGTGGCAATGTAGGATAGGTTTCTGAAAAACATCGCGGGGAGGTGCGCATTGTATGGGTGTGGGTTACATTGCATTCACTAGTAGGAGTGAGAAAAACATCACGGGGTGGTGCGCATTGTATGGGTGTGTGTAACACTACATTCACTAGTAGGAGTGAGAAGAGCATCACGGGGTGGTGCGCATTGTATGGGTGTGTGTTACATTACATTCACTAGTAGGAGTGAGAAAAACATCACGGGGTGGTGTGAATCGGAGGGTCTGAATTAGGATAGGCAGTGAGTGGCAATGTAGGATGGAGAAAAGCACCGCGGGGTGGTCAGCATGGGGAGGTCAGGGAACATGCAGTGGCAATGTAGGATACGTTTCTGAAAAACATCGCGAGGTGGTGCGCATTGTATGGGTGTGTGTTATATTACATTCACTAGTAGGAGTGAGAAAAACATCACGGGGTGGTGCGCATTGTATGGGTGTGTGTTACATTATATTCACTAGTAGGAGTGAGAAACACATCACGGGGTGGTGTGAATCGGAGGGTCTGAATTAGGATAGGCAGTGAGTGGCAATGTAGGATGGAGAAAAGCACCGCGGGGTGGTCAGCATGGGGAGGTCAGGGAATATGCAGTGGCAATGTAGGATAGGTTTCTGAAAAACATCGCGGGGTGGAGCGCATAGTATGGGTGTGTGTTACATTACATTCACTAGTAGGATTGAGAAAAACATCACGGGGTGGTGCGCATTGTATGGGTGTGTGTTACATTACATTCACTAGTAGGAGTGAGAAAAACATCACGGGGTGGTGTGAATCGGAGGGTCTGAATTAGGATAGGAAGTGAGTGGCAATGTAGGATGGAGAAAAGCACCGCGGGGTGGTCAGCATGGGGAGGTCAGGGAACATGCAGTGGCAATGTAGGATAGGTTTCTGAAAAACATCGTGGGGTGGTGCGCATTGTATGGGTGTGTGTTACATTACATTCACTTGTAGGAGTGAAAAAAACATCACGGGGTGGTGTGAATCGGAGGGTCTGAATTAGGATAGGCCGTGAGTGGCCATGTAGGATGGAGAAAAGCACCGCGGTGTGGTCAGCATGGGGAGGTCAGGGAACATGCAGTGGCGATGTAGGATAGGTTTCTGAAAAACATCGCAGGGTGGTGCGCATTGTATGGGTGTGTGTTACATTACATTCTCTAGTAGGAGTGAGAAAAACATCACGGGGTGGTGCGCAATGTATGGGTGTGTGTTACATTACATTCACTAGTAGGAGTGAGAAAAACATCACGGGGTGGTGTGAATCGGAGGGTCTGAATTAGGATAGGCAGTGAGTGACAATGTAGGATGGAGAAAAGCACAGCGGGGTGTTCAGCATGGGGAGGTCAGGGAACATGCAGTGGCAATGTAGGACAGGTTTCTGAAAAACATCGCGGGGTGGTGCGCATTTTATGGGTGTGTGTTACATGACATTCACTAGTAGGAGTGAGAAAAACATCACGGGGTGGTGCGCATTGTATGGGTGTGTGTTACATTACATTCACATGTAGGAGTGAGAAAAACATCACGGGGTGGTCTGAATCGGAGGGTCTGAATTAGGATAGGCAGTGAGTGGCAATGTAGGAAGGAGAAAAGCACCGCGGGGTGGTCACCATGGGGAGGTCAGGGAACATGCAGTGGCAATGTAGGATAGGTTTCTGAAAAACATCGCGGGGTGGTGCGCATTGTATGGGTGTGGGTTACATTGCATTCACTAGTAGGAGTGAGAAAAACATCACGGGGTGGTGCGCATTGTATGGGTGTGTGTAACACTACATTCACTAGTAGGAGTGAGAAAAGCATCACGGGGTGGTGCGCATTGTATGGGTGTGTGTTACATTACATTCACTAGTAGGAGTGAGAAAAACATCACGGGGTGGTGTGAATCGGAGGGTCTGAATTAGGATAGGCAGTGAGTGGCAATGTAGGATGGAGAAAAGCACCGCGGGGTGGTCAGCATGGGGAGGTCAGGGAACATGCAGTGGCAATGTACGATACGTTTCTGAAAAACATCGCGGGGTGGTGCGCATTGTATGGGTGTGTGTTACATTACATTCACTAGTAGGAGTGAGAAAAACAACACGGGGTGGTGCGCATTGTATGGGTGTGTGTTACATTATATTCACTAGTAGGAGTGAGAAAAACATCACGGGGTGGTGTGAATCGGAGGGTCTGAATTAGGATAGGCAGTGAGTGGCAATGTAGGATGGAGAAAAGCACCGCGGGGTGGTCAGCATGGGGAGGTCAGGGAACATGCAGTGGCAATGTAGGATACGTTTCTGAAAAACATCGCGGGGCGGTGCGCATTGTATGGGTGTGTGTTACATTACATTCACTAGTAGGAGTGAGAAAAACATCACGGGGTGGTGTGAATCGGAGGGTCTGAATTAGGATAGGCAGTGAGTGGCAATGTAGGATGGAGAAAAGCACTGCGGTGTGGTCAGCATGGGGAGGTCAGGGAACATGCAGTGGCAATGTAGGATAGGTTTCTGAAAAACATCGCGGGGTGGTGCGCGTTTTATGGGTGTATGTTACATTACATTCACTAGTAGGAGTGAGAAAAACATCACGGGGTGGTGCGCATTGTATGGGTGTGTGTTGCATTATATTCACTAGTAGGAGTGAGAAAAACACCACGGGGTGGTGTGAATTGGAGGGTCTGAATTTGGATAGGCAGTGAGTGGCAATGTAGGATGGAGAAAAGCACAGCGGTGTGGTCAGCATGGGGAGGTCAGGGAACATGCAGTGGCAATGTAGGATAGGTTTCTGAAAAACATCGCGGGGTGGTGCGCATTGTATGGGTGTGTGTTACATTACATTCACTAGTAGGAGTGAGAAAAATATCACGGGGTGGTGCGCATTGTATGGGTGTGTGTTACATTACATTCAGTAGTAGGAGTGAGAAAAACATCACGGGGTGGTGTGAATCGGAGGGTCTGAATTAGGATAGGCAGTGAGTGGCAATGTAGGATGGAGAAAAGCACCGCGGGATGGTCAGCATGGGGAGGTCAGGGAACATGCAGTGGCAATGTAGGATAGGTTTCCGAAAAACATCGTGGGGTGGTGCGCATTGTTTGGGTGTGTGTTACAATACATTCAATAGTAGGAGTGAGAAAAACGTCACGGGGTGGTGCGCATTGTATGGGTGTGTGTTACATTACATTCACTAGTAGGAGTGAGAAAAACATCACGGGGTGGTGTGAATCGGAGGGTCTGAATTAGGATAGGCAGTGAGTGGGAATGTAGGATGGAGAAAAGCACCGCGGGGTGGTCAGCATGGGGAGGTCAGGGAACATGCAGTGGCAATGTAGGATAGGTTTCTGAAAAACATCTTTTGGTGGTGCGCATTGTATGGGTGTGTGTTACATTACATTCACTTGTAGGAGTGAAAAAAACATCACGGGGTGGTGTGAATCGGAGGGTCTGAATTAGGATAGGCAGTGAGTGGCAATGTAGGATGCAGAAAAGCACCGCGGTGTGGTCCGCATGGGGAGGTCAGGGAACATGCAGTGGCGATGTAGGATAGGTTTCTGAAAAACATCGCGGGGTGGTGCGCATTGTATGGGTGTGTGTTACATTATATTCACTAGTAGGAGTGAGAAAAACATCACGGGGTGGTGTGAATCGGAGGGTCTGAATAAGGATAGGCAGTGAATGGCAATGTAGGATGGAGAAAAGCACCGCGGGGTGGTCAGCATGGGGAGGTCAGGGAACATGCTGTGGCAATGTAGGATAGGTTTCGGAAAAACATCGCGGGGGGGTGCGCATTGTATGGGTGTGTGTTACATGACATTCACTAGTAGGAGTGAGAAAAACATCACGGGGTGGAGCGCATTGTATGGGTGTGTGTTACATTACATTCACATGTAGGAGTGAGAAAAACATCACGGGGTGGTCTGAATCGGAGGGTCTGAATTAGGATAGGCAGTGAGTGGCAATGTAGGAAGGAGAAAAGCACCGCGGGGTGGTCAGCATGGGGAGGTCAGGGAAAATGCAGTGGCAATGTAGGATAGGTTTCTGAAAAACATCGCGGGGAGGTGCGCATTGTATGGGTGTGGGTTACATTGCATTCACTAGTAGGAGTGAGAAAAACATCACGGGGTGGTGCGCATTGTATGGGTGTGTGTAACACTACATTCACTAGTAGGAGTGAGAAGAGCATCACGGGGTGGTGCGCATTGTATGGGTGTGTGTTACATTACATTCACTAGTAGGAGTGAGAAAAACATCACGGGGTGGTGTGAATCGGAGGGTCTGAATTAGGATAGGCAGTGAGTGGCAATGTAGGATGGAGAAAAGCACCGCGGGGTGGTCAGCATGGGGAGGTCAGGGAACATGCAGTGGCAATGTAGGATACGTTTCTGAAAAACATCGCGAGGTGGTGCGCATTGTATGGGTGTGTGTTATATTACATTCACTAGTAGGAGTGAGAAAAACATCACGGGGTGGTGCGCATTGTATGGGTGTGTGTTACATTATATTCACTAGTAGGAGTGAGAAACACATCACGGGGTGGTGTGAATCGGAGGGTCTGAATTAGGATAGGCAGTGAGTGGCAATGTAGGATGGAGAAAAGCACCGCGGGGTGGTCAGCATGGGGAGGTCAGGGAACATGCAGTGGCAATGTAGGATAGGTTTCTGAAAAACATCGCGGGGTGGAGCGCATAGTATGGGTGTGTGTTACATTACATTCACTAGTAGGATTGAGAAAAACATCACGGGGTGGTGCGCATTGTATGGGTGTGTGTTACATTACATTCACTAGTAGGAGTGAGAAAAACATCACGGGGTGGTGTGAATCGGAGGGTCTGAATTAGGATAGGAAGTGAGTGGCAATGTAGGATGGAGAAAAGCACCGCGGGGTGGTCAGCATGGGGAGGTCAGGGAACATGCAGTGGCAATGTAGGATAGGTTTCTGAAAAACATCGTGGGGTGGTGCGCATTGTATGGGTGTGTGTTACATTACATTCACTTGTAGGAGTGAAAAAAACATCACGGGGTGGTGTGAATCGGAGGGTCTGAATTAGGATAGGCCGTGAGTGGCCATGTAGGATGGAGAAAAGCACCGCGGTGTGGTCAGCATGGGGAGGTCAGGGAACATGCAGTGGCGATGTAGGATAGGTTTCTGAAAAACATCGCAGGGTGGTGCGCATTGTATGGGTGTGTGTTACATTACATTCTCTAGTAGGAGTGAGAAAAACATCACGGGGTGGTGCGCAATGTATGGGTGTGTGTTACATTACATTCACTAGTAGGAGTGAGAAAAACATCACGGGGTGGTGTGAATCGGAGGGTCTGAATTAGGATAGGCAGTGAGTGACAATGTAGGATGGAGAAAAGCACAGCGGGGTGTTCAGCATGGGGAGGTCAGGGAACATGCAGTGGCAATGTAGGACAGGTTTCTGAAAAACATCGCGGGGTGGTGCGCATTTTATGGGTGTGTGTTACATGACATTCACTAGTAGGAGTGAGAAAAACATCACGGGGTGGTGCGCATTGTATGGGTGTGTGTTACATTACATTCACATGTAGGAGTGAGAAAAACATCACGGGGTGGTGTGAATCGGAGGGTCTGAATTAGGATAGGCAGTGAGTGGCAATGTAGGAAGGAGAAAAGCACCGCGGGGTGGTCACCATGGGGAGGTCAGGGAACATGCAGTGGCAATGTAGGATAGGTTTCTGAAAAACATCGCGGGGTGGTGCGCATTGTATGGGTGTGGGTTACATTGCATTCACTAGTAGGAGTGAGAAAAACATCACGGGGTGGTGCGCATTGTATGGGTGTGTGTAACACTACATTCACTAGTAGGAGTGAGAAAAGCATCACGGGGTGGTGCGCATTGTATGGGTGTGTGTTACATTACATTCACTAGTAGGAGTGAGAAAAACATCACGGGGTGGTGTGAATCGGAGGGTCTGAATTAGGATAGGCAGTGAGTGGCAATGTAGGATGGAGAAAAGCACCGCGGGGTGGTCAGCATGGGGAGGTCAGGGAACATGCAGTGGCAATGTACGATACGTTTCTGAAAAACATCGCGGGGTGGTGCGCATTGTATGGGTGTGTGTTACATTACATTCACTAGTAGGAGTGAGAAAAACAACACGGGGTGGTGCGCATTGTATGGGTGTGTGTTACATTATATTCACTAGTAGGAGTGAGAAAAACATCACGGGGTGGTGTGAATCGGAGGGTCTGAATTAGGATAGGCAGTGAGTGGCAATGTAGGATGGAGAAAAGCACCGCGGGGTGGTCAGCATGGGGAGGTCAGGGAACATGCAGTGGCAATGTAGGATACGTTTCTGAAAAACATCGCGGGGTGGTGCGCATTGTATGGGTGTGTGTTACATTACATTCACTAGTAGGAGTGAGAAAAACATCACGGGGTGGTGTGAATCGGAGGGTCTGAATTAGGATAGGCAGTGAGTGGCAATGTAGAATGAAGAAAAGCACCGCGGGCTGGTCAGCATGGGGAGGTACGGGAACATGCAGTGGCAATGTAGGATAGGTTTCTGAAAAACATCGCGGGGTGGTGCGCGTTGTATGGGTGTATGTTACATTACATTCACTAGTAGGAGTGAGAAAAACATCACGGGGTGGTGCGCATTGTATGGGTGTGTGTTGCATTATATTCACTAGTAGGAGTGAGAAAAACACCACGGGGTGGTGTGAATTGGAGGGTCTGAATTTGGATAGGCAGTGAGTGGCAATGTAGGATGGAGAAAAGCACAGCGGTGTGGTCAGCATGGGGAGGTCAGGGAACATGCAGTGGCAATGTAGGATAGGTTTCTGAAAAACATCGCGGGGTGGTGCGCATTGTATGGGTGTGTGTTACATTACATTCACTAGTAGGAGTGAGAAAAATATCACGGGGTGGTGCGCATTGTATGGGTGTGTGTTACATTACATTCAGTAGTAGGAGTGAGAAAAACATCACGGGGTGGTGTGAATCGGAGGGTCTGAATTAGGATAGGCAGTGAGTGGCAATGTAGGATGGAGAAAAGCACCGCGGGATGGTCAGCATGGGGAGGTCAGGGAACATGCAGTGGCAATGTAGGATAGGTTTCCGAAAAACATCGTGGGGTGGTGCGCATTGTTTGGGTGTGTGATACAATACATTCAATAGTAGGAGTGAGAAAAACGTCACGGGGTGGTGCGCATTGTATGGGTGTGTGTTACATTACATTCACTAGTAGGAGTGAGAAAAACATCACGGGGTGGTGTGAATCGGAGGGTCTGAATTAGGATAGGCAGTGAGTGGCAATGTAGGATGGAGAAAAGCACCGCGGTGTGGTCAGCATGGGGAGGTCAGGGAACATGCAGTGGCGATGTAGGATAGGTTTCTGAAAAACATCGCGGGGTGGTGCGCATTGTATGGGTGTGTGTTACATTATATTCACTAGTAGGAGTGAGAAAAACATCACAGGGTGGTGTGAATCGGAGGGTCTGAATTAGGATAGGCAGTGAATGGCAATGTAGGATGGAGAAAAGCACCGCGGGGTGGTCAGCATGGGGAGGTCAGGGAACATGCAGTGGCAATGTAGGATAGGTTTCGGAAAAACATTGCGGGGGGGTGCGCATTGTATGCGTGTGTGTTACATTACATTCTCTACTAGGAGTGAGAAAAACATCACGGGGTGGTGCGCAATGTATGGGTGTGTGTTACATTACATTCACTAGTAGGAGTGAGAAAAACATCACGGGGTGGTGTGAATCGGAGGGTCTGAATTAGGATAGGCAGTGAGTGGCAATGTAGGATGGAGAAAAGCACTGCGGTGTGGTCAGCATGGGGAGGTCAGGGAACATGCAGTGGCAATGTAGGATAGGTTTCTGAAAAACATCGCGGGGTGGTGCGCGTTGTATGGGTGTATGTTACATTACATTCACTAGTAGGAGTGAGAAAAACATCACGGGGTGGTGCGCATTGTATGGGTGTGTGTTGCATTATATTCACTAGTAGGAGTGAGAAAAACACCACGGGGTGGTGTGAATTGGAGGGTCTGAATTTGGATAGGCAGTGAGTGGCAATGTAGGATGGAGAAACGCACAGCGGTGTGGTCAGCATGGGGAGGTCAGGGAACATGCAGTGGCAATGTAGGATAGGTTTCTGAAAAACATCGCGGGGTGGTGCGCATTGTATGGGTGTGTGTTACATTACATTCACTAGTAGGAGTGAGAAAAATATCACGGGGTGGTGCGCATTGTATGGGTGTGTGTTACATTACATTCAGTAGTAGGAGTGAGAAAAACATCACGGGGTGGTGTGAATCGGAGGGTCTGAATTAGGATAGGCAGTGAGTGGCAATGTAGGATGGAGAAAAGCACCGCGGGATGGTCAGCATGGGGAGGTCAGGGAACATGCAGTGGCAATGTAGGATAGGTTTCCGAAAAACATCGTGGGGTGGTGCGCATTGTTTGGGTGTGTGTTACAATACATTCAATAGTAGGAGTGAGAAAAACGTCACGGGGTGGTGCGCATTGTATGGGTGTGTGTTACATTACATTCACTAGTAGGAGTGAGAAAAACATCACGGGGTGGTGTGAATCGGAGGGTCTGAATTAGGATAGGCAGTGAGTGGCAATGTAGGATGGAGAAAAGCACCGCGGTGTGGTCAGCATGGGGAGGTCAGGGAACATGCAGTGGCGATGTAGGATAGGTTTCTGAAAAACATCGCGGGGTGGTGCGCATTGTATGGGTGTGTGTTACATTATATTCACTAGTAGGAGTGAGAAAAACATCAAGGGGTGGTGTGAATCGGAGGGTCTGAATTAGGATAGGCAGTGAATGGCAATGTAGGATGGAGAAAAGCACCGCGGGGTGGTCAGCATGGGGAGGTCAGGGAACATGCAGTGGCAATGTAGGATAGGTTTCGGAAAAACATTGCGGGGGGGTGCGCATTGTATGCGTGTGTGTTACATTACATTCTCTACTAGGAGTGAGAAAAACATCACGGGGTGGTGCGCAATGTATGGGTGTGTGTTACATTACATTCACTAGTAGGAGTGAGAAAAACATCACGGGGTGGTGTGAATCGGAGGGTCTGAATTAGGATAGGCAGTGAGTGACAATGTAGGATGGAGAAAAGCACAGCGGGGTGTTCAGCATGGGGAGGTCAGGGAACATGCAGTGGCAATGTAGGACAGGTTTCTGAAAAACATCGCGGGGTGGTGCGCATTTTATGGGTGTGTGTTACATGACATTCACTAGTAGGAGTGAGAAAAACATCACGGGGTGGTGCGCATTGTATGGGTGTGTGTTACATTACATTCACATGTAGGAGTGAGAAAAACATCACGGGGTGGTCTGAATCGGAGGGTCTGAATTAGGATAGGCAGTGAGTGGCAATGTAGGAAGGAGAAAAGCACCGCGGGGTGGTCAGCATGGGGAGGTCAGGGAACATGCAGTGGCAATGTAGGATAGGTTTCTGAAAAACATCGCGGGGTGGTGCGCATTGTATGGGTGTGGGTTACATTGCATTCACTAGTAGGAGTGAGAAAAACATCACGGGGTGGTGCGCATTGTATGGGTGTGTGTAACACTACATTCACTAGTAGGAGTGAGAAAAGCATCACGGGGTGGTGCGCATTGTATGGGTGTGTGTTACATTACATTCACTAGTAGGAGTGAGAAAAACATCACGGGGTGGTGTGAATCGGAGCGTCTGAATTAGGATAGGCAGTGAGTGGCAATGTAGGATGGAGAAAAGCACCGCGGGGTGGTCAGCATGGGGAGGTCAGGGAACATGCAGTGGCAATGTGCGATACGTTTCTGAAAAACATCGCGGGGTGGTGCGCATTGTATGGGAGTGTGTTACATTACATTCACTAGTAGGAGTGAGAAAAACATCACGGTGTGGTGCGCATTGTATGGGTGTGTGTTACATTATATTCAGTAGTAGGAGTGAGAAAAACATCACGGGGTGGTGTGAATCGGAGGGTCTGAATTAGGATAGGCAGTGAGTGGCAATGTAGGATGGAGAAAAGCACCGCGGGGTGGTCAGCATGGGGAGGTCAGGGAACATGCAGTGGCAATGTAGGATAGGTTTCCGAAAAACATCGTGGGGTGGTGCGCATTGTTTGGGTGTGTGTTACAATACATTCAATAGTAGGAGTGAGAAAAACATCACGGGGTGGTGCGCATTGTATGGGTGTGTGTTACATTACATTCACTATTAGGAGTGAGAAAAACATCACGGGGTGGTGTGTATCGGAGGGTCTGAATTAGGATAGACAGTGAGTGGCAATGTAGGATGCAGAAAAGCACCATGGGGTGGTCAGCTTGGGGAGGTCAGGGAACATGCAGTGGCAATGTAGGATAGGTTTCTGAAAAACATCGCGGGGTGGTGCGCATTGTATTGGTGTGTGTTACATTACATTCACTAGTAGGAGTGAGAAAAACATCACGGGGTGGTGTGTATCGGAGGGTCTGAATTAGGATAGGCAGTGAGTGGCAATGTAGGATGGAGAAAAGCACCGCGGGGTGGTCAGCATAAGGAGGTCAGGGAACATGCAGTGGCAAAGTAGGATAGGTTTCTGAAAAACATCGCGGGGTGGTGCGCATTGTATGGGTGTGTGTTACATTACATTCACTAGTAGGAGTGAGAAAAACATCACGGGGTGGTGCACATTGTATGGGTGTGTGTTACATTACATTCACTAGTAGGAGTGAGTAAAACATCACCAGGTGGTGTGAATTGGAGGGTCTGAATTAGGATAGACAGTGAGTGGCAATGTAGGATGCAGAAAAGCACCGCGGGGTGGTCAGCATGGGGAGGTCAGGGAACATGCAGTGGCAATGTAGGATAGGTTTCTGAAAAACATCGCGGGGTGGTGCGCATTGTATGGGTGTGTGTTACATTACATTCACTAGTAGGAGTGAGAAAAACATCACGGGGTGGTGCGCATTGTATGGGTGTGTGTTACATTACATTCACTAGTAGGAGTGAGAAAAACATCACGGGGTGGTGCGCATTGTATGGGTGTGTGTTACATTACATTCACTAGTAGCAGTGAGAAAAACATCACGGGGTGGTGTGAATCGGAGGGTCTGAGTTAGGATAGGCAGTGAGTGGCAATGTAGGATGGAGAAAAGCACCGCGGAGTGGTCAGCATGGGGAGGTCAGGGAACATGCAGTGGCAATGTAGGATAGGTTTCTGAAAAACATCGCGGGGTGGTGCGCATTGTATTGGTGTGTGTTACATTACATTCACTAGTAGGAGTGAGAAAAACATCACGGGGTGGTGTGTATCGGAGGGTCTGAATTAGGATAGGCAGTGAGTGGCAATGTAGGATGGAGAAAAGCACCGCGGGGTGGTCAGCATGGGGAGGTCAGGGAACATGCAGTGGCAATGTAGGATAGGTTTCTGAAAAACATCGCGGGGTGGTGCGCATTGTATGGGTGTGTGTTACATTACATTCACTTGTAGGCGTGAGAAAAACATCACGGGGTGGTGTGAATCGGAGGGTCTGAATTAGGATAGGCAGTGAGTGGCAATGTAGGATGGAGAAAAGCACCGCGGGGTCGTCATCATGGGGAGGTCAGGGAACATGCAGTGGCAATGTTGGATAGGTTTCTGAAAAACATCGCGGGGTGGTGCGCATTGTATGGGTGTGTGTTACATTACATTCACTAGTAGGAGTGACAAAAACATCACGGGGTGGTGCGCATCGTATGGGTGTGTGTTACATTACATTCACTAGTAGGAGTGAGAAAAACATCACGGGGTGGTGTGAATCGGAGGGTCTGAATTAGGATAGGCAGTGAATGGCAATGTAGGATGGAAAAAAGCACTGCGGGGTGGTCACCATGGGGAGGTCAGGGAACATGCAGTGGCAATGTAGGATACGTTTCTGAAAAACATCGCGGGGTGGTGCGCATTGTATGGGTGTGTGTTACATTACATTCTCTAGTAGGAGTGAGAAAAACATCACGGGGTGGTGCGCATTGTATGGGTGTGTGTTACATTACATTCACTAGTAGGAGTGAGAAAAACATCACGGGGTGGTGTGTATCGGAGGGTCTGAATTAGGATAGGCAGTGAGTGGCAATGTAGGATGGAGAAAAGCACCGCGGGGTGGTCAGCATGGGGAGGTCAGGGAACATGCAGTGGCAATGTAGGATAGGTTTCTGAAAAACATCGCGGGGTAGAGCGCATAGTATGGGTGTGTGTTACATTACATTCACTAGTAGGATTGAGAAAAACATCACGGGGTGGTGCGCATTGTATGGGTGTGTGTTACATTACATTCACTAGTAGGAGTGAGAAAAACATCACGGGGTGGTGTGAATCGGAGGGTCTGAATTAGGATAGGAAGTGAGTGGCAATGTAGGATGGAGAAAAGCACCGCGGGGTGGTCAGCATGGGGAGGTCAGGGAACATGCAGTGGCAATGTAGGATAGGTTTCTGAAAAACATCGTGGGGTGGTGCGCATTGTATGGGTGTGTGTTACATTACATTCACTTGTAGGAGTGAAAAAAACATCACGGGGTGGTGTGAATCGGAGGGTCTGAATTAGGATAGGCCGTGAGTGGCCATGTAGGATGGAGAAAAGCACCGCGGTGTGGTCAGCATGGGGAGATCAGGGAACATGCAGTGGCGATGTAGGATAGGTTTCTGAAAAACATCGCAGGGTGGTGCGCATTGTATGGGTGTGTGTTACATTACATTCTCTAGTAGGAGTGAGAAAAACATCACGGGGTGGTGTGAATCGGAGGGTCTGAATTAGGATAGGCAGTGAGTGACAATGTAGGATGGAGAAAAGCACAGCGGGGTGTTCAGCATGGGGAGGTCAGGGAACATGCAGTGGCAATGTAGGACAGGTTTCTGAAAAACATCGCGGGGTGGTGCGCATTTTATGGGTGTGTGTTACATGACATTCACTAGTAGGAGTGAGAAAAACATCACGGGGTGGTGCCCATTGTATGGGTGTGTGTTACATTACATTCACATGTAGGAGTGAGAAAAACATCACGGGGTGGTCTGAATCGGAGGGTCTGAATTAGGATAGGCAGTGAGTGGCAATGTAGGAAGGAGAAAAGCACCGCGGGGTGGTCACCATGGGGAGGTCAGGGAACATGCAGTGGCAATGGAGGATAGGTTTCTGAAAAACATCGCGGGGTGGTGCGCATTGTATGGGTGTGGGTTACATTGCATTCACTAGTAGGAGTGAGAAAAACATCACGGGGTGGTGCGCATTGTATGGGTGTGTGTAACACTACATTCACTAGTAGGAGTGAGAAAAGCATCACGGGGTGGTGCGCATTGTATGGGTGTGTGTTACATTACATTCACTAGTAGGAGTGAGAAAAACATCACGGGGTGGTGTGAATCGAAGGGTCTGAATTAGGATAGGCAGTGAGTGGCAATGTAGGATGGAGAAAAGCACCGCGGGGTGGTCAGCATGGGGAGGTCAGGGAACATGCAGTGGCAATGTACGATACGTTTCTGAAAAACATCGCGGGGTGGTGCGCATTGTATGGGTGTGTGTTACATTACATTCACTAGTAGGAGTGAGAAAAACAACACGGGGTGGTGCGCATTGTATGGGTGTGTGTTACATTATATTCACTAGTAGGAGTGAGAAAAACATCACGGGGTGGTGTGACTCGGAGGGTCTGAATTAGGATAGGCAGTGAGTGGCAATGTAGGATGGAGAAAAGCACCGCGGGGTGGTCAGCATGGGGAGGTCAGGGAACATGCAGTGGCAATGTAGGATACGTTTCTGAAAAACATCGCGGGGTGGTGCGCATTGTATGGGTGTGTGTTACATTACATTCACTAGTAGGAGTGAGAAAAACATCACGGGGTGGTGTGAATCGGAGGGTCTGAATTAGGATAGGCAGTGAGTGGCAATGTAGGATGGAGAAAAGCACCGCGGGGTGGTCAGCATGGGGAGGTCCGGGAACATGCAGTGGCAATGTAGGGTAGGTTTCTGAAAAACATCGTGGGGTGGTGCGCATTGTATGGGTGTGTGTTACATTACATTCACTTGTAGGAGTGAGAAAAACATCACGGGGTGGTGCGCATGGTATGGGTGTGTGTTTCATTACATTCACTAGTAGGAGTGAGAAAAACATCACGGGGTGGTGTGAATCGGAGGGTCTGAATTAGGATAGGCAGTGCGTGGCAATGTAGGATGGAGAAAAGCACCGCGGGGTCATCATCATGGGGAGGTCAGGGAACATGCAGTGGCAATGTTGGATAGGTTTCTGAAAAACATCGTGGGGTGGTGCGCATTGTATGGGTGTGTGTTACATTACATTCACTAGTAGGAGTGAGAAAAACATCACGGGGTGGTGTGAATCGGAGGGTCTGAATTAGGATAGGCAGTGAGTGGCAATGTAGGATGGAGAAAAGCACCGCGGTGTGGTCAGCATGGGGAGGTCAGGGAACATGCAGTGGCAATGTAGGATAGGTTTCTGAAAAACATCGCGGGGTGGTGCGCGTTGTATGGGTGTATGTTACATTACATTCACTAGTAGGAGTGAGAAAAACATCACGGGGTGGTGCGCATTGTATGGGTGTGTGTTGCATTATATTCACTAGTAGGAGTGAGAAAAACACCACGGGGTGGTGTGAATTGGAGGGTCTGAATTTGGATAGGCAGTGAGTGGCAATGTAGGATGGAGAAAAGCACCGCGGGGTGGTCAGCATGGGGAGGTCAGGGAACATGCAGTGGCAATGTAGGATAGGTTTCAGAAAAACATCGCGGGGTGGTGCGCATTGTATGGGTGTGTGTTACATTACATTCACTAGTAGGAGTGAGAAAAATATCACGGGGTGGTGCGCATTGTATGGGTGTGTGTTACATTACATTCAGTAGTAGGAGTGAGAAAAACATCACGGGGTGGTGTGAATCGGAGGGTCTGAATTAGGATAGGCAGTGAGTGGCAATGTAGGATGGAGAAAAGCACCGCGGGATGGTCAGCATGGGGAGGTCAGGGAACATGCAGTGGCAATGTAGGATAGGTTTCCGAAAAACATCGTGGGGTGGTGCGCATTGTTTGGGTGTGTGTTACAATACATTCAATAGTAGGAGTGAGAAAAACATCACGGGGTGGTGCGCATTGTATGGGTGTGTGTTACATTACATTCACTAGTAGGAGTGAGAAAAACATCACGGGGTGGTGTGAATCGGAGGGTCTGAATTAGGATAGGCAGTGAGTGGCAATGTAGGATGGAGAAAAGCACCGCGGTGTGGTCAGCATGGGGAGGTCAGGGAACATGCAGTGGCGATGTAGGATAGGTTTCTGAAAAACATCGCGGGGTGGTGCGCATTGTATGGGTGTGTGTTACATTATATTCACTAGTAGGAGTGAGAAAAACATCACGGGGTGGTGTGAATCGGAGGGTCTGAATTAGGATAGGCAGTGAATGACAATGTAGGATGGAGAAAAGCACCGCGGGGTGGTCAGCATGGGGAGGTCAGGGAACATGCAGTGGCAATGTAGGATAGGTTTCGGAAAAACATTGCGGGGGGGTGCGCATTGTATGCGTGTGTGTTACATTACATTCTCTAGTTGGAGTGAGAAAAACATCACGGGGTGGTGCGCAATGTATGGGTGTGTGTTACATTACATTCACTAGTAGGAGTGAGAAAAACATCACGGGGTGGTGTGAATCGGAGGGTCTGAATTAGGATAGGCAGTGAGTGACAATGTAGGATGGAGAAAAGCACAGCGGGGTGTTCAGCATGGGGAGGTCAGGGAACATGCAGTGGCAATGTAGGACAGGTTTCTGAAAAACATCGCGGGGTGGTGCGCATTTTATGGGTGTGTGTTACATGACATTCACTAGTAGGAGTGAGAAAAACATCACGGGGTGGTGCGCATTGTATGGGTGTGTGTTACATTACATTCACATGTAGGAGTGAGAAAAACATCACGGGGTGGTCTGAATCGGAGGGTCTGAATTAGGATAGGCAGTGAGTGGCAATGTAGGAAGGAGAAAAGCACCGCGGGGTGGTCAGCATGGGGAGGTCAGGGAACATGCAGTGGCAATGTAGGATAGGTTTCTGAAAAACATCGCGGGGTGGTGCGCATTGTATGGGTGTGTGTTACATTACATTCACTAGTAGGAGTGAGAAAAACATCACGGGGTGGTGCACATTGTATGGGTGTGTGTTACATTACATTCACTAGTAGGAGTGAGAAAAACATCATGGGGTGGTGCGCATTGTATGGGTGTGTGTTACATTACATTCACTAGTAGGAGTGAGTAAAACATCACCAGGTGGTGTGAATTGGAGGGTCTGAATTAGGATAGACAGTGAGTGGCAATGTAGGATGCAGAAAAGCACCGCGGGGCGGTCAGCATGGGGAGGTCAGGGAACATGCAGTGGCAATGTAGGATAGGTTTCTGAAAAACATCGCATGGTGGTGCGCATTGTATGGGTGTGTGTTACATTACATTCACTAGTAGGAGTGAGAAAAACATCACGGAGTGGTGCGCATTGTATGGGTGTGTGTTACATTACATTCACTAGTAGGAGTGAGAAAAACATCACGGGGTGGTGTGTATCGGAGGGTCTGAATTAGGATAGGCAGTGAGTGGCAATGTAGGATGGAGAAAAGCACCGCGGGGTGGTCAGCATGGGGAGGTCATTGAACATGCAGTGGCAATGTAGGATAGGTTTCTGAAAAACATCGCGGGGTGATGCGCATTGTATGGGTGTGTGTTACATTACATTCACTAGTAGGAGTGAGAAAAACATCACGGGGTGGTGCGCATTGTATGGGTGTGTGTTACATTACATTCACTAGTAGGAGTGAGAAAAACATCACGGGGTGGTGCGCATTGTATGGGTGTGTGTTACATTACATTCACTAGTAGCAGTGAGAAAAACATCACGGGGTGGTGTGAATCGGAGGGTCTGAGTTAGGATAGGCAGTGAGTGGCAATGTAGGATGGAGAAAAGCACCGCGGAGTGGTCAGCATGGGGAGGTCAGGGAACATGCAGTGGCAATGTAGGATAGGTTTCTGAAAAACATCGCGGGGTGGTGCGCATTGTATTGGTGTGTGTTACATTACATTCACTAGTAGGAGTGAGAAAAACATCACGGGGTGGTGTGTATCGGAGGGTCTGAATTAGGATAGGCAGTGAGTGGCAATGTAGGATGGAGAAAAGCACCGCGGGGTGGTCAGCATGGGGAGGTCAGGGAACATGCAGTGGCAATGTAGGATAGGTTTCTGAAAAACATCGCGCGGTGGTGCGCATTGTATGGGTGTGTGTTACATTACATTCACTTGTAGGCGTGAGAAAAACATCACGGGGTGGTGTGAATTGGAGGGTCTGAATTAGGATAGGCAGTGAGTGGCAATGTAGGATGGAGAAAAGCACCGCGGGGTCGTCATCATGGGGAGGTCAGGGAACATGCAGTGGCAATGTTGGATAGGTTTCTGAAAAACATCGCGGGGTGGTGCGCATTGTATGGGTGTGTGTTACATTACATTCACTAGTAGGAGTGACAAAAACATCACGGGGTGGTGCGCATCGTATGGGTGTGTGTTACATTACATTCACTAGTAGGAGTGAGAAAAACATCACGGGGTGGTGTGAATCGGAGGGTCTGAATTAGGATAGGCAGTGAATGGCAATGTAGGATGGAAAAAAGCACTGCGGGGTGGTCACCATGGGGAGGTCAGGGAACATGCAGTGGCAATGTAGGATACGTTTCTGAAAAACATCGCGGGGTGGTGCGCATTGTATGGGTGTGTGTTACATTACATTCTCTAGTAGGAGTGAGAAAAACATCACGGGGTGGTGCGCATTGTATGGGTGTGTGTTACATTACATTCACTAGTAGGAGTGAGAAAAACATCACGGGGTGGTGTGTATCGGAGGGTCTGAATTAGGATAGGCAGTGAGTGGCAATGTAGGATGGAGAAAAGCACCGCGGGGTGGTCAGCATGGGGAGGTCAGGGAACATGCAGTGGCAATGTAGGATAGGTTTCTGAAAAACATCGCGGGGTGGTGCGCATTGTATGGGTGTGTGTTACATTACATTCTCTAGTAGGAGTGAGAAAAACATCACGGGGTGGTGCGCATTGTATGGGTGTGTGTTACATTACATTCACTAGTAGCAGTGAGAAAAACATCACGGGGTGGTGTGAATCGGAGGGTCTGAATTAGGATAGGCAGTGAGTGGCAATGTAGGATGGAGAAAAGCACCGCGGGGTGGTCAGCATGGGGAGGTCAGGGAACATGCAGTGGCAATGTAGGATAGGTTTCTGAAAAACATCGCGGGGTGGTGCGCATTGTATGGGTGTGTGTTACATTACATTCTCTAGTAGGAGTGAGAAAAACATCACGGGGTGGTGCGCATTGTATGGGTGTGTGTTACATTACATTCACTAGTAGCAGTGAGAAAAACATCACGGGGTGGTGTGAATCGGAGGGTCTGAATTAGGATAGGCAGTGAGTGGCAATGTAGGATGGAGAAAAGCACCGCGGGGTGGTCAGCATGGGGAGGTCAGGGAACATGCAGTGGCAATGTAGGATAGGTTTCTGAAAAACATCGCGGGGTGGTGCGCATTGTATTGGTGTGTGTTACATTACATTCACTAGTAGGAGTGAGAAAAACATCACGGGGTGGTGTGTATCGGAGGGTCTGAATTAGGATAGGCAGTGAGTGGCAATGTAGGATGGAGAAAAGCACCGCGGGGTGGTCAGCATGTGGAGGTCAGGGAACATGCAGTGGCAATGTAGGATAGGTTTCTGAAAAACATCGCGGGGTGGTGCGCATTGTATGGGTGTGTGTTACATTACATCCACTTGTAGGAGTGAGAAAAACATCACGGGGTGGTGTCAATCGGAGGGTCTGAATTAGGATAGGCAGTGAGTGGCAATGTAGGATGGAGAAATGCACCGCGGGGTCGTCATCATGGGGAGGTCAGGGAACATGCAGTGGCAATGTTGGATAGGTTTCTGAAAAACATCGCGGGGTGGTGCGCATTGTATGGGTGTGTGTTACATTACATTCACTAGTAGGAGTCAGAAAAACATCCTGGCGTCGTGCGCATTGTATGGGTGTGTGTTACATTACATTCACTAGTAGGAGTGAGAAAAACATCACGGGGTGGTGTGAATCGGAGGGTCTGAATTAGGATAGGCAGTGAATGGCAATGTAGGATGGAAACAAGCACTGCGGGGTGGTCACCATGGGGAGGTCAGGGAACATGCAGTGGCAATGTAGGATACGTTTCGGAAAAACATCGCGGGGGGGTGCGCATTGTATGGGTGTGTGTTACATTACATTCTCTAGTAGGAGTGAGAAAAACATCACGGGGTGGTGCGCATTGTATGGGTGTGTGTTACATTACATTCACTAGTAGGAGTGAGAAAAACATCACGGGGTGGTGTGAATCGGAGGGTCTGAATTAGGATAGGCAGTGAGTGGCAATGTAGGATGGAGAAAAGCACAGCGAGGTGTTCAGCATGGGGAGGTCCGGGAACATGCAGTGGCAATGTAGGACAGGTTTCTGAAAAACATCGCGGGGTGGTGCGCATTGTATGGGTGTGTGTTACATGACATTCACTAGTAGGAGTGAGAAAAACCACGGGGTGGTGCGCATTGTATGTGTGTGTTTTACATTACATTCACTAGTAGGAGTGAGAAAAACATCACCGGGTGGTGTGAATCGGAGGGTCTGAATTAGGATAGACAGTGAGTGGCAATGTAGGATGCAGAAAAGCACCGCGGGGTGGTCAGCATGGGGAGGTCAGGGAACATGCAGTGGCAATGTAGGATAGGTTTCCGAAAAACATCGTGGGGTGGTGCGCATTGTTTGGGTGTGTGTTACAATACATTCAATAGTAGGAGTGAGAAAAACATCACGGGGTGGTGCGCATTGTATGGGTGTGTGTTACATTACATTCACTATTAGGAGTGAGAAAAACATCACGGAGTGGTGTGTATCGGAGGGTCTGAATTAGGATAGACAGTGAGTGGCAATGTAGGATGCAGAAAAGCACCATGGGGTGGTCAGCTTGGGGAGGTCAGGGAACATGCAGTGGCAATGTAGGATAGGTTTCTGAAAAACATCGCGGGGTGGTGCGCATTGTATTGGTGTGTGTTACATTACATTCACTAGTAGGAGTGAGAAAAACATCACGGGGTGGTGTGTATCGGAGGGTCTGAATTAGGATAGGCAGTGAGTGGCAATGTAGGATGGAGAAAAGCACCGCGGGGTGGTCAGCATAAGGAGGTCAGGGAACATGCAGTGGCAAAGTAGGATAGGTTTCTGAAAAACATCGCGGGGTGGTGCGCATTGTATGGGTGTGTGTTACATTACATTCACTAGTAGGAGTGAGAAAAACATCACGGGGTGGTGCGCATTGTATGGGTGTGTGTTACATTACATTCACTAGTAGGAGTGAGTAAAACATCACCAGGTGGTGTGAATTGGAGGGTCTGAATTAGGATAGACAGTGAGTGGCAATGTAGGATGCAGAAAAGCACCGCGGGGCGGTCAGCATGGGGAGGTCAGGGAACATGCAGTGGCAATGTAGGATAGGTTTCTGAAAAACATCGCATGGTGGTGCGCATTGTATGGGTGTGTGTTACATTACATTCACTAGTAGGAGTGAGAAAAACATCACGGAGTGGTGCGCATTGTATGGGTGTGTGTTACATTACATTCACTAGTAGGAGTGAGAAAAACATCACGGGGTGGTGTGTATCGGAGGGTCTGAATTAGGATAGACAGTGAGTGGCAATGTAGGATGCAGAAAAGCACCGCAGGGTGGTCAGCATGGGGAGGTCAGGGAACATGCAGTGGCAATGTAGGATAGGTTTCTGAAAAACATCGCAGGATGGTGCGCATTGTATTGGTGTGTGTTACATTACATTCACTAGTAGGAGTGAGAAAAACATCACGGGGTGGTGTGTATCGGAGGGTCTGAATTAGGATAGGCAGTGAGTGGCAATGTAGGATGGAGAAAAGCACCGCGGGGTGGTCAGCATGGGGAGGTCATTGAACATGCAGTGGCAATGTAGGATAGGTTTCTGAAAAACATCGCGGGGTGGTGCGCATTGTATGGGTGTGTGTTACATTACATTCACTAGTAGGAGTGAGAAAAACATCACGGGGTGGTGCGCATTGTATGGGTGTGTGTTACATTACATTCACTAGTAGGAGTGAGAAAAACATCACGGGGTGTTGCGCATTGTATGGGTGTGTGTTACATTACATTCACTAGTAGCAGTGAGAAAAACATCACGGGGTGGTGTGAATCGGAGGGTCTGAGTTAGGATAGGCAGTGAGTGGCAATGTAGGATGGAGAAAAGCACCGCGGAGTGGTCAGCATGGGGAGGTCAGGGAACATGCAGTGGCAATGTAGGATGGGTTTCTGAAAAACATCGCGGGGTGGTGCGCATTGTATTGGTGTGTGTTACATTACATTCACTAGTAGGAGTGAGAAAAACATCACGGGGTGGTGTGTATCGGAGGGTCTGAATTAGGATAGGCAGTGAGTGGCAATGTAGGATGGAGAAAAGCACCGCGGGGTGGTCAGCATGGGGAGGTCAGGGAACATGCAGTGGCAATGTAGGATAGGTTTCTGAAAAACATCGCGGGGTGGTGCGCATTGTATGGGTGTGTGTTACATTACATTCACTAGTAGGAGTGAGAAAAACAACACGGGGTGGTGCGCATTGTATGGGTGTGTGTTACATTATATTCACTAGTAGGAGTGAGAAAAACATCACGGGGTGGTGTGAATCGGAGGGTCTGAATTAGGATAGGCAGTGAGTGGCAATGTAGGATGGAGAAAAGCACCGCGGGGTGGTCAGCATGGGGAGGTCAGGGAACATGCAGTGGCAATGTAGGATACGTTTCTGAAAAACATCGCGGGGTGGTGCGCATTGTATGGGTGTGTGTTACATTACATTCACTAGTAGGAGTGAGAAAAACATCACGGGGTGGTGTGAATCGGAGGGTCTGAATTAGGATAGGCAGTGAGTGGCAATGTAGGATGGAGAAAAGCACCGCGGGGTGGTCAGCATGGGGAGGTCCGGGAACATGCAGTGGCAATGTAGGGTAGGTTTCTGAAAAACATCGTGGGGTGGTGCGCATTGTATGGGTGTGTGTTACATTACATTCACTTGTAGGAGTGAGAAAAACATCACGGGGTGGTGCGCATGGTATGGGTGTGTGTTTCATTACATTCACTAGTAGGAGTGAGAAAAACATCACGGGGTGGTGTGAATCGGAGGGTCTGAATTAGGATAGGCAGTGCGTGGCAATGTAGGATGGAGAAAAGCACCGCGGGGTCATCATCATGGGGAGGTCAGGGAACATGCAGTGGCAATGTTGGATAGGTTTCTGAAAAACATCGTGGGGTGGTGCGCATTGTATGGGTGTGTGTTACATTACATTCACTAGTAGGAGTGAGAAAAACATCACGGGGTGGTGTGAATCGGAGGGTCTGAATTAGGATAGGCAGTGAGGGGCAATGTAGGATGGAGAAAAGCACCGCGGTGTGGTCAGCATGGGGAGGTCAGGGAACATGCAGTGGCAATGTAGGATAGGTTTCTGAAAAACATCGCGGGGTGGTGCGCGTTGTATGGGTGTATGTTACATTACATTCACTAGTAGGAGTGAGAAAAACATCACGGGGTGGTGCGCATTGTATGGGTGTGTGTTGCATTATATTCACTAGTAGGAGTGAGAAAAACACCACGGGGTGGTGTGAATTGGAGGGTCTGAATTTGGATAGGCAGTGAGTGGCAATGTAGGATGGAGAAAAGCACCGCGGGGTGGTCAGCATGGGGAGGTCAGGGAACATGCAGTGGCAATGTAGGATAGGTTTCTGAAAAACATCGCGGGGTGGTGCGCATTGTATGGGTGTGTGTTACATTACATTCACTAGTAGGAGTGAGAAAAATATCACGGGGTGGTGCGCATTGTATGGGTGTGTGTTACATTACATTCAGTAGTAGGAGTGAGAAAAACATCACGGGGTGGTGTGAATCGGAGGGTCTGAATTAGGATAGGCAGTGAGTGGCAATGTAGGATGGAGAAAAGCACCGCGGGATGGTCAGCATGGGGAGGTCAGGGAACATGCAGTGGCAATGTAGGATAGGTTTCCGAAAAACATCGTGGGGTGGTGCGCATTGTTTGGGTGTGTGTTACAATACATTCAATAGTAGGAGTGAGAAAAACATCACGGGGTGGTGCGCATTGTATGGGTGTGTGTTACATTACATTCACTAGTAGGAGTGAGAAAAACATCACGGGGTGGTGTGAATCGGAGGGTCTGAATTAGGATAGGCAGTGAGTGGCAATGTAGGATGGAGAAAAGCACCGCGGTGTGGTCAGCATGGGGAGGTCAGGGAACATGCAGTGGCGATGTAGGATAGGTTTCTGAAAAACATCGCGGGGTGGTGCGCATTGTATGGGTGTGTGTTACATTATATTCACTAGTAGGAGTGAGAAAAACATCACGGGGTGGTGTGAATCGGAGGGTCTGAATTAGGATAGGCAGTGAATGACAATGTAGGATGGAGAAAAGCACCGCGGGGTGGTCAGCATGGGGAGGTCAGGGAACATGCAGTGGCAATGTAGGATAGGTTTCGGAAAAACATTGCGGGGGGGTGCGCATTGTATGCG
Organism: Cavia porcellus; assembly: GCF_034190915.1. NCBI lineage: Eukaryota > Metazoa > Chordata > Mammalia > Rodentia > Caviidae > Cavia > Cavia porcellus. Next base: position 35,219,016 of record NW_026947515.1, read on the forward strand.
TGTGTGTTACATTACATTCTCTAGTAGGAGTGAGAAAAACATCACGGGGTGGTGCGCAATGTATGGGTGTGTGTTACATTACATTCACTAGTAGGAGTGAGAAAAACATCACGGGGTGGTGTGAATCGGAGGGTCTGAATTAGGATAGGCAGTGAGTGACAATGTAGGATGGAGAAAAGCACAGCGGGGTGTTCAGCATGGGGAGGTCAGGGAACATGCAGTGGCAATGTAGGACAGGTTTCTGAAAAACATCGCGGGGTGGTGCGCATTTTATGGGTGTGTGTTACATTACATTCACTAGTAGGAGTGAGAAAAACATCACGGGGTGGTGCGCATTGTATGGGTGTGTGTAACACTACATTCACTAGTAGGAGTGAGAAAAGCATCACGGGGTGGTGCGCATTGTATGGGTGTGTGTTACATTACATTCACTAGTAGGAGTGAGAAAAACATCACGGGGTGGTCTGAATCGGAGGGTCTGAATTAGGATAGGCAGTGAGTGGCAATGTAGGATGGAGAAAAGCACCGCGGGGTGGTCAGCATGGAGAGGTCAGGGAACATGCAGTGGCAATGTACGATACGTTTCTGAAAAACATCGCGGGGTGGTGCGCATTGTATGGGTGTGTGTTACATTACATTCAGTAGTAGGAGTGAGAAAAACATCACGGGGTGGTGTGAATCGGAGGGTCTGAATTAGGATAGGCAGTGAGTGGCAATGTAGGATGGAGAAAAGCACCGCGGGGTGGTCAGCATGGGGAGGTCAGGGAACATGCAGTGGCAATGTAGGATAGGTTTCCGAAAAACATCGTGGGGTGGTGCGCATTGTTTGGGTGTGTGTTACAATACATTCAATAGTAGGAGTGAGAAAAACATCACGGGGTGGTGCGCATTGTATGGGTGTGTGTTACATTCACTATTAGGAGTGAGAAAAACATCACGGGGTGGTGTGTATCGGAGGGTCTGAATTAGGATAGACAGTGAGTGGCAATGTAGGATGCAGAAAAGCACCATGGGGTGGTCAGCTTGGGGAGGTCAGGGAACATGCAGTGGCAATGTAGGATAGGTTTCTGAAAAACATCGCGGGGTGGTGCGCATTGTATGGGTGTGTGTTACATTACATTCACTAGTAGGAGTGAGAAAATCATCACGGGGTGGTGCACATTGTATGGGTGTGTGTTACATTACATTCACTAGTAGGAGTGAGAAAAACATAACGGGGTGGTGCGCATTGTATTGGTGTGTGTTACATTACATTCACTAGTAGGAGTGAGTAAAACATCACCAGGTGGTGTGAATTGGAGGGTCTGAATTAGGATAGACAGTGAGTGGCAATGTAGGATGCAGAAAAGCACCGCGGGGCGGTCAGCATGGGGAGGTCAGGGAACATGCAGTGGCAATGTAGGATAGGTTTCTGAAAAACATCGCATGGTGGTGCGCATTGTATGGGTGTGTGTTACATTACATTCACTAGTAGGAGTGAGAAAAACATCACGGAGTGGTGCGCATTGTATGGGTGTGTGTTACATTACATTCACTAGTAGGAGTGAGAAAAACATCACGGGGTGGTGTGTATCGGAGGGTCTGAATTAGGATAGGCAGTGAGTGGCAATGTAGGATGGAGAAAAGCACCGCGGGGTGGTCAGCATGGGGAGGTCATTGAACATGCAGTGGCAATGTAGGATAGGTTTCTGAAAAACATCGCGGGGTGATGCGCATTGTATGGGTGTGTGTTACATTACATTCACTAGTAGGAGTGAGAAAAACATCACGGGGTGGTGCGCATTGTATGGGTGTGTGTTACATTACATTCACTAGTAGGAGTGAGAAAAACATCACGGGGTGGTGCGCATTGTATGGGTGTGTGTTACATTACATTCACTAGTAGCAGTGAGAAAAACATCACGGGGTGGTGTGAATCGGAGGGTCTGAGTTAGGATAGGCAGTGAGTGGCAATGTAGGATGGAGAAAAGCACCGCGGAGTGGTCAGCATGGGGAGGTCAGGGAACATGCAGTGGCAATGTAGGATAGGTTTCTGAAAAACATCGCGGGGTGGTGCGCATTGTATTGGTGTGTGTTACATTACATTCACTAGTAGGAGTGAGAAAAACATCACGGGGTGGTGTGTATCGGAGGGTCTGAATTAGGATAGGCAGTGAGTGGCAATGTAGGATGGAGAAAAGCACCGCGGGGTGGTCAGCATGGGGAGGTCAGGGAACATGCAGTGGCAATGTAGGATAGGTTTCTGAAAAACATCGCGGGGTGGTGCGCATTGTATGGGTGTGTGTTACATTACATTCACTTGTAGGCGTGAGAAAAACATCACGGGGTGGTGTGAATCGGAGGGTCTGAATTAGGATAGGCAGTGAGTGGCAATGTAGGATGGAGAAAAGCACCGCGGGGTCGTCATCATGGGGAGGTCAGGGAACATGCAGTGGCAATGTTGGATAGGTTTCTGAAAAACATCGCGGGGTGGTGCGCATTGTATGGGTGTGTGTTACATTACATTCACTAGTAGGAGTGACAAAAACATCACGGGGTGGTGCGCATCGTATGGGTGTGTGTTACATTACATTCACTAGTATGAGTGAGAAAAACATCACGGGGTGGTGTGAATCGGAGGGTCTGAATTAGGATAGGCAGTGAATGGCAATGTAGGATGGAAAAAAGCACTGCGGGGTGGTCACCATGGGGAGGTCAGGGAACATGCAGTGGCAATGTAGGATAGGTTTCTGAAAAACATCGCGGGGTGGTGCGCATTGTATGGGTGTGTGTTACATTACATTCTCTATTAGGAGTGAGAAAAACATCACGGGTTGGTGCGCATTGTATGGGTGTGTGTTACATTACATTCACTAGTAGGAGTGAGAAAAACATCACGGGGTGGTGTGTATCGGAGGGTCTGAATTAGGATAGGCAGTGAGTGGCAATGTAGGATGGAGAAAAGCACCGCGGGTTGGTCAGCATGGGGAGGTCAGGGAACATGCAGTGGCAATGTAGGATAGGTTTCTGAAAAACATCGCGGGGTGGTGCGCATTGTATGGGTGTGTGTTACATTACATTCTCTAGTAGGAGTGAGAAAAACATCACGGGGTGGTGCGCATTGTATGGGTGTGTGTTACATTACATTCACTAGTAGCAGTGAGAAAAACATCACGGGGTGGTGTGAATCGGAGGGTCTGAATTAGGATAGGCAGTGAGTGGCAATGTAGGATGGAGAAAAGCACCGCGGGGTGGTCAGCATGGGGAGGTCAGGGAACATGCAGTGGCAATGTAGGATAGGTTTCTGAAAAACATCGCGGGGTGGTGCGCATTGTATGGGTGTGTGTTACATTACATTCTCTAGTAGGAGTGAGAAAAACATCACGGGGTGGTGCGCATTGTATGGGTGTGTGTTACATTACATTCACTAGTAGCAGTGAGAAAAACATCACGGGGTGGTGTGAATCGGAGGGTCTGAATTAGGATAGGCAGTGAGTGGCAATGTAGGATGGAGAAAAGCACCGCGGGGTGGTCAGCATGGGGAGGTCAGGGAACATGCAGTGGCAATGTAGGATAGGTTTCTGATAAACATCGCGGGGTGGTGCGCATTGTATTGGTGTGTGTTACATTACATTCACTAGTAGGAGTGAGAAAAACATCACGGAGTGGTGCGCATTGTATGGGTGTGTGTTACATTACATTCACTAGTAGGAGTGAGAAAAACATCACGGGGTGGTGTGTATCGGAGGGTCTGAATTAGGATAGGCAGTGAGTGGCAATGTAGGATGGAGAAAAGCACCGCGGGGTGGTCAGCATGGGGAGGTCATTGAACATGCAGTGGCAATGTAGGATAGGTTTCTGAAAAACATCGCGGGGTGATGCGCATTGTATGGGTGTGTGTTACATTACATTCACTAGTAGGAGTGAGAAAAACATCACGGGGTGGTGCGCATTGTATGGGTGTGTGTTACATTACATTCACTAGTAGGAGTGAGAAAAACATCACGGGGTGGTGCGCATTGTATGGGTGTGTGTTACATTACATTCACTAGTAGCAGTGAGAAAAACATCACGGGGTGGTGTGAATCGGAGGGTCTGAGTTAGGATAGGCAGTGAGTGGCAATGTAGGATGGAGAAAAGCACCGCGGGGTGGTCAGCATGGGGAGGTCAGGGAACATGCAGTGGCAATGTAGGATAGGTTTCTGATAAACATCGCGGGGTGGTGCGCATTGTATTGGTGTGTGTTACATTACATTCACTAGTAGGAGTGAGAAAAACATCACGGGGTGGTGTGTATCGGAGGGTCTGAATTAGGATAGGCAGTGAGTGGCAATGTAGGATGGAGAAAAGCACCGCGGGGTGGTCAGCATGGGGAGGTCAGGGAACATGCAGTGGCAATGTAGGATAGGTTTCTGAAAAACATCGCGGGGTGGTGCGCATTGTATGGGTGTGTGTTACATTACATCCACTTGTAGGAGTGAGAAAAACATCACGGGGTGGTGTGAATCGGAGGGTCTGAATTAGGATAGGCAGTGAGTGGCAATGTAGGATGGAGAAAAGCACCGCGGGGTCGTCATCATGGGGAGGTCAGGGAACATGCAGTGGCAATGTTGGATAGGTTTCTGAAAAACATCGCGGGGTGGTGCGCATTGTATGGGTGTGTGTTACATTACATTCACTAGTAGGAGTGAGAAAAACATCCTGGCGTCGTGCGCATTGTATGGGTGTGTGTTACATTACATTCACTAGTAGGAGTGAGAAAAACATCACGGGGTGGTGTGAATCGGAGGGTCTGAATTAGGATAGGCAGTGAATGGCAATGTAGGATGGAAACAAGCACTGCGGGGTGGTCACCATGGGGAGGTCAGGGAACATGCAGTGGCAATGTAGGATACGTTGCGGAAAAACATCGCGGGGGGGTGCGCATTGTATGGGTGTGTGTTACATTACATTCTCTAGTAGGAGTGAGAAAAACATCACGGGGTGGTGCGCATTGTATGGGTGTGTGTTACATTACATTCACTAGTAGGAGTGAGAAAAACATCACGGGGTGGTGTGAATCGGAGGGTCTGAATTAGGATAGGCAGTGAGTGGCAATGTAGGATGGAGAAAAGCACAGCGAGGTGTTCAGCATGGGGAGGTCCGGGAACATGCAGTGGCAATGTAGGACAGGTTTCTGAAAAACATCGCGGGGTGGTGCGCATTGTATGGGTGTGTGTTACATGACATTCACTAGTAGGAGTGAGAAAAACCACGGGGTGGTGCGCATTGTATGTGTGTGTTTTACATTACATTCACTAGTAGGAGTGAGAAAAACATCACCGGGTGGTGTGAATCGGAGGGTCTGAATTAGGATAGACAGTGAGTGGCAATGTAGGATGCAGAAAAGCACCGCGGGGTGGTCAGCATGGGGAGGTCAGGGAACATGCAGTGGCAATGTAGGATAGGTTTCCGAAAAACATCGTGGGGTGGTGCGCATTGTTTGGGTGTGTGTTACAATACATTCAATAGTAGGAGTGAGAAAAACATCACGGGGTGGTGCGCATTGTATGGGTGTGTGTTACATTACATTCACTATTAGGAGTGAGAAAAACATCACGGGGTGGTGTGTATCGGAGGGTCTGAATTAGGATAGACAGTGAGTGGCAATGTAGGATGCAGAAAAGCACCATGGGGTGGTCAGCTTGGGGAGGTCAGGGAACATGCAGTGGCAATGTAGGATAGGTTTCTGAAAAACATCGCGGGGTGGTGCGCATTGTATTGGTGTGTGTTACATTACATTCACTAGTAGGAGTGAGAAAAACATCACGGGGTGGTGTGTATCGGAGGGTCTGAATTAGGATAGGCAGTGAGTGGCAATGTAGGATGGAGAAAAGCACCGCGGGGTGGTCAGCATAAGGAGGTCAGGGAACATGCAGTGGCAAAGTAGGATAGGTTTCTGAAAAACATCGCGGGGTGGTGCGCATTGTATGGGTGTGTGTTACATTACATTCACTAGTAGGAGTGAGAAAAACATCACGGGGTGGTGCACATTGTATGGGTGTGTGTTACATTACATTCACTAGTAGGAGTGAGAAAAACATCACGGGGTGGTGCGCATTGTATGGGTGTGTGTTACATTACATTCACTAGTAGGAGTGAGTAAAACATCACCAGGTGGTGTGAATTGGAGGGTCTGAATTAGGATAGACAGTGAGTGGCAATGTAGGATGCAGAAAAGCACCGCGGGGCGGTCAGCATGGGGAGGTCAGGGAACATGCAGTGGCAATGTAGGATAGGTTTCTGAAAAACATCGCATGGTGGTGCGCATTGTATGGGTGTGTGTTACATTACATTCACTAGTAGGAGTGAGAAAAACATCACGGAGTGGTGCGCATTGTATGGGTGTGTGTTACATTACATTCACTAGTAGGAGTGAGAAAAACATCACGGGGTGGTGTGTATCGGAGGGTCTGAATTAGGATAGACAGTGAGTGGCAATGTAGGATGCAGAAAAGCACCGCAGGGTGGTCAGCATGGGGAGGTCAGGGAACATGCAGTGGCAATGTAGGATAGGTTTCTGAAAAACATCGCAGGATGGTGCGCATTGTATTGGTGTGTGTTACATTACATTCACTAGTAGGAGTGAGAAAAACATCACGGGGTGGTGTGTATCGGAGGGTCTGAATTAGGATAGGCAGTGAGTGGCAATGTAGGATGGAGAAAAGCACCGCGGGGTGGTCAGCATGGGGAGGTCATTGAACATGCAGTGGCAATGTAGGATAGGTTTCTGAAAAACATCGCGGGGTGGTGCGCATTGTATGGGTGTGTGTTACATTACATTCACTAGTAGGAGTGAGAAAAACATCACGGGGTGGTGCGCATTGTATGGGTGTGTGTTACATTACATTCACTAGTAGGAGTGAGAAAAACCTCACGGGGTGGTGCGCATTGTATGGGTGTGTGTTACATTACATTCACTAGTAGCAGTGAGAAAAACATCACGGGGTGGTGTGAATCGGAGGGTCTGAGTTAGGATAGGCAGTGAGTGGCAATGTAGGATGGAGAAAAGCACCGCGGAGTGGTCAGCATGGGGAGGTCAGGGAACATGCAGTGGCAATGTAGGATAGGTTTCTGAAAAACATCGCGGGGTGGTGCGCATTGTATTGGTGTGTGTTACATTACATTCACTAGTAGGAGTGAGAAAAACATCACGGGGTGGTGTGTATCGGAGGGTCTGAATTAGGATAGGCAGTGAGTGGCAATGTAGGATGGAGAAAAGCACCGCGGGGTGGTCAGCATAAGGAGGTCAGGGAACATGCAGTGGCAAAGTAGGATAGGTTTCTGAAAAACATCGCGGGGTGGTGCGCATTGTATGGGTGTGTGTTACATTACATTCACTAGTAGGAGTGAGAAAAACATCACGGGGTGGTGCACATTGTATGGGTGTGTGTTACATTACATTCACTAGTAGGAGTGAGAAAAACATCACGGGGTGGTGCGCATTGTATGGGTGTGTGTTACATTACATTCACTAGTAGGAGTGAGTAAAACATCACCAGGTGGTGTGAATTGGAGGGTCTGAATTAGGATAGACAGTGAGTGGCAATGTAGGATGCAGAAAAGCACCGCGGGGCGGTCAGCATGGGGAGGTCAGGGAACATGCAGTGGCAATGTAGGATAGGTTTCTGAAAAACATCGCATGGTGGTGCGCATTGTATGGGTGTGTGTTACATTACATTCACTAGTAGGAGTGAGAAAAACATCACGGAGTGGTGCGCATTGTATGGGTGTGTGTTACATTACATTCACTAGTAGGAGTGAGAAAAACATCACGGGGTGGTGTGTATCGGAGGGTCTGAATTAGGATAGACAGTGAGTGGCAATGTAGGATGCAGAAAAGCACCGCAGGGTGGTCAGCATGGGGAGGTCAGGGAACATGCAGTGGCAATGTAGGATAGGTTTCTGAAAAACATCGCAGGATGGTGCGCATTGTATTGGTGTGTGTTACATTACATTCACTAGTAGGAGTGAGAAAAACATCACGGGGTGGTGTGTATCGGAGGGTCTGAATTAGGATAGGCAGTGAGTGGCAATGTAGGATGGAGAAAAGCACCGCGGGGTGGTCAGCATGGGGAGGTCATTGAACATGCAGTGGCAATGTAGGATAGGTTTCTGAAAAACATCGCGGGGTGGTGCGCATTGTATGGGTGTGTGTTACATTACATTCACTAGTAGGAGTGAGAAAAACATCACGGGGTGGTGCGCATTGTATGGGTGTGTGTTACATTACATTCACTAGTAGGAGTGAGAAAAACCTCACGGGGTGGTGCGCATTGTATGGGTGTGTGTTACATTACATTCACTAGTAGCAGTGAGAAAAACATCACGGGGTGGTGTGAATCGGAGGGTCTGAGTTAGGATAGGCAGTGAGTGGCAATGTAGGATGGAGAAAAGCACCGCGGAGTGGTCAGCATGGGGAGGTCAGGGAACATGCAGTGGCAATGTAGGATAGGTTTCTGAAAAACATCGCGGGGTGGTGCGCATTGTATTGGTGTGTGTTACATTACATTCACTAGTAGGAGTGAGAAAAACATCACGGGGTGGTGTGTATCGGAGGGTCTGAATTAGGATAGGCAGTGAGTGGCAATGTAGGATGGAGAAAAGCACCGCGGGGTGGTCAGCATGGGGAGGTCAGGGAACATGCAGTGGCAATGTAGGATAGGTTTCTGAAAAACATCGCGGGGTGGTGCGCATTGTATGGGTGTGTGTTACATTACATTCACTTGTAGGCGTGAGAAAATCATCACGGGGTGGTGTGAATCGGAGGGTCTGAATTAGGATAGGCAGTGAGTGGCAATGTAGGATGGAGAAAAGCACCGCGGGGTCGTCATCATGGGGAGGTCAGGGAACATGCAGTGGCAATGTTGGATAGGTTTCTGAAAAACATCGCGGGGTGGTGCGCATTGTATGGGTGTGTGTTACATTACATTCACTAGTAGGAGTGACAAAAACATCACGGGGTGGTGCGCATCGTATGGGTGTGTGTTACATTACATTCACTAGTAGGAGTGAGAAAAACATCACGGGGTGGTGTGAATCGGAGGGTCTGAATTAGGATAGGCAGTGAATGGCAATGTAGGATGGAAAAAAGCACTGCGGGGTGGTCACCATGGGGAGGTCAGGGAACATGCAGTGGCAATGTAGGATACGTTTCTGAAAAACATCGCGGGGTGGTGCGCATTGTATGGGTGTGTGTTACATTACATTCTCTAGTAGGAGTGAGAAAAACATCACGGGGTGGTGCGCATTGTATGGGTGTGTGTTACATTACATTCACTAGTAGGAGTGAGAAAAACATCACGGGGTGGTGTGTATCGGAGGGTATGAATTAGGATAGGCAGTGAGTGGCAATGTAGGATGGAGAAAAGCACCGCGGGGTGGTCAGCATGGGGAGGTCAGGGAACATGCAGTGGCAATGTAGGATAGGTTTCTGAAAAACATCGCGGGGTGGTGCGCATTGTATGGGTGTGTGTTACATTACATTCTCTAGTAGGAGTGAGAAAAACATCACGGGGTGGTGCGCATTGTATGGGTGTGTGTTACATTACATTCACTAGTAGCAGTGAGAAAAACATCACGGGGTGGTGTGAATCGGAGGCTCTGAATTAGGATAGGCAGTGAGTGGCAATGTAGGATGGAGAAAAGCACCGCGGGGTGGTCAGCATGGGGAGGTCAGGGAACATGCAGTGGCAATGTAGGATAGGTTTCTGAAAAACATCGCGGGGTGGTGCGCATTGTATGGGTGTGTGTTACATTACATTCTCTATTAGGAGTGAGAAAAACATCACGGGGTGGTGCGCATTGTATGGGTGTGTGTTACATTACATTCACTAGTAGCAGTGAGAAAAACATCACGGGGTGGTGTGAATCGGAGGGTCTGAATTAGGATAGGCAGTGAGTGGCAATGTAGGATGGAGAAAAGCACCGCGGGGTGGTCAGCATGGGGAGGTCAGGGAACATGCAGTGGCAATGTAGGATAGGTTTCTGAAAAACATCGCGGGGTGGTGCGCATTGTATTGGTGTGTGTTACATTACATTCACTAGTAGGAGTGAGAAAAACATCACGGGGTGGTGTGTATCGGAGGGTCTGAATTAGGATAGGCAGTGAGTGGCAATGTAGGATGGAGAAAAGCACCGCGGGGTGGTCAGCATGGGGAGGTCAGGGAACATGCAGTGGCAATGTAGGATAGGTTTCTGAAAAACATCGCGGGGTGGTGCGCATTGTATGGGTGTGTGTTACATTACATCCACTTGTAGGAGTGAGAAAAACATCACGGGGTGGTGTGAATCGGAGGGTCTGAATTAGGATAGGCAGTGAGTGGCAATGTAGGATGGAGAAAAGCACCGCGGGGTCGTCATCATGGGGAGGTCAGGGAACATGCAGTGGCAATGTTGGATAGGTTTCTGAAAAACATCGCGGGGTGGTGCGCATTGTATGGGTGTGTGTTACATTACATTCACTAGTAGGAGTGAGAAAAACATCCTGGCGTCGTGCGCATTGTATGGGTGTGTGTTACATTACATTCACTAGTAGGAGTGAGAAAAACATCACGGGGTGGTGTGAATCGGAGGGTCTGAATTAGGATAGGCAGTGAATGGCAATGTAGGATGGAAACAAGCACTGCGGGGTGGTCACCATGGGGAGGTCAGGGAACATGCAGTGGCAATGTAGGATACGTTTCGGAAAAACATCGCGGGGGGGTGCGCATTGTATGGGTGTGTGTTACATTACATCCACTTGTAGGAGTGAGAAAAACATCACGGGGTGGTGTGAATCGGAGGGTCTGAATTAGGATAGGCAGTGAGTGGCAATGTAGGATGGAGAAAAGCACCGCGGGGTCGTCATCATGGGGAGGTCAGGGAACATGCAGTGGCAATGTTGGATAGGTTTCTGAAAAACATCTTTTGGTGGTGCGCATTGTATGGGTGTGTGTTACATTACATTCACTAGTAGGAGTGAGAAAAACATCGCGGGGTGGTGCGCATTGTATGGGTGTGTGTTACATTACATTCACTAGTAGGAGTGAGAAAAACATCACGGGGTGGTGCGCATTGTATGGGTGTGTGTTACATTACATTCACTAGTAGCAGTGAGAAAAAAATCACGGGGTGGTGTGAATCGGAGGGTCTGAGTTAGGATAGGCAGTGAGTGGCAATGTAGGATGGAGAAAAGCACCGCGGAGTGGTCAGCATGGGGAGGTCAGGGAACATGCAGTGGCAATGTAGGATAGGTTTCTGAAAAACATCGCGGGGTGGTGCGCATTGTATTGGTGTGTGTTACATTACATTCACTAGTAGGAGTGAGAAAAACATCACGGGGTGGTGTGTATCGGAGGGTCTGAATTAGGATAGGCAGTGAGTGACAATGTAGGATGGAGAAAAGCACCGCGGGGTGGTCAGCATGGGGAGGTCAGGGAACATGCAGTGGCAATGTAGGATAGGTTTCTGAAAAACATCGCGGGGTGGTGCGCATTGTATGGGTGTGTGTTACATTACATTCGCTTGTAGGCGTGAGAAAAACATCACGGGGTGGTGTGAATCGGAGGGTCTGAATTAGGATAGGCAGTGAGTGGCAATGTAGGATGGAGAAAAGCACCGCGGGGTCGTCATCATGGGGAGGTCAGGGAACATGCAGTGGCAATGTTGGATAGGTTTCTGAAAAACATCGCGGGGTGGTGCGCATTGTATGGGTGTGTGTTACATTACATTCACTAGTAGGAGTGACAAAAACATCATGGGGTGGTGCGCATCGTTTGGGTGTGTGTTACATTACATTCACTAGTAGGAGTGAGAAAAACATCACGGGGTGGTGTGAATCGGAGGGTCTGAATTAGGATAGGCAGTGAATGGCAATGTAGGATGGAAAAAAGCACTGCGGGGTGGTCACCATGGGGAGGTCAGGGAACATGCAGTGGCAATGTAGGATACGTTTCTGAAAAACATCGCGGGGTGGTGCGCATTATATGGGTGTGTGTTACATTACATTCTCTAGTAGGAGTGAGAAAAACATCACGGGGTGGTGCGCATTGTATGGGTGTGTGTTACATTACATTCACTACTAGGAGTGAGAAAAACATCACGGGGTGGTGTGTATCGGAGGGTCTGAATTAGGATAGGCAGTGAGTGGCAATGTAGGATGGAGAAAAGCACCGCGGGGTGGTCAGCATGGGGAGGTCAGGGAACATGCAGTGGCAATGTAGGATAGGTTTCTGAAAAACATCGCGGGGTGGTGCGCATTGTATGGGTGTGTGTTACATTACATTCTCTAGTAGGAGTGAGAAAAACATCACGGGGTGGTGCGCATTGTATGGGTGTGTGTTACATTACATTCACTAGTAGCAGTGAGAAAAACATCACGGGGTGGTGTGAATCGGAGGGTCTGAATTAGGATAGGCAGTGAGTGGCAATGTAGGATGGAGAAAAGCACCGCGGGGTGGTCAGCATGGGGAAGTCAGGGAACATGCAGTGGCAATGTAGGATAGGTTTCTGAAAAACATCGCGGGGTGGTGCGCATTGTATGGGTGTGTGTTACATTACATTCTCTAGTAGGAGTGAGAAAAACATCACGTGGTGGTGCGCATTGTATGGGTGTGTGTTACATTACATTCACTAGTAGCAGTGAGAAAAACATCACGGGGTGGTGTGAATCGGAGGGTCTGAATTAGGATAGGCAGTGAGTGGCAATGTAGGATGGAGAAAAGCACCGCGGGGTGGTCAGCATGGGGAGGTCAGGGAACATGCAGTGGCAATGTAGGATAGGTTTCTGAAAAACATCGCGGGGTGGTGCGCATTGTATTGGTGTGTGTTACATTACATTCACTAGTAGGAGTGAGAAAAACATCACGGGGTGGTGTGTATCGGAGGGTCTGAATTAGGATAGGCAGTGAGTGGCAATGTAGGATGGAGAAAAGCACCGCGGGGTGGTCAGCATGGGGAGGTCAGGGAACTTGCAGTGGCAATGTAGGATAGGTTTCTGAAAAACATCGCGGGGTGGTGCGCATTGTATGGGTGTGTGTTACATTACATCCACTTGTAGGAGTGAGAAAAACATCACGGGGTGGTGTGAATCGGAGTGTCTGAATTAGGATAGGCAGTGAGTGGCAATGTAGGATGGAGAAAAGCACCGCGGGGTCGTCATCATGGGGAGGTCAGGGAACATGCAGTGGCAATGTTGGATAGGTTTCTGAAAAACATCGCGGGGTGGTGCGCATTGTATGGGTGTGTGTTACATTACATTCACTAGTAGGAGTGAGAAAAACATCCTGGCGTCGTGCGCATTGTATGGGTGTGTGTTACATTACATTCACTAGTAGGAGTGAGAAAAACATCACGGGGTGGTGTGAATCGGAGGGTCTGAATTAGGATGGGCAGTGAATGGCAATGTAGGATGGAAACAAGCACTGCGGGGTGGTCACCATGGGGAGGTCAGGGAACATGCAGTGGCAATGTAGGATACGTTTCGGAAAAACATCGCGGGGGGGTGCGCATTGTATGGGTGTGTGTTACATTACATTCTCTAGTAGGAGTGAGAAAAACATCACGGGGTGGTGCGCATTGTATGGGTGTGTGTTACATTACATTCACTAGTAGGAGTGAGAAAAACATCACGGGGTGGTGTGAATCGGAGGGTCTGAATTAGGATAGGCAGTGAGTGGCAATGTAGGATGGAGAAAAGCACAGCGAGGTGTTCAGCATGGGGAGGTCCGGGAACATGCAGTGGCAATGTAGGACAGGTTTCTGAAAAACATCGCGGGGTGGTGCGCATTGTATGGGTGTGTGTTACATGACATTCACTAGTAGGAGTGAGAAAAACCACGGGGTGGTGCGCATTGTATGTGTGTGTTTTACATTACATTCACTAGTAGGAGTGAGAAAAACATCACCGGGTGGTGTGAATCGGAGGGTCTGAATTAGGATAGACAGTGAGTGGCAATGTAGGATGCAGAAAAGCACCGCGGGGTGGTCAGCATGGGGAGGTCAGGGAACATGCAGTGGCAATGTAGGATAGGTTTCTGAAAAACATCGCGGGGTGGTGCGCATTGTATGGGTGTGTGTTACATTACATTCAATAGTAGGAGTGAGAAAAACATCACGGGGTGGTGCGCATTGTATGGGTGTGTGTTTCATTACATTCACTAGTAGGAGTGAGAAAAACATCACGGGGTGGTGTGAATCGGAGTGTCTGAATTAGGATAGGCAGTGAGTGGCAATGTAGGATGGAGAAAAGCACCGCGGGGTGGTCAGCATGGGGACGTCAGGGAACATGCAGTGGCAATGTAGGATAGGTTTCTGAAAAACATCGTGGGGTGGTGCGCATTTTATGGGTGTGTGTTACATTACATTCACTAGTAGGAGTGAGAAAAACATCGCGGGGTGGTGCGCATTGTATGGGTGTGTGTTACATTACATTCACTAGTAGGATTGAGAAAAACTTCAAGGGGTGGTGCGCATTGTATGGGTGTGTGTTACATTACATTCACTAGTAGCAGTGAGAAAAACATCACGGGGTGGTGTGAATCGGAGGGTCTGAATTAGGATAGGCAGTGAGTGGCAATGTAGGATGGAGAAAAGCACCGCGTGGTGATCATCATGGGGAGGTCAGGGAACATGCAGTGGCAATGTAGGATAGGTTTCTGAAAAACATCGCGGGGTGGTGCGCATTGTATGGGTGTGTGTTACATTACATTCACTTGTAGGAGTGAGAAAACATCACGGTGTGGTGTGAATCGGAGGGTCTTAATTAGGGTAGGCAGTGAGTGGCAATGTAGGATGGAGAAAAGCACCGCGGGGTCGTCATCATGGGGAGGTCAGGGAACATGCAGTGGCAAAGTTGGATAGGTTTCTGAAAAACATCGCGGGGTGGTGCGCATTGTATGGGTGTGTATTATATTACATTCACTAGTAGGAGTGAGAAAAACATCACGGGGTGGTGTGAATCGGAGGGTCTGAATTAGGATAGGCAGTGAATGGCAATGTAGGATTGAGAAAAGCACCGCGGGGTGGTCAGCATGGGGAGGTCAGGGAACATGCAGTGGCAATATAGGATAGGTTTCGGAAAAACATCGCGGGGTGGTGCGCATTGTATTGGTGTGTGTTACATTACATTCACTAGTAGGAGTGAGAAAAACATCACGGGGTGTTGTGAATCGGAGGGTCTGAATTAGGATAGGCAGTGAGTGGCAATGTAGGATGGAGAAAAGCACCGCGTGGTGATCATCATGGGGAGGTCAGGGAACATGCAGTGGCAATGTAGGATAGGTTTCTGAAAAACATCGCGGGGTGGTGCGCATTGTATGGGTGTGTGTTACATTACATTCACTTGTAGGAGTGAGAAAACATCACGGTGTGGTGTGAATCGGAGGGTCTTAATTAGGGTAGGCAGTGAGTGGCAATGTAGGATGGAGAAAAGCACCGCGGGGTCGTCATCATGGGGAGGTCAGCGAACATGCAGTGGCAAAGTTGGATAGGTTTCTGAAAAACATCGCGGGGTGGTGCGCATTGTATGGGTGTGTATTATATTACATTCACTAATAGGAGTGAGAAAAACATCACGGGGTGGTGTGAATCGGAGGGTCTGAATTAGGATAGGCAGTGAATGGCAATGTAGGATTGAGAAAAGCACCGCGGGGTGGTCAGCATGGGGAGGTCAGGGAACATGCAGTGGCAATGTAGGATAGGTTTCGGAAAAACATCGCGGGGGGGTGCGCATTGTATGGGTGTGTGTTACATTACATTCTCTAGTAGGAGTGAGAAAAACATCACGGGGTGGTGCGCATTGTATGGATGTGTGTTACATTACATTCACTAGTAGGAGTGAGAAAAACATCACTGGGTGGGGCGCATTGTATGGGTGTGTGATACATTAAATTCACTAGTAGGAGTGAGAAAAACATCACGGGGTGGTGTGCATTGTATGGGTGTGTGTTACATTACATTCACTAGTAGGAGTGAAAAAACATCACGGGGTGGTGTGAATTGGAGGGTCTGAATTAGGATAGGCAGTGAGTGGCAACGTAGGATGGAGAAAAGCACCGCGGAGTGGTCAGCATGGGGAGGTCAGTGAACATGCAGTGGCAATGTAGGATAGGTTTCTGAAAAACATCGCGGGGTGATGCGCCTTGTATGGGTGTGTGTTACATTACATTCACTAGAAGGAGTGAGAAACTCATCACGGGGTGGTGAGCATTGTATGGGTGTGTGTTACATTACATTCACTAGTAGGAGTGAGAAAAACATCACGGGGTGGTGTGAATCGGAGGGTCTGAATTAGGATAGGCAGTGAGTGGCAATGTAGGATGGAGAAAAGCACCGCGGGGTGGTCAGCATGGGGAGGTCAGGGAACATGCAGTGGCAATGTAGGATAGGTTTCTGAAAAACATCGTGGGGTGGTGCGCATTGTATGGGTGTGTGTTACATTACATTCACTAGTAGGAGTGAGAAAAACATCACGCGGTGGTGCGCATTGTATGGGTGTGTGTTACATTACATTCACTAGTAGGAGTGAGAAAAACATCACGGGGTGGTGTGAATCAGAGCGTCTGAATTAGGATAGGCAGTGAGTGGCAATGTAGGATGGAGAAAAGCACCGCGGGGTGGTCAGCATGGGGAGGTCAGGGAACATGCAGTGGCAATGTAGGATAGGTTTCTGAAAAACATCGTGGGGTGGTGCGCATTGTATGGGTGTGTGTTACATTACATTCACTAGTAGGAGTGAGAAAAACATCACGGGGTGGTGCGCATTGTATGTGTGTGTGTTACATTACATTCACTAGTAGGAGTGAGAAAAACATCACGGGGTGGTGTGAATCGGAGGGTCTGAATTAGGATAGGCAGTGAGTGGCAATAGAGGATGGAGAAAAGCACCGCTGGGTGGTCAGCATGGGGAGGTCAGGGAACATGCAGTGGCAATGTAGGATAGGTTTCTGAAAAACATCGTGGGGTGGTGCGCATTGTATGGGTGTGTGTTACTTTACATTCACTAGTAGGAGTGAGAAAAACATCACGGGGTGGTGCGCATGGTATGGGTGTGTGTTACATTACATTCATTAGTAGGAGTGAGAAAAACATCACGGGGTGGTGTGAATTGGAGGGTCTGAATTAGGATAGGCAGTGAGTGGCAATAGAGGATGGAGACAAGCACTGCGGGGTGTTCAGCATGGGGAGGTCAGGGAACATGCAGTGGCAATGTAGGATAGGTTTCTGAAAAACATCGCGAAGTGGTGCGCATTTTATGCGTGTGTGTTACATGACATTCACTAGTAGGAGTGAGAAAAACATCACGGGGTGGTGCGCATTGTATGGGTGTGTGTTACATTACATTCACTAGTAGGAGTGAGAAAAACGTCACGGGGTGGTGTGAATCGGAGGGTCTGAATTAGGATAGGCAGTGAGTGGCAATGTAGGATGGAGAAAAGCACCGCGGGGTGGTCAGCATGGGGAGGTCAGGGAACATGCAGTGGCAATGTAGGATAGGTTTCTGAAAAACATCGCGGGGTGGTGCGCCTTGTATGGGTGTGTGTTACATTACATTCACTAGTAGGAGTGAGAAAAACATCACGGGGTGGTGCGCATTGTATGGGTGTGTGTTACATTACATTCACTAGTAGGAGTGAGAAAAACATCACGGGGTGGGGCGCATTGTATGGGTGTGTGATACATTAAATTCACTAGTAGGAGTGAGAAAAACATCACGGGGTGTTGCGCATTGTATGGGTGTGTGTTACATTACATTCACTAGTAGGAGTGAAAAAACATCACGGGTGGGGTGAATCGGAGGGTCTGAATTAGGATAGGAAGTGAGTGGCAATGTAGGATGGAGAAAAGCACCGCCGGGTGGTCAGCTTGGGGAGGGCAGTGAACATGCAGTGGCAATGTAGGATAGGTTTCTGAAAAACATCGCGGGGTGATGCGCCTTGTATGGGTGTGTGTTACATTACATTCACTAGTAGGAGTGAGAAACTCATCACGCGGTGGTGCGCATTGTATGGGTGTGTGTTACATTACATTCACTAGTAGGAGTGAGAAAAACATCACGGGGTGGTGTGAATCGGAGGGTCTGAATTAGGATAGGCAGTGAGTGGCAATGTAGGATGGAGAAAAGCACCGCGGGGTGGTCAGCATGGGGAGGTCAGGGAACATGCAGTGGCAATGTAAGATAGGTTTCTGAAAAACATCGCGGGGTGGTGCGCATTGTATGGGTGTGGTTTACATTACATTCACTAGTAGGTGTGAGAAAAACATCACGGGGTGGTGCGCATTGTATGGGTGTGTGTTACATTACATTCACGAGTACGAGTGAGAAAAACATCACGGGGTGGTGCGCATTCTATGGGTGTGTGTTACATTACATTCACTAGTAGGAGTGAGAAAAACATCACGGGGTGGTGTGAATCGGAGGGTCTGAATTAGGATAGGCAGTGAGTGGCAATGTAGGATGGAGAAAAGCACCGCGGGGTGGTCAGCATGGGGAGGTCAGGGAACATGCAGTGGCAATGTAGGATAGGTTTCTGAAAAACATCGCGGGGTGGTGCGCATTGTATGGGTGTGTGTTACATTACATTCACTAGAAGGAGTGAGAAAAACATCACGGGGTGGTGCGCATTGTATGGGTGTGTGTTACACTACATTCACTAGTAGGAGTGAGAAAAACACCACGGGGTGTTGTGAATCGGAGGGTCTGAATTAGGATAGGCAGTGAGTGGCAACGTAGGATGGAGAAAAGCACCGTGGGGTGATCAGCATGGGGAGGTAAGGGCACATGCAGTGGCAATGTAGGATAGGTTTCTGAAAAACATCGCGTGGTGGTGCGCATTGTATGGGTGTGTGTTACATTACATTCACTAGTAGGAGTGAGAAAAACATCACGGGGTGGTGCGCATTGTATGGGTGTGTGTTACATTATATTCACTACTAGGAGTGAGAAAAACATCACGGGGTGGTGTGAATCGGAGGGTCTGAATTAGGATAGGCAGTGAGTGGCAATGTAGGATGGAGAAAAGCACCGCGGGGTGGTCAGCATGGGGAGGTCAGGGAACATGCAGTGGCAATGTAGGATAGGTTTCTGAAAAACATCGCGTGGTGGTGCGCATTGTATGGGTGTGTGTTACATTACATTCACTAGTAGGAGTGAGAAAAACATCACGGCGTGGTGCGCATTGTATGGGTGTGTGTTACATTACATTCACTAGTAGGAGTGAGAAAAACATCACGGGGTGGTGTGAATCGGAGGGTCTGAATTAGGATAGGCAGTGAGTGGCAATGTAGGATGGAGAAAAGCACCACGGGGTGGTCAGCATGGGGAGGTCAGAGAACATGCAGTGGCAATGTAGGATAGGTTTCTGAAAAACATCGTGGGGTGGTGCGCATTGTATGGATGTGTGTTACATTACATTCACTAGTAGGAGTGAGAAAAACATCACGGGGTGGTGCGCATTGTATGGGTGTGTGTTACATTACATTCACTAGTAGGAGTGAGAAAAACATCACGGGGTGGTGTGAATCGGAGGGTCTGAATTAGGATAGGCAGTGAGTGGCAATGTAGGATGGAGAAAAGCACCGCGGGGTGTTCAGCATGGGGAGGTCAGGGAACATGCAGTGGCAATGTAGGATAGGTTTCTGAAAAACATCGCAGGGTGGTGCCCATTGTATGGGTGTGTGTTACTTTACATTCACTAGTAGGAGTGAGAAAAACATCTCGGGGTGGGGCGCATTGTATGGGTGTGTGTTACATTACATTCACTAGTAGGAGTGAGAAAAACATCACGGGGTGGGGCGCATTGTATGGGTGTGTGATACATTAAATTCACTAGTAGGAGTGAGAAAAACATCACGGGGTGTTGCGCATTGTATGGGTGTGTGTTACATTACATTCACTAGTAGGAGTGAAAAAACATCACGGGTGGTGTGAATCGGAGGGTCTGAATTAGGATAGGAAGTGAGTGGCAATGTAGGATGGAGAAAAGCACCGCCGGGTGGTCAGCTTGGGGAGGGCAGTGAACATGCAGTGGCAATGTAGGATAGGTTTCTGAAAAACATCGCGGGGTGATGCGCCTTGTATGGGTGTGTGTTACATTACATTCACTAGTAGGAGTGAGAAACTCATCACGGGGTGGTGCGCATTGTATGGGTGTGTGTTACATTACATTCACTAGTAGGAGTGAGAAAAACATCACGGGGTGGTGTGAATCGGAGGGTCTGAATTAGGATAGGCAGTGAGTGGCAATGTAGGATGGAGAAAAGCACCGCGGGGTGGTCAGCATGGGGAGGTCAGGGAACATGCAGTGGCAATGTAGGATAGGTTTCTGAAAAACATCGCGGGGTGGTGCGCATTGTATGGGTGTGGTTTACATTACATTCACTAGTAGGTGTGAGAAAAACATCACGGGGTGGTGCGCATTGTATGGGTGTGTGTTACATTACATTCACGAGTACGAGTGAGAAAAACATCACGGGGTGGTGCGCATTCTATGGGTGTGTGTTACATTACATTCACTAGTAGGAGTGAGAAAAACATCACGGGGTGGTGTGAATCGGAGGGTCTGAATTAGGATAGGCAGTGAGTGGCAATGTAGGATGGAGAAAAGCACCGCGGGGTGGTCAGCATGGGGAGGTCAGGGAACATGCAGTGGCAATGTAGGATAGGTTTCTGAAAAACATCGTGGGGTGGTGCGCATTGTATGGGTGTGTGTTACATTACATTCACTAGTAGGAGTGAGAAAAACATCACGGGGTGGTGCGCATTGTATGGGTGTGTGTTACATTACATTCACTAGTAGGAGTGAGAAAAACATCACGGGGTGGTGTGAATCAGAGGGTCTGAATTAGGATAGGCAGTGAGTGGCAATGTAGGATGGAGAAAAGCACCGCGGGGTGGTCAGCATGGGGAGGTCAGGGAACATGCAGTGGCAATGTAGGATAGGTTTCTGAAAAACATCGTGGGGTGGTGCGCATTGTATGGGTGTGTGTTACATTACATTCACTAGTAGGAGTGAGAAAAACATCACGGGGTGGTGCGCATTGTATGTGTGTGTGTTACATTACATTCACTAGTAGGAGTGAGAAAAACATCACGGGGTGGTGTGAATCGGAGGTTCTGAATTACGATAGGCAGTGAGTGGCAATGTAGGATGGAGAAAAGCACCGCGGGGTGGTCAGCATGGGGAGGTCAGGGAACATGCAGTGGCAATGTAGGATAGGTTTCTGAAAAACATCGCGGGGTGGTGCGCATTGTATGGGTGTGGTTTACATTACATTCACTAGTAGGAGTGAGAAAAACATCACGGGGTGGTGCGCATTGTATGGGTGTGTGTTACATTACATTCACTAGTACGAGTGAGAAAAACATCACGGGGTGGTGCGCATTGTATGGGTGTGTGTTACATTACATTCACTAGTAGGAGTGAGAAAAACATCACGGGGTGGTGTGAATTGGAGGGTCTGAATTACGATAGGCAGTGAGTGGCAATGTTGCATGGAGAAAAGCACCGCGGGGTGGTCAGCATGGGGAGGTCAGGGAACATGCAGTGGCAATGTAGGATGGGTTTCTGAAAAACATCGCGGGGTGGTGCGCCTTGTATGGGTGTGTGTTACATTACATTCACTAGTAGGAGTGAGAAAAACATCACGGGTTGGTGCGCATTGTATGGGTGTGTGTTACATTACATTCACTAGTAGGAGTGAGAAAAACATCACGGGGTGGTGCGCATTGTATGGGTGTGTGTTACATTACATTCACTAGTAGGAGTGAGAAAAACATCACGGGGTGGTGTGAATCGGAGGGTCTGAATTAGGATAGGCAGTGAGTGGCAATGTAGGATGGAGAAAAGCACCACGGGGTGGTCAGCATGGGGAGGTCAGAGAACATGCAGTGGCAATGTAGGATAGGTTTCTGAAAAACATCGTGGGGTGGCGCGCATTGTATGGGTGTGTGTTACATTACATTCACTAGTAGGAGTGAGAAAAACATCACGGGGTGGTGCGCACTGTATGGGTGTGTGTTACATTACATTCACTAGTAGGAGTGAGAAAAACATCACGGGGTGGTGTGAATCGGAGGGTCTGAATTAGGATAGGCAGTGAGTGGCAATGTAGGATGGAGAAAAGCACCGCGGGGTGTTCAGCATGGGGAGGTCAGGGAACATGCAGTGGCAATGTAGGATAGGTTTCTGAAAAACAGCGCTGGGTGGTGCCCATTGTATGGGTGTGTGTTACATTACATTCACTAGTAGGAGTGAGAAAAACATCTCGGGGTGGGGCGCATTGTATGGGTGTGTGTTACATTACATTCACTAGTAGGAGTGAGAAAAACATCACGGGGTGGGGCGCATTGTATGGGTGTGTGATACATTAAATTCACTAGTAGGAGTGAGAAAAACATCACGGGGTGTTGCGCATTGTATGGGTGTGTGTTACATTACATTCACTAGTAGGAGTGAAAAAACATCACGGGTGGTGTGAATCGGAGGGTCTGAATTAGGATAGGAAGTGAGTGGCAATGTAGGATGGAGAAAAGCACCGCAGGGTGGTCAGCTTGGGGAGGGCAGTGAACATGCAGTGGCAATGTAGGATAGGTTTCTGAAAAACATCGCGGGGTGATGCGCCTTGTATGGGTGTGTGTTACATTATATTCACTAGTAGGAGTGAGAAACTCATCACGGGGTGGTGCGCATTGTATGGGTGTGTGTTACATTACATTCACTAGTAGGAGTGAGAAAAACATCACGGGGTGGTGTGAATCGGAGGGTCTGAATTAGGATAGGCAGGGAGTGGCAATGTAGGATGGAGAAAAGCACCGCGGGGTGGTCAGCATGGGGAGGTCAGGGAACATGCAGTGGCAATGTAGGATAGGTTTCTGAAAAACATCGCGGGGTGGTGCGCATTGTATGGGTGTGGTTTACATTACATTCACTAGTAGGAGTGAGAAAAACATCACGGGGTGGTGCGCATTGTATGGGTGTGTGTTACATTACATTCACTAGTACGAGTGAGAAAAACATCACGGGGTGGTGCGCATTGTATGGGTGTGTGTTACATTACATTCACTAGTAGGAGTGAGAAAAACATCACGGGGTGGTGTGAATTGGAGGGTCTGAATTAGGATAGGCAGTGAGTGGCAATGTTGCATGGAGAAAAGCACCGCGGGGTGGTCAGCATGGGGAGGTCAGGGAACATGCAGTGGCAATGTAGGATGGGTTTCTGAAAAACATCGCGGGGTGGTGCGCCTTGTATGGGTGTGTGTTACATTACATTCACTAGTAGGAGTGAGAAAAACATCACGGGTTGGTGCGCATTGTATGGGTGTGTGTTACATTACATTCACTAGTAGGAGTGAGAAAAACATCACGGGGTGGTGCGCATTGTATGGGTGTGTGTTACATTACATTCACTAGTAGGAGTGAGAAAAACATCACGGGGTGGTACGCATTGTATGGGTGTGTGTTACATTACATTCACTAGTAGGAGTGAGAAAAACATCACGGGGTAGTGTGAATCGGAGGGTCTGAATTAGCATAGGCAGTGATTGGCAATGTAGGATGGAGAAAAGCACCGCGGGGTGGTCAGCATGGGGAGGTCAGGGAACATGCAGTGGCAATGTAGGATAGGTTTCTGAAAAACATCGCGGAGTGGTGCGCATTTTATGGGTGTGTGTTACATGACATTCACTAGTAGGAGTGAGAAAAACATCACGGGGTGGTGCGCATTGTATGGGTGTGTGATACATTACATTCACTAGTAGGAGTGAGAAAAACATTACGGGGTGGTGTGAATCGGAGGGTCTGAATTAGGATAGGCAGTGAGTGGCAATGTAGGATGGAGAAAAGCACCGCGGGGTGGTCAGCATGGGGAGGTCAGGGAACATGCAGTGGCAATGTAGGATAGGTTTCTGAAAAACATCGTGGGGTGGTGCGCATTGTATGGGTGTGTGTTACATTACATTCACTAGTAGGAGTGAGAAAAACATCACGGGGTGGTGCGCATTGTATGTGTGTGTGTTACATTACATTCACTAGTAGGAGTGAGAAAAACATCACGGGGTGGTGTGAATCGGAGGTTCTGAATTACGATAGGCAGTGAGTGGCAATGTAGGATGGAGAAAAGCACCGCGGGGTGGTCAGCATGGGGAGGTCAGGGAACATGCAGTGGCAATGTAGGATAGGTTTCTGAAAAACATCGCGGGGTGGTGCGCATTGTATGGGTGTGGTTTACATTACATTCACTAGTAGGAGTGAGAAAAACATCACGGGGTGGTGCGCATTGTATGGGTGTGTGTTACATTACATTCACTAGTACGAGTGAGAAAAACATCACGGGGTGGTGCGCATTGTATGGGTGTGTGTTACATTACATTCACTAGTAGGAGTGAGAAAAACATCACGGGGTGGTGTGAATTGGAGGGTCTGAATTACGATAGGCAGTGAGTGGCAATGTTGCATGGAGAAAAGCACCGCGGGGTGGTCAGCATGGGGAGGTCAGGGAACATGCAGTGGCAATGTAGGATGGGTTTCTGAAAAACATCGCGGGGTGGTGCGCCTTGTATGGGTGTGTGTTACATTACATTCACTAGTAGGAGTGAGAAAAACATCACGGGTTGGTGCGCATTGTATGGGTGTGTGTTACATTACATTCACTAGTAGGAGTGAGAAAAACATCACGGGGTGGTGCGCATTGTATGGGTGTGTGTTACATTACATTCACTAGTAGGAGTGAGAAAAACATCACGGGGTGGTACGCATTGTATGGGTGTGTGTTACATTACATTCACTAGTAGGAGTGAGAAAAACATCACGGGGTAGTGTGAATCGGAGGGTCTGAATTAGCATAGGCAGTGATTGGCAATGTAGGATGGAGAAAAGCACCGCGGGGTGGTCAGCATGGGGAGGTCAGGGAACATGCAGTGGCAATGTAGGATAGGTTTCTGAAAAACATCGTGGGGTGGTGCGCATTGTATGGGTGTGTGTTACATTACATTCACTAGTAGGAGTGAGAAAAACATCACGGGGTGGTGCGCATTGTATGGGTGTGTGTTACATTACATTCACTAGTAGGAGTGAGAAAAACATCACGGGGTGGTGTGAATCAGAGGGTCTGAATTAGGATAGGCAGTGAGTGGCAATGTAGGATGGAGAAAAGCACCGCGGGGTGGTCAGCATGGGGAGGTCAGGGAACATGCAGTGGCAATGTAGGATAGGTTTCTGAAAAACATCGTGGGGTGGTGCGCATTGTATGGGTGTGTGTTACATTACATTCACTAGTAGGAGTGAGAAAAACATCACGGGGTGGTGCGCATTGTATGTGTGTGTGTTACATTACATTCACTAGTAGGAGTGAGAAAAACATCACGGGGTGGTGTGAATCGGAGGTTCTGAATTACGATAGGCAGTGAGTGGCAATGTAGGATGGAGAAAAGCACCGCGGGGTGGTCAGCATGGGGAGGTCAGGGAACATGCAGTGGCAATGTAGGATAGGTTTCTGAAAAACATCGCGGGGTGGTGCGCATTGTATGGGTGTGGTTTACATTACATTCACTAGTAGGAGTGAGAAAAACATCACGGGGTGGTGCGCATTGTATGGGTGTGTGTTACATTACATTCACTAGTACGAGTGAGAAAAACATCACGGGGTGGTGCGCATTGTATGGGTGTGTGTTACATTACATTCACTAGTAGGAGTGAGAAAAACATCACGGGGTGGTGTGAATTGGAGGGTCTGAATTACGATAGGCAGTGAGTGGCAATGTTGCATGGAGAAAAGCACCGCGGGGTGGTCAGCATGGGGAGGTCAGGGAACATGCAGTGGCAATGTAGGATGGGTTTCTGAAAAACATCGCGGGGTGGTGCGCCTTGTATGGGTGTGTGTTACATTACATTCACTAGTAGGAGTGAGAAAAACATCACGGGTTGGTGCGCATTGTATGGGTGTGTGTTACATTACATTCACTAGTAGGAGTGAGAAAAACATCACGGGGTGGTGCGCATTGTATGGGTGTGTGTTACATTACATTCACTAGTAGGAGTGAGAAAAACATCACGGGGTGGTACGCATTGTATGGGTGTGTGTTACATTACATTCACTAGTAGGAGTGAGAAAAACATCACGGGGTAGTGTGAATCGGAGGGTCTGAATTAGCATAGGCAGTGATTGGCAATGTAGGATGGAGAAAAGCACCGCGGGGTGGTCAGCATGGGGAGGTCAGGGAACATGCAGTGGCAATGTAGGATAGGTTTCTGAAAAACATCGTGGGGTGGTGCGCATTGTATGGGTGTGTGTTACATTACATTCACTAGTAGGAGTGAGAAAAACATCACGGGGTGGTGCGCATTGTATGGGTGTGTGTTACATTACATTCACTAGTAGGAGTGAGAAAAACATCACGGGGTGGTGTGAATCAGAGGGTCTGAATTAGGATAGGCAGTGAGTGGCAATGTAGGATGGAGAAAAGCACCGCGGGGTGGTCAGCATGGGGAGGTCAGGGAACATGCAGTGGCAATGTAGGATAGGTTTCTGAAAAACATCGTGGGGTGGTGCGCATTGTATGGGTGTGTGTTACATTACATTCACTAGTAGGAGTGAGAAAAACATCACGGGGTGGTGCGCATTGTATGTGTGTGTGTTACATTACATTCACTAGTAGGAGTGAGAAAAACATCACGGGGTGGTGTGAATCGGAGGTTCTGAATTACGATAGGCAGTGAGTGGCAATGTAGGATGGAGAAAAGCACCGCGGGGTGGTCAGCATGGGGAGGTCAGGGAACATGCAGTGGCAATGTAGGATAGGTTTCTGAAAAACATCGCGGGGTGGTGCGCATTGTATGGGTGTGGTTTACATTACATTCACTAGTAGGAGTGAGAAAAACATCACGGGGTGGTGCGCATTGTATGGGTGTGTGTTACATTACATTCACTAGTACGAGTGAGAAAAACATCACGGGGTGGTGCGCATTGTATGGGTGTGTGTTACATTACATTCACTAGTAGGAGTGAGAAAAACATCACGGGGTGGTGTGAATTGGAGGGTCTGAATTACGATAGGCAGTGAGTGGCAATGTTGCATGGAGAAAAGCACCGCGGGGTGGTCAGCATGGGGAGGTCAGGGAACATGCAGTGGCAATGTAGGATGGGTTTCTGAAAAACATCGCGGGGTGGTGCGCCTTGTATGGGTGTGTGTTACATTACATTCACTAGTAGGAGTGAGAAAAACATCACGGGTTGGTGCGCATTGTATGGGTGTGTGTTACATTACATTCACTAGTAGGAGTGAGAAAAACATCACGGGGTGGTGCGCATTGTATGGGTGTGTGTTACATTACATTCACTAGTAGGAGTGAGAAAAACATCACGGGGTGGTGTGAATCGGAGGGTCTGAATTAGGATAGGCAGTGAGTGGCAATGTAGGATGGAGAA
Source organism: Cavia porcellus (assembly GCF_034190915.1). Classification (NCBI taxonomy): domain Eukaryota; kingdom Metazoa; phylum Chordata; class Mammalia; order Rodentia; family Caviidae; genus Cavia; species Cavia porcellus. The sequence continues at coordinate 35,246,436 of NW_026947515.1, forward strand.
AAGCACCACGGGGTGGTCAGCATGGGGAGGTCAGAGAACATGCAGTGGCAATGTAGGATAGGTTTCTGAAAAACATCGTGGGGTGGCGCGCATTGTATGGGTGTGTGTTACATTACATTCACTAGTAGGAGTGAGAAAAACATCACGGGGTGGTGCGCACTGTATGGGTGTGTGTTACATTACATTCACTAGTAGGAGTGAGAAAAACATCACGGGGTGGTGTGAATCGGAGGGTCTGAATTAGGATAGGCAGTGAGTGGCAATGTAGGATGGAGAAAAGCACCGCGGGGTGTTCAGCATGGGGAGGTCAGGGAACATGCAGTGGCAATGTAGGATAGGTTTCTGAAAAACAGCGCTGGGTGGTGCCCATTGTATGGGTGTGTGTTACATTACATTCACTAGTAGGAGTGAGAAAAACATCTCGGGGTGGGGCGCATTGTATGGGTGTGTGTTACATTACATTCACTAGTAGGAGTGAGAAAAACATCACGGGGTGGGGCGCATTGTATGGGTGTGTGATACATTAAATTCACTAGTAGGAGTGAGAAAAACATCACGGGGTGTTGCGCATTGTATGGGTGTGTGTTACATTACATTCACTAGTAGGAGTGAAAAAACATCACGGGTGGTGTGAATCGGAGGGTCTGAATTAGGATAGGAAGTGAGTGGCAATGTAGGATGGAGAAAAGCACCGCAGGGTGGTCAGCTTGGGGAGGGCAGTGAACATGCAGTGGCAATGTAGGATAGGTTTCTGAAAAACATCGCGGGGTGATGCGCCTTGTATGGGTGTGTGTTACATTATATTCACTAGTAGGAGTGAGAAACTCATCACGGGGTGGTGCGCATTGTATGGGTGTGTGTTACATTACATTCACTAGTAGGAGTGAGAAAAACATCACGGGGTGGTGTGAATCGGAGGGTCTGAATTAGGATAGGCAGGGAGTGGCAATGTAGGATGGAGAAAAGCACCGCGGGGTGGTCAGCATGGGGAGGTCAGGGAACATGCAGTGGCAATGTAGGATAGGTTTCTGAAAAACATCGCGGGGTGGTGCGCATTGTATGGGTGTGGTTTACATTACATTCACTAGTAGGAGTGAGAAAAACATCACGGGGTGGTGCGCATTGTATGGGTGTGTGTTACATTACATTCACTAGTACGAGTGAGAAAAACATCACGGGGTGGTGCGCATTGTATGGGTGTGTGTTACATTACATTCACTAGTAGGAGTGAGAAAAACATCACGGGGTGGTGTGAATTGGAGGGTCTGAATTAGGATAGGCAGTGAGTGGCAATGTTGCATGGAGAAAAGCACCGCGGGGTGGTCAGCATGGGGAGGTCAGGGAACATGCAGTGGCAATGTAGGATGGGTTTCTGAAAAACATCGCGGGGTGGTGCGCCTTGTATGGGTGTGTGTTACATTACATTCACTAGTAGGAGTGAGAAAAACATCACGGGTTGGTGCGCATTGTATGGGTGTGTGTTACATTACATTCACTAGTAGGAGTGAGAAAAACATCACGGGGTGGTGCGCATTGTATGGGTGTGTGTTACATTACATTCACTAGTAGGAGTGAGAAAAACATCACGGGGTGGTACGCATTGTATGGGTGTGTGTTACATTACATTCACTAGTAGGAGTGAGAAAAACATCACGGGGTAGTGTGAATCGGAGGGTCTGAATTAGCATAGGCAGTGATTGGCAATGTAGGATGGAGAAAAGCACCGCGGGGTGGTCAGCATGGGGAGGTCAGGGAACATGCAGTGGCAATGTAGGATAGGTTTCTGAAAAACATCGCGGAGTGGTGCGCATTTTATGGGTGTGTGTTACATGACATTCACTAGTAGGAGTGAGAAAAACATCACGGGGTGGTGCGCATTGTATGGGTGTGTGATACATTACATTCACTAGTAGGAGTGAGAAAAACATTACGGGGTGGTGTGAATCGGAGGGTCTGAATTAGGATAGGCAGTGAGTGGCAATGTAGGATGGAGAAAAGCACCGCGGGGTGGTCAGCATGGGGAGGTCAGGGAACATGCAGTGGCAATGTAGGATAGGTTTCTGAAAAACATCGTGGGGTGGTGCGCATTGTATGGGTGTGTGTTACATTACATTCACTAGTAGGAGTGAGAAAAACATCACGGGGTGGTGCGCATTGTATGTGTGTGTGTTACATTACATTCACTAGTAGGAGTGAGAAAAACATCACGGGGTGGTGTGAATCGGAGGTTCTGAATTACGATAGGCAGTGAGTGGCAATGTAGGATGGAGAAAAGCACCGCGGGGTGGTCAGCATGGGGAGGTCAGGGAACATGCAGTGGCAATGTAGGATAGGTTTCTGAAAAACATCGCGGGGTGGTGCGCATTGTATGGGTGTGGTTTACATTACATTCACTAGTAGGAGTGAGAAAAACATCACGGGGTGGTGCGCATTGTATGGGTGTGTGTTACATTACATTCACTAGTACGAGTGAGAAAAACATCACGGGGTGGTGCGCATTGTATGGGTGTGTGTTACATTACATTCACTAGTAGGAGTGAGAAAAACATCACGGGGTGGTGTGAATTGGAGGGTCTGAATTACGATAGGCAGTGAGTGGCAATGTTGCATGGAGAAAAGCACCGCGGGGTGGTCAGCATGGGGAGGTCAGGGAACATGCAGTGGCAATGTAGGATGGGTTTCTGAAAAACATCGCGGGGTGGTGCGCCTTGTATGGGTGTGTGTTACATTACATTCACTAGTAGGAGTGAGAAAAACATCACGGGTTGGTGCGCATTGTATGGGTGTGTGTTACATTACATTCACTAGTAGGAGTGAGAAAAACATCACGGGGTGGTGCGCATTGTATGGGTGTGTGTTACATTACATTCACTAGTAGGAGTGAGAAAAACATCACGGGGTGGTACGCATTGTATGGGTGTGTGTTACATTACATTCACTAGTAGGAGTGAGAAAAACATCACGGGGTAGTGTGAATCGGAGGGTCTGAATTAGCATAGGCAGTGATTGGCAATGTAGGATGGAGAAAAGCACCGCGGGGTGGTCAGCATGGGGAGGTCAGGGAACATGCAGTGGCAATGTAGGATAGGTTTCTGAAAAACATCGCGGAGTGGTGCGCATTTTATGGGTGTGTGTTACATGACATTCACTAGTAGGAGTGAGAAAAACATCACGGGGTGGTGCGCATTGTATGGGTGTGTGATACATTACATTCACTAGTAGGAGTGAGAAAAACATTACGGGGTGGTGTGAATCGGAGGGTCTGAATTAGGATAGGCAGTGAGTGGCAATGTAGGATGGAGAAAAGCACCGCGGGGTGGTCAGCATGGGGAGGTCAGGGAACATGCAGTGGCAATGTAGGATAGGTTTCTGAAAAACATCGTGGGGTGGTGCGCATTGTATGGGTGTGTGTTACATTACATTCACTAGTAGGAGTGAGAAAAACATCACGGGGTGGTGCGCATTGTATGTGTGTGTGTTACATTACATTCACTAGTAGGAGTGAGAAAAACATCACGGGGTGGTGTGAATCGGAGGTTCTGAATTACAATAGGCAGTGAGTGGCAATGTAGGATGGAGAAAAGCACCGCGGGGTGGTCAGCATGGGGAGGTCAGGGAACATGCAGTGGCAATGTAGGATAGGTTTCTGAAAAACATCGCGGGGTGGTGCGCATTGTATGGGTGTGGTTTACATTACATTCACTAGTAGGAGTGAGAAAAACATCACGGGGTGGTGCGCATTGTATGGGTGTGTGTTACATTACATTCACTAGTACGAGTGAGAAAAACATCACGGGGTGGTGCGCATTGTATGGGTGTGTGTTACATTACATTCACTAGTAGGAGTGAGAAAAACATCACGGGGTGGTGTGAATTGGAGGGTCTGAATTACGATAGGCAGTGAGTGGCAATGTTGCATGGAGAAAAGCACCGCGGGGTGGTCAGCATGGGGAGGTCAGGGAACATGCAGTGGCAATGTAGGATGGGTTTCTGAAAAACATCGCGGGGTGGTGCGCCTTGTATGGGTGTGTGTTACATTACATTCACTAGTAGGAGTGAGAAAAACATCACGGGTTGGTGCGCATTGTATGGGTGTGTGTTACATTACATTCACTAGTAGGAGTGAGAAAAACATCACGGGGTGGTGCGCATTGTATGGGTGTGTGTTACATTACATTCACTAGTAGGAGTGAGAAAAACATCACGGGGTGGTGTGAATCGGAGGGTCTGAATTAGGATAGGCAGTGAGTGGCAATGTAGGATGGAGAAAAGCACCACGGGGTGGTCAGCATGGGGAGGTCAGAGAACATGCAGTGGCAATGTAGGATAGGTTTCTGAAAAACATCGTGGGGTGGTGCGCATTGTATGGGTGTGTGTTACATTACATTCACTAGTAGGAGTGAGAAAAACATCACGGGGTGGTGCGCACTGTATGGGTGTGTGTTACATTACATTCACTAGTAGGAGTGAGAAAAACATCACGGGGTGGTGTGAATCGGAGGGTCTGAATTAGGATAGGCAGTGAGTGGCAATGTAGGATGGAGAAAAGCACCGCGGGGTGTTCAGCATGGGGAGGTCAGGGAACATGCAGTGGCAATGTAGGATAGGTTTCTGAAAAACAGCGCTGGGTGGTGCCCATTGTATGGGTGTGTGTTACATTACATTCACTAGTAGGAGTGAGAAAAACATCTCGGGGTGGGGCGCATTGTATGGGTGTGTGTTACATTACATTCACTAGTAGGAGTGAGAAAAACATCACGGGGTGGGGCGCATTGTATGGGTGTGTGATACATTAAATTCACTAGTAGGAGTGAGAAAAACATCACGGGGTGTTGCGCATTGTATGGGTGTGTGTTACATTACATTCACTAGTAGGAGTGAAAAAACATCACGGGTGGTGTGAATCGGAGGGTCTGAATTAGGATAGGAAGTGAGTGGCAATGTAGGATGGAGAAAAGCACCGCAGGGTGGTCAGCTTGGGGAGGGCAGTGAACATGCAGTGGCAATGTAGGATAGGTTTCTGAAAAACATCGCGGGGTGATGCGCCTTGTATGGGTGTGTGTTACATTATATTCACTAGTAGGAGTGAGAAACTCATCACGGGGTGGTGCGCATTGTATGGGTGTGTGTTACATTACATTCACTAGTAGGAGTGAGAAAAACATCACGGGGTGGTGTGAATCGGAGGGTCTGAATTAGGATAGGCAGTGAGTGGCAATGTAGGATGGAGAAAAGCACCGCGGGGTGGTCAGCATGGGGAGGTCAGGGAACATGCAGTGGCAATGTAGGATAGGTTTCTGAAAAACATCGCGGGGTGGTGCGCATTGTATGGGTGTGGTTTACATTACATTCACTAGTAGGAGTGAGAAAAACATCACGGGGTGGTGCTCATTGTATGGGTGTGTGTTACATTACATTCACTAGTACGAGTGAGAAAAACATCACGGGGTGGTGCGCATTGTATGGGTGTGTGTTACATTACATTCACTAGTAGGAGTGAGAAAAACATCACGGGGTGGTGTGAATTGGAGGGTCTGAATTAGGATAGGCAGTGAGTGGCAATGTTGCATGGAGAAAAGCACCGCGGGGTGGTCAGCATGGGGAGGTCAGGGAACATGCAGTGGCAATGTAGGATGGGTTTCTGAAAAACATCGCGGGGTGGTGCGCCTTGTATGGGTGTGTGTTACATTACATTCACTAGTAGGAGTGAGAAAAACATCACGGGTTGGTGCGCATTGTATGGGTGTGTGTTACATTACATTCACTAGTAGGAGTGAGAAAAACATCACGGGGTGGTGCGCATTGTATGGGTGTGTGTTACATTACATTCACTAGTAGGAGTGAGAAAAACATCACGGGGTGGTACGCATTGTATGGGTGTGTGTTACATTACATTCACTAGTAGGAGTGAGAAAAACATCACGGGGTAGTGTGAATCGGAGGGTCTGAATTAGCATAGGCAGTGATTGGCAATGTAGGATGGAGAAAAGCACCGCGGGGTGGTCAGCATGGGGAGGTCAGGGAACATGCAGTGGCAATGTAGGATAGGTTTCTGAAAAACATCGCGGAGTGGTGCGCATTTTATGGGTGTGTGTTACATGACATTCACTAGTAGGAGTGAGAAAAACATCACGGGGTGGTGCGCATTGTATGGGTGTGTGATACATTACATTCACTAGTAGGAGTGAGAAAAACATTACGGGGTGGTGTGAATCGGAGGGTCTGAATTAGGATAGGCAGTGAGTGGCAATGTAGGATGGAGAAAAGCACCGCGGGGTGGTCAGCATGGGGAGGTCAGGGAACATGCAGTGGCAATGTAGGATAGGTTTCTGAAAAACATCGTATGGTGGTGCGCATTGTATGGGTGTGTGTTACATTACATTCACTAGTAGGAGTGAGAAAAACATCACGGGGTGGTGCGCATTGTATGGGTGTGTGTTACATTACATTCACTAGTAGGAGTGAGAAAAACATCACGGGGTGGTGTGAATCGGAGGGTCTGAATTAGGATAGGCAGTGAGTGGCAATGTAGGATGGAGAAAAGCACCGCGGGGTGGTCAGCATGGGGAGGTCAGGGAACATGCAGTGGCAATGTAGGATAGGTTTCTGAAAAACATCGTGGGGTGGTGCGCATTGTATGGGTGTGTGTTACATTACATTCACTAGTAGGAGTGAGAAAAACATCACGGGGTGGTGCGCATTGTATGGTGTGTGTTACATTACATTCACGAGTAGGAGTGAGAAAAACATCACGGGGTGGTGTGAATCAGAGGGTCTGAATTCGGATAGGCAGTGAGTGGCAATGTAGGATGGAGAAAAGCACCGCGGGGTGGTCAGCATGGGGAGGTCAGGGAACATGCAGTGGCAATGTAGGATAGGTTTCTGAAAAACATCGTGGGGTGGTGCGCATTGTATGGGTGTGTGTTACATTACATTCACTAGTAGGAGTGAGAAAAACATCACGGGGTGGTGCGCATTGTATGGGTGTGTGTTACATTACATTCACTAGTAGGAGTGAGAAAAACATCACGGGGTGGTGTGAATTGGAGGGTCTGAATTAGGATAGGCAGTGAGTGGCAATGTAGGATGGAGAAAAGCACCGCGGGGTGGTCAGCATGGGGAGGTCAGGGAACATGCAGTGGCAATGTAGGATAGGTTTCTGAAAAACATCGTGGGGTGGTGCGCATTGTATGGGTGTGTGTTACATGACATTCACTAGTAGGAGTGAGAAAAACATCACGGGGTGGTGCGCATCGTATGGGTGTGTGTTACATTACATTCATTAGTAGGAGTGAGAAAAACATCACGGGGTGGTGTGAATTGGAGGGTCTGAATTAGGATAGGCAGTGAGTGGCAATAGAGGATGGAGAAAAGCACTGCGGGGTGTTCAGCATGGGGAGATCAGGGAACATGCAGTGGCAATGTAGGATAGGTTTGTGAAAAACATCGCTGAGTGGTGCACATTTTATGCGTGTGTGTTACATGACATTCACTAGTAGGAGTGAGAAAAACATCACGGGGTGGTGCGCATTTTACGGGTGTGTGTTACATTACATTCACTAGTAGGAGTGAGAAAAACATCACGGGGTGGTGTGAATCGGAGGGTCTGAATTAGGATAGGCAGTGAGTGGAAATGTAGCATGGAGAAAAGCACCGCGGGGAGCTCAGCATGGGGAGTTCACGGAACATGCAGTGGCAATGTAGGATAGGTTTCTGAAAAACATCGCGGGGTGGGGCGCATTGTATGGGTGTGTGTTACATTACATTCACTAGTAGGAGTGAGAAAAACATCACGGGGTGGTGCGCATTGTATGGGTGTGTGTTACATTACATTCACTAGTAGGAGTGAGAAAAACATCACGGGGTGGTGTGAATCGGAGGGTCTGAATTAGGATAGGCAGTGAGTGGCAATGTAGGATGGAGAAAAGCACCGCGGGGTGGTCAGCATGGGGAGGTCAGGGAACATGCAGTGGCAATGTAGGATAGGTTTCTGAAAAACATCGTGGGTGGTGCGCATTGTATGGGTGTGTGTTACATTACATTCACTAGTAGGAGTGAGAAAAACATCACGGGGTGGTGCGCATTGTATGGGTGTGTGTTACATTACATTCACTAGTAGGAGTGAGAAAAACATCACGGGGTGGTGTGAATCAGAGGGTCTGAATTAGGATAGGCAGTGAGTGGCAATGTAGGATGGAGAAAAGCACCGCGGGGTGGTCAGCATGGGGAGGTCAGGGAACATGCAGTGGCAATGTAGGATAGGTTTCTGAAAAACATCGTGGGGTGGTGCGCATTGTATGGGTGTGTGTTACATTAAATTCACTAGTAGGAGTGAGAAAAACATCACGGGGTGGTGCGCATTGTATGTGTGTGTGTTACATTACATTCACTAGTAGGAGTGAGAAAAACATCACGGGGTGGTGTGAATCGGAGGCTCTGAATTACGATAGGCAGTGAGTGGCAATGTAGGATGGAGAAAAGCACCGCGGGGTGGTCAGCATGGGGAGGTCAGGGAACATGCAGTGGCAATGTAGGATAGGTTTCTGAAAAACATCGCGGGGTGGTGCGCGTTGTATGGGTGTGGTTTACATTACATTCACTAGTAGGAGTGAGAAAAACATCACGGGGTGGTGCGCATTGTATGGGTGTGTGTTACATTACATTCACTAGTACGAGTTAGAAAAACATCACGGGGTGTTGCGCATTGTATGGGTGTGTGTTACATTACATTTACTAGTAGGAGTGAGAAAAACATCACGGGGTGGTGTGAATTGGAGGGTCTGAATTAGGATAGGCAGTGAGTGGCAATGTTGCATGGAGAAAAGCACCGCGGGGTGGTCAGCATGGGGAGGTCAGGGAACATGCAGTGGCAATGTAGGATGGGTTTCTGAAAAACATCGCGGGGTGGTGCGCATTGTATGGGTGTGTGTTACATTACATTCACTAGTAGGAGTGAGAAAAACATCACGGGGTGGTGCGCATTGTATGGGTGTGTGTTACATTACATTCACTAGTAGGAGTGAGAAAAACATCACGGGGTGGTGTGAATCGGAGGGTCTGAATTAGGATAGGCAGTGAGTGGCAATGTAGGATGGAGAAAAGCACCGCGGGGTGGTCAGCATGGGGAGGTCAGGGAACATGCAGTGGCAATGTAGGATAGGTTTCTGAAAAACATCGCGGGGTGGTGCGCATTGTATGGGTGTGTGTTACATTACATTTACTAGTAGGAGTGAGAAAAACATCACGGGGTGGTGCGCATTGTATGGGTGTGTGTTACATTACATTCACTAGTAGGAGTGAGAAAAACATCACGGGGTGTTGTGAATCGGAGGGTCTGAATTAGGATAGGCAGTGAGTGGCAATGTAGGATGGAGAAAAGCACCGCGGGGTGGTCAGCATGGGGAGGTCAGGGAACATGCAGTGGCAATGTAGGATAGGTTTCTGAAAAACATCGCGGGGTGGTGCACATTGTATTGGTGTGTGTTACATTACATTCACTAGTAGGAGTGAGAAAAACATCACGGGGTGTTGTGAATCGGAGGGTCTGAATTAGGATAGGCAGTGAGTGGCAATGTAGTATGGAGAAAAGCACCGCGGGGTGGTCATCATGGGGAGGTCAGGGAACATGCAGTGGCAATATAGGATAGGTTTCTGAAAAACATCGCGGGGTGGTGCGCATTGTATGGGTGTGTGTTACATTACATTCACTTGTAGGAGTGAGAAAACATCACGGTGTGGTGTGAATCGGAGGGTCTGAATTAGAATAGGCAGTGAGTGGCAATGTAGGATGGAGAAAAGCACCGCGGGGTCGTCAACATGGGGAGGTCAGGGAACATGCAGTGGCAATGTTGGATAGGTTTCTGAAAAACATCGCGGGGTGGTGCGCATTGTATGGGTGTGTATTACATTACATTCACTAGTAGGAGTGAGAAAAACATCACGGGGTGGTGTGAATCGGAGGGTCTGAATTAGGATAGGCAGTGAATGGCAATGTAGGATTGAGAAAAGCACCGCGGGGTGGTCAGCATGGGGAGGTCAGGGAACATGCAGTGGCAATGTAGGATAGGTTTCGGAAAAACATCGCGGGGGGTTGCGCATTGTATGGGTGTGTGTTACATTACATTCTCTAGTAGGAGTGAGAAAAACATCACGGGGTGGTGCGCATTGTATGGATGTGTGTTACATTACATTCACTAGTAGGAGTGAGAAAAACATCACGGTGTGGTGTGAATCGGAGGGTCTGAATTAGGATAGGCAGTGAGTGGCAATGTAGGATGGAGAAAAGCACAGCGGGGTGTTCAGCATGGGGAGGTCAGGGAACATGCAGTGGCAATGTAGGACAGGTTTCGGAAAAACATCGCGGGGTGGTGCGCATTGTATGGGTGTGTTTTACATGACATTCACTAGTAGGAGTGAGAAAAACATCACGGGGTGGTGCGCATTGTATGGGTGTGTGTTACATTACATTCACTAGTAGGAGTGAGAAAAATATCACGGGGTGGGGCGCATTGTATGGGTGTGTGATACATTAAATTCACTAGTAGGAGTGAGAAAAACATCACGGGGTGGTGTGCATTGTATGGGTGTGTGTTACATTACATTCACTAGTAGGAGTGAAAAAACATCACGGGGTGGTGTGAATTGGAGGGTCTGAATTAGGATAGGCAGTGAGTGGCAACGTAGGATGGAGAAAAGCACCGCGGGATGGTCAGCATGGGGAGGTCAGTGAACATGCAGTGGCAATGTAGGATAGGTTTCTGAAAAACGTCGCGGGGTGATGCGCCTTCTATGGGTGTGTGTTACATTACATTCACTAGAAGGAGTGAGAAAAACATCACGGGGTGGTGTGCATTGTATGGGTGTGTGTTACATTACATTCACTAGTAGGAGTGAAAAAACATCACGGGGTGGTGTGAATTGGAGGGTCTGAATTAGGATAGGCAGTGAGTGGCAATATAGGATGGAGAAAAGCACCGCGGGGTGGTCAGCGTGGGGAGGTCAGGGAATATGCAGTGGCAATGTAGGATAGGTTTCTGAAAAACATCGCGGGGTGGTGCGCATTGTATGGGTGTGTGTTACATTGCATTCACTAGTAGGAGTGAGAAAAACATCACGGGGTGGTGCGCATTGTATGGGTGTGTGTTACATTACATTCACTAGTAGGAGTGAGAAAAACATCACGGGGTGGTGCGCATTGTATGGGTGTGTGTTACATTACATTCACTAGTAGGAGTGAGAAAAACATCACGGGGTGGTGTGAATCGGAGGGTCTGAATTAGGATAGGCAGTGAGTGGCAATGTAGGATGGAGAAAAGCACCGCGGGGTGGTCATCATGGGGAGGTCAGGGAACATGCAGTGGCAATGTAGGATAGGTTTCTGAAAAACATCGCGGGGTGGTGCGCATTGTATGGGTGTGTGTTACATTACATTCACTAGAAGGAGTGAGAAAAACATCACGGGGTGGTGCGCATTGTATGGGTGTGTGTTACACTACATTCACTAGTAGGAGTGAGAAAAACACCACGGGGTGGTGTGAATCGGAGGGTCTGAATTAGGATAGGCAGTGAGTGGCAACGTAGGATGGAGAAAAGAACCGTGGGGTGGTCAGCATGGGGAGGTAAGGGAACATGCAGTGGCAATGTAGGATAGGTTTCTGAAAAACATCGCGTGGTGGTGCGCATTGTATGGGTGTGTGTTACATTACATTCACGAGTAGGAGTGAGAAAAACATCACGGGGTGGTGCGCATTGTATGGGTGTGTGTTACATTATATTCACTACTAGGAGTGAGAAAAACATCACGGGGTGGTGTGAATCGGAGGGTCTGAATTAGGATAGGCAGTGAGTGGCAATGTAGGATGGAGAAAAGCACCGCGGGGTGGTTAGCATGGGGAGGTCAGGGAACATGCAGTGGCAATGTAGGATAGGTTTCTGAAAAACATCGCGGGGTGGTGCGCATTGTATGGGTGTGTGTTACATTACATTCACTAGTAGGAGTGAGAAAAACATCACGGCGTGGTGCGCATTGTATGGGTGTGTGTTACATTACATTCACTAGTAGGAGTGAGAAAAACATCACGGGGTGGTGTGAATCGGAGGGTCTGAATTAGGATAGGCAGTGAGTGGCAATGTAGGATGGAGAAAAGCACCGCGGGCTGTTCAGCATGGGGAGGTCAGGGAACATGCAGTGGCAATGTAGGATATGTTTCTGAAAAACATCGCTGGGTGGTGCCCATTGTATGGGTGTGTGTTACATTACATTCACTAGTAGGAGTGAGAAAAACATCTCGGGGTGGGGCGCATTGTATGGGTGTGTGTTACATTACATTCACTAGTAGGAGTGAGAAAAACATCACGGGTGGTGTGAATCGGAGGGTCTGAATTAGGATAGGAAGTGAGTGGCAATGTAGGATGGAGAAAAGCACCGCCGGGTGGTCAGCTTGGGGAGGGCAGTGAACATGCAGTGGCAATGTAGGATAGGTTTCTGAAAAACATCGCGGGGTGATGCGCCTTGTATGGGTGTGTGTTACATTACATTCACTAGTAGGAGTGAGAAACTCATCACGGGGTGGTGCGCATTGTATGGGTGTGTGTTACATTACATTCACTAGTAGGAGTGAGAAAAACATCACGGGGTGGTGTGAATCGGAGGGTCTGAATTAGGATAGGCAGTGAGTGGCAATGTAGGATGGAGAAAAGCACCGCGGGGTGGTCAGCATGGGGAGGTCAGGGAACATGCAGTGGCAATGTAGGATAGGTTTCTGAAAAACATCGCGGGGTGGTGCGCATTGTATGGGTGTGGTTTACATTACATTCACTAGTAGGAGTGAGAAAAACATGACGGGGTGGTGCGCATTGTATGGGTGTGTGTTACATTACATTCACTAGTAGGAGTGAGAAAAACATCACGGGGTGGTGTGAATTGGAGGGTCTGAATTAGGATAGGCAGTGAGTGGCAATGTTGCATGGAGAAAAGCACCGCGGGGTGGTCAGCATGGGGAGGTCAGGGAACATGCAGTGGCAATGTAGGATGGGTTTCTGAAAAACATCGCGGGGTGGTGCGCATTGTATGGGTGTGTGTTACATTACATTCACTAGTAGGAGTGAGAAAAACATCACGGGGTGGTGCGCATTGTATGGGTGTGTGTTACATTACATTCACTAGTAGGAGTGAGAAAATCATCACGGGGTGGTGTGAATCGGAGGGTCTGAATTAGGATAGGCAGTGAGTGGCAATGTAGGATGGATAAAAGCACCGCGGGGTGGTCAGCATGGGGAGGTCAGGGAACATGCAGTGGCAATGTAGGATAGGTTTCTGAAAAACATCGCGGGGTGGTGCGCATTGTATGGGTGTGTGTTACATTACATTCACTAGTAGGAGTGAGAAAAACATCACGGGGTGGTGCGCATTGTATGGGTGTGTGTTACATTACATTCACTAGTAGGAGTGAGAAAAACATCACGGGGTGTTGTGAATCGGAGGGTCTGAATTAGGATAGGCAGTGAGTGGCAATGTAGGATGGAGAAAAGCACCGCGGGGTGGTCAGCATGGGGAGGTCAGGGAACATGCAGTGGCAATGTAGGATAGGTTTCTGAAAAACATCGCGGGGTGGTGCGCATTGTATTGGTGTGTGTTACATTACATTCACTAGTAGGAGTGAGAAAAACATCACGGGGTGTTGTGAATCGGAGGGTCTGAATTAGGATAGGCAGTGAGTGGCAATGTAGGATGGAGAAAAGCACCGCGGGGTGGTCATCATGGGGAGGTCAGGGAACATGCAGTGGCAATATAGGATAGGTTTCTGAAAAACATCGCGGGGTGGTGCGCATTGTATGGGTGTGTGTTACATTACATTCACTTGTAGGAGTGAGAAAACATCACGGTGTGGTGTGAATCGGAGGGTCTCAATTAGGATAGGCAGTGAGTGGCAATGTAGGATGGAGAAAAGCACCACGGGGTCGTCATCATGGGGAGGTCAGGGAACATGCAGTGGCAATGTTGGATAGGTTTCTGAAAAACATCGCGGGGTGGTGCGCATTGTATGGGTGTGTATTACATTACATTCACTAGTAGGAGTGAGAAAAACATCACGGGGTGGTGTGAATCGGAGGGTCTGAATTAGGATAGGCAGTGAATGGCAATGTAGGATTGAGAAAAGCACCGCGGGGTGGTCAGCATGGGGAGGTCAGGGAACATGCAGTGGCAATGTAGGATAGGTTTCGGAAAAACATCGCGGGGGGTTGCGCATTGTATGGGTGTGTGTTACATTACATTCTCTAGTAGGAGTGAGAAAAACATCACGGGGTGGTGCGCATTGTATGGATGTGTGTTACATTACATTCACTAGTAGGAGTGAGAAAAACATCACGGTGTGGTGTGAATCGGAGGGTCTGAATTAGGATAGGCAGTGAGTGGCAATGTAGGATGGAGAAAAGCACAGCGGGGTGTTCAGCATGGGGAGGTCAGGGAACATGCAGTGGCAATGTAGGACAGGTTTCGGAAAAACATCGCGGGGTGGTGCGCATTGTATGTGTGTGTTTTACATGACATTCACTAGTAGGAGTGAGAAAAACATCACGGGGTGGTGCGCATTGTATGGGTGTGTGTTACATTACATTCACTAGTAGGAGTGAGAAAAATATCACGGGGTGGGGCGCATTGTATGGGTGTGTGATACATTAAATTCACTAGTAGGAGTGAGAAAAACATCACGGGGTGGTGTGCATTGTATGGGTGTGTGTTACATTACATTCACTAGTAGGATTGAAAAAACATCACGGGGTGGTGTGAATTGGAGGGTCTGAATTAGGATAGGCAGTGAGTGGCAACGTAGGATGGAGAAAAGCACCGCGGGATGGTCAACATGGGGAGGTCAGTGAACATGCAGTGGCAATGTAGGATAGGTTTCTGAAAAAAGTCGCGGGGTGATGCGCCTTGTATGGGTGTGTGTTACATTACATTCACTAGAAGGAGTGAGAAACTCATCACGGGGTGGTGCGCATTGTATGGGTGTGTGTTACATTACATTCACTAGTAGGAGTGAGAAAAACATCACGGGGTGGTGCGCATTGTATGGGTGTGTGTTACATTACATTCCCTACTAGGAGTGAGCAAAACATCACAGGGTGGTGCGCATTGTATGGGTGTGTGTAACATTACATTCACTAGTAGGAGTGAGAAAAACATCACGGGGTGGTGCGCATTGTATGGGTGTGTGTTACATTACATTCACTTGTAGGTGTGAGAAAAACCACGGGGTGTTGTGAATTGGAGGGTCTGAATTAGGATAGGCAGTGAGTGGCAATGTAGGATGGAGAAAAGCACCGCGGGGTGGTCAGCGTGGGGAGGTCAGGGAATATGCAGTGGCAATGTAGGATAGGTTTCTGAAAAACATCGCGGGGTGGTGCGCATTGTATGGGTGTGTGTTACATTGCATTCACTAGTAGGAGTGAGAAAAACATCACGGGGTGGTGCGCATTGTATGGGTGTGTGTTACATTACATTCACTAGTAGGAGTGAGAAAAACATCACGGGGTGGTGCGCATTGTATGGGTGTGTGTTACATTACATTCACTAGCAGGAGTGAGAAAAACATCACGGGGTGGTGTGAATCGGAGGGTCTGAATTAGGATAGGCAGTGAGTGGCAATGTAGGATGGAGAAAAGCACCGCGGGGTGGTCAGCATGGGGAGGTCAGGGAACATGCAGTGGCAATGTAGGATAGGTTTCTGAAAAACATCGCGTGGTGGTGCGCATTGTATGGGTGAGTGTTACATTACATTCACTAGAAGGACTGAGAAAAACATCACGGGGTGGTGCGCATTGTATGGGTGTGTGTTACACTACATTCACTAGTAGGAGTGAGAAAAACACCACGGGGTGGTTTGAATCGGAGGGTCTGAATTAGGATAGGCAGTGAGTGGCAACGTAGGATGGAGAAAAGCACCGTGGGGTGGTCAGCATGGGGAGGTAAGGGAACATGCAGTGGCAATGTAGGATAGGTTTCTGAAAAACATCGCGTGGTGGTGCGCATTGTATGGGTGTGTGTTACATTACATTCACTAGTAGGAGTGACAAAAACATCACGGGGTGGTGCGCATTGTATGGGTGTGTGTTACATTATATTCACTACTAGGAGTGAGAAAAACATCACGGGGTGGTGTGAATCGGAGGGTCTGAATTAGGATAGGCAGTGAGTGGCAATGTAGGATGGAGAAAAGCACCGCGGGGTGGTTAGCATGGGGAGGTCAGGGAAAATGCAGTGGCAATGTAGGATAGGTTTCTGAAAAACATCGCGGGGTGGTGCGCATTGTATGGGTGTGGTTTACATTACATTCACTAGTAGGAGTGAGAAAAACATCACGGGGTGGTGCGCATTGTATGGGTGTGTGTTACATTACATTCACTAGTAGGAGTGAGAAAAACATCACGGGGTGGTGTGAATCGGAGGGTCTGAATTAGGATAGGCAGTGAGTGGCAATGTAGGATGGAGAAAAGCACCGCGGGGTGGTAAGCATGGGGAGGTCAGGGAACATGCAGTGGCAATGTAGGATAGGTTTCTGAAAAACATCGTGGGGTGGTGCGCATTGTATGGGTGTGTGTTACATGACATTCACTATTAGGAGTGAGAAAAACATCACGGGGTGGTGCGCATTGTATGGGTGTGTGTTACATTACATTCACTAGTAGGAGTGAGAAAAACATCACGGGGTGGTGTGAATCGGAGGGTCTGAATTAGGATAGGCAGTGAGTGGCAATGTAGGATGGAGAAAAGCACCACGGGGTGGTCAGCATGGGGAGGTCAGAGAACATGCAGTGGCAATGTAGGATAGGTTTCTGAAAAACATCGTGGGGTGGTGCGCATTGTATGGTTGTGTGTTACATTACATTCACTAGTAGGAGTGAGAAAAACATCACGGGGTGGTGCGCATTGTATGGGTGTGTGTTACATTACATTCACTAGTAGGAGTGAGAAAAACATCACGGGGTGGTGTGAATCGGAGGGTCTGAATTAGGATAGGCAGTGAGTGGCAATGTAGGATGGAGAAAAGCACCGCGGGCTGTTCAGCATGGGGAGGTCAGGGAACATGCAGTGGCAATGTAGGATAGGTTTCTGAAAAACATCGCTGGGTGGTGCCCATTGTATGGGTGTGTGTTACATTACATTCACTAGTAGGAGTGAGAAAAACATCACGGGTTGGTGCGCATTGTATGGGTGTGTGTTACATTGCATTCACTAGTAGGAGTGAGAAAAACATCACGGGGTGGTGTGAATCGGAGGGTCTGAATTAGGATAGGCAGTGAGTGGCAATGTAGGATGGAGAAAAGCACCACGGGGTGGTCAGCATGGGGAGGTCAGAGAACATGCAGTGGCAATGTAGGATAGGTTTTTGAAAAACATCGTGGGGTGGTGCGCATTGTATGGGTGTGTGTTACATTACATTCACTAGTAGGAGTGAGAAAAACATCACAGGGTGGTGCGCATTGTATGGGTGTGTGTTACATTACATTCACTAGTAGGAGTGAGAAAAACATCACGGGGTGTTGTGAATCGGAGGGTCTGAATTAGGATAGGCAGTGAGTGGCAATGTAGGATGGAGAAAAGCACCGCGGGGTGTTCAGCATGGGGAGGTCAGGGAACATGCAGTGGCAATGTAGGATAGGTTTCTGAAAAACATCGCTGGGTGGTGCCCATTGTATGGGTGTGTGTTACATTACATTCACTAGTAGGAGTGAGAAAAACATCTCGGGGTGGGGCGCATTGTATGGGTGTGTGTTACATTACATTCACTAGTAGGAGTGAGAAAAACATCACGGGGTGGGGCGCATTGTATGGGTGTGTGATACATTAAATTCACTAGTAGGAGCGAGAAAAACATCACGGGGTGTTGCGCATTGTATGGGTGTGTGTTACATTACATTCACTAGAAGGAGTGAAAAAACATCACGGGTGGTGTGAATCGGAGGGTCTGAATTAGGATAGGAAGTGAGTGGCAATGTAGGATGGAGAAAAGCACCGCCGGGTGGTCAGCTTGGGGAGGGCAGTGAACATGCAGTGGCAATGTAGGATAGGTTTCTGAAAAACATCGCGGGGTGATGCGCCTTGTATGGGTGTGTGTTACATTACATTCACTAGTAGGAGTGAGAAACTCATCACGGGGTGGTGCGCATTGTATGGGTGTGTGTTACATTACATTCACTAGTAGGAGTGAGAAAAACATCACGGGGTGGTGTGAATCGGAGGGTCTGAATTAGGATAGGCAGTGAGTGGCAATGTAGGATGGAGAAAAGCACCGCGGGGTGCTCAGCATGGGGAGGTCAGGGAACATGCAGTGGCAATGTAGGATAGGTTTCTGAAAAACATCGCGGGGTGCTGCGCATTGTATGGGTGTGGTTTACATTACATTCACTAGTAGGAGTGAGAAAAACATCACGGGGTGGTGCGCATTGTATGGGTGTGTGTTACATTACATTCACTAGTAGGAGTGAGAAACTCATCACGGGGTGGTGCGCATTGTATGGGTGTGTGTTACATTACATTCACTAGTATTAGTGAGAAAAACATCACGGGGTGGTGTGAATCGGAGGGTCTGAATTAGGATAGGCAGTGAGTGGCAATGTAGGATGGAGAAAAGCACCGCGGGGTGGTCAGCATGGGGAGGTCAGGGAACATGCAGTGGCAATGTAGGATAGGTTTCTGATAAACATCGTGGGGTGGTGCGCATTGTATGGGTGTGTGTTACATTACATTCACTAGTAGGAGTGAGAAAAACATCACGGGGTGGTGCGCATTGTATGGGTGTGTGTTACATTACATTCACTAGTAGGAGTGAGAAAAACATCACGGGGTGGTGTGAATCAGAGGGTCTGAATTAGGATAGGCAGTGAGTGGCAATGTAGGATGGAGAAAAGCACCGCGGGGTGGTCAGCATGGGGAGGTCAGGGAACATGCAGTGGCAATGTAGGATAGGTTTCTGAAAAACATCGCGGGGTGGTGCGCATTGTATTGGTGTGTGTTACATTACATTCACTAGTAGGAGTGAGAAAAACATCACGGGGTGTTGTGAATCGGAGGGTCTGAATTAGGATAGGCAGTGAGTGGCAATGTAGGATGGAGAAAAGCACCGCGGGGTGGTCATCATGGGGAGGTCAGGGAACATGCAGTGGCAATATAGGATAGGTTTCTGAAAAACATCGCGGGGTGGTGCGCATTGTATGGGTGTGTGTTACATTACATTCACTTGTAGGAGTGAGAAAACATCACGGTGTGGTGTGAATCGGAGGGTCTCAATTAGGATAGGCAGTGAGTGGCAATGTAGGATGGAGAAAAGCACCACGGGGTCGTCATCATGGGGAGGTCAGGGAACATGCAGTGGCAATGTTGGATAGGTTTCTGAAAAACATCGCGGGGTGGTGCGCATTGTATGGGTGTGTATTACATTACATTCACTAGTAGGAGTGAGAAAAACATCACGGGGTGGTGTGAATCGGAGGGTCTGAATTAGGATAGGCAGTGAATGGCAATGTAGGATTGAGAAAAGCACCGCGGGGTGGTCAGCATGGGGAGGTCAGGGAACATGCAGTGGCAATGTAGGATAGGTTTCGGAAAAACATCGCGGGGGGTTGCGCATTGTATGGGTGTGTGTTACATTACATTCTCTAGTAGGAGTGAGAAAAACATCACGGGGTGGTGCGCATTGTATGGATGTGTGTTACATTACATTCACTAGTAGGAGTGAGAAAAACATCACGGTGTGGTGTGAATCGGAGGGTCTGAATTAGGATAGGCAGTGAGTGGCAATGTAGGATGGAGAAAAGCACAGCGGGGTGTTCAGCATGGGGAGGTCAGGGAACATGCAGTGGCAATGTAGGACAGGTTTCGGAAAAACATCGCGGGGTGGTGCGCATTGTATGGGTGTGTTTTACATGACATTCACTAGTAGGAGTGAGAAAAACATCACGGGGTGGTGCGCATTGTATGGGTGTGTGTTACATTACATTCACTAGTAGGAGTGAGAAAAATATCACGGGGTGGGGCGCATTGTATGGGTGTGTGATACATTAAATTCACTAGTAGGAGTGAGAAAAACATCACGGGGTGGTGTGCATTGTATGGGTGTGTGTTACATTACATTCACTAGTAGGATTGAAAAAACATCACGGGGTGGTGTGAATTGGAGGGTCTGAATTAGGATAGGCAGTGAGTGGCAACGTAGGTTGGAGAAAAGCACCGCGGGATGGTCAACATGGGGAGGTCAGTGAACATGCAGTGGCAATGTAGGATAGGTTTCTGAAAAAAGTCGCGGGGTGATGCGCCTTGTATGGGTGTGTGTTACATTACATTCACTAGAAGGAGTGAGAAACTCATCACGGGGTGGTGCGCATTGTATGGGTGTGTGTTACATTACATTCACTAGTAGGAGTGAGAAAAACATCACGGGGTGGTGCGCATTGTATGGGTGTGTGTTACATTACATTCCCTACTAGGAGTGAGCAAAACATCACAGGGTGGTGCGCATTGTATGGGTGTGTGTAACATTACATTCACTAGTAGGAGTGAGAAAAACATCACGGGGTGGTGCGCATTGTATGGGTGTGTGTTACATTACATTCACTTGTAGGTGTGAGAAAAACCACGGGGTGTTGTGAATTGGAGGGTCTGAATTAGGATAGGCAGTGAGTGGCAATGTAGGATGGAGAAAAGCACCGCGGGGTGGTCAGCGTGGGGAGGTCAGGGAATATGCAGTGGCAATGTAGGATAGGTTTCTGAAAAACATCGCGGGGTGGTGCGCATTGTATGGGTGTGTGTTACATTGCATTCACTAGTAGGAGTGAGAAAAACATCACGGGGTGGTGCGCATTGTATGGGTGTGTGTTACATTACATTCACTAGTAGGAGTGAGAAAAACATCACGGGGTGGTGCGCATTGTATGGGTGTGTGTTACATTACATTCACTAGCAGGAGTGAGAAAAACATCACGGGGTGGTGTGAATCGGAGGGTCTGAATTAGGATAGGCAGTGAGTGGCAATGTAGGATGGAGAAAAGCACCGCGGGGTGGTCAGCATGGGGAGGTCAGGGAACATGCAGTGGCAATGTAGGATAGGTTTCTGAAAAACATCGCGTGGTGGTGCGCATTGTATGGGTGAGTGTTACATTACATTCACTAGAAGGACTGAGAAAAACATCACGGGGTGGTGCGCATTGTATGGGTGTGTGTTACACTACATTCACTAGTAGGAGTGAGAAAAACACCACGGGGTGGTTTGAATCGGAGGGTCTGAATTAGGATAGGCAGTGAGTGGCAACGTAGGATGGAGAAAAGCACCGTGGGGTGGTCAGCATGGGGAGGTAAGGGAACATGCAGTGGCAATGTAGGATAGGTTTCTGAAAAACATCGCGTGGTGGTGCGCATTGTATGGGTGTGTGTTACATTACATTCACTAGTAGGAGTGACAAAAACATCACGGGGTGGTGCGCATTGTATGGGTGTGTGTTACATTATATTCACTACTAGGAGTGAGAAAAACATCACGGGGTGGTGTGAATCGGAGGGTCTGAATTAGGATAGGCAGTGAGTGGCAATGTAGGATGGAGAAAAGCACCGCGGGGTGGTTAGCATGGGGAGGTCAGGGAAAATGCAGTGGCAATGTAGGATAGGTTTCTGAAAAACATCGCGGGGTGGTGCGCATTGTATGGGTGTGGTTTACATTACATTCACTAGTAGGAGTGAGAAAAACATCACGGGGTGGTGCGCATTGTATGGGTGTGTGTTACATTACATTCACTAGTAGGAGTGAGAAAAACATCACGGGGTGGTGTGAATCGGAGGGTCTGAATTAGGATAGGCAGTGAGTGGCAATGTAGGATGGAGAAAAGCACCGCGGGGTGGTAAGCATGGGGAGGTCAGGGAACATGCAGTGGCAATGTAGGATAGGTTTCTGAAAAACATCGTGGGGTGGTGCGCATTGTATGGGTGTGTGTTACATGACATTCACTATTAGGAGTGAGAAAAACATCACGGGGTGGTGCGCATTGTATGGGTGTGTGTTACATTACATTCACTAGTAGGAGTGAGAAAAACATCACGGGGTGGTGTGAATCGGAGGGTCTGAATTAGGATAGGCAGTGAGTGGCAATGTAGGATGGAGAAAAGCACCACGGGGTGGTCAGCATGGGGAGGTCAGAGAACATGCAGTGGCAATGTAGGATAGGTTTCTGAAAAACATCGTGGGGTGGTGCGCATTGTATGGTTGTGTGTTACATTACATTCACTAGTAGGAGTGAGAAAAACATCACGGGGTGGTGCGCATTGTATGGGTGTGTGTTACATTACATTCACTAGTAGGAGTGAGAAAAACATCACGGGGTGGTGTGAATCGGAGGGTCTGAATTAGGATAGGCAGTGAGTGGCAATGTAGGATGGAGAAAAGCACCGCGGGCTGTTCAGCATGGGGAGGTCAGGGAACATGCAGTGGCAATGTAGGATAGGTTTCTGAAAAACATCGCTGGGTGGTGCCCATTGTATGGGTGTGTGTTACATTACATTCACTAGTAGGAGTGAGAAAAACATCACGGGTTGGTGCGCATTGTATGGGTGTGTGTTACATTGCATTCACTAGTAGGAGTGAGAAAAACATCACGGGGTGGTGCGCATTGTATGGGTGTGTGTTACATTACATTCACTAGTAGGAGTGAGAAAAACATCACGGGGTGGTGTGAATCGGAGGGTCTGAATTAGGATAGGCAGTGAGTGGCAATGTAGGATGGAGAAAAGCACCACGGGGTGGTCAGCATGGGGAGGTCAGAGAACATGCAGTGGCAATGTAGGATAGGTTTTTGAAAAACATCGTGGGGTGGTGCGCATTGTATGGGTGTGTGTTACATTACATTCACTAGTAGGAGTGAGAAAAACATCACAGGGTGGTGCGCATTGTATGGGTGTGTGTTACATTACATTCACTAGTAGGAGTGAGAAAAACATCACGGGGTGTTGTGAATCGGAGGGTCTGAATTAGGATAGGCAGTGAGTGGCAATGTAGGATGGAGAAAAGCACCGCGGGGTGTTCAGCATGGGGAGGTCAGGGAACATGCAGTGGCAATGTAGGATAGGTTTCTGAAAAACATCGCTGGGTGGTGCCCATTGTATGGGTGTGTGTTACATTACATTCACTAGTAGGAGTGAGAAAAACATCTCGGGGTGGGGCGCATTGTATGGGTGTGTGTTACATTACATTCACTAGTAGGAGTGAGAAAAACATCACGGGGTGGGGCGCATTGTATGGGTGTGTGATACATTAAATTCACTAGTAGGAGCGAGAAAAACATCACGGGGTGTTGCGCATTGTATGGGTGTGTGTTACATTACATTCACTAGAAGGAGTGAAAAAACATCACGGGTGGTGTGAATCGGAGGGTCTGAATTAGGATAGGAAGTGAGTGGCAATGTAGGATGGAGAAAAGCACCGCCGGGTGGTCAGCTTGGGGAGGGCAGTGAACATGCAGTGGCAATGTAGGATAGGTTTCTGAAAAACATCGCGGGGTGATGCGCCTTGTATGGGTGTGTGTTACATTACATTCACTAGTAGGAGTGAGAAACTCATCACGGGGTGGTGCGCATTGTATGGGTGTGTGTTACATTACATTCACTAGTAGGAGTGAGAAAAACATCACGGGGTGGTGTGAATCGGAGGGTCTGAATTAGGATAGGCAGTGAGTGGCAATGTAGGATGGAGAAAAGCACCGCGGGGTGCTCAGCATGGGGAGGTCAGGGAACATGCAGTGGCAATGTAGGATAGGTTTCTGAAAAACATCGCGGGGTGCTGCGCATTGTATGGGTGTGGTTTACATTACATTCACTAGTAGGAGTGAGAAAAACATCACGGGGTGGTGCGCATTGTATGGGTGTGTGTTACATTACATTCACTAGTAGGAGTGAGAAACTCATCACGGGGTGGTGCGCATTGTATGGGTGTGTGTTACATTACATTCACTAGTATTAGTGAGAAAAACATCACGGGGTGGTGTGAATCGGAGGGTCTGAATTAGGATAGGCAGTGAGTGGCAATGTAGGATGGAGAAAAGCACCGCGGGGTGGTCAGCATGGGGAGGTCAGGGAACATGCAGTGGCAATGTAGGATAGGTTTCTGATAAACATCGTGGGGTGGTGCGCATTGTATGGGTGTGTGTTACATTACATTCACTAGTAGGAGTGAGAAAAACATCACGGGGTGGTGCGCATTGTATGGGTGTGTGTTACATTACATTCACTAGTAGGAGTGAGAAAAACATCACGGGGTGGTGTGAATCAGAGGGTCTGAATTAGGATAGGCAGTGAGTGGCAATGTAGGATGGAGAAAAGCACCGCGGGGTGGTCAGCATGGGGAGGTCAGGGAATATGCAGTGGCAATGTAGGATAGGTTTCTGAAAAACATCGTGGGGTGGTGCGCATTGTATGGGTGTGTGTTACATTACATTCACTAGTAGGAGTGAGAAAAACATCACGGGGTGGTGCGCATTGTATGTGTGTGTGTTACATTACATTCACTAGTAGGAGTGAGAAAAACATCACGGGGTGGTGTGAATCGGAGGTTCTGAATTACGATAGGCAGTGAGTGGCAATGTAGGATGGAGAAAAGCACCGCGGGGTGGTCAGCATGGGGAGGTCAGGAAACATGCAGTGGCAATGTAGGATAGGTTTCTGAAAAACATCGCGGGGTGGTGCGCATTGTATGGGTGTGGTTTACATTACATTCACTAGTAGGAGTGAGAAAAACATCACGGAGTGGTGCGCATTGTATGGGTGTGTGTTACATTACATTCACTAGTACGAGTGAGAAAAACATCACGGGGTGGTGCGCATTGTATGGGTGTGTGTTACATTACATTCACTAGTAGGAGTGAGAAAAACATCACGGGGTGGTGTGAATTGGAGGGTCTGAATTAGGATAGGCAGTGAGTGGCAATGTTGCATGGAGAAAAGCACCGCGGGGTGGTCAGCATGGGGAGGTCAGGGAACATGCAGTGGCAATGTAGGATGGGTTTCTGAAAAACATCGCGGGGTGGTGCGCCTTGTATGGGTGTGTGTTACATTACATTCACTAGTAGGAGTGAGAAAAACATCACGGGTTGGTGCGCATTGTATGGGTGTGTGTTACATTGCATTCACTAGTAGGAGTGAGAAAAACATCACGGGGTGGTGCGCATTGTATGGGTGTGTGTTACATTACATTCACTAGTAGGAGTGAGAAAAACATCACGGGGTGGTGTGAATCGGAGGGTCTGAATTAGGATAGGCAGTGAGTGGCAATGTAGGATGGAGAAAAGCACCACGGGGTGGTCAGCATGGGGAGGTCAGAGAACATGCAGTGGCAATGTAGGATAGGTTTTTGAAAAACATCGTGGGGTGGTGCGCATTGTATGGGTGTGTGTTACATTACATTCACTAGTAGGAGTGAGAAAAACATCACGGGGTGGTGCGCATTGTATGGGTGTGTGTTACATTACATTCACTAGTAGGAGTGAGAAAAACATCACGGGGTGTTGTGAATCGGAGGGTCTGAATTAGGATAGGCAGTGAGTGGCAATGTAGGATGGAGAAAAGCACCGCGGGGTGTTCAGCATGGGGAGGTCAGGGAACATGCAGTGGCAATGTAGGATAGGTTTCTGAAAAACATCGCTGGGTGGTGCCCATTGTATGGGTGTGTGTTACATTACATTCACTAGTAGGAGTGAGAAAAACATCTTGGGGTGGGGAGCATTGTATGGGTGTGTGTTACATTACATTCACTAGTAGGAGTGAGAAAAACATCACGGGGTGGGGCGCATTGTATGGGTGTGTGATACATTAAATTCACTAGTAGGAGTGAGAAAAACATCACGGGGTGTTGCGCATTGTATGGGTGTGTGTTACATTACATTCACTAGAAGGAGTGAAAAAACATCACGGGTGGTGTGAATCGGAGGGTCTGAATTAGGATAGGAAGTGAGTGGCAATGTAGGATGGAGAAAAGCACCGCCGGGTGGTCAGCTTGGGGAGGGCAGTGAACATGCAGTGGCAATGTAGGATAGGTTTCTGAAAAACATCGCGGGGTGATGCGCCTTGTATGGGTGTGTGTTACATTACATTCACTAGTAGGAGTGAGAAACTCATCACGGGGTGGTGCGCATTGTATGGGTGTGTGTTACATTACATTCACTAGTAGGAGTGAGAAAAACATCACGGGGTGGTGTGAATCGGAGGGTCTGAATTAGGATAGGCAGTGAGTGGCAATGTAGGATGGAGAAAAGCACCGCGGGGTGGTCAGCATGGGGAGGTCAGGGAACATGCAGTGGCAATGTAGGATAGGTTTCTGAAAAACATCGCGGGGTGCTGCGCATTGTATGGGTGTGGTTTACATTACATTCACTAGTAGGAGTGAGAAAAACATCACGGGGTGGTGCGCATTGTATGGGTGTGTGTTACATTACATTCACGAGTACGAGTGAGAAAAACATCACGGGGTGGTGCGCATTGTATGGGTGTGTGTTACATTACATTCACTAGTAGGAGTGAGAAAAACATCACGGGGTGGTGTGAATCGGAGGGTCTGAATTAGGATAGGCAGTGAGTGGCAATGTAGGATGGAGAAAAGCACCGCGGGGTGGTCAGCATGGGGAGGTCAGGGAACATGCAGTGGCAATGTAGGATAGGTTTCTGAAAAACATCGTGGGGTGGTGCGCATTGTATGGGTGTGTGTTACATTACATTCACTAGTAGGAGTGAGAAAAACATCACGGGGTGGTGCGCATTGTGTGGGTGTGTGTTACATTACATTCACTAGTAGGAGTGAGAAAAACATTACGGGGTGGTGTGAATCAGAGGGTCTGAATTAGGATAGGCAGTGAGTGGCAATGTAGGATGGAGAAAAGCACCGCGGGGTGGTCAGCATGGGGAGGTCAGGGAACATGCAGTGGCAATGTAGGATAGGTTTCTGAAAAACATCGTGGGGTGGTGCGCATTGTATGGGTGTGTGTTACATTACATTCACTAGTAGGAGTGAGAAAAACATCACGGGGTGGTGCGCATTGTATGTGTGTGTGTTACATTACATTCACTAGTAGGAGTGAGAAAAACATCACGGGGTGGTGTGAATCGGAGGTTCTGAATTACGATAGGCAGTGAGTGGCAATGTAGGATGGAGAAAAGCACCGCGGGGTGGTCAGCATGGGGAGGTCAGGGAACATGCAGTGGCAATGTAGGATAGGTTTCTGAAAAACATCGCGGGGTGGTGCGCATTGTATGGGTGTGGTTTACATTACATTCACTAGTAGGAGTGAGAAAAACATCACGGGGTGGTGCGCATTGTATGGGTGTGTGTTACATTACATTCACTAGTACGAGTGAGAAAAACATCACGGGGTGGTGCGCATTGTATGGGTGTGTGTTACATTACATTCACTAGTAGGAGTGAGAAAAACATCACGGGGTGGTGTGAATTGGAGGGTCTGAATTAGGATAGGCAGTGAGTGGCAATGTTGCATGGAGAAAAGCACCGCGGGGTGGTCAGCATGGGGAGGTCAGGGAACATGCAGTGGCAATGTAGGATGGGTTTCTGAAAAACATCGCGGGGTGGTGCGCCTTGTATGGGTTTGTGTTACATTACATTCACTAGTAGGAGTGAGAAAAACATCACGGGTTGGTGCGCATTGTATGGGTGTGTGTTACATTACATTCACTAGTAGGAGTGAGAAAAACATCACGGGGTGGTGCGCATTGTATGGGTGTGTGTTACATTACATTCACTAGTAGGAGTGAGAAAAACATCACGGGGTGGTGCGCATTGTATGGGTGTGTGTTACATTACATATACTAGTAGCAGTGAGAAAAACATCACGGGGTGGTGTGAATCGAAGGGTCTGAATTAGGATAGGCAGTGAGTGGCAATGTAGGATGGAGAAAAGCACCGCGGGGTGGTCAGCATGGGGAGGTCAGGGAACAGGCAGTGGCAATGTAGGATACATTTCTGAAAAACATCGCGGGGAGATGCGCATTGTATGGGTGTGTGTTACATTACATTCACTAGTAGGAGAGAGAAAAACATCACGGGCTGGTGCGCATTGTATGGGTGTGTGTTACACTACATTCACTAGTAGGAGTGAAAAAAACACCACGGGGTGGTGTGAATCGGAGGGTCTGAATTAGGATAGGCAGTGAGTGGCAATGTAGGATGGAGAAAAGCACCGCGCGGTGGTCAGCATGGGGAGGTCAGGGAACATGCAGTGGCAATGTAGGATAGGTTTCTGAAAAACATCGCGGAGTGGTGCGCATTGTATTGGTGTGTGTTACATTACATTCACTAGTAGGAGTGAGAAAAACATCACGGGGTGGTGTGAATCGGAGGGTCTGAATTAGGATAGGCAGTGAGTGGCAATGTAGGATGGAGAAAAGCACCGCGGGGTGGTCAGCATGGGGATGTCAGGGAACATGCAGTGGCAATGTAGGATAGGTTTCTGAAAAACATCGCGGGGTGGTCCGCATTGTATGGGTGTGTGTTACAATACATTCACTAGTAGGAGTGAGAAAAACATCACGGGGTTGTGCGCATTGTATGGGTGTGTGTTACATTACATTCACCAGTAGGAGTGAGAAAAACATCACAGGGGTGGTGTGAATCGGAGGTTCTGAATTAGGATAGGCAGTGAGTGGCAATGTAGGATGGAGAAAAGCACCGCGGGGTGGTCAGCATGGGGAGGTCAGGGAACATGCAGTGGCAATGTAGGATAGGTTTCTGAAAAACATCGCGGGGTGGTGCGCATTGTATGGGTGTGTGTTACATTACATTCACTAGTACGAGTGAGAAAAACATCACGTGGTGGTGCGCATTGTATGGGTGTGTGTTACATTACATTCACTAGTAGGAGTGAGAAAAACATCACGGGGTGGTGTGAATTGGAGGGTCTGAATTAGGATAGGCAATGAGTGGCAATGTTGCATGGAGAAAAGCACCGCGGGGTGGTCAGCATGGGGAGGTCAGGGAACATGCAGTGGCAATGTAGGATGGGTTTCTGAAAAACATCGCGGGGTGGTGCGCCTTGTATGGGTGTGTGTTACATTACATTCACTAGTAGGAGTGAGAAAAACATCACGGGTTGGTGCGCATTGTATGGGTGTGTGTTACATTGCATTCACTAGTAGGAGTGAGAAAAACATCACGGGGTGGTGCGCATTGTATGGGTGTGTGTTACATTACATTCACTAGTAGGAGTGAGAAAAACATCACGGGGTGGTGTGAATCGGAGGGTCTGAATTAGGATAGGCAGTGAGTGGCAATGTAGGATGGAGAAAAGCACCACGGGGTGGTCAGCATGGGGAGGTCAGAGAACATGCAGTGGCAATGTAGGATAGGTTTTTGAAAAACATCGTGGGGTGGTGCGCATTGTATGGGTGTGTGTTACATTACATTCACTAGTAGGAGTGAGAAAAACATCACGGGGTGGTGCGCATTGTATGGGTGTGTGTTACATTACATTCACTAGTAGGAGTGAGAAAAACATCACGGGGTGTTGTGAATCGGAGGGTCTGAATTAGGATAGGCAGTGAGTGGCAATGTAGGATGGAGAAAAGCACCGCGGGGTGTTCAGCATGGGGAGGTCAGGGAACATCCAGTGGCAATGTAGGATAGGTTTCTGAAAAACATCGCTGGGTGGTGCCCATTGTATGGGTGTGTGTTACATTACATTCACTAGTAGCAGTGAGAAAAACATCTCGGGGTGGGGCGCATTGTATGGGTGTGTGTTACATTACATTCACTAGTAGGAGTGAGAAAAACATCACGGGTGGGGCGCATTGTATGGGTGTGTGATACATTAAGTTCACTAGTAGGAGTGAGAAAAACATCACGGGGTGTTGCGCATTGTATGGGTGTGTGTTACATTACATTCACTAGAAGGAGTGAAAAAACATCACGGGTGGTGTGAATCGGAGGGTCTGAATTAGGATAGGAAGTGAGTGGCAATGTAGGATGGAGAAAAGCACCGCCGGGTGGTCAGCTTGGGGAGGGCAGTGAACATGCAGTGGCAATGTAGGATAGGTTTCTGAAAAACATCGCGGGGTGATGCGCCTTGTATGGGTGTGTGTTACATTACATTCACTAGTAGGAGTGAGAAACTCATCACGGGGTGGTGCGCATTGTATGGGTGTGTGTTACATTACATTCACTAGTAGGAGTGAGAAAAACATCACGGGGTGGTGTGAATCGGAGGGTCTGAATTAGGATAGGCAGTGAGTGGCAATGTAGGATGGAGAAAAGCACCGCGGGGTGGTCAGCATGGGGAGGTCAGGGAACATGCAGTGGCAATGTAGGATAGGTTTCTGAAAAACATCGCGGGGTGCTGCGCATTGTATGGGTGTGGTTTACATTACATTCACTAGTAGGAGTGAGAAAAACATCACGGGGTGGTGCGCATTGTATGGGTGTGTGTTACATTACATTCACGAGTACGAGTGAGAAAAACATCACGGGGTGGTGCGCATTGTATGGGTGTGTGTTACATTACATTCACTAGTAGGAGTGAGAAAAACATCACGGGGTGGTGTGAATCGGAGGGTCTGAATTAGGATAGGCAGTGAGTGGCAATGTAGGATGGAGAAAAGCACCGCGGGGTGGTCAGCATGGGGAGGTCAGGGAACATGCAGTGGCAATGTAGGATAGGTTTCTCAAAAACATCGTGGGGTGGTGCGCATTGTATGGGTGTGTGTTACATTACATTCACTAGTAGGAGTGAGAAAAACATCACTGGGTGGTGCGCATTGTGTGGGTGTGTGTTACATTACATTCACTAGTAGGAGTGAGAAAAACATCACGGGGTGGTGTGAATCAGAGGGTCTGAATTAGGATAGGCAGTGAGTGGCAATGTAGGATGGAGAAAAGCACCGCGGGGTGGTCAGCATGGGGAGGTCAGGGAACATGCAGTGGCAATGTAGGATAGGTTTCTGAAAAACATCGTGGGGTGGTGCGCATTGTATGGGTGTGTGTTACATTACATTCACTAGTAGGAGTGAGAAAAACATCACGGGGTGGTGCGCATTGTATGTGTGTGTGTTACATTACATTCACTAGTAGGAGTGAGAAAAACATCACGGGGTGGTGTGAATCGGAGGTTCTGAATTACGATAGGCAGTGAGTGGCAATGTAGGATGGAGAAAAGCACCGCGGGGTGGTCAGCATGGGGAGGTCAGGGAACATGCAGTGGCAATGTAGGATAGGTTTCTGAAAAACATCGCGGGGTGGTGCGCATTGTATGGGTGTGGTTTACATTACATTCACTAGTAGGAGTGAGAAAAACATCACGGGGTGGTGCGCATTGTATGGGTGTGTGTTACATTACATTCACTAGTACGAGTGAGAAAAACATCACGGGGTGGTGCGCATTGTATGGGTGTGTGTTACATTACATTCACTAGTAGGAGTGAGAAAAACATCACGGGGTGGTGTGAATTGGAGGGTCTGAATTAGGATAGGCAGTGAGTGGCAATGTTGCATGGAGAAAAGCACCGCGGGGTGGTCAGCATGGGGAGGTCAGGGAACATGCAGTGGCAATGTAGGATGGGTTTCTGAAAAACATCGCGGGGTGGTGCGCCTTGTATGGGTTTGTGTTACATTACATTCACTAGTAGGAGTGAGAAAAACATCACGGGTTGGTGCGCATTGTATGGGTGTGTGTTACATTACATTCACTAGTAGGAGTGAGAAAAACATCACGGGGTGGTGCGCATTGTATGGGTGTGTGTTACATTACATTCACTAGTAGGAGTGAGAAAAACATCACGGGGTGGTGCGCATTGTATGGGTGTGTGTTACATTACATATACTAGTAGCAGTGAGAAAAACATCACGGGGTGGTGTGAATCGAAGGGTCTGAATTAGGATAGGCAGTGAGTGGCAATGTAGGATGGAGAAAAGCACCGCGGGGTGGTCAGCATGGGGAGGTCAGGGAACAGGCAGTGGCAATGTAGGATACATTTCTGAAAAACATCGCGGGGAGATGCGCATTGTATGGGTGTGTGTTACATTACATTCACTAGTAGGAGAGAGAAAAACATCACGGGCTGGTGCGCATTGTATGGGTGTGTGTTACACTACATTCACTAGTAGGAGTGAGAAAAACACCACGGGGTGGTGTGAATCGGAGGGTCTGAATTAGGATAGGCAGTGAGTGGCAATGTAGGATGGAGAAAAGCACCGCGCGGTGGTCAGCATGGGGAGGTCAGGGAACATGCAGTGGCAATGTAGGATAGGTTTCTGAAAAACATCGCGGGGTGGTGCGCATTGTATTGGTGTGTGTTACATTACATTCACTAGTAGGAGTGAGAAAAACATCACGGGGTGGTGTGAATCGGAGGGTCTGAATTAGGATAGGCAGTGAGTGGCAATGTAGGATGGAGAAAAGCACCGCGGGGTGGTCAGCATGGGGATGTCAGGGAACATGCAGTGGCAATGTAGGATAGGTTTCTGAAAAACATCGCGGGGTGGTCCGCATTGTATGGGTGTGTGTTACAATACATTCACTAGTAGGAGTGAGAAAAATATCACGGGGTTGTGCGCATTGTATGGGTGTGTGTTACATTACATTCACCAGTAGGAGTGAGAAAAACATCACAGGGGTGGTGTGAATCGGAGGGTCTGAATTAGGATAGGCAGTGAGTGGCAATGTAGGATGGAGAAAAGCACCGCGGGGTGGTCAGCATGGGGAGGTCAGGGAACATGCAGTGGCAATGTAGGATAGGTTTCTGAAAAACATCGCGGGGTGGTGCGCATTGTATGGGTGTGTGTTACATTACATTCACTTGTAGGAGTGAGAAAAACATCACGGGGTGGTGTGAATCCGAGGGTCTGAATTAGGATAGGCAGTGAGTGGCAATGTAGGAAGGAGAAAAGCACCGCGGTGTGGTCAGCATGGGGAGGTCAGGGAACATGCAGTGGCAATGTTGGATAGGTTTCTGAAAAACATCGCGGGGTGGTGCGCATTGTATGGGTGTGTGTTACATTACATTCACTAGTAGGAGTGAGAAAAACATCACGGGGTGGTGCGCATTGTATGGGTGTGTGTTACATTACATTCACTAGTAGGAGTGAGAAAAACATCACGGGGTGGTGTGAATCGGAGGGTCTGAATTAGGATAGGCAGTGAGTGGCAATGTAGGATGGAGAAAAGCAACGCGGTGTGGTCAGCATGGGGAGGTCAGGGAACATGCAGTGGCAATGTAGGATAGGTTTCTGAAAAACATCGCGGGGTGGTGCGCATTGTATGGATGTGTGTTACATTACATTCACTAGTAGGAGTGAGAAAAACATCACGGGGTGGTGCGCATTGTATGGGTGTGTGTTACATTACATTCACAAGTAGGAGTGAGAAAAATATCACGGGGTGGTGCGCATTGTATGGGTGTGTGTTACATTACATTCACTAGTGGGAGTGAGAATAACATCACGGGGTGGTGTGAATCGGAGGGTCTGAATTAGGATAGGCAGTGAGTGGCAATGTAGGATGGAGAAAAGCTCGGCGGGGTGGTCAGCATGGGGAGGTCAGGGAACATGCAGTGGCAACGTAGGATAGGTTTCTGAAAAACATCGCGGGGTGGTGCGCATTGTATGGGTGTGTGTTACATTACATTCACTAGTAGGAGTGAGAAAAACATCACGGGGTGGTGCGCATTGTATGGGTGTGTGTTACATTACATTCACTAGTAGGAGTGAGAAAAACATCACGGGGTGGTGTGAATCGGAGGGTCTGAATTAGGATAGGCAGTGAGTGGCAATGTAGCATGGAGAAAGGCACCGCGGGGTGGTCAGCATAGGGAGGTCAGGGAACATGCAGTGGCAATGTCGGATAGGTTTCTGAAAAACATCGCGGGGTGGTGCGCATTGTATGGGTGTGTGTTACATTACATTCACTAGTAGGAGTGAGAAAAACATCACGGGGTGGTGCGCATTGTATGGGTGTGTGTTACATTACATTCACTAGTAGGAGTGAGAAAAACATCACGGGGTGGTGCGCATTGTATGTGTGTGTGTTACATTACATTCACTAGTAGGAGTGAGAGAAACATCACGATGTGGGGCGCATTGTATGGGTGTGTGATACATTAAATTCACTAGTAGGAGTGAGAAAAACATCACGGGGTGGTGTGAGTCGGAGGGTCTGAATTAGGATAGGCAGTGAATGGCAATGTAGGATGGAGAAAAGCACAGCGGGGTGTTCAGCATGGGGAGGTCAGGGAACATGCAGTGGCAATGTAGGACAGGTTTCTGAAAAACATCGCGGGGTGGTGCGCATTGTATGGGTATGTGTTACATGACATTCACTAGTAGGAGTGAGAAAAACATCACGGGGTGGTGCGCATTGTATGGGTGTGTGTTACATTACATTCACTAGTAGGAGTGAGAGAAACATCACGGGGTGGGGCGCATTGTATGGGTGTGTGATACATTAAATTCACTAGTAGGAGTGAGAAAACCATCACGGGGTGGTGTGCATTGTATGGGTGTGTGTTACATTACATTCACTAGTAGGAGTGAAAAAACATCACGGGGTGGTGTGAATCGGAGGGTCTGAATTAGGATAGGCAGTGAGTGGCAACGTAGGATGGAGAAAAGCACCGTGGGGTGGTCAGCATGGGGAGGTCAGGGAACATGCAGTGGCAATGTAGGATAGGTTTCTGAAAAACATCGCGGGTGGTGCGCATTGTATGGGTGTGTGTTACATTACATTCACTAGTAGGAGTGAGAAAAACATCACGGGGTTGTGCGCATTGTATGGGTGTGTGTTACATTACATTCACTAGTAGGAGTGAGAAAAACATGACGGGGTGGTGTGAATCGGCGTGTCTGAATTAGGATAGGCAGTGAGTGGCAATGTAGGATGGAGAAAAGCATCGCCGGGTGGTCAGCATGGGGAGGTCAGTGAACATGCAGTGGCAATGTTGGATAGGTTTCTGAAAAACATCGTGGGGTGGTGCGCATTGTATGGGTGTGTGTTAC
This sequence comes from Cavia porcellus, assembly GCF_034190915.1. Classification (NCBI taxonomy): domain Eukaryota; kingdom Metazoa; phylum Chordata; class Mammalia; order Rodentia; family Caviidae; genus Cavia; species Cavia porcellus. The sequence goes on from NW_026947515.1 coordinate 35,281,457, forward strand.
ATTACATTCACTTGTATGAGTGAGAAAAACATCACGGGGTGGTGTGAATCGGCGTGTCTGAATTAGGATAGGCAGTGAGTGGCAATGTAGGATGGAGAAAAGCACCGCGGTGTGGTCAGCATAGGGAGGTCAGGGAACATGCAGTGGCAATGCAGGATAGGTTTCTGAAAAACATCGCAGGGTGGTGCGCATTGTATGGGTGTGTGTTACATTTCATTCACTAGTAGGAGTGAGAAAAACATCACCGGGTGGTGCGCATTGTATGGGTGTGTGTTACATTATATTCACTAGTAGGAGTGAGAAAAACACCACGGGGTGGTGTGAATCAGAGGGCCTGAATTAGGATAGGCACTGAGTGGCAACGTAGGATGGAGAAAAGCACCGCGGTGTGGTCAGCAAGGGGAGGTCAGGGAACATGCAGTGGCAATGTAGGATAGGTTTCTGAAAAACATCGCGGGGTGGTGCGCCTTGTATGGGTGTGTGTTACATTACCTTCACTAGTAGGAGTGAGAAAAACATCACGGGGTGGTGCGCATTGTATGGGTGTGTGTTATACTACATTCACTAGTAGGAGTGAGAAAAACATCACGGGGTGGTGCGCATTGTATGGGTGTGTGTTACATTACATTCATTAGTAGGAGTGAGAAAAACATCGCGGGGTGGTGCGCATTGTATGGGTGTGTGTTACATTACATTCACTAGTAGGAGTGAGAAAAACATCACGGGGTGGTGCACATTGTATGGGTGTGTGTTACATTATATTCACTAGTAGGAGTGAGAAAAACATCACGGGGTGGTGTGAATCGGAGGGTCTGAATTAGTATAGGCAGTGAGTGGCAATGTAGGATGGAGAAAAGCACCGCGGGGTGGTCATCATGGGGAGGTCAGGGAACATGCAGTGGCAATGTAGGATAGGTTTCTGAAAAACATCGCGGGGTGGTGCACATTGTATGGGTGTGTGTTACGTTACATTCACTAGTAGGAGTGAGAAAAACATCACGGGGTGGTGTGAATCGGAGGGTCTGAATTAGGATAGGCAGTGAGTGGCAATGTACGATGGAGAAAAGCACCGCGGGGTGGTCAGCCTGGGGAGGTCAGGGAACATGCAGTGGCAATGTAGGATAGGTTTCTGAAAAACATCGCGGGGTGGTGCGCATTGTATGGGTGTGTGTTACATTACATTCACTAGTAGGAGTGAGAAAAACATCACGGGGTGGTGCGCATTGTATGGGTGTGTGTTATACTACATTCACTAGTAGGAGTGAGAAAAACATCACGGGGTGGTGCGCATTGTATGGGTGTGTGTTACATTACATTCACTAGTAGGAGTGAGAAAAACATCACGGGGTGGTGTGAATCGGAGGGTCTGAATTAGGATAGGCAGTGAGTGGCAATGTAGGATGGAGATAAGCACCGCGGGGTGGTCAGCATGGGGAGGTCAGGGAACATGCAGTGGCAATGTAGGATACATTTCTGAAAAACATCGCGGGGTGGTGCGCATTGTATGGGTGTGTGTTACATTACATTCACTAGTAGGAGTGAGAAAAACATCACGGGGTGGTGCGCATTGTATGGGTTTGTATTACACTACATTCACTAGTAGATGTGAGAAAAACACCACGGGGTGGTGTGAATCGGAGGGTCTGAATTAGGATAGGCAGTGAGTGGCAATGTAGGATGGAGAAAAGCAACGCGGGATGGTCAGCATGGGGAGGTCAGGGAACATGCAGTGGCAATGTAGGATAGGTTTCTGAAAAACATCGCGGGGTGGTGCGCACTGTATTGGTGTGTGTTACATTACATTCACTAGTAGGAGTGAGAAAAACATCACGGGGTGGTGTGAATCGGAGGGTCTGAATTAGGATAGGCAGTGAGTGGCAATGTAGGATGGAGAAAAGCACCGCGGGGTGGTCAGCATTAGGAGGTCAAGTAACATGCAGTGGCAATGTAGGATAGGTTTCTGAAAAACATCGCGGGGTGGTGCGCATTGTATGGGTGTGTGTTACATTACATTCACTTGTAGGAGTGAGAAAAACATCCCGGGGTGGTGTGAATCGGAGGGTCTGAATTAGGATAGGCAGTGAGTGGCAATGTAGCATGGAGAAAAGCACCGCGGGGTGGTCAGCATGGGGAGGTCAGGGAACATGCAGTGGCAATGTAGGATAGGTTTCGGAAAAACATCGGGGGGGGTGCGCATTGTATGGGTGTGTGTTACATTACATTCTCTAGTAGGAGTGAGAAAAACATCACGGGGTGGTGCGCAATGTATGGGTGTGTGTTACATTACATTCACTAGTAGGAGTGAGAAAAACATCACGGGGTGGTGTGAATCGGAGGGTCTGAATTAGGATAGGCAGTGAGTGTCAATGTAGGATGGAGAAAAGCACAGCGGGGTGTTCAGCATGGGGAGGTCAGGGAACATGCAGTGGCAATGTAGGACAGGTTTCTGAAATACATCGCGGGGTGGTGCGCATTGTATGGGTGTGTGTTACATGACATTCACTAGTAGGAGTGAGAAAAACATCACGGGGTGGTGCGCATTGTATGGGTGTGTGTTACATTACATTCACATGTAGGAGTGAGAAAAACATCACGGGGTGGTCTGAATCGGAGGGTCTGAATTAGGATAGGCAGTGAGTGGCAATGTACGAAGGAGAAAAGCACCGCGGGGTGGTCAGCATGGGGAGGTCAGGGAACATGCAGTGGCAATGTAGGATAGGTTTCTGAAAAACATCGCAGGGTGGTGCGCATTGTATGGGTGTGGGTTACATTGCATTCACTAGTAGGAGTGAGAAAAACATCACGGGGTGGTGCGCATTGTATGGGTGTGTGTAACACTACATTCACTAGTAGGAGTGAGAAAAGCATCACGGGGTGGTGCGCATTGTATGGGTGTGTGTTACATTACATTCACTTGTAGGAGTGAGAAAAACATCACGGGGTGGTGTGAATCGGAGGGTCTGAATTAGGATAGGCAGTGAGTGGCAATGTAGGATGGAGAAAAGCACCGCTGTGTGGTCAGCATGGGGAGGTCAGGGAACATGCAGTGGCAATGTAGGATAGGTTTCTGAAAAACATCGCGGGGTGGTGCGCATTGTATGGGTGTGTGTTACATTACATTCACTAGTAGGAGTGAGAAAAACATCACGGGGTGGTGCGCATTGTATGGGTGTGTGTTACATTATATTCACTAGTAGGAGTGAGAAAAACATCACGGGGTGGTGTGAATCGGAGGGTCTGAATTAGGATAGGCAGTGAGTGGCAATGTAGGATGGAGAAAAGCACCGCGGGTTGGTCAGCATGGGGAGGTCAGGGAACATGCAGTGGCAATGTAGGATAGGTTTCTGAAAAACATCGCGGGGTGTTGCGCATTGTGTGGGTGTGGGTTATATTGCATTCACTAGTAGGAGTGAGAAAAACATCACGGGGTGGTGCGCATTGTATGGGTGTGTGTAACACTACATTCACTAGTAGGAGTGAGAAAAGCATCACGGGGTGGTGCGCATTGTATGGGTTTGTGTTACATTACATTCACTAGTAGGAGTGAGAAAAACATCACGGGGTGGTGTGAATCGGAGGGTCTGAATTAGGATAGGCAGTGAGTGGCAATGTAGGATGGAGAAAAGCACCGCGGGGTGGTCAGCATGGGGAGGTCAGGGAACATGCAGTGGCAATGTACGATACGTTTCTGAAAAACATCGCGGGATGGTGCGCATTGTATGGGTGTGTGTTACATTACATTCACTACTAGGAGTGAGAAATACATCACGGGGTGGTGCGCATTGTATGGGTGTGTGTTACATTATATTCACTAGTAGGAGTGAGAAAAACATCACGGGGTGGTGTGAATCGGAGGGTCTGAATTAGGATAGGCAGTGAGTGGCAATGTAGGATGGAGAAAAGCACCGCGGGGTGGTCAGCATGGGGAGGTCAGGGAACATGCAGTGGCAATGTAGGATACGTTTCTGAAAAACATCGCGGGGTGGTGCGCATTGTATGGGTGTGTGTTACATTACATTCACTAGTAGGAGTGAGAAAAACATCACGGGGTGGTGTGAATCCGAGGGTCTGAATTAGGATAGGCAGTGAGTGGCAATGTAGGATGGAGAAAAGCACCGCGGGGTGGTCAGCATGGGGAGGTCCGGGAACATGCAGTGGCAATGTAGGGTAGGTTTCTGAAAAACATCGTGGGGTGGTGCGCATTGTATGGGTGTGTGTTACATTACATTCACTTGTAGGAGTGAGAAAAACATCACGGGGTGGTGCGCATTGTATGGGTTTGTGTTACATTATATTCACTAGTAGGAGTGAGCAAAACACCACGGGGTGGTGTGAATCGGAGGGTCTGAATTTGGATAGGCAGTGAGTGGCAATGTAGGATGGAGAAAAGCACCGCGGGGTGGTCAGCATGGGGAGGTCAGGGAACAT